>NC_141913.1:36477500-41277500 GCF_057802395.1 Ceratotherium simum simum
GAGGGCGGCTGCGGCGGGGGCTGTAGGTAGGTGGGCACGGGAAGGCCGCCTGGGGTCCGCGGAGGCCAGAACATGCAGAAGGGCGGGTAGAAGGCGTCCTTGCGGCCCGCGGGCCAGAAGAGGCCCGACAGGCCGGCCTTAGGCGCAGCGCCCGCGCCGCCCGCACCCCCTAGGGCCTCGGCGGCGGCGCTTGCGTCCTCCTTCTTGTGGCACAAGCCGAAAGCAGCAGCTGCGGCCGGGAAGGTGTAAGGATGAGGGAAGAGGCCCCCGCAGCCCGGGAATTTCTGTAGCATGCCCCCAAACGAGCCCTTGCTGGGCACCGGGATGACCGGGTAGCTGCGTGGGCCTTTGGCGCCAGCGGCCGAGCCAGCGCCCGCGCCGGCGCCAACGCCGGTCACGCAGCCGCCCCCGGCGCCACCCCCGCCCGCCCCGGCGCCGCCCGAGGCTGCGGCCACCGAGAGGCTGGCGGCGGCGGCCGAAAGGCTAGCGGCGGCCACGACGGCCGCCTCCTGCAGTGAGTCGTCGTCGTCGTCGAAGCGCGGCCGCTTGTGATGGGCGTGCGGCGCGCCCGCCAGCTCGGTCAGGGGTGGCGGCGGCGGCGGCGGCGGGGGCGCCCCCAGCAGGTGCGGGCCCAGCAGTCCCCCGCCTCCAGCCACCGCAGCTGCCGCTGCCACAGCGGCTGCCTTGACTGAGCTGAGCGGGTGGCAAGCGGGGTGCGCGCCTGGCTGGGGCAGCGCGCGCTTGCGGCTACCGCCGTTGAACATGGCCTTGACGTCCTCCCAGGCGAAGACTAGCTCGTCCTGGGGGCTCTTGTCAGTGAGCTTGAGATGACGGCGCCACGAGTTGAAGTTGGCTGCGTCTGGCTGCGTGTACTTGGCGTCGGGCGTGCGGTGGGAGTGGAAGATGAACTTGTTGGGCGAGAAGTACATGTTACAGTAGCTGCATTTGATGCACTTGGCGCGAGAGCTGTTGTAGCGCGCCGGGATGAAGCTGCCGCGGCAGCCCCAGGCGCACTCGTGCGACACGTCGAAGGCGAAGTTGTCGGGCAGCTTGGGCGGCCTGTTTTCGCCTAGGAACGACTTGCACAAGCGCTCGGCCTCACGCTTGGTGATCATGCCGCAGCGGCGCGACGAGATGGGCATGGCCCCGGCGCGCCGCAGGATCTCCAGCTGCACCGGAGTGCACTGCACACACGTGATGCCCAGCGCCACGCGGCGGTTGTGGATCTCGTTGTAGCTGAAGTTCTTGAGGAGAGTGTTGGAGATCTGCGCCAGACACAGGCGCTCCTGCCCGTCGATCACCAACGACACAATGGGAATGCCGTAGAGGATCACCTGGCCCACCTGGTTGGGTTTGAGGTTGGCGTGACCTGGCCGCGGCTGGCTCAGCGCGTCTGGCTGGAAGGCGCTCGATGGCGATGCCAGCAGGATGTCGTTGGGCCCCGGCAGCGGGCTGGAAGCCATTTCCTCCACCGCGAAAGCCCGGGCCGAGCCCTCCGGGTCTGGCTGGGAGACTGGAAGGGAAAGGAGAAAGCGTTGACTAGAGCCTTTTCAGTCTAAAACTGAGGGGTGGGTTGAGTCGCTAACTGAAGAATTATAATAACTTTCTTGCTTTGCTTAAGACATGATTATCACTGGGCAAGTTTCAGACACAAGGCAGTTATCTCTCATTTTCTCCAAGTTCGCTCTTTGGAAATGCAGAGATTTGGAAGTACTTTTTTCCTGTTCTAAACATCCAAAGTAAATGAACTATATGTTAAAAAAAACCAGTCACTTCCCAAGAAACTCAAGACCTTATCTCCGATTTATAGAAGCTCTTAGAATAATATGGCATGCCTGCTAGAAATTAGGAAGTAATGATGACAGTTGTAACTAGTACAGATTATAAAAGTTATGGAAAATTGGGGCTTGGCCATTGAAACAAATTTAAAAGAGAAACCATTCTCATTTGCTTGAAAATAGATTGATTTTGGTTAAAAAAATAAACCCAAACCTTTTAAAAAGTGATTTTTGTGGTATCTGTGGTTTCCTTGGGGGAAATTCACTACTGGTTGAGACACAGCTCATTAAAGCAAAACGAAATCCCTTCTCCCTGATCTTTGCCATTAGATAGTTTGATACTACAATTAGAATTCTTTTTTTTTTGGAAAGCTGGAAAAATATACAAGGCCATATGCATGATTGCACCAAAATAGGGCGTTTCACTTTCAATTTTTTGAAAAGCCACTTGCTGAACTGAGTGGTTCTGGTTCCAGATAGGTAGCTTAAAAGATGAAGATGTAGACTTGTAGACATTTAAAAACTGTTTTCTGTCATTTCCATGGCAATGAGCAAATAAGTACAGGCAAGTGTGTTAAGCTTTGAAACAGTGCAAAGAAACGAACAATTCTTGGGGATCATTATTGGTGGGCTTTAAAAGGCAAATTTAGTTGTAAGGTGAACCACTTTTTGTGACATTTCTTTTTCTGATCTATGTAGATATCCGTATATCTTTATGGGGGAAAGATGCTCCACGGTATGAATAATCCACGGACTAGGTAATCTGTGGAAGTGTTAAAATCAGAAGCCGGGGGTTGGGCCTGAGGTAAAATTCCTATCATCTTTGGTCAACGGGATACCATAATGGGGGGAAATATCCAGTAAACTGAAAATACAGAAAAAGCCAGCGAAAGAAACCTTTGTGACAAACGCTGCTCAGTCGAAACAAGCGAAGTGGCTCATTCCCAAGGAAAACAGACGGCGACCATTCCACAGCTACATGTCATGTGGGGCACAGGGGCTAAGATTATCCTTTGCCTTGGAAAATCACTGGTGGCCTGTAGTATTGCCATTCTTGGCCAAGCACACTGGAGTTTGTTATTACAGCGATTTCAGAGGATACACAATCCTACCCAAATTGTCATATCCTTGCCCTCTCTGGGCCCCTGTGACATCTATCTCCTACACCTTTGCCCTGCTGCCCCCTAGATCCTCAGCTCTCATTACATTCTGCAGCCTCCAGGAAGATGGAACAAACCTCGACGCGATCAAATGAGACAAGAGCCTGGCACGTCACTTCGGATGGATCAGAGACAATATTTCCAGGGGACAAGGCGTTACATGGCAGATCAAGGCACAGTGATACCTGGGCCTGACACGGCCAGCCCTAGCTTTGCCAAATGGTCCTTCGATGCTCATTTCCCCTCCCAAACAAGATTCTTATTATCTTGATAAGACCCTGGGATAATGGGAACTCTCGCTCTGGAGGACGCGCTCAGCAGGCCTGGCCCTGGCGGGGAGCTGGCTTTGCGTTGGAGACCCGCAGCCTTAGCAGCTGTAGACGGGGCAGAAGTGTCTCCTTCTGGGTGTCCTCTACTTTCGCCCCAAGCACTCCCAGAAACTCTTATCAGAGCAGAGTTACAAATAAGAAGGTTTAGGTTGCGGGATTTTTTAAGCGAGTGAGGGGAGGAGAGAATTAAAAGTTAGTTGAACTGAGAAAGGAAGCTGGGGAACTTCCCTATCCGACTCACGAGCCAACGACCCCCAACTTAACTCTCCTGGCTCGCAAACCAATCACCGCCGAAGCCCACCGCTGCCCCTCAATATCTAATACGGAAAATCCCACCTCCGGGGATCTCAAATAGTGAACCGCGAGCTGTGTGCCAAGTCAGGGCCGGCGGGTTCTGGCAGTACCTGGTAACCTCTAGGTGTCTTTACGCGTGTGGCTGCCGGCCCATCTTCTGAGGGTGCTCGGAGGCGAAGCATCCAAGCGGGTCCTCGAATCCAGCGGGCGGGACTCGCGAGGGCTCAGCGTGAAGATCCTGGCGCTCGTCGGCGCTAATGGCGCTCCAACCCGGGCCGGGGGAGAATGATGGCCGGAATCGCGGCGGGGCGTCCCCTCGACCGCAGAAAGTGTGGGCGCGCGGAAACCCGCGGCAGGCGAGCCCAGGTGGAGCGCAGTCTGACAGCGCCTTTCTCTGTCTCTGAACTCGTGTCGGACCGAGGGGACGCCACCCAGCGGGCAAGGTGACGTCACCGTCTCCCTGACACTCCACATTAAAGGGCTGGCATGTTACAGGGAGGGAGGGGGAGAGCGAATGCGAGAGCGAGCAACATCGAGATCCTTTCTCAGCAGGCAGAAAGCTAACACCTAACCAACCCGCAATTGACAAAAACCTCTCCAATCCTGGAGCAAAACGCAGCAATGGTGTTGGAGCCGCAGATCTGATGTAGGAGTGGAAAGCCGAATAATCTGGGTGCATCCCAGGGAGCTGGATTTTGGAGGCCCCGGATTCTAGAGGACGCCTCTAAATTGACTGTATCTCTGCCCGTTATTGTCCCCTCCCCTCATTTCTCTGAGCCACTCTCCTTCATGGAACGATCCCTCTGGTACACGGTGCAAACTAGTAGTCTCACTGTGTCTCCGGAGATATAGAAACCACAGTTAGCCGGGAATAGAGTAGCCTCAGCGCCTCGGTTCAAACACTGAAATGAGCAAAAAGGGAGAAGTTTCTGCATAGGGTGCTCAATCTAAAAACTTGGAAGGAAGCATGGAGAGTGTCCTCACTTTGGAATATACGTGTGGTCTTTAGGACAAGATACGGAGAGTCAGGGCAGCGTTCTCTGTTTTAGAAAGTGTACAATTAATTGAGGACACCATGAGTGCATATGTGCATCTGTCAACTTCATTGAGAATAGTTCTCTTATCCATTTTTTAAGACCCATGAAGGCTACCTCAGCACAAGGAAAAGGTGATACAGGAAAGCAGGGAGGCCCCCAACCCTGACCCACCCTTGAGCAAGCTGTCAATTCCACCCCAGAGGTAGATTTCTCAGGGAACTTTGTAGGACCATGCCCTAAAAAACAATAACAAAATAAAATAAAGACAACTAGGATGATAAAGAACCATTCTCCTTAGCTTCCCCGAAGTGAGGCATACCCTAGGACATAGTGGAGTGTCAGTATATTGCCTCCTAATTGATCAGCTGTTAGGAGTCAAAATGACCACCCCTAGTTTATCAGAAAGGGAAGTAGCTATCTATTTAGAGGACATTCTAAGAACGATACTTGCAGGGGATAGGATTGAGGGATCCTTTAAGTTTTTCCTTTACTATCACAGCCGAATTTTCAGTTGCTGCGTGGTGAACACACAGGCTTGGAGTTGGGCAGTCACTAACCAGGAAGCCCAACCAGACTCCATTATAGCATCAACATCAAACCATCACAAAAATACAAGAGTGAAAATGTGAAATTTTAACACTTCGTCAAAGGTCAATAAAACCAAGGAGAGTCAATCGAACAGAAAAGTGAGGGATACAGGATTTGCAGCTGTTTTAAATTAATATATCGAAAACACAGTTTTAGAGCTACGAAAATTGTAATGTTTGTTTGGGCATAAGTTTCAAATGGCAGTGAAATAATTTTTTGCCCATCTCTTAGTTTCTAAAGGCCTTGGGGCATGAATTAGGCTCTGTTCTAAGGGGCTGAAGTCAACGGAGTGCTCCCTCCCCAGAGCCTTCCAAGTCTCCCATCAGCTTTAAGCCTGCCCAGCCCCTTTGCGAAAAAAGCGTCACTGTCATTCACAAATCCCTTCTCCCGGAAGGCTGAGGCCCTCGCGCTGCTCCTCCGAAGGCTCCAGGGCCAGGCCTAGTTCTTCCCACCTTCCCTGCCTCCTCTCTGGGGTCAGGAGCTCCTACAAAACCAGGTCCTGGCTTACTCACTATTCCTAGAGCCCAGGCTGCTAGAAAAAAAGCGTGAGCCACATGGAAAGAAAGCCTGGAAATGGGGCAGATTTTAAGACTGAAAAAGAAAAAAAAAGGGGGAAGAAACGAAAAATCCTATCACCTCATTAATGTACCACAGGGAAATGCCTGGTCACTGCTGAGGAAGAAGCACCACAGTGTCTTCACTTTTTATCGTGATGTTCCCATCTTTGCCCCCAAAAGGCTCCTCTTCCCCTTATGGGTCCCTACTTAAAAAAAAAAGTGTCTTCAAAAATATCTTTCTTTGAAAAGAGGAATGGGACGAATCTTTGTCTTTACTCTCATCCCAGGTTACCCTGAGGAGTGAATCCACACCTGGGTGGTACCTGTAGCCACCTCCTTACCTGATATTTAAACGTAAACACTTACACATTACTTTGGAGGCTTTCTGCCATACAAACCTGTGACTTTATTTTAATGCAAAAAAAGTTTCACTGGAAAGAGAAATGTATGATGTTAGTTTAAATACTTTTGCACAAATAATTCTAAGAAGAGCACAATATTTTATTTCCGCAATGAGTCTGGGGTGCCTGTTTGAGCTATCAGGCCAATTATATTTTTGGAGGATGAAGGTGGAGAACAGTTGTCCAAAGCAAGACTCTGCTCCAGAGAATCCTCATCTTGGGTCTGGAGCTGGACTGCAGAATTACAGTCTTTTATACCTTTTGAGTCTGTGAGCAACTTTCTGCCACCCACTGTCTCTCTGACCCTTTGCTTTCTCCTCAGTTTGAACAGGTCATCTGATGGTCCTCCACCGCCCTTCCATTTTCCTCTCCTGGACCAGAGGTGCCTGCTCCTTGTCAGTCCCTGTCCTGGCCCCTGAGACCCTGGCAGGCTCAGGGAGGAGCTGGCGGTGGCAGTAGGCGGCGGGTTGGGGCCGAGTTAATCAATGCTTTCCTGTTAGAGCTGACATGCATTTTACACGTCGGGACTCTCCCCAGCCAGCTAATTGATTCAAATTGTTTTATTGGTTAAACTGGTGTCACCCGTTTGCATGATCTATCACCGCACGGAGGAGGGCATTTCCACTCTCATCTCCGTTCCGGGCGGCTGCGGTTCACCCAGGCCAGGGACAGGTAAAGGAGCCCAGACACGGGACCCAAAGGAAAACCACAAACCAAGCTGGCCGCCTCGGAACAGGAAAAGCGACGCCTCGATGCAGGCGTACGCGGCCGGCACGGCAGCGTGGATGGAGGTTTCTAGCTACAGCTTTTAACAGTTATTGAAGCGAACCCAAATCTGGCCCGGGCGTCCCCCGCTTTAGAAGCGGTCTGTTTCTGAGCTGCGGCCCTGGACCCTGCGGGTTGGAGCCCAAGGCCAAAGCAGAGGCGAGAGCTGTCCGCGGTGCTGACGCGAATGCATCGCTCCCAGGCGTAGCAGATCCCACTGCGTTCAAGGCCCTCCCGAAAGAATCCTCCCAGCCTGTAACCATCGGAGCCCCCTAGATTTGGCTCCGGGCTCTAGCACGGCCTCCTAGACTTAAGAGGCAGGCAAGGGGCGACTCGGAGACACACCCTCTACTTCTGGCACACCTGACCCATCTTCAAGGACAGAGAAATCCAGCCACTCCCCCCGCCCCAACTCCTGTTTTTGTATTGACCAGAAAAAAAGGATGAAGACCTTAATATAAATTTATTACAATCAGGAACACTATATATTCCCTCTTCTCTCACTCCTGGCCTGAGTATTGGAGAATCCATGACAGTTACAGATCAAAGAAACAGCTTCTATCCCTCTCACTTACTCCCTCTTACTCCAATCTCAGCTCTTAGGCAGAAATATTACTGCTCCTGTGTCCCTGGCAGAGGTGTTCCTGGCATTGGTATTCCTGCATCAGATAGGGCAAGAAATGCTTTCCTTGTTAGTCCCAAGTTTGGAAAAGGAGATCTGTATGGCCTGGAAAGAAACTGGTAAACAGGCAGAACTGGCAGGGACAGAAGAATTCCAGTATATCAGAAAATACAAGAGATTCAGAGTCGGATGAAACTGGTATAAATTTCTCCTTGATCACTTACTAGCTGTGGAATCTTGCTTTGATACCTAAATTCCCCAAGCCCCAGTGTCTTCATCTGCAAAATGAGGAGATTGATACATAGCCCACAGGGGTGTTGTGAGAGTTAAATAAGATAATACGTCTAAAGTGCTTGGCACACAGTAGTCATTTAATACATGGTAGCTTTAAAAGCACCTTCCTCAGAGAATGGCCACAAGAGCTAGGCCTGTACTGTTATAAGACATGTTAGAAATCTTCAATAGCTCCAGAATAAAAGACATCAAAGGCATTTTAGCTTAGTGGTGAGCAGAGAGGGAAACAAGTTCCCTAGAGGAATCTTAGTTCTTTTCCTTAAAACTTTATCCTGCCACTAATTGGTCTAGTGTTTATCTTGTATACAGGTGGCCAGAACCCCAGCTAGTATTTGCTTAACCGATTTTAAATAAGTTGATGATAAAAATTAGCAATGGTAATGGCCATAATGAAAATGATTGCTGATAGCCTGCAGTTCTCCCTTTCTACCAAAAAGAGCTTTCTGCAGCCTGGCAAGCCCAGATCAGACTCCTTGGTTTTTCCCCATTGCTCTATTTGGAGTTACATGAAGCAAACCAAGGACTAAGAGCAAACCAAAGACTCATCCATGATGGAAGTCACAGACGAAATGAGAAAGGCCTCTTAGCATTCTGAGGCTGGCTCTTAATCTTTGAGCCTTCCCTAAAATATTGTTCTATAAACAAGGGCCCTTTTTCCTGAGGCTAGAACAGTCCAAGAGAAGTACAACAAATGCACAGACTGAAAATCTAAACCAGGTTTGGGAAAGGGAAGGGAAAATGAACACATTTTACAGGATCTGTATCCTTGCCCCAGTGATCCCTTAAGTTACTCATGCACTGATGACTGGGAATCAGTGAGAGTCCTTCTTACTTTCAAACAAATACCTTTGTAAGAAATAGAGACTGTGGGAGATGGAACCAAGACTCAATTCTCCTTAATCATAGGAAACCATTCTCACAAGAAAACTTTCCCTCGGGTAAGTGGCAGAGAAAACTTTTACCCTACCAGTTCACAGGGGCCAGGGACTAATGGAAACATTTGCTATTGGACTTTCTTTTTTATAACAAAGA
Source organism: Ceratotherium simum simum (assembly GCF_057802395.1). NCBI lineage: Eukaryota > Metazoa > Chordata > Mammalia > Perissodactyla > Rhinocerotidae > Ceratotherium > Ceratotherium simum. The sequence goes on from NC_141913.1 coordinate 36,486,358, forward strand.
ATTCACATTTCTTCACAAGTCCTCACAAATTTGTAAACACAGCAAGGTACACATATGTGCACATAGTTTACATGAGGTAATAAAAATCCAGAATGGAACATGAACTTGGTGTGCTTGGTGGTCACTTAGCAAATATTAATCGACCAAGATAAAATTCAAAGGCACACAAAATCCTGAGGACACACATCGGCCCATGGATGCGTGTTCCCTAAACACACCTGCAAATGTGCATTGAAGAGGGACACTGGCACAAGGAATAGCCCACTAGGCTATCTCCCTTCCCTCTCTTCTCCTTTCTCTCTTTCTGTGCATGCATACACATATGTACCCACCCCCTTCACTTCCCTCCTCCCCATATTGGAAAGGAGGGGGTCCTTTGAAATGGAGGTGGTCCCAGCTGGAAAACCCCAGAGCTCATTTAGATCACATCACTTCAGGCTTTTGTCTCTGCTCCTGAATAACCTAGGCTGCTACAACAAAAGGATAGGCATCTACATGGAGTTTTCATTGGCAAAGATGCATCTCAAAGATGCTGCTATAATCATGAATAACTAGGCAAGATGCTTCTCTTTTTTGATTGCCACTCCTAAAGAAGAGCGAGGAGAAAAAGGGAGAAAAGGAGAGGGAGAAAGTGGAGCGAGAAATAGAGATTGTGGGAGAGAAAACCAAGGCGAATATTTGGGTGGATTTATGCAAAAGAGTCTTTAATTGTATGAAGAGTCCAACTATCACTAAGAATAAGAAATGTGGCTCGGGGATTTTTTTTTTTTTAATATATAACTGGCTCTTTTGTTTCGGGAAACCAATTTAAGAAGTAACTGAGGCTGAGGATGCAGAAAGGGTGTGGAACAGGACCTTTTAAGGCTTGGGGAGGGGAGGCAGGGGAGTGGGAGTAGGGGGAGGGGGTGTAGATTGTCTGTTGACATGTCACAAGAGAGAAAATGGCATAGATATACATTTAACATCTCCCCAGCTGACGCTGGTGGAAGGAACGTTGGATTTTATTTCCTGGGGAAATGAAGACATTTTTTTCCTTTCCTGTTCTCTTCCCTCCCATTCCCTTCCCATTTGAAAATTTTCTACTTTGCCATCAAGCTTGATCCCATTAGTTAATACACCATTAAACTACCATGTGCTCTCTGGCTGCCCAATAAGCATTATGCCTTCAGCTTTCCTCCTGCCTGCAGTCGTTAACTCAGTGGTAGCAAAAGGTGAAATTAGATATTAGCAAAATAAATCCCAGGGAAAAGGGCAGTAGAAATCTGAGTCATTGATTTTTTTTTCTGAAAAGAAAAAAAAAAAAAAAAAAAAGAAGCCAGTGAATATTCAGAGAGAATATTGAGAGGAATTTTCTATTTTTGTGTATTTAAGAGTAATTTTTTTTTAACAAATAAGGCTTTTCTCCATGAGGTTAGGGATTCAAAATGAAAGCATAGCTAACCAGACCAAAGGCAATACCAATCCCAAACTTTTTCAAGATGCATTTTGATATCATCAACAAACTCTTAATGTTGGCAAATAATTAAATTTTCCATCTTTTAGAACTGTGTAACCTTGGGTGTCTTAGAAACAAATTGTACAAACAAACCGCGGAGATGAGCACTGAGGGTTTCAGAGGAGATATAATGAACCAACTTTAATTACTAACTTGAAATTAAAAATGTAATATACAGATTTAAATTTATTTTCACCTAAATTGTGTATAAAATTATATGGCTTTGCAGGCTAAGAAATGCTTTGTAACCAGCCATGCTACTAAAAAGTCTGAAGTAGTTTCCAAAACCGAGTTCCCAGACTCACACAGTAATAATGATACATTTATCATTACTGATGACCACCTACTGGGTAATTATTGCTTTGTTACTACTATTACAATCAAGAGATTTCTTTATTTACTGTTAACATTCACTTAAAACTGAATGTTAATGACTGTTCTGAATTCACCAAAGAGAGTTTTCTGTTATATTTCAGAAGTACTTATGTTCTGGTTCAGAAATGGAAAACCATATTACAACAGAGTGGAAGCTGGGTGAGCACTTGGCTCTCGCTCTCTCTTGAGAATGAAAATGGCATTCTGAGGAATCCTGGAGCAAAATTTTCCAGCTCAGAGTTGCAAAAGGTTAACATAATGCAACCACTTGACTTGTGCTAATTATGTAAGTATTTTATTACAGGAGATTCATTCATTATTGATACTTGTTTGCAGTAACTTCCTGCTTGGGGGAGTTATATTTTATATGAGAAGTAAACAACCCATGGCTCCAGGGCTACCCTTCCCCCAGATCTGATTTCCTCCCACCCCTTTGTCTAGTTTCACAGTCCTCCTGGGTTGTGATGTCCCTATTGAGGCAGAGAGACAATTTCCTAAAATCTTCCTATTCTCTCTCCGTTTCCCTTTCTCATTCAGAACTTCCCAGTTCTTATAAAGGTAAAAGCTCAGGGTTTGGAGAATATTGGAGTAGGGATGAGGCAGGTGAGAAAATAAAACCGGTTTTAGTATTTTCTTTTATATCATTTAAAGAGAAAGAATTTTCATAAAAAATCTAGGCTCCTTGAGGCTTGGCCATCAACTTTCCTCTTTGGAAGCTACTCTTAGCTCCCACCGAGAAAAGCCAGGCTGGCCTCTGGCATATCCAGAGGTCAGGGGCCGGTCATTAGGGAAGTGGGTGTGGTGGAAGCTGTTAACCAATGGAAAGGCTCAGAAAGAGGCTTCTGCCTGCCCTTAAGTCAGAATCCAATCTTATAGCCAGTGGTGGTTGGAGCAGTCTACAGCATCTTCTTCTCAGGGCCTATGCCAAGTTGTACTAGGAAAAGACATGGCTTTGTTTGTGGGATGGCCTCAACGAGCTCCTGTGAAGCATTGTGCTGGCTGCTTGGTTGAGAGGCCCTCAGGAATTTCTCTCCAAAAACATGCACTGGCCATCTGATGCTGTCTGTCTGGTGAGAGGCCAGTGTTTCCTGGAGGGGACAAAAGGCCCTGGTATAGGCCTCCAGGCTAAGAGCAAGGGTTTCCTCTTGGGCTTTCTTCCAGGTTCTGAGACCCCTGCCTAAGAGTCTCAGTTCAGAGCTGGGATGGATGCAAGGCGCGTGAGGTCAGCATGCTCGAGACCCTTAGAAGATGTCTAAGAAGAACTGGAGATGTTGCAGGGACAGTGGAAGAACATGGAGCAGCATGTGCGCGCATGTGTATGTGTGTGTGTGTGTGTGTGTGTGTGCGTAAATACCCTGTTCCTGCAGGTTCCAGTGTGGGCAGATGGGAAAGAACCAGCTGGAAGCTGGAGTCCCAAAAGGTTGGACCAGTTTGAAAAGAATGGAATGGTATGGTCTGAAATGGGGGAGGGGGTGGCTTTGGGGAAAGGCCTGCAGTTTAGTTGGGGTTGGGCAAGACTTGCCACAGGCCTGGGCAGAACTGACAGAGCTCAAAGCCCAGGTTTATATGTGGGCCTCTACTATCTAGCCTAGAACTTCTGCACTGTGGGTGTGGGCGCAGGTGTGAGGATAATGGATGACTAGAGGTTCAGAGGGCTTTGGGAAGATGAGTCCTGGGTGGAGGAGACGGGATGGGGAAAGTGCTAAGATTGGGTCCTGAATGGGTGATCCGGGCTTGGTCAGCACAACCACCGCTCCCCTCGGCGCCTCGCCTCGCTTCCCTGCTTTTACCCCATGCCTGTGTAGAACGGCTCTGTGTGATCTACGGAGGAATGCTGTTCCCAGCAAGGCTTCCTTAATGGTCCTTTAACAAACTCTTCGATCTCTCTTTGGCTGCCCTGGCTCTCGCCCGCCTCCTCCCTCTTCCCTTCTCCACTGCCTCCATCAGTTATTTATGATCAGCGTTAATTATTCACGAAAAGAGAAAACTCCAGCTCTGGGAACTTTTCTAGGAGCGTTTGGGGGGTTTCTCCCTTTCCCGCCTCCCGGTAGGTTTGAGTATTGGGGATTTTCGGGGACTCTATTTGGCCAGATCCTGCTTTGAAGTGGGGAAGGGAAGCCCAATGGTTGGGCGGGGGACAGAGCAGGGTGAGGGGTGTACCCTTGGTCCTGGTCAGCTCCTGTCTCTGCCTGAGAGGTGTAAATCCGCAAGTTACTAGGCGCGCTCGCGGGAGTCGCTGTCCGGGCTTGGAGGTGCTGAACCTCGGCGTGGGCTCTGGGGCTGCGGGCTGCTGGGGTGTGGGAGAGAAGATGTGGCCGCAGTCCCAGGCGGGGTAGCCTCTTTCCACAGTTCTCCAAAAAGTCTCTTTTGCCTTCTCTCTCTCTCTCTCTCTCTATACCGTCCCCCTCTCCCACACACAAGTGACACTAGAACGCTGTAACCAAAGATTAATTGCCTTAATCAAATTGACCCACCCTCTGCAATTAATCTTTTAGCAACAAATTAGAGACAAGTTACCTCAACCTCTGAGGTCAGGCAGAGATAGGACGTGGGAGACTTTGACAAAATCCACAAATGATGCGGCGTGTGGACTTGGGAATGTGTGTGTTTAAGGCGGGAGGGGAGAGGAGGAGGTAGGGGTCAGCCGTGGGGTTGTGCCGGGGCCGGAAGTTCCTAGAGTCCCTTTCAACCCAGCTTTCTCCAAAGGAGGGGAGGCCGAGGGCGGAGGACGAGGCCACTTACCTGTCTGCGCCGCCCTCGAGGTCTCCAGCCCTCCGCGCTCCGTCCTCCCCGCCTTCCTCGGGCTCCGCGGCTCCTCCGCCGCTCTCTGCCTCCCGCGGCGCCCGCCTCCTCCCCCTCGCGGGATCCGCCGCTGCCCGCAGCCCGCGGTCCTCTGCCCTCCTGCTCGCGGTCGAGTCTTCAGCCGAGACTCTGTCCCGTCCCGCCTCTCCCCTTCTCGGCGCTTCCCCGCTGCCGCCCAGCTCTTCCCACTCCAATCCCGGGCAAGTTCGTAAGTTTGGGGTGAGGGTCGCTCTCCTCGCGCCCAGCTTCTCGGCTTAGCTAGCTCAGATCCGCACCCCCCACCTCCCCAGCTCAGATCTAGGTCTCTGACGCCGCCTGTTGGTCAGGCAGGGCAGGGCAGGGCGAGGAGCGCTGTGCCAGCCCCAGTACCCTACCCCTCACCCTTCCACACCCAGTGGTCCAAACAGGGCAGAAAGAAGGCAAGGGTTGGAGGCCTGATAATTGGAGTGGGGCCAGGGGCAAGAGGGAGCAATTTGCCTTGGGGAAGTGCAGCCTGGGCTGGCAGCTTGGGCTCCCGGCCAGGAGGATTATCCCAGGGCACGCAGGTGTGCCTGTCTCGTGCAGCCCTTGGGCAGTCCACTAAGAGCGGGCACCCCTCCCCTAGTCCCCCGGGGAATGACCACCTGAGGTGAGGTCGGGCCAGGAGGGCGGAGGACACAGGAAGCGCTGGTCATGGGCACCCGGAGGAAGAGGTGCTGGCCGGAGACGGAGAGTGAATCCTCAGCACCACCAGGGAGGAAAGCTTTAAGGCCAAACTCATACGCTGTTTTTAAAAGAAAAGTTAGTCGAATCTGTCTCATTACGAAGTGGCAGACTGTGGGGCGGGGCGAGTGTCGGCCAGGAGTTCCAGTCGGAGTCCAACGGTCCGGGAAAGGACGGGGCGGGGGGGATACGGGCCGAGTTCGGGAGGACTGAGTGGCGTTACAAAGGCAGCCTTTCCGGCTCCGGCCTGGTCCCTTCCTTGGCAACTTCCCAAGCGCTCACCGGGTCACTCTACCCTTGGAACTTCTCGGGGAGCCTCGGTCTAACCCTGGCTCCCCAAGACATCTGCGGAATGGAGGTTGTATCCCCCTCCCCAGTCTCATCCCGTCTTTTTCATTGAAAGAATTGATGGACTGTTTCTCCTCTACCCCCTCCTTCTCTAATAAACGCTTCCCATAGATTATTCGACGCAGAGAAGGAAGGCGGCTGCTTAAAAACAAAAAGCCATAGCCCTAATGAGTTCAATTACAATGTGGTAAACACATTGCCTCTACGCTTTAATTAAGCCTGCTGCCCAATTTTAACTCATTAGTAATTCATTAAGAGAACAGCCCTGTGCTGGCGGGTGGAAGGCACCGCAGACCGACTGTGCGCCGCGGAGTCCACACACACACACGCGAGCCGCCGCCGGCCCTAGCGTTGTGTTTGAGCAAGTCAGCTTTGCGACCCAGTAACTTCAGTATCCAAGAATACGAGAGTCCCCTCTCCCAGATGCACGGGGCTTTGCCACTCTGAGATCCAGCGATGACCTTTCCTGGCTCGAGTTCCTCGGGCTTGAAATAGGGTGTGCAAACCTGTTGGGTGGGTGGTGGTGGTGTGGGGCTGGGCCACAGTGGGAGAGAAAGTCCCCGGGGTTAAACTCGCCTTTCACCCCCAAGGTCAAGTCTATTCTCTCGGTTCGGTGCACCTTCCCTCTGGCTTCTTTCACTTTGCACTAGTTTCTGGAGATAAATCTAGTTCTGGCCTTAGAACCCCAGCTCTGGCTACCCGCTGCGAGCTTCAGGACCCTCTGCCCCAGAGAAGCTTAAATATAAATCAGACCGTGATTTTTGGGGGGTTGGAGGGGTTGGGATGGGGGAGAAGAAGACCATTGGCTAGAGAAGCGGTGATCTGAATGGGGAGCTCAGACCTCTTTTCCCTCTTTCGATCTCTACTCCACTGTTTGCGAGCAGGGCTGGGGTTATGGCCACATTTGGTATTATGTCAGTTTAAACTAGCCCTCTTTATGGGAAACAAATGGAGACGGAGTTGCAGAGTGAATCACACACAGGCAGCGAGAGAACTATTATGGTCTTTCCATTTAATAATCGAGGGAGAGAGTGCAAGCAGTTCAAACTCGAGTCGTCCCCTCTCCTCCAGCCCGTATTCGGCGGGTTCTTGGAAGTGTCTGCCTGTTCTGAGCGTCCCATGGTTTGGATAGGACGGAACTCGTAGGTCCCCAGGCTCCAGCGTGGAGTTTCCAAAGAGAAGGGAAGGGCCAGTGTTAAGGGGGCGAGGCTTTGGTTAAGAAAAGGACATTTCGCCTGCTTCGTACCCCAACTCTGGCGCTTTCTTTCGCTAGGAGGAAGAATTCGGCACCGCATCGCGGCCCACCGCGCCCCCTAGGTAGGAAACTTCTCCCGCGGGACAGCGGCTGGCCGGGCTCCGCCTCCCGCAGGGATAGGGGGACTCCCAAGACGGTCAATGAGCGCTCCACAGCCCTGCCCCCTAGGCCTCGAGGAAATGACGGAGGCCGTTCACCCTCACTTCATCCTGAAGCTCCTTCTCAGGGTTGCCAGTTGCCTCTGCAGGCGCCAAGCCCTCCCTTCCCTCTTGTAAGCGGCATTTCCTCCTGGAAGCCAGTGGGCTGGACGGGATTTCCTCTCCGCGGAGGGTATTGGATCCCGCAGCCCAACCCGGTCGTTCCCAGAGAGCGCAGGGTGCTCATCGCGGCTTCTCCGACTCGTCTCTGTGCGGTTCGGAACCTTAGGAGGGAGGAGGAGAAAGTCTTTAACTTTCAATCTGTCCCCACACTTTCCCTCTCTCAGCCTGGAGGCAGGAAATGCTGCGGGATCAGATTGGGTACACTGAGGACGGGGGCGGGGTGTGCGTGTGTCACACCGGGCTTCTCCCTGCCTGGGTTCCCCGGAGTTGGCTGGGGAGATACGGTGGCCCAGCGTCGTACCCGCACTCGCTCCTCTAGTAATTCGCGGTGGATGGGTCAGAGGAGTGGAGAGGCGGGACCAGAGCTTACTGGCTGTCTGGGCGTGGACCCAGGTCCTTGATCCGAGGCTCAGCTGAGAGTTTCGTGGGTGTTGCTTGCTGTTGCTTTTCACCGGCTCCGCGCGGGCCTCGCCCTCCTCCGGCCGCTGAGCTCTGCGGCAACAGCGCCTTCTCGCGCCCCGAGGATTGGCCGCGCGGGACTTGCCTGGAGAATGTCCTCTCTCCAGCCCGGAGCGCTATGAAAGTATAAAAACCGGATCCCTACCCTACGCGAGCAGGGTGCCTAAAATGAAGGCCAGAGATGGGATCAGAAATGCGCGCAAGCTGACAGCCTCGCAGGAAACCCGTCTCTTTCCCGGGATTTCTGGGTTTGGAATCAAGTTAGATGTATGCAGGGGAACTCTAAGGCTCTCACCCGACAAGGGCGTTTTTATCTACTCTGGGGGAAAAGTTGCTGGGACAAACATTTCGGAAACGTCCTTGGTGCCTGATGTTAATTACAACTGAATTAGATTGTCTTCCTTCATTTTTTCCTTCCCTAATGCAAGGACAGGGAGGTAGGATATCATTTATTTCTGTTGCTAGTGGGATAAATAAGTCCATTTTTGGATTACCAAGAATTGACTGCTGGGGGAGGATGGCTTCCCGACAGTATCAGATGGAGATTTTAGAATTGGCTTTGGGACAAGGAGGTGACCTTGTTTGTCAAGTGCTTTTATCCAAGCTCCACTCCAATAGCCCCTACCCTCTTCTTTCCTGACCCGGGTATCGAGAGCAAGGGTGAAGGAGACCAGTTTAGGAGGCACAGCTGCTAGAGATTTGCCAGTGTCAGCTTAAGCCTACTTTTTGGTTTCATGCGATTTGCCTTTCCTTTATTTCTTTTGCAACTCTCCGTAGCACTGACAGCTGTGAACATATACCCTTAGATATCAGCTGTCTGTTAATATGCTAAAAATATTTTTAGCTTTCTTGAAAGGTGGCTATGGGGGCAGAGCTATTACTCCATAATTTAGGTTTGTAAATGGAGAAAGAAGATGTGGAGTTGGGGAAAATAGAAGAGAATCAACTATTTGGAACTGCATAGAAAGCAAAGATTCCAATTTATTAGTCCCAAATAAGCAGGCTAGTAACTACTTACAAGCCTGTCTTAACGGGAGCTGAGAGAACCTGGGCACTTGCTTGTGAAAGGCAAGACTTAGGACTGAATTGGGAAGTTCTGTGGGAAAAGCATCATGAGACTCACTGTAGTAACAAAACAGGAAGTGTGCTCTGACTCAGGTTTGAGATATTTTCTGAGGAGGAGGAAAAATGTGGCCATGATTAAAATACCTTCCATGTGCCAGGCATATGTGAAGCCTTTTACATAAATGCTTTCATTTAATCCTCATATGATTCCCATGAGCTAGGTATTATTATCCACATTTTACAGATTGTGAAAACTGAGGCTCAGAGAGGATACCTTTTCTTAAGGCCACATAGCTGGTAAGTGGCAAAACCAGGTATCAAGCACAGATCTGTCTGGATCCCAAATGTGCTCTTAATCAATAAGCTGGACCATGTACTATTTTACGTACTCCATACCATTTTAATCCTGCTAAGAATCTCATTAAGTACATGTGGCCTGTGTTAGTCCATTTGACAGATAATAAACCCAGAGTCCTTAGACCATGGTTCTCAAACATGAGTGTGGCTCACTCCTAGAGACCCATTCTGTCAGCCAGCCTGGGATGGGGCCCAGATCTACAGCAGGTGATTCCGAATCTGGTATTCTGGGAGTGTATTTTGAGAAACATTGCCATGGAGGTTGGTAACTTCCTCAAGATGATTAGAATTGGGCCAAACAGGTACCAGATCCCTGTTCTCCATTCCTCTCCATCAAAGTGTCAGCGGAAGGTGATGATTTTATTGAAATCCTCATAGTTAGAACCCAGAGGCTGGGGTGGGGGTGAGGAAAGAAGGCTGTGGCTACGGCAGCAGGTTGTACCTCTCCTTGACCTCCCAGCAGCCACCGGCCTAGGCTTCATGGAGGTCAGTGTCCTAAGTTCCTTAACTCACACACACCCAGCCCCTTGGAGAGGCAGACACAGGCAGCACAAGGAGCCAGGGCTGCCCTGCCACTGGGACTCAGCAACACGCTCCAAAGGAGATGCTGAATAGGGAGGAATGAACCACAGACATGAACTTGTCTTTCTCCACAGTGGTGTGGCTTGGAAGGAGGTGGGAAGCATGGTCAAAGAGGACAAATGTCTGGACCCAACTGACACATACAATTTAGGAGAAACTCTAAATTAGGGGCTGCAGCAACATGCATCTGACCTGGTCCATCCTGAATGGTTTCGACTTTCCCTCTAGGTGTATATGGGGCCTGAACTGCACCCGGAGCTCTATGCAGGGAAGCAAATGGGCTCTGGCCCCACTGGGTACCAATAACCCTGTTGGTTGATGGCCCTTGTTTTCTTCCGTCACACTAAACTCTGTGAAGATTTTAACAGAAACCTCCCAGGAGCAATTCCCCTATTTATCTCTGTTTTTTGGCCCATGCAAGTGTTTATCACCAAGATTAAACCAAATCACTTTCTTAACCCTTGAAAAATAGGATCTGTGAGAGCAGACAGTAGGAGAGATTCTTCCCCGCCAAGTCATTCCTGTGAGATTACGGCAGAAACCAAAATATTTTAGACCCATAATCCAGCTTGGCCCTTAGGCATTTCAAGATTGTCCTAGTCTGTTCAGGCTGCTATACCAAAGTACACAGATTGGGTAGCTTATAAATAACAGAAATCTATTTCTTACCGTTCTGGAGGCTGGGAAGTCCAAGATCAAGGCGCCAGCATGGTCAGGTGAGGGTCTTCTTCCTGGTTCATAGCTGGCACCTTTTTGCTGTGTCCTCACATGGTCAGAGGGGTTAGGGATCTCTTTGGAGCTTCTTTTACAAGGGCACTAATCCCATTCATGAGAGTTCTACCCTCATGACTTAAGCACCTCCCAAAGGCCCCACCTGCTAATGCCATCGCCTTTTGGGGTTAGAATTCAAACATATGAATTTTGGGAGGATATGAACAATCAAACCATAGCACTGTCCTAATTGTGATATATCATATTCTTGCATTATGCATGAAATAATTTGACATATGTAGTTTTAATAGGACATTATTAACTCTAAGAGGAATACTTATCTGCCCTGCCTTTTGGATGACACACATTCTGCATTTATCTGCCTAGCCCAGCAGCAGAAATGTATTTAATATACTAATGAAAAGGCAAGATTTGTCAACAGTCTCCCATTATTATATCCTGTGGTGTGAACTTATTTGGTAGTCGAACTATCAAAGTGCAATAAGGCACTTGAAGGAGGGGCTGATATAGTTTCCATCTCTTATTTCCTGCCCAGGAAGAAAATAAACATACCACAGATTTTTTTTAAAGCTGGCTATAAGCAGGAAGTAGGAAATAGTGAGAATTGATAGATAGGATTTTTGTATAGGCCCAAAGTGTTGGATGCAGGACGCAGTGGAAATTCTGGAATTTCAGAGGATCCAGCAAAGCCCTCTGCCTCAGAATAACTTCCCTGACACTCTGCTAATAATTGAAATTCTACTAATGATGATTTGTTTCTTTGGAAATTTCTTTAAACTTAAGCAACCATTTATAAATTAGGATGAATTCATTTATCAGATTTTTTTTGTTTATTAGTTTATTATAGTTATTAGTTTATCCAGATTTACTTCAGATTTTTCTTGAGATTATATATTTTGATTAGCTCGAAGGTGTAAAAAGTGTGAAGATGCCAGGTACCTGAGATAGGAAATGGAACAAAGGGGAAATGGAACAATCCACAGGGGAAAAGAAAAGGGACCTACAGGAAGAACCACTTACTTTACAATTTCACCAAGGGTTAGCCCTACTCGGCCCTGAGTGAGGTACCATGGGGGTTCAAGCACAGTGCCAGCAAGGTCCCTTACATTTCACCTGGCAAGACAAGATTAACATTCCAGAGGACAAGACGGGACAGCATTGATTCAGAATAAAAACAATAGAAGAGTACAGAAAAGACAAACCCTCTTCTCTGTGTTGAAGCTCTAGGGCAGAAAGTTGGGGGACTTTTGTGGTGCCAACAGAACATGTGTGATCCTAAAAACACCAAAACCCAAAACTAAACAAACATTTTTTGGATTCTATATGTCTTGTTACAGAAAACTCTGAAGAAATGAGTCTTCCCACTGTGGTATAGAAAGAAATGAGAAAGAAACATGGAGAAGAGTAATATATAAGCAAAGTGTCAATATTAGTGATCATTGCACCTACCATCAAGAACCAATGAAGGCGGAGACTCATCAATCCCTTCTTGCTGCCAGCCATGACTCTCACTTTTTAGTGGAAACCTCTTATAACTCTGGTTGTACTTGCTGATGGATGGCCTGGTTGGTACTTAGCGCTCAGGAGTTCATCCCTATATTTCTCTCTTCTTCTTAAGGAAGAGGAATGCTAACCTAATTGGTCAGATTTTAGGAAGCTGATAGGAACATATTTGCTAGAAGAAGATGTGCCATAAAAGGTCAGTGCAGGGTGGGTGGGCATTGCTCTATCTTTTATAACTAGGAATATAGTAAGATTTGCGTATGGGCATTGGCAGAAGTGGAACTGAACAGGAGGCTTCCTGGCCTACTTTAATTGGAGGCTTGACCAACTTAGGAAAGAGTGGGCTCTTACTAGAGTTTTCTTGTTGGGGATTTGGGCCCAAACTGAGGTAGTGATAAGGTGTTACTTTGTGGGACATTTTCTTCTGCTCCTCCCTGTGTCATGTTCCTTGGGAACGTCATGGGGAGGGTGGCTTTGTTCATGTTGCTCCCACCTTTTGTAAAAGTTTTCTATCTCTTCTCCGAGGATAATATTGTGTTATCATTTGATGTTCAGCTCTTGCTCCCCTTCCTTCAATATGACGATTTCAGTCCTCGGTAATTTTTCCTTCCTCTGATCCTTTCCAGCACCTGGGCTTTCCACCACCTGCTCTATCATTTACATGCTGCTTTGCTGTTTGCTATAATTTCCTGTGCTTTAAGTGTATCTCCACTGCCAACTGAAGTACAAATATCTCAGAGGCCCATGGCTGCCTCCTGGAGGGCAAGGACTAGACCACAGATATCTGTTATATATAAGCTTTTTTCTCTTTGATTATTTAATATGTTTAATCTTGCCTTCATGACCTTTGAGGTTATCTTATACTTTGGCATTCACTACAACACATAGTGAGGAGATGAGCACATAAAGGACGTCAGTAAAAATGCTTGTTGACAGTTTGACTTACCCAAGAGACATACCCTAACATTTTCCTGCGTCTATGATCCTCTGTGGAATAGGCTGGACTTGATGAAAATTTTGGGGATTCCAGCACTGAGTTTATAACCAGAGGAGAAATATTTAGATGGCAGTGGGGGTATTTAGTGTGTGTTTTGAACATAGAAGTGACCTAAGCTGCTTGAGACTCTTCCTAATAGCTTGGCCTCTTGGGCATAAGTTCCATAATATTCCATAACTATCAATGTCAGTTAACCCTATTAGCATAACATACACTATTTTCTGAAATTTTCTTGGAAGCTGATTCTTAGCTTATATACTATCCAGGTATTTTATGGTTTCCTCCTCTCTCTACCCAACTAGTTCATACTTCAGTAGCATTTCTAATAATGTTCTCTCTTAAGGTACCCTTATCATGCAGAGCACTATAACACAGGCTTGGCCATGTAATTTGTGTTGGCCAATGAAATATGAGCAAAGATCACTTCTGGCTGGAAGCTTTAGAAGCTGTCCTGTGCTTCACCATGATCTCTTGTCCCTTTGCCATGACACTGGAAATATTTTGAGACTCTTTTATCAGCGTGGGTTGAAAACAACATGAAGCTGACCTGCAATGGACATGTTGCATGACTGAAAAATGGACGAGGGTAGGTTGCCAAACCTATGCTGCTCTTCTCTGGAATCGGGGCTGGCCTGTGATTTACCCTGACCATTAGATTGTGGTGGAAGTGACGTTGTATGAGTCCCAGAGTCTAAGCCTCAAGATGCTTTGCAGCTTCTGCCTTTACTCTCTTGGGACCCAGCTGCCGTGTACAGAAGCTTGGGTTAGACCACTGAATGACGAGAGACTTCACAGAGATAGGTTTCGTCCTTCTGGCTGTTCCTACCAAGGTGAGGCCATCTCAGACCTCGCCGCTCCCACTGACCCAGCAGATGAAGGCAGCCACATGAGCGAGCGCAGAACTGCCCAACGAAACCACAATGTCATGAGAAATAATAAATTCCTGTTTTAAGTCATTAATATTTGGGGTGGTCTGTTTGAAGCAACAAATAACTGAAACGGAGATCTCTGTTGTAAGCTACTAAGATTTGGAGGGTCACTTTTTTTATTTTGGTGTGAGGACGATCAGCCCTGAGCTAACATCCATGCTAATCCTCCTCTTTTTGCCGAGGAAGACTGGCTCTGAGCTAAAATCTATTGCCAATCCTCCTCCTTTTTTTCCCCAAAGCCCCAGCAGATAGTTGTATGTCATAGTTGCGCATCCTTCTAGTTGCTGTATGTGGGACGCAGTTGCAGCACGGCCGGAGAAGCGGTGCGTCGGTGCGCCCTGGGGATCCGAACCTGGGCCGCCAGCAGTGGAGCGCGCGCACCCAACCACTAAGCCACGGGGCTGGCCCTAGGGTCACTTATTTTTAACCTCAGCATAACTTGGCCTATTCTGAGGAATATAGCTAACACTGTGTTTTAACCAGATAATTTGATTTATTTAAATGGATTTATTTTTTAGTGATACATTTGTATTTATTTCTATCATTTTATTTTGTGTTATTTGTCTTGCTTTTCTGTTTTCTTCTTCCTTCCCTTCTATTAGGTTGAGGTTTTTTTTTTTGGTGAAGAGGACTAGCCCTGAGCTAACATCTGATGCCAATCCTCCTCTTTTGTTTTTTTTGCTGAAGAAGATTTGCCCTGGGCTAACATCCTTGCCCATCTTCCTCTACTTTATATGGGATGCCACCACAGCATGGCATAACAAGTGGTGCAGTGGTGCACACCCAGGATCTGAGCCTGTGAGCCCCGGGCCACTGAAGCGGAATGCATGCACTTAAACTGCTGCACCACTGGGCCGGCCCCTGATTGAGTTTTTTAAAAAAATTAATGTTCTCGTTTTATTTTGCATTTCTTTTAATTTATCATTTGTATGCTCTGTTATGGTTATCCTGGTCATTTAAAATTGCCTAATTGGGGCCGGCCCGGTGGCGCAAGCAGTCAAGTGCAGGCGCTCCGCTGCGGTGGCCCGGGGTTCGCTGGTTCGGATCCCGGGCGCACACCGGCGCACTGCTTGGCGAGCCATGCTGTGACAGCGTCCCATATAAAGTGGAGGAAGATGTTAGCCCGGATGTTAGCCCAGGGCCGTCTTCCTCAGCAAAAAAAGAGGAGGATTGGCGGATGTTAGCTCAGGGCTGATCTCCTCACAAAAAATAAATAAATAAATAAATAAATAAATAAATAAAATTGCCTAATTAACTTAACAAAGGCTAAATATCTTTATCATCCCCCTGAGCAATACAAAGATTTTATAATGCTTTGACTCTAATCATCCCTCACCCAATTCGTCCGCTACTATTGCCTTGCATTTAGTTCTGTTGTATTTTAGTCTTGTTTTTTAGTTATACAAGTTGGACATTATTAATATTGTTTTATATAGCCAATGCTTATTTATATTTACGCACACATTTATCTGTATATTTATATTAACTCACACATATGTCAACATTTTTTGTCTATTATTTATTTACACATTTATCACTAATTTTTTTGTTTATCATTCCTTTTTGCCTCTGGGAATTATTTTTTGTCCGCCTAAAGTATATTCTTTGGAATTTCCTTTAATGAGGACATGTTGGTACTGTGTTCTTCTATTGTCTTTCTCTCTTTTTGTCTAAAAATTATTTTCACTTAGTTCATGAAAGATAGTTTTTCTGGCTATACTATAGGATACTAGGTTGACTGTTATTTTCTCTCAGCACATTGACAGTTTAGTCCACCATGTTCTGGCTTTTATTGTGGTGCTGAGAAGTTAGCCGTCATTCTAACTGTCATTCTCTTATAGGTGAACTCTCTCTTCTTTCTGCCTCCTTTGAATATTTTCTTTTTGCTTTGGTGTTTTGCAGTTATACTCTCATGACTAGATTTTCTTATCTTGATTAGGATTATTTTGGGCTTCCTGATTTTGAGGTTTGATGTTTTTCAACAGTTCTGGAAAAGTCTCAAGCATTATCTCTTCAAATATTACATCTTCCACATTCTCTCTATTGTCTCTTTTAGGAGTTCTGATTAGCCATATGGAAGGCCTTCTCAATCTATCCCGTATGTCTTGTAAACTCACTTTCTGCCCCAACTTCTGATTAATTTCATTAGATCTACCTTCCGGTTTACTAATTCTTTCTTCAGCTACTGTTAATCTACTATTTAAGCAGTCCATTAAAATTTCAACTTCAAGTTTATATCTATATATGTATATTTATACATATTTATACATATTTATACATATTTATACATATATATACATATATAGTGCATTTATATATACATAATTTCTAGAATAACTCTCTGATTCTTCCAAATATTCCTGGTTCCAAATATTTGTTGCTTGCACATATTTCCAATTGTCTCTTTTGCTTCATAGTTATAATTAATAAATTTAGCAATATAGTTATTGTTTATTTTGTGTCAATTAATTCCATATTAATTCTATTATCTGAAGTCTCTGTTGGCTTGATCTGCTATGTTTTTGCTAGTTCTAACTCATAAATGTCTTGATTTCTTGTGTGTTTTATGATTTTTGACTGTTGAGTTGCACATTTTATTTGCAACTTTGTCTGTGGGTATTCTTTATGAAGTTATATTCCTCCAGCAAGGTCTTTCATTCCTTCTGCTAGTCCCTTGGACACTTCATAACCCAGGACCATTTTTAAAAACAACTTCCTTGAGGTATCATGCACATACCATAGAATTCACCCATTTTAAGCATACAATTCAATGAGTTTTAGTATGTTTACAGTGTTATGCAACCATCACCACAATCCAGTTTTAAAACTTTTCCATAATTCCCCAAAGATCCCTTTGCCCATTTATAGTTATTCAGCATTCGCACCGCTTATCCCCAGGCAATCACTAGTCTATTTTCTTCTTCTATAATTTTGCCTTTTCTGGACATTTCATATAAATGGAATCATATAATGTGTGGTATTTTGTATCTGGCTTCTTTCACTTAGTATAATGTTTTTGAAGTTTATCCATATTCCCAGGATCATATTAAATTAAAGTCTAATCTTGAGATTTATTGAACCACATAAGTAGCATGAATTCAGACCAAAATCCTGTGTGAGGTCTAGCTTGTAGATACAGATTCTGATGGAAGAAAGTTTTCTCCAACGCAATGCTAAGGCTGAAATAAGTTTCCTTGTTGACTGTTTCTGAGCAGCAGATTTATTTATCATTTGCCCTTTTACAGAGGGTGTAGCTCTTTGCAATCCCACCTTTTGGTCAGGGTCCCCTATTAGACTCCCTACCGTATCTCCAACACAGGCATCAAAGTGGAAACTCAGAGTCTTCAGGTTTCAGAAGAGAGCTTCAGGGCAAGGCCGGCCTTGGCACTCAGCCCCCGGAATTCTTGCTTTCACTTTATTTTTGATGTCTGTACATTTCTTATGATTGTGCCAGTTCAGCAGTGCATTTAAAAATATAATTTTTGCATTTTATCCAGTATTTTAGGTGATTTCATGGAAAGGGAACTTCAGGGTATTTTGCCTGCTGTACTGCCATAAATAGAAGGCTGCCTCTTACAAGACTCATTTGCTCACCTGTTCAGATCTCAGATAGGTGGAGAGTGAGGGGAAATTATTCACATTCTGAGCAGAAGTCTGTCCCAGTCCCTGCCTGCTACCTCCTCCCCATCCTCACTTACCTACATCATTGAGAGTTTCATTCATGGATCCACTTTGTTTAGCTGAAGTCTGCAGTCACTCCTGCATATGCACTCCTCATACACCTTTGCTAATCCTTTTGCACTTCTGGTGAGCCAGTAAAAACAGCCATTTCTTAGACTGCATTGGGAACTGGCAAGGTCTCTGACCAGCTTAATGCAGGTCAACATTGATAGTTGAGGTGGAAAGGGCAGGGATTAGAGATAAGGAAATTGAGGCTCAGAGAGGCGAGGTGACTTGCCCATCTTCACAGAGAGCTGGAACTTGAGCCCAGACCTGCAGACTATCTGGGACAATGCTCTTTCCACCATCCTTTCTGCCCCTTGTTGGTGACTAAGGAAAATGGAAGGAGAGGGTGTAGCATTGGTGCATTCATTGATTTAAGAGGTAAAGTTTTTGGAGAGTCTGTGGATTTTCTTTACCTTTGATTTTCTCAGCAGTTGAGAAAAACAAAATACTGCCACTCTAAGTTTCTGTTTTTAAAAAATATGAATCATTTTGCAGGGAAATTTCTGGCTTCTCAGCGTGTTAGAACTGGCCGGCTGGTTTGACCCTCTAACTGGAGGAGAGGAAGGGAGGAGCCCAGAGTTTCAATCCCGGTCCATCAACCCCTCTTCGATCAGTTCCTTGCCCCATTTCGGAGGAATGATAATGTTATTAATGTCCTTTTTAGCAATTTGAGAAAACAGACGAGCATGGCTTAGAGGGAAATCCTCAGTGATTGAAAATATCATTAGGAACAAGCTCCTGGTGTTCACTCTATCATTTCCAAGTGTACTGATGAGTTTCACTTGAGCACTGCTCTGTGCGGAGTTGGCGGAAGCCCACGACAGTGTGTGTGCGTGTTGGCGGTGGAGGAGGGAGAGGCGGGCAGGTGTCATTTAGTCACCTGCATTTGAAACTGAGACAAGCCCCGGACAGAATCGGCTTCTGATTTGCTTCTGGTGCCATTGCCAGTCACTGCCTCCAAATCACCTCAAGCTGTGTCTGCACAGTGCCAACATAATGCACTGAGTAAAAAAATCAGCCAGGGTAGTCATCCCCGAGTCATGGACACAAACAATCACAACAGCAGGAAAAACCACAACCAAAAAACCAGCTGTTGGATGGAATTCAATAGTTAAAAAACAAGGAAAAAATAAAGAAATGTAGTGAAAATTCCATTTTTATTGCTTTTTTTTTCTTTTTTTTTTAGGAATACTTTCAGGGAAAATCAGACTCTTTGTTGTTAAAAAGGATGTCGGCATAGGTTAAAAAAACCCAAGGCATTATCCAAACCCCTTTCTTCATCCTAAAGAACTTTCTCCTTAGGGTCTCATTTGCACGTAGGTAGATTCAAAACAGGTGAAGTTGTACACATCTAATTGGAGGGAATTTGAGTCCTTCCCTGAAGCTACGAAAGAAAAAGCGGGGCCCAGAAACATGATGAAGTATTCTTCAGGCGACAAAGATTTGAAACTGCTGCTCTGAGCACTCGCAAGAGATTCTTGCAGCAACCTTCAAGGCCGCGCCACCAGGGCAGTGCTGAATCGGTGCTTTCCTCTGTCGTATAGAAGTAAGAAATGCACAAATGAACATGGTGCAGCAGTAAAAATCACCATGAGTAATTCTAGCTGTTGCCAAATCTCAAGACTTGATTTTGTTTGCACTTGATTCCCTTGGAAATAGTAGGACAAAAAGCAAGAGGTAGGAACACATCCAGTTAAGTCCCCAGGTTGTCACTAATGCTGTAGAGGTCCTGCCCGTATCCCTTTGGCACTCACTGGTAAAGTACATGCCCAAGGCTTCCATCTGCAGGCATGTGTGACTCCTCTTGTAGGCTTGAAGTGTTGGGGACTTCATGCCCCTGGGAGTAGCCCTCAGCCAACAATTGATGGAAGTAGGTGTGTAAATATCCTGCTTCTCTGCCCCTCAGGTAGCATAACTCTGGGGCACGGTCTACACTGTCTGCCAGCATGACTGAGCTTTGCCCACATAGTCACCTGATTGATGACCCACCCAGTGTTGCCTTCCTTCTCTTCCCTGTCTCACTTTGCCACCTCCCTTCTGGTGCTTCCTGGGATTATCTCCCAAATAAAGTATCTGCACTCAGGTCCTTGTCTTAGAGTTTATTTCTAGGGAAATCCAATCAACACAGAGAGGAAATTTTTCTGTTAACTGAAAATTCTTTGTGACGTCTAATTCTTTGTCCTACTAATTTGGCCATATGCAAAGCATATTAAAGCTGAAAGTGCAGAAATCCCCACTCCAACGGTGTATTTCATGGAAGAGGAAATGGAGGCTCAGGTCACATAGCCAAGTGGTTATAGAAATGAGACTAAAATCCTAGTGGTCCAGATCCCCAAGCTGGCACTCCTCCAGACCCTATAGCTCACCATCCTGGGTGCCCTTTAAGTCGCACGTTTAACTGAGTATTCCTTGTGTCATGGTAGCAGCTTGAGAAATCACTGATTTCCTGCTTACTCTACCAGGCAGGACTTGAAATCAACATCCCTGTTTTTGTTTTTCAAATTCTTGTGAGTCACATTTTCTTAGACTGGCAGATCATGATGTGATTCCATTTTTCTTCTATTCATCTGACAAATATTCATCAAGGACCTAGTTGGGCACCAGGCATTGTGCTAGGGACAGGAGATGTCCCAGGGTACCATAGTTCCTGCCCTCACAGAATGTACAGTCTGTGGGGAAGAGGAACAGAGGAGCAGAAAATTACAACACAGAGCAAAAAGGGGGAAAGCCCAGTGCTTTGAAAACACGGGGGAGGGGCATGTAACCCAGTGCAGGGGTTTCCAGGAAGTCTTTCAGGAAGAAGTGATGTGTAACCTGAGACGAGAGTTGAGTTAGGAGAGGTGAGTGGGGGAAGTGTTCCAGGAAAAAAGAAAGGCTTAGTGGAAGGCTTGGGGGGTGGGGAGAACATGGCCCATTGAGAGGGATCAAAAGAGGTTCAGTCTGGCTGAAGCTTAGAATGAGGGTGAGCAGATGAGGCCTGAGAGGGAGGCAGGGCCCACATCACCAGGGGCCTTGTAAGGCATGTAATGAGACCGGATATTATCTGGAGGACAATGAAGAGTCATCCGGATATTTAAGCAGAGGAGTGACATGACCCCAATTACATCTTAGAAAGTCTGCCTTGGTGCTCCGTGTAGAACAGATTGGAAGGGTGCATGCCAGAAGGCAGGAAGACTAGTCAGGCAACATTGACAGTGACCTGAGTTAGGATAGTGGCAGTGGGAGAGCACAGACAATGGGAGAAATAACTAGGAGTGAGCCTCGAGGAGACTTGAGGACCAACCGAGGAGGTTGGAGTTAGGGATCAAGTCTATTTCTAACTTGAGCAGCTGGGTTGGCAGTGGTGCTTTTGATATGTTGGTTCTGTGGCTAATGTGAAGTGAAGATCCAAGGGGATCCAGAAGAAAAAAAGAAAGGGAAGTTCACACTTTTCAGTCTAGTTTGGAGAGAAGTTTAACACATAGAACACAACAGTCAGGGAAAAATTAAGCACTAAAATGCAAAACACCAAAGCAATAGGAGAGCAGAGAAGAGAGAAGAATGCATGGACCTGTGTGGTCATCAAGGTGGCAGGGCTTGAGGATTTGGAAGGCAAGATGGAAGAAGAGAAGATATTAAGTAGGGGAAGATCACCTTGAAGAGTAGGAGGTGAGAGCCCTGAGCCAGCTTCGCTAGAGCAGATAGAGTGGTAAGAGGGAAGAGAGGAAGTGCAAAAAGTTCTAGAAAAGCTCGGTGTATCTTTCCTTTGCCTTATCTGTCACATCGTCTCTTCCCAGAGCTAGAACAGAAGAGAATCTGCTATTGGGCCAAACTGAGCAGGAAAACAAGGCTGGAATAAACTGCCATGCTGGAGAGAGGAGAGAGTGGGAGGGGAGCTTGCAGACTAGGCTGCACAGAGCAGTGTGTGAAGGAGATGAGGTGTGCTTGGGAGCCCTCTCCTGCTTCCTCCTCAGAGGTCCACCATGTCAGCCCAACCAGGTCAGCTCTTTCAAGCAGCTCCTCTTGTTGGCATCAGGGGACTTGGCTTGACACCTTCCAGCCACCACACTTGTCTTCATCAATTCATTTTTGCATATTACTGAGCACCTACTGTGTGTCAGGAGTAAGCAAATGAGTAAACCATGACTGCATGGAGTTTACACTCTAGTTGGGGAGAGAGGGAAAAAAACCTAATAAGTAAAGTATGTATATGATTGGTTCAATGGTGATACGTGCTATGAAAAAAAAAAAAAAAAGGAGGAAAGGGGATAATGAGACGTGGGGGAGAAGATGGGGGTGGGTTTGCAATTTTAAATAAGGTTGCCAGGGAAGGCCTCACTTAGAAGGTGATCTCTGAGCAGACTGGAAGCAGGAGAGTGCTCAAGCCACAAGGGAGCCTGGGGTAAGATGTTGCAGGCTGAAGGAATGTCAACTGCAGGGGCCTTTAGCAGAAGCAGGCCTGATGTCCTCGAGAAGCTGGTCCCTGCTGGGGCCTTGGCTTTGACTGAGTGAGGTGGGAGCCACTGCAGGGTTTGAGCAGAGGAGGGAATGATTTGACCTTATCTCCTGCCCAAAGGGTGAGGAGGCAAGTCTGACAAACTATTTCAGGTCAAGAACATGGTGGATGATGACAGTCAAGAGCCTAACACAAAAGTTAGGGAAAAATTAAGTGCTAAAATGTGAAACACCAAAGCCACCGGAGAGCCGAGCAGAGAGCAGAGAGAGAAGCGGGTGTTCTATTACCTATTATGTGAAATTTCAAACACCTGCAAAAGTAAAGAATACAGTGTAACGGATCCCCGTGTACCTATTGCCTAGCTTCAGGATTTATCAACTCCAGGCCAGTCTTATTTTATCTATACCCCTAGTGCCTCACCCCCACTGGCTATTTGAAGCAAATACAGACATTGTAGCATTTTATCTGTAATATTTTAGGAACTATCTCTAAAATATAAGGACTCTAGAAAAAACATAACCACAATACCTTATCACACCTAAAACACTGAATAATAATTCTTTAATATCATCAAGTGTCTGGTCATTCAGTGTTTAAATTTTCTTGGTATATATGCATTTTTACATATGTATAAATACATATATATGTAAAATATGTATATAGGTCTGAATCAATATCCAAATAAAGACTATATGTTGCATTGTATTTGTTTGTCTTTTAACTTTAAAAAAAATAGACTTTACCTTTTTGAGCAGTTCTAGGTTCATAGTAAAATTGAGAGGAAGATACAGAGATTTCCCATATAACCCCTGCCCCTAGACAGGCATAGCCTCCTCCATTATAAATATCCCCCACCAGAGTGTTACATTTGTTACAATTGATGAAACTACATTGACACATCATTATCACCCAGAGTCCATAGTTTACATTAGGGTTCACTCTTGGTGTTGTAGATTTCACGAGTTTGGACAAATGTATAATGATACGTATTCACCATTATAATATCATACAGAATAGTTTTATTGTCCTAAAACACCTCTGTGCTTAGCTTATTTATCCCTCTCCCTGCCCAACCCCCGGCAACCAATAATCTTTCTACTGTCTCTATAGTTTTGTCTTTTCCAGAATGTCATACAGTTGGAATCATACGGTATGTAGCCTTTTCAAATTGGCTTCTTGCACTTAGTAACATGCATTTAAGTTTCCTTCATTTCTTTATGTGGCTTGACAGCTCATTGTTTTTTAGTGCTGAATAATATTCCATTGTCTGTATGTACCACAGTTTATTCATCCATTCACCTACTGAAGGATATCTTGGTTGCTTCTAAGTTCTAGCAATTATGGATAAAGCTGCCATAAACATCGTGTGCAGGTTTTTGTGTGGACATAAGTTTCCAACTCCTTTGGGTATTTACCAAGGAGCATGATTACTAGCTATCTTTTAACTTTTAACCGATAGATTCCCTTTCCATCTCTTTTTATTCTTGCACTTTATTTGGTGAAGAAACTGGGTAGTTTGTCCTATAGAAGTTTTCAGTTTGCATTTTTCTAACTGCATCCCTGTGGTGATGTTTAATGTGTTTCCTCTATCTGATATATTTCCTATACATTGGTCATTAAATCTAGAGGTGTGATCAGATTCAAATTTGATTTTTTTTGGTAAGAATACTTCATAGGGGGTGTTGTGTTCCTCCGGGAGCCTTTTCATCAAGGTGTCTTGAAGATGGAGTGTTGTAAGGCTAGGAAAGGAGATAATTTTGAGTGATTTGGGGAAGGACGTTCCTAAGGTCTTCAACTTATGCTAGATAGGTGGCTATTGACTTCACCTATGCATAAAACCAGCTACCAACTGGGTGTGTGTGTGCTTGTGCATGCGTATGTGTCTTTATAAATGAGTTTGGTCTCCAGGGTGAGAAAATGATTGGAGTTCAGATTGCGACTTAACCAGGGTATGCTAAATTTTCTGACTTCTCAAGGAAATGAAACCTACTAATGAGAAATAAAGCATTCTGATATCAACAGTAAAGTGGTGTGATAATAATATTACTGTAACGAGGAATTGTGACCACAAAGACCAAGGGAAGCAGTGTTTCAGTTTCTGAGCTGACATTATTGTGGCAAGAACTTTCATTTTCTTACCATCTCCCTCTTTAGTTTTTCCATCCGTATGTGGCAACTACATTAGTTGTTGTATTTAATACATAGGATATTCGTTCTTAGGCTTTTATGACTACTGCTAATTAACTGTACAATCTTTTATTAGTGTTTGAAGTTCTAATTACTGCAGCACCAGGAAGTTGTAATATTATTTAGAATGCATTGCTTCTTTATTGAT
Organism: Ceratotherium simum simum; assembly: GCF_057802395.1. Lineage (NCBI taxonomy): Eukaryota > Metazoa > Chordata > Mammalia > Perissodactyla > Rhinocerotidae > Ceratotherium > Ceratotherium simum. Next base: position 36,510,775 of record NC_141913.1, read on the forward strand.
TCCCAGGTTTTCCAACTCAAGTTATGAACCTCAGTGAGTTAGTATTCATTAAAAGAGGTCACCCCGGTTTAAAGCCCTTTGTTAACGAACAAAGGGGTAGAGAAATGATTCCTTGGAACTGGGGTTAATGTTGAATAGCTTGTTGTACGTCTCATGCCAGTTGCTGGTTTTCAGGGAGTTGAGGGCATTTCTGTGGCTGGGAAAGAAATGCCTGTTTAATACACCCCACCTGCCCCCAACAGGCTGGTCCTCCTGTCCTGCCCACAGGCTGTGCTCATTGCTCTGGCTGGCTCCAGGTGTTCTCTAAGTGGGAATCTTCTTTTCATCTTAGCCATGCTTGCTCACATATCACTTTCTCCATGAAGCCTTTCCCAGTCCCCAACTCCCCAAAGCCCTCTGGTCCAAACCTCAGTTTAGCATGTAAATTTACCTTGTGTCATTCATCAATTGCCTCTTGTGCGTTACCATCATGCCTCTAACTGGAATGTAAACTCCGGGAGGGTAAATATCACCTTATGGGTGTCTTCAGTACACCCCATAGCCCAGTAAGACTGCAGATATTCAATAATCTGTTGGTTGAATGTTCCCTATTTGCGGAAGATGAGAGGTGTAGAGTAAAATTTCAAAATGAAACTTATGACCTATGTCAATAGCTTTAAATGTAGAATCATAAAATCATTGACGATTGGTTCAGACATGCTTTAACACCTGTCTGAAAGTCTTGTCTTCTCTCCATTCCCACAAATACACATTGGGCACCTCCTAGGTCTCAGGTACTATATTGACACTAGGGATGCAAAGGTGACAAAGAAACAGAGCATACAGTCTGGTGGAGGAGAGGCAGTCTCGTATGTGTGAGGCTATATTATGACACGGCTCATGCTATGCTAGACATAAGTCACAGGTGATGGGAAGTCGGAGGAAAGGGTGGGAATGTTCTCTTGGGGTCTTCCTTCATCCCTTTGCCTCCTTATTGACTTTGGAGGGTAACTTTTTCTAAGAATGGGATTTTGTAACATTACTGAATAATGGTTTCTGGCATGATGATCCTTTAATATTGGGGAGAAGCAGTTTCACATGTGGCTTTAGAGCCCGGGCCCCGGAGTTAGATCTAGTTCTAGTCATAAAGCTGTCACTGTCTAGGGCTGGCCTTGAGAAAGCTTCCTAAACTCTCTAAGCCCCAGTTTCCTCTGTGAAAAAGGGGGATAACTGTTATCTAATTATAGGTATAAGATGAGGATTCAATAAGATGACTCAGGAGTTGCGGGTCTGGCACATCATGAATGCTCAGTAAATGCTAGCTGTTATAATATGGCAGGGAAACGTTCCTTCTAACTTTACTCCCTTTCTTCCCCCTCTACCTACAACTTAAGCCCCTTTCCTCTGCTATCATGCATGCCTTTCAGTTTCAGAGAAATATCTCATTGGACTCTAGGGCTTTTATTTTGGTACCAGGAGCACTGTTTAGATAGACAGAAGGCAGTGAAGGCCAGGAACTTGAAAGTCCCTGGTCCTGAGCCTACTTTCCATCATGTCTATTGTGATGTCTTTGCTGGGCTTTACCAAGTGCAGGGCTAAGGGGTGAGGATTTCTATCTGTCCCATTGGGACGTAGGGGGTGAATGAGTTAACATTTACAAAGTGCTTTGAGCTCCTTGGAGAAAAGGTACAATATAAGCATTCTCATTAGTGCATGAATAATAGATGAGCATAAAGCACTTTGCAAATATGAAGTTCTTTAGCAATGCTAAATAATACTTCCACCAACCTACCTGTGAGGGGAGGGGCTACTTCTTGAAAGTCTGATGGTTCTAGTCTTGGCTGTCACTAATGCAAAGCATGATCAGAGGCAAAATTGCTTTCCCCCTCTGGGTCTCAAGAACAGAGAGGTCAAATGGATGATGTCAAAGGCAACTCTTATTTAATTTTTCTTTTTAGGGTTCTTTGTTTAGATGGAGAAATGGCTGCAGCAGGAGTCAGGGCAATGTCATCTGTAGGAGGGGGACGATGACTTCTCCAAAGCAGGGCCGCTACTGGGCAGAGATTCCGAGCAGTGGCTGCGCCTACCCTCTCCTCTTCCTTGGTGCCACTGAGAAAGGACTTGCCTTTTCCGCGGGTGTAGATGAGGTGGAGGTCCTTGCATTCAGGACTGTGGAGAAAAGCTCCCCTGGATCTGAGTCCTATAAAATACCCAATGACCATATCCTTTTAAAAAAAAATTGTTGTAAACTACACATAACATACAATTTACCATCTTAACCCTTTTACAGTTCAATAGTGTTAAATACATTCCCATTGTTGTCCAACCAATATCCAGAACTCTTTTCATCTTGCAAAACTGAAAGTCTGTACCTGTTAAACACTGTGACAACCACCATTCTACTTTCTGTCTCTGTGAATTTGACCGTTCTTAGTACTTCACACAGGTGGAATTATACAGTATTTGTCTTTTTGTGACTGGCTTATTTCACTTAGCATAACATCCTCAAGGTTCACCCATACTGTAGCAAGTGTCAGAATTTCCTTCCTTTTTAAGGCTGAATAATATTCCATTATATGTATATACCACATCTATTCATCCATCGATGGACCCTTATGTTGCTTCCACCTTTTGGCTATTGTGAATAATGCTGTCATGAATATGGGTGTACAAATATCTCTTTGAGAACCTGCTTTCAATTCTTCTGGGTATATGCCCAGAAATAGAATTACCAGATTATATGGTAATTCTATTCTCAACTTTTAAACAAAATGACCGTATCTTTTTTTGTTTTCTAAAAATGTAGAGTTGGAAAAGGATCTTTGATGACTTCAGATTCTCCACTCTACATAGTTACCTCCATCAAGGGCCTCTGCCCTCACTTATATTCACTAAATTATGACCTTGAAGATAATCTGCATTTTATCAAGGGGATTACCTAATTTTAGGATCTTGGGCTTGAATGGGACCTTAAAGACCTGCTGTTCAACGGAGAATGCTTTGATTTGGACACATCCGGGGCCCAGGAGCTCATAGCCTTACAGTGTAAGCTATCCTGGGATTGGGCAACTCTGATTGGAGGTATCAAACTAAAACTGATCTCCCTTAACTTTCCCCCACTGGTCCAGTGGGACCACATAGAACAAGTCTAAGGCCTCTTCCACACCCAGAGTTATGACATTTTAAGGCAATTCTCATGCAGCTTCAGGTCTTCTCCTGTCCAGTACACACGTTTGTCCTTGACCATTCCTTACCAGGCATTTATCACCATCTTTGGCTTCAGAGGTAAAATTAGATATGTGGCACCTTTTCAGAATACCTGACATTCCAAACCGAGATATGGATTATTTTACCTATGCCAGTTCTCCTTGAATGACACAAAACACAGTCAGGCTGCACCTGCTTTAAACCACAGCTCTCTGCTCCTGTAGAGTCTGCCAAATATAACATTTGGGAAAATGTTGAGAAGCTAGGAAGAGGAAGATGTTTCCTACAGAACATGAATAGGAAATGGAGATCTCCTTTCAGGGATGGACCAGGTTAAATATATCAGTTAGGAAGTGTTTGGCTGCAAGTAACATCTGACTAACAGTGGTTAAAGTAATAAAGACATTTAATGAACTCAAATGGTAGCCTAGTGGTTAAGATTTGGTGCTCTCACTGCTGCAGCCCAGGTTCGTTTCCCAGTCAGGGAACCACACCACCCGTCTATCAGTTGTCATACTGTGGTGGCTGTGTTGCTATGATGCTGAAAGCTATGTCACCAGTATTTCAAATACCAGCAGGGTCACCCATGATAGACAGGTTTCAGCAGAGCTTCCAGACTAGGAAGAAGGAACTGGCCACCCACTTCCAAAAAAATTGGCCATGAAAGCCCTATAAATAGCAGCAGAGCAATGTCTGGTATAGCACCAGAAGGTGAGAGGATGGTGCAAAAAGACTGGGCAGGGTTTGATTCTGCTGTACACAGGGTCACTAGGAGTCAGAATCGACTAGATGGCACCAACAACAACAACAAAAAGAACTCAAATAACCAGAAGTCTGGGCAGTTTTGGATTTGGTGTGGTGGCTCAATCATCTGCCATCATCTGGGAACCAGGCTCTTTCTGTATATTGCTCAATTAACCCCTTGTTAGCTTTTGGTTCTTAGGCTTCTTGCCTCATGGCCACAAGTTACTGCCTCAGCTACAAACAGCAAATCCTCACGTACTTGTGTTTTAGGTAAGAGGTAATGGAAACCCTCAACCTTATTGCTTTCTCTTTCTCTCTCTTTTTTTTTTGCTGAGGAAGATTCACCCTGAGCTAACATCTGTGCTAATCTTCCTCTATTTTGTATGTGGGTCACCGACACAGCATGGCCACGAATGAGTGGTGTAGGTCCATGCCCGGGGCGCACCTGGGGAACCAAACCCGGGTTGCTGAAGTGGAGTGTGCTGAACTTAACCACTAGGCCACAGAGCTGGCCCCTCTCTCTTTTTTTAAACAGGAAAAAAAAAAAAAACTCTTCCAGGAGGCCCCTCTAAGTAAACTTCCCTTTACATATCTTTTACCAGAACTGAATCTCATGCTCCCACCTAAAGCAATCACTTGACATTAGGAATGGTATTACATGCTCGTCTTGGACCAGTCACGGAATAAAGGCTGCTGCTATGTGAACAACAGCAGGGTCTTTTACCCCTAAGGAAGCAGGGAGAATGGGTGTGGGTAAGCAACCAACAGTGCCTACCACAAATACATTACTCAGAAGAAGAGTCGAGAGTGACCATAATTTTTATCTAGAAATTTGCAATTTACAGAGGCGTATTTAATTAAGGAACTTTTAACCTTATCAGCTAAATGTATCAAGACAGAAAGATCAGACACTTTGCCATTTATCCTAAATATTTATTTTTAGTTCCCCTTGACTGTTTCTCAGCTGCACTGTAAAGATAATGATAATAATTACATATCTGAGTCATATTTCATTATCCATTAATAATTTCCACATACGTTATCCATTTGACCTTCATGAAAACTGTGTGGGGTAGGTAAAGTATCATAATTTTCATTATTTTTTATTGAGCTTAGGTTTAGAAGGCTGAGTTAATCATACTCCTTAGCACATGGCACACTGGGTCTATTGTTTGTACTCTGCCCCATCTTGTTTTAATAATTAATTAATCAATCCATTCCCTTTTATTACTCTCTCCCACTCACACTTCTCTTCTTCCACACAGACAATCATTCTAAACAAGTCTGATGTTTACCTGTTATTTACACGAGTATATGTAAAATGTATATTTTGTGTAGTATGCATGCAATTTTCATTTACATAAGTGGTAATATTCTGTAGATCTCATTCTGGTTTGCTCATTTTTCACTCCACGATATTTTCAAGAGCGATCCATGTTGCGATATGTATCTACTTCCTTGCCTCTAAATGCTGCATAATATTCCACTGTGTGGGTCCATCATGGTTTACTCATTGACGCCCCCTAGTGGAGACCGTGATGGCCTCCAACTCTGCACTCACATACAGCTTCACCCCTGCTGATGGGACTGGGTGGGAATTTCTCTGGGATACAAAGTCAAGAGAACAGTTGCAGAGTCATTTGTTGGTGCTGAATGAGCACCAAAAAAATGTCTCTCCAGAAAGGCTGCACTAATCTATATGCCAGGAATTGTTCACATTTAACTGGAAACTGGGTCTGGAGGATGCTTAACTTGTTCAAGCTTACACAAGCAGCAAAAGTGAATTGGGATGTCAAGAACCCAAATCCAGGTCTTCTGACTCCAGAGCCTTTTAATTTTCCAGGGCATCACTCTGGAAGTCTCTGGATCACAATATTGAATACTTAGAAGATGCCTTGAGGCTTTTGTTATTTAGGGAATGCCTTGAATTTCAGAAATGGCTTTGCTGGTGTTAATGGCAAGGTGCGAGCAGAAGAAAGAGTGAAAGTAAATGGATCCTTCATGTTCTATTCTCTGATTTAACCTGTTCTGGGTCCTTCTGGTTGCTTTACCACAGTTGCTGTTACATTCTTTAGGGCAGTGTTTGAAAAAGAAGAGGAAGTGCTATGTTTCTGAACTCCTTCCCTCCCACCTGCCAAGGGCCAGTACCTCCAAGCTTGTTTGACTTAAAAGTAAATGAACGAGGGCCAGCCCAGTGGCATAGTGGTTAAGTTCACGTGCTCTGCTTTGGTGGTCTGGGGTTCGCAGGTTCGATCCCGGACATGGACCTATGCACCGCTCATCAAGCCATGCTGTGGCAGGTGTCCCACACATAAAATAGTGGAAGATGGGCATGGATGTTAGCTCAGGGCCAATTTTCCTCAGCAAAAAGAGGAGGATTGGCAACAGATGTTAGCTCACGGCCAATCTTTCTCACACACACACACACAAAAAGTAAATGAAGAATCACAGAATCAGATAGTGTTATAACCAGAAGGGGCCTTAGAGATTGTCTAGTTCAATACACCCATTTTATAGATGGAGAAAGGGAAGCCCAGAGAGAGGAAGCCACTTGCCTGAGGTCACAGAGCTAGAGGCAGAGCCAGGACAGGCACCTAGGTCACCTAAAAACCAGTCCATTGCCCTTTCCACTTCCCTGCACACAGCAACTTTCGCTTTTTCCCCTGCCTACTCAGGATTCCACACTTTAAGTCTAACCTACCTGAGACGTGTGTGCTGTGAACAGTGGCACATGTTTAACAACCACCGCTCTAGGACAAATCAAATAAACGAACTCTATTTGTAGCATCTGCCCATTTCTGTGGTGTAAATACTCCTGCCATGGCCATTTCAGGCTCCCAAAGTGACGTCACTGATTGTGGAGCTGGCAGAGACGGATAGTAGCAACCCACAATGAGGCATTTTCACCGTAGACTTACAAGAGACAGAGATAACTGTAAGAGCATAGAGAATAGGAAAATCTAGTAAAATGATTAAGAAGTGATGAGTTTTGAGCATTTATTACCTTTGTTTTTAGTATAATATATTTGATTGTAAGTTTATATAATTTAATGTCTAATAATGGCTGCATTGAACACTAGCTCACAAAATTCCAGAAAATTTAACACTCAGCTATCCTGAGCCTATGACCCTGCTGCAGTGCACCATTGGCTGTAAGGTAATGAAACCAGATTCTTGGTGTGGCAACCTGTCTTCCTGATTTATAAACTTGTCTGGGTTCTTTTGAATACTCTTTGGTGGAAACATGAAATATGAATATAGTGAAAGAAAAAAAAGGCAGAGGATGAATGAATTATTCTAGAGATAAATTTTCTGGATAGCTGAAGGCTTAGTCTTTAAAGTCCCAAACTATAAAAGTTTTAACCTTTATAAATGGACTTTTAAAAGAATTGTAGCATACCCTTTCCTATTTCATTACGCACAAAGCTTTATAGCTTATTCCCTTTTTATTGACAACTGTGGGTATGTGGAGGTGTGGAAAGCTATTTGCCCCTGGAATAAACGACCCCAGATTGCTGTGCTGTTGGGACTCTTGACTCACTTTCTAGAGGATTTTTGTTGTCAGTCACTGTTCAGAGCCATGACTTTTCCCACTGTCAGTGTGTCTGTCTCTAGTGTCTCTCTCCTCTTCCTATCAGACTAGAGATAAAGAGACCCCAACTTATTAGAATCACATTTAAAATATCACTAACCTGCTAGAATATGGGCCTGATGAGTAAAACACTTAAATTTTAGTGCATGGGTCTTGCAATATTTATTTTGGCTATTCAGAAGGATTTGGTTAACTTTTGGTTCTTGTAGAATCTCTGGAGAGGAGATATTTCCAGATTACTATGTTCAGGATCAGCGAGCATTGCTACAATTACATTATTATTATATATAAGTATATACTGTATCACCATGCATGTATTCCATTATAGAAGAAAGGAAATTCACCTCTGGACCAGTCAATATGTCAGATAAAAAGCAGAGCATTCTGGCCTGTATTTTGAGGGACCTCACAATGCTGTTGAAACATGAGGTGTCCATATGGTAATACACTTTGCAAAGAACAGTGAGAATTCGGATGGTAAAGTTTGGGGCACGTCTCCTTGCTCTGAAGGAGATTTCGGGACTCTTTCAGCACAGACCCAGGCAATGTATGGGGAAGTAGATCTGGTGTTTGTGAGTTTCCCTGCCTGGAGTAAGGGAGATTCTGTCACGCACCTGCCCATTGCTGGGAGTCCTGCTTCCTGGGGCTGGGAGAGGAAGCAGACTGCACCTGGAGACCTGGCACTGCCAGTGAGCAAAGCCCCCTACCCTTGTTTCACCAGTCTACCCATTCCTTTGCCTACAACTGAGAGGAGACAACATTAGGTAATTGTCCCCTTGCTTTCAAAGAGGAAGCAATTTCCCACTCTTCTGTCTTCTTCCCTAACTGCAGGAAAGGCACCCTCAGGTGCTGATGGAGGAACCAGCCTCTTCCATGCAGAAAAGGGACACCCACCTCATTCCTAATATCTCCCTTACAAATTCTCCTCTCATCCCTTTGGAGCCTTAAAGCTTTCGGGAATTCTCAAGTGCCTCTCCCTCATTACAGTTCCTTTCCTTAAGCCCTTATTAACTCCTTGAAGGAGATTCATTTGATGGGCGGTGGAACAAAAGCAGATTCCAGGGCTGGGGCTGGTGTATGGAGGGCAAAGGCCAGGAGGTGAGCAGGTCCAAAGATAAACTGCCTTTCCTGCGCGGGCCCCGTGCTGCTTGCTGTTGACATCATTTAGGCAACTTCTACGAAGTCTCTGGAGCTGGGGGTCACCCACATAGGGCAGCGGGTAGCCCAGTAGCGAGGGCTTGCTCCCCCACAACCCCCTCGCTGGCCTAATTAACAAGTTGGGTCCTTTCCAGCTCCTTTACGTGGCTCTCGTGGGGCTGGGCTCCACCGGGGGCGGGCAGACAGTCTTACTTTAAGCAGCGTATCGATCCTCACGTGGTCACGTGCCCCTCTTGGGGGAGCACTCTCATGTTTTAAGTGCATGCAGTTACTCTCTTGACTGGCTTGTAAACAGGTTTTAATGGGGCTATTAGTGTAAAAGGACAGGAAACTTTCAAAAACAACCTCTTAAATATTCATGAGGATGTTAAATCTGGTGCTTAATCACCAGTGTTTGCACACAGCTAAGGGGGAGGGAGGACGGCTGACAGGCTGCCTTCACTCTGAACAATTGACAGGGCATTAATAAGCGCTCTTCCAGGCATGATTAATGGTCAAGAGAACAGGACTTTTTTTTTTTTTTTTTTTTAAACAAACGGAGCCCCTTTCCTTTGGGGACTCCTGTTCTGGTGCGGAGTGTCCATGGGGGGCGCGAGTGGGAAACAGGAGGAAATGGAGGCTGGAGAGGTGTCACAGACAGGACAAATCCTTTCCCTTCAGAAATAGTTAACTAGACCCCACATCTGGCCGTCCATTTCCCAGATCATGGTTTCCTCAGGGGAAATTTTCCAAAAACTTAAGCAGAGAATCTCCAAAGAATTCCCTACCTGGAGAATTCTTAACTCAACCTTGGCAGGGCTGTGAGGGAGGCACCTGGGCCCTCATTGCAGGAGCTCCCTGGAGGATTGTTACCAGCTCCCTCTGCAATACCTGAGCTCACATGCTTTCCAACTGGAGTCACATGCAGACAAAGATGGTCAACTGTGGCTCAAGGACTCCTGTGAGCTGCTCCGCCCCTCCCCAAGCCAACTATCTACCTGTGCATCTTAATTTGTGGAGCAGCATCTTTCTCTTACTCCTCTGCAACATTGATGTAGAATCCCCACTGAAAATGTGTGCGGAGAGTGCTTTTTAATTAGTAAATGATCTGCACTGTTACACTTCTGGAATGGACCTTGGAGACTGTCCAGGTTTGTCTCCACTCTTGCTAGAAAGAGAAACTGAGGTGCAGAGACACAACTTGCCCAAGGCCACATACTGAAGTAGTGACAGAGGGTACTGGACCTCAGGTCCCCTGACGCCTAGTCCACCAGCACATTAGTGTGATGCAACCTCTCCAGGGAGAGCCAGAGAACACCCAAGTGGTTCCTTCAGCAGTACTGCAGCTCAAATGCCAGATCAGTCTCAAGTATGGCAAGACTTGTGCCGCTAGAACCGGAAACCAGGTTAAGCACAGAAAATTCTGGAAAACATCCCAAGTTTCTGTGTGGCAGGAAACCCCAGCCTCATTGTCTGACACTAACTCAGAAATTCAAAACTATTTCCTCCCTGTAAGTGCCAGTGGGGATTTTTGGTTGACAAGTTCCATTTGGAAATGAAACCAAGGCTACCTCCCATGCACAAAGTCATTAATCCATGAAAATCTGTTCTTACAAGCTAGAAAAAATTCCACTATGCTTTATAATGGCAGATCAGGGCAAAAAAATCAGTGTCTTCTGTAAAACCCTTCCCAGCACTCAGCTCTTGCTGCCCACATTCCACATGCTTCTATCAAGCCCTTCCTGTGCACGAGCTACCGTATTAGGGGCTGGGGTGGGGAAAGCTGTCACGAAGATGGATAACAAGTGTGCCTGTCCCCAAGGTACTCTTCCTCTAGTTAGCAATTTAACTCTAGGGCCGTGTCAGAAGACTGAACACAGTACCAGGCTGACCTTTTTGCAAATATCGCTTTCGTCATCTCATACCCTTACTCAAGAATCTGAGGTGGCTCCCACTACATCTGGGTCCAGCCCAGATTGGCTCTCCTCTGCACAGCCAATTTTAGCTTCCCCTCAAAACCAAACACATCTCTTCCCTTCCAGCCAGTGGACCAGGGAACATTCTACAGGCAATACAGATATGGTTCTTAATCATTGTTTTGTTCAGAGACTCAGTGCAACATTTTTTTTATTGAATGATGACCAGGAATGAAAAATCAGCCTCTCTTGCTAAAGAGTTTGCTTAATGACTTCCATAAGAGCCAATCTATTGAAAACTCCATTTGTCTCTTTCATCTGGATATATAGGTGGTAGGTGCTGTTGGTAAAGCAACCAATTTGAGAAATAGTTTCCTTTTCACAATTAGAATGAATGTATTTTGACAGTTTTTACCCATAATGGTTGCAATGTTTGGTATAAATGCATAGCACAGTTGAAACTTTAAACCCCGGTGGAGTTGGACACTGTTTTCTCTATGGAAGGCTGATTGTCAGCTGTAACAAGTACAAAGAAGGATTCTATATGTCTTGTTAGTTATCAGACTGATACCAAATGTTGGACAATTCAACATTGATTTCATAGAACACGACTTTAAATTGACGGTATGCCTCTTATACCAAAGTCTCCTATAACATTGTTTGCTTTATTTGTTTAATTAGTCAGATGTGGTAGGATTCAGCATGTTTCACTGAAAACACTTGGATGGGGATGTAGGAAATTTAGGTTCTACTCCCAGTAGTTTCCCTAAATTATTGTACATATTAGGCAAACCTCACTTTCCTCACCTCTAAAATGGGTGCAGTAAAACCTATCATCTGTTGTTTCAAGTGAAGTAATGCATTATCATTTGTAGCATTTAACAAAATTATGGTTATTTGGGCTGTAAGCTCCACAAGCACCGCTTAGTTCACCCCTGTGCTCTCAGTGCCTTGACAAAGTGCTTGTCACATGGTAGACAGAGAGCCATAACAGGATGAATGCATGCATGAATAAATGGTTAAACACCAAACACCAGTACAAATCCAAGTCACTTTCATCCTTGTGTCCATGGGACACCAAATTAAGTGGAGAGATGAGATGCGTCTCATGAGTCAGAAATATTTTGGTGGTAAGTTAACAGAAACTCATCTTGAACAAGTTTAAATATTAAAGAAGTTTACTGTTATTAAGGTTACAGTTTTTCCTGTAACCTAACCATAAAAGGACAAGACTGGAGTTGGCCTCAGATACTCAAAAAATGGCAGTCAATTTCTCTCTGCTCTCTTTCTCTCTGTCTCTGTCTTTCTTGTGCCTGTTTGACTTCACTTTTTAATGCAGACAGATTTCTCCATAGGGTAGAGAACATGGCCATGGGGAGCCCTAGATTCACAACTTTTTAGTGCTTCCTGCCAAGAAAACCCCAGGGAGGGATTCTGATTGACACTTCCTTGGGTCATAAGCTCATCTCTGGCCACTGTGGCTGCTGTCCCCACTGTGGCCAAGAGGATGGAGCCCTTAGTGGTCCATTGTAGAGCTTCCAGGGTTAGTGTCTGTTGCCAGAATGGTGGGTCTGGCATCTTGGGTTGGGGAGAGGTCCTGGGCCTGGCAGTTAAAGATAATAGCCACCATACGGTGTGAATTCTGTAGGAAAGGAGACCAGTTGATCTAGATTCTAATGTTCATAATTTGAGCCTTGATTTTTCTGGCTCCTGGCACAGCTCAGATTCATCAGAAAACCCAGAACAGAGGTGACTTTACCTGTGCATAGAGTGGGAAGCCAGCCTCTTGAAATTCAATGAAAGGAGTCATTCTTTGGGTTAGGACAAGAGTCCTCAATGGTAATTACAATTCAGGAACCCATATAAAGAGTTAGCCTTATAGATTACGGTGTCAATAGACACCAACACTAACCCAACGTTTTCTGCCTTATTTCTAGGGAGTTAGTGGTGGAGATTTGGAGCATAAAGAAGGCAATGAGGATCCTTCCTGGTGGCAGTTGAATTAATAAGTGAGGTGTGGAAGATGGTGTATTCCCACCAATCCTCCACAGCCCAATTAAATGTCACCTCATCTCTGAAGCCTTTCGCTGTTACCCCGTGAGGATGAACAAAGTTCTGTTCATAGAATTGTTATGAGAATTTAGTGAGCTAATACATATGAAGCACTTAGAATGGCACTGGCCACATTGTAAGCACTCAAAAAGTTTTAGCTATTATTATTGCAATAGGACAAGATGGACACCATAGGCATGGTGGCTACCAAAAACAGATGTCACAGCCTCTCTGTGTCCTGGGTCTGTATACATTTTTCCACTTCATACATGTAACTTTCATTTTAAGAACTTGCCTGGGAGCCCTACAATGGGAATTTATGGTCCCAAATCACTGTGCTGGGGCTGGGTTGTCTCATGCACGGCCGTTTTTAACCTGGGTTCCTACAATAGCTTTACAAAATTTAGCGAGTGATTTTAACATTTTGTGCTTAAGGCTCACTGGTGGAGCTTGTTTAAATTGTGGTTTTCCTGAGTCTCCTCCTGAGAAATTCTAATTCATAGGTCTAGGGGAGAGGCCCAGGAATGTCAATTTTTAACCACCTCTTCAGTGATTCTCCTGCAGGTGGTTTCATGGACCATGGTTTGAAAAACACTGACCCAGAGTAAGGAGAAGTAGGGATGAGGAGGGATGAGGAAAGTGGGCAGGACTTATTCTATAGTTGGGACTTCCCAAAGTCCCAAAGTGCCCCCAACCAGGAAGAGGACTCCATCATGTTTCCCTCATGTGCCAACCAGGGTGAGTGTGAAGCATCTACTGTACCACTGGTCTATTTAGCCTATGGCCATCTGGGCCAGTGACAGGGTCACAGCTCTGTCAAGTCCTAAAGTCTGCACCCATTCACTGTTGTGCTGCCCATCTGAAAGAGGGGATGGTAGCGGGGAGGTCTGGGGTGCCAGAAGTCCCCCAAAATGAATGTCTTTATGGCATTCATTTAGTGGATGCTCCCCTTGGGTTCTTGTCCTCCTGCATGAAGGGATTTCCAAGAAGGTTCAGGAATAGATTTTGAATTGTCAGATGCAATCCCAAAGACCCTGCCCTTTGGGCAGGAGTTGGTGCGTATTAAGGCAGCCTATCAGAGGAACATGCATTACCAACTCTTATGCTTTTGTATTAAGCATTATGTCTCATCTTTACAGTCAGATTAATGGAGATTAGTGGTTCCATTTAAGAGTTTAAACATCGTGCTGACCCAAATTGTTGGAGCCATCATAACCTGGTGCTATATGTTCAAGGGCTGGACCAGCTGGTAGTTGAGTGGGGGCGGGGGAGGTCTACATTTTCACTAAGTGATTTCATTAATTGTTTTGCATAAGAAAGCTGGGGTGCCTCTTTGTGCATAATGCATATATGGTGCTCCCCCTGCTTTCCACGTACTTAAATGCCCATCAGCCCAGTCTGGTGATGCTCCTTTGCTAAGAGGACATCTAATAATCAACGGTCACTCACGCTTGCCTCCTCTTGGCTTCTGTGGGTGGAGCCCAGTCCCTGAAGTCTCAAATGATTTCATTAATGTCTTTTATCCACTGGAAGGATAAAAATAAATCTCTCAAAAGCTCTTAGAAACCTGCCACCCTGTATGTAGGAGGAAAAAAGAGGACGGCTGTTAATTAACAAACTTAAACCATCTCTACACGAGCAAACGGCTGTGATCCAGAGAACGTGCGAACCAAACCCAGCCTTCCTGTCATGTCAGAATTCCTTTTTGGACAGATTTAGTCATTGAAAACTCTATGGCTTAGTCAGTTTGGGCTGCTATAACAAAATACCATAGACTTGGTAACTTAAATAACAAACATTTATTTTGCATAGTTCTAGAGATTGGAAGTTCAAGGTCAAGGTGTCGGTAGAGTCAATGTCTGATGAGGACCCTCTTCCTGGGTTGCAGAGGACTCTTCTCATTATGTCCTCACATGGCCTTTCCTTGGTGCATGCACATGGATGTGGGTGTGGGCAGAGACAGACATCTCTTGTCTCTTTCTTTTTTTTTTTTTTTTGGTGAGGAAGACCAGCCCTGAATTAACATCCATTGCCAATCTTCCTCTATTTTTTTTTTTTTTTGCTTGAGGAAGATTGTCCCTGAGCTAACATCTGTGCCAGTCTTTCTCTATTTTGTCTGTGGGGTACTGCCACAGCATGGCTTGATGAGCGGTGTGTAGGTCCACGCCCAGGATCCAAACCCATGAACCCTGGGCCAGCGAGGCTGAGCAGGTGAACTTAACCACTATGCCCCATCTCCTCTTTTTATAAAGGAATTAGTCTCATCATGTGGGCACCACCCTTATGACCTCACCTAACCCTAATCACCTCCCAAAGGCCCCACCTCCCAAAACCATCACATTGGAGATTACGGCTTCCGCATGTGAATTTGGGGCTGGGGCAAACAATTCAGTCCATAGTGCTCTGTTGTTATTATAAAGGGGAAGTCACATATGAATTTTACTTTTTAGTATTTTTAGTACTTTAGTACTTTTAGTAAAGTGTCTATTTTTCTTAGTAAGTGTACTCAGGACTGGTAGGTTATTCTTTTGCATATCCTTAAAGCAGAGGAACTTGACTGGAAACAGTCAAAACCTATTTGGAACCAAATCTTGTGAATAAAATGAGTGATCAAGCTGGAGAAGGGCATGTTTGGCTAAAGATAAGATAATGTAACTGATTTTGTCGTGCGGCCAGCTGGAGCTGAAGGTTACCAAGAAAGGAAGCCCCCAAATGCTTGGCATAATGGCAGCGTCAATGGATAAAGATTAGCATGGGGCAGAAGGAATCAGGATTTGGTGGAGGGAGCAGTGTTTTTAAGTTGAAAGGCTCTGACCATCCCCTCTTCCCCAAATCCAGTTGTGAATCAGTGATCTAAACTGTCAAAGGGATGTCCTGGAAGATGAGCACTCATTTAACATTGAGGACTATTTGTTCTAAGAAATTTTCTCTTTACTTTATAACCTATACATGTATATACATGACATGGAAGGGTTTTTCAAAAAGTGGCTTCTACTTCGTGTTTTTCTAAGAGTATTTGAAAATGTCTTCATAGTTTCATCTTTCAAAAAAATTCTCCAAAACTCTGCATATAAAGTAAACTGTTATTTTAACTATAACAGTATTGACTAATTCTCCTATAAGCGCTGATGACTTCAATGGCATCGTGAAGTGAGGTAGGTATGTATGGTTATTATTTTCTCATGTTATACAGGATGAATGTGAGATTCAGAGAGAAGAAGCTGCTTGGCAAAGGCCACACAGCTGGTAAGTGGCAGAGTCAGGGTTAACTTACGTCTGTGTGACTTAAAATCCAAGCTGATGACAAATAAGATTTCTGTCTTCTGCACTATTTCCTGCCAATTGGGAGAGAAGGGAGGTGGGACTTCCTACAAGTCAATCAAGCCTGTTTGGGTGGATCTCTCCCCTTGGCCTGGTTCTTCCAGGGGGCCCAGATGGAGTTCAGAGGTCATCTCCTTGAGGCTTGATAATTCACATTAGCAGAGTGTTATAAATGTTGGGTTAGAGATTAGACCTCTTTAATGCCCAAAGGCCTGGAATTCTTGCACAGAGCCAGGGAACTGGGGGAAGTGGAGCAATGACATTTCCTTATTTCTGTTGGCCATGATCCTTTGAAATATCTTTGCTGTGAAATATTAAAGTAGCAGGTGGGTTCCCTGTTTTGCATTATTCCTCCTCTAACTCTGTGTGCTTCTGATAGGCCAGCCTCCTTGCCGTCTCCCTGACCTGATGCCCCATCCCAATGCTAAATCTGTTCTCTGAAGTTACTGATACATAATTGACCTTAGGGAATGTTCCAGAGTCTTCTTTACCCTGCTTCCTTCTTTAAGTAAGTCAATTAGCTTACTCCTTCAAGGATTTAAGAGTTTCTGTCATTAGAGATCTTCTAAGGCCTTGCTACTAAACATGTGGTCAGTGGACCAACTAGAAGCATCAGCAGCAGCATCACCTGGGAGCTTGTTAGGCAGAATCATGTGCTCCACTACAGACCTACTGAGTCAGAAGCTGCATTTTGATGAGACCCCCAGGTGACTTTAAAATTTGAGAAGCAATGCTCTAATGAACCTATGACATACTACTGTGTTGGTGAAGGTCAGCCTTCTGGTACACTGATACTCTCTGGGGGTTTTCAGTTGGCTTGGGGTGGGAGGGAGCCTGGAAGAGAGGGAGAGCTCAGTTTGGAAGATCCAAGCTTTCTTGTTCTTTTTCTCTTTTCCTTTCTTTCCTTTGAGTCAAAGCAACCCAGATGAACTCTTTGGATATTGTCTAATACGCCCCAGGCAAGGGGAAAGAAAAAGTGACTATTTTCTTATAATCCTGCATTCTTAGGAAGGGAAGAGATCTGGATGTCCTCTATCTACTCTTCTGAGCAGAAGTTACTTCTACAGCATCTCAGGCACACACTGCCCTGCCCTTTCTCAAATACTTCCAGTGTCAGGGAGTTCACTGCTTCCTGGGTAGTCATCTCTGTTTTTTCTTTCCAGCGAACATTTAAGTGCCTCTTGGGGGGTCAGGCTATGTTAGGGCACAAAGACAAATATGTCAGTCTGTTCCTGTCCTCAGGTGGTTAACAGTTTGTAACTTCAACTCCATAAAATGTATCATATCCTCTCTAAGTCTTCCCCAGGCCAATTAAATCTACGGTGGTATATATATGTATGTATGTATATCATATATATATTTCTATGGAGAGAGTGTGGGTTTTGGAATTGGTGTTGGGTATAAATTCTAGATGTATAATCTTGGACCCCTCTGAGCCTCAGTTGTTTGTCAATGTTAGGATTACTTTGTTGGTGGCAATAACACAACTCCGGCTGGCTTTAGCAAAATGAAGATTTCTTGACCCATGGAATCAAAGGAATGGTTGAATAGGCAGACTGCAGTGAAGCAGCTAGGCTTCAGGAACTACTGCAGACAAAGACTAGAAATCCATGAGGTCATCTCTGTCTCCTTCTGCTTGCCCTGTTGACTTTAGTCTCTCTCTGCATGTAATTTTATCAGAGTGGGAAATATAAATACATCTTACAATTCTTTTTTTTTAATTGTCAAATCTTCTATACTTTTATTAATTTTTTGTCTGCTTGATATATCAGTTTCTGAGAGAGGAATATTAAAATCTCCCACTATGTTTGTGGATTTGTCAATTACTCCTTGTAATTCTATCAAATTTGATTTTTAAAAATTTATTTATTATATATTTATTTTTATTGAGGTATAATTGATAGATTACATTATATTAGTTTCAAATGTACAACATAATGATTCGATATTTGTATACATTGTGAAATGATCACCACAGTAAGTCTAGTTAACCTCCATCACCATCCGTAGTTACATTTTTCTTGTGATGAGAACTTTGAAGATCTACTGTCTTAGCAACTTTCAATTATGCAATACAGTATTATTAACTATAGTCACTATGCTGTACATTATATCCCCATGACTTAATTATTTTATAACTGGAAGTTTGTGCCTTTTTGACCCCCTTCACCCATTTTGCTCCCCCCTTATCAAATTTGATTTGTATATTTGATGCTATGTTATTAGTTCACACAAGATTAAAATTGTTATTTTTTCCTAGTGAATTTAATATTTTATCAATATGAAGTAGTTCTCTAATATTTAAAAGGCTTAAAGTCTATTTTATCTATATTAATAAAACTATATATTTCTTTTGGTTAATATTTGTATAATACTCCTTTTTAATAGGTTATTTTCAATCTTTCCATTTCTTATATTTTAGATATGTCTCTTATAAACAGCATATAGCTGGGTATTAAAAATATAATTTGACAATCTCTATCTTTAATTGGCAGCTTTAGCCCATTTACATTTGTTGTGATTGTTGATATATTTGAACTTACTTTTACCATCTTGTGCTATTTATTTGATGTTTTGAATACTTTTTAAAAAATTTTTTGTTTATTGCAGTAACATTGGTTTATAACGTTGTATAAATTTCAGGTGTACATCATTATACTTCTATTTCTGCATAGATTACATCATGTTCACCACCCATATACTGATTACAAGCCATCACCACACACATGTGCCGAATTATCCTTTTTGCCTTCCTCCCTCCCCCCTTCCTCTCTGGTAACCACCAATCCAATCTCTGTCTCATGTGTTTATTTATTGTTGTTGTTACATCTTACAATTCTAAGGGCCACTAAGGAAGTAATTAAGGTTAAATGAGGTCATAAGGGTGGGGCCCTGATCCCATAGGATTTGTGTCCTTGTGAGAAGAGACACCAGAGAGCTCGATTTCTCTGTCTCCATGTGTGTACAGGGTGAAGGCCATGCGAGGACACAGAGAGAAGGCAGCCGTCTACAAGCCAGGCAGAGAGACTCACCAGAAACCACTATGCTGGCATCCTGATCTTGCACTTTCAGCCTCTGAACTGTGAGAAAATAAATTTCTGTTCTTTAAGCCATTCAGTCTGTGGTATTTTGTTATGGTACTCTGAGCAGACTACTACAATTTGCAGTTCCCTAATGACTCATGATGTGGAACGTCTTTTCATGTACTTATTGGCCATTTGTATACCTTCTTTGGAGAAATGCCGGTTCAAATTCTTTGCCCATTTTGAAATTGGGATGTTTGTCTTTTTGTTGTTGAGTAGTAGGAGGTATTGTTTTTGTTCATTTCATGTTTTTTTGTCCTTTTATTGTAGATGTTATTTCTTTCTCACCCCAAATTCAATCAATCACAGGTTCTCGCTCCCACTTATCACTTGAATGCATCCTCCCTGCGGCTGCTGTTATCCAGGCTACAATCTTCCCTCCTTTACTGTTCTTGCCTGTTGTCTCTCCCTCCTTGAATCCATTCTCCATGCCACAAACAGAATATCAAATCTGTCATGTCACTGTCTTGTCACTGCCATGCTCAAAACCATTCAGTTGATTTCCAATTCCTTGTAATGAATTCTAATTCCTTTACATGGTTTTTAAGGCCTCCATAATTTGCCTCCTATCTACCCTTACCCCTCCAGCCTCATGGCTTGCTATTCTCTCTCTAAAAATCTAGAACATCTCTCTCTCTCTTTCTCTCTCCAGAGATACATTCGGGTGTATTTCAGTTAGTTCAGACATCTGTATACTTCACACCTAACTATTCCAGCATGAGCATCATTTATTTATGTTTTTGGGTAAAATATACACACAATAAAATGCACAAATCTTAAGTTTGTCATTTGATGTCTTTTACCAATGCCTTTAACTGTGTATTCTAAACCCCTATCAAGTTGTAGAACATTACTACCAGCTCAGAAAGTTTCCTCATGGCCCGTCCTGTCAATCTCACCTCAACACCCCCTGCCTACACCTGCAACCCACACCCCAACCAGGGGCAAATGTTGTTCTGATTTTTTTCTTCATAGATTAGTGTTGCCTGTTCAAGAACTTCATTCTTTTGTTATGGCTTCTTTCTTTCCTTCAGTGTAATGTTGAGATTTATCCATATTGTTGCATGTATCATTAGGTTTTTGTTTTGTTTTGTTTTGTTTTTTTTTGGTTACTGAGTGGTATTCCATTGTATATCCATAACACAGTTTGGTTATCCATTCTCCTCTTGATGAACATCTGGGCTGTTTCCAGTTTTTGGCTATTATGAATAAAGCTGCTATGAATATTCTTAGACAAGTCTTTTTGCAGACCTGTTTTCGTTTCTCTTGGGTAAACACCTAGGAGTGGAATTTCTGGGTCGTATGGTAGGTCTATGTTTTGTTTTATAAGATACTGCCCAACTGTTTTCAAAATGATTGTACAGTCTTTCTTTCCCACCAACAATTATGAGAGTTTTAGTTGTTCCACATCATTGTCAACATTTGGTGTTGTCAATTTTGTTAATTTTAACCATTCTGGTGACATTGTAGCTTTAATTTATATTTCCCTAATGACTAAATAGTGTTGAGAATTTTTTCGTGTGGTTATTAGCCATCTGTATATCTTCTTTTGTGAAGTACCTGTTGAACTCTTCTGCCCATTTTAAAAAGTCAGGTTTAAGAAAGTGTAATTTACATAGAGTAAAATTCGTCCCTTTTAGGTGTAGAGTTTTATGAGTATTAAAAACATGTATAGTCATATAACTACCACAATCATCAAGGTATAGTTTCCATCACTGCAAAAATTTCCTTGTGCCTCATTGTAGTTTATGTCTTCTCTCCATCACCTGCCCCTGGCAACTACTGATCTATTTTCCGTCCCTAAAGTTTTGCCTTTTCCAGAATGTCATACAAATAGAACCACGTGGTACATGGATATTTGAGTCTCATTGCCCAATCTTAATTTGGTTGTTTGTCTTCTCATTGAGTTGTAGGAATTCTTATATATCCTGGATATCAGTCTTTTGTCAGAAGTATGTTTGGTGAATATTTTCTTCCAGGGTGTGATTTGCCTATTCTTTTTCTAAATGGTATCTTGCAGTGAGCAGAAATTTTAAATTTTGATAAAGTCTAATTTTTCAGTTTTTTCTTTTATGGTCATTGCTTTCTGTACCCTAATAAATCTTTGTCTACTTACAAATTACGAAGATATCCTTCTATGTTTTCTTCTAGAAACTTTATTGTTTTGGCTTTTTATATTTAGTTCTATGATCCATCTCAAATTAAGTTTTGTGTATGGTGTGAGGTAGGATCAAGGATCATTTTTTTCACTAGACCCTCAGTCAAAATCAGTCTCTCACTTTGTGCTCCCGTAGCATGTTGTCTCCATTGTGGGCACTCATCATTCCCACCTATTGTCCAATTTTTGTGGACTCGTTGCTTCTTCAACTGGACTGTAAGTTTCTTGCAAGAACCACGCATTATATATATATAAAGAAGCAGATAGGGTAGTGCTAATGAATTAAGTGTTGGGGTCCGTTGGACCTAGGATTTTATCCAGGCTCCATCACATAACAAGTGTGTGAGCCTGGGCAAATCTTAACATCTCTTATTTGTTCAGGAAGCATTTAGGGTCTACCATGTGCCCGGCACAGGGCTAGGTGGTGGGGCCCCAGAGATGAATGCAACTCAGGCAGGCCTCACTCAGGTGGGAAGGGGGGATTATGGAAAAGGTAATTATTAAACAATAGGCTGACTGCTGTGACAGAAATATAAATAGATGAGTATAAGATCAGAGAGGGTGCAGAATCGCTTCCCAATGGAAGTAAAGCCTGCCCTGAATTTCAGTGGATGGGTATGAGTCAGCCAGGCAAAGGTGGACGGGGCAGGGATTCTTGGTGGAGGGAGCAGCAAGGGCAAAGGTTATGAGGTGAGTCTCCATGACTGAGACATGGAGATTACATTTCATAGAGTTGTCCCGAGGACTTTACAAGATAACAAATGTGACATAAAGTTGCACTGGGTGGGACACACTTATACTAAAAAATCTTCATTGTTTAACTGAAATTCAAATTTAACCAGGCGTTCTGTATTTTTATTTACTAAATCTGGCAATCTTAATGTGATGGCACTTACCACAGTACCTGACATACAGTAGACATCCAATAAATATATGTTAAATTTAACTTTAAGCTGTTTAACTCTGGAATGGGGGAAGAGGAATAAAAACCTAAAAGTAGGAGAAGTAATAAAGTATAAGAAAGACTTTGGCCTTTGATGTCATTGAAAATTTCCCTTTCAGGGGTGAGAACATTTCCTGCCAAGTGCAAACTTTGTGTTTAAATAAGTCCCCGTTCATGGTTAGAAATGCTGACAGGCTTCTGGGTGGTAGGGGTCCTTCAAGGCGACCACTTGGTTCTGAGGTCAGTGGACCAGAAGGAAAATACTATGCACAGTTTTTCTCCAGAGCATGTAATTTAGACGTTCTTTCTTTCTCTTTCTTCTTTGTAGTCTAAGGAGTTCTGAAATTCCAGGTGACCTCTTGTAGAAAAAATTCGGGCACTAAAGTGTCCCAAGAACTATGTGGCTTGGTTCCCCACCAAAGCTCCCACTTAGGCCCTCTTGGGAGCCTGAATCATCCCCCCCTCTTTTGGCCGCCCCAAGGGCCCAGCTCCTAGGACCCCACTTCTTGACCCGCTGTAGGAAGGGAGTCAAGGAGCTTCCAGCCCTAGGTGATATGGCTGTGTGTAGATGTGCTTAACAAATTGCCTGTTCACTCAGTTACATTTTATTTAATCATCTGTAATCATATAAATTATGCCTGATGGTAGTAAATGTTCGTGTCAGTTCCTAATTACAGATTGATTAATTGGCTGGGATGATCTGTATCACTACTTATATAAGAATATATGAAGATGATGATAAATTAGGGCTGGTGAAGCTGAGCTCAGGAACATGGAACATTTCCAATTGCATCCCACTTTTTGGGGATGGGGATGCTATCCCCCCTCCCTGTCTTGGTCATGTCAGATGCCTCCAGGATGGTTTTTATTTCTATTGATTGGTTGATTTTGGCAAAATCTGAGTCAAGAAATCTTTATTATTATTTAGTTAGTGTACGTGTGTGTGTCTAAAATTTTTGCCATGCAGTGCTTTTCTTTTTGGCTGTTGGCAGAGATGAATAATGACAAGCTCATTAAGTTCAGTTGGACTCATTACAGCCTGCTGGGCTCAGAAAGTTTCCAAGGTTGAATTTGGCCTGGAGAGCAGGAATCCAGCGGACGAAGAGGTGGGGGCACTTTATTAGTGTCTACAGACTGCTTCTCCATTAGGTGATTTCATCTTTTTGTTTCCTTGAAAGATAGAATGTCAAATGATCCACGATGTACTTTGAAGATTTTCTCTAGTAACATCAGACCTTTGCAAATGTCTTAAGGCAGCTTGCCTGTGATGTGTAATTATTAGTTCTCAGCTTTTGAGAACATAATCTAATTAGAATGTACTCCGCTTCCATCATCCTTGCTCCCCTCTCCCATTCATACTTGGGGCTAAACGTAAAGATGGGGCAACATGGGGTAAGAGGGAGAGTCTGATAATCCAGGAGTGGACCCTCGTTTTAGGGAAGGGGCTTCAGATTTCTTCCCAGGTTCCTTCTCTCCTGAGAAGTGATGGACAGAGAAAGAATGGCAGAAAAGCCTGTGAGTGTCCTGTGCTCTGACGACATAGCATCCCAGGGGTTGTTACTGGAGAAGACCGTCAGCTGACCTCTCCCCCTGACAAATGAGCTACAATAGGAGCTCCTCCCATTTGCTTTATTAGCTGAAGTTCCCCAGCTGACTTTTTCTCAGGTCTCATTGGCCAAGATTGGCTCACATGTCCTCCCTAAATCAATCATTGTTAAAGGGACTGAGACAACTTTGATTGGCCTAGACCAATCATGATTGACTGTCCAGTGGTCTGGGGAGGAGGGTCACCTTTCCTGAGTATATGACCTGGTAGAGGGTGACAACAAAATTGAGGCTCTGTCAGCGACTATGAAGTGTGTGCGTGTGTGTGTGTGTGTGTGTGTGTGTATGTGTGTAGGATTAGGAGCAATTGGTTGTTTGTTGAATGGGCAGCCAGCAATGTCTGCTGCAGGAAAATCACATGAAGACCCTGAAATGCAGGAACCATGAATATCCCATGTCAGTTCCATAGGAATGAAGGTTCAAGTGCCTCAGAAGAAAAACACAATAAATAAAGCATATCCTCCAATATGACTTGGCTTTTATTCAGTTCTTCTCATTTTGCTCTTCATAATAATACCTTGCAGTTGTAGATGACATTCATGCCTTTATTCTGCACATTACCTGGAGGTGTCAAATGGTTAATCTATTAAAGAAATCATGACAGTGCGTGTGTGATATAGGTGGGACGTGTGGAGGACACTGTTGGTACCCTACCCAGCATCCATTCTCCCTACTCCTTTCAAATTGAACCTTTGTTGACACGATCCTCATGACTCTGAGCCAGTTGGAGTATGGCAGCCCCTGGCAGCCGGTACAGGTCTAAGGATGGACAAGTTGGCCCAATTGGATTGAAGGCAAGGACTGGAGTCCTTCCTGGGGAAGAAGTTCTTCTTTCCTTCCAGCTGGGTAGAAACAAGGAATTATGTAGCCCTGGTTGCCACTGGCAGCCACGTTGTGAACATGAGGGGAGCAAGCATTAAATTGAGTAAGACAAGGCTGAGAGAGAGAAAGAAACTAGGGCCTCCATGACATCGCTGAACCAAACCTGGAGCTACCATCTCTGACCCTGCTAAGTAAGATGACAACTTCCTTATGACTTAAGCCAATGTGAATCTAGGTTTTTGGTTACTTGCAGCTGAAAGCCTCCTCCTTACTAAAACAGGCATCTATTATTATTTTCTTTCATAAATAAAGAAACTGAACAAGAGAAAGTAAGTGAGCTGCCTCAGGTCTGACATCCAAGAGAGAAGAATAGAAGCCAAGTCTTTGACACCGAGGTGGCTTTTTTCCTTTCACCTAATTCCCTCCTATAAAGGGGACTATTTCTCAGTGATCAGAAGTTATTTGAGTTGATCTGGGGAGACTGAGGGGAAGGGTGAAATGTTTCCTAGGAGCCCCAATAAGGCCGGGCCGAGAAATCTAATTCCCCCTGGGTTGGCTGCTGGCTGCCATCTGGACGAGATCATTATTACTTTGCCCTGTCTTTGTTTAACTGGCTCTGTAGTGGGAACAATGGATTCCAATGAATTGTGCTGGTAAACAATATCTTCTGCTTCCTGGGGGAAACTTATGAAACAAAGGATGAGGGTACCCTCTCCCCCACAAGAGGGAGGGAGCAGGATGGAGAAGGGGAATAGGCTCAAGAGCCATGGCAACAGCACCTCTGAGGTTGTTCCTGGGGAAAGGTCAGGCTGGTGCAGATGCAGTGTCTAGAGCCATTGTCAGCTCCTGTCTTGAGAGGCACTACTCCATCCCTGACCACAGCCTGGGTGGTTCCAGGGGGAGCTCTGGAGCTGAAAAGGCTCCTCAGAGTTGTCCTACATTGGGCTGAAGGAGCCTGGCCTTTGTATTCTTGCTTTCATTAGTCACGGGATATGAGATGTCCTTGGATGGGTATGACTTTGAGCAAGGTGACTCCTTGCAGCTGAGGCAATCCAGAAGGGGCTGACAGCTGAGGACTGACCGCCAACCACACTCCTGCAGCTGGGGCCAGCAGTCCTTCTTGAAGAGGGATCTGGTGGTGCATCTCTGTGTCCATCACACCCGCCCCCACAACCACCCGCTGAGAATCTCTCATCCTTGAATTCTTCTTCTCTAGAGTCCATGGCTCACTTTCTTTTCCATCCCTAAGGATGCCACAGGAGAAGGAGCAGTCTGAACAGGGTAACCCTGTTGCAGCATCTCAATCTATGTTCATGCTTGCTGTGAGCCCAGGTGGTGGTGGAGGTGCCCAGTAACTAACAGCCAAACCTTAAGGCTTAGGGACCAGCTCTCAGCTTCAGAAGGGGGACCTATCAAGAGGGAAGCAGTTCTGGCCTTTGAAGCATGGAGAGTTGGAATGGGTGCTGACCAACACTAGTCTGTAATGTGAATCAGTTGCAAAGCCTGACTTCGGCTCTTTTTCCTCATCTGTAAAACTCAGATAACATCTCTTTTTATGTTTCTTGTACTAGACTATTATGAAGCTGAATATAGTGACAAATATGAAAACAAGAAATTAAAAAGTGTACAGAATTCTAGGATAGTGCCACTGTCACATTTGTCGGACTGTGTAAAAGCCCCACCCCATATACCATGGGCCCATCCCGGAAAAGGCAAATGCAAAATGCAGAGCATTTGACTCTTTTTTCCTGTGTACCAATTTCCCCTGAAGAAGAGCCCTATGCCTTCTCCCCTAGAAGGCCCAGCACAAATCTCACCACCCTGTTGCTCAGCAATGGGTCGCTTCTCTGATCTGCCTGCCCCATGTTTACTCCCTCCACACTTACTAACGTGGTCTTCCAAACATCTTGGTTTGGTGTATAACCCTGGTGAGAGGATCAGCTCTTGGATGGCAGGGATTGTCTTTCTTCTGTGTCCTGTCCAGAGCCTGCCTAACTCCGGGCTAGACAGACAGGGCTCTGGGTAGCTGAGTTGTTCTTCTCTGTCTGCATCCCACAGTTGAGAGGAGCCAGTGTGAGTGCCTGGTGGGTGTCCAGAGTGGGCTGAGTGTTGGGCAAGGGGTCAAAGCTGCCCCTTGGCAGGTCATAGACTTACAGACTAATAGGCTAAGAGTACTGGGAGAGACTTTAGTGATCATTTGTCATACTCCCTGCCACAACTCTTCCATCTTCCATCAATCCAATATTCAACACATACTTTTGGAGCACTTTAAACATGCCGGGCCCTGTTCTGGGGGTGGGAGATGTAACACTGAACCAAACAGACTAAAATCCCCAGACTTGTGGAATTTACATGCTGGTTGGTGCAAAATAAACAAAACATGCTGTAAAATATATATTGTGTCACATGGTGATAACTGTGAAAAGAGAAATCAAGTAGACAAGGGGGATATATAGTGCCAGAGATGGAGAGGGGGAGGGGGGTGCTTTTTTAAATAAGATGATTCAGGAAGGTGACATTTGAACTGAGATATGAAACAGGTGAAGGAGCAGCCGTGTGGATATATGAGGGAAGAGCATTCATACCTGGAGAGTGAACAGCATGTGCAAAGGCCCTGAGGTGGGCCCTTGCCTGGCAGGTTTGAAGTATGGCAAGGAGACCAGGGGCTAGAGCAGGGTGGTGATAGGGGAGGAGTGGTAGGTAGGAAATGGTCAGAGAAGTAGTGGGGCAGGGGTGGGCGTGGCACACACCAGCAAGGGCCTTGCAGGCCTTTGCAAGGACTCTGGCTTTTGCTCTGACTGAGACGGGGAGCCATTGCAGGTTCTGAGCTGAGAAGTGACATGATCTGACTTAGGTTTAAAAGGATCCCTCTGGCTGGTGAGTGAACAGACTGTGGGAGGCAAAGGGTGGAAGCAGGGAGCTCAGTAAGGAGTCTGTGGTAGTAATCCAGGCAGGAGGCGAGGGTGGCTTGGACCAGGGTAACCAGCAGTGGAGGTGGTGAGAAGTGACTGGGTTCTGGAAGCACCGTGAAGGTAAGACTGGAGAGATTTAATGACAGAGGAGGAAACCAGTCCAGAGAGTGATTTGTACCAAAAGGAGAGATCTGCTTAAAGTTGTGCAGCTAAGTGGCAGACCAGGACCGGAATAACTTGCCTGAATGATGCCTCCTTGTGTGTTTGGTGTGCCTGTCAGCTCATGGGCATGTGCCTGTGTGAGTGTGGGTGGGTGTGAGTGTGACTGTGTGTTAGTGTGTTCTTGGGTCCGTGGGTGTGGGAGGCGGGTGAAGCTGGGCTGGGGCAAGTGACAGCAGGAGGGGAGAGTGCATTTCACCACCAGGGAGAAATGCAGTGACGGAGGATGGAGCTGACTGCTTCTCACCGCTGAATTAGTGACCGTTTTCTACCTCTCCCCACGTCCATCCTGCTCATGCCTCCTGGCTCCTTCCAGCCCTGCTCCTTCCACGCCGGCCCTGCTGATCCCCGGGTCCGCTCATCTGGCTTTCATGAAGCACCCTTCCCCCATATGCTCTGACAATGGCCAGGAAAGATTGAACCCTTAGGGCGTCATTCTGACTCCTCTTTATTTTAAACATGTAATTCTCTGGGTCTGAGACCCAGCTGATCAGCTCTGTGACTTTGTGGCTTGGAGCTGGGATGGGGACACGATGGGGTGGCAGATGGGGTGGGCGCGAGAGGATGGCTCACACAAGGCGGTGGGCAGGAAGAATGACCTAGTGACACAACTTTGTGTCTGTCTAGGAGGAGGTGGACACTCAACGATGACTTGGGAGAAGTACCCCTGACACCAGAAAGGAAAGGGCCCACTAGAATATTGAAAGGACCACGCTGGGCTGTTCCTGAGGCCAAGATTCCCCTCATGGTTTTGTGGATGGGCCTCCCCTGGCTCTAGCACTAGCCAGCTGTGACGTGAGGTTCAGGAAGTGCTTCCCTTGGATGGGTGTCTTAGCCGTAATATCCAGGAACTTATATAGGCCTTTGGTGAGTCCTTTCATGTTTTAGCAAGAACTTCATCTTACGGTATCGATTGCACAAAGATGCAGGGGCTGGCCCGGTGGCGCAAGTGGTTAAGTGCATGCGTTCCGCTGTGGCGGCCCGGGGTTCGCCGGTTCGGATCCCAGGCGCGCACCGACACACTGCTTGTCAAGCCATGCTGTGGTGGTGTCCCATATAAAGTGGAGGAAGATGGTCATGGATGTTAGCCCAGGGCCAGTCTTCCTCAGCAAAAAAAAAGAGGAGGATTGGCAGATGTTACCTCAGGGCGGATCTTCCTCACACACACACACACACACACACACACACACGCATGCACGCACAAAAAAAGATGCAAATGTCAGTTCCCTGTTATCACCCACCTACCAGAAGGGACACCATAAAACACCATAAAAGACCATTCACTTGTTTGCCCCAAACCAGTGCCTCCTAACAGTGCTCATTACAATTATCTGGGGAGCTTTTTAAAAATTTAATTTTATTTAGTATAAAACGATGTGAAAAGCTATACAGTAACAAATCATCCCCATCCTCCATCAGTGCATTTCTCCCCTTGTGTTACTACTGTTAGTGATTCTGCGATACCCCCCTGGAATTTCTCATGAAAGCAAATATTAATATAGATTCTTATTGTCCTTCACCAAGTTTTTGTGCAAAAATGTAGCATACTATACACATTGTTCCACATTTCACTTTTTTCTCTTAATATATTTTGGATATTTTTTTACATCAGTGCATAAAGAATTTCACATTCCTTTTCTAGTTGCACGGTGTAGGTGTATGGGGGGGTACTCAAGAAATTCAGATTCTCAGACCCCACCCTAGGCTGATTGAATCTGAATTTCTTAGAGACCTGCATTTTGAGAAAATTCCCCAGGAGATTATAAAGTAGGCATCACTCTTTACTAGCTGTGTCACCTACATTAACCATTTTGGTCAGCCAGGATGGCGTCCTCCCTCTGCCTTTGCTATACAATTGTGGTTGGTTGAAAAATGGCCCCCGAAAATACACTCACTTTCTAATCCCTGGGACTTGTGAATATTACCTTACATGGCAAAAGATGTGATTGAGTTAAAGATCTTGAGATGGGGTGATTATCCTGGATTATCCAGGTGGGCCCTAAATGCAACCATAGGTAGCCTTATGAGAGAGAGGCAGAGGGAGATCACCGATGCAGAGGAGAAAGCCGTGTGAAGACAGACGCATCCAGAGATGGAGTGATGCCACCAGAAGCCAAGGAATGCAAGCAACCACCAGAAACTGAAAGAGACATGAAATAGATCCTCCTTTAGAGCCTCTGGAGGAAGCGTGGCCCTGCTGACACCTTGATTTCAGTCCTGTGGTACTGATTTCATACTTCTGGCCTCCAGAACAGTGAGAGAATAAATTATTGTTTTAAACCATCAAGTGTGTGGTAACTTGTTCCAGCAGCCTCAGGAAGAGAACACAACAATCCATACATGTTTTTGTTGCCAGTGAGCCTTTGCTCAGGCTGTCCCCTCCCAGGACCCCTAGAGTCCCTTTCCTCCTTCCCTCTGCCTGTTGGTGTTCTTCCTAGTCTTTAAAGCTGACCAGATTCCTGCATCCTCCATGAAGGACTCTGGACAGCCCATCTCTGACTTCCTATAAGGTCAATTGTTGGTTCCCATAAGTTGCCCCACATTTTTA
The DNA here is from genome assembly GCF_057802395.1 of Ceratotherium simum simum. Taxonomy (NCBI): domain Eukaryota; kingdom Metazoa; phylum Chordata; class Mammalia; order Perissodactyla; family Rhinocerotidae; genus Ceratotherium; species Ceratotherium simum. The sequence continues at coordinate 36,541,013 of NC_141913.1, forward strand.
GTTAACGTCTTGAGAGTGTCTTTGTTCCTTATGGAGGCTGGAAGCTGCTTGGAGTGGAGACCATTTCTTGTTGTTCTAGAGCCTGGGGGGCGAGGTACTATTCATAAAAGGGTTGGGGCCACTGGTAACCTGATTATATTTACTCCTCCACATCCTCCCCACCCTGCCATGCAAAGTTGGCTTCCTTTTGTTTTTAAAATTAAAAAATACTCAAGTTAGAAAGTGTTATTGGCTGGATTGTGTCCTCCTCAAATTCATACATTGAAGTCCTAATCCCCAGTAACTCAGAATATGACTGTATTTGGAGAAAGGGCCTTTAAAAAGAGGTAATTAAGGTAAAATGAGGTCGTATGGGTGGGCCCTAAACCAATAGGACTGGTGTCCTTATAAGAAGAGGAGATGAGGACACAGACATGTGCACACAGAGAGATGACCGTGTGAGGACACAGTGAGGAGTGGCCACCTGCCAGCCAAGGAGAGAGGCCTCAGGAGAAACCAAAGCTGCCGACACCTTGATCTGTGACTTCTCGTCTCCAGAACTGTGAGAAAATAAATCTCTGTTGTCTGAGTCCCCCTGTCTGTGGTACTCTGTTACAACAGCCCCAGCAAACTAATACAGAAGGGTCCTTAAGTACCAATTAGAACGATGCTGCCTACTCAAGGAAGAAGTCCCCTGTGCAACGTTTCCTAGAGATGAACAACCAGTCTTGGCCTGGCTTCTTTCAGCAAAGAGGAGCCCCCTACTTCCTGTGGCAGTCCATTCCATCATTGGACAGCTCTAGGGGTTTACTTTGGTCACGTTCAATGTTTCCTGAGTTCCTACCAGGTCTTAGGCAGTGAATGAGTAGTGAGGACACAATACTTGTCCTCAGCGAGTTCACAGCTTGATGGGGATGGTAGAAAAGACAATTCAACTGCGATGAAGGACTCTACAAGAGATTAACCTTAGTGCAAAGGGAGCCTTGTGACAGGATCCCCGGCCCAGCCTGGGAGGCAGTGACAGCATGGCCCCAGAGGAGGAGATATTCAGTGGCATGTTAAAAAATTCTATACTAGTTTCGTTTGACTGTGGTAAGTAATTACCACTACGTTGGTGGCTTAGACAACAGAAATTCATTCTCTCACAGTTGTGGAGGCTGGAAGTCTGAAACAAGTTTCTCTGGGCTGAAATCAAGGCCATGTTCCCTCTGGAGACGTTAAGGGCGAATCCTGTCCTTGCCTCTTCCAGCATCTGGAAGCTTCTGGCATTCCTTGGCTTGTGGTTGCATCACTCCAGTGCCTGCCTTTGTCTTCACATCGCCTTCTCCTCTTCTGTCTGTGTCAAATCTCCCTCCCTCTCTCTCTTATAAGGATACATGTGATTGCATTTAGGGCCCACCCAGATAATCCAGGATAATCTCCCCATGTCAAGACCCCTAACTTAATCACATCCACAAGGAACTTTTTTCCTTATAAAGTCACCTTTACAGATTCCAGGGATTAGGTCCTGATATTTTGGGGTGGCCGTTATTCAGCCTGCAGCAGAGGAGTGGGAATAGCTGGGTAAAAGAGGAGAGGTAAGAGTTCCAGGGAAGGGATCAGCAAAGGCCTGGAGGAAGCACTAGGAAACCTGCAAACCCTCCCTTCCAAGGGACAGCCTTCTAGATGGAAAGACAAGGGACACGCTTCTTCTATATCTTCATGCCCAGGTTGGACCTCCTCAGTGTCTTTGCTGATTCTTGGAAGGCTGTTCCCACTTGGGGTGTGGACCCTTCCAGCTGGACCGGAGTCTCTGATCCCTGGCTTTTCACAGTCTGTGCTCATGCCAGCCCCTCTCAGCATGTTTTGGAGGCAAATCTGGTCCTTTAGGAAAATCTTGATGTGAGAGAGGCTGATCTCCAGTGTCTTCCTCCCTCAGCGAGGCTTCCTCTCTACTCTCTTCAGGCAACTTCATTCATTTATTTAACAAGCATTTATTCATCTTCATCCACATTCAGGTCCTGCTGAACATGGTACTGAGGAGAGAGTGCTAAAGGACACAGTCCATACTCTCCTTGAGCTTACATTTTAGAGGGGAGAGGGAGTGGGGAAACTAGTGAACAAATAAGAGAACGAGAGAATTGCAGACAGTGAGGAGTGTTGCGGACAGCTCAGGGCAGTAGGATAGTCAGGGGGTGAGTTTAGGTGGGGAGGTTGGGAAGATCTCTCAACGAGGTGACATTGGAGTGAGTCAGGATGGCAGGGAGGCTGACGCTTGCAGTTCCAGGGTAGAGCATTCACGCAGTGGGTGTAGCTGGAGCGGAGGCCCCGTGGAAGGAAGAGCTGGTGAGTTAACGGGACTGAAGTGAGAGAGGCAGGTGGGAAAGGATGACACCGGAGACCTGGGAAGATGCCAGCTCATGTAGGGCATTGAAAAGCAGCTTCAGGACTTCAGCTTTTAATCTAAAGGGGCTGGGAAGTTGTATTAGCTGGGGGTTCACCCAGGTGTACAGGCAGCGGATACACACATCAGGGGGCACAGGATACATGAGTGTGGCCCTCAGGTGCTGCGATGGCTCATTTCATGTGCCAACTTGACCGGACTAGGGGATGCCCAGAGAGCTGGTAGAACATTATTTCTGAGTGTGTCTGTGAGGGTGTCTCCAGAAGAGATTAACATTTGAATCAGTAGACTGAGTAAAGAAGATTGCACCCTCCAATGCAAGTGGGCATCATCCAATCCACTGAGGGCTTGAATAGAACAAAAAGATGGAGGAAGGGGGAATTCACTGTCTCTGCTCGAGCCGAGACATCCTTCTTCTCCTGCCTCTGGACATTGGCTCTCTTGGTTCTCAGGCCTTCGGACTCGAACTGAACACCACTGGCATTCTTAGTTCTCCAGCTTGCAGACAGCAGACCCTGGGACTTCGCAGCCTCCATAATTGCATGACTATAATAAATCTCCTCTTATATGTCTCTCTCTATACATCTTGTTGGTTCTGTTTCTCTGGAGAAACCTGACTGATAGAGGGGCCTGAAGACACACACCTGGCAGTCATAGGCACACTGGAATTAATTAAAGACTTGGGCCTGAATAAGCTCATTCAAGGAGTAGAGACGGAGATGAGAAGAGATTCCTAGACTGAGCTCTGGGGTGGCCAATATTTAGAGGCCAAGTAGAGGAGCAGGTGCCAACGAGGGGACAGAGAAGGAGAGGTCAGCGAGGTAGGAGGAAAACCAAGAGGGAAGAATGCATCTCAGGAGTGGGGAGTTGTCAACATTTGTCTGTCCTGTCTCCCCATAAGGAGAGTTGCTGATGAATTCATTCCTTCTGAGTTGTGAAGAATTCTGGAATGAGTGCTTTTGAGAGGAATCAAAACCTTAAGCAAGAGTTCAGTATTAACATAGTATTTCAGGGACAGTTTTCTCTGCGTGTCTTTGGGTCTTTGTGATGTCAATTTAGAACCTTTCTGAGCCTAACCTGTTGGAGATAGAGCCAGGAGGCTGAACAACATTGGCAGCAGAGAGGACCTCAAGATGCCACGTTTGTAATCATTTAAACATTAAAATCAGCCTGTCATATGGCTGTTTAGAGAGTTACTCTTATGTTTCGGGAAGTTGGCCTCCCATGACTCTGTGGCACTCGTGTTGCTCCTGCGTGGACACCTGCCATTGTCTCAAGCACCTATTAGGCTGAGATCTAACAATCCAGACATCTGGATTGTTAACCCTCCAACACTACCAACAAGACTTTTAAAAACCATGTCAAATGTAATCATAAATGTTTCTAAGAGATTGAAATACAGATTTGATCCATTTAACCCCTGAGTGAATGGCAGATCCAAGTTGGGGGATGCCAGACTAGTGACTCCAAGGCTTTGCCAACTTGAGGAGTCTGAGATCCAATGACAAATTGCTAGTTAAAATGATTGAGTGTTGACTGGATAAGCATTCATAAATGCAGCCCCTGCACAAGATTTCTTATTCAGCAGAATCAGTCATCGCTATATCATTAAAGTGGTGTTAGCATGGCTGCTGGCCAAGGCCTAGGCAAGGCGTCCTTTTTGTGAGCTGACCATCTATGCATCTTTTCCTTAAACCTACCTGTGAGATGAAGATCAAATCCTTTCAGGTGGCATTTAAGCCTCATCTCAGTCTGGCCCCAACCTCCCTTTGCTGCGTGATGTTGTTGCTGCCCCTTCCCACACCTGTCCTCATCCTCCGCACCTCACACTCCAGACTCTGCCTGTTCCTTCTCCCCTCAAGCTCTCTACCTGCCAGTCATCCAGCCCCTGGCACAGGAACTGCTTGCCTGGTAGCCACCTGCCTCCACATCCAACAGGACTTCCTCCCTTGCTGGCAGCTGGATCTGCTCCCCGACCCTTCCAATTCCTGGTCTCTTCTCCAACCTCTGCTGCATTGACCCTTCCATGCTGGGCCTGGCATGAGATGACAAATTTTGCAAACATGCTGGTATTGTCTGGCCTGTCTCCTTGTTGCCTGCACATATTGTGCTTCCTCAGCTGGACCCCCACCTGGACTACTCCTCTCTCTGATCTTCCAAGTCTCTCAAGGGCTGCCCTTTCCAGGAAGATGGTCCTTACCACATCAGCCCTGGGTAGGCTCATCTTTCTCTCTACTTTTTATAACTTTCATTTGGCCTGTATCCCATGCTGTCTAGTGACAGCCTTTGTATTTTGTTGAACACTCCTGTTTATTTTTATTTTTTTCCTGAGGAAGATTCTCCCTGAGTTAACATCTGTTGCTAACCTTCCTCTATTTTGCATGTGAGCCGCCGTCACAGCACGGCCACTGAGTGGTGTAGGTCTGTGTCCAGGAACGGAACCTGGGCCACCGAAGCGGAGCATACCAAACTTAACCACTAGGCCACTGGGGCTGGCCCAGACACTCCTGTTGAATGACACCTTCTATGAACTGAATTGTGTCACCTTAAAATTAATATGTTGAAGCCCTAATCCCAATATGACTGTATTTAGTTAGAGAGAGGGCATTCACGATGTAATTAAGATTAAATGAGGTCATATGGGTGGGGTCCTATTTAGATAGGATTAGTGCCCTTACAAGAAGAGAAAGAGAGAGAGATCTCTCTCTGCATGCATGCACAGAGGAAGGGCCGTGTAAGCACACGGTGAGAATGCGGCCTTCTACAAGCCAGGAAGAGAGTCCTCACCAGAACCTAACCATACTGGCAACCTGATCTCAGACCTCCAGCCTCCAGAACTGTGAGAAAATAAATTTCTGTTGTTTAAGCTACCTAGCCTATGGTATTTTGTTATGACAGCCTGAGCTGACAAGACAACACCTTTTAACACATCTATGTCTTGTCTGCCCAATAAACTCTGCCATCCTAGGCCAGAATTGTTTTTCAAAAAACTTCTTAATGGGAGTTTAATATGCATATATAAGGATACATATATCATAAGAATGTAGCTTGCTGAATGTTTACAAACTGAGCATGCCTGTGTGACCAGCATCTGGGTCAAGAAACAGCACATCTCTAGCACCTCCACAGCCCCCTTCCTGCCCTCTGCCAGCCTCTGCCAGCCCCCAGGGTAACCACCATGCTGACTCCTAGGCATGGATTAGTTTGGCCTGGTTTTGTGCTTTATGTAAATAGAATCATGTAGCACGCACTTTTGTGTCTGGCTTCTTTTGCTCAGCATTCTGTCTGTGAAATTCATCCTGATTATTGTGTGTGGTTGTAGATTATTCATTCTCATTGCTGTACAATAGCCTACTGTGGGAATATGCTACAATTTATTTGTCCACTCTATGGGCATTTGGGGAGTTTCTGGTTTTAGCTATTACAAATAGTGCTGCTATGAATATTCTAGTATGTGTCTTTTGGTAAACGTATGTATGCATTTGTGTAGGGTCTATGCCCCAGAGTGTAACTGCTGGGTTATGGGGCATGTGTACACTCAGCTTTAGCAGATACTGCCAAACAGTTTTCCAAAGCAATTCAACTTTGCACTCTTACCAGCCATCCGTGAGAAGAGCTGTTTCTTGCTCTCCTTTATGCCCCTAGCATAGGGAGGAATAGATACAGGGTATTCAAGAAATGCTTGCTGGGGGCCTGCCTGGTGGCGTAGCGGTTAAGTGCGTGTGCTCCACTTCAGCCCCCCGGGGTTCTCAGGTTCAGATCCGCGGTGCGAACTGACGCATTGCTTGTCAAGCCATGCTGTGGCAGCGTCCCATATAAAGTAAAGGAAGATGGGCATGGATGTTAGTGCAGGGCCAATCTTCCTCAGCAAAAAGAGGAGGATTGGCAACGGATGTTAGCTCAGGGCTCATCTTCCTCACACACACACACACACACAAATTGCTTGCTGGATGAGTAGAGAGAAAAGGATTTTCTTGGTGCTCAGGCATTAGTGGACCCAAGGGTACACGTATGAATGAAATAGGTGGGGTTAATCAGGACCTTAGCATCCTTGGTGTCAGAATGTTCAGAAACTCTCCTTAGACACTGAAAAAATACTCTTTTTCGTTTGAGTCCTGGTTGGGGAGGCTGTGGCCCCTTCACTAACTCCTGGGTTTCCCGATTACTTCATTAAACTTCTGCAGTGAAAATTCATTTGGCGAAAGAGCCTGGCTCTGCAATGACGCGGAAGCCGGCTCTTTCCTCTCGTCAGATATTTCTGCACAATAAGCCAGAAAGTTGGAAGGAAGTTAGAAGCAAGGAGGAATCCATAATGCAGCTTTGGAAGCCACGCTCAGAGGATGACCGATAAAGCAAAGCTGCAGAGAAGTTCTTCTCCATTAGTGGCCACCTTCAAGGAGGAGAGACATGGCAGACAGGAGGAAACCTGTTGTCTCAAGCAACACCGACCACTTGCATTCTCTACATAAGCGATTTGCACCTCAGCAAAGCCTCAGAATGCAGACGAGAGGAGCGATGAAGCCAGTGGGAACGGCTAGCTACATGAAAAGTAATCAGTTCAATCAAAGAATACTGAAGTTCTTGCAAGGAGCCTCAGAGAATTTCTAATTCCAGTATTTCTTGCAGAAGAAAACTCCCAGCACCCTTTTACCCCCACTTCTCTGGATACACACTAGGTTTAATGCGCCTTCTAAAATCTAGAAGCCAGAAGAAGGGACTGGACGTGCAGATGTGGTCTGTCTAATACACAGCATGGTGGTGTCTTCACCTTCCTCGATATGGAAATTAATTCCACATAAAGATTTTAATTTTCTTTATTATTTTGGTGACTATATTACTTTGTTAATTCACATTGAGTTTGTGGTGAACCAAAAAACTCACCCATCCCTTATCTTCTCAATATAAGCTGCTGTCTTAGTCTGCTCGGGCTGTTATAACAAACTACCACAGACTGGATTGCTTTAACAATAAATACTTACCTCTCACAGTTCTGGAGTCTGGTAAGTCTAAGATCAAGGCGCCCACAGATTCAATGTCTGGTGAGAACTTATTCTTGGCTCATAGACAGCTGTCTCCTTGCTGTGTCGTCACATGGTGGAAGGAGGTCAAGGGAGCTCTCTGGGGTCTCTTTCATAAGGACACTAATCCCCTTTGTGAGTGCTCCACCCTCATGACATAATCACCCCCCAAAAGCTCCGCCTCCACATACCATCACATTGGGGATTAGGCTTCAACATATGAATTTTTGGGGGACACAAACATTCAGTCCACAACAGCTGCTGTCTTCCCTAGTTGACCCTTGTGCAACTGTCACTGTTTTTTTAGCTTAACGGCAATACTTTACATTTATCTTCATTTAATTTTATCTTAAAAATTTTAGCCTGACCTTCAAGACAAGCTGAAGGTCCGTTAATGTCCCCTCTTAAATTCTCAAGCCCTTCCACTTTTTGTATGTGCTCTCTTTGCCTGTTCCCTCACCTGGAAGGCTGTCTTCTCCTCTCCACCTTCGCCTAGGTAATTCCTGCTCACACTTTAGAACTCAGCTCAACTGCCCCTTCCTCTAGAAGATTTCCTTTGCACCTCCAGATTAGGTCAAGGCTCCCAGCTCCATGCTCTTATTGCACCCTGCACATCTCCTTTTGTTCCTTTGCACAACTGTCTTTATGTAAGTCATTGAGCAATGTGTTCAGTTTCTGATTCTCACTCTAGACTATCAGCCCCATGAAGGCCTGTGCCATGACTGTCTCTCTCATTCACTGCTGCATCCCCAGGGCTTAGCAAAGTGCATGATGATTATTGCATTCCCAATAAGTATGGAAGGGAGGGAGGGAGAGAGGGAGAGAAGAAGTAAGGAAGAAAGGAAAAAAGTAAGGAAGAAAGGAAGGGAGGGAGGAAGGAAGGAAGGGAGGAAGGAAAGCTGTTCTAAAGGGTTCTAAAAGAACTCAAATTACTTATCCAATGATGTCCTCCCGCTACACTCCAAGAGAAACCGTGATTAGATGATCTCTCCAGCTGGATTGTAAGCAGCGTGAGGGCTCCTCCCCTCATTAGCAGTTAGTGCTTTTCTTTAAAGCTCCTTCAATACGCTAACCAGCATTTTGTTCTCTGTGGCACTGTCTCAGCAGAGGAAGCACAGGCTTGGCATAAGAAGTGTGTGCATCCCAAGTGCCAACTCCTTTCTCGCCTGTTCCACTGGTGCACCTGGGCGTGGGAAAGGAGAGCTGGGGAGCCACCTTGCTTCTCTAGCTATGTTGATGTCAGAGAAGTGCTCCTTACCACCCAGGGGGCCACCAAGAATCTGTAATGACATGTCCTGCCTCTCAGCTCTCCTGCCTGCCCAGGGATGCCAGTGCTTCGCTGGAGACATTTGGGAGGGGAGGTTCTTCTAGAGGAAGCAGGGTAGTTGGTAGGTACCATGTCAAGTTCCTTCAATGCTTTGTCCCACAGAAGGGGTTTGACCTCCGTCCAGGTCTCTGGGTGTGTGGTGGTGGGGCTGGGGGTGGGAAAGCTCCGTCCCAACCTAAACTTCCTCTTTCTTCTTTACATTTACCAGGCCTCTCCCTTTAACTGGCCTTTTTCAGTCTTCCAATCTCTCCCATTGCTCCTGAGTCTACTTCCTAGTCCTATAAAAATAACTGATTTTGTCTTTGTAAGCCCTCTCTGCATCTTGTGAGTTTGGCAGTCTTGGGGGTTGAATGCCCACAGTTTTTCCTTTTCTGCCAGTTTACTGTTGCTCTGCAGAGAGAAGGGGTGCTTCCTGGTCTCAGCTTCTGCTGGATACTCTGACAGGGATGGGAAGACTGTAATCTAAACTGGTGGGAGGGAAGTGATGTGGGCTCTTATAGGTTGAATTGTGTCCCCTAAAAAGATACGTTGAAGTCCTAATCCCCAGTACATATGTATGCCGCCTTATTTAGAAGTAAGATCTTTGCAGATGTAATCAAGTTAAGATGAGGTCATTAGGATGGGCCTTAATCCGATAGGACTGGTGTCCATATGTGCAGAGGAAAACACCGTAGGGGAGGAAAAAAAATCTTTTTCCTTTACCCTCTTAGATTCTCCTCTGGGGCCCTGTAAATTAGACTGACAAGAGACAGATTAGCAAGAGAAAAACAAACAGACGTTTATTAACATGTGCAGCGTGCATACACGTGGAAGCACCCAGTGATGAATAACTCAAAAGGCTGGTTAGAACTTGGGCTTATATAGCATCTTAACAAAAAAACAGTACATTTTTAGAGAAGTGACAAGACAAAGGACATAACCTGGTATCCTAACATGGGTCTTTTTAGGAGATGGAGGTGTGGAATGAGAAAGGGATAGGCAAGAAATGGAATGAGGAATGGACTTTGAGGGTGGGGTGATTACGAACTAAAGGAATGAGATGTTGGGGGCACGGATTCCAGGGACAAAAAGGCTAGATTGACCCAGGGAGGAGATATTGGTCTTGGGGTTGAAGCCAGAGGTCGGAGAATGTGGTAGAATGTGGCTCTCCATAGAGGTTGTGCGAAAGTTCACTTGACTGGTGCTCAGTCTTGGGGGATTAGGAGCAATTCTGCCTGCGGCAGAGGGTTGGACCAGATGACCTCTCAAGATTCCTTCTCTCCTGATGATTCTGGGAAGACATTTCTCATTGTCCTGACAGTCCTGAAATGTCTTTTCTTAATGGGGAATTTATCTGCCGGATTCAATTTAACTGTTGCATTTGTATTTTGTACGTGCACCTGCCCTGGGGCAATGGTTACATTTTAAATAAATCAAATAAATCAATAAATATGATACGCCTCACTTTAATCATTACATAATGCAAAAAAATTATGATAATGCCACATTAAGTTGCAAATTAAGACATGCAAAAGTAAGGAAATGTGGAAATGAATGTTCTTCCAGCAACATTAACTTCCTGCCTTGTGATGTGGTATAATAAAGTCTATATTTATCTCTGCCTACCTAGCAGTCTCTCATTCAGCATGGGCAAATGTGGGGGATTAGTGCCATTATGAACCTTAACTTTTGTGTCTGATGGCTTGTTATAAATGTGCTATCTTAAATGAAGCATTAGCCTGGCTCCTGCCAGGAAGATAGGAGGGTATGCCGGTGGGAGCACAGGATTTGAGCAAGACTGCCTGGGTTGGGAATCCCAGTTCTGCCTCCGAGTGGCCACGTAACCTGCCCAATTTACTCAGCTCTCTGGACTTCTGTTTCCTCAACTGTAATATGCAATTTAAAAATACGAATTAAAACACTTGTCTGCAGCATCTGGATCTTTGCCTTCCTCACCCTCCACGCCAGCATCAACCAGGGAAATCCCACTTTTATTTGTTTTGTTGTGGTTCATTTTGAAGAAAAGGATTCTACTGTTCAAAACAATTTCCCAATCACTGTTCTAGCCCTAATTTTATGGATGAGGAAGATCAGGGAGATGAAGTAACTTGCCCAAGACCACACAGCTGGTTACTTTCAAGGAGACCTCCACCCCCAGGCCACAACTTCCTCCCAGGCCAGCAACTTTCCATTGACCTTGCTCTTGCCCCCAAATTAAAGCTGCCTTCTGGCTAATGCCTGGCTCCCAGCTGGCACTTGATGCAGAAGGGCAGACTGGCTGTATGCGTGCAAGATATAGGAGGTCCCTAGAGCAGCAAAGGGTGATGGGAAAATCATAGGTGTTGGAGTTAGATGGATGCAAATTCTAGTTCCACGACTTGCTGCTCTGTGACCTTGAACCATTTTGAATCTCAGTTTCTTTTTCTGTGAAATGGTGGAAGAGAATCCAACCTTTTAGGATCCAATGAAACAATACACGTCAAATGCCTGTTGCAGTGCCCAGCTTCTTGCAGGCACTAAACGAAGGCTAGCTGAATGTTCAAAAAGTGCTCTGATTTAAAGACTGACTATGCTCCCCCAATTTCCCTTGAGCTTCCTCGAGAATTTCACTATTGAAATTCTGTCAATAGTGATACATTGAAATAGGTTAAGCATTTTTCTCTCCCTGCCAGATAACCTTACTTCTCTTTTCACTTGCAGAGAACCTGAAAGAGGAATCCACCAACACCTTTAATGGCTCCCCATTGCCTATGGGATTGAGTAAAAACACTTCACTCTTCACAGCCTGCCAACATTCCAGGTAGGGCTACTCCCTTCTCTCTCAACCCATCTGGTTTTTTGCTCTCTGCCTTTGCCTCTACTGCTTCTTCCTCCTGGACTACCCCCTCCTTTCTCCCTTCTCCCTCCTACTCCCTTCCACACTGCCCTGTCTCTGCTTGTCAAAATCCAGTCTGCCCTTCAAGGCCCAATTTAAATAGTATGTCCTCCTCTATGAATCTTTCTGGATTGTTCGCAGGATAACGTGCCATCTTCTGGCTTCCAGAGTCCCTCTATGCTTCCCGAATGATCATTGCTTTATTCTCCCATGTTAGATAGTGTGCTTCTACGTCACTAGGTCCACAGTTTCTTGAGAACATGAGCTACGTCTTTATGCCCTTGCAACAATTATGCGCAAAGAGGCTTCCATGCTGAATAAATACTGAGTTGAATCAAAACTAAGTGTTATTAGCTTTATGATCATTCTCATATTACAGGAGAGGCTGAGGTGGAAGGAATGTGCTAGGTGCATGGGCAAGGGGGCTGGATAGGGTGACAATGAAAGGTTCATAAAAGCCAAAATGAACATTGAAGCCAAGTTTTGGGCACCACAATTTACCACAATTTGGGCACCACAAAATGGAACTAAGAGCCTCACCAAAATCAACCAGGACCCAGGAGAAAAGGATGTTGGTTGTGCTGTTCACTGTTTCATTACTTCTCTGCAATCTTGTGGAAGCCCATCAGTGTCATTATCCCAGCCTCTCACTGGGGCCTGGAGTTTTCGAGTCCCATGGCTGGTATTATTTGGGATCAAATGGGGAAAACATAATTTGTTTTTCCTGTTTGTTTTACTCAAAAACTATTGAATGGGGTTCATAACCACACTTGGGCTGCACCCTAAGGAGCTTCACGTCTTATAGACCCCACTTCCTGTGAAGGAGGGGGTGGATGCAGGATTGAGGAGGTGACTTCCTGTTTCCTATGAGTCCTGGGGAAGGATATGAAGTTCACAGCAACACCCAGAAATGAGGCTTCAGTGGGCAGTGTCAGGGCCAAAGGTGACACCAAAGAAATGGAACACACACACCCTGTTCCCCAGGAACTTAGGCTGAACCGGGTCCTAACTCGGTTAATCAGCTCCATGGCAGGGGTTTATTGGGTGCCAGCTACGTGCCCCAAACTGTGCCAGGATGAACCAGGTTTTGACGAAATTATGCTGGTATTTCGTCTCCAGTGTGCCAGCTTGTCCTTTGGGTTGTCTTCTCCTTTTCACTTATTTCCAGGTATCCAAGATGGTGTCACTTGCCTGTAATCCAGCTGCAGACAAACCATTTATATGTTAGTGTGAGTGGGTGTTCCTGGGTCCCACTTTTTACATCATTTTCAGCTTCAAACAGATCTCCTTTAGGGGTGACCACAAATATTGACTACCTGTTCTGGGTCATTCACTCTGACAGGATCTTTTTGTCCTTAAACTAGGAAATATTTCAAAAGTGCAAACAGTAGGAACTCTTTATACCTACCCAGAATTAAGACATGTTAGCATTTGGTCATATTGGTTTCAGATCTTTGTTTTTTTTAAGAAGAAATCAGAACCCCACCTGTACACTTAAAGTCCTTTTAGAACCCTCCCCAACATATGACTTCATTTAACTCTTACAACAGCCCCTTAGCTCTAATAACGTGGCATTGTTCTCCTAACCCTAACCATCTTTAGAAATAATGAAGGCGGGACTCCTCAAGGGTAGACAAGTTTCAACATACATGGCTTATAAGTGGGAGAGTGAGCATTCCAACTAGACCTGGCTCATCTCTAAAGTTCATGGCTTCCCACTATTCTAGTTTTTTTCCTGGAAAGGAAGGAAGACTATATTCTCTGGATTTTATGGGGATTTCAGGAAGCAGCTAGCAGACAGAGAATTTTGTTGTTGCGGTGGGCAGGAGGGGAAATGAGAGCCCTACTGTGCCTGGGAAATTACACTGCTCCCAGCCCCCCTCTTCTCTGTCAAAGCCCCCTTGTGAAACCATGCAGAATGTGAGACCCCAAAATCATGCAGAGCCCAAGCACATGTGCATGTTAAATCTTCTCTCTTTCCTTTAGGAAAATCTAAAGGAAGGAATTAGAATCATTTAATGGGTGAAGGTAAAAGCTGTAGTTGGTTTCCATAGTGTTTCTTTACAGCTTTTGTGCGAGGATGGCCATCCACACCACGTCCACCAAACTTATTTGACAGGTTTTGGGTCAGAGCACCCTGATTCTGAAGCTCTGTAAGTGGATATTAGGTGAAGAAGCCCTCTGTTGCAAGAAGTAGGAAATCTGACTCACAGTGGCTTAAGTACCATGCCTTTAGTTATCTCCAGTAATGTTAGGTCCTGAGGTGAAAGGTTCTGAGTGGAGGTCCAGAGGCAGGTCACTCCAGGGCTGGTTCTGAACTCAGCACTGCCATCAAGGCTATGATTTCTGTGACATCATCCTTAGGATTTTGTCTTTTTGTCCTCATACTTGCTGCCTTATGATCCCAAGCTGGCTGCAGCAGCTCCAAGCATCACAACAACATTTGAAGACAGGAGGCAGGATATGGTTGGTGGTAAGGGATTAAAAAAAGGCAGAGTTTCCTTCTCTTATCTGGGAAAAAAATTCCTTTTTCAGAAGCCTCCCAGAAGACTTATTTTTATATTTCATTGTGGGTCCCATGATCACTCATAGCTGCAAAAAAGGCTGGGATTGTGTCCTCTTTTCCCCAGTGTTATGGACTGAATGTTTGTGTCTCCTCCAAATTCATATGTTGAAGCCCTAACTCCCAATGTGTTGGTATTTGGAGATGAGGACTTTGGGAGGCAATTATAAAGTTTAGATGAGGTCATGAGGGTGGAGCCCTCGTGATGGGACTAGTGCCCTTATAAAAGATGAAGAGAGACCAGAACTCTCTCTCTGCCCACTTGACCATGCTTATTCCCTGATTGTGGACTTCTAGTCTCCAGAACTGTGAGAAAATGAATCTCTATTGTTTGAGACCCCAGTCTGTGGTATTTTGTTGTGGCAGCCTGAACTGACTAACACACCCAGTAAATGTCTTTTTGTAGACACTGGAGTGGGAAGTAAGCAAGGGAGAGGAGTTGGGAATTATTTTAGGTATGAAGGATGTTGTGGAAATCCCTTTTCTGGAGACTTGTAAAGAAGGGGATGGTTTAGGTCAATGGCTCTGAAATCTGACTTTCTTCTGTCCTGGGGAGCTTGTTAAAAGTGCAGATTCCTGGGTACTGCTTACTAAATCAGAATCTCAGGGAGCTGCACCTGGGAGCCTGCATTTAGTATCACCCTCCTCCCCTTAGGTGATTCAGATGCAGCCAGCTCCACACCGCTTGGGGCTGGGAGCTCCTGGCTCGGGGCAGTAGAGAGTGGTGAAGAGAAAGGTGGCTGTCATGTGCTGGACAGGTCACTTGGCTTTGTAGTGCCTCAGGACCATGGAGCACGGACAGTGGCACGTCCTTCCAGCCTTTAGGCCAGAGCCAAGGCCCTCCATAAGCAGGCTCCATGCTGCCTCCCTAGTTTCATCTCCATGCTGCTTTGTTCACTGGCTCTGCCTCTTTCCCCCACCTCTACCTTCCTGCCTTGACTCATAATATTAATTAATTCATTCATCCATTCCTCCCTTCATCAAAAAATGCTTACTGACGGCTAACACTACGCCTCTGGCCTTGACTATCCGCTCCCCTCCTTTCTGCCTACCTAAATCCTTCGTGGTTCTCTCTTTTTTCTCAATATGCATTTCAATTTTTATTTTCTTTAGATTAAGGAGATTTAGTTAAACTGTTTACAAAAGTTCAAAAGTTACTTAGATACTTTTTAAATTCTCCTTCAGCCTCCCTACCAAATTTTTTTTTGAAATTAAGATATAATTGACATATAACATTATATTAGTTTCAGGTGTACAACATGATTCGATATTTATATATATTGTGAAATGCTCACCACAAGAGCCTAGTTACCATCGGTCCCCACACATAGTCACAAAATTTTTTTCCAGTTCCTTCTTAAAGCTTTTATGGTCATTGTCCCACCACCACCCTTTCTTCCAAGATTCTTTCTCACTTTTAGCTTGAATGTCACAACAGCGATATCTTTACTCCACACTCAGCGACTCTGGATTGAGCATCTCTGCTGCCTGGAATGTTCCAGATGCTAACACAGAAACAGATGAGACGCAGCATAGACTCTCAGAGCGGCTCACAGTCCAGTCTTGACTTGGTCTCTTTTTACAAGTGTGTTTCAAAAGTTATAAAAAGTAGTACATTGTTGTGAAAAATTCTGATAGTAAAGAGTCTGAGAAGAGAAAAACAAAAGCCCGACTTTGTTCTCCTTCCCTTCCCCTCCTCCACTGCCATGCTCCAGAGGTGGCCGGGGCACCAGTGTCTTGTGTGTCTCTTCCAGAATGTTCTGAACCTTTGCATTTTTCTCTAATGGTTTCGTAAGTCCCAACCTCGCAGTTGGGTCACAAGCACCCAGCCAGGGGCCTTAGTTTCCTTTCATGTCCCTCCACGTCACCCCTCACAGGCTGGGCACAGAGGACATAATCAGTATGAATGGACTGGCATGAAATCCAGGGACAGAGAAAATTCTTTGGGGAACTTGTGCTTATCTCTCAGTATTTCCTGTGTGCAGCTTCTTGCCCCTTCTAGGGAGTAAGCCCCTGGAGGGCGGGGCCGTGCAGACTGTCATCATATTCCTCTTCTAGGCCTATGACTCTTCCGGGTTGCCTCTCCCCAGGCCAGAGCTTTTGGGTGGGTCCCAGGGGTTCAAAGCAGGGGCAGCCCCAGCATTGACACCTTCCCCCAGCCAGCCCCTTGCACCATCCCACTTGTAATAGCAAAGGAATCTCAGAGGCCACACACCTTCACTGGTGTGATGCAGCTTGTAAGAAATGCAGGGGGCCCCATTGATGTGGTGTTTGGTGGGTGCCCAAGAGAGAAGGCTGAGCTGTTGGAATGAGAGAGATAGAGAGGGAGCAGGGGAGCACAGGAGTATCCGAATGAGTGATGTGCAATGTTCAGGGGTCAGCACATTACAAAATGATTCTCATTAATTATGTAGAGCCTGCCATCTATCGTATGGCAGGTGTGGACAGCCAGGATGGGAAGTTGGCCTTTCTCCCTGAACCTCTGAGAGAGGGAAGGGCGGGGCAGCCTTGGGTCAGCCTTTGGATGGTGACTCTGGGGGTGGCCAGATGGTGACTCCCTGGAAGGAGTCGGCCCAGGCTGAGCAGGGCTCCCGTCTTTCAGACTGCTGGCATTCAATGTCATGGTGGTACTGACCCTTGGTCTCTCTATAGGTAGAAGACAAAGAGAAAAATCACCTCTAATAATACAATCTAAAACAAGATAATGTACAGGAAGGCTAAAGCCATCTGCTCAGGCAGAATAAGCAGAAAGGTGGGGGGAGCTGGGGAATAGAGAGATTGTGTCTAGAAAAGTATTCCCTTAGGTCGTGGGAGAATAAGCTTTGGTTCCTCTCCAGCTCTTCCTCTTTTGTGAAATATCTCCTTCTCTCCCAAGCCAAGTCTAACTGTTCTTTGTCTGCCCAGCGTTAGACAGTCTCCCCTGGCACGGCCTGCCTGCCTGCGAATGGTCACCCCCTCCAGCACTGGATGCCAGGCCTGCACAGCTTGGCCCTGGGTTCTGAACGGTGCCCTCTGGTCTCTCCCTGCTCACGCGGGTCTGTCTTGTCTGCCCAATTCAAGGAAGGGATGTCCCTCATGCCAAGGTAGGCACACTGGTTGCTGAAGAAGTGTTTTTTTCTTGGTTTGAATGAGATTACTGTCAGAGAAGGACCAGAGAAGCAGATATTGAGGGGAAAATAGGACAAAAAAGATCTAAATAGAAAAAGCAATGATGGAGCAGAGGCGGCCGAGCTGAGGGGTCAGCGATGGAGCCTGGAGTCAAACGCGCTGGGGGAGAGCCTGGCGCTGCCATTGAGGAGATTTGTCATTTGGACAAATTTACTAATCTCGCCCAGCCTCAATTTTTTCACCTGTAAAGTGGGGCTAAAGCTAGTAGCTGCTGTCAGCACTAAAAGAGGTGATGCATATGAAGTGCCCAGCACCTGGAAGTGGGGGCTAATCATGCATGCCCTGCGTGGGTGGCCCCAAATCCATGTGGTGTTCTCCAAAGGAAAAGAGTAGTAAGTTCTGTCCTCACCCAAAGGCCTTGCTTTGAGAAAACCCTGTCCTGGTAAAGGAACGTGAGACAGAGAGCTGGCAGAAGTGCCAGGGGCAGCAGGCCTTCCTGGTTCCACAGGAGTGGGCCATGTGGGAAGCTACTTGGCACCTAGCTGCACCTGCTGCCTCCATCCCTCGGGCCATTCCCATTGCAGTCTCACCTGGGGCTGACCCCGTTGAACTAGGGAGGAATCTGAACATCGGGCAAAGCAGACAAACAGGCAGCTACTCCTCAAAGACACGTGGGTGAGCAGACAGACCATTTGCGCCAGGAATCTGGAGACCCGCTTGTGGCCCTGGCTCTGGAGCTGTCCAGCTGTGCGGTCCTGGACACACTGCATTTCCTTCCTGGGTCTTGGTTTCTTCATCTTTAGAATGAGAGAGTGGACCCGCCAATACTTTCCAGCTTTAACATCTGCACAAACAGCAACTCTTGGGAGACGTCATGGAGATGAAGTGAGAGATTCACAGTGCTCCTGGAATCAGGGCAGCAGCTGGTCAGAGAGCCGAGTTTCTGCAAACATTGCAAGAAGGAGGGGTCTGCATTTACACTTCTTGTGCGGTTTTGTTTTGCTTCCTCTAGAAATCGCACCTCTTCCCTGGATGCTTTACAAACTGCTCTGAAGAGAACAGACGACTCCCCTTCCTCGTTCACCATCCCGCTGATGAACTTACACTGGGCTGTGTGGAGTGTGCTTATTTAATCTTGCCTAGTAATGCTTTCCGTCAATGTTTCCACAGCCTCTGTGCATTCATCCACCCATGTCTCCACGCTCTGTGTTGGAACAGAGGTCCCTTGACGAGAGGGCCTGTTGGTCATCCTTTGGGGTGGATTGTAAGGTTGAAGCCACAAGTTGCTGAGTCTCCAAGTGCCCAAGGGTCCCCTGGCACAGATGCAGCCCCATTCCCAGGCTGAGGGTACACAGATGTGTAGGAGCGAATCCCTTGCCCAGTGGCCTCTCCCTTCCCAGGTATGGCACTCACCATGTTGGCAGTGGGTTTCCTTTGCTGATTTGAGCCCCTGTGTTGAGGGGACTTGGTTTTTCTGACCTGTGTGTTCTCAGCACCTATTGCAGTGTCAGGTAGGCACAGCATAGACGCTTATGAAATGTTTGTTACAGAAAGAATTAGTAAGTGGTCCTTGCAACTTGACGAACTCAGACTCAGTGGGGAGACGAGGTAGCAAGACCATCTGATCTTTACTGAGCACTTAGCAAATGTCAGGAATTTTCTTAAGTGGAAAATTTTGTGTATTAATCCATTTAACTCTTATAATAATTCTATGAGGCAGATACTGTTTTTTTTTTTTTCAGTGAGGAAGATTAGCCCTGAGCTAAGAGAGATGGCAATGGAGATGTTCATGGTTTTAGCTCCCTCCTCCTGGCTTATTTGCTAGCTAATTCCAAGTGTCTCCCCATCCCCACCCCTACTAATGTTTCTAATCTTCCTTCCTGGAGGTTTGGCACCTCTGGTGGGGGCTCCACACATGTTCTCATCAAGCTAGATACCATCCTTCCCCACTCTATGTGCCTAACCTTGGGTTAGTTTCCGAGGGTGCCACAAGGGATGTCCAAGGCATGGTTCTGGCACATAACAATTTTCTGATTTACTTAGAGAGAGAATAAATGAATTGTTTGAGATCATAACATCAAGTGCCAGGTGATATAGTTCTTGTAAGTGTGAGAAAGAATTCAGAGAAGAGAGAGGAAGATGAGATCAAGCCAGTGGGAGTCAGGAGATGTGTGATCCAGTCCCAGAGACTGCATCCACTTGCTGTGTGACCTTAGGTTACTTACTTCCCCTCTCTGGGCTTCAGTCACCTGATCAGTAACATAAGGAGATAGTCTAAACTCTAAGGTTAGCTTCAACTCTAAAATTTAATAATCATAAGACTTCCTGGGATGAAGAGGGACTTAAGATTTGCCCCTATGTGAGGAGGCTTTGAAGGGGGGAATAGAAGAGCTGGTGGGTACTTCCTTGACGTCCCTATTCAGCAACCTCCAGGGCTGCCCTTGGCCCCATCCCTTCATCATGATTGCACCCTCCTCTTGGTTCCATGCTACCTCCCCAGGTTGGCCTCAGTGCTTTCTCCCTCCTTCCTTCCCTCTTCCAAGCCTAGATTGTTCCAGTATTTATAATTGGTTCTCTGCTTCCCTCAGATGCCACTGAGTTGAGCTAAGCCAATTTCCCTCGCTCTTGATGCATCTCTTTCATCCCTCTGCTGTTAGACCTTCCTCCCCCACCATCACTGCCTTCCCTTTCCCAGAACCTTGACTCCAGCTCATCCATCTTCCCAGAGCATGGCTGGTCCTGGCGTTCCCCTTCCAGTGCATTCGGGGGCCAGGTGCTGTCGGGATGCACACATGGAGAGAATGAGATGCTCCCCCTTCCCTGGGTACAGGAGGATAATGATCTGAGCGCTTCCCTCCCAGGGCATGATGAGAATCAGTGAGTTAATGCCCATAAAGTATTATAATTACTCCATGGAGTCATCTGATGGAGGATGAGGAACTGGGCATCTGGCTCTAATTTACTTAGAGCTGGAGAATTCAGGCAGAAGCGGCAGCCTCAATTTTTTTTTTCTTTTTGTACCAACCACTCACCCCAATGCAGAGCAGTATATCTAAGCAGAGTGACACTGCCTAGTGAGATATAAATACAACAAATTCTTGATTCGTGAGACCTACGTTTAGAAGGTTCGTTACAGATATCCTTGTTGTTACCCCTACTTCCACCACTTTGATGAATTAGGAAGCAAGTTCTGAGCCCTTCAATGACATAATCAGCCACCCAGCTGGTGGGCAGTGGGTCTGGGAGAAGAAATTTCATCTCCTTATTCCCAATCATGTGCTATTTTTTTCCTCCCCTCTCTCCTTCCCTTTCTTCCTCCCTTTTTTCCTTCCACATGTATTTGTTGGGGTACCTCCTATGATACAAACCTGTGCTAGACGTAACACCAGGTTTCCTCTTTTGGGTGTCCAGCCAGCAGGGGAAGGAGGAGATACTACCAACGTAGAACTCAGTGTCAGAGAGCCGAGTGGATCCATTAATAGAGTTTCATCTACACCCACCAGCCATCTCTCCATCCAACTCTTTCCAGCTTCTGACCCTGCCTGGTGCTGCCCTTCCTTCTACAACTTTGCCCATGCTGTCATCCACTGAGACACAACCTTGTCCTTTCAAAAACCTTCTCAAAGCACACTCCAGCCTCCCCTGACACTCACCAAGAAGGATTTCATCCTGAATCCTGCTGACATGGGACCATCTTGTTCAGCTGTCCACTCTATCCATCCCCCAGGCTCTTTTGGCTCACTGATGTCCAGATATTTACGTTGCAGACAGAATGTCACTTTACTTGATGGACTTGATAGGGAAGACCTTGCCCTTTGCTTCACTTGGCTGGCCCCAAAACCCTTTCACCTGGTATTCTTGGTTCCCCTACAGGAGCCCCAGCCTCCGGCCGCATTGTTTCCATCGTTACCTCCAACCCCTTATCCTAACAAATGGGTGTCCTGTGTAACAAAAGTACATCAGGACCGCTGCTCTGACCCTACTCAGTGTCTACCTCACCTGGAATCCAGCCCCTCAACAACGAACTTGAGTGTTAAAAATACTGACTTATATCATCCCTGTAGAAGTCTCTCCCCTCAGACCTCCTCGGGGACTCCAGCTTTGTCCCTTTAAAACACGGAAGCCTTATTTCTGTCTTTGGAGTACAACATCTTGAAGTAGAGGTCACGATTATAATAGAATCTCAATAAACCTCAATAAACATTTGTTGATGAATTGGTTTGTCAATGTTTCCAGGCCATTAATCTAACTCCTGGACTTTGGCGTTGTGTCTATTGCCCATGTTAGGTGGCTGAGGTCACAGGTTTTGTCTTGCCCAGACTCAGGAGTGGAAAGGTCATGGACTCTGTGTTCTGGGAGGAGGTGAACCAAAAGAACCAAAAGAAAAGAAATGTTTGGCAACACCCCAGACTGCAGAGCCAGACTTGAGTTGATGCCTGTAAATAGACAACTCTTGTAGCAAACATGGTAATTCTGGTCCTGCTGCAACTCTGTTATGAGGAATGGTCATTTCTTAATGTACGTGAGCCTTGTGCTTCCTGGGGATTCTCATTTTGCTAAAATATTGAACACATCTGTAAACCCAAGCACCTTCTCTCTCCCTGGCAGGCAGTGCGACTGCAAGAGAAAACAGCTCCTTTCAGGTCAAATGAGTAAATGTTTATCATCGATCACAGAAATAAAACCACAACCCTAATGAATGCATTCGTGAAGCATCATCCCCACGTTATGGAATTTAGCCAGTTCCTCTGTCATCTCTCTCCCCTCTGCTCCCTTGCCCACTTCTGCGTCTTCCTCTGTCTGACTGTGGGAAACACTGCAACTGGATTTTCACTGGCCACAATGCAGATTTAGCTGGAAACATTATACGGACGCACAGAAATTAGGTAGGTTCTCAAAGACATCAGCCTAGGGCCAAGAAGGGCTTGAGTAGAAAAGGCCCTTCTGTAAGATGGTCTGATCTCTTCAAAGTCAGCTTACCACTGGATAAACTCCTGGCTGGAATGAAAGTCCTTCTGCCCCTGACAGAGACCACTGACATGTAGGCCTCTCCCTGTAGGACAGCTGCCTCCAGCTACCTGGTGACTGGCTGCCCTTCCCCTGGGGTCCTCCACTAGCCCCTCAATCGGGCAGGGAGGGCTTTTGCCCAGTCCCTTGGCCGCCTCCACCCCAGCACCGGGGAGAGGCAGCGGTCTGTTCCGGAGGCCCTGAGCCACATCCAGTTTCCTGTCTCTTTCTCTTTTGTTAAAGCCAAATGAAACAATGTAATTAGCTTGTTACAATTAAAGTGACTCGACTGGATAAATTGTAATCACCCAGAATCAAGTCAGGCATCCCTGCAGGTCCCGGACATCGCAGCTGAGCTGCCTCATTTGCATAATTAAAATATACAAATGATAATGGATTTTGTACTCAATTTCCAGCGGCTGTGAATTTGAGAAACTCTGAAATTAGAATAACAGAGATGAAGCCCGCCTTGAGGTAATGGGGATGACAAGTTTTGACAGTAGGGGTGTTTATAACACTAGTTTCTTGCTACAAAATAAATAAGTACAAAAAAGATTAGAGAGTGATATTAGTTAATAGTTCCACGGGCAGTGGGAAGTGGAGATAGACTATGATTACCTCTGTGAATTTACACTGCCTTTTTTTTTTTCTGACAAGCTCTCGCCTAACCTTAGGGGATATCTTCCCCCTGATTATGAGAAATTGAGAATGAATTAAATGCATAAAAAGGGTTGTCACGATCGACTCACCAAAGGAAAAGAAGAGAAATGAAATTTGTCTTGCTGCTCTTGCTTCCAGCTAGGGGTGGATTGAGGGCAAGTGTGCTGAAGGAGGCAGAGAGGGCAAGGGTGTGGGGAGGGGCCGTGACGGGCAGAGGAGGGAGGGGCTACGACAGCTGAGAAGGGAGGAGGAACAGAGAGCAGAAATCAGGGGTGCAGGCAGAGCTGAACCTTGGGGGAGCCAGAGTACAAAGTTACTTATGGAGTGAGAATTGAGAGTCTTGGAAAGAGCCCTCTACTCAAAATATACTCTGCAGAGGGCATTGAGAATTCTGGTGGACACACGCCTTTAGTATAAGCACTATGTTCTCTGCCCATATGCTGAGCACCAACATATGAATAAGATTATTCCTTTTCTTCCTGTAAACTCCATGAGGGCAGGGGCCGTGTCTGTCTCATTCATCTGGTCTCCCCAGCACCTAGCACATAGTACGTCCTTAATAAGTATTTATTGAATGAATAAATGAATGGATAGGGGAGACTGAGAACAACATAACAGTATTCAGAAGCGGTGGGAAAAGATCCTGAAGGCTGAAATCACCTATTTCCCCTTTTTTGTGGGTCCAGCAAAGCCCTGGGCATCAGAGTCCCCGTCTGGAATGGTGTCAGAGCCTGTCTCCCTGGGGCCAGCTTGCCTTCATCTTGTGGTCAGTTGTTACAGTGAAAGGTGGATGGATTCTTTCTGCCAGGAACAGACAGGGGAGAGTGTCAAGACGATAGGCTGGTAAGGCCCAGGCGTGCTACTGCGAAAGAAATCTAGAACCAAGGCTCTGGACCTCTCCCATTGATGGGCACAGCACAGGGGCTGTCCAATGCATCAAGGAGGGAAACTGCCTGCCCCAGCAAAGCCCTTGGCTGATGTTCCTTCCCATCTTACCGAAAAGAGTGTGCAGAGTGGGGCAATCAGAAAATCGACCTACAAGCCCATCCTTTGTATGAGCACAGACTTGGGCAAGGAGATGTGCCAGGGGTGCTGGGAGCTGGTGGTTGGAGTCTAAGGCTAGAGGGGGAAGGGTGTACAGGGAGTCAGCCCCTCTGGCAAGGGCCTCTGGGAACCATTGTTCCCGGGAGCCCGTGAACTGAATGCCGCCCTTGGCAAAAGTGTGAGCCCTCTGTGCTGGGAAAGTGAGGAAGGAAGGACCACCATCAGTTTCCCAAAGTGTTTTCCTCACACTGGCCTCCCAGTAAAAGAGTAAGTAGCAGTCCACATCTTCTTTTGAGGGTCCTGGCTCTGGGGTGGAGTAGGAGACCTGCCTAATCCCAGGTCCTGAGGAATGATGGGACAAGATGCCTCAGCAAATGCAAGGCTCCTGGAAAGAAGTGCACATAGGTCTGGAAATATACAGACCCCAGGACAAGGCTGGCAACCGCAAATTTCAGGTTAGTGATAGGGAAAGCCAGCCATGTCCTTGTGGGCTAGGGCAGACTGGGGTGGAGACCTTTGTGTGTGCCTCAGGCGTGCTCTGGCCGTCACTGTCCCATGGGCATCAGAAGTGCCATCATGGGCTGTTCATTGCTTCATCCAGTCTTGGCATCTGTCTCTGAAAGAGGGCATTTGACAGACATCACTTTAAAGGTTCAACTACTTTGGACTTGCCCTCAGTACTCCCGAACTTCCTCTTAATTAGCCATTAGGAATTTTCCAAAAGTTTATCCAAATCTTTCTTGAAAGTACTTCAGCTATGGCCTGCTGCTTCATCTTAGACTTTCTGCCTCTTGTAGGTGGTTTTATTCATCTGGAACTTACTTCTTTTATGGTTGGGGGGCAGAGGGTGGTCAAATTCTACCATCTGGGATGTAACATCACGTCTGTTTTCATGCCTCTCACAAGTTTCAGCCATGATCTCAGCCCTCAGGTCTCCAAACCCCATCATTTGAGAAGTGTTCTCAGTCTTCCTCCTCATCCCCAGGCCACTTAATACCTCCCCTCGCCCCCATTCTGCTTAGCAGAGCACAGGATATTTCACAGAAGTGAGAGAAGCTGGCCTTGTAGCCAGGATGTGCCAAGCCCTGAAACCTGCTCTTGGGAGTGGGAGTCCCCTCACTCAGGCTCAGAGGGACTGCCATGCCCTGCTGGGCAGGTCAGACTTCAGGGAAACTATGTAAAGGAAGATGTTGATCTTCAACGTGGTGCCACTCCTGTAGGAGGCTTGGCATTGCTACTCAGCCAGGGGCCTAGTTATTTCTCCCAGACATACAGTGCCCAGAGGAGAAGGGCCTGTTAATGATGGGTTGGATGAACAATTCCCATACGTGGACCACTGAGAGAAGTGGGAACAGCGCATGCTCCCCTTCTCTCACTTACTTCTTCTAGAAAGCACTACTATGTCAACATTATAGTAAAAATCATAAGTTCCTTGAGGGCCTTGACTGTATCTATTTTATTAACATATTTCTAGCATCTAGCATAGTGTCTGGCACATAGTAGATGCTTAATAAGTACTTGTGGGATGAATTAATGAATGAACACATGCTATTTTTTAAAGTTAAGATGCATGATGAAGCATTACAAATATGTACAGGTTCAAATCTGTCAGTTGTATTACTAAATCTATAAGTAGATATTAATCACTCTTAGGTTGACCCAGAGCTTGTGTTCTGGATCCTTCCCTCCTTTCATCCCCCCATGCATTCTTTTATGCCAGGTTCTGTTCTCAGCCCTGGGAGTCTAACAGTGAACAGGTTCCTGGCTTCATCAGTTATGGTCTGTGCCATAATTCTTGACATTGCTGCTCTTGCTGCCCTGGGCCAGGTCACTATTGTCTCTTATCTGGAATTTTGACTTATTGGGTTCCCCAAATTCAATATTCCACCCCCTCTTGTTTTATATACTGCAGCTCCAGTGGTCTCTCTAAAAAATAAATCTGACCACCTCCTTCTCTTAGCTGAAACCCTTTCTTGCCTTCAAAGCTCATGGTGATCCAGCTGCTGTTCACCCCTCCAGTCCTGGGTCTCACCACTCCACCTAGAATTCTTCCCAGGCCTGGAAGGGTCCCGGCTATCTCTCCCCTCTGGGTCTTGTCCCCACCAGTGCTGCTGCCTTGGCTCTCCCCACTGTGCCACTCAGGGCTCCAATCAGACTTCATGGCCTCCAGGAAGGCTCCTCTGTGTCCCTTGCGCACTGCTTCCCTGGGTTGGTGTCTCTTGCCCCATGCCTCCACTGCATTCTGAATATCCTATCACTTTGCTGGGATCACTCGTTTTAATAGGCTGTTTCTCCTCCATGGAACTGGAGACATTGGGGGCAGGGGGTGGGCAGGGGTGGCTCTGAGTACAGTACTTGATGGATAGTGTTTGTGGTAGACTTTACCTGTTGAATGAATGAATGCATAAAAGGTGATAACTGGAATTACAAGACTGCTAAGACAGAAAGGGAGTGGAGGGAGGAGGAGGACCTTGAGGGATATTTGTACCCAGAGGTCAGAAAGAGAAAGAAGCACTAGAGAAAAACACTCCCTGAGAGGCAGGAGCCAGCAAAGTTCCAAGTCACTGGTGCCCAGGGAGGGCCGAGCAGGGCTGGGCCACTTGACCAGGGATGGGCTTTTTGCACAAAGAATATGATCCACCCTCCTCCCTCCCAGATGGGCCCAATTCGGGTCAAGGGATTGTCCAGGTATTCTATTTTCCAGTCCTTGATTAGGAAGACCAGATCATTTCCTTTCCATTTGGAATTCTCTGGGACACCATTTTCCTGGGGCAAACAAATGTCACTAGGGCTACTCATGGATTCTCCTGGGCACATGGATTTGGAGAGGCGATGCTCTACTCCTGGACAGCTCCTGCCTTTGGTCTCTCCCTGGTAGAGGCAACGTACATTTGCCTTGTATCCGGAACCTCCGGGCAGCGAATTTGAGCCCTTTTCTATTAGAGAATTAATTTTTAATGGGTTTTATAGCATGGTGGATAAATCAGTTACGGAGAGACAAAGAGCTGGCAGTGCCTAATGAATATCGATTGGGCCATTTAAAAGGAAAATCTTGCCAAAAGGGGACAGCCACCCAGCAGAGTCAGAACAGCTATGCCGAGTGACTGAGGAGCACCAGTGGCCTCCCCCTCCCATCAGTGACTGAAAATTTCTCCAACTTGTTGACCACTGATGCCAGAAATTTCATCACTTTTTGGGTAAAGGTCGCGCCTTTTGTGAATATTCACCTACCTTTGAGACAGGATAAGGAACCTATTATTAATACATAGTCCCTTAGTGTAAAATAGTTATGTAGACATTTCCCAAGGGACTTGAGAGAGAATGGGAAGATTGAGACAGGGGGTTCTGAGCATTTTCCTGGAATTGGCTGTGTCTGGGAA
The DNA here is from genome assembly GCF_057802395.1 of Ceratotherium simum simum. Lineage (NCBI taxonomy): Eukaryota > Metazoa > Chordata > Mammalia > Perissodactyla > Rhinocerotidae > Ceratotherium > Ceratotherium simum. The sequence continues at coordinate 36,568,336 of NC_141913.1, forward strand.
CCCAGAAGTCAGCAAACAGAGGAACAAACACTTTTGGGGGATCCTTGGTGTTACAGGGGACAGGCAAAGCCTTAGGAATGATACGGCACATTTCACAATGTCAGTTTTACTTAAAAATTTGATGAAAAATGTTTTTCATTGTAATGTATTTTCATGGAGGAGAATGAACAATTAGCATGCATAAAGAAATATCTTCTTGCTGTGTCCCCCAAGCCCACTTCTGCTGTAAGGGAAACTTCTTCTTCCTTCAGTGATGGAGACAGAACTAGCCTCAGGGCAAAAGCTCTGGGTTCAAGTCTTGATTGCAAGCCTAACTAATAGAGGTACAACGATAATGGACAAATCGTTCACTATCCTATTTAAGAGAATACAATTAAGTGCTGAGTTCTGCAGTATAGACTGTAATGCAAGGGGGTTCAGTGACCTCTGAGGATCCTTCTAGCTCTAACATGCCACGACGGCTAGGAGGATTCATTGTACTTAACATGACATTAAAGGGTTAAGACTTATCTTGTATGTGCCATATTTATAAGTGAGTATGCGGCTCTCCCCTTGGAATGTCCTGTGTTTTCAATGACGGTGTCTTAATGCAAAGCACGTCAGGAAGTTATCTTAGGGGATTACCTTTAGGGCCTGTCTGGGAACCACAAACAAACATTCACTTCATTAAAAATGGTTGTACCTCACAATGTGTGCTGGGAGGGTTGGGCAATGGGAGGAACAGGGGATCAGGAAGGGCCAGCTAGGGGCAGACTGGGCACAGTTGTGGAGCTGTAGGGGTTTTTATTTTAAGGTCCGCACTCCACTCCCCTTTATCACATGGAATTTTCCTTCCTTAGTTCAGGACTCTCTTTATATTGCTAAATGAATGATATTCCTCACCACCCAAGTTTTGGTTGTGCGGCACCCTCTGACCAGTCCCAGGGTAACCTTTCAGCCCCAGACCTAGAGGGCCTGTGGTGGAGACCCTAGCTTAGAGGGCCGCGATGCAGGAAAGGGCTGGAGCAGTGGTTCTCACTAGGTGGGGGCACACTGGAATCCCACAGGAGGGGGAGGCATTTCCCTTCCTGCTCCATGCCATTCCTTATTTCCAGAGAGGGTTTGACTCATGCCTTGAAACCCACAAGAGTGACTTTAATGGGGGAAATCAAAGACCATGCCATTCCAGAGAGGATTCAACCGGGTAGCCAGCAAGGTCTCCTCTTGTGTTTCAAATCATATTGCAGGTGTGGAACTTCTGTGAACAAATTCATTTTTCTCTAATTTGTAGACTCATAGAATGGTATCTGGAGTTGGAAGCACCTTTAAGAGATTATCTAGGCCAACCTTATCTCCTTATGGATGGAGAAACAGGGCCAGAGGGGGTAAGTCTTGCCAAGATACTAAGTGACAGCACCAAGTACGTAAATCTTAACACCCTGAGGGGATGGTAAGCTCACGGAAGGCAGGTACCACATATCCTCCTGTGTTCCCCTGGCACGTAGCATAGTTGTAGTCATATAGTAAATGCTCAGGAAAATCCTAATGGTCTAGAGCAGCGGTTCTCAAACTTGAGCAGACATTGGAATCACTTGGTGAAATCACAGATTGCTGGGCCCCATCCCCAGAGTTTCCAGTTCAGTCGGTTTGGGGTGAGGCCCTGGGAATTCCCATTTCTAACAAGTCATGCTGATGCTGCTGATCCAGGGACCACACTTCGAGAACCGCTGATGTATATGTTTTATGGATTTACCCATTTTTATATAATTTGAAACACTGCATTCCCAGGAAGCCTACTTTATTAGACAGTAAGTGGCTACGTGAGAAATCCCACACTTAAAAGATACTAGCTTAAAAGTATTTAAAGTGAGTAATTACCTTCAGGGTGGTCTAGGTAGATAGATTAAATAAATTAAGTTGAGTCAATAGGAGTTTAAGCATCATTTGTTAAAGCATTACTATTAGTTTTTCTTTTCCTAGTGGAAATTCTCTTCTTGTCACATAATCCTAATTAATTATTGTATAAAGACCTGAAAACTTAAATGCACAAGGGAGTAATAATCTTATGTTTCATTAACCAGCAGCTTCAAAAGCCAGAACCAAGTGTGTAGAAAGAGCATGAACATCATGTACTGAGCAGAGCTCCTTCCAAGACGGCCTGAGGTCTACCTTGCGCTTCCATTTGTCACCGAATGTGTTAACGTGAATGCACATTTACACTCTTAAGTATATCGTCTCTGTTCAATATAATCTAACCAGAGTTAGCCAATCAATATGAATTTCAGGAGTATTTATCATTGATTTTGCAATATGCTTTGTAATTACTGAATCAATATAAAATTCTCAACTCATTAGATTAACTTTTTTTAATCATTTATATTAATGTGTTTAACCAAAGGCATCAGAGTTCCTTTTTTAAAAAAAATCACTTGTTTAATTACTTACATTAAAAATGAACAAATGCTGTGGACTAACATCTCACTCGACTTGATTTTCAAAGGGCGCTTCCCTTGTGCTTTGCCTTTGAAAGGAACTCAGCAAATTGGTTGCATTGTGGAGCCCAAAGCACCATCTGGAGCAAAAAGGGAATGCCCATCTGAATAACTTGATGAAGAAAAGTGAAAAAAAACAACAACCAAAAAAAAAAAAAACCCACCTTTAGGCTCGATAAATATTGGCCCTGATTTACTTGTTTAATTTGGTGGCTTTGTATTTTGTATCTTACTGGTTGTTTTTGTGTGATGCCTTCTCACTGGAACAGAGCCTACAACACTTGGTCAACTAAGAGAAACTGGACCTTCGGGCACTGAATACACACAAGGTGGATTCAGTACTTACATAAATGTTCAGTGGTGATGATAGCAACATCTCACCACAACCCCGTGAGCAGGTTGGTGGGTGTTTGTCCACTTTGTAAATGAAGAAATCGAGTCCTGGGGGATGAAACAATGAGCCCCAGGTCACCTTCTGTGTGTGTGGCAGAGATGGATCTAGAACACAAGTTTCCCTGCTGTTGGGACAAAAACTGGCAGGACAGTCCTCTGAGGGGTTGTAGCTATCCCTCACAGAGCACGTCCCTGCTGGAGACTTTTGCTTGAGATATTCATGGTGACCTTAGAGCCCAAAGGAGACCCTCTTAATCCCTCCCACTGGGCCACGCAGACCCAGGCTGCTCTGGCTCCAGCCAGCGGCTGCCACCTACAGTTTCCAGGGCTTGAAGCTCAGTTCTGGGGAGCTTTGAAGGTGTATCTTCTGCAGCCAGGAATGCATCACCGTGGTTACCATCCCGCCCTCATGTACTGCATCTGAGTTCACACAATGCCTCTAAGTGCACTATCCCATTTGATTCTCACAACAGCTCTATGAGAAGGGCTAATGCCGTGGTCCATCTTACAGATAAAGGCTAGAGAAGCTTACAGGAGTTAAGTGGATTGCTAGTTGTGAGTAAATGATTGGAAATGCATCCTCCCCCCAACTACATTGTGTGATCTTCCCGGGAGAGGAAAGAGCCCTAAACACTGAGTCAGGAGGCCAGGCTCTGGTCTCCACTCAGCCCTTCACTTCCTTGGGTCTCGGTTCCCTTCTCTGGGAGGTGGGCGTGGATCTCCTGCTCTTCCCTCCTTCTGGTGCATTTTATTTCAAACACCCAGCCAACATTTATTGGATTCTGTGTTGATTACAGAGGGGGTGCCTCGTTGCACACCAGGTCCTGTGGAATAGACTCGTTCTCTGGCTTCAAGAAGCTTACTCTGTGTTGAAGACGGCATTCATCCGGGAACCCTGTCTTAGGCTCAGGCTTCCTCCTTGTCCTTTGAGATTGACGTGAGTTTCTGGTTGGTGCACTTGCAGATGCAGCGTGTTCATGCCGTCACAGTTTCAGCTTTTAAACTTCCCCGTGCTCCCTGGCCTCAGTCTGAACACTTAGCCCCAGCCCCCTCATGCCTGTCAGCTCCTTCTATGCACCTGCACTGTTCTTCATGCCCCTGGAATAATCACGAGGTGGCCAAACTGGGGAGTTCCTGGAGTATGGATGATTCCATGCAACTACCCTCCATTGGTTGAAAAAACCAGTAAAAATGCTTGCAGTGGGCCAGCATTCGATCACCTCTCTGTCAGGAGATGGTCCCATTTTGAGGGAGCATTGGCCTGTAGCTTCAGCCTGTAGAGCTATTGTGGCCAGAAGCCCCAGAAATGCTGCCTAGTGACCCTTTCCCTTGTCTTTCAGAAGAAGGCTGGAACGGAAATGACAGCAATGACACTTGTATACATCTGCATGGTGCTTTAAGGTGTATAAAGTTCATTCACATGCATGATCTCAGCTGGTCCTCCTAGCAACTCTGTAGGTTGGCTGGATAAGTAACAACACTGCCATTTTATAGGTGAGGAGACCAAAGCTTCCCCAGTCCCATATCTGAGTAAGGTGCCCGTCCTCCATGTTCCCATAGTACCCTGCCCATCTCTTATATAGCACTTAGCAAAATGCTACTGTCATCGCCTGTTGACAATTGCCCATTGGCTGATTCCCCCACTAGGATGAGAGCTTCACGAGAGCAGAGATTTTGTGCCACTGGGTCACTGTTGCATCCCCAGTGGTTTGCACAGTGCCTGGTAGAGAGTGGGCACTCCGCAAATACTTGTCGAATGAAGTATGGATGGAAGGAAGGATGAATGGATGGGTGGATGGATGAATAAGTGAACGACAAGCAGATTTTCTCAGCCTGGCTTCCTGTCCATAGGTTGCCCAGCAGTGCAGTGGCTGCCAAAGGCCAGCAGGGACACTGGCTATCTGGCGTCTGGAAGATGCCAATGAATGTGTGGGAGAGGTGGTGGTGAAGAGCGAGGCTCTGGTGCTGCCCTGGACAAAACGGTGATGCTCTTGCTGTTTGTGTTGGGGCCAAGCTGCCTCTGCTCTCAGGTTGCTCCCTCCTCATTCCAATGGGCAATTCCATTGCCCCACACGACCCAAGTCCTGGGACACCATTCCCAGGCTTTGAAATGCCACCAAAACATACTGTGCTGGGTTTTGTTCCAATGCATGCCTCAGCTGGCTGAGCAAAGAAAGTTGCTGACAGAGTCATTCACGCAGAGGTGTAAATGACTAGTAAAGTTTGGATGTGTTACCCCTGTGAATTTCAGTCACCTGCATGTGAGCTGGGCCTGGACTGAGGGTGCATATCAGCTGACTGCTGGGCCCTGCTGCTCCTCTGGAAAGAAGGGCACATTGGCTGCCATCCCGGGGACTCCTGTTAATCAATCAGAGTTCTCTGCCACCAGCTGCTTGGCATATTGTTCTTGTACCAGTACTGCAGTTGCCAAATTGTCAGTGTGCTGGGCTGGGGGTGGCATGGGGGCTGGTGTAATTAACCCCCTCAATGCACCTCACCCTGGAGTTCACCCAGAGAAACTTGGCTCTAAGATGGCCCACGTGGCAGGGGGATGGAGGGCTGTTGGCCTGGCTGCCCTCACTAGGGAGGATAGATTAATCAGGGAAGGGCAGTTGACACACTGTGGAGGGAGCAGCTGTTCCCAAGGATGAGGACCAGAGACATTGGGCTGTAGCCTGTGGGAACTAGCTCCATCTCTGTATAAATGTCTTCACTCTAAATGGGCATCCTTGGAATTTAGGTAGTAATGGGGGTCTTTGGAACTTTGAACTCTTTCTTCTGTGTTCCTCAACTCATTTCACCTCACAACAGCTTTTAAAATTATTATTGAAAAGATAATATAAGGAGAAAACAATTTTTAGATGACTTTTGATGTCACCAACACAAAGAATTTCAGATTTGCATATTACCATAGAGCTCAAGTTCACATACATATTTATACTTAATTTTTTGTAGTTGATAATTCAGGCGCTCTCATCATTTTACATTCTCTTGTCATGATTTTTTTTGTTTTTTTTTGCTGAGGAAGATTCTCCCTGAGCTAATATCTGTTGCCAATTTCCCTCTATTTTCTATGTGAGCCACTGCCACAGCATGGCTACTGATAGACGACTGGTGTAGGTTTGTGTCTGGGAACCAATCCCAGGCTGCCAAAGTGGAGCCTGCCAAACTTTAAACACTTTGCCACCAGGGCTGGCCCTGTCATGATTTTTAAAGAAGGGGAAACAGGTGCAGGGCTGTGAAGCTGCCTGTCCACCCACAGAGGGTGGTCCAGGGCTGGGCCTCCTCACTCAGCCCTGGACTGCTCTTACTGGTGGCACTTGGAGGCAAGGCCAGTGTTGGGGGTGTTAGGAGCAGAGGGATGAACAAGAAGACCGTGTGGAGACTGCTGGGTCACCATCCATATCTGATTCTGTGACTTACATGGGACCATCATTGCAGCAGTGCTCAGAGCCTGGTTGGCGTCTTCACCGGGCAGTGAGGCCCCTGGCTGGGCTGGAGTGACAGACCGTAACTTTCACTAGGACTATTCGTGTCAACAGGAACCTAGAGAGATTCTAGCCCAAACTTTCCATTGTACAGATGAGGAAATTGAGGCCCTGGGATAGGAAGTGACCTCCTATCCCTCTTCTCAGGAGGGTATTTCCCTTATGAATTGCATGGGTTGCAGGGGTCAATTCAAGACCACAGAGAACAACCTACAGTTCACAGTAAGGAGTCAGGTATGACATTTAAATTAAATCCCAGCAAATGAACACATATTTTTGACTTATAGAAACAGGAATTTCATATGGTTCGATCTGTTATTTAGGGAGGAAAGACATGTGAAGAAACCTGCCAAAAGATAAGCAACAAAAACAGTTAAAGAACAATTCAACAATGTTATTGAAAATCTGCCATAAGGTGTTTATAGTTTAGAAAATTTCTGCTCAGTTTGAGGGAGTAGCAGAGTCGTGTTCAGATTTGCACTCCAATGTATGAAAAGCAATGATCATAGGGCCTGACACAGAGTAGGTGCTCGATGGGTGTTTTTTGAATGAATGAATAGTCATATCATTCAGTTCTGGTCAGCTGTTGACTCAGTTAGGATTCCATTTGTCTGTCTTTAACAGAACCTAACCACAGTGGCTTAAACAGTTAGGGATTGTAGTTTTGTCACATGAAATTAGACCAGGAACAGGTTATCCAGAGCATATGTCGCTATTCAAACAAGTCATCGGGGACCAGACTCCTTCTTTCTGCTCTGTTATCCTTAGCATTGGCCTTTGTCCTCACAGCCCCAAGATGGGTGCTCCTCCTCAAGACATCAGGTCCAAGTTCCAGGCAGAGACTTTTGCATATGACAAACGGCACTGTGTGCTGACAAAGTCTTTCTCTTTTCATCAGGAAAATAATAGGTTTTCTGGATGCCTACACACTGGACTTCTGCGTGTAATTCATTGGCCAGAAGTGACATGGTCACCCTTAGCTGCAAGGGAGTCTGAAGAGGAGCACTGAACAAAACTGGGTTCTGTTGGTCAAAAAGAGGGGAGATGCGTATTAGTAGATCATGTGTATTATCTCCCTTAGCAGTTTTAAAGTGAAAAATGATTATTTAGATTTAAACAAGTAGAGGTTCTAATTTGGAAATCTCTGAGTATAGGTTCTGTGTTCACACATGCATTCATTGACTTATCCATCCTGCAAATATTCATAGAATGTCCACTGTGTGGTGAGTGCTGGCTGTGAGTTAGGAACGCAAAGGGGAGCAAAGCAGACTTGCTATCTGTTCTCAAGGGGCTCAAACACACAGACGCAGACCAGTAAGATCCACTGGGCAGTGATCACAGGATGTGCGAAAGCCCAGAGGAAGCAGTGGGTCGGAGGAAACTGAGAGAAGACCCGTGGGGCAGGAGCAGGATGATGGAGGGGAGTGGGGCCTTGAGTGACCTGGAAGGGAAAGCATCTGGATCAGTAGGGCCGGGTTGGCAAAACCAGGCCGGGGACACACTCTGTGGACATCAGTGGGGTGTGGGACTCCAGAGTGGCAATCTGGACTGGTGTGGAACCTTTAAATCTTGCCTAAAATACAATGCCTTAAATGTGATGCACCTGGGCCCTCAGTTACCAAATACCCTTCCTCTGCCCATTTAGAGCTGGAAGGGACTTGTGAGATCTGGACCAGAGGTCTCATTTTATAGATGAGTAAACTGAGGTGTGGAGGGCCCAAATGACTTGTTTATGACCGTTTTTTTTCCAGTTAATGCCAACATTTGGTCCAAACCTGTAGTCTCCTGACTTCTGGCCTTTTCCTCTTGAGGCCCATTGTATGTTTACAAGCACTTAAATTTCCATTGTCTGATTTGGTCCTGATGACAAGGGCCCAGTGGGATTATTTACCCCGATGTCACACACATCTGAGGTTGAGAAGGATGAGGGACCAGAGCTGAGCATGGCACCTCTTGATTCCCTGGCCTAGCCCCACCTGGCCCTCGCCTCTCTTCAGTTGAGCAGGTCAGCATTCTAACCAATAGTGTGGTTGGGAGAGTGATGCTGTCTCCACAGAGGTGAGATGTGGCCCAGATGCCACTGCCCTGTGCCGCTCCACTCATGGGCATGGACAAGTGAGAAGAGAAGGTTTTCACTCCATGATAATGACCATGTGGCATTCTCAACTGATCTTGAGCCCCAGGAAGACAAGGAGGGCTGCTGTGCTCTGAGTGTCCTAATTGCTTCTGACACTCTTTATCATTTCTGATGATCTGGCCATGCTCAGCCACCCTGTGTCTGTGGGCGGTGCCGAGAGTGGGAGAAACCATTATGGAGCTGACAAGGCACGGAGCTGTGAACGGTGACAGATTGGCCGCCAGATGACCTTAATGCAAACATACGTCCTATCGATTGACCTTTTGGAGAGAGAAATGGGTGTCCTAGTTGTCTCAGGGTTGGTGAGGCTGGGCTGTGATGAGAGTGGTTCCTAATCAAGACAGATTCTGTTCAGTGTTCACCACCCCTGCTATATCTTGGGACCAATGAGGACTCTGTGAGCAGGGCGGCCCTGTGGTGGAGTGCCCCATGGCCTGTGGGAGACTCGGGGGAGATGAGGTCAAGTCTGGGCAGCCCCGTCTTCCTTCCCTTTCCCCGCCTGCTCCCCCAGCTGTCATCCTCCAACATTCTCGACTGCTCCCTCGCTCCTGGGAGATTCTGAGCTCTGGGGTCTGACGCGTGGGCCAGTGCTGCAGTGTCAAAATTCCTCCTTCTGTTCTTCCCCAGCAAGGAGTCTTGTTCTCAACTCTGCAAGGGGCGTGCCACGCTCGCCCCTGACAAGCCACTGACACTCCTTGCGACTTTCTCAGAGCCACTGGCCTTTTTTGAAGAGGCAGTAATGTCTTATCTGCTCATTTTAGAAATTGGTCTCTGTGGGAATTTTAAAGTCTTACTGCTTTTTGTTAGATAATTTAAAAACTTAACCGAAATGAATTCTGAGTCTGTGAGGGACTACCTTAACACCAAGAAAGGCCTCACCATTTCAGGACCCCATTTGCCTTCGAGCTGACAATAGTATTCATAAAAAGTCGCACTGTTGTAATGGAGAAAAAAACAGAGGATACTCAAAGATATGGATCTCAAATGGAAACGTTTAGGACACTTGGATTCAGGAGAGCAGGAGAGACTTGGGGTCTTTGGCAGCCCCTGAAATGATCCTTTCAGAGTGGTGTGAATGAACATGGATGTGAACATCTCCCTGGAGGTTCCAGCCCTGTCACGACTCAGGGACAGAGGACAAGGAGCCCCACTCCTACTTTCTACCCCCACTCCCTTGCCATTGGGAAAGATTCAGACCAGAAACTTCAAGAAGGTTGTTCCCAAGGCGGAGAAATAATGATATCCCGGGCTCCTATGGTGGAGTTGGGCCAGGGAGAGACTGTGTGCCTTTGAAGGTTTTGGGATATTGAAGATATTTCCCTGTTTGAAATAATAAGTGGAGTGACAGCCTGTGAGAAAAATGTCATCAAGCCCTCTGCTAAAGGGGCAGTGTGATAATAATACTGATGGCTTACATTTCTTGGATGCTATGGGTAGCCATTGGGCTGGATATTTTCAGAGAATTCTCTTATTGGTTCTTTACAACTCCATCAAGTAGGCGCCACTCATTACTTCCATTTTGCTGAAGAGGAAACTGAGGTACAAAGAGGTGTAGTAGCTTGTCCTAGTTCACACAGCCAGTAGGGGCTAGAGAGAGGATTCAGGATCTGTTTCTTCTGACTCCACTGACTGTGCTGAACAGGAGACAAGAGGTCAGGGTTCTGGTCTGGGCTCCTCCACCCACCCTGTGAATTTGGGTAGGTCCCTTTACCTCTCAAATCCTCAGATTCCTCCTCTGCCCAGCGCTGGGGTTGAGGGTAAACTCTATCAACACGCAGGAGAGGAAGGGTACAGTCCTCCTCAGTTGGCCTGGAAGAATGACTCTTGGTCCCACAGCCATTTCAAGCCCTAATTTTTTTAGGCCTGCTGTGTGGGGTCGCTGCTGGGCACCTGAGATCCAACAGGCATTGGGGGACCCTTGAAAGGCTGGATTATTGGTCCAGCTCTGCAAATACATATTTAGGAAGCTTTAATAACACATGTTATTGACCAGATAGGCCTGTAGAGCTTTTTGTGTGTAAATCCATATTTAGTACACTATTGATCCACATGAGGTGGCCAAAACCATATTAATTTGAACGTGAAGATTAAAAACATTTTGCAAAAGTTGTTGCAGAGTATAAAGGAGTTGATGTTCAATTTCTAACAGCCTAATGTGCTTCGCTTTCTTTTCGATGTCTCCTTTCAGCTGACTAGGCCAGTCTCTTTTCCAACTGGCTTCTCCCTCCCTCTCTTCCAGAGTGGCCATTTGTAGTGGAGGATGTGCTGAGCCCCCCAGATGCCCTCTCAGTGCCAAAGCGCTCTCCTCTCCAGCAGCTGGGAACGCTGCCGAATGATGGCTCTCCGTTGAGTCCCTCTCCAGAACTTGTCCTCAGCTGAAGAAGACCTTGCCCACCTTGTCCAAGGTCATGTCCATTCCTGTGGACAGCCAATGACTGACAAGTCATGTGGGTTGTGAAGGGCTTTCCCAGCTTCAGAGATCCCTGTGCAATGGGCTGAGGCCTTTGTGAAGACAGCTTCACAGCTCAGCTCCCCGCTCTGCCCAGGCAAGACCTCCCTTCCCTCCTCCTCAGGTGTTGATCCTGCCCACAAATCTCTACCTCTGAGTCTGTTTTCTGGGGAACCTAACTTGAGACACCACTCAAACTTGGAAACCATCCTTGCTTCTCTCCTGTTCCTCTTCTGCCATTTTAATAAACAACTTTATTGAGGTAAAATTCACATACCATACAGTCCACCCATTTCAAGTGTACAATTCAATGTTTTCTAGTATATTCACAGGGTTGTGCCACCACCAACACAATCGATTTTAGAATATTTTCATCATTCCAAAAAGAAACCACGTATATGTCAGCCAAACCACCCCCCCCCAAAACCTGTCCATTTCACTCAGTCCTAGACAAACACTAATCTAATCTCTGTAGAAATTTGCCTATTTTGGACATTTCACATAACTAGAATTATATGGTATATGATCTTTTGCGACTGGTTTCTTTCACTTCACGTAACATTTTCAAGATTCATCCATATGGTGGCATGAATCAGTACCTTCTTCGTTTTCCTGGCTGAGTACCATTCTGTTGTGTGGATATGCCACATTTGGTTTATCCGCTCATCAGTTGATGGACATTGGGTTGTTTCCACTTTTGGGCTATGCAAATAATGCTCTTCTGCTGTGTTTTACTTCCTGAACTTTTCTTGAATTCTACATCTCCTCTTTACCCCTGTCTGACACTCACAAAAACCTCCTTCTTGGCTTCCATTTATTCAGTCTAGTTTCTTTCAATTCATCTCCCAATTCTGGGCATGTTATTCTCTTGCTTAAAATCCTCCAGATAAAGTCTGCATTTCTTAACATGTAATAATATTGCTCCACAAAACAACACTCCCCTAGATCACCAGGGATTTCCATGTCGCCCCTGAGTCTAGACTTTTCTGGGGCCTCTTCCCTGTTGACTGTTCACTGGTCTTCAACACCATGGAATACTCTCTTGAAATATTGTCTACTAGAATAGTCTTGTTTTCTTCCTACTGCCCTGGCTGTTCTTTCTCTGCCTTCTTTGCAGGCTCTTCTTTCTCTACCTGGCTGGAGTCCTCAGAGGCTTGACCTTGGGCTCTTCCTTCTTCTCACTCTTTACCTTTGTCTGATACCAGGACATTCATACCCAGAGTTCCAGATTTGTCTCTCCAGTCCTGACCTCTCCTCTGAGCCAGAACCACTGAGGCAACAGTGTACTCAAGATCACATCTCGACGTCTCAAAGACACTTCTAGCTCCATATGTCCAAACTGTGCTCCCATGTGGGCCTGCTAGCCAGAGAGATGCCTGCCGAGACAGTCACACCCCAACCCTGAGCCATGGCAAAGCCCACCGTGAGAGTCACCTTCTTGCTTGTTAAAAATATGATTCCGGGGCCGGCCCGGTGGCGCAAGAGGTTAAGTGCACGTGCTCTGCTGTGGCGGCCTGGGGTTCGGCGGTTCGGATCCCGGGCGCGCACCGACGCACTGCTGGTCAAGCCATGCTGTGGTGGCATCCCATATAAAGTGGAGGAAGATGGGCACGGACGTTAGCCCAGGGCCAGTCTTCCTCGGCAAAAAACGAGGAAGATTGGCAGATGTTAGCACAGGGCTGATCTCCTCACACACACACAAAAAAGAGATTCCTAGGCCAGCCCCAGTGGCGTAGTGGTTAAGTTTGGCACATGCTGCTCCGGTGGCCCAGGTTCAATTCCTGGGCACAGACCTACACCACTCGTCTGTTAGTGGCCATGCTGCAGTGGCAGCTCACATACAAAAAAAAAAGAGGAAGATTGGCAGTGGATGTTAGCTCAGGGCAAATCTTCCTAAGGAAAAAAAAGTGATTCCTGAGATCTACCTTCAGGGATTCTCACTTTGGGGTCTGACCCAGGGATCCAGAATTTGCATTTTAATAAGTTCTCCAGGTAATTCTGATGCAGATTTGTGGCTCCAAGTTTGAGCAATGTCTTTTTAGGGGAAGTCAATTCCTGGACCCATGAAGGAAAGTGAGAAATGAGGTGGATGGGGAGAGAGAAGGGAACTGGTTTGTGACTTAGAAGCATTATGAGGATTTTGGAAGTCATGTGGACCCAGGCCTCACAGAAGTCATCTGATTAAAACTTGGTAAATTTCTGTTACCTTCCTCTTCACCTGTTGGACAGGAGTCACCTACATGATACCCATGACAGGTGGTCTTTTAGCCTCCACTGGAACCCTGAAATGACAGAAGGTCATGATTTCAGAAATCAATCCCTTTTTATTGCTCAGAAGCTCAGATTCTTATGGAAATATTGTTATATTTTCCCTTCAACTTCCACTGGGCCTACTTTTGCCCTTTGGAACCTGGTGCAACCCGTTAAACTCATCAGCAAGGCATGGGCTGATAGGGAAGGGAAGAAGCTGGGGGCAGGGTGGTAGGTGGACTCATGGCCCTCCAGGGCCAGTGTGTATAGCAAACTGGAAATCCACTCTTAGCAGCCAGAGAGTCAAGATTGACCATGATTAGGTTGGTCTCCAAGGGAGTAGTTCCCATCTGGGATCAAGGTGGGACATAGCAGCAGGAAACTCTAGGTGGTCCCAACACTTAGAGTCAGGCAGATGGCATCAGGATTTTGGGGATGTTGTCCTGATTGGAGTAGAATCTGGCAATGATGGTGGTAATAATAATGTATAACATTTATTGAGTGCCCCACAGAGCATTCTGCCTTGGCTGGCCTCTCTTTAGTAGCACTCACTTCACCTGGGAGCTTGTTAGAAATGCAACATCTCAGGCCCCAGCCCAGAGCTGGCATATCAGAATCTGTATTTTAGCAAGACTTCCAAGTGATATACATAACAGTTGGAGAAGAACTGGTCTAGGAGACTCCAGGCTGTATTAGTCAGAGTTCTCCAGAGAAACAGAACCAATAGGATATATGGATATACAGAAAGAGATTTATTATGAGGGATTAGCTCACATGATTATGGAGGCTGGAAAGTCCTAAAATCTGCCATCTGCAAGCTGGAGAACCAGGAAAGCTGGTGGTGGAATTCCAGTCCTAACCTGAAGTCCTGAGAACCAGGGAAGCCAATGGTATACGTCTGGAGGCCTGAAAACTAGGAGCGTTGATGTCTGAGGGCAGGAGAACATGGATGCCCCAGCTCCAGCAGAGAGAACAAATTCCCCCTTCCTCCACCTTTTTGTTCTATTCAAGCCCTCAGCAGATTGGATGATGTCCACTTGCATTGGTGAGGGGGAAGTTCCTTATTCTGTCCACCAGTTCAAATGCTAATCTCTTCTGGAAACACCCTCACAGACACACCCAGAAATGATGTTTTACCAGCTCTTTGAGCATCCCTTCAGCCAGTCAAGTTGACATAGAATTTACCATCACACACGCTTAGGGCAGTAAGACCAATTCCAGACACCCCCAGCTGGCACAGACGAGCCCACTTGGGGAGGGTCTGCCTTGGCAGGGGTGGTCCAGGAACTGAAGGTTGGGGGCGGCAGGGCTAGTTCCCTGGCAGCCTTTCAAATATTTGAAAGCAGCTATCATACCACCCACAGCTCCCTCTCCCCCCAGTATCATTTCCGGTTAATTTCTTCATCTAGTCTTCCATGGTTTTCAGACCTGTCCCCATCCTGGTAACTCTCCTCTGGGGAGCATATCAGTGTCTCTTTTGAAATGTAGAGCTTATACTTAATGATCTCAAGTTTATAATTAATTACATTGGCAGCCTTATTGTCTTCACATCAATTTAATCCAAAAGCTTTTATTTTTTCTCTACATGAGATAGCTATTTAACCAAGTCTCTTACCCTTTACTTACATATAAATAAACATTTTTGTTATATCTATTAGTTTCCATTTTGTTAGTTTTGGCTCTGTGTACATAATTTTGGTATCCCAATTATATCATTTAATATACTCATTCCCTCCTGATCAACAGGAAAGTCTACAATGACAGGGTAGAGGAAAGAATCCTGTGACATAACACTATCTATGTATCTATGTATCTATCTGATACTGAACCAGGTTTGTTTTTGCCCAACGCCCAGAAAGCCAAACACTGAGATGACAAGATTGCAGCAGAGGGTTTAATCACAAAGCAGCCAAGTGAGGAAAATGGGAGAAGAAGTCTCAAATCCGTCTCCCCAATAATGGGGTCTCAGGGATATTTATGGGGTAGGGGGCAAGGTGGTCTGAAATGTGGAGATAGACAATTGGAGGTGAGGAGAGGTGAGGTAATTGATGATCTGCGCAAGTGTAGTCAGACCATGCCTCTTCATAGGACCCATGTTCACAAAATGGCAGCGTCAGCATGACCCAAGGATGGAGTTTTTAGCCTCTTGACGTCAAAAGGTTGCTTATCCGACATCTGCATGGGCCCAGTTGATGGGTAGGTGGTCTCAACTGGCCTGAAGTGGACAAGGGGTTCTAATTCCTGAAAAACAGCTCAAACACCCATTACCATGGTGATCCAGGCTCCAGGGAGATGTTATCTATAGGAACCCAGTGGGAGTCAGACAGCACGTTGCCTAAACAGCACAGATAATAATGGGTGGGTAAATAGCTAAAAGCTATAACCAGTACTTGCAAAAAGGAAAAAAAATCTTTAGTTCCTAGCTGCTTAATCATCAATGGCTAACTGCTGGTTTCATATCTACCTATCATCTATCACTTCCAGGTGATGCAGACCTGGTAAACACCCTTCCCAGGGCAGTTGATCCCCGAGCCAAGGGTCCAGCCAGCATAGGGCCACCCAGACCACACTTGTCCGGGTTTACAGGTGCATTTCCCTAGAGACTTGTCAGGTACTCTGCCCTATCATAGGAGCAAGTGAGCCGAGCTGTCTGGGTCTATTATTGTTGAGTCCATGACAGATTCTTATAGTCACAACTTTGTCTCCTCAATGTGCATAACTCACTTTACAAAAATAAACTTTTAATTGTATTAGTTTTAGATGTAAGAGAAGTTGCAAAGACAGTACAGAGAATTCCTGTGTACCCTGAACCCAGATTCCCATATTGTTAACATCTTATATTAAGATGGTACATTTGTCACAACTAAGGAACCAACATTGGTATATTACTATTAGCCAAATATCGTAGTTTCTCCAGATTTCACAAGTTTTCTCCTAATGTCCTTTTTCTGTTCCAGAATCCCATCAAGAACATCACATTACATTTACTTGTGTCTCTTTCGGCTGTGACGGTTTCTCAGAATTTCCTTTATTCTGATGACCTTGACGGTTTTAAGGAGTACTGGTCAGGGATTTTGTATAACAACCCTCAATTTGAACTTGTCTGATGTTTGTCTCATGGTTAGACTGGGGTTATGGATTTGGGGAGGAAGACCACAGAGGTAAAGGCTGTTCTCATCACATTATATCAGGGTTACATGCGATTAACATGACTTATCACTGATGAGGTTGACGTTGCTCACCTAGCTGAGGTCGTGTGCCAGGTCTCCTCATGCACAAGTCATTTTTAACCCACTCTCAGACTTAGCCGAGGAGAAGCGCAAAGGTTTCCTGGCTTGTGCTTTCCAGAATCCATTCTTTCCCTGTGCCTGAAAAGTGGGAGATTTGACTCTGTTCAGTTTTCTGACTCTTGTGTCACTCACCATGATTCCTTAAAAATTTGATCAATCATTTTCCAATTACATTTGCAAAACCTTTCATGATTCAGGGATGCAATAAATCTAGGGCAGGATACATCCACACATTTATTTATCTATTCAACGAATATTTAGTATCACTTTTATTCCCAAGTCTTTCATAGGTTCTAGATGAGGATAAAAAGATTGATAAGCTGTGACCCTTCTCCTAGTAGGCCAGCCATGTAAAAAGTCTTTGCAGTTCAGTGTATCAGTGTGTACTAGTGGGGGTGCAGGCTGACCAATGAGCTCTGCCTAGGGTGGAGTTTGGGGGCTGAGAAAGATCTCACAGAGTTGGTGGCACACAGGGTGGGTTGCCCATAACCTTTGTCTAGCTCCTTTTGACCTTGAAGGACTTTCAAATTACTTTCGACTCTCTTTGTGTAAAATCCTTGTGCTAACTACATACTAGGTAAATGAGCCCCAAGGCGGACCGGCATTAGACTAAGGGACATTAGGTAACAGCCACACTATTATCCTTTGCATCAAGTTGGCCCTGGGGAATGCCTCCCCCTAACAAGAGAAAATTAACAAGGCAGGGAGCTCCCAGTCAGCCCCGAGGGTAATTCAGGTTCTCCCGGTAGTGAGCATTACATACGGCCCACAGGCTATAAACCACCCTAACAGGCATAATGACTTCCGCACCTCCACCTGAAGGGGCTCATTGCAATAAGGTAACAGCTCTTGCAGATGCCTCTAACTTTAACTATGGGAACACTTGCTTTATGGCACCACCTGAATGATCTACATCCTGCTCTCGTCAATGGCAATTTCAGGAGTGATTTGGCTTATGTCTTTTGTGCATGTGTCTCCACGCCGTCCTGAAAACCTTTGGCGTTGGGAACACATGAAGGGGGATGTGTCACAGCTGCAGAGCTGGAGATGGGGAGATGGGCCCTGAACTAGGTAGTGTTAGGAGGTAACTCTCAGAAGTTGACACTAATCAGAGGGACAAGACTAACCCCCATTCTGTGTTTATTCACTCATTCACTTGTTCGTTTGTTCATTCATTCATTCATTCAAAAACCCTTACTGAGCCCTCCTGTTTACCAAGCGCAGTACTGTGCACTAGGGATTCAAAGAGAAAGGGGACGAAGGGGACGTAAGCCTTTCTTTTAAAACCTCATAAGTGAGAGAGGGAGGCAGACACAGTGGTATGCTGGAGCCAGCTCGTGCTGGATAGTGAGAGAGTGGTGCTAAATATTCAGAAATATTAGCATATGTACCTCACCCAAATCAGCAAATGCTATAAATCTGGACTTTTTCTTTCTGTGACATGACTGGAACTTAAAAGTCTGACTCCTACCAGAAGTGAGGGGTCTGTCATTCAGGAAGATCTGGTGTCAAAATTCCTTCCCCACCTTACTATAAATGTTTAAAACCTTACCATGAATGTTTAGAACCTTACCATAAATACTTGAAGGCCACCAATCAAAACCTGTCCCACCAGCATTTCCACATGCCAACCTGTTCTCTCTAACCTCTGAAATCTCACCCCAAATCCTGAATTGGGGAGACAGTTCCGAGGGCACATGCCATCTGTCTCCCTGGAGATCAGTCTTGCAGAATAAAGCTGATTTTTTTTCCCCAAAAGCTGATCCCATAATTAATTGACTTTTTTATGCACATCGGGAAGGAGAACCCCATTTTTGTGGGGTAATAATGTGATGATGGGGGAGTTTTTGTTGGACTCAGGTTTAAAGCAGACTGTTTTGCATTCTTACAGGTCCAAAGAGAATGACACTCAATCTGACCCCTTGACACCAACCAACCCCTAGTTACCCCACCAGCTCCTGTTCATACCACTTAGTTAGTCCTCATGGACTCCAGCCTTTATGACTATTAGTTATCATTTTCTGGTTGACTGCTGTCTCAGAGCCAGCCTAGAAGCTCCTTGAAGGTAGGGACTTCTGTGTTCTCCTCAGTGCCTGGCACAAGATGAGCACATGGAAGCATCACAAACCCCTGCCTCACCAGGCCGTGGCATGGTTTATGGTCAGAAGTTGGGCATGCTGCTGCCTGAACAAAGTCTGTGTTCTACTAGCAAGAAGAAGAAGGGCATGGCTATTGGATGGGCAGCGAACAATGTCTGTCATCCCACTTCCCCGCCACCCCATCCTGTCCCATCCCATCTCTTGCTTCATCAGCTGGAGACGGGTTCAGTTGGTGGTAGGCGTGGTTCATTCGCCTAAAGACCTTGGTGGGAATAAATAGTAGTCACCTACACTCCCCCTCTGGGCCTGCAAAGAGCTTGGAGAGCCAGTGGAAGTGCTTCTGAGGATGAGATCAGAGAAGAGACTAGAAAGTGGAGTGAGTATGACCCCTTTAGGGTCTAGAGGCTTGGCAGAGAGGAAAATGTTTGTCCTGCAGCCTAGGGCTGTGTTCTGAACCCTGAACACCCCCAGACAGGCATTCCCTTGTGCACAGGAAAGAACTTTGCCATTAAGTCAACTTAATTCACAACTCTCGTCTCTCTCTCATTTTATCTTGACAACAACACTTTTTGAGCCAGGGCAGCTAGTCTGTCCTCACATAACAGTTGAAGTCTAAGGAACAAGCCAGTTAAGTGACTCACCTAAGACTACACAGGGTCTCCTGAATCCCCACGCTCCTGTGTGTCTCTCACATGTCTCTAATTATTGGCAAAGCAACCCAAAGCGTATGTCCTCAACGTGGTGGGAAAATAGCAAGATCATCCTTGATTGAAATACTCCTGCTTAGCATGCAAGGTTCAGTTCAGGTGTCTTTTCCTCCAGGAAGCTTTCCTTGACCACCTTATTAACCTGTCCAACCTCAGGGCTGTGAACCTGTCTTGCTCACACTGCAAACATAGGTCTGGCCTCTTTGTGGGATACTTTATCTATTTATACTTCTGTCTTTTGCATTTTTCTGGGGTAAGAGCCCATAGCTTTTTCCCCAAAGGTTAAGAACCACTAAATTAGAGAAATGGCTAGACTACATCTCCATGGATTCTTACCCATCAAGCTTTTGATATGTATCATTTGGCTAGGACTTTCCAGCTATACTATTTGATGAGTACATGGAATCAGATTTTTGATGCTGCAGGTTAAGGTGATCAATTGAATTGACCTAGAGTTTACCAGACCAATTTAGTCTTCCACTGCAAGTTGAGCTGCCCAATGAGCATGTGTGCTTGAACAGAAGACCAGAGCTGGTGCATGGCCAAGTGTTTACTGAATGAATAAATAGAGAGGGCAACACCCAACTAAAAGTGACAAGGGCCAGGACAACCAAGCAGCCGTCCAAGCCATTGACGATGGAGTGCTGTGGACTCAGTCAATGCCCAGCACAGAGCAGAGGAGGGAAGGGAGATGGAGGCTCTGAAGGGAAATGTCCTTTAATCAGGTTGATTAATAAGAGTCAGTAAATAAACTTTAATCAAAAGATGCCCTAAGCCCTGAAGAACTCTCATGCTCTCTATTTATTTATTTTTTCTGGATTAATTTTTTTCCGAGTGGAGATGAAAAAGGAGCCATTATCCAAATGAGGCTGGGTAAGGTAATTAGATGTTATTTACAGAAAGGGCAAGGGGTAAATGAAATCATCACTGAACCCTGGGCATGCTTAGCAAGACTTTATTTTGTTATCAGTGTCACTGTTTTTATAGTTGCAAACGGATGCCTCCGCTGTGGGAGGAGAGATTCCCTGTTTCAGTAATGGCTGATTACAGGAACTTGAAGAGTTGGCCATTTCCCAATATGGCAACACTCAGGGGGCCTGTATTCATGCAAACCACAGATTTGTCAATCAGTCAATCAATCAGCAGATACCTATTGATCGCCCACTACACGCAAAGACGGTTCGCAAGGAGTAGCAGATGGAAAGTGCAGCCCAGCCTCCACGAAGCTTTCTTACAGATGCAGTGCACTGGACAGTGCTTTCCTCCCCTTAATGTGCCCTGGGTTGTCTGGAGACTTTGGTAAAATGCAGATTCTGATTCAGGAGGTCTGAGCTGAAGCCTGAGATTCTGCATTGCTGATAAGCTGGAGCACGGACCACACTTTGAGTAGCTAGGTGAAAGACTGCAGACTGCCCTAAGGAGGAAGTGGGAGATGTGGTTCTCAATAAAGTTCCGACATTAACCTGCTGTGTGACCTGGGCCAAATCACTTTGCCCTGAGCCTCAATTTTCTTTTACATAAAATCAGAGAGTCTCATTGGGCAGGTTGTGCACTGCACAGCTCCTCCAAGGGCACCACTGACATGGACTGCAGGTGAATGGTGCCCTCCGGAGTTGTGTGGCACAAAACTTGCCCAAATGTATGCCGAGTTCCTGAGCCGGTTGGGTTAGATGGTGGTTCTCAACTCATCTAGTGAGTTTTAAAAATATCAATACCTGAGCCCTCTCCTCAGTGATCTGATATAATGGTTCCAGGATGGGGTCTGGGCATTGGCACTGTTCTTTAAAACTCCCCAGGAGATTATGATGTGATCCTTCAAGTCCCTCCCAGCTCAAGGTCCTGTGATTCTGTGACTCTCAGTCTGATCCCACAGAACTCCTAGATTGTTTAATTCTAGAAGACCAGAGAAGACGAAGATTGTGCAGAATGAGGAGTACAGGGGTTTCCTGGAGGAAGTTAGTGGGTTTAAGCAGTGCCCAGGAGGGAGCAGCCATTCTAGGTGGAGCCTTGTGAACAAAGATGCAGAGAGGAAACCAAGTTATGAAGGCTTCTGTTCATGTAACACATTTCCATCTGGGCTGGTGCTGGGGGTAGACCTGTGAGCTCCTGTCTGTTGGGAGAGACAGACAAACAGATAACCATGTACACGAATGTGCCATCATACATAATGGTGAGGACTAGGAAGGAAAAACAAAAGGCCTTACAGCAGAGGCCCTGACTTAAAGCCATGTTTTTTTGTTGTTTTTGGTGAGGAAGATCAGTCCTGAGCTAACATCCGTCGCCAGTCTTCCTCTTTTTGCTGAGGAAGATTAGCCCTGAGCTAACATCTATGCCCACCTTCCTCTATGTTGTATGTGGGACGCCACCACAGCCTGGCTTGATGAGCGGTGCTTAGGTCTGCGCCCAGTATCCGAGCCTGTGAACCCTGGGCCACTGAAGCGGAGCACACAAACTTAACCACTATGCCACTGGGCCGGCCCCGTCGAGGCACCTCTTTTTGTTGGGTGCCTTATATCCAAGACCTTATGGAGTCCTCATGATCCAGCTCAGTTGTCTCCTGAGAACATGGGGTGAGAGTCAGGGAGGCAGGGGTGGGCTTGTACCCAGCTGGCCCTTCTCTGTGTTCCTCCTGAGGGATGGGCTGCGTCCAGGACTCCATGATCACCACTGGTGAGAACTGGCTGCCTGATTCTGGTCCTTGCGTCTTGGAATAGATAGTCCTGTGGGTATGCAGCATTGGTCTTCAGGAGATAGCATTTGACCTTGAGAACCTGAGGGGGCTATTTACTTAAGAGGCTCCTCTAAGTCTCAGATGCATGTGTATGTCTGCACTGTCTTCCTGTCTTTTAGACCTCCACCAGGACACTGTGGGCCATGAGTCCTGGGAGAGGAACCGGGGGCTGGGACCTGTGTGTCCCCCTCCTGCCCCTGGCCCAAGCTCCATTCCACCTAAACCCAGCTATCTCTGGGCATTTTAACTAAAATGGTTCCTGCCAGCTTCTGAGCAAACGTGACTTCCCAAATCCATCCACAGAGTGATTGATGGCACTGCCAAGGTGGAGACGAAGAAGCCCTCTCTGGTTTTTGTATTAATGCTAGGTTATCTCCCACAGTATTGATTTTTTGTTTGGCTTTTGAAATTTCTCTTCCCTGTTTCTGAGCCATTTCTATAAAAATGAAAGAGGAGGTGAGGGATGATGGCGCCCCGGTTGACAAGCTTTGCTGACTTGCAGTATTAGCTGCTGTTTTCCATTAGGTCTTTCCAAGCCTGTCAACTGCCTCTCTGGGCAGAAATATATTTAAAATGTGGTATGAAAAGGTCCCTGTGTGTCAATAGTAAGGACCTGCCACCAGGTTTAGTCACTGCATTTAATCTTCCCATCCTTAGCGCTTGGGTCCCCTTCAAAGGGGCAACAAAGATTTGGATGGGCCCTGCCCCCTCTTCTCGGGGCTTCTCTTTCCCTCTTCAGAGACAGAGCTCATCTGCTGCATGACTGTGAAGGAGTAAGGCTGGTCTCGGCACCCTCAGCCTCCCTTGCTCTACTTTGCTTTTCCCTCAAATGTGTTCTGTTCCTACCTCTCTTCTCCACACTCCTTCCTTCTCTCAGAGCCACCATCAACATTGGGATAAATGACTTAGAACAGATTAGAGGGGGATCCTCGCCCATAGGATTTTGCCTTTAGTAGGACTTAAATTAAGGCTTACGAATGTGCACTCTAAACAGTGGAATTTCATCCAGCCAGTGGAGAAAGGAAGGGTGGTATGCAGCATTCCTGAAATCTGGGTTATACCCTCTACTAAGAGTCTGCTTTTACCAGCAGTGCTTCCTTCAGATTGGAGGGTATATTGGGCCAATGCAAGAAGTAGGGCTGTATCTAACATCCTGGGGCCATTCAGTCAATCAATCAACAAACATTTGAATTGAATGAAGGGCTCATTTGCTTACAGTGTTATGCAGGGCCCACAACCCTACTTTGTCGTGGTCTACATCTCTCTACTCATTCTTCATTCCACAAAAACATGCAGACATAGTGCCAGACACGGCCAGGTGCCGGGGATGGAAAGAGAACCAGTCCCTTTCCCATGGAGCTGCCCAGGCCAGAGAACTGGGGGTTGTCCTCGACCCTTCTCCCTTTCCAGCACTAGCTCATCTGGTTATCTCGTCCTGTCTCCCTGCCGCTGGTCTTGACCCTCTAACCTAAAGCTCCTGGAACAGTGCCTATCACATACAGTGGGCCCACAATATATGTTGGTCTACAGTCCTCCCCACTGTGAGTTAACATGCAAATAGGATCCTTCTCTTCTCTGAAGTCTCCAATGACTCCCCCTTTTCTACAGAATGAAATCAGAATGGCTTCGAATGGCACACAGGGCTCTTCACAATTTGGTCCCTGTCAATCTGTCCAGTCTTATCTTCTGTAATCCCACCCCCCACTCGTATTAGTCAGGGGTCTCCAGAGAAACCGAGCCAATAAGACGTTTGTCCTATATTTTGTCTTATCTGATGTCCAATAAGATACAGAAAGAGACTTATTAGAAGGCATTGGCTCACGTAATTATGGAAGCTGGGAGTCCAAAATCTGCTGTGTGGGCTGGCAGCCTGGAGACCTAGGAGAGCTACAGTCCGAAGGTCGGCAGGCGGAGACCCAGGACAGCTGATGGTGCAGATGAAGGCTGAAGGCAGTCCTTGGAGACTTCCTTCTTGCTTAGGGAAGCCGGTCTTTTTGTTCTATTCAGGCCTTCAGCTGATTGGATGAGGCCCACCTATAATAGGGAGGACAATCTGTTTTACCCAAAGTTTATTAATTTAAATGTTAATCACATCCAAACACACCCTCCATGTTGACACATAAAATTAACCATCACTCCCCCTTTGCCCTCTGTGCTCTGGCAATACAGCATCTCTTTTTAGCTTCCAAATGTGGCACCCTGTCCTGCCTCTGGGACTTTGCATGTGTTTTTCCCTCTGCTGGGCTTACCTCCCCTATTCTTGTCCTCAGCAGGCACCTTCTCTCCAATTCAGGCTCAGCTGGGAAGCTCTCTCTCTCTTTTGGTGACCCCTTCTCTGACCCTGAAAGACAGACATGGGTGCTTTTGTGACACTGCTCCCACTCTATTTTGTACTTAGCTTTGTTACATCATTTATTGTGCCCTAAATGTTGGTTGGTATATCTTCCTCCCCACTGGGGAGGCAGGGTTTATGTTTTCATTTTTGTCTAACTCAGGCTATGGTCAGTGTTGGGGGAAGATTTCTTGGGTATTAGGGCCTTAACCAATCTTATAATCACCTTAACACCTCAACCTCATTTTATTCCTTTATAAAGTGGAAGATTACAGTAGTAGGACAGGGACCGCTAATGGCTTACCCTGATAGCTGTTTTCCCCTTATTTCATAGTCATAGAGCTTTTAGCTGAGTCCATGGACACCTGGAAGTAAAACTACATTTCCCAGCAGCCTGTGCAGCTAAGTGTGGCCATGTGACTCAATCATGACCAATGGGATGTGAGTGGAGAGTCCTCAGTATCTTCCAGGAGCCTTTCTTTGTCACTTTCTCCACCCAGCTGCCTAGAATCAAATGCCACCATCTTGGACCATGAGGATGTGGAGTAGAGACCCGGAAGCGGTCTGTGAACAGATGACTACGGATGCCCCACATCAGCTCTGTATGGCATACATCTGACTTTTATGTCAGAGAGAAGAACACCACTATCCTGTTTAAGCCCCTACTTTTGGAGTCTTTGTTACCTGGAGTTGAACCTAATCCTAAGGGTACATCTTGAGAAGTGCCTCTCAAATTTTTCAAGGGAACTCAAGAGCCACTGTGAGCACAGGGGGTCCGAGGATGCTAGGCTTAGCCCTCCCTACACACTCCTGTCCCAAACCAATAGCATCTGTTCCACATTTGTGTATTTTACACATTAACTTAGAATTTGAAAAGACTAGAACTCTCCAAAATCCCATCCAGTCTGATGTTCTAAGACTCTGTCCATATAGACAGTCAGATAAAAAAGAGAACAATTTCATAAAGAGGAGCAGGATTTCTCCAGTATGCATACATATATAAACATGGGCATTGGTGGCCATAGGCTTTTCCTGATGGTGGAGTTTCAGGCACTGTGGTGGGTGTTGGGGAAGATATCTTTCTCCGTTGCCTATGTCTGGGGTCTGCCTGAGCAGTGTCCTCCCCACCTCCTACCCAGCCTGTACCACCCATCCCAGAGCTGGGCAGGGAATGTGGGGGATGTTAACTGACTCTGCTGAATGACACTGAAATGCATGAGCACACGCTGACCACTCCACACTGACGTTTGCACACTAAACGCTCTCACTGGCTGTCTGGAAAGAGCTGTGGCTTTGTTTCTTGGCAGCTCTGCTGTGTGGCCTCCTTTCTTCCCAGTCTTACCCCAGGAGTCTCTGTGGTGGGCTGGAGATCCCGCCCAGTACCAAGCCCATCGCAGAGACCACTGGACATCGAGAGCAGACTGGACCTGCAGTGGCCATGCTTGTGTGGTGCATGTGTGCATGTCAAGTGGCTTGTCATGGTCTCTCCCTCCCAGGCTGGTGTCACTCTGCCCAGGAGTTCACCCAAGAGGCCCAGAAAGATGCCTCTTGTTGAAGGGGATAAGTGTGGAGTACTGGGCAATTGGAAAGCTGCAGCCATCAGCAGCTGAAGTGGGCAAGGGCAGAGCTGAATGGTCTCTTCTTGATGGCTCCTGCTTTCCAAGTGCTGTTATTAGCCCTGTTTTACAGATGGGAAAGCAGAGGCACAGAGAGGTTAAGTAGCTTGCCCGTTGTCTCCCAGCCTGAAAGTGACTGTCCAGCTCCAGTTCTTAACTGTATTTATCTGCTGATACCCTGGGTGTGGAAGTGCTTTGCAAGCTGTAGGACACAATCCATGCAGAAGGCATCACTGTTGTTTCTGCTCGTTTCCCAGAGAGAGGCGGTGGCAGTTGGTACCTCTCCCTATGAGCTGATACTTCATCTTCCTGGATCCCACCCATGCAGCCTGCATGCAGTGAGTGTGTAAGCAATTGTGCGTGTGAGAGCAGGTGTGCATAAGTGCGTGTGCATGCATGCCTGTGTGAGGCTGCCCTGTCACTGCCGCCTCCAGCCTTAGCTGCAGCTGCCATTTCTGATGAAGGAAAACCTGCACTTTGCCCCCATCATGCAGTCCATCATTTTTCCAGCTGGGCACTTGTCACCAGCACTCGGGGAGCACGTGTCATCTGGGCCTGAAGGATGGCTCAGCCAGCCGAGGGGCTCTGGCAGGGGTGGGGACTGTGCCTTGGAGCAGGAGTAGGTGGTGGAGGGCAGTCTCTGCCCAGCTGCCCCAGTGATGTGGGGGATGGTCCCCAGAGCCACGCCCTGGCCCCTTTTCCTGCCCTGGGCTCTGTATGCTGCCTGTCAGATCAGTATGAGGGAGGCTGGCCGATTCCATGGGGCTTAGGGAGTTGGATCACCTTTACTCCGACCTGGGGTCAGCCTCCATTCGTCACTTTCTCTGACACTTTTTCTGCTGCACCCTCTCCCTTTCAGTGGAGGAGGAGAGAGGGGTGAGGGTGGTGAAGAGGTGCAGCATCCAGAGCCTTCTGGGTCTGAGGGGTCTGTGAAACGGAGATACAGACATTCCATGGGAACAGGACTAGGGAGCAGGGCCAGGCTCAGGCAAGTCACCTGAGAGGCAGCACACGGGGCCAGAAGGCCAGAGACCTGGGTGTCCCAGCAGCTGGGAAACTTCACCTGTCTGTGCCTCAGTTTCCTCATCTGTGAGAGGAGAATATTAATAGTGCCTGCTCTATAGGTGTTGTGAGGGTTAAATGAATTAGAAGAATGGGGCTTGGCTTTACTAAGGGTTCAATAGTGGAGCTGCTGTCATCATCATTATTTCTGTGGTTGAGGCCCTGCCCTTAACCTGCTGTGGGACCTTGGGCAGGGGGTCTCATCTCTCTAGGTCTCAGCCTAATTATCAGGCTGAATAAGCAACCTAACCCCTCTGGGCCTTTCCTATAGAAAGGTGACAGTGATTCCTTCCCATAGGCCCAGCCACAGAGAGGGTCCTGCATAAAGAGAAGAAGCAGACAGGGGGGCATTGGTCCCTCGATGACCTGGAAAGCCTCTTCTGACACCTGCGTGAGGAGGTGGTTTGCTTCTGGAACACCTGTCCTTTTTCGTGATCGCCCAAATTCGGCCCCATCTGTAACCTGTCCTCCTAGGATTTTGCTTACAGCCAGTTCAGAAGTTGGGGACCAAACTGAAGAGGCAATGCCCCCAGGATTAGCCTTCCTTGGACATTTTCAAGGAGATGTGGCATTTTCAAAGAAGATGTGGAAGATGGAGAAATCTTCGAGGCCTAATGGAATGGCATGTGGACAGTGGCATTTCAGGCTCTGTGGCAGGCAGGGCCTGGGGGCAGCTGTGCTCTCCGGTGGGGAGACCTGCTCAGTGCTCACTAATCATGCTTTGTAGGCAGCCACTTGGGAGGAGTGGCCCTTCTCGGATGCATACAGCTATTTGTTTGTTTTTTTAAATTAAATCTTGGATATGTGGTTTTAATATACCCAGTGGTTCGGTTTCCCCTAAACCCTGTTCTGGGTTAAACTGAGCCCCAATTGCTCCTGTGTGTGCATGTGTATGCCTGTGACCTCCCCAGAGCCTGAGAGGCCCTTGGAGAACATCCCGTTCACACACACCTGACATTTTATAGAGAAGGAAACTGAGGACAGGGAAGGTGAGAGACTTCCCCAAAGCCACACAGCCAGTTAAAGGCAGGGCTGGACAGAACCAAGGTCACCTTACTCCTGAGTCTCATACTCTTTATTCAAGATATCAAGTTCCTCATTTTATAACCGAGAAAACGTCAGCCCAGAGAGGTGCAGTGACTCACCTAAGGCCACACAGCAAGGGCATTATCCGCCCTCCCTCATCCACGATTCCCCAAAGACCCCAGTTTTACCCCAAGGAGTGACACTCCATATTGATTGACAGTGAGGGATCCTGGTAAAGAGCTCCCATGGCCGGGGAACCAGACCCTGTTCCATCTGGCTCTCTAGATTTGAGCAGACCTTGCCTCTGAGGGCTGTGTTCATTTATTTCCTCTGGAGTCAAGCAGCCTGCCCCTCAGAGCCCCGCAGTGCAGAGTTTGCTGTGGCCCTTTGCCCTCCTCCCTGATGAAATCTCCCAGCTTCCCAGCCTGCCCCAGCCACAGTGCACACCCAGCTTCCAGCCTCTGACTCACCTTCTCAGCTACAACCCACGGGCCACAGGTTCTGGGCTGCACACGTTCATAGTGGATTATTTTATGTAATTCTCCCATGAGCCTGTAAAGGAATTGCTACTATTCTTCTTAATTTACCAATGTAAAAATCAAGACATAAGGAATTTAGAGTAACCTGCCCAATATCATGCTGTCAATGGGTGTTAGCAGGTGGTACAACAAGGATTCATGTTGGGATGTTGGGAGACCAGCACTGCAACCCACTCAGCAGCCACCTCACCCCGAGTCCTTGCAGACACTCCAGCGGCACTGCTCTCCCCTCTTCTGACCTCTTGGAGCACTGCACCAAAATCCACTTGGACTTGAATAGACACTGGCCAGTGCTGACTTGCTAGTTTCTCACATGGACCTAGAACCAGTATTTGCTAATGGCAACCTGGTCCTGATCATGGAATTCAAGAATCAAAAGGGACCTTTACAACAATCTACTCCAAATACCTTCAACTTCTTTTATTTTTATAAATAATTGTCATCATATTTTTCCTCAAAAGTGCTAATGCACATTAGAGAAAACTTAGAAAACACAGACAAGGAAAAACCAGAACCAAAAATAAAAGCAAAAAAACCTACTCATAATCCTAACTCTCCCAGAGATAATTATATGAAGATTTTGGTCTGTATTCTTTTCACCTTTTAAAATGATGAAATATTTCGCATGCAATAATGAAAGTATGGGGAATAACATAATGGACACCCATATGTCCACTACCAAGGTATGACAAATGTTTTCTTTACTATTCTTTTTAGTAAATTAAATGCTACCATATAGTTGGTGCCTCCTTTGTTCAAAACCCCTGCTCCACTGTCATTCCTTTTTCTCCCTCCCAGAGGCAACTCCTGTCCTGAACTTGGAGAGCGTCTTTCCTGCCCAGTTTTTATATTTTGTTACGTTCTTCATCCATAACAATGTAGTATTGCTTTGTGTTAAACTTTACATCAATGCCATCATCCAGTACGTACAGTTCTGCAACTTTCTGCTTTTCCTCAGCATTATATTTTTGAGATTTAGGTATGTCGTTACACGGAGATCTAGTGAATTAGTTTTAACTGCTGTATAAGATTCCATTGTATGATTACACTACTATCCTATACTTTAGTAGTACTATACTTGAGTACTCTACAGTTTACTATACTATGTTACTGTAGCCAGCCCTGGTGATATAATGGTTAAGATTTGGTGCTCTCACCTCCACGGCCTGAGTTCATTTCCTGGTCAGGGAACCATACCACCTGTCTCTCGGCTGTCATACCGTGGCAGCTGCATGTTGCTGTGTTGCTGAAAGCTATGCTTTGAAAGGTATTTCAAATACCAGCAGGGTCACCCTTGGTGGACAGGGTTCAGCAGAGCTTCCAGACTAAGACAGACTAGGAAGAAGGACCTGGCCACCCACTTCCCAAAAAAGCGGCCATGAATACCCTATGAATAGTAGTGGAGCATTGTGTGATGATAGCACCGGAAGGTGATGGTGGAATCGACTTGTTGGCACTTACAGCAACTGCGTTACTGTACTATGTTTTTCTAATCTGCTAATCATGATCATTTAAGTTGTTTCCAATGTCTGATTGTAACAAATAATGCTGCAAGGAATATACTTGTCTATGTCTCCTTGTATACAGTGAGAGGGAATTGCTGTGTCATAGGAACATCTTGGACTTTACTGGTTATTGTCAAATTGTCCTCCCAAGTAACTGTGCCAAGTTACATTCCTATCTGCAGCACCTGAGAGTCTCCATGGTGACACATCTTTGACAAAACTAGGTATTATCAGGCTTTTCAATTTTTTCCAATCCAATAGGTAGGAAATTGTATCTCATTGTCTTTTTTTTTTTTTTTTTGCTGAGGAAGATTCGCCCTGAGCTAACATCTATGCCAATCTTCCTCTATTTTGTATGTGGATTGCTGCCACAGCATGGCCACTGACAAGTGGTGTAGGTCCACTACCAGGAATGGAACCTGGGCTGCCAAAGTGGAGCATGCCGAACTTAACCACTAGGCCACAGGGCCAGCCCCTCATTGTCATTTTTAATTGACATTTCTCTGATTTTTGTTGAGACCGACCATCTTCTCACAAGGTCATCAGTCGCTCTCCTCTTTTGTGAACTACGGTTCATACGCTTTGATCATCTTTCTCCTGGGTTGTCTGTCTTTTTCAAACCAATTTGTTAAAGGTCTTTAGATATTCCGACTACTCTCATGTTTTTCATCATGACGGTTGTAGATAGCTTCTCTCACATGGTAGCCTCATTCTTCACTGTGATTAGGGCATGTGTTTATTTGTTTTAAGATAGTCCCATTTGTCAGCTATTTCCTTTACGGATTTTGCTTTTCACATTTTGTTAAAGAAATCTTTCCTGGCTTAGCAGTTAAATGCGCGTGCTCCGCTACTGGGTTAGCATGGATGTTAGCTCAGGGCTGATCTTCCTCATAAAAAAAAAAAAAAAAAGAAATCTTTCCTAAACTGATGTCATACAGATATATTTCTACAGGTTTTTTTTTTTTTCTGGAAAGTTTTAGAGTTTTGCTGTTTTACATTTAGGTCGTTAATCCACATGGAATTTATTTTTCTATATGATATGAGGCAGAAGTTTTATTTTCTTCCATATGAGTAGCAATTGTCCCAGTATTGTTTCAACTTTTTGATGTTACATATGAGGTCCAGAGAGCGGGAGTGACTTGCCCAAGGTCACATAATGACTCAGTGGTGGGATAGTGACAGGGAATAAGTTTTCTTAACTCCCAACCTGGCATGCACGCACATCCGTCCTGCTGTGCTACATTAATTCCGCTGTGGACTGTTTTCTACTGTTATCACATAGAAATGTACAGATCTGATGATAAGCTTCTTGAAAGCGAGGATTCTGTTACTTCCTCCTATTACCTTTATGTACTTCACACAAGGCCGAGTATCTAATAGGCACTTAAGAAGACCGTGCCAAATAAATAAATCACTGAATTCAACAGATTGATTCCAGAATAATCAGTCCTTTTAAATTCAGCTCTTTGTTTCATCTCATGTATGTTTCTATACTTTGACATATCCATTCATTCAATAAACGTTAACTGGGCACCTACTATGTGCAAGGCACTGTGATGCTCGAGATTAAAAGAGGAGTAAGATGTGTTTTCTGTTCCCAAGAAAGTGTAGTGGGAGAGACTGAAGAGTCAAGCAACAATTGTATGACTGTGCTATTTAAATACTATACAATGGAGATGGGAGAGGGACAAAATCTGGCCCAGAAAATCAGGAAGGCTTCCCAGAAGAGGAGACATTTGAGTTGAGTCTTTCAGAATGAGGAGGAGCGATCCATTCATCACGGGTAGAGAAGGATGCAATATTCCAAAATGACATCATGGGCAAAGGCAGATATCTAACCTACCTGACCACAATTCACTGTGACTCGGGTATAAAATAACCAGGTGGCTGAATCACGTTTGTTCATTTTTAAGAGTTCAGGGCCCCTGCTTCCTAGATGATTCTAGCCTAACTCAGTTTTGACCACAGCCTAACACAGCACCCCAAATGCTACCTGCCTTGTTATGGATTAAACCAACTGGTTTTAGGGACCCTATTTTGTAATTTTCTGTCGTCTAAAGTAGGCTTCAACTTTTTGTTGAGGACTGTGGTTTTCACCTTGTTTCATGATTGTAAATTGACGTTCCCCTTCTTGCCATCATTTCTGTTGCCAATGCTATTATTATGGACCTTTCTCATGTAGCCAGAATAACATATGAGACACCAGCCTGGAGTGACAACGTGCCTGACAAAAACAGAAATAGCCCAGCTCATATTATTTGCAAAAGAATTATCCCCTGGAGGTGATTTTTAATTTGGGGATTTGCTGCAAAATGGAAACCTGACCAAGCCTGCTTTGTAACTCAAAGGCCTGTCTGACCAATCAATTATCAAAACGAGACTTGCTGGGTACTGTAGCAAGTCTTTCTGGGCTCTCTCCTTTAATGGGTCAAGTCCAAGTTGCCTCCGTTATTGGGAAAAGCTGGGGGCTACTGAGCAGTTTAATTTGCTGATGAGGGGGAAGAGGAGACAGGGAAAAAGGTCCTCA
Organism: Ceratotherium simum simum; assembly: GCF_057802395.1. Classification (NCBI taxonomy): domain Eukaryota; kingdom Metazoa; phylum Chordata; class Mammalia; order Perissodactyla; family Rhinocerotidae; genus Ceratotherium; species Ceratotherium simum. The sequence continues at coordinate 36,600,958 of NC_141913.1, forward strand.
CATCCACATAAAGAAAAGCACAAAAGCTGGGTGGAGCAGGCCTAAATTAGAGCCAGCTACGTCAGCTGGGCGGCAAGAAGGCAGTGCGTGGCGTGCTGGTGGTTTATTTGTAAGGGATTAATAATTCAGCCTCAGGAATAAGATTAGGGCTTACACACAGCAGAAGCAAACTTGCATAAAGGTTAATTGGTATCTATTGGGTACTGGTAAGTGGCATTTATGCTATTTTGGTGTTTTGGGGACTTGAGGGAAAAAGAAAAGAGATAGAGACAGAATTGAATGTGGAAATCCAGGGAGGCCTTTTATCGGCATCAGGATTTTATAAAATCAGTCTCCTGGCCCCAGCAGGGGGGTGGGGGTGGGCTCAGAGCCTTGATGGGCTTGAAAAATGAATTTCTGTGTCGCCTCCATTGTAAGCCTTGCACGTGCTATTTAAACTTGACATGTCATAAATCCAATAGCGGCAAAAAATATGGCACTGGCTTGCTGTCCATTTTTATTTGTGCGGATGCAGGAAATGATGCTGGCATGTGAAAGTGACAGGTATTGCAAGCCACTGAGTCTAAGGGACTTGAAGGCTGGGACTGGGGACCCTACGAAGCAGGATGTAGGGTTGGGGACCACTATGTGATTTGGGGCATCCAGTCTCCTCTGTCCAAATGGCATCTGCATGACTTGGGTTTAGGATTAGGGCATCTCCCTAGCTCCCTGAATAACCCTTATTGCTGGGGTAGTATATATGGTTCTGTAATAAGACTTTCCAGTTTCCATCCATGTGTAATCAACTGTCTCCCTTAATAGGCTAGAGCTCCTTAGGGACAGGACTGTGTCTTGTTCATGTCTTTATCCTCAGCATGAGACCTTGGTGTTCATCTAGGTTATGTTTGTTAAATAGATGGAGCGGATTGAGAAGGTAGGCCTACCCTGCACCAGCATATTCCACGGGGCAGATATCTTCAGTCTCTACCGGATCAAGCAGTCACTGAAATGCAGTGATGACTTGATAATTTGAGAAGCTCTAAAAAATTTCCCTGTATCCAAACATCTCATTCACGGCCTCCTTGACTTCTTGAACCTCCGCCGTTAGTCTAACACCCCAGGCATATCAAGAGTCTCCATTGCATTGGTGCCTCTTCATTTTTCAATAACGCACAAAAACATCTTGTTTTGTAATCTAGGGACTGTCAATCAGATCTGGGTTTTGTATTAGGCATAATGTTTTATCGTTAGCATTAGCAACATTCTTCTAAAGAAGAGTCCAGGTCAGAAGAAAAGTTCCTAAGATTATCTTTTTCCTTTTCCCCTCCTCTCCCGCACAATCAGGGTGCACCAGAAAGTGTCACCTTACAAAGGTCTTGAGAGTGTCAGTTACACACTCTTGCTCTTGAAACATGCCTCCTTTAAGACTGAATTGCAACATTTTTAGGGCAACACCTTATGCAGGCCAGCTCTCTTTGAAACGTAAAGATAAAGCCAGGAAGAGACTCTCAATGCATTCTCCTGCTTCAGTGTTGAACTTGATTAAATCATCTGAAGGCCTCAAGATTCCGTAAGAAGATTCTTCAGTCTTCTGGGGTTCTGTCTTCCATAGCTTCAGACCCCTGTTGATCTGAGTATTAATCTGATTTTCTAATTACTTATTTTCCAGCTGAAAATTCAGCCCAAATGCTTTCTCTGTACGTCAAAATAGCTTGCTTTTCTTCCTTTCCTGGTGTGTCTAATCAAGGTGCTGGAGAAAGTGGTGATTGTGACAGAGACCTGGCTATGGGGGAGATGGGAGGTGTACCTGCATTAAGGGGGCCACATGGAGAAATTCCTGAATTTGAGTGTCCCCGCTCCTGTTCCATCCTCTTCATAGTATCCCAGAAGCCCCCTTTGCCTTGCTCCCCTCCGTCAGCACAGAAATGTCAAAAGTTGGCAGAGCTCTGAACACTTGGACTGGCATCTGAGCCTTGAGTGAAAGGGATGAAGAAAATGGAGTGCAGGCCTCAACCAACACTTCTTGAAGTTAAAGGTATTCTTATTCTCTTCCTATTATGCTATGATTGAAAGAGCCAGCTACACCTAGGTTTGAATCCCAGCTCTGACACTTAATAATCATGTGATCTTTTGGCAAATTACACAGCCTGTCATGCTCAGTTTCCCCATCTGTGAAATGGGAATAACAACATCTAATTTATGGAGTGTGGTGAGATGATGCATAAAGTGTTGTGGGTAGTGGCTAAGAGCACAGTCAGACCATCTGAGTGCGAGTCCTTGTCCTGTACTCACTGGCTTTGAGAATTTGGGAAAATCACTTACCCTCTGTATGTTGCAGTTTCCCCTTCTGAAAAATGGGCTAAGAATTGTGCTACCTCATCTTATTATCATGAGGCAGGATGGTGGTTAAGGGTGTGGCCTCTGAAACTAGACTACCTAGATCTGAATCTCAGCTCTGTCATTTCCTACTAATGTGACCTTGGGCAATTCACTCAACCTCTCTGTGCCTCATTTCCAACATCCTTAAAATGGAAATCACGATAGTACCAATCTGTAGGGCTGTTGTGAGGATTAAATGAATTAATATAGACAAAGCGCTTAGAGCATGGTCTGACATCTTAAAACCGCTATGTAAGTGTTAGAAATTATTATTAAGAAAATTAAGTGAGATAAAGCATGAAAAGTCTCTAGCACGGTGTCTGGTGCATGCTAAACGTTCAAAAACTATTTGCTAAGGTATCTGGAACAAAGGGTAGATCTTTAATAAGGTTCTCTTTCTTCCCTGTCCCAGGTGTGTGGAATGGGGATGCCCTCCCCTATCACTTAGCCAACACAGACACAGCACCAGGCCAGGGGGGCAGGTAGAGGAACCCTGAAGCTCAAGACTAGGGGACCATGGAAGATGGGTTTATATGTGGGCTGAGAGGCCATACACTCCAACAGCGCTCTTTCGGTTAAAATACAACGAAGGAGCAAGTTAGAAGTACTGCCCTAAGCATTCTTGTTTTTGCTCAGTATGCTACAAGGAAGCAAAGGAAACAGAGGGCTAAATTAAAGCAGCTTTTATAAATACTTTAATAATGATGAATAAATGATTCATCAAAGTTGCTTGGCAAAGTAAACTATTCCAAGATGCGCAGAGACCTGTCGGAATGATCGTAAACTAGTTAATAGATGATATTGCAACTTGCAAGGAAGCTCTTCAGAGCAGCAGCTCAAGCAATTATTTATACCTCTGCACATCCTAGCATAATTTAAGAAAAAGGGAAATTTACTTATCAGCTCTTAATAAAGTATTCATGCTACCTTAATATGAAATGTTACCAAAATTATTTAGTGACTTATTGATTCAGTTAGGTTTTATGTTACTCTTGGTATTCTTTCTTATTTAAATCGAGGTGGCAAAGTTAACTAAGGCAGCATGGCCTTTGATTTAAACAGTTCCTTGCTCTGGAAAATTCTCAGGGTCTCAGGAAAGCTTTCAGGGAGCTGGGGCAGGAGTGGAGGGCCTAGGAGAGCCAGATGGTGGATCTTGATGTCCTTGGGAGACTGCCACGGATCTATGGATGGTCAGAGTTGGAAGGAACTTTATCCATCTTATGGTCCAACCCCCAAACTAGGAACTGAAGGCTGGAGTGGCCAAAGGACTCATTGCAGTCCCCACAGCTCAAGAGTGGCAGAGTCTTAGAACTACTATGTCATGCTGAAGTCCTCGCTGGTGTCTCTCCGTCCACAAGGCACCCTGCAGTGGGCCAACAGGGATCTATCCCATTTGTGGAAAAGAGTTATTAAGTGCTTACTATGTGCATGGCACTGAGCTAAATGCTTGTGCCAAGTGGGGATTAGGATCAGATGCATGAAACAGCAAACCCAAATAAGGGCGACTGAAATGCAATGTTGGTTGTAAACAGGATGTCGGGGTGCAGATGGTTGGTTGCGTGAGTTAGAGCCAAGGTCTCTACTGTTCCCTTGGCCTTTCCTTCATGACTGCAACATGGCTGCAGCTCCAGCCATCACTTCTGTTCTCAGCAGGAGAAAGGACAAAGGTAGAAGAAAGGAGGCAAGACCTATATTAGGCAAGCATACATTTCCCAGAACTCCCCATGGGGCTTCCGCTTACATCTCACTGGACAGAACTGTATTCTGTGGCAATCATTGGCTACAGGGAAGCTGGGAAATGTAGTTTATTTAGCTAGGCTTAATGAACCCCCAACAAAATGGGGATTCTGTTAGAAAGGAAAGAAAGACTAGATATTAGGTAGGTACTGACAGTCTGCCATGCCTGAATCATTTTGTAATTTCTCATAAGGATTCTATGGGATAGGTACTATTATTATTCCCATTTTACAGATGAGAAAACCGAGGCCTAACGTGCCCAAGGAACAGAGTTGGGGCTGGGTCTGTATGGCATCGAAGGCCTTGCTCTTAACCGCTGTGCTACCATACCTCTCTGATGAGATATCATTTCCTTCTCTGAATCTGATAACAGCTTCCTAGAACCTTAATCTCTCCATGAGAGGGTGAGTGGGAGACATTCCAAAGCAGGGGGAAGAATGGAGGCAAATGCAGCCCTGCCTGGGCCCCTGCACAGTGGTTTGCACGTAGAGGGGCCTCATAGAACGTTCGCTGTGAGAGGAGGTCAGAGGAAGATTAGAGGTGGAATTCCACTAGGAGTCGAGCATTGCAGATGTCCAGCAGCCAGAGTCAGCCTTGGGCATGAGGGAAGTTGGTGCTGTTGGTCTCTGGAACCCTCAGCCTCCTGCCCATGTCTAGGTCCATTTCCCCCTCAGCTGACCCCCACCCTTTCAGCTGCCCATTGCCCTGGGTACCATCTCTGCTTTATGAAATCCTGATTCAAGGAAACATTCTCTACCAGTTAGCATGCATCCTCCCATGACGTTGTAGAGAATCATGGAGGGATGACCAAGGTCATGTAATTCACTCCCACCCACTCATTTTACAGAGAAGGAAACTGAGGCCCAGAGAGACGCATATCCCCCAATTTCATACAGAAGTCAGCAGCAGACTAGGAAGAGAGCCCAGGACTGCTGACTCCTGGTCTAATGGGTGTGTGTGCATGCACATACGTACATTGTGTATGTGTGCTCATGCATGTGTGTGCACATATGTATTTGCTGTTTGCATTTTAAGTCTTATTTCCCACGGTGTAATTAAAGGCTTTCTCTCCTGCTAAGAAATAGTGACTTTGGGAAGTACATTGGGAAAAATTGGTGGTAGAGAAATAGTCCTGAAATCATAGCATATGGCTGGATGCCTACTTTACCTAATCCAAGATTAGGGCTGAATGTGTCTCTTGACCATTAGGGAAAAGGAGACAGACAGACAGGCAGACCAACAGCACAAGAGAAGATGAAGGAGAGATCTGGAGCCAAGTGCAGCCAGGGCAGCCAGTTGGGGAAACCTGTTGATAGAAGGTGCAGAAAATCCACATGCAGAGCTGCTGGCTCCGGTATAAAGATTCAGTCCTTGATCGGAAACAAGCACCCAGGGCAGCTTAAGTTTGCCTTGGCTGTGATGGCTCAGATCTGCAGATGTGGGGACCAACAGGGCTGCCCTCCCAGGGGCCTGGCCTTGCTGCTAATGGGATGCAGGCTGCCTTGGTTAAGGATGGGCCAAGGATTCTGCCCTGATGATTTTTCTTTGGGGTTATATAAATCAGCCAGCAAGACAGCCACTTTCATGCTGAGATGTCATATTCAAGGCTCAACCCAAGATCAATTGCTGGCTGATTTTGATTCTCTGTCACAGAGCCTGGGCTAGCCCTGCCCTAATCTGGGACACTGGCAAAGCTTGGTTTTTGATGCTTTTCACTCAGCCCCTCTTTCTTCTTTTGGCCTCCCTCCTGATCCCCAGGCAATCTGTTTCTATGTTAAAGGGTTCACCAAGGACGGTTTTACCCTAGAGTGCTCTAACAAAAGAGATCTGTTACCCCTCTAAGAGAATATCCTGCAATTTGGCTATGCTGCCATAAGGGGGCGGTAGTTCCATTGACCAGGTGCTATGAATGGTGATGTTCCGGGTGAAAATTAACAGACATAGATGTTTTGTTTGGCACTGTAGTTTTAAAAAAATGTTGAATATGTCACCAATATTTTATTGTTAGGAGATTGCATATAAAAATCCTGATTTGGGGCTTCCTTCGAAATATTAGGACATTTGGCAACATTCCTTCAGGACTACAGCCAGCTGGGGCTGAGTATAGAGGCTGGCCCGTTGGGTAGGGCATGCCGCCTCCTAGCAGCTGTCCTCATCTGGTTGCTAGTCTGTCACTTACATTACCTGCCTGCTCCTGAAGCACCTTGTTTAAGCCTTAGGTCTTCTCTAGAGTTAGAGAGAAACATTAATTTTTTTTAAAAATAGTATAGCTTAAAAAAATTAAAACAATTGAATTTAGGTGGCAATAAACAAACTCAATATTTAAATATGATACCTTAGAATCAACTTTTAGATTTTAGACAAAATCTAAGATATCTTTCTTACTAAACTAGTCCTAAACTTAAACCAATCTTAGTTTCCAGAATATACCACACTTTCTTTTACCTCTGGGATGGCCAACCACCCCGGATTGCCTGGAACTGAGGGTTTCCTGGAATGTGGAACCTTCAGTGTCCAAATCAGGAAAATCCTGGGCAAACTGGGACAGATTGCTTGCCCTACCGACCTCTGGGCTACTCTCTCTGCCTGGAACTCCACCTCTTTGCCTGGGTCACTACTCTCTCACTCTTTAGGTCACAACCTAGACCTCTCTGTCCTGACTACTCCCCACCCCATCACCCCTCCCTGCATTCCCCACCTGTGCTTGCTTACCTGCTCACTTGCCTGTCTCCCTGCTAGACCGTGGGCTCCCTGGGCACTGGCCCATGGTTCTCCTCTTCAAAGTTGTGTTCCCAGCACATGGCATGTGCATGGTACACAGTAAGTATTGAACGCTGAATATGGACTAATTCTTTCATGTCATGCATGGGGCAGGCACGAAGTCTAACTTGGCTCCGTATCCCTCACAGGCCTGGCACACGGTAGGTGTCCAATATGATGTTTGTTGAACCGAAACACGTTAAACTGGGCCAAAGATTTGGATAGATGGATATCTCTTCTGGTAAAAGAAAAGGATAAAGGAAAATAATGATCTCCCACAACAATCTCTTTCAGATTATTTTGACTACGACCTGCAGAGAGAAATGCATTTTACGTTGGGACCAGTACACTCCCCCCGACACACGTGAAACAAAAGTGTTGTATTATATGGTTCTCCTCACTACACGACAGATCTACTCGACCTATTCTGTTCTGTTCTGTTCTATTCTATTCTATTCTATTCTATTCTATTCTATTCTATTCTATTCCGTTCTATTCCATTCTGCCATTCCATTCTGTTTCATTTAAAAACATACTTGTAATAACCTATTAAATTGATTTAATCATCACTAATAGGTCCTTCCCTGTAGTTTGAAAGACTGCCCAGAGTGTCACTACTTGTCCAAATTCTTAGCAGACTTTGCACATCAGATGTCAGGTCCTTCCCAGGCACGAAGATTAAGTGGAACTAATCAAATCCTTACCGTCTGTCAAGAGTCATCTGCATGAACCCTCACTGATAATCCAGTCAACACTCACCTCTACTTTACCAACAACTCATGGTAATTACTATCTCTACCATCTCCCGTGATGCTCAGTTTCGTTATTTTACATTGTTTGTTACTGTATTGCTCTCTTTTGCTACCTGGCTGTTCCTCCTCTTCCTAAGAAGATTCTAGGTCCCTTGTGGAATGTACCATGCCCTATGCATTTTTTATGTTCTTCTTTTGACAAGCATGCTAAAAGCGAACAGAAAAGATCTGTGTTGAATTAGAAGCATCTCATACCAACGTGGGCTTTGTACTGAGGGGCCAATAACCCTGTATGTTAGCATGTGATCTCACCCCATAATTCCTGGTTGCCTACGGTCAGTAAAGGTCCTGCTCAACCAGTCTCCATCCCCATGAGGGCAAGAATTGCTCCAAGTTGGATCAAACTCTGATTACAATAAAAGAGAAGAAAGTAAGACAAAGAACGGGCCTCTGCATCAAGGGATTTATTTGAGATGCTTAATTATGGAGGACAGCACCACAGGTCTTTAAGATTAAAAAGGAGCACTCTGATTTTCAAGACACAGAATGGTGTGAGTGGCCTCTTTAGATCCTGTTCTAACCCAAGACGTGGTGGCTTCTTGAAAGGGCAATGAGAGTAAGTGGGAGTGGCCATTGGAAGGGCAGGGGACTCACCCCAGGGACAACTCTGACCACTGCTCACTCTTGCATGGCCACAATGAATGACTGGGATGGATTTAATTTCTCCTATTATAACATTTCCAATCATGCACCAACTTCCCAATCTGAGTGCTTTGAATGGGTTATGAGTTGTTGAGTTGCCTCCACGCAGGCAGGTAGGCCCTGTGGCACACAGGATCCCCAGGTTGGGTACTTCTGGCCTCCAGGAACCTCCTCCATTTACCTCAGCTTCATAAACAGTCTTATGTTCTGTCTGCCTTGACTTGAAAAAGATGGAGAGGCTCTGCCTTATACTACATTCACGTGATCCCTAACATAATGCAGCAAAGTGGGTTTGAAACCTGGAGTCCAGAGACCTGGGCTCCACTCCTGGCTCTGCCACCCACTAGCAAGACCCTCATACTTCTTATCCATATGATGTGAATGACCTCCAAAACTGCATGCGACTTACCAATGCTGGTGGTAAGAATCTATGTTTAGTATTTCTGTATAATCTGTGCCATTCTATATTGAGTTGAACTTCTCTCAGTCAATATTCAACAAGCATTTTTGGGAGGGTCTTCTCTGGGACAGGCTTGATAGTCCTGGGGGATACAATGATAAGCAAAAATCCAGTAAGTAGAAGACCTGCATTCACCTCCATGCCCCCCTCCACTTGTAAGTTTGTGCCTGAAATGGGGTAATAATGCCACTTGCTGTGTGAAGGCCCCAAATCTCCTGACCTCGAGTTCAGTGCCAAGAGCACACATTCCGTGGCATTCTGCTTTTCACAATCATCCCACCCCCACCACACACACAGGCAGATAAAGAGACGACAGTCAGAAACCAACAGAGGACACTTCCCTGAGGATACTGGGTGTGAGTGCACCACCATGTCACTGGGCGCTATCTTTTTGACATCTGCTTGTGTTTTTGACACTTCCACTGTCGTCTCAACTCTCCCCCTCCTGGTAGTCTGCTCTGTGTCACCGCCCAAATACCTCCTTCCCAAATTGGGCCATGGGGCATCCCCACTATGAGAAAGGAAGCATTTGTTTCCATCATCTACTCCTCCAGCAAAGATGCAGTTGTAAGCCTCTCCCCGGGGAGAACTCGGCTGCAGAATCTTTTGTTGAACGAAGCACCTTTCACGTGAAGAAACGGCGGCAAGATAAAATGACACGTTGCTAATGATGTATTTTATGGACTGCCATCTGTCTCTGGAAAGGTCAGAGAAAAATTGCAGCTCGGTTGCAGGTGATTGGGTCGCGGCAGTGGTTGAGGGGACAGATGGCTCTCATCGGAACATGACAAGGAGCCTCGGTGACATCATATAAATGCCCTAATTGGGAAGTGGTCAATCGAGCGGGCCTGACTTCTGAATTTGATGTGTCAATAAACAAGCTCAAGGTGAGATGCTGGATCAATACTGCAGGACAAGAACCATCCGGCAAATTTACTGCAAAGTAATTGGGTGCAAAATGACTCAACTCAACCTTCACACTGCCGAAAAGCAAACAAACGCTTGGCCCACTGGCAACGGTGACAGTTTGTACGCGTCAACGGCTGCTTAGAGCGCTCGCTGGCTGCCTGCTAATGGGTCTGGGGAAGGGAGCCCCCACGGGGAGAGAAAACCATGCGCTTTTTATGAGGACGCTGACTTCAGCATAGGCATTTAACTAGATACTTCTACCAGGACTATGTAGTCTTTAATCTAATGTGATAATTATAGTTATTGTATATCCATTTTTACTCTGATTGGGTTGGAACATATATATGAGACACAGAGGACATCTTCCTATCTATATCTATATTTCTATATCTATGTCTCTATGTCTGTATCTATATGTATATGTATGTGTATATATATATGTTTGTATATCTACTATCGGTGTAGCTTGCTCTTTCCATCTCTGAGTGTAGGGAAAAGAGAATAAAGATTATCAGTTACATTAATTTCAGGGTGTCCTGGCCTGGAGGTGGGTGGTGGGAGTAAGGAGGGTGCTCTGATCCTGACCTGACCCAGTGGTAGGAAATGTGTCTTCTCCCGGAAGCCTCCGCTGGACCATCTAGGCGTGTGGACCTTTGAGCAGGCTGGGCAAGGGTGTGCTGGAGCTCAGGAGAACGGATTGTTAAATATTCAGGAAATTCTGCGAACTGGTGATTTGACCGTTGGTAGCTTGAAATCAGCCATGGCGGGACTATTCACACCACGGACATTAGCAAACACTCCACACCAGGCCCCTGGAGTCATTTCCAGCACACCACTGGGAGGAGGGGTAGATCCTGGAAGTTTGGGATCCAGCCAAGGAAGGGTGAGTCCAGGGCTGGGCTGCACCCTCCAAGGCTGGACTTGTTGCTGGGTAATTACACTTCCGTCTGGGAGGTGTTGGGTGAGGTGGAGAGGTAGCTGAGGACAGCGAATTACTGAGGACTGAATGAGCCAATTCACAGAAGGTGCTTAGAATAGGATCTGGCTCTTATATGGTGAGCTCTTGAGACAGCTCTTGCACTTCATTCAATACTTTTATTATTCCATGTGAGCCTTACAGCAACTGTGTGAGAATAGATTTCATCACCAATATCCCCATTTTTATGATATGGAGACTGAGGCTGAGAGGTCTAATGACCTCCTGTGGTCTCATTGCCCAACGGTGCTGGAGCCATATGGAACCCAGCTGTTTCCTCTGCGTCCAGCATGTTCTCCACCATTCTGCTCATCTGCAGGTGCCCAGGAGACGTGAGGGGAAGATGCACACCTATCCAGAGAAGGAGGGCAGGGGCACTAGAGGAGGTAGCCAGAGACTGGGAGGGCAGAGAGAGGGCTGCAGGAGAATTCATGGGCTGACGTAGCTGGAGGAGGTGAGGGTAAGTTAGGGTGGAAATGGGAGGGTAGCAAAGTAGGCAAAACTAACTTCATTTTTCCATATTTAACCTAGCTCACCAGCTCTATATCCATATGGGAGCAGAAAATTTAATTCTGCTGTCAAGGTAGTCTCTCCTGGTTTTAAATTCAGTCACTGTGGGGTAAAAACTAGTAAATTCATGATTCTCCCCTTTTTCCTTCTCCTTCCCTTTTCCCTGAGGGGCAGTTTTAGTCTGGGGGAAGGGGTGGCTCTGTGTGTGTGTGTGTGTGTGTGTGTATGTGTGTGTGTGCAGCTTGTGTGGCACTGGGAGAGGGGCTTCAGGTCTGCACTGCCCTCTGGCCTCGTCTTCGGTGAAGTGTGGCGTGTCCCACCTAATCCTTGGATATTAGTCTTTATCCTTGTGGCATCTGCTGCAAGGACCCCCGTGTCCTGTGGTCTCAAGGCCCAGGGGGGCTACGCTATATCTCCATCATCACTTGGGTGCTGGTCCTCCCTCAGCTTTCTCCACCTGGTTGGTGGAGCTCCAGCACCCACATGTGTGTACATACCCCTCCCCCAGTACACACTGCTGTGAGGTGCCCTCAGGCCCAGCAGCCCAGACACTTCCTCCGACCTTTGCTACCCGGGCATACAGGTGCCAGGTGAGGTGCAGACCAGGCTTAAAGGCTCCTGCCCCACACTCCAGAATGCCAGGGAGCTTGACCTTCTGTGGCCTTTATCATCCAGCCTGTCCCACGTTTGGTGCCCCTTTGGGTCCTGGGCTTATTCTCAGAGACCTTGGTGGTGGCCTCTAAGCCATTGTCAAGTTCCCCTCTTGCTCCTCCGACCTGCTGCTCAACTTTTTACCTGTGGTGAGAGCAGCATTCTCCCATGCTGAGTTTCCCATGTAGCCTTTGGCAAGAGTCCCCCAGCCTCTCAAGAGTTAGGAGCCAAAGCCAGGCTTTTGGCCTAAAAAAACCTCACGTCTTTGTCAAGCCTCTAATTCCTTAAAATAAAATATTTTCAGGACTAGTGTTCCTTCAGTGAGTTAAAAAAAATTCACTGGGCAACTCTGTTGACCTCTTTGTTCTAAGCTGGTGCTACCTCCCTGATTTCCAAGACTGGAGACACCCGTGGCAGGAATGACAAATGGGGAAAAGCAAAAGCCAGTTATTATCTCAAAATATTATCCCTCTGCTTATGTAAATTGCTTAGCACAGGGCCTGGCATTTGTGTGGTAAGAGGTCAGTAATTGTTAGCTATCATCATCATCATCGTTATTATTATTTTATGTTGTTGAGTGTATCGTATGTAAGAGTAAGAGAGAAGCTAAGAAACAGTTACAATCATATGGTATAGGCAAGTACAGGGAGCCAGCAGAGAGTTTTGTAGGTTGGAGAAGGTTTCCAGAAGGAAGCGATGTATAAATGGAGATTGATGCTTCTCTGGCCTCACTTTTCACTGCTTCCTGCCCCACCCCATTCTTCACTTTAGCCTCGCTCAACTCTGTAATCCCAGATTCATCGTCCCTTTTCCCTGGATCCCTGCTCTTCCCTGCCTTCTCCATGCTGGGAATACTCTCTTTCCTACCTCCTTCGCCTCCCTGGCTTCAGTCTCCATCTTGACTGCAACTTCATGGGAGACCCTGAGCCAGGCCCACCCAGCTAAGCAGGTCCCAGATTCCTGATCCACAGAAACCATGAGATAATAAGTGCTTGTTGTTTTAAACCACTAAGTTGTGGGTTAATGTGTTACACAGCAGCAGATAACTGATACATTTCCACATTCTCCCTTGACCAGGATGCTCATTATCATTCTAGCACAACTTTTTGGACCCAACAAATAATTCAATAAACGAGAGGGAGGGTTTTGCAGTGACAAATGGCTGAGAGGAGAAGCCAGGAATTGCAGTTTCCTGGTGTGGTTCTGTCATCACTCTGTTGGGGGCCTTGGGTCAAGATTCTCCCTCTCTGGACCTTAGTTTCTTCATTTTGGGATGAGAGGTTGGACTAGACAATCTAAAGTGACTTCCAGCTTTAACCTTGGGTGAAGTTTTATGAAAATGCTTTCTGATGGACCCCAATTTTGCAGACAGGCAGGAACTAAATTTCATGACTGGGCATGCCTAGAAGAGGCCTCCTGCCTCCCTCTTCTACAGACTGCCTGTGAGGCCTGAGGGGACTAGTCTGATCTGCACATTTGCCCCTGAGTGGGACAGGACAATCAGTTGAAAGAGGCGCCAGGCCCTTTTGGATGACTGCTGGTCTGACCTCCAGACCTCAGAGCTGTGCCTGCCCCTTCGAAGTCCCCGCTTGCCAGGCGGGAATATTCCAGGTGCTCCCTGGCTCAGTCCTGGCCCTAAGCCTCAGGTATACTGGGATCAGCTCTCACACTAGTTATTTTCTTCTGTGACTTAAGAGGATTAGCCAGACAGGATGTTTCATGTGTCAGTATTATGCGTGACACTTAAGTATTATGCGTGAAGACACGTCCCTTCACCAGCCCCATGTGGCCTGAGGACTGGGGACAGCCAGGCTTTCTCCAGAGTCAAATGGTGCCACAGCTGCACTGTTCTGACGTCCCAAATTTTGATGTCAGTGCCTCAGGATCTTGAGAAGCAGGGATGGGGCTGGCTGAGGGCAAAGGCAGTGTGGGGTTGGAGGTTCCTGCATGAACAACCACTTGGCCCCTCCATTCCTGTGGAGGAGACTCTTACCAGTGTAATGGGAGTGTTTTTGGCTGCATGAAGCAGAAACCCAATGACAGCGCCTTAAAGGAAGAGAGATTCTCCCCCGGCCCCCACAAATAAGAAATATAGTGGCAGCTGGAATCAGTCAGTGACCAGGGACTAGAGCACCAACCATCCAAGGTAGGAAGAAAGAGATGTCACAGCAGGCGTCTGCTGTGTCTCATTGTCCAGACTGTGTCTCATGATCGCTAGCTGCAAGGGAGGCTGAGACAGAGGGAGTGTTAGAGGTAGGATGGGGAGAAGGGGAATGCAGATGGAAGTTAGGAACGTGTTGGTTGCAACTGACAGAAACCCAGTTGTTACTAGGATAGGCCAAAAGGGACATTAATCAGTTCCTGTCACCAAATGTAAGGAAGGCCAGGGTGTGGCTGGGCCTTGAGGATTGCTAGGGCTGGTTCTCCAAACTCCAGGGCTCAACTATGCCTTTCTCTGCAGGTCAGCTTTTATCTCTCAGACAGCCTTCCTCCTCCAATCAATGGAAACACAGCTGCCCACAGCTCCTGAAATCATGCCTCACAGCTTGGCCACCAGAGAGAGGTCTTTGTCCCTAGTTCTGAATTGAAAGTCTCAGGGAAGGTCTTGGCCTGCCAGGGTTACATGCCCACCCCTGCACCATTCAACCTCGGCCAGGGGCAGGGAGCCTGTGGTCAGAGTGGGGGCTAGAGGTGGATTGTAGGAGCTGCTCTCATGAGAAGAGGGAGGAGGACTGAGCAGACAAAGGTTGTCCCTACACCAGGGACACAAGAGACCTCAGAGAGCATCACCTCCAAACTCCAGAGAAGTGAGGAAATTTGGCCTACATCACACAGCAACTTAGCAGAAGACCTGGGGTTAAAAAGCCTGGCTTTCTGACAGGGTTTCTCAACGTTGGCACTGTCGCATTTGGGCTGGCTAATTCTTTGCGGTGGGGCATCCTGCATGTTGTAGGATGTTGAGTCCAGGTATTGCTTTGGACCAGCAGTGTGTGTTTTCTGCCTGGAGTGAGCTGCTTCGTCTTTCTGGGCTTCAGTTTCTTCCACTGGCAGTAATGATAGCTTCCTGCCTACCTGAGGAAGGTGGTCACGGCAACCAGAGAGACAGTTTAAAAATACTCGCTATGGGAATTCTTTGCAAAGCCAAAAGTGTGATACAAATATAAGGCATCGTGTTACAGCAATCCTTGACTCTCCTTTATGTCCGAGAAAATGGCAGGCATTGAGAGGGAATGAGAGAGAACGTGAGGGTGTGTGTGTCAGAGTTGTGTCTGAGAGCGTGTGTTTCTGAGCATGAGTGTGCATAACCAGTTCTCCCAGAGGAATAAGAAATCCTTTCACCAAATTGACACTCAGTGAGCTACTCTGTGCCTGGAGGTGAGGACATCCGCGTTGGGTGGGGCTCAGTTCCCGCTTCGTCTCATTAATCCCCAGTGTAACAATTTGTGGCCTAAGAATCAATCTTCAAAAAGGAGGCAGAGCCTCAAGTGTGCTGGAATAAAGGATGGCCACCCGGCAATTTCTCCTCTCCCAGGACCCTCAACATATTGGCCTCTGTTGGCCTCTGACTTCCTCAACCCCAAACCGAGGTCATCTTGTCAAGAAAACCAACCAACGAGTCAGTTGTCAGCCAACAGGGGTATTTTGCTGTAGAGCATGATGTAGAACAATGGTCTCAACCAGGGGCATTTCTATCCATCTCCCCCAGGGACATTTGGCAATGTCTGGAGACATAGCTGACATCCTCATCCTCTCCCTCACCCAAATGGCAGAGCCAAGTCAGCCCGGGGCCTCCCCTGTCTGGCTTGTAGGTAGATGCAGACCCTGCGATGGCCATGCTCAGGGCCTTTTCTGGGCAGTGATGTCAGGTCACATGGAGACTGCCTCCTGTGTCAAGGACCGGGCCAGGGCTCCAGGAAGAGGCCATCCAGGAACTGATCATCAGAGGTGAGAGAACACAAGTTCCACCTCGAAACCCTCCACCGGGTATAGCCCACCCTGGGTGGTGTCCTGGAGACACTGGCAGGGTCCCCAGGCAGGAATTGCTTCCTGGAGGACACCATCTTTGAACAGGGCCTTGGGAGGCCATGTGGTGACAACACGAAGACCGGAGACACCTCTACTTTGACCCAGCTTCACTGTCCTCCCTGTGGACCCTCTGGGCAGCCTGACTTGTCTCCCTTGACTGAGGTGTGAGAAAGGCTGGGGGATTTGAGAACCTAGGGAAGGAATAGAGCATGGGGGACACGAGCTGTTCTCATCCTCCTGCGCCAGTGGAGGCGTGGGGAGGCATCTGTTGCAGGTCAGTCTCAAGGGCTTGGGATGGGGCAGAAAGAAACTGAGTGGAGGCTAAGTACCTAAGTGGAAGGGACCCTGGTGAAGAGCCTACAGGGGAAGTGGCTCACCCCCACGGCCCCTCTCGTTTCCCTCCTCTGCCCAGGAGCCCCGCCATGGAGGGGAGGGTCCGGAATGGCACCCAGGTGAGGAGGTTGGGGCTCTGTCACTGGCGACATTCTTTTCCTTTTCCAGCATGACCAATTAAGATAGCACTTTTCACATCAAATCTCTTACTTCAACCCGAAGGTCCTGGATTTCTGAAGTGTGTCTTTGATTTCATCAGCGTCATCCCATATTTATCTCACATTCCTTTGAAGGGAATTTAATAAGAACTAGGAGTGTGCCCAGCCTGGAGGAGGGGCCCACAGGAAAGAAATGCCATGGCTCCCACTTTAATTAATGTACAAGACTGATACACAAGAGACAATTTAAAAACTCTGTGATCAGAGTTAAATAAAATACATGAAATTGATTATCAATGAAGGGAAATTTGAGTGCTTTATTTGGGATTAAGTCAGTGTTATGGTGTTATCCATCCTGGAAGGCTTCCTGGAGGAGGCAAGGGGGATGGTATTCATTCCAGTGGGAGGAACCCCAATGTAAGGCAGGGCAAATGCTGTCTGGAGGCAGGTGTGGCTGCTGGAAAGCCCTCCTCACATGGCCGGCAAGGCTTCTCACAAGCACCTGCATTGCTAACAGCACCTTCCTGGGCTCTGCAGGAGGTGGCTGGCTGGTTGATTTGCCATGGAAGCTTTCCCCGGGGCCATTACCTGCGAGTACATTACTTTAGGAACAGACAACCTCCCTGGCAATTTCATTTCTGCTCAAATTTGTGTTTTCACACAAGGCTGAGTTTCCATCCACCTTCAAGTGTCCTTCCCCTTTCCCATTTCACGCTCCTGTCCCTAAATAATG
Organism: Ceratotherium simum simum; assembly: GCF_057802395.1. NCBI lineage: Eukaryota > Metazoa > Chordata > Mammalia > Perissodactyla > Rhinocerotidae > Ceratotherium > Ceratotherium simum. The sequence goes on from NC_141913.1 coordinate 36,618,023, forward strand.
TTTGCATCTTCTATTAATAGGACCGTCTTGATTGTGGCTGGTCCAGCTGACCTACTTTCCCCAGTTTTTCATTCCAGAAACAGTGCAGCCTGATTCTCTTAGCACCATCAACTATTCAGCTATTTATTCCACATGTGGTTATGGAGCTCCTGCTGTTTAGAGACTTGGAAAAAACCCCCAATACCTGTAAAATACGGTGGCTTAGAGTCTAGTGGCTGGTGGCTTAGAGTCTAGTCGGGAAGTCAAGACAGGTATTCACACCACAATTATCCAACCAGGTAATGCGGTGCCTTCTGAGTGCCAGGGTGGCACTGCCCATCGGTGTGCATGTCCTCTATTTAGAGAAGGTGGGAGCTCAGGGCTGGGCACACCCTGGAAAGCCTCAGGAGGAGGTGGGAGCTCAGTGAGTTGTAATATTTTTCCAGAGAGAAGGTCCCACAGGAGTAAGCTCTCTTGCTTCCAGTTCATAATTTCTTAATTCTTCAAGGAGAAGAGGCAAGGGCCCCAGGAAGAGATCCTTAGCTGTCTTGCCATCCACTTATGTCCCCAGCCTGTTGCTAGAGACAGGTGCGTCTCTGCTTCTCCACCTGCCCATCCCGCCATTTTGATTCGGGTTCACATATCCTCCTGGCTGTCCTCCCACACCAGACTCATCCTCACCTCTGAACCTTTGCTTATAGAGTCCTTCTATGTGGAATATCTTTCTCCTTTTCTTCATCACTGTAATAGGCTTAAAAACAATTCACTTCCTTTCCACCCACCCTTCCCCGCTCCACACACGCACATACTCCCTGCCCTGTTGAAGTTGGGTTTGGCTTTGACTTGCTTTGACTTCACGGTAGACAAAGTGTATACCTCACCTCCTTGATGAAGAGTTTGGTCGTGTGACTTGCTTGGGCCAATGGGATGTTAGCAGATATTAGCATGCACTCTTGTGCTTCTGCTATGGCCACGAGAAGAACATGTCCCAACTGACCTGCTGTGCAAGGAGAATGAGAAACCAGTGTGTGAACTTGGCCTCTACCTGCAGCTTGGAGCCAAGCCCAGCCAAGCCCAGACTGGATCAATGTCCTATAGTCACATAGGTGAGAGTGCACTATTATTGTTTTGAGCCACTGACTTATGGGATGTTTGTTATGCAGCATTAATGTGGTCATATGTGACTGCTACAACCAATGCAGGAGTCCCCGTTTTCCCAGCACTTTAGGACCCCAAGTTGCTTCCTTCAGGAAGTACTCCCAGATTGACCCTGCCTACATCTCTGTTCATCTACTCTGTGCCACTCTGGCTCTCTCTGACTTGCTTTTTGTTACTCTCTGAGGGTGCTCTCTTGCCATCTCCTGTGTGGGCTTGCTGCCTTTGTAAACGTCCTGTGAGCTTGAAGAGGCTGGACTGGGGCTAACATGTCTGGTCATTTGTGTCACTTTCTTGTCACTGTGTCACTTTAGGAGCCAGGCACATAGAAGGCTCCCAGTACAGCCCAATGCCTAAAGAAGAGAGCATGGTAGTTCTGACATCCCTGGGATTCTTCACCAGGCACTGGCTTGGGTTCCAACGTCATTAAACCATTTAGTATCTAGCCTGTGTTTCTCGAATGTCCAGGGGCATTTAGGTGCAGGCTGGCTCCCATAGGTGTGGCATCCAGGGACAGTCTGGAGTGCACTTGTACTTGGCCTGTTGACCTCAGTAGCCACCTGAGTTTCAGCAAAACTATTTCCACTGCTGGACTCATTCCCAGGAAATGCCATGTACCCGGAGTTACCAGGCTTCCTGCCCGTCTTCATGGTGTGGGGAAAATAACCATTTCCTGGACAGTAAAGCTCTGGGTGTTCTCTGAGGAGGCTGGTGTCCAAAAAACCTCCACATCATCCACTTCATTGACATGATTTTGAAGTTAGAGACAGCATCCCCTCTTAGCACAACCCTTCCCTGGCCCCGCTGCTCCCTTTGCCTGGATTGTTCCCTACCCAACACAAGTTCTTGCCTGCCTGACCCGGCCCAAGGCCACTTCCTCTGGGAAGCCTCCTTCTCACTCTCAGAATTTGTTTTTTGTTCCTGTAGACCTTAATTTTTTCATCTTTTTGGACACTCAAAATTACATTGTATTCTAGCTATTTGTGTAAACACCCTTAACCTCCTCTACACTGTGAGCTCCTATGGAGGCAGGGTCTACTCAGTCCCGAGTGTATTTCCCCAGTAGATAGAAAGCTCTCTCTCAAGGGGGAGCTCTCTCATTTGAAAGAAGTCCAGAGGTGGCAGTGTCAGTCTGGTTTGATAGCTCTGCCTCTTAGACATCAAGGACTCAGTACTTTCCTGATTTCCAGCCCACCATCTTTAGCTCATGACTTGTATCCTCAAAGTGGCCTTTTCACAAGATGGCCACCAGAGCTCCAGCCATCAGATGTACATTCCAGGCAGCAAGATGAGGAAGTGTACCTTCCAGCTGAGACTGTGGGCCAGGTTGATTTGAGTGAAGAGAAAGGCTCTTAGTGGGGTTTCTGCAGAAATACGGGGCAAAGATAGGAGTATGCAAATAACAGTGACATCCTGAGTGAGAAGATGAAAACTGATGGGAAGGACTCCATAGAGACTTTGAAGATTTAAGAACAGCAGAAATACAATCCTGTGTTGCACAAAGACCTATAAACACTGAAGTTATGACACTTTGTAGATGGTGGAAAGGGCTAAAAATATAACTTCCCAGAGGGTTGAGATGGATTCCTGGATGAGAAAACTATCGAGAGTTATTAAGGGATGCTGGTTGTCAAGAAGATAACCATTCCTTCCTTCGGAGCCCGGGGCAGAGGCAGCCCCTAGGCTGAGAGTGGTCTTGCTGATGGTGATTGCAGCAAACTTCTGACTGCTGGTGGGTGTGACAGCGAGGAGAGGGAGGCTGCCAAAGGAGCCAGCTCTTTCCAGGTAAAGGTAGATCTCTGGGGCTGACTTGGGATCATGGAATGTGAGGGCTGGAAGGGAGCCTAGAGACCATTAGGGAATTCTTTCTTTTATAGATGAAGAAATTGGAGCCCAGAGGTCAAACGTGTTGCCTCAGCTCACCCAGCTGAGATAGGACTGGAACCAGGGCCAGAATTCAGGGCTTCAGGTTTCCAAGAATTGTGTGAAAACACTTCTAAAAATGGTGGAGGGGTGAATAGGCCCCATGGGACATAAAGGAGTGGTTAGGAGGAAGGGGTGAAGCCAACCTATGTCAGAGACCCACTCCCTGGTCAGCACCATCCATAAGGCATGGCTGTTTGTGCACCTTCCAGTGCCTTCCACTGCAGTTGAGGTTTGCCCCGGGCACTCGAGAAGGAGGACACCCCATTGCTGGACATTTTAATATCTCTTTCTTCTGCTTTTCTCCTTTACTCTCCCTCCTGAGTCCTATCCCCCCTCTTTCTGCCTCCATCATATTGAATCACCAGGGTGTGAAATATAATAAAGCATTGTACCGTTCAATCTGTCGGCTATTCCTTAAAGGTGTACTCCAGGTAAATATCCCCTTGGCCTGTGAAAAATGAGCTTACCTGCAACAAATGACTTTGATGAACCTCAGGAGCCGGCCCTCTATCATTCTTTTCCAATTGACTTCCCCAGCCAAGCATGGTTTCCCTGCACAAATTTGTCTTGCTGAAGGAAGAGTTTCTCTAATTCACTTTCCTCCCGATGCCCCAGCTTCCCTGCCTAGGCGTCCCGTTATCCTGCCTCCATTCTCAGAGATGTCTTTCTTCTGGAAGCCAGGGAACTCTTTGCACAGTCATCAAATGCTTCCCCAAGTTCATCGAAATGGGAATCCAAATTAACCAGTCCTTCCAGGAGCACTTACTGGATGTGGCAGACAGGATGCGGACTCAATCTGGATCTGTGAAGTGGGTGTCAGCCCATGCGTCACCGCTTCCTAGTTCTGTCACCTTGAAAACTGAATGTCTCAGTTTCCTTACCTATGAAAGTGTGGACAGGTAATAACACCTGATCTTCCTCCTTCACAGGGTTGTCTGAGTATCAAACCAATTTTTACATGTGCAAATTCTTTACAAATTGTAAATCGCTATACAAACATAAAGTTTACTATCATTATTGTGGATCTAAACTACTTAGACAATGAAAGAAATTTTGTTCATTTATTCAACAAATATTTACTGAGTGCCTGCTATGTTCAAAACATTGTCTGAGCCACTGAGGTAGTTTAGGGAATAAAAGGGACAAAATTCCTTTCATGGAGTTTAATTGTATTTCCTTACAATCTGGTTGTGATGACAAAACCAACATGCACAGGAACCAACTACAGGACAAAAGGTGTATTATATATTGGTGAACTAAATAATGTATCTTAAAATATAAGTTCCATTACCTGAGTACCTACTATGCTACTACGTGTAATTTTATTTAATTTTCAAAACAGCTATACAAGCTAAGTATTTTTACAACGGAGGACCCTGAGGCTTGCAGAGGGAAATAATTTGCCTGGTCATGAAGCAGAGCTGGGATAGAGGCTGGGACTTCAAGCTCCTCCACCATGCCTCTCAGCCTTGAGTCCCAGACTGAACTTGCTCTGTGAGTTCAGGGGTTGATGATGCTCCTGTGTCTGTGGCGGACTGAAGAAACTTCAAAGAAGTTGCCTCCCACTTGGCTTTGAAGGAGAGGAAGAGTGTGCATCAGCATGGCTGGCAGAGGAGGGCATTCCTGATAGTGGGGGAGTTGGGAGTGTGGGAGCCACGCAGGTAGCAGGGATGAGGTTGTTAGCCTGGCTGCACGGAAGGCCAGGATAGGAGAGTGAGGTTGGACAAAGCCGGATGATTGAGGGGCTCAGAGTGAAGGCTGGGGGAACATTCCTGTCCAGACAGGGAAGGTAGAAGACATATTGTTGTGGAAATAAGAAGTGGAACTCCCCCTGCCCAACAGTTTTATTTCATAGTTTTCTACATGTTTGAAAGCATAGTTAGCCTGTCACTAACTAGCTGAGTGATGCTGGGTAATTAACATCCTTCCTCTGGTTCTCAGTTTCCCCTTCTGTAAGAGGAAGGGGTTGGAAGAGAGGGATGCTGAGACTCCTTCTAGCTCTGATTCTTCTAGATCTTGATTCTCTGATTCCATAATGAACTCAAAAGCATGTAAATATGCAGATCACAACCATGTACCTGCGAGGGCTTTTTTGTGTCTCCGCTGTTGTAATTTTAGATAAGTGCCAAATGCCTCTTTATTCTCAAATATAAAAACATCGAGAAGATTAAGCCGCAGCCTGTCTCATAATAATCTGGACACCCAATTCCAGCTTTCTGATGAAGCCACCACTGTTATAAGAAAATTGGAAACTTTAATATTTGCAAAAACAAACAAATCATCCTCCCCCACCCCCCCATCTTGAATGAAGTGAATGTTTTTGACTTAGTATCTCTCTTCTCAGGTTCTTGATACATGGAGCTTTATTTTGGGACATCTGAGATTTCTGGAAACATGCTGTGGTTACAGTCCTCCTTGGGGTCTAGTCTCTTCTTTGAGGGTCAGAATCAGGTGATAGATCTGTGACCTCCATAAGATGTTCAGCCCCCAGAGTCAAACCTTAAAAAGAACTCACACAACATCAGATTAGTTACAAAACTAATTTGAGCCACCTTGATGGACCACTTTTGAAAAATGATGATTGATGATGGTGATCACGATGGTCAAACACTTTTAGTGCTAACTATGTGCCAGGCAGGGTCCTAAGCACTTTACTGGCATTAACTCGTTTAATCCTCCTGACAACCCTCTGAGGTGAGTGCTATTGTCACTCTCATTTTGCAGAGGAGGAAATGGAAGCCCAGAAAGTTAAGAAACTTGCTTGATGTCACGCGGCTAGTCAGAGATACAGTTGGAATCTGAACCTGGCAGCCTGGCTCCAGAGCCCTGTTTTATGATGTTCCACTGTCATGAAAGGATTCTGACTGCTGTTGTCCAGAACCATTTCCCACCGCTCACCCTCCTTCACCCTCTGAGGCTTTTCCTTCATTCTTCGAGCAGAACTACATCACACAACAAGCTGAATGACTTAGTCATTGGGGCACCTGACCGATAGACACCCCATTCCACCGTTCTTGTGCACGTACTAGTGTGGGTGCTAGGGAACGGAGATGAAGACAGGCTTCTTCCCCAGGGAATTCACATGCCAGTGGGAGAGTCAAGAGACAACAACAGCACAGTGTGCTGGGGGCACACTGGGCCCACGTGTGGAGTGACATCCTTTGCAGCAGGCAGTGCAGGACAGAGGACTCCTCCTATCCCTTCTTCCCTTCTCACCACCAGGTCTGCTCACCCATGGATTCCTCCAGCTTGTTGGGCTAAGTGCACTCTCTCTTGTTCCCCACTGTCAACCCTACTACCTTCTTCCCTCTTGTGCCCCAGGCACTTCTTCTTGGTGGCCTCTCCACTTCTCACCCTTCTGTGGTCGGTGGCCATTGCTGTCCTGTTCTACGCTCCGATGCTCGGTACCAGGGTGGTTCTGGCTGGAACCTGCTTTTAGCATCACCAGGTGGGTAAAACCATAAACCAGGAAATTTGAGCTGATGTGGGTATATTAGTCAGCGTTCTCCAGATAAACATAGCCAATAGGAGGTACATACATATAGAAAGAGACTTGTTATCAGGAATTGGCTCACGTGATTATTGAGGCTGTCAAGTCCCGAGATCTGCAGTCGGCAAGCTGGAGACCCGGGAGAGCTCATGGCTTAGTTCCAGTCTGAGTCTGAAGGCCTGAGAACCAGGGAAGCCGAAGGCATAGGTTCTAGTCTGAAAGCTGGCAGGCCTGAGGCCCAAGAAGAGCTGATGTTTCAATCTGAGTTCAAAGGCCAGAAGAAGAACAAGGTTCTACCTCAAGCAGTCAGGCAGGAGGAATTCCTTTTCACTCAGGTTTTTTTGTTCTATTCAGGTCTTCAATCGACTGGATGAGGCCCACCCACATTGGGGAGGACAATCTGCTTTACCGATTCAAATGCTAATCTCATGCAGAATAGTGTTTGAAAAAATGTTTGAGCACCCTGTGGCCCAGTCAAGCTGACACAAAATTAAGCATCACTGTCGGCATCTGAGCTGCGGGCAGTAGTGGATTGGATGGAGTCTTCAAGTGTTCTATGCCACTTCTGTAGGACTGGCTGATTCTGTGAAGGTAGAGGAGGCAGGAGAGCAGAGTGGTTAAGGCATGGGCTCTAGAGTTGGGACTGCCTGGCATTGTACCCAGTTTATGTACCCGGTTTATGATCTGGGACAAGTAACCTCTTTGTGTCTTAGTATCCTCATCCCCAAAGTGGGATTAATAATTGTAATTACCTTTTAAGATTATTATAAACATTAAATGAACTTATGCATATAAAGCATCTAGACCAGTGCCGAATAAATATGAACCACTATTATCCCGGGCTTCTGGACTGGGGTCCTGTGGGGGATCTGGCTGATCTGTGGGGCACTCAGTCCCTGGGTACCCCTCCCTTTCAGGGTTGCTTGAGCAATAGGCATTACTCATGACCACACGTGTGGCTTTCATGGTACAGTGGCAAGAAAATTAGGCAAGGGATTCAGGAGGCATATTCAAATTCCAGGAAAACTTCAGGACTCTCCCATAAAACTTATATCATTGGGGAGAGAAGCAGGGGATGGAGACTGCTGTGTGCCAGGGAGGGGGTAGTGGTCTCCCAAATGGGAAGGGAGATTAGATTTCTGGAATAAAATGGTAGTAAGCCACTATTGCCAGAGATCTAAAGCTGTGTCTTCCAGTCTGGCAGTGATGAATTTGATTCTCCCTCTGGTGGGCTCAGCTGCTTCTGAGTCATCTCTCTGGGAAGAGCAGTATTATTTATTGACCTGTAAACTCTCATCAGGAGTCACTTCCTAAGTAAGGCAGAGGACTGGGGCCAAATCCTTTCAAAGGAGAGTTGCTCAAAGGAGCTTATAAATCATCTATGCTGTCACCCCATTTCATAGATAAAGAAACTAAGACCAAGATGGGGAAAAGAGGGAAAAACTGATAATTGGCCACAATATGCCCAACAGCCTTCCAGGACTGACATTGTTAGCTGTTTTTACCAATGAAGAGCTAATGAGAGGAAGAGCATACCACAGTTGATGGCAGAGCTGGGGTTTGAACAGGTCTCTTGAATCCTTTATCCATTTTTCTTCCACTGCACCATGGGAGCCACGTGTGTAAGCTACATCAGAAAAAAATAAAAGGGGGCCCAGCCCAGTGGCATAGTGGTTCAGTTTGCACTCTCTGCTTTGGTGACCTGGGGTTCGTGGGTTTGAATCCTGGGCGTGGACCTACAGACCATGCATCAAGCCATGCTGTGGTGGCATGCCCCATGCAAAGTGGAGAAAGATGGGCACAGGTTAGCTCAGGGACAATCCTTCTCAAGCAAAAAGAGGAAGATTGGCAACAGATGTTAGATCAGGGCCAGTCTTCCTCACCAAAAGAAAAACAAAAGTAAACAAATAAACAATTAAACAAAAATAAATTAAAAAAAATAAAAGGGCTCAAAGCTTTAAGCTAAAAGGAGGACTCTCAGATGGTAGCGCTGATAGCATAGAGGAGCAGTTGTGGGGTGGAGAACTATTTTAAACCCCAGAAATCATCCCCTATTGGCCACTATCTCAGTGTATAAGTGAGGCTGACTTTGGGCCCTCTCTTCTCTTTCCTCTCTCTTCTTCTTTTTTCCCTGGAAGATACTGTCTGTAGCTTTTCTGGCAGATATTCAGTTTCACCCTCTTCTTCTCTGCTTAAAAAGCCTTCTTCTTTGAGAGTGATCAACGTGTGGATGATGGTGGAAGCTGTGGGAGTTGATAGGATAACTCATAAAAAGTGGATTGAGTGAGAAGAGAAGGGACTTGCTTCAGAATCTTGGGGAATAAGCTTCCATCTAAGGAGTAAACAGATGAGGAGGAGCTGATAGAGGAAGCTGAAAATAAGTGTTCTGAGAGGTAGATGGAGAACCAATGATGGAGAACCTAACAGTGTTAGGAGGCCAAGGAGACCAAAGTTTGGAGGGGGGTGGGGACTTGAATCATGATGAGGATTGAGTGGAATGAGGGTTGAGGGAAGACCTGGGGGTTTGGGTGTGCCATTTTCAATGCCAGTGAGAACAGTTTTATTCGTGGGGGAGACAGCACCCAGATGACAGAGTATTGAGATCTGATAGAAGCTGAGAAATTCCAGGCAGTGAGAAATTTCCCCTAAGAGGAAGGAGCAATTCAGGATGTTAGAATGATGGAAAAGGGTGCTGGGAAAGGTATTCCCCAATTAGGAGCCAGTTGAGCATGCTTTAGGGCCATAAACATAATGAAACCAGCTAACATTTGCTGCATGACACTCCTATTAAGTGTTTTGTAGAGAATATCTCATTTCATTCTAACGCCTGTATGAAGTAGGTGCTCTTATTATTCCAATTTTCAGACATAGAAATGGAGGCACAGAGAGAATAAGGAGCCTGCCCAGCAAGTAAGTAGAAGAGCAGGGATTCAAATCCATGCAGTCTTACTCTGCAGAAGGGGAATGAGCCACAGAGAGCCTGTGGATGATTGATCTAGCAATGGTCTGGAAGAGATGGGAAGGGATGGGATCAATAGTCCAGGTGGAGGGGTGCACCTTGGCAAAAAGTAAAAGAATACATCCTCATTTGAGACAGGAGGGAGGATGAAAGGATGGATGATAATGATGCAGAGAGCCTCTCAGGCAGAGGGAAGAAAGTCAAGGCAGTACATATTAAATGACCTTGATCTTCCCGGGAAAGTAGGTAGCACCCTATATGAGTAAAGCTGGTCTTCTTTCTCACCCATTTCCATTTTTTTTCCTTTCCTACCCAACCCCTCTTCTGGTTTTCACATGGAAGAGATAACCCAGGTTATGTTTTCAACCCGACATTTATTCGTGAATGAGGGATTAGGCTATTGTGAATAAACAGAGAAAGGGAAAATAAGTTGAAACAGATGGCCTGAGGAAGAATTCTGGGAGTTAATGAAGAACGTGGAAATGTGAAGGAATAGAAGAGGTAAGTACTGTTTTTATTTCATTTCAAGGACCACTAAGGGAGAATGCATATCTTGGTGGGGAAATATAATTTTGGAGTCCATGAGTTTGGGATCTGGAGTTAGGAGTGACTTTTATGGTGGATGGATTGGAAAGTAGATTTTCTTTTTAACTTAGGTTTTTTAAAAAAAATTAATTCTGCTAATAATAGAAACTTAGAAAGTACAGAAATATATGAAAAGGTCACAAAAATCACTTCACCTCAGAAAGTCTTTAGTACTATTTTGGATTTTTTCTTCTATTGTTTTCTCTATGCATTAAAAATTTTGTGATATCCCATCATATCATTCTTTTACTGTATAACTGTATTGTAGGCATTTTCACACATTATTAAAACTTCCGTTAAACATACTTTAAAAAATAGAGGATGGGCAATTAAAATTACTGGTAGTTAATTTAGTTACATGGTTCATAAAGTAGATATGCTTTTTAATTACTGGAGAGCAATCCTTCACATGGATTCACTGCATTTATTGATGTCTTCCCCTAGTGCTGGGCAGTAGATTGTTTCCAGTCATTTGCTTTGCTGTTAATACTCTGAGGAACATCTCCGTGCACAAACCTCTGTTTGCAGTTTGACTGTTTCCTTAGGATAGATTCTTAGAAGTAAAATAACTGGGATGAAGGGTATGGATTTTTTTTTTAAATTTTTTATTGATGTTTTAATAGTTTTTAACATTGTGAAATTTTGGGTTGTACATTTTTGTTTGTCCATCACCATATATATGTCTCCCTTCACCCCTGGTGCCCATCTCCACCCCCATTGCCCCTGGTAACCGCAATACAGTTTTCTCTGTCCATGTGTTTGTTTATATTCCACATATGAGTGAGATCATGCAGTGTTTGTGTTTCTATTTCTGGCTTACTTCACTTAACATAATACCCTCCAGGCCCATCCATGTTGTTGCAAATGGGACGATTTTGTCTTTTTTATGGCTGAGTAGTATTCCATTGTATATATATACCACATTTTCTTGATCCACTCGTCAGTCGAGGGACACTTAGGTTGCTTCCACTTCTTGGCTATAGTGAATAATACTGCAATGAACATAGGGGTGCATAAGCCTCTTTGGATTGTTGATTTCAGTTTCGTTGGATAGATTCCCAGTAGTGGGATGGCTGGATCATAGGGCATCTCTATTTTTAATTCTTTGAGGAATCTCCATACCGTTTTCCATAGAGGCTGCACCAGTTTTCATTCCCACCAGCTGTGTATGAGGGTTCCTGTTTCTCCACATCCTCTCCAACATTTGTTGTTTTTTGTCTTGGTAATTATAGCCGTAAGGGTATGAATATTTTAAAGATTGTTTCTGGAAGGTTTGCTTATATCCGTTTACACCCCATCCACAAGGGCGTGCAGAGAATGTCAGTCTCAGGAGGGTCTAAACTCTGGAAGGTTGGTGTTGAGATTTGGATTCTGAACCTGAAGCAAGATCTTGGAGCCAGTTGAGAGGCTGTTTGTTTGTTGCTCTGCTCTGGGTATGAGTGGCTCTCTACCAGGTGTTCTTGGCTCAAGGTAAGAGACCTGTGGTGAGTCTTGTCCCAGATGGAAGCCAGGGCTGTGTCTGAAAGTTCTGATCCACGGGGCAAGGGCAAAAGCAATCCTTGCCCCATAGAAATGTATCAGGATCACCTGATCTGCAGTGGCTCTTTCTTCCACAGTCATAAACCTTTTCAAAGTCTAATGAGTATGACAAAGTCTCTACCTGGACACGCACATGCACACACACACACACAGATGCACAGGCACATGTGCACTTTCTTCAGTTTCAAGGGATTCATTGATCCACAGAGGTCTCAAGGTTGATGGACACCAGATTAAGAACCTCTGCTTTAGATACCGTTAGCAGTTCTGGCCTTATTTGCGGATAGTTTAGCACTTTGGGGACCCCTTTCTGTACTAGAAATTTCAAGCCACATTCAGGATAACCATAATGGTCTGAGTCTGCCCTTTTCAGACAAAATCCCTGCATTGAAAGCTCCTTGATGTGTACTAGGGGGCGAAACTCTTTCTAATTCTCAGTACTGGGGGTAAGGCAAGGTGTCTGGACCACTTGACAAGTTGGGGGAGAGTGCACAGGAGAGAAAACACACACGTTCACACATGTATTTTCCCAGATACACATGTTCTCTTATACACGTATACTCACTCACACATATACATCACTCTCTCATACCTATACACACATATCCTTAGACACACCCACGTACACATACATTCACATATATATTCTCAGATACACATGTACTTTCCTCCCCGTCCTCCCGGCTGTGGGACCTAGTCTTCCACAGCCTCTGGCTCAGCCCTGGGACTTCTCTTTCCTCCTTCACTTGGTCTTGCCCTAGATCCCCCTCCCTTTCTCTTTTCCCCCCACTCAATGGTAAATATACCCTCCTGAGTTCGAATGAATGTAGAAGCACAGGAGGAAAGTGGTAGATAAATTTAACACACATCAAAGTTAATATATAATTTAAATATGTATAAAATTATTCCACGCATCGATTAGAAAATGGGCTGTTGACCGTTTCAAGGCAACAATCAATTTCAGAGTTCACGGGTCAGGTCAAGTTTCTTTCTAATGATCTACTAAAGCAGCAGCATTAGGGAGATAATGAACTCCATGGGCTTACAGACGTGATCTACAGCTGGGTGGCTGTGGGGCCGCCCAGCGACAGCCAGGGCCGGCTGCAGACCGAGTTCTCTTGTGGGCATGTGTAAAAGCTTGGCTGGGCAACAACCTGTGATGTAATCAAGGCAGTCTCTGGGATGACTTGCCTTTTTTTTTAAAGACCGCATGGTTGCTGATGCTCTTGGTTGTCAATGGGCAACTGTGGTGGAACCCCATGAATGTGGTTTGCAAGGATAGCATCCGCTTTTCTGGGAAGTGGAGATGGCTGGGCCAGCACTGTTAATCACCTGGCCTGACAGGGGCTGGGTAGCTTGGGGGAGGGTGAAGACTGGAGAGATGTGACCTCACTGCTGGTCTGTCCAGGGGCTCAGGCCACAGCTTGTTGACAAGCAGGAATTCCCTGTATCGCTGGGTGGTCTCACAGCTGGAGATGGAGGACCTTTTCCAGGGATATCCCTTTTTAAAACTGAGAGGGACTAAGGTTTGGGGAGAGGGAGGGTAGAGGAGGTGGAATGGGACAATTGGCCCAGAGACAATGGGAAGCAAAGATGTGGTGAGTAGCTAAGGCTGGTCCTACACAGCTTTCAGTCCTCTTCTGACCCCAAGGAGGGCATGGGAAACCAACCTGGCTCTTGGCTTTGAACCAGATCAGGAACCTGGATCTGCCTTCTGATTATTGCCAGCTCATGACCAAATGGCTGATGGACTCTGCAGGCAAGAGACACTAGATCCTAAAGCTTCCGTTTTTCATCTTGAGAGGAATTTGCTCTCAAAAGGCCTTGAGATGTTTTGATGTAATGAGATGCTCTGAAAATGTCTGCCTAACTCACTACATCTGAGTTGGTCCCTGTTATTATTTGAAGGGCAATTAAGAAGATGCTCCCACCCTCCGAAATAGCTCTCACTGTTCTTGATGAGGGCCTGTTCTTGATGCCTGAGATTCCACTATTTAGAGATACTTTCATTTTATTAAGCATCACATTCTCTTTCTTTTAAGATGTAAATCTACCCTGCAGGTCACTGGTTCACCAGTCCAGAGTAGGTGGTCAATTTGGTGATAAGTGGTTCTGAGAGTGGGGAAGAAATGCCAGAAGAGGAAATGGAGAAGTCACTGCCTGTCTTCTATGCCATGGTGTGGACAGTGGCTATTGTTCAACCTTGAGGGGCCCCTGAAGGTTTGCCCTGGCCATGAGCCACTGGCAAAGCTTCCCTGGGAACTAGTGAAGGAAGTGGGGAGGGGGAAGAAGGGAGGTGGGAGAGAGAAAGGAGAAGGAGAGGGAAGGAGGGGAGAGGTAGGAAGAGTGTTCCCCCAAGTTGTCTTGGCTACTTTCAAATCTCCATCATTTGCACATGCTGTTCCCTGGTCCTTCCTGCTGCCCCATTTCTGCCCTGTCTGTCTAGCAAACTCTTGGTCTTCCTTCTGATCTCCTCTCTGCTAGAGAAGTATTCCTGAGCATCCCTCTCTTCAGCAGTTAATGATCCCTTCTCTGCACCCCCTCTGGGCCGTGTATGTGGATGCACATGATCAGTGGATTTAGTGATCTATTTGTTTCACTCTCTTTTAAGGCAAGAACCTGTCTTTTGCACCTTGCTATCCCTGGTATGCTCAGTAAATGATATCCCCATGGTAGACGCTAAACAAATCCTTGTTGAACTAAACACAGGCAGAGCAGCCTGCTGCTGGGGCTCGTTCCATTCCATGGATGCCCAGCCAGGCCCACGGTGAGTAGATCACACCTAAGGAGGCCAGAATTGAGGAACATTCCTGAGAGAGAGTGAGGGCAGGAGCCAGGGATGTTTCTAGAGACCAGGCCCAGGCTAAATGACACGATATGCTCCCCATCCCTCGATAAGCATTTTCAAAAGGATGTAATGAGGCTATAAACACCAAAGCAAGTTTTGTTGGGGAAAAGAACACAGAAGGGCAACCCAAGTGTCGGGCAGAAGGAGGGGCCATCTCTCCTATTCTGTCCTGATGATGGCAGCAAGGGTGGTAGGGTTAAGTTGTCTAGAGATCTAGGAGACTCCCAGATTTCCCCCTCATTCCACTTGGCAAACCCCTTCCTGTGCCCTCCAACTCTCTGTCTTCTTGAGTTGCTGTCTTGCTTTTGGCCCAGGAGGCCTGAGAATTTCAGGCTCCTGCCCTTAGGGGCAGCTGTGACCCTGGAATGCATGCCTAGTTCAATCCCTACAAGTCAGACCCAAGCGTCTGGAGGAAGGAGACAAGAAAGCTTTCCATGATCCTGGAAACCAACATCCCAGGATGGCCATTTGGAAACAGTTGCTAATGAAGATGTGATGTCATGACACCATGGAGCCATTTATTATAAAAGTTCCACTGAGAATGGCACCTTTGCCTCAGTCTTCCTCCCACGCTCACCACCTGTCTGTTGACAGTGCCCCACATGCTTGGTTGCTGGGGGAGAGGTGCCATGTGCTAAATGATGATTATGGGCCCCACGCAGTGGTGGGAAAGTCACACACCAAGTGGTTCAGATCATTTTTGGTTGTCGTCGCAGGAGGTGTAAAGAACAACCTCACAAACAGGTTTGTAACAACCTTCCTCTTCACCTCATTAATCTCGCGAAGTGGAGGAAGGGAGAGAGCCGGGTGCACGCAGCAATGTGTGTACATTACTGAATTAACCAGGCATGTAATTAGCGCTCAGGTGCTCAGTAAAGGAAGAACTGCTCACCATTAGTCAAATTTAGCTTTAATGCCCTAAAGTTGGGGGATCTGTGGTGCCAGTCGGTGCAGGGAGCTGCCTCATCGCCCACGATCCCCAGCATCCCCTCCCTACCTCCCCTCTCTCATGCTAGTGGAATTTGATGTTTGGGGTATTTGTGGATGCTTATGGAAATTTATGTAACTGTTCCAAGTGCTGTAAATCACTTTCTGACAAGGAAAGTCCGTGATCCTGGTGCTTGGATATTAAGGAGCCTGCGGGAGCCAGTTGTGAGAGCAGTTGGCCTTCCCTTCTATCAGAATCTTACATGAATCAGATGGAGATGAATGCTGTTATTAATTATACGTTAATGCGGCCTTGGTTATAAAGCCATCTTTGTAGTCTGTGTGGGGACAGGTGACACCGGGTGATACCATGTTACCACAAAGTGCTTGTGCTGCAGAAAGAAATACATGAGGTCTAAGCTCACAAAGTAACCTTGGAGATTGTCGGGACTCACTCATTCATTTTGTAAATGGGGAAACTGAGACCCAGATCATGCAAATAATGGTAGAGTTAGGACTTCTGGCTTCTCAACACCACATGGCCTTCACTAGACTCCTTGATTAGGATCTGACTTCACCCCCTTCTGCATTCTGGTCTAGAAGAGCAAGTGTTCTGGAAGATTTCACTATGTCAATACACCCAGTGGGGGGGTCATCCTATGGAGGTGGGTGTGGTGGGAGAAGAGATACCTGCTTTCTCCTCTAAATAGAGACGTCTTGCTGTGTCCTTAGAGCTTAAAGGGGAGAATGTGAATGAGTAAAAGTAATGCATGATAATCAATGCTTCATGTCAAAAGAGCTTCTTATTCATGGGCTTGGGTAGTTGAACTGTTTAAGATGGAGCAGAGTGACTGTTCCATGCTGTTCAAATGATATCCCCTAAAAAGAAGACAGAGGACAGGTGGTGGAAGCAAAAAAAGATAGACTAGTCAGTTTTCTTTACTACTTCATCTCTTTTGGACAAAAGGTACCAGGTGACTTCAGAAGTTTGGTTTCTAAAGCTAGCTAAGCCATCATCTAAGGATGAGGTTCTGGCCTCAGTCTTTCTTTCCAGCCTAATCTCCCACAACTTCCTGGTAAATATCTTCCCCAACAGGCAAACCAATGAATCATCCCAGAGCATGGCTTGCCTTTTTTTTTTTTTTTTTGCTACCACTGTCCTGATCTATCCTCTCGTTTTTGGAATGTTCCTTACTAGCCCAGCCTAGTCCAGTTCAAATCTCTCCTCTGCCGTGAAGCCTTCTCCGACTAGTGCTTTTGTGGAAAGAACTCCAGGAACCTGGAGACTTCACCTTCCCAGGATATCAAATGGAGTTGACTTGATTGCCTTTGCTGCGAGGATTGCTAGCCAAGGAAAGGCCATGTGTGGGGAGGCAAGCATGAGGGAAGGGGTGGGATCAGAAGGGACGGGAAAGATGAGGCTTAGACTTGGTCCATGGCTCCAGGCCAGCACACAACTTTGCCAGCTTCAGACACTTGAACTTGAATTAGAACTATAGAAGTGTTGCCTTGAAAGGATGGTAGTTGGTGACAACAGGCTTATTCCTAGAATATAGATACTCTCATTCAGCTTTGTATTAATTTGTATATGTTTATATGTTCACTTCTAAGGGTTTTAATGCTCTTTTACATGAGTTTGGTTTATCTCCCTATTGAGATTATTCAGAGTTGGAGTTCTCTAAGCTTCATGGGTCTGGCCTAGCATGCTGGTGCTCAGATTTTTCTGGGCATTGACATGCATTCTGCATGTCTTGCTATTCCAACATCATCTCTTCTCTTCTTTCTTGCCCTGAGCTTAGGGCTGGAGGCAAGAGGTGATCAGGCAATATCAGTGATGTGAGATTACCTGATCCCATGCAAAAGAATGCCATGCAGGCTTCCATGTAGCCCACTGTATCTGCAGTTCTTTAGAAGTGTCCAGTTTTAGGGCAGTTTAATTTCACCATCTCCCAAGTCCCTGGTGTTTGAACCATATCAGAAAATTTCAGTGGGTTCTAAAATACCCCGAGTCTCCCCTTTCCACCAGTTATAACTGGCAGCTTCTATTCCATTTTGCTTTCATGTGAAACCATGACAACAGAGTGTCACACTACCTTAGGACAGGACATGTCTCTAAGCCTCTTGTCTCTGAGTGATGTGTGCCAAAAGTTTATTGTTTGGATACTCATTGACAGCCCTGGTTTCCCATTCTTGAATCTGCTCCTTTTGATCAAATATGCTCTTTAATTAAAAACATTCTCCAGACACCATGACGGCTGCTCATTCCCCATTCGGCAGCAGTGAAGCTGGAAGAGGAGCGGGAAGGTTGAGGCCCATAACTTAATTCCTGTTCATTAGCCCTGTCCTGCATTTGCCCTTTCCAATCTTGGCTTCTCTCCTAGTGAAACAAGCAGGATTAGCGTGTCATAAGAGAAGCTGGAGTCATAATTACACCCTGTGCGACAGGGCAGCAGAACCACCAAATAAATCCCTGGACAGTTATTAAAATCACCCAATGCATTACACAAATTAGAATAGGCTAGGACTTTTGGGGAGAAGGGAGGGGAGTGAAGACCCAGTATTTAAGTGTTCTTGTAAGCCATCTAAGATATTAATGTTGCAAAGCTCCTTATGAATATTTAAGAACATAAAATGGAGCTTCGCTGCAGTCCCACATCACCACAGAAGCCTATAATACAGTTGAGCTCACTTAAGAAGGCAGAGCCTGAGTCCCCAGCAGATTGAAGGCAGATGAAGCAGGACTGGTGCTTTTGCAGGCAAAATGCTCAGCACAGGCCCGTTTAATGATGTTGCATTATATCCTCATAGAAGAGGATTTAGTTAAAGACTCACAACTTTTATGGGTGGGACTCTCTAGGGATTATTAAGTCATTTCCCGCTCACCAATGATTTTAGAAGATTGACATGGTCCCTGACTGGGTTTTAATACAGAACCAACGAAGGCTTCATTCACCCATTCCATTCAGAGCCAGGTTGCACAGAACCCTCTTGGAAGTGGAGTCGTGGGACCTTTTGGCTTGCCAGGCAGTGATTACTCAGAGCTGCATTTGTGTCCCTTTTAAGCTGTTTCCTCGTGGGAGACAATTGGCTCCAGGTTCTTCTCAGAAATGAATGGAGTCCCCTGGAGAAAAGGGAAGCGCTGCTCTGCTGACAGAAGAGTCAGTTCTCAGACATGATGTTAGAGGGCGACTTTCCCAGGATCAGACCCTGTGCGTCCTTGTGCTGGGAGTGGAGGTGCAGGCCTGTCTCCTGTAGGTTGTTGGAGACACCAAGTCAGAGGGACTCGGGAGGGGTGTTGGGTAAGGACTCAGAGGTCATGGTTCTGGCTTCAGCTCAGCACATGGTCTTACTTTCTGTCTCGCTTTCCCCACCTGTCAAATGGGAATAATATTCTTGTAAAATCTGCCCATAAATGGAATAATGCATACAGGTACACTCAGGAAGAAGAGTACTATATCATATGTGATATTCTATAGGTTATGTAAATAGTATTATTACCTCATCTATTTTTTTCTTATATTTGCCAATGGTTCTGCTTTATCCCACTTCATTCTGCCTCCAGATAAAGGAAGAGAAGAAAATGATCCTATGCCTGCCCACTGACCACCCCCGCCCTTCCAGACTCCTGGCCGCCTCTTTTTAGTCAACTCTGAGCCTGAGCCCCTGTGACTTCATAGCAGCCCACAGTTGGGGCAGCATATGAGAAAGCAGAGCAAGTGTTGGCCTGTGTGGAGGGATCTGAGGACACCAAAGAGGCTCCTTTATTGCACAATAATGTTGGGGTGGGAGAGGAAAGGAGACTCCGTGCCTCCTAGAGCTTCAGGCCTCAGACAGAGGGAAAGGAACACAGCATAAGGGACAGACAGATGGCCTATACTGGTGCAGGCCAAGGTAAGCCTGGCCACGGAATATTCTGGACTGTCAGGTCATCTGCATAGTCCAGATGTAGGGCAGCACTTGTCCAGGCAGGTCCTGGAATTTCATACTCAAATGGTATCAACAGCACATAGAAGGCCAGGATTTAGCAGTATATTCATATTCTCAGAAGCTCACAACAGAAAAATTCCTTTACCTCACTATTTTTCAAATTTTGATAATGATAACTACTATTTATTGAGAAACCAAGCAACCACCTGAGAGAGAGGTATTATTCTCTCTACTTGACACACAGAGGTCAGGGAGGTCCAGGCTCTCCCCACCACCCTGCCTACTCGCTCTCTCTCCCTCTCTTTCCTTCTGTCTCTCATTCAGGTACATACACAAAGGTGTCATCTTCTCAAGGATTTTCTGCCTGGCCAGACTCTTTGACACCCACTGCCAGCCCTCATGGACACTTCCTGCAAGGCTTAACTACACAAGAATCTGTAAGCCATTAATTATAGCTTTATTAAATCTAAATAAATCAAGCCCTAAGAACATAGTCAGCTAACTTGAGTTCAGACCATATCTCCTCACTTATTAGCTGTGTGACCTTGCACAACTTATTTACCCTCTCAGAGCTTCAGCTTCCTCATGGAAAAATGTGGGAGAGGGACAAATAAGAGTAGCAGCCTCTTTGAGTTAATGTGAAGATTACATGAGATAATGCTTATGAAATGCTTAGTACATGACACAGATTGCATGTCTTCTAGGTGGTGGTTATCATCATCTCCATCATGGGTCTGAGATTCCTGTAGTAAAGATTTATTCCACTGAGAGCTTAAAACTCAGACACCTGAGTCTCTATGGAAAACAGTATGGAGATTGCTCAAAAAATTAAAAATAGAAATACCTTATGATCCAGCTATCCCACTACTGTGTATCTACCCAACGAACCTGAAATCAACAATCCAAAGAGGCTTATGCACCCCTATGTTCATTACAGCATTATTCACTATAGCCAAGACATGGAAGCAACCCAAGTGTCCCTCGACTGATAGCTGGATAAAGAAGATGGAATACTACTCAACCATAAAAAAAGACAAAATTGTCCCATTTGCAACAACATGGATGGACCTGGAGGGTATTACGTTAAGTGAAATAAGCCAGAAAGAGAAAGACAAACACTGCATGATTTCACTCATATGTGGAAGATACACCAACACACGGACAGATAGAACTGTTTGGTGGTTACCAGGGGCAAGGGGGTGGGGGATGGGCACAAAGGGTGAAGGGATGCATTTATATGGTGACTGACAAACAATAATGTACAACAAAAATTTCACAATAAAAACAAAGTTCAGACACCTGGAGGAAAAAAATCACATGTGAAGTGTTTATCTGCCAACAGTGTTGAAAGTCTAACATCATGAGGTGTGGATTGCACAACCTCCATGGTCTCTTTCAACTTTGAGACTTTCTACTAACTATCTTAGAGTGATCAGGACCTTGTAGGAAGAGGGCACAGAAGAGGTGCCTGGAGGCATAGCAGAGAGGAATGAAGAGGGGAAAGAAAGCCTGTTGCAAGGGGAGGATGATCTTTAGGACTGTGTTTCTTCAGGTTTCTGGGCTGGTCTGCTTCTTTGCATAATGGTCCCTTTGGATTGTCTTCATTAGCTGTTTGAGGCAAAGGTAAGCAAAGCTGACTTTTCCCTTGAATAATATGTGATTTGTAAGTACCATCAATCAACCTCTCAATGTTAATTATCATTAATATTTGTTAGGCACTGTGCTAAATACTTTGTCTTTTAATCCTCACTTGCAATAACTATCACCATCCTTATTTTGCAGTTGGAGAAACCAAGGTTCAAGGTCGCACAGATGGGAAGGGGTGGCACTGACTTTGAACCCAAACACTCTGAATCTAGGGCTGTGCTCTTAAACACCACTGCCTCCTTCACAACTGTTTGTGAGAATGTGATGCTTTCAGCCTGACCCTGGCCCCAAATTCACTTTGCAGTTGGTGCACATGGTCCCTGTCTTCTACACACTCATTCAAAAATATTTAGTACCTACTGTATGCCAGGTGCTAATGTAGTCTGTGGTTGGAAAAGATGCTACTGACTCACCATTGCTGGGGCTCAAAGGGTTGGGTTGGGGTTTGTGTGGGACGTCTATACTCTCTCAACCCCTCCTGAGGGCCTACACACATTTATTGAATGGCTGCTCAGGACTGGAGACACAGTCTTGAGCCAGGGATCAGAGGGTTCCTCTCTTCATGTGAAACTAACTGGCTTCCAGGTGCAATGGCAGTTCTCTGAGGGTTAGCTGCAGCTGGAAGAGTCTTTGATCTCATCAGCGCTTGAGTCAACTGAGCTGACCAGGCCGTGCTGAGGAAGACAAGGTAAACAAACACACACAGAGGAGGGCACTTACATACATGCAGTGTAGGGTTCATTTTACTCTTGCTTGGGAAACCCTCATCTTTCTCCTCTTGCAGTCTAAACTTCATTCTTCTTATAAAACTTTCCGTTTCTGCCCTCACTCATCTCTTTTTCCTTAGAATGTGAGGGGCGTTCACAATCTGTAGACACCCATGTTATTAGTCATTTGGTGTTCTCTGATTGTTTCATGTGGAAGGGTTTTTTTCTACCAGGCCCTTGTATCTAGGATGGTGAGTCCTTTGAGGGATGGGGTTGTATTCACCAGCGTAGTGTGTGTACTCAATAGGTGCTCAGTAAATACAGGCTAGTTAAAGGGATGAATGAATGCAGAGACACTATCTTCTCTTCTCTTGAGTTCCCCACTGAGTCTAGTGCAGGATGGAGCATGTGGTGGATGTTCTTTGATACTACTGACCCTCCATAGATTCATTCTTCTTTTTTTAGGCAGCCTCATGCCCATTACCCAGGGTCCATGGAGTGTGCTGTGTAGGTCCTGGTTTGGCCCTGGAGGAGCTGTTCCACCCAGCTTACCTACTGTTGGGGTTTGCTGGCTTGTGCCTTTTGCCAAGAGAGGTATATGCCATGGTGTGCTCTTGGAAGGCAAAGATGTGGCTTCCTGACAGGCTCAGTAGATTTGGGGGAAAATAACCTTAAAACAGGCAACCATTTCTGGAGATTTCCTTTAGGATTCCAATAAAGAATGTTAAACCAGCTCATGGCAATTAGAAAAATCATGGAGTCTTCAGGTGGACTTCAAAGATGACCTATTTCAGTAGTTTCCAACTTTTTTTTTTTTAAGCTTGAGACCTTCCTCAAATGAAAGCTTACCTGGAAGCCTATAAGTTGAATTTGGAGTAACTTTTGAAGTGGAGTGTGGGCCTTGTATTCTTTGCTCTTAGAGGGGCTCTGAGAACCTCCTAGAACTTCGTGGAGAACACTTTGGGAACCAATATTGGTGACGGTAGGGGACAAATGTCATTCATTTTGGTGACCCAGCATATAAACTGGCTTTCCATTCTGGAGGAACATAATTTTAGATCAGGCTGAATTTATGGATATGGGTGTACTTATCAGAGATGTTTGATTCAACATGATAGTTCAAGTATCTGGGATTTCTAATTATTTTCTTAGATGGTTTACTGAAACCTGTACTCAGTAATGGCCTAAGGAGTGAAAATAAGATGCCAGAAAAATTTGATGTAATGTAAAGAATCAAAAAATTAGATAAGGTTGACATGGATTTATCATATGCAACCTGCTCACCCATCCATTAACTAGATTCTCCTAAGAGGGATTAAAAGATGCTTCCTTTACCAAGGCACTGAGAAATACCACAACGGGGAGTGCCAACATCTTTGAAGAGGGCTCTTATCTTTATGCTGAGACTGCTGTAGCTGAAATGGGATCCCTGGACTCATTGGGGGTACTAGGATCCCCAGGGGAAGAGACCAACGAGTAACACTTTGAAAACCTCCAGAGGCAAGGTGGTACATGTATTATTTAATGTTCTTAATTGCAACAGAATCCATGTTGGCTGGCTTAAGCAAAAAAGGGATTTTATAAAGGGATATTAGATGCCACACAGGATGCATTGGACAAGGGGGTGACTAAAGAGCAGAGCCTGGGGCTGTGGAGTGGCTTTAGTGAGACACCACTGCTCCTTGGCACTGGTAATGCTTAGGACTAGACACCAGACACTGCACTCTCACCATTGCAGAGTAGGTATCTCCACCATGATTGCCAGATGTCACATCCACTACATTTAGCCTCCTCTTCATTTTGCTCACTTCTGAATCTAATTTTCATACACACCTGTCCGATTTGTCAGAATATAAGTCATATACCTGCAAGCTAACTGCAAGAGAATTTGGGAACGTAAGAACTTTTAGCTGGGCACATCACTGCACTGCAACAAATTTTGTTTCTGTTAGCAGGGAAAAAGTGGAGAGTGGCTATTGGGTAAGCTGCTAATTGTGTCTAACACTGCATGATTTCATAACAGGCAGCAGGCTTGTATAGTAATCAGAACAGCCTGGACCCATAGCTGCCTTTGGGATGGCTAATTGATTATGAAGTATTTTGTACTGAAATATAAAGACAGTCTTCTAAGAAACTTCTTGGTCTATATAATCAAAACAAAAACAAACAAACAAATAACAAACACTAGACCTAGAGAACAGAACCCTCTTTTGAGTCGCCAAGTATAGAGAACCACTGCTCCTTACCCAATTCCTAAATTTGAGGCAGAGATCCAGAGCCTAGACAGCTTTGAGGAAGGACCCTGCAACTATCTTACAAGTATATACTGCAAAACCTACTACTGGCTATCTTCAAAGAGACCTGGAGCCTTTTACCAAGGTAATGGTGGATCGGTGGGAAAGGAGACATCTATCAGTTTAGATCTTCCAATGGCTCTGAGCTAAATCCTGGGGATCCAGTATACCACTGTAGTCCAATGGTCAGTGGGGGTCTTATAGGACTTAGGTAATAAATGCAATTTTTAACATTGTAGTTGGCCTAGTGGACCCCCAAACCCATTTCAAGTTGTTTTCTCAGTCCCTGACCATATAGTTGGATGGATATATTCAGTCCCGGGCAGGATTATTACATTAATTCCCCTAAAGGTTTCTTTGTTAGAAAGTGCCAAATAGGGCCGGCTCCATGGCATAGTGGTTAAGTGTGTGCACTCCGCTGCTGGCGGCTGGAGTTCGGATCCCGGGCGCACACTGACGCACCGCTTGTCAGGCCATGCTGTGGTAGGGTCCCACATAAAGTGGAGGAAGATGGGCATGGATGTTAGCTCAGAGCCAGTCTTCCTCGGCAAAAAGAGGAGGATTGGCATGGATGTTAGCTCAGGGCTGATCTTCCTCACAAAAAAAAAAAAAAAAAAGTAAGTGCCAAATAGAAGACTTAAAGTAGGAGACCAAAAGCAATACTCTATCCCTGGGGGAACTCATTAAAGCCATCAAAGACTCAAAAGGTCCAAGTGTTGTGATCCCTATCACAATCCCATTTAAATCACTTATTTGTCTGTTACAGAAAGTGGATATATCCTGGAGAATGGCAGTAGATTATTACAAATGTGACGACGTGGGCCTCCAAATACAGTTATTCCAGATATGGCTGCCTTGCTGGAGAAAATAACCCAGCCCCTGACACTTACTCTGCAGCTATTTATATGGCCAGTGCTTTGTAAAAATTCAGTTCCAATAAGAAGACAGTTTGCTTTCATCTGGCAAGGATTACAGTACACTTTATTACTCCAGCTCTCCATCTCTATGCCACAATTTAGTCCAAAGAGATATTTAATCATCTCTTCATCCTACATCAGGTTGATTCAATATATTGACAACATCATACTGATAGGACTTGGAGAGCAAGAGATGTATATACTGCAGATACCTGGGTAAGATACATGAATGCAAGGGGATGGGTATTGAATTTCATGAAAATACAGGTACCCAATGATCAATAAACAATTTTTTATTTCTCTTTAATATCTTTTGCAATATATGGGCATATATTTTTAAATAAAATTTCATATAATTTAAATCAATATATTTTTACTATTTTATGTTTTTTCATATATCATAATTTTATATATGCATTCATCTGTGTGGACATGGCCAGTTTTCACTCCCACCTAAAATGCCATAATCTGCTTAGCTTTGCTGTCTCCTTAGAGCTTAGGTTATTACTGTTTTTTTCTTAATTCTAAGTACAGTCATGCATCACGTAATGACAGGGATACATTCTGAGAAATGGGTTGGAGAAATGCATTGCTAGGTGACTTCGTTGTTGTGCAAACATTACAGAGTGTACTTCCACAAACCTAGATGGTATAGCCTACTACGCACCCAGGCTATATGGTATAGCCTATTGCTCCTAGGCTACAAACCTGGACAGCACGTTACTATATTGAATATGGTAGGCAATTCTAACACAATGGTCAGTATTTATGTATCTAAACATATCTAAACATAGAAAAGGTACAGAAAAATATGATATAAAAGATAAAAAGTGGTACACCTGTATAGGGCACTTACCATGACTGGAGCTTGCAGGACTGGAAGTTGCTCTGGGTGAGCCAGTGAGTGAGTGGTGAGTGAATGTGAAGGCCTAGGACATCACTGTAGGCTTTATAAACACTGTAACCTTAGGCTACACTAAATTTATAAAAATATATTTTCCTTTCTTCAATGATAAGTTAACTTAAGCTTACTGTAACTTTTTACTTTATAAACTTAAAATTTTTTTTAACTTTTTCACTCGTTTGTAATAACACTTAGCTTAAAACACAAACCCATTGTACAACTGTTACCATGGCTATGACGTCATCTAGGTGATAGGAAGTTTTCAGGTCCATTGTAATCTTATGGGATCACCGTCGTATATGTGGTCTATTGTTGAACCAAAACGATGTATGACTGTACTATTGCTATAAATGTCTTCATATAAATTGCTTCTTTTTTTTTGGTTTGGGTTGTTTCCTCAGTGTATATTCCCTAAAGTGAAATTACTGTGTCAAAGGGTATGAACGGTTTTATAGCTTTTGTTACATATTGCTCTATTGCTCTCCAGACAGATTGAACCGATTTACAATGCATCTGACAGTACATAGCCACGCTATTTCCCCACAGTCCACCCAACTGGATTTTATATTTTATTTATTTTGGTTAAATTTAATATCATGTAATGATATCTTAAAGTTTTGTTAATATGCATTTCTTTAATTGTGCATCACACAATGTGACGTCATTCTTTGTCATTCTATAGTTTGTTCGTATTATTCTGGTTTCCCTGGCAAATTTGTAAGCCTATCAGTGGTAGACACCATGCATCATCCATGTGTCTATCCATCTGTTCATCATTTATTGAGTGATTATTATCACTCAATAGGCACTGTGCTAGGTTTGAGGGACACCGGAGAATAAGTTGCAGTCCTTACCCTCAAGGGACTCTCCTTGTAGTTGGAGAGAACAACAAGATCAGTGATTATAATTAAATGTAACTTAAATGTGCATATGGTGCTAATGGGGTTCAGAAGAGGAGAATAAAGGGGGTTTACCTAAGTTGTTCTTAGAGGAACCATGGAATACTTGGAGGAGATACGCTTATGTTCTGATAGTCAACCCTCAAAGAGAGTGAATCAAGCTTCAGAAGGTAAGTAAAAATTAGCCGGAGTAAGAAGGAGTGAAAGATGGATTATGTACTTTAAGAAGAGAGAGCAGTGTTTGTGAAAAAGGGCGTGGAGAAGTGAAAGTATCATGTGACCTCCAAGAAGTGCATGAGCAGGGACATGTTGGGAGAAAGCTGTAAAGTTAGGTGAATCTGGTAGGGTATTTTTGGCTCCAAATAATAGAAACTCTGATTTAACTGATTAGACAGTGAGATAAATTTGTTATCTCATCAAACCAGAAGTTCTGAGGTAGGGCTGATCCAGGGCTGGCTAATTCTATGGCTTGACACTGGCACTAAGAACCCAGGTTCTTTCCATTTTTCTACCTTGCCACCCAAGCGGGCTTCCTTCATGGTTACTACGTGGTAGTGCCACTATTCAAGGCATCTTTTGCAGACAGAACAATGCAGGGTAGAAGAAAAGAGACTGTCTCTCTTCCTGTGTGTCTTAAGAAGGAGGAAATCTTTCCCAAAAGCTCCACAGAGGACTTCCCCCTCCTTGGCACACACTGGGTCATATGCCCATCCCCAAACCAAGCTCCAGCAAGGGGAATGGCATTATCATGATTGGTCTAAAATTTTTAAGAATTATTTAAATTATTATTAATTTTTAATTATCTAAATTAAATATTTAATTCTTTAAATTATTTATGAACAGAGAACAGGATCACCTTCCTTGAGAGCTGGAACTGATCAAAATCAGAGTTTAATTAGCAAAGAAGAATGGAGAAAGGGATTTTGGATAGACAACCAATTGTATTTGCTATATTAGGGAGCTAATATTTGTATCCCCTATAAGGCTGGTTGATTCACTTATTGCCACTTCTGAATTATTTCCTGTGGAGATCCTATCATTAATTAGTTTTGAGCCATGCAGAGTCCCGTAGTAATGGAAGAGTCATAGCAGTGCCCTCCTCCTCTGCCCCCCTCACCCAGTAAAACAGTAGGTGAAAAGAGATGAATAGAGTTGTCAAATAAATATTCATTGAATGCCTACTCTGTGTCAGACAGAGTTGTAGGTGTCGTGGAAACAGAACAGAATAAAATGCGGCACCCACTCCCTGCTCCAAAGAGCTCATTGAGGGGGCTGGGGTGAGGAGACAGGTGAAGGGGATAAATAGATTCATATACTGATAATATAGTGTTATGATACAATGATTACAGCTGTCGTTTACTGAGTGTCTGCTATGTTCTACCTAAGGGTAATTTTCTCATTTAGTCTTTACAGCTACCGTTATTTATTCCCCCATTTGCCATTGAGAATAGTGAGTCTCAGGATTAGGTGCCTAGTTCAAGTCTCACAGCTAGTAAAGGTGAGAGCCAGAATTCAAACTGAGGTCTGCTGACTCAGAGCCCATGCTCTTAACTGCTCTGCCATGTCATCTCCCTGTCATTAACCCAAACACTGAAGTGCCATGAATTCCCAGAGGAAGGCTATGCTCAGGTTGTCAGGGATAGAGCTGTGAACATTCTGCAAAGGAAGTGCAATGTGAGCTGAGTCATGGAAGGCCAGAGCAGAAATCAGATGAATAAATTTGGGAAGGCCTTCCAGGGGGAAGAACATGTGCAAAGGCCTGGAGGCATGGAAGAGCTGGAGGGTGGGGAACATTGGGAGCTGGGACTAAAGTGGTAGGGTGGGCCAGAAGGACACTTGTATCCTGTGCTTAGGGGGTTGGATTTGTCTCATGGGCAACGGATGTCTTCTGAAGTATTTGAAGCAAAGTTGAGTTCTAGAAAGACCAACTTGGTAACATTGTGGAAGATGGATTTGGAGGGGACAAGATCCAGGGAGACCAGTTAGGAAGCTGTTGTATGATCCAGATAAGAGAAAATTAGAAAGGAGAATTGAGTAACTGAAAGACATTTTAGAGGCAGAATCAAGAGGATTTGGTGACTGATTTGATTTGGGAGTGAAAGAAAAGATTTGAGGATGACTCCCATGTACCTGGTTTGGGCAACTAGATTGATAGCAATGGTGTATATTCAGGAATCCCTGTATTATGAGAAACTGAACTCAAATTAGCTTAAGCAAAAAGAAATGTAAAGACACCTACAGCTGGGAAGAAATTGACGTAGCTCCTGGAGTTGAAGGAAGAGATATAGGAATCAACCAAGGGCTCAATACCTCTAGGACATTGTCTTGTGTCTCGTCTTTGCCTGTCTCTGCTCAACTCTTTCCACATGCCAGCAAAGATGACCACTGATAGCTCCAAATGTGCACCGCCCCCATCTTTGCAACCCTGGTGGAAAGACACCTTCTCTCCCCCACAGTCCTGCCTGAGTCATGGGCTCACCCCAGACCAGTCCCTGTATCCAGGAAAATGGGGCACTGTGGCCAGGATCAACTGCTCAATCCTGTGGCCAGAAGAAAGGAGACGGTGCAGAACATATTGGGCAGCCCAAGATAATGCTTGTCATGGTTCACTTTAGATGCTGTTGGCCAAGAGATAAGGCAGTGGGGGAACAGCATTAAACAACTTTCAATCCAGTTCTGATTTGGATGTGTGGAATTCACAGCATCAAACTACCGAGCTGACTCCAAGTGCCACAATAATTTATTGAAATCAACATGCTAGTGAGACAAGAAGGCTGACAGACAGCAGATGGCTCCCACACAGAAAGGCTAATCAATTCTGACAAACAACAGCCATCATAAAAGAGTGGAATGTACACAGCATGCACACACGTCTGAATGGCTCAGAGACAAAGGCTCCCACTTGGCCTAGCCAGGAGAGGGAAACAGCCTCTGTGAGGCAGCGTCATGAGAAAGCCTGGGCATTTCAGACCCTCTGTGGCTGGCCTTATCTCCCACCGCTCCCCCATACAGATCTCTGCTCCAATGGCACCTGAGTCTTCAGGGTTCCTCAGACCCGCCTTGGGCATTTTCACCTCTCTGCCTTTGCTCACATCCTTCCCTCTGCCTGGAATACCCAGTCCTCCCTGCTCTTTCTGTACCTCAAGAACTGACCCAGTGCTCAAGGTCCAGCACAAGTCCTCACTCTTCCTAAAGACTTGTATTGTTGTTAATGCATCATGGCTATGTTTGTGACTAACTGTCCTCACTAGATTAACTAGACTGAAAGTTTTTTGAGGACAGGTGACATGCCATACACACATCCCTGTATACCCAGGAACACCTAGCACAGGACTGTGAACTAAGTTTTAAATGAAGTTTTATTTATTCACTTCTAATCTTGGGGTGGAAGGAATCACATTTCATAAGAGATGGAAAAAGTCTTTGCAACATACAGTAAAAGATTAATGATGCTAATATCTTAAAATAAGCCTTTACAAATCAGTAATACAGAATAAGAAACCCAATAGGGAAGTAGGCAAAGAAAGTTAACAGGAAATTCACAGAATGACTGAGCCATATTTATGAAAAAGGTCAACTTTACTAGCTATCAAAGAGATGCAAATTAAAACAATGTGATTTCAATTTTTGCTTATCAAATTGGGGAAGATTTAAAAATGCACTCTACAGTGTTAGCAAGAGCATCGTGAAATAGCTACTCACATGATGTAGGGGGGATTGCACACGGTGTGGGTTTCCTGGAGATGGAGTTGGCAATTTTTATTTCAAGTCTTAAAAATTTCCATACTTTTAAAATCTGTAATTCTGCTTCTAGAGTTTTATCCTAAGAATGTAATCAGAGCTGCACAGATAGATTATATATAAAGATGTATATCTTAGTATGTTGATGAATGACCTGGCTGATTCTCACTTATTCAGTGTCCAGAAGTCAGCTCCAGAAAGAGAAGTGGAATTTATACAATTCCCTCCCATTTTCCAGATATGACAATTCCTAAAGAGATCCAAAAAATTTCCTGACTTGATTTCCCTTAAAAAACCCTTGACAGTTGCTTTGAGGCCTGCTGGAATGTGGTGACCTGCTCCCTTCCCATTGGTAGGGGATAGTCTGCTCTCCCTGGAAGATCTACACTCAGGATCTTTTGCTTTAATCTAAGCTTCTGCCGTGAACACCACTGTTTCCCATGCAATACTTCCATCATTTTTATGCTCACCTCTCAGGTCCTGGGGGTCTTTGGGAAATCTGATACACTGTCTTAAAGACTGACCTAGTTGGTGGAGTACAGACAGGAAAGATGAACTTCATTTTATTATTCCCCAGATTAGTTAAACACTGTCAACCCATCCATCCATCCATCCGTCCACCCACCCATCCATCTATCCATCCATCCAAACAATCCCTCCCTCCCAATATTGATTTAGCACATGCCATGTGCCAGGAACTGTGCTGGGTGTTGGGTGCTAGGTTTACACTAGTAATAGGCATGATCCCTACCACCAAGTTACTCAGAGCTCAGGGGCATGATGGACTAAAAAAGAGACAGTTAATTGTTTCTTCCAGAGATCAACGTACACAAAGTGCTCTGGAGCACAGAGCGGGGATGTTTAACCCAGACAGTGAATCTCAGAATGAGGGCCTGAGTAGGGTTTTCAAAGTTGCCTATAAGTCAACCTCATAATAGGGAAAGGAGAAGGGGATATTTCAGAGAGCGAGAGAACAGCATATTCGAAGGTCTGGAATCGAGAGGAAGCGTGAAGCAATGGAGGAACTATAAAGAACTCAGCATGACTGTGGGCTTTGGAGGCTCAAGGAAGGGATAGAGGTAGAAAGTCAAGGAGACTGAGGGCGTAAAAGTCTTGTTGGAAATGCCTAGGAGTTTGAGCTTTATCTGGGAGGCCAAGAGGGGACATTGGTATGTTTAAGGGAGGGGAGTTTTAAGTATTTTTGAAAAATCAGGCTGGTAGCAGGGAGGTGGAAGGATTGAAGGGGCGCGAGGCCAATCAGGACACGATTGCGGTGATCTGGAGAGTCGAGACATTACAAAGGCCAAGTGGACAGGACTCAGAGATGGGAGTGTACGGGATGAGGGAGGATAACGAAGGGCATTGCAGGGATGAGGGGCAAGGAGCCATCAGCAAAAACTTGCACGCTTCTGGTGTGAGCTGGCTAGTCTAGATTTAGATATTGTCGGGAAAGCAGAGAAAATGATTTCTGTCCTTGCCCTATTTCCCATGGCAGCCCACTCAGCATTCAGCCCTCCTCTCTTCCTTTTCCTCTTCTAGTCTGTCTCCTGGAGCTCTTTGGATGTGGCTGCAGTGGATGGCCCAGACATAGCCCTGTGGCTGGGGCCCAGCATTCGCACAATTTCCTGGACCACCAGTGGCTTTCCTGACAGCAAGTTCCGTAGCCTGGTCTCAGGAATGGGTGACTGGGGACTTTTGTCCCTGCTGAGAAGATTCCTGAATGCAGCCTATACTTCATCAACAAAAATTTGTTGAGGGAGGGCCTACTTTGTGCTCAGCATGGAGCAGGGTATCAGGCAAAAGCAATCTCTTAGATATTGATTGTACTTTTTATTCCACTTTCAAGGCCCAGCTTGTTCTACAAAGTTGTTCTACAAAGTCTGCCTTATATCCTCACCCCACCCCAGGTTCCCATGGTTTAGACCCCTATTACATTCCATTTCACACTGAATTATCAGTATTTGTTCACACATCTATCCCTTCAGATAGGCTGTGAATTCCTCCGGGTGCACAGGCTGCATATACTCCCCTATCCCCTCCAGCATATGCCTGCCCAGTCCCCATCTTTGCTCTTCCTCATCCCCTAGCATCTTGGACAGTATTCGATGTAGTTAGTACTCATCGCTGAGAGTTCGAACTTTGGTGGTGGGGCAGTGCTGTTATTTCTTAGCCATGAACAGTTGCTAATGTTGTTGGGGGTCAGACACAGAAAATTCCCCCCGGTTTTTAAAGGTTGTAGCTGTAGACTGAAGCTCTTAACACTCTGCCTAGTTACCTGATTTCCTCAGGTCGGTCTGGCCTGTTTGAGGGAAGGCATTTTGGCCTGGAAATGTGATGCTTTGAAGACACCATAGGAAGCAAAACACCCAGCTTTCCGCTTGGGAATGGGACTCCTGCCTTTAACACCTGTCTTGGGAAATCAGCCTGAGCAACATAATTGCAATGAAATTATCCCCGATTGCACCCACACATTCATTATGAGATTCCTTATTGACACCTTGACAATTTGTTTCAGAAGACGTTATTGCATATTCCTCCCTCTGGAATAGATTCAGATGCATATAGACATACGAGCCCACACATAATGTATATGCATATCGGTGTGTTTTTATTATATAATTATACAAAGCTATCAATCAGTTTTCATTTGGAACTCTTTGCATTTATAGTTCAGGAAGTTATTTAAAATCAAGAGGTGGAGAACAGAGCCTAGAAGAACGGAAGAGGGAGAGTTGGGTTGGGAAGCCAGTGAGTGTGTTTGCTATTTGGGAGCTATACCTCCCCCAGGCCCCACACACACTCCTCCCCCTGACACTGTACCATGGCTTGCTACCAGGGGGGACTCAGACCTGGGCAGCACCCACAAGAGAAGGGTATCAGTGGAACAACTCCAAGGGGAACCTTCTCAGGGTCATAAGGTGCCATCGTTGGCTCCTGCAGACCCTTCTGTTGGGTCTGGGGAAGACTTATGGCTACGCTGATCTCCATACAGTTGCAAAGGGACAGCTGGCTGCCAGTCAGGCTCATGTACCACCCAAGGTCCATGAAGATCAAGCAAGATACCTTAGAGCAGGGATCTCCAACCTTTTAAAGTCATGACACACACGAAAACGAGAATATTTGTACTGCACATTGTAGTCAACTGCAGGGGACTTGGGGTTCTATATGGGGCTTGGGAAAAAAGTCATTCCATTTTCTTTATATTATACAAAATGAAGAATAAAATACAGTATATTAGGAAAGATAATATATACTGAATTAGGATAAAACACTTTCCTAGTTTTAATGAGAAACTTGAGCTTGCTTCCTTCCATGAATGTATCTGTTTCGTATCAGGGTTTATGTTTGAAACAGCTACACACCGTGCCTGATCAAGACTCTTTTAATGATGATCTCTACAAATTCATGGTAGTCACTCTCGATAAGAAACTTTGTTTGCACAAGTGGATGATAAAAAATTTAAAGCCATTTTTATAACCATTAAAGATTCATAACAGTTGAAATTATATTTAAAGAATTTAACAGCCTTCCTTTTCTTTCATTGACAAATGTGGTGTTGCAAGTTTTTGTGATGATGCAGATGGGTTTCAAGTCCAACTGAACTTGTTCACGTCAAGGATTCAGAAGAATGATGGCACTCTCATTTGCAGAATGTGGATGTGCTGTTGGATGATTCACTCTGCAGCTGGCTTGGATGACATTTGAATAGTACAACCACTGCAAACAGACAAAAGTATATGACATACATGAGTTCAATCCAGGGCCATTGACACTATTGCCCGCCATAAAACAACACCCAGCCTCTCTCTGCCCTTTTCTCTTCTGACTGCAGCATTTTAGGGCTGCAAACAATGTCCCTTCGTACGTGAACTGCTCCAGTGACTCATCAGCCTTTGTATCTCTAGGACAGTGGCCAGTGGGGCTCACAGCTGGCTGCTGGAGTAGGTGTCCAGGGGTAGAGTTTCTCCTTGGTCATTCTCATTGCAGCTCTGAAGAGCAGCACAGGTCAGATGCCACTAGTCATGTTCACTGTCTGTGGAAATCACAGCATATGCTCTCAGACGCTGCCTGCCTTGAGTGGCCTTCTGAGGAGCCACAGACAGGAGACCATCCCCAGGCACTCTGTCTGTCCCAGGCCCCATCCTGCTTGCTGCATCCTTAAATGCATCCCATCTCCAGGTCTTTGCTCCTTCCTGGAGAGTTTTCTCTTCTTCTGTACTCACTGTTAAATCTTACCGGGTCTGCAAAGCCCAGCTCAACCACTTCTCCTCTGCCAAGTCCTATCTAACTAATGTGTCCCACAGAGACCCATCTCCCTTGAACTTCTAGAGTCTGCCCTCAGGCAGCCCTGAACTCACAGTAATTTGCTCTGCATTTTTAACTCTAAATGTGCCCTCGTCTTGGCTGGAGAGTGAGCACCCATTGCAGATAGTGTCTCAGGCACCCCGAGCCCAGGACTCCAGAAGAAGTCATCTCCTGTTCATTCCTGCACAGTGCTTTGCACATAGTAGGTGCTCAATTCATATCATCTGAGAGATTAACAGGAAGGAACTTGCACACAGTAAACATGACTCATAATGATGCTGTTTAATAAATTCCATCAAAAAATTATGATTTTCAGCATCAATTTTTTGTGCAACATTCTGGGAATACCAACAACTCAGAACACACAATGCTTGAATTACTACTGACAAAATGTACCAATGTTCCTCTCTCCTCTCGATTAAATATGATATTACTGGCTCATTAGCATTTTTAAATACCCTTTAACAGCCAGTCCAGCATTTTCATTTTGTCCAAGGGGCATTTCTGCTGCAAGGGATGGCTATAGAAACGTAGGCTATTATTGTACAGAGTGAGTCCTTCCCACTCTGACTCTCCCTGGAGAAGATTTTGCCAACTGGGTGGTGGGCAACACTGCAGGGCCAGAAGGGTCATGGTTAACATCCAAGTTAGGGACGCTCTAGGTAGCTGAGCTTGGAGTTCAGAGCCCTAGTTCGCCTGGGTGGCTGTTTTGTTTTTTTTTTAATTTAAGTTTGTGATTGACTTATTATGTGCACTGGCACTTTTAAGAGATTCGAATAAAACACAGTGAGAGTTCAGAACAAATGTAAATGGCCTCAAAGAAAAGGGAGGGGAAAAAAACGAGGATAATCTTTTTTAATGGCTGTAAAATGTGGGAAGGATAGATCATGAGCTCTCTGCATGGGGCCCTTGTCTGGTCTCAATCCAGTATTGTAATTTAGACATGACTTTTTATTTAATTTCTGACTGAGAAAGGGAAATTAGAAAACAGCATTATCTCAGCTGCTGCGTTATAATGAACAATATTTCACAGTGCCAGCCCTGGAGTTACCTTCACAACTTCTTTTATGAGGCGCATGTTAACTCCGGTTCTAGGAGAGCTTGAATTTTCCCACACACTGGTTGCTTGAGGAGCAAAAATGGAAGTACGGTTTTTAATTAGAAGCTGGTTTAAGGCTCAGGCAGCCCACAGGTTTGCAGGTAGGGGGAGAGAACAGCAAGATAATAAAATGAGGGGCTGGAAGACTCTAAAACCTGGATTAGGCTGTTCTGGAC
Organism: Ceratotherium simum simum; assembly: GCF_057802395.1. NCBI lineage: Eukaryota > Metazoa > Chordata > Mammalia > Perissodactyla > Rhinocerotidae > Ceratotherium > Ceratotherium simum. The sequence goes on from NC_141913.1 coordinate 36,654,047, forward strand.
TTCCCTACATGTAAGTAACGGTCCCCTTTTAATCTCCTAACCATGTTTGTTTATTTCATTTTTAAATCGGGGGGATTTATCCAATCTGTAATTAACCCTTGCATCTGGCCAAAGCAGTTCTGCCTTCTGGCCCTTTCACTCCCCTCTCCTGGCCACTAAATACATAATGGTCTGATAAATATTTAAGCAGTGATGAGGGAGATAATGCAAGTAATCCATTAGAGCCGCCTGCCTGGGCTGGCATGGGGGAAAACAGCGGTGCTAAAGTGGATGGAGTAAGTGCTAAGATCCCAGGTTGAGCAGCAGGCTTGCTGACCACTGGGGGCCCTGAGTGCCAAGCCCGGCTGCGGGGAGGCAAGACACTGGAGGCCCCGGGAGCCTTTTCTCCCACTTTGCCCTCCCAGAGCACTTGCCCCTGACCCCCGGGGCCAGCCTCATTGCTGAGTGGGATGGGGCTGGGCCCATCTTCTGGAAGGCGGAATGGCATGGGAATGAACCTCCCCCAATGAGGGGAGCTGGGATGTCTGCACTGCGCTGCTGGGGCCTCCAGGACAGCCCACGGCTAACTTCTACAACCAGGATAATCACAAGCCCCAGTGTGCACAGGACAGGCCCAGGTTATGCCATTTGTCTGGCATAGTTATTAACGGTGCCCTCTTTCACTTTTAAGTGTCCTAATTTGGACAATAAATTATATAGTCACCTCCCTATGACCTTCTAATAACATGCTGCAGAGTGATGGAGGGAGGCAGGAAATCATAGCAGCAACTCTCCTCATATAATATACACAAAACAGCCATATGTATGAGTCAAAAACTCAATGCTCAACTACAGAAGCACCTCACCCAGAGACACATGTGCATGTGCATGCGCGCGTGCGCTCGCGCGCTCACACACACACACACACACAGAATCTAACTCCTTTGCTTCTCCTAACTCCCCCTGCACTTCACCCGTATGTCTCTCTTGGCTCACTGCAATCTCTCCCTTGATTCTAATGTTGGTGTACATGCCTTAGCTTTGTGGCTTCCTTCAGGGTATAACGTGGGTCTGATCTATTGTGGCACCCGCTGTAGCTCCCAGCTCAGTGTTGACCACATTTGTAGTGTAGAATGAATGAATCAATTGTGATTGTTTGTGATTACGTTAAATCTCTCTGATTATCTTGGAAGATCTTTGACTTCAGCAAATGTCTTTTTATCCAGAGTATCATTCATGTACCCAAATACACATCCGCATAAAACTCCCTTTTATACACATGAACACATCTCAAAATAATCATATGTGAAAACACAATACTTCATGCATTCTCTCTTTCAATACCTCTCTCCACCATCAGAAAACAGAAAGATCAAGTTCCTCATTTTTATGAATTCATCTCTACTAGCCTTCTCTTGTTTTCCCTCTTTGGAATAAGGAGTAGACGGTCTAAAGTTCAAGACAGTCCCTATTATCCACTCAATTAATCCTTTCTCTTCCCTCCCTCCCTGTCGTTCATCTTGCCATTCATTTCTTCACTCACTGACTCATCAATAATCATTTATTGAAAACTACGTGCTGGGCTAAGCTGATTCTGGGCATGACCTCAGACCAGTCCTTCTGAGGCCTCAATCTCCTCATGACCAGAATGAGCTGAATGTTACATTGCTGGCTTCAGAAACACCATCCAGGCCATTCCTCGTAGACAGATCTCACATAAATCCATGTGTCTGCCTCCTCCTAGCTCCCAGGGTGCAAATCTGGAGAGTAAGGAGGGAAGTCCCCTCCAGGGACTTCACACCCTCAAGCCTATTTATGTATTGACTTTCCCTCCTGCCCTGGCCCCGGGTCAGCCTGTGCCTAATGCTGCTGAGCTCTGCTCCTCTGGGGAGCTGCCTTGGCCAGAACCCAGCTGCCCTAGACCTCCAGGGTTATGGCCCCTATGGCCTTGACGTCAGCCGCCTCCCTAGGGCAGTGCCCTTGGGGCCTCTACTTCAGTGCTCAATGTCTGCAGGCCCCACTCCCCAGCAGTGAGCTCACTTCATGCCCTGCCAGTCATTCAGAGGTTCACCCATCTCCTGGTCCTCTCCTCACTGCTAGCCGCAACATCATTATTCACACACACACCTAGGTACATACAAAACATGCATGTATATATGTATGCACAACATTTGTGCATTAATACATGCATACAGGTTGCAAAAATAGTTCATAAAATCAACACAAGCTTGCACATCCACAAACTTTATGTGTGCACACAATTTGTACAATATGTACACGTACATATACAACATACACGCTAGCAAACACACCCTAAAATCATAGAAAACATGAGATAGACAGCAGTCTTCAAGTATCTGCAGGTCTCCCATGTGTGAAGCACTTTGTTACATGCCATCTGGAATACAAGGAGTGAAAGTGAATGCTTGTGTGTAGATATGCACACCCTGATCTCATGGACGCACACTACCTCTCCTCCTGATCTCATGGATGCACATTACCTCTCCTCTCTCTCTTTATGTTGCTTCTCTTATATTACTACTGGCATTGTGAGCAGCTGCTTGCAGCAATTTAGTTTTTTTTTAAGACTATTTTTTTAGAGTAGTTTTAGGTTTGTAGCAAAATTGAGTGGAAGGTAGAGAGATTTCCCATATATATCCTGCTTCTACACATGCATAGCCTCCCTCATTATCAACATCCCCCACCAGAGTGGTTACAACTGCGGAACCTACACTGATACATCTTAATCATCCAAAGTCCATAGTTTACCTTAGAGTTCCTTCTTGGTGTATATTCTACAGGTTTGGACAAATGTATAATGACATGTATCCATCATTAGAGTATCATACAGAGTATTTTCACGGCCCTAAAAATCCTCTGTGCTCCACCTATTCATCCTCTCATCCCCCACCAACCCCTGGCAACCACTGGTCTTTTGACTGTTGTCATAATTTTGCCTTTTCCAGAATGTCATATAGTTGGAATCATACAGTATGTAGCCTTTTCAGATTGGCTTCTTCAACTTAGTAATAGGCACTTAAGGTTCCTCTATGTCTTTTCATGGTTTGATAGCTCATTTCGTTTTAGTGTTGAATAACATTCCATTTGTCTGGATGTACCAGTTTATTTATCCATTTACCTACTGAGGGACATTTTGGTTGCTTCCAAGTTTTGGCAATTACGAATAAGCTGCTATAAACTTTGGCGTGCAGGTTTTTGTGTGGTTGAAAGTTTTCAACTCCTTTGGATAAACACTAAGGAGCACGATTGCTGGATCATATGGGAAGAGTATGTTTAGTTTTGTAAGAAACCGCCAAACTCTCTTCTAAAGTGGCTGTACCATTTTGCATTCCCACCGGCTATGAATGAGAGTTCCTCTTGCTCCACATCCTAGTCAGCATTTGGTGTTGTCAGTGTTCTGGATTTTGGCCATTCTGTGTAGTGGTATCTTGTTGTTTTAGTTTGCATTTCCCTGATAACATACGATGTGGAGCTTATTTTAGTATGCTTTTTTGCCATCTGTATATCTTCTTTGATGCTAAGGTCTTTGGCTCATTTTTAATCAGTTTGTTTGTTTTCTAATTGCTGAGTTTTGAGAGTTGTTTGTTTATTTTGGATAACAGTCCTTTACCAGATATGCCTTTGCAAATATTTTCTCCAAGTCTGTGGGTGGTCTTCTTATTCTCTTCACATTGTCTTTCATAGAGCAGAAGTCTTTAATTTTAATGAAGTCCAGCTTATCAATTTTTTCTTTCATGGATCATGCCTTTGGTGTTGTATCACAAAAGTCACTACCACACCCAAGATCATCTAGGTTTTCTACTATGTTATCTTCTAGGAGTTTTATAGTTTTGCATTTTACATTTAGGTCTATGATTCATTTTGAGTTAATTTTTGTGAAAACTGTAAAATCTGTGTCTAGATTCGTTTTTTCTTTGCATGTAGATGTCCAATTGTTCCAGCACCGTTTGTTGAAAAGACTATATTTACCCCACTGTATTGCCTTTTTTCCTTTGTCAAAAGTCAGTTGACTATATTTATATAGGTCTGTTTCTGGGCTCTCTTTCTGTCCCATTGATCTGTCTATTCTTTCACCAATAGCACACTGTCTTGATTACTGTAGATTGATAGAAAGTCTTGGAGTCAGGTAGCATCAGTCCTCCAAATTTGTTCTTCTCCCTTAATATTGTGTTGGCTATTCTGGGTCTTTTGCCTCTCCGTGTAAGCTTTAGAATCAGTTTGTTGATATACACAAAATAACTTACTAGAATTTTGGTTGAGATTGCATTGAATCTATAGATCAAGTTGGGAAGAACTGATATCTTGACAATATTGAGTCTTCCTATCCGTGAACATGGAATATCTCTCCATTTATTTAGTTCGTCTTTGATTTAGTTTATCAGTGTCTCATAGTTTTCCTCATAAAGATCTTGCATATATTTTGTTAGATTTATAACTAAGTATTTATTTTGGTGGGGATACTAATGTAAATGGTATAGTGTTTTTAATTTCAAATTCTACTTGTTCATTGCTAGTATATAGGAAAGCAATTAACTTTAGCACATTAATCTCGTATTCTGCAACCTTGCTATAATTGCTCATTAGTTCCAGGAGTTTTTTTGTTGATTCTTTCAGATTTTCTATGTAGATGATTGTGTCATCTGCAAACAAAGACACCTTTTTTCCCCCTTACTAATCTGTATATGTTTTATTTCCTTGTCTCGTCTTATTGCATTGGCTAGCACTTCCAGTATGATGTTGAAAAGCAGCGGTGACAGGGGACATCCTTGCCTTGTTGTTGATCTTAGTGAGAAAGCTTTGAGTTTCTCACCATTATGTATGATGTTAACTACAGGTTTTTTGTAGTTGTTCCTTATCAAGTTGAGGATGTTCCCTTCTGTTCCTAATTTACTGAGAGCTTTTCTTTTTTTTTTTTGTGAGGAAGACAAGCCCTGAGATAACATCTGATGCCAATTCTCCTCTTTTTTGCTGAGGAAGACTGGCCCTGGGCTAACATTCATGTCCATTTTCCTCTACTTTATATGGGATGTTGCCAAAGCATGGCTTAACAAGCGGTGCATGGATGCGTGCCTGGGATCCGAACCGGCAAACCCTGGGCCGCCGCAGCAGAGCACCCGCACTTTACTGCTTGCACCACCGGGCCAGCCCCTACTGAGAGCTTTTATCACGAATGAGTGTTAGATTTTTTACAACGCATTTTCTGCATCTACTGATATGATCATGTGATTTTTCTTTTTAGCCTGTTGATGTGATAGATTACATTAATTGATTTTTGAATGTTAAACCAGCCTTGCCTACCTGGAATAAATCCCACTTGGTTGTGACATATAATTCTTTTTTTTTTTTTTTAAAGATTTTATTTATTTATTTTTCTCCCCCAAAGCCCCAGCAGATAGTTGTACGTCATAGCTGCACATCCTTCCAGTTGATGTATGTGGGACGCGGCCTCAGCATGGCTGGAGAAGCAGCGCGTCGGTGTGTGCCCGGGATCCGAACCCCGGCCGCCAGCAGCGGAGCGCGCGCAGCTAACCACTAAGCCATGGGGCTGGCCCTGTGACATATAATTCTTTACATACATTGTTAGATTTTATTTGCCAACATTTTGTTGATGATTTTTGCATCTGTGTTCATGAGAGATGTTGGTCTGTAATGTCTTTGTCTGATTTTGGTATTAAAGTAACGCTGGCCTCATAGAATGAGTTAGGAAGTATTCCTTCTGCTTCAATCCTCTGAAATGTTCAGCAGAATTCACCAGTGAACCCATCTAAGCCTGGTGCTTTTTGTTTTAAAAGGTTATTAACTATTGATTGAATTTCTTTATAGATACGAGCCTATTCAGATTGCCTTTTTATTCTTGTGTGAGTTTTGGCAGATCGTGCCTTTCAAGGAATTTGTCATTTCATCTAGGTTATCAAATTTGTGGGCATAAAGTTGTTCACAGAATTGCTTTATTATCCTTTTAATGTCTATGGAATCTGTAGTGATGTCCCTTCTTTCATTTCTGATATTAGTTATTTACATACTCTCTCTTTTTTTCTTAGTTCATCTGGCTAGGGGCTTATTGATTTCATTGATCTTTTCAAAAAAAGCAGCTTTTGGTTAAGTTGATTTTCATTATTGATTTCCTGTTTTTAACTTTAATTAAATTTAATTTAAATTTAATCAATTTCATTGATTTCTGCTCTAATTCTTACTATTCTTTTCTCCTGTTTACTTTGGATTTAATTTGCTCTTCTTTTTCTAGTTTCCTAAGGCGGAAACTTAGACTGTTGAGTTTAGACCTTTCTTCTTTTCTAATATACGTATTCAGTGCTATAAAATTCCCTCTAAGCACTACCTTTGCTGTGTTCCACAAATTTTGATAAATTGTATTTTCATTTTCATTTAGTTCAAAATATTTTCTAATTTCTCTTGCTATTTCTCCTTTGGCCCATGTGTTATCTAGAAGTGTGTTGTTTAATCTCTGCATATTTTGGGATTTTCTAGTTATCTTTCTTTTTTTGATTTCTAGTTTAATTCCATTGTGGTCTGAGAGCAGACATTGCATGATTTCTATTCTTTTAAATTTGTTAAGGTATGCTTTATGGTCCATAATGTGGTCTATCTTGGTGAAAGTTCCATGTGAGCTTGGAAGGATGTATATTCTGCTTTTGCTGGATGAACTAGTCTATAAATGTCAATTATATCTAGTTGATTGATGATGTTGAGTTTAACTATGTCCTCACTGATATTCTTCCTGCTGGATCTGTCCATTTCTGATAGAGGGATGTTGAAATCTTTAACTATGATAGTGGATTCATCTATTTTTCCTTGCAGTTCTATCAGTTTTTGTCTCATGTAGTTGACACTCTGTCGTTAGGCAAATACATATTAAGAATTGTTATGTCTTCTTGGAGAATTGACCACTTTATCCCTTATTTATCCCTGATAACTTTCCTTGATTTGAAGTCTACTCTGTCTGAAATTAATATAGCTACTCCTGCTTCCTTTTGATTAGTGTTAGCATGGCATATTTTTCTCCACCCACTTTTAATTTATATATGTCTTTATATTTAAAGTGGGTTTCTTGTGGAAAACATATAGTTGGGTCTTATTTTTTTATCCACTCGGACAACCTCTGTCTTTGAATTGGTGCATTCAGACGATTGACATTCAAAGTGATTATTGATGTAGTTGGATTAATATCTACCATATTTGTTACTGTTTGCTATTTTTTGCCCTTGTTCTTGTTCTTATTTTTGTATTCAACTCTTTTCCTGCCTTTTGTGGTTTTAACTGAGCATTTTACATGATTCTATTTTCTCTCCTTTCTTAGCATATCAGTTATATTTCTTTTTTTTTTTTTCTTTTCTTAATGGTTGCCTAGAGTTTGCAACATACATTTACAGCTAACTGAAGCACACTTGCAAATAACACTATGCCACTTCCTGGGTAGTGTGAGTGCCTTATAATAATAAAATAATCCTAATTCCTCCGTCCTCTCCCTCGTATCATTGCTGTCATTCATTTCACTTATATATAAACATACATAATACACACACACTAATACATAAGATATATACATAAGCACATATAATTGAATACATTGTTGCTATTATTATTTTGAGCAAACTATTATTTGTTAATTAAAAATAATAAAAAAGTTTTTATTTTACCTTCACTTATTCCTTCTCCAATGCTCTTTCTTCCTTATATAAATCCAAGTTTCTGAACTATATTATTTTCCTTCTCTTTAAAGAACTTTTTTAGCATTTCTTGCAAGGAAGTCTACTGGCAACAAATTCCCTAAATTTTTGTTTGCCTGAGAAAGTGTTTATTTCTCCTTTACTTTTGAAGGATCATTTTGTACGGTACAGAATTCTAGGTTGGTGGTTTGTTTTTCTCAATACTTTAAATATTTCGCTTCACTCTCTTCTTGTTTGTAGGGTGTCTGAGAAGTTGAATATAATTCTTGTCTTTGTTCCTCTATGGGTAAGATGTTTTTCCCCTCTGGCTTTCTGCAGCATTTTTTCTTTATCTTTCATTTTCTATAGTTTGCAAGTAATATGCCTAGGTGTAGTTTTGTTTGTTAGTTTGCTTGTTTTGTTTTTGCATTTCTCCTGCCTTGTAGTCTCTGAGCTTCCTGGATCTATGATTTGGCGTCTGACATTAAATTGGGAAAATTCTCAGTCATAATTATTTCAAGTATTTCTTCTATTTTTTTTTTCTCTTTCTTCCCCTTCTGGTATTCCCAAAGACGTTACATGTTTTGCAGGTGCACCACAGTCCTGGGATATTCTGTTCTGTTTTTTCCATCTTTGTTCTCTTCACTTTTCAGTTTTGGAGGTTTCTATTACTATATCCTCAAGCTCAGAGATTCTTTCCTCAGCCATGTCCAGTTTACTAATAAGCCCATAAAAGGCATTCTTCATTTCTGTTGTAATGTTTTTTTTATCTCTAGGCTTTCTTTTTGATTCTTTCTTTGGATTTCTATCTTTCTGCTTGCATTCCCCATCTGTTCTTGCACGTTGTCTACTTTATCCATTAGAGCCCTTAGCATATTAATCATAGTTGTTTTAAATTCTTGGTCTGATAATTCCAACATCCTTGCCATGTTGGGCTCTGATGATTGCACTGTCTCTTCAAATTTTGTTTTTTGCCTTTTGGTATGCCTCATAACGTTTTCTTGATGGCCAGACGTAATGTACCGGGTAAAAGAAATTGCTGTAAATAGGAAGCATTCTATAGTCCTGTGAATGTCCTATGATTAGATCTCATTCTTTTAGTGAGCCCCGTGCCTCTGGACTGCGAACTTCACAGATGTTTCTCAGGCTTTTCCCCACTTTAGGTGGGGGAGGATGGCTAGAGCTGGCTGGAGTTGGGTATTATTTCTCTTCTCCCAGGCCAGTTAGGCTTTGATCATACCCCAGCAGGTTAGGCTCTGGTGAAGTAATTTCTCCTGAGGGCAGGCCTTGTTAAGAAGAACAGAGTACTCTGGCTTATTTCAAAATGGTTCCTTTTCCTCTTCCCTTGTTGGAAGCACTAGGGGATTTCTTCCCTGCTATTTACTGTGAGAACCTGGTCAGGCTCCTGGAGATAAATCTTACAAAATTGTGGCGACCCCGCTATGAGTGGGTCCACCTGGAGTTTTTATCTCTCAGACTTGTCCACACTGAACCTCCAGCAATTCATCAACTCCAGTTCAGGCTTTCCTACCCTGGCACTGGTTCTTGTGGTGGTTTCTACTCATTAGTCTCTGCTTGAGGAAGCTGCAACTCCCTGTACTTGCTTGTCTGTATCTCCAATCTTGGGGGCAGCGCTTTGCCCTGTGTCCTCCCCTCTCTTATGGATCCAAGAAAAGTTGTTCTTGATTTTTCAACTTGTTTAGTTTTTTACTTGTTAGGACAGAGTGACGACTTCCAAGCTCCTTATATGTGGAACCGGAAGCTAGAAGTCCAGCACTTTAGTTTTGTTCCATATATTCAGGGATGAGGCCTCTTGAATTCTGCATGGGCTTTTGTGCCACAATAAAACTGCAATTTGAGTCCAGAGGCCTGTCATCAAAGATATGAGCATTGCAGGACTGCATGTTGGTGGTAATTGCCCTGGTCCTTGGCATGACCACTCAATTGAGCAGGGGGATCTGCCAGCAGAGGAGGATGACATGACGAGGCAGTTTCTGTCCATAGGGAGACAACTACATCCGTAAGAATGGCACCAGGATAGTGAATAGTTGAGTCTGGAGTCAGACTGACTCAAACCCCAATTATTAGCAGGGTGACCTTTGACAAGTTCTTACCAACCACTCTAAGCCTCAGTTTCCTCCTCTATGAAATGGAGTCAATGATGGACCTTCCTCATAGGGTTGTTGTGAGGCCTGAAAGAGGATAAATTAAGTGTTAGCAGAGGGCTCCTCTCATAGTAAGTGCCCAATAACTGGTAGCTGTTATTACCAGAAGGAATATACATACAAAAATATGCTGTCTGCTCAGAAGGTGGAAGGGAGCAAGCTAACTCCTTACAGGGCTAGGAAAAGTCAGCAAATTCTAGAGTTGCTTAAACTTAATCTTTGCTTCCTTTGCCTGTGCTATGCGTGGGCCCCTGGTTTCTGAAGGGGCCATCTCTTTGGCCTAGTTATCAAGTCCTTGCTGTGGAACTGAATCGTTAAGTCCTAGAAATGTTTCCTTGGGCTGCGAGGCCTCAGGGGAGTGGGACGTCATAACCAGAGATGATTTTGACTTCTAGAACCTTCCCCAAAGGTCTTTTCCACACAGATTAACAGCAGAGTTGCTGGTCTTGTGAAGGCCGTGTGCGTTAGGACAGGTGTCCAGGACTCTTTTCCCATCATTTGTTCTCTTGGGGACTGTAATTTGCCTCAGTGTCTGCCTCCCTGTGAGACTGTGGTACAAATTGCCAAGGACAGATTTATATAGCTTTGGGTGAGCCACAGGCCATTGGTGAAATCCAGGAGAAACATCAAAGACCTTGACAAAAAATCGCACCTATTACGAAACAGGCAGACTAGCCAAACAATCAACCAAAGAGCAAAATGGAAATGTAGTAACAGAGCCAGACCTTACAAAACAAGGGAAACTCTAGGTGGTCCACAGAAGGTGGGACCCAGGGCCATCCTGAGAAGGGGATATCTGGGTCTCTAAGCTGATTGCACTGTGTGAGCATCCTCGCAATCCCTGACATTGCCACTTAGGGCAAAATGAACATTGGTGACAGCCTTGGAAGGCATACAAGGCACAAAGGGTCACCCTTAAAGAATCGCAGGGGTGGGAGAGGAGCAGATCCCCCCCATGACTTGTCTTGGTGATGAGAAGTGAGAGGGCAGAGAATTGGGGTACGTGTTCATGGGCTGACAATGGGTGTTGCTATGGCCTGAATGTTTGTATCCTCCAAAATTCATATGTTGAAACTCTAACCCCCCAGCATGATGGCATTTGGAGGTGGGGCCTTTGGGAGGTAATTAGGGTTAGATTAGGTCTTAAGGGTGGAGTCCCCATGATGGGATTAGAGGCCTTATAAGGAGATGAAAGGAACACAGCTTTTTCTCTCCACCATGTGAGGACACAGTAAGAAGATGGCTGTCCACAAATCAGGAAGTGGGTTCTCACCAGAACCCAACCATACTGGCACCCTGATCTTGGACTTCCAGGCTTAAGAACTGTGAGAAATGAATTTCTGTTGTTTAAGCCACCCAGTCTATGATATTCTGCTATAGCAGCCCGAAATGACCGAGACAGATGTGTACATATATCAACCATGCTTAGCATTAGCTGCAACTTTCTCTTCCAGCCTCCAGCTCCTCTGCCAGGAGCCTTGTCTTTTCAGCAACTGGGGGCCCCAGAGTGTTTGCCTGAAAGCATCATTATCTGGAGATAGCCTCCCAAAGCACCCAAGGGCACATGTGAACAGAACCTGGTGCAGAGCCCTTGGTCTCAGCAGTCTTTCCTTTGGAGGGTGATCCCTAGGACAGGTGTTCAGAGCCCATTTCTCAGGATGGAATCTGCCCAGAGCCATATAGAATAGAAGACACCTTCACTTCCTGGCCAGGACCTGTGTCCAGAATACACTGCAATATGATATTATAGTAGGTTGAACCCTTGACTCTATGCAGATCCATATCCTTCCCTAACAGTGCTTGTGTGAGGGATCTGTGTGGTGCTTCCTACCTCTGTAAATTAGAGCTCTTTCTTCCATGCAGTTTCACTGGTGGGACTCCATATACTCTGCAGGTGATCACTCTAAAGGTGGTTGTTGAGTTGGGTACAGTCTGGAAACCTAGTTTGGACCTGAGAATTAGGACAACTAATTTCTAGCCCTGGAGTAACTGAAAACTCCTTCTAGATTCCCCAACTATTCAAGCTGGTTAGCTTTCTTGGAACCTCTGATGAGAAAGAAGACAGAGCAGAGTGAGGTGTTCCTTGGGCCCTTCCCACTCCCCTTTGCAGCTTCTCAGTGGGTCTACTCCTCTCCTTCCCCTCTACTGCGCAGACCACCTGGAGTCAGCACCCACCTGACCACCTCCACGTTGCTCTTCACCAGATGTTGCTCTGTGCTCTGAGCTACCCCTTTAGCATCACTGTTCCACATGCTCAAAGTTTCACTTCTGCAGGGACCTTCCAGCTGGACATCTCCCTGAGAGAATCTGATCACCTAAATCGTGTTAAGCTGTAAATTTTTATGAGGCTCTAATGTGTGATTCATTTCTGAGGTTAATTGCCTGTTGATAGGGCACAACGTCTTCCCCAAAGTGGTAGACTTCCCAAGTAATAGAATTTTAGGCATCAAGAAGAGGGAAGTCGGAAGTCCTTAGAATCTCAGCTGGACTTCTGCCCTTGACAAGCCCTAGTTAGGGTTTCCTTCCCAATGCAGACACCAGCATTTGCTTCATGGTGTCAAAGAAAGCTCCACCTGCAGCTGAAGGAGATCCATTGCTGATAGCTGAAATCGAAGGGCGAGAAGCAGACACAAGTCCAGGGCCACTTGGTGAGGTCAGGAATTGGAGAAAGTTTTCTTATACGTTTGCATATCACACCTGGATCAATAAACAGGTTTTTTTAATTGTTATTCATTTTACAACTCAATAAAGCTTAATTATGAGGAAGCAGAAAGGCAAGCAGAAGCCATGCTCACATAATATTGTATTCCTTGCAATTCCTGTGAGGCCCTCGCACTTGCATTGCAACGTAAAACAAACCAAATTACGGAGACTATTCAAAATTCATTTAAAAACATCATTGAGGAGCATCATAATAAAAACACAATGAAAAAGACATGCTTGGGTTGTTAATTTGTAGTGCGGTGCAAGTTCATGGGGGTCTGTGTGCATGTGTACGTGTCGGGATGCCTGCACACGTGTGGACTAATTAGCTTTGCTGGAAGCAGCCAGGGACTGAGGGCTACACGGGTGGAGGTGATGGATTGGACTGGCACAAGGCGGACATGGAGAGGGTTGGTGACTGCTGGGAAGTGCCTGCTGCCCTTTCTCTCGTTTTGGACAAAAGTCTGTGAGGTGACGTTGGAATCTTAGTCTTAGAGCAGAGCCTGGGGTGACCAGGATGTTGATCAGGGGCTGAGGGACATTCCAGGGGCTAGGCTTGGGGAGAAGGTGTTCAAAGAGAGCCAGTTCTCTGCATCTCACTCACCTGGTCTAGCAGGGAGCCTGCCTGCCTCACCTGCAGACACAGAGCCCCACAGCCTGATTAGCTCTGGTCCCAGTAAGGAGCATCTAGGGAGGTGCTCGTGGCTCAGAAGCATTTAACTGTGTGCCAACAGCCAATTTACCAGGAGAGCCATGTGCCTGTCACTCAGACCCAGCTGACTCAGGTGCCTCGCCTGTGAGGGGCTCACACCTTCTGTTGGGAGCCCACCCAGCCTGGGTTCTGGATCAAGGGTACCAGACCCCTCAATCTTAACACCCAGTGTCTACTTGGACTTGTCCCTACAGTCTCTGTGGAGTTCTTTGTCTTGACCTCATCTCACCTGACTTTTGGAGTCGACCTTTCAGTTTCTCTCTCACCAACCTCCTGCTTCCCTCCTCCCAGGCCTGCCCTGCCCTGTGCCTCTGTTGCCCAAGTCTTAACATTGGAGGGAAGCTAGTCTTACCACCACACACCCCAACACCGTTTTGACAGTTTTCCTGTTGTGATCCTGAGCCCATTGCTTTGGTCCTCAGTTTACTCATCTGGAAAACAGATGTCATTAAGTATGCCTTCCCTCCCTCCAGAAGTGTTTTCCGAATTAATTAATTCTCTTAATTAATTAATTAAGTAAAGCACTTTGAGATACTTAGATGAAAGGTGCACTAGAAGTGCAAATTATTATTTATTCTTAATGAACCCTTCTTTGGAGATAATTTACTCCTGATTCTGAAGGGAAGCATGGTGGACCCCAGGAGAGGAGGAAATGACAAGGTTGGTTTTTTGTTGGTTTTGGGGGGAGCGGAAGGGAAGGGGGATTATTATATGCAGCTATTCTCTCCGTAGGCTAATAGTGAGAGAGTTAGCCAAGCATTCTTTGCACTGCTCCGTTGTGCTGCCTCAACAAGGATTGTTAACCCATGAAAGTGCAAGGGCAGAGAGCTCCAAAACAGAATCACTTACAGATCGAATCGTGGTCTGGTTTTAAGACTGGGAAGTCACCAGTACTAGAGAGAGAGGAGAGGGAGGGAGAGAGAGGAAAAAGAGAAGAGAAGAGAAAAGAAAAGGGAGAGAGGAGAGAGAGAGAGAGAGGAGAGAGAGAGGGAGAAGAGAGAAAGAGAGAGGAGGTTTTGAGTGTATTCTTACCTGCTGTGGGTACTCAAGGAAAGAGGAGACATGTGGAGAAGGCTGTGTGTTGGGGCAGCTGGCTGCTCCACGTGTATTTCGCAGCTGGATTTTTGCCCCCTCTGGACCATCTAAGTTTCCTTCCAGCATTGACAATATCTGGACTTCTGGCAGGCTCTTCTTCTCTCCCTCTTTTTTCCTAGGCCCAGACCTTCATAAAAGTGTGAAGTCTGCACATTTCATCTATGGGGCTCTTGCCTCCCTGTTCTACCAGCAGCCCCGCCTCAACAATCTGAGACTACCTTGTTCTGCCAGGCACATGGCCCCCAGGTTCTCTTCCCCGCTCCCTTCAACTCCTCATCTCAGGAAGTGCGGGTTAGGGTGTGTGGGTGGAGTGGAAGAGAATCCACTCACAGGGAATGTAAATGACCCAAGGCTATACAACTTCTATAACTTAACACAACTCTGAGAGTGAAGTAGGTAATCTTGGTTACTTCTGAGCCCGGAATTGGGGAAAGCGAAGGAAAGAGGAATGGGAAGGAGCTTTAATTATTTCCTTTCTAAGCTTTTGTATTGTTTGACATTTCTTCCAGTGAAGATGCATGATTTTTATGATCACCATCTCCTATCTCAAGCAGATGAAATAAACAGCCTAAAGACGGCATTTAAGGCATCGGCCAAAGGAGGGGTCATTCTTCTTGACAGTCCTGATATCCTGACGTCACCTGCCTGCTGTGGGAGGTGCGCCTGGGCTGGCCTGCGAGCAGAGGAGGTTGGTCAACCGGAGGTTGGTCAAGCGGGCCAAATAGAGAGGCGTGAGCTGCGGGAGGCAAATGGGCGAGAGCCTAGAAACGCAGATGCAAACTCGTGCCTCCTGAAGCCCTTGTAGACTCCAGATTTTTGCAAGACATCAAAAGCTTTCCTACAAGACAAAGAGGGGGCTTGGGCCTCTGGTCACTGTGGCATGGCGTGAACTCTACAAAGCCATGGAAGATCTGCTCTATTAGAAGTGAGCAGTGCTGCTCTGTACCGGTGTCTGGTTACAACCGCAGGATAAGGGCCGAGAGGCAGGATGCATGCGTGGTCTTGGGGCCTCAGAGGCAGAGAGCCCACCTTTGAATCGGTTTTGCCACTTGCTTGCTGGTAACCTTGGGCAAGTTACTCAAGCACTTCATACCTCAGTTTTCTCATATGTAAACTGGGTTAACAGTAGCATCTACCATACAGGGATGATGTGAGGATGAAATGAGCTAAAATGGTACAGCATTGAAGATTGGCTGACACATGGAATGTGCTATATGTACATCAACCATTATGATTGTTGCTACTATAGCTCAGTGTCCATGCATGCAGTGGGGCCTGAGCTGGGTGTGCAATGCAGGCTGAGGCATGTTGGTGCATGCTTGGAGTGAGAGGAGGGGCCTGCCCTAGTCTGCCTGCATGGGGCACCAAGAAACCTGCTGAGGATGCAGCCCTTCCCAGGGAGCAGATGTTGAAGGTCTGTTGAAGGAGGGATTCTGCACAATGCCTGGTTTTCAGGTTGTGCCCCCCAAGCCCCCAGGACCCCAGCCTGATTCCTAGAGGGCCAAGAGCTGTAAAGAAGTAGAGAATGAGCAAAAACTACTAAGAGCTGGCAACCAACATTTCTGTAAGATGCAGCCCCAGGCAGCACCCACTGCTTGGGGGCTGGTGAAAGTAAGCATGGGGCCAGGGGCGGGTCTCGGGAAATGCACCGAGGCTGGGCCCAGGGACAACAGACCAGCCTCGAGTGGTGGCTAGAGATGCCCCTGGGACTCCTTGGCAAAAATTTGAGGTGGCAGCAGCTCCCAGAGAGGAGAGCAGGATCAATGCCAGAAAAAAGGTGAGCTTGTGATTATAAAAAGAAAAAAACATAAAATGCTCTTTATGATCCTGCCTGCCTTCTAAGGACAGTGGGCCCTGTTTCAGGAAAGGTCCTTGGTCTCCTACCAGCTTTCTGAAACTCTTGGTGCTGAGGGATCCGTTTTTTTCCCTTTAATTTTCAATGTGTCATGGATGGATACTTTTATAAAAGGCAATAAAAATGAATTACTAGAAAAATAAAAAACAGATGTACAACATAGAAGACCCAATTTTTTTATTACTAAAGTCAACAGACATAAAGTTACTCTGTCAAATTGCTGTAACTTTCCAAATACTTACTCTCATTCCTGGACTCATCTCGTTGTAGACTGGTATCCAAAGTTTAGGGCCTGCCTTGGGTCCAGGGGCCACACTAAGTCTCACCTGGATCCTGGATACTGACCCACAGAGATGCTTGGTGCTTGGAGCAGCAGGCGAAGGGATGGCTGCCTCTGGATTGAGGGAGTGGGAAAACACTGGATTAACTTCCTAGGGCTGCGGTAACAAGGTACCACACACTGGGTGGCTTAAAACAACAGAAATTTAATCTCTTACAGTTCCGGAGTCTAGAAGTCCGAAGTCAAGTTGTCTGCGGGGCTATGCTCCTTCTGAGGGCTCTAAGGAAGGACCCTTCCCTCTCTCTTCCAGCTTCTGGTGACTCCTGGCAATCCTTGGCATTCCTTGGCTTGTAACTGCATCACTCCAATCTCTGCCTCGGTCTCCACATGGCTTCACACTTTCCCTGTGTGTCTCCAAATCTCTCTCTCTCCTCTAAGGACACCACTCATTGGGTTTAGGGCCCACCCTAATCCAGTATGACCTCATCTTAACTTGATTACATCTGCAAGGATACTATTTCCAAAGAGGGTCAAATTCTTAGGTCCTGGTGGGCATGAATCTGAGGAGGTAGAGATGTTATTCACTATTCAACCTGGCACAGATAGCATGGATGGACCCAGACACTGGAGGCAGAGGGGATCAAGAGGGCATGGCAAAAATCAGGGACCAGCTTTGGACTCTGGATTTGCGAAAGTCTGGGCCAATTATGCCTGGATCCCTGCAGGACAAAGAAGTCCTGGGTGACATCTTAACACTTACGCTAATCATGACCATATTTGTACTCTTGGGCCATGGTAGCCTGAGGAAGCTGTTTATAGGGGCAGGAAGGGAATTCCTGTGGTATTGGGGCTTCTCTCCCACAGCTTCTGAGGATGCAGAGGAGGGTGAGCAAGTGAAATCTGAGGCAAAACTGACCATTCTCCACACCCTGAGTGTCTGGGGAAGCCTTGGACGGAGCTCTGCAGGGAAAGGCAAGGTGCTATTGGACTTTCTCGTGTGTGAGAGGCAGCATTGCCCAGTGGTTAGAGCGCCAGCACTGGCATCAAACTGCTGGGCTCGAAGTCTGGCTCGACCACTAGAAGCTTTGCAACCTGAGGCAAGTTACTTCCCTTTCAGTGCCTTGTTTTCCTCATCTGCAAAATGGGGCTAATTACTCCAAATTCTATGATTGTTGTGAATAAAAAACATGATAATAGATGCAAAGAGCTTGGCACAGTGCCTGCACTTGGTAGCTACTCAATAAATGCTATCTATTATCAATATAATGATTTTTAGCTGGACCAGGGAAGTGACTGCTATCCTGAATTGGGCTCATTAGGAAAAAGAGACCTCATATTTTTAAATAAGTTCTATGTGCTCAGCATTGTTTTGGGTGATTTATATGTTTACATAATATCAATAGATGTTTTTGAGAGGTTAATTTGTGATTGATTTATTTATTAAATTAACATATCAAGCTTTTATTGAGCAGCTACCATGTGCAAGCGGCAGTGGTGAATTCAAATACATAAGGGGAGGCCACTGCACTTTGGACAAAGAAATAAGTCAAGGTTGGTTTAAGGAAGGATTTTATGCAATTTTGTCTTGACACAGGAGATTCAATTAATTGACCTCTTAGGACCTTCTGGCCCTTGGTTCTGCGAGACAATGTGATAGAAGAAGAACGTGAATTATTTTCATGAATGTGAAGTTTCACCAGTAGTGCTTGGCTTTACTTATTTCACTAAGACAGTATTACTAATTTGAACTCTTAAGCAGTTTCTCTGTTCCATTAAAGAAAAGTCTTTTCAGTTCATCTTGGAAAATATCTTGTTTTATTTCATTCCCATGATGATTCATAGTGAAATACAAAAAAATATGAGTTATAACCAAACTGGATTACTAATATGTAACCCATAGCATTGTTTAATTTGGCTTGCTATTAAAATTTTAATAGAAAATACCATTTGATTGCAATTTAGAAATAAAATTTGATTTCCATATTATAACTAATATGAAAATAAGCCCCAAAATGTCTAATATACTTAGGCATTTCTATTAACACAGTGAATATGTTTCAGATGTTTCTGGCATACTAATTCAAAGTCTCATTGTCCCCTCCTACCTTTCTTGAGTGCTGGCTGACCTCACCCAGGCAGCCTTTACCAGCAATTAGTTTTCAGCTGGATTAGCCCTTTGGAGTGCCATGATAATTAAAGTGTTATGCCTCTTTAAATGAAGTTGGCTGCTGGTGCCAGCCTGAATGGCTCTCATAAGGGTGCCCCCTTTCTCTCTGTGTAGTCTGGGGTTGTGGGTAGCTCTGCCATCTCAGCTCTTGGCTGGGACCTGGAGCTTATTTACTCATAACACTTGCACTTCCAGATCCCCAGGCTTGTTCTATCTCACCATAAGGAGAGAAGTTGTGTGCTTTCCTTAACTCATAAACCACTGCCATTCATTCACTCATTCATTCAATAAATATGAGATGATGGCCTACTCTATGCCAGGACTGTGTTAGATGCTGGAGTTAGCATGGTGATTAAAAACAGATACAGTTCTTACTCTTACAGAATTGAATAATCATAATAAAGAATGCATAAATACATGCTATGGAAAAGAGAAATATGGTTCTAAGAAAGCTATAACAAGTTGGATTTTGGGGAAGGTTTGCTGAAAGAAGCTGAAATCTGAAAAATGAGTAGAAGTTATAAAGGAAAAGACTTGAGGAGTGTACCAGGCATATGCAAGAGCCCTTTGTGTGCATGAAGGCCAGAGCGAACGAGGTTTAGAGAGAATGGGGAGGAGGGATGTGTTACAAGAGGAGGCTGGGGGGAGCTAGACTATGCTAGCCTCAGGGACCATGGAGAGGATGCTGCTTTTTATCCTAAGAACAATGGGAAGGTACTGAAGGGTTTTTTTTTTTTTTTTTTGAGAGTTAATTATTTATTTTATTTTTTTTTTTTTATTGCAGTAACATTGGTTTATAACATTGCAAAAATTTCAGGTGTACATCATTGTACTTCTATTTCTGCATGGACTACATCATGTTCACCACCAAAATACTAATTACAACCCATCACCACACACATGTACCGAATTATCCCTTTCACCCTCCACCCTCCCCCCTTCCCCTCTGGTAACCACCAATCCAATCTCTGTCCCTATGTGTTTGTTTATTGTTGTTATTATCTACTACTTAATGAAGGAAATCATACGGTATTTGGCCTTCTCCCTCTGACTTATTTCACTTTGCATTATACCCTCAATGTCTATCCATGTTGTCACAAATGGCTGGATTTCGTCGTTTCTTATGGCTGAGTAGTATTCCATTGTGTATATATACCACAGCTTCTTTATCCATTCGTCCCTTGATGGGCACTTAGGTTGCTTCCAAGTCTTGGCTATTGTGAATAAGGCTGCAATGAACACAGGGGTGCATGTACCTTTGCAAATTGGTGTTTTCAAGTTCTTTGGATAAATACCCAACAGTGGAATAGCTGGATCATATGGTAGTTCTATCCTTGATTTTTTGAGGAATCTCCATACTGTTTTCCATAGTGGCTGCACCAGTTTGCACTCCCACCAGCAGTGTATGAGAGTTCCCTTCTCTCCACATCCTCTCCAACACATGTTGTTTCCTGTCTTGTTAATTATAGCCATTCTGACGGGCGTCAGGTGATATCTCATTGTAGTTTTGATTTGCATTTCCCTGATAGTTAGTGATTTTGAACATCTTTTCATGTGTCTGTTGGCCATCTGTATATCTTCTTTGGAGAAATGTCTGTTCAGGGGTTTTAAGCCACATGTCAGATGTGTGTTTTTGGGCTTGGAATGACCCAGAACTGATCCCACTCTGAAATTTTAGGTGTCAATAGCCCATTGTCAGACCACGATCTCTGTCCAGCTCTCTCTCTCTTGTTCCCTGGAAATCTTTGGTAGAAGATTCTTCACCCTGTTAGTCTGAAAACATGTTCAGGTCATTCCCATTTAAGAACAAAGCAAACGAAACCAAGCCCTCCCTTGATCACACACCCCCTCTAGGGGTTGTCCTACCTCACTCTTGCCCTTCACAGACAAGCATCTTTCAAGTGTTTGCCACACTCTTTTTTGGCCTCATCACCTCCTGCATCCCTCTCAGTTTACTGCAGTCTGGCTTACGTCCCATCTGATCCATCGAACCTCTTCTTGCTGGTCACCGCTGACTTCCATAATGTTGAATCTAGTGGATATTTTGGACCTTACTTGCTTGAATTTTGATGTCATCTCACACTGTTCATCATTCCTTCCTTCTTGAAACTCTTTGTCTCTTGACTTGTGTGATTCCATGGTCTCTCTTTTTTCCAACAACCTCTCAGGCTGCTCCTTCTCACCTTCTTAACAGCCTTCCTTCCTCCACTCATCCCATAGCTGTGGGCATTCTCCAAGACTTGTTATTGGTGCTCTGCTCTCCAGTTCCCATGTAACCTTTGGGTATCTCTTTCACATCATGGCTTCAGTTGTCACAGATATGTTGATAACTCCTGAATCTCTAAGCCTGGACTGAGTACCAACCTGTTGCCCATGTGCCTACAGGATGTTCTCCAAGCATATCAAGTCTAACTTGTCCAAATAGAATTCTTACTTCTCCTGAAACCTGTGTAACCACTGCCTATCTCAGTGACGAACCCACCATCCAGCCAGGAACCACACCAGGACCTTATTCACTAGTCTTTACCTTCCTGCCTAGCTCCCCTTGCCAAGCATTTATGAAGGTCTGCAGCCTCCACGTCTCTGCCATCACTGCCTTAATTCAGCCTCTTGTAGATTCCTACCTGGATCATGGAAATAGTCCTCAAACCAATTTGCTTGTCTTCTGACTATCCTTCCCTGTTAGTGCGTATTTCCACTGCCACCAGAGTAATCTTTTCAAAATCATGCCTGATTTTGCTATGCTTCTTAAAAGGCTTCAGTTGCTGACTCCACAGAGCTTTCGACTTGAAGTTCAAGTTTGTGAGCTTCACGTATATAAGTCTTTTATGATCTGCCCACTACCTAACTCATTAACCTTCTCTCTTTACTTTCCCATCCCCCTTTCTCCAGTCAAATTGGAATCTTTCAGTTTCCTTCAACATGTCATGCTGTTTCAGACCTCCATATCATTGCATTTACTGTTGCCTCTGCCTGCTATCCCATTCACCTACCTGTCCATCCATCCACCCATCCGTCCATCCACCCACCCACTCACCCATCTATCCCTCCATCCCTCCACCCACCCCCCCACCCCCCCATCCATCCATCCATTCATCCACCCATCCATCCATCCTTCCATCCCTCCATCCATCCATCCACCCTTCCATCTACCCATTCATCCATCCACTGCTATAGTTAGCTAATTAACCTTCCAAACTTGGTTCACATGCAACCTCTTCTGAGAAGCCTTCCCTTGGCTTCTTAGTCTGGTTCCCAGTGCTCTCCCTTTATATTTTTTCAAATATAATTACTTATTACACTGACTTATAAGAATTGGTTGATCTACACCCTCAAGTGCCTTGAGATCAGGTACTGTGTCTTATACGACTTTGTCTCCTCAATGCTTAGCACAATACCGAGCACATAGCAGATGCCCAATAAAAGTGAATGAATGAACTAAGCTCCCACCCCCATCTACTCCATCTCAAAATAAGCCCCACTGACCACAAAGAGGAGTGGGTTGGAGAGGGTGCGTTGATGGCTCTTTGTGTAGAGCTTGTGCTCTGCAGCTTCTGTACATGACAGCTCTAAACAGCAGCTTTGTCTTAGTTTCTGATTTTGATTGAACCCCTTCAGGTCTCCTTAGGTGGGTGTTTCCACCATCTCCCTTTACCTCTGGCCCATTCATCCTCTCACGACCTGGTCCAGGCCAGTCCCCTTCCTCTCTCCCTTGCGGTCTGCCCGAGGGCCTCCCACATTCCCCACATTCCCTCCATGCCAGGGAGCCAGGCTCCCCAGAGCCCATCTCTCTTACTTTAGTTTTTAATCTTTCCTTGTAAATTAATCTCTCCTGCTACCTAATCATGCCTGGTGCCCTTCCCTGAACTCTCTCCACTTTGCCTACCTCTGTCGGGTAATGAGATGCCCACAGCTGGCTGCAATCTCCCAGGCTCCATCTCACCACCAAAGACCATTTCCTCCTGGCTTTGTGTCCTGGGCCCTGCACATGCGCACCCAAATCCCCTTGCCTTTTTTATTTATTTCTCTGCCACTTCGCGTTGTAAGCTCATCTAATTTGTGCTCTGGTCTGGGGCTGCATCTCTTTCAGCAGGTTCCCACTTTTGAGGTTTCCCCCCACTTATTGAATCCATCTCTATTTTAATGATTATTTTTCCTTCCTATGTTAATACTTATTCCTTTCCAAGCTGAATCTCGTTTGGGGGCATCTTACCCAAACAGCTCATTTCTCCATGTCATAGATAATTTTTTTCACCTCTTGCCAGGCAGGGGCACCTGTCAGTTTCATAAAATGCTTTCCTATAAGTGCTAAGAAAAAGTGGGTCTCTCCTGACCATACTCGCTTATATTATAAAATGTCATCACAGTTATTTGCCTAACCATTGGAGAACCTAAAGCTAAGTTTTGTGTTGGTGGCAGCAACCATCGTTTCACTGGGTCTCTGTGAAATTATCTTTTCCCCTTATTATGTGGCACTCACTAATTATTACAAAGGGGCTAATATATACGGGTTTTATGTTGTAAGTTTACTTCAGAAGTTTTTGGAAACAAATGTTTCCAGGGTCTAAATAATGTATTTAGTACCTAGACAATTCATATACATTCTTTTCTTTCCTTTCTATCCCTAGCTCCTGTTCCTCAACCCTCTGAGCATTAATAGAAGTTGATGTAGACGAGGTTCCGAGGATCAGTGGACAGAGCCTCTCTCAGCCCCTCGCAGTCATCCTCAACAGCAGTCACTTAGCTGTGGGCATGAGGGGCTGGGCAAGGTGATTGCACAGGTGGGCAGAGGGCATGGGGTGGTGGGGTGCTGGGGGAAGGTCCTGACTTTGGAAGACTGACGGTAGCAGCACCAGACCCGATCCTTTCCCTTCTGGTTGTGTAACCTCGGACCAGTTAACCTTTCTGAGTGTCAGACTTCTCACGCTAAAAGGGACGTAATAAAACCTCCGGGATTGTGAGAAATCAATGAGACAAACTGCATCCTAGTACTTGGTATCTGGGTCGGGGGGGCACTCAAACTTTCTATCTTTGATTTCTTGGAGGGGTCCCTTGCCCATAGATATTCCCCCTCCCCCACACCATGTTATGTAGCCTGAAATCATACCAGTCGAGTCTCCTTAACTAACTCATTTTAAAAAGACAGACATCCCCACGGTGTTTATACCTTAGTCTGGCTGAGACTCTCCAGGCAACAAGCTGTCATCAGGACAGATGGTAATAGTTTGATGTCGGGGAGCGGGAGGGTGCACTTCAGAGCTGGCTGGGGTGGTGCCTGAGATTCTGCATTTCTGACAAGCTCCTGGCCTTTCCTGTACTGCTCCTCCCAGGGCCACACTCTGGGTGGTGAGGATTTGTCAGACTGACTCAGGCCTCAGTTGAAATGCAGGCTCTGAGCAATGCATGGGGGCCCCTGTGGTCAGTCTCCTCCCCAGCACCCGATTCCCAGCTTTCTCTTTCCCACACCCTCTGAGGCCGTGGGGTTCCTCCATTCCCGGCCCCAGGACCCCCTGCCAGGCCTATTTCAATTGTTATTATTTATTTTTTACTCAGAACCTCACCCAAGTCTTCCTTAGCACTTTCCTAGAATCAAGAGCTATTATATTCACTGCTTGCTTTTTATCTCTTCATCTGGCATTTCTATAGATTAAAAAAAGAGCAATTAAATTTGTCCGGCATGATTTGTACTACATCAACGCCTGCTATTTACTGCTTGTGCGTCTAACCTCCAACGGTTACAAACAGTTCCTCTGAGTGCTGCACGCTCTCCTTGCCTAGGAGGTGACTTTCATTGTAAGCTTCCCCAAAGGGTGATGCATGGGCCTCAACTGACTCAACTACATGCATCATTATTTGTAAACATACACATACGTGCTCACAAAATGGCCAGGATCCGGGAATCCCAGGCCGATCTTCTCCATTGAGGGGACACGTGAGGCCAAGATGACGTCTCAGTTCCCCGTCCGTGAAACGGAAGTAATAAGACATGCCAATATGTCTCAGTGTGAAAGCGCCTCCGGGAGGACTTGGTGCGCATTGGGCACTCAAAGAATGTTTATGGAGAAAACACAAGTATTTCTATGCTATGACGTTGCCAGTTGCCTACCTGAGAGCAATTTGCCTCTTTCATCTTTACTGAAAAATGCCCAACTTTGTTCAGAGTGGTGCTCAGCTAAAACCATACTCCTTCCCACACTCCCTTGCAGCTAAAGGAGGCCATGTGACACATTCTGGCCAGTTATATTTAAGCTTTTTGGGGAGCGGGGGTGGGGTAATTTCTGGGAAAATTGTGCCTTCCTGATAGAGGGGTCACTCATTCCTTCATCTTCAGATCTGAAAGAGACACAGTGCATAGAAGAGCAGCCGTGTTTTGACGTGAGGCAACAAGTATGAAGACAAAAATTTTTTTAAAAGAAGGTGGAGTGGAGGGAAGGGAAAAGAATGGTTCCCCGATGGCATCACTGGGGTTCCATGTGGCCCTGACTGCCTTTGTCTGGAATGCTCGTCTAGGGAGAGTGTAAGTATTAGACAAATAAAGCCTTGGTCACGATCTGTCTAGTCCTTCACTATTCAAGTTGCTGCCTGTGAACCAGAGAGCTTGTTAGAAATGAGGACTTTTAGGTCCCACTTCAGACCCACCGTATAAGAAGCTGCATTTTAACAGCGATCCCCAGGTGAGTTACGCTCACATTAAAGTTTGAGAAGCACTGTCTAGTCAAGGTTTCTGTGGCTTACAGCTAAACAATGTATTTCTAACCTAATCCCTATACTATAGTTTCATAAAAATTAGATATAAGCTGAGTTTTGGATATGTGTGCATGTGTATGTTGTTATCAATTTATTTTTTATTTTTAATTATTTTTTAAAATATTTTTCTTGTTTTTCAATGGTGACCTTTTTATAAAAATTTTTTTCAACGTGATTTGATATACATATACATAGTGAAATGATTTCTACAGTCAAGCTAATTAATATATCATCTCACATAGTTAAATTTTTTTGTGTGATTGGATTTTTTAATAAAAGACACATTCAGGCTCTGTCAAGACCCTTCTTTCAACCTTGGAGAAATTTTAAAAATCTGCCTACTTAATGGAAATTATCAGTCTACTATGTGACCAGCACAAAGAAGACCTTAAATAAATATTTGTTGTTGAGTAAATACTTATTGGACTACATGTTGCTTCTCCTTTATTAGGTTAAGAGCTTGAGGTGGGCAAGGATTGTGTCTTAGCTCTCCTTATTCCATCCAGTGCTTAGTAAAGTATCTGTAGCAGTGAGTGCCTGATAAATATATGAATTACTTCGCTATATAGTCTACTTATTGGGGCAACCAAAGGAAGTTTTTGGCAATCCCTCCATAACACCCTCAAAATCCTCTTACATTTCTGAGCGTTCAGGAAGAGTGTGTCTATTCTAAATAGTTGATATATTTACTTTTATTAGCTATATTGTAGCATGACTTTCCCTCTTCTCTTTGGCTTCTTGGAGGCTCACAGCTAAATGTAGTTCAGTGGCCAAAGTTAACTTTGGTTGGGCTTTCCTTATTTCCCCTTATCTCTCTATGGTTCCTGGTTTGATATTTCTGTTTTATTTTATTTTTTATTTTTGACTTTCATTTTCACTCCTCAAATATTTTTTTTGGAAATAGCAAGGTACAAATCATACATGAAACCAAGACACATGTAGTCTGTCTGTCTAAGGCACTGGAAGAGTTTTGTAATACGTTGGCTTGAAGAAACTCAAGGAAGAAACTCTTCCTTTGTAAAAAAGAATTGGGAGGATTTGCTGCCTGCAGCTGTGCTGGGAAATACAGCACCATGGCTGGATGAGAAAGGAGAAAACAGAGAAAAGCCTTACACATATTCGAGAATTGAAATCTCTCCACAACCCACTCTATTCAGTTTTCCCCATCTGTCACCCCCCATCATTCATCACTGGTTATGCAGCCATATCCCTCACACTGCTATGGTATCCACAGGCACAGGCTGCATCGAAGTTGGAGAAGCATGGTCTCCACTCCTGCATCACCTAGAGTGAGCTGTCTTTTCCCTAGAAATTCTGCCTGTGCTGCAAAACCCAACTCATCTTTCTCCTCCTGACCATTGCAGCTCATCGCAAGCCCCGCCTCCCTTGGACACACAGGCAGTCAACTTTGTGGTGTCTTTTTGGTCCTCTTCTTGCTTCCTCTGAGGAGTCTTGTCTCCCCAGGGCAGAAAATGGGGTGTTTCTTTGTTTCTCTAACAGTGCCTAGCTAGGGGCTGGTATACTCAAAATGTACCTGATTAGATGCTATTTAGCATGTGACCATCGTCCCAGACATGGTCACGTTATGTATCACATTCCTAAGCTCTATATTCTTGTCTACAAGAACACAAATGGGTCAGTCTGTAGCCCAGGGCATTCATAATTGCAAAGCCACAAGGTTAGTGCTAAAAGAAACCATAGGGCCATCTGGTCTGATTTCCTTCCCTTCTAGAAGAAACCCAGAGAGGAGAGGGCCTTGTGGAGAGTCCCACAGCTGGTTGGTGGAGCAGCAGAGACTAGAGCTCAAGTCATTTGACTTTGAGTCAAGCCTGGACATGGCCTTCAATTCCACCTGTTCACCTGGGCCAGTCCCTCCTCCCTTCTTCAGAGTTCTAGCATGAGCGCACCTGGCTGAGGTTTGGATTAAAGCAAATCAGCACCGATTTCTTCAACACAGTGCTGGATGATTGCCTAGAAAAATGAGTTTACAAAGTCAGATACTATTTTAACTGCATTAAGATGTCTGGCCAATTAAAGGACTTCAGCGACAACATATTTTGTAAAATGGAAAATCATTTTATAAAGTGAATACTCTTTCATCCATTGAGATTCAGTCAGGGTTTGTTTCATAAACAGAAGATTTGCCTGTTATACATCTTGGTTATGCTCAAAAGTACACAGTTATGAATTCATTTATAAATTCCCCAATAGGTATGAATTATTTATACAGTCATCATCTTAGATGTGTGAAACTGTTGCTCTCTTTGCTTCTTTATAAAAGAACTCACCTTAGTTCTCTAGCCCTCATTTCCCCCGAAGGTGGAAAACAAGCTTACCAATTCAAGATAACCAGCCACTTCTCATTTAAATATGCTCAGTTCAGGATTTAACCTCTGTTTTGCTCTCTTCTTCCTGGGTTAATCTATGTTTCCGGGATCACCTTGCTGACTCTGTTGTGGCTTCTAGGGTATTGGCCTCTGCCCCTGCTGCATCTGTAGCACGTGACCTTGGTCCCCACCATGGCTTCCAGTTGCAGGTCAACGCTGTTGGCTTTCTCCTTGTCGGAACTGCAAAGCCTGTTTGCCTCTTTTCCTGCTGCCCTCTGGGCCACATCTACATCTCTTTTAGGGCAGCTTGAAAATGCTGGTGGCTTTCCCTACAGCACACTAGGATGAACAGGCTCCCAAGGCTGCTAATCTGATCACCTAGACACTCGCTCTCAGCCATTGCTAGTCTTCTGCTCAGGCACCACATTGGGTAGGGACACCTGGTCTCCTGGGCGACACTCTGGAAGGCAAACAGCATTCTCTGCAGCTCTCAGATCTTCCTATGTCCGTCTGAGATCTGTAATCAGGGCTTCAGGCATGCTGCAGCCCCTTTTTGCCCCCAGCTCCAAGGGGCAGTGCTCCTGGGCTTTGTGTCGGGGACCCATTTAAACCCCAGTCCCATCTCCTTTGATTCTTCTGTTCTCTGCTGGCTGATCTTCCCCACTTCTGAACCTGGGTTGGGGGGCAGGTGGGTAAGATAATGGCTGTTACTCACCTTGGATTCTTCTTTATTCTGTGTTTAAAACCTATGCGCTTCAGACCTCCAAGCCCCTTGTAAGTGCCACAAGATGTTCTCTCACAAAACACTTTGCTTTCACACCTCCATTTCTGCTAAGGACATTCAAAAGCATGCCCTGAAATGCTAAGCTAGACAGTGGTGCCATGTTCATGGCTGTGTCCACCCTCCCTGGAGGGCAGGGCACCTGCCCCCTGAGTGGTAAAGAAAGGTAAGATGGAAAAAACACTGGGAGAAGAAACTTCATTTATTACCTGTAATTATTATTCATCATATCCAATAATTATGGTAGGGAGCATAACCAAGAGCAAAGCTTCCCACCAGGTAGCCAGGCACAAACGGCGGAGAGATAGTGATGCTCAGCCATAGAGGCTCCTGGGGTCCTCAGAGGCCTGGAGCTCTCAGCATTGGCTGCAAGGAGCCTGGTGGGGGCTCCTCTGAGCACAGCCTGAAGGGAACAAGTTCCAAAAGGCGATCCTGTGGTCCTCACCTGTGGCAAGCACACCTGTGTACAGTGCCTCCACTGGCCCTCCAGGTATGCTGAATACACCCAAGAGGTGTTCTGCTTCCTGCATGCCTACTTCTGCAAACAGTTGTCCACTGTGTGCAAGTGGCATGGGGAGTTGCTGGAGGACTTGTGTTCCAGGCACCCAAGGAGTGTGGCGCGTAGCTCAAGGGGTGTGAGAGACATTGGGTGGGGTTCCTGGAGGGGACAGAGACAAGTGAATCCTGGTGCCTCTGCTTTACATTTGCAGCTGACAAGCCCTTTCAGGAAGGCCCAAGCCGACTGCTGAGTGACTGCTCAAATATTGCATATACATCCCCCAAATCAGGTTTCATCATAACATTGAAACATTTGACATGCAAAAGTTCAGTTCAATTAGAAATTCAAATGTAATATCACAAGAAATTCCAACAGTATAATTGTCAATGAAAGAAAAGAAAAAGTTGTTAGATTCTTAAAATATAATTTCAGCTGTTATAAATTTTTTAACTGCCTGTAAAAAAAATGATTTAAAATTTTTATTACCTACTTGTGTGAACAAAGTTTCTGGTGAGTGGCGGTTATTGAGAATTTGAAGAGACCATCGTTAAAAAGTATTGATCAGGAATTGTGTGTAGCCATTTCAAACATAAAACTTGATATGAAAACATTACGTTCACAGAAGCAAACTCAGGTTTCTCATTACAAATATGAAAATATATTATTTGAAAATTTTATACATATTCGATATTTAATATCTTCCTCAATACTTATGTGTCTTATTGTAATTATAAAATATAAACAAAAGGTAATAAAAAATTGTCCATCGAGCCCCACAGAAAGACTCCCAAGTCCCTTCTAGTTCATTCCAGTATGCAGCACAAATATTACTATTTTGTCTTTATGCCATGATGTGAAAGAGTTTGGGAGGCTTCATCTTGCTGCAAAGATTGTGAATTCTGGATGCAAACCAACTAGGGTTCCAATCCCACCTCTGCCATGTGCTCACTGTGTGACTTTATGCAAGCTACTTAATGGCCCTGAAGCTCCATTTTCTCATATGCACAATGGGGAAACAGCCCCTACTTCCAGGACGGATGAGACCCAAAGAACCCCACTGGTACTGCAAACTCATCAATGCACCTGTGTGACCTTGAACAAGATCCTTTGTCTTTCTGAACCCCATTTTTCCAAGCCAGGGATTCAAATGCTGCTCTCTTGGGCCAGTGTGATCACATGTGGTCCCACTGCCTGTTGACGAGTCCCATCAGCAGCTGGACCTCAGGAGGGGCAGGGCTGGGTCACAGAGTCACCGTAAAACCACCACTCCAGGAAGAGGGGGAATGGGCTCCCAGCACCCAGCTGCCACTCGCTGATTTAGTATTCAGAATTCAGAATTTATGGAGCCGCCTCCCTCTGTCACATCATCCATCCGAGACAGACACTCAAGAGATGGAAGGGGAAAAAATTAAAAACCTGTTTATTGCTCAACTTGCTCTAGGCATGTTTTAGCTTATTGTTCAGCTCTGTTCATTTCGATGCTGCAATTTGAACAGCTTTCTTAGTTGCCGTGGCTAACATGTATATATATGGATGGATGGACTCACATAGACATCTTTATCTCTGGCAAAAGTGAAAAACCACCAGAAATTGCACTGTCAGTGAAGTTTTTAACTTCCTACTCAGGGTAGGAACTGCCAGCACGCAGCTAGATTCAGCTCTAACATCCGGGGCGCCCTTGTATGGACCCAGGCCTCCATTGGCTGGCGGAGGGTGCTGCACTGCGGGTACTTATTGGGTATGCTGCATCTGTTGCTGTTGATGTCAAGGGGAATTTGTGGGCAGGATGAGTATAGAATGCACAATGGCAACAGGCAGCAAAGAGAGGAAACCGATGTACAGGGAGAGAGAGGCAGGAAGAGGTCAAGGGCCATCTTGCAGAACAGGGATGACTTGGTCACATCCAGTTTTTTAAGAACAGAAATGTGTCTGGTGGCAGAAGGATATGTCATAAAACAATACTCTACAGGGGTCCGGGAATCATGGGTAAGATCCACCTTTCCCACCATAATGGTTGATGGGGCCTCTCAGATCAGGTTATTTGGGTTGGCTCCCTCCTCCATAACTTCTAGCTGTTTGACCTTGAGCTAGTTACTTAAGCATTCTGTGCTTCAGTGTCCTCATTTTCCTCATCTGTAGAGTGGAGGTAATAACATCCCTGTAATTGTGAGAATTGATGAAGTGCCTGGCACATGGAGAGTGTCTGATATATGTATATGTGTGTGTTAGTTATTCTCATAAATGGGCAGTGTGTACCTCCCAACGCTGTTGTACTAATTACTTGAGGTGTTGGCATCACAAAGTGGGGGTGGTTGACACTGGAAGGCTCCCCCGATGGTGTCAGACATTGTGCCCCAGCTCTCAGAGGGATTGTAGCTGGGCTTCACCAGGGGCAAAGGTCTTCCCTGCACCCTTGGGAAAGCTGCTCTGTGGCTTGGCTTGGAGGCATTTGCTGGGCCTGCTTGGTGAAAGTTCTGACCTTTCACCAAGCTTAAGCACATTATACCTCAAGTATATTACACTTCAGTGGCTTAAGTCTATTATACTTTGCTTTCAGTTTACTTTTTAATCAGTATCCATTATCTTAAAGGTTTTTGTTTTGTTTTTGACATCTTGATTCCCTCTACTTACTTTGTATGTAGAGAAGGCCTGGGAGAAATGTGGTGTTTTACCAACATTCATTTCTAGAGGGGGCTTGGGAGAGGGAAGACCTTGCCAGTCTGACACAGAAGAGTCAGGCATGGTCTCTGCCCTTATAGGGGGTGTGGGGTGACACAGGCAGGGGCCTTGTCTGGAGTGGTCCAAGGTCATTTGCTGGAAGAGTTGGAGTTTGGGCTGAACTTCAATGGTGGTTTGGAACTTGGGCAGATGGAGAAGAGATGATGGGGATGGGAGAGGTGTGTGTGTGTGTGTGTGTGTGTGTGTGGTGGGGGAGATGCTATGGATATACTGGGAGTCCCTAAGAATCTGACCACTGCCCTGAAATCCCTTTTGGAAGTTGGCAGGGTTCACATGCACACACATACATCTAGACACACACAGCCTGAGACTAATTCAGATTTTGAGACCCAGGAGGTCAATGTGACACCCACAATCCATAGTTCACAGAAGACTTTTCAAAAAAAAGATGCTGGCAGAAGCAGCAACTGCCATCCACGGCATGCAGGAGGACTGGCAAAGATGGTGAGGGGGTGGAAACCACGCCCCAGGAGGACCAGAATAAGAACTGGGGTGAAGATTGTGTCTGGGTCTCCTGTGAGGAGGCCAGCGATGAGTTGCATGGCTGCAGAGGCCTGGCTTTTTGGTTTGTCTGAGGCAGACATGGCTTCTGAGGCTCCTCACATTCTCCATCTGAGGCTGTGGGTTGCAGAAAGCCAGAAGAAAATTCCGCGGGGCTGAAGCCTGTGGCTGAACTTTGTCACTTTTTTGGCCACAAGAGAGAATATAGCCGCTTAGAAAGAGCTGGTCTCAGATGGGTTCAAACCCCTGCTCTGCTGCTTTCTGGCTTCATGACCTTTGATAAATTGCTTAACTTCTCTGAACCTCCATTTTCTCATCTGAAAAATGGACCTAAGAATACACTACATTGCAGCGTTATCTTAAGAATTATAGACAATGCATTTAAAGTGCTTATTAACTGTAGGGACTTAATAAATGGTGATAATAGCTAACATTTAGCAAATCTGTCCATGTTCTGTTCTAAATGCTTTATATGATTTAATGCATTTAATTCTCACAGCAATCCTTTGGAGAAGACACAATTATTATCCCTTTATTCAGATGGGGAAATTGAGGTGCAGAGAGGTTAATGGACTTGCCCAAGGCCCACACCGTGTCAGTGGGAAGCCGGGAGGGGAACCAGGCAGCTCAGCTCTGGTACCTCACCTAAGGCACCGTGTGGCCTCTGCCACTACCTCTGATCCAGAGCTGAATTCTGGGGCGAGAGGATGGTTCAAACGGCTGCCACTTACTATCTTGTTAATTAGCTCATATATACTTTATATATTGATTAACATATCTATAGTTGGCAAGGCAGACCCCATGAGTTGCTCACCCAGCAGCCATTTTATTCCTCCTTTGCTAATCAGACCCTAATTCTACGGGCCCAGCAATGTGGTGAATCAAGATTGATCTAAACCGGCTGTGGCGGCCCCTTCTCCTTTCCAAGCCTCCTCCGAGCCTAGAGGTGGCTGTGTCATCCAGTCTGGCTAAGCTGGGTATCTGATGGGTGCTTCCGGGAAAAATGTTCCTCTCTGAAAACAATTAACTGAGTTCTCCATTACCCCAAACATCTTCACTGAGAGAGTTCGTCTTTAAATATAACCTGCAGAAGATGTTGTCTGGATTTTTTTCTCTGCTTATTCTTGAGTTCCTGGGACTGAAGCACATTTGAACCAGAGAAAAGGCTGGTTGAACCTGGTCTCCCCTTACCTAGGCAGACACAGTTCTTCAGGCAGACAGGCCAAAGGCTTTAAATGTGAAGTCAATATGGGACTGGAATGCACTCATTTCATTTCCCTTAGGGGTCAAGGGTAAGTTTTGTAGCGGAGTGAGGAGTAGGGAAAGTGGCTGTCAGCACCATTTCTTCTCCTTCGGCAATATGAAGGGTTCCATCCTTTCCCATCGAAACAAGAAATCATAAAAAACCTCTCTTGGCCTGGTGACTCTCCTTCATCCTTCACGTGGTCTCTCTCTCCTCCTTCACACTCAAGTCGCTGTTGTGCTTCCCTTTCATCTCCCAAAGCCTGGGTCAGACTACATCCTGCTCTCAAAACTCCTCCAAAACAGAAAAATAACCAAAGACCAGCCTTCGGTTTGCGAAGCCCAGTGAGCGCGTCATAGTCTGGCTCACCTGTCTACCTGGCCAGGCTCAGCTCCCACCTCCACATGCCACCTTCCCAGCCTTTGGGCTCCAGCCCTTCTGGGCACCTTCAGTCCCCTGAGGGTTCAGCTCATGATGGTCTTTGCCCATGACAGTGTCTCAGCTTGGATCATCCTGTCATTTGCTTTCCATAATTCTCCTTCACCCTTTACACCTCAGGTGTCACTTCTCTGTGACATCACCATTTGTGCATAACAAATGTTAGTTGAATGAGAAGTCTAAGCCTCATTCTCAAGGAACTTGGAATGAACTTGAGGGACAGAACATGAAAAAATAATCACGAATAAGAATACAAGTAAGGGGCAAGTGAAGGGTCCAGGATTTCTGGAAAGAGAAAACTGTTAGGAGATTTCTGCAGATGTCTGGGCAAGAAATGATGAGGGCCAGATAGTGGGAATGCAAAGAAAGACCTTGGGGAAATTCCATTCACTCAATCATTCAACAACCATTTATTGAGCATCTCCTATGTACCAGGCTCTGAAGATACAGCAGTGAACAAAACAGCCCCAAATCTCAGCTTTCTGGAGCTTACATTTCTATTTGGGGAGAAAAACAAGAGGGATAAATAAAATGTATAGGATGTCAGATGGTGTGAAGTGTTGTGGAGGAAAGGAAGCTGAGAAGGGGGACAGTACACTGCACAAATCTTCAGTGCACTGCTCGGGGAAATTTTAAACAAATCCTTGCAAGCTTCCCACCTACCTGGGTTTCCCAGAAGCCTTTTCTGACCTCTTTTGCCTACAGAGACTTCTTTCTCATTTGAAGAGACTGTAGGACACTGAAGATCCTCTCCTTCAACTTGGCAATTGGCACACTCCCCTTTGCGTCATTACGAAGCCCCTCTTGTGTGTAGTAGAGTCTTCTACATGCGGTCAGAATCTCCCTGTGGACAGGGGCCACGCCCCAAACTTCTGTTTCCTGCTCTCCTGCAGCGTCATACTCAGCTCCTATTAGATATTCAATAAATACTTGTTAATTTGATTGATTGCATGATTCATAAATAAAATTGCAAGTGAAACCTCCAGTTAAAGTCTCTTAAGGAGTTTTTCAAGGCACTGATTACTAAACACTCTACAAAGGGGAAAACATCTTTAGAAGAGAAATTAGGGTACTAGTTATTCTGGCTACAGTGTTAAAAATCAGAATTGTGAACATCCCATATTCCCCCTGAGGAAACTGGGATCCAGAGAGGGGAACAATTTGCCCAAGATCCTCCAGTCAGGCTTTTCTCTGACTCAATTTTCTTATCTGTACAATGGGGCGAATTACCATCTAAATCACTTACTCGAAAAGAAGTCATGAGGATCAAATGAGATGTGGAGGAATTTTTAAAAGAGGGACATTCAGCCTCGTATAATTGTTAATTTCATGTTTGTTACTCCTCCCTTTCTCTCCAGTGGAGGCAGAGGGCTCCGGGTCTGATGGCACATTAGCTAATGCTCCTGTGCCTCCTTTCCTGTGGGAAAACGAAGCTTTGCTCATCTGCGCAGCCAGGAAGTACCAGCGGATGGCGGGGGGAGAGGGAGACTGCGGAGCAAGCGTGTGCCCTCTGAACTAGCTCTGCCTGCCTAACAGGTTGCCTATTTTTAATTTAATCTTATGCCACCCTCGTTAGCATCTGGTTATTATTAGACCATAACCACAATAATAAGTATTCCAGTTGTATCTCCCATTTGCAGAGTGCTTTGCAATCGTTTTTATTAGTTAGTTGCAGCTTGGTTGTCCTGGAAACCAATACACATACAAACAGGAAGAAAAATGGGGAGGGATTTAGGGTAAAGTGTCTACCAGGCAGCTCAATTTGTCTTTGACCAGCAGGACGCCGATGTTCCCTTGGGCACTTGGAGAAGTTCGACTAAGGTAACCCTTCAGTGAAAAGAAAACCTGGCGCCCAACCTGGGTGCCTCTATGCAGTGGGACCCCCCAAATATATCTGTGGGTGACCCGGCTACTGCTGCCCAGCTAGTTAGCGGCAGAGCCAGCCCTGACGTTTGGGGCGCAGAGAGAGCCTGCTCTTTGTCTGCATCTGGGGTGACATCTGAAGAAATCGCCGTGTACATAAGCAAATGTACGACTCTCTCTCTGGGAGATCAGTCAATTACAGCAAATTGAGCTATTTCATTTCGGCTTGCAAATGGCTTTCAGTTACACAAGTAGACACATTAATCTAATAACTAATGATCATATATTTCACTAATCATACAGCCCTGCATGTGGTATAATATCTAATTATATTTAATATTAAGACATCTTCACATGTGCATTTTTACCAACTGTCTAGCTCAGGGAGCCATGTGAGAGCGGAGTGGCAAAAAGGAGGACATGGCTCCCAGGTGGAGGGCCTGCAGGCAGGGGGTGGGAGAGCTCCAGGAGGTCAAAGGTTGTCCCCTGGAAGAAGAGCCTTCTCCAGACGGCATGAGGGAGATTTGTGTCAAATCAGGGCCAAGGCTAACTCATGGGAAGCTTTTGTGATAAAAGCACCCCTTCTGGGCAGAACATTGGAAAAGATACCACTTGCTCAGAGCTGGTGTATCCATTCGCCAGGTGCTCAGTTGGGCCTGAGCTGGCAGAGCATGCCCTGATTTCAGCCCCTGCTCACACTCCCTCAGGCAGGTACCCTGGTGCCAGGCACCATCTACACAGTCTGGGGCGGCTGCCCTGGAAGAGCTTGGAGTTAGGGCAGGCAAATTGAAGACCCAACCCCCTGCAGGGCCAACTCAGGCACGTCATACTTTATCTCTTCTGAAAACCAACACTGCAAACAGCAAAGATCTTGAACAGGGAGTGGAGACAGGGTTACTGCAGAGCAGAGTGTGGGGTAGGGGAAGAAGTGACATTGAGGAAGGCCTGCAAGTTCTGGGCTGAGTGTGTATCTGAGCTTTGGGTCTTTTGGTATCAGCCTCCAGCTGTAACCTCTTCCACCTCTGGTTGTATCCCTGCGACACTGGTTGTTATGGGCTGTATGATTGCGCCCCTCTGAAATCCATATGTTGAAGCCCTAAGCTCCACTGCAATGGCATTTGGAGGTGAGGTCTTTGGGAGGTAACTGGGTTTAGATGAGGTCATGAGGGTGGGGACCCCATGATGGGATTAGTGCCCTTGTAAGAAGAGGAAGACAGAGAGAGAGAGAGAGAGAGAGATCTCTCTACATGCGCGCACCGAGGAAAGGCCACGTGAGCACAGTGAGAAGGCGGCCGTCTATAAGCTGGGAAAAGGGCATCACCAGGAACCGAATCTGCTGGCTCCTTCATCTTGGACTTCCCAGCCTCCAGAATTGTGAGAAATAGATGTCTGTTGTTTAAGCCACCCAGTCTATAGTATTTTGTTATAACAGCCAAAGCAGACTAAGTCACTGGACATCTGCCTGGTCATTGCAGTGGCTCTGATGCTGTCCTGAGGACAGCACTGGCCACCTGTGTCACCATTTCTCCAGGGATTGACTGGGATGATTGAGGTCTCCTCCCAGCCCAGCCATTCTGGTGTTTTGAGACTGAAAGTGGGCAATTCTCTTGAAGCTCAGAGGTGTGAGGAGAGTCAATTAACTATGAGCCTTGAGTCCATCCAATCTTAGGCAGGCACTGACCAGCTCCATCAAATTTTAAAAAGAGAAAATGAGCCTGAAACTCCAGTTCACAGTGTTTAAAGAACCGTGTGGACCTGGAACCTCACCTCTCTGCCCAGTCAGGTGTCACAGACAGCAGTCATCGTCCATCCCTGGGGGCCATCTCTGATCTCCTCCCTCTCCTCCTGGTGCTCACACCCTCCCCATGTTTCCTCTGCCAGGACCTCAGGGATTATGAGATTTTTCCAGATACAAGTGCTTGTGTTTCTATGCCCAGTTTCCTTGTCCACTTTTATTGTTTGCTACTACTCCCAGTTGCAACCTAGGCAGGGACTGGCGAGGAGGAGGGAATCTAAGAACATAGCAGGAGTGGGAAGATGAAGACCAGGGAGCATGAAGAGCCAATCCTCCAGTCTGCCATGATGGAGAGGGCAGGGTCCCCGGAGAGAAGGGAGCACCAGCACATGAAGGCGCCCGCCTGGAAGGTAGTGGTTGCCCTTGACCACAGGAACAGGGATCAAAGGATGCTAACTCTTTTTTCAGATCTTTACCCAGGACTTGGGCATCGGAGTTTGACTTTTGCTTACACCATGCCTTTCTGTGTGACCCTGGACACAGCACTTCATGCCTTTGAACCTCAGTTTTCTCAAGTTTAAAGTGAGAGGGGTAGCATGGCATAGGTAGAAAGTGATGGTTAGTGAAGGGCAAGTCTGGGAGTCAGGAGTCTGAGGTACTAGTCCTAACTCCAATCTCACTCCTGGCTGTGAGGCCCTGGACAAATCACTTTCCCACTCTGGGCGTTGTTGTTGTTAGTGCCATCAAGTCGATTCTGACTCCCAGTGACCCTGGGTATAGCAGAGGGGAATTCTGCCTGGTCTTTTCGTGCCATCCTCTCCCCTTCCTTTGCTGTATCAGACAATGTTCCGCTGCAGTTCACAGGGTTTTCATGCTCGGGTTTTTCAGAAGTGGGTGGCCAGTTCCTTCTTCCTAGTCTGTCTTAGTCTGGAAGCTCCAGTGAAATCTGTCCACCATGGGTGACCCTGTTGGTATTTGAAATACTGGTGGCACAGCTTTCAACATCACAGCAACATGCAGCCACCACAGTAGGACACCCGACAGACAGGTGATGTGGTTCTCTGGCCAGGAATTGAACCTGGGCCATGGTGGTAAGAACGCCAAATCTTAACCACTAGACCACCAAGACTGGCGCTCTTGGTGTTAGCTGGCTGCAAATCATAGAGTTGGATGGGGGCAGTGGTGTTCAGACTTCGTTCATTGCCAATCCTAGGGGCCCCACCACAGGACAAGGTGAAGGACAGAGAAAGGCCCAGGTGATGGAGCCCTGGTCACGGAATAGCCCTGCTAGTCTCCATTTTGTGCATTGTGTGCCACATGACATGTGTTTTGGCAAAAGAGTTCCACTGCTTGGACAGGTTTGGACGCCTCCTTCTCGGGGGCTCCCTTGGCTCAGACCTGCTTGAGCATCTGTTTTTTGGGAAAGTTCCAGCAGAGGAACTCCCACAATCTGGCCCCCAAGGAAACTGACCTGCAAGAGGTGAGAAGGATGCTAGGAGAGGTTTAGAGATTACAGGAGGGGCAGGGAGAATGTTGAACATGGGCTGGGTCAGCCCACATAGGCCATGCTGTGGAATTTGAGCTCTACCTGGCACAGGAAGTCTTTGAAGTGTTTTAAGCAAAGAGGCGGAGTCAGATTTGGAATGAAGAGAGATTCAGGCTGAGGTAATGGACATGAGACCGAGGACACTCCTGAAACAGCACCTCCAAAAGGTGTCTGGAACAAACCTTTCCCCAGCCTCCACCCGGTCTTCCCCTCCATGCTCCTCCTTTGGGAGGGAGCAAGGTGGAGCAAGGTTCAGAGGAAGGCAGAATTGACAGGTAAACAAGGAGGCCTGGGTCCCCCCTGCAGGCTCTCAGCTCTCTGATGACACGCCTCCCCACTTTCCCCTGAGCTTCCTACAATGAGGACAAGGAGACCACCCCTTGGGGGCTTCCCTCCTGCGCCAATCAATTCTCCTCAATTACCAACAAATCTAAATGTGATTTATCTGTGCAAGAATCATTCCAATATCAGGCGAGAATCTATCAATAAAACCCCCTAAGGCAATCTTGCTCAGAGTTGTCAATAGAGCTCTAAAGCACAAAGGCAGAGCAGCTAGCAATCAGAGTATTTTTGCCTCCCTCCCCCCTTTTTGGGGAGCACTT
Source organism: Ceratotherium simum simum (assembly GCF_057802395.1). NCBI lineage: Eukaryota > Metazoa > Chordata > Mammalia > Perissodactyla > Rhinocerotidae > Ceratotherium > Ceratotherium simum. The sequence continues at coordinate 36,693,709 of NC_141913.1, forward strand.
AATTAAGTCGACCAGAAGCTGTCAAAGATAATTTTCAAAGCGCATGACCTCAGCAGCTGACATTTGATAATATTACATTCCACGTTGATTGAAATTGATTTTCCCCTCTTTTTGGGGGGATGGGAGAAGGTGGGAGGTTTAGGTCGCAGAAGAGGGGAGGCTTGGATCCCTTTGGCTGTGGTACTCTGCCCCGGGCCAGCAGCCTGTGGGTTTACCATCTACCTTCAGTGGGACAAGTGCTGGGCAGCCATTTTCCAGCAGAGCCATCCTGCAGAGCTGGGAGAGGGAGTTGAGCTGGGGAGGAAAGATTCTGGCATGCAAGAACTGGAAGCTAACACACAAATAGCACCTGGTGAAGTTGATGGTGTCCAGTGGCCTGTGTTTGTTGGAAAGAAGGTGTCACTGAATGTGGAAAGCACATGGGAGATACAGATAGGCTGCTCTCGTTGGGTCTATCCTTCACATTGGCCACTTAGTCTATAATGAGTGTGCAACATGGCTCAGCATGGAGGTCAGCTGTCCCTTGACTTTACTACTATTAGGGAAGATCATTCCAACATCTGCCAACTCATCTGCCACTCCCAAGCCCCACTAAGAGCCAACAGCCACAGTCCTCTTGTTACTCAATCACCTCTAGTCTCTAAAGCCCCCATTGGGTCCATGCAAGCACCCATCCCTCAGCCCAGCAATTCTCATCTTGGGATTAGCCTCAGGAGCAGGCTTCATTCTGTGTCCTATCAGGGGAGGAGGATGCTGCCCACTTTGCTCCCTGGTTTCTGGATCTTTGTCTGGTGTTTGTTCCTTGTGTTGACCAGCTTGTGTCTTACGTGCGGTTCTAGGTAAAAAGGAGCCCTGACCTCTGCTCCACATCCTTGGTTCCAGACAATTTTCCTGCTTTGATCCATTAGCCAAAGCCAGAAGTTCAACCTTCAGAGAAAGCATTTTGATAAGCTTTTTAGAAGTTCAGCTCCTGGTTAAAAATCCATGTGTGATTTTTCAGGCCTGATCAAAGGCCCTCCCGCTCCCTGGACCCCAGGGTCCAGCCTTTTGTCTGGGTGTCTCTCAACAGTGAGACAACCCCCACATCTGGGCTGATCCACCTCGTCCTGGACCAGTGCACTGTCCCACGGGGGAAAATGGAATGGGGGAGTTGGCAATTTCTCTGGTTTTAGCCTCTTGCTTATACCATCTCAGTAACTGATTAAAGGCTTAACTCATTCATTTTTGGCTTGTTGCTTTAATCGGCTATTCCGACCCCTGACAGCTCAACTCTTTCTCCCAGCTCTGAACTCCTGACAGCTTTAATAAATGGGTAGCATTGAACAGATGGAGGTGATGGAGGAAGATGTTCCAGGAGGTAGGTACCAGGTGAGAGAGTTAGAGGTGGAAACAACTCTGGGGATCCTGATGGCCTAGAGCTCGAGGAGCCAAATAATGAAGGACTGTGCAATTAATATGAGGAGAAGAGGAGTTTAGATTTGATGTGGTAGGTAATAGGGTGCACAGAAGTCTCCAGTCCTATTCACACATCTTGTTTTAAAGAGGAAAAACTAAGCCAGACTATAGTTAACAATACCGTATTATATATTTGAAAGTTGCTAAGAGAGTAGATCTTAAAAATTCTCATCATTAGAAAAAAAAATTGCAGCTATGTGAGGTGATGAATGTTTACTAAATTTATTGTGGCAATCACTTCACAATGTATACATACATCAAATCATTTTTTTGTGTACTTTAAATTTATACAATGTAATATGTCAATTATATCTCAATAAAACTGTAAAAAAATAAAACTAAGCCATTGAAAGTTTTGAGTCTGGTGTTGAAAGGCAGTATGGTACAGTAGGACAATGAGCCGTGAGATTGTGGGCAAGGCAAGCCACCTTTCTGAGCCTTCATTTCCTCATATGTATAATGGGCCTTCAGAGGTGGTTGTGTGGATTAAAGGTGCTATATATCAAAATACACGCTATAATGATAACAAAGCTTTCCTCCCTTTCTTCTGTCCTCCCCAGGGGATTGGCATATGACTTTTTACATGTGTGATATCCTTCCCTTGGGCACGGCTTCTCTAGGAGTGGAGATGAAGATGGATACACTTTTATGGTAATGGAAGAAAATTGTGGCTCAGATGATCCAAAGCAGCAGATAAAATAATTTAGTTAACTTTCAGCTGCATAATGTGATTTTTGTTTTATTGAAATAAGCTTAATTTTCTAAATGCACTTTTTTCCTAAATAATTCCCACTCCATCTATAAGCATCTTACCCCTAAATTATACAAGAGGCAAACTCCATATACGTTGTTTCCATACAGGAACTATATTAGTCAGGATAGGCTTGGTGATGCTGCAGTAAGAAACAGCCCCCCAAACTCTCAGTGTGCTTTCCGCTCAGCTATATGTGTCCCTCAGGGGTCAGCAAGGGGGTCTGTGCGTCATAGTCATTCAGGGTCCCCAGATTTATGAAGTCTCTATCTCAACACACACATGATTTTAAAGCCAGGGAAAAGAGAGCTAGTGAATGACACACTGGGTTTTAAATCTACTGTCCAGAAATGATGCATTTCTTCCTTTCATGTTTCATTGGCTAAAGTAAGTCACATGATCATATCTAAGTCCAAGTGGCAAAGAAGCGCTATCTTACCATGTGCCCAAGACAAAAGGGCCAAGCGTTTGATAAAAGACCAAATGACACCACAGGAACCCAGGGTACATAATGGTTACACTTGAGAGCATCGTTTCCACCTTGCAGAGTTTCTGAAGCCTTAGACCATGTGAAGACGTATGAAATGTGATTAACATCTTCCCTTTAAGCTTTAACAAATGGAGCTCTGACTATGTGCAGCAGAAGATCTTGGTGCCACAAGTCAGACTCTGTTGGCTCACCTCCAACTTCAGCTGCAGCTGTGAGGGGCACTTCCAGATGAGCTCAGACACATGCTGGCCTAGTTTGTCCTCAAGTACACACTGATTCTACCCCAGGCCATTCTCCAGCAGGAACTTGCTCAACCAATGAGCAAGTGCATCCCAGAAATGCAGGGCCCTTATTGTCTCTGGGGGTGACTCTCATCCCATGGGGGATGGGATCCAGTGGACAAATATCCATCCTTCAGACAGGCAAATTCAAATGCCATTCTCTCTAATTCTCAGAGGTCCTGCAGAGTAAAGTGCCCACTGCCTACAGCTGCAACCTTGACAACGAGTCCTTATCTTGGCTTTTTTCCTTACCTGACTTACTTTTCCTGATCCTCATTCCTTTCTGGGATCACCTCCCAAGTAAATGACCTGCACCCAAGTCCTGTCTCAGGCTCTGCTTCTGGGAGAACCCTACCTAGGACACTGAGTCTTCAGAGAGGAGGATATTGTATATATCTGCTTAAAAAGTTTAGAGGATAAAACAGCATTATAGGAAAGTGGAAAAGTCAGCAGAATTAACTTAGGTCTGTATTAAAATAAGTTTGCACTCTCTGATGCTGGGATCAAGGGTAAGATTGCAAAGGGGAAATGAGGATGTTTGACTGAGATTAAACTTGTCAAAGAAAGTTCACAACTATATACAAGCAGTTATTTGGGATGTTGTTGAAACTAGCTTCCTGACTCACTTCAATGTTGTAAGGAGAATGGGATCAACCCATCCCTTCCCATCCCCTGAAGACTAGGGAAGAGGAAGGCCTTGGTCTACGCACTGAACTGCCTTTGCCTTTACAGGTCATCCTTTCTGGGCTTCAAGGAAACCCTCGACTGTACAAAGGGGGCCTAGGACAGAATTTGAGGTTACAAAAAAGAGCAGAACTACTCTGCATAAGGAAATAGGAGAAATAGATTTTTTGCTCCATAGAGGGAAGTCCAAGAGACCTTGACAAGGTGAGAAGAGGAAGAGCACAGGCTAGTATGGAACTCAAGTTGTAGAAATGGCTTAGGTCCTTCTGTATTTGTTATTATTTTCTTAATGAACAAGGATCTCTGATATTAATTTCCAAGTAGCTTGTTCTGGTAGAAATCTCTCCACCTCTTCAAACACTCAGTAAAGTCTACTACACACCGAAATGCCTTGTGTGCGTGCTGTGTCCGGAAATGAATGGAAATTTTAGTCTGAGTCCTGAGCCAGGTAAATGCTGTGTGCGATGGAGATAGGAAGTTCAGGGAAGCAGAGTATTCTCCAAATGCAACTAATTCAGGGGTTTCAGGGCTCAGGGATGGGGTTTGCAGAAATCTTGGGGAAGGCTTTGGCTTTTCCCAAATCTGTGGAAAGATGGCTTGAGTCAATCTCGCCTAAATGCTAAGGGGACCCCAACTGATCTCTCAGTTACTCGACACATGAGGACAGAAATTATTATCCTATTTTGGTGGATAAGGAAATGAGGCTCAGTGCAGTCACATGAATTCAACACTTATTCATTTCACCTTAAAGAACATTTTATTAAGTGCCTGTTGGGTGCAAGGCTAAGACTGTGGATGACATTTTAGAAACATTTAAGCCCTGATCCCTGCCCTCAAGGAATTTCCAATGAGCTGGGGCAAAGCCAAAGGTGGACTCCATCATTTGGTGAGCTCTCACCCTCATGGTCTGCTGCCTCTACCTTCCCTTGTGCTCTCCAAGAATCAGGTATGAGGATCAGCTAACTTCAAACCCCAAGGAGGGTCCTCTGCTACACTGGATGAACAAAGCTTGTGGCTTTTAATCACTGCACTGGATTCAACTACTTGCTGACCTGGCCATTGCTAGCTTGCTGTGATTCATCAGCCTCCAATTATATAGATATTCCAGAAGCTGACACTGATGTGGACTGACTTTGGGATACTGATGACTTCTGTGCAACTGTGTTAACTATTTCAACAGCAATTTCCTTCTTTAGTCAACCTATCAACCAGCAACTATCTGTTGGGTGCCTACTCCAAGGGTAGGACTCTCTGTTGTCCACCCACATGATGTGATGAGACTGTGTTAACAGCCACGAATCAAACAGGGCATTAGAATGGAAATAACGAAGAAGAGAGAAATCTTCTCTTCTAGCAGAGCTGCTGTTTCAAGCCTCTTTCTTACTCACATTTAGAACAACAAACTTTGACCGGTGCTGCTTCTCCACATGGAGTATCTTCCTACTTTCTTTCTTCCTATCAAAATCTTGCTCATTTTTCAAGGCCCATTGCATGTACCCTCCCTCAGGAAGCCTTTCCTGACCCTCTGGCCCTTATTATTTGCTGTGTGTGTAGGTTACTCAACTGTTACTTCTGTCTATGTCAATGTTCTTCAGGACATTGATCCTGGGAGATGTTAATAGATGCTAATGTAAAAAATGATTCCATTCTCAGATGCATTTGGGAAAGACCATGCTTAACAAAGTTAAATGGGCTTTTTTAAAACGTGATGTCTCAAAGCCTTTATTACGCTCATGGAATTATAAGCAGGGTGACCATATAATTTATGATCCAAATGAGAACAGTTAGAGATTGAAAAGGGTGTCATTATTAATGATGCAAAGACAATTGGTACAAACTGGAACTGTCCTGAGCAAATCAGGACATAGGGTCAACCTAATTAAAATCCCTCCAAGTGGTGTTTCCACAACTTAGACCAAAGAATCTTTTGGTTTAGGAGGAATCTCAGGGATAGTATTATGTGGATCACACTTTGGGAAATGCTGGTGTGCTGTGTGACCCCACCAGCATGTGAGCCCCCGAAGAGCAGGATCTGTGTTATGCTCATGTTTGTTCCCCTTTGGCACCTAATGCAATTCCCTGCAATAGCAGAGGTTCAATAAACTACTGATTGACAATTAAAGTAGAAAGAAAATTGCTTTTATTTTCCTTGGACATCTCAAGTAAGATATTATTTTAAAGGGGTCTTGATACATATATTAGTCAGGGTTCTTCAGAGAAACAGAACCAATAGGGTTTGTGTGTGTGTGTGGTGTGTGTGTGTGTGTGTATGTGTATAGATAGAATAGATAGATAGATAGATAGATAGATAGATAGATAGATAGATAGATAGATAGACGGATAGATAGATATTGATTGATTGATTTTAAAGAGTTGACTCGTTATTGTGGAGGCTTGGTAAGTCCAAAATCTGCAGAGCAGGCCAGGAGGCTGGAGACCCAGAGAAGAGTTGCAGTCCAAGTCCAAAGGCAGTCTGCTGGCAGAATTCCTTCTTGCTTGGGAGAGGCCAGTCTTTGCTCTGTTAAGACCTTCCACTGATTGGATGAGGCTCGCCCACATTATGGAGTGTAATCTGTTTATTCTAAGTCTAACAATTTAAATATTAATCTCACCCAAAAAACACTTTCACAGAAACATCCAGAATAATACTTGACCAAATATCTGGGCACTGTAGCCCAACCAAGTTGACACATAAAATTAACTATCATAATACATATGAGATGCTCACTTACCTTTAGTTAGGGATATGTTTGCAGCAGGGAATCCAACTTGAGCCTCCACAGAGTTACAGGTGGCTGAGCATGTGTGATGGGCTGTGACAGGGCCAGCAGGACTTGAATTGAGTGAGAGTCTTTGGGCAGAGAAGGGCTGTGGGAAAGACTAGAATGGGGAGGCAGCAGCTATCTCTCCCTGCTGACTCATGTCTGAGCTTTATGGAGGGAGGCAAACAGAAGAGCTGTCTGCATGAGGGTCTTGATGAAACCAGGGGCCCTTGTGGTGCTGCTGTGTTCCCAAATGACAAACTGAGACCCAGAAGTGGAGGCAGCAATGCTCTCCCACTTCAGCCTGGAGCACAGAGTGCCCCTGACAGGGTCTCTGGGGGCTGTAGCACTGTGCTCATATCTCACATAATTTTAAAAGAATCCTGCTAGGTAGCTAGTATCCCTATAAATACACACATGCCCACATGCCCACATGCGTGCACACACACACACACCACACACACACACACACACACACACTCAACTTCCGCAGGCTCTCTTGCAGCAAGGGGCAGCCATGTGACAAAGTCCAAACTGATGTGATATGAGATGATGCAGGAAGTTTCTGGTGGGATTTTTAGGAAAGCTTGTAAAAGAGGGCAGACTCAGCTGGCACAGGACCTTTCTCTTCTCTTTTTTGCCCTGTTCCCTCTCCCTTTCTTCAGGCCTAGAACTCAGATGTGATGCTCAAAGGTGGAAACGCCAGCTTGCAGTGTCAAGAACCAACGTCACATGCTAAGGACGGTGGGCCAGGAAGAGAGAAGGAGGCTGTTCCTTAAGCACTGTACCTGTGCTTCCCACCCCTGGACTCTGTTGTATGAGAAAAATATTTGGTTAAGTACTCCTTCAAGTTGTCTAATCTGTGACAAATCATCCCATAACTTTGTGGCTTAAAACAACAACAGTAGTCATTTTCCTCATGAACCGGTAGTCTGGACAGGTGAGGATAGCCCATCTCTACTCTACTTGGGGTCAGTTGGAACAGTTAGAAGAGTACAGGGTTGGAGTTATCTGAAGGTCCACTTACTCACAGGTCTGGTAGTTGCTGTTGACTGGTGACTGAGGTCTAAGCTGGGGCTCCAGATGCAAACATGTGGCTTTTCCTTCTGGCTTGGGCTTCCTCACAACATGGTGGCTGGGCTGCAAGGTCAGGCATCCCAAGAGAGGGAGACCCAGCAGAAGCCAGGTTCTCTTTTATGACCCAGTCTTGGATGTCATGCAGTGTTGCTTCCACTGCTTTCTGTTCATTGAGGCAGCCACAGAGACCAGTCCAATTGCAAGGAGAGAGGAAGGAGAGTCCTCTCCTTTATGAGATAGAAACACGTGGGACTGCAAATGTGGCTATGGCCATTTTTGTAAAATAAAATCTACCACAGCATTCTTGTGAGGTTTCTGTTACATGCAGCTCGTTGCAACCCTAGCTGATGGAGAGGGACCACTGAGTGCCACATGTTCTGTGTGGCCGCTTCTCCATTCCCTACCTGCCTCCAGGCTGTCTATAAGGTCTGCAGTGCTATAAGATTGCCAAACCACCACCAGCGGATTACTGATGGTTCCTTAAAGGAGGGCATCTTGAGATGTGAGACGCTTTCCAAATCGCGTTCAGTCAATGAGCATCTCAACATTTCCTCTGATCACCTACAGAAAATGTTTTTGTGCCAGATATAAAAGAAGTTTTGACTCTTAAAAGTGTTCACAGTCTTGTTAGAGTATCGATATTTACACACGTGACACAATTAGCAAACAATATGCAATGGTGAGTAACATGGTTCTAGAAAGGGTGATGCAGAAGTGCTATAGAAGATGAAACAATGTAACAATCAGTGTGGCTGAGACAAATCGGGGACAACTCCATGGAGTGTATGGGATGGGGAAAGGAGAAAGAGGCTTTTTACGCAAGAGGCTCAATAAGAACCCGTCATAGAAGTGGGGATGAGCCTGGTGTGTTCATAGACATGGAGGCAACTGGGATGATGAGACAATGGAATCTTATAGGAGAGTAGGGACACAGGGCTGGAGGTGGAGTGGGACTGGGGAGGAGAGAAGGATTACAGAGGAGGAATTTTTTGTGGCATCAGATGGCCAAAGACCTCCTCTCTGGGTCCTTCTAAAGGAATAAAGGAGGTTGGCTTGTCATCTTGAAGCACAAGGAGTGAACAAAGAATAGTTCCCTTCCTCCTCATGACAAGAGCAACCATATAGGACACTTAGTATGTTCTTGGTACTGAGGACATTCAAATGAATATAAACACCCCTGATCTCAAGGAGCTTCCGGTCTACTGGGGGCACACACACAAAATGGGCTGTTACCATGATGTAATCGTGTGGGAAGTGTAACGTGAGGCAGGTACAAGGTGGAACGGGAAGAACATAAGAGGAGCACTCGCTGCAGCCTGGGGTGGGTGGGGGAGCCACAGAAGGTGTCCCAGAAAATGGGATCTCTACCTTAGTGCCTGGTAGGACTAGACCATATCCTCTCTTCCAGTTCCTTGATGGATAATGAGTTGGCTGAGGAGTACGCAGTGTGGTGGAATAGAAAGACTCTTGCTAGATTGAGAGTTGGGAGGCCAAGGGCTTTAGTTGTATTCTTGTCTCTATTAGCTGTGTGACTTTAGAAAAATTACTTTCCCTCTCTGGGCCTCAAATATCCTCATCCATATAACAATGATGGTGGCCAATGACCAGCTCAAAAATTCAGATTGTCGGAAGATGATTCCCCTGAAAGGGATTTATGTGGAGGTGCTTAAGGAATGCACGTGTTTAGTTAATTTAGTAGCTCAGCTTCATATATACAAATTCTGGCTACCCCAAGAGACATAGAGTTCTACTAAAAGCCTGACGTTCATTTTGATCGTGCTCAGAAATACTGCGGGAAATCATCAGCAACGCGCAAGAAACCTCCTCTCATTCATACCCCAGACAGATGACAAAGTGATAAGCAGAGCTAATTCCCTGGGGCAATATTTCTTCCCAAAGCATAGATATGGGTGAATTATTGCCATTCTTAATTGCCTAATGATTTTTTTTTCCCTTTCATGTAATCTTTTCGGGGGGTTGTATTTTTACCATCTTGCAAACTCATATTGGCAGAGTGATATACATTGTCGAATAAAACACAGTGGCCAATCCATCAAAAATCAGGCTGCAGTTGCCTTGAGTTTTTTGGAGAGAGATTGTAAGAAGGGGAGGAGGAGAGGTGGAGAGGGCCGGTGCTTCAGCGATGTAGGCGGTCGCTTCCTTGCTGGTGGGTCAGCAGTTCTCATGGCTGACCCTGAGATGGGCTGAGCGTTCCAATTTACTCCTAGCTCTTTTCCTTCTGGGTTCAAGTTTTGGCTCTTCAGGGTGTTCGCCTTATCAGCCACAGCTGTCTGGGGAACTCAGAAGGCAATTAGACCAGGGAGTGAGCCGTTTAGGGGATTGGTAATGGAATGTGGATTCTTTTCTCCCTAACTTAATTGTTTGCATCTGACCAGAAATCATTACCAGCTGATGGCTGCTTGGTGGCATCTGTGAACTAAAGTGGTGACCCAGTGGAGTTCTTAACACATGGTGGGAGAGGGTTCTTGGGAGAGACCTAATAGAGAGAGGGGTTCTTTAGTAACTTTGATAGTGAGGGGAGTTTTCGCTAGACTTGTGTGTCCTTTGAGAGGTGATTTTGCTACTGTGTTGCATCTTTTCCACTTTCAGGGATGTGAGGACCAATGACAATGGCTGGAAGTCTTGGCGATGTGGTGCCCACAAGTCCTTGACAGGCGCTGAATCATTCTTCATTGCACACTAGGCTTAGCTGGGAATCTTTGCAACCTCCCTTTGCTCAAAGCTCCACCCCAGACCAATTAAATCTGAATCTCTGGTGGTGGGACCTAGGCATCAGTATTTTTAAAGCTCCCCAAGTGTTTCCAATGTGCAGCTAAGGTTGAGAGCCACCATGAAAGGAGTCTCATTGTCTCTTACTTGGAAACAACGATCTTGAATTTCTTGACTGAGGTGGGTGTAGGTGAAAGGAATAAGGAAGAAAATTCAGAAGCTTGGGGACCCCTGTAAGCAATTTCATCAACAAGTATTTATTGAGACCTACTATGTGCCAGGCACTGGACTAGGTGCTGCTGGGGCTACAGCTGGAATAGAGAGTCATTGTGCTCATAGTTCCTTTGGGGATACAAACAGCCAATCCCAATAGCAAGTATGCAGTGTGGCGAGAGCACAAAGAAGATTCCAGTTACCTGTGAAGAGAAACCAGAATCTAAAGGGTGAGGAAGGTTAGGGTGAGTGGGAGGGAATGCAGAGCGATCTAGGCTAGTGCTGTCCAATAAAATATATTACCAAAATAATGAATAATATGTAATTTAAATTACACACATAGTTTAAAATCTCTAGTAGCTCCATTTGAAAAGAAAAACAGGAGAAATTAATTTTAATAGTGTATTTTATTTAATCGAGTGTATCCAAAATATTATAATTTCAGCTTGTAATCAACATAAAAATTATTAATGAGCTGTTTTACATGTTTTTGTACTAAGTCCTCTGAATCCGGTGTGTATTTTTTACTTGTAGTGCATCTCAATTTGGACTAGCCACATTTCAAGTGTTCGGTAGCTACAGGCTGCTGATTTTCAGCATCTGACTGGTTAGTGCTGATTTAGGAAGAGGGAATAGTGCGTTTGCTATGGTGTGTTGAGTGTGGGAAATCCAGTGTAGCCAAGCACAGAGTGAGGGACATGGCAGTTGTGATTTGGATGGGCTGAGAAATTTGCAGGTCAAAGTCCAAAACGAAAATGCAGAGCTCTTTATTCAAAAACTATTAAGAAATTTAAGATGATGATTAGACCAAGCTTAGACCAGCGTTAGACTAAGCTGAGGGCAGGACCTGAGCAACTGCACTGGGTTGCAGTTGAACCAACTCTGGAACACCCTTGCAGCTGGACTTCTTGTTAGGTGAGTTAATGTCGTTATTTAAGCCGCTTCTGGATAGGTAGCCACAGTGAGAGATGGAGACATAGGAAGGCAAATCACGAAGGACCTTGAAAGGTTCATCCGACCCCAAGCTTCTTGTCTGGTGATCAGCTGATGTCCTTGTTCCCTCATTGTCCTCAAGGCAAATTAGAGATTGCCCCCATGTTTGAAGATGGAGGATGAATTTGTGTGGGATATTTAAGTTGCTTCTCTCAGAAGAGTTTGCTGGCTGCGTGGTTGACTATGAGTGGCATCTGGAAGTCACTGCTACACTTTGTCAGCGTCAGATTTTCAGCTCCTGAAGGTTTGGGACCACTGTCCTGCCTCAGAGAAACTTTCATGGGGTATCAGACCAGGACTGAATATATAATACATAAGAGGCATAAAATACATGTTCATGTTCCCTCTCATTTGTTTTTTGGACGTTTTATAGTAGAATTGATTGAAATAGCCAAAGTGCATTTGGTCTGTTTGAACTAAGGAGCCAAAGACTGATTTTGCCGGAAGAGCAACATGGAAGGCTTAAAATGGGTAAGAACACTTATTTAATTCCAAACAACTGAACAAGTTCAATATTGAACATTATTAAATACTTATTATATACTACATATTGTTGAAAATTTGACTATGATGTGATCCAGGGAAGCAAAGAGTTTCAAAGCAAGGTTATAGCAAAAAGTCTCAAACATGCCTCTCACGAAGGAAGAAACCTGCCTGGCCAATCAACAGGTGAAAGGATGCTCAACCTTATTAGGAATCAGGGGAAGGAAAATCACAACCACAATGAGGTACTACTATGGATCCATCAGATTAGCAAAAATTAAAAAGTTTGAAAAAAAATAAGTGCAGGCAAAGATAAGGAGCAATGAAAACTCCTGGTGGGAGTGTAAAATATTACACATGGTTTTCAATAAGTTTGGCATTATCCAGTAAAGTTAAAGGTATGCATATCCTTCCACTCAGTAATTCCATTCTTAGGAAAATACACATCATATACAATGCTCATATAGCAGCCAAACCCTGGAAACAATCCAAATGTCCATCAACAATAGAAAGGATACATAATTTATGGTATATTCGTACCATAGAATATCAGACAGCAATGGAAATGAACAAACTACCGCTTGGACAAATCTGATTTCCTGTTTTGGCCTGGCTGCTTCATAGCGATGGTCTGACACCATAACCTCTTTGAGCCTCAATTTCTTCGTCTAGAAAGCAGGAAGGATCATGCCTGCTTTATAGTTTTGGTATGAGGTTAGTTAGACGCGTGTGATCCTCACTGTGGATCTAGCAATCCGGAAGGAGAGTATTGCAGTCTGCAGGTTGCCTGGCTGCTTCCTGCCTTGGACTCTGGGAAGGCTATGAATAGGGCTCCACCAGTGAAGCTGGAAAATCTTTAGTGTTAACTCTCCAAAGATGCTTGGAGCAGACCAGGTAATTGTGCACACTGGGAGCAGAAAGGGATTGAGCCAGAGGGAAAGAGAACTCGACAGGAAACCGGAAGGGACAAGGAGAAAAATAGAGGCAGAAGGAGCTTCTTTTTTGGAGAGGAAGTCCAAATAGGGCCATGATGATGTTAGATCAGCTAAGTCCAGGCCTCTTGGATTCAAGGGGTCCCCATCCCAGGGAGAAGGTATGAGGGTGTCACCTAGAAAGTGCAGAGCAGAGACCAAAGGATAATCTGGTACATGCTGGGTCATCCCAGAAACTCCTCTTTAAACAGAAGAGGAGGATGATGGAGTTGTGCCCTTGGGAAATGGGAGTAGAGGGATTGGCTGAGAAAATAGGACCCATCTGGGCAGCTGGGGAGCCAGGGTAGGAGTGGGTGGAGGGGGAACTTTAGGCACCCCATGGACCAGGGAGGCAGGTCACTTAGTCAAAGCCAACAGCTGCTACTCAGGGAGGTGGGTCTCATTCACTTTGGTGCTCCGACCACACCACCAGTACCCAGCAGGCCCTGAAGTGGCTGATCCTCAGTAAAAGAAGGCTGAAGAACCCAGATTTCAATGGCTTCTTAAAACCCAAACTACAACTCCATGGATACTGGAAAGTCAGAAACCCACCCCCAAATTTCAGTCAATTCCAGGAGGCTTCCATTCTGAAGGTCACCTTTGGCTTGAAGCTCTGCTTCTGCTGATTTAGTTCAGTTTGTAGATCATCTTACTGTGCGACATCTGCTGTTCGTGCTTCACACCATGTCAGCCATGATGTAGAACTCAGCCCTTTTTCTGAATATACGGAACAAACAAAAAACTTATACAAAGCATTTGTATGAATATTTGTAGCCAACTTTACTAAAGGTTAAGGGAGACGGAAGCATGTACACTGCAGTATCACCAACTACTTAAAATAGAAGAGTAGGCATCCTCCTTCTGCAAAGTTCTTGACTAAGTCAGCAAGTTGGGCCCCTCCACCACTCCTTTCGTTTCTTCTCCTACGCTTTTTCCTTCTTGGTCTCCTCCTTCTCAGGAGCACAAGGCAAGTTCCTTTCCTTTCCTCACAATTTCTGCCAAATAAGTTCCAGGCTTGCTTTGCCACAGACTTGGCTAGGGTGACCAACTGTCCTGGTATGCCCAGGACTGAGGGGGTTCCTAGGATGTTGAACTTCAGTTTAAAAACTGAGACAATCCCAGGTAAACTAGGACATGTTGGTCACCTTTCAGAAGGACCTAGACCTACATGAAGGCTAATTTCTTCTTTGGGCTCTGGATTCCTTTTTGTTGTTGTTGTTACAAATCAAAGAATAAAAGTTTGGTGAAGGATGAGGACCTCAACGCCGGACAGCGGGGAGAGGCAAGTGGAGAGAAATGCGAGTCCTAGAGGCTAAACAGTGTCTCCATCCATGGGATGAAGGGAGACTGAAGCTCTGATATACTTGTTTCTTTTCAAGTTCACACTTTAAGACTCCAGGTTCCTTAGTTTTTTTCAATGACATCAAACTCTGGTTTACGTTTCAGGAGACTGTCTTGACTGCACAGTAAAACAGACAGTGATTTATTTTTCCTTAATCAATTAGTAGTTATTAGGGGAAACGACAACGAGAAAGGCCCCATGCCATCCTCTGGGGGACACAAGAGAGGTAAACTATGTTCCCTTAAAGAGTTTATGATCTGGTTAAGAAGACACGCTGAACACATGAGAAAAAGGAAAAAAAATAAAACAACAGAGAGACATTTTATCTGCAAGAGTATGGTGCTAGGTAGAAGTTCAGAGAAGATGCAGGTAAATATGGGTTGGAAATTCTTCGTTAAGGTGGTATCCTAGAAGGAAGATGACTTGGGTAAATGGAGAAGAGGAAGGAGGACATTTCAGGCTGAAGGGGTGAGGGACCTCATGAGGAAAAATAGCGCTGAGTGGAGTATGTGCTGGGAATAATGAGGAGAAATCAGCCCTGTAACCTTTGGTTGTCCCTACTCAACTGAGGATCACATGTCCCCATCTACCACATTAGGCATATTCCCTGGAGGATGAACTTACACACAGTTCATCCTTCTTCCATGCTAACTTACCCACTTCCTAGATACTCATCTGTGCCACTGAGCCGTTTCACTATCAGTGGTGGGGATTGGGGGTTGGTGTTTAAAGTGTAGGTTTTATCATTATTTAGGTATGAGGAGGCCAACAGATCAGGAGATGATTGGCATTGGAAAGATAGTTTGTCACAGTTCCCAAGAGAAAGGGGCACACCACACCACGCAGGGCCACATGGGGAAGCCCCAGGGTCAGTCAGGAGGCAGAGAGAGTGAGGGGAAATGTGGGCAGGGCTTTTATTGTGGTTTCTGTGGGGGAAGGCAAGGCCAGGCAGGCAGGCTTAGGATTGGCTAGTTTGAATAATTTTAGCAGGCTCTGGGGTGTAGGGGTTGCCCCTAAGTGTCTGATACCTGGTCCTCAGGTGATGAGAGCAGGGGAATAGTGACCCAGAGTGTAAGAGCCCAATAGAGGAGGCAGTTTGGGGCTATGGGCTCTGGGTTGGTTAGTTTGCATATGCAAGGCATACTTGCAGGTAAGTTTTTTACTCTTTCCAGGAATTAGCAATGCTGGGGGACACTCCCTCCAGAGTCAGCAAGGCCCCAAATGTCAGAGCACCAGAAATACAGAAAATAAAAAGGCATGATTAATACAGTTGGGATGGTGGATTTAATGGCAGGATCCTCTATGACCCTTGCTGAAGCATAATCTTTCTCTTCTGAATTGCCGAGCACTGTGTCTGTCGGTCTGCACGCCTCACCGACTCTTTCCATCTCCTACTTTGTGTTGAGGTTCTTTGTTGTGCAGAAAAGAGCTAACATAACGGGTTTGAGACTGCTACCTTTTAAAAGGCCTGCTTGCAAGGTTGGCCCTTAGCTGGTGTCTGGGAACTTGGATTTGGGGAGGATTCCTATCATTCCAAGACTGATAAGGGTGGTTTACTGTGCTCAAACTGTTTATGCAAACAATATGGCTTGTGCTGAACACCTGATTTCCTTCTGGGAGTCTGGAATTTTGGTACATGCTAGGCAGAGGGTGTTTATGTCACTAGCCCCCAGTAAAAACCTTGGGCATTGAGACTCCACTGGAAGAGGACTTTTGGAAGCTTGTACCTGGTTTCCCCCACACTGCACCCCACACACCTTTTCCCTGTGCTGATTTTGCTTTGGATCCTTTCACTGTAATAAGCCATGGGAATGACCATATCCTGAGTCCTGTGAGTTCTCCTAGAGAATCATTGAATGTGGGGCTGCCCTTGGGGACCCCTGACACATTGGTACACTGGTCTTACTCATCTCAATTGGTTTGTAAGCTCCTAGGATGCAGGCATCAGACATCCCAGCATCCCAGCAAGAACATTAGATTAAGAACCAGAACATCTGCTTGTGATGCTTTGCTTCTCTCCTTCCTAGCTGTATGACTTCTGGGAGCCAGTTACCTTTGCTGAGCCTCAGTTTTCTCATCAAACATGGAGATAGCAACCCCCCCCACCCCGCCACTTCCTAGTGTGTGGTGAGGTTCAAACAAAACATTGGGTCTGAAAATGTTTCCAACTCTTAAGACATGATGTCAATGAACGATTATTATAAATCTATACACTCCTACCATATCTTGATAAGGTAAACATTCAATTAGTTTCTGCTGACTAGATGAATCAATACATCTTATTCTTTCTTCTCTAAGAGTTCATGGCACCTGGCAGAATTCTGGACGTTGGAGGAACAAAGCAGACACTTAATTTTCAATCCTTGGGATGGAAAAAAACAAACCAAAACAGCCAACACCCAGGTGCAGTGTTCTCAAGTTGTTCCCATCTCAATGCCCTTCCCCCAACACTCCAACCCCATCCCCACCCCCCCACCCTGCCTTAATTGCCAATCCTGGACCATGGGGTGGTGCTTTCAGAGCCTTCTAAACTCCCTTAAACCATTTGCTCGTGAACTCCACTCATCAGCCTCTTGTCAGCCGCCACCAGGAGGACCACGGAGGCCTTAATTGATCAGGCAGAGCAGCAGCCTTGAGAACTTGATTCAGGTATTGACTTCTGAGGAGCCAGTTTCGCTCCGGCCTCCACAGCTAGAAGCGGCTGAACATCAAAACTATTAACCTCTGGCCCCAGCAGTTGGCGAAGCAGCCCAGCAGCAGTAATTAGGAAGTCAATCGGAATTGCCTGTCTCACTTACACTGGCATGTCAATCAATAGCAGTGGTGACAGGTTCATTAGGCCCAGGCCATGCAAGCCCAGCCTGTAACAACCTCATAAAATACGCCAACGACTCAGGGCAGAGAGAAATCTGCCTGAAGGACTGGAGTGGATGACAATGTGTATTGATTAGGACTCCAGCAATTTATGAAGTGCTACTTGTTGGCCAACCTTTCTGACTCAGTGCTAAATTTTCCCAAGTAGTTGCAAGATGAAACCAAATATTACCCTTTAAAAAAATGAGAGAAAGCAAGCTGTTGTCTGACAGGGCATTTTTTACGTTAGTTACTCCTAGCAAATAATCTATTGGGGTAAAACTTCAATAGTTACTTAAGGCTGAAGCAGTACCTTTGTCTCTGTGACCATCAGACTTTGAAAAAAGACATCCATCTGGAGAAGAAAAAATATGATTTGACGTGTAATTAGGTAAGACTCTACCTTCGGAGAGACAGAGTGATTTAGGCATTCATTTCTTCTTGGCATTTTTAATGGCTCGTCTGGGTTCTTCCAGGGGGATGGCTGACACCTGGGTTTTCAGAGCTAATTTAAGAGCTCAGTAGAAGGAGGGGGGTGTGTGCTAAAGGATACCTTCTGGCTCCTTCCCTATTCTCATGGATGACACTGCTTGACCACATTTGCTGGAGACCTTGCCTGCCTCTAAGCCTGCTGAATAACAGGGCAGTTATTCTGAGCCTCAATCTGGGCTGTGGCCTTGAAAACAGCCCAAGACGGGGTGACATGTTCACTGCTTAACCAGACTTACAAGTCACCTCACTGTCAGCCCTGGAAACAGCCAGAGGAGTGTGGAGTGTTGAATGTCTGCTGATATTTGCCTTTGTCTCCAGGGATCAATGCACATTTATCTACATCTATAAATTCATTAAATGGAGGCTTGAGGCTGCTTTGTATATGATAAGTCTCCAAAAACTCATGACACACCCCAAAGTTAGTCCCCGTTTGGACTGTCCCCAAAGGCATGGCCCTGCCACAAGGAGTGTTTTCTCTAGAACAGAGATATGGTGGTCAGAGTCAGATCAGAAGGGCTGAATTCAGTCCATGTTTTGTCACAAATTAGACCCCAACCTCACTGAAGAATTTAATTTCTTCGTCTATAAAATGGGATAAAAAATGCCACTGTTTTTATCCAACACGGTTATTGTGAATCTCAGATGAAATAATGGCACAGAAACATTTTTTTGTAAAAGTAGGTTTATAGAAAAGACATGAAGTGTGTTCACCCCGTCTCCCAAGTAGAAAGGGATGTTCCCAATGGTTATATATACTATGAGATTTTCTCCGCTAACATCTCACTGGCATGCCCAGATCAATCAACCCACAAACATCTATTGAGCTTTGTAAGATACTACTGTGATCTTTACCACCTCCTCCTCTGGTTTCAGTTACAGGAACTCAGTAACAACGGGGAAAAGGGAAACATTGGAATTTCTTTTGTCCTATAGGTTTCAGGAATCTCACTTATTTGCTCCCGAACTCCAGGCCTATCCCACCATGGGCTTCACCTAACTTCCTCTCTGGTGTTCCTTTTTTTTCAAGAACTGGTTGCCATTCCCCCAGTCACCATCCTTGTATCATGTGTAACAAACACAAAAAAGGTTTTTTGTTTGTTTGTTTGTTTGTTTTTTTGCTGAGGAAGATTCACCCTGAGCTAACATCTGTGCCAATCTTCCTCTATTTTGTATGTGGGTCGTCACAACAGCATGGCTGCCGATGAGTGGTGTATGTCTGCACCCAGGAACTGAACCTGGGCTGCCGAAGCAGAGTGCTCCAACTTAACCACTAGGCCATGGGTCCAGCCCCCAGAAATGGGAATTTAATTGCTAGGAGCTGTGAAAACAAAACAAACAACTAAAGCAAATAAACCAAAAACAGCAAAATTCAGACAATGTGTCCTAGCTAAAAGTGTCCCTCATCTGTCTTGAGCTGTCCAGTGGGGCCAGGCCAGACTTTTTCATGGCCTCCTCCCTGGTTGTCCTTTCCCTGGGCCTGTAAAGTCTCCAGTTCTTGCCTTGCAGATCTGCCCTCCCAGTTCTGAGTGGATGGGATGCTCAGACTGAGGCTTGAGATGGAATTGG
Source organism: Ceratotherium simum simum (assembly GCF_057802395.1). Taxonomy (NCBI): domain Eukaryota; kingdom Metazoa; phylum Chordata; class Mammalia; order Perissodactyla; family Rhinocerotidae; genus Ceratotherium; species Ceratotherium simum. The sequence goes on from NC_141913.1 coordinate 36,712,852, forward strand.
GTTGGAATAGCTTCAAGGGCTGGGGGATTCTCAGTGCCTTATGGACCCTGCTGTCTAATTTAGTATTTGGACATGAGTTCCCAGGCCAACCTCCTGATATGGAAGGACATGTAGTCCCCCAAGATTCTTCCCCTGGACCCAGGACTGTAAGCTCTGAAAAAGACACCCCCCAACCTTAGTCTATTTAGTTGTGTGTGTGTGTTTTTAAAGTGTATTAACAAGCTTGTTGTCAGGATTGGTTCTACTTGTAGGTGAAGCTTGGCTTCTCGGTCCTGTGTTCCTAAGTTAGTTTCTGGACCTGGACTCACTAGGAATCATGTGGCCTTCCAGGGGGCACCATCTTCCCCAGTTCTGTCCACATGACTGGGGCTCTTCACTACCTCTAACAGATCGCCCTCTCTTCCTGTTTCAAAACCTCTCCCAAGTTCCTATTTCTGGTCTGAAAGGTCTCTTGTTGACAGCTCATTGGCCAGGCAGATAACTGACAGATTTGAGACCAAACCCTCTCTGTTTGGGGTACATCAGCCTCTTATCTCCCAAGGTTCACCCCTCTGCTTTGTCACTCAGGCGTATGCTCTGCCTTCTCTCCCAAGGGACCTCTCCCAACTCCCCAGATGGGAGCAAGCCTTTATAACCTGAAAACACACAAAGCAATAAAAGATCATCTAAGTCAGGGGAAAAGCAGCCCCAGTTGTGCTCTCTAAGCTCACTTTTAACTTTTAGAAGCCCTTCCATCCCCTTGACCTCATTCCTTCCTTACAACGGCTCTATGAGGTGTGTACGCTACACAATGTCATCCAGGGAAAGAGGACGATGGGAGCTGATGCCCACAGAAAGGCCACTATGAGAGGAGCAGAGGAGGCTGTCTGGATGCTCAAAAGAGGCCTGCTCTGATCTCCACCTCCCAACTCTAACACCTTCTCCAATGAGCCTCAGTTTTGACCTCTGTGATATGGAGCTGTGCCTTCATTTTTTTTTTTTTAATTTTTTTTTTTATTTATTTTTTCCCCCAGAGCCCCAGTAGATAGTTGTATGTCATAGCTGCACGTCCTTCTAGTTGCTGTATGTGGGACACGGCCTCAGCATGGCTGGAGAAGCGGTGCGTCGGTGCGCGCCCGGGATCCGAACCCGGGCCGCCAGCAGCGGAGCGCGCACACCCAACCGCCAAGCCACGGGGCCGGCCCTGTGCCTTCATTTTTAAACGTCACAAAGCCTCCAAAAATGTAAAAACATGAAAAAATATAGAAACGTTAGACTGAGATTTACCATTTAAATTATTGCTCTTTGTATTTTTATGTTACAATAGCCACGTTTTAAGCAGAAAATCTTATCTTAGTCATCGCTGTTTCCCAGTGCCCAGCACAAAGCCAGACACAATGCAAACCTGTTATTGTGAACTAATCTTTATTTATAAGGGAAGAGGGGAAAAGTGGAGGAGAGATTTTGATTTTTTTTTAAGGTCGTATAATGTAGAATTTCTCAGTCCTTCTAGCTGCTGACAATGGCTTTGTTTGTCCCGTGGCTCAGCTTTAATCTGGAAGCTACTATGGGCCATGCCTTGAGGAAGGCACCCTTTCCTCTACTGGAGCCACAGCCCTCAGCCTTCTAGGCTACATGCTCCTGCCAGCCTATTGCAATGTAGAGATGGGCATCTGTAAGGTGCCAGAGGGGTGTGTGTGTGTGTGTGCCTGTGTTGGGAAGGGGAGGGGACAAGAGTGACCTTCTGAGCCTGAAACCTCTGCTGGCAGTGCTCTGCCTCGGGGAACGAGCTCCCCTCATGCCTGCACCACGAGCATCCCCACCTCACCAACAGTTTAAATATCAGCTCTGGCAGGGGCAACTCAAGAACCTGCGAGATGCTGGCTTTTCCTTCTCTCAGGCACAAGCACGCCGGGCAAATCTTTGGAGAACGCTGGTTTGCAGCGAGGCCTGCAGGAACAATCCTCAGCCTTCAAGACAGAGCAACCAGCCAATAACGACTTTCCCTGCACCTGTGCCTGTTGCAACCATTTTGATCATTTTGCCACGCTTCGTTGACCGATGGATTTTTTTTCCTGCTTTGCACTTTTTTTATTACTATTATTTTTATCTTCGTCATTACCTCCCTGCCTCTGATGGCATTTAGATATGAACCGCCTATGAACCTTTGAGCCTGATCGTGCCATGACAAAAATATTGTCGTTTACATTCTGTGCCAAAGTATTATATAAAAACACATCAACGAAAAGGAAATTCAGGAAGCTGGGAGTAAAGATATATAGTCAGCAAAGTATATAACTTCTGGCATATTACTGCTTAATCCTAACATAATTATTCTCATCCTTTTATTTGATTAACTTCTAATGGTTCCTCTTGGTGTTAAAGGTCCCACTCTGATCATTTGATTTTAGTGTCTGCTATAATTACCGATAATGTTCTTTGCAAGACAATTTAATGATAACCGCATAATGGCCTATATGAAGAAAGCTGCAGGGTTTCAAAGCTTTTGAGTAATATAAAATACATTAGACTAACACAAGCTATCAACATGACAGGGAATGTTTGATTTACACTCAGGACTAGGTTATAGCGTCGTGGAATTTTTTTCTTTTCCTTTCCTTTTTTCTTTTCTTTCTGCAGCCGTTTACCATAAATGACAGAAGAGTCGGACAATCTGCAACTTGCTGATTGAAAAAAAAAAAATGTGTCACAAAGTTGGGAGCGGTGCAGAGGCAGCGAGGGCAGATCCCAGGGAGTGGCGTGCTTGGAGCAGAGCGGGGACACGACTCGTGGGTCTGGTTCCCTGGGGATAGTGACCAAATTCGCCTCCCCTGGGAAGATCAGCTGAAAAGGAATCTGCTCTTCTGCTGTACCAGGTCCCAACACTCGAGGTTCTCTCTGCCAGTCTTATTCACCAGGTTTTGGGTAGCCAAAGTCTCAATTAGTTAACTATTTTTTGGATCAAAATAATAATCATCGTATTTTCAGTTACTCAGTCTCTTCTTTTTCCAATACAAGCAAATAGAAAAACCAGCCCAAACAAAAGAACCATTTTGTGCAAACCCTAGCAAACAGCAGAGTTGACATCCTCTTCCTCCTGACCTGCACCCTCGGCAGTGTTTGATATTTGGGAGCCTGGCACATGTGCCTCTTTCGTTTGAAATAAAGAAATCACTCACCACTCTGGCCAAATGCAGCATAATTGATGGTGTGAGTGGATGGAGAAAATTTCCTGTCAGAAAAAAAAGGTTAACCATGGACATATTACACCAAGGTCTCTGATTCCGGGATAATGGCATTTGGACAAAAGTAGGGCCCCGTCCTTTTTATAGCACTTTATGCCCCATTAGTATTACTGCAAGTCCCGGGACCTGCCTGTTCGGGCACTTAATCAAAAGCAATGGGTTGAAAATCATCTTCCAGCTCTCCTCATATTTGATTCATTCCTTCCAGATAGGAAGAAGTAAAAAACACATTACTAGCATCAAAACAGCACATGCATTATGCGCTAAGCAGTTGAGAAGGCTATCATTGGGTTTTATCCCTTTGGGTACTTGGATGGACAAGTACTTTCCTATTCATCCATTCAGTGGACTGAGGCAGCCATATTTCATTTTTTTTTTCCCCTGACAGACAATCCGTTAGTTTTCCACAGATCTCTCTTTTAAAGACACATTCATGTCACTTGTTTTAATTGTAGGCTTCAGGCAGCAAAGCCCAGGATGTGTGTTCACGTGCATGCACGCACACACACACATACTCTCACACACACACACACACACACACACACACACACAACTGGAAACCCACTACTTGGATGTAGCTCCTCTGAGAGCCAAATCTAATAATAGGAGCGTAACATTTCTTAGGGGAAGAATTAATTTATACACTTAATTACTCGGGATCCACTTCAAGCTCTCTGCCTTAACGCTCTTTCTTTTGGAGAGAGTTTTTAACTAAACGCCGAACGTTCTGACAGACCTGGAGGAGAGCCTGCATCATTTAGATGGAGGGGCCTGGCATCGTCCCACCCCCCTGCCACTGTGGCCCACTCCCTACCCTCCTGGAGGAGATGTGGGCATCGGCCGTGGATCTGACGCCCTGTGCCTGTTAATATCGATTGGGTCTGAGTGAGAGGGGCTTCAGCTCAGTGAGCTGCTTTCTCTCAGCTCCATGCTCTCTGGGACTGCTGAGTGGATTTTCTGCTGGATGGCTCAGCCTCGGCATAACAGTGAAGAATGAAACTATTTCTTCTATCTGTTCAAAACAGGGCAATGACCAGGACTTTCTTCATTCAGGAGGCCTCTGTCTGAGGAATGGGCTTTTTCCATTTTTGAGAATTCATTCCATTTACCAATATCTTGACAAAGAGTAGAGGAAGGACACAGTCAATTATGAAATTGCAGTGTATTGGGAGAAGGGTTACCTCTGCTTGATTAATGAGGGAGAAGAGTTATTACCTGCTTCTGACATCATCAGAAAAATGGATTGGGTAAAGGAGTGCCATGGAGTCAAACAGGCCGGGGAGGCTGTCCATGCCAGCTCTGTTCATTGATCTAACAGCCTGGGAATCCTGAACATCAGGTTCCCAAAGTGAGTTCTGGCTGGGTGCAGAGGGAGCAACTCCCTGGTCCCTGAGAAGAAGCTGATGCAGACCTGCAATTGGCCAACTGGGGAGGGGTAGGATGAGGGTTCTGGAAATGTGGGCAAGCGGAACAGAGACTCAGGGAGAGGAGAAGCAGCATTTGACCCACGGCCCCTGATTCTGAATGGGGACCTGTTTAGTCCACTAGTGTGTAACCACCCCATCAGCCTGCCAAAGGACCTGCGCACTCCTCCATTGTATCAACATTTGGGGTTCAGCCATTGTTTGTTGATAAGCCCTGTTAGGATACACACCTGACACCTCAGATGGGTGAAACAGAACACAAAAGTAACATGTCATCACATCAAGATGAATTCAGGTTCAATCCTTTAGTGACTTTACAGAATATTTTACTTAAGATATGTTGGAAAATATCTTTTTTAGGGTCTTATATCCCGTTAAAGTTCAATATAAACTCTATATGCTACAGAGATGATTATTTTTAAACCTAGAGAAAATCTAGAAGAAAATTAAATTGACCATTTATCAAGCTTCAGGAGAGAGGAATGAAAATGATTTTTCTAAGCTTGGAAGCAATATAGAAACCCTCAGAGGAAAAGAGTGACGGATTTGACTATATAGAAGAACAAAACATTTCTGTATGTTGAAAAAAAAAAAAAGAGGCAAACGAGGGCCAGCCCTGTGGCGCAAGTGGTAGGGTGCATGTGCTCGGCTGCAGCGGCCCGGGGTTCGCCAGTTCAAATCCTGGGTTCGCACAGACGCAGCGCTTGTCAAGCCATACTGTGGTGGCATCCCATATAAAGTGGAGGAAGATGGGCATGGATGTTAGCCCAGGGCCAGTCTTCCTCAGCCAAAAGAGGAGGATTGGCAGATGTTAGCTCAGGGCCGATTTTCTTCACAAAAAAGGAGGCAAACAAGAGATTCGGAAAATATTTATACCTACTATGACAAAGTGTTAATGTCTTTATTGTTTAAAATGATCATATTAATTAATAAGAAAACACTGAGTCCTAATAGTAAGCCAAGAACATAAGTATAATTCATAGAATAGAAACAATAACTTATAAACAAGAATACATAAAAATGTTCTGCTTCACTAGAAGCCAAATAAATGTAAATTTAAAAAAAGAATCATTTTTGTGTATTAAATGAATCTTTTTTAAAAATGAAAATACCTAATATTGACAACAGTGCCCTGAAACTATTTATCTTGTACAATCCTGGTGGTCTTGTAAATAGATAAAACCTTTTCAGAAAGCAATTCGAAGTTATAAAAATGTTTATACCCTTTGACCCAGGAATCCCACTTCTGGGACTCTAACCTGAGGAACTACTCCAAAAGATGAAAAAGCTAACGTGTAAAGGTCTTTATTGCAGAGTGGCTTATGACAATAAAAATGGAAAATAACCCAACACCAGAAAGAGGTGCTTGTGTCACATCCACTCAGTGGAATATTAGTCTTAAAACAGCAGCCGTGTGGACAAAGTATCCCTTTACTATTAGATGAAAAAGTAGTGTACGGAATTGGTTGTAAACTATCATTTCCAGTAAGCAGAAAACATGCACATGTAAAAAAAGATAGAAACACATCAAAAATCACTATTCACCTACCAGAATGTATTAGATTAAAAAGAACAAAATAAAACAACCAACCATACCAAGTAATAGCAAGTTTGTGAAGCAGTTGGAACTCTCATACATTGCTGGTATGAGAATGGGACTATGAAATGGGGCAGCCACTTTGAAAAATAGTTGAGCAGTTTCTTGTCAAGTTAAACATATACTTACCATATGACCTAGAAATCCCACTCCTGAGTATTTACCCAAGAGAAATAAAAACATACAGCCACCAAAAGCCGGCACATGACTGTATATAGCAGCTTGGTTCATAATTCCCAAACAACGAAAATAGCTCAAATGTTCATCAGTGGTACATGGACAAGCAAACTGCAGTACATCCACACAGTGGAATACTACTCAGCAATAACAAGGAACAAATTACTGATAGACACAACATAGATGTATCCCAAAAGCATTATGCTAAATGAAAGAAACCAGACATAAAAGCCTACATAGCATATGATTCTATTTATATGACATTCTGGAAAATACAAAATTGTAGGGTCAGCAAACAGGTCAGGGATTGCCAGTGCCTTCATGTGCAGGGAGTGGATTGACTACAAAAGGGCACAAAGGAACTTTTTTGATGGAACTGTTCTATATCTTGATTGTGGTGTTAGTTACATGACTATGCATTTGTCAAAATTCATAGAACTGATTCCTGAAAGGTTATTTTTTTTCTGTATGTAAATTACACCTCAACTAACCTGGCCTCCACCTCCAAAAATCTATCCATAGTTCTGGTAAAATGATAAGATTATGAGTGATTCTTCTCTTTTCTCCATTTCCCAAATTTTCTGACATAACTTTGAAAAAGGAAAAATATATCTATATGTGTTACCGTTGTCACTAGGAAGGGATAATCCATGAGCAGGGGCATTTGTCTAAATAAGTATAATGACAGTGTGAAAATCCTTTGCAAATTTTGAAATTCCCCAATCCAGGAGGCTGCTCTGCCACTGGCTCTACCTCTCTTTGGATTTTTAATGAAGCTCTGCTTTTCACTTGGCCTGATTCCACCTCTCAAACCAGGTGACAAGTGGTAAAGGAACTATATGTGTTAAACTTAGAAAATAAAAGACTTAGAAGTGGAATTTACCCCAGGAATGCAAGGTTGGATCAACATATGGAAATCTATCAATGTAATATACCATATTACCAGAATAAAGGACAAAAAACACATGATCATCTTAACATACAGAACATGCATTTGACAAAATCCAACACCCTTTCATGATAAAAAAAAAATACTCAGTAAACTAGGAATAGAAGGGAGCTTCCTCAACTTGATAAAGGGTATCTATAAAAAGCCCACAGCTAACATCACACTTACTAGTGAAGGACTGAAAGCTTTCTGCCTAAGATCAGGAACAAGATGAAAATGTCTGCTTTTGCCATTTCTATTCAACGTTGTACTGGAGGCTCTGGCCAGGGCAATTAGGCAAGAAAAAGAAATGCAAGTCATCAGATTGGAAAGGAACAATGAAAACTATTTCTATTTGTAGATGACACAATTTTGTATGCAGAATGTTCCAAGAAATCTACAAAAAAAATATAAGAACTAATAAATGAGTGAAGAAAATGTTCTGGAATGAGATAGTGGTGATAGTTGCACAATTTTATGAATATGCTAAAAACCAACGAATTCTACACTTTAAAAAGGTGAATTTTGTGATATGTGAATTATTATCTCAATAAAAACAAAAAGAAAAAATAAAAGACTTAGGAAAAGAACTGAAGAGGATCAGGGGGCAAAGTGTATGTAAATACCAGACCCCCGGTTGGACTGAAGAATCGATGTCAGCTCCAGGGTTTTCTAGCCATTAGATGTCCCGGGAACAACAGGGAGATCATGAGGTTGGCATCATCCAGGTCAGCTCCCATTGCCTATCCTAGTTCTGCGGGTATAGACTAGCTGTGGCTCACCTGCTAATCTCCGCAGCCTAAAGCAAACTTCCCCTCTGGATTTGTACTCCTCACAGGCATACATCACTAATTGTGCCTATATTTTACAAATATTTGGATATACATTTTTCTCCCTTGGATTATAACGTTTTTAGGTGAAAGGACTATTCCCCAAAGTGTCAATACAGTGACATGGACTTGGTGGAAATGTCTGTTAAATGACGAAAATCATAAAGTAGGTGCAATTTATCTTTGGTGCATGCCCCTCCCACAACCAGTCCTCAGGGGCAGCATGAATTTCCTTGATCTGCTCCTTGGTATGTCTCTGGTGATCTGAGGGTCCTGGATGTGAGGTGACACCGCAGGGGGTCTCAATTGAAACCACTCTGCTCTCCTCTATGGCACAGCGCCTTTCTTCGTGCCTTCTTACTTGAGATGACTCCATCCCACATCATATCGAACATTACAAACACACTCATTTGCTCATGAATACAAGAAATCTCATTTATTTTTAACTATCTGAGTTGAGTTGTGGTTGAATAGATAACAAAACGATATACTTTGCAAACGTTTGATTAAAGTTTAATTAATTTTGATTTTGCAGTTTTCTTATTTTAAAGCCATTTTTTTTCCAGGTTGCAAAGATAATTTTACAGGCTCTTGAAAAGCACTCAAGTCTAAAGCATTGTGTGGCATATTGGATGAGAGGCCCTGCTTTGTAGACTTTATCAGGGAAGAGATGAGGAGGCATTTTGGAGAGCAGGAAATCCCCTCATGACCCCTAAAATCTCTCCTCGAAGGCATGGTACACATGGTTTAACTGGGCCTGTCTCTTTAAATGGGAAGCAGCCTCCTGACCCAGCACCTCAGAGACCCCTGTGCCCACTCCGCTGCCATTTCCAGGGCCCCATGCTGCCCAGCAGTGGCATAGGAGCAGGGCACACAGGCGTTGACAAAGATGAGGAGAGATCGATGAACACAGACGCAGATTCATTCTCGACCTCTGGACTAATCAGTTGGTTTTCACAAGCACTTTATTCCCCCATCATATCATCCACAAATGCTTGCTTCAATGCTCTGGATCAGCCCTGCATCAGCCAAATTGATTATATTATTTGGTTCGCTTTTGGAGGAGAAATGGAAAAGACCTTTGCCCTCCCCTATAAAGAAAGCTAAAGCAAAAACAAGTAAAATAACAACCATTGCAGGTTCTGACAGAGTAGACGAGCCTGCCCACTGGGTTCAGATGATAGTTTCAAGAAATTAAATGACTGTACCAACCTGAGTCTCAGTTTCCAAACCGTTGGCCCATGATGTCAGGAGGCCCGGAGAGAAGGCAAGGGTCTTGCTGGACCCTGGGAGCAGAAGCAGTAGGAAGTAAATCCCTGGGCAAGGTGGGGCTTTGATTAGAAAGAGAAAGCAGGCTGGAAACATAAACGGGCTCCCAAGGGATAGCATCAGAACATAAACATCCTGGGGGAACCACTCAGGAGTGCAACGGGAGCATTTCCTGTGGGCGGTGGGGAGGCATCATGGAGGAGCTGGCCCATTCAGAGACACAGGTGCATGTTAGCTGGGCTTGGGAGCTGTGATGGGGCATTCTTTCCTTAAGAACTTGCAGGAGGGTACCCATCCATTCTAATACCACCCATCTGGGACCAGGGAAAACAACTGGTATGGTCTCCTCTATTTATACAAAGAGGAAACTGAGGCTCAGAGGGAGAAAGTGACCAACCTTAGGCCACTTGGTGAAGTACCAACAAGCCAGGACTAGAACTTGGATCTCTTCCATCCCTTCCACAGCTCTTGTCATGCGGTCCTTCACAGGTCAGGGCCAGTGGGACTCCACAATGCACGTCAGCACATACAGCCCAGTGAAGATGGAGAGGAGAGTGAGCCTGCCTGTCTCTCCTCACCTAGAGTCATTCTATCTGGGCCTAGGTTGTCAGTCGTTGATTGTAGCACCGTGGAGGGCCCCCAGGAAGGGAGGTGCAAGCAAGCAACCTAAAACACCAAAGTATTTACATTAGGGGATCTGTCTGCTCAGGCCTTGCTAGGCAACCCATCAAAGGCCCTTGAGGGAGGGGCAGGTGTACCAGGAGCAGGAAAGCAGGACGAGGGCACCCATTCAGAAGGTGAAGCAGGCTGCCCTGGTGGCTCATCTGAGATCCTCATGAGCCGGCCCTACTCTATACAAGGTCCATTCCAGGAGCAGGAATCCTATGGTCTAGTCTTGGCTGCAGACCAATCTGTGCCCTCAAACAGTGACTGCATCTCTGGATCTCAATCTCTCCCTTTCGAAATGTGTGGGCCAGAACAGACAAGATCTCACAGCTCTAGAGTTACATGGGTCTCTGACTCTACAGTTTGTGTTTGCGTCTTATCTTAAAGTAAAGGACTCCATTTCTGGATAGCTGCTACCCTGCTTTCCTCTCCTTCATAGCAAAACTTGCCGTAGGAGGAACAAGTCTCTGTCTCCACCTCCTCCCCTTGTATACTCTCCTCAGCCCCAGCTGGGCTCCCATCCCCACCACTTCGCTGAGACTATTCTTGCAGAGTCAACAATTACTTTCATGTTCATTTCTTTGTTCTTACCTTCCCTGATTTCTCAGTGGCATTTGATAAAGTTAATGACTTCTTCTTTCTTGAAACACATCCTTCCCTTGGCTTCTCAAACATCACACTCTCTCCAGGTTTCCCTGCTGTCTCGCTGGACAGTCTGTTTATGCTGACTCCTCTTCCTCTTTAGCACTGACTCTAAAGGTTGGGGTGCCTCAGGACTCAGCCTTTGGCCCACATCTCTTCTTTTTTATTAATTTTTCCCCCTCCAAAGCGCCAGTAGATAGTTGTATGTCATAGTTGCACAGCCTTCTAGTTGCTGTATGTGGGACGCGGCCCCAGCATGGCCAGAGAAGCGGTGCGTCAGTGCGTGCCCGGGATCCGAACCCGGGCCGCCAGCAGCGGAGCGCACTCACCTAACCGCTAAGCCACGGGGCCGGCCCACCACTTCTCTTCTTTATCTCCACTTTCTCTCTCTGTGTCTCATCCAGTTCCATGGCTTTAATACCTACTCTGTGTTAATGGCTACTGATGCTGTATCTCCAGCTGGAGGAATCACTTCAGACTCTTGCATCTCACTGTTCAGTCCTTCCCTCCAGATGAATAGCTAATGGTCAGCTCAAACTTCACATGGCCAAAGGCGAACCCTTGATTTTCTCCCTTCAGCAGCTCCACCAGCCCTCCTCATCTCAGTTAAAATTACTGTCCACTCTGTGGTTCAGACCAAAGACCTAGAAGTTGTCCTTGGTTTCTCATTCTCGCTCACCCCCACATCCAAACCACCAGCAAGGCCTCTCGGCTTTGAGATGACTCAGAGCTAATCTAGGATCAACTGCTTCTCTTAGCCTCCACCTCTACCACTACAGTCCACTCCACTAGAACTCTCCCCTAGGCCACTGCAGTACCCTCCCTACTGGCTTCCTGCCTCCTCTCTTGCCCCCTCCAATTCACCCTCCCTGCAGCTACAAATCAGATTAAGTCACTTCTCTGCTAAACAACACCCCCAACATGGTATCCCTTAGCTCTTAGAGTCAAATCCATACTCCTTAGCCTGGCTCTCCATGGGCTACCTGGTCTGGCCCGTTTCTAGCTTTGACCTTGTCTTTCAGTTGGGCGGAGCCATTTCCAACCTTTGGGCCTTTGTACTGGCCATTCCCCAGCTTGTAACCTTCTTCCTCTAGACCTTCACGTGGTGGGCTTTTGCTTTCATGTCCCGTTCTCTGAGACGCCTTCCCTGACCATCAAAGTGAAATTGCCTTTTGCATCATCCTAAGTCTCTGCACATTACTGGTCATTATCTGACATTTTTGTGCTTATCTGTTCACTTACTGTCTGCATCCCCATTACTAGAATATAAGCTCCCAGGAGGCAGGGACCTTGTCTGTTTAATTCATTGCCATATCCCTAGTGCCTAGACTAGCGCCTGACACACGGAAGGTGGATACTTAATGCACATTCATTGAATGAATAAATAAATGAATGAATGATGATCTCTGGGAGTAGAATTTGGAAATCTCTATTTAAAAAACATTCAGCAACCAGGGTTGAAAACTACCATACAAGAGACCTAATGTATTTCCTAGGTAGATTGAAGCAAGAATTTTCATATCTAAAGATTGCGGAGGGCAATGCTTATGCTAAAGGAATAAATCTCTAATGGTGGAATTGCAAGACCTGTGACAAATATTTAAAAGACATAGGTCAGTAGGGCCCTTTGCCCGTGTATTCTATTGGCATAGAAGACTATTGTCTTTGCTTCCCCGTGTTGCTGGCCCTGCCCTTAGCTCAACAGCTGGGAGATAAAGTGCCTTCTGTCTTCCTTGAAAGGAATCAATAGTAAGAATGAGTACTTGGCTCTCTCCAAAAGGTCAGCTTGACACCTGATTTCTCAGGCTGCTCTCTTGATCCCTCCTCCCCATTAACAAGGTAGCCTTCTCCTGCCTGGCAGGCAACTTTCAAAGAACAAATTTGTAATCTGATTCTGAGAAATATTATGGGGATTAAGATGGTATCTCCAGGTTCGTTTGCTTTGGCCCCTTGAAGGATGGAACATAGGTCCAAAGCAAAGGCCAGCATCTCCCGGGGCCAGGCATCGGTGTGTGCCCATGGGAGCATGGGTACAAGGAAAGGGATGCAGGTAGCCGTGTCTGTGAGCAGTAAGATGCTCCGCAAATGGGAAGGATTCTCTCCACATCCACACACGGCTGTGTATATAGCCCAATGCCTAGCCGTAGGCATGCAGAGGCATGAGCAAATGTTGGCACGGGTTCATACGTGTGATACACACCTGAGTGTACCTGCATGTGTGCTAGACAGTGCTTTGCCAGGAGTCTGTAATCTAGTAACCATGTGACCCTAAGAAGTCACTTAAATTTCCTCATCTGTAAACTGGGACTGCTAACCAAGCCCTACGCATCTTACACGTTTGTTGCTGGGATTAAATGAGGGCATGGAGGGAAGGTTCTTTGTAACTGGAAAGCTCTCAATATCTTATGTTGCACATAAGCGAGGACCACACATGTGTCTGAAGCTGCAGATGGGCTCTTGCACATGGGCAGGAGACAGGGAGGAGAATATGGGGGAATTCCTATCAGGCCTGCTCCTTTTTTGACTTAATACCGACCATGCACCTCTCCAGGAAGGGGCTTCTGTAAGAATAATTTCAGGCGTATAAGCGACAGACCCAACTCTCCACGCCTTCCTCTCAGCTCCCTGCACCCGGATGCCACCACCCTAGCAGCTGTGCAGCCTTCCAGCGTTGCCACCCAAGCTCCTCCCCTCCCTCAGCCTCAGCCTTTCTATACAGGGATGCTCCGCTTTAGGAAACCCTGATATACGGAACAGAAGTCCCAAGCACAAGGGAGACAATTAACCTGGGGGGCGAGGTTTACCAAGCGGGCAGGCTGGGATTCTATGGTTTGGAAAACATCTGGGCCCCCTGGCCCAGCGCTCCACCCCCATCCTGTACCTCCCACCTCTGGCAAAGCCGCGGGGAGGAGGTGGATTATCTTTCTTTTTTTTTTTTTTTTTAATGAATAGGACGGGCTGTGGGCGCCTGGCAGGCCCCATCTGTCCGCTGCCCCAACTCAATTTGATTCCCATTCACCCGCCTTTGTTTGCCTCCCTTTTTTTGATCAGCAATCTCGTGGGGGGTGGGAGTGCAAAGGCTTAATGTTCTCCACGGCTTTGCGGAGCCGCGACCCCCTCCCGGTCGCCCATCCCCGCTGCAGCCGAGGCCGGGCGTTCCTGGAGGTGAGTGTCGCTGCCGGCAGCGCAGAGCTGTCTAGCCAGTCCTCTTCGGTGGGCAGAAGAGAAGCGGGCGGAGAGCTGGGAAGGACCTTGTTTGCGGCGTCATGGGACCAGGATAGCCACTGCTCCCGGAGTCGGATTAAAACGCACCTTCCAGGGTCCCGTGCCTCTCTAATGGGGGGTGGGGGCAGGGGAGATTAGATGGGGGCCCTTGGTGCTTCTGAGTGGGTGGGAACTACAAATCTGGAGGTGGCACCGCTACAAGCCGTTTTACCTTCTTTTAAATAGAAAAGATAATACAGCAGCCCCAATTTAAAAAATTGCCTATAATCCCACAGCCATAGCACTAAAACCATTTTGGAATTTGCAGACCAGGGTCACCATTAGTGACCAGAGGTCTTTTTTTTTTTTTTGGAAATTGTCATCCAGAGTGAAAAAGGACCTAGGGAACTTTAGAGCTGAAGGGGCTTGAGGAAGTACCATTAGCCCATTTTACAGATGGCATGACCAAAGAAGAAAGAGCCCAGGCCTCTGGACTCCTAGCCCAGTGCTGGCCATTGCAGCTGGGGTCAAGGTTATGGGAGAATGATAGGGTCAACCAACCACTGTCCAAGGACCCTAGTAGCCTGTGAAGGTTTGGAGACACAAGTATAGACTCAACAGGAAAGAAATAGCTCCTAGCCTCCAGGGTGGGGGGGTGGGGGTGGAAGGCACAGACATAAAATCAGATACAGCAGTAAAAATTAGTCCAGAGGCCTCTACTGTGGGCTGGGCCAGTCAGAGGTGGGAAGGCACAGATGAAGACTTTCTTAGTGTGATAAACAGGGCTGTGCAGCCTGGCATGGTGGGCAGGGCCCATTTCTGCCCTGCAGGGGGCACTAGAATGTGACTCTGCATCTTTCCTGGTGTGCAGTTTTACGTGGGTCACAGTTGGCATGGGCTACAGCCAACAGCTCGAGGCTGGCTGGTTATCCAACAACTACCTCCCAGCAACCTTGTCTTCAAGGAGTTCACATCCTCAAAGAATAACTTTAGGATGAGGTAGAAAGTTTTGGCAGCCATAACAGAGGTACAGGTAATAGGCCATGGAAGGGGGAGAGATCACTTTCAGCTGATGGCAACAGGGAAGGTTTGGGGAGAAGGAGGCCTCCGAACTGGGTTTAGGGGTAGGAAATGCGGCCTTGGGGAAGGGAGAATGGTGATCCACATTTACACAGAAGCAAGTCAGAGCTGAAGCCAGAGCTAAGTCAAGTATGTACCGTGGTAATTGGGGAAAGGTCTGTGATACTGGACCACAGCAGGTGCCAAGGGAATGGGGTGAGGTAGCCTGGGGCAGGGCACAGCACCAGTTGGAGCTGTGGTACTCAAATGGGGGCCATAGAATACCAAGGGAAGGGATATGAGAATTGGCTGAGAGCGGGTTGGGGATCCATTTGGCTACCCAACATTGTCAGGAACCTGAAAGGAAAATTGTTCTGCACAAGAAGACAGCATTTTTCACATGCTTATGGATATTTGTGATTGATAAATAAACCAATGCATTTAAATACATTATCACATTCTTAGGAGATCTGATCATTCTGAATTTTCTCAGTTGATGGATGCTACTCTCAAGTGGAGTCTTTGAAATGTTTTTACATTAAGAAATGTCCTACTTGAAAAGGTCCTGAGTCCTGCCTGTGGTTGGAGGAGGCATGAAAAGGGGCCCTCGTGGGTCCTGCCTTTCAGAGTGTTATGCTTCCAGGGGAGACAAGACACTGACAACAGAAAATGCCATGAGACAAATATGACCAGGTGCCAAACCCAATATAATCTGGGGGCTAAATGGATACTACAGACAGTGCTATAGAAATTCGGAGGAGAAATCTCTGTGGGTAGGTTAGCAGGACTGGGTTTGTGGGCAATACAGGATTTGATTAATCCTTAAAGGATGTGTGGTAATTGGATAGGTAGATGCGTGAACAGCATATGTGCTGCTAGTTAATTATTTATTTGTGTTCATCTGCTTATTTATTTTTTATTTTCAGAAATTAAAAAAAAATACAGAAAAGTACAGAGAATAAGAGAACAGAGACTGATGTACCCACCGCCAGAACTGATGGTTATTAATATTGTGTCAATTTTGCTTCATTTTGTTAAGAAAAAGAAATACAATAGTTGGAGTAGAATTGACATCTCTTTTATCTCTCCCCAATTCCTCTCCTGCCAACCCCCTTTCTGTGCCCCACAACCAAGTCATCACCATCACGAACGGGGTGTGTGTCTTTCCAGCCTATTTTAAATGCTTTTACAAACATCTATATATCTGTGAACAAATAACAGTAGTGTTTGTGTAGATTTTTAAATGAATATAAATGGTATCATATTGAACAACTTGTTCTGCAAGTTCGTTTCTGTTTGTTTGTTTGTTTACTGAATTGTGTTGGTGGAACAGTGTTCTTTTTACCTGCAATGTGGCATTTTATCAGAGGAATACTGCAGTTTATTTCCTGCAATAAGACTGCCACAGTGAACACTTTTTTATACTACTTCTTGCACACATGCATGACAGTACAAGCGGAATTACCGGGTTCTAGGGAACGCCTAGTTTTGGACTTATGGTTATACTAATTTATGTTACTCATTGCAGGTGGTTTAATGAGACTTGATTTTTTTAAAAATCTGATGAGTATGAAATGGGTTATATTTGTGCTTCTATATACACTTTTGTTTACAAAGCAAATTACATTAAAACATCCCACTTTTAATCAGAGGTGCAAACACATCGTGGTTTTACTGAGCTGGAGCAAGTATCAGAAATACAAACACATTTTCATTTACTGATGCTTATAAGAAGAAGAATTTTTAATTGTTGACTTGGGAGAAGGAGGATAAGTGAACAGATGATTCTTGAATAAGAAACTTGTCCTTCTGAGCTATGGATAGAAACTGTCAATTGGACTTTGGTTATTGTAAACGAATGCATACTGCAGACCAACTTACTTTATGACTCTGGGCCTTGGCATATATAAATATAGATATCTATAGTATCTAATCTATATTATATAGTAAGGATTGTCAGTGCCATCTTTATTGTAGACCCATGTGTCCAGTATCCAACACACACACACACAATATGCAAATGTACCGTTCGCTGACAGTGAAGCTAGGTGTGTGGCTGGGGCACCTCAGTAGAACCACCATAGCTCAGTTCTTTGGGGTGCAATACATGCAGATAATAGTTCTGGGGCCAGTTAATGCTTTCCTGAGGTTGGTGATTTGTGGATGCTAGTCTCTGGTCTACCTCTCATCATGTCAGGATTCCGTTATTGAAATTCCTTCTTTCTGCACTAGAACTTTCAAAATCACAGAAGGGGTAAGATATTCAACTGCTACCTTCTTTCTGTCCAAGTATAAATTATTGCCATTTCCCTGTAAAGAAGATGGTTTCCATAACATGGGACATGGGTAATTTCTGAGTGGGGACAGTGGGCAGAGGAGGGAAGGTGAGAGGTAGTTCCAGAGCTGGGTGGCCAGGAGCTGGACAGGCGTGGATATTTCAGGAAGTGCAGAGGTCAGGATGGGGTTTCAACACCGAGGCTGAGGACGGGGTTTCGCTTGGTGGCTTGGAGCAGAGGGCTGTGTGGAGTGGCATGTCAGTACCCAGAGGTAAAGGAGATATTGAACCCCCCACCCCCGCCCTCACCTTTGCAACACACGTGACTCCAAACCTAAAGGGCATTCTCCTAAAATGACAAGTGTAGACTGCTGCTCATTATTCTAAGTGAAAGAAAAAAAATATCCAGGCATAGTATAGATCTCCACTACCCATAGTTCTCTGTGGTGCACACATAATTTTAAAACAATTAAAACAGCTGGGTGGAAACTGGAACAGCAGTAGAGGGCATATAAGCAGTGAGATTGTTATTTAAGTTTGCAAGCCATCCATCCTGTCAGAGGGAGGTCCTGCCTAACACACATCCTGGCATCTGTAGCACGTTCCTTTCTTTCAAAGTATTTCCACATCCATTATCTCAGTTGATCCTCACAATACCCCAGTGAAGTGAGCTGGAAAGATATTGAGGCCCCATTTGGCAGAGGTTAAGTGGCTTTGCTGAGGTCATATATTTTAGCAGCAAGGCCAGCCTAAAGCCTGGGCCTCTGGACCAGGACATCTGGGGCACCACTGCCACATGCATGCACACGTGCACACACACACACATGCGTGCATACACACACAATTTGGATTTTATAGCATTGTTTCACAAGAGAGCAAGGCCTGTGTTTTACATCTCTATGAATCCTCCTTTTTAAAAAAATAAAATTTAGTTACTTTCCAAGTTGAGCCTTTTTCTTCCCTTTCAGGGTGGCCAGGGAAGAAAAGGCTTTTGCATCTCCAAACCTGTTCTGTCTGAAGTGAAGGACATTTTAGAATGGAAGAATTTTACGAGGCAAAGCTTCCTAATTGCCACCCATTAGCCCACTTTGGATCTCCTACATTGGCCTGAACACTCTGTGCCAACATAAATATGAATGCTATAGCTGCAATTTTTCAGACACCTACCATGTGCCAACCATTCTTCCGGATGAGTGCCCCCGAGGGTCACCAGCCTGCGCAACGGTCCCTCATGGAAGCGTTGCTATCCTAGCACCATGGACAGTCTTCAAGCATTTGCTGACAGCCATCCTGGCCTCCCTCCCTGTTCCCTTCTTCAGCACCAGCCTCCCGAGTTCTTTCACATGTTCCTCCTGCCATCCTGCTTCCTGAGCCCTCCTACCCTCTTCACTTCTGCTGCACATACCCGTTTGCCAGTGTCTATTTTTGGTACCCGGAAACGAACATGAACTTAGAAAGCAGTAAGAATACAGTCAGATAAACAGAACCAGGGGCTAAAAGGAGTGGCTGGAGAAACAGACTAACCTCAAGAACCACAGGGAGACAGTGCACAATGTTCCGGATTGAACAGTACTGGCTCTGAATGCCCAGAGAAGGCAAAGTCAGGGCGACTTCAAGGAGGAAGTGGCCCGGAGATGGGCCCTGAGGGTGGGAGGATTCCCATAGACAGAAGGGGTAGAAGGGGGAGGCCACAAGGTGCATAGCCTGCCTCTCACCGTTTTTCCTCTCTTTGCTTCCAACCCTGAAACCCTCAAGACCACCAGTCGCATCTGGGCCAGGGGGCAAGAGGCAGACCCTCTGGCTTCCTCCTCCTGCAGGCCTCCGTGCCCACATCTCCAAAATTAGTTGCCTCCTCACTCACCCTGCAGAAATGAGAAATTCAGCAGCGGGCCACTCATTCTGTTTCACCTTTCATTCTCTTTCCTTTCAAAAGCCAGCAAGAGAAGGGAGATGGGGGTGGGCAGCAAAGGGACTTCCTGCAAAGCCCAGGATGACTAGCTCCGAGAAGGATAAATGACTCTGGTCGCCGCGCCGCCAGTGTTACACAACTTGTCTGTGTTGGCTTGAGACCTCCGTGATCCCCCTCTAATTGAAATCACTTTCCCCTGACCTCCGCCGTAAGCCGGGAGCTTGTTGCTCTCTCCGCCAACAAAGGGGCCGCGGAGGTCGGAGGAAATCCTGGCTGGGCAGCCGAGCTGCGCGCTCGCCGCATCCATCTTCCCCGCTGCCCGCGCCCTTGCCGGCTGGGGCGCCCGCTCCGAGCGGGCATCGGGGCCCTGTTCCGGGAAGGCGGCACCCGAGGGGTCCTGAGCTGGGGGGAGGCTCGCGGCGGGGCTGGGACTGCCCCCTAGGAGGCCTTTTGGGCATTTCATGGAGACCTGTTGATTGGCACTACAATTTGGGGGTGCCTCTGCGCGTTTGGTGGGGAGAAGGTTAGGACGCTGGACATCTCGCCGTGTGTGGGACAAGCCCCCATTTGCCTAGCACAACCCGCCAGTCCGCAGAGATGGACAACCTGCTTATAATGATCTGAGCCTAGACTCGGTTGCACACATAAATCAAAGTATTTTTGCACCGTTATAACATACTCTGGCGGTCCCAGAAAGCAACTACCACGTAAATCAAGGGAAACAGAACTCTTTTTCCAGTTCATCTCGTTGAGTTGTTTACCATTTAGGCACATTACAATACTTGAACAATGGCAATACAACACATCTATGTCAAAATATCTGTCTATATCTATATGTGTGTATATGTGTGTGTGTGTATATATGCACACACAAAGACATATATGGATATATAAGCATATATATACACACACATCAAATATACTCTTTAACCATTATTTCAAAATTTCAAATATAAAGAAGTTCCAATAGTATTCAGTTGAGTATCATCTAGTCTTAAATACAAACTTATTTATTATGAATAGGTGCAAGACTCACTGTCTTCTAGTGTAGCTATGCCTGAATTTACATACAGAAATGCACATTATTTGATTATAAATTACTTTCATTTTATTTCTCTTTATAATTATACTAAGAAATTGTATTGATTTTTTGAAAGAGGTTTTGGGTCTTTTAGAGCTGAGAACCACTGCCATTTCTATTCTTGGTCTTAATTTTCTCCTCAAAAGAAAAAAAATGGGGACAATAATGAGATGTTAAAAACGGCAAAAATGTCACAAATAATATGCATAGAGCATGGAGCCTGGGATACTGCTGTGGAGAGAAACATTTCTGATTAAGACCCCTAAGAGGCCCAGATACCAAATGTGGAAGGAGAGAGCCTGGGAGGAGAGGGAAGAGACCCTGGTGGGTGGGGGAGGGGGGAGCATAACTGAGCTGGGTTGAAAGACCAAAGGCCACTGAAGTTTTCCAAGTGAGTTATATGCAATGCGTGGAGATTTTTATTTTTCTCTCTTATATTATCAAACAACTAAGAAAAAGAAAGAAAAAACTTTCCCTAAAAGTTGACATACTGTCCCTAAAAACTTGCCGGTGAGCTTCTTTTTATTTTTACAGACTGGTCCTTTAAGGTCTTCTGTCTTAGTCAGCAAGTTGGGTCTATGATACCTGGCTGAGTCTAACTCCTAGATGTTAAAGGCAACACAAATGGAAATTCATAGAATTGAACCAAAAGGGAGACATTTATATACTTTTGAAAGAAATAAAACAATATGTATACACATGGAAAATATACCACCTTCTTGGACGGGAAGACTTAACATCATAAAAAATTCAATTCTCTCCAAAATTACCTTATAAATGTAATAAAATTCTAATTGAAATTCAAATGGATTTTTTATTGTATTAAATTATCTAAAAATTGATATGAAAAGTAAATGTCTGAGAAATCCCCCTAAAATTTTTTAAAGACTAGTTGGAGGAGGAAAACTTGATTTCTTACCAGATATAAAAACATTATATATAAGGAATGGGATTGACATAGGAATAGAATGAAAACCCAGAAACAGATCCCAGTGAAAAAAAAGGGTCGTCTGTTTAATAAATGGTGCTGATAATCTGCTTAGAAGAAAAATAGAGTTGGATTCTCTGCCTCACATCATATTAAAAAATTCCACCTGAATTAAAGGCTTAAAAAAATAATAAAACCATAAACTTATTACAAGGAAATATGGGGGAGATATATATATCTCCCAAGGGCCATGGTTGAGGGACAGGGTAGTGTGGAATAGAAAAAATTTGTTAACCAAGTCAGGAAATTTAAAAGCTATAAAATAAAAAGATAGGCATATTTGACTATATAAAAATTTATGTAACATTAGTATGGTGAAAGATGTCATAAACAAAGGCAAATAATAGATTAGGGAACATATTTTTAATGCAGATGATTCATAAAATGTTAATATCTAAACCATACCAAAAGTTTCTGACAAATTAATAAAAATATGACAAATAATAAATAGGAAAATGGGCAAGGGATATCAAGAGATAGTTCAGAGAAGATCAAATTCAAATATCCGTAAACATGTGAAAAGATATTTAACTTTTCTAGTAGTCAGACAAATACAAATGAAAGTAACAATGCTATCATTTCTATTACAAGACTAATAACAATTAAAAAGAGTGATAACTCCTACCACTGGTACAAATGTGGGGGGAAGGATCCTTTTACTTATGGTTAGAGGAAATGTGAATCATTAGCGAGTCATTATATGTTTTTAGAAACAATTGGGCAATGATTTTTCAAATGTAAGATACACATGCCTTTCCATCTAGCAACCTCCTCCTGGGAATCTATCCTTTAAAAACAGAATTCCAATAAGAAAAGATACTTGTTCAAGGTCAAAGATGTTCATATCAGCATTATTTGCAACTACACAGATTTGGAAACAAAATTAATGTCCATGAATAGAGGAATAGTTGACTAAATTGTGGGCCATTTATCCCATGGAATATTGCACAACACTGAAAAAAGATTGCATTGGATATCATTTCTAACTGACTTAGAGGGATTATCATGATATATTTTTCGGTGAAGAAATCAAATAGAGACAAGGATATACAATAAGACCCATTTTTGCAATTATGACCCCATAAAGTATATATATATATATTTATGTGTGTAAATGACTATATGAGCATAAAGAATATTGTGGGAAGATTCAAAACAGGTTGATACACCTAAACATGGGAGAGGAATGGAGGTAGGGGAAAGATGTGGTATGTATGTGCAGGGTATCAGAGAGGTTAAAAAAAAGGTATAAAATATAGAAGAATTTTGGCCTTGATAAAATCAATATGAATGATATGACCCAATTTATGTAAAATTGTATGTGTGTGTGTTTGTGGGAGAGAGAGGTGTCTTGCACTATCAAATGTCAAGACTTAAGGCTTATGAAGCTACAGAAACTAAGACAATATAGTATGTGTGCAAAGAAAGATGAATAGCCCAATGGAGTCGAATAGAGTGTCCAGAAACAGGTTCACACACATATGGAAACTTTATTTATGACAAAGGCACACTGCAGAGCAGTATGATATTTAATCTATCTATTTAAGTGATATTAAATCTATCGGATATCTAAATGAAGAAAAAAATGAAACTTGACCCCTACCTCACACCATACACAAAACTGAATTCCAAGTGGATCATGGCTATCAATAGGAAAGGTAAGGCAATAACACTTCTAGAAGAAAATATAAGAGTATTTTTCTCAAACTTGGGATAGGCAAAGATTTCTTAAATATGATACAAATCTCACTAATCATAAAGGAAAAAATTGCTCCATTGGACTACAATAAAATTAAGAACTTCAGGGGCCGGCACAGCCGCGCAGCAGTTAAGTGCGCGTGCTCCACTTTGGTGGCCTGGCGTTTGCAGGTTCGGATAGTGAGTGCTCCCTGATGCGCCGCTTGTCAGGCCATGCTGTGGTGGCATCCCATATAAAGTAGAGGAAGATGGACACGGATGTTAGCCCAGGACCAATCTTCCTCAGCAAAAGAGAGGAGGATTGGCATCGGATGTTAGCTCAGGGCTGGTCTTCCTCACACACACAAAAAAAATTAAGAACTTCAGTTCATCAAAATAAATTATTAAAAGTGCAAACAAGTCACAAAGTGGGAGAAGAGATTTGCAACCGGTAAAAAATAACAAAGAACTCAAAACCAGAATGCATCAAGAACTACAAATCCGCAAGCAAAGACCGAAAATCCAACAGAAAATGGGAAGAGGCTTGAATGGGTATTTTACAAAAGAGGATATAGAAATGGCAAATAAACATATGAAAAGATGTTCACTCTTATCAGTCATCAAAAAACTTCATGATGAGATATATATATTCCTCGAATGGGTAAAATGAGAAGCACTGGTAACGAGCAAAGAGAGTGCTTGAACACTGTTGGTGAGAACATAAATTGCTACAATCACTCTGGAAGACTATCTGATGAAGTTGAATGTACATATACACGATGATGGAGCAATTCTATTTCAAGACGTCCACTTAACAGAAATGGGGACACGTACAAGAATGTTTGCAGCAGCACTTTGTAATAGTCCAAACCAAAAACACAAAATGCCCATCAACAGTAGAATGGATAGATAAATAATAGTATATTCTTAGAATGGAATATTTACAGGAGTGAAAATGAACAAACCACAGCTATCTGCCACCACGTGGCTGAATCTCCAAGTATAATGTTGAACAAAAAAAGCTAAACACAAAGAAACATCCTGCATTTTTTCATTTATATAAAGGTCAGCAAGCACAAACTTACAGTGTTAGAAGGCAGGACAGTAGTGATCACGGAGGAGCAGGGCAGGGAGTGTGACTGGGAGGCCACATGAGGACTTCTGGACAGCTGGTCACATTCTCTTTCTTGTCCTCGGTGGTGGATACACGGGTTTTCACTTTGTACAAATTCATTGAGCTGCATAGTTATGATTTGTGTACTTTTCCATATTTGTGTTATACTTCAATAGACAGATAAAAACAATTTTAATGGCAATTATGTCAGAGGGATGGGATTTCAGGTAATTTTTACTTTCCTGTAATCTTCTCTATTCTTTGAATTATTTACAATATCCATGTATTGCTTATATGATCCAGAAAACCATAAAGCTATTTAAATTGTGAAAACAGATATTCCAACAAGTTTCTGAAATGTAAATATGTTCATTTAACTAGTGAACTTAATCTACACACTCTTCCACAAAGTTAGTTTTAAGAAAAGATCACAAATCGCCATGTGCACATTTTTCTTCCCTGCTTGGTTATTAAACCCACTTTGATTTTGAGAGATCACACTCCCTGCTCTGCCACAGGTGGACTCTACAGCACCCAGGCTCTGCCATACAAGCACAGGGCCAGGTGTGATGGAAAGAGTCTGGGCAGTGAACCAAGAGAATCTGGCTCAAGTGCCAGCTCTTCCAGAAACTTCCAGCAGTGTGACCTCAGGATAGTTACTTCATCTTTGGGGCAACAACATTCTGATTTAATCATTTCTAAGGGCCTTTCCAAATCAGAAATTCTATGACTCTATGTCTCAGTGATAAGGAGTAGATTTGAGATTGTTGGAGCCAAGTGTGTTGGGCAACACCAACATCTATTCAACATCTACCGTATGATAGGTGCCAGAGTAGGCACCAGGGCTACACCAGTAAATTAGATACACAAGATCCCCACCTACAGGGAGTTTACATTTTAGAGTAGGAGACAGGCAACAAACAGATCAATGAATGAATAAATACCAGGCTGAGAACTTGTCTTTCTGTGCTAAATGCTTGCTGAGAGTAGAGAGAATTCCTTTTGCATCCTTATGTTCTCCACAATGCTCAGCAAAGGGCCGAGAGAGCAAGATGAGGACCAAAAATTGTCCATTGGATTTGGCAGCAGAGAGATAAAACTGGGTACCTGGACAAGAGCAGTTTCAGTCAGATGTGAGGACAGAAGCCAAGTGAGTGCATGTTGGAAAGAAAGGGTGGTGGGGAAGTGGAGATGGTCTCCACGGACAATTCAAAAATTATGCTGGGAAGGGAGGCAGAGAGAGCAGGTGGCAGCTGGAGAGGGAGGCAAGATTAAGAGAGTAGATTTGGGGCGGGGCACAAAACTGGAGTACAATGGTGTGTTGATGTGTTGATGGGAATGATCCAGGAGAGAGGAGACATGGGCGATGAATTTGCAAGAGCAAAGTCCTGAGCAGGAGACAGTGGATTGACCCACACAAGTGGAGGGTCAGCTTTATTTATTTATGTTTTTTGTGAGGAAGATCGGCCCTGAGATAACATCTGCCAATCCTCCTCTTTTTGCTGAGGAAGACTGGCCCTGGGCTAACATCCATGCCCATCTTCCTCCACTTTATACGGGACGCCGCCACAGCATGGCTTGACGATCTGTGTGTCGGTGTGCGCCCGGGATTTGAACCGGTGAACCCTGGGCTGCCGCAGCAGAGCGCGCGCACTTAACTGCTTGCGCCACCAGGCCGGCCCCTGGAAGGTCAGCTTTAATGGTCAAGGATAGCTCTTCATGAAGAGAGGACAGAAGAGAGAGAAAGATGGTACGGGTGCAGATCAGAGGAAAGATGAGGGGTTTCCCGTCAACTGCTTCTCTTTTCTCATTGAGGTATGAGGAGAGTTCATCTACTGAGAAACAACACAGGATATTTGAGGAGAGAGGAGAGTCATCTACAAGAGTGGGTAAGTGTTCATCTACTGAGAAGTAACACAGGATATTTGAGGAGAGAGGAGAGTCATCTACAAGAGTGGGTAAGTGTACTTAAAAAGAAATAGAATTCCTGGGCAGTGTTGAGTTGAAATTTGTAATCATAAAATCTCAGTAAATACTATGACGAACTTGGATGCCACCATTTTTTTGTCTGAAAAATGGAAATAGTAAGACCCAGGCCCTCCTGGTACCTTCCAGCTCTATGAGTAGCCCCTGAGTCCTTTCTGAAAGATGCTTTGAGACCCATGATCTTTGTCTGGTGTAAATAGGCCTTGTAGCTAAGAAAGAGCTTGGGGGACTATCAGGTCTAGTTCAATTGGGCAAAATGTCAGAGAAATCTCACATGAGTTGTGTGGAGTCTATCATGCACCCATCCATCCATTCCATTCAATGGGCCTCTTCTCTGTGTCATGCATTGGGTGCTAGAATAACATCATTTTCATTATTTGGTGACCAGTTATTTGGCAATTCAGTGAGTAAATTTGTTCAACAAGTGTTTGTTGAGCACCAACTATTTTGACCTGAGCCTTTTGCTGAGCGTTGTGGAGAACACAAGAATGCAAAAGGAATTCTCTCTACTCTCAAGCAGTTTACCATCTAGATAGGGAGACTCATTCAGTGTCACATTGTACTAATTTGACATAGAAAACAAGTATTAAAGCATGATGCAGAGGGTAGGAGCTCTGAGGAGGGAGCTCAGAGAAGCAAAGTCTGGATACACAAGGACATTTCTGGCAGGGAGGTAGGGTTTGAGCTAGGCCTGATTATCTCAGCTCTCATCTTCAGTGAGGGAAAAAAAAAGACCCCAAACTTGAAGAAATAGTGCAGTATTAGAGTGCAGTCATAAACACAAAACATTAACATGTAATTCCCTTATGCTTTTGAAAAATTACTTCATAAACGCAAAGTAAAATATTTTTCCCTTTTTATTACCTGACAATTACATATTAAGAATTTCTTTTTATGTTTAAAAACATATGCAAGCTGGAGAAGGCAGACGCCAAAATGTAATTGCTTTCCTTCTATAAGAATCAGATGTCATTTTCTTCCAACTCAACTCTGAAAAGAGATAGGAAAAAGCAAATTGTTGTATACATTAAATTTGGAAACATCTGATAGCTTTCCTCAATTAAACTATTTAAATGGAAAAAGATTGCTGTACAGCTCTATCATATCCCACTGAATAAAACCTCAGCTGAGGCAAATTGGCAGTGGCAGGTACCAAATGCATTGGCAATAATGAGATTGGACAACCCAATGGAGGTCATTGGTAATTGTTATTATATGCAATATTGCACTGTCAGAAAAAGAAAAAAACCAACTCGGTAGCAAGCAGAGCCAATGCTGGGGATCTTATGGGAGCGTCTGTGGCCACCTAGCTGGGGTGACTTGAGGGGTGTCAGGAAACCTGAACCCCTAGAGTGGTGAGGCTGCTCTTCATCGAGGGCTCTTTCGTGGCCCGCTGTGCACTCCCAGCATGTGGGAGGTGCACCAGCACACATCTTATCACCCAGCTGAGAGCAAGATCTCAGGGGGTGGCACTGGGGCCCAGAATGGGGGCAGGCGAGTGGTAGGGGAAAAGGGGAGTCTGAGTGAGACAAAAGTAAAGACAAGGTTTGTGTATTTGTTGTGGTTTTGCTCGGGGATGGCCCTGATTCAAGGCATTGAAAATTTGTTATTTTCAGTCCAACTTGTCAGATGCGGAGTAGGGGAAAAAAGCATGTTCTTTTGCCCTCTAGGATTTCAGAGCTCTGTCTCAACTCCAGACTTGAGGCAGAAAGGGCATGAGACGGTTTGGGCTGCCTGGGACCTACACAAGCCTGCCTGCCTGCATACAACCTCTCCTGAAGTCTGGGCCCTGAGCCTGGCTCTGGGCATCGTCTAGATTAAGATGACCAGAATCAGTTAGTGCACAGTCCAGTGCAGGTGACAGACATATGCCAGCTGGGCTGATGCAGTGACGGATACATGGAAATGCATTTGACTGCCATTTAACCCCTTCGGAAGCAGGCTCCTGTCTAATGCTGCAGCAGGCAGCACATCTGTGCCCACTGCAGCGTCTTGTCCTCTAGATTCAATCATGAAGTCTCTTTGAAACAGGACATGACCATTTTCATGGGCCAAGAGCCTCAAAATGACTGTGATGCTGCCTGAAGTCTCCCTCTATATCACTTAAGGTTTCTAGCATGCTCAAGAGCTGTGGTATCATATTGAGGAAGGAGGTAGGGAGGGAGGACCATGAACAGCCCAGGCCTCTGACAGCAGGAGGCCCAATGACCATAGTTAGAGTAAACCCATCAGAATCAGGCCTCCTGCTCTCAAAGACGTCTCGAAGAGTGTTCCTTTGTGCGGAGTAGGCTTCCTGAATTTGTCCAAAGAAAGCAACAGGTAGGACACTAAATAATCATGTTGGGGGTAAAAAAGCTGAAGAGAAGGTCAGACACTGGGAGGAACACAGCTTTCTGAGCTGTGGGGTTCTCAGATGTTGTCTGATCCAGTATCCCACTCCAGGCGGAGACCCCAACAAGACAGGGCTTCTCAGACTCGGCTGTGTTAGGAAATTTCCTGGAGAGCTTTGTGCAAAATACAGGGATTTCCAGGCTCCACGCTTTGCCTATTAAGTCAGGATTTCTAGGTGTGGAGTCCAGAGAGCTGTATTTTTAACAAGTTTTCTGAGGAATTCTGGAGCAGCTACTCCACAGATAGGACCTGTATATGAGAAATGCTAGGTTCTTGACTGTCTTTGCTGGAAAAACTCTCAAACAGGGAGTTCATACCTTACGAGGCAGCATCTTCTATAAAGTTATTTTTAATTGCCAAGAAGCTCTTTATACTGAACTAGTGTCTGATTCTGAGTCAATTCTACCCAAAGTTTAGCTCTTATCCACTTGATCAGAAAGGGTATGTGTATTCAATAACTCAGTTTTCTACTCTTCTTCAAATGACTACTCAGCAGCATGTCCCAACAGAACACTGAGCTGATGGCCCAGTGTAAGAACCTGGGTGTGCTCAGAGGCAGGTAGTGCGTCGTGTACATTCATTTTGATGAAAAGATTTCATTCGTTCATTCTCTTCGAGCACCTCTTCCCTGCACTGAGAACCAGAGATACAGAGAAGTCAGACCACAGATTCTGCCTTCATGGAACTGACAGCCCAGGAGACAAGCCGTGCACATGTGTAACGCTTGTCCACCCTCCCAAGTGATCTGGGTAGAGGACCAGGGAGGAAGGCTCAGAGGGAGTGGAGCTGATCAGGAGTGGCTTCCTGGAAGAGGCAATATTTGAGTTGGACTTGCTGGCTGATTACAAGTTGGAAGGAAAGAGGTGGTTGTAAGTGTGGAGGGAGCAAGGTGAAGTGTTTATAGGAAGGGCAAGGAGTATAGCAGAAGATGGCTAAGAGAGGAGCATCCTGTGATGCCCAGTTTAGTCCTTTGGTGAGGAAATAAACACCCTCCTCTTTCCTCAACATTGAGTCCTAGATATTAAGCCTGGGGAATTGCACCTGGGGCAGGCTTTTGCCCTTAACCAGGCAACACTACCTCAGCTTTAAAGTCACATGAAGGCTGTTTAAACCCAGAGAGATTTCCTTAGTAATGTGCCTGCCTGATCCTCCTTAATAGTCATCCAATGTGGAACTACAGGGCATCTCCTCTGTGCCAGGCCCGCACACAGGGGTAAGAGCAAGAGCCCGTGCCAAGCGGTTCTCCTTGCCTTGGGTCACACAGCCATGCAGCCAGTCAGTGGGCATTTACTGGGCATCTGTTATGTTGCCAGCACGAACAGGTCTTGGTTCTTACTTACAACATTTCTGATTGACTAAAGGAGAAAGGGAATTTTTTGGAAAGACAATAGGTGGCTCACAGGGCTCAAGCATGGAGAAATGAGTAGAGAATAAAGGGAAACACATCACAGCCAAGATCAAGTGGATGAAACAGTCTACTTAGGACTGTCAGAGAAAACATTATTCATGACGCTTGTTAAAGACCGTAAGGAGGACTGTATTCAGGACCATCCTGATAGGTATAGGACAGTATCTGCTCAGAGAACCATGGTCTTCTGGGACTCACATCTTTGCCTTCCAGGTTGCACCTCGAGCTCTTGGTCCCAGGTTTTCCTGTTTCCCAGCTCTGCACAACCATCTTTCCTGCCTGAAAGAGGCCTTCTATGGAATTCATGAACTGGCTAGAGACGCTCGGCTCTCCATAGACCGTGAGGCTGCTGGGAACTTCTTGTTCTCAATCCTAATATTTGGTTCATTTAGTTAAGGGCTGCAGACATTATGAACACCTCTCAGCTATCAAAGGGCATTTGAAACAACTCACAATCACAATTAACCTTGGTCTCAAAGATAAAAAGAAAGCGGGTATAATGTGGTATTTCACTGTTTATAACCGTCAGTTAACAAAGCAGGCAATTAAGGCCAATGTTGAATGAGCAACACAAACTCAGGTTTTGCTGCCCTTGTCTGGTCTCCCAGGGGAACACACATGGCTTTAGGTCAGTGGTTCTCCCGGGGGAGGGCCGCCCTAGAACGTCTAGCGGGTGTGTGGTTTGAAAATGAAGACTGAATACTATAATATAATTTTATTTGGCAGATATTCTTAAAACCTAGTTTTTAAAAATGTAAACTACAGAATTAAAGTTTGAGAAAAGTCTTTCAGGTTGGTGGGACATTGCTGAAGATGGAGGTTCTCAAGACAGAAAAGATGCCCTTCTCCTCCTTGGGACCTTAAGACAATCTCTGCGGGAAATGTGAGAATATTAAACTATCAAAGGAGGAGATGGATTAAGAAAAGGTTGAAAAACATTGCTATACCAACATCTTAATCTCACACCGCCCTTGGAGATGGGGACCTCGCCCATGCAATTGCCATGGGAAACCTTTTTAGAAGAAATAATATTTTAATAAATACGTTTTATATGGCCTACCTTCCTTCCTTCCCACCTCCCTTCCTTCCTTCTTACACATTTATACTCCCACCTCATTCTAAAAAGGATATCAGACAGATAAATCCTTTGGATAACTTCTAAGAGGCACTAGGATACATTGACACTAGTTAACAAATTCCTTTTTATTATGTGCCAGTCATTGAACTGGCTTCTAAGAGTAAAGGAGGAATAGGACAAAATATCTGCCCTCAGGGAGGACACTTAGCCCAGACGGGACAGAGCAAGAAGAGCGGCCCCATACGACTGACTATAACACAGTGTGTACTAAGTGATGTGGATCTTATCAATCAGGATACTTTTGGTTGCAAATAATAGAAAATTCAACTCAAAATGGGGATTTATAATCTCCCATAACAGGAAGTCCTGACATAGTATGGATGTACTTCTGTGCTCTCCTCTAGGCCCCACCTCCATCTGCCAGGGGTGTTGTCCTCACTGGCACAGGCTTGCTCTAGCAGTTCAGGGCATCACTTCCTGACAATGTCCAGGGAAGACATAGGGACATCTCTGCCGGCGGGGCACCTCTGTTTATCTTTGTACCTTCCTCAGAAGTCCCTAAGCACAGCTCATGGCCTGATAGAGAGAGGTAGGGTCCTACACTTGTTCCCAAACCAGCTTCTAACCAAAGGGAATGTAATTACTAGAACCAGCTTGGACCAATCGAGATTTGCCCGTGAGTTACATGGGGGAGGAGTGGCCACCAGCCCAGAGAAGGCAGAGGGTGGGGAAGAAATGCTGGAAGGTATCCAGCAACAACCTTTCCAGGAACCCACAGAGCAAAAGGGTGGAATTCTCCCTGGTGGGCATAATAGGTGAGCTGATCTGATTTGACCTTGTCCATGATGGCTTGTTGTGACTTCTTTTTTCAAGTAGAGAACAGTAAGGACATTGTAAGTGGGGGAAATAGCACAAATAAGCCCATTCAGGGCTATGCCGCACAGATCCTGTGGCTGGAACACAGATGTGTGGTTGATGGGGGCGGTGAGGAGAAGTCAGAATGATGGATCAAGGCCAGTGGTGAATAGTCTGGAAAGATCTGGCAATGAGCAGCCTTTATTCTGACTCAGAGGTTCTGACAAAGCAAGGTGTAATCGAAATGGTTTCTCACTCAGTTAATAGGGGCATTATTGTACAAAGATCAGGTCCAGAAAGTGTTTCAGAATGCTGTGGCCAAGAATCCATCCTTGGGGGCTTGGAGGCCTGCTGGAAGGAGACGGCTGGCCTTGGAAGCCATCACGTCTTTGGCAGGGGTATTGAACCTGCTCGTTTGTCCAAATACTTAAAAGCACAGACTTTGGAGTTAGACTGCCTGGGCACACAGTCTGTCTTTGCTTTCTGCCACTCCCCAGCTGAGCAACCTTGCCTCAGTTCCCTAATCTGTAAAATGGGGATAATAATAGTGCATGCTCCATAGGGTTAAATAAGTTATTCGTGTAAAGCACTTACAGAATGCCTGGCACGTGGTGAGCCTGCCATAGTTGTTAGCCATTATTATTGTTAAAGGCTGAGGGAAGTAGAGGTGCATTATCATGATGATTCTCATCGGGAAGCAAGTGGCAGGTTTCATTGTGTGTGTGTTTCCCACACAAATGGTAGTCAACAATTGCCTCTAAATAGAAGGCAGAGGGTTGGGGCAGAGTCCACAGCCTCCGACTATCTGAAAATTAGCCCACGTGTCATCTTTGGCTCAATTGCCAAATGACATTCACATACCTTTCTTTTACCTGTAAAGTTGAGTTCACACTCTACAGATCTACTCACATTAATTGGTGATGCTCGTTAGTTTGAGTGATTGAAGTTATGACACCTACATTATTAAATACTAACTACAAAGAATACTCAATATAAAGAATAAAACGTGTTAACCAAGATTAAGGTAAGAGAGTGGCAAATTTTCACCAGAAAGTCTTCTGCTCTCCTTCTTTCCTAGCTTTTCAGATCCTCTCCTTTTCCAGGCACTACAAAAACCCCTAATGTTTGCTTGCAAAGTTGTAACTGTGTAAGGCTTATCAAAATTTGAAGTCCTTATGCAATCAGCATACACAGATGAGAGGATGGGATATAAAGCCCAGATTTTAAAAAAACTGACAACTGGATGTAATTTGAAAACTTTCTCATTAATCTTTGTTTTCTTAATTTTTAATTAGGAAAACTTTTAAATATACAAAATATTAAAAGAATAGTTCAATAAATACCTCTCTGCTCTACACCCAGATTCAGCGATTGTTAACAAGTTACTGTATTTTCTCTCTCTCTCTCTCTCTCTCAGAATCATTTCAAGCAAGTCCCAGACATGTTGACATTTTATCTCTAAATATTTCAGCCTATATCTCCTAAGAACGAGGACATTCTCCTACTTAATCATGATACCATTATCATGCCAAAGAAAATTAACAAGAATTCCCTAGCGTCATCTAAACCAGGCCTTATCCAAATTTCTCTCTTTTTGGAACTATAATCCAATTAATGTTCTAGTATTGTTTTTTAAACACATGGAAGTGTGTGTATGTGCGTTGTGTGTGTGTTGTGTGTGTGTTGAGGAGGGACATGCTGGGGATCATCTTTGAGCAAAATGAACCAAGATGTACTAGGAAAAACATGCTTCATTTTTTTTTTCTCCAATGCATTTGAAGAGATAAGAGTTAAGGTCCAGAAATTATTGAGTGGAACCGATCTTGGCTAAGGAGGCTGAAGATACTAATGGTTTTGTTCCTCTTCATAGACTGATTCAGGTGTCCTTCTCTCCTATCATCTTGGAAGAGCTCTCTCTGAAAGGGAACAGGCACAAAAGTCCTTTCTCTTCTCAAAAGGGTCAGCATTATCTTCTATTTTCCTCGCCAGGCCTCCAGCTGATGCACAAAGAAAGGTGTAATTACAAGGTGACGTACGCTGATCGCAGGGGCCTGGAAATTCTGAACTGCTTGCTCTGCTCAGAATACATTTCAATTTGGTGCTGTGAATTTTACATTGAAATGAGTTTTTTCTTTAAAACCCTAGAGAAAAAAGCCCCTGCACAGGAGCATTAAGAAATTGCTTTGCAAATCTAGGCTAAAGTGAGCATTCAATTTGAGGAGGTCACATTGAGCGTAGGCCCTGAAGCCCAAAGCCTGGGCCCAGCCAGGCCGAGTTGGCTCTGGGGTGGATGTGGCCATGGATTTGGTCTTGCTTTAGCCGGTGCCACCCTTCCTGGGCCTCTCTCTGGGCTGACTCCTCCGGGACCTTCCAGATGCCCGCATGTCTCTGCCCAAGGTTAAGGAGGTTTAGGGCTGGTGAGCTGCTGAAACTCTCCGGTAAACAGCCCTCGCTCAGCCGCAGTCAGCTCTATGAGAAGGGCCCACAGAAGCAAAGACTAGGCAAGTCCCGGCTGGCATGAACTGGAGAGCGCATTTGCTTCTACCCCTTCACTTTACAGAGCAGGACACCGAGACCAGGGGGAGGGTTCAATGGCTTGTCCAAGGTCCCCCAACTGGTCATTGTAATCATCAGAAGGGTAACATTTATGGAGTGTCAACAATCTGCCAAGCATTGTGCTGAGCACTTTACATTTTCTCATGTAAGGCTCCTGGCCATCCTCTGTGATAAGATTATTTTTTACCAATTTCTCATTTTTTATAGATAAGGAAACTGAAGCACAGAGAGGTTAAGTTGCCTGAAGTCATGCCTCTGGGATTTGCACCTGGACACGCTCATTCAAGATTCTCTGTTGGTAATCAGCACTCTCTGCTGTTGGACTGCACTGTCTGCCCTCCCCCTGCGGTGCCACCTCTGAGTTGTCCTAGTCACATCCACCCCATGCTTTGCCTTGCCTCTCCCATCAGAGATAACTTCAGCCTAACCCACCAGCCTGCAGACTCTCCTGCCCTTGCATCCATGCCCTGGGCAGAGGCAAGCTCCCAGAGCAATCCTTTAGTAGGGGGAGGGCTGGATCTTAACTGTGGTTAAGGTGTGTCCTGGTCCTTGACCCAACATGTTGTAGACCTGTCCTCTTTTCTTTGGGGCTGGGCCGAGGAAACTCATGGTGTGCTGACTGTCCTGTGTTTGCCTTGCTTTTCGACGTTTAGTGGCTCTGTGCCCTCACCCTCCACACTGCCACTCACACCCTACTCCTGTCTGAGGGAGGGCTGGGGGGACCCAGAACCACAATCTGTGGACTCTATGACCCTGTCTTCTATTTTTATCCCACACTCATTTATAGGAGGAAACACTAAGGCCCAGTGAGGTCTGAAGAGCTGCATGAGACGAGATGCCCAAGGTTCCCTCCAGCCTTTCTGCCTCTTATCGTCAGGCAGCCAACCATGACCATGCCAGTGGTCCCCAGGGGTGTCCTAGCAGGAAGGGCCTTGGCTCTGGGGTGAGAGGAGGCATCATCAGGCTTCTCCCACTGCCCTGAGCACAGCTTCTCTAGAGCAGTGGAGATCAATCGGCCCCAAATAAGCATCCGGAGCTGCCGCAAACCCAGTCCCCAGGGCCATTGCCATGGAGGCTGGGGCAGCTTGGGGACCCGGATTAAAACAATACGTTTTCAATTTGGCCTTAAACGAATTCACCAAATCGGCATCTTTGATGTCAAGTGGAAGTGAATTCCACAAATCTCAATTTATTTTATGGGGAAGAGTTATTGATTTTTTTTTTATCGTCTGCTTCTCCTTCTTCTCCTCTCCCAGCTGCCAACCCTCTTCCACCTGGATTGAATTGTTTGATTTAAGAGCGGCAGTTCAGAAAGAAGAAGAGCCGCCTCTCCCCTTCCTTCAACACCTCCCCCACCCACTATGCCCAGCGCACATCCCTACAGCTGCACGCGCCAGGAGCAGCAGGGAGGGGGCAGGCGCTGGCCAGGAGTGCCCCAGCTGGGCTGGAGCCACTACATGTGCCTCGCTCGCCCGGGCCTTCATCTTCTCTGCATGCATCCACACTCAGCCAGTTAGGTACCTGTTTATAGACTGTTTTAGGTAGAGTGCTTTCATGTCGTTTTTCTGTGTCAGGTCATTTATCTCCTTGAGACCCTGCAGTGGCTGCCCCTCATCCCTGCAGCATGCCCACCATCCACCATCCATGGCCTAGTATGCAAGGCCTGGTAAAACCAGACCCCAACCTGCCTGTCCAGCCATTTCTCCATCTTACCTTCCAATCCCTCTGGAACATCTTTTATTTATGGAAGTATTTGTACCTCCAGTACCTGGTGACTATAAGGGCTCAGTACTTGTTTATTGCACCGAGGAGGCATATGTGGTGACTCACAGAAGCGCCTCTCTCAGCTCTGTCCTTGCTCACGTGTGAGGCTCTCCTAGTCACTCTGGCCTGTGCTGACTCCAACTACTCCTGCAGCACTGACTCCAAACTTAGTGCATCTTGAACAGATCTTTTGGTTCTCCCCACCCCACCAAGTCCGCTCTTCCTGGGGGCTTGCTGTGTCAAGGGATGGCTCCACCATTCACTCAGTGTCTCCAGTGAGAAATCCAGCAGCTGTGTTTAGTTCATTTCTTTCCCTCGTACCTGCATCCAGTCCATCAGTAAATCTTAGTGGTTCTACCCCGTGGTAGACAGAATAACAGCACCCAAAGATGTCCATGATCTAAACCCTGGACCTGTGAATGCATTACCTTACATGGCAAAAGAGACTTTGCAGATGTGATTAAGGTTAAGGATCTTGAGATGGAGAGATTATCCTGGATTATCTGGGTGGGCCCAATGTCATCACGTGAGTCCTTAAAGGCAGGACCTTTCCAGCTTTGGTCAGAGCAAGAGACGACAGCGTGAGAAGGATCAATGCTCCATTGCTGGGTCTGTAATGTAGGGGGCTATGTGCAAGGCCTGGAGAGTGGCCTGCAGAAGCTGGACAAGGCAAAGAAATGGATTCTCCCCTAGAGCCTCTGGAAAGGAATGCAGCCCTGTTGGTATCTTGATTTCAGCCCTGTGAGACCCGTGTCGGATTTCCAACCTACAGAACTATAAAATGATAAATTTATATTGTTTATAACCACTAAGTTTGTGGTAACTTGTTATGACAGCGATACAAAACTAACACAGACCTCCACAAATACATCCTGAAAATGGCCCCTCTCCCTCTTCCCCAGGTCTAAGTCACCTGGAAGTCCTGCGGGAGCCCCTCACTGGTCTCCTCCTCCCCTCATGGCACCAGCCTTCCTCAGCCCCCTTCTCCCCAACCCCTGCGGTCAATTGTCCACCAGGAGCCAGAGTGGTCTTTTATTTCTTTACTTTTTATTCTGAAAGTTTCAAATGTATAGAAAATTTGCAGAAAGCAGACAAAGAACTCTGATGCCCTCATCACTCATATTCACCAATTGTTAACATTTTGCCCTGTTTGCTTGGTCATTCTCTCTCTCTCTCAGATCATGTCATGTCCCTGCTTCAACCTCCAATGGATTCCCATTGCACTTGGGGTGAAATCCACACCCTCCTGCTCATATATGGCCCTTGTCAGGCCCCAGCCACCTGTCAACATCCTCTGCTTCTGCTTGTCCCCTTGATCAGCACACTCACAGTGTTCTGCCCTTTTCCTGGCCCTCCTATGCTCTCTGCTTGCTGTTCTGTTGGCGTGGTACACTCTTCCCTCCTTCCCATCATCCGGCCTCAGCTCTCGTGTCATCACCTCCCAGACTTTCCATGACCTTTCTATTAACATAACCCCTGCCCCAACCAGCCACTCTTCCATCACATTACTCTATTCTGTCTTCTTTACAACATTTATCAGGGTCTGAAACTATTCCATTTATTTATTCCCTGCTTGTCATTTGTTCATTTCTTCACTCATGTGTGGCCCTTTGGGCAGGACTCTATATGACCACCTCTTATCCTCAAATTCTAGAACAGTGCCTGGCACATAAGAGGGGCTCAGCAAATGTCTATGGACTGGCCAATTTTCTGTGACACACTGTTGAGCCCTTTATGAGTAGCTAACAGCTTTATAGGTGTGTATCTTTTCTTAAGGGCAGGAAGTATCGTTTCTTTCACTTATATACGTTTGCCCCTTGAGGCTGGGCACGTGGCAGGATCTCAGGATTGTTGAGGAATTCTCTTTGCGGTGTCAGCGTCTTAGTGTGGAGGGCCTGGTTGCCTCCCCCCACACCACTGCTGATGCCTAGCATCGAGTTCTACAATCAAATTGGTACCCCTGATGGAGGCCCACGGCCATAATACATTCTTTCTCCCACACTGTGGTTTTCTTTTAAATTTTTCTAAGTGCCGTTAACTTTCTAACATTATCTATTCCCCTCAACTCCGTTGTGGGATTAATAGGCAGAGAGTGCTAGTCCCATTTGATGGATGATAAAACTGGAGTGAAGACAGGTTAAGTGGCTTGGCCAAGGTCACACAGGTAATTAATGGCAAGACAAATCCCCTGATCCCTAGCCCCATGCCTTTTCCTGCAGACCACAGAGCAGCTGGCCCTCTCCCCTCTGCTCAGGGACTGAGGAGCCCAAACCTGATATTATGGGCACAAAGCTTTTAGCAGAGGAAGGGAGGGTAGGAAGCGATGTGGTTAGGTGAGCTCTGGGTATGTGTGTGTCTAATTGCTTTTCATTTCCTCTCCTTCCATTCATATAGTCATTCATTCACTCAGGCAGACGTTCATTCAAGGTGCATTCATTGAGTGCCTCCCCAGCCTTGGCTTCCTGCTTGGCATCGAGGAGCACACTGGGGGAGGAGGCAGGATCCTGCTCATAGGAGCCAGTTCTCACATGTGGGAAAGTTACCCACCATCCATGAGGCAATGAGGTTGGATTGGAGATGGCATTCCTGGCAAGTAAGGGATCTACTCCCTTGAGGTAACTTGACGAACTCAGCACAAAGTTATGCACAGCCACAAATAATCAACAAACCCTTGCAAAACACTCAAATTAGTATTGACTCCCTCCAACAACAATTATCCCAGTGCTATGTGCTTCTGGCTTCTCTGATAAGAGAACCCTCTGCCCTTCCAGGAATGGGCCTCTGATCCAGGCTGAGCCAATCACAGAACCTCTCTTCTTCCACATGACCAGTCCAAGGGGAGGCCTGGGTACCCAAATCTGGACAGTTAAGGTCCTTTCTTAGGATTTAAAAACTACATGCAAGACAGAGCATCTCTCTTTTTTGTGTGGGGAGGGTAAGCCCATAGCAACATACCTGCCACCATGTGCAGCTGAGGGAATGGAGTCAACAGTGATATCCAAGAAATGGAGGGAGAGAGTCACCATGTGACTAAGTCCCCGGATCAGGTATCCCTGAGGGTTTCTGTCATCATCAATCCAACAGTCCTTAACTCCTGCTCTGGCGGAACTCCACGGAGTGGTCGGTGACGACCAACCAGCTCACTTTGTCCACCATGAAGACCAGGAGGCCCTGTGTAGGTCTTCAAGCAGGGAAGGCTTCTCCTTGTGCAGAAGGGCAGGGGGTGGGCGTGGGCCCCACTAGCCTAAAATAAGGGGCTGTTTTGGAAGAAGTTGTCTTCCAGTTCTGCTTAACCTAAAACAGGGTTCTTGGCAGGATTGTAGGAGTATATCCCTTAATGTGTATGTGGTATCTGTCGGTTATACGAGCCAGATTATGCAGGAATTTCAGCTCAGTGAGACATAACCATGTAATGGCTTGATTTTCTAACCATCGCTTACAACGCTCCTATGCTTAATCTCCCATTTCCATTCCTCGGTGACAACTTAGATTCCATAACTTTCTTTTTTTTTTTTTAAAGATTTTATTTATTTATTTTTTTCCCCCCAAAGCCCCAGTAGATAGTTGTATGTCACAGCTGCACATCCTTCTAGTTGCTGTATGTGGGACGCGGCCTCAGCATAGCCGGAGAAGTGGCGTGTTGGTGCGCGCCCGGGATCCGAACCCGGGCCGCCAGCAGCAGAGCGCGAGCACCCAACCGCTAAGCCACGGGGCCGGCCCAGATTCCATAACTTTCTAATCACTTTCAATTATTAAGACTCTGTCCAGTTTAAAATGTAACTTCGAGCTCAGATTGCATCTCTCTGCCTCTCCCCAGGGCAGTCTGAGAGGGACCCCCAACTCCCTGCGTGTCATCTGGAGCAGTGATGATGGGTGTATGGGGTGAAGGAGGAGGAGGCCTGCTAGGCTCTGAGACAACCCAGGCCCCTTCCCTCTTCAGGGACCAGCTTATCCAGGAGTGGGGCACACAGAGGGGTCACAAGAGAGGGATAAGTGTCCTTTTACCCAACAGGTGCCAGGGTGTCTGCTTCTCTGTTTGCCCCTGACCAGCCAGCAATGTCTGGGCAGCAGGTATCAGAATGCCGCTCTCTCATGGGCCCTCATGTGAGCTCTCTGGGGCCGCCTGAGGGGCCTCTCAACACAGTTCTCTGACCTGGGCGTTTTGGTCCAGTCCTGGCCTTCGTGTCTTCTAGCCTTTCCAGCTCTTTACTCCAGGTAGAGGGGTGTCCGCTTCACAGCCTCCCGCTGTTGAGGCCCCTCGCAGTTGGAGAGTCAGGACGTGCTCATGTGAAATGAAATGATTCTCAGTCTCTCTCTCTCTCTCTCTTTATCCCCCTCCCTTCACTCTAGAACATTGAATCCATCAGAATTCCCACCAATGTGGTTCCCAAACACTTTCCTATCTTGTTCTCTGTGACTTTGTGGCCCTTTACCTTCATTTACCTGATAGAATATTTAAGAAGTTGAGGTGGTTCTACCCTTGAGGGACTTGGAGTTTTATTGGGTAGGTAAGAATAACAGATGTAACAGTCAGGGACCCACCCACATCAAGGGCTTCATTGCCTGTGGGCAGAGACAGACAGACAGACAGTGCTCAAAGCAGATTGAAAGATGGGCTCTAAGCCAGACAGCCTGGGTTCCAATCTAGGTTGGCCACTTGTTAGCTGTGCAACTTGGGCGAGTTTACTTCACCTCTCTGGGCCTCAGTCTCCTCCCCAATAACACCAGGATGGTAACAGTACTGCCC
This sequence comes from Ceratotherium simum simum, assembly GCF_057802395.1. Lineage (NCBI taxonomy): Eukaryota > Metazoa > Chordata > Mammalia > Perissodactyla > Rhinocerotidae > Ceratotherium > Ceratotherium simum. The sequence goes on from NC_141913.1 coordinate 36,753,701, forward strand.
TTGTGTGGTTTTTATGAGGGATAAATTAGGTAATATCTGGAACACTTAGAAGAGACCCTGGCACATAGTAAGTACTTGTTAAAAAGATGATGGTGATGTGCAGTGAAGGCCAATGTGGCTAGGGTAGTAATCAGTTGATTCTCTGTAGAGAGCACTTGGCAAGACTGTCTGTGGGGAGGGGAGCTGCCGTCAGAGGGGAGGGGACAGAGCCCCTGGGTGCTTGTGGCAGATGCTCCACCCCCTCCCAGAGAAGTGGAGGTGCCATGAGCACCTTTCCCTACAAAAGGGCCTACCTGCCTCAGTGGTCCAATTGGGAAAAGTGCCAGGGGGGGTGTCAGCAGCAGAGTGCTGCAAGGACACTTGGTGGCAGTGTCATTGGCAGCCAGAAGTGGGCATGGCAGCGGGGGTGTCACAGCCCTGGCTCCTCTCCCAGGTTCGGAGATGTGGAGGGGCCTCCTGCCAGGGCTCAGGTTGGTGCCTGCAAGGGACAGGCTGACAGTGCAGTGGAGAGGGGCTAAGGGCCACCCATCCTGGCAGAGCCCTGTGCCCGACCCTGGGCCTCGAGAGCTAAAGGTGTGGTCCCAGTGGAGGAGCCTGTGCGTGGGAGAGGAGTTCCACAGGACTGTTCTCTACATCAGACAGGCTTTTCACATGGTCACCAGATAGGCTTTGTCTGGCCCCAAGTAAAGTGGGGAGGGTGAGGCAGAGCCAGGCCTGGTAGCTGTCTTCAAAACAGTGAAATCTGAGCCTCTGTAAAAGCAGGTAGAGTTGTCTTGGATAGCAATAAAGCAGGAGCCAGGGATAGTGGCTGGCGGGCCGGGTGGCACACCGTGCCCACGTTCCACTGCCCGAAACTCTCCAAAGCAGTGACTCGGAGACTGCGGTGCTGACGGAGGCATTGGCCCTCCCTGGGCGCAGCTCTGTAGAAAGCCAGCCCACAAAGCTTCCCACAGCATCTGCTGAGAATACACCCGACATAATAATTTCTTTGACCTCCACCACATGAGTTTCTGAAAAGAACAAAACAGCATCATTCCCCGCCATTTACAGTTTAAACCTTTCCTATTCAAGTTTCTAACAAAAAAAGCCACCAACCCATTCTGGGCGTGATTAAAATTCATAGGCTTGCTGCAGAGAACAGATGCAGAAGCAATTTTAGGCCAGTCATATCCCAGGTCTGCAAAATTAATTTGACAGGTTTGCATTAAAGCACTGATCAATATCCACTTTAGAGCGGCAGAGGCTAACTGAGAAAAAATAAGTGACCGGAGTGTTACCAGACGAGAAAAAATGAATCTTTGAGACTTTTTTCCCTCTAAGCTTGCACCTACATCAGAAGTCCTGACCTCAATCCATTGATCGGCTGCAGTTAACATGACAAAAGGCCCAGCAGATAGACCGTCGCGGCCTACCGGGGAACAATCACCCGGATACACTAAATGTTTGACGGAGTGACTAGACTGCGGAATTAGTCTTGGCTTTCCAAGGGCGGCCCCCAGCCCCGCCTTCCTGAATCCTTCCCTCCCCTCCTGAGAGCCATTTGCAGAGACCCAACTTTTCCTAAACTTCCTCCTACGGATGGCATGGGGATGTGGTCCTGGGGAAGCTAGGGGCTGGCTTGGTTCAGCCGCGGAGACAAGGGGGCAATTAAGACCAAACCTTTCTTGACACAGCACTTTAAAATGGAGGCCTCGAGGCTAATGTCAGTGGCGTCCTCCAAAGGATTTAATTCAAAGGGGTCAACTCTGAGAAATGGAAAGTCTCAGATGGATGGTCATTGCCTACACTTGGAGGGAGATGGGCTCTACTGGCTTTGATTTGATTGTATCATCTTGAGGTGTGTAAGGAATGAGCTTCAAATTCAGAGCATCCTCTGAACCTTGGCAGTTTTGTTCCTCAGCCTTGTTACCCTCCCGCCCACTCTCTCACCCCATAACCAATTCACACTTCTCCAGTAATTCAACAAATCTAAAATGAGCACCCACTAAGGATGGGACCTGTGCCAGGCACTGGATACACAGGAAAGAGCATCTCCCTGAGGCCCAGATCAACCCTTGCCTTCTCCTGAAGGTTGTCCTAAGGGAACTCGCACCTTTCCTTCTCCAGCTCACTCATCTGCTGGGAGCCATCCAGATAGCACCTGGCTGTACAGAGCAGCTCCATCAGATAGAAATATAACGTGAGTCGCTAATACAACTACAGATACAATTTAAAAGTTTCCAGTAGCCACATTAACAAAAGTAAAAAAGAAACAAGTGAACTTAATATTAATAGCATATTTAACCCAATATGTATAAAATACTATCATTTCAACATGGCATGGATATAAAAAATTGTCAATGAGATATTTTACGCGCTTTTTGTTTTGGTTCTTAAAGCACATTTCAGTTGGACTAGCCACCTTTCAAGTGCTCAGTAGCCACAAGTGCCTGGGGGCTGCTGCATTGGAGAATGCAGAGATAATGGTCATTTCTTATCTAGGGTCACTTCTGAACATCCACAGGCAAGGACCCTGTCCTACCCTTCCTCACTCCTGTCTTCCACCGCATCTAACTCTTGACATTCAAGTTATATAGCTCTCATTCATACCACCAGTTGTTAAACACCCTGTTGATCAAGCTGTTGTAATAGTAAAAATTTCACATCAAAAGCCCAGTGGAGGGCGTGGTCACGCTCTAGGATAGACACAAGGCGGCAGGCTCCCTGAGAGCACGACGGGTCCTACTCCTCCATTTAACCATGGTACCAGTACAGTGTCTGGTCTTTAGAGGGTCTATCATTGTTTAACAAACATTTATAAACCACTTAACACGTACCAGGCATGGCTCTAAGCATTTGGCAAATATTAACTCACGTAGTCCCCGTAACAACTGTATGCGGCGGATGCTATTGTGAACTCCCTTTTATAGACAGGGAAACAGATGAGGTTGAGGTTTCACAGCTAGTAGGTGGCAGAGCAGGATTCAAACCCAGCAGCCTGGCTCTGAGTCCATGCTCTTCATCACCACTCCACTCTGCCTCTTGTTAACGTTCTTTAACATTCAGGGTACATGGAGGCACAGGCTTGCCCTTTTTAGGTAACCCCAGCAGAATTCCGTTAGGTTCCCTTCGGACCCCCATATTGGGGCCCAGCCTTTGGCATTTCACCAGGCATGTTCCTGATCAGTGAACTGCGGGAAGGCCCTAGTCAAGAGGCCAGATTCCTCCCCGCTGCAGCCTTGACTTACCGAATGAGCAGTCTGCAGACCTGTTGGCCTGGGATAGCTCATCCAGAGGCACGAAGCTGGGTGGCCTGGGTAAGGAATCACCTGCAGCTGTTTTGTTCAGAAGGGCTGTGTGTGCAGCAGAAACTCAGGGTTTCCTGTCTTAATTCAGATCCCAAGCGGATGTCTGCCACCTCTGGCGTTTTGACCTTGTGTCAGTCACTTAACCTCTCCATGAATAGTTTCACCAGCTGTAAACCCAGGAAATAGCATCTGTTCCACCTCCCATTTGGGGCACTCTGGATCAGATGATATAATGTCTACGGAAGAGCTTCAAAACTTATAAAGTGGTATGCAAATGTGAAGTCTTATTGGTGTTGGTACTATTACTGACTGTGGAAACACAAGGACTGTAGACATAGACATAGACACCACCCAGGGTCATGGTATCTATGTCTGGGGAATAACCTTTTCTGATCCTCCAGCCTATCCAAAGGAGGGGAGCTCCTGTCTTTAGAGTTTTGGGCTGCAGACCGCTTGGCAGAAATTCTGAATGATGGAATCGCTTCATCTGATTGGTCCAATAAATAAGGAGTGAACTAGCGACAACACGGGTGGATACAGTGTAATAAGCATCATGACACAGCTGAGAGGTCCCTTTGTGGACCTTTGAAAGGATGCCTGCAATTAGGTAACAGTGACTCCACTTCCATTTTGGATTTTAATCTGGACGCCAGTGAGCATTAATATTAACTGTTTCACTTTTGCCATGACCACCCAGGAAGATTACTTTTGAAGGTCTGTCCAGCTGCATGGGGACCAAGTACTCTGTCATGAGCTGTGTGACCCAGGCTCATCATCACTTCCCTTTCCCTAGCCTCAGTTTCCTCATGTGTAAAATGAAGGCATTGGGACCAGGTGCTTGCTGAGGTATCATTCCAAGATATCAGAGAAAGGGCTATAGACATCATCAAACCGAAAGTACTTGGAGAATGGAAATGCCAGTAGCAAGGGTGTCAAGTTATCAGCTTCACAGGGGTAGGGATCCCTGCCTCCCTGTCCCCCAACCACCTCTATCATAGCCTGTACCTTACTGCCTGGTAACTGAAGGGAAGGAGTTCATCTTTTTCATTTTGGTATCAGTACCCAGCAACCAGAACAGGTCCTACCCTGTAGGAAGCAGTTCCTAACCAGTTGTTGCATGAATGAAAGAATGAATGGATGATGGCACCCTTGAGTTGGAAAGAGGCCAGCAGAGAAGGGGAATTGTCACTGCAGCGATACAGGGGGACTCTACCTGCACCTTTGCCTACCACCTGAGAAATTGGAGCCCACAACCCAAAGGAGCAGCCAGAGTCTGTGGTCTAGACGGGCAGATGACACAGGGTGTCATCCCTCATCCCCCCACTCAGATGTCCCTTTCCCTCAGCTCTTTGGAATGTGGCTGTCTGGCCCAGCCTTCTCTCTCCCATCAAATCAAACATCCTGAGGGCCCACCAGCCCCCTGTCTGCACTCCCCAAGCCCCCACCTCATGCACACACCGTGTTGATGACCTTACCTTCTTTCCCCATCAGGTGCCCTCGCCTTTCCCTTTTTGCTGCCTGGGACCTTACAGAATCCTGTATTTGAAGCAGAGCCTCATGCCCCACACCCTGCATACCACCTTCCTCCTCTCCAAAGATCCTACTTGGTCCCATCCATGCTCTATTTCTTCAGGGCCCAATTTCTGCTTTCTGGGATCTGAGTTCAGCCATACCAGCGTGCTGTGTGCCAGTATATGCCAACCACATATTGGGAGGCACGTTATGTAGTGCCAGAACATAAGCTCTGAAGTTAGACCACTGGGTTTGAATCCCACCTTTGCCATTTATGAGCTGGGTGACCTTGGGCAAGTTAAATTAACTTCTACCCTAGTTATTATTGAAGCACAACAAATTATCCCAAAATTTATCAGCTTAAAACAGCTGCTGTATTAGGCGCATGAATTCTATGAGTCAGGAATTTAGAAAGGGTGTAGTAGGGATGTCTTATCTCTACTCCACAATGTCTGGGGCCTCACTGGGAAGACTTGAAAGCTGAAGAGATCTCAAAACTAGGGGTGGAATTATCTAAATGCTCTTTCACTCACATGTCTGGCTCCTGGGCTGAGATGACTCAAAGACTAGGAGTGGTGACTAGAGCACTTACCTGTGGCCTCTCCACGTGGCTTGGGCTTCATCACAGCATGGCAGCCTCAGAACAGTGGAACTTCTTACCCTCAGGCTGCGGTCTCCAAGTGCACGGGTTCCAGTGAAAAAAGTGAAAGCTGCCCGGCCTTTTAGGACTCAGCCTCAGAAGTCACATAGCATCACTTCTGCCACATTCTATTGGTAGATGCAGTCAGAGTCTGCCTAGATTCAAGGGGAAGGAACATAGAGTCCCACTTGTCAATGAGAGGAACACCAAAGAATTTTGGGTCCATGTTTTGAAAGCACCACAACTTCTCTCAAACTCAGTTTCCTTATCTATAAAATGGAGATAATAATGCCTATCTTGTAAGACTGTTGTTAACTACATTAAATTAATGTGTTTAAAGTGCTCAGTGAAGTACCTGACACTACTCAATAAGTGTCAACGCTTATTATTTTAACATTAGCTAACTGAGCAGTCACAAAGCATTCTCTGACAGCCTTTGCCCTACAGGCATATGTGCCCAGCCTCATGCTGTGTGCTGTAAGGGAAGCTTAGAACCCATTCTCTGCTATCAGGTTGGGGAGATAAAATGCAGACATAAGACAATTAGCAACTACAAGTTCAATGAAGTGGGAAACACTCAACATTGACAAGTTCAGGAAAGGGAGGGAGAAGTGTGAACCCATCCAGTCAGAGAAGACTTTGCAAAGGAAATGGAACTTGAGTTGGATCTTGAAGGATTGAGGATAGATTGGAGGGAAAGAGATGGGATTTCTGGGCAACCCAGACTGATCCGCAAGAAGGCAGGGACTGGGATGAGTTTGGCAAGTTCCTGGGGCAATAAGGACACCAGCCCTTTGCAAGCGTGTTTAACCCCTTTTAACTTCCCTAGTTGTAAAATGGGGGTGCAAAAGAGTGTCCCAATAATGGAAATATAACTGTTTGTTCGTATATTTGTCCATCCACCCACCTTTTTACCTATCCTCCCATCCATCCGTCCATCCATCCATCCACCCACCCATCCACCCATCCATCATTCCACCCATCCATCCATCCATCCCTTCCTCCCTCCAACCATCCATCCATCTATCTACCTACCAACAAACCCTGCCAGGTCCAGTTCTAGATGCTAGGAATATAAAGATGAGTAAGACAGCCTCAGTCGTCCAGTAGTCCTCTTCACAATCTACTGGGGTCTGAGGAGGAGATTCTGTAGCTCCCTCCTTGGACTCTGCGCTGTTATAGACCCCATGTGTGAGTAGGGCAGCCTTGATAACTTAACTGTTTATAGCTGAGCTGATTAGCTGTACAGTTTGTATTCAGTAACTAATTCTGGTCCATCAAATGAAGGAGAATGAGATAAACAGATTCAGTGAGTGCCATTTAAATGTCAGTTACTTTACTAGGGATTTGATGTTCAGCTTTCTTATCGAATCCAGCAAAGAAGACATTATTAGCCCCATTTAATAGATGAGAGAATAGAAACTTCAAGAGAGTAAGTAATCTGACTAAGGACATTCAGTGGTTAGTGGTGGGGCTGGTATTTGAAATCAAGTGTGTTTGGCTGCAAAGTCCAGGCGCTTTCCTGTGAATACCCAGGTCCCTTGAGCCCCGTGATGCCAAGTTCATGCACACAGACTCTTTCATTCTTAAGATAGTGACTGGAGAATTTAGGCCCTGTCTTTCTTATATAGTTCTGATGTTTCTGACCCACCATCAGGAGAAAACGTCTCATGTTCAGTTGCATTTCCTCTGAATGTGAGCTTCTTGCAGATAGAGACTAGTGTGCCTAATTCTGCACCACCATCCCTACCCTATTCCCCCTCACACACACATAGTGGTACTTTGCTGGGAGGGAATATTCTCAAAATGTCGCTTGGTTTCGACTGAATTTTTCAATAGAGAAACCATTCTCACTCTTAAGCCATCTCCATTGTGATCAATGACTTCTGTATGTGTGATTTATTAGCATGGGTTGTGGAACAGTGGGGAATCCCAGGCCACGAACAAAGCGAAACTTGGAATTCCGGGGGAATGAACCTCTGGCTTCATTTGGTGCCCCTCGTTGTCCAGAGACTTCACTGGTGGGCCAGGGGCATAAAGAATGTCAGCCCAGAGCTGGTTTCTCCTTTTCCCCAGTGCTGCTTTTCCCTTGTGAGAACCCCAGGCACAGTGGACCCCTGTCTCTCACAACCATAGTGGTGGGCAGGAGACTTCCTCAGCCCACCTGACCCCCTAGGAGAGCACCAAATACGTTTCCTAGTTTTTCAATGGATACAGATGGCTGCCTTTGGGGATGCATATTGTCACAATCATTGTTTAATATCCTGATGGAGCCACCAATTCAATTATCGGTTATATTTTTCTAAGTGTAGTCACATGTCTCTCAGCCATTCAGCAGAGGTGTTAATCTCATGGGGCTTGAGGAGATTCAGAATGTTACGAGGGGTCAGTAACAGGGTCAGACTGGGGAGGTGTCTACCTATTAACCTTCCATTTTGGCAACCAAACAGCCATACCCAGCACACAAGGTGGGCCCTGGAACTTGTCACTATTAATATTGTCACCAAGGCAAGGTGGCTCAGGTTCATCTAAGCTATTCCAATGACAATATCACTATTGCTCACACCACAGAAGCAGCCAAATAGATGTGGGGAGTGGGGACCTGTTAGGATTGGGAAGTGGAGAGCAGATGGGAGGGAGGTTGGAGTCAAAAGTATGCGTAATGGGAAGGGTTCTGGACTAAGTAGGGTGAGCTGAGGGGCCCTGGGATAATGCATTTGTGCCATGCATTCATTCAGGCAAACATCGTTCATTCATGCAGCAATCATTTATTTGGTTCTCTTAGGGTGTTCTACTCCAACTCTAAAGATTGTGCAGGGATGTAAAATAAAACGTGCAGCTCCATCTGCAAGTCTAGCTGGACAAGAACACAAATGGTCATAACACCAGGGGGATCATGTGAAGTGCTATAAAAGCAGGGTCCACAGCAGACAGGGAGCATTCAGAGGGAGAACTGCTCCTTTCAGTAAGAGCAAATCATGGAGGACTTCTTGGAGGAGGAATCTTGTGAAGACATGTTTGTGTGAAAGAGCAACTAAAAGTGCTCTGCAAATAGAGAGTATTACATTTTACCTTCCCTACCTACAACAATGCCCATACCACCTTCCCCAGTTGGAGCTGATCCTGCCCTTTTGGTCAGAAGCACAGGCCTTAGTTCCCTTGGAAAATGTCCTACAACACACACACACACACACACACACACACACAGACACACACACTGGCAGGGAAACCCCTCTGAGTGGGGCAAGGGCTCTGCATGTGAGGATGGACCCCTAAGAATGTGTGGCCTCCGGGCTCAGGCCTACTGGTTTCCAGTCCAAGGGCTCTGAAGCCATGGCAGCTGTTGCCCAGCCACGTTCAGGTCCTGGCAGTGACCAGCTGGGTCCCAGAGCTAGGCTTTGGCCATCAGAGAGAGTGGGACGGGAGGTGACCAGTCAGTGTGCCTCCCTTTGTCAGGCGAGAAAACAAAGGCACAGAGAGGTTAAGAAGTTTGCCTGAGATGCTGGGATGTGACCAGCTTTGTTTAGTTCCTGACTCCGAAGTCCACCAAAAGATCGGCTGGGCCAGAAATTGGATTTCAAACGCCCCTCCCTGAAATGCCTAGTCTTCCTCCTTCAGCTGCTGAGGGCCATCACCATTATCTGTCTCAGCCCCAGCAACATCTGCTCTAGGAAGAGCCCCCCCAAAGGCCAGTGGCTGGCAGCCACATGTTTTCTTCTCCCACGTGGAGTGGCCATTACACCCTTTCCACAATGCGCTTACCCCTCGATGCTCTCGTCGCGGGTTGTGCCTACGTGATGTGTGTGTGACTGTTGACAACATCTATCTCCCCCAGTAGAATAAAAGATCCCTGAGGGTCGCCATGGTTTCCCCAGCACAAATGAATGAAAAGGTATGTCTCACAGCCAACAACTTTTAAGCATCCCCCTGGGGGGCAGGAAGATGAGGGAACTTTCCACATAGACATCCTGCCCCAGAGGCCTTGTCTCTGCTTGTATATGGGGGATTTAGGGCCAAGTCTCTGCCTGCCAGAGAGGGTTTAGGGTCAGTCCTCCTCATTGTGGGAGAGACAGGCCACTGCACGTACCCTGTGGTTCCAGAAGGACCCACCCGAATAGATGGAAGCTCCTCGCTGGCTTCCAGTTCTGCTCATCTGGCCTCACCAAGCGCTCCCTAATCCTCCATCTATCACTTGCAGAATGTTCTTTTGGTTGCTGTTTCCGCCTAGGTGGGATGGGGTGAGGGAGAGTCGCTGGCGGTGAGGACGGGATGAAGGGTGGGAGTTCCTGCCAAGATGAGGGCTGCTCTGGCAGAGGTCACTTGTAGGACAATCTTTGAAAAGAAGCTTCTAGCTCATAGAATCATGAGTATTACAACTGGAAGGGACCTCAGTCCCCTGCCCCACCATGAGGAAGGGACTGTCATTCCATTTCATAGATGAGCCAACTGAGGTAAGTTGGCCAAACCATCCTGACTTCAGGGAATGGAGGAAAATGTGCAGCTTTGAGGACCACTTCCGGGCTAGCAGCAAGAGCACTGGGCAGAGTCATCCAGAATGAGCCCTGTTTACTCATTAGATTGTCTGTGTTTGTGGCCCCATAGGATTTGGAGGCATATTCGCTGTAAAATATGAGTGCTTCCAATGCGTTATTCTCACTCTTTCTGTAAATAAAAAATAAATGCCAAATACCCACGTCAGGCCCAGTTGTTTGATGGCCTCGCTCCTGGTACTTAATTTTATTTCACGACCTACAGTAAGGGGGTGGGGAGTGAAGTGGGGGAAGAAACTGACTTCTGTCAAAGCACGGTCTCATTGGTTAACACCTGAGGGGAAAATGACTGAAAAGAACTTAATTCAGAAAATCCTTTAGGCACACAGGAGCTTCTTCCAACCAGTAAGAGTCAGACAGCTATGGAGAGGGAAACATCAATAAATAATCAGCCGGCTTAGACTTTTAAATGGGAATCCCGGCATCGCCACCGAAAGGTAAATTGCATCTTTTCCACCAGCCTCGGAGCAGGGTTTCATGCTTGTGTGGATGGGGGAGCTTTGCTTGTTGCAAATGCAGCCTGACCCTTCTTTCTAATAAGATGTTTATCTCCTATTCGTATATATTTCATATATATGTGTGAAATAAACAAATATATATAAAATCTCCTATATGTCCTACTATCATGTATCATCTCTCTATCTATCTGAAAGGAAAGGTATCCATCCTCAGAAACCCCAAGCAGAATCCTTTTTATTCAGTTTCACTGTGTTTTTGGTTTAAGCCACAAGTCCCCTTAAACATCACCCCTCGTCAACAGCAGGGGTGGGGTGCGCTCTGGAACAGGGAGGAGAGGTGCTCAGGTCCTGTCCCCCGAGCCCACAGAGTGCCTCCTTGGGCTCCGTGGAGTCCCAATCCTCCCCCAGGAGTGATGCCACATTTCAAATCTGATTGGGGATATTTTTCTGCCTGCACCCAAAATAACCCAGCCTTGTGCATATTTGATTTCGCAGCCCAGGATGTGGATTCCTTTGAGTGGTGAGGGAGCAAGTCCCTTCCCGGGCAAGTTTGAGCCCCGCGCAGCCAGGCTGATGAAGATGTCATGGGCCGGGCGTCGCCCCAAGGCATCCGTCACCTGTGTGCGCATGTTTTATGAGGCCGCCTCCCCGGAACCAAGAGCCAGCTTGCACAGCAAACATTGCTTCTTATTGCTTGTCATTTTCTCCCCGACTGTCTACACCTTCATCTCTCTGAAAGCAAACTGGCCTGTGTGTCTTCTGGGTGCACAGGGCAAAGAAGCCTGCGAGCAAGGGCTGCTTCTCTGTCTGCAGAAAACACCATGCTGCCTGGAATCAGGGAAAAATGACAGCCACACGTCCTCTTTCCTCGGCCTTCTGGTGGTGGGTGGCTGGCCCTTCCTTGTAAGGGAGGGTCCCCATCCCAGAGCAGAAAGGAGAGGCCAGATGGGGGTGATGTGAGGTTCTTCTGGGACCATCTTGCATGCCTGGTGCAGTGGGAGAGCCCTGCATTCTCTGCCTGGGGCCTGCCAGGAAAGGGTGGGGGAGGGGGGTGCAACCCAAGGGTTTGCCTGCCTGGCTCAGTGGCTAGTCACAACTGAGATGTGCAGGAATTGTAACATACACACTGGATTTCCAAGGCTTCATGCCCCCCTCCACCAAAAAAAAAAAAAAAAAATCTTATTAAAATGTTTTGTGTTGATTACATGTTGAAATAATAATAAATTGGATATATATATATAATTAAATGAAATATAGTACTAAAATAAATTTCACCTATTTTGTTTTACTTTTTAAAACGTAAAAGTTTTACGTTTTAAACCAGGGGCTGGCCCGGTGGCACAAGCGGTTAAGTGCACGCGCTCCGCTGCGGCGGCCCAGGGTTTGCCGGTTCGGATCCCGGGCACACACCGATGCACCACTTGTCAGGCCATGCTGTGGTGGCGTCCCATATAAAGTGGAGGAAGATGGGCATGGATGTTAGCCCAGGGCCAGTCTTCCTCAGCAAAAAAAAAAAAGGAGGATTCGCAGATGTTAGCACAGGGCTGATCTCCTCACACACACACACAAAAAAGCATGACTACTAGAAAATTTTAAATTTTCGAGTACATGTGTGGCTTTGCATTATATTTTTGTTGGACAGCATAGTATCATATGGGCCCTTTTTTTCTTCACGGAGAGATGACCAAATTTCTATATTCAAAGCTAAACTTAAATGTTTCTATATTGTCATTCCAAAGTAATTTTTATAATGAAATATTCCATATATACACAAAGTATATGTAACATATAGTGCAATTTAGAAAACAGTGAAACGAACACCTGTGTACCCACCATTCAGTGTAAGCAATGGAAATGCCTCCATGCTCCCCTCTCTGACCACATCTCTCTCTGTCCCGGACCAGAGTCAGTTGCCTTGATCAGGCGACCGCCCTTATTAAATTATAATTTTTCTTTTGAGAAATTATTAAAAATTCAGAAAGTACCAATAATCATCTAACAAACACCTGTGTACAACCACCCCAGATCAATGATTGTTAATATGTTGTTCTATATGTTTGTTATTAAATAAAATAAAGAAAGCATTACAGATCAAGTGGAGCTGTCTTTTCATTGCAGACCACCTCACTCCACTCCCAGGTGCCCTGGTTGTATTTCTGCAGTGAGGTATTATTATATCCTCAAATGACAACAGCAAGGTTAGACACTCAGCTGGCACAAGGCCCCAGGGGGTACAGAGGAGATTCTTTCGGGGCATATGCATCCAGGGCAGAAGTCAGCAGATTTTATTTATTTATTTATAAGTAACAATTGTATATATTCAAGGAGTACAACATGATATTTTGATATACATATGCAACACAGTCAAGCTAATTAACAAATCCATCTCCTCACACAGTTACCACTTTTATTTGTTTGTTGTTTTGTGATGAGAGCACCTAAAATCTACTCTCTTAGCAAATTTCAAGTGTACAGTACAGTACTATTAACTATAGTCACCATGCTGTACATTAGATCTCTAGAACTTACTCATCTTACATAACTGCAACTTTGTACCCTTTGACCAACATCTCCCATTTCTCCCACCTCCCCATCACTTGTAGCCACCCTTCTATTCTCTGCTTCAATGTATTCAACTTTTTTAGATTCCACATATAAGTGAAATCATGCAGCATTTTTCTTTCTGTGTCTGGCTTATTTCACTTAGCATAATGTCCTCTAGGACAGCCATGTTATCACAAGCGGCAGGATCTGCTTTTTAAAAGGCTAAATAATATTCCATTGTATATATATACATATATAATTGTGTATATACATACCACAATTTCTTTATTAATTCTTTGACAGATACTTGGGTTGTTTCCATATTTTGGCTAAATTGAATAATGCTGCAGTGAAAATGGGAGTGCAGATATTTCTTTGAGGTATTGAAGAAATCAGCAGATTTTAAAAGTTGCTGGGATCCAGCACGACCTTACTACTTCATGGAGTCTTTGACACTTAGTTGTGGAAAGGCCGTTAGAAATCAGTTACAATGGAAACCAGAGACACTGAGGGGCTAATTCAAGGTCACCAGCTAGGTGATGTCAGAGGCCGGACTGGCACCTGGGTCTCCCATCAAGCATTGACTTCAAGACAGGCTCAGCTGTCACTCGTGTGAATCATCTTAACCATAACTCTCTCCACGCTAGAATATCCAGGATGGGCGAATGGAATTGTGGATTAGGTTTTCTAGAAGCTGAAGATAATGCAGAAAACCCTTTCAGACTATGAGAAACGTTTCTTAAATATCTGGGCCTACTTCCACTGGCAGGAAGCCCCCATTACTTGACATCACACAACTTTCCTGGCTGACAGTGGGTCCTTTTGGTCATTTCTCTGAAGACAGGAGAGCTCATTGTCCAAGCTGGAGCTGGAGGTGAAGGGGGCGGGGAACCTGGGCTAAATCTGAGTCAAACTTTGTTTTTGTCTTTTTTTTTTCTTTTTACTGTGTGTTTGATAACATTACTTTCTTGTGATTTGTTTCTGACCTAAATTGAAGTGATGCCAAAAAAAAAATTCTGTCTACCAGGAATTTTATTGAGTTCCAGTTAATGGAGTTTTTACTACGATGATACTCACCAGTGGCCCGAGTCAGTCATGCGAGGAAGCCCTCCATAGAGATGTGCAAGAATAAAACAAAACTGTTTGCCACACTCTTTCCCAGGAGTAGACGATTGAAAGACCTGGTCCATGGGTGGGTTTGAACTACCTGAGGACTCAAGATGAGAAGCTCAATTTAACTAACAGTAACTTAACTGACTCCTCGTTCCTCCAAAATTCTACAGTCTGTGTGCAGGTGAAGACCTCATACTTAACTGTGTGCAAGCTCTGTCTCTTCAGTCAGACCCGATGGTCTGCTTGAGGTGGGAATTGTGTCTCTTCTATAGTTCGCCATATTCACCTCAACATTCTGCATGCATGAGATGCGTGAAAAATTTTTGTGAAATAAATAATAATTACAATACAATTAAGATATCCTGCCCTTGCTATGAAAAGCTCTTTATCCCAAGGCAGAGCAAGTGGGTTGTGGTGTGCATCTTCCCTGTTCTGGATGGAAGGATGCACTGTAACGCCAAAAGGACCAAAATAAACACTGGTGGTTGTTCACTCAGGAGGAGCAGGCGGGGTGGCGAGGGGAAGGCAGGGAAGAGAAAGAGAACACGTGTTCTGCAGAAACCTCTAAACAATCAAAGCCACAAATGCCTCTTCTTATAAACACACAGTGTGAGGCAGATGTTTACCCAGGACAATTCGGAGAGAAAAAGCCAGAGAGATTCACGCTCTGCAAACAAGGGATTTCCTGGGGGAAGGAGTGGCAGGTAATGGGCTCTGCAAATTTCTCCTCCTGATAACTACATCACAGACCCAGTCCAAAGAGACTTTTTCTTCCTATTGAAACCTTATTTAAATACTGCCGCCTATTTCGGGCAGAATCGCGGGTGTATTGGCTGGCTTAGTCTATTCTCTCAAACCTTTATGAAGCACACAGGGAAGAAATAGGCAGCTCGTGTCTCTGTGGGAGCGGGGGACATATCTCATAGGGAGTTATCTTCCTGAAATGCTTCAGGAGTCAGCCTTCCCCAATTCTGATTAGTGGCCTTCAACCGAGTAAATCCTGTAGAGAAAACAAGAGCTGTGCCTCTATAAAACAGCAAAAATCCTTACCATTGGTACAGTGGGGATGCTTTCTAGAGCATTCATCACTGAATTATTTAAAAAACAACCATCTCAACATCTTGATTGTCTTTGCAATGAAGTTTCTATGTACATCCTTCTTCATTACTATTTTCTCTCCCTAGATTCTTTCCAGGCAGAGCAAAGGGCTCAGGACTGGGAATCAAAGCTTTCAAATGCTGGTCCCACTTGGCCACAATTTCCTTTGTGACTAGGGTAAATTAGCTCCCCTTTCTGGGCCTTGGTTTCCCCACCTCTCAAGAGACAGAGTTAGGTGAAGTGACCCCTGACACCCCAGCCAGCTCTGAAATGCTGAGTCTGGGCTCTTTCTCCAGGAGAGGGCATGGGTTGGCGTCTGGCTTGGTTGCTGTCTGACCAATGTTGGTTTTGTTTCAGGGGGCAGGTCAGGATTTACTGTGAGGCCTTAAAACCAAGCAAAGTCTACTGGCCCATTTTCCTCAACCAATGAAGTTAGGCATTCCTGAGCCAAATAGACTGTGTGAAACTGACAAACTCAATTGAGTTCATGCCTCAAGGTGGGAGCTGCCCATCAGAACTGGAGCGCTTCCTTTCATGTAGCTGAGGTTGTTTCCAGCACAGGCATGGTGTCCAGGCAGCCATTCTCATTCCCTCCATAGGCCTGCCCATCCTCACCTTCATGTATTCAACTGGTATCTATTGAGCAGCTCTTATGTGCCAAGCACTGTGCTCAGCTCTGGCACCATATCGGACAGCAACCTCAGGCCTGGTCTCGGGCCTCATTGAACTTACAGCCTCATGGGGAAACAAGACCCTAAAACAGAGAATCACCCCAATATAGGGTTACACAGTGTGATAAGAAGATGAGAGCCCAGGGAGGTGACTCTAAGAAAATGTTATGAAAAGCTGGAAGTATTTACCTCGCACCAAGCTCCTCTGAAGGATGGGGTGGTGGAAATGTCTGCAACCTCACTGAGAGCCTTTCTGTGGCGTCTGACCAACTTTCCTTCCTCACTTTGTGGGGGCCTTTTCACTTTCACACCAGACCTGGAAGAGTCAGAAGACCCTGCTGTTAAGGTGGTAAAGGCCTGGAGGAAATAGCAGTCGTCTTGGTATTTCTGGTGTTTTCCGCGTGGTCTGTGGCCAAGTGTGGTGTGTGGTTGGGGTGGGAGGTCTGGGGACAGTGAGAAAGGCAGCTTCTGGGGGCATGGACAGCATCTGCGTGGCCTGCCTGGGGAGGGTCATCCCTGGGTGGGCAGGGTTGTCTGGGAGGGGGAGCAGGAAGTGGCCCCAGGGTAGATCCAATTTATTCACTGTCTGGGCTTGGTCCCTGTAGGTCCTTTGCTCAAGCTTGCTAAATCCTCTGGTTCTGTAGTCATTTTTATTAGCAATTGCCTTTTTTTTTTCCTTTGAAAATGTGGTTTGACGAAAATGAAATTTCAGATGTGTGTGTCTCAGCATTGATTTTTCTATTTGTAATAACACACCCTGGCATATCTCCTTTGATATCAAGAGGATAAAATGTCCCTAACACCGTGCTCTCCATTCTGGGGTAATGGATAAAGCCTGTTTATGAGATGTCATTTATTCCACAATAGACAGTAAATAAAAGCCATTTCAAGCTTGGGTTAAATCAAAGCTTGTTCAGGATTTCAGCAGATTTGCAAATCACCTCGGGGACCTTCATCCGTTGCACTCGCTGTTTCCCTCCTTGCTATTGACTCTCTCCCTCCCTCTGCCAAGCCTCCCATGCTCCCCAGCCACCCCAGAGCCCCTGACTGATTTGGAAAGACAATTGGCCTGGCTAAGGATCTAGCGTGACATTAAAAGTTTCTTCCCTCCACTTGGAGAATAAAAGCTTTGAAAGGCAGCAAGAAATTGAGGTTACACCAACAAAAGCCAGAGCAGCAAAAGGAAGGGAAGAAAAAAAGTTCACAGGAAAATAAGATGCAAAGCTGAAATGGGGAAAGGATATGAAAGGCGGCAGCGGCTCCTTGTAGTCACGTGCGGATTGTATTTCTTTCATCACCCGGGGACCCTGTGTGCTGGAGGGCGAGGGGAGATAAGGACAGAGGGTGCACACCTGGAGCATCCGTGTTCTAACCCAGGCCTTCGCCCTGCAACCCACCCTCTCTAGCCACCCCCCACTCCCAACCCCTATGTAAACTGGTCATTTGCAGCCTTTGAGATCCAGCTGAGGTCCTGACTCCTCCAGGAAGACTTCCGGCCTGTCTCCTCCTCCTGACCTCTCACAGCACATTATTTAGGGTCTTGAACAAATTTTTTCTTACTTTACTCTTGCTTGTTTTGAAATGTGAGTATTGGGTCCACAACTGAAAGGTGTACTCTTTTGAGGTTTGTGACAGATTTTAAGGCTACAAGAGTCAGTCCTGGGCCTCTAGTCCAATTGTCTACCCTCTGCAGAAATCTCCTCTATGCATCCCCAAAGACAGTCAGGCCCTGCCTTCAAGCCAACAGGGCAGGGACTTCACAGCTTCATCCTTCTGACGGGAGGCTCTAGATCCGTGGGCATTTTCTTCTCTGAAGCCAAAGTCTTTATCCTGTAGCTCCCACCCCTTCTTTTAATCCCAGCCCTGCCTTTCAGAGGGACAGTGAATGGGCCTAATCCTGCTTCTCCACAGCAGCACTTCCACAAGTGAACTAGGGCCATGTCTAGTCTGGCTCGACTAGGTTCTAGCCGGAGGGCTTAGCTGGTTTAAGTTTATCACTGACCATAAGACTCATTACCCCAACATTTAGTGTGCTAGTTTAGATTTAACAACCACACCAAATGATGTGTTCAAATATCTTTGTCTTAAGATATTTGGCTCAACATCTCCATTAGATATTTACTGAGCAACAAACAGCTTTGTAGAAAATACTATTCCAGGTCTGTGATAGATTGTATTGTTGTTCAAAATATTTGGTGCCCCTCTAGACAAGCCCCGGCTTACTTGGGAGGATTCTACCTACATCCCTGCCCCATGGACCATGTGACCTGCTCTGGCCAATGAAATGTGAGCAGAAGCGGCAAGGAGCAGATGGGCAGCTGACCTTCCATGGACGCCTAATGTGAGTGAGCCATGCCAGGCCCTGGATGACTTCCATACAGATGACTCACTAGTGGCAAAATTGATGGCACCAATGGTAAATATATTTGGAGATAGATGTGCCCTTTTTAGTGTCTCTTAAATCACACAGTAGGAGTAACTGTCTATGGCTCTGTATAAAACCAGTGTGGATGGGGGGTGGCCCCCTGGAGGTAGCCTGAGAGGTCCTCAGCAGCACAAGCCTCTGCTGCCCCTTCGCTCCCTTCACCTCCCTGGACTAGCACAGTTAACCTGGCACTGTCAATCTCCTTCAGTGCTCTCAACAGCTCACAAGGGAGGTGCTGTTGTCATCCTCACTTTACAGAATAGGCACTGAGTCTTACAAAGATTAACTATCTAGCCCAAGGTCACACAGTCAGGAAGTGGCCAAGCCAAGACTGGGCAGTGTCCTGAGTGAGCCCAAGGCTTTGCCTTCACCCTCCTCTGCTGCCTGGAACAGTGCAGGCTCTGCATCTTCGCCCCCTGGGAGGTCTCACACAGAGAGCCAGGGAGGGGGTCTGCCTGGGGAGCCAGCCAGCAGGGTCTGCAGCTCGGCCATGAGACTGGCTCCCAAAGGAGCTGCAGAATGGGGCAGTCATTAAGGATTTCTATAGGAATCATGAAGGAAAAAAGGAGCAAGGGTTGGAGGGAGGAGGAAAGAAAGAAGGAGATGGGGAGGAAGGGTAGGGGTAGGCCAGGCAGGAGAGGCAGCCCTAGGTGTACCTGTCCCTTGAATATCCACTCTGTGCCTCTAGTTTTGCACGAGTGGTGCCTGGGTGCTCACCGTTACAGTTAAAGTCTGTCAGCGGTTTCATCAGAACCCGGGTTTTGATTTATAACCCTCCCTGCAAAAATGTGCTCCTGGCTGAAAGCTGGCATTGAGGTCTTGGCCCAGAGAGCCATTTCTATAGACTTACAAGACACGGTCCAGGAGGGAGGGCTCTCTCTTGAGTCCAGCTTTCTATCCTGAAATAAAAAGAAGAGGGTAGGGGACTTGTTTAGAATCTTAAGGAATCAGCTTAGATTCCAGAAAGAGTGCTCCAAGGGTCAGTTTCCTCATCACAGGCACGTATAGATTTCTACGTGAAAGTGTAAAAACTGTTCACAGACACGCTGCTTTGGAGTGGCTCCATCTTGCAAACATCATTTTTAATAATGATGAAAATAATGATCGTGACGCCAATATGCCCTTGTGTGACGATGCTTTAATCTCCTCACAGAGCTTCCACATACATGGTCTCACCGAATCGGCAGCCCTGAGATAGTCGGGAAGAAATTATTATCCCCATTTTGTAAATAACAAAACTGAGCCCCCAAAGGCTGAAGGGTGTGCTTAGAGATGTCACACTCAGTTCAGTGTCCTCTTGCTCCAGCCCACCATCTGAACCAGGACTTCAATAAACAAAAAAGTAAAGTGGGTCTGTGTGCCAGCCATTCATTTTGATTTTTTCACTTTTATTTTAGAAGAACATGCATCATTGGAAACAGGTCCCATTTGAAGCCACAAGAGGCTTGAGAAAAATAAATGTGAAAATAAAAGTGCCATTTAATACAAGCATCATTATTACTATTATTATTGCAAAGAGCCTATTTGGAACTGCCTAAAACTCTAAAACTGAATAATATTTTTAGAGCATCAGAAGGTATTTTTTTTTTCAAATATAAATCCCTTTCTCCCAAATGGTGGAATAATCATAATCATAATCATTATTGTCATCATCATCATCAACCCTCCATTAATTTATTGCTTTGTACATAATTTCCCACCAATTAGCACATTTGCTGCTCAAATATCCCCATTTAACAGATGAAGAGATGGAGGATCAAGGGCATATAGCAAAGTGGAAGAAGGTTTGGGACTGAAGCTCAGATGTTCAGCCGCTCACCACTAAGGCACTCCGCTTCCCACAGCAAATGCTTTGCTGGCTGAATGTGCTGAAGCCCAAAATTGCACCAGATCAGAAATGAAAAAATACGTCATCATCAGGGATAGAGTGAAAGCAGCAAAGCCAGTGGCTGTCAGGGTGGATGTTTTAGTGACAGGTCCCTCCATGTCTCACCAGCGTGTTCTCTGTGCATAGGGTCCAAGGCCCTCCTGCTGGAGCTTGGTCCCATAAAGGTCTGCCCCAGGGGCTGAGAGCCGGGTGGAGCTCCATCCCTCCCACTGAGCAAGACTTGGGCTGTCACTGTGCGGTTATTTATGAGTCCCCCTTGCCCAATGAGTGGCCTTGAAGGGGCCCAGCCTGGGCCTGCTGTCTGGCCACACTTGTCACACGTCATTAGATGTTTGGTTGCCGCTGACCCCTCTGCCATCTGGCTGAGTGGCCTCGGGGTGAAGGGAGGCAGGCAGCAGCTCCTCATGCAGCCCCGAGTCTTTGTGGTGTTCAGGAAATGGAAGGGATTCAGAGCTGTCGTGCTAAGCCACTGAGGGGAAGATGGAGAACTGGAAGACGCTCTCTTAGAGAGAGGGGGCCTCGCTCAGGCTCTCCAAGACTTGGTACTATTGCCATTTGGGGCCAGATAATTCTTTGTCATGGGGGCTGTCCTGTGCGTTGTAGGATGTTTCTCAGCTTCCCTGGCCTCTACTCACTAGATGTCATTGGCACCCCTCCCCTCAATTGTGACAACCCAAAATGACTCCAGACATTACTGAATTGTCCCCTGGAGAGAGAAGCAAAAGTACCCCCTCTGAGAGCTGCTGGCCAACTCTAACTGTGAGATAAATTGGGCAGTGGGCACCTTAAGCTGTGACTGTGGCAGACCTGCAATTCCCCCAAACAATAGCCACTTACTGAGCAGCACAGATAGACCGGCAGGTGTTTCACGAACAACGTTTTGCTTAATCCTCAAGGCCGTCCATTGTGTGGCTGGAATTCCTGACCCCACTTCGCAGGTGAGGAAACCACAGTTTAGAGAGGGGAAGTGGTTTGCTCGAGTCCACTCAGCTGGGAAGTGACAGAGCTGGGCTTGAAATCAGTGTGTCTGATGCCGGGTCCGGAGTCTTGCTGGAGATCTGTGGCCTGTTTCACGTGTAAGGGCTTGGCAAACCCAGCAGGTTGGTCCCTGAGTGTTTTAGGACTGCACACTTGGCCAGGGGCAAAGGATGTTTGTAGCATGTCCTCCCACTGTTTCCACTGCCCCGTGCAGGCCTCCTTATCCCCATGGCCCACCTTCCCCAGGGCTCCCCCTTCAGCCTACCACAGTACCTGACACACGGGACCCAGGGTGGGGGGAGGGCCTCAGTACCCCTCCTAGGGATGCTGACATCATACAAAGAGCCCCAGGGAGGGAAACCCAAAGCAATGCCACTCTGAGTGTGACATGTCAGTCACTTCACCAGGTTGGTGTAGAACTCTTGGGCAGGGTATTCAGAGCCCCTTAAGTCACAGTATACAAGTTAGAGGATTCGGTCACAGTAAAAAGTGAAATATCTATATTAAAAAAATTGAAATTTGGTTAAGTGGTTGCCATTGCCATGTTAACAGTTGTATGTTAAGTCTTTAATTATAAGTCACCTCCAACGATCTACCAAGTGGCAAATTTCTGAACATCTTTTGTGCTTGTTATGTGAAACAGACCTGTCCCCAGAGCACCTGTCCTGGGAAGTGTTTCGTGGATTCTGGAGTAAGCATTAGGTCATATATAAGGTGGTAAAACAGTCCCACCTAACATAAATTGCACGACCCTGAACTCTTTTCGACCCTCTTCCCTGAACTGCGTATCGTGCTTGCTATCTAGCAGGATGGTGGTACCTAGTGGGTGCTGCTCTGGGTGCAGGTGGTGGCTAAGAACCTGGTTCATGGACTCCCCCAGATTCCTGGCCTTCTTCTCTTTGGCACAGGCAGCTAATTTGGGTTTCAGGCTACACCAGCCTCTCTTGCTTCTCTGATTTTGATGAACAGATCACCTCCTTTGCCAAATAATTAATTTGTAGACATTTCTAATTTCAGCTTATCCTCCCTTCAGGACACGCAAACTCCATTTCATGTCCCCCTGTACTGCAGAGCCACACAGGCCATAACGGTCATAAGATGTACAGGTAGAGCCAGAAAGGGTCAGACATTTGCGCTAGAGGGATGCAAAGAAGTGGGATGCTGGAAGCTGGCAGGCTTAGCAGCTTTCCTCATGCCAGACTATTCAAAAAAACCTCTTTTTTTTAAATTCAGATTTAAGGTGAAAATTATTCACATCTATGTTCAGAAGTAAGGCTGAATGCACTGTCCAAAGCCAAATAGAAAGGACTATTGAGTTATTCCCAGGACTGTATGGGCTGGGAGTCGGGGCAGGATGCAGGGAGGAGCAGGGGGTGGGGGGATGCTCACATAGGTCCAGAGGAGAGAAGTTGTGTTGGTGAGGGGGGTGCCTTCAAGTACTGATGGGAAGTAGAAGTTCAGGGCAGGTTTCAGAGATAGAATGTGGCTGTTAGATTTGAGCCCTGAACACCAAGTGAGGCAGTGTGAATTCCGTCTGTTTTCCTGGCAGGAAAGGCAACAGGCAAAGCTTTTGAGAACCAGAAAATTCCTTCAGCCCCTCCCCTCTCATGCCTCTGCTTGCCATAGGACCTCAGGATGCTGCAAAAACCTGAGGGACTTCCTGGGTCATCAAATAAACATGTGATATAATTAAGTAGAGTTTTGTGATTAGCAAATTGTAATACTTTGAAAACATGGATACTAGTGGCACTATCTTCTTGTACTGTGATGTGTACAACTCAACATGTGTACAACCTCTATCCACTCATTTATTTGGACCACAGCATCGTGAAATGGGAAGGGATAGATGAGTGTGTGTGGATGGGGCAGGATGTGGGAGTCACAAGTCCAGATCGGTGACATCACCTGCCCAAGACCACAAGGAGAGTCACCTGTGGGTCTCCAGGACCTGTAGTAGTTGTCTGTTATCAGAATGTTCAGCTTAGGAGGACAGCCCCAGGCTTTGCTGGAAAACAGAATTCAGGACGTTTCAGGCCCTGGCAACTGCCGCTACCTGCAGCTTTCGGCCTGGCTACCCTGCAAAACAGAAACCTGTGGGCACCCACAGTACCCCGGGTCTGGGTTGGGGCAGGGTTCAGGAACAGGAGGTGGTCACTCAGGGCTGAAACCCTATCAGCGGGAGCAGGCCACATAAAAGGAAGCCAGGGCTGCCCATTTCCATTTTCATTGGAGCGGCTGGTGCTTAGTAATCCAGAAGCTTTATTTAAGGGCTGACCTCCGACCAGGCCTGTCACTCTAGTGGCGGGTGCCTGATAGCCACTGGAAATCAATAGCCGGCATGAAGGTCACTTCCTAGAAAAACTGGGGCTATCAACGTGTCAGTTCCAATGAAAGATTATAACAAACCAGCAGAGAAGTTTATCTGTGGCTGAGAGCTCATCTGAGCTGGGCTTGTTGTGGGTCGTAGGTGTGCACGTGTGAGTATCTACGTGTGAGTGGGTATGTGTGCACGCATGCACAAACGTGTGCATTTATGAAACAAAGCATGTGTGTGCATGAAAGAATGTGTGTATATGTGCTTTTTGTATTTCTATATGAATGGGCATGTGGGTGCATATGAGTGTGGATTTGTGTGTGCCTAGGTATGCAGGTGTGTTTAAGGGCATGTGACAATGTCAAGGAGTTGTGTAGATGTGCTTTTGTGTATATATGCATTTTCATGTATGTTTATGTATATGTGTAAGTGGCATGTGGGTATGTTGAGCACATGTATGCATGCATAATACATGGTTGTGTGTGTGAACGCTCACATGTTTGGGTATATGGGAGTAAAGGTGCATTTGATTGCATGTGCACATCTTACCATGGCCTGTAAGGCCTGAAATAATCTGGCCCCTGTCTACCCCTCCAGGCTCACCTTCAGTCCCTCCCCTCCCCTCCCTACTCCCCACTAGACTCTCATTGGCCTCCTTTCCCTTCTTTGAGGATGCCAACCACTTTTCTCCTCAGGGTGCTGGCACATGCTATTCCCTCTGAGGAGTTTCCTGGTCTCACTCTTCCCATACCTGGCTCTTTTCCACCATGTGGTTCTCAGTTTAAACACCCGGTCCTCAGAGACACGCCCCCTACAGGTGCCTACATGTGTTTCCTCCATGGCAGTTATAACAACGTGTGAGAATTTCAGTTCCTGATTTAGTTAATTGTCTGCTCTCTGCCTCCTCCCAGGCCCCCTTGCCAGCTCTGCATGGCTGAGCCCTCGCTGAGGTCTCTGGGGTGTCCAGCAAGCGTCTGACACCTACTGGTGCTCATTCCTCAGTCTCTTTCCAGAGAAGAGGAATTCCATCTGCTGAGGAATTCCACACTAGCCCTGTACCTTCACGGCCTGGCCTCAGTTTTCCCAGCTGTAAAATGGCAATACTTGCCCTATCTACTCCACAGGATCAAAGGAAATAAATGTGGTGAAAACCTCTTGGGAAGCACAAGTTGCCGGGACTACGTAACATATTTTCATTTGATTAAGGGCTCTAATTACTCAGAAAGAGACCTACTGATAGGAACAGCAAAGATAAGCCAAGGAATTCCAAACCGAGATTTCAGAATGGTTTTCTCCAAGTCATTAATCCATTTTAGATACACTGCCAAATGCAGAAACACCGCCCCCCGCCCCAGGCCTCCATCAGCCAGGATCTCTATTTCCTTCCTAGATACCTGTTTTCTGGAAGGTGTCCTGTTTTTTCCTTTCATGAATGAGTCTATTTGGGGAGGGTGTAGACTGTATGCAAATGTATTTCCCCCTTAAAAAAAAAAAAGCAGGAATATAAAGAATGATTTAATGCTACCCAAAGAGGATGGTTTGTTCCACATGGTTGCCATGGGAACCTGGAGCCGAGCCGGGTACCAGGGCTGCTTGAGCTGCATGATTGTTAAACAGCCCTGGACTATGATTTGGGAGCTGGAGTCTTGTTTCCACCCCACCACTGCTGAGCTGTGGGACAGTATGCCATCATCACTGCATTCCTTAGGCCTCAATTTCCTCAAATGTTACATTAAGGAATCTAAAACATGAGAGTGGACTGCCAGTCCCTTCCTGCTTTGTATATGTAAAATTCTAGGTCACATCTCTTCCCTGGGCCTCAGTTTTTCCATCTGTTGAGTGGGAGTTGCCTCCCATAAATAGTTGAAGGGAAGGGGTAGGAAATGAGAGCACAGGTTAGATGTCAGCTCTGAGTCTTCTGGATCCCAGAATAGTATCTCTTTGTTCTTATGACAGAAACTTATGATATTTGTTCTAATATGCAAATTTCATTCGTTAGTTCCTTCATTTAACAAGCCTGCAATCAGCAACTACAACGTCACAGTGCCAGGCACGATGGAAGGAGTTGAGGGTTTGGAGGTGACAAAAACACATACTCTGCTTTCAAAAAGCTTGCTGTCTCATGCAGGAGACAGATGGGGAGAGAGCTGATGTCAGAGCAGAGAGGGGCCAGCTCTAACTGAGGTCAATACTGAGTGAGTGGCAGCGTCTTTGAGACCCTCCTTCAGGGCGATCTCTTAGTGTAGGAGGAGGAGGTGACCCGCCCTCCTGCCCCCAATGCCATACTAACTGTGTCTGAAATTCTTCTTAAGGGCCTTGTGAAGACCCTTACCTTTGAGATGAGCCCAATACTAGTGCTAATACACGGTATCACAGCGTTAATGCTGGAGGAACCCCCAGATTTCATTTGAGAGGACACAAGGGTCCAGAGTGGGATAAAGACACACCTGAGGTCACACAGCCCAGAGCTCCTGGCCAATGAGCCATAGCTGCTCCTTCTGACCAACACTGGATTTTGAGGCTGGATTCCAAACAAATTCCCCATTCCCAGTTCCACCAGCTGGGGAGCCAACACTCCTGATTCTCTCTATGACCTGAAACCATGGGCAGAAGTCCACTCATAGTCATAAAGAGAGGAGAGTGGAAGTGAGCTTCGTTTCAAGTCATAACCCTCTCTAACCCCTGAGTCCAGGCCTCTATGTGCCCAAGACGGCCTGCCCTCCCTACATGATTGTCCGCTAGTCCAAAATTATTCCTTCTATCGTTAACCCCCCCCATTAACCAAAATCCCTTCCATCAGGTGCCTGGGTACTGGGCAGCTGTCAGGGAAGAAATCCTTATTAATTCATAGTAAGATGGGAATGAGTGACAATCAGCTCTCCAGTTGTTTGTATTGTCAAAGAGCATGCCTGGAGGTAGAAAACACACAAAATTCCTTCCATTTGTTTGACAATTACAGTTTTAGAAGTTTTGCTCAAATCTAGGTTTAGTCACTTAGGAGCTTTGACCTTATTAAAGGTATTTAACCTCTCTGAACCTCAGTTACCTCACTGGGAAAATAAGGATCATAATTAGACCCCAAAATATCAGGTGAGAATTAACTGGACCTGTAGCATAGTCTCTGACTGATTATAGATGCTTAAAAATAAATGTTAGTTCCTTTTGAAAGATGGAAGTTGCCACCCATGGAGATTTCAGAACTTGCTCAAGAGCACTGCCTAGTGGGAGTCAGGCCAGAACCAGGAGCTCAGCAGCTTCTGGTGGAGTCGCTAAGTCTCTCCTTTCATGACAATGGCTTTGGCCTCATCCAATGCCACATGCCTGAGGCAGGCGGTTGGGTCCTGGGAAGGCCAGCAGTGGGAAGAGGCTGGTGGTGGCTACATGGGCCTGGTCACAGAAAATCACTCACTGCTCTGGGGGTCTTCAGGAAGTAGAGCCTCCTCTCGGTGTGGCTGGGTTGGGGAGATCAGAGTGACCTGAGGGAGCCCTTGGTGTGAGTCAATGTGGTGCCAGGGGAGAGGTATGGAGTTGTTGATGTGCCAGGCAAGCCTGGGCAGCATCTCTTGGCATTCACCTCTCCTAGGGGCTGCAAGGGCCGGGCTTCATGGGAAATGAGCTGGACCATCCATCACCCATTCGCTCAGGCAGGCTCAGATCACTGTGCTGTTGTAGCAAGAGGCAGCCGAGGTCCCCAGTACCCTCTGCCAGGCTCCAAACCTGGGGTTTGGGAGGGGAAGGCTGACTCACTCTTAGGGGGGCTAAGCCAAGGAAGGAGTCCTGACACCACCTTGCATCAATCACGAGGATCTCTTGTCTCTGTCATGTCTTAAAAGGGCTGGCCTCTGAAACCCACGCTGCTGGGAATCCTGCCGTAAAGCAAAGACTCCTTTCACAGACTCCTAGTCTATCTTTCCTTTTACGTACTAGGTTTGCTGAAAATGGGACCCACTGTTTTTCTTACAGAAATCTGGGCTGAGGGCTCATAGCAGGAAAAAGAAATTTTCTTTGTTATAAGAGTAAAACACATCTATTGCAAAAGATATGGAAAACACGAGAAAGGAGAAATGTTAAAATCATGCATAGTGTCTCTGTCTCCCAACCCTGATAATGTTCTCTGTATTTCCTTCTACCATTTTTTCCATATCCATTTTTGCAGGTGTGATCTTAGTTTGTTCTCAGCCTTTTTTCCCACATGTATAAACATTTTCCACATTATTATAATCTCCTTATACATTTCATTCATCTATTTTTTCCCCCCAAATTTCAAACATACAACAAAGATGAAAAAATTTTACAGGTAATACCATATGTCACCATCTAGACTTGGCCATTATCATCTCTTCTCTCTAGGGATTTATCAAGGGCCCATTTTATGTTGGTTCTTTGTTAACAGTAGAGATTCAGGGGTGGGTAAAACAGAGTCCCCACCCTCAGTAATAAGAGTGTCTAGTGGTTATGCAGACAGACAGACAGACAGCTCCATGTATGCTTTGTTAAAGGGGAACAATACACAGGGTGGGTGAGGCCTGGGAGAAGGGACGTCTAAGGATGACAGGTGTTCACGGCGAGGCTTGGACACCTGTTTGCTGCCAGGTAAATTTTCTCTCTCCCTCTATAAAAATGATACTGTGAAGAGCATCTTCCTGATATGTGGTCTTGATTCTGCATTGTTTCTTAGTTAGAGTCCCAAAATTGTGTCAAAGGGAATGAACTCTTAAAAAACTATGATACGTACATTTTGCCAGGGTGTTTTCCAAAAAAGATTGGGCCAAAGTGGTGCATTCTATCTGAAAGGTGACTGAAGGAGGCCCAAGTCTCCCCTTCAGGCTTCCTGCAGCCAGGGGCTCTGTGCTGGAGCCAGACTGCCTGGGCTGGAATCTGAGTTCTCCCGCCTGTTACCTGGGGCACCTTGCGGAAGTGACAGAAGGTCTGAGCTTCAGTTTCCTCATCTGTAAAATGGGGATTCAATGGCACCTACCTTACAGAGCTGTCGTGAGGAGGAGATGAGTTGATTTACGAAAAGAGCTCAGAACGAAGGAGTGCCTTCAAAGGGCTGACCGTTGTTATCCTGCAGAAGGAAAACTGCATGAGGACAGGGGTTTGTGCTCACCAATTCCTATTCCGTGGGTGTGGAGCTTGCTTAGATGACAAACACCTCAAGGATAGGACACACTTGCCTCCCTGACTTGGGAGAGCTGCTTCCTGTGAAATAGGAATTGAACTCTGGTTTATTAAAAGTAGAGATCCCATGTTGCTTCCCCCAGCTGTGTGCAGAGCCGTCTCTAGGAGGGCATGGGACATACATGGAACTGGACCACGATCACAAAAGGCAGCAGCAGCAGCAACCCAAACCTCACACCCACATTAATCCTCCACCCCGGCTCCTTGTCCCCATCCCAGCTATGGCTGGAAGCGAGGGAGGGAAGGAGGGGAAGAGGCAGGGACGGAGGGCATACTGAATGTTTCCTTTATGCCGGGTCCTTTACATATGTTTTCTGTTACTGAATTCTCTCCAAGATCCTATGAGGATGCTAATAACAGATGAGGAAACTGAGGCTCAGGGTGGCAACATAACAGCAAGCCCTGAGAGGGTCAGCAAGTGCTCCCCTAGGCAGACAGGAGAGAAGAGGAGAGAGAAAGTGGCTCACGCTGCCCTATGGAAAGCTATACCCACAGCAAGACACCCACAAACCCAAAGGAGAGGTAGGAGATCTGCTGGAGGAGAACCCATAACAGAGACCCCGTGGGCACTTAAGAAGCCTGCAGGACAGGATGTGGCAGCTCCAACTCTCCTGGAAACCCAAGGCATGGGCAAGCGCCAAGGCGAGAGGCAGCCCCTGGGGAACCTGGGCGCTGAGAGCCCTGCATCCCCTGGAGATGTGTGCAGGTAGGCTGCAGAGACAACGCCCTGGCCAAGCCAGACTTGAGGCAAGGAAAGTGGCGGAGTGAGCAACTGGCAGCTAAGGGGAGGCTGCATCTTCTCCTCTAGACAAGTTTACATGAATGCAGTACTTAAGCAGGGCTCTGCAAACCTTTCTGGACTGAGCCTCAGATTAAGATACACATGTCACATTGTGATCCAACACACACACGTGTTTCCTGACACCAGACGTCACTTTACTATGCATGATGCATCCTGGCATTTCCTACGCTGTTTGCTTCTATTCCTCTCCTCCTCCTCATCCTCCTCCTCCTGGTCACAGCCCACGAAATTGATTTCACAACCTGCGGTTTGACGGAGAAAACAGGTGCAGCCAGGAGAGAATCCAGTGCTCTGTGAGGCGTTGCAGATTGTATGAGCCACACAGAGCTCAGAGAAGAGATTAGAGAGGGCTGCAGCAACCCAGGAACGCTTCCTGCCGAGGAAGCATCTAGAGCTAGACCTGGAAGAGTGGCCGGTTCTGTTCAGTTTAACAAACGTTTATAGCTCTGCCGTGTGCCAGGCTCCACACTTGGCCCTAGGGTACCAACAGGGGAAGGAGAGAAACAGACACCCAAACCTGGGCTCATAAGTAAAGGTGTGGGGGTGGGAATGCTGTGGTGTCTGGGGGGCTGACAGGGATGCCCATCATGTGGAAGGTGGGCAGTAAGGCAACTTTCAACTAACAATCACACCTGTTGTTTGCACAGATCCATGGCATTTTAGACACATGCACATAATAACACCATTTCATTTGTCACTCACAGCAAAATGGTGAGGTGTATGAGGTTTGTTGTTACTTCTACTGCATAGGTAAGCAAGGTGTGGCCTAGGGACCCAGTGATGTGGCCAAAGGCACACCACTGATAAGTGGCAGAGCCGGGCCTGGAGGTCACATCTCTGGCTCCAAGCTCCCTCCTCTTTCTGGACTTGAGATCTAGACTGCCTGGATTAGAATCCTGCCTCCCCCGTGACAAGTTATTTCACTTCCTCCGGCCTCTGTTTCCTTCTTTACAAAATAAGGATAATAATAGTACCCGTCACATAAAGTCCTTGTGAGGTTTCATGAGTAAAATTTGTAAACCGCTTAGAATAGCGCCTGGCATGTGGACAGTGCTAGTTAAACGTGAGCTATTCTTACTGAACAAATATTTATCAAGGACCAAATACAGACAGGTCAGTGGTGGGAGCAGGAAAAGAGACTTATTGAACACATAATTACACAAATAATTCAGTTATAATTGTGGTCAATAATGAAGAAGAAAAGTACAAGGTGAAATATGTACAGTATGAAATAGAATAACCAGGGGCCCTAATGTAATCTCGGAGATCAAAAAAGGCTGCCTGGAGGAAGTGACATTTAAGTTGATATCTAAAGGACAGTAGGAGTGAGCCAGATTCAAAAGGGCAGAGCTTTCCCCTGGCAGAGGGACCGGCACATTCAGAGGGAGATTAGCAACATTCAGAGAACTGTTTATCTCCCTTCTTCAAGCAGTCAAGTCAAAATGCCAGAAAATCTTGTCTTCTCAGCCTCATGTCTCTATTACCTCACTGGTGCTTATGTGGTGTTTGTTGAACCCATCACTTTCCGGACACGGGTAGAGTGTCCGGAAGCTCACATACATCAGCGGCACGCCCGGCAACAGGGAACATTTGTAAACACAGGGGTGGATCCAGCTGGCGAGAGGCCTCTCTAGGTACCGTATTGTCATCAGGGTAGTTGGGTCTGATGGCAAGCCATCGGCACAGTGTTCGTCCATTCTTGTTCACCAGGGTGGGGTGACCACGCCACCTAGTTTGTGGTGGACAGTCCCAGTTTCCTCCTGTGGCCCCAGCGTGGTTATTCAACAGGCCTCCTTTCACTTCTTAAATTGTCCCTGTTTGGACGATAAATTATAGGTGTGTCTTAACTCTGGGGCACATAGAAATATCCCTGTAGCCTGACAGATGTATCCAAAGGTGCCACTTAGTAAACTGATATTCTACTTAAGGAGTTCCCAGTTCCCTGGGGTTTTCAGCCTCTCAGCCACTGCCATAAAGTCCCCTCTTTTTCCAGAGTTATTCCAGTCCCTTTAAGGACAACTCACACTTATTCCCATCTTGGGACGCTTCAGCCTAGCTACAGGACACCATTCTGCAGTGCTCCCTGGGGCAGCTAAGTGGAGTGGGAAGAGGACAGAAGGGTGCCATGGTGACCTGAGTAACGGTCAGCCCTGGCCCTGCTGTGCCTGGCTCATTGACCTCAGGAATGTCCCATGGAATGCCCAGACTAGGGGCTTCCCTTTGTTGAATGTGGATCATAAACACCTCGCCCTGTTCTCCTACGTTATGAGCGTGAGGTGCTCCATACGAAGGCAAGGAGGGTACACTGGATGTCCCAGATCGGGACCCTTGGCTATGGTTTGGAGATATTGATAATCAGGCTAATAATAATAATGTTTTAAAACACCAGCACTGCCCCCTCGGAGGCTGTTCTCTGAGCGGGAGCCTGCACCTTCCTGCCGCCCTGACGGTGACTGCCACAGCCAGGATTAAGCCCAACCCCAGCAAAGAAGGAGGAAGATAAACCCCTGTGTGCAGATGGAAAGGGGGCTGTGTGGGCAGAGACCACAGAATGTTACTCTAGCCGCTGCAGAAGGCATCAAGGATTCAGAATCCTGGTTGCCTCTGACAATTTTTTTTTCTTTTTGGAAGCTGGAGATCCCCGTGCCAAGCCCTCAGAGCAGCCCCGACTTTCCGTGCAATAAAGCAGCAGTGAGAAAGGCTCAGAGTAATTAAGTGGCTGACGCACAGAAGAAGCCGTTACAAAGAATTGACTAAATTGCCCATTCATTAGCAGCTCGGCATGGAAGGAGAATTACAAATAGACGGCGGAGCCCGCAGTAATTCAATCTAACCTTGTACTTACAGAAAACAATGAGATAATGAACAGAAAAATTACCAGGCACATATTGTATTT
Organism: Ceratotherium simum simum; assembly: GCF_057802395.1. Lineage (NCBI taxonomy): Eukaryota > Metazoa > Chordata > Mammalia > Perissodactyla > Rhinocerotidae > Ceratotherium > Ceratotherium simum. Next base: position 36,786,058 of record NC_141913.1, read on the forward strand.
TGTTAAAGGGGCGGGAGGGGGGCCAGGGGGAGGGGGGCGGGGGGAGCGCAGGGACGGACTGGCACATGCGATGCTAATGGCCTCGCTCAAGCTGAGCAAACGTTTCTCCAACACAATCATAGTTCTCAGTCTAAGGGCCTCTGGGGAGCTGAGATGAGGCAAGATCGCGAACAAAAAAATGTAATTTATAAGGCGTCTGTGGACTGGAATTTATCATCGGATCCGCTCGCCGCCGCTCAATTGATATGTAGTTGATTTCAAACAACACCCCCCGGGCGCCCAGAGGGAACATTTTTTAGATTTTACGCTTGGATATATCTGTTTAACTCGCCATTTACCAAAACAACGGCTGATGACAGCACAAACCAGTCACTCTGGAGAAAACACGCACCCGCTCTCCTACACGCGCGCGCGCACACAGAGGCGTCCAAGAGCAGCGGCAGCCATCATAACAGCAGACAAACCTGCTCAGCCCAGAGAAGACTGCCGTGAATCTGGAAAGGAGAGGGGAGGAAGAAAAAAATAAATCTGAAAGATCTGGCCTTTCTCTGTGGCTTCGCAGGACTAAGTGCTTGTAGTTGGTGTTTATAACTCACGCGTTGGTCTTCTTGCCTGACACCTCCCACCCTTTTTGGTTGAGCAGCTTAGAAAGGCTCCAGGCCCTCCCTTCCAACTCACCTCTTCCAGGGTCTCAGGTGTTACCGGTCCCCGTCTGGGACCAGATCTGGCTTCACCTGGGATCCACAAGACCCTGGGCCTCAGTAGGTGGGAAAGAGTTGGGTTTCCATTGAGGGGTGTGGGGAGGGGATTAATGGGTTGCAGATTGAAGCATTGATGATCTCTTTCCAGGGCTACCTGAGCCTCCAGCTGTGGTGTTGGCAAAAAGCACTTTTAGAAGAATACGGATAAATTACCCATCACGCCAAGGAGGAGAATTCATAGGCTGGGTCAGCAAGTCATCCAGTTTTGAAGACACCAATGGACTTGTCCCTTGGTGCCCAGGTGGGGCACAGAAGGAGGAGCATCAAATACATTTCTGATGTTAGGAAAAATAATTCACCAGACACCTGTCAAAAATGGCAAGATAGGGGCTGGCCCAGTGGCATAGTGGTTAAGTTTGCATGCTCCGCTTTGGCAGCCCAGGGCTCACGGGTTCGGATCCTGGGTGCGGACATACACACCACTTATCAAGCTGTGCTGTGGTGGCATCCCATATAAAGTGGAGGAAGAGGGGCACGGATGTTAGCCCAGGGCCAGTCTTCCTCAGCAAAAAGAGGATTAGCAACAGATGTTAGCTCAGGGCTGATCTTCCTCACACACACAAAAAATGGCAAGATAAATCTTATTTAAGACTATTGCAACGGAGGAGAGAGACTAAATTCAACTTTGAATACAACAGGGACCAGTGGAGATTTATAGCCAGGGGACTGGGTAAGGAAGAAGAGGGAAAATTACTAAGAGGAACTTGTTCAGGTATCAAGAGTGGAGGAAGAGGAGCTTGATTGGATATCAAGAGGCATTCTAAATAAACTGGGTTAGCAGGAGTCTTTGCTAAAACTGGGCTCTGCAGGACCAGGATGAGGGCTAGTGGACAAGAGGGCTCAGAGGAGCCTGACTGAAGTTCAGTCAAGGATGTGCTTGTCACTGGGTCCAGGGAAGTTGTGTGGGTAAGAAGTTAGCCGCAGACTGAAGACTTTGTCTTCCCACAGAATGCCCGCACCTACAACAAAGCACCTAGCACAGTGCTTCCTGAGAGAAGAGGGACAGATGGGACAGCCCCCCCCTGCAGAATCTGAAAAACACTGTGGCTGCAAAAGCAGGAACTCATTCCTTGACTTCCATCACCTTCCATCAAAACAAACAGATGCCTCACAGCACCGGCTGCCAGAAGATGCATGCAACACTGAACTATGAGGGCAGCCTTGCAACTTACCACCAGCCCGAGCTCCGGGGGCTAGTGGCCATGACTGACCAGCCGGTAGGGGGCAGTCCAGCCCAATGGGAAAGACACTGAAATAGATGTCCAGAAAAGTCCTGATTTTATTCCCATATGGTCACTGATTCACTGTGAGGCCCTCAGTACGACATCACTTCCAGTCTCTGGGCCCTATTCTGTGCATTTATAAAATATCCCTAATACTGCCTGACCTTATGTCCATTTCACAGAGATGCTGTGAAATATCTGGGGTGTAATCAAGCTATGAGAAGTCTACATAAATATTAAGTGCATCAGAGAATTAGACCAGTGGTTCTCAAAGTGTAGGCTGCGACTAGCAGCAACAACATTACCTGGAAACTTAGAAATGCAGATTCTCTGGACCCACCCCAGACCTACTGAGTCAGAGACTCTGAGGACAGACACCAGTGATCTGTTTTTTAAGAAGCTCTCCAGATTCTGATACATGTTCACGTTTGAGAACCACTGACCTGGTGAATACAGACTGTGTAACTTGCTGAGAATACAAAGGGCAGCTGAGAAAAATAATTTGGGGGACTGGAAAATCTTTGGTAGTCAATCAAAAAACTACTCCAGAGATTATGACTCATACTATTAAGCAAATATTAATGTTTGTGTTTGAATAATGTTGTGTACTTTTCAAAGCACTTTCTAATACCCAATTTCATTTGCTTCTTTAATTCATTCTGTGAGGTAGGCAGGGCACATAATATTGTCCCAAGAAGCACAATGACTCAACAAAGGTTACTCGGTAACTGTTGGAGGAGTGGCAATCATGAGGAGAATAAACTCAGGACTTTGCAAGACCCCACATTGCCTTTCATTCACAGCATCATAGATCTTTAAATCTAGAAGGAACCTTACAATTGACACAACTTCATATAGAAAATTTTCTCATTTTTCCCCTTTTTAAGCACGCTCCCATTTATGACTATATTTCAGCCACTATCAAGTAATTGTGAATCCTTGACCCATGTGGGACTCCAGAGAGCTTGGGAAAGCAAGTCAACTTTCTCCTTAACCTCAAGAGGACCATGGACCCAGCAATCTACCAAACATGAAAGGCACTTTTGTTGTCTCCATTTTAAAGATGAGCAAGACAAAGATCAGGTGGTGAAGAAATTTGTTTGAGGTTACATGGCTACTTAGAGAGAGAACTGAGACTAGAAGCCAGGAATCCAGACTCCTGAGTGAAACCACCCACAGGAGTATGGAAAGAAGGCTGGAAATTGATATTTTCAAAAGTCGATTGTTAAATAATAGCCACCAATTGTCCAGAGGGCATTAGGTATTGACTACGTCCATTTTTTCTGTCTCTCAAATACATGTCCACACCACCTACATGCTTGTGATGTACTACAAGAGTCATGGACTCTTAGAGATCATGTAGCCAATGGGCAATCCGGCTTAGAAAATCTTTCTGTATATTCCTGGTGGGTCATTCCACCTCTTCTTGAATACCTGCGGAGATGGAGATCTCACTGCGGCACAAGGCATTTGAGAAATGCTGCACCAAGTCAGCAGATGTTTCTCAGAAAAAGCTATGCCAATTACTCCCATCCCTCACCTCTGTTCTGCTCATTGGAGGTTGCAGAGTCCCTGAGAAGTGTCAACTTAAGTCACCGTTGCCTGAATACCTGCCCACACTTCGTGAGAAAACCCAGGGAATTCCATGTCTGGAATTAGTAAATGGGTAGCAAGATCCCAGTGTGGAAAGAAGACTCATTGTGATCAGGGTCAGCGGAACCTTCCCATGACTTTCAGCTCGCACATCTCAATCAGCAGCTCTCTTCACAGCTTGCAGGAACTCTACTCCTTATCCCTAAAGCTGTCAATGAGGAGAATGGTTTCAGGAGCCCTAGGGAGTCAGTGATAAAGATACAAAGGAATCACTTGAAATCCACCTAGGAAGACACAGGTGCCCATCCTGAATAAGCACTTTCATTTTCTTAATCTTTCAGTCAACTTTATAACCTCTATTTGCCAGCCCTCGCAATGGGAGCACACGCAGACTCTATGTAACCACTCATCCTGGGCAAGGGGCCAGCAATTACTGCGATCATCAGTGAGTGACCATTCCTAGGATCACCTTGCCCATGAAAAGACAAAATCAGGCCAGTTCTCACTCAAAGATCATATGCACAGAATTAAGTGGATTGCATTTTTAATGATGCTCTCATCCCATGCTGGGATTAATGAGTTGCCCTTGATACAGAGTTAAAGACACCTTTTTATCGAGGGATGATAAATGATCTCACTCTAACCCCCTCATCAGGGGCTTCCTTGTACTGTTCCCATTTCCCACCACAGGTCCACTTAGGCTTCAGAGGCCAGGAGATGAGGAGGAAGGGAGCTTTTGAGCCCACCTGCCCTGTGTGACCTGAGCCCCTGATGGCCCAGGTTGTGTCACAGAAGGACAATGCTGGTACAACTGTATACACCAGCCAGCATCATTTTCCAGAGTGAAGGTGCCTGGACTGTACATGGGAACTGGGTCCTATCGATAGTTCAACTCTGATATATTTTTCAATAATCATCGATAAATATCTCTTCCAAATTTATTACATATTTCCTTGTCATACAAATAACATTTGCCAAGCATAATTTACCCTTTTCTTAGTGCAATCACCAATATGATTGTGCATTAACGTGCTGGGTCAGAAAAAAATGATATTGAGGTGCTCCAGACTGTTTACTCCCATGCTGAATGGCCCCGGATTGCTAACATTTTGGTGTTTTGGGGTCTGAGCTTAATAATCCTATTTCTTTCCTTGCTGTCAGCCTTTCACCTGTTACTATTTGCCATTTTGAAGAGGTACAGTGATGTGGCAAGAAAGGTAGAGAAGGAATCCCCAGGCTATAAGACTATGAGCCCGGGGAACATCTTTTCTTGCTCACCCGTGTTTTCTCAGTGCCTGCTCTAGCGCTTGGGACAGAGGAGAGGATCAACAACTAGTTGATGAATAAATGAAGACCACGACTTCGTTTCTAGTTCTGCCTTCACTGCTTACCAGCTGCATCATCTTGGGCAAGCCCTCAGTCTCAGTTTCCAAATCTGCAAAATGGAAATAGTAATACCCTGTTTTCAGGACTCCTGCAAAGATCAAATCTATTAAATAAAGGAAATTGATATGAAAATGTGGACTATAGAATGCTATACACAGCTCCTGTTTCCAGTTTATAACAAGATAGTAATTAGCATTATATAGCACAGGTTTCTGGGGAGTGGTCTGCTCCTCTGGAGGCGGGTCTGGTATCAATGACCTTAGCTGGTCCGGGCAGGGGTAAAGGGCCAGGCGGCTTCCTCATGGATGCAGTCGGTGTTGTATGGTCCAGCAGTCTCCCAATCAGCTCACCTTGGTGGGTGACACGTGTCCCCAAGACCCACTACCCCCTCCCTGGTCCCTGCAGTCACCTCATCACTCGTCCCTGTCCCCAGACCCCCCATGTGTCCTGTCCCTCTGATCTCACTGGATGTGAGGAATTCATCCATGTAAAGGTGGATGGGACTTAATCTGCAGTCCCTTCCCTGGACACCTGGATTGAGATTGCTAAAACTGGAGGCCTAAAGACCTTCTTCCTAATCTTTTTTGATTAGGGACACAGCATTTGCTAGGAGCCTCTCAGTATCATAAATCTCCCTAAGGAATTTTCAAGAGTAGGAAATGTGCATTTCAAACAGGAGAAATGAAATGCTCAACCACCTAAAATGAGTAGCTAACAGTGGAATTTCCAGGAAGCATCAGCAGATAGAGAATATCTGGGACATGGGTAGGCCCAGACTCATGAGGCTGGGTCTCACCCATCACTTCTCAAATCCCTCACTGAAAGGGGCCGCCTATCTGGCCAGACCTTGTTCACAAAGATCTAGGAACCCTAAGTGGCACTGCAAAGAGTCACATCCCAAAGCCCAGCAAGTCCAGTCCATCTGGATTCCAAGACAAGCTCAGATATCCTGACTCTCTTCCAGCTCGTGGTGAGTTCCTTGCTCACTCCGAGAAGTCAGTGCAAAGCCTAATGCTAACTATCTGGGCATCTTACACCTAACTACTTCCAAGTCCTTATTAATGTTGTCCCCTACAACCACTATCAGCACCAGCATCACCACCAAAACCACAACGACAATGACTACCATCATTACTCACCACCACCACCACCAACACAGTCATCACCACTCTCACCACCACCAACATAATCATCACTTCTCCCACCACCAATACAGTCATCACCATTCCACGACCACCAACAAAATCATTACCACACCCAACAACAACAACACAATCATCACCACCACCACCAACACAATCGTCACCACGAACAACAACAATACAATCATTACCACTTCCACCAACAACAACACAATTGTCACCACCAACAATAATACAGTCATCACCACCACAACACCACAATCACCAGCAAACCCAGGACTGGGTTTGAATGAGAGTCCAGTCAATTCTTAGGTCTGTGACTTCCGAAATGTATTTAAACTAGCTGAGTCTCCGTGTCCTGATAATAACTCCTAGAGTTGTGAGAATTAGAAGCAATATATGTACAGTAGCACAGGATAGCCTCACGTACATGGTAGCTACTGTTAGGAGGGTCCATTTGTCAAGAGAAGACTAAATTAATTGCTCAATAGTTAATCATTTCAGGGGAAAAAGGAAAGTTCTCACCCCAGAGTTTTGGGGCTCTTTGCCAGCTTGAGAAAAGAATGTATGTCCAGTGGGGTCATGCTCTTGGCCCTGCCCCGCCCTGCCCGCGTGTGCCGACTGTTCGTTTCTTCTGTCGTTCTGTGTCCTCCGGCCCTGGGAGACGCACTGTTAGGGAAATGGTGAATTTGCTGGAGGAGATGCCCCTATTCTTCTTGCATCACTTGTTGTAACAAATATGCACAACGTGACGGCCAGATCTATCCTGCCAAATTCCGGGAGCCTGGGGCACTTTGAACACAGAGATGCCAAAAGTTAGAGCCCCGTCCAGCTTCCTCTACCTCTTGCGCCATCTTGGGAAGCTGCTAGTTGACACTGACCCGGGGGTGACCAGTCCCAGTCGATCACCATTGCTGGGTGGCATTCTGCCTGCCTTCCCTCCTCCTTCCCTCCCTTCTTGTCTCCCACCCTTCCTTCTTCTTCCTCCCTTCCTTCCTTCCTTCCTTCCACTCATTCCTTGTCGTTAGTCCACAAACCACTGCTGTGTCCACAATGGCCCTGAACCCAAGGGTGTGCTCCCTGTCCACATTCTCCCTCTCGCTCTGAGGCATGCATGATGGCACCTTTGCCCCCCTGCCCACCCTCTGTCCTCTGGGAGGGCACAGCTCTTGGCAGATGATCAGTTGTGAACAGCCAGAGGCAGCACTCCATGTGCGTGCCAAACACCATCTCCTCTCCCTCCCGGCATGCCAGGCTCCTCTGACAAGGAAGGGTAAAGACCCTCCAGGGTTCTCAAGAACATCAATATGTTTTGTATTTAATGTGCTGGCTCTGTTACAGCAAATTAAAGCGAGGGGGCCTAGAAGAAGGGAACACAGCCCGCCGTTCCCCCGTCCCTTGTCGAGCAGGAGGCTCTGGAAACTGCACTCCAGTGTAGGCAAGGAGTGCACATTACACCCCCCTGCAGGAACAGAGCAGACATTAGACAAAGCCCCGAGTCTTAATGGGACGCATCCGGCAAACATCTGAGCTTGGGCCTTCAATCACAAACGCTGCAGGATTTAAAAATGAATAAACTTCACATTGTGTTTCTCTTATTTATCCTTTATGCAAATTGTCCCTGGGAGGACCCATTACGCGCACTGCATGGGGACAGCAGAGGCCGGCTCGAGGCTTGTAGGACCACTTGCAAGCAATTCCTGGAACGCCAGGCCTGTACTGGTGCTTTACAGAGGGAGAGAAAGTGATCATAAAAGCGAAATAAACAGATTCTGAGTGGTTGGCTCAATGCAGAAAGCACAAGCGAGCCCATGCACACACACAATAACACACCACACATGCAAGCTATGCATGGACCACATTCAAACAGCCAACTGCTGACATGAACGAGGGTCTCTGTCCAGAGAGCATATGTCATCTCCCCACTTATTTTCTTTTGCTGCTAGTTGGAGGAAGAGGGGCCTTTTGTGAGACCGAGTGATGAGATGGGCAGGACAGTGAGGGGCATTCACATGGTGAAATTCCAGGCACTGTGAGCCAGGCACTGTTCTAGAGTGGCCCGCAGCTCCTGCTCTGGCCCTGCTCTGGCCCCGCTCTTGGATCACTGGGAGCTTCTTGGCTGAGGTGGAGTTGGGTCGCAGTGGGTCAGGGAGTTGGGGCTGTGAGCCTGGACTGAGGAGCCAAGAGTAATTCGAGTCAGGCCAGGGCAGCCCCAGCCCAAAAGTAGAGGGCCAAGTCCAGTGATGCTGTGGGGCTCTCAGGAGGGCAGAACCATGGAAAATGAAGAAAATTGAGACCAAAGTGGAAGATGCCTGCCACTCTCTGTTCTAAAGGGAGCCGTCCCCTGCTCAGTCCAGGACCCACTCTCAGGCACCTGTAAGAGCCGCAAGAGCTCACCCACTGCCGGCTCCCGGTGCAGGAAAGACAGCAGCCTGGGCCTGCCCCAGAGTCAACCCTGTGGCCTTTGGGCCTAGACGGCCCGGCAGCATTCCCCTAGCCTCAGCACTGGACTGGGTGCAAGGTAGGTGTGTGATAGATGCTTGTGGACTGAGCAGATGTCAGTGAACACCGGGCTCTTTGGTGGGTTAAGCCAGCCGAGGAAGCTGATTTTGGAAACAGTCTGCTTGTTTGGCCTAACAAGTGACTCAAAGTGCTCAGACAGACACTGCAAACTGAAATTGGTCAGCTGGTGCCCTGGGACCTCACCCTGAACAGCCACTCCTTATGTCTCCTGGGAGCATGCGGCTCTCGGGATGTTTCTGTTCCTCCTCCGCTCCTCCTCTGTCCGTTTATAGCCTGGGTGGGCATTTTCTCCTCTCTAAAGAGCATCATGTGTAGATGGGCACATGCTCTTCCCCCATTTCCACCCACACCCTCATCCCCAAGCTGTTGCCACCCCTCTGAGATTGAGTCAGAGGAGCCACCGCACTTCTGGGCTCTGAGATCAGAAAGCTGGGAACCACATCTCCAATCTCTCCTGCTGTCGCATCCCCTCTATCTAAGCAGTCGCCAAGCTCACCAACGCTTTTCCCAAAGGGTCCCTGGGGCTCACACCTATCTCCAGCATCCTCCCCTCCACTCCACTGCCAGCCCCTCATCGCCCCCTTGTCTGCAGGCAGCCTGGCTCTGGCGCCCGCTTCAGCTCGCCCCCAGCAGAGCTTCCTCACTGAGGCAATGCTTTGTCCACACATCCTTCTTGCCAGAGCCCACCCTGGCTCCGTGCGCTTAACACGTCCAGCCAGAGCCTCTGCCTGATTCTTGAGGGTCTTCATAATCCCCTCCCACAATTTACTCAGACCAGACCTAAAACCAGCCACCTACTTAGTTAACTAAATTCATCTCTTCAATCACTCAGTAAACATCTATTCAGCACCTTCTGTGTGCCAAGCTCTGTGCTTATCTGAAGAGATGAAGGAAACATAGTCTGTCCTCGAAATGAGCACAGTCTTTGGGGAACACAGACTGGAAAATCAACTATTATGACATAATGTGATCTTTTAAATTCTCAAGATGGCAGGGGAGGAGTTAAGAGAGAGAAAGGCAGGTGGAGGGAAAGAATGGCTCCCAGGCAAATATATCTTGAGGATAATATCTTTTAAGTTATTAATGTATATTTTTTGAAAAAGGCACAGTATGATTTTCTACGACAAAGTGAATAGACATTGAGACTAAAGTGAGCATGGACAAGAAGCAAAGGGGGACAGAAATGTAGATTCTTTCGACTCACCTGCCTTGTGACGGACGCCACACTGAAAACCTTACATTTAAAATCTTATTTAAATGGTACAGAATTCCAGGAAGTTGGTGCTGAAAAGGCCTTTGAAATAATGCTGTGTGATTACTACTGGACATAGCAGGACAGGGCAGCATTGTAATTCAGACGCCGAGCCCTGGCACCAGATTGCCTGGATTCCAGTCCCGTATAGTCCCTTGTTGGCTGTGTGACCATTGGAAAGTGGCTCAACCTCTCTGTCCTTCCATTTCCTTGTCTGTTAAATGAGGATAGTAATTGCACACATCTCTTAGGGTTGGTGTGAGGTTTACATGAGTTATTATAAGTGTGGCACATGGAACAGGGCCTGGCACGGAGCTAGTGCTAGCTATTATTACTGTTCTAAGTGCTTTAGATATACAAATTCATTTAATCCTCACAGTAACCTTTTGAGGTAGATATATTGTATACCCATTTCACAGATGGGGAAATTGAGGGACAGAGAGGTTAATTAGCCTTTCCAAGGTCACTCCGTTCATAAATGGAGGAACTATGATTTGAACTCAGGCAGTCTGCCTTCAAAGGCCACTCCTAAGTTGTCATTTAGACAGGGACATCGGTAGAGGTACCAAAGGTGCTGCCCAGGACATAGGCACCACTGTCTAAGATAATGTCTAGTTTAATCTTAGTCATATACTGACTTTCTAAATTAAAAAAAAAAAAAAAGGCATAGTTTGAAATAATTTTGACAGTGCTGCTAAAAAAGACTTGGAAACCTCTGATCTCGTTCTAGCCCACATTTCAGGGATGAATAGAGGTTGAGTGGCGGGAGGTGATCCACTCCAGGTGGCAGATGTAGTGCATGACCGTGGTCCAGGTCTCCTTGTGGTCACCTCTGGTCTTTCCTCTGGTCCTTTTTCTGGTCCATCTCCACCCCTGATGACTTCAAGAGCCCTTGGACAGATTAAAAATCTCCCCAAATGTCCATCCAGGATGACCACAAACATTAGGATCATGATGGGTAGGGAGGCTGGTGCCGCTGGTTGGGAACCAGGCCTCCCCCAGAGGAACCAAGAAGGAAGCCAGTAGACCTGGGCTTGGAGTGAGCCTGCAGGAGCTGTCAAGGCAGCTGGGCCTCCACTAGCCTGTCTGTGCAAATTCAGGGGAGCAATTTGCATAGGGAAAATGTAATTACCCAAATTGGAACAGGGCCAGGACCTCAAGGCCTGGACTGGGGAATGCTGGAGGATTCTTCAGAATATAAAAGCTGCATCCTTTTTCTCTTCCCACCCCCAACCCTCCCCAGGCCAGGTCAGAGCAGCCTCGGAAATGAGAACATTCCTGCTGAGATCCCTTTCATTGGTCCTGGCTGTCCCCTTCCTATAGCCTTGGGCTGGGAGAGCAAGAGCCCTGGAGACACTCCTGTAGAGTGAGGGGAGCTTGGATTTCTGTGTCCTCACACTCCTGCCTCTCTTATTCGACAGTGACAATACTGGAGCTCTCAAGTTACAGTGTTTGTTTTGTTTTGCATTATAAGTTATTGTTAAACTGATGACTATCTGCTGCCTTCACTGGGAAGAGCTTCAAACCAACTGACCTTCAACCAAAAGAGACAGTGCAGAGGTTGTGCATCAACAAATCCCAGTCCTGGAAGGCAGGCAGGAACCACAGCAAACACGTCCCTTCACCTTGATGTTCCCATTCACAAACGAAGGGAGTTGAACTTAAGGATCTCCACTCTTCAGACCAGCTCTAGCGTTCTACTCTTCCATGACCTCCTAAGTATTCCCCATGGGACTCATGAACGGGGACCTATACAAATGTCCCTATGTCATATGATGAAGACTATCTCAGCCATATCTTCACCAGCAGGAAGTGAACTGGACATTCCAAGAAGCCTTTAATATTCCATCTCTCCATCCATCCATCCGCTCAGTCATCTATTCATTCCATCCTTCAAGTGAGAAAGTCAGTGAGCACACCTGTACTTACTGGGTCGTGGGTGAGGAGATACTGGGTGAGGAACTATAAATACAAAGGTCATTAACAGCCACCTCTCCTTGAGTGCTCATCTTGAGTGGGGCCAAGGTGGTTTCCTACAGCTTCCATTAGCATAACATTCCTGTAGGTGTTGACCTGGGGTAACCCAGCCCATAGTTATTCCTTTGCTGGTAAGGGAGTGTTTTCTTTAAGGGCTCCTGTTTGATTTCCAAAGACAGCACAGGCTCTTATGGGAAACAGTGGGGTACTGCTCCAAGCATGGAGAAGAACATTTGCTCAGGGCAAAGTCTGCTGTTTGGTGAACTGCTCTGCCTTCCCTCTGTGTCAGTATGATTTGAGGGAACCATTAAGCTTTAACAATGCAGAAAATAAATACCCATTAAAATATATGCACCTTAAAAGAGCCAAGTTCTTGACCCAACCTGCCCTCCCATCTCCGCCTATCACGAACATGACTACCCTTCAAGGCAAAGTTAGCAGTCTTCTTATTCCAAGAAGCTTCCCCTGATCCTTCCCAGCTGGAAGTGCTCTCTCAACCACCATAGACATTATTTATCAAATATCTCTGGTAGAATTTGATTTGGATCATAACCAGATTGGATGACAATGTGAGCTACACAAGAATGGCTTTCCAGTGGCCTTCAGCCTTGTATTCGCATTTTATAGTCCCCTGCCCTATACCTAGACATAGTAAGGGCTCCTTAAATGTTTGTTGAATGAATGAATGCACTTGGCTTTGGAATCAGATACCTTCTCTCCCAGCCCCACTCTAACTGAAATCCACAGCACTCCAGACTCTAGTAATGGCAACATCCAATGAGCCCCCAGGAAAACTTGGCTGGGCCCAGCTCCACTCTGCCCCACTCCTGGAGGGTCCCAGCCCTCAAAAGCCCCTCCCTGAACTCTGATCACAAGTGCCTGGGACTCCATTTGATCCCCACCTCTGTCTTATTGACCTCTAATGCCATTTACCTCCTGCTCTGCCACACACTTTTCATCTGATTATAATCTGTCTCTCTAGCTGGGAAATAAAGTCACTAAAGGCCAGGACTTTATCTCACTGTCCCCTTTAGAGACTAGAATTGTGCTGAATACAGATGAGTGCTCAATACATATTTGCTAATGGATCAATCATCCCAGGGCTCATGATTTGGTCTAAAGAGCTAAGCAACAGACAGGCAGAGGCTAACATTTTGGGGCTGAAACATTTCTCCAGTTGCCCAAGGGAAAAAGGGTATGGGACCAGGAAGGTATGGGGGGAAATGCAGGAAGACCTGGCCACGAAGCTGTTTACTCTACAGAGGATCCTGTTTCCCGTGGGTCAGCCTATAGTGGCAAAGGCTGACCGTGGCTCTGGTCCTAGTGACCTCTAACCAGCTGTGGCTCCTTGGGCAAGTGATAACCCCACTTGGCCTATTTTCTCATCTGTCATTCTTTCTTTTCACATTAAATGCCAGGTCCTGTCTTAGTTCCTGGGGAAACAAAAATAAATCTTAGACAATTCCAGCCCTAATAAACAAGTTTCTAGTTAGTGGGAGAGAGAGATACAGAATCAGATAAATTACATACAGTCTGGTACTGCAAAGAGATACGCAAAAAATGATACACTATGGGAACCTTTGGAGATCACAGCCACTCCCTCTGCCTCTGGGAATTTAAGAATTTTTCCAGAAGATGTGGCATTGAACTAGGCAAAGCAATTGAGGCAAGGGCCTTCCAGGCATAGTATGATGAATATATTAGTTTTCTATTGCTGCTCTAACAAATTACTACTCATTTAGTGGCTTAAAACAGCAAATGTATTGTTTTATCATTCTGTAGGTCAGAAGTCTGAGATGGGTCTCATTGGGCTAAGTTCAAGGTGTTGGCAGCACTGCATTCCCTTCCGGAGGCTCTAGGGGAGGTCTCTAGAAGCTGCCTGAATTCCTCGGCTCATGGCCCCTTCCTCCATCTTCAAAGCTAGCAACAGTAGGTTGAGTTCTTCACACATTATATCATTCTGACCATCTCTTCTGCCTCCCTTTTCAATTTTAAGGACAGTTGTGATTACATGGGGCCCACCTGAATAATCCAAAGTGATTTCCCTATTTTATGGTCAACTGATTAGCAACCTTAATTCCGCTTTGCCATATAGAGTAACATATTCACAGACGCCATGGATTAGAACATGAACATCATTAGGGATCATTATTCTGCCTGCCACAGCAAGGGTAAAGGTACAGAGATGTGCGAGGACCTGCTCTGTCTGGGGTGAGAGAAGGGTTCAGAGATCAGTGTGGAGTGCTTGACCAGGAAAGAACCAGACTGTAAAGGTCCTTATAGACCAAGTGTAGTATTTATTTATCCTTTTGTCCACTGTGGCTTTGAAGCAAGAAGTGACCTTATCTCTCTCCTTGTTTTCTGAACAATCATTCTAGCAATGGGATGAAAGGAACTAGAGAGAAGTGAGGCAAGGAGACTGGTTAGGAAGGTACAGGGGTGGTCTACCAGGAAACAGAGTCTGAACTAATGCAGTGGCGTGAGGATGAACAGAGGGATGGGTGTAAAGCTACTTTGGAGGAATAATTGCCATGATTTGAGGATTCTAGGATATGGAATACAAGGGAGAGGGAGGGATCAGGGATGACAGAGGTTTCTAGCTTAGAGGCCTGTGTGGATGGTGGCTCAGTTAACTGAAATGGAGACCATAAAAAAAGACACACCGGGCATGGGTGATAACGTAAAATTTTAGGTACTGGCGCGACACCCAGGTGAAGGGATCCCACAGGCAGGTCATGAGTTTAGGGCATGAGAAATCTCCTGCCCACTTCAAAAGGGCATTGTAAAGACTGACTAAAACATCGTTCATGCCAATGCAACAACGTGGGTAAACACGTCGTCACTCACCAGTCCATCACAGGTACCTGAAGATACCGTGGTGTGGCTCTTCAACAAACGTTTTACTGGCCCCTTCTCTGTGTGTGCACCAGCCTGGGTTCTACAGGGAACCAAAGGGGTCCCTGAGGTGCTCCTGCCCTTGAGAGGTGCCAGGTATCACTGGGAAGCCAGGACACGTAAGGCAAGAGAAATGCAATAATGTAAGTGCCCAAGAAGTAGCCAGTCTGGTCCAAGCCGGAAGGGCGGGTGTGCTATAAATGCCTCCTTGCCTCTTACCTCTCACATCCGAGGACCATCAAGCTCTTTGGATTTTATCTTCTAAACGCTTCTTAAGTCCATTCCCCCTCCTGATTTGAGCTGAAGTCTTTTTACCCCTCATTTGAATTAGTGTAAAGAGCTCTGAACTGGACCCCTTGCCTCTAGTCTTGTTCCCTCCCAGAGAATGAGTTTTCCCACTTTAATCTGATCTTAACTCTACTCAACTTGAAATAATTCAATAAAATATAGAGAGAAAATTTTACATATAGGAGTGGGGAAGGCCTTCCTAAACAGAACATAAATAGGCAACCCATAAAAGAAAAGAATGATAAATTTGAATACATAAAATTTAAATTTCCTGCTTGGAAAAAAATGCCATATACAAAGTCGAAAGCAAACAAAAAGTTAAGAAAAAATGTTTGCAATAGAAATGACAAGGCACTTAGGGCCGGCTCCGTGGCTTAGCGGTTAAGGGCACACGCTCTGCTACTGGTGACCCGGGTTTGGATCCCAGGCACACACCGACGCACCGCTTGTCAGGCCATGCTGAGGCGGCGTCCCACATACAGCAACTAGAAGGATGTGCAACTATGACATACAACTATCTACTGGGGCTTTGGGGAGAAAAAGGGAAAAAAATAAAAAAGGAGGAGGATTGGCAATAGATGTTAGCTCAGGGCCTGTCTTCCTCAGCAAAATGAGGAGGATTGGCATGGATGTTAGCTTAGGGCTGATCTTCCTGAAAAAAAAAGCAATGACAAGACACCAATAGCCTAACTATACAAATGGTGCCCACAAACAAATAAGAGAAAAAACTGACAGTCCAATACAAAAATTGGCAAAAGAACATGAACAGAAAATGAAATATATGAAAGCTCAAACTATATGAAGCTCAAAATCAGAGTCAGAAAAATGCCAGTTTCTCTAAAATTAGACACCATCAGGTTGGCCACATCAAAAAGTTTGATAATGCACTGCATTGATAAGTTTGAGGGAAGAGCCACTCTCAAATGCTATTGGTGGGAAAGTACTAGCACTTGGAAAACTGTAAATATCTATGAATTTTTTAAATGCATATATTCTTTGAAATTATACATCTATAAAATTATTCTATAAGCTGAGATAAAGTTACATACGTATACCAACACGAAGTTATGTATAAGGTTATTCACTAAGAATATCTTAAATGCCTTCAACAAGGAATTGTTTAAATAAATCATAGTATGCAGGTAATATAGAATGCTACACAGCTATTAAAAAGAATGAAGCATTGCTGCATTGTTAGTACAGAACAATTTCCAAAATATAATAACAGCAATAAAAGAAATAACTTACATAGCATCTACTTTATGCCAGGCACTATTCTAGAAGCTTTACATATTTATATATATTTAACTCATTTAATCCTGACACCAACACTATAACATAATTATTATTTTTACTATTATTATTATTCCCATTTTACAGATGAGAAAACTGAGGCACATTAGAGGTAAATAATTTGTTCATTGTGAAAATCTATGTATTTCTATGATTTTTTTCTCTCTGTGCTTCAATGTGGATATTTACATCTAATCTATTTTTAGTTCACTAATTTTTCTCTTCAGTATGTATAATTCATTGAGTTCTTAATTTCAGTTAATATGGGTGCTTTTTTCTTTTTTTGGTGAAGAAGATCAGCCCTGAGCTAACATCCATGCCAATCTTCCTCTTTTTGCTGAGGAAGACTGGCCCTGGGCTAACATCTGTGCCCATCTTCCTCCACTTTATACGGGACACTGCCACAGCACGGCCTGACAAGTGGTGCATTGGTGTGTGCCTGGGATCCGAACCTGGGCCACCAGCAGCAGAGTGCAAGCACTTAACCACAATGCCATGGGGCCTGCCCCGAGTGCTTTTTTCTTTTGATTCCATTTGGTTCTTTACTTCTCTACTAATATTATCAATCTTTTCCTTTAATTCTGTGAACATGTTATTCATAGTGATTTTAAAGTCCAAGACTGATGTCAGTAATCCCTAGGTCTATTTCTAGTGTGTGTTGTTTATCTTGGTTTCTTAGTCATATCTTGTTGTCTTGTATACCTGGCTATGTTTGATGAGTGTCAGACTTGTGTATGAGAAATTATGGAGATAATTTGGTCCTCTAGATGCTGTTGTCTTCTTCCAGACATAATTTACTTTTGTAGGGCAGCTAGGCAAGAAGCACTAGCAATCCCAAATAAACCTTATTCCAATCAGGGAGTGAGATACCTCAAATCTGGCCTTCAGTCTGTAAGAACTGGTCTATTTGTGATCCACCCTTATTCCTAAGGTTTAGCCCTTTGGTGTCCCAACCCAAAGCATGGGTATATGCCAGGGCCCCTCTTCGCTGATGGGCTCTGAACTTCCATTTTTACTTCATAGCCCTATGAGTCTGTTGAAAGCTCTGCTCAGCTTCTTGGGCTCTTAGACGCTACTTTTGAAAACATCATTAGCCTTGAGGGAGAAACCGGCTTCACCTTCTTGCCTTATCTCTCTGGTCTTCCCTCTTCTCCTAAATCTTGGCCTTGGAGTTCCTCAGGACCTTGAAAACACTCCAGTACCTTCAAAGAGGTTTTTTGCTTTTTTAAATTTTTTATTATTAGTATTTGGTTTTTGTTATTTTATCTTTGTTTTCTGTTATTTAAAAAAAAATATTTCGGGGACCAGCCCAGTGACGTAGTGGTTAAGTTTGCACATTCCGCTTCCGTGGCCTGGGGTTAGCAGGTTCGGATCCCGGGCACAGACCTACAGACTACTCATCAAGCCATGCTGTGGCAGGCATCCCACATAGAAAATAGAGGAAGATAGGCAACAGATGTTAGCTCAAGGCCAATCTTCCTCACCAAAAAAAATGTATGTATTTTTTTGTTTGGCTTTTCTAGTTGTTCTAAGAGAAAGAGTTGGTTGAAAACAACTCAGTGCCCATCCACCAAATATATTGTTAAATGGGAAAAAAAAGCAAAGGCAGAATCTAGTCAGGAAAACTTCCCAGGCTACACAGAAAATGAGGAAATTTAATATAGGAAAGTCATTTCAAATCTGTTGAATGAGCTGAAACAGCAAATAGGGGACAACGAGGTAATCTGGTGATCGAGAACACCAGAGCTGGAGGAACAGAGGAAGGAGATGAAATTATCAGAGCTCAGGACCCAGGGCCACCTGTCCAGAGCTGGGATAGTGGCTTGCCCAGCAGAAGCTGGTACCACAGAGCCGCAGAGTGCTAGGGATGTTGCCCAAAGGTGAAGGAGACAGAGGGGAACCAGATTCCCTGACTATCTGCTCCTCCTGCCGTTCAATTACTTTCCAGTGCTTCCTATTGACCAAACTTCACAAAAGGCAATGGCCAAAGCTGCCTGGGAAAAGCAGAGGAAGGAAAGGGGTGAATCTGAGACTAAGCAGGCAAATGACTGGGCACCATGCACACTTGGAAAGACATCTGAGAAACTAGCAACAGTGGTTACCTCTGGAGTGGAGGAAGATGGAAGATTGATGGGCAGGGAGACTGGGGTTGAAAAAGACTTACCACATGCATGTATTACATATTAACAATAAACACACCCCCATGAAAACTCAAATTATACCCTTGAATATCTCTCACCTGCCACAGAAGCATTTCTCAAACTTCAGGGTGCATTAAAACTACCCATTGTACTAAAGAAAATGCAGACCCTGTGAATCAGCGCGTCTGGGATGTGTCTCAGGAATCTGCATTTTGACAATCATCTCACCTGATTCTGGTGTGGTGGGTCCACGTGGAGCACATTTGAGAAATGGTGGCCAGTGGGGCAGAATTCAAGCTCCTTCAGAATGACCATGAGTCCTTTCATGACATGCATGACCACTTCCTCTTTGAACTCTTCCTTATCATGGAGGGTGGAGGTTGGGCCCCTATTCCTCTCCTGCCTCTGATCCGCCTGCACGACGTCATCCGAGTTCTTACTACATTTGGTTCTAATAATTTGTTTGTGTGTCTGCTTTCCTCATTAGCACTTGAGGGCAGAGGACTTTTCTTATTTATACTAAATCCTAGAAAAGCCTAGCATTGTCCTTGGCACATAGGAGGTGCCCAATAAATGCTGGTTATGTGGACTGACTGGTGGTTTTCAGAAAAAAGAAGGAATCAGAGTCAGCTGAGGTGCCCGGGAGGGGCTTCCCAGAGGAGAAGTTGCCTTAAACAAACAGAGTGAAAGGGAAAATGCATTCCAGACTGGGAAAGGGAATACGCCAAGGTATCAAAGGCAGGCAGGCTCATTTCTATTAGTGAGCAACCCTGGCAATGAATATAAAGTGTTTTGGGGTTTTTTTTTTTTTAAGACAAATTCCCTGAAACCACACTCAGTAGGTCACATATCCCCCCTATATGGGGCCGTAACTTCCCCAGATGTTAATGAGTACTTCCAGCATTGATCAAGGGGAGAGAGACCCCTAAGGGTTTATAAAACATGCAGATGACTGGTTTTTAACGAATGCAAAATGTCAAACAAAAGCAGCATCACAGGCCAGTTACTCATGCATAGTGAAGTTCCCAGGGAAAAAGGAGCAAATAAATAGGGAAAAAAGTACCTTGGCTGGAACCGTTCCTAATAGGCAATGGACAATTGGGAACAGCAGGGGTATGCAGGGACACGGGAGCAAATAGCAAATACATTTGGAAGATATCAGCAAGAGTGAGATCAAGGCTGTACAAATGGCCCCTGGCTTCTGTTTCGATGCGGGTATAGTACCTGTGTACAGCTCTCCCTGATGTAAACGCACAGGGCAAAGCTTTTGTTTGTTTGTTAGGTGGGTGGGTGTGTGGACATATATACAGCAAGAGGAAAGCAATTCTAGAAATGGTAGTGTTTAAATGGGACTTTTATGTGTCTCATTTGGAGCTGAAGGCCACTGACTTGAACTTTGTCTTCTCTGTACAGTCATGTGTCACTTAACGATGGGGAAACATTCTGAGAAATGTGGGTGTTAGATGATTTCATCATTATGCAAACATCATAGAGTGCACTTACACAAACCTAGATGGTATAGCCTACTACACACCCAGGCTACATGGTACTAATCTTATGGGACCGCCATTGTATATGCGGTCCATCATTGACCCAAATGTTGTTATGTGACACATGACTGTATGTGGAAAGGACTTATTTTGGCCCAGACCTTGTGCTCTCACACAAACTAAATTTAGGCTTTTCACGATATTTCCAAATGTGGTCATATTTATACAAAGTTGCTGTATTTGTGTATGCAAGTGTGTGTATTAAGGGAATAATTTGTTATATGTAGACAGTTTTTGTAAGCTTGTTTTCATTTACTTTTGTTTTTTAACATACCCAGAGCTTCAAAGCCTGCATGTAGCCTTGGCCTCATTCAACCCTTGTCTGCCAGGCCAGCTTTCTGCTTGGATGGTGCAGAAGGTGGGAGCTCAGAAGCACTGGGAGGGCACTCAACCCCCTTTATCCCCTACAACCCCCACACACCTGCTTAATGATGCTTGGAATCCCTTTGTCAGGGAGCACTTTCTTTCCATACTGGGAAATGAGCCTTAGGTGGCAAACTCTCCAAGCAGAGGAGCCCCAAGGCCTCACATTTGCTTGGAGGTCAGTGGGTGTCTCCAAACCCTTCTGGGGAGCGGGTTTCCTTGGGGCCATGCTCCTCACACATTTCACCAAAGTGCCCCTTGTGTCGTCGGCAGGGAATGGTGAGCCTGTTTAGCAGTCTGCAGGCTTCCACAGAAAGGATACAACAGGAGGAAAATGTCTGTGAAGTCTCATGTTTTATCTTAAAATCTCCTGCAAATATTGGACTCTACCTCATCATAAATCCAAGTTTGTTTTCATATTAAATGGTGTTTGTAGTGGACACTTTGAAGCTTCCCCCAGATCTTCTTTACAGGACTAACATATTCATTGTCCAGCTGTCAGGGGTATCAGCTGCTGACAGCTCATAGCTGTGTCGCTCTCTGGGCATTGACCCAGTCTCCAGGAACTGCCATGCCCAAGGTTATGCCCCCCATCAGGGGGTGGCCCATGGTTAATGACTGGCTAACAGGAAATACAAAAGCCCAGCCCTTTGCCTCAACTTGAGACAACTCTGAAGGGCCATCTCTGTAGGATCAGCTGAGATCTTCCTTTGTTGCCACCACATCATGGGCCAGCCTCTCCCTCTGCCTGATCCTGCCCTGCTCACTCCTCCCAAGATCACTACCCAATCAGACAACTTCATGTCGCTCCCCACCTCAGAGGCTGGCTCCAGGGAACCCACGCGAAGACAGATGCAGCAGCTATAATCCTCAGAATCAGACTCTAAGATGGGGACTTGGAGCTGGATGCATCACTGGCTGGCTGGCCATGATGATCCCATCACTTCTGGTCAGTGGAGTACAGATAGCCCCAGCATGCTGTAACACTGTAACTGCTGAAACATGTAACAGTGGTGAACTGGTATGGGGTCCCACTGGAAAAGGACAGACACGCTGGTATAATATTCGATGCTACAGAGAGATGAGTAAAAGTAACTACAAGGACTGCGGCACAGGGTGGTTGTTGCTGAGTGCCATTGACCTATTGAAGAGAGACAACGGCAGGCTCAGGGTGATTAATCACCAATCCCAAGCAAAGCATGAAGACCAGAGGACCTTCCTGGCAACATTAAGGAATCCACAAGCTCCTGCAGCCAGAGCAGAGGAGTAGGCACAGGACTGAATTGTAAGAGCCGAAGAGCTTCAGACAAGGTTGAATGCTCAGCCCAGCAGGTCTACATCCCAGTCAGGGCCTCAAACCATAAGGAGTGGAACCCTGAGACTTGGAGCAGGGATATCTGGGTAAATGCCACTGAGAACCTTGAACTCTCAGATTCCACTAACCTGCAGGGGCTGCAGAAGTGTCCCACTCCCCATTTTAGAAGATCTAGGAGAGAGTGGTTTCCCACACCCCCTTAGACTGAAACTTCAAATGAGACAGGTGCCTTACAAGATAATCCTTGCCCTCATTAGGGTCTACCCACACCTGCCCTCCTGGCATCAGACCAATCACAAGGGCCACATCCTAACACAGCCAGACTGAGGATATACTGGACCTTCTAAGGCAGGAGATGGACTCTCTAGCTAATAAATACCATCGGGAGTAGGGAGAGTTCTAGACCCTGGGAGTGGTGGCAGGGGAGGGGGTAGGCAGTGGAGCACAAAGTTGGATAAAGAAGAGCTAATCCATAGGGGAATAATCTCCCATTCATATATAGGATTTAACACCCTAGCAAGAACCCAGGAGACAGTGCAAACATGCTGCTAGGATGGTTCTTGAAGCTTAGAAAAAGTGATGGCCACACTTAGTGAGATAGAAATGCTAGAATTTCCATGTCATATGGTAGAGAAACAGGTCAAAAAACTCAAATAAGTGAGCATGCATATTAGTTTGGTAGGGCTGCTATAACAAAGTAGGAGAAACTGGGTAGCTTATAACAACAGAAATATATTGTCACAGTTCAGGAGGCCAGAAGTCTGAAATCAACATCTTGGCAGGGCCATGCTCCCTCTGAAGGCTCCAGGGAAGGATCTGTTCCAGGGATCTCTCCTAGCTTCTGGTAGTTCCTTGACTTGTGGTGATAACTCCAATCTTCACATGACATTCTCCCTGTGTCTTCTTATCATCTGCCCTCTGTGTGTGTCTGTCGCTGGGTTCAAATTTCCCCTCTTTATAAGGACACTAGTCCTATTGCATTAGGGCCCATCCTAAAGACCTCATCTTAATCTAATCATCTTCAAAGACCCTATTTTCAAATAAGGTTACATTCATAGGTACTGGGGGTTAGGGCTTCAACATTTAACATATAACAGTTAAGTATAGTTAAGTATAGTAGCAGATATACCATATGAGGCGGCGAAACCCACCAACCAAGCATGTTTTGCAAGAGAGCCTAGGGAAAACTCATCTTCCAAAGTAATAGAAGTGCCCTGATGAAGGGCATCAGCATTATGGAGAAGGTAGCGGTGGCTGTCTTCTGTAGGCCAGATATGATAGTAGAGGATGGTGTTGTAGAATTAGGATCTCTGATAGCAACAGAGATGATAGGATCCTGAAATAAAGAGGCCAGATGGTGACACTCAACCGTCAGAAGGAAGGTGGCACAATTATTACAACAGGCACCAAGACTGAACTAACTTTCGGAGCCTAACTTTAGAGAGGTCTGGATGCGGTATCCCTAGAGGCAAGATAAGTGGTCAGCCAACAAGGGTATTGATTAATTTTTACAATAAGAAGAAATCAGGGATGGATGGTCAGGGGACTGAGGGTTGTCACTGTAATAAGAAGCTATGATTTCTTGACCAGTTTCTGGACCTGAGCTAGTTTTGAGACCCAGAAACTACTGACTGAAGAAGAGGCTAGGAGAAGGACTCTAAAACATTGTAACAAATATATTAAGTAGTAATTTCCTCAGTACTTTCCTACAGTGACCAATGGCTATTTATATATGTAACTGCATTGGAAAAAGAGGGAAACCTAGACCTTTCAAGGAGTCTGAGTTGACATTGATACTCGAGGATACAAAATGCCACCATGATGCCCCTGTTAGAGAGAGAATATAGGGCCAGATATTAGTGGAGTCTTGGCCTAGGTCTGGCTTACAGTGAATCCACTGGATCCACAGACACAGCTAATGGTCATTTCCCAGGTCCCTGAATGCATCATTGGAATGGACATACTTGGCAGTTGTCAGATTCCCCTGCACAGATTCCTTGGAGTAAGAGCTATGGTAGCGGAGAAGGCCAAGTCAAAGCCCTTGAAACTGCCTACTTCCCTCTCTCCCCCACCTAGGTAATAGAAAAAAAGAATACTACCATATGGAAGGAATGGTGGAGATCAGTGCCACCCTCAAAGTCTTAAAGAATGCAAGGATTGTAGTTCCCTGTCTTATCTCCATTTAATCCCCGAGTCTGGCCCTACAAAAGCTGCATGGGCCATGGTAGATGACAGTGGACTGTTGCAGACTTTACCAAGTAAGATCTCCAATTATAGTTGCTGGTGGATGTAGTGTCGTCACTAGAGCAGATTAACATGGCCTCTGGCATGTGACATGCAGCCACTGATGGAGCAGATGTCTTCTTTCCCATCCCTCTCAGAAGGAGCATCAAAAGTAGTTCACATTCACATGGAAGGAAGAACAGTATACATTCGTGATCTCACCCTGGCTGTATTACCTCTCCTGGCCTCTGTCATAATGTAGTCAGAAGAAGCTTGAGCCCTCTGGACATTCCACAGAACATCAAGTTAGACTGGATGAGCAAAAAGAGCAAGTGTGTTGGAAACTTTGGTAAGACACAGGTTCTCCAGAGGGTGGAAGACGAATCCTACAAAAATTCAGGGGAGCACCACATCAGTGAAATTTTCCAGGGTCCAGTGGTCAATGGAATGCCAGGAAATCCCCTTCAAAATAAAGGATAAATTATTCCATCTCACATCTCCTACCACCAAAAAAGAAGTGCAACACTTGGTAAGCCTTTTTGGGTACCAGAGAAAGCATATTCTACAATTGGGATTACGACTCTAACTCTTTTACCAAGTGACAAGGAAAGCTGCCAGTTTTGAGTGGGATCCATGCTCTGCAGTATAGCCAGGTCTCAATGCAAGCATCCATGCCACTAGGGCCATACGATCCAGGAGACCCTATGGTCCTAGGTATCTGGGTTGGGAAAAGACTGTGTGGAGTTTAAGGCATCTCCTGATAGGAGAATCATGGCACAGTTCTCCAAGTTTCTGGAGCAAAGCCATTTTTCAGCAGAGAATTACACACCACTGAAAAAGAATCTTCTGGCAGGCCATAGGCTTTGGTAGTGACAGAGCATCTAACCACGGGACATCAAATGACCTGTCCATCTTGAGCTGGGTTCTTTCAAAGCCACCAAGTCTTGATGTTGGGCTATCTCAGTAACAATACATTGTAAGATGGAAATAATACATCTGAGATTGAGCTAAGCAGGGCCAGCGGGTACAAGAAAACTGCATGTGTGGGTAGCCTCCCATGATATCCACCACTGCACTGATGCCTCTCCCTCACATGTATGGTCCCAGCAGAGCATTCCTTTTGACCAGCCAATGGATGAGGAACAAAAAGGCAAACTCAGTTCAGAACAACTACTGCCCTGAAGGAGGCCCTGAAAGACAGTGGTGAGGGGGAATCCTCCCAATGGGCAGAGCTTTGGGCAGTGCACTTTGTCACCACTTTGTGTGGAAAAAGAGGTGGACTAAGGTAAAAAATATGCATCATGGGCAGTGATGAGCAGCCTTTCAAAGCCTGGAAGGAGATGAGGGCAAGGAGGTCTGGGGAAGAGGAATGAGGACAGACTTAGAGGAGTGAGCACAAGGGATGAAGATTTTCATATCACGTGGTAATGTCCATCAGAGAGCATTCACCATGGAAGATGCCTTAAACAGCCAAGTACAGGTAATTATTTTGCCAGTTGACAACAGCCAGTCTCTGTCATAGCTACCCTAGCGCTCACCCCAGTGTGTAACAGACTCATGCATGGAGTGACGATGGTGGCAGGTGTGAAGGCTAGGCACAGGCCCAACAGCATGGGCTCCATCTCAACAAGCCTGATCTAACTATTGCTACTGTTGAGTGTCCTACAGGCTAGCAACAGAGGGAAAAGTCACATTCCTGATATGTATCATCTATTGAGGAGACCAACCAGCCACTTGGTGGGGAGTTACTACCTTGGGCCTGTTTCACCCTGGAAGTGACAAGGATTCATCTCAACTAGGACTGACACATTTCCTGCCCACAAGGCCTTGGCCAGTACCACTAATCAAAGACTTGATCCACAAATCCAAGACCTCATATTATACTGCCCCTACTCAAGCATTTTCTTGAGTAGAGGAAATGCTGCTGCACATATGCTTCCATGATTTTTCTTCCTTCTTTTCTTGGGCCAACAGGTAGACGAAGGCCAGGAAGGCTGAGGCAGACGAGCTACCTGGGAAGAGAGCAGTGAACGGCATGAGGATGTTTGTCTTGGAGCAGCTGGATCAACAGGAGGAGACGAAGTGAGGTCAGTGCTCAGGTAATTAAAGAAAGCATGGCATTAAAGGTATCTGGAGCCAAAAGAGGAGCAAGGCGAGCCCCCAATGTGGCATTTTTCACTCGGAATTGTTACCACCTGGTCCAGGCTCATAGCACAGTTCCCAGTTTTGGCTCACCATTAGCTATTATAAATGCTGGATTCCTGACGGCAGTCAGTCCACTGATGTTTATCAAGCACTGTGCTCAGTGCACTAAGCACTTTGCTGCCCTTACGTAAGTCCCTGCCTTTCTAGAGGACTCTGATTTGCTTCACGCAGGAGGCCTTCTCTCCTCTGGGACATTCCTTCCACATCAGGGAATTGGATAGGGAAAGCTAGAAATGAAGACAGGAGGGGAATAGGCCCAAGTCTCCAGCACCTGCAGCCTGTCTGGTATCACCAGAGGCCGGGGTCTGCCCAGGCCTGCTCTCCAGGTCACATTTCACTCTGCTGCCTCGAGGGGTCTGTTCCCAGTATCTGTCAATCAACTACATTCATTTCTTAGCAGTGGAAAAGCTTCTGCTTCATGTTTGAACATATGAGATTGAGCTGGTCAGAGCTGTGGGAAGGGATGTCCAGCTACTATTGGGAACGTCACCCTGGAGCTGAGGAGAGGGTCAGAACTAGAAGTGACGCTATGTAGCACGGAGGCTACCTTGCCTTCCCAGAGCCAGCCTCTAAGACCCCTTAGTGGGAGACACACCCAAAATACTCTGATCTCAGGCACTGGCCTGCATGCCAGTGTAAATCCAACTTCATAATTGTTCAACAAACATTCTCAGAGATAGAAATGGACTAAAAGACAGAGTCTGTTTTACTGGGAAGATACTTGATGGGGACTGAGGAGGTAGCTTTCACCCAACATTGAACCAAACCTGGTCTCGGTGTTTACACTTTCAGCAGGAAGGAAGGGTTGGAGGGAAGACGCTGTCCATCACTTGGTTACTGCAGGATGGTGTCGGGCAATTCAACAACAAAGAGAGGAGTGTGGTCTTGGCCCTGAGGAGAAGAACGACGAATATTCCTCTACTCTGGGTGAAGCAAGAAATGAAAGAGAAGACATGTAGAAATGTCATTAGCGCTTTCACAGTGATAAAAAAAAAAAAAAAACTTTTAAAATAAATGAGGTGATACTAAATAAACAAATCACTTGAAAATATACATGTGGGAGAGCCCAGATAAATTAAAAAACAGATTAAAGTAACATCTGTATATTAACATCGTCATAAAATGGAATGATAATGGGGGGAGCGTGCAAGGTATTATAAAACAATAATCAGAAACATTATGTCAATTATTGAAAACCACATCACCGATTGAGGGGTATTATTTAGTCTCTGCAGCACATTTTCCCCCAACTGGTTCTATAGGAAGGGTCTATTTAATTCCTGACAAACACCCTTAAATTCTATCACAATATAGCCCCACCTCAGGTACACCACATGTTTAATCGATTCTTATTGTTGCCAGTAATAACAGATCACATGACCTGACAGCTAAATGCTTTCTCCCTGCCCTAGAATGTTTAAACAGCCCTGTTCAACGTGGCCAAAACCATTAGAGATAACATCCGATTTCTTGCAGTATTAATAATAAAAATAGCAGTCATCAACTTTGCATCTGTAGACCAATTTTTTTTTAAACTCTTAACCCACTTTCCCATCTGATCCTCATGGGAGACGTGTAAAGCTGTGTTCCCATCTGAAGGATGAGGAGACTCAGCCCAGAAGGTTAATGTGACTTGCAGCAAGATGTTGGTAGGTTCTGCACCAGAACTCATGTCTCCCACTTGCCCCCCAACCCCATACCCTTGGCACTTCTTTCCCTTTGTCCTTTCCAGCCCCTCCCAGCCCATCTCTCCCCTCTGCCTCACTGACTGCTCCTGTCAGTCCAGCCCCAACCATCAACTTCAGCCTCATCACAGACTCATTCTGCTGGCCTTAGCTATTCCTCAGAGCTAGTCAGCATTTTCTTTTTCATTGGTCCTATTAGATGTCCACCCAAGGGCCATTTTCCCTTGGCCACCAATTCAGCCCCCTGCTCCCCATCCTCACTAGAAAATCCCCTCCACTAACTAACAGAAAGCAGAAACCATCGGAGAGGAGTCTCATGCCTTCATCTCAGCATTGTTCTTCCCTCCTTCCCCAACTCCCCTCTGGTCTCAGACAAGTCCCCCCAGCCCCCACAAGCCTTCCACAGGTGCCCTTGCTGTTTCCACAGATCAACACCATCAATAACCTTCCTTTAACTGCATTTCTCTCTCCTGCTTAACGGCTCCTTCTTCCGATCCCATAAGTGTCCCTTGTCCTGCAAAATCATTTCTTTCAGCCCTATTTCTGCCCTTCCTTGGGCTGCTGCCCTATTCGTCTACTGTGGTTCATGAGCAAACTTCTATAAAGAGAAGACAACACTAGAGGTCACATCTGAATCATTTGGGGAGCTTGTTAAGAATACAGATTCCTAGTTCTCACTTATGAATTAGAACTTCCTTTTCTAGAAAAAAAAACGCACTTTAAATAAAATGGCATAAATAGGTTAAAGAGAAAAGTATGGGGAAATCTATACCACGTAAACACTAATCAAAAGAAAGATGGAATGGCTATATTAGTATCACACAAAGAAGACTTCAGAATAAGTAAAATTACCAGGGATAAAGAGGAATATTACCTAATTACAAAAGGGCCATGTCAAGAAGACATACTGATCTTTAGTGTGTAGGCACCTACCAGCAGAGCTTCAAAATACATGAAGCAAAAATGACAGACCTGATGGGGCCGGCTTGGTGGCATAATGGTTAAGTTCATGTGCTCCACTTTGGCGGCCCGGGATTCGCAGGTTTGGCTCCTGGGTGCAGACCTATGCATGGCTTATCAAGCCATACTGTGGCAGGTGTCCCACATATAAAGTAGAGGAAGATGGGCATGGATGTTAGCCCAGGGCCAATCTTCCTCAGCAAAAAGAGGAGGATTGGCAACAGACATTAGTTTAGGGCTAATCTTCCTAACCAAAGAAAGAAAACAATGACAGACCTGAAAGAAAGATAGACAGATCCACAATTATACTTGGAGACTTTAATATTCCTCTCACAGTACTGCATAGAACAAGTAGATATAAAATCACCAAGGATATAGATGAACTAAAGAACTCTACCAGTCAACTTGACCTAATTGATATTAATAGAACAGTCCATCAAAAAACAACAGAATGCACATTCTTTTCAAGGGCATGTGGAACGTTCACCAAGATAGATCATACCCCAGATAATGAAAGAAGATTTAACAAATGTGAGAGAATTGAAACCATACAAAGTATATTCTTTGGCCATAATGGAATTAAACTAGAAATGAGTCACAGAAAGATATCTGGAAAATCCCCAAATATTTTAAAATTAAACAACACACTTTGTAGTAACCCATGAGTCAAAGAGGAAATGTCAAGGGAAATTAGAAAATACAATAGTTCTAAATTTGTGGAATGTAGCTAAACAGTGCTTAAAGTAAAATTTATAACACTAAATGCTTAGAAAAGAAGAAAGATCTCGAATCAATATTCTAAGCCAGTTGACAAAGTCTAGCCTGTGGGCCCCGTCGGATCAGCCACTTCTTTTTATAAATAAAGTTTTATTGGAATACAGCTATGCCCATTCATTTACATATTGTTCTATGGCTGCTTTCCTTCTAAGAGGGCAGCATTACCCTAATCCCAAAACCAGACAAAGACATTACAACATAAGAAAACTAAAGACCAATATCTCTCATGAACAGAGATGCCAAAATTCTGAACATTTGGCAAATCAAATCTAGCAATATATAAAAAGGATAATACATCATGAATAAGTGGGGTTTATCCCTGGCATGCAAGGCATGCATGAGTCAACATTTGAAAATCAATTAATGTAATTCATCATATTAACAGACGAAAGAAGAAAAACCATATGATAATCTCAATCGGTGCAGAAAAAGCATTTGACAAAATTCAACATCCACTCACGATAAAAACTCCCAGCAAACTAGGAACAGAAGGGAACTTTCTTAACCTGTTAGTGTTTCTACACAAGGTGGTACCACTATTAATATGGCTAAAACCAAAGAAACATACAATATTAAGTGCTTGTGATGATGTGGAACACCTGGAACTCTCAAACATTACTGTTGGCGATGCAAAATGGTATAGCCACTTTGATAAACAGCTCGGCAATTTTTTATAAAGGCAACAACACACTTACAATGTGACCCAACAATCACACTCTTAGTTATTTCTCCAAGAGAATTGAGAACTTTGGTTCACAGAAAGACCTGTATGTGAATATTTATGGTGGCCTTGTTCCTGATTCCCAAACCTGGAAACAAACCAGATGTCCTTTAGGGAATGCATAAACAAACTGTGAACATCTAAATAATGGAATACTACTCAGCAACAAAAAGGAATAAATTACTGATATAGGAACCAACATGGATGAATCTCTAATTAATTATATCAAGTGAAGGAAGACAGACTCAAAAGGCTACATATTTTATGATTCCACTTACATGACATTCTGGAGAAAACAAACCCATAGAGACAGAGAAGATCAGTGGTTTCCAGGTGGGGTGGTGGGGGAGGTGTTGACTCCAAAGGGAATTTTGGAGGTGGGATGGATCTGTTTTGTATCTTGATTGTGGTTACCTAACTCTGGGAATTTGTAAAAACTCGTAGAACGATACACCAAAAAGAGTGAATTTTAATTTATGTAAAATAAAAATAAATAAAATTTAAAATAACACACACAAATAGGATAACATCTAATATTATGAAAATGTGCAAAATTAAAAAACAAAGAAACTGACTGTGTTGTAAGTCTGTGTTTAAATGTAAACGGTTACCTGGAAAAGTTATATTTTAACTTGTTTATAGACATTAATTTCTCAGTTCATGACTAGTTAATTACATTATAAGAAGGAAGAGCAGGTCCTTAGGAAAGGGGGCTTTGTACAGATGAGATTCAATGGGGCAGAGTAGAGATGAGGCACTTCTAGGTAGGGCAGACCCTGGATATTTT
Organism: Ceratotherium simum simum; assembly: GCF_057802395.1. Lineage (NCBI taxonomy): Eukaryota > Metazoa > Chordata > Mammalia > Perissodactyla > Rhinocerotidae > Ceratotherium > Ceratotherium simum. Next base: position 36,817,118 of record NC_141913.1, read on the forward strand.
CAAGGCTCCTGAGGATCTCGTATTTCACCTATTATTCCCCTCCACATCTTGGGTTCATTTTTTTCTAAAAGTTTGTCAAAAACAAAAGGACCCCAACTGTACATTTGTTGTTGATTCGAACAACATTGCCACAACTTATATTATTATTCCCACTTCACCGATAGAGAAACTGAGGCCAGAAAGACTACGCAACATATTTAAGTCCTCTTGGCTAATAAGGGCTTAAATAAGAACCCCATCTGCTAAAGCCAAACTCTCTGCAGTCAGAGCACTCGGGAGCAATTCCAACAGTCAGGAAGAACTCTTTTGCCTGCTTGCTTGCTTGTTGACCGGGAGAGCCACGCAAACAGGACTGAACTACCAGATTCAGCAGGAAGGTCGGTATAGATGGTAAGAGAACAGACTGGAGACAGAGAGACCATCCTGGCTTTTCCAGGGTTGTTGTGGAGAATGATTCAGCCTTGGGCAGGCAGAGAGGTGAGAAAGGAAGGATTAGACAAAACGCAATGTTCGACTCCCTCTCACCATTATACTCTCCTGCTTCCACCCCTTCCCAGTGCCCTTCCTTCCACTAAGACACAGGTGAGGGTTAACAAAAATGGCGGCATTTCACTCTCTGTGATTGACCAGTAGAGATATTGTAGGGCATGTCTAAAATAAACCATACCAAATCGAAACATCCAGAACACAGGTATTCAGTCTCCAAAGGCCCAAATGGGCTGCATCTGACAAGCCTCTCAGGCCCCTCATTCATTCACTTGTTTATTTGGCAAATCAGTGTTTTAGTTGATCCATAAGCAAATTTATTAAGTGCTTACTGTGTGCCAGACTCAGCCCAGAGGACCACAGAAACCAGGATCCACTATTGCTATTGGTGGGGATCCACCAACAGTGGTTTTGGGAAGGAAGAGCCGGTACCTTAACAGTTTATCATCTACCTCCTTGGTTATTAATAAACTACATATTTCTTGAAAAGGAATTCTAATTCTTGTCTACCTCACAGAGATGCTAGAAGGATCAATTAACTGATGTTCATCTGAGACAAAATGAAGACAAAAATGGAAAATGAGAAGCTCTGTAAATGAGCCTTTCCTCTGTTATTATCATTGTTATCATCATCATCATCATCATCATCATTATTTCTGCTGAGTTACTGCTCCATCAAACTATTCCTACACTTTCAATCAAGGTAGAATAAGCCTGAGTGGAGCCTAGAAATTAAGGAATTAGAAGACACATGCATCTAAGCATGGAGAGAGAGCTTTTTTTGGTTAACCGTCAAATCACCCCTTAAACTTTACATTCCTGCCACTGAGTTTATTTCACACTGAGTGAGGCCAAACATGAAAGCAAAATTTGAGATAAAGAGCCCCTTGCCTTGTAGTTCAGCCCCGTCTCCACCACCAAATTCTCAAGCAGCTACACTGATGCTGTCTTTTCTCCTGTGTCTTTAAATTCCCACTATTCCAGTCACTCATGGAATTTTCCACCAAAGCATCATCTCCAGAAGATACAGCTGAAATGGTCAAGGATTAGGCGGCCCTAATGCCCTGTTGGCACAAATGTCAGAGAGTACCAAAGGCCTGGTCCAGGAAGTTGCTGAGAGAGTTGACTCAGAGTACAATGAGTGATTGCTATAGGGATGAGAGCTGGGGGAGCTGTCCAAGGTACCAGAACAGTGGTCCAACTGGGACAGTGTGCTGGGTGGTGAAGCCTGGGAAGAAGGCTGTAGGATGGTGGCCTTCAGGAGGGAGTACCCTGCACACAAAGTTTGCCTCATCCCTCCCTTTTCCTGGGACAGTGACATTGCATGACATTCACAATCATAATGTGTCACGGAGCTGCAAGAAAGGGCCTTAGAGAGCACAGAGACCAGTCCTGGTGTTATTGAGTTAAATGGAGAGGCAGGGTGATTGCCCAAGGACACATGGGCCAGAACTCAGAAGGTGTTCCCAAGCCCCAACTCTTACAAGAAGCCCCTCCAGACCTGATTTCTCCCTTCTCTTCACACTTGTAATTACTTATTCGGGGACTATCTTCCCCTCAAGTCAGCAAGCTCCATCAGGGCAGGGATGGTTTCTATCTGGTTTAGCATATATCCCTCGTGCCTAAAGTAAGTGGTGACTCTGTGTATGTCTGTGAGTGTGTGCGTGTGAATAGGTATGAGTATGGTACATGTACCATCAACTTTCATGTGCTCATGCCTTGTCTCCCCTCCTGGAAAACACGAGCCTGTCTTATACCTCTTTCTTCCCCCCCAACACTGTCCTCAGCAGAGTATTTTGTTCAGAGTGAAAATTTGCTCCATACTTGATAACAATTTGTTGATTCCAAAAGAATTTACAACAGAGCAGTGGTAATCATACCTACACTAGTCTAGCTCTATTTAATTTTAAGTGTCTTTGCATGAGCGAAAATTAATTGTTCCTTTTTAGAACATTTCAAATCTCTTTTAAATGCGCATTAGTTAGTACATAAATTAGGTTGATAGGCACTTTTGTCTCTTGTAGGGAAATGGGAAAATTATGTACTTAGTAGAGAAGGGATTTTTTTTATTAGGTTCAATTTTAAAAGGTCCATCACTCCTCCTTCTGATGGGGTACAAGAGAAAGACAGAGTTGAGATGGAATACAAGCATTGTCACCTACTGACTGGCTCCCTGAACATATTTCATAAATTTTCTGTGTCTCAGATTCTTCATCTATAAAAGCAGCATAATAATACCTCATTTGAAGGGCTGGTTGTGAGAATCATGGAGATATCCTGGACTGTGCCTGGCACACAGAAGGTATTCAGTAAGTCAGTTCTGTTCTCTTCTCCTCTTTTCTCTTCTCATTTGGGGAAGGCTTCTTGGAAGATTCAAGATGTAGAACTCTTCTGAATAATGACAGAGGACCCAGACAGTGGCCTAGTGTCAATTCCCTGGTTTCCAGAGTCCCTCTCCCCTCCCTTCTACCCTTGGGAAAGTTGAAAAACACCAAGGCCACCTTCCTGCAGTCTTTATCCAGCATAGTCTTATGTCTCCTCTGCCTCACCCCATTTCTCCCATTTGAAACTCTTGAAAAATAATCCCTCCATCTGTATCTATTTATGTTTGTTTTTCCAAAACACCTCTTGTGAAATGCAAAGTTTTAATAACAGGGAAATGATCATTTGGTGGATTACAAAGCAGTAAAAGCTAGGTGGGAAGCTGCACAGACACCAAAATATGGGGCCCATTTGATGCTTACAGTGAGGAAATGAAATATTTAATAAGCCAAAAAATGCAGGAAATGTGAACCAGGTTTCCCCTTCTCTTCCTTCTCCAGCAGAAATTAAACAACTTTTACACACCACGTAGTCTTCAGTAGAGGATGCTAATGACGTCCCTGATGCCCTCTTCATCTGATCAAACTTTATCATCTGTGTCAGGCTGCCAATTAAAGCAAGGCTCTCCTATCGCACAAACTTCCCAAGCCACAGTAAAGGTTAATTGAATCATGTACATGCGATGCTCTGGTGGACAGGAGGCTTTAGAATTCCTTCCAGACAGTGGATCAGTTGGGAAAACAAATAAAAAATAGTGTGATTGTTGTGCAGCCAAGTGGAGGCTCCTGGTAGGGAAGAAGTGACCAGAACCCATCTTCCTGCCTTAGCCCTTCTGCCCCTTACATTCAGCTTTTTCATGCCACCTCCTTCAAGATCTTGGGAGCCTCCTCCATTTCTGTTTCTCTCTATGCAGTGCCGTTTGCTGACAAAGACAGAGGTTGTCTGAGGCAGGTCCATCTGGGGGCTGAGGATGAGCCAGATGGCCAACCATAGCTTGGCCCCCAAAGCAAGCCTTTGACTGAAGACCTGCGACTTCCAATGTACTTCCTTGAAATGAACATCATACTGCTCAAAGGATCGTTTCTAAGAGAATGTATTTATGTGATTCTGGGCCTCACAAAGCCTAGAAATTATGATCCAGACATGATAAACTGCAGTTTTCAGGATTTGCTGGATGAGTAACTAGATCATAGAATCATGGACTGTTGGAGCTAGGAAGATCCCTGGAGATCCTTTCGTTCGGTACTTACAGACTGCAGATGAGGATCCTGGAGTCAGAGAGGAAACATGGCTTTCCCAAGGGCACAGGGACAAGAAGTAGAAGAAACTGTTGTAGAATCTTGGTCTCCTGAATGAAGACAAGTCCACAGACAGGACTAAAGTTGTCTAAGCCTGTTGGTGAACATGCTCTATGCTCAGCCACCTCAGGGACATCTATCTATATACAAGCACTGAATGTGCTACCAAGAACTTTATAAATTCATGAAATCAGATCCCACTCAGTGACATCCTTAGTCCCCAGTAATGCCTTTAAAAAAAACTATTTGTTTTCTGATTTTGTTCAGATTGCTATTTCCCACAATTCATCCAAGTGGATTAAGCCCATTGGTTAACAGAACTGACTTCTTTTAATTTAAATGAGCGTTAAAATACGCCTGCTTTCAAGAATACAGCCCACAGTAGACTTTTCTAGAGGGTGTGCTGAGAATATTGTGATAGGGAGTCCCAATGGGGGGACCACATTACAGGCTCAGCGTCAGAAACTCATAGGCTCTCAGGGGAAGATTTTTCTTAAAGGCCACCTTACCCAGCTAACCCTCAGCACAGTTCCTGGGCCTCAATAAATAACTAGTGAATTGCATGCAAACAAAAACGGATGGATGGATGGATGGATGGATGGATGGATGGATGGATGGATGGATAGATGGTTGAGTTTCCCAACCCCTACTTTCCAAGGGTCAAAATGTGATATTTACTCTTCATGGTGGTAAGATTACCACCTGGTGAGTTGGCCTGGACCACTTCAGTCAGCTCTAACTGTTAGAAAATTCTTCCTTACTTTAAGCCCAACTCTGCCAATCGTTTATAATGTCTGAGGTCCTAGTTCTATTGTGAAGGACAACACAAAGTTTCTCATATGACAGTTCTTCAGTTATTTAAAAACAATTGCTAGATATACTCAAATTTTCTCTTCTCTAATTCAAATAGTCCAGTTCCTTCAACCATTCATCTAATGACATATCTACCTTATGAGATTATTTTCAGTATTAAAGTAGATGTCTACTAAGCGCTGGTGTATAGCAAGCACTCAGTAAATAGATATTATTATTGTTCTGAAGCCTATGATCTCAAACTGTCCCAAGTAAACTCAGTCCCTCAAATGTTTGCATGAGGTTTAGTTACTAAATAGGCCAGCATGAGCTGAGACGGAGCATAAAGGCCATAGCTGGGCACAAGAAGGGTTGTATCAAGGACTGGGAGCTCACCCACTTGGATCAGAACAGAAGTACTTAAAAGGAGGAGGGACAGGGACCCATGAAATCAGCATTCTGCAACCGTGTCTTGGGTGAAAAATAGCTTTGGGCAGCAAGTTTCAATGGGGTTGGTTAGTAAACTTTGGAGTCATCTGGCAAATCCATTCTAAACGGGAAACCCAATCACAATGACCTTGATGGCATCTTGGTCCCAGAATGCTTAGTCTTCTCTGGACATGCTCTTGTTTGTCAGTCTTCCTTGCAAAAAGACCAGACTAGGATACAAAACCTTCTAAGTGGCCCAACCTGGTCCCTGTGGCACAAATCACTAGCTGTTCACTAACATCCATTCTTCCTGTCTTTTATTCAGGTTCATGGCTGACTCCAATTCCCAGCATTCTTTGCAATTAGGTACGGTGATGTGGAAGTTTTATCCAATGAAGTATAAGAGGATGTTGATGTATTCCACCTCTAGGTTTTTAAGAGAAAAGATATGATTCCTCTCCTCCATGCCTTATGTCCTCTGCTATAAGCTGGTATAGATGATAACCCAAGGTTCTAGGATTTGGCAGAATCTCAAGAGGGAAGGACATTGGATCCCTGAGTCACCCTGTGGAGTAGAGCTGCCCAGTGGCCACTAACATCAAACTTGCACTGTTAATTAAGCAAGAATAAACTTCTATTGTGCTTAATACCTTGAAGTAGGTACTGTTGTTTCAAAACCCTGAAATATGTAGTATTGGCTTGGGGGGGGGTCAGGTGATGAGTATCAGAGAAAGAAACACTGGAGACAGGAATAAAAGGAGATCCATGTTAAAATTTGTAAAATATGTGATAGAACTGTGACATTCAGTAACTTGGAAGCCAGACTAAGTGTTTATAGAACTTGCAGTTCTAGGGGAAGAATTTAAAAAACAGCCAGAAGGATGGCCTTCATATATTTATACTGAATATTCATATATTTAGTAATAAAAGAAAGATGACAGTTCTGGCATTTCAGAACAAGGATGGAAGGGAATAGAAGAGAGCCAGGAAACTTAAGAGTTCACGTAGTTGGAAAAGACAGCTGGTCCTAAACCAGAAATAGCAGGAGACAGTCTCCTGCTTTCCACTCAAGGCTGTCATTTGAGATGTCCTTGGTGTAGCCTCCCGGAAAAGAGACACGCGAAAAGAGGTCTAAAGAACTATGTCCAGCATAGAAGTCTAGGTGTGATTTTTAGCATGTGAAGTTGACTGGAAGCAAATAGACCAGAAGTTTTTGAAGGAATTGTACTGTTAAAAAGGCTGCTGGGGCCAGCCCGGTGGCGCAGGCGGTTAAGTGCACACGTTCCGCTGTGGCAGCCCGGGGTTCGCCGGTTCGGATCCCGGGTGCGCACCGACGCACCGCTTGTTGGGCCATGCTGTGGCGGCGTCCCATATAGAGTAGAGGAAGATGGGCATGGATGTTGGCCCAGGGTCAGTCTTCCTCAGCAAAAAAGAGGAGGATTGGCATTGGATGTTAGCTCAGGGCTGGTCCTCCTCACAAAAAAAAAAAAAAAAAAAAAAAAAGGCTGTTGACTGTATGAATCCTATAACTCCAGGTCTCCAAACTTGCATGAGCAGAAAGAGGGCTATGAAAGCTGAACAGCATCCAAAAGATACACACATGACACACCCACTTCAGATGTGGCCAGGAAGATAATGGACGAAGAGGAACATCTTGGAAAGTGAAGACAGAGACCACAGAGAACAATCGACAAAGAGGAAAAACCAAGGTCTAGTCAGGAAACTTCCTCCAGGACAAGGGCAGGGGCTCTTCCCCAGGCCCACCCACCAGGATTCCACCACTGTAGACCAGGGACTGCTGTGTGCTGCTGATTCTCTGATTCCCTGAATGGAAGTTTCTGTTGTGCTTGCTTTGGCCCTGCTTATCATTGTATATTGAATGTGTGTGGAAGGGGGAGGAGAGGTGACTTATCATCAGCCCCAAACAATCACATCCAAACGTGTGGCAAGACTTTGTGTGGACGTAAGTTTTCCTTTCTCTTGTGTTATGTGGTAAATGTATGTTTAACTATACAAGAAACTGCCAAACTCTTTTCCAAAGCATCTGAGCCATTTTGCATTCCAACCAGCAATGTATAAGAATTCCATTTGCTCCACATTCTCACCAACACTTTGTATTATCAGTCTTTTTAATTTAGCCATTGTAGTGGATTTGTAGTGATATCTCACTATGGTTTTAATTTACATTTCTAAGCAACTTTTGACTCTTTTGGGAAAATCACATTTACTTTAAAAGACAAGAAAACTGGAGATATTTGGTGGTTTGTACCTAGATTCTAATGAGAATCCCCAAAGAAGATTCTAGTTATGCTGAGCAAAGTCTACATAGTGGGAACACACATACGGCCTTCCAACAGGCTACTTTGAAGGACAACAGCCATTTGAACAGTCATATTTTTAACTAATTATTTTTAAAACTCAATCCTGTCACCTTGTAGACTCTTTGGCAGTCAGGGCATGGTGATTAACAGCAGACTCTGAGATCAGTCAGCCCGGGTTCATGCTACTCTTTGACTTCAGTTTCCTCATCTGCAAGGATTAAAGGAGTTAATATAAGTAAAGGACTTAAAAAAAAAAAAAATCTCTGGCACATAATAAGTGCTCAATAAAAATTAGTTTTCATTGTATTTCTCTGGCAATTTTTTTCTTTTTGCCATTCATACTTTTTGTCTTAACAATTTGTCTTAACATTTGCTCTTAACAATTTTGAACTACCCAGCTTAATCTGATCCTAGTGCTTAATGGAGTTTGAGCAAGAATCCTGCAGCAATTCAATCCAGTGGATTAGGTGCTCTGAGCCCGTAAGATGGAGGGGTGTCTAAACCTCCCACCTCACAGAGATAGTGTGAGAAGGACATTTGGAAAGAGAGGAGAGATGATTACTTGCTGCTTCTAAGATCTTGAAAACTAAAAAAGGGACTAACATGAATTGAATACATTGAGTATTTACAATGTGTAGGATGACAATATCATTTATCCTCCAAATCAGGCCACTTTTGAAATTGAAAGGGAGCCCATTAAGACAGCAGGTGTAAACTAAGATTGTCCCAGATTAACCAGAACATGTCATCTCCCTAAAAATGTACCTGGCACTGTGCTAGGTTCTTAAAACATTTTATTTAATTACTGAACTGACCACATTCAGGTAAGAGTAAATATCATTATTCTTATTTTGCACCTGGGAAAATTAGGTTCATGAGAGGCTAATTAACTTGCCCCTCAAATCACACTGCAGTTGGTGAGCAGGAGAGCTGGGTTTCTGAGGTAGGTCTCTGATTGCGAGGCTCCTGCCCTCGCCACTGTCCTTTCTGCATCAAGCCCTCAGGACTTCTCCCCATGTGAATCTCCCTTGCTTCTTTGCTTCTCTGCTTCTCTTTCTTTTTAAAAAACTATTAATGAAATTTTTCAGGCATACAAAACGTTATAGAGATCATGAAGGCCCACATACCACCACTGTGCTTGAAAAACAAAACACGACAAACTCATGTGCAGCTCCCTGTGTATCACTTCCCAATCCCATTTGCCTCCCTTCCCCAGAGAAGCAGGAACTATTCTAAACTTGGCTTTATACTTTCCCTGTAAATCTTTATACTATTATGTATGTGGATGTGCCCACAAAGGGCACAGGGTTCAGTTTTGTGGGCTTTTAAACTCGTATAAATGGCGATATGCTGTGCCTAGTCTCCTGCAACTCTCTTCCCTCATGCAACAGTGTGAAGCCCTGGCTCATTCATGTTGAGTGTTGTGTAGTATTCCACTGTGTGAACACAATAGTTTATTAATCAGTTTCCCTCTTTTATTTGTTTTTTTGTGAGGAAGATCAGCCCTGAGCTAACATCCATGCCAATACTCCTCATTTTGCTGAGGGAGACCAGCCTTGAGCTAATATCTATTGCCAATCCTCCTCCTTTTTTTCCCCAAAGCCCCAGTAGATAGTTGTATGTCATAGCTGCACATCCTTCTATTTGCTGTATGTGGGACACTGACTCAGCGTGGCGGGACAAGCAGTGCGTCGGTGCGCGCCCGGGATCGAACCGGGCTGCCAGTAGTTGATCAGGCGCACTTAACTGCTAAGCCATGGGGCTGGCCCCAATCTGTTTCCCTCTTGATGAATAATTATAGTAGTTCCAATTGTTTACTGTTACAAACAGTGTTTCTAAGAAGTTTCTTGTACATTTGCCCTCATGCATAATCGGCACTAGGTTCTGTAGAGTGCAGACCTAGGAGTGAGTATGCTGGGTACAAGTGTTTGCATATTTCCAACTTTACTAGATATTACCAGATTGTTCTCCAGAGTTATTTTGGCATTTTAGGAATAGGGTTTCACAGAAGAAAGAGCAGAAATTTTGGAGTCATACAGAATTGTGTTAAAATCCTGGCTCCAATATTATAGACATCAATAGAATAATAGGGAAATATTAAGAGTAATTTTATGCCAATAAATTCAACAACTTAGATGAAATGGACAAATTGTTTGACAAAAACTGAATGAAAAAGAAATAGAAAATCTAATAGTCGTATATCTATTAAATAGATTGAATTGGTAATAATAGTAATAATAATAATAATAATAAAAACTTTCCCACAAAGAAAATACCAGGAAGAAAGAACACCAATCTTCCATAAATTTTTTCAGAAAATAAAGAGGAAATAATATTTCCTAAGTCATTTTATGAGGACAGCATTACCCTGACTCCAAAACCAAAGACAGTACAAGAAAAGAAAAAAACAGGCTCATGAATATAGTCATAAAAATCCTTAATAAATTATTGGTGAGTTGCAGACAGCAATATACAAAAAAAAAAGGTAACACCCAATGGTCAAGTGGAATTTATATTAGAAATGTAAGGTTGATTTAACATCCAAAAAAATCAATGTAATTCATCATATTAACAGAATAAAGAAGGAATACTATATGCTTATCTAAACAGGTGTAGAAAATGCATTTGACAAAATTCAATACCCATTCATGATTAAAAAAAAAAAACAAAAAACCTCTTAACAAACCAGAAATAAAAGCAAAATTCCTTAATCTAGTAAAGGGTATCTATTAAAAATTTATAGTTAACATCATACTTAATAGTGAAATATTGAATGCTTTTCTCCTAATACTGGAAACGTTGCAAACACATCCTATTCAACATAGTATTGGAGGTCTTAGCTAGTGCAATATAGCAGGAAAAAGAAATGAAAGGCTTACAGATTAGAAAGAAACAAGTAAAAGTGTCTTTATTTGCAGAGAACTTGGTCAGGTACTTAGAAAAGCCTAAGAAATCTAAGAAAAAGCTACCTATCTCTATAGAAAAACTTGTACAAAAATGTTCATAATGACTTTTAAAATTGCCAAAAACTGGGGAAAATGCAAATGTCCATCAACAGATGAATGGATAAACAAATACTCAACAATATAAAGAAACAACCAACTGATATATGCAAAAACTTGAATAAAACTTTTTAAACATGCAGATTGAAAAAAGCCAGATACAAAAGAGTATATAGTGTATGATTTCACTTTTGCAAAATGATAAGAAAGAAATCTAATCAATGGTGAAGAAAGCAGATTAGTGTTTGCCTGGGAATGGAGTGGGAATTAATTGGGTAGAGGCACAAGGAAACCTTTTGGAGTCATGGAAATGTTCCTCATCTTGATCATGGTGGTAGTTACACAGATGTATACATCTGTCAAAACTTATCACACATACTTAAAATGAGTGCATTTTATTGTTTACAAATTTTACCTCAGTAAAGTCGATTTTTAAAAATATTCTGTCCTCATCATTTACAGAGCAGCCTAGACCAGCTAATTTATCCCTAAAATGGTCATAATATTTACTGTGCAGACTTGCTGTGATAATTCATGTGAATATTATGGTGATCTAAGTCTGGTACTTGAGACAGAATGAGTGCTTAATAAAAACTAACTTATTAATAAGTTATATCTGAAGTCACAAAGAGATGAATCTCTAATGGCAGAATGTTAGCTATGATAAGAAATGTGGAAGAAAATTTAAGGCAGGAACTCTTGGTCAGTACTCTTCAAATGGTAAAATGCCATTTTTTCTAATTCCTCCAAGCTAACCCTAGGTCTGGAATTTAAATTATATGATCTTACGTTTTAAACCAACTTTATTTCATTTGACTCCCAAAGCCATCTTTGGAAATAGATAGATAATGAACTATATTACGCTATAGAGTACAGAGAAGTAAAGGGACTTGCCCAAGGTCACACAATTCGATTGAGCCTAAAACCCAATGACTGAGAGTAGCTTAATATATTATCCAGAGAAGGGTGGGGAGAAGAGTTCTGTTTTCGCAGAGCAATGCAGCAATCACTCAGACTTTAGAGAGGAAGTGTCATGCCCAAAGTCACAGAGAAAATTAGTAGCAGAATGAGACATTTCCTGAATCTGAGCCTGGGATGCTCTTCCTGCATCGCCTGCCTCCCTCTCCCTCTTGGAAATGGTGATGGACCAAGTATTGCTGTTTACCTTCAGCACAGCTTAGCAGCACAGGATGCCCTCCTCCCGTGTATTTTTCCCTTGTCTTTTCTGGCAAGGTCCTCTGCCTCCCCTACATACTCCTGCCAGGACAAACAGCTAGGGCTGGTGAAGGTCAGTAGCCTGTTAGCCCAGCTGTTCTGGCCAGAAGGATGCCCCACTCCTGGATGCCAGGGAACACGAGGGGCAGAGTAATTAATTTCTATACATATCATTGCCAGGATCACTTACTGATCCGAGGAGGGAGATTAGAGATGTCACCCTGTAAATTGAGTCAGAGCCTTCACCTCAGTGCTCTGCTGGCAGTTTTACACGGTGCCTGACACGGTAACAAACGCAGGGTACAAGAAGGCAGCACCTCCCCTGGGTGATGGACGGGGGGAATTGGCCCAATAAATTGTTCCCTGTAAAAAGCCATGTTTCCCTCATTAAAAGGCAGTGAATTCTCTATTGCTTTTCATTAGCTCTGGCCTTGCTAGGCATGAGGTGTAATTGACAGTGTGGTTACAGGAGGTGGGCCCCGAGGTGAGGAAGACAAATAAGCTGAAAAGAGATTCTTATTTATTAAGGTGGAGGTGACAGGCGGCTGCTTAATAAGTTTTTGGTGTGGGGGTCAGGAGATGGGAGAGCGGTGGGATTCTCTGAGGGTTGCTCCAAGGGCATTACACCCAGGAGAGTAAAGAGCTGGCCAGACTCAGGGAGAAGATGGGGCCTGGAGCGGTGGGGGGGTGCAGGCCCCCCATGGTAGTCACTTCCCCCCAGCCTGGGGGAGTCATGAACACTGGACCAGGGTCCTGGAGTTGTCACTGACTAGACCACTAAGCAATCTTAGAAAAGTTACTACTTCTTTCTGGGTTTCAGTGTCTCCATCTGAAAAATGGGAAGGATGGGATCAAGTGAGAGTTCCTGTCTGTGAAAGCACTTGGGCGAAACGTTTAAAATATTATAGACACACTTCCAATTCCTATAACCATTTTCTTTTCTTACTATAAGCATAGATCCAAGAATTCCTTTTTCTTCCATGGGTTATAATTCATTCCTTTCACAATTCATTGTGATGTTCTTGTTGTCCCAGACTGGGCCACTGGGAGCCTTCAAGCTGGCTCCTATGTCTTCACACATGTCTCCTTTATTCTTGGAGACCTTCCTTACCTTACCTTCCAGCACAACCAGATGCTCCAGGCTCATCTTACACATCTTATTCTTTCCATGCCCCAGCCCGGGTTCCCTTTAGTGGTCCAAAAAGCAAAACAAATCGAATAGGAGCTGTGCCTCCACATTTAAAAGTGAGGTGTAGACCATCTACGAAGTACTTAGCCTCACATACTTCAAGCATATGAGAGAGCTGAAGTCAAAGTGATGAGGATATTTTTGCAGAGAGGAGCTGTGGGTGTGTTATGAGTCCCACATCACAGGAGAGAGGCAGGAGGTGGCCTTGAGTTTAGTGAAAGGGGCTTCAAGGAGGACACTTAGAGAGCATGCTGTGTCCCCAGGAGTTGGAGGCACACTGGGTGTGTGACGAACGCTTGAGGGATCTCAGGACAAGAGGCTCCTACTCCCGGCCTGGGATAATGGAGATGAGAAGGCCACGAAGCTGCACTGGACCCCCCTGGGCAAGGCTTGCCCAGCGGGAAGCTGGACTGTGGGGACCTAGTGCAGAAGGCGTACATGGCCCACCTCACCATCTGAGCAAATGCATCACCCCTTGCAGGAAGTGCAATGAAGAGTTCCTTGTGGGAACCTTCACAAAAGCGTCCTTGAGAAGAATCAGTTCAGAACATTGGCCAACTCGGAGAAGGCCAGTATGGAACATCAGATTCCAGACAAGGAAAATGAAAACCGGCTTCCTCTGGTTCCAGATGAGTAAGACCTACCCCTCGCCTCTGCAACCATTTAGGGATCAGTCAGTGCCTCTGGGGCCGAGGTTGAGGGGCAGTGAGGACAAATGGAGAAAAAGCTAACTACAACCCACCCACCACCAGCTCCCACCAATCCAGGCTGCCAGAGCAGCCCAGGCTATGAGAGGGAAAAGATGTGGAGTCTTTAAACATTATTTTACCAGACATTTAATTCCTAATATGAGATTATTCTTCTGACTGGACGGTACCTAAAGACCATTTGTTATCTGAGAACCAACAGATAAACTCTGGGGCCTCCAAGATTTCACTCGGGGACAGCAGAGGCTTGAGCCCCAAGGAGCAGATTTGTGCCTGTAATGGGGTGAAGGTGGAATGGAGAATATAGTTATTTCCTCGTGGAACCCTAGTGAATTAGTTTCCTGGGGCTTCTATAACAAGTGCCACAGACTGGGTGGCTTAAACAACAGAAATTTGCTTTCTCACAGTTCTGGAGGCTGTAAGTCCAAAATCAAGGTGTCAGCAGGGCCATGCTCCCTCTGAAGGTGCTAGGGAAAGATCTGTTCTAGGCCTCTTTCCTCACTTCTGGTAGCCTCAGGCATTCCTTGGCTTGTAGATGGCTGTCTTCTCCCTGTGTCTCTTTGCATGTCTTCCCACTGTGTGTCTCTCTCTGTGTCCAAATTTCCCCTTCTTTTATAAGGATGCTGGTCATTTTGGATTATAGTCCACCCTAATGAACTCATTTTAACTAGATCATCTGCAGAGACCTTATTTCCAAATAAGGTCACATTCACAGGTTAGGACTTCGACATCTTTTTAGGGGACACAATTGAACTCCTAACACCTAGTATTCCTGCTTGTTCGACCAATCCTTCCTTCGCAAGTGCCCACTATGTGTCAGATGCAGTGCTGGGCACTGGGATGTTAAGTGTGTGACCTGGAGAGACCTACGGTTGTGGGGAGCACAGGAAAGCAGTCACTGTATCGGCAGAGCAGGCCTCTCCTGCACCAGGGAGGGGACATGTCTCTGGAGGAAGTGACTCTTGAGTTGAGCCTTAAACTCAGCTTGCAGTAGCTTGGTAGAGAGTTGGGATGGGTAGGCCATGGTGGGGAAGGGTTATGATGACCAACTGTCCTAGTTTGCCCAGGACCAAGATGGTTCCTGGGATGTGGGACTTTCAGTGCTAAATCAGGAAAGTCCCAGGCAAACTGGGAATAGTTGGCCACGCTAGACAGAGAGACTCCTGACTTCAACAAGCAGAGACAATCAGTCAGACAGAGTAGAACTGAAGGTGAGATACAGTAAAGCTCATGCAAAGGCTCTCTGCACAGTTATGAATGGGAGAGAGCACTGTTGGCTGGAGTGTCTTGGGAAAACTTTGAGGTAGAGGTGGACTTCAAGCTGGGCCTTTGAGGATGAAGGGTTGGATAAGGTGGAGAGAGGCTTTCCAAGTGGAAGGAGCAGAAGCATCAATATGCACAGGAAAGCGTTGCACCTGTAGGGATTTCAGGTGAAAAAGGAGGTACAATTCCTGCCCTGGAGCTTAGAATCTTGTAGAAGAAAGACAGAATCATGCCCGTGTACAGAGATGCTGTTAGCAAGGGCAAGCCAGGCCAGCCAGCAGGGTCCTCAGGAAGTCAGGCATCCATTGGGAAATACTGGAAATGGCAGGCCATTGGGGAGACAGGTCCAAACTCTCCCAGACTCCTACTGGGGAAAGCTCTGCTCTGCTCCTATTGAATACCAGAAGCCAAGTGCCAGGACTCTGATGAGGCTGGGCTCCCAAGGGCTAAGAACCCACTGGCAACTCAGAGAGGCCCTTTTCTTCCCTTCCTCCCTATGGACTTCATTCATCCTTCCTTATACCCATCCAATGATTACTAAGTGCCCATTCTGTTCCAGGCCATGTACTGAGGGCTAGGAGTACAACAGTGAGTAAAAAGAGAAATGGCCTCTACCCTTATGGAAGCTACAGTTCAGAGGGAGGAGACAGACACTAATTAAATAAATATGAAATCACAACTAGGATCAGTGCTATGAAGACGAGAGGCAAGGGTCCTATGAAAATACAGTGACACGGCTAGGACTTGGTCTGTTCACCAGAACTCCCCAGCATGGCACAGAGGAGTACTTCCATCAATGAAAAAGACCAAAGAATGAATCTGAGAACTGGTGAGGAGTTCAGAGAAGGTGCAAGGTGGCAAGAGCCCAGGTCTTGCCTATTCAGGAAAAGAATTTTAGCAGGCACAGCCCAAGGACTCTTGAGACAGAAAACCGAATTTCGTCTGATTTTTTCCTAATCAATTTGACCTGCTTGCACATGGCTACCCAGATAATTGGGGGAACCCAAGAAATTGGATCCAAGGCCATTTCCCCATTAAAGAGCATGGTTATCTCCACCGACATTCCTCCCTGAGTTTTTAATTCTCCTCCTTCCTTCCTCTTCCTCCTCCTCAGGGATACTCAAGGAGGACCAGCCCAGATGCTTGGCACTCCATGCCTTGTTGTCCTCAGAAGAAATATTGGCAAAATGGGAGCCTTAAAATTAAATAGCAAGGAGTGTCCAATAATTAGATTTTATACCCATTGTTTATTTAATACAACTTTAAAACTACATTAAGAAGGCAGAACTGCGCAGTGTAGCATGAAAATGAGCTGGAAGCTTTCCAAGTGAAGGCCAGGAATGAGCAAATTGGTCAGATGTGCAGGATGGCTCCAACTAAGATGTAATCAAGAAACCGCACTTCTGGTGTTTCATCAGCAAGGGATACTACTCAAAAGCATTTGATTTCCAGATCCCCAGGCTGTAGAATGGCCCGGGGCCACCTGACCTGCCAGAGTGGAGTCAACATCAGCTATGGATCTCCAAGGGGACTGTGCTGGGGCATCCCAGAGCCAGAGGGAGGGAGGCGGGATCGGTGCTGCTCCTCCTGTGATGGTAAATTTTATGTGTCAACTTGACTGGGCCATGGGTGCCCAGATAATTGGTTAAACATTATTCTGGGTGTGTATGTGTGGGCGTTTCCAGAAGAGATTAGCATTTGAACCAGTAGACTAAGTAAAGTGGATTGTCTTCCCCATTGTGGATGGGTTTCATCCAATCCACTGAGAGCCTGAATAGAACAAAAAGGTGGAGGAAGGGAGGATTCACTGTGGCTCTGCATCGTTGAGCTGGGACAACAATCTTCTGCTCTTGGCACTCCTGGTTCTCAAACCTTCAGACTCGGACTGAATCTACACCATTAGCTCTCCAGCTCTCAACTTCGAACTACACCACCGGCTTTCCTGGGTCTCCAGCTTGCAGAAAGCAGATGGTGGAACTTCTCAGTCTTTATAATCACATGAGCCAATCCTTTATAATAAATCTCTTTCTATTGGTTCTGTTTCTCTGGACAACACTTACAAACACACTCCCACCCACATGCCATTTGCTCCAGATTGCTTGCTGCTATCTGGAAGGAGGACCTTAAAAAGCACCTCTGGGCCTAGGCTCTGCCCCTTCAAAAGCAAATTGGGAGCTCTGGGTGTGAGGCAGAGTGACCTCAGTTAGCAAGGGCTTGGTGCCTAGACCCAAATACCTGGACCCTTGGTGTCTGTACCTTGGTGCCAGTACCCAAGTGCCTGTATTCGGCCCGTTCTCTGTTGCTCTCTTGTCATTTGGCTTCTGTGGCTTCCCTGGATTTGACCATCTATGAGCTTCCTGACCACCCTCTCATCTGAACCCTAAACAGAGCCTTTGCCTGCCTCTCCCTTACCACAGGACTTCCTGAGAGCCTGACTACAGACCCAGGTCTTCACCCTCCTACCCAGTCCCCTTCTGATATCCAATCCCCATCTATGACTCCTTGACCCTTGATGCACAGTCTACCTCCTGGCGCCTCAGACATGTGGCCTACCATGGGCTTTAGTATCTGGCATGGCTGCCTGGAATCTGACTCACTGCCCACTCACCTGGTTCAAAGCCCTTAGCTCCACCTCAGCCACCAGCCTCTCAGCCTCTCCCCAGCCCCACCTCACCCCTATCTTGACCCCACATGCTGGGCTTTCAGCCTTCCTCCATCTCTTTCTTTCCTGGCTCCTCATCTGCTTTCACACCTGTGCTGCCCCTTTGACGTGCTGTGGTCAGCATCTGCCCAGAGCATTCACATCTTTCTTGATCCTCTGTCGGGCCACTTGAAAACACTCTTCCCTTCCCTGCCACACAGGCTCAACCACAAGCCAGGGTGTCTTCAGTCAGAAACGCATTAACTAAAGAGTCCAGATGTCCCTGGCCCTGGTTAGCCTGGCTGCTGGTCGCCGTAAGAACTGGGTGCTGAATCACACCTTCTTCCTGAGGCTGTGTCCCACTTTGTGCCCCAGTTTTGGTAACTGGGCCCCTTCTTGTTCTCCTGAGTCTTGGTCCTGATAACTGGCCAGAACCTGTGCTTTTGTAGTCCTTGGACCCTGCTTTGGTCCTATCAGCCCCACTCTGGGGCCTGGGCCCTGCCACTTGCCAACAGTCCTTCTTGCCAATGCCTGCTGCTACATCTCCTGTTGCTCAACTCCCATGAAAGCCAGATCCAACATCCCAACCCCTCCCGCTGGGCTGCCCTGGTGTAGACTGGCCTATTGCACTTCAGCATGTGCTCTTGATGCTGGCTTCTTCCCATTGGCTGTCACTGGTGTCAATCCCTGACCCCGAGTCCCTCCCCTGCGAGGTGTACACTTCAATGTCCCCCAGCTCCACCCAATCTAGATCACCATCTGGGCAGTAATATTTACTCAAATAGTTTTTTCTAATGACTAATTTCTATGCTATCAATTAATAAGGCCATATTGTTGAACTAAACCAGCAGAAAATGTCATAGCAAACACTTAGTGAGTTGATTTTTCCACCTGTGTTACAATTAGAGAGGAATGGAAGGCCGCATATTATCAAAGGCTAGATCGTGTATTAAGGACTCTGACTGGAAAAGAGTTAAGACAAGGAAGGGAGAAGTCAGTGTGGGCTGGATCAGACAGATGCACTGTTAGAGACCTGCAGGTTAGAGACGGAGGCTTAGTCCGTATTTTTCCACACCTAGAACAGGACTAACCTTATTGACTCATTCAAGGATGTGAAACTTTTCATACAAGTGTATTTGTTTATTTATCTTCATAAAAATTTATTTATTCATTAATTCACCAATCATTTAAACAAATAAACCATTTATTGAGTACCTTCTATGTCTCAGGCAAGGTATTGGGCACTGTGGATATAAAGATGAATAAGACACAGTTGCTCAAAGAATTCGCAATATAGAGGGGAAGACAGACACTTAGAGAGTTATTTGTGTCCTGTGTGGTGACAGAGATATGCAAAGTGTGTTATAGGAGCAATAGGAGTGGGGGAGCAGAAATGAGACAGGAAGGCTTCTTGGAGGTGAGGATGATGAGCCATGGCTAAAGGAATAATTGTAGCTTAGTTAGACAAAAAGGGATAGAAGAGCTTTCCAGACAGAAGGAGCAGCATGAACAGAGGCATATGGTAGAAGAACAATTTGGGGAGTGTGTGTGTGTGTGTGCGCACACACGCGTGCATGCTCAGGGACGTGGTAGAATTAAAAAGTGATCAGGGTTCTCAGAGCACAAAGTTAAAGGCAGAAGATAATGCGAGATCAGCCCAGAGATCTGTAGAGGCCTGAATCCCATATTAAGAAGCTGGGAATTTTCTTACCCACAGGAAATGGGAAATCACTCAATATTTTAAACAGAGGCGTGACAAGGTCAGATTTGGTGTTAGAAAGCTCGCGAGACCTAGAGGGTGGAGGAATGGATTAGAGGAGAGCAATTCTTGAAGCAGGAAGACTAGTGCAGAGTTTAGTGAACAGGCATCCAGCTGAGGAGTCCTGAGGACCTAAACTAGGTGAGGGCCTGAGGGCCTGGTTATAGGTCAGATAATAACATGGAAAGACAAAAGGATGGAAAATACAGAGAAGAGCACAGGAGCCATTTGGGACATGGTGACAAAATTAACTTCACTGGAACTGGAGTACCAGAGCAGAGAAAATCTTTAAAGCAGCAAGAGGAAAAAGAGAAATATTATCTTCAAAGAGCAAAAATAAGACTTATGGCCAACTTAGAGCCAACTTCTCGACAGAAATCACGGAAGCCAGAAGACAGGGAATAATATATCCAAAGTCCTAAAGAAAACAACTGCCAACATAAAATTCCTACAACGAATATATCCTTCAGAAGCAAAGATGGAAAGGGTTTCTGCTTCCTGGTGGGATACAGTAGCTTAAGGCAGACCAGCATTCCTGCCAAGAACAAGGAGATAGCCCAAATAAACAGAGAAATCATTCATTTGAAGGCATTGGAGATCTGCTGAGGAAATCAGAACTGGAGGGGCTAAGATTCTGGATAGGAAGGAAATTTAGAGAGGTGAGCTGACTTCTGCAGCCAGCAGGAGTCTGAGAATGAGGCTTTGCACAAATGAAAGTCTGCTGTTGGGGACCAGAGAAACTAGCAGAGTTTTTGGTGGAAATTTGGGGGCTCCTGATCTCATGGCCTGTTTTTCTCTCAAAGGAAAATCCCCCTAACCAAAGCTCACTGCTGCACTGGCTCTGGAGGACAGATGGGTGAGGGCTTGGCTTCCTCATTCTTATCATGATGCCCTCCTGGATCCTGCCAGATGCTGCAGCTCAGGTAAGGGTGGGGCTGGATTCTGCCCTCTGTCCTGGCTGGCTTTCCCTAGAGCATTAGTCCTGGAAAGCTTGAGAGGTAACTGAGCAATTGGTTGAATGAGAGAGTGAGGGTCAGAGTCAAGGCCAGGAGTGCAGGAGAAGAGTTGAGTGCAGAAATAGGCCACACCTGGGCCAGGTCTTGGAGGCCATGATTAAACAAAATGCAGAGATCTGAAATCCTACCTCTTATCCTCAGACTACACTCCTCATAGCTTTCCTCACAGGCATGAGAGTTTCCTTTCTGCTTCTTTGCTTATTATTCTGCTCTTCCTGCCTGGATTATCCTTCCAAACCACTTGACCCCCTCTAGCTTCTCATTATTTCTCCTAGGGGCTCTACCACCACCATGAGGCCGTCCCCTTTCTACACGGAGCCCTCCCTCCTCAACACTCTCAGATCAATTAACGTTGGTCCCAAGCTCCCTTGTATGGTTGGTACTCAAACTCTCTATGGACAGCTCCCAGCTACTCTACCAGACTGTCAGCTCCTTGAGGGCAGGGGCCAGCACCGCAGCCCAAGGCTTTTCACAGAATACACATCTGATGCGCGATGCTTTGAGTGAGGAGAGAGATAATGACCACAGTACTTTCAAGTGGCCAAGTATCTCAGCAACCAAGGTCAGAGCAAACCTAGACCCCCAGTTCTTGAAGCCAGAGTCCTTGTCTTCTCTTTCATCTATTCCTATTTCCAACTTCCTCACTCCCTAGAGCATGCTAAAAGAAAGTAAATGCTGAATGAATGAATGAATGAATGAATGAAGTCACTTTTTCCAGGAATCCTTATAAATGACTGGTTTAAGGATTTTTTTCCTTCTTCTTTTTCTTTTCTTTTTTTTAACATCAGCCTCATTTTAACTCGACTTTGATCTTGACTTTGCAGCCATGGGTTGCTATAAGAATCTAGTGAAAGGTACAAATCCTCTCTCTAAAAAATGGACCTCCCCATATACCAAAAAAATTTGCATGCAATTTTTGAAAATTCATGGAACACTCCCGCCTCAAATTACAGCACCCATGCAGTGGATCTTTCAATACTTTGTGTCTCATGGAGTGGAGTGGGGACTGTCGTCAAGGATCTGCTTCCATCAGTTAGGGCACCTGAGGCAACAGACACTCCCCTCCAAGTAGAGTTTATTTCCAGCCCATTTAGGTGCCACATGTGATTTAGCCATTTATAATCTTGGGCAAGTCACTAGACCTCAGTTTGCAAATTGCAAAAAGAGAAAAATAGACGGCCAAGACAAAGGAATTTCTACTTGATTCCATGGATGATTAATTCAAAATCAATAAGCTCAATGCCATATCCTTTGCTCCCACAGAGAAATCCCAACATTGAACCCAACAATAGTTTCAATGTCCATTGATCCTGGGCTCATGCCCTCTCTAGCCTTAGGTTCTCTGTTGCCCAGGAGCTGGCAGAACCACCTCCTTCTTGTTACTAAGTATGGTAGGCTGAATAATGGCCAGTAAAACTATACAGGTCCTATTCCTTGGAACCTGTGATGTGCCCTATATGGCAAAATGGACTTTGAAGATGTGATTAAGGGTGATAACCTTAAGGATGATTAAGATAGGATTACTATAAACTTAGTATAACACAAGTATATTGCCTTACAGTTCTATAGGTCAGAAGTTCAACGTGGGTCTCCCTGAGATCAATAAGATCTTGATCTCCATAAGATCAAGGTGTTTGCAGGGCTGAGATCCTTCTGGATGTTCTGAGGGAGAATCTGTTCCCTTGTCTTTTCCAGCTTCCTTTGCAGCTTCTAAAGGCCACCTGCTTTCCTGGGCTCATGGCCCCATCCTTCAAAGCCAACAATTTTGGGCCGAGTCCTTCTCATGCCGCCATCTCTCTGATTCTCCTTTCCAATTTCCTCTTCCACTTTCAAGGATCCTTGTGTTTACATTGGGCCCAAAGGGATAATGCAGGATTATCTCCATATCTTAAGGTCAGCTAATTAGCAACCTTAATTCCGCTTTGCCATGTACCCTAACATCTACACGGGTTCTGGGAATTAGAACATAAACATCTTTGGGGGGGCACTATTCCACCTGTTACAGAAGGAGATGGTAAAGAGAACATTGTAGGTATAATGGAAAAGTATAAGCCAATGTCTGTAAGAAGAATGCATGAGGTAGGTTTGAGGGACAGTGAGGGGACTCATGAGCAAAGAAACTAGGGTTCCAGAAGGAGAGTTATGAGACTAAGACTAAAGAGGTAGTTTGGAGCCAAATGGTGGGCAAAAGGCTTCAAATGGCAGGATGGTAAAGAGCTTTGTTGTATACACAAGAGGGAGCAAGGGGTGCCTTGATGGGAGTGTGGTTTAATAGTTACCAGATGTGGTGAAAGGCAGGAAAACAAACAGCCTTTGGCATTCAGTTCTTTGGCCTTATTTCCATCACAGCCCCAGGAAGTGAAGGGGTGACCCTGGGCATAACATGGGCATCTGTGGGATAGATGTAGCACTAACATGACCAAAATCACAGGACGCTGAAAACCCAGAGAAGGTGGGAGGAGAGGAGGAAGAGAAAGAGTGGAGAACAGGGCAGAGTTTAACCCATTCATAACCTTCTCCTGCCTTTTAATTCCCATTGAATAGGGCTGATTCTGTTTTGATAGAAAACATGCCCAGTGCATGGTTCAGAAGGCTATAGAATTGAGAGCTATTAAATACTAAAAAGACAAGGTGAGAAACAATTTGCAAAATCTCCTCTTTTTATAGACTGCAGCGATTGAGAAAAATTGAGTAAATTCCCCAGCTGCCTCAACTTCAGTCTGTTTCAAGATTCCATCAATTTTTTACGGTACAATCAATATTTATGAATCCCCAAAGAAATGTCACAAAGAGAAACCCAGCGCAACATTTTCTCAGTGGTTTGCAGAGATGTAACAGGGGGACCTAAATAACTTTTAAAATAATCTCAATGACAATCAAAGACTCTTCCATAGCCAATATGGTTTAATGTCTGTGTTTATATTAGCTGTTCTGCCTAGGGTGGGGGTGGGGAAGGCAAAACACTTGGAGTTTAATCTGTCCAAAAGATGACACTCAGCTATAGTAAGTACTCTGTAATATGGTACTTAAAAATTCAAAGGAAGTACTATATTAAAAAGTCCCTGGATTTTTTCTTTAATGCATTAAAATATCCTCCATTGGTTAAGCAATGGATTTTTTCAGTCAGCTGGAAAAAAAGATTTCTAGGGGAGAAAAAAAAAAACAGACAAACAAATCCACATTGCTTTAATGGCTACTTTAGGTTTAATATCTAAACTTATTTAAATAACTCTGAGCCCTCCTGCTGAGAAATATTGAAACTAATGGATTTCTTTGTGCGTAATCTCCATTTAAATGTAGAGTTTAATTTCCCTTTCGGCTAAACCTGTGTGAAACTAGTCTTGAAATGTCCCTCTAAAAAAAAAGAAAGCCCCATATAGAATATTTAGGGGGATTCCTTTATTTTATTTAAAATTGGTTTTGGGCATTAAAACTAAATAGCCAGCCAACAGTGAGCCCACAGACCCCCGAAGTTTACACTTGGAGTCCAAGGTGGGTGCTGGGGGCCAGTGATACCCACGGGCGCAGACGCCCATGTGCACCATCAGAGCATCTTGGCCCTGCACAGATCCAGCACCATCTGTGAGATGTGCTTCTAGGGGCACCTGGCAGACCTCGCTCTCTGCCCCCAACACTGTCCCCATCCTTCCCATAACAACAACACTGGAAATTCCACTACTGGAGCTTCATCTCTGAGCTTGTGGCTTTGATTTCTGTTCCACGCAGATTGCCTCAGGCAGGGTCATACTCTCCGTGTGGCTGAGGACATTTTGTGTGCATGGATATGCACAGAGTCCGGTGATGTCAGAATGGTAACAAAGACCTAGAAATTGTTCAATGCTGCCCTTTTATTCTGAAGGCAATGAAAACGAGGCCCAAAGAGGGCTAAGTCACTGGTCACTGGCAAAAGTGGGACGATAGCCCACGGTGTCCTGGTTCCCAGGCCACCATGCTCCCTTTGCAGGGGCATATTCTACACCAGCAGACCCTTAGTGCCTGTGTCTCGCACATCCAGGTGTTAGTCCACGTGCTTTTTCATCCTTGCTGTGTAACCGAGAATTTAAACTGCACGTGTGAATACACCTATAACTGAGTGTGTGGGTTAAAGTACCGTATGTTTCTTATAACCACTCCAAATGATACAGGCAAGAGAATATTAGGGTTGTCACCCAAGGATTCCTTTAGCTGACTTATCTTGAGTGTGCAGATAAAATTCAGGTTATAAAGATGCAATTGGTATATAACTCTTTTCATGACACCCCACTGCATAAAACCAGCCACATCTGGGGGTGCCTGCCTCATGATAAGCTTCTACACTGGCTGGGATAATTCATGGACAATGGATGTACTAACGGTTTAGAGCTGAGAGTGAGAGGGGGTTGAATGTCTTTAACACAACGTCTCTGTGATGGAGAAGAGCCCTGCACAGAGGCCGGAGTCCTGGGTTCTGGGCCCAATTCCTTCTCTTAACAGCTGTGGGAGCTGGGCAAGTCCTGTATCCCTTCTGAGCATCACTTGCCCGACTTTTAAAATGGAGATGATGATAACTTAGTAGATCAAAGGGCAGGACCCTGGACCAGATGATTTGGGGGGATTCTTCAGGCTATAAGATTTGATTATATTACATTATAACATGACAGCAAGCTGAAGAGAAGATAGAATATTTGAGGTGTAGTGTTAGCATGAGTGCACACATGCACACACACACACACACACACACACAACTTTGAAGACAAGATCCATTTCAGACTTGCTTATTATAAGTGACTTAGAAAATATGAGTGGCAATGTGAACCACAGCCTAAGGTGGTCCTGCTTGTATAAAGCTGTGTGCCTGCCCTGTCTCTCCGCCTCTCTGAGACCACTTATAGAACAGCCTAGTAGGCCAAATGGCTTGGCAGTGTAATTGGAGGGACAACGTTAACTCCATGTTCTAAAAATTTTATCTTCAGCAGCCTGTCTCAGGGGTCATGATGTCTAGTCCTTCCTATGGATGAGAACATTGCAAGCTTCAGTTCAAATGAAGAGTTAGTACCCAGGGGAGACATTGCTGTTATTAGCCATTAACACTTTAGCTAGAATCAATTCTTCTGTCACACAACAGGGCCTTGAAGATTGCAGAAAGTTACATGAGAAGATGGGAGAGACATAGGACAGACCTTAGCTGTCACCTAGGAAAGGAAGGGCCGGTCTGGACAATAGCTAGGGGAAGTGAAAGCCTGGGCAGTGGGGTGGGGACTCAAAGGCAGGGGGGGGACCTGAAAACAAGCTGCTTACTTCAGAGTGCTCTGAGGGCTGGCCCTGGCACCACCACTGCCCAGGGGCCATGCCCAGCTGCTGTGCTGCGCTCAGCGCTGTGAAGGCCTCTGACCAACAGAAGGAATGGCCCTTGCTTTCAAGGAGCTTATAGTCCATCTGGGGAGACAAGACACTACAGAATTCAATACTAAACTAGAAGGGCATGGAGATTCAGAGCAGTGTGGAGGCTTAAAAGAGAGATCAGGCTGACTGGGCAGGTAGGAAAGGCCTCAGAGAGAAGGGGACAACTGGAAAAGGCCATCAAGGACTGGTCAGACACAGGTGGGCAGTGGGAAAAGCAAGAGGAACAATGAAGAGGACACAGAGCTTACAGAATGTCACATCAGTCACAGGGCCTCATTTTGAGCTGAAGTGTTTTGTGGGTCATAGGCCAAGTCTCAGACTCTACCCACAGTAGCTGGAGTCCAAACCATAGGCCAGTAGACAGGAAAACTTCCCTGCCTACCCCAGCCCAGAGGACAGCTCAGTCCTAACTCCTGTGCTGCTCAGTCAACACAGAAGCCTTGCCAGAAAGCCTCTCGTCCAGGAGTTCTTACTTCTGAGGTCACAGTCCCCTTTAAGGATCTGATGAAAGCTGTGAACTGACCCTCTCCCATAAAAACATGACCTACCAAATGCACGTACAATTTCACAAGGTTCAAAAACACCATGGAACTGATCCTTGGACTCTAATCAGTAAGATCTAACCTAATCTTCTCATTTTCCACAGAAGAGAGTCTGGGGTCAAAAACTGACACACCCCAGGTCACACTCTAGTTAGAGCCAGGACCAGAACTCAGGTCACACTCTAGTTAGAGCCAGGACCAGAACTCAGGTCCCTCTTTCTTCCAGTGCAGTGAACTTCAGCAGTTTGCACACATTCATTTGTATCATTAGGTATCTTTTCATAGTTATACAGATTGCCACAAAAATGCTGTGATAAACCACCCCAAAATTCAGTGGCTTGAAACAATAAGCATTTATTTAGCTCTTGAGTCTGTGGGTTCAAGATTTAAGCTGGACTCAGTTGGGTGATTCTTCTGGTCTCAGTTGAGCTCGTGCATCTAGGGCCAGCTGGCTGGTGACTGATCTGTACTGGCCTCAGCTGGAGTGACTTGGATAACTCAGCTCTGCCTCACATGTCTCTCCCTCCATCAAGCTAAGCAGGGCATGTTGGCAGATGGCAGAGGCTCAGGAGAGCCCATTTCACCATCACATTTGCTACCATCTCATTGGCCAAAATTACATGGTTGAGCCCAGTGTTGAGTGGTGGGGCAGTTCACTTGTCCAGGATGAGAGGGCATTACAAGTTATAGGGAAAAGGGTGTAGCTACAGGGAAGGGGGAAGAAGTGGGAACATCATTACAATCTACCTCTCACGGTTTATATCCCCCAAATATATTATGTGTTGCCCGAGGACCAGTGCTGTATCTCATTCATCACAGTAACCTAGCACAGCGCCTGGTACAGAGGAAGTGTCTTGATTGCTGGATTGGGTGATGTGTGTGCTCATCATAAATGGCCCAACCCCAGTGAACTGCAGGCAGAGCGAGACCAAGTTTCTATGTGTTTCAGCCCTTCCATGGGGCCAACTTACTATGGGCAATGAGTAATCAAGGGCCTTGGCCCTTGAGAAAGAGGGGGGAAATTGACCTAAATAAATTTAAAGAAGATAATTTTAACTATGGCATCTTCCCATTCTGTGTCCCTCCTGCCTTCTGGTGATACTGCTTGATCCTGCTGCACCTTATCTGCAAAAATTCCCCCACTGCAATATCCTGCTCTAGCCCATTCCCAGCTAGTTCTCTCAGATCCAAAATGACCTGTTTCCTTACTACAGAACTGCCAGTTCTCTCAGTGCTAGATGTTAGGACAGCAATCTGATTAAACAGCATTTATACATGACCTCAAAATTATTTTTATGTCTTGGCAGTTTTATGTTTACTCTCTCCCCACTCCACCTACCAGACCGTGCACACACTTCTCTGTTCCTTTTCACATGCTCCAGCCATTTCTGACTCCCTCTAGGTAGACTTTCCTATTTTCGCTTAGCTGTTAAAGAGGAACATTACTTCTTATCTTAGCCTCCCAATGATCCTCTAGCTTTCCCCAGGGGATGGGGCTGAAGTTGTCCAGGACAGGCTAAAGGAGGGGCTTTAGCCCACTACATACATGGTTACCTTCAAGGAAGGTGGCCCACCAGCCAGTTCTTTCTCACAAAGTAGGGTGTTAGAAGAGCTCCTGTTGCCCACTTTGTTGGTTAAATCACCCTTGCTGCCCTAGCCACGGCAAATCTGATCCATGTCCGGTGCACAACTTGAAGCAACCACAGATGGCCCAGGCATCAAGGTGTCCCTAAGGTAACCTGGCTTATAGCGTTCTGCCATGCTGAAGCACTTCATAATGAATGCTGTACATCGGTCCACTCAAGTCCTTTCTTTGGGAAGACTGAATATTGGCTGAACGAAGAGAAGATGGATCATAGAATCTGTGGTTGTTTTCCTGAGTGATTTCCTGTGATTCCTTTTTCATTTCTATATAAAGTATGATGCACATCTTAGTGTTAGAAGAGCTGCTGCGACTTGGGAGAACTTTGCAGCTGATGAGGACAGATTTTGAGCAACTCCACATTCCAGTGTATCCTTCAACACGCCTACAACATCAAAAGCACACATCTCTTCCCTAGTGGCACTCGGAGCCTGATGGTAGAAAGAGGGGAGGGTCACGAAATGTTGTTTCTAGCCTAGAACTATGCCCATCCACAGGTCATTCCATAAATTTTCTCTTGACTATGTTTAAAAAAAAACTAATTCATTTTATTGATGTCACTGACTAGCTTACCATTGGTTTTTAATTACTTGCAGTTCAATAAAAGTATCATCAAGTTAACTTGGTTTGTGTTTTATGTAATTACAACACCAAACTCCTCTCTTTCATCTTCTGCCCTTCAAGCCTATTGGCCAGAGCCTAGTCATCACCCATGACACAAAACACTCAGAGGGCACTAAGAATGAGGGTGAGTGTCTCATTATCCTTGTCAATCTGGCCCAGAGTTAGAATCCCTGCTGGTGGCATTACTTTCCAATATATGGGGCCTGTGTTCATGCTGTTGGAATGTCTCTTAATTAAGAATCTTTTTTTGTCTTATGCATAAATTAATCAAGGTAATTATTGTAGCATTATTATTATTACATTGTACTTATAGAGCACTTACCTCTGAGGTGCTCGAAGTAGTTTATAGATTTTTTTAATCTAATGAACTCTAGTAGCCTCTAGGCAAGATGGAGAGCAGAGCAGGGATTATTAGAGCCACATTGTAGTTGGAGAAAATGGGTCAGGCCAGAAGCAGGGGTGGCTGTGTGTTGCTGCAAAATAACTCTCTCAGATTTGCTTATATGCTCATATCCATGTTCTCCTCTGTCAATGGAGGTACGGGGTCAGGAGGAGAGCTGCCTTTGAGTGTGGTAGGAAGTGTTCCTTCTCTGTATGGAGAAACTATACTCAGATGGCACCCTTGGAGCCCAGAGAGCTCCTCCTGTGGGGTTTGGGCTTAGAAAACAGACCAGAAATATAATTTTCTTCTTCCTTTCTTCCCCTTTTTTCACCTGCCCTTAAGTCTCACCAAGTCCCTGAACCAGCCGCTACTTTGTGGAGCTGGAAGCAAAGGGTGTAAGGAGAGAGAAGGAAAGCTTCCTCAGCACTTGTCATAGCACCACCCGGCTTACTCTGACCTTGACTCGCATCATCATGATTTCATGTGTCTCCCTCTGGTGCTCTAAGTCCCTTAGGAGCAGCAGAGCCTGGGATGAGCAGAGAGCAGGCACCATAGTGGTCTGGGGGAAAGTCAAGTGCTGATAGAGGTCGGGGGAGTTTCCAACCCACTCTAATTTGACTAGGGGGCAACAGGAGGCAGCAGCATTGTGTAAGAGGCTTGGGCCAAAAGTTCCTATATTTAGTACTGATAATAATAGTAACAAAAATAACATCAAGGTGGCAGTTGTATAGGTCTATTTCCAAGTACAGAAAATAGACTTTCCCCTCTCTCACGAGATTGCTAGAGTATGTTTGGCTATCAACATCCACATTGTTTTCTCGTTCTTTGGATAAATACCCAGAAGTGGAATAGCTGGATCATATGGTAGCTCTATTCTTAATTTTTGGAGAAATCTTCATACTGTTTTCCATAGTGGCTGCACCAATTTACGTTCTCACCAGCTGTGTATGAGGGTTCCCTTTTCTCCACATCCTCTCCAACTCTTGTCATTTCTTGTCCTGTTAACCATAGCCATCCTGACGGGCGTGAGATGATATCTCATTCTGGTTTTGATTTGCATTTCTCTAATAATTGGTGATGTTGAACATCTTTTCAGGTACCTGTTGGCCATCTGTATATTTTCTTTGGAAAAATGTCTATTCAGATCATCTGCCCATTTTTAATTGGGTTGTTTGTCTTTTTGTTGTTGAGTTGTATGAGTTCTTTATATATGTTTGATATTAACTCCTTATCAGAGATATGATTTGCGAATATCTTCTCCCAATTGGTAGGTTGTCTTTTTGTTTTGTTGATGGTTTTCTTTGCTCTGCAGAAGCTTTTTAGTTTGATGTAGTCCCATTTGTTTGTTTTTCTTCTGTTATAGAGAAGTTGAAATATAATGATGTACAGCCGAAATTTACGTAATGTTATAAACCAACATTACCTCAATTAAAACAAAAAAAAAATCTACATTGTTAGAACTCAGCAGATTCTATTGGTCACTCATCAGCATATAAGCAAATCATGGTGATTGCTGGGGAAACAGGAGGTAACTGACAGTAAGTAAGGAAAATCTAGAGATACATTCAGTAACTGTGGGCTCTCTACCTCCAGGAGACTCTGGTCCATTTCATTAAGCAGGTCCAATTCACAGCAATTTATGTGTTTCCTCAATATAGAAAACCTCTTCCCTCCCCTCTCCCTCCCTGCCTAGCTTAGTCCAACCATTCTTAAGACTCAGCTCAGACATCCTTCATTCATTTCACAACTGTTTTGACAATAGTGCCTTTACCTTAAGAATGAGGCACTATTCTGAGCATTATTCTGGTGGAGCAGTGACAAAACAGATTTTAAAAAATTCTTGCCCTCACAGGATGGGGAAGCGGGGAGGACAGGTAATAAAGAAATAGTAAATTATCCAGTGAGTTAGACAGCTGTGCCATGGATAAATATTAAAGCAAGAGAAAGGTGATAGGACGTTCTGGTGGTAGAGGTGCCGTTTCAATAGGGTGCTTAGTGAAGACATTTGAGCCAGGTCTTGAAGGAGATGAGAGAGCAAACCATGCAGATTGGTGGGAGAGGAATATTCCAAGTAAAAGGAACAGGAAGTGCAAGGCACCAAGATCAGAGGATGGTTGACCCCTTCAAGGAAAAACAAGAAGCAGAGTGGCTGTCAAAAAAGCAAAAAATAACAAGTGTTGGCAAGGACGTGGAGAAATTGGAACTCTTGTACATTATTGGCAGGAATGCAAAATGGTGCAGTCACTGTGGAAAACAGTTTGGCAGTTCTCAAAAAGTTAAACATGAAATTACCATATGACCTAGCAATTCCACTCCTAGGAATATACCAAAGGAATTGAAAGCAGGGACTTGAACAGATACCTGTATGCCAATGTTTATAGCAACATTATTCACAATAACCAAAAGGTGGAAACCACCCAAGTACCCATCAATAGATGAACGTACAAACAAAATGTGTTCTATCCATACAATTAAATATTATTCAGCAGACCACCATAAAGACTTTGGCTTGGACTCTGGGATGGGAGTTATATGGGAGAAGGGGGTGGAACTGGGGAGTGACATGTTCTGACTATCTTTTAATAGGCTTCTATGTTAAGAGTCAATAAAAGAGAGGCAAGGATGGAGGCAGAGAGACCAATGAAGAAGCCATTGCAATATTCTGAGCAAGATATGACAATGTCTTCGTGGTGGCAGTGGAGGTGATAAGAAGAGGTTATATTCTAGATGTAATTTTCAGGTAAAGGGGCCGG
The DNA here is from genome assembly GCF_057802395.1 of Ceratotherium simum simum. Lineage (NCBI taxonomy): Eukaryota > Metazoa > Chordata > Mammalia > Perissodactyla > Rhinocerotidae > Ceratotherium > Ceratotherium simum. Next base: position 36,848,883 of record NC_141913.1, read on the forward strand.
TTTCGTGGCTTACTGGTTAAGTGCGCGCGCTCCACTGCTGGCGGCCCGGGTTCGGATCCCGGGCACACACCGACTCGCCGCTTCTCTGGCCATGCTGGGGCGGTGTCCCACATGCAGCGACTGGAGGGATGTGCAACTGTGGCATGTTCTGGGGCTTTAGGGAAGTCGGGGAGGAAGATTGGCAATAGATGTTGGCTCAGGGCCGGTCTTCCTAGGCAAAGGGAGCAGGATTGGCATGGATGTTGGCTCCAGGCTGATCTTCCTCACAAAAATAATAATAATAATAATAATTTTCAGGTAAAGATAAACATAGTTGTTGATGAATGTGGATTATGAGACAAAGAGAAGAGTTAAGGATAATTCAAAAGTTTTTTCTGACCTGAGCAACTAGAAGGATGGTATTAGTTACCATTAACTGAATACACAGGAAAATGGCAGTTTTGGGGATTAGGAGATCAATACCTTGTATGGGACATGGAAAGTTTGAAATGTTTATTAAACATCCAAGTAGGGATGTTTAGAAGGTAGCTGAATATATGAATCTTGAATTGGGAAAGCAGTTCAGACTAGAGCTAAAATTTTTAGAGTCCTCAGCATATAGTTGAGACTGGGTGAGACCACCAAAGGACTGAGCCTAGACAGAGAAGGAGAGATCCATGAACTGAGCCCTGGAGGACCCAACATCAAGTGGTCAAGGAGATGAGGAGGCTGAGAAGCAGCAGCCAGAACAACAGGAAAAAAAAACAGGAGTGTCGGGTGTCCTGGAAGCCAAGTAGAGACAATGTTTTTAGGAGAAAGAGTGATCAACTGTGGTCAATGCTGCTGAGTTTTCAAATAAATGAGGACTTAGATCTGGCTATTAGGTCGAGAAATATAGTCACTTGACAAGAACAGTCTCAGTGGAGAGGAGGGGCCAAAAGCCTAAATGGAGTGAGTTCAGGTGAGAATGGAATGAGAGGAATTGAGACAGCAAGCAGAGAGATGCCTTCTGAAGAGTTTTGCTAAAAAGAGGAACAGAGAGATGAGGTAGTAGATGGAGGGGGAAGTGGAAGGGGTTGGAGGCTAGGAAGGCTTTTTCATCCCTTCTGGCTAGTTAGATACCTATCCTACCGGTTCACACCTCTACCTCCCCAAACAGGCTGTGAGCTCCTTGAGGGCAGGCAATGTACCTCATTCATCCGAGTCACTGAGTTTTAGCAATGTGTCTAATATATAATAGCTCTCAGACAATCTTTGCTAAACTGAACTAGGTACAGACCTGAGCATAGTCAGATTGATTTATGGAGGAGTAAAAATTGGTGGGGGGTAAAAAAGGAATATTCAGCAAGTTGTCTGAATGGCATTCAAATTAAGCCCTGAACTCTGGGACTTGCTTTAGATCTTGGAGGGGAGACTTTGTGCCTGTAATAAACAAGATGTAGCTCTCAAACCCATTTCCCTTCATCTAAAACTCATCTCTCTGCCATGGTCAAGTGTAGACCAGTGTAGCCTGTAAAGCCCGTGAGGCTAGCAGGAATGCACCATGTGTTAACAGGACACAGCTCTGGAATCTATGCCTGATATCATCAAAGCCTTGATCCACTGGCTGACTTCAAGTCAATTGTCTTGAATTTTGAAATTGAATTCAAGTGGCTAATAGAAGGTTGCCGGTTGTGCTTATTTCCTGACTTTTTGTCACTTGTATGGACATTTGGATCAAGAAGATTGATTTGTGCTTCCTTTTCCTCCTCATAGTGAGAAGCCAGAAGGGTACCACAGCCTGCACAAAAAACTGAAAGCTCTACTCTTACTCTCCTCTTGGCTAAGTGACAGCTTGACGGCTAACTCTGTGCCAAGCATTATATTAAAGACTTTTACATGTATTAACTCATTTAACCCTCTCAACACCTCTATGAAATAGATTCTAATACTGGCTCTATTTTCCAGACCAGAAAATTAAAGCACATAGAAGTTAGATTTTTCAGTCCAAGGCTATATAGCTTAGGAGATGTCATCTGGCTCCAGCGTCCATGCTCTGAACTCCATCCCGATGCTGCCTCCTCCTCCTCCTCTGAAAGAGTCTTAGGCTCTTAGGAAAAGGCAACAAAATTTGTTCTTACTGCCGTCTGGTGTGTTTGTGTCTCTATGTAAGTATCCACTTAGTTGGAAGGAAAGAACCAGCTCTTGGTTCCACCTTTGAAACTAGAAAACTATTCTTTAGAAGATTAAATAACCATCACATGTGTGTCCTTAGAGGCGTCATTAACCTTCTCTAAGTCTTAGCTCCCCACCCAGGAAATGAAGATCATCTATCTGCCTTATGTAGAGAGTAACTGTGGTCAGTTTCAGACTGAGGAGTGGGGAAGAGCATAGTCTAGGAGAGAGGAGACCCAAGGCCCATGTTTGGCTCTGCCTCTAGCTCCCCATATGCCTAGGAAACGTTCTTGAACCTCACCAACCCTCCTGCTCTCAGCTGCAAAAAGAGGATATAGTCCTCGGTGCTCTATATGGACTGTAGAGTCCTCTAATAATCTAATAGTCCTCCCATACCAACACTCTCCATTTTCTGTGAAATGAAGAAAAACATGGCATAGTTCAGTTTGTTGGGGTGCTGTTCCTTTATGTTGTATGTTCAAGTTTCATTGGCCATGGCACACCAGACTGTCTCCACCCTGGGCCATCACTCAGTGCAGCTTGAAGTCTCATTCTAACAGGCAGGGGGCAATGGCACTGTATCCACATGTGCCCACGGAGGCGCTCTGAAAAAATAACACACTAAGGGGCCCCAAATCACTTTTGATGAAAGGGGTTCATTGAAGTCTCTTCCAATTTACAGACCTTATATGTCTGAGAGAAGCCTGGCATTTGTTGAGGACACAGGAGGGCATAAAGAAATCTTTTAGTAAACCCAGACTGCATTCAATACTCTAGACACTTCAAGAAAATACCATCACCACATGCTTTAAAATTATTCAAATTCAAAATTCTGCAGGTCAAATTGTGTGCCTGGTGTAACAGGATTAGACCGTCACATGGAAGGTGGTCCTGCACCCTCCCTGACATTGAAAGAAGGCTCCCCTATTGGTGCTTCTATGCTCATGGGCTGCCACTTCCTTCATTCCACCAAAACTGTGGCCAAGGGCTTGCCTCAGTGACCACTGTAGTTTTGGCATGTTCTCACCTGTCTTCCCAGGAGGCTCTGACTCTCCCAATATGTCCCTGTGCTCCAGTCCCAGGATAGAAACCAGACTGTTCAGCCTTTACTCCTTCACATGCTCCCCACACATATATGGTAATGCCTCATTTCCTGCCTCTTGGGGAAGGTGCTGCTCCACCAGGTTGTGGTCTCAGATGAGCGCCAACACCTGCTTGTTATGCCGGTTGAGATGAAAATCTTCCTAAAGTGATTTAGGCTTCCTGCCTTCTTTTTAGAGTAAACTGGATAGGAGTTAGGTTCTTTATTTAGTGGCACCTGGAAATAGACTCAGAGACTCTAGAACGGCCAGCATGGGCTTTCCATGGACTGCTCCATAGATAGTCACAGAAGAGCCAAGCTAGAAGACCTTAGATTTTACCCAACATATTGCCCCATTACCTCATTGTTGGCACCTGTTAGGCACTTAAATGTCCTTTGAATGAAAGAATGAATTTGTGCTGAGCTATAATGCACTAATTTCCTCAAAACTAAGAAAGTATTTAGGGCCATTTACCTATCCCTTCATAACCCCAAGTACCATCCATCTTTGAGTTCATGTCTGCTTTCTGTAAGTGTCCTGTCTCTTCCCTCTTTGGGGGGCTTCACTAGTCATGTTTTACTAGGGTCCCTGCCTACCTCTGGCAGTAACTTCTCTTTTTTGCTTCACTGATTCTAACATATTGATTTCCAGAAACCAGATAGCTGGTCTTCCTTCAGTGGTGCAAAAGGTAAAGGAACCCAGGCTCTAAGGTAGGGCCTAAGAGGCTGTCCCATTGATAAAGGGCTTGAATTTCTGTGCATCAATAGGTGAAATTTAGGCAGGCCCCGTGGGTTAGCGGTTAGGTGCATGCGCTCCGCTACTGGTGGCCCGGGTTCGGATCCTGGGCACACACCAACGCACCGCTTCTCCGGCCATGCTGAGGCCGCGTCCCACATACAGCAACTAGAAGGATGTGCAACTATGACGTACAACTAACTATCTACTGGGGCTTTGGGGAAAAAAAGGAGGAGGATTGGCAATAGATGTTAGCTCAGAGCCGGTCTTCCTCAGCAAAAAGAGTAGGATTAGCATGGATGTTAGCTCAGGGCTGATCTTCCTCACAAAAAAAAAAAATAATAATAGGCGAAATTTACTTTGGCTGGCACTTACCGTTTACTCATTCATTAGTTCAATACATATTTGTTTCCAAACATTTGGGACCACTAGGTAGCTGGGTTTCAAAAAAGTGAAATAGGTTCTGGACTTGTCCATAGAAACCAGTTCTATCTAATATATTTGTTGTGATATGATTGGATTTTAAGAGGCCCTCCCAATACAGGCCCTTTGTCATATTACCAGCTTTAAAGTCCAAATGCAGAGATGGGAAAAAAAGATGATCACTTTGTAGCTCCAAAATTGTATTGTATTAAAGTTTTTAGTCCCTGGGATTTCTTTAACGCTAATTGCTTCCAAGGAGTAAATTGAACCTGCTTTCGAATTTTACTCATCTGGCACATCAAGACAGGACTGAGGCTTAATTAACATTTCTTAGTATTGATACTTCTAATCAAGGTACACCATATTACTTAGGGCAACACTGTGTGTTCTCCAGAAAAGAGTTGCTAACAAGGCCTTTGTTCAAAGATTTTCTTCCCGGGGTCTTTGAGCATAACCTACTGATAGTATGTGTCCCTAAGTCACTGAGGAAGCCAGTCTCATCACTTAGAGTCACTTGTCCTCTACCTAAGTGCCTGCTGGCTCTCTGTGGCTGCTGTACAGTCACACTCTGATGTCTAAATATATAAATGTGCAAAGACAGTTAACTAGGACTTATTTGTGCCTTGGGAATTAAAAAAAGTAATTAACTGGTATTTTTAACGCATTTTCTCTTTACAGGATGATCTAGTTAAACGGTTCAGTTATACGATCAGGGAATTCGGTACCTTTTGAAATAGCCCATCTTAAATGGTTCCAAAGTTATCTTAATGGGCTGGAAGCTTGTGCTTTGTCTCCTGGAGAAGCTAAAGGAGAGGGCAGAGTTGATCTGAGAAGCAGTTGGAGAAAGACCCAAGTGCACAGGGCATGAGGGGGTCACAGTCACCACCCACCATGATCAAGCCAGAGGTAAGCAATTCACTCCTTGGGCTCAAGACGGTATTTAAAATATTATTTCAGATTAAAAAATTGTTTTCTCCTATCGCCAAAGCAATTAAAATATTCACATTGCAATATTTAAGAAATGGAAATGTCTCTAATTTCTTTAGACATCAAGCTCCAAATTCTACATTTGGATCTATTGGTCAGCTGACACTGTTAGGTTAAGGGTCAGAAAATTCGAGTTCTGGATAAGGTATACTGCCCACTAGCATTTGCTGTGTGTATAAAATGTGCATAATAACATCACCCTGGCAAAAAAGATAAGGCGTATGTAGTAGCCAGCCAGTCTCCAAGATGGATTCCAATGGTCCTGCCTCCTGGTATTCACACCTTTGTGTGGTTCCCTCTTATAGTATACCAGGGTTGGTCTATGTGACCCATAGAATATGGCGGAAGTGATGGTATGGCGTCTTCAAAATTAGGTTATGAAAAACACTGCAACTTGTGTCTTGCTCTCCCTCTCTCTCAGATCATTTGCTCCAAGGGAAGCCAGCTGGCATGGGAGTCCCATGTGGTGAGGAACTGAAGCCTCCTGCCAACAGCCACATGAGTGAACTTAGAAGTGGATCTTCTAGCCCAGTTGAACCTTCAGATGATGGCAGCCCTGGCCAATATCCTGATTGCAACTTCAGAAAAGACCCTGAGCTAGAGCCGCCCAGCTAAGTTGCTTCTCCACTCCTGACAATCAGAAACTGTGTGCTGTCACAACTGCTTGTTATTTTAAGCTACTAGGTTTTGGGTTATTGTCTTACACAGCAATATGTAAGTAATTCAGAATATGAAAACATGTCAAATTCTGAATTAGAACGCAGAAGTGTAGACATGTGATTAGATATAATTGGATGGTCACTGTGGGTCATTTCTGCCCTCTCATATCTCATGGTGATAGTACCCTCGGACCTCTACTTCCTCCCCTCCCTGAAAATTCTGCTCAGGACATAGGCTTCCAGGAAGCTTGTCAAAGCGAGTCTCTTTGCTTTTCAGTGGCTTTATTTATGGAGGCCCAGCCCACTATTTATGGGAGCCCAGACTATTAAGGCTTGTAGGGGCCCAGCTTTGGGCCTGGTGCTTTAGGACATCAGCTCTCTGGACAGGAGAGACCGTGGGGCCTAGAGGATCTCTCACTTCCTAGCATGTGGTGGCTGCTGGGCCTTCAACTTTGTGTGTACATCTCTGAGGAATTATAACCAGTTGGGGCAACATGGGACAGAAACCCTATATACTAAAGAAGCAATTTTAAGCAAGATCCCAACCCCACCCACTGCCACTCCTGCTGCTATTTCCAGTTAAATATGTTGGTTCTGACATGTGCAAGTTGTTAAGGTCAAAGAGTGAAGCAACATCCCTATAGATGGAGGAGGCAGCCCCCTGAAGGTGACAAATATTTCCTGAACTGGACACCGGGAGACAAGTGACCTGAGACAGGAAAGCAGGCTTTAGCTAAGTAAATGAGGGGATCAACTGGATTTCATGTAGGAAACAGAAATCATTGCATTTATATTAAGTAGAAAATGATTTAACATGAGAAACTGGTGCTTGCAAAGTTGGTGGAAGAGTTGAAGGAGTGTGGTATAGCCTGGCTCTCCAGGAATGACACCCTGTGTGTACACAACAATGCCAAACTGACCATCCCACGGAAGGTGGGAATTGGGAGCCTCTAGTGGACCTATTGAATTTAAGAGCACACATCCCCCCAGTGCAATCCAGGGATGAGGAGGCCATTGCTGCTCTCACCAACAGCTGCCTCTCAGTGCTCTCTGAGCTAGTGTTTGCACCCAAAACTCTGCTGCAGAAGCCCAAGTGTCCACACCAGGCTTCCCTGTAGAATTAGCCAAACCCTCAGGAAAATTGCCTGGCCTCAGTTCTACCTTCCAAATCTCAGCCAAGTTGTGTCTAGTGGAAAAATTTAATTCTCAACCAGCACCTAGCTGCACAGGAGTCTTAGAAATGTGGCTTTTAGCTTTCCAGACTCTGAAATTCAGAAAGGCACATTACAAAGAGGATCCCAAGTGAGGATGAATGAATGAAGTCTCATTATCCACATGATCTCATTTCCGTTTTCTTCTTTCCCTTTTGTTATCTATGTGCCTTTAATAAAGTCTCATCCAAATATTCCAGCTGGATTCATGTGGAATTAAGAGAAGATTTGTGTGACCGAATTGGGGGCAAAGCATATAAAGGGAAACAGGATGGTGGCAGCAGTGATTATAGCGAAGGCTTCGCAAGGGCAGTGAGCCTCGCTGAACAAGAGTCAGCCACATCTGATGTGTAGAGGCCTTCGTCTATGTTGATGGGGCTCCTGACAGCAGGAGACCACAGCTCAGCCTCTGCCCCTCACCCTCATTCAGGTATATGAAATTAAGCAAGCCTCTTAACATCACTGGACCCTAGCTGCCTCATCCCCAAAGGTCATGGGCTGGACCACAGTTGCTCTCCAGTTCCTCCTACCTCTAAGATCCATGAGTCCAGGTTCTGTGTTTATATGAGAGGAATAACCAGTGAGAGGGGCGGGGGGTACTGATGTCTCTACCACTTACCTTGGGGGGTGTTGTAAGGGGGTGTTGAAAGGTCAGGGCTAGGACTTGGGTGACATGAATGAGGTGCCTAGGGCACAGATTTAAGGAGGAGCTCACTCTCAGGGTCCTGCACATGTCAACCCTGCACTATCCTAAATTTTGCACCCTAGTCCCAGCCAGTAAAGAATAATAGGAGTCATAGGGCTGCCATCTGAATAAATGGGGTATGAATTGAGAGGTGAAGGCAGACTCTCCTGTCCAAACACCTCTCCCCGCGCTCTGGCAGCGGTGCTGGCCACCCAACTAAGCGTGATTTTTTTGGCTAATGCCAGCTTTTGAATCTCCAGCTCCCTATGAAAATGTGAACATCCTAAGATTGGCCTTCAGCAGCCCTCCGTGGAGGGCAGTCAACTGAGAAGTTTGAGCAGTAGGGCACCGTCTTGGGCTCCTTAGGGGAGTCTTGTGGGATAAGAAAAATTCTGGAAGGGAGAGGTATTGCAAAGACCAAATATTATGACTTAGCAGTTGGGGCCAGCCTCAGGGTCCAGGTCAATGGTCACCTCCCCTCAGCACAGGTTTCCCAGAGGAAACGTCTCTGTCTAGGAAGAGACAACAGGAGGCAGATCTCACAGTCACTGGGAGAACTCCTGACTCCACACACAGGCCAGGCCAGTGGCCCCCAGAAGAGCCATTTTCAGGGTTGCATTCACCCTGCCACATCCAGTGGAAGTTAAGCGCTCACTCTACTCTTTCTGAGCTCTGTCTCCGGGACTAATGCAGTCCTCTGCACTCAGAGCATGAGACAGCAAACCCCAGAGTCCCTCCCACCCTCTCTGCAAACACATCCACTGATGTCTAATATCAAGTTAAGATAGAGGAAGGGAGAAGGGAGAAAAGTTAATTTAAGGGGAAAATTATCTCTGTTCTCTGCCAATGGAACCTGTAAATTAGGGCATTTAATTACCAAAGACAATTTGATGATTTTGGATGCTAATATTTACATTAGCAACTGCTTTGAAAGCATGAAATCTGATGAATTGGCAAAACACTTTTACTCCTTTTCCCCAAATTAATCAAATGAGCTGTGATCAGGCTATTTATAAGTCTAGTTAAGTGTATCTCCCTAGTGAGAGATTTTTTTCTTCCCACCTCCTTCACATTTTGTGAGCTTGCACAGATATTCAGTTTTTCACCTAGATACTTGGTACCAGAGGATCTCAGTGGGAAGGTGTTTGATCTATTTCTATATTTAATGACACATTTCATCATAGCAGAACAGAGCATTGTGCCTTCCTTGTTGAAAATTATATTTCAGTGATAATCCCTTCCATTTGTACAACCCCTCATGACTTCCAAGGGGCTCTAATGGAGATGAGCTCACCTCCAATGCCCACTGGTGAAAGCCCTAGCTGCAGATGCTGACAGCTGATAGGTTTAGATGGACCCTTCCCCTAAAAGAGCCTGGCTGGGCAAGAAAGCATTAACCTTGAAGGGGAAGGGGACAATAGATGGACCCAGGATGGACACTTGAGACAATCTTCAGAGCAAAGACTCTCCAGGAGCCACAGCCTCCTACGATGCTGGCCATTATAGTCTTAGATGAGCCTCTTGCCCTGGCTATTGACCTTGACGATAACCTACCCTATTCTGGCTGTTGACTTTGATGATGACCTACCCTATTCTGACTGCTACTCTTGCTCACTTGATCCTCAAAGGATCTCCTCGCTTAGGCCCAGTAGTATCAAAGGAGGTGGCAGAGATATCAGCCCCATTGCCCTCTCCCCACACTAGTTATTTTACCACTATAAACACCCAGCCTGGACTCATGGATCTTAGAGCTGGAAGGAACCTGGAGAGATCATCTGGTCCAGCCCACTGACGTTTCAGGATGAGACAGCTAGGGTCCAAGATGTTAAGGCTGGAGGTAGACCTGGATGGGGTGCCATGGAGGGACATTGAGAAAACTTAAGGATGGGCTTAGTAGTTGGGCCCTTTGACCTTTAGTATCCCCTCCCCAGCCCTGAGAAGACCCACTCTGAGACAAGACTGCCACTGTTCTCCCGGGTCCCCAGCATATGGATAAAGGGAGAAGAGCACAGATGGTGGCTTTGAAAGAAGACTGGATATTAAGAGGGGTGAAGAGGGATGGAAACAGGGTCACCCGAGCCCCTGGCCTGGCCACATGGGATCTCAGTAAAATATCCTCATTGATTAAAAAAAAAGCAATGATCAAAAACCCACAGGTATTCATGTGCTGAGAACCTACTGTGTGCCTAGACTGTTCTAGATGTGGGTAAGGGGGTGGGGGAAGCAAACAAGTGTAAGACACATGACTTGCCCTCAAGGCATTGACTGTCCTCTTAGGGAGAAAGCAAGAAGTGCAACAACTTGGCTAACCACGTCGGTCCGGACATCCCAGGAGGCACAGAGAGTAAGTGCTGTAGGGGGTTTAGGGGTGAGGGGGCTGGGTGAGGGGAGAGACTCCTTGGGGATGCGTCAGCAGGTGTATTAGTCAGAATAGACTAAGTTATGCTGGGGTAATAAATGACCAGAACTACCTGTGGCTCACAACAGCAACAGTTTATATCTGATTTATTTCTAAATCGCTCTTCATGGGCCAGCTGCACCCTGCTCCATGTCCTCTTCATTTGGGAACCCAGGCCGATGCAACAGTCTCTATTTAGGACATTTCTTTTTGTCATGGTAGCCGGAAAAGAGAGAACTGGCTGGTAAATCTTCTGCTTGGATGTGCTACTTGTCATTTCTGCTCACGTTTCATTGAGTGAGTTCCACATTGAGTGTCATTCCACCCATGTTATGACCAAAGCAAGTGACATGGCCAAACCCATCATTGATGGAACAGGGAGATACAGAAAGTGTTTGTGAATAAAAGTACAATCTCCTACAGTGGGAAAGCTTCCTGGTGAAGAAACGAGGCGATGTGGGCCTCGAAAGACAAATACAGTTGGGGCCGGCCTGGTGGCATAGCAGTTAAGTTCACGAGTTCTGCTTTGGGGGCCCAGGGTTCGCTCCTTCGGATTCTGGGCGTGGACCCACTCAGCGATCATCAAGCCGTGCTGAGGCGGCGTCCCATATAGAAGAGCTACAACTCTACAACTATGATACACAACCATGTACTGGGGCTTTGGGGAGAAAAAAGAAAAAAAAAGAGGAACATTGGCAACAGATGTTAGCACAGGGCCAATCTTCCTCAAAAAAAAAAAAAGACAATTTAAAGAAGAAAGGAAAGAAAACATTAATTCAGAGAGGCAGCATATTCTAAAAGTTAGACGAGTGGACTCTGGAGTCAGACTGCCCTGGATTAAGCTCTCTGTACCTCAGTTTCCTCATCTGTTATATGGGAATACTAATGAAACATACTTGACAGGGTTGCTGTGAAGCTAAATAAATTCATACAAATAAAATCTTTTTGGAATGGTACCTGGACCATAGCAAATAAATACCAATAAAAATATACTAAATAAATACCAGCTCTTATTATTATTTCAGATTATGTGTTAGCCCAAAGGAAGGAAGATTCTGGTGTGTTTGGAGGACAATGTAGTAGAAAATATTTTCATAGAACTAAAGGAGTTATCATAGGTGAGACGAGCAGACAAGCCTAAAAAACAGGTAGACTAGAGCCCATTATGGAGGACCATGGATCCCAAGCTCAGGGGCTTGGACTTGATTCTGACCCATAAATGTATGGATCTAAGAGCCTCTTCTCAGTGGTCACTTGGAGGAGACGTGGTGGTTCCCATCAAGGCCAGATCAACTCTCCCATTGCCACAGGGAAATGGTTGTCCCAAGTCACAGTGGCACGGTGCAATGCTGTGTCCCAGCTCTCTCTCAACCTGGCTGGATGACCCTGGACAAGTTCCTTCACCTCTATGGATCCTTAATCCCCTCATCTGTGAAAGGAGAGGTGGACTTGAGGGTCCACAGGGGCCCTTCTAGCTCAGCCATGCCTATCAGGCATCCTATCACAATCTTCCACTCTTTCTCCCAGTCCACATTGGGCCTGACATCTCACCCTGACAACCTTTACCCACTCCCTCCCACCCCCATCCCCAACAACTCAGGCTTCGTGTTTCCCAAGAAACCCCATTTTGCCAACGGCTCCCAGAGCACAAAAATGCAACCCGAGCAGTCCAAGGGAGCCGCATCTCCCCTCTCCATCCAGCGGAGCACAGAGGAGCAGGCCGGTGTTTAATTAGTTTGCAATATTACATATCTTTTAAATCTTTTAATCCCTTTAATAAAGAAAAAGTTAAAACGCACACACAACTAACCAACTAACAATGGCCCCAATTTGTGTTTTGTCTGACGGGGAGTAATATTCATGTCTACATGAGGATGGCATGTAATTAACATGTCATAATCAAAATGACTAAGTTTGACACATTATAATCACTGCATGGAGATTATAGCATAGCCAGGGGCGATCCACACAGCCTATCTTAATATCATTTGCATAATGAAAGCATGGTGGCAGTAATAGCTTTTTTCTCTTGTTATCATAATTTCACCCAGGGCTGCAAGGGGCTCCCGCACTGTCAGATGTTGCCTGTTAAAAGTCATTGTGACTTGAAGAAGGCAGCAAAAGTGACCCAGAGCCTTCCCCTTGGAACAATAACTCAATGGCCGGCCCCTGATGAACAGAATGGGGTAATACAGGGGATGAGCCCCCAGAAAAATTTGCTGTGAACCCATACCCAGCAGACATTTGGACAATCTGCTCTCCCCAGGCCCCTGGCTTGCAGGGGGTGTGAGATTACCTCTGATCAATGGCAAGTGCTAACATTCTTAGACCCCAGGCAAACTTGCCCAGATATGCAAATCCCCCACAGCAGACTCCTTGCAGGTTGACAGTTGCCTGAATGGGGTGCCTGGCCATCTAGGGCCATGATGCTGTCCACAAGGTCAAAGTCATAGGTCTAAGAGCCACACAGGCCAATCAGCTAGCCTCCCTTTCATGGCCACAGACTGTATCAGTAACCTGGGTGCCTCAGGGAGGCAACCTCAGGGAGAGAGTGTGGGATGACACCATTCACATAATGTCCTCTTTTCCCCTAATTTGCTACAGGTCTCATTTAAACCTGCCACTCATACATCTCCCTGCTTAGCCTCTGCTCCAGGCCAGCCATGTATGCTCTATATCAGTCACCCATCCTGCCCTCCCACTCCTTCTCCCCACCTCCTGCTGCCCCCACCCACTCTGACCTTCCTGAAACCTCAGCTCGAGGCCCACCTGTATTTAACCTGCTGGCACCTCCTAAGACCCATCCCTACATCCCAAAGCACTTTGTGCAATTACATTTTAATCTCAGAGAATCACATTCCTTAGGACAGGAGGAATTTTTTTGATTAGGACCTGGATTTGGAAATCATATCCCCCCAAAAATTTAAAGTGTAAAGAATACTCACTCGCCTCTAACAAATGAAAAACGGAAAATAGCAATTTTACAAGGAGAAACCTGCAGACATCACCCTAACCAAGAGATCAAGGTCATCATCACCAGTGAGAGCCCAGGTGGATATCACGTACCCCTGACATCATACCATGAAAAGGGCACTTCATCTCTGCGGTCTTCTCCTCATATCCCAAACTCCAGGCTAATCATGAGAAAACATCAGATAAATCCAAACAGAGGACATTCTTCAATACATGTGACCAGAAGTATTCCAACATGTCAAGATTGTGGAGAAAAAAAGGAAAGACAGAAATTGTCACAGATCAGAGGACACTAAGGGGACAGGATGACTACATATATCGTGGATCCTAGAACTGAGAAAGATTCTTTGTGGAAAAACTAGGGAAATCCCAATAAAGTTTAGTTAATAGTAGTTTTAGTTAATAGTATTAACTATTATATACTATTATATATATAAATATTATATCTTATGCTATACCTATAATAATATAACTATAACATTAACTGTAGTTTAGTTAATAATATTGCACAATGTTAATTTCTCAGTTTTGACTAATGCACCGTAGTTATATAAGATGTCAACTTTAAGTAAAATTTGGTGAAGGGTATAAGGGAATTCTCACTGTATTCTCTTTGCAACATTTTAGATTATTTAGACTTTATTAAAATAAAACCTAAAAATTACATTTGCAGGGCTAGCCCGGTGACACAGTGGTTAAGTTCTCGCACTCTGCTTCGGTAGCCCAGGGTTTGCAGGTTCAGATCTGGAGCGTGGACGTACACCACTCATCAAGCCATGCTGTGGTGGTGTTCCACATACAAAATAGAGGAAGATGGGCACAGATGTTATCTCAGGGCCACTCTTCCTCGAGCAAAAAGAGGAAGATTGGCAATAGGTGTTAGCTCAGGGCCAATCTTCCCCACCAAAAATAAAAAATAAATTTAAAAAAATACATTTGCAAAATTTCACCAAAAATCCTGAAACTGCAGCAAGCTCACAAGCTTTTAGCAAACTGTCACAGAATCCAGTCTGAGTAGAAGTCTTTCTTCTCAACTGCAGTGGCCCATGCTTTGGAAAATCCTGCCCACCTGGCTGAGAAGATGCCTATGACTCCTGGCTCTGAGGACATTGTGAGGTGTGTGTGAGAGGGTACGAAGGAGAGTCTGAATCTGGGATCAAAACCACTTCAAAATGTGGAGGTTCCATGGAAGCCTATCAACCAAACAGCATCCCCCCTCAACTGTGATGTCATAAAGACACAGATGAAGATGAGTCAACAGAGGTTAAAATGCACAAGAAGAAAGAGCCTCCAACAAGATACCATAAAAGAGCTAGAAGAGACCTTGGAGCCCCTGGGGCTGACCCTCCATTTCACATGGGGAGACTGAGGCTTAGAGAGCTCAAGCATTTGCCTGATGTCCCACAGCAGATCAGCACAGAGTTGGAAGTGGGACCCAGCTCTTCAAATTCCCAGCCCAGAGGTCAGAGTAAAATCCTAGGAGCTCATGTCCAGCAGGGGCTGCAAGGTGGCATCCTGGCCATCCACCTGGCTCCTGAGAGACAGGGCATTGGCCATCCACGCTTGGAAGCCACCGGACACCTTGTTGGTCTCGCTCTTTCTCGTGCCTGTGCACCCCCTCTCTGCACTGATGGCCTCTCTCACTGGCTCTACTTTCCATGGAACCAGCAAACAGTTCTCCTGCATCCGCTCGGAGATGCACTTTCTGGATGTGGCTAGATGCTATTCACATGGCCCCAAAGCTAAGAGCTTTGTTGCCAAGTCAGGGCTGTTTTCCTCCCTGCCAAATCCCCTCCCTTATTTTGGGGGCTTGTCATTCACAGCTGCCTGCCAGTCATCCGGGTCCTGGGAAGGAAATGAGGCCAAGGAACTCAGGCGCAGAGCCCCCCGCTGTGAGGGAAATGTTGACTCACAGCCAATGCATTTTAACACAGGGAAATTCCCAGGAAAGCCAGAGGGCTGTGCGGGGGGCTCCTGGGAGCACTGCTTTCCGTTCTTCTGCAGGCCTGGAATTAATGCCATCATTCCTCCTGGGCCAAGAAACTGCAGGAACCTCTCCACCACCGCGGGGCAGCCCTCCCTCCAACCAACTACTCCGCTGCTCAAATTTCGCAAGCATCTCCTTACTCAAGAACAGCCTTAAGGTTGGCAATATTATTTGAAAAGCAGTGAAAAGACCCCCTCTCCTCAAAAATATCTCCCACCATCCCCTTTCCTGGTGCCTGGAATTCCTCCATTTGATATGGATTCCTTTGAATTCAGAAGAGTTTTTGTTTTTAATCTTTTCTCTAGGGTCAGTTGGAGGGACAGGATCCTCTCAAACTCCCCTAAGCACAATGGGGACGCGGCAGTAACTTCTGGAGCAGGTGGACAGTAAGAGCTGGCTGGCCCGATGAGGACCACCACTCCCTCTGTAAGCTTTGCCAAACCTGTAGACTAATCCGGATGCCTCTTTTATTCCCTCCTAGATCTATTTAACTTTCCTTTACAACTCCTGGCACAGCTAATAATTCTACACTGATTTGGGGGAATATTTGCTTCTTTTCTCTCTTCCCGTTTGCATGTGGGCTCTGAAAGGTCAGGTGCTGTGTGCGCTTTGGCTCATCATCGTGTGCTTGGTGCTAGCATGGTGCCCAACACAGAGAAGAAGCCCCAGTGAACATTACAGAAAGAAGGAATGAATGAACAAGACGTTGACCTGGCTTTAACAGAGACAACACCCCAGAAAGGATGAAAGGGATGTGGCTAGGACCCCTCTTCTCCCAGGACACAAACAGCTAACACAATACTGGGCCACACGGCCCATTGTGGCCACCTGCCCCGTTCTCTAGGAGCAGCTCAATAGGTGACTCCGTTCCCAGCATTGTGAGCTAAAAATCAACATGCTTGAAAAGCCAACTGAGTTCTTCCGTATTAGAATTCTGTTTTCAACTTGAATCATCATAGAGATCAACTTCCCCACAAAGAAATCCCGCCTCTGATTAACATTTGCCGTCTGCAAAGACAAACTAAACAGAAGAAAAGCACGTGCAGCCATTCCCCAACCAGAGAGAGCCCATGAGCCCTGACCTGCTACGGGATGCGTTCAGAGGAAATCAAAGTTTTGATGGCATGAGTTGTTTAATAGGTTTTATTTTTGTGCTTTTTTTCCCCAAGACCTCTTACACCACCCATGAAAGCAAGAAGCAGGGACTTCAGTTCACCAGCAAGGAACAGAAGACCTGTTTAATGCGGCTTCAGTACTGTCCATGTGCTCTTCTCACAGGAAGTCATGAGCAATTGCCTACCTAGCAAATGTGACCACTGCAATGGATCATTTTTAAAATCTCCTCTTCACAACAAAATTATTTTCAGCAATACATTTAAATTAGAATATTTTATTACATATTTTTAATGAGCATCGCACTTGGCATGGAAGTTAATTCAGAGAACCCCCAACAAGTTCATAACAGTCAGAATCTTCATGTTTTACTCTGAGTGTAGTCGTATCTCCAAGCCTTGTACCTATCCCTGTGTTTAAACAATAGATTCAAAATAAGCAATGATAGCACATTGATTGTAAAAGTAGAGAATCCAAACTTGAGTCACTTCAATTCTGTCGTTCTATACGACAACTTAGAGATTCTAATTGTGTGTTTAAAATTTAAAAGAATGAAACTGAGTGGCTAGAGTGATCATTTAAAAACTATGCTCCAGGGCCAGCCCGGTGGCTTAGCAGTTAAGTGCGCGCGCTCCACTACTGGTGGCACGGGTTCGGATCCTGGGCACGCACCGACGCACCGCTTCTCAGGCCATGCTGAGGCCGCGTCCCACATAGAGCAACTAGAAGGATGTGCAACTATGACATACAACTATCTACTGGGGCTTTGGGGAAAGAAAAAAAACTATGCTCCAAATGAATCTGAATTTAGGGGAATTCTTTCTGGTTTGCTCTTGAAACAAATGTGTGTAGTTCAGTCCATATGTGTCCTGTAGGTAACTAACTGCAACTTACATACATGTTATTAAAACTGCAGAGTAGAGGCTGGCCTGGTGGCAAGCCAGGTTAAGTGGCCTGGTTAAGTTCACACACTCCGCTTTGACAGCCTGGGGTTTGCAGTTTCGAATCCCGGGCATGGACCTACACACCACTTATCAAGCCATGCTGTGGCGGTGTCCCATATACAAAATAGAGGAAGATGGGCAGTGATGTTAGCTCATGGCCAATCTCCCTCACCAAAAAAAAACAAAACAAAACACTGTAGAATAACCAGAGCAATTGTCCAGAACTTAGACTAACAAAAGATTTATTTGTGGAGGGAGGAGGAGTATTTTATTGCTGGCTTTGTTTAGAACTAGTGGCACAAAACGAAGTCTGACTTCCAGTTGGTTTTATTACTGTTTTAAATTGTCTAAAGACAATGTCGCCCCTTATTGCCTGCATGCAGTGTGGATGCCTTCCACCCTCTGTAAGCCACTAGTCAGGAGGGATATGGCCCAGGGTTCAGTGATGCAGTCCTCATCTCATCTTCTCTCCTTGTCTTCTCTCCCCGAGCCTTGGCCTATTGGCTTTTATCCTCAGCTTCTCCCCTCAGTCACCAAATGGCAGCTGCACCTCCAACCATTACATCCACACTCCAGCCAGGACAAGTGGGAAGGGCAAAGGGACAAAGGCAAAGGGCAGTAACAGTTTTATCAATTCCTTTTTGTAATTTTTTTTTTTATTTACAAGGAGTAAAATACACTTATATTGTTATTGTTGTACAGTTCTGTGAGTTTTAACAAATGCATTGAATCGTAGAGTAACCACCACAATCAGGATACAGAACAGGTCACTCACGCCCCAAAATTTCCTTGTACTGCCCCTTCGTCATCACCCTTCCTCCAGCCCTAAGCCCTGGCAACTACCTATTTCTTTTCCTTCCCTACAATTTTGCCATTTCTCGAGCATCATATGAGCGGAATCAAACAGTGGGTAACATTTGAATCTGGCTCCTTTCATTCAGTATAATGCCCCTGAGATTCATTCAATTGGTTGCACATAGTAGTAGTTCATTCCTATTTATGCCAAATAGGATTCCACTGTACAGATGTGACACAGTTTGTTTATTCATGCAACTGTTGAAAGACATGTGGGTTGTTCCCAGTTTTTGGTAATCATGAATAACTCTGCTGTAAATATTAATATACAGATTTTTGTGTGAACAAAATGTTTATTTCTCTAGGATAAATACCTAGGAGTGTGAGAGCTAGGTCACCTGATTGGAGTATGTTTAACTTAATAAAAAACTGCCGAACTGGTTTCCAGAGGGGCTGTCCCATTTTGCATTCCCATCAGGGATGCATGAGAATTCCAAATGCTCTGTATCCTCACCAGCACTTCGTATTATCAGTTTTTTGCTTTTGTTTTTTTATACTTTAGGCATTCTAATAGATTTGTAGTGTTATCTTATTGTGGTTTTAATTTGTATTTCCTTAACAACAAATGATGTTTAGCATATTTATATGTGCTCATTTGCCATCTGTATATCTTCTTTGGTGAAGGGTCTTTTTTCAAAAGTTTTGCTTATTTTTAATTCGGTTGCTTGTTTTCTAACTGTTGAATTTTGGGAGTACTTCATGTATCTTGTCAGATAAGTGATTTTCAAGTATTTCCTCTCTGTAACTTAAATTTTCACTTTCTTAACAGTGTCTTTTACAGAGCAATTTTGTTGTTATTGTAATCCAATTTACCAACTTACTCTTTTACGGATCATGTTTTCGATGTTTAGCAGCCTAACTCAAAGTCACAAAGATTTTCCCCTATGTTTTCTTCTGAAAGTTTTATAGTTTTACATTTTATATTTAGGTCTATGATCTATTTCGAGTTAATTTTTTTGTAAGGTGTGAGGTATTGGTCAAGGTTCAATTTTTTGTGTACGGATGTTCAATTGTTCTACCATCATTTGTCGAAAAGATTATTTTCAATTGAATTACTTGTGTACCTGTGTCAAAAACCAGTTGGGCATATTTGTGTGGATTTCTTTCTATGCTTTCTGTTCTGTTCTGTTGGTCTATGTGTCTCTCTTGACACCCACACCACACTGTCATGATTACTATAACTCTATACTGTCTTAACTTCAGATACTATGAGTCCTTCAACTTTGTTCTTTTTCAAAACTGTTTTGGCTGTTGTAGTTCCTTTACCTTTCCACACAAATTTTATAATCAGCTGGGGACTATCTACCAAAAATCCTGCTAGTGTTTTTATTGGAATTGTGTTAAATCTACACATGAATTTGGGGAGAATTGACATCACAAACAATTTTGAGTCTTCCAACTCATGAACTTAGATATCTCTCCAATTATTTAGGTCTTTGATTTCTTTTATCAGAAGTCTGTCATTAAAGCATTAAAATCTTTCATTTTAAGCTTAAAATCTGTCATTTTAAGCATACTTTTAGAACATCTTGCACACATTTTTTAGGTTTGCACCTATTTTTTTGGAGCTATTGTAAATTGCACTTAAAAAATCTTTTTTGGTTTCTAATTGTTCACTGCCGTTATGTAAAAATATGCTTGGTTTTTCTGCATGTTGACTTTGTACGCTGTGACTCTGCTAAAATCACTAATTAGTTCTAGAAACATACATTCCTTGAGATTTTCTATGTAGACAATCATGTCGTTTGAAAATAGTACCAGTTTTCTTTTTTCTTTTCCAGTCTGTAAGCATTTTATTTCTTTTTCTTGCCTTCTTGCACTGGCTAGTACTTCCAGTACAATAATGAAGAGGACTGGTGAGAGTGAACATCATTGCCTTGTTTTTGATTTTAGTGAGAAACCATTCAATCTTTCATCATT
The DNA here is from genome assembly GCF_057802395.1 of Ceratotherium simum simum. NCBI lineage: Eukaryota > Metazoa > Chordata > Mammalia > Perissodactyla > Rhinocerotidae > Ceratotherium > Ceratotherium simum. Next base: position 36,868,988 of record NC_141913.1, read on the forward strand.
GAGTATGATGTCAGCCCTAGGTCTTTTGTAAATGCTTCTTTTTAGGTTAAAGAAGTTGAAGTTCCCTTCTATTACTAGTTTGTTGAGAGTTTTTATTATAAAGGAATGTTGAATTTTGTCAAATGCTGTCTGCATCTGTTGATATGATCATGCAGTATTTCTTCTTTAGTTTGTTAATGTTATGGATTACTTTGATTGATTTTCTAATGTTAAACAAACCTTGCATTCCCTGAATAAAACCCACCTGTTTGTGATATAGTATTCTTTTACTATATTGCTGGGTTCAATTAGCTAACATTTTGTCAAAGATTTTTACATCTTTGTTCATTGGGACATTGGTCTCTAGTTTTCTTTTCTTGTACTATTCTGAGTTTATCTTGTTCACGTTTACCAATTCTTTCCTCTGTCATCTCCATTCTCCTCTGAAGACCCTCCAATGAAATTTTTAAATTTCCATTATTGTAATTTTCAGTTCTAAACTTTCCATTTGTTTCTTGTTTACAGGCTCTATTTCTTTGCTGACACCTTTTCATCTTTTCATTCATTTCAATGGTGTTTGACTTAACTTCATGTAGCATGGTTATAACAGTTGCTCTAAGTCTTTGTCTGGTTTTCCACATCTGTGTCATCTTGGGGTTGGTGCCCGTTGATTATCTTTTCCGTTGAGAGCTGTTGAGATTTTCCTTCTTCTTTGTACATCAAGTATACATGTCCTGGACGCCTTGAATATTATATTATGAGACTTTAGGTCCTGTTAATATGCTTTGGAGATTGTTGATGGTGGTGGTAATTTGTTTTAGCAGGTAATTACCCCAGTTAGGTTCAGAATGCAAGCCCTGACCTGCCTTCTTTGGGCTGTGGTTCCAATGTTAGTCTTCTTTTCTAAGACTTTGTCGTGTTTATCTGGTCCACCTACCATATGCACTATTAGGGGCCACCTGGGTGGTAGTCTACACTGTAGTTCAGTTCTCAAAGGCTTTGCTCTGTTGCTTTGGGTCAGTGTCATACATGCATAACTCAGGGATGATCCCAAGGCTTCACACACAGATTTGAAGATCACTTCCTTAAATTTCCTCTTCTCTGTGATTTCCCCCCACTTTCAGGCTCCAAAGGGCCCTTTCCCCCAGTGCTCTGGCTAGGAAGCCAGGATTTGGCTAGCATACACTTACCATAAATATATCCAACTTGGAATGAAGTGGCAAGAGAAAAGAGAGAAAAAATGGGCATTACCTCTCACTTAACATTCCTCAGATCCTGGGATCCCCTTGTCCCACTTCTTCCAGTCAGAGAGAAAGATTTCCTCTCAGAATTGTATGTGCCTGTGGGGTCACCCCTGTCATCATTCCTGTTGCAACTATGACAGGAGTGCAGCTATGTGACTTAGGCTTGCCTTAGGACAGGCTGGAAGAGTAATGATAGAAAGAAAAATAAATGGAAAAAACCACTACCTCCCCACTTTCTATCCTGCAGGAGCCTCCTTCCCAATCCATTAGCCAGAAAGAGAGAGCTTTCCTTGGATATTTTTCTGTCCGTGCCATTTTGGGATTAGGGCTGCCAGAATCTAAGCCAGGATCCTTTGAGAGAAAAAAAGGGGGAATGATTTACCATGATTCATGTTATGAATCACTCTTTGAGTTTTGATTTCTCTCCCCAACTCATCTACTATTATTTACTTTTCAAAGTCCTCAGATAGTTGTTTTGTGTATTCTGTCCAGGGTTTTTCATTGTATTTAGAGGGGAGATAGGATGGAGTGTTCTTACTCCATCTTAGTTGGATCCAGAAGTGCCTGATCTGTTTCTTTGTAAAGGGTAAACAAAGGCTTTTCTGGAAACTCAAGAAAACAAACAAAATCTCTTTAGCCATGATTATGTCCCATGCCTCTGGCCACCCTGGCTGGCAGGTGGCTAGAGAGAGGGAATAACAACAAGGTCAGCTCCACACGGTGATGCCTGGTCCAAGCGCTTAGACACAATGGCACGGAAAATTCTCATTCTGGCTGATTATCTACCTCTACTTTCTGAGTCTCTGTTTTAGAAAACAAGTGTCCAGGTTAGATCATTGATTTGTATTTGTTGTCTTCAATGGCAAACTTTATCATCTTCATTTATTTCAAATGGCTGGGAAGTTATAAAATGGTGGAGGACTAAGATGGAGGAGAAAATGAGATGAGAAAGAGTTGTTAATAGTAATTTGTCCATATTATTAACCTAAGACTTCTTTTAATTTTAACCTTTGGTGTTGAAATATTTCTAAAGTGTCCATGTTCACTTTTTGATAATGACAAAAATTGACTATCAGGACATTTCTCCTGTCTGAGAAATATGGAGCCTGTCATGATTAATTTTCTTTGTCAACTTGGCTAGGCTAAGGTGTCCAGTTGTTTGGTAAAACACTAATCCAGACGTTGTTGTGATGGTGTTTTTAAAAAGTGATTAACATTGAAATCAGTAGACGTTGAGTAGAGCATATTACCCTCCATATTGTGGATCTCATCCAATAGGTTGAAGAACTTAAAAGAAAAGACTAAGTTCCCTGAGATGGGAGAAATTTTGCCTCCAGATGGCCTTCGGATGGCCTTTGAACTCAAGACTGCAATATGGATAGACTCCTGCTGGCCTCCCTTGCATGTTTCAGACTTGCCAGCCCTCACAATTGCATGAGCCAATTCCTTAAAATCTCTCTCTCTATCTATATATGTATGTATACATATATCTCCTATGGCCTCTGTTTCTCTGGAGAACCCTGACTAATACATGGCACAGAGCCCCAGTCCAGGCTGTAGGTGGAGATTACCTTGAACAGTCTTCCTGATGAGCTTGGGAAGTGATTGGCTTATTTTTAGTTGTATTCATGATAAGCACCTTATTATTTTCTAGTTTGTGGTTTTGTCTATTTCTCCCCAAAATTATATGCTATTAAAAATAAGGACTAACTACAATCTGGTTGCGTGAAGGTTCTGTTTTGAAAAGTTTTATTGGTAAAATAGTGTCCAATATTGTGGATACATGCCCAATACTTTGGTTGGTTGGTTATAGGTATTACATGGAATAGACTTTTGCCCTAAGATAACTGAGGAATTTCTTCACTGAAAATACTCAGAACTTCTTTACCTCGGATGTAGACTGAAGCTGAGGGAAGGAGGAAGATTTTTAGTGATGGATATTTGGGCCCAAACAGACTTCTGCTTGTCCATGGCCTTGTGCAGCCTTGAATGGCAGTGAGCAAAGAGCTTAGGGCTTCGGCTCATGAAAGTCAGGGAGCCTAGCGACCCTCTACTGCATCCCTAGCCTGGGGCCAGAGAGTAAGTTTGCCTTCAGATACACCAGTGGTAGCCCACATTGGAACCCAATTCTGACACAATTCCAGCTGTAGTTGTGTGCGCTTTTTAAATCATTGCTATGTTGTTGAAGTTGATTGAGAGGATAGGAGCAGAGTGTGTGCATGTGTGAGTGCGCGTATACACACACACACACACACAGAGTTGATACTGATTAAAGGCTTATGAGAAGCAAGAAAATCTGATAGGATTTAGGCAGAATCCAACCAGTTTTAAGTTTTCCATCCCTAAGCCATTAAGTCCTCACAAGCTGTTATTTTTGTCCTTGATGTAGAAGGGAGACTATGTTGGGGATGTAAATGGCAAGGCCCAGAGTTTTTGAGACGATTATCAGATTGTATAAGATTTACTCTGCTCTTTAAAAAAGATCACACCCAACTCGCCCCCCCAACACACACCCACATGCACACGCATACACTGGTTTTCTGCAACCCCGACATGCAGATCACACCAGCAAATTTGACTTGCAGGTATGAACCTTGAGCAGGAGTGCTGCCAGAACTCCACACCCAGGCAGATGAACTGGGCAGTCAGAGAAGAAGCTTCCAGGAGTCTTCCAGAACTCCTGGGGGCAACCCTGCCCATAGGAAGTTGAACAGGTCCATCACTCCATAGAAAAACCTTCCCGTTCACCTAAAGTTTTACCTCTAGGGATTCATTCCTTTGTATCTAGAGCCTTCTGGCCTTTCAGAGCTCCCTGAAAGGCAAACCCCTGTGCAGGGTGCATTTCTAAGGACTAGTGGACAGCCTGAAAGCCAGGTCATAATGGTAGCTACTATTTTTTAGCGCTGAGTGTGGGCCCATTGACAAATGCTCTCTTTTGTCCTTCAGCCCCTCCAGCTACAGCCCCCGGTTGTCAATTCTCTTTCCCAGCAAACTTGTGGACAAGTTGACTTGTCATTATTATGTCATAATAATGACATATATTATGTCATAATTACCACTATCCCTCAACTCACACTGTCTCCACAATCCACTCCACCAGGGCATCAACTGTACATGGCACCAAAACCACCCTTGTTAGTGTCACCAAAAGCTTCAATGTTGCAATATACAAGTGATGCTTTTCTGTCTCTTGTGCTTAACTTCCCTCCTATGAGCATGGCAGTCTCTGGGCTTCCACAGCATTTCTCTGTCCAGGATCTTCTCCTCCTCGCTGGCCACTCCTGCTCACAGGCTCACTCACGCCCCTCTCCCCTCGACCACACTGTTAAGGGTTGGGGTAGTCCCAGGCTCAGACCTAGGCCTCATTCTTTTCTCCATCTATATGTTGTCCCGAGGTAAAACTATACAGACCTATGTTTACATAGCACCCATTTACTGATGCCCTCCTTTATTTCTCCCATCCTAACTTCTCCCCTGAGCTCCATCCAGTCTCGCCTCCAACTATCTCCCTGATCTCCCCAGTTGGATGTATCCCAGGCCTAAATGACTTGCCCCAGATCACACAGCTAGTAAATGTCTGAGGCAGGACCTGATTGTGGGTAGATCTGATCACAGGGCCTGCATTCTTAACCACGCCTGGACCAGAATACAAGCAAATGGCTATAAACTCACTGAGGGAAGAGGCATTTCCATTCCAAAGATTTTTCCAGTGGCCTAGGACATAATTATTCCATAATTTCTCACTCTATGGGACCACCCCCTTAAGTCAAACTACACGTTACCTTTCCCGCGATTTCAAACAGGGCAGGTGTGCCATGGAACCACCAGGGAAACCTGGCGTGTCTTCTTGGAGCATGAAATCCACTCAAAGATTGACCCAGAAAGGTGGGGAGCAAGAAGGGCAGGGAAAATCATTTTCCTATAAAAACAAGATGGATACATTATGGAGAGCAAACAAGATACACCTTTTTATAAGTTAAAAACGAGACTTCAAAGAGACTTCAAACTTGAGGTGGGCAGCTTTGTCCTGCCCCTAGATCTGAAGGGTAAGTCTGTGGAGCCCTGGTTGACAGGGCCTTGGAAAGTGGGAGAGAAGGAGCATCTGTGAGACTCCCAATCTTGATCTCCACAGAGCTCAAGTCCTACTTTCCAGAAGCTTCTTTCTAATACCTGCTTCCATCAGCCTTCATTTTAAACCATATGTGGGGTAAGGCCATTCAATCAAATTGTCAGTGTGCCTTGGAAAGGGGCTTATAAACAAGGAGACTTTTGCTATGTCTCTGACGTCTTTAGCTAAGCCAAATAATTCTGGAAAGAAAAAATATTTACTGAAACTCCGTAGAGGAAGAAAATAGAAAGCCTTTCAGAAGTTCCCAGAGAAAAAATGGCTATTTCCAAAACAAAGTTTGATTAGAAATTATAAGAAGCTAGAGGTAGTTTTGAAAACCAGTGGAGGTGGTCAGTTCACTCATGAACTTAATCAGGCTTAGCAGGGCAGAGATAGAAATGCAAATCTGAGGTTGCTCCTGGATGGCTTGGCCAGCAGAATAAAACCTAGAGGCTGAATCAATTTTTTCTCTCAGATTAAAACTGCAGCTTCTCTAGGTTGAAGGCAGAGGTATAAAGTCAAAGGCTCCAGAAATTCTTGGAAAATAAGAAATCAATCCCTCGCTAAAGGATCCAGAGGCAACCTCAGATTCCCATTTCTCTCTCTCCCTCACTGATTCTTTTAATAAGCACTTTCTGATTGTGCCTTGTTGATTCCAGCAATCCTACGCTTTCCATGAGTAAGCATAACTTATTAAACCTTCAGATATCACTCCTCCAAGGACCCCGTCATCATGAGACTCCAAAGCAACAGGAAGGTGAGCACACTCAGCCCTCCTGGAGACCACACTCAGCCTGTAGTTTATTACAACATCGTATACCATCCTTCATGGGTTATGCTATGTTAGGAGCAGGATTCTGATGTTGATCCTCCTGAATTTGAGTCCTAGCTCCACTACTTAATAGCTGAGTTACCTTGGGTGAGTCATTTAATCTCTTGGAGCCTCAGTTTTCTCATCTGTAAAATGGTGTTAATAGTACCTTATTAGTAAGGTTGTTGAGAGGATGAACTGAGACAAAGCAGGAAACTATTAGCACAGTGTCTGGGCACTACTAGCAAGTATTCAATAAACAGAAGCTATTATTGTTACTAGAGGTGTCTTGGTCAGAGGTATCTGACCCAGTCATAACAATTTTTTAATCCGTGGTGTTTTGTGTGTGTCTTATATGTACAAAGTTTTGGTCAGGATGTACTGAATGATGTCAGTGATCCGTACATTCACGGCCTCACTCACACTCTCTTAGGTTACTGGCATACCTACCTCCCCTGAATCCCTGCTCAGGGAGCAGAGCAAGAACTTCCTCCAGAGACTGGGGAATGGTGACAACTTCAAAGAACCCAGAGCTAGAAACTGAGGGCTCAGATTCTAGAGCAGGCAGCAAACTATGACCCAGGGGCCAAACCCCTCCAGCCACCCATTTCTGTAAAGAAATTTCCTTGGAACACAGACACACTCCTCCATGTTCATATAATCATCGATGACTGCTTCCATGCCACAAGGGCAGCATTGAATAGTTGCTTCAGAGACTGTGGCCCACAAAGCCTAAAATATTTACCATCTGGCCCTTTTAGAGAAAGTTTGTCACCTCCTGCTCTAGATCCTGCTTCTGAGCCATAGCTTCACACACTTGTGGACAGCTGGTTCCTATTGTCTTCTGGTGTAGAGGTTGTTGCTGAGCAGGGCTCCTTGTCTTCTGTTTAAAGATGCGGTGTAGCGATGATCAGGACAATTTTGTTTGTTCCTCCACCATCTGCCCCCATTTCTTGAATAGACTAGTTTGTCTTAAGTTAGGCTTATATGACTGACCAATGACGGTGAGCCCTTAGCTGACTTTCTCAATGCACCATCTTGGACCACCTCAATCACCTGGGATGCTTGTTATACATGCAGATTCCTGCTCCCATCCCAGACGTTCAGAACCTGAACCCCTGAAATGGGCCCAGGAAAGTCCATTAAATAAAAACAATAATAATACTCCCCCAGGTGGATCTTCAATCCTTTAAAGTTTGAGAATCTTTGTTCTTGAGTTCTGAGGTTATATCTTATTCAGAGATTTAGTTTCAGCAAACCAACATCATCCATCATGTAAGATTTAAGTTGCTAATTTGAACATTATTTTTTTTTTAAATTTTTTGTTTATTGCAGTAACATTGGTTTATAACATTGCAAAAATTTCAGGTGTACATCATTGTACTTCTATTTCTGCATGGACTACATCATGTTCACCACCAAAATACTAATTACAACCCATCACCACACACATGTACCGAATTATCCCTTTCACCCTCCTCCCTCCCCCCCTCCCCTCTGCTAACCACCTATCCAATCTCTGTCCCTATGTGTTTGTTTATTGTTGTTATTATCTACTACTTAATGAAGGAACATTATTAGTTTTACATTTTGTTTGTATTTTCTTGGTAAATGTGTTAAATTTATACTAGCACACAATTAATACCTTATTTATGCTTTTCCACATATAAGTAACATTAAATAAAAATAATTTAAGTAACTTTGAGGGAGAGGGATCATTGGGAATTATTTTCTCTTTTAAAAGGGGTTTATCCATGATTTAAGTTTGAGAAAGACTGGCCTACAAGACAACATTTCTATGCCATGACGTGTACACAGGCTTCCATCACCTGGCCCCTGCCTACCTATCTGTCCTCACTCATCCCTTGCCCCTTCCATCACCACATACTAACTTGATGCACCTGTGCTGTTGTAGTTTCCCAAACTCAACAGGTCCTCCACTCAGAGTCAGGATTAGGAGGAAGCAAATGAGGCACTCATCTCAGGCATAGACTTTAAGGGGGCATCAGAAAGCTCCGTAATGAAGATAAATAATATCTTAATGCAATATTTTTTGGGGTTTTTTTTGGTGAGGAAGATTGGCCCTGAGCTAAATCTGTGCCAATTTTCCTCTATTTTGTATGTAGGGCACAGCCACAGCATGACTTGATAAGCAGTGTGTAGGTCCACGCCCAGGATCCAAACCCATGAACCCCAGGCTGCCAAAGCAGAGCACGTGAACTTAGCCACTACACCACCAGGCCGACCCCTTAATGCAATATTTTTAAAAATCAAAATTAATAAAAACCAATCTATGACCAAAAAAATATCAAAGTGTTAAATAAAGAGGGGATCAGTCCCTCTGCTTTGAGTTTTGTGTATAACCTTGCCACTGTTTGGAATTCTCTCCCCCTCCCTTATCAACCTAGCAGAATACCTTTGACTTTATTACTTACTTGCCAAGTGGCCTTAGGAAAGGCACTTTCCTTCTTTTATCCTTATCTTTCCCCATCTGTAGATGATGATGATAATCTCATATGTGGTTTTGAGGATTACATGAGAAAGCAACTATAAAATGGTTAGCACAGTCCTGCCACATATTATTCTTGCTGCTGGAAGTATTGTTGTGATTTTTTCAGCATGGCCTCCCTTATGACACCTTCCTAACAACCCTGACATCCCCAAAATTTTAGGAGAGCTTTTTCCCATGCTCCCATTGTATATTGTACACAACTCAGTTACAGAAAAAAAATTGTTATATCATATGATATATTATAATTGCTTCCATATCTTCTTTCCCACTAGACTACAAATCGTTTGAAGTCCAAGGCTATTTTTTATCTTTGTTGACTTCTGACATATAGTACATGTTGAATAAATATTGAATAAACAAATGAATAAAATAAGATTTAGTCCAAGAATTAATGAATCTACCAAATAAAATCTTATACAAGGATGAACCCATATTCACTGGTAAAATTGACAAATACTTATTAAGCACCAACCACTTTCCAACCACTCTGCTAGGAATTGGAGACACAACAGTGAATAAAATAAACACAGACATATCCCTATGGCATTATAGTCTCCCAGAGGAGATGGACAATTAAAAGCAATTTCAAGAAAGTGTTAAAGTGTGTACAGGGAGCTGGAAGAAGCTTCGTCTAGCTGGAACATCAAGTGCAAGGCAGACAGTGATGAGAGATGAGCTTGGAAGGAAAATGAAGTCAGGTGGCAGAGGGCCTTGTAAGCCTTGCTAAGGAATCCGGACTTTATCCCAAAGGCACTGGAGGATCACTGAATGTGTATCAATAGAAAATGGGAGAAATCCCCACCCCATTGACTTAAGCAAAAAGAGACTTATTGGCACTCGCAATTGAAACTGGGGGAGGTGAGCTGGCTTTATGTAGAGCTGGAATCAGAGGCTCAAACCAAGCCATCAGGACCTGGCCTTGCCATCTCTCAGCTCAGCACTGCTCTATTCCAGGAGCTGGTTTCTGCCTTCAGCTCCCCGTGGAGGCCACAGCTGCTCTAGCCTCACGTCCTCCCAGGTTCAAGACCAGAAAATCCTTTTTCAGGTGATTCAAGCTAAAGCCCTGGGCCTGGCTTGGCTTGAGCAACCCATCCCTGGACAACCACTGTGGCCAGGGCAGTGAAATGAGATGCTCTGTTTATGGTGAGATGACATGTTGTATCCACTCACCCACTAGACATGGGCTGAGGTGGGGGCTAGGGGGAGGGGCTCCCTAAAGGGAAACCCAGAGATTTGTTACCAGTAGAATGATAAAGGAATAGATACTGGGTAGCAAAAACAAGAACACAAATCCATTACAGAAAGATTTTTGGCCAGGAATGACTTTGTTATTAGATTTGTAATTAAAGATAAACCATCAAACAACACCACACTGTTGTGGCAATGTGGAGAATGGGTGGGTGGGGAGATACTGCAGGCAGGGAGAACAATAACAATAACAGGCCACTACAATGAACCATATGAGAAACGATGGCTGCCAGAAGAGGGTGGGGGTAGTAGGATGGAGAGAAGTGATACTTAGAAGTACGGCTAATAGAATACAGAGACCTAAGCATAGGGGCTTACAGGAGCAGTGCCAGTCGAGGGGAGGAGAGATGAGGTCTGTTTGGGTAATGTAGAATTTGATAGGCTCAAGGAACCTGCTTGTGGAAAGATCAAGAAATTGGTTGTATAAATGATTCTGGAGCTCAGGAGAGTGATAGGAGCTGACGATAGATACAGATTTGTGGGTCACCAGGACATAAGAGGCAACTAAAGCCAGAGATGAGTATGAGATCTCCCAGGCAGAGCACGTGGAGGTCAGAGAAAAGGGCTGACTCAGAACCATGGGGAGGACCAACAGCTAAAGAGTGAGAAGGGGGAGAGGAGCCAAAGCAGAGGAGAGGCCTGAGCAATAGCAAACCAAGAGAAAATGAAGTCACAGAAGCCAAGGGAAGGGAGGGTTGCAGGAAGGGGGCGAGGTCAGCAGAACAAGATGCTGCGAGGAGGTCAAGCAAGATGTATTGAAAATGAGCCCATTGGATTTATCCGTATCCTTGGAAAGAGCAGTTCCAGTGAGGTGGTGGGTGAGGTGAAGAGTGAGTGGGAAGCGGAGTTGCTTTTTTCAGAAGTTGGGACCTGAAGAGAAGAGAAATAAAACGGAGACTGGCGAGGGAAGTTGGTGGTATTGTGTTTAAGATAGGAGGTTGGGCATTTACAAGGATACATGTTCTCCTTTGTACATCGAGAAGTACTGGAGGCTTTTGATGCCCCTAAATTATCTTCAGCATCATCTCCTTCTCCCTTTACTCTTATGGAAAAAAGAAGATCAAAGCAGAAAAAATGTTTAGAGGTCATTCAATCCAATGCTTTGTTTTTGCAGATGAGAAAACTGGGTCCAAAGTGATGAAACAACTTGTTCAAGGTTTCATAACAAACTAGTTGTAGAATCCAGGACTTCTGACTTCTAGGCCAGAGTTTGTCCATTCTCTCTCCTTCTCCCTGTGTGCCCAAGACCCCTGATATAGGACCTTCTCAAGACCCACCTGCCCAGCTGGGCCTTTGGCTTGGACAATCTTGTTCTAGTTGATCCCTCAAGACTCTCACTCTGCATTTTGACCTCTCAAGACCCTACTCACTACAAAATTAATGCACGCCAGTAGGTCCCAGTGTCTGTCTGCATTCTAATGGCACCTTCAATGGTTTAACCATGAACCTGAGGAAATCCTCTAAAGGTGGGAACTTCAGCCCTGGGAAGGTAGACATTTGGGGAAAAGAAAGACACTTAAGTCCTTAAATCCTGCTGGGAGATGTGTGTGTGTGCGTGTATCTGTGTGTGTTGCTGTGTTTGGAAAGGACAAGGGTATTCAAAGCCATACCCCAAACAAGAGTATATATTTCCTCATTCAGAGGGCTTCCCTACCTGTGGAATGCTCAAGCGCTCACCACATCAGCTTTCAAAGCAGATGGGTATTTACTGCGCACAAATGTTACATTGACTTTGGAATGTTCTCACATGTGCTCTTGTGAATTAATGAGCTCCTAATATTGTGATAATAATCATTTTCCATAAATATGCATAGTCAGCTTTTAAAAGTGTCACGTGGGGTAATTATTAGCTGTCGGGGTGCTAATCGCTTAGGGAAAATATTTACTTGCATGTGAAATGGAACTTGTGTTTGTTTTGTTAAACACACTGCCTTGCAGCAAGCCCAGAGCAATTACCAGCCTGATTTAAAGGGACTTGGATGCCAGGGAACCAGGATTGAGGGATGGGTCTTTGCCAGTTAGCTGGGTTCTTATCCAGCTTCAAAACCTCACTCACAACGGCTTGTGAAATGTTTGGTTGGATTTGGTTCAATAAAAATAGTCTGAGAATCTACTATGTGTAAGGTGTTTTGGAAAGAGCACCATCTTTGAAGCTAGATAGAGTGAGCTTAAATCCTAGCACCTTGTGACTCTGGAAGTTAACTTCCTTGCACCTCAGTTTGTTCATCTGGAAAATGGGATAATATCTACCTCCTAAGGCTGTTAGCAGATTTATTTATTTATTTATTTATTTTTATTGCAGTAACATTGGTTTATAACATTGCAAAAATTTCAGGTGTACATCATTGTACTTCTATTTCTGCATGGACTACATCATGTTCACCACCAAAATACTAATTACAACCCATCACCACACACATGTACCGAATTATCCCTTTCACCCTCCACCCTCCCCCCTTCCCCTCTGGTAACCACCAATCCAATCTCTGTCCCTATGTGTTTGTTTATTGTTGTTATTATCTACTATTTAATGAAGGAAATCATACGGTATTTGACCTTCTCCCTCTGACTTATTTCACTTTGCATTATACCCTCAATGTCCATCCATGTTGTCACAAATGGCTGGATTTCGTCGTTTCTTATGGCTGAGTAGTATTCCATTGTGTATATATACCACAGCTTCTTTATCCATTCGTCCCTTGATGGGCACTTAGGTTGCTTCCAAGTCTTGGCTATTGTGAATAAGGCTGCAATGAACACAGGGGTGCATGTACCTTTGCAAATTGGTGTTTTCAAGTTCTTTGGATAAATACCCAACAGTGGAATAGCTGGATCATATGGTAGTTCTATCGTTGATTTTTTGAGGAATCTCCATACTGTTTTCCATAGTGGCTGCACCAGTTTGCACTCCCACCAGCAGTGTATTGAGAGTTCCCTTCTCTCCACATCCTCTCCAACACATGTTGTTTCCTGTCTTGTTAATTATAGCCATTCTGACAGGCGTGAGGTGATATCTCATTGTAGTTTTGATTTGCATTTCCCTGATAGTTAGTGATTTCGAACATCTTTTCATGTGTCTGTTGGCCATCTGTATATCTTCTTTGGAGAAATGTCTGTTCAGGTCTTTTGCCCATTTTTTAATTGGGTTGGTAGTTTTTTTGTTGTTGAGATGCATGAGTTCTTTATATATTTTGGAGATTAAGCCCTTATCAGATGTATGGTTTGCAAATATCTTCTCCCAATTGTTAGGTTGTCTTTTCGTTTTGTTGATGGTTTCCTTTGCTGTGCAGAAGCTTTTTAGTTTGATGTAGTCCCATTTGTTTATTTTTTCTATTGTTTCTCTTGCCCGGTCAGATGTGGTGTTTGAAAAGATGTTGCTAAGACCGATGTCGAAGAGCGTACTGCCTATGTTTTCTTCTAGAACTTTCACAGTTTCAGGTCTTACATTCAAGTCTTTAATCCATTTGGAGTTAATTTTTGTGTATGGTGTAAGGTAAGGATCTACTTTCATTTTTTTGCATATGGCTATCCAGTTTTCCCAACACCATTTGTTGAAGAGACTTTCTTTTCCCCATTGTATGTTCTTGGCTCCTTTGTCAAAGATTAGCTGTCCATAGATGTGTGGGTTTATTTCTGGGCTTTCGATTCTATTCCATTGATCTGTGTGTCTGTTTTTGTGCCAGTACCATGCTGTTTTGGTTACTATAGCTTTGTAGTATATTTTGATATCAGGGAGTGTGATACCTCCAGCTTTGTTCTTTTTCTCAGGATTCCTTTAGCTATTCGGGGTCTTTTGTTGTTCCATATGAATTTTAGGATTCTTTGTTCTATTTCTGTGAAAAATGTTGTTGGAACTTTGATAGGGATTGCATTGAATCTATAGATGGCTTTAGGAAGTATGGACATCTTAACTATGTTAATTCTTCCAATCCAAGAGCACGGAATATCTTTCCATTTCTTTGTGTCTTCTTCAATTTCTTTCAGAAATGTTTTATAGGTTTTCGTGGACAGATCTTTCACCTCTTTGGTTAAATTTATTCCTAGGTATTTTATTCTTTTTGTTGCAATTGTAAATGGGATGGTATTCTTAATTTCTCTTTCTGCTACTTCGTTGTTAGTGTACAGAAATGCAACTGATTTTTGTATGTTGATTTTGTATCCTGCAACTTTACCATATTCATTTATTACTTCTAAAAGTTTTCTGGTGGATTCTTTAGGGTTTTCTATATATAAAATCATGTCATCTGCAAATAGTGACAGTTTCACTTCTTCCTTTCCAATTTGGATCCCTTTTATTTCTTTCTCTTGCCTGATTGCTCTGGCTAGGACTTCCAATACTATGTTAAATAGGAGTGGTGACAGTGGGCATCCTTGTCTGGTTCCTGTTCTTAGAGGGATAGCTTTCAGTTTTTCACCATTGAGGATGATATTAGCTGTGGGTTTCTCATATATGGTCTTTATTATGTTGAGGTACTTTCCTTCTATACCCATTTTATTCAGAGTTTTTATCATAAATGGATGCTGTATCTTGTCAAATGCTTTCTCTGCATCTATTGAGATGATCATGTGATTTTTGTTCTTCATTTTATTAATGTGGTGTATTACGTTGATTGATTTGCGAATGTTAAACCATCCCTGCATCCCTGGAATAAATCCCACTTGATCATGGTGTATAATCTTTTAACGTATTGTTGTATGCGATTTGCTAGTATTTTGTTGAGGATTTTCGCATCGATGTTCATCAGTGATATTGGCCTGTAATTTTCTTTTTTGTGTTGTCCTTGTCTGGTTTTGGTATCAGGGTAATGTCAGCTTCAGAGAATGAGTTAGGAGCTTCCCCCTCCTCAATTTTTGGAAGAGTTTGAGAAGGATAGGTATTAAGTCTTCTTTGAATGTTTGGTAGAATTCCCCAGGGAAGCCGTCTGGTCCTGGACTTTTATTTTTGGGGAGGTTTTTGATTACTGTTTCGATCTCCTTACTGGTGATTGGTCTATTCAAATTCTCCACTTCTTCTTGATCCAGTTTTGGAAGGTTGTATGATTCTAAGAATTTATCCATTTCTTCCAGATTGTCGAATTGGTTGGCATATAGTTTTTCATAGTATTCTCTTATAATCTTTTGTATTTCTGAGGTGTCTGTTGTAACCTCTCCTCTTTCATTTCTGATTTTACTTATTTGTGCCTTCTCTCTTTTTTTCTTGGTGAGTCTAGCTAAAGGTTTGTCTATTTTGTTGATCTTTTCAAAGAACCAGCTCTTGGTTTTATTAATTTTTTCTATTGTTTTTTTGGTCTCTATTTCATTTATTTCTGCTCTGATTTTTATTATTTCCCTTCTTCTACTGATTTTGGGCTTTGTTTGTTCTTCTTTTTCCAGTTCCTTTAGGTGCATTTTTAGATTGTTTATTTGAGATTTTTCTTGTTTGTTGAGATAGGCCTGTATCGCTATAAACTTCCCTCTTAGAACCGCTTTTGCTGTATCCCATAAATTCTGGCATGTCGTATTTTCATTTTCATTTGTCTCCAGGTATTTTTTGATTTCTTCTTTGATTTCTTCGTTAACCCAGTCGTTGTTCAGTAGCATTTTGTTTAATCTCCATGTATTTGTGGCTTTTCTGATTTTCTTCCTATAGTTGATTTCTAGTTTCATACCGTTGTGGTCAGAAAAGATGCTTGGTATTATTTCAATCTTCTTAAATTTATGGAGACTTGTTTTGTGGCCTAATATGTGATCAATCTTGGAGAATGTTCCATGTGCATTTGAAAAGAACGTGTATTCTTCGGTTTTTGGATGGAATGCTCTGTATATATCTACTAGGTCCATCTGTTCTAAGGTGTCGTTTAAGGCCAATGTTTCCTTATTGATCTTCTGTTTGGATGATCTATCTGTTGGTGTAAGTGGAGTGTTAAAGTCCCCTACTATTATTGTGTTACTGTCTATTTCTGTTTTTATGTCTGTTAATAATTGCTTTATATATTTAGGTGCACCTACATTGGGTGCGTAGATATTTACAAGTGTTATATCCTCTTGTTGGATTGTTCCCTTGATCATTATGTAATGCCCTTCTTTGTCTCTTTTTACAGTTTTTGTTTTAAAGTCTATTTTGTCTGATATGAGTACTGCTACCCCAGCTTTCTTTTCATTGCCATTTGCGTGGAGTATCTTTTTCCATCCCTTCACTTTCAGTTTGTGAGTGTCTTTAGGTCTGAAGTGTGTCTCTTGTATGCAGCATATATATGGGTCTTGTTTTTATCCAGTCAGCCACCCTATGCCTTTTAATTGGGGCATTTAGTCCATTGACGTTTAAAGTAGCTATTGATAAGTATGTACTTACTGCCATTTTTAACTTTTTTTTTTTTTTCCTCAGTGTTTAAGTAGTCCTTCTCTGTTCCTTACTTCTTCTATACAGAATTGATGGTCACTTTAGTTTGACCTCTGTCTGAAAGCTGTACTCTTTAACTACCCTCCTCCCTCCTTTTATGTTTTTGATATCATATCTAACCTCTTTTTTGTGCATTTGTATCCATTATGTTCTAATCGTGGAAATAGATAATTTTTCCTATTTGTGGTCTTCTCTTTTCCCCTTAAATCAGTCCCTTTAACATTTCTTGTAACACTGGTTTCTTGGTGACAAACTCCTTTAATTTTTGCTTATCTGGGAAAATTTTGATCTCTCCTTCCATTTTGAACGATAACCTTGCCGGGTAGAGTATTCTTGGCTGTAAGTTTTTTCCTTTTAGCACTTTAAATATATCGTGCCATTCTCTTCTGGCCTCTAAGGTTTCTGCAGAGAAGTCAGCTGATAGCCTTATGGGGTTTCCTTTGTATGTAACTTGACATTCTCTTGCGGCTTTTAGGATTCTCTCTTTATCTTTAATTCTGGACATTTTGATTATGATGTGTCTTGGTGTGGGCCTCTTTGGGTTTATCTTGTTTGGGGCTCTCTGTGCCTCCTGTACCTGGATGTCTGTTTCCTTCCTTAGGTTAGGGAAGTTTTCATCTATTATTTCTTGAAATAGATTCTCTGCCCCCTTGTCTCGCTCTTCTCCTTCCGGGACACCTATAACACGGATGTTAGTGCGCTTGATGTTGTCCCAGAGGTCCCTTAGACTGTCCTCACTCTTTTTAATTCTTTTCTCTTTTACCTGTTCACCTTGGGTAATTTCTTCTAGTCTTTCTTCCAGCTCACTGATCCGTTCTTCTGTATCCTCTACTCTGCTTTTGAGTCCCTCTAATGAGTTTTTCATTTCCAGTATTGTATTCTTCATTTCTGATTGGTTCTTTTTATATCTTCCATTTCTTTGTTGACATTCTCACTGAGTTCATCTATTCTTCTCCCCAGATCAGTGAGCATCCTTAACACTCTTAGTTTGAACTCTCTGTCAGGTAGGTTGCTCATTTCTGTTTCACTTAGTTCCTTTTCTGGGGTTTTGTCCTGTTCCCTTACTTGGAATGTATTCTTTTGCCTCCTCATTTTGCCTCTTTCCCTGTGCTTGTGTCTCACGTATTAGGTAGGTCAGCCACGTCTCCTGCTCTTGGATAGGTGACCTTATGTAAGTGATGGCTTAGGAGGCTTCCAGTGTGCTTCCCTCAGTTCTCAATGTTCCAGGGTGGCCCCTATGTGGGCTACGTGTGTCCTTCTATTGTGGCCTGTTAGCTCTCCCTATAGGCGCCCAGGGAGGCTGAGTTATGCTCCTGGCCAGCTGTTGTAATGCTCAGCTGCTTGTAGTTGTTGTGGGCCCTTCAGTCTCTTTATCAGGTGTGGGGAGCCCCAGCACAGTTGGCTGTAAGTTCTAATACCACATTTGTGTTGCAGTATTTCTTTTAAGTGAGTAGGCCCCCAGTGTGGCAGGTTGTTAGGCTCAGGGCCTTAGAATTGCTGTAAACCTCTAGCCTATTAGGTCTCTTGTCAGCTCTCTGAGGATTGCAGCTGGGTGGGGTTGGCCTCAGGCACAGGAGCACCCAATTGTTTCAGGCTTTGGAAGGTGGGGCAAACCTCCTATGTGGGTCTTTGAGAAGCACAAGTCTTCTGCAGCTGACAAGCCCTGCCGCCCAGAGGTCCACACACACAGTCAACACAGTCCTGCCCCGTGTGAGTGCCCCGACCTCCCCAAGCGGACCCAGTCTCTCCACGGGAGCCCCACACACTCCGCCACCACCCCACACTCTCCACCCGCTCCTTGTGCACACCCTGCCCCGCTCAAGTCAGCTCAGTTGCCAGGCTGCAGAAAATCCAGTCACCAATCTATGCAGGCCCACACGTTGCCTGAGGGCTTGTTGTTAGGTGGGGCCAGTCTCTAGGGTGGGCTGCCTGCCTTGGCTGAGCTGGATTAAATCGGTGCTCTAGCGGGTGGAGCAGACCCTGGGCTAGCAGGTCTCAGGGAAAACTCCAATGGCGTCTGTGTCAGCACGCTCACACCAGGCCACAACAATGGCCGCCGCCAATGTCCCAGTCCCTGGAGAGGTCTCACCCCTCACCGAGATGCACTCAGGGCCTATTAGGTGAGTCTCTTATCACCAAAGCAGTGTGCACCTTTCTTTCTGGTGATTTTAGGATGCTTTCTGGAACGGGTGAGTTTGTGCGCGGGCCCTTTAAGAGCCAGTTTTAGTTTCTTTGTGAACCGGGTTTTCTGGGGGTGCTACCCAATGCTTTAGTAGCAGGCAAAGTCAGATATTATGCCGCTGGTGTCGATTGTGCTGGGTCCACAAAATGCCCACAGCGGGGGCGCCCCCCGGCTCAGGGCCCCGCTCCTCCAGGGAGGCTGCGTCCCTGTGAGCTGCTCCCGGCGGCCGGCCGTGACGCTGGCGGCTTGTGAAGGCGGCGTTTTTCCTCTCCGGAAGGGAGTCTCTGCCTCCTCCACCCCAGTTAGGATTGTCCGTTGTTGCAGGAGTTCCTCTCATCCAGTTTTCAGTTCTGTCTCAGGGGTAATTTTTCCACGAGTAGTTGTAAATTGGCTGTGTCCACGGGAGGAGGTGAGTTCAGAGTCTGCCTACGCCGCCATCTTGACTCCACCCCAGCAGATTTAAATAACATACATAAAGTACCTAACGCAAAGCCTGACATATGTTAGGCCTTCAGCAAATGTTAGATCTTTCTCTCTTCTCATACACATACGATGGTGACACCTGGGTAAGGAACACATGGCCCACACCCTCCTGGATCCCTCCAAGTCAAGTACCCATAGGACTGAATCCAAGGAGAGCTTGATGAAAGATGTTCTACTAATTTTTGGAGAATGTGAAAGCAGGAAAGAGATCATCTACTTAAGGGAAAATCAAGAATGGGTTCAAACCTGCAAGGGGACCTGGCCTTGCCCACTGACCGAGGACGTGGCATGGTTGGGGGAGCCACCTACACCCACATTATCTGCCTCACTGACACCTGAAATTTTCACTTTCATCAACTCGTTTCTGTGAAATATGCACCTTCCTTGTATACCTTCCTTGTCAGGGGGGAGGGTGAGACAACAGCCCCTAATACTTCGGAGTGAATAAATGCATCCCAGTTATAGTGCAACAGGATAAAGGGGGCTGGGAATGAGGAAAGGGGGATTTAAAAAGGCATTGAGAGGGGAGATAAGAGCAAGAAGCCCATCTTCTTATCTTGGCTGCCCCCACTCTCCTTTTCCCTTCTCTCCTGGACTAGAGTGGGAAGTCTCTGTGCTACAGACTACAGCAAAGCCGTGGCCTCTTCCTGTCTTGCTAATCTTGGGGCTTAACAGATAGGCTAAAATAACACATGTCCACATCCATCCATTGGAAGCCTGTGACTGACAGACAATGAGAAAACAACCTATGCTCAACCTGCTCAGCAAGTGGTCCAAGTAAGAGTACATGGGGTGGGTCTAACTGACCCGAGAAAATGAAGTTCTTTAAAGGATGTTAAAAGCCTTCATTGACCTGCAAAAAAATGCATAGATGCTCAATCCAAATTATTCTAGTTTTTAGAAGTTTGCATTATGGCAAGTCCTCAAAGGATCTGAACCCTTTATTAGTTTGGCTGAACTAATGTGTGCTTGAAAATAGTCCTGCTGCATTTTCTTCAAACTTATTTTCTAATTCGTTTTCCCTTATCCAGACCATTTCCTCCACCTCCCATGAACCCCAGCACGAAGAGATCAGGATTCCAAATAGAAAGTAGAGATGTGACCTCGGCACTTAACCTCCTTAGGCCTCCATTTCCTCATCTGTAAAGTAAGAGGTTTGCACAACTCAGGATCTTTGGATTATAATAAACAGACCACTCAGTTACCTCTCATAAGAAAACAATTTGCTTCTGATTCAAAAATGGCAGCCTGAGCACATATATCCATTTCCCTGTCCTCCTGGAATCTCACTGAAATTAAAGTGCAGAAAAATAAAAAGAAATAAACCGATAACCGTGAAGAAACTTGGAATGGGTAGGAGCAGGGTGACAAATGAATGAGCAAGTTCAACAGATTTCTAGAAGACAGAAAGTGGATGGAAGCATGTTGCTGGAGGAAAGAAGCCAAGAAAGCTACAGGTCACAACACATTACAAAGAGGCTACAGGAACAGATTCCACTTGGCCTGGGGAAACATCTTCCTTGCCTCTCCATGTCCCTCCATGACTGATGGTGACAGCAGGAATGAGAATTGGAATTAAAAGCAGGGAGATTAACTGAAGGCCTCTATCTAGAACAATGTACCATATCTCCCCATATTCTCCACCCACTTACCTCTCCATCTTACCTCCAGTGTGTGGGTGCCCAGCAACCCTTATGCTAAAAAATGTAGTGGCCCTTTCCTACAGGCATTGAATGAACTGATGGGACTACCAAGGTTTTGGGCATGCTGTGGGGACCATAGAGTAAGACTATCGTGCCATTGTGCATGTGTCTGTTTGTGTATTGGGGACAGGGTGACCTGATTGATGTGTTCCAGGTCATGCATTTTAAATTAAAATGTGCCTTGGGCTGGCCCCATGGCTTAGCGGTTAAGTGCGCGCGCTCTGCTGCTGGCGGCCCGGGTTCGGATCCCGGGCGCGCACAGACGCACCGCTTCTCTGGCCATGCTGAGGCTGCGTCCCACATACAGCAACTAGAAGGATGTGCAACTATGACATACAGCTATCTACTGGGGCTTTGGGGGGGGGAAATAAATAAATAAAATTTAAAAATAAATAAAAAATAAATAAAATGTGCCAGCCAAGCAGAAACACCAAGCAGCTCCAAGTCACACATCCCACTCACAGGAGACACATCTGGGGTGAGGAGAAAAGACCTACTCCCAGCAGGGGAAAGTAACACCAGCCTTTCTTCTATCTGAATGGACTACCCAGGAGCATGATGCCCTTCAGGATGATCAGCAGTGTGGAGGAGGAAAACAAACAGCAACATTGATTCTCTGAGAAAATCAAGATGGTTCAGGAAACTTATAAATTTTTTAAACTGAAAAATCATCACAGAGATTTAAGAGCACATTATATCCACTTAACAAGAACAGAGTGCTATGAAAAAAGCAAGGATTTTTAAAAATAATAAAGAAAGGAGCTCCTAGAAATGTAAATGGTGTCATTTCTGTTTTAAAAAACAAAGAGAGAAAAAAAGGTTAAGGAAATTTCTCAGAATGTAAACCCTCTCCAAACAAACCAAAGAGAGAGAAAATATGAGTGAAATGATAAAAGACTTAGAGAACTAATCCAGGAGGTCCAATATTTGATCAGCATGTGTCCCAGAAAGAGAGAACAGAGAATACGGAGGAGAGGAAGTTATTGGAGAGTGAATACAAGACGATTTCTCAGAGCGGAAGCAGGATGGCAGTGGTCAGACCATAGGCTCTGCACAATGGATGAAAAGAGATCCCCACCTAGCACACCATCATGGAATTTCAGAACACGGAGGACAAGAAAATATCCTGAAAGCTTGCAGAAAAGAACAAAGGAACAAGGCTCAGACACCACTGTGCACTGTGCACTGAGAGACAGTAAAGCAATGCAGATGAGTTCTGAAGAAAATTAATCAGAATCTAGAGTTTTCTACCCTCCATAGCGAGGGCAGAAATAAAGACACTTTCAGACAATAAGGACTCAGAAAGCCTGCCTCTCAAATATACTTTCTAAAGAGGTTACTTGAAAAAGGAAACGCAGTAGCTTGAATTTGTATTCCAACAAAACAGTGAAATAAACCTAGAAAGAGGGAAATGAAGGGTCCACGAAACAGTGGTTGGAACTCTCCAGATGATGGCTAACTAGTAGCTGAGAGGACAAGTCTCAGGTTAGAGCAGAGTCCTAGGAGAGAAACCTGGGGAGTGGGGGTGAGGCAATACATTGCAATAGATTGTGTAATTAAGGATATTTTTGAAAAGTTGGGGATACAATAAAGCTATATTTTACAAGAAAAATGAAAGGTAGTGACTAGAAACTTCAGGAGGTTGGGGGAAGCTGTATAAGAGAGTAATGCTCCAAATGAGAAGTAAGCTAACATGTAGCACAATTTTAATGCATTGATGAAGCATCCATATGACCTCACTGCCAGGTGAGAAATATAATCCTGGTCCTTCTTTGGCCCAGCAGAGTACATGCTCATAATGATGTAAACACTGTTTTCCACTTTAGTGCTAGCTTCTAACATGTGAAAGACTCAGTTAGGTCTACAGGGCAGGATGGAAATGTTAACATCCTTGATGATGTGTATTAGTCAGGATAGCCTAACCATTTTATTAAACAATCCTAAAAACTCAGTGACTTATCATAAGGGTTGACTTCTTGCTCATGTCACAGTGAATGAGGGAAACGGTAATGAGGAAGTGGAGGCAGGGTTTCTGCTCCATGAAGTGACCCAAGGACCCAGGATCCTTCTATCAGTAATAATGATACCATCATTTTTAGTGTCATTTTTAGTATCTCCAAGTCCTCCACCAAAGTGTCCACATCCATCCTGCAGACTAGAAAAGAGAACCTGTGGAGTACCACACAAAATGTTTTTGAGGCCATACCTGGAAGTGGCACACATACCTCTGACTTCCTTCCATTGGCCAGACTCAACCACATGGCCTCAACTAACAGCAGAGAGGCTGGGAAATGTAGTTTAGTTGTATACCCAGGAGGAAAAGGATATGGGGGATTTGGTCTCACTTTGCCACATGATGCAAAAGTAAACTTGGCAGAGGGAGAGAATTAGAGGGAAGAGTAGGGGCCTAAAATCCAGATCTTAGTGCCAAGTCAAAAGACTATGATGAACACCGAAGGAACAAGAAACAGATGTTTAATGATATTATTTAAAGTTATAAAGATTGCTAACACTAGAACCAAAAATAGTCCTATAACTTCAGAGATCTGTCAACAAAGGGCCCTGTTGTGGGTTGACTTATATACCCCAAAAAGATATGTCACAGTCCTAACCCCTGATACCTGTGAATGTGACCTTATTTGGAAATAGGGTCTTTGCAGATGTAATCAAGTTAAGACGAGGTCATTAGGGTGGGCCCTAATCCAACATGACTGAGGTCCTTATAAGAGGAGGAGAAGACAGAGACACACAGGAAGAAGATGGCCATGTGACGATGGAAGCAGAGATTGGAGTGCTGTATCCACAATCCAGAGAACACCAGAGATTGCCAGCAAACAGCAGAAGCCAGAAGACGCGAGAAATGATTCTCCCCTACAGATTTCAGAGGGAACATGGCTTTGCCAAAACCTTGATTTCAGACTTCTAGCCTCTAGAACTGAGAGACAATAAATTTCCATGATATTAAGCTACCTAGTTTGTAGTACTTTCTTACGGCAGCCTGGGGACACTAATCCAGACCCATTCTCACCTGCCCAGAGTTGGGGGTGAGTTGGTAGGAATGGAGGCCAGGAAATCTCCTGGCTTGGATAGACCAGCAGAGGGTCATGGTTGGGGTCTTGGGAAGAAGATGTTAGATAGGGAAGTAGCTGGCCATGGAGAGATTTGAACCTGATCTGCCTGCAGTGTGGAACCACCAGGAGGCTCTTCCAAGGCAGACCTGGTATCTACCACAGCTCACTCTTCTCCCACCTGTTTCCGTATGACCAGGTGAGCTCCCCTACCCGGTCTTGATGTTAACGGAGGGTCTTGACATTAAAGACTTAAAGAGACTAGAGTTGACTCATTCTTCTCTGGCTTTCAACAGCCAGCATTGCTAACTTCTAGAAAATAGAGGAGCCCCAGGGAAATCTAATAACAGCCCTACTTAAGAACACACGGCAATTATTACCTCCAACTGTGAGGGAGGCTGAGTAATTAAAAAGGGTTCTTTATTTTGATTAAAAAGATTCCTTTTAGTGTTTCTGAATCTTTAGTGAAAGCCCAGAACTCTATTTTTAGACGCAAAACAAGATACGTGGCCGGGGGCAGGGGTGTAATTTAAAACATGGGTTGAGCATTTGTAACCTGAAAAATGAGCACGCGCCCCCAGTGGCCCCCAGATCAAGCCCATCCTCACCCAATGGCTTTCAGAAGGCACAGCAGCATGGCAGCCCCAACTCTGCCGCCTGGATTAATAGGAGGCCCAAATTAATTGGTTTTAATCACTATAAATTTCCTTCCCAATAAAATTTCAAGAATTTCCAATCATGCTGATTTATATGTGTAATTAGAAATCCATTCACAGATGTCACACTGCTAGGTGGTTAAGCCCCGGCTTAACTCCAGCTTGAGGCCTGAGAAGGAAAAATGATGAAGGGGAACCTGGCAGGAAGCTGGGCCAGGGAGCTCGCCCCCACCTCTGGAAACTCCACACCCCAGGTTACATCAGGGCGATTGACCACCAAGCACGGATTTTGCCTTCTCCAGCCCCCATCCATTCCCTGCCCCAGATATCCCTAGCTTAGATGGGAGCAGACCGAAGGGGCTTTGCAGTACCAAACAGACAGGCCTTACTGAGATGACTGTGCTGGGTGAAACCACACCGCAGCACCCAGGCCTCGCTTCTGCCCAGAGTAGCAATGAACATAACTGTGGGCGGAGAGAACCGCAGGAAGAGGGAAGTCAGCCTCCCAACTGCCCACTTCCGACAGGCAGATCATTGCCTTTGCAAACTGTCCACATTTCAGAGTATGCAAATCCAGGTTTGTCTGCAGAAGAGGCAGACACACTGGCTGGACTTTCAATTCCTGCTCACTTTCTTTCCTCCTCTGCTGCTATGCCTTTTGCAAATGGCCCACTGTCACAGTAGGAAATGGCAGCAGAAAAGTCTGCATTTCAGGCCCTGAAAGGATTGCAAATCAGCAACCTAAGATCCACCCTTTCCCTACAGTCACAAAGAGGAACAGGAAAGTCTATAGATGAAGAAAAACGCACTAAGAGTTTCATGTGAGGACTTGAACAGTATCAAGACTGGGCAGGAAGAGAGAAGAAAGGGAAGGGAGATGCAGGGTGAGGGGACTGGCAGTTAGTACAGGGAGTGTGGACCTCAGGTCTCCAGAACCTCCAGGGAGAAGCAGGCAAAGTCAGGTCCTGGTGAGAAAGATTAACTCTGCCAAGGCAATAAGGGTGGGAAAGCCCTAGAAAATTCTAGACTGAGTGTCAAAGAGGGGGAGAAACCAGAGTCAGGAGCACCAGCCCAAGAGTGTGGGCACCAGCCTAAGAAAGGGTGGAGCTTGGTCCTGAGCCAAGCACTGTCTTGGACCTCAGAGCTGGCGTAAAGATAGAAACAAACATAGAAGAGTAGAGCGCAGTCAGGGTGTCTGGGGTTGAGCCCCATTGACGTTGTGGCCTTGGGCAAGTCGCCTGACCTCACTTGTGTACTGAAGCTCATGATTCTTTCCTTCCATCTTCACAGAACATCACCATTACAAGTGCACATTGCGTTATCTCGTTATTGCCAATTTACAGAGACAGAAACTGGAGCTCAGAGTGGCCATGTCACTTTTCAAGGTCACTCAGCTGGCAAGGAGAGGGGAAGGGAAGGAAATGAACATTATTGAATGTCTACTCTGTGCCACCTGCTTTCTGTGGATTATCTTCAACTAGAATCCTAAAAGGACAAAAAAATGAGGCTCAGATAAGTTAAATATTAAATCTCTTGCTCCTAGCCACACAGCAAATTGGAGGTAGAGCCTTGGATACTCACCCTAAACAGTGTGTCAGCTCTAGTCCCAGCTCCCACCTCTCCACTACCCAGCTGCTGTGAGCATCACACGCAGGAGAGACGGTGAAGGTGGTTAGCGAGCTGAGGAGGGTTTGTAAACATGGGGGCAATGTAAATTACAGTTCAGGATGCAGCCATCTGTCTCCCAGCTAGACTGTGAGCGCCCTGAGAGCCAAGACACCTCTTGTGCTTCTCTCTTCTCCCCACCCATTGCCCAACACAGGGCTGACCTGGAGTCACCCCATCAGCTTAGCTCTGAGTTTAGGGTCCAAGGGAAGGGGCGATGAAGGGCTGGGTTTTTGAGGGTATAAGAAGACTTGTGCCGCTAAGAGGGAAAACACAAGAAGCCATTCAGTGAGGAGCTGGAGGGTGTCAGACCCTAAGAAGCGGGGTAAGGCAGTCAATAAGAAACACCTTCGTCTTCCCCTCGATTTCTGCATCAACTGGGAAATAAGACATGAGAGTCAGACAGAGGGAATCCAAAATAATAGTGTTCTTGGTAAAGCTGGCTTCAAAATATGACTTGAACCACCAGCTCCCTGACACTTGGCTCCTGAATTAGACAGGTATCCTCTTGACCCAGGTACAGCGGGGGGGTCTCTCCCCACACCAAGCTAGACCTGCCTCTATAAACTGGCCACAGGGAGGTGAGACTGCGCCATCAAAGGGGTGGCAGAGCTGAAAAGAGAACTGACTCCCACCTTCCATCTGTGGAAGCCACTCTCTCCAATACTTCCAAATGGTGGGCGCTTCTACTCCATGGGCCCAGGAGGGAACTCTGGAATGGTTCCCCCTACAGGGTGGACAGCACGTTGACAAAAGGGAAGAGGGCAATGGTGGCACTGAGGTCAATCCTCACCTCCTGCCAGGACCTAACCCTGTCTGCTATCCATGGAGACATCCCAGCGTCTGTGTAGCCCACAGAAGCAACTATCTGGGCATCAACACACTAGCTCTGCAATACTCCCCCACCCCCAACCCACCCCAAATAAACACAAACATACTCAGAATTATTTTCAACAGTGCTCTGTCCTCAAAAGTGATTGGTTGATTTGCCTGCTCAGCCCGCCTCCTCGCGAAGAGAGAAGATCATCTTTGCTTCCGCCTGATCCTTTAATGCGCCTGAAAGCTGTTGCTCTGGTCTAAAGCAGACCCCAGGCCCCGAGCAGGAAATAGGTGGAGAGGTCTTAATGGGGAGATTAGTTTCTGCTCGGGCAATGCCAGAGCGGGGTCCTAAGAGGAGATTTTAGAGGTTGGGCAATTTTTAAGGGCTTAAATGTTTGATAATGCAGGCTCAGTTGTGTTTATGCATGTTGGGGCCTCAGCAGCAGTGTACCATCCAGGGCATAATGGATGTTGCAAGATTTGATTTTAATAGTTTAAAAATATCCAAGTAGTCTGCAGGCTAATGGCCACTGGACAGACTCATTAGTGTATCAATAATCATTCGGCATTCTGAAACCCTTTTAATGCTCTGGGACAGCAAGGAGTGTGGCTGAGGGAAGCGAAGAAGGTCATGGGGGACTTGTGGGTCCAGTTAAACAAGTGAAGACAATGAATGACCTGGGCATGTTCCCTGCCACCACCCACAGCCTGGTTTAAACAGTGTGTCTGGTGGGGCCTCATTGTAACAGATCAAGGAAGGGGGGTTTCAGGAAAAGCTTAAACAAAGCCTCGTGAAGCCCTTTACAAACCAGCAGTTGAAGTGGATTCTGCCTAAACCTTGCTCTAGCCAACCCATTCTACACAGTCTCATGGCTTACAGTCCCTCCTCCTTGCCTTGGCTCTCGACCTTACCCAGTGGAGTAATTGCCTCCAGACAGCAGACTTCTGGTCTATCCTTCAAGTTCCCACCTCTGCCCAAGACTTCCTGTGCTCCCTAGGCCACAGGGCCTAAGCACGTGGCTTTGTACCAGTAGCCACATCTCAGACGCATTGCCCCCACTGAACTATGAGCTCCTGGTGAGCGGCAGCACCTGCCACATGGTAGGTGTTTTGTTGGGCTTGAGATGATGGTTCTCAATCTCTCTGTTGTTGCTTTGGCCACTGAAACCCTTTGAGTATTGGGCAAAGCTGTGGACCATTGCACATGTTCACAGAAGCCCAAAGACAAGCAATATTGCACACAGGCTCAGGGGCCACTCCCATCCTGGTCCCTTCCCAGATCCCCAGGGATCAAGCTCCGGAGAAGAAAGTAGCCTTTGCAGCCTGGGTGGTTCATTGTAAAGCTCTTCCATTTGAACAGGAGATAGTGATTTCCTGGAGCTAATAAGCCATGCCCCCAAGGAGCAGTGCAAGTGATCAGTTTCTGATTTTGCACCTTCGGGGTCCAAGGAACGGCCTTAGGAAGGAAGGAGATTTGAACACCCTTGGGGATGAAATGCTCAATGGTCAAAGATGCTCTTAAATTCCTTGTGGGGCCGGCCCCGTGGCTTAGCGGTTGGGTGCCCACGCTCCGCTGCTGGCGGCCTGGGTTCGGATCCCGGGCGCGCGCCGACACACTGCTTCTCGCGGCCATGAGGCCGCGTCCCACATGTAGCAACTGGAGGGATGTGCAACTATGACATACAACTATCTACTGGGGCTTTGGGGGGAAAATAAATAAAATCTTAAAAAAAAAAAAAAAAGAAAGATGGCTTTCCAAAAAAAATTCCTGGTGGAGCCATGCCTTCTCTCCATGGAGCACTAAGGGACCAGCAAAGTCTAGGCCGTGGCCAGAACGGAGCTGTCTCCACCCCTCTGCATCCTGCTCACTGCCACCTAAAGTGGCAGCCTGGCTGGGATTGAAGCTCTAAGAGGACCTGGGTGAGCCTCAAAGGAGAGAAAGAGGGCATGGGAGAGGAGCAAGGAGGTGCTCTGAACAGATTCCCTGGCCCAGCAGCCTTGCTGAGGATAGGCCTGCAGAAGCCTCTGAGTGCTGAATAGCCTTGTCAGTTTGGCTCCCACCATGGTGTCCGCTGGGTCCTCACTGTGCTGGCAGGACAACCTCCAAAACACCTGCGCATAGGTCTCATCACCACTTCAGACTGCCGGCTATGCTCCCTACTTCAACTCTACAACAACCTTGCTGGGCAGGGACCAGATCTGAGAGCTCCCGCTCTGCGGGTTGGGAAACTGAGGCGCTGACCAAGGACGGAAAGCAGTCAAGAAGCAAACTTTCAGCCCCCATTACTGCTCTAAGGGAAATGGTGCATTAGCTGAATTGCCTGACTTCCCCTCTTGTAAGCCTTGTCCCATTCCTCCCTTAAAACCTGACCCAAACTTCCTCCTCCAGGAAACAGTCCCTGGTGAGCTCTACCAAGCCATCACCAATCATCCATCTGTCGGTTTATTCACCTGCTCATCAATCCCATTGTCATCAATCCTATTATGTCCTGCTCAGCCCGTCTTCGCTGTGTATTCATGCTCCCATGATTTCTGGGGGTGTCCTGGCCCCTCTTAGATTGTAAAATTCCTGGTAGGTAGTCCCACCTCAGGCATTTATTGCATCTATCTTTCACTTGATAAACTTTTGGCACCTACTATGTTACAAAGATAAAGAAGATAAAAGGCCTTCCCTCAAGGAACGCACAATCTAGTGGGGTGGAGACATGGAGCAACTCATGAGGGGACTGCAGGGCCAGGGGAAGCACAGGGAGGGAATCCACTGGGACAGGGGGTCTCAGGAGGCTTTGCAGAGGAGGGGACACCCGAGCTGAGTCTTAAAGGATGGACTGCAATTCCCCGGGCATAAGGGATGGGCATGGGGAGAGCAGTAGAAGGTTTTCCAGGCAGAGGAAGCACTACAGGAGCAAGGCCAGGAAGATGAGAAACACCATAGGCTGTAGGCACCTGCTGGCTGGAGCTTGGCCTTCTAGGCAGAGAGTGGTGAGAGCTGAGATTGAAGTGGAAGGCAGGGGTCATGTCCTTTCCTCACTCAATTCGTTAGTTATTCTATAAACATATGCTGAGACAGGCCTCCTTCCAGGTGCTGGGGATACAGCAGTGCCCAAAGAAGATAGTGCCTGCCCTCCTGGGCATGCATTCTAGCAGACAGAGAAAGTCCATTAAAACCCACATACACAAATAAATACGTAGTATGTCAGGAGGCAACACATTTTAGAGTTTTCAGTGGAGAAGTCACGTAGCTGAGCATTTTCTATAGATTACTATAGGTCTCCTGTCCTCACTAAGCAACTGAGCTGGTAAGGTGAGGACAGACCCAGCTGTCTCCAACCCTATACTCAGAAGGTGTCTTTGAGGTGTTTTGTTTTTTTTGGGGGGGGGTCTGCTACCTCGTTTTTTCCAGCTGACACCCACATTCCTCTCTGAGCAGCTCCCACTGCAGGAAAACTAATAAGGCTGGCATTTTATGATCCCCCTACCTCTGATGACAAGAGGCAATTTGAAGTCAATAAAAGGTGTGCTGCACCAAGGGTGTTTTATGGCTCATCAAACCGTAAAACCCCATGGCCATGTGACCAAGGTGCCAGAAACAGGCAATGGAGTAGATTCATCAGCCCTCTGTCCAGGAGGGCTTCCGAATTAGGATGGTGATTGAACAATTACAGGGGGAGGGGGCAGTTCTACGAAGGAGGCCCCCCCGAGCATGCTGGCTGCTGGGACCAAGCTTTGAGAGGCACCCCTCAAGAGATGGAGCCCTCTAGTTGTGATTATAAGAGGCCGTGGGAACCCTCCACACACTCCTGCCCCAAAACACCCCTCATCCTGCCCTGGGGATGTTTAAGATCCCTTTCCCATCGGCTCAGCTTTCTAACCACCCTAAGACCTGTGGCCTAGTGCAGTAACTGCCTTTTGGTCTGAAACTCACTCCACCACCTACCGACTCTGTGACCTTGAGCTAATCTCCCATCTCACTACAACTCAGTTTTCTCCTTTTTTAAACAGGGATAATGATGTCTACATGGCTGGTTTGTTTAGAGGGGCTGGCACCGAGAAAATACTCATGACTTGAAATCTGTTAGGAGAGTGGAGGCACAACTTCCCCTGAGAGGGAGAACTCAAGACCTCACATCCACACCCAATGTCACTGATAGCCGTTGGGACATTTTCTGAGAGCATCCATCCATCCATCCACCCATCCATCCATTTACCCACCCATCCATCCACCCATCCATCATCCATCCATCCTTCCACCCATCCATCCATCCGTCCATCCACCCATCCGTCATCCATCCATCCACCTATCTGTCCATCCACCCATCCATCCACCCATCTGTCCATCCCTTCATCCATCCACTCATCCATTCAGCAATAGATATTAGGCACACCTCTCTGTGCCAAGGACCATGCAGGGGCACAATGCTGAGCCAGCACTAAGTCCCTGCCTGATGGAGGTTACATTCTGGTGAGCAGAAGGAGGTAATCCATATGTAAAGTGAAAATAAGTGCTATAAAGATATTGTAGAGTCAGAATAGTAAGATGAGTACACCCTGCTTTCAAGGAACTTAAATACTAAGTTTGTCCATGGACAAAAACCATGAGCAAATCAAATGTCTGTGGTTGTGTGTGTGTGTGTGTGTGTGTGTGTGTGTGTGTGTAGAAATAGGACGCCTTAACAGAGAATAATGGGAATATCACTTAGATGGCAGTGACATTTAAGCCGAGGACTGAAGATTGAGAAGGAGCCAGACATGCAAACAGCCAAAGGAGAGATGTTCCAGGCAACCGCAGCTCGTGCTGTGGGGAGAGTTCCTCAGGTCGGAGACACTGAAGAAGGTCCCTGATGTTTGGAGATGGTGAGGCCTGAGGTGATGGTGCAGAGGTGGGAGGAGCCTGGTTGCCGGGATGACTCTCTGTGCCCAAACAACACTCTGTTCTCACCTAATCTTTGCAGTTGTATTAGTTTCCTGCTGCTGCTGTAACAAATCACCACTAACTTAGTGGTTTAAAACAATGCTAATTTATTCTTTCACAGTTCTGGAGGTCAGAAGTCCAAAATGAGTCTTAAGGGGCTGAAATCAAAGTGTTGGCAAGGCTGCTTCCTTCGGGAAGATCCAGGGGAGAATTTCTTCCAGCTTCTAGAGGCTGCATTCCTTGGCTCCTTGTGGCATCCCTCCAGTCCCTGCTTTCTTTGTCACATTGTGTTCTCTGACTCTGGCCCTTCTGTCTCCCTCTGATAAAGACCCTTGTGATTACATTAGGCCCACCCAAATAATCCAAAATAATATCTCATCTAAAGAGCCTTAACTTAATCACATCAGAGAAGTCCCTTTTGCCATATAAGGTAACATATTCACAGGTTCTGGGGATTAAGACATGGACATCTTTGGAAGCCATTATTCTTTCTACCACAATGGTGTCTTGCAGCCCACGTGTGGCTGGCAGAAGCTAAGAAGGGTCTGCAGATTCCAGGCCCCCTTGGGGTAAAGTTATAGCTTCACACCCCAAGCCAGAGCTACCTCTCTTTGACAAGGGGGTGTTGTTTTCACCCTGATTTCAGTTCCCTGCTCAGCTGTGGAGCAAGGACTTCTCCTGCCTGGACCTGGCACTCCCCCACCACCCCCCAGGCCCTCCACCACCGTCATAGCCTCAGCCATCTTCCCCTTCGTGGCCTCCACCTCTACCTCACGACCAGCACCAGCAGCTCCCAGGAGAGGGAGTCTCCCTCAGGCCGTCTGACCGGACTGTGTCCTGACTCTGGCCTGTAGGAGATTCCCCCTTCCTGACTCCCCAGGGAATGCATCTGGCCCTGGTTTGGGGGCCCAGCGCCTCTCACAGCCTACCACCAGACATCTGTCTTCAGGGCCTCACTGAGCCATATCACCCTCCGCTCCTCACTCAGCTCTCACCTCTTCTGGGTACCCTTCCTCACTATTTACATATTTAGTCAATAAAGACATGCAGTGGCAGGACGCAAGGACACAGGGCTCTTTCTCAGGAAAGGATGGGGGGTGCTATGGGAGTTCAGAGGAGGTTCACACAGCTGGACCAGGGCTTCTCCACCTAGAGAGTTGGTTGTTAAATGTTTACCAGCACACCAGGGGCATTTCAGGGGAAGGAGGAGTCTGCGGTGAGTCTGGCAGATGACTCTAGCCCTCAGTGACCTCCCTGCTGACCACACAGCCTGCACCTGGTGAAACAACGTCTTACGCCTGCACTCAACAGTCCATGCAGGTGGCATCTTGAAGGAAGGGTCCTGGGCATCGCTTCTACCACACAGGCCCTGGTGAAGAGCAGGTGCCCGCACAACCTCAGCACCTGCCTGCTCAGAGCCAGAAAGGTCTGGAAAGGTGGATGCAGAGAGGCAGAGAGGTGGTGGGCAGGGGGCCAGTCAGGCCCCTCCCTTGGCTCCCCCTGGCTAAATCCGACCTGCCTCCCCTTCCCATCCTCATTGATTTTGTAATTACCAATGCCCCCGGCTCCTTCCCGTCCCATCTACGTAAGTCGGGGCCAGGAGGCCTAGGCAGCTGCTCCATCAGACATTAGGGACAGGCATTAGCCAGCCTTGTGGCTCCATGGGGAATGCTAATGCACCTGTTCTTTCTGGAAGCCAGTTCCCCCCGCCCTCCCCTACCTCCTCCCTGACTCCACCCCCACACCAGGCCCCTGCTGCCCTCTGCCAGAGAGTGAATATCCCGAAATGATGGACTAGTCCATATCTCCTGCTCCCCATCTTGCAAAGGCTGGGAGCCGTGTCCGTGCAGCTGCCCCAACCTTACCTCTGGGTGGGTCAGAATCAGCGATATGCTACTAAACCTTTAACAACCGGCTCTCTGGGAGAAAAGCCCTCGTTTGTAGTGTTTGCCAATGTCCAAGGTGTAAATACACACACTGTGGCCGCTTT
The DNA here is from genome assembly GCF_057802395.1 of Ceratotherium simum simum. NCBI lineage: Eukaryota > Metazoa > Chordata > Mammalia > Perissodactyla > Rhinocerotidae > Ceratotherium > Ceratotherium simum. The sequence continues at coordinate 36,902,747 of NC_141913.1, forward strand.
CAAGTTGCCTATGGACTAACGCAGAGTTGAGAAGAGATGCCATAAAAGCCTGTTCCAGCACTCCTCTGACCAGACAGTGTTGATGTGACCCACCAGCCCCCACAGCCTGGCCCTGTCCTCTCCATTAGAGTCACTCCCGTCCGTGAAGGCAGGGTCGTCTCCCAAGCCAGGGTGAGGTGTTAAGGGCATGGCCTTTTGAGTCAATCTGATATGGGGTAAAATCCCAGCCCTGCCATTTAATAAGGTGGATAGCTTTGGGCAAGCGGCTTAACCTTGTCAGACCTCAGTGTCCTTATCAGTTAGTAAGATTAATATCACTCATATCCAACACACGTGAGGATTACATGAGCTGCTGTATGTACGTCACTTAGCACAGTGCCTGCATAGTAAGCACTCAATAAACTCAGCCGGTAGTGGGAAGTGAGACCCATGAGCATGCTGCTATCTGAGGATTCTACCAGCAAATGCTGAGGGAGGCCCAGCACCCGGCCCAGACCCTGGCCTATTATCTGAGCCCTGTACATACCTCTTGAGAATTAGGCTGGGATTAGTCCTTTGTCTTAGATCAGAAGATGGTGTTGCTATGTCCAATTTGCAAACAAAGATCAGTCCCACAAATTTACTGAGTCTCTTACATTTTGTAATTTCAAGGGCACCAAGAAGATCTCCTGTCCCAAATAATACCTTTTATACCTGCTCAGTGACACCTGAAATTCCACCATCGCAGCGTCATTCTAACACTGAGCTGTTATCATGCACTAATTCCTCAGGGCAAGTGAGCATCAAGGTGAAAGCATTAGATAAAAAAGCCTGAGGTCACCTTGCCGGCCAAAGGAGGGCACTGGGTATAGGGGACAGCATGCAGAGAAAGGTGAGACTGGGGAGGAGGGGGGCTGCTAGACCAATGTGACAGCGTCCCAGGTTTGCTGAGACAAGCCCCAGTCCAGAGGGAAGGGGATGGCAACAGCTTCACGCACCTTTGTTATTCGGGGGAGTAGTCAGTCTGGGGCGGTAGAGAGCAGAGGTTCCCAGGGCAGCGACCCACCCAGTGGGAGCCAGCCCATGGCCAGCACGGGCTATGTGGGGATCTAGGTTGGCGTGATCCCTGGGGTCCAGAGCAGCTGAGAATTTGCTAAGAATACAAAAGATTAGTTTGAATTCCTTAAACCCACTCCATCACTTCCAAGATCCTTTTAGTGACATCTGCGGGGCAGAGGAGAGGCAAGAGAAGGGGAAGTAAGGACTGAGAATAAAAGAATCACTTAAGTAGTTTGAAATAAAAATCCTGCCCACACAATATGTGGGCCAGGCAGGTCCAGGAGAATGATGAGGAGAGGGGCCCTGAGTCAGAGACAACACAAGACAGATGGATGAGAGGGAGGGAGGCGGAGAGTGGGAATGGAGGGAAAAGGAGAAGGACAAAGGAAGCGATGGAATCAACAGGGGCAAAGGGAAGGAAAGAAGAGGCAGGAGAGGAGGGGCAGAGGAAGGAGAGGAGGAGGAGAGTGGAACCAAGGTAGAGTGAGGAAGGAGAGGCAGGAGGGTGAGGGGCGGCAGACAGGGAGCAGGAGGAAGAGAAGGAGAAAGAAGACGGAAGACCTTGAGAGTCTTACATCTTGATCAAGGCATGACTGATAACATTCCGGCGGACCATCTTTCAGCCCCCTTGTTTGATGACAAAGCTCATCCCCCATCCACCATCCATTACCGGCTCTCCCTCCCCGAGGCAAGAGCATCAATAACGCTCCCTCTTCGAGATGCTGCGCCGCCCCCACGCTGCACGCAGGCCTGGCCATCGCTGGTGGGCATTCCTGGCCGCACATCATTACCACCCTCTCATCCTTCCCCCACCTGCCGGGCGGCTGACCATCCTCCCCTGACATCCTGCTGCCGCAGCAAGCCCCTCTTCTGAGGGCTGGGCCCCAACCCCCGACAGGCAGTCAGTCTCCACCATCGCTGGTGGATGATCCCTGACATCTTGGTACCAGGGCTTGATTTTTAAAAATGATTGTTTAGTCTTGTTTTGTTTTAATTAAGAGGGAGACCGAACTTCCCCATTCTGGTTGGCTCTTCCAAGAGACCTAACAGTTTGAATTTGAATGCAAACATCTTCAAACATCTGTTGCCGTAATTTGGTTGGATTAACTGTCTAGTTTGCTGGGCCATCTGCTCTTCTCCCCAAACCCCATCACTGCCTCTTCCCCTGGCTGGGCCGACTACCTCACCTGGCTATCCCTCTGCTGGTGGAAGAAGGGCCCCAAATGGGAATCCCAGGTCAAAGCCACAGGTCTTCTCCCAGAAAAACCTGCAAACAGGCTGGCCACGTCCCAATGGATGCAAAATGCCAACAGGGGGAACCTGGGGAGGGAAGGCTCTGTCTGGGCAGTGGGGAGGTTGCCCCTCAGAGCTGTGTGCCCCAAATCAGGCATTTCCTCCTAGACTCTCTGAGCCCTCCTCTCCCAGGCCAGGGCTGCTGTGCAAGGACACTGGGATTATACCCTGCGTGGCTCTAGACGTGCTGTTCCACGTGAAAGGAAACCCTTGAGTTGTACAGTAGACAACCTGTGCAGCTGTATGTGGCAACCCTGCTTTCAGTCACTGTAGGAGCTTCCCTTCCTTTGCTGGTCCCTCTTCTACAGGTGACTCAAGGAAAACCCACATTTTTCCTTTGGTCCTAGTGTCAGGCCAACACGACAAGTCCCTCCAACCAAGAGAGGCTCTCCCAGCTCCTGCCTGGACACACCCTCTCTGGCTTGGAGATGTTCTACCTGTGCTGAGCTGACATCAGACTCCTGTAGCTCCCAACCTCTCTGCTCCGGCTCTGGAGGGACATGGCCCAGGATGCCTGAGCTCCTGACCACCTGCAGACAGAAGGCTGCCTTCCAAACAGGATTCCAAAGGCACGTGTTTGGACAGTCCGGAGATCTGCTTCAGAGGGCTAGTGGGGGGACTCTGTGCACTACCCACAGGTGACCACACAGCTTGTTTCAGTGGAGCCCCAGCCAGAACGCACGGCTTGGCCACACTCAAACAGGGTGAGGCAGGAAATGAGCAGCAGAGAGCAGGCATTCGGATCTTTGGATCTGCTCTTCCCCCACAGCCTCCCCACAGTCTTCTTCTCCCTTCCCCACTTGTTCCTTCAGCCAGATTGCTGTCTCCTCACTGTCCCCTAGACTGGGTCCACCCATGGGCTCTGCTATTCTCTAACCCGGCATGCCTCACTTCATCTCTGCCCATCTTCCAAGGTCCAGCTCAGTTGCCTCTTCCTCCATGGAGCCCCCCAGAAACAATCCCCCTGTTTCAAACTCCCATGACATTTGCCAATACCACATGGGTGACACATCATCTACTTCCCTATGTTACTTAATTACCTGTTTTCATCTGCACACTCATGCTCAGGCAGTATTTATAAACACGCGTGGCTGATGCATGAATGGATGAAGGATGAATGAAACCATCTGATATCAGTGTTATAACTACGGCCCCAGTGCCCTTGCAAACACCGTGTGCATATTCAACATACAGATGTAAGACCTACAACCCCTTAACACCTACAACTGATTCCAAGGTGTGCAGGGGTTGGCAGATGCCACTGGGAAAGCGGTCCCTTTCCCTGGTAGCTGCGAACAAAGTCAGCCAGTTAATAGAAACCTATTTCTAATTGCTTGACATATAATAGATACACCTCCAACCAGCTGAGACCGCCAGATCCCATTCAAAGCCCTGCTTCCCGGCTTACATCTAAGCTTTTCATGTTTTATTAGAGTTCTGCACATTTCATTTCCTTTTATGTGGGGAAGAAAATGGACCCTTGGTTCTAGGAGGGGATATTCACAGGCATACTTGTACTTGTTGAAGGGCAGCTTTGTAGAAAGCAAACCCCCTGCCTCAGGTTTGTGAATTCAGGTTTAGCAAAGGTAGAAAAGACAGAGGTCAAGTCTATCCCATAATATCATCCAGAAGCATGAAAATCCCAACCGCATGCAGCCCAGGGTCAGACCCTGTGTGGACAGAATAGTGCAACCCCTGCCCCCTTGCACTCACACCCACCCCAAGAGCATAGCAGCACCCCAACATATCCCAAACTAGTAGCTGTGCCTAATATCTCAGCAGGGTGGGAAAATCAGCAAGTACTGTCACAAACCAGGGCTCTTGTAGCACCCCTGTGGGCCCCTGCCTCCCCCAGTATCTCCCAGCCTGGACATTGAGACCACCCACGGCTACACTGGCAAAACACCAGCAACCTTGACCTCATCAGCGTGCAGCGGCCTGGAATCCATCGTCCTGCTGAAGCTGGGGTATTTGCTGGGGCTATCAAGGGCCCTTGGCCCCCGAGGGGCCCCAAGGCGAAGGATTCCCAGCCTGCGTCTGTCCTCCTCCAGTCAGAGCAGCATGAGGGGCTTGTACCCCCACTCCCTGCCATGTCCTCCCACTCCTGTTGGACTAGAGCCTGGTGTGGCACACAGTACACCAGGCCCAGCTTCTGTCCTGCCTCCCAAAACCACGCTTCTAGTCGCAACCACTGTCCAGGTTTCTGCCAGGAATCGGCCACTGTCCCCAAAACTCGGCGAGGAGAATTGCCTCTGACACAAAATTTTTCCCACACCCAAGCCTCTGTGACACTGGACTCCTCAGAAGAGAAACACCGGGACACTGGGACGCCCACTGGGTGGCTCTCTGTAGCTGGGCCAGGGGCCTCAGCCTCCCAGCCCCTGTGCCGGCACCAATGACGGCAAAGCCCTTGGTTGAGTCTCCATACGTTGGCGGCAGTGGAGCCTTCAGGAAACCGTGAGTGCGCATGGGTTCTGCCTTTATTCATATCATCTGTGATCAGTTTGAAGAGCCTCTGAAGCTCAGTCTTGGGACTTCTGCACAGTAAGTCACCTGTCCCCATCACCAGCTACAACATGGCCACGGGGAGATCTGAGCCCCCACGTCCAAAGCTGGGACTTGTCCCACACGATCATGTTGCCTCAAATACAAGGAAGGGGGACCTGAAAAGACTGTGTTTTCAGCTCCAGTGATCTCCCCGGTGCTCTCCCAGCCCCGCTGCTCCATGTTGGTACCTCCAGAAGCTACAAAAGTGGATGAATCAATGACCTTCCCAGTAAAACAGGGTCGTGTTTCCATCAAGGGTAAATGAAGAACTGGGCTTGTCTGCGAGAGCCTCCAAAAATAACACCTACAGTTAAAGTGTTTTAGAGAGAGAGGACAAGGATAAGTGTGGAACTGGACCCAGCTCAAGGACAGCAGCCCCACTGGTTCTGTGTCCAGACAGGGAGAAGCAGGAGAGAGCAGCCAGCTCTACCCCTCACATCAGCCACAGCGAGCTTGCAGGAGGCAAAGTTGATCCCATCGTCTGCCTGCTTAATACCCATCAATGGATCCCCAGGGCCCTTAGGATAAAGACCAAAATCCCTGGTCAGCATGGTCCTGCCCGCTCCTGCCTGCTCATGCACCACGGACCCCTCACTCCGTGCATCCGAGCCCCACCTCGCGTCCTGTAGCTCCTCCCACCCCTGTCCTGAGTTCCCGCCTGCACTCTACTCCTGGGCAACACCTTAACCTTCACTCTGCACACTGCAGCTCTGTTCTGTGTCCCTGGGGGAAGCCTTCTCTGAGCTCCAGAACACATCAGGCCTCTCTTGCTTCTCTCTTGTTACCACCATAACCACTGTCATCTTACTTTAGTGGTTTGACTATTTGATTAAATCTGCCTTCCTATGGACCGTAAGCCCCATGAGGGCCACTGCTATGTGTGTTCCATTCCTTGTACCATCCTCAGCATCTAGCACAGGGCCTGATACATAGCAGATCTGCTGGTTGCGTGAGTGAATGAATCCAAGAATGCTTCGTTAAAAAGCAAAGGTTTAGGAATTGGGAAATAATGGAGTGGGATAGACACTGCCTGGCAAACTGGAGGGCACGGGCATGCCATGGCTTTGGAAACGTGAACCACACACTCAAAATCTCTCATCTATGCCAACCGTGCCCCAACTCCAGGACCTGGTCCCACTCTGTGCACGTGTCTACAGTTTACAGCTCTCGCATCTGACAAAGCCCTCGCATGTACAACACACCCCCATCCTATGGAGGCAGACTTTATCAAATAGTCCCATTTTTTCAGATGAGAAAATGGAGGCTCAGGGAGGCCGAATGACTAGCATAGTGTAACATGGCATTAAGTGGCAAAATCAAATGTAAGCCTAGGGCTTCTCCCCACACCTGGCACTGTTTTTCCACCAGCACCCAACATGTCAATGATTCAGGTACAAGGAGAGGTGAGGGGGAATGGTGGGGGTTAAGTAAGAGGTCTTTCACAGAACCCCCCTACTGAGCTGAGTGGTTCACCGACCACACCCTGCATTGGCCTGGTGTTAAGTATGGAGCCTCTTTTGTCCAGAAAATAAAATATCGCTGCAAGAGGGAGGCGACAGAGAAAGAGAGGGATGTCTGGTTGCCCAGGGAGGGGAGGAGCCCTAGAGATTCCAACTATTTTTAAACAGAATTTCAACCAATCCCCCATTTGCAGCCTCACGCCTCATTCCCAACTTTTTGGATAACTTGGATCTCGACGCAGTACGTGGGCCCTCAGAGGTCCTTGGGGACACACCTCTCACTTCTCTTGGGTCTTCTCCTCTGCAGACTCTCAAACTGTCATATCCTTCACTCCAATATCTGGAGCGTACGCCTCAATCTGCTTTCCATCCCCCAAAATATCATTAAAACCCTCTGCACACTGTTGTCAACTCTCCTGTTTTCTTTGTCCTTGTGACTTAACATATTTTTTTATTTCTCTGCTATCATTGTAGTGAATATTTTAAGATAGAGGAGATGTGTGTTTTATTGAAAAAATGTTTCATTGAGTAAAGTCCAAAACTTGGATGCTGCTAAAATCTTTAGCTCTGATAACTGTCAAGTTTTATCTCCATCTGTTCTATCCCCTTATAACTCCAGTTTATGGATGAATACTTCTACCTGTCACATGACAAAAAGCAGAAGGCCCTATAGTCTTTCCATTCTTAGTCTATGGCCCCACCACTTTCCAAGGTACTTGGGCTTTAAAAATGTGAAGATCTCATATCCATCTCCATTATCCTGTTGGTGACTACATTGGGTTGGACAGTGTCCCTCCAGAATTCAGAATGTGACCTTGTTTAGAAATAGGTCTTTGGGGCCGGCTCCGTGGCTTAGCGGTTAAGTGCGCGCGCTCCGATACTGGCGGCCCGGGTTCGGATCCCTGGCGCGCACCGACGCACCGCTTCTCCGGCCATGCTGAGGCCATGTCCCCCATACAGCAACTAGAAGCATGTGCAACTATGACATACAACTATCTACTCGGGCTTTGGGACAAAAAAGGAGGAGGATTGGCAATAGATGTTAGCTCAGAGCCGGTCTTCCTCAGCAAAAAGAGGAGGATTGGCATGGATGTTAGCTCAGGGCTGATCTTCCTCACGAGAAAAAAAAAAAAAAAAAGAAATAGGTCTTTGCAGATGTCATAAAATTAAGATGAGGTCACTTGTGCCCTTATATGGAGGGGAAAAATTTGGATACAGAGACACACACAGGGACAAGGCCGTGCAATGATGGAGATAGGGATTGGAGTGACACATCTACAAGTCAAGGAACACCAAAGATTGCCAGGAACCACCAGAAGCTGGAGGAGGCAAGCAAGGATCCTTCCCTAGAGACTTCTGAGGGAGCATGGCCCTACCAACACCTTGATTTCAGACTTCTAGCCTTCAGAACAGTGAGAAAATAAATTTCTACTGTTTTAAGCCACTCAATTAGTGGTACATTGTTACAGCAGCCCTAGGAAACTAATACAATGACCATGGCCATTTTTTTCTTTGAAATATTTCTAGATTTTATCCATTGTTTTTCCTTAATCATTATTGAGCCCCTACTACATGCAAAGCTAGGCCTTGGAGAAACAAAGATGATTAAGGGCAATAAGTGTAAATCAATACCCTCAAGAAGTTTAGGATTTAGTCAGAAGAGAAGACACATATGGAAATGCCCAAGTAAAAAAGCAGTGTGTCATAAGGCCCTACAAGGGACAATATATTTGCTGGGAGAGTTCAGAGGACAGGGGAGTCCTAAGAAGAGGGCACTGTCCAGGAAGGAGGGAGGTTTGGGGTGCATCTTAAAGATGGCATTCATTTTGCTAAGTAAAGCTGAGAAGGACATTCCACGTCAATGCAGAAGCATTATATTTTGGGAACATTTGGGGAACGACCAGACTGGCTGGGGTGGGGAGTAGTGGCAGAGAAGGCAGGACGAGTGGACTGAGCCTGGATCACAGAGCTCTGGAATGCCAAGCTAAGGATTAGGACTCGCCCCTATAGGCTGAGTGGGAGGAGAAGGGCACTGAGATGTTTTTGTCGTGAGTGACATCATGCAAAGTGCGCTTCCGGGATATTGACCAAGTGGCATCTGTTACTAATGTTTTAAAGTCTTACTGAAAGAACCAATAGAAGTGGCTGTAGTTACTGCATTAGAGACACACTCCTCCCCTTTACACTTGGAGTAACCAGACACCAAGTCCACAGAACTGCTTCTTTCTAGACAATTCTTGCCCTGGCTCTGAGGAAGTGAGCCAGGGAAAGGTTGGGTGGGAGACAGGCATTGTGAATCCCGTAACTATCTGGGGCCCGACTGGACATCAATCAGAACGAAGAGAAAGTAGCTCTTCACCACTGCGAAAATGGGATTCCAGTGACCAAAATGCAATTTGTACCTCCCTTTATCTAGCACATGGTTCCAGGGGAGCCTGAATGATGGGCTTCGGAGAACACTGTCCTTCCAGACGCCAGGACAAACCCTGGGCAGCCCAGGGACTTTCTCATTTGGCTTTTGCACAAGTTCAGCACTGGTGTTTAACTTTTTTCCTTTTTTTTCTTCCTCCCTGTTATTTAAATGGTTTTAAACATGAAACTAGGCCAGGAAAAGGGGGTAGCATTGTTTTAATAATTAGCAATTATGATCGCTGCAATATTAATTGCATATTTCCATAGCAAACACTTCCCCAGAGGGCCGAAGGGAGTGGTGGTTAGAGACTGCCAGAGCCTAAAACTGGAATTCCTGAGAACAGAAGAAGGAGAGAAAATCAACTTCTTCCATTTAAGCAAATTACCATGGGGACTGCGGCCCCTCTAATTAGCCCAGCTCAGTAGCTGGTGAGCAGGCTCGTGTGAAGCCTCACTCCGTACCATCGGGCTGCCGGGACCAGCCCTTTCCCTCTTCTTTCTTTTATTTTTGTCATTTGGGCAAGACAGTAGCTTATTTCCAGGGGGCGGCTGGGCTGGGCTGGGCTGGAAGATGACACTCCAGATCTCAGTGTCCCGGGCCCCCGAGCTGGGGCCCGGGGTTCATTTGTGCCAATCCCGGCCACAGGAGGTCAAAATGGGACAGGACCGCAGGCAATTCCACGTGGGGGCGCTCGGCTGCCTTCCCAACTCTGTGACACAGATTGAGGGGTTCAGGGTGGAATTGGGGGGATGGAAAAGCAGGCAGCGGGGGAGAAGCTGGAAGGAAGTGGAGGAGGAGAGGGGAGAAAGGAGGGGAAGCCCTGGAGAAGGCAGTGGCGTAGAAGGAAGAAGAAGCAAATACAGGACAGACGGGGGGAACTGAACTAGAAGGCAGAGGAAAGAAATGAGGGAGAATATAGAGTGAGGATGAAAAAGAAAAGACAATGGAGCCCTCAGGGCAAAGGTGAGATCAATCAGAGAGGACTTCCTGGAAGTGAAGTCCTTCGTGACTGCTTTGCACTCACCCTAGGAAGGACTTTTACAAGAACAAGGCAGCCCCCTGCAGCCCCCAGCTTCAAGGTGGACAACAGGCTGGTGCAGAAGTCCCCAGATGGGTTTGGAGAAGCAGAACAGTGGCAAAAGCCACCAACCTTTCCCTGGGCGCTCTGTGTCGGTAGGGGGGAAGAGATGAAAAGACAGTGAGCTCACAGCCCGCACAGGACTTTGTGTTTGCAGATCTCATGCATGGCGCATACGGTATCGCATTTCATCTTCATGGCAACAATTAAGGCAGGAATTACTATCTCCATTTTACAGGTGGGAAGACTGAGGAAACCTGCCCAAGATCACATCCTTGGAAAGAGACAGAGGCTGAGGTTCTTTCCGACACATTGCACCATCTCCCCAGCATCACCTTTCATTAGCCTCTGAGTCCTTAAAAGCAAACTTCCTAACAGAAGCAAGCCCTGTCTGGCTGCATTCATGGCTGGAACCATCTCACAGGATTTGGGAAAGTCTCATCCACCCTGGTCCTGGTCAGTTTTGCCCAGGATACACGGTCTCCATTTTAAAGTAACTTGCTAAGCAGAACTCTAAATTCACAAAAAGAGAATTTCCAGGGCAATAATTCTCATTGTAAAAGGGCTCCCCCTAAGGTGTCTTTAAATGGGGGAGCTTCCCTGTGCATGGGAGCCTTTGTTCACAGATCATCGACTCCTCGATGGAGAAGCTGGGAGGCTTGACAGAGAAACTTACAAACAAAATGTCTCTAGCTGCTTCCGGTGGAAAAAGATAAACAAGGAAAGTAAAGCGAGTGTGCTTCAGGAGAAGGGAATCCAGTTGTGCAACAGTAATGATGAGGATAATACTTCATGCGCACAAGCGCCTGTCATTCCTCAGTGCTCTGCATGCCTCCTGTCTGCTGTCCCAGCTCCCCTGTCAGGACAGAGTGATGCCACCACCCCGTACATTGGCCATCCCATAAGGAAGGGCAAAAGTATTAGCCCCAGTGGGCAGATGAGGACAATGAGGCCCAGAAGGTCTTGGTGCCTGTCCGAGGTCACATAGCTTGTGCATGTAGACTCTGAACCTCTCCCCCACCCTTGGTGTCTCTGAGGCTGTTTAATCTCCTCCTGCTCCCCCCGTTGATAACAGAGGGATTCCCACCCTAGGGTTATGGGGATGGCTGAACACACAACACCCGACACTGGACAGGTGAGATGGACGGCAGTCTCTTAGTCACTCATGCTCAAAGCCCAGGGGAGGAGGATGCCACACACTACTCAGAGCCACATATGGGGTGCACTCGAGAATGGAGCGAACAACCGGGGGCTGTGGGAGGCAGGCTGTAGTAGCAAGAGGGTGAGGTGCCCCCTGGTTCCCTCGGGAAGATGTGATTGGCTTGTTTGAATAATTCCCAAGTGGGGCTGGGAACCGAAACCCACTTCTCAGGGACAAGCAGGAATTGCGCCCATTCTCCTCAACAAGGAGGGTTGTTTGGTTGGGGAGCCTCATCTGTGGGAGCAAAGTGGGGAAGGGAACATGCGCTTAGCTTATTTGGGTCCCTCACAATTTCATCAGATTTCAAGGCAGCACATAATATGAGACCTTAATCTCAGGCCTTGCACCACAGAGGTCCTCTTGTTGAGGAGGCCCAGCTTCCTGCAGCACCCCAGAGAGCCCATTTTTCAGAAACACGGCCACGGGCTTCTAAGAAACAATCCCACCCAACACCCAAACCAGGTTGGGAAACAGTGTGCCCCGAAGGAGGCCCAGGACCAGCAGCTCTGCCCTGGAGCAGCTTCCCCCCCGACTTCAGGCTGGGATGGATGGGCTACTCAAGCCCCAGCTCATATAATGCACTCCCCTCCCCACCTTCCCCTGTTAGCAAGTCTGGAAGGCTTTGCTCACTCTGTGTGTGTACAAACATTACCCAGGATATTTTTGATCTTACTTATCCCTGAGAATCTATCCCAAAGCCGCCTTTGGAAACTCCTAAGTAGGATGTAATGCGTGGATTTCAGCCTCTGCTCGATAGTCTGCCATGTAGTTATTCCCCAAGACTTAGCATGCAGGAGAAACAACGAAGCAGAAATGTGTTTAACCAAACAGCAGCTTGTGGGGGAGGAGGTGGGGGGAGAAAGGGAGGGAGAGGGGAGAGATGGAGTGGGGAGACCCAGTGCAGCCCCTGGGCGCGCTTCTTCCAAGAGTTTGCTGAACGGTTTCTAACCACACATCCCCAGTAGGAACTGCACCCCCCACCCCCCCTTAACTTCACAATCCTTGACCACGGGTGCTGGGCGTGGTGGGAGGAGGGAAGTCCAGAGGTGACCATCACAAGACAACACGGGAAAATGCTCTTGATATAAGATTTAAAGGGTATTTCAAAGTTTGAAGAGAACATAAAATGTGATTCCGCTATAATTATAACTACAAAAAGTAAGCCTGAATAGGACAAAAATTAAACGACAACCTAGAAAAATGAAAGCCCTTATTAATAAGTGTGTGGCGGGTGCAACTGTTTGTTTTCCTTTTGAAAAGTCCTTTATTATGACAATGGTGTTTGGATAATTATAACGTTCTGGTGTAATTATGAATAGTTTTGGGGTAAATGGTAAGACTCAGGAAAAGGAAGGAAAAAAGGATGTGGTGTCACCCTCTGAGAACTAATAATCCAGTTGAAAATATGACTTGAAGCCATCACACAAATATCTCTTAATTCAACGAAGGCAGAGGAAAGGCCGGGCAGCCTTGAAATTAAGGCCTGGCCTGTAAGCAGAGGCGGCTGCTGGTAGGAGGAAGTGCTGGAAATAGAGAGAGACAGCCACACAGATTCTCCTCCAGCTCACCTTCTAATCAGGCCGGCTCTCCAGAGGTGACGGGCTTGTCTCCAGTGTCTTTTCTTCCTGTGTGGAAGACCAGAGTCTCCCCAAATCACTAAAGAACCAGAGCTTGCCTCACAGGATCCAAACCACCCCAGGACAGGACCCTGCCAGAGGACAGGCGAAGGTGAGGAGGCCCAACCTACCGCAACCAAGACATCCCCAATGGCTCTGGGAACCTTGTGGGAAGGGAGCAAGAATCAAGATGCTCTCTGCTGTGCTCTGCTTTCTCAGTACATATCCATACTTTGTCACCACGCATCGATGTCTCCAGTGAACACCAGTGCTGAGGACCTGGGAGAGATGGCGGCCACAGGAAGCTCCAATGTCCTCTTCATCTCTGCTCTCATGCCTCAAATGGATGCCACGTAAAGATACATAAATGTGGACTGAACAGAACTGCGAGGAAGCAAAGCCACGAGAAGGTGAGACTGAGGTCTGGAGTGCTTTGTGGCTGAGCAATTCAGCACAAGTGTGGGGGCAGTTTGTGCTGGGCCTACAGCTCTAACCCCTGAGGTCTTGTCCGGTTTCTCATAACCTGTGTCTCAGCTCCCAGGACACAACTCCCAACGCCACCTCCCTGCCTGGCCACCTTCCCCTCTTCTCACCACTTCCTGCCCTGCTATTATTACGTTCAGCACACACTAGGGCTTCCCTTGAATGGCGGCTCCATGTTGCATCTGTGTGGAATATTTTATATTAAATCATATTATATTCTCCAATATTATTATGGTCTCCAATATTAATATTATTATAGTCTCCAATATTATTATATCCAATATTATTATTATTATCATCTCCAATGAGTAAAATTAGATATCTGAGTGTGCATGGGCCACAAATGTCACCCAAGGACAAGTCCACGCCTAAAGGGACAAGTGCATTTGGATGGACAAGGTCAAAGGTCAAGGAAGGTCAGGATTGGGTTAGGACTTGAGAATTTGTGAGCTGGGGCAGGCAGGAAACAGCAATGGTGCTTGAGAGTCCAGGTGTTCGGTATTTACCTGCTGAGCTGAAACACGCTGTGGGGATGGGCGAAAGGACAAGAGCAGGCCTGGACAAGAGGACAGCTGAACCAACGGCTCTCATTTCCTCTTTTGCCAAATGCCAGTCCCACCATGAAGACTGGGAGACACCATGTGCCGTGGAGGGAAGGAAGGTTGGAGATGGACAATAGCCTCGGATCATTTTGGAAATGAGGGGAAGTAGAAATAAGTAAGTAAATAGGTAGGCAAAATATAAGTAAATTTTAGAAGACAGAAATGTCAGAGCTTGGAAGGAATATTAAAGATTATGCTGATTGAGCCTCCAGGTCAACAGACGAGGATATCAAGCCCCAGGAAGCTGCAGGGTTTCCCCAAGGTTAGATCGAGAATTCAAACCAAGGTTTCCTAATCCCCAGACCAGTGTCTGCCCACTCCCCCTTGCTGCCCCTGGTGTGGCACAAGGTCCACTGGCATGACATTGCTTGCCATCTGTCTTCTCCACAGGAATATGAGCCCCAGAAGAGCAGGCACTGTGTCAGTTTAGTCCTCCAGCACCTAGAACACTGCCTGGCTCATAGTAGGCGCTCTTCAAACAGAATGGAATCCAATGGATGGAATGGAATAGAATGGATGAAATGGATGTAACAGAGGGAGTGGAATGGAATAAAATGGAACAGTATAGAGTTAGCAGAGCTGGGACTAGGATTCAGGTGTCCTAATTCCCATTTAATGGTACAGGCAAAAGAGAACTCAACACGTCCTCTCTCCTCTTCTCCCACCTCTGGGATGCACCACCTCTGTCTCCATTTTCCATGTCTCCAATCAACTAATCTCCTGCCCCAAGCAAGTAAGGACAGGGTCTCTGGAACAGGCTGGGGGCTGGAAAGGAGGAGCCGGCCCTTTTCCTTGGGGATGGAAGACAGAGAACTGAAGTCCACATCCTTTGTGAGAACAGCTTTGGGAAATGAGGGGCAGTTAGTTAGCCACAGGTGGAGAGGCAGACCCTAACCCAAGTTGACTCTTTAGCCAGAGAGACCAAGAGAGCAGAGAGAAGGCTCAGGAAGCCCAAGCTACAAAGACTTTCATAGGGAGTCCCAACCATGCTGTAGATGCAGAGAGACCCACGAAAGTCCTGGGCAAGTTTGAATGCCACCTGTCCCGTTCACTAACTCCTCTTCCCGGACATACATAGAGATCATGGCCAATCCACTAATCCCACAATATATACTAGATAGCCTTGAAGAAACTGGATCCTTGGTCTCGGAAGGAGCTGGAGTGAGGAGTGGGGACATTTTATAGCAACCATAGTAATAACCCCTTGTGATTCCTTGCCTTAGGGTAGCAAGACACATTTCCACAAAACTCACACGTTGGACCACTCTATTCTCCCCGGCATTGGGGGCTGCACCTCTGTCCACTTCCATTCCTGCCCCCATTACGATCTGCCCTGAACCCAATTCCACAGTCACCATTCACAAGTCGTTAACTCTTTATTGTCTTAAACCTACTCTCACTTGCAGAGTCCAGGCTACCATGTCCTCAAAACGACTCTTGCCGTTTCAGGCAGAGCTTGTGAGGCTGAGACGGGCATGGGCTCATTGCCCCATCACCTTGTCACTGCTGTCTCAGGGCAGTTGTTGGGACCGACTGCCTGGTTTTGGAGCCATGCTCTGACTTCAGGAATCTGTGTGATCCCTGGTTTTTATCATGTGTTTGCCTGACCTTGTCCCTAAATCTCTGTTCTATTCATCTCTCCCTGACGTCCACCTCCACCAGCCCCCACCACCATCACACCACTGCAGGCCCACCACTACCGTATCACCCCTGCAAAACCCTGTGATCTCTCATCGCTCCGTGTCCACTGACCCCATCAGCCCCCCTGGGCTCCGGAGCACCTGCCTGTGTCTTGACTGCTGGCTTCCAGGTCCTTGTCCCTCCAGCCTTGCCTCAAATCTCCCAGCTCTGACTGCCCATCCAGTCGCCCACACAGCCCACCATTTGACATGGCACCCCTCTGCACCCCACTCCTCACCTCACCTGGGAACCAGAAACTAGCATGCCATCCACCACAGCTGGAGCAGGGGCAGCAGAACAACAGGCTATCAACTATGAATTCCATTTCTCTTCCCACCTCTGGCTATTTAAACAGTTAGAAGACAGGCTTTGCTCACTATGTGTGTGTACACGTATTAGCTACACCATCGCCTATCCTGCTTATCCACAGGAATTTTTTCAAAGCCGCCTTCTGGAAACTCCTAAGTAGGATGTAATTCAGTGGATTTTATGTTCTGCTCACTGGCTGGCAAAGTAGTTTATTCCACAAATCCCCGGCATATCAGAGAGAAAGAAGATGCATGAAAAGTGGGGTGGCTCTCCGCCCACACACACTGACGCTGTCCCAGCTGCTGAGGAGGGGACCTCCTCACCCAGACAGAATCTATGTAAAGTTTCTCAACGTGTAAACTTTTACATTCTCAACTTCAATAACTGGGATTGTTAGTATGAAAGAAACAGTCTGTAAATGGCATTTAAAAGCAAATTGGATTTTCTTCCCCCGGCTGATACAGCCCCCGGTGCCGCTTGCCAAAGGATGCAGTTTACTCCTCATCTGAAGCAGCCATTTGTCATGTGTCAGAGGATCTGAAATAAAATTCCTTTGTGTACAACTGTCTAATAAAGAGGTTCTTAATGTTAATAATTTACTCCAAATGCCATTCACACATTGTTCCTCTTATACCTTTAATCTACACTATCAAAGCTGAAAGGTGTATGAGCATTTCTGAAGATCCTAAATATGTGTTTTGGAATAACATTTACACCAAACATCCACCTTCTTTAGATGCGAGGCCAGTGGCTCCGCTTGTGGGTGTCAATGCTACCAGGAAAGCCATCCGCTTGGCAGGGAGGAAGGTCAAGTCCTCGGGACCCAGGAAGGGGGGAACGGGCAGATGCAGCAGCAGAAGGACGAGAACAGGAAAGGGGCGCTCGGACACTCGACATCCAACGTATTTACTGAGGGACTTAATGTGCTGGGCTCTCTGCTTGGCAGTAGGGCCACAGCATAACCCCAAAGGCTTCTTCACCTTCAAGACCTTTCCAGAATGAGGTGGGGCACCAATCAACAAATTAATTGACAAGCGTGGACAAACATATTCAGCTTTGTAAACAGGGCTTATGTGTCCCCTGTTCTGTCCCTCTCTATCCCAGCAAATGGAGGTGTCCTTCCTCTGGCTTCCTTTGCCCCTCAGACACATTTCCTTTAGAACCCTCGTCATTGTCCCCTCCCCACCCCTGTGTTATAGTTTGGGCAGCTATAACACATTACCATAGACTGGGTGGCTTAGACAACAAACACATTTCTCCCAGTTCTGGAGGCTGGGAAGTCCAAGATCAAGCTGCCAGCAGACCCCCTGTTCATAGACGGCCATCTTCTCGTTATATCCTCACATGCTGAGAGCAGAGAGAGGGAGAGCAAGCTCTCTTGTCTCTCCTTTTAAGGGTACTAATCCCATTCACGAGGGCTCTACCCTCATAACCTATTCACCTCCCACAGGCCTGCCTCCAAATACTATCACGTTGGAGGTTAGCATTTCAACATGTGAATTTTGCAGACACACAAGCATCCAGTCCATAACAGACTGGACAATTCAAGGTCAAGAACTAATCTTGTCACTGCATCCCCAGTGACTAGTACAGTGCTTGTCACATAGACAGCACCCAACAAGTAGTTGTTGAATAAACTGGAGGCCCAGTCTTACGCATTCTCCACATTTCCAAGGATGGAAGAAGCAGCAGCTATACCCAGAGCTGCTGGAAACTCTGCCCGAAGGCCAGTTAGATGCTAGGGAGTCACTGGCCCATCCCAGCCTAAGGATGCCCAGGGTCAGAGGACGGGGCCTTTTGACACTCTCGTTGCCTCCTGACATGGTACTTATATTCCGAGAGCTTCTGAACTCACTCTCCCTCTCCCTGCAGGTACAGGGGTGGGGAGGGGACAGTCATGGCTGCAATCAAGCAAGGAAAGCAGAGACACAGGCCCTCTGAATGGCTGCCAGGGAGACTGTCGCCGCACTCCTAGGCAAATGTGTCAGTCTATGCTAGAGATGTCAATCACAGCCGGACACCTCCACGCCCCCTTCCGAGGGGAAATGGCCAGGGCAGAGCACCTGCTCCCCACACTGCATACTCTGTGCCATGGGATGCCTGGTCCCACTTGACCAGAGGTGGGCACCCAGTCCACAGACAGCCACGCCTTGGGAGGGACAGTGACCTGTTAAGGCCTGCTGTGAAGAGATGACCTGAATCCTATCTTACAGTTTTGAACCAGAGAATAGTAAGAGACTGGGCCCATGAGGCAGCAGGTGAAGTAAGTCAGAACCACAGTAAGCTGGCATGATGAGTGCACATACAGGACAAGGAAGGCTACTGGTAGAGGGAGAAGACTGGAAAGGACTTGCAGAGAGAAACAGACAAGCTGAGAGAGACAGAGGGAGAGAGAGAGAGGATTGCTTCTGCCAGGGCCTTGGCAGATTTCTGTTCCCAATTCAATTCAAAAGTGACTTCACAAGCCAGCCCTGACGGCCTGGTGGGTGAAGTTCGGCGCGCTCTGCTTCAGTGGCCCGGGTTTGCTTCCTGGGCACAGAACCACACCACTCGTCTGTCACTAGCATGCTGTGATGGCGGCTCACATAGAAGAACCAGAACAACTTACCACTAAGATATACAACTATGCACTGGGGCTTTGGAAAGAACAAAAAAAAAAAGAGGAAAATTGGCAACAGATGTTAGGTCAGGGAGACTCTTTCGCTGCAAAAAAAAAATGACTTGACAAAGACTTTTTGCTCCTTAGTCAATATCTGTCGGTTACAACCAACAGAGTCTAGCTTGAATACACCCACAGAACAAACATCCACCATGTGAGGCCCTCGGGAAGTGGCACAGAGCAGCAGAAGAGGCTCAACCCAAGAGGTGCGAGTAGACGTGACACTTGCAGAGTGAATGAAACCATGGGGGGTGGGGGTAGAGAAGGAACCTTTAAAAGAAGAAGAATGAAAACGTTGAAATACACACAAAATATGATGCCCTTTATAAATCCAAAGATACATCAGCTAGGAATATTAAAGTGGACCATTCAATTTTGCTAACAAAGTAACCAATTTATTAATATTTCTATCATATACTTACAGACATGAAAAGCTGAAGATGGGAGTGGAAATTTTAACGTGAACATTTTTTCCCAAATCATAATTTATTTTTCCATTTTCCTTTTGTTGTAATTAGGTCCTTTTTTAGTTTCTACTGTTGTTTATTTGTATCAATTCTGTTTGGTTCTCCTCAATCTTGGCAAAGGATTATCTATTATAGTGGCCTTTAAAAGAAAAAAAGCTTTCGGCTTTATAAATTAACTCTGCTCCTTGTTTTCTATTCAATTCATCTGCGCATTCATCTTTATTAATTCCTTCTGTTTACTGTTGGTTTTATGTTGTTGCTTTTTATCTGATTTCTTGAGTTGAAATCTTAGGTTATTTATTTTCAGACTTGGTGTTTTGTAATTAATGGATCTAAGGCGTTAAATTTCCTTCTGAATACTCATGCTTCACATGTTTTGATATATTGTGTTCTTGTATTTATTCTAATAATGTGCAATTTCTATTGTGATTGACCTGACAATTAGAGGACTATGTTATTTAAACGACAGGTGCACAGATTTTATTCTTGCTATCAGTTTGTTAATGATTGCTCATTTCATTGTATTACGGCTAGTGAATGTGACATTCAGGTATCATAGTCATCTTTAAAAATGTGTTGATATTTTCTTTGTGACCTAACACACGGCCAGTTACGTGAGTGTTCCGTATATGTTTGAAACAGATTTGTGTTCTCTGTTTGTTCAGCACAGAGCATACATTTTATGTATCCTCAACCTTGTTGATCTTGTTTTGTATCCTCTATATCCTTACTTGGTTGTCTTGTTGGTCTATCTGGCTGATCTGTTGAGAAATAAGTGAAAGTCTCTATGATATTGTATTTATTTATTTCCTGCAGTAGTACTATCAATTTTTGCTTTACATATTTTCAATGTTTTTTGTTATGCGCATGTTTCATGACTATATATCATCCTACATATCATCTTAATAGGGAGTTCCTTTCATGAATAAAAATTCCTCTTTATTTTATTTGCTATTAATATTGCTGTTCCTGTTTTCATTTTATTAGCCTTCCCCAATAGATATCCTTACATCTTTCCCTTTGTTTTCGATTTTTCCATATGAGTATCTTGCTAGAAAACTTCATGAAAGTGGATTTTTTAAAAGTCCAGTTTGAGAAGAATTTAATTCATTCACAAGAATTGTGGTTGCTGAGACGTTTAGAGTTATTCTGACAACGTTGTGGGTGTATGTCTCCACGTGTATTCTACTTATCATGCTTTCTGATTTGATTTTTACCCATTTTCTCTGCCTTTTGGTAATCTTTTTGATCAGTCTTCATTTGATTCCATTTTTTTCTAATATTTTAAAAGTTATACCTTAGATTTCTATTTTTCTAGTGTTTACCTTGAAAATTTTGTCAGCCACCCCTTGCATTTCTAGAACAATATCTATAAATAATCAGTATTCATATTCATCCCTAGCTCCAAGCAAGAACAAAATAACTGAGCATCACTCCCTCCCTCACCACCTCTACCCTGCTATCTCCTGTGTTTAATAGTATCTGAAATTTTTTATCTGGTTTTTATTTTTTAAATATTTTTACAACAAATAACAAGTTTTACTAATTTCTTTTCACTTCATTGTGTTTTCCTCCTGGAGTCATTTTTGGGTATTTGGTTGCATGAGGGATACTCAGTTGTATGAGGCCCACCTCAATTTTATTCAGATACATTTGAGGGAAAAGAATTATGTGCTTTTACCCCACATGCATTGAGAGTTATTTAAAAGTGTCTTCAAAGTGATTTCGTGAAAGAAAATGTATTATTTTTTGTCCATTTTATCATTTAGGAATAAGTTTAGCTTTAACAAAAAGCCCACAAAATAGCAGCCTAAAAACATAGGAGTGCATTTTTCTCTCAAGTAAAAGAAAGCCCAGAGGGAATCAGTCCAGGGCTGGTGTGGTCACTGCATGGGGTCAGGAACTCAGACTTCTTCTATCTTGTTGCTTCCCAGAACATGGTTTCTGGTCCCAAAGTCACCTCATCGTTCAGCATGGCTGCTGGGACTCCAGCCATTACACCTCCATCAAGACAGCAGGAAGGAAGAAGGAAGAAAAAGAAGGGCATGCTATCCTTTTAAGGAGACTTCCTAGAACACAATAATTCTACTTGCTATACCTAGCTGCAAAGGAGGCTAAGAAATCAGATTTTTTAAGAATTGGATGGCTAGGTGCCTACATTAGGGTACAAGATCATCGTGAAATTTAAGATGAGCAAGAATCAATAGAAGATCCCAAAAGCTTCCAGAGAGTAGAAAAAGATCACATTAAAAATAAAAGGTCACATTCAAATGATTCAGAATCAGAACATCTGCAGCAATCCTGGAAACTAAAGGACAATGGATCAATACCTTCAAAAGTCTGGGGGAAACGTTCTCCAACTTAAAACTCTGTACTCAACCAAACCCTCCAGCAAGAGGGGGACCTAACACACAGTAATTTCAACTAACAAAATTTTGATTTCCATGGTCTTCATCTTTCACAGGAGGCTACTGAGTGTTTCAGTTCACCAAATTGACAACATGAACCAAGAAAAAGAAAGACATGGGATCTGGGAAACAGGAACCCAAGCAAGAAAACAAGTGAAGAAAAATCCCAGGAAAACAGCGGATAGCATAGTTAGCACATTTGAACACACTGAGAAGAGATTTCCATGTCTGTAGGAGAATTTGGGAATGGATTAGCAATTTGTGCTAACAGGTATACAAACTAAGCAAATAAAAATGAAAACAAGTATTAATCCAGAGGGAAGAAAAAAGAATTATAATCATAGCACACTATCCAGCTTAGCTGTGAATAAAATTTACATGGTCATACTAATATAAACACCCAATCGTGCTTTTAATCAAAACTTGTGATTGAGCTCGATTGGAGGATGGGGGAAGGATAAGCATTGTGTGTTTGGTGGGGGAGGAAATGGGCATGCGAGAGAGCCAAGATCTAATTTTTCATAGCTGAAAATCCGACCTTATCCAATAGATAATTCTTAAAGCTGAGAAAACAAGAAAAAGCTACATACACAGGAAATTGAGAAATGCAGAAGAAATAGCTAAAACAGTTGAGAGTGGTTGCCTTGGGGAGTAAGAATTTAGGATGGGGAGAGGCAGGATAGCAGACTGCTGTTTCACATTATACCCGCAGTAATACTTTTTGTCTATGTAAATGTAATAGTTTGCTAAACAATATAAATCAAAGATAATTAAGGAAATATATTCATGCCAGGCAACTTGGGGTTACTATTTCTTTGTTGGCAGGTAAAGTGACAGGGGGAGGAAGCCATCTTACCCAGTAGCCAAATACGGTAATTCTTCCAAAGAAGAATTGGAAGGCTGGTAAGCGTTCTGAGTCGGTACTTGTCCGTCATGGCTTCATTTTACCCTCACACTTGAATGATAATTTATGTTCAAAGCCATTTCCCCTCAGAGCTCTGAAAATATTGCTTCATTATTTTCTTGTATCCAATTCTGCTGATGAGGAGGATGGTATCCACCCAGTTCTTGTTCCCACGTGTAATGGGTTGAATAGCGTCCCCCTAAAAGATATGTCCAAGTCCTAACTCCCCGCATCTGTGAGCGTGACCTTATCTGGGGATAGGGTGTGCAGATATAATTAAGTATCTTGAGATGAGATCTTTTAGGGTGGAAGTCCTTATAGGGCCTTCCTAGTGTCCATGTAAGAAGAGAGAACACAGAGAGACCCAGAGAAGAAGGCTGTGTGGAGACAGAGGCAGAGGTTGGAGGGAAGCAGCTACCAGCCAAGGACTGACAGGAGCCAGCAGAGCCAGGACAGAGGCACGGAAGGGACTCTCCCTCAGAGCCTCCAGAAGGAACCGACCCTGCCAGCACCCTGACTTCCGACTTCTGGCCTCCAGAACTGTGACCATTACATTCCTGTGGTTTTCAGCCACACAGTTTGTGATACTTGGTTACAGCAGCCTCTGGAAACTGATACACACGTGTGTGATTTTTTTTTCTCTCTGAAGGTTTTTACGATTTTCCCTGTATCTTCGGTGTTCTAAAATCTCACAATGACATGTCTATATTTGTGAGTTTTAAAATTTTGCTGGCCATGCATGGGCCCTTTAAGTCTGAGGACATACCTTTCTTCGTTTTTGGAAAATTTCCTTCTATTAATTCTTTACGTGTTGCCTCTCCTCCATTATTTCTGTTTTTCCTTTTGGTGCTCTTTATTTACGTATTCTCTGTGTTGAGTTCTTTCATACTTTCTGTCTCCTGACCTTTTGCACTGCATTCCTGGAGAAATTCTTGCCTTGATCTTTCAGCAATTATTCTTCCTTCATCTGTGCTCATTTTGCAATTTAGTCCGTCAATTTTGAGATTTTTAAAAAATTTCAACTAATAAAATTTTAATTTTTATGCTGTCCAGTGGATTCTTGTTATGTGGATCCAAAAGCCTCCACATCCTTTAGAGGATATTTTTTGGTTGAAATCAGTTGTAGTGTGTCTTCAGAAGGCCATCCTTTGGTCCCTTCTTCAGGTCGTCATATTTCTACTTAGGAGGGGAGTCCAGAACTCATCTTCTGATTCTGATATGTACTCCTGTTAATTGCACCCTTGCGAGGTGCTGGGCAATTTGCTGAGCACTTAACATGCAACATCTCATTTAATACAGTAACCCATAAGGATGGTAATATTAATGTCCCCATTTAATAGATGGGCAAACGAAGGCAAGTAGAGGTTACTTGCCTCTGATCACAGCAGAGCTAGTCAGTGGTAGAGATGGAATTTGATCTAGGTATGGCAGACTCCAGAATCCAAGCACTTGGCCACCCTATTATTTTGCCTTAAATTATGTTGCATATGTCACATCCCATTTCTAGATATCAGTTTGTGCATTTGTTAGAGGAGATTAGTGTAGAGCAGTGGTTCTCGACCAGGAGTGACTTTGTTCCCCAAGGGGGACATTTGACAATGTCTGGAGACATTATTGATTGTCTAACAAGGGAGAGCAGAGGTGCTACTGGCATCTCAGGTGTAGAGGCCAGGGATGCTGCTAAAGATCCTACAATGGGCAGGGCAGCCCCCACAACAAAGAATGATCGGACCCCAAGTGTCAGTAGTGCCGAGGTGGCGACACCTCGTGTGGAGCATCTAAAACCTCTTCGAGCCCTGCGAGCCGGTTGGGGACTGGTCAATAATGCCCGCAGTCAGTGCTGGAGAGTGTCCCAAACAGAACTGAGTGAGCCTGGGCTCACCGCTGTCATGAGAAAACAGACTTTAAAGGTGATGGACACGCATCCCTCCCGTGCCAGAGAGCTGCAGTGGCACACCTTTCTGTCCCAGGGGCCCCCAGCCTCACCTACTACAGCCTCCACATGAGCCCCTGAGTGCCGAGTTAACATTCACTGTGCGAGGCCCTGAGAGGCAGGACATGCAGACTGACGTATAAAGTTGGGCTTTCTCCCTTTGTTTCTTCTTTCTCTCCATTTCAGACAGGTAGCAGTGTCCTGTTCTGCTTCTTAGCCCCAAGGATCCTCGCAGGGAGCAAAGCACGGAAAGACTCAGGGAGGGGGAGCCGGAAATGGCGGTACCTGAGGGAGGCGGCCCTGCCATTTCAGAGCCGCCCAGGGCGGATGCTGAGGCATCTTCCAGCCGTGCTTCGCCCTCTGGCATCTATGGACTTATTTAAAACTACCTGCCTGCCTCCCCTTCCAGCCCCACCTTGTCCAAACGAATGAATCACAGACAGAGGGGTGGGAAGCAGGGAAGGGCCCCCTTAGAGGTGTCCCAGTCCCAGTCTGACCAGTCGCACAGTGGTGGTGAGCGGAACCAGCCCGACTTTCCCCTCCATTCTCCACCCACTGACGAGGAACCAAGGCCAGGAGGAGGGGATACCAAGGCTACAATGGTTCCCAGTCGGAGCCCCATCCCTGAACCCCCCGAATGTGCCACACCTCCCAACAGCTGGTCTTCCTCCTGGGGGGGCCTCTCTGTGTGCCGTGATAAATGGAAGAATGAAATCTCAGCTTATCAGACCTGGCTTTTCAAACGCAAATCCCATTTCCCTATTGACCCACAGGAACATTCTGAAGATCGTTAATCTTCATTTCTGATTGATTTTCTGTCAATATTCCCCCGCCTCGCCCCCACCCAGCCTTTCCATCAGGTAGTTAACGAGCTGTAAACAAACACTTGGATGCGCTACGGGGGTGGTTTTCCAAGAAGCCTTTTGAACAGTGAGTCAACGCTGGGTGACACACACAGCCCCCCTGGTTCTGCTATGAGTGCATGAGTGTGCCTGGTTTTCCTCACTTGGGGCCCTTGGGAATGATGAAGGGAGGACAACACTTCCCTCCGCCAGGCAAGTATGTGGCAACTACCCAACATGAAGGCACTGCATCAAATAAACCCAAAATCCTCTCCTCTGCCTCCCCCTCCCCCACCACAGCCGCTTCTCTGGGGTGAGGGCTCCAGAAGGCAACTATACAGGAGGTGGCTGCACCCAGGGGCACAAGGCGGTACCAGTTTGCCTCCTGGCGGGGCTCAGGTTTAGCTGGAATTGAGCCCAGAAAAGTTTGCAGCCTGACTTCCTGCGGGAGGGGAGGCCTGAGTGGGTCTCCTCAGGGGTGTCCCCCGCGGGGTGCAAGAGGGGCCTGGGGGCTTGGAAGCTCCCAAAGATGACAGTGGGCTGGAGAAGACGAGCTTAACTCCACCATCGGGTCTGGTGTCAGCCCTGGGGATGTCACGCAAAACCTCTCCCGGTGGGGGGAGGGGGGGCGGGGGGGCGGGTCTGCGTTTTCTCATCCATCAGATGGGGTGAATAACTCCTTTCCTGCCTACCTCCTAGGAGTGTTAGAAGGAGCCGGGGACACGAGGTTTGAGAAAAGTCTAGAGATGACACAGATGTCAGAGAGGTGACCATCCCTCCCTCGCCCAGCCCCTCTGGCCCCAACACCCCTGGGTCCCCATCTGTCCTCCCCACTCGCCAAGGCCCAGGAGTTTTTGTGTCGCCCGCCTGAATGTTAACACGCAGGGAAAACTTCAAGGAAAACATACAGCTGATAAAAATTTAATGCTATATGTAACAAAGCAGAATGAATATTTAATCTGTGCTTTTATGCGAAACCACATAACCAGCCGGCCCCACACGGCGGCGCGGCCCCTCCCCGCTCGCGGCCCCAGCGCCCGGCAGCGAAGCAGTTAAGCTGCTGGCAACAAGCAGCTCCTAATAAACACTCGGCTAATTCTGTAGGAAAAGCACTAATTAGAAAAGCAATAATAATCGGTGTAATTGCTCTAAATTACCCTCCTAACAGAACGGCTCTCGGAGCCGAGAACGCAGCTGCCGCCGCCCAGCCCCGCGCCCAGCGCCCGCGGTCCCGCGCTCTGCTGCCCCCTGGCGGCCGCTGCCCGCCGCGCCCGCCTGGCCGCGAGGAGCCGCCGCGCCAACCCCGGCGCTCGAGCGCCTCCTGGTGTCCTCGCCGCCGCACTGCCCTGCGGACCGGCAGGAGGCCACGAGTACCCGGGGACTGCTCACTGTTGTTTGGACTTTCTCCTCCCCGCTCCGTCTCTCTCCTAGGCGACTGCTGACAAGGCACCAACATCACATCGGTTGGACTCAGGGAAGAGAGAAGGGGGCCAAAATAATAATGGTATAAGTGGACCTCTAAAGAGCCCTCTGGATTCGGGATGGTGTGGATTTGCGGGATTGCTTTGGGAATGGGGTTTGAACAGGCAAGCCCAAACAATGGGGGCCTTCCTCAAACGTGGGAGGTGAGGATTACAAGGGAGATGAAATGCTCTGGGGAGAGGGCCAGGACAGCTATGACGGAGAGCCCAGCCGGGCATGCGCGTTTGGAGTCCCCTGGGTGGGCGGGAGTGCTTTTGATGTGGCCTGACATTAACAAGGGGGCAGTGTCATTCTGGGGGGTTTGTGGGGCACTGACAGTCTCTCACAGATCGCGCCCATCCCCGCCTAGATCGCCCCCTGGGTCGGCCATGGTTTTCAGGGTGAGTTGGGGCCCTCAGCCTGTGTGTCTCTTCCCCAGTCTCCTCAGACCAAACCACAGTCCCTGCCTTGGTTGTCAGGCCCTCTGCTCGGCCCTTCCTCATATCCCCACCACGCACACCGGGAGCTGCTTGAGGGCGGCTCCCCTCCTGTACATGGTGCCTGAAGCCAGTGGTGGCCACTCAGTCAATGGTTGATGGGTGAATGCCCAGAACGTGCTGGATGCCAACCTGGAGGGGACATGTGCCCCCCCTGGGCGGGAAAGCAGGGCGTGAGCCTGTAAGCAAAGGTGCCGGCAAGAAGCAGAGGAGGGTCTTCTGGTGCGCGTGGGACAGAGGACTGTGCTGGCTGGGCGGTCAGGAAGATCTCCGGGGGAGGCGGGGTCTCAGCCCGCCCCTGGCAGCAGATGCCAGAGGTTTAGAAGGAGGACTCAGGGGGCTCGGATGGTTTCTGGCACGGGCTCGCCCCTCAGCAAGGGGAACAGGGAGGCGGTGCACCAAAGAAAACCAGAATACTGCTTCCACCCCCAGCCCTCACTTCCTAACACGAGGGCCATCCCACCCTCTTCCGTTTTAGGGGGCGGGCGCGTAAGGGGGCTGTCACTCCTACCTCAGGCGCAGTGCGCAGGCGCTCCATAGGGCCTAGGATGAGGGACCTCTGCACATACACACACACACACACACACACACACACACACACACACACACACACAGAGGCAGTGGCATTTCCGAGGGGGCCTGTGGGCACCATCTCACCTCTGGACCATTGCAGAAGCCTCTCATTGGCCTCCCTGCTTCCACTGGTGGCCCCAGCTCCAGCTCATCCTCCACACAGCAGCCAGGGGCCTGGTCAAACCTGAGTCAGATCGGTCACTCCCGCTCAAAACCTCCACGGCCCATCTCCCTCGGTTGAAACCGAGTCCTTCCAACAGCCCCCAAGCCCTGCACGCTCAGACCCCAACCTCATCCTCTCCCATTCTCCTCCCTGCTCACTTTGTTCCAGCCACGTTGGCCCACTCGGTATTTACAGACGCCAAGCACAGGCCTACCTCGGCCTTGGCCCTTCCTTCCACCCATAATGCCCTTCCCCCAGGTAGCCACGTGGCTAACTCCGTCCCAGCTTTTCCATCACTGCTCAAATGCCCTCCTCAGAGAGGCCTGTTCTGACCACTGTATCTGAAAGAACACCCTTTGCCACCACCTGACCCATCTTAGTTTTTTTTCATAGAACTTCTCTACTTGACATTTCTTTATTTTTATCTCCCCCATTGGACTGGAGGCTCCATAAAAGCAGGCATTTTGCCTTTTGTTCACTCATGTATCCTCACATCTAAAATAGTACCTGCCACATAATGTGAGTTCAGTAAATGTTTGATAAATGCTGGATTAAATAGTTGAAAGTCACAAAGAAATGAATTTCTAATGGTGGAATTTCAGGCACTACATGCATTGATAGGACATAACACAGCATGGGGCACACAGTGGGTACTGGAAACAATTTGTAGAATGATGGGCCTCTTCTTGATGTCTCTGTAAGCACCCTTCATCTCCATCTTAAGGCAAGTGGTTCGCTTACCGCCCCACTAGGAAAGCATTCAATGTACAATCACCATGTTGTTGTTGTTGGATGGTTTGTTTTGTTGTTTCTTTGGCTGATTTCCTGATGACAAGTACCTGTGGGGCCCTCCCGGTTTCCCTCATGATGTGAGGTTCACTGAGGCACACACAGTTGACACCATCCCTCTTCCCAGTGGTTCTCCTGACTTTAGGTCCCCACCCTCAGTTGTTTCTTGCTCAGCCAAGTGGAAAATTTAATTTCCAACTAATTAGCCCTGAATTTGGTGCCCCTCGTCAAGTTACAGGACTGCCCCTCTCCCAAGAGAGGCGGGCTCCCCACCCACATGTGGCCAACATTTGACACTGCCCCTGTGGGGAGGGAGACAAAGGCCCCCGGCCCAGCCATTGTCTCTGCTCGGGAGTTCACGGGCAGGCAGACACAAAAGCCCGATGAATTCTTCATGACCCTCTGAAAGGGCGGCTCCTCCAGGCCCTCCTCTCATTGGCCACAGGTGGGCCCTTGAATGGGGAAGATGGACATAATCTTCTCGACCAACCAGTTTCCTTTCTTGAGTCTTTGAACTGGGCTCCCTGAACCTCCTTCCCCCAGCCTCCTCCCCTTGGAGATGCCAACCATGCAGCCTAGATGAAACCAGAATCCCTGCCATCAGGTCAAGGCAAGGTCACCCCAGCATCCAGAGAAACCCCTCTTCCTTCCACACCACAGCACCTGCTGCTGTGCGAGGCTTCCAGGGGTCACCTGGTGAGTCCCTGGCTCTGGGCAGGGTTGTCCACTTCCCTGCTCCAGAAACGGTTTCCAGGGAGAGACCTGCCCCTCCTTCCACACGGGAAGGCCTGGGGAGGAAGGACCCTCCCCCCAGCTTCCTCTCCATTCTCAAGACTGGGCGTGAGCCTGGAAGGGGCCCTCACTCTGCCATGGCGCCCTCTGCTGGTGGATACCAGACGGTGTGAGGACCGCAGGTTTCCTGCCCTGTCCTTACTCCCTGAGTGGCCAAACCACCCTCCCTGGCCCTCAAGTCCCTCCTCACCCAAGAAGTCCTCAACGGGAAGAGGCGGCGGTCCTCTGGCCAAGTCCCTTCTCCAGAAATAAGTGGAGGGGAGGGAGAAAGGATGAGCCGGGGGAGGGGCTGGATTTGAGTTAATGAGCTATGGACTTTCCTTTCTCTGTAATCCACGGTACTTGATGCAGCAGCCAATTTAACTGAGCTGTGGGGTAATTTGTCATGGGGTTGTTAGGACGAGAAGTGGGGTGGGGTGAGGAGGGGTGGGCAAGGCAGGGCCAACAGAACAGGGGGCTACCCCAAGCACTTCCTAGAAATCCTCCCAGGGGAGCCACACTCCATGCACCAGGCGCCCAAGGAGAGAAGTGTGGATGGGACGAGTGTTCCTCGAGGGCAGAGCTAGGACAGGCTCAGGGAGGGAGAGGAGGGCCCAGCCACCGCACGAGAGCCGGGCCAGGCAGAGGAGCCTCACCTCTCCCCTGAGGACAGAGGTGTCTGTGTAACTCTCGGGGGCCTGGGACCTGGGGTGCTTCATACAGATGTATTGGATCTGTATAATCCAGGGATCAATAGATGGACTGATTGATTGGATCCAGGGATCAATGAGCGAGCTCCACACAAAACTTCTGTGCATCTCAGAATGTGACAGAACTAGGACACTCTGGCTTCAGTTCTGTGTCCCTGCCTTTGCTTCCCTTTTAGCCAAAAATCAGACGATGTCACAGTTCGATGGTCCTTAGAGGGTAACTCATTTTACAGAGAAGCTGGGTGACCACAGGTCCTGGTTTGCCCAGACAGCAACCCAGTTTCCACCTGTTGCCCACTGGGACATTGTTAATAATACTCCCTTTCACTCGCAAGATCGTTCTCGTGTGGACAATAAACGATGTGGTCACCCTGCAGAAGAGGAAACGGGCGAGAGGCAGTCACTGCCCACAGCTAGTCCGTGGTTGTGTCCAGTCTCCTGACATCCTGTGTTCTTCCTGCTAAACTGAACCACTGCCAAGCGCCAAGGCCTGGCACCCAAGTCCACAGAATTGGACCCTACCTGCCCACTTGGACCTTCCTCCTCCAGGAAGCCCTCCTTGACCAGGGCAGCCTATAGAGACCTGCCCACATCTGAGCTTTGCCCTCCTAATCCTGGGCACTGACTTTGTTTCTCCACCAAAATGTGACCAAGCCAGAGAGGAGAGTGTGCGAGGAGGAGTGTGGAAAAGGAGGTTAGAGGGCAGCAGGGGCCAGATGCCCAGGGTCTGGAATCCAGAGTCACTGCACATGTCTCTCCTGGACCTGAAACTCAACAATGGCCTGAAGGCCCACCTGGGAGATGGGGAGCCACACCTCTGAATGCGACTGGAATTAAAAGGTTGATTTGGCCATTTGCCTTCCGTGATCCTGAGCAGGCGGAAGGCCAGGCCCTCTCTACTACGAGCCCTGTAGGCTGCTTTTCTGATGGCCAATGGCCATGACTTGTTTCCATTCCACCACTGCAGACTGCAGACCCACCCTCTGGTCCCTCCTACGTCTGGTCAACCCCTTTATCTGACTGCCTGCTTTCTGGAAGGCAGCATCAGGCACCAGCTGGGTTGGTGAATTCTCTCTCCTCCCTTCTCCTCTCAGGAGATGTGAAGTCCCCCTGCTCCACCCTCTGCCGACTTCCCACTTTTGATAGACGATGCTCCTTCCCGCCGTCGGGAGCTGCCGGAAGCCCGCCTCTTGCAAGCTGAACTGGCCAGCCGCTGTCCACTCTCTGGAATGTAGCACCACCTAGTGGCAGCCTGCTGCCTGACCGTGCCGCTGTGAAATTCCAGTGCATCAGCACGTGTTTACTGGAAGTCAATCGTATGAAAGGCATTATGCCAGGCCACCGGGGGTGGGCAGAGGATCAAAAAGAAACGCAAAGACAAATAAACAAAACCCTAAGACATGCTCTCTGCACCTGAAGGCGCCTGCCGTACGCGGGGACTGAGCCTCACACGCAGTGCAATAGAAGCAGTACGGCATGACGCTTTCGAGCACGCGCTTCTGAGTCCGACCATCGAGGGTTCCAAACCTGGCTCCAACCCTTGCTCACCGTGCTCTCCTGGGCATGTTATTGAACCCGGGTAAACCCCACTTTCCTCTTTTGTACCATGGGAATAATTAAAGTCTCTCTCTCAAAGGGATGCTGTGAAGATGAACTGAGTTGAAGGATTAAAACACTTAGCACAGTGTTTGGCAGACAGTAGATGATTTTCAAAATGGATGTTATGATTATTGAGATGATAAAATGATTAGATCAGGCTAAGTGCTTTAAGAATTCATGGAAAGGTCAACCCAGTTATTAACTGGAATTGTGACAGAGAACTTAATGGAAGAGGTAAAGAACTGAGTAGGGCCCTGCGTAAAATGTGGGGTCTGTGACCACTAGCAAGTCAGTGAACCTCTTTAGGCCTCATCTTGAATGGAGATCAGACAAGTACCTGAAGGTAGGGAACTCAAGCAGCTAATCCTTGGCATAACATCTTTCAGCGATCCATGTGTACTGTGCACCTGCTGGGTGCCAGGCTTTGGGGATTCAGAGATGAAAAGATCCAACTGCTGACCTCAAAATCGCAATCTGGCCCACATCACAGAGAGAAGAGGTGGTGGGCTTCCTCACACCATCCTCTGATCCCCACCCCAAACCCAGAAGGCCAGGGCCAGAGCCGTTCATTAGTACTATGTCTTCAGCAGGCAGAATTTCCAGGATCCCACCCCTCAAAAAGGGCCAGGGGGCCTGCCGGCCCGGTGGCGCAAGCAGTTAAGTGCGCGCGCTCCACTGCGGCGGCCCAGGCTTCGCTGGTTCGGATCCCGGGCGCGCACCGACGCACTGCATGGCAGGCCATGCTGTGGCGGCGTCCCATATAAAGTGGAGGAAGATGGGCACAGATGTTAGCCCAGGGCCGTCTTCCTCAGCAAAAAAAGAGGAGGATTGGAGGATGTTAGCACAGGGCTGATCTCCTCACAAAAAAAAAAAAAAAAAAAAAAGGGCCAGGAGTTTTGGGGAAATCAGATGGCAGATCAGCATCAGGCCACAGACCCCATGTCATTCCTCTCAGGCTGCTCCCTTGCAAGGCCTCCCCCAGCCTTTCTCCCTCACCTCCCCGCTCGGGTCCAGAACCTAGACTGCCTGGAATGTAAGGTTCGTGAGAGCGGGGATACTATCTGGCTTGTCCACCAGTGAGGCCAGCACAGCACTCAGTGCCTGGGATAATGTTCAAAAATATTTGTCGAGTGGGTGAATTAATTAACTGAAGTTTTAAGAAAATGATTCACTGTAGGACCCTTCCTCTTAGGCCTGGCAACAGCACACAAGGCCTCTCACAACTATTCCAGCCCTCATGGTCTCCATCTAGAAAGCAAAGTACACTCAGAACCTGTACTTCGTCATTAGCCCCTAACTACATGTTTTTAGTATGCCCTACTAATCATTTAATCTGTGTCCTTTTTGTTCCCCAAGGTAGATGATAAGTTCCTTGATGGGCAGGAACTTTCTCTCATATGTTGAATTTACAGTTCACAGGTCTCCTAGCACGGCTGCACCAGTGATCACTGGATTCCATGCTAAACTTATTTTTCAGAGGCCTTCAGGCATGAAAAGCTTGTGTCAGAAGAGAATAAAGTTGGAGGTTCTTTGAGTCATAGTCCTCTCTCCAGACCTCCTGACCTCCTCGTAAAATGATAGGTCAGGTCAAGATTGTAAAAGATCTGGAAATTTTAGAATGATGAGCAGAAACTAATAACATAAATGTAAAATACTCAATATATGTTTAATATACTTTATGTTCAGAACATTAATGGCACAAGTACAACGTGGTAGAGAACACAGCTGCCAATAATTCAGGGGGAAAGACAAGCAGGTTTTTATTGTCCAATAAGATAAAGACAAGATTTAGAACTTCAGGAAAGAACGAGAAAAATATTTTAAATTTTTAAAATAAAAATTCTAGAACTGAAAAGTAAAATAACCCGTTAGGAATTTAATAGATGGAGTTAACATCTGATTAGACAAAGGTGAAAAAACAATTAGTGAAGGGAAACATAGGTCAGAAAAAATAATCAGAATGAATCATGGAGAGACAAAGGAGATGGAAAACATGTAAAAGTGTAAGAGAAATAAGGGATACAATGAGAAAGTCAACCACACATGCAATTGGAATCCCAGAGAAAAGAGGATGGAGCAGAAGAATATTTGAAGATAAAATGGTTAAGAGTTCTCAAAAATCAATGAAAGCTTTAAAGCCTCATAGTAAAACCAGTGAAAAACAAAAATAAAGATAAAATCTTTAAAAGAAGGAAAAGGAAGATGTCTTTAAAGGACCTCTTAATAGAAAGATGGAAACCAGAAGACTGCAGGAATATATCTTCTAAGCACTGAAAGAAATAACTGCCAACCTAAAATTCTGTCCCCAGCAAAAAATATTCAACAATTAAAGTGAAATAAAAATATATTCACACATTTGAAAACTGAGAGAAATTTATCAAAGCATACTCACACTAAGGGAAATACTGGGGAGTTTTCTTTAGGCAGAAGGAAAATTATTTCAGATAGAACCTCAGGAATGCAGGAAGGAATAAAGCACAAGAAAAATGGCATGTATAAACAAATGTTGGTTGTATGAAACAACGTAATGACGTCTATATTTAATAAATAGGAATAAAATACATGACAACCACAGTATATCAGTCAGAAGGGTAATTAAGTGTTCAAAATTTCTCGTATAAAAATACCTATCGAGGATTTCTATTTCTATCCAAGACAAAGTAAGAAGGGCAAGATTTTCTCCACTGCCTGAAACAACCAAAAACAACACACAAAATGTATGAAACAATGGTTTTCAAGACACTAGACATCAGGCAACAAAAGACAGTGATCCCTGAGGGATGCAAACAAATAATCATCTCACTAGTCACAGAAAAAGCATTTCACAAAACCCAATATCCATTCTGCTTTAAAACAAAAAGCCTCAGAAAATTAGGAATAGAATGGAACTTCCTCAATAAAAAGCATCTACAAAAAACTCACAGCTAAAATCATACTTTATGATGAAAAACTGAATGCTTTCCCCGTAAGATCAGGAACAAGACAAAGTTGTCTGCTCTCACCACTTATTTCAACCTAATACTGGTAGTCTTAGCCAATGCAATAAGGCAAGAAAAAGAAATAAAAGGCATTGGAAAAGAAGAAATAAAACTGTCCTTATTTACTGATGACATGACTGTTTATGTAGAAAATCCCAAGGGATCTACCAAAAAAAAAAACCTCTTAGATTTAAGTAGTGAGTTCAGCATGGTTGCAGGATACAAAATGAACACACTAAAATTGATCACAATACTAACCCATTCTAATCACATACTAACAATGAACATGTGGAAAACAAAATTTAAAACACAATACCATTTACTATTTACTATTGCTCCAAAGAAAATGAAATACTTAGGTATAAATCTAACAAAACATGTATAGAATCTGATGCTGAAAATTACAAAATGCTAATGAGAGAAATCAAAGAACATCTAAATAAATAGACATACTGTGTTCATGAACTGGAAGAATCAACATAGTAAAGATATCAATTCTTCTCAAATTAAACTGTAAGTTTAACGCAGTTCCTCTCCAAATCTCAGTTTTATTGTCAGTATTGTTGTTTTGGGTAGATATAGACAAGTCTATTCCATATATTCTAAAATTTAAATGGAAAGGCAAAGGACCTAGAAGAGCTAAATCAATTTTTTTGTGTGTGTGTGAGGAAGATCAGCCCTGAGCTAACATCTGCCAATCCTCCTCTTTTTGCTGAGGAAGACTAGCCCTGGGCTAACATCCATGCCTATCTTCCTCCACTTTATATGGGACGCCCCCACAGCATGGCTTGCCAAGTGGTGTGTCGGTGCGCGCCCAGGATCTGAACTAGCGAACCCCGTGCCGCCGCAGCGGAGCGTGTGCACCTAACTGCTTGCACCACCGGGCCAGCCCCAAGAAGAGCTAAATCGATTTTTAAAAAGAAGAATAAAGTGGGAAGAATCACTCTACCCAAAGTAAGAGTTATTATACTTCTACAGTAATCAAGAGAATGTGGTATTTGTGGAGGGGTAGACACATAGATCAATAGAACACAATAGAGAACCCAGAAGTAGACCCATGCAAATATGCCCAACTGATTTTTAACAAAGGTGCCAAATCAATCGAATGGAGGAAAGATGGTCTTTTCAACAAATGGTGCTTGAGCAATTGGACATCCATAAGCCACAAAAAAGGAAAAGGAAAAGAACCTCAACCTAAAGCTCATACTTTATACAAAAATTAATTCAAAATGGATCATGGATTTAGATATAAAAATAGAAAACTTTTATAAGAAAACAGGAGAAAATCTGCAGGACCTAGGGCTGGAAGAATAGTTCTTAGACCTGACGTCAAAATCATGTTTCATAAAAGAAAAAAAATTGATAAGTTGGACTTCATCAAAATTAAAACTTTTTCTATAGGAAAGACTCTGTCCTGAGGCTGAAAAGAAAAGTTGCAGGCTGGGAGAAAATATTTGCAAACCACATATCCAACAAAAGATGCTCAAAGAACTCTCAAAATTCAACATTAAAAAAACAAACAATCCAATTAGAAATTGGCAAAAGACATAAAGGAAATTTCACTGAAGAGGATATATGGATGGCAAATAAGCACATGAAAAGATGTTCAACATCATTAGCCATTAGGGAACTGCAAATTAAAACCACAATGAGTTATCATTACATACCTATCCCAATGGCTAAAGTAACTATTAGTGACAGCATCAAACGCTGAAGGATGCAGAGAGGCTGGATCTCTCATACATTGCTGGTGAAAACGTAAAATGGTACAGCCACTCTGGAAAACAGTTTATCAGTTTCTAAAAAAACTAAACATGTAACTACCACACAACCTGTCAATTGCACGCCTGGGCATTTTTACCAGAGAAATGAATATTTATGTTCACACAAAAGCACGTACATGAATTTTATAGCAGGTTTATTTAAATTAGCCAAAAACAAAAAACAACACAAATGGCCTTCAATGAGTAACTGGTGAAATGAACTGTGGTAAATCCATGTCTTGGAATACTACTCAGTAATAGAAAGGAATGAACAATTGATCCACACAACTTGGATGTATCACAAGGGAATTATGCACTGTGGAAAAAAAAGCCTACCTCAAAAGGTTACACACTGTATGATTCCATGTATATAACAGTCTCAAAATTACAAAATTACAGAGATGGAGAACAGATTAGTGGCTGCCAGGGGGTTAGAGATAGTGGGAAAGGAGGGTAAGAGTGACTATAAAGGAGTAGCACGAGAGAAATCTTTGAGGTCATGAGACAATTTTGTATGTATATTGATTGTGGTGGCAGATACACAAGTCTACACATATGATAAAGTTACATAGAATTACACGCACACACAAACACACTAGTTCATATAAACTTAATGACCTCTGAATAAGCTCTGTGGATTGTATCAATGTCATTTTCCTAGTTTTCATATTGTACAATAATTACTTATATTACCATTGGGGGAAAATGGGTGGAGGGCACATGAAACCTCTCTAGTATTTTTTACAGCTTCTTGTGAATCTATCATTATTTCAAAATAAAAAGTTAAATTTTAAAAATGGGCAAAAGTCTTGTATAAACACTTCACAAAAAAAAACGATCTGAATGGCATATAAGCACATGAAAAGATAATCAACATCATTAGTCATCAGAGAAATGCAAATTAAAACTACCATGAGATAGTTGATAGTAGTACCATGGGATAGACACCTCTAGAACAACTAAAATTAAATAGACTGACATATGGACAAAATATGCAGCTGCCAGAACTCTGTAATCTATCTAGTGAACATGTAAAATGGTTCAACTACTTTGGAAATCAGTTTGGCAGTTTCTTATAAAGATAAATATATACCTGTCCTGTGACCCAGTGACTCCACTCCTAGGTATATATCCAAGAGAAATGGAAACATGTACCTACAAAAAAACTTATACAAGAATGTTCATTTGGCTATTCATAATAGCCAAAAACTGAAAACAATTTAAATGTGTATCAAAGCAGAATGGATAGAAAAAATGTGCAACGAAACACTACTCAGCAGTAAAAAGGGAATAAACACATAATAGGCTGGATGAATCTCAAAACCATTATGTTGCATGAAAGAAGCCAGATGCAGAAGAATGTGTACTATATGACGTCATTTATATGAAATTATAAGACAGATAAAATTAAGTGCTGGTGATAGATAGTGAAACAGTGGTTGCCTTGAGCAGAGGAGGAGGGGGATGGAGGGAGATTGATTGGAAAGGGGCATGGAGAACTCACTGAAGTGATGGAAATATTCTATATCTTAATTGAATTACCAGTTATATGGGTGTCTACATTTGCTCAAATTCATCAAACTTCACTGAAAGTCTGTATAATTTATTATATGTAAATTATTACTCAATTTAAAATATAACCAAATTATGCTATGCTCCTAACCACAATTAAATTAAGCTAGGAATTAATAACAAAAATATAACTGAAAAGTCCCCATGTGCAAAGAAATACATCTCTAAAATGCCCATATGTCTAAGGAAATAATTACGCTGGAAATTTGGTAATATTTTGAACTCGGTGATAATAAAATGCTAAACAGCAGAACTTGTTGGATGCTGCTAAAAACACCAGAGCGAAATTTAATAGGCTTAAATGCATGTATTACCAAAAAACAGAAAAGCTAAAAAGAAATCCATCTAGAGAATTTAGAAAAGAAATAACAAAGCAAATTCAAAAATAAGAGTTAAAGTTTAATAATAAAATAGGAGAAACTTATTTAATAAAAGATATATACCATATAGATGACAAAGCTAAAAATTTTTTCTTTAAATAGAAAAATTAAACTGATATGTCTCTAGTGAGACTTTTCTCTCTTAATCAAGAAACAAAGAGAGAAGGAGTAAATAACCATTATAAGAAATGAAGAAAGGGTCATCACCACAGATCCTACCCATACTAAAAAGGTCAAAAGAGTATAATATGAACAACTTTGTCCCAATATATTTAAAGTTTAGAGGAAATAAATTCCTAGTATCACACAACTACTAAAACTGACACAGGAAGAAATAGGAAGTCTGAGTAGTCTTATGACTGTTGTAATAACTAAATCTATAATTTAAAACCTTCACACAATGGAAATAACCAGGTTCAAGTGGCTTTACCAACAAATTTAACTAAAATATTGGAACAAATATTATATAGATGTATTAGTTTTCTATTGCTGTGTAACAAATTACCACAAACATGGCAACTTAAAACAACACCCATTTATCATCTCACAATTTCCGTGGGTCAGGAGTCCAGGCACAGATTAACTGCATCCTACACTCAGGGTCTCACAGGCTGCAATCCAGTTGTCCTCAGGGCTGCAGTCTCATCAGATGCTTGACTGGGGAAAAAAACACTTCTGGGCTTCTTCAGGTTGTCAACAGAATTCATCTTCTTACAGCTTTAAGACTGAGGTCCCCATTTTCCTCTTGTCTCTCAGTATCTAGATATTTCCCACAGGTTTCTGCCACATGGACCTCTCTGTAGACAGTTCACATATAATTTTTTGCTTCTTCAAGACTAGCAGAAAAGTCTTGCTCTTCAGTCTACAAGGACACAGTTCTATATAAAGAAACATAATCATAGGAGTGATACCCCTTCATCTTTTTGATACCTCTTCTAATCATATTCTATGATTAGAAGCAAGTCACAGGTCCCACTCACACTCTCGCAGACAGGATTGTACAAGAATATGGATCACTGGGGTGTGTCTGTCACAGTAAGTCAGACAGGGAGTGATTGGGCTTAAATCTATGGGCCTTGAACAGGAGAGTAGAGATAACGATTAGCTTTTAATTTTATTAGATTAAGTATGCTTATTAAATTTCTAGGGTAACCGCTAAAAGGTTAGAAATAAGATATATAACTCCAAACTAATGGGGGAGGGAGAAATGAGAGTCCTCAGTACAAAAGAAAACAAGAAAGGAAAAAAAGAAATGAAGAAAATTAGGCAAATAAAAAATGCAAAATAAGATAATATAAATAAATACACACTTATCAGTAATCACAACAAACATAAGTGGATTAATTAATTTAAATAACTTGCCAGTTAAAAGATAAAGTTATTACTGAATTTTAAAATAATCTAGTTATTACTGAATTTTAAAATAATCTAGCTACAAGCTATCTATAGATATTCCTAAAACACAAAGACACAGAAAGTCTGAAAGTAAAAGGATGGAAAATATACATACAATCAAAATATTATTCAAAAGAAAGGAGAATGGATAAATATATTGTGATTTGGTCACAAAATGGAATATCATCCAGTGGTGAAAATGAGTAAACCACAGCTACACTTAACAACATGGACTAAAGCTACAAAAATGTTGAGTTAAAAAAAAAAATCATCATAAAAGAATGAGTGCAATGTGATTCCACTTAAATAAATTTCAAAAATATTCAAAACTAAATAATATATTGTTTTTAATACATACATATGTGATAAATTATAAAGAAAAAAGGAAACTATAAACATAAAATTTTCTCTGGAGATGGGGATTTGGAAGGGGTACACAGGAGGTTTCAAAGTTATTACAATGGAAACTTCGTAATGTTTTGAATTAAATAATAATCAAATGCAGTATATAAAAACAATTTCTTAAGCTTGATGCACAATAGATGTACATTCATTTTATTTTTATTTCTTATATCTTTTATATGTTCATGTTTATAATAATCTTTTAAATGTGTTTAAAATTCAATAACTATTTAGAATTTACTGAAATCCTGGCAGTTGACTGTTTTCTTGACCCAGAGAAAAAGTGCAGCAGTGAGAAGAGAGGCCTCCCCCTGGGATTGCCACCATCTTCACAAACACCAGTTTGTAGCATCCTCCAAGGTCAAGTCTCCACTGACACAGCCCAACCACTCATGATCATTGCAGCAGGAAACCCATGCATGCTGGAGACTAGAGGCTAAACCAAGGGATCCTTGTTCATTTCTGTCATTCCAATGACCCTGACAGATGTCCACTCCACTCTGAGCACCTCAGAATTTTTGTCTAGGCAAGAAACTTCCTTGCAATTCAATGTGATACTATGTGACTCGTCACTTTCTCATTTAACACATTTTTTGTAACACCTACTATGTGCCAGACCATGGGCTAACTGCTAGGGATACCAAAGGGAGGTATGACCAACATAGTCCACTCTCAGATGCTCAGAGCCTAAGAGGTCTGCAGACAAGAAAACGGGCAAATGCAATAGAGAATGTCAAATGCAATGAGGGTGTGAGCTCTGTGCATGAGAGGAGAAGACAGGGCGGTGGGGGCGGGAGGGGGTTCCAAATTCAGAGTGGAGATTAGGGACCCTGGCCAGAGGAAGTGGCATCTAAGCTGAGAAGGCAGTGGGCTCCTCCCAGCTTCAACCTGACTTAGATTCAGCAACATTTCATGGGTCTGTCACTCAAGGAGCAAACCTTTCCTAGATCCTATTGTGTAGTCACCCACTGCGGGGATAAGCCCCATTATTTTACACTCTGCTGTGGGAATTGGGGCCTTCCTTTGGATTGTCCTAAAGCAGCCACCTTCCAGCCTCAGGAAGGACAGCATGGGGAGCAGCCCTGCTGAGGTGGTGGCTACAGGTTCCTGCTCTGCCCTCCCCCAGTCTGGCCCTAGTGGCCTGCTGCACAACAAGGAGAACTGAAGGAGCTAGGACACAGGACTCTTGCCTTCCCAACCTGAGCTCTCTCTACCAGAAGCATGCAAGCCCAGTGGAAGCTCTTGACACCAGTCAGCCCAAGCTGGGGGTGCCAGGAGAGGAGGTAAGGAGGCTGGGAAAGGTAGAGGTGTTCATCTGCAGTGGGGAGACTGGTTCCACAACTATCTAGTTGTGTGGTCTTAGACAAGCCACATCACCTCTCTGGGCCTCAGTTCCCTCATCTGTGGATTGGGCATAAACACGCCTGCCTCTCAGGATGGAACTGGATAAAGGAGTTGATTTAAAGGAAGCCCTCTGAGATACACAGAGCTCTGCCATAATTTATTCTCAAGTCTAGCCAGGGTTCCTCAGCCCTTCCATCCCCACTTCAGCCAGAAACTCCTCCCTCCCCGCCCAAGGCCACTCTTGGCGCACCCTCCACCCAGACCAGACCTAGGCTCACTTGGTTCCCAACTCTGGACTCCCACGCAGTCTCCCAAGGGGGCTCAGAGGAAGTTGAGTACAGAGTGGGTGTAGACGAGGGCATCTGACCAGCCAGTCCCTCACTTCCAGCTTTGGACCAGCGCTATTCTCACCCTTTTGCGAGAGAAGGCAGCTGCTCCCAGATTCCAGAACCTCCTTCCAGACTCTTTCCTAGGGCTTGTCCAGACATGGAGTTGGCCCAGGGTTTTTCCTATTGCCCAAAGGATGCTATGCACCCCAGCACCACCAGGTGGCCCCAAGGAATCAGCCACCGCCTGTATCTCCACTCTGGGCTCCTGAGACAATGTTTTCTTTCAAAAGTGCAGAAGCCTGAAGCAGAAGGAACCTCAATAGAGATAATGCAGACCAGCCTCCTTAACCTTTTGGAGGCCACAGACTTTTTTAAGAATCTGGTGAAAACTATTGACCTTCTCCCCAGAAAAATGCCCCAGGACATATACTCAATACCGTCATACAGCTTCGGAGCACCCTTGGACGCCCCAAGCACATCCACGGATTCCCAAGGATTTCTTATAACTCAGCCTAGAAATCCCTGCTGATCAGAGCCAGCTCCCTCACTGTCTAGTTGATAAGCAAGTCCCAGTACCTCCCATCCCTGTGATCCCACGCCCACATTTATCACAGCATGACGCTGCCTCAACCTTGGACAGCCAGGGAGTGAGGAGTTCTCCGTGACTCCATTCTCAAGATAAGCAGAGATGCCCATGAAACATCCAAACAGTTGCCATTTTAACTCTTCTTAACAAAATGCATTGTACACAGCTCTGTCTTCTGAAAGAAAGGGCATTAAACAGAGTTAAGAATTTTTTCGACATGACCTGAAAGGGTTATTTCTCCTGAAGCTGTTTACTGGGTGACAGCTACGTGCCAGGCACTGTTCTGGGCACTGGGGATACAACAGTGGTCTTTGAGACAGATGTGGTCTCTGCCTGAAAACCTAGTGAGAAAGACACTCTAGAAAATAATTACACCCATAATTAATCACAGTTAGGACACAGGAATCAATGAATATGATGCTCTGGGAATATATAAGGGGAAATCCGAAGGAAAGAAGAGGAAGGAAGAAAGCCTTCTTTGAGGAAGTGATGTTTAAGCTGAGATCAGAGGGAAAGTAGGAGGAAGCCAGGTGGAGGAAAAGGGAAGGACAGAGCATGCAGGCAGAGGGAACAGCAAGTGTGAAGCGAGGAGGAAGTAAGAAGCAGTGTGGCTGGTGGAAGCCAGTGTGGCTGGAGCAGTGGCCCCATGAACAGTGGTCATCGGTCTGCACTGTTTCAGAGGTCCCCTCAAGGCTATTGCAGGGGTTAGGGACCAGGTAAAAACACTGTCACCTGCTCTTGGAAGAGATAGGCAGATCTGCCCTGTCAAACCCCGGAGAAACACCAGATACTCGAGGAGAGCTCTCCAGTGTGGGTGCCTGGCAACAGAACTCACTTGTGTGAAGAGGACCATATTCTGTCAGGCCCCTGCTGTTCACAACTGCCACAGAACCATAGAGTTATGGTTTGGGGCCTGGAAAGCCCCAAATAGACCCTAAAGAGCAGGGGTTATGGCCCTGGCTGCACAATAGAATCACCTGAAACACTTGGAAAAATACTTATGCTCAGACACTATTCCAGACCAATTAAATCAGA
This sequence comes from Ceratotherium simum simum, assembly GCF_057802395.1. NCBI lineage: Eukaryota > Metazoa > Chordata > Mammalia > Perissodactyla > Rhinocerotidae > Ceratotherium > Ceratotherium simum. The sequence continues at coordinate 36,946,027 of NC_141913.1, forward strand.
ATATCTGGGCACTGGACTCTGACACTAGTACTTTGTAAAGTTCCTAGATAATTCTAATCAGTAGTCAGTGTTGAGAATCACTATCCTAGTGCAGTTCTTCTTTTTTTTGTTTTTGTTTTTGTTTACGGATGAAATAACTGAGGCCCTTCTACACAATTATTTATTCTAGAAATGTACCCATATTCACATTATACATGAATAGAGAGTTAGAAAGGAGCAGTGGTCATAGAAATCTCACGTTTAAAATGTGGTTGAACTTAGGAGAAAGTGGATCCCACTTTCTCTTCTTTGATCCAGAAAAGCAATACTTAAAAGGTGGATTTATAAGTTTTATTATTTAAAAGAAAATAGTGTTATGGATTGCCACATGCAAAAGAATGAAGTTGGACCCCCTTCCTTACACCATATACAAGAATTAACTCAAAATGGGTCAAAGACCTAAACGTAAGAGCTAAAATGATAAACTCTTAAAAGAAAACATAGGAGTAAATCTTCATGGCCTTGGGCTAAGCAAAATCTTCTTAGATATGACATCAAAAGCACAAGTAACAAAAGAAAAAAAAGATTAAGTAAAACTTCATCAAAATTACAAACTTTTGTGATGCAAACAATACCACTGAGAAAATGGAAAAAACAACCCACAGAATGGGAGAAAATGTTTGCAAATCATATGTCTGATAAGAGATTTGTATCCGGAATATGTAAAGAACTCTTATAACTCAAAAATAAAATGACAAATAACTCAAATAAAAAATGGGGAAAGGATATAAACAGACATTTCTTCAAAGAAGATTTCTAAACAGCTAATAAGCACATGAAAAGATCCTCAACATCATCAGCCATCAGGAAAATGCAAATCAAAACCAAAATGAAATACCACTTCACACCCACTATGATGGCTAGAATTGAAAAAACAGAGGATGTGACAAAGATGTGGAGAAATTGGAACCTTCATATATTGCTGGTAAAAATGTAAGATGGGGCAGCCACATTAGAAAACAATTTATCAGCTCCTCAAAATGTTAAACATAGAGTTACCATACGACCCAGCAATTCCACTCCTAGGTATATATCCAAGAGAAATGAAAGCATATGCCCACATAAAAACTTGTATATGAATGTTCATATCAGCATTGTTCATAATAGCCAAAAAATGGAAACAACCCAAATGGCCATCAACTGATGAATGGATAAATAAAATGTGCTACAGTCATGTATCACTTAACAACAAGGATACATTCTGAGAAATGTGTCTTTAGGTGATTTTGTTGTTGTGCGAACATCATAGAGTGTACTTACACAAACCTAGATGATATAGCCTACCACACACCTAGGCTACATGGTACCGATCTTATGGGACCACCATCGTATATGCGGTCCATGGTTGACCGAAACGTCGTTATGTGGCACATCACTGTATATCAATATAATAAAATATTATTCAGCCATAAAAAGGAATGAAGTATTGATACATGCTACAACATGAGTGAATCTTGAAATCATTATACTAAGTGAAAGAAGCCAGTCACAAAAGACCACATATTGTATGATCTCATTTACATGAAATGTCTAGAATAGGCAAATCTATAGAGACAGAAAATAGATTAGTGGTTGCCTGGGGCTGAGAAGGTGGAGGGAGATGGAAAATGACTGCTAATGCGTAAAAGATTTCTTTTGGGGGTGATGAAAGTGTTCTAAATTGATTGTGGTGATAGTTGGCACAACTCTGGGAACATATTAAAAACCATTGAATTGCACAATTTAAATGAGTGAATTGTATGGTATGTGAATTATATCTCAATAAAGCTGTCTTTAAAAATCAGTGTTATATCCCACTTCCTTATTCTGGGTAGGATTGGATCATTGCTTTCTTACACTTCATGTTTTCCATTCTTTTCCTCTTCCCATATTTTTGTCTCACACATCTATCTGGATTTATGTTTCTTATCTCTGATCTGGCACATGTTCTCTCTCTCTCTCTCTCTTTCCTTCCTTCCTCCTCCCTCCCCTACTTCATTTCTCTCTCACCAAGAAATGAATTCCAGAAAATTCTCAGAAGTGCTGCCTTTGCATATTTGCTCACACAGGGAGCTGATAAGTCACCAAGAAAGTGGATTTCCAGTGACTCAAAGAGCTTTAGGACTTCCCTTTTGTCACAATTTTGAGTTACACAAGTAAATTTTGCACATCATATAGATTGTATCTTCAAAGAAAAAAAGAGGAGTCCTCCTGAGGCAGATAGAGCCTATGACCAAGTTGATTCCCTGGGAAGGGGAACAGTTTAGCAAAAAGACTTTTCTGAAATCTTCTCTTACCCAGGTACCCTGTCCTCTAAAGGGGGCCAACTAGTGTAAGCCAAATAATGACAGAGGAGACATCTGACGAAAGCAGGAAGACTGAGTTCGCCAAGTGTGGCAGACTGCATTTTCCAAAAGTGGCTACAGCAATATTTCTGATCCCACATGCTCTTCCAAATTTTTGGACAATCCTCTTACAAAAAGTAGAGTCTAATTCCCCTCCCTCTGAATATTGCTCAGCCTTAGGGTCTTTCTTCTAATGAACAGAATCCAGCAGAAGAGATGCTGTGTGATTCCTGATGCTAGGTTAGAAAAGGTGATACAGCTTCTATCTCTCTCTCTCTCTCTCACTCTTTCTCTTTCTCTCTCTCTCTCTCTCTCGCCCTTGGGACTCAGCATCCTTATTATGAGAAAGCCAAGGCCACATGGCGAGGACACACATGTGTGTTCCAGCCAACAACAAGCTAAGGTCTCAGCCCACAGCCAGCGTTAAGCGCCAGATGAGTGAGGGACGGGAGGGAGGGAGTCTTCCCACGGTTTCAGTTCCCAGCCTCCACACCCACCCAGCTGACAACAAGTGGAACAGAGGCAAGCTACCCGGCGGAGCCCTCCCCAAATTGCAGATTCCTGAGATATTAGTTATCTATTACTGCCTAAAAAATTACCCCTTAACTTTGTGGCTTGAAACAGCATATATTTTCCCACAGCCTCTGTAGATCAGGAATTTGGGCATGGCTTAGCTGGGTCCTCTGTGTCAGGGTCTTTCAAGGGCTGGAATCAAGGTGTTGGCTGGATCTTGAATCATCTCAAGGTGACTGACCACTAGGGAAGGCTACCCGTCCAAGCTCACTCACGTGGTTGCTGGCAGGATTCAGTTCCTTGAAGCCTGTTATCACCTTCAGTTCCTTGTCATGTGGGCCTCACGTCATGTGGCAGATTACTCCATGCAAGCCAAGAATACAGTAGAGTGAAAATGGGGGCAAGATGGAAGTCACCGTCCTACAACCTAATCACAGAAGTGACAGCCCATCACTTTTGCCATATGCTATTCATTAGAAGCAAGTCACCAGGTCCAGCCACACATAAGGGGAGAGGATTATACAAGGGAGAAGCTGCTTTTGCACTGAGCAAAATTAACATCTTGTTATTTTGACCCACTAAGTTTGGGGATGGTTTCTTATGGGGTATTAGATAACTGGAAAACACCAAAACACAGGGAGATAAAAACTATATTTGTTAAATATTTACTATGCACAAGGATCATTTTACAGAGGCCAAAATTGAGAGTGCTTAGTGACATGCCACAGCATTAGTGGCAGAATGAGGATGAAAACCAATTCTATCAGATTCCACAGCCCGTGGCCTTTTCACTTTTCTGCTCTACTTCCTGTCCTTGGAAGAGAAACCATCCCAAACCATTTAAATATCAAATAGTGCTTTACCGATGGGCTTTTTTTTCAAATCCCTAAATTGCACCAGCAGAGATTATTTCTAGGTGCACTCCTCCACCCACACCCCTTCAACTCTCAATTATGAAAAATTTTCCTCTTAATGCAAATTCTGTATTTTCTGAAGCTGGCAGGACCAGCCCACTGTGATTAGCTGGATTTTCCTCCATAAAAACAAGCTTTCTGGAATACTATTGCTTGCCCATGATGAGGACATAGATTCCAGGAAGTTGGTTTCAAACACTAAAAAAAGAACATGAGACAGACATTTGCTTGAGTAGAGAAGAATGTAAAACCCAACAGTTCCTGCTGCTGGGGTCTCTAGGTACCCTCTTCCCCCAACCAGTCCCTCAAGAGGGAGTTCAGGTTGAACACATAACAAAACTTTGTGTTCATTGACTCAAGGTTCCAGGATAGGAGGGAGGCTGACTTCTCACTGCAGAACTTTTTGTACAGTTTTTAAATATATATTGTGCATGTTAATTACCTTAAAAAAATCTGTTTAAAAACTAACTTCAGATGAGAGATTTCTATTAAGGGAAACTAAGACATTTGTCAGGATGGATTTGATGATTGCTGTATCCTCTCAAGTGCTGATGCTGGGTTGCCCCGCATGTGGTCAGGACCACGCTCTAAGCATCCAAGTTCCATCCTCAGGCTTGGGAACTCAGCAGAGACAGAAAGAGCAGACAGATGATCTCTTCAGGAGCACCCTGCCTGCTAGAGAGACAAAGAAGGTTTTTCCAGAAGCAGTAGATAACCCAAAGCTAAACCTTAGATGCTCAGGGGCTGAACAATATTCTAAAAGATGAATCAGAGCAGGATGACTCCACTCTTCTGCAGCCCTTAGTGATAATGATGGTAATAATAACAAGAATTACGTTTATTAATTGAAGTGCTTAGTGCATTAACATTTAATTTAATTATTGATATAATTGGAATTAGGTCCACCAGTTTAATATTTATTATGTTTGTGTCCTCTGTTTTTTTGTTCCTCCCTTTCTTTCCTACTTTGGACTATTAAAATATATTTTAGAATTCCATTTTAATGTATCTATTGGCCTTTTAATCAGAACTATTTGCATTATTTTTTAGAGGTTGCACTAGGGACTATAGTGTATACTTTTGATTTTTCACAGAGTTAATATTATATCATTTCATGTAAGATGTGGAAACTTCACAACTGCATAGTTCCATTTATCCCTCATTCTTCCCCACCCACAGCACTCTTTATGCTATAGTTGTCATGTGTATTACATCTACATATATTGTAACCTGAAAGAAATATTATCATTTATTTTTTTAAATAATCATGTCTATTTTAAAGAAATTGAGAGGAAAAAATAGTTTTATATATTTACTGATATTTTTACCATTACTGATGTTCTTTATTCCTTCTTGGAGGTCTGAGTTTTTCTCTGGTATAATTTCCCTTCAGCCTGAAGAACTTGCTTTGCCTTTCTTCCAATGAAGATCTGCTGGCAATGTAAAAGAATGTCTGCTTTGCTTTCTTTTTTGAAGGATATGTTTGCTGGGTATGGAATTCTGGGATGACAGTTTTTTCTTTTGGCTCTGTAAAGATGTTGTTCCACTATCTTCTGGCCTCCACGTTTTCTCATAAGAAGTTGGTGGATGTTAAAATTATTGTTGCCCAGTATGTCATGTGTTGTTATTCTCTGACTGCTTTCAAATATTCTCTTTATCTCTAGTTTTCAGTGCTTTGACTATACTGTACCAAGATGTGGTTTTCTTCACATTTATCCTACTTGGGGTCCACTGGGTTTCTTAAATATATAGATTTATATCTTTTACCAGATTTGGGAAATTTTCAGTCATTATTTCTTCAGATTTTTTTTCTGTTCCATTCTTTCTCTCCTCTTCCTCTGAGACTTCAATTACATGTATGTGAGACCTTTTGTTATGGTCCTACAAATCCTGGAGGCTTTGTTTACTTTTTTCAATCTTTCTTTCTCTTTCATCTTCAGATTGGATAATTTCTTTTGATGTACGTTTCCAATTTCACTGATTATTTTTTCTGCCATCTCCATTCTGCTATTAGTCCCAAGAGTCAAGCTTTTCACTATTGGAGAAAGAAGTTGCCAATATGCTCGAGAGGAAGGCTAGAATGAACTCTGTTGTATTTGATTAGTGTTGGAGATATCAGTAGAAACTCATTTATGATGATGATAATAGAGAAAGAGAGAAAGAGAGGGGTTCACATGAGTTAGTATACATATATACATTCCTAACTCTATTTACTGAGAGGATTTAGAAACAATGACACCCCAATAGTAATGAGCACACCAGTGCCAAGGTCTTGGTTTATAAATACCATTCTCCAATGAAAGGAATCAGGGATTCTTGGAGAAATGGTTGATTCCAGGGCTGGAGCAGGGAAAATATAAGATGAACTTTGAGCATCCTGTGGTACCAGAAAGTAAAGAAGTGCTCAAAAAAATTATGGGGGCATGTCAAAGGAAACAAGCCACTCTGAAAGGACTCCTAAAATATTAGTATTGAATTATATCACAAATATCAAAATAAATATCTATAGGTACATACTGATATAAATAAGTGATTGAATAAATAAACAAATGGAGGAGATGAGATATCTCCTTCTTCATAAGAATTCCAACTAATAAATTTAGGATTAATGAAGGAAAAAGAAAACCACCATTAGAACATCACAGTAACAATGGCTGCAGGCGAGATCCACCAATGAATGCTAAAATCAGTAGGTAAAAGTTTAAGGAAAAACAGGATATAGCTTCAAAATATCTTACTCAAAATATTTATTAATTACTGTGGTGGAATACTTTCACTAATTCTTTGATACTTCTCCCTCCAGGAGGTGGACCTTAATTTCTCTCCCCATGAGTGTGGGCTGGATTTAGACTCTCTTCTAGCAAATATAGTATAAGGAGAGAAAAATACTGTCTAGTGGAGAAACCTGGAAGACACCACCTTAACCAAGTTCTCAAGGTTAACGTCACCAGTAATAAGCAGTATTGACATCAGGTACCCTCTGATATGTTGCAATGAGAAGGACACATCACCTCTGTGGTATGCCTCCCAAAAATCTATAACATCACTCTAACTGTGAGAAAGCATTAGATTAATCCAAATGCAGGAAACTCTACAAAATATCAGACCACTACTCCTAAAAAGTGTCAAGGTCATGAAAGACAAAGAAAGCCTGGAGAACTGTCACAGATTGAAGATTAATACAACGTGGTATCCTGGATTGGGTCCTGGAACAGCAAAAGAACACTAGTAGAAACACTGGGAAAAACCTTCCCTTTAAGATGTGAAACTTCTTGAGCATCACGACTGCTATTCTACTCCCAAGGGCTTAGTTTAAAGCTTTAAACGCTGACTTCTTAATGTGTTTCAAGTCAGATATGACAATAATAATGACAGCTGCCATTTATTGCATCCTAAATGTATGCCAGATACTCAGTTCAGGACTTCACACACAGTTTGTCATTTAATCCTCCCAACAACATCATCAACTCCATTTTACAGGTGAGATGTTGAGCACAGTAATTTGCCCAAGGTCACACAGCTAGTAATTGCAGGAGCCAAGTGAACCTGAGAAGTTTGGGTTTAACACTCACACTCTAACTATGATGCTTGATCTGTGTGAGTGTTTATTGAATTATTGCCCTGAGGAATTAGGAAGCTCCAGTACAATAATACTTTGAAACATCAAAAACAAGGACCACAAAATATTGGAGGAAGAAATATTTAGATAATTCTGTCTAAAGGAGCACAATCTATACCCTTGTTTCTCAAGCTTGAGTCATCCTCTAGCCATCTCCTTGATTTCTTCCATGGCTGACATAACCTGTACTCTTAGTCACTTAATATCTTTTGAATCAACTCGATTGTTTTTGCTTAAGTAAATTATTTAAAAAGGAAAGTGACCTCATGTCACTATTGTAAATGGAAAAGCAGTATCATTTACCTTAAGTAAATGGTAACCTAAAAATAAATACCATAGAAACAAAACAATGTCAATAAATTACAGCTAGATGCTGGTGCCGGCCAAAGGCTCCCAGCCTGAGTGAGCTCTGCTCTCTCTTTGCTAAAACAGGGGAGATTTTAGCAAATGTTAGAGTGGTGTTTATGACAAACCAGCACCAAAAGGTAATCAGAGCAATTACAAAAAAACTGAAAAAAAGAATAAAGTCTTCTCTGTAATTTGGGATTAGGTGACAGAAACCCCAAAGGAACAGTGGCTTAAACAAAATAGAAACTTACTACTATCTCACATAAAAGTCCAGAAGTAGGTGGACTAGGGCTGGCATGACACCCCCCAGTGTGGTGAAGAGTCACCTTCTATCTTGTGATCCCATTAGGTGCAGCTTATAAGGCCCAAGATTGCTGCTCTAACACCAGCCATCACATCTGCTTTCCAGAGAGCAGCGAGAAGAAAAAGGAACACACTTTCTCTTTAAGAACTCTTCTTTGCTTTCGCTTGCATCCCATTGGCTAGAACTTAGTCACATAGCCAGGGAGACAGGAATATGTAGCTTTTATGTTGGGTAGCCAAGTGCCTAACTTAAAAGAAGGGAAGATGGTTCAATTCTTAGAGAAAAAGAGGGAAATGGATAGACAATAGCAATCTCTGTGATTGTATGATTCTCCATGCTGCACCAGTCTGCCTCCAGGATTCACCTTAGGTGGACCACCTAAGTCAGTCCAAGCCCAGACCTTGACCCTGCTGCTCCTCTGGACACCTTCTGAGTTGAGGAAAGCACTTCTCTTTCCCCACGAAGGTTACATTTTGTTATTAGGCCCCTTACAGCCTGTCCTGCCCCCTGAGTCCATCTTTTACAGGACCCCTGATCTAGGTGGGCTGTAGTGTGGCAGGGCACTGTTATAGAGGAGGTGGCACTGCTCGGGGGGTCGGTCAGACCTGGGTTTGCTTTCCGACTCTGCCCCTCACCAGCTGTGCTGGCCGTCGTTGATCACTCTCTGAGACTCTTCCTCATTGAACCTGACACTGCAGTGCCAGAGGCAGAGGTCCTGCCCATGGCTGGAAGAATTCATGGCCCCAGATAGAGTGATGGGCTGTAATAATTCTGTCCCCATGTTCAAGGCGTTTCACATCTTAAAGGGAAGGTATGCCACATTCAACACAAAGACACATACAAAAGTCATTCTCAACATGAAGATATATATAAATATTGCCAAGGACAGTCCTGGTAACTACCAGCAAGTTGAAGATGGAACCCCTCTTATATCAGATGACCTTGAATTATAATCTGAAGAAGGAGGATATGATATGGCCTCAGGGGGGAGGAAAGGTACAGGGCATGGCTGTTGATGACCTCAGAGACAGGTCACAGATGCTAGGGTTACCACCCACCCAGATCATCGAGACTGGGAGCACCACTCCATTGTAGGGCTGGGATCATAGGTTTTTAGAGCAGGAGGCAATCTGGGGAACCCCTGACCCACTGGTTCTCTATGTTTTCAAAATCAAAGACATCTTTTAATAAGTATCATGCCAATAGACTTCTGTTTTAAGAGTTGCTTGCCAATTAAATTGCACGAATTCAGAATTAATTCATGTTTCCTGTATTTTTCACCTAAGACGCATATCTGTTGGTCAGGGGATCTGGTGAGCATGGGCAAAATAGTAGGACAAAGCTGAGCTGACAGATGCTTGATATCTGCCTCCTGCTCAAGCTCATACTGGAGAAAAACCCATCACTTTACCCAGGAGTTTAAAAAACACCAAAGATAGCTGGTGAGCCAGCCCCACTCTTGGCATCTTTTACCATCTGTGCTGGTCTCCAGTCTCCTCCCAGGTTGGAAAGAGCTAACCTTCCCTTCCAATCTCCTCAATTTACTTCTGGGAAAACTGGGGCCCACGTGGGGAAATGGCTTGGCCAAGGCCACACAGCTATGGATGGAGAGATGGAGATAGAACAGTATCGCAGACCTCCCGACCAGTGGCCACCATCCTTCCCACTTCTACACACTCCCCATTGCTCAACTCCAAAACTCCAACCAACAGTCTGACAGCATAGATTGTGGGAACCAGCTTGGCAGAGTCGTGGGGAGAAGAGCGATTGCTCCCAAAGAAAGGAGTTTGGAATCACCCACACCCAAGGTTATAAAGCAGAAAGGACGCCTGGATCAGAAGGCCAAGGCTATGCCAAAATGCCATGGGTGCCATAAATTAAGCAGCCAAACATGCCAGACTCGTTATAATTACCCAGCGTGCTGACAGTGTGTCTGAAGGCTGCAGTCTTCATGACGGGTCCCATGACATTAATCTGGCTTGTTATATGATCTTGTACGGGTGATAAGTGAAAGTACTGTTTTCCCCAAACACCATCCAGATCGAGCTCAGGAACAGACCACCCAGAAAGCAGTTGTAACCTGTCACGCTTAATAGAAGAATACATTGCAATATGTTTTTATTCCCAGCCCCTGATGAAATCACTGAATCCCTCACATAAAGTGTCAAACCAGCCTGTGACACTGTCAGAGAAATCAAGTGTGAGCTCAGCTTTCTCAGCAGCTGTGTGACCTTGAGCAAGCTGAGGCTCTCAGGGGTCCTCAGCTCCTCGTCACGAGGTGGTAAGATTAATCCCTGTATTAGTGTGTTAGGGCGGCCATAACAAAGCACCACAGACTAGGGGACTTAGCCAACAGAAATGTATTGTCTCTTGGTTCTGGAGGCTCAAAGTCCAAGATCAAGGTTGCAATGGAGTTGGTTCCTTTTAAGGGCTGTGAGGGAGACTCTGCTCCATGCCCCTCCCCTCGATTCCAGTGGTTTGCTGGCAATCTTTGACGTTTCTTGGCTTATAAATACGTCCCCCCCATCTCCACCTTCATCTTAACAGGGCGTTCTCCTTGCGTGTGTGAATCGAACTCCAAATTTCCCCTTTTTATAAGGACACCAGTCATATTGGATTCGGGCCCACCCTAATGACCTCATCCTAACTCATTACATCTGCAATGACCCCATTTCCAAATAAGATCACATTCTGAAGTACTGGGGGTTAGGACTTCAATGTATGAATTTGAGGAGATCACAATTCAACCCATAACCATCCCCATCCCTGCCATCTCAGCATGGCCTGTAAGGGTCACAGAAGGCCATGCATGTAAAAAGTACTTACAGGCAGATAAAGCAGACAGGATGGAACAGGCTGGCTGGTCTCTTCCAGCTATGGGGGCCACTGAAATGTGGTTGTAACACCTCCGAGAGGCAGGAGGCTGGAGGTGCCATGGGTTTGTGGCCATTCTGGAGAGCTCAGCAGAGAGCCCAGGTGGCCAGGTTATCTATGTCTCCCTGAAATGCTTGGTATACAAAAGGCAAACCCAGGAAAGGGTTTTCACAGAGGCAGGGCCTCTTGGTTGGTCTGTGGCTGGCTGAGGAGCTTTTGGCTTCTTTCCTGCCCCATCCAAGGGTCTGCTGCAATTCTACAGCAAATTCACTTTAAATGGCACTCCTTCGGTGCCCCCCACCCCCACATGCATGTCAGAATTGAAATAGAAAGGACTGATGCTAAAATAATTCAGTCCCCCACATGGTTTAGGGTGGGTGGATAGAGGGTTGCCACTTCCTGCTGCCATGTATAAATATCATCTGGTCACTCTGTGCAAAGTAGCCTAGTTCCTCATAGGAAGAGGGTCCCCAGCCCCCTGAACTACCCCTGCTCACCTCTGTGGCCTCACGCGCCACCCTCTCTTCCTCCCACGCTCCCTCCATCCTGTGGCACAGAGAGTTGGAGTAACTTGTCCAAGGTCAAGTGGCAGAGTCAGCATTCAGACCCAGCCAGTCTGGCTCCTAAAAACCATGTTTCCTTGCATCAGGCTGAAGCTGGGCCACTCCCCAGACCAAAGGGCTCGGATGTAGGATGTTGAGGAAAGGACTCTGGGAGAGAGACTCGGCCTGGGGGAAGGGTGGAAGTTTCCACTTTGTGCTTGAGAGTTTTCCAACGAAGTGCCTTCAAGAAGGGGGTCCAGAGCTGGGGAGCAAAGACTCGAACCTGGGACAGGTGAACCATTTGGAGCAGGAAGGATCCTTCATGGCCCCCTCCCCTTGGGGAGGCCTAAGTAGCTTTTTTCATTAACTGATTGATTTCACTGGAAAACATATCAAACATACAGATGAAGACAGAAAATAAAAATCTACCCACTACCTGGCTTTATCAAATTTAACACTAAGCCATATATGCTTCAGATTTTCACCGTTAAGAAATGGAACAACAGACAGAGTTGAAGTTCCCTGCATAACACTCCTATGATCTTTTCCCTTCTCCTAGAAAGCTGGTGTTTATCATTCCTATGAACATTTTTATATTTTTAATACACATTCATGCATCCATACACAGTTTATAGTACTGATTTGCATGTCCTAAAACTTGGTCTCAGCGGTATCATACCGGACATTCCTTGTGCAACTTGCTTTTTCCACTCAACATTAGGTCTTTTGAGATGTATCCATGTTGACATACGTGGCTGTAGTTCATTCTTTGTAACTGCTGTGTGAATAAGACACAATTTTTTAAATTTGTTTTCTGGTTGTTTCCCATATTTTTATGTTACAAATGATCTTACGAGAAGATTCCCTTACAGACAAGGCTCCCGTGTTCCTCTGCAGCATAGATCTAGAAGTGGGATGCCTGGGTCATGGGGCAGAAGCACCTTCAGCTCTTCTGGCTCTTGCTAAACTTATCTTAAAAGTGGTTCTACCAACTTATACTCCTACCTGTAAACATTTGAACTCACTAAATCCTTGCCTATATTTGGTATTATCAGAATTTTAAATTTCTGCCAAGCTAATGGGTATGAAATGATGTCTCACTGGGATTTTGATTTGCATTTTCCGTTTTTAGCAATGTGATTAAGCATCTTTTCACGGATTTATTTGAATGGCCTGAATCTTTAGGTATCTCCCCACAGTGAGAGTCAAGGGGAAGTGCAGAATAACCCAAACTTAAATCTTTGTCCTAGCTCTCAGTAATTCCAGAAACCCTCCTAACCCCTAGGTAAGAAATGCTCTGTTGCCTGAGTAGCCTGGAGGAGCTGATCTTGTGGGGCTAAAGAGAAAGGGTAACAGAGGAGAAGAGGGCTGCTCCATCCCAGCCATCCATCCACAGAACGATTGGAGTCCCGTACAGCACGCCTGGTGGTGACCTATGACACAGGAAGGCAGGCTCCTGCAAAGCTCCTCAGGGATGTCACAGGAGCCCACGACTCTGCAGGAGCCTTCTGGAGAGGATGTGAGTAAGAGAAACAGTAAGAACAAGAGGCTACTGCCCTCTTGAGCAGAAACCACAGGGAAATTCTGTGCGATATATTTTAAGTAAACTCTATTGAAATATAACAGAAAAGTACGCAAATTATAAGTGCCCAGCCCAAAGAAATTTCATCAAGTGAATATATTTGTATAACCACCACTCAGATCTAGAATAGAATATTAGCAGCACCCCAAAAGTTCCTCTTGTCTCCCCTCCCAGTCCCTACCCTCCCTTCCTTCCAAGGTAGGGTCACATATTTTTTTTAAATATATTATTCTGGCTCTTGGAGGGTATGAGTGTAGAAGTTCTCTGGATTTTCCCTTGAATCTCACTAGGGAAGGTACTTAAAGTCTTAGGTCATCACAATAGCCTATAAATTTTTAAATATTTGAGCACGTAGCCCCCAACTATAGCAAGGTCTCTGAGGTCCCTTGCTCAGGCCTACTGGATGGAGGGACGTCGGTGGCTGGGATGAAGGGGGAGCCCTGGGGTGGGGAGTGGCTCAGATCGGTGAGGATTTACTAACTGGCAGCAAAGGGTTTTGATATTTTAACATCCAGCATGGACTTGCTGGTGTATAGCTGAGTGTCAGCAAAGGATGCAAGTGAGAGAAGCAGACCCATTAAGAGGCTTCTGCAGTGCAGGTGAGAGAGGGCGGTGGCTTGGCATGACTGCGGCGATAGAAAGAAATGAATGCATCGTCAGTATATTTTGGTGGAAGAATTCACAGTACCTGGCGATGGATTGGATGAGGGGGTGAGGGTGAAGGAGGAGTGGAGGACAATGCCTGGGTTTCTGGTTCGGGCATCTGGGTGGAGGCCGATGCCATTTACCAAGACGGGGTTGCCTAGAGAGGGAGAATGGTTAGGGTGAAAATCATGAGTTCTGCCATGGACACATTAAATCTGAGATGTCGCTGAGCCTAGCATGTGGAAATGTCAAGTAGAGAGTTAGAAACAGGGTTTGGGAGCTGAAAGAAATGTCTGGATTGAAGATTTAAATCTGGGAGTCATTGGTTTATGGAGGCTACTTAAGACCATTGATGTAAATGAGATTCTTAAGGAGAGAGAACCAAAAAGGACCTAACCAGTTATTGTTAAATAGTTTTTAAGTGTGTTAATGATATTGAGGCTGTTTTTAGGAGTCTTATCTTTTAGACAAATATATTGAGATGTTTACATATAAAATGATATGAAGCATGGGATTTGCCTAAAAGAAAACCAAGGGAAGAATGAATATTATGAATATTTAAGCCATGAGTTGATAATTGTTGAAGATTGGTTATGCCTATATAGGGGTTCATTATACTATTCTTTCTATTTTTGTATATGTTTGAAATTTTCTATACCACAAAGATTTAAAAGAAAACAAGGACACAACAGAGAGCCTTGAAGACCTCCAGCATTCAGCAGTCAGATGGAGGAGGTGAAAAGTCTACAGAGGACACAGAGATAGCCAGGGCGCAAGGAAGAGGGTCAACCAGCAGAGGAGAGTCCCTGACACTAACAGGAGAGAGGGACTGAAGAAGAAGCAAGATGGCAACTGGCCTGTTAGGGACTCAGAGGGCAAGTCAGATGGATGTTTAATTGTGCCCGATGGATTTAGCAACATGGAGACCATTGGTGACCTTCACAAAGGCAGTGCCAAGAAAGCAGATTCAGTGTCAGAAATCCACCCAGAGTGAACTGAGGAACAGGGGAGGTGAGGGAGAACAAACCTCTTTTAACAAGTTTGACTGTGAATGAGAGTAAAGGTCAAGGAGTCCACGGAAGTTTTTCTTTTGCAATGGGAGAGTCAGTATTTTGATCCAAGAGTGAATCAATGGAGCGAAGCTCGGAGCGGCCCATCATCCACTGTCACGGGAGAGAAGGGGAGAAGCTGGTACAGAGGAGGCAGACTGGAAGACTCGGAGGCCAGTGCACATCTGATGGCTGTTCTTCCTTCTTCTTGGAGCAGGACACTTGGTCATAAGATGCCCAGGAGAGAAGGGCACATAGGAGCGTTGAGGAGAGCGAAGTCAGCTTGAAACAGTCGTGGAGAATGAGAGGGTGAACTTACTAAAGAAACCCCGTCAGACTGCCGGCTTCCCAGTCACCATTTTGTGAATGCATGTTTTAGTTCTTTTTTTAAACTCTGAAGTCATGATTGTTAATAGATGTTGCAGGAGGGCCCAGACAAGGGAGCCATGAAGTAAAACATCACTGCACTCCAGTTGGAAGTCGCATGACACTGAAGAGAGGGGACCCATCTCCTTCAGAGCTAGGGGTCCCCTCTGAGCAAGAAACACAGTCAGAATTGACTCAAGACAAGGCCCCAGTGGTGACAAATGTTCTTAAGCTTGGCAAAGGCTATGTGAAAATGCCCTAATTCCATAGTGAAGAAATCAAAGAGTAAAGTAGCCAATGAGGACAGGCTTGATTCAATATTTCAGTGATTTGCTTTCTTCTGTTTATTTCACAAATAAATACTTTTACCATATTTTCTTTTTCTATAAACTGTGTATTTATATAATATGGCAGAAGGAAAAAAGGTGGCTGACATTTTTTGGTTAACTACTAGTACTTATCTCCTGATTTTTTTTTGTTGCTTAAGAAAATTAATCTTGACAAATATTTTTCATTACTTCCCCCTTTAAAGGCTTATACATCCCCTCACAGGCTGTGTCTCCCCAGGCTGGCATTGCCCAGAGAAGCACAGGGCTACGTTAAAAATAAAAATAGCCACGAGCTTGTATCTGCATAGCGGTCTCTGCACTTTCTAAGCCATGTATTCAGCCTCAGCTAATTGGAGCTTCCAACAGGCTACTGCTCCATAAGATTGGCAAGACTGGCAAGACATTTAACAGACAAAGAACTCGGAGGCCTGGGAGGAGACCAGATTTGCAAAGACTACCAGCTTGTTAAAGGCAGAGTTTCAACTCGAGTCCATTATCTCTGGCTCCCAGCTCAGTTTCCCGGAGTCAAGGGTTGGGGTCGGAGGGATGAGAAGCTGTGGTGTGGTGGACAAGACACCAGGATGAGAGGTCTCCCCAGAGCGCACTGGCGGCGGTTCCTTGGGCGCCCTCTCCTGGGGTCGGCATTCGTAATGGGCAGCAGCAGGGTCTGAACAGGAAGTCTCCTCCTCCAAAGACAGTGGCCCACTCAGGGCAGAAAGCTGTGAAAAGCACCTTCAGTGCCAGAGAAAACCAGAGGCCTGCCAAGCTTGGGCCATTGCTTAGACGTGCTCCAGGCCAGGACAGAACTTTGTTTTTTTGAGCCATGAGCAAAGGGCCAAAGAAAACAATAGCGGGACCCCCATCCCCTGGAAGCCAGCCCCCTGCCCCGAGCCCCTCACAGCAGCCCACCCCTCTGCAGAGGGACAGTGATGGTTTTAGTGACTCACTCCTCCCCAGGGAGCAGCCTGTGGAGGAAATGGCTGAGGACTACGCGGGAAGAGCTCTGTATGGATGATCTCAGGAAGGTCCTGGTCTCCAGGAAGGAAAAACAGAAGGATTGAAATCACCACAGTTGGCAACAGGGCTGATCTCCAGAGCATCTGGGCGCCTGGTGAGCGGCATGAGGAAGGACGGTGAGAGGAAGGGGGCGTGTGCTCGGCTGCACTCAGGAGCCAGTTTTCCCAGCCATGGCTGGGACAAAGACAGAGCTGGACCCAATGGGCCTGTCTGCTTCTACGAGCACAAGATCATGTGACCACCTGGCCAGGAGTGATTAACCCCATCACATACCTAGGTGTCAGTACCTGGGGAAAGAATCATGTAGATTCCCCTTGCCCCAGACTAACATGTTTAAGGCCTTTCATTTTAGACTTCTTACCAAAAGAAAAGTCTGAGGCCTGATTTTCCTCTGTATCAAACCCCATCTTTGCAGAAAATAACACGTAAGGTAATGATACAAACAAGGAAACAATGCAGGCATTCAAACCCCTGCTCTCTTATTGCCAGAGCCCACCAAATCCCAGTCCCAGACCTGCAAAAGTTTTCTCTAAACACACATCTTGCCTCTCCGTGTTGGCACAGTCAGAAAAGAAGAACAACAATGCCGGCAGCATGGGGCTCGCTAGAGTCTCCTGGGCAGTCAGCTTCTGGCTTGAGAGACGAGAGTCCCAGGATGGAGTTCTTGGGCAGCAGAGCACTGTGGCTGGAATTTAAGGCTCTGTACATCTTTAGCAGGGCACGAGAGCATTAGTGGACACCTGGGGACAGACACTCTATAGTGCCTGGCACGAGTCCAGAAATTCATTCATTTCTTCCTGTGGTCATAACTGTCATTCATTCTGCCATTGCACTCTAGGCATGTGCCAACTGCCCTCTTGTGCCCCAGTGCTGGACTGGGCTCCAGGGTAGATTCAGAGGGTAACAAGACAGTCCTCGCCCATGAGTGGCTCCCCAGGCCAGAGGAAGCAGAAGCTTGAATAACTATGGTGGTGGCAATATGATGCAAAACAGGCCCCAGAGCTGTCCTGGTCACTGGGCTGGGCTGTGGGAACATGGAGCATTTCCCACTCTGCTGGAATATCTGCTCCCTCGCTTCCTTTAGGTCTCTGCTCAAATGCCTTTGTCGGGAGGCCTTCCCTGACCACACCCCATCATTCCCTGTCCCCTGCCTCTGCTTTATGTTTCTTCGGGGCCCTTATTACCACCTCCTGATCGTACATTTATTGACTGTCTTGCCCAGAATGTCAATTCCATGGGTGCAGTGACCTTGTCCTGCTCACTTGGGAGTTCTCAGCTCCTATTACAGGGCTTGGCACAGACACTGCTCAGTAAATATTTTTTGAAAGAAGGAAGAATGAGAGGGAGGGAGGGAAGATGCTGTGACTCATCAACTCTGGCAGGTCTGAGAAGGGCTTCCAGGTGGAGGTGGCCTAGGGCTGGGTCTTACTGCCCAAGTAGGAGTTCCCTGGGTGGAGAAGAAAGGGCAGGCAGTCAGGCAAAGGGAATGGTGCCTACAGAGCTATGGAGGCTGGAAGGCGCCATAGTCTAAGTGCTAAGAGCTTGGAGCAGAGCTGCAGGAGGGGAGGCCAGAGAGGTGGGTGAGACAGCTCCAAAGGGCCTTGAGGCCATAAAGGCGGTCAGGGCCTTGTCCTCGGGCTGTTGGGAATTGTCTAGAGCAGTTAAGCAGAGGACAGGGAAGGGAGGCTTGTTGGCAAGGAACTACTTGATTTAGCAGCTTTCAGACCCTGCCAGCAGAGCACGGAGGCACTTCTGAGAGGGTAGAGGGTCCTGAGCACAGAGGTGCAGCCCAGGTAGGGCTTGGGAGGCTTCGTGGAAGAGGCCCCCAGACCACACCAGCAGGAAGGTGAGCTGGGGCTCAGGTGGGCCCTGGTGCCTCTTGACCAGCAGGGGGAGGGAGCTGCTGAGGAAGGGGCCAGCGGCAAGCTCTCTGACAGCCACGTGCTCTTGCCACATCTGCCTCCCAGATGAACACACTAGCCTGGCACTGCCCAAATGGAGTTAGGCCAGTTATCCAGCCAGGAAACCCCTGTGTAGACAGAGCCACTCCCAGCGGCCCCCACCCCGCGCCTGGGGCAGCCTTGAGTGTTCCCTGCCCACCCTGCTTTCCTGGTGCCACCTCAAGGCCGGGGACTCACTCCAGACACAACTCACCCCCCATCTGGCTCCAGGACCCTCCTTGGCTTGGTCCCTAGCCAGGCCCTGCTCCCAGGCTCAGAGGGGGCTTGGAGTTTGGGTCTCGCAGAGCTAAGCAAGGCCTGGGGGAGAGGGAGTGCAGGGGCTGGGTCTCCTCCCATCTTTTGTAGTCCCCTTGGCTGTGTTGCCCTCTCCATCCCCTTCCTCCCACTCCTGCACAGGAGAGGAGGGCAAGATGCACGCAACACAGGGGGCTCACCCCGGGACTCACCCACAGGCCCACACCAGGCTCTGGAGGCCTTGTAGAGGGACACACACTCTGAAAATTAGCGAGTCCATAGACACCACCCACCCTACTTTTGAGGGTAGGGGAGACACATTATACTTATATATAGCACTGCTCCTTATAGCTCTAAAGTCACTTTTTGGTGCAAAAACATAAAAAATGTATTATGTATGACTTGGTATCACATATGATATATTTAGATAATTTTTCAGAAAAGAAAACCAACAAAACCTCTCTGGGAAAACGAAATTCCCTTTCCCCTAAATTTTCAAGTTATTTTCAGTGCGTTGCCCGAGGAGGTAGGGCCCCGCCCCCACCCCCACCCGCGGGAGCCGCCTCTGGGGAGAGGCGAGTGTGCAGCAGCTCGGGGTGCACACGCCCGACGGAGGGATGTCAAATTGATTAACTTCATCATGGTACTGAGCTCCCTAATGTTTTTCTTTGCAATGTCTCGGCTCTAAATGATCGTGACCCAAGGCAATTTACAGTTACTTCCATTTTTTTTAATGAAGTCTGATTTAATAGTAGGAATGGTTAATGGCCTCGTCTGTCACACATAATAAAACAGAGTCTAATTGTGTTTTAAAAAGGGCCTTTTGGTATGAACAGAAGCAACAACTTGATTGCATTGTGAGAGAGGGCTTTGGGGTGTGCTAAGATGGCTTTCCCAGGGGCGCCAGACACTTTCTCCCTGGGTCGCCATTTCACCCTCCCTCCTCTGCCCCATAGTCCTTTCTTCTAAAGGAATTTCCTAATTCCTCCAACAGGTTAAAACCCATGGCCCTCCTGCCGGCTTCCCCTGGATGCCCATCTGCAGGTTCCCAGGGCTTTACACGCCATTCCATAATTACAGTCCTCCAGGGTCTCCCACGGAAAGAAATGGCCTGACACCCATTTTACACCTGGGAAAACTGAGGCTGGCTGGCCCAACTTGCCCAGAGCCCCAGGGCAGTGAGTCAGTGGCCCTGTTAGGTACTGTTGCCAGCTCTATCCACTGATACTTCCCACCCAACCAGACACCCCACATGCACTCCTCCCCTGGGAACGGGGCCCCTGTGAACAAGGCCAGGTGTCTTGTCCCCTCAGAATCGTTGTGGTAGCCCACTGAATGCAAAACCCATGGGGAAACTGAGGCAAAGAGATGTGATTGACCCAAGAGCCCAGAGTTTATTCAAAGGGACCTGTGGTTGAATTTTGGATCTTTGAGCAAATAACACACTTGCCTTCTATAAAATATAAAAGGAAAGCCTTCTTTAGGAGAGCTTGGGAAACCCCAAAGAAGTCTGGCAGGGTCTGCCCTGCCGTCCCATCACTTGCCTGCTCTCCCGGGCCCTGGGTCCAGGGCCAGGGCTGACCCTGGGTGTCCCAGCATCCCTGAGCGAGCCCAGCCTGGAGCCTTGGCTGAGGTTTACCAGTTAGCCAGGGCAGGTATCATAGGGAAAGGCCTCTCCTTTGCATAGTGGGCCTCTCCCTGGGAGTAAGGGACAATGAAAAGGGTACTGGACTTGGTGTCATGAGGTCACTGGTTGGTTTGCCACCAACTAGCCACGTGACCTTGGCCCGCATTCCCCTCTCTGAGTGCCAGTTTCCTCGCTGTAAAACATGTCCTTGCTCTTCATGCCCACCCCTCCATACCCCCTGACTGTGGAGTCATCTCATCCATGCCCCTGCTGTCAGTGGGAGTTTTGCCATGGGTGGATAAGGGTGCCAGGGAGGCCCAGAGAGCCAGCCTGGAGTGAGACGAGATTCCTGTGGGAGAACCGCCCGAGGGGGTGGCTCGGCCTAGCTGAGGCATGCACCCTGGGATCTTGGGAAATGGGGCCTGCTGGTACACTCCCAGCCTTTGTCCTGTAGCCTCATTTAAGTGCCCAAGTGGAGGCCAAGGAGGAGCAAGGAGCGTGTGGGCTCTTGTTCAGTGTCTTTAGCTGGAGGGGTGGGCGCTGGGAGAAGCATCCAGGCAGGACTGCCACTTGTCCCCTGAGCTTGGCTGGGCAGCGGGCCTGAAGGCTGGTGCCAGAACTTGCAGATCATCTCTGGGGGCAGAGCCCACAGCTGCGCAGGCCCATCTGGCTTCTTTAATCAGGGGAAGGGGTCATGACGATAGGGAGCCTCCTAGCCCCTTGGTGCTAGGTCCAGGGAAAGAATGGACTTGGAGTTGGACAGGCCTGCCCAGCTGCCAATATGTGTGATTTGGATCCTGTCCTTGTGTGGAATGGACAGCCAGTGATCAGGACTTGGTGGGTGTGGGCAGACCACACAGGACCATCCTCACCCAAGCACATGGAGAGTCTGTAAAAAGCAGAAATCCCTATTAGCTTAGCCAGCAGTACAGAATACAATGAGGATAATGGGGAGGGAACATTGGCCCACTCTCTCTCTCTCTCTCCTCCTCTCTCCCTCTCTCTCTCTCACTCCAGTCTTCAATTTGTAAACGACAAAACAAAAGCAGGTACCAGGGATGGCTGTGGCAGTGGCTCTGCTGAAAAGAAAAATTCAAACGAGCCCTTGCAAAAAGAAAGCTTGATGACTCTCAGTGTTGCCAGAAATACCACTTCGACACAGAGACAATTCTCCTCAGGGCCGTGAGAAGGAAACCTCTCATCCTGATCGTCTCTGGCAGCCCTCTTGTAACTCTAAGTATGGCAGCCCTCTTGTAACTCTAAGTATGGGAGAGAACCTCAGAATGAATCTAGCAGCTCCCTCACTGCCCTTCTCAGCCAGCTCAGGCCTCATTAAATACACCTTCAATCTTCTTGTCCCTCGCTCCCTCTGTCACACCTCTCCAGCAAAACCCCAATGCTAGTTAAATCGACAGTCCATCCCCTCTGCTTCTGCACTTAGGCAAGGGAGTACAGCAGGAGAAAAGCACACAGCCAGGCTGCATCAGTTAGCACAGGGCAAGCTACAGTAACAAACAACCCCAGCTCTCAGGGGCTTCCCACTTCAAAGGCTCATTTTTCACTCACAGAGAACAGGTCCACTGCAAGTCTGTGTGGTCTTCCCCATCATCTTCACTCCAGCACCCAGGTTCATGGAGCAGCCTCTGTCTGGGATGTGGCCAGTTTGGGGACAGAGAGAAAAGAGAACATGGTGAACACCTTGTCTTTTAAAGCTTCTGCTTCGAAGTGACACACATCACTTCCCCTCATATTTTGCTGATCAGTGCAAGTCTTATGGCCAAGACTGATGTCATTAGGGCAGGAAAATAGAGTTCTCCCCCAGGGAGGGCTTGTGAATGTTTTTGCAAAATAATACAGTCTACCAAACAGGTTTATGGTCTCCCTAAAAAGGCGTGCCACTCACCTCTAGGCTCTTGAACGCCTCCAGCCGATCTCCATTTGCCTCATCCGTTCAATTCCCCACACTCCTAGATCACTAGTATATGGCTTTCCCAATCTTCTCAAATGTCCAACATCTCCTCCCCATTCCACTCTAGCTAATGAATGACTGTCCGTATTTCATGGAGGAAATAGAGGCAACCAGAAGAAACTTTCTAATGCTTTCGCCACCAAAGGGACTGACTTAGCTGCACCTGAGCCCATGTTCTCTTCTCTACTGTGTCTGAACTCTCCGTGCTCCTAGCCAAAGACCCTTCCATTGTGCACTCAATTTCATCCCCTTCATCTACTCCTACACATCACCTCTATCTCGCTGACATCCTCCATTTTCCCTTCTCTGCAGGATCACTATCCTTGGAATCAAACAGGTTGCCTCATCTCCCATCTTTAGAAACACTCACTTGATCCCATCTCCCTCTCCAGCTCTCACCTCATTTCTCTGCTCCTGTTTATGCAAAACTCCTCCAAAAATGTTGTCTCTGTGCTCTGTCTCCAATTCCTCAACTTCCCTTCTCTCTTGGACCACTCCACTTGGGATTTTTGTCCACCACCCACAGAAACTGATCTTCCTAGACACAAGTGATCTCCACATTGTTAATCCACTGGTCAATGGTTCTCTCCTTTCTAACCCAACAGCAGCGTTTGACACACACAGTCACTCTGTCTTCTTTGAAACTTGGTCTCAGGGACAACACTATCCCTTTGTTCTCCTCCTATTTCACTGGTCACTCCTGCTCAATCTCCTTGCTAGTTTCACCTTTCCAACTCTTAAACTTTGGAGAATCCTGGGCTTAATCCTTATACCTCCTTTTTATCCATACTCACTTCCTAGGTGGGCTCATGAGTCACACGCACTGTGTACCACCTACATCCTGATGTCTCCACACTTGCATCTCTAGCTCCGTCATCTCCCCTAAACCTCAGATTTGTATATCCAGCTGACTGATTAACAGCTCCACTCAGACAAATTAAGTCTGTCCAAAACTAAATTCTTGATTTTAACTCCCAAACCTGTTACCCGCCCCCCTCAGTCTTCTGTCTCAGTTATTGGCGACTCCATCCTTCAAGTCACTCAGGACAAAAACTATGAGTATTCCTTGACTCCATATCCACTTCACCAGCAAAGTCTGTTTGCCCCACCTTCAAACTATATCCAGAATCTGACTGCTTCTCACCACTTCTGCTACCATACTGGTCCAAGACATCCATCCTTTCTCACCTGGACTGTTATTGCAAGAGCCCTTTAACTGGGCTCCTTGCTTCTGCCCGTGCCCTCCTCCAGGATGGGTGATTCTTTAAGACTAATTTAAATCAAGGCACTCATCTTCTCAAAATCCTCCAAGGGTTTCCATTGCAAAGTAAAATCCAGTGGACTTATCACGGCCTATGTGGTCTGACCGATGGCTACTACCTCTCAGTCCTCATCTCCCACCACGTCTGCACCTCAGCCATCCTGACATCCCCAAACTCACTAAGCAACCTCCATGTCAGGCCTTTGTACTTGCTCTCTTCTCAGCCTGGAATGTTCTTCTCCCAGATATCCACATGGCTTGCTTCTACAAGTCTCTGCTCCAATGTCAGTTTATCAGAGAGATCATCCCTAACCATTCTGTACAAAATAGACTCCTCATAATTTCTGTCACTTTATACTCCCTTGCCCAGCTTGATTTATTTCCATATCATTTATCACCATGTGCCCCTTTTTTTGGTCTCTCTCCCCAAAATAGAATGTAAATGCCAAGAGAAGCGATTTTATTTGTTTTGATCATTGATGTAGCTCCAGCCCCTAGAGCAGTGCCTGGCATGAAGTAGGCACCTAACAATATTTTTTGAATGAATGAATGAATGGGGGAGATAGCAGACCACAGAGACAGGAAGTAACTCGCTCCCTTGCAACAAAGGGCCTAGGCGATTTTGAGACTTCTATTTTGTGAGACATTAAGCTTCTTCATTGCTTAGGCTATTTTAAATTGGGTTTCTGTTCTTTTCTACAGCATCCTAACTGAATCACTTCCATTTAGGCCACTGGGCAGGGAGCAAGAGTGCACAGGCCCTACCAGGAGAGTGCTGCCAGCAGCCAAGCTGAGTAGAAGTCCACCTGTGGCAGCATGGGGTCAAGGAGTTGCCACTTCTGATGTGGCTTCCTGGGCCTCTCCCCCAGGTTGACATCTACTGTGGCGGGACAGCGCCTCAGAATTCACCATCCCACTAACAGTGCATCACAAGGAGCTCGGAGAGGGGGAAAATGTCACAACAGAACTCTGGTACTTTCCCCCTGAACCCCTAAGAGCAGCCACCTCAGCCCTGGGCCATTCTATTGTAGGGATAGGTCAGTGCTAGCCTCCCTCTGGACAGAGATGGAGAAAGGACCAAGTAATAGCAGGCCATTGCTATGAGCTAAACATACAACATGCATTTTACCATTTAATCCTCACCTAGAAGACGGTCTGGCATAGAGCACATGTTATCTCCTAACATCTCTCTCTTTTCCGCCATTGTTAAAGTCCTCTTAAACTCACTTTGATCAGGCTTTCACCCCTGTTGCTCCACCCAATAAGCTCCTGTCATGTCATCAATGACCTCTAGGATGCTAAACCCAGTGATGACTTCTCAGTCCTCATCTAACTTGACTGATCAGCATCAGCAGTATTTGACAGGTCGACCATTCCCCCAAACACCACACTCATCTGGTTTTCCTTCTTCCTCTCTGGCAGCTCCCCCTCAGTCTCCTTTGTTGGTTCCTCCTCACTTTCCCAGCCTCTTGCTATAGGAGTGCCCAGCATCTCAGTCCTTGTACCTCTCTTTCTCTGTCCCTAACCCCTTCCTTGGAGATCTCATCCATCCCATGACTTTATATTTACCCACTGCTGTGGACTGGTTGTCTGTGTCCCCCCAAATTCATAACCTGAAGCTCTAATCCCAGTGTGATGGTATCTGGAGGTGGGGACTTCTAGCCTCCAAAACTGTGAGAAATAAATTTCTGTTGTTTAAGCCACCTAGACTATGGTGTATATGCATATACATATATATGGTATATATGGTACTACAGCAGCCCAAGCTGACTAAGACACTCACATACTTTACCAATTCCAGTGTTCTTCACCTCTTTCTACCTGGTATCATTTCCATTCTGGTATTATCTCCTTTTAGCCTGAAGAACTTCCTTGAGCATTTATCTTTGGTATGCTGGTTTAGCAGTTTAACTATGTGTGCTTAGTACTGGTTTTCTTTGTATTTATCCCACTTAGGATTCACTGATATTCTTGGATCTGTGCATTGCTGTTTTTGAGGAAACTTGAAAAACGTTGGCTAATATTTCTTCAAATATTTTCCTGCCCTATTCTTTCTCCTCTCCTGGAATCCCAACTACATAGAAGTCACATCTTTTAACACAGGTCATTGAGGCTTTATTCATTTTTTTCAATATCTTTTTCTCTGGGTGATTCATATGGAAGATGTCCTGTCTTCAAGTTCACTGATCCATTCTTTTGGTTATAGTCAATCTTCTGAATTTTTTATTGCATATATTGTATAGTCCAGTTCTAGGGTTTCCATTTGGTTCTTTTTTATAGTTTTCATATTTCTCCTGAAATTTCCTATTTCTTTATCAATTAATCCATTATTCCTATTGATTCTTCAGAAGACTTAAATTTATTTTAGACTGCTTGTCTGCTGATTCCAACATTTGTGTTTTTTGTGTGTCTGCTTCTGTTGACTGATTTTTCTTTGATTATTGGTCACATCTTCCTGTTTCTTTGAATTTCTTGTAATTTCAGATTGTGAGTTGGACCTTATGAATGATTTATTATAGAGACTCTAGATTCTGTTATCATCCTCTGAAGAGTATTGTATGTTGTTCTAATGAGCTGCTAAATTACTGGCAGATCACTTTAATCCTGAGATGGTTTAATTTTAGGTCCTGTTATGGTAGGTCTATTCCAGTTTTGTCCTTAGTTGTAGGGTGAATCCCTTAGTCCTAGGATATATCTTTTCTCCTCAAGTGTGGGCTTTCTGGAGTTTCATGGAAAGTCTGAGATCAAGTCCCTCTAACTTGGAAGGACTTGAACTGCAGTAGGAAGCTGAAATCTCTGATTGGTTCTTTCAGCCTCCCAGCTGTTGCTCTCCTCAAGGTACCTTGGAGTTTTGACCCCCACATGCACAGTTAAGGAGTCAAGCATGGATTGAAGAAGAGTTTATACACAGATTTGGGGCTCCCTTCTCTAGGACACCTTCTTTGCTCCTTAATTTCCAGCTTCTCTAGAAATCTCAGCCCAAAAAGACTGCTACTTTCTGGTTAGATTCTTTTCACTGTATATTGCATAGGCCGGTGAGTACCCTCAGGGAAAAATGTAGATCTCGTCCAGTGTGGTTCCCTTTTCTCAATGGTTGAATCTCCTCCAGTATCTGTTTGCTTTAGGTCAGTCTCCCATGTCTCCAGAGTTATAATTACCAGCACAAGATACAAGTTACTCTGTGATTACCAGAGTCTGGAGGTTCAGTCTTGGCTTTAGATACTCTCTATAATCTGACAACTTCGAAATTTATATCTATAGCTCTAATCTCTCCTTAATATCCAGACTTGTATATCCAATAGCTTCTAGAATGTCAAATAGACATTTCAAACTACACATGAACAGAAGTAATCCTTTGATCATTTCCCTCCTAAAATTACTCCACCTACAGTCTTCTGTACTGTACCTCCATCCTCCACAGCAAACTTGGGAGACATCCTTGGCTCCTCCTTTTTCCTCACATTTCACGTCCAATCCATCAGCAACTTCTTAAATATATATCAAGAATGAAATGATACATCTGAGACTTGCATAAAAATAAAATGATAGGGGAAATTAGGTAGGGGTATAAATGAAACAAGATCAGCCATCATATAATAATTGTTGCAGCTGGGTGATGGGTATATGGTTATTTGTTATTATTCTGTTCTCTCTGTTTTTATAAATGTTTGAAATAATGTATGTATAATCAAACCACTTCTCACCACCTCCATCATTACTGCCCTGGTCCAAGTCACCACCATCTCTTGCCTGAATTATTTTACATAGCTTGCATCCTTGCCTCTGTACAGATATGCCACTCTCAGCTCAAAACCCATTAGTGGCTTTCCAACCTATTTACTTAAAAAACAAAGACCTTGTTATAGTCTAAAAAGCTCATTGTTACCTCTCTGTCTTCATCTTACTGACTTCTCTACTCTCTTGCTCATAATTATTTTTATAATGTCCCCAAGTTTTGGGTTTTTCTGATGTTTCATCATGATTAGATTACAGATTATGTATTTTGGCAGAAAACTACTCAAGCGACTGATCCCCTTGTTAAGGAGGTTTCCATCATGTCTCTCCACTGTAAAGATACCATTTTCCCCTTTGTAATTGATAAATCTGTACAAATATCCCAATCCCAAGTTAACTTTCACCCAATGGTTTTAGTGCCCATTGATGATCCCTGCGTGAATTAGTCATTGCTCTGGTGGTTACATGATGGTGATTTTCCACACTTATTGGTTGGTATTATCTGTAAGCAATGCTCTTCCCTCTCCAGGGGGAGACAATTCTAGGGGCTGAGGTTAGTGTCCGCTTCTCTGAGATCTGAGGTGATGAGTTTTGGGCAGAGACTGAAATAATGTGAGAGAAGTGAACTAGCAAACACTAAGAACAAAGAAGAACATGGTAGGCAGAGGAACGGGCAAATGTGAACACTTGGAGATGGGACAAGAAGAATGAGAGGGCCAGGAAGACTCAAGTGAACTGGAGGAGAGAGGTGGGAGGTAGAGTCGGAGAGGCAGCAGGGCCAGATCAGGAGCATCTTCTGGACCACGCTCCAGCAGTTTGGATTCTAAGAACAATGGGAAAGCAGTGACGGTCTTGAGCACAAGAGTAACATAATCTGATTTATCTTTTTAAATGATCAAATCCTCTTACCATTTTTTACCTTTCAGATTGAAAACCTTAAACAGGTTTGAAAATACATTGGGTTGATGAAGGTATGTGGCAAAAGAGGCATCACCATTCCTAACTAGTGGTAGTATACACTGACAGAAATTTTATGGAAGGTAACTGTAATAACTCAAAATTGCAAATGTAATTTGACCCAGCAATTCTACCACTGAGAATTTATCCTACAGATGTACTTCCATATGTGCAAAATGATGTAAGTACAATGTTACCCACTGCAACATTGTTTATAATAGTAAAACACTGGCAACAATCTAAATGCCCACCAGCAGAGGACTAATTAAATACATTACAGCATATCCATACAGTAGAATATTATGCAGTTGAAAAAAAGAGAGTATTCCTCACTTATTAATATGAAACGATTTCCAGGAAATAATAAGTGACAAGAATAAGTTATGGAATAGTGAATCTAGTATATTTCCATTTAAGGTGGGATAAATATATTTAGAATTGCTTATATAGTCATGAAGTGTATCTTGGAATGACATAAAAGAAACTGGTAACATTGATTGCCTCTGAGGAGGAAGAGAGAGACTTCAATGTCCACCTTCTTAGACTTTTTCAATTTTATACCACATCAATCTATTTCATATTAAAAAATAAAATGAAAATGAAAAGACCACTTTGGCTTCTATGTGGAAAAGAGCAGAAACTGAGAGACCAATTGGGGGACCCATGTGATCGTTCACAGAGAGCTGGTGGGGGCTAAGCCTAGGTGGTGGTGGGAGAGGTGGTACGTCCCTTACGGCCAGTTGAGCCCCTCTGCTCCAGCATCTCTGTATGTTACTGTCTCTCACAGCATGTTTCTGAAGAAGAAATCACCCCAGTAAAATCCCTTTCTCAGGTCCAGAGAGGAGAAGGGCCTTGCCAAGACCACATAGCTAGTTGGTGACGAGTGGGTATGAGATCTTAGGTCTCCTAAGTCCCGATCTTGTGCTGACTCATTTCTAATTATTATAGTCGTGAAACCAAATCTCACCTGCCTCCTCTCCCACTCCCCAAGCCTCCACCTCTCCCACCGGCCCTCCTGTTAACCCACAGGCGCCAGCAGCACTGGTTCTGTGGCCTCTGGGGTATTCTCTCTTTAGCCTTCCTTTTTGCCTGCTACCCACCCCTGCCTTGGAATTCAGTTATCCCATTGTTCCGACTCTCCCTGAGAGCCCCCCTACACACACGGACACACATGTGCACACACACACACCACAGTGTCTCCACCCAAATGACCTCCCAGGGTGACCCTTCAGACCTCTAGCCTCTCTCTCATACACCTATCAACATCCTCTTCCACCCATCAGGCTCAAAACTTGCCCATGCTACATCCCCATCCCCTTGAGTCTTTTTTGCTCACTGACCTAATTAATAACAATTCTACCTTCCACTGGTACCAGGGTGTTTGTTTCATCACTGCCCTGGGTGAGAAGCATAAGGGCCAGGCATTTGAAGCTGCTTCCTGTCAGATCCACTGAGCATAGGTGCTAGGGTACTCCCTACCAACCACCACTGCCCCTCCAGATGCCCAGAATGGGACCCAGGTCTCCAAACACTCTGCTGGCTCTATGCTTCCCATTCTACTCATTCTTACTCTAACATTCAAACTAGGAAGTCAATGGATTAATTCTGCCCCGGGCCATAAATATCTCCATGTGAACCAGAGACTTTGGGAGCCAGTAATGAGAACAACTAATTTTGGGAATGACAGTCACTTGGCAGGCAGACTGGAGTGTTTTCCTGGGACATGCCTTCACCAAATTCCAAGGATATTGAACAACATCTCTCCATTCTTTTCCTGGAACTTTGCTGGGCAAGAGGGGTCTTGTGGCTTAGGTAAGATTTTGTACTCGAGGGCCTTCCTAGATAGACTCTATCTTGCTCATGCATGGACAACAATTTGAGTCCACAACACTGCACACAACTATGAAGAAAAGTAGGGTGGACAGGCTTCAGTGTAGGCAAATAAGAAGCCACACACCTCATGGTGGAAATAACTCCCCATGTGCTCACAGGGGCGTGGGCACTGGGCCCCAATGCCACCTTCCCGTGTTCAGTGCTTTATACAGGGTGGCCAAAGTAACACAGGCAACTATACACAATAAATGCTTTATTCAGAATTCAACAGAGGAAATGTTCAATGACATTCCATCACACTTTTATGTGCTGTCCCTCATTAGCAATGCATAGTTCAATATGCTGTGCAAAATCACAACTAACACGGTGCACTAATGCGATATCCCCATCCATCCCTCACAGTGTGTCTGTGATACTTGCCTCAGATGATTTGTATCTCTGATTTTCACTGAATAAATCTATGGCTACAGCATAACCCCAGAAAAGGTAATCTCAAGAGGGCTCAATCTGGAAAAGTAAATGAATGAATGAACAAATGAATGAATGAATGAATAACATTATCTACATTTTCAAACTTTATGACCCCTCTCTAGTTTGTGAAGGATTTTTGCAATCATTGTCTGTTACTTCTGGCGTTCCTCTCCTATCAGCCACAGCCCAGGAAGAGAACCCAAGATTCCCCATAGAGAGTGCCTTGAAGACATCAGCTCAAAGGGCTGCTCTGTCCAAAAGACTAGACACCACTGCTTCTTCTTCCTCTGTACAAAACCATGTCCACCGTCCACTCCAAACCTGGAGGCTATTCTGATCACCACCTAGCCTGACCCCCCCAAGAGAGATGAAACCACAGAGCAGGAGAAGGCTCAGTGGAGCAGTGGTCAAGACTAAGGAGATGGGGGAAGGAGTTGCTACAGAAGGACAGCTGGGAAATCTCAGCTTCTGATCCTACTTCTTTCCCATGGCAAACAGGAACCCAACCACCAAGATGGTAGTGAAGGGGCTAAGCAGAGCCAGGCAGCTTCTGATTCAAATCCCAGGTCTACCACTTAAAACCAGGTGACCTTGGGCAAGTTACTCAATCTGGCTGGGCTTGTTTCCTTGCCAGAAAACAAGGACAACTATGAGTGCTTCAATCACCCTTTGCATTTGAGTGCACAGCTCTATAGAGATGCAAACTAGAAGCAGAACCTCTGCCCCCGTGGAGCATAGGAAGTGTGACTATAAAATAACGTAAATGTTCCTAGATCAATGGATCTGTTATATTCCAATGAGAGATGCCCTTCAAAGTGGAGAGAGGCAATGTGGTATCAGGGTTAAGAGCTCAAGCTTTGCCCCCAAAGAGCCTGGGTTCAAATTCCCACTCCACCACTCACCAGCTGAGTGACCCAGGCAAGACACTTAATCTGCGTGTGCTTCAGTTCCCCCATGTGTGAAATGGGAATATTACTGGGAGAGTTGTAAAGATTAAGGGAGATAACATATGTAACACCCTTAGCATTGTGCCTGGCACACTGGCTACACCTAGGACTATCTATGCACCTCAGTGATCCGGGCTTTGCGTGAAATATTTCTGGCCTTCTCTTTAAGAATTGGTATCAGAGTTAGTTGAACCACAAAGAAAAGCAGTCTTGTTGCTTCACTTCCACCTTTATTGCTAACACTGAACAGCACCTTATATGGAAATCAACCAAGTAATTGGTGGCTGTTTCCAACACTCTGCCCACTGACCTAGCCTGTAGTAAAGAACTACTTTAGGTGATTTTTTTTTTTTTTTTTTTTTGTGAGGAAGATTAGCCTTGAGCTAACATCCATGCCAATCCTCCTCTTTTTGCCGAGGAAGACCGGCCCTGGGCTAACATCCATGCCCATCTTCCTCTACTTTACATGGGACGCCGCCACAGCATGGCTTGACCAGCGGTGCGTTGGTGTGTGCCCGGGATCCAAACCTGCGAACCCCGGGCCGCCGCAGCGGAGCACACGCACTTAACCGCTTGCACCACCTGCCGGCCCCAAGAACTACTTTAGGTGTTGAAGGCAGAGCTCAACGAAGAATTCTCCGTAGCGTTCTCAATAATAGCATCATGGGAACAAGGACTGTCTGGCATCCCTGTGGGAGATGGTGGTCAGTGGGATGGAGAAGCTCTGCACTATTATGGAAACAGGTGGTCTCTATACTTAAGCACTCTAGTTTCTCTAGTACCCACCCCCCCCTCAACTCTTCCTCTTTATTCAGTTCCCTAAAGCATATGGTAGATGTCAGTTGGTGGTAAAGGATGTCACAGTTTTGCAGGCCAGAAGCAGACAGGGTCAGTGTGAGGGGTGGGTGACATTGTATTTTCGTCTAATCTGGAAACTGAACCAGGAAGAGGTTAAGGAAACCCTCAGGGGATTGTAAAGTAGACTAGCTGGTCTAGAAATGTGCACTCATGAAGAACAGCCCACCCCTGACCTCCCTTCCCAGGCGGCTAAAGAGTACCCAGAACCAGAAAGACAATTAAGCACTCTTGAGTCTGTGCCAGGTCTCCCAGACTCCTCTTCCCTCCAGGTCAGAGCTCAAGAACGGGGCAGTGGCTCCAATCTTTTAAGAGCTTTGTTGGATGACATCCAATGCTCAGCCTGTCTGTCTGTAATTCTCTTTAAATCTTCTCAGGTTTCCCCATACTGAGCACTCCCCTGCTCCTCTCCTTGCCTGATGATTAAGCATTTACAGAGATGTCATTTTTTTCCCACCACGTACCTGTTATTTGGGTGGAGATTTCTTTTAAACTCCCTAACCCAAAAGAAAAAACTACTTCCTTTTGACTCATGGTCTGAGACATAGTTGGATATGGAGTGGAGTGGACTTGTTGCAGAAACTTTTTAAGGAGAGGGCTGAGTATAATTTAAATGCATAATAGATTTCTATCCCATTTGCCAAAAGCTATCCTAAAGAGGGCTGAAATCGTCCGTTCAATGCTGATAATTATATAGTGCAAACACGTACCCCTGCAGACAAGAAGTCAGAGGGCTCCTGCCATCTTGGCTGCCTAGACCAGTTCATCTGAACACAGTCAGAGAGGAGCCACTGGAAAATACCACAGCCAGGCAAACAGCACCTGTGGAATGGCTTCTCATCCTCGAAAGAAGTTACCTGACCCAGGAATACTAAGAACCAAATGCCAAATTTTACACATACGAAAATAAACTAAGTGGCCACCAATCAAGGCATTGTTCTATTCCAGAACCTCCTGGGCTTTTTCCTTGCCCACTGCTCCCTCTTCTTACCACTCACGCTCTGCATCCCCCTTCCTCCATGCTCACCATTCCCACTGTGCCTCTGCTCAAGTTATGTTCTCAAAGTCAAATGCTACCTACCCTCCCTGCCCACCTTGGCCCCCCCTAATTCCTCCCCTTGGGACCCTGTGCCACAGACTGTGCTTTCGATCTTCCGATTCTACACTGCCTTATAAGCTGAATTGGTTACATCCAGGACAGCATATCAAGGTCCTCCCAAATAGGTAGTGTCTCTCCCGCAGTACCCACAGTGCTAGGCACCAAATCAGTCTTTAAAAGACTAGTTGATCAATCAACATAGTCGATTTAGAAATGGAAGAAAAATAGCCCCATATAAGGGCAAGAGCAGCCATGGCTGAACCTTCACACTCTTGCACCATCTTCTGGATTCAGCATCATCTTCCCTGCACATGATTTTAGGGATGCAAATCATGGTTTTCCCATGCCAAGACAACTTCTGTGCCTGCCTTGTTCTCTAAAGACAGTCACTATTGACTTTGAGGATCTTCTGTTGGAACGAGCTCTACCATCCCCCAAATGCCATAGAGTGTTCCTTAGGACCACACTGCTGTATCTACAGATTCAACTGAGGCCAGTCTAACCTCTAGCCCCCAGCTCTGAATGTGCAATAAAGAAGGTAAGAACTAGTTGCTGTCTACTTGGCTTCCAGGGACAGGGTGAGAACCACAGAGCTTACGGCCTCCCACATTGGAAGGCCTACACTACTATGGAAGAAGCTACCTCTGAAATCCACAGAAGTGCTTCAGCGCCCTTAAGGGACCACTTTACTTCTATGAGCTGGATTGGGTTGGCTCCTAATCTGACCTCTTCCCCTGCTCTCACCCCAAACACACACATTTTAAGGCTTGCCAAACCTGTGATCACAAAAGAGAAAATGAGAGCAACTGATCAAGATGGGACCCTGTGGAAGGCAATAAAAGAGAGGGGGTAGGGGGCGGGGGAGGCTGAGGAGAAGCATACCGAGCATTTCAAGGAAAACAACTTAAAAATTCATGAGCTCTCAGGGAAGGAAGGCATCACAAGAGAATCAATCAGGCTAAGTTTTCTGAGCACCTGTCAGTCGATCAAGAAACATTTATTGCACACCTGCTATGCATAAGGCACTGCTGGAAAGGCACATGAAGATGTAACATATATAAAAAAGAAATGTTTGGGGAAAACCGATTTTAGCCTCTGACATCAAGGAGCTTATAACCTAAGTGGTGCTAATTGAATCGAAACCACTCTTCCTGAAGGCCCCCTAGACTTACAACTTGCTGTCAAAGTTTCTTTCGTGAAGGCCATGTCCCCGTCTCCCAGTGCTCCCAAAGTTTTGTGCATGTATCTCATGAGCATCCACGTGCTGCTGCCGGTTATTGCTTTGGGGGAAGGTAATTTTCAATAGCAGTAGTTAGGGAAGAGTTGGCAGAGGAGATCGAATTTAAACTGGGTCTTGAAGAATGGATAAATTTGGAAGTGCAGAGCTAAGGCCGAAGAGCTTTCCAAGGCAGAAGGGAGCTCACGACTTAGCAAGAAAGTTAGGCGTACATAGGCCTAATTATAATATGATGAATCTTTCTCACCAGTATAAACGAGTTACGAAAGGAGTGCTGAGATGGGTCAATGAAGTCTGGGAAGAATAAAGAAAGGTCTGTGGTGGAGGTGCTATCTGAACTGGGCTTTGAGGAACGACTAGTGTTATATCAGGCTGTCAAGAGAAAGACATTCAAATTTCTAGGACCAGAAGAGGCAAACTGAAGCCAGAGAGAGCAAGTCCAGGGCAAGAATGTCTACATTGGGCCAATACTTTGATAATATTTAAGATTCCCTTTTCTTTGTACATGTCTCCCTGCCCCCCTGCAGTCTTTCCATGAAGCTTAATAATGGCAGGAAAGGAAAGGATGTGTACTAAAGTAATAACACAGTTACCACTCAGCTGTGACCTTCAGAGTATTTTATTGTTTTATTATTCTTTGGCATCTCTAGGAAGATGACAAGGAGTCTTGATAGTCAGGTTTTATTGAGAATGAAAAGGGAGTTCTAAATTCTAAGAGCTCCATTCACATATCAAAAGCAAAGCTTAGACAATTGAAGTTGGAGTTTTACTCTAAGCTATAGACAGAGGGAACTTGGGATGTGATGTAAGGAGAGTCCTTTCATTAGGGAGGAAGTGGAATGACTTGCAGGGCAGGGAGAGAGAAAGATTTAGAAAGGAAGAGTAGGTTGTGAAGGAGTAAGAACACCTGTGACTGCACCTCCTTCCTCTCAGGGTCAAACTTGTGTGTGGGGGTGGGGGATGGAAGGTGAGCCAAAAATTGCATGATGGGTTAGTGGCCTACTTTCCTAGGCATAGCCTGGGGAAGGCTGCAAGACACTCAGAGGCAAACCCAATAAGGCATGGAGGTACCAGCTCAGCATTGGTAGACCAAACTGTCTAGCTAGTCTGAGAAAACACTGCTGGCTTCCCAAAGCTTGAGCAAGATGTTCAGGACATCCCAAGGGAGGAGGTTCCAACAAACTTCTTTGCAACCCTCCCCCACCCGCCCACCCAAAGCCAAGCAGATAAACAGTCCCAAAGTTGGAAACAGAGTCTGTTGAAAGTGGCGACTTTGAGACCAAAGGCAATGGCAGAGTTGTGGTCAGCAGCAAGACATGCCAGCATGTGATCAAAAGCCAAGGAGCCACTTACATCAACCAGCAGGTTCAGTGAGGACAGCGACCAATGAACAGAGACAGCAACATGGAACACCAGCAGCAGGACTGTCCAAGGACCTGCGCATACGCATGAGAGACCCTCTTCCCCTGTCACTCAGAGATGACCTCTATTTCCCCATGCACTAGGTGCCATCTTCGGGAGGAAAATAGGAAGAGGCTTTGAAAAGCTCAGCATTTATACCAAGAGGCAATCTGAAGCCTGAGACAGACTGTTGGAATAAGAGAATGAGTTATCTTTGATTGGCAAGTTCAAGGCCATCCAACCTCTTCTCCCACTCTCCTAAATAAAGCCAGATGGGGTTCATGAGGGATTTTAAAGTAATGATATGAAATGAAGAAACTGCAACTTTCTTTTGCATGGTCTGAATTTCAATGTGTGGGAGGTGGGAAAAGGGAAGGACATTGAAGGGGCCAGGTCTGAAAGCCCACAGGGAATGTGGTCTAGAGCAGTGGTTTGCTGGCTGACAATCACTTTGGGCTTTCTAAAAATGCAGATCCTGGTGCTCCAATTCCAGACCTGCTAAATCAGAATCCCTTAAGGGGGTCAGGGAAGCTGCATTTTAAAAGCTTTCCTTGTGACGCCAATTTGGAAACAACATCGAAGCTCAGATACGAGGATTAGCCTTGGAGAGACATCTCTTCCTCCAAGTCGGAGGGAAAAGACAAGTGCAGTGCCCAAGGGCAACTGCAGCAATCGGAGGTGACTGCAGTGAGTCAGGAGGTGGGACAGATAATCCAGATGGCTGGTACAAACTGGTATCATCACACTTGGCTGTCAACAGCAAAGATAGGAAGTAGTTATGTGGGTTGCAAGGAATTTTGTCTTAATTGTCCTGCTGTCTTTTAAAGTGGAGTTACTGAGCATGTATAGGCCGTAAGAAGGGGCAAGTGGCAACTGAGAATTGAATTTCTGAGGAGTAACCCACGGAAGCCTTCTAAAGCAGCCTTGCAGAACTAGCTAGGGCTCAGAGCACATGGCTTAGCCCTGGCATGCCAACTTTTCCTCCGCCACCGGGCTAAGGAGGTGAGGAGGAACAGGTGGGGAGGAGAATGAAAGTTTCAGAGTCACAGTGGGAATAAGAGATGAGTCACTAAAGGGATGGGGCCTCTCAGAACCTGGAGATAAGATCAGCTTCCCTGGCAAATTTTAGCTCCCATTCCACATTTAGTAAAGACAAAAATACCCAAAGGCTTTCTTCAGGGATGGCAATGAAAATGGGTTGGAATGGAAGGGAATTTCATTTTTTTACCATACTTACATATTGTCGAGAAGTTTTGTTTTTTACAAAAAAAGTTCTTATATATCCACGTAGTTTAAAAAAAAATACCAAAAGTATATTATGACATTTTTGGATATGTAAAATGCATAATAAAACTTTTGGATAATACATTTATAAGTTGGAAGATAAGAAAAGATAGATCTTGACCTAATAACTGCCTAAACAATTTACCAAAACATTAACAAGGATGTAATCACAAATGTTGTAATGTAATATTACTTATCGATTAACTTGGCATGTTTAATACTACATATGCCCAATATACTTTCTATGCTCATTGTATGTGAACACTTCATGCTAGCTGAACAATGAAATTCTTTGGTTCCACTGCACACTTTTACTTTAGGACACTTGCAACAGACAAGACAAACACACATTTAGTTCCAAATACACTAATCAAAGTATATATTCAATTTAGGGTACATAAAAAAAATCATGCACGCAAAGGACATCTAAAATCTTTGTATCTAACTTCAAACACCAAATTTTAAGTAGACTAACAAAGATTTTTGTGTTGCTCAAAGGAAGTAAAGAAAAATTACATGTCCATTATGGCTCGCTGAAGGGCTTAATGCATTTTAGAGATTTTTTCTTATGATTAGTCATTGCTTTCTCTAAGTGAACGTGCTGTTAGAGAAGCTTCAAACATTTTCTGCTGAGAATACCTACACATCCAAAGTAAGGAGTGCAAAAAATATACAGCAAACAGTGGTTTTCTCTGGTTGTTATAATCTGGATGATTTTTTTGTTGGTGTTTTGTATTTTACAAAAGTAATGGATATATTACAAAGTAAAAAAAATAAAAAGTCCCATCCACTGGGCTGCCACTAAAGACCAAAAAAAAGACACAAAAAGTTTTGTGTATCTACATGAATATGATAATCAAAAGGAGTTGTGTGACCCTTAAATATGAATGTGAGGAAGGGGAGCCCACTTAAACATATATTCAAGGAGAAATATATTCAGTCTTCTAAAAAATGTGGTAAAGAAATCTGGGGCACACAGAAGTCGAAGGCTGAGATCAGCTCCACTCTCCAGGGCTGCCAAGCACAGCCGTTTTACCAGACAAGCTCACTTCCTAACTTCCTCAATAGCAGAAACTTCAGACTCTCCACACAACTTTTGATACTTATAATACAGAAACAGGACGGATAATTGTAGTGTTTCCTTTTGAAAAATTTGTGTCAGAGTTACAACATACCATGGTCAGTCAACCAGATTATTGCTAACGCAGTATCATTGGTGAGGCTCACTGAGAGCTCTCCATGCTTCTAAAGATGGCCAGCATAAGACACAGTGGGTATGCAGCATCTGTGCATTGAAGAAGTCCCAGAAAGGTTCTAGAAGTGGTATTAATGAATGCAAATGTTCATCTTGAAAGGTCTTCTCTGAATTGAATGCTTCCTCTTACCTCATTTATGAAGTGGACTCTTCTAGTTCTGTACAAGTCAGGCTCAGAGTTTAGAGGGTGTTAATTCTGGTCATGGGATAATGGCCAGAGGCAACCACAATGACGAACCTAACAAGTAGACAGAAAACACATTCCTTGGATTTTAACTCCACTCCATGGTGTATGTTCAAATAGGCTTCTACTTAATGCTCTGTGCATTAAAAACACTCAAACCAAATAGATCCCAGCTTGGGATCTCTTCAGCTTCTCCACATTTTCCACTCTTCACC
Source organism: Ceratotherium simum simum (assembly GCF_057802395.1). NCBI lineage: Eukaryota > Metazoa > Chordata > Mammalia > Perissodactyla > Rhinocerotidae > Ceratotherium > Ceratotherium simum. The sequence goes on from NC_141913.1 coordinate 36,985,017, forward strand.
GGCGAACAAGTACAACTGTCAGGCAACACACAGCATGGGCTGGTGGACTGATTGCATTTAGGGCCCCAATTCTTCGCCCCTCCTTATAACTTCACCTTCGCCATTTCACTCTGTGGTGCCTTTCCACTCTGCGCTTAGCCCTGCAGTTTGTTTCTGGGGAATTCTGGTCAGCACGAAGCAAGCAGATTTGAAAGGGGCTTATGGGATTGGGCTCATTGCTGTTGTCCTCTGCCACCTCCCTGAAAACATGCCTGGGCTAGCTGATGGAGGATGAGACTCCTGGAAGAGGGCTGAGTCGCTCCAGTCAAGGCCAACTCCCGGGTGAGCCAGGCAAGCCCAGAACCACCACCCAGAAATGCCCAGCCTAAACACTGATCTAACTCATAAATTACGTGAATGTTTACTGTTGCATGTCATCGAGCTTTTGTGGTTGTTATGCATTACTTTTGTGGCAACAGAGAATTGCTACAATAAGTTTTCATTCGACATCTCTGAGTGTGACATCTCTCTTGCAGCTTTTTTAAGAAGCTTTGGTTGTAGAGACCTTCACTGTTACCACCTCCCGATATTCTGTAGACTGTGCAGATCCAGTCATCTAATACTCAACACCTAACTCTGTGCTATGTGCTCTCTCAAGCGTTCTCACTTAACCCTCATAACCATGCTGAAAAGTAACTTCCTCATTTTGGGGAATTTGAAGAAATGAGGAACTTGAGGCAGACTGATGAAATGATTTATCTAAAGTCACCAAAGATTGACAGAACCAGGGCCCAAACTCAAGAACTGTAAGTCCAGTTGCATTTTCCATTACATCAGAAATTGATAACCAAGGCTTAAAACTAGCAGAATGTTACTCTGTCCAAGTCATTAAAGACAGAAAAAGTTTGTTTAAAGAAAGCAATTGAGTTTTTATTCCATCATCCGAGATAACTGAAGTATTTGACTATTACAGGGCTGTTTCCTTCAAACATTCCACCCTTGGCATTCTTGTTGCTTAAATGGCCTTTAAGATATTGCTATTCTCCGTGGAGAAATACCCAGACAACCAAAGAGACTAAATCATATATATCCTCCACCATTTCCCTGTTTTACGGTAAAGGATTTTACGTTCAATACTCCTCTTCAGCCAATCACTAATTATGTAAATTGCAAATCTGAAGATTAGCTGTTCCTTGGTGGTAATACTGACTAGAAAAAAAGTATACCCATGCAAATATAAATTATGGAATAGTGGATACATGAAATATGCACCCATTTTCAAAGGTGATTTTTTTTTTTCCTGCTGAGGAAGATTTGCCCTGAGCTAACATCTGCTGCCAATCTTCCTCTTTTTGTGAGCCGCCACCACAGCATGACCACTGACAGACCAGTAGTGTAGGTCCGTGCCCAGAAACCAAACCCAGGCCGCGGAAGCAGAGCAAGCTGAACTCAGCCACCAGGCCACTGGGGCTGGCCCTCAAAGGCGATCTTTTAAAGAATGTAATAACAAGCCAGGTTCTTAGACATCTCTCCCTTTGTGATTTCAGTTCTCAAAAAATATAGAAACTAATCAATTAAATATTCTAAGATAAGGTAGTTTTCTAAGGGTTTCTTTAATTGCAGGAGATTATAGGGGTAGACTGGAAAAAGTGGGAAGCAGAACACAGAGAATGAAGTCGACATTTTGGCAAAGGAAAATTGCACCATTAGCTGTTTATATAGACATTGCTAGGAACTTTGAACTCCAAATCTAGTTTACCAAATCTAGCTTGACTTGATTAACATATTTGATTTTATACTTGTTAAACTTGAACAACCGGATACTGGAATGATAAGAGACAGGAAAATAGTGGTTTAGTTAAAAAGTAGTTAAACTTTTAGGGTATAACATTTTGTCAGTGGTTGTCATTTTAGAATTTAAAAGCTGAATTTTCTTTTGCCTCATACTTCCTTTATGCATGTAACTTGTAGCAGAAAATTCCCCCTTTAACAACTTCAGAGCATAACAAGAAACCACAGTGGTTTGCAGGCCACTAATTCTGTTACAGATGAAAGCATTCAATTATCTCTGTAAAATTCAATTCCTTAGAAACTGTGTTTATGATTGACTAAGTCTATTTTTAAAATGTGGTGATACCACATGCTACTATTCAAGATCTTGATTTAAAAGTTGGAATAAAGTAGCTTGTGGTTCTTGGGTAAAACAAAGACACTAATCTGTTTTTTTCAATATAAAAATATTTTCAATACAAAAAGGCAACCTAAAATACTCTTGTTCTAGATGTTAAGCTAGGCTTGTGTAAATCTTCATATTTCCCACTGCAGCCCAAACATACTTTAAAACTGCAAACAATTATTTAAAAGTGGGTCACCATTTGTATTAAAATCTTATTTACATGGCATTTATATTTAAAAGTGTGATGAAATACTGCTAGTAACAAGTCAATATAGTTTAGAGATAAGATCTCATGCAAAAACCTTAAAATTAAAAGCAGAGTTAATTCTAGCTTAAATTCAAGATACGTGATCTCAATGGAGATTGCTGTTGGGCAGTGGGTAAGGCCTCTGATGAATGATTATTCTCACCAGAAAAATCCACATACACACAAAATTCTGCATAAAATGCCAGAGGGTTCACTAGATTAATAATCTTCAGCTGTAAGTGAGCAAAAAATTAAGTTTCACTTAATGCACACACGTATATGTACGTTTCAACTCCCCCAGCCTCAAATGAGCAGCCTATCCTTGGGACAGTTATGGCTGGTATTCTCATGTCTTTTGCCCCAGACTGCCAGCTCAGTAGCACAATCTCATTGCAGATTGTGAAACCCAAGGTGTACAGCTATCTACAGCCTTCCCCTCCCAGCTACCCAGGCTCTACAGTTAGATGTGGGCTTCACAGTAGCATCTGCCCAGCTTGTGGCTGTTGGTTTTCTGCACACCATACACAGTAGCTCAGTAGTGTTGTCCAGTTTTCATACACATTCAGACCCACAAACAAGAGTTCTGTTCCAAGACGTCATTTTGACTGGCTTCAAAAGTCCTCTCCACCTATCCAAATTCCATGCATCCTTGAACACTGTGCTTAAATGGAGTTTTGTCCATCCTCTTCCCAGACCACATTGTTCAGAAGCACCTTCTCCTTTCTCTGTTATCATATCTATTTCCTAAACTACTTTAAAAACTTTTAAAGCAATCTTATTACCACATAGCACTAAGGTAGGTGCAGGGGTAGCCAACAAAACTATTGAAGACAGATTGTAAAAACTGACAAATCTCTATCACAAACTCCATTTATTCTATAACCAATAATAAGGTCATGTAGCTTGTACTGGAGCACAGTAACACATTCTATTCTCTTGGAGCTTCATAAAGAGCACGCGTAGTCTGTTGTTGGCTTATCATTGAACTTGTTCCCTTAAGTCTGATTCAATGTTCTCGCCTTCCATTGATGTGACTTTAAGAATGTTATTATGTGTTCCTATGTGCAAACTAGCATAACATTTGCTTTTTCACAAAATCACCGTCAGTTAAATCAATTCTACAAATATTTCCATACCTATTCATTGCAGCAGAAAATAGCTTTTAGGTATGCCTTCGACTTGTTTCTTTTGGATTCCTACGTTTGTGAACTTTTTAGGTTGGGCTCATCTGGTATATTTAGATGAAAGGGACAAGAGTCTGTTAAAAAGGAAGCTGGACAACCCACATGGTGCAAACATTTTCTTGAGTAGCAAATGAACATCCTAGCTCTGGACACACCCAGTGATTAAAATGACTACGTTGGAGCATATCAGTTCGATACTAAGATGTCTGCTTCCTGCACCAAGGGGCTTTCAATCTATTTTGAAGCAAAGGAGAAAAAAAGATTTGCCAAGTGGGGAGAAAGCTCAAACATACCCCATACTTCTCCCCTACTCTTCAGCCCCTTGATGTATACGTGCAATTATGGACATCAGGATTGTTATAAGATCTCCCGGTGCAAATAACCAGTGTCACTAACAGCAGGCTGATCAGGAATATTCCCAGGGCGAGGTGACAATGGAAAAGGATCTCCTCTGGTCATCTGCCAACTGAATGATGCTGCAGTTCAATGTTGGAAGGCTCCTTTTAGATGGTTTAGAGTTGTATGGTGCAGCAATTTAAGTAAGATTTGTTTAAATATGTTTTCTACCAACACAAAATTGTTGATGAAACTATGCTAGTCCCTGACTGTTCAATGTCAAGTAGGGTAGTGTCTTTTAGCTTTTGAGGTTCCTTTTGTTGCATCCTAAAGCATGTCTTTTAAAAAGCTTGAGGAAAGCAGTCTGCTAACCAGAGAAATACTGACTCATCGTAGGACCTGAGCTCTTGCAAGCACAAAGGAAGTCTGGTTGATCTAAAAAGTTTTTTAAGTTTTTCAATTATTTCAGAATGATGATTAACTAATTATATGAGTACACTATGTTTTACTTAATATTTTTCAATGAAATCTTTTTAAAAAACAGCACTTATTTGTTTGCTAAGAGTATATTTAGAGAGTAAACGTGAATTTCACCTTCTAATCTGTTTTTGTTTACAGCATAGATCATGTGTATTAGATCATTAATTTGGCATAGACAAGTTCTGAAATAAACTAAAATGCATAACTATCTAGCACTGTGGGGTGTGTATTGTGTGTATGTGGGGTATATTAAGTAGTGCATATCTGTCTGCCAAGGGAGTGGGATAAACTTTTTATATAACACCAAACCTAAAAAATAAGATGCACTCTTAATATCATACTAGCATTATGTGAAATACACACAACAAAAATTTTTTTTGGTTTCCATATAATTTAGGGCGTGGACAGTAAAATATAATTCCCTCTAAAAAAAAGATCAGTTTAAATCAAAATCAATTAAAACAATTAAAAATTAGTCCCATAATAACATGGTAAACAACTCAAATGGCTTTTTTTTTTTAATGCTAGGAAAAATGTTCACCTTTCAATGGTGAAAGTACTCTTAACACAGGTAGAGAGCCAACAAGGTAAAAAGTGGGAGCACATACAGACACACACAAATATATATATAAAAATTGACCAGAAATCACAGGACATTTAAGCAATGTTTTCTTAAGTAGAACTATTTTTTTTATACTTTAAATAGACTAAAATATTTGGTGTGGGTAGGGGGAAGGAAATCAGTATTTCACAATTTTACCTTGAAAACCAGCTGTAATAAAGCCTCAGCTCATTGCTTAATTAAAAAAAAAAAAAAATGGAACCACATCGTACTTTTGACAATCATAGGATTAAAGCTTACAAAGAACACATCTACCATCTACATCACAGTGCACAGAGGATGCAGTCTCCGAGGACTACCACAGGGAAACAAGAACAGACTCTGCATCCATCATATTGCATTACAAAATTAATGCCATGTTAGAAAATCTCACCTCCTGTGGTTGGTGTTCTGGCTGGTAAGCACCCGACAGTAGGAGGCTATCAGAAAAGAACTGAGGGCCACTGCTCAGTCTGGATCAGGACAGCCAGTTCCTTTGCCTGCCACTGGCTGATGCATTTAGTAATCTCAATACAACATTCACTGAGAATAAATATAATACCACATTCTGGCTTCTTGAGCAGGATAGTTTGGGGAAGGTAGTAGAGGATAGAGCATCAAAGGCCATATTTTCCCTCAAGAGAGAAGAAATCCACACCACCACTCAGTTTTCTTTTACTGTGACAAATTTAAATTTTAGATTAAATTAAACCCCATAAAGACATGATTTGTACTTACATATACACACAGATTCTGAAGAAGTTAGCTATCTAGCTGCCTCTTCTCCATTTCATTAAACCAACAGTTTCCTTCCCTGGATTACTGTTAGTCTCACCACCACGTAGGTGCCATTAGCTATTATTTGTTACAAATCTCATGTTCCATGCACAGTAGTAAGTAACTGGAGGACACACAGCCAAGTATCAGAAATATTGCGAACCACAGGGCAGCTGAATTTAATTGCAACTATCACAATGTTTAAGGGAGTGATGGTAAATCACAAGAACACCTGGGGTGATCAGCTCCTCCTGGGGTGCCTAGGACTTTCCTGGGTTTAGCATTTTAAGTCCTGCATAGTCCCAGGCACCCTAGGGCAGCTGGTCATCCTAGGAACACCACTCACTCTTCCCTTAGTATCGCTAGAGAAAAGATAAGAATTTTCAAGAGCATAAGGCTACCTACGAGGGCATCAGCCCAAAAATATTTTTATGACACTTGCTAACAGCTAGTTCTAGGAAGTCCATACAATTCTTATTTAACGGTGTCAATTTCAAGAACAGTTGGTAGTACTTAGGCAAATTTGTGAGCAGTGTATAAAAGTTCATCCTTGAAATCTGTTTTTAGACAAATCCTCTAAAGGTTTTTCTGGTTTTGTCCAGTTACATAGTATTTTACTGTATCTGTTTGAGATTTTCAGAGCTAAAATGAATAATCCAGTTTTATACATCTTTTCATATTCTTTTTTTTTTAGGTGAAAACACTCTTTGCCAACCATTTCCCACATTCTTGCTTCATATATTGAAAAGAAGACTGCCAACTGGAGATATTTCCCTAGGATTACAAAGGCCTGGAATTACATTACTTTTAACTGTGCTCCACCAGAAGGTCTGGCCTTGGGAAAAGATGGCAAAAAGAATATTCTCAGATATGAACATTTTTGTTTTGCCTGCAATGCTGTGATCTAGTTCAACAACTGTAGAACTACTTTCATCTTAATCTCTGGAGTTTTTCTTGTTTTGCCCTCTTGTATAAAAATGGTTAGTGTCACACTTCACTATCACTAACAGAAAGATAGAAATATTTATGCCTTCAAGGTCAGGTCAAAAAAGCAAAAAAGCCTGAGGTAAAGCTGGTCTAAGAAATGACCTATTTGGGTTCTGCATTTTGCCAAGAAATAGGGTTTTTAAAAAAAATTTAAAATCCATTCATGTTACTTATTTGCTACATGTGACAATTATTTCTCCCAATTTAAATCATTCTGTGTATAGTTACATAAACCAACAAATGACTACATTCTTAAAGCAGGTACATACATTCACCAGAAAAGGACCCTCTTCTTTCTCACCAATATTTTTTTCTGTTTGAACAATTCAAGTGTGTGAATAATAAGAGTGACGAACAGATACTTTCCTAGTGACTTACTGAGCAAAGGAAAATCTCTTTGGAAGAAGAGAGACTTTAGTGAGACTTCTATTCCTACAGACAAATGCTGAGAACCAATTTTATGCTACAGCATTGTAAAGGGTAGAACTTAATATAGAACCAGAAATATGGCAAGTTATCTAGTGACTAACATTGTAAAACAGCCAAAAGCTTTAAAGCCACAGGGAGAAAGAACAACGGTAGAGTGTGAAATGGAAAATATGTAATAGTTAAGTATTTTTATAACTCTAAAACTTTACTTTTGTCCTTAAATCAATATATTATGGATTTTATGGTTCAATAAATTATCATTTTTCGTTAGAAATAGGAAGTAAATCTCTACCCTCCATCCAAAAGAGCAAACTGGAAATTTTGGAGAAATTGAGATTTTTTTTTTGGAGGGTAGGAGAACATCATTTTTAAAGAAATTTTTGACAAAAAATCTGAAAGTCCTTTGTGTGGTGTTAATGAATCCTTCTTACTCTCATCAGCAGCTGCATTATTCTTCCAAGGGGCCCTTACATCTCAATCAATGGTGAAATTTGGGGTCTATTATGGATCTCGTGGCAGCAAACCAACTGACACTGAAGTTAACTTAGGCTAATATACTCGAATCAGATCCTCTGTGAATCAAAGGTGGCCCAAAGAACTTTGGAAATCTGCTTCTGTTGAGCAAGGCTAAGAAAGTTAGGTCTGAACCACTTTCAGGCTACCCTTAAATACAAGAGAACTTGACTTTTGGTAGTGGTACTTCCCAGGGTATCTTAAGCAGCAATCTTATACCGGGGGAAAAGAACTAAGGCGGGGTGGGGTGGGGTGGGCGCTGCAATTTAACATTATTATAAAAAAAAAGTTAACCCTAAGTTAGTACCTTCCAGAGACCACTGAATGTATAATAATTTAATGAAGAAGCATATGGCAGAGCTTTATATGATGTTAATGAATTCCAGTTATGATTCTTAATTGTCAAGCTGCCTAAAAATGGCATACTAACTAAACCACCAAATTAGGACTCTGGCAGAATAAAAAATTACTCTGATGGTCTGTCCATGAAAGGAAAATGTCTGCAAGCAAATTAAAAACTTTTTACTGAGATCTGAGATTTAAACAACAGAATCATTCACTGTTGTTAAAATGTATGCAGATAAATGACTCCCTACTGTTAAGGTTCTTCTATGAGTGTATATGTACATATAAATCCATACACACACATTATATAACTTATTTCCTACTAAAAAGACTTAAGGCAGTTATGCTATATATAAAGTTAGCTGTAATATCCAAGACAAAACAGTTCCTACCCAAGAAATTATGTGAACATATTAGATAAGTTCTTATCATAAAGGCTGTCATGAGGCTATCTATATCTAGTACTGTTCACATTTACCGGTTGAGGCTCCAAACACAGGAATTTCGCCCCAAGAGATAATCTGTCCCTCAATCCTCACACATAAAAGGCAGTCTCAACAGACAAAATATTTATGAAAACTTTAAAAAGATACAAAACAAACTCAATAGTAAGATTCTGACTACCTCTAGAGACCACATACTATCATTATTACTCTTGACTGTACGTACTAAACACAACAATCCAAGCAGCTCCAAGTTGAAAACAGGGCTAGTATTAACAGGGAAATCATTGGCTGCAACTGCCAGAAAAGTTCGTAATTCTAAACATAATTTAAAATAGAATCTGATGATTTATGCTATTTTCTAGTCACAAAGACATTTAACTGGAGAGAATTTCTGAACCATTTATAAGACTTAAGTGATTGACCAATTTGAACAACATACCTTCAATGGTGAAGAAATTAGGACCCTGGATATGAACAGCACCATATTTTTTGGTCTTTAGTAATGTTCAAAGGAGAGAAACATTCTGACATATGCAGATAAAACATGGTTGGCAAGGAAGAGGGCAACCAGCAAAACCACCAGGGATACATGTTATCAAGAGAAAGGGACGAAGAATAAAATTCAGTTGATGAACATATAAGATTTAACAAAGCAAAGCTCATGAAGGAAAGAAAATAGGCAATAACTTGTTATGTCTAAACATCAACGCTTCAGGTCAGAGGAAAAGAAAAGATCATGTGTTGCTTATGTCCACAGACTACTTAGTTATCCAAAGAGATAGCAGAAGGGCGGCAAACTGTGAAATTGGAATGTTCCACTATGAAAGCAAAGACTATACATAAAGATAAATTTTAAGTACAGTGAAGAAAGTCTTGTGTTACTTTATATTCCACCATCACCCAGACCAAGAGGGTGCCTATTATTGAATAAATGCTCAAAGTATTTAGTTATTAAAAAAAAAAAAGATCTTAAAGGTATTTTTGGATAGTTTTTGGAAGAGGGAGAGAAACCAACTGGGTATATATACTCTTTTATTTGATTTCAACTAACAAGAGACTAGATTGTTTTTCACCTTCAAAGTCTTAGTCTTGATGAAACTGACAATAAAGGCACAAATAAAGTGAAATTAAGTAATTTTAACAAAGAAGAAAATTTGACAATGTCTGCACCAAGCAAACTGGATACGGTTTAAGGTAAAAAACAGAAAACTAAATATTAAACAATCTGCAAATATATACCTGGAATATGGAATAAGAGTAAGAATACAGAAAAAGAATATTTAGCTTTCAAGAAAAATTAAGCAGACTTCCTCTACCAAAGTGATAGGTCCTGAAAAAGAAAGTAGTCCCCACAAGACTAAGCACAGCCTGAGGGTCAGGACCCAATCCCAGTCATCTTTTTATTACTCAACTTCTATCAGCGGCTGGGTAAAGAAAAGTCATCAATAAACATTTGTTGAATGAATGTATATCATAATGTATAATTAGTATATTGATGTAGTTCAAATCTAATCAGGAGTTTCTTAAAGTAGGATGAGAAAAGAACACAAACAGGGCTATTCCAACATCCAGTTATGTTTCTCCAGTCTTAACCACTAGGTATAACTTTTCAAACTTTTTTAAAGGAATGAAACTCTTTGTTAAAAAGAAATCTATGTGGAACTCCAATGCAGAATAAAAATGAAGCTGCCACTGGTTAGACCGAAGTCAGTGGGAATGTCACCAACCTCCAATGCCCTAAGCCAGCCCTAATGTGTCTCTATGGAATCTATGGAAACTGTGAAAATCACCATTCATCTTAGAAATGTGATGGAAAGCATGGTCATTCAGTTCTCATGTTGTTAAACTGAGGAAATTACCAGGACTGTGAAGGAGAAATTCTAATAATTTTGCCAATTTAAATAAAGACAAAATTCAACAGAGAAGAGATCTTATCCCTTAGAAGAATGAAAACAGCCCCTATAAAGAAAAAAAAAAAATTCAACAAAAATGAGGCCATAGTAGACAAAACAGAATGCAATAATTAACATGTCATTAAAAAGCAAATATGATCATTAAACATATTCCCCCAAATGTAATCACCACTCAAAGTCAACTGCTTGACAGGTACAACTGCTCAATACAGTAGGTATTTCCAAAGAGTTGAGTCCCCTTTTCCTATTGTAGAGAAGAATCCCACCATTATGGTAGAGATGTGATCCACTATAGAAATGCTGTGCTTGGCACCGCTTCACTTGACATATCAATGGAGGAATAACTGCCAGCACTTTCTACCACTTTCAAAATTGTTCTCTGCCCCCAGAACTGTTCCCTAACATCACTACAAGTTTTCAAGTAAGTAAACACCTCCAAGAGGCAGAGGTTCCACTGGTTATCTCCAGCAGGTGTGAGTGGGACATTTACTCTAATCATAAGATGGGCTGCAGAAGTAGTAATTAGTGGGCAGCAGGATGTCTGGAAGCAAGCAGCCACTACAATGGTGAAAATTTGCCCAAGGCAGATTTAAAGAAAGGGTTGTTACATTAAATGGTGTTGATCTGGTGCAAATGACAAACTTTTTACAGCAAGGGCTTGAGGAGGAAGAAATATTAGTGAGAATGACACACAAAGCGGTCTATCACAAAATAAGGCCACCTTTAACTATTATAACCTGTAGAACCATGCTGATCCTCCAGTGTGGATCTGTGTAGAGGTGTTTCTATAAAGCAGTAATACTAACAATGAGTTTCCTTTAAAATGTGCCTTTGCATTTGATGTCATTCTCTTTGCCAGGAATGCCTCTCTCCACTGGCTCTCCACATAGCTTGCTCCTTTCTCCCGTCAAGTGTTAGCTCAAGCGTCACTTCCTTACAGAAGCCTTCCCTCTGTCTTGTTCTATTACAGTACGCTGTTTATCTCCTTCATAGACATATAGGATAGAGTAATTGCTGTCTCAGCAAAGGCAGGGACCATATCTGTCTTGTTCACCTTTACCCAAAGGCTAAAAAAGTTCCTAGCACACATAACAGGTGAACAATAAATATTTGTTGAATGAATAAAAAATTACTATACCACGTTTACATGAATACATATACGTACACATAAATACTGAAAAATGGGGAATATCCAATAGAAAACAACCAAATGCTAAAGGTACTGAAAATGACACTTGTAGAGACAGGTGAATATGGTTTCAAAGACAAGTACCAAAGATATCTATCTTCAAAAATACGAAAATCTTTACTAGAAGGGGACCAGGAGTAGTTATTTTCCATTTCTATCAAGATGCAAATAAGAAATGTTTAAACTGTAATGAGTTAACATTAGACATAAGGATTATTTGCTGCAGAATGGACTACCAACAGAGCTTCTGAAATCTCTTTTCAATGCAGAGCATAAAATATGGTTGGTTATAATAATCAACTGCATATTCAAGGTTAGTTAAGAACAGCTCAGACTGTAGGTAACTGTAAGCTAAAAAACCTGCTAAACTGTTTCTCTCCCAATTTTTAAAATTCTGAATTCATAATCATGTAAAATAACAGATTTTATAAATTGAATACAACATACTTTAAAAACAGATGGCCCCTATCTGCTGATCATACCTCAGCATCACTTTTCTAGGTATTTTGCAGAAGCGATTACATTTACAAAAAGTCCATTTTATAATACAATCTGGTAACGAAATCAAATGAAACTACTCAAATCAGAGAGCACAAGGCCTGCTATTGAAATATTTGTAAATACCTTTTAAAAAAGAGTGTTTATATCTATACTGGCTTTTAAAAAAGGATAAATATACTGCATATTGTATATTGTAGCATATCCCTGAAAATTATACTGCCACCTGTGCATTTTTTATGAGGTGTAAGGATAAATCGATAGACTGCTAGGTCATACAAGTCAATTATTATCTGTCGAAATTTGATGTAAGACAAAGGGGCATACTCCATATGAAGTCTTACAGTACCCAGAATTAACTGGTGCTGGCAGTATCAGTGCAACCATCACAGTCATGGTTGCCATGCTACGCAGTTTTGGTATCAGGACAAAAGTGGGAATGAAGAGGTCTGGAAAGATTTTCGGCAAGGTCTCCTTATAATGAGATTTAGCAGTAAATAAACACAAAAAGAATGAATGTTTAAGACCCACTGAACACATTAAGGTCAAGGATTTCAAAAGTTAATCCACTTTTCTTCCCCCAAGAGTTTATTTTTGGTAAAAGGCAGAAAAATTAGTTTTTCTACAAGGGAAATCTGCTTCTAAATGATAATTTGAAAATCTTGATATATATTATATATTAAAAAAGACACAAAAATAACGGAGAAGTGGGAATAACAGATTAGCTACTGTAACTTCATAAAGGCTTGCCTAAATCAAGAAGCACACACACACCTAATTTATGCAAACTAAAAGTGTATATAAACAGCACAATACTGTGATACTGGATCATGATACGTTACCTGTACACATAACTACTACTGTTATTAATAAACCTTTGGGACACTCAGTTTTATGCCCAACAAGACATTACTAAGTCTTTAAAATCTTCTCTTCCTCCTTTACGGGAGAGTATTTCTAGACACTAATTTTCCCATCTAATATTCGAATATAGGAAACCGATTCCACAAGGTGCTTTTAATTGATGAAACCTCAAGTGCTGTTTTCTCTCTTGAATTTTTGGATAGTCAACAGTCCATGGGGACCATACACAAATACTATGACAGAAGAGTTGTTACATTAAGTCTTTTGATGGGACTTGATTGGTGACGAAGCTTTATGACATGCTTGAGCAACGTACTGACGGGGATCCCATCTGAGTTAATACTTTGTCCAACCACTGTAGGGGTCCATTCAGATGCAGTTCAATCCAGCAAGGAGTGCTCGTTACCGTCTGCCTTCTGTTTAAAAGAATACAAGAAAATAATTATGGAAGTAAAAGAACATCTATGTTTAGCTACATGCAATAAGAATTTAGATAAATTAAAAGGTTGTATACACTAAAACCTAAATTCTTCTGAACGAGTATTAAGTTTGGATATCTATTATTTTGAAAAGTGTTTAATCCTCAAAGTCTAACAAAGTACTTCTGAGGACTTTTTTCTCTTAAACAGATTTATAAAAACATTCTTTTCCCCTCAAATTAAAATTAGTAGGGTGACTTTATTATTTACCATCCAAAATGGGACACCTTTAAGAGAGAAAGCAGTCACTATTAATAATTATTCCAGGGCAAGAGACGTAAATCAGGACTGTCCCAAGTTAAACCGAGTCACCCTACTTATTAATCAACCACAGAAGATAAGGTACTCAAATACTCAACAAAGTCTAAGCGGAATAGGGTTCAAATTTAGAGTATACCAAAACAAAACAGAATTCTGACCCAAGCTTATCACAGATGTTAAGAGCTGTAGTTCAACTTTCCCCGACAAAGCCAATGAACAACATCCCTTTTAGCAGCATCATGCAGGCTTTTAATAAGCAACACCTCTAGTACTTCAACAAAATGGGCTATCATCTGAGAATCACAAATTGTTCAGTGACATCTTGTCACTTCCACATACTGATTTTAGTTCTGTCTTATTTACTATATACAATAAGTCATTAAGTCGGCTTCCTTCTTCTATGAGATGGCCCTTCAAAAATGAGAAAAGGCAGTTATCAACTCTTCACTTCCAAAAGACACATGCTTTTGTCAATACAATTTAACACTGTTCTTCAAAGGATGTGCTTCTCTGTAGCAGATGGCATCAGTGCCCCTCAGATTTTTCAGTGTTCTCGAGCAACCTTCCAATTGCATGTATCTGCATTTGCGTGCCCTAGAATCTCTCTCCTCTGTCCACATGTAGAGCAGACTAGAAGTGTCAGGAAATGAACATCCGTGGGAGCAGCCCTCAACCAATGACACAGCAATTGGCATTTAAACGCCCAGTTTCCTTTCCCTCTGGGTGGGATAATTCTGTATGTTCTTTACTATTTTCCAGAGTTTTCCTAAAGGAATAAGCTCTAGCGACCCACCCACTATAGTAGATGGCTTAATAATGGTATTGGCTGCCTTCCCTCCCCTACCTCACTTCCCTACTTCCTCCTTCCTCAGCAGTGTTTCCTCCATTTCCTGAATAAACTCCTTACACTTGAGTGCTTGTCTTAGGGTCTAAGATACACAAGAAGACATTTTGATATGTGATCATTCCTACAACATGACACACGGAACAAAATACAACAGTCCCTAATCTGATCTGTACAGACTCACTGCCTTATGTTGATTTAGATACTATATTTTGGTTCATGCAGCTTAAAATTGCACCAGCATACTTCACAAGTCGACTCACATTATACATGAGGTATAGGCAAGACTGACCCTTTCTCATTTTCCCCTCTGTTCTTTTTGTTGTTTTGTTCTTCACAAGTTTCTCCTGTCTTTTATCTCTCCTTCAGATTAAGCCTTCTAAAATAATGTTGCCAAGATCTCTTTTAATTTTGATTTTGCCATTTGCTGAATTATGGATATTTCCTGGTTTGTTTTCAATCAGATATTTATTGCTAGATTAGTTTAACCTTCAGGAATAATTCTTAATCCAGGTTACCAAAGAAAGTGGGTTTAAGAAGGCTGTTACTACACTTATTTTGGCACAGAAATGTACCTGAGGCATTATTCATCTCCCTATCTTTTCACTCACTCCAGTACTGATTCACTTAACTCAGACACTTCTCAATTAAATATGAATTCTTTATACATTTATATTTCCTGTTTACATTTCCTGATTGTTATGCTGGCAATCAAGCTGGCATTACAGAAACTGGAAAACAGTTTTAGAAATCTAATCATTAGATCTACCTCCTCAGCTCCAGTGTCATTAAGGATAAAAGTTCCTGGTAACTACCCCAAGTTCCCAGATATATGGGTATCTGACGTCATTCTGATCTGTAAATATTAAAGGAAACTATTTTATTATCCAAAGTTAAAGAATGGCAGAGTCCACAGTGAATGAAGGGCAGGATCTCTCTCTGCCAATTAAAACTGTTCTTAGCCAGAGACCTTTAGACGAATTCTTCCTGTCCTATGTAGTTCATATTTAATTCCACTGAATTTCTACCATGTTCTGCAACATTCTAATCTTTCGGAGAAAAAAGATGTCTGACCTAAAAACTTGATATCAGATAGTACCACTGGAGTTTAATTTTAATATCAACTCAGGTCAGTTCAAGTTCAAAGGAAAAAAGGAACTCAGCATTCCTTAAAGGTATCACATCTCAAAAGAGAAAAGATTAAAACAAAAGAGAACTATAGCAAAGTCACAAAATGAATTATTCTATTCTTCATTCTAGGATATAAATATATCACACAATATATTTTTATAGAAGTATTCAACCAATACACATCAAATCTCACCATCTCAAAAGTCACACACCTCACAAAACTTTATTTAAGATAAGGAATCAACACCAAATGAAATAAATAAATTCTGAAGAAGAGCCAAATTGCTAGATAAAACAGAAGTACTATTACTGTACTATATGAATATCTTCCTAAGCAGGCATTCAGAGAGTAAACAATATGAGCTGGAGAAAGAGACGGACTAAGTACTTTACTCACAGTTCTATCCTTTAGTATGTTGATGAAGTCTTCCCTTTCTTTGATGTGGAATCCAATCTACTGTTTAATTTAGCAATAGCCTAATCTATCTTATCCCTTGATGACAAATTAGTTTTTGCAAAACTCCATTAAGTAACTGCTACACTATTCTTAGAGAAGAGGTTAAGAGTCAAGGAGAGCTTTCCTCAAGTCTCCACCGCTCACAATGTGTCCTTGGGCAAATTATCAAATCTTTTCTAAGCTTACTTCCAAATAAGTATTAGTTTGAACCACTTTTTTTTTTTTTTTTTAACCTACAAAGACTGCAAGCTTATAAAGAAGGATGATAACAGAAACAGTAATTCTTAGCCATGTTGAAAGGTGTGAGATACTGTATTTAAAACACAGCACAGTGCCTGGGACCTAACAAGTACCCCCTGTTATTACTGAATAAAGTTCTACTTCTTAATCTTACATTCAAGTGGTCTCAACTTATTCATCCAGTCTTATTCTTTACTTTCTATACTCCAGTTAAACTGAACTGTATTCTATTGCCAGGATCATAATTTTCCAACCCCTCATATCTATGACTACTGAAATCCTATGCATCTTTTAGAACCTAGATCATGTGCCACCTTGACCAGAAACCTTCCCCAAGCCCCAGTGAAAATGTAAAATCTCTCTTTCCACTAAGTGACTTAACTCTCTAAATATACCCCTTTTATGGTATTTAACACTCTGCATTATGTTACAGTGCAGGTCTGTACATGTTTTAATTCTATCCTCTATAACGCCAGCATAAAAATTTCCGAGTTTTGAATCTAGAGGCTTCCAACTTTCTTTTGTTATTTTACATAAAGATCTGCTGACTCCATAACCTCAACGAAAACATAACATGCGAACTCCAGAAGATGCAAAGAATGGAAAAGAATTACATTGTGGAAATTCAAGATTCAATATGTATTTCATACCTGTATTCTGCTCCCCACCCTTTCACAAAACTCATTCTTATGGTGCACATTCTAGTTAGCTGATACACGGCTTCAAAACCTTGATTAACAGACTGAGCCAGAAGAGCAGCAAATTCCTGGTTGTTGAAGATCTTCAGATTACAGCCTATGATTGAAAAAAGTAAAAAAAAATTGTGCACAAAGAGTATCATTATAAGAAAATAATTTCAAAAGGGCTACAAGATATTAGAATATGAGCATGCAAATCATCTCTTAATTCCTAAAGTTAACGGCAAATAGAAAAGCTCAGCAAATTGATAGGTTTATTCACATACCTGGTGGGATTTTACACACTGTTGCAGGGTGCCAGCCATATCTCTGATTACAATTGGGGCTCTGCACAAAGATTGCACTATCACTTAGGCACTCAGCAAAAACTTCCCCACCTATGTAATATAAGCGCACTCCTCTTCCTAAAACAAAATATATACGGGATTACTTTTATAACATGTACTATTTCAGCATGACTTTGGAATAGTTTTCTTAGAGAAATACTAAAATGATATAAGGTATTTTGATTATCTTTTTCATAGCTATTCTTTTCTGAAGTATAACTTTGAAACACAGCACTGTATATTTTTCCAAGTATTTTTCAACAATTTTATTGATTTGTAAAAATAATACGTTTATCAAAAGTAGTCAAATAATGTAGAAAAGTACATGTATAGTTAAGAATTTCATACAAATTACATATTATTTTAAAATAAGTAAAAGAAATTGAGTTATTTTGAAGGAATTAACTAATGTTTGGATATATATTCCTTCATTATAATAAACTATTTCCTTAAAGATCCCAATAAAGTTAAGAAAAAAGGTAATAAAAATCATCAAGAGGTTAGAGTCACTTGCCCCTTTCAAAACTATATATTTTGGTGGCAACCAAACCCCTAGATACATAAACAGAATTAGACAAGAAAAAACTATATTGAGAGATTTTAATATACCTCTCTCAGAATTTGACAGACCAAATACACACAAAATATTAGATATAAGGATTTAAAAAAATAAAAAATCCTGCGAAAGACAGAGTTCTAAGATTGCACCGAAGATTCTCACCCTTGGTATGTACAAATCTTCTCTATTATTCAGTCAAACATTAATCTAGGTGCTGCTAAGGGATTTTTCGATGTAATTAAGGTCTCAAATCAGTTGACCTCAAGAAAGGGAGATCTTTGGTGTGCCTGGCTTAATCAGGCGATATCCCTTAAAAGGGACAGCACTGTCCCTGGTGAAAGTGATTCAAAGTGTGAGTGAGAGGATTTAATGCAAGAGATTCTCCAGCTGACTGTGAAGCCAGAGGGGGCCATGTGACAAGAAATGCAGCTGGGCTCTAGCTGCTGAGCGCAGCCTCTAGCTGACAGTCTGCAGGAAATGAGGGCCTCAGTGCTATAACTTCGAGGATGTGAACTCTCCAACAACCATGTGAACCTGGAAGAGGACCTTGAGCTCCAGATGAGAACACAGCCCAGTGGACCCCTTGATCTCCTCTCGTGAGGCTCCAAGGAGACTCCTAACCCATGCGTGAACTCCCGACCCACAGAAACTGTGACCTAATAAATTTGTATTGCTTTAGGCGGGTAAGTATATGGTAATATGTACACAAAAGAGAACTAATAAAAACAACCAACAAGCCAGATTTAATACATAAAGACAGAACCTGGTGTCCTGTTCTCTTATGACTACAGAATATTTGTAAAACAACCAATCATGTACTTGACCATCAGGAAAACACTGAGTCCAAAAAGTAGAGATTTTTCAGGCTACATTCTCAGATCGAAATCACCCAATAAACTAGAAATCAAAGGTAAAAAGATGATTCAATAATTACAGCAATCTAAAATTTTGTAGAGAAGTGAAAAGTGTCGAGGAAATCTTCTGTTAAATTTTTTATACAGAACCCCTAACAGAAAAAACAGGACTATTTTAATTAAAGTAGGGTGGATATTCAGAAGCTTTCCTCACTTACAAAACACCTGAGTATCTTAACGAGACTATACAAAACTTATATATCAAGCAAGATTTGAGAAATTCAACGTGGAACCAAATAACAGACCTTTGAAGTCACTGGCACTCTGCAGTGTCACACTCACTCCTTAGTGATGGGCATTATTTCTCATAGGAGGTGATGGTTAATTAAACAGAAACAGAAGCAAACTACTATTAAAAGAAGTTACTTTAAGGTGATGAGAAGTACGTTCAGTTATATTAGAGGTGCTCAAACTTTTTTTACATCACTGTCAAAAAAAATCTCTTTAATGTCTTGCTTAACAAAAGAGAGCTGGATTCTTATCAGATTCTACATTCAATCTCTTGCAAAATCATACGACATGTAGCCAGGGGAATACTTCACTATATACTCATGACAGAATGAGAGTGAAAAAGGCCAACAGCATCTTCGTACCATTATGACAATGGTTTTGACTTCACAAACTTGCTAAGAGGGTGTCTGGGACTACTACATTTTCAGATCCTCTGAATTATTTTTTCAACGACATTAAATGTTAGTTCTTGTTTTAGATAGCTTGCTTCCAATGGATAGGGAGCAGATTTGACTTAAAATATGAACTCACTGAAGGGGGGGGAGGGACTAGGAGATATAAAGACACTGAAAAAAATTCATGATTTGTTAAAAGTATAATCCTACAATCTGAACATGACAATTTTATGACTAGTAGAGACTAAGCAAAGTAAAGTTACTTAACATATATTTATTGAAGGACTTGCCAGTATCAAGGGGGTCAGTTAAAGAGAAGTCGAAGATAAGAATTTGCAGATGCAAGGATCACCAGGATCTATGAAAAGCAGTGCAGCTGTGCACTTAAACTGACAGAAGACAGGCTTTATGCACACCATCTCTTGAAGTGGTAAACCACATAATGCTCAGATTATGAGTACATGGTATTGGTTTTTCACACAAGGAAAAAAAACATACCTATATGTCTTCTTGTCATTTCTACTGTAGCATTTCTGTTGACGTTGGAGAGTAAACCTAAGCAGAACCTCTCTGAATTTGATGGATCTGTGAAGCCGTCTACAGTGAGCGAAGGCTGTGATGCATGGAAGGTCTCTCCAACCCTCTGGTTTAATTCATAATATGCTATTGAACACCAAAATGCAGGTTCTGAGTAAGTAACTGGCTGCAAATCTGGGGGGAAAAAAACCAAATCCATAAAAGAAAGAAATGTTATGTGAACAATTCAAGCCAAGAATAAATTGAATATCATCATCTTTATATGCTCTATGCCAGCCTACACTGGCAACAGCTCAGGAAGTAGACTTAACATCTACATCACGAATCCAGTTTCTAGAGATCATAACAGATTTTCAATTTTTCAAGTTTCCCCTATCTCATTAAGTCATCCAATCTTCAAACATCTTTTTTAGACTTTATGGTGGATCATTTGTTCTAGTAGTAGTTTTACCTTAATTCCTGTTCAAATATAAAAACCACCATAGGCAAAGTAAATCAACTTGCATAATAAAGGTAATTTTTAGTAGGATGAAGTGGCATAAATCTGAAGCAAAGATTAATGAGTCAAAAGCCACAAGAAGAAAAATTGTCATAATAGAATACAAAATATGACATAGTTTTGACATTTGTCTGTTTTAACATGAGATTCTCGGTGAGTTACCCTAGTTATAAAAATAGAAAACCCACACACACATAAGAAACAGAAAGTAATAAAACACAAAGGGTATACAAGTGGAAACAGAATACGGAATCAAAAGAATCTACATATCTTATGGGAAAAATAGGATCACATGTATCAACTTCCATAATTTTGATGAAAATACATCATAAGGAATAACATGAAAAAAACTGACAATTTTGTAAAATAAATTCTGACTGTGTAGAAACTGAAGAGAAATTGTAAATAACAAGGTAAAACAAAGGTCAAGAATAAACTACAGAATGTATATACAGACACATACATATATATGTACACGTACACACATTAGCTCTCACATATATATATATATCCTCTACACCACATGCACATATTTGTGATATATGTGTGTATATATACATTTATATACACACTTGTATTAATAATTGTTACTACAACATATAACATAAAATAAACATACCCATAAAAATGTAGCTATAATAGGTCATAAAATTCCCATGAATAAAGACTATGATTTCCATGAATGGAAAGATTATTAGTTTCATACACTCAATGTACCAGTGGAAAAGAGTTTTAGTGATATTGAGGCATGTAATCAATATCATTTTTAAAAAGCACTAATTTTAACAATCATTTGATTACGCATTAGGATCCCTTCCTCATATATATGAAAAATAATGACCAGAGAGGACATTTAATTAAGTGATACAGTATAAAAACGGTGGGGGAAAAGTATTTGCAACTTACCCAAACTGTGATTAACAGGGGAAAGAGTAGTAGGAGATAGTTCTGCTGGAGATCCTGAAACAAGAGGATTCAATTTTAAAATAGATGTGGAAGTATTTCCAGTACTTCTAACCAAATAATAATAACATTGGTTGTATCTGGTTGTAATTATCACAAATAACAAATAATTTACATCCCAAGAATTCAAACTATACAACTGCTTTAATGTAGGTTTAATTTTGGAGGCTTCAATACACAAAAGGTACAAAAAGCATAAGCAGTCCTGGCTTCTAGCCACCCAGTTCCCCTTCCCCAAGGCATCCAAAGTTGCTAGTTCTTTGTGTACATTTCCAGAAATATCCTACGAACCATACAAGCAAATATATCCTGTTCTGTGCCCCCTACTTTTTACAAATGATAATACAGTTCTGAACTTTGCTTTCATATTACTTATCCTATCAGAGATGTTGATGCTTCCTTATTATTTACTATCAGCTACATATCATTATATTATGGTGTACAGTTGGCCCTCCGTATCTGTGGATACGGAGTACAACTGTACTCATCGTAAAACGCCTCTTTATATAAGGGACTTGGGCATCTGTAGGGGTTACTGGAACCAACCCCCCCGGAAACTGAGGGACAACGGTATTATGAGACCATATTGATGGTCAGGCAATTTTCAATCTTTTGCTTTAAGCACCAAGATTGCAATGACTAATCTTGCACATTTTGCATACTTTCAATCATATCTGAAGGACAGACTCTTTTTAAAAGAGAAACTGCCAGGTCAAAGGGCTGTGCATCTCTAATTTTGATAGATTATGCCAAAACTGTCAACTAGAGAGGTTGTACCAGTTTACATTCCCAGTAACAACATAAATGGTAAGGGAATGCTCACGTTTTTGTTGATAGGTGAGAAAACAGTCTTAACAAATCTTTGTATTTCTCTTATAAATGACACTGAGTAGCTTTATACTTGTATTTCCTTTCTGTAAATAGTCTGTTCTTTTGCTAATTTTCCTATTGTGATGTTGATCATTTTTCTCACTGGTTTTAGAAGGCTCTTTATGTATTAGGGATATTAGGCTTTTCATGGTATGGGTTGCAAATATTTAATCATCTGTCTTATGATTCTTCATCCTAATTTTGATTAAGCAGTATTAAAAAAACTGTATGATTTAATTTTTCAATCATTTTGGGGTGTGTTAAACTTTGATAAAACAGTGGTGACAGTGGCTATTCTTGTCTTACTGTTAACTTTAAGGGAATACTTCAAGTATTTTCCCATTAAGTATGATGCTTGGCTTTGAGGATGAGAGAGATAAAATTCCTTATTTAGGATTTTAGCATCAATAATCTAAAGTCTGTATATTTATGTTGTGAGTGCAATGTTATGCTGTCTCATAAAGACAATCTAGAAGCTTTACATCTTTTCTATGCTTTTGAACAGTTTAAACAGCATTATAATAACACATTCTTTAATATTTTGCTAGAATTCCTGTGTGAAATTGTTTGCAGTTAATTATGTTCTAGGGTTTACTCAATACATTTCTATATTTCTTCTATGAGAGCTGACTGTTAAGACAGCTCTATTTTCTGGAGTCAGTTTCAGTAAATTATATTGTCTTAAAAAATTATTCATTTCTTCCAGTTTGAGGTAAGCAAGCTACATCTTATCAAGAAGATAAGGGGTAGGCAGCCTCTTGTCTCCCCACACACCATTATAACCATGACATAAAATACCAGGTAACACAAGTGAAATGGCAACCCCCAGATAAAAATATGAACCAAAAACAGAGAACAGGTGATAATTATATTTTAGAAGACAGAACAGTCTTCCATAACAAAATTAAGTTCTTATGTTCTTTTTTGGTTCTCAGTTTGAAAAATCTGTTGGCAAGTTGCAACAGGTACAACTAAGAAAGGTCAAAATATATTTAGAACAATGAACTAAAACTCACTGCTGTTTTCTGAAGCTGATATAAAATAAACAAAGCCACTATTAGAAATGGAGGAAACTGCCCAATTTTTCATCTCTCTTAACTGTTTACTAAATACTTATCAGAAGTGACCAGGAGAGTCACAGTTCATTAATTTAGACTAATAGTTCAGTCAGACGTGATAAAAGTTAGAATTATAGATTACAAAAAGAAAGGTTCATTATAATCAAATATAAAACTTTAAAAGTTAAATTAAGCTAACAATTTATTAGCTAACAGAAGTTTTTAGAAACATTTTTTAAAACAGAGGCAGATTAACTGATAATTAACCTATTAGTTATTCATATATATATATGCTGCTACTGAACTCTGGGACTTCCAGTTATGAGAAGTAATAAATTTCCTCACTATTTAAACTAGCGTGAATCAGCCGTTTCTGATATCTGCAGCTAAAACATCTAAAGAAATCCTTGTGCACGTATCTTTGCATAGAGGTTCACACATATCTGTAGGATACATTTTTCAATGAGGAAATGTTAGATCAAAAGGAATACAAGTATTAAGATTTTATAAGTGCCAAAATATCTTCCCAAAATGTTTAGTCCCACCAACAATTTATTAGCTAGTGTTTCTTCACACCGTGTCACCACCTTTCGACATTTGCCAATTTGATAGGTTTAAAGGGGCAACTCTTTTTTAAAAATTTTTATTTTTGTTTTTGTTGTAAATAGTGTATTCACGTTCTGTGTCCATTTTCCTGTCAACTACTGTCTTTTTCCTCTTGATTTGTAAGAGGTTTTAAATTCAGAAATCAGTTATTAGACTTGCCATACACTTGCAAATATTTCCCCAAGTTTTTTGGTTTGTTTTGGTGTATCTTTCAAGGTGACATTAAAAATATCTATCGAGGGGCCTGCCCCACGGCGTAGCGGTTAAGTGCGCGCGCTTGGCTGCTGGCGGCCCGGGTTCGGATCCCAGGCGTGCGCCGAGGCACCGCTTGTTGGGCTGTGCTATGGCGGCGTCCCACATAAAGTGGAGGAAGATGGGCACAGGTGTTAGCCCAGGGCCGGTCTTCCTCAGCAAAAAGATGAGGATTGGCAGATGTTAGCTCAGGGCTGATCTTCCTCACACACACACACAAAAAAACCACTTTCTAAACAGACGTACTTTTTAAGAGTCTTTTTAGGTTCACAGCAAAACTGAATAGCAAGTACAGAGAATTCCCACATAACCCATGCACACATACAGGTACAACCTCCCCATCAGCATCCTGCACCACAGTGGTACATTTCTTGGAGTCGAGGAACCTACACTGACACTTCATTATCACCCAAAGCTCACAGTTTACATTAGGGTTCATTCTTTTCTATACACTCTACGAGTTGTGACAAATGTATAATGACATGTATCCACCATTGTAGTAACATACAGAATAGTTTCACCATCCTAAAAATCCCCTGTGCTATGTCTATTTCATCCCTTCTAACCCTAGCAACCACTGATCTTTTTACTGTCTCCACAGTTTTCCAGAATGTCACATAATTGGAATCATAAAGTATGTAGCCTTTTCAGAATGGCTTCTTTCACTTGTAATATGCATTCAGTGTTCCTCCATGTATTTACACGACTTGGTAGCTCATTTCTTTTTAGTGCTATTAATAATATTTTAGTGCTATTAATAATATAATAATATTCCATTGTCTGGACGGACCACAGTTTAATTACTCATTCACCTACCAAAGGACTTCTTGCTTCCAAGTTTTGGCAATTATGAATAAAGTGCAGGTTTCTGTGAGGACATAAGATTTCAACTCTTTTGGGTAAATACCAAGGAGCGTGATTGCTGGATCATACGGTAAGAGCATGTTTAGTTTTGTAAGAAGCTGTCAATTTGTCTTCCAAAGTGGCCACAGCATTTTGCATTCCCACCAGCAGTGAATGAGCGCTGCTGCTGCTCTACAGCCTCACCAGCATTTGCTTTCGCCAGTGTTTCAGTTTTGGCCATTCTAATAGGTGTGTAGTAGTAACGTTTTAAATTTTATTTATTCAAATTTATTAATCTTTTCCCCTATGGTTTTATATCTTACATACTTCTTGCTGAGATTATTTTAAAAACTCTTCAGTGTCATGTACTAGAAATTATAGGGTTTCATTTTGGTATGAGAAGAGTTATTTAGTATTTTATAATTTTTTTGAGGGCTATTAAAATTAGTTTGAAGTTCTTCAGCAAAATTAATGGCAAAGAAATATATTACACTTTATAAGTTTCAATATATTAACCAATCATAAATATCATTCAAATAAAAAAATTAAAAGACATTCTTTCAAAAGGCATATACAAAAGGACAAGAAAGTTACAGGCCCTAAAATCACTTCACTTTATTTTTTTTGCTTTCATAATACAGAGAAAAATCCTGAAGAAATAAAATTATCGAGTATTTTGTTTTTATACCAAAAAAGGCTTAAAACATATGCTTTAAAAAATCTAATTTACTGATTACATACCAATGACTCTCACAAATTTTTCAGAAAACTGGGAATCATGCTGGGTTACTCCTTCAACCTTATCCCTACCTAATCACCAATCGAGTCCTCCCTCGACAGCCTATCTCAAAAGCATGCATTTCTCCCCATGTCATCTGAAACCAGCTAGAGGAAGTCTGGTCAAGACCAGGATTTCTAGAATCTGATATCCTAGGTGCAAATTCTTGTCACTTTCTAGCTATTTTTCTATGCTGTTCATTGCAGTGTTGTGTTTTTTTCTTTTGTAAATGCTGAACCTTTTTAAATTAAAAGTGCAATCATTGCTAGATGATGTAATTACACGCAATGTTCAAATTTTCTTGTTTGATCTAAATGCTTTTTAATTTTTTATAATGAACATCCATTTGTAGCATAATTCAAAATGTTGTATCACAATTTGATCTGCAAAATACTGTTTTACGTTTATATGACATAGACTAATGATAAAAATATGAGATTAAGCAAAAGAAAAAAGATATACGTAATATGTTAATTCCAGCTTAAAAAATACACATTTCCCTTATGTTTCTTTATTATGCTCTATGCATTTCCAAATTTTCTACAAGCATGAATTCTGTTCATAATGAGAATAAAGTTACTTTTGTTTTTATTAATAACTTCTACAGGGTTCCCATTATGCTTAGAATGCAGAAAACTGGGAAAAACCCGTGATCCTAAAATAACAATAAATATCAGAAACACTAAAAAAATTATGGTTTTCTTTAAAGTTACCAAAAAGCCACAGATCTATTGAAGTCTAAGTGACCTAGTATACAGAGAGGGATGAGGTGTTCCTATGTAAGCAGAAAGTGGTAATCACTTTCACTGTTGGGAGCATGTGTCAAGTTAGGACACAGACACACATAGGATTGGGCATGCCAAAGAAGAAGCCAACTAAAATTTTCATGGCCACACAGAGGCAACTGGAATCTCAGAAGCCCAAGCACACAAGTAGTCCTCTTCATTAGCCGATTCTAACCCACATGTCTTTAGCTGAGTACATGGTAGCACAGGAAGTTTGGGGCAAGGCTAGAAAGCAGTGAGAGATCCTGCAGCCTCATCATACTCATATCTAAAAGGAAGGGGGGCTGTCCCTCCTTCAAACCAGAGGTTATTTGATATTAACTAAAGCATCAAAACACCACCCATCCAACTCAACTCCTAATTATATGGAAGAGATCAGCTACTCAACTCAGCAACCAGAGAAAGGGTGAGTTTTCCCAAGAGAAAATATTATCTATATTACTCTCCAGTATTACTTTATACACAATACCCAGCATCCAATTACGAAAGCATGAGACATGCAAAAAAGTAGGAAAAACCAACACATAATCAAGAGATAGAAGTCAACAGAAGCAGACTTCTCTATGAACCAGATACCGGAATTATCAGATAAAGACTTTAAAATGGAAATTGCAAAACTGAAAAATAGATTATCTGAAATGAATTCACTGAATTGGCTTAACAGCAGACCAAAAGTTAGACCCACATATACATTATCACTTGATTTTCAACAAAGGAGTCAAGGTAAATCAATGGAGAAAGTAAAGTCTCTTCAACAAATGGTGCTAAAAAAATTGGACAAATATCTATAGGAAAAGAATAAAGAGTAGAGACGGTAAATACAAATGATTACTTTTTAATCTTCAAAAACATATATTTTTTAAATAACTCAAAAGTCTAAGGCAAAACTAACACTATACTTTGGGGTTTATACATATTTGTAAGTAAAATATATGACAACAGTAGCACAAACAACAGAGGTAGGTGAAAGGAATTATAGTGTTGTAAAGTTTTTACATTTCACATGAAGTTGTAAAATACTATACCTTACTGAGAAAATAAAATATCAAGAAGAATAAACAGAATGGATTCAAATATAAATATATTTCATAGCAGAAGGCAGGAAATCAGGAACAGAGAAACAAAAACCAGATGAGATAGATAGAAAAGAAATAGCATAATGGTAACCCAAACCCAATGATATTAATAATTACATTAAATATAAATGGATTAAATTTTCCAATTAAAAGACAAAGATTGTTAGATTAAGTAACACACAAAATGTTGTCCACAAAGGACACATTTTAAATATAAAGATGCAGATAGACTGAAAGTAAAAGAATGAAAAATATACCATGCAACCACTGAAATAAGATGATATGGTAATATTTTATGAGACACATTTTATGAGTCAATTCATCAGAACGACATAATTTCAAATGTGTACCACTTAACAGAAATTGAAATACATGAAGCAAAAACTAACAGGAGTAAAGAGAAAATCAGAAAGGATTAAGGAGATGTGAACAACAGCATCAACCACCCTGACCTAAATGATACTTAGAGAACACTATAACTGCAGGATAGACATTCTTTTCAACTATACATGGGACTCTAATCAAAATAAGCCACATTGTGGCATAAAATAGTAAATTTCAAAGGACTGAAATCATAGGTAGTATATTTTGGACGACAAAGAAATTAAGTTAGAAGTCAATAAAGTATCTAGAAAGTATCCATACTTCTAAAAAACCAATCTTCTAAATAATCATGGATCAAAGAGGAAATTGCAAGAGGAACAAGAAAATACTTAAATGATAATAAAGAACAGAAATAAATTTAACAAGCCAAAACTTGGTTCTTTGAAAATATTAATTGATAAAACTCTTGTAAGACTTATCAAGAATAAAAGAGAGGAAAGTCAAATTACCAATATTATTTAAAAAAAATGGGACATTACTGTACATTCTGCAGACATTAAGGTGATTACCAAATGTTATAAATAACTTTATAGCAATAAAATCTAACACAGATGAAATGAACAAATTTCTTGTAAGACACAAGTTACCAAACCAACACAAAAAACTGAAAATCTAAATAACCTTCAATTTTAAAAACTCTTCCCTATAAGAGATGGTTTCTCTGGTAAAAGCTATCAAGTATTTAAAGGAAGAATTAATACCAACCTTATGCAAAGTCTTTCAGAAAACAGGAGAAAACCCTTTCCAATATATTTTGAGTCCAGCATTACTCTGATATCGAAACTACAGAAAAACATTATAAGAAAAGAAAACTAAAGACCAACATCCCTCATAAACATAGATGTAAAAATCCTTAAAACAAAATTAGCAAATCAAGTCATAAATATTTTAAGAGGTTAATTTATCATAACCAACTAAGGTCAAGGTTGGTTTGTCAGTAGAAAAATCACTTAGTGGAATTCACCCCATAAAGGAGTAAAACTATATGATCCTTTCAACAGATGCAGAAAAAGCATTGGACAAAATTTCATAGCCATTCATTAAAAGCACTCAGAACAACTTTCAGAAGAGGGCTGAAATTAACTATATTGGTTAGAAAAAGGGTGTGGGGGACCCTTGACCATACTTCATTAAAAAAAAAACTCTTTATCAAGGAAAAAAAAAACACTCAGAACACTAGGAACAGAAAAGAACATCCTCAATCTGATAAAAAAAAAATCCATAATTAACAATTATTGAGGGAATTATTAAAAGCAGCCTCCTATGATCAGGAGCAACGCAAAAGTCCATTCTTACTATTTCTATTCAACATTTTACTGCAGGTATTAGCCAACACAGAAAAAGTTAAAAAGGCATAAAGATTGGGAAGAAGGAAAATTGTCTTTATTTAACAGATGTGAGTAGAAAATCTCAGGAATCTACAGAATACTAGAACCAAAAAGTGATTTTAGCAAAGTTGCAGGAAAAAAGATCAATACACAAAAATCAAATTTTATTCTATATCCTAGGAACAAAAAATTTGAAAAATAAAATTGAAAAATAGCACTTATAATAGCACTAAAAAGATTAAAATAGTGAAGAATGTATCTAATGACAGATATGCTATATGCCTACACTAAACATTATAAGACACTGCAGAGAAATGGCATAGCCAATGAGACTAGCCTAAAGTTCTCAAACCTGATCCTTCATTCTTAACAAACAACTTTACTTGCCTATTTTATTGAGAAGATCCCTAATCACGAAGGTGAACTGCTTCTGCCTTGGATCTCAATTCCTCATTTTCCTCCTCAATTCCTCATTTTCCTCCTGACCTTTGTGCAATCAACTTTCTTCCTTTTCCCTAGTGGTTAATTCCTCCTTTTATATTTTCTTTAAATACACTTATATAGTACTTACTACAAGTTAAGAACACTTTTAATTGCTTTATAAATATTCTGTTAATAACCCTACGAGTTAGGTACTATTATTACCCCTAATTTACAGATAAGGAAATTGTGTGTCTAGGTCACCTAGCTAGTATAAGGTAGAGAAACAATTCAAACTTAAGTAGTCTAGCCCAGACTGTGATCCTGCTATCTTGATTATATGCATTTGGTTAGAGAAGCTGTCTCCTAAGTGGGGTACGTGAATCTTGTCTATGGGCACACAAAATGATTGCTTACAAGAAAAAGTGAGAACTTAATCAAACTTTCAGATTTCTTGTGATGTCCAGCTTCATCACTATAAGTCCACAAGACTTTAAGGGAAGAATGAAGCCTTGACCAGAAAAAATTAAAACAAAAAAAAAAAGAAGAAGAAATGCAAAAAATAAGTACTTTTCACACAGTTCTTTATTCTGCTTAGTCTATCCTCTGGTTACCCTTTAAAAAAATAACTCCTTCTATCCCAGCAGGGCTTGAAAGATTAATTTAATTATGTCCTTCCCCTCAGGGAAAGTATGAACCAGAGTTCAAAGAGAGGTCCATTTTGTTCTAAATCGGGGCCCTGCATCAGTCAGATGCAGCCACAGCACTGAGAGAGGAATTGATATCAGGTAGAAGACTGGTAGTTAAACCAACTTTTAGCATCCATCAATCAAATACGCACATTGTCATTAAAGAAAATAATTTTACATGTATCATTTTGAAAGTTAGTAACATTTCCCCACTGAAACAGGATTAGAAATATTAGGTTAGGATCAAAGCTAGCCCCAAAACATTTTCATTTTAATTGATTCAGCTTATTTCCCCCTTTTCCATTTTGACCCAGTACCATAACCAGTGATTATATTCATCTAATTGCTCCTCCTGCGTTTCAGCTATATGACTGAACAGGCAATTCTGCAGTAATTGGAATCGTGTCTGGCTTCTTTCACTTAATACAACACTTTCAAGGTTCATCCATGTTGTAGCATGTATCAGTACTTCATTCCTTTATATGGTTGAGTAATAATCCAACGTGTGGATATACCTCATTTAATTTATCCATTCATCATTTGACGGACAATTCGGTTGTTTCCACTTTTGGACTATTATGAATAATGCTTACGTGAACATTTGTTCACATATCAAGTTTAGTGTGGACATGTTTTCAATTTTCTCGGGTATATACCTAGGAGTGAAATTGCTGGATCATATTGTTATTCTATATTTAACTTTGCGAGGAACAGCAAACTTTCCAAAAGAACTGTACAATTTTACATTCCCACCAACAACATATGAAGATTCCAACTTCTCCAAATCCCCCATCAACACTTGTTACCTTCTTTTTTGATAATAGCCATTCTAGTGGGTGTGAAGTGGTATGTCATTGTGGTTTTGATTTGCATTTCCCTGATCAGTCATGAAGTTGAGTGTCTTTTCATGGCATTCACTTTTAAAGATCACAGTAGAAGTTGTCCATCATGGGGCAAAAAGGAACATGGTTGGTTCAGGAATACAGTTCTTCGACATACAGGTGTGTTAGGAAGATATATTTAGAAAGCCAAATATCATTTGCAGTAAGACATTCGCATCAAGATGTACATGTTATTTCCAACGATCATCAGATTATCTACCTTTCTTGGTTATCTACTACTGTAAAGAGCTATAAGTATGATTAGCTATGGCAGAAGCTTCTTTACCTGGGAGTCCAAATAATGGACGAATTTAAACAACAGAATTATTGTAAAAACTGATCCCTCATCCCTGCCAATGTTAATTCATTTAAAAATACTCTAGATTATCATAACTGCAGAATGCTTTAGTATAAACTGTGTAGAAAAGCTGATGGTATAATTTGTCAGTTAGTAATATTAAGGTGTCTTATTCTTAAGATATTGACAGGGTGGAACAGATCAAAACAGACAATTACAGTGATATCACAGCTATTTCACTGGTAACGTATTCTGCTGAATTACACATTTTATTACATAACAACTGTTTTAAAGCTTTGACATGTGTAATATTTTATGTTAAGACTCTTTCTCCATTGTGTCTGGAGTTGATAGCTAAAGATTAGAAATTAATTGAATCAGGTCAGGTATAAGGTTATTTTGTGTAAACAATCTACTGTAATTCAGAACTCACTAGTAAGTTAAAGGAGCACTGAAAAGCTGATCCTCATCCCCCACTCCAAATTTCTCTGAAAATCTGTTATTGGATTAATTCGAGTCTTTCATCAAAGACATTTATTCATGGGGTGACTAAAACTTTAAACAGATAGAACACTTAAAAAGTATTTGAGTGTTCTCAAATTTTCATTTACTCTAACAAGAGAAAATTCTAACAATTATTCTGCAGATTAGCATATATTAATTTTTTGTTGACAATAGGGCGCCCTCTTTGATGGTTCAAATATGATTAAATCAAGACAGAAAATTCTTTTTGATATCTGTCCTGACTTCTCTAAGAGTTATAAATAACTCTTGTGAGTTTCAAACAAGGGAAAAACATATATCTAATTATTCAGGAGTTTCAAAAGATAATTCTTACCTGTATCCATACTTTGGTTCAACTGTTGATCACTTGTTTCTCCATCTTCACTGATATATCCAGGAGGTGGCGTTTCTACAAAAGTTCAGAACAAATCAAGTACAGTTGCAATTTAATCTCACCACTTTTTCTCCCAGCTACCAAAGATTACCAAAGAATCACTCCGAACAAAAAAATATGAATGTTATATAACATTATTATAAAAAGCAATATTGGATACTGAGGGCTTATGATTCAGGTTCTGATGCAAATCTTATAGGTGAATCCTTAAACTCTACTTGTAATACAATCAAGCTCTCTGAGCATATTTTCTTAGCTGTTGTTTACAGATCTGGCTCATTCCCATATGTATATTTTCTGGGGCAAGAGCCAAAAATATAATTCAAAGATGCCTCAGTTCTGAATCAGTATGCTTCAAAGACGTTAGTACCTACAATTTTTTTTTTAACTAATGGCCATCATGCATAGGTATACCTAGGAGATGATTAAAGAACACACAACACACACACAGATTTTCAGTTACAAAATAATACAGGCTTACACCTTACACTAGGTTCTATAGGGCAAAATATAGTAATATGGTTCAGGACTGGGTCTAGCTACATAAAAAGCATATTTCTCCAGGGATTCTGAACTAGTAAATTCTGAGTGTTTGAAGCAGAAAATTAAATTCAAATACAGACTACTGCACAAAACTGAGGCAAAATACTCCCTGAAAATAAATAAGATTCTAATGTGTATTTCCAGCATGTCTTATGAGCAAAATGTTTATATTCAGGAGGCATCTGAATAGCTGAATAACCTTCACGTAAAATAAAAACATTTCTACGATTTTACCAATTTCAAAGAGGCAAAATAAGTTTAAATCATTATCAACAGTTTAATATTTATAATGCAGGACAGTTTTAAGCAATTCAAGATAATGCAGCTACATATCTAAAAGGAATTTTGTAACTATCAAAAGGGATAGAGAGGGGCCAGCCTGGTGGCATAGAGGTTAAGTTGGCATGCTCCGCTTCGGCGGACTGGGATTCACAGGTTTGGATCCTCAGGCGTGGACCTACGCACCACTCATCAAGCCATGCTGTGGCAGGCGTCCCACATATAAAGTAGAGGAAGATGGACACGAATGTTAGCCCACAGCTTATCTTCCTCAGCAAAAAGAGGAGGATTGATAACAGATGTTAGCTCAGGGCTAATCTTCCTCACCAAAAAAAAAAAGGGGGGGGTAGAGAGAAAAGATGTGGGTTAAAGGTCTCCTTCATTAACCCTTTACAGTCTCCCTTCAATAAGCTAACTATAAATTTTAACTTCTTAAGTATCAAGCTTTTAAGTGTCAGTACCTTAAATTTTTAATAATGAAATTCTAAGAATAAAATACCTTCATATACTCAAACAACAAAGAACACAGAAATAAGAATGATACATATCATCATGCACTATTTTAAAGCTAATAAAATTAGCAGAGCTAAGCTTTGCCAGGTTAACAATCCCATGTCTCAAAGGTCTAAATAGGAAGAAATACTGAACTTGTAAATACTTCATCCTATTTTACTTTTCTCCATTATTTATCTGAAAATGATAAATAATAAATCTATCAGCATTTTGGAAAAAATGTTAAAATTTCTTTTGAAGTAGAATAAAAAGTGAACCCTTAGGTTCTGCTGTCAGTTGGAGCTGGGTAAAGCCCCATTGTCTAGAAAAGCAAATAGGTGTAAACCACTTTTGATTTTCTACTTTGCAAAATACTCAAATCTAAACAAAGAAAGAAGAAAGGAAAAATAAGCCCAAACACAAGTGAAATCTACTCAACATTTTGATTAACATCCTTCCAAATAATAACTGGGTAGGTGCCTTACAAGACTGCATGCTTATAGCTCAGTTTTGTAGTATTGCTGAATAATACTAAGTCTCACATCAAAAACTTAAAATGTCTCCCCCTCCTCACACCACACACACATAACTCTTTTCCCAGCCCAATCTTCTCCCTAGGAAATGTCGTTTTAGTCCTGCTTTTCCCCTCATCCTAGCCCTCACAATCCACCCCACTTTATGCCCTTTCCTCCTAACTTTTTAAAAAGTTTATGTTTCCTAGCAACCCAAAAGGCAGTCTATTGGAATAAAATAGTAATCAAAGAAATGCACATTAAAACAATCAGAAAACACTTTCTAACTTTAAAATTAGCTATTTTAAAAAATCCTTCTTTTTCTTATGTTTTTAAAATTGTCTTCAGTGAATAAACATTTCCATGATGAGACACATTAAAGAAATATCTTTTAATGTATAAGTTTCTTACATATTTTCAGTTGCATAAAATAAAAGTAAGAGTGGAACAGAGGAATAGTACACAAGGAGGAAAAAACTGGCACTAAAGGGGGCTGGCCCCGTGGCATGGCGGTTAGGTACGCGCGCTCCGCTACTGGCGGCCCGGCTTCGGATCCCGGGCATGCACCGACGCACCACTTGTCAGGCCATGCTGGGGTGGCATCCCACATACAGCAACTAGCAGGATGTGCAACTACCCGACATATAACTATCTACTGGGGCTTTGAGGAGAAAAAGGAGGAAAAAAAGGAGGAAGATTGGCACTAGATGTTAGCTCAGGGCCGGTCTTCCTCAGCAAAAAAGAGGAGGATTGGCATGGATGTTAGCTCAGGGCTGATCTTCCTCAAAAAAAAAAAAAAAAAAAACTGGCACCAAAAAATCCAATGTGTAGTTTAATCCTCATCCTAATATTATAGCTTTAGTTTCTGCCAGGAAAAAAAAAAACAAAAAAGGGAAATAGACAAACGAAGTGAGAAAATATAAGTTGTTCTCCTAAAACACAGTGAAAACTAAAAGGGCAGTAACTGTGTCATGGAATATTACTGGATCACATAATATAATAATTAGAGTGGAATTTGAGAACCAGGTAGTTGAATTCACGTACAGCAGGCATTACTGTGGCCCAGATGAAAAAGAACTAAAATAGAGGTTTTCTGATTTTCAGTACAACTTATGTGTTGCTACATCTGTAAAAGTAAAGTATCTTCTATAGAAATGTTACATTTCTCTTAAACATTATCATACTATCTATGAAAGTGATTATTTGGTCAATTTTTAGTTATATTCGTTTCAGGAATACTTTTTTCCTGTGCCATTTATTTTGCTTACATTCTGCATCTCTCTTAGCTTCATCAACTAAGTCAAACTTACTAAGATCTTTTCTTTTCTGCTTCTCACAGTACTTTGATTAAAGCCACTGCAAAAGAAAATGAAATAAAAAGTAAAACTTTTCTCCAGACAAACATGCTTAAAGTACTAGGCTTATACATTTCACAAAATAATCACCCAACAATCAGATTTTTCTATTCAAAATCCAGAAGCATTTTTTTTGAAAGTCAAACCACAATTTATTAATACTTGAATGTTTATGAACAAAATATTTATCTATCCCAATTTTTAGGAGATTCAAAAGGCAAAAATACCTGGGATATAATTACTCTGTGGCTCAATTCCCGCTGGGAAATTAGTGTTTTCTGGAATGGAATGGGTATAATCATCCAGAGGCGGTAGTTCTGTTAGGATTTCAGTATGCCGTGGCACTAATACCGGAGGCAAAACTAAAAGAGTAAAAAAAATCCAAGTTAATGGCAAGGAGCAAGGGGTAGGGGGGACCTTTATTAAACATTTTCACAAAAAAAGTAGTCTGCTTAATTTTTTAAATTTAGGGTCAACCTATTTGGTATTGAGAGTTACTGAGAAATTGACAAATCTGATTATGATTTTAACTTACCATGTAATCCACAATCTAAATTTCGAAGTCCCAATTTATCTTGTACTTTTGGGAACAAAGTGATCCTGGCAATATCATACTACCATAGAAGTTTATAAATCTCCATTGGAAAGGTGGTGGAAAGATTTGTAAAATCAGAATTAGGGTATTTTCTAAAAATATAGCTTTATTCTTTTAGAAAGTTTCAAGTACACAGCTAACTAAGAAAACTAAAAAGTCTTGCTATGAGTTTTACCAAACTATTTAGATACAAATGATGTCATTAAAGTACTTCAAAAAAAACACCCCAAGGGGCCGGCCCGGTGGCGCAAGCGGTTAAGTGCGCGCGCTCCGCTGTGGCGGCCCGGGGTTCGCTGGTTCGGGTCCCGGGCGCGCACCGACGCACTGCTTGGCAAGCCATGCTGTGGCAGCGTCCCATATAAAGTGGAGGAAGATGGGCACAGATGTTAGCCCAGGGCCGTCTTCCTCAGCAAAAAAAGAGGAGGATTGGTGGATGTTAGCGCAGGGCTGATCTCCTCACCAAAAAAAAAACAAAAAAACACCCCAAGAGCAAAACGATTGAAGCAGTTACTGCAGCAGACAGGTAAAGAGATATCAGTTTAGTTCTAAGCAGACTGTGAATCTGTGGGATTAGAATTTCCTGGATATGTACTTTGATGTGAAATAGTATGCTATCCCAAGAAACTGACGTATCTTTCCCTCTAAGATATATTTTCCATAAAATATTTAAAAAATAAAAAAGTATTTTAATTACCACCAATAATATATTGTGTTTAAGGTAATTTATTAGAATTTTACACCAAAATTTCCCTGGGTCAATAGGTATAAGAGTACCTAATATACTGAAGTTCAAGCATTTAATTTAAAACAAGGGGAAAAAAATCTAATTTTCCTACCTGGTGTTTCAACTCTCTGGTAGTGGTAAGGGTTTACACATACTTCATCCTTTTTAAGATTAAAAGCATATTCGCAGTTTTCAATTGCTTTGAGTTCATGATGACTGTGAAGATCAGGCCAGCGCCACAATCGACAGTATATAACATGTGGCAGTCCTTTTCGATGAGATACCTGAAGACGACCATCAAGAGACCTAATGGAAAACAAGAGGAAAAGAAAGGTGAGAACTTTAAAAAAACAGGTAGAGTCAATTGGGCTAAATTAGTACAATAAGAGCATAAAGAAAGGAATGACAGACATTTAGTTAGTTTTAGTGAGTACAAGCAAGAAAAATGTACTACTTAATGGCTCTATTTATTTAATGCTTACTATTCAGTAAGCAGCAGCACTAGCAAATGTTTCTTATAAATATGCTAAATAAATGACTCATGTCAATGAATGGCTAACCACTTTGGAAAAAATTGATTTTTAAAGAGTATCACATAGTTATACTTGAAAAACTTTGGTCAACTTCTATCTTTCGTAAATCAAACTCTTATATAGGCAGGCTTTTAAGGGCATTAATTCTGTAGGTGACTGAATTATCAAAAAAAGAACTAGTGTGAAGAATGGTAAATACCAACAATGAGGTAAAAGTAACTTACTCAAACTAATGTAACTCATTACCCAGCTGTGATTGTTTTGAGCACTGAGGTATATTTCTACAGCTCACACATAAATGCAGATGGTGATGAATATGATGAGATGAAATGGACAAATACCAATATGCTCAAAAAAGAGAATAAAATGATGAAAAAAAAATAACATAAAAACAAGTTAGCCTAGCGTTAATTGTGATACAAGGAGTTCAGTAAATAACTATTTATTAGTATAAAGATGAGATTTAGATGATAGCAAGAGATTTAGCAAAAACTGGTTATGTATCTACTTAAAAATTAGGCCAACAACAGATTATAATCTAATCTCAAACTAAAATGATAATACAGTTATCAAAGTTCCTATTCTTTAGGGGATGCAATAATTTAAAGATTCAAAACTAGAATTTCATTGATCAAAACATCAGCTGAAACATTTAACATGTTTTTAATACTGGCAAGCAGGTTATTTTAAATGCCATGCCTTATTTTACATTAAAGGAAACATCCTAGGCAAAATTATACTAAGCAACCCACTATAGGTCTTCCAAAACACCCCCCCTCCCACAAGATCTCTAGGATTTGATAGAGGGCAGAATATTCACCTGGTTTGTTCAGAGAAGCTGTAAAGGCCTGTTGTATCCCACTGATCTATCGTATTTGGTGTACTCAGTCCCCAAATTTCAGAGCAAGTGCTGTGCATAAATTGAAAAACAAAAAATTGATGTGAACATGGAAGCATGGTTATTCAAAATACCATGATGTAAAACATGGAAAATGTACAGAATACTTCCTTCACCCAGAAAATATACATTGCTTCACTTTTTCACAGGCATTTAGTGGTTTCTATATTTTCTATATGAAGGAAGCCAATAAAATGGAACATGTGACTTCAGATAAGTTATGATTATGTTTTTAAAATGTGAACATCAATGTTCTCTAGCTTAATGAAATCACACCTATAATGCCCTTTCCAATTTCCTCTATTCACAACAAAGGATCTAATACCTATGCTATTAGGCTTACTAACAGTGCTTCATTTTATAATCCAGTTTTTACAAAAACTTATTTAGAAACGGATGTCAACTGATATTTTTAATATAGGAAAAATTCCAATTAAAATAGACATTTATCCACAGTTAAGATTTTCAGGTTATTTCAGATACTTATATATTCAGTGTTACTGAAAATTATTATTGCTCTTTTATTACTACAAAGGACAAGGAAGTGGATTTTGAAGTCATTCTAACATAGCATACCACCTTAGAAGTTTTAAGAAACTGCTGTGAGGACTAAAGAAATGTGAAAGCACCAAATTCTTAAAAGAGTGTAAGTATGAAAAATTTGCTATTATCTAGTTTTTTTAATCAATACACCTGAACTCAAAGACACAGACCAGAAAGACCTCCAAATTTTTCTTCCACATTTCTTTCCAGAACATGGGCAGCCCAGAGATAATTCTATTTTCCCTGCCTCTACTTCATTTCAAAGTAAATTCTCATCTGTGGGAGAAGAGCTTATTAAAAGGCAACCTGGGATGGAACTTTTAACTGCCAAGGTGTCTCAGGTCATAAATTGCACTTTTAAAATTAGAGTCAAAAGGTAATTTCTGAAACTCAATCCCACCTCTTACATATTATAAAATCATCAAAATATCAAGGAGGAGGAAGAAACATTTCAAAACAACTTTTGAAAATAAAATCAAACAACTGATTACATTCCGGATGTACATACTGTTAAAGAGCTATAATCAACATCTCAAAGGGCGGTGGTGAAAAGTGCTGTCTTCCTGTGGCTGGGCAACACACAGCACCTAAGGTGCTGGGCTACAGGGCTACAGGGCCTCCTGCACAACCACTGGGCTGCAGAAACATTTTATGCCATGTTTTGGGGGCTAGAGTAACTGTAATACTGGATAGTTAAAAAAATGAATTTTCAGACACTTTCTAGCACCTTTTTGTGATATATTACAGATTCTCTTGCTTTTTTGGCTGTGAAAGTTAAGTCCATCTTTCATTTCCCAGACTACAAAAGCCAGAAAACGCCAAGAAACTGGAGGATAATTCAGACCTTTGTTTTTCCTCCCAAAAAACCATGACATAAATGGTTCTTTTATGTAAGATATTTATCTACTGAAAACATATAGCACCACATAGTTTAAATCACAATTAAATCAACCAAATTCTAGAGTCTTATGAATCTGAATTTAAGCCTCAGGAGGAATAGCATACAACTTACTCTTCTTTCTTCACAAGTAATTTAAGGGGGCCGGCCCAGTGGCACAAATGGTTAAGTGCGCGTGCTCTGCCGTGGCAGCCCAGGGTTCGCTGGTTCGGATCCCGGGTGCACACCGAGGCCCCGCTTGTCAAGCCATGCTGTGGCAGTGTCCCATATAAAGTAGAGGAAGATGGGCGTGGATGTTAGCCCAGGGCCAGTCTTCCTCAGCAAAAAGAGAGGAGGATTGGCACTGGATGTTAGCTCAGCGCCAGTACTCCTCACAATCAATCAATGAATCAATAAAATAATTTTAGGAAAATGGCTAATGAAAGAGTAGATCAAGATGCTATTCTGCTCTTATGAGACTAAAATGAACATTTCACTCAAGTAACTCTGGGGATGACAGGAGAACCAAAACCTAAAAGAGCATGAAGAGCTTAGGTGAGCTTTATTTAAGCCTCAAAATAAATCAGAGAATAATAAACAGTAGTTATTAAAAACATGGAATCAACCTAGAGGCAGACAGACCCAGATCCCCACTCTAACTCAGTTATTTTCCAATTGTCATCATAGGGTATATTTAAGCCTCAGTTCTACCAATTACTATAGTATCCCTCTCACAAAATTGGAAGGTTTATTTAAAAATATTAAATTTGCTTTTAGCTAGTAAAATTTTTGCTTGTTTATATAAGAAAAAATATTTTTAAAAAGAATCAACTTATAACAAAATATACAAAGCACCTAGAATAAATGTAATTATAAATGTGTCAAAACTACAAAAAAACATTTTAATTATTACTAAAGAACACAAAAGTAAAGTGAGCAAAGAGAGAAACATATACCTTCCTAAGGAAGACAACACAGCAATATCAATTCTGCCAAATTTATTTGATGCAATCTCAATAAAAATTAAAAAAAAATTTTAAGACCCAAACAAAATTATTCCAAATGTAACACACCAAAATAAATGAGAATGACCAAGAAAACTCTGACAAGAAGAGTAGAGACTGGCCCTACCAGACTCTGAAACTCACCATAAATCCTCAATAACAGAAACAGTATGCAATCAGTAAAAGAATACACAAAACAGAACAGAGGTTCTGCCTGCAGAGTAGCCTCAATTAGGCAAACTTTCCTTCAGATAAAAATGACAGCCTCTGAACAAAATAAAATAAAATCAACTATTCGAAAACAGGAGAGACCAAAAACAGATAAAAATTGAAGTCAATCTTCCTAAGAGGGGCATCGCCCTGGATGAGAGCTGTGTTTATGCGGCTTTGTACCCAAGGGCACCCCGCACCTAAGCTAGGCAGGGCAAGTAGACCTTAGGTAGAAAACTACAGTTTTACTGACCTGCAAAATCAGAGGATGGATTTGGGGCTGCTGGAGAGGCTGGAAAAAGGGGGAAATCCTGTAAAGAAGGGAGCCACAGGGGGGAAAAACATCAAAATATGAGTGTGAACTTGGCCCAAATCCTTGACTGACCCCTAAACTATACATGTGGGTGAAGACTGTGGAAGCCTGCTGAAAACTGGCACTTAGTTCTGGGAGAAACTAAGCTGAGATTTCAGCTGTTGCTTACATTAGAGGCAAACAGTTTGGACTCTGAGGCCACCCAAAACTATCTGATAGAACAAAAATCAACACTCTTCAGAGGAAGATAACAGAATTCACAGTCTCTACAATGTGTTGTCCCAAATATCCAGTATAAAACACAAATTACTAAACATGTGAAGAAATAGGAAAATGTTACCCCCTAGTCAAAAGAAAAAACAGCCTGTAGAAACAGACCCCCTGAGATGAACTAAAAGACAAGGATTTTAAAGTAACTATTATGAATATGTTCATGGACTTAATGAACAGATGGGAATCTTGGCTGAGTGATGGCTGATGAAACTATAAAAATGAATCAAATGGGAATTCTAGAACTGAAAATCAAAAAATCAAAAATAAAACATTAACCTGATGGCTGGAGAAGACAAAAGAGTCAGTGATTTTGAAGATGGATCAACAGAAATCTGATAGACCAGAAAAAAATATTTGAAATAAGAATGGCTGACACATTTTCAGTGAGTGAAAAACTAAACTTATACTTCCAAGAAACTCAGTGAATACCAAGCAGTTTAAATACCAAGAAAAGCACACTTGGGCACATCATTGTCAAATCCCTAAAAACAAAAGATGAAAAGAAAAATCTTTAAAGTGGTGAGAACTACAAAAACTCTTGGCAAAAAGGGCTCCATCCAAACCCCTGCACTAAGACACCTGACTGAACTCCAGCATGGCTTCCAGCAGCCTAAGGCTGTGTCCCTGGTATGACCCAGCCCCTTTGAGTTCCTGTTTGGAAAAGCTAAAGGCTGCCAAAATAATTTACATTTGTACCAGCCAACACTTGTCTATAGGTCCCTGACCTCCTTTTCTTTAGAGTATTTATTTAACAAGCTTATAACTGTAAATCCTTCCTGTCTTTGAGATGTATATGTTTCCTACAACTGGGGAGTGTCTTTCTCAAGGACCTGAAAACCATTCCTTTGAAATGTAATCAATCACCAAGAAGGATAGGGCCTCTGTCTCCCAGTCTACACTCTGAGTGAGGGTAGAAGCCTAACTTCAATAAATGCCACTTAGCAGACACAGATGGCCAATCACACTGACAATGACCAACCCTCTTACCCACTTTTTGGGTAATTTTTCACTTCCCTGACTCTGCTCAAGCCCTCACTTGTCCCCTCTCCCTACTCCCTCATTTTCCCAGTCACCTCTGTGCAAACTGGAATTAAGCTCAGCTCTTTCCCCTACTGCGATGGTTACTGAATAAAATCTGTTTTTACTACCTTTAACCAACGTCCAGCTTTGTTTAACTTTGACAGCAGCAAGAGCAGAACAATCCATATACATAGGAAAAAAAATACCTAAAATCTATAACCAACAAAAATATCCTGCATAAAAGTCAAAACAAAAACATATTCAGATAAAAATTGAGAGAATTCATTTCTAGCAGACTTTGCACAAAGAAAAGCTAAAGGAAAGTTCTTCAGGATAAAGAAAGGACAACATACAGAAACTCTAAATCACAGGAAAAAATTAAGAGAACTCGAAAGTATAAGTATGTAGGTAAATGTAAAAGATGATATTCTTTTCTTCTCTTAATTTCTACTAAAGGAGGATGACCAATTGCAGCAAAACTTATAATTCTAAAAGTATGTGGATGTAATTTATATAATAACAGCAGCAGAAGAAACAGGAAGTGTTAAAAACAACCACACTGTTGCAAATCTAAGGATGTATACTGTCATTGGGAAAGCACCACCCCCGACCCCGATCCCCGCCCTGGGCCCAAGGCAAGGAGATATAGCTAAAAAGCATAGAGAAAATTAGAACGAAATTCTAAAAAAGTAATTAAGCCCAAAGGAAGGAAAGGAGAAAAGGAAGAACAAAAAACAGATAATAGAAAACAAAGAGCAAGGTGTAAGGAGTAAAACAAAGAGTAAATCCAACCGTATCAATAACAACATTATACATAAATACAGCACATACTCCTATAAGAGGGAGAGATTTATCAGAATGAATATAAGATGCAAAATGTCTACAAAAAGACATACTTTAAATATAATACATATATAAGATGACAATATAAGAATGGAAATACACAGTTCATGCAAGCAGTAAGTTAAACACAACATACCATAAGAATTAATAAGACTTTAAGGCTAAGAATATTACCAGAGATAAAAGAGACATTTCTTAAGAGGATAAATTCATCAGAAGACATTAACAATCCTATATGCATCTAAAAACAGTTTTAAAATACATGAAGCAAAAACTGACAAATCTAAAAGAAGAAATGAACAAATCAGCAGAGTAATCTTATTAACTCCGCTTCAGACTACAAAAAAATTCTACACATCATAGAAGAGCTGCACACTACTACCAACCACTTTCATCTAACTGACATTTATAGAATCCTCTTCAAGTGTACATAGAACAATTAAAAAAAGACCACATGCAAGGATCATGAAAAAAGGTCAATTAATTTAAAAACTGAAATCTTATAGACTATTGTTCTTTGGCCACAGAGAACTAAATTAGAAACCAAATGACTGAAAGGTACTTAGAATTCTAAGTCACAAATATTTGGAAATTAACAACATACTTCTAAATAACCCATGAGTCAAAGAAAAGGTCACAAAATAAGTTAGAAAATACTTTAAACTACATGAAAATGAATCCACAATATAAAAAATTGGGTG
Organism: Ceratotherium simum simum; assembly: GCF_057802395.1. Classification (NCBI taxonomy): domain Eukaryota; kingdom Metazoa; phylum Chordata; class Mammalia; order Perissodactyla; family Rhinocerotidae; genus Ceratotherium; species Ceratotherium simum. The sequence continues at coordinate 37,029,396 of NC_141913.1, forward strand.
GGCAGGCTAAAGCTAAAGTAGTGCTTAAAGGGAAATTATTGCTTAAATGTTTATATTAGAAGCAAGAAATATTTAAAATTAATGATTTATTTTAATTAACAATGATATAATTCTAATTAACACTGTAGTAGAGGTCCTAGCTAGTGCACTATGGCAATAAAAAGTAAAGACAAAAATATTGGAAAGGGAAGAAATAAAACTGCTTTTTCTAGCCAAATTCAAAGCAATAGGGAGTAGAATGGTGGTTGCCAGGGGCTGGGGTGTGGGGGAAATGGGGAAATGTTGGTCAAAGGACACAAACTTCCAGCGATAAGATGAATAAGTTCTGAGGAATCTAACGTATAGCATGGTACTGCATTATATACCTGAAAGTTGTTAAGAAAGTAGATCTTAAAAGTTATCACCACATACACATAAAAAGGTAATTATGTGAAGGGATGGAGGTGTTAACAAACTGTACTGTGGTAATCATTTTGCAATATATATGGTATCAAATCATCACTCTGTACACTTTAAATTTATATATGTTATATGTTAATCTCAATAAAGCTAAAACAAAAACCTGGCTTTTTTGGGACAACGACATAATTGTCTATACAGACAATCTCTGAAGCAGCTTCTAGAACTCATTAGTGAATTTAACAATGTTGCAGGATATAAAGGCAACTTATACAAATCCATTATATTTCTATTATACTAGCAATAAACAATTTGAAAATTAAAATTTTGAATTCCATTTAAAATAGTATCAAAAACATAAAATGCTTAGACAAATGGCAGATGCAAGATGTGTAAGACCTATACGACAACAATTAAAAACCTTGCTGAAAGATTAAATAAACCTAAGTATATAAAGAAATACACTATATTCACAGATTAAATGACTCAAATTAAGATGTCTGTTTTCCCTAATTCCCTGATCATATCTGGTTTATTTTTTTTCAAATCCACTGCAATCATGATTTTGGCAAGATATTTTTATAACAATTGACAAGCTGATCTAAAACGTATACAGAAATGCAAAAGATCTTGAATTGCAAAACAATCTTGAAAAAATTACTGATACACACAACACGATGAATCTCAGAAATATTTAGCTGGCTGAAGTTGAACATAAAAAACTAGATACTGAATGATTCCATTCACATAAAGTTCTAGAAGGGGCAAAATAAAGTGAAAGTGAAAAAAATTCAAACAGTTGTTGCCTCTATAGGAACCACTGGGAAAGAGCACCAAAGAACTTTCTGGGTGATTGATACACTGTATATGCATTCGTCAAATCTATTTCTATTGAGCACTTGTAATTTGTGTACTTCACCATTTGAAAATTTTACCTAAAAAAAAAAACAAGAAAAAACACAAAAGAACTCAGACAATGAAATAACAATCAGAATGAAAAGTAGCTATAAAAAAATATTCATAAGGTAATTTGGTGTATGACAAAGAAAGCTCCCTATGAATTGACATGGAAATATCTCTAAAATATCATATTAAGTGAAAAAAGCAAATACACTATGTATAGTAAGCCACTCACTGTGTGAAAAAAAGACAAGTAAAAATATCTAAGTATTTGTGTATGCATACAGGAAAGATACACGCACACACACACACACACCATGAACAGTAGTAGTTACCTGAGCTAGGTAGAGGGAGGGAAGGGAGACTTTTCAATGTATGCTTGTTCTGTTGGTATGTATGCATGCATGCGTGTACGTGTAAACATAAACATACAGAGATTACAGATTTTTAAACCATGTGAATGTATTGTCTTTTACCAAAATTAAACAAATGAAACAAAAGAAAATATTGCCACAGAACTAAATGCAAGTCAAGTCATCTTCACGTTTCTATAAAAAGATATGTTTCTAACCTTAGATAACTAAGCATAAGAAGTACAGATTATTTCCTATTTTGCGTCACTCCAGTTTACTTTGGGCATTACTACAGGATACAATAAAATGCCAGCCTGAGCCCTGTTCCTTCTCTTCTGATACAATGTCCTCTCTATCTAACATGGGTCTTTGGTACCCATTTTCCTCCACATGCATTTATGTCAACAGCCGCTTCCTAGGCACCTTCTGACTTATCTACTAATTCTTTAGGTATGCCTAGCAAACTAGGTCAATTTTTAAGACCTACTAGTCAAGGGGATTTAAATCAGGCAGTTTTAATCACCCACTCTTCCTTAAAGATTGATTCTTTCTAACTACAATTTATTTTCCTCATAAGACCCTGAACTCCCACAGGTCTTTGTATACCTACCACCTAGCAAACAAGGTATTTGGTGACTAAATTAGTAAAAATAGGATCACAACATTCCTAGCCACACTAAATCAAAATATTTTTAAATAAAAGTGGGGAAAAATGGATCTCTCAGGTTTTCAGTTTATTAATAAAGAAGGGCAAGTTATAACTGCTAGTATGGACAGTTCCTAAAAAATTTTAAAAGAAACGAATACAGGAAAAATGTTAGAGAAATGGCACTGATTGCAACAACTACATAAAAGGTCTTGACACATTCCCTATTTCAATAAATCTAAAATGTTATCTACTTTAAATGCAACATTATTTTGTGTTACACTTAAAAGGAAAAACTTCCAATTTTATTTATAAGATGCATCCCAAAGTGAAAAAATGTGCATCTTAGAATCAATGAAATATATAATAACAATTACCTTCCTAAGTTAGCTATGACATGTCAGGGACTGTTTAAGACTTTAAATACATTATGGACCTTACAATAACCTGCAAGCTATGTATTGTTATCTCAATTTAAATTTGAGGAAACTGAGCCTCAGAAGGATAATAAAACCACATCACCAAAGTCATACATCTAACAAGTGGCAGGGCCAGGATTCCAGCAACAACGTCAAATGACACTTTCTACTCTCCCAACAGCTTTCTGAGCTTTTAATACCCCCTACATCAGCATTTCTATGAGTGAAGCCTGGGAACCTCAAATACAGTACTGGCAAGGGTCTGTCTGGTTCCTACAATAATTTTTTAAGTTACATTTTTATTCTGAGTAAATAAGTAACTTACATAAATCTTCTAAACACATATCCTGGATCACCTGGATAAGCACCAGCCCTGTACTGCTTCATCATCTCAGTGTCTGCGTTTGGGTCTGTTACAATCACCTCAGCACCAAGGATAAGTAGAGAGATTGATTTAACACGTAAATGACGACATCATACGAAAAAGGCCAAATGGTATCAGGGTGTGCTACATAAATTATGTTTCATAGTAGTTTTAGAGCAAAGAGGTGGGAAAATTTCACAACACAAGGCCCATGGTAGTATGCTAACCTCAAAAGGAAACTTAGTCATGGGTAGCATTCAGCACTACAATCACAATGGAAACAGAAAATCAATATGAACAAAAACAGCATCATTCATTAAATTGATGTTAATTAGAATCTTCTTGGGCCGGCCCCGTGGCTTGGTGGTTAAGTGCGCGCGCTCTGATGCTGGTGGCCCGGGTTCGGATCCCGGGCGCGCACCGAGGCACCACTTCTCCATCCATCCTGAGGCCGAGTCCCACATACAGCAACTAGAAGGATGTGCAGCTATGACATACAACTATCTACTGGGGCTTTGGGGGGAAAAAATAAATAAATAAAATCTTAAAAAAAAAAAAAAAAAAAAGAATCTTCTTGGCTATAAAACTCAGTATAAACTGGCCTCTGATAAGCATAAGTTTACACTAAATTATGTTTCTATACATTTAAACAATATTAAGGGAATAAGACAAGAGATATCTGTATATTTCTAGAATGTGAAAAGCATCAAACTGCACAACATCAAGCTGTTTACAAGGAGGAAAGATAGAGAAAGGTCTGAAAACGTTAAACAAATAAAAATACTTGCTGGGTGAAATCAACAACATATCACAAAGAAAGTATTAAATTTTATTATTACTATTATTATTATTATAATGATAGCACTATCCCAAACACATTAACTCAACATTTCCTAAATTTATTTGACCATCTGACTTTAGGACATTCTAAAAACTCTTAAGTATTGAAAAATATCATGCTAATTGGTTAAAACCAAAAATTGGTCTCAGATAAATTCTGCCTCATCAAAATCTGATATTGTTCACTAATGCAATTAACATAGAACATTACAAATATATGTTGAAACATGATGTAACAGACTATAAATTGTCCACAATGCTGTCCCTGCATCAATACACAGATGAGCAAGCAAGTCCATGTTAGAATCTCACGTAAAGTTCCTGCAGTTCTTTGTATGAAACATAATTTCTTAGAGGTAGATTATCCTCTATTAACTGTGTAACTTTCTTGCTTACATAGATTGAATAAAAAAAATCTGGGGAACAGAGGTTGGAACAGCTAAGAAAATCATCAGGATACTAAACTGCCAAAAACATCTGTATGGCATACAGTGTATTAGCTGATCGCTGGACTAACCAGATAACTTGGTAGAAAACCTGACAGAAATCAGTATAGAACTTCTCTAGTAATCACTTTTTACATAAGTATCAGCAAAATTAATACATTAAGGCTTTTCTTCATCTAAGAATAAACTGACCTTTGAAAACTGAAGTTAAAATTTAAAATCTAGGGTACAATTTACCAATTATATACACGCATAGGTAATTTTTACACACATCAACATTTTGTACTTTAGTTCAAACAGACATTATATTTGTTAACTAATACACTTTTTGGACTAAGGACATGTATATTTATTTATATATCTGTTATCAGAAGATAAAAGAGAAGCAATGAAAACTAAACTCAAGAAAAGAACACTGACTTTGAAGGCTCATACCACAGAATCATATAAACCATTAAATGAGTTTTACTGCTCCTGCCCTATTTGCATGATTTACTGCAGCAATTAAACCACCAGCGTAAAAAGTAATAAACCTATGTTTTACTAATTTATTAGTTTTCATGACCTTCTTGCCTGAAGAGTATATTTCTTCTACAAATCAAAAGGAGTAAGAATCTAGGTTGTCACTGTGGAAGGGTTATAAAGCATGCTGAACACTGAGTAAAATTAAAGGGGTCAACAAATTAGCAGAATGGTATCAACAAAAGGAACTTCACCTGAGGCTCCAGCTCTTGACTGCTGATGTACTCGTGACATATGGACTTCTACGGAGTAATCTGTGACCACCCATCCATAATTATTTCTACTTACAACACAATAGTCCTTTCATTTTATAAATGACTAGCAAGACTAAAAGTTTCTATTTTAAATAGCTCAGGAATCAAGAGCTGATCATTGTAATAAAAAAAAGCAAGTCTCTATAATTACAAGCACTATATTTGTCTGTGTACTTCATCACCTCTAAACAGCTGAGTGACGGGGAATGGAAAACAAGAAGATGCCTACCTCCAGATAGCTTTTTATCTTTCCTCCCAAGAAAGAAGCTTTAGGAACAACCTTGTCCTTAACAAATTAGCAAAGGATACAAGTGAACAATCAAGAAATTTTCACTAGCTACAGAACACTTACCAAGAAACTGCCAATACTTATTTTTAGCATTTGCTATGTGCCTGGCACTATTCAAAGTGCTTTACATGCATTATGTGATTTATATTCATATCAACTCTACAAAGTGAATTAACATTGCCACTATTTTCAAATAAAGAAATAAACGTGAACAGTTAAATAACTCAAAAGGTCACAGAGCTATGGAGATGAGAGCCAGGATTTATATCTGCTTCTGGCTGACTTAAGAGCCTAAATTTTTTAAGGTACACTTCTAAAGAATGATGGTTTAAATCAGTGGTTTCAAACTTTTATAGGAGTATATATTGCCTATTTTTTCCTATTTTCTGTATCCTTAATACTCTGGCATTTGAGGCCTTGATCCTGGAGAGACTGGCCCTCCCAGAGCTAGCTAATTCCTAAAGATAGCAAGAGACTCCCTTGAGAACACACCTTTGACATACAAACCAACCAATCCAGAGCCCACACCCCTACCTACTCTATCAAACTCTCAAACAACAAACCAATATTCCTCCTGCCCTAAATCACCCAAGTGCTAGGTACTGAACAAGTAGGAACCACTCCTACAGCCTGATGACATTCAAACTTAGCCTATCTACCTGGCATGGCCCATTTGTCCCCTGGAAAACTCCAATAAAGGCTCTAGGCCATGCTCTGTCCTTGCCCTTCTATCTATTTATCAATCCATCTTGTTTTTTTCATATATTAAAAATTAAGTTGCAGATATTTCAAATGTAGACACTTAGCATGCATATACCATTAACTCAAGTTCACTGTTTATTCATTTTTTAAGGTAAAATTTACATAACGTGAAATAAATCTTAATAGTACCATTTTGTGAGTTTTATCAAATGCAGAAATTGTGTAACCCTCAATCCTGTCAAGATCATCCATCCAGAAAATCCCTCATGCCCCTTTCTCAGTCAATCCCTGCCATCCCCTCCCCCACCCCCAGAAGCAATCACTGGTTTTTTTCACCATAGGTTTAATCTCATCTAGAACTTCATATAAATAGAATTATAAATACTCATTCAGGTCCGGCTTTTTTGACTCAGATCATTTTGAGATCCACTGATGTTAACGTACATGACAGTAGTCCATTCTTTTAGTGCTGAGTTTTCCATTACATAAAGACACCACAATTTGTTTAGCCCTTCTCTTACTGATGGACACCTGACCTGTCACAAGATTTGGGGTATTATGAATAAAGCTGCTATGAACATTCAAGTAAGTACACGTTTTTTTGTGGACATATGCTTTAATTTCTCTGGGATAAATATCTAGAAGTGAAATTCTTGGGTGATTGGGTAGATGCAAGTTTAGTTTTATAAGAAACTTGCCAGACCTTTTTTCCAGATTGGGAAGTAGCATTTTGTATTTTCTCCCTCAATATATGAGTTTCTGGTTGTTCCACAGCCTCACCAACATTTGGTGTGGTCAGTTTATTCAATTATAGTCATTCTGGTGGTCATGCAGTCGTATTTCATTGTGGTTTCAATGTGTACTTTCCTGATGACTAACAATATTGCACGCTTTTCCATTTGCTTACTGGCCCTTTGTACATCTTCTTTTGCGAAGTATCCAAATCTTTTGCCCATTTTTTAAATCGAGCTATTGGTCTTTTCACTATTGAGTTATAGAAATTCTTTACAAATTCTGAATACAATCCTCTTTTCAGAAATATGTTTTGCAAATTTTTTTTCCACTCTGTGACTTTCTTATCCATTTCTTAACAATGCTTTTTTTGCTGAGATGCTTTTAATATTGATGAAGTCTAACTTATCAGCTTCCTCTCATTGCTTTCTATATCCTTAAAAAAAAAACAAAAAAACCTTTGTTTAATCCCAAGTCACAAATATATTCTCCTATACAAGTTTTATAGTTTTAGCTTTTAGATGAGAACTATGATCCACCTGGAATTAATTTTTTTGAATAGTGTTAAGGTGGGTCAAGGTTCATTCCTCCATATGGACATCCAGCTCTTCCAGCATTATTTGTTGAAAAGACTTTCCTCCTGGATTGCTTTGGCATCTCTTTTGAAAATCAAATAACCACGTTAAGTATCTGTTTTGGGGTTCTCTATTTTATCCCATTTATCTATTTATTTTTTTTATGCCAGAATCACACTGTACTGATTACTGTGGCTTCATGGAAAGTCTTAAAGTCAGATAATTAAGTTCTCTAACTTTGCTGTTCTTTTTCAAGATTGCTTTGGATATTCTAGGTCCTACACATTTCTATGTAAATTTTAGGATCAGTTTGTACATTTCTACAGAAAAAATTATTTTTTTAGGGTTTGATGGGGATTGATTTGAATCGAGAGAGAACTGACTTCTTGATACTAATGAGTGTTCCAATTCACAAACATGATATACCTGTCAATTTATTGCATACTAGTTCTAACATAGGTCATCTCAGGGTTGGTCTCTATTGGTCTCTCCCCTGAGAAAGGGTCACATTTTCTTTGTTCTTCATATGTTGAGTAATTTAGGACTATATGCTGGACATTGTGAATGTTATGTGATGGAGATGCTAGATTCTGTTACATTCCTCTATTAAGTGCTGTTTTGTTTTGGCAGCAATTCAAATCAGTTTACCTTTAGCTAGGCTGCACTAAGGCAACTCAACACTGTGTGGGTTTAGGGGTCAGCATAGTGATTTTGGTGAATTTTCTAAGCAGAATATGGGGCTCCCCTTCTGTAGCTCTCTCCTTGCTAGGATTCTCCCTTCACTCTTCAGCAGCTGTGGTTGTCCCAAACTCCGACCTCTGGTTCTTCAGGACAGAAAAACAGTGAGTTTTGTGTTAAAATTCTAGCTACTCTGCAAATTCTACACAGATAAAAGCTACAAAAACAGAAAACTCATCCCATGCCATTCCCTTCTTCCAAGGGCCAAATCTCCTCCAATAGACATATTTTTATTTACTCTCTAGTGCTGTTTTTTTTATTTTTTATTTTATGCAGAGTTTATAATTGTTATCTGAGGGAATGTGAGGCTGGTAAAAGCATATCTGGCTATATGAGAAGCAGAATTCTCTTGTTTAGTTTTCTTTAATTTCTCTCATCAAGGTTTTCAAATTTCAGTGTATGGATCTTGTGTCTTTAAAAAAAATATATTCCTAAGTATTTTAACTTTACTTATGCTACTATTCACAGAATTGTTTTCTTAATATCATTTCCACTTGTTTGCTGTTAATATTTACGAAAATACAAGTGATTTTTATACACTGAACCTGTAAAGAACAGCCTTGTTAAATTTACTCATTTGCTTTAGTAGCTGTTTTTGTAAATTCCTTAAGGTTTCTTACATAGTCACGGTGTCTACACAAAGCAAGAGTTTTGATCCATGCTTTCAGATCTTTATGCCTTTTATATTTCGTTTTCCTGACTCACTGCACTAAGTAGGTCCTCCACTAAAATAATGAATTGAAGACACAAGAGTGGACCTCCTTGTCCTGTTTCTGATTTTAAGGAAAATATAGTATTTTATGATTAAGTATATTCTTAGTTGTCAGTTTTTCTTAAACACCCTTTATCAGACTGAGAAAATCTCTTTACATTTCTAGCTTGCTGGGAGTGTTTATCATGAATGGATGATGAATTCTGTCAAACGCTTCTGACCAAGCGAGGTGATCTTATGATCTTGCTCCTTTGTTAGTAGTGAATTACACTGATTAAACTTTTGAACATTATAAACTAATCTTGTATTGTTGCAATAGATCTCACTCAATCAGGATATATTCTTATTTTTGTATGTTGCTGGAATATATTTTCTTAACTGTTTTCATCTATGTTCATGACAAATATTAATCTGTATATTTTCTTCTTTTGGTGCCATCTTTGTCAGGTTTTGGTATCAGGGTTACGTTGGTCTCATAAAATAACTCTTTTTTCCTGAGTTTCTGTAGGACTGATGTTATATCTTGCTCAAATGTTTGAATTTACCAGTAAAACCACCTGGACCTGGAGTTTTCTTTGTGGGAAAGATTCTAATTATGAATTCAATTTCTTTAACCAATACAAGTCTATCCAAATTTTCCATTTCTTCTTGCATCAGCTGGGGTAACATATTTTTTAAGAAATGTGACCATTACAAATTTAACGGCATAAAGTTATTTAAAATACATGCATATTATGCTTTCAACCTCCGTAGAACCTAACACGATAATCCCTCTTTCATTTCTGACATAAGTAATTTATGCTTATAGTCTCTCTCACTCTCTTTTTCTCCATCAGTCTAATAGGAGTTTATCAATTTTACTGATCTAAAGAACTAGCTTTCGACTTTGTTAATTATCTCTATTGTCTCTTTTTAGTCATTGACTTCTGTTCTTATTTTTTATTATTTCTTCCTTCTACTTATTTTCCATTTTCTTTAATCTATTTTTCTAGTTTCTTAGGTGAAGTCTTAGGTAGCTTTTCTAGTTTCATTATTTAAAGCTATAAATTACCCTTTAAGCACTGTTTTAGTTGCATCCACACATTTGATATGTTGTAATTTCATTATCATTTACTTTGAAATATATTCTAATTTCTCTCATGGTTTTCTTCTAAATAATGCACAAATAAAAGAACTGTGTTAATTTCCATTTTTTAGTAGATGTCTTATCAGTATTGATTCCTAATTTTGTTCTATTGTTGGCAGAGAACATATTCTGTTGATGTGAATCTTTTAAAATTTATTGAGACTTGTGCCCTGCAAATAGTCCTTCCTGGTGAGGTTATCACAGCACTGGTAAAGACCATGTATTATACTGATGTTGGATTTAGTATTTTATAAATATCAAGTAGGTAGTTAATAGTGTAATTTAGATCTTCTATGTCTTTACTGATTTTTTTGGTCTCATTGAACTCTCCAACTATAAGTGTGGCTTTGTGATTTTGACCCATTAATTCTATCAAGTTTTACTACATGTATTTGGGAGCTTTTTTTATTAAGCAGATACACATTTATGGTTATGACTTCTTGATGTCAGCACTTCAGAGATGTCATTTTACAATCTTCTGCCCCCCTTGCTTCTGATGAAAAGTCACCTGTCATTCATGTAATTCCAACTCTGTACGTAACATGCCGTTTTTCATTGGATGCTTTCAAGATTTTCTCTTTCGTGGGTTTGACTATGATGCACCTAGGTGTGGTTTTCTTTTCATTTATCCTGCTTGAGTTTAATGAGGAATCCAACTCCATTTTTGATATGTGACTGCTGATAGTCTCAAGTTCCACCATGCCCTCACCCCCTGTCTCAAATCTGAGCAAGCTAATACGGAAGCCCAGGGTGCTCCTTCCTTTGGTGCTGGTGGGAACTGCAAAACAGGCAAGCTTGGGCACAAACACAAGTGCAGAAACTGTCCCCCTAGCCCCATATCTCCTATCACTGCTCTCTCAAGTCATTTTTGGACCAGCCTGGGAGTCGGTCCTGTTTTCCCCAGAAAGCCTCATCATATGAGCAATAATCCTTTTCATGTCCTCTTGGTACATGTTTGGCTTCATCCGTCTCATATCAAAAATCAAATCTGGGGAGGGATCCATCTCACATACAGTTCACACTGATTAAACACTTACTGTGTATCAGACATAACACTAAGGTCTTAAACATATTAAATCACTTAATCCTCCAACAACTGATGAAATACACAATGTTATTCCCATTTGACAAACGAGGTAATGAAAGCACAAAGATAAAGTAAGACTCCTAAGGTCAGACAGCTAGCAAGTGGCAGGCAAAGAGGCTGCATTCTTAATTACCAACACTCTTTTGCCTCTTACATAGTTACTAGAAACAAGAAATAAAGTAATAAAGAGTAAATAAAGTAAAAAAAAACAAGTAATAAAAACAAAGCAAAACAAAACTAAAGCAACAACTTTGGAATAGTATCCCAAATAAGTAAAATATTTATAGAATGTGCTTAACTATAAAACCTAGAGATTTCACTATAAGAGTTATTTTTCTCAAGAAAAAAAAATTCTTTGGACAAGTAAATTGGTAGAGCCACTTCCAAATTAAAATGGGGGGACAATAAAATTTCCATAGTTAAGAGTCCTATAAGAATAAAATTGAGGGGCCTGCCCAGTGGTGTAGTGGTTAAGTCTGCAAGCTCCGCTCTGGTGGCCCAGGCTTCGTAGGTTCGGATCCCAGGTGTGGACCTGCACACTGCTCATCAAGCCATGCTGTGGTGGCATCCCGTATACAAAATAGAGGAAGATTGGCACAGATGTTAGTTCAGCAACAGTCTCCCTCAAGCAATAGGAAGACTGGCAACAAATGTTAGCTCAGGGCCAAACTTCCTCATCGGAAAAAAAAAGAATAAAGTTGGTACTCTCATTCTTCTTTGGTTTGGTACAGCTCTTCTTAGAGCAGAAGGAAGGACTGGGTAATGATTGAAAAAATTTTTCATCTTTACCACTAAATGTTACATTGAGAACACTTCTTGGAGATCTTGCTAGATGGTTCTACTGCCTGTGAAAAATAACAACATATCTCCCACACAAATAAAATAGTCCCTATCATTGAAAAGATTTAAGTATCAATTCTAAAAATAGTTACTCAAAATATTTCAAGTCCTTCCAAAAAGAGAAACTTTTTACTGTAAAAAAAAAAAAAAAAAAAAAAAGAAAAAAGAAAAAAAAAGCTAACACTAAAAAACGGGCTCAGAAATATTTAATAAGGTAGCTTTTGAATTTTCTAAATTTATTTTAATATATATTCTAAGTGTTTAACAATTAAAAAACATAATATCCTAAATGACAAAAGAAATCCTAACATAAAATATAAATACATGTCATTCCAATCTTTTAAATTAAATGCATAAAAGAAGGATTGTAATACAGAATAGAGTTCTGTAAAAACTCAACTTTTTAAGTCATACATTTTTGTGATGCTTGTATTTGGTTGCAAAGAAAGGTTTTTGTCATCTGACAATTTAAAGAATTAGCATCCTACAAAATAAAATCAATTATAGCACTCTGAAGTTGACAGTGTGCTTTTACATGTAGAGGTTAAAATGTTTGGGTAATGTACATAGACTAATGTATTGTTTATACTTGTTAATGCAAATTATATGTCATCACATAAAAACTATGGGGAAAAAATTCTTTTAAGTTACTTTTCATGATAAATTTTTGTTCAGTATCTAACTCTGAACTTTCACATCATCAACACAAATACAGCCTCCCTTCACCCTCTCTTCCCCACTGGGAGAGCAAACTTGGGAGTAAACCAAGTTAGGGAGAAATTATATCCTCTTACATACACACAAAGCCATAAAGATAAGCAAAGTTAATAAAAGAAAAAAGTCTGAGATGAAGGAGTTAATAAAAAAATCTTATGTATTTCAGTTTTAAGTATTATTCACGATTGTAGTCTTGATGCTCTTATGAAACTATCATTTCACAGTGCTTCCCATAATAACCCAAAAGCAGAGCTAAAGTCATGCTGGATTTTGAGAATAAAGACTGATCTAACAGTTCAAGGAAAAAAATATGATGGTAATAGAAGAAAACTCGAGTTAGAATAAAATAGTCTCTGTGAAAATAAAGCATCATTGGATAATTTAATAGATATCATGGTCATATATTTTGTGTTTAGAAAAAAATGTTTTATGTTTTGCTATAAAATGGTATGCATTTCATGCAGATCAGGTAACATCCCTCCATTCTCCCCATGTATTCCGCCTGTCCTCAACACCACTAAATCTGGATTCCCAAGTTTTCAAAAGGAGAATACAGCTTATTTAACAAGCTGGATTTGGTAAGTTCCTCCCCTCCCACACCATTACCCTCAAACTAACCCTTATCAAATTACTTCTCTCCTTTCTGCTAAAATCTCCAGAAGATCCCACAGCTGTTCTAGTCATACCCAGATATATATTAACAATAAATCTCTTTTCAGAAATTAAAAATTTTACCCTGATCTAAATAAAAACTTCCTTCTCTCATTCAATTTTGCTAAGTTCACCTCCTCCATGACTCTCCAGCTGTTATTTTTAAGGGCCCTGTAGGTTCTGGAACACTAGGAAGAAGGGGTTTTAGAGGAAAAGGGGACAAACAAGCCTTATAGGGCTGATCTGATTGAAATCTGACGTGATAGTAATGAGGCGGTGAGGTCCTGTGACAATCAGAAGCCCAAACGCTGCCTCTCTTACCTACAGTTAGTTCCTGATGCAAAAACTTCTCTGTGGTCTGTTTGGGTCACTTTGACTCTCCAAGGTGGGCCTCTTGATCCTTTCAAAACAAGTCAACTTCAGCTACCTTAGTAAAGTCTATCGGGCCCACGGGAAAATTCTTGCATCTTTGACCCATCAAACTCTGAATGTGCAGGCCATTCCCACTGTGTCCTTTCCTCATTCTACTGATACAAAAGCAGCTCCAGCTGGTCTCGCTTTTTAGCCTTTTTCAGGTGGAAGTCAGGTATCAGTCCATTTATCTCCCAAACCTCAGCAGCACATGCATGTCAAACCAAGAAGTTCTCCTGAAGCCCCTCAATCTGGATGAAGAAAGGAGAAAAGCCACAGCATATACTACTCTCTCCAAGGAAGTTCTCACATGAGGTCCCTCTCATGAACTCTTATACTTTACTTATATAGCCTATAGGTAAGTGACAGGTTAACTGTAGCAATACTTGTCTCTGGGCATTGTTTCTGCAAATCCTGCATGAATGACACAGCACCTCAATTTTGAACGTAGGTTACTTGCAATCTATTGTTCTTGGATTTGGTGTCTCTGAATAAATACTAGAAGAGTTCCCATTTTAACATCCTGTTACAGTTCTACTTCCAGGTAAGATTATAAGCAGGTCATAGCAGGCTCATGTTCCTGTTGCAAAAACTATGGGGGAAAAGATAAAAAAAACTTGTTCAAAGACAATAGAGAGCTATTAAAGTAATGAGATCCAGACGAAGTAAAATTGCAGGAAGAAGGAATATTTTCTAGGTGAACTGACAACTGGCTGCCATTTCCTTCCCTGGGGTCACTCGCAGATTCTAGGTACGCAGTGGGAATCACGCTTGGTCTGGGAAGAGAAACTCTACTGAAAAAAATAAAGTAGAACTTTTGACAACCACAAGAGTCTCCTCCCTTAAAGATGTTTGCCAGATTTTAAAGGTGCAAGCAACAGGAGGCTCAAGAGCCAAACTTAAACTATGGACAGAAGGGTAGAAGCGAACTCCCTACAGTTTTTGAAGGAGCTGGTGATGGAGACCTGCCACGCTTTCAATCAAAATATTAGGAGAGCCCTATTCATGGAAAAAGAATGAGCCAGTAGTAGACTACATTAAATTAAAATGGCAACCAAGCCCCAACCCAGCTCAATCACTGATTAGATTAGGTCATCAGCCCCTCCATCTACCTGACACAGGAAAGGTCAAATACTCTTTGGGGAAAGCATCATTTGCAGCATTTACAATTCTCTTATATGCAATATATGGCATACAATCAAAATTACACAGCATCTAAAGAGGCAGGGAAAATGTGACTGGTAAGTGAAAGAATGAACAGACAATAATAGAAGCAGACCGACAGATGATCCAAATATTAGAGTTGGCAGACAGGGACTTTAAAATAACTATTATAAATATATTCAAGAAAATAAAAAAAAAAGGATGGAGAATTTCTAGAGATACTCTCCACACTAAAAGTGAAAAATATAATATTTCAAATTAAGAATTTATTGGATGTGTTTAACAGTAGACTGGATACAGCACAAAGCAGAATCAGTACACTCAGAGTTAGGTCAATAGGAAATATTCAAACTGAAAGAAGAAAAACAAAAGAAGGAAAAGAACAGAGCATAAGAGACATGTGGGATCCAGTCATTTTAGTACAGGATTGCAGGATATCCTAAACTAGTGTTTTATTATGTTCCTTCTCCACACTCTATGTGTGGTACTGTCTATTTCAGGTCCCTTAGACGGTAGTACATTTACTTGTATCACGAGTGGGGTCAACAAAGGCCTGGAAACACTCTACTACAAGACAGAAAGGAGAAGGAATAAACAATATGGTTAAATGTTGTCCCCAACAATAATGATCTTCCCAGAATGTAGTTAGTCACACAGGAATGGTCTGGGAAAGCTGGAAAGGTTCCAGATAAGATTGGAAACAGACCAAGGATGCCGGGAAAACAAAAGATGGTTGTAATTTTTTTAAATGCCTATTATTTTAGCTAGGTTGATAAATGTTTTCTTTAAACCTGATACATTACATTAATGGGACAAGGAAAGTGGGGATGTTGCTTACTGCATCAGGTGTTAAATGTTAAAATTACAGAGATTAATTAATCTGGGTATAATTCAGTAACTTTATAAAGGGACAAAGGTCCTAGAGCAGGTAGATGTTTTCCATGATAAGGTAAATGATCAAATGTCCTATGTAACAATACACAAAAGGGCTTTGAATACCAGGAGCTCCCTCAAAGAATGTGACTATAAATGTCAGCACCAGATAACGGTTAAGGGTCTAGCCAAGTGTCTTTCAAACTGTGTTTCACAGGGCCCTAGACCTCATCAGAAGAGCTTTCACAAATTATACACAGAACACAAAGAATATGACAAATTGGATGCTGAGATTGATAAAAGGTAGCTATTACCCATAACCTCAAAGTTCTGATTTGCATTTATAAAACTGTTCATTGTTCTGATTAATTGATTTTATGAATGTTATACATTTGAATAAGCTAAATTATGCATAACACAATGTTGCCTGGCAAAAACTTCTACTAAGCAAAGATAGACAATACAATTTAATACCTATGATCTAATGTGAGTTATCTTAGAAAAACTGGAAGGAAAATGAAGACATCGAATATGTGTGAATATTTCAAATAAATCATATTCATTGTTATAGTGCTTTATAGCTTACAAACTGCAATTACATTATTTCAAAGGACTCAAAAATAGTACTGTGAAAGTACTCAGATAATACCACATCCCGCTTTCCCAGATGAAGAAATAGTAACAAGTATAGTCACATGCCCCAAGATCCACACTCATCAGTATTTAAGAAGCTGACTCAAAAACAGGTCATCAAACTTCAAATTCAGAGTTCTATCATAGTACTCCATATATATTATGACACATACACACACACAGATATACACAGACACATCATCCCTATCTATGTATGAATAAGGGAGAGAGAATTATTCCTATTCTCTTCTGAAATAATGAAAAAGCATTAGTTTAAGAAGAAGTGAAAGATACAACAGTCTGGGTTTAAAAAGACTTCTCTTTAGTCTTTCTAGGCTACCCAGAGAAGTAAAAGAGTAGGAATACAGAGTTGAAAGTAAAAATTGACAAGTTGCATAAAGTTTACTTAATTACTCTGATGTTTAAAAAATATAGAAGATGGAAAACAAAACCCAAATGTTAGTAACAGCATTAAAAAGAAACATATTATCCTGAAAGGATACATAAGACACTAGTAATACAATTACCTCTGAAGAGGAAAATTGAGTGACGAGATGGGTGACAATAGAGGTGGGAGGGAGACATTTTTCCACTGTATAATCTGTGGCTGATTTTTGAATCATGTACACATACTATTTTATGTTTTTAAGGAACATACTTTTTGAAGGCAAAAATAGATATGAATATAAATATATTTTTAAAGAATGTTAAGAAAACGAAAGTATAATTGCCCTTAAACAGAAAAATTGACTTCAAAGGGTAAAAAAAGTAAAGACAGAAATAGTCTAAGCATTGCCCAAAAGTCCTAAACACTTACTTGTGCTGACTATAAAAGTAAAACATACTTTTATATATAAATATTAGGAAAAAATTACAGGATATTTTTAGGTCATTCATAAATAATCACTATTAACAATTTGGTGTATTTCTCTCTAAAGTTTCATGATTAAGTGCTAACATTTTTAGAAGTATCCTTTATCAAGTTAAGAAAATTCCTATTTCTAATTTGTTTATCAAGTTAAGAAAATTCCTATTTCTAATTTGTTAACACGAATAAATACTGAATTTTATAGAAAGCTCTTTCTAGATCCATCAAGATCAGATTCCTTCTTAAAAATGAATATGGAGTATCTCACACTAATAGATTTCCTATAGTTTAAAGATACTTTGCATTCCTGCAATACACCTTACCTAAACACAAATTAAGTAATTTATGTTTCACCTTCTCCCTCAATTGAACTTACTTGTATTTTTAGGTTTGCAAAACCTCAAGGTATTTTATTAACAGCTTACTTGCAATTTTAAGTAAATAAGCTTATATTAAATCCATTTTTCATCCCATTTTAAATAATTTTGGGTTGGATTTATCCATAATGGATCTTTTTCACTCCTATTCCCCACCCTTTACAGTCTACATAATTAAGAGTTGACTGAATGTTTAAGGACATTTAGCAGTTAAGAAATGAGTAATAGTCTGACAGAACATAACTGTTCTACTAGAAACAAAGCAAACTTTATAAAATATATGACACCGAATTACAGTGCAAGAAGCTTAAATTTTTGGTAGACAACAATCAATATTAAATCTACATTTCTTGCAATATAAAAAAAACACCAAGTTAGATAAGCAAGTTTCTAAGCTTTAAGGAACTTTTGATAGTGAAAAACAAGGTAATGGACAACCATGACTTCACTGTCATTAGATAAAAGGGTAGAAAAAAATTTTATAATGATAAAAAGCTCCAGAATATGAAAAAAATCTCTAAAATAGGCTGTAAAAGGAAGAATGGAAAATAAGGAAAAGAAATTTGACTAAAGAGACCTCTATAGTTTAAATACCCACTTCTGTAGATTTTAATCATCAGGTTGCTACCTGAAGGACAGAACTGCACAGCTCTAGTGTCAGGCTCTGCTCTGTCAATAACCTCACTACAAGGGCAATTTGAGCCTTAGATGAAGCTGAGCAAAAACACAGCTCCAGGTCTTACTGGATCACACAGCTCCCCTTCATGAGGGAGATAACATACTAACTGATCTCCCTGTCTGCACTGCTGAGAGTCTCACAACCACTTTCCTCACTGCAGCCAGATGCTGTACTTAAAATTAATCTGATTTATGAGTCTTGTTTACCTAAGACTCTTCAATGACTCCACCCTCACCCCGTCACACTCAGTTCAGCATGAACTCCCCCGTTCAGCATGAACTCCCCCGCACAGCATGCTGTGGTTCCCTACTAGCTACACAGACTCACTCCTGCCACGTGCCACTCCCAACTTTACACCCCAGGACACCAGAACCCTTCTCCAGTCCTGCCCTACCATCATACCCTCAATTTCACAGTGACACTTTGGATGAATCAGACTTCTCTTGACTGAATTCCTCCTTTACATCCATCAAGATTCAACCCAGGAAACAATCCTTCTGAAGGAAACTTTCTAAAAGCCACAGAGCAGGCAAAGTTCCCCTCCTTTGGACATAGCTCCCTGAGTATACATCTTTCATAACACCTACTGCACCTTACGAAATTATCTTTTTTATTTCTAAAGTTTATTTCCCTTGAGTAAACAACTCAAGAGCAAAGACTGTATTTGAATGCCAGTGAGGAAGAGCATATCACACATGTAGTGGGTATTGAATAAATATATACTGAACTGAAATACTGGGCACAAAAAAATGAAAAATTAACAAACATAGCTTGACCTATTCTTAGCCAATTCATTAGCAAGTCCTGTCAGTTCTACTTCCACCCAAATCCATCTACTGCACATTTTAGCACAGCCAGCACGCCAGTCCAGCTTCCAGGATCTCTCATGTAGACTTTAAAGATTCTATTTATTTTATTTTTTCCCCCCAAAGCCCCAGTAGATAGTTGTATGTCATAGCTGCACATCCTTCTAGTTGCTGTATGTGGGACTCGGCCTCAGGATGGACGGAGAAGTGGTGCCTCGATGCGCACCCGGGATCCGAACCCGGGCCACCAGCATTGCAGCGCGCGCACTTAACCACCAAGCCACAGGGCCGGCCCTCTCATGTAGACTTGAATCGCCTCCTGATTTCCCTGCTTCCGGACCCACCATCCAGTCTAACACACATACACATGCTCCACTATCCCTCCCATCATCTGTTTCCAACAGCCAGTGATCTGTAAATGTAAATGTAAAAAATGTAAAAAAAAAAAAAATGTAAAAAAAAAAAAAAAATCTGTAAAATGTAAATGTAAAAAATCCTTTAAAAATGGATTTAAATAAAAAATCCTGTATTTGCTTTCTATTGTATTTAGACTAAAATTCAAACTCCAACAGTGCCCTAGGTTGCCCTACATCATCTGACTCCTTGCAAGTTTTGTACTCATTTTGTATTACTCCATCTCTACTGGGCTCCTTCTAAATCTTCCAATACAATAAGCTACTTTCCACCTCAGTGTCTTTCCCACGGCTCCTTCCTCTGCCTAGAAGACTCTTCCTTCAGCTAGCTGCTACTTCTCAAAGCTCAGCTCAAGTGTCACAATCCAATCCAAAGCAGCTTTTTTACCCCTCAACCATTGTCTTCTTTGTACTTATTACCATCTCGAATTATTAATTTGCCCACTTGCTTTTGTGTACATCTATCCCTCAGGAGGCCAGGAACTTTGTGTTTTGTTCATCACTGTAGACCCACGTGCCTAGGAACAGTGCCTTGCACACGCAGCAAGCACTCCTAAGCATTTGTAAAACAAAAGAAATAAAGCAAGAAAAGTAACTCTTATTTAAGATTTACATGAAACAAGCCAGGAAAGAAATGGATAATTACTCTACCAAACAAGGCAGGACACATCCTATTATTAGTATTTGCAAGCAGATAGGCTCGTGTTACTGGGATCTATTATCAACAAGCATCCCGAGTGTATTTCCCAAAGCTCACGGGAAAAAGGTCAACAGGAAGTAGAAAGCTTTCACACGCTATATGCTAGCCGATGTGTATGACACTGCAAACAATCATTTTAGAAAATTCTATATGGTGACACTCCCCAAAAACCCTGTAATGCACACAAAAAGTAGTGAAACACTTAAAAAACACTTGCTACTTTATTAAAAAAACAGTATTTCTGACAGTGGTACTTATCTGTAAACGATTAAATTTACACTAGTAAAACTTCAACCTCTTAAATAACAGATCCTTCCAATACAAGAGGTGGTCTTCAAGACAGGTTCTGACTGCGTATGACAAGAAGCTGCCTCATATACTGTTCTCTCTTGAAAGTAATGCTGCTATTCAAACTAAAATTATGTAAAATTCATCACGATGTTAGCAGCCCCTTTTAACTCCTTACTGACCGAAGTCTTGACCAAGAGGGGAGAAAACTGTCACTACTGCACTAGTGAGAGAAAAAACTTTGAATCTTTATTCAAATGTCATTCAATCACAGAAATTAGGATAACTTACAATGAAGCATTTAGGCAATGAAGATAAATGAAGACAGTGAAGATAAAACTTAACACAACTGTTTATTTTGCTTGATTAAACCTTCTCACTATTCAAGAAAATGATTTGTAAAATAAACAAGTCTTAACTAGTAAAACAAAATACGAAAGGTTAAAAATAACTGTCATATTTTAATAATCACTATTTACAGGTGACTTGAAAGTGACAAACTTCAATAACTTTCCCTCAGAATCCTTTAAGCAATTTTCAACAGTATGACCAGCAAATTTCTGATCTACCACCACTTACCTTGGTATGGTAACACATTTAGTATTACAATTTTGAGTGGTGATGGCTTTCTCAAGCTCATCTAATCGTCCTGTTTTCTTTAGCTTCTTCACCAAACTTTTAACTGCTTTCTCACACCACTTTTCTTCCTGTCCATTCTGCTCTCCTCCACCTGCTCCTCCAGATCCACCAGCTGATTTCTTCCATCCCAGCAGTCTCTTTACAACTGGTGGAGTGAATGGCAAGATGGACGACATGTTCTTACCAAAGGCAGCAATCCACGCTAAGAAAATATTCTCCTTTATCTAACCTAGAAAAGATATGGAAAGCTTAATTTAGAGGCTAACTTTAAAGTCAAGTAATAATTTCAACACAGTATTGAGAGCAAACTACAGAATGAGATAGAAATTCAAGTGATTACTTTCGCAACAGACTTTCAGAAGTTCTCTTCTTGGCCCTTTGAGCAAACAAACCCTTATAAAATCTTTATCAACACTGGACAAGTTTATCACTACCAATACTACCTTATTTTTAACTTTTAATAGTGTCAAGAATTAAAATATTTTCACCAAAAGAAAGTTTTTCTCATTTTTTAGAGCTTCAATCTATTCTCAAAACTTAAAAAAATATTTTAAAAAATTTACAAGCCCATTCTCCCCAAAGATTCAAACTTTCATAACTGACTAAATAAGTATCATCAAGTAAAATCTAAAGTTGTAAAAGGGAAAAGGCATCAAGTGTGAAGTAAACAACAAGAATAATGAAATAAAGGTAAATAAGAGTCTGTGAAGAAAAGCTTTGGTTCATTTTTACCATTCCTCGAGAAGAATTTTAATTAAGCCTCTTTTTTAAAATATATTTTCATTTTTATCTAAGTAACAATGTGCATAGTGAGTAAAGTCAAATATAGTTTCTCTTCCCACACTGATATATAATTCTTCAAAATCTTTTAACTTTCATTTTATTCTTGCTATTTATACCTCAGTAATAGGCTTATAACGGTAACCTTTGAAATATCAAGTTAAGGTACTATCTATTAATTTTTCTATGGAAAATGAGGATTTACACCATAATCACTCACTTTCCTCCAACCTCAAAAATAATTATCTCCCAATTATAGTTAAATAATCATGTATATAATTTTGTACCTGATGAGATTAGTAGTAAGCAACTATATAATCGTGTTTCCCTTTTTGTACAACTCTTTTTCCCAGAGTTAATTATCTTAGTTTTTCATTTGCTTAGTTTTCTATGCATTGACCACAAATTCTTCCCACACTCTCCACAAGTTCCTCAATTAAATTTTAATTTTATGACTTTAATCTCAAAATAGAGAGAAATTCATTTACCACTTTAGGACAGAACTGGAGAGTTAGACTTCAGAAAAATGGAAAAGATTTAGAAACATAGTTCTCAAAAATACTACAGAAAATCAACTAAAGTGAAATAAATTTTATCAGGTATTTGCCAGAATATACATTAAAGAATATTCCAGGAGAGGAGCTGCACTTCTAACTGGGATGTAGAAAGTCACAATAGACCATCACCTTCGTCCTTACAATCAGAACAAGCCAGATAAGCTACAAAATCATGGTTTTCTGAATCGATCAGAAAGTTAAGGATGCAAAGTAACCTAAGTGGAACTAAACTCCAGAAAGTAATGAACCTTGATAAAAGAAAGGCCCATGGAGGGTCTCTTTCCTAGCGGAGTGGCTAAGGAGGAATATTCCACCATAGACGGGGAAAGGGGAAACCAACCTAAACTTTAATATATTTTAATAGCAACATGTAGGCTGACAAGACATATTAGAATTCCAAGGATTTCACAGAGCAAATCTGCACCACCCAACCACTCATTCCCAGAAGTCTTCACCAAGTGCTTGCCAAAATACGCCAAAGGTTGGGGGACAGGGCTGGAAAGCTGCGAGATACCCCAAGAAGATTATGGTCTCCCTCAAATGCAAAAAATCTGTCCTCTGATGGGGGGGGGGGGGATGAGCAGAAGTGCGAGAAATCAACCCAAGAGACTCTAGACATTCAGCTGTGGTAGGAATAAGGTAGGACAGGAGAGCTGAAAGAAAAACTTCCACTCAGATACTCTGGACATTGAACCACCAAGGCTAGGGTAGGGAAGGACTGCTAGGAGAAATCCCTGGAAGGCATTACTAGTAGAGAAATATCTCACTAGGCACAAAAGCCAGGGGCAGGACTGGAGACCAAAAAGAACCCCAGAATGACCAAGGAATCGACAGCTGGTTGTAAAGCAGAGAAACTGCCTATGGTTCAGACAGCTGATGGCTCAGATATGAAGTGCAAAGAGATAACTGAAATTATACTCAGACAACAAATCTTGGGGTAAGTCATGTCTTAATCTTGCTCTCAAAACAACTGCACTAAATCAAACTGAAGTTCAAAGCCCAGTACTACCTCAACTATACATCTTACTGACTTAGCCCCACTATCTACCTATCTATCAATCAAGAAATGATGGACTATTTCCTGCAGGTAAATAATACTTACTTCAATCAGCACTGTTTTTATACAAATGCTCAGCATTCAATCAAAAATTACAAGACACGGAGTAGCAAACCATAGTCAAAAGATGAAATTATTAATATAATCACATCAGAGGGCCCAGATGTTGGAATTTTCAGTCATAGGTTTTAAAATAACTATGATAAAAAAACACATTAAAGGATCTGCTGAAAAAGATGGACAACGTGCATAATGAAATGGAGAATTTCATCACAGACACTGAAGCTATAAAAGAGGATCATAGGCAAGGCCAGCCCCATGGCACAGTGGTTAAGTTCGCGCACTCCACTTCAGCTGCCCAGGGTTCACAGGTTCAGATCCCAGGCGCAGATCTACAAACCACTCATCAAGCCATGCTGTGGCGACGTTCCATATACAAAATAGAGGAAGATGGGCAGATGTTAGCTCAGGGCCAATCTTCCTCAGCATAAAAAAAAAAAAAAGGATCATAGGGAAATATTAGAAATACAGTATCAGAAATCAAAGATTTTTTCTTTAGATGGACTTAATAACAGACAGAAATGAGTACTGAACTTGAAGACAAGCCAAAATAAAGTACTCAGATTGAAACACAAAAAGAGAAAAAAAAAGTGTAGAAAAAACCCCAGAACATCCAATACCAAATGTCAACTGGGTTTAACTAAAGTTTAACTGGAACATCAGAGAGAGGTGAAAAAGAGAATGGGGGCAGGAAAAACAGAGATAACGGTCAAGAACTTTTCAAAAGTGATGGCAGATATCAACCCACAGATGCAAAGGAAACACAGTCCACAGTCAATCTGCTGACTACTAAAGGTACAAGTACAGATGAAGGCTGAGTGTCAGCCAGGGTGACAGTTAAAAATCCCTGGAAGACTCAGACAAGGGGAATCTGCACTCACTCACCAGCTCTTTTCCAAGGGCCTCAAATGAGTGGTCTTGAAAAAGACTGGCATGGGCTAAGAGACGGAAGAGAGTTCCTTCACTTGTTGGTATCTCATGTGAAACAAAAGCCTTCAAATGGAAGGGGAGATGCAAGAAAGCCTCCCACACCCAGGGCCTGATCCCTTGCTTCTTGGGAAGAGTAGAGCAAAAGCTGTGTTGTCACATTGCCTTCTAGTCCTGCAGTCAAATCTCCCTCTACCCTCCTCTTATAAGGACAATTTATAATTACATTTAGGGCTCACCCAGATAATCCACAAGAATCTCTCTATCTCAAGACCCTTAACTTAATCACATCTGGAAAGTCCTTTCTGCCATATAAAATAACTTTCACTGGTTCTGGGAATTAAGACCTGGATGTCTTTGGGGATCGTTATGCAGCCTACTACATGGAGTAACTGGAACACTTATACACGGATGTGAGTGTAAAATGGTACAGCGCCTTTGGAACACTGGCAAATTCCTAAAATGTTGAACATACATCTACTCTCTATTATAATACCACTCCTAGACACATATTCAAGAAAAATGAAAACATCCACAAAGAGAGATCTGTACAAGAATGGTCATAGCAGCCATATTCATAATAGCCCAAATATCAACATAAAACTGCAAGAAAAACAAAACAAAACATGGTATAGTCATACAAAGGAATACTGCTCAGGAACAAAAATGAGTGAGCTGCTTATATACTTCACAATATGGGCGAATCTCAAAAACATCATGCGGGGCCAAAGATACACAAAAATATATACTGATTCCACTTATGACTTCTAACAACAGGTGAAACTAATCCAGTGATAGAAGTCAAATGGCTATTTCAGGAAAGGGGAGGGGACACATACAGAAATGCTTGGTCAGACGCACAAAGTACCTTTTTGAGGTGATAAAACTGTTTTCTATTTTGTTTTGAGAAGTAGTTACATATGAGTACACAATTATCAACTCACAAAACTGAACACTTAAGGTTTGGGCATTTATCAAATGTAAATTACAATTCAAAAAAAATTAAAAAGGTATCTGGACAAATACATTAAGAAGTTCCTAGATAAGCTAAGTTAAACGAATTTATTTAAGAACTTCTCAAACCTTCAATATGCCAAAGCATACCATAAATTTCAGAAGGGAGGAGAGGCTGCAGTTGACCAAAGATGTAAATCTAATGGTGTCTGTCCACAACATGCAGGTAGCCTCTGCAAGCATATTTAGGCAAATGCTGGGCAACAGGCCCAGGGTGGGAGGTCGGAAATTTTCTTTTTATCATTTTGAGAGCCCAGTGACAAGCAATCACAAACTTATTTGGGGTACTAACAGTATGATTTCTGTCATAAAGGTATACATTCACTAAAAAAAGAAATTAAGTATAATTCTCAAAAAAGGACTCTGAAGTCTCAAAAGAGCATTTTCAAAAATGGTCTTCCAGGAGCCAGCCCAGTGGCACAGTGGTTAAAGTTCTCACGCTCCACTTCGGCAGCCTGGGGTTCGCAGGTTCAGATCCCAGGCACAGACATATGCACCACTTGTCAGGCCATGCTGTGGCGGCATCCCATATAAAGTAGAGGAAGATGGGCACAGATGTTAGCCCAGGGCCAATCTTCCTCAGCACAGGAAAAAAAAAAAAAAAAAAAAAAAAGAGGAGGATTGGCAACAGATGTTAGCTAAGGGCTAATATTCCCCACAACAGGAAGAAACAAAAAAAAGGTCTTCCAACTGAAGATACTTAGGCATTGGTAGAGTCTGCTAGAAAATAATGGTCACCACCTAATTAACAATCATACTCACTGCCCTGAAAAGGGAAAAAAAAATGGGTCCCCAACCTCAATTCAGGAGACTGTCCCAAGAAGAGGCAATATAGTATGCTGGATTTCATAAATTTATTTGGCCATGAAAACCCTTTTTCATGGACATCTCATGGAAATCCACTTAACAATGCTGCCGTGGCACCCTTCATAGCCTAGCTGTGGTTTACATACCAAAAATTCAAAAGGAGCCAATAAGTAGGATTATGTGACTTTCTTTAGCAATACAGCAGAAAAGGTGGGAAAGTAAGGTTTGCTCAGTTAGGGAACTGCAAGGTAAGTAGAAAACAATGAGAACTTGACAGTAGCACTGTTAAACTATCTACAGTGGTAGACTCTATAATAATACACATAAATGAGCACTATAGTATATAAAACTACAACTTGACAAAATAAAGCAAACACCAAAACTCCATCAAACACATAATAATCCACCAAAGTAGAAGCCTGGGACTACCAGGCAGCAAAAGGTATACCCAGCTGGCTACCTTTGGCCTCTGCTGAATTCATACACTGTGCCACAAAGCATGCTATAAGGGAGCCAGCTATATAAACCTCAACAACATGTGACACAGTCTTACCTGAGCACAGAGAATACACTTATTAATTCAACCTTTGGAAGGGAGAGGTATCGCAAAAACATCAGAGCAGAAGTCTGAAAAGAGAGAGAAAGAGAGAAAGTACACCAGGCAGAAAGTTCAGCATGTTTTCTAGAGACAGGAAATGTTTTAGGAGTTAGAAAAACATGTAGGTATTGCTAGAATATGGAGTATGAGGAAGCAATGCAGAGAGGCCAGCTCAGATTAGAAAGCTGAAGACAGAAGTTAGTGCTAATGACAGGAGTATTACTTCAGTTATTTTAGAGACAATTCACGTTATTGACCAAATGGATGTGGAGTTTCAGGAAAAGGAGGATTCAAAGATAACTGCTGCTAACTAATGTAATTGAGCAGCATGTAGTGACACACTGATCGCTATTCGGAACCCAGAAAGAGAAGCAGATCTGAAGGCTAAGGGCTACAGGGTCAGTATTATACATGCCTTTCTATAAGCAACCGTGTTCATCCCATGATCAGGAGGCAGTAGAGAACGCAGCAGAGGCTCAGGAGAAGGTAGTCAGCACACACAGAGTGTGCTCAAGCAAGGCAGAGACACAGTCCTGCATAAAAGCATAGCAGCAGGTCCCCAGGCTTGGTTTCTGAGGACTCGCCAGGTCCTGTTCCAGTCCCACACAAATTTAATCCTTAAAATAAAACTCTTTTGTGAGTTACATGAGCGACCCCTGTTCCTTGTGAAAAACCGACAGAAAAATATAACAAGAATCTATCTAAAAGGGTCTGTATCTTTGGTTCAATTAATCCATTCATGGAAATTCAGCCTAAGAAAAGGAATAAAGGGGCCGGCCCAGTGGCATAACGGTTAAGTTCGCACGTTCTGCTTCGGCAGCCCGGGGTTCGCCGGTTTGGATCCTGGGCACAGACCTACTCACCACCATCAAGCCATGCTGAGGCGGCATCCCACATAGAAGAACTAGAAGGACCTTCAACTAGGATATGCAACTATGTACTGGGTCTTTGGGGAGAAACAAGAAAAAGACAAAAATTGTCAACCGATGTTAGCTCAGGGCCAATCTTCCTCAAAAAAAAAAAAGAAAGAAAAAAGAATACAAAATTAGGGACAAAAGCAAAAAAAAAAGGAAAGGAATAAAAATTAAACTTTTGTATAATCAGCAAAAATGAAAGGGGTTCCTAGTGTTAAGAAGAATCTGAGTAAACAGGTTCTCTGTTACACTTTTGTTAGAAGAAATGTTTCTTGAGTCAACATGTGTTCTTGAGAATCTAAAAGTTTTCTATAAAACCTTTCTAATTTTTTTCTTCATGGAAATAAAATTATGAAAAGTTTAAGCCAGTTTAAGCCTGTTCTGGGTCATCTGAAGAACCTCATGACCTAGTACTATCACATGATTTCAGTGTCCCATGTCTTGGAACTGCAGTTATGACCACTTTGAAACTATGTAATCACATAAAGTTACCGGCCTTAACTTGTCACGTCTTATTGTCATATCTTTGTAACCACAGCTGGCTGACATCTGGCTAATTATCCCTAGAGAATTTTTAAATTATGCAGTGAAATAATATTTTTCAGTAATGCTGATAGTACATTTCAACTAGTTGAGCATTTTATTTTAAACGGCTAAGGTATCATATTTAGCCAACAGTTCTGAAATGTAAACATTGAATTTACGTTTTTACAAGGAATCAACGTCAATACATTCCAAGTTGAAGACAAAATGGAATAAGAAAACTAGATTTATGATCAAGTTGTTATCGAAATGTGAATGAGTCATTTACAGAATATACAGATTTCCTTCAATAGTGTAGCAGCAAGCTCTGTGCTGAAGTTAGAACTTTTTTTCAACATCTGCAAGAACTGAAAAGTAAGTTCAGATACTAACTCTGTTCCTAATTCTAGCAATAAGCAATACTTACATAATGCAGGTTTCAATAGAATAGGAAGACTTTATCTTTACAGCTAAATAAGAAAGCTTATCAAGTGATACCTCAGTAAAACTAGGATTCTAAGATGACTCACTGGAAAGTTTCAGTAAGAGGGCTGATTATCCTGAACTAGCAAATAAAGTCTTCAAGTTATTAATAACTGTATAACATAGTTTTACAAATAGCACTCTCTACATGTTTTTTTTTTTTACCTCCCGCCCCTCTACATGTTTTATTAAACTACAGTTCATATTCTTTGTGGAGTCTTCAACTGTGCTGTTCTGTTCCTACTGTTTTTATTCTGATGTAAACCCCATCACTGAATATGTATTACAAAAAATACTCCAAATCCTTAGAATGTTTTTTCATTCTGTTATCTTTTAGAATACACAAATTTATATTTTAATCTAAAGTTTCCTATGACATAACTTTACTTTTTAAAGAAATCCCTTTCTGCCCCCAACACAGTAGGGAACATTTATTCAGTGCTTACTCTATGACACAACACATTAGTCTAAGTGCCAGGTAAGCATTAACTCATTTAATTCTCTTAAGAATCCAGTGTAATTCTTAAAAATCTTAAGAATTACAAATGAGGACTCTGAGGCATGAAGAAGTACCCTGATGTATAAAGATATTCCCTTCTAGATAGTCTTGTAGACATTTTAGTTTTGCTTTTCACATTTATGTATCTAATATATCAGGAATTTGTTTTTGTTTAAGCCGTGAAATAGTGATCTAAACATCTCCTGTGAGGATCACCTATTTTATCAGCACTATTTATTAAATAGTTTATCTTTTCTTTAATTCATAATGCCACTCCTGTCACATATCAAATCCCTATAAATAAATGTCTGAATGTGGGCTTTACCTCCTCTTCACTGGTGTACTTGTTCATTAAGTGCTGTCAAGTCAGCTTTGACTCCCGGCGACCCTGTGAATGAGTGATGATGTCCACAATGTCCTGTCCTCAACAGCCCTACTCAGCTTCTGTAGACTCACACCTATGGCTTCCTTTATGGAGTCAGTCCATGTCGTATTTGATCTTCCTTTTTCCTGTTGCCTTCTAGTTTTCCCAGCATTACTGTCTTTCCCAAAGAATCCTGCCTTCTCATGATGTTCCCAAAGAGTACAGCCTCAGTTTTATCATTTTTACCTCCAGCAACAGTTCAGGCTCAATTTGCTCTAGGACCCACTTGTTCATCTTTCAGGCAGTCCAGGGTATCTGTAGAGCTCTCCTCCAACACCATATTCCAAATGAACTAATTTTTTTTCTGTCCATTTTCTTCCCTGTCCAGTTTTCATACCCGTACATAGTAATTGTTCATCAAAATGTACTTATTCATATTTACACCAATATCACAGAATTTTAGTTACTACTGTTTTCTAGTAAGTCTTCATCTCTGGAGGGTGAGCCCCCCTCATTTCAAATTTATATCAGCTATTTTAAGTTTAGTTTGTCAAGTTCCACCAAAACTCTATAGAATTTTGATTGGAAATGCAATGAATTTATATTAATCTGTGCAGAACTAACATATTTATAACACTGAGTATTCCTATTTATGAAAATGAGATGTTTCCATTTATTTGACACTTTTATCCATCAAAAAGTTGTATAATATTCTCCATAAAGGTCTCACAGTTTGTTAAATTTACTCATTACTCCAGGTATATTGGGTTTTATTGTGAATGATATATTTTAAAAAATTAAATATTTCAGTCATACAAAAAACTATATTAAAAACACCCTTGGGCCTCCCAGCCAGCTCTGTGAACTCTTAGCATTCTGCAGTATTTGATCAGATATAAGAAATAAGACATGATAGATGGATACAGCTAAGTTCCCTATGTATACTTTTCTAATCCCATTCCCCTCCCTCTTGCTTCTCAGAGATAATCACGATGCTGACTTTCCCGCATGGTCATTTAACGGTTTTGCTACATACAGTATCCATACAATAAGTTTTGCACATTTTAAAAATTTATATGCAACTTTAATATTGTTCTCGTCACTTTGCTTTTTTCACTTCGTATTCTAACTATTCATGCTGATACATATATAATCCTCAACTCTAGCTCATTGATTTTAGCTGTCATATAGCATTCCAGGGTGTGACTCTATCACAGTTCACTGTCCAATCTCCTTTTCCTAACTATTCAGGTTGTTTCCAATTTTCCACTCTTACAAACTGCCACGAGTAGTCTGGTGTATATCTTCTGGTACGTATGTGAAAGTTTTTCAAGGGCAGAAACTTTGAAAACTTCTTGATCAAAAAGGAAGCCCCAAAATGAGAAATACGTTTTACATTGCAACCTAATAAAACCACAGACACTCTTAATCAAAACAGACATTTTACCATATGTTACTCTCTGTTATTTCTCTAAATTGAGGGTCATGAACCATTAGTGAAGACAAAATCAATTCAGCTGACCCTGAGAAGTATCTTTAAAAAGAAAAAAACAGAAAAGAGAAAAAAATTAATAGATAATAAAACTAAGAGAAAATAAACACAATACAGTAGAAAACAGCATACACTTAGTTATTTCAAAAATTTTATTTCAGTTTTTGTCACATGTAAAATATATTTCCCACCACGGTCTATAAAAAATCTATGAAAGCCACCACCTGAGGACGTATACCAAGGAATGGAAATGCTGCATAGGATATGCACGTATACAATTTGACCAAGTACTGACAACATGTTGTACCAACTGTCATTCCCGCCAGGGAAGTATGAGTTCCTGTTTTACCAAATATCACCAACACTTGACTTATTTGGTCCCTCAAACTTTTGCCCAAAGGATGGATGTGACCAACAGAAGGCTGTTGATGGTTTGCAGTTCTGGACCACTAAAGAGTTAGAGAATATTTTCATGTTTACTGATTTCTCAGGATTCTATTCCTTTCAATCATCTGTTCACATTCACCATCTTTTTCTTAATTCACAAGAATCATTTATATATTCTGGATAATAATCTTTTGTTAATTACACATGCCACAAATATCTTCACCCAGTGACTTTGATGGCTTTTTTTATACTTAAGTATTTCACTTAAATGTGCTCAAATTTATAGATATTTTAAATCTTATATTATGTATACATTTTGTACTTTCTTAAAAAATCCTTCCATATGCTGTCATCTTTTAAAAGTCATAAAGTCTAAAGTTTTGCTTTTCATACTTGTAATTTACTTTTGTCTATAGTGTGAGGTAGGTACCTTCCACTCCCCAACAAAGATAATCAAGTATACCAGCACTGTATATTCAATCTTTTCTATGGCAATTACAATGCTACTTGTGTTTCTGGGCTTTTTTTTTTTTTCCTTCCATTAGTCTATATCTGAAGCAAATACCATCATGTCTTAACTACCAAAGCTATAGGATATGTCTTGGTATCTGATAAGTGAACACTCTTTCACATCCTGAGATTTTAACTGAAATGACACTGAATATACAAATAAGTGGAAAAAAACCTGACATATTTATGATACTGTGTCTTCCATTCATAAATACAAGTATATCTTCTTATAAGAAAATTTGAATTATATGGGTCTTATAATTTTCTCTATTAAGGTCCCACACGTTTTTATTTTATTTTTTCCTTGGTATTTTGTAACAGCCATTTTAAATGATGGTTTTTAAATGTAAATTTTGTCTGCTGCTGGTATATAGAAATGCACTGGTTTTTATATATTGACTTTTTTTTTTTTTTTTGGTGAGGAGATCAGCCCTGTGCTAACATCCGCCAATCCTCCTTTTTTTGCTGAGGAAGACGGCCCTGGGCTAACATCTGTGCCCATCTTCCTCCACTTTATATGGGACGCCGCCACAGCATGGCTTGCCAAGCAGTGCGTCGGTGTGCGCCCGGGATCCGAACCAGCGAACCCCGGGCCGCCGCAGCGGAGCGTGCGCACTTAACCGCTTGCGCCACCGGGCTGGCCCCTATATTGACTTTTTAAAATCAACTTTATTAAGGCACAGGTCACATACAATAAAAGGCACAGATGTTAAACATACATTTCAATGAGTTCTGACAAATGTATACGTCCATGTAAGTATCATCCCAATCAAGATATAGAACATATCCATCATCCCAGAAAGTTTCCTTGCATCCTTTTCAATCTAGCCTCTTCACCCCAGGCAATGACTGATCTCATTTCTATCAAAGTAATTTTACTTGTTCTAGAAACTCATATAATTAGAATCATGCCTTAAGTATACTTCTGTTTTTTTAACCAACACCCTTTACTCAAATTAACCAAGTTCTCTTATATTCCTAGTTTTCCAAGAATTTTTGTCAAGAATGAGTACTGCATTTTATCATATGCATTTGTTCCTTTACCCATTGAGATTATCATCTGGCTTTCTCCTTTGATGTGTTAATGTGATGAATTTCATTTATGGGTTTTCTAATGTTTAATCATCTTTACATTCCTGAGACAACCCCTAATTAGTCATGGTATTTTTGCTTTGAGCAAATACTAACATTTTACCAAAAATGTTTACTGCTATGTTCATTATTGAGAGGTGGCCTATCCATTTCCCTTCTCATACTACACTTGTCCCACTGGAGTTTCAAGATTACAGCAGCCTAGCAAAATGATTTTTTCTGTTATTTTCTATAACATTTTGTATAAAATTGGAATTACTGATTCTTCATATGTTTTATAGAACTTGCCCATCTGGAGTTTTCACTTGGGTTTTTTTTTTAAGATTTTTATTTAATTTTATTTTGGTGTAGGTAGATTTCTAACTATGAATTTAAATTTTTAAATTATAATCTAATCAAGTTTCTTATTCTTAAACCAATTCTGGTAATTTACTTTGCTAGAAATTTTCCTTTCTATCTGTTTTCAAATTTAAAGGAAAAAGCTGTTCACAGTGTTCTTAGTTTTAAATCTCACTTTGTCTGTCGTCATATCCCTTTTTCATTTCTAACATTTGTACCTTCTTTTTCTCCTCCATCAATCTTGGCAAACTTGGGCTTTTCAACTTAGCACCTTTGGCTTAGATGATCCATTATCTGTTTTTTTTTTTTTAATTAATGTTTTTCAACTTTATTTCCTTCCTTTTTCTAATTCATTACACTGATTTTTTTCTAACTCTCTACATTGTATAGTTAACTCATTAATTTTCAGTTCTTTACTAATAAACATTTAAGGTTCTAAGTTTCCCAGACAGACAAATGGACTTTTGTTGTATCTCACTTTTGACAGTGTTTTTTTCAACATTCTGTTCTAAACATTTTCTAATTTTTATGAGTTGTTCTTCATCTCATGAATTTAGCAATATGTTTTTCAGTATACAACTATGGATTTGGGACTTGTTGCTATCCTCCTGTTATGTTTCTAACTTAACTGACTACGGTCCAAGGATGTGATTTGTAAGGTATAAATTTTTGGGAATTTATCAACACTTGCTTTGAGGTCTAGTACATAACCAATTTTTGTAAAATTCCATGGGTACTTGAAAAGAATACATCTTCCGTAATTGCTGCACACTTGCTAACTGCACCTTCCCAATCCTGTACAATCTTATAATATTTTTATCTCTCTCTTCTTCACTACTGAGAGGTGTACGTATTAAAATCTCCTACTATAATTATACATTTTTTGATTTATCCTTGTAATTCTGCCAATTTTGCTATATACATTGCTATAGACTGAATATTTGTGTCCCCACACCACCCCTCCCCTGAAATTCATATGTCAAAACCTAATTCCCAATGTGATGGTATCCGGAGGTGGGGCCTTTGGGAGGTAATTAGGTCATGAGAGTGAAGCCCTCATGAATGGGATTAGTGTCCTTATAACAGAGACTGCAGGGAATTCCCTTGCCCCATTCTGCCAGATGAGGTTGGAGCAAAAGGACAGCTGTCTTTGAAGTAAGAAGCAAGACCAGACACCAAATCTGCGGGCGCCCTGAACCTGGACTTCCCAGTTTCCAGAACTGTGAGAAATAAATTTCTGTTTATAAGCCACCCAGTCTATGGAATTGTTATAGCAGCCTGAATGGACTAAAACACAGATGACGCCTAGTCTATCTTTTTTCATCCTTTACTTTGAAACTATGTCATCATACTTTTAGATGTGTCTGCTAATATAAAGCATTCAGTTGGATTTTTTAAAAAGTTTTCATTCTCCTTTAACCAGCAAGCTTAATCTAAAATTATGTACTGGATTTATGGAGATATTTAAGCTTATTTTCTATCATCTTATTTTCTGTTTTCTAATTCCTATGCATTTTCTTTGATTCTTTTTTCTTTTTTCCTGCCTTCTATTGGAATGATCAAATTTTCTTAACTTCCACCTCCTCATCTCCACTGACTTGGAGTTACACATTCTACTCCAATTCTTTCGGAGGATTATCCTTAAATTTTTTTTAATGGAAAACTTGAATCAGTGGGTTGCAGGTGAAAATAGCAGCCTATTAAAAACCATAATAAAAGAATTAAAAAAGAAAAAAAGAAAAGACAGTCTCATCAGGATAGGGAGAAGAGTAAGGAGAAAACAAACAAAATTTGATAACAAAAATGGATGGAGGAGGAATAACTGTGAACAGATCAGAGACTAACTCTAGGCTAGCTGTGGGGAAACGTTCCGATTTACACAGCAGAGTACTCAAAAGGTTAAGTAACAGACAGCTCCAGCCATTCCCCCATCTCGAACCGACGGCCAGGAGGGAGAAGGAGATAAATAGGTAGAATTGAGTGAGAGACATCTGAGAAGCAATTAGATCACTAAATCTGCTCCCCAACTCTATATCTCACTGGGTAACTGCTCCTCTCCCCCTCCAGAAGACTAAATGTTTATTCTCAGCAGAGAATAAAACAGTTTCCCTGGACTAGGAGATGGCCTGGGTACCACTAGGAGAAGAGAGGGAGTAAATGAAGATGAGCATGTTGCATGCTAACTACAGAGACTCCCCAACCCCTTCCCTCCTTTGGGTTGTGGCTCCCAAAATACTAGCAGCCAAACCTTTACCCACTTAGTCAGATCAGGACTCCTCTCTGGGGTACCTGACCAACCCAGGAGGAAAGAGGGACAGACACTAATATTGAGAGTTTACCAACAAATAGCCCACTCAGATCACTCGACAGTGAAACTGAAAGGAGACAAGCCTCACCCACAGGCTTAGTTTCCGATCAGCTTTTTAGACCCCTACCTTAGTAATCAAAGATTACTTTGATTATCTGAGGAAAAATGGCAAGCAAAAACAGAAAAATGCAACTTCAAGAAATTTGAGACTATACAGAGAAAGAAAACATTGTAAAAATCATCAATATAGCCAGAGAAATAAGATACAGCAACCCTGAAGCAAGAGCAGCATGCTTTACAAAGGGAACATTCAAAGAAGAAAAGAAGAGCTCTTAGATAGCCTGATAGCTCCTGATAGCAGAAATGGGAGAGAAAATCAATACAAGAGCTGGAAGATAAAGCAGAGGAAATCTCCCAGAAAGCAGAACAAAAAAAAAAAGATGGAAAATAGTAGAGAAAAGTGAAGAAAACTGGAGCACCAGTTCAGGAGGTCCAATGTCCAAACAGGACTTCTAGAAAGACATCAGAGATAATGGGGGGTGGGGAGGGCAATCAAAGAAATCAAGAATAGCCTCTGAACTGAAAGATGGGAGTTTTCAGACTGAAAGGGCCTATCAAGACCCCAGCACATTGGATGATCACCCAGATCAACGTCTGTAGGCTGTGAAACTTCAGATTGCTGTGGACAAAGGAAGAGCCTAAAGTCTCCAAGGAGAAAAAACAGGTGATATAGAAAAGAATCAGAATGGCTTTGTTTTTCTCAATAGTAACAGTGTAAGTGAAGTCAACAGAGCAATGCCTTCACAATTCCGAAAAAAAAATTACTTCCAACCTAGAACTCTTATTACCCAACCAGGATAAAATAAAGGTAACATCTCCAAATACATACCCCACACAAACATTTACCTCTTTCTCGAGTAAAGTCCTGAAGGATATGTTTCATCAAAAGGAGGGAGAGCAAAAGAATAGATCTAACAAAGGAGAAAGATGAAAGAACCCCCTAAAATTATAGGGAAGGGGGATCCCAGGGTGACTGCTCTGTACTACGTGTAGAGGCAACCAGTGCGAATTTGAGCTGGTTCAAAAACATGTAGCCAAGAATAATGCCAGGCTTCTCTCCAAAGTGAACAAACATCATAAAAGTCAACGGAAGCAAGACTTTCACTGATGAGACCCACAATGATCACGGTAAATGGCTGAGTGAGACAATAAAGAACAGCCTAGTACCTCTCTTTTTAACCAACATCTTAGCAAGAGATTTCTGATCCTACAAATTAAAATGCAAAAGAAAAAAACCTGACTGATAAGAGGAATCCTCATATTTATGTACTGGACAGTGCAGCTCTAGAAGGATACACAGGGAGCTAGTGACAGTGGTTACATTTCTGGAAAGCGGAACTGGGTAGCAGGAGGTAGGAGATCTGAAGGAGACTTTTCATTACTTACTACTTTGTTCCTTTTGAATTTTGTACCGTGTGCATGTACCACCCAGTCAAAAAAATGAATAAAGTACATTCCCTAAAATAAACAAATATAGATATCCTTTGATCTACTTCTAGAAATCTTACGTATCTGTATAATGATGTATAAACAAAGTTATTTGTCACAGCACTGTTTTTAATACAAGACTAGAAATAACCTATACGCCCATCAATAGAGGACTGACGAACTGTATTACAGACACCCACACAAAATACCGTGCAACCAAAAGAAAAAGTAAAAAGGCACTCATTACGTACTGACATAGAAATCTCCAAGATGCATTATTAAGTAAAACATATGACCATTTGCACTAAAACCACAAAGTTACTCATATATGCATAAAATCTCTGTAACAATACACAAAAACGGTAGTAATGCTACTTGCCCTTGGAAAGGCAACTGGGTGGCAAAGGACAGGCTGACAAAGAGACTTTTCACCACATATCCTTTTGTACCTTCTGAATTTCAAATTACAATAATGTATTACCTATTTTTAAAAACCCACTATTCTACATCTGGCTAGTGTCTGCTTTTTATTTACCCTGCTTGGCCTTCAGGAGATATTTAAAAAGACTAGTGTTTTTCTAGTTCCTCCGTAGAGAGGTCTGAGGCTTGTTCTTCCCAGAGGCCACAGATGTTTCAATGATATCGAAAGTTTTTATATATATATATGTATTTTTTAGCCTACAGTTCCCAGAGTTCTATCTCCCTTCTCTGAATGGCTTTACAATCCCATCCCCAGCTACTGAATTCTTATCTAGCAAATTCCCCAAGGCCAGCTCTTCCTTAACACTGATTTTTCTAAGTTTCTGATACCTGGAGACTTGTCTCCCTCTCTCCCTCCCTCTCTAGATCAACTACATACATAAGAGAAAACAAGTCTTACGTTTTATCCAAGATTTGTAGCAGGAGGAATGGGCCTAATCTGTCTGCTCTAGCACGTCTGTTTGTGTGATTTCAAGAAATCTAGATAGAATATAGCCAATAATGGCAAATGCTAAGCAAAGTAGTAAGATAACTGAAAAAAAACTGCTGAACTTGGCAGTTCAGAATTCACCGATGACGTCTGAGAGGGCAGTGGGAAGGGGAATATGAAAAAGAGTGGTAAAAAACACTTCACCAAGTTCAAATCTAGAACAAAAGTAGTAAATACAGAAAGCAAATGTAGATTTCAAATATTCTCAAACTGCAAATACAAAATATTTCCCAAATACCTATAATTTGAATTTTTATTTCAAAATAAAATCAAGTTATATATTTCAACAGAAAATAGTTGAAATGTGATGGTGCTGCCTCATAAAAACACCTAAGGTCTCACTGGAAATACTCTAAAATCACTATTAGATTTTTGGCAATCCATGTTCAAACATGTATCACACAAGGTAGAGAAAAAAGCAGATTACTTATGACCTGGATTTTTACAACTGTTCTAAGTCAAAGAAATCAGGACAATAGAAAGCATTAAAAAAATAAAAATACACAAAAACATTTAAAAAAAAAAAACAACCCAGATTTCTCAATTCTCACTGTAACGATGCATTTTTCCAAAGTTGTAAGCTAGTAAGAAAAGACACTGCCAACTGGAAACCTAAGTTGGCCTCAAGGAGAAAGATGGGTAATGTCCCCTTTAAACAAAAGCAAATAGGAAATATTCATGTGTTCAATTTTATGGACTGTTAAAACCTAATGCTAGAGCTTGAATTTAACCCTAAAAGTAGGTCATTAGTTCAGTGAAAGTCTACATTATATAGGGACTGCTGTGTAAAAAGACTACCTGTTCTTTGCTTGAGTTATATTCCTTTCATCTTTAACAAGTTGTGTGGAATCTACAGTTCCATAATCAGCTTGTAAACATAAACTTACATACTGGTTTATCATTCCAAAATTATTAAAAAGCATCCATCTATCAGGAGACTTCACAGGCCCAGACTCAAGTCAGCATGAATATTCAGTATTCTGATTGCCCTTCAAATTCCCAGAGTCTGCCTTGACCCTCTGCTGAAGCAGCAACTTATACCCACATCAAGTGGGTCCAGTCCTCAGGGTGTAAAAGGGCAATCACAGCCAAGTCTAGAGTAGCACTGTCCAACAGAACTTCCAATTAGATTAAAATTAAATTTAACGTTCATTTCCTCAGTCACAGCAGCCATATTTTAAGTGCTAAATGGCCATATGTGGCTAGTGTCTACGATATGGAACAGTCCAGGTCTACAGCAAAGATTTTTCTCTAAGATCTATTATTCCTCAGTGGAGCATCCAAGGCTTCCTGGAGGTAAGAATG
Organism: Ceratotherium simum simum; assembly: GCF_057802395.1. Taxonomy (NCBI): domain Eukaryota; kingdom Metazoa; phylum Chordata; class Mammalia; order Perissodactyla; family Rhinocerotidae; genus Ceratotherium; species Ceratotherium simum. Next base: position 37,069,032 of record NC_141913.1, read on the forward strand.
AGAGGAAAACTGAGCAGGCAGGGCTTCGGCAACTGCCCATTCCCCTTATATTTTGAGATTCTGTGTAATGTTTTTTGGGTTTTTTTTTGTTTTTTGAGAGCCTTCTGGTTGCTATTGTGTGCATGGGGTGTGTGTGTGTGCGCGCGCACGTGTGCATGCTTTAAGTTTGAAAACTACTGGTTTAGAGCAGAAACGGCCAATGCACAAACCTCAGGCCAAAGCAAGACCCTTCTGATACTTAAAACATTTTATAAAGAAAAGTTTAATTGGCCAGCTTACATGAACTACAGCCTAACCATCTGTCTATGAAGTAAAAGGTTGGTCTAAACATGGAAAATTTGCATTCACTGCCACAGATAAAGCACCTCTAGTCTACAAAAAAGTTTCCATAGTTCATTCAAATCAAGGGAGTACGCTCACGGGCCCAGCTTCCACTGCACCATTTAACAGGAGTTTATTCTGTGAACTTGGCAAATCAGATTCACCACTCCACAGTTTATAGTGAACGATGTGATTAAGATGGAACATTTCCTTAATACTGACAAGACGTTAACTATTATCTCTTTACAGAGTTTTTGGAAGAAGTTGAACCAGCATATGAAAACATACTTTAAACACAGGCAAATAACAAGATCACATGTTTACTATGTTACCTCCTCAGATCAAGAGTCTTTTTTGAATTAAAAGACTGAAGGTAATGAACTTGCCAGTGGCTCCCCCAAGATTATTCTTCCTTACTAACTGAATATACTAAACCTGAAACTATACCTTTCTCCCTAAAAAGGAAGGAAGGTAGGAGTAGGTCAGTGTAGATTTATCAAGGAAATGCAGCTTTCAGACGCAAATTGGACATGTGTACTGAACAGATCGCAACTAAAGTCTACACTCACTTTCCATTGCTCTAGTACTGATGCCAAAGTAATTGCAGACTTTGAAAAATTACCGAACTACCTGGAAGAATTAGCGACAATTTCATAGTAAACTCACAAATTTCAGTAAGAATGAATCACTTTACGGTTTCTGTTTTAAGAGTACAAAGACAGATCTAAATTACCAGACACCCGTCCTATCAGTGTGGCTTAGTTACATCTAAGAGGAACCCACTGAACTAAAGGAGAACCACTCACTCTAGAATATACAGCAAGTATTAAAGTCACAGAATTATCCTAATGTTTCTGGCTATCTGGCCAAACCAGAGACAGTGTCTAAAATCTACCTGGCTTGGCAAAATTACATTCTCCCTACATGAAATTACTGAAATTGAAGCTGAGAACTACCCTTGAGATGTATATTTAGAACCAGCATTGAAATACGTCCTAAATGAATACATCACAATTATACCAATCTGGAGAAATGATCAAAATTAATGAGAGACAAGTGATAGGCCTCTAACTGCATTTTTAAACAAAAAAAGCTGGATTACTTCTGTACTATAGGCAAAAAAAAAAATTCTATTTAAAAAAAAAATTTTTTTTTTAATTTATTTTTTTCCCCCAAAGCCCCAGTAGATAGTTGTATGTCATAGTTGCACAGCCTTCTAGTTGCTGTATGTGGGACGCAGCCTCAGCATGGCCGGAGAAGCGGTGCGTCCGTGCACGCCCAGGATCCGAACCCGGGCCGCCAGCAGCGGAGCGCGCACACCTAACCGCTAAGCCACGGGGCCGGCCCCCTATTTTTTTTTTAAATAGCCAAGGCTACACACTACAGAGTCACCAATTAATAACTGATGGAGTAGACGGTTTAGAATGTAACTCTGAGATAGGAAGGAAGAGGATCCAAAAAAATTATTAAGGCTAACATTGAGTAGAAGTCACATATAAGAGGCAAGAAGCCCTCAACAGACAGACTAGCTAACTGTCCACACTAAATCTCTAGCATACTCTATCTCAAAGCCTGAGTGAAAAGTCTTACATGACACCCCTGGAGATGGACAAAAAGAATGACTTACTCTGAAGAAAAGGTGTGGTATGGGGTGCTACACCATTTAGATCACCTTTCTTTACTACTGGCCTAGCACGAAAGGCTTTTCAGTCTGGAATCATGGTGCTCTGAATGGCAAAACAAATGAAAAACATCTTGGTCAGAGTAGGTACTATGGATCTTTCATGAAATAAGTCATCTGATATAGCACAATGTTCTACTCCTTTAAGAACACTTGTTAATCATCCTGAGTGACAATCTAAAGTATATTACATAGATTACCGCACTCTTAAAAAGATGTCTCCAAATATGATTTAAGCTAATTGATGAACATTCATTACTATGTTTTCAGGTCTGGTCCTGTACTGAATGGTCCCAGACATACTAGCTAGGCTCTTATTATTTGTTTTCGTGTCTTGTAGATTATCTCTATTATCCTCACCAGGCTGTTATCTGTTTTTTCGTACAACAGACAGTAGGCTAACAGTTCCCCATTCTCCTACCCCATCCCCCACTACACTCCCCTTTAACCTCCCACATTACCCACAATCTACTTGTTTCTAATCCACTGTGGGTTTAGAAGCCAGATAACTTTGCTTGTTAGAAACATCTGAAATAAACGCCAAGAGGTTCTGATTAAGGGTCTCCATGGCTCTCCTATGACTACTAGAGCTTTAAGGTATGGACTCACAATTTGGCTACCACCAGCCTTCTTTGCTTAGTGTCTGGTTCTCAAATGCCTTTAATAATAGGTCAAGGATAAGAGTGCAGGCAAATCATCTGGATTAGAAAGAAAACTGAAAGCCACAACTAGAAGAGAGGAAGAGAAGAGATCATCTGGGAGGACCCTCCTGTCTGAGGCAATGTTCTAGGTACTTTAATGATGATTATTTAATCCTTGTGATAACCTTAAGAGGTAAGTGTTACTAACTCCATTTTCAGTTAGAACACCAAGGCTCAGGAGTTAAGTAATTTGCCCAATACAGTAACTGAGAAACTGACTAGTAACCTAGGTCTCTCTGACTCCAAAACCCATGGCCTTTCCACTACATGAGACTGCAGCCCAATCCTTACTCTCGGTTTAGCTAATTGTTTTTACACTTTATTTCTGATTCTTTCATCGGAACCTGACTGATTCAGGTTTGCTTTCTTTCCCTAATCAGTTTCTCTAACTAACAGGCAATGAATAATCAAACTAAGGCCAAAGTAAGCTTAGCTCCACAAGTTTTCATGTGTTTGGCAACAAATGCGTTTCTGAAAGACTGGCTATATCTGCAATTTGTATAGATTGTGCAAAAACAGTGACAAGTTCCCCCCCAAAATACACTGATTGTTCCCAGTGACACTAAGAGTTACCGCTCCTCCCTGGTGCTGTCCTCTACATCTGACAGAAAGCAATGCAAGCACACTTTAGGAACTGGTTCAGTATGTATTACCAGCTCCCTCCAGTTGTACACTAATATGATTTTCTTATTCTAAACACTGGAGGACAGGGCAGGAGATAGGAGTTTCCACTTCTCTAATTCCATTAAGGAATAGGGTTATACTCGTTCCCTGTTACATACTTTATTGCCTAGGTCAGGCCTGTCACATAACAAAGCCTATTTTATTGGTTGGATAAATGCTACTTGTTCAATAAATGCAAGTTATTTGTTGAATAAATGCATAACCTCTCCTGAATTGGTTTTGAAATCTTTCTATTTCACATTTTCTGACATACCTTGGCAATACTCAGTGGAAAACATTTTTCCTCTTACAGAAACTAAGAGCTTAAAAATGGCTCCTCTACTCCCATCAAAAGACAAGGAATCCAAAAGACATGCCCCTCTCCAGCCTCTAAAAATGACTCTTGTCCCAAGAATATGAATAAACCACCATCTGCCAGACTGCACTAAATACAGCTTTTATATGCATTACAAAAACACCTGTATAAAAAAGCTGCTACAAAACGAGGCCTTTGGAATCCTAAAGTACAAAACCAACAGAATCAAAACCAAACAAGAATAAGCAGGGCTTTCAGACCTTTATAAAGCCAAAACTGAAAATATTTGCAAAAGGTAAAATTCAATAGGTCTTTGATCAGCAGATTATGCAGCTAGAGTGTTTTTCACTCACATATTTTTCCCCATTGTGAAGCAACAAGATTATAGCAACACGATTCCAATATTTATAATACAAAAATGAAAAGAGGACCTTTTGCCACCTTCAAGTAGAAACAACCTTTGTTCCTATTAAAGAGAATTTCTGCTGAAATATACAAAACCATCCCCAAATTCTTTCTTAAGAGTTAAAACACATACCAAGCCTGACAAGCCACAAACAACAGGAAATTGCCCTGCAGTTTCTTACAACACTATTATTTCATGAACCTTACAGATTGTGTAGAGATTTGACCACTTATTACTAGGTACAGGTAAGTTACAACCTTGAAAAACCAAACTTTTATTTAACACCTATAACCTGAAATCACTTTAGAAGGCATAGCTACAAAGTATAAAAACCAAGCTTTAAGAGCAATTTCCTACTAAAACAAGCCCAGAAACGGATGTTTTCAATCACATTACATTAATTAAAATTGGCCAATGAACTACTTTAAACTCATTTAATTTTGACATTAAGAGTATAACGGGGCACTTACCTTACACATGCCCACAGACTTGAACTATTCTTATTTACTACCACAACTAATTTTACGGCAAAAACTAAGGAACTTTAAAAACGAAATCAGCGTTACTTTCTGAATTTAATATAAATGTTTGCTAAACGACCTTTTGGTGGAGAAAATTCTATCAATATCCCATATGGGTTTTTTTAAGCAAATGAAAAAACCCTCAAACTACAATACATTTATGAAATCTACTTTACATTATTTTTCCCATCTCTGTTCTATTTGCTTCACTTATTTATCTGGTCACGTTAAAACTCCTCAAACTTCATTTAACTATTTGATTTACACTTCCATGTAAGGAAATCTTTTTTTAAAAGGAGGTCAAAACCAGAATGACAGCAAATGTATTTTCAGAGTACTGACAGCAAATTTATCATCTTTTTAGGCTTAAGAAAAACATCCTTACAATCTGTGGTACAGGCTCAATTCATATGAAAACAGAAGCGAGAAAATGAAAAGGAACTAAGATTACAGAATCACTCAGAATTCTAGAAATTAATTCAAATTTCAGGGACCACTTTTAGAAAGATGGAATTACTCTAAGTCTGCATGATCATTTATTTATTCATTAACAATTACTTTACATGTGCCGTTTTAAAAGTTTAAAACACCAAAATTTAGGATACTCCAAACTCTAACAAATAAGACATCACTGATAGAAAATACTACTTCCAAATTCGTTTTACATGGAGATTTTTTTAAATAAAGGTTTAGTTGACAAGAAACCGGTAGTATTTAGCTTTTAAAGGGTCAAGAGGAAGGAATACCAAAACCAACCTAGGTATTGTTTTTCTTTTGTTTAGGATCAAAAGGAAACCACAACCACATAAGGGTTAAGTCAATAAAACACAAAAATACCCAACCCAAGGACAGTATCCCCCAGGAGAGAACAATTAAAGTTGCAAATTTGAAAACGAAGTTTGAAATACGTGAAATCAATTAGCGTGCTTTCTAAAGGCGTGTGACAAAAACTAACAGGCTCCACTCACAGAGCAACTTTCACAAGTGAGCAGAGAAGAATCTCGACAGAGTACCAGCACCAGTGTGCGTGTTTGTGTGAGAGCACACACAAGCAATTCGGAACCCCGAGACTACAATGGTTCACAAAGGTTACAGGACCAGAAAAAAATTAAAAAGTGGAAGCAAAGTAACACACGCTCGTAACACGGCTCCCCAACAACTCCTGCAACAACAGTTCTATCCCTCCGGCTTTGAAAATCAGGACCACCAACTACCAAGTGTGTTGGCGGCGGAAGGGAAGGGCCACAGCCGGCCCCGGGCCCGGCGGGCGGGCAGCTCCGGGCGCCGACCTCTTCCCGCCGGCCGACCGGCCGGCCCCGCACTCCGCACCCGAGGGCCGGGCTCGCGCTGCCCCGACCTCGCCACACCCCAGCCCCCAGCCCGTGGCCATGTGACGCGGCGAGCCTCACGACTCGAGCCCAACACAAACACACCCCCGGCCCCGGGGCCCGCCGGGCGCCCGGCTGTACCTGCACCGAGGCTCCGGGTCCCGCCCCGTCAGAGCCGGGGGTCCGGGACCTTTTGTTCCTTCCTCTTCCGAATAGGATGAGGGGCTGGGAGGGGAAAGGGGAATGGGCGATGGGAGGCGGAACTGAAAACACTCTCGCGGTCGCCCGGCCTCCCGCCCCGCCCCCCAGCCAGTGCCCGGCCCGCGGCCCCGGCGCGCGGGGAGGGGGCGCGGGCCCGGCCGCCGCCCGCGGGGAGGAGGGGGTGGGGACGCGCGTCCCGCCGCCGCCGCCCCTCCTCCCCTCGGGCGCGCGCCCGCACCCCCCACCTCCTGGGCCGCCCGGACGGCCGAAGCTCCGCCGCCGCGTCCGCCGGCCCACCTCCGCTTCCGCCCTGCGCCCTCCGCCGCCGGCCACAGCGGCGCGGCGCACCCACCTCCGGGCGGCTCGCTCCGCGCTCGCTGGCTGCTGGCTGGGAGCTGCTCCTCCGCCGCCGCGGCCGCGCGGTAGACCCGCCTCCCACCCCGGGCCGCGAGCCCCGCCGATTCGCCGGCGCAGCTCCGGGGCTGGCACCCTGCCGCCCGCTGATTGGCGCCCCCGGCCGCCCGTTAGGGCGCGAGGCACGCCGGCCGAGCGCAGCGCTCTGCGCTCACGGAAGACGGGGCGAGCGGAGGAGGGAAAAAGGAGGTCGAGCGCCCGGGAAGGGCCGGGGCGCGAGCGGGACTCGGAGAGTCGCGGGCCACTACCTCCCCACCTCCTTTCCCTTCGGCCCGGCCCGCCCTCCCGCCGGACTGGCGGCGCGGGCAACCAATCAGCGCGCGGGGTGCTCGGGGTGTGAGCCGCGCGTCAGGGATCTCGAATCGGAAGGGAGACGTCGCTCGCTGATTGGTCCCGCCTCCCCCGTAGAGCGTGAGGCGAGGCGCGGGCAGGCGGGCGGCCCGGCGGCCGAGGACGAGGCGGGGTGGGACGGCTGCGGTTTCGGTTGACTTCGTCTCCGGCGCGCTGCACGAGAGGCTCGGGAAGGGAAGGGAGGGGAAGGCACGTAATCTGCGGCGCTGGCGACCCCCCGTCCCTCATTGCCTCGGCCCCGGGCCCACTCCTCGGTGTCTCGCCAGCGCCATTGGGTGCGGCCTGTTGGGCCACCGCCTGGTCCACCTTCCGTAATCAAGCCGGGCGTGGATACATGCTCATCCCCTGGGGAGGCCCGGGGCCCCCCCGGAGGACGGGACGAGTCAGGGCAGAAGAAGGCTCCGCAGAAGCCGGGGTCCCCGACCCACACTGGGCGCGCCCGTATGCGAATGAGTGGGCGGGGCCGTGGTGGTGGTTAATGGGGGCGAGGTCCGAGAAGTAACTCAGCCCAGGGCGGGGCTTTTATGGGTATTAGGGCCAGGGTGGGGGATGCCAGGTATTTTTGTTTAACCGGAATTTTGGTTCTGTCTAATGGTGTTAATCACGCATGCTCTGATGGTCCTAGCGAAGTCTGAAAGATAAGCGCCTAGCACGATGCCCCGTGAATGCTGGGTTATTTTCTCCTTCATTTCTCCACTGTTCAGACGAAGTTCTTAAGCCCGAACTTCCCACGTCTGCCCTCCAAGGCCCTAAGCTGCTGGCTGCCTGAAGCTGGTGGGGGCGTAACCGCACTCGGGTAACCTTGTCGCTTGTACCTTACGGACACCCAAGCCTTTGCTGAAATATTGAACCCAACTAGTCACATCAAGTATTTATTAAGCACCTACTATGTTAGGCAGGGAGCACCATAGAACTAAAGTTGGAAAGAAACTTAGGTCTCACAGAGGTGTTGGTGACAGAGGCAAGACAGAGGCAACACGGTTTTCTTGCCTCCCTGTCCAGCACTCCTTCTCGTGTACTCCTTTCTTCATGGATTTAATTGGGGACTCAAGACGAACAAGCAGGAAGGCGGCACTAGCAATACAAATCACTAAGCAGGAAGTACCAAGTGACCATTTCAAACAGTAAGAGTTGTTGAAGTGTCCTCTTTCTTTTCAGAAATGAACGCCTCCCGGAGAACGATGCCTTCAGATGGACCTGGAGAGAGACGGATTTAGCGATCCTCTGAGTCTTACAGGTTTTCCAGATTTCCTTTCAAAATCTCCTTCATTTCCACCATCTCTTTCCTCAAACATGGAAGTACTTTTCTCATCGAAAGATTGTGATGAAGCACATGAACCCTGGAGTTAGGCAAATTGTAGTTTTGAATGCAGCTCTGTTCCGCATCTGTGGTCATTGGCAAGTAGAACTCACCTGCAATGATAGCTATTTAAATATAGTTGTGTGATGATTAAGTAAAATAAGAAATATGAAAGTGAATAGCACGGGTCTTTGAAGTTAAAAGAAAATCCATAATCGTTATGGTTTCTTCCCTTGTGTTGCCTGCATGCATTTATGCTAAGATGAACCTACTCAGCAGAAATTTTCCCTTCAGAAGTTTACTTCGGGGGTAGTTCTTCATTGTCAGTTTAGAGGCAGCTCTACTCACTGCTTTTTAAAAATAGCTCATGAAGGAGGCCCAGGAAGCCAATTGGTGGAGCTGTTACACCTCCCAAGACTTCTGTGTCCACTTCCCAGAGCCACCCAGGAGGATGGTCTAAGGCAAAGGCTGTTTGATTTAGAAGTAGAAAGACTGTTTTGGAGTTTTTGGTCCTTCCTGCTAACACAAGTCAACAGTTTTAGTATGAAATGGCCTATAAAAAGCTACCCTGGGTCACACAAATATTTTCTCCTGTGTGACCAGGGTGTGCATTTGGGTGTCCATGTGGGTGAGTAGGAGTAGAAACAAAAGCAGGGCTAGCCAGAATTCCAGGAGAATCTGCTCCTAGTGTGGGAGTTAGGTACTTTGAGGGATACGTTAATACAGTGGATAATATGCTTAATTCTAAGTTAGACCATGTCTCCAAAGTGTCAAACTTTGGGTCCCTAACCCTTCCATTTAGGAAGCCTTCCAGGATCTGTAGGATTGAGGAAGGAGAGGAGCAGCATCTGGCCACCAATGCAGTGTGCTAAGGGCTTAGGAACCAGAGCCTGTCTACGGTGCGCTCTGCTAGAAATGCATCTGAACCAAAGTGGGTCAAGACAGAAACTGGCAGTGGATGTAGCAGGATTGCCGTGGCAACAACCAACTTGGAAATCCACTAAGGTACCTCAAGACCTATCAATAGGTCCCTACTGTATGAATTATATTGAGTGAGTCTTATTTTTATGTGGATAGACACCGAGTTTAACCCTGCATCACGCATGACACTGCAAAATCAATTAAATCAAAACCAATTCAGAATCCATTTAAAAGTAGTGAAATGTACTGGAATGACACCTGAGAAAAATGATAATGGTGGTTGCTTCTGGAAAAAGAACCTTGGAGTCATGAGTGGAAAACTTAAATTTCATCATTAATTTTCTGTAGTTTGAATTTAAAAAAACATATATATATATATATATATATATATATATCCATCTATTGATTTTTCAAAAGATAGAACTCATACTCCATCTCCTCTCTGATAAATCTGAAAAGCCTTTCCTGGTTACCCCAGCCGAAAGGATATCACTATCCTATGAATGCTCTCTAATGGTTGGAATAATTTACATACCATGACTTCACTTTGGTTAGTGTCTTGATCTGTTAGTTTAGTCTTGAGGGTTTTTTTTTTTTAACTTTACTTGTGTGTATGTTTTGTCTCCTCGTTTAGATTGTAAATTCCTGAAGGGCAAGGACAGCATCTTGTTGTCAGTCGTCTTTGCACACCCTAAGATAAATATTAAGTAATTGAAGAAAGGTGAAATTCAACATTTGTGTAGTGGAAAATGTGTGTCATAGGTCTGCAAGCATTCTTTCCAGCTTTGCTCCGTCCTTCTAGTTCATATTTGCCCTCAATACAACTGTAGAGTATCATGTCAACATCCAGTCTCTACATTTGCTTATCCTGGTGGAACTAAGTTGTAGTGAGCGTTACTACATCTTAAAGGTCCAGTTATTTGCAATTGAAAGGACACTGATTAAATGAGATAACCAAAGTAAAAATTGTAAAGAGCAAATGTATGGGGTTACTTTTGTCGTAAATGATAATGAAGAACTCCGACACCAGCTGGGTTTTTATCTCGCTACAATGGAATTTCATGTTTTAAATGAACTTATGTTGAAGATGTGTACACCTTCCTCTACACACACACACACACACAGAGTCCTTATTCACATGCTGGTTTTTATTAAAATTAAAAAAATATTTAAACATCTGATGGGAAAAGCTGGAGACAAGAATAAAGTAGATACAAGAAAAAAATTAAATTCAGCAAGTGTTTATCAGTTATCTGTTTTGTGCCTATCATAAAAGCATTGGTTGATCATGCTGGAAAATTCTTATTTTATGGCCAAAATCCTCAAGAAAACAAGACATACAAGTAAGGTTTTTTAGATTTATAGAGAGAAAGAGATTGAGAGAGAAGTTGGCTCTGGTTGAGAGAAAAATATTTGGCGAAAACAAGTTACACTTCTCACCATTCTCCAGGCATCTGATACTTAATATTATATTTCTTGTCCATGTATTTAAAGGCATAAATAATCAGTGAGTCACTTGATCATTAGATAGCTAATCCAATGATTATTCAAATATTACTTGGAAAATTACAATACAATTTCAATGCAATGAGCACTCCCATAAAGGCATTTAAATATTATCTGACATCTACATATTTTGCAAAAAAAACTAAACGGGCCAATGTCTAAACCGTGAGAGAACAATGTACAAATTGTTTACAGTTCTCTTGTAAGGGGGGACAATTTGGTAGTCATATATCAACAATAGGGCCTTATGCCTTGATGATTATTGTCTGTGTGTGACAATATCGACTGAACCAGAGTGCTGCTAGGCAAGATAAGTGTATGAAGGTATAATACTCTTGGAAAATTTCAAGCATATTAGCATAATTGCTCTGATGAAGACTGAAGAGCTTATTTAACATAACTGACTAGAGTAGACAATAGATGCATAATCAGTATCCTAATGATTGAATTAATGAGCCCCAATTGTTTGTCCTTACTGTAAACAGTCCTCAGCTATGAAAAAGACATTTTGCTGAAGGAGTCTGACAATCACATTAGCTGATGAGTGGCCAGAATGTAATTAACGGTGGGAGAGAGCCAATTACTATTGGGTCCTAAAGACTTCACTGGTGGATTTCAAGGGATAAATTATATAGCTATGTAGAAGTTTCACATTGGCTCCTCTTTGCCTCATACAGTCGTGGAGCTTGATCAATGCTCTTATTTTGCAGCTAAGGAAACAGGCCCAGGCTTCTCCCAAGTCCTATGCCCACTTAGTGCCGGAGATTATGCATAGTGTCTACCTTTTCTGCTCTGACACTGCCCGGTAAGTCTTCCACCTGTCCCTAGTCTGCACCCTCACCCGTGCCTTTGGTACTCTCTTCAGTCTCCCCATTCCCATTCCCCATTCCCATTACCTTCTATGCATATGTCCTAACCAACTATTTCAGTGAAAATAGGGACAAATTTCCTATCCACACTTATACCCCCAATACTAAACAAACATGTCTGTCTCCAGATCTATCCTTCCAGCCACTGTGTGTGAAAGACCTGCTCCTCCTGGAGAAGGCTTTTTCTTCTACCTATTCTCTGTTCCCTTGACCACCCAGTCAAGGGTTAGCACCCCCCCACACACATCAGTGACACTATCATATCACCTTTTAAAATTTTTCTTCAAAACTCTTACCACTATCTGGAATTATGTCCATTTATTTCTGTGCTTATTTATTATTTGTCACCTATCCCCACTGAATGTAAGCTCTACAAGTGCAGGAAATATGTCTGTTTTGTTCACCATAGTATCCCTAATTCAAGCATACACAGAGCACCCGGTATTTTTGAATGGATGGATAATTTTCACTCAAGTTCACTCAAAACTCATCATCTCCTTCTGTTTTGCTATGCAGATGTGTCTTAGCCCAGTTCCCTAGAAAACAGAGCCTGATGCAAGGATTAAGTGCTTTATTTAGGAGGTATTATCCCAGGGCAGCAACAATTAGGGAAAAGGCAAGAAAGAATGGGGAGCAATGCATAGTGATGCATTACTGTGCTAAACACTGCTTCATGATAAGAAGAAATAACAGCCAGTATCTTGACAGGTGCAGCCATTTGGCCATACAGGACATCTCCAGACAGACAATATGGAGAAATCATGCCTTGGAACAATCTGAGGAAGGGAGGAGTTTTATCTTCATTTCTTCTGTCTGCTGTTGGTCAAAGCTTGTCCCACAGGGAACTAACTTTCCCATACTTCCCGGTTGTGTTATCCATGTTCTTTGATAGCCACTCAGAAAGCCAGGTGGCCTGCCCTGGAGTCCAGAAGTGGTGGGAGAAATCTGTGGGTTTGTGGCTGGTCGGCGTCAGGTAGTTAAACCACAAGGAATTTAACCAAGTCACTCATGGTGGCAGCTGAGACAGAGCAAGAGGTCCAGAAAATCTGAGAAGACACATAACAGAGCCTAACATAGATTAATTGTTACTACAGCAAAGGTCAGACCAGATCTGTTTTACTCACTGCATTGTACCCAGCACTTCCCACAATAAATGCTAATTAAATTTTTGTTGAATGAATGAATGCACGCATAAATGGCATCATCATCTACTGATTTGTTTAAGCCCGAACTTTGAAGTCATCCATGATCTTCTTCCTTAATTCCTATTTATTAAAATGTGCACAAAATTCCTCTTAGCTCTACCTCCTTAATATATCTCAGATCCAATGCTTCCTCTCCAAGCTCACTGCCTTGTTTTAGACCTTCACCATCTTTCATTGGAATTATTGCTATAGCTCCTTGACTGGTCTTCCTGTCTCTAGTCTTGCTTCCCTCCAATTCATTCTCTTCCCTGCTTCCAGAATTTTCTTTTTTTATTGCATATTTCCTAAATGTAAATATGCTAATATCACTATCATGATTAAATTGATAGTTTTCCTTTTTCTTTTTCAGGATAGAATAAGGACTCTTGAGCATAACCCTCATCCTTTATGATCTGTCCCAGGCTAGCCTCTTTAGCTTTACACCTCACCGCTGTCCACCTTGCTTATTACACCCCAGCCAGACTGAGTTCCTGGCAGTTTTCCCAGTCCTCCATGCTCTCTCATTCTCAGTGCCTATGCTGTGCATTCTGTCCTGCCCGGAATGCATTTGTGCCTGATGAACCTCTACTCATACTACAAAATTCTGTTTCCTTGTAGCCCCATTCATCCGTTGATCCACCCACCCATCCAGTATTCATTGTAATGCTCAGGTTTCTTAGTTGCAAGCAACAGAAGAAACTGACATCGCTGACTTATTGGGTGGCTAACACAACTGCTGGGCTGCAGACAGAGGCTCAGACAATAAGCGAGAACAAGGAAGCCTGGGCAGCAGCCAGGATCACAGCCAAGATCACAGCACGGCACGTTGAAGGAGATGACCATCGCTGCCACCACTGTTCAACACGGGATACCTCAGTTTACACTTCCAGTTCAACGGCACTGAACACTGGTACCACTGCCAGCACTACCAGTACTGTTGCTCCTGGAAACCAGATGTCAGTGCAGTGCCCGTTATTGCCACCAGAATGGATTCTCCGCCAAACTTACTTTGCATTACTAGAGCTCCCTCTTTGAAGCCTGGGGCAGATTCATTAGGTTTGCTGAGCTTTGCATATGTTCCTTGCTCCAGTTGCAAGCAGGGCTAGGAAAGTAAGGAGCTGACATTTTTTGACTTCTATACGTAAATGTTGTTGGCTTTTTAGGCCAAGCACCCGCAGCTCTCCATCTGAGGGCTTCCTGTTGGCCTGTAGTTCTGGGTAGGCCAGAAGTGCTGGCAAGTCAGTGCCCCCAGGAGTAATCTTCAGCCAATGATGGATGGGATGCCCCAGTTTCCTTGCCTCTGAGGGGTGAATAACCTGAGGAGTGTTCTGCACACCTGTTCAGTAAATGCCGTTTATTCACTTCCTTCCCTTCCCTGTCTGACTTCCCTATACCCCTACCAATGTTTCCTGGGATCACCTCCCAAATAAACTACTTGCACTCAAATCCTTGTTGCAGGGTCAACTTCTGAAGGAACCAAACTAGGACAATGATGAACCATAGTTTTTAAGCCAGGTAAGGAGAGAATTAAGGACATGATGGTGGGGGTAGGGGAAAGGAAGCGTTGATAGACAGTGAAAGGTGATGGGATCAATCGATTGGAGGACCCAATGAGGTCAAAGAATGTTGGAGTCAGCGTACCAGAAGTAGTGATTGGAGGGTGGGACACTTGAAATGGGATTATGCTGTTATTGATGAAGATTAACCTTAGGGTATGACCATGGGAATGTGTGACTTGGTGGGGTGGAGGGTAAAATCATTGCAGGTAAAGGATCAAGGAGCTGAGAGGCCGAGGCCAAGGGCAAAATCCCCTATAGAATAATGATTTTTTTTTTTTTTTGCCTTCTACCTCTCCCATAGGGTTATTCTAAAGATAAAGTGATATAATCCACATAAAGTTGCTAGTACAGAGCTTGGTACGTAGTAAGTGCTTCATCAATGTTTGTAGAGGTCCACAGATGGGCACATGATCCAAACCACACCCGTCAGTTCTTCCCAAGGATTATTGTAACTCGATCCACTGAAGAAGCACTCTCTTTCATGTTTCCTTACGAGGCAAGAAAGCTGCAGCTGCCTGTGGCTACCTACACTGCTCCACAGAGAGAAAGAAGGAGTTAGAGCAACACAAAGAGAAGCAGAGAGAAGATGTAGAGAGGATCCTGTCAGTGCTGGATTCCCAAGAATCAGTTGTCTCTACAGCCAGATCTACTCTGTCTTCTCTACAATTATTGTTTGGTTTCAATAAAACGTTTGTAAAAACTTTAATTTTGTTTTGCTTAAGCTATTTTGAGTGGAGTTCCTATCATTTGCAAAAATAATAAAAACAATAAAATAACTAACAAGGAAATTCACCTCTTGCCTCAAGCTGGCCAAAGTGATCTAATGCAAGGTTCGTACATGGAGATCTTTTACAGCCCTAGGGAGGCAGTAGGGGGAGATTTAAAGAACATATGACTGAGACTCATACCTGAGTTTGTCTCAGCTCTGCCATTTGCTAGCTGAGTGTGCATTATGCCTTGGGGTTTCACTGGGAGACTCTCTTAAGAGTCAGCCTTGCTAACTTATATTGTAGCAAAGTTGTTGACTGCATCCTCTGCCTCACATCTCAGTGTCTTCTCTGTGATGCACACAGGAGAAATTTATTCTAGAATTTGTTGCTAGAAAAACTTTACTTCTCTCAAACTGGCAACGGCTTTCTTTGTGGAAAGAGAGAACTAAGTAACCAATTGTGTTTATTCACTTTGGCTATCTGGAATCTCAGAGCCAAAAATAACAGCCCGCCATGTGGGATCTTATAATCTGCATATGTGAATTTTATATTTTCCTCCTAATCTTAGTATTCTATTCTAATTTATATTTTCTTTAAAGTTTATTTATATTTTACTATTTTATTATAAGTGTAATATAAAAATTCCTCAAATCATTTCTGGAATAAAGCAAAGTATAAATAAATAAGTATGCACACTAGTATTCAATGGGAGAAATATCTCTTCACCTCTTTACTGCAAAATGATGGAGTTAAAATTTCCAGTGGAGATGGCAAATTCTGAAGCATCCCCTTAACTCCAAAATATAGCAGTAATAGATGACTAAAAACAAAACTAAAATAATACAACTGGGTTCAGAAACAAGATAAAAATCTCCATGATCCAGAAACAAAATAGAAACATCAAGAAGTAAATAGGGCTGAAGCCATGGCTTGCTGGGCTTCTGGTCTAGTGGCAGCAGCCATGAGTAGTTCAGCTCCTGCAGAATAATGGAGACCAAATGTGCTCCACATGAGATGAAGTATTGAAGCCAGGAACACTTACCTGACCATGAAGGGAAGCTAAAAAAGAAAATTGTTGTTGACTAACATGTGAGCTTACAGTTTTAAAGGCAGGAGATAGAAACACATTCCCACAACCAGAAACTTAAGCTGCCCACTGGCCTGGTGACTGGGTCTGAGCATCCTCAGTATCATTATAAGACAGGAACCCCCAACCATATATATAAGATCTGTTTCTAGACTGAGATACTGGGGTGAGGGCTGGGGAAACTAATAAGAAGCAATCACAAACCTACTAAATAGAGAAGAGAGAGAGAAACAAACCTCCCTCTCAAAATGAGTTTATAAACTAAAATTACTGTGAGCCATTTGAAGAAATATAAGGCTAAGAAAGACTACAATCAAAATCAGTAGTTAAAATACAAATTTGCTCCATTAGAAATAAATTTCAGAGGTTATTCTGAAAAAAGACTTAAACATCGGTATGTTTATATGCTAAAATCACATCCATAAAAAGACAAATAAAAAAGAAAATAGAAATAAAAACAGCTTTAAACAATGAAATTGATTAGAAATTTTGAAAGAAAAAAAATATGTTCTTGAAATTAAGAACTCAATAAGCCACTGGGTACTTTTAAAGAGCAAATTAGTGAATTAGATGCCCGTATCACAAAATTTACTCAGAATGCAGCACAAAACACATACAAAGTTTTAAAGAATAGTTAGGAGACATGGAAAATAAATTGAGAAACTACATAATACATCTAATAAGAGTTTCAGAAGAAAAAAATAGAAGGGATGAAGGAGAAACAATAATTGACGAGGGAGTAGCTGAAAATTTACCAGAATTAAGGGATAATCCTGTCCTTGGTTTGGAAGTACCAAGTACAAAGTAAGAAAAAACTAAATCCACACTTAGATACTTTACAGTAAAACTGCAGAATATCAAAATGAAATTAAAAATCTCTAAGACTAATTAGAGAAAAAGATAAATCACCTAAAAAAATGACAGACTAATAGCTCGCTTCTTCTTGGCAAAAATACAGGGCAAAAGAAAATGGAATAATATCCTCAAAATGCAAGAAAATAGATTTGGCAAGCTCAAATTCTATACCCAGCTAAACTGTCATTCAAGAGATGGCAAAATATAGACATATACAAATAACCTGAAAGAGTTTACCACCCACAAATCCTCACTAAAAGAGAATACTTAAACTTTTTAATTTAAGAAAGTAAGAAGTGAAGAAGACAAAGAAAAAAATGAAAGAGAAATAAAGACATGGAATACAAGATAAAAAAAAAATGGTGAGCACAGAATGAGAAAACGTCTCTGTAAATTTAATTAATACTGCCAGTAACAAAAATAAAAATAACTGATGATATATATTTACAAAAGGGAGGGTAGAGTAATATTCTAAACAATAATAAGATTGAAGGGCAAAGTGTCTAATTGGTAAAGTGAACTTATGTTCTTATTTTTAAAGAAGGACAGAAATATTGAATAATTTGTTTTAAATTTTAAAGTTAAATAGGTAGAAATTAAACATTTAGAGTAACCTCTTTAAAGAATAAAAATAATATCTATAACTTCCCAAAAAGAGGGTTTAAAAATGGGGGTATAGAAAATTATATCTATACACAGAAGTCTGGAATGGAGACAAAGAAGAATATGGGAAACAGAAAACACGAAGTAAGATGGTAGAAACATGTTCAAATATAGCAACAATTGTAATATATAGAAAAGGATTAAATTCACATATTAAAAGACAGAGATTGTCAAATTGGATTTAAAAATCCACCTATATGTTGCTTGTAAGATACACCTAAACAAAATCATATAGAAAAGTTAATAAAAAAGATGGAAAAAATATACCATGCAAATACTATTCAAAAGAAAGTGGGGACAAGAGTAATGATATCAAACAAAATAAAATTTAAGGCATAAAGCCCATATAAGGATAAGACGTATATCACGTAATAATGAAAGTAATAATCTAATAAGAATATATGATAACCATGAACCTATGTTCATCTAACCACACAGACTTTAAATATACAAAATAAAAACTGATACATTTATCAGGAGAAATTCACAAATCTACCATCATGGTGTGAAACATAACCTGCCTCTTTTAGAAACTGCTAGATCAAGCAGATAAAAAATTAGAAAGGATATAGATTTGAATAACAGTGTTAAGAAATATGTTGCAATAAATGGTTTAGAAAACCCTGTTGGTTGGAAGGTTGGTTAACAGATTCTTTGGGAGAAGACTAGAGCAAAAACTCACAGGCTTGATCTTTGGCACATGGGAGCATCAACAAGCAAGCCCAGGGTTCACAAATTCTGAATTCAAGAGCCGGGTACCATAGGTGCCCATTGCAGATCAGGGACTTAGTAAAGGTGGGAAAGCTCAAGACATGGGTTCCTGCCTTGACTGGGCCACTTCGGGCAGGTAAGTTTGATCTTTCTAAACTTCAGTTACTTCTTCTACAAAATATAAATAATAATAAGATACACATCTCTGGGTTTTGTTTTGAGAATCAAGTCAGTAAATGCCTATAATAAACTTAGCAGAGTGCATGGCACACGTTGAGTGCCTACTACGTGCAAAGCATGTTGAGTTGTAAAAATTACAAGACGATGACATACAACCTACCTTTAAGTGGCTAGATGATAGCTAATGTCCAGCACTAATCTACCAGGGATTTCATCTCTTAGCCAAACAAGAACAGGCTTTGGAATTAGATACATATGGTTTTCAATCCCAGCTCCACCATTTTCTGTCTATGTGCCTTTTTTCTACTTTGTTAAACTGAGATACTAATAATGCTTATCAAATGGGGTTGTTGGGAGAAATAATTGAGAAAACACATTAAGCATAGTGTTGGACATATCAAAAATATTCAGTAAGTGGCTACTAATATTACCTGTAAGATTCAGTAAATGATAATTATTATCATTAACAATATTAATAAGATTAAATAGTGGGAAATGATGCAGAGCTAAGATAAAAGAGGATGAAGAAAAGACCAAAGAATTTGGCTGGAAAATGTATCTCAATGTATCCAAGTCCAGAGTGACAGCAGGAACAATATTATTTGGTACTAGAAAAGTATTTCTCTCCCCTTAAGCTAACCTCTTTGATGTAATGTAGGACTGTCAAATTCAACCACTCATAGTTTTTAATTCCCACATAACAATGGCACATCACAGTTCTCTGACAAGAGCCAACTGATGGAAGCATAAAAGTCTATAACTAGGGATCTTTCTTGGATTGCAAAATCAATAGGAAGGATCTGTCATTTTCTGATGAAGGGAGATGTGTTACCAAATAATGCCTGAAGATTAACCTTAATTTTATAACACAGATGATCGCATTTTCTGTATTACCAACACTTTCATAATAATTAATTTTGCTCTTCGGGTTTTAAGACATCTTTCTGAGATAGTCTGGGCACGTATGCTACTCTTCATTTTTTGGAAGAGTAGACAGAGATCTAGAGAGTTGAAGCACCCATCCTAAGGTAGCTAGCTAATTAGTGGTAGAGCTAGGACTAGGATCCAACTGCCTGCCTAAGTCCTTTAAACTAGGTCTCTTCCCAAGAGAAACAACATGGGTCAAAAAATCTTGTATGGATAGCACAGAAGCCAAAGAACACAGGTCAATCAATTCAATGAAGATGTTCCATACTCAGACTCACCATTTAATAAATGAATTGATGTATTCTTTTAACAAATATTATTTGCCCTGGCTCTGGGAACATATGGAGCCTCAGTCATTGTCCTATCAGGGTTTAAATTTAGCAAAGAAGGATAGTAGAAGCAAGAAATTATTTCAAAGGAGAGAGAAAATATGCAATAGGCTCACAAAACTGCTATAGTGGTAGAGTGGACAATTAATGTATTACCTGCCTAGCACATCCCTTTCTTTAGGAAAGTGTGCCTCCCTTCTCTACAACTGCTCCTCTTCCACTTACAAGGATTCCACAGGGGCTGCCACATTCTTAGATGACCTCAATCTTACGTCCAGAGTTGATTGGCCCAGGGGTGGGCATCTGATCCAACCTGTGCCAATCAGAACCCTACCCAAGGCCACAATGGGCCTATATGGCACCTTTGTGGAAATTAGAAAAAGTGCCCCTTCCTCAGGACACTGTATGCCCATCTGTGAGGAAAGTGTTGACGTCTACAATGTTTATGGTACAAACGGCGCCCCTGGGTTTTGCGCGGTAACTCACTACGGCAGGATTTTTGAACTTCAGACTAAAAACAGTTAAGACGGGCAGTGTTTCTCCAGTAGCAGAGATAATAACATTCAGGAGCTTAGGATAGACATCCACTCTGACATATGGAGAAGGCTGGTGTGCAATGAGACAGAATAAAGTCAACATGTGGAAAGAAGCCAAAATGCAGAACAGGGGGAGATGGTTCTAGCCATATTTGGGGCCATGATTCCAATTGTTCCTGGAGGCTCCACTGCATCTCTGCCACTCCCACTGTTTGGATGTTCAACTCGCTTTTTTTCCACAAGCCAAAACATTTCTCTTTTTCGCTTATGCAAGATCAAATAGAATTTTTTGTTACTTGCAACTAATGCAGCTGTGAATTTAATTTCACTAATTTCCACATCCCTCAATTTTAAAAGCAAATGGGGGGAGAGCACATTAGCTTTAATCTCAACTTGATCAAGTATGCTTTTTACACAAAGGGAACCAGCTCTGTTTCTATCTATTCCAACCCAGTAAGTAGTTCCTCATTCTATGTCCATGCCTAAAAAGAAAATTACATGTTGGCTACCCGCTTTAATTATTTGTAATCACTGAAATTTGCAATCCTATCCTGTGGTGTGTTCTGAGATCTCTCCTCACGGGGCATTCTTTCAGTGTGTTCTGTTGGCAGTAGCTGTAGCAATTAGAAAATTGGGAAATGTATAAAATCCAGAGGGATATCAATTTCGGCATTTCTTTTCTTTAGTCAATGTTGTTGTTAGAAATATGCAGGGCCCTAGAAGAAATTAAATGGAACCATGGGCTTTACTACTGACATATAGAGCTCATCCTGTTCAAGAATCACTCACTATCCCCATGGGTAAATCCAACTCTAGGAGGATCAGGATCCAATTAGTCTCTTCCTGGAGGGAGAGAGGAGGACCACCGAGATTTTTTAGAGGCCGGTATCTTTAGAAGGCCACCTTTCTCCTAAGTGCACATGACTCTTTCTTATGCTTCTTCTTGTCAGATTGGACTTTAATTTATGGTTACAGCCAAATATGCTGAGCAGGAAGATTGAACCTTATTTGTGTACATGCATACACACATCTGATCAAATGCCAACTATAGAGTTGTGAGACTAATTTTAAAACAAGCATAGCAGAACTGAAGTCTATCTTTTTCCCCATCTTCAACGTGCTTCAAAAGTGTATTTTCTCTTTGGAAATAAGAAGGACTCATATGAAACCACATTATCTGGCAAATAAGGTGGGTAATCAAGCTGCAGTATGCAATTTTGGGTCTGAAAAAAAGTATTATTAAGTTATAGGACTGGTTTTCTACGTGGCTCAAACCTACTTCCAAAAACAATTTCCAAAGGAAATCAGCAAAGAACTTTCCAGCAATGGAAGCATCCATAAAATAATTATGTGGTCTTCTAAAGAGATTACTCACAAGGAGAACCACATATTTGTATATGCTTACCATTCAAAAGAAGTTAAGTGATGAAAAGCATAAACTAATGCATCTGCCTCAAATACAGTGATATAAATATTTATGTTTCTAGAATATTCACCAAATGATTCTGGAGAAAGTAGCAATTTAGAAGTAGTCAAGTTAGATTTTCACTTTACACTATATCCTAAAATAAATTCCCAATATATTAAAGGGAAAAAATAAGATCATAAAAATTTTAGAGATTTAAAAAATGTGAAAGAAATATAATTGACTATTTTAAGAGATCTTGGGACAAATTTTTCTAAGCATAAAATTATGAAAGAACTAGAAATGCATGAATGATATACCTGTCTACATAAAACATTTTATAGAAAAACTGTACCTTAAGTAAAGCAAAGAGTTAATAGCCTTACTATATACAGAACTATTCTAAAGCAATAAGAAAATATTTTATATTTATAAACATGGGACATGTTTTTTAAAATGTTCAATCTTACTAGTCACCAAAAAAATTGCACATTAACAATTTTGTAACTGGAGTAATATTTCTAGGTATATTAATGTGTTTTTTTGCTTAATGGTTCTATGCATTTGACTTTAATCAGCCTGAAATCCGTGTTGGGTGCAAGGGAAGGGGAGGCATTGGGGAGGACAGGGGGCGGGGGGTGCAGATAGAGTTCTTACTGTAAGAAAAAAGAAGAGTTAATAATTTGCTTTTGATATCCAAAGTAGGGTTTTATACCATGGAAAAAGTCTTGAAAGACAGACTTTGTCAGGAGAAACTGGATTTCTAAATTCTTGTAGCTCCTGTTTAACCAGATTAGGGACTAATCCAGGAGTGCTCAGAGCATGCAGTTTCTTCCACTGTGGAAGAAACTTCCACTTCTGCCTATGATGGCTAAGCTCTGAGGTCGGCTGACTTAGAGGCAAGAAGGATACGATACAGAGACAGCGGAGAGTCCAAAGACAAACCTTTCCCGCTCAGGTGGGAAGAACACAGGAGAAAGACTGATTTTTTCCCTCGCCACTTATGGGCAGGCACTTAAACTTCCAAATAAGTTTTGGGAAGCCCAAGGCCATTGGGGCTAACAGCTCACTTCTCCGGTAGGGGATGGAGGAGAAATGTAGGAGAATGTAGGAGAAGCTCTACCTGTGGCTACTTCAAGAGCAGAGAGAGGCTGAGGCACAATGGGCAGGAGATGGGCAGTTAGACAAACTGCATGCTCCTGGTTCTCCATGGCCTGCTTGTGGCAAGCAAAGGATCCACATGAAGCCAAATGCCTTGGCAGGGAATGCAACAGTGCTGACAGGGTCAGGGGACTGCAGAAGCAAATGGAGCTAAATTGCTGGGCTCAAAGACGCTGGCCATGGATGCTAGCACATACTCGCAAGAGGCCAGGTGGGGACAGGCGCCCTTCAGCAGTAGCAGGTTCCAGTAGCATATCACTCCGCTCCCCAAGCAGCTGATGCCTTGTGAGGAATTGGTCTCTGAGAAGTCTGAATTTGTAAATTGAAAGTACATGTTTAACCAGAGGACATGGGAATACCATTCATTGGCAAGTCTTAGGGCTCCCACCATGCAGGGGTGAGGTGCTCATGAGGAATATCAGAGCATTTTTAAAGCACAATGAAACTACATACCGTTTCTTAACACAGCTAAGTGTAACTTGAGTAATTTGCCACCCTGCTAACATGGTACCATTTTTTATCTGTCTCAAGTTTTATTTTTTCTATTATATATTTCTGTATTTTCCAAATTTTTTCTATGAAAACCATGTTTTACCTTTGAAATAAAATTACCTTTCTATAAAGGATGCATTACCTTTGACATAAAAATACAATAAATACTTTTATAGATATGTTTGTATATTAAACAAGATCAGAAGAGAATCTAGAGTGGTGTTTTAGTTAAAATTAGTTTCTGTAACATTAAGTATACAATAAAAATTCAAAGATTAACAAAATTGGCCTCCTTAATTTAGTCACACCTTACCTATACGTGTATCTTTCATTTTTTGTTTTGTTTTGTTTTAAGATGAAAATGAGCCATCTCCCGCACTGATTTTCAATCATCTGTATTGTGGAAGTCCAACACATTCTTGCCTAATTAAGCATATGTTTACTGGGATTAACGAGGGAGAAGAGCTTTACCTCCTAACGAGGCTTGCACGGCTCCCAGCACCATCTGTGCAGCGAGCTGTGCCTAGAGCAGCGCGGGACAGCGACTTGGTGATTCATTGGAACCTGGTAGAGTCTGAGACTCCGACAGAAAACAGGATATGGTAATTCTCTCGAGGCTTAGCCCAACTCGGCTGTGGTTTCCTTGATATGCTCTCTGATTTCCCAAGACCAGCCTTCGGTTTTTATTGCTCTGCAGTGGTTTTTCCACACACACCCTGGTTCAGACAGAATGAATTAGATGATGAATTTGTGAGCTTGTTACTTCTCCAAGAGGCCAAGAGGAACGGAGTGTCTTGCCCAAGGTCAAGCCGAGGGCTGGTGGCAGAATGAGGACCCAACCCACGTGTCTGGACTGCTCATCTAGGAGCAGAAAAATTAGAGGAAAATGCTCACAACCCAAGGTAACACCACTTGTTTACTTGCCAACAGTCGTGAAACCCCTTTTCATTTTTATGGTCCATTTGGGGCCAGCTCAAGTTCAAGCTAATCTAGCCCCACATGAAATTCACCACAAATGATTTCTAAACCTGGACAGGGTTGACTGTATTTAAATATGGGCATTCTCCTCCCTGGGACCCCCCCAAAGGCTGCCCTTTCCAGAACCCCCCTGCACCTGCCGCTAACTGGGGTTGCTCTGGAAGGCAGCTAAGGTTTTATTATTATTATTATTATTATCATTTTCATCAGTAATATAAGCACATTGCACAGAAGTAAAAAAATATCCAGTAGAAAGTAATTCTCTTTCTCACACTCAGCCACTCGGTTCTCCCCAGACACAACTGCTGTTATCAGATTTTTGGGTATCTTTCCAGAGTTATTCCATGAATATACAAGTATATGTATTTAGATACATTTAGATGTCATTTAAAAATGGTTGAAGGTATGCTACTTACACTCTTGCCCTTTGCTTTGTTTTCCCTTAATATTTCTTGACTATTGTTCCATATTAGCACATATGACACAAGGCAGCTATGTATTTTCAATGCCAAATATACCTAGTGCTTTAAGATCTGCTTGCAATGCCATGATGTTCTGTGTCCGTTTACATTCAACCACAACTCTTTTTTCTATTCCTTTCAAGATTATGGCTGGGAGGATTTAAACAACTAATGGTCGGGATATACATAAACACTTGCACATACATCAGTGTTGGATATTCTCCACATACAAGTGCAGTAAATTGCCGTAGTCTTGGGCCCCAGAATCCAGCACCTCAGTGTTGGAAGAGACTCAAGAGTCACATGGGCAAACCTTGTGCTCACTAAAAGAATCCTTTCCCCGTTCTTCCTGACAGTGTCACATAACCTCTGCTTGAGGTGAGCTCCAGAGGCAGCCCGTTTCCTCCCAAAATAAGCCATTCTATCACTGGGGTGTTTACAGTCATATTATATCAAGGTAAAGCTTGACTTCCTAGTGGTCCTTTCAGGAATCTGATGAATGCTGCTTTGGCACCTCAAGTCTTGTTTTCAGGCTGCCCTTCTCCAGAGCCTTCCACTGCTCCAGGAGCACCCAGGTGTCCATGCCTCCACCATTCTAGGCAGGCGCCTTGCAGCCATATTGTCTGAAAGAGGCACTCAGATCATGGTGGGGCCGCACAGTGTGGGGGCCTGGCCACAGAGCAATAGGCATGGAGTCCTGCCTGAGGACAAAAGGATATTGCTTGCCACCTTGCTCACCTTTTCCAAATATTTCCCTACTTTCCTTGAAAACACCCAGAACAAGCGTTACCCCATGGGTTTAGTGGCTGTGTTTTCTGAGCCAAAAAGTACAGGCATCAGCCACCAGCCAAATGCTTGCCTGCTCCTTGGGGAAGACCATCCGATGCCCACTAGGCAGAAAGGAGCAGGCTCAAGTGTAGGCAGGCTGGTACTTCAGCCCAAGGTCTCCCTGTGACTCTTGGAAGTTCATGGAGAGTCTCTGAAAGACAGTGTGGCCACCATTAGGAGTTGTATTGTTCTTTGAAGAATATGAACTTATGATATGAACTTGGAAAGAACTAAAGTGATAATTATCCACGTTTGTCTTTGGTTCACAGGGGTGTCAGTAATGCACCCTGATTTTGAGGATGAACCTGGATTACTATCACCCCCTGAAAGTGAAAATGGTACTAATCAATGCATGACAGATGAGAATAACCAACTACAGAAGTCTCTCTACCTAGCTATAGGTGGCTTCTAAACAATTACTCAGAAGACAAGAGACACACCTACATCAGACCTGCCCAGGTGACCAGTGGATATCTTTAAGCTCGGATCACAGCATGAGGAAAGCTGTAGCCTAGCCAGCCCTCAGGGGCTCTGCACAACTGAAGAGAGACTCAGGGACCAGAGTTGAGAGACGTGCACACAGCCTGGACGAAGGGAAGCAGAAGGGGATTCATCTGCACCACCACTCCTGAAAAGGCACACTACTCTAAGCAACAGTGCTTCCATTCTGGTTCTGGGCTCATCAAACAATCTTCTGACTATGGATTCGGTTTCCCAGTTACCTGGATACCAGGTAAAGGGGGCTAAGAACAGACATGATTCTGAGTGTGCTGATCCAAGGAAAGGCAGATTTCCCACTCAGTAGGCACATGGCTTTCTACGTTTAACTTTATTAATCACGAGAGTGGAGCCTGTTCCTGAGCATCTGGCCAACTATGGACATAACGGAAACAAACTGAGTTGCTGTGACAGCACCAACACAAGACTGGCTGGTGAAACCCTGTCTGGGTGCTGGCTGTTTCTCTCTTTAATGCACCACTCAGTCCTGCTCTTTGGGACTCATTCCTAAGCTCCTAGATAATCGTTGGCACCCGACTCTCATTCTTTCTCTCCACCCTGCCATCATCCCGGTAACTTTCAACATTCATGTCAACCTGACAAATGCGTTGACTTCTGCCTCCTCAACTCCATGGACCTCTTCTCTACTCTATACAAGCCACCCTGCCAGCCTCAGCATTTCACTCATGGCTCTGCTCTTCTGAGCTTGTCCTTAGAATGCCCTCTCTGCCTTCTGGCCTGCTCTACAACTGTCAGCAAATGGCCCTCTTTGGTGCACAGTCTATTCTCTTGGCCTCTGAGATGCTATACTTTTCTGGTTCTCCTCTTGGCTATCTGATCATTCCTTGCCTCTCCCTGATTTTCTAACCTGCTGCATCAATTAGGAATTACATTTAGCTTCACATAATAGTAAGCCTACTACAGTGACTTAACAAAATAAAGATTGTTTTCCTTATATCACAAGAAGGGCAGAGGCAAACAGTCTAGGACTGGTTCAGTGGATCTACAATGTCCGCAAACTCCCAACCAACTTCTTTCTGCTCTCCCATCCTTAGCAGGTGGCTCTCATCTTGGTTAGCCATAGTTGCAAGATGGCTGTTCCATCTCTTGCTTCCTGTCCTTTGTCCAGGCAGAATAAAGAAGGAGGAAGCCACAAGGAAGAAAGGCAGTCATCTAGATGAGGAAAGAAAAACCTTCCCAGAAATCCCCAGCACACTTCCACTTAGGTCTCATAGCTAGGAACTGTGTTCCCCTCTAGCAGCGAGGGAGCTAGGAAATGTATTTTAGGGGCAGGCACACTGCTGCGCAGAGGTAAGTCAGTAAAGAAAATCAGATGGATCCTGGGTAGGCAACTACCACATTTTGTTTATCCATTCATTAGTCGACGGGTATTTAGGTTGTTTCCACTTTGGGGTTCTTATGAATCATGCTGCTATGAGCATTCATGTACACGTTTTTGTGTGGACATATGTTTTCATTTCTCTTGGATCCTCCATTACCTTCCTCTAAAACAGGGGTTAGCAAACTTTTCCAGCAAAGAACCAGATAGTAAATATTCTAGGCTTTGTGGGACAATCTCTATAGAAGTGACTCAACTCTGCCATTGCAGTGCAAAAGCAGCCATAGACAATATCAGACAAATAGGCCTGGCTGTTCCAACAAGACTTTATTTATAGCCACTGAAATTTGAATTTTATATAATTTTCACATCATGAGATATTATTATTCATCTTTAGATTTTTTCCAACCGTTTAAAAGTGTAAGAATCATTCTTAGCTCACGAGCCACACAAAAGCAAGTGGCAGGCCAGATTTGGGCCATGGACCACATTTTGCAATCCTTGCTATAAAACATCATCATATTTATTTCCTTCGAAGCATTTATCACAAACTTTGTATGGCTATCTGTTTAGTTATTTGCTCTGCAGTTCCTCCCACAAGAATGCAAGCTTCATCAGATGGCAGACAATCAACATTTTGTTGAATTAATAAATATACTCTAATTTGTTTCATTGATACCATATAAATAGATGTTCGAGTTGTTTTCAGTTTGTGAAGCTACAGATGATGCCACCAGGAATGATTCTGCCAATAGGTATAAATATTTTAAGTTAATAGATTTGACAAATTCTCTTCCTAAAAAGTTATATTAGCCAACAAATGAGTGTGCCCATTTCCCATACTGTAGCCAACATTGGGTATTATCTAGTGGGCAAATAAATCTCGTTCTTGTTTTATTTGTATAAGTATTCATGATGTTTTGTACTTTTCTTAATTATTGGGCCTTGATTTGTAAGAGTGCTTATTGATTTTTACATAAGGGAAATTAGTACCTTATCTGTCAAATGTGTTGTAAATAAGTTTTTGCAGGGTTTTTATTTTTTTGGCTTTTGACTTTATTAGAATGTCCTTTTTTTTCCATACAAAGTGTTCAAG
Organism: Ceratotherium simum simum; assembly: GCF_057802395.1. NCBI lineage: Eukaryota > Metazoa > Chordata > Mammalia > Perissodactyla > Rhinocerotidae > Ceratotherium > Ceratotherium simum. The sequence goes on from NC_141913.1 coordinate 37,097,530, forward strand.
TTTTTTAAGTGGTCAGCTTTATCAAACATTACCTTTATTGCTTGTGCTTTTCACATCACCTTTAGAAAAGCCTTTCTTATTGCAAGATTATAAAAATAATTCATTCCTGTTTTCCTCTAGCAATCTTATGTTTTTTCTCTCACTCTCTTTAACATTTTAATCTTTGAATTATTGGTAATGAACACTAGGAGGCAGGGAACCAGCTTTCTTTTCTTCTAAACAATGAAGTGGATATCTGTATAAATTATATTTTCCCTACTTATTTGAAATACCATTTTTAGAAGATACTAAATTTACAAAAATATTTGGTGTATTCAGGGGTGATATTCAAAATATTTAAAAACAGATACAACACAGACCCCCTTAATCACTTAGAACAGGGCATCAATATGTCAGAACACTGGGTGGGTGCAGGTGAGCAGTTCGGCACGGGCCGCACGGGTCGATTTCTGGGGTTGCCTCTTGCTCTTTGATCTGCCTCCACCTGTCCACGCCTGCTCTCCTTCCACCTCTGAGGCCAGGACTCCTGGGGCTGTGGTCCCTGAGGGTCTCATAATGAAAACACCCACTCCTAGACTTCCGTTAGGTTTGCTAATAAATGGCCTCGTGTTTTAAGCCACTTTTACTCAAGGATTCTATTTCTTGCAGCTCAAAGCATCTCATTTGATGCATGGGTTGTATGTGTACACAGAGGAGCACGTGCACCTGCTGCATTTATCAGCTTTGAGCATCACTGTAACACCAGGTTTGCGGGAAAAAGGGAGAGCAGAAAGTTTTCCTTATTTTGTAATGCTTTGGAATATTTGAATAGCATCAAAATTAATCTGTTCCTTGAAGTATTCATTCACCCATAAAACTCTCCATCCTGGCACTTTGACAGCTTTCTTTCTCAATTTATCCCATTATTTTTGTTCCTATTGCTGCTAATTTGAATTTGCCTTCTTTCTATTCATTCATTTTGAATAATTTATATTTCCTTCCAAAATTGTCCCTTTCATTCAGATTTTTAAATTTATTAGGACAGAGTAGTGAAAAATTATTCTCTAAGAATGACTTCTTATACTATTTCATTGCAGTCACATAATATAGCCAGTATGGCTTCTTCCTCTTGGAATTTATTTAGCTTTTCATTGTGGTCTATTTGATACAAACTTTTCGAATATTTCAGGTAGTACAGCATAGAGTTTAAGAGTCATACTACCTTAGGGGGCCGGCCCAGTGGCTCAAGTGGTGAAGTGCGCGGGCTCCGCTGCGGCAGCCCGGGGTTCGCCGGTTGGGATCCCAGGTGCGCACCGACTCACTGCTTGGCAAGCCATGCTGTGGCGGCGTCTCATATAAAGTGGAGGAAGATGGGCATGGATGTTAGCCCAGGGTCAGTCTTCCTCAACAAAAAGAGGAGGATTGGCAGATGTTAGCTCAGGGCCGATCTTCCTCACAAAAAGAAAAAAAAAATGAGAGTCATACTAGCCGAGATTGAAGCCCAGTTCCACCACTGACCAGTGAACTTCCAAAAGTTGCTTCATGTTCTCATATATAATATAGGGATAATAATAGTATTTTTGTGGGTTTTAAATGACTAATACACATAAAATACTAAGAATAGTGTCTGGCACATAGTAAATGTTCAAAAGATGTTGGAGTTTATTATTATCCTCCTGTGGTATTATCTCTTTCTGAGCATTTTTTATAAAACTTTATGGTTTTAATACTGCAGATAAATTTAATCTAAAAATGTGTTCTGTTTTCTAGAGTAATTCTTCTCTTATTCTTTATCTAGTTTGTACTTGATATGCTCCTTCCCATCTTGTCCTCTTACTCTTTGTAGTATCAATGCTACAGAAATCTGAGGGGGGAAGCATATTATTCATCTTTGGATGAAATATTCTACTCCAGGTTACTGTTTGCCCAAGAATCCTGTGTGTGGATCATCCTTAATTGTTCTCCCTTTTTTCCCTAAGTGGTGTTTTAAGTATACTTAGAATTTGAGTGGGAAAGCGGGTCTCTGATGGCAACCTCCGAGGGTGACCTCTGTCTGCAGGGAGAAATGGGAAGTGAGCAGCAGTAGAAAGGAGCCTAAATGTGCTGTCTCTGGTCTTCCCTCCTTTGCACATAGCTCATCCCATGAAAGAGATGAGCTTTTGGCTTGGGCTGTTCCCTCACTTTGGGACCAGCCAGTCATCCTGAAGAATGCTCTCAGTTAGGAAATTGAGTGAGACAGCATTTTAGTTCTCCTTTAGCCCCATCTACAGGGCCTTTTGTCATGAAAATGGGCCCCAAGCAACATATTCCCTTTATCTTCTATGTCTGCTCATTGCCCCTTATTCCTCATCCATGGTAAGGGACCTTGTGGAGCAGTACACTGCAGAACACCACTCTCACTTCTCACAACAATTGCAAGTTTGTGGGTCCCCAAGATGACCTTTAGGGTCAATGATTCATTAGAAGGACTCACAAAACTCACTGAGAGCTGTTACACTCAGAGTTATGTTTATTACTGCAAAAAGATACAGATTAAGATTAGCCAAGGGAAGAGGGGCATGAGAGTCCAAGAGAGTTCCAGCACAGAGCTTCCAGTCGGCCCTTCCCAGTGGCATTGGGGACAGTGCTGCTTTTCCTAGTAATGATGTGTGATGATACACACAGAATACTGCCAACCAGGGCAGCACACCCAAGCCTCAGCTTCCAGAGTTTTTATTTGGGCTCTGCCCCATAGGCATGGTTGACTGTCCGTGGTATGATCTCAGTCTCCAGCCCCTCCGGAGGTCGTACTGGTACCCCGTGACCCAAATCCCACCCCCCAAATCACATTGTTAGACTATCTACAGTGACCCAACTCCCCCTGGACAAACGAAAACATTCCTATCAGGCATGACATTCCAAGGGCTTTAGCGATTACCTCCCAGAAGCCGAGGGCAAAGACCAGACCTCTCTTTGGGCAAGATTACATTCTTTACTACACAGCCCCTATGAACACTCTTATTTACACTTCTAAATCTGTTCCTGTTTCAAATTAGAGGAAGAAGGTGTCAGACCTTGGTGCTTTCCTTTCTCTATATCTGCCTGCTAGAACTCCTGGCATCCGGAACAGTGCTAGCACCTTAGAGGCACTCTGTAAATAGTTGCTGAATGGATGAAGTAGCAACTAAAGAATGAATATTTTTTGGATCTGTGGCGTGAGGTTGTGGTCATTCCCTAGTAATATCACGGTTGATTTTTTTTTTTTCTTTGATTTGTTCTTTGTCTCTTCTGGTGGGTTTCAGAGAGAGTGGTGGTGCAAATGTGTATTTTGTCATCTCTCCGGAAGGGAACCCTCTCAGTTTACAAATGAGGAAGCTAACATCCAGAAAGGCTGAATCACCTGTCACCGATGAGGCACAGAAATGGGGTCAGAGCACAGGTTTCACAACTTTTAAAACTAAGATCTCTTAGCCAACTGCTTGAGTTCCCCTTTTTCTTACAAAAATAACAAGAAGACTCCTTCTTTCTAATGAGTTTGTTACTAAACAGTGAAATTCCCTCATTCCGGATAGCCTTCAGTCGTCCAGCCCGCTTTGTGGTGATGGTGTTACTGAGTCAGAAATTCATCATTTCCAGGGCTGGAACAGAATAAAACTGCTTAAGGACCTGGACACTGATTCTGCCTTTGAACCACTGGGAATTGACTGTGTTTGCATTTGTTTTGAGGATTGACTGTCCAATCAAATCCCTCAAATGTTCCATAGTATTATGGTTTAAAAAGAAAAGTTTCCACTCCGGGATGCTTGGGGCTGGGCCAGTAGCCAAGCGCTCAGCAAGAAGTACGTTCTTCAAAAGTACTTTTTTTTTTTTTGTGAGGAAGATCAGCCCTGAGCTAACAACTATTGCCAATCCTCCTCCTTTTTTTTCCCCTTTTTCTCCCCAAAGCCCCAGTAGATAGTTGTATGTCATAGTTGCACATCCTTCTAGTCGCTGTATGTGGGACGCCGCCTCAGCATGGCCGGACAAGTGGTGCGTCGGGTGCGCGCCCGGGATCCGAACCCTGGCCGCCAGTAGCGGAGCGCGCGCACTTAACCGCTAAGCCACGGGGCCGACCCCCAAAAGTACTTTTTAAAGGAGATGTTTGATCTGATAGTTAAGACTATGATGAAGAGATGATAACAGAAAGGCTGAGACCCCAGAGGAGAAGGCATTAAAATGGTGTTTCTCATATAGGACTGCTCCCCTGGAACCACCACCTGGTGCCTGAGGTTCCTGCCATATTTTTGACCCAAGTGTAACCGCAAGATTAACATTTATGGATCATTAACTATGTGCCGAACATTTTTCATAATGACCTATGAAGTGCTGTTAGTATCATCATCCCTCCTGGGGAAACTGAGGCACAAAGAGGTTAAGTAACTTGCCCATGTTCACCCAGCTGGTAAGTTGTTCTAGAATTCAAATGCTGACAGATTTGCTTGAGTCTGTTATATTGCCTCCCACCTCTCCACCACGCCTACCAGTTAGGCATGATCATAATACCAGCTAAATTAAATTAAAATGAACTTTAAGGGTGTATTCATTTTCTATTGCTGCATAACAAATTCCACAAATTCAGCAGCTTAACACAACACAAATTTATCGTCTCACAGTTCCGTGGGTCAGGAGTCTGGATATGGTTTAGTCTGGGTCCTCTCCTCAAGGTGTCACCAGGTTCAAATCAAGTTGCTGCAGGGGTTGTGATCTCATCTGAGGCCTTGGGTTCTCTTCCAAGCTCGCTGGGTATTGGTAGGCGTTGGTTCCTTGTGGTTGTAGGACTCGAGCCCTAGAGGTCCTAGAGGCCGCCTGCCGTTCTACCATGCGGCCCTCTCTACAACATGGCAGTTGTGTCTTCAAGGCCAACAGAAGAGCTCTCTGCTGCTTTGACTCTCTCTGACTTCTTCCATCTCTGACTTCTAGACACTCTTTTAAAGAGCTTGCCTGATTAGGTCAGGCCCACCCAGGATAATCTCCCTTTTGATTAACTCAAAGTCAACTGATTAGAGACCTTCATTACATTTACAATATGCCATTCCTAACCACTGACACTCAAGGGAAGATTATACAGGGCATGGACACCAAGGGGCAGGAATCTTGAGGGCCAGCTTAGAATTCTCCCTGCCACGAAAGGTAACACTGAAGAGGAAAATGTCACAAAAAGGTAGGGGTGGAGGGAGAGAGGGAGGGAAGAGCAGAGGAGCAATCCCTACATGTAGGTGTATGAGCCTCAGGTCTCTTTTTAAAGCACCAACTGGTAGAATTGGTTCCTTTCTCACCACCACACTGTGACTACCAACCAGTCAGCATCGACATGCTCAGGTACGCCACATGTGGGCTTGTTTTAGAACACCTTTGCTATCTCCTCCTCCCTCTGCCCCCCACCCCCAATTCCTTATGTTCTGCCTCAATTCTGCCATGAGTGGCTCCATCCCAAGTCATGTAGCCTTCCCAATCCAGGCCACCAGGGCCGGGGGCCCTGTGGGGCGGGAACTATCCTTGTCATGTTAGAAGCCTCTTAGAGATATGGGCGTCACTGAGAACTGGTTAAGAGCAGTAAGTGAACGTATTAGCTGTGATATCATCGAGAGGAAGCTGAGAAAAAAATAAAGAGGAAGCGGACTGGGTTATGTCATCTCTGCCCATTTTGAGGATTCTCAAGCGTCTCCAATGGGAGCATCAGCCTCTTAGGATGATATTCTCGGATGGTCAAAATACTATCGTAGAAGCTCTTGATCAAACCGTGCTTGTCTTACTAATTCCCTTGACCCCTCCCCACTACTTCTTCCTTCCTTTTTCAGTATTGGCCAGACAGCATTCTTGCAAATCTGGAGGTAGGAAAAAAGAGTGCTGTGGCTGAGGCAGCCAAACAGCTCTCCCCATGTCATGGGACCAAGTCACCAGTTAAGCTCTCTTGGGAGATAAAACCTCACAATGAGGAACATTTGCTCAGCAGCCATGGAGCCAGGGGCTGTGGAAGAGCTGTTTGCTTGTTTGTTTTTTCAGAGACAGAGGGTCCCTTCTGTTATTTGATAAGACCAGAAGAGCTAAAAATAAAGCCAGGGAGAAATACCATAGAGCAATCAGAACTCTTCTTTGTCGAAAAATACCCCCACCAATGAAGCATCCTAAATGAGAGTATGGGTAGAGTTTGCAAATGATTTAGGATCAGGAATAGTGTCATTGACCCTTGTGTCCACCCCCCAGAATCCAGTCCAGCACCCTGCCTGAGGAATCTGAATAAAGAGTTCATTTCCGTCCAGAGCTTCCATGGCACTTTGCTCTAGAGGGTAGTTTTAGCCTTGGGGGAGGAGGAGAGCTTATGAATTCCTTCCATTCATTTAACCAATATTTGTTTAACAGAAAAAGGATTATTTCTGTTCTGGCGACATTGACAATAGACAAAGTTTCCACCTTTATTTTGGTGAGTAAAATAGAAAGCAAACAAGTAATTATATAATGCCATATAATACATAATACAGGTATTTGATAAGTGCTATGAAGTTTTCTTATGAGAATATGATGAAAGTTATGGTCCTTGTCTAAAAAAAAAAAAAGTCGGATTCAATGTTGCCTATAATTTCCAGAAGTTCATGGATCCTCTGAACCACCTCCACGAAGCTGTTCTCCAGCAGCAGTTCCCAAGCCCACAGAAAGTAGGGCTCATATGAGTCATTTTTGGATCCACCAGTGATTCTGCTGCACAGAGTTAAGAACCATTGTTTTAGAGAATCTAATTTTAATCCACATGATAAAAAAGGAAAGAATATATTAGTGACAATTTGCAGAGGCCTGCAAAGAAAGACAAGCATACTTACAAGACACCTGGCAACTAAAAGGATGTGCAGCTATGACATACAACTATCTACTGGGGCTTTGGGGGGAAAAAATAAAATAAATAAAAAAAAAAACCAAAAAAACAAAAAAAAAACAAGACACGTGGCTGAGGCCCGCACTGAGTGGGGTGAGCTCCTCAGCATTTATTGTCTGGTGACTTGTCCTAAAAGGTCTCCAGCCCAAGGAGCCAAAGTTTGGTGTGCCATTGAGGGCATCTTCCTTTGCACAGTGCTTAGGCCAATCCTGTCCCCTCCTCTTTTTTTATTTTGTCAGGAAGATTAGCCCTGAGCTAACACCTGTTGCCAATCGTCCTCTATTTGCTGAAGGAGACCGGCCCTGAGCTAACATCCGTGCCCATCTTCCTCTACTGTATATGGGACGCCGCCACAGTATGGCCTGACCAGCGGTGCGTCGGTGCGCCCCCGGGATCCGAACCTGCAAATTCTGGGCCACCGAAGCAGAGTGTGCGAACTTAACCACTACGCCACCGGGCCGGTCCCCCACCACCCCCCAACACTCTTTTTTTTTTAAACTCGTGCCCCGTTGGGATCAAAATTAAAATCTTGTCTTTCCCTGGAAATTCTGAAATAAAGTCCTAGTGGGATATAATCCTTGGGGAATAATTGTTATAGTTTCAGTGTAATCTCATAAACCAAGACATCGTTCAGCCCTGTTTTCTAAAAGGTATATTATAAAAGTATCGAGATGAAGATATGTTCATGCTCAATATACTTTTCTAATACGTACACATAATTCATGTCCTTTCTCGTCCCTCCTCGCCCCTTTTTTGATACTCCTGCTAAATGTAATGCTTTACAGCTTACAAGGGTATGCATTTTTCTGTTCTCGTTGCTGTGATTTCTAGGTGGAAGAATAAACAGGTGGAAAAAGGAAGGGGGAATTTGAACAGCAGGGAGTTTTGTGTAAAGATGCAAACCCTTGATTTCATTCTCTATGGAAATCCCATTAAAATGCTAGTAAAGAGAATTTTTTTAAGGCACAGACTCACATGAATGGGGAAAATGGGAGAGTAGAAAACAGCAGCAAAATTTGAAATGTGAAAAGCAGCTAGATAAGGGGTAATTTACTTAGCAGACCCAAGAAAACGGAGAAAAAAATGAATCCTCAGCCAACAGTGCAGAATGTGGAAAACCACCCCGATTTGCGGGCCAGAATCCCCATAAGGCTTGAGAACTGGCAGCACCAGTTACTTCTGGAAGTGAAGGTAAAGATGAGGAGTGCAAAAATTAGGAGAACTGGTTGAAGGTCTGTTTATGAAGCAGTCACATCTCCAGATTCCTTCCCAAGACCACACAGCTAGGTTACTGCCTCTCTCACATTCTGGAAAAAGACAGGAGAGGGTAACACCAAGGGTCTCTGGCCACAGAGAGACAGGCACTACTGAGGACAGGGGATGCTGGAGACCCCAGGCACCATCTCCCCCACTCAGCTTCCAGAAGTCTGGCAGCCAGACCTTCACCCTTTAGGAAGGAGCTTGGTAGAGTCTCCTCTGATAATCTGACCAGCCCCAAAGGAAAGACCTAAAGATACTGCCATGGGAGTTCCACAAGGAAAAGGCCCAAACACTTCACTAAGATGAAGTTTACAATTGACAAGTTCACCTATAGCCCAGAGCTTCCAATAAGATTCTTTGTGCCTGGACTTAAATATGAACAACTCCCAATAAAATGAAGGTAACGGTATCTCTACCTCATAGGATTGGTGTAAGGGTGAAATGAGATGATACTTGTGAAGTCCTTAGAACAATGCCTGGCACATAGTAGGAGTTATGTAAGTTACTGTTATAGAGAGAGAGACAAACAACCAGATAATCTAAGGATTATCAGACATCTAAAGAAATCCTCTAATATGATCAATAGAGACCAAAACAAATAGAAAATAAAATTGGTTGGAGACTCTGCTACTTAGAACAACCACCAACACCCACCCACCCCTAACCCATCATTTATATAAATATAGATATAAAAATATATTTATATGGAAATACATATAAAGACATAATATATTAAATATATATTTTATGTATATACACATACACATATACTCAGAGTTCTTGGAAATAGAAGATACGAGAGTAAATCTGAAAAACTTAATAGGAGCTTGGAAGTTAAAATTGAGGAAATCTCCCAGAAATCAAAGTAAAAAGTAAAAGATGAAAAACTGGACAGAAAAGAGAAGATGATTAAATCAATCCGGGAGTTCTGACAACCAACTATAGAGGCTCCAGAAACAGAGAAAGGAGAAAAGAAATGAGAGAAAAGATCAAAGAAATAATTCAATGGAATTTTCCAGACTTGAGACATTTTATGGATTGGAAAGGCCGTGGGTGCCCAAATGGACGCACACAGGGGTACATGATTGTAAATTTTAGAACATTGGATGAAAGTGGCTGCTGCCATTTCCAAGGAGGGAAAAAAATCAGACGTAAAGTAATTAAGAATCAGGAGGCAGGAGATTTCTCAACTGGAAGCAAGAAAGGAATGAAGCAAAGTATTCAAAATTCTGGAGGGAAATTCTTCGCCACCTAGAATTCTCTGCCCAAACAACCAATTAAGATATTCTCTGTGTTAACTAACCTTATTGTGGTAAGCATTTTGCAAAATATATGTGTATTAAATCATCATGTTGTACAACTTAAGCTTACACAATGTTATATGTCAAATATATCTCAATAAAGCCGGGGAAAAAACACGTAAAATAAGAAGAAATAGAATGAAATAACAGAAACATTCAGTAATTGGATAATGGAATGAAAAATATTTTGTGGAATATACATTTTCCCAAATACTTGATTAAGGGCTTATCCGGATAATACTAATCATGGCTATTCAAGAATAAAACATATTAAATACGAAAGAAAGAGAAAAAGACATTCTCACATAGTCAAAGTCAAAGAATTTATTTCCCAAGCACTGTTTTCTGGAAGCTGCTAGAGAATGTGCTCCACCAAAATGAGGGAGTAAATCTAGAGGGAGACACGGGATGCAGGAAACCTGAAAGCCGACTGAGAGGATGGAGAAGGGAAGCCTCGGATGATGGAGAAGGGAGCAGCTGGGAGCAGAGATGGGCACCAGGGGTCAAGGGCGGCTAGTCCAGGTTGGGGCAGGACGGAAGGCTCTAGGAGGGATTCTTCGTGAAGATTAAATCACTAGAAAAACGGATGTATGCGATCCCCTTGAGAGAGGACTTAGACAACTGGCAGAAGAAATTGGGGTTGAATTGTGAAAAACAGACAATTACACAAAGAAAAAAACAGGATAATTATTCTAGTGAAAACAAAAAGTAGAGAGAATTAATCACAGGGTAGTTCATGGCTCAGCTGTAGACAGCTTTCATAGCCGTAATAACGTCAAGAATAAATACTGATCTGACCCAATTATAGCGTTATTAGACCGGGAGGCTGGGGGCTGGGAAGGGAGCACATATGTAGTTGGAGCAGTGGAGAGAAAAGAGAGCTGAGTTTTTATCATCCATAATATGAAGTCATTAGATAATGGCTAAAACTGAAAAAGCAAAAAGTACAATACAGGGATATGATCTAGAAACATAAATGTAGAAACCAAAATAATCAGCAGAGAGAATACAAGTGGTTGCTTCTGGAGAGGGAGAAATTAGGAGTGGCAAGCAATGGACTGCTGTTTTTTTTTTTTTTAATAACAAAACGAGAAGTATTTGGTTTTATAAAAAATATATTGTGCGTGTATAACTCTGAATAAAGATAGAAACAAAAAAAAAAGTTTTACAAGTATCAGGCAGGTAATAACTGTTTCTTTTGTGTAGATGGAGTGGAATGGCCCTGGAAACAGCCAGATCAGCTTTGTTGTGGCTGTTGTTGCTGTGATTTTTTTGTTTTTTTGACTTGCATATACTAAGGCCAAAATCCCATGTGTGACCTTTCAAGCCGGACCATAGGCACTTACAAAGGCTGAACCTGGCAGCCTTTGTAAAGGGGGAAAGCTGGCTTGGTGCACAGCACGGAGGGAGTTGCAGTCAAGGACTCAGCCCTGTGGGTAGCAAGCCCCCAAATGGTTTCTCTTGTTTTAAAATTAAATTTGTTTGCAACATCCTGCTTCCTGTCTTGTCTTTATCTCTTTATTCAGTTTGGCCCCTAAGAAATCCCTGCCTTAGACAAAGGTGTGCCCCTGGTACACACCAAGAGTGTACATCCTTGCTCTTTCCCTTCCCTTCTGGGGCCCTCAGCATCTGCATCCAGAAGGGACTGGACTAGAGCATGTCAAGGGCCCCTCGACACATCTAGAAAGCTAGTAACCAATAGAGCTCCTCTCCCGAACGCCTGCAGCATTTGCATCTCCTGTACCCAAGAATTTAGCACTCAGTTACATCCTTTCTCCAAAGATTAGCTGTTTTTTTGGTTGATGTTTGCTTGTTTGTTTTGTGTATGTGATTTGGGATCATCTCCTCCAAATAGAAAGTTCCCAGAGGGCAGAGGCCCACCTCATACTTCCTGTGCCCCACACCTCTAGTGCAGTGGCTGGGCATGTGGTTCATGATCAGTGACAATTCCCTAAAGGAATAACAGTGTAGGGATTTTCTGCAGGAGAGGATAAGAGTTGATACTAACCCTTGGTTTTGCCCACTGCCATGTCTCCAGCACCTAGAACAGAGCCTGGCATATAGTAAGTGCTCAAAAAATGTTCATTGGATGGATGACTGAATGCACCTAAAAGACAGGCTGGAATGGATTTTAGTGGTTAGAAATAGTGAAGCATTTGGAGGCCCCTGGAAAAAGCTGTTGCTGCCCCCCAATAAGTGACTTGAGTGAAGAACAGGAAGATGAATGCAAAGCCCCCCACCTTTTTCTCGTCAAGATTCCCAAGGGCGGAGTGTAAATATTCAAACCTCCCTGAAAGATGCTTGAGCTAGATATTTAAAGCCTTCCAGATGTGCATTTCCAACTACATCCTAAGAACTCGTTCCCTAAAGAAATATAGCAGAGGTAGGCATGAGGTGGATGAACAGGACGTTTATTCAGCATTATTTATAAAAGAGAAAAATGGGAAACAACCTAAAGGTTTAATAATAAGGGACTGGTCACACGAAAATGTCTATTATATGTTGCTTAATGAAGAAAGTAAGACAAAATCATATGTGCCTTCATTTTGTGATAAATATATATGTGTTTGTGTATATATATTTATGTAGGTATATAGATGTATCTATATGAATAGATACATATTGGAAAGATACATATGAACTGATTACAGTATGAAAGAATTAAAGTTTGGGTTTTGTTTTTTGCCCCTGTGCTTTTCTATATTTTTAAAGTTTGCGTTGCTTTTGTATTGGGGGAAAAACATATTTTATTTCTTTTTTTGTTTGTTTGTTATTGATTTTTTTTTTGCTGAGGAAGATTTGCCCTGAGCTAACATCTGTCGCCAATCTTCGTCTTTTTTGCTGAGGAAGATTCACCCTAAGCTAACATCTGTTGCCCATCTTCTTCCCTTTTGTATGAGGGTCACTGCCACAGCATGGCCACTGACTAGTGGTGTATGTCTGCACCCGGGAACCAAACCTGGGCTGCCAAAGTGGAGCATGCTGAACCACTAGGCCACCAGGGCTGGGCCCTATATTTTATTTCTTTAAATGACATTATATGGCAACATTGCTATCCAAGTTTATATAGAAAACAAAATTGATGAATAACTAAATGCATGTTAATCCATATTCTCACAGACATGAGGAAATCAAGGAAACTCATGAACCCCTACCCCCCTGTTTTGAGAGAAGTGGAGGTTTATTCTAGGTATAATGAATAGCTGAAGATGTGTGACTCTGAATGATGTGCCAATTAAATTTAAAGAGTGTAACTTGTCCATCAGGGGATATAAATGTTAACAGTGATGGGTAAGAAAATTGAGCCTGTTTTTAATGGTGGGGGGACTGGCCCGGGAGGGGAGGGGCTTTGGCAGGGAGGAGCAAACAGAAGACCTGAGCCAAGTGGCTTGAGACATGTCTTTAAACTTCTACTGTGCGTGCCCCTCTCTGTGGCAAGTGCTCTCAGAGATATTAGAGAAGCCAAAGACCAGTTTATAGCCTAATTAGAAAGACAAGGCTAGCTCTTATAAAACCATTAAAGACGAAGGCTAGACCGGATTGTTTATAATTAGTGCTAAATAGCGAGATTGAGATGAGTGCTCTGACAATCGTCTAGACTTTCAATATTTTAAGATGCTTTTGACATACATACATATGTATATTTAAACAGAATTCATTAAGAATTCAAATAGGCTAAAAATAAGCAGGGATTGAACATTAGAGTAAGAGTACAAATTTTTGTGTCTATATGATTTTATATATAACCTCTTGCTATGGATGTCCCAAGAGATAAGCGTCTTGGACAGGAAAGATAACTGAGCACTTAAGTTCGTAAGGTGACAATGGTGCTGAGGGCTCTTTCTCCCAGGAAAGGCTTGATGGACAGATGAGATCTCTAAGGCTTAGGGACTCAAGGTGCAGAGGCTGTTAATGGATTTAGTGGGGAAGGGAGGGAAGGAACATAGGGTTTTAAGGAGATTGGATGTGACAGAAATGGATACATGATGGTAAGGACATAAGACTGGAAGCACCCCAGATGTGGGTGCTGACAGAGAGTTCATGCTACTCTGCATCCTCCTCGTCTCCAGACTGTCCATCTCCTAAACCTGACCCAACAATAAAACCTCCATTTGCTCAGAAGTTGGAGAGTGTAGGATTAGGATTAGGATTTTTTTCCCCTGATGCCAACATGTGATACCTGTTCATGAGATAATTCAGCCAATACAGAAAGTCAAAGGAGGAAATAAAAATCGCCTGTAATCCTCCTTCAGCTAGGGTTGCCAGGTTTAGCAAAGAAAAATAGAAATGTAATATTTAGGACATATATGTACTAAAAAATTAATTGTTGTTTATCTGTAATTCAAATTTAATTGGGCGCCCTGTGTGTTATCTGGCAACCCTACCGTCAAGGTGACCACGATGGCTGGCTTCACATGCCATTCCCACCCCCTGCCCCCCACCCATTTCTGAATCCCCTTCAGCCTTGGTGCTCTTCCTTTACCACATTGGATTCTGTGCCTTAAACCAAATTGATCTGAACTCTCACCAAAGTTCTGTGGTTTCCAATGCCACTGCTTCTCTTGGAAGAAGTACCACCTCACACCCAACTTCCTCAGGGGTAGCAGTGGGGTCTCCTATCTCCTAGAAGGGCTGAATTTGTCCTGGGTGCTGCTGCTCTGCAGGCACCCAAGACAGCAGGCTTGGGGTGCCTGCAACAGCCCCTGCAGGTCCCTGCTTCCAGGCCCACCCCATCCCATGGCATCTGAGACCAGCCAGGTCAACACCATCACCCTGGGGAGAAGCCAGATGCCTGACCCGCTGCACTCCCACTAGGCTAAACCAGCCTCCCATGTGTGCTCAGCCTGGTTCCCCATTCAGCAAATTTCCACATTGCCAGCCCCACGCTGCCAAAGCCACAAGGACACAAAAAGGAATCAGACCCATCCTGAGCCTGCCCTTGGCCCCACGCACTCTGTATCCAGTCCCCCAGTGGGGTCCCTGGGCCTGGGCTCCTGCTGCTCCATCCCTTGAGAACACCCTCCTTCTTTCCCTTCTCCTTCCGGGCTCCACAAATCTCCTTTAGCTCAGGCCAAACACGAGCCTTCCGAAGCCCAGGGCCCTCCCTGGGGTCCCCACAGTCCCCCTCAGGTGTGCAGGCCCCTCAAGACTCTTTTTTTCAAAACCTATCTCAGGAAAGGAGCTGTTAAGGGTTAATGAGCTATTATAGTGGTGGGGTGGGGGTAGGAGTGGGGATGGTGACTAAAGGAGAGAGAAGATATTTTCTCCCTTTTCTTTTCTCCTAGATGAAGCCAGCTCTATTAATTTGGCTTTTATCAAAGAGTATTTTGGGTGTTCCAATTCCTAGCCACACTCCTGCCTATAACTCTCTATATTTTGCATATCACCACAGAGTTTTGCATCTCCCATATATTGAACAAACTGTTTTGGTTTTCATTTCTTCTTGTTTTTTTTAATGAATGGCTGTGCTCCAGGGAAATTTATTTCAGAATATCATTTCCTGTTTCCAACTTTAGAAAAGACAGGAAAACACTGCTGAAAACCAAGTTAATCAATAAGGCTAGAAAAATACAAACAAACCACCTAGGGTCGTTACTAAAGCAATCTTTGTTAATTCTGCATTCAAGATATTGACACACACAAGAGTTTAGTAAACCAGAAGCTGCTTTCCCACTGAATTAAGTGGCTTCTCACTAAAATAATTACTTGATTTCACAGGAACATGCTATTAACCCCAATCCCAAATTCAATTCTGTAGACGCTGGGCATTTGATTAAGTATTCCTAAATGTAATCCTTTAATCCACCTTAATCTCCACCCCCACTCACCTTATTTGACTACTGAAATGGAAAAGTGATCAGTGCAGCTGCTCATTTGCCAATTCCAAGAGGCAATTCAGCCTTCCTAGGGAGGGTTAATTGGCAGAGAGGTGAGTTCAAAGCAGCCCCAAAGTTGAATTCATTTGCTCCTGATGCATTCAGAGTTTAGCACCACCAACAAAAACAAAACTAAAATAAACAACAGTGAACAGTTTGGTACAAATCATAATTTCTCTTTAAGACTTCTTTTATTTTTTCTTGTTTTTAAAATGTTAAAATAACGCACCTGCTCTTTGTTTTTGTTTTAAAAAATCTCAAATTGTACAGAAGGATATGAAGTAAAAAGTAACCATGTTCTTCAAATGAAAATTTAAAAAAAGAGAAACCACTTTTAACAGTTTGCAGGTATCCTGAGACCTCTGGTTTTCAAACCACGATGGACTCCCCCTGACGCCCAGACATACCAATTGGAAAGTAAGAAATAGGGCTTGGAGCCTCGTAGAGGAAGGTGAGGGCATCCCTGACATTCCTTTGTTGATTTGTTGCTGTTTCCAAGTAGAAATAAATATTAGGGTGTTTGAGGACATCTGGAGGAGGGAAAGGTGAGAGCAGCTGCAGCTGCTGTTCAAGGCCACAGCCAAAGGAGCCGCCCCTCGATAAATACAGACGTGAGGAGTCCTGCTCCTCAAGCTGCCGTACCTCCTCCCACCAACCCAGCAGGTCCCTCCCTGCAAGCATCTTTGCCGGGAGCCCCCAGACACTACATTCTTGTCTTGCCTCCAATCCCCTGCCTCCTGGCTGATGACTCAGCACAGGTTACTTCACTTTTTGGTCCTCAGCTGTGCTGTGTCAAGCAGAAAAGATAAATATTTTATATTCTCGAAGGCAGGGGGCTTATGGAAAGAAGGTACGCAGGATGTCCAGAATTACGCTGGCCCTCGAGAGAGAAGGAAACAGCCATCAGAAATTCAAGACCCGTTCTTAGAGGGATCTGATAACAGTGGTCTTCACTGTAAAAGGCCTCGCTGCCCCTCATCACTGCAGAATGGAGTTGCACAGCCCCATTCCCCACTGCCAGCCCATACGGATCTCCCCTGACACTCAGGCAGTATGTGAGCTCCTTGCAGCTTCTCTTGCAGGACCTGCTGCTTTGTAGCTCCATCTGGATTTGATCAGCCTGGTGGCAGGGGCTGACGTTTCTGGGTGCTAACAACAGGCTGGAGTCTGGTGGCTGCTGCACAGTCTAGACAGGGCCTGCATTTCCAGTTCACACAATCCCAGCAGACAATGTCTGCACCGGCATTTCCTCCCAGCATGTGCTCCTCCCTTATGTCATCTGCACGGACCCTGAAGACCTTTGAGTTTGAGGTCACTGACCATCCTACCCCATGCCACCAGGCATGTGGACCAAACTTAATACCCACACCTGCTAAAATGAGAACAGGCCTCTCACTGAGGGCCTCACCCGGTGAGTCTCTCACCCCTGGTTTCCAGCCTCAGAAGCCAGAAGAGCAATGTGCATAGCTGGACAATGATGATGGTCTTCTGGAAACTCCAGGCTTGGAGTAGGAGCCTCTGCCTGGGCTACCTGTTCCCTAGCATCTCTCTCCCTCCCTCTCCCCCACTCCTCACCCTTCTACCCTCTACCCATCCCTGCTCCCATCCCCATCTGTCCCTCTCCCAGCAGAATCCAGATAGCACGCCACAATTATCCCCAAACTGACCCTCCCTCCATCACTCTCTCCATCAAATTCGCCTGAAGCTGGGGGTCAGGCTGCATTTCCATTAGTGCCCCCTCTCCACCGTGGTCCTGCATGACAGGAGCTGCAAGCCTGCTACTTAAGAGCTGCACAGGTCAGCTGCAGCCTTGGCCCCCTCCCCCTTTTTTTTGTGAGGAAGGTCAGCCCTGAGCTAACATCCATGCTAATCCTCCTCTTTTTTTGCTGAGGAAGACCAGCTCTGTGCTAGCATCTATTGCCAATCCTCCTCCTTTTTTTTTCCTCCCAAAGCTCCAGTAGATAGTTGTATGTCATAGTTGCACGTCCTCCTAGTTGCTGTATGTGGGACGCGGCCTCAGCATGGCCGGAGAAGCAGTGCTTCGGTGCGCGCCCAGGATACGAACTCCAGGCCGCCAGTAGCGGAGTGCGTGCACTTAACCGCTAAGCCACAGGGCCGGCCCAGCCTTGGCCCTTTTAAGCATCCTTTTCTCCAGGTTGCCTTTTTTCTTCCTCTGGGCTGTTCCCTGACACCTCCTCTTGTTTCCCCAATTCCTACATGTAGTCGAAGGCTAGAGAGGTATCATTTGAGTGACTCTGAAGATGGTGCCTGCTCTCAAGACCACCCATCTCACTCCTCTTGGAAGACAGCAGCCCCGTGGCAGTGACAGAGAGCAGTTCACAGTGCTAGAGGCTTCCCAGCTCTGCTGTCAGGAGGGCCAAGCCCTGCAACTTCATGTGTGTGGTTCTCAAACTCGAGCGTGCATCAGAAACTCCTGGAGGGCTTGTTAAACCACAGATGCCTGGGCCCTACCGCCACAGTCTTTGATTTAGGAGGTCCGGGATGAGGCCTGAGAATTTGCATTTCTAACAAGCTCCCAAGTCATGCTGAGCTGCTGGTCCAGGGAACACACTTTGAGAACCACTAATTTCATTGTCCTCCTGAGAACTCAAGGCTGAGAAAGTCTTCTTCAGCCTTCCCCTACCAACCTTGCAGAGGAGAGACCTTCCCTGCAGGAAGGTTAGGGTCCTTCTAATCTATGAGGAAGAATCTAGGCTCTCTTGCCTCCTGCCTCCTGCCCCTTCCCTCTTCCTCTCTCTCTCATTTTTTCTGTCTTGCCTACCTCATTTCCGTCTGTCCCCACTATGGCTTTGTGTCTCTGTCTCCGGGACTCTCCGCACACACACACTTCTCCAGTGACGAGTTGGCATCAGATTCGTAGAGTGAGCTCGCAGCCATCTGGAGATGCTGGGCCGCCCTGACTGACATATGCTAAAATACAGGCGGTGGAAAGACTCTGGGCAAAGAGACCAATTTGTTAATTTAATTGAGTCACAAACAACCAGGAAGCCAACAGGGTTTGTATGAAACCTATTAGGTGTTCTCAGAATCAGCCCAGGGTGGGGTCCTCAGGGAGGCCGAGCTCCGCGGGCCCATCCCCCAACTGCAGGGGAGGGGGCGGGTGGAATGGCCTGTGCCTTCCTGCTGCTTCCCAGCAGCACAGGGCGAGGCAGAGACATGCTCTGTGGGGGCTCGTCTGGGGTAGTGGATGCCATTAGAGATCCCCTATCCCCTTTATTGCGCTGGTGCCCCATTCCCTTTCTCCAGAGACCTGCCCTTGGGGTGAATGAGCGCCTCCTGGCCTATGATTGCTCCTCTCCTGCTCGGGAGCAGCCCAAAGCCAATGAATACTGACTTGGGATACAACAGCTGGGCCTCTTACAGTAAGTGTTTGCCTGGAACTGAGGGGTTTCCTGGGATGAGGGACTTCCATTGCTAAAGCTGGGACAGTTCCAGGCAAACGAGGACGGTTGGCCACTCTACTGCTACCTCAAGGTGGAGCTAATTTTGCCGTGCATGTGCTCCAGAGCTCCCCCCAGGATCAGGCCCAGGGTTTGTGGGTTCGGATCCCTGGCATAGACCTACACACTGCTCATCAAGCCATGCTGTGGCTTGTATGGGGCATCCCCCATACAAAATAGAGGGAGATTGGCACAGATGTTAGCTCAGGGACAATCTTCCTCACCAAAAAAAAAAAGGATTGCAAATAGGAGATGCTCTCCCCTTCCCTCCTCCCTCTGGATAGTGTGTTACTGCTGACTCCAGTCTCTCTGCCTCCTCCACCCCTGCCAGACAGCATTGCAGATTACTCTTCCCGAAACACCACTTCCAGCATGTCACTCTCCATCCAGCGGACATTAGTGTCTACTCACTGCCCTTGGCATAAGATCTGCACTCCTCAGATTAGCTTTCAGAGTCCTCTACACTCCAACCACCCTTTCTTCCCCCCAACTCCCCGTCCCCCCAGTTTAGCTTCCTTCCCACAGGCCCTAGCATCAGTCAAGCAGGCCTGTCCCAAGCTACCCCATGGGACCTTGCTTTGAGTCTTTGTTCAAACTTTTCTTTCTGCCAGAATACCTCGCTCCTTTTCTGGGCCTATCCAATTCCACCCATTCTTCTCAGTGCCTCCAAAATGTCTCCTCTTATGATGTCCAGCCACATTGGGCTTGCCTTCTTTAAATTTCTACAGCCTTTGTGTGGTAGATTGTCTGCAAAGATTGCCACCAACAGGTGCTCCCATTCCTGCAAGAGTCTGCCACTGCTTCCGTCAAAAGCTGTAGTCTATTTGCTCCCCTAGGGACCTGAGCTGGCCTGTGACTTGCTTTGACCAATAGCCCTCAGTAGAAGAAATCCTGTGGCAATCCGATATTAGGCCTTAAGAGACCTGGCGCTTCCACTTTTAGAGTTTTAGACTCCTGAGAAACCACAGAAGGAAGTCTCACTACCCTACTGGAGAGCAAGAGGCCTGGCCGGGACCCAGCCAATCCAGTTGTGAAGTCAACTGGATCCTCTAGCCCAAGTCAAGCTGCCCCAAGTGACACATGTAGAGCAGAGACAAGCCTTCCCTGCTGATCCCTGTCCACATGGCAGTGTCATAAGCAAATAAGTGGCTGTCGTTGTTTCAGGGTGTCTGGAGTCAGCTCCCACTTTGGTCTGAACCTTGGCTCGGCCGTTTAACAAGGGCTGCTTCCTTGTAGAAAGTGCTCTCTGGGGCCAGGCTTTCTGCTAAGTACCTTACCCATGTTAGCTCATGGAGAGGGTACCATGATTATCCCCATCCCACGGGGAGTTAAGCTATTTGCCAAGGTCCACGCCTAGTAAGTGATGAAACAGCATCATCCCCAAGCCCGGAGTTCGGAGTCCAGCTTTCTAAGGATTACTTACTAGTTATAGGAGCTGTATGACCATGAGCAAGCATTTAACGCTCCAGCTCTCCTTCTCCTCAACCAGGAAATGCATAGAAAAATATGGAACTAGTTGGGGATGGTGGTTTATGAAGATTAGCTGAGATGGCCTACACATGGGCTGCTCACTGAGCAATTGCTCATGAAATACTGCTTCCCTTTTCCCTGGTGTGATGTAGAAACAATCTCCCAGTCTCCTCCCAACAAACACTGTTGAAATCCTGGAACCTCAAGTCTTAGCTTATACATAACAGTGCCAGGCTAACCCACAAAAACTTGCTTAGACCATAATGCACCAGAAACTCTGTACGTCTATACTGGAATAAAGATATTAGGGGAAAATGATATTGATAATGAAACAAACGAAGTGAGTAAGAAGGGGATTTTTGTTTATCTTAGTAGTAGCACAGGCTTATAAGGGGTGGGGTGATGAGGAAGGGCCGTGCTGGCCTTGACCTCAAGCTCAAGGAAACCTCAAATACTGCCTGCTGATGTGGGGCAAATGGTGCTGAAGCAGGGAGGAGAGCTGGTCACAAATGTGAATTCCAGCCCTGAACTCCTTCCTCCGCATCTTTCTGCCCCTTACAGAGTGGCTGGCAGGGTTTGCTCTGAAGAGCTGCTATAGCTTAGTGTGGCCATAAATGGTTCCCTTACACCTGCTTCTGCTCCCATGGGTTCCCCTCTCTCACAGAGCCCCAAGAGGAGCTCTTTGTGAGTGCTCATCCATGCTGGGCCTGGTGTCTAAAAATGATGGTTTAAAGTTACAGGATCTACAGCACAACAGCATTGGCTGCTAAATTGCTTCTTTACTAGACCTCATTATGGTTTTGTGCTTTTTCCTTTTGTGGCTTACTTCATAATAAGCTGTCCCTAAGTTTTTACATTTTTTGGTTAGTTTTAAACCTGGTTCATGTCAACAGAAACATTTCACACTCAATTGACCCATTAGTTGATAGATCAGAGTTTCTCTTCTTTTTTGTTGGCTTTATACCAATATTTTCAGCATCCTCATTTATAAACTTTCAACAGCCTCACAATTTTAGTGTCTACTTAAAAAGTGAACATGGCTCAGTTGCACACCAAACTGTCTGAATTTAGCTCATCTTATTCACGCTGAAAGTTTATTAACAGTAGAATGGATAAATAAAGTGTGATTGATTCATATAACAGAATAGCATACAGCAATAAAAATGAGCAAACTGTAGCTTCACTCAACAACAGAGATGATTCTCACAAACATAATGTTGAATGAAACGAAGTCATATCCAGAAGGATACATATGTAATGGCTTAGTGATGTATTCTGGTGTGGGAAAACCATAAGAAACATGAGAAAGAGTTTGCTATGAGAGTCATAGGGATGGACCTGGGAGCTTCCGGGCACCGGCAATGTTCCATTTCTTGACCTGAAGGTGGTTGCACATGTGTTTCCTTTAGAATATTTTGCCAAGCCATACATTTGTGTGCTGTTGACAATGTGAAGTGTTGAAAAATAATTTATGTATGTACTGAATTGAGTAAGAATTTAGGTTTTACAAATTCTATTCTATTTGCCAATTATAAGCTTCCTGATTTATCATTTACCTCTGAATTTGCCAATTAAGCTTAACTGAAATCCATCTAACCACAGATAAATCTGAGGGTAGGGACTTCAATATCTGCAAGCTGCAGAGCCCTACCAGCTATTTCTGTACGATAGGAAATTGTATAGCTTGATGGGTGTATTAGTCAGGGTTCACCAGAGAAACAGAACCAACAGGATGTGTATGTACATGGAAAGAGATTTATTATGAGGAATTGGCTCAGATGATTATGGAGGCTGGCACGTCCAAAATCTGCCCAGTGGGCTGACAGGCTGGAGACGCAGAAGAGCTGATGTTCCTGTTTGAGTCCGAAGGGCATCTGCTGTAGAACCAGCAAGAGCTGATGTTGCAGATAATGTTCAAGGTCAGTCTGCTGGAGAGTTCTCTTTTGCTCAGGGGATGCCAGTCCTTTTGTTCTATTCAGGCCTTCAACTGATTGGATGAGGCCCACCTACATTCTGGAGGGCAATCTGCTTTACTCAAAGTCCAGTGATTTAAATGTTAAACTCACGTAAAAAGAACTCTCACAGAAACACCCAGAATAATGTTTGACAAATATCTGGGCACCATAGCCCAGCCAAGTTGACACAAAATTAACTATCACAATGGGTGTTACATGCTACCTGATTTACTCCTCACACAACCTCATGAGTTGGTTATTTTGAACCCCATTTTGCACAGAGCATTTAGGCACCCTGTCCAAGGTTGCACAGCTGGTAAGCAGTAGAGGCAGGAGTTAGATCAAAGTCAGCGTGCCACCAAATACTAGTGGTGGGCAAGCTTTTTTTTTTTTTTATATAAGAACCAATCCAAGAAAAATTAAAATATTTACAGGCTGCATATTTTCATCCCAAAGGAAAAGAGCTTGATTGAATCTCCTGGGGAAAAATGTATTCTAAAATATAATTATCCAACTTATTGATGGGAAATACTTTTCAGTCACTTAAATGTCATATGTGGGCATACTTGAGGGGAAGCAGCTTTCTAGTATCTCACCCTGTGAAAGAACTGAGGTGGGCTGTACATTGTATATTCCCGCACTCTGGTACACACCAGAAAGGTGACCAAGGACAAGCAGGCTTAATTTTAGATGGAAGAGGATGTGACTGAGTAGATATGGAAGGAAGAAAGCAGGAAACTTCGGGGCGCTGCCCAAGGCTTCAGTGGCTGATGGCTCTGACTTTTTATGATGTCTAATCTCACGTCAAAACTTAAGGCGTGCCTTTCCCTAGAGGAAGAGCATTATTAGCCCAGGATTTAACTTTATCAACCTTGACCTGAAAGCTCTTTGGAGGTTACAAATGCAATGAACTAAAAAAGACAGCAAGAAGTGGACGGGGAGGAGGGGAGGATAGGGGGAGAGTGAGGAAAGAAGGGAGAGGTGAGAAGAGACAGGAGAGATGTTTTCTTAGAAAAATGGAAAAGAGAGCGAGGAGAAAGAAGCTGGTTAAAGATGTCCGATTTTTGAGAAAGGGCCTGTGATGGGATTAACAGGGACAAAGAGTGGTGGAAATCAGGGTCAGGATGAGGCAGGCAAGACTGACAAGGATATGTGCCATTCCTGTGCAGAAGAAAGCAAGATGGTGCCACAGAGGTGGGGTTGGCAGTTTGGGGACCATAGGAGAGTCAGAGAAGTATGGTCAGGGGGGCGTTGGGAGTGGTCTTAGAGATATTGCTAAGGCAATGAGCAACCATCCTGATGTGTATATGGCTCTTTTTCTTCTTTACAAGTTGTATGCCAGAGGAAAGAGCATGGGCTTTAGGATGGGTTTCAAAAAATAATTCAAAATTCAACCTAAAATAATGTTACTGCAGCACCCTATCAATAGGAATGCCAATTTGTATTTATGTGATATTATATTATGTGATGTTGGTAAAAAGAACGTTATTTATCCTTTCTCATAAGGTTGCAGGAGAATTCAATATAATAACTATGAAGTTCCATACACAGAGTTGGCCCCTTTCTATCTTTCTTGTCTCATCTTTTTGTAGTGTTTGTAGATTTGCCCCCTTTCACAGTGTCAGGCACTGTTTCGCTTCTGTAATTTTCTCTCTTGGGTAAGATGGAAGCCCTGAAGGGCAGGCAATGGGTCACAGTCAGGGAGAACAGAGAGAGAGGGGTCTGGGAAGCAGACTGTAGGTGAGATCTTGGTACTCCTACTCACTGACTGTGGCCTAGGGCACCTTATTTACCTCTCGGAGCTCCGTCTTTTTCTCCCCTGTATGATGGGTTTGTAACATCTGCCTTGTAGGATTGCTGTGAGCATTAGGAAAATGGATGCTCGATGCCTGACTAAGTTGGCTCTAAACAAATGATTGTCCCAGAGCTAAGCCGAGAGTAAGTGCTCAGTAATAATTGTGGAACGGAGTTCTGTGAAGCCCAGTCACCAGGGGAGTTGGATTTCCAGTGCTTGCCAGTGGGAATCCCCTTGGGTTGTGTAAACCTGAGAGCTGAACGTGTGAGTGAGAGGGGCTCCAACAGCAGAGCAGAAACCAAGGTCCGGGCACCTGGCCTTCACACCCCGCCATCTGCTGCAAAGAGAGGCCTGCGTGGTCCCTGGAGGAGGGGGGCTCATCCCCGGGGCACAGCAGGCCTTAGACCAGCCTTCAGAGCCCCTCCACTCTGTGGAGTCATAGAGACACTTCCTTCATCCCCTCTTCCTCTGACTTTGAAATGCTGAGATCTGGTGGAAAATCAAAATCCACTTTGTCAGATTCCCCAGAGGTGAAAGGGAGTCTGGAGGAGACGTTTAACACCATAACGAGCTCTCACTGGGCACTGGGGACAACAGCTCCCAGCCCAAGTTCTCTGATCCCAGGGTTTGGGAGCCACACACTTCCTAGAGGTGGCCAGGCCAGGCCAGGACCACCTTTCAAGAAGAGAGGTCACAGGCCCTTGGAGGGGCTTTGGCTGGTCTGCTTTTGTCCTGCTCATGACCGCTTCACAGGCAGGACTCTCTCCTCCAGGACATAAAGGTATCTAACTAGGGATGTGCTTGGCTGCCTTCAACTGTACCTCACCTCAAGTCCTGCTCAAGTGCCTATCTGGACCCTGAATCCAATGCACTATCTTGATTATGTGGACAAGCCCTTAGGCCAATCCAAACACTTCCAAATCCTTCAACGATGTTCAAGGCACCCTCCTCCAGGTAGCCTTCCCTGACCACTCCAGTTCTGGCTTATCAGCCTTTCCTCTGACCTCTAGCTCCTTGGAGGCACCTAGTTTAGGATATAGTTATATACTCATGCTGTTTGATTTTCTTCCACATAAGGGGCTCTGGTTGTCTGAGTTAATGAATAAACCCCATGGGTCTTTTTACTCTTTCCCATCTCTACCCGATTCATGGCCATTAGCCCAGTCCCAGCCACTATCCTCTGGTCCCTGGGCCCCTGCAACAGTCTTCTAAATGGTTTCCTGCATCCGCTCCTGCCCTAGCACAATCTATTCACCAGGCCATAGGGCTCTCTTCAAAAAGCAACACTGAGGATCTCAAGTCTCACCCACCCCGACCCCTACCCTCAAAACATTCAATGGCTTTGCATTGCTCTCCGCGTGGTCCATAAGCCCTCTGTGATCTCATGACAACCAAGCAAACATAGTAGTAGTTACCTGTCTTGCCAGTCTTCCCAGGTAGACTATAAGCCTTTCAAGGGCAGGGTGTGTTACTGCACAAAGGGCATGATCTGCGCGCTGTGAGACAAAAGCCAATCATCAAGAGGCAAGATGGTGGAAAGGAAAGGGCAGTTTACTACAGCTTGCTAGCAAGGGGGAAGATGGCCAAATAACGTCTCAAAGAACCATCTTAAGGGAGCACAAAATCTTACAGCAGTTATATAGGCCAGTGGGTTATAGGAGAGGAGGTTAGGAATGTTGACCCTCTGGTGTTACAGACTGGGAGTTGCCACACCAGATCTTTCAGTTTTCATTGATGATGGCTACCAGCATAGACTCTCTGTTTGAGGGTCATCACATTCCTAAGGAACTCGAAAGAACAAAGTTATCATCTTATCGCAGCTGGGAGGTACATGCACAAGCAGGGGTTGTAAAATCTACAGAACAGTTAGACCTCCTGGAGGGTGCATATCCAGCTGGGTTAGTTAGTCAGAGGTCATTCAAAGTTATAATAGGGTTTCTTTTCTACAATATGGCTTCCCTTATGTCGACCTTATCTTGAGCTGGTGTTAGGGCTGTGGCTGACTTAGTTACCACTCCATGTCCAGGGCCTGGCACATTGCTTGCCACATCAATACATTTTTGTTGAATGAGTGAATAAATAATTGAAGGAATGTCCCTGTTGCAGCCTTGAGATTTCCATCAAGCAGAGTTGCATTTAGTGTCTACCTAGGTCGAGTTTTCTGGCATTACATTGCTAACACGAGGATTTGTGTGCACACAGCTTATTAAGGAAGGGCACCTATGAGAAAATGAGAAAGGAGTTGGGGGAGCCAAGGAATAAAAAATATATTTGGTCTTTGCCCCAGGTTCATGGCCCAGACCTCCTATAACCCTTGGAATTCTACCCCCCACCCCCCAGAGTGTATTTTGTTACTCATAAGGAGACCTTTTCAACCACATTTGAGTTTATGCTAATGAGAGGACTCTTGGAGGGCTTCTAGGTAGCTTCAGGATGGAGTTGGTCACCAGAGGAACCAACCACATGATGAAAGGGTTGGAACTTTCCACCCCACCCCCTACCTCCAGGAAAGGGACAGGGGCTGGAGATGGAGTTCAATCATGGATGGCTGATGATTTAATCCATCATGTCTAATGAAACTTTGATAAAAACTCTTGAACAACAAGGTTCGAAGAGCTTCCTGGTTGGTAAATGTATATAGTCATGTGCCACATAACGGCATTCAATGATGGACCGCATATATGACGGTGGTCCCATGAGATTAGTACCATGTAGCCCAGGTGTGTAGTAGGCTATACCATCTAGGTTTGTGTAAGTACACTCTACAATGTTCACACAATGTCAAAATCGCCTAACAACGCATTCCTCAGAACGTGCCCCAGTCGTTAAGTGATGCATGACTGCAGATGTACTGGGAGGGTGTTGTACCCCAAACTCCACAGGGACAGAAACGCCTGCTCTCTGGACCCTTCTGGACCTCGCCCTATGTACCTCTTTATGTGGCTGTTCATCTGTGTCTTTTATAATAAAATGTAATCACAATTATAGTGCTTTACTGAGTTCTTTGAGTTATTCTAGTGAATTATTGAACCTGGGGGGTGGTGAGATTCCCTAAATTTGTAGTCTGCCAGGCAGAAGTGTGGGTAACCTAGGGACTGTTACTTTTGATTGGTGTCTGAAGTGGGGACAGTTTTGTGGGACTGAACCTTTGACCTGTGGGATCTGTACTAACTTCCAGTAGCCAGTGTCAGAAATGAATTGAACTGTTGGACACCCAGTTAATGGTGGAGAATTGGAGAATCATTGATTGTTGTTAAAATGAGGCATGAAGTAAGCACGTGACCTCAGGCAAAGTCCCAAGCTTCACCTGACCCTACTGAAGGGGTCTCTCAGGGATGTCCCCACTGAGGCTGGAAACCTGGGGCTTTCATATGCCCTCACCCATCAGTCTCTGGTGAGGGGCTCCCACAAGGAGTTTTCAGGCAGCACCTGCTTTGAGTGTGGGCAGAGCAG
Organism: Ceratotherium simum simum; assembly: GCF_057802395.1. Taxonomy (NCBI): domain Eukaryota; kingdom Metazoa; phylum Chordata; class Mammalia; order Perissodactyla; family Rhinocerotidae; genus Ceratotherium; species Ceratotherium simum. Next base: position 37,124,966 of record NC_141913.1, read on the forward strand.
ACTCCTGAGCAAGGGCTGCCCTCAGAGAAAGAGCCAGGGCCATGTGCTGTTGAAGCCGAAAGCATGCCAAAGAGGGGTGGTACGTACATGGTAAGGAGGGATCCCAGGGCATCTGGGTGGAGCACCAGCCCTATCGGCCACAGGCTTCTCACCCTGGGGACACTGCGAGAAGGAAGACATCCCTCCAGCCCATTAGGCCTTTGAGTCATCATCACCCCAACATGATTGAGCCTGGCCCAGGGGGCTCCGAAGACACAGGACATGGTCTCTGTCCTCGTGGAGTTCAGTTTCCTCACCTTGCTGCCGTGACCCTCTGACATTTCATTAGCAGAGAGGAGGCATCTTGCAAGTATTTCCTTATTAATAATAAAGTGCTGAAATGTGGAGTTAATATTCTTTTTAAAAATAAATGACAGCACATTATCTCAAAATAATGCCTCTCTCTCTTACTTCTGCACTGAAATTTTTCCTTGAGTCACAAAGAGCGGGACCAATGGGGCCCAAACTCACAAGTCGTGCCCATGGCCACGTGGCAGGGCCGTGAACACGATCTGAGAACTGCTGCCATTGTGGGGGACACGCTGATCCGTTGCGAGCCCTGGCCTCCCCTCCCACCAAATGGAAAGTAGGGATCTCTCTGAGAACTTTGTGAGAAGGGTGGTGCTGTGGTCCTGGGCTGGGCATGGGGTGGCAGCTGTTGGGGAAGCTGCCGAGGTCGCTAATGCCCTGCTGCTGCTGAGCCAGCCATTCGCAGTTGCAGGGCATGATTCCAGTTGCTGACTGCTCTCAGTTTTCTGCTTGTGACAAATCATTAAAGCCAGGCTCTGTCCCTGCTCCCTGCCACCTCGATTTAATATTAATTGCAGCCAAAGCAAATTAGAAGAGTGAATCTGCTGTTCCTGAAACATGCTGTGCATAACAGAGCCAAATCTAAGTGGTTTTATTTGTATGCAAGTTATTTATGTGACTGCTCTCTTCTGTGAGAGCAGATAGAAAGATGACTGCCTTTGAAATCAGAGGTGATGGGTGGTGTTCAAACAGCCGGGAGGCGACCCCTCGGAGACTAATAGATCCCAAGAAGATCCAGCTGTACTTAAGCTTTGGAAGGGAGAGGGAGGAAGAAAATGCCTTCATCCTGATTGGCAAGAGGCTGGATTTGCTTTGTGGCTGCCCACCTATCCAGAGCATCAGTCAAAGGCATGTCCCAAAGTCCCATCCATCCTGTGACCAGTCAGATCAAGGCTGGCATTATCTGTCTCCTTGTTGCAACCCCTCAGTGGTTCCCCAAGGAAGTGACTAGTGTCAAAACGGACGCTTTGTCCTCCCCACCTCCTTAGAATATGCAGAAAGGATGTGTCTGGGGAACTAGAGCTGCTAAGGTTTACTTGGGAGGCCTTGAATGAAAATATATGCCACTTCTTGGTGGCACTTCCATGCTGGGTTGATTACCCCAGAGCCCAACAAAGCACTTATTTAGGGAAATAGCAAAGCAAGGTGAAAAAAAAAAGAGGTGGAGAACTATTAAATTTTTGGTATTTGTTACTTAACTCAATGTGGAAAAATCTGAACAGTGGTAGACTTCCTTTTGTATCATTTTAACTTAGATGTGTGTGTGGGAGTGGGCTGCAGTATACAATCTTACCAGGATATAGGGCTTCAATGATCTTAGACCCCTCTCCTCCATGGAAAGATGGAGAACGGGAGGGGGTGGGGCAATCATGATTTGTGTAAGAGTTTTACTCTCTGGTTGCCAGAAGTAAGTTTGGGGTTCTTCGTTTGGCAAAGCCAGATCTAGAGAGAAATAGCCCAGAACATGGCCTATCTCCCTGTGGGTACAGATAGTCTTTCCTGGGGTCTAATGTGCCCAATGCACACTTCAGAGTGTGTCAGCATCACCTGCAGGGCTTGCTAAAACACAGGTCGAAGGGCCCCACCCCAGAGTGTCCAGAAAAAAAAAAGCCCTGAGTGTAGCTTTTGCCAATTTCTGTGGTGTAAATACTTCCATCATGGTGCGTTTCAAGTTACCAATGTGATGCCACTGAACATTGGGAAAAGATGTGCATAATCAGCTCTTTCAGCACCCGGAGGAGGGTTGGTTTGCTGGTAGGGAACAGGCCTGTAGCCTGGGGAGTCTGCTGGAATGACTTATAGGGCCACTCCCCCACCACACAGGATCCCTGAGGCCTCACTCTAGAAGAAGGAGGAGCAGAAAGCATGAGGGTAGAGGGGCCAGAAGGAAACAACTGGTTGTTCCCAGAAGAGAGAGGATACTTACACCTGGCCTGCCCTTCTCTTGCCTGCTGACCTGGGATACAAAGATTTGTTACATGTATTTTGTATTTTTAGGAAGTTATATACGTATATATAAATATCTTTTTCCTGTTCCATAAAGTTAAATTTTATAAAGGTGCAAAAAAGAAAATAAACATCATGTATCATTCTATCATGCAGAAATAAACACTGTTGACATTTTGATGTATATTCTAGTTTTGTTTTGTCTTTAAATAACACACATACAAACGTACATACAGATTTTATGGAGTTGTCCTACATATACTGCCTTGTAATACAATTTTTTCAAATAACACAGTACCCTGAGCATTTTCTCATGTCCCTAAATGTTCTACAACATGATTTGTAATGGATGGACCATAATTTACTTTTAGAATCCCTTGTTTTTGGAAATTTGCTTTGCGTCCAACATTTTTCAGTTACAAACATGTTTTGATGAACAGCCTTATATCTAAATATTGCTGTTCTATGATTACTTCTTGGAATTCAGCTTTCTAATAGGAAACACTGGCTCTAACAAAGATGTGCATATTTTAAAACTTTTGATTTGGGGCCGGCCCCGTGGCGTGGCGGTTAAGTGCGCACCCTCCGCTGCTGGCGGCCCGGGTTCAGATCCCGGGCGCGCACCCGACGCACTGCTTGTCGCTTGTCAGGCCATGCTGTGGTGGTGTCCCATATAAAGTGGAGGAAACTTTTGATTCATGGTGTCAAACTGCCTTCCAGGGAGGTCATACCTATTTATACTCCCATCAGCAGCGTTTACAAGTGTCTGTTTCATCATTTTTTCATCAACACTGGGTTTTACAAGTTTTTAAAAGTCTGAGGTGTGTTGTTTTATTTGTTTTTTTGCTTTTGTTTTTTTCCATGGCAATGGAAGAGTCACATCACGAGACACTGACCGGCGTCCATGTGCAGGACAGGCAGTCAATGCAGGTACCACCCACTAACCTTGAAAGTTTTATCAAATACTTCCATATTTGGCTCCCCAGGAGATGATAAAAAAGGCAGCTGTTATGTCAGCTATGCCTTCTACAATCCATGTATTGGCACGGAAGCTGAGAGAGCGTGAGGGGCTGGGGTCTTCTAGGCAGAACCAACTCTCCCCGTGGAAGAGTGACATTTGGTGATCACAGTTTCTGAAAGGAACAAGAATGGACGAGAGCAGGAAGTGGGGGAGAAAGACGACAAGCTATTTACAAGCAAATTAAGAACAGACAAGAGAGATGAATCAAAAGTGATCCAATAACCAGCCCTGGATTAAGTGCATCTGGCTCACCCGGGGATTTCACAGTCATTTGCTTCAAGCCGCTAATCTTTTCTGAGAGGCTCCCTGCAAGCCGTCTGGAAGGAATGAATAAATGGATGGCTCAGCCAAACGGTTGCTCCTGCAATGTTTATGCACAGGTGCACACACACGTTGTCATGCCTTGTTGATTCAGGATTTAGAGGGTGGCTGGTTCACAGAATTACAGAATTTTAGAGTTCTTAGAAGGGATCTAGACAATATTTATTCTACTCGTCATTTTACAGATGAGGAAACTGAGGCTCAGAGAGGCGATATGACTTCTCCTGAATTTACACATGAAAATATTGGCAGAGCTGGGAAGAAAACTCAGGTTTCTGACTTTTGGTCCAATACCATTCCTACTAACTTGTTACCATTTGTTTACTCTAGTATTTTTTGAACTTACTTAATGCAGAGTAACAGAAAGAATTAATAGAAGTAGCAAGACTAAAAGAGTAAGATAAATAATTTCACTAATTGTCTTCCCTGGGTGGGATATTCCATGAGCAGGCACATATAGGTAGGAGGATCAGACGAATAGGTCTACCTGGGGGTGTGACTTAGGATGAAGGATAAAGCCCCATTTCCTCAACTGTGGTATGAGGTCAATAATAGCACCCACCTCACAGGTCATGGTGAGATAGCAGAGAGCTTGGCATATGGTACTCAACAGATACTAACTTCCTCCTCCCTCCTCCCTTCTCCCTCCTCCCTCCTCCCTCCTCCCTTCTTCTTCTTCTTCTTCTTCTTCTCCTCCTCCTCCTCCTCCTCCTCCTCCTCCTCCTCCTCCTCCTTCTTCTTCTTATCACCTGAGAGAGTGCCAGTTGCTTCTTGGTCTAAGTTGAAGCCACAGGTTGTCCTGCAGGGCATATGCTTTATATGCAAATATCTAAAGTTGCAAAGTCACCAATTGCCCTGGGAGAAAGAGGATAGTAAGACCTTTTGTGGCTGAATCAGTGCTGCCCGAGCTAGTACTTCCTAATGTGCTAGTTGGCGGCTGGGGAGAAGATGGCAAGTTTGCCTAGGAGTCCAGGTTATCAAGCAGGAGGAAAGGGGAAGACTGCTTACCCACCCATCACTTGGAGCCTAGAGATTGTAGGGAAGGCTGCGGCTGGAAACCATTCCTGATCCAGCTTCTCTGGCATAGAGATTGTGTTGCAAAAACAATGGCTGAGCGCAGAGGAGCGTTAACAGCGAGAGCAGCATCCTTGGAGCAGAGCCCAGGATTTGGGGTCTGTGGTCCCTGACAGTGTTGATTACTGTTGGTAATACTATTAGCATGGATCCTGTTACCACATTGGTTAAGCATCCACTGGGCAGTGTACAAATAGTGACCAGAAGCTCCCTGATTGGGAGCCATGGAAGCAGCAAGAACATTCAATGGAGAACACTTGGTGCTTCTCTGTGGCTGGTATTTGCAACCTGGACTGAGCCCTTTGGAATAAGGAAGCCCTGGGCAATCCTTTGGAGAGAGAAAGGTCTCTGGAGGGATGTGCTAGATTTTCTGTTACCGTGGGCAGTAATTGCACATTTGATTATTTTGAAACACAAAATAAAAGAGTCCTTACTTGCACCCAAAGCTGGTCATACAGATTACTAATCTATACCCATGAAACATATATTTACAAACACATGCAGAGCAATCCCAACTGAATCCTCGATAATTCTGAATTAAATACATTATACACAATTTAAAAAATTTTTTTTGATAATTTATTGAGGTGAAATTCACATAACATAAAATTAACCATTTAAGAGTGAACAATTCAGTGGCACTTAGTACATTCACAGTATTGTGCAAACATCTAGCTAGTTCCAGAAAATTTCCACCACTCCAGAATAGAACTCCATACCCATTAAGCAGTTTCTCCCCATTCCCCACTCTCCAGCCCCCTTGGCAACAACCAATCCACTTCTGTCTCAATGGATTTATCTATTCCAACACATATTACATTCTTCTTGTGTTCACTGGTACTCCTTGAACCATCCACTGGGATCTTTTAGCATCTATTTAATGCTAATTATTATTATCATCATATTTTCATATCAATAACAAAGTCATGAATAATTGTCTGCTTATTTATATATTTATTACATGTTTATTTGTATCTTGAATGTCTCTCCTTGTTGGAATGAAAGTCTCTTCTAGTGCCTGCTACAAAGTAGGAGCTTAATCAACAATAGTGGAAAAAAAATGAGTATTATCCTTGGTTTGAATATTCTCCCCACATGAGGAGCATTCCATGTTTTCCAGAAAGAAGTCTGTTTCTGCCGCAGCCTCCATTCAGGAGGCCCCAGAGCCCAAGGAGCAGAGGCTGTTTGGAGTGAGGCCGTAGGTACGGGCTGTGCTGGTCCCTCCAGATGGCTCCAGTTTTCATCCCCTCCTCCTTAGCACACACCCTCTGCGGCACCGCACTGAGTCGGCCCCCTCACCCCCTCAGGAACAGGCCTTCTGCATTCCCACCCCAGAGGTTGGCTCCTTCCACTCTCCTCCCAGCCTGCGGAATGCCATTCTCTATCTCACTTTTGACTACTCTCTATTCTACTTTTTCTTCAAGATGTTATCTTTTCTCCCAAGCCTTCCCTGCCCTTCCTACCTCGCCCACAGAGATGAGTCTCTCTTTTGGGAGATCCTGTAGCCCTTCCTGAGGGTCTAATACAAACTGTCGTCAGGACCACAGCACCATCAGGTGGAGGCAATGCTGGAAGGGGCCTCAGACACCACCCAGACCATGAGTGGCAAACTGTTCTGGGCCTGGGGGGTTCCTGGGAGATGCCTCAGAGAGCCCCCTTAGGGAAAGGGGCAGGCCAGGCTGGCGGGCCTTACTTAATCCAGATACACTGCTTTTGTCTGTATTATAGTAGTCCCCCCTCACCCACGGGGGATATGTTCCAAGATCCCTATTGGATGCCTAAAATGGCAGATAGTACTGAGCCCTATATATACTATGTTTTTTCCTATACGAACACACTTATGATAAAGTTTAATTTATAAATTAGGCACAGTAAGAGATTAACAACAATAACTAATAATAAAATAGTACAAATATAACAATATACTGTAATAAAAGTTACATGAATGTGATCTGTCTCTCAAAATATCTTATTGTACTGAACTCACCCTTCTTGTTTTTTTTTTTTTTTTTAAAGATCTATTTATTTATTTATTTTTTCCCCCAAAGCCCCAGTACATAGTTGTATGTCATAGCTGCACATCCTTCTGGTTGCTGTATGTGGGACGCAGCCACAGCATGGCCGGAGAAGTGGTGCGTCGGTGCACGCCCGGGATCCGAACCCGGGCCACCAGCAGCGGAGCGCGCGCACTTAACCGCTAAGCCACGGGGCCGGCCCGAACTCACCCTTCTTGTGATGATGTGAGATGATACAATGCCTACATGGTGAAATGAAATGAAGTGAATGAGGTAGGCATTGTGACATAGCGTTAGGCTACTATTGACCTTCTGACATGTCAGGAGGATCATCCAGCCATGACGATGTGGATGGTTGGATGTCAGGAGCAGACAACGTGTGTGGTTTGACCGCTGGTAGCTGAAAACTTGGAAAGCAAAACCATAGATAAGAGGGACTACCATATGTGATTTCATTTGAAAAAAGATATCAACTGGTCAAAAAAAAAAAATCAACTACTAGGGGCCAGCCCCAATGGCCTAGTGGTTAAGTTCAGGGCGCTCCGCTTCAGTGGCCGGGGTTCAGTTTTCGGGCGCGGACCTTCACCACTCGTCAGTGGCCGTGCTGTGGTCGTTGCAACAGAAGTTAGCTCAGGGCGATTCTCCCTCAGCAAAAAAAAAAAAAAAAAAAGGAATTACTCTATTTACATCACCCACTTTTACAGATAAGAAAACCCCAAACTATATATCTCAAAATGTTTTCTTCCTTCCTTCCATACAGTAATGTTTTGGCAAACAGTCTCCAAACTAGAGACCTTATTCTTGGCTCTCCTTGCGGCTAGCTCTGAGTGGCCACGTGACTAAGTTCTCACTAGGACAATGTGAGTGGAGTGGTCTGGGCATCTTTTGCATCACTCTCCTTAAAGGAAACTGCTTATCCTTCCCTTCCTCTCTTTCTGTATTTCCAGGTGCTGGGTCACCAATGGCAGTGACTCAGCTCTGACCACACCTGTGAGGACAACCCCTGGGGTGGGGGTCCCTAACCTTCCTGTGCCGTGAACTCCCTTGGCAGTCTGGTGAAGCCTGTGGACTTTATGGGGATAATTTTTTAAATGCATAAAATTAAAATATGTAAGATTACAGAAGAAACCAATTGTACGGAAATACGGATGTCAAAATAAGAAAAATAAAAACCACACACACAATTTGTGACATAGTAAAAATGTGCTTCTTTACGAACATTAAATAATAAAGTCGAGCAGCAGGACTGATAGCAACTATAATTTTGAAATAATAATGGACGTGAAGGGATAGTTTGAGACAGCTGTAACACTGTAATATGATACAAAAATCTATGTGATTTCTATTGGCAACAAAGTCCCTGATCCTGCTATTATTACAGTGATATATTGCCACATTCATAATTGAAGGAAATGCTGTATTTATTTAGAAGTTTGTGAAAATACAGATGTAATTTTTTTCATCCCAGTTCACAAATCCCTTGAGTTCTATCTACGGACCCCGGTTGAGAACCACTGCCTTAGAGGGTGGCAGGGAAAAAGACAGACAGGACTGGGATCCCTGAATGTCCATGTGGAGCAGAGCTGCCTGCCAGTCTGGAGCACTCCCCTCCAGACCATCACGGGAGAGAGAGAAATGTATTGTATTTAAGCCACTGTAACTGTGGGTTTAACTTTGTTACAGCAGCTTAATCTATATCCTAACTACTACATCCAGGGAGGAAATGACTGGTTATGTGTTCTGTTTTATACATTTTTATAAATAGTTTTGTGTTAGTTGCTCTTCCTAACCATCTCTTCTGCTCTTGCATATAGACGATACCTAGATCAGGGTCATGTAGGGAGCAAGTGTTCAGTTAACATGTGCTGAATTAATGTAAATCTGTATAATTGAGTACAAAACACTGGAAAAGTAGAGGTCGGTGAACTACGGGGCTTGGGGCAGTAAAGTACTGCGTTTACACCTTGATTCTGTCCTCTCCTGGCTGTGCCACTGTGAGGAGCTGTTTACACTCTCTGAACCTCAGTTGTGTCATTTGTTAAAACAGGAATAAGAATTTCTTGCCATGTCCAAAGTCCAGTGGGATGGACCAGTGATAACGCAAACCCCATGTTCTGCCCTTTCATCATAGTCACGCTTGGAATCCTTTGGGGTGGGGCTCTGACACTTCCTGATCTGGTTCCGAGATTGCTGTCTTTGCCAGAATCTCTGCTTACTGACTTGGGGGGCAAAGGTGGGGTGGGGGCTCCCAATATTCTCTACCCTGTTCTCCTTGCTCAGTAACAATAATAACTACCCTTTTCTGAGTGCATCCTATGTGCCAGGTGCTATGCACTGCCTCATTAACTGGCTTACGTGAGCCCTGTGAAGAAGACACTGTTAGTGCTATTCCCATTTTTCAAAGAAACCGAGGCTCAGAGAGGGCAAGCAACTTGCCCAAGGTCATTCTATTATCAAGTGTCCGATCCAGGATTTGAACTCAACGCTAGTGGTTTGTCACCCAGATGCATAAGTCATGTTTGTGTGTGTGGAGGGAGACAGGGGTTGTGAGAGATGCCTGGGCTGAGGAAGGCCAGCAGACAGGGAGCAGCCACTGGAAGGTACCCCAGGTGGGCCAGTGCGGGATTCCAAGGCTGGGGGGGTCACCGAGCAGCTGTCCCATGACTTCTTTTACACTTCAAGCCCACTCTCTCGTCTCCCCATGGCTGAGATCTCTCTGGCTCTCTGCTCCCATTTCTGGCCTCCTGAGTGACATCCTCAGCTCACCTGCCGACTTCCTCTCCTCTTCCAGGCCACTCTGCTCCCTCTGGGCCCTGCTTAGTGCCCCGGCCTGTGCCTTGTGGCCTGTGGCCTGGGCAGCGGCATGTGAATGGCAGTGGCATTCCAACGGGGCTGAGATCACCGCGCCCGGGAGAGCAGGCTGCAAGGGGAGGTCAGCCTGCATCACTTGAGGGCCTGGTTGGCAGATCATAAAAGCTGGAAATGCCTGATGAGGTCATTGCACCCAGGCCCTGGGGGCTGGACCCTGCGGGCTCCCTGGATGGCTGGCACACCCTGCCACCTCCCTTTGGAGAGGCAGAGCAAGCAGGCCCAGGCTGGGAAGGCTGTTCTTCTTTGTGTGTGTGTGTGTGTGTGTGTGTGTGTGTGTGTGTGTGAGGAAGATCAGCCCTGAGCTAACATCCATTGCCAATCTTCCTCTTTTTGCTGAGGAAGACTGGCCCTGGGCTAACATCCGTGCCCGTCTTTCTCTATTTTATATAGGATGCCGCCACAGCATGGCTTGACAAGCAGTGCATCGGTGCGCACCTGGGATTCGAACCTGTGAACCCTGGGCTGCCGAAACAGGGCTTGTGCACCGGTTGCGCCACCTGGTCCTGCCCCAAGGCTGCTCTTCTTGACCTAACCTTTTCCTTCACTTCCTAATAGTCTGGCCTGGCCCCCTGAGAGGGGAGGACGGAACCCCGCCTTCTTGCTGGGCAGGTCCAGCTCCCCAAGACGCTGCCAACAGCTCTGAGTCCCTGCCCTGCAGGGCCCCATCTCCGGAGGGTGCAAGCAGCTGTTCCGCTGATACAGGGGGCTGCAGAAGAGCAGGGAGGAGACAAGCCATAAATAAAGTAATTAATGTTGATATAAGAAGCCGCCTGCCGTGGTGGATTGGGAGAGACCCAGAATCTAGAACTGGTGTTGCTCACCAGGAGGGCTTGCCACTCCCTTCTCTGGGTCTCAGTTTCCTCATCTGTAAAATGCGTGTGCTGTCCTGGAACTGAGGATCTTAATGTGCTGGGAGTGCACAGCCCTCTGGGGTTAGAGAACACGAGTTCCAGGCAGCATGTGACACCTCTCCTCAGATGCTATGCCGGGTTCCCAGCAAGGCTGGGCCTTTAAAGGCCTGCCCCACCTAACAACCTCTGTGTGCTTGAAAGTCACCAGGAAATGACACAGACACCCCTGGAGTGGCGCCCAGATGCCCATGTAGCCTAAACTCCGAGGCTCCGGGGGCTCAGTCCCTGGGAGAGCGAGGGCACCAGCATGCTTCTCAGAAGAGCTGGTGCAGACAGAGCACCTTTGAAGTGCCTGACCAGGTCCTGGGCAAGAGGAGGAATGGGACAAAGAGGCCGCCCACTTCTCTCCTTTTCTCACAGTCTCGTGGTATGGCAAGATGGAATACCGCAAATGTTCAAGCTGGGCAGGGGATGGGTGGGTCCAGCGCCTGAGGTCGTCCACACCAGAAGGCGGTCTTGCTGTGCTCACTATTCCTATGGCTCTGGAGAGAATTTCTGCCCTGCAGCTGCAGTCAGTCCGGCTGGAGCTGAAAGGGTGGAAACTGACGTCACGGAGCAATTCAAGAGCTGTGCAAAATTATCAGCTTGCTGACCAATATTTCAAAGAATGCAAAAAAGCAGGTGATAATATTCCAAGGTTTTCAGCTTCTGCATGAACCTACGGGGTCAAGCACAGGCTTCCAGGCCAGTCACACCAGGACCCTCTGCCCTCCCCCCATATCATTTAGCCCTCAGATTGTCCTCAAACTCACAGTGGGCAATTTCTATGTGTAGAGAACTTCAGAGTTTATAAAAGTGCTCACAAGGGTTTAACTCCCACGGCTAATTTCAGCCCACATCAGAGATCTCTGAGAGTGGGGTACCTGGAGTGATCTCCCTCATCTGATACATCCATGATTATTCCCATTTTTAGGTGAGGAAACTAAGATTCAGGGGTCACCCAGCTGTGAGGTTCAGGCCTGGCCTTGCCACCCTGCCGTTCTGAGACCACAGTGAGGTCCTTTTTACCCACTTCATCTGCTCCATTAAACCATGATGCCAAAATACATATTATAGGTCTAAAACAGGGGTAAGGAATCTATGACCCGGGGGCCAAATCCAGCTCACTGTTTTGGTAAATGAAGTTTTATTGGCACACAGCCGCATCTCTTCATTTGCATATTGTCTCTGGCTGCTTTCACTCCAACTGGAGAGTGGAGCAGTGTAGCAGAGACTGTATGGCCTGCAAAGCCTGAAATATTTACTGTCTGGCCCTTTACAGAAAAAGTTTGTCCCGGTCTGGAATATAAAAATCAAGATGGATTTACCCAAGAAAGCAGGTCATTCAGGAGATTACTTCTTAACCAAAGGCCTGATGGCTGAGAACACAGAAATGATGCAAATAACCATGAGCATTTGTATTTAATCACCTGATAATGACACCTTGTGCACGTTTATCCAAAGCTTTCGAGTTACAGCCTCAGCAGGCTGATCCTGAGATGTGGGTGGTAATTTTGAAGAAACAACTGCCAGAGGAAGAGGACTGTGTTTGAGGCTAGAAGCTGGGGAATGGGGGTAGAGGGCAGGTTTGAGGGGGATCTGACCTAGGCTCGGAGCGAAAGCAGACTCTTCTGTTCCGGCTCGGGAAGGCAGCCACAGGGCTGGACAGTGTGGTGTAAAGCGCTCACACACAGTCGTGTACACGGTGAGTGCTCCATCAGCATCCTCGATGGAAATGCTGGGCACAGGGTGCCCTGTGAAAAATAACTCAGGCAGAGGGGCAGGGCTGGTGAAGAAGGGATCCCCATGTCCAAAGGCTGTGTGGAAAGGAATGAAATCACATCCCTTCCAACTGATTGCTGGGGCCTGGCCCACTGTGCGTGAGTGTGTGTGTGTGTGCACACATGTGTGCACCCTCTGGGCTGAAGTGATTATCCTGAAGGGGTGTCAGTTTCTAGAGAAAGAGTGGGTACTCTCAGGAGGTTTTCTGAAGCTCTCCTTTGGGACTGCCCTTGGGACGTGACCTGCTGCAGTCCCCACTGGGATGTGGGTCATGGAGCAAAGGTGACCTGGCCCAGGAAGCTGAACAAGAAGTGTGTCTCTAAAGGCAGAGGGTCTAGATTCAGAAGAGTCCGCGTCTGCTTCTCTTCCACGGTCCTTAAGTCCCCAGTCAGGCCCTAGTGGATGTTCTAGCCTGGTCTCAGCCAAGCACAAGGCTTAAGGGAAGGCACCTATGCCCAGTTTTGGGCTGCAGCAGCCAAGCAGGAGTGGCAGCCACCGTGGCCCATCCTCACCAGGGTCTTCTCCTCCCCTTGTCAACATTGGCAGCTCTGCGTTTTGTTTCATGGGAGAAAGTGGCATTTCCTCCTCTTGAGGAGGTGCTGAGCAAGGGTGGCCTCTGAGGGCAGGAGATGGCAAGGACCAAGAGACACAATAGTGTGAGGGGGTGGGGAAGGGTCTGGACAGGGGAGGTCGCCCTTGCTCTGGAGATGGTGACGGTGTGGAGGGTCTCCTGGTTGACTGTGTGCACATGAGCCTTGGGTGGCCATGTGCTTCTCTGCATCTCCGCTAACTTCAGTCCGTATCCGAGGCCTTGAAGCGTGGGGCGTCCGGGGTCGTCACCCTCCCGGCTCTGCCAAGCGTGGCTCTGCTGGACCTCGCTAAATGAATCGGAGCTGCTGTTCCAAAGCAGGGCGCTCTACCCTCTGTCCTCAGACTCTGTCCGGGAGCCGGATCTCTGCCAGCTGGGTAGCGCTTGGATTAGAGTTTCTGGGGGGTGCTCTCTCTCACTGCATGGGAAAGCATCCCACAGCGCCTCCTCCCCTCTCTACTCGCCTCCTCTACGCGAATCTCTAGCAGCCGTGTCTAGAATCACAGTTCCTTTTATTTGGGGCGTCGGTCCTCCTGGTGGTTCCCCACCCTGCCCGGAGCCCTACCCCCAGGACGCGCCGCCCAGCCGGCCCCGCCCCCGCCACGGGCTTTGTTCCCGGAGCGGCGCAGGGGCGCGCGGCGGCCACACGGGGGCGCGGCGAGGCTGGCTGCGGCCGGCGGGCCTGGCTTCCTTCCCTCGTCCCTTCCCTTTCCCCGCCTCTGCTTCCCCGGCCCGCGCGCACGCTTCGGCCGACCCGGCTCGGCGCCGAGCGCTCGGGGCTGCCCCGGAGGAGGCCGGGCGGCGGGGGCGTCCGCGGGGTTTTTCCCATTCGGAGCCTCCCCACTTTTGACAGAGCATCCTCCCCGCTGGACCCCGCCTGGAAGCCCAGACCGCCCCGTCCCGCTCCCGGCGCCTGCCTCGCTCCAGGGTCCTGGCCAGACACGGGGCGCGGCGCCCGGAGCCCCCCGCCTCGCCGGCCCCGCCGCGTCTACACCCGCGACCCCGGGCGCTGTCGCCCTGCCGTCTCTGCCCAGCGCGGTGCTTTTCTTCTCCTGGGAGAGATTTCTCCCAAGTCTCACTCTACGCTTGAGAAGAAATACCTCCCTAACTCACACTGGTTGTCTGTAAATACAGACGCATAGTAGGCACTGGGTAAATAAATGTCTGTTGAATGACTAAGTGAAATACGCTAGGCACTGGCGCATTCACTTCCTCTACTTTGTATGGGACGCCGCCAGAGCGTGGCTTGACAAGCAGTGCGCCGTGCGCACTCGGGGGACGCACTCCGGATGCGGCCCTGGGAGCCCTGGCCGCCAAAGCGGGGCGAGAGCACTAAACGGCTACGCCACCAGGCCGGCCCCTCCCCCTAATTTTTTTTTTAATTAATAAAGTTTATTTTTTAGAGCAGTTTTGGGTTTACAGCAAAATTGAGCGGAAAAGTACAGAGAGTTCCCCAATGCCTCCACACACCCTCACAGCCTCACCCACTATTGTCATCTCTCACCAGAGCGGTTCATCTCTTACAAAGGATGCACCTACGTGACACATCATTATCCCCCAAAGTGCATAGTTAACATTAGGCATCACTGGTGGGGGATTTGACAAGTATGTAAGGACACGTATCCACCATTGTAGAATCCTACAGAGCAGTTTCACTGCCCTAAAACTCCCCTGAGCTCTGCCTATTCATCCCTCCCTCCTCCTAATCTTTTGTTGTCTCCTAGTTGTGCCAAATCATACCTAATTTTCACAACCAGGCAACAGCTAGGAACTCTTCCTGTTTTACCTTAGAAGAAACGGAGGCTCAGGGCCCTTACCAGGGCCTCCTCAGCTCTCTGGTAGGAGGGCCACTAAATTCCAACATGCCTCTGCATCCCTGGTCTGGGACACACTCCTGAACAGTGAGGCCAGCAATGGCTTGACAGCAGAGCCTGAGGAAGCCTGTCCCCATTGCACCATCTCATCCTGGCCAGCAGACAGGCACGCTTCCAGGCCACCCACTGGGTATTTCTGTCCTACCTGGCTGTGTCTGCAGGCGGGAAATGGAGAAGGGTGGCAGGAGTGGACTGTACGGCTTTGCTTCTTGGAGGACACATATGTTTGTTACTGGCAGGCCCGCCCTTGACATTACTGGGCTGGCACACAAGCACAAACGGAGGCCCGTGGTCTGCGTCTTCTTTTCCCCGTCCTGGCTCCTACCTCCCCGTGAGGGACTCCCAGAGCACGTGGACACCCAGCCTGTAGTCTAGGCTCCATCCCCAGCCCCGAGCCAGGTGCCTCCAGGCTACTCGTCAGGCCTAGGGTGCACGCCTTGGCGGGACCAGGTGCCCACAGGAAAAGGGACCTGCAGAGGCCCTGGAAGTGGGTTTCGGGCCATTTGGGCAGGGTTTCAGGTTCTCAGAGCATGTTCCAGGTGGGCACGTCACCTTGACCGTGTGGTAGGGTGACCAGATTTTGCAAATTAAAATACAGGATACCTAGTTAAGTTTGAATTTCAGATACACAACAAATAATTTTTTTAGGATAAGTATGTCCCACATGCATACTTCAACTAAAAAAATTATTCATCTTGCATTTGAAATTCAAATTTAATTGGGCATCCTGTATTTTATCTGCTGACAGGACCCAACGGACTCCTGACCCACAGGAAGATACCCAGCAGGAGATAAGCCCCAGTGGGCCCTCTGAAGCATGGGGCTCAGGGCAGGGGCCTTGGTCATCTGAGCTAAGGTTGTACTGGCTGCAGGGTCCCGGGTTCTGGGGGTGCTGGAGACAGGGCCCTTCCCAAGGGCTAGCTCCGCCCAGTTGGAGGCCAGTGTGGTTTGACAATAAATTTTACCATTAAAGCCTCTGGAATGCATGTGTGTTGGGGGGGAGAGGGCGAGATGACGAGGGGAGGTGAGATGGGGACACAGAAGTGAGCTTGCCACTATGGCCACCATCATTGTCCCTCCAAGAATGTTGGAGAGGGTTAGGGGGCAGGGGAAGGGAAGTTCTGGGGAGAGTTAGAGAGCAGAGGAGGGAGAAACTGACAAATCCCTGGACCTGCCAGCAGTGAAATAACACTGTGGTCGTGTGGCCTGCTTCCTCAGCTGAAATGTCCCTTTCACCGTAGTTAGCCAGCATCCTGGGCCAGGTCGTGATGGAAATCGGGCAGGAGTTGAGGGAAACCGGGCTGACAGCCTATTGGGCGGGGCAGAGGGTAGTCTGCCTGCTGGCTTGATGTTGGCACCATTGACCCGGGCCTGAGTCCACCAGCTGTGTGGTCTCTCAGGGCAGTGAGAGGAGCAGTTGTCAGAAGGAGAATTGGTTCAGAGAGAAGATGTTGGTTGTGGTGGAGAGGCCAAGGCAAACCTTTCAGAATGATTTCTGAAAATCTTTCATGAAGGACTGACCGGACTGTTTGAGAAGCTGAGTTCTGGTCTACTTAGTGGCTTGAAGAGGGGCTTCCTGGAAGAGAGAAGCTGCTGTCCTCAGGGCAGTGTCCTGGACAAGCATTGAGGAGACGGGAGTTCTCTTAACCCACTCCCCAGCTGGCCTGGACCAGTTTCTCTATGCCTCACCTTCCTCCCCTGATGAATGTGTATTGTGAGCATCAAATGAAATCACATGCTAAAGCAACTTGTGAATGGAACAGCACTCTGTAGGAACAAGACAGCATTCTTTATTGGTTCAATATATATTCCTTCTCTGAGGCCAGGCCCTGTGTCAATTGGAGAAGAACTGGAATGGTTCTCAAAGAGCTGAGGTCTGGGGGGAAGGCATGTGACCAGGTAACGTAGGTGTGGACAGGGTACCCCAAGAGGTGTGAGGCGATGTTGCTGGATGGAGCCAGGGAGGAAGGGCCTCACAGCCTGGCGGGCAGAAGGGGAGGCTGAGAGCCTGAGAGAGCCCGGGGCAGGAGCTGCCAGACAAGAGCGGAGGCCTGGGCACAATGTACCTGGATCCCAAGGCTGGACTGTTTCCTCTGGGCAGGGAGGAAGCAGGGAAAGGGCAGCACCAGTGTGCGGTCAGGAAAGATCACTGCCCTTCCCTTTGAAGTCAAGGTTCAGAGATGCAAGATGGGAAGGAGGCGGGGAGATCAGAGTGGGGTTAATTCTATGGTCCAGCTGAGCAAACAGAGGGCCTCAATGGAGGCAACAGCAGTGGACATGGAGAGGAGGGGAGTCCCAGCCATGTTGGAGCTGGAATCCACAGGATTCACCACTGGCCTTCTGAACTCCCTTTGGTCTCTGGGCCCTTCCTGCCTGAGCCCATCCCTGGCAGTCTATCCACCAGAAGACTTCCCTCCTCCAGACACTGATAGCTCTTGCTTCACAACCACTGACTTTGGAGTCTAGTGAAGTGCTTTTTGTTTATTTATAATTGTTTTTGAGTCTCAGTTTTCTTGTGTGTCACCAAATACACTGGTAAAGTATTTTCTAGACCAGAAATTACTGTCTTCTTCTTCTCTTCCTCCTCCTTCTCCCCCCTCCTCCTCCTCCTCCCTCCTTCACTTTCCCCTCCCCCTCCTCCTCTTCCTTCATCTCCCTCTCCTTCTTCTTCTTCTGTTTCTCCTTCTCCTTTTTGTCTAACCCTCCTGTATTTATCACAATTTTTGTATCCATTCTGCCATTGGGCTGTTTCCAGTTTCTGACTGCTATGAATGATGCTGTTGATGACTGTGCATGCATTTCGGTGAACATGTGGGTGTGTTCTGTTGGGCATGCAGCTAGGATTTGAAATGCTGGGTCACGAGGTTTGCATGTGTTTGACTCAGTTGATATCACCAGTTTTCTAAAGTGATTGTATCAATTCCCATTCCCACCAGCAGTGTATGAAAGTTGCAGTCACTCCACACCCTCGTCAACGCTTGGTATTGTCAGTTTAAAAAATTTTAGCCATTCTGGTATTTGTGTAGTGGTAGGTCATTGTGGTTTTAATTTGTGTTACTCTGATGGCTTAAGAGGTTGAGCACTTTTTCCTGTGTTTATGGGCCATTTTGATATTGTCTCTTGTGAGGTGCCTGTTCACGTCTCTTGTTTATTTTTCTAAGGAGTTGTCTGTCATTTTTATATTCTGGACACGAGCTCTTTGTCTGTTATACGTGTAGCAAATATCTTCTACTCCGTGGCTTCTCTTTACTCTCTTAATGATGTCTTTGGATGAACAGGAGTTCCTCATTTTAATATAGCCCAATTAATCTATCTTTTCCTATAGGGTTAATGCATTTAGTGGAATGTTTAAAAAAATCTTTCTTTACTCTAAGGTCATGAAGGTATTTTCCTGTGTTTATCTTCTAGAAGCTTTATTGTTTTGCTTTTCACGTTTAGATCTACAATTCACCTGGAATTGAATTTTTTAGGTAGGATCAAGTTTCATTTTGTTTTTTTCTTATGGATATCCAATTCACCCAACTCTGTATATTGAAAAGATTATGCTTTGCTCACTCATCTGCAGTGCGTCTTTTTTATCAATCAAGTGTGCATATATGTCTGTTTCTGGAAGCTCTATTCTGTTCTGTTGATCTATTTGTCTGTCTTTGCACCAATAATGCTCTGACTTAATGACTGCTGCTTTGTAAATCTTGATATCTGCTACAGCAAATCCTCCTAAATTTGTACATACTGTGCTTATCACATTGTAATGTAATTCCGTTTACTGATGTGGAAGAGGACAGTCAACATTTACATGCCAAGACTCAAATGTGCAAAAATCTTCAGTTTAAAATTTTTCTCTGCTAACCTTATTTTGCTTTAAAGCTTTCCGTTTCTACTGTAAGTCTATTGCTGTTTTTGAATTAATTATTTTGTTATTCTATTTTCTCCTCTAGTAGCTTGTTAGTTATGCAATATCTAATAATTTGTATTGGCTTCCTTAGAGATAAAAATATGCATCCATAAGTCTAATATGACTTAGTATTTTTACTATCCCCAGGCAATGCAGTGATCTTAGAACACCTTAATTCCATTTATTCTCCTCTTATATTTTGCATATTGTTGTATATTTTAATTTATATTTAAATCCCACTAGAAATTATTACTATTGCTATTGTTTTATGCAGCCAATATTAATTGAGATTTACCTACGTATTTAACTTTTCTGGTCTCCTTATTTTTCCCTGCATTTCTGTGATTCCATCTGGGATCATTTTCTTCTCCCTGAATAACTCCCCTTTAGTATTTCCTTAGTGTAGCTCTACTGGTGACAAATTTTCTCTGATTTTGGTGTCTGAAAATGAATTTATTTCAGCTTTATTTTTGGAGGATATTTTATTGAGTACAGAATTCTACTTTGGTTGTTATGTTCTTACAGCATTATGAAGATACTAGTCTGTTGACTTCTGGCTCCTTTGTTCCTGTTGAGAAGTCAACTGTCTGTCTTATTGTTGCTTCTTTTAAGATATGTCTTTTTCTCTGGATGTTTTTAAGATTTATCTTTGTGTTGGTTTTCACCAGCCTGACCCTGATGTGCCTAGATGTGTGTATGTGTGGGTTTACCCTTCTTGGGGTACCCAGTGCTTCTAGAATTTGTAGCTTGATTTCTTTAATGAGTTTTGGGCAATTCGCAATAATTATCTCTTAAAATTTACTTCTGACCTATTCTCTTTCTCCTATCCTGTTGGGATATGTTGGATCTTTTCATATATCCCATTTGTCTCTTCTGTTTTTTTCTATATTTTTTATCCTTTTGATTCTGTCCTTCAGTTGGACATTTTCTTCTATTTATTTTTCAGCTCATTAATCTTTTCAACTGCATGCAATCTGCCATTAAACTTTTCCGTCACATTCTTGTTTCGTATATTGTAGTTTTAGTTGCAGATCTAACATTGTTTTATATTTTCCAGTTTCTGCCAAGGTACTCTATCTTATTTAATTCCATGGACATATCAATCATGGTTATTTTAAAGTCTGTTTCTAGTCATTACTAAATCTGGATATTCTATGAGTTATTTCTATTGTCTGTTTTTTTCTCTTGGTATTGGTCAGATTTTGTCTTCTTGCAAGTCTTGTTGTTTTTGCTTAAAGTCACATATGAAAAATAGTAGAAATCAATGAGATTCTGAACAGTTATCTTCCTTCAGAAAGGATTTGCTTTTACTTCTTGGAGAGATTAGGCTGAGTGCAAATCACCCTGATCCATTCAGGGATGCAAGATGACTTCAGTCATTTCGAGTGCTGGTCTAGTTTCTGTTCACTCGTACTGCTAGGGTGTAGCCCTTTGGGATTTCAACCAAAAGCCTGGGGTTTTTACCAAGGCTCTTCCTGTTAAGTGGTCTCTAAACTCCCCCAAATTCTTGCTGCCTCAATTTCTTTCTGATGTCTTCAAGCAGTTTTGCTTTTTAAAATTACTTTTCCAGATTTTCTGAATGATCTCAGTGAAAGGCTTGGTCCAAGATATCCTAGTTGACCATTGGTGGAAGAGGACTCTTTGGCCCCATTATATATAAGGGACCCCATATAGGTCAAAGGCTGGGGACACACAAAGGCAAAATTTCCATGGAATTCCAAACAAGGAGAGATCCCTGCTAAATTCTTGCTCAAAAGCAAGTTATCAATCTTGCTTGTCTTAGCCATTGAAGGTCATGTACCCACTCAGCAAGCTGACTGGTTGCTTTTGTTT
This sequence comes from Ceratotherium simum simum, assembly GCF_057802395.1. Classification (NCBI taxonomy): domain Eukaryota; kingdom Metazoa; phylum Chordata; class Mammalia; order Perissodactyla; family Rhinocerotidae; genus Ceratotherium; species Ceratotherium simum. The sequence continues at coordinate 37,145,426 of NC_141913.1, forward strand.
CCCTTCACTTGAGGGTGACTGGATTATCTTGCCATTCCTTATCTCTTTCCCTTGCCCTTGCCACACAGGCACACTTTTTGCTCTATCCTTCCCTTCTGGACCTAACTCCCAGGTGGTCTGGAAGGGCACAGGCCTGCACCCAGGGATGTGGTATCTCCCACCTTCCAGCTGCTATGAAGGCTGGTCTGAGAGCATCATGGAGAGCCTCAGAAAACCATGGTCTGGGATTGATTGCAAAATACAGTAGTCCTCCCTTAACTGTGGTTCTGCGGTCTCAGTTACCTGCAGTCAACTGAGCCTGAAAATGGAAAATTTGTTATTATTTATTATTATTTAAATGGAAAATTTCAGAAATAAACAATTCATAAGTTTTAAATTGCTCACCGTTCTGAGTAACTGTGATGAAATCTTGTGCCACCCCGCTCCCTCTCTCCCAGGATATGAATCATCCTTACACTGTATATGCTACCCGCCCGTTAGTCACTGAGTAGCCCTCTCAGTTATCAGATTGACTGTCGCAGTGCTTGTGTTCAAATAACCCTTGTTTTACTTAACGATGGCCCCAAAACGCCAGAGCAGTGACGCTGGCAATTCTGAAATGCCAAAGAGAAGCTGTAAAGTGCTTCCTTTAAGTGAAAAGGTAAAAGTTCTCGACTTAATAAGGAAAGGAAAAAAATCATATGCTGAGGTTGCTAAGATCTATGATAACTTTTATTACAATATATTGTTATAATTGTTCTATTTTATTATTGGTTATTGTTGTTAATTTCTTACTGTGCCTAATTTATAAATTAAACTTTATCATAGGTATGTATGTGTAGGAAAAAACCGTATCTATAGGGTTCAGTACTATCCACAGTTTCAGGCATCCACTGGGGTCTTGGAACATTTCCCCTTGGATAAGGGGGGATTACTGTACTTGTAATGCAGACTTTCTTGTCACTAATGTGGTGAGGGTCTGTGTATTTTATATAGAATAATATGTGTGGTTTGTGAGCACTCTTTTTATCACTAAGAATTCTGTTTATGGAACTGTGGGAGAGTGGTCTGAGAGACGACGCTGGGACACTGCTGGGGCTCGCCCCTCCCAGCATCCCTTGCCCTCTTACCGCCCTGCTGCACTTCTCTGCAACGCTGTCTCCGCAGCACCCTCGGGGCTTTGGGGAAGTTGGCCTCCCTTCATAAATCAAGTACAATATTGACTCAGGTCATGGAAATTTAATTTATCTTCAGACAAAACTTGGAACCAGATACATATATCTCCTTAGGCTCCCTCAAGTGCTCACTTCAAAGGCACTTTCCATCAGACTCCACTGCCCCCCATTTCTCCTCTTACCCACCCCTCCACAGTAGGAAGTTGGGGGGTGGAGAGAGCGAATGGTCACCCAGAGAAACCAGTTGTCTGGTGTCTGGACATTGCTGGCTAGATCCTGTTCTGTACAGAGATGATGTCAACTGGCATGTCTAAAGACAGGTAACCTATCCAACATAGAGAATAAAGTGAAAAGTAAACTGAACAGAAAGAAAGCCCAAGAACTTGTTCTGTGTCTGCAATTAGGGCAAAACCCATGAAAAAGAAAGCTTTTTCAGAGATAACTACGTACGCAACTCTCAGCCGCGGTGATGATAACACAGCACGTGTGTGTGTGTGTGTGTGTGTGTGTGTGTATGAATGCATATAAGCATATTTGAGAAAAGAATATTTAGCAAGCTCCCTCACACAGGAAAGACAAAAGTGGAAGCAGTTCTGTGTGTTTGGTAATTTGACTTGAATGGCATCTCCAGTGGGTTATTTTGGTCCCGGAGTGGAGTCATTCTCAACAACATTTACATCAAACAAACTTGGATTTTACACATGCACATATTGGGCAACCTCAATCCTGGAAAGAGATGAGGATGGCCTTTGATTGGGAAATTAGCCCTTTTCAAATGCTCCTTGGCACAGAAGCATGGAATCTTGCAGCGTGAGAGTGGAAAAAAATTTTGGGGATCATCTCAGCCACCCCAGCATTTTCCAGTTCATATAATACAGGTTTAGAGAGTTGAGATGACTTTCTCAAGGTTGCACAGAGAATCAGTGGCAGAGGAAAGCTTGGAAACCAGCCTCCCAATTTCTGGTAACCCTAAGAGGCTATCCTTAGCAGTGGGAAAAAATGTTTGAAAACAATAAATGATTAAGGAAACTTTCAAAGTCATAAATAAGTGGCTTTGAAATCCAAAACTCTAAGCCAATGGTTGGACCCTGCTATGGGCATCAGAATCCATAAGGATGTTTCTTGTTCATATGAACAGATGAGATTAATGGAATGTGACCATTGTTCTCAGGTCAAGCACACCGACAGCAGTCAACTTCTGTCACTTTGTGGTGATCCTGTATTCAGTCACTCTCCCATTTGAAGACACTTCCAATAAGTGAGTACTAGAGGGAGCAGAAACTTAGAAGGCCAGGAACATCCTTTTCTCGTCTCTTGGCAGCTAAAATTGGGGGACCTGTGCTGTAACCTTGGCCATTTGGATGCGCCTGCCTGGTTCTGTGCATCTGGAGAGAGCGATGCTCAGATGAGCAATATTCATGGGTGGCAGCTTCTCGGGCTGGTGGTGGTGGTGCCAGGGGCAACAGCCTATGAGACTGTTCCTGGGGCATGCCCTTGGCTAGTTTTGCTGATATCCTGTCTCTTTTGGTTCTTGTCTGTTTTCTGAGGCTGGCTCTCCAACTTCCTGTCGGTCTTCTGAGCTACAATATCATTTAAACAAATCGCCTTCTGCTTCATTGTTGGTCTCCCCACGCCTGTATACAAGAACCTCCATGGATGCAGTGGAAGGAGAATGAATAGCCTACACAAGTCCTGCATGTCGTGCTTTTGTTGGCTCTCTGTTATGAATATCTCACTGTAAAGATTAGAGAGGCACTTTTCTTTGATGTCCAAATAAAACAAAGTTGAAGGCTATAATTAAATTTCACCAGGGCCTACAGCCTTGCCCCAGGGAAACAAATTTTAAAGGTCAGAACGTCTCAGTCTTCAGCTGGTCACCCAGTGGAGCCTGCAGAAACTTGTGTGGAAGACACAAGCACCCCTTCTGGCATTTGCTCCCATTCATGGAGCGACTAATGCTGGGACTCAGGACTACTTACACATTGAAGAGACCCACCTTCAGGCAGGGGAATATTTAGTGCAGCTCCAAGTGGCATGAGGGAGGGGCTTAAGCCATCCTCTCTTCTGTAATTTCCGTTAAGACTCAGGCTGGTTTGTGGGGATACCACAGGTGTTGGAAATCAGCCAGAGGGGCCTCTTCTCCAGCAGGGAACAGTGCAGGGTTGCAGGTCCCAGTGGGGAGAGGACAAGTCAGCATTTGGACATCTGCCACTCAGAAGGCACTGGCTACCTGCAGTGCCTCCTTGCCCTTCGCTTACATCCTTCCTCTCTGCTGACCCAGGGGAGTGAGAAACAGTAGCTGGGTTGGGGGGCGGGGGGGATGTGAGCACGTGGTACAAAGAGTAGAATGTGACTCTTATGGACTGAATACTGGTGACCCCACAAAATTTATATGTTGAAACCCCAGCCCCCAATGTGATAGTGTCAGGAGGTGGAGCCTTGGGGATGTGATTAGATCAGGAGGGTGGAACCTTCATGAATGGGATTAGTGCCCTTAGGAGAGCCACAGGAGAGCTTGCTTCCCTTCTCTGTTCTCTGCCCTGTGAGGACACAGCAAGAAGAGAGCATCTGCAACCCAGAAGAGGGCTCTCACCAGAACCCCACCATCCTGGCACCCTGGTCTCGGACTTCCAGCTTCCAGAACTGTGAGAAACAAATTTCTGTTGTTTATATGCCATCCAGTCTGTGGTACTTTGTTAGAGCAGCCTGAACGGGCTAAGAGAGTCTCTGTTCCTGTCCCCACGGTGGGAGCCTGAGCCTGCTTCAGGCCTGAGCTGCGTGATGGAGCGCAGGAGGGGAATGCAGTGCTGGCTGAGAGATAGAAGGTTTGATGTCGGACTGGGCTGCACTGTTTATTTCTTTTTATTTTTATTTCTTTTTAAAGATTTTATTTATTTATTTATTTCCCCCCAAAGCCCCAGTAGATTGTTGCATGTCATAGCTGCACATCCCTCCAGTTGCTGCGTGTGGGACGCGGCCCCAGCATGGCCGGAGAAGCGGTGCGTCGGTGCGCGCCCCGATCCGAACCCAGGCCGCCAGCAGTGGAGCACGCACACTTAACCGCTAAGCCACGGGGCTGGCCCTGCACTGTTTAGATAACTGAGAATGAGACTTTTCTTATACCTGAATGTGACCAGAAAACGTACGGGATCTTCTCAAAATGTGGAGTTGGAGAAGGAAGAGCCAGCAGAGTGGTGGTAAAGAGAAGTGGTGGGGGAAAATGAAGTCTCTTCTTGCTGACACCCTACTGCAACCAGCTCCCTCAATAAAGTGCAGGCAACTTCATGGGAAGTCAAAATGCAAATGCAGTGTTGGCCCTTCTCCACCCCTACCAGACCTTCGCCCCTGGGCCCTTCCTTTATAGAACTTGTGGGACCACCACGGCTTGGGTCCCAACCTCAGTCTTTCCGTAACACTTGCAGGGCCTGGACCAGAATATAAATAGAGGGCCACGTGTCATATGTCTGAGTATTTAAACGTACAGTAACGGGCCACATAATGACATTTCGGTCAATGACGGACCGCATATATGACAGTGGTCTCATAAGATTAGTACCCTATGGCCTAGGTGTGTAATAGGCTACACCATCTAGGTTTGTGAAAGTTCGCGCTGTGATATTTGTACGATGGAACCGTCTAACAAAGCATTTCTCAGAACGTGTCCCTGTCATTAAGTGACGCATGACCATATAAGTCAGCTAACAGATTAAGTAACCTATGTTCTATCCTCGTATCTTGACAAGAGTACTTTCATAAAGACCTGGAAAGCCAGACTCCAGCTAGATCCTCAGATTCCCTGAGGTTCTCATGGGGTGGAGCCAGTCTACCAGCCTGCAGCGAGCCCCTTCTCTTCCCACCCCTGGATCTGTCCCGTCTTGCATGTGAACAACACCCAGTCCACACGTCTAAGCTCTGTCCATCCTCGCCAACAAGCTGCCACCCCTGGCTGTCCCTTGGCTTAGGGGGAGGGACTCCAGGAGTAATCTGCCCCCAGAAAGGAAGACCTGGGGAGAGGTCCATGCAGGCACTGGGAGCGGGCTTGAAGCTGTTTGAGCCGGGAATTGAGGGGGCCCAGGCACCCTGCACATGCACTATCCAGAAGGGGCACAGGGTCCTGGAGAGCACATCCCCTTGGCTCCTCAGACTCCAGGCCCCATGGGGAGCTTTTTAAAACACGGGGCCACGTGGCTTAGTGGTTAAGTGCGCGCGCTCCGCTACTGGCAGCCCGGGTTCGGAACCCCGGGCGCGCATGGATGCACCGCTTCTCCGGCCATGCTGAGGCAGCGTCCCACATACAGCAACTAGAAGGATGTGCAACTATGACATACAACTATCTACTGGGGCTTTGGGGGAAAAAATAAATAAATAAAACACGGGGCCAGGGCGGGGGCCTGGTTGCCAGGCCAAAAGGCAGTACTGAGGAGCCCTCTTATTTCTCCAAGCTATTCTTTAGCATCTCCTTCTGAAATCATGACTCCTTCCTTCCCCACAGGCACAGCAGCCTCTGCTCACCTCCCTACTCCACACTGGTGTGCCAGCCGCTGTCAGCCCCAGAGTGATCCCCGTTGTGCCCTTGGAGCTGAGAGAGGCTGGGCTGTAATCTGGCAGCAGCTGGGGAGGAGGCCCCAGTCACGTGTAATCAAAGTTCTGTGGCTGAATGGGTCTCCCTGGGTGTTTTCAAACAGCTTTCCATGCCAGGCAAACCTTGAGAAATTACCAGCTCCCCATTCCGATTTAAAGAGAGAATGTCCTTGACACTCCCTTCTCCCAGCTTTCCCACAGGAACTGGTAATTGATTAATCATCATCATCAGATTATCCAAAACAACAAGTCAGAGAACCACTGGGATAAGTAATGTGTGCGGATCTCCCTCTCCTCCTCACCTCCTGCCTCCTCCCCTTCACCCCTTCCTACTCCCCTCCCCTCTTCCCTCCTTCCCTCTCCCCTTTCCTCTCTCTTTCCTTCCTTTCCCATTTGAAGAATAGAAGAAAAGCAAAAGGAAAAAGGTAAGAAAACATAAGCACAATTCTTTTAAACGTGGTTGATGGGTCACGGAAGAAAAAGAAAGGAAACCAACACTGATTGAGCGCTTACTAAGTGGCAGGCCGGGCTGGTGTTCTGCATGCCGCCTCTAGCCCCAATCTGAGCCCTCCAGGTAGATGTTCTCACCTCCTTTCTGTGAACAAAGAAGCAAGGATGCTCCAGGAACACGGGGACCCCAATGCTGACAGAAGCCCTGGGTCAGTCGTGTGTCGTGTTGTCCCCCCCAACTCCCAAGGGCAGAGGGCTGGGCATGAATGCAGACTGGGAGGGAGCCTGCTGAATCCTTTCCAGCACCGGGAGCTCTGTCTGGAGCAGGAAGTATGGTAGACTGTATCCCCAGGTGTCCATATTGGCACATTTTGCTATGTTCTTTCTTGCTCTGCCACCCCTCTTCCCTCAGCTGCTACACCCCCCTCTCCCACAGATGCCAACCTACGTGGGACATCCCAGCCATCACGAAATGAAAATGCACTTTTGCATTTCAGCCTGCGGCTCCTATAGGTGTGGTGTTGAAATGGCAAAATGTAAAAGCACTTGCACTAGAACACACACAGACTCTGCTGTGCCGATTAAATTAGGAAAACCCATTTTGAGGAGGGAGGCTCTCTCAGCAACAGCAGAGAAGTGTGGGTTCAAGTTCTGGCCCCCGAGTGTGACAAGAAGGCCTCAATGGCTATATCCGCTGTGAGGGAGAGGAGACCAAGACGATCCTTGATCCTCGCTGATGAAGCAGACTGCTCTGGAAGGGAGTTTTGAAGGTTTCACAGGCTTGGGGAGGGTGAAGCTGTGCACGAACGTTTACTAGAGCTGCAGAGGTCTGAGGGGTCAGAAGAAAAACTGCCAGCATGAGCTTCGTCTAAATAGACTTCTGCTCCCAGTGGTCCTGCGTCATTCTGGGCCTTGGCTTCGAAGAGGACAGGGCTGTGCGGTGGCCGGCAGATCGCAGGTCTAGTCCTGACTTGGCCGGAGCTCACCTGTGGCCTTGTCCTCACTGTTCTGTCTCACTTTGAGCTTCGGGCCCCTCATCTGCAAAATACCGCATGGATACGTGGCATGTTTTGAGGCCACCCCACATTATTGGAGCTCTTCTCTTTGGAGAATTCACATCATGAATCCTTCCTTCTCAAGGGACAAGCCAGAAGCTTACCTTCCCAGTCAGCCTGCAAGTAGCTGGTAGCGTGGGCCTTGGGCTCTTCCAATCAGATGCACGAGTGCTAGAGCAACGCCAGGAGTCCAGACGTGTGGAATCAGTCTTCTGGGGAGAATGGTGGTAGGGAGTGGGCCACAGGGTAGAGTCCCAGCGTCCTGGGCCTGGTGTTAGAGGGTGAGCTGTGGAGTCTGTGCCTCCCAGCAGCAGCAGTATTCAAATCTCTGTTGGAGCAATCTGCTCCAGTGTGGTTTGGGGTTGTTCCTGGGTTCCTGGCTTCTAGGTCATGGACTTTGTGCAAATTAGACAAGGGCACCCCTTCCAGACACTTCACTGCCATCTGCTGGGAGATTGCTATGACATACAAATCTAGTGTATATTATAACAAATAGACAAATCTGTCTAGGCTGTGAATGGCGCCCCTTCAAAGTGGTATTGGGCAGTGTGCAATCTGCACGATTTTTCTTGGTGGCTCTGCAAGCCTGACTCTTTGGCTCTTGTGGAGATTCTGCCAGACTTAATTTCCTTTAATAAATGCCTTTTCTACTTAAGCTACCTAGAATGGATTCTGGTGTTTAACTAAAAACCATGGCTGATGCAAATAGGGCTAATGACATGTGCCTCATAGGGCTAAAAACCAGCTGACCAATGGAGGTAAGAGTCCTCTGAGAAGGCAGAAAGCACTTATGTTACTCAGAGGTTTGTGCTTAATTTACTAATTTTTAGAGGAACATGGGAAAAGGGTCTGATTCACTCTGTCTTCCTTCCTTATTCCAGAAACCTATTTGTTTATTCTTTTGTTTTTGTCGTCAGGGTCAGAGTTCACGGTTAAATGGAGGAACCACAGGGATGAAAATGAGAGTGTGCATTATAAATATTCCAGCAGGGAGACTCGTGGGGAAAATGGCCCTGCCGGGTCTTGTTCATGCACTGCTGTGTCTCCTATTGTTACCAGGAGGGATGACATCAGCCTGTGTATCATTTGTCTGGTAATTCTGTATGTGTGTGCACACACGTCTGGCTGCAGATCAAGTGATCGGTTTCCAGGTCTTCAGGGATTGTCCAGATTTGAGATGTTTGGTCCTTATTTGTCAGTCCACTTCTGGGCCCATGTTTTTTGGGTGAGGCCTTGTGGGCGCTGCCCCTCCAGGGCACGGCAGCCCCTACCCAGGATGTGGCAAGGAGGGAAAATGAGCAGGGAATTCTCCCCTCAGTTGCTGGAAATGCGTGTTTGACTCCGTCCTCAGTCCCTGGAACCTGAAAGGAGGGAAAGAGGCTATTTGCTTGCTTCTCACATCCCCCCTCGCCTCCTGCGCCCCAAGCAGGATGGGGGAGAGGTGGGCAGGGCTGGGAGGCCCGGGCAGGCTGATAATTGTCCACTGGTGTGATTTCAAGGCCGCCTGTCCAGATCAGCCACCCTTGTTTGCTGCTTGAGGCCTGACCTCGCTTTGCTCGGGGCCTTTCTTTCCCCCTGGGAGGAGGAGCAGGGGGCTGCAAAGGCCAGGAGAGGGAGCCTGTGAGTCACATTCATCCCCAGTGGCTCCTATCAGAGGTTGGACAGAGGGGAGGGCAGAGAGAAGAGAGGGCGCCCAGATCTTGAAGGGTGTTTGGGGTAGGAAGGGGCACCAGGAGAAAGGAGGAGGAGGAGGACACTGGCGGGGTTGGGAGGTGTGGTCATTGGCTATAAACATCCTTCATTCCAGGATTTCCCAGGTCCCTGGAGAGGCCTCTGACCCTCTGCCTGCAGGATGCATTTCCCTCCTGTAGGGCCTCCTGACTCTCCTGAGTGACAGACTTTTCAGACTAGAGAACCTGTGCCCATGAGGCCTCCCTGCCCCCGCTTCTCGCTTCCCTTATGAAGCCCTAGCGCCACCTGGCTTTCAGAAGGGGAAGTGCATGCGAGGGGAACACCCAGTTGGCCCCTGGGTTCTGTAAATGCTAAGTTGCCTGGTCTGCAGTAAGCTCAGAGGACCCTCAGGAGGAAGAGCTGGCAAGGTTCCAGGAGAGTAGGAACAGGGTCTGTGAAGAGGTTTGTCGGGATGTGGCGTGGACCTCTGCAGCCCTGCAAATAGGGACCTTTGTTCTCCTTAAGGGCAGGCCCTGGGGTCAGATAACAGCCTAAGAGGAGTGACAGTCTCACTTCCTGTTGGTTCATCACTGTCCTCCTGTCACATATCTGGGACCTCAAAATAAGAGTCAGGGTCTTTTCTACACGGAGTCCTGTTTCTCCGGCCCCAAGTTACTGTAGGTCAGCGGCGGGAGGGCCGGGGGACATGCAGCCGTAGGCCACCAGGGTGGGTTCTGCGCACTTGTCCCATCTCATCTTTTTCACTTGTCACCCACTATCCCTGGCACAGTCCTTCCTCCATGGTCACATGAGAATATATATTCTCCTTTTCACAAATCAGATGGAAGGGGCCCAAGGGATGGACCATCTGGAAAGCCCTCCTTCCTTGCAGGAATTACCTCATTCTTGAAAGGTGATGTTGAACCCTTCCATTGACTGAGAGCTCACTCCATCACAAAGGATCTCATTCCTCTTTAGGACAAGTCTAGATGTTAGGAAGTTATCTTCCTTCATTCAGGCACCCACCTGCCCCCTGGATTCCCTCTCCTATTAGTTTGAGTTGGCCAAACTTTTGGTAAAATCCTTCCTCTACCTGACAGACCTTTAGAAGTTCCAAGGCCTGTTCTACTGTACCCATTAAGCCTTCTTCTCCAGGTTAAGATGCACGTGTTTCTTTGGCCTGCTCTCAATGGCCTCCTTCTCCTACCTCTCCCTTCTTCCTTTGCTGTCTGCACCCCAACTCCCTTAGCACACTGGGGCCTGAGGGAGCAGGCCACGCCTGGCGGAAATCCATGGAAAACCCACCTGGCCAGGACTAGAGGGGATTTTACTCACACGAGGAGTTCAGGAGCACCCAGGGCTCAGGCCCCATTGGGCCCAGTTCCCTATCCCTTCGCCATGTTCACCTGTGGCCCTCAGTGGACACTCACCCCCAGAGTGAGGACCCAATGATCCTAGAATGCTCGAACTGCATTTCTTGACCAGTAGCTGGCCTTGTATTTCTTGCATTGGGCTATGCTTACCCCCAAGCCCTCAGCCACGAGTTCGGGCCTCTTAAAGCTGGAGGGTGGCCAAGGAACACTCTGACTTTACCAGAAGATTCTGGGGAAAAGGCTAGTAATGGAACTGGCAGGTAGTTCAAGATGATATTTTTATCTTAAGACCAGTGCATACATATTATGTAATAGAATGTAGAAGCATGAATTTCAAAGCCATAATATGAGACTTCAGAGGTGTTTTACACCACAGGATGGTTGCTTCCAGCTATTCCTTTAGAGTTCAGTCCCCACTCCCTCAACTGGCTGGCCCCCTCTGCTGAGGGGTATTTGGGTAAAGAACTTGGAGAAGCTCTGATGTATTCAATCTCCTTTGTTATTAGAAGTGAGGAAAGTGAAGACGAGAGTAGAGAAGTGATTAGTCTAAGGACACACAGCTCAGAGTCCAGATTTGAAACTCAGATCTGTTCCTTCCTCTGTACCAAGAAATGCTGCATTAGGTTTATAAGAACGCTTATCATGGCAAGAAAGGGGATCAAAGACAGAAAAGGGGCTTTGTGTTAACCCTTGGTTATCCAGAAAAATGCAGTTCAAAGTCCGTGCTTGGGGTTGAGTAGAGTTGACCTACTTCAGAGATAGAAGTGTATTTTCTTACATTTTTCAGGGTCTAGTGTTCCCTGGTTGGGAAAGAGGCTCAGGTGAAAAAGAAAGACGTCCAAATCCAGTGCCAAGGAATGAGAGGAAGAAGTCCAAGGTGGTGGCAAGGCCAGCTGGAGGCCGCTTTGGATGCCAAGCCAGGGAACTGGTAGGGCTGGCTGTGTTAAAATGGTCAGACACCCCTGGACTTTCCCGTGCTCACACACCACAGGCTGTACCTGCACATGTGTACACACACACACGCACAAACACCTCGCACTCAGGCTCATAGATGCCCAAAGATTATGATCAAGTGGTTCCTCACAAAGCTGAAATAGGAGACCACTGAAGGATGGAATCCTGGCCTCCCCACCACACAACCCCCCACTGACAACTGAAATGAGAATTGGAAGGGGGAAGTCAACCTTAACCAGGGAATTGAGCAAGCATAGCTATTTTGTGCTCAAAACGCTGTCCTTCAAATTATTAAATAAGGGTCAAAGTTTTGTGTTTTTTATAAAGGTGTCATTGACATTATTGTAAGTTTGTGACACCCAGTCATCAGAACCTGAAGCAATGAGCATCTACAGGTTGACTTGTTGCTGTCGCCTCTCACAGAAGTGCAACTCTCAATATAACTTAATCAAGTCAATTAATACTGTTTAATAAATAGGCCAGAAAATTAGCTGAGAATTTTTCTTGGCGGGATGCGGCGTGCGACCAAAGTTATGGAAGATTGTCCCTTGAATCACTAAGGCAAACTTTGTTGAGTGTCATTTCACATAAAGCAATCACATAAAAAAAGAGTTATAAATAGAAAAAATTCCAAAGTTCTCCCACAGACAGACAGGGAAATTGAAACATCAAAAAAAAAAAAAAAAGGGGGAACAAAATAAAACACAACCACCCCTTTGCCCACAACCCATTTGCTTCAAGTTCTTCTGATCATACAGTACTCAACATCTTTGGATATCTTACAACGTACAACTCCACACTGCAGCCAAGACAAAGCAAAAAGAACTAACCAGTCGTCTGAAAAACTGAGTTTATAAGAAGTCATTATCTTTACAAAATAAAAACAAAAGCCCCGACACCACTGGATTCCAATTGGTTCATTTTTCCTCGTTTCCTTTTAAAGTTCAGGTCAGCCCCAGTCCCTTGGCTGACGGGGGGACCACAGGTATGTTGGCTGGTGTGTTCCAGAAGCAAGTGTCTGAAATGGAGACAGGAATCCAAGAGGCGGCTGCCTAGGTAGATGACTCCTGAAGACAAGAGGTGTCAGAAGCAAGTCCCTCTGGCTGGAACAGCATCTGGTGGTGTGTGGAGGCAGGGGGTCTGTCCTGGGAGCTGGGAGAGTGACAGAGTCTGTGGTCTTCTATGGCCTTTTTGTTTTTTTATGTTTGCTCAGGAAGAAGCCAAGGCGACCGGAAGAGCCGAAGTCTCTTGCACCCACAGCTCCGGGATCGGGGACACCAGCCCTGGGCACCCTTGCTGATGAATGCTCCTCCTTTCCAGGCTACTGAGACACAAAAGCGGACTCAGCAAGACAAGGGAGGGAAGGGCCAGAGAGGGGGAGAAGATCAGGAAGGCACTGGGCCAGCGGAGCTGTCTTCCTTCTCAGGACCTGCTACAGACTCAAGAACCAGGGAGAGTGTGTGGACGCACCAACCCACAGAACCCTTGAAACCCATGTTGGAGCCAAGACTCCACCTCCCACACTGAAGGGAGCCGCACACGCCAACTTCAGCCCCGGAGCGGGCATGGAGGGGTTGAGGGTGTTCAGACACAGCAAAGGGGGCAGTCGCCAGCCACGCCAAGGCCCTGAGAAACCGACAACTGGAAAAGCAACCTAGAACCCCCGGGGGAACCAGGTGCTTTGTCTGTTTCTGGAATCACGGTGGAGGACAATTTCCAGGTGTTAAGAGGTGGCCCCCGTCCCTTCTATGTTGGCCCCAGGAGTCCCAAGAGACTCTGTGCAGCATTGGAGGGGGCATGTGGAGGTGGGGTACATGCTAACTAGTCATCCCCAGGGGCCCAGACATGCACAGCAGCCTGCCCGGGAGGAGGGTGGTGGGCACGAAGCTGCAGTGGGCTGTGGAGAAGCACTACCTCAGCTCTGTCTCTGTCATCCTATCTCATTTCTCACCTCATCCTGGCCTCATTTCTCACCTGTGCTAACACAGAGGTGGATGTGATACAACGAAATCTGGTAAGACAGACGGTTTCCAGCAGGGACTTCAGGAGTGGAAAGCTCCTACCCTCTCAAGAATTCTCTGTGGAGGGATAGGCGTGTATATGTGTGTGGGTGGGTGGGAGAGGGGAAACTAAATTACCAGCCCCCTTCATAGCAGGGTGAACTGGGGTACGGAGGGCTGACCTGTCCAAGGTCACAGCGCAGTGAGGGAAAAATGGGCCCAGACTCTGGGAGACTCACTCCTGGCTCCGGAGGCCTCTCTGCCTACAGGGTGTTTCCCATAAGGATCCCAGGATTGCTGGAGACAGGAATACTCATCAGAGCAGTGTCCCTAGGGCCTCTGCCATAGGGTGCGGCTCAATCAGGCTGTGTGCCCCAGGACCCTACCCTCATCCCTGCTCCATTTGGTTTGCCTCTGGCCCAGTCACCCCCCTCCATCTAGCGCCACACAGCTCCTAAGTGCTCCTGGGCACCACTGTGTGGCCTCCTCTGTGGCATGGGCCCATGTGACTGTCTGTGTGAGAGCCAGGGAGACAGCCAGGGAGAGGCCACGCCCTTTGGGAGGGGAAGCCCATCTCATACACCAGCAAAAGGGACGCAGCAGCCTCAGGAGGCCCGGAGGATACCATTGCTGCTAACATTTCTTTTCGTTTTCCCATTGCGATTTGAATTACAAAGTTCAGAACCACTGGGGGGGGCAGGGTGGGCCTGGTGGGAGAGGGGACAGGGCTGCTGGACGGGGTGACAAGGACCAGCCTAGTTGTTGGCTTCAGACATGGAGGCCACGTGGTTGAGGCCGGCGAGCCCGGGCAGGCCGGCCAGGCCCGCGGCCCACGGGTCGGGCAGCGGGAAGTAGGGCCGCGCTGCGGCCACGTTCTCGGCCAGCGCGAAGGCCAACAGGCCGCCCGCGTTCCTCTCGGCCTCCAGCTGCGCGCGCCCGAACAGCTTCATCTGCGTCTCCTCGAACTGCCGCTCCAGCTCCTGCAGGCTCAGCGCGCCCTTGGGCGCCGCCAGGAAGTGCTTGGCGGGGCTGGGGCCCGGGAGGCACATGGCGGCCCCACCCAGGTGGCCGCCCACCTCGCCCAGCGCGGGCGGCATCACGAAGGCCGCCTTCTCGGGCGCCGGGCCTCCGGGCCCGAAGAGCAGGCTGGCGGCCCTCCAGGCGGCGGGCTTGCGGCCGCGCCGGGGCCGCGCCATGCGGCAGCTCTGGCGCTTGATGTGGCGGTGCAGGTGGTCGGAGCGCGTGAAGCTCTTGTAGCAGAACTCGCACTGGTAGGGCCGCACGCCCGTGTGGATGCGCATGTGGTTCTTGAGGTCGTAGTTGTGCACGAACTTGGCATTGCAGTGGATGCACAGGTAGGGCCGCTCCCCCGTGTGCTTCCGCATATGGATCTTCAGCTTGTCCTGCCTGCAATGCAGAGCTGGGAGTCAGTCCCCCCACGGAACACCAGGAGCCATTCCTAACCCTCGGCTCCCTCTTCCTCCCAGAACCTGCTAGGGCTCCCTATTGCCGTGGTGTCAAACCCCGGGAATGGCACCCATGCTGGGAGTCACCTTCAATGGCTGCCTCACCCCAACAGGTGTGGCTGCTCACCTGGATTAGAGGGCTGGAGAAGGAGCAGTGTCCTGAAAGGCCTCCTGCACTCCAGAACTCCTTTTACACATCAGCTCGGAGCAATGAAGGTCCTACTCTTCAGGGGCCTGGCTCACAGACTGGGAAATAGACTTGCTGGGGACATAGGCCCCTGAAAGTCAGCAGTCTGTCCTTAGTCCTCCGATGGAGCAGCAACTTCTGATACTGCATTGCACCTTAATCTCGTGCCCACTCTCTCCAAGCAACAGTCTTCCCTCCCGGTTCATCCTGTGCTTTTGCCCAGAGCCCCTGGTCCCATCCCAGCTCCTGGGCTGTTGAGATCTGTCTGTCCTCAGCGCTAATCTGGGAGGTTTCAGAGCCCAGCACACCTTGTTCACGTCTCCTGCACTGTGGTTTCTTATCCCAAGCCCTGGGCTCTCCTTTTCGGAGGATTCCAGGGTTCACAAAAGAGCCAGGTGCAACAAGAATGCAGCCTAATCTGGGGCAAAGCTTTTCAGGATTTAAGCGGTATTATTCAGAGGTAAGGTATGGTGTAGGCGTGGGGCTCCCACTGGGGGTGAGGGAGCCCCTGCTCCAGCTGCAGACTCACCACTAACATACTGGGTGACCTTAGGAAGTTACTTAACCTCTCTGCACAGAGCTGAACCTAGCACTAGACATCAGTTCCTATTGTCCAGGGCTGATGGGAAGAATCTGGGTTTGTGTTGAGCAAGATTCAACACACCTCCTGGTGGTCTTGAAAGGAAAACGGATATCACGGAGTTGTTTTCCCAAAGACTGAGCGCTGGGTGAACCAGCTGAAGGAGCCTTTCAGCCTGGCTGAGGTGGAGTCAGCTGTGCTGCAAGAACTCTCAGGATCCTTCTACAGCCTTCCGTAGCCAGGCCCGGCAGGCCGGGAAGCTCTGTGTCCCGTCTCCCACCCCGCAGGTGTGGCTTGGGTGGAGTGTCTGCCTGTAATTTTTGGCTCGGGTTTGAGGTTGGAGCAGATGTGGAGCCCTGATGTCCTCCCTAGAATGGCCGGATTTAAACCATGCTCAACATAACCCCAGGACAGTTGGAGCATGTCCTGGTCGCCTGGTGTCCCCTGGCCGCTAGAGGTCTCTCTGACTCTCATTTTCAGGCTGATTCTCCAGGGCTGGGGCAGGAGAGAAAAGGATGTTTGTGTGTACAGTGGCAGGGGCCAGGAGAGGAGGACCAGAAAGGACAGCTCTGCCCCGCACACCTGTGCTCAAGGGAAGGCTGGAGGGCACCTGGGGGGTGGAGATGGGGGTGGGGAGTGGGATGGACCCGGTGGGGGTGGGGTAAGGAAGTGCTGCTGCCCAAGCTGGCTGGTGTCCTGGCACACCAGACCCTCCTCTCTTCCACATCCTCCTGCCCCTGCCCCTCCCACAACCCACCTGCCGACTCCAGGCTGCATAGTACCCTACTGTGACATCCCATACCCCCTCCTCCTGCCAGCAGGCTGCCCTTATGGTATCTGTAACCCACATTTCATCCAGGTGATAGGTTTTGGAGTAGGAAAAGGTCTTAGAGAGCACCCAGGCCAGTGGTTCTCAAACTCAAGCATGCATCACAACCGTTATCAGGGCTTGATGAGACCGAGGGCTGCGCCCACACTCGGAGATTCTAACGCAGCAGGTCTGGGGAAGAAGGGCAGAGAATTTGCATTTCTAACAAGTTGCCAGTTGCTGCTGATGCTGCCTGTCCACGGACCACTTTGAGAACCACTGGCCTAGGCTAGTCCTTCATTCTGCAGATGGGCAAACTGAGGCCCAGGGAGGGGAACTGGCCGAGGTCACCCAGAGGGTAATGGCAGAGCTGGGATTAGAACTCAGGCCTGTTGGCTCCTGGCCCAGGCCTCTTTCCTCACCACTGTAGGGGTCGGGGGATAGGGCTGTCTGCACCCCTATAGTGATGCTATATGGTCCTGACGAGTATGGGATTTCACACATTCACTCAGGCTCTGATGGAAACACTGATGTGAGGTGGTCAGCTAGGCTCACTCACCAGGGCCTGGAGGAGGGCTCAGCTCAGAGTCATCAGTGGGGCTTTAAATCCATCAGCTCATTTAAATTCCTCACCACAACCTTATAAGGCAGATTTTAAAAAATTCACTATTACATATAATTGACCCCGAGGCTCACCCTCAAATAATGGACAATGCAAACGGTAAATCTTCAAATATCAAGGGCCTATTATAAATACCCACCTCTTCTTCCAAGCTTTTCATTAAGGCATCTAAAATAAATAACATTTCAGCGTCAATTGGCCCGAGTGTAAGTAGTGCTGAGAACATGACTATAACTTCCTTTTATTGAGCACCTGCTATGGGCAGGTGAATACACCTTTTCAATGGCCCTGGAAGGTCCTTATTTACAGGCAAGGTATGGTGTGAGGGTGAGTCCCCTGTTAGGGGGGGTGGGAGCCCCTGTTCTAGCTGCAGACCCACCACTAACTTGCTGGGTGACCTTTAGGCAAGTTACTTAACCTCTCTATGCAGAGCCAAACCTAGGGCCAGACATTAATTCCTATTGTCCAGGGCTGATGAGAGAACTTGGGTTAGTGTGAGCTAGATTCAATACACCTAGCATAATTTCCTCTCTTGGACAGAGAAAAAGTAGGGGCTCAGAGAAGGGAAGCACTTTCCCAAAGGTATCCAGCCAGTGAGGGGCAAAGGGGCCTGGAGGGCTATCTGGGGTGTGGTTTGTTTGCAAGCTATTTTGAGGTTGAGAAAGGGTGGATTTTCAAAACGAGAACTCCCAGCCTGCAGCCTATAAGAGCTTCCTCAGAAAGTGCAGACCAGAACAATCCAAACAGGGCATTGGCAGCCAGCTTTCTGCCTCTGGGGCCAGAAGACTGGGGCACACCATGGGAAGAGCTCGGCCCCGGGCAGAGCCGGCTGTCCCTAATGGAGACTTTTCACGGGAGCAGGGGCGAGGGGCGGTAGAGTGGACAAAGCTCATGAGAAATGAGTCCTGGAAAACAATTAGAGATCATCTAGTTTACCAGGAGCAGTTACCATGTTCTGATTCATGGTCTGAGTCAGCAGGCCCATAACCTGCATTATTAGCAGTATGCTTCCCAGGACCTTGCAAATACTGATCTAATCCAGTTCCCTCACTTTCAAGATAAGGGAACCAAGGACCAGGGAGGGAATGGCTCTCTAAGGTCACACAGCTCTGAGTCCTGTAATGACCTTTCCATGTGGATATAATGTGCATGTGTGTCGGCAGAGCTGGGCCCAGGGCGAGACACACTCCAAGAACTGGACCGGGTCTTAGCTGCCCTGGGCCTCAGTTTCCTGACCTCTAAAATGGGGGTGCTGGGCTGCCCCATTTGACCTCTGGTATTCTGAGAGTGTTTGCGTCTGGGTAATGGGCTTATACCGAATCTCTTTCTGGAGCTTGGATTGGCTGGTTGGCTTCATAGATTCTGGCTCTTCTATCCTTGCTTCTTTACGAATCTGATCTGCTCGTGGAAGCAGGATTAGTGTAGCTGGAAGATGTTCTAGCCTGAATCTCAGAAGCTGAGCTCTTAGGCACTTCCCTTCAGGACTGGAGGTCTGGTGGTCCTCCTTAAAATCTTCCAAGGCTCCCCCTGTCGGATGGCCTTTGTCCTAACTTACCCCTTAGCATGGCTTTCAAGGCTCTTGACAAGCTCACCACTTCCAGTTACAAGATGAATAAGTTCTGGGGACCCCTGGCAACTATAGTGAACAATACTGTATTGTACACTTGAAAGTTGCTAAGACAGTAGATCTTAAATGTTCTCAGCACATACACACACACAAAAGATAACTAGGTGAGATGATGGAGGTATTAAGTAACCTGACTGTGGTAATCATTTCACAATATATACGCATTTCAAATCATCACATTGTATACCTTCAAGTTATACAATGTTATATGTCAATTATATAAGCTGGGGGAAAAAGATCACCCCATCTGCTTTTCCAGTCCCCCGGCCCTCCTGGTAGTACTGCACCCACACACCACATGGATATGCTGTTTGCCCAGCAGGCCACACTCTGGTCAGCTTTGCATCTTTGAACACTTGCCGGCATGAGCTGGATGGCCGGCCCCCCTACTGCAGCGCCTGCCATATTACGGGATGGATGCTTGGCACCCCGGCTCCTTCCCCTTCTGTGCATGTCTTGTGTTTGTGCACATCCAGTGCTCCGTCCTTAGGGTCCCACCAGAGGTCCCAGCCCAGAGGCCAGCGCGCATGCTCCCTCCTTCCCAGCTGTGAGCCCTCGTTCCAGCCCTCCTCCTCCCTGCACCCATCTCTTCCATCTCTGAGTTTACTCTCGCAAACTGCCCTGTCTGAAATGTCTCCCACTCCCACTCCTCCGACTCTTCAAGGTCAAACTCAAGGGCAGTCCTCCACAAACCCTGCCCTGTCCACCCAGGTCTCATCCTCTGCCCTGACCTTCCAGAGCACCTGTGACCTGAACACTGCAGCTCAAGGCGGGTCACCTGAGGGACAAGGAGGGAGCAACAGAAGACGATGTGTCTGCGTCATCCTTTCCTGCTCCCTGATGGCCCCATATGTGCCAGCATTGCCCTCCCAGCAGGTCGTGAGCTCTGGGGGCCGAGTCTCCCCGTCTGTGTTGTCTGTGGCCCCTGCTCAAACACACAGGTGCTCTTGGCAGATGGGAACACTTGTTCAGAGGCCATCTCTGCTGCCTTTATTTCTGTGCATGTTATTTTCAGGGCAGGACCATCACATGTGTTGTTTCCCTTAGCTGACCCCCCGTCCCTGGCTCCTGGAGCCCTGTCTTGCTAGGAGCCCAGACAGTGAGATGATGCAGGAGGCAGCAAATTACTGGGCAAGGAGCACTGGTCCTTGGCTGGTGCAGAAAAGGAACCCGGCTCATGGACATTCCTCTCAGTATTAATTAGCACAGATCAGGTGTTTACTGTGCACCAGGCAGTAATGCCTTATCTCACAGAAGCCTATGAAGTCGGTGTTTCCATCATTCTCATGAGGAAACAGAGGCAAAGAGACGTGCGGTCATGTGCTATGCCTTTCCTGATCTTAGGTAATGTACGAATGGAGTCATAAAACTGGGAGCAACCTTAGGGAATACCTGCTCCAACCCCCTCATGTTTCCCTCAGTGGGGAAACTGAAGCCCAGAGAGGGGAGGAGACTTGGCCAAAGTCACACAGCTAGTTAAAGGCAGAACCAGGCCCTGAACCTGGGCCTCCTGATTACCGCTCCGGGCTTCACTGAGATATGGAGCCCTGTATTCACTCGTGCAGCAGCTCTCATTGTGTACTGGTGCTGCCTTCTCAGCCCTTATTCAGCACGTGGCATGGATGGCACTGGTACCTGCTTTGATAAGAACCTGGGAGGCTTTTCTATTCTGCACGATGCACAACACTGAATGTAGAGTGGGGCTCATGGCACGTTTGTTGACTGACCAATGACCTGCTGGTACAGGGCCAGTGTTCAGATCTCCAAATCTGATGTGCTCCTCTCTTGCCCTGGTCCCCTTGTCCGCCATCTCATTCCTCTACCCGGCACGGGGAAGCCAGCCCAGGTCACATGCCCCATGCCTTGATCTGCATCCCCCCTTCCAGCTCAGAGAGCTCATCGTTGGGGAAGTCGTCCCAGTCCTCATGAGCTCATTCCCTGAGTGAAAGCGAGCGCCGCGGGGCCTCGCCGGGGTGCTCGGCCTCCGCCGAGGCTCCCGGTCAGGATATGCTTTCCCAGCACCATCCGCCCAGACTTCTTGGTAACCTGATGGTCTGAGACAAACTCTCTTCCTGCTGCCACTGCTAATGACATTACATTATCTTAATAAGGTCCCCAGAGCTGCCAGGAGTGGGAGGACTAAAAAGAAAATACAGAAAAAACAGAAAAAGCAGCCAGGCTCCTGGCTGTGTTTGGAGAGCAGACAGCTGCCGGGCGGTCCGGAGCGGTCGGCATTTGGCTTGCACTGGAGCCAGGGCATTGGAGACTGAAAGTTGCGGCTTTAATGGGATGTTAGTAGGGGATCTAGTGGAAACTGGTGAAATCATGGCTCGTCAGAGATGGACTTCTCAGGGTGCAGAGGGTGTCCATTCTTTCCCGGGGCCTCCGGGCGACCTCTGTTGTCTCGGGGGCTGGTCCCTTGGCAAGTGTTACAGTTTCTTGTCTTCACTACGTGCCCCGCCAGACATGGCTGGAGCACCTCTGAGAGCCAGGCTGCAGACGGATGCAGGGGCTAGAGGAGGGAAGATGCCCAGCCATGCTCTCTAGGGGCAACTCTGATAGGCTGCCTCCCCTCAAGGACCCATGCGGCGGGATAGGAGGAATTAAGAGGTGTGTAATGCCTTCACGGGCCCAGGGCCAGGCCCAGTTGGCAGTGATGATGGCTGAGTTGGGGCAACAAGAAAGGGGGGCCACCTGCGATGTGGGTGGGCAGGGACAATACCCACCAAGTGCAGCAGCATCCCTCTGCATGCTGAGAGCACAAATACCGTCTTGTCTTCCCCAGCACACATGCTCCCTGTTCTTCAACACCCGTCCCAGTGGCCACCTCTGCCAGAACCCTGCTGTCCTGACCTTTGGCCCTGGCTTCCAGACTTTCCGGGAACAGAAGGTAAAGGACTCCTGATGAGGAGGGTCAGGGGGAACCTTGGCTCTGCCCTATGACCTGGAGTTGTTCCTGTCTCCCAGGTCGGAGCCACAGACCAGTTTCAGCAGGAGCCGTCTCTCTGTGGCCAGCACAGGCACCAACTGGCCTTTCTCAGGAAGAAATTGGTGACCTTGGACCAGGCTGGGGCAGTGGAAACACAGACTCAGGCACAGGCGGAGGGACTCAGAGTCCAAGTGATTATGAGGTGACCAGACTAGAGGAGGGGACAGCATGGGGCCAGAGAAACACAGTCTGGTTGAAGCCTTTGAGGCCCTGCCTGGGGCTCCAGGGGTATCTCATATCTGGAACAATCGGTGGTGGGACAACTGGTGGGACTGGCTGAAATCTAGAGCCGCCTTGGAAGTGAGGTTCCTGACACCAAGGAATAGACACCACCATAGGCGGGGAGGCCTCAGTCCCTTCTTGGAGACCCACAGAATGAATGAAGCAGCAGGCAGGGCCTTAGGTCCACCCCAGGCCCCTCCACCATGTTGTGGCTGCTGAAGTCATTAGGAATGATGTCCCCATGGTGTGTGGACATTCTGGGAGTTGGCATCTGCGGCCATAACTCGGAGCCTGGGCCAAAGGGCCACCTTGCAGGGGGATGGTGGTCCCCTCCAACATTACCCAGGAGGGATGGGAGGTGGGGTCAGCATCAAGGAGAGAGGAAAGGAGACCTGGCCAGAGAGTAGAAGCTCAGTGGCCATTAAGACTCGGGCTCTAGAAAGGGAAATAGTGCCCAGAAGAGGACTTGAGGGCAGCAGTTCTGGGGTCCCTCAGCCCCGGGGAGTGGCGTGGCCTTGCAAGGGAGTCTGGGAATTCTGAGTCAAAGAGGCAACAGCTGCTGCTTTAAGTGGCTGCTGAAGAGCCTCCAGCTGGGGTGGGAGGGGAGGTGTTATGGATGGTGCTGCAGGAAGTCAGCCCCAAAGAGGTCCCCAAGGAAAGGCTGCAAGGAGACCTGGCTACAGAGAGAGTTATGGGAAACCCCGACCTGGACAGGCCAGGATTGGGGCGCTTGAAGACCGAAAAGAATCCTTGCAGGGCAGCTCGGGGGAGGGGCCAGAAGGGAAGCGAGGAATGAGTGATTCTGAAGAATGTGACGGGAAGGGGGTTTGGGGAGTGTTCAACACGGATAGCCACAGCCCACAGGGCGAAATAAAGTCCTTATGCGAGGAGCCCAGGAACATCTCCTCCAACCTCCCCCACTCTGGGGTGTCTCTGCTCCTGGGAAGGGGGGCACCTAAGAGCTTTTCTGATCTTTCTCGGGAGGGTCAGAGCCCAGTGGGAACCAAGTGAGGGGGAGGTGCCGACGGAGGCTGGAATGCAGCTGCTTCGGCTGGAGACAGGCCTGGGGGCCCAGATGGCTGTTGTTCTGCTGAGCAGGAGTAAACCGGAGGGAGGGCAGGGCAGATGGCTGGACGGCTGACCCTCCCCACGCCTGATCTGGCCTGGAGGGGTGTAAGACTGCAGGCAGAGAGGCCACCCTAAGTGATCATCAGGAATGTGCTGGGAGGGAGGGTTTCTGGAATGCAATCCTCCTATACAACACAGCATCCAGGCCCAAACCAGGAGGCCTACACAGAGAATGCTGTAGTGTCAGGAGGGCGAGAAGTCTGACTGTCTTGACTGACCAAGGTTAAAACTTTCCCTAGGGAAGGCAGGGCCCACAGACCGGCGTGGCCCTCCCAGAAGGCTGTGTGGGAAAGGCCCGGGGGGGGGGGCGGGGAGGGGCGGGGAAGGAAGGGAGATGGGGACTCAGGGTGCTGGGCGGGCTCACTGTGCAGTACCCTGAGACTTACATCCTGTTAAAGCCACAGACCTGGCTGTCCCCTGAAGGAAGAGGTGTCCCTAGTAAGGGGACAGGCATGGAAGTTAGGGAGGAGGACACTGGATGGCAGCAGGGGGCCCTCTGGGCTGACTCAGGGGCTGACTTTCATGTCTGGCCTGTGAAGAGTGTCCCTGTCTTTGAAGCTATCCCCAGGGGCCTGGGCTGGGAGTCACAGGCTGAGAGAGGCCTGGCTGGAGATGAGTGAACTGTACTTGAATTCAGATTATGCTCTGGTTCATCTCCCTTCTGATATCCCCACTTTTGTCAAGCCTAGTTTAGGTGTTCTAACCTGGCCCATGGATCTAAGGAGAATTCAGGAGGAAGCGGGGGCGGCAGGGCCACTAGTGAGGGACACCCAAGGTGGGGTGAATCTCGGGGACTTTGGGTCCAGCTGCTCTGCAGCTATAACAAAAGCAGAGCACCTTGAGGTCAGCATTGCCAGGTGGAAGAGGACACACCCTGGGTATGTGGGGCCCTGCCCCTCTGCACCTGGAAATCCTCCCTCACTGTCAGCCTAAAGCATCTGGGAGAGATTCTGTTTGGGGTTTCCCTCGCAGAAGCAAGGTATGAGGGGTCCCAAGGCCACCTTGGAAACAATCAGTGTTGTCCTTCGAAGCAGTCAGCAGAGGAGCCTGCAGAGCTCTTTCAGCAAAGCCACTGTCACCTGAACATATTTCTGATGCCCTTCTCTGGCCATCTCAAATAGTTTTCAAGCCATCAAAGAGAGTGGGTCTCATTACTTTATATGACTCATCTTGTTTTCCCCCAAAAAGCACTGCCCCTGGTTTGATAAATTCAACCTGATTCAAAAAATTTCACCCCAACTTCAAAGGCCAAAACTTTGGATCCACTGAGGAAAATCAAAAGAACAAGCCCCCAGAAATTCCCAAAGATAAATTTCTAAGAGGATGTGGGGTGACGGCACCACTGGAATAATGTGGGTCTCTCAGGATGAGTTCTTTGATGGGGACAGTGGCTGTGTGGGCAAAGGACCTAGTCTAGTAAGTCGTGGTCACAGGGCAGGTATCCCCCCAGGCTCTGTCTACATCTACACGCTGAAATGACTAAGCCCTGATGCAAGGCCACACCAGAACCTTCCCCACTGTGGACACGGCTGGGAAGGTCAGCCTCACACCAGTGACCACGAACGGCACCAACAGACCATATTTTCCCTAGATGAGGCCCATCAAAAGCCAGCAGTGGACATATCTGACCCCCATCATCCCACCAATCAGTTCTGACTACAAAAGTTGCTGCACAGAGAAGATACATAACACACATTTGCTGAATGGGATGGAGTCTATAAAACATGAAAGGTTTATAATGTATTGATTTCAAATTTCGAATTTTATAACAGCGTAAAGTTAACCCTCTTCCTAACGTGGAGAGTCAAGGGGGAGAACATAAAAGGAGGCCCATCCTTTAGGTCTGACCCAAAAGTGGATTGAAAGGGCCTACAGAGGTCTCTACAGTCTCCTGGTCACAGGTTTTGCTGTCACACATGGACTGGAGTTCAAGTGCCTGCTCTGCCATTTTCCAGCTGTGCTTATGAGTGGCCAACTGGCCACTGAGAACTGGATCGCTCATCCGTGAACAAAGGCCGTGGCACCTCCTCATCTTCCCAGGGCAGGGCTGGGGTATAGGAGAGTATATGTAATACACTGAGGACAGCCCCTGGCATGCTAAACGTGCTCCAAATAAAGTAAAGGGGGTGCAGTCCATTGGGGAGTGTCAAATGGCTTCGGTGGGTCTACAGTGGGGAAGAGGAGAAGGAGGCCAAGCAAGCAAGGTGCCTTAACCAGAACAGCTCTGCTCTGCTCTGCATTGTATCTTGGCCTTCCACCTAATATTGTATTTAAGAACACATTTTAGAGTTCAAAGAGTTGAAAATTACTATACCAGGTCATGCCTCGCACGCCCTCTAGTAATGAAATTGATGTGTGCCTAGGATCCAGTTTGGCCTCCCCTGAAATGGGTCTCTCTTTCCCTCCTGGTCCTCCATGCTCCCCTCTGCTGCCATCACCGTGGCCTCTGGTCCTCCCCCAGCACCCCTGAGGCCCACCACCCAAGGGCTGTGATGCGCACCTGGTGAAGCGGACCTCGCAGATGTTGCACATGTATGGCTTCTCCCCGGTGTGGGTCCTCATGTGCCGCGGAAGCTTCCCAGCCCCCATGATGACTTTGTGGCAGATGGGGCACTGCTGAGAGGCCTTGGGCTTCAGCTTGCGTTCCTCCACCAGCGGCCAGGGTGGAAAGAGGCCCCCCAGATGGGTGGCACTCAGGAAGTTGAGATAGGCACCGTAGTCATTCTCTGCCTTGATGGGGCCCAGTGGCCCCCCAGGAAGGTCCGGGAACATGTCCTTGAAGAAGTCATTAGGGAAGGGTGGCGGTGGGGGTGGGGGAAGCTCTTCCTTCTCCTCCTCCTTGATCTTCCGGTTCTTGATGACCAGGTCCAGTGGCCCACTGTCCATAGGCTGCTCAGGCAGCTGGGCAAAGGCACCGAAGTCCCCTGGCCAGAGGTGTGGGAAGAAGTCCGGGGCAAATGGAGATAAGGAGGGTCTCCTGTCAGGGATGTTGGCTTTGGGGTACAGGTTCTCCCTCAGCAGAGATTCGATGGAGAAGTCCCGAATCACGCCCAGATGGCCAGGGCTGCCAGCCTGGAAGGAATCAGGGAAGTCCCTGGGTGTGTCTGAATAGGCCTTCTCTGTTAGATGGTCTGTCTTGGTAGGGCTTTGGTGGCAGTTGATGTCCTGGGGGTCAGGCAAGTTTTCTTGATCAGCAAAATCCTCCGTGTCATCCTCCTCCTCCTCCTCCTCTTCCTCCTCCTCCTCCTCTTCATCCTCCTCGTCATCGTCATCTTCGTCATCGTCATCGTCCTCCTTGTCGTCCTCCTCCCCCCCATCCCCCCCGGGCTCCATGATCTCCAGGCACACATTCACGATGCACTGGATCTCCAGCATCCTGGCGGCATTGAGGATGTGCTTGACGTTGGAGGCTGTGATGGTGAGCGTGGAGGTGTAGGCGAACTCCAGGATGGCGGCCAGAGCCTCGGGCTGGACAAAATCGATCTCGTAGACATAGGGTTGGCTGGCTAAGGTGCCGGCCGTGAAGAGTTTCTTGAAGTACTTGCTGCAGGCGGCCAGGACGGAGCGGTGGGTGCGGTACTCCTGCTCCTGTACCACCAGGAGCACGTCGCAGAGCAGGCCATCATGTCGCTGCTCGTTCAGGCTACACAGGACCTCACTGCTGTGGTTGGGGAAGGGAATGCCAATGAGCTCGTCAATGCCATTGGCCATGTTCTCAGACAAAGCCCTGTAGGGACACACAGAGAGGGAGACTGGGGTTAGAGGACATGGTCCCAGGAGGGGACACTTAGCTTTGGGACTCTGGACCAGCGAGGCCAGGCTGGTGGGCATACTCAGCCACACCATCCCTGCCTGAGCACACCCCCCACCCCCCTCTAGAAAGCCAGCCCTCCTTCCTCTTAGCTTTTCCAAATCTCACCTGCCATTCAGAGCCCAGCTCATAAGCTGGGGTTTTTCACTATTCCACTGGGCTCTTCCCTGGACTCCTAAGGCCCTGGAGTTAGGCTTCTCATTGGGCAGTTGGTATATGCTATTTAGCGGAGGCTATGGAAGCTTCCATGGGCATAATTTCACCAAATTCCACTTTGTTAACATGAAATTGTGGACCACTGGGATGGACAGCCACATGAAACTCAGCTGCCCAGTGTGCTACGGGAATGGCGTGCACTACTCACAATATCTGGGGGTCAAGGACCAACGGGGGAACGTTTTCTCACAGCTCAGTGCTCCTGCTGGGAATATGCTGTAGTTGATTCAACAAATCCTCTGACTCCTGTAGCAGACTAACATTTTGCATTGACTACTGTTAGGGGCTGAGTTGTGTCCCCCCAAATTTATATGTTGAAGTCCTAACCCCCAGGACCTCAGAATGTGACTGTTTGGAGGTAGGTCCTTTAAAGAGATGATTAAGGTTAAAATGAGATCAGATGAGTGGGCCCTAATCCAGGATGACTGGTGTCTTCATAAGAAGAGGAGATTAGGACACAGACACACAGACAGAAGTCCATGTGAAGACACAGGGAGCAGACGGCCATCTACAAGCCAAGGAGAGATGCCCAAGAAGAAACCAACCCGCTGACACCTTGGTTTTGGCATTTCAGCCTCTGGAACTGTGAGGAAATAACTTGCTCTTGTTTAAGCCCGCAGTCTGTGGTCCTTTGTTATGGCAGCCCTAGCAAACTGATACAGCTACTAGGAATCTTAAAACTGAATTTGTGGCCCATTTTCAGCAAGGGAACAGGGGCCTTGTGGCATATGTTTTGGCTTCTGACCTTACTTCTGGTTTCATCTTAGTTGATGAAGTTTCCCTTCATTTGCAATTCTTGATCGTTTTTTTTTTTTTTTTGTGAGGAAGATCAGCCCTGAGCTAACATCTGTTGCCAATCCTCCTCTTTGTGCTGAGGAAGACTGGCCCTGGGCTAACATCCGTGCCCATCTTCCTCCATGTTACATGGGAGGCCGCCACAGCACGGCTTGACAAGCAGTATGTCGGTGCGCGCCTGGGATCCAAACGTGCGAACTCCGGGCCGCCGAAGTGGAGTGTGCGAACTTAACTGCTACGCCAGGGGCTGGCCCCCCTATTTTTAAATATTGACGTCTTATATATGTGTATATCTTTGAGCCGTTTCACCTATAAATAAACATTTAAATTCAATATTAATTCAAGTGCATTGTTAGTTAATGCATCACGTCTATCTTCTGTTATCCTCAGAGAAACACGGCCCCTGGGAGGAAAAGCCTTTTCTGAGACAGCTTAGGACTGTATATATTATACACAAAGTGAGGCGAGTGATAGCCGCCAGAGGGAGAGGTGCAGGACAGAGGACAACAGGCAGCCCCTCCTTTCAGGGAGCAGAACTCAGAGCCCAAGTCGGCAGATTCAACCTGGACGAAAAGCCACCTCAATTTTTATGCCAGAGGACGTAGAGCCTTCCACTCAGGGCAAAGCTTCATCATGGCCCATGCTTAGATCCTACAAAGGCCTGGCACTTACCCTGGTGCAATTACAGTGGGGATAAAATAAAAAGAAAACCCAAACCTGAAAGCCCCATGCCCCAGTGGGAAGAGCTTTGGGAATCCCCACACATTTGCCTTCTGGGTGTTTCCGCCCTGGGAAAGCAGATGCAGGGTGAGAGGAGGAGCCAGAAGTGCCAGGCCCATGCTGTGTGCCCCGAGGGGGGCCTGGAGGCATCAGGGACCCAGAGGAGCATGCAGGGTGCCCCTCTCCTTCTCTGAGCCTTCCCTGTGCTGTCCCACCTGGGCAGGTGCTCAGGAGGTTTCCCAGGGTGAAGGCCTCACTGCTTTCCTGCCTTCTCATCTTTAAAAGGACCAGGGACCCCACAGGCCATGCATTCATTCCCTAAATAGTCACTAGGTTTCTCCCCGAGCCAGGCACTGCCCTGGGCCCCAGGGATGCACAGAGAGCAAACCAAGAAGGCCCTGGTCTAATAGAGCTTACAGAGACATGACAACTGTGATAAAAATAGAGCAAGATTCACTGAAGAGGATCCATAGATGGCAAATGAGCCGTCTTCTTTGAAAAGATGTTCAACGTCATTAGACTTTAGGGAAATGCAAGTTAAAACCACAATGAGACATCACTAGATACCTATCAGAATGGCTAAAATAAAAAACAGTGACAACACCAAATGCTGACAAGGAGAAACTGGATCTCCCGTGCATTGCTGGTGGGGATGTAAAATGGCACAGCCTCTCTGGAAAACAATTTGACAGTTTCTTAAAAAACTAAATATGCAGCTACCATGTGACCTAGGAATTGCATTCTTGAGAATTTATCCCAGAGAAATGAAAACTTATGTCCACACAAAGACCTGTACATAATGGTCATCACAGCTTTATGCATACTAGTCAATAACTAGAAAGAACCCAGATGTCCTTCGATGGGTGAATGGTTAAACCAACTACACCATGGAGTAGTCAGCAATATACTCAAATGAGCGACTGACACACTCAAAAACCTGGATGAACCAGAGTGAATAAAGCCAATGTCAATAGGTTACAAACTGTATGATTCCATTTCTATAACATTCTTGAGATGACAACATTATAGAAATGGAGAAGAGATGGGTCATTGCCAGCAGCTAAAGAGGGGATGTGGGCAGCAGGGGGCATGGCTATAAAAGGACAACATGAGGGGCCAGCCCGGTGGCGGAGCGGTTAAGTTCATACGCTCCGCTCCGGCGGCCTGGGGTTCACAGGTTCGGATCCTGGGTGCAGACCTGTGCACCGCTCACCCAGCTATGCTGTGGCTGCATCCCACATATCAAGTAGAGGAAGATGGGCACAGATGTTAGCCCAGGGCCAATCTTCCTCAGCAAAAAGAGGAGGATTGGCAACAGATGTTAGCTCAGGGCTGATCGTCCTCACCAAAAAATAAATAAATAAATAAATAAATAAATATAAAAGGATAACATGAGGGATAGCCTCATGGTGATGGACATGTTCTGTATCAACGTCAATATCTTGGTGATGTTGTACTATGGTTTTGAAACATGTTACCATTGGGGAAAACTGGGTAAAAGGTACATGGGATGTCTGTATTATTTCTTAAAATGACATGTGAATTGATGGTTATGTCAAAATAAAAAGTTTAATTAAAGAAATGATAAGAAACAACTTAAATCAATCAATGAATCATCCCCCATCTCTATCATCTGTCTCTCTATGGCAGTGTATGAGGCAGT
This sequence comes from Ceratotherium simum simum, assembly GCF_057802395.1. Lineage (NCBI taxonomy): Eukaryota > Metazoa > Chordata > Mammalia > Perissodactyla > Rhinocerotidae > Ceratotherium > Ceratotherium simum. Next base: position 37,175,498 of record NC_141913.1, read on the forward strand.
GGGTCAGGGGGGAGACTACTTTACCCACGGCTGTCAGGGAGGGCCTCCTTGAGGAAATGACATTTGAGCTGAGGCCTGGATGGTGAGAAGGATCCAGTCATGGGACAACATAGGGAACAGTGTTCCAGGCTGTAGGAACAGCAAGTGCAAAGTAGGTAGTCCCACCAAGGTGCCCTGGGTCTGGGAGGCCAAGTTCTGCTCTGAATGGTTCCATTTAATTTGGTTCTTTTCTACTGAAAACACATTCCACTTCTGCATCTCTCTGGGGGGCTCAGATGGACCACAGCTACCTAGATTCCCCTGAGGTCCTGTGTAGGACTCCCCTCCTTCTCTCTGACTAGAGAGGGTGTCCCCAGGCTGTAGACCTCAACCATCGGTGCCACAGAGAGAGCTCTGAGGCTGCCTCCTACCGTCCAGAGAAGGAGAGAACCTTCTGGAGGCTCCCTCTTTCCCTTGCACCCCACAGCTGCTCACTCCTGTAATGGTGGGAATCAGAGGGATGCAGAGGCCTTGGAAACTAGGAAAGTTGAGAAGCTCAAGGCCAGGCAACTCCTTCAGGGCTGCCATGCCTGCTGTGGGTCCCAGGAGGGCTGCTTTGCAGGCAGCTGGGCTGGGGGCCAGCAGGCAGCCCCTCTAAGTCCCCTGTCAGAGGGGAGACCTCAAGTCTGAGCTACTTTTGGTTTTGAACGCTCGGAGCCAGATGCAGTGTGACCTTCTGTGCAGTGAGTAAGGGGATCCGAGGACACTGGTCCCCATCTTCTTGGCCCCTAGCTCCCTGCTTCAGACACTCAGGCCCTATGGGGCAGACTGGAAGGATAGGGCAGGGCCAACCTCAGCCAGTACCTTCTCTCTGCAGGCCAAGTTCCAGCCCTACACAATGGGTTTCCTGAATGAGGAATCAGGATCACCATCTGCCGTCAGGCCTGCTCAGTCTTCACAGTAACTGGGATTTAGCTCCTATTATTATCCCCATTTTACAGGTGAAGTAAATGAGGCACAAAAGGATAAATCACACAGACAGTAAGTTTGGGCATAAAGATCTGAGCCTGAAGTCTGGCTCCCCAACCACGCTCTTAACCACAACCAATCCAGCTGCTGCCTCTGACCCTCAAAGGTAACCAAGAGTGGCCAGTAGCCTCCGCTGTCACCTGAGCGGCCCAGACTTTGGGCACTCAGAGGTGCTCAGGGTGCCTTTGTGGAGAAGGGTGGGAAGGATGTGGGTCAGCAGGGGAGGGTGGCCCTGCCTTCCCAGGAGGGCCAAGCAGGCAGGGGCGGCAGGGCAGGTGAAGTCCTCAGGCAGCCTTGGCCAGCCTCGGGAGCTGGAGTATCAAGAAGACCTCTCCACTGAGCCCCAGGCTGCTGCCTTTCTCAGAGCTAGGGGAGGGGCTCCTCTCAGACCCCTGGGAACATGCCTGCTTGCTCCCCAGGCAGCCTCCCCAGCCCTGTGGAAGTGGCCCCCTTGGTGGTGGTCTTGGCAAAGCTCTGCAGGGGGAAAGAGGAGGAGGGGAGAAGAGGAGATAGAGCAGAGGCTGAGCACAGCTGAATGGGCAGTCACCTGGATGGGGTAACTGGCCACAACACTTCCCTTAGATGTGCCCCAACTATACCCCTGTCCCCTACTCTCCAATCCCCAAACACAAGTCTTGCTCTTCAGCCTCCCTGCCCTTGCTCATGCTGAACTCTTGGCTGGAGAACATCCCACATCTTGCATCTCCAGCACCCTCCGTCTCCAGGAGAATCCCACCCATGCTTCAAGGCCCCACTCAGATGACCCTTTCTTCATCTCAGTTCAGATGCTAGGCCTCTCCAGCCTCTGGTTCTCCTAAACACTTAAAGCCTCTTTTCATTTATTTTATTCTGCCTTGCACTGTAACTAATTTTATATGCTCTTGGCATCTCTGCTAGATGTAAACTGCTTGAAGGCAGACTGTCATTACAATGCTTAATACAGTCTTGGCACATAGTTGGTGATGGTCTGGGGCAGGGGCTCAGCAGCACTGAAATGACAGTTGTGCAGGTTGTTCACTATACAATGGCACCACATCTAAGGGGTAGCAGACTTAAAAATGGCTGCTCCGTGATTCTTGCCTCTTGGTGGCAAGAATTCGTGCTCTCCTGTGGTCCCCTCCCACGTGAACAGGGCTGACCTGTGTATCAATGATTTGTGGAAATGACGGTGTGTGACTTCTGAGGCTAGGTCATAAAAGACCTTCTGGGGGAAGCCGGCTGCCATGTCTGGGGACACTCAAGCAGCTCTATGGCAAGGTTCACGTGGCAAGGAACGATGGCCTCCTGCCAGCAGCCAGCACCAACTCGCTGGCTGTGTAAGTGAGCTGCCGTGACAGTGGGTCATTCAGCCCCAGTCAAGCCTTCAGATGATGGCAGCCCCACTCACATCCTGACGGCAGCCTTGATGAAGATGCTGAACCAGAACCACCTACTGGAGCTGCTTCTGAACTCCCGACCCATAGAAACTGTGAGATAGTAAATGTTTATTCTTGTTTCAAGTTGCTAAATTTTGAAATAATCTGTTATGCAGCGATGGAGGATGAATATGGGGCCCCATTCACTTCACAGACATTATACATTTGTGATATTTATAGTGACAATTTTCTGGCAAATGGCAGATGCTTCAGTCTAAGAAAATCAGTATATTCCGTCACTGTTTTGGTAGATGGAAGTAGATATTTTGAGGAAATGACATCTTTCTAATTCCCATGAAGTTATGACATGGGTAACAGGGTCCTGACCCTCACAGTGACCTTCTCCTCTGAAAAGACTTTTTGTGAATGAAATGAAACTTCGACTCTTAAGTAAAAAGCCAAAATCATTAAAACCCCAGAAAATTAGTTCTTCATGGAGAGCCAAGTTTTCTGGCTTGCTGAGGGCTTATTCCTTTAAAGACAAAACTGTTAAAAAATATTTTTTCAGAGAAAATTCCGACATTCTTTAAGCTTCGCCTTCTTCAGCAGAGGAGATGCAATCCGTTGGACTGTGTGTGGGTGGTCAGTGTCTCATCTGAGCCCACTGAGGAATGGAGGGCGGCTGTCCCCACGCTAAATGTCCCATCTCCTATGCCTTTGGAGCCATGTCTGCTTGGGCCTGGGAATCAGGAACCCATAGCTGTGTGACTTGGGGAGTATCCTCCGCCTCTCTAGACTTCTGTTTCCTCATCTTGTTACTGGATGGTTGTAGGAAATCTGATATCCTGTGTCATAACTGCAAGAAGCTAGATGAGCAAATTGGATCTGGAGATGAGAAGGGGGCAACAGGCTCACGTGACCCTGGACTCAAAGGCTGGTCTGCTCAGCAGCGACTTCTCCACTTCTCACCATCCCTCAGTTTGGAGTTTTTGGGCCATTCCTGGAGGAGCCAGTGGGTGTAACTGCACAGCTGGGGGCTGTTTTTCCAGGCAGGAGGCGAGGGCTGCCACTGGCTTTTCATTGTCTCTTTGGGAAGAAGTGCCCCTCCCTGCACTCTGGGAGCTTCCCTGGTGACCCTAAGATTCCCATGCCCTGGAGGGCCCGCAGACAGCAGTGTCCCAAAGGGGATGCCATGCCCGCCCCCCTTCCCGCCCAGGCCCTCTATCCCCTCCCTCCCATCGCCAGAGCCAGGGCGCTCTGTCTCCAAGAATAACAAGCTCAGGAAAGAGAATCACACACACACACACAAGAAAAACAAAACAAAAGCTCAACAGCTCAGAAATATAAAATATGAACCTCTGCTAGGGAGGGGATAGAAAAAAATAGAGAGATCAGAAATAAAGGGGAGGAGGAAGGAGGGAAAGAGTTGCTCGGAAATGGAGGAAGGAGGTTAAAGAGGAACAATGCAGGGCCAGTGAAACCCTCTCAGTGTGGTCACCATTCCAGAGGATGTGAGGCTTGCCACAGCCTCCCCTGGGCCTCTGCCCTCAGTGGAAGGTTCTAGAGCCCAGGTGTGTCCAAGTGGCCCTGCCTGACAAAGGCAGCACTTCTCATCTCTGGCCTAGATCTATTCAACTGTAACATGAGAAGTTACTCCTCAGGTTCTCTACCTGCCTTCCCTTCTCTCCCTACCAAGAGAAGGGGTCATGCCCTCAGTTAACTCCCTAAAAAGTGGGAGGGGTGCTGCTCTGAGAGGAACAGAGAGGAGGCGGGGGTGGGGCGATGGGAAGGGGCCAGAAGGCCTTTGACCTACAGAAACGCATTGCGGAAACCTGGCTCTAGAAGTCCTCCAGGGCCAATTTCTTGAGGGTGACTTGAACTTTTGTTTTTCTTTGCGTCCAGTTCTAGTAACCGAATCAATCAACCAAGCAAGCCAGCGTTTATAATAAAAATCAGGACTAGGTACCATTTATCAAGTGCCTGTAACGTGTCGGTCATGGCACCTCTAATCCTTCTTTAACACACACAACTCTGAAAGGTGCATATTTTTATCATCATCTCCAATTTGGAGATAAAGAAATGGGTATGGAGAGGGTGAGGGACTCGCCCAATGCCACAATGTCTGAGCCAGGATTTGAACTCAGCTGCACTAGGTGAAGGCTCATATTCACTCCCCTTTACCACACTGCCCCCTACAAAGTCCAACTTAGGGGGAGGAGGATTTGAAATCCCCCCGCAACAAAGCTTGTGTCTTACTTGAGAGATCTGATCAGAGCCAGGGCTTAGGGAGGTACACCAGGGAGCTGAGACCCACACATGTCAGGGGGGCTCAGTTCTGAGTGCAAATAAGAAGTATGGACAGAAAGGCACAGACCCTGTGGGCTGGGGAATCAGAGTAGGCTTTCAGGAGGAGGCATCTTATCTGAGCTGTGAAGGATAGAGAGGATTTCATTGGGCAGAGGAGCAGGAAGAACCTGCCCCACATCATTTAGATCTGGAAGGCTTTGGATTTCCAGAATCCCCTCTGAAAATGTGTTTAACATGGATCCCGAGTGGGATCACACCAGAAGCTGTTTTCAGCCAGCGTGTGCCTGAAGTTGATGGACAGCCATCTGACAACAGGAGGCCTAGACCGAGTGGTGGGGCGTGAGGGCCCTGCCCTCAGACTGCCTGGGTCCACATCCTGGCTATCCCTTGGCAGCCTCTGGGATTGGCACTACCCTCCTTGAGCTCAGTGTCTTCATCTGTACAATGGGGATGATAATAGTGTCTATCTCACTGCGTTGCTGTGTGGATCAAATGAGGTAAGGCACCTAAAGTGCCTCCTGGTACATAGCAGGTGATCAACCAATCTCAGCAATTATGAAGTCCCGGAAGGACATGGAACCCTACCTGGTGTCTGGGCTGAGGGAGGGGGATCATAACGGGAACTAATTTGCCTGCCGCATAGTTTTGCAGAGATCCACACCATTTAAGCATCTCTCCCAGAGATACTCTGAGAACAGCCCTTACAAGCTCCAGGGCCACCCCTGGCATGTGTAGGACATCAAAATCTTCCAAGTTTCTTTCGTACCTCCTGTGCTCCTAACCCAACCAGGCAGGCAAGGCTGAGATAAACTGAATGCCCATTTTACAGATGAGGAAAATGAGGCACAGAAAGGAGGCTGTGCCCAAGGTCACACGGCAAGTTAGTGTCAGAGCTAGAACTAGAACTAGGGTACTCTGATGCTCAAGTCTGTGCCCCGTCTGATAGACCACAGTGCCCCCAGCTAGGTGCAGCATTGCCTGGCTAGGAAGGACCCATGTTCTAGGATTGGTTTTATTAGGAACGTGAAGTGCAGGGGTGCGGAAATTGTATACTCCTGCTGCCCTCCATTTGCTTATCCAGGAAAAGGGGAAGTAATGGCATGGATCTCACCTGCTCCGGAGCAGGGTCTGTTTCTTATAAGTCCGTATCATTCTCAGGACGCCATCAAATAGGAGCATAGTAGATGCTGAATGAATGACATCAGTTCAAATACAAAGTGGGCATAGCCTTGAAATCACAAGAGGCAGCGGGATGGCCCCAACCCTCTGCCTTGAGGACATCTAACATTTGAACAGAGCCTTGTCATTCATAGACACTTATATTCATTCATTTCATCCTTATTATGATCCCCATTTGATGGGGATCAGAGAAGCTAAGTGACCTGCCCCAAGTCACACAGCTAGAAAACAGCAGGGCAGGGCCTTGATTGCTGCTCCAGTCCTATCTCTTTCCTGTCCTCCACAGCTGCCCTGGTGTTGTGACTTTCAGCACAATTCTATTGCTTTGATCTACAAGTCCAGCACCTCCCTGAATTCTGCTCAGCTCAGCAAATCTGGGGCTCAGGATGGTGCTTCCATCTGCCAAATCCCAAGGGCGGGCCGGCCCCAGTGGGCAGACTCCCACTGTCCTGGGGAGTGGCCCCACCCCGTCTCCAGCCTCCAGCTCCTCTCCTGCCTGGGCCTGGAACTTCAAAGCCACCTGGCAGAATTAGTAGCTGCCATGAGGGCAGGGGTGGGGCTGCACAAAGGCAGAGAAGGGATGTGGATTCTTTTCCAGATTTGGGAATGAGGCTGGGCAGCAGCTACCTGCATCGTTGGAGGAGGTTCTTAGTCCCTGTGGTCTTTGTAGGCACTGAAACCTGTAAGGGGCTGGTGGGCCGGGGCAGGAGAGAGGGCAGGGAGGCCTGGCCCAAGCAGCTGGACAGCAGATCTCTGCTGGGCGTGCCCCACCCTGCCCTTGGCAGTTCCCTTAAGCAGGGCAGCTACACCCTTTGGCCTCTGAATGCCCTGGGGCTTCAGCTGCCCCAGAGACGGGGGCCAGACATGTGGGCTGGGAGGCTGGGCAGGGCCACTCAACTTCCCGCCTGCCAGGGCACCTCAAGCAGAGCACTCACAGCTGGGTGACGCCAGCCCCACCTGCTCTGCCACCCTGCCAGGACACGCCTGAGCCCACAGTCCCCAGCTCAGCCTCAGGCCCAGGGCTTGGAGCTGGTGGTTTCTGTGAAATAAGCTCTGAGCTTCCTTCCTCTGCCAAAGGTGATGGCCATGCCAGATGTTCCCTACAGCTGGAATGCAGGCCCTCCCTGCCTCACACGATTGTGCTCCCCTATCCTCTTCCCCCCTAATGCCTAGTCCCCCCACCCACAGGACAAGACATGAGACGGCTGGGAGAGAGGCCAGGCCCAGTAGGCAGGCACTCATGGGTTCTCACCCCAGCCACAGACAGATTTTGTCTGTGGCCCTGTATCTGGAGACCTGAGTTTCTTCTCCTGTGACCAAGCATGCAAGTCCCTGCTGCATTGTTCTCTGCTGAAGCCCCGAGTTAAAAATGCCACGTGCTTGTTGAGCTTCAGATTCAGAAAAGCTGGTTCACAGAGACTTTTCTCCATAAGTTTTCCTAGGATCCCTGATACAGAAGGAATTGTCTGGTCCACTTTGCTGATGAGAAACCTAAACTCATGCTGGTGAACTGACTTGCCCAAGGCCCCAGCACTAAGTAAGTGACAGAGAACCCAGACCTCCTGACTTGGGGCTCAGGCTCTGTCCACTGTCTCGTGCTGTATCCTTGGTCAACTCCCACCCTCAGCATCATCACCTCCGCCCTCCACAACCCGCACTGGTTTGGTTTCATCAAAAGAAAGTCTAGGATCACCCGCGGGGTTTGGAGGAGGGGCTTCTTTCCTCCTAAATTCTTACAGGGATGCAACATACACTCGAGGGGCACTGAGAGGGTGGCCTGAGAGATGGGCAAGGAAGAGTGAGAGGCAGCTCTGCACTGGGCTTTGGCAATGGAGGGGTGTGGGGGGTATGAGTCAGGTCAGAGCTCTTTAATCACCCCCCAGAGGAACCCCTTCTTCACACAGCAGCTGCCTGCCAGCATGCCAGGGCCTCTGCTCCCATCCCCTCGCCCAAAGGGTGACTTGGAGCTTTTTACTTTCCAAAGCACTTCAGCTCCTTGATGGCAGGTGGGGCCAGTATCATACCCATTTTACAGGTAAGGAAACAAAACTGAAGGGAGGTTAAGGTCACAAAGCCAGGTGGTTAAATGACTGCTGGAGAGCTCGCACGTCCCCTGAGGCCATCGATTTTTCTACTGCACTGTGCGGTAACCTCGCAGGAAAGGTAGGAGTGGGCTCTTTAAGGGGCTGCATGGGAATGCAAGGAAGGCCCTCTCCAGTGCGCTGGAGGGAGGCTGGAGGGGCCCAGGGCGGCAGAGCACGCCCGCAGGGAGGGTCCCCCTGCTGACAGCTGGAGCACGGCCAGGTTGCCCTGTGGGAGTCTGGGCCAGACAAATAAAGTGGTGCCCCTTCAAGCTGTTGTTCTTTAATTATTTATTCATCCTTTATTTATTAGGGATCGAGGTGGTGGGAGGTGGGGGAGACTTGTTTTCTTTTAAGAAAAATTGCACACCTCTTTATATTCAAAATAAAGGATTTACTACTTGTGTTTATTACAGGCTATTTCCTGAGCCAGAAAACTCCTTGGGAGGCTTATTAAACCTTATTAAACCACTGAAAATTTAGATAATAAAATAAATCACTTGTCTCCCATAAACAGCACTAGGCCCCGTGTTACCGAGCTTCAGAATCCCAGCTGCCCCTGGCTGCCTTTTCGGGAGGTGTCTCGGCCGGTCTGCTGCCCTCCCGCATACTGCATCAGCAGGTCACAGACTCAGTGGGGGTGGAGATGTGGGGGACCCACAGGAGCCCACTGGGAGCGCTATTCGTTTTAGCATTTCTGCCCCAGGCTCCATCTCCTGTAGAGGAGTGGGGATGGCTTAGATTTCGCTAGTTATTAAGGGGCTGTGTGTGGACACCTGGGTTAAGTGGCACCATATTTTGACCCTTCCTGGGGATATTTTAGTGTCTATTCTAGAAGGCACCAAGGCGGCTGCACAGCTGGCCAGCCTCTGAGCACACTCTGTTCGAACACCACCTTGACCCGCATGCTAAGGGCTCCCAGTGCTGTACCACTGCCGCCGAGCACGGGGACTTTACAGCGGGAGGAGGGAAAGCGGATGCCGGGGAGGGGGCCATAGCTGGAGCCGAGAAAGGTCGAGCTCTCTTTTGGGAAAAGGCATGAGGAGCAACCACTGAGAAACGCCCGGATGTGCAGTCCGCAGAGAGGGCAGGCAGTACCGTTAAAGCCTGCATGTACAATTAATCTCTGCACTGCAATTGAGTGACAGGCGACCTTGGGCCGGCCAAGTTCCCTCTCTGAGCTGCAGTTTCTTCTATGTCAGACTAGGAGGCTGTGAAGGCTGCCCACACACTCGATGGTTCCATGGCGTCCTCCAGCGAATCCATCTCAAGCTTTCGGTTCCAGGTGGATCCTTGGATTCTGATGACACGAACAGTTCAACTTCTGCTGTCTTGAGGCGGCGGTGCCCGACTGTGGATTTCCTGACTCTGTCCCCTCCTTTCTTCCCCCAGGTGTCTCAGGGATGCTGCCGGTTACACCGGGAAATAAGTGTGAACACACGTTGGGCTTTCAGAGGATGAGTGTTCTACAAAGTCGAGGTGGGATTAGCATTTGACCCCACTGGGCAGAGTGATGGAGACACGACAGCTTGGTAAAAAGTGCTTGATACATTCCCTCTCCCTGCCCCTGAGGAGGGCGAGGACGCCAACTCCGGGTTATCTTCCTGACTCTCAGACAGTGGCCAAGATGTGGACCCGGGAGTGACCAAGGCAGGGTTTGGAAGCTGCCTCTCCAGGATGTGCACAAATTCATTACAAACAACTCCATAGCCCTGTGGGGTGGGGAGTGGGGGGGACAGATGGGCACACAGCTTGACAGAGGTACAATATATGGGAGACAGAGGGTTAATTCTGAGATTCCTCCAACTGATAGTGACGGAATCAAACGGGTAACTGAGATGGATGGAGTGCTCGTTTGGTGCCAGAAGCTGTCCTAAATACTTTACGTGGATTCTCCCATTTAATCCACTGAAAAAACCCCATGGAGTAGCTACTGTCATCATCGTTTCCCCCCTTTTCAGATGAGGAAACTGAGGTAGAGCTGGGACTTGAACCCAAGCAGTCGGGCTCCAGATTGTACCTCTGACCATAAAGTCGTTCCTCATTGCTCACAGCCACACCCAGCCCTTCTCCCAGCCCCGGACCTCAGGTGGGATTCGTGGGGAGGGGCTTCAGTGGAGTGGGAGCTGTGGGAGGAAAGAGGGCAGAATCCCCCTGCAAGGCCTCCTCCTGGGTGTAAGATGCCTTAGTTATGCCTCGGCTCTCAGAAAACACTTCTGCCTCCCTGCCGTTGTCCACTCCAATTTGGAGACAAGGCCCAGATCAGCCGCCCAGCCGGATGGCCTCAAGGATCCCAGCCCCGCCTGTGTTTTCCAAAGGAAGTGAAACCTCAGATTTGCCTCTGAACTTACACTTTTCTTCTAAGCAGACACCATCCACCACGAGAACCTCCTGGCATTTGGCTGGGAAGAACAAACTGGAAGCTTGCAATTTCAGGCTTAATTGCACAGTTACATAGAGTAGTATTATATGGAACTTTTATTGCACCAGGAAAGTCCAAGCATTTCCTTTTCTATTTATATACTGGAGCCCAGTCCCTCCTCTGCTATAATTTCCCTCTTTGCCCGCTGCAGAAGCTGACGGCTATTTGGTTCCAACAGCCCTTTCCCAAGAAAGGGCAATGAGGATGCGAGTGGAAACTCATCTGTCACGAGTGGTTTACTCGTGGAGTATCAGCCAGTTCACAAATGTTATTGATCACTCACCATGTGCTTCACCTGGGCTTAGGCTGTGTGGGGCTCTACACAGAACCCCAAACCTGCTTTTGAGGGGCTCTGGCTTCACTGAGCAGGTAAGACTAGCCCACAGCAAAACATTAGAGAGAAATAGGAACCAAGAAGGAATCCGGCGTGGGCTAGGTCCTGCAATCAGGGATGTGGGAGCCAGTAAGTGATAGGTGGGTATGTGGGCTACACAGCCATCTAGGCAGGACCCCAGGGCCACGCTGTTGTGATGAAGAGACTGCACGATGGTGCACAGCAAGTGCCCCCTTTTGAGCACAGCCTTGGAGTCCAGCCTTCTCTGTAGGGGGGAGGTTTCCTTAGTGCACATCTCAGGGGACAGGAGACTTTCTTTCCTCTGCCGTGTTTGCCCCCAGCCACAGGAACCCAGCACCAAGAACTGGACACTTCCATACCTCTGGGGAGGGTGCCTCACCCGTCAGCACCCTTCAAAGTAACCACCCCCACCCTGCTCTGTTCCCGTCACCACCACTCATCATCCATTTGAGCTGAGGGCTTTGGTCTCCAGACTATCATAAATTACACTGAAAATATTCTCAAGGCACAAGAATCCGCACCTCCACCCCCCAGCCCCCAGCCCAAAGAAGCCTGGCTGACCCGCTGATGGCTCAGTGATTGCCTTGCACCCAGCAAGTCTGGTCCCCCTCTGAAGTCTCAAGAACAAAAATGTTGAATAAATACAAGTTTAAAAAGTCAGAAAAGACTTGGCAAAAAAACATCATTATTTGCAGAGGATAAGATTGGATACTTTCCTATACAAACAACAGACAAGTTCAAAAATATGTTAGAGGAGCCCATTTACTTGGCAACAAAAATGGATACAACACCTAGGAATAAGCTTTAAGAAATGTGCAAGATCCATACAAGGAAAGTTTTAAAATATGACCGAAGCACTTTTTTAAAAGACTTAAATGGAAAGATATACCCTGCTCTTTGATAGGGAGCCACAATATCGTAAATAAGCCAATTCCCCCTAAATAGTTCAACTAATGCAATATGATCCTATTAAAAATATCAACCAGAAGTTCTATTGAAATTAGATCAGCTGACTCTGAAGTTCATATAGAAAAATAAGCATTTAAGAGTAGCCAAGAGATTTTTGAAACAGATGAGGAACGGGAGTAGGGGGACTTGCCTTACCAGATATGAAAACATGTTATAAAGCCATAAACATACAACATTTGGTACTGGATCACGAACAGAGAGGCAGATCAATAGAAAGTCACAGACAGTCCATAAATAGACTCACGTAAATTCATATACATATAATAAGGATATAATATATATCTTTATTAATATATTAAAGCATATAATAAAGATGGGATTTCAACTTTTAAGATGGATTTTTCAATAAATGGGATTGGGACAACTGGCCAATTATGTAGCAAACAAAACAAAACAAAACCTGGATTCATTCCTCACTCCTTACATCAAAATAAGTGAGAGGTACAGCAAAGATTTAAAAGTTAAAAAAAAAAAATCATGAAAAGGAAACATTGGAGAATTATTTTATAATCTCAAAGGGAAATGCTTTTCTAAGTAAGACAGAATATCCAGAAGCCATAAAAGATTGATAAATTTGACTAAATAATGAAAAAAATTTGTGCACATCAAGAATTCCATAACAAAATCCAGATACAAACTGGGAAAAATATTTGCAAAACATCTGATGAAGGGCTGATTTCCTTTATAGAGAGAGCTTATTTAAGTCAGAAAAAGACCTATATAGCTTGCTAGAAAAATTAGCAAAAAACATGAATAGGAAAATCATAGAAAAAGAAATACAAACATCTTTTAAATATGTGAAAAATACTCAACATCACTCAGCATTGAAGACACAAAGATTAACTCTAAATAGATTTTAATTTTCAACTATAAGATGGGCAAAAATAAAAAATTCTCATGATTCAGAAATTTTCCCTATAGATATTTATCTTACAGTTTCATTATCAAATGTACCCAACTTACGTACAAAGATCATTCTTGCAGCACTGATTCTATAGGCAAAGACTGGAAGCAAACAGTGTGTTCATCAATGGGGGGCTGGCTAGATATATCATGGCGTACTATGCAGCCATTAAAAAGAACTAGGCATCTCTGTATATGGATATATAGAGAACTAGCTCAAAGATTTAACTGCAAAGCATGCTGCATAGTGCATGGTTTGTTACCATCTTTGGAAAGGCAAAGATGACCACGTGCATATATTTGTTTGTAGATGCATGGGCTATCTTTGGAAAGATACACTAAAAACTGGCTACTGGTTCTTTCTGAGATGGGGTTGAAGAGCTGTAGCGAGTGAGGGATAGAAGGGAGATTTATTTTCCTATATATACTCTTTGGTGATATTTGAATTTTAAAGCCATTACTATCAAAAATGTTGTATGATTTGGATTCTCTTCCCTCTTTCACAAACTCCCAAATCTTCTTCGGGATTTTCTGTAATGTCTGATCACTACCTATCACTCCTGTTCTGGGGCCTTTCAGCTACTCTATCTCAGTTTTCCTGTCTGTAAAATGGAGCTAATGACACTGGGCTGTCTATTTCATAGGTGGTTGCGAGGATCAGATGAGAATTGTATGAGACCAGGCTTGGGCTGCCATCGAGTCCTGTAGGATACAACTGTAGAATATTAGGGGTGGCCCATGTTCTGCCCAGCATCTGCCTACTACTTAGCAATATTCCTGGCTAGAAAGGCAGGCTATGTATAACAGCCAGAGTCTCCAACAGCGGAAGAGCACATGCCTTCAGCCTCAAGAGGCAATTTGTTAGTCCAACATTTATTATACAGCAATAGAGGAGACAAGGAAGAGAGGGAGCCATGATGTTGTTTTGACATCACCTGAACTTCAAGAACCCTAAGAGTGTCTGGCTGCAAATGATGATCATCACCATAATCAGAACCTACTGCTTGCCAGTCAACCATCTGTTTCACATGTAGTAACTCATTCGTTATGCCCATTTTACAGATGTGGGCACTGAGCTCTAAAGGGTTGAAGTGACCCATTCAAGGTGCCCAGATAGTAAGAGGCTGAGCTTCCCCTCCTGGACCCTGTCATCTTTACTACAGAACTTTTGACGACTCCCTTGAGGGGATCCCACCAACCCAGTCTGCCCATCATGGTCCTCCCACAGTCTGGTCTTGACCTCATTTCCCAGTGCTCTCTGACCTGGACTCTCTCTTTAAAGCTGGTCTGTGCATTGCCCTCCAAACACACCTTGCTCATTTCAGCCCCTGTTTCTTTAACTTGATCACACCCCTAGTCTCACCTGTCTTGCCGTCCCAGTCTCTCTAAGACCCTGCTTAAGTCTCACTTCTTCCCTGACACCATCACCCTCTAACCCAAGGCAACTTTTCACTGTGTGGCAGCCAGCCTCCAGGATGGCCTCCAAGGATCCTCACTTCCTGGTATTCACACCTTGTGAATTCCCTCCCATCTTGTATCAGGGTTGGTTGGTGTGACCACAGAAGACAAGGAAGTGATGGTGTGAGACTCCCAAAGCTAGGTTATAAGAGACATTGCCACTTTTGCCTTGCTTTCTCTTGGAACTCTTGCTGTGGGGGAAACCAGTCGCCATGTTGGAAGATACTTAAGCAGCCTATGGAGAGGCGCAAATGGGGAGGAACTGAGGCCTCCCACCCACAACTAGCACCAGCTTGCCAGCTATGTAGTGTGCCATCTTGGAAGCAGGTCTTTCACTCCCAATTAAGCTTGGAGATGGCTGCAGCCCCAGTCAGTCAATATCCTGACTGCAACCTTGTGGGAAACCCTGAGCCAGAACTCCCCAGCTAAGCTGCTCCTGATATTCCTGACTATAAAAATCATGAGGATAATAAATGTTTGTTGTTGTTTTAGGCTGCTAAAGCTTGGGGGCATATTTGTTATGCAGCAACAGCAAACTAATGCACATTCTTCTTAACTCCTTCAGGAGTTAGGATCTTTCCCCTTGGCCCTCCCCCATTTACTCTCTTGCCTAGATTTTCACGTGTGTAATCTTGTCTCCCCAACAAAACAGTAAACATATGTGGTTTATAATGCCCCTATATCTCCCATCCTGCCTAGTGGAGGGCTAGGAACAGAGGGAGAGAGCCACAGTGATTTTCTGGCTTACTATTTGTGAAGAGAAGGCAAGTGAGTAACTGAAAGGCTACGGCATGCAAATGCACAATGCTTCTTGCTTGATTATTACCCTCCTAAGTGTGCAAACAACTCACACATAGAATACCTGTGAACCCACCACCCAAGACCTACAACTCACCTGCACACCAGAGCATGCGTGTGAGAATTTCCAGTGTTCCACAGTGAGTCAGACTCATCACCTACTTCCGGCTCTCCCGGAGGGAGAGAGAAGAGGGTGTGGAAAGGGCTGTTGCTTCCTACTTACCACACTGAATGCTACTCATGATTAATTTGCTTGCTCCACACCCTTTCCAAAAATATTTCCTCCAAAGCCAGAGTGACAGCCCCTCTTTCAGCATTTCTGATGCTCAGTTCTAAATAGATGGTATGCTTAGGCCCAAAGAACAATTTATGAGTATAAGAATCACAAAGAAAAATCCTGCTAAGGGCCCTGCTGCTGCTGCTTTTAAAACAGCCAGCACCCCAGTCTCTCACGGAGCCCGCCCACCCTGTCCCCAGAGACGCATCTCCAAAACCGCCCAGGCTGTTTTCCCTAAAGGCAGCCGGGTGGGAGGACACGACCCTTCCTCCTCCCATCTCTTTCCCAGGCCAGCAGGCTGATATTTCAAGACTAATCAAAAAAAGTTGAAGAGCGGACGAGAGCTCTTTTGTAAAATGGTGTGTAAACAGAGGCAGCCCCACCATTTTTTTGGCCGGGTGGGTGGAGGTGACCAAAGATGCAATTATAATGGAGCCCATCCTCTCCCACAAGACCCGTTTTACCCAGTGTGTAATAAAGCCCCAGGTCATCCACCCGCTGATTTGGGTTAGATGAGATGAATTTTTAGCTTTTCTGGGGAGTTTGTGCCAGGAGGGGAAGCAGAACAGAGAAGGAACACACAAATAGGCTTCAGTTCCCCGGAAGAAAGGCAAAGCATGGAGCGGGGAGAGCAGGAATGGGAGGCCCACCCCTTGTTTCTTTCCACCGTGTCTTTGTTTCCAAGTTAGCCATCGAGGGCCAGAACTTTGAGGAGATCCTGGGTCTCCCTCTCTGTACTCCCTTGCCCCTGACATCAGTGGACTGTCCCTGACCCATCTTTCTCACTGTGCTCCCCTCTCCATTCCTGCTGCCTCTTGTTCAGAAGCGAATCTGTTCTCACCACCAGCTCCCAGAGCATACACACGCTGGGCTCCACCACATGGCTGCTGTCTACTTTGCTTGTCTGCCTCCTGCTGGTTACCTGCTTCCAACAACTGGAAGGTGTTACCAGCATGCCCATCTCCCATCACTTCGGCCTTGCCCATTCTGTCCGCTCTGCAGAAGCTCGATTCCCTCCCAACCTCCTCGCCACATTTATTGAGCCATCTCTTGCTCATCCTTTAAGACTTGGCCCACGGGCCGGCTCCATGGCTTAGCGTGGTGCACGTGCTCCAGTGCTAGCGGTCCAGGTTTGGATCCCGGGCGCGCACCGACGCACCACTTCTCTGGCCATGCTGAGGCCACGTCCCACATACAGCAACTAGAAGAATGTGCAGCTATGACATACAACTATCTACTGGGGCTTTGGGGGGGGAAATTAAGTAAATAAATAAAATTATTAAAAAAAAAAAAAAAAGACTTGGCCCAGGTATTATCTCCTCCAGGAAGCCTTCCTGGATTAGGTGCCTGTCCTCCTTGTTCCCATTCTTCCCTCTCTCCTGGCCCTTACCATGTGGAGATATAACTGGAAAATGGGTGTTGTGATCGACCCGGGGGAGAGGAGGGAGAAGTAACTCTGGGATGTGAGGTGCTGGGGTGGGGGTCAGAGTAGGGACAGACAGACCACAGCGGGTCCTGCAGGATGAGCGTGTCAGGGATCCCATAACCCACGGGGTGAGAAGGGCTGCCAGGACCAGAGAGAAACACAGCCCACTTCAACCCCAGGTGCTTGAAAGGTGGTGACTGAGCAGCTGTGGAGTCCTGGGGCTGGGGTGACACTGGACAGAGGCAGAGACAGAGTATGACCTTGCCCTGGCCTCTGCAGGCCAAGGAATTTACCCTGTGGTGAGGGAAGCAGGACACCTTGGAAATGGCTACAGGCAAGTTACGAAGCTTCAGTTACTAAAATTGTAAAAGGAACGATGCGTACCCAGATGCAAAGCTCACCACAGAGAAGGATAGTGCGGAAGGTTTCCTAAAACGGACAACAGTGGGATTAGACAAAAGTTGGATTATTTATATATCCCCCCAGGAAAGTGTCATTCCTTCCTTTTCTCCTTCGCCCCAACGTCTATCATGATCTGCCATTGAGGGGCCAGCTCCCTGGCGCGTGCCCACCTTGGAGCTCCCGGCTCCTCCTTCCTTTGTCAGGGATGCTCTCACCTTCTCCATCCTGAGCCCTGTCTCCCTCCAATAGTCCTGAATGCTCGTTAAGCCTTCAGGCTGTTGGAGACGATGGCGGGGGTCTTCACACCCATAAGAACCCCCAACTCCATCAGTAGGCTAAACAAATAATTTTGCGCATACATGTGTGTCTAGTTTTCAAATGTGTGCA
Organism: Ceratotherium simum simum; assembly: GCF_057802395.1. Taxonomy (NCBI): domain Eukaryota; kingdom Metazoa; phylum Chordata; class Mammalia; order Perissodactyla; family Rhinocerotidae; genus Ceratotherium; species Ceratotherium simum. The sequence goes on from NC_141913.1 coordinate 37,192,825, forward strand.
GATGGGATATTGATGGATTCAACACAAAACACACATAAAAACATTAATGAATCATCTGAGATGGGTACAGCCAGGCAGAGGTCCATGAAATGTTTTGAGCTTCAAAAAATGTTTCAAGCTTCAAATATTTTGAGCATCTTCAAAAGGATGGGGCGCACAGGACCAGAATGGATGTTCCTTGACAGTAAGAATGGTTTGATTTTCTGTACCCTCCACAGGATGGAGCACAGAGCTTCACGCCAGCAGGCATTTGGCAGATGTTTGTTGAGTGACTCTTTGATCACACATGGGCCTGGTTGCCTTGAAGTGGTCAGTATTACCTTGACTTTCCTAAGGAGGAAATGACCTGGGAGCATAAGTAATAAAGAATGTCAGAGCCCTCAGTAAGTAGCAAATGCTTGTGCATGCTTCATTCCTCTAGTAATGGTGGGCCTGGCCACACGCTGTGCACCTGTGCTTATATGCAGCCAAGGAGAGCAAAATGCAAAACCAGAAAATTCACGTGAGTTAAATCTTCCAAGGAAAAAATGGGATAGTCTTATTTCTTCTGATTAAACAACTTATGAATGGGGATAAAAAGGATGTCCTCTGCAAACCTTCAGCCCAATAGTGGTTCACAATTGCTATAACCTCAAAACATAACAAGCGTAGCCACTGTGGGACTCTCCATTTTGTTCCTGAGTCTTCAGAGTTTGAGAGATGAGGGCAGCATGGTGGTGTCTTTGAACAGGTTTGATCCCTGGGAAGGGTGAGGAGAGCAGTTCCCTCTCCCCCTCTCCCAGGAGAACCTGGGTTAGCTGGAAGCATGTGTCACACTGGATTTCCACACTATTTGGTCCACAATATCCCTTCTGTTCTAACCTGCATATCCTGTCACGCTCATAGAACCACTGATCCCTGAGCGTGTCAGAACACATCCAGAGCAGTTTTAATTTTACACTCCATTTCTTGAGCACCTACTACTCTGTGCCAGGTATTGAGTGGGCTCTTATAAGTATATTACCTCATTTAATCCTTACGCTAACCCTGTGAGCTGGTTATTTCTACCCCCATTTTCTATGAGGAGACTGAGCCAGGAGTGGTAAAGTCACATGTCCCAGGATGTGCAGCAGGTCAGTGGTCTGTTCCAGGCTAGGAGCTCCACTTGAGAGCATCCAGAGGCCACGAACCGGGATAATGGTGGAAAGAGCTGGGAATGCGGTCTGCAAACATTTGAAGAAGGCTCCCAGGATGTCAGGGCTGGACAAGACCTTTTATAGTTGAGGATGCTGAGGCGCAGAGAGGGGAAAAGACTTGTCCACCTTGTAACGGCAGAAAATGCAGCATGCCTCTTAGTCATGGCCAGGGTGCTGGTTCTGGCATGGGTAACCACAGTGACAGCAGAGCACCCACGTTTTGCCTCCTACTGCTCAGCTCCCCATGCGGGGTGGAGGCCCAGACAAGGGTGGAAGGGGAGAAGTCTGTGACTGCCAGCCAGCACCCCAGAAAGGATTATAACATGCCATTCTTATCTGGAAGGTTACCCTCCCTGCTTTCCACCACCCAAAGCCCAGAGGTGAGACCAACTCATCTTGGTTTCCCCAGGACGTGCCTGGTTTAAGCATCGCAAGTCCTGCATTCTGGGAATCCCCTTGGTCCCGGGCAAAGTGGGACAGTTGGTCACCCTAGACTATCTCTACCTTATCTAAACCACCCACCTCTGCTGCCTTTCATGGTCATGTGACCTGGTTCACCAGACACACAGTTCAGGACTTTCTGTCCCAGCCCACACCCTTGAGGTACTGCCCTGTCCCAGTCAACACCGGAGAAAGATTTCCTGTTGTCATCGTGGATTGCTCAACCCTGGCACTTTTCTGCTTTACCTGTGAGGGGACAGCCCTCTGTCTCCAGGCTCCCAGAGGGACACAGACCAGGGAGGGGCAGAAGTGGGGGAGACAGATGTGAGGGAGATGGGAAGAAGGGAGGGAGGGGAAGTTGATGAAATTGAGACAGAGAGAAGAGGGATTGAAGCGGGGCAAGGATGAGGGAGGTGTGGAGAAAGGAGAGAAGGGAGAGGCGGCAATATGGGTCATGCGAATAAGGCAATGGCCATTGCATGGCCAGCTGTGGTCTAGGATTCAATGAACGCCTACTGGGCAGAGATGTATTTAGAGTTGTATGGGGCTGCCGGGACTACCTGGCTTAATGCCCTCATTTTGCAGATTTTGAGAAAATTGAGGCCTAGAGGACTGGAAGGTAGGCGCCTCCAGAGGAGAAGTCATGTCAAACTCTATTTTGCACCCAACCCAGAACTTTCATGGGATCTCATGTGCGGCAGGCTCTTAAATGTTCATTAATGAGGGCAGTGACAATAGAGATATTTATCTCTGGCAATCCAGTCCTCTTGAGCAGGTCTTTCCAACTCACTGTCAACAACAGTGAGTTGTTGATGATTATCTTGGAAATTTGAGCAATATGGCCATGAAGGTGGTTTCCCGGTGGAGAAGGTGGCCCCAATCCACTGGGAAACAGAAGGAGGGCTGGCTCCACACCTGGCGGCTGCTGGATGGGGTGACTGGAGGATGCCTCAGGAAGCCCTACCCACCCCAACGTACATCTCTTCTACCTGCCAGATAGGACCCCACCCAACTGGCCATTCCCTCCACTGGGAATTCCCACCAGGGGAGATTTTTAACAAGGAACTCTGCTGGTGGGAACCACCAAAGCCATTTTTATCCTGTACCCAAGTTTTCAGGGATTTCTGGATCAGCCCAAAAGGGGTGGTGTGAGCTCATCGGGTCAACTGCTCGTCCCCTTGGAAGATCTGGGGAACCTGCCCTGTGGACCACAGGCCTATTGTCTGTGCCCCTAGCCATGCAAAGTGTGGTCAGGGGGGGTAATGGTGATAGGAACTGGGAGAGGAAACGGGGCTGAAGGTAGAGGGGCCTCTCCAGGAGGAGGGAATGACGGAGAGTGGGCTGGACTCTGAAGTGGAACCTTGCATTCTGCTCTAGAGGAAACAGCTGGGGACAGCCTACTCTTGAGTGGCAAAGCCCACAGTAGGCTTCTCATAATACTGGCTGCTTGGGAGTGTTAGTAAGCATCCTCTCTCCCCCATCCAAGAAAAGGACTCCCTGGTCAAAGATTTCAACCACCAAGGGCTGGCATAGCTTTTTGGTTTGGGAGATGCCCCAATGTGAAAGCGTTAGTGGGAAGCAGGACCCTACTTCCCACTAGGGAAGAGGGGCTCCCTCCACTCCCACCCCTGGCAGTGAGCTCACGAGCACACAACCCAGGCCCAGCTGGTTGGACACTGCAGCCAGGACTTCGAATCTTAAGTGAGTGACAGTGAGCAGCAGCAGTTAGTGTCTCTTATTTTGCAATTATGAACTTCGAATGACACAAATATGCTTGAGATATCTGAACCCCAGAGCCCTGTTGGAGATTAACAATGGTTATTACACACACATATGCACACGTACCCCTGAGAAAGCCCTTAGCAAAGAAACCTGTTTAACTTTGTTTAACTCTGCATTTCCCAAACTTGTTTAATCTTTCTGCTTTGCCTAACACCTTTTAACATCCTGCAGAACTGGTGTGACAAGGACCCCTGTAGGGAACACTGGTAGGGAGCTGTGCTCTCCAAACTTTTTCAGTCACGGAATCCATAGAGAAATACTATTTTCATGGCACACAGGAGTATGAGGGCTCTTAAGAGGTTGCTGGCCTGTTCAGTTGACAGGAGGGCTGAGGGTGTCAGTGTCTGGGCACAAAGCTACTGGTTGGAAAGCTCTGGAACAGAGGACAGAGCCCTCTGGGAGAGGAGCCTGGAGACCTGACTTCCTGCCCTGGCTCTGGCTTGAACCAGCCTCTCCCAGATCACACAGGTAGCTGGGTCCTAGCTGGTCTTTGTCCTGGCCTAGGCCTCCTCTACCATGCCACACAGCTTCCTGTCCAGAGTGCTTGGAGAAGGGGTCTTACTCGAGGACCTCTGTTTTCTGTCATCAGGGAGGAGGGCAGTGTGGGGCAGCCCATCTTCCGATCCACCCCTGACCCCTGGAGTTAGCTCAGGGCCAGGACTTGCCAGCTCTGTCCTCTGCCCCCTCCCTCTCCCAGCAGCCGGTGCCTGGGTCCAGCCCCCCGGGCAGCCCGTGGAAGCTTCCTGTGTGAGGCAGCCCTGCCTTTGGAGGTCTCCTGTCTCCAACATGCGGCATCTGCTCTTTCCTTCCTCTGCCAGCCAGGCATCATCTCCTGGCCGGCTGAACCTCTGGCTTCCATGCCATGCACCTTCTGAGGCCCTACAATTGTTGCAGGGCATCCCTGGGGCCTGGCACAGTGCCCGCCATGGCCCTGCCCTGGTTTTTGGCCCTGTCTCCAGAGTCCTCCGTTTGCCCACAGCCTGATTCATCCAGACTCTGTTTGGATCATAATCTCTGGCCAACATCACATGCATATTTCAGAAGGTCCACACACCCCATTGATGAGGGTGCTGCCAAGGTCTTGCGGGGCAGGGGTTGGGGTGACGTGCTACTAGCAAGATCAACCATCATAACTGGTTTTGATTTAAAGCAAACTCTATTTCACAAGCCATATCTAATGCTGAACAAGAGGTGGGCATGCAGAGACCCTCTCTGTGGATGATGGTATTCAGTGTGCAGACCCAAGCATAAATGAAACAGCCACAAAATCATAGATATCAACGGGGCTTGGATATAAATGCAGGGAGTCAGCATCCACTGGGAGGCCTCCCAACTCGCCCTCTACTTAGAGGTAGAGTCAATGTACAGCTTCCCCCTCCCCTGTTCCCAAGATCTTGAAGAGTGAGTCTGCAGGCTGGAGAGAGAGGCAGGGCTCGTACACATGGTCACAGAAAGGTACTTCTCTTCGAGCCCCGCCATGTTGCTATTTAGAGTTCGGGAAGGAGCAGCCACTGGACATTAGGAGTCTTGGGTTTAAGACCCAGCTCTCTTTCTGCCAAAATGCGGGATCTGGAAAGGGGGCTAGCCTCCTTGAGTCACAGCTTCCCTCTGTGAGTGAAGGAGTTGGACTTTACCTTCAAGGGCTCTTCACGGTTTTTACCACCTATGAGTCTATGACAAGGAAAACAGCAATGGGTGAACCAGGTGTGGGCCCTGGACGAGTTGTTCTACTTCTCTGGGACTCAGTTCCCTTATTTGTAAAATAAGGTGTGTGATGGTTAATTTTATGTGTCCACTTGGCTAGGCCATGGCTTCCAGATTTTGGTCCAACACCAGTCTGGATGTAGTTGTGAAGGTATGTTTTAGATGACATTAACATTAAATCAGTAGACTTTGAATAAAGCAGATTTCCCTCCATAATGCGGGCGGGCCTCATCCAATCAGTTGAAAGCCCTAAGAAAAAAAGGCTGAGATCCCGAGAGGAAGAGAGAATTCTGCCTCTAGACTGCCTTTGGATTCAAGCTGAAACATCAACTCTTCCCTGGGTCTCTAGCCTGCTGGCCTACCCTGCAGATTATGGACTTGCCAACCCCTACAATTGTGTGAACCAACTCCTTAAAATAAATCTCTCTCTCTCTGTATGTGTGTACACACACACATACACACACACACACACACACCCCCTATTGGTTCTATTTCTCTGGAGAACCTTGACTAATGCAAGGTAGTTACATAAAGTTAGTGGTCCTCAAACTTGAGTCCTGTGGGTCTTAACCCAGGCTGCACATCAGAATCTCTGCAGGAGCTCTTAAAACCACCAGTGTCTAGACCCCAATCCCAGAGCAGCTGAATCAGACTCTCCAGGAATGGGGCCTGGGCTTCAGTGTTTTACACTCCCCAGGGCCTCCCCATGTGCAGCCAAGGCTGAGAACCACAGTTGAGTCACTTTGGAACTTATTAAAAACACATATTCACCCAGGACCTATGAATCAGAACCCTTGGGGGTGGCTCCTGGCATCTTTAGATTTAACAAGCTCCCCAGCATACGGGGCAGCTGCTCTCTAAAGCTGGAGAGCTCGGGCATGGATCGCCTCTCACGAAGGGCCCTCTTTGCTTTGACAATCCACCATTCTGTGGTCTGAGTTTCAGGGCCGGAACACACAGTTCCCTCTCAGGCGGAGGCCAAGAGCATCACAAGAGAAGCCAGCGGGGGACTATGACTTGGAAACGGGACAAAGTCTGCATCCTCCCCTCCTTCACCAAGGGCACGCCACACCCACCAGGTAGGTCGCCTGTGCACACACAGCCTCCCATCCACCTTTGTCTCCCCAGCCCCGGTGCGGGGCACGGCACAGAGAGGTGCCCATACATCTTTGTTGCTTCATTGGTTGAATAAATGAACACATTGTCTCCTCATCACTAGGCTCCTCCCTGTTCAGGTGTTTCTGTGGGCGGCATGCCTCTCCCTTTTCCCAGTTCTCTCCTGCTACAATCTCTTCCTTGTCGTCTCAGCTCCTAGCCATTCTCCAGCGTCAAGCTTACACCCCCTCCCTTTGAAAGATCTTCTCTGATTCTTCTCTTCTGCATCTGACTGGACTCACCCGCAGGCCCAGACAGCTGTCACACAGTGCTCTTCTGGTTATCTTACCTGCCTTTCTCCTGTGTCGTCCCCAAACTGTGAGCACCTATAGGACAGGCCACCCTCCAGGGTCTACCCAGGGCCAGCACATGGCAGGCAGCTGTGAGAACTCATGACACACCTAAGAAATCTCCACTTTTTGGTCAATAGAGGCCCAGGAGAGGTCTAACCTCTCCCGCCACTGCACCTGCCATTGTTCTGGAGCCTCTATTAGCAGGGACAAGGCTTTGAGCTGTATGTGCATTATCTTGAGGAGGGTAATGATCCCTTCGATTCCAAGGCTATGTTCTTAACCACTAGACTATAAGGCCTCCCCACTGCCCTGCGAGTGGAGCAGAAAAAGGTGTTTACTGTCCCTGAGAAAGGCAAGAATGAAGGGTGGGATTTGAGCCAAGGTGGCAGAATGGAAAGAAGATCTGGTAAAAGGCTTAGGGGGTTAGTGGTTGGGAAGTCGCTTCAGAGGAGTCAGGTCCAGGCCCTAGGGGGGAGGAGAGGGAAGTGATATGTCAGGCACCCTGCTAGCCCTTAACGCATGTTCTCTCAATGAGGTTCCTGGAATCACTGCCCCCTTTCACAGCTGAGACAGCTGAGGCCCACGGAGATACAGTAACATACCCAAGGCATCAGTGCTCCCGCGGGGCAGAGCCAGGACCCAAACTCAGGTCTGTGTGACTTCAAGGGGCACCGAAGTGAATGTCAAGGAGGCAGACAGGGACTCATTCCTTCACCCACTCAACAAATACATGTTAGACATGTACAATGTGCCAGGTGCTGCTTATGGCAGTGAACAAAAGTTCACAATGAGTTTCCAGTCCAGTGAGTGAGGGATGGAATACTTCTAGGCCACGGCACCCTGGAAGGTAACAAGGCTGGTCCTGCCTGCCTGATTCTAAAGTTACCTCACCAGGGCCTTGCACGTGAACCCCTGGATGCAGACCGGTACCTGGCCTCCAGCTGTGAAAGCCATGAAGACACTCTCATCAGATGGTGTCATCCGGAGAACAGGATCGGTGCGACCTTGCTGGTTGAGGTCTAGAGGCAGCAGGAAGAAGAGGAGCAGGAAGGCTGTCCTCTATCCCAGTGGATTCCAGTCAAAAGCCCCAGCAAAGCTGGAAAGAACCTGCTGCATCTCAGCGTGGGAGCCACACCTTCTCTCACACAGTGTTCTCCCGGAGAAGGGAAATCCCCTGCCCTGAAACAGCACCAAGAGGTCAGAGACTTCCCTCTGAGTCATACTTTGCATCCTCACACCCCATTGCTCCCTTAAAAGTCTTCACCGGATTAGGAGCCCAGAGCAGCCACGAAGGAGGACAGGCATTGGTGCAGGTTGGGAGGAAGGGAGGCAAACATGCTATCATGGTAGCTTCCGGACCAGAAGAGTCTAGAGACTCAGACCCTTCCCTCCCCAACCCTCCTCTTTCCTGATGTTTCTGTGCTGATGCTTTCCTTAGCTTCCTTCTGAGTCTGGGTTCTTCCCCTTCCCGGCCTATCTCAGAGCCCAGCTCATGCACCAAAAATTCCCATCAGATTATACACTGAGATTTCTGGTTCAAGAAATGTGCACGTATCACTCTGTGTTGTAACTGTTGTTCCCCAGCAGAGTGTAAGGTCCTTCAGGTTAGGGACTGCATCAGATTCCTTTTATGCCGGCAGCACAGTGCCTGGTGCATAGTAGGTTCTTAATACATGCACGATAAATGAAGGAAAATTTCACAAGAGCTATGGATTTTCAGATATTTCAAATGCAATAAAACACACTTTGCACAAAAGCACTCACTACATGTACTGTTTAGCAGATCCAGAGAGCACTGCAGCTTACCCAAGGATCCTTGTTATGAACATAAATGAAGACTTTAGATTCTCTGAAAAAACTCCTCATTATTTGTAATTTTGAGTAATGAAGCATGGATGATTCCACAACAACAAAAAACTCACCAACAGCCCAACTCAAAAATGGGCAAAAGACTTGCATAGACATTTCTCCAGATATAGAAGTGACCAATAAGCACATGAAAAGATACTCAGTTCTTGCTCAATATCACTAATTATTAGGGAAATACAAATCAAAACCACAATGAGATACTACCTTATACCCATTAGGATGGCTACTATCAAAAAACCCCAGAAAATAAGAAGTGCTAGTAAGGATGTGGAGAATGTGAAACCCTTGTGCACTGCTGATTGGAATGTGAAGTGGTACAGCCACTATAGAAAACAGTACAGTGGTTTCTCAAAAATTTAAACATAGAATTGCCATATGCTCCAGCAATTCCACTTCCGGGTATATACACAAAAGAACTGAAAGCAAGGCCTCAAACAGATTTTTGTACACCCATATTCATAGCAGCATTATTTGCAATAGCCAAAAGGTGGAAATAATCCAAAAATCCATCAACAGATGAGTGGATAAATAAAAGCGATCTATCCATACAATGGAATATTATTCAGCCTTAGAAAGGAATGAAGTTCTGATACATGCTACATCATAAATGAACCTTGAAAACATTGTGCTAAGTGAAAGAAGCCAGTCACAAAAGGACAAATATTGTACGATTCCACTTACATGAAGTACCTGGAATAGTCAAATTCATAGAGACAGAAAGTAGAATGGTGGTTATCAGGGGCTGGGGGGAAAAGTAATGTGGAGTTCTTGTTTAATGGGTACAGAGTTTCGGTTTGGGAAGATGAAAAATTTCTGGAGATGAATAGTGGTGATGGTTGTACAACAATTGAATGTACTTAAGCCACTGAATTATATACCTAAATGGTGAATTTTATGTTCTGTATATTTTACAATGAATGAATGAATGAATGAATGAAGCGTGGATGCTTCTTTGAGGCAGCCTGGGGTACGAGGAAGGCATTTGATCTTTGGAATCAGATAGCCATGATTTCTAGTCCCAGCTGTGTGAGATTGGGTGTCACTTTGCTTCTCTGCATTTCAAGTCCCTCATCTGTAAAATGGAGTAAGAATACCCAAAACAGGGGCAAAAATACCCACGTTCCAAATCAGATCCAAGGACTGGGTGACATGACACACATGAGGCCTGTAGCCCAGGGCCAGGAGAAGTTTCCTCTCCCCAGACCTCCCCCAACTCCCTTCTCCCCAGCCAGTCCCTGGGCAATGGCTTCAGTTGGCCAGGTTTGCCTTCGGTGCCCACCTCCAGCTCACCTTGCCCAGTGATGTGCAGCCTCCGCATGTCCCATTCCCGAAGGGCAGCCGCCAGCTTCCCTGGACTCAATAGACAGATGCAGGGGGCGAGCGGAGCAGGCAAAGCCTTACTAGTACCTCCCTGGGAGCTTGCAACAAACAAGGACAGACTGAAATGGGAAAGGTAGAATTTCACTCTTTGTGGGAAGTTTGTGGCGGATGTATTTTTAGAATGGGAGCAGGAGGGAGGTATTTTTAGGATGGGGTCCTCTTCCCATTACTCCTCAAATCCCACTTCACAGGTAACCACCTCCTCCATGGGGAAGGGAGTAGAGGGGGCACCCGAGAGCCTTATTGATGGGTGAGGCAGCTGGCAGCCTCTGCAGAGGAGGAAGTCACTCTAGGCTTTGTCCCCTGCCTGGGACCCCAGGTGTTGGACCCTGGCCAGTGTCCTGCCAGCCTCCCTCCAGAGCCACCACCCTTATGGGAATGGAGCCTGGCATTCCCTTCCCCCTGCCCGGCCACATCCCCACTCTCCCTTCAGGATGACCTGAAAGGGAAGTTTATAAGAGGAAAAGGAATGAAAAGGATCCTATTTAACAGCACATACTGGGTGGGGGAAGTTCCTGACAGGAAACGCTGTGGAAACCGGGCCCAGTTTGGCCATGGAAAACTGGTTTGGCTCAGAACTGGCCAGAGTGGACAGGAGACCTCGGGCAGCTGTACATCGCAATTAAACTGGACTTGTCCCAGTTCACTTTCTTTCTTGTCCCCTCGAAGCAAGCAGACACTATAATAATCTGCACACCACAGGGGGAGAAAGGTACCATTTTTTTTTTTTTTTAATCCAGGAAAGAAACCCCACCCTAATTTAGGTCGCAGAGACATGAAGGCTACTGGTGCAGCCCAGCAAATCAGCAGCAGATGTAGGCAGCTGAGCGGAGCCAGGCTGAGCAGCGCGGCTGCCACTCGCCACCAGCCTGAGTCACCCGGGTGGGGAAGGCGGTGGAGGGCAGGGGGTAGCTATCTTTATTCTTGGGCTGGGGTGTGGGGTGCATGAAACAATGGGAACAGAGGAGTCCTTGGGGCCGGAACGGGCGCACTGCTGCCGGCAGGTACAGACAGGCTCCCAGCAGGCCGCTCTTGTGGGCCAAAGAATCCAAACAGGCCCTGAACCTGAACAGCGAGAAGGCCTCTCCTCCTCCTTCACCTCCTCCTCCGCTCCCCTCCCCCCCCAACAAGACCTTGCAATTCCCTTTTTGCAGGGCTAAGTCTGGCTGTGGCTGGCCAGCTGGTCCCCGCCCCTGCTTCACCCCCCCACTTTCCTTAAGAGCCGGGCCCTCCCGCTGCTGGTGTGGGTGGTTCGGCTGCTTCTCCCGGCTCTTGTTCTGCTCAGCGCCCCGGTCCTGGTCCTGGATCGTGTTTCATCCCCTCACCTCAGTTCTCCCACTTCTCTCTTCACTCTAATTTGTTTCCTGTAGTCCCCAATGGAAATATAAGTTCCTTAGGGTTTAAGCCCTGTCCTGCCTCTCCGGCCCCTGGCTGGGCCTGCAGTGGGGGTCTGGTGACATGGCCCCCTGGAAGGTGAGCTCTCAGAAGCAGGACCTTCCCTGTCTTGGTGGCCCTCTAGCCCCCCAGCTACAGGCCTAGCACAAAGTAGGGGCTCAGTGAGCGTCTGTCGTATAAATGGATGAGTACAGCCGGGTACCATGGAATGCCCCCAAGAGAGCACAGTGACTTAGAACATCCCAGCAGCTCCTGTGGATAACCGTGCACTGAAGCTGGCTCAGGGGCATATTTCCTGTATAGAGAGGAGGGTTTCCATGCTATCCTCAGGTCAATTAAGATAGAACTCGGTGTGGGACAGAGTGACCCAGTTTTCCCAACCCCCACGAACCTTCCAGTGACAGAACAGAGAGAAGAGTAAGGGCCTCTGACGCAACAGAGAGAACAGAATCAAAGCATATTCAGCAGGAAGGTCTCAAAGCATTGCAGCCTGGGAAATAGAGAGAGGAAATGGCCTGGTGCAGGACTCTTGGCTCATCAAAGGAATTGAAACTGAGGTCTCCTGCTGTCCAAAGTCCTTCCCATTCAGTGATGTTTTTGTGATGGGTCACATAGTTATTAACATACTGGCACTATTTTCTTTTAAATTCTCAAATTTTTCTTGACTCTTTGACCCTTCTAGTTAATTAGACTCATATCTTTGCCAGCATCAAAATACATCATCTATCAAAGTGCACAGAGCAGAGGGAGATGGCACGGTACAAGAAGAGACGAGAAAAGGGGTGGTTCACGATTTTCCCAGTATACAGGCCTCTCCTCTGTATATTTTCTCGAGTGCTGTTTCTCCCACCCCACAGAGCTACAGCTGTTATCACTAAGAAACACATATTTAAGCTTCAACAGCGTGTGTGCTGCCATCGATTGCATTGCTCAACAGCCTACTCAATAGGCTTGCAGTTTCCACCTAGTCTTTCTCTCTCCACCCAAATGCCCACCTCATTCTATGGTGCCCTCAAGAGGTGCCTTCTGGTTTTGGCTGCAGCTCCTTGCATTCTTGTCTGGGGTGGGATGGCTATGTGGGAGGGCTTCTAGCCCAGTGCCCGGAGACAGCAAGAAGGAAGCGAGATGGAAGTGGCAACAGCCAGCCCAGAGAGGAGGCATGTGCTTGAAACTCCAGGGACCTGTTTGGTGCGTGGAGTTCCAGAAAGCCCAAGAGCAGCTCTGCTTCCCCTACCGTGGGCTTGGCTGAGATTATGGGCGCAGTGATGACTGCACAGTTCGGGGTGATTTATTCCACCTCCCGCCCCCCACTCCCAGGATAGGATCCAAGGGCTTAACCTGCAGCTTCTGGGAGAGCAAAAACCCCATAGCTGCTTCCGAGCAAGAGCCCCAGGGCTGCTTCCGGTGGGGGAAGAGCAGGTAAATCCTCTCTGCTTTTTCTCAGAATTGGTTTTCTCCTCCCTGCATCTGAACGGGAGAGTGTTCAGGTTAAACAGGTGCCTAGAGCAGCGCCCCCTGCTCTGTGGGCTAATCCCCTTGCACCTGCAGAAATCAGACCACTGACTGAAGACCCTGCAGCCTCCTTAGAGACCACAGCTGTCCTCTGCGGAATGAACACATAATCCATCTCCATGCACCCAAGACAATGCCTGGCACTAGAACTGGGTGCTAAAGGAATGCTTGCTGCCTCGTCCTCCCTCCCTTAACTCCTTCCTCCCCGGGGCGGGTTCAGGCAAATTCAACAAATGCTCCCAGAGCCACTTCTACGTACGGGTACACCACGATTTGTTTATTCATTTATCCGTTGATGGATATTTGGCTTGTTTCCACCTTTTGGCTATTGTGAATAGCACTGCTATGAACGTTCATGTACAAGGATTTGTTTGAGTCCCTGTTTTCACTTCCTTTGATTATATGCCTGGGAGTGGGATTCCTGGGGGAATTACAGAATTATTAGAGCTGAATGAACTGAAAGGTCAGTTATTCCAATTTTATAGATGGAGAAACTGAGGCCTGGGTAGTTATCTGCCCTGATGGGGGTCACACGTGTCAGGATGCCACATGTGTGTGGCCAGGAGCCAAGGGGTCAGAGGCTCTTTAGTTCAACCACATGGAAGTCATGACTTCCATTGTGTGGGTTCTGTGGGGTCCAGCACAGTGCCCCTTGAACGTGAGAGGCGCCGAATACTTACAGAGTACAAGAATGAAAGAAAACATTTACACCTAGTTTTTAAAAGTATAACCCACTCTGAAAAGGGAAGTGCTCCTTATCCCATCTCGGAGGTTCAAAGCATCTTGGGGAACAATTCTACAAGGGTCAGAATAAAACAGGTCCAGTGTCCACCTCCCTTGGATGAGACACACTCAACCACAGTGGGATCCGGGGTGCTGTCACTCTGTCCCTAACCTGTCCCTTCCTGGCCACCTCCACCTCTCCTTGCCACCTCCCTCAGTAGAGGGGTGAAGTGGCCTCATCTTAGTGAGCCTCTGTGGCCCAAGGAGAAGGCAGCCAGCCCACCCCTTGGCCAGAGCCTCTCAGGCCCCATACGCATGGTGGAATACCCTCACACTGGGAGAAGGTGGTGGGCTCCAGCCCACTTGATAGGCCAGCTGTCCCACTGGGCTCTCACAGTGCCAAATGGTTCCATTTTGTAGGGCAGGATGCAGCCCCCAGGACTTCCTGCCTGTGGGCTGTAGGGGGTCTGGGGAAAGGGTCTGTGGTTCTACTTCCAGGAAGACCAAGCAAAGGTAGCTCTGCTGGCAAGAAAGCCTAGTCTGCGGCCAGTGGACGAGGTCCCAGGGGCTATGGGGCATGGGCAAGCTCCTTCCCCATCCTTCCACCTCCTCCATCAGCAGGACCGTCGAAACTTACGGCAGCCACACAACAAGGCTAGCCTAATGACACAATTGCTCCTCCACAAACAGGGAGGAGACGTCCCACACACGTGCAAGCCCAGCTGACATTCTACTGGTTCCTCTGGAGCCCATCTGGTGTGGAAGTGACATCTCAATGTCTCCATCAGCTGTGAGGTGGTAGCCCCAGATCAGATCAGCCCTGGGTAGAATACAAAGGCTTTTGGGCCAGCATGCTGTCAGCCTAAACACCTCAGGCACCTTGGCTGACACTGTCCTGATTCCTGTAGCCAATAGCTCTGGTACTTGGACAGACACATACGTGTGACTCTCAGATGCCTGAGTGAGGACAGCTCACCTGCCCATTAAAGTCATCAGTGCTGCTCTTAAATGACAGGCCATCTGGGTATTTACCTGCTCCTTCCACCTCACACCACTTTATAGTCCTCCATGGACCCCAGCGAAAGTCCATAGACTTCATGTACTGACACTCACGAAGGTGAAGCTCAGAGAGCTGCAACGAGGCTCTAATTAATGCAGACAAAAGGAAGGAACAAGGGCTTGGAGTTTACAATTCCCAGGCATCATTCTATTCCCCATTCTGTCCTTGCCTGGCCTTGGCATGTCATTTCACCCTGGTAGGCCTCGGTTTCTGCATCTGGGAGGGAAGGAACAGTGTCTGTACCACCCCTCCAAGCTCTGAAGTGCCCTCATCCGTGATCTCCATATGCGGGCACATGTATACCTCACACCAGATATGTGACAGCAGGCTGTGGCCAACACGACACCACGTGATGTGGTTTGAGCTCTCCCCACACACAGATTGCCGTGGGCTTGGCCAGTCCCTGTCACGGCTGCACACAGCTAGGTGTGGGTGAGCCTCCAGAGTTCACAAGGCCAGAGCAACCACAGAGCCCATGTTCCTCCCAGACCGGCCACCAATCTGTTCATGATTCCTCTTTGGCCTCTGCCACTCCAGAGAGCCTGGGTGAGCCCACGTGCTCCTTCCAGCCTCTCCCCTCCCACTCAGAATTCGGCAGACATACAGCTCTCCCTGGAGGATCCCACAGCTGAGAGGGCCAGGCAGCCTCATGCTCTTGAGGGCTACATTTGAGGATAAAGATGTGTACCGGGAACAGTGGGCAGCAGAAAGGAGTAGTCAAGCCTGCTGGGCGCGGTTGAAGGAGGATGGGAACCATCTTGAAGGAAATGATCCCTGAACTGGTCCCTGGAGGAACAGAGAGGACAAAAGCCCAGAGAGAGGCCCTGGACAGCTGGCCGTTCGTGAACTGCAGGTAAGAAGCCACGTGCCCCCTGCACCCGCTGTCTCCCAACCCAGTCCCAGGCAGCTCCTGCATCCTACTGGCCCACATGGCCCTCTCCTTCCCGTCTTTACAGATCCACAGCCTGAGCCCCACAATTAGCATTTCATCACCCCTGAAGCTGATGGTTTGACCTCCATGACAAATCCCACGGGGCCCTGGACCTCATCTCCTATTCCTGATTTCTCCAGAGCCTTCCAGAGTCTGAGCTGGGCAGGAGTCAGGTGCCCCCAAATGATTCAGAGTTCATCTATTCATTTTAGTGACACAGCTGCCAGGCAAATGGTGCTCCAGGCTGCTGTCCTTCCACCAAGCAGGCGGTCCTTCCATACACAGCACGTGGAGCGTCAACAGGGGCAGCCGAATTCCTGTTTCCCCTGAGAACTAGTCCTCCACAAAGTTACACAGACCTTCTCCTCTTACTTAGGGCACATTCCTTGAAATGCATGAACAACAAAAGCTAAAATTAAGGTTCTTCTTGATGCAAATATTCAAGAAGGGGAGTAAAACCTCACCTGCAATGAAAATGAGACCTCAGCGGACATCTCTCAACCCCAAGCCAACCAAACTGCCACACTTCTAGGGAGGCTCAGCATGACCCCGATCCTGCGATTTGGCCCCACAAGCACACAGCACAGGGGCATTGAGTTCACACTTCCCACTCAGATTTTCTCATTCTCGACACTTCTGGAGCTTTCCACGTCATGACTGACAAACACGTCTGGTGTAGCCTGTGAAAGGGAGGCAGTTCTGTGGCAGTTTTAAAGGCTATGATTTTGCTCATTTTAAAGGATTTCGTTCCAAAACCACCATCAAGGCCCTTCTCCCATTTTCTTCTCTCGGTCCCAATCCTCCGATTTCAGCATCCCGCCTGCCGCTCAACAGGTGTCCAGCACCAGGTTCAGTTCAGCAAAATGTTATGAACTCCTACTATGCACAAATGACTATACCTGAGCTGTCCAACGTGGAAGCCACCAGCCACACATGGCTATTGGGCACTTGAAATTCGACTAGCCAAATGAAGATGAGCTGTGAGTGTAAAATACACACCAGATTTTGAAGACTTAGTACAAAAATAAGTTAAATAGAACATCAATAATTTTTATATGAATTACATGTTGAAGTAATAATATTTTGGATAAACTGGGTTAAATAAAATATACCACCAAGATTCATGTCACTTATTTCTTTTTTGTGCTGAGGAAGATAAGCCCTGAGCTAACATCTGTGCCAATCTTCCTCTACTTTATATGTGGGTTGCCACCACAGCATGGCTTGATGGGTGGTGTGGTGTGTAGGTCCGCGCCCAGGATCTGAACTCGTGAACCTGGGCTGCTGCAGCAGAGCGTGCTGAAGTGAACCACTGCACCATGGGGCCAGCCCCTCTTTTTCTTTTTTTAATATGACTACTAGAAAAAATTTAAAGTGAATATGTGGCTTGCATATTTCTATAGGACAGTGATGATCCATACAATAGGGGATGCCAAGAAGAAGAAAACTGGTCCTCACTCTTTCGGGCATCACAATGGTTTGTGGCCCTGGGGCATTCCGAGTGAGTTGAAATTAAAACAGGCCTCATAAAGCATTTGTTTTCCAAATAATTATGCACCATCATCTTGCACCACCTGCTTGGAGAAGATTCCAACACACTGAGCCTTATAATAGGGCAATATGTTTGGGGCAGGAGGTGGGATCTGATCCATCGTTTTTCTCTGCAGGTGAGTCTACAGGTGAAACTCTTCCACAATGGTCTCCAGGTGTGATCAAATTGTTAGTCATGTTGGAATTTTCTCAACCCACCTATGTTACTAGCAATCACGTGTCTTATCCGCAGGGATCCAAGATGGAACAAAGCTGTCACTCAGGCCCTCAGCAAAGAACCAGCAAGCTCAGAGAAATGCCGGAATCTGGCAGAGAAAGGAAGATGTTTGCTTGTGGCGAGGTACTGGTTAGGGGAGTTGTATTATGTGACTGGATATTTGGAAAGAAAAAAAAGTAAAGGCAAATAGTACAACCTGGGTCCCTTCCCGGGTTGTTTTTATGTAATCTCACTACCCTTACCACGACCCTGCCGGGAGGGTATGGGCCCATTTTGTAGACGGGAAAACTGAAGCTCAAAGGGTTGAGTGACTTGCCCGGGGCCTAGTGCAGGTTGCTTTGGTTGCAGAGCCACAGGTACTCTTCTGACTGCTCCCCACAGAAAGGAAACTGCTGGGGGGCTGAGGTCTGGCTTAGAAATCAGGCCACATGTCCTGGATTCAAATTTCATGAGTTGAGTGACTTTGGACAGACAAGTGGCTTTCTCTCCGTAAACCTCAAGTAGGTTCCACCAGCCCAGCCCTCCTCTACTCACACAGACAAGGCCAAGAGAACTCAACGCGTTTCTCTCCACCCAAGGGCACACTGGAATCAGAGACAGGGACAAAGGGAGCCTGTTGTACAAAATCTTGCCTGCGACCCATCAGCAGATTCCCATTTGTGTAGGCCATTTGCCAGGACATGGAAATCTCTCTATTATAACGGAACGCTTCTCTGTAATAGACTTTGTTGTAATGGGGCTTTACCACCCAATCTAGAAGCAAAATACCATTCAGAGCCCTGAAAAAGATGAAACTGAAGAAGTTCCCCTGATTGTAAATGGTGCTGTGTAAGGAAGCCCCTCTGTCCCTTCTGGTTATGAGGTTATAAAGAGCCCTTATGTTAGCAATCCCTATCAGGAACTTATTTTTCCTCCTATCTTGTCCCTGAAGAAGGGAAGGCCTTCAGTGGTCTAGGATGGGGAGCCCGATGTGCTGTAACCCCACGTGGTGTTTTGTGGGGTGATTTGTGTTGGCTGAGGTGAGCCTTTAAACACAGCCAAGATGTCTATCCGGATTGTTGCAGGGACAACCTCATCCCTCCGCCCTCTTCCTGCCGAGTGCCTGTGGAAGGTCTCCACACTCAAGTGTTCCAGAAGCTTCCATGGGCATGAGGCCTGCTCTGCCTCCAGGTTCCTTGTCTATGACCCCTGGGTGGATGTCCCACTGTGCTGAAGGGTGGCACTAGGGAGGCAAGCAGGGGGCACATGCTCGGCCCCAGAGCAACTAGGGAAACCCCAGAGGGTAGTGAAAGATATAGGGGGAAGCCCCGAGCCCAGCTGAGGCTCAGCTTTCAGAAGGCAGAGGAAGGGGACTGGCAGCCGGGAGCAGAGGTCAGGGGGCAAAGAAGGAATGAGGTCCTGCCAAACATGCACTGTCCCCTCCCCACGCTGGTGTGTGAGTGACCCTCCACCTGTCGCCCTATGTTTCACTTCACACTTTGTTTCATTTCACTTGTCATATTAGGAGCTGCTCCATCTTTAGCTTTGGGCTGACGCCTGGGAGTGGTGGCAGATGGCTCTCGGGATCCTGGCCAGCCTTCCCTCGCAGCTCCTGTGCCCCTCTGGGCTGACTTCATCGAGGGCTACACATGTGCACTTCCCTGGGGTCTTCAACAGATGCCTGGAGACCACAATGGGCTGTGAGCCATGGACGGGGGAATTACTCAGGCCCCCAAAACATTACCCTCCAGCCCCAGGTCTCACGGCCTGTGCTTATTCAGATTTGGACCCAGCATGGTCAAAATGAGGTTCCCAGGACCCTGTCGGCCAGTGCTGAGCCCTCCCACACACTTCTTGGGCTCCTGCGAACCCAGCATGGGCTCTGCTGCATCAAGACCTGGAAAGTCCGTAGTTTGCGCACCTGGCAGGACATAGGCAGAAATGGTGGCTGCTAGCGTGGGGTATGGTATCTGGGAGCCAGGATGGGGCTCTGTCATCTCTGTCAACCCCTTTCCTATTGTCCCCCCAAGCCTCCCCAGCTAGCTGATGCCGCACAGTTTCACAACCAAACCTTCATTCCTTTGGGACAAGCTAAACCTGGACTTTAGCCCATATTAAAATGCCCATCCCCAGGAGTGGTGTCATTAAAATCTTATCAATCATTTACATCTTAGAATGAATGAGTTCATTCAAATTGACTCAGCTAAACTCAAGGGCCTACCTTGTGTCTGGGCCTCCGCTGGGCCTTACGGGGATGAAAAATGAGAAGACATAGTCTTTGCTTTCAAGCGGCTGCAGTCTAGGCCCTGGGCTCTTTCCTGAGAGCAAGCTTTGCAGAAGAGATGAGAGTGTGCTGGAGAGAGGAGGCAGAGGATGAGGGAGGGAAAGGACCCATCTCCCCACCCAGGCATGTTTAGCCCTGTGATGCACGCCCGATGGGGGTCATCACCTCTCTCCCAATAGAATCTGCCTCACTAAAGAAGCCTGTCACAGGCTAATTCGATGTGAATTTGTCCTGCCTGAACCAACGTGAACTGACAAGGAGTAGAAGACGTAAACATGTGGTCCCTAGACCAGGATTTGGATTCCTGCTCTGCTATTTATTAGCTGTGACTCTGAGCAAGTGACTTAACCTCTCTGTGCCTCAATTTTCTCATCTGTCAAATGGGGAGAATAATAAGAATAACACCTACCTCCTAGGGTTGTTGTGAGGATTGAAAGCATTAATAGTGTGAGTACTTAGAACAGTACCTGGCTGGTAGGAAGTGCTCCATACACATTAGCTATTAATAGTATCTAACAGTAAATCTCTCTAGGGAAACTGAGTGTTGACTGTGCAGAACTGGGCTCTGTGCTCACTGGAAGGAATGGTGGTCATGGACAGACTCTAGGACCCTTCATGGATGTCTGAGATCTTCAGAGACCAGGTGTCCTGCTTGTGTCCAGTGGCAGGTTCAGTGACTCTGGCCCTGGTGAGAGACACCTGAGGGGCTCTGGCTCCTTCTCCAGATCCCCTGCTGCTGCCCTGACCATGCCTGGCCCATCTCAGCCAGAGGCCATCAGAGGCCAGGCCACCGATGGGTTAGTGTTTGTCCCAGGGAACCCCTGGTTACACCAGGGGCAGGGCGGGCAGCAGGGCCGCTTCTCCTTTCCCCCTGCGCTAGTCTCCTCTGAACATTGCTGGCCAATTCATCTTCTTAGTGAACAACTTGGATCATGCCATTCTCTTGCTCTATCACCTTCAATGGGTGATTAGTTCTTAGTACTAAGTACTTGGTACTTAGTACTTCACTTATGGCCTAGAGGACAATTCCCGAACCTGACACTCTCTCTGGCCCCACCTTCTTCCTGGGCTTTTCTTTTTCTCACTGCTGTTCCTACATAATAACCACAGCAAGCACCCACCGAGCTCTTTGACTGTGCTCTGAACTGCTCCAAGGGCTCCATGTGTGTTATCTCATTTAATCCTCACAACAACCTTCTGATGTAGACACTATTATTATCCTCATTTTATAGACAGGATATTGAGGCACAGAGAGGTTAAGAAACGTAGTCTTGGTCACCCAGTAGTTGATGGTGGTGCTGGGACTGAATCCCGGAAGCCAGGTCAAGAGCCTGCATCCCACCTACCGTCTACCCCCAGGGGACACACCCACTGTTCTATCAATCTGGGCTGCTCTCTGTTCCCCCAACACACCACGCGTGGCCCTGCTGTTCACATTAGTTCTTCCATTGCCTGGAATGCTCTCCCACTCTCGTCCCCTCCAGAGTCCCTCTCGTCAACCACAATGAAGCCCACACGTCAGGAACCGGTGGAAAACACCCTCCTTCTCAGGCAGAAGTCCTCTTTGCCTCTTTGCTGCCTTGGAGACGCAGGGGAATATCTAATCTGCCGTACTGGATTCCGGGGGCCCACCTGCGCATCTTTGATCTTCCTGCAGCAGCCTGAGCAGGCTTAGGACTATTTGCCAAATGAATGAATATATGACGTGCAACAGGTTTTAAACTTGGCAAACACTCTAATACTTCCCATCTTATTTGATACTCATGACTCTATGCTGGCGTGGGTATTGTTATCCCCATTGTGCAAACAATAATAATAATAGGTACCATTTGCTAAGTGCTTACTCTGTGTAAGCACTGTGCTAAAGGGTTAACATATGTTTTCTCAGTAACTCCTTCCAACTATCCCAAGAAGTAACTATAATTATGCCCATTTTCCAAATGAGAACACTGAGGGTCAGAAATGCCAAGTGACCTGACCAGGACTGTGTGCAGGGCCACCCTGAGCCTCCCAGTGCCGGCTCCTCAGCCTCGGCTCTTTGCTTTCAAGTGCCCACTGTGCTCAGGCCTGGGTGAGGTGCCAAGAGGCCCAAATAAAGGACGACGTCTGAGTTCTACACTCAAAGGCAACAGGCGAGAAAGCTGAGTGTGTTCAGTGACAACGAGGACACTGGATTTCCTAGGAGAAGGCAAATCCTCCAAGCCAAAAGGTTGAACACGGCGCTCCCTTAAACTACGATTCTAGCTGGCTAAGTGTGGGGGGACTTACAGACCCCTTTTCAGGATCTATCTGCATTCTAAATAAGCTATGTCCTTATTCTTGTTACCCTCCCACTTCTCCGATTTGATTCAAAGTGATCGGAGCCTTGAGACCCCTCTGAAAGCTGGGCTCGGGGGTGTCGCCCCTCAGGGACTGCTGGGTGGCTGCTGTCTGGTCCTCGCATATACGGGACCCGGGGCCAGTGATTGACAGAGCCCACAGGGGGCATTTTGCCAGATTGTTCTTATTTCTTAATGAATTGCTTTGCTTTCTTTTCCTATTCTACTTCATCCTTTCCTTTCCATTCTTTAAAACTACCATTTACCTTTCAAAAAGCCTAAAAGCAGCACATTTACATAAATATGTGAATAAATATGTGTGACCAGCATCAGCATTAACATCCTCATCATCAAAGTTTTGCTCTGAACATCCACTGTCAATCAAATGAAACCCCGGTCATGCACAGGCCACAGTGCTAAATAGGGTTAGGAAGAGAGAAGTGGTTACAGTCAAGGCACGAAGATTTGGTCTAAGCCTTCGTTTAGTCTCACAATCTAACAGGAGAGGAAGAACACATGCCCAGGAAAATAAGCACGTACTACAAGCCTCCAGGTACCCTGGGCTCCACCGAGTATATGATACCGTCTTAAGTAGCCCTACAGGCGCTCAAAGGAGGGACACATTGCTCCGAGCTGTCAGAGAAACTGGGCCTTGAAGGATGGACAGCATTTAGGGCTGGATAAGTGTTAGGCAGAAAAGGGGCTGGGCAGAGGGTCTATCAAAAACAAAACAAAAAACCCCCAAAACATGTATAAACCAAAGAACAGAGAAATGAATACAGAAGATGTGTTCAGCGTATCAAATGGTTCCATTTTGGTTGGTGTGATAGGCTGATAGAAAGAAACTGTGGGTGTGAACTTGGCAGTGGGCAGGGGGTCAAATTATGGAGGTTCTTCAATGCCAGCCTAAGGAATTTGACCTAATTTGATAGACAATGGGGAGCCACTGAGGATATGTGGATGCAAGAGCAATGGGTTGAAAACACAATTCACCTGGTGGCGGTGTGTGTGCACGCTCCCTGGGCCCGGTTTACTAATCACAGAGGGAGAAAAAGTGCTTTGAAAAGACTCAAGTCCTAAACCCGTTACCCCAATTAATGAGAATTATCTGGGTTGCTGGTTAAAGGAGGATTCCTGCGCCTGCCCAGACTTGAAGAGTCAGGTTCCGAAAGCGGGGGCCCTGGGGTTTCTGGTGTCCTCATCTCCCCCAGGCGATTCTGATGTACAGAGAGACGGCAGTGCTTCTCACGCTGCACCGTGCACGCTGACCACGCGGGGATTCGTTAAAATGGAGATTTTAAAATGGGGCACGGGGCCCAGAAGTCTGCATTCTAATCAGCTTCTAGGTGAGGCTCATGCTGCTGGTTCAAGAAATGCCACACTTTGAGTAGCAAGGGGATAAAGTTTTGTCCTAAACCTAAATGGTTGTTCTCCATCCACCCTGGGAAGCTTTTAAAAAAATACTGTCACCTGGCGACTTCAGCCTAACTGATCAGACTTTAGGGGTGGGGGGTGGGGGGCAGCCAGGCCTGGGTGTAGTTTAAAAGCTCCCCAGGGGTGTCTAGTGAGCAGGAAGGGTTTGAGATCCGCCATTTCTAACTCTGGAAGGTAAGTGTTCCTCTCTTCCTGAGACCGGCGAGAGTAGTCCCACGATTCAGAGCTGGGCGCAGGTGGCAGAAGCGTGCCCAGGCAGCAGAGCAGTGAGGTGGGCAGCCCCACGCCCTTCCCACCCTTGGCCCTCAGGAAGGTTCACATAGGGTGGCATGCAGGCATGGGAAGTGACGGGAAAGCACCCACATCCAGAGACAGCATGTGCTTTCTCTTATGAGCCCTTGGCTTCTCTCAGGTCATTAAGGGGAAGGCGAGGCTCTGCACCCAGGCCAGTCACACGTCCTGTCTCTATGCTGACCTACGAAGTGTGAATGCCCAGGACCTGGGAGAGGAAATCGGTGCTCAAAGCCTGGAACTCCACCAGCTGGCTGGTTGGCAACGGGGAGCAGCTTTCTCTTTGGTGTTTGGGTACCGGCCTAATTCTGGGGTCGAATCTCTGTCAAAGAGAGTTCTTGCCCAGGGAGTTACGAGTCATTTGCAATGACACCTACAGAGTTCCAGGTACAGTTCCGCACTTCCCTGAACAATCATGGTCCCCAGTGAGTAATGCTGAACTGGCCTTACAGGCAAGCAAGGCAGGAAGAAGAACCAAGTTCTTCCTCAGCTACTGCTCATCCTGAAGGCCCCAGCTGGGCTGAGCATGCTTAGTGAGGGGCATCAAAAAAGAAAAGAGAGTAGAGGATGGAGGGTGAGCCATGGGAGAGGGGGGAGTGGAGAGAGGTTGGGACTAGGCATCCTCAGCATGACCTAGGCCTGTCTTCCTAGACTTCCCTCCCCTTGGTCCCCTCCCAAAGCCTTCCCTTCCAGAGAAGTTGGCCAACCAGGCCACTTGGTTGCAGGATGAAATTTTCCTACTGGATATTGAGCTTACCCCAGCCACACACACACCCTTGCCTCTTGTTATCTGGATCGGCCCACCCACCTTCCCACTGCAGCCTGTCAGCTGACTCCAGCCCACCATGTTCTCTCCTCTCCAAGCTCCTGCAGCAGGCACTGCCCAGGTACCCATTATCTGTTCTTGCAGTTTCCTTCTGCAGCAGCACTTTCCATTAGAAATACATCACAGGGGCCTGCCTGGTGGCATAGTGGTTAAGTTTGCATGCTCCACTTTGGTGGCCCCAGGGCTCGCGGGGTTCAGATCCCAGGTGCGGACCTACACACTGCTCATCAGGCCGTGCTGTGGCGGCGTCCCATGTACAAAGGCGAGGGAGATGGGCACAGATGTTACCTTAGGGCTAATCTTCAGCAAAAAGAGGAAAATTGGTAACGGATGTTAGCTCATGGCCAATCTTCCTCACACAAAAAATAGAAGAAATACATTGCAAGGCACACATGCAATTTAAAATTGTCTGGTGGCCACATAAAAAAAGTAAAAAGAAACAGGCAAAATTAATTTTAACAATGTATTTTAACCCAACATGTCCAAGATATGACTGTTTCAAGATGTATCTATCATGAGGTATGTTAAATTGTTTTTTTTTTTTTTGTACTAAGTCTTCAAAATCTGGTATTTTACACTGTGGCACATCTCAGGTTAGAGTAGCCACATTTCAAGAGCTCAAAAGCACGGGCAGCTTGTGGTTATTGTATTGGACAGTCTAGACTGTACACCCTTGGAGGGCAGGAATCATCTATTAGAGCTCACAGA
This sequence comes from Ceratotherium simum simum, assembly GCF_057802395.1. Lineage (NCBI taxonomy): Eukaryota > Metazoa > Chordata > Mammalia > Perissodactyla > Rhinocerotidae > Ceratotherium > Ceratotherium simum. Next base: position 37,217,853 of record NC_141913.1, read on the forward strand.
CAGGCTGGATGTGAGAGCTGGAGGAAGTCTTAGGGCCACCTGGTCTGATTTCTTCGCTCTGCAGCCTCCACTCACAAGGGGAGTGACTTGCTCTAGATGGGAGCGACTGGAGGGTCTAGCCAGGCCAGAGTTCTAATCTTCCAAAGAAGATGATCTTTCTGTGTCTCAGTCTGTGTGGTCTCCTCTGTGCAGGAAGACGCTGCCCCCTTGCCCATTGTGGGTCCTTGAAAGAGGTGTCGATTGATTCATTCCCAGGGTTACCTTAGGGGCCACTCAGTGGCCTCCCTTTATCCACTTGGCAGAGTCCAGTGCTCTGAGTGTTCACACTCAGGCCAGTGCCTCCCTTAACCCCACAACTCCTCCAGTCCCGGCTCAAGCCGTGGGGAGATAAGGACTCAGGAGGAAGGAATGTTGGCAAACAAGCAAGGTGTGGATGCCAATCATACAATTCGTGACAGTGGAAGCCATTCTGGCAATCATTAATGCATTGATATTGCAACAACAGGGAACATTCATCCAATCAGCCCGAGTGCTTGTTTCTCCATAGTGGGTCCACACCTCCAGCCACAGAGCCCAGGCTTAAATGACAGGAGTGCCACCTCCACTCACTAGACTCGCTGCATTAATCAACACCCTCCATGCCCCCTGCAAACCACCTGAACCGCGTCCTCCACACTCTGGACACTGGAGGCCCCTAGGCCTCTCTCTGGTAAGGCCAGACACTCCTGCACCCATCCACTGAGCTGCTTGCCGTGCGAGGAGCAGCTGTGCCATGCCCAAACCTGTTTATGCCAGTTGTTTGCTATTATTTCATAATTTAATTAACCATAATGTAAACTAATGAAATAGAAGTACAAAGAGAAAGCAAGCTGAAGTTTTCATGCAAACTAAACTGATAGACTCAAAGGTGAGTCATTAAAAAAATGCTGTTGAATTGGGTGTGGATGAGATAAAACATCGGATAGCAAACCAGACACCTAGAAGGATTTTGCACTCAAGTATGCTTTGCATGTGTCTTTAACTTCTTCACTTTAATAAATCCATTCTAGAAGCCTTAGAAGATGCCTCATTTATGGGGATGGTTTACAAAAGAAGAACAGTGAGGAACCCCAACCACTAGACCCATATGCAAATAAAAGGCATTGACCAACCTCAAGAAATTGGTGAAGAAATGTGCACTCACATGTTCTAAGTTAAAATAAGATATTTAAGGTATTCATATACCTTCGGTTTCTGATGCCTGCTTTAACTGGCTTTTTAGGTTGACTGATTAACTATGGGTTCTGATCAAGTAGACAAAAGCTGACTGGGTCAAATTTTTGCTCCCTGGGGGAAGCCCATGAAATATAGCTGGTGTCTACTGAACACTGAGGTTGGAGGTGTCCGAGGTCTTCCATTTTAATATAGGGATCTTGCATTGGTCAGAGACCAGTCAGGACCAGGTAACTCAACAAAGAGAATTTAATATGGGGGACTCGAGGGGAAACAAGATTAACAACAGCGGGAAGCTGGTAGAGTACTCAGAGAGGGGGTAGTGTTCACAGAGCACTGACTCAGGGCTTTCCCAAAGGTGCCAGAACCGTGGTGAGGTTATCTGGGGGGAGCTGGAGCCACAGAGGGGACACAGGCACGGTACAGATGCCACCAGATTTAAGAGGGGGGGATACCTGGCTTCCACCTTTCTCCTACCCCAAGCTAGTGTCTCCCATTGGCCTAAACCCAGCCGGAAGCCCATTGGCAAGGGAGCCGGGGCAATGCAGCTGGCAGGTCAGCCCCCAGGATGCAGAGCAGAGCAGGGAAGAAATGCATCTGAGGGTGGACAGGCCCAGGACTGGCCCAGTTCTCCTGAAATCCAAAAAAGCCCCCACTGAATGACTCAGAGTGGAATTTAAGACGCTTTTAAGGCTGATCGTGGAAAAGTGAATATTTGGGGCCAGCACAAGAAGAAGGTTGTCCTCCTAGTGCCCTACAATTGTGCTACATAAGTGACTGACTATTCTGAGGCTGGCCTTAAGGGTAGTTATGGGCAAAAACAGGGACAGAGACATTTTCAGATGTCAACACAGGAGTTCACAGATGGGGAGGTAACAAAGTGCTAGGGAAGTGTTCACTAGGAGGCAATGCTGGGCTGCACCCAGCATTTTGATTTTTAAGGCTTAAGGGTCTTTTTTTTTTTTTAAAGGCTTTTCAAGTTTAATAGGCTTCTTGTTGATTATAACTAAAATCCAAAGGATGGCTAATTTCAATCGCCACTGCACTCTGTTCTGGCTGTTGTCCAACTGTTGCCCAAAATCAGATGCTCTGGACCCATTGGGCGATGTGGTCACGGCTGCCTGGATAGTGATGCTATCATCTGCCTGGGCTCTCTCATTGTTTCCCTCAAGTTTTTAGTTCATCTGCAGCCACTTTGGTGATGTCCAAGATTAGGCAGCTAATATTGGGGGTGGTGGATGTCAAATTTGTAGCATCTGACCAGTATTTAAGAGACTTTGCTGCTGGCAACCACCGGCTGTGTGTCTTAGGGCAAGTCTCTCCACCTCTCTGGGTCCCAGGGTCCTTGTCTGTAAAACAAGGGAGTTGAACTGATGCTATACATTTCAGAGTCATCCCTCTGACATTAGTTTTCATCACACAGGCCTTTAAATGAAGGTGAAGAAGGAAAGGGGTATTAGGAAGAAAGTAGATTGAGACCAGGCAGACCTCTGAGGAAGTTTAAAAAAAAGTCCCTGAGATGAGATTTTTTTCCCCCTTATCATACGCTTTTCTACCTAAAAGCAGAATTCTAAGCAATAAATCCTAGTTAATTGAGAGTTCTGGTTACTTGGGGCGCACTTAATCAAGGTTTTACTGCATTTTCAATTGTAGTGAGTTACACAGTGGTTTGCATATGCAGTTACTTCTGAAGTGACTTCTGTTCCCTGACCTCATACCTGTTTCATTAAAATTGAACACTTTGAAATGAAAAAGAGAGCACGGAGCAGAATGGTTCCACCTGGATACAGCTCTGGGGAAACAGCAGTCAACGTGATGAAAAGCAGCGTCCAGCCATGCCCATTCATTAGCTGCCCTGCCTGCAAGGCAGTAACTGTATTTTCAAACACACTTCACAGTGCTTTTCAACCAGGTGAGGCATTTCTGGGTTATTCTTCTCACTCTGGGCAGGTAAATTTGGTGCAAAAATCTCCCCCAATTCCCTCCTAGTAACGACCAGAATTTAACTTTGGCTGGCTAAGCAACATAACAGATTATCTCAATACTCCCAAAATGCTGTGCATCAGAACTCGGGCATTCTTGGGGCTGGAGGAAAATAAGGAGTCCTTGAATCCCCATTTGAGGCCGTTCTGTGGCAAGCAGTGGTGGTGCCATTTTATAGAGAGGTGGAGCAGAGGTCTGCAAAAGCAAAGCCGTGTATAGACCTGCACTGTTATTTGAGCCAGAGGTCTGGTGGTCAAAGCAAACTGGGATGAGAGTCCTGGGGCAGGGTCAACCTCAATCAGGTTGGGGACCTCAGTAGCTGATTATCAGGTGAAAGAAGGAATGAATGACTGAGTCTTGCCAAGGTGTCCTCCTACAGCCCACAGCTGAGGGACAGATGGCTGTCTCCTACCCTTGCTTCCCTGAGTGGCCAGATGGTAAGAAGCCTGAGACCTGTAAGCAGGCAAACAGCTGGGAAGCTCTTATGTGGAACCCAACAATGCACAGCCAGCCATATTTCAATCAGGCAGGCGGGCTGCAATCAAGGCAATCACCCAGTATCTCCTCAAAGCTGCCCTTTCTCCTGGAAGCTTCCATCACTGTCCTATAGTACCTGTAGCTCTGCCTTTATCGGGGGCTCTGGTCCCTGGTCCCATGAATGCTCTCCCACCCCTTCCACGGAAGTTCCTTTTAGTTCAGGCAAGTAAACATGGTTACATTCTTTTAGCAGGAAAGAGAAAAAAGAGAAAGTGCCAATTGTGAACATCTGATTAGAAAACCAAAAAATAGGAGGCAATTTGGTTTCTTCAGAGAGTGTGTGAGAGCAAGAGAGAAAGAGAGAGAGAGGAAACTGAATCACAGGCCTGATCTCTTACAGACAGGTCACAAGCTGAGCTGTGACTTTTTATGAAAGCTCCGAAATGGTAAGTTTTCTGACTGCAAGTGCACTTTCTGGGCAGGGCACTTAGACTGAGAGGAAATGGGGCTCCTGATGACATCAGCGTGGTCACAGATTGCTTCCTGGGCTCTGGCATGACTTTATCCTTATTTTTTTCTTTTCTTTTAAAATAATTATCAGGATGTGACAATGACAGGAAGATGACAAAGAGGGAGGGCAGGGGCCTGGCTGGATATCAGGTTGTTTGTGAGACTGAAGGACAGGGGTGAGTGGGGAAGGGACAGGTGACAAGATGCTTTCACCTGAGGTCAAAAGTCTGAATCTCAACATGACCACGAACTTTATGAATAAACGTTGTCCTATCTTGTGTGGCGTTTAAGAGGGATGGGTGAGAGGGAAAGGAGTATGGTGAACCAATTCAACTCAATGATCCTGCCCCCCAGGACTGCTTTTCGGCAGTTATCAAAGTATGTGTGGGGTCCATGTCATCTTTTCCCTACAGATTGCAAATCTCTCAAGGGCAGTCTAAGTTTATTTATCTCTGTTTCCTTGCCGCCGTCATCACCGCGATTGCTACTACCATTACCACCATGGCTTCCATCTCTACTCTCAGGGCACGGTCAGCAAATACACAGAATAAGTAGAAAGGAGCCTCCATTTTGGAATCTGTCTGCCCTTGATGACCCTTTTTTTCTGAAAACTGGCTCTTCTCTCGCCTCATAGGGTTCCCCTGGTTATTAAGGAATCCTGCTCACTGACCATAATTGATTGGAGCAAAGGTAGACAACTGACTTCAGCTAGGCTAGCCCAGACTTTCTCTACATGTTGTTAGACCTGATGGCCATATAAATATGGATCTTTTATGACCATCTTCTATTATGTGCAGGGAAAATCAAAGAGAGCTGATTTGTAGAGAGGAAAGGATCAATCAGTTTTATAGAGAGAAGCCAAGATGACATAGCATATGGCCCCAGAAAGATAGACAGATATTGAGGAAGTAATTGGTTTTGATTGCTTTCCTGGTTCCAGCCTCTCATGAGGTCTGGCTGTAGCGTTTTCCCTGTTTTTAAGACCCATGACATATCCTTTTGTCCTTGTAATAAATGGGACTTTCAGCTTAAGCTAGCTTGAGTTGTTTTTTTCTTTTTACTTGCATCCAAAAGTGTCTTAACTAATACAAAGTAACCACCTTGCCCCTCTCAGCAGGCGTCACTAATCAATCACAGTAGTCTTCCTGATAAGCCTCAGAATCCTTCATCTGACAATTATTACCCACAGAGCCAAATTAGTAGACAAGATAAAAATCTACTGGCAAAAACAAACAAACCCCACAAACTATTCGCTAGTCCAAAGTCTAGATGGGCTAGAGTACCAAAGAGTACAAGAGGAGAACATAAGAGGGAGTGATCCATTCTGACGGGGCCCTCTGAGCATGGACTTGAACACTGGGTGCGACTTGACCGGGCAGAGACGGACAGGATACCCTTCAGGTGTGAGGGATGACAGGAGAGCCTTTATGGGCCAGCCACTGTGTGACAGATGGATCAATACTCACCTTAGTGTATTCCTAATCACATATTACCAGACTGTCTCTGAGTCTCAGAAAATCCTTTTTGTTACTGTTGTTGTTTAGGATGCTCTAGAAAGATCCACTTAGAAAAGGGATACTAACCAAAGCCAAAAGTTGGCCTCAGCCAGAGCTGGAATGCTGCTTCTTGCATTGCTTCCCATTCCCTGTGGGACTTGGAGAAGGACCAAATGACTTGGATGGTCTTGGCTTCCAAGCCTGGCTTTCTCAGCAGTGCACCCTCTTTAGTGAATCTTGTGCTTTGTTTTCCCAGAATCCATTCCACCTTTTTTAGCCACAGCTTCTGATTTCCTTTTGTGGATTCCTGACTCTGGTCCATGTGGTGTGGGAAGGATTCCACATCTGGTTCCAGGGTGAAGTATGTGACCAGGCATAAGCCAATCAATGAGTTCCATGCTCTGGCTACAGGGATTGGTTCAGAGATGGGCATGTGACTTAAAACAGCCAATCAGGCTCAATCAGAGCCAAATCTAAGGCTTTAAGGACACACAAAAGAGGTGTTCTCTTTTTTCTACTGGACTTGAATTGGAGAGGCTTTGTGGCTGTCCTTGCTGTTACCAGCTTGCCACCTTGCAGACCTGAGAGTGAAGCTACTCCAAGTGGGAAGCAGAGCCAGGAGACAAAGAAACCCACATCTGAGTTTGCTGAGCCTGGGTGAAGGGGTATCTGAATCTGACCCTACCCACAGATCATTGCATTACATAGCCAATACATATTCTGTTTTGCTTCAGCCACTTTAAGCTGGATTTTCTCTCATTTGCATCCAAAAATGTCCTGTTACACTCTGCTTTGGTTACCTCATCAATAAAATGGGATTAATACAACAGCCAGCCTTTGCATAGGACTGCTGCCAGGAATAACTGAGCACCTATAAAATGCTTTATTAATTACCAGCCAGGCCCCAGCGGTAAACATTACCACTCCAATAAGTGGTTTAAGGAAAGGGCATTGAGTATTCTCCAAAGAAAAATAAATGTGAAGTATGTTGTCTCATCTTTCACACCATTTGTCCTAGCACAATGCCTGGCACAGAGTAGATGCTTAATCAATAATGGTCAAGTGTTCAAAGTTGTTGAAAGAACACACCTCCAATGACTTACCACTGACCCCCTGGGCTTTCCCCAATCCCTCCATTCAGGGTGAAGCCAGCCCAAGGAGGTCCTGTCCTGTAGAGAGCGTTTAAGTGTACTTCCACTCTCACTCTGGCTTTAGATTAAACTTTGTGACCACTCAGCACCCCTTCTCCCCCCATACACATCTTTGAAAACCCTGAGTCCTACCTGTTCTACTGGGGGGTGGGGGAGACTGCTGGGTGACAGGTCCAGCTGAGGACTGAGCAAGTTTGGAGATTAAGTGCAATTCCTGAAAATGAACTGGCAGGATGCAGCCCCCACCAACGCCTCCTGCTAGCTGTGTGGGGGGCGGGGGTCAGGCAGCCCCCGCTGGGTTCTGAGTCGGCCCCCCCATAAGGAGCCTGGTTATCACCATCCAACCTCAGGCAGCTGGCAGCCTTTCCCCTCCCACCAGGACAGGTACAATGGCTCCGTTAATGTCCTCAGTTGTCCAAATATCACTCATCACCTAAGACACGCCTAATAAAAGGCTAAAGGTGTCTCCTCCTATGCTTACTTCTGAACACAATTCACTGTGAAATTATTTGTGTCTCCCTGAAGCCGCTGTGCTGTAGCCTTCTCAGGTTCGTCCTTCGAAGCCTGAGCCCAGAGCCACTCCTGGGATGGGGCACCCACACCCCCACTTCTTTGGCAACAGCCAACTATTCCATTGCGCTTCCCTTCTCTCCTCTTCTCCCATCAGCACCGCCCCCCACCCTGGACATTTGGTTTGGGGGAGTTGGATGATTCGCCCAGGTTTTTCTCATCAAACGCTCCCTTTTCTACTTTTCTTCCATCGTCAGCAGATTAGGATAGGAAATAATTTACGTGGAAGTAGGTGATTCCACAGTTCAGCCTGCATGCTTGACAATTAACTAAATAAACTGCTTGGGGTCACTTGGAGTAACAATTCACAGACTTCCCTGTGACAGGCAAAAGTTAAACCCCTTGGCGTGCAGGACCTCCCCACAGGCGAGGAGGCAGGTTCTGCGGGAGGGAAATTCTAGGCATCTTATTATTCACCCGCTCCCTTTCCAGTCCTGACCTTAAGAGAACTCTTAACCTTCCTCCTCCAGCTTGCTAATGGGGAAATAAATCTTGGGAGAGTATCTTAAATTCTTTTTTATCACAGACTGTATCACTGAGATAATAAGACCAGCCTTCGGAGTAACCATTAAGCCACAGAAGGTGTGGTCATCATTTATGATTTTTTTAGCCTTAATTGCTAGACAGACACTTTAAGTGGGAAGTCTGTCTAATGAGCCCAGTCATTAAAACATCAAAAACTGTTATCTGGGGTTTCTATTTTAGTTAGACATTACATTATTTTAATAAGGGGGCCGCATTTCTTGTCACACGGTTTGGTAATGGAGGCTGGATCAACCCCCTGGGGATGGGGTGGGGGGAGGCAGGCTTGCCTTTGGAAAACAAGGTCGCAAATCAAGACTGAGCCCTGGAGGGGGATACAGATGAGCAAATCTGGGAACCTGAGCGGAGGAGGGCCCTGCCTGTGGGGGCAGTGGGGGACTGGAATGGCTGTCCTGACGGGAGGGGCGGGGGAGGCAGGTTGAGGGGTGTTGTGGCCTCGTGGTGCATGATTTTGGAGCTTTCTGATCTGTTGCTGCATCTCTGTGCACAGTGTCCTTGGGCTGGAAAATCTTCCCCTCTTGGACTCCTCCTTGCTGCCTGGGGAAGGAGGCAGCCTGCAGGCCAGCCCAGACCCTGGCCTCGGTGAGCCTCCCCTCTCCATCTGACCCTATTTCTTCCTCCTCTGACCTCCCATGACCAGCATTTTCAGAGCTGCCTGTGCAGCACCCGATCCTACCCTGGGCATTCTCAGACTGAGTGCTCAAGATTTTCACAATCATTGTTGGCTATTTTTTTTGAGGAAGATTAGCCCTGAGCTAACATCTATTGCCAATCCTCTTCTTTTTGCTGAGGAAGATTGGCCCTGGGCTAATATCCATGCCCATCTTCCTCTACTTTATATGGGACGCCACCACAGCACGACTTTGATAAATGGTGCGTAGGTCCGCGCCAGGGATCTGAAACTGCGAACCCCAGGCCGCTGAAGCTGAGCTCGAAAGCTTAACTGCTACACCACCGGGCTGGCCCCTGTTGGCTGCTTTTTATTGCTGTCCAATAGAAATATAATGTGGCGTGTGTGTAATTTTAAATTTTCTAGTAGCCACATTTACATTTTTTTTTAAACTTTATTTATTTATTTTTCCCCCCAAAGTCCCAGTAGATAGTTGTATGTCATAGTTCCACATCCTTCTAGTTGCTGTATGTGGGACTCGGCCTCAGCATGGCCGGAGAAGCGGTGCGTCGGTGCGTGCCCGGGATCCGAACCCGGGCCGCCAGCAGCGGAGTGCGCGCACTTAACCGCTAAGCCACGGGGCCGGCCCCTCTGGTAGCCACATTTAAAAAGTAAAAAACAAGAGGTAATTTTAATTTTAACAACGTATTTTATTTAAACCAATATCTATATCCAAAAAGTTATCTAATATATCCAATATATCCAGTATATCCAAAATATTGTCATGTCAACATGCAATCAATATCTTTTAAATGGTTCAAGAGCTATTTTACATTTTTTTTCATACTAAGTCTTACCCTTACAGCGCCTCTCAGTTTGGACCAGCCACAGTTCAAGTGCTCAGTAGCCACATGTGGGTAGAGGCTACTGCATTGGACAGATCACGGTTAAGCTTTGATTTTCCAAGTAGCTAATTGTCACCAAGCACTTATTCTGCGCCAGGCACTGTTCTAAGTAGTTTACATATATTAATTCATTAAACACTCACCACAGCCCCATTGAGTAGATGCTACTATTATGCCCATTTTACAGATGCGGAAACCAAGGCAGAGAGGTTAAGTAACTTGTTCCAAGTTACAGAGCTTATGAGTGCTACCACTGAAATGGGGCACATTGTAGATATGGGCGCAGCATATATTTGGTGCCTAACCATCCGCCCCTAGAACATTCTAAATTCAGCTGAGCCCTAGATGACTTGCAAATGTGCTGACAAATTCCCTGCCAAACCAAGCCATCTGGGAGCAGCTGGATTCCTCCCTCTGTGTGACTGACAGCCCTGGCCAGGGAAGCCCCAGGTAACCACCACTGCCTGGCTGGGGGCATATGTCCAATACCAGAAGATCCTCCTCCAACAGGAAACTTGCCAACATGTAGTCTTTCTTTTGAAAAAAGAAAACAAGAGGTTAGCCTTAAAAAGATAGCATTTCAAAAAAACAATTTCTTTAAAAAAAAAAAAAAAGCTTCTGACACTGACAACTTCTGACATTGAAGCATTGAAGAAGAACATCCCAGAATCCAGTCAAACAGCGGGAGGGCAGAAGATAACAACAGGAAACTGTTCCCACAGTTACTGTCACTCACCATCAAAACGATATCATTAACAGTAAAAGTACAACACACTCTAGCCCAGTAGATGCTCAATAAGTACTGGCTGAAAGAATCAGCTAACCTAGTCTTCTTGGAGAAAGTAGACAGGGCTTGATAGAAAGATAACCCACGGGAACTATTTCACCCCAGATACAACCATGAATGGTTATCAAAGCCAGGAAAATAGCATAGGATGACCAAAGCAGACAGAGCTTTGCATCAGAGGAGAGCAACGTCTCTGGTGGAGGATGAAGGCAAGAAGGGAAAAAACTTGAGGGCTCACGGCTACATCGCATGTATATCTCACACAGGCAACCATTCTCACTAGATTTGCACAAAACACATACAAAGGGGGCATGTAGAGGAGGGATGCCAGCCTTTCAAAAGGCGCGATCATAATTCACAGCACTGTGGTTTGGTTTTAAACTTTATCAGAATCCAATTCAACTGACCAAATTTATAAAGAAGAAAGGCGAACACAAGACAGGGAAGACCTGGTTGTAGGTGTATACAGTAGAAGAAAACGTCGGGGTCCTAGTGGGCCACAGAACAGCCCAAGATTTTCAAAGGTCAGAAAAGTGCATTGGACCTCATGTGGTCCAATCTGGCCCCACCGGGAAGGCAAAGACTCAGAGAAAAACAACAAAGACATCATCTGCAACCGAGGCGTCTGGCAAAGACGAAAGGATCACAGATAACGGAGTTGAGAGAAGACTGAGGGACAAGTTAATATAGGCCTGCTGGGATGCAGAAACTTCTGACCTAGAGCAGCATGCAGATTGCAGCATAGGAGAGAGTCACACAACCTGGGTTTGCATTCAGCCCAAACATCTCCCTTGGTCTGTGGTCTTGGGCAATTTCCTTACTTTTCAGAATCTTGCTTCCTTTATCCATAAAACAGGGATAAAGATAGTTGCCTTGGCAAGTTGGACAAATTGATAAAAAATATAGGTAAAGTGGAGATACCTTATGACTGGGCAATTCCACTCCTAGGTATATATATGCATAAGAGAAATGAAAACATTTGTCCACATAAAAACCCATACCTGAATGTTCATAGCAGCATTATTCATAAAAGCCAAAAAGTGGAAACAACCCAAAGGTCCATCAACTGCTGACTGAATACCAAAATGTTGGCGATCCATACAGTGGAATACGACTGGGCAATAAAAAGGAACGAAGCACTGATGCCTGCTACAACATGGATGAACCCTGAAAACATCATGCTAGGCGAAAGAAGCCAGTCACAAAGGACCACATATTGCACGAGTCCATTTTTGTGAAATATTCAGAACTGGCAAATCTATAGAGAGGGAAAGTAGATTAGTGGCTGCCAGGGGCTGTAGGGGGAAATGGAGACTGACTGCTAATGGGCTTACTTTGTAAGGTGATGAATATGTTCTAAAAATGATTGTGGTGATGGTTGCACAACTCTGTGAATATACTAAAAACTTCGAATTGTAGACTTTTAATGGGTGAATTGCATTGTATGTGAATTTAATTTGATAAAGACACATACATATATAAAATCCAGCCAGTGGCTGGCATAAAAAAGAAGGTACATGGTAATTGTTAGTTGTAATAGAAGATCCTTTCTCCTTCTTATTTATTTGCTGTGAGGATGCAGAGAAGCAAGTAACATGGGGACCTAAATACCCTCCTAAGTTGCCTTTCCAACTGGCAGCAAGCTTCAGGCTTCCCCGGGTGGTCCATTCCCCAAGTGGGACGTGAAGGGGTAGGCAGAGCAGGGAGTGGGCCGGGTAGGGTGTGTGTGTGTTGTGCAAGGCCTGGGGCAGGGAAGCCCTGCAGCGCGGGGCGGCCGGGTATGGGGTTTATATAAGAAGAGCCCCCGCCCAGCTGTCTTGGGATAATTCGGCCTTGACTGCTGCTAAAGCCACACTCCACAGTGCTTGCCTTGGCTGGCAACACATTGATGAATGAATGTCTCTGTGGCTCTGCAGGAGATATGTTCCCACAGGGCGGCTCACTCCCACAGGGCTAAACTGTGTCCAGAGTGTTTGCAAAGGCTGGATGCCCCTATCCCCTTCATTTCTGTCCTCTCCTCAGAAGACAAGCCCTCCCTTCTGGCCCCCAATTCTGCTGACATGGGAAGAATCTGGAATGGGATTTAGGATATGAGTGACCTTGGTTCCCATGCCCACGCAGACCCTTACATAGCACAGGGATCGCAGGCCCATGGGAAGGGGGACCTGAGTGTTGTTCATTTTTGTCACCCCACACAGGAGGCCCAATATACTTTGATGGAACTGCAGCAGACTCTTGAACCTCCTTTGCAAAGTTAGGAGCTTGGCAAAGAATCTTGATACTTCTCAACAGAGGCACTATTGCATCTGGGGTGCAACAATTTGGGGGCCTGTGGGACTGTGCTGGGCCTCACAGGACACAGTATCCATGGTCTTGGCCCACTTGATACCAGTAGTGCCGCCCAGTGGGACAACCCCCACAAGCCCCCTGCACACACTTTCCAGATGCCCCTTGAGGAGGTATTTTCCTTGGTGTTCTCCAAAGTTTTGTTCAGCCCTGATCAGTGGTGTGCTGGTAAACGTTTAACAATTGGCTCTCCAGAAAAAGGAGAAAAAAGCCATGAGGTGTAGGCCGTGCTGATTTTCATGCCGTAAACACTCCCACCACAGGGAGGGCTGTGTTGAACAATTGGTTCACAAAATTCCTAATATTGAACAACCAGCTATGGCACTCCCAAGCTGGTACAGGTAGACCCTAGCACACCACTGCCTGACATCGTATGTCTTACGTGTAGATCCAAATGCTAGTTAAAAAGGTGCATGAATTAAGAACCCAATTGGAATATTTTTCCTGTGGTCGTATTTTAGAACCAAATACTACTACTACTCATAGCATCCTAGGACCCGAACCAGGCTATGGAAAAATGGGAACTGTGTCACTGCACAGCACTGCTGTGGTGTTGATGCCAGGCGGGCACAGGCCGGAAAGGGGCAGCAGGAAGCGGCTGCTCCTGGAACTCCACCCTGGCTTCGGTGGCAGTCCCCGCCCACACTGTGAGACTGAAAGATTCTGCCTCCGGCTCCTCCCTCCTGGCCTTTTTTCCCTCCCTGCAGCTTGAATCCCCTCCTCTTCCCAGCATCTCACCTTCAGAGGGCACCTGACCAGCTCCTTCATCCCTAGGGGGTACAGACTTAACGTGTGCCTCCTCCCAGGGGACCCAGAATTTTCGAAAGGGGCAAAAGAAGAGGGCAATCCTTAAACCAAAGAATCCCGGACAGGGCACAGTCTGGCATGGCAGCTCTGCAAGGCCAGCAGGGCAGAGATGGCAGCTGCACTAAGAAACAAGGGGCGTAGACCCTGTTGTAGTGAGGGAGGGTTAGTGGAGGGGATGAGAGGATGGTACAGGCCAGAAACTGAACACCCTAGAGGAGAGATGTATGGAGATCTATTCCCCAGGTTGGGTTGGGGAGTCTGAGGAGGGGCCTGAGGGAGGGTTCCCAAGGGGCAGGAGGTCCCCGGGGTAACGGGTTTATTCACAATCCTGATTGTGGGGCTGCTTTCACCAGCAAAGCTATCCAACTGCACGCTTTAAACATGGGCAGTTTATTGTGGGTCAATTATCCCTTAATAAAGCTGCAAAAAATATCCCCAGGCAAACTGTGGAGATGGATATTTGGCTCCTCCCAGAGACCCAGCAGCTTGGAACAAACCATCCCGGCCCTTAGGAAGAACCAGGGAAGGGAGATCCGAGCAGGGTGGGGGGATAGCGGTGGAGGATGCGTGCTTTCTGGCTTCCGACCTCACACGGCACGGATTGCAGGAGCCCAGGAGGGGTGAAGGGAGGAGGGGAGGAAATGGTTATATAAGCGGGCTCAGCAAGCATCAGACTGTCCGGAATTGTCTGTTTGCAAGGATGAAGGTGATATAATTGGAATCAGAGCCTGAGCTGAACCAGGAAACGAGTGGAGATTTAAATACCAGGATGCAAAGTTTACCGAAGGGATTGGAGAAGGAGGGAGGAGGGAGCAGAGGTGGAGAACGTGAGGTGGGAGTTGGGAGGGAAGAAGGGTGGAGGAGGGGTCAGGAGAGGGAGGAGGGGAGGTTGGGAGGGAAAAGGCAGAGGAGGGGAGGAGGGGTGTGAGAAGGTTGAAGAAGAGAGAGGGGGATGGGGGAGGTTTGAGGAGGAAGAGGAAGGGGGTCGGGGAGGGTTGAGGAGGAGGGGTTGGGAGAAGGTTGGGGACGAGGGGGAGAAAGAGGAAGAGGAGGAGGAAGAGGAGGAGGAAGAGGGAGGGAGGAGGGCTGAGAATCAGCAGGAAAGGCGCTGATGCAGCAAGGCCGGGAGAAGTTCAAACAGCAGGCTCCCTGAGAGATTCCCGGAGGTCGCCAACACCTTTCAGGCAGCGAGGGAAGGGGAGCCTGAGATGTTTCTGGAGATAAGCACAGCTTGGGCAGAAGCCAGAGGCGGCCTAGAGGCTGGGACCGGGAAAACCCAGGGGCTCGGCAGGGCCTGCGGTGCTTCAGGCGATTCCGTTGCTCTCAAGGGGTACCGCACTGACATGGGAACCCACCTAGACGGCTTCCCCTTACCCTCTGGGGGCGGAGTCTAGGATCATCCCTGGAACTCTCGGCTCAGGTGCTGAGACAGAGCCTCAGATCCCTCCACAGGTGCCCAGTGAAGGAAAGCTCAAGTCGCCTGGAAGGAGCGCTATCTAGAGAGCAGCAGTAGACCCCGCTTAGCCCCGTCCTCCTTTGCTATCAAAATAAGTTCAGAGGTTCCCACGGTTTGGTTTTATGCCCTGACAAATGTCACCTCTTCCTCCTCCCCTCAAGAAGAGGAAACCTTCTCCCCAAATATTTGTCAGAGCCTGTGAAATTCCACCATTAGAAAGCCATTCCTTTGAGTACATCTGAGGCCGGGAGAGTGAAGCTACTAGCTCATGGTCACAGGTGTCTGACTCCAGAGCCCATGTCCTTTCCACCTGAGGGGAGCAGCCGGGGCCCTTAACCCCAGGAACGGTAGCAGCAGGCTGATGTGGAGAGATTGCAAGACTCCGGGGCCTGGATTTTCCTCACGCAGGGGAAACCTGGAGTGGGAAAGGGGGAAATAAGAAACAGTTGGGAGGAAACTT
Source organism: Ceratotherium simum simum (assembly GCF_057802395.1). Taxonomy (NCBI): domain Eukaryota; kingdom Metazoa; phylum Chordata; class Mammalia; order Perissodactyla; family Rhinocerotidae; genus Ceratotherium; species Ceratotherium simum. The sequence goes on from NC_141913.1 coordinate 37,233,166, forward strand.
GCCCTGCAGAGATTTAAGTGCAAGGAGGCTAGCCTGGGTAAGCGGGAATGCTGGGTCAAGGGCAACAGGACCTCGATACCGAGGAATGCTTTCCCCAGCCTAAGGACCCCGGAGAGGCACAGGCTGCAAGGCTCATCTACGCTAACCACCCCATTTTATAGCTGAGGAAACTGAGGTTCAGACAGAGGACAGGACTTGCCCACAGTGAGTCTGGGACAGACGGGACAGACCACAGGTTTCCCAATTTGCTGCCACGCGTGCTCTCTTCTCTGTTCCGGGGCCAACCACCCATAAGCAGCGCTGGGGAGTTAAAGGAACCCTGGGGAAGAACAGGAAAGTGAGCAGGAAGTCAGCAGCGACAAAATGAGATGGCACTCCTGGAGGGATGCCGGAACGCAACCCCAGGCTGACACGCTGGGGAAACCGAGGCACTGTGCTTTTGTACTCTATATTCATCAAACCCTTACAGCGGGAAGTGGGGATCCCTGGGGGTGCAGGGAGCTATAGCAGACAGGCCCTGGCAGGAGACATTTCTCAGAGGGTTCTGGAGCAGGAAGACTTCCTGGAGGAGAAGAGCTTGGGGAGGGAAGAGAAGACCACACAGTTCCAAGTGCAGGGCGAGGTGGGGGGTAGTGGTCCCTGCAATGGCCTTGGGTCCCTGCTGGGAACCCAGGCCAGGAGTAGAGGCGGCAGCCCCAGGCCGAATGGGGCCCAGGGGAGAAAGCCAGGGAGCAACGACACGCCAAGCCTCGAGCAGAGGGACCCTCAGCCAGCCAGCCGGGCCCACCCTGGGTCTCCACTACTGAACACCTGGAGCGTGTGCCTCTCTAGAAAGGGCCTCTTCCCTTTCTAGAACTGGAAAGAGCCAGAGGTGACTTCTGCCATTAAAAACGATGCTTATGAACAGTTTGCAGCTTGAAAATGCTTATGAAGATAAGTGAAAAAGTGGAATAAAACTTGTAAACAGTAAAATCGTCACTGTTGCAACAAACACACAAACAGTGCATGCATGGCGAGAGGAGAGGAGAGGAGAGGGAGGGAACACAGCCAAATGATGAACGAGTTTGTCTGAGGCAGGGCTGGGAGGAGCGATGCACAGAGGAGGAGCCAAACGATGATTGTGGATGTATATTTTCGAGATGTTCTATACCGAGCATGCGTTACTGTTATCATGGATGCAAATAAATCTTATTTATTGAAAAGAGAAAAAATATTTTTAAAAAAGGAAAAGAGGCACCTTCTTGTGCAGAGAGTGACTCAACCCCAAGCAGCCGCCCTCTCCACAAACATTTCTCGATCTCGCCCCCAGACTCGGGGAACCTGGTCTCCTCCCATTCCCCGGATGTTCCATGGGTCTGACAAGCAGCAGGGATGGTCCTCAGAGACACTTGTGGTGAAGGGGCACAGACCACTCCGCCCAAACAGAACTGCAGGCTGGAGGGATGGACCCACTTCACAGGCTAGGAGACTGAGGCACAGAGAGGTAACGTGACTTAACCATAGGCTCATGGAAAGTTGTTAGTAGGAGAGACATGAATCCTTTTTTTTGGCTTGGTGATCTTTCCTATTCTATATACTGTTTTACTGAATTTATTATTATTATTATCATCATCATCATCATCCACGGGCATAGCATTGTTTTGTCATAGAGATGAGAGCAATCACATTTGTGTGTATTTTACGCTCAGTCCTTGGGGCCCAACACAGTCCTATACCACACTCATCAGAGGGTGGATGCGCTGTGACTTCCTTGACCTCACCTGTATTTGCAGTGCCCACCCTGGCTGCCCTGTCCCTCACCTGGTTTGACGAGCATAGCTCTAAACGCCTCTCCGTTGCTGGTGCCTCTTCTCCAGCCCGCAGTGCATTTTTAAGAGGCATGTTCTTTAGGGAGCTAATTACCTAATTAGTGCATCTAGAGGAAGGCTTAAGTTACGAGGCTGATAATAAGGCAGAACCCATGGAATAATTGTGCAAGGCGGCTCCTTGCTGTCAGGCTCGTTGTCTGCGTCAAATTATTAATTACGATGCTTAATCACTCCTTTTCCCATTAGAACCCCTGAGATTTAATTCTCTTCCTTGTTTAGCCTTCCTAGAATACATGGTTCTGAATGTCTTTCTTCTCCAGGGTGATGGGGGAATGGCTTCATCCAGCTGAGCAGCCTGACAGCACCTGCAGCCACGGCCTGGCCGCGGAGGACAAGTCTACCTGTGCCAGCGGATCATGTCCTCGGGAGGGCGTACCTGGACAGGAGGGCCCAAGGAGGGGGTCCAGGATGGGGGGTGCTGGATGGGGCAGAGGGAGCAGCACAGCACAGCTGTTGTTAGTGATCCGATGGGGCTGTCAGGTGGAAATTAGGCTTATTCCGTTGCTCCATGGACAGAACTCGGATCAATGAGTACGTGTTGTGGAGGTTCGATTCGGGTTTCATAGACTAACTTCCTGACAATTAGAGCTGTGACAAGGACTGCGTGAACCGTCCAGGGGGCCAACCAGCCTCCGGTGGCCGGACGCGTTCTGGCAGCTCCTGGATCCCCAACCTTCAAGGGGCAAGGATTCCTCCCTCTTCTGTGCCCCTTTCCACCCTAAATTGATTGCAGGTGTCTGGGTCTGTCTGTCTACCCCACCCGAGGTCAAGACAGTTCTTGACTCATGCCTTTGTCCCCAGCCCCAATCACAGCCCCTGGGACAGGGGCTCAATGAACGTTTGTGAATTTGAGTTGGAATAAAAAACAAGCCCAGGTTCAACGAATCATAAAAGTTCAACAGGGATACACACGGACTGTTTGTATTGGGGGAATGTTCTTTACTTTTCTCCAAGTTGTGGGACAAATTTCTGTAATATTTGTGATATTAACAATTAATGTAAAGATTAAAAAGTCAATATGGGGGTCGGCCCAGCGGCATAGTGGTTAAGTTCGTGCGTTCTGCTTCAGCGGCCCGGGGTTCGCCAGTTCGGATCCTGGGCTTGGACCTACTCACTGCTTATCAAGCCATGCTGAGGCGGGTTCTCATATAGAAGGGCTACAACTCTACAACTATGATACACAACTATGTACTGGGGCTTTGGGGAGAAAAAAGAAAGAGGAAGATTGGCAACAGATGTTAGCACAGGGCTAATCTTCCTCAAAAAAAAAAAATTCAATATGAAACTTCAAAATAGTCCTTGGATGGCATTTTTCCCTTTTCTAAATATTTGGTAACCCAAGGCAAGCTACTACCCAGGACTGTTCTGATCCTGTTGCAATTGTCCAGGGGAGAAGATGGGAGCCCAGGGCGGGGGCTGGCAGGAAAGGGGACAAGAGGCGTGCTCTACTCAGCCTCAGATGTGACAGAGGATGAGCAGGCTGCAGAGGCAGCTGAGCCACGTCAGTGGTCCTGACTCTGGGACTTTTTGTAGATGGGCTTCCCTGCTCATTCATTTTAGAGACCAACGTTGTCAGGACAGAAATCAGAACTATCTATCTATCATCTATGTATGTATGTATCTATCTATCTATTTATCCATCTAAAATAGAAGAAACTCAGGCATAGCCAGTCAAGAAAAAAAGACAGGAAATGCAAATACACAATGTTTTGGTAGGCAAGTTAGCAATTTAGGACTCTACCATTATTATGCACATTCTCTTTCAGCCAGCAATTCTAATTCTCATTGTTGATCCTAATAGTTAAGTAGGTGCAATGGCTTTATTACCTAATATTAATCTCAGTATTGTTGAGCCAAAAGAAATTTTAAAAGTCCAACAAAAAAGGTTAAAGTATGAGATTGTATATTTATACAGTGAAATGACTCATAGTCATTAAAATGATACGGATAGTATTTTACTGAAATGGAAATATGCTATATTGTGATGTGTACAGTGTTGTACAGAATGATCCCAATTTGTTTAATGAAATATATGTTTATAGAAAAAATGTCTTGAGTGATATATATTTATAGTAATAACACTATAAATTCTCAGTAGGAGAATTACAGTAGTTTAATTTTCTTTTATTATTTCCTTCCTTTCTTGCTACAATGGACATATGTTGCTTTTATAATTAAAAAAAAGTTTAAAATTATGTATGCTTTTGTAAGGAAAAAAAGATCATTGTAGATAGTTGAGAAAAAGTTTGCAATGTGTATGTAAAGAAATCCATTGTATGTGTGCGTTTGTATACACTAGAGAAAAAGTGAAGAAAATATTAAAAATATCTGAGAGGATTAAGGACACACTCCTTATGTGTGTGTTCCTTCTCTTTGTTTACATTTTTCTTTATAAAATGAGTATTTTTTTGTGTGTGTGTGAGGAAGATCAGCCCTGCGCTAACATCCATGCTAATCCTCCTCTTTTTGCTGAGGAAGACCGGCTCTGAGCTAATATCTATTGCCAATCCTCCTCCTTTTTCCCCGCTAAGCCCCAGTAGGTAATTGTATGTCATAGTTGCACGTCCTGCTAGTTGCTGTATGTGGGACACGGCCTCAGCATGGCCGGAGAAGCGGTGCATCAGTGTGTGCCCGGGATCCGAACCCAGGCCGCCAGCAGCGGAGCGCGCGCACCTAACCGCTAAGCCACGGGGCCGGCCCTAAAATGAGTATTTTAACATAAAAAGTTTTGAACTTAAGGATTGCATGGTCTCACAAATGCTGAGTGGTTAAAGTGGGGTCTGTGCTTTAGGGAAAGGTAACACGAGCTGTCCACACAGACAACACCCAGCCCACATATGTGGAACACCTGACTCTGAGTGCCCGTCATGGGAAAATCTGCCCGCACAAACCCGGGAAGCTGATAGGGTGATATGTCTTGAGGAATCCTTGAAGGCGTCCTTCCTGTGGTCCTATGAATGGGCATTTTCTTGCAGACAGGAGTGTGACCTAAGGGAAAAGGCCTGGACCTGCTGGCCAGGACACTTATCTGTGACACCTACTAACTGCAGTCAGCCCCTCTAAGCCTCAGTTTTCTCGTCTGCTAAGTGGAAATAACATTCTCTGATCAGCCTTCGTTCTTAGGGGTGTAGATGTACATGAAAAAGCAAAACTGCCCAGAGGCAAGGGGGCGCCGCCACAGTCAGGTATTGGGAAACCAGAGAAGAGGCGAGAAGAGGAGCTTAACGAAGGATGATGGGAGCTGAACTGGTTTGTGAACCAGCTGGGCCTGGAGCCCCTCCCTGGAACCCCTCTGTCTCACAGGGCTGGCAGGATGCAGGGGGCAGGAGGTGCCCCAGCTGGTCCAGACCACTTGGCTTCATCCGGGGACCACCTCCTGACCTCGGGTGTGGCAACTTTCATTTGGCTCAAAGTCAAGGGGAAAGCCATGCAAATCCACAGGTCTAGTATTTCTTCCAGAATCTTAGAAATGGAACCTGTGCAAATGATGAACTAATCTTATCCTCAAACGCAGCCCTCAACACCGATTCCATCTCAAGTTGCATTTTGGCTGCTGGTGGTGTAAACACAGCCCCAGCTATATCGGTAACAACCAGCTCTGCCTGCTCCCTGTGCGAGGCATACCCCTTCCCATCATCAGCGGGGCCACACCAGGAAGCAGGCTGCTCACTAGCACACAGGGTGGCTGTGAAAACACAACTGGGCCAGGGGCCGGAGACCTAGACCAAGTCCCCCTTCAGTGTGGGTCTCTACTCATCTGTAAAACGAGGGTTGTATTGTCCCATGAAAGGTCCTTTCTGCTTTTGAGATCCTGGGATCACTTGGCGATGTACAGGCAGTAGTTCTGTCCTTGACAGTGGTCCTCATAAAACTGGGATTGATCTCATGTAGAGGGGGCTGGATGTAAATTTACAGGTGGCAGGAGTACTGGGCAGGAAAGGAATTCAAGAAAATACACTATTGCCAAGGACGTGGGGCAACTGGGAGCTGATGGACAGCTGGGGGCGTGAAAATGGGTACAACCACTTTGGAACACAGTTGGGCATTATGTTATGAAATTGAACGTGCACATCCCCTCTGACCCAGCAACCCCACTCTTTGATGTAGAGTACAGAGACTCCTGGACATGTGCTCCAGGAGACATGTGGAAGAATGTTCTCGGTAACATTGTTTTTAACAGCAAAAAACCCTGGAAACATCTTCAATGACACTGACCAAAAATCGGATAAATAGGTTGTGATGTATTTACACCATGGAAGATTATGCAGAGGTGAAAATGCATGAGCTACAGCCAGCGGCACCCCCACAGATGAATTGTAGAAACATAATATTGAGTGAGGAAAGTAAGCTGCAGAAGAAGACATACAGTTTGATTTCGTTTATGTCAAGTTCAAATACTGGCAAAACTACCAACAACTCTTTTTCTGTTTTTTTTTTATTCTGGAAAATATATATAACATGAAACTTGCGATTTTAACCATTTTTAAGTATACAATTCAGTGGCATTAAGTACATTCACAAAGTTGTGCAACGATCAGCACTATTTCCAAAAGTTTTTCATTATCCCAAAAGGAAACCCTGCACCCATTAAACAATAACTCCCCCTTCCTTGCTCCATGCAGCCTCTGGTAACCCCTAATCTACTTTCTACGTCTATGTATTTGCCTGTTCTAGATATTTCATATAAATGGAATCATACAATATTTGTCCTTCTGTGACTGGCTTATTTCACTTAGCACAATGTCCTCAAGTTTCATCCATGTTAAGCATGTAATAGACCTTCATTCTTTTTATGGCTGAATAATACATGTATATTATATAATCATATTATATATATATATATAATACACACACAAAATAACCCAAATACACATACATATTTTCTTATCAGTTCATCTGTTAATGAACACTTGGGTTGTTTCCACCTTTGGCTATTGGAAATAATGCTGCTGTCAACAGTCATGCACAAGTATCTGTTTGAGTGCTGATTTTCCATTCTTTGGGGTATACATCTAGGAGCGGAATTGCTGGGTCATATGGTAATTCTACGTTTAATTTTTTGAGGAACCACAAAACTTTGTAAAGAGTCCTATGTAAGTCGTAAGACCATCAGGAAAGCAAGGAAATGATATGCCCACAATTCAGGATAATGTTTATTTCTCAGAGGAAGGGAGGGGGTGCTCTGGAGGAGAGAGACCAGGGAGTTTTAATACTTTTGGCCACGTTCTATTTCTTAAACTGAGAGATGGGTTCATAAGAGTAAATTTATCATTATTCTTCACAACCTACACATATATTACAGATATTCTTCTACATATCTCAAATGCTACATTAAAAAAAAAAGAAAAATGTAAAGAAAAAAGTCAATCTATTCCCCTGCACCCTGATAGGACCGTGGCACAAACGCTCCCACCGGCAGGAGGGAGACGCCCCGCCATGCTCAAGGTGCAGTCCAGCTCAGAAGCCCTGTGTCTGCGTGTCTCACACTGCCCTCCCACTAGACCGCAAGCTCCTTGAGAGCAGCAATGAGTCTAATTTAACTTTGGACTCTGGTAAATAGTGCCTGCTATACATGTTTGTTCCACGAACAAATGGATACATCAAGATTCCTCAGGAGCCTCTTCCCGGAACCTAACGGCTGTGGCTTTCAGAAAGCCATCCTTTCTATCCACACCAAATGTTTCCAGCACAATCTTGAGGCCACCTTCTCTCTTCAGTCCTCAGAGCACATGAAGAGAGGAGTCGTCAGGCCCAAAGTAAGCTTCGGCCCCCAGTCTCTGCTGAGTTCCCTGCTTTATGTCACTGTCACCTCCCATCTCTAAGCCAGGTGCCCTGGGGCCAGCTCCCTCTGTGCCAGCGCCTCTGCTGATTTCTGCCACTTGGAGGTCCCTGCTCTGACCCCTCACCTCTGCTGGCTGTCCTGGCCACTGCCTGCCTTGGCCCTCTGTGCATACTTCCTTCAGAAGGTGAGAGGATGGTGCAAAAAGACCGGGCACGGTTCCACCCTGCTGTACCCAGGGTCGTTAGGAGTTGGAATCGACTCGATGACACTAACAACTCTAGCCCATACTCGGAGTGAGCCCTTTTATGCCCAACATCCTCTCATTGCCCAATGCTGGGGAGACGCTGGACAAGCATGGCTCCTGAATTGCTGCTCCACAGTGAGAAGCTGACAGTGCTGGGGGATGGATGACAGAGAGCCAGCTGGCCTCTGTGCGTCTACGTCTGCTTTTACCCCACACCTCCCTCTGCTGCTGTCCATCAGGCAGAGCAACCACCCTGCCTGTCACGTGGAATCAATTCTTCTAACACAACCAAACCACCCTCAGCCCAGGACCCTGACACATGTAGCCCTTTCTGCTGCTCCTTGCTGCTCGTGTCTCCTGTGCATTCCCATCCAGGGTGGAGAGGTCCCAGGCACCTGGTGTTCAGAGGCTGCCTCACAGAGGTGGCCCAGCAAGCACCCTGAGACCCAAGCAGGAGCCAGGGCCACATCTTTGGTATAAAACCGTGCCCATGAGGCCCACAATCCCTGGACAAGAGCTGGGAGAGCAGGGCCCCGAAAGGCTGTGGCCATTCTCCCAGAGGTCCCTGCAGGTGGGAAAGGATGGACACATACCTGCCAATGGTTTCCCACGGGTCGCAGCCTCCGCCAGCACTCTGCCAATGCTAGCAGGTTCTCCTTCTAGTCTCGGTGCCTCAAAATTCCCTCCCACTGGGCATCACCTTATCTGTCCTTACCACCCTGCCTGGGACTTCTCCTCATATCGGCAGAGCTAAGCAACACCCGTGTCACCAAAACCTCACCTCAGTCATGACACTCCCTGGCCCAAACACCTTCAGTGGCCTCCCTCACTCCCCCCCGCCCCACCCCCCCATGTAGCCGTTTATTCACTCACAAACACAGTGAGCCCTCAGCAAGTCCTGGGCACCCTCACAGGCTGTGCTGGGAACTGGGGACACACAGACAAAGAAAACCCGGCCCACACTCCTCGGCCTGTCCCTCGAAGCCCTCCACTGTTAGAGACCCTACCTACATTTCTGCTGGCTCCTGTCTCTCCCCCACATACACCTCCTAATCCAGCCAACCTGGAGCGCTCGCTTTCTGAAGACACCTGGGCCTGCCATTGCTTCTGTCATTCCTCATCTATTGCTGCTGAAATCCTTCAAGGCCCTGCTCAGGTGACACTTCCTCCAGTAAGCCTTCCTGGTTAACCCCACCAGAAGCTCGTGTCTGAACAGAGAAAGCGCAGGGCCTGCGTCACTCAGTCCATCGAGTTCTCCTCCAGTCATGTTGTGAGGGTTGGGCAGAACTGCCCCAAAGGGCGTTACATTCCTCAAGGGCAGCAGCTCTACATTCTAATTCTTTTGCATATACCATGGCACTTAGCATACCCCTGGGCACCTGAGAAAAAGCTGTGACCTGAGAAAGGACTTTGTTTTTACCTCTCTGACAGCTCCAGTGATGCAAAAGTCTGGTGACGGGTTAGAGCTGGGAATCTACCAGCTGCCTCCCCTTGCTCCAAAGATCCAACAGCCATAGAAACCACAGGTATATTCTCAAGCAAAAACAGGCTATATCAGAACATACCAGTCCCTACCTGGACAAAACAAGTTTTCAGCTCTTTATAAACCATGAGCCTTTCCTTATCATTATCTGAAATGCAGGTGCTTCAAAAGCAAAGAGAGTGTCCTGTAGGCAGAACTGACCAGAACTCACAGCCGAGGTCAGTAGATGGAAGATAAGGGAAAGGATGAATGCATGATGAGCTCATGGACAAGAGAAGACCCTCCCAGTCTTGGGTGGCTCTGGGAGGGTCACTTAACCTCTCTGTCCCTCAGTTTCTGCCATCCTGAGAGGCAGCCTTCCGTGGAGGTTGAGCATGGGCATTAGGGGAAGACTTCATGGGTTCAAATCCTAGCTCAGCAACTTTCCTGCTGTGTGACCTTAGGTAAGTTATTCAACCTCTCTGGCCTCATTTTTCTCAGCTACAGAATGGAAATACTAAACTGCCCCTCATTGGTTGGTTGTGAAAGTTCAGTAAGTTAACACAAGCAAAGCACTTACAACAGTGCCTGGACCACCACGTGCCCTGAGTTAGAGGTAGCTTTTACTGTACAACAACATAACTTGCGTATTTTGCTTCACAAAACATTGGTCTGTGGATGGAGCCTGTGTGACGTCTAATGAGCTATCCAAGTGGAATGAATCTTTAGTAAAACATGCCAAATGGCTCTTCAGAAAGGGGCTACCAGGGCCGGCCTCGTGGCTTAGCGGTTAAGTGCACGCGCTCCACTATTGGGGGACCAGGTTCGGATCCCAGGTGCGCACCGACGCACCGCTTCTCCGGCCATGCTGAGGTCATGTCCCACGTACAGCAACTAGAAGGATGTGCAGCTATGACATACAACTATCTACTGGGGCTTTGGGGGGAAAAAAAAAGGAGGAGGATTGGCAATAGATGTTAGCTCAGAGCCGGTCTTCCTCAGCAAAAAAAGAGGAGGATTAGCATGGATGTTAGCTCAGGGCTGATCTTCCTCAAAAAAAAAAAAGAAAAAGAATACCAATTTATGTTCCTTTCAGAAGACATGGGTGAGAACATCTATTCCACTGCATCTTTGCTTGCCAGCCCTGGCTATTCTAATTTTTTTAAACAAAGTTTTGTGAAATTAATGAGTTGAAAAAAAAAAAAGGTGGTATCTTGGAGTTTTAACTCGAGTTTTTTCACCATTAATAAGGTTCAACATTGCCTCCTATGTGGCCATTTGCCATATGCAATCCTACCTCCATGAACTGTCTGTTGCTTTTCCCTTTTATGCCACTGAGAGGTATGTCTCTCTCTTAAGGTTTATGAAAGCTCTTTTTATAGGGTTAATATATTAAGTTTTTTTTGCCATATGTGTTACAAATACATACATATGTTTTTTTAACTTTTTTAATAGGAAAAAGTTCATTGAGAGACCTAAAATATTTAGTGTTTGCCTAGTCATTCCTCTCTTAGCATTTTATCCTAAGAAAATAACCAGATTTTTGGAGCCAGGCTGTTCATTCTAGAGCTATTTATATTAGGGAAAACTGGAAACTACCCAAATATATAGCTATTATGGTACATTAATGTGAGTGAATAGTATGAAGCCACAAAATCAGATTTTCTTATGAATGATTAAGAAATGCTCATAGCTAACAACGCTAAATGATAAAAGCAGCATGCTGTCCAACATAATCCCAATCTGGGTGAAGTAAAAAAAATTATACATATGCTTTAAAAAAGGTGGGAAGAAGACATGCCAATGGGCCGGCCCCGTGGCTTGGCGGTTAAGTGCGCGTGCTCCGCTACTGGCGGCCCGGGTTCGGATCCCGGGCGCGCACCGACGCACCGCTTCTCTGGCCATGTTGAGGCCGTGTCCCACATACAGCAACTAGAGGGATGTGCAGCTATGACATACAACTATCTACTGGGGCTTTGGGGGAAAAAATAAATAAATAAAATTATTAAAAAAAAAAAGAAGACATGCCAAAGTAATAATGTATTAATTGGAGTTAGTTCTGAGTGGTAGAATTACTGATGCCTTAATCTTCTTTGTACTTTTCTGATTTCCCAAATTTTCCATAATGCATTATTTTATAACTAAAAAAAGATTTACTTTTACCCTGTCAGTCTCTCAAAATCCAGCACCCATCAGATGCCTCATTTGGAGGCTTGTTAAAACATAGATCGCTGGATCCACCCCCCACCAGGTTTCTGATTCCGTAGCTCCAGGGTGGGGCCTGAGATTCTGCATTTCTACAAGTTCCCAGGTGATGCTGATGCTGCTGATCCAGGGAACACACTTTGAGAACCATGGCTCTATACTAAAGGGTATACCTTCTCCCATTGCCTTGTTTCCATCTAGGTTGAGGAGATAAAGAACATTGGCACCTAATCTTCTTAATCTTTGAAGATGAAATAATTGTTTCTACCAGGTGAGAAAGGACACAGAACATCACCACAAGCCCAACAGGCAAGCGTCCTCATTCCCACTGCCAGCCCCACATTCTTGGGAAACCTACATTCCATGCATTCCTTCCCTGAAACTACTGGCACCTCCCTTTCCTTCTCATTTTCCAACCAAGTGAACTTTGGGAAATGGGGGCATTTCTCATTAGTATTTGGTTCCTATATTTTGAATTAACCCTCATGTGTGGCAGGCGGGTCCAGCCTGGCCATAAACTCCTGGTGGACCCGGGGAACGTTGCATGGGCCCATCACAGGTGCCCAGAAAATGTGTGTCGGTTTGACTGGGTCCCTCCTGCACTCTAGGGGCTGTTTTAGGCCAAGAGGACACGGTGCAGAGCAAGATTGGCTGGGGCCCACCGTCACGCAGCTTACATTCTAGTGGGAAGACATAATAATACAAAAACATAAATAACGATCTCATTGATGGAGAGGAGCACTCTGAAGAAAATAAAACAGAGGAATAGAACTGTAAGTGACTGGAGTGGGGGTTCCTTTAGTTGGGGACTGAGAGAGGGCCTTCTGAGTCTGCAGCGTGTTGGTCCTAAGAGACGTCAAAGGGACAGGCAGGGCAGATCTTGCTGGGTCCCGTAGGCTAGTTTCTCAAACTGCAACATGCATACAGCCCAGAGATTTTGACTTAGTAGGTCTCGGCGGGGCCTGAGATACTGCGTTTCTGTCAAGCTCCCAGGTGGGGTCCAAGCTGCAGCTCAAGGGACCACCCTCTGAGTAGAAAGGAGTTTGGAATTCAACCTAATTACAATGGAGGGCCACTGAGAGTTTGAAGCTGGAGAGTGATAGACCCCATTTATGTTTTAAAAGATGATTCTGGGGGAGAGAATGTGTGGGAGGCTCCAGAGCAGAAGCAGGGAGGCAGGCGGGTGGGAGCCCAGGGCGCTGGACCACTGGAGGCAGCAGTGGAGGTGCAGAGAAGTGGCCCGGTCCAGGATGTCTGTTGGGACAAGCCTGGCAGGACAGGCTGTGGGACTGGATGCCATGGGAGGAGGGAGAGGGAGAAACAAAGGAGATTTAACCTGGCACCCAGCACGTAGGTCTGCATAACCCTAGACAAAGGGCAAGACGGCGCTGAGCCCCACCCTCCCATCAACCATCAGGGTTTCACTTGAGGACTGAACGAAGTGGCTCTTTTGGGACCATGCACACACAATCTGGGTTCCAGGCCTTCCCTGACTTGCCTGAAGAGGATGGTGGGAAGGCACACGGTACATTTTCACACTTGAGTCCTGGAGCACCAGCTCAGAAAGGAAGGAACATGGCTGCAGGTGGAAGACGGGGCACCTCAGGAGACTCTGCCAGGACTCTCAGGCTGGCCCGGCCCTCCCGGAGCTGCCCCCTGGTCCTGGGGCTCTTCTCAGGGAAGGGAGCCGCTTCCCATGCCCGCTCCTGTATTCCTGCAGAGCCATGCCCAGGAGAACTATTCTTCCTCGTCTTCCACTCCAGTTAAGAAATAGCTGTCCCTTGGAGACAGAGATCCAGGCCATCAGCCGGGCCGTGATCCAGGAATGATGGATGGAGGAGAAAGAGAAGGTGGACCACCAACCTGGTGGCAAAATCATTACATAAGCAACTCTCAGGCACCCATGTGTTTGTATCTTCACAGTCACCCTATACTCCACCGGTGTCACCAGAGCCTTCCCCTTCTCAGCACACGCCAGCTTCTCTTGCTGTATATTGTGAATCTTCTACAACCTTCTACAACTGCTCTGTCTCTCCTTTTTTCCTTTTTAAGGTTGGATTAATGCTCACTTAAAATATTGATGTTTATTATGTCACAATATTAAAGGGTAATTTAAAAAATGCCCACACTAGACCCCTCCCCCACACATACTCACATTTACGCACACTTTAATACATCTATTTCCGTATCTTAGTTCCCTTTGAACCGCATTCTCATGCATTCCCTTTTATACAAATGGGATTCTGGGCTTAGCCGTGTGCGGAACTGATGGGCAGTAATTCGCATGGAAGCTTCAGATTGAATGAAAGAGCTTGGCCTGCAGAGCAGGGGATAGGCAGGAGAGAAAGCAAGATCAATGGTGTCAGCCCCCACCTGGCCTGGAGGCAGGTTTGAGTCTGTGAAATTAGGGCTTAGAGGAGAGGCTGAGGATTGTGTTGCCCTGGTGCAAAGGGAGTGCTGAGAAAGGGAGAGGGCTGCACGGTGGCTCTGGTGTCTTGAGGGCTCCAGATGGCCCCGGAGGGGTGGCGTTCTCACGGTGCAGTGGCAGCGAGACTGGAGAATTAGTCTGAGCTGACCTGTGCCTGGGGCCTCTCGAGATACCGCGGTCCCTCGTGACTTACAGCAGCAATGCGAGGTTTCCTGCACGTGCCGGGGGAGGGACCAGGGTCCTGCAGCCGGGCAGGCTGAGCTTGGAGCCATCGGATCTGGCTTGGAAACTGGGATCCATGCGACCCGACAGTGACGCCAGCACAGCCCAGTGGAGGCACAGCGTGTGGGCAGCATGATTTTTGTTCTATTACTTCTCATCTAATGGTGCTTCATAAACCCACTTCCGTGTTGCTGTGCAGTGTCTGCGTTTGTCCCTTTCATGGTATGCAATATTCAGTTGAGGGGATGGCCGACAATTGATATTACCATTCTCTTATTTTTGGCTACATTGATTGTTACTAATTTTTTTCTGTCTTGTGAAGACACGCAGTGGTTGTTTTATCTCCATTTTACAGGCACACAGCAGCTGGCGCAGGGTGTGTGTGGGGCGCAGGGCAGAGACTATATGTTCTGTCCTGCGCACACGCGGGTTGCCCTGTGTAAGACCTCTAAGCAAGTGGTGCAGTTACACCCACGGTGCCATACGGTTACAGCCGATTCTCCGGAGAGGCCAAAGTAGCCGAGGCTGGGGAAGGCTGGGAGCACAGGGATTAGGCTGACTTAATATGTTACAACATGCTCTGGTGAAGTATCTGAAATGGGCAGCAAAGTGCAGGGGGTGGAGCTGAGGCGGGGGCATCCCAAGAGAGAGTGAGAACCAGCCACTTCAGGCTTGTGGGAACCACAGGTCAAGTTAACACGAGCACGACTTCCCTGGGTTGGGGAGTTCACACAGCCCAGGACTCCTGTCTAGCTGCACGTACAGTGCACCCCACGAGGGAGAAAAACTGCCCACACCCTGTGCCTCTGGGCCACTGTGCCTGCGTCACCGTAGGTGCTCAGTGAATGAATGAATGAGTGAACAATGAGGGAGAGCAGCTTATGTAACACACAGTCTAACCCCCACTCCCTAGAAAGTTGGAATATTCCCTCCAGAACCCCGACTCCCCGCAGAAGGAAGGGGTGCAGATCCATGCAGCTGGGGGATCCTGTCCCCAGAGCTCTGTCCAGAGAGGCTGAAACCCTGAGCTGTATCATCACCTCCTAACAGCTGTGGGGGCCTGGGTGATGGGTTCCCAGGCACAGAGACCTCCCGCAAGCCTGCTGCCTATGGCTGTACCCAACGTGGATCACTGATCGCTTTATGATCACCTATTATGTGCTCAGCTCCACTCCATGGACCAAGGGGGAGAGAGAGAGCATTATAGGATATACTTCCTGTCCACAGGGGGTTTACAAACTGATGAGAAACATGAGCCATATACAGGCTGCAGAGGGCACAGAGATGAGCCACCCATATCCCCCTTCAAGAAGGACTGGTGGCCCCGGCAGCTGGGGCTGCAGAGCCGCCTGACCCAAAGTCATGCCCGTCCAGGGACGCCCACATTCAAGAACTGCCTGAGGCGTCAGGGGCTCTATAAAGACATGGGACAAACCAGAGGGGCCATTTCAGCTCCAGAGGTCCCCATGGGGTTGGCTGAGGCTGGCGGGCCCGCATCAGCAGCTTCTCCCCTGTCCCTCCTGCTCCCTCCCTCAGCCTCCTGCAGGAGTTGGTCCCCAGGGCACTCCTAACATCCTCACATCCAGAGCCCCCAGCCTTGGAGAAACAGGGACTACGAGACCGAATAGAATTCATGCATTAATATTCAGGGTTAATTCTGTAGTTCAGACTCTAGGCGCTGGAAGAATGGTGGATATAGAAATAAATGCTGCAAGGTACATCCTTAAAATACAGTTCTCCTTAGGATTTATTATGTAAGTTTTTATTAATCTATAAGACACAAACACATCTATGTTACAGTCTTGTTTATTAACATGAGGAGTTGTTTCTCTCGTATTTTATGTATGAAATACAGCTCTTGGGGTACTGATGGACAGGAGGTGATGCAGCCTGGGGACAGTGTGATGGTTTCTTCCCTGCAGGGCTCAGCCAGCCAGGAAAAATGCCAATTAAGGCAACGCTGTCTGTGAGGGATCATTTCAGTTGCCACGTTAACCCCTCGACCTGGGGATCACAGGCTGGGTACTATCTCCCCAACTCTCCAGGCAAACTAGGCCCCTTTAATTGGCATTTGTTCCTTTGGGGTGTGGTGACCTCTACCTGGTCATGTTGAACTTTGCAGGGTTGATGAAAAGTCAAGCAAAGCCTGCAGTCTGTCTGCCTGTCTGAGACCCTTGGGCGAGACTGGGATGGGAGGAGGCAGGAATAGGTCCCCCCATGTGAAAGTGTTGGGAGACACCAGGTAAGCCAACAGCATATGCTGGAATGGAATCTGCACCATCATCCTCAGAGCCAAATAGAATGCAGCCAACCACCTTGGAGAACTGTGGTGTTTTGTTGCTAATCGCCTTTTTCAGATGCTTTTACTACTAAATTATTGTATATCTTATTATCTATTACATTAATCATTACTACAGACAGCCAGATGAGAGTAGGGGATGGGGGAGAGTCTGCATGCCCACCCCTGCAGTCCTGGCCGACAGGACCAGCTACCACAAGTCCTAACCGTGGGAAGACCACAAGGGTCTTTGGAGCACAGTTACACTGGGAGCTTGGGGGTGGTGCTGCTGGCCCCAGGACCTTGGGATTAAGGCCGGGATGCTCGCCCTCCCTGGTGAGACACTGGGAATCCTCATGGGATACTGCTTGGCATTTTTGGTTTGGTGTCTGTCAAGTGCTATCTGAGCCGGCCCTGGAGAGGCTCCAGTTCCTCAAGGAGCAGGGGTGAGTGAGAAAGCAGAAAAGCAAAGACATCTTTCTGGGAAATGGACAGGAAGGGTTTTAGCATTAGTTGGTAAGAGAGGCCCTCACTGTCACCCTTTCTCTCAACCCTTCTGCTCCAATAAGAACAGCAGGGGCCAATATAGGGACAACCAGGAGGAAATGGAGGCCAGGGCAGGGCAGGAGCAGTGGCTGCTGACCTCAGCCCTCAGCTTTCCACAGTGGTGGCAGGAGAAATGCCATGTCACAGGCAGAACACAGGAGCCACTGTGGAAAGGAGAGGCTCTTGGTGGGGTTGAGGGGGTGTTGGAGCCCAGAGATTTGCTGTATGAAAGCTCTGAGTTGAAAACTATTTTCAAAATTATGGCTACTATATGCTAGATGTGGTGCATAATTTATCTTTTTAATTTTTTCATCAGCTCAGAATGCAGCTATGATTTTCCCATTATACCGGTGAATAACCTGAGGCTCAGAGGTTCCAAGAGGTTCACAGTGACCCGGTTGGAAAGTGGATGAGCTGAGACTGAAACTCAGGTCTAAGTGATTCTCACCCAGGAGGGGCCTCCTGCTGTGGAAGCGGAGGACGGGATCTCCATCCTGAATGGGCTCCGGGACTAAATAATGTCCCCAGCCCTGAAAGGTATGTCTCCTCTTGGCTGCCTTCCAGATATCCATTCTTGTCCCCCTGAGCCACTGGCTGCCGGCTGCCTTGCTGGGGACCTCCCTTGTTTATAGGGACCATGGACAGCCCTCTGTGCCTGGGAAACCACCACTCAAAGCAACTGGTTTCAGGATCCCTCTCTCCCGGTACTCAGCTCACAGTAGGCTGGGGAAGCATTATGGAGGGTTCTGGCCATAACGATCCAATGGCCATGAAAGGCAGTCAAGCACTGTGGCAAGAGTGTGGCCTTGGGGGTAAGCAGACTCATGTTCTGGCTCCACCATCCACGGAGAAGAACTTTTGGAGCAAGAGGCCCTTCTGACACCCTGTCTGCCTGGCCTCTCATTAGGTGGCCCCAGTGGACTAGGCCATCCAGGGCACTGGCCTTGCCCAGTCAGCCCCAGGAGACACCGTCCATTGCAGGAGCCAGCGGTGCATTCTAAGAATGCGTGACGTGCAGAACCCTTTCCCTAGTGCCCTTTGGGCAAGCGATCCTGGAAGGGCCCTGCCAAGAGCAGGGCAGCTGGGGTGTGCCAGCGCAGGGCCACTTCAAGAGCACTGAGAGCTGCAACGTGTGCTCTGGGAAGCTCTGCAAACTTGGCCAGGACCATTCTTTGGTGATTGTCATTTTTACAACATTTGATCTCTTCGAAGGATATCATTTAAAAAGTTTATGGACTGATGTTTTCTATTTCCTTTATTACCTCTCATGCTGATTTCCCCCTCCCTCCCATTATTACCTGCTCTGATTTGATACCTGGTAATAATTACTTTGAAAAACCCATTACGTGATAATTCTTCACTATCATTGGTAAATCAACTTAGTCTGAGAGCAGGCCAGAATTTTATCATAGACAGGCCTAAGGAGTTTCTAATTAAATATACCAGGATAACTGTCTCTTTAATCTACCCCCGACACCCTAGGCTTGAAGACAGCCCTGGTGTGCTGTCCCTCTCTGTCCCCTGTGTGAGCTCTGCCCAGTGTGAGCACCAATGGCTCTTTAATCCAGTCACCTTAAACCGATTGTGTACCTACGCCTCCACTGCTTTCCACAAGGTGCTGCTCAGCTTATCTCCAAAATTTCAGACAGTTGTAGTCCCCAGGGGAGATCCTGGCCAAATGGATGTCCACATCCAGTTTCATGTCACCTGGGGACAGCTGCTTGGAATGGACCATTGCGATGCATCACAGTGTGTCCTGTCCAAATGGTGAAGGCCAACACTTACAGGCTGGGCACTGAGGGGTTCTCTCATTCAGTCTTAACAGCAACCCTATGAGGTTTCAACCCCATTTTACAAATGGGGAAACCACAGCCCAGGGACGTTAACTAATTAGCCCAAGGCCACAGAGCCTGTAAATGACAGAGCTGGGACTTGACCCAGGCCCTGAGTCCAGAGCCTATTCCAGTGCTAAGAGGCTGTGCTGTGCTGCTTCCTTCAGTCCTAGCTCAGAGCACTTCCATGCAGCCTCCCCTGAGCCCTCTGCCCCTCGTGCCCTGCTCTGACTCAACAGCAGCACCTTTCCGGACCACTCAGCTGAGTGTAACACTCGATTCTATAGAATTTTGCTGCATTTTCAAGTCTTAACTGGGTAAAGAGATGACAACCTTTGAAGGGCAGGGGCCAAAGAGCTGCATCTGTGTCCTTCCTGGGGCCAGCACAAGGCCCGGCACACAGCAGGGGCTGCTTCTGTCCTCGCTGATGAGGCATCACCTGCGATGGCCCCACTGGCTGTGGGGAAGGCCCTGGGGGCCAGCGTTCCTCTTCCCAGGGCCCCATCCTTCCTCTCTTTGGTTCCCCTCACAAGAGGCTCACATGGCTGGCCTGGCCTTTCTTCCCAGCATGGGCTCAGGGTTGGCTGACACTCAGCCCCTCTCCTCTGCCTGGGTCTGCAAAGAGTTCACCACCATGTTATTGGAAAGACTTCCAAGAGCTGGAGGCCAGGTTCACTCAGAGGGTGCACCACAGGAGTGGGAGAGGAGGGAGGGACAGGATGGTTAGGGACTCAGCAGGGAGCCCCGAAAAGAGAAGGCAGGGAGGAGGAGACAGTGGAGTTGAGAACCCCACAGCTGGGTGCACATGAGGGCGAGCCAGGGGCTGCCTGCCTAGCCGAGGGGCCCACCACCCCAAGCCTGCAGCCTCTGGAATACCCCTAAAGCTCCATCTTTGCATTCGCTCCATTTGTTCCCCAGTCTATCCAGGATCGGTCACACCCAGTGCTACCTTGCAGAAACCCAGTGGCCTACATATAGGGAAAGTGTTCTCACCTGCCCAGACATCAACCTCTGGTCTGTTTGGTCCAGCTCGTCCTTTCAGAAGCCCCTGGTTTTCCCTGCAATGCAACCCAACTGACTGTCCTCCCCAAGGTGCCCTCATTCTGGTCATTCACCCTCCTCTCTACCATCATCCCACCACCTCGGGCCAGTTCTGTGCACAGGCCTCACAAGCACCTATGTCGCTGGATTAAAGTGGTTCTTGGAGGTCTCCGTTCCTGCATAAACAACTGCCCCCATGCTCTGCCCACAGTTATGTACTTTGCTTTATCCTTGTGCCTGAAGTCCCACCATTAGAAACGTGTGTCGGTAAGCCTTCTCTTTCAAAGACAGACACCCCAAGAAGCAGAGTAATGTGGTAGCCAGTGTCTTCCACAACTTAAGGTGAATTAGCATAAAGAATTGGGTCTCTCCTGATAACTAGATTGGATCATCATTAGAACGAGAGGATGAAGTGAGAGTTTTGAAGGGGTGCTAAGAGCTTGGTGTAGCGGGGTGGTGATTTTGGAACACAGACTGATTCCTGGATGGTCAGGCCCCAGCGGGGTGGAAGAATTTGAGTAATAGAAGAAAAGCTTGAAAATACCAGTAAAAAAAGTTTACTGTAAATGCCTGTTTCGCTGCCCTCCACAAAAAATTGCCAAAAGGGAGTGATGAAAAACTTGGGGTTGGCAACACACTCAGGGTGGCTTCTTAACTTCCCAGAGTCCCTGTCACCTGATTAGAAGCTCAAAGCTTAGCCAGTCAATATTGTTAGGGTGGAGCGTTCACTGAGGACACACACACACACACACACACAGACACACACAGACACACACAAACACACATACACACAGTCCAAAGGAAAATACAGTAATGCCCAGAAATCTACCCCAAACATGTTCCCTTCCAAGCTGCCAACTGAGGAGGCCTCACCGAACAGTAGGAGGCGGCAGATCAAGCCCACTTCCTTTTATTGCAACTTCTACCCTTCTAGAATTTCTCCTTCTCTGCAGGTCCAGGCCACAGAGACATTAATCCATATTCAAATGAACCTTCAAGGTTCTTCCTTCATTAGAAAAATAATCTCCCAAACACCCCAAAGCAGCAGCTCTAATGTCATCATGTGTGCATTTATCAGGAAGGCGGGGAGAGGGCACTGGGCCTCACCTGGCCTCTCTCTTGTTGGAAGGCAGAAATATGACCCTTCCTCCTTTCCTCCACCTTGCTCCCCCTCCCTCCAACAGCTTTAATAAACAGTGATTATTTCAGTCCTTAGAGCACAGCTGTCCTGTGAATTGTCCAGTCAGGGTTATGGGGTGGGAGCCAAGGGCTGGAGCATGGAGCTCAGATCTCCAAATAAACCAGCCCTCCCTCTCCCTCCTCCGCCTGCCTGCTCCCTAGCAGGTGGGAGTTGAGGAGGAGGGCAAGTCTCTGGCTGAGACCAGGGATGACAGAAGCATTTTCTGAGCAGCCTGCTGAGGGCAGAGCCCCAGTGGGGGAGGGTGGGAGAGCAGAGCTTGCGGACAGGGTTGGAGAGGGGTTGTCCTATCTACGGGCCATGACTTCAGGCCTCTCCAAAACCCTCCCTCATCCAAATCAAGGAGCCCTGAAGTTGTACCTCTGGGGATTAGCCTCAGGCCGTCTCTGGTGAAAATGTGCTGGCATGGTATTGGAGGACAGAAATGGAGATTTAGTCAGTTTGTCATCTATAGGAGGCATTTGGGAAACTTTGGTTAAATGAATGAATGACACTCTGCACTGCTATTAGAAATAGTAGTAGAAGAAGGAGAGGAAAGCTCTGGTGCTTCAAGGGAAATAGGTAGGGATGTCACTAGGAGGGTTGGGAGAAGAAAGGGGTGCCAAGTCAAACTTTATCACATCACAGTTGTGCACACGGCCAGCTAGGGCAGCATGGGCCCTGCCCTCAAAGAGTGTGATTCCATTATCAAGTAACTGCCATTTGCAAGACTCCTGCTAAATCCTCCTCCAAGGAGTTGGGACAATTGTCCTCTGAGAATGTGATACTCAGAATTGTCATAGCTGAATTTCAGAAACCATCTAATCAAGAGCTCTCTGAATTTTTTCCAGCAGCAGAAGCCCCCTTGTACGAATAAAATTTTGTGCAAAAACAGACCCACACAGAGCTGTTCTGCACGAATCAGCTCAAAAAATCTCTTTGGAGAACAGCAGTCTATCCAACTCCTCAATTCCAAGTAAGGAAACTGAGGCCCAGCGAGGTCACCCTCTGTTCTCAGACTTCATCACAACCGCCTTCAAGAGCCTGGTACTTCTTGGGTGGGGCCCAGCAACTGTAATCTCTTAAAAGATTTCATAGGTGATCATGATGTGTGGTTAAATTTAGGAACTGCGGGATTAAGCACTAGTTTGAAGGTGAAGAGTAAATTAGCAGCAGAGCTGACCCCAGCTGCTCTTGGGGTCAGACAGGCCAAATTCTATGACAATGACTTCCAAGAAGCTATTGGAATTGATTTCTCTTACTGCGGTTTGCTTATATTGAACATGATACTGCAGAATGGCCACTAACCAGGACTTGAGCGCCTGCTGGTGAAAGGGTAATTTTTTGTAATCTTCAACAGTTTTTCAAGCGAGGTGAAGTTCCCCTTACCACTTGGCTCAATTTTATCTTTGTTAAGAGTGTCACTCCAGTCAGTCACACAGGTATAAAAATGGGATAAAATTATTTCATTGTAGAGCTGAAATACCAGTGTGGAACAGAGCACCCAGGCCCACCAAGCAATTTTGTACGAATCAATGGATCTTGCCAGCAGCTCAAGGCCACAAAAAGAAAGGGACAAGGTGGCCTTGCATTGTGCAGCTGCCGCCTGGTGAAGATGTCAGGGCTCTCCAACAGCTTTCTCTGTGGTCCCAAAGGGGTCATTTAACAGAATAAAAAGGTCAAGATCTTATTCAAGTCTCCACTCGAAGCCCCAAACATTGAATAGCTTGTCCAATGAATGTCACATCACTGGTCAATTTCTTCCCTTCCCAGGGCCTGGCTTTCCATTGGCAGCCACACCTGGATAGAGTGGGGCTGAGGGAGCGGGCCCCACTGCCGGCTCTCTGGAGCATTCCTCAGGAAAACAGAATGAGAGCACCAACCCCTGTGTCATACCATGGGACCCTGCACTGTCCTATAGAAACTTATAGGGAAAACCTGGTGAGAGCTCTGAGACACGCAGAGGAGACACCAGGCTACGTAGGATGATCAAGAAGTTGAAATGGCTCTCACTACAGGTATGGCAAGCAAATGTGACCGAGCTGATTCCAGAATATTTCCCGGGGGCTCCTTCCTTGAGCGTGCAAACCCTTAGAAAATAGGACAGCTATAATTAAAAAGGCAGATAGTATCAACAAGCGTTGGCAAAGATGTAGAGAAACTGGAATCCTCATACACTGCTGGTGGGAATGTAAAATGGTACAGCCACTGTGAAAAAGAGTCTGGTAGTTTCCCAAAAGGTAAAACATAGAGTTACCTACCATATGACCCAGGAATTCCACTCCTAGGTATATATCTAAGAGAAATGCTAACCTATGTCCACACAAAAACTTACACACAGATTTCATGGCATTATTTACGAGAGCCAAATGTAGAAACAACTCAAATATCCACCAACTGATGAATGGACAAATAAAATGTGATCTATCCATACAAGTGGATTATTCGGCAATAAAAAGAAATGAAGTACTGACACATACTACAACAAGGATGAACCTTGAAAACATTATGCGAAGAGAAAGCAGCCAATCACAAAAGGCCACATATTATATGATTCCATTAATATGAAATGTCTAGAATAGTCAAATCTCTATAGAGACATAAAGTAGATTATTGGTAACCTAGGACTGGGAAGTTGGGGTGAAATGGGGAGTGACTGCTAATGGGTATGGGGTTTCTTTTTGATGTGATGAAAATATTCTAAAATTAATTGTGGTGAGGGTTGCACAACTTTGCAAATATACTAAAAACCATTGAATTGTACACTTCAAATGGGTGAACTTTATAGCATGTAAATTACATCTCAATAAAGCTATTATTAAAAAAAAAACCCTTAGAAAAATTCCCATTATTTAGTTTCTGCTTAATAGAGGCATCCTCTGCTAGACTTCCCTAGGGCTTAAGGAAGGCAAGTGTCAACAAGAACTGGGGTCACTGCCACCTCTCCAGTGGCCTTTACCAGTAGCTTCACAAAGACCAATGGGCCAACCTGTTATCTCCAGAAACAACTTAACAGAATTGTCAGCCAGAATCCATAGCCAAAAAATCAAGAGCCCTGGGTGTATGTGTGCACGTGTGTGTGTGTAGGCAAGGCAGAATTTTCCTGAAGGCCAAGTCCAGTTCTATGATATCATTTGGGAGGATCATGTGTACATTTGCTTCTGGTTTGTATCTAATTTGAAAAAGCCGACATAGATCGTGTACTCTATTATAGGCAATTTTTCCAGTTTGGAGCCTTGGTGTTGCTCCACTCAATTTGTTTAGAGGATGGACTCACTTCTTAAAAGATGAAGAATATCCCGCCCCAGGTTCCTGCCCTAGGTGGGGCAGGCTTCAGTCATGCAAGCTTTGCTATTCTGCGCTCCACGCGGACATGAGCCAGGCCAGCATTGGGGAACAGCTCTTCCCCCACCGGGGGAAGCTTCCTTCTCACTAGCTGGCTTCCTGCATGGTGGTGGGGGTGTAGGGGTGATGATGAAAGACAAGGAGGCCCACTCTGGCTGGTCCCCTTCCAAGCAAGGCCCCGACAGAGGGGGCCTTCCGAATGGAACAAAAGGGAGTTCAACAGAAGAGAGTACACATTCCTCTTTTTTTAAACACAGCCTCGAGATCTATAGAGGAAAAGTTAAATTACGCTGCAATTTTGAAAGTCATCCACTGAAGATTAACTCTCCCTACAAAGGAATTACTCATCTCACTCCATCATGGTACCTCAGGGTCTATCAGTATTCAAATTTATTAAGCAATGCCATGCAGAATGTATGGGATAAAGGCCCATTTCATCACTCCATTCTCCAAGCTATTTTTTTTTTTCTTTTCTGCTAAGTCATGAGAAGTCCAGCAAGTTAAAAATCAAAACAAAAATTAACAAGTGCTTGCACATACACACATACACAGATGGAAAAAATCCTTCGTGGAAGTTACTGTGAGGCGGGCGGCTTCAGAAAGGAAAAACACAATCTCTGACTAATATGAAGGAGACTCCAAATTGCTCTTGGCAACAATCTCTCAACCCCAGATTCCCCTCCCTCTATTCATCTCCGAGGTTCCCAGCCAAAGGAAAATAAACTGAACAGCTCTCTCCCTGGCCCAACCTGTAGGGCTGCACGGCTGAGCAAGAGCTGAGCAAACAAACATCCCCATGCAATTATACACCTGTGTAATTGCTGTAAACACGGTCCAGCCGGGTGCTCACCGCTCTTATCAACTGATAATCTCAATATTAGGAGAAAAATATCTTTATTCTGGCAACACGACATCAAAACAAAATGCAATATGATCTTGTGACTTCAAACCCAGGAGGCTTTTTTTTTTTTTTAAAGGAAGAAGAAGGAAAAACTGTCCTCCCCTCCAAGAGTTGGTGTCAGTTCTAGAGAAGGAAGGCCCCAGAGCATCACTGAGATGGGCTTAGCTTCAAGGCAAGATTTATCAGTTCACCTTCCTCCCAAAAGTGATAGTTAATTTTAGAGGTAGTTATCTCACACCTATTACACACCTCAAGATGGAAGGAGAGTTAACAAGCCAAATGTTCCAGAACATTTATGGCTGCTCCGTCTCAAAGATCCATCTGACACCATTTTATTAGGACGGATATGTTAGGTCAGCTAAAACGTAGATGGACAGGAGCATGAGGACATGGCATTGTAAGTAGAGATATAAATGGATGGAGCATGGTCTTTTCAGTTGAGCCCTGAAATGCCCTAGCAGGCCAGTGTGAGCTGCTCTGAGAACTATGGACTGCCAGGAGACCTGGCTTCTAGTACTGGCTTTGCTACCAAGCCCTGTGACCATGGACAAGCTTCCCCAGTGGTAGGATGAGGGGCCTGGAGCAGCAGCTCCAGCCTGGTGAGTATGGGAAGTGCCACCCTCACCACTGAAGGAACACAGCTGATGCATCAGGAGAGTGATGTACTGGGGCAGTTCTCTGCCCAGCTGGCACTGCTCCAGAGAGAGGCCAGTCCTCTTGGAGGCTGCACGGGGCTCTTGTCATCTCCAGCTGGGATGTGCCAAAACTAAAGGCTCATCTGAGATGCCACAATCATAAACCAATAATCTGAACAGCAGGGCCTCAAAGAGCTTCATGGGCACTGTGTGCACTCCACAGCGCCCCCTTGAGCTAGGGACGAGTCCTTGTGACTGCAGTATGGGGACAACTCATCCTTCCAACTTCCCACCTCTCCCAGGCCTCCTGCTGCTTCTCCTGATTCATGGCAATGCTTCTGTAGCATCTTCCCACGTATTGTCTCATTTCATCCACTCAATACCCACTGAGGGGTGTGCTATTACTAATACCATGCCCATTGACAGAGGCCAGGGACCAAGTTGGACTTCACTTATGGATGTAGGCCCGGCCCTTAGCACGGTGCCTGGAAGCACACATTAGACAACACAATAGTCGTAGAACAAATGAGTGATTGATCGAATGAATGGAAAGAAACTGAGGTTCAAAAAGGCTAATACTGTGTGTAACACTTACATACTATTTTGTGTCATACTATAATTATACCAGGGTAATTCCAGTGTCCCCAACTAAGGTCTAAGATTCTAAAAGATGTATGGTATAATGGGTGGCTTTGATTCCTGGCTCTGTCACTAATGAGCTGGGCAACTTACTTAACCCCTTTAAGCCTCAGTTTCCTCATCTGCCAAGTGAGGCTAATGATCCATATCTGGCAGGTTATGTGGATTAGAGGAGATAACGCATGCCAAGCGCGGCCTCTGAGAATGTCCCATCCCTTTCCTCCCTGCCCCTCCCCTCTCTGGTTTATCTCCCAGCACTGACACGCCAGGATAAGCCTCAAGTTCTACAACCTGCAGGCCTTTGTTCTTTTGGTCTCTCTCCGTCAATGGTGCCCCATTGCCACCTCCTACTTGAAGCCTCCCTTGACCTCTCTGGCTGCCAAACTGCCTGTTCTCAGATTCCAAAGTGGCTCTCCCAGCAGTCTGTCAGGGATGTCCTCCTTGCTACCTACGTTTTGCTTATTCTGCTCAAGCCTCATCTATCTGGGCTGGATCCCCCTCGGGGGTGGCTCAGGCTTGGTCCTCTCTGCATCTCCTCACAGGGCTCAGAAGGTGCTGGGTAGGATCCAAATCTACCAAAATTCATGAAGTTCTGGAACCCAAGCTGGTGGCCTCAGGGACCGTACTGCATTGGTGCCCATGGTTCTGTGCAAGGAGCACTGGACTCACCCGGACCCCTGGGCCTCGATCCCTCACCTGTAAAATGGAGATGATGAGGGCAGTGGTGGCTGCCCTTGCGTGGTCCTCAGTGTGGTAGTTTGGGAGTTTAGGAAACAGTACCACACACCACGCCCAGAGAGAGACTGAACACAGGCTGACCCAAGTCTATTTGGGAAGGTGGGTTTCTTTCCCCTTTCAGCCCAGGTTGGGTCTTAAGGGGAGGGGGTCGCACACAGGCTACTGTCCTTCCTGGGGATCTATCCAGAGGAGGTTCCTGAGCCTTTCTAATCCCCCCCTGAGGACTTAATCCCCTGAAGGCATGGGGAGGGAGGAATGGAGTTGAAACTTGAACTTGGCAGGGCTTTGGCCCTTTTCCCTCCGTTCCTTCCACAAAATCTTCTATCGAACCCGGAGAAAACGGCCTGATTGTTTCAACCACTTCCTTTACATTTTCAAAATTCTGCGTTTAGAGAGATTGTAAAGGGTATGCCACCAGTCAGCCGAACCGCGGGAATGGGGCTGCATCCCGGGCAGAGCTCGGTACCAGGGGTTAAAGAAAGAAGGCAGCCGTTCGTCTCCTGCCCAATCTCCCACAGCCGGGACAACAGAAGCCAGAAACTGGAACAACCGAACCGGACGCCCCTCGGAGCCCTCACCACAGGCACGAAGAAAACTGCACCCGGCACTCGAGCCTGGCGCGGGGGTGTGTGAGGGAGTGCGATCCCTTTCCAGAGTTCTTCCCAGGCTAGCCCCGCCGCCGCTGCGGCCGCCTGCAGGGAACCGGGCGCTCGGGAGGGTAACGCGGGCCCGGGCGCCTACGGGGGTGAGGGCGCTCGGAGCCGGTTTTGCCCCACCCCCAGCGGGCCACCTCTGGAGCTCGGAGACCCTAGCCTGACTCCACCGCCCGGGAGGGAGTTGTCCCCGCCCACCCACGCCCAGGATGGAGAGCAGGGAAGGGTCCCCCACCCACCCAGCTCAGCCCGGGGACCCCGACGGGAATACCCTCCAGCTCGCCCAGCGACTTCTGCAATCCCCCTTGAATTTCTGCCCCTGTCCGGACCTAGACTTCTGCCAGGAGTTGCCATGGCTTTTGTTTTCTCCCCAAGTTTTGCATCTGACACAGGGGAGGACTAAGCTTTTTTAGGGGCGAGCAACTTAACAATATATATCCGCAACTAGCTTCCGGAGTGCCCCTCACATTCTTCGCTGTCCCCTTTCCTCCACCCCAAAAACCTGCCTGCGAGGGCCGCCGGCAGCGAGAAAGCGAGGAGGGTTGCTTTATTCAGAGTTCCAGATTCTTTCTTGCATTTCGCTGGGAGGTACGCGGGGCCGCGCGCCCCTCCATTAGCTCAGGGGCTCCGTCCCGGGTTTCCCCAGCACGCTCGGCTCCAGCCCCGACCGGGGTTTGAAATTTCCTGTAGACGCCGCCACGCACGCCTGGCGAGCGCAGTCGGAGCTGCCACCCGGGGCCAGAGGGTCCCCGCTGCGCCCGGCGGGAATGCCCGCAGCGCCCGGGGTGGAGGACGCAGCGGCCGGGCGCCCGCGAGCTCTCCCCGACGCCCAGGAGCTTGCTCCCCACCCCCTCTCTCCACTGCCCGGCCGCCTGGTTCCCCTGAGCCCCGATCACACCCCGCCCGGGGCCGAGGCCGCCGCAGACCTACCTGGCCGCCCCGGGGACGCCGCGCTCGTGCCCGGGCCGTGTCCTGAGCGCCGCCAGGGTCCCGGGCTGGGAATCCACGCGGCAGCGCTGCTCAGGGGAGCCTGCCGCAGCCGGCGGGAGGTTGTCATTGATTCGTGCTGGGCGAGTTAAGCCATTCCAGGAGTGGTTTTGACAGAGCACTCCCACCCCTCCCTCCAACCAGAAGTATTTGGCAGGCGGCCCCTTTCGTCCACCTGTACTGTTAAGCGCGGGAGAAGGACCAATTTCACCAGTCGCGCTTTCTGCCTCACTTTATAACACGCAAATCAAGCTCTTTCGTACAGGTAAAGCAGAAACGAAAGTAAGAGTGGTGGAGGATTTCCCCCCCCCCTTTTCTCCTGGGCCTCTCCATTTGTTTATTTTTTTCTCTCTAATATTTCACAAAATGCCTTACCACTTATCTCAAGTCGGGGGCGGCTTTTTATTGTTTTATTCAATTCTGCGTGTCTTTTATTTTTAGAGGTAATTTTATTTCCATTTGCCTGCAACCTGAGCCCGATAAAATTACTAGAATGATATGTTTTCGCCTTAAAGGGTCGTGAGTGTAACTTAACCAAATCAAACACTGCACACCGCAAGCATTGGAGTGGAGAATAAAGAGAGGCAAGTGCAGGAAGGAAGCCCAGAACTGCAGCTCCCTCCACCCGTTTGGGCGCCCAGCTTGGCCTGGCCCAGGTGGAGTCCTGAGGCCTGAGGTGGGGGCACCCAGGGAGGCTCCTCCCCCAACAAAAACACACACATCATAAGGTTTCTCCTTTGCTTTGTCTCCCTTCTAACACTGACTCAGAAATGCCAACCGGAGATCCAACAGTCCACATTTGGGGTGGGCCAACCACCAATCACGGAGAGGTGTGGCAGGAGCACCCTCTCTCAAGCTGTTGCTTAAAACCACACACCACGCCCTTTGTAAGAACTGCCAGCCAGGAGACTCTGACTGCTGTCTGAAGGCCCTCTTTCTTCTGGAATTGCCCTTCACCTGGAGGAAACTGTCATTAACTCCTTGGTACCTAGGCTGTCTGTTCTCATAAATGGGGGAGTACACCAGGAAGAGTACTTCTTCCCTGGTGACCGGCTG
Organism: Ceratotherium simum simum; assembly: GCF_057802395.1. Taxonomy (NCBI): domain Eukaryota; kingdom Metazoa; phylum Chordata; class Mammalia; order Perissodactyla; family Rhinocerotidae; genus Ceratotherium; species Ceratotherium simum. Next base: position 37,263,205 of record NC_141913.1, read on the forward strand.
CCCCATGTGCCACAGAGAATCAGCAGAAAGCAAATGAGACCAATGAGAAGCCTGGCCCTGTGCAGCCTCTGCCACTCTTCCAGGGACAGACCATGAGCCTTAAAGCACCCCAAAGCTGAAGGTAAATCCCAAAGATCCATCAGTTCATGAAGGCCAAGGACGGGGCTGTGATTTGCAGAACCCCGGGGAAGATGGTTCAGACTAAAATATCTCCTCCAACAGGTGCCCCTTGCCTGAAATCCCAGTGTTAGTGATTCATTCCTTCGTGGGGCACGCCCTGCAGAGAGCCCGTGCCAGGCGGGCAAAACTGCTTTAGGAAGGCAGGAAGGGTCTCTCCCTGTGGTTCTAAAACCCAAGGGCGGGGGGCAGGAGTCTCTACAAGGGGCTAGAATGGGTTTGTCAGACCCTCCTTGCTGTGGTGGGAGGGCCATGGATGGCAGTGTGAGGGGACAGAGAGGTTTGGAGCCAGGGAGGAGTGGGGTGGGGTGGGGTGGGGAGGGGGCGCCAAATCAGGGAATCAGGCACTGAGGGTGAGAAGGGGAGGCGCTTAATCAGGGCAGGTGGACAGCTTCCAAGATTGGATGACTCCATAGCTTTTTATCAAAACCACGTACTCCCGGAACAGCCAAGCCAAAGAATGAAAAGCCAAATCCCTTTGTCCACAAAGTCACTAATTAAATATCCAATCAAGCGTAACTCCACACTCCACTCCCAGACCCGGTAGGTAAAGGTGCCAACACATGACCTGGATGGAAGCAGTATCAATCCAGAAGTGTTTGTGCACCCATGAGGGGTTTGCCTCAATGGGGTGGAGGTGGGGTGGAGTGGGTGCAGTGGGGTGCCACCCTCAGAGCCTCACATCTTGTGGGGAGATAAGGCACAAGAGGCTGACAGCATGGAGCATAGTACATACAGTACCGTGTGGGGTCCATTAAAGAACAGGGTGCTAATTCTGCAGAGCAGACAAGAGCCAAGAGCAGTCATGAAGACAGGGCTCCTGGGGGAGGGCTCCAGGAGGTGGGCTAGGCAGGCCTGGAACTTTGAGCTGCTGTGAGCAGGAGGGCATGTCGGGTGGGGATTGGGAAGGCTGCAGGAGCGGGCAGCAGATCTGGTTCAGAGGGTTCTCCCAGTAGGTAAAACATCGGGGTGGGGTCTACGGGGTAGAACCAGTTTACCAGTGCAGCTTCTGGCTGAAAGGAGAGAGTGCAGGGCAGGGCCTGCTTTGGAGGGAGGGAGGATTAGAGCACCTCTTTCAAACCCAGCTGGAGCTGGATGTGGGCAGAGGGGATGGTGGAGGAGGGAGGCTGCGGGGAGGGGTGGAGGAGAGTTGCGGTGCCCAGCCCAGCCTGCTCCCAGGCGGCCCCTCCTAGCACGGCTCCAGCCCCTGGACCTGAAGGAGTGTCTGAGTAGGCCAGTGAATGGTGCCAGGGCTGACGATATTGCAGCCAGGAGCCGGGGGGAGAGCTGGCCACCATCCAGCCCACCGGCTGGGTCCCGCAGTGGACAGTGAATGTCGTTCCTCCCTCCCCCTTAATCACTGTGTGTGTGTGTGTGTGTGTGTGTGTGCGCGTGTGCGCGCGCCCTGTTGGGACACGCCCTTCGGAATGGCTCGGGGCAAAAAGTGGGAAGCCCTGCCCCACTGACCCTCCAGCCTCACCTCCCTGTTCTCAGCCCCTGCGGCAGCTGCCTCCTGGGAACAGGAACAGAAAAGAGTCTCAGAGGGGTGGGGTGGCAAGAGGGGGATAGGGGAGGCTCCCAAAGCCACCCACAAAAGGGGCTCTGGGCGGGCCAGACACTAGATCTGTTATTGTGTGTTTCCTTTTGGGATGTGGTTCCTTCCTAGGCACTCTTCGCCCCCTCCCTCTTACTCACCCTCCTCCTCTCCCCCTCCCCCCCCCCTTCCTGGGTCAGGTCGGTCAGAGAACTTGGAAACAGGCTGGCTTACAGGCTCCTTTCACATCTGCCTCCAAACCCACAGCTCACTCTTGTTCCAGAGAGGATGAAAGTTCCTGCCTTAACCACCGAGCATGGCTCAGAAGGCTAAACAGGAGCACAGGGAGAAAATCCACGCTGTCTTAACTTGAAACTTTAGTGGCACCTGGTCATCAGCTGTGACAGGCACACGGGCAGCTTCTGTACGAGTGTGCACACATACAGAAGGTCTGCATGCACAGGTATAGAGAGGTGGAGGCAGGGATGAGCCGTGTGAACTAGAAATAATAATAACTAATACCTGTTGATGGTCTACTCCTTCACTTAATCCTTGCAACCACACCATGAGGTAGGATCCTATTACTTTCCCCATTTTACTGATGAGGAAACTGGGGCTCAGAGAAGTCTTATAACTTGCTCAAGGTCACACAGCTTGATAAATTGTAAAACTGGATACAACACCTGGACTTTAGGATTCTGCTGCCCAGAGGCTGCCCCTGGGTTCAGCTCTGGCTCTTTGTCTAGTTCCTACAGTTGCTTGCCTAAGGAGCTGTTTGTTTTGCCAATGCATGCCTCAGTTTCTCTACCTGCTGAACAGGCCGGATACTGACTCTTACTGAACCGAGAGGATATTATTAGCCAGGAGGAAGCTGAGATGGAGGCTGGACTTTGGTAAAGCGCTGAAGTGTCTTCCCTAGAGAATGCACACAGCGCTGCCGCACTGGGCGATGAGTGTTACTCAAGCTGGAAACTCCGAGTCACCCTTGCTGCCTCCCTCTCCTTCTCGCCCCAGCCCATCTATCCATCTGCAAAACTATCTCCAAAATAGATCTCAAATCCGCCCTCTTCCCACCACCTCCTCCACCACTGCCCTAGGCTGAGCCACCATTCCCTCTCAGCTTGACTGCTGCAGGGACCTCCTAATGGGTCCCCCTGCTCCCATTTCCATCCTGCTCCTTCCGCCCAGCACCACACTGCTGCCCAAGTAGTCTTCTTAAAACATGCATCTGGTTGTGTCGCAGGGCACTTAAAATGCCATCCAAACTGCCCACTACGGCCCATGAAGCACTGCGAAATCCCTGCTTCTGTCTCCAAACTCACCACTGCCTCCCGCCGCCATCTTCCAGACAGGCAGACATGCCAAGCTCCTTTTCCTCCCGTTGGGGGACTTTGCATATGTGGATTCCTTGGCCTGACATGCTCTCCACATACGTCAGGTTTTGCAGAAATGTTACCTCCTCAGAGAACCCTTCCTTGACCACCACAGATAAATTAGAAACATCCCCTTATCTATTTCTGACCCTTGATCAAAGCACTCATGCAACTTGCATACTTTCAACTGCATGCTTATGTTGAATTATTACTATTATTATTATTTTTGATGAGGAACATTGGCCCTGAGCTAACATCCGTTGCCAATCCTCCTCTTTTTCCTTGAGGAAGATTGCCCCTGAGCTAACATCTGTGCCCATCTTCTTCTACTTTATATGGGATGCCGCCACAGCATGGCTTGATGAGTGGTGTGTAGGTCCTTGTCTGGGATCCAAACCTGCAAATCTCAGGCCGCCGAAGCAGAGTGCACGCACTTAACCGCTACACCACCAGGCAAGCCCCTGAATTATTTTTGACTGTCCCACCCACTAGACTAGAGGCTGCTTGTGGGCAGGGACCCCATGTGTCTTTTTCACTGTGGGTAACCTGGTTCAAGGTAGGCACCCGGCAAGGCAACAAAGTTTTGTAGAGAGAACCCTAGAACCGGGAGACAGGAGGACTGGATCTAGTCCTGGCTCTGCCACTGGTGGGGATGTGTGCCCTTGGGGATGTCATGTGCTCTCCCCGATCCTCATCTTCGGCTTCTGTAAATGGAGACAATGGCTGAGATGAGGACTAAGAGCCGTTCCAGGTCAGATGCTCTGTAGTCAGGTTGGCCTTCATTCTCCGAGAACCTGCAGGTGCCAATACACAAGAAGAGAAGCCTGGCCATACTGCACTTGAGATGGCTTTGAGAAGACTTTGCTTCTGTTGTCGGCCCTGCTGATTTTTCAGACAAATCAGGTTGTGAGGATTGAGGCATTCGCACAACTAGGACCAGCCACAGCCCCTGCAGCACATGCTGCCACCCAAGCGTGGAAACTGAGGCTTGTCCAGAGAAAGCAGTTACTACCTTGGAGAAAACCAGCGTGAGACCAAGTCTGGGCTGATTTTATTTGGGGATTTCCACCCCAACAGCCACGTTCCCCCAGTGAACCAGGTCTGATGATGTCCGCTTCTCTGTGTAAGTGCTTTAACTCTTCCGTGGTGTTCTAAACCTGCTATCCTCCTCGGCCTTCACAACAGCCTAGAAAGTAGACTGAGAAGGGAGTTTTATTCCCACTTTGCAGATGAGGAAACTGAAACCCAGATTAAAAAGTGAGTGAGTGGCAGAACAGTGTCCTCACTTGAAATCAATGATGAAAAAATCTAGTGAGATTAATATTCTTTTAAAAATGTATACATATGGGGGCCAGCCCAGTGGCGTAGTGGTTAAGTTCAGCATGCTCCACTTCAGTGGCCCAGGTTCGCAGGTTCAGATCCCAGCCTCGGACCTATACTACTCATCAGCAGGGCTGTGGCAGCATCCCTCATACAAAATAGAGGAAGACTGACAGATATTAGCTCAAGGCTAACCTTCCTCAGCAAAAAAAAACCAAAAAAGACAAAAAAATGTATATATATGGATACACAGTTTTTAAGAGAATATTAATATATATGAAAAAATATGTATGAAATGTTTTCCATATTAGAGAAAATTGGTGAAACAGAGGAAAGAAGGTCACCCATAATCTCCCCACACAAGGTGGGCTAATATTTGTAGTGTGACAGCAGCTTAGGACAGTTTGTCTCTCTGTCTCTTTGAATCTCACTGGAGTGAACGGTCCACACTGCATGAAACACAGGCTTCGCCTGGCATCCCACTTCTTAGGTGCTCAACAAATGTTTAATTAAATTTTGAGGAAAACAGAGAAAATTTAACCAGCTGGAGCAAGAAGGAGATGGTGCATCAGGGGCACGCCGGCCTCTTCCATTGTGACCCCAGCTTCTTGTCTGAGGACAGACAGACTCACGATTCTGGAGTCCACTGCTTGTACTGTAACCGCAGTGGACTTGACTGTAATCAGGCAGCTTTATCACTTTGATCTACAGATCAGATTTTATTAAAACATATTAAAACCCCAATTTGAAATAACAATTCATCACTGTCTAGCATCAAGAACAGAGAAGGAGCCACAAAATGACTCTAAGCTAAGCTTCAACAGCCCTCTATAGGGTCACAAAGTCATCCAAATCTTTTAGTTGCCAATGCTACACATATTTCTGCCACTGCATTTTAGGGGGGCAGACCCAGTCATCTAGAACCCCTTGGCAGCTTGCCAATCTCGACCAAACTTCTCCGCTTCTTCAAGCAGGCAGGGGTGATCCAGAGAAGCCGAGTCCTGTGGCCTCCTGGCCTTTGGCTGCCCTGTCCTGTGGGAGTTGGAGGGCGAGGGCGAGGCCCAGAGGGGAGGCCCAGATACTGGGAGCCTGCCTCCTACTTCTTAGGTGTGCTTGTAGACCAGCCAGAGCTTGTCCCAACCTCGAGAGCCTCCGAGGGGAGGGCTAGCTAAGCACAGAGTACCGGAATTGTTCTCTCAGGGGAAGTAAGGGGAAAGCACCCTGCCTGACTGGGGCTCAGGGAAGGGTTCGGAGCCTGGCTGGCTGCACAATAGATCGGGTGAGTGAGCAGGGTCCCAGCCCTCTGTTCACAGCCCGAGGGCCCCGGGGCTGCCAGGGCCTCGCCCTTCTCCCAGATTATATCGGGTGATGCAGTCAGGCACCTAAGGCAGGAGAAGGGAGGGAGCCAAGAGCTTCAGCTAAGCCTAGCTGGGGCTCTGGGTGACTGGGCCTGTCACCACCAGAGCTGGCTGGAGCCCAGGGGAGGGGGAGGGCTCGGCCGGGTCCTGGCCAGGGTGGGGGGCAGTGGAGAGAAAGAGGGTGGCACTACCAGCCAGGGGAGGCAGGTTCCCTCCCTTCTTCCTTCCCTCCATCCTTTCTTGCTTCCCATCTGCCTCCCTCTCTCCTCCCTCCCTTCCTTCCCTTCACAGGTGCTACTGACTGCCTTTCTGTGCCCCCCACTACTCTAATCTTGGCTATTTTGTGGAGAACACATCAACATTTCTCTGCCCTCATGGAGCTGACTTAGTGGGGGAAAGACAAGGAACAGATGACCATCTACCATGAAGTCAGGGGGTGCGGCCAAGTCATTGTCGCTCAGCCCCTTCCTTAGGGAAACCACTTTGTCATCTCCAGCAGCCTCTCACCTCACTGGATCCCCACCCTGAGGGACAGGGCGAGCAGGGATGATAGTTCCCATACAGAGTGAGGAAATGGCGTTGAGGGCAGGGAGGTGACTTGCCCAAGGTCACACTGGGAGCAGTGGTGGATTCTACCTGCTGGAAGGCCAGCCGCCTGACTCCTTGCCCAGTGCTCCCAGTGCTGTTACTCTTCCCCAGCACAGTCATCTAGACTTACCTGCAAAGCAAGGAGAGGATTTAACTCCGAGCTTCTAGACATACTTTTTTTTTTTTTTAAGGGAATGTTTATACACAGAAAAAAAAATGAACTAAGAACCTCAACCTAGACAAACAACGAACTCATCTAATATTAAATGACACTTACAAGACAGGACCCTCTGGGTCTAGGCAGCCTGGGGTGCTGAGATCCGGCTATGCTCACTGCAAACTCTGGCTTTGACCCAAGTTCCCTTTGGTAAACATGGTGCAAGTTGGCCTCTCCCTCCTGGGTCCCTGCAAATGTGTGAGGGCCCCATTACCCAACCAGTTTATGGGGACGCTTTGGGCATTACAAATACTCCCTGGGTGCCCACTTGTCCCTTTGCTGGTGTATGACCAGGAGGAGGAAGGGTGGTGACAGGGACAGGGAAGATGAGAGCAGAGCTGTGCATGTGTGTGTGTGCAGGTGTGCTCATGTGGGTGTGCTATGTGAGGAGCACCCTGAGTAGAAGGACCGGCCACTGGGCTGGGCGGCTGATTGCTAGATGGGGAAGGGGTGTGCACCAGCAGTTTCTCTGTTGGATGAAGTGGTGAACAGGGCTCTGACATCCTCCAGGAAAGCTTCTGCTATAACTGGCTCCAGTGTGCTCAGGCAGAGGCTGGCCTCAGTCCTAGTGAGGGTCAGCATGCCATTGCCAGCGGGTACTGAGCATGGCTAGCATAGCGCACAGCCCTTCCCCAAGGCCAGACATACCAGCCAGGCTGGAGGGTGAGCACAGTAACCTTCACCATACTGTGAGGGTGGCGTGGATCTTCTCATTGAAGCTGGTGTTTTCCACAAGGCCAAGGTTAGCTTGTAGGAAGGACAGGGAACGGGGCAGAACTGGATGGTCGCTATGAAGATCAAAACAAGGGCCTTGGCCTCCTACAAGGACCACATCAAAGAAAAGACTCACTGTTAACCCCAAGGACAGGAGAATAATCATAACTATAATAGCTGCAAGCATTGTGCTAAGAGCTTTGCATGCATCATTTCTTTTAATCCTCAACAACAATCCTATGAAGTCAGTACATTATTCCCCTTTACAGAATAGCAGCTCAGAGCCAAGATTTGACCTCAGGTCACACTGACTACCTCTAAAAATCATGTTTAATCCTGGAGAACTGCATAAGGTAGTGCAAAATATTTTTGGACTTCAAATGGAGCAGGAGAAGCCAGAGGGAGACAGAAAGTAGACCTGTTCATCATAACAGGGGTGGAACATTAGACCAGGCCCTTGTCTGAGGCTGTAGATGCTGTTTGGGGCATCTCAGAGCAGAGACTAACCAGCCACCTGTCCAGCCTAGTTAGCAGGTTCACCTGGCAGTGAGTTCTAGGACAAATGCAATTTTGAAGTCCTTGATAAAGACTTTACATTCCATTGAGGAAGAGAAAAGGTACAACAGCCTGGGTTGTGTGCTGTATGGGGTGCAATGACTGAAGCATGGTGATGTTTCTCAGAACACGGATTTCTGATCCTCTGCTAGAATCTCCTGGACCGATGGTTATAATGCAGATTCCTGGGCCCCACCACAGGCCCACTGAATCGGAATCTGAACTCCAAATCTCCATTCTCACAGACTCCCTGGGGGGTGCATGCTGATGTGGCAGAAGCAGTGGTGGTTTGGCCTTGCTGGTTAGTGGCCCCTGGTTGCAAGTCAGTGCTGTGAAGAGCCGCTGTCAGCGACCTAGGTCCTTCAGGTGTGTGTTATGGGTGGGGGGTGGGGGGCAGGCGGAGGTTTTCCAACTGCTGGACTGCACCTTAGGCATGTTCTCTACATCAACCATTTTCAATAGCTGCACAGAATGCCACCAAGGGGACACACTATTATATACTTAACCACTTCCTACTCTCGATGCATGGGGCTTTTCCATATTGTGGATAATGTTAGGATGAACATATTTATGCATGTTTCCCCCATATTTTGGATTATTGCCTTAGATTAGATTCTCAGAAGAGAGATGAAAGGGGTATGAACATTTCCTTGGCTCCTAACATAGAGTGCTGAATTGCATTTTCCAAAAAGTTTGCACATTTGGGCTGACACCTGCTCAAGAATGTCAATTTCACCAGCACTGTGCCAGCATTTCCACCTCTCATTTTTTTTTTTTTGGTGAGGAAGATCAGCCCTGAGCTAACATCCGTGCTAATCCTCCTCTTTTTGCTGAGGAAGACTGGCTCTGAGCTAACATCTATTGCCAATCCTCCTCCTTTTTTTTTCCCCCCAAAGCCCCAGTAGATAGTTGTATGTTCATAGTTGCACATCCTGCTAGTTGCTGTATGTGGGATGCGGCCTCAGCATGGCCGGAGAAGTGGTGCATCGGTGCGCGCCCAGATCCGAACCCAGGCCGCCAGTAGTGGAGCGTGCGCACTTAACCGCTAAGCCATGGGGCCGGCCCACCTCTCATTTTAAAGATAAAGAAACCGAGGCTGGATTGTCGAAGTGACCTGTGACCTGTCTGAAGTTACACACTTGGTCAATGTCAGAGCTGGGACAAGAACCAGAGATTTCTCTTTTTTTTTGCAGGGGGAAGATTCGCTGTAAGCTAATGTCTGTTCCAATCTTCCTACTTTTTTTTCCCTCCCTCCCCCTCGCACCCAAAGCCCCAGTACATAGCTGTGTATAGTTATAAGTTCTGGTTTTTCTATGTGAGCCACCGCCACAGCATGGCTACTGACAGACGAATGGTGTGGTTCCATGACCAGGAACTGAACCCGGGCTGCTAAAGTGGAGCACGCGGAACTTTAACCACTGGGCCATCAGGGCTGTCTCCAACCAGGGATTTCTTATTCATGGGCCAGGACATTTTGCCTTTGCCAACTCCCTCAATCTCAGCCTGGCAGGAGGGAAAAACCAAGCCTGGCACAGCATCCTCTCTCTGTCCCACTCTCCCTGCCAGCTCTGACTACAGCTGTGCCAGGAGCTCACGTTTCAGTGCTTTTCGTTGTTTTTCTGCCTCTAAAACTGGGGCCTCTCCTCTCTCTGCTCAAGTTCCACATCCTCTGTGAACCCTCTTCTGATCACTCAGAGGAGGTCACTGCATATTGAACTGCGAGTTAGATGTAGATAAGTGAGTAGGGAAGCAGTGGGACAAAGGCAAGGTGACAGCCCCAGGGAGGGACAAAGACCAGCCAGAGTGGCCAGAGCAGTGAGTGCCCCATGAGGAAAGATATGATGGGAAGGCAGTTGGGGCCCAGCATGCCAGACTAAAGAGTCCCAATATGGGGGCCTTGAGAGCATGTGTAACCACCCTTCTGCTGCTACTGGGACACTGGTTGTTTCTACTGGAAAGCTGGGCTCTGGCTTTAGCAGGGGTCCTTAATAGGGTGTCTCGGTGGGCTTCCAAGGATATTTAGACCCCAAGCTAAACCATATGTAAAACTGTATTCATATGTGAGCATGTTCCTTTTTCTGGAGAGACAGCCCATAGTGTTCATCAGATTTTCAAATAGTTTATGATGCCCCCAAAAATTCAAAAAATAAGATTCAGATGAAAGGTGGAAGTCAACTAGAAATATAAACTGCTTGCTGTATGAGTTATATATATTTTTTTACCCATAGTAAGGAGAAAGAAATAATCACAGGTGGTCTTTCTTAGATAGGTAGATGATAGATAGATAGAAGATGGATGGTTGATAGATGATAGATAGACAGATAGATAGATAGATGGATAAAACAAATCTACATTTAGCAAATAGACTCAGTAAAGAATGATTATTTATGCCACCTAAGTTTTCTTCCTTCTCACTGCGTGACAGGGAGCCGGTGGAGCTGGGAGGAGATGGTAAACCGGGTGCTGAGATGTTCAGAGTCACTGTCCCCCAAGGACAATCCATCAGAGGCAAAGGCAAAGCCTTCGAGAAGTGACGAAGTCAGTGGGAAAACGGGATCTGGTTTCACAACTCTCCCAGAGCCATCTCTTGCGTAAGGGGACACGCTTGGAAATAATCACAGAGAGCCCTTCCTGAGCACTTAGTGGGTGTCAGACACTGTGCTGAGCGGTTTACAGGTATGTTGTTTACTGCTCAGCAGCCCTGGTGGTGGGGGCAGTACTGTGCCACCCATTTTATAAGGGAGGAAGTGGAGGCCCAGGGACGTGAAGTCACTCACCCCAAAGCAAACAGCTGTAAGTGGAACAGCGGGCGCCGGAAGCCAGGCGGCTGGTTCCTGGAGCCGGGGCTAGATATGATCTTGGAGAGCAGGTTGTATCATGTTGTCAGTAACCAGCCCCATCTTGGTCTTCCACAAAAGGGCTAGACCCTGAATATCTTAATCTTACTGTTCTCTTTGCCTTTAAAGGGACAGTTTAGTGTATATGCTTAGTGTATATCCAGGCTGACTGTCTACACTTGTAAAAAAAATAGTAATAGTAGTAGTTAAAGTAATACTGCCCATTTATTGAGCATCTAATATGAGCCCGACAATATACAAAAGGCTTTGCAGTCATTTCCTTAATTTCACCCTTACAACAAGCCTCCAAGGTGAGTATCAGTATCTTCATTTTACAGATACGGGTACTGAGGTCCAAGGAGGTTTAGATAACCTGCCTGAGGTCAGCTAGTAAGGGGGGTGGGGTGGGGCTGGACTGCACTCACACTCTTTCTGCTTCTCTGCTGTTTGCTGGGTGATGGAGGGCACGGAAGTGCAAACAGTTGGCTTCTTTGTTGGGGCCTGCCTCATGGTTGGGGCATGGAAAAGACCAGGGAGCTCACTGCCATGGTCTAAAGGAAAGGAAGGAAGGAAGAAGGGAAAGAAGGAAGGAAGGAAGGAAGGAAGGAAAGAAGGAAGGAAGGAAACATGGATGTAACATGGGCTATGCATCATAAAACACCAAAATGATGAATTCTCCAAATCTAGACCTACAATTTCAAAAGCCCTACAAAAAAGGGGCACCAGTCACTGGCCACAGTGCTGTGAATCAGTCCACCCTGAGTCACTCGCTCCGGGATACAATCAGAGGTATGACCCATGTCTTTTTGGAATTTGGCTATAGTCTTTGCGGCCAAAGTTTGCTGCCTCATAAAATGTTCTTGTGAGGTTCAAGTGAAGGTAGGAGCATGCTTCTTTGATTCAAATCAGTGGCCCTTTTAGCTCCTCCCCTCTCTTGGGTTTTGACCTTGATTCTGAAAGCCCTAGGGCCTGGAGAGCATGAAAGGCAGGAGGCAGGAGGGACAGCCAGCCCCTAGGATGGGGCTAGGAAGGTGGGAGTGGACAGGGTCACAGCTGTGGCTCAGCGTCATGGCTGGGAAAACCTGCAGGGGAGGACTGTGCAAGTCTTGTCAAGCCAGAGGCCAAAGCTGGACGCAGAGTCTGAGAGGCCTTGGGGCAGAGCATGCAGCCAGTGTTACAAGTAACCAAGCAGGGGTCGGGGCCAGGCATGATGCTAGACCTGTGGCCCTGTCACCTGGGCTCCTAACAAGCAGGCATGACCAGGGGTCAGGGGTCCATCTGAAGAGCTAGGAGGTCAGTCGAGGCAGAAGGAAACAGTTTGGGTCAGATCCCAGGCCCTGGCAGGGGTCAGAGGAGCCTCTCACAAATGACCCAGTGAGCCTTAGGGATTCCCAGGCAAAGGAGATGCTCTCTGCAGGGTGGGGCAGGGCTCCAAACTCAGCCCCAGGTCTGTTCTCTGAGCTTGACGAGGGAGAGTGGGGCCCCCAAGAGACTATGGCTAGTGACCCTGTCCCCGAAGCCAGGCTGACCCCACAGCCACCTTTCTTTCACGTTGTCTCCAAAATCCCCCCTGTTCAGTTCTCGGAGGGCTCCCTCTCCTGACTCTACAGTCCTCTGGGGTCTGGCGTTTCCTTGCATTTCAGAAAATAAAACTTCATGTTTCTTGGTCTTGAAAGTAATATACATGCATTGAGGAAAACTTTATGTGTTGAGGATTCTATTATAAAGGCAATTTTTTACCCCATTTTCCTCACTAGTCATTTTATGGTAGGCATTTTTCATGATGCCTGTGCCCCATCCCACATCCCTGCACTTCTCATCACCTCATTTCAAGTCTTCCCTGCAGGTGCCTCTGGCCGGCATCTGTGTACTCAAATGAAGCAAGACACCCTCTGAGCCACGTTGTCACTGCTAAATGCTCAAGTCCTAGTCTCTTCATGGGAATTGCTTAAACAATCTGAAGAAGTTTGCATAACAGAAATCCCGAGAAACCCTCAGTGGACAGTGCTAGTCATTGGCCAGTGCTGCCTCCTAGAGCCACGAAAATGTGGAGAGAGCTGATACGGAACTGAATTTTCAATAGCAGTCCTCTACCGTATATTCTCATGTGCTCCATCTGGTCCCACGTAGGTTTGAAACTAGAAAACCAAATAGGTTAGAACTGTGCATAAAACCAGAGCAAATAGGCCCCCAAGTGACACAGGCCCCAGGGAGTAAGTGTTAGAGCACACGTTCTGTGATTTCTTTTGGTGGTTGAAAATTGTTGTCCCAGATAGAGGAGGTAGCCAAATAAATGAGGTTTTGCTGTACCTCTAATATTCTCTACTATGTTACACGGGCTTTATTTCTTTGAAATTTTAAATTATTTCCTTCTTGATGCTGTAATATTTGTGCAGTGTGGTCATCTCAGTGAGGGAAGGGGGATGTTCCTAGGTTCCATGTTTTGCTCCTCTGCTGAGGCTGAAAACTACTGGTTTAGTACAAACAGAGCTATACTAGAAAAACCAGATTTTTAGATCTTATTTTGTCACAAATTGAGCTGTGTGACTCTAACAGGTTGGAAATAGAACCATACTCAGACTGTCACAGCTGCAAGGCTCCTCAGAGCCACTACAGACCCACACCCTCATTTTGTCCCTAAGGAAACAGGGTGTGGTCAAGGTTACTAAAGAAGCTATTGGCTAATCTGCAAATATCTCCTCCGCAGGAGATGTTATGAAATGATTAACAACGATATCCTGTGTAAGAAGGTACAGCATTTATAACTCGTCTTGTTCCAAAAGGATTCGAGCCAGCTTACAAATGTGCCTACAATGCAAGGTAAACACACACAAAGAATAAGGAAGAAAAGCAAGGCATGGGGAAAGTAAGAGGGAACATGGAGGCAGGCTGAAGATGAGCCCAAAATGAACACCTGCAAGATCTGCGTGCTTAATCCACCACAGCCATAGATTTGGTACCAAGATACCCAGCAGTCAAGAGCAGGGGGAAATATGCCAGCCCCATGGGGCTCTGCTTTTTTATCCTCTGGGACTTGCTACTTCCCTGTCCAGGCATCAGTGTTCCAATCTGTCAAATGGGCAAATCTTGCCTCGTAGGATCATTGTGAGGATCAAGCTAAATCTTGTACGTAAAAGAAAGCACTCGAAAAATACAGTGCACGAAAGGGCTTATCAATTTATTTTCTCGCCGTCTCCTTGGGACACATTAAACACTACTCATTTCCCATTGGCTGATGAGGCCACCAGGTTTAAGCTGCTCTAGTTGGTCCAAGTTAAAATCTACATATGTTCTTAAGAACACCAAGTGCTGTCCAAACACTGGATGAGAAGCTTTGTCACATTTTCTGAGCTCAAGTTATGCCCATTTCCACCATCCAACCTTTTTCCCTTTCCTTGCTTTGATTGGGAAAAACTAAGGTACTTAGGAGCAGCAAGGAATGTAAAATTCTAATGTCAAAGTTTAAGTACCTCCTGGAAAATTTCCGTTTTCTGGTGTGGGAGTGATGTCGGATAATGGCGAGGAAAGAGGAGGGTTGGGGAAGGGGAGATGGGGCCCCAGGAGCCTCTCCAGCTGTAGCGTGGCAGGCACTGGCCCCACCTGTCACTCAGAGTGTTTCCCCAGCCTTACGTGTTGGGGATGGAATAAGGCATCTTCTGAACACAGGCCAGAATTTTAGCTGAAAGTTAACTAGCGGTTGAGAATGGGCATGAGGTGATTCCAAAGGGTGGAGGGAGGCGAAGGAGCCACTGAATCTGGGCAAGCAGAGCTTTGGGGGCCTCAGCTGGCTTCCCCTGTGTGGCTTTTGCCATACTCACCAAGAAGAGCTTTTCAATAAACAAGAGCATTAATAGCAAGAACAATCATCTAAATACCATAATAAGAGAATTATCGTATAAATAACATATAGACAATACGTTTGGTTTGGGGTTGAACACGAGCGGGTCATGATGGGCAAAGGGCGTCCCGCATTCTCCTCAGGAAATCACTGGTCCCACAAGGCCGTTGCTGCCAGAGCCCGCTGACCTGGGGTGCGGGGAATGAATAAGCAGTGGAATGAATCAGCCTCAGTTGGGAACGTGGTCAGATAAGAACCAGCCCTTCTGCCTGTAGGGTTAATATTATTATCCCCATTTTATAGATGAGGAAACTGAGACCTGGGCTTGTTAAATTACTTGTCTAAACATCAAAAAACTGGTTGTCCCAGCAGAAAGGCAGCTTGGATCATGGCTGAGAGCGTGGACTCTTGAGCCAGACTCTGCATCTTGGCTCTACCACTGCTCGCTATGTGACCATAGGCAAGTTCTTTAGCCTCTCTCTGCCTCAGTTTCCTCATCCGTAAAAGTTGGTGGGTGGATTACCTGAGCCAATATTTGTAAAGTGCTCAGAACAGCCCCTGACACATATAAAGTACCACCTAAGCAGGTTAAACACACAAACACCCAGCTCAAAGCCCTCTTCTGCAGCCCCTGAACCAAAACGGACCAATGGCAGGATCCCAAGTCTGCGTGCTCCAATCTGCGGGAAAAACTCTAATCCTACTCAGTGTCAGCAGGAGGCGTCACTGGGGGTGCAGATGGGGGCTAGAGCCGGAGGGGAGGTGGGGAGCAGGCACCTGGCAACCTTCCCCGACGCCCTGGGGACAGTCCTGCTTCCTCTCTCTTCAAGGACTTTGCCAAGGAGGAACACACCGGCTCGATAAACCCACGCCAAGCAGGAACAAGATGGTATCTGGGCCGGACAAGATGACAAGCTCAGTATGCCCAGGTTCCCGCCAGGGGCAAACACCAGCGCCCAGCCCTGCCCCTCCTCCTTCTCTTTGCTGGTGGATTTGTTTTAGTGGCTGCCAAGGGCACCCATCATAAATGATGGGTGGTTTGCCTTTGGGGAGGGCTGTGAAAGTGTCAGGCAAACAAGCCCTGGCTAGCTTTCTCATAATGCTGGCCCTAACAGGCTACCCGATGACCACGGCACTGAACGGTTTCCCAAAAGCCACAGGCCCATACACTTAGGGGCAGGGTCTGAACTGGGAGGCAGGAGTCCTGCCTCTAGCCCCGGCTCTGCCTCTATGCTGCGTGTCCTTTGGCAAGTACTTCTTCCTTCCAGGTCCTCACTGTTCTCATCGGTAAATGAGGGTCCTAGGGGGCAAAGGGTGGGTGATGAACTTGAAGGCCCTTTTGGCTCTCCCATCCGTGAGTTTGGAGGAAGTGTCCTAGGGGCAGAGCTGCAGAGTTCTGAACGGCTGTTGGTGGGCCTTGGCAGTGTGGTGGAGTGTTTGTTCATTCAACAAACACATGGAGTGAGTGTCCCCATGTCCCTTGCCCTGCCCTGGCGGGAACAGAAGAGGGTAGACTCCAAAGGCAGAGGATGGCAAGGAGAGGCCAAGAGGAAAGAGTGTCAGGCGCGGCCTCCTCCACCTCCCCGCCTGGTTCACCCATCTCGAGGCTTTGAAGGCCCTGATTTTGGTGCTGGGGGAGGGGGAGGGGACAGCCTAAGCTGGAACGTGAAACTGGAGGCAAGTCCCCAGGGCTTCCCTACACAGCCAGAGCTCCCCAGAGGCTGGAGGTGAAAACCAGGAGCCTGGAGAAAATGAAGGCCAGTCTACTGCTCCACTTGTGTCTTTCTCAGCCCACATCTGCTTCCAAGCAGCCAATCAGAACACTGTGTGGAGGGAGCACTGGCCCAGGAGTCCCTGTAGCCTTGGGCACATCCCTTCCCCTTTCACCAACCAGTCTCCTCATCTGAAAAATGCCCAGAATAGACCAGCTGATCTCTCCCACCCTCAGGTCCTGTGTTTTATGGGTCATTAGATGCCTATTATGCACAAGCACTGCAGTGGGGGTAGGGGGAGAGGGAGATTCAAGCCCATTTCTGCCCTCAAGGAGCTCGACCATGTCCTCACCATTGCTTAACTGATTAATGCACTTATTGAGCACCAACTATATGCCTGGCCTTGTGTTTACTTTTCCCAACTAGATCAGAAGCTTCTAGGGGGGTAGGGGTCATGGCCTATCCTTTTTTTTTTCCTATTCTATCCCCCTTGTCCTAACACAAAATCCCTGCACGTGTGGCAGTTAAGGGCACCAACTCTAGAGCCAGACTGCCTGGTTGTGAATCCTGGTTGTCTTCCAATTATCAGCCTCAGTTTCTTCATCTGTAAAATGGGAAGAATAATTCCTACCTCATAGGGTTCTTATGAGGATTCAAAAAATTAATGCTTATAGAATACTTAACATAGGGCCCAGCATGTAGAAGGTGCCAAATAAATGTTTGTAAATAAAATGCTTACCCAGGTGAATGGAGCTGAACTGCTTCTGGTCAAAATTTGTCATTATGAGAAAGTCACATGCATGCACCTTCCTTCCTGCTCTAAATCATGTGTGCACTGTTAATTTATTCATTGGGCTCTTTGTCCACAGACAGCACAAAGGTGAACTTCACACAGCCAAGCACAACTATCCTACATTCCAAATCAGTGAGGTTCAAGTTCATGAGCTTCTCCTACAACCAAAGGTATTATTTTAATCATTCATTTCAGCCTATTTCTTCTCCAAATACTTTATTATAACTGATAATAGTAGGCAGATTGACTTGAATTTCTCCAACTTTTGCTCTTCCAGGCCCCACGTACCACAGAAATGCTCATTAACAGCCAACGCCCAGCAGGCAGGACCCCAGAGGCCTGGGGAAAAGCAGGTCCCACAGAGGCCTGAGCAGCCCAGAGCCGACAACAGCGGCCTCCGGTCCCGAAGCCCCGGATCTCTGGGGCCGTGGGCTCCTAACACAATGCCGGGCAGGGCCCCAGGACGACAAGAGCCCCTGCAGGAACAGACGTGCCTCGGTCTTTTGCAACCTGTTCAGATGTTGGCTGAAGGCAATGCATGGAAAAGAATCACAGCATTAATCGCTATGATCTGGAGTTGCCAACTGGCCCACGCTGAGACCTCCCTCCAGACCCACAGTCTTCTCGGCACAATGACTGGGCTTGAAGTGACCAAAGCTGATGTCAGGCTCCTAATGGTGGTCACCGCTGGCTGACTACCCTGGAGAAGGATTTCACTAGCACATTCAGTGGGAAGGGGCTAGAGTTCCAAGCACCATGGCAGCTTGGGGATCTTCTCACTTCCACCAAATGATGTATTTATCCAGCTGCCTCATCATGGGTTCATTCATTCATCTTACTGATATTTACTGAGCATGGACTCTGTGCCATGCAGGTGCTAAGCTAGGTCCCTAACACACAGCTACCCTAAAATTAAAGCACACTGGACAGGAAACTGAAGGTGGGTTAGAGTTCCAGCTCTGCCACTAACAAGCTGTGTGCCCTCGGGCAGGTCACTTTCCTCTCTGGGTCTCAAGGACTTCAGTCTATGAAATCCAGGACTGGGCTGATGATGCCTGTGGTCCAGTTCTGTTAAAGATCCAGGTTATTGAACCTATTAGATAACAGCCCTGATGTATAGATCCTGGCGATCTCCAAGCTTGTAAAAAGTACAACCTCGGCAACCCACGGAGCTTCCCATAGCTACAGTGAAGGCTCCCAGTTTGCTACCTGGAAATATAAGAACTGGAAGCCTTGGGGACGAACTAAGAGTTGAACTGGCCACAGGGAGAGACATATGGGCAGGGCAGCGGAGGGTCTAAGGGGGACCGTGGTGGCCTTCTTGATATGATCTGAGGGATCCCTTAAAGGCCTCCCCTGCCCCAAATATTCCCCTCCCTGCAATCTGATGTCCTGCCTTTGGAATTGCCCCATTTGAGAGTAACTATTTGGTAGCGTGAGAGGAGGGTGTATTCCATTGCAGGAATCACCAGGCAACATGCAGACACCGTGGAGAAGGGTGAGGTTCTTACCCTGCTAAGGTTGCCTGAGTCTTCCCTCTCTGCCAGCAGGAGCCTGGCAGCCTGTGGGCACTGGGCTCCTGAAGCAGGAGGAGAGGGAGGGACCCTTAAGGGACCCCAAGGGTGTGGGGAGAGAGGGCCTTGGGGGCTGATTCACTAAGCTCCTTCACTAAGCCCCACAAGGCGGGGGAGGGAGGGAGGTGCAGGGAAGATAAAGGGAGGGCATGCACAGGATCCGAATTATCCAGGAGGGGTGGGAGTGGGAGAGTTGAGGGCAAGAGCTTGGTGCCTCCCTTTGGCTAACCGATTCCTCCGAGGAACCAACACGGAGAGGGGAGGGAAAGGAGGGCGAGTCAGGAGAGAGGGTGGGGCCGGGATGGAGGAGAAACTGTAAAACCAACGGGGCGGATTCACAGAAAAATTCCCGCGGGTGAGGGTAGAGGGTGCTGGGCAGCACCCCAGTGCGCCGGGCCCACGCCCCTCGAGTTGTCCGGCCGGTTCAGACTGGTTCGCTCACCTCTCCCTCCCTGCCAGCCCCCCTGGCCTGATCCCTGAGAAGGCAGAATCAGGAACGTGATGTAACCACAGCCGCTCCGCCCCGGCCACAAGCGCTCCGGACGCCGCGCCCGCCCGCAGCCCCCTTCCCCCCGGCGCCCGGGTCCGGGTCCTGCCCGGGCGTCCCCGCCCCCCTCTCCCCTGGGCGTCCTTGCACCGTCTCCTCCCCGTAGTCTCACCCTCCCCGGGGGCATCCCGGCGCCCTAGACCGCTCCCCTCTCCGGCCCCTCCCCGTGCCTCCCTCCGTCCTCCCTGCGCTCCTCTCTGCGGCCACAGCCTGTTTCTCCGGGTGTCTCCTCCGCATTCTCACACTGCCCCAGCCCGACCCCCTCACCCGCCCGCCTCCCCCGGAGGCCGCGGCGCCTCCCCTGCCCGCGGTTAACGCTGGAGAGGCCCGCGCCTGCCGGGCGGGAACTGCACTGACCCGGGAGAGGGGCTGAGGCGGGTGGGGGTTGAGGAGTGCGCCGGAGCGCCGCGAGGGGAGAACGCAGAGCCAGAACCCGCTCCTGTGGCCCCATCCTTCCCTGCCCGCCCACCCCCAGGCGAGGCTTCGTGCCAGGGCGCAATGTGGGCAGGCAGGCAGCCAGCCAGGCTGCAGCTATCAGCTGGGTGGAGGGCAGTGCCAGCTGCAGGCGTCCCTGAATCGCAACCACCACCCCCAGCCCTCCTGCCCTGACAGCGGCACCTTCTACCTGAACCCCAGAGCCACGGAGAGCCAGAGGCAGAGGAGCCCAATTCACCTTGAGATCTTGTTACTACAGGGAGGCTCGGGGCTCCGCCTTAAAGTCAGAGCCAGACTGAAGCCCAGCTCACTTATTTTCTGGGTGACCTTAGGTCAGTCATTTGTCTATGCTTCAGTTGTTGCATTTGTAAAGTGGAGGTAATAATAGTACCCACCTCATGGGGTGTTGTGAGTTTTGGTGCCTGGCATATAATGGTGGCTTCATAATTTACTATTATTATCTCTCCTGGAGGCATTTGCTGTTCGGCAGAAGGAAGTATGTATAATGTGTCATTAAAGATCTGTTAAGCACCTATTATGTGCAAGGGAGGCCACTTGGTGTGGTGCAAGAGTCTTGGGGTGAGATGTGGGTTTGAATCCCAGCCCTGTCACTGAGTAGCTGTGTGATCTTGAGAAAGCTATCTTTCCTCTCTGAACCTCAGTCCTCCAACAGTAAAATACAGTCATGCACCGCATAACAATGTTTCAGTCAACAACGCACCGCATATACCGTGATCCCATAAAATTAGTACCATATAGCCTAGGTATGTAATAGGCTATACCATCTAGGTTTGTGTGAGTGCACTCTATGATGTTTGCACAATGATGAAATCTCCAAACGACACGTTTCTCAGAACGTGTCCCTGTCGTTAAGAAATGCGTGACTGTAGTGACAGTAATGCCACTTTGCAAAGCCAGTGCAGAGATTCAATGAGATAATGTAAGGAGAGTGTCTAGGGCAGTTCTCAGCACACCAGGGGCCTCTTTGTAAGGAGAGGCATGGAGAAAGTAAAGAGGGTAGGGATGGAAAGGACAGACTCAGTTTCTGCTACATGGGAGCTCTGGGGAGAAAAGATGTGAAAAGAGTACCGATAACTCAAGGGGATCCAAGCTCAGCGCCAAACGCGAGGTCAGGAGAAGGGCTGGGGGAGGCGGCATGCCCTTACCGTCCATGACAACGAATAAACTGCCAAGGGTGGAATCTCGGGTGGGGGATGTTTCTGAATGGGGGCCCTCAGTCCTCTCCCACCAGGATCCAGTGGGCAGCCACTGGGCTTGAGGGGGGGGTGCAGTGGCTCTGGGCTGAGTGTATCAGCATCTGCTTTACTGGGGAGGCCCCAAAGGCGGCTTGGCCATCTCTCTCCCATCCTGACAAGAGAAAGACGAATGAAAAGGACAGTTGGAAAATGGGGCCTGAGCAGAATCTCCACCCTTTATAATGACTGTGAATGTGGCCGAACACGGTCACTGCCCGTGGCTACGGCTGTCTGACTCTGGAACTGGGTTCCCTCATCTGTAAAATAACAGGGTCGGCTGGATGCTCTCCAGGCCCCCTGAGCTGCAACCCTCCATCCTTCTTGAACGCAATACTTGCTCTGACCTGTAGGAATGTGGGGGAGAAGCCGCTCCTCCTCGGAGGGGCAGAGCTCAGTCCCATCAACCATCCGTGAGCTGGGTCAGAGCCCTCTGTAGTGGAGAGGAATGAGGCGGGGCTTCACGCTGGGACAGGACCCCTGAGGCAGAAAGACCAGCTGTCCCATGGAATATGACTCAGAGCTGGAAGGAGACTTGCAAGCTGGCGTCCAGCCCTCACACTTACAGACGAGGGCACAAAAGCCCAGAGAAGTGAAGGGACTTGCCCAAGTTCACGTGTCTCTTCAGGGGCAGAGCCGAGGTTCAGTTCACTGCAGCATAGTGCCTCCAATTAATTTAGTTACAACAGCAACAACAAAAGACTCCAGGAAGCTGGTGACCAGAGCCAATCAAAACCTCTCTGAGTGCCTTTCATGAAAGCAAAATGGAAATGCAGTCGCTTCACTACCAGTGCTTCCAGGAGTGAGAGAGCCATACAAACAGCCCACGCAGCCACCATAAACACCATCCCATGGTGGAGGATGGACAGTGGGGCAGTGGGCAGCGGCTCCTGCCCGGCCAGGGGGGATTTGATTTTGTGATCAGCACTGCGGGCTGCTTGAAGAGAGTCCAAGGACACTGGGCTTGAGTACTAATATGCATTTTTATTCTGCAATAATTTTCATACTGAGTTCAAGAGGCACCAGCTCCAAGTACATAAAACCAAATCAAATTAAATTAATTGATTTTATTGAAACCTGCTGCAGTTGTATTCAAGCCCACAGCCAGGGGCATGACCCTCATGAAATACCAAAGGGGCTTTTGAAATAATTAAATTAACCACACCCTGGGTTATGCACAAGGGCTTGCTCCTGTGCTCGATGCAGGCACGTTCCCACTCACAGCCACGAGTGACACAACCACAAAATGTGGCACTCCTAGGGAGCCAGAGGCCCAGACTTCCCATTCTGGGGTAAGTCTTTGTCTGTGTTCTTTCAGCAAACATATGCACACAGATGCACACACACACACACACACTCACCAACTAGAATGTCCCTCTCTGCTTACCCATGGCTCAGGCCAAGTGCTCTCCTCCCCCTCCTCCTTCCCTGACCCCCTAGGACCCCTCTAGCTCCTACACTGATACACTTAGATGATGCACTTTCTTGTTGGCTATTGTTTCATGAGAGACCATCTTGCATCACTAAAAAAAGGATAATAAGCCCCTTGAATACAGAGAATGGGCCTCAGCCTTCTTCGGATCTCTCAGGAAGCTCAGCACAGTGCTCTGCACGTAGTAGGAGCTCCAGGCATTGAGTAAGCACCTACTATGAGCTAGGCACTATTCAAATGACTTTACACATATTAACTCATTTAACTCATATTAACTCACCATGGCCCGATCGCCACTCTGCATTGGGATTGTTGTTGTCCTGATTTTACAGATGGAGAAACCAAGGCACAGAAAGGTCAGGTCACTGGTTACCAAGGTTGCCCAGCTGGTAAACGGAGGACAGCTGTATCGCTTCTCAGTAAATCATAACCAAAACAATTCCACAAATCCTGTTGCTGATCAAGTGAAGCATCACCCTCCGTTTGGAGATACAAACAAGTAAGGTCACAAAACCCCAGCTTCCCCGGTGAAAGGGACTCTCACAAACCCCTCATTTCATAGAGGAGGACATTTGCAGACCAGCAAGGGGAAGGTTCTTGTGCAAGGTCACATAGCAATTCAGAGGAGAGAGCACCCTGTCTCCTGTTGGCCCCCAGCTCTGAACTGCTCTGCCTAGAGCAAAAAGTTACCCATTGTTCCAGTTACTCATGTACTGGAGGCTAACACTCCAAATTAGGCTGCCCTTTAGAGAAGATGATGAGTGTCCAGGGCTGGGCAGGAGTCGCCCTGTGGAGCTGCCCATTTTCTGTGGCCTTGTGCATATTCAGGGAGAAAACCAGGGCAGAATGAGGGGACCCGGCCCTTCAGGGATCAAACCCCCAAACCGTAGCCTCATCAGGACCTGCTCCAGCCTTGCCTTAACCTGCCAGGACACCTAGGGGGACAGCCTGCCGCTCTATCCCTGTTGCACAATGAGCTTTCTGAGCCCTGCACCCCCAGCCCTCTCCTGCTTACACACTTCTCTCACTATCCTCAAGATTAACTTCAAAACAGAACCCTGGATGCCGGCCAACATGAATCCTCTCCCTAACTCTGTGAACTTGAGCTCCTTAATAATAACGAGGAACGCAATCATCGTGACCATGACAGCTACTCCTCACAGAGTTTTTATTGCTCTGTGCCAGGCACACGTAGGCCATTCTGTCTAATCTTTACCACCACCTCGTTTTACAGGTGAGGAAATAGGTAAAGGAGGTGAGTAGCTTGCCCAAGGACGCGAAGCTAGTACCTGGTGGGGACTGGATTCAAAGCCAGGTCTATGGCATACCTGTCTGGCACACCTGCAGAATATATTGTCCCCATATTTTTGGACTGATACTCTTTGATTGCCTCTTTATATGAGAACAATTTTTTTAAATTGTGGTAAAATATCAATATAAAATAAAAATTAGTATTTTAACCATTCGAGTGTGCAATTCAATGGCATTAATTATATTCACAATGTTGTGCAACCATCACCACTATTTCAAAAATTTTTTCATCAACCCAAGCAAAAACTCTGTAACCATTAAGCAATAATTTCCCAATTCCCCCCTCCCCCTAACCCCGGTAACCTCTAATCTACTTTCTGTCTCCATGAATTTTCCTATTCAAGATATTTCATGTAAGTGGAATCATACATTTGTCCTTTGTCTGCAAAGCCAGTTCTTTTAAATACTAAGCCAGACTCTTCGACTTTTCAGGCCCTCTTTTTCTCACCTGCCAAAAGGACACCGTGATCCTTGGCCTGCCTCCTTCACTGGGATGTTGTGGAGGTGTGATTTCCGGCATGGGGCATGCGATGTCATCATGGGGAGGGCCAGTCCTGTGGAAGCCCAGCGTCCCTGGCTACTGAAGGCAGAAGGGCTGAACAAAGGTTCAGTCCTGAGCGTTACCAACAGGACCAATGAAGCAGTATATTAGGGGAAAAGAAAGAGGATTCTCTAGCAGGTAGAAAAGAGGGGACTCCAATGGGGCATGGGCGCTGCGTTGTCACAGGTGGCCAAGGGCAGGCCTTGGATGGACCATGTGGAGCACTGCATCCCTGGGGAGAAACTGGGTGCCCCCCCCCCAGTTCTGGGCCTGCAAATGCTTCAGCTCTGTCCCTGTCTCCTCCCCACTGTCTGCCCCTCTCTGTGGTTCCAGCCAGGCAGCCTCCTTCCTACCCTGAGGCTTCACTCAGGCAGCCCTTTTTCTGCTCTGTCTGCCAATGCCCCAGCTCCTCCAGGAAGCCTTCCTGAATCCTCTAGGTCCTTTTCAATCTACATCACGTGATCTACCCTATGTGTGTGTGTGTGTGGGGGGGGTACTGTCTTTCAGGACGCGCACACAATGGAAAGGGCTCTGCATTTGAGTCTTGGTGCTGCCCTGCCATTTTCTAGCTGACCTAAGACACGTTGCTCAACCTGAGCAATCTGAGCCTCAGATGCTTCACCTGTAAAACGGAAGTGAAAATACCTACTGCTCAGGATTGTTCTAAGGACGAGAAGGAATGCCTGTCTGTGACTTGCAAACTGGGGCGTGTGGCAGAAGCTACGCCAAGACACAGGATATAACATGGCAGATCTTTCTGATACTCAGTTTTACTCAACTATTTGGGGAAAATGCATTCCTTTTATATTTAAAAAAATAGAGATAGATTATGGAGAAGAAGGAAAACTTGCATTGCTTTTAAAAGACAAAACAGGCAACTTCCAGGGCATCTCTTGCTTTCTGATTAGTAATTCTCTTGGAATCACAATACGCATTGCCCACTTTGTTTACGGGGTACTTCTGGGACGAGCTGGTGAGGACATGGGAAGGTCAAGTGCCTGGCACGTGGCAGACACTCCATAAAGGGTAGCTGTGGCTCTTCCCCCAGTTGTCATGGGGGGCAGAGTTTAAAGCGAGGACACTGTTTGGAGTGGCCTAGTTGACAAACGCTCTGATTGGTATTGTCTCTTGATCTCCCTTGGGAGAGGCAGAGCACTGGAGTGGGAAGCACGTGGGTCTGGGGCACCAGGAGACTTTTGTCTCTGCTCTGCCATCACAAGCTGGATGTGTGTCCTTGGACACATTGCTTAACCTCTCTGAGCCTGGGTTTACTCACCTACAAAATGAAAACAAGTGTCCTAACAACAGCTCTGTCTCAGGGCTGGGTTCAGATAACATCAGAGCATGTTGGTAGAAACAGAACAAAGGATAAGAAGCATCCACATGCTCGTTTAACATCCTTGCAGCTCGGTGAGGCGAGTCGGGCAGGTAAAGCACTTTGTGAACAGTGACCAGGGCCCCAAGTGTAAGGTGCGAGGCAGACGGGGCAGGGGCCATGCTGACTGCTCCGGAGATGAGGACAAGGAGGCCAGGGCGCTAAGTGGAGCTGGGCCTGGAGCCCATCTCTGACTCCCACGGGATGCTCAATCCGCTCCACCACGCTCCTTCAATAGTCAGCGCTGCCCAAAGATAAAAGGAGGGGCCTTGGTAGGCAACGAGCTCCCTGTCGCCTGGATGTGCAGTCAGAGGTTGGCGAGGGTGCGAGAGTGGAATCCAAGCCCTGGGGATGAGCCGATCAACGGATGTTGGAAAGATCTCTTTCAGTTCCTGAGATTCTGGGATTCAGCTGGCTGTCAGATTGGGAGGGGCTGCTAAGGGCTCCGAATTTATATTTGCTATGTTTACTTATTGCACTTTACTTGTTTCTTTTCTGTAGAGCCTTGTCCAGAACACAGTACCCAGTTGGCGCTCAAGTGGCCCTGGAGGCTGTTGTCCACACTGGAACAAACTATTTGGGACTCAGCCAGCGAGCCCACTCACACTTCTCGGCACCTCCTGCGTACTGAGCAAGGAGGTGGCTCGGCAGTGTTGTCCTTGCTGAATGGGAGGGTAGCCCTTGATGCTGTGTCCCCACTCCTGGCCCCAATCCCTGCTCAGCCCTGCCTCTCTCTGGCCCGCTGAACCCCATTCCACCCTTCCACTAGGGCTGTCTGTGTCTGGTCTCTGCACAATGGCCATCTGGAGGTAGTCCTGTGTCCGGTCCCTCCTTGGCTGGAGGCAAAGTCCAGACCCTTCCTCCACCCTCACAGGCCTCCTGCCCACTCCTGAATCTCCACTTTGAAAGCTTCCCATGGACAAGTGATCTCCAGGCCACAGCCACATACCCTCCCCCGCTCCCCCTCCCAGTCCAGGCTGCTCCTCCCACGGGCCCCAGCCTACCCACTTCCTCTGCCCTTTTCACCCTTTGGCGCCAGAACCAGCTATTCTGAGCCTTTGGCCCAGCTCCTTCCCCCTGCCAGCTGCTCCCTCACTGAGGCCTCCATTTCTTCCCTCTTCTCTTTGGAGTTGACTATTACTCAGCCCTGCCAAAAAAAAAAAAAATGTACGCTGAAAGCATGTGGCACTATGACATGGGGACACCAAAGGCAGCAAGACTCAGCACAGACCTCATGCTTGAGCTACCTATTTGGAAATGTTAAATACAGGCCACTTCATTGCTGGTGTGTGTGTGTGTGTGTGTGTGTGTGTGTGTGTGTGTGTGCTCCAAAAGACTCTGGGTCCTTCCAAGAAGCTTTTCAAAGCAGTCTTTCTCCTCCTTACCAGAAACAATGAATTAGTAAGGATAAGCCCCAACATGATTAATAGTCCTTTTCTGGTTACCCAAGCTTCTTGCTTCTTTTATAACACAGCAGCCACTGGATTTCAAGGGTTCTTTGAGAAGATGCTAGGGCAATTACTGTAGATTTTATAAAATTGCACCGAATGGTGTGTTTGAAAAGATAATTTTCTGTATTCGGCTCTGTGAAAAGTTTTCCATAAATGCAGCAACAGTCAGATACAGGTGCCCGCCCACATAAAACAGACTTAATAGATTTTCAGATCCCTTTCAGAGTGTGGGCAAGAGAGAGGGGAGGAGGACAGAGCTGCAAAAAGGGAAAACAAGCCCCCATGTCTTGATTTGGCCTTGGTGACCAGGAAAACACGTTCTGAGGGCACCGCTGTCAATATTTGATTCACTGAGCTTATCAGCCAGGCCTCAACCTGTTGGGAGCAAACAGCAGAGCCTGGCACAGAGCCTGGGGTGCTGTATGAGGTGTCCAGGATGAGGGCTGGGCTGGTCAACAGCTGTCCTGGGCCTCCTGGTCAAAGGCTCCATGCAAAAAGGCCCTCAGAAAATGTTTGCTTGCTGCAAGACAACCTTCCTGGATCTATGCACCAAAGCTTTCAGATCCTGAAGATCTTGCAAATTTGTTTTTGACAAATACATAGTCAACGTGCAGGTTTTCCTAAACATAAAACCCACAAGCCATAAAGGAAAAAAAGTGATGGATTTGATTAAATAAAAGTTAAAAACTTTTATATGACAATGATACCACAATCCAAGTTAAAAGTCAACAGAGTGGGAGAAAATATTTGCATTATATGTAACAGGCATAGGTTTACACCTACAATATATAAAGAGTTCCTATAAATCAATAAGGAAAAACATGAAGTATAAATGTTCACCAAAATTATTTAAACTGCTCAATCTCACTAATGATTTTTTTAAATATAAAAACCAATGGTTAGGTGCTTATGAAGAAATGAAGGGAGAGACAGTTTAGAGAAAGAGCACTAGATTAAAGAGATAGAAGACCTGAGATCTAGTTATCTGTCCTATGAGACCTCAGGCAAATCATTTTCTCTGTCTGGGACAGTTTTCTAGTTGATATTTCAGTGGAAGTTGCATAAAGAATAGTATTTATTGGTCTTGTGTCTTTTGCATTGAGCGTAAAAATGGCTACTTATAACCTCCCCCTTCTCTGAGCAGCTTCAGAATGTTCATCACACCCTCTTCACTACAACTCTTCACTCTGGAAGATTAGAAACAGAAGTTTTACTGGGACCACTTCCCAGCTGTGGGATCTGAGAGCGTGGAAGGGAAGTGGCTGAGCTAAGACCCCCTGACAGCCCTTGGTGAGTGTTACAACTGGTCCAGGGCTCTTGTACTGTCTCCAAGGGGGTCTGTCTGTGTCACAGGGTCTGCTGGCCAGATGGCTACGTGAGGATGTGGGGAAGAGACAAGCAAGGGTTAGACAGTAGAAAGGTGAGGTGGAAAGAAAGAACAGGGACTTGATAGCTTTGGGTTCGAATCTCAAGTCTACCACCTCCCAGCTGTATGCTGCTGAGCACGTTATTCCATCTCTTCGAGTTTCAGGTTCCTCTTCCGTAACATGGGCACAATGCTCCCCACTTCCCAGGCTCCTTTCTCTGCCATTATCTGTACCACTCAGTTGGACATATTTCAGAGACAGACTTGCACTGCCCTTACTTAACTGTTGGTTTTGGCTCCCCAAACTAGACCACATGACTTCATGGCTGGAGCTGTGTCTCTGGAGGGGGCAGGGACCCCAAAGATCTGAGAGTGCTGGACTAATGCCAGGGCCCTGTCATGGTCACTTCTGAACTTCCAGCACCTGGCACATCGCCTTGCACATGGAAGGCACAAAATAATAGCTGCAGAATGAATGAATGAATGAAATGTATGGATGAGGGAGCCAAGGGTCAGAAAGGTGAAGTGGGATCTTAAGGGCTGTACAACTCATTAATCACCTGGAGAGGGCTTGAAATCTTTTTTTGTTATCATGGGCAAAATGGAGAGGAGAACATGGAGCCAATTATATTGGATCCTGAAGTCTCATGTTTGCCAGGAAAGTCCCATTTTACACCTGTTTTCCCTTATAATTATAATAGTGCCCACTTTTACTCTCCAAAGTGTCCCATTCTTGGTGATAAATTGTTTGTTCTCTGTGTTTTTTTTTTTTTTTTGGTGAGGAAGATCGGCCCTGAGCTAACATCCATGCCAATCTTCCTCTTTTTTTGCTGAGGAAGACTGGCCCTGGGCTAACATCTGTGCCCATCTTCCTCCACTTTATACGGGATGCCGCCACAGCATGGCCTGACAAGTGGTGCATCAGTGCGCGCCCGGGATCCGAACCCGGGCCACCAGCAGCGGAGTGCACGCACTTAACCACTATGCCACGGGGCCGGCCCTGTTCTCCGTGTTATGAGGGAGAGGGGATGGAAGGACTCTGTGTTTCCCTGACTCCATCTACGCCCCCGCCTACATTTCTCTTAATTTGTCAGAAATGCAATTAAAATGTCATCCCATAATCTGTTCATTGAAAGCCCCATTTGAACAGTGCTCATCCCAAAAGCAACAGTCCCCCGGCAAAACCCATGAGAGCCCAGGTCAGCCATTGAGGGGACTCTCGCCGCCTGCACATGGGGTGATGGGGTTCCTCGCTGCTTAACTGCCCTCCACTATACCACCAGTGGGGAGTGGACCAAAGACACTGCCTTTGCTGGGTCTGGGCCAAAGCAGCCCCCCTCCCCTTGGCTAACTAGCATCCAGCCTTCCCATTCTGCAGGGGGCAGCTGGGCCTGTCACAGATGGATCGGGACCCATTCACCACAGCTCCTGGCAGCCTCTCTAGAGAAGGGCGGGCAAGCTGAGATCTGGGGCTGCTCAGGTCTATCCACCTGGAGAAATGTTGGGTTGTGAGGAGGCAGAGGGGTGTCAGAAACAACGAGAAACATTCCCCCCAGAAGAGTGTACCAAACCAGGGGGCAACCCCAGAGTTGGGCATTGTCAGATGTGTTCAGGTTCATGTGGCTTGGCTGTTGGATTGGGGGTATGGGGCTGGTCCTCAGCCTCCTGCTGGTCATCAGTCTTTCAGAGATGACCAAGAGGAGAAAAAGACCATTAACACCTTGGTAAAGTAATGGAGTACTTGGGAGAGCCCGACTACACATCTATGGAATCCTTCAAGGCCTGGCTACACAGGTGCCTCTCCCACAGCCTTCCTCAGTTAACTAACCTCCCCTGGGATCACCCTGTCCTCAGTGCCCATCCTCCCTGGACGTCCCGGACAGATGACAGACAGCAGAAGATTCACTTGTGTGTGGCCTCAGAGGCCTTTGGTGGTTGCTCCCCCTGCATGTCATGGGAGTGTGGCACTTCCCCACTGCATCATCGCCCACCCCCCACCTCCAACCAAGGCAGGAACCCTTCATTTTCTGATCCTACAGGAAGTGTGCCTTGGCTCTACACACAGCCCACACTCAACTGTCGCTTGCCAACCATCCAACTGGGAGTGGGGCATTAGAGCCTGGGGTTGGCAGGTCCGACCCTGCTGGGCCTGGGGTCAGAAGCTCCCTTGGCAGCAGTTGGGTGCTGGGGTCTCAGTTGCTCTCCCCCAGCCCTGCCTGCCCCTGTGGACCCCTGGCCTCCAGCGCTCCCGGGCCTGGCTGTTAAAGTAGGACAAAGCGGGTCTCCTGGCTTCTTCCCTAGGCTGGCGGACACCTAGTTTCCTGAAAGGAGGAACCCAGGCCTGCCTTGGCCACCTTACTCCCTCCTGGAAAGCAATGGATGTGACACACCACGAGCTCTTTGAGATTAGGAACCCAGCCCTCTGTTTCTTTTGAATTCCCCTCTCCCTCCCTGCCTTCACTTCCCCCACATAGGCCAGGCCCTCTACCCTATGAGGAATATCCCAAAAATCATCCATCACCAAATTCTGGGAGCTGACCTCAGCAACTGTCTGGTTGGAAAGGACCTAGAAAACCCATTGTCCCTCTGATGGGAATGACCGCCAGCACCTTCAGGGCAAGGATGCCGTATCCATCACTCTGGCACCAGCCCCAGCACAACCTGGACAGAGTTGGCTCTCAATATCAGTTTACAAAACTGCACTCAAAGTTCAGCTTGTTGCCCTCTGGCTGCTCTGCAGCCCTGCACAGTGTAGGCACATGGTAAATGTCTGTGAATGGATGGACGTGTGCCTACTGGAAATCAGGTTCTGTGCTGGGTACTCTACCTACTTTATCTGGTGCAATGGCCTGCAAGGCAGATATAATCGTCCCATTTAATGGATGAGGAAATAGAGGCTCAGACAGGTTAAGTGGCTTCCCTGAGGCCACTCAACAAGTGTCAGGCCAGAGTTCAAGCTTAATCCTTCCTGTCTCTAAAGACTGTCATCTTTCCATTTGCATTTCAAGGACTCAGTCAACGCTGATTGCCCAACTGTCTACAATGCTCTGTGCTCAGCATTTGAGGGGATTCAAACCTGAATGAGAAGTAGCCCCGGCTCTCAGGTAGTTCATACTGAAAGAGGCAGACAGTCTTGTTCACGACTCCCTGAGACAGACATGGCAAGGCCTGTCCAAGAAGCTGAAATCTCTTGTGTAGGCTGCAGGCAGAGAGAAAAGTTCATCCTGACAATTTGAGAAAGGCATCTGGGAAGAGGTGGCATTGGGTTGGGCTACAAAGGACAGACAGGCTTCAAACCATGGACAGAGACTGAGGAAGCTTTAAAGATGGATTTTAAGCAGCCTCTGCTTGGAAAATGAGTTTGAGGTGGGGACTTCCCAGCACCCCTTAAACATCATGATGCAGGTCATCGGGGTGGCCACTTATACCATGCTGCCAGAGCTGGAGGTGGGAGCTGGGAGGTGGCGTCTGCATGCCCGCCCTCCTCAAATGTGGTTTGGGAGATTCAGCCAACCTCCTGGCCTCAATCAGCAGGAACCCGGGGGAGAGGCAGATAAGTGAGCTCTGAAGGATGAGCTCCAGCCACAGGGCTGCAGACTTAGTATTTTTCCCACATACTTGATTGACGTGACACATGGGGCCACGGGGAATGGCCTTCACTGGGCCTGCTGCTGAAGCTGGGAAGAGGAGGGGAATGACAGGCCTGGGTCCTTTGGCGGCCCCTCCTTCAGGGACGTGAGCTGGGGGTGGAGAAGGCAGTGGGGCTTGCTGCTCTCTCCCCGGCCTGTCTGCTGCCTCCTTCTAGCTTTCTGCTTTTTCTCCTTCCGGGTCAGCAGGGTTCAGGGAGGAAGCACTCAGCAGGCTGTGGGGAAAGCCTCTGGCAGAGGCACACAAGCACATGGCTCTCTAGGGCTGGGGGCGGGAGGCAGAGTGTGGGGTGGGAGTGACATCCATCTCTCTCTCAAGAGGACACGTGGGAGCACAAACATTGACTTACTGTGAGCCATGAACACGCTGTGAGACCCTTCCTGGGCCTCAGTTACCATTTCTGTAAAACGGAAGCCGTGGAGCTGCCTCCCTTCTCTTCCTGGAACAGGGCCGCCTTCCTCTTCCCACGGTGAGGGGACACTTACTTTACATCAAGTTTTGTTTGTTACAACTTTCTACTCCTACATTGTGATTTGAACAGTCCCACTGTGTCAAGGGCGTTAGACTTGAAACCTGGTTAAAGAAGATTAGTAGATCCCCCTCCGAGTACAGGAAACGAATGTTTATTGAGCTTCCACTCCGTGCCAGGCCCTCTGCCAACAGAAAACGCTTACATTGATGATCTTATTTCATCTTGACATCAGCTCCAGTAAGAGACTGTTATCATCCCCATTTCCCCCAATTTGACAGAATTTCTTAAATTTCTTAAAGTTCTGCAGTGGTTTGCCGCCACCTCCAGGGGGAAATCCAGACTCCTCTCTACCCTACCTTTCTAACATCACCCCGCTCCCCGCCACAGCCAGGCCCCTGATGGACAGAAGGGCATCTCGCACATGCTCAGGCAGGGCCGGCGGTACTTCTGCCCCATTCATTTACCTTCCACCTTTCCTCAAGCCCCAGTTCAAGTCTTGCTTCTCCTCAAAGCAGGGCCAGGACCGGGGGAGGCAAGTGAGGTGTCCAAGGAGCAAAATCTAAGGAGGCCTCCCTCTCGGGTACCAGCCCTGCACCTGCATGACCCTGAGAGTGAGGCCTCCTTAAATTTTGGCCCACGTGCCTCCCTTGCCCCTTCTCCAGCCCAGCCCTAAGGACCTGTCACTCCTCAAGTTCCCACAGCCCCCCCGGTGGGTCCCGTCACTGGACTGTGTCATGGCGGCCAGATTTGATTCCTTGCGTGAGTGTTCATCATTGCGAGGCAGAGACCACTTTCCCTCCGTCCCCATCCTAAAACCAACAGGGTGCAGGGTTTCACACCTCCAACCTTTGAACTTGCTCCCCTCTGTACTCTTCTGCCCTCTGCCCCATCTGCCTGGGAACTCCAGTTCATCTTTTAGAACCTATCCAAAAATGATGGTTTATCTTTTCTGTGAAATATGACATAGCCATTAAAAATTATGTTTCCAGATGAGTGAATTCTTCTATAACCTGGGTGTAAGAAAAGGCTTTCTATGACTGACAATCCAGAGGCAATAAAAGATTGATGAATTTGACTATATAAAAACTAAAAAAATATATAGCGAATGCCATAAGTAAAATCAAAGGTAAAGATAAACCGGGAGAAAATATTTGCCACATATATCATAAACAAAGGGTTAATATCACTAGTATATTTTAAAAACTCTTAAGAATTGAGAGACAAAGATCAAAAAAAAAAAGGTGGGCAATAGAAAATTGGGCAAAAGAACGGACAATTCACAAAAGAAATATAAAAATTATCCTTAAACATACGAAAAAATGTTCAACTTCACTCATAATAAGAGAAATGCACATTAAAACTACACTGAGATACTATTTCATACTCATGAGATTGGCAAAAATTCCAAAACTTGCCAGTACCTTCTGTTGGCAAGGTTGTGAGGAAACAGGTGAGAACAGCAATTGCCACAGCCCGTGGAGGGGTATCTGGAAATACCTAACAAAACTACATACATGTTTACTCTTCGACCCAGTAATCCCATTCCT
The DNA here is from genome assembly GCF_057802395.1 of Ceratotherium simum simum. NCBI lineage: Eukaryota > Metazoa > Chordata > Mammalia > Perissodactyla > Rhinocerotidae > Ceratotherium > Ceratotherium simum. Next base: position 37,297,173 of record NC_141913.1, read on the forward strand.
AGAAATTTACCCTGAAGATACACTTCTAAGCATATGCAACACATACGCACAAACATTGCAGCATTATTTGTAATCATAAAGTATGGGAAACCACCTAAGTGGTCATACATAGGAGATGGTTGAATGAGATGCACACACATGGAGTATTATGCAGCTGTGAAAAAGGATGAGGACGCTGTTTATGAAGTGGTATGGAGTGTTTTCCAGGAGATATTATTGAATTCATAAAGCAAAATACAAAAAAAAAGCTTATATAATATGCTATCTTTTGTGTAAAAAAAAAAGGGAAAATTAGAAAAACATATATAAAAGTGTGCTTATCTTTACAGAAAGCAATAGAAGTGTAAGCATAAAACAACTAAGTTGGTACCTACAAGGGAGGGATGGGGCAGAAGAAATACGAGAGAGTGACACATCCCTTAGTATACCTTTTTGAATAGTTCTCACTTTTGAAAGTATGTTAATATTCTACCTGTTAAAAAAATAAAATTAAATCAATAAGAATGGGAAGGAAAAACGTCACTTTGCAACCATCCTGTTAACGATTGGATCAGGCAAGAGTCATCAATGGATATTAGCCCTAGGGGGAAATCGATGAAGAGCAGCGTGCACTGACATGATTTCAACTGTCTCCCCACAGACTGCTTACTAGTTACAAGAGAGAAAAAAGACAGTTATCATATAGTGGAGACAGTGGCGATACCTCGACTGGGAGATCAAAATTAACATTCCGGAAGAGGACCAGGGAGTGCCTCCAGAGGGGACTGCCTGAGAAGAGCCTGAGGCTGCCTAGGCAGGATCCGGGCCCAGAATGCACAACCCGGGTCTAATGGCAAGAAAACATCAGACAAACCCCAAACGAGGAACATCTTATTGCAAATGAGAAGGGGCGTTTGTATTCTTCAAAAGTGTCAAAGTGATAAAAGATAAAGGAAGGCTGTGAAAATGTTCCAGATTAAAGGAGGCCAAAGACACCTGACAACTAAATGCAACACCTGACCAGAGACAGGACCGCTGTTGGAGGGGATGGGCTGTAAAACTTCACGAGGCTGACTGATGAAATCAGGACACACCAAGTAGACTGGTGCATTAGATGAAAGTGTGTATCAGTGTTACATTGATCAACCATACTGTGACTATGTCGGAGAATACATAGAAAACGTCCACTAAAGCATTCAGGGGTCACACCCTCAAATGGTTCAGACAAACCGTGTGTGTGTGTGTGTGTGTGTGTGTGTGTGTAAATGACAGAAAGAGAGACCGCAAGTGATAAAGGAAATGGGTAAAATTTTAACAACAGGTGAGTCTAGGATATAAGGGTCTTTTTTGTATTATTTTTGCAATTTTTCTTTAATTTGAAATTATCTCCAAATAAAGTAATTTTAAATGCATGTTCCAACATTTGATGATCTTCCCTTCTCTGCAGGTGCAGACTCTCCTCCGCCAGGGGACTCCTAGCAGGCGGCTAGGCCAGGGGGCAGTTCGGAAATCAAGCCATCTGGGTTCAATGTGGCCTGCAGTCAGTGACTTTCCTCTGTGTCTCTGCTCCTCCTCTGTAGGGGGATACCCACCTCATGCGCTGTTGGACAATTAAAACAGATTACGCTGGCAAGTGCTTAGCTCAGGCGGGGCCATAGAAAAGACCGGATCAACGTGAGCTATGGCTTCACTGGCATTGTTTTTCATCAGCCTAAACCCCTGCAGGGTGCAGAGCTGAGAGCCACCTGCCGTCCCAAGAGCCACAGGTGGCCTTGAGCAGGACTGTGAACCCAGGATGAGCAAACTGTCCCGGGCGGGCTGAACTCAGTGCCCTTTTGCTCCAGGCCCTGACCCAGGCTTTTCCTCACCTACAAAGTCCTTTCCTCTCGGCTTGCACCTTCCTTGAAGGCCCACTCCTAGTGGCTTCCTTGGCGCCTGGCTAGAGCTGCTCCAGTCCCTGCCTTCAGCTCCTTGCCCTGGTGAGGGATCAGACATGGCATTTCAGTACGGATTCACTACGGCCCTGGCTCTCCTCTCCCAGGGGAACCTGTGGGATGGTATTGTTCCCTTAAAAAGAACTGTGATCCCTGGAGAATGCGCCAGTGCGGGGACATATTTCTTTGGCCTAGGGACTTTCTCGGAGGCCCTGAAATTGGCCTTCAGACCAGGCCTGCCCTGATGAGGGCAATGGGCCTCTTCCTCTGCATTCTGGATTCCCCCCCAACCCACCCCAGGTTGTCTGGGGAAGAGACACTTTGCTGTTGTCTCTATTTCCCCCTCCAGGCCCACTCCCCACCCTCTGCACTCAGCTCTGTGCCCAGGAGGCCGACCCCTACAGAAGATAGCAGTGGGCTCCTTGCCCTCTGCCCTCCTTCCTGTCGGCCCAGCCAAGGGGACCCTGGGGGGAGACTGGAGGGAGGGAGAGAGGGAGGTTGGGTGCCTTGTCTCCTTGTCTTCAGAGGCGCCTCAGGTCACAGCCCAGGTAGGGTGGCCCCCTCACTGTCTCTGCCTTCAGCACCCCCAGTGTTAGTAGCCCTGGGGTACTGCCCTGGGTCCTGTGGGTTCCCCACACCCTACACTGGCCATTGGACTCAAATCTCTTCAAATCGCCACTTTGAGTGTGCCACCTGTTTCCTGCCCCACGCAGACACCTGTGGAGGGAGGCAATGCCCCCCCTCCAAATGTGTTTGGTATTTGTCCGCCCAGGAGGCCTGTATTACCATGCTTCGTGAGGGGACCCACCGCAAAGCCATTCACACAGCAGAACAAAAGCCAGAGCTGCCACTCGGGCCTCCTTCAGAGGCTCGCTGCTTCCTGTTCCAACTTTATTTCATCTTTTCATAAGTTACTGTTAACTGAGAAGCATTACAAGAAGGGAATTAAAAGAGAGAAAAGTTGGTGTAGAAATGCCTTTTTTTTTTTGGTTTAAATCTTTTGTTATCAGCTCTTTAGGAGCCTGATTCAACTAGAGGGACGTGTGGCAGAACACGTTCTTCAAAATTAGTTCCAAGAGACACTCGGGGCTCTTTATTATTCATTCTATTAAAATCAAAATATTAGCTAATGCCTCTCGCATCGTCAGAGCGTGTCTGGCAACTTCTCTGATGCATTGTCCTACTTGAAAGTGAAAAAGAAGGCCTTTCATGCGGAGGCCTCTGTCAAGTCCCTCTGGTCTCTTGCTCACACGGCGACAGAGAAACCCTGACCTGCTGTGTCGGAGACACTTGCAGGCCCAGGACAAAGTCGCGGCCCATGTATCAGGGCCTGGGGGGCAAGGCTGCCTCTTCCATGGCCCCACCCTGAGCTGGAGCCCCTCCACCCCCCAGGACCCCAGGAGGTGCGGGAAGGCCCCTCTTGGTCCCAGGAGTGTGGTTTCCCACATCCAGAGCCGGAACTGATTTAGAAGGAAGTGAAGGGGGTGATGACTCAGGGACCCTGAGGCTTCGAAATCAAAACTGCTTTGCATGTTTTCTTGGATGCCTACTGCTGCCTGCGTCTCTGAAAGGAATACCACAATGCAAATAACCCCATTGCTCCAGCAGGAACAAACAAATCCGGCTTTTGGCACTCTGACTCCAGAGTCACCCAGAGGTGTCATGGTGGCATTTCTAATCGGGTTCCCAGAAAGACAGTGAGGTTCTTAGCTCAGAGGAGGCTCATGGTCCATGAGGGCGGCGCGTGGGAACAGAGACCCCAGCTGATAAGAGTTGGCTAAGCAAGCACTGGGCCTGGTGGCTACGGCTGCAGAGTAGATGAAGCATGTCCCTCAGGGGGCCTTCCAGATAGCTGGGGAGTGAGGGAGACTACAGAGGGCCAGTGTGGGGGCTGCAGGGAGTCAGAGGAGGCAGAGATTCCTGGAGGCTGAGTGGATCAAGGAGGACTTCCTGGAGGAGCTGGGATTTGGCAGATGGTTAAGCACTGGAAAGGGGAGAGGAGAGGGAAGGGCAAGGAGGAATGTGAGTGAAAAGCTCAGAGGCTGGGGTGGGAGGGAGGGGGCAGGAAGTGGTCAGAGGTAAGGCTGGAAGGACCTTGACTGCAAAGGAAGATATTTCTTCTTTCTTTCTTCCTTTCGTTTCCTTGAGCAATCCTGAATTCACTATTAATCTCCCAAGACCTATCTTGTTGATAAATGTTGATTTCCCCTGCACACCTGTTCATGGTTCTGATGGAAATGTATTATAAAATCACTCCATTTGGCGGGTGATTACCATGGTAATCAGGCACGCTCACCTACAGGCCACACTCCTCCTGAAAACAAGATTCTGAAGATATGGGCTTTCATTTCACTTGTGTGGTGTGCCTGGGGAGAGGGGAGTGAAGTACGCTGGGGCGGGGTGTGGGGGATGGTTCCCTTCTCCGGGGAAGGCTTGGCAGACAGCACAGCCCCGAGGGCGGGGAGGGCTCTGCAGGAAGAAGGGGAATGGGCCAGATAGGGGCCAAATAAGTAGGGGGCAAGTCCTGTATACCTTGGTGCTCTGCAGGATGCCTACAGCTGGGGACACCTTTGCAGAATCCCACGCAAAGAGCGGATCTGAGCTACCAGGTGCCCATGATCAGGAACCTTGGCTAGCATATCATTCAACCTCCCACCTCTACCGCAGGAACCACCTCTATGCCTCCTGGAACATTACAAAGATGTTATTATTATTATTGTTTCTCCCTATCACAGGATTATAGTTTAAGGTCTGGTGAAAGCCTCAGATGTTAGAACTGTATTATTTAGTCCTGATGCAGTCTATTTTAAGTTTTCAAGAGCTCCAACCAGACCGCTTGCCTTCCAATCCCAGCTCCGCCACTTACTGGCTGTGTGACTGGGCAAGTTACTTAACCTCTCTGTTCCTTCCCACTCATAAAAGGCAGATAATACAAATTTCTAATGCCAAAGATTGTTGTGAGGATTAAGTGAGTTAATCAAGTAAAACAGAACACGCCTGTCACAGAGTAAGCACTCAAAATGCCCTGGATATAGCAGAGCCTCCCCTCTCGGTGGATGGGGTGTGCAACCAGAATCCTGGACTTTGCACAAACATTGCCTCACCTCTTTCTCCTCACACACCCATCTTACTCTCTCTGAGCAATGAGGAGACTGAGCCCCGTGAGCCCAAAGCTACATGGTACAATGGTGGGTCAGGGCCGGAACCCAGACCCCCTCCCTCCCTGCCCACAGTTCCTTCAGTTTCCTTCCCAAAGATGTTGGTTTGCTGGCCTCTGGCTGTCCTGTTTTCCACCCACAAATGTAGTGTCCACCTTCTCAAGCCCAGTCCCCTCCTACTCGGACTGCAGTCCTGGGAAGCTCAGGACTAATGGTCACAGGATTCCAGAACACTCACATCTACAGCTTCCAGTCACTCCTGCAATGGCCCATACATGTTAGATGTCGTCGAATCAAAAACAACAACCATAATAATAGGAGGAGTTGCATTTATTGCTTATGCTGCTCTAGGCTCCACATTACCTTCTCCTTGTAATATAATCATATTTGTCATTAATGGAATTATTTTACATTGCACCAGACATCGTATAATCCAAATCAGGCCAAGAGCTGTGGGCTCTGCCTTCCAGAACCCGCCCCCCCAAAGGCAGCTGACAGGCCATTATTCTGTGCCCTGCAAACTCTGTGCAGTGATAAGGGGACTCCACCAATTTGATGCTTTATCTGGCTGCAGGTTGAGGAAAGATATTATTTCAATCAAGATAATGATTCTATTTCTCGGACGGAAATGAGATTTTTTTTCATTGCCTCACGGGGGTGCCACCAAAATCTGTCTCAGGCCTTGAACAGGTCATGCACAAGTTAGAGGATTTTCTTGCAGCTTGAGAGAAAGCATAAACATAAAGGAGAACTGAAAGGAAGGAGCTCGTTTGCAAGAGAAAAACACACACACCGGGCCTATGAGATTGCAAAGTAAGTTCTAGATGAACATTTATAGGCATTAGACAAAACCTGTGAACACAAAATTCGGAAGATAAGCACGCCATGTGAGCCTGAGAGCCTGGATTTCAAGGGAGGGAAATGGCCTAGAAAGGCAAGAATGATAACAAGGCTGCACAGACTAGACTCTTAACAACAACAGGGCCTTAGAAGTCTTCTAGACCTGCCTATAACGTAGGGTAGATTTCCTGTGTAACCTCGCTGACAGATGACCCAGCTACTCCTTCTACACCTCCTACAACAGGGCGCTCACCACAAAGGAGCCTGTTCCATCACTGACCAGCTCCTAGGTCGAGAAAGTACCTCCAAATTATAATAAAGTCACTTCATCAAAGGAAACCAGAGTGACAATTCACAGTGCCGACACTGCAGTGGATCCAAACCCACTCTGGAAACCACACACATTTCAGTACATCATCAAACAATATAGAAATGACACTAGATGATAAATGCAGTAAGACTGCAGCAATGTGAATTTAGTGAAATTTTAAATTATTTTAAATATTTGGGAATTTCGGGAGCTGTAATACAGTATCTCAAACCCTTTATATATACGTGATTGGCTTTAATAAGGAAATAATAATGATTTGCAATTCCTATATCAATTGTTTCTATTGCGACTCTAAGGAGTCTGGAAATGTTGGTAAGGTCTGTATGCATTTTGAACGTGCCACTGAGAGCTGACTCAGGGAATTGCTCTCTTTCCAAAGAAAAGGCACATTTCAGCTCAACCCCTTCTGGAATAGTCCCAGTGGCTGACTCTTGAGGCCTAAGAAGATGGTGTCTTACTGTAGTGCATCAGACTCACCAAAACTTTGAAATCTAATCCACACCATTGTTGATGTGCATAGACTATCATTGGAAAGTAACCCCAAACCACGGTAATATTGGTTGTCACCAGGAGAGGGGCCAGGCTGCTTGCAGACAGAATGGGAAGGAGACTTTTTGCAGTATACCTTTTGGTACTTTTGAATTTAGAGCCATGGGACTGTATTACCTATTAAGAGTAAAATTATAGTTAAAAAAGCACGTAGTTGTTTCAGTGAAAATAGACTTTGACACTACTGATTTCTATTTTAATACCCATATTTTTAAAATACAAACTTACTACAATGCAAATTACTGCCAGGTCAGGTGGAAACTACATTTGGCTGGCTTCAAACAGCGATGCTCACAGGCATGGTAGTAAATGCAACCAATGCCCCACTCAGATCTCTGGGACACCCACTCCCCAGCTGCTTTCACCTGTGATGTTCTCTGGACCCCTGCTCTCGGTCAAGCTGATGCCTTGGAGGTTGCACCAGCAGCACCATTCTGGGTGCTGATGACCAATGAGGGGATATGTGAGGTCTGCCCATTGCCTCCAAGCCAGGCATCACTGCAGTGCCATTCATGCAGACCAAGTCAAGGAGAAACTTGCCCTGGTACGTCTTTGCTCAGCTCCTCCTTCCCTATCCTGCTTCCCTCCCTCCCTTGCAAGTTTTCCCTAAGAGTTCTCCCTTGATACGTCACATGACCTGAACCCTTGTCTCAGGCTCTGCCTCTAGGGAACTTAATCTAAATCAGTCATCAACAGCTTCAAATGGAGTCCTCATGTGTCTTTCCAGAGGGTTGTCCCTGGTGGTAGAGGCACACATGAGCCTTTCTCTTTTAGGGCAGAACCACAACCACCTTCCTGCTTGGCCAAAGACTACCAGGCTGACGCTATACATCCATGAAAGCCAGCACAGCAAAACGCTGACCACCCAACACAGAGAGTTCCCACAACTAGACCCCTGTGGGATGGCACAGGTACTTTTCTTCCCCAGGATGAATGAGCAGGAGGCAGGGGCAGACCCAGAAGGTCTGTTCCATAATCAGATATCCAGTTATGTGCAGTGGAAAATCAGCATGAACATCAGCTGTACCACTGATTAGCTGAGTGAACTTGAACAAAATATTTAACTACTCTGAGCCTCAGTTTCCTCATCTGCAAAATGATGATACCTGACGGGGCCACTGTGAAGCTCATCTGAGGAAATACTGTCAAGCATGTTGCAAGTTGGTAACACTACCTAAATATTGGTTGTTGTTCTTGGGATTTAGAACCAGCTGGCCTCCCTTGCTTGCTTGGAACAAATAATTAATTAACTTTTGTTAAATCAATAAATTTATCATCCTGGACATGGTACCTAGAGCTCCCTGTGTGGGAAGCAGCTCTGGGGAAAAGCACGTGGACATTGGGAGCACTGTCCTGGTGACTGTGCACCTGGACCTTATTGGTGTATCCCCATCATTGATCTCACAGGGTTCTAGTGGCCCTCAGCTGCAGCTGCCTGGAGAAGGCTGAATCTCTCTCTCTCTGAGATACAGGGAGGATCCCCAATGTGAATTTCCTGTAATCTATCAAGTGTATATATTGATCTCAAATTTGGTGAAAAATCCATGTGGCCATTTTCACTTGATGAGTCACAGACAAACTGGCAAAAACTTAATTTTATTTACGTAGATGAAGAGTACTTTATTCCATCCTGATTCTTTGCATATGGACCATTCATGAAGCCACTTTGAGCCCTTTACCACCTGGCCCTGCCCAACGTCACCAGCATTTCCTCCCCTCCCCCATCAGACCCACGTCTATGACATCCTCCATGTAGCCATGGGTGTTCTCATCCTGGCACCTCTGCCGTGTTCTTTCCTCCCTGGAACACTCTCCCTCCTCCATCAGCCCAGTTCTGGTCTCTTTCCCCAGGAAGTCTTCCCTAACTGCTCCCCATCACCAGCATTTCTGCCTGTGCCATGTGAGCCAGAGCAGGACTGCATGCTCTTTCATAAAGTTCTTTAATGGTCTCTTGTGCAGATGTCTTCCCTTCCCCCACTGGACTGAAGGCTCCTCCAAAACAGAACCTAGGCCTGCTGCTGCTCCTGTTCTCAGAGCCTCTGACAATGCAGGTACCTGACGATTCACAACATTCTCAGGTTGAGCCATGGATTGGCCTGTATGACCTCTCCTAGTTGAACACACAGGTAAATGGCCTAGATGAGGATTTACTTTTCTAAATAGGGTCAGGCTAGCAGCAAATTTAGGATTGTACAAACTGTCGCCCCAGGGTGAAAAAAGGCGCATCTTCCTTATCCCCAGAGCAGTCGGGCTCTCCCTGCACACCAATCAACCACAGGGAAGCGACTCTCTTCCTGAGCAGGTGGGAGCACTCTCCACTTAGAGGGCAGAGCCAGGGTTCAAACCGTGCGCCTTCAACTGGAAGCCTTGCATTCCTGGGTCCAGCCCCACCCAGCCAGAGGCACCTTCCAGAAGAAGAACCAAAAGCTGATTCCATCAAGGTCATGCTCCCTTCCTCAAACCAGGAAACCCGCCCACTTCCCAGGAACACTGTCAAACTACAGACCTGAAAAAGCAAAATTCATACTCACAAGCAACGGCGCCTTCTTCTTAAATTTCAGGCGAGCAGTTTCTCTGCAAACCTGCTCATTTCCTGCAAAGACAAGAAAGGGACGGAGAAGCATATTAGCATCTGCTCTGGGTATCCTTCAGCAGTTTCCTGGCCGACCTCGGGCGTCTGCACCTTCTTTGCGTCCTCGCTCCCAGCACACTCTCCCCTCCCGGGAACACCGCATGCTAGTTGGGTGGGCGCCCCTGGCTCCTCACAGGATCCCAGCCCTCGGGGCCCACGGGCTCGGCACACGCCGCCTCCCTCCCCCTCCCGGCGCCATGCCAGTCTCAGATTGACCACTGCCTCCAATTCCCTGAAGGCGCTCGGCTTCTTCCCACTCCGGAGCGAGGCCTCCTCTTCTGTAGCATGGGGTTGCCTAGCAACCGCGCGCGCCGGCTCAGAAGGCCCTCCTAAATTGGACCTCACAGCACAGGGCATCTCCTTGTACAGCTGCCTGAATCTTAACAATCTGGTTCTGAATAATAACACAATGGTAATTGCATGCATGGGCCCCGAACTACATTTAAATAATGTTCAAGAGCTGACACAAACCAACAAAGGCCAGAAAATGCACTGCGGAGGTCGACTGTAAGGCCAGGCAGGACGTTTGGTGCGGGAGGGAGTTGAGACCAAAGACTTGAGTTAATGACAATGCCAACCTGAACTGTGAATTCTCCTGCCTTTCTGCCTGAGTGTGTCACCACTTTAATGTGTTTTAAGTGAGTTTGGGATCTGCAGAGGCAATTAATGCCCAGAGGTAGTGATGCTTCAAGACAGGATGCCCTTTATCTTCTTTTTGTGGGGAGAAGGGGAGGGGGAGGAGACAGGACAAGGGGAGAGAACAGTGTACCAGTGCTTTCCCCTGGCTTTTACAATGGTAGCTAAATACATTTTAGGAGGTGGGAGAAAGAACTGACCAAGCCAGAGCACAAAGCACTTGCTACCTCAGCGATGGACAAATTCAACATGACTGATGTGTTTCAGGATAAGAAGTGAAGGCAAAGAAGCCTTGGCACTGGCTAACGTGCAGACTGAAGCGGCTTAACGTGGCGTGGGGAAAGGCCGTGCGCGGCAGAGTCCAGCCTTCAATCTGTGTCCCTGGCAGAGGGTAATGAAGAGCTCTGCTCAAGGCAGAAGAGTCTTAACACGTGGGAAACGGTGAGCGGGCAGTCCACTCCTGGTGGAGTGACAGCAGTGAGCTGACCAGCCGATCAGCCCCGATAATTTGAAAGCCCAAAGCACTTTTTTTAAAAGTTCAAAATCCTCCGGCAAGGGACTTAGATATTTGCACACCCATGTTCATAACAGCATTATTCATAATAGGCAAGAGATGCAAGCAACCTAAGTATCCATGGATGGATGACTGAATAAACAAAATGTGGTATATATATACAGTGGAATATTATTCAACCTTAAAAAGGAAGGAAATTCTGACCCATGATACAACATGGATGAACCTTGAGGACATTACACTAAGTGAAATAAGCCAGTCACAAAAAGACAAATACCGTATAATTCCATTTACATAGGTATCTAGAGTAGTCAAATTCATAGAGACAGAAAGCAGAAGGGTGGTTACCAGGGGCTGGGGGGAGGGGGGAATGGGGAGTTAGTGTTTAATGGGCACAGAGTTTCAGTTTGGGAAGATGAAAAAGTTCTAGAGATGGATGGTAGCAATGATTATGCAACAATGTGAATATACTTAATGCCACTAACTTTACACTTAAAAATGGTCAACGTGGTAAATTTTATGTTATGCATATTTTACCACAATTAAAAAAAATCCCCCTGCAATAGTAGCACAGCACACACAGCATTTCTCTACAAGACTTTTGTCCATTTTCATCTTGGAAGTCAAAGCAGCCTGTGTCATTCACAAGCTCAGACAGGGAGACTGTCCCCAGGACTCAAGGACAAACTGAACGGTGTGACTCTGGGCCCGGGAAACCCATGGCTTGTAAGCACGGTGTTCGTGCAGCGTAGTCTCAGGCGGAGGGGTCTGAGCATTGAGAAACAGGATTCCCTTGTGTCCAGCTCCTGAAGTCCAAACAGCATCACCCTCCAGACTGTGGGGTCCTTCCACCCAACCAGGCTGACCCACCATGTCCCCTGCCTGCTTCCTCCCCCACGCACGTGGGCTCCGATGACACTCTCATTCTTTCCTTTTACTCACCATGTGTGCTCCCTCCTAGAAAGCCCTGTCCTGTGCCCTCCGCCTGACCTAATCCTACTCTTTCTAGTGGACCTACATCAAGTTCCACCTCCTCCAGCAAGCCTTCCAGACACCTCCCACTTCTGCTTCCTCTGAATGTCAAAGCCCACAATCAAGTACTTGCCTAGGTACTATGTTAACGTTCATACTGCAAGTTTTGCCTCTCCCAATTAATCCCTGGCAGGACCCCTGAACGGGGACTGCCGCTAACATTTTTTGTCTGCCATAGGTCCTGGCTCAGGGCTGAGCACATCGTGGGCTGCTCCCTCAAGGCTCTTGGAGGGATGATGGGCCTTGCCTCCTTTCTCAGGGACTCTGACCCCAACTCCCTTGCCCCAGGGTATAAAGCACATCTGCTGGCTATGGAGCCTTAGAGCTAAATATTCCAGGCAGGTGAGCGGTCCCCTCCAGCCATTCAGAGGTGTAACTCAATGTGTGCAATAAACAATTGAGCATTTACAGATTTTATTAATTTGGAAAGGTCATTAGAGCTAACAGCTTCTCCGAGTGAGAGCAAATAAATAGCACGGATAATTTTTTTCAGTGTCTGGATTTTTTTCTTGAAATGTGCTATAAGCCCCCCAAAATAGTGTTACAAGTAAAAAAGGGGGGAAAGAATAACCCAGGCTTATGAGAAGCAGGAGCCTGACAGGAGCTCTGGACGAGGCTCTTTCCCTCTCTGAGCCTTCACCTCATCTGCAAAATGAGAGCACGATCGCTCAGGTCTCTTCCAACTTAACAAAAATGAAATTATGATTCAACGTGAGAATGCGAAGTTAGCAACTTTCGGAGCCAACAGTTACTCCTCTACCCCCACCCATCCTAGCAGGTGTTGGGCACCACTTCACTTCTGGGGAGAAAAGGTGCAAGTTCGTGACCCCTCAGCCAGGAAAAGTTCCTTAATGATTTCAGGTGCCTTCCCAGACCCTGACCTGGGGGCTCTCAAACCCTACCATCTGGCTGCCTCACTCTCTTTAGATCATTAAGGAACACTCCAGACTAATGACTTGTTTTCTCGAATCTCCAGGAATGGCTGGAAATGGGCCAAAGGGCATCATCCAGGCTCTGTCACCCCAGCCCTTGGCTCCATGACCAGCTGGCGCTGTCTGTCAAGGACCAGGCCTCCGTGGGGCAGATGCTCATGGTCCTCGCCGAGGTGAGAAGGAAGCAGAGTTCAAGGAGCAAGGGGCTCTGACTCCGGCCTGTTGTCGTGGGGAGAAACACGTGGCCCTTGACCAGACTGTGCAGTCCAACATTCCTCCCTTTCTCTATCTTTGTCCCCTTTTCTCTCTGCCCCAAGTGTAGACAGACACTGGGAAGGTAGGAGGCCCACAACTGTCTGCAAATGTGCGGCCACACACACCCATGCCCTCACCTCTGGATTGCTCGTGGCTTCCAGTAGCAATAAGAAGATTAAGTGTGAATCAGAACTGTATGAATAACAACATTAAAACTAATATTAGCACTAATATTAATTAATATTAGCTAACATTTGTGTAAAGCTTTATGATTAAAAATGTATTTTCCAGCGCCGGCCCAGTGACGTAGTGGTTAAGTTCGTACTCTGCTTCGGCAGCCTGGGGTTCGCAGGTTCAGATCCTGGGTGCGGACCTACATGCCGCTCATCAAGCCATGCTGTGGCGGCATCTCACATGCAGAATAGAGGAAGATTGGCACAGATGTTAGCTCAGGGCCAATCTTCCTCAAGCAAAAAAAAAGAAAAAGAAAAAAGTATTTTCCCAGAAAAGTCAGTCAGGTGGGATAGATTCAACCCATTTATTGAGCATCTGCTGTATCCAATGGTCTTGGCTACCTGCTGGGCATGGAGACATGGAAAGGTGTGTTTCCTGCCTGCAAACTCCCTCCAGGAAGGTTATAGTCAGGGAGATGGAGGCACAGAGAAGCTGAGTGGCTTTCTCAGAGTCATCCAACTAGCGAGTGCTAGCAGTGCTCAAACCAGGTCCTCAGGCTCAGAGCCCTTTTCCAACTGTTCCTGCATGGCTTTTGAATTTAGTACAAAATTTACCTGGCCCAACATCATCCAGAAGGGACCCGCCAAAAGATGGCATGGTTTGCGGACAGTGGGAGTTTATGCCCAGAATGAAACAATGCCTGTGGGTATCAGGCCATGTTGGTCCCTGGACACCCCAGGGGGGCAGGCCCTGGGCTGGCACAGGTCAGAGCCTTCTGCAGACACGGCTTTAGCCCCTCACGGCCTTTCTGCTCATCGATAAAGATCCTTCCTCTCATCAGCAGCCTTTGTAGAGATGCTGCCTTGATCCAAATTCATGAGTTTTTTTTTTTTTTTTTTTTTAATCTGCACTAACCTGTCTCTTCTAGGAACTGCCACAGCACTTACAGTCAGCATGTGACACAAAATTGGTGTTGCTCTTCTCAGGGTCTCCACTGGCTTTTTGAAAAATAAAATGTCCATTCTTGGAGGGGCCCTATGAATCCCTCGCTTTACAGCCCAGGGCACACAAGCCCAAACAGGCAAAGAACTTGCCCCAAGTCACATCAAAGACAAGACCAGAACCAGAACCCAGGTCCCCATACTGCCAGCCTGGGGCCTGCACACACCCACCCTACAGGGGTGGGAGGGTAGGTTCAGACTGTGTCCTGCTCACTTTGAGCCCCACAGCAGCCCCTCAGCAAGGATGCGTGCCTGGGATGGGGTTCCCTGAGGCTGGATGGTGGCCAGCACAGACCAATGCCACCACAACCACCCAGCGAGGTCACCGTCTCTGCTACAGGGCCCTGCAGCTCCCAGGAGGCTAGTACAACGGTGGTTTAGAGCCAGACTGGTCCTGCCATTGACTAGCTGTTTGACCTTGGGCAAATGACTTACCCTGTCTGTGCTTCAGATTTTCACCAGCAAAATGGGCAGGATAATGGCCCCTATCTCCCACCTCACAGGGTTGAAGCCAGGATTCAATGAGAAAATGGAGGAAACACTTGGCACAGGGCCTGGCACCTGTGTGTTCTCAGGTGAGGTCAGCGAGACCAGCTTTTCCCTGGGAGGTCAGCTCCATGAGGGGGATGCTGACCACTGTGCTCACTGCTAAGTCCCCAGTGCTTAGCACATGACCGGCACATAAATGAGAGTTGACCACACTCCTGTGGAAAGTACTGCCGGGTCTAGGGGCAGCCCAGCACCCTGGTAAGAAGAGGCCTGGTGTGATGAGCTGTCATTGCGGGCAGGGGACGCGGGATAGTCAGCCAAGCGTCTGTGGGGACAGGGAGGCAGTGGCTGCTCTTCCCAGGATCCTTCAGAGGCTGTGTTGGGTGGGTCGCAGTTAGCTTTTACTCTGATATTAAAATCAACCACCCTGGGAATGCAAAATGGCACAGCCACTTTGGAAGATGGTTTGGCAGTTCCTTACAAAGCTAAACAGACTCTCACCATAGCTTTTAGCAAGCACACTCCTAGGCATTTACCCAAAGGAGTTGAAAACTTACTTCCACACAAAAACCTACACACGATGTTTATAGCTGCTTATCCATCATTGCCAAAACTTGGAAGCAACCAAAATATCCTTCAGTAGGTGAATGGATAAATGAACTGTGGTACATCCAGACAATGGAATATTACTCAGCACTAAAAAGAAATGAGTTATCAAGTCATGAAAAGACATGGAGAAGTCTTAAATATATATTACTAGTGAAAGAAGCCAATCTGAAAGGCTACATAAATGACATTCTGGAAAAGGCAAAGGGGGAAAGAGGGGAGGGACAAACAGGTGGATCACAGAGGATTTTTAGGGCTGTGAAACTCCTCTGTATGACACTGTAATGGTGGATACATGTCACATGCATTTGTCAAAATGCCTAAAACTGTACAACACAAAGAGTGAACTCTAATGTAAACTACAGACTTTAGTTCATCATGATGTAGCGATACTAGTTCCTCAATTGTAACACACATACCACATTAATGTGAGATGTTGCCTTATGGAGGAAACTTGGTGGGGAGGAAGGAAGGGAGTATATGGGAGTTCTCTGTACTTTCTGCTCAGTTTTTCTGTAAACCTAAAACTGCTCTAAAAAAATAGAGTCTATTAATTAAAAATAAAATCAATCACCCCAAAACACAACACTCAGGGCCAGTCAGTACACTGAGCCCCCACTGGGTGTCCAGGCGCCACACTGGGGACTTGGAGGAGGGGAGGGAGACCAGCATGATCCTTCCAACTTGAGGTACAACCATACCTGGCCAAAATGTTAGAGACAGTGAGGGAAAGCCAAGTGGGGGGGGGGGTGCAGCAGGACCCGCAGCTGGTGACACAAGCAGAGCCATGCACCCCAGCAACCAGGACACCTCTGGCTACTGGGCAGTGACTCAGCCTTAATTTATCCTTCCCGAGCATGTGCCTGTGCCAGGCTCACCTCCCTGCCTTCCGGGGGTGGGGGGGTGTCTAAAAGAGACTCAGCCCCCAAGCCACAAACCAGATCCCACCCAGCCTTTTCCTGTTCCCTCCACCCCCAAATCCAGATATAGTGGGTGCTCACTAAACATGCATTGAATTAAATAGTGATTATCTGTATGCCTCTTGCTCTCCCCATTAAAGGAAAGAATCTGATTGTAAGCTTCCCTAACACTTCAGTAAAGTATTTGCTGAGCAGAATGAACAGCAGAATTCAGACAGAAGCAACATGCCATGGGGGAGACCTTGCATTGGTCATGGGGCCTGGACACCAGTCTTGAGAGCATATCCAGAGGGGCCTCCCCCAGGTGCACCCAGCACACGCTGCTCTGCTTGGCCGTGAGCCCCCACCCAGCAGAATGGACGGGTCCCTGCTCTGCCTGGGAAGAGCTGAGAGGCTGGTGTCCACTGAACCGGGGTGGCAGGTATGTGAAGTCTTTGCTGTCAAGCAGCCTGTGGGAGCAGCAAGGAGGCCAAGCAGAACGAAGGCCCATGGCCCAGGCGGCCGACATGGGGACCCCTCAGGGAAACGCAGAAAGTGTTTTGGAGAGCCCATCCCACCTAGCCCAGCAGGGCACCAGCCAGTTCGGTCTGGTCTGATTCTGAGACAGAGAGAGGAGGGGAGTGTGTGTTTGTGTGTCGCTGGGGAAGAGCGTCTTCTAAGGCAACCAAATCCTCCTTCAGTCATTGCTTGGGGGGTGATGGCCCCTTAGAAGTCTCAATTTCTGTGACCTTGGCCTAGAATCTTAAAATAGCCCTGAGAAGGAAGGAGGGCTGAGCTGGGAGCCAAAGCCAACAGTGGGGCCGGGGCCTGGGCCAGGGGAGTGGGGAGGAGAGAAGAGCCTGTCCAAGGAACAAAGGCCTAATCTCCCTGGTCAGGCTGCCCAGCCCAGGCCTGGCTACTCAGTCACGCACATTTTATTTTTTCTGGCCTCAGGGAAGTGTTCCTGGGACTGGGCAAATCTGAGCACAGGCTGCCAGAGGGATTGGCCTGGAGCAGCTGAGAGGGAGGGCAGTGGCTGCCCAGACTCTCCCCCCTGGCCCCCCGTAGCCCCCTGCCCGGACCACGGGGGCATAGGAAGGGGGAGAGGGCCCACTGAGCGGGTCCTTCCCGCTGCTCTCTGGCTGGTGAAGCAGGGATGGTTAACTCTCAGTCAGAACATGGGTGGGCGCAGGGGAGTGACAAAGAATATTCAATGTTATAATACTGAATAACAGTGCACATTTGGAAAAAGAAAAAGGTTTCTTTCTATAACACAAGGAGAAAAATGAAGGCTAAGTCTTCATGTCTGCTGGGCGCATGGAGAGGGTATCTCAGGCAGCGGAACACCTCCCCTGCAGAGAAGAGGTGAGGTGGGGGCGTCTTCTGGGTTTAACAAGATGGTTGTCGGGGGCTGATTTCATTGGCTGGTGGTGTTTGGGGAGGTGCACGTGTGGAATCTGCCTGGGTGGTACCCGCAGCCCTGCCTGCCTGGTTCTGCTGCCAAGCGTGGCTAGGATTTAGAGCTGGCAGTGGTGGGAGGGGAAACCCGAGGGCAGTGGGAGCCAGGCTTGTCAGTTCTCATAGGGACTGATATCAGGCAGGGAAATGGCAGTATTGGGACCTTCAGACAGCAAAACGGGGAGGCAGGCCTGCTGTGTCCTCAGTGATCACAGGCTTCCCCCTGGCGCCTTCTCCTGCCTTTGTGGGTCTTGTCCCTTGTCCTATTTCCTCGTGCCCTCACACTCCTCCCTCTATCTACACCTACTTTCCAGAAAGTTCTATCTCCACCTGGTGTCCAGTGTGACAGGAATACTTAATGCCAGCCTTTCTTTTGCTCAGAGAAATGGCATTTCCAGCCCCCTCTCGTGTGGAACAAAAAGTTGATCCTCTGGGAAAGGGATTCATTTTACTTTTTATTTTTGAGCTCCACACTGCATCATAGTGATGACTAATTCGCAAGTGAAATGCCACACAGCAGGCAGTGTAGATGGTGTAATCGACGTTTGGAAAGGGGACAGGTGACCCCTACAGCAGAAGGGGAGCCCCTGGGTGAAGGATGCCTTTGAAGTTGTCCCCTCCAGCTCCTGCCCCTTCTCTTCCCGGGACTGGATCACTTCTACCCAACATGGAACCTTGCTAGGGAGGCCGTACATTTTACTGTCCAAACAGGGACAATTTTGAGGGTGAAAGGGGACATGATTAATAGTTACCTGGGGATGGCAGGCATAGAGCGGCTGTCTCAAGCCCACCAATATGTGTCACTCCAACAGTGTCACCCAACCTTTGGGCCTTGGGAAAACCCAGTCAGAGCTCTCCTCTGGAACTTCCACGGCATGACTTAGGAAAGAGACATCTGCCTCAACCACCCAGCTTCCCCTCTCAGGAGGAGGCATCAGCAATGATCCCGGGAGAGGCCACCAGGCATATCAGGGCCTGGAGGAAACACTACCCCCCACTCAGATCTCACCTCCTGCAAGAAGTCTGCCGGGGTAGCCCATATCCCTCGGCATTTTGTGTATCATGCACGAGTTCCTCATGCACGTAGCCATCTCCCTCACCAGCTCATCAGCTCTGGAGGGCAGGTACTATCATGTGTCATTCATCTCTGGACCCTCCTATCGCTATTCTTCTTCCCCCACCCCCACCCAGTACCGTGCTTACAGGAAGTTTCTGATTTAAAGTTTTTGGAAAGAACTGAGTTGACCTGAACCCCTACAATTTCCCCTTTAGTACTAGGGACCCAGGGACAGGACTCAGTGTCCTGTAACCCTTTGGGTTCATTGGTCCTCCCACATCGGCTTATAAGTCACCTTCAAGGCAAATACTTCTGAATTTCTATGTCCATTGCAAGGGCATTAATGGTGGAATTTGTGCAGTAATGAGGGGTGGTGATTGTTGGGTGGGTGTGGTGGAATAAAATCCAGAAAGGAGCTCAAGAAGAACTCCATTTTCATAGCTGGGGGAGACATGGTTTGGCCAGTGAACCTGGGTGAGAACCTCCACTCACCACCTAAAATCCCCCATATCTTGGAAAGATGAGAAGGCAGTCAAGACTAAGTACAGGAAGGTGGTACATGAAGAAAGCTCAGAGGGTAATCAGGGAGGGCCTCCTGGAGGCAGCAGATAGTAAGCAGAGGCTTGAAGGATGGGGAGGATATGGAGAGTAGGGGCAAAGGGCAGTCTAGAAAACGGAGACTCTGAGCAAAGATGGAGAGGCAGGAATGGGCCCAGCATAATCAGGGCAGTGAGCTACCAGGTCTGGCTGGAGCAGATAGATGGTAAGTGCAAAGCGGAGCAGGAGATGCAGCTGTGAGGGCAGATAAAGAACCCCAACCGCTTCTGGGCTTGAGTCTTCAGCTGCTGTGGAATCAACCTGCTCCCCACTGTCAGTGGAGAGAACTGAGAGAGTGCAGGCTAGACTGCAGCATTTTGCTCAGGCCCCAGGGAAATATCTGGGAGGGAGCAGAGGGACTGGCCCAGGCTGAAGCCATCCCCACCTTTCTTCCTGCTTCCTCTTGGCTACTCCCAATTCTGCCAGTTCTGGGGCACCCAGCCAAATAAGCATCTGTGGCCCGAAAACGTACCCTTGCCCTGCATACCAGCTTCTGATTGAGAGGGGTGGGAGACAGTTTCCAGGAGCTGAAGCCCATGGTGAGCACGCAATGGTAGACGTCCTCTTAGCTGAGACGATTGGTCAGCTAATGGAAATGTTTTAACATCTAACGTAGGCTCATACATTCATTCACCAAACTGCGGATGGAAAGCCAAGGGCTTTTCTTTAATTTCGTATCTCCTGGTTGGAGCTGTTCCTATTGTCTTTCTTGCATAAATCACACTCATCTGACATTTCCTACAGTTTCCAATTACAGGGTTTTTTTCCTTAAGTGGAATGAGAAATTAAATGTACTTGCAAAATAATCTGAGTGCAAAAGTATCCCTTGATTTTTTTGATATTTCCTCAACCTTCCACATTGTTTCACCCACATCTAACTCAACAGTGTTTAAAAAAAATGACTAGGCTTTTTTGAGTCTTTCCAAAGCTTCAACTTAGCTTTCATTGAAACTTTTTTTTTTCCTTTTTTTGCAATGGTATTTAATTGGTTTGTATAATACTTAATTAAATTGCATAATTACAATAGCAAGTTCCACTGGCATAAACAGGTTTGGGAACTAAGCCAGCTGCCTCTAGGAAAGCATTCGGCTTAGCTGGTGGGAGCAGACGTGGTAGACATTTTGGACAGCTGCCTTCCTGCCCCGAGTGTTCCTCCAGCTGTGGGCATCAGTCAGAGGGAATTGAGGGAGCTGGGGAGTTTGGCAAGACAGCTGACAGCGGTGTAGAGAGCATCTACTGCTCCCCTTATCAGGACCCCGGTTAAGGTTAATCCTCCAGGGACTAAGGACCTGACGCTGCCCTGCCCCCACCTTGGTCCTCATCTGGCTCTGCTTCCTCCCGCCTCCACCCCTGTGCTGAGTGGGCCCCACCCCTCCGGATGCTCTTCCCTTCTTCCCCTCGCACACTCAAGGCATCCTCCCATTGCAGCTGTCTAGGAAGGATTTGGCAAACTAATGCTACAGCTTTAGCGACAGGCAATAGCCAAATGTACCACCCTCCCAGAGGTCATGGGAATTTGTTACACAGAGAAGAGTTTCTAATGATGTCATTTCAGGCATCTGCAGTAGGTTGGCTGGAGAGAGATTTGGAGTCAGGGGAACGTCCAGGAGTCGTCCCTCAATCACACCATCTTCCTGAGGGTGAAATTTTTGATCACGTCCAACTGAGTCACAGTTGTGTACACTCCCCCTAAGAAGATGGGGCTGTGGACGTACCTCTGTCTTTCCTTCTTTGTGTTCTTAAATCCCTTAAATGGCATGGGATGCCATCCCCCCTTTAACCTCCAGATCAAAGTCATTTTCTCTATATCCAGTCTTCCCTATTTTCCAGGTCACACAGAGCGAAAACTAACATTTAACCTAAACGCCATCAAACCCACTAACCAATCAATCAATCACAAGTTTTAGCAGGCACCTATGACTCATAAGGAGAAGAAGGAAAATGCTGTCTAGAGGAACACATTTGTAGTGGACATTTGCTATTTTGAGCCACCACCATTCTTTCCCCCTTCCTCTTGGTAAGAGAAGCCCCAATTCTTCCCACATTACCACCTGCCCACCATAGCCAATGTGTTTCAGGGGTAGGTCATAGTTGGCTTAAGCCAATCAGCTCAGCTCAGCTCCCTGGCCACAGTGATTGGACCAAATTCCATCATTTAAGATACAAGCAGATGTTTGCTGGAGACCTCTGGGGAGAAGCTCCATCATTGGAGATGTGGAGGGTGCATGCAATCCCTAGAGCTGCTGCAGCCATTTTGTTACCATAGAAGAGTTCAGAGGGCAGCACTGAGCTGGGGAAAAATGGAGCTGGAGACCTCATCAAATTACTCCTGAAGGCACTCTGCTTCTGAACTTTTCATTTACGTAAGCCAATAAATTCCCTTTAGTGTTTTTTAATTGATTAACTTCAAAAAAATCAAACTAATACATATACTGTAGTCCCCTCTTATCCATGGGGGATACATTTCAAGACCCCCAGGGGATGCCTGACACCTCAGATAGTACCGAACCCTATATATACTATGTTTTTTCCTATACATACATACCCATGATAAAGTTTAATTTATAAATTAGGCACAGTAAGAGACTAACAGCAATAACTAACAATAAAATAGACAATTATAACAACATACTGTAATAAAAATTACCATGGAACTGAGCAACCTCAGCATACAATTATTTTTCTTTTTTTATTAAGCAGAGAACTTTCACCTTTTCACTTAAAGGAAGCACTTTACGGCTTCCCTTTGGCATATCGGAATTGCCAGCATCACTGCTCTAGCGCTTTAGGGGCCATTATTAAGGAAAATGAGGTACTTATTTTTTAACTTAATTTATAAAATTAAGTCTCGAACACAAGCGCTGTGATTCCATGACAGTCAATCTGATAACTGAGACGGCTACTAAGTGACTACCAGGCGGGAAGCGTATACAGCGTGGATACTCTGGGCAAAGGGATCGTTCACGTCCCAGTGGGATGGAGCAGGACAGCTTTAGATTTCATGACACTACTCAACACGGCATGCAATTCAAAACTCATGCATTGTTTATTTCTGGAATTTTCCATTTAGTATTTTTGGACGACGGTTGACTTCTGGTAACAAACCACAGAAAGCCAAACTGTGCATTAAGGGGAGACTACTGTACATGGCTTGAAAAATCAAAATAATGAAAAGTAGTAGTCCCTGCTCCAGCCCTCCCCACACTGAGTCCCATTCCCAGAGATAACCACTCTCAATTGTTTTAGCTATTTCTTATGTTCTTTACTGCCATATTTCTAAATAACATGTTGTACTAGTCAGCTAGGGCTGCCACAACAAAATACTATAGATCAGGCGGCTTAAACAACACAAGTTTATTTCCCATAGTCCTAGAGGCTAAGAAGTCCAAGATCAAGGTGCCAGCCTTGTGAGAGCCGGCTTCCCGCCTTGCAGACAACCACCTTCTCTCCGTGTCCTGACATGGTGCAGAGAGAGTGAGATCTCTGGTGTCTCTTCTTATAAGGATGCTAATCTTATCGGATCAGGATTCCACCCTTATGACCACATTTAACCTTAATCACTTCCTTACTCCAAATACAGCCACACTGGGGGATTAGGGCTTCAACGTATGAATTTGGGGGAGACACAATTCAGTTCATAGCACATGCTATAATATATCACTATTTCCAGATTTCCCATTTTCAGTTATTATCTGTTAGTGCCTCATAATGGAAGATAAGATTTTATCTCTCTTATGTCCCCAACCCCACCTTCTCTTAACATGTTTCTCTTCTATCTTCCCAATAGAGTGAAACCACCATTTTGGTTAAATCGTCAGTGTTCACAGTATTATGACTATGCAGTTACTGCTCATGGATGAGCCATATGATACTATTTCCTTTCTTGCCTAACTTGTTATTTTCTCTAGTGTTAAAATGGCTTTATATGTGCCTAACTCTTATTTACACACAAACTGGCTGCCAGAGCTGTTAAAATCCCTCCGCAAACAGTTCAGCATCTTAGGAATTTGTCGGTGCCCTTTGGTTGTTTTCTGGGAGTCATCCCATCCGGAGATCCCCATCCTCAGCTCCAGCCTGGACCGGGGCCTCCTGCACAGCTGTCACCTGGGGATTCTTACAGCAGACCCCTTGTTTTCTGGATCCCATACTGCATTCGTTTCTATTGCCGCTATAACAAATTACCACAAACTAAGTGCCTTAAAACAACACAAATTTATTATCTTAGAGTTCTGGAGGTCAGAAGTCTGAACCAGGTCTCACTGGGCTAAAATCAAGGTGTTGACAGGGTTGCATTCCTTCTGAAGGCTCTAGGGGAGAAGAGAATCTGTTTCTTTGCCTTTTCAACTTCTAGAGGATTCCCACATTCCTTGGCTCACGGCTCCCTTTCTCTATCTTCAAAGCCAGCAACCTCAGGAGAGGCCTTCCCATATTGTTGCGTCACTCTGACTTGCTCTTCTGCGTTCTTTCATTTCGAAGGAAACTTGTGATTACATTGGGCCCACAGGGATAATCCAGGATAATCTCCCCATTGAAAGTTCACCTGATTAGCAACCTTCATTCCATCTGCAACCTTAATTCCCTTTTACCATGTAATCTAACATTTCACATCACTAGGATGTGGACATCTTTGGGGGCCCATCATTTGTCTACCACACATTCTTATTTTGGTTTACAGACTTGTTTCATTGGTACAAGGGTGCATAGGAGGAACATCATGTGAGACCATGCTTTTCTGAATTGACTTTATTCCCTCCCACTCTTGATAGTCAGTTTGGCTGCAAATAGAAAGCTAAGTTGGAAACTACTTTCCCTTGGAAGGCTGAAGACCAGGGTCTTCTGGTTTCCAGGGATGCTGTTGGAAAGCCCAGTTCTGTTCTGTGCTCCAACTTTTGCATACAACCTACTTTTTTCCTCTCTGAAAGTTGTATGAATCTCCTCTGTATCCCTAGCCTCTGAAACTCCACGATGATGGGCCTTGTGGTGGGTCTGCTGCATTCGCTGTGTTCCTTCATGCAGTCCTGGAAGCACGCCTCCTTCAGTCCTGGGAACTTTCTCATATAACTTCTCTGACCGTTTCCTCTCCGCAGGTGTCTTTGCTCTCTATTCCTGGAACCCCTACTGCCAGCTCTCCTGGGATGAGCTTCTAATTTCCTCATTTTTTTTCTATCCTAGTTTACATTGTTGTCTTCTTTTCCTACTTTCTGAGAAAGTCCCTTAACTCTACCTTTCAAATCTTCGACCGAATTTTTAATTTCTGCTATTATATGTTTAATTTCTTAGAGTTCTTCCTTATCTTTGAATGTTCCCTTTTTTATAGCCCCCGTTCTCATTTCATGGGTGCATTTTTTCCTCTTATCTCTCCTAGGACATTAATTATAGTTTTATTGAAGTTTTCTTCTGCTCCTGGACTTGGCTCTACTCCTTCCAGCTCCTTTTTTTTCCTGTTAACTTGTTTTTCTCTCTTTCTCTCTCTTGAGCTCTCATGTTAGAGGTTTTCTTTTCACAAATGCAGGTGATCCTTGACTATCATTAATATTTAAGAGTGAGACACTAAAAAGTTGGTGATTTCTTTATGGGGGATTAGGTAGAGATCTGGCCATTTCTTTGAGGGACTGTATACATACACAAACACACATGCACACAAACATGCATATACATATACACACATACATATACACACAAACACATATAATTACCTACACATACACATATACACACAAACACATATACACACAAACACATATACATATATACACATACACACAAACATAAATACATACACACATGCATGCATATATACATACACATACACACAGTTACACATATGTACACATACACATGCACATATACACATATATACATGCACGTATGCATACACAAACACACATTGATGTAACATATGTGTGGGGTTTTTCCCTCTTAGGCTGATCAGTGTCCTTGCAAAGGAACCCTCCAGTCACCCTGCCTTGGGGACAGGCACTGGGCTGCCAGTGCTCCTCTAGCCCAGAGCAGAGAGGTGCTAAAGTCCTACCACGCAAATGCAGCCTTTAAAGACATTCTCTTATTTTGGGTACAGGACTTCAACTTGCCCTCAGTTGTACGCAGTCTGTCAGAGTTCAGAACTTCTCTGGATCATTTCCGTTTGAAAGGAAACCTCTGGTCTTTGACCAAGGCGGAGAGGGGAAGTTGTGGGAGGGGATCTGGACTCTCATGATTCTTTATGCAGATTTTCAATCAGTTCCCAAGTTTTCGAACCCATTCTTCACCTTACCTTCAGAAGTATCTGAAAGTCCCATTTCTGATCTGTTTGAGGGTTGGGGGCTGGGCAGAGAGAATGCTTCTAGAGGCTTCTTCTCACTACCCACGCTTGGGTTTCAGCTGTCCTCTCTGCTAAATGAGTAACCATCCCTCCACAGACTTCCCAGCCTTCACAGTTTTGTTGACATCTCTTCTACTGTCATCTCTTCTCCTGTTCTCACCTTGTGGGGATGGGCTTTTGTCAGTTTCTTTAAGGCCATGGGTCGGGGGATGATTAGGAAGGGAGCAGAGATAAATGTACGTGGCCAAGCCACCATGTTTAACCGGAAGACTCTCCTTGATTTGGGGGCTATATTGTTTCCAGTACATGAACCAGACTGCATCCTGCTTCACACACTGCTGTATCACAGGCTCCCCTCTACAGCTCAGGGCACACGTAGCTACACTGCCCACCCCTGTCTGGGCAGCCAGTTCCTAGCAGAACTTCAGGGTCCACAGGCCCCTCTTCAGTGCTCACACTGCCTCTGATTGCAGTGCCAAAAAATTCTAGTAAGTTCTACTGACTCTTGTTAACAGCCCTCAGCTCCCACTCCCATTTGAGGTGCTTCCCCACACCATTCAAGTTGAGCCTAATAACCCAGATGTCCCTGTCCACAGCAAGCAATGTTTCCACATTGCAGGCACAAAATCTCTTGGGTTTTCCAAGAGACTCTATTGAGTGGATCAGACATGAAGAGCCAGCAAAGAAGCCTTTCACAGGCATAGGCTACACAAAATCACCCCCATCTCCCACCTGGTCTCTTCTGTGACCCCTTTCAGGTTCACATGTTGGAAAACCCCACCCAGACATATTTTGTGACCCACACTACATATTTGCCATGGCGAATGGCCCAGTACCCCGGCGTTTGTGGTACAGGCGGCACCTGGGCAAGACGAGGACAGCAAATCAAACCCCTGCCTAAAGAGACAGACTCTTACTCAACACCAGGCTCAGCGATACACCACCACACCAACCACAGGCAGGGCAGGAATGAAATGTCTCATACCACAGGCACTGGGTGTAAAATCTAGACCCAGAGGCCGCTTGCCAGTCTGTTATTGCAGTTTTCTCATAAGTAATATTGAAATCCACTGAGTCATTAGGATAGAGTCTTCCAGCAGAAAGATGCTCGTTAGCAGGAAATGGACCCTTTTATCAGAAACAGCTCAGATAAGAAACAGGCATCCTCTGTCCCCACAGAAGCATGGCCCAGAGCTGCCATCAGCCCTCTGCTCTCATCCCGGCTCGAGTTCTAGGCAATCGCAATCTAAATAAAGGCCCTATAGTGCAAGCAGTCTCGGGGGTGGGCAAAAAGTGGGTGGGCTCCCTGTGGGGCAGTCAACATTCAGCATGGGTCCCCTCCTGCCCTCTTGAAAAGCAACAAACATGGTTCCATTCACTGGGGAGAGGTCAGTGGCAAGCGGCTCCTCATAGCACCCTGCAGGGCGAGGCCGTTGCCCTGGGCACTGCCCTCCCAAAGCCCAACACAGATGCAAAACATGCCCACAGCAGAGCACAGTCAGCGCACCTGTGCAGGTGAGCTCTGCTTTCCATACAAGATTGGATCTGAACATCCTAACACCTCAAATCTCATTTGAGGGGCCAGCCCCGTGGCTTAGCGGTTAGGTGCGTGCGCTCCGCTACTGGCGGCCCGGGTTTGGATCCCGGGCGCGCACCGACGCACCGCTTGTTCGGCCATGCTGAGGCGACGTCCCACGTACAGCAACTAGAAAGGATGTGCAACTATGACATACAACTATCTACTGGGGCCTTGGGGAGAAAAAGGGAAAAAAAAAAGGAGGAGGATTGGCAATAGATGTTAGCTCAGGGCCGGTCTTCCTCACACACACACACACACACAAATCTCATTTGAGCCCACTAAAGGCATTGTTATTTAAGTATGTCATTTTTGTAAAGTGAATCATTCCCCCTCCACGATCCCCCCTCGTCCCCAGGACACATAATTTATCTGTTCTTCAGAGATTCAGATTCTGAACATCAGGCAGGCTGAAAAGGAGATTCACCTACTTTTGAATGATTTTTTAAAAACAACAGCAACAATGACAACAAAGGAAATTCCCACTCTCTCCCAACAGCCATGCCTAAGTGCCTGGAAGCAGTTACAAGCCTGGGATAAAAATCCTTTCAGGCCACAGAAGTGGATTCTTTGTCTCCTAATAAACTTGATCAAATCTCATCTGTCATCCATTCCCATGATGATATCACCCCTGGCTCGGTCCCTGTCCGTGCTCTGGCAAGTTCTTGACCAAGCCCCAGTGACTCATGACTGGGTTTTCTGTCCATCGTCTTCCTTCCCCCTTCTGGGAACCTGCCCCTCCTTCCACCTGCACTGCAGGTGTCCTGTCTTTCCTCCTGCCTCCTCCCTCTGTCTTTTCCAGAGCCACCTCCTTTGTCTTGGCCCCAGGCACCTCTTTCCTCTTTCTTTTAAAAATTCGTGATGAAATATTCCAGACACACAAAAAGGCATAAAAATAATATAACAAACACCTGTGTCCCCACCACCCGGCTGCATAAATAAAAGGCAGCTCTTTCTAATCCCAGGCCCACATCCCTCTCTGACACCACAATTCCTAGCAGCCTTTGTTCCATTCTTCCTTGGAAGAAGCCCAGGTTGCTGCATAAATCCCAGGCATACCCAGCTGTCACCTGGACTCTCTATAGTAATTTTTTCTCCGCCCTTCGTGGCAGCATGCAGCTCCCCCAGTGCAGCCTGCCATCTTCCTTTATGATTTGACTGCTTCCCTATCCCAGAGGGCAGTGGCTTGCCGAGGGTTCCCGCCTCGTTAGAAGTCATACAGGTAGGTCAACGGAGAGTGGGACCAGGGACTCTCATCTGGTAATACTCCCGGGTGGGACCACGTGCTTCCTTCCCACACTAGCGTGCCCGGCAACATTCATGGCCTCTTTGTACATCAAGCACTGTGCAGGGGCTGGGGAGGAGGCAGGACAGTGGGACACTCTGCCTTCCGTGGCCTTGCCGTCTCTTGGAGGCAACAGGCACGTGCACAGAGGCAGCCCAAAGTCAAGTGGGCAGGGCTGGAATCTGGGGGATCTGCCTGTGCAGCGAGAATGGGGGCTGCTGAGACCTGGGGCGGCCGAGAAGGATTGGAGCCCAAGCTCAGAGGGTGAGTAGGATTGAGAGAGACAGAGAGGGACAAGTTGGGCCTTCCAGGTGAGAGAAGGTGAATCAGTGGAGACAGTTGGGGGTGGCGGTGGGGAGCAGAGGAGTGTTGCCCAGCCAGGCTGGAGAGGATGGAGATGAGGAAGGCAAGATGAGCCCAGCTGGGCAGGGCCTTGGTGGCAGTGGGTTGAGGGGGTGGGTGTTGATGTTGATACTAAGAAAGATAGGGCGCCCCACCTGTGCCAGGCTGCCTGTGTTCTCAGATCTTGGTGGAGGGGAGGGTGTGCAAGTGTCCGGGAGTCCTTTGTCACTGCTTCCCCACCCACCCTGCCCTGCCCCACCGCACACAGCCCGTGGGAGGATGCGGAAGGGCAGCACAGACTGCTGACTGCACTGTTGACATTGGCATGGTCTGGGCAGAGATGGAAGGTGACTCGCTGGATACCCTCTCACCTACAGCCTTCCCCAGGAGACAAAAGGCGCCCACACAGCCAGGAGTCTCCCATGGGGCTTGGCACCCATGGCCCTGGGCAGGGGCCAGGGTTTGGGAGCAAGAGGTGCCTTCCCCACCTTCTCAGGAATCTCCAGAATGGAGTTCACCACTGCCTCCGCACCTGCACTCCTGGCCTTGTCCTCCACCTAGGCCAGGCCACTCACTCACACCCACTAGCGGCCCCAGCACAATGGTCAGGCCCTCTGTCAAGCAAGCGTGTTAGGGCACAAACGTGTGGCTTTGGTGCCATCTGCCTCTGCTGTGTGAGTCTTCACCCTTTTCTGCCGAAGGCCCTCATTTGCTGCCTCCCTCTGCTCTCACCTTCCTAGCAAAGTCCAGACTCCATTTGCCAAGGCAAAGTGTCTGAAAACAATACAAAATGTGTCTCCTAAGGTGGTTATAATTCAGCAGAGTCAAAGTCATAGCTCAAGGTGGCATCTCAGGCAGTAGCCGGAGGTGGGAAATGTGGCACCACTGCACCACGCAGGCCGGGGACCACGTGCCTCACCAATGCTGAAGGTGGCAGGCTTCTCTGGGAGGGCTTTGCTTCACCTACCCTCCTTGGGGAAACCTGAAAGCTGCTAAGAAGAACATTACAGTCCGAGGCCATTTTAAGAATTCTCTGAGATGTAGAAGAGTGGGCTTTGTCATCTCCTTCTGGTTCTAGAAATATACTCTGGAGATGCCAACAGTGGGACAGCAGCTCCGTGGAGCTGCCTTCAGTTGCTTTGTTTCTCTGTGACCCTCTCAGCCTTGAACCTTTGGGTACCACCTTCCCTCAGAAGCTGGAGCATTGGCCCCATCCTCTGCCCCACCATCTGGGTTGGGTGTTCCTGTGGTCCCGTGCTTAGCTCCACCACAGCACCCATTGCACCATCTTGTAAATCATTCCTGAAGGCAGGAGTTGTGTCTTACTCATCTATATATCCCCAGCATCCAGCCACAGGAGAGGTGCTCCATAAATATGAATGGAGGAAGGACCATCCCCCAAAGGGTCTTTGCATTACAGGGTTGAGAGGAGAGCCTCTGAGGAGGGGTGTCTCCTCTACCCAAGGTTTCTCTGGTAATTTTTCAGTGACAGTTGTAGGCCCTTCTTGACCATTTTGCATGGGTCTCTGAGCCTAAACCAGTTGTCCCAACCTGTCACCCCCAGTGGGAAGCCACCCTTGGACACCTGGTAGATGGGGGTCCTCCTCATGGTCCTCATTCCTGCTCTCCAAGGTGCCCACCCTCTTGTACATCCCTTCCATCCCTGATTTACACCCAGGCCACTCCATGAGGTTACACTCTCTGGTGCAGAGAGGGTGCCCGGATACTGTCCCTGAAAAGAGAGCAGGCACACTGGGGGGCTAGCCCCCTCCTCTCCACCCACCCAACTCTACCCATGCCCAAGCTCTTGCTCAAGACCCACCTTCCTCATGAACCTTCCCAACCCCTGACCCACCTTGATCTCTCCAAATACTCTCTCTCTAAATACTCACTGCTCTTACTGTGTCCACTGCTTGCTTGACCACTGATCATGAAGGTTCCCTTCTGGACTATTTCTAAGGTAGAGCCTCAGAGATGGATAGTACTGTAGAAAACAACGAATTCCTCCTTATAATTTCACTGGGAGCCTGCGCAGAGTTGGATGGTTTGTGTTGGAAGGCTTCGAGCTCGTTGGTGATGGAATCAGAGCTCGAACCCAGGTCTCCTGACTCCAGTTTAGGGATCCCTACCCCTCATGTAGCTTGGGGCTCTGCCTCCGTATCTACAGCACAATCTTGGATAATAAGGACCATGTTGCATGCCCTGCCGTATCCCTACTGGAGGACAAGCAAACGGTTGCCCGGATTAGGACCTTGGTGAATATTTGGGGAATGGCTGTGTTATGTGTTCCAAGGCCCAAAATGACCCCCACACACCCACTCCTCAGTGTCAGTGTGCTCTTCTTTGCCAACACAGCCCAGCCCACACCACAGCCTTCTCCAAATACCCAGCCGAAATCCCTTGGAGGGGACAGGGGTTGTGTAAATTTCATCTCCTTCCGGCCCACTGGCAATTTTCATTTGGCCTCCACCTGACTTCTCTTAGCCACTAAGCAAAGAGGTAAGCACTCATTTTAATGGTGGCAAGGGACTGGAAACAATAAAAAAGCAGCCCAGTTTGGGGTGGGGTGGGGGGCAAGCTTGAGGGGGTTTGTACCTGCCTAGGGATTAATGATCAGGGGTCCCCAGGGCCTGGGGGACATCCCTGTTTCCCCTCCTCTTGCTGTGGGAAGATTTTCAGGACAGCCAGTGAGCATTCATTGTGCTGTAGCATTCTACAGAAGGGATTGGGAGGGTGGGGTCCTCCTCCAGTTAGTTACCATTTAGTTAGGCCAAGACTAGAAATAGTAAATGAATTTAGCAAGGTTGCTAGACACAAGGTCAATAATCAAAAATCAATTGCATTTTCTATAGACTAATAACAAATAAATGGAAGATTAAAAAAAATTTTAAATAGCACTTACAATAGCATCCAAAAGAAGTTAAATACCTAAGAAATAAATCCAATGAAATGTGGGCACAACCTGTATACTGAGAAGTACAAAACAATACTGAGAGAAATTAAAGACTTAAATAAATGGAGGTACTACGTTCATGGAGTGAAAGGACCAGTAGTAGTAAGATGTCTCTTTTCTCCAATGTGATCTATAGATTCAATGCAAGTTCAGTCAAAATCCCAACAGATTTGTCCACATGCGTTTGTGTATATGAAAACTGACAAGTGATTTAAACATTATACGGAAATGCAAAGGACGTAGAATAGCCGAGGCAAAATTGAAGAATAAAGCTGGAGAAATTCCACTACCAGATATCAGGACTTCTATTATAAAGTTTCAGTAATGAGACAGAGTGGTAAGGGTGCAAGGATAGACAGTAGGCCAATGAACAGAGTCCAGAAATAGACACATTCATATGTGGTCACTTATGACAAAGGCTCCACTGCAATTCACTGAGGAAAGAATGGTGTTTACAATAAAGGGCACTGAGTCAACTGGATATCTGTATTAAAAAAATAAACCTTGATCTCTTCCTCACACTAAACAAAAATTAATTTGAGATGGATCATAGACCTGAACATGAAAGGTAAAACAATAAAGCTGCTAAAAGAAAACAGGAGAATACGTCTTCAGGACCTGGGTAGGCAAAGAAGTTCCTTAAGCAGGACAGGAAAAGTACTAACCAAAAATTAAAATACTGATAAATTAGACTTTATTAAAACTAAGAACATCCATTTATGAAAAGACACCATTAAGAGAGTAAAACGGCAAGCCACAGAGAGAAGATACATGACAGAGAATTGACATCCAGAATATACAAAGAAAGTCTGCAAATAAGAAGACACATATACCAATTAAAAAATGGGAAAATATTTAAATAGGCACTTCACAAAAGAGGATATCAAAATGCTCAGTAAACATACAAAATCATGCAAAATAAGACCACAGTGATATGTCAACCAGAATGGCTACCCCAACCAGAATGGCTAAAATAAAACACCAAGTGTTTGTGAGAATGTGGAGCAATTTAACTCTCTTAAATTACTGGAAGGAACGTAAATCTGTACAACAACTTCAAAAAAGTGTTTGGCAACACTTGTGAAAGCTAAATATACATATACCATACACCCCAGCAATTCCACTCTTAGGTATGTATGCAAGTGAAATGACACTATGTACACCAAAAGACATCAATAAGAATGTTCATAGATGCTTTTTTCAAGATAGTGCAAACTAGAAGTGACCCAAATGTCCATCAACAACAGAACGGGTAAATAAATTGTGGCATAGTCAAGCCATGAATACCATACAGCAACAAAAAAGAATGAACTTCTGGCATATTCTCCAACATCAGTAAAGCTCATGGATATAATGTTAAGTGAAATACAAAGGGAGTGAATATGGTACGACTCCATTTACATGAGTTCAAAACAGCAAACAATTGTATGATGATAGAAATCAGGGTAGTGGTTACTCTTGACAGAGTATGGACCAGAAGGAGGCAAGAGGGAGCCATCTGGAGGGCTGGAAATGTTCTTCAATATGATCATGGTTTGATTACAAGAGCGTTTACCTATGTAAAAACTCTTCAAGCTGTACATTTGAGATTTGGGCACTTTACCAAGAAGGCAGGGGGAGGTAGACGGGACGGGTCTGGGGAGGACAGGACTGCAAGGGGAAGACAGGAAAAGAATAAGGCAGAACCAGTCAGGGTAAAACTGAGGGCTGAAGCTGGCCTTGGGGGCATTCCCTGTGCCCTGGGGCCTTGGGGACCGGGCAGCATTCCAGCAAACAGGTTCACACATCAGGGTCAGTCCCAAGGATAAAAAGGCATCTTTCACTGCACCAAGTCCACTTTGAAAAGACAAGTAAACAAGAATGGCTTTTGGAGAGGGTCTTCAAGTGCAGCTGCCCCTGTGGGGACTGTACACAGATGTGGCCACCAGGGACGACAGAGGCCTCTATCCCAGCCCCAGTTTGCATCAAATATTAGCTGCTGTAGAGAAAATTAATAAAATGAGTTTTCATGTCTTCCTTTTTTAAAAAACCCCAATCTGCAAACTCACTCTGTCTAACTTCCACTTAGTCCCCAAGAGAGAAAGGGGGAAAATATCTCAGCTGGCACTGAGCCTGGAGCCTTCCCCAGATAAGAGAGATGCTGCTTTACATTCCATTTAACTCCTGCAGGCTCCTTAACATCTCCACCCACTAGATGTGGAATTTGTCGTTGCCCCAGGAGGGCTTTGTCAGCACTTCTTTTCATCTCAGCCTTATCTGGAAGCCCCTGGCAACTGGGGCTCATCCACCCCCTTCCCGCCATCTCAGACTCTTGGTGGCAGAAGGATGGCTTAGGTGTGTCACTTCCTTATTTGCTCCTCCCTTCCCCACTTAGGTTGTGATGTATTGATATTTGTTTGCTCTGAGCAAGCCGGCAATCTGGTATTATCCCCCCACCTCAGCCCAGTCACTTATATTAGGGTGGCTCTGGAAGTCTGTTATTTGGATTTGCTCTCCATCTGTCCCACACTCAGTGTTGCTGTTCTCCATGTTATACTGTTTAAAAATAAAGTCGAAAAAGTAACAACTAAATAGATGACAGCCTGGCAAAAACAGCAGCTGTTGCCCATAAGGCAAAATAGAAAATATTCCCCTGGATATATTTATAGAGAGATGGATATTACAGGAGAAGGAGAAGAAAGAGGTCTTACTCGGTGCATTATGGTTTAACCCTCTCTGATGCCGAGTAGTGATGGATGCTCCTTGCTGGCACTTGTTACTCAAGTCCTCGGGCTCAAAATGTGAATGTGTGGAGTCTGAAAAGTCTGAAGTGGTGTCTGGGAACCTAGGTGAGATGAGTGTTTGCATTCTGACCCCAGGTACAAGTCAGATCCAAATCAAATCAACAAGTCCCGACATTGGAACAGATACAATGATGAATTTAACTTGAATTCTGCCCTTGAGTTAGCATGACACAAAGGTACCAAAATTTCACAATAAAATTCTTTTAGAAATCCAAGTCATATGACACCAACAGCACAAGTGACAAAAGAAAAAAATAAATTGGACCTCTTCAAAATTTTAAACTTTTTTGCTTAAATGGACATCATCAAGAAAGTCAAAAGACAACCCACAGAATGGGAGAAAACATTTCCAAATCATATAGCTGATAAGGGATTTATGTCTAGAATGTAGAAAGACATTTTAGAGCTCAAAAATAAAAAGACAACTCAATTTTTAAAACATGGCCAAAGAATCGGAATAGACATTTCTCCAAAGAAGATATACAAATCGCCAATAAGTACATGAAAAGATGCTCAGTATTATTACCCACCAGAGAAATGCAAGTCAAAACACAATGAGATACCACTCCACACCTGTCAGGATGACTAAAATCAAGAAGTCAGCTATAATAAGTGTAGGCAAGGATGTGGAGAAATTGGAGCCCTTATGCACTGCTGGTAGGAATGTAAAATGGAGCAGTCACTTTGGAAAACAGTCTGGCGGTTCCTCAAAAGGTTAAATACAGAGTTACCATATGATCCAGCAATTCCACTCTTAGATATATACCCAAAAGAAATGAAAATATATGCCCACACACAAGCTTGTACATGAATATTCATAGCAGCATAATTCAAGATAGTCAAATGTGAAAACAAATGTCCATCAACTGATGAATGGATAAATAAAATGTGGTATATCTATACAGTGGAATATTATCTGCCCATAGAAAGGAATGAAGTTCGAATGCATGCTACAACATGGATAAACCTTGAAAACATTATGCAAAGTGAAAGAAGCCAGTCACAAAAGCCCATATATTACATGACTCCATTTACATGAAATGTCCAGAAGAGGCAAATCCATAGAGACAGAAAATACATTAAGTGGTTGCCAGGGGCCTGAGGAGGGGACCAGAGGGAGTGACTGCTAATGGGTACAGGGTATCTTTTTGGAGTGATGAAAATGTTCTAGAATTAGATAGGGGTGATAGTTGCAAACCTTATAAATATACTAAAAACCATTGAATTATATGCTTTAAATGGGTGAATTGCATGATATATGAATTACATCTCAATTAAGCTATCTTTCAAAAATCCATAAAGTTTACATAAAGAGGCAAAAGACCCAGCATAGTCAACTCAACATTGAAGGAAAAGAACAAAGTTGGAGGACTGGCACTACCTGACTTCAAGAATTTCTATAAAGCTATAGTAATCAAGACAGTGTGGTATTGGTGAAAGAGTAGAGAAATAGATTAATGGAACAGAATAGAGAGCTCAGAAATAGACTCACACAAATACAGTCAACTGATCTTTGACAAAGGAGCAAAGGCAATATAAGGAAAAAAGGTAGTCTCTTTAACAAATGGAGTAGGAACAACTGGACATTCACATGCCAAAAAATGAATCTAGACACAGACATTATACCCTTTACAAAAATTAACCGAAAAGGGATCATAGACCTAAATGTGAAACGCAAAACTATAAAACCCCTAGAAGATAACATAGGCAAAAACCTAGATGATCTTGGGTATGGCGATGACTTTTTAGATACAACACCAAAGGCACATCCATGAAAGAAACAATTGATAAGCTAGACTTCATGAAAATAAAAAATTTCTGCTCCGTGAAATATAATGTCAAGAGAATAAGAAGACAAGCCATAGACTGGGAGAAAATATTTGCAAAAGTCACATATGATAAAGAACTGTTATCCAAAATGCGCAAAGAACCCTTAAAATTCAATAAAAAGAAAATGAACAAGGTGATTAAAAAACAGGCAATACCTGAACAGACGCCTCACCAAAAAAGATATACAGATGGAAAGTAAGCATATGAAAAGATGTTCAACATCACATGTCATTAGAAAAGTGCAAATTAAAACAATGAGATACCAGTATACACTTACTGGAATGGCCAAAATCCAAAACACTGACAACCCCAAATGCTGGTGAGGATGCAGAGCAACAGGAAATCTCATTCACTGCTGGTGGGAATGCAAAATGGTACAGCCACTTTGGAAGACAGTTTGTCAGTTTCTTACAAAACTAAAAATACTTTTACCGTATGATCCAGCAATCATGATCTTTGGTATCTATCCAAATGAGTTGAAAACTTACGTCACACAAAAACCTGCACATGGATGTTTATGGCAGGTTTATTCATAATTGCCAAAACTTGGAGGCAACCAAGATGTCCTTCAGTAGGTGAATGGATAAATAAACTGGTACACCCAGACAATGGAATATTATTCAGCACTAAAAAGAAATGGGCATTCAAGTCATGAAAAGACATGGAGGAACCTTAAGTGCATATTACTAAGTGAAAGAAGTCAATCTGAAAAGGCTACATACCGTATGATTCCAACTATATGACATTCTGGAAAAGGCAAAACTATGGAGACAGTAAAAAAAACCAGTGGTTGCCAGGAGTTAGTGGGGAGGGAGGGATGAGTAGACAGGGCACAGAAGATTTTTGGTGCTAACCAGCCTGTATGATACTATAATGCTGGATACATGTCATTATAAATTTGTCCAAACCCACAGAATGTACAACACTAAGAGTGAAACGTAATACAAACTATGGTCTTCAGGTGATGACATTGTCAGTCTAGGTTCATCATTTGTAACAAATGTACCCTCTGGTGGAGGATGTGATAACAGAGGAGGTTGTGCATGTGTAGGGACAGAGGGTATATGGGAATTCTCTGTACTTTTTGCTCAGTTTTGCTGTGAATCCAAAACTGCTCTTAAAAATCAAGTTTATTAATTTAAAAAAACATCCAAGCCAAGAGAAGAGACGGGACAAATTAGTTTATGATTCATCACTGAATGGCTGGTACAGTGGGAAAGGCAGGAGGTCAGAGCAGAGAAGGCGTCCATCCCAAACAAGGGGAGATGGGGCTGGGTCTGGAAGAAGGGGTGGAATTTGGGAAGGAGAGTTAATCCAGGTGTGGGGCAGGAGAATATAAGCCAAGTTCAGGGAGTGGCACAAGTCCTCCTCTCTGCCCCCACAGGTTGGACTACCAGCTTGTGTGGGAGCTACAAAGCCCCTAAGGCCCAACTCCAGTAGGCAAGTGGTCTGGCTCAGAACACAAAGGAGGGCCTCTCCTCTGCCCAATGAGAGAAGCTCTGCTCTCATTCCAGGAGGGTCCAGTACTCCCTTCACCCAGAGAAAATGTCCCCTTCTCAGATGGAATAATGTGGTCTCAATGGTGAGGAGCTGGCCCAACTTTGACTCACTCATTTGTCACGGACTCTCCAAAGTGGTACAAATACAGCATGAACGAGACAGACAAGAGGCCTTGGAGCTTGTGAGGAGGGGGACACAAACAGCAAAGGACACAGCAGAGGCGTAAAGTGCTCTGCAGAGGACCAAAGCAGGGTGGTGTTGAGCTGATGGTGGCAACTCTGGGTTGGTGGTCAGGAAAGGCCAAGCGGACATTTGAGTGGAGACCTGAACACTGAGAAGGAGCAGCCTGTGAGGGTGGAAGTGTTCCACCAGCAAGAGCAGCTGGCACAAACACCTTTGGAAACTGAGGCTGGTGTGTCAGAGTAACAGAACACAGGCCTGGGCGACTTTATGCCCCAGACGTAATCCTAAATCTCAGTGTCCTGTAACTTTCTCAATCTCCGGGGCCTTTGTTTTCGACTACACAGGTGCCTTGACTTGGGTTTCTCCGTCCCCAAACCACCCGATGTCAGGAAGCTAACTCCGCCGGGAGAGCTTGCTGCAGAAGAGCCTGTAGTGAAGGCCCTCATCACTCCCGAGGTGAAGTTTTCACAATTTCACCAGCAGAGCGGCACCCACTCTTGCCCTGGTCTTCACCGTCTCCAGTAGCCTCTCCCTTGTGCACCGGGAGACGAAATGGCTCGGACTGTGAAGCCTCCTGATAATTTTCCACGAGAACACTCCACATTCGTTAGCACCTCATTACTCTTGACACAAACGAAGCAAACACCTTAACTATGTCAAATCTGAAAAGAAAGCAGCTACATTTTAGACAACAGTAAGAAGAACAGGGCACAGAAATCATGTGCTTGATCCAAATGTATTAACCCCTCTTTGGGGCGCTGGTTCTGATTGCTCTGAACTAAAAAGTGGCGA
The DNA here is from genome assembly GCF_057802395.1 of Ceratotherium simum simum. NCBI lineage: Eukaryota > Metazoa > Chordata > Mammalia > Perissodactyla > Rhinocerotidae > Ceratotherium > Ceratotherium simum. The sequence continues at coordinate 37,335,809 of NC_141913.1, forward strand.
ATCCTGTGTGGTTAAAGAACATGCCCGAGAGTTTGCCAGGCCAGAGAATATGCTGGGGTGGGAACAGGCAATAAAGTAAGTGGAGAAGTGGCTCACAGGCCACGTCAGAGTGCAGGGTCCCTCCCCGGGCTGAGCTCCCAAGTGTGGGTGGCGCACAGAGATGTCAAAGTGTAGGGCTGGGATGAAAAATGGCCTCCAATATGCACAGCTGTGACGACGTGTGTGGCAAATGAAGGACTAGGTGAGTCAAAAGGTACTTGGACATGCACCAGCCCATCCTGCAGTGACGGTGGGTGGGTCTCGTGTGCAAGCGCAGACAGGGTGTGAGTGCCGGGAGGCCGCGGTGCACTCCCTGGGGCCACGCTCAGCGTCGGCCCTGAAAGGCTGGTGGCTTCTATTCCTCCAAGTTTATTTTTTTTTTATTGTGGTAAAATATAGATAACATAAAATTGACCATTTTAACCATTTTTAAGTGTATAGTTTGGTGGCATTGAGTACATTCACATTGTGTGCAACCATCACCACCATCCATCTCCAGAACTTTTTCATCCTCCAAAACTGAAACTCAGTACCCATTAAACACTAACTCCCCATTCCACTCTCCCGCCAGCCCCTGGCACCCACCATTCTACTGTCAACCACCATTTCTACTCTCTATGAATTCGACTACTCTAGGTGCCTCATGTAAGTGAATTATACAATATTTGTCCTTTTATGACTGGCTTATTTCACTTAGCTTAATGTCCTTAAGGTTCATCCATGTTGTAGCATGTGTCAGAATTTCCTTCCTTTTTAAGGCTGAATAATATTCCATTGTATGCATTTACCACATTTTGTTTATCCACTCATCCATCAAGGGACACAGGTTGCTTCTACCTGGTGCCTATTGTGAATAGTGCTGCTATAATAGGGGACATACAAATACTTGTTCAAGTCTCTGTTTTCAATTCTTTTGGATAAATACCCAGAAGTATAATTACTGGATGATATGACCTCCACTTTATTTTTAGCTACCCTATTTAGAAACTCAGAATGCCACCAGCTTTTTGTTTTTGTTTTTTGAAGTGAGCATAGTATGAAATAAAAAATACATTGGTTAATAAATAAATCTCCTCCGAGATCTGGGTTAAAAGACCAGTCCCAATAATCCTGCTCAAGGAATCCTGCTCACGGCCATTATTCAGTAGACATGCACAGACCTTTAGGGGCCATCCAAGCCAACTCTCCACTTGGTGCAAAGACGCCTCCACAGGACTCCCCAGTGTATGGTCATCCACACTGGGTGGGAGTACTCCCAGTGACGGGGTGCTCACTACCTCAGCAGGCAGCTAACTTCTTTTATTGTTTTCAAGTGCTTTCTTGTCCAGAAGAGAAATGAGTCTTCTCCAGTCAGCTAATAAGGACGAAGAGCTATTCTGTGGATTTGCTTGGCACAGAGAAAGCCTGAGGGGGTAGAAAATGCTGTCCTGGTCTCCAAGGCTCACGGTCTTGTGGTGAGAGTGACAACTGACGTAACTGAAGTTATATAGCCAACAGAACTGTTTAGGATTAGGTGGCAAAACGAGTAGTAACAGCTACACAGTTGATAAGAATTGAGGGAAAAAGATGTAGGTGGCTGGCTCTAGGTGCTCCCTCCCTGGGGAACGAAGGTATGAGTTAGAAAAGAGGTGCCACACGCCGACACTCCCCAAACTTAGGTCTCCCAGGCTAGAATCTCCTGCGCCTGGGGCCCATTTCCAGAGTGAGTGGAAATCCTTTCCTTCGGCTCCCTGTGCTGATCTCACAGTCAGAAGCTAGGGTCATTCTAAAATGCCCTCTCCTCCATTCAGTTCCACCTTCCATCCATCCTGGGTCTGCCAAGCCCAGCTCCTGAACATCTGTGGAATCCATCCCTCCTCTCCAACCCATGGACCCCTCTGCCATTAGACCCTTACCATCTGTTATGGGTTGAATTGTGTCCACTCAAATTCATATGTTGAAGTCCTAAGCCCCAGTACTTGTGAACATGACCTTATTGGGAAATAGGTTCATTGCAGATGTAATTTGTTAAGATGAGGTCATACTGAAGTAGGGTGGGCCCCTAGTCCAATATGACTGGTATCCTTATAAAAAGGGGAAATTTGGAAACAGACACGCACACAGGGAGAAGACCATGTGAAGATGAAGGCAGAGATCTACAAGCCAAGTAACACCAAAGATATCCAGCAAACTACCAGAAGCTAGGGGAGAGGCATGGGACAGATTCTGCCTCACAGCCTCGGAAGGAACCAACTCTGCCTATACCTTAATCTTGGACTTCCAGCCTCCAGAACTGCGAGAAAATAACTTTCTGTTGTTTAAGCCGCCCAGTGTGTGGTCACCCGAGCACACTAACACACCATTTTCCCCTGCACTTCTTTAATAGTGTCTAAACTGCCTTCAAACCCTCCTGACCTCCCCACCCCTACCCCCATTTAGCCTCCATGCAATCACAGAAATATTACTAAGACACAGACCTGATGCTGTCACCGCCCTGTTGAAAGCCATGGGGCTTCTCCTACAGTGGGAACACAGACGATTTCAAAGTGCGTCCAACTGTCACCCATTTTAGCCTCCTCTCCGTCCTCTGCTCTACACACAGCTCACTCCAACCACAGTAAAGTCTTCTCGGTCCTCTGGGGGGCCACACCATCCCCTACACACTTCTGGTCCTCTGTCTGGCCCTCCTTGTCCACCTGCAAAGCCCCCATTCACCCCAAGAGACCTAGCAAAGCCTTCCCCAAACATGTTCCCTCTGCTGTGCCCTTCCATCATGATGCTGACCCCACTGCCCTGTCCCCACAGGGCTCTGTCATCTTGGGGTTCCCACCTCCTGGCCAGCGCTGTCTGACTTGACTGGAGGGTGATGGCCTCAGGAGGCAGGGGAACACCAGCTTGGTTGTCTGCCCATGGCTCCTCTGAGAGCTTCTGTCCATGGTAGAGTCCATCTGAGACAGAGAACATGTGCTCACAACATCGCTGTCCCAGAGGTGTCCCGGGGAGGAGCCACACCACCGCCAACTCAATGCACCAAGGTAGACAGAGGCTCAGCAAAGGACGGCGATGCCCCAGGCAGGGAGGCTGTTGTCCTACCACGGACAAGGTTTCAGGCACTGTGCCTCTCTCCCGCCCTGGCCCTGCACCTCGAGCCTGGTTTAAAATCAGCATCTGAACAGCAGGGTTCAGGGGTGGCGTGCTGGCGCTGGCAGCTTCCTCCCATTCCAGCTGCCCCTTGTGGAGTTAGGTCCCCAACCCACACCCCCGGCCTGGGCAGTCAGGTCACAGCCCATTCCCTGTAGCATCCCCGGTGTTTTACAGAGAAACGGTGCTCCCAAAGGCTGCCGGATCAAAAAGAAATGCAAGATTGTGGCCCAGCACACTCAAGAGGCCCTGGCTGATCACCTGCTCTCTCCCCAGGAGTGCCGTCTCTGTCCCACACACACCACGGGGCACAAGGGCCGACATGCACTGCATTTCTCCGCTACCCCTCCTAGAACGAAAGCTGCTCCAGGGCAGAGGACCCGGCACAGGGAGAGGCCTGAGGAAGGCCTTCCATACTCGCTTGTCGAAGGAGTAAATGCATGAGAGATGGGTGAAAGCTTGGGGGTCGTCTGGCCCAGCCTCTGTTCACACAGGACAGACAGGCAATGCTGGTGAGATGCCTGCGGTGGGGGGCGGCGGGGAGGGGGCGTCTAGTTTCATCAAGCCCTCTGCTGGTAGTGAATCTATGCTGTTGTCGTTTTTTAAGCTAAAAGCACATTTTCCCTTTATTCCCTTAAAACAATTTGTAGTGTCCCCCGCATCCTGCATCCGCTCCCCTCTGTCTGAGAACTTCCCTTTCAGCTCAAGCCTTTGCTTCCCTCCCGACTCAAGCCGAGCCGGGCTCCCCGCCTGACAGCCTTCTGTGTGAATTCCTGCCAAGGCGACTCCCATTCACCTGGGCGCACCACACTCATCCCACACCCTTCCCCTCAGTCCTCTAGCTTGGGGAGCTGCGTGGGCAGGAACTAGGCCACTACCTGCAAAGGCCCTCTTTCACAGACAGCTCTCAGCAAAAGGCATGAAGGAAAAACTCTTCTAGGCTCTCCCTATGGCCCCTTTAGGCCCCCAACCCGCTGTACACAGGGCCCTTACCCCATTCCTATGGTTCATGGCAACTTGTCTGCTAACCCCCCTCCCCTTATAATAATAACAGCCTCTGCCACAAGACTGCTCCCATCTATTGTCTCATTAGACCCTCAAGCTTGGAGCCTGACGAGGGGGCTGGCTCAAGACTCCTATTATCTCTATTTTGTAGATGCAGCAGCAGAGCCCTCAGTGGCAGTGCTGTCCCAGAGCAGGTCTCCCCATTCCTGGACCAACGCCCCCTGCACTGCACACACTGCCGGCTCCTGCTCTCCCCAGACACTGCCCTCATCTCAACCTCCTGGCAAAATCTGGCCTTGGCTAGCCAGAGAAAATAATAATGATGACAATACCAACACATATCTAGTGAAAGCTGACCGCATGCAGGGCCCTGGTCTAGGCATCTGCACGTAGTAATTCATGGATTCCTCACCCCTCCCCACGAGGCAGGCACTATCATTATCTCCATGTTCCAGGTGAGGACACTGCAGGGCACAGCTTAGGAATCTTCCCAGGTCACACAGCCCGTAAGTGGTAGGGAGAGGATTCAGGCCCAGGCAGTGGACTGCGGGCTCTGTGCACCATCCTCACTAGGAACTAATAACCGACATGGGCTTGCTCAGTCTGCATTTTAATGTGGGCCGATGCCTTCATCTGTAGAAAGAGCACCTCAAAGGGTGGAAAGGTGGGCGCAGTGGCAGGATAGGGGAAGAGAGATTTTTGAGCAAGGGCTCTCCACCCTGCATCCCCCTTTGCTTGGCCACAGTGGGTCAGAGCGTTGAGGCAGTGGAGTGACTTGATCAGGTCCTTGTTTGAGTAACTGGTGTCAGAGCGGAGGGTGGGATGAATGGAGAGAGATAGAAGCAGAGAGACTGGTCAGGAGGTGATTACAATAGAGCCAGACTAAAGCTGAGGCGTGTGGGTAAAGAAGAGGCCCCAAATTTCCTGTCATGGCCCCAGAAGACGCTCTGGAAGCTGGGGGTTGCTGGCCAACATTTGCCCCACGAGTTTCTGTCATCTACAAACATGGTACAGAGCCTGCAGGACTGCTCACCAGGCCCACTGTCTGCTGCTGAGGGGCCTGATGGACCTGACGACATCTGCTCCTGGACCAGACAGCCAATGCCCTGCGTCCCCCAGTTCACATAATTTTGGAGACCCATGTGGGAAGGTTCCACACCAGAGCCCGCACTCAGCCGCCAGCCCCAGCTCCCTCTGAAGTCAGCACAGTTAGGTTCACTCACAGTCAGGTTTAGCGTATCAGAAATACAGTTTGGATCACATTGAAATCAGGCACAGACTGTGACAAAGACGAGATAAATTAACACATGTCAGCCAACGACCACTTTGCTGAGGCTGGAATCCCAGCACTGGCATCTTGGGTGGGAGCCTTGAATTTGCTCAGCGATGCTGGGCTACAGCTCAGACACCGGTGATGCCTTACTTCCTCCCCACAGATGTGGGACGAGCAGGGCTGCCTCTAGGGAACAGATGTTTATCGAGTACCTAAGTGCTGGGCACCACACCGAGTGAGGGGGATTTAATTCGGAACCCAAACTGCCAAGGACCAACCCACGGAGCTCCAATTTCACCAGCTTGCTGCCTTACATCCCAGGCACCCAAGATCCCAACCCTCAGACTTTTCCATACAGTCTAGTCTTAAATCCAGGTTCAGAGGGTCTCTGCTCAACCAGGTGGGAAAATAAATAAACCAACCAACGGCTGGCAATAATGATAGTTAAAGCTCATTAAGTGCCAGGTACTTTTCCAAGTGCTTTATAGATGTTAACTCATTTGATCCTTGGAATAAACTAATGAAGCAACTATTAAGTCCATTTTCCGGCTGAGACTATGGAGGCACAGAAAGGTCAAGAAACTTGCCGTGCATATCGAATAAGTGGCAGAAGCTGAGCCTGTGCCTCTTGCTACACACCAGCGCCCCTTGCCTTCCCCGCCCTCTGGCCCCTCCTGTCCCTACTATATTTCCTCTATGCTTCCTCCATCCTGCCTCTAGCAAGCATTCTATGAGCCCAGGATGTGGTTAAGGCTGCAGATGAAACAGACAAAGCTAGTGCCTGCTCCCTGCGCTCCGTCAGCTTCCATACTGGATGACCCTGGCGATTAACTGACCCATGCATGAGATCCTTGCCCACGAGGGACTGTAGTCAAAGGGAGGAAGAGTGTGGGAGGAGCCACTGCCTTGGCTGAAAGCAGGACATCTTCAGCCAAGAGTCCTCCACATTTAAAAGGCATTTTCATTTCTATTCTTTTTTACCCACCATGGGGAGTAACGAAGGCAGGTAGCCGTGGTCTCATCCCCATTTCTCAGATGAGAAAATCAAGGGTCGGGGAATCTGGGGCCTTATCCAGAGCCTTCCAAAGCTGGTCCTGGATGCCTCCTCCAGGACAATTCTCAGCACATCATGTTTCTGGAAGGAAGGTGAGAGCCTTCCCACACAGACAAGGGTGCAAGGGACTATTCCCATTTTAATATGTATATATGTGACTGAGATGGGACCATTATCAGAATCTACGAGCAGCCCCCCTACTCCAGAGAGCATGAGAAAGAGTTTCCTTCAGTTTTCTCATCACTCCACTAGACCTAGCAGGCAGCCAGCTCTGGCAACCTTGTGCCCCGTGCTCTGCCCCCAAAGGAACTCCAGAGGAGGCAGCTAGAAATCTGAGAGGGGAGGAAAGGAGGCAGAGGGGGAGCCAGAACATCTAGGTACCAAGGCCAGCACCACTGCTTACTAGCTGTGGGCAAGTCAATGAACCTTGCTAGGCCTTTGTCTTCCTCCATAAATTGGGGATAATCATAGTAATCATTCAGAGCTGCTGTGGAATACAGACAATGTCTATAAAACCACACATTTTGCACAGAGCTTGGCACATAGTAAATACTCAGTAAATAATTAAGCTAAACAGCCTAATTAATACATATTCTACACAGTAAACAGCAATTATAATGAAATCGTTAAACTGGGTTCAATGTACTCTATTAATTCAGGTAGCTACTTTTACTATATATATATTTGGAACATTTCAAACAGAATACAGGCTGGCCTTGTGACTTGCTTCAACCGACAGAATGCAATGAAGGTGACTTGGGTAACTTCCGAGCCTTGGGCTCAAGAGGTCTTTTAGCTTCTGTTCTCTCCCTCTTAGCATGTTGTCATCATCACGTGAAGACACACAAGCTAGCCTCCATAAGGATGAGAAACACGTGAAGAGAGAAGCGCAGCCATCTCAGACTGTGCCAACTGAGCCAGACATGTGAGTGAGCCCAACTAATACCACATAGCGCCCAGCCCCAATTGCTGACCACAGAATGGTAAATGCATAAATGATCATTTTAAGCCACTAAGTTTTGGGACTGTTTGTTACACAGCAGTAGATAACTGATAGAGGTCAATCCAGGAAACATCTCCAAAGTGTCCTCTAAGATTCTCTATCCCAGACTCTCATGCGATGACAATCCCAAATGGCTACCCCCTCCTCCCACCTTGGTTCTCACTTTCTCCCAATATCTTAGTCCTTAACACGGACACACCAGTCGAGATGCTATGTTGTTAAAGCTGAGGATTCACATCTCAGTCAAAGGCTTTTAAACAATGGTAGGGCTGGAAGGGGTGGACTGTAGAGGCATCTGAGGTCAACTCCCTCCTCTTAAAACTGAGAAAACCGAGGGCCAGGGATTTTAGATTGTGTGTGCATGACTCTTCTCTCCCCACCTGGACTGGAAGCAACTGGGGGTAAGGTATGCATGTCACACCTTCGCATCCTCCAGGTGCCACACGGGGTCTCACCCACGGTGGGCAGCCAGTATATGGTCCCTGAGAGAGTGACTATCTTTGTCCAGCCAGTTAGCATACAACTCTGCACCCCTAAAGCACAGTGACAGCCCTCCCTCCCTCTGTCTCCAGCTCTGAAGAGAGCTACCCTCAGAAGAGCCCCAACAAGGCTGTCTGGGCCAGGAGGGGTTGGACAAGCATTTGAGAATTGAAAGGCCACAGCGTTATGTTACAATCAGAGAAGAGAGAGATGCCACTGTGTCCAACGGGAAAGCTGCTGCTGCTGCTGGCTGACATTCTGCAGAGCTTGGCAGTTCAGAGAGCAACGTCACAAACTCCCTCCCATTGAATTCTCCCCCTATCCTTCTAGGCATGTCTCTGAGAGTTTATGGGTGAGCTGGCTTGACCCAGCCTCTTCCTTTTGGCCAGTTCTCTAGTCACTAAGGAGGAGAGGGATGATCATGGTCTTACATGTAATGGCCTCCACCAAACACTATGAATTATCTTCAGATTTCATCGATCTGTTTGCTCCTTGTCTCCCCCTTGCCTCAGTTATTTCAAATGATGCTAACAGTGTCAATGGTCGTTTACATTGTTGTTGATTGTTATTAGTATCATTACTATCACGATTATGATCATGGCCTGAAGCCTACAGTGAATAGAGAATACACTGACCACCTTCTAGAGTTGGGCTGATTCTTTCAGACCCTAGTTACACAGGAGCTCTGTCTTACTAAACCTTGCTTTACCATAAGGATTTTCACTGGACTAGTCTTTCTCCTCTATCAACTAAAGGGGGAAATAGGGAAATTAGGCAAAGAAAAAACTATGTAAAAAAAGGAAAAAGCTGCCTGGAAGGTATACTATTTGTGGGTCCCCCTTCCCTCTCCTTCTCCCCCTCCCTCTCAAAGCAAGGGCAGGAGACAGAATGAAACACATTGATGAGGGGGAAATTCAAGGGCACAACTTCTTCTTCCACACGAAAAGTCTGATTCAGACAGTTGGCTTAACGAGGGAGGGCGAGCTCTGTGAGGTGCGGTAATGCAGAAGGGATGGGCACCAAGGAGAGAGCTGAGAGGGTTGAGACAGTGATGGAGAGCTATCCAGAGAACTGGAGATGCTCCAGCCTCTCCGTGAATGAAGAGGTGGCCATTAAGCAATGGTAGATGAGTAGAGAGCGTTCTCCACTCCAGGGAGACAGGACCTGGGGGAGAGCAGGACCTCGGGCAATAAATAGCACTGATCATACTAACCAACAGACACTTCACTCACATCCTTGCCTGTCACCTATGTGGGCCTCAGTTTCCCCCTCTGTACCAAGAGAGGAGAGGACTAGAAGATTTCCAAGGCCAGTTGTTCGTTCTGACCACGGGTGAATTTGTTATGGGTCAGTCCTGAGAGGAAATCCCTTCCCTAGCCTGCCTCTGGCAGGAGGGTTTTGCTTCCCATCTGCCTGGCACAGATGGTCCTTGCCCTGGTTAAGGGTTATGGGACTGCTGGCCTTGCTGCTAATGGGTGGGGCAGGGCCTCTTATGCCTTCCCCTTCCCTGACTCCCGCATCCTCCTCCCTGGCAGGACCCCTCCTCACTGCCCCACCCCACCCACTGGCCTGACAGGGTGGGGCTGCACAGGAAGAGCAGAGGCAGCCCTGGCGTGTTGTGGTGGCCTCTCTCTGCCGCCTGCAACCCTTCCTTGGAGGCCAGGAGTCAGGAGGCTCGGAGCAGAAGTAAAACCAAAGACAGATGCCGTCTTCCAGCTTAGAGGGCATTCAACACACACACGCACACACTCACACACAGATATACTCACCTACATATACATATGAACACATGCACACACAGATATACACACCCACACATACATATGCACACACTCACATGCACACACTCACATACATGCACACACTCCCACACACAGGCATACACACACACACACACACACACGCACCCACATCCCCACTTATACATGCTCATACACACATTCAATTCACACTCATACACACACTCACACATACCCCTACACTCCCACATGCTCATATACATTCACACACATTCACACTTTCTCACACACACATACACACAGACTCTAGACTTAACAACAAGGATATTTCTTCCCCCTTCCTTTATGCCCCACTCCCCACAGAAGGAATCCATCTGGCTCTCCAGTGGCAACCACAGAGCTTCAAACCATCTGGAAATACAAGCACGGAAGAACTGTGCCAGGCTGGAGGTGAAGACAGCCAGGGTCAGGGGAGGGGAGGACAGAAAACAAGGCGGCTGCCAGATTCTAGTCAGAACGGCGTGTTCACTCTCCTCAAATCTGCCCCCCACCCACACTGCCCCACACAGCCCCCCATGTTTGCCGGGCAGCTCGCCCTGACGCCAATTTCTCCCTGTGTTCTGCTCACCCCATTCCACCACCACCACCCACTCTGGTGACATCTAAACACAGCCACACAGTCTAATTTTAGCTCCAATCTTCCTTGGCTATGGTTGCGTGGTTTCTAATTATTTTATTCCCAAGATTTACCTTGATGGATAGTTATATATTTTCTAGCTTACTGTACAGTATCTTGTAAAGTGCCCTTTAAAAAAAATGGGTGAATTAGTCCACGTTGTTAATTTTCCCAGCTCTAAGGAGAAATCTGCAGATAATCACCCGCCCTAGAGGCTCTGATTCGTTCCCCGTTTCCTTTAATACTAATAAAATGGACAGTTCATTTATAAGAAGTTTCCTAAAAGAAGGTATTGGAAAACATTATATTTCTTTTAAAGTTGTTAAAGGGCATAAATCCATTACTCAGATAGAGATCGCTTAATAATTTAATGCCTTTGGCTTGGCATTGTTCCCAGAATATTTTCACTTTATCTGTCTTTATTTTCAGGTTGGAACAAATTGAGGAATAATCAGCCCTGTTGGCGGGAATTGTCGAGGAGTCCACAGGAAAGGAGTGGGGAAGACTTGGGGGGCCGGGCAGCCTCCTGAGATGGTCAGTCTCCCTCATAGGCCTTCAGTCCCAGGAGCAGCACAGTATGGGGCACTGAGGGTGGGTCCAGGGTGAGCCAGCCTTCCCTTTGGGCCTCCATGTGGTGGGGAAAGTGTCCTGCACATTGCCTAGCAGGCTCTGCCTCCTGGGAAGCAGGGAGCTGCCTGGAGGCGACCACCCCCACCACCCCCCATCCCTCCCTCCAGCCCAGCCAGGCAAGCAGGTGGGAGGGCCCACAGACAGAGTCTTTCTGCAAAGGGGATTAGTTTGCATTTTCTAAATAAAATCATTTACATGATGTATTAACCCAACACCATAATTAAAATCATTAACGTTTCTTTGTGCAGATTAGCAATAAAGAGAAACTAAGTGCAGGAATCAACATTCCTTCTTACAGGCTCACCAAACAACTCTCCCCTGAAGAAGGACTAGAAGCTTCATCCCACCTACCCCCTCACCACAGAGCGCTCTGCTGATCCCCTAGTCAAGGGCCCTCAGCTGACTTGGTTTAGAAGGGCCTGGGGAATGTCTGCTCCAACCCAACCGGGCGTGGGGGGTCGGGGGGGGGGTGGTAGGAAACAGCCCTGGGCTGAACAGAAGGATGGTTGAGCTTAAGCCACTGCTCTCAGACTGAATCCCTGTGTATTCCTTCCCCTCTCTGGTCCTCAATTTCCCCTTTAAAATAAAGCATTGAACTAAAATGATGCTTAGAGTCTCTTTCTAGTTCCCCAATGACATGGCAGGTGTGCCTCCCCTGTGGGTAGGCAAATTTTTAGCCATGATTGGTATTCAGGACATATTTGTTGAAGGGAATTGAAGGAAACATGCCAGACTGGTGAGGGGATGGGTGTGGGGGGAGGTGGGGACATCACCACATCCAGTGCAGGGACGTGAGCTGCCAGCGGGTGGAGCTGAGCAGCTACTGATGCTCCAAGGGGAGAGGACAGCCGAGGCCAGCTGCGTGGAGCCCTCAACCTGGCCACACTAGGGTGTGCCCACCACTATAGGCCCTGCCCATGGGGTGACCTCATCTGGACTCAGGGCACAGAGGAAGAGTTAGCGAAGGCTGCTACGGGAAGGGTAAGCAGGGAGACTTGACATGCAGGAGGACCAATCCGAGGAGGATCATGGTCCAGCCTCCTCCCCCGGGGACAGCAGTCAGTTCCCTTCCACAGAGGGGCACAGCTGGTGATGCCAATGGCTGCAACAATGAGTCACCAGGGCCACTGGAAGGGGAAAGGAGGGCTTAGCAGTTAAGCGATGCTCCTGGTGGGGGAATCTGGGCCCCGTGACATCTCACTGCTGTCATGGTTACAACAATCTCTGACAGCCCATGATGGCGTGGGCACAGAAGTCTCATATTTATACTATCCTGTGGTTTCTGGAGCAGTTCTAGATCTCTGGTACCACCAAGTAGCTGGCTCTCTTTTCTTTCTAGAGTGGTGCCCTGGAAGGAGTATGCTTTAGAATGAGACAGCCATGGGTTCAAATCCTAGTTCTGTAGTTCACTAGCTGTGTGGCTTTGGACAAGTTACTTAATCCCTCTGAGCTTTGGTTTTCCCACATGAAGAGTGAGCATAACCTAACTCAGGATGGTTAGGAGCGTTAAATGAGGTAAAAAGTGTGAAAATGTCCACCATGGTACATGGAACAGTGGCCTCCATAAAGATCACACAGTGTGGCAGGTTGAAGATGGCTACAAATTCTTTGACATTTCTTTCATTGAGAGGTGATATCTAATCCCATCCCCTTGAATATAAGCTGGGCTTGTGACTCAACCAACAGAATGTGGAGGAAATGACATTCTGTGACTACCAAGGACAGATCATAAGTAGCCTTACAGCTTCCACGTGGGTCTCTTGGGACACCCTCCTGAGAGTCTGGAGCCACTATCTAGGAAGCACAGCCACTCTGAGATACCATGCTGGAGAGGCCAAATGCAGGCTCCGAGCCCAACCTTCCAGCTGACCCTGCTGTACTGGGTTGAATAGTGTCCCCCTAAAATTCATGTCTACCTGAAACCTGTGAATGTGACCTTATTTGGAAATAGGATATTTGTAGACATAATCAAGTTAAGTTGAGGTCATACTGGATTAGGGTGGGCCTTAAATCCAATATTACTGGTGTTCTTATAAGGAGAGGGAAATATGGACACAGAAATACAGACCCAGAGAGAAGAAGGCCACACGAAGATGGAGGCAGAGATTGGAGTCATGCATCCAGAAGCCAAGGAAAGCCAAGTATTGCTGGCAACAACCAGAAGCTAGAAGAGGCAAGGAAGGATTCTTCCCTAGGGACTTCAGAAGGAGCATAGACCTGCCAACATCTTGATTTCAGACTTCTAGCCCCCAGAGTTTTGAAAGAATAAATTTCTGTTGTTTTAAGCCACTCAGTCTGCAATATTTTGTTACAGCAGCCCTAGGAAACTAATACACCCACCCAGATGCCAGCCATATGAGTGAAACCATCTTAGACCCCCTAGACCAGCCCATCTGCCAGCTGAGTACCACCATATGACCTCAGTCAATGCCACACGGAGCAGAAATATCATCCAGCTGAGATCCGTCCAAATTCCTGACCCACGAAATCATGAGATATAATAAAATGGATTATTGTTGTAAGCCATGAAGTTTTGGGGTAGTTTTGCAGCCATCAAAAGAAACACACAGTAAGTCAGCAGCCAAGCCGAAAACTAAAATTCAGGTCTACTGCCTCCTTCTTAATTCAGTGGGACATTCCACTCTACCATGCTTTCTCCTAATCATACACCAGTTATTATTCTTATCAGTTTCATAGGCATATATCTCTTAAGTCTTATCCCAGTACCCCTGTAAAATGAAAATTAATTGAGAACAGGTAAATGTTGTATCATTTTTGTACACCTCCATCACTATCCACCCCCTAGCTGAGTGTGTTGGTAGTGGGGGTTACAGACAATGGCACAATAATGCAAACAAGCCAGGCATGTAGGAGAGAGGGTGGGGCAGGAGGACAGGTCTTGAGGTCGGGGGCAGGGCTGTTGAACGGAAAAGGAAAACTCAGATTGTGAGGGGCTTTGAACTCCAGGCTGGGAAGCTCAGACACAAAGACAGTACACGCCCCTTCCTCCCATGGATATTCGAACGGGAAGACCAGTGAGCTGGAAACAGCCAGCCTTATTTCACTGCCTACGTTACCACTCCTGTTCTAGCTCGCTGGATGCTGCCTGCTTTCCCCAGCACTTCCTAGCAGTTAAGGACACTTGTGAAACACTTATCTATACTCAGAAACCCAGCCACAACACAACTAAATTGATAGCAGTTTTGAAAATCAAGGTCTGGGTGTTGAGAGCCATGTTGTTTTCAAACGGGTCTTCCTGGTTTTTGGGAGAGGACCGACGTTCATCTGTGATTCTGCAGTAAAGGGAAATGTTTTCGCTAAACTATCTCAGCTACTGCGGAGACATGGGAGGCTGCTTGAAGCAAAGGCCAAGGGCTAAGAAGATACAGAAATCCATTTATGAGACCCCAACCTTGCCACCTCAGAACTTCCCAACCTGGGGTTGGCCTCTCCTTTGAGGATGGTTGGGTCAGCTCTGTTCAGTTTGGTCATTATCTCCACTCTACTCCTTCTAATAGCAATCTGTGCCAGTGAGAGTCCCTCCCCATGAATCAGTTTCCAGGGTCATTGATCACAACACATGAGCCTCAGTGGAATTGCTTCCAGAGGTTTAACCACTTAGAGTGCCCTCCCTTCCTCTCCTAAACCCGATCCTACTTGAACCTCAAGCACAGCAAAAATCCCTTCTTCTGCAACTCCACTAGTCCACAAGTAGACTGGTTTCCCTCTGAGCTTACAGCAGCTAACTATACATCATAGAATAGCAAATTGTTTTATAATATCTCTATTGTCTTAAACTATCTTTTGCAGCTGCCTAAATATATTTTTAATTTATAATTTTAATGAAAAGGAAGACACACTGAAGGTAAAAAAAACATTGAAAAATAAACATATATATGATGAAAATAAGTCTCTGTCCAACCCTAACCCCTAGTCCTCTTCCCCAGAAAAAACTGCTATCATCAGTTTCTTGTTTAGTCTTCCACAGATACTTTATGCCTACATAAGCATATAGATGTACGTGTGTGTGTGTGTATTTACCTGCTAAAACACAAATCGCAGCACATCATGCACTCTTTCCACATCGTGCTTTTTCATGATCTATTGAGCTTTGCTTGTGACAGCATACAAGGTTGGTTTTTGGAATTGCTCATGTGTGCTTGGGAAGGATATGTATTCTCAAATGTTGAGTATAGGGTTCTATGTATGACCACTGCATCAAGTACCTTGATTGACATTTTCAAGTCTTCCATTTGCTTACTAATTTTTTGGTCTATTTTATTTATCAACTATTGAGAGGGGTGTGCTTAAATTTCCCACTTATAAGGGTAAATTTGTTCATTTTTCCTTGAACTTTTATCTTTTTTTTTTCCTTTTTTGCTTTGTATATTTTGAAACTTAGTTATTAGGTGCATATAAGCTTAGAATTGATATCTTCCTGGAGAATTGAAAAGTTTATTACTATTTTGTGAATCTCTTTAGCTCTAATAACGTTTCTTGCTTTACAAACTTATTTTTTTGTGATATTAATATAGCTACAGTAGCTTTCTTTGGGTCAGTGTTTGCCCAGTATATATTTTTCCATTCTTTTACTTTCGATTTTTCTGTCTCTTGTAAACTGCACATAGGTGGATTTGGATTTTTGTTAATCCAGTCTGACTGATCTCTGTCTACTAATTGCTAGGTTAAATCTATTTACATTTATTGTAATTACTGATATGTATAGATTTATTCTACTGTCTTATATGGTACTTTTCAATTCACCTTTTCCCACCTATTTTTTCTCTCATTTACAGCCTTCTTTAGAAAGGACTGAGATTTTTAAATTATATTTTCCTCTTCTCTTTTAGAAGTTATACACTCCATTTCTATTATTTTAGTGCTCACCTTTAAGTTATTAACATAAATACTTAACTTGAAGTCCAAAATTAATACTACTACCCCTGTTCCAATCAAATCAAGGATTGTAGAACACTTTGTACTCATTTCCTTCTACCTTACATACTTAAATTTTAAATCTATTTCATTATTTTATCCCATAAATTAATCAGTATTATTAGTGTTTTGATAAAAGTTAGTATTTGTTTAGATTTACCCATTTGTTTACCAAAGATTCTGTTCTCCATTCCCCATTGCTTCTTAGATCTTCCTTCTACAATGAGTTTCCTTCTTTCTTAAATACATATTTTAGGAGTTCCTTTAGTGAATATCTTCTGGTGCAAACTCTTTGAATTTTTGTTTGTCTAAATATGTCTTTCTTTATCATTTATACTGGCATAAAATTCTAGTTTGATACTTTTGTTTTCCTTCTTTCTGCACTTTGAAGTCTGGATGACATAGTTGCTGTTGAGAAATCAGCTGTTTTTCTAATTTTGTTGTCTTTTGTAGGTTTTTCCTCCCTGGCTGATTTTTGAGATCTTTCTATCAGTAATATTATGCGATTTCACTTTCAAGTTTCTAAACATGTGTTTCTTCTCATTTATATTTTTGGGATTCATTTTGCTTCCCTAAACTAAGAACTTATTTCTTTCATCAATTCTGGAAAATCTTCATCCATTTTCTCTTTAAAGATTGCCTCTCTCTTATTCTCACTATTCTCTCCTTCTATATTTAAGAACTAGACATCTGTTAGACCATACTATTCAGCCTTCGCTGTCTCTTAGCCTTTCTGATATTTTCTTAATTTTTGTTTCTCTGTACTGCATTCTGAATAATTTCTTCATATCTACCTGTTAGTTCACTCTTTACAACCAGGTCTACATTTTCCCACCCTTCCCATCCAGTTCTCATTCCCTGTGTCCAAGTTTATCAACTTCCTAGAAAGCAATCAATCTAATTAAGTTATCCACTTTGGTGTAAAATCAATGTCAACTATTCCTGAAGGCATTTAAGCTCATAAATGGATACCTACCCTCACAAACTTGGAATAGGGCTTTGCCCATGATAGGAGCTTGGTAAATCTTTGTTGAATAGATGTATGAACCTTAGGAAAATAGATAAACTTATAGCTCCAGAAGTCAACAAAGACACCACATAAAACCATCTCTAGCCTCAAGGAACAGAGAACTTCGGGCTCTTGTTTGAGAGATGCTCAACCTCAGTCACCAGGGAAATGAAAATTAAAACCATACTATACACACATCAGAATGACAAAAAATAAAAGATCTGGGGCCAGCCCGGTGGCGTAGTTGTTAAGTCCGCACACTCCACTTTGACGGCCTGGGGTTCGCAGGCTCGGACCCGGGCGCAGACATATGCACTGCTTATCAAGCCATGCTGTGGCAGGCATCCCACATATAAAGTAGAGGAAGATGGGCACGGATGTTAGCCCAGAGCCAATCTTCCTCATCAAAAAGAGAAGGATTGGCAATAGGTGTTAGCTCAGGGCTAATCTTCCTCACCAAAAAAAAAAAAAAAAAAAATCTGACAATACCAACTGTTTGTGACAGGGTGGAGCAATGGAGAATGTAATTTGGTATATAGTCTTTGCCTGCTTGTGGGAATGTAATTTGATATAACCACTTTGGAAAAAACCAGTTTGGTGTTATCTAGTAAAAAGAAAGATAGAGATATTTGATGATAGACAATTCCATCCCCAGTAATATACTCTATAGTGATGTGTACCACATGTCAAGAAGATTTACAGCAGTTTGTATTTGCCTAAAACTGGAAATAACCAATTATCCAATCAAGAGTGGAAGTAGTAAAAAAATTAGCGCATATTCTTGTATATTCAAACAATGGAATACGGTAATGAAATGAGCTACAACTACACACAGCCAAATGGATGATTCTAAGAAACAGAATGTTGAGTGAAAAACAAGACCTAAAAGAATACGTGTATAATGATTCCCTTTTTATTAAGTTCAAAACCAGGTAGATCTAAATGGTAAAGATGAAAACATAGTTGGTAAAAGAAAAGCAAGGAAATTATTACCATAAAAATAAGGCTAATAGTTATTTCTCAGGAGAGGGAAGGAGTTTCTAGGGGTCCTTGACATGGATGGTGGTTACTTCAATGTTTGCATTATGACTATGCGTCAAACTGTATGTACAAATTTTATGCACTTTTCTTTGTGATATATTATGTTTAAGAGTAAAAAATTCTAAAATAAAAAAAGGATGGAGGGACAAAGGAAGGAAGCACCTCAAGTACCTTTTCTCACAAAACTACCAGACGATGTATTCTATCAAAACAAGGGAGCAAACCAAGAAAGAAGACATTGGATCCAGGAAACAGGAGTTTCAAACAGAAGCGAGGGAAAGGGAATCCTGAGAATGATGGTGAGTGACGATCCCAGGCTGACAGCTGTGCACCGGCGAGCAACCACACAAGGATGAAGCACGTCAGAAGTCTCCAGAGAGATTCCAATAGGAGATGAAACTGACAGATTGCTCGATGTGTTTGAAAGGATTGGGAAGGTATTTACCCAATTAAGGGAACATTTGGGGCTGAATTCATGATAAATACAGAGAAAACTAACCAAACAAACATGTGGACAAAACCAAAGATAATTATTAACTCCAGGGAAAACAAAAACCTGTGCCAGAAAGGAATCGTACAGTGTACTACATAGCTCAGGTGTGACCAGCATACCTGATTACAACAATGTAAACAGTACATATTGATCTAACCACAATTTTTACATAAGGGTGGGGATATGGGGATATGGGAAATATGTGTTTCTGGCGTGGATCTAAGGTAAAGAGAGCTAAATTGCCTTTTCCAGAGGGGAAAGTCCATAAATAATAATGTTTAAAATAGGAAAATGAAAACGTAGCTGTATAAGTGCATTGCTTAGAGGTAGAGAAATGAAAATTTAAAAAGAAAAGCAGCTAAAAAAGAAAGAAATATGATTGTCTCCGGAAAATGGGAAATGAGGCAGCGTGGGGAAAGGACTGCTATTTTTTTGTACTAAGTCATATTGAACTATTTGATTCTTTAAACTATGGACACACATATATATATTTTTGTGTGTGTATGTGTATGTGTGAGGAGGACCAGCTCTGAGCTAACATCCAATGCCAATCCTCCTCTTTTTTGCTGAGGAAGACTGGCCCTGGGCTAACATCCGTGCCCATCTTCCTCTACTTTATATGGGACGCCGCCACAGCATGGCTTAACAAGCAGTGCATTGGTGCGCGCCCGGGATCCCAACCGGCGAACCCCGGGCCACCGCAGCAGAGCGCGTGCACTTAACCGCTTGCGCCACCGGGCTGGCCCCTGGACGTATATATTTTGATAAAAGCTAAAAATAAAATTTTATTTTAATTAATAATAATAAACAAAAATAAAATAAAATAAAAGGAAGAATGAGACACCATGTCTTGCTTGAGGGTGTGTGTCGAAGGCAACATCATCAGGTTGCCTCTACTCTTCCCACCTCTGCCTGGACATTTCTGCCCCAGGGCTTCCTCAACCACAGTCAGGGCCAGGACTGAGTCAGAGATAGAGGGCACCAGGCTGAACTGACTATGAACAGATAGGACAGTCTTAAAAGAACAGCAATACATTCAATACATTAAAATTATACCATGACGAGAAAGGTTACCCTAGGGCTGCAAGCAAGAAATGCTTCATACAAGAGTTCTATTAATAGGCTAAATTATATCAAGATGCTAAATAAGAAAAGCATCTTATAATTTTAATGCATACTTAAAAGATACTTTATAGAATTCAACAATCCTTTCTAATAAAATTTTAAGAACTAGAATATAAAGAATTTCTGTTAATAACACAGAGCATCCATATTTAAACTAAATTAGTAATAATTTCTCTAAATTCCAGAAAACATAAAGTTGCCTACTATCAGTTATTGAAATTATTAATAAAAATGTAATTATTTAACATTGTCTTGAAAGTTCTTGTCAAAAAAAGAGATAAAGACTGTATAAGGGAAAGAAATATTGAAAAGGAAGAGATAAAAGTATTGCTTAGGGGCTGGCCCGGTGTCCTAGTGGTTAAGTTCTTGCGTTCTGCTTCAGTGGTCCAGGGTTCACCAGTTCGGATTCTGGGCACAGACATGCTCACTGCTCATCAAGCCATGCTGAGGCAGCATCCCATACAGAAGAGCTACAACTCTACAACTATGATATACAACTATGTACTAGGGCTTTGGGGAGAAAAAAAAAAAAAGAGGAAGATTGGCAACAGATGTTAGTGTAGGGCCAATCATCTTCAAAAAAAAAATATCATTTAAATAAAAAGGTTTGCTCACTAAAAAAAAAAAAAAAATTGCTTGCATGATGTGATTATATACATAGAAAATTAAATCAGCCAAAATGATTCAAATATAAAAATACCTAGTGATCCTGTTAAAGTGTAACCGGTTATGTCTCTCTCATGCTCTCTCAACTCCAGTCGCCTCCCATCTCATTGAGATTAAATCCAGTGTCCTTACAAGGGCCCCATATCATCTGGTGACAATCTCATTTTCCCCATTTTCTACCTCATCTGCTCCATTCCAAACACATGGTTTCCTTATTTCCTCAACATACTATGTATGCTCCCATCTCAGGGCCTCTGTATGTGCTGTTCCCTCTGCCATCTCATTCAGGTCTCTGTTCAAATGATACTTATTGACATTAGCCCTCTCTTTCTCAAATGTCACTCTGTGAGTGACCTTTCCTGGGCACTAAATCTGTCCTTGTCATTCTTTACTTTTTCTTTATAAGATTTATTGCTACCTGACATATCAGTTATGTATTTGCTTATTGTCTCTCTTCTCACTAGAATGTGAAGTCCAACAAGATGGGAATTTTGTATCTTTGGAGCCTAGAAGGATATCTGGCCCATGAAAGGCATGAGATATTCTGTGCTGAATAAATGATTAAATGAAAGTCATATAAAATACTCAAAAGATCCATAGAGGAATTACTTTCTCTTCCTTTGAAAAATAAAAAGTACTCACAGAAGAAGAGACTGACAATTCTCACATATAACAATATAAAGCTTCTCTATAAAGAAAATTAAAATTAAAAAGAGGACAACAAACTAGGGTAAATATTTGAATCGACAGGACAAAAATGATTAATACTTATAGTCCATAAAGAGCCCATTTAAATTTACAAGAAAAACACCAACACCATAATAGATAAGTGAACATATAATTCAATACAAAATAAACAAGCACATGGAGAAATAGTAATCTTCACTAGCAAACAAAGGGATGTAAATTAAAGCAAATTGGGATACCATTTTATCAGTCAAATTAGCAAAAAAAAAAAAATCCTTTTGCTAACTGCTACTGAAGTTGAGATGAAATTAGTAGATGCATTCCAGAGTGATAACACGGTATTAAACAATATTTTTGGAAAGCAATTCAGCAATATATAGAGAGAGCCATATAGATGTCTGTGTCCTTTACCAGTAATTCCTCTATTAGGAATTATTCCTATGGAAATTCAACAGCAGCAAAAAGCTATTTGAGAGAAGATGCTCAGTGCAGTGTTATCTATAAAAGCCCCAAACTGAAAACATAAATGGCCAGCATTAAGGGGAATGGTTTAATAAATTACAGTACCTCAGCACAATGGAATATTATGTGGCCATTAAAATGATAATTATGCAGAAACATGAAAAATGTTTATGATCCACTGGTCATTGAAAACATGCAGAATGCAAAATAGTCAGAATGTACCATGGACAAAACGCCCAGGATGTATATGCACTTAGAAGATAATATGTAAAAATAATATAGTATTGGATTGAGGTTAGTGGAATTTTATAGTGAGTTATAAGATATATTAATTTTTAAATGTTCTCTTTAAATTTCCACCCAGAAGCTCCTGTAATTTCTAACAAGTTAGATTTTGAAAGGCTCTTCTTGCGCCTGATGTAACACTGCACAAACTACCAATTTGTATACGTCCACGTAAAACTTTATCTTTACCGGTATTTACACGACAATAATATGACCCCTCTTACCACCACTTTCAATACTCCCTCTGCTGTGGCGCTTAACGGCAAAAATGCAGAAATACGTCAAACAAATAAACAAAACAGAACACTCAGGCTAGAGCAAAAATGACCCTCATAACCACTCATGCTGCCTGTTGATGGCTGGCTGGGCAAATGTGTTTTTCCCTCAGCTGGAAGCTTTGCTGATATCTCTGAGAGTTTCTAGGTGGAGGGAGGTCTCTGCTCTGCCCAAACCAGAACACATGGTCTGAAAACACTGCTGGACTTAAGTCAGTCACTCTCTAAAGCAGAAGGTGCAAGCCCACTTGGATTTCCTGGTCATCGTGCATAGGGGCAAGTAGGCTCACCAGCCCAAGACCCTCTGCACCCCTGATGACAAGCATGGCTTGATGGCGCAGAATGGGGTGGAAGTCCAGTCTGCCCAGAATGCTTTCCTCCCTGTCATCTACCTGGAGAACAGATTCCCCAACCTTCCTTATAATACGTTCCTGACCTCTGTACCACATCCTAGGCATGAGATCTTGAGCAAGTTAGCTAAACTCTGCGCCTCACTTTCCTCCTCCGTAAAAATGGAGATAATAAAAGCCCTTACTTCATAGCACTGTGCAAGAATTAAATGAGTTAATATCAGCCAAGCAAAGGGAACAGTGCCTGCCATATAGTAAACACTCACACAATGTTAGTTATCATGTGTTGTCACCCCCAGGTGGAATTCACCCATCCCTCCTCTCCACTCTATTCTGTACACATTCCTAATAAAGAAACACAGTCCCAAACCTGGTATGGGACAGAACCTTTTCGCATGACGTAATTCCCAACCTCCTTCTGGGAAGAAATTAGTGTTGATAAAACGCTTAAGCAATTTTCTGATAAACTTTAATGAGATTAAGACCTCTTCTGGGAAGCCAGTTACCCACCCACTCAGCTGACTGTCACTCAGAATCTAATGACCTGGAAACAATCTTTTTTTTTATTGTATCCAGTTTAACAGTGATAACCTAATCATTCTATTTTCCTATAAATTTTTCCTATGGGAAAATCTAGAATTGGCCTGCTTAAGCCTCTTTCCTCCTGACCCACTTGAACTAAAACCTTAATACACGTTTAAAGTAAAAAGTCTGAAAAAATTTAACAAACCCATTATAGAACATCAAATAGTTTACAGCGTTTATTTGTGTTCTTTTCTAATTTTCATACTTGAGTAAGGACCCTGGTAAGCAGGGACTCTGCTGGTTTTTACTCATATTTTTACCCAGAACTTAACATTGTAACTGATAAATAAAAGAGAGTCAAATGTTTGTTAAGATAATAAATTAATGAAAGAGCAAATAAACCTTTAAAAACAAATGAAAAGAGTTTTTATTGTCCAGAAGAATGGGGACACTGTATTATAAAGCACTATTGACTTTGGATTCAACTATAGGTTCAAAACTTGTTTTTACATAGTTAAAATGTCTATATTACCTAAAGCAATCTACAGATTCAATGCAATCCCAATCAGAATCCCAATGACATTCTTCACAGAAATAGAAAAAAGAATACTAAAATTTATATGGGGCAACAGAAGACCCCGAATAGCTAAAGAAATCCTAAGAAAAAAGAACAAAGCAGGAGGCATCACAATCTCTGACTTCAAAACATACTACAAAGCAATAGTAATCAAAACAGCATGGTACTGGTACAAAAACAGACACACAGATCAATGGAACAGAATTGAAAGCACAGAATAAAACCACACATATACGGACAGCTAATTTTCGACAAAGGTGCTAAGAACATACAATGGAGAAAGGAAAGTCTCTTCAATAAATGGTGTTGGGAAAACTGGACAACCACATGCAAAAGAATGAAAGTGGACCATCTGCTATCGCCATTCACAAAAATTAACTCAAAATGGATCAAAGACCTGAAGGTGAGACCTGAAACTATAAAACTCATAGAAGAAAATATAGGCAACACACTATCTGACATTGGTTTTAAAGGAATCTTTTCGGATGATGTGCCTACCCAGACTAGGGAAACTAAAGAAAAAATAAAAAAGTGGGACTTTATCAGATTAAAGAGCTTCTATAAGACAAATGAAACCAGAATCAAGATGAACAGACAACCAACCAGCTGGGACAGAATATTTGCAAAACATACATCTGACAAGGGGTTGATCTCCATAATATATAAAGAACTCACACAAATGAACAACAAAAAAACAAACAACCCGATCAAAAAATGGGCAGAGGAAATGAACAGACACTTCTCCAAAGAAGATATACAGATGGCCAATAGGCACATGAAAAGATGTTCAACATCACTAATCATCAGGGAAATGCAAATCAAAACAACACTAAGATACCACCTCATGCCCATTAGAATGGCTATAATCACCAAGACAAAAAACAACAAGTGTTGGAGAGGATGTGGAGAAACAGGAACCCTCATACACAGCTGATGGGATTACAAACTGGTGCAGCCTCTATGGAAAACAGTATGGAGATTCCTCAAAGAATTAAAAATAGAGATGCCCTATGACCCAGCCATCCCACTACTGGGAATCTATCCAACGAACCTGAAATCAACAATCCAAAGAGGCTTATGCACCCCTATGTTCATTGCAGCATTATTCACCATAGCCAAGAAGTGGAAGCAACCTAAGTGTCCCTCGACTGACGATTGGATTAAGAAAATGTGGTATATATATATACAATGGAATACTACTCAGCCATAAAAAAAGACAAAATCGTCCCATTTGCAACAACATGGATGAGCCTGGAGTGTATTATGTTAAGTGAAATAAGCCAGAAAGAGAAAGACAAACACTGTATGATCTCACTCATACGTGGAATATAAACCAACACATGGACAGAGAAAACTGTACTGTGGTTACCAAGGGCAGTGGGGGTGGGGGGTGGGCACAAGGGGTGAAGGGAGTCCTATATGTGGTGATGGACAAACAAAAAGGCACAACCCAAAATTTCACAATGTTAAAAACCATTAAAACATCAATTAAAAAAAAGAAAAAAAAAAAAAAACTTGTGTTTAGCTGTGTGGCCTGGGGAAAGTTTCTTCACTTTCCTGAGCTTCCATTTCCTCATCATATTGTGGGCTAATATGGCACTGTAGAGGTGTCATGAGTTGGGACAGTGCATATAGGGAGTATAATACAATGTCAGGTACATTCAGACCTAAAATGTTTTTACTTTCCTCTCTTGCCACTGACTCTTTATGCGACATTGGGAAAGTCACTTCCCCTCTCTAGGCCTCAGTTTCCTCATCTATAAAGTGAGAATTGAAAAACGCCTCACATGCCAGGGATACAGTCTGGACAAAATAAGATAATGGATGTAAAAATGCTTTAAAAAGCAATTAAAGCTCAGAGCAGACTTCCTCTTCCAGCCAAGAAATAGAGACTAGGTTTACCCACCTGCCTGAAACAACTGAAATTCTGACGAAATCCGTGAAATAGTTTCAAGACATTGGGCATCAAGCAACAAATGACAGGGAGGCCTGAGAGATGAGATAAAAATGATGTGAGCCCTACAATTGCCCCAATTACAGCCTTGAGATAGTATCCAGGCCACAGGGCAGGAAGGTGGAACTGAGGCAGAGCTTGGTGTTCTCCCTGAGCTGAGGAGACAGAGCCGAGGGTTCAGGGAGACCAAGGAAGTGAAAATTCATAGGACGGAGTGCCAGAGAGAAGGGAGTTGCACTGATAGAGAGAACCTGAGAGATCTGCAGAGTTCCCCTCAAATATTCGTCAGAGTACTGATCAATGCACACATGTGATAAAACACATCCAAAGTCAGGGAAAGAGCTACCCAAAAGGATTAGAGGGAATGGTATCTGACACTCACATGGATCAGGAATAGTGCTGTTCCCACTGGCCAGACTGGAAAACCTCATAATTCACAGGGTGTTAGTTAGAGTACTCAGCAAGTTCTTAACACTGTAAAGGGAAATTATTAGTCCTAGGCTATATACAGATCTGGTCTCACCTAACAAATCTTAAAAGTAAAGTCAAGTCAGATCAAACTATTCCCAATAACTTAACTGAGTCCCAGAATAAAGCTCAAGAATATTTAAAGGAGTATAAAAATATCCAGCACACAACAAAATAAAAATTATAATGCCTGGTACCCAATAAAAAATTACCAGGTATGAAAAGAAGCAAGAAAATATGACCCCTAATGAGGAGAAAAAAATCCACCAATCAAAACTGACCAAAACTAATACAGAAGTTAGAATTAGCAAAGGACAATGAAACAGTTATTATAATTATATTCCATATGTTCTAAAAGTTAAGATATAAAAAAGACCAAAATCAAACTTCCAGAGATGAAAACTACAATGTCTAAGATGACAAATATACTAAATAGGATTAACAGCAGATTACACCTTGCTAACAAAAAAAAAAAAAAGAAGAAAAAGAAGAATAAGGAACTAGAATACTTAGCAATAGAAGCTATCTAAAAAGAAACACATCAAGAAAAAAAGAATGAAAAAAAATAAACAGAGCATCCATGCACTGTGGGGATAACTTCAAGCAGCCTAATATATCTGTAACTGGAGTCCCCAAAGGAAAGGAGAGAGGAAAAAAGTATTCAAAAAAATAATAGCCAGAAAATCACTAACCTTGATTAAAAAAAAAACTATAAACTCACAGATCAACAAACTTGAAACACAAGAAACATGAAGTATGCCAAGATGCATCACATTTAAGTTGTTCAAAACCAATAATAAAGAGAGAATCTTAAAAGCAGCCAGAGAAGAAAGATATATTACATTCAGAGCAACAAATAAGGATTACAGTAAATTTCTCACATAAAAAATAATGGCCAGCAAAAAGACAGTGGAGCAATATCTTTAAAGCTCTGAAAGAAAAAATTGTCAGGCTAGAATTTTCTACAAAGTGAAAATATCTTTCAAAAGATATGAGAAATGGAAATGTACTGTTGTGAGGTTTGGATATATGAATTGGTATAACATCATTTGAAAGTAGACCATGATGTTAAAGATTTATATTAATAACCTGAAAGCAACCATTAAAATAATAAAGCAAAGAGTTATAGATAATAAATTTACAAAGGAGATAAAAGGGAATTGTAAAAAGTAATCCAAAGGAAAGCAGGAAAAGTGGAACAAAGAATAGATGGGATGCATCAAAAACAAATAGACAGATGATAGATTTAAACCTAACCATCAATAATCACATTAAACATAAGTGGTCTAAACACTCTAATTAAAAGGCAGAGATTGTTAGATTGGATGAAAAAGGAAGACTGAGCTATATGCTGCCTATACAAATCCACTTTAAATATAAAGAAATAGATGAAAATAAAAAGATAAAAAATGATATACCATGCTAATATTAATCAAAAGAAAGCCAGAGTAGCTATATTAATGTCAGACAAAGTAGATTTTAAAATCAAAAAGATTATTTCATCATGATAAAGAGGTCAGTTTATCAAGAGAAGGAAACACAATCCTAAAAAATTGTACATCTAATATCAGAGCTTCAAAAAACTTGAAGCAAAATCTAAAGAAGAAAGAGACAAACTTAATAGTCAATATATCTATTAAGGTATTTAAATTTAAAGTTAAAAACTTTCCCATAAAGAAAGTTCTAGTCCTAGATGGTTTCATTTGTGAATTCTATCAAACATTTAAAGAAGAAATTATACCAATTCTACACAAACTCTTCCAGAAAACTGAAGAGAAGGGAATATGTCTCAACTCATTCTATGAGGCAGCATTATCCTGACACCAAAACCAGACAAAGACTACAAGAAAACTACAGACCAATATCTCACATGAACAAGATATGGACACTGTAAACAAAATTTCAGCAAATAGAATTCAACAATATATGAAAAGGACAATACAGAGCCAGCTCTGACATCCTCATGGTTAAAAGTTCGGCACACTCCACTTCGGCCACCTGGGTTTGGTTCCAGGGTGCAGAACCACACCACTCGTCTGTCTGTAGCCATGCTGTGGTGGTGGCTCACATAGAAGAACTAGAAGGACTTACAACTAGAATATACAACTATGTACTGGGGCTTTGGGGAGGAAAAAAAAGAAAAAGAAAGGAAGATTAGCAACAGATGTTAGCTCAGGGCAAATCTTTCCCAGCAAAAAAAAAATAGATAATACATCATGACCAAGTGGTATTTATCTCAGGATTGCAAGGTTGTTTTAACATTCAAAAATCAGTGCAAGTCACCATATTAACAAACAAAAAATAATACGGTCAACTGAATAGATACTAAAAAAGCATTTGACAAGAACCCATCATCCATTCCTGATTTTAAAAAAACAAAACTATTAGCAAACTTGGAATAGAAGAGTACTTGCTTGGTTGGAGGAAGTCAAGATGGCAGCATAGGCAGACTCTGAACTCACCTCCTCCCGTAGACACAGCCAATTTACAACTACTCGTGGAAAAATTACCCCTGAGACAGAACTGAAAACTGGATAAGAGGAACTCCTGCAACAACGGACAATCCTAACTGAAGTAGAAGAGGCAGAAACTCCCTTCTGGAGAGGAAAAATGCTGCCTTCACAAGCCGCAGTGCCTCACAGCTGACCGGGAGCAGCCCAAAGGTATGCAGCCCTCCCTGGAGGAGCGGGGCCCTGAGCCAGGGAGTGCCCCCGCTATGGGCATTTTGTGGACCCAGCACAATCGAGATGAGTGGCATAATATCTGACTTTGCCTGCTACTGAAACATTGGGGAGCACCCCCAGAAAAGCTGGTTCACAAAGAAACTAAAACCAGCTCTTAAAGGGCCCATGTGCAAACTCACCCGTTTCAGAAAGCAACCTAAAATCACCAGAAAGAAAGGTGCACAGTGCTTTGGTGAAAAGAGACTCACTTAATAGGTCCTGAGTGCATCTTGGTGAGAGGTGAGACCTCTCCAGGGACTGGGACATTGGCAGCGGCCATTGTTGTGGCCTGGTGTGGGCGTGCTGACACAGACGACATTGGAGTTCTCCCTGAGGCCAGATAGCCCAGGGTCTGCCTCACCTGCTAGAGCACGGATTTAATCCAGCTCAACCAGGGTAGGCAGCCCACTCTAGAGACTGGCCCCACCCAACAACAAGCCCTCAGGCAACTTGTGGGCCACCATAGATTGGTGACTGGATTCTCTGCAGACTAGCAACTGAGCCGACTTCAGTGGGGCAGGGCGTGCACAGGGAGCGGGTGGAGAGTGTGGGGCGGTGGTGGGGTGTGTGGGGCTCCTGCCAGGGAGAGACTGGGTCTGCTTCGGGAGGTCGGGGCATGCACACGGGGCAGGACTGTGTTGACTGTGTGTGTGGACCTGTGGGTGGCAGGGCTTGTCAGCTGCAGAAGACTTGTGCTTCTCAAAGACCCACATAGAGGGTTTGCCCCACCTTCCAAAGCCTGAAACAATTGGGTGCTCCTGTGCCTGAGGCCAGCCTCACCCAGCTGTAATCCTCAGAGAGCTGACAAGAGACCTAAAGGCTGGAGGCTTATAGCAATTGTAAGGCCCTGAGCCTAACAACCTGCCATGCTGGGGGCATACTCACTTAAAAGAAATATTGCAACACAAATGTGGTACTAGAACTTGCAGCCAACTGTGCTGGGGCTCCCCACACCTGATAAAGAGACTGAAGGGCCCACGACAACTACAAGCAGCTGAGCATTGCAACAGCTGGCCAGGAGCATAACTCGGCCTCCCTGGGTGCCTACAGGGAGAGCAAACGGGCCACAACAGAAGGACAAATGTAGCCCACATAGGGGTCACCCCTGGAACATTGAGACCTGAGGGAAGCACACTGCAGGTCTCCTAAGGCATCACTTACATAAGGTCACCTATCCAAGAACAGGAGACGTAGCTGACCTACCTAATACATAGACACAAGCACAGGGAAAGAGGCAAAATGAGGAGGCAAAGGAATACATTCCAAGTAAGGGAACAGGACAAAATGTCAGAAAAGGAACTAAGTGAAACAGAAATGAGCAACCTACCTGACAGAGAGTTCAAACTAAGAGTGTTAAGGATGCTCACTGATCTGGGGAGAAGAATAGATGAACTCAGAGAGAATGTCAACAAAGAAATGGAAGATATAAAAAAAGAACCAATCAGAAATGAAGAATACGATACTGGAAATGAAAAATTCACTAGAGGGACTCAAAAGCAGAGTAGAGGATACAGAAGAACAGATCTGTGAGCTGGACGAAAGACTAGAATAAATTACCCAAGCTGAACAGGTAAAAGAGAAAAGAATTAAAAAGAGTGAGGACAGTCTAAGGGACCTCTGGGACAACATCAAGCACACTAACATCTGTGTTATAGGTGTCCCAGAAGGAGAAGAGCGACACAAAGAGGCAGAGAATCTATTTCAAGAAATAATAGATGAAAACTTCCCTAACCTAAGGAAGGAAACAGACATCCAGGTACAGGAAGCACCGAGAGCCCCAAACAAGATAAACCCAAAGAGGCCCTCACCAAGACACATCATAATCAAAATGTCCAGAATTAAAGATAAAGAGAGAATCCTAAAAGCCACAAGAGAAAGTCAAGTTACATACAAAGGAAACCCCATAAGGCTATCAGCTGACTTCTCAGCAGAAACCTTACAGGCTAGAAGAGAGTGGCACGATATATTTAAAGTGCTAAAAGGAAAAAACTTACAGCCAAGAATACTCTACCCAGCAAGGTTATCATTCAAAATGGAAGGAGAGATCAAAAATTTCCCAGACAAGCAAAAATTAAAGGAGTTTGTCACCAAGAAACCAGTGCTACAAGAAATGTTAAAGGGACTGATTTAAGGGGAAAAGAGAAGACCACAAATAGGAAAAATTATCTATTTCCATGATAAGAGGGTAATGGATACAAATGCACAAAAAAGAGGTTAGATATGATATCAAAAACATAAAAGGAGGGAGGAGGGGAGTTAAAGAGTAGAGCTTTCAGACAGAGATCAAACTAAAGAGACCATCAATTCTGTATAGAAGAAGAAAGGAACAGAGAAGGACTACTAAAACACTGAGAAAAAAAAAGTTGAAAAATGGCAGTAAGCACATACTTATCAATAGCTACTTTAAACGTCAATGGACTAAATGCTCCAATTAAAAGGTATAGGGTGGCTGACTGGATAAAACAACAAGACCCATATATATGCTGTATACAAGAGACACATTTCAGACCTAAAGACACTCACAAACTGAAAGTGAAGGGATGGAAAAAGATACTCCATGCAAATGGCAATGAAAAGAAAGCTGGGGTAGCGGTACCCATATCAGACAAAATAGACTTTAAAACAAAAACTGTAAAAAGAGACAAAGAAGGGCATTACATAATGATCAAGGGCACAATCCAACAAGAGGATATAACACTTGTAAATATCTACGCACCCAATGTAGGTGCACCTAAATATATAAAGCAATTATTAACAGACATAGAAATAGACAGTAACACAATAATAGTAGGGGACTTTAACACTTCACTTACACCAATGGATAGATCATACAAACAGAAGATCGATAAGGAAACATTGGCCTTAAACAACACACTAGAACAGATGGACCCAGTAGATATATACAGAGCATTCCATCCAAAAACCGAAGAATACACGTTCTTTTCAAATGCACATGGAACATTCTCCAGGATTGATCACATATCAGGCCACAAAACAAGTCTCCATAAATTTAAGAAGATTGAAATAATACCAAGCATCTTTTCTGACCACAACGGTATGAAACTAGAAATCAACTATAGGAAGAAAATCAGAAAAGCCACAAATACGTGGAAATTAAACAAAATGTTACTGAACAACGACTGGGTCAATGGAGAAATCAAAGAAGAAATCAAAAAATACCTGAGACAAATGAAAATGAAAATATGACATGCCAGAATTTATGGGATACAGCAAAAGTGGTTCTAAGAGGGAAGTTTATAGCACTACAGGCCTATCTCAACAAACAAGAAAAATCTCAAATAAACAATCTAACAATGCACCTAAAGGAACTGGAAAAAGAAGAAAAAACAAAGGCCAAAATCAGTAGAAGAAGGGAAATCATAAAAATCAGAGCAGAAATAAATGAAATAGAGACCAAAAAAAAAAATAGAAAAAATTAATAAAACCAAGAGCTGGTTCTTTGAAAAGATAAACAAAATTGACAAACCTTTAGCTAGACTCACCAAGAAAAAAAGAGAGAAGGCACAAATAAGTAAAATCAGAAATGAAAGAGGAGAAATTACAACAGACACCTCAGAAATACAAAAGATTATAAGACAATACTATGAAAAGCTATATGCCAACCAATTCGACAATCTGGAAGAAATGGATAAATTCTTAGAATCATACAACCTTCCAAAACTGGATCAAGAAGTAGAGAATTTGAATAGACCAATCACCAGTAAGGAGATCGAAACAGTAATCAAAAACCTCCCCAAAAATAAAAGTCTAGGACCAGACGGCTTCCCTGGTGAATTCTACCAAACATTCAAAGAAGACTTAATACCTATCCTTCTCAAACTCTTCCAAAAAATTGAGGAGGGGGGGAAGCTCCCTAACTCATTCTATGAAGCTGACATTACCCTGATACCAAAACCAGACAAGGACAACACAAAAAAAGAAAATTACAGGCCAATATCACTGATGAACATCGAGGCAAAAATCCTCAACAAAATACCAGCAAATCTCATACAACAATACGTTAAAAAGATTATACACCATGATCAAGTGGGATTTATTCCAGGTATGCAGGGATGGTTCAACATTCGCAAATCAATCAACGTAATACACCACATTAATAAAATGAAGAATAAAAATCACACGATCATCTCAATAGATGCAGAGAAAACATTTGACAAGATACAGCATCCATTTATGATAAAAATTCTGAATAAAATGGGTATAGAAGGAAAGTACCTCAACATAATAAAGGCCATATATGAGAAACCCACAGCTAATATCATCCTCAATGGTGAAAAACTGAAAGCTATCCCTCTAAGAACAGGAACCAGACAAGGATGCCCACTGTCACCACTCCTATTTAACATAGTACTGGAAGTCCTAGCCAGAGCAATCAGGCAAGAGAAAGAAATAAAAGGGATCCAAATTGGAAAGGAAGAAGTGAAACTGTCACTATTTGCAGATGCCATGACTTTATATATAGAAAACCCTAAAGAACCAGAAAACTTTTAGAAGTAATAAATGAATATGGTAAAGTTGCAGGATACAAAATCAACATACAAAAAGCAGTTGCATTTCTATACACTAACAATGAAGTAGCAGAAAGAGAAATTAAGAATACCATCCCATTTACAATTGCAACAAAAAGAATAAAATACCTAGGGATAAACTTAACCAAAGAGGTGAAAGAGCTGTACACGGAAAACTATAAAACATTCCTGAAAGAAATTGAAGAAAACACAAAGAAACGGAAAGATATTCCACACTCTTGGATTGGAAGAATTGACATAGTTAAGATGTCCATACTTTCTAAAGCAATCTATAGATTCAGTGCAATCTGTATCAAAGTTCCAACAACAATTTTCACAGAAATAGAACAAAGAATCCTAAAATTTATATGGAACAACAAAAGACCCCGAATAGCTAAAGGAATCCTGAGAAAAAAGAACAAAGCTGGAGGTATCACACTCCCTGATTTCAAAATATACTACAAAGCTATAGTAACCAAAACAGCATGGTACTGGCACAAAAACAGACACACAGATCAATGGAATAGAATTGAAAGCCCAGAAATAAACCCACACATCTATGGACAGCTAATCTTTGACAAAGGAGCCAAGAACATACAATGGAGAAAAGAAAGTCTCTTCACAAATGGTGTTGGGAAAACTGGATAGCCACATGCAAAAAAATGAAAGTAGACCCTTACCTTACACCATACACAAAAATTAACTCCAAATGGATTAAAGACTTGAATGTAAGACCTGAAACTATGAAACTTCTAGAAGAAAACATAGGCAGTACGCTCTTCGACATCAGTCTTAGCAACATATTTTCAAGCACCATGTCTGACCGGGCAAGAGAAACAATAGAAAAAATAAACAAATGAGACTACATCAAACTAAAAAGCTTCTGCACAGCAAAGGAAACCATCAACAAAACGAAAAGACAACCTAACAATTAGGAGAAGATATTTGCAAACCATACATCTGGTAAGGGCTTAATCTCCAAAATATATAAAGAACTCATGCATCTCAACAACAAAAAAACTACCAACCCAATTAAAAAATGGGAAAAAGCCCTGAACAGACATTTCTCCAAAGAAGATATACAGATAGCCAACAGACACATGAAAAGATGTTCAAAATCATTAACTACCAGGGAAATGCAAATCAAAACTACAATGAGATATCACCTCATGCCTGTCAGAATGGCTATAATTAACAAGACAGGAAACAACATGTGTTGGAGAGGATGTGGAGAGAAGGGAACTCTCATACACTGCTGGTGGGAGTGCAAACTGGTGCAGCCACTACGGAAAACAGTATGGAGATTCCTCAAAAAATCAAGGCTAGAACTACCATATGATCCAGCTATTCCACTGTTGGGTATTTATCCAAAGAACTTGAAAACACCAATGCATAAAGATACATGCACCCCTGTGTTCATTGCAGCGTTATTCACAATAGCCAAGACTTGGAAGCAACCTAAGTGCCCATCGAGAGACGAATGGATAAAGAAGATGTGGTATATATACACAATGGAATACTAGTCAGCCATAAGAAACGATGAAATCCAGCCATTTGTGACAACATGGATGGACATTGAGGGTATTATGCAAAGTGAAATAAGTCAGAGGGAGAAGGTCAAATGCCATATGATTTCCCTCATTAAGTAGTAGATAATAACAACAATAAACAAACACATAGAGACAGAAATTGGATTGGTGGTTACCAGAGGGGAAGGGGGGAGGGAGGAGGGCGAAAGGGATAATTCAGCACATGTGTGTGGTGATGGGTTGTAATTAGTATTTGGGTGGTGAACATGATGTAATCTATGCAGAAATAGAAGTATAATGATGTACACCTGAAATTTATACAATGTTATAAACCAATGTTACTGCAATAAACAAAAAATTAAGAAAAAAAAAGAAGGGTACTTGCTCAATCTGCTAAAGGGCACCTACAAAACAAACAAACAAACAAACCTATAGCTAACATCATACTTAACAATGAGCAACCAAATATTTTCCCCCTAAGATCAGAAACCAGTCAAGGGTGTCCACTCTCAGCACTTTTATTCAACATTCTTCTGAAGGTTCTAGCAAGTGCAATAAGAAAATAAAAAGAAACAAAAAGTATCCAGATTGGAATGGAAGAAGTAAAACTGCCTTTATTCACAGATGACATGATTGTCTGTGTAGAAAAGCCAATGGAATCTACAAAAAAGCTTCTAGAACTAGTAAGAAAGTTAAGCAAGTTTGCAGGATACAAGATTCATATATAAATATCAACTGTATTTCTATACACTAGCAACAAGTAATTAGAAGTTATAATTAAAAAATAATACTACTTATAGTGGCACCAAAACATATGAACTGCTTAGGGATAAATATGACAATGCACAAAATTTGTACACTGAGAACCACAAAACATTGCTTACAGAAATTAAATATCTAAATAAATGGAAAGATACACCATGTTCATGGGTTGGAAGACTATCAATATGTCAATACTCTCCAAACTGATGTAAAGATTCTGAGAAGAAATTTTCACATATTGAGGTATACGGGGTAGCTGTCCTGGTTTAAAACTGATTAGGCTTGAACTAAAGAAGCCTGACTTATGGCCTATCAAACATATATGGTACATCTGCTTTAACCATTAAGTAAAGAGAGCATTAAACATTATCTCAAAGTAAAAGAATACACTCTCTTAAGATAAGAATGCATACTTCCTCTCCCACAATGCCAGTATTGGTAGTGCCTATATCAGTAGTCCTGAAGGTAAATTCCCTTTCCTGGACATCAGCATCTTGTTGACCTGCTAACCTGAAACTGAAGACCTCTTTGAAACTTTAATGAATATGTGTCCTGAGTGTGTTTGATGTATGTTCTTTGTTCTAAAAAGGCATAAAACTGTACTGAAAATCATGCTTCTCCAGAATGCTTTCTTCCTTTGTGGAGACTGCCTTCCCGGATTATAGCCCTCAGCCTGAATCAGGTAAAGGTCACCTTATCTGTCTTATCTATAGATTGGTTACTGATTATTTGCGTCAAAAATTCCATACAATCCCAATCAAAATCCCAGCAGGCTTTTTTGTAGAAACAAACAAGCTAATTCTAAAGTTCATATGAAAATGCAAAAGACCTAAAATAGCCCAAACAACTTTGAAAAAGAACAAAGTTGGAGAACTGACATTACCTGATTTTATGACTTATAAAGATACAGTAATCACAACAGTTTGGGATTGGCACAAAGATAGATAAATGGACCAATGGAACAGAATAGAGAGTCTAAAGATAGACTCATGGATACATGAACAACTGATTTTTGACAAAAGTGCAAATGCAATTCAGTGGAGAAAGGATAGTCTTGTCAACAAATTGTGCTGGAATAATTAGATATTCGTATGCTAAAAAAGATGAACTTTGATATACACCTTACACCATATACAAAAATTAACTCAAAATGTTTCACTCTCCTAAATGTAAAACCTAAAGCTAAAAAATTCCTAGATACAAACATAGGAGAAAATTTTTTTGTGAGCATGAGTTAGGCAAAGATGCCTTAGATATGACACCGAAAGCAGTATCCAGAAAAGAAAAAATTGAAAAGTTAGACTTTATCCAAATTTAAAACTTCTGATCTTCATAAGACATCGTTAAGAGAATGAAAAGACAAGCTGCAAACCGGGAGAAATATTTTCAAATCATATACCTGGTAAAGAACTTGTGTCTGGAATAAAGAACTCTCAAATCTCAGTAACAAGAAAATAAAAACCTCCCCCAAAATAGGCAAAAAATTTGAATAGACACTGCATCAGAGAAGATATATGAATGTCAAATAAGCACATGAAAGATGATCAACATCATTAAAAGGGAAATAAAAACTAAAACCACAATAAGATGCCACTGTATCACAATTAGAATGGCTAAAATTAAGAAAACTGAGCATACTAGGTGTTGAGGAGGGTGAGGGATCACTAGAATTCTCAGACACTACTGGACGGAGTGGGAAATGGTAAAACCACCTTGGAAAACTGCTTGGCAGTTTCTTTAAGAGTTAAAGATATACCTATCACGTAATCCAGTCATTCTACACTCTCCCTCTCTCCAAGAGAAATGAAAGCATATACCTACACAAAGACTCATACGTGAATGTTCATAGCAACTTTATTGTAATAGCCAAGAACTGGAAACAACCCAAATGTGCATCAGGATAACGGATAAATTGTAATATATCCATACAATGGAATACTACATAGCTATAAAAATAAAAGAACTATTGATACATGCCACCACAGGGATTAATCTCAAAATAATCATGTTGAGTGAAAGAAACCAGATTAAAGAAAAAAAAAGAGTCCGCACTGTACGATTCTATTTATATAAAATTCTAGAAAATGCAAATAATGTGCAGTGACAGCAAATCTGTCACAGCACATCCCCTGCTCCCTGGGGACAGGAAGAAGTAGGAGGGTATGATTATATAGGGGCATGAGGAAACTTTTGGGGTGAAGGATGTATTCGTTATTTTCATTTTGGTGCTGATGTCACAGGTGTACAAAAGTCAAAACGTATCAAATTGTACACTTACACATGCGCAGTTTATTGTATTTCAATTATACCTCAATAAGGTTGTTAAAAACAATGTGCATGGCAATGAAGAGTGGCTATTATCAACTACTACTGAGCATCCAGCAGAAGAGGGTCAAGCCAGACCCTGACAGCCACCACGCAGGAGCCAGTCTGAGCCTCCTTCTGGTCAGGAAAACATTCCATGCCTCCCACTTACTATCTCTGTGACTCAGAGCTGGGTGGGAGAACTGCAGTAAAGTACTCAAGACCCTGAAAGCAAAGCAAGAAACACCAGTGAAGGCCAAATTAGCTGTCGGTCCTTATCTGGAAAGCCGTTTTGACTCACCCCCTCCCTGATTGCCCGCTTCCTCCCAGCAGATAGCAGAGAAGCCTGTTCTAGTCCTGGAGGTCTGGCCTCTCTGCCCACTCCGAGAATCTTGCCTTCTTCTCAGCTAAAACCCGTTCTCCAGAAAAACAAAATCATGATGAAAGGCAACAGAGTGGCCTCACACCGGGATTTACTGAGCAAATTTGTATGAGCAAGGGCAAAATGAAGGACAGCAAGTAAAACACTGAATTAAAAGCCACTTAAATTAAGAATTCAATAGCATCCACTTAACTAATAAATAGTATTCCTCTTTGCCATTGATCGACTGAGGATTGTAATGAAGAGTTCCAGGGGCAACAGCAGAACGTCTTAATTCATGGTATAAACGTCACCAACTCTTGGGTTCCTAAGATTGAATGTGTCGGAGAAGAGCAGAATGAAGAGCCTGCAGGAATTAATTCTTGGAACATCCCTGCGGGGTCAGCATTATTATACCCTGCTTCTAGGTGGATTTAATATCTCGAGTGCCGGGCAGGGCGCTGTTTGCCCAGGGGGGCTCCATAATCATTATTAACTGATGATGCGTAGAGAGACTGGAGTTGGAGCTCACACTAGATCAGCTGTTTTATTTATTTCCAAGTGAAGAGGCTGAACCAATGCAGTGTTGTTATTATCGTGGTGATGATTATTGCTGTAGTGTATAAACAGCCCAGAGCTGCCAGAACTATTTGGGAAAGACAGCACTAAGTCACAGGCTTCAGAGGGCTGTTTTCTTATAGGACAATGTTTTGCAAAATAAGAGTTCATCTGAAGGATGCCTCATATTCCCACCCTAGACTCCCACCCCGCAGTTCTGCCTGGAGTCATCTCCTTGGAGCCACTCCCTCCATCACAAAGCGTCATGGACACCAGGCTTGCAAATGGACCCCCGAGCTCTCACTGCCACTTCTTCTTGGAAAGTGAGTGCCAGGTGGCTTCAGCTTGGGTTCCGAGGGCCTCCTCTACCACTCCCTTAAGCAGGATGTGGTGGTTATGGAAAGGCATTTTGGGGATGTGGCCACTTGGAATCTTTCAAATCGTCATCAAGGTCTATTTCCTGCACCAAATGGGAGAGGGTGGTCTGGACAGAATGCCTTTGGCCAGTGTCATCACACGTTTGGTGAGTAGGGGCAAAGGAAGGTACAGAAGGGCCAGAAGGAAGGTACAGAGGGAACAAAGGTTTTTCTATCCTTTGGCACATTCTTGGTGTGTCTGGTCACAAGGCTGGGATTCCTATCCCTGGAAAGTCACACAAGCATGTGAAAGAACATGAACATGGAAAAGAATCTGAGATATCTTTAATCCCATTTTACAACTACTCTGTCAGTTTACAGCTGAGGAAATTGAAGCTCAGGAGGATAAAATGACCAGCTCTAGGCTACACAGCTAGAGGAGGGCAGAGCTGGATGTGGGCCCTGGCTCCCTGTCTGGTGGTCCATTCTGTCACATCATGCTTCCATCCCTCAGTGGGTTAGTGAAGTTGAAGGATGAGACACCTGAGAGGTGGCCCACAATCAAGCAACAGACATGTCTTGACTACTTATGGCGTCTCTACCATATGGACAGGCCCTGTGAGGGATTCTGGAGAAAAGACTTAGTGATCTGCCCTCAAAGAGCTTACTCTCTCACTGAGGAGGTGAGGCCTACCGACAAGAAACCCTCCAAGAGAAACATCAGGCAGTATATAAAATCAAGGATCATGCAGATCATGTGAAAATGCTAAGAAAATGGCGTCATTAGAGTCTTATCTTAGGTTGAGCCCTACAGATCCACTTCATAAATAGATACTCCAAAATTCCAGCAGACACAAAGACATCACTCAATCTTTCTTTTCCTTTGGACGTACCCAACAGATTGGGACTTGTTAACACACAACTACCAACCCAGTTTAAGCACGCACTAGAAGATGCAAGTCCCTCTCACAGCACGCCACCATCTTTTGTTTCTAGGGATATAGGGGTCTGACTAGGGGAGTTTCAAGCCCCACCAAGGCCAAGCCCACAGAGCACATTCCGGTCCACTCTCAGCTGCTGATGTAGAACCTACTAGCCCAGATCCTCTGCTGGTCTCCCTGGAGAGCGATGCCATCACAATCTTCCTACAGCACTCCTGATGTCTCATGCTCCCACCACTGGGAAGCCTTCTGTGCACCACTCATGGATCACCTCCACCTGGCCTGGCCCACTCTTCCTCTCTGGCCTAGAGTTGCCCCAGCTCCCATGGGAACCCTGTGCTCTGGCCTGACTCCATTCCTCACATCCCACAAACACAGTGCTTGGAGGACACTTCCCCCCTTCCTCGTAAGTCCTTCTTGTCTCTCCATCTGGCTAAATCTTACCCATTCTTCAACTGTCCTCCATGCCCTGGACTGCCATAGCTCACATGGCCCTCTCTGTCCTCTGGGTCCCTAGTAGCCTTGCCAGTGGGTACTGCCACTCACATGGCACCAGCACAGGAACTCATGTGGGCAGTGATACGTTCGTGCATCCTCCCTCATCACCAGCACCCTAGGGGCAGCATCATGCTGAGTTCATCTCTCATGCACCCACTGAGTCACCAGTTAAGGATGAGGGGACTGGAACGGACAGAGAGGTAACCTAGTTGCTCCTTCCTTTTTCCTGATGAAGGAACAAAGGACCTTCAAAAATGGACTTCATGAATCATGCAGCTGAGCTCGATGAGACAGCCTTAAAATGACTCTCGCCTTCCCCTGGCCCTCTGCTTTCCCAGCAGAGCCCTGAGGAAGGGAGCAGTGTGGTGGTACTGGTGAGCTCTCCGTGCTCTAGACGCTGGGGAACTGCATACAGTCCATGGGGCTCCTGGGTGACAATAAAGCTGCTAAAAACTCAGCCAAAAGGAGCAAAGAACACAAACAGACAATACACAGGAGGAAGCACGAACAATAAACCAATATCTGGAATAAATTAGTAATCAAAGATATGCAAATTAAACCACTCAGGCCCCCAAATGCAAAGTAAGGCAATAATGTCCTGCTTTCTACCTATAAATTAGCACAAAAAATGGAATCAATAAATCAAATGCTGGTAGGACTGTGGAGAAATGAGAACATTCATAAAGGCCTAATGGCATTAAGATCTGGTACAATATTTGGGGGAAAATATTTAGCAAAACATATCAAGACCCATATAGTGGGTGTCCTATAACCTCACGTAATCCCACGGATGGGATTTCATCCTAAAGGAAGGAACAGATCTCTGCAGCCCCGCTGTTGCTGAATCAGCACCACTTTTGGCCACTGATTGTTAATATCTCCCGTGTGTGGGTGACATCTCTACAGTCCATTAATGAACCAATCTTTGTAAGATATAACATTAGCCAGCTTGGCTAACATCAATTACAGTCAAAGGCTGAGCCGTCATCATGGGGCGAATAAGACCGAGCTGCTCATTGTTTAAAATGACCATAGAATCAAATCACCTTTATGAAAAAACTGGGATAAATCAGAGAGAAACAAAAGAAGGAGCACTCGCCACATGTCACTTCACACAGCTGGCTCTGTGTCACAGCACATCCTCACAGATTCAGCTAGCCTTGCCCCCTCCAGCTCTGGGAAGCCAAAGCCCCACTCCCCAAGCTTGGCTTGATGAAGGACCTTCAGGGTCTTCTGAGTGGCGGGGTTCCAGCTGTCAGACACAATCCTGGTTTCTCAGAGGTGGCGAAACAGCTTTCCATGTGCTGGAAAGCGGTGCTTCGAAAAGCTGGCTGCAGGGGTTGGGATTAGGGAAGCTGGGGAGGGCTACCACCAAGTCGCCATGGCAACAGTCTCCCTGGCATCACCCTCCCCTAACCCGGCTGGCCCCCACCAACTGGTCTGCTCACACGGGCACTGTGACTAACTGCTTCTCCATGTGGCAGACACTCCCTACAGGCTTGCATCTGAGAGCGAGCTGAAAGGGCGGCCTGTGACCATTTCCCTTCACAGAGGACTTCCAAAGCACTTTTCCCACAGCCACGAGGTGGAAGAACAGGGGATGCAGATGAGAAAGAGAAAGACAGAAAAGGTAAAACCCTCGGGGAGCTCACAGGTGAGTGAGACCTGACTCTCTGGGGGAGAGATAATGGGAGTTAGAGGACTTCTAGTCCTGGTGGTGCCACACACAGCTATGTGACCTGGCATCTCACTTAACCTCTCTGGTTACGGGAGAAATGGAAGGACTGGACATAAGCCAGAGTTTGTAGGCTTTCAGATTAAACTGACTAGCATAAAAATAAAAATGGGAGTTCTGACATAGGGTGGCTGGGTTTGCCATAGTTACCCCATTAAAAACACCTATTATCTACTCTCTGTCCACTGTAAACCATCCAGGATCACTATTAGTTCCTAAAATAGAGGACACCTTGACTCCCCCAAAGTAGGAAGGGCATAATCTCAAAATAAAGAATAATCCTTTAATTGAAGATATTTAGCGTTATAAAGTTGTCTTTATTTTTCTCACTTCACTTCAGACTGGTGAAGACTTAAGTGTAAGCAATAACTCGCAGGAACCTGAGGGCCAGTGTTAGGGGACCTCTGAAGGGTCAGCCGTCTGGGAAAAAGTAGCGCAGTGGACGACACCACCCCAGAAATGGACTTGATAATGCACTTCTCTCTAAGGTACTGGGGCTCAAACTTGAGCGGACATCGGAAGAACCTGCGGGGCCTATTAAAACAGATTCCTAGGTCCTATCCCAGAATTTCTGATTCACTGGGTCTGGAGCGGGGCCCAAGAATTTGCATTTCCAACAAGCTCCCAGGTGATGCTGATGCTGCTGGTCTAGAACCACATTTTGAGAACTACAACTTCTAGCTCATCCTTCCTGGGAGCTCCCCAGCCTGTGACAAGGCATCGGGGATCCTAAGATGGAGCAACAATGGGGCACTGGGCTGGAACTGTACAGAGTCAAGAGGGTACAGCAAGGCGGAGGGAGAGCCAATGCAAATGTGGAAGTCTGGAGGAAGCTTGACACTTCCAGAGGCTACAGAATTTCCCTGCAGGGTGCCGGTAATCTCCATTCACAAAGGGAGGTCTAATTTACAACTGTGTCCTTTAAGCACTGAGCTCCTGAAAGGCATCCTGGTGTGAGCCCTGCCTCCCACAGCCTCACAAGGCTGGCTAGGAGCACTTTTTGGGGGGGGTGGTACTTCCTCTCCCACCCAGCTATTCAGCCCATCCACAACCCTATAGGCCATGCAACAGGGCTGAGTACAGCTGCCCCAGGCCAGTGGGGCTGGAGAGCCCACATTTTCATTCTCAGTTCATCTTTGTCTGAGCTGATCTGCTGGGCTCTGCTGTGCTCAGAATCTCAATCCCATCTGGCTGGAATTTGCCCAGTTTATCCCTGCCCAGCTTCCTTGCTAACCTAGCTGTGTTACGGTCCTTGCACCAGGAATGAGGAGGTCTGTGGGCCCAGTTCAAGCCCTGCCACCGACATAGTATGTGGCCTGGCCAAGTTACTTATAACATCTCCAAGCCTCAGAGTCTCCATCTGTCAAAAGGGTATATTTATTATTACC
Source organism: Ceratotherium simum simum (assembly GCF_057802395.1). NCBI lineage: Eukaryota > Metazoa > Chordata > Mammalia > Perissodactyla > Rhinocerotidae > Ceratotherium > Ceratotherium simum. Next base: position 37,379,364 of record NC_141913.1, read on the forward strand.
TGACTTGAACAAGTGAGAAAATGACTATGTACATGGCATATACTTACATTGAAAATGTAAGTATACAACACAGTGGAAGGTCTTCAATAAGGCCAGGGTGTAGTGACAAAGACTCTCTCCTTACTAAACTTTAGACAGACTCCTCTGAGCCCTCTTCTTGACTATGCCTTGACGTTGGCCCCTTCCTTTCTGGGCCTGCATAGCCCAGTTTTAGCAAGAATCCTGCTAAGTCAGTTTAGCAAAAATCCTCCCACCCTTGATGTCTCCTATTAGTACAGACACGCACCACATAACAACGTTTCTGTCAATGACGGATCACATACACAATGGTGGTCCCATAAGATTAGTACCATAGAGCCTAGGTGTGTAGCAGGTTATACCATCTAGGTTTGCGTAAGGACACTCTATGATGTTCATACAACGATGAAATCGCCTAACAACACATTTCTCAGAGCATGTCCCTGTTGTTGAGCAACAAGCGATGCATGACTGTAATTTTCCATCCACCGACGCCCTCTCCCTCCCCCTTGGCTATAAATTCCCACTTTTCCTTGTTGTATTTGGGATTGAGCTCAGTTCTCTACTGAAGTCTCTTTTCCTGTATTGCAATAGTTTCTGAAAAAAATCTGTCTTTACCACTTTAAGTAGTGTCTGGCTTTGGTTCTCTCTGACAATAGTCAGTATGTTCCCAGAACTTTACAGCTACAACACTTGAGTTCAGATCTCGCTTCATCTCTGATTACCACTTAAGGTGGGCAAGTCACTTACTTTCTCTGACCACGTGTCTGCTCATCTCTACAATAGTGAGTGCAATGGAATGTACCCTATATGAGAACTACATGTGCTCCTGCAGGTAAAGCGGTTAGCCCAGTGCTGGCCCATAGTAAGGGTGCAATAAATGAGCACGGTCTTCATGGTGATCTCATGGAAAATAAAACTGACAATGGAAAGACACACAGCCTTACTTCTGCAGTTGTCCTGCCAAAGTTACACCTCAGGAATCTAATCATGCCAACATCAGACAAACCCTCCATAAGGGGCATTTCCAAAATAATTGGCCTGTATTCATCAAAAGCATCCAGACCACAGGGGAGTAAGAGAAAGACAGAAACTGTTCCAGACTGCAGGAGAAGCAACATGTGATTCTGAACTGGGCCCTTTTGCTAAAAGGATATTATTGAGACGCTTAGCAAAACTGGATGGGGGTCTGAGGATTACAGAGTAGGAGCATATCAATGCTAATTTCTTCATTTTATGGCTGTGTTGTGGTTCTGTAGGAGAATGTCCTTGTTTGTAGGAAATACACACTAAAACATTCTGAGTGATGGGGCATCAGGTTGGCAACTTATTCTCGAATGTTTCAGGGAGGGAGGAGGTTCCTTGTGCCATATTTGTAAATTTTCTGTAAGTTGGAGATTGTTTTAACATAAGAAAATTATTTAAAAATAATTAAAATGAAATAAAGCCTATGCTCAGAGAGGTTTAAGTGGTCTGGGGAAGCTAGGACTCACTAATACCCAGGCTTTCAGATTCCTGGACCAGTGCTCTTCCTTCTGAGCCAAGGCAGGGCAGAAGGCAGCCAGGAGGCACTTAATAAGTACTATTTAAAGGGTCATGGGTTCTAGTCCCCATCCTGCCTTTAACCATCGGCAAGCCCCTTCCCTTCTCTGTACATTGGTCTCTTCATCTGTAGAATGAGCAGGTGGCAGGAGCCCGAGGTCCTTAGCAAGGGCACCACCACACCCTAGATGTTTGGAAGTATGGGTGCATTGCATCCATGGTCTCAGACACCCAAGACTTGCCCTGCATCCCAGTGCTGTAGAGAAACTGTACTTTATTCTGTTCATAATTTTAGCAGGAGTTATTTACCATTTTAAAAGAAACCTCATTACAATAGCAATGCTGGTCTCCATAACCAAGCTGCCCACACAACCCCCCGCATCAGGACCACTCTTGGTGGCTCTATGCACAAGGGCAGACTTCTGCCCACTTCGTTATGTCTCTCAGTCCAGTCCTGTCTGAGCATTTACTTAGTGAAATACATGCAATTTTGTTACAAGTTACTTTCGTTTCTCTCTTATGTTAGAGTTAGTTTTACAGAATGGATGTTTTTGAAATCTTATTTATAAGTAGGTTTATATGTATTCATGAGTTTCATTCAGGCTACAAGATATCTGTTATAAAAAATGGCCTTGGATTGATAACAGATGAGACCTACAGTCCTGTCCAGTAGGCTCCACCTCATTCTTTTAAAGAGCTGCATAGTATTCCACAGCTTAACCATTCCTTTACTGATAAACATTTAGATTACTGGAGATTATCCATTTTTCACTGCTGCAAATAAGGCTGCAGTGAACATCTTGGTACTCGCCTCTTTAGTACATGATTAGTTTCTAAAGCAGGTCAAATTAGATCCATGCACAAGGTCATTTCCTTCCTGTGAAGCACCATCCACCGCTCATCAGATACTCCCTTCAGCACCATGGACACTACAGGACAGGAACACTTTTCTTTCCCCGTTCTTGTCCATGCCTTTTCACTGTCAACAAGTGACCAATCCCTAGCAACAACTCATCTAGCATTAGATTAGGCATGTGCTCACTGCTTGACAACAAGGCCCCTTCAACAGTTCTATTCAACTAAAACTGATCAGCGGGAATAAAGTGTGGCCTGGCACAACACGCTCAGTTGGAGTTTACACAATTTGCAATGCATTTTGTTCTGACAGCAAAGTCTTTCTGCAACTGGGTCTTCATTTTTAACAATATAGTAACCAAACCCAGAGGAACAAAGGAAAAGCAAATTCTCCTTCACACTCCCACTCATGTTGGCTTCTCTCCAAGAGCTCCTCTGAGCACATCATTCTGTGGTTTGCAGGTTGAAAGATCTCTAGCTTCCAAATGTCTCTATCTCACATATGTGAAATGCAGCCTGTCTCCATAGGCCTGGGTTCAAGACATATCAGCTATTTCAACAACTGGGCACAGCACCTGGCAAAGATATTTTCAATAGGTGGATGAGAGCAAGTTTGAGGTGAAATATTTGGGAATAGCAAGCCATACACTTGCTTCAAGAATTGAGTTTCAAAGTCCAATAGGACACTTTTCACAACTACAAGCGCTGTTCCAACCCCACTTCATTTATTTATCAATTTATTCATGAAATAGGTATAGATATAGAAGCTCAAAAGAAAAGTTTTGGACTGGACACTTGTTAAAAACAGCAAGAGATTTTTTTTTCAATTATTTTATTGATGTCATAATGGTTTATAACATTGTATAATTTCAGGTGTATGTTATTATTTATCAGTTTCTGTATAGATTGCACCATGCTCACCACCAATAGTCTAATTTTTATCCATCACCACATATATGTGCCCCTTTACCCTTTTTGCCCATCCCCCAACCCCTTTCCTCTCTGGTCACCACTAATCTGTTCTCTTTATCCATGTGTTTGAAAAACAGCAAGACATATTTTATTCAAGCTACTGTAGTATGAGAGAGAGAGACTTTGGTATAAGACTGAGCACAACCCCAAATTCAGCAAAGACAGCTGAGGATTTATAGTCAAGGAGCAGAGTGAGGGGGTCAGTGAATGGAAATTACTAAGAGAAACTTGATTAGATATCAAGGGTAGGGGGATTCTTGCTCAACTGGCTTAACAGGATTCTTGCTAAAGGCAGAACAAGGACTCAGATACCAAGGGTGGCGAATGAGGAACTTGATCAGATATCAAGGTGATCAGATATCAAGGCTTAGCAGGATTCTTTGCTAAATCTGGGCTGGGCAGGCCAAGGTCAAGGCCTAGTCGAGAAGAGGGCTCAGAGGAGCCTGACTTAAGTTTGGTCAAGGAGGGAGTCCTTGTGAAGACATAGATCTGGATGTAGGTGTGGGTATAGACATAGGTATGAATATAGATGTACATGTGGATATTGATATACATATAAATATACATACACATATAATCAGGTACCATGCTGGAAGCTGGGGACGAAGTGGTGGATAAGAAAAAGGCCCTGTGTAAAAAGAGCTCAACATCAAGAGATTCTCTACATTGTGTACTAACAAGAGAGTGTGACTAGACCAAAAGCACCATGATCAAAGCAGCATGAAATCCACAATAAAGATATTCATCTCTCATATTACAGGGCAGCCAAGACTTGGGAACAGCCAGGATCAGATCTAAAGACCTTCAGGAGACTGCTGGGAGCTGACAGAAGGAGGCCCACAGCCTGAAGGTAGAAGTCACTTTGATGGATAGATGGCTCTGGCAATGTATTACTCCTGGGGTGCTTTCCTTCTGAGCCTCTGTCCTGGAGGTCTCCAGTCCACACTGAAGGTTCATTAGACTGGTCCAAAGCGGGTGAGGAAAGATCGTCTGTTGTCCCAAAGATCTCATAATCGTCTCCATAGTCAATGGCCTCCAGGGCCCAGAGCTGCCCCCTCCCCTCATTAGACAGTTGGAGGGAAATTCCTAGAGAGAGCTCTCAGCTCCCCTGCAGCTCTGGCCCCTTCCTCCACATTGGCCAGAAGAATCACCTTGGTTCTCATGGGGAAGGGGACAAGCTGGACCAAACCCCTTGGCGACACTCTACATATGAACACATTCCAAAGAAACCCACCTGGCTCAGTGATTGGAATTGTTTTAAAATTATCCATGAAGAAAAACTATTTCATACAAGCAAAGAATAATGAAAAGTATTTACAAAGAGTTCATAATGACATGAAGTTATACCCATGATATAGTGTAAAGTAAAAACAAACCAACCAACCAAACCAAACCAAGATACATACCTGTATCTACAGTATTACCTCATATGTGTATAAAAGACATTGGAAACTGTCTGGTAATGGCTCCACTCAAGAGGATGTTATTAATTCATGCTTTGTGTCAGCCACCCTGCCAACACCCCCAAATATGTTTTATAGCAAAAATTAAGAGAACATAGCCATACTCAAAAGCAGGATTCAGAAGTGAAATAGGAAAGCAAGAAGAGGCTACCAGAAAGTCAGTCCCTGTGCCATAAAGCCCTTATACAAGGCAAGGGGCCAGGGCAATTGCTTGAAACCAGGGGCAGGTGCCCATCCCCTACTCAGAAGGGGCAGCTCAACAGAGATGCTTCTGACCATTCTCTGTGGCTATACCCCACGTGAAGCTAAGTACCTTGGGAAACTGTAGGACTCAGACACACCTTACACCAGAATCTGGGCCAGGCCAGCCACTGGCTTGGTGATTGGATCTGCAATATTCTCAACATAAAAACAAAGCAAGAGCCGTGTGATGTCAGCATAGGACCTGACACTGTGCTGAAGGCCCTGAGCAACTGGGTAGAGGCAAACACAAAGTCACTTTCCAGAGAACAGCGAGCACTGGAAGAGGAAGAAAAACAGCCCTGCACTCAAAAGAGCCTGTGAACCAAAACTAAGGGAAGAAAACAAGCGCTAAGAAAGACAGCCAACGAAATCCACAGCCGGGGATGAATGGACTCAAGATGAAACGAAAATAATAGAAAAATTAAAAAAAAATTTAAAGCAGCATGTTTAGTATCCTTAAATACAGAATAATAACCATAAAAAGAAAAAGAATTACCAAACAATAAAAGATAAAAGTAGCTCTATATGAAAAAGAACCAATAAATCCTGAAAATTAAAACTAGGGGCATAGAAATAAAGTGAAATAAATTATAAAATCTATACTGGACATAATTATAATGAGAATTGGTAAATTATAAAAGACTATTAGGGAATTTATGCAGAATGAAATATGGACACATTGAGATTTAAAAAAAATTATAAAAGAGTAATAAAGAGATACAGAGGACAGATGGATAGGATCCAACATATCTTATAGGCATTCCTGAAGAGGAAAATGAAAGGAATGGTTGAAAAGCAATATTCACAAAGATAATGACTAAGAGTTTCCTACATTTGAAGCAAAACTAGAGTCATCAGATTGAAAAAATATTTTTTAATAAGTCAATAAAAAGTGAGGAACAGGATACACAAAAATAAAGCCACACCTAGATACAAAGTGGAAAAAGTGAAGAATATGAAAAATAAAGAGAAAAGCTTAAAAGCTACCATAGAGTTAACTTATAAAGGAAATAATTATGAAGGAAAGTTGACTTACTAGTAATAATAGATGCCAGGAGTCCATAAAGTAATATCTTCAATGTACCGAGGAAAAAGAATTGTTATTCTATAATTCTATACCCAGCTAAATAATAATTCAACAGTAATAAATAAATAAATAATAAACAAATAAAATAAAGCTATTTTCATGTATATAAAGACTAAGAGAGCTAGTTCACCATCCACAGACTCTCATTGAACCAACAATTTGAAGATATATTTCAGCAAAAAGGAAAGTGAGCCCAGAGAGAAAAAGTTGAGGTGTAAAACAAAACAAATAAAAATGGTGTGTGCAGCCATAGATAAAATAGGTGGTTGATTTATTAGTTATCAATTGTTTGAAATTACTGATTTATGTATGGAGCTAAAACTCCAGATAAAAATAGCAAAGGGTAGAGAGGAGAGAACATTCTATGTGTAGTTAAACTGGGCTAGGGGCCTTTTCTTGCTTGAGAGAAATAGAAAGAAATTGAATAACTTTAGGTTTTTTTAGAAAAATGTACAGTTAAGATTGTATTTTTTCAAAAATAAAGAGTACCCTCTTAAAAATAAAAGCCAACCCAATCTCTAGCTTTTGAACCAGGAGAGGAGAAAAAGTAAGTAGCAAAAATTTTATAAGTCCAAGAGGAGACAGGAGAGAGAAAAAGAGAAAAGCAAATAAAAAAAAAGATTATAAATTAAAAAAAAAAAAACACAATTGGAAAACCAAGTAGTAGAAATAAGTCCATATCAGTAATCAGAAAAAAATAAAACCAGATTAAAATCACCTATTAAAAGACATATTCTCATATTGCATAAAAAAAGAAAAAATCCTGCCAACTATTGTTATAAAAACATCTACAAGTAATATAAAGTAACAAAGTGATGGAAAAAGACATTCCAGGCAAATAATGACAAGTTAACTGATGTAACACTATCAATGTTAGAAAAATGAGAGAGAGACAGAGAAGGAATAAATATTAATCTTTATGGAATAGCTAATCCCCATCCAAAGCAAACTGTTTCAGAGACTTGAATAAGAAGGAAAACCAGCAAAATGATTTTATGAGATTAGTATAACCTTAATAAAATGTAGGCTAGTAAAATAAAATTATAGACCAGTCTCACTTATGACAATAGATACAAAGTCCTATTTAAAATAGTCCCAAATCAAATTTAGCAGTGTATAAAAGTTATATGAGGATCAACTACAGTTCATCTTAGAAATGTCAGAATGTTCATTATCAGAAAATTGATTAATATATATGCCATATTATGAGATTAAGGAGGAAAAAATGTAGGATCAGCTTAGTAAATGCTGAAGAAAAAGCATTTGACAAAATTCCATACCTATTTGTGATAACTTAACAAATTAGGAATAGAAAAGAACTTCTTTAATTTGATGAAAGTATTTATTAAAAACTAATGGCAAACATCATATGTAATTGTGAAAATTTAGATGTATTTTCGTTAAAGTCAGGAGCCTAACCAGGATGCCTCTATCACCTGCACTATTCATCACTGAATTCAATGTCCTATCCATTGCAATAAGACAAGAAAAACAAAGTGTAATAATTGGAAAGAAAGAGACAAAACTCTCATTATTTAAGATGAAATCATTGTTCCTGATGCACCTAAAGCCAAGAAAAAGTAATTCAGCAAGATGACTGGAAGGGCATAAAAGAAGATCTGACCAAATGGAGGGATACATGCCCAGCTTGTGGATGAGAAGACTCAATATTGAGGTGCTAATTCTCCCAAAATCAATCTGGAAACCAAGGCAATTTCAATCAAAATGCCATGAAGGTTACCACTTCACACCTATCAGAATGTAAAATGGTGCAGTCACTTTGGGAAACAGTCTGGCAACTACTCAAAATGTTAAACACAGAGGTTTACCTATGTTTAAAAGGTTACCATATGACCCAGTAATTTCATTCCTAGGTGTATACCCAAGAGAAATAAAAACACATGTCAACACAAAAACTTGCACACAATTGTTCATAGCAGCCTTATTCATAATAACCAAAAAGTGGAAACAACCCAAATGTCCATCAACTGATGAATGGATAAACAAAATGTAGTATACCCATACAATGGAATGTTATTCAGCCATAAAAAAGGAATGAAGTACTGATTCATGCTATAACATAGATCAACCTTGAAAACATGCTAAGTGAGATAAGCGAGACACAAAAGGCTACATGTTGTATGATTCCATTGATATGATATGTGGAGAACAGGCAAATCCATGGAGACAAAAGTGGATCAGTGGTTTCCAGGAGTAAGGGAAAGGGGGGAATGGGAAGTGACTGCTAATGGGTGTGGGTTTCCTTTTGGGGTGATGAATGTTCTGGAATTAGATAGTAGTGATGGTTTCACAACTTTGTGAATATATTAAAAACCACTGAATTATACACATTAAAAGAATGAGATTTATGGTATGTAAATTGTATCTCGACTTTTAAAAATTATCATCAAAGTCTTTTTGTGGTACATGATGGAGATCATAAAACTCATATGGAATTATAAAGAGCCAAGAATTGCTAAGAGAATTTCGAATAAAAAAAGCTGAAGAAACTTGCTTTATTATATATCAAGACTTATTAGAAAAATTAGTAATAAGACTTACATGTTATTATTATAGGGATAGACAATTAAGCCGAAAAAGAACTAGCAATCCCAGAAAGAAATTGATAGATTCAAACTTGGTATATGGCAAACTTGGCATTAAGAATCAGTAGGGAAAGGATAGACCCTTCAATCAATTTACCCATAAATGGAAAAAAATTAGATCGTTACCCCAATGAAGTTACCCCAGTGGAATGTGAAATTCCATTTCACATTCAGATGAGTAAAAATTATACAGTGGTTGTTACATTTTAGGAGAAAGGGAAAAGAATTGAAAGGGAAGGGTGAAGGGGGCTTCAATGGTATCTATAACATTTTATTTCTAAAAAAGGAAAGGATCCAAATCAAATATGGCAGAAATGTGAAGACTGATTTATTATGGCTCATGGTATATGGATTATAGTTATATAATTTTTCTGTACATTTCTACGTTTGAAATAATCACTAATTTTTAAACTTCCATAAAAATATTACCTGCAAGAAATATGCCAAAATATTAAGAATGGTTTTATCAGAGCAGTGAAAATGTGGGTAATTTTGTCTGTCTATTTTTCTACATTTTCCTTTTTTCTTTCTTTTTTTTTTTTTTACGATAAGCAGGAGTTATTTTGCTAAGAAGCGATAACATTAAAACTATCACAAAGGGAAACAATCCACTATGTCACTGCTATCCCACTAAGAAACTCACATTGTAACTTGAATAAAATGATAATTTCTGTAAACTTCGTGGCATGTTATACTTTTGATAACACTTCCACCCATCTGTTTCGTGTAAATATGTGAAGCAGATAAGTAAAGAATCGTGATAAGTTGCTTGTTTTAGTTACACATGGTTATTAGTGATGCAGCTGGGTCAAGAACTAGTATTTTAGGAATCTTAACTTCATGCTTTTTCAGCTACACCAAACTACTTCTTAACAACCCCAAATAGGTCCTTGGTATAGATGTCTACAGCTGCTCCTACCCTCCAAACAGTTATGCTCTAAGGTGTATTTGTTAAATCAGGTATTTCGAACTTGAATTCTAGTTTCTCACAGAAACAGCATTATGATAGCAAGTTAGGTTCAAAGGTTCACAGAGGTCACCATCTCCACCTTGACCTCTCTTGTAAGAGTCACAACCAGCTGCCGGTTCCGGCCATTCCACCAGCATGATTCACCGGGCATCTCAAACTCCGCATTTCCAAAACCAAGCTGTGTATATTTCACCCAAACCTTTCCCAGTCTTCCCTATTTTCACAAGTGCCACCTTGGTCCGTATAGCAGCTCAATACAGAAACTTTTGAGAATTATCCCTGACTTGTCCCTCTTCCTCTCCAGCCCCCATCTACCCACCCTTACCACTGTTGACATCCAAATTCACCAAATTCTATTGAGTGTTCCACCCATTTGTCTCCATTCTCCTGTCACTGATGCGGTCCAGGCCCTAAACTCTAGGTCACAGTCATTGGACCCTTGGCAAGAAGCAAAGAGTAGTATCAGGTCCCCAGGCGAGGGTCCTGACTCTCGTGTTTGGGGTATTGGTTAAGTCAATGAGCATCTGCTTTTTTCCTGGCTGAGGAGCTATTTGCAAAAGTGTCCTCACTACCCCCACCCTGCCATGCACCCCTGGCTCTCATCACACACTGTCTATTCACTAACCTTTCCTTTCACAGAGACACTCTTGGGGCCTTGTCATCTCCAGCTTGAAGCCAAAGTTATTTTTCCTAATTATAAGTAAAGAGTCACAAGTAAGCAAAACAATGATTTCACAGAAAGGTCCAATCTCTAGCAATGGAAAATTAAATGATTCATTAATTAATAGATACCAAACCAGCCCTAGCTGAACTGGTAGAGTGCTTACATAAACAAACCTTGTAAAGACATATATGAATGCTAGTGACCAATACCATGCACCTATGGTTTACTAGAAGCAGCAGACTACTAATTAGTGTGGATCTCCCCGTAGAACCCAGCGTTGCTGCATTCATATGCATAGCATCAGGATGTGCATGTTTTTGGAGAATTTTGAGTATCATGGAGCCTCAGAGATGGTTCATTACACTGAGTTCCCCACAGGCAGGACACAGCATAGCTCAGTGTCTAAGCCCAAAGCCCAGCACAATGCCTGACCCAGAGTTTGTTAAGATGAATCGAATCCAAATCCCTGACTTAGAGATGAAAAGTTGAAGCCCAGAGAGGTCAAGTGACTTGCTCAAGATTCCAGGGTTCGCTTTTGATGGAGCTGGAATCACCACACTCAGGTCTCCGCCCCCCAAACCACGCTATTTTATGTATCCAAAGGGGGAAAAAAGCAAACTTAATACTTTCTTTCCCCCTGCACTTGACATGCTTTTCTAGCTTTAAGTGACCTAAAAGAACTTCTCAGCCCCATCTTCCAAGAAGCAGATAAACAGTGCAGAGCAGTGCAGAAGTGCACCTTAGTGGGCCTCCACTTTCATCCCTCAGATCTTAATGATACCACGTTAAAAATCAATAGAAAACAGAAGCCCTTTAAATTTCAATCATCTGCTAAGCAGCATTGGTGAGAACATTAAACAACAGGGACCAGCTAACCACAGAGCTGTTTTCTTTCCGCAAAGGCAAATTTGATTTTGGAAATTCGCTTTTGGAAACATCTTAGGTATGGGATCCTGGACGTGGACTCAGGATACGGAGAAAGGAGGAGAGAAGGACAGAAGGGATTTGAGGAGCTGGAAGAGGGCAGGGCAGATGACAAAAACAGCAGCAACCACAATGAGGCATAGGATCACCAGGACGATAAAAACACCTCAGATTTCTATAACCCAAGGTGACATCAGGACTTCTCATATTGTGAAAATTCTTCCTGTACCCCATGAAAAACAGCCCTTGTCGTTCCAATTCTCATGTCCAGCTATGTAAATGGCCATAACACGGCTGCAGGTGTGTTTCTAAGTTTACTCTAAGATTTTCTGTCCCAAATAAAAGTGCAAAATAAATAGCTATTCTGCTTACATTTTGAGAATTTAAAATTCACAGCTATTCCGAGAAAGGCTAGAACTCCCAATGAGCTGTTTAACAAACCTGTGAGGTGCGAGTTTTACGGCAGCATAATTAAGTACAACACTGGCTGGTGAGGACACACCTGAATGGGGGAGAGGGGTGCTTGGGCTGGGCCCTGCCTCATTGGAACCTTGGAGGTTCCTTCAACAGAAACCAGAAAGCATTCCCTCGAGGGCTAAATTTGTAGACAGACACGTTAGGTTTCTAACGAAGAACGGAGTTCTGGAACTCATAATTTGTAACCGCAAAAATAGCACAAAAGCTTTTTTTTTTTAATCTCTTTCTGCCAGGTAACAGCATCCTCTCTTTCAAGACACTGGGTGTGGGGCGAAGCAAGAGTGGGGCAGGGTAAGGAATATGGGTGCAGATGTGACGATGGCTGTAGGAAAGAAGCACCTCAGGTGTCTCCCTGTGATAGATTACTTCCAAAGATGGCCATGACAATCTCCCATCAAGAGGTGGGTGGTATTTCCCTTCTCCTTAATCTGGACTGGCCGTGTGATTTGTTTTGACGGACTGATAGAATGTGGCAGAAGAGACATTTTGGGCGTGAAGTGGCCTTGCAGCTTCCACTTTCACAGAGGCAAGTCCCAGCCACCGTGTAAAGAAGTCAGGCTGTTCTGCTACAGAGAGAGGTCACAGGAGAGAGAGGTCCTGGAGAATGAGGGGCTGTGAGAAGAGATCTAGGCCAGGTGGAGAAGACTCAAGGCTCCAGCCAAGAGCCAGCACCAAGGTTCCCAACATGGGAGTGGCGCCATCTTGGATCCTCCAGCCCCAGCTGAGTGACTCAAATGGAAGAGATAAAAGCCATCCCCACAGAGTCCTGCCCGAATTCTTGACCCATATGATCCTGAGCAAACGGTTGCTTCAAGCCACTATATCTGGGGATGGTTTGCTAGGTAGCAATACTTACCTGAAAAACCAACCAACGGCTCTCTGCTGTCAACTAGTTCCTCACAGGCTGTCCCCTGAAGGACTGTAATGGGTTTTGGTTTTATTTTGCTTCTGTTTCTGTTTTCTTTTGTGTTTTAAACTCATTGACTGGAGAATCTTGCTGGGGACAGTGAAAATTGATTTGAGACTGACAGAGTCCTCAAATCTGCCTAGAGGGGGAATCGGTTGCTGGCACACTGTCGTGCGTGCGTCACACGTGTTCAGAGGGAAGAAATCTACAGTGTTGACCCATCCCAGGGCCTGGAGGACAGCCCCATGGATCTGGTGCCTCTTCCCACCCCCCCTACCCAGCACAGACTGCTGACCATTCTGTGAGCGAGCTGCTCCTGCTCCACTGTTAAAAAAGAATGCCCTAGAAGGAAATCCGGTACATCCAGTACTCACAAGCTTGGTCCCTCTCCAGTGTGAAGTGACAGGCTGGCAGACCTGCCTGCCTGGATGCTTCAGGCTCCCTGCCTCCCCACAGTCACTTCATGGTCAACATGGCAAAAAAAGGAAAAGAAAACGAGGCCACACTGATTCCACACGAAGCTGCAGGTGGGGCCGGCATCACCTCACATTTGGCTGCAGGCGGATCCAGCAAGACCTGGCAGCTTTTATCACCAGTGAATCATGCTCAAATATCACTGGGGAGAAAAGCACCTCAACTAAATGAAGAGAAAGGACCTCATGGGGCCTGGCGTGGTTCTGTCTTCCCATAGCAGAGGCGCTCCTGGCTTTTGCCGGAGGTGGTGGGGTGACAAGGGGCAACTCCCCACAAATGACCTGCAGTTGGCTGCAGCTAAAATGAAGGTACCCTCAGTCCTGAGCTGCAGGCAGCTTCCCTACTGCAGCCTCATGGGTGGGGACAGCACAAAACACAGGCATCTTGAGCGTTGGGCTGTGGGAAATGTTGACCCAGGCCCAGAAGGAAGGAGGAGAGGAGAGATGAACTCCTGGAGGGGAAGTGTTGGACCTGCCTCTGCACCCTCACCGGTATGCAGGGTTCAAGAGCCTGGAAGAAAAGAAGCCAGGGAAATCACAAGGCAGTGGCTAGGAGCAAAGCCAGGACTGCAACACAAGCAGACGGGAGTCATTCGAAAGGGGTCGGCAGAGAGGGGAAATCAGACAAGACACAGAAGAACACTCATCGGTCCACAAATGTTTATTGAGCATCCACTATGTGCCAGGCAGTGTGCTAGGTGCTGGGAAAGGGGTAGTCAACAGGACACACATGTCCTTGCCCCCAAGGAGCTCACATCCCACTGTAGTGCAGGAGGACAGAGGAGGAGCACTTAATGGAGGGTGCTGGGGCCAGCCAGTGTCAGAGAAGGAGGTTTGGGCAGGAAAGGCACAGTGGAGGCCAAGTAAAGTGGCAGCACACCGCAGCGAGGCCCCAGGAGGTTCACAGGCTCCTGAAACTTCTGAACCCAGGCAGCCAAAGTGGAGCACACCGGACTTAACCACTACGCCACAGGGCCAGCAACAAGGGCACTCTTTGCTCCCCTCCCTGGAGTCCTACAGTTCCTCTGTCAGTGCTGTTCCATCCAGGATTAATTGGATTCTGGCTCTCTTCCCATATGTTTCTAGAACGTTGCTTTCATGAAGGTACTAACCTGCTCAAAAGCATTCTATGACAATTCACTGCCTATAGAATGAATTCACCAACATTTTGGCCTGGCTTCTCACACCCTATACAATCTGCCCCAATCCATCTGAACACAGCCGGAACAAAAGGTCCCCACAAGGGACCTGCCAATCCCTGTTCACAGTCACCTGCATAACCACGTGACTAGCTCCACCCCCAACTCTGACCAAATTTACTTACATATTTATGAATGTCTCCATTTTTATATATGAACCCTAAACACAAGGGTCTATGTATTCACACGGTTACACATATTTGGGCCATGAGTCCCAATAAGACATGATTGGAGAAATCTAGAGAAGGGCCCGAGGCCCAACTAACACCCAACACTCAGATGGTCTGAAATTCCCTCTTAGCTATTCATTGATTTAAGCATTAGCCTGACTAGACAATTTTTTTAATTAAAAATACGTAGTGTTGTGACCCAGCAATTCCAGTCCTAGGTAGAAAGCCATCGGAAATGCCTACAGTCTTCCCCCAGAAGACATATACAAGAATGATCATGCAGCCCTGGTTGCAATAGTCCCAACCTAGAAATTATCCAAATGCCTGTCTACAGTAGGACAGATGAATTATGGTACATTCACATAATGAAATGCAATACGGAAACGAGAATGCACAAATGCAACCACACAAAGCAATATGGATGAATTCCCAAGCATAATGTTAAGTGAAATAAGGCAGACACAAAAGAGTAATACCATACGATTCCATTTACCTAAAGTTCAAACACGGGCAAGACTAAGCTATAATGTTCAGAGGACAGTGGTTCCCCTTGGGAGCATGCTAATGACTGGCAAGTGGCTTCTGGAGTGCTGATAACATCCTATGTCATGATCTAGATGCTAGATCCATGAGTATATTCACTGTGTGAAAATTTATTGAGCCAGGCACCTATATTATCTGCATTTTTTTCTATGTATGTAATACTTCAATAAAAAGTTTACCTTAAAAAAGGAAAAAGAAAAAGAAACCAATATTGATGAAGGTGCACAGAAATTGATGCCTTCTTACACAGGGGAATGCAAATTAGTATAGCTTTAAGGAAAGGAATCTGACAATATTTATCAAAACTTTAAAAAACTTCATAGCCTTTGACCTAGTAATTCCAGCTCTAAGAATTTATCATCAGGAAATAATGAATGTGTACCATGGTACTTGTCACAGAATTATTTATAATAGGAAAAGTTCTGAAACAACCTAAATGTTGAGCACGTGTGTAGTTATTGTGCAGCCACTAAAATATGTCTTAGAAAATATTCAATGAAAGGATTATGGGAGATTTTAATTTCTTCTTTTGACTTTCTGTTTTTTCCAAATTCCCTACAATGAACATGTATCACATGAGAAGAGAGTTATTTAGAAATAAATAAATGCAAATACCCATGCAGAAATTAATAACTTAATTCAGCATTCACTTAACAAATAAGTACTGAAATCTCCCATTGCCAGGCACTGGGGATAGTAATAAATATGGCTTAGGGCCTGCCCTCAAGAACCTTAGTCTAGTCAGACATGAAGTTGAATGTGAATCATTCACAGCCAATGCAATGGGAAAAGTAACCAATCTGAAGTCAAAATACATAAACTCAGTCTCAGCTCCACCATTTAAATTTTTTTTCAGCACCTCGGTAGGTGAGCTCCTCTCTCTATTCATCAGTTCCTTCATCTGTAAAATGATATAATAAGGGCTCTCCTGGCTACCTCATCCTGATGTAGTCAGCTGCAAAGGAGAGTCTACTGAGAATGCTCTGAAGATGTAGGCTGTAAATATCACAATAAGGTTATCCTCCATGTCATGAACAAAAGGGGTACACACGTGCTCTCCAGTTCTTTTAAGAAACATCATGCCTCCCAGCCTTCCTCCTGCCTCAAGGTTCCTCCACCCTCCCTTGAGCCTTGCTCTTGTTGCACCGTCCATGACAGAGTGACTAGTGGCTAAAGGCAGAGGGAAGTTCTTTTTATCATTGAATTCTAGCTGTATCGCATGATGGTAGAGAATGCGGTCTGCGTAACATTAGCTTTTTGGCATGTGCTGAGATTTCCTTAGTGGCCTTGTTCACACTCAGTTTCTATAAATGTATGCCTGAAGAGAAGGTGTAGTTTCCATTTGTAGGGCACAGGGTTATAAATAGATCCACTGGCTGATGCTCATTACTTGTCTTGTTTGAACCTTTTACACCCTTACGAATTTGCATCTGCTTGATCTACCTGTTTCTACAAGGTGTGCTAAAAATCTCCTACAGTAATTGTGAATGTCTTTTTCTACCTGCAATTCTTTTAATTTCTGCTTGCCGTATTTTGAGGCTATGTTGTTAGGCACATAAAGATTCATGATTATTATATGTCCTAGTGGTCTGTCCCTTTTATGATTAAGTAATGATCCTCTTTCTCTATTTATGCTTTTCTCCTTACTTTCTACATGGTTATTAACATTGTAACACCAGCTTTCTTTTGGTATCTGCATAGCATATCATCTTCCAACCCTTAGCTTTCAATCTTTCTGTATGTATGTGTCTTATAAATAGCATATACCTGGATTTTGTCCTTTTTAAAAAAAGATTTTTTTTTTAATACAAGGTTTCTCTCTATAATGGGAGAGTTTGGCCTGTTTTGAGGATGATATCAGCTTGGGGTTCCATTTTCTCATGGATAAATTTTGGTTTTGTGTTTGTTTTTTTCTCACTCCTGGCATTTGGCAGATGGCACATTTCTCCGTAGATTCCCTGAGTTGATGAGTGAGTGTTCATGGTTCTCATTTTACAGAAGAACCTGTCCTTCGTGACTCCTGGGATTAGTCCATTACTTTCGCAAACACCGGGAGTCAGTCCTGAGCTCCCCTCCCCTTAAGGGACTTAGAGCCTCAGTCTGTATTCATTTTACCCTATATCAGGTCTCTATACCTGTGAAGCTTTTGGCTTCAGCTCCCACTATTCTCAGAATTTTAGTCTCTCTCCTGGCAATATCCCTCTCTTGGTCTGAAGCCCAGCCTCAAATATCATTTTTTTGGGTGGAGGTTGTTGTTATGCTGGCCATCTTGGTGTAGGACATTAAGATCAGGTGTGTGTCTGTGTGTGTATGTCAGGGGGAGGGGAAGGTTGTGCATTAATTCTTGGTCAGCTGGATCCACCATGGTAACCAGAAATAAAACAATGAAATAAAGATAGTAGAAAAATCCTCGAAGTGCTGAAATAACTGACACCCTAGAACTGTGTACCCAGAAAAAACATCTTTTAAGAATGAAGGTGAAATGAA
This sequence comes from Ceratotherium simum simum, assembly GCF_057802395.1. Classification (NCBI taxonomy): domain Eukaryota; kingdom Metazoa; phylum Chordata; class Mammalia; order Perissodactyla; family Rhinocerotidae; genus Ceratotherium; species Ceratotherium simum. The sequence goes on from NC_141913.1 coordinate 37,396,964, forward strand.
GACATTACCAGAAAAACTGAAAGTGAGAGAGATCACTACCAATGACTATGTCAATGAAGGTACTTCTAAAAGATGGACAGGTAACTATTTAATGATCAAATGTTCAACTCACCAGGAAAATATAATAATAAGTCTCAACTTGTATGTACTTAATAAAATACCCTCACAATAGGCAAAGAAAAACTTAATAAAAGTACAAGGAGAAAAGGGCCAAACAGACATAATTTCCCATTATGGTGGGAAATTTTAAAACTCTTCTCACAGTAATTGATAGATCAAACAGATAGAACAAGCAAGGATACAGAAGTTTTGAACTTTTAACTTTAAATAATTAATATTTGATTTAATGCAAAGCCTTGCACCCCAAATTAGAGAACACATATTCTTGAGTTCACAGAGAATAATTTTAAAAACTGACAAGATATAAAGCAGTTTCAGATAATTCCAAATAATAACACAGTCCATGTTCCCTGATCTTAATGTCATTAAATTAGTAATAAAAGATAACTAAAAAACAGATAGAAACAAAAATTATATTTGTAAATTTAAAAATACTGATTGAAAACAAAATCGTAATAGAAGTTTTTAAATACTTAAAATTGAATGATAATGAAAATACTATCTATCAAACTTGTGAGATGCAGATAAAGCAGTGTGTAGAGGGAAATTTATAGCCTTGAATTCTAATATCATAAAAAGAAGTTAATTAACAATGAACTAAATTAGAAAAAAAATCAACAGACTAAAACCAAAGAATATATAGAGAGGAATATAAAAAGAAAAAATTAACAAAACAGAAAATAAAGATACAATAAAGAAAATTAACAAAGCAAATAGACATCTCTTCAAAAGACTAGCCTCTGGTAAAACTGATTAAAGAGAGCGGGAGGAGAAGAAGAAATCAAAGAAAGAAAGTGGAGGGAGCTAACTTTAGATACTATAATGATCTTTAAAGATCATATGAAAATTAGGCCAATATATTTGAAAACTTAAGTAAAATGGACAAATTCCTAGAAGAATATAATTTACAAAAATGGATTCTAAAACAAATAGAAAACCTGACGAGTCTTATAATCAGTAAATATATTGAACAAGTAATCTAAAATCTTCCCACAAAGAAAATAAGAGGCCCAGATGGTTTTACAGGCAAGTTCTATCAGACAGGCAATGAGTAAACCATTTCATCTTGTATATAATCCTCTTAGAGTATAAGAAAAGAAAGGCTACTTTGTAATCCATTTTGTAAGGCTAATGAAAGCTTCAGATCAGGAAAGTAATAAACATTTGAAAAAGCTGCAAAATAATTGATAAACCAAATACAGAAATATGTTTTTAAAAGATATATATCATTTTCAAGTTGAATTTTTCCAAGAAATTGGAAAAATTAGCTTAACATTAGAAAATCTGCTAGTGTAATTCACCAGAGTAATGGATTAAAGGAGACTAAGCATATAATCATCTCAGAAGAGGGGGAAAAGCATGTGACAAAATGTAACAGTTATTCCCGACAAACTCTTAGCGAGCTAAGACTTGAATAGAGCTTCTCTAACCTGATAAAGGTCATCTAATGCAATGGTGATAATTAATCTGATGTACTGGGAACATTCCCTTTAATATCTGGAACAACCCAAGGCTGTCCTTCATCTCTGCCTCCATTCAACTCTGTCCTGGGCACTCCTCGCTAGTACATTAAGGCAAGAGAAAGAAATAAAGGGTATACAAATTGGAAAGGAAGAAATGAAACTATCATTATTTGAATATGAAATAACTTTCTACAGATCTAAAAGAACTTACAGCAACGCATTAATAAGAATAGGAAGGTTGCTAGTTATAAGATCAATATACACAACAATTGTATTACTACATACCTGAAAAAAAAAAAGAAATATTTTTTAAAATAGATATCATTTGGTATTAGAAAGAATTAACATCTATTGAAACCAAAAAGCAGAAACAGTTGATTGAACTTCACTGACCAATCAAGGCAATGCGACACCACTTCCTATCTATCACGTAGTACCAGGCACTGATGAGGATAAGTGGCAGTGCTCACACACAGTTACTGGGAGCATAAACAGATTTTTAAAAAAACATTGGAGAGCAATTGGGTGATATAAAAATAATAAATAAAGACACACGTCTCCTAAGATCCAGAAAATTCACTTCTAGGTACATACTTCATTTCTAGTCTCTCACATTTGTGTGCCTGGACACAAGTTCAAGGATATTAATCACAGCATTGTAAAGGCAAAAGAATTAGAGGCAACCTAACTGTCCATCAACAAGAGAATGGTTTGATGATCTGTGGAATACTATGAAGCAATGAAAAACAATGGGGCAGAGCTCTATGTACTGACATGAAAGGCATTGGGTTAAGCAAAGAAAACCAAGGACCTACAGAAAATAGAATATAATTTTTAAAACTCTGCAAAACATAATTATGCATTTACATATGCATTCATTCAACAAATATTTATCCAGTACTTACTAGGCGCCAGGTATGCTTTTAAGTGCTGAGGAGACAACAGTGATCAAAAAATGCAAAAAACTGTATGTGGACCTTCAGGCCTTATGTAGACCTGTGTGTACGTTTGGGCATAGCAAAATCCTGGAAGGGTGCACACTAACTATAGTAGGACTTTCCGCCAAAGATAGATACAATGCAGATATTCATACAATGAAATACCATATAGCAGTTAAAATAAATGAACTTGATGTCTATGTAGCAATATGGATAGAAATTTTATGTGCTTCAGTCACTAATCTTGCTAAGACTCAGTTTCCACACTTGTCAAAATAGGGTTATAATATGCTATACCTTCTTTATGGGGTTGTTGTATGCTTTCAAAGAGACCATTTATTTAGAGAATTTAGCATATAGAGGGTGCTCAATAAATGATAGCTATTAATATTTTCACAAAGGGAAGGAAAGAGGCCTAGACCATCCACAGGACTGTGGATGGCTCCATGCTGCCCCATGCCACGCCTATGGGTTCAGGCTGGGGCTGTGGGCTCTGAAGGCCAAAGGCTGTGGTGCCAGAGCCCTCGGGAAATCATTCTAGTCTTACTCCCTGTAAGCGCCCCGGCCACCCTAGGGGTGTTCCCTTAGGGCTGCCCAAGCTCCTGGGGGTAACTAGCCTCTGCGGGAGGGAAAAGCTGGGCAATGGCTTCTGTGAGTGGAAGCAGTTACAACCTTCAAGCCAGGTAGCGGCATGCCACTGGAGAATGTGTCCCACTCTGGTTCCCTTGCTGCAGGGCAGACCCTAATTATCTTGGGTTGCTGAGCAGAACTGCTCCCCTGGGTGTTTTGAGGGTCATTAGGAGCATCAGGGAACCACTGAGGGACAGCCTATGTTTCCTTCTCTGGGCAGGCAACAGGGCCTATAGCTAGAAAAAGAAAAAGAACATGCCCTGAGCTGGACCGTTAGTCAGCTCTGTGCCCAGACCCATGTCTCCTAGGCCTGCATGCTCTTCCCTGCTGAGAGAAAACAGGCCCCTCATCTCACCTCAGGGAGTGTCTGGCTGATCAGACACCCCCTTCCCCATACTCCAGGGGGCTGCAGCCAGGATGGCCTAGGCAAAACCATGCATGGGTGCCACTGGGTTCTGAAACCCTGCCCCTGCCACCTCCCTCACCAGGGGGTGCCTTCCTCCTTCTCCACATACATGCCTGGAGAGACAATGGCTGAAGGTCAAAATTCCTGGCCCAAGCCAACGTATCAAGTGCTTATCACTTCCGAGAAATTGTGAAAAGAACATTCTCCAGACACTCTAAAATGAGAGGCTCCTCAAGTAATATTTATCTGTGCGAAAGTCAAAAACATTGGCTGCCTGGTATCATCTCCCTGGACTCTAGAGAAGTCTCTACAGAACTTTCTGCTTTCAGGACAAAATATAAAGGAGCCCTTGGTTCGGTGCGCTGGCCACCTTCAGTAAGAACACACCTCCACCAGTTAGAGGGTTTGGCTGAAGAGTCTTGCTTGTAAACAGAGCATTTTAGCAGCCTTAGACCACGAATTAGCCAAACTTTTATAGAAACGGGCACCTCCCACCCCAGCTCTTGTCATCTTGATTTCTAGGTGGTCCCACAAACTCAGGGAGGGGAGCATGGGGGGCTGGAGAGCCACACCTCCGAGGATGGAAAAGGAAAGACAGTTGAATCTTCTCGATCCAATTGGCCTGGATTCAATGAACCACAAAAGCTATTCCCATAAAAAGGCTTCTTCCCCCAGGGGATTAAAATCCAAGAGAAACTCAGAAGCAGTAAGGTGGCAACAGCCCCGAAGAAAGCGCCAAAGGACTGGAAAGCTGGATGAGACCCGTGCTCCAAAACCCACGGCCTCCTCATTCCCCGGGATGGGCGGCATCTGGACCTGGTTGTTACGAAAATCTTCTTAACCTGTATGTGGCATTGCAAATTTGGAAAGTGCTTTAAAATCATTTGTATTCATAGACCTATAACTAATCAAAATAGCGCACTGTTCCATAACCACAGCCATTATGATCGCTGCAGTCAAAATTATTTTCCAGTGTTCTTGACTAAGGAATGGAGTCACTGTGGGGGTGAAGAGAGGCCTGGAAAGGGAAAGCAGCAGTTAGGGGGACTGGTCAAGGCTTCTGGAGTCTAGAGGCAGGGTGAACTCACACCATAGAAGACGCCAGACTTCTGCTACTGAAAACTCTAACAGGAGACTCAACCTCATAAAAATTGCTGCCATCTGTTAAGCACTGACGTCTCGGTCACTGCCCATACCTTATCATGAATGTCCGTCACTCCTCTGGGAAGCAGGTCTATCCTCCCGTTCTGTGGTGGGGAAAACTGAGGAATGGAGGTTAACCACTTGCCCAAGGTCATACCACTAGTGAGGACAGAGCGAAGTTTGGGATGAGGCCTGTCTGACTCCAGAGCTTTTCACTATGAGCCTCTCTGCCTTTCTAAGCTCCAAGTTGCACAGACCCACTAAAGCCCTCCAGGTCAGAAACAGCCTGTATGGAGGCACCTGCCTCCCAGAAGGGCTCAGTTTTATACCAGAATCAGCTACATAGGACTCTGCTTTATTCTTCTAACCATCCCCTCTCCTGCATCTGACCTTGGAGAGGCCAGGAACAGCAGTGGCAGGAGGGAAGAGGGGCAAGTAGAGAGAAAAGATGCCATCCACGCCCGTGCTTCTCTGCAGATTCCAGACCTGGGCAGGGACCTGGGGATGAGGCAGGTTCAAAAGGAGGCTAGAACTGAAAAACGGGATGAGAGATTGAGCTTTGGGTTTTAAACTGGGCTGGACTTTCAATATCTAAAAACAAAGCCATGCATTAATACCTGGGTGTGACCGGAAAAGCTAGGGGATCTGCCCAAGAGTTGATACAGGACTGGAAAGAAGAGCCCAAGAAGTGGTACGAAAAACTGTAAAGGGAGAAAAACAGAGCTCTTGCATGATTTCACCCACTGAGCCTGGCTCGTGGCACGAAACGTTGAAATCCACCACTCCTGTGACTACTGCTAATTATTGATCCCTCGCTCAGTGGCAGGCACTGTGTTGACACATCAGCCAGCTGTAATTAACTTTCCTCGTGTCTAACCTCACTAGACGGCCCACTCTCCGGGTAGGAACTGTGTCTTGCTCAGTATTGCAGCCTCTGTGCCAGCCCACTGTCTGCAGACCCTCCATAAAGATTCAAGAAATAAATAAACGAATGCTCTAAACCGTCAATCATCATTTGGTGTTTATTATTATTCACATCATCTCCCATCTCATCTCCTTCTCTTTTCGACACTGTTTCAATCTGGTGGAGATACGAACCAACTTCCGAATGGCCCCCAAAGAAGGAGGATGGTAACCGGGAGGCAAAAACAGTCCAAAGATCGAAAAGACAAAGTATGAATCATCAAAGGGAAAAAGTGTAGAATTGGGAGAAAAATTGTAGCAAAGAACCTCTCATCTATTCCCTGTGAGGCACAGGCACGGACGTCCAGTAGGATCAGTCATTTAGTCCAGACCACTATTACGATTTATCAACATTTTTTTTTAACTCCCCTGAGAACAATGAAAGGAAGCAAGCTAGAGATCCAGGCCCATGGTGGCCGTGCTTTCTTGGCCAGGTGCTGCGGCCACCGCAGGAGTCATTAGGAGGCACGAAGTGTTTACCTCCCTGGAGAAGGGTGAGCTAGTCGCTCTGGTGTTTCAGAATGCACCGCCCCCTGGGACCTAGGCAGAGAACATCAGCAGAGGCCGGAGAGGGGACTAAGCAATCAGCAGGTGCGGCCGCACATTCCAACCCGGAATTCTGAATTAATCACCTGCAGGAGGCACAATGGGCAGATGGGAGGGAGTTGCAGGGAAGGAATCAAACCAGCAGCTGCTAAATTTAGCCTGGTTCCCAAAGCAAGACTTAATTAAATTAATCCTGCGCACCCCACTCCAACCTCCAGCCCCAGTTCCCAGGTGGGTTTTTTCCGTTTCTAGCTTGGCTCACATTATAACATGGGCCTCCAAACGTTGATCCCCTTGACAGGTGCCCCAGGCCAGCTCCCCTGGTGCTGGCGCTGGGAAGGAAGCACAATTCCCAACTGTCCTTGCTGCTCCTGCCGTGTTGGGTGCAGCCTGGAGCAGGGCCATTTGCAAGGCTATGCCAGGCAGACGGCTCTCCACCTGCTGAGATGGACCCAGTACTCGCTGCCCCCCCACTCCCAAATGAGGCAGGGCCCTCACATCATGGCAAGTGTTTTGCTGACCTGCTCAGGCTCCGGCTTCCACACGTCCAAGGCTGGCCTTCCCTTGTCATTGTCTGTCCCTACACAGAGGGCTTCACCCCCTCTAGCACCCACAAGGCAATTAGTTCAGCCGATCTCAGAGCATCCCCAGGGGTGTGACAGGGAAGGTTATTACTGCGCCATGTGTCAGTTGACTGAGCTATTGGTTTCCAACATTCCAACTCAGACCCCTTCCCTTCAGAATCTGTAACTTCCCCTGCACTCACCACCCTGCCATTCGCCATCATCCTTTTCATTTATACAACTTAACTGAATAGGAATTAGAGGACCTGAGGCCCGGTCTCCACTCACTGCAAGTTTGCTGCAGGACAGTGAACAGAATACCTCCCTGCTCCTCGTGGTGAAATAGGAGATGGGAAGGCATGCCCTAGGGTTGAGCAAGAAAGTCAGCATCACTCAGGGAGCTCTCTAAACCACACTTGGCACTCACTTCCTCCTGCACAGTGGAGAAGCCCAGGTCCAAACTCCACTGTGCATCAGGATCACCTGCAGGCGTGGTCGACAGAGGCGCTGGGTCCACCCTAGAGTCTTGCTTCAGCAGGCCCGGGGTGGGGCCTGGAGATTTACATCTCAATAAGCTCTCAGATGATGCTGATGCTGATGCTGCAGGTCCAGGGACCACACTTTGAAAGCAGTTGCTCTGGGTGATGGCTATCACCATTCCCTGGGGCTTACCCCTGACAGTTTTTTAGACTTGTTGGGCAGTATTTTGTGGAGGCAGAGGTAGGACCAAACTCCTGGTCCCAGGTGACCTCCAGTCCATGCTCCTTCCAGGATGCATCCTCCAGCTAAGTGAGGAGGGTGGGATCCAGCGGTGGCAAGGAGCTGGAAACTTCTCCCTTCCCTGGCCACCCACAAAGTAGTTCACCTTCTGGGACCCAAGCCCAGGAAGATTCAGGATACCATGTTTCTGGCCTGAGGGAGTCAGCTTCTCTGGTGGTCAAATTCAATTCACCAAACCTTTCTGGACCTCCTTCTGTGCCTGGCCCAGTTTTGGGCTGAAGTGGTTCAAGAGGCCTAAAGCAGCCTCGAATCCACAAGGAGCTTAAACTCTAGACGGCAGACCTGAAACCATTCTAAAGAAAAAGCCCCACACCTTCTGACTTCGCTTCTCTTCCTTCACTCTCTGTCCAGCAGCCGCAGGAGAAGGTTACAGGCTGAGCGGGTGGGTGGGGCGAGGGCGGTGGGGAAGGGGTCCATTTCTGAGTATCTGGAAAATCCTGGGACAGAGTGTTGCACTGGGCCAGTTAGGGACATGGCCTGGGATCCTGCGTGAGCTAAGTCTGTCCCACTACATCAATCCTTCTCCTCCACTGCCACCCGACAGGCAGTGCCCAGAAAGGAAGCCATGTCCAGGTCAGTGGGTTCCCTCTGACCAAGGGCCCTGCCAGGGCTGTGCCTCTTCCCCAGAAGGACCTGTCACCTGGACCTTCCCAACCACCCTCCATTTCCGCCTTTCTTGACCCCACTTCCCGCTCAGGCTGCCAGCCCCAGCAGTGGCCTCCCGGATTGCTGGTAGGCGGCAGGAGGGCCCAGGCAGAGCAGACCCAGTGCTGCCCGTGGGGCAGGAGGGGAGAGGGCTTCCCATGCCCCCTGTTGAGCCCAGCAGGCAGTCTTCTCCTCCAGGCTGCACCCTCAGAAAGCCGCTCCCTGGAAGGGCTCCTCACTGGGGGAGCCTCGAAGGGTCTCTGCTAAACTTTCACCACTGAGGGCCCAGCCTGAGCTCCAGCATCTCATGAATCTCTCTCCTCCCCCCCTTTTTTTCCTCTAAACTTTCTCCTTCTGTTTTCCTCGTCCCTCTCTATTTGTCTTTTCCCTACTTTTGGAAATAATTATGGTTATTTAAAAAAATTAGGTAATGCAGGCACACAATACAACATCCAAAAAGCATAAAAGAACATATAGTGAAAAGAAGTTTCCCTCGTGTAACGCACGCAAGTGTCCTGGGTCTCCTCACAGAAGGGACCCCTGCCCCCCCATGTCCTGTGAGTCCTTCTAGAGAAAGGCTATCTGTATGCCAGAATATTCGTAAGCGGTCTCTTTTCTACACAGATAGTGGCTTACTACACAAGCTGCTCTGTAGCTTGCTTTTTTCTTTTACTTTCTTGTTTAATTACAAAATATTCCAAATGTATTGACAAATAGTGAGTCACCCCTGACCCCACCTCCAGTCTCCAGCATCATGACGTCTTACTATTATGCGGTGTTTACCCTTGGATGTTGTCTTGAGAAATAAAACATTACGTATATAGTTGGGGCCCTCTAGACCAGTTCCTGGTCCTGTTCCCCACTCCTCTCTCCCCACAGGGAAGCTCTATCACGCACTTGCTGTTCATTGTCCCTTATCTCCCTGCTTGTCTCTCTCTCTCCCCAGGCTCCCTCCCACCTAAAGAAATCCCTTCTGGGCTAGGATGTGTTCAGTGGTTTTCTGAGCCGGCCACCGTAGTCTGTCTGGAATATGGCAGGCATCTGCAGCTATTTCCCTGTTATCCTAACAAATAAGTTGCTGTTAGAACGGGCCTTGGCACTGCTGCAGCATTGGGCAATTGTAGGATGTTTTAAATCTCAGACTCCCAAATAGCACTGTCCCCTTCAGTCAGAAGTCATTGCAAGTAGCATACATCACAGCTAAAAATCAATGCCTGCTAATGTCCCTGCAGGAAGGCAGAACATTAACTTCATGAATTGTCCTTCTGTTTACACGCTCATTAGGAGGATAAAATGTTACTGGGGTTGGGTCAGGCTCTTTGCTGCCTCAGAGGTGGTCCTGTATAAAATTACATGCCTTAATTTTGGTATGGTCTGTGTCACGCGTTAAACGCCTACGGTAGCTACAAAATGCAAACTCCATCTCTTCTCTTTACGATCACTAAGTGTTCTAATATCAGGGTAAGGACAGTGAGTTGAGACTGCCTTGTTTGTCTTGCTGTAAACTGAGACCTGCCCGTTGTTCTTCCCACTGGGGGCACCAGCCTTTCCTCGTTGGTGGAGATGGCTGTGGGCACTAACATGGTGGGCTGGGGCTCAGCAGGCAGCCCAGTGCTCTATACCTGCTGTTTAAGGTCCTCTCGTCTTGATAGCCACCTCTAGACTGGGAATCCAACTGACAGGGATGCTCGGGGTGCCTGAGCCCTCTGCTCCAGTTTCCCCTCTCTGCCGATGGCCCAGACCAATGCCACAGCACTACCACTCAGAGCTGGGAGCACTTCCGAGACAATCCCAGCCCCACATTCATCATTTTCAAATGAGGCAACCGAGACCCAGAGACAAGGAGCCAGTGGCCCAGGGTGCCCAACCAGCTGGCCCATCGGAGCCCTCACAGGGGCCAGTGTCCCTTAGCAGGGCCAGGCCACAGCACGTGTGGGCCAGGGTGGGGGTGAGAAATTGTTCTCAGTCTCTGGCCCTGTCTGGGCCCCTTTCCCTGCTTGCACCCAGGTCCCCAGGATCCCCCTCCGCTCTGGAGGTCTGTCCTCGAGCACCTGGGCTCTTACCAGAAGCTGCCCTCCAGAAGGAAGAGCACAGGAAGAAAAGCAGTGATTCCGCGTGCCTGCGCATTTCTGCATCTTGTCCCACATCCACGTAGTTCAGATTAGGTTGTGGTTGGCCGCGTGGTTTTGGAGGGACAGAGCCTTGCCGGCTCCCCCACTCACCCTCACCGCCCATTCTCCTCTAACGCACAGCACAGACATGAGTGTTCCAGTCCTGTCCCCGCCTCAAAGATGCATCCCTCAGACACCCTGACCGCAGGACGGGCAGGCAGGGCATGGGTGGAGGTGGGGCAGCAAACAGTGACATGGGAGGATGTCGCTTGGCAACGGGAGTGAAGAGGAGGGGAGGACTAGGGAGAGGGAAAGGCCCTCCTGGGTCCGTGCAGCATGACCTTTCTCTATATCAGTGCTCAGCACTCCTGGGGGTGAAGAAACGCGTCTCCACTCTCACGAGGCAGGAGTTTGTGCTTCCCTTGTACTCAGTGCATTCTCACGGCTCCCTCCATCATCCACTCCCTGCCACCAACACTAACAAGAGCAATTAGGGTTTATACTTGTAGATGCTTCGTCCTTAGGAAAGCATCTTAGCATCCATTGCTTCATTTGATCCTCACAATGCCCCAGTGAGGTGGACAGAAAAGGTATGTTCTGGCCTCTTCTTGCATATACATGAGGAAAATGAGGGAAACGACAAAGGAGGTGAAGAGCTGAACTGGATTTTGAAGTTGGAGCTCCTCACTACCAGACCTGGTTCTCTCCCCGACTCTGCCCGGGGCCACCCTGGGAGCTGTCATTGGTAGGCTGTGATGCCAACAATTGGGAGAGACAGGAAGAGAGATGGATGAGATGGGAGATGAGGGTGGCAAAAGATGTAGATGGGACAAAAACAGTCCCCCTGGGTCCAGGTGTAGCTGAGTAGGAGTCAGCCAGGTGAAAGGGAGGATGGCGGAGGCTACAAGGAGGATGGGGAACACACCAGGCTGAAGACAGCATGTGCAAAGGCCCTGTGGGGTGAGAGAGCTTGGCTCCCTTGAGAAGTGACAATGGTTGAAGCATAGAGGTGATATCTATTTTCCTGCATGTTAATATTAACTGATGTCAGATACAATTTTGTTTATGCCACATTCACACCCAAAATGAATTTGTGGCTGCTTATGAAAAAGTAACAGATATTATAGATGAAGGGAATCCTAAAAGACCACTTGTGGGGTGAATGCCATGCTCCTCAAACGTTACAGGGCCTAGAATCCCCTGGGACCTTGCACACTCTGGGTGGGAGTTCTGGGACGGGGCCTGAGATTCTGCATTTCTAACAAATTCCAGGTGATACTGACACTGCTGTCTTGAGAACCACACATCAAGGAGCAAAGTTAGCAGCAGACACTAGAGCTGTGGCTTTAACTTTGCCACACATTAGGGTTACCTTGGGAGCTTTTAAAACATAAAGATGCCTGAGCCCCACCCAGTCCAATCGAACCAGACTCTCTGAGGGTGGGGCCTGAGCATCCGTATATTTTTAAAGCTCCCCCGGTGATCCTAATGTGCAGCCAGAGTAGAGAACACCGGGCTGGATCGCTCATGAGTTTCGGGTTTTATCAATCATCTCCTCCCAGCAAATGAGTTATGAACACAGTCTCCCTCGCAAAACAGAACTTTACGGGCAGGGCGTGTGCAGGCACTGAAATGTGAAAGCAGATGTTTCTGCATCAAGTAGGAACCACACACTGTGGGAGCTGGACAGCGAATTCAACCCTCATTTTCCAGCTGAGGCTACTGAGGGCCTGGTGAGTGGCAGGGCCAGGACAAGAACCCTGGTCTCCCAGCCCCAGTCCCGCCTTCTTTCCATTCCCCATGCAGATATGAAGCAGGAAGGCTCCTGAAAGATGCAGGGCTAGATGGGGTGTGGTCAGGTTAAGAGGAGTTGCAAGTGACAAGTGACATCCAGAAAGGAAATGGGTGGAGAAAAAATGTCAGAGGCCCTAGGTAGAGGAGGCCACCCCTAGTTCCTTTCGAACCATAGGATTTGGGCAGTGATCGCTCTGCCCATGTGACAGACCTGGAAGGCTTTTGTGAAGTAGCACACGGGCACAGCTATGCTGGGGGGACGAGAAAGGCACTGCCAGGGCAGGGATGGGTCGGGAGCCCACAGGACAGCTTTGCTACAAAGCCAGGGCTTTCCTGGGCTGAGGACATATCTCAGAGAAGAGGTGGGTGGGGCACAGCCTGGGCTCAGGTTTTAGGAAGTTTTCAGAAATTAAAAAACATCACATACTTGACCATCCACTGCTAATGCCCTCCAAGGACCCAGTGATGTTATTTACTTGTCGAGAGCATGGAATGCCATTATTAGTCTGTTGTCAGGCACCCAGGCATCCATGACAGATGAGGAAGCGGGTGGGACAGGAGAAGCTGAGCCAGGAAAGAACTGAAAGGACAGGACAGCTGGCCGCAGTCACCAGAAGGGCTGTTTGTGCAGAAAGGGAGCCAGAGTGGAGAGCCCTGATAAGGGGCTGGGGAGGTGGGAGGTGGCAAGTAGGTGCAGAATGTGGCTCAGTCTCACAAAGAACTCTCCAACAATGAGGGTTATCTGAGAGTGGAACTGTCCGCTGTGCAGCACCATGCAGCACAGGAGATATCTGAGCAGAGGTTGGACGCCAGCTCTCATGGAGACTGTGGGAAAAGTGATTGACAGGTGGAGGTGGGATGAGAAGCCTGGGATGTTTTCTACCAGATCTCAGATTACACTGACTTCCCGGTGAGGCTCAACTTTTGAGTTCTCTGCCCTTGCTGGCTTGGAAGAACTGGGGCTGGGGCAGTGAGGGGAGGGGCTCACTGTGGCTTCCCACTTGGAGGAAGGCGGGGCAACCCGCCTGGAGACCAGGCTTGTGTAGACCAGCGGGAGCATTCTGATAGATGGACCTCAGGGGAATAAAGGCTTGATTCTTCAGAAAACCTCTGTAAACCAGCTCTTATCCAATCTGGCAAACATGGGCTCCAACTGCCATCTCTTGACTGTGGGGGAAAGCAACGGCCAGTCCCAAGGTTTCTGAGAATTCTCAGGGGTGTACATTTCTTGTCACCTCCATCTCTGACTTCTGTCTCTTGCAGAATTCCCCTCCCTCCTCCATGAGTCAAGGATGCTCCTTTAGCTCTGTCCTGCAATCCCCCACAAGGAAGACCCATCCCCTCTCCCTGGTCTTCCCCGGCGCCCCCAGCACTGTGCACTCAAGCTGCATGAGGAGGAGTAGGTGCCATCGGAGATTCAGGGTTCAGGAGAGGGGAGACCCACTAGGAATTTTAAACTGAAGAGCAGACGTCTCCTGTTCTTTGACATTCCCGTGGCCATTTCCACAAACTCAATCCCAGCCTCCAACCAGGATCCTCCCTCTCTCCCTCCTTTTCACACAATTCCTGCTCATATTTATACAGAGGAGTTCTTCTCTCCATATACTTTTTTCTCTTTTCACTCATGCCCTCAAGGTCTCATCTCTCACCCAAATGACCTCTCAAGGTAGTTCTTAAATGAAAGCAGTTCCTTCCCTGGGAGAACACTAATGCCAGCAGGTAAAATAATAATTTTTCTCTCTGCTGCTTCTTCCATAACAGATAGCTGGCTCAGTCCGGCCAGATCGATGTCCTCTCTATATCTGGTGGACTAGCATGGATTTGCCGGATATGGATGCATGAATCTGAACTTGAACCTCTCAAGCGGCTTCTTACAACATCCCTCCACAATGGCCTTTCCCAAAAAACCACACTCCATAGCCGACCTCCAGTTCTGCTGGCAGCGGCTAAGACAAGTCCCAGCAAAGCTCTGCACCTGGCAGGTATCTGTGAACCATTTATTCGCAGTTCTGTTCTTCAGATCTGATCTGCTGCTGCATTCTCCAGCCTGGGGTCAACAGGACCCAGCTTCCCTTTGCAACCCCAGAGCCCACAATCCAAGCATCGTGTCTAGTTTTTAAAGTTTCTAGTCCCATTAGCGCTCACTGTGCTAGGAATGATGCAAGAAAGGGGATAATGAGGGCAGTGTCGTGCTGGCAGCTCAGCATGTGCTGGTCAGGCCACCAAGGCTTCCGCCTTCCCTCTCCCTCGCTTCCCCTCTCCCTGGGAGTGCTTCAGCATGCCCCCGTGCCACAGGACCGATATGCAACCACTGTGGAGAACACATCTTTGAATTTCTTGACTTCTGTGTACTTTAGTATCCAGTGATAGCGTTGTTTCTCTCCTGTCTCTTGACCTGCTCTCTCAGCTTGGAGGAAGGGGGAAGATTCGCCACTCCTAACAGTCTGCCTCTAAGGTTTGCAAAGAGCCAAAGCCAGAAGTGAGTGCACAAGCACCAGAGACTCCCGGCCCCGCCTGACAATCATCGGATGCTCCTTTTAATTCCAAGGATCTACAAGGAAGGGTGGGTGGGAAGTAAAGACTGAGTAGACAAAATGCCACGCAGTGTGACAGCAGGGGCCCAGGGACATCCTCTGCCTTCCTAGCTACCTTGAGTCCATGAGCAGTTTCCCGACACTCTACAAGTTCATTGCCATAGCACAAGGGGTTGACCTATAAAGTACAAAGTCCGTCACAAGGGATGATACTTAGAGTTTATCTTGGCTATGAGAACAGAGGTAGGGGTGAGAGATCTTGGCAAGGCTCAGAAGGTTGGAGACAGAGCCCAGGGAGCCTGGGAGAAGGAGGGAGTGAGGCCGCGACTCCAGGAAGCCACAGGCCTTGATTCCAGGCTCAGCTCCACTTCCGCTTTGCTCTGTGAACTTGGGTTAACTCACCCTTCTGGGCCTCCAAATCCCTTTTGCAAAGCGAAACCAAAAGTAAACTTATCTTGCTCCTCACACAGTGGAGAGTGGCTTTACCAGTTGCCTCGTTAGGGAAAAGGTTCTGTGATAAGAGTAGCAGGACCTCACTCTGTGCCAGGTACTGTTCTCAGCCTTTCACGGGTGTTAATCCTTCCAAGATTCCAGAGGCGGGAGCTAGGAACACCCCAGTTTTGCAGATGAAGATCTTGGGGCAACCAGCCTAGGGTCCCCCAGCTGGTCGGTGAGTGACAGAGCCAGGAGTGAACCCGGGCAGTCTGGCTCCGGAGCCCACACCTCGACCATCACACTCTGCGGCCTCTCTGTGTGCAAGGCCTGCGAGCACACAGCACGAGCCAGGCTGCTGCTGCTACTGCTCTAATCCAGTTCATGAGGGGACAGTGGGCCACCGTCACAAAACAGGGCCAGCCTGGAGTCCCTATTCTACTGAGAGCAGAGTAACTATCTAGATCCATTTTAAGACTGCAATGGGAAGGAGTTCTCAGCTCCAGTGTGGGGTAGGCACCTGTTGTTCAACACAATAGTGCTGCTAGATGTGATTTCTGGCACTAGGACTTCGTTTCAATCCCGTTTGAGACAAGGCTGGTTTTCCCTCTTGCATTCCACAAACCTCACACCCCAGGAAAGGATGAGGTGCCTGGAGCCTTTGCTACCTTTAATTAGGTGTGCTCTCATTGATTGATTGATTGATTTTCTTCCCTGAGTTGCAAAAGAGGACAGCGCCCCCGCTCCCCAGGTGCACAGGGCCTGCCACTGGAATTATAACAAGCACTAAGCAGGCCCAGCACGCCATTCCAGGTCTGTGAGGCCTCCGCCAGCTCTCTGTCAAACCTCAAATTGATTCTGAAATTGCTTTGAGGACGTAAAGTGGTGAACAATTTGAAACCCGTGTAATTATCTGAGTGGCTGTTGCTGGGTGACCTGGCCATCACTGCCTGAGACCATCTGAAGAGGCTAGACCTACGGTTCCAAAACGAAATGGTTAAAGGCTGTTGGGGATCTGCGACTCATGCAGGACTAACCCGCCCCGAATATTCTGGCTCAGAGGTCTGGAGTGGGGCTGCTCTGTGGGCGAATTAAAAGGCTACCCTTGGAAATACCGCCCAGACGTGGCTTTATGGACAGACTATTCAATCAAGTGAATATCTGTAGAGTACCCACCATGTGCCCAGCACCGTGGGAGACACGGTGGGCATACGAAGAGGTGGTACCCCTCATGGGTGCCATGTAACCTGAGTGGAGAAAATATTAACATGGGGAAAACATTAAATAATAATGCATTGTTCATTGTAGGACAGGATACACTAATGCCCGAATAAGTTGTAGCACTCAAAGCTGACAATTACAGAGAGTTATTGTGTCCCTGCCTGAGGCTAAATGCTTCTCACGTTCACGTGTGCTCAGAACCTCCTTAGGGTTTGGTACAGATATAGAAACTGAGGCTCAGAGAGCTGAAGTCACAGGCCCAGGCTCCCCTTGGCATCACCGGTGGCCTGCCCACGAATGATTAATCCACGGGAAACATGAAGAAAGCCAAGCCTTACGCTATGCAGCCTCAGCTCACCAATGTTTTTGAAAGAGAAACTCTCAGAAACACATTCTGGAAAGAAGAAAACCAGAGCCTGAGCCCTGGGTCACCAGGGTTGCAAGCCCAAGGTTTGTACCACTTAAAATTTCTGTGAACAAGCATTAGTTCCAAACAGAAATCCAAACTTGAACACTGTCCCTATGCTGGCAACATCTCAAAGTCACATTTTAGCAAGAAACTTATTTAAAGACAGTTACCACCCTCTGTTGCAGAGACACTACCATTAAAGGGCATGCAGATGGGTGATCCCTGCCAGAGGTCCCCCTCCTGCCTGCCCTGGGTGTTTCCGGCCTCCCAAGGTCTCCCCCTGACCCCCACCGTGGGTGGCCATTCACCCCCGTTGTTCAAGCCCCAGGCCCCAGTTAGAAGGAGTTTGCAGGACACCGGCTACCTCCTGGAAGCAGGGACCTTGTTCTGTTTTGCTTTGTCTCCCTCTCTTTTTTATTTTTTACTGTGGTAAAATATACACAACATAAAATTTATAATTTAACCATACTTAAGTGTACAGTTTAGCGGCATTGAGGACACTCACATGTCATGCAACCATCACCACCACCCATCTTCAGCACATTTTGTATCACCAGTCAGCACGGTGGCTGGGAAATAACAGGGGCTCAATAAATATTTGTTGCATTAATGAATGATCGAGTGTTCAGGTGCCTGGCAGTTATCTGGCTCTGACATAGAATCCCATATAGTTGCAAAAGCTTGAATATGCTGATCTTCTTATCATACCCGATCTCCTCTCCTTTCCCCTAGTCAGTGACTGTTCAGCTCTGGCTCAGCAACTATCTTAGGCCCAGGAAGGAGCAGGCATCCCCTCCCTAGAATGATGCTGACTTTTATGATTTCCTAGTTGGTGGTGTTCACTGCAAAAGAAAACAGAAAAGTAGGCTCTTTATAGCCCAGCATTAAAAACCAACAAGAATTAGCCCCGGAGGAAAAATAGGTGGGGTATCTTGGACAAATATGCACGCTGCCTTGGAATCCTTTGAGGCACACTGTATAAAATGTAAGCCAGCGTTCCACAGAGCAGGCCTGGCAAGAGATGATTTGCCAACTATCTGCCACCTTCTTACCACCTTCCCTCCGCCCTCCACTCCACCCTCCTAAGGAATCTCATGCCTGGCACAAGAAACAAACAAGGGGCTTTACTGGCCCTGTAACTGCTCCAAATCCCATTAATTACATGGTAAGCCTCCAACAATAGGCCCGCTGCCTGCCTTAACACAAGCTCGACTCGGGGCAGATTCGGGGCCTCCGGGGCCTCAGTTTCCACCCTATAAAATGAGGGGTTGATGAATGCTAAGTCCCCTCCCAGGCTCTGCCTTCTGCAACTCTGAGCTCGAAGAGCCAGTGGCCTCCTCATAGGCCCAAAGGCACAAGACAACTAATTACTTCTCACACTGTCACCATAAAAATGTCAAAACATTGTCTACAAAAATGGCAAGTCAGAATCACAGAACTTTCTTTCCCAGCTGAAAAGGACTTGCCCAGGCCGGGGACTGGTGAGGGCCAGTGACAAAACGGGCTGCCAAGTCCCAGACTCCGGCCGGATCCCTTCCAAGGAGAACCACTTATTATGGTGGTATTTATTGCCGTTAGAGACTTCAAAGCAATTTATAACGCCATCTAAAATCGCACCACCTTTAGATTCTGCCACCATCCTCTGTAAGAACAGATATCCCTTACTTTATGCAAATGGCTGTCCTGGAAGCCATGCAGAGACGACATTTTTGGTACTTTTTCTATATAGCGGGGACTCTTACAATTAATCTTTTTTAAAAGAAATTATCCTCACTACCCCCTGGCAATCTATCCCTTTTCTACATTGGAGCTTTCATACACTGGTTTTGCACAAAGCAGGAGGTACCCATAAGGCACCAACAATGCACACATGTCACCCAGGCAAGGCCATACACACAAACACACACACACACACACACACACACACACACACACACGGTTGGTTACCAGGTACAAACAAGGGCACTCTGGTTGAGCCAGTTCTAACCAGCGTGCCTCCCTCCCCACTAGCTGCCCCCAGGCCCCCCACCCCCACAAGAAGGCAGGGGGTCTGGAGTCAGGCCAGCTTCTTAGCTCCACCCTTCCCCAGCTATTGTTCCTCAAAAGGGGTTCTGCTGGCATTTAGGGCAGGACAAGTCTCTGTGGTGCCTGTGCCCAGGCCTCAGCCATTAAATGCCAGTTTTCTCCCCCACCCCACCAGTCATTTTGACAACCAACACCGGGCCCTTCCCCTAACCCCCTGCCCCCCGCCCCGCCCCAGCACATGTTTCCAAACACCTTCCAGGGCCAGTCCACTGCATGCCCAGCCTGCCCACAACTCTTCTGCCTCAGTTTCTTGATGGTCACTCCAATTCACCTGCCAGCCTGGGGGCTGCCCTGAACCCCGGCCATCAGGCTGGGCCCTTTCGGCCAGAGTTCCCAAACTGCTATCTGTGGCGAAAGACACGCTGTTTTTTTTCACTACGGAACCATCATAGACCAACACTTTCGTGAAATAAAATAAAAATGAATTAATAGAAAAGTAATCATGTGTTTGGATGTCATGGCAATGTCAAACTTCAATAAAAGTTTCTAAATGCTTATTCTTAATTTCTGTACTTCATCACAGACTGGTAACAAACCAGTGGACCACGCTTTGAGAATGACTGTTCTCTCTAGGCCGCTGGTTCTCAAATTGTCTCCACACCAGCGGCTTCAGCATCACCCGGGAATGGAAAGGCCAGTTCTCGAGCCCACTCCAGACCTTGTGAATCTGTAACTCTGGGGTGGGGCCCAGCAATCTGTGTTGTAAACAAGGCTGCCATGTGATTCTGATGTACGCTCAAGATTGGGAACCACTGCTCTGGCAGCCCTTTCCCTCAGAGTGTGTGGGGCTAGGAGCCATACTGAAGGTGAGGGCTACCTGAGGCTTCTAGAACCTTCCAGGCCAGGTCTCTGGCCATGTTCCTTACTCCACCTGCCATGGAATTAGAAGAGCCCTCTGAAGCTTAGCTACAGGCCTGTGGAGATGAGGGAGGAGGAGAGGGTGAAAATTAAGATCACTGGAGCCCCACACTGCCAGGAAAATACTCCTTAATTAGGGCCAGACTCCTGGAGATCACCGAGGGATGCTTATGAGACCACTAGTCTCCATTAACATTTTCCCAAGGGCTACACCCAGGTTATGAAATAGGAGGGCTGTGTGTGATTTGCATATAATTTGTATAGGCCTACTTGGACTGCACTCTCTTCTCCAGCAATTTTCAACAGAATTACGATCTTTTCTTAGAAAACCACTGCTGCCCTGAGGGTTGTCACTTATCATTTTTCCTGCTTTCTCCTCTGCACTCTCCCTCCCTGACAAATCCACAACTCTAAGCAAAAAAAGTATAAAAAAGGCAGAGAAGCACAGAAGCGGGGACAGGGGCTGCTTCTCAAAGATCATGGCAGCCGGGGTTGTTCCTGGGGGTGAGCAGGGACACTGTGTGACCTGAGCATCCCATTCACAAAGGAATTACCGGACTTAGGAATTTCAAAAACCTATAAAATAAATTTTTAAAGGGGCAGGGTACCAAATTTTCATGTTGCCAACATCTGCTGTGTCCATAGTTATCATAAAAGACAGTGCATATTATTACCAAAAATATTGGAAGAACATAAACCTCAAAATAAAGGACAACTCTTTTAAGCGACATAAATTTAACCTTATGAAAAACTCATTACGGTATGTTTATTTTTCTCATTTCTTCCTAGACTGAGATCTGCACCTTGGCTTTACCACCTGCTACTGGGCAACCGCAGACTTTGGTCTCCCACCTATGAGATGGGACAGTGAGATCCATCTGCAGGGATGTGGTACACAGCAGGTGCTCAAACATTGGTTGCTATTTTTCATTACCATTGTCTTTTTAAATCACCGTTGTTGTTGTTATTACTATTAGGTTATTAAGGAGCTTTCATTTCTTGCCACTCCTGAGCAAGTGAAAACCATTCTTTCCACTTTCTGTTTTCCAGACTGTTCATGAAGGTCTGGATTTTAAACCAGAAATGTAAGAAGTAGATTCAAGTTGAAGAAAGAGCTCTGTCCAAGACTTCCAAAGAAAGGCTCCTGTGGGAACACACAGCCTTTCTTTCTTTCCTGTGCTTACAAAAGCGGGTGACAGAAAGACTTTTTTCTATTTTTTTTCTCCAAAGGATGGCGAGTGGCCTTATTTCAGAAGGCGCAGGAAAGGCGCTGTCACCCAAGCCCACAGGACTGGGCAGGCAAACTGCTTTCCAGAGTTTTCTTTCAGGACACGTTTTTTCGGCACATCTGCCTCCAAGTCCACTCGTTCCTCCTCCCCTGCTCCCTCTTCCCCCAAGTCTCTGGCAAGTCTGCGGTCAGGGCACAGCCCAGTTGGCACATGGGCTGGTACCAACAGCATTCTTTTGTGTGGTGACCTAGTAAACCCACCTGTTCTCTACTTTATTGGTCTTCCTAGGAGACACATCAGCAGGTCCCTGGCACCTGGTTCCAAATGTCAACATGAAGGAACTGCCCCTCCGTGTGATAAATTAGTGCACATCTTTTCAGCCGATTTGGGCAGTAAATTATGTCATGTGCAGCCTTTAACAGCCATTTTCGGATTCATTCAATCCACAACAGGAATGGGGGAATTTCTGGCACCTGCACGTCGATACCCTGTGGTACCTCTGACCACCCTCCATGGCCCCCGGCCCCCTCCAGTGAAAAATCCAGGATTAAGCATCTCTTCTGTGCATTTCCACAGCACCTTGTGCTTCCCCAACGTAGCATATCCGAAGGCAAGGTGGATGCCTGCTCTCTCACCCCGTGACCTCCCTGCAGCGGGAGCTGCTGAGGGCATGTGATCTGTCTTGCTCACCTAGCACATAGCAGGTACACAGTCAATATCTATCAAATGAACGAATCAAAAAAATGAATGAATGAAATTTAGCCTTTTCTGCCTAAAAGGCAGCCAGGAACTATTACAGCAGTTCTCAATTGTGGGCAGTTTTGCCTCCCAGGGGACATTTGGCAATCTCTGGAGACATTTTTGGTTGTTGCCCACTCAGGAGTTGAGACGGTGCTACTGGCATCTAGGGGACAGGGGACAGGGATGCTGCTAAACATCCGACAATGCTCAGGACAATCCCCACACAACAGATGAGAAAACTGTGGTTCAGAGAGGTAGAGGAAGTTGCCCAAGAACACAGAGCTGTTCAGTGGCTGGGATAGGACTCAAACTAAAACATGTCTGACACCAAATCTGTGGTCTGACTGTCTCACAGGGAAAGCCGGGGAGCAGTAGGGATCCCAAAGGCATGCATGGCTGATGGCAGAAATGTAAAAGTTATTCCACTAAAATTTGCCTTTATTCTGATTTTTCTTCATTGATAAGATAAAGACAAGTAGAAAGAGCAGCCACCTTGGACCAAATATTTCTTCCCAACAAGCCTGCTCTGATTCCTGAGTTTCCCCAACGAGTCACTCATTCAGGTTAGGGCAAGAATCTCCGTACTTTTGCTGATGTTCTCCTGTTTACTGAGGACATCCTTGACTTCTCTTCTGCTTGTCCAGTTTCTACCCGTCTCTCAAGGACAGCATGAGGGTTTCCTCCTCTCTGGAGCCAGGTCTGACCCCCTTAGGAGGGAGCCACTGACCTTCATCGGGGGGAATCAAGGAGCTCTCTGGCAGTGTCCAGCTCACACGCATGGGCTTCAGCCGCATCCTGGAGCCCCCGTCCTCTCTCGGGTCTTACTATCAGCTGGCCACTTCCCTCCCTGGCCTCAACCTCCTCATTCCCAAACAACAGGGATCTCCTTGAGGCGGTCCAGGCAACAGGCACACTTCTTCATCCTGCGCCCCACCCCCAGCACTGGCCCTGCCCCAGAACGTTTGTCCAGTTCCCCTCCTGGCCTCGCCTGGTCACCCCACACCACCACAATTAGTCATGTCACCCACTGGGTCACGACTCTATTCTGCTCCTCCAGTAAGTGTCCAAGTGATAACTCTTTTCTATCATGGTTTAACACCACGTGGCTCTTTATTTATGAAGTGCAATGTTTACCAGCCTGGTTTCTGGAGGCAGACTGCCTGGGTTCAAATCCCAGCTCTGCTGCTTTCTAGCCCTGGAATTTCAGGAAAGCTACTTAATTGCTCTGTGCTGCATACGAAGAGTAGAGACAAATAACAGCACCTACCTCACAGTGGTGTTGGGAGGATTAAATAAATAGAGGTCTTAGCTGAGCACCTAGCATGCAGTGAGTGCTCCTTAAGAGTCAGCTCTGATCATGTCACATGCCCTGTCCCTGGGACCTCATCTTCCCCTAGGCTTCTGGGAGAGTGTCTGAGTCAGTTGCTGGCTCAGCTGTAGGTCGGGTATAATGCTGGTGTAGGGTTAGATGCTGGGATGATGGTGAGCAGACAAGCTCTTCCATGATGCCATGGGGCAGGGGTGCTAAGTGTTAACTGATTCCTTTTGAGCCTTCTCGACCACAGATGCTGATACTCCATATAGTTTCTTCACTCAATTCCTACTGTCATCCCATCTGACATTCCCATGGCTGTTTATGGATCCAAGAAGCTCTTACATACAGGGTTCATCTGATTCTCCTTTTATTATAGTTAATCCTCCCCTCATCCCTTTATAAGTGTGGACCTGAGGCTCAGAGAGGCTGGGTGACTTGCCAAAGGTCACACAGTACTTAATCCGTGAATTCAAAGCTAGGCTTTCTGCTTCCCAGGCCAGTTGTGGTTGGCATGCCCAGCTCCAGGGAGCACTATTCACATGAACAGGACCCCCTAGAGTTGTAGAAAGGATCCACTCTGTACCTAGCAAAACCCAGAGGCCTCAAGCCAGCAAGAGTGGAGAGAAGTTGCCAAGAAAGAG
Organism: Ceratotherium simum simum; assembly: GCF_057802395.1. Lineage (NCBI taxonomy): Eukaryota > Metazoa > Chordata > Mammalia > Perissodactyla > Rhinocerotidae > Ceratotherium > Ceratotherium simum. The sequence continues at coordinate 37,420,531 of NC_141913.1, forward strand.
CCTAGGGCATTGGTTCTCAAGCCTGCCTGGGAATTAGAATCACCTGGGGAAAGGATATGGAAAAATTGGAACTCTTGTGCACTGTTGGTGAGATTGTAAAATGGTGCAACCACTATGGAAAATAGTATGAAACTTCCTCAAATTTAAAAATGTTTTTAATTTAAAAAATTAAAAATAGGGGCCAGCCCAGTGGCGCAAGCAGTTAAGTGCGTTCACTCCGCTGCAGCGGCCCGGGGTTCGCCGGTTTGGATCCCGGGCACGCACCAATGCACTGCTTGTTAAGCCATGCTGTGGCGGAGTCCCATATAAAAAGTAGAGGAAGATGGGCACAGATGTTAGCCCAAGGCCAGTCTTCCTTAGCAAAAAAGAGGAGGATTGGCATCGGATGTTAGCTTAGGGCTGCTCTTCCTCACACACACACAAAAAAAAACTAAAAATAGAACTACCATATGATCAAGCAATCTCATTTCTGAGTATAGACCCAAAAGAATTGAAAGCAGGGTCTCAAAGAGATACTTGCATACCCACGTTCATACTAGCATTATCCACAATAGCCAAGAGATGAAAGCAACCCAAATGTCCATCAACAGATGGCTGGATAAGCAAAATGTGATACACACATACAATGGAATATTATACAGCTTTAAAAAGGAAGTAAATCTCATCACACACTAGAACATGGATGAATATTGAAGACATTATGCTAAGTGAAATAAGCCAGTCACAAAAAGACAAATACCGTATGATTATATACGAGGAATCTAAAGTAGTCAAATTCATAGAAACAGAAAGTGGAATGGTGGTTACCAGTGGCTAGAGAGAAGTGGGGAATGAGGACTTGTTGTTTAATGGGTACAGAGTTTCAGATTTGCAATAGGAAAAAGTTCTGGAGATCCGTTTCACAATAATATGAATATACTTAACACTACAACTGTACACTTAAAAATGGTTAGGATGGTAAATTTTATTAATGTTTTTACTACAATAAAAAATTTTTTAATTCAATAAAATAAAAATCCCTTGCTTGGGCCTCTCCCCAGACAAATGAATTCAGAATTGTGGAGTGAGTCCCAGGCAGCAGTGTTTTCAAATCCCCTCCCACCACCCCCCACCCTCACCCACTTCCCCATGAACCTGAGGTTAGCCAGCAAACACTGCTCTATTTCCTTGCTACTCAAAGTATGGCCCTTGGATCAGCAGAACTGGCCTGGGAGCTTGTTAGAAATGCAGAATCTCAGCCCTGCCCCAGACCTACTGAACCATAACCGGACTTGTATTACAATCTCCAGAGCATCAGTAAGCAGAGTTGGTCCTGCAGAGGACAGAAGCCACAGAGCCCAGATGTCACCCTTCTCAGGCCCAGCCCTGTGGTACGGCGATTTCTTGGTGGATGAGGCTGCCAGATTTAGCAAACAAAAATACAAGATGCCCAGTTAATTTGAATTTCAGATAAATAACAAATAATATTTTAGTATAAGTATGTCCTGTGCAATATTTGGGACATACATACAGTAAACTTTTCTTTGTTGCTTACCTGAAATTCAAATTTAACCGGGCATTCTGTGTTTTATCTGGCAATCCTACCTGTGGAGCCCAGTGAAGGGGTAGAGAGGAGACCAAGTGGGTGGGGTCATTGTGAATAATGGCGAAGGGCACTGGGAGCTGCTAGAACTAATTTGGGGGATGATGGGCGGTGGCAGGTGATGGGCAGCGCTGGGTCCCCAGTCAGGTGCAATACCCAGCCCTTCCAGAAAGCACTTTCAGGAAGTTGTCTCCAGCTGAGCTTCCTTGGAGACGAGAGGAGCAAGAGCCCACAGTTGCCCCCTCTCTTCTAGGCCAGCCCACTCCTCCAGAGACCACTGACAGCTGGGAGAAGGGTGCAAGCTGCAGCCACCCAAGGTGTTGGCCCTGACCCAGGCTTTCGTTTTTAACAAGCCATTCTCCTGGGACCTCACAAGCAGTCAGGCAGGCATTGTTTGCAGCCGGCAGAAGAGTCCTGAGCAGAGCTGTTAAGGGGTATGGTTTCCCTCAGCTGCCCCTCCTTACCTGGGATCTGCACGGCCACTTGGGATGCAAGGAGCCCTCTGTGGAGGGCATAGTGACAGTGGGCATGGCAGCCCTCTTCTGTCCTCTTTTGGGCTGTCAAAGCCTACCCTGTCATCTGCCTGGGGAACGCCTTCCAGAGTGCCAATTAGAGTTGAGACATAATGTGCGTAATTGCAGAAGCCAGCTGAGCTGAGACACTGGGAACACCGTGACTTCTGCATGAAGCAGGTACCTGGGAGGCTGACCTCAAGAGAGCACCAGCCACTTGTCAACAGTCAGAAATTCGCTGGGGGTAAATGGGCACACCAGTACTGAATTAGGCTCATGGGGCTTGGGCATTTTTGAAAATTTAAAGCCCTAACAGGGATGCAGGAAAATCACCGAAAGTTCTCTGTGAGCTGGTGAGGAAGGCAAACCTGGGGGAGTACATACTTGGATTCACAATAGAGTGAAGGTCATCCCCACAAGGGCTCATGATGTCCAAGGTCCTCCCATTTGCTCCTCTTTCCCTCCCCCACTCCCACCCTGTTTGAGTGCAAAGTGCTGACCTGGCACTCAGGAGGCCACAGCTTTGCCACTTACCAACCTTAGGACCCCTAGGAAGCCACCTCCTGCTTTGGGGCCTCAGTTTACTCACTTTAGGCAAAGTGGGCAGTAAGAGGGTAGACTGGAACCTGTGTTCAGCCCCAAATTCCAAAGTCCCAGCAGGAATGGCAGCTCCTAATGGGCATGGAAGGATCAGCCTTTCTGGGGGGGTCTGTAGCATTTGACCCCCACTCCACCCCATCCAACTGTCCAGAGAATCTCCAGACTGAGTGAACTCATGCCAGCTCCACCACTTAGGGGGTCTCAATTAGCTTCGTGGCCTCAATGGAAAGAGGTCTATAAACCAGGCCTTGGAGACAGGCCCTGTGGATGGAGGGTAGACTTTCATGACAACTTAAGCACCTGGAAGCCCCCAGCCCAGCCCCCCTCAGGGAAGATCGACAGTTCTCATTGCCCCCACTCCTCTGGCCCCTGGAGATTCACAGCATCAACTGTCCAGCCCTAGAGACCTAGCAACGAGGCTCCCCAATCCTTCCACCCAGTCCCTGGCTACCAACACCTGTTTAGGAACAGGAATTGACTCAAGTCGAGGCATGGGTGTCTGAGGAGTCCACACCCCACCACCCTGCCTGGGGAGGAAGCCACAGGTTATGACTGCAGGGAGGCAGCTGTGGTATGGAGAAAAGTCAAGAGACCTGGTTCTCTTGTGCAACCTTGAGCAAGTTACCAGACCTCTCTGGGCCTCAGTTTCTCCTCTGTAAAATGGGAATATGTGTATCTATCACACACGATTGCTGTGAGAATTGTGTGAATAAATGTGCACATGTCTAACACATAAGAGACACTCCACAAATGTTGCCCTTCCAGCAGGTTTGGCTAAAACACTGTCCGGAGCTGGACGTCACAACAAAGGCTAAGGCCTTTAGCGAAGCAGACATCATCATCTCTGACCTGAGGCTCTGGTACAACACAGTGTCTACCATTTGACCCAGGACTCTAGGCCAGCTTCACCCAGATCTCAGATTCCAAAAACAAAACTTCTCCCCAAATGTTCTGTGTCCCCCGAGGACCCCACAGTCCTGCTCTGAGGACGCCAGGTCCAGAGCCTGTTTGTAAAGCACAGGTGCTGTTAGCTGACTGTATAGGTTCCTCCTAGGTGGCGGCCATACACACAGCATTTCCGTTAATCCTCACAGCAGCCCCCACGTCAGCACATCCTATTACGATCGCCGTCGTATAGACGATGTAAGTCAATGCCCCAGGTCCCACAGCTACCGAGGGGGAAGCCAGAACTCAAACGCAGAGTGTCTGACCCAGTGGCCCTCAATCCTGGCTGAAGAGAGAATCATCCGGGGAGGCTTTAGAACAGACCTCTTCCTGGGTCCCACTCCAGAGCTTCTGATACTGTTGGTCTGGGTGGGCCAGGGCCTCAGTATTTTAGAAGCTCCCAGGGGCGATTCCAGTGTGCAGCCTGGGTTGAGAGAGCTCACCCTGAGCTCAGTCAGTCCTTTCCCCCTCTTCTGGACGATTCCCTGCCTCCCTCTTGGCTGCTCCCCCCCAAGTGGTCTCACTTAACTGCATACACACTAGCAATAGGCCCCGCCCCCTTCCACAGCACCACACACCTGCTCTCAGCTTGAAGGCTTCTAGGCCCACAGGTGCTTAGGGGAAACTGAGGCCAGGGTGAACTTATTACCAATGGCGGCCCAGCTGTCTGTCTTCTGCTCTCTGCCGCCCCCTATTGATACAGCAAGCAGATCGCATCACGGTGTTCACTTTCTTTTCTTTCCTCCTCCACCCTCCTGCTTCACACATCAGCCCCTGCCACCAGTTCCCCCAGGGGAAGCTTCTGGCCTCCTCCACCACTTCGTTCCTAGGCATCTGGCTCCCTGGAAAGGCCTCTCTGCCTTCCCCTAGCTGGTCAGCGAGGCAAGTCCCAGGCAGCCCGTTCGCGACCAGCTCCACTCCAGGCCTGGGCAAATGTTGGCATGGCAGACAGGCCATTCCACATGCTAGAAGGGTAAAATCCATGGCTCCATCCTCCCTGTGGTCAAACTTGGCTCACACGAGCCCAACAGTGGGCTCGGGACCAAAGCCACCACAACATTTATTTGCCTGACCTTGGCCTTGCTGTGTACACCCCCAGGGCAGGGGCACTTGTTCTTGGGACAGCGTCTGTTGTCTGCCCAGTCCTGTCTATTGTCTGCCCAGTCCTGTGCCCAGTCCTCCAGTTCCCATCACTTCCTTTCGTTTCTAATGTAAAGAGTCTCACCCTCGAGGGGGTGGTCCTAGCACCAAGAGGGGGCAGCCGATGGCTGGGGTCTCCTGAAAGGGTCAGCCCTTGCCCACTCTGGTCACCACATGCCCAGCTGTGCTGAGTGGGGCCCTGGTGGGGAGGGAGGCAAAATGCCCTAAGCAGCCTCCCATGGGCCAAGGGCACGGGCCCCAGCCTGCACCCCTCCCAGGAGGCAAGCCCAAGGGCACAGACTGTTGGGATAGTTTTGAGCCTCCAGCTCCTGTAAGCACAAGGCCCAGCTGGCTTTTTCTTTCAACAGAGGGGAGATGGACAGAGAGAGACAAGGATGGACAGACAGATCTTGGCAAGCCCCAGAAAGTAAGGTCTATTTCTCCTACAATAAATTTTGTCAATTCACAAGTATCTGTAAGCAATTCCAGAATGCCTGTGTGTGTGTGTGTGTGTGTGTGTGTGTGTGCTGAACCTTGATTTGTAGCTAAGAGTCATTCAGTGAGGTTCCTAAGGGGCTGGCAGTGGTGGTAAGCGTGTGTTTGAGAGTTCACTCACTCATTCATTCATTCATTCATTCACTCACTCATTCATTCATTCAGAAAGACTGTGGTACAGGGGCAGGAGCAAGGCTTCTAGAGCCACACTATACCTGTTCAAATCCTGCCTCTGCCCCCTGAGCCATTCAGGCATGACCTTGGGCCAGTGCTCACCTCTTGTGTCTCAGTTTTCCCATCTGTGAAGTGGGGTTAATAAAACACTTAGCAGAGTGCCCTGCACAGAGGAAGTACTTAATAGATGTCAGCTGTTATTATGAACTTGGCACTGTGGGAGGACATAAAGTTAAATATTCATTCCACCAATATTTTTTGTTGTCAAAAGAAATGAGCCACAGCACATGCAACAATGGATCTTCACAATATAACATTAAGTGAAAAGGACTCCAAAGATTATATACGGTATAATAGACTTTGTATAAGGCTAAAATTAACTACAATAAAATTTACTTTTTAGGACTACATATAGATGCAATGAAACTAGATAAAAGGAAAGGCAGGAGAATGATAAAGAGGGGATTAAGGAAGATGGTTACCTTTGTGGGGAGGCACAGGGATGGCTTAAGGCAGGATCATATGTATGGATGTAGGTTTTGTCAAATCCTAGCTTTGTTTTGGGTGATGAGCTCTTGAGTACTTATTACATTAATAAAAATAACTAAATAACTATGTAATTAAATAAAAGCAGACATGCATGGACCAACAGAGAGAATGTCATGAGCCAAAGATTGTGATTAAGCCAGTTGTAAACATCCATGGTCCCAAAGGGGGAAACAAAACAAATATATTGCAGGCTAGAGTCTGCCCCAGGCTCTGGGTTTATGCTACCAAATGCAATAGAAAAAATCCCCTCCCTTGGAGCTCACGTTCTAGTGGAGAGAGATAGACAGTAAACAAAATATACAGTGTCAGGGGCTGGCCTGGTGGCGTAGCGGTTAAGTGCGCACACTCCACTTTGGCAGCCCGAGGGTTCGCAGGTTCGGATCCTGGGCGCGCACTGACGCACCGCTTGTCAAGCCTTGCTGTGGTGGCGTCCCATATAAAGTAGAGCAAGATGGGCATGGATGTTAGCCCAGGGCCAATCTTCCTCAGCAAAAAAGAGGAGGATTGGCATTGGATGTTAGCTCAGGGCTGATCTTCCTCACAAAAATATACATATATACAGTGTCAGTGTATGCGTGCCAGGGGAAGATGAAGATCCCGGATACAGGAGGCAGGTGGTCTGGGAAGGCCTCACTGAGAAAGTGACATTCAAGCAAAGGCCTGAAGAAGGGAAGGGAGGAGCTTGCAGATTTCTGGGAGCTGAGCTTCTAGGCAGAGGGACCATACCAGGCAAAGGCCCCGAGGCAAGCATGCCGGAAGAACAGGCAAGTATGGCTGGGATGGAGCAAGCTGTGGGAAGGTGCACAGAGGCGTCAGGAGGGAAATGGGGGCCTTCCAGGCCACTCTGAGGAGTTTGGCTTTTATTGTGAGCGACATGGGGAGCCACTGGAAGATTCTGAGCACAGGAGGAAATCATCTGACACATCTTAAAGGATCCCTTTGGCTCTGCTTTGAGAAGAGACTGCTGGGGGCAGAGGCTGGGACACTAATCAGGAGGCCACTGTGATGATCCAGGTGAGAGACAAGGCTGCTCCTGAGAGATAACAGCGGACGGAGGAGGTGAGATATGGCCACATATTGGATAATAATTACGACCTGATGCCGCTGTTCTTCCTGGGGCTCCCAGGCTGGCAGCAAAGACTGGACCCGCATCCAAATCACCACAGAACGAAATCAACCGTAAACTCTACAGCGGTTTATGTCGAGTTCCCACTCCCTTGCCTCGCCAGAGGAGCACCCTGCCAGGTGCAGGGAATGTGTTGGCAGCCTCAGCCCGGCTCCTCAACCCTGGCTCCGGGCAGCCTCCACTTCTGGGTCTTCATGCTCTTTCCCAAACCCTGGTGCAGCCATCCTGACAGGAAATCCTGGTCATCTGTGCTGCCCGATGGGTGACATTCCTTCCCACCCAGGGTCTGTCAGCCCCATGATTTCCTCCTTATGATGGGGTCCTCCCCTGAACCCCAACCAGGTGCCCTCATTATAGGCTTCAATGTGGCTGGACTATCAGAGCCCAGGAAGCTTTCAATCAATGGTTCTCTACCGTGGCTGCCCACTGAAATCACCTGGAAAAACTGAAAAATTACTGGTGCCTGAGTCCCACCCCCAGAGACTGCTGTAATTGGTCTGCGGTATAGCCTGGGCATTGGAATTTCCTCAAAGCTTCCAGGTGATTCTAATGTGCAGTCTGGGTTGAGAGCCACTACTCCAGTGGCCTGGTGGAGCTTCCCCTCCCCCACCCCTTGCAGGTGCTTCTTGCCAACAAGCGTCTCTCCTGCCACTTGCTCTCCCAGGCGAAGGCCTGCAATGAGTTGAGAGTGCCCACCTTACTCACACGCTTGTCTGGGACCCAGGGGCTGTCTGCAGGGCCGCCCCACAGGCCTGGAGAGTGGAGCGGGTACCAGAACCACCCGCTTCCAGGGGCCCCAGGGCTGCTTCGAAGGCCATAAAAGCCCTGTGGCTCAGATCCGTTTAATCAAGGCTGCCCTGGGCTGGCTTCCCTCCCCAGCTCCTCCCCATCCTTCCTCCTTTAGGACCAGGACTTGGACGGCATTTTTATTAGACTTTTCCTAAGTGAAAATGGCGCTGGGCTGGGGGTGGGGACGTGGGGGGAACTGGATGGAGTGTGATTTACACTTACCCTGAGTCCTCACACCTCCCCAGGGCAGCCGGAACCGGCAGCCTGCTCACAGAGCCGCTGGCAGGTGGGCAGCACAGCCCAGGCTGCACTCCGATCCACCCCAGCCAGGAGCCGCACCTCTGCGGATGAGCCCTGAAATCTCAAATGAGCCGAAGGCCCTTTGGAAAACAAATAGGGGAAGGTGGATGCTGGTGTCTGTAAGGTTCCGGCACCGATGCCACTCAGAAAAATTACCCTCACTCCCCAAACCTCATATACATCTGATCAGGCTGCCCCTACTACATTTTCTGTTTGCTCCAAACAGCTCTTTTGACCGTCATGTGCCTCTAAGTTCCATCTGCAGGATTACATCCCTGCTCAGCCCCAAATAAAAGGCCATTTTCCCTGTATATAGGTGTCCTAGGGTACCTCCTGCCCTTTTTAGAAAGGGTGCCCTTCATCAGGTCAGTTTTTAGACAACTTAGTTTGTCCAGGGCCCTCCTGTAAACACAAGAGCAGGATTTCTCAACCTCAGCACTATGCCCTTTTGGGCTTCTTTGTTGGGGAGGGAGGTCCTGTGCATTGTAGGATGTGTAGCAGCATCCATGGCCTCTACCCACTGCATGCCAGTGGTACCCCCCCCTCCCCACATCTGTGACAATAAAAAATATCTACAGACATCACCAAATGCCCCCTGGAGGTTGGGGGAGTATGTAAAATCTCTCCGGTTAAAACCACTGTGCTGTACCAACACGACCAGGGACCTCTGGAAGGCGAGGACTGTGCCAGCACTTCTGGAGACAGTTCAGTCCAGCGGCCAGTACAGAAAACCAAGGTGTGCATTAGTAACTGTGTGATCCTGGTCAGGAAGCCTAACCTCTCTGGGCTTCAGTGTCATCCTCTGTAATAACAATAATGGCCAATATGTGCTCAGGGCCGGCACTGTGCTAAGCGCTTTGCATGGATGTTCTCATTTAATTTTCATAACATTTTTCTCATTTAATCCTCACAGTGTTTTTCTGGAAAAGGTATTGTCTCTATTTTACAGATGAGGAAATTGAGACTCAGAGAGGTTAGTCAATTTGCTCAAGAGCACACAGCAAGAAGAGAGGCCGTCTGACCTCAGAGCCCATGGTCTTGCCCACAGTTCTGTACTTCCTCCTTAAAAGAGGGGCTTGAGCCTGAGACCACCTCTGAAGTCCTTTGCGGTTCATGACTTTGCCATTCTTTTGATGTTGTTGCTCCATGAAGAATGTTCACTGGGCATCCTGTATTCTGTGTTCCCCTGCCCCTCCCTCCAGGACACAGCTTGCTCACACCTTCCCACATGCATTATGCTCCTCCTGTGTCCTAAGTGCTGTGCCAGGATCCAGCTGTCAGTGAGACTGGAGTCTACCCTCTGGTGAGGAGGCAGATATTAAATAGCCGGTTAGACGTTTATTTACTACCATGATAAGGGCTAACAGGGGGCCTGACCCAGCCCATGGGTCAGGGAAGGGACAGCCTAGCTGCGCTCTGACGGGTGCACAGAGGTTAACCCTGCAATGGCGAGGGGAGCTGGCGCACAGAGAGAGCGGTGTGCACCTGCCCGAGGCAGAAAGAGCACTGCTTGTTCTAGAAACCAAAGGAAGAGGGTGCAGGAGGAAGCTGATGAGTGGGCAGGACCTGTGGGCCCTGGTAAGAATGTCTACCTTTAACCTAGAAGCCGCTAGAGGCCATTAGAGGGTTTACATCAGGAAGCGACATGATCAGATGAGCACATATACCAGAGCAACTACTGTGTGCCGTCTGAAGATGGGAGTGGGGGTGGGGCGGCAAGAGCAAACGCAGGGAGGGCTGGTCCAGGGGAGGGTGATCTGGGCTGCGGGACGACAGGGGGAGCAGAGAGAAGGCAGACACGCAGAGCAGGGGAGCGGGTGGGGCTGTAGCAGGAGGCCTGGTGGACAGAGTGGACAGCAGTGCTGTTCACAGGAGGACGGGGCCCAGGGTGTGGAGCCCAGGTCAGGAGGTCCGTGTGGGCACATTGCATTTGAGGGGTGCCGAGCACAACAACCTTGGACTGAATTGATCTACCAATCGATTAATTGATAAATGGTGCCGAGACCTCTTTCCTAGGGTGAGGCTCAGTGTGAGGCCCCCACCGACTTAGGGCACACCCTGGATTGGAACAGACAGACCACAAAGAAGATACACATGCAGGCGGCCAAGCCCCCAGGAAAGAGCCCACATAATGAAAATGCAAGTTATTGTTACTATCACCTTCTGAGGTCTGACAAGATTGCAGTCAAAGGTGGGGCCGTGCAGCCTGTAATACAATATAAATGGGATCTCAGGTGGCAGTTGGCTACTGCGTTGATTCTTATTCACTCAGAAGCTAAATCATGGTGCTAATGTGAAACATGTGTGAAATATCCCTTTTTCATGCACTAGCAATGAAAGGGCTTCACAAATCTGTTGCCAAATGAATGTACTTACAAGTGATGGGAATCTGCACACGGGCATCATTTTATTACCACGTACAAGCCTGCTTCATCAAAGCTCTGATTTCACGTTAAGAAATCTCTCCAGCTGCCTGGGGAGTCGAGGAAACACCAGCACAGGCCCCTTGTTGAGAAAGTGACACTTGATCGCTATCCAGGGCCTAGGGATTTTAAAACTGTACTTAACACCATTTGGTGGCGCCTAGAACCACAGAAGGTCAGGGTGGGAAAGGACCTCAGGCCACTCAGTCACCCGTGTGATGGATGAGGGAAGGGACTTGTGCAGGGTCAGCCAGCTCATCACTGGCAGATCTGGGGCTGGAATCCACGTCCTCTCACTAGTCCAGGCCACACTGCTTCTAGCACTGCATTCAGGCCCAGGGAAACCTTTCTAGAGATTCCAGATCTCCAGGGCCCAGGATTCGTGTGTCTTCACTGAAATCATAGGACAAAATGGGAGTGAGAACTATTTCCTACAGCCCAGGTTGGTGGGCAAAGGACATTGCATCTTGGCAGGCGTTTTGGTGACTATGGAATGCTAGGGGGCTGGTGGACAGAGTCACCTAGAGGACAGGGGAACAAGGCATAGGAATCTGGGAACAAGTCCTGCTCACATCTCTGTCTATAGATAATGCCCACTCTGCCTACTTCTGGAAAACATTTGGTGCAGTTTGTAATTTAAAACACATGGATATACACACAAAATGAATTTTTAAAAAAGAAATAAAACACACACATGCAACAAAACAGCTCACACTGACATCAGATTTCAAAATTGTTTTTAATAGCAAAAAACTGGAAACGACCCAAGTGTCCCTCTACAGGAGGCTGGTTAAAAAAATCTCTGCCCATGTGTACAGTGGAATACTACACATCTATGAAAAAAGTGAGTCAGTGCTCTAGGTACTGATATGGAGAGATTTCAAGGATATATATTTCAGGAAATAAAAATGCAAGGTGCAGAATAGAGTACACAGAGGCTATCTTGTGAATAGTAAAGTGGTAAACTAAGAATATATATTCAAATTTCTCCATTTTATTTTTTTATTTTATTTATTTTTTAAAATTTTATTTATTTATTTTCCCCCAAAGCCCCAGTAGATAGTTGTGTGTCATAGTTTCACATCCTTCTAGTTGCTGTATGTGGGACGCGGCCTCAGCATGGCCAGAGAAGCTGTGTGTCGGTGCACACCTGGGATCCGAACCCCGGGCCGCCAGCAGGGGAGTGCGTGCAGTTAACCTAAGCCATGGGGCCGGCCCTTTTAATTTATTTATTTTTTTTTTTTTTAATTTTGTGTGTGTGTGTGTGTGTGTGAGTAAGATCAGCCCTGTGCTAACATCTGCCAATCCTCCTCTTTTTTTTTTGCTGAGGAAGACTGGCCCTGTGCTAACATCTGTGCCCATCTTCCTCCACTTTATATGGGACGCCGCCACAGCATGGCTTGCCAAGTGGTGTGTCAGTGCGCGCCCGGGATCCAAACCGGCGGACCCTGGGCCGCCACAGCGGAGCGTGCGCACTTAACCACTTGTGCCACCGGGCCGGCCCCCCAAATTTCTCCATTTTAGCATAAAGAAAAACTGGAAAAATAGACCAGAAAGTACAGTCACACACCCCATAATGACGTTTCGGTAAAGGACAGATTGCATATACGATGGTGGTCCCACAAGATTAGTACCATATAGCCTGGGTGTGTAGTAGGCTATACCACCTAGGTTTGTGTAAGTACACTCTATGATGTTCGCACAATGACGAAATCACCTATCAACCCATTTCTCAGAATGTGTCCCCATTATTAAACAACTCATGACTGTAATATAAATGGTTGCCTATGGGGGAGACAGGGGGCAGGGATGGGGTAGAAGGGGACAGAGGTGAGAGTGAGAAATCTCGGCATACACCTTTGTATGTCATTTTGATTTTTGAATCGTATAAACGCTTTACCTACTCAAAAATTCTAATTCAATTAAACATAAGAGGAAAGAGGAAACAGGAAATAATTCTAGGCACAAGAGCCAAAAATTTCTTCCTTCTGCCCTCTTTGTACATGGATGTTAACAGTGCCACACCTGGGGTCCCACAGTCACGTGGGCCCAGAAGTGGAGGGTGCGTCACCAGCCTCTGGCCAGGAGGAGTCAGGGAACAGAGTATGGATGGGCAGCCTGCTCAGGCTGGCCACAGTGGCCTGGCCTCCCTGCCTTGTCACTGGCAGGGAGGGCTGAAGGGCTGGGGCCTGCGCCAGGCCAGCGTCAATTAAGGCCTGCCCGTACCTGGAAGGCTGTGCCCATGTCTGCTCCCCGACTCAGCCCTGACTCACCGTTATCCCTGTTCCCGACAGTCTGTGGTTCCAGGAGCAACCAAACTGTACTAAGCACAGTGTTCACATTCTCAGACACCTGCATGCCCAGCACACTCTGACACACAGCTCCCGTGACCCCCTGGGCCTGCCTCACTGTGTTCCCGGCTTGGCCCTGGTGCCCCCAGTTCTAGGGGGCAGTGTCCTGTGCCCCAGCATTGCTCAGCCACAGTACTTGTTGGAGAAGAATCCTGGAGAGGTCAGAGGGCAGCACCCTCGGCTAAGGATGGCAGCTTCAGCCTGTAAACATGCTCTTCCCTTCCCAGGCTCCTCTCTGACCTGCTCCCGGAGTAAGAGGGAGGGGCCAAACATCAAATCCATTAAAATGTACTGCCACCACCCAGATGTCCATTGAGGAGGTGAAATTAACTCTAGCCTGTTAGTAAATTATATCCGTATTCTAGAAAACCATATTTTATAAAATTAGAGCAATGTGTTTGAGTAGTTTTTTAAAAGATTTACTTAATATCTAAAAGATATTAAGTAAAAACATAAACTGCAGAACATAATATATAGCTTGATCCCATCTTTGTGTAATATGGATATATTTTTCCAGATCCATGGTAACAATATAGATATAGACAGTGATACGGATATAACAATTCTCTGAATTGCTGACAGTGATGACCTCAGCGGTCGGAGGGGGAGGGTTATCACAGGTCTTTCACTTTCTCAGTTAAACATTTCTACGTTGTTTTAATTTTTTCTTATATGAAGTAGTTATTATTTTTGGAATCCAAACACAGATCTCTCTCATTCATTGCATACCTCGTTGGGCTGGTGTGCTAAGTCAGAGACTCAGGGGAAGAACTCTCCTCCCAACCCTGTGCCATCTGGCAGGTGAGAAACTGAGGCCCAGAGAGGTCGAATGACTTTCTTGGTTGGCATCACACAGTAAGTTAAGGGCAAAGCTGGACTGAGAGCTCCTATCTCCTGATCAGCCCTGTGCTGTTTCCAGTATGCCATGTGACCTGAAAGTAAAATGAGTGTATAGTTGTGGAGGGTTCTTTATATGGCTGGTAGGGGAAATACTGGCCAAAAATAAAAGTAGACTTGGCACTCCAAGACTCATTACCTGGCATGCCACCACCATTGACTGATGGAAGATTCCAGACAAGTGTTCATTTAAAGATGAGCCATTAACTGTAAATCAAAGCCCAGAGTGAGTGCTGAGTTACAAAGTGAATTAGAATAAGTGGGTAAATGGATGGCTGCCTGACTGTCACCCACCAGGGTGGGAGAAGACACACCCTCTGCCTCAGAAAAGCAATGGAGGATCAGGGCCAGGGGAGGCTTCGTGAAGCAGTGTCTCTCTAATATAAAAATAATCTCCACTATCTCCCCAAAAGCAGCTGAAATGGCAGGATGCATATTAATCAATTAACAAGTGTTATTAAGTCTTTTGTTCCAGGGCCCAGAACGCGTGGCTGATTTATAAAGACGGTGGCCTCTTCCAGCTGGTCACTGCATTACAACTTAGAAAGGCTTTAACTCATCGTCCTGTTGGATCCTCTTGCTGTCCTGTGGCCGGCGGTCTGTAACCCTCATTTTGTGTCTGAGGAAGCAGCTACGTGACTTGCTCAGGGTCACACAGGGCAGTTTCAGAGGGGGAGCAGGACGCCAGATCTGGGCACCCGGCCCTGGGCTTCTCCCACACCCACTCTGCCAGAGGCAGCTGGCCCAGAAGAGTGGACAAACGGCCTCTGGAAAAGTGAAGCAGCCAAAAAGCACAATACAAACCAGTCTAGAGGCAGGCGCTCCATCTCTTCCTCCGGGACCACCTGCACCTCACTGTGGACACATTTTGCCGCTCTGAATTTCATCTTCTGAGCATGGTTTGTATGTCTGGGTTTGTATATGTGAATACACAGGAATACTTTTATTAAATGTTTGACTAACTCTTTATACTCCTTGAAGTGTTTTTATATATTGCCCATTAAACTCTCTCTTCATAGTTAAATGATGCCACAGTAGGACAGGGTATCTAATTATTTCCATTTAACAGGTAAGAAAACTGAGGCTCGGGGCAGCTTGTCCGATGTCTTATTACTTATCAGTGGCAGACAGGGAAGAGAAGAAAACTGGAAGTTGTTGAGGGCCTACAAGGGCCAAGAGCTCTCTCTACATCATTTCGTCCTCCCAACCATCCCGGCGGGGGGGGGTCACCCCATCCTACACCTGAGGATGCTGAGACTTAGGGAAACTAAGTCGCCTGCCCAAAGTGGCAGAGCCAGAACTCAACACCAGGGCTCTCTGAGCCCAAAGCCGAGGTATGCGGTTGCTGTGCAAGTCCACAGTGGGGGCCGACTTTGTGCCAGGCACTGGGAAGTCCTTTCCCAAATTATCAGTACTGACAACAGCTTACTGAGCCTTACAATGTGCCAGGAGTGGGCTGAGCTCTGTCCACGCAGAACTCCTGAGGACAAGGCATGTGTCCAGCTTGTCTTTGAATCCTCGTGTGGCACCGAGCTGGCCCCCCTGGTGACTTGAAGCATGCACCACAGCCCCATCCTTTTCTAGGGGCTTTTCTTTTATTTCTGCTGTGCAAATTAAAGTGTGGGCTCTAATAGAACAAGTGCCTTCGACCCGTTCACATCCTGAATAACTCTCTGCAGACCCCTCGAGGGGTCTGTCCCCAAGAAACCAGGCCAGCTCCCAGGAGTGCCTCAAACCCCTTCAGCTCTGCTTTACAAACTACTGCCGACCTTTTCCAAGATTTCCACTCAGGTTGTCTTCTCTCACTGCCCTAAGGTATGATTTGATGGTGCTAATAAACATTTCCACATGAAGGCTGGGTGTCTCTGAGTCATAATTTATTGTTTTGTTTCTGTGGTTTATACCCCTTTTTTTTTTTTTTTTTTTTTGACTTAAAAGAAAGGGCAGAAGTGAGTGAGTATGGACGGGATGAGTAATCCCAGCTTCTCTAGGCTCTGGTGGCAAGGCGGAAACGAGGGTGGAGACAGAGAGGAGGAGAGGATGGGAGTGGCTGGGAGGGCCCAGCAGGGGGAGCATCGACCCCAGTTCCGGAGAGGGAGGACTTGGGCCCCCAAGTCAGATAATACTGTAATCCAAACAAGGTTTATGTGCTCAGCTGCAGAATGTGGGCGTGTGGAGGCAGGAGGCCGCGAAGTATTCCAACTGAGTGATCCATAACCAACAAGGGATGGCCTGTCCAAAGCCTCCCCTGGGCTTCAAGGCCCAGGTCAAGTGCCACCTCTTCTAGGGGGCCTTCGCAGACCACCCCAGCCAAGAGCAAACCCTTTTTCCTCTGAATCTGAACCTTTCATTTATCCCTAGGGCTAGATGGCTTTGCTAGTCCTCATCACCCTTTATTCTTATTGCCTTTCCACTTCCATCGTGAGCTCCCAAAGGGGAGAGAACTTGTTTTTACTACCTCTGTATCTTTTAAGCATGTGACACCCATAATAGTCCATACTTTGGGTGATATTAGACTACACCTGTATACAGAGCCATGAGCCTCCAAGCAAATGTGTGTGGACCAAGTTTCAGAAAACGGCACCAAATAATAATCACACAATGTAACCTTTGGTCTTGGGCTTTACACTGTACGAAGCCCTTCCATATTCTTGTAAGGCAGGTAGCAGGTAATATTAGGCTCATTTTACAAATTAAAAAAACTGAAAGTTTGAGTCATTGCCCAATGACTAGTTAATAAACAGAAACAGCTCTGGAACCCAGGCTTCTGACCCTGACCCTACTCTGACTTTCCTTAGAGGGACTGGAGGTTTCTACCTCCTTCGAAGCACATGACAAATAATTTTGGGGAACACTGCATTGCTATAGCCCACTCCCATCCAAGACGCACAGTGTGTATTAGCATAACCAAGGCTCTGAAGAAACCTGCTTGGCTTAGTTCAATGCAACCTTCTCCAAACTTAACTTACCTGGAACCCTTCTGCATAGGACACCTCCAGTATCCTGCCCTGGGGAATGTTCTACTGCCCTACTGCTGCTTTCCTAAAGGGGAAACCATGCTCCCAGGAGAAGCTGTATGTTGTGGAATAAGAAAGGCTTAAGCTAGATGAATAAAGCTCTAATGATGGAACTTCGGGGCTCAGCCAGCTAGTATGGACATTTCTTCTTATGATTACTTTTTCCTTTTTGTTCTTGAACTTTTCAAATATACAAAAACAGAAGAGCGTAATAAATCCCCAGGTACCCATCACCAATCACCAAACCAGCTTCAACAATATTCAACATTCTGGTTTTGTTTCATTTACTCCCTTTTTTCCTGAAATATTTTAAAGAAAATCTCAGGTATCAAATCATGTCATCTGTAAATACTTCAGTATGTAACACTGCCACGACATTACACACTCTAAAAAAATTAGCACTACTTCCTGAATATCTAACACCCAGCCTGGGTCTCCTCTCCCTGCTTCTCTCAAATACATCCTTCTGCAGCAGGTGGGCTTGAAACAGGATTCAGTGCAGACCCACAGAGTGCATTTGGTTGGTACGTCTCTTAAGACTCTGTTAATATATAACAATTCCCCCTATATGTCCCCTTTATTGCCCCCTTGACACCCTGTTGGAGAAATTAGGAGATTCTCGTGGTCTGGATTTGGTGGTGGTCTCCCTACAGAGGTGTTTCGCATGTTCCCCTAGTTCCTGTATAAGGTGGTATTAGCTCTACAGGCCTGAGCAGATTTAGGTCAGCTTTATGGCAAGAAAATGCCATGAGTGGTGCTCTGTCCTCCTTATTACATTACATCTGGACGTCTAGCTTACACCAAAGCTGATATTGATCCATGGGTTTCGATGGTGGGGGTCATATCTTTTTGAGCAACTAGATCTTCCCGGTGTCTCCAAAGTTACATCACATTCTAGAATTTGGTTTTGGATACATCTCTAACCCAAGATCTGCCCATTTTCTAGGATTTCATGGGGGACTCTCTCCTACTATCGAGCTCCAAAATTCTATCAGCCTAGCCTTTCCTAGCCTGTCTCTGGGTGACCTTTGACCTTTCCTTTTTTTCCTTTAAAGAAAAGACATTTTAAATGACCAGACAAGCTGGGGACTCAATGCTCCCTTCAGGCCAGGGCCTATCGGCCACTCCTTGGGCTTAGCTGGAGTCCCAGGGTCTCAACAGCAGGTGGATCCCTCCCCTTGTCTCTTAGGAGATGAGTCAGAATCTCAAGCAGAACAAGAACACATAGTTGAACACGATAAATATGCATCCAAAATTTTTAAAAACCAAATTATACAAATCAAGCTTATTCTGAGAGGTTCGTTTTACCAGGGGTCTCTAGTGCTCCAATCAGCATAATTAAATAGTAAGATCCTTCCAGAATTGATTGTGGTTTTCACATTTTTTATCATCCAAGGACCATTTCAGCAAGATGATTTTAAGCTAATAAGAACCCCCAAATTAGAAACTAATTAAGCAGATAGAAAATACAAACGTATTTGTTTTTAGTCGCGCACTATTTTTATCAGGGGACTCATGAAAAATTAGAATTGTTAAGTACCCATACGAAGGTTGTCAGTCAAGGGCAATGTGGCTTTCCACCTCTCCCTACTGCAAAATTTTAAGGTGATATATCAGAAGCTGTTCCCCGTGGGCCCCCAGAAAGCAATAAAGAGGCTAATTTTGAAGAACAGAATTACATGCTGTTAGATTTGGCGGGGAAAAGGGTGTTGCCATGATATTCTCAAATCTTTGATGATTAAGATTCACAGCACCTCTTACTTTCCGAATGCGTGTATACCTGGCAACAGGATTAAATCGCTGCAGTCTACTTTCTCCTGCCTGTTTTATAGACAAGAACATGAAGGCCTGGAGAAGTTGAGAGATCTTCGCAGGGTCACACAGCAAAACTTAGAAAGAGCCAGGAATAAATGACTATCTAAATGTGCTTGAGTTTGTGAAACCCCCTCTTCACTGTCCCCCAAATGGGCCATAGATTAACTTTTAAAATAGATGTTAAGTCACAATGACACTGGTTTGGGGGACTCTTTTAGGATTCATGACAGCCCTGAGTGCTCAGGCCCCAGGAGAGGCAGCAGGAAGCAGGAGCCAGCTGCTCCAGGGGGAGGAAACTCCCGTCCAGAGAGGCAGCAACACAGGGCCCCACAGACTGCTTTGGTGAGCCCCCAAGGATCACTGACCCAACCACACACAATCAGATGTTGACCCAACCTTGAAAACACTGTTTCAGTCCCCAGGCCTGAAAGAGAGCTTCCACTCGTCCTGTAGACTTTGCACTGATTCCAGTGAAGCTGATGCCCTGTTACTCTTTGTATCACCGACCTGCACCTCCTTATCCTGCTCCCTCCACACCAGGCCTGGAGGACACAGGATCTGCCTCTAGACAGTCCCTTCAAGCCTCTTTCCCTATCACCGACTCCTCACCAACCCAAGCCAGGTAGATGAGAAGGACCTATGGAACTTCCTTAGAATGCATGCCTGGCTCCCCTTAAGCCCAGGAAGGATGGATTATGAACTTTCGTGATAATCCAGGTGGATTCCAAACTCAAACCTACTGCTGCCATTGACACACAGGTCGTTCCCCTCTCCCAGAGGAGAACAGGAGGAGACAAGGGGTTGATTCAGAGGCGCTTGCTCTCTTGGGAGGAGCACCTAGTGGGAGCACGCAGCTGAGCCTGCTGGTGAGAAGACGGCACTTGGTGGCCCAACCTGCCACAGGATGCCAAATGGAATCAACCTAGCTGCCAGACCAGAAAACACCCCCAGGTAGGGAATTAAGAGTCTCGATAACATTTCATAGCTTTACAAAGGACTTTCACATCCCCTGTCTCATTTGAGTCTCAGAAAAACCCCAGAAGGCAGGAATAATTTAACCCATTGTTCAGATGAGGATGGGCATAGGAGAACCTGTTTTTTTGGAGTACCAACCCTGCGCCAGCTACATGTGTCAGGATGCTATGTTAATAAATGTACAGAGCAATTACTGTTTTCCGCTGTTGTTGGGAGCCAGTGACTGGAACAGATGTCATTCAAAGAATAACAAAAAATGTACTCCCCTACCCCGTGAAGAGCAGCCATATTCTGAGACAATGGGCTCCCCGGCCCTAAGGGGGAGTTACCTGTATTTTTATGGCTGAGGAAAGAAAGGGGGCAGGGAACGTAGGGATGGATCTTTGTTTCAAAGGCCAAGGCTGGGAGACAGGAGAGAGAGGGGTTGAAGGACATGCAGCTTTTGGAGTAGGATCCCTGGGTAGGTCCCAAGACACTTGGGATGGCTTAGGTGACAGGTCCCAGGGTGGCCAGCAACCTTTGCTCCACTGAACACAGTGCCTTGGTGGTGAAGGCCTAGGGCCCCAGCACTCCCTATGGTAGAGTGGACACAGGGGCACCAGCTGCCTGCAGGGCCTGCCTCCTCCAGATGACCACACAAGTCTAGCTAAGGAGAGGCCACTGGTAGCCGCGGCCACCCTGGGCCAAGGTCCAGGCCTCGCCCCCTCCCCATTTGTCCTGACCTGCAAAGCCGCACCGTTCCCATACAATAGAAGCATAGAGACAGAATGACAGAAACGCCTGCTAGGAAACTTGAGCCAAACTTAGCCAGTAGGGGAACTCAAACTGGTTTTCATTTGACTGAGGAAAATAAAAAGGATTATTTCTTGACATCGAATGTCACGGAGCAATTATTCATTATTTTATTTAGCCCTCACAGTTGCCCCGCGAGATAGAAATTATTAGTTCCACTGTTATGAAGCTTCTGAGGCTCAGAGAGCTTCAGGAACTGCCTGAGGTCAGCCCCAGAACCAGCAAGTGGTGGCGCCTGAGCCCAGCTGGTGAGACGGGCAGCCAGGGCTGGTTCCAGAGAACATATGTCACCATCTAGAACAAGCGAGTCAAGACATCTCTGATTACTCAAGCCAATTTCCCCAGGGATTCATTACAGATGTGTCATAAGAAGAGGACATAATAGTAAATCCTGTTATTTAGCCCAGGATACCCCTGGCATCTAGGTACCCCTTGACAAGATATTCTAGATTCTAGGCCCGAGCTGTCCAATACAGTAGCCACTAGCCACATGCGGCTACTGAGCACTTGAAATGTGGCTGGTCCAAACTGAAATGTACGTAAGTGTCTCATACACTCTGAACTGCAAAGACTTTGTATGAAAAGAATGTTAACTATCTCATTAATAATAATTTTTGTATTGATTACACGTTGCAATGATATAATACTTTGAACATGTTGAGTTCAATGCAACACATTATTATAATTAATTTCACTTGCTTATGTTTACCTTTTTAAATGTGGCTACTAGAAAATGAAAAATCGCATGCATGGCTTTCATCTGTGGCTCGTGCTCAGCCTCTCTGGGGCAGCCCTGCTCCAGGTCCCAAGTCTTGCCTCGAATTTGTGCCCACCTCAATCTGCCCCACTCCCAAGAACAACACTGGAAGCCATGCAGGCAAGACTCTCCAAGCATTCCGAGAATGTCCTCTTGTCTCAACACTTCTGTGAATTCCTGGATCCACCCCTCCCAGCCTCCATCCTACTCAGTGCCCATAAAGGATTCCCGGGCCCTACAACTGCCAAAGCACTCGCATGCAGTCACCATTTCTGAGTGTTCACGTCCTCCTTAAACCACATTTTCCATGGCCAGAGGAATTCTGATAACCAGGTTTTCAAAGCTCAGGCCTCAAACCCTATTAGCAATTGGAAGCCCTGGGAATTAGGATGCATTTCTCCCAGGCTTCTTTGCTCCCACCCCTGCCAGATTGTAAGTTCCTCGGAGAGTCAAACAATGAAAGTAAACTAAATGTATCGATCACTTATTATGGTGCCAGCTGCTTTGCTAAGTGTTTTGCACGTTTTATTTTATTTAATGCTCCCAACCAGTCTGAGAGTAAGAAAGTATTGTCCCCATTTGGAAGACAGGAGCCCGAGGCTCCCAGAGTCCTGGCTCTGTCTCCACTCCCCTGCTTTCCCCTCTGCTGCACACTCCCTCCCCTGGGAGCAGACTCGCCTCATGCATCTTTGCATTCCTGGCACCTAGCACAGTGCCCAGCTCACAATTCTTTGCATTTCTGGCACCTAGCACAGCGCCCAGTTCACAATAGGTACTCGGTAAATATTAGTAAACTAGTTTAAGATCCTTGTGATAGACTCGATCCCTTGCTCTTGCCTTAATCAGGAAGTATGTTGCCCCTCAACTTCCTGAGGCCGCACACATGATGAAAGTCCTCACCCACCACCTGCAGGGCTGAACCTCTTCTGCTTCCTCCTGTACCCTATCACCTCCTGCCACAAGGCCTCACAGGGTCAGCCTTCCCAGGTCCCCAGTCAGGTCTAAAATGCACGGACCAACTGCCCCACTGAGAGGTGGGGGTCTGAGTAGCCCAGGGCTTGTATACTAGGGTCCAGGGTACTGAGGGACACAGCTAGCCCCAGGCACCTGTGGAGCTGCCAGCTCCCTAGCCAGCCCCCTCCAGGCAGAGCCAGTTCCCTGACTATCTTTTCTGGGATCCCCAGAGCTCAATTCCCCTTGGCTCCTCATACAGAAAGAAGCCAAGTCCTGGCCCTGCCTGGTGCCTGTGGCTGATCCATTTCCTAGAGCCGGGCTCAGCTTTCTGGATTCCTTCATCTTATTCTTTCTGCCTGATTTAGAACAAGGCCACCCAGAAATCCTAAGACTCTGCCCCTCCTCACCCCTTGGCTTGACCCTGTGGACCCTGACGTTGGCCTGCACCAGAATGGAATTTGCCACACCCCCTTGGGCCTCATGCCCCAGGCCATTGGCCCTCTCCCTCTGCCCTGGTCAGTTTCCCAAGGCCCCAAGCTATTTTTGCTCCTGCCCCAGCCTGCCGTTTTCCCTGCAGTGGAAGTTGCCAGAGTGGTACCCTGTATGACACACACAGTGAAGACCAGATGACCAACGGAAACAGGCCCTCCATCGATCAGAGCTCATCTTTGGGGTCTCCAGTTCCACTGGCCGCCTGTCCTTCCAGCCTCAGGGCTCTTCCTTCTAGGCTCTGGGGACCTGCTCAATGCTTCCAGCCTTGGCTGACTTCCTCGGATCAACTGCTAGACCCAGGGTGTCTGCCAGCCCTCTCCTGTGCTCTCCAGACCCTACTCATGACCTTCCCCAGACACCCTTGACCATCTGCTACTTGCCTCGGCATCCTTGGATGGAAGGAGCAAACCACAAAAGGAGGGAACCACCCTTTTCCTTTTTTCACAAGAAATACCCACCCATCTCCTCACCCTGTCATTTTAGAAATCAGAACCAATCTGGAAGGCTTCCCAACCAGTGAGGTCTCCAGGTCCATCCTTCAGGTACCACTGATACATGATAGCGCTCCTGCACCCCTCACTGCCTCTGTTTCCCCACTGGCATCAGCTCCCTGCTTCCCAAGGGAGCTGGTGGGGACTAACGACTTCTTGGTTTGTTACTCTGAGTTGCTCAAAC
The DNA here is from genome assembly GCF_057802395.1 of Ceratotherium simum simum. NCBI lineage: Eukaryota > Metazoa > Chordata > Mammalia > Perissodactyla > Rhinocerotidae > Ceratotherium > Ceratotherium simum. The sequence continues at coordinate 37,443,891 of NC_141913.1, forward strand.
AGAGGTGCTGCATCCGTAACAGCATCAGGCCTTCCCATAAGGCAGAGGAAGTGAACCCACCTGATGCTAAATCTTCCGGTGCCTGGATCCCGCAAGCACGGGGCAGAAACTAATAACTATAAAGCATCCATCTATCATCTTATCAGGCCTTACTGTGCGTTGTTTGCATAGTTATCTTCCCAAGGGTTGACATTTTATGTCTCCTGCAGGCTGATGTATTCTCCCACCTGCCATATCATTCAGAAAGGATAGACGAGCCTCAGGTTCATTACCTGTCATTACACCGTGTACATGTCGCTGGGGGCCGAAGCATCGATTCTTCTTGAGTCTCCCTGGTGGTACAGCCCCCTGACTTGGAGGCTCCAGGTCCGACGGGCTGTGGATTACGCTCACTCCTCAGGCCTTGGGTAGGCTCCACGCCATCCCTTATTGCTTTCCTGGCTGGCCCACTCCTTAGGGGTGGTAAGGCCTTCTGAGCTCCCAGCTGCTTCAGAGGGGACCTGCAGGAAGGAGAGAGGCCCCTGTCAACCACCAGGGCCAGAAACACATGTCCAAGTTTTAATTGTTCTAGAACTTTCCAGCCATCCTCTTATTGCCCTTTATTATTAGGTCTTACAATTCCTGGTGGCTATACAGACTCTAACTCAGCTGGACTCTTTGCTACCAATGTCTAGCCCACCAACCCTATCCCCAGGCCTCAGTGTGTATGCACACACACGTACACACCCCTTCATTCCTGTCTTCTTACCTCTGCATATTTCATTTTATCCATCTGAAAGACCTGCCTTCCATCACGCATCCTGTCCCCCCATTCAGAGTTTAGCTAATACCCACCAACAGAACCTCATTGCCCCAGGAAAGAGGAAGAAGCTGGGTGTTCTCCCTCTACCAATGAGACCACAAAGAACAAGGTCATGTCTTCTGGGGACATTCCTCAATTCTTATAGCCCAGGTCCCTAGGACAAGGCTTCTGGGGTGCTGTGGTTTGGGGGCCCCAGGAAGGCCACCCACCTGTGGCTGATGATAAGCCTCCTTTCACAGCCCTTCACTCAGAGCGAGAGACTAGAGTGGAGATGCAAACCTCACTGGGTGAGGGACACAGACACTGGCTCCACTGTGTGACCACACTTCATAGCCAAGACCACGCCTCACATTCTGGGGTGCCGAGGGCAGGTGGTAAGGGGTTCCAGCTAGAAGCAGCCCTGCTCCAGTGTGAAGATCTGCCCAACTCTGGAGACTGGGTCCACACTGGCTGCAGCCCTGCACTTCTGACCAGGCATGGCCTCCAGCTCCTGAGGGTGGAGGGGGAGGGCTCCCACTGCTCTGACCCTGAGCTCCACCCCAACCCTGGGCTCCTCTGGCCTCAGTGGACCCACTGCTGAGAAGGGGCTGCGGCAGGTGGAGAGTGTCTGCCAGCGCACCCAACACTGCAGGTAAAGGGAACCACCATGGACAGGGATGAGGGTGGCAAAGGAAGGCAGGACCGTGAAGCCCCATGGATTTTGTTAGCATGATGATGACAATGTCTTACAACACGCGTAATGATTTATACCCTGCAAGCTGATTTGCATCCACTGGACCCATTTGGTTTAATGATAGCCACGTAAAGGGGTATTTTAAAGATGAGCAAACAGAAGCACAGAAAGGTTGAGAATCTCAATAAGGGTCACACAGTAAGTTAGTGAAAGAGTCAAGAGTGGAATTCCTGGCTCCCAATTATCATTCTTTCCAGCAAGTTCCCTGGCACTAGGTTAATTTCATGTCACTTCAGGGGGGTGGCAGGTCAATAGGAATGGGAAGGGGGGTAACAGCGGCATGCTTGGCATGCTGGGGGGGGATGGAAGAAGAGAACAATCATGTCTTTGGTGTCTTCCCTGATAGCAGGGTCCAGGAGGAGAGAGCACAGAGAGAACAGGGTGATAAATAGGGAAGACAGGAATGTGGAGGCTGCTAGCTAATAGGACCAGCTTGGGCAGAGGAAATTGGCTGTGATAAATAGCCACAGCTTCCGGGGGGCTGTGCCGACCTTGAGCCTCCGGGCGACCTGGCTCTCTACAGCTCTGGCCTCCAAGGCATTTCTGGACAAGGGGCACTGGGGGTTGGAAGCCCCTTTGAAAGAACAAAGTAATTATTATTACCTTCCAAAAGTGTATATACATTTCAGTGCTATTTTCTATATGTGATATATTCCTAAATAATAAAAGTTAAAAAAACTAAACCCCACAAACTTCCACCCCTAGGAAGAAAGATCTCCGCTGCTCCTGGACAATGGGATTCTCTTCCTGATTCCAAAGCTGCTCAGCTTCTATTGACGTGGAGGAATCACAACCTAGGAAATTCCTACTTGGCAATAGAAGGCAGGGCCAAGCTCCTTCCAGAACAAGCAGCACAGGCCAAAGGCCTGGAAACCCAGGAGAGGTCGCACATCCATGGAGTTAGGCAGGAAAACGACCCAAACACCAAGAGCAGCCGCGCAGCTCAGCGCAGACCCACACGCCCACCTCCGGTCAACAGCGGACTAGACCTCAAAACATCAGGCTATGGGAAGAACAGAAAGTCATCTCCTTGGCATTAGTGCTTTGTCTCAGGCAGCCAGTGGGTCCTCGTTCTACCTTGGAGCTCTGTGAGCCCTACTATGCACACTGGATGCCACGGAGGAAGAAGCTGCACCCTTTAGAAGCCAGCCACCTGCCCATCCTGCTGGCTGCAGTCACCTGGCGGCTGCAGCTCCAGAACAGCTACAGCACATCAGTTTTCGCTGGGGGTGAGGAGGGTGGGGCCAGGAGCCCTTTCGAGCCCTCCTGCAAGGTGGGGTTGAAACATATTCACAGCAGATGGTGCTGCCACCCTCACTCCAGGATTCTCATTCCTAATTATCTGTGCTGTCAGCAAAACAATTAACCCTCAAAGAAAAATTGCGCCGTCCACTCCCAACCACATGAAAAGGCAATTTTTCCCAAGGACGAGGGACACTTAGGGCAGCGGCAGAGGGAAAGTAGGGCAGCCTTGCGTTCAGTTCCGGATCTCACTCACTCCGGGCGATTTCGCCATCCTCTGACCTCTGCGGTCTGCCGCAGGCATTGCACCGGCGGCCCCTCCTGCCTCTGAGCCTGCGTGTCCTTCTCCATAGAAAGACAGGGTGAATGTGATCCCTCGGGTCCCCTTCAGTCCCACAGTGCTACCATTCTACAAGCCCGGTTCTCTTCCTCTGAATTTCAAGTTCCTTTGGAGCAGAGACTGAGTTTCCATCTGTTTCTTCATTTATTGGCTCACTTGATTATTCATCTGTTCATTCATTCATTCATTCATTCATTCAGTGATTGCATATTTACCGTGTTGCTCCCAAGAGATACAAAGAAAATATCTATTCAGCGCTTCTAACCCCTGCTTGGAGCTTTCTTCTCCTGAGATGTGGGGAGAGGAGGGAAGGACGGGGCAGGGAGAGGTGGGGGCTGCCAGGGGCTTGAGGACTTGGCAGTGGCTTGGCATCAGGCTGTAGGAGGGAAGTCCTGTTGCTGCCTTTCGTTTCTCTCTGAAGATTCAGCTGTGGAAAGGCAGCCTCCCCTCCATAGAGCTGAATTTGACGAGCAAGCCTCTTTGGTCCCAAGGCCGGCCTGCAGAGGGGTGGTGATGTGAGGAGGGCAGAGAGTCCCCTACCCCATCACCATCAGCCGCTGTGGGGCTGGTGACAGCACAGGGCCTGCGCTTCACAGGTGCTCATTGAATATGTGAGGCATGAGTGAATGAAGCAGGATGCCCTCCTTAAAGGAACTGTTTTAAAGGAAAGGAGAGTTTTTACAGGGCTAAGGCATGATGTCTGTTACCCAGGAGGCTACCGTTTAAGGCTAGGATCTGTTGGTCTAATTCATCCCTCATCATGCACTGTCATGGAAAAGAAAGCAGAGTGAGCAAGAAATTGTAGAATGTTCGCTGTTGGTGCTGCACGAGCCTTTAGGAATGACATCGTCCTGGGCCACGTTTGGCAGGTGCGATCTGGAGAGGTTGAGGGGCTGGGTGCTCACAGACAGAGAGATGGAGAATGATCCTGATGCAGGTGGCCCCACATCCAGGTCTCACTCTTGCCCCTCTCCACACTGCCTCCTAGGATCACCTCTGAACAGACTGGAGAACTCACAAGGCAGAAAGGCAAGTCCAGATCTGGGCACCGTCCAGCCCCCCGTGGGGCTGTGAGCCCCCTACTCAGGCAGGGGCTGTGCTCTGGGTACCCAGGGAAGGAATGCAGAAAACAGATCAGGACTGGGAGGGGGGGACAGAGAGCTGGGACCCCTCCTCCACCACCATTTTGCCCAGTTCAAGCCTTGCAACATTTTTCTTCTCTCTCCCTGTCGCCCATCCAGCTACCAGCACTTGCCCTCACACAGTGCCCAGCAGCACAGGCTCAGATGCCAGCTCCTCGGCATAAAAGGAGTGTGTTTATATTCAAAGCGGGCTGTTGCCCACTCAGAACCTGCCCACTCGAAAGCAGCACATGTGACTGCACCCCCTGCCCAGAGCCCAAGCAGGACAGACGCCAACCTCTGGCTGGAGACATTTCTAAATATGAGCCTGGCACAAAGAGTCAGGTTCCCAGGCCTCCTCTGCCCTGGGAGACCCAGCCAGGATTTTCAAGGCTGCGGGAGGGAGAGGGCTGGGGGCAGGCAGGATCAGGAGGCAGCCAGCTGAGACAGCCATCAGCCCCCAGAAACATCACCTGAACCCCTCCCCGGCCTTCCAGCCTCGTTAGGGGAAGAGAAAGGATTATCCTGCACCCAGAAAGTCTAATCAATTGCCCGAAACCCTTGGCAGCGGGGACAGGAAAGCCACTGCCTGCTGAAATGTGCACGGATTAAAAATATACAAATGGAATATTTTTTCTTCCCCTCTCCTCAACCCCCTGAAGCCTGGGATGCTTGTTAAAAATAGCCTTGCTGTGGCATGGATCCTACTAAACCCAACGGCTGGCAGGAAAATGAAGGAGCCAGTGGAGACAGCACTAAGTGGTTACCCAGGGGAGTGGGCTGGGGAGGGGCTGCTTTCAAGTGCTTCCGGACACACTTCTACACTGTTTGGATTTTTAACAACAAGCAGATATTATTTTCACTAGTTTGTTTTTTCAAATGGAGGTTCATCCATTGCAACCTCCAGCCTAAGCTTCAGGCTGAACTTGTACTGACCTAGCAATCCAACAGCCCAGTGCTGGCTGGCCTGGTGGTGCACTGACCCTCACCACCCAGGGCACCAGGTACAAATACAGCCCAGGGTCATGAATGGAGCACCGAATCCAGACTCAGTCTCAGATCTGTAACTAGCCGGCTCTGTGACCTCAGACAAGTCACTTGAGCTCTCTGGACTTCAGTTTCCTTAACTGTAAAATGAGGCAATTGGATTAAATGCTAAACCAGGTAGCTTCTAGTCCAAGCATTTCACAGTTTTAAGGATTGAAGGAAAACATCTGAGACTTGCCCTGTATTTCTCCCCACCATGAACAGGCAAGAGGAATGTATCCCTGGGCAGAGTGGGGTTTTAAAATCAGGAGGCAGGTAGGAAGGAGAGAAGCTGTTCTGGGAGCAGAGACTGACTCCACACCTTGCTGATGAAGTGTGCAAGGTGGAAAGAGCATCACTTCGGGACCCAAGATGTCCTGGGTTCAAATCCTGACTTCAGCTGTTTAGTATCTATGTGAATTTGGGTAATTGCTTATAACTAGTGCAAATCAACTTCCTCATCTGTAACATGGGGCAAGAATAGCCAAAGGCTGTTGCGACTATTAAATATAATAAAGTGAAAAAGTACCCGGCTCACTGTAGGAGCTTAACATCCTTTTCTTCTTCTCTTCCTCCTGTCGCTTACCCTGGACTGCATTGCAGGGTGGCTAAGAGCGCAGGCTCTGCCATCCGGTTTGCAGCCCAGCTCCACCACCTAGCAGCTTGTGACCGTGGGCAAGCCACTTAATTTCTCTGGGCCTCAGCTTCTCCATCTATAGAATGGGAGTGCGTTGGGGCTGGTGGTATGCTGCTCCAGCCCACACTCCTGCCCCTTCTAGCCAACTGGGTCCTCAGTTTGCAATCTAACATCCTCCATGGATTTGGCTTTCAGAACTCCCTTCACAAGCCTCCCCCTCCCCCAGCCTCTCTAAGGTTCCCGGCCCACAGCTGCCCAGCACCTGTGGTTGTCCCGCTGGCCTGGCCCTTCCCCCTATTCACTCCCTGCCCCCTCTCCATTTGGTCTCCACTCAGCAGGTGTGCACCTGGCCGGGAGTGTGGATTCCATCCTGGAGCCATGAAGAATGTGTGCTTCAGATCAGTGCTTCCCAAGCTTTAATGTGCTTATGAATCACCTGGGGATCTTGTCAAAATATAGACACAGACTCTGATTCAGTAGGTCCTGGGGGGGGGGGGTGGCTCTAAGATTCTGCATTTCCAACAAGCTCCCAGGGGATGCTCATGCCGCTGCTGGTCCAGGACCACCCTTTGATTAGCAAGGCTGTAGAGTGGAGGAAACCCTGGCGTGTATGTGCGTGTAGGGGTACAGGAACAGGGACAAGGCAGGCCATTATCCAAATCAGAAAAGCAGTAGAATTTTGACCAAGATGGCATGATAGAGACCGAGTGTGGATGGCAGAGACACTAATGAGGAAAAGTGGGAGAATGTTTTATGAAATTATGTGACATTACCCAACCTATAAAAATAATGCTTATTGAGATAATGCAGCAACACAGAAAGATGCTTACGAGATATTAACTGCAAAAGCAGACTACCAAATATACGCACACTAGGTCTTCAACTCCGCCAAATGCACATGTAAGAAAACTGATGGTAAGGCTACAGCTCAAGACCACGAAGGCTGTGTTATGGTGATGTAACCGGGCGCATTTTTATTTATTTGTCCTTTTCTAGATGTTTTTAATGAAGTTTTATCATTTTTGCAATTTAAACTTTATCTTCTATATATTCTCCGATGCCTACTTCCCAAAATTGTCACTTACTCTGTGCTATTGAGGTTTGATGGATTTTGAGCACAAATTGCCATTGCCGCAATGGCTGGAAAACGGTGCATTAAATCTTCTCAGTCAAACCCAAAAATAAAGCAACCCAGATTCTGTTTTTCCTCTAAGCCAAGGGTCCAGCGCTTCGGAAGGCTGGCGCTATCACCTCTCACTATAGCAACAAGGAGACCCTGGTAACCCCGAGCTTACGGTTATTAAGAGTGAAAATAGGGAGTCTGTGGCTAGATGGTCAGCAAGAAGCTACTGCAGCTTTGCACTGGACAGGCTGGGTTTGGAGCCTTCTCGGCCTCTCTTGCAAGAAATGGAAAGCAAAAATCAGACCCCAGGAGCTGGTTCCCACAAGATTACAAGGAGTGCTTGGCATTTTCTTGTTTCCCATTTCAGGGCCATAAGCTGCCCTTCAAACCCGTTCCTGACACGCCAGGAGGTGGGCTGTCATAGAATCAGAGTCCAAACTTTTGGGCCCGGGGATGCCTGCTGCTCACTCGCGTATTGGGCATGTCCACACCACTCCCAACGCCATGCCCCTAGGCTGCCCTGTGCACCTCTGGGCAGCTCTCCTGGCTTACCAGCACCCCCACACATTCATCTGGACCTCCATCCCATTCTGTGTAGGATCTCTTCAACTAGTCCTGAGGCAGATGTTTCAGGCCACCAAGCTCCCATCTAGGCCTTGGCTCTGACCTCTGGGAGGCTGGAGTGGGTCCCAGCCCCGGTCTGGCTGCTTCTGTCCGAGGTACAGCGTCTGAACCCAGGCCTGCTCCCCAGCCCCTGAATCCATTTTGCACTCTAGTGAACCAAGTTCGAGGACCAGTTCTGCCACCATCTGGCTGTGAAACCTTGGGCAAACCACTTCACATCTCTGAACTTCGATTATATCATCTATAAAAATTTTAAAATGGGTTTACGCGATCTCATGGTCTCTTTTGGTCCTAACCCTCCATGAGGCCGACAAGAATAACCACTTATCTAGCAATATGGATGAGATATTTCACATACTAGACGACTAACCATGGCCCTTCAAGCAACAAAATGTGTTTCATTTTAACCCTGCTGCACGATGTATTTTTTTTAATATTTACATGCTTCTCTTCCTTTTTGGCAAAGGACATAAAACCTAACATTTGTTTGTGTACATCTCTCCCTAGCTTTGTTCCATAGAGCACTTGCAGTGCTGAGGTGCTGAACAGAATGTAACCCCATCTTGAGGGCCCTTCAGCGTCTCTGTGAGGCTCTCTGCTGTGTCGGACGATGTGTCCCTGCCACGGGGCCTTCTCTCCTCTACCCTCCCCTTCCCACAGTACAGCTCCCAGATGGCATGCTCCCTGATTGGGTATGCCTGCTTCAAGAAGATTCCCTGCTTCTGATGTGCAACTTGGAACCCTCCTGGGGCTCAGAGCAAGGGTCGGTGGAGGGGTGTTCTTAGGAATAAGGAGCCATAGCTTCAGCCATTCTCGCCGATGGTGGGCACTCTTCCCTCGTTTTGATGTCTATGTTCTGGATGGAGAGGTGACGGCAGGCTAATCTCTGGAGAAGTGAAGTGTCTGTTTCCGACCCCTCACCTGAACCGGCACTTGTTTCTGCTTCACTGGCTGGTCTTCCCAGAGTTTAGAGATCGTCAAAGCTGGTGACATGACCACAAGGGCCCGACCAGAAGGCAAGTTCAGATTTAGAATTTAACCCCAACTCTATACACCTCTGGTGTCACTCATTTCTCCAAACCCATCCCTGAGTCTCAATATGCTCTTGCCTTGCTTCTTCGCATAAGAGATGCTACAGTTACCCAAATGAGGCTTTCTTTTCCCTGCTTCCCCCAGGAAGCCACCTAGGGGCACTACACCAGATGCAGGCTCATCCCCAGACCAGAAACATCTGGCAGAGCAATCTGCACCCCCCCCCACCCCTCCTCTCCCTGGCAAAGCAGCATGAAGCCTCAACTCCCTCTGCCTCTGCCCGTGGCCCAGGTCAGAGCCAGCTCCACCAACAAGCTCTCACTGTCTCCTCTGCACATCGAGCTTCCGGCGGCCTCTTCTCCTCCCTGACCCAGTCAACTCTGCATTTACCACCAACCCTACCACGTCCCCCTGAACATGTGAACTTCCTGTTCCACACGTGACGGAGCCCACCACATCACTAATTCTCCGGAGGACACCAGCAGAGCGCCTGGAGGTTGCGGTCGGAAAAGAGCATTTCAGAGTTTTCAAGCTTAGAGGCTGGCAGTTCTGAAAGGTGGCCTTTATGGAAAGGCCAGGCTGCCAACTACAGGAGGGGGAAGCTTCGGGGAATAAAACAGTAGAGCCACTTTGAGACCAAGGTGGGAAATGGTTTGCAAAATGCTGAGGTCAGCAAGAAAAAGGGCAGGGAATCAGGGCAGAGGAGGACCAGGAGGTGGGTGCGGGATGCCCCTGGGAAAGGAGATGAGGTGATGGATAACTCGGGTGGAGAAAGCAGTTGAGGAGGCCTGGAGGGCATGTTAGTGTGATGGCGGATTTACCGGTCCTGTTTCACAAATGAACCAGACCCAAGATTCCACCCAGCGGGCTGTCGGGAAGGGGCCTCTACAAACCCACATCCCTGCTGGATCTGGCCCACGGAGCAGCATGGCAGCAAAGAAATGAGCCAAGACAGTCAAATAGCATGAACCATGCAAAATAACAACCACCACCAAGAGCCAGGCATTGCCCCTGAATAAGTCAAGTCAATCATCACAGGCACCCCACCTCTGAACTGGCACCTATTTCTGCTTTGCATCCGATCTTCCCAAAGAGGGGTTTATATGTTGTCATTGCTGACATGACCACAGGGGCCAGACCAGAAGGCTTAGAATTCAACCCCTCTCTGCACATCCCTGGTGACATCCCAAGTCCCAGTCCAGCTCCCACTTTTACAGATTTGTAAACTGAGGCTTAGAAAGGGCAAGCAACCAAGGTCATGCAGCTTGTAAATGAGGAGTCTGGATTCGAATCCTCAACTACCTGATTCCTAAACACGCCCCCTTGGCCACCACACTTCCCTGCAGACCCATAGTTCCTCCCTGGGGCAACGACAGTGGCTCCCATCTGCTTCGTTCTGGGGACCCTGCCATCTCCCTGTATGAAAACACTGCTCCAGGTCTCCTGCAGAGGCTGAGACGCTGCCGGCAGGATTACTCTCTCAGGTAGGGCTGGTTTCCAAGAATTACAGTGTGGACACACTGTGTCACCTCTGCTCAAACACACACGGTACAATTGGCTGGGAGAGGAAGCCGTGAGAGATGGACCAGAGGACACTGGAAGCTGGGGGCAGGGAGGGGAGGGGAGACAGAAGGAAGCAGGAAAAGGGCAGCTGGGTCTGGGGGGGCTTTCAATACAGCCCTGGCTGTGGTACTGGCTGACGGGCAGCTGGCAGGACTTGAGATGCACCTGTTAGCAGCTTGGTGGCTCCATCAAATCAAAGAGTCGCAGCATCCTGGCAACACTTGATAGGAGAGTGAGGACTAAAGGAGGAAATCATTGTTTCTCTTCATTGCCTATATAAAATGGGCATGGACAAAGGAAATGACAGAGGAGAACAAGCATAAATTTTCTCTTTATAACTAGGCTCAAAGACCAAGTCTCCATCTTTTTTTGTTTCTTGCATTCTTTCTAATGCCTACCTGTCACTGCCCAATGCAAACTATAGGAGCTGCATATGTGCTTCCGTTCAACAGGTTTTTAGTGAGTCCCTATTATACGTTCGGTCCTATCAAGATGATGAGTGGACAACAAATTGATACTACAGACCCCTACATGATGGGGTGTGTGGTCTCGGGAGGGAAGGTGGGACACACGCCTCCCAAAGCAGAAGCCCGGAGTAACCCAATCCTTGGGTGATGCTGGAATAAATGGGGCCCACACTAAGTGCTTAGGAGGAAAGCTTAGAGCAGAACCAAGCTTCTCAAGAGGTGGTGGGTTCTCCAGCCCTGGAGATATTCAAGGCAGGCTAACTGGCCACAAACAGAGGAACGAGGGAAAGTCCAATCCATTAGGGCCCAATATGGCAAAGGACCTCGAAACGCCATACCCAACAGGCCATGGTCGTGGGGGGGGACAGTTCACACATCCTGGGGACCAGTTTTAAAGGGCAGGGGAAAGATGCTGCGAAATGTGCCTCGAAGCCCCCCCAGGGCAGGGACCACAACCTTTTCATTTCATTTTGAGGTCCCTGCACGTAGCACAGTGCCTGGCCATGCTGGGCACGCCAACAGTCCCTCAGGAAGTGAGCTGGGCTCCAGAGCACTCAGTCTGCACCACATGGCACCGCACTGAATGTTAGTGCCTGCTTCCTCCTGCATGTGCTGCGAGGCCCACTCTAACTGGACCGTGAGCTTCTTCCAAAAATGGTTTTCTGTATTTATTGTTTTGAGTAGTCTGTTAGTTTTCTGTGACCACTATAACAAATCACCACAAACTAAGTGGCTTAAGCAATACAAATTTCCAGTCATGCACCACAAAACGACGTTTCAGTCAACGACGGACCACATATAAGACGGTGGTCCTGTAAGATCAGTACCATAGAGCCTAGGTGTGTGGTAGGCTACACCATCTAGGTTTGTGTAAGAACACTCTATGATGTCCACACAACAACAAAATCACCTAACAACACATTTCTCAGAACACGTCCCCAACATTAAGCAATGCGTGGCTGTATCATCTTACAGTTCTGTAGGTCAGAAGTCCAACACAGGTCTCACTGGGCTAAAATCAAGGTGTCAGCCGGACTGTGTTCCTTCCTGGAGGCTGTAAGGGAGAATCTGTTCCCTTGCCTTTTCAAGCTTTGAGAGGCTGCCTGCATTCCTTGGTTCATGGGCCCCTTCCTCCATCTTTGAATTCAGCAACATAGCATCTCTGATTGCTCTTCCTTGGTCACATCTCCCTCTCTGACCACAGCTAGGTAAGGCTGTCAGTCTTTAAGGACTCATGTGATTCGATTGGGCCCACCTAGATAATCCAGGATCCTCCCCCCATCTCAAGGTCTATAACCTTAATCACACCTACAAAGCCCCTTGTGCCATGTAAAGCAACATATTTACAGGTTCCAGGGATTTGGGTGTGGACATCTTTGGAGTGGCCATTATTCCGCCTACCACAAAGAGAAATACATTCACATTGCTCAATTCAAATGGCACAAAAGGCTACAGAATGAACAGTTTCCCTCTCATCCCTATCACCCTTTTCCTTCTGTTTCTATCCCATGAGACTTTGTACCTATATAAATAAACAGCAATATGTATTATACCCTTTTTTACACAAGCAGTACCATACTGTAATACTGTTCTGCATCTTGCTTTTTCACAATACCTTTGAGATTGTCCTGGATCAGTATATAAAAGCATCCTTGTTCTTTTACATGGCTGCATACTATTCCACTGTATGGCTGCACTATAACTGATTAATCCAGTCTCCTGCTGATGGACATTTACGTTGTTTCTAATCTTTTGCACTTACTAACAGCACTGCAATGAACAACCTTGTATGTATGCCCTTTCCTGTATGTGCCTGGATCTGTAGGACAAATTTATACAAGTAGAACTCCTTGGTCAAAGGATATGTGCATTAAGATTTCACAGCTACTGTCGAATTGCCCTCCACAGAGTTGAACCCATTTATACATACACTCCCACCTCCAGCCACGTACGGGAGAGAGATGTAAGCTTGTGTAGGCAGGGAAGCCATGGCTCACATTTCCTCCGTGTCACCCAGGGTGCTTATTCCATGGATGGACTCAGGAAGCCCTTGGGGATTACCGCTGCTCACAATTCCTTGGACACTTGTTGGTGATGGGGGCAGGGACTGGAGAGGAGGATGATGCCAGTTCAAAGGATTTAGAAGGGCAGCAGCTTTGTGCCTCTCGACCAACCAAACAGCTCCTCCCGCACCATCATCCCTCCAGGTTGTGAGCCAACGGGTTTCCCCCGTGGGGCGAGCATATTACCACTGTCTAAAAGAGGGACTCTCAGCATTGATGCGCACCAAGAGGAGATTACAAGTGTATTTGGGTTTCCAAAGTCCCAGCCGCACCCGTGTTAAGAAAGAATCATTTTCTTGCTGTAAATCTATTCCTGATGGAGATGTTGCTTCACACTGAATGAGCCTTTTATGTGCTGACGTCAACTGTGATCTGAAAGATCAGTTAAATCACTTATTCCGGAAGACGTGAAACCTTTGACTGGAGTGACTGATTAAGATTTCACAGCAGCAGTTGCCGGGCCTGGGGAGCCCAGAAAGCGCCCATTCCCACCACCAGCCCAGCAAGCTCAGGCCGGGGCACAGGACCCAGAACCCCACCCACCGGGAGCTTTCTCTCTGGCACAGCATGGAAGGGGCTGAAGGGGAGAGAGCAGGGCGCTAAGTCCCAGCAGGGGAGGCCAGAAGAGCAGGGACTAGGGTGCCATGCCCTCTGCCAAGCCCCCTTCCACACTCTGTTTGACCTCTACTTGGCCTTCTAGGTTCAGCTCAAGGGTCCCCTCCTCCAGGAAGCCACAAGGCCAGGACTCGGTAGGCGCCTCTACAGCATGTTCCTAGAGCACCTTTGACTCTGAAATATAACCTTTTCTGTCCACCTGACTGGGCACCCACTGGACTGTGAGCACTGTGAGGGCAGCACCTGGCACAGAGCTTGATGCCCACTAAGTGCCCAAGAAATGCTTGACAAGCGAATGAAACTGAGCCCCAGAAGCAATCAGAATAGCTACCTGCCCTAACGGTATCACCCACCAACGTATTCAAACATTCACAGCCCCACTGGGTGTCAACCATTGTGTTAAGCCCTGGAGGCACCTACAGGGTTCCAACAGGGCTTCTTGTCCTAAAATGCCACCCTGGCCCAAAACGCCCACTGTTTGAGCTGCTTTTTTTAGTGGAAGCCCACTTGCCTCCCGGAAGTTATACTGAGCTCAGGGGTCCTCTTTAGATCCTCAGCCAGCGAGCGGTGAGGCACAGGAGGGGGAAGGTTAGATCTAGAGCCCGGGATGTTGCCAGGAAGGGTGGGGGGCAGGCACTGCAGAGAGCAGCCCGTGGGCAGCCTGGGGGGACCGGGCACCAGGAGATGAACATATACCTTAGAGGACATCAAGGTAAGAGCTGAAACTTAGAGAAGAGCACAAGTGACCAAAGTTAATGACAGAAGTGATGTGCAAGCAGGTGAGCAGGCTGATGTCAAGGTCGGAGGTGAGCTGGAAAGCTGTGATCACTGTATCGGGACCATGGAGGCCTAGGCTCTCCCCATCTCCAGCTCTCAGAGGCTGTCATCAGCCTTAGACATCTGTATACGAGAGTCATATCCTCAGCCTGCTTGCCTCACACAGCTGCTGTACATTAAGTAAGAGAAAAGATGAGAAAGTTCTCTGGAAGCCTAAAAGCAACGTAGAAACAGAGACTGCTATATGAATAGTCCTTTGTTTTTACCTAGTGTCTCATAGTCTGCATAGAGCTTCCTATCCAGAACCTCCCGATCCTCTAGCAACCCTGGAAGACAGGCAAGGACAGTCAGACCCAATTTACAGATGTGAAAACTGAGGGGCAGACAGCTCAAGCCCAGAAGCACACAGATAGCAAGGGGCTGAGCTGATAGCGGGGCAGGTCTGCTAACTCCAAATAGAGTGTTCTGTTTAACACACCAAGATGCGCCCAGCATTGCCTAAAACCACAGGCTCCAGCTGCACAGAAAACCCTCCTCCTTCTTCCATGCTGTCGCTTTCCCCGGATTTGTTGATTGATGAATGAGCTTCCCCAGGCTCTTTGTAACCAGCAGTGTTGGCTTGAGGGGTAGGTGGGGAAAGAATCTTTATCCGGGCTGCAGACTGAGCTCAGCCTCTGACCAGCTGTGGGGCTGTGGGAGAGTCTCTGTCCCCCAGCTCCCTCCAGCCCCATGTATCTTTGTTGGGAAAACCACTTAATGACCCTAAACTAGGCGTTTCCAGGAAAATGCACTCAGGGCCTTTCTGTGACGGCATGAGAGCAGGGTGGAGCTGGCCTGCACTGAGAGGGCACCTACAAGGTTCCTGGCACTCTGTGCCTATCTCCTCAGTTATCTCGTGATAACTTCAGGTCAACATTAGTACAGATGAGGAGCAGAATGGTTGCATGACCTGCCCACAGCCCCCACAGAGCCTGGAAGGGGTGGGGCCCAAAGGGCCATCCCTGCATTTTCCATCGCAGCAGGGGTGAGAGAAAAGGAGATAGAGGCATGGTGATGAGCCTCTTATATTTTTTCCCCCCAAAAAGGCTTTATCTCCACTCCAAGCCCTCTCCTGGGCCTTCCAAATTTTCCTTCTGTCTATGAATTATGTGGCATAAAAGACACTCAATTGGCAGCAGAAATCAAACTGCAGTTTCTCAGATACTTTCATTCTGTAAAAGCATCATCTGAGGGTGGGTTTACCTGGGAATAGACCTGTGAATTCACACCTATGTGTAAAACTCCATCTTTCTTCAAGGCCTATTTAAATAAACAGGTGTTTTAGGCTGACATAACCAATCTCAACATGAACACAATTAATGACCTTGCTCGTAACAGTTTCCTGTTGGAGCTTTACGTGCACTGTATACACTGTTCTCACATACAGACCATCCCGTATGGAAAAGAAGGAGGTGATTAATCACTTGGCAAAAGGATTCACCTAAGATCTCCGCTCATCAGTCTCAAATACAATTAGAATAGAGTTTCTCTTCCCACGTGGCTTTCAGAGCATATATATCTAATGGACTTGGGAACATGGCTTGAGGGACACAGCTATTTCCTGTTTCCTGACTGCAAATCTAGCACCAATTCCAGCCCATCTAGCCAGTTAAGCAGGAGAGGAGAATGCTGGTGTATCAGGGTTGGGTCTGAAACATAGCAGCACACACTCCTCCATGTTTCACAGAAAGAAGGGGAGATGGGGGGACCAAAGAAAGTGGGCTGAGCAATTGTGAGCCTGCCAAGCACACTGATGCCCTCTTATCCCATTAACATCCAGGACCCCCGGCCTCACCCCACCCAAGGACATTCTTGTTGACCAGCCTCAGAGGGCTTTCCCTATACCCACTCTGTCTCCTGCTTCCTCTCTGACCAGCAAACCATGGTAACCCACCTCTGCCACACCTGGCCTTTCCTCCTCTGCTTTCATCAAAGTTTACCTGCCCTATTGGTCCTTGGAGAACAAGACTGCCACGTAAACCTCCTCTAAGGGGGTCTAGCATAGCATGCTAAGATCAGTTAATTTCCTTCTTGGGCATTTCTGGTTTGTAACATGAGCCTCTTGAAGAGGGTAATATTTTTAACAAAAGAATGTAATCTCCAATAGTGAAATTTCAAGGACTGTAGGGGAGAAACAGGGTGGTGGGGGAGGGGCAAAGACAGAGAAATATCTGAGATGCAGCCTTGAAATCACGTCACATGGATCGGCCGTGAGCTACTACTGAAAATCTGTTTTTCAAAATTTAAAAGAGTCAATTTCCAGATGTCTGCTTTGGGAGCCAAACTGCTGTTGATTTGTTCCCAGTTCACCATGGAATAAAGTCTGAACTCCTCACCAGAGCATTTCAGGCCTGCCATGGGCCGGCTCCTATAAAGCCTTCTCGCCCCTAGTAGGAACTCCACACAGCCACTGGCTTCTGCACTGTGCCCCAGGCCTACTCTGGGCTTCCCAGCCTGTGCCCCTACACACTGGCCCAGCCCAGAGGGTCCTCTCATTTACCGGAGCCACCATAATGCACAACTCCAGGGGGCACCACTCCCATCCTAGGTCATGTGTGTGCAATGCGTGGCACAGTAATCCAGTCTGCCCACACTCATGGCCTCTCTGCTTCAAGAGCACCCCACCCCCACCACCACCACTGCACACTCCTCTGCCCACTCTCCCCGGTGCTTAACATCTTTGGCTCCTTCAGGACTTTGACGCTCACTACCTCACATTCTCTTGACCTGGGTGGGTGGGAGTAGGTCCCCAATTGGAGTAGAAGTGCTCTGGGGGTAGTGACTGGGTCCTGAGTCTGTAGAAACCATCCCCACACCCAGGTTAGTGGGCTGAGAACTTGGCATTGGCTTTCAAAGTGTGGTGCCAGGACCAGCAGGAGAGCAGCATCTGGCAACATCCTAGAAATGCAAATTCTCTGCCCCAACCTCTCCACCACCACCACTTGAATCAGACACTCCGGAGGTGGGGCCCAGCACCCTGTGTAGCAAGCCCACCAGGCAATTCTGAGCCACGGGAAACTGGAGAACCACTGAGGTATAGGATCCTCAGCACACCCCGATGGGTTTGCTAAATTGATTAGCAGGGTTTTCCAACTTGGAAAGGAGCCGGCCCAATCGAGGCTGCCCATTTCATTGGTCTCTTGTGGGGACCCAACTCCCATGTTTGTTCTAAAATCACAAAGTGAACTCCAAAGCCTTCCCAGCAGCCTGAAGCATTATCATGTCATGACTGAACACAGACAGCTCCAAGCAGCCAGGCCGGCCAGCTCTCCTCCAAAGGGCACTCCTGTTCAACAGCCCTTCCCCTGGTCCTGCTAACTGGGTGGGGAAATTCCTCAGCAACCAATTAGAGTTTAACACCTCCCTGTCTCCCGACCTGCCCCAGCTGCGGTAAGTGCTCTTCCAACACAGAGCTGGGCATCTTGAAGGCCTCCTTCAAGTTCCCCACACCTTTCACGGCCTGCCCAGGGTAAGTCCCAACATCCCATCTCCTGGGGCGAAACTGCGGTGAGGAGGGGAAGCCAGACAAGAAATACAGAGTCAGGTTCCCAGCCCCACTCCAGACTCACACAATCGGAATCCCCAGGAGGAGCCTGGGAGTCCTGATGTTGAACAAGTCTCCCTGGTCATTCTTATCAACAGGCAATCTGAAAAGCAATCAATGAACCCACCCTCCTTATTTGACAGATGCGGAAACTGAGGTCCCAGGGCAGTGACTTGGTATTCCCTGACCATTCCAGATCACAAAGCACCCTCCCCAGTCTCTCCGCCCCCACAGCACTCACAGCCTGGATCCCACCCACAGTTCCTAACACACATCACCCTACACCACACTTCGCAACACTCCACCCACTCACTCCTGTTCCGCCCCCACTGAACTGGGTCTAGGGGCAGGGCCAGACCATAGGCATGAGCCCCCCACTAGCACTGTGCTCAGAGGGAGCCTCAGTTATGGTTTGAGGAATGAACAGCCCCCCAGGCAGCCCGCACTCTTCATTAGCATATGCACGGAGATTAAGCTACCACATCACGAGATTGTCACCTTGAACACACTGGAAGATCTGTCCCAGAGGGGTGAGAGGATGTATACATTCTGACGGGAAGCCAACGGCCACCTGCAGAACAGGTGGAGAGGGGGCCAGAGCAGTAGGGGGTAGAGGCTGGGTCGGGGCTGGAGGAGGTTCACAAGGACAAACTTCACCTTCTTGTTAATTCTGCTGAGCGCCAACCCTGGAGAACACAGCTGGGAAGTGGGACACAGAGCTCACGCTTTCTCACCTCTGCCTCTCAAGAGCCCCGACACTGACACATAGAAAAGGTGACAATGAAACAGAGACGAAGAAGAGCTCCAAGGAGAAAACAGGCCCGCTCAGTCTCTGGGTCACAGGGCGCAGGGAATCCTCACCAGGTGACCCGGGCAGGGCGGGACACAGGACTGGCCTTCCCCAGTGGCACAGAAGGTGACTGCCAAGAGAAGGAGCTTTTGGGGGCTCCAGGAAGGTATTCAGACATTGCCGCACCCAACTCTCATCAGGCCTCCCCACCTCCCCATATCAAGCAGGCAGGCTGGTAGCGACACACAACTCTGAAATTTCAGGGGCCAAAGACAACAAAAACCTATTTCATGCTCATGGTACAAGTGCAACGATTCTCCAACCTTTTCATTTTCAGATTTGCCCTAAGCAAGTGGCACATAGTATACATTTTTGTTATGCAGCACAACCCTTCCAGGCATAGAACCAGTTTCTCTGCCAGTCAGGACAGGCTAGGTCGTGCTGCAGTAACGACAAGCCACTGCGGACTGTGCTCACTGCAGCCACCCAGGATTTCAGGCTGACACAGCAGCTACCGTCTTGAACGCTGCTGACTGTCCTGCCAGCTCTGGAGGGCTTCGCACTGGTAATTAAATGCTCCAACCTGGAAGTGAGACCCAGCACACCACTTACAAACTGCTGGCCAGAATTCGTCTCATGGCCCCACCCGACAACAAGGACAATCCTGCCCAGGGCCAGCAGACAGAGAGACAATGACCACCACACCCACAAACACACAGGCACAGCCACCCAGAGCTGGTGCCTGCCATTCCTCCCCATCAGAGCACCACACCTTTCCCTCCCCCATGAGAAGACAAACTTATTTGTCATTTTCACCCCAGGATGAAGGAAAGCTGTCAGAGCAGGTTTAGAAAAAGGAAACTATGAAGACAAGCGAACATGATTTTCAAAGAAAATGACAGGAGACATTATGACAATATATAACATTACAATCTTATGATACATAACAACATTCAAATATATAACATATTATTTAGGTATAACAGTGAGTTAAAATTAAAGGTTTTATAGTGATGGCAAAATGACGGACACTAGATGCCAATGTGAGAAGGAGAAAGGCAGAATATATAGAGGAAAACTTCAAGGACGAGTTTAACGACAGTTGGACCTTCCAACAGGTCAAGGAGATAAAAGGAGGCCAGAGAAGGCCTGCCCTGCATATACGGCCCCTGGAAAACCCATCAAATGCTGGCGCGTCAGTTCTGCAATGATGCTTTGTGACTTTAACAAGCCATCCTTCCCCTTTTGCCCAAAGAGAGAAGGGTGGGAGAGAACTTGGAAAGAAACTCATGAGTGGTACAAAATAGGAACAAGAAATCGTCTGTGCTGAGGTGCAGGGGAGGGGCAAGGAGTGGCCAGAGACCAGAGACCACTGCCTTCAAGGGGTACTTATCATGAGAGGGATTTAGCCCCGGGAAAAAGAATCCAGCAAAGCGTACAGGACATTGGCGTGTCTCCCGGTTCAGAGCTAGGGTGTTCTGGCTGCTTCTACGGGCCCAGCCACAGCATCCTAGGATGTGTGTGTATCTAGATTTATTTGTGAATGGGGCCTTCATGGAGGAAGCTCCCTGCTGTCTGTAGAAGCAGAACTGACTGAGTCCGGGAAAAAGTCAAGACCCTCGCTAACTGTGAATTAGCAAAAGATCCCATGTGAGGGTAACTACTTTTCCAAGCATTGGAATACAGGAACCACAAGAAGCTAAATGGACCTTTCCTTGAGCATTCAGAAGTCACTATGGCCCGTCAAGATGCTTTGAGTTGTCCTTTGCAGATCAATTCAATTCAATTCTACAAACGTTTGTTGAGTACCAAGTCTGCACCAGACTCTGCAAATTTGAGAGCAAGAGCTTGAAAGAGAGAGCACCAGCCATGACCCCTTCTCTCAATGAGCTCCCAGGTCCTGGGGAGGCAAATGCTGCGCGCATAATGCAGCGTGAGGAGAGCTATAAAAGCAGCATGTCTGTGAGCAGCGTGGCCCAGAGCAAGGCCAGGCGAGACTAACCCCGTTTGGGGATGGAGCAGAGGAATCAAGGGAGGCTCCTTGAGGGATCTGACAGCTGAGCTAGGATTTATGAAATAAACTTTTCTCCAGCATGAGGGGGTAGTGGTGGGCAGGGAAGGTTTTATGGAGACGTTACAGAACGTGGAAAATCACAGAGCCATAACACACCAGGACAGATTTGAGGAGTCGATGCAAATGTGAAAGGAAGAGTTGAAAGAGATGAGCCTGGAGGTGCAGACAGGGGCCAGACCACAAAGGGCTTTGTATTACTTGATCCTGGAGGGCAGAGGGAGCCAGGGGAGGGAGGTCAGGACACCTCAAGAGGGTGAACCAATAGCCCAGGGAAGAGACGAGGGACTGAACCAGGATAGTGGTGGTGGGCACTGAGGGGACTCTACAGGTTTGAGAAATACATAAGAAGTAGAATCGCTATGACAAGGTGATCAGCCAACGGTCAGGGTGAGAGGGGAAGGGAGGATGTGAAGGAGCCTGAGGAAGGAGACGGTGTCATGAAGGGACTGGTCCACAGGGCACACACTGCAGAGACCTCAGGTAGACAAGGATGGAGCAGCTGGCGGTCATGGGTCACTGGTGGTCTCTGCCAGGGCAGAAGTGGGAGGGGGTGAGGGAAAGGGAGGTCTCCATAAGACTCACATGTCCCAGGAACCTGGATGTAAGGCAAAGGTGGAAGAATGGAAGGATGGGGGCCCAAGGGTCACAGATGTGCTTTATTTTTACCATGAGAGAGAGAAGTATGTTTCTATCCCGAGGGGAAGAAGCCAGTGGAGGGCAACGGAATTTGAAGATGGGGGTTGGAGTGGGGACTGGGGGAGGGGGCTGGTCAGTGGTGCCAGGAGCAGATGAGATCTAGAATACACATGGTGTGGTAAACCTGGGCAGAAGACCAGGAATTTGGAACATCTGGTCTCCCTGAGTCAGGCAAAACTCCTAAGGGATGGTGTCCAGAGAGTCATGGTTGACAGAATACAGAACACAACTGTTTTTACGCAATATTTTCATGTCCATAGAAGTCTTCATTTCTCAAAATGCTTCCATGAATGATCTCACTTGTTCCTCACAATGATTCTGTGAGACAGCCATTAATACTCCCATGTAACAGTTGAGGAAGCTGAGTTCAGAGAGGGCAGGTAGCTTCCCCAGATTCACAGAGTGAGTAAGTGATGGAACTAGCCTTAGTAACCAGTCTTCCAGGCTCCAGATCTGCTGCCGCCCTGCCTCCCAGCTCCCCAGGGCCTCAACTCTCAGGTCCCAGAGGAGACTCACGCTAACTCTCCTGCACAGTCTTTTGCTAAACATAAAAATCTAATGTACTCCTTTAATTTTATTTGACATTGCAAAATTCATCCAGTATCAGATCTAAAACATATCATAGCATCAAATAAACATGATTTCAATTATTTTTTCTAGGTACACAGGCTGCCTTTGCAGCAGATTCTAACGGATCTTCTCTCCTCTCTCTTTCCTCCATTCGTGCCCTGTGCCGTGCCGTGCATCAACCCAGGGGCACGATGGAATCCTTTGGGAAGCCTTTAAAGGAATACCAAGCCCAGCACACACCCAGGACCATGGGATCAGAACCTCTGGGGGTGGGCCCGGGCATCAGCGACATCCAGGGGATGTGGATGCACAGGAAGGACTCAGAATCCTGATGTGGAGGAAGACAGCTCCAGAAGGGCTCCTGGGAGATGCCAGGGAGAGAAGGGGAGGACCCGAAGCTGCACAGATTCAGTGAGTCTGGTCAAACACACAAGCCCATCAGCCAGTATGCCAGGAGGAGAAACCAGGGAGAAACTGTCTCCCATCATGTAACTCCAGTCCTACCTGCCCTGATGGGCACACTCCCATTTTCCCTTCCTGGTGATCTGCCACACGGAAGGCAGGTTTGGGTATTTCTCCTCTTTTTATAGAGGAGTTAACCGAGGCTTGAAGATGTGAAATGCCTACCCCAAGGTTGGTCATCTTTATGGAACAAAGCCCAACTGGAGGACCAGAACCTCACTGCCAGAGAGGACAGAGAGCTGACGTGGTCCCTCCCCCTTGCCAAGGCCTTCTCACATATGGGCCTCTCTCATTTTCACAAGGGGGACCCTTTCCAGTCAGCTCACCTCTCCCTGTGGTCACAGGGTACTTCTTGATGTGTGCCCAGCTCTCCCTTAAAATCTTACAACGCACACGGTTTCATGCCCCGCAAGCGAACCCTTGTCACTTGCATCATCGTGTCCCCTGGCCACTCTCTACCTAAAACAAGAGCTCGGGTAAGTTCTTGGGCAACTCCACCTACCACCCCAAAATCAGCCTTTTGGCTCTAAGAAAGGTACAGAAGGCTCCTTGCCCCCTGCTCCGAACCAGCGCCTCTCTCTGGTCCCTCATGAGACAAAGAGCTTCAACAACCCACAGTATTCACGATGACACCACTGTGCCACCTAGCACAGCACCGAGAAGGGCATGGCGCCCACCCTGAGGGCCTGCTGTCCGGTAGAGAATCTACGACATGCACACACGAAACAGGAAAATCAAGAATTAAACTGGTTGAAACTAACCTTAGGTGCATTCTAGCTCTTGGAGAAGTTATTTAATCTCTCTTGACCTCAGTCTACTCATCAAAATAATGGGGACACTTCCTATACTAACACCACCTTAGAGGGGAGTGTGAGGCCAAATGAATTAATCTATGTGAAGTGCTCAGAATGTGCCTGAAGGATATTTAGGCTCCGAAATGCTGGTTGTTATTGCTGTTGTGCTTTCTGTGTAGACTGGATGCTCAGAGGAGGGAGGGACTGTGTGGCCTACAGTGGCTAGGAGGGAATTTCTAGGGGAGGCTGGGCATGTAAGCATTAATACAATTGAGAGGGGAGGGTACCATTCAAGAGGAAGGCAGAAAATGAGTCGGAATTTGGACATTAATTTACTGTCGGCGAGCCACGAAGTGTGAGGCCCAACACCAACCCCAACCCCCCCAGAATTCCTGCCGCTGCTGCAGGATGGACCACATTATTAAAGAAAATACCCCACAGGAACGGAAACCAAACAACTCCAGGCAACAGGAGTTCAGGGGACCTTTGGCTCTATCTCCAAGGCAATTGAAAAGAGCTCAAAACAGATTAAAATATGAGATGAATTTCGAAGCCCAGGAATGAGAGAAAATGAATCCTGTGACTGAGAAGCCAATATGATTATTGCATTATTTGGTTGGAAAGTTAAAATGTGCAGGAAATGTCAGATGCTTTCTCGAGATGGAGGGAGGTTAGGGACAGCAGAGCCGTTGGGGGCATATTCTTTTTAATATTAAAAAACAGCTTCATCCCCGACTTAGTTTTAATCAGAAAAACCCTGTTGGTAGAGCAGCCTGCCCGTCTGCATATGCCTGAGGTCTTTTTAAGGCACATATTCCACCCCTCAGTTGTTGCCCCCCCAAGGACAAGACTTTTTATAAGACCCCCCCCCCAATAAAACTAAATAAATCCCAGGGGAAGGGTGCCCTCCCTACACACACACCCCTAGACACACCCTCAGGGCACTGACGGTGGCTCAGCCCCAAACCAAACCTGGTAGAAAGCCCAGCTACCAGCAGTTTTTCTCTGCAGCCTCTCCACATCTTTCCTGCCTAGATTCATTCTCCTCCTCCCTGGGCAATTACCACTCCTAGGTCTGTTCACTATCCATGCCACCCTCGGTCCCCATGTCTCCATCTCCGTGTCCATCATTCACTCGTTCACTCAGTCATTCACTAAAAGATTCTTAGGTATCAACTTGCAGGCTGTGCTGGGTGTTGAAGACACAAAGACATGCAAAGCCAAGTCCCTTCCTGCAGAGAGCTGACAGTCAAATAAGGAAGACAGTCATGCAGCGAGCGATGGAGAGGCACAGTCTGGGGGAGCTGAGGAGAAGGGCTGGTTAATCCTGCCCATAGGAAGGGGGTCAGGCAAATCTCCTTAAGGAGGCAGCATCTGGGCCTGACCGTTGAGTTGGCTTTCATTATGCGGAGAAGAGTAAGGGAATTCCACGTGTGCGCACAGAATTAAGCCAAGGCCCATGGCCAGGAAATGTGACCCAAACCCAAGGGATAGTGAAGAGACAAGTTTGACTAGTGTGAAGAGGCCACGTGAGAGGTGAGAGAGAAAGCTAATGAGGAAGGCCGAGGTCAGACTGATGGGGGCTTTTTTGTATTTTTTAAATAAGTAATACATTAAATGGTTCAAATCCAAAAAGGTACGAAAGGAAGTGCAGTGAAAAGTCACCTTCCCATCGCTCCCTGCAACTATCCCACTCCTCATCTCAAAGGCAAGCAATGTCAGCCGTTTCTTATGTATCCTTACAGAGATATTTTATGCATATACAAGAAAATATATACCTCTTTTACCTTTTGTGCACAAATTGTAGCATACTATATACATTGTTCTACATTTTTCCATTTAATTATATATTGCAAACCAGTAGTTCTCAAAATGGAGAGTGCATCAGAATTACCTGGCCATCTTGCTAAAACACAGATTGCTGGGTCCCACTCCAGAGCCTCTGATTCAGTAGGTCTAGGGTGGAGCCTGAGAATGTACATTTCCAACAAGTTCTCAAGTGCTGCTGCTGTTGCTGGTCCAGGAACCACACTTTGAGAACCAATAGTGTAGATCACGCTACATGAATTTATAAAGAGCAGCCTTGTTCATTTTCATGGTTGTGTAGTATTCCATTGCTTGACCATATGGTGATGTATTTAACCAGTCCCCTCCATTTAGGTTGTTTCCAATCTTTTGCTATTTCTAACAGTTGTGCAGTAATTACACTTGTGCATTCATTATTTCACTCATGTGGGTGTAGAGTTCTGGGATAATGTCTGGGTCAAAGGGTATGTGCACTGGCAATTTTGACAGACACTGCCAGGCAGCTCTTGGAAGGAGCCTTGAATGCTAATATAAGGAATTTTGAAATTTAATTAATGCAGGCTTTTGAGCAGAAGACTGGCGAGGTCCGAGATGTGCTTTAGGAAAATTAATCTGACTCCAAGGTGAAGTGTGGACTAGAGTGAAGAGAGCCTAAGAGAGAATGACCACTGTGGCAGACAGACTCTAAGGGTGCCCCATGAGCCCTGCCTCCTGGTCATCATACCTTTAAATAAGTCCTTTCCTCTAAGTGTAGGTGGGACCTGTGACTGACTTCTAACCAATACAATATGGCACAAGTGATGCAATCTCACTCCTGCAATCACGTTACATTATGTAAGACTCCACCTTGCTAGTAGACTGGTACTAGAGACTTTCTTCCTTTCTGGCTTTGAAGAAGCAAGCTTCCATGAATCCTACTGAATGCTGCCAACAACCACACAAAATGGGAAAGAAATCTTTCCCCAGTTGAGCCTCCAGATGAGAACCCAGCCCTGAAAGACACTTTGATTGCAGCTCATGAGAGACCTTAAGGCCAGGACCTAGCTAAGCTGTGTTGGGACTCCTGGCCTACAGAAATAACAATTCTGTGAGATAACAAATGTGGCTTGTTTTAAGCAATTAAGTTTGTAATGATCTGTTTGGCAGCAAGAGATAACCAAGCAAACTTTAAGAGGGTGTTCAAAAAACAGGCCATTAAGTGAAGGCCTGAAGTGAACAGGTGTCAGGGGCAGAAGAGGGGAATAGAGATGAAGGGTGAGTGTAGGAGATGTTTCAGAAGAGACCAGAACCTATGGGTTCACAAGAAAGGCAGACAGAGCAGCCTCCTACCATCTGGGGGCAAGACGGTTGGACAACGTCCCTGACACAGGCTCAGCCCATTTTCATGAGACCAAACCACAGAGCAGTCCGAGGTGGGGTGGAACAGACACCCTTGCTCCTGATCCCTCTCTGAAAGTGTTCCTTCCCTTGCAGATGTCTCCAACATTACCTCAGCACAGCCTCCCCAGGCCACCAGCAGCCACCTGCAATTTGCTGACAAGGCAGATAAGCACCCACACAGAGAAGACCCAAATAAATCAAGGTGGCATTTCAAACCACTGGGAGCAAGATTGACTTTTCAACTAATTGTGTTGCAACAACTCAGGAATCAACTGAAAAAATTTGGATCACATGTATCAAGGACCTAAACAAAAAATGGAACTATGAAAAGAGCTAGAAGAAAAATGTGGGAGAATGTTTTTAATACTGTTGAAATGGGAAGGACTTTCAAAGTATGACCCAAATCCGAATGTCATATTTTTTTAAAAAGGCGACATCTGAGTTCAAAAATCTTAAAATATCTAACACCAGAAAATAAAATAAAGTCAAAAGACAAATGAAAAAATGGGAAAAATATATTTTGCAACATATATGGCAAGCATAGGGCTAATTTCATTTCTATGTAAATAATGTGCATGTGCGAACATAAGCAAGTCCGTAAGAAGTGCCAACAACTCAATAGAGAAATGTACAAGAAAGAAGAAATTAAATTGTCAGTCCACAAAGCAGGAAACACAAATGCATTATACACATCTGAAATGATGCTCATCCTCACACAATGCAGGAAATGCAAATTAAATCCACAATGTGATCCAATATTTCATACATCAGATTGGTAAATATATTTAAATATGCACAGTGCTGCTGAACCAGAGTATGTATAACCACTCTTATCCACAGTTGGTGGAAGTTTAAATTGGTGTCACTACCATGTATGGAAAGGGAACACACATACATATGCGCGCGCGCACACACACACACACACACACACACAGACTCTCTGGAGAAGGACACAGGAGTACTGGGAAGAGTGACCGCCTCTGCTAGAAGAACCATGTGACTGCAGCCAGGGCACAGAAGTGGACAGGAGGATTTTCACTGTATCCCTTTTGTACTGTTTACAACTTTCCCAAGTACATGTACTACATTCTCAACAACTCTAAAAAGTAATAAATAAAAAGAAGTAGAGAGAACTTCCACTTCTGGGAAGATGGAATAGACATACTTTTCTATGTGCTTCCCTGTAAGTAAAACTAAAAACCCTGGACATTATGTATAAAACAAACAAGACGAATCTGAAAGGTAAAGAGAAGCAACTGGCTAGGGACCTTGGGACCTGAGAAACAAGAGGATGGTGAGGTTCTTGGGTTTTCTTTTGGCCTCATATACCCCAGACTTGAAGAAGCTGATAACCTGGAAATATCAATGGGCACAGACAAAAAAATCCCCAACAACATCCTGCTCTTTCTAGCCAAAAGACAAGGAAAGGGGCAGCCTAGAAAGACAAAACTTCTATACAATAACTGCTCTAATCCAGCCAAAAACTGCAGAAAAAACTGTGGCCCCACCCTCATCCATGCTAGCAAAGGCCAATGAGGAGTCTTGACTCTTACTCCCACCCAGCAGTAATGAGGCACACTTACCTGCTGGAATGGTGTCAGTGGAGGCCTAATGGACAGTCAGGATTTTCACCACTGCTCGGCAGTAATGAGACCACCTTCAACCCCTATGGTGTAAGTGGAGGTCACACAGGAAGCAGTAACTAGGCATTCCAATCCCTCCCGGTCAGATAGGTATTTGTGGAGGCTGAGTGGGACACTGGGACTTCAACTCCCACATGACAGTAATGAGGCAGTACCCCCAGTCTCCCTCTGGAGCATGTAAAAAAAAAAAAAAAGCCAGCTAAAGCAGAAGGTTTAAGCAAGATCCAGAGTCTCAAAACGTATTACCCAAAATGTCCAGGTTTCAATCAAAAATCACGTATCATATCAAGAACCAAGAGAATCTCAAATTGAATGAAAAAAGACAATCAATAGATGCCAACTCCCAGATGACAGAGATGTTAGACTTATCTGACAAAGATATTAAAGTAGCCATCACAAAAATGCTTCAATAAGCAACTGTGAACACATTCGAAACCAATGAAAAAAATGAAAAGACTAGCAAAGAAATATCAGATATAAAGAGGAACCGAATGGAAACTTTAGAGCTGGAAAATATCAATAACTGAAATAACAAATTCAATGGATGGGCTCAATAGCAGAATGGAGGGAACAGAGGAAATAATCAGTGAACTGGAAGATAGAGCAATAAAAATTGCCCAATCTGAAAAATAGAGAGAAAACAGACTGCAAAAACAAACAAACAAAGCCTCAGGGACTATAGTATCTGTGGTACTAGGACAAAAGATCTAACATTCCTGTCACTGGAGTCCCAGAAGGAGAGGAGAAAAAGGGTGGTCTGAAGAAGTGCTCAATAGTTGAAAACCTCCCAAATTTGGAAAAGGACATAAACTGACAGATTGAAGAAGCTGAGCGAATCTCAAACAGAATAAACTCAAAGAAATCCACATCAAGACACATCCTAGTCAAACTTCTGAAAACTAAAGACAAAGAAAAAATCTTGAAAACAGCCAGAGAGAAATGACACCAGCTATATGGTGAAAACAATTAGAATGACAGCAGATTTCTCATCAGAAACCATGGAGGCCAAAAAGAAGTAGCACAACGTTTTTCAAGTGTGAAAAGAACTATCAACCCAGAATCCTATATCCAGAGAAAATATCCTTCAGGAACAAAGAAGAAATCAAGTCATTCTGAGATAAAGGAAAACTAAGGGAGTTTGTTGCCAACAGACCTACTCCCAAAAGAATAGCTAAAGGAAGTTCTTTAGACCAAAAAGAAACAATAAAAGATGGAACCTTGGACCATCAGGAAGGAAGAAAGACACTAAGCAAAAGTATAGGTGAATACAATCGGCTTTATTTCTCCTCTTGAATTTCTAAATTATATTTGACAGTTGAAGCAAAAATTATAACACCATCTAAATGCATGCAGGAAATATTTAAGACAATTACATTATAAACGGAAGGAGGATAAAAAGACATTAAGGGAGGTAAGTTTTCTACATTTCACTCAAATGATGACACCAGTAAACTGTGGTGAGTTATGTACACATAATGTACTATGTAGAAAAACCACTAAAAAAAAACTATTCAAAAATATAAACTGAAAAATACATAGATGAGTTAAAGTGGAATTCTAAAAAATGTTTACATATCCCACAAGAAGGTAGGAAAAAAAAACAGAAAGGAAAGAGACAACAAACAGAAAACATAGAAACAAAATTGCATACTTAAGCCCTAACATATCAACAATTACATTAAATGTGAATAATCTAAAGATACCAATTAAAAAATATAACCCACTATATGCTGTCTACAAAAAACTCAGCTCCAGTATTATGATACAGGCAGGTCAAAAGTGAAAGGATGTAAAGAGATATATCATACAAACATTAATCAAAAGAAACCAGGAGTAATTATATCAATATGAGATAAAGTAGACTTCAGAGCAAAAAAATTACCAGAGACAGAGAGGGATACTGATAAAGGGTCAATACACCAAGAAATCATAACAATCCTAAATGTGCATGCACCAAACAGTACAGATACAAAATATGTGAAGCAAACCTGATAGAACTGAAAAGCAATAGATAAATCCACAATTACGTTTACAGACTTGAACATTCCTCTCTCAAAAATTAATAAAAGAACTAGACAATCAGTAACGATACAGAAGAACTCAACAACACCATCAACTAACAGAATCTAATCAACATTTATAGAACACTCCACCCAACAGCAGGAGAATGTACATTCTTCTTAAGTGCCCACAGAACATACACCAAGATAGACTATATCCTGGGCTGTAAAGCAAACTGCGATGAATTTAGAAGAATTGAAATCATACAGACTGTCTTCTCTGACCTCAATGGAATCAAATTAGAAATCAATAACAGCAAGATAACAGTAAAACCTCTAACACTTGGAAACAAATCAACATACTTCTAAATAATCATTGAGTCAAAGAGGAATCCAGATGTCCTTCAACAGGTGAACAGTTAAGCAAACTGTGGTTCACCCACACCATGGAATAGTACTGAGCAATAAAAAGGAACAAACTATTGATACATGTGTCAACGTGGATGAATCCTCAGAGAATTAGGCTGAATGAAAAAAATCTAATTCCAAAAAGTTACAGACATATGGTATGATTCCATTTATATAACATTCTTGAAATAATATAATTATAGAAATGAAGAACAAATTAGCACGTTTCAGGGGTTAAGCAGGGAATGAGGGCAGGAGGGAAGTGGGCACAGCTATAAAAGCGCAACAGGAGGGATCTGTGTGGTGATGGAAATGTTCTGAATCGTGACTGTATCGATGTCAATATCCTGGTTGTGATCTTCTACTATAATTTTACAAGATATTGCCATTGGGGAAAACTAGGCTAAAAGTACAAAGGATTCCTCTGTATTATTTTTTTACAACTGCATGTGAATCTCCAATTACCTCAAAATAAAAAATTTAATTTAAAAAAAGTAGAGAATCCCTCCCAGAAGATGTTATCAAGGTAACAGTGCCAATACACACACATTCTCTCTCTCTCTCAGACACACACATGCACACCCATCAAGTGCCTTCAGCTATTGCCATATAAATTTTCACTGCTTTTTAAGTCTGATGTGATTTTCTGCCTCTCTTTGGAGAAGCCTCATCCAGTCTCTATGAGGTCCAAGAAAACACCTCTGAGGTCTTTCCTTTGGCCTCCTGAGGCTCTTCCACAGCTTGGCTCTGGATTTGTTAAAGAAATCCAGAACCCACTAGGGAGAGAAAAGCAGGCAGGTGGCAGGAGGTGATCCAAGCTGCATTTTGGGGAGGCCATGAGCCACTGAAATTAAACCTAAAAGGGGGTATGTGTCTAGTGCCTGGTTCTATGCATGGCACACGTTTTTCTGGAGAGACAGTTTGTGGCTCTCACCCATTTCTCAAAGGGGTTCATTTCCCGGAGGTGAGAGAAGGAAGAGATCCACGCTTGATATCCAGAACCCCGTTTCTGCAGGAACAACTGGTGAGCTCTGCCGAGCCCCAGTCCACCTTCTGGAAACTCTCAATAAGCCTCCCAGTATTCCTGCCCCTAGTTGAAAAAGCACTGTTCTGAAAATTGCTGGACCCTCAGGATATTCAGTTTCCATCCTGTGAAGCTGGAAATGTCAGAGATTGAAGATCATCTCATTTAAATGCCCCATGCCCACCCAACAGAAGAGGAAACAGAGGCCTAGGGATATAAGATGAATTCTCATGACCATCCAGACAGGCAGGAGCCAAGTTGAAACCAGAACTTGGGTCTCCTCCCTGCTGCCAGCTTTGGGACATCTGTCCCTTAGGTTGGCATAAGAGCCTGACATCAGTCAGGGCAACCAGGAGGGCACATGCTGGGCAGGAGAACTGCCATCCCCACCTTGTTACCAGTGGGAACATATCAGGCCCGGATTAAAATGAGCACAGATATGCAGAAGTTAATGAGCAAAACATTCCTCTGAAAATACCTGACAGTACTTCTGATGTGGCAGCTTTCATTACTCCTAAGAGATACAAATAGGTGGCAATGAAGGTTAGGAACACTAGACAGATTTTATTACCTTGGAAGACAGGCCATTAAATGCCACTGTTTCCCAGGGATGTTTCCATCCTGCCCCCTTCTTCCTCTGAGCCCCTCCATTTGCACCATGGCTCCATTTACCAACTGCTCACTCACTCCGCAACTGTTAATTGAGGACCTATGGAATGCCAAGAAAACGAAGGTAAAGAGACATGAGCCCCGCCTCGGCAGAGCTCACAATTAGTGGGGGCCTAAATGCTAAAGACACCAACATGATCTACTGGCTCAGCTCAGGCTCACCCCAAGCCCTGCAGCCCCACATGTGACCACCTATTGCACCCGTCAACAGGCCCTTCACTGACCTCCCATTGCTCCCAGAGCTGTCTGCCTCCCTCATCGCTATCTTGCAGAGAAGTTTGGGCTGGGGAGAGCCCTCTCACCTGACAACTGAAAGAGCCTCCTGCTTGGCCTCCCTGTCTCCACGCTGGAAGCCCTTTAATCCTTTCTTCACTCTGCTGCCAGAGTGAACATCCTAAATCACACATCAGGCCATGTCATCTTCCTGACTAAAATCTTCTGTGGCAGCAGCTGTTAGTGCTCTCTGAAGGATGTATGCCTCCTGACATTTCCCAGCCTCCCTTGCAGTTAGGACGGGGCCATGTGACTAGTTCTGACCAATAGACTGTGAGTGGAACCATAAGTGTCACTTCCAGGCTGAGGGCGCTAAGAGCCGGTGTGCTTTCTCCATCTTTCTCGTCCCCTCCCACTGTGACTCTGGAGGTTTCATCAGACTTCACAGTAGCAAAATTAAACCTTTATTGGGGTTAAGCCATTGAGATGTTAGGGGTTGCTTATTAGATAGTTATCATTGGCTGACTAATAAAAGTTTTCACGGGTTCCCCATTGCCCTCAGCATATGAAGTCCAAATCTCTTAGTGTAGCCATGTTCCACGCCTTTTATGGCCTGGCCCAGCTCCCCCCCGCTGGCCTGTCTCTTGGCCCTCCCCTAAACACACCCTATCAATAACCATGATTCAACCATATCTGCAGGTTCTGGAAGGGCCATGCCACCTCCCACCTGAGATGTCCCCTCTACCTGGAATGCCCTTACCTCTCCCTGCTTCCACCTCCTCTATCTGCTTAGCAAACCTCCATTCATTCTTTAATTCCCAGCTGAAGAGTCCTCAACTCTGACTTTTCCTAGATGAGCTGGGGGCAACTTCTTCCTGACCAGAGGCACCCATCTGCAAGCCACAGGCACCTGGTCTACACCTCCAAGAGAGCCCATGCTCACACTGTGTCTTGGTTTCTTTTACTCTTCTGTGTCGCCCACTGGACTGTGAACTGCACAAGAGCCAGGAGAGTGTTTTCCTCATCTTTATCTCCCCCAGAGCCTACCTCAGCATCAGGTTCCTAGAAGACCTTCAGAAGATGTTTAATGACTACACAAATAGAGCCCCCTTTAAACTCTGGAGAAAGTCACCTCTTCTTGAAGGAGAAATTCAACCAACTTACAGGAACTCTTCATGAAAAGAGAAAGCTTGAGGTGAGGAACAAAATGACCCATAATTCCACTGGGCTCTAGAAAGAGCTCTGTTCTGGAAGCCAACAAGCCAGGTCTGGCTGCTGTCCCCCATTGGCTCAATGTCCCTGGGCAAGGCAGTCCCATCTCGGTCATCTCTGAGGTACCCTATCCAACACCAAGTTACACGGTTCTGAGCATGGCAAAGCTGTCTCTGCCA
This sequence comes from Ceratotherium simum simum, assembly GCF_057802395.1. Lineage (NCBI taxonomy): Eukaryota > Metazoa > Chordata > Mammalia > Perissodactyla > Rhinocerotidae > Ceratotherium > Ceratotherium simum. The sequence continues at coordinate 37,477,559 of NC_141913.1, forward strand.
TCCTGCCTGCTCTTCTTGTGGTCCCTCTCCTTCCCAGAAGCCTCCACTCAGAGTTCTTAGCCCATTTCAACTGAACCCCCACCTGTTCAACTAAAATCTGATAAGGTAGTCACCAGCAATATATTATCCTTCCTCAGGCATTCTACTTTAATATGAGACCTCTGAAGACACAATGGAACAGCATTCATGGGGGGTTTCAGGCAGAAGAGGGGCAATGGGAGAGACATCTGGCCAGTGATGAGGGGTTCTTTGGAGACACGCCTTCCCTGCACCCCGTTCCACACCCATCCACCACACTGCAGAAGTAAGAGCTGTTAGCATGACTAGACCCCGGCAGACAGCAGGGAGAGTGCTGGCCTGAAAAGAGTTAATTTTGGTGGAATATCCTGAGGGTGGGACCCAAGCTCCTCACTCCTCATTCCATGGTTTCTTTTATCTGGTATTTCTGGCCAAGACAATGAGCAGACAGACTGGAAAGTTACAGGCCAGCTTTACCGATTGCTGCCAAAAATGCAGCAAAGGAAGCTGGAGGGAGACTCGAGCTTCTCTTTAATTTCCTCTTCTGTTTGGCTTCGCATGTGCTCCCCCACCCACCCCACTTGGAGTCTTTTCTGTCCTTGGGCTCTAACTCTGAAGGAGAGCTGCTTCCCAGCCCAGCTGTGCGGGAAACCCCCCCATCCCACCCCAAGTCTCTCCTGACCGAAGTGCTGGCCACATCTGTGAGGCTCTGGCCCTTCCTTGAACAGCAAAGACACTTAGAAGCATGAGATCAACCAGGAAACCCAATTCCCAGGCTAGGCTGGAAATGCAGGGGGAAGAAAGCCTGGGTGGGTCTCTCCCTCTCTCCTTCTAGACTGGAGTCAGGACCCAACTGGAAGCAAAACTGGAAAGGTGGTAGGTGGGAGAGGACCTCCAAGCTCCCTGCTTCCCCAAGAGAGGAGTGCCGGCAGAAGGCTAACCTAACCACTGAGAGTGTTCCACCACTAGCCAGCCCGGTCTGGATGGAAACTCTCCACGCTCGACATGTGTGCACACGGACACACAAAACAAATGTAGGTAAGTGCAGAAGAGAAAGAAAGAGACCAGGATTGAAATCCTGTCTCTATCTGGGCACGTTATTTAACTATACTGAGCCCCAACTTTCTCCTCTACAAACTGGGGACAATTTGCAGGATGGTGGTGAGGATTAAATGAGATAACACTCCTGCTATGGGACTTGCAGGGACAAGGTCTTCCATAAATGTTAATTCCTCCCCAGACCCTGGCAACCAGTTGTCATTTGAAAATGACAGTAGAGGAACAAGAAGACTAGGTTTTGAGTCCCAGCTCTGCCACCAAGAAGGCAAGTCCCTTATCTTCTTGGACTTTCTTGAAGTTTCCTAATCTTGAAGAGCAGTGTTTCTCAAACTGTAGCATGCATCAGAATTGCCTGGAGGGCTTGTAAAACACAGAAGACCGGGCCCCATCCCCAGAGCTTCCATTCTGCAGTTCTGGGGTGGGACTGGAGAATTTGTATTTCTAATGAGTTCCCAGGTGATGTTGATGCTGCTGGTCCAGGGACCAGGCTTTGAGAAGCTTTGAAGTAGAGGCAGTCTAAGAACTCTTTCCAGCTCTAGTGGTTTAATGAGTATGTTAAACTAATCCACGTTAAGTTGTTAGTGACTGATACTTGTTTAATGTGTTCTTCTTAAGGCTACTTACATTTTAAATAGAATAATGTCTTGACCCAAAGAAGACATCTACTTCTAAGTTAGGTATCAAAAGAGCCCTGGAGTCCACGACAGGGCAGATGATTCTGAAGGAAGGGCATTCCAGGCCTCTCCACACACACTGTGCAGGTGTGACCTAAAAGGCGGATCATTTGCAAAACTCTACCATCCCAAGTGATTCAGCTGCACTTGGTTAATTACTGTTTTAGGGCATGACGTCTGAGGCTGAGGAAAGATCCCTGGTTGCCTGAAATCAGCCCAAGGCCAGGCGCCATAGCTGGAAGCAGGGCTGTCAGTCAGCTGTGACACTCCAGGTCCCCCCACTCCCGTCAGGGCCCAGGAGAGCAGCCTCCTGCCTGGGGAGGGCGACAGAGCCAAGGGCCTGCAGCCCCAGAGGCTATCACACTGTGCATCTCTGCAGTTTGGGATGTAATACCCCTCTCAGCTTCACTCCCTTGCTTTTGTGTCGCTGTAAGGCCTGTCCAGCCAGGTGGCTGGGCTCTGTAAATGCTGCTGTCATTCTGCTAATGCTCTGGGCCTGCCTCAGGGAAGATAGCTTCCCCACATGTCAATTACAGAATAATGACACCCTCTGCCGCCCTCTCACCAGTCCCCCACCCAGCATGGCCCTGCCTTTGGTGCACAGGAACATGAAGAGAGCAGAGATCATTATGTAGCAACACCTTCCATCCTCACTGTCTTCTCAATATTTCTAATCGCAAACGTGGATAAAGTCTTCAGGAAAACGTCTATGCTGTGAAAAAAGGTTCCCAGAAAGAATCCAGAGGCTGAAAGCAGGAATGAGATCAAGCCTTCAGGGACCCAGCCTGGGCTCCCACTTGGGCCCAGCATGAAGGTCACAGGGGATGGGGGAGGGATGTGTCTAAGCAAGCCTACCCCACCACAGCATCACCCCACAAAGCACCTGGTTTTGCTTTTGTTCACACTACAAACACTTAGCAAGAGTCTATTGATGTCTGGGCATTGGGTTAAGGGGTGCATATCTAAAGATGAACAAGAGGTGCCCCCCAAAAGCTCTTGGTCTGAGAGGGTGAGACAGCTTGATGTACAAATTATCATCAATAATGCAGTGAGGGAAATGAGTGCAAAGTCTATGTGAGCACAGGAGAAGAGATGGCTAACTCTTCTTACAGGAGTAGGGAGGAGAGGATAAGATAAAGCAGCACAGAAGGGTGACACTTGCTGGCCCTAAGGGATGCACAGGAAAAAACATGTCTGGATGGGGTAATATTCAAAATCTTTCACAACTGCTAAGGCCCAAGACCGACCCAGTCAGAACAGATGCTGAGCTGAATGTCAGCCTGACCAGATACATATGGCTAGTTACACGTATGCATCTACTTCTGCTTCCTCTCCAAACTCTACTAGAATGACGGTTTTTAAAAATTAAGTATAAATTTTTATACTTTTACAAGGATGGGAAGAACTGGAGAAGAGACAAAAGTAATGGAATTTTGGAAGCTGGAAATCAGATGGACAAGTGGTAAATAGCTCAGGCAGCCCAAAGAGCTGAATTCTAAGCCAGCAGTGGGGAAAGATGAGAACGAACCCAATTTATACTGCAAAACCCTCTTAACAGTTCAGAGATTGGTGGTCTCAGTTCCTCTTGAAAGCGGGAGAGACAGGGAGAGGGATAAAATAAGGAAGATTGGTTGGCAATCTGTTTAGGAAGAAGCTAGAGCCCCAGGTTCTTTCCCTGACTAGTGACTACCCCTTGCCCAGCCCAGCAGAAGATGGAGGTTTATTCTTTGAAATAAATAGAGGCCTTCTGGACTGGGAGACACCAGGCAGAATTGAGGACAGAGCTACTATGCTGAAAACAGGGAGATTAAAGAACATTCATTTGCATGCTGGTTACTGAGGTTCCATTCCTTCTCCCCTGGGCACTCAGAGCACCAACCCTCAGGACGTTACCCTCCAGGCAAGAGACAAGATGAGCCTTCTTTGAGGACCCCAACCTAACTAAGAAGAAAGACTTCATGATTTAAAAAAACTTCATGATATTTAAGATTCCACAAGAAAAAGGCCCAGCCATATTATCCTCCAGTGAAGCCCATGGTCATCAAATCCCACCTGCACTGAGATTCTTAAATACGCACAGATAAACAAGAATAACCAGACAACTGAAGAAAGCTTCAAAATTGAACAATAGAGACCAAAACAAACAACTTGGAAGAAACAGAGACTGTGCAGGAAGAAGAAAACTTGAAAAAAAATATATCACTAATTTCTTAAGAGAGACAACACTGCAATAATAAAACAGGATGCTATAAAAAAGCACATTCAGAGAACAAAAAAAGAATTCTTGTAAATTAAAAATGTAACAAATGAAATATCAATAGAGGGTTGGAAGTAAAGTTGAGAAAATCTCCCAGAAAGTAAAGCAAAAAGACAAAGAGATGGAAAAGAGAAGAAAAAAGTTAAGAAAACTAGAGAACAAGTCCAGAAGGTCTACTATCCAAATGAGAGTCTTAGAAAGAGGGAAAAAACATGAACAAGAAAAGTAAACTATCCACAAAGTCAGTAAAATTTCCCTGGAACTGAAGAGCCAGAGTTTACAGATTGAAAAGGCCTGCCAAGTGGGCCCTTAGATAAGAATATGAGCACAACTGATTAAAATAGATCCACTGCAAGGCAAAGCACATCATTGTGACAGCTCAGAATACTGGAGAAAAAGACAAAAACAAAAACAAAACATGTTCCTGGATTGGAAGACTCAATATTAATATGTCAGCTCTTCCCGATTTATCTATAGATTCAACACAATCTCAATCAAAATCCCTGGAATCTATTTTGTAGATATTGACAAACCAATTCTAAAGTTTATCTGGAAAAACAAAAGACCTAGAATAACCAACACAATATAGGAGAAGAACAAAGTTGAAGGACCCACACTACCTGATTTCCAAACTTACTGTAAGGCTACAGTAGTGAAAACAGGATGGTATTAGTGAAACAATAGACACATAGGTCAATACAACAGAATAGAGAGCCCAGAAATAGGCCCACACAAATGCAGTCAACTGATCTTTGACAAAGGAGCAAAGCAACTTAATGAAGAATGGATAGTCTTGTTGACAAACAATGCTGCAATGATAGGACATCCATATGTATATATTTTTAAAAATCCAGCTAGATATAGACAAAAAACAAAATGGATCATAGACTTAAATGTAAAATGTGAAACTATAAAACCTCTTGATGAAAATATAGTAGAAAATCTCCATGAACTTGGGTTTGCTGATGAGTTTTAAAATGCAACACCAACATCAAAAGTATTGAAAAGCACAGATAATTGAAAAAAATTGCTAGGTTGGACTTTACTCAAATTAAAAGCTTCTGATCTATGAAAGACAAGCCCCAGATGGGAGAAAATATTTACAAAACACATCTGAGAAAGGACTGGTATCCAAAATATACGGACAACTCTTGAAACTCAACAATAAGAAAACAACAAGCCAGTTAAGAAATGGGCAAAAGATCTGAACAAACACCTTACCAAAGAAGATGTACAGATGGAAAATAAGTGTATGAAAAGATGCTCAACATCGTTTGTCATTGGTAAAATGCAAATTTAAACAACAATGAGGGCCGGCCCTCTGTGCGCTCCACTACTGGCAGCCCGGGTTCGGATCCCGGGTGCGCACTGACACACCACTTCTCCGGCCATGCTGAGGCCACGTCCCACATACAGCAACTAGAAGGATGTGCAACTATGACATACAGGGGCTTTGGGGGAAAAATAAATAAATAAAATTATAAAAAAAAAAATCTGTATAAAACAAGAATTCGTTTAAAAAAAAAAAACAACAATGAAATACTACTACACACCTATCAGAATGGCCAAAACCCCAAAACTGACAATACCAACTCCTGTCAAGGATATGGAGCAAAAAGAACTCTTATTTATTGCTGGAAAGAATGCAAAATGGTATATATCCAACTGATTTGAATAACTTTACCCACATAAAAACCTATACATGAATGTTTATAGCAGCTTTATTCATAATTGCCAAAAATTGGAAGTAACCAAGATGTCTTTCAATAGGTGAATGGATAAACAAGCTGTAGTACATCCATAGAATGGAATATTATTCAACAACAATAAGCCATGAGCTACCAAGCCACAAGAAGATATGGATGAATCTTAAATGCATATTGCTAAATGAAAGAAACCAATTTGAAAAAGCTACATACCGTATGATTTCAATTATATGACATTCTGGAAAAGGCAAAACTATAGCGATGATAAACAAATCAGTGGTTACCAAGGTTCAGGGGGAGGAAGAGGGAAATAGGTGAAGTACAGGGTATATTTAAACTATCCTGTACGACACTGTATTGGTGAATACAAGACATTAAGCATTTGTCAAAACCCATAGAACTTTACAACACAAAGAGTAAAACTTAATGTATGAAAAAACATTTTTTTAATTGTTTAGGTGGTGGAGATATCCTAGGATGGAATGCATAATGTGACAATAGAATCTAAATGTAATATATACATAAAACAAGTTCACTGAAGGGAGTGGGAATAAGGTGCTGACCTAATTAGCTTTGGATATAAATAGAGTACATAAGACTAAAGGAAAAGGAACTGTACATAAGAACTGTACTCTAGTTGATAAAGTTGTTTCCCACAAGAGTATAGGTTAACAATTCTGAAATTATTATACATGTATATTGGAATTGAATATTAAATAAATGGATGGCAGATGATGGCAGCCAGGTTTCTCAATGTTGGAATGGGTAGTTACAAATAAGCAAAGGCTAGAATGATCCATGTGATAATGGATTAGTATTGGAGACACCAGTATGAACTCATGTTTACCTTAATATAGAAATATTTACAGATATGTATATATACTTGGGTTAGTATACACACATATATGTCCTTGCTCTGTCATCTGAGAAGGCCTAGAAGCAATGACATCCCAGTAGCAATGAGCACACCTAGTGCCCAGATCTTGTTTTCTAACACCATTCTCCAGTAAAAGGAACTAGATCTCCTTGGAGAAATGGCTGGTTCTAGGACTGGGGAAGGAAATACACAAAATTAGCCTGGAGCATCTTGTAGTGCCAAAGAATAAGAAAGTGCTAAGACACACACACACACACACACACAAACACACAGTGATGGGGGTACGTCAAAGGAATACAGGAGCCAACTGAAAGAGCTCCCAATGGCAAAAACTGGAACAATTTAAGCAACAAAATAAATGAAGTCATAATGAATTATAACCCAAAGTATAAAATGAATATTCATGAGTCCATGTAATATAAGTAAATAATTGAAAAAGTAAATAAATGGGAGAGAATAGACAAATCTCCCATGCAGAAGAATTCCAAATCATTTATGTAGATACTCTGTCCTTAAAGAGGTGAACAGGGCCGGCCCTGTGGCTTGGTGGTTAAGTGTGCGCGCTGCGATGCTGGCAGCCCGGGTTCGGATCCCGGGTGCGCATTGAGGCACCACTTCTCTGTCCATCCTGGGGCCGAGTCCCACATACAGCAACTAGAAGGGTGTGCAGCTATGACATACAACTATCTACTGGGGCTTTGGGGGCAAAAAATAAAATAAATAAAATCTTTAAAGAGGTGAACATAATTCCCCATTCCCTAAGTGTTAGCTATGCATAGTGACTTTCTTTCAAAGAGAATATTATGGAAAGGGAGGAAAAAAAGAGTAACTTTAAAGTTGAAAACCTGACAAATGCTATCTCAAATATCAAAGTTAACATCAGCAATGTCATATTGATAACATATACCCTTGATTTGATGTGATGATAATGGCACTTTACCCCTGTGATCTTCTTCCCAAAAACACATTACCCCAGTCTAGTCATGAGAAAAACATCAGATATATCCCAATGAAGGAACAATCTACAAAATACATGACCAGTGCTCCTCAAAACTGTCAAGGTCAGCAAAAACAAGAAAAGTCTGAGAAACTGTCACAACCAAGAGGAGTCTAAAGAGATACAACTACTAAATGCAATGTGGTATCCTGTATGGGATCCTGGAAGAGGATAGGACATTAGAGAAAAACTAAGGAAATCTAAATAAATAATGGTGAATTTAACTAATGATGATATATCCATATTGGTTAATTTATTGTGACAAATGTATCAAACTAATGTAAGATGTTCAATATAAGGACAACCAGGTGTGGGGTATATGGGAACTCTCTGTACTATCTTCACAATAATTCCATAAATCTAAAACTGTTCTAAAATAAACTCTTTATTTTAAAAAAAAACTCCTACAAGCTTCCAGAGGGAAAAAACAGGGCATGTATAGAGGACTGGGTATCAGAATAGTTTCAGACTTCTCAATAATAATAGTGAAATCTAAAAGACAATAGGAAAATGCCTTTAAAATTCTGAAGGAAAATGATTTCCAAACTAGAATTCAATACCCAGCCAAACTGTCAATCATGTGTAATGGCAGAATAAATATACTTGCAGATATACTTTCAAATAATTTACATCCCATGCATCCCTTCTTAGGAAGCTGTTGAAGGATGTGATCTACCAGTACAAGGGTTTAAATCAAGAAAAAGGAATCCATGGGATATAGGAAACAGAAAATCCAACATATGAAGGAGTTAAAGGGAATCTCAAGGATGATGGTGAAATGTGACTCCAAGATGATAGCTATACACCAGGCATAGAGATCAATCAGTACAGATTGGAGAACTTCAGAGATACAAAGAGATATTTCTGTACAAAATGAAATCTGAACATTATGAGAAGAGATTTAGACAATTGGTAGGAATTTGGGGACTGAACTGTAGTAGGAACACAGAATCATAAGCAAATGAAAAATAACACAATGATCAACTCTAGGGAAAACAAAGAGTGATTCAAGAAAGAAACAGCATCATAGAGATACTAGATGGTTCACCTGGAAAGAGCATGTACATAGTTATAACAATGTAAACACTCAACATTTATCTCACAAAAATTATGATATAAATATGCTGAGAGAATGAGGAGGATGATGTGTCAGCCAGATTTTTCTAGGTTATATTGCAGTAACAAAAGAAATCTCAGTGGCTTACAAGAACAAAAGTTCTCACTCATGTAATATTGCAGACAGCTGTGGGTCAGCTGTGGCTACACCACACGTCTCATTCATTCTAGGATCTAGGCTAAAGGATCAGCCCCTCTTTGGGACATGTCCATATTCTTGGCAGAGGGAAAAGAGTAACTCAGGCAGACCATGCAATGGCTCTTAAAGCTTCTGATCACAAGTGGCATATATCACTCCCACTCACATTCCATTGACCAAGCTAACCACATGGCCAGGCTCAATGTCAATTATATTATCCCTCCCATAGAGACGCAAGTCACAATACAAGGTAAACAGGCATGTTATCCACTTACAGGGAAAGAGTGATTCAACTGGGAACAATAGTACAATTGATGAATGTATATACGTATCATAGTCCTGGGTGGAAGGGAGGTGCAGCAAAAGAGAGCTAAATTTTCACCTTCTTGGCTTTCACTAGTAGGAAGCCAATAGAGAATGCCTAAAACTGAAAAATCAAGATGAGCCATTTACATACATTATTTAGAAATATAGACATAAGCATAATAATTCAGGAGAAAGAACTCAAAATAGTTGCCTCTGCAGAGCAGGAAATGGGGGTTGGGGAGCAGGGGACTATTATTTTTTATAATAAATTTGTAAAACCCTTTGGTAAAAATAACTAAAAGATGACAAAAAACAACAATGAGGCCAAGCAGCTCTTAATTGCTAACCTTCACAGCGCTGTGGTTACTTTTCACTGTTTTTGATAGTAAGAGAGTGTATAAATCTCTTTACTTTAAAACAAACCAAGTGAAATCGTTGACAGCTACTATTATATTAACGCCCCTTCAAAACCCACCACCTGGTGTCACACATCCTCAGCGATGACACCCCTTCCTACATAAGTGAAACCTAAATATTCTCTACTTTCATTCAGTCAACTCTGTATTATCCAAGCCACAAAAGAAGGATAACAACACAGAAACCCATAACAGAATATAATTCAGAAGTCACATGAATGACGTGAGAACGCAAACATGTTATTGCTATGCGGGTAACTTGCCTTACTAAGGTTGCAGAACTTCAAATAACACTGAAATCTTTTGCCTATACACAGATCAGGTTAGGAGAAACTATACTAGAAGCCCTCCGAATAACAGAACTCGGAAACAAAAACTTGCCTCAAATGATAACATATGCAGGTGACTAAGAGTTAACATTCCTTTTCCCCCTCTGTACTCTCAAGGTATACACTGCATCTTGAAAGATGTACAAGTGGGAGGCAAGGTAAACACTTCGATCACTGCTTAATAGGAACTCAAATTTGGCCCAGTATTTTCTTAACTTAGGTAAGCTAGATGTGAATGTTCATTTACAGGCATGACATCACAATTGATTTCTATAACATAACCTAAACTGGATATAACGGCACCTTAGTCACAAAATACCGTGAGTCAGTTGTCAGTCTGTCAACCCCCATACTCGCCAGACTACTGGCTCAGGTCAATATAAAATTTCCCTTCATTAATAATTCCTTATAGACCCCTCCCAAAACAAAAACTTTTGTAGGAAACTAATTCAACTACAATCTTTTTAAAACTAATGGGGATTAAGAATAGGAGAATACTTTTCACTGCTTTCTTTTTATATTTTTTAACATTTGAATTGCCTAAAATTAAATTACATGTATTTTTTTAAAGCACAAAAAAAGGGGGGAGGTGAGAAAAGCATAAAATAGTTTAGCATGTTATAGGAACAGCAAACAGCAGAGTACCACCAAGGTTGTGGTGTCTGGATGAGGCTGGATGGGAGTTCTGGAAGCCAGGCTTGAAAAAGTCTCATGCTGTGATGAAGGGGCGGGACTTGAAGCTTAGATATTAGAATGATAACCCTGGGGGCGGAATAATCTCAGGGGTCAGAACCGATAGGAAGGAGGGATCTGCCTGTGTCCTCAGTCCTTTTTGCATTATCTCACTTTAAATCACAATTTTACCACTGAACTAGAGTAGTAAAAATGGACGTGGAGCCAATGAGATGAAGTCAAAAGATACTTAGACGGAACTGCTTCAAAGAGGGAGGTGAAGGGCAGAAGGATAGAAAGAGGAAACAAAGCTAGTTTTGTTGATAAGGGTTAGCTAGGGTTTAGCCCCCCGGGACAGCCCCCTCCAGACTCCTCTCCCTTCCCCTGCAGCCTCTGATACAGCAGAAGGCTTCTCCGTTGTCTCAGCCTGATGAAGTGCGCTTGGCCAGCTCAGCCTTAAGACAAATCGCCTGCGCTGGTACCAGCCAGCTTGCCCCTGGAGCTCCCCCCACTCTGGGAACTGGAGGACTGAAAACACTATGGGTAGGCTTTAGCAATGGGTAGTGCAAGTGCTTTCCGACGGGCAGTCTGCCCCTGTTCCCTGTCACCACATCCCCGGAAGAGAAGCTGTTGGAGACTGGAGGGTAGTGATCAGGAAGCTGGGAAAGGATTGGGGAAAATGTTGCAGAAGGCAACGCTGGATGCTGAGTCATGGTGCTAGATGCAACCTCACAGCCTAGCCGGCATATCAAATGCACCCACATCCTTCACTGAAAAGGGCTGCTACGATGATCGCGGAGTTGAGGTGAGCTGCAGCGGACCCAACATTATACTCTGTAGACATTTTACTCAATGTTTACTACCTTCTGGTTTGCAGATCTCTTTTCAATTTGGAGTCAATATTTTTCTTTTCAGGTCTCAAGTATTTTTGTGGGCCTTGGAGACATTCGTAGACCCTAGTGATACCCACAATGACCTGCGGCGTCTGGCAATTAGGAAGTCATTGATGACCTCTGCTGAGGCTGACGGGGGTCACTGGGTTCGGCACAATGATGAGCAGCTAAGGTCAAGACTTCACTTCCTGTCCTGGCCAACTGGTTTTGCACAGTCCAGCAATTACAGATCCCATCTTGGGGTACAGCTAGAGAGGGTGGATAGCCCCATACAAAGTCACTCCCGTTACAATTCCAAACGCATGCGCTGTTGTGAAGAGGGTAAGATATGCCCTACACAGACGCAGGCCTGCCCAGAAAGCACTTACCATTTGGAGTGCAAGGTAAAAGACAGAGATGGGCGGACATAGAGAAGCAACTGAAGCATACAAAAAGTCCCTTTAACCTCTTCCAGCTAGCAGTTCAGAAATACACAGGAAACCTTCCATATTTGCAGAGTCGTGATTTGTGGTTTCAAACATGCACGGCGCTGCTTGCTCCTCGCTCCTCGCCAGCCCACACTGTTATGCTGCAGGCAGCCAGTGCTGCAGACACACAGCCCATGTTTCTCTACAAAGCTCCCTAAGAATGGCCTTTCAGCTGCCCTGGTTCCATCAAGAGGAGATTCTCTCCCCACCCCCAGCCCTGCAAATATACTCTTTTTAACCCCCAATGGTTTAGTCGCAGAATTGTAAGATGAACTAGAAGGCAAGGATCTTACAGACCTAATCCCCACTTTTTCTGACTCCTAACCCATTATTCCAGCCCCTGTCTAATGCAATTAGACGGGGGTGTCTCCTAAGCAGAGGCTGCTCTCTCTGGTTAACACACCATAGGCTGAACTCCAATTGAAGAGGCTTCTCCATCCACTCCAAGGACAATCAGTGCTGATGTGCTTGATCAAGAAACCCTGCCGACCCCCCTACCACCACTAACAGCAAGAATCTTCTAGACTAGATGTTGAAAGGCGAAAAGAAGAGATGGAGGGAAGAGCAGAGGGCAAATGCTGCGAGTCCACAGGGGAAGAACATGCACCAACCCAACATCCAGGTGAACTTGGATTCAAAGGCTATTCCTCCCATCCATTCAACAAGTACTGACCCTAGCCAGCGCAGTGGACGGGAACAGCAAGGCGCTGATGCCTGCCAAAGAGGGGAATGCAATCTAAGCTGCAGAGGCTGGATGTACCCACAGTCACCATAGTTTTCCAAACCACAAATCAGAGTTGTTCTGGAAAACCCAGGTCACAGAATAGCAGGAAATACACAAAAGAATCTTGGGTGTAGGATGATGAGATACAGCCTATACACAGATATGCTGGAAGAATGCAATTGGCAACCTGAATAAATCCAGGGGTCCCACATCCCAGTCCCTGCAAGGACCCTAGTCGAAGATACAGGGTCCAGCAAACTGAAATAACCGAAAGGAGGTCCCGGTCTTGTCTTGCTTCATCTCAAAGAATGTCATCAGACACCACGTGATAATGCGCTGAAACATTTCTCAAGGTGCCCTTTCTCGCCTCCTTAAGTCCCCTGCACCTCTCTGGAGCCTCTCCTTTGCCAAATCTTCCAAACTTTCCTGGATGCCCAGCATGCAGCTTCTCCATTCTCTTTCTCCTTTCTTAGCTCGCAGTGCTGTAGGAGGAATTAGTTTCAGTGGGATGATCCAAGAAGACTTCTTGGAGTGGGAGGTATGTATGGTGAATTTTAAAAGATAAGCTGGATTTTAATGGACAAGAATTAAAGACCATTCCAGTTTGAGGGGCTATGATGAGTAAAACCAGGAGGGGGCATGAAATGCCCTGTCATGTTCAAAGACAGCAAAGTAGCGGGAGTCGGGGTATGCAAAAATACAGCAACAATGAGACTGGAAAGCCCAATCAAGAGATCAGGATTTGGAGATCAGAAATCTGGACTCATTGGAGGTTTTTTGGTAGAAGGTAAAATGTGCCAAACAGCATTCCAGGAAGACCCAATGGATCGATTAGAGAGGAGGACGCCAGTAAGGAATGTATTGAATCAACCCATCAAGCCAGCCTCCATTTTAATAGATGCTCAAAATGAATGAGGCTTTATTTCTAATAGACAGTTGTAATGGAGACTATTGGAAAACTTGGTCATCTGAAATGCACAGATAACTCTCAAGTTTCATTGCAGCATCATTTATGGCCGTCTACCTCCTCCAGCGAATCTCTTCCCTGAACTTCAGTAAGCTGCAAAACAGATGAGTCTGACCTTCATGTCTCTGCCTCTCAGAGAAACAAGCAGTGAGATGGGCCAGAGAGGGAGGGCAGCAAGAAGAGGATGTGGGCCTGGGCCCCTATATCCTGATGCAAACAAGCAGGGAACTTGGTCAGAAGTGGCAAACCAGCTGATAGGGTAATATCGTAAAGAGCACCATTTGGCAAAGGAAGAAAGAAAGCATGTCTTTCACCCCAAATACTAGTCTAATTAGCTATGCAGGTTTGTTTTATAAGACTGTTTCCTCCTTCCGATCAAAATCCCAACCACGCTTCAAAACCCACCTCGGCCACAAAGCCAGCCTCATTATCCCACCCTCCCTGCTGTCCCTCTCCTGAACATCTACAATACCAAACAGTTTGCCACCTAGGGCCAACGCCGTCTTGTTTTTTTCATCTTGTTTCAATGGGCATTCACGTCTTCCTCCCCATGAGGGACTATGTTCCTTAAGATCAGGTAATGTATCTTATATTGTCACAGAGACTTTCTCACAGCACCTAGCAGTGGGTTGGGCATACAGAAAGAACGGAATAAACTGTTGCCGAGTAACCGATTGTTTAAAAAGTGTTTGTAAAACATCCCAGTGCTTGTATCTGCTTTCTTTTCTATACTGGGAAATCCATGAAAGAAGCTGGCTTTAGCAAACTGATTTAAAAATATCTTATTTCATTTAGACTGACAAATACTAATATCATAGAAGTTAGAGCTGGAAAAGAGAGACATTTGGGCAATTTAGTCCATCTTAAGTGGAAGTGATTGATGTAACTGATCTAGAACAAGTAGGGATAAAAGGATTGTTTAGAAGCCCACATCAGTATTTAAAAACTATGTTCTCCGAAGTTCAAATGTTGTGCTCTCCTGTTTACGGGATTCATTTGGCCTCCCCCTGCCTCCAGTCTGTATGTGGACCAAGTTGCACTTCAGCCCAACCCTGTCTGAGTCATCACACTTTCTAAATAATTGCCCTTCGGTGTGAATTAATGCAGAGGCTTTAGGCTGGGAGTAACAGGTTAACTCTGCATGCTGCAAAACCACATTTTGTCATTTATTCATAGAGTGATGTTCAGTGTCCTTTAACTGTGTGTGTGTGTGTGTGTGTGTGTGTGTGTGTATGTTTGTGGTGGGCCTGCCTGTGGGCCTTGTGAGCAATTGAGGGCCTGTACCACCTCTGTAGATTGGCTCATAGAAGAGCAGGGTGAAGACAGTGGGCTTCAGAGACAGATAGAAAGATGCAGATTCAACTCCTGATTCTGCATCTTCCTAGCTGTGTGATCCTGAGCCGGGCCCTTTACTGTGCTCTTTGCTGCTTTAACTAAAATCAATAATTAATTCTTCTAACTACAAAAGTAATATATGTCCATACCAGAAAAATTAGAAAACACAAGCTAAAACAAGAAAATTTTAATTTTAATACTATTTTAATATTCATTATTCCAGACTTCTATACATAGACACATTTTTATCGAAATGGAATCATACCAAAAAACAGTGTCCTTTATTGCTGGGCAATTTATTTTGATCACTTTTCCAAAGTACTACATATTCTCCACAGAATTTATTTTTCTTTCGTCTAGAAAAGAGCTTTGTTTTTTAATTAGTTTTTTAACATACGCACATAATAAAAGTAAGACATAGTCAAAATAATTCAAACAGTAACGAAGAGTCATAAATATAATGCAGAATAAAAGCCCCTCCCGCTATCACGCCCAGTTGCAGTCAGAGAAGTAACACTCAGAGGCCAGTTTTTAATAACTGCTGGTGAGTGTTTAAAAATTGTCATCACAGCGTATCACTCACCTGCTTAAAAACTTCCAGCAGCTTCATATTCAGAGCAAATTCCAAGCCCACCCAGGGACTACCCTTTCTGAGCCTCCACTTTTCCTCTGATGGTGTAAGAGCTAAAATCCACCATCTCTAGGGTTGGGGCCAGCCCTCGCAGGCCACACTTCTGCCATCTATACTCCTATCTCCAAAAGAGACTGCCTCTTAATCCCTCCCCGAGGGGAAAACCAAGGCACTGAGAGGCAAGTAAGGGTGGTAGCCACTCGGGCTCCTCCTCCTCCTTCCAGAGACCTTTGCAATTGACAAAGCACCCTTCCTCTGGCTCTCACTTTCGCCTGCATGTGACACAGGGTAAAATGTGTGAGGACAAATGGCCTGGGCAGGAAAGCCGCTGAGCCAGGCTGCAGCAGACTTGGTCTCTGGTCCTCTCTGCTAATAACTACTTGTGTGGCTTAAAACCTCCAAGTTTCCATTTCCTCATCTATAAAATGAAGTAAGTGGACTGGTTCACCAAAATCCCTCCCAATGCTAGTGCTCAGTTCCAGAGAAGCAAAACCATGGTCATCTGGGTGACCGAGCTAGACTCTGCCTAGATGGAGTCTCTCAGTCTCATTTTACTCTCAGGAACTCCATAAAATACGTAATTTTTACCCTCATCCTACTCAACAAGAAAAATGAGGCTCAAAAATCTTAAGTAACATGCTCAACTTCCCACAGCTGGTAAGTGGCAGAGCCAGGAATTAAAGCCAGTCAATCTGATTCTCTTTTATGCTCTTTCTGAATGCAGTTCATTGGATTTTTGTTTTTGGAGCACCTGTAATAAAATTTTATTAGAAGTGCATGAAAATGTTTTTGGCTTAACATGTTATAATGCAAAGTATAATGTCCAATTCATTGGATTTTTGATCTGCAATTCAGTCAACTATATATTCTACAGGATAATAAAACTCTTTATTAAATTGACCAGACATGACAACAAATTACTATATTCACGAAAGCAATATAGCATCAGTACTCTGACCTTCAGCTCTTATTGATCGATCATGGTGTCACCTAACACTCATTCTTTCTACAGCTGTGGTTCTCAAACTTGCGAGTTCATCTGAACCTACAGGAAGGCTCGTTAAATGACAGATCGCTGGGCCCACACCTAGAGTTTCTGATTCAGGTGGCCTCAGTGGGGTGGGACCTGATAATCTGCATTTCTCACAAGCTCCCAGGAGATGCTGATGTTGCTAGTCCGGGGACCTGGTTTAGAGAATCACTGCTCTAAAACACTCCTGCCCTCTTGGCTCGTCTAGTTCCTACAGGCTCAAGCATTCAACTGTCCCGGCTGTAACTGTTTCACTGTCACAACTTTGCTCCTCTGTCCAGGGTCTGCTGTCTACCTACTTCTTCCCCTCTGGCTCTCAGCACAAGAGAGAGCTTGGCTTTCTGCCCTATTAGTTGGCTTTCTGCTCCACACCAGCTGGCAAAGGCTGAAAGGAAAGGCCTTCTAAGTCAGCATCCCAGCAGGGTGAATTCCCTGTGACGGGCCCTTGAACCAGAGGGAAGGACTGTTCCCCTTTCAAAGCATAAGATCTTCCCTTTCCACCACACATTGAGTGCCTAATAAGTGCTTGCATCTACATACAATTGGTTTCTCCACTAACTTTTTTTTTTAAGCTTTGAATTCTTCAAGAGGAAATGCTCTTTTTTATCCCCAAATATCATTTTTTCAGAACTTTCTTTAAACACACACCAACAGAATGCAACCAGGATTTAAAACAGTAGATTCTACACAGAAGTCCAAGGGCAAGCTGTGGCTGTGTTTCTCTGTTTGGCCTCATTTCTTGCTTGGAGTGGTCAGGTATAATCAAAGGATGGCTGCTTTTGGAATAAAGGTCTAAGTTAGGGGTCCTCCACTTGATCTCCGCTCCTTTCAGGGTTGCTAGAGGATGAGAACTGCTTAAAAGTCAGACAGGATAGTGAATGTCCTCACTGAGGGTGCTTTAAAATAGCAAAAGACAGCTCTGGAGCTGGTAGACGAGAAACTCATAAAGAGATAAAGGGGTCTTTGGTGACCTCCACATTGCCTTTCTGCCCACTTCCTCCCGCGCCCACGTTAGGCCATTGCGACAGGGCAGTGCAGTGAGAAGGCCATCCACAGGCATGGACAGTGGGAGACCAGGATCTGGTCCCAGCTCTACCGCTGACCAGTGAGTGTCCCTGGACCACTCCCTTCAGCTCCAGGGACAATATTCAGTTGTGTGTATATAGGGAAACTGGCCTGGATGAACTCAGAGGTCAGCTCAGCACAGTCTGTTAGTGAGAACCGGAAACGGTTTGGACCAAATGTGCTAATGACTTTGCTTTTGATGCGACAATACCTTGGCATTTGTGAACTGTTAATGACCAGGGAGGAACTTGTTGTCCAAGTGCTGAAGAGCCCCCACTGCCAGGGTAGGACCCAAGTGGAATCAGGAGAGGCCCTGCCCAGAGGGTGTCCCCCCAGCCCCACGGGCCTGCTCTGACCACCACATTCCTGCCCACATGGCTTTCTTCTGCAGAGAAGATGAAATGAGAACACACCTGCGTGGGCCTGGGATAAAGGGTTCCTTTCCCTTCCCCTCCCCCTTTCACAGTCTCCCCCTCACTAACACTCCCCCCTTTCCCTGATATATATATATACAGTCAGGTGCTGCATAACGATGTTTCAATCAAGGATGGACCGCATATATGACTGTAGTCCCATAAGATTAGTACCATAGAGCCTAGGTGTGTAGTAGGCTATACCATCTAGGTTTGTGTAAGTACACTCTATGATGTTCGCACAACTACAAAATCGCCTAATGATACATTTCTCGGAACATATCCCCATCATTAAGCGATGCATGACTATATATACAGCTTAAAAAATTAATCATTGAATTGTAAACCTATAAAGTGAATTCCATGGTATATATTTTATACCTCAATAAATCTGTTAAAAGTGTTTTTTTTAAGATTTTTTTCTTTTTTTGTGCGTGTGAGGAAGATTAGCCCTGAGCTAACATCCAATGCCAGTCCTCCCCTTTTTGCTGAGGAAGATTGGCCCTGAGCTAACATCTGTGCCCATCTTCCTCTACTTTATATGGGATGCCACCACAGCATGGCTTGACAAGCGGTGTGGTGGTGTGCGCCTGGGATCCGAACCGGCGAAACTCGGGCCGCGGAAGCGGAGTGCGCGCACTTAACTGCTGTGCCACCGGGCCAGCCCCCTTAAAAGATTTTTATTAATGTAAAGATCTCATTTGATTCTTCTGCAATTAAGCTCTGCATCAAAACTAAAGGAAGTTTTGGTCAGGACACCTTCAAGATGATCACACGCACACACACACACACACACACACACACACAGGGGACTAACGCTGATGCCCCTCAGTAAAAACCAGCCACAAGGGCAGAACCTGAGCGTCATCCAGAAGAGACAAGCATCCTGGGTTCAGCAACCTCAGACACCTCAGTCCTGGACGCTGCCACCTCAGCAGCTGGAAAATGATGTTCCTCTGCCTTCAGGAAGCCAGGACCCTCCCAGATACCCTAAAAGGCGTGAGGCTCTGAATCGTCAGGGTCCTCTTTGCAGCACTGACTTTCTGACTGAACATCAAAAGAGCAAAGCAGACCACACAATGAAGAAGCCACCGGACCCCCTTCCAACCCTGGCTGGTTCTGAGGCCAGGAAATCCCCAGGTCAGCCACGCAATGGATTGCTGCAGCATTTCCATTGCAACCATTGCATTTGAAGGCTTCCACGGTTCAGCCATTTCATTCTCCCTATGCTGAAATGGGGTAGAATAGACTTCAACTGGCATCCTTTTTTTCCTGAACTTCAAAAAGAAAACCACCATGTGACCAGTCTTCAAATTCAGATGCGTTGTACTCGCAAGATCTTAAAAATGTCTAAGAAGTTTCTTTTCTTTCTGCTGCTCTATTTTGTTTGGTCAAATCCAGCTCAGCCGATGGCAAGTGCTCTAATGATTGATTAGAGGGTGGGGTGTGGGTGGCTGGATCTTCTGTTGATATTAGCTTGAAAGAGCAATATCTGAAGAGCTCTCTGCCTTGTCAGGGAGCACAGCTAAGCCAGAGGCGTGGCAGGTGACTGAAGCTGCAGGGTGGGAAGCGAGGGACCCAAGCCAGGGAAAGATCAGAGGCAGCAGGTTCTTTATTTTGACAAATCTTTTCATTTTAATCATCTGTAATAAGATGTACATTGTCGTGTGTACGATATATTTTGGAAAGGTAATGAAGTCTGGGGACCTAACTCAGCTCCTAGCTATTAAATCTTTGCTTCGAAGTGGGGTAAAGTCAGAAGTGCGTGTGTGGGTGTGTGTGTGTGTGTGTGTGTGTGTGTAAAAATTACAGGGCTGTTACATCAGCAGCGGCAAAAATTAGCCAGGTTCTACTACTACATTGAGATTTAGAACATCAGAGTACAGTGACTACATTTTTCTGTAGATATCTTTACAGCATTTGAAATTATGAACGCATAATATGCAAATACACGGAGCTAAGAAATACGCATTCTTGGCAGAGACTGAAGATGTTATAATGTGTGCTGTAAACGGCGACGCGTATGTGTATAAAATCAGTGCGCACATACTAACTGGTCGATTATCCCCTCTAAAACCACACATAAATTCTCCTGACAGGAATTGGAATTTCACACACATCCCGAGAACGAACAGACTCTTAATGTGCTGTGTGTGTATGAAGGATGGAGTATTAAAAAAACCAGAATGGGTCACTAGGCTAAGAAAGCTTTCTGATTCTCGAGCATGACCACAAAGGGACTGGGGGCTGTAGTTTCCTTTTGAACACGATAACTATAATATCAGTAGTCATCAATAGTATTTATTGAGTTCTGGGCTCTGTGACAGCTACTATGCTGGGTGCTTTCGAGTCATGATCCCATTTAAGGAGAGAGAAAAATAAAGAGAGAAAGAGAGAGGGGAGTGTGCACATGCGTTCTCTTCAAAAGCTCTACCGCCCTGGCAAATGGCTACTCTCCCAGGGAATGTAACAATTTACAACAGTGAAAATACTAGTTTGTCCATGAGGCAAGCAGGAAGGGGAACTAGGTTACCCAGGTACCCAGTGGCTAGGCTAGATTCCTGGTACAAAGATGTGTCGTTTTGTGGCAAGGCTACTTCAGACCTGGAGCCAAAATCTGGGTAACAGCCATTCCTGAGCAGAGAGCAGAAAACTAGGAAACTATGCAGTCCAGAATCTGAGAAGAGGTAACGAATTCCCAAAATAGAATGTTGCTGAGTCAGGTCTGCACAAATGCAGGGTCTTGAAAATTGTAAGGAAGGAAAAGAAAAGCCCTCAGTTAAACAATGGCTTTTAATGACTTCTGCAAATAGGTGCCACTCAGCGAGGTGGCTCAATCTGGTGCATCAGAATCTGTCATGAAGAATTTCTGGCAAGGCAACAGAGAGAGAACATAGCATGACTTAGTTTTCCATAATGTAAGCAGAAATATCATTTTACCAAATAACTCACTTTTACAACCTTTCTTTCCATCCCCACCCCTCTCGCAAAGCAGTTTAGGAAAACAGCCAGGGCTCCAGGTAGACAAAGGCAAGTGCTCACTCATGCATTTTCCGATGGCTGGCAAGGCGCAGGCGAGTTCTTGGAAACCAGCTGAAATCTGAGTTAGGACATGATTTGCAAAATGGGCACAAGCACACCTAACATCAGAGCTAAACCAGAAATAGGAAGCATCTTCCTTCTGTCAGGGTGCTTTCTATCTTCTCCAAGAGTCAAGGCAAGAAGCCTGAGATGGACATCAGGTCCATCAGGTGAGTTTTGGATTTCCTAATACTTCATTAAGGCACGGATTCCCAAGTGCTACAGACAGTCATAAAAACAACAGTGGGCTTTTTTGTTTAAATGATTTGTATTTATTTGTAAGTTCGTACTAGGACGGAGAAACTTTAAGATTACAAAGATGGATATAAACCCACTGGAGGAATCATATGCCGACTTGGGCTTTGGTATGGGGTCCTCAAATCCCTGCAGCACATCTCACAACCTACCCATGACACAGGATTTACTGGCCCTCAAATCCTTTCCTCTGTTCCTGTCCATTCACCACCCCCAACAACACAAATTATTTGGCCCACACCACACAGAGAGCAAGTGTACGGAAAGAGCAATTCTCATCCCTGATCATGAACCACAAGGTCATTAGCAAGTCATGTGGCCCTCACATAAGTCATGTTGAAACATAGAACCACCCATCTCCAGAATTATAAAACAGTAAACATACATCTCCGGGAGGTCTTAACACCTGATTTTAGCGTCCTGATATTCCTTTGTGCTGGTAGTTGCATTTTTACAACGGTGCTCTAAGTGGCTCCAAAAGAAATTTCCTAAAATGCCATAGGAAAGAGATATTGGGCAATGAACAAAAATCATCCCAGTTTGGTTCTGGACTAAAATACATGGTTTTAATACTCGGTATCAAGTGGATTATCTCTTCCTAAATTCTTATGTTTTAATGCTAAAATCGACATTATGACATACCCTGAAGGATACCATAATTGAGCTAAACCAGGCATAAAAACAGAAGCGAACTGGGGGCCGGCCCGGTGGCGTAGTGGTTAAGTTCACATGTTCCCCTTCAGCGGCCCGGGGTTCTCGGGTTCGGATCCTGGGCGTAGACCTACACACCGCTTGTCAAGCCACACTGTGGCAGCATCCCACATACAAGATAGAGGAAGATTGGCACAGACGTTAGCTCAGGGACAATCTTCCTCAAGCAAAAAGAGGAAGACTGGCAACAGATGTTAGCTCAGGGCCAACATTCCTCACTAAAAAAAAAAAACAAAAAAAAACAACCAGAGTGAACTGGACAGAGAAGATAAACAGCCTGGGAGTTAAGATATGCTGCAATTAATTCTCCAAGCCTGACCCGGTTAACCAAATGTATTTCTTCCCACTTCCTACACATGTCTTTCTGCTGAGGGGATACTTCTTTCTGAGCATGATACAGGTCATGTTGGTCCCACCACCATGCCTTTGCACAGGCTGTTCCTCCCTCCCTCAATAACCTCCAGGAAGCTCAGTGTCAATTTAGGTGCAGTGGAGAGAACACAGGCTCTGGAGTCTGAGCTCTGACGCTTCCTGGCAGCCATGTCACCTTGAACAAGTTAACCTAAACATTCCAAGCCTCAATTCTTCATCTGTTAAATGGGAATAATAACGTCTAATTGAAAGTTGCTGTGAGAATTAATGGGCGTATCACACTCAGCAGTGCCTGCCATGTAGCAGTTGCTAAACTGATGTCACTTCCCATCCTCCTGCCATGCTCCCTTCCTGAGGTTCATCTCAAGTCTCACATCCTGCCCATTCCAGGCACCCAACGTCTCTTTTCTTTAAGTCTTACAGCCTTTACAAGCTATACTACACTATTTAGCCCTTCAGTATAAGACTTGTAAAGGTCTCATAAACATCATCATCTTCCCAACCAGATTCTCTGATCCTTGAGGCCAAGACCACGTGTTGGGCTTCTGATCCCCTGTAGAACTGAGCCCAGGGCTGCAGACAGTGGGGCTCCAATGCACCTGTGTTCTCTGTGGGATCCCAGCTTCCCTCCCTGCACACACGCAAAAGCAGCAACGATTCTTTGTGACGGGTAGTTTGCAAGCCAACCTGCAACTCTTCAGCAACTTTAGTTTGTTGCCTGCAAACTGCTGATGAAGGTCCATAAGCGGCCTGTGGGCTGCTTCCGGCAAGCATTCTGAGCCCCCAGGAGGGCAGGCTGCCAGGACTGGGGCCAGCGTTCCTGGGAAGCAGATGTCCCTCAATCCGGGAGGGGAACACGTTGCTGAATACACACAGGGTCAGACCTGAAGTCTCCAGTTCAAGCAGGTCGAGGGTGTCCCCTTCGAGATCGTGAGGTTGATTTCTCCCCCCTGATCACAGCCCCCTCTGTCCACGGGGCTGCTCTGCTATCGCTGCCCATTTGCTGAGAAGGGATTGGCCTGAGAGAGAGCCTTGGTTTCCAGACTGAAGTCAGCCCCGTTTCCCTGGGATAAAGAGGGATTTCAAGGCCCCTCAAGGTCAGAAGGAACACACCAAGGACACGCAGAGTCTGCCTGGCTGAGCCAAGGTCCCAGACCCTGCTCTTTGGAGGACCCTGACGGAGAGAGACAGCTGAAAGGGATCAAGGACATGGTCCACGAGCTGTGGTTAGGAAACCTTGCTGCTCATATACAGCCAGTAAGCCCAGAGGCCCCTCCCTGACACCCTGCACCCCACCCCCAAGTCAAAGGGCCCAACACCCCCTCTGTAGCCTTGACTTTCTTTCATCAATGCTGCCCCCCACACTGCTTTAACTGTTCTCTTCTACCAAAGTCACCCCCACCTGCCTCCGACGCCATGCCCAGAATGTGAGCACTACCCTGCATGCCCCTTCTCTGCTCCCCCACCCCCACCCATCACCTGGCCCAGTGCCCAGTGCCCAGCACATAGCAGGAACTCAAGACACACTGGTTTAATAAATGAATGTCAACTGTATGGCTCATTTTCCAGGAAGTTCAATGCAAAAATTGTTTATTTTACTCTTAATCCTTAAACAATTAAGCAATTTTATTCTTTGAAGCATCTTATGAACAATAAATCAGCTTAGAATGCTATCAATTTGTCTGTATTCGGAAAACTCAAGGATTGCTTTCATTAAAACATCACTAGGTAAAAACCAAGACTATTGTACAAATAAAAGGCAGGAAAAACCAAAATATCCATCTGTAAGGGACTGGTCAAACAGTAAATTTGTAGTATAGCCATACAGTGGAATCTATGTAGCCAAAACAACCAAACAAAAAGGAACAAGTTCTTTATAGTCAGAAATCTCCAAGACACATTGTTCAGTGGAAAACGTAAACTGAATTATAATGTTATGATATGCTTGCATTTGGGTCAAAAAATTTGAGAATCCATACGCACATGTATGTGCACATACACATATATACATATTGTCCTGAATATGCATAAAATATCTTTAAACTGAAGAAACCATAATGGTGGTTGCTTAGGGTAGAGATGGGGTGAGAGATAGATGTTTCACTTTGAATACTCTTTTGTACCTTTTGAATGTTAAACCACGTAAGTATTGACCTATTCGAAAAAATTAAATTAAAAATTCAAAGCAAACAATGTGTGGAAAAGTAATAAAAATTCTAGTTTGGGAAAACACGAAAGAGAAATCCTCATTTACAAAGGGTTCAAGGCAGCCTGTTGAGTCATCTGTTCACTGTAGAGGAGACAAAAACCGAGGAGGCACCCTTGTGTGGCCAAAATGACGCCATGGCAGCCGTGGGCTCTGGCATCGGCTCCTCTGCTGCCTTTCTGGGTTGACCCTGGGGAGTGGTGGGGCCTCTCTGACCCTTGGTTTCCTCATTTCTAAATAGAAATGGTTGGACCAGCTCTTACAGCACTCTTTCCTGTGTGGGAGTTGGGGGTCCTCAGGTAGACAGAGCTAGTTACTTAGTGACAATCTAATTTTTAAAGAGAAGAGACACTCCTTAAACAGGAGAGAGGGTTTCCTTCTCCCACCCACCCAGAGAAGTCTATGCAAGGAGATGAAAACCTCAAACCCCTCCTCGCCAGAGTGCAATGAAACCAGTGCCTCTGACTTCAGGAGCTTAAAATACACTCGCGGACACACCCTTCCCTCTAAACACACCTGCCACTCTCTTCCTCCCTCTTCCCACATCCTCTCTGGACAGGCCGAGTGCCCATTTATGACAGAGCTGAAATATTTCCTTTTTTGTTCTAATGTTTCCTGCAGGGCTCTTCCCCTCTTCTATGACTGCCATTCACAGTCATCTGGGATGACCCAGGAATAAGGGGAAGCTCCAGGATTTAAAGATAATGAAAACACGTCACTTTTTAAAAATAATAGTTAACATCCATCCCCAAAAGACACTTTTGAAAGAAGGCAACTTAATGGTGGTGACTGGATATTGTCCATTCTTAGAAAGGTTTACATGTCTCTAAGTCATCCAGACAAAACTTTCTAAGGAGATGCTTTCAAATATGCGGCCCAGCAGTGCTCTGTTGCCTAGACTTTCTCTCCAGCCCCACCTCCACCGTCTTCCAACTTAGGAAGTAGCTAAATTTGCTTTCCATGTCTTTCTCCCAGGAATTAGAGAACACTACAGCTGGAATGGCCCTTACAGATAACGCAACCTCATTTTGCAGATGGGGAAACTGAGGCCCATATAAGTGGAATGACTCCCTCATGAATACACTATATGCCCGCCACTGGGCCAGCACAAAAGTCAGGTCTCACAACACTTTTCTTCTCCCCTAATTTGCTTGCTTTTGAAACATTCCCTCCCAGAGGCCCAGCTGCCTTCCCTTGCCATGCAGAGCCCCTCCACCAGCAGCTCCAGCCTCCCCCAGACTGGCTCTCCCGACCTGTGCCCCAGGCTCACTGCACTGTCCCCAGGGGGCTACTGAGCACTTGAAATGTGACTAGTGTCACATGTTGAAATAATAATATTTTGGATATATTGGGTTAAATAAGATACATTACTAAAATTCATTTTACCCATTTCTTTTTACTTTTTTTAAATGTGGCTACTAGAAAATTTAAAATTTTAATTAAAATTACATGGATGGCTCACACTATATTTTCACTAGGGTGCACTGCTCCAGGTCATATACTGCTTTCTCATTCAGTTTCCAGTCAGCAAAACCGACCTGTCCCATGTCCCATTCCCTGTGTGGCCAGACATTCTCTACTCTCAAGACCAACCCTTGCCCAGGGATTAATGAGTAAATAGTGTGCCCCTCCCAGGGACATCTAGATTGCGCCTCTGAAGCCTCAGGATGATTTTAAGAAGTATATCTCCCCTTCTGAAGGAGGCAGGGAAGGAGGGAAGGATTCTGGCAGCCCTCAAGTGTGAATTCTATCTACAGGTGAGCAGTGGCTTCCCAACAGTCATCTTTCCTGCAGACTGGAACTTCATCCCCTGGAGTAAGTACAGCGGTCTCTTGGGGAGGAGGAGGAAGACAACAAAGTCTTGGATGTTTTTGGCACCAATCCTTGGTCTTCTCTCTCCTCTCCCTTCAGGCGAGGAACAGACATTCACAAAACACATAAGTGACACTGGCTTCCATGTATGGACCCCTCATTCTTTGTCAGGAGCTGTGCTTTGTGTGCATTATCTCATCACATTTTCCTTCCCACCTATGAAGTTAGTTATCACCATTTACCTGATGAGGAAACTAAAGCTTAGAGGGGTCAAGTAATGTGCCCCAGGTGACTGCAGGAAAGTGGCCAAGCCATAGGATACAGGGGTGATCAGCTCCCAAACCCATGCCCCTCACCATCCCTTAACTTCTGGAGGCCTCAGTGTCCTTATCTGCAGTATGGGGATGATACTTGCCTGGAGGCAGGGTGGGGCCCGTGATTCCCGAGAACCATCCTCCCCTGGGACTAGGTTCTGGGCTCCTGAGGAGCCACCAGTTTGAAGGATTTCCACCTCTTGCCATTCCCAGGATGGGCTGCCCCCTTCATCCAAGCTGGCAAACCTGTCCTCGCTCTCTTGACTTTGAGGCTCCACACAGCCCTCTCCTCCTGCCTGGGTGCCCTCTGGTTCCTGTCTCAGGGAGGTAAGTGCCTCTAGCGCCTGGATCAAGACTCATATCAACCTAAGCTTCACCTCCTCTGAAAACCCATCAAAACTATTGAATCAGAGAGCTGCTTCCCATGCTGCCCTTTCCTACTCTGCTTCCCAGGATTTAATGATCTTCCCCATCCTTCACCCCCAGAGCCTGTGCTCCCTCCCCAGCCAAACGCACTCCCAAAAGAGGCCTTGACATCTGCAGGCTTAATCAAGATCACCTCCCACAGGAAGGGTTTGGTATTTCATTCATTCAGCAAAATATTTCCTGAGAACCTACTGTGTGCCGGGCAGTCTTCTAGGCCCCGGGCACACGGCAGTGACTGTGACAAAGCCCCTGGGGCCCTGAAGGAGCCAAAGTTGTCCCCAAACAGTGATGCCCCTAACACTAATCCTATGATAGGGGTTCAAATTTCCCCAGATTCTCCTGCTGTTCTTATTTTTAGGCCAAGGAATGATTAGTTAACAGGCACTGGGGGTTATTTTGTAATCGTTAAATAAACTATCATACATTACTTGAAGGAATGCTACACATCCATTAAAATATGTTTCTAAAGAACATTCTGGCATTAGTAAATGTGACAGAACACTCAGTAAGGGGACAGCTTGCAACACCATATACCAGTAGCTCTTAACATAGTGATACAGAGAGGTGAGGAGTGAGAAGTGTTTCTGAGCACGATGTGTTGGGGGTGGCGGGGGGGGACAGAGTGGGGGACTATTTTCCTAATTCTAAACTACTGAAGGCAAAGCTCGCTGAAATCTTCTCAGCCAGTGGGAGACTTGGAAAATACATTTTCTTCTAAATATCAATGATTCACAGTGGGAATGTCTCAGACTCCCAAGAGAAATAAACATTTCTGTTTATTAAAAGATGGCACAGGTTTAAAAAGTTTTAGAGAACAATGTTTAATCCTAATTATATTTATGTGTGCAGGCGTGCACGAGAGAGAGAGAGATGGCGGGCACAGAAAAAAGACTGGAAGGAAATACATGAAAATTAGAGTATCATAGCAGTTTTTTCCTTCTAATTTTACACCTTTTCATATTTTCCAAATTTTCTATCATGACTCTTATTGCTTTTATAATCAGAAAACAAGCAGCAAACTGAACACTAATAGTTTTTTAATTTCCTCATGAATCTGTTTTTATGGGCACCATTTCAGTGGGTTTGGAAATCAGCAGGGTGTGAAAGACAAATGAAATTCCCCATCCCTACAGGGCTGAGCATACCCCTTGGCCCTGAAAAGAAACCCTCCCTGCATCCACGCTGGCAGCCAGCTGTCCACAGCTGTTTTGAGGAGGCTGCGAATGAATGGAGCTGGTGGAAAAACACAACATTCCTGACTCTCCAAGGATGGCATTATGCTTGGAACTCTTGCTCACCAAAGAAGTAAATAAACAGAGAGGGAAAGAGAGAGAGATGGCAGCCAAGCAAGCTGGAGGAACTTCAGACCCGGAGGTGGGTGAGCTTCCAGAGCTCCCCAATTCCTAACATAACATCTGAAAGAAGTCCCCTTTGCCCAAGCCAACCAGCCTTGTCGCATCAGTGCTAAGGATGCTTGACCATGGCCCTCCTCTTGCATGCCACCTTCCCTTCCTGCCACACATCACAGTGTATGAACAAGCTTTATTTCTGCCTCTAGGCTGAAGAGCTCCCAAGGGCAGAGGCCCTGGCTGACCCATCTTCATATACGCCCTGGCACTCACTGGTGTATCCACTCACCAACTATTTCCTCAGGCACTGCTACATGCCAGGCAGTGTTCTGGTGTCGAGGATACAAGGGGAGCAAAACAGACAAGGTCCCTGCCACCACGGAGCTTACATTCTATTGGGAGAGACGAGTAATGAACAAGACTATATCCCAGGTGGAGTTAGGTGCTATGAAGAATATAACACAGGGTGCTGTTTCAGTTGAGATCTAAATGACAAGGAGAAGCCAGCGGGGGGAAGATCGGAGGGAACCGCATCCCAGACAAGGAGAATAGCCAAGGAGACACACATGAGCTTGGTGTGTTCAAGGAACAGACAGGATCCAGGAGGGTGGAATACAGGATGTGGAGTGGGGTCAGAGAGGCAGGCAGGGGCCAGCCCCGGGAGTGCCCACAGGAGGGTAGGCAAAGGAGCGTCCATCTGCCTTAGGAAGGAAGCTCACTCTGCCCCCTCTGTGAGGCTGGATTGTGCCGTGACAGCCCAGAGAGAAGGACTACATCACTGTCCATTGAGTCAATGACCAGGTGCTCCCAGTGTCTCTGGTGATGTGGACTGGCCAATCAGCTTGGCCCAGGGCTCTCATAATGCCTATGGAACCCCATCTCTTCTCATCCACACTCTGCTTCGACGTCCTTGCCCTCCTGACACCCCCTTCTCAGTGCCAAGGAGCACAGCTGACGGCAATGAAGAAGAAAACCTGATGGCCACCCATGTACCCACTGGTGTCCAGCCCTCAGCATTTGTTCAGCAAACATTTTCCATGCCCAGGCCATGTGCTGGGTGCTGAGGATGTGAAGATGGGCAATACACAGCCCTGCACTCAAAAGCCCCAGCGTGCGATGCCTGCGCCAGGCTCCCCAGGCACCACTCTTGGCCAGGAGCTGCCCAGCGACCACCTCTCCATGGAAGGCCTCCCGTTTAAGTCTTCTCTCCCTGGTAAAACCTGCTGTGAGCCCCTGAAATGGTTCTGATGGGTGGATTAATTCACTTCAATGGACTAAACAGAGAGATAAGCTCATGCCCTGCCTGCTTCCTCCACCCCCATCCTCATGCCTCCACCAACCCAGGGAGAAAACATGTCAGGTCTCAGAATGAAGTTGTAACTGGTGGGATAGCAGGTACTATTTATTCGAAGACAAAGGAGGACTGTGTATTGGTGTTGGTATGAAGAATGGGAGGGCGAGGGGGACTGTTGGTGACTGGGCTTGGGTAGGAGTGGGGAAGGAGGGAATAGCCTCACACCGCCTCAACCAGCACCACAGAGAAATGCCGCAGCATACAGTCAGAGGGAACCACATCTAATCTGCCGCTTTCCGAATCTCCTCCTGCATAAAAATCATCGTCGTCATTATTAAGGAAAGCCGATTACTCCCCACTTTAGCAGATTCTTAAGTTCTGCCCTGTGAGATTTCTGGGGTGTGCCTCATTCTGTGCAAATGGGGGTTCAGTGACTGAGAAAAAGTACACCCACTGACTCTAGGAAATCCTTGTATCCAAAATCCCCCGGAGCAGCTGAAGTTCCAAGAAGCCCTGCAGGACCCCCCACACCGGCCAGGGTTTACTCCAGTACCTGCCACGCGGCTGGGTGACAGATTTTCTTCCCCTGGGGCACAGCCATCCTGGGGAGAAGTCAGCACCGAGGATGGTTCCAGACCCTTGAGTCTCTTCTTCCCAGGAGGGGAGGAGGGGTTATAAATAGCCTGGACTCCTTCAGCCCGACACAGGCACAGATCCCACACCCCCGCCCCAGCCTCAGCCAGCTGGTCCCTCCTCGCCCAAGTTCCCACAGCCAGCTAAAGAGGGAGGGAAACTGCTCACCCACAGAAGGGTAGGGAACAAAGTCCCTCAGGCCCCCATGGGAGTGAGCGGCCTCCCATGAATTGCAACTGTAACCCCACCACCCCTCTACACCCCTTTGTAAATGCGGTGCTGGAGAGGGGTGAGGGGCAATATTATTAGGGGGCCTCTTACACTCTGGTTACTCCAGAACACCCAAGCTGCATGCTCAGAGTATGTTAATGCAGTGAATGAAGTTATAGGAATAACACTTTCCTCTCTCTGCCTCAGTTTCCCCACCTGTAAGATGGACAAAGAGCTGAACTATGTACACTTGGGGATGCTGAAGAGATTAGCATGCAATGAAAGTGAAAAGGCACTGTCAAAATACAACATTGTATTATTATTAAGATACCAGATCTTGGTTTCTTCTACAGGAGCCTCAAGCACAGCTATGGGGACATTGATTCTTATCTGTTGTGAGAGCAGAAGAAGAATTATACTCGTGACATTGTATTAGCCTTGAATTCTTTTTTTTTGGTTTTTTTTGTGTGTGTGTGTGTGAGCAAGATCAGCCTCGAGCTAACATCTATTGCCAATCCTCCTCCTTTTTTTTCCCCCTTTTTCTCCCCAAAACCCCAGCAGATAGTCGCACATCCTTCTAGCTGCTGTATGTGGGAGGCAGCCTCAGCATGGGCAGACAAGCGGTGCGTCGGTGCCGCTGGGTGCCGCCCGGGATCCGAACCCAGGCCGCCAGTAGCAGAGCGCGCGCACTTAACCGCTAAGCCACGGGGCCGGCCCAGCCTTGAATTCTTGATACTGCATGCCCTTGAAGGCAGTAAAACTTAAAAAATATTCTCTCTTAAAAGTCATTTCTGACTAATACACATTGACACACACCGCACCCAGAGCTATTTTGAGTTAATATGGTTCCACTGGACTGTACATGACATTATAGACTGAAGGATAAGCATTTCCTAGAATATTTTGGTTGGGGGGGGGGGGAGTTCTCCCAACAATCATTCTGTTTATCATTCAAATCCTTCCCACCCAGACACACTGGTAAGAAACAAGTGGCTAAAATCTAAGTGGTCAACTCGCAGTTCTTTTTAATTAAGACACTTTGTTTGCTCAATAAAATACAATGTAAAAAACATTTACTGAAAACCCACTCATTGATGTCTAATAGCTGTGTCAAATACCCATAACAACATTTATTCCAACACCCCCAGATAATTGTTCATCTTTCTCATTTGGTATCCACAACAGCACAGCATTTGTGTCCAAGTGTAATTGATCCAGAATTGGGCTCCCTTTCAAAAATATCTGTAAAACCTAATTACCAGGAAAACAGAGTTCTGGCATTCTATGGAAAGTGGGTGCTTCACAGCATGACAAGCTGCAAACTCATCTTGGCTAATCAAGCCACATTATGTTACAAAAGGAGTTTGAGGAGTCTGGGGTGAGGAGGGAGCAGGGAAAGTTGGGATGGTGTCAGACTGGAATCTGCAGTGACAGTCTTGATTTTTTTAAGGCAAGGGCAGAGGACAGGAAATATACCACATTAGCTGGCAAGCATGGATGGAGAAAGTACCAGATAATGAGCCCATGATGGGCTTGGGTGTGGGGGTGGCATTTCTGCTCTCAGGCCCTACAAGGCCTTGCTGAGGGAGCTCTCTCCACCCTGGCCTGGGAGGCTGATGTCATTTCTGGTCTCTCCGGGCCTCTAACCACTGTGGCAGGTCACTTTCCTTCCTGGGGCCTGAGTCTGCTCATCTGTAAAATGAGCTCTCCTCATCTCCTCTAGGATGTCTTTCAGCTCCAAAATTCTGTGACCCCTTAAAGCAGCTTTCTGCTCAGGTACTTGTTGAGGTTGGGGGAAAAAGGAGTGGGAGCCAGACCAGCGAGAATGAAGGACTGAGTGTTTCCAACTCTCATGCAGCTGTGCACAAACTTGCAACAGCCGGGTATCAGACCCACTCCGGGCATAATGATTTCTTTCAGCCCAGGACAGACCAACCAGGGTGGTTCTAACCTCGCTGCCCTGGATTCGTCAACCCGGCCAATAAGGAACGGGGCCAAACCACCGGACTTCTTGGAGCCTCTTTCCCAGAGCTGACCACAGCACATCTTCCTCTTCTGAGGAGTCTTCCCTTTCCAACCTCATCCCTCTTTATGTCCCAGAGGCTGCAGACACCCCAGCCCTAGCCTTGCGAACGGTCCAGCGAAGTGCCCCGGGCAGGCAGCACACGCCACCGACTCCTGGCTCCCCTCGGCCCTGGACCCTCGCCGCCTAGGCTTGGGTACCAGCCTCCACGGCTGGTTTCAAAGGAAAGGAGAGTTGTTGCCGTTTCGCTTTTCTTTGGCTCCTCCTGGCCCTCCTCCTAATGCAGTCAGACAAGTAGCCCGAAAAACAAAACAGCACAGCAGCCCGAGACCACTCGCTTTCAAAGGAGCGAGAGATGCGCGCACCGTGAGCGAAGATGTGCCCGGTGCCTAGAAGAGATCCTGCGCTGCTCCGTGCGGGCGACAGGTCCCGGGCTGGCCTCCGCTTAACTTTCCCGAGGCACAGAGGAACCGTGGGCGTGCGCCCATTTCCCGCAGCTTCCCAACTGGACAGTAGCATGGGTCTTAGGGTCCCGCAAGGGCGCCACCTCGGCCAGGGACCGCTACGAAGCCCTTGAGCCGCGTCGCGAGATGCGGAATCCCAGACTTTCCAGCTCCTTTTCTAATCTTCAAGACAAAACAGGGTGAGGCGCGAGTGCCAAAGTCTCAGGAAACCGTCACTCTCCAAAATGCTCCAGCGCCTTCCTGGCAGAAGTGCGGTAAAACTTTTGGCAGAAACCACCTGTGGCTGCCAACAGGCCCGCCCTGCCCGGGCCGGGAGGCGCCGCCGAGCCCGGGGCCGCACGCGCCCGCAGAAGTTCCCTTCCAGCCCCGCGCGCCACTTCGCTCTGGGCCGCGGTGCCAGCCAGGAGGCGCGGCGCCCGCTCGCTGGCTCGCTCTCCGCTGGCTCTCCCCTCCTCCCTCCCTCCCGCCTCCCGCCTCCTCCCGTTGTATGGCTGCTGCACGGAGCCCCTGAATAGCCACCGCAGCCCCCCGCCTCCTGCCCACCGCGCTGGGGGCGCCCCTGTCCCCGCCAGCGCCCCAGGGCGCGCGGACCGCTGGCCTCTTAGCAACAGCTCCCGAGATAGCTTTCGGCGTTGGTGATGCAGAGCCACCCTCCGGGAGCCCCGCGACCCCCAGACCCGCCTCGGCAGCCGAGGTGCGGGGGAGATCGCGACCCTCACAGCCGGTGCTCTAGCCCAGGGCGCGAAGCCACTCACCTCTGCGCGCCGCCGGACCCGCGCGCGCCTCCCGCACTTGGCGACGCGCCGCGATCCTCGCGTCCTCCTTCGCCGCCGCCGCCGCGGCGGTCCGTCCGTCCCTGTGCGCCCGAGCAGCGCGGGCCGCTCGGCTGTCAGAGTCTCGTGGCGGGGCTGCGCCGGCGGGTGTGGAGCCGAGCGGCGGCGGCGGGCGCGCGGGCAGCTCCTCCCTCCCGGCGCCTCCGCCCTCCTCACGCCCCGCCTCCCGCGCCGCGGCTGTCAGCCCCGCGCCCCGCGCCCGGCGCCCGCGCGGTCCGCGCCACCGGCTCCGGGGGCGCACTGGGCTAAAGGGCCCGGATGTCTGCGGTCGCCTCTCCCTCGCGCCCGCCCCCTCCCCTGCGCCCCCCTCCCCGCCCTGCCACACATGCACTTGCTGCGTCTTAACCTCCTCCTCGGCTCCTCTTAATTCCTATTTTGACAGTAAGTGTGTGGGTGGGCGGCGCTGCGGGGGACGCCCTGGACCGGCAGAGGCTGCGGGCGGCAGTCAGGACCCGGCGCGCGGGCGGAGTGGGGGCCGGGCAGAGCCACCATCCACTCGGGGCTCCGCATCTTTTTTCTTTCTTTCCTTTTTTCTCTTTGCCTCCTCCAGGATTTAAAGGGACAGCCCCGGCCGAGGCGAGGGTCCAGGCGGCTGCCGTTTCTCCGGTCTCCAGACGCCCTCTGCGGCCCGGCCGGACCCGCCCGCACCCAGAGCACAGGCTCCCGACCGCCGGGTATTTTTAGGTCCACACCCGGCCTGGGGCAGCGGGGCGGCAGAGCTTGGCTCGGTTGCCCCGGCGCACAGCTATTTTTACAGAGTCCGATTGGGGGAGGAAATAAAACAACTCAGCAACTGCTTCCCCACCCGAAAGCAGGGAGCAAGGAGTGGGTGCGAGAAGTTTCCCAAATTCTCTCGGAATTCCAGCGAGCTCAGAAAGACACCTCTCCGACACGAGAAACCACAGGCTTGCGCACTTCAGGGTGCGCGAATCCCTGCGGGCAACCCCGCTCTAGACGCCTGTCGGGCATGGAGTCCCCGCACCCCTCGCCGGCCAGGATTCTCCGCACCCCGCACCCGGCGCGCCAGGGACCGGCCTCGGGCCCCGGCTCACTCCCCTGCACGGCCTAGAAGGCGGCCTTCGGAAGCATCCAATCGCCCGGCTACGCAGCCGGGGGGCGGACCCTAGGTGGGCTTGGCTCCGCCCTGTCCAGCCAAGCCCCGCCCCCGCGGATACAACTCAAACCCACTTGAGAGTCTCCGTGGGACCCGCAGCTCGGAGCGGTGACGGACAGCACAAAGGGCCCATACGAGGGAAGAGGAGGGGGCTCTGGGCCCGGGAGGGATGTCGTGAGCGGTCGCGGGCGAGGTCACTCTCGGGCAGACGTTCTGGCCACCAGCAGGCCAGGGCGCACGGGAGCTGGCTTTTTCCTCTACCTTTTTGGAACCCACTCCTCCGCGCTCTCGGCGGACGTACGAACCCTCGCCCGCCGAGGCGCGATATCTGCGACTGTACCCTCCGATGTCAGCCGGTCCTCTCCCGGACTCTTCCCTCAGACGCAGGCAAGTTTGCCGTCCTCAAACTCCTACAGGGGCTGCGCTTACCTGAGTCGCGCGGCGCTCAGAAGAGGCAAGAAAGCGAATCCCTCCCTCCTGGGATTCGTACCCGTTCAGGCCAACGTCTAATGAAAGGGCAGTGGGGTTGCTGCTGTCTGGGTAGTGTCTTTTAACGCTGAAGATCCTAGATGACATCCTTTACAGAATTCACAAAAATAAATCTGTGGACACCTTTTGCTTGGCACTTCTTCCCAGAGTTGCTCATTGGGATTTTTGTTGTTGTTGTTTCATTCATTCGTGTAATACATGCACATTGCAAGGCACCACGTGGGGAGTAGTAAAGACAAGGGAAAACACTCTGGAATAGGATGTGACAGCGGAAAGCTAGGCACAAACTTGAAAGGGGGATCTGGAACATTGGGTCGTGTACATCATGTTTCATTTGCCACAGAGGCCTGGCTTTTTCTATAAGTAAATGTCATTCATGCAACAGAGTGAACCACCTTATCCAAACCGTTCAAAGGCTTATAGAAGTCTAGGAAAGTCTGTCCCGGAAATGAAGAAATTTTCAGATTCAGGATGTCAGGCTTCCAAGTTGCTAGAGCTTTCAGCGGCAAAATAATATCCTTGCTTTAAGCACCCTGAGAGCCACTGCCCTCGCAAATTAGGTTGTCTGTCTCCCTGCTAAATTGAGTTGTCTGTCGCACTTCCTTTCATTAAAGGGTCTTCGGCAATTGGGAGTACTGCTGACCTAGCTGAGAAGGTCAAGCTTCTAAGCCGGAAGCATGGGGTGCATTTAGGGAGTACCTGGAGGAGCCGAGCCCTGGAATGGCAAAACGCCTGTGGACGACAGGAATGCATTTCAGGGGATGAGGGCAGCTAGGGCCATGGAAAAGGTGTTTTGTTTGAGAAACGAGGGATGTGGGTACTAAATTAGAAATGCCTCTAAGTCAGAAAGGCTCTCCTCCCTTCTCTGGGTACAGACGGCTCAGAGCAGATGTTGCGTAACTGGGGATCACTGAACGGCTTTCCATGTCAGGAGCTATGGGAGGAGGGTTCTGTTCCGGACAGTGAGCTGCAGTACTACTGAACCTCATCACCATAGGCAAAACTTTTTTTTAATTGAAGTATAATTGACATACAACATTATATTAGTTTCAGGTGTACGACATAATGATTTGGTATTTGTATATATTGCAAAATGATCACCACAATAAGTCTAGTTGACATCACTCACCATACATAGTTACAAAATTTTTTTGATGAGAACTTATGATGAGAACTTTTAAGATCTACTTTCTTAGCAACTTTCAAATATGCAATACAATATTATTAATTATAGTTACCGTGCTGTACTTTACATCCCCAGGACTTATTTAGTTTATAACTGGATGTTTGTACTTTTGACCCCCCTCACCCATTTTGCCCACCCCCCACTGCCCGCCTCTGGCGACCCCCAATCTTTACTCTGTATCCATGAGTTTGTTTTTTGTTTGTGTTTTTTGGTTTTAGATTCCACATATGAGTGACATCATATAGTATTTGTCTTTGTCTGTCTGACTTATTTTACTTACAGTTAATGCCCTCAAGGTCCATCTATGTTATCGAGAATGGAAAGATTTCATTCCTTTATATGACTGAATAATATTCCGTTGTATATATGGGATAGGCACACTAACTTGAAAAGATACCTGCACCCCCATGTTCACTGCAGCATTATTTACAATAGCCAAGATAGGGAAACAACCTAAGTGTCCCACAATGGAAGAATGGATAAAGAAAATGTGGTGTATATATACATGGACTATTATTCAGCCAGGCAAAACTTTTAGAAATTTAAGAGCAACCATTAGTGGTATTATAAGATTTTTTTTTAAAGAAAGCTGCTGTTACAGTGCCTTTACAATTTTTGTTGAGTTGTCTTTTTTCCCACAAGACTTGAGCTCCTTACCCATCCTGGTATCCTCAGTGCCTAACACACACTCTGTACCTAATAGGTGCTTATTAAAAGACTGATAAACAGAATGAATGAAAAGTCAATTTAGGATGGTGGAATGCTTACATGGTAACACATAACAACAGAGATCCAGTGAACTTTGTAAGACTCATTTGCAATTTACTTGTTTGTGTATAAGTGCAACTGTAAACTTTGCCATAAATAATAGGATTTACTGGCTCCTACCAGACTCTCCAACTAATTAGCCATGTAACCTAGAAAAGCATGCCCTCAGTGCCTCTGTTTCCAGATCTATAAAAAGGGGATAATAATGGGACCTTTTCTACTCCGTAGGGATGCTGGGATGACCAGATGAGAAAAGGTGTGGGCTGGTGTTGCCCCGTGAACAACGTTCATTACGGGGCTACTGTGTGTCAAGCACTGCGGAGCACATTGTAAATTGTAAATATTAGTTTTTGGAATAAAGTTGACAGAAATTATCAGAGAATTGAGTTCAAATATTTACCTACATCCCAAGAGTGGTGAGAGGCTGATTCAAGAGAAGCGAAAGGAAGGGAATTAACATTGACAGAGCTCCTTGTAGAATCAGAACTCACGGCATGCACTGTTATATGTTCCTCATCACAACTACGTACAATCCATTTTGTTATGACCATTTTATAGATGAGAAATCTGATCAATAGCAGTGGCGATGACCAAGGTCCCAAAGCTTGGGAAGTGGCAGAGGCAGCATTGGGACCCAAGTTTGTGAGTTTCCGAATTCATCAGCCTCCTGTCCTGCGGTGCTGCCTCTAGAGGAGAAAGAGAAGAGGCTTTGAAAAAATCAAGAGAATTTCAAGAAAACAATGGTCCATGCTGCGAGGCAGGTCGGGCAAGGTGCGATCTTGCTTGAGAGGAACTTCCTAGAAAAGGTGGTATTTGACTCCGTCCTTTAAGTTTAGATGGTTTTTCTCACTCTCTCTCTCTTTTTTATGTTGAAATAATTTCAGATTTTCAGAAAAATTACAGAGATAGTGCAAAGAATTTCCATATACCTTCACCCAGGTTCCCCAAATGCAAATGTTTCCCATGCTGGCTTTATCCTGCTGTCTCTCTATATATACATATTATTTTTTCATGAACCATTTGAGAGTAAACTGAAGACATGATGCTCCTTTACTGAAAAGTTGTTCCTTGCGTGTTTTCTAACAACAAGGACATTCTCATACGTAGTAGTCAAAATCAGGAAATTGCCAGCAACGCTATCATCCAATCTAAACCATATTTAGATTTTGCCAATTGTCTCACTAATGTCAAAATGAAAAATAAAGAAATTCTAGTCAGGAACCAACCCAGGATTATGCATTGCATTCAGCTGTCGTGTCTCTAGGGAGGGTATTTTTATTATTAAAAAGAAATTTTATCCATTTTCATTTCTTATTTTAAATGACCATGCACTCATGGCCCATATAGGGTAACAAAGACTCTCTCCTAGACTAAACTTTAGACAGGCTCATCTGAGCCCTCTTTTTGACTAAGCCTTGCCCTTGGACCCTGTCTTCAGCCTGTCTAGTCCAGTTGTAGCAAGAATCCTGACAAGTCAGTTTAGTGAGAATCCCCCCACCCTTGATATCTGATCACTCTCAATATCTGATCAAATTTCTCATCCCCTACCCTTGATATCTGATCCCCCTGACCTGCCTTTAGCAAGAATCCTATCAGGTCAGTTTAGCAAGAATCCACCTACCCTTGACGTCTCCTCTTAGTAATTTTCCATCCACTGACCCCCACCCTTTCCTGGCTGTAAATCCTCACTTGTCCTGGTTGAGCCTGATCTCTCTCCACTATTGCAATACCCCTTTTGCAACAGTCTTCAATAAAGTCTTCCTTACCATTTTAACAAGTGTCAGAATAATTTTTTCCTTAAGAGAGCCAAAGAAAATACAGAAAAAAATAAAACCTCTCTGTAATCATCCACCAGACACAACCAGTATTAATCCTTGACTTTTTTTAAATGTGCATGTGTAATCCATGCGTACAACCACCACCCTCTTCCCTTAGAAAATATTGAGGGTACAGCACTTCTACTTTGAGTTCCTCCAGTTCTTCCTCAGTGTTCAGTGCACCTCCTGCTGCTTCCAGCTTGGCCGCAGTCTACCTTGCCCCTTAGCTCCTGACCCAGAACTCCATCTCCTTCCAGAGGATGCTGCATCCCCCCCCACAGTCCCCAAGAAGAAGCTGGTGTGGGCAGTCCACACCCCTCAGACCCACGTGTTCTTTTGTTTGCCACACCAGGACCTACAAAGGTCCTACTGAGTAACAGATTTAATAAAAGGTTGAGATAGCTCAAGGGAATTAAAATGTAAGACTGGACAACTTGAATATGGACACAGTGCATGATATATGACTTCCCCCATATTCCAGGGAAGAGCAACCAGAGGTTCAACCCACTAGAGTGGGTCCCTAGATGGTGTACCCCATTTCTAACCTGGCTCCCCAGCTTTCGGGAGTCCTTCTTGCCCTATATTTTGTTCGATGACCGTTTGATGTGACGCTCCATAGGAGAACCAGCCCCTAACCTGAGGGAAGGGGAGTTCCCTGGGATCCCTTCCCCGTGCCCCTCCAAACACATATTTCCCCAAGCCTCAGTCAGTCAAGCCATCTAAGGTAATGCTCAGGGGTAGTTGGGTGGTCACCAACAGGGCTGTTCACTGATGGCCATGGGCATCCCAAGCATGGCTGAGCAGCTGAGCAAGTCAGGGCAGGTGAGGTCCTGAGGGAGTCCAGCCTCCTTCAAGATCTCCCCAGCAGTCTGCTTGCAGCTGTGCCTATGTATTCTTCCAACTCTTCAGCAGTAATAGTTGAATCAATGTGCACACACGCACACTTCCCCCACATGCCTTCCAGGGACACTTCTCGGAGAGATTCAGTCTAAATCTATGAGGATCAGAGAGACAATTTGCTAATTACCTCAAATTTTACAAAATGCCATAGTATTACTTCCTTTCCTTCATCACTCTCTCCCTGGGTTTATATTGTCTCACTGTCCCCTCTCCCTCAAGGAGAACTCGGAAGTGACCCATCACTGAGCTGGGGTCCCCATTGGGATTTCCCTTAGCTGGCCAAGCACCAGGTTGGAGCTGTGCAATTACCCTGAGGTTGTGATTAAACCAAGGGCCCTCAGTCTACTCAAAGGCCATGTGGAAGGAGAAAACCGCTTTTATTCAGGATGTGCAGGGCAAATATGTGTGGCAGAGTGCCTGTTTACATAAACAATTTGATTTTAGAATGCATTACAAAATTCATGGCCCACGTGAAGTATAGTGACTCAATGATGAAGATTTAGAAAAATGAGTAGAAAAGAGGTATTTACATATTATTTATTGTTTCATCTGTGCATATAAAGATTCTTCATAGTGTCCAGGCACCATTTCTCCCTGTTCAAGTCCAAAAACCATCTTTCCTTTTTTTTCTTGTTCGCTATTGTCAAGTGCACCAATCTTAGTTAATTTCAAATATCCCACCTTGAGAAAAGGTTGCAGTGCCATTATCACTCGTAATGCCATGGCTCCTCAGAACCTGTTTGTATCGAAACAACATAGCTCTTCCTGCTTCTGTGCTCTCCTAGCCCCATTGACTCATGACATTGCATCATCCACCCCGCAGTCTGTGAACACTGGCTTCTGACTCTCAAAAGTTGTTACTGTGTTTTGTTGACAAGGACCTCAAACGCAAGTCTTACCCAGCGTATGGAGGAAAATGTGAGCAATCATTCATTTTCAAGTTAAGTTAAATTTACTGTTTGGAATTACACAGCATAAACATACAACACATTTTCCACCCATGACTTCTCTTAAACTCTTTAGGCTGTAATCACTGCATTGTTAGAAGATGATCTCTTTCAGTGTAGACCGAATCCCTGTATATTGGGTTAAATAATGTTCCCCTAAAATTCATATCCACCTGGAACCTGTGAATATGATCTTATTTGGAAATAGGGTTTTTACAGATGTAATCAAGTTAAGATAAAGTCATACTGAATTAGAGTGGGCTCTATATCAAATGGGTGAAAAATATGAAATGGGAGAGGAAAATTTGGAGCCAGAGACACACAGGGGGTAACGTCATGTGAAGATGGAGGCAGAGATTGGAGTGATGCATCTACAAGCCAAGGAATGCCAAGGATTGCTGGCAACCCAGAAGCTAAGAGTGAAGCATGGAACAGATTCTTACTCAGAGCCTCCAGAAGGAACCAGCCTGGCTGACACTTTGATTTCAGACTTCTGGCCTCCAGAACTGTAAGAGAATAAATTTCTGTTGTTTTAAGACACCAGGTTTATGGTAATTTGTTACAGCAGCCCTAGGAATCTAATATGTCCTGCTTTCTGTAGACTGACACCAGCGGGAAAGATAGGCAAGGAGCCTGTGGGTGGAGTGAGAAGAGAGGAACAGCTTATGCAAAGAACATCCATCCCCTGTCCAGCACAGTATAAGACCAACCTGAAAAAGCACGACGTCACCACATCGGTTGGAGGCAAGAAAGGACATTGATGAGAAAAACCCATGGGCATTGTGGAGCACCAGACTCAAAAGCCATCAGAAAATAGCCACTGCCTCTCCTGGAGGACTTCCTGACCTGTGACACAGAGCCTATTGAAGGTGCAGGGTGACTGCCTTGGAGGCCAGGTTGGGGACACATGGGGTAAAGGACGCCTGCCACCAGCCCCACGCCCCATGGGTCCTGTAGACCAGCAGCAGCATGGTGATCCGATTACATAAGAGTGAGACCTGATGTGCAGGCCCGTACGCATGGCTCAAGCCCAAAGGTCAGCTGGGGACCATCAGTAGCCCAGAGCCCCAAACTCATTCTGCATCCATAAGAATCACCCCAAATCAACATGTCTGTACCTTTTTGGTGATTCAGTTTGATAAGAATCCACAAAACAAATACCACATTGGTCAGTGGAAGCTATCCACTTACCAAATCACCCTCCTGGAACTGGGACCTGGCCCTAGAGCCCAGGGATGACTCTATAGACATGAGTCCCAGAGCTGTTGGGGACATCTAGTCCACCCTATAAGTGGGACAGTGGGTCAGAGAGTGCTTGAAGGGGAGAAACAGGGCCTGGGACCCCCATAGGTTCTGGGCTGGGCAGCTGGCAGTGTGCCCAGCCAATCCCATGCACATGAAGGAACTTTGAACATTTTGATGAAGGCACTCCAAAGTGTGGGGCCTCCTAAAGCTCAAGGATGGGGCAGGATCCCTT
Organism: Ceratotherium simum simum; assembly: GCF_057802395.1. Taxonomy (NCBI): domain Eukaryota; kingdom Metazoa; phylum Chordata; class Mammalia; order Perissodactyla; family Rhinocerotidae; genus Ceratotherium; species Ceratotherium simum. The sequence goes on from NC_141913.1 coordinate 37,520,331, forward strand.
TGGTGCTGGTCTAACAGGACTTCCTCCTTGACCAAACTTTAGTCAGGCTCCTCTGAGGTCCCTTCTTGACCAAGCCTCAACTTTGGTCCGCTGAGCCCAGTTTTAGCAAAGAATCCTGCTAAGCCTTGATATCTGATCACCTTGATATCTGATCAAGTTCCTCATCCTCCACTCTTGATATCTAAGTCCTTGGCCTGCCTTTAGCAAGAATCTTGTTAAACTAGTTTAGCAAGAATCCCCCTACCCTTGATACCTAATCAAGTTCCTCTTAGTAATTTTCCATCCACTGACCTCCTTGGCTGTAAATCCCCAGCTGTCTTTGCTGTATTCAGAGTTGAGCTCAGTTCTATACTGAAGACTCTCTCTCATACTACAGTAGCTCCAATAAAATATATCTTGCCATTTTTAACAGGTGTCAGGTGCAATTTCTTTTCTTCTACAGGTTTAAGCATAGGACCAATTTTATTCCAGATGCATTTTAGCGCTCTGTGTGTGTTTGTGTGTGTATCTGATACAAATGAGCTCATACTATACCTATTATTTATAAATTGCTTTTTTCATTTGACAATTTTGGTTGTCTCTTTTGAAGGGTATCTATCTATCTATCATCCATCATCTTTGCCAAACTTCTTGTTTTAATCTCCATTTTAAAATTATTAATGATGGGCCGGCCCCGTGGCTTGGCGGTTAAGTGCACGCACTCCGCTGCTGGCGGCCCAGGTTCGGATCCTGGGCGCGCACCGACGCACCGCTTCTCCGGCCATGCTGAGGCCGCGTCCCACAAACAGCAACTAGAAGGATGTGCAGCTATGACACACAACTATCTACTGAGGCTTTGGGGGAAAAAATAAATAAATAAGAATTTTTAAAAAATTATTAACGAAGCTAATATTTGTTCATACGCTTTTCGGCCATTAATATTTCTTCTTTTGTTAATTGCTTATTTGTGCCCTTTGTCCATTTTCTAATGAGTTTTCATCTTTTTTTCTTACTCATTTGTAAGATCCCTTCACATAGTGAGAATATTAATCCTTTACCACAGATATTGCAAATATTTTTACCATTTTGCCATTAGCTTTTAAGTTTTGTTTGTATTAATGTCTTTACCATTCTAAATTATAAAGCAACATACCACCTCTGTATACTTCTAATAATACATAAGTATATTAGGTTAAAAAATTAAATTCCCCTTCATACCCACAAAACACAAGAATTGTACTCTTCTCCCCAGAGAGTACCACTTCTAACAATTTATTGATGATTTTCCAAATCCTTTTCCACACATTTCTGTTAAGATTCATTTTGATGTGTAGAAGTTTTAACCTTTCTTAGTTATTCATCTCTTAAAGCTTGATTGCAGTGTCATCCACTCTATGACTGGTGCCATATTAGAAACACCTTCCAGACTCCAAAGTATATATAAATACTCACCCATATTTTCTCCCAAATTTTATGGTTTCACTTTTATTAAAATTTAAATCTTTAATTAATCTAATAATTTCATAAATAAATTTAATTTGTGTAGAGTGTGGTTTGAGATAAGGAACTTACTCTGCTGTTTTTCCAAATAGATAGACGTGACAAGTATTGAAAAAAAGCACATCTCAGAATAAAGGAAAAGAATAAACAAATCCACCAAGGGAAGTATTTGCAAAGTTAGTTCAAGAAATAGCAACCTCACGTGGCTGTAGCATAGGAGACTTACACTGGAAAAATAGAAGATACAACCTGAAAGGTCGGTGAATTAAGATCGGGGAGGAATATGAAATTAGGGTTTTAATCTGTAGGCAAGGAGGAGGTCTGAGGCGCTTGGGAGGAGCAAGTATCTGGCCAGAAGTAATGTGTCCCTTAGAACGGTGTGAGGACAGATGTGCGAAGTCGGATGTGCAAAGGCAGGGAGATGGCGAGCCTATTGTAGTGGCTCAGATGCGTGTAACTAGGGCCTAAATTAGGATGGTGGCAGTGGGGATAGAGAAGAGGTGGTGATTGCTAGAACATGGAAGAGTCAACAGGACTTGGTGAGCACCTGAATATGGAAGGGAAGGAGGGAGACAGCTAAGATTCCCTAACTCTCAAGCCCAGTGGTTGTCATGAGGACAAAATTACTTATTGTATGGATGGAGCTGTTCTGTTCTTCACAGCTCTTCTCCTTCTGTTTTCTCAGGTGGTAGGTTGAAGAAGTTTTCCTTTCTCCATATTACAGATGGGGAAACTGAGGTTTGGCAAGTCATGACTTGCTCAAGGGAGACAAGAGAATTGGGTCCCTTGCAGCATAATCTGGGTGAAATGTAGGCGACAGGGATCTGGGGCTCTGTTATTTCTCTTTGAACATGGTGACCTCAGTTCACCTGTGTGCACAGGGTGGGGTCTATGGGGCAGGCAATGAGGGGACGTGCTCCTTTGTGTGTATGTGCTCCCCGGGTGTGCGGGTGAGGAGGGTAGCACATGCAGCAGCTGGATTTCTCTCTCAGGAGGTGGTGATGGGCACCAGTGCTCCCTGGATGGCTTCCTCTTCCCAAATAAACAATCAGATGACACAATGTCTGAAAGCCCAGAAGATTTCCTGTCTCCACTGGCCTGGTTCCCTGCCTGCTGCAAACTTGGAGCCATTGGAGCTATCTCCAGCCTTCCACCTCCCTCCGCCCTCAGTCTCCAGCTCCAGGACTCACAGAACACCATGAGCTCACTGCGCCTGGCCTGCTTGGCACCAGCTACATGAAGAGGCTGGACGTTCTTCTGCCAAAGAAAACCCAGTGGCTGGGCCAGCAACCTGGACTTCCTCCAACGTGCTGGTTCAGCCATGCTACCCACCTCAAGGCTCCATCCCTCCCAGAGGTCTGCTAGTCTCTTTGGGCCCCCAATCCGAGGGACCCTGAATAGAGTCCACTGTTACCCAGAAAGAGAGCCGTGTTTCCCAGGAATCATTACCTTCTCTCCAAGCTGCAAACAAGCCAGCAAAAGTGCAGAGAATGAAAGGGGACTGGTGGTTTCTAACCTACAGAAATCTACTCATTCTTTGAGGTCCAGTTGATTTGTCATCCATTCTGTGACTTCTTACCCAAATTCCACCAAAAAGCACTAGCCAACTGCTTCTCTGTGCTCCCATAGCGAATGTGTGCAGTGTTATTATAGCCCTTGTTGCCTGGGAAGCAAATAGGTTCCATCTGATTAATAGGTAGTGATCGCCTGATTGCTGGGTCAAGAAGGATGCTGAGGCCATATGCCAACACAACGGAAAAGTATGCCATCGCCAGTTAGGAAAGGCAGTTGCAGTGGGTCACAGCCAGGTACCATGCAGCTGTGTCTGCCAACCCAGACTGCCAGACTGTACTGCCCTCTGTTACCTCGACTGTCCCCCATCACCGTATGAGCAATCTGGGACGAAGGCTCCATTTGCCCATCTTTGTATCTCCAGTAACTTGCACAGTGCCTGACACTTAGTAGGTGCTCAAGAAATATTTTGCTGAATGAATGATTGGTTAGAAGACTTCATAATCCTTCCCACAGGGTAGAGAAGCAGATGCACCCAGCCTGGCTGTAGACAAGTGGGAATTATGCAACCTCAACACTCCCTTGGGTCCATAGGGAGACCACTCCTCCTCGGGGCCCTTGATGACATCGAATCCAATAATATCTTTTCACAGCATTATTCGCGTATCTCCAGCTTGTCTTCACACTAATAACTTGAGGTTACTTTAACCGCACTGTGCCTAGCACGTGGGCACCCATGGGCACTTAGTAATTCCTGGTTACATGAATGAATCTGTCTTCTCCTGACTCTCCATCTGCCATTTACTCTTCTGTTTTGTAAACACTGTTTATTTGGTTTAATACCTGGTAGTAAATGGATTGCCATGTTGTATAAATGTACTTAATTTCCTCTTATCAAGCATGACCATCCTAATTGAATTTGTAAATGTTAACCAAACCATAGAATTTTCATTTGGAATGCACCAGTTTAAGACACTTATTTTAAAGGTGAGGAACTGAGACTCTAATTATTGACAGAGTTGCTATCTCCTCTTTGCCTTCCCCTTTTCATTCTTTGATTCAACAATAATTTTTTAGAGTTAACACAATAAAAATAATTTATTATAGATAATTTTTGGAAGAACACAGAGAAAACCATACTTCTTAATGTTGTGATATCCAGCTTATATTTCTGGGAGCTTTTAGACAAAACCAACTTTAAATGTAGGTAGAATTAGCAGGGCGACCCACCAGGTTCACTTCAAATTCCTCCCCAAGCCATACATAGCCCTTCAACAAGAATTTACCAACAATCTAATATGTGTCTTAATCAAGTATCCCCACTTATACAAAAGAGATAGAAGACACAGTCATGCCCTCCCAGTACTTGTCTCTGCAATTATCTAGAGCTTTAAACATTTTCTATAGGCTGTCGAAGCCACAATAGCGTCTTATTTATGAGGTATGCCACGCAAGCAGGTTTTCTAGAAATTTAAAGCTTGACCCTTCAGCGATCAGAACTTAAAACATATACATATTATTATGTACATTAAAAAGAAAACTTTCTAAAACATATTAAATCCACGTTTTTAAAAGAGAAAACACTCACTATAACCCCAACCCCTCTTAAGGATGCCAAGGCCTCATTCTTGGGCTCAGCTACAAAGCCCTGATCAACTCAGGATTCATTTTCATCAAGGTTTGTGGGGCTCAACCACACTGAACGGCTCTAGACAGCCATGGGTTTTTAGTTCTTCTATTTAATTCTGGAGGTACTTCTGCCTCTATTCTTACTACAACCCTTGGCTGTCATTTCTCCATTTTGCTGGACTTTCTGCTTCTCTTGCTGTTGCATTTGGGGCTCTTCAAGGGGGCCGCTCTGGGTCAACTCTTGGCTGTTGTTCTCCTCGTGCTTCTCTGTCTCTTTTCCTTGAGCCCAGTCGTTTACTGGACCCTCACCTGGGACAAGCATCATGAGCACTGGACCTGTGCAGTCATGCAAAACCCCACACTCAGAGGGGCTCACACTCGGTTCAATGCTCTACTGTAGCTGTCTTGAAATTCTTCATAATTTTATCTTTGAATTTGTGTTTTATAGGTGACGTCCGATGGGACAATGGGGCATGAGCATGAGAGAGGAGATATGCTGAATACGAGCGTCTCTGCTCTTTGCGGCCCCACTCGCATATGGTGTTGGCTATGCCCACTATGTGGCTCCGTGACACCCTCACTTTGTCCTCCCTTCGAGTCTGGCTGAACTCCCTTCGTCGTGGGCCCACAGGAATTCTGTGCTCTTCTTCCACGTCCACACGGCTACCACTGTGTGAGCAGGGCTCTGACAGCCCCGAGAGGCCACCCTTTCCATTCAAACCAGAACTTGCTTCAAATACAGAAGGATGACAATGGCATTTCTAAGAAACACAAATGTCCAAGGAACCCTGTCATGTCCTTTTCTTACTTGTGCCACCTCTCTGTATTAGCCAGCCACTTACTTGGAAAATGATGACATAAAAAGAAAGGGAGGGCCGGCCCCGTGGCTTAGCGGTTGAGTGCTCGCACTCCGATGCTGGCGGCCTGGGTTCGGATCCCGGGTGTGCACCGACGCACCGCTTCTCCGGCCATGCTGAGGCCGTGTCCCACATACAGCAACTAGAAGGATGTGCAACTATGACGTACAACTATCTACTGGGGCTTTGGGGGGAAAATAAATAAATAAATAAAATTAAAAAAAAAAAAAGTCTAAAAAAAAAAGAAAGGAGAGGCTGATTAGGCTGAGCCCTGTCAGGTGAGCCTTTTAAAAAAAAAAAAAAAAGAGAAAGGGAAAGAAAGGGCAGCCCAACTTCCTTTTCCTTTAAGTCCTCACTTATCAGTAAACTGAAGGTGGAGGTATGTGTGCCTATCAAAAAGTGAAATAAAGACAGTGGAATTAGTTTCATCCAGCATTTCCTCTGTTGTGGTAAGAATAAAATACACATGAATGTACAAGCTATGAAATATGAATTATGTAATTTTGCATACAAATTAAATCCTTTTGTATTTGCAATTATAATTAGCTTTGCTTATTCACAGTAGCCAAAAGGTAGAAATAACCCATATGTCCACCAGTGGATGCAGGAGGTACCTAGCGTTGTCCAGCTCATAGAGACAGAAAGTAGAGCGGTGGTTGCCAGGGGCTGGGAGGAGGGGAGAGTGGGGAGTTAGTGTTTAATGGGTACAGTTTTAGTTTTGCAAGATGAAAAAAGTTTATGGTGAATAATGGTGATGGTTGTACAACATTGTGAATGTACTGAATGCCACTGAATTGTACACTTAAATGGTTAAAATGGTAAAGTTTATGTGATGTATAGTTTACCACAACAATAATACTAATAAATGGATAAGAAGGCTAATCCGTGCCCTTGTCTCTTTACCATCTTCCTTCCCCTCCTAGAGGCCTGTGGCTCCTGGGGAAAGAGAAAGATGACTTACGTTTTCAGTTCAAGGCTGGGCAGGAAAAAAGACAGAGGAAATGAAGGTGAGGATGTGGTGTTATCCATCAAGGTTATGGTGCCAGTTGAAGGCTTGTTTTCAGAGAAGCCCTTCAGGGCTTTCTGATGATGGTAGAATTGGGGGCATAGAACTTTTAGAGCTGGAAGGCTCAGGGAGGAGAAATGACTTAGCAGGTCCTCCCAGCTCGTGGGTGGCAAGGACAGTACCAGAGCCAGGGAGGGGCTGGCTCCCGATCCAGGGCTCTTTCCTCTTGACTGAACATCTCCAAGAGATTGCAGCTATGAGGGAGACGGCATGTGAGTCAGTGACTACAGTGCAATGAAAAGGGAACTCTAAGTAAGGTAGACACAGAGGAGCCACGGGCTCTGCTTCCCGGGGCTAGACCAGAGAAGGCTTTGGGATGAATAGCTAAGGAGTTATATAAGGCAAGGAGCCCGGAACAGGCATCCTGTGTGGAAGGAACAGCATGTATCATAGGACATAGCAGCATCGGAACATTGTTTCTGTCGGGAACACTATTGCCGTTTGGCACAGGACTGTTCCAGGCATAGCAGGACGTTTAGCATCTCTGATCCCTGCCACTGAATTCCATAAGCACTCCCCCAGTCACTGTGACAACATTACACACCTGACTCATTTCCAAATGCCACCTGCGGAGTGGTACCACCCCTAGTTAATAACTCCTGAGTGGGTCTAGTTCCTGCAAGTAGTTCAGCAAGAGCAAAGAGCCAAGTGAACCGTGACTGAGGCTGTGGCAGTGAGGGTGAGGGGAGTGAGGGGCCAGGACACGTGTGCAGCAGGGCTTCACGGGCGAGTGACCAGAGCAGTCACCCGGGGTCCTGCACTCAGAAGAGCCCCAATGCTCTAAGGCACGAATTTCAATCATGAAATTCTTGATCCTTTTATCTTTGAACTTGTGTTTTGTGAGTAGAGTCCGAGGGACAATAGAGCATGTGCCAAGGGCTTGGAGCCTCTGTTCCTGTGCAGTCCCACCTCCTACTGCCTCCCCAGGATGGGTTCTCAGCCAACCACTCCATGACCCCTAGCATTTCAGGCTCCACCCACTTCCCCCCACCCTGCACCCCATCACTTGACCCCATCACATTGTTGGGAGGTCATGTTCTGCACTGTTCTCCACCCCCAGCGGAGGCCAAGGCAAGTTTGGGGAGGGCCAGGGTTGAGCACATGCCCCTTGGCGTCTCAGGGATAGAGCAAAGAAGTGGCCATCATTGCCCTGGGCTGGCAGCACCATGACACATTGGAGGGTGACTCAGTAGGGTCCCCTTTCCCACCCCCCAATGCAGATACCCAGCTTCTCTTTGGTTGCAATCCCTTAGGGGTTGCCTGTCCACCTATGGTTTGGGGTGGAAGCCCATGGGATGGGAAATTCATTCCCTACACCCAGTGGGGAGCCCTGCGTTTTGCACTGCACCCACAAATTATAGAGCCAGTTCTGCATGTATAAGAGTGTCAGCAATACAAGAGACATATAAGAGAAAGAGAGAAGAGACAGATAGAAGGGGATGCTTTTGGGAAATGGTCTGGCATGGACTCAGTAGAGTTTAGTGACAGATTACATATGGAAGGAGAGGGAGGATTTTCAGAAGACACCCCTCCTCCTATTTTTAGCCCAGAAATAGAGAAGGATCAGTTTGTTAGAAGGGAGTATGGAAAAGTGAGGAGAAATAATGAGTTTACTTTGGGACATATTTATGTGGAGATTATTGCAAAGATATCCAGAAAGCATTTGGAAATTAGGTTAGGAGCCCAGGAAAGAAGTCTGAGAGAAAGAAATAGATTTGTGAGTCGTAGGTATATGGGAAGCATTTGAAGTCACGGGAGCAAAAGAGAATGGCCAGAAAAAGATGTGGTGGTTTGAAGAGGGACAAGGATGCTGCAGGGACAGAGAGTAAGATTCAGACAGAAACATGGGCATTGACTTTGTTCAGTAGGTCACCAAGTACCTCAGAGCTGCACTATCCAATACAATAGCCACTAGCCACATGTGACTATTAAAGTTAAATTAAGGTTAAAATTAAATAAAATTTAAAGTTCAGTTCCTCAGTCTCAAGAGCCACATTGCATCTTCTCACTAGCCACATGTGACTAGTGGGTACACACTGGGCCACTCAGAATACAACATGCCCATCCTCACAGAATGTTCCGTTGGACAGCACTACCTTAGAGCAGATTCTGGGGAGTCGACTTGTCCGAGAGGTCATCAGCAGTGCCAGGACTGGATCCCAGGTCTCCAGACCCCCAGCCTAGGGATTTTGCCCTTGGCTCATCAATTACCCTTTCTGGCTGGCAAGGATGTCCCATCTGCCACAGACTTTCTTGGCATTAAATCAGCACCCACCACTACCGCACCCAGCCTCCCACTGCACACCCCTTCCTGGGCCTCCCATGACTCTTCTCTCCATTCCTTCCCCCTGTTCACCCAGGTGCCGTGCCTGGCGCACAGGAGGCACTCAATAAATGCTTGTTGAATGAATGAATGACTGCTGGTGAGGTGTGCCAGCTCCTGAGAAGGTCTTCTTGCCATCACTTACTACAGAAATAGGGTCTCCTCCTCTCACCAGCTCAACCCTCATGGTTCTGAGTCTGGTTTTGTCAACCTGGATAAATGCAGTCCTATCTCCTACACCACTTGCTGCCTTGAGTGTTCATTTTTGAAGCATCTTGGAAGCTGTTCTGCATCTGCATGGTCCCAGGTGCATTCGGAAAGTGCACAAGGGAGTCCAGAAGGTAGGGGATCTGGTGGCCAGTGCCCAGGATGAGGAATCATAAGTTCCGTGTGTCCCCCTGTGTGATCTTGGGGCAGGCATAGAACCTGTCTGTGCTCTAGTACTCCATCTGGAAAATGGAGACCCCTGATCCTGTCTACTTCACAATATTGTTGTAGGAGCCTGGATGTGAAGGGCTCTGAAAAGTTAAAAGGCTACTCATGTGTCTCCTCCTGCCCCAACCCCACCCCCACCCCATCCACACAATTTCCACACCTTCTTCATTAAAAATTTTCCCCATCATCATTCACTCTGACTTTTGAATATTCCACATTCCCCCCAACCCGTGGTGGCTTTTCCATTCAGAATATGAGCATACAGAAATCCATCTCACCCTCCAGTCTTCTCTTCCACACCTCATGCCCCAAGGTCACAATCAAGTTTCCCAAAGGGCTCCTCTCCCCTTGTGGACTCCTCCCTCATCTCCAGTCACTTCTCAGCTCATAGCCATCTGGCCCTGCCTCGCCGCTCCATGGAGATGGTTCCCACTAATGCCGCCAGGGACTCCAAGTCCCACTCCGAGAGGCCGGGCCCCCAGCCTGCTCCACCCCTGGCGGATTTGGTACTCTGACCTCTCCCTCCTCCTTAAGCTCCTCTTTCTGTCCACTTCCAGGACCCCACGCACTCTTAGTTCTCCTCCCACCTCTCTGATTCCTTCGTCTCAGGCTGTCCCCAGTCCCCCCACACACTTACGTGTACCCCACCTCCGTCTGCATGACCTGAAATGTGTTTCTCGGTGCCCCACCCTCCTCCCATGGCTTTCTCGCACTGCGCACTCTCCCTGGGTGACTTGACCAGGGAAACAGGTGCCCTGACACCCGAGTCTGCCTCTCCAGTCCAAACTGCTTTCTGATGCTGAGGACTTGGATGTCCAGCTGCCTCCTGGACATTATACTTGGAGGCCCACAAGAATTTCAAACACAATGTGTCCAAAAGCCAGCTCATAGTCCCCCAAAGCTTCTACCTGGGTTCATTTACTATGGATGGAACTTTATTAGACATTTTAAGTTGGTTTCCCCCCCAAAATCATGCCTCATAGGAAGGATTCAACTGCAAGAGGTCTAGTTGGGAGGTGACATCTCAGTGAGGCCTGATCTGACCACTCCACTTAAAAATGCAGCCCCCTCCTTGTCCTGTCCCCTGACCCCGCTCTGTTCTCAGAGCATTTATCAGCTCCTAACATATGCGATAAACTACTCATTTATGACGTTTATTTTTATGATCTGTCTCCCCAGCTAGAGTGTAAGGCCACAGCGGAGGGTTTTCATCTGTTGTTCACTGATGCATGTCAAGTGCACAGCAAGCTCGACACATGCCTGTGGAAGGAAAGGATGACTTGCGGGACTGGGGAGGCCTCTTTTTCTACCTCCCCCCAGACATAAACCACGGTAGGGTAAACTCTGCTTTATTCACCCCCGAACCCTGCACACTTAGCACGTGCCCACCACATCCTAGACCTCACTGAATGTTTGTGGAACAAGCAAAGTTTGAACATAAGACAGTGTGACCGAATCTGGGGTGACAATTCCTGCCAAGGCCCGTTGTCTCACTATGACGTCTTTAAAGCTCGGATGCCTTGAACTCTGGGAACTGTGCTAATTTTGTTTTTATTTTTATTGATTTAGTCACTCTAAAGGTAAGCGTTCAAGATCACACTACCATGTCAGCCAGGTGGGCACCCATTCCCATGGAAATTTGGGTGATAAACTGAAGAGGTTGCCTCTTGGGCTCCTCTTTTCCTAAACTCCATGCGGATCACTCTACTTCTGATACCTAATCTGCTTCTGACACATTAATGTGGTAGATTCTTGCAGAGGAGCTGTCAGTGACCAGCCCACATGCTCCGGACACTCAGGATTCCGCTTCTATCTGTGAAGTCCTCGTGTAAGCGCCTTGACTTTTCTTTTTTTAATTATCTTATTGAGGTCATATTGGCTTATAACGTTGTGTAAATTTCAGGTGTTCGTTATTATATTTCAGCTTCTGTATAGACTGTATCGTGTTCACCACCAACAGTCTAGTTTTGTCCATCACCATACGTATTTGCCCCTTTGCCCCTTTGCCCCGTTCACCCTCCCCCACCCCCTTCCCCTCTGATAACCACTAATCTGTTCCCCTTATCTATGGCAAGATAGACTTTCCACCTGAGGGCTTTCTCTTACCCCAAGTGCCAAGGAGATAATGCCCCAGGAGCAGCCCTGGTAGAAGGAGTTGGAGGATAGGTACTCCAGCTAATTCACGCCTCAGGGGGACCTCAGGTGTGGTTGATTCTGTCTGTCACAGTGCCGTGGTGAGACTGTACCCCGTTTGCATCAGAGGCAACTTGCCCCATAGGACATCCTTTATTGGCTTTTTTCTCTCCTCTGTCTCACTGCCCCACTGCCCTAGAAGTCCTTCCTGAGAGCATCCCCCCATTGGACTGCTGTTCTGAAATCTTTGTCTCAGGATCTGCTTCTGGCAAAATCCAGACTAAGACAATTACATTATTGCTTTCTTTTATATACTGCCTTTCTGTAATCGCTAGTGGAGGATTTGAAAAAAACTTTTATATTGTACATTATAATACATCTAAATCGAGCAAATTATGCACATACAGGTCAATAAATTATCACAAAGTGAGCACCCGCGTATCCACCACCCAAGAAATAAAACACTGCCAGTACCCCAGAAACGCTCTCTTGCTCCCCCCTTCCCTACACATCCTCCTTCCCTAGCCGCTATCCTGATTTCTAACACTGTAGATAACTTTCCTGGCTTTTGAACTTTATATAAATGCACTCAACAACATATATTCTCTCAGGTCTGACTTCTTTCACTCAACATCACATGTATGAGATTCATCCATGATGCCGCACGGGGCTGCATCGTACTCATTGCATGACTCGATCACAATGTAGTTATCTGTTCTGCTGATGCCAATCATTCAGAGCTGTTACTAAAAAGGCTGCCATGAACATTCTTGCACATGCACATGTGTACACAATTCTGTGCTATGTACATCAGTATGGACTCATTGTGGATTTGGGGGCACTTGTGATAATAAGTGGGAGAAAGACATTTTTTTAGCAGGGAAGCCCCTCTAGGTGCTCGTAATACGATACCATGCAGGCAGCTGTGTTCTTACTGTTCTAGTGTTATAACAAGGCTACAATAAGGCGACCTGTATTAGTTTCCCGTGGCTGCTATAGCAAATTACCAAAAACAGAAACTTGTCCTCTCATAGTTCTGGAGGCCAGAAATCCGAAATCAAGGGGTTAGCAGCCTCCAGAACGTGGAGGCTCTGACTGAGAATCCTTCTACGCCTCTCATAGCTTCTGGTGGCTCCTGGCAATCATTGGCATTGTAGATGCGTCACTCAGATCTCAGACTCTATCTTCACATTCTGTATCTTCTCCCCTTCTCTCCTCTTATAAGGACACTTGTCATTGGATTTAGGGCCCACCCTAATCCAGGATGATCTCATCTTGAGATCCTTACCTTAATTACATCTGCAAAGACCCTTTCCCAATTAGGGTCACATTCAGAGGTTCCAGGTGGACCTATGTTTTGGGAGCCACCATTCAACCCGCTATAGGACCCAAGAAGTTGGATATAGTTACTCCCTGAGAGTTAAACTCTTGAAATCAGGACACAGTGAAGGAGCTAAGTTCTCTGAGGAATCACCTTGGGTATTTCTCTGAGGAATCACCTTGAGTATAAGTGGGACATCTCCCAAATCAAAGCAGGATAAGCAGAGTCCAGCTGAAACTAATCAAAGCCCTCCAAAAGTGATTCCTTCATCGGGATCTACAGAGTTTTTCCATTTTGTAAGAAGGCATCACAAAAATCAAAGTGCTCCTGGCTAGGGTCATGTTTAGGGTGATATTATCTAATAACTTGATCACCCCCACCCTAATCGTTCCAACAAGTGCTCCCCCAAAAAGTGGCCTAATGGAAGGGAGGACATCCAGGCATAGAGAGTCAGGACAATAACAGAGAAGAAACCCTGAAGACAAAATTTTCCACCTTGCAGTTTTTCTGAGGACTGACTTGAAACACTGGTGCCGCCATTGAAGAAAACACGCACAACCAACAAATGGGAGAATCAATTTTGCTTTGCAAAAGATTCTTTATAGAGAGAGCCCCCTAAATCATTCCCTGCAGGCTCCCTTTAGACATCAAGGTCCCTTGATACCTTTAAAATAGCATTTCCTGGGGCGGCCTGGTGACATACTTGTTAAGTTCACACGCTCCGCTTCTGGCGGCCTGGGGGTTCGTGGGTTCAGATCCCGGGCGCGGACATGCGCACCACTTATCAAGCCATGCTGTGGCAGGCCTCCCACATAAGGTAAAGGAAGATGGGCACAGATGTTAGCTCAGGGCTAATCTTCCTCCCAAAAAACAAAAAAAAATAGCAGTTCCTTTCCTCAATCCTAAGACTGAGTTTGTTCACAGCTTTTCAGGACCATATCTGTTGCCAAAATCCACGTTTTCTTGTCCCAATGAAAATGCTCTGGTAGTTCACTTATTTTTTGTGCTGGTCTCCTGAGCTAGTTAAAATCAACTCTAGTGAATAAGCTGATCTCCCGTTTATCCTCATCTGGAAAAAAGCAGAGGTTTTTCTACATGAAACAAGGCACATTCTGCCTGACAGACCTTGGAATCAGGAAGCCTAGAGTGTAATAGCTGCCCGATCCGGGATATCTCACTTCCTCTCTCTGTTCCTCCCATCTCTCCGTCTTTTAAAGAGAGTTCACTAATTCAAAAGCAGCAGAAGGCCTTTTTCGGGAGAGTTTTCTATAAATCTAAAATTTATCCCAGAAGAGATCCTCTTGCTCTTGCACAAGAATGTTGGTTAGCTTGGTTGACTCTGAGGTCTGCATGAAGCTGAGGCGTGAGCTCTCTAGGCAGGGCTGGAGCAATAATGCAATGACCAGTGATAACAGCTGGTGGAGAGCTGCTTCTCTGGGTCAGATGACCCCTGGAAGTTTCCATTGGCACCCAGCCAGGTTAGTGGGGTCTAGAACCTGCTACACCAGCAGCAGCCCTATCCCATCTGCCCAATTTGCTTCCCCTCTCTCTCCCACCCTCATCTCTGCATTGGCCCCCAAGATGCTTCCCTGCCAGCCCTCTACCCCATTGCCTGAAGCTGGAACAACAGCCTGTCTGCTGCAACAAGACATGCTACATTCTCTCCTCCTGCCTGTGCCGTGGCAGGAAGGACAGGGAAGGAGCTCAGAACGCAAAGTCCAGGCGAAGCTCCGGTTCTGGTTCTAACTAACCATGGGGCCTCAAGCCAGTCCCTTCACCTCTCCACACTCAAGTGCTCCTCCCTTGCCAATCGCTCCATGGTGTTGCAGGCAAGGGTCCTGCAGGCAGACCAAATTCAAATTCTGACTTCCAGACTTCCTAGCTGTGTGACCTTGGGCAAGTGCTTCACCGTCTCTGTTCCCTCAACTGTAAAATGGAGACAATAAAGTGCCTACCTCATAGGGTTGTTAAGGATGAAATGAAGTAATATGAGCAAGGTGTGCAGAACAGTGCCTGTCAATAAATGTGGGCTATTATCTCCCAGGTTGCAGGACTCACATGAAATACTGGGAGTGGAAGAACTTGGAGAAGTACAAAGTCAGAGAGGGAGAGAGAAAGAGAGAGGTGGGCAAATGGCTATTTTCTTTCTTTCTTTTTTTTTTTTTGTGAGGAAGATCAGCCTTGAGCAAACATCCATACTAATCCTCCTCTTTTTGCTGAGGAAGACCGGCTCTGAGCTAACATCTATTGCCAATCTTCCTCCTTTTTTTCCCCCCAAAGCCCCAGTAGATAGTTGTATGTCATAGTTGCACATCCTTCTAGTTGCTGTATGTGGGACGCGGCCTCAACGTGGCCAGAGAAGCGGTGCGTCGGTGCACTCCCAGGATCCGAACCCGGGCCGCCAGTAGCAGAGCACACGCACTTAACTGCTAAGCCACGGGGCTGGCCCGCAAATGGCTATTTTCTTAGTGCTCAGAACTCCTTATTTATGTCTCTTGTTTCTTGGCCTTTTCAATTCCTTTCTTTAAGAAATACCCAAAGCCAAGTGTGAGATGAAGGAGGAATTCGCAGTTTTCTAAAACACTGGCGGAGCGGGTCATGGACCGCCATTCAGACTGGGGTCTGGACACTTCCTCCTTTCTGAGACATCAGAGCCTTCCATTTGAACTAAAAGATCTGGGATTTGCTCCTGAGCCTCATGCTGACCAAAGACGTGATCTTGGGTATATGGCCTGGTTTCCTCACCTGTACACTGGGGTCTATAAAACCTTCCCTGCTCCCTTAGAGGGACATGGTGAGGTTCAAAAGGGAAGTGCTTTGTAAACTGGAAAGTGCCCTACGTACATGAACACACTTGACTCCTGGAGGAGAAGAAAGGTCAGGAAAACTTTGAGGACAGGAATTAGATCTTGGTCATCCTTTTATCCAAACTGCTCTTCCCCAGTGTCTCCTTCCAGCACCTGGCCAGTATCTCGCACACACTCGGTGCTCAATAAAACGCTTGCTGAGATGACTCGAGATTGAGGAGGGTATCCATGACCCTTGTGGGTTTCCAGCCCTGAGGGCCCTGACATCTCCGGTGTGTGGGCTGCAAGGAGCCTGCCAAACACGTCACCCATGAAATCACAGGGCCACCAGGAAGGAGGCACAGGTTGGGGTCAGTGGGAATGTACTGGTTTGTAAATTGCACCGTGTCATCATGCACACACCCATGGGCGGTAGTAAGGGAGCAGAGGGAAGAGAAGGGAAAGTAGACAATTTCATGTGAGTGAAATTGCAGGTCCTGCCAGATGGCTCACAGGCCGGGGGCTGGCCCTGGGCAAAAGTGTGCAGTAGGAAAGTTTGTTTTCACTGTTGTCACTCTCTCCATTTCATCATCTTCTCCAACACGGCCCCCCCAATACACACACACACACACTGCCCGCCCTTGCATTCTGTCCTCAGACACATCCCACTCTTCCACCTGGGAGCCCACCTGCCTGCTCCAAAGGGAAGCCATGACCTGAGCCTTTCCCTACTCCCCTGCCCCATGGCCCCCCCATCTCCCACCAACATGCCCCTGCTCCACCATCCAACTGTCCAACAGTTGCTGATCTAACTGTCATCCCTTACCACATTAACACTAATTAGCTCCTTCCAGGTAACATAGTTTGAACTCCACCTTGTATTGTGATCTGAGCCCACATCTGCCTCCCAATGAGAGGGCAGGTTCCACAAAGTTGTGGACTGTGTCTGATCCTCTTTGCAGCCCTCTCAGAACCCAGCAGTGTTAGGACCACAAAAGGTGCTCCGTGAACACTCTGTAATGTGCTGGGTTTTTTACCAGTTACCTGCACCTGGTGTATGGGCAGCCACAGAGTCAAAGCCTCCATAAGAGTTGAGTGGGGTCAGGATGATCTAAAGACCCTGTGGATGGAGAGAATGAGCTCCTAAAAGGACCGGCTGGACCCTGACTCCCTCAGGCAGTGTCATGAGATTCTAGTGCTCCATGAAAAAAAAAGTCTGGTTCAGCCTGAGTGAAGGGTATGTCGGAACTCTGTCTTACTTTGCAATTTTTCCATTAGTCTAAAGTGATTTCAAAATAAAAAAGGAGGAGGAGACAATGACAAGCCAAGATAGTTTTACAGAGATTTTATCAAAACTTGGAGAAACAGAAAATTCCTGTTGTATACAGACTCTTTCAGAGCATGGAAAAAAGAAAACCAACTAATTCATTATATGAAGTTAATGTGACCCTCATTACAAAAGCAAACAAAGACAGTACAGGTGATGAAAAGTAAAGATCAGGTTTATGTATGAGCTTGGATACAATAGTCCTAAATTAACTAATTAACAAATTGAATATATCAGTGTATAAAGAAAAATACATCATAACCAAGTAGAAATCCAGGAATGTAAGGATGGTTTAACATCAGAAAATCTCTTAACGTATTACACCATATTAAGTAGTTACAGGATAAAATTGATATGTTCATGTCAGTGATAAAAAAAACATTAAATATATGGTTAAATAAACAATTAAATATCTTCAATGGTCATTCATGATTAAGATATTGAAGTCTAGCAACTGTAGAGAACTTCGTTAACAGGACAAATAGACTCTATCAAATTATAAGAGTAAGAAAGTTCAGGAAACTTGCTACATACAAGAACAACATATAAAAATTAATGCATTTCTATAAATCAGGAATAGACAATTAGAAAATGTAGTAGAGAAAAAGAGTTCATTCACTAGAGCAATAAAATTTAGGAGGGACATAGAACTACATTTGACAGGAGAAAAATGTGTGAGATCTTCACAGAGAAATTTATAAATCTCAGCAGTTATCTATCACTGTGGAACAAACCACCTAAAACTTAGTAGCCTAAAACAACAAGCTTTTTATTTGCTCATGATTCTACAGGTCTTCAGTCTGGTCTAGACTTAGCTGGGGCGGTTCTTTTGCTGGTCTCACCTGGGGTCACTCATGCAGCTGCAATAATCTGGTATCTCAGCGGCTGCATGATGTAAGATGGTGTTGCCTGGGCCACCTTTCTGCAGCCATATAGCAGTGGAAGAGTTCCAAGAGGGTCAGAGCAGAAGCTGCAAAGCATCTCAAATGAAGTCCAGGCACTGAAGACATACAACAGCACTTCCCCTGTATTCTCAAGATCAAAGCAAGCCACAAGGTCAGCCCAGATTCAAGGCATAGAGGACTGGCAAAATCACGGTGCATCCTCGGATGGGAACAGGTGCTGTGACCACCCTTGCAAGCAACTGACCATACAAATCCCTACTGATCATAAAAGATGAGCTGAATAAATGGAGACGTGTACTTTTTTCACATAGATGGGAAGAATTAAAATTGAAAAAAAATGTCAATTTTCCTCAAACTAATCTATAAATTCTTTAATTGCCATAAAAATTCCAAGGTTGTTTCTCACGTTGTTGTCTGTAACTTGATAACCTGATCCTAAATCCATAGGAAAGAGTGAAGGAATAAGATAGAGTGTTATTAAGATGACACCTAATAGTATATCATGTAAGATGGAAACTGTATTAAAGAAAAATCAGGGGGAAAACAGAGGATGAAAGGTAAAGATAGTGGATTAAACAAATGTTTCCACTTTCACTCCCTCCTGAAATCCCACTCCAACCCAAATGACAGTAAAGCAAAAACGAAGAATGAGAGAACAGGACAGAATTCTAGCAACCAAATTTTGGAAGCTAAAAAGCAGATGAGAGGGTGGCAAATAACATATCAACTCAGTAGATCCAAGAAAACTGGGTTCTCCCAAAAGTGGGGAAAACCACGAAGCAACGAGATTAAATGAGAGAACTTTGCAAGGACTCAGGAAAGACCAGAACCAGTTATCTCTAGAAATAAAGATGAAGATGGGGCGAAGTAAATAGTTGAAAGTCTGTACAAGACACAGATTCCCAGACTCCCTCCAGCTCTGCACAGCCAAACCACTGCCTGCTCATTATGGAATTGCAAGTTTATTCTCTGGAGAGGATCAAACAAGAGGTTCCCTGATTGGGCAGAGTTGAGGGCTGGAGTCTCCTACTGAAAGCCGAGCATCAGCAAGCCTGTGCGCACTGGAGGCTGAGCCTCACAGATCTCCCTGCCTCTGCTCCAGGAGCCCCGGAGGCCAAGTGTTCGCCCTCAAGACAGGAAACAACTTGATCATCCCAAGAAGCAAACCTAAAGATACTGATACTGAAAATCTACAAGAGATGATCTAGCCTGATTGTCTCAGGACAATCTCTACTCACATACCCAGGGCTTCCAGTTGGCTTTTATGTCCCCGTAAGGACATAGAGATCTTCAGACACGTGAGGAAAGCCACCAACATGAAAGATAGAGACCAGATGAACAAATGGAAAAAACAACTTAGAAGAAGCCAAGTTGACTCGAGGAGAAGAAAACTCAAATAATGCTGTGATAAATATTGTCAGAGTTGTAAGAGAAGATATTGCAAATGTAGAACAAGGAGAGGTTACTAGGAAAAGGAACATTCAGAGAACAGACACAAGTGCTCCTGAGAATTAAAAACATTACATTAGACATGAAAAATTCAATAGAATAGAAGGCAAAACTGAGGAAAGAGGGCAAAGAAAAGGGGTGGAAAATAGAAAAGAGAAGAAAATTAGAGAACTAGTCCAGGAGTTGTGGTATTTAAACAACAGGATCTCCGGTAAAAACAACAGAGAAAATGGAGGAGAGGAATCATAGAAAGAAACAGAGAGAGAGAGAGAGGAATAAGAAGGGAAGAGACAAGACAAGAAAGAAATCTCTCAGAATTGCAAGACTTGAGTTTACAGATTTAAAGGACCTGGCAAGTGCCCAGCACAATGGATGAAACATCATTATGAAATTTTAGAACATTGTCTACCAAGAAAAAAAATCCTACAAGTTTACAAAGGTCAGAAAGGCTATGGACTTTTCCATAGCCCTACTGGAATCTTGAAGATAATGGTGAATGCCTTCCAAGTTCTGAAAGTAAAGCACTTCAAATCTAGGATTCCACAACCATCCAAAGTACCAATCAATTGGGAAGGGAGAATAAAGGTATTTTCAGACATGGAAGGTCTCACAATATTTACCTCTCATTCACTTCTTCCCAGGAAGCTATTAAAGGACACATGCCCCCAGAACCAGGAAATAAACTGATAATAGGAAGAAATGGGACACAGGAGATCCAACAGGAAAGAGAGATGTGCTAGCGAAGGAAGGGCCCAGGATGACAGTTGTTCACCAGGCATGGAGGCTTCCAGTCCACACTGGAGCTTATCAGACACCTCCAGGAAAGTCTTCACAGAAACTGAGATTGATTAACTAGCTGATGATTGTGAAGGGAAGAATTAGACAAATGTTGAACCCTTTGTGATTGAATTAGATATGTGTAAATAGAAAGCCAAGCAAACAAAAAAGCAAGATAATTTTTACCTCCAGGAGAAACAAAATAATTGTGTGAAAAAGAAAAGTCATTGTGTGGGAGTGCAAACTGGTGCCGCCACTATGGAAAACGGTATGGAGATTCCTCAAAAAATTAAGAATAGAACTACCATATAATCCAGCTATTCCACTGCTGGGTATCTATCAAAAGAACATGAAAACGCAAATGCATAAAGATAAATGCACCCCTATGTTCACTGCGGCATTATTCACAATAACCAAGACTTGGAAGCAACCTAGGTGCCCATCAAGGGACGAATAGACAAAGAAGATGTGGTATATATACACAATAGAATACTACTCAGCCATAAAAAAAAAAAAAAAGATGAAATCTTGCCATTTGCGACAACAAGGATGGACCTTGAGGGCCTTATGCTAAGCGAAATAAGTTGGAGGAAGAAAGTCAAATACCGTATGATCTCATTCATAAATAGAAGATAAAAACAGCAACAGAAAACACATAGAGACAGAGATTGCATTGGTGGTTACCAGAGGGGAAGGGAGGAGGGGGGAGGGTGAAAGGGGTGATTTGCACATGAGTGTGGTGATGGGTGGTAATTAGTCTTTGGGTGGTGAATGTGATGTAGCCTACACAGAAATCAAAATATAATGATGTACACCTGAAATTCATATAATGTTATAAACCAATGTTACCTCAATAAAAAAAAGAGAAGTCATTGTGGTTTACTACTGGTTTGCTGTAAACCAGGCTTTTACATAGTCAAATTAATGTTAATCCCAAATATTGATTTAACGAAAACTATGACACAACCACATTGAGGAGCTGGGGAAGGGAGGGGGACACGAGTAGAACAAGCAAAGAATTCCTCAGTAGATGAATGTTTAAAACTCAATGATTAAAACTGAAAAAAAACTATGAGGTAGTAATACAAGTTTAGACATGTTATTTAGAGACATGGAAATAAACATCAAAATAATTGGAGTTGAAAATAGTTGCCCCTAGGGAGGGAGATGTGGAGAGGAAAGATAGGGAACTGCTATTTTTCTTATCAAACCTTGTAAAACAATTTGACTATCCATTTGTACAACTTTGATTAAAGTATAAACTTTTAAAATAAAATTTAAAAAATAAAATGGTGGAAATAATACTGGCTCTCACCCTTTTATCAAGCTTGAAAAACTGTAAAGTGCCATACAAGTAAAAGGTATTTCATAGCTAATGAGGCACAGGAACAATTGTGCAGGTCAGTATTTATAATCTGGTTGATATTTTGAAATGTCACTGCCCTGTCATATACGCTCAATCTTCCAAATTGTTTGTGCTTATTTAGCATAACTTGTTTCAAAATGGAGGAAACATTCATGCCACACACACACACACGCGCACACACACACACACACACACACAGAGGAAGATCTAAGAATAGCCAAGGCAATGGAATAACAAACTGGCAGGGGACTTGCTTTACCAGATATTAAGACGTTGTAGAAAGCTGTATAAATTAAGTGTGGTGCTGGCACAGAAGAAATAATTACACAAATAGAACCAAATAGAGACTGGTTCCCTAAAATGGAACCCTAAAATGTGACAAACATGGGGGAAAGCACACATTCTAAATAAATGGGGTTGGTATGATTGGTTATCTAAACGGAAAAACTAACATTAAATGTAATATTGGATTTTTTCTAGGAGAAAGCTGAAACAGATAGCAAAACATTAAGATTTAAGATTTTACAAGCTGAGTGAGAGCTAAGTCAAAACAGAAGAACAAACAAGATTTCACTGTGGGTGCTGTGTGGTTCATAGACTGGAAAGGGAATCCAGCCAAGGAGACCAATTGGAGGCCATTGCGATAGCAAGGAGAAGAGATGATGTGTATTTGAATAAAAAATGGCCTCGGTGGGGACAGAAAGAAGGCGTAGGTCCAGCAGACATTTCTAAGAGAGACTTGATAAGACCCAGCAACTGACCAGCTTTTGGTGATCAGAGAAAAGAAAAGTCAATAGACTCCCAGGTACCTAGCCTGGAGACTGGAAAGATGTGCCGATGTTAACAGTTAATAAGACATCCCAGGTTAACAACAGCTCTAGGTAGGATATAATTATTTCCATTGCGGATATGTTTAAATCTAAGACTGCTACAGAACCCGTAGGTGGGGATTTCTAGTAAGCAGTGGTGTAAATACAAGTCTGCAATTCAAGAAAGAATTGGAGCTGGATGCAGATTTGGAGAGTCCTTGGTGGATAGAATTAAGTTCCTGCTGTGTGCTACCATTGCCCTCTCCTCCCTTCCCGTCACCGAGCTTGTCATAATCGACTATAACTACTTGCTGTTTCCTCACTAGGCTGAGGTAGAGATAGGCTATCCTAGAGATAGAGGCGGCCTTGTTCTCTGCTGTACCCTTAGTGTCCGGCACATACTAGACTCTGTATTGAGGACCTAGCAAAAGGAAGATGATCAAGGACAGAACCTTGAGGAACAGCAAAACCTACTGGACAGCAGCAAGAGAACACCATCAAAGGAGCCGTCAAAGCAACCACCAGAGAAAGAGGAGAAGAACCACAGGATGTGCATGCCCAGGAGTCAAACAGAGAGACGATGTCTAGAGTGGAGTGTGGCCAAGCGGCCAAGATGTTTCTGTTCTGGCTAGGTTTTCCACCTGTCTCATCTCAGCTCTTTCTAGAGGAACTTCCCAGTCCACCGTCCAGACGCCACATTACTCTCCTTCCCCACAGAGGCTGATTAGATCAACGATGGACACCTGACCCAGGGCTGTGTCAGTCTGTCTGTGGTGAAGTTTCCAGGGAAAGTAGAGGGAGGAGAAGTCAGCACCAGGATGTGTCATTTGTGAGGGAGCGGGACCTCTGGGTGAGCAGAGGAAGCTTATAGCAGAGAGAATGAGAATGAAATGGAGAGGCAGCCTCCTTTCCCAGTACTTTCCAGTTCCCAGCTCTGGTCCCTTCAAGACCTGCCCTGACCTTGGGTTTTGCAGGATCTGATAAATCTCCTTTTCTTCTTGAGCTACTTAGAGTGGATTTCTGTCCTCCTACCTATGCAGTTCAACTAGATCTTTAAACCATATCTAATATATAGATAACAATTTTAAAGGAAATCAAATGTCTATGGACTCAAGAAAATCTTTCCCTTTACTGGAGATTGTAGACGATACTCGGCTCATATTAAAAATATAATATTTGCTTGCACTTAGAACACCTCTGTTTAGAATTCTGGAACTAGAAGGAACCTTAGAATCTGCCAGCGAGGGAGAGAATTCATTGCCTGCAGCCATATGCTATTTAGTGACCTGGAAAGGACTCTATTCCGGAACCCCTGACTCCCAATCCAGGGATCTTACCACAACTGCACCCTGTGCCCCCATCTCTAGACTCAGGGAAAGAAGTGCCAATCACTACACAATGGCGCTGGGTACTCAGCCCCATCAGTCCTCCAAATCCAACTCTAAGAGGAAACGCTCAGACCCGGTGGCTGATTTCTCTGCAGTAGGACCCCTCTACCAGGAAGGTGGCTTAAATTAAAATCTGTGTAGGATGGCCTGGGATGACCACTCCATTTAAGCCGAATGCTGGCAGAATTCTGTTTGTTGAAATCCTCTGCTCCTTTTGTGCATTTTTAAAGTCACATCTGGTGCTGACCTTAGAACCAACACTTTTGTGCTGAATGAAAGCTGCAGGATTGTGCGTGCTCGGGGTTCGGGACTCCTCTGAAAGGCGCTCCCAGCCTTTCCAAACTTTCCAAACTGGTCCAGGATGTCCGGCCATGGTCGGCTTCCTCCTCTATGGCAGACAGTGCCAATCGAAACACGGCCTCCTGCCAAGACTCTGGGACCACGCTCAGATCCAGGCTCCGGGGGCAGAAGGCAGATCTCGTGCCAAGGTCTCCAACGCCGAGCTCCTCCTGGGCTCTCATCCTGGAAGCATCCTGGCCTCCTCTCTGGAAAGGGGACATCAGTCTTCAGCTGATTCCTGACATGGGTCGGGTCGGAGCGCTGGAAGCTGCAGCCCCTCCTCCAGCTTGCCTCGCACTCTCCAGCCCGGAAAGGCTGGTTTGCAGCATCTGGAAAAGCATTTACTGGTTTGGTTGTGGTCTGCCCTAGCAGCCGAGCTGGCTCCAAGTGCCACGTCTCCAAGAGCCACGTCCTCCACCGGCTGCTCCAGCACAAAGACACTCAGGAAAGGTGACAAGGAGGCCCACTTGTACCGTCCTGGTACTGTCCTTCCTCCATTCTTTGAACTCAAAAATGTTTGTTTTGTGGAATGAATGGAAAAAAAGTTTGCCCATTATCTGAAATTCCTTTTGCAGCAGTCTTTATGTGATGCTTAACAGACTGAGTGAGAATAGTCTGAATGAAGTTTTCTTGCATATTTCACTGGGCTTGTGCCAAATTGGATGGCTTATGATGACATTTATCTTCTCAGCCTTCTGAGAAAGGAGCAGGGGATTAAACTTCCTCTCTATTCTGTATGTGGGAAAACAGGCTAAGGGAATTTCAGAGACTCACAACTGTGGAGCAAGACCCAGTAAAGGCACAAAGCAAGGCCAGTCTTAGAAAATGCATGCTAATGAGGTAGACTTTCCCTGCCTTTAGGGAGTTATACAATTGTTAGGCACTGAGGACACCACGGGTGGGGAATTCCGAGGGTAGAGGAACCGGAGGTGGATCCCTTTGCAAAATCAATTTGAGTCACCCCAAGTTTAAACATGTGCCCCAAACTCCCTGTACTCTTGTCCTTGTGCCCCAAGACCTAGCATAAGTGACCCCACTCTAGAAGTTTTCCCTAATTACTCAGTCCTCATCCATCTTTCCCACCTAAAACTTCTCCCAGTCACCGTCTGAGCCACATCCTCCATCTTTACTGTTCTCAGATTCATGTCAGTCTTCTCTCAACTAGACTACTAGCTGCTTCTCAAGTGCAGGGACTATGCCCTAGATTTTAGAAACCCCAATCCCACTGGGTTTCCTCATTGTTTGCCAAATGACAGGGTCATGAGCACAGCCCCAGGGGCAGGATCAAAGAAAACAGTCATTTGGGACTTGGGGGAAAGCCATCTTGTTTTCCATAAGAACAGATCAGGGAAAAAAAAATCAACCATCTGAAATGACTGTAGGCAAAGACATGAGGCTTCCTCTTCAAGTCATGGAAGGTGGCTCTGCTGTCAGCTTCACACACAGGATGGAGCTGGGGTGAACCAGCCTCAGCCGGCCCAGGCTGAGGCTACCCATAGAGGGATTGTTTCTTATGCTCCATACCATTAGCTGCTGTGTTCATTAGTTGTTTCACAAGGATATGATGTGTCACCTAAATGGCAAGCTCCCTGTACACAGGGACGCTTTACAATTCTTCTGGACACCATAATCCAGTATTAGACACATAACTGACCCTCTGTTAACCCCGACTGATAAACATTAATATCCAACCAAAAGAAGAGCCCATACTCCAAGCTGGATAAACAAGAATGGACCATTTTATGGGTGGAGAGATTAAATGGATGGCCCACGGGAGTTCCTGCCAATCAGCTGCAGGATTGCAACTACGATCCAGGTTCCCTACGCCCAGTTCACTTTTCTATGGCCTCAGCCATGTTACTCAAGGAGCTTCTACCTACCTCTACCTCAAAGCACTGGGATTTCCCAGCAGTTCCCCTTCTGGAAACTTCCGTCTGTGCCCAGGCCCATTGCCCCATGAGCACAAGGAACAGAACCTGAGAAGCTCCTTTCCAACTTCGTGTTCCAACCTCACAGCCCCCTAATTGACACCTCCCTGGCACCACCCATATTAAATGCCACAAGTGACCCAGAATCACGGCACCATGCATCTGGTCCCATCTGTGACCCCGAGCAAGTGACTTCCCTTTCAGGGTCTCATTGTTTGTATCTGTAACAAAGAAATTGACTAGCTCATCTCTGAGGGGACTTCTTGCTCTAAAAATCGAATGGTCTGGAATGGCAGGTAGGTGTCGGTTTGGTTCTCATTTGGTTGGTTTTCTTATCTGTGTGTCTTGGCCTTGCACGGCCATCTTTACTTGGGGTGGACAACACAATTATCCACATCGAGTACCCCTAACTGGACAGTGATCATGTGTCCTGCCCTGGGGAGGCCTGGGGTGGGCCTGAGGCTACCCAAAGGAGATGTGAGATGACTTTGAGTCTCTAATTTTCCTTAGAAATTCATGTGAATTTTGTATTCTATTCTATATTATTACTGAGTTGTTTAAAATAGAAATTTTTGTCCCCAAATCTTAGAGTAAAGTAACTCTCCAGGAAGGTATTTCGTGATAAAGTTGTTTGAGCAGAAGCACCTATCTGCAGGGGTTTTCAGGGACACCAGAGCTTCCAGGGCTGAAAATTCATCTTTTGATCCAACAAGAAATCCCTCATCAGATATTCGTCCTTTTCTGTTAAAATGCAAATTCCCTTGGGAAGGGTCTAAAAGCTAGGCCACACTGAGACAAGGATGAGATTCTATTCTTGGGTCTGAGAAGCCCGTTACTACAGGACAGTCTGGGGCTGTGGGGATTAGCAGTAGCTGGTGAGAACAGCTGAGGATTTGGGTCAACTTCCATCAAATCAACACCATGATTCAACTATGTCCTCCAGAACCAGAAGGGCATGGTCCTGCACTCTCAGCAGCAGACAGGTCCCCCTGAAGAGCTGCATTCAGAGCTGGAACCACGCCTCAGAGGGACTTGGGCTAACCAGCCACAGTCTGAACAGAATTCAGGGATGTGCGTCTCATGTGGATGGATGGAGAGACCAGAGTGGGGTGCGAAGTGGAGGATGCTCCCAATTGTCAGAGGAATGAGTTTTCGATTTGTATAGCCCCAGAGGACAGAACTCAGACTAGAGCTCACTGTTTTAGGTTTGGGCTCAGCAGAAGGCAGCCTAGAATCTTGTGAAATGGAGATGGGCTGCCTTGGTAGGAAGTGAGCACCCTGGTCCTGGGAGAATGGAGGCGGGAGCTGGCTGGCCACTGGGTGATGGGAACCCATGAAAGGCTGAGAGGCACATGGAGATGCAGCTCCTAGATCCCCTTGGACGAAGAACTTGCTGCCCAGCTGTGCGGAGTAGGTCAGCAGACAGCCTCCAGTGTCAGCTCTTCAGGGTCGGCTTCAGCTACAGGGAGCCCCCTCCCCTGGGGCTCGCACGTGGTGACTGGGAAAGGCAGGGTATAAAGGCCTGGACCTCCAGGCCTGCTGCAGGATACCCTGATGGGCAGTACTCACTTCAAAGCTAGGTTGGCCAAGGCTTTGTGGCGTCTGCATCACCATTCAGCATCTTCCTCTGACCCTCAAACTCCATCTCAGCCTCTACTTCTGGAAAACTCTACCTGAGACAAAAGGAAACAACATGGAATGGATCACCCTGAGGTTCTAGGTGACCATGCCATTATCACTCCCTTTCATCTGAGTGTGAATGAATTCATTGAAATCTTTACAGAGAACAAGCCTATACAAGTGAAGCTTCAGGAAGTGGGGAGGAAAAAGTCACAAGACAAGGAGGTTAAGAGACAATGGATTGAGGGCCCGCCCCGTGGCTTAGCGGTTAAGTGCATGTGCTCCACTGCTGGCGGCCCGGGTTCAGATCCTGGGCACGCATTGACCCACCGCTTCTCCAGCCATGCTGAGGCCGCGTCCCACATACAGCAACTAGAAGGATGTGCAGCTATGTCATACAACTATCTACTGGGGCTTTGGGGAAAAAAATAAATAAAGAAATAAAATTAAAAGAGACAATGGATTGAGCTGTACACTTTCAATGGGTGAATTGTGTGGTATGTGAATTATATCTCAAGAAAACTGCTTAAAATTTTTTTAGAGAGAGACGATAGAGTAGCTCTAAGATGGTCAGCCCCTCCCAGGCCATGCCAGGAGACTCCAGCACTGCTGCCCAACATCAGGACCTGGAAGGACCCGTGCAGGACCCTCGGCTCCTCAGCAAGGCTGTCTGTCCCCACAGAGCAGATTGGGCCTGCCCAGGGCACGGTTAGCAGCCCTGGAAGGCTTCAGTAGCACCACCTTCCTCACTGTGCCCCAGAGCGCAGACAGCGGGCTCTGCTGCCAGCCAGATGCTAATATGCCATTTTGTTCTCCACGAACCAGGGGCGGCAGACTTTTTACAGAAAATATTAAATATAGGGCCGGCTCTGTGGCTTAGCGGTTAAGTGCGCACGCTCTGATGCTGGCGGCCTGGGTTCGCATCCCGAGGCACCACTTCTCCGTACAACGCGAGGCCGAGTCCCACGTGCAGCAACTGGAAGGATGTGAACCTATGACATACAACTATCTACTGTGGCTTTGGGGGGAAAAAAATGAATAAATAAAATCTTTAAAAAAAAAAAAAAAGAAAATATTAAATATATAGTAAATATTTTAGGCTTTGTGGGCAACATGGTCTCTTTTGCAACTACTTAACCCTGCCACAGTAGCACAAAAGCAGTCACAGACAATATGTAAATGAATGGGCATGCTTTTGTTCCAATAAGACTTTATTTACAAAAACAGGCAATGGCCCAGATTTGGCCCTGAGGACTGTAGTTTGCTGACCTCTGTCCTAGAGTCATGGACCAGCCTACTTGGGAAAAATTTCAGGCCATAGAAGAGAAAAGTTTTCTCTATTTGAGATCCAATCAGGCATCATGTTGCTTGTGTCTTCCAGGTCTCGCTGGAGAAATGGGACCAAAGGGTCTATATATGTGACATAGATTTCAGTTCAACTGGGAACAGAGACCCATCGAATATGGTTCCTGCTCTCAAGGAGACCAATCAAGTTCTAGAGACATGTAAATAAGCAGATAATTCCCATTCCGTGTGATAAGTGCAGGAGAAATTTAGGTACATATATGTAGGTTTAGGCTAAAGCCATCATTAGCCATTGTCACCAGGATTCAGATCATTAATTTGGGGGCTGGGTCAGTTGGCCCTCATGGTGGGCTAATGAAGTGGTATCTGTAGTCCCTTCCAGCCATGGTCTTTGCACATCTACAGAGGACTTGACTTTTCCAAATTAGCCTTGGAAACAAGCACAAACATAATCCCAGCTTGGCACTGAGCCAGATCCTACAGGTATTGTTTTGGTGCGTAAGCCACAGGGGTATCCACCAGGAAGGGAGGGTGGTCACGGTCATTGTACGGGAAAGGCCAGGGGCTGGGTGTGGCTTCAGATGCCTCATTGCCGTTTCCTGGGCCTGCTCAGTATATTTCAGCTTGTGTGTCTGTTTTTCCCTCTGCTGTGCCATGGCAGCAACTAGGCGAGTCTGCCAGGTGCCTCCCAGGCCCTGTCTATGGGTGCCCTCTGGTGGCGTGTCGACTGGAAAGCCTTGGGCCTGTTAAGCAAAGAAAACAGGCAGGCGGGAAGGGGGGAGGCATGAGAATTGGTTGCAGAGATTTCTACCAGGCTACCCCTTCGCCAATACAAAGTCAAACCTCCCCCTAGGGATTTTGGAATGCATCCAGAGGTTGTTTTCATTCCTAATCAGATCCCCTTCGCTCTTTCAATTTGAGTGATTCATACCATCAAACGGTTCAAGAGACTTGGCATTGTGAACTGTTTATGGCAGAGAGGGCACCCAAGATCTACTAAAGGCACTGGGGGGTGCAATGGATAAAAAGGCAGCTGCGAATTTTCCTTGTGGGGAGCCATTTCTCCTGTACATCTACACCCCCAACGCTGAGTCACTGGCACTCCACTCCTGTTCCTTCAATGTCTCCCACAGTGGGGGCCTCAATGGGGAAGGACAATCTTCATTTTTCAATGGGAAAGGACGGTCTTCTTCCATGTGTTAAGGGCAGTAAGGGGAACCATTTCTGGTGGGCATGCTCATTTCACTGGAACAGTTGTGCTAGCTGAAGTTTGCATGCTTCTCGCCGTCCGCTGAGGCCATCCACATGTCTTCTTTCGCAATCAGAGGGCAGGGTCTGTGGCCCGTTCCTTCAAGCTACACTGCTGATATCCGTGACTCTGGCAGTGCCCGTCCTTGGCCGAGCTGTAATGTTGGTAAAATTCAGCTTCTGTTCCAGGACCCCCAGCTTTTTTCAAGGTCCATTCCTTGCTGTCCCCCTTCCCGGCCCACTCTTCCCCTCTTCTAGTGCACCCACCATCATCCAAAAATCTCTGGGCACTGAAGTTTAGGTGCCTCTCCCCAAGGAGACTTGCCTTTTCCTATTTATGTTTCTTTTGGAAAAGGACATCGTTCTACGAGTCAAAAGACCTGGATTCTCATTCCAATCCTGCCACCAATGGCCATGTAACTTTGGACAAGCCACTTTCTCTCTATATAGTAAGCGGATCGGTCTAGGCCAGTGGTTCTCAACTTGGCTACACATTAGAATCACCCAGGAAGCCTTTTAGAAGTAGCTTTTGTTGCCTGGGGCCAACCCCAGAGAATTGGATTCATTTGGTGTGGGTGGGATCCCGTCATCAGGACTTTTTATAAACTCTCTAGATAGTTCTCATATATATCAAGTTCTCACATACATCAAGGGGAAGTGGAAGTCTCTGAGAGCACCCAGCACTGTCTGCTATTTGCCTACATGTGAAGCCAGCCCTGGATTCAGGAAACACATGTACAAGGCCACCCGGAGACAAGGGAAAAGCAAGGACAGCAAAGGTTGAAGCAATTGAGGAAACATACTTTTATAAAGACTCCAAGCAGAGCCCTTTCCAGTCTCTGGAATGGTGGTGTGGCCTCCATCAGATCTGGGATGACTGAGCAGCAGCCAACAACGTGTTTTGCAGTTGGTCCATCCTATAATTGATGACGGGGTTTACAGGAAAAGTCCAGGGGCCTGAGTCCAGACAAGACGGGAGCTGGCTCGGCCCTGGAAACACCATGTTAAGGGGTCCTGGTTCCCACCCTCCTCCGCTCGTGTCCAGAAGACTTAGCAAGGCCCTGAAGCACATTGTTAACTGCTGGACTCCTGATCCAGACTACCTGGGTTCAAACCCTGGCTCCACCACTTACTAGCCATGTAACCTCAGACAAGTTACTTAACCCCTCCGTGCCTTGTTTGCTTGTCTGCAAGGTGGGAATAATGTTAGTGTCTACCTCTTAGGGTTGTTTTGAAAACGAAATGGGTTGGTACCTGAGCAGTATGTGGCACTTAGAATGTGCTCCATAAAGGTTTCCTCTCCTTATTCGGGAGAAAACTTACACTGTACTGGAATGAGAGTCTGAAGACCTGGCTTTTCATCCCACCTCCATCTTTATCCGACTGCGTGCTCTGGGATATGTGACCTTACTTGTCTGTGTCTAGTGCCCTCTATTCCAAGATGAGGAGTAGGGCTAACCCCCTTACTCTAAAATCTTCTATGGATCCTCACTGACCTCATGATAAAGTTCCAGTGCCCTCACTTGGCCTGGAAAGCCCTTGGCGTCCCCAGCCCCTGTCCTTCTCTCTAGCCTCAATTCAGGCAACATCTAAGGTGGTCACGGCTAGTGAGTGGTCTTGTAAGGCATCATCATATCATGTCTCTCCTCTGCTCAGAGACTTCCCATGGCTTCTCATGCCACTCAGAGTAAAACCCAAGGCCCGTTGCACAGCCTGCCTGGCCCCACAGTCCAACCTCAGTTCCTACCACTCTCCCTCTCCATGCCTGCACACAGCCCTCTGGCCTCCTGGCTATTCCCGAGATGCCAGCCTCTCCTGCCTCTTATACTTGTTGTTCCCTCTGGCTGGAACCTTTCGTCAGAGATCCACTTGGCTCAGGCTCACCTTCTTCAGGTCTCTGTTCAAGCATCCAGAGACACTGTAATAAATAATAAAAAACAAAGTCAAGGGGCTTACGATGTAAGGGGTGGGCAAGGGACAAACAAAACAGAACAAAGCACAACAGAGACTAAGTATGTCATCAGAGCAGAAACAACTGAGTTAACTTCACGAGACAGCCTGGAGTACTTCCACAGCTCCAGAGAGAGAAAGATCAGGGTGGACTGCAGTCCTTCTGGAAGCTTTGAACTATCAGAGAGGCCTTTTCTGACCACCCTTCATACAATAGCACACTGCCCCATCACCCTACTTTATGTCTCTCAGTAGCCCCACTGTCCCTAATGGATTAAATGTTTGTCTACGGTCCGTCTTCCCTTCCACAATGTAAGCCCAAGGGAGCAGGACTGCGTTTGGCTCCCTGCTGAGTTCCCAGCTCTTACAGCCATACTGGGAACATACAAGGTGTTTAGAAACTGGGTTGAACGATGAAGGATGCTGGCTTGCCTACTAGGGAAAGTTGTGTTATTGCAACGAACTCCCAGGAAAGACATATCTTAACCTAAAAAAATTAACTTCTTTTTTGGGTGATGTCAGGCATGGAGACAGATGGATGGGGAAGATATTTTAGGAGCAATGGGAATATTCCTTGCCGAGATCCTTGGACCAGGTGGGGCAATACCCACCGCCTGTGACCACGTGGAACAGGAGACCTTGGAAAGCCATTTAGCTCAGCCCCCATCTCACCAGTGGACTAAACCCCGAGTTTGGGCCCGATGGCTTGTCTTGTCTAAAAGACCTCAATAAAGGAGACAGCACTCCAGGCTCACCATGCCACTGTGCCCACCATTGTCCCTCTGGGCACCTGGGAGGCCTGGTGGCCACCTGGACTCTCCCGCTGTGGGCAGGACTCTCCTTTTAACTTCTTACTTCTGTGCTGCGTTACTTAGACAGTGGTGGCTTCCCAAATGAAGCCACGTGGTTTGATGGCAGATCTCTGGGGGGAAATGCCACCCTTTCATTGTCCTCACCACTGTTCTGAAAGTAGTCCTTTTTAATCAAAGCTTAATTCAGTTAATGTTCCCAATAGAAATGAATAATCTAAAGCGTAAGCAAATTCTCTTTCAGGCTGTGACGACAGTGTTCCTTTGCTTTATTTAAACACCCTCCTGGGCAGAGCCTCAACTTGGCTTCCCCTGAACCTCCTTAAACGTCCCCACTCGGAGGCACTCCACTGATTTTCCACGGGTACAGTGTGCCCTGGGGAGGGCACAAAGGGGCCCCAAGGAGCACCTGCCCACACATCCAGGCTCCCAGACTTGTGCCCTTTGTCCAGTCCCCAGCACCAAGCTGGTCTGGGGGACCCAAGAGAAACCATGGTCCCCAGAGTCTTCCAGGAGCTTATGACATAAGGGGACACACACATGAAACGGAACAGAATAAGATGGAGAATAGTTACGTAATCACAGCATAAACAATTGAGTTAACTTAATGAGACAGCCTGGGAGTGCTTCTGGAAAGAGAAAGATCAGGATGGCCTAGAGATGCTCTGGGAGCCTTAAGGCCCAACTCAAAGCTCACTTCTACTAGGATGACTTCTCCATGGCTGGAGGAGATCTCCCCTCTGCAGCTCCTGTTGCACTAATCCTAATCTGCACCTCTGGGGTGGTTCTGAACCATCACCACCTTCTCCTATGATTATTTAGGTATGAGGCTAATCAACTCCCAGCAAAACCTGCTTCGGCCCTGGGGGTGGAAGGCTGTCTGTGTGTGCCATTGCTTCTCGAACTTCCCTCTATTGTGCAGCTGAGCACAGTGTAGAGGGATCGGCTGGTTACATGCGTGTCTGTGTCCCTCACCAGGCTTAACGCATTGGGAGGGGAGGACCTACGTCAGTCTAGTTCATTGCCGTATGCCCTGAGCCTAGTGCACTGCCTAGCCCATGATGGGCCCTCAGTCAACATTTGTTGAATGAAAGCATCTCCTCTACTAGAACCCAATATCCTAGATGCACGGAGCCATTTCTTCTACTCTTCCTATTCTTCCCTGTATGTATCACAGTGTTAGCACTCTGTAACTACGTGCTGACTAAATGAATGAATGAATGAATGAATGGAAGACTTCACAGCAGAGGTGGGACTTATACTAAGCCTTCAAGGATGAAGCAATCCAGAAAGTCCCAGGAGGAGTGACCATGGTTAAGATCCCATCAGCCTCTTACTGTGGTCCAACTCTCCTGGCCAGGTCTCTCATATTAGATCCAGTTAACAAAGGGAAAATCCACCCGGAGGCGTAATAGAGAGAGTATGTCTGCTGCCTCAATTCTGGGTCTGGCACCAGCCGTATACACACCCAGGGGTCATCTTTATGTCCTCAGAGCCCAGCACAGTGCCTGGCATGTGGTAGGTGCCTCATAAATATGTGTTGAATGAAATTGAATATCTCCAACCCATTATTAAGTATCCTGCAACCCACAAGACTGGGCCATCCAAGACTCTGGATTTAGGGGAAATGTGTGCAGAAGCAGAAACCCAAGCAAAAATGCCCCCAGTCCGCTGGGCTAGATTCTGCAGGCTAAGGTTCTGCAGAAGTAAAATGATTCTAAGTCTGAGACAGGCACCAGCCTCGTCAAGTACAAGCTATAACATTGGTTCTAAAGGCCTGTCACATACCAGACCTAGAGATGAGAGCTGTCCCCACGCAGCTGAGCTGTGAGAGGTCCAGCCCAGCCCCTCATGGCTGACATGTGACCCAAGTGAGGATGGATGGGCAGAGCAGCATCAGGATGGGAGACATGGTCCTAAGGAAGGGGGGTACAAAATTCAGAGCATGGCAGGAGGTGTCTGGAGGCCCCAAATGGTACGTCCATCTTGGCAAGCAGTGAGCCAGCCTGGTTCCCAGAATTGTAAAATCTCATTTTTCCCAGAGAATCTGATCCATGGGTAATTTGAGGTGGAATATTCTAAATGCAGGGCAGTGACTGCAAAGGGAGACATAATGTTACCTTTTCCACCCGTCCACACCTCTTTCTCCAGTAAAATGAGAAAAGAGAGAGAGACAAGACAGCGGTTCGATGTTAGCCTCCCCGTCCTCCTGTCCGCACTGCAGGAAAGTTCCTTTTGGTTCACCAGATGATGTAGGAGCTGCTGGCAAGAGACCCCTTCTGGGAACTGGCTGCTGAGTTCACCCAGCCTGGAGAGCAGCTGTGAGCTGGCCTGGAGCAGAGCCAGGCGAGCCATTTACCTCCTGTGCCCTCCATGTAATTCTGGGGTCCCTGGGCAGGATCTGGGGTGGGTGATCAGGCGGGGCCAGCTTTGTCCAGTCCTATGACTTTGTCCCTTCCAGCAGTGCTCCAGTGGCTGCCAAGATTTGCTGCAAAGCCCCACCCCTGCCTGCCCAGGGTCAAGACACTGCCGGCTCTCAGCCCAGGCAAGTTGTCCCCAACCTACAAGGCCCTTCTCTCTGATGGGCAGCCCCAGGCTGCGTCTCTGCCTCTTTCCTTAACTAGTTAGAGCCTAAGTTCCTTTGGGTGTACAATGGGAACGACAATAATGACCTCTTCCCACTACCTGGGGACGGCTAGCATAATCCAGAGAGAAATTGGGTGTGCGGTCTGGGATGAAGCACCAAGGGCTCCAGGTTAATTATTATTATTACCTCTGCTCGACTCAAGAAGGAAAGGGGGGAAGGACATCACAGGCTCAGACAGGCCTGCAGCAATCAGGGTGAGGCTGGTTGGGATCTGCTCATCCTCTCTCAGCAGGTCTGCAAGCAGGGCCGAAGGAAGCGGTGTCAGGCCTGGGTCCTTAGCACAAAGAGTTGATGCTACTGGCTAAGAGAGAAGACCGGCTTGAACTTAGGACGGCACCACCAGGCTGGCTGGGGCCTGTCAGGGGCCTGGGTAGGTGCGCCCAGCAGGAGGTGGTGGAACCACAGGTTATTTGGAGCCTCCTGGCTTGTTCCCAGATCTCATGGGGACGGAACAGCCCTAGAGGGCATCTCACAGTGCTGCCCAGGCTAGATCAGAACAGCATGAGCTCCCCCCAACCACGAGACCCCCGAGTCCTCAAAGGCCTGTCGCCTCTACATTTCTACTAGACTCCCCCTTGGGAAGTGTCAGCGCCCTCTTCAGGGAGAGAAGATGTGTCAAACTGAACTGAAATGCGTAGTGAGGCCCCTGGGGGCTGGCATGGAGCCTGGCACTGCTTGGAATGCAAAGAGGAGTGGGACCTGATTCCTGCTCTGTAAGGGATTCCGGTCCAGCTGAGGAGAAGGGGGGCGGGGAGGTGGCTGCCACCCAGGGTAGGATGCAAGGTTGAGAAGACCAGGAGGGCGCTAGGAGCCAGAGAACTGGGATATTCCCTTCTGTTCTGGGTCAGAAAGTCCTTCTTGGAGGAGCTGACATGTCATAAGAGCCAGTACTGAGCAGTGGTCAGCCCTCGGGCTGGGCTGTGGGTGCTGACTCGGCCACTCCTACAAGCAAGGAATTTTGAACCCCCCCAGCATGCATTTTCTCATCTGTAAAATGGGAAGAAGAAGACACCTGGCCGTGAAGTGGCTATGGTGATTGAATGTGACCACGTACACTGCACGGAGCAGGCTGTCACCTGCAGATCAAGTCTCAATCACAATTCACTACTATTAAGCAGGGGTGGATTTGAATTTACAGAGATAGTGGGGAAAGGGTAGGAGCAGAGGATGGTACAGATCGATGTAGCTCATCAGTTTAAGTTTGAGCTACTCGAGTTAAAATCCCATTTTAAATAACCAAGGAAGTTTCTATTTAAGGAACTCCAGTGGGGAAAGGTTTTGTAAAATACAAATTCCTTTTAAAACAGTGAAGAATCTGCTTTGTTCTCCTGCTTTCAAGTCTGACTTTCGTATAGTAGTTATTTCAGCATGTGTTAAGCATGTCGCTTATCCAGGATGCTGTGCCAGGAGCTGTGGTGAGAGGTGAGAGTCAGAGGAGTTTGCAACTCAAGAAGTTTGCAAGTGACAAGTTCAAGGGCACAGGTCCTGTCAGAGAGGAAGGCCCGTGTCAGGGAGCCTTGCGTAGCCTTTCTCTCAGATATCTCCAGGGCACTGCTCAGGATGGATTCCCCCACCCCCAGACCCCACGGTCTTGGACAGACCAGCTTCTTCTGCTAAGATCAAGGGCAAATGAGCCACTACTTACTAAGGTGGGCAAGGGACCCCCCAGCTGGAGGGAAGCATTAGAGGTCTATGAGAAATTCTAAGACCTCAGGGCAAATCTACCCCAACCAGCCTTCCTTAGCTGAATTTAAAATTAACAGCCCAGCTGCAAAGAGAGTATTTGTTCTGTGTTCATAGGGAAATGGCCTGTGCAGATTTGACCTTGGCTCTGACTCTCACCCGTCCTGCCACAGACCAGAACCACAGAAAACATTAATCCTCTGTCCACCAAACTATTGCTCTTCAGCAAAAGGCATTCAGCCCCTTGTGTGGGTTTAGCATAAGGGGGTGCATTGTGTCCTGGCAATCATTTATTGAGCTGTGCCCCCTATATGAGGTGGCTCATCGTGCTACAAGATAGATCCTTTCATTATCCCCATCTTACAGATGAGAAACTGAGACTTAGCAAGATTTCGTAACCTATCCAAAGATCATACAGCTAAAATGAAGCAAACGAGGGATGTGCATCAGAGCTGGACACCAAAGCCTGTGTTTTCAACCACTGCTCTCTACCAACACCCAGCCCGGTGCTGTGTTTTAAGAAGTCCTTGAGGGACTCTGATACTTTTCTTTACGACCCTTTCTAGGTCAGAATAGCAGAACTGTGGGTTGTATACAAGAGGGTTGGAAACTCAGCCTGGGGGGTGTATATGGTCAGGAAATATGTTTTATTTGGCTATAAGAACGTTTTTAAAATAAAAAAATTTTAATTTAAATTAGATGCCTAGCCTGCCCTGTATCCTATACATGAACCTTACATCTGGATCTTTCCATATTTAATTACCTGCCTGACCCCGGAAAGCATTTGAATCTGTGACCCCTGGTAGAGCCCATATTTCCCTCCCCTGTGACTTTGGGGCTGGTGCTGGGGGACTCTTCAGTCTTGAAGGCACTTCACCCTCTCTTCCCCTGGAGGTACTTTGAGGCCGCCTCTCCTGCAGTGAGAATTCAGACCGAGGAGCCAGCAAAGCCCATGTGGCTCTTACTTTCCCCTACTCTACCCACTTCGTCTCTCCCTGCCCACCTTGCGAAGGACTCCACAGTCCTAGACAGGCCAGCCTGTGTTCCTGAGGCCAGAAGTCCACTGAGTGTGGGCAACTCAAAGGGGAGCCAGGCTGTCAGCACCAACCCCACAGTCTTCACAGGACCCAGTGGTCCACAAGGCCTGGCATTGACCAAGGCCTCTGGGCTCAAGGCTAGGTCACTGCCACTTGGCCCAAGGAACTGCAAACCCAAGGCAGCTCCCATCCCAGCTCTGCCATGCTTTGAAACAGTGCCAACAGCAGCCAAGGTGAGGCCTCTAGGTCCAAGAGAGTAGTTGGCTGGTCCCCTGAGTGTCCTCAGGGCTGTGAGCACCCCTTCGTTTACTTGTTCCTGGACCAAGTCCTGGGCAGCCTTGTTTCATGAAACCATGAAACAGCTTCCTGATGGATTTTTCTGGAGAAAATGTGTATGTGTGTGTGTGCGCACACGCGCGTGTTGGGGGGGGGGGAGCAAGGGAAGA
Organism: Ceratotherium simum simum; assembly: GCF_057802395.1. NCBI lineage: Eukaryota > Metazoa > Chordata > Mammalia > Perissodactyla > Rhinocerotidae > Ceratotherium > Ceratotherium simum. Next base: position 37,558,905 of record NC_141913.1, read on the forward strand.
GGGAGGGAAGAAGAAAGGAAAAAGCAAAGAAGGAAAAGCAAAACAAGAGAAAACAGCCCAATTCAAAAGACATGTGGTTTTCTTCTTGTGGTTTGATGGAAGGGCTTGGTGGTTTAAGTCAAGCCCTGAGCCCAGATTGTGGGGCAGTTAAAGACTGGGTAGGGCTGGGGAGAGTCCTGAGAACAAAGAGTCTATTGAGGGTGCCCTGCCTGGGGGCGAGGCAGGCAGCAGGAGGGCAGGGCACCTCCACTCACCTGTGGGCTCCCTCGCCTGGGCACAGGCGTCTGGTTTACCCACAAGCGTGACTCACCCAGGAGCTGTTCTTCCTCTGAGAGTATGCAGTGCTGTACAGGGGAAGTTTCAGACAGAATGTGATCCAGTATGAGATCCAGACTTAGGTTCAGAAAATGAAGTCTCCATAGACAAAGACCTGAGATGAGGGTACGGGTTTTAACTCTGCTACAGTCACTAACACTGACAAAGAACTTGGACCAGGTCACTAACAGCTCCAACTTTACAAGATTCTAGACCCCTTTTTAGGGGTGCAGCCTTTCTTCCTACTCCTTGGGCTCAGCAACATCAAGTTTATATGGCACTTATTTGCCTGGCACTCTTCTAAATGCTCTGTTAACTCATTTAACCCTTACATGTCCATGAAATAGGTCCTAGGACTATGAACATTTGACAAATGAGGAAACTGAGGCTCAGAGAGGTTGAATGACTTGCTAGATTGTGAGTCCAGACAGTGAGCTCTGGCATCTATGTTACTAATGATATACTGGCTCACTGTGGGAGGCAAGAATGCCCAGGACAAGGCCAAATATGATATTCCCAAGGGACAGACCCCTGCAGCCCATTCTCTTCCTTCAGCCTCCAACTCCCTACACCCAGTACACATACACAAATGCAGAAGATGATACTCACTCCCCAGAGAGGCCAATGCCCTGGCTTCCTGACCTGGAGGAAGGTAGGAGTCAAGTCCACATGGCCTCTCAGCCTTCGGAGAGTTGAAAACTGGGCTCTGGCAAGGGTGAAGATCTTGACAAGTCAGATCCCTGCCATGCAAAGCAGCCTTTGAACAAAACCTCTATCATGGTTACAGTGCCCAGGGGTTGGAATTTTCTGGTAAATTGTATCTTCTGGGTATTGGAAACCCCATTGGCTTTTACTGTTGTTGCTGGAAACCTCTTTAAAATGACTATGTAAAAATAATCCCAGGGCTACCATCAGCCCAACCAGGGTGATTCCCCACCAGATCCAGAATGGAGGCCATGGGGCTGAACACCCACACATATCTGTTGGATTTCCTTTCATCTAGACCAGGTGCTGGGGGAACTAAGCTGCGCTCCCTGCGCCTGGCCTCTCACCCCCACCCCACGCCAGCAGCCTCATGCCTTCCCTCTTTGCAGATCACAGAGCCTGTTAAAGCCAATAGAGACCTTGGAGACCATCTAAGATCCCACGACGCAGCACAACTGGTGGAAAGAGAACTTTGGAGTCCCAAAGTCTAGTGATTTGGAGCCCATCACTTATGCTCTCCGAAATATCAATAAAAACACCCACAGTAACTGAACGGTTACTGCAAGGATTAAAAGGGGGTCTGCCCATAGAGCACGGAGCACAGTGGCTGGCACAGAGTGCCCACTCAGTAAGCAGTGGCTATTTCCACCTAGACCTGCACTTGAGTTTATTGATAGAGAAACTGAGGCTGGAGAAGTGGTATTGAATAATAACATGTATCTGGCATTTTGATTAGCACATTACATATATTTCCTTATTTATTCCTTTATGAAATAAGGAATATGAAATTTTCCTTATGTATTCCCTATGAAATAAGACAGAGTCACCTGAGACCCAGAGAGGTTAAGGAACTCTCTCAAGGTCACCCAGGCTAGTAAGTGGCTAAGCTCAGATTCACACACCGGAAAAGACGGGATCAGGGGTCGAGAGGCCATCTCTGCCTGTATGGCAGCCAGTAAACAAAAAAAAGTGATGAATCAAGGAAAGAATGAATGAATAAATGGGCTAGGAATGTCTGAGTTCAGAAACACCCTGAAAATCTTCTTGAAATAGTATCATTGCCAAATTACCCATAGCCCTGCCACCACCGAAGAGACTTATACTATATTTCCTGAGATTAACATGGGTCAAAGGAGCTTCGGTGGTAAAGGATCTGTTTCTGGGAGGAATAAGTACATTTGTAGAGCAGAGACAAGTCCATAATGCAGTGTTCACTCAAACTCGGTATTTTGTGGCCAGACACTAATCACCTCCAGTGTGTCGGCCACTCTGGGGACACCAGAGAAGAGGTCCCAGTCCTGTTCTTATCATCCAGTGGGAGATGAGGAAGTTATGGGTGAGAGGAGATAGGACAAGACTGAGCTCCAGATTTGAGGGAAGAGAAAGTGATGCCTGGCAGATGCCCAGAAGAATCTACACAGTGAAGAGCGGTGAATGGGCCAATGAGAGTCCAGCAGACCAGACGTGGGTGGGGATGTGAGTGCATCCCAGGGCTGTACTACCCCACTGTCTGCTGCTCCTCTTTTGCTCCTCAGTATCCTGACCACAGGAACGTTGCTCATGGAACCCTCCAGCCCCAAGAGTCCTTCTCTGACTTGTCTGAAATCTGGGCCCCAGCATAGAAATGTTTTACACTCTTAGTCATGGGGCTTTCCTGATGCCTGAGATTCAGCGTGGATCTAACAGAGATGTCAGAGAGAACTCAGGAAGTAAAGGGAGCAAGAAGAGAGGGAGTCTACAATGTCAAGGTTGTAAAAGACAAAAATGCAGGCGAGGCTAAAGAGACATCACAGCTGTCATCCGTGACTGGATCCTGGATTAGGAAAAAAAGACACCAGAGAACATTGGTGGGATTGGGGCAACTTGGGAAATGAGAATATTGACTGGATATTACCTAATAGTATACAAATGTTAAATTTCCTGAGTGTGAGAACTGAATTGTGGGTGTGTTAGAGAAAGTCTTTGTTCTTAGGACATATTAATGCCGAAGTGTTAAGGATAAAGTGTCATGAATATCGGCAACTAACTCTCAAATAGTTCAGCAGGGGAATATAAATATATATACACACACACACACACACACACACACACACACACAGAGGGAGAGAGATAGACACATAGACACAGAGAGACGGAAATAGAGACAGAGCTAGAGACAGAGGGAAAATGGGGCGCCATGTTAATCCACGAAAAATCTAGGAGAGGGATTTGCAAGTATTCATTGTACATTTCTTGCCTCTTCTCTGTAAATTGGTGTTTTTTCAAAGTAAAACTTTGGGGAAATGTTTTAAAATAGTTTTTTTTAAAGAAAAGGTGAACCTTCCAAATGTAGCCTCCAGTAAGCACGAGCACGGTGGAAAGTGCTGGCGTTGGAGAGGAGGCAGGTAAAGCAGAAAGGAGAAGGAGGTAGAAAAGGAAGACCCACCAGAGGTCTCCCTCCACCGACCCCGGGAGGGTCCCTTGGAAGCTAATTAGCTTATCTGAATCCATCTCCTTGAGGAGATTAGGATAATGATATTGCTGATCTCTCATAGTTTTGAAGTTTAAATGCCATCACGTATATACGAACATGTTTTGTGAACTGTCCAGTGGAATGTACTCATGATAATTATGATTTAAGGGAAGAAACAGTGAGGAGACGGGCTGAGCAGAGAGAGTTTTGGAAGGTAAATCTTAACTAAGGGAAGTTCTGGGCTGGCCCCGTGGCGTAGCGGTTAAGTGCGCGCCCTCTGCTGGGAGGCCCGGGGTTCGGATCCCAGGCGAGCACTGACGCGACGCTTGTCTAGCCAAGCTGTGGTGGCATCCCACATAAAGTGGAGGAAGATGGGCACGGATGTTAGCCCAGGGCCAGTCTTCCTCAGCAAAAAGAGGAGAATTGGCAACAGATGTCAGCTCAGAGCTAATCTTCCTCACAAAAAAAAAAAAAAATTCTATATCATGCCTTAATTGCTTAATGTAATGGGATTTCTTTTTCTTTTTTTTTTTTTTTTTGCTTTTTTTCTCCTATTATGTGTGTTACTTTCAATAAATGAAGAGCAGTAAGAGAGAGTGGAGAATGCAACTTTATACTTTGATGCCTCGGGGCCAGAACTTTCAGAGAACTTCCCTAGATGCAATCTGCTCCGATGACTTTAAAATTTATACAAATCAATGCAATAGAATGGCAATTAACATGTAATTAAGGCACCACTCAATTGGGGCTCACCAAGACCTGGCACTCAGGAGTCCAAGTATGAAGCATGAGGGGTTTTTATTTGTTTTTTTATGGTGGCTGAGGCATGGGTGGAAATACTCAGACTTTCTGGGGAAATTCCAGATTGTTTTCTTTTCCTTTTAAATATTTTATTTTTTCGAGTAGTTTTAGGTCCACAGCAAAACTGAGCAGAAAGTACAGTAGAGAGTTCCCATATACCTGCTGTCCCCACACGTGCATAGCTCCCCCCCCAGTATCAACATCCCCCACCACAGTGGTACATGTGTTACAGCCGGTGAACCTGCAGTGACTCATCATTATCACCCAAAGTCCATAGTTTACATTAGGGCTCACTCTCAGTGTTGTACATTCTATGGGTTTGGGCAAATTATAATGACATGTATTTACCATTATGGTATCATACAGAACAGTTTTACTGCTCTAAAAATCCCCTGTGCTCTGCCTATTCATCCCCCACCCCCACTAACACCTGGCATCTACTGATCTTTTTACTGATTCCATAGTTTTAGATTTCCCAAAATGTCATATAATTGGAATCTTACAGTATAAAGTCATTTCAGATTGGCTTCTTTCACTTACTAATATGCATTTAAGGTTCTTCCATGTCTTTTCATAGCTTGATAGTGCATTTCCTTTTAGCGCTGAATAATATTCCATTGTCTGGATGCACCACAGTTTATTCATCCATTCACCTACTGAAGGACATCTTGGTTGCTTCTAAGTTTTGGCAACTATGAATAAAGCTACTATAAACATCCATGTGCAGATTTTTCTGTGGACATAAGTTTTCAACTCCTTTGGATAAATACCAAGGAGCACTATTGCTGATTCATATGGTACGAGTATGTTTAGTTTTGTGAGAAACCACCAAACTCTCTTCCAAAGTGGCTGTACCATTTTGCATTCCCACCATCAAAGAATAAGAGCTCCTGCTGCTCCACATCCTGACCAGTATTCGGCATTGTCAGTGTTCTGGATTTTGACCATTCTAATAGGTGTGTAGTAGTATCCCTTTGTTGTTTTAATTTGCGTTTCCCTAATGACTTACGATGTAGAGCATCTTTTCACATGCTTATTTGCCATTGGTATATCTTCTTTGGTGAGGTGTCTGTTCAGGTCTTTTGCCTATTTCTTAACTGGGTTTGGGTTAATTAATTTGGGTTTCTTATGTTGAGTTTTAAGTTTCTTGATATATTTTGCATAGCAGTCCTTTATCAGATACATCTTTACAAATATTTTCTCCCAGTCTGTGGCTTGTCTTCTCATTCTCTTGACAGTGTCTTGCACAGAGCAAAAGTTTTTAGTATTAATGAAGTGCAGTTTATCAATTGTTTCTTTCATGGATTGTGAAACATACTTGGGATAAATTCCACTTGGTCATGGTGTATAATTGCTTTTATAAATCATTGGATTTCTGCTAATATTTGTTAAGGATTTTTGCATCTATGTTCATGAGAGACATTGGTCTGTAGTTTTCTTTTCTTGTAATGCCTTTGTCTGGTTTTGGTATTAAGGTAATGTTGACCTCATATAATGAGTTAGGAAGTGTTCCCTCTGCTTCTATCTTCTGGAAGAGATTATAGAAAATTGGAAACATTTCTTCCTTAAGGTTTGGTAGAATTCATCAGTGGTGCTTTCTGTTTTGGAAGCTTATTCATTATTGATTCAATTTCTTTAATACATATAAGCCTATTCAGATTGTCTATTTCTTCTTTTGCAAGTTTTGGCAAAGTGTCTTTCAAGGAATTGGTCCATTTCATCCAGGTTATCAAATTTGTGAACATAGAGTTCTTCATAGTATTCCTTTAATATCTTTCTAATGTTCATGGGATCTGTAGTGATGTCCTCTCTTTCATTTCTGATATTAGTAATTTGTGTCTTTATTTTTTTCTCAGTTAGCCTGGCTAGAGGCTTCTCAATTTTATTGATCTTTGCAAAGACTCAGCTGTTGGTTTCATTGATTTTGTCTATTGACTCCCTGTTTTCAATTTCATTGATGTCTGCTATAATCCATATTATTTCTTTTCTTCTGCTTATTTTGGATTTAGTTTGCTCTTCTTTTTCTAGTTTCCTAAAGATCTAGTTTCCTTAGATCATTGATTTTAGATCTTTCTTCTTTTCTAATACATGCATTCAATGCTGTAAATTTCCCTTTAAGCACTGCTTTTACTGTATCCCACAAATTTTGGTAAGTTGTATTTTCATTTTCATCTATTTCAGAATATGTTTAAACTTCTCTGGAGATTTCTTCTTTGACCCGTGTATTATTTAGAAGTGTGTTGTTTAGTTTTCATTGTTGTGGGAATTTTTCAGCTATCTCTGTAATTATTGATTTCTAGTTAACTCCATTGCAGTCTGAGAGCAGACGTTGTATGATTTCCACTCTTTTAAATTTGTTAAGGTGTGTTTTCTGGCCCAGAATGTGGTCTATCTTGGTGAATGTTTCATGTGAGTTTGAGAATTATGTGTATTCTGCTGCCATTGGATGAAGTAGTTCAATAGATATCAATTATATCCAGTTGACTGGTGTGCTGTTGATTTCGACTATATCCTTAGCCGATTTTCTGCCTGCTGGATCTGTCCACTTCTGATAGAGAGCTGTTTAAGTCTCCAATAATAATAGTGGATATATCTGTTTCTCCTGCAGTTGTATCGGTTTTTCCTCAAGTATTTTGACACTCTGTTGTTAGGCTTATACACATTAAAGACTGTTATGTCTTCTGGAGGATTGACCCTTTTATGGTTATGTAATGCCTCTCTTCACTTCCGATTAGTGTTGGCATGGTATGTCTTTCTCCACCTCTTTACTTTTACTCTATATATGTGTTTATATTTAAAGTGGGCTTCTTGTAGACAACATATAGTTGGGTCGTGTTTTTTTAATCCACTCTAACAATCTCTGTCTTTTAATTGGTGCATTAAAACTATTGATGTTTAAAGTGACTATTGATATAGTTGGATTAATATCTACTATTAGATATTAATAGTAGATATTATTAATCTATGAATAGAAAACAGTGACTAGAAAACAGAATAGAAAACGGAAAAATTTTTTTTCCGTTTTCTATTCATTGCCTTTTGTTCCTATTTTTGTCTTTCTCTCTTTTTCTGCCTTTTGTGGTTTTAATTGAACATTTTATATGATTCCATTTTTTCTCCCTTCTTAATATATCAGTTGTACTTCTTTTTTAAATTTTTTTTAGTGGTTTGCAATATACATTTACAATCAATCCAAGTCCACTTTCAAATAATACCATACTGCTTCACAGGTAGTGCAAGTACCTTATAATAACAAAATAGCATTAATTCCTTCCTCTCTATCTTTGTATCATGGGTGTCATTAATTTCACTTATACATAAGCATATATACGTGCATATATAATCAAATACATTGTTGTTATTATTATTTTGAATAGCTATCTCTTAGATCAATTAAGAATAAGAAAAATAAAAATTTTTACTTTACCTTCACTTATCCCTTCTCCAATGGTTTTCCTTTCTTTATGTAGAGCTGAGTTTCTGATCGATAGTTTTCCTCTCTCTGAAGAACTTTTTTAAACATTTCTTGCAAAGCAGGTTGAGTAGCAACAAATTCCCTCAATTTTTGTTTGTCAAAGTCTTTACTCTCCTTCATTTGTGAAGGATAATTTTTCCAGGTACAGAATTCCAGATAGGTGGGGTTTTTTTTCTCTCAACACATTAAATATTCCATTCACTCTCTTCCTCCTTGCATGGCTTCTGAGGAGAAGTTGGATGTAATTTTTATCTTTGTTCCTCAATAGGTAAGCTGGGTTTTTCCTGTGGCTTTTTTTTTTTAGGATTTTTTTCTTTCTTTTTGATTTTCAGTAGTCTGAATATCATATGCCTAGGTGCTGGGTTTGTTTGTTTGTTTGTTTTTCCTTTTTTTGGCATTTATCCTGCTGGTGTTCTCTGAGCTTCCTGGATCCGTGGTTTGGTGTCCAACATTAATTTGGGGAAAATTTCAGTCATTAGTGCTTCAGATATTGCATCTGTCCTTTTCTCTCTTTCTTCTCTTTCTGGTAATCCTACTACATGTATGTTATACCTTTTGTCTGTGGCAGCTGCGTGTTGCTGTGATGCTGAAAGCTATGGCCACCAGTATCTCAAATACCACGGTGGACAGGATTCAGTGGAGCTTCCAGACTAAGAAAGACTAGGAAGAAGGATCTGGCCACCTACTTCTGAAAAAATTGGCCATGAAAACCCTATGAACAGGAGTGGAGCGTTGTCTGATATAGCACTGGAAAGATGAGAGGATGACGCAAAAAAACCAGGCAGGGTTCCACTCTGCTGTGTGCAGGATCACTAGGAGTCAGAACCGACTCAATGGCACTAACAATAATACCTTTTGTAGTTGTTCCACAGTTCTTGGATACTCTATTCTTTTTTTCTAGTCTCTCATTTTTTTTTTATAATTTTATTTATTTATTTTTCCCCCAAAGCCCCAGTAGATAGTTGTATGTCATAGTTGCACATCCTTCCAGTTGCTGTATGTGGGACGCGGCCTCAGCATGGCCAGAGGAGTGGTGCGTCGGTGCACGCCCGGGATCCGAACCCGGGCCGCCAGTAGCGGAGCACGCGCACTTAACCACTAAGCCACAGGGCCGGCCCTCCAGTCTCTTTTCTTTTCTGCTTGGGAAGTTTCTATTGACATATCCTCAAGCTCAGAGATTCTTTTCTCATCCATGTCCAGTCTACTAATGGGCCCATCAAAGGCATTCCTCATTTCTGTTACAGTGTTTTAGGTCTCCAGCATTTATTTTGGATTCTTTCTTAGAATTTCCATTTTTCTGCTTACATTGACTAGACTCAGATATGGCAGGGATGTTGGCATTATCAGACCAGGAATTTAAAACAACTATGATTAATATGTTAAGGGCTTTGCTAGATAAAGTACACAGATGCAGATTGTCTCCCATATCTGCAAGGCCCTCTTCCACACCAAATCAGGCTGCACCCTGTTCCCTGCCCTCCATCCTCAATCAGAAGGCCAGAACAAGCCCACACAGTACAAGCAGGGCTGCTCAGATAGTCATCATTTCAAAATCCTGCAGCATTAAGATAAAGCATACCTGCTATAAAAGGGGGAGGTCATCCTTCTAGAATAAAATATATCCCAATCTACCCCAGTTAAGGTTTTCATTCCCAATTGTTCCTTCTGTCCACACCTACCATTTCCAGTGCCTCCCAAGAACCCCTTGTGACCTACACTGACTTTCAGACTTTAAGTAAACAGATTAAGGCTTATTGAATGCCCAGCTCACAAGCAATGGGCCTTTGGAAAACCTCTAACACTTTTGCCTTGTTTGTATGCTGGGACAGATAGAGACAGTAGTGACTCTATTTTCATTTCATTTCAGTAATAAAAAATGTTGAGGAGCCAGCCTGGTAGCGTAGTGGTGAAGTTCGCACATTCCGCTGGGCCGGTGGTTCGGATCCTGGGCGTGGACCTAATTTTATTTTTTAAAAAAATGTTGAGCATTTTCTACAGTTCTGACAGGAAACAGTTCCTAAAGACACAACCGTGTAGACCGATGGGGTCTCTACTTCCAAGGAAATCGCAGACTAACAGAGATTCAGTGACTGACACAGAGTCCCACAGAGTTAAGGCTCAAGTAATCCTATGGATTTCTACTCACAGTCATCCCTGTAGTAGGCATCCAAGAATAAATATTTGTTCACCTAGATGGAAAGATGGATAGAGACATACATCATACAAACACACACACACACGTACATAGTTGTATGTGTGGATAAATGTTCCTTTCTCTATTAAACCCAGGAGTATCCCACACTTACCAACAAGGCATCTAGAGGTGACCTCCAAAACTGAACAGAAAGTAGCCCAAAGGGGTTAGCACAGGAGAAAGCAGGCTATTACTAACCATTGCCTAATGACGGTACTGCAGCGTTAGAGTCATATAAGGAGTTTTCAAAATTACAGATGACCCTCAGGCTCCATCCCTAGAGATTCTGATTCACTGAGGGTATAATCCTACGTATCGGTATTCTTTTTAAGTTTCTGGGACTGTTTTGATGCACAGTTGAGTTTGAGAGCCCTTGGGACAGATTCCCAGATCTACAGGTCCTTCCAGCAAGTGTGGATCAGGAAGCCACATAGATCTAGGCAGAGTCAGCACAAGAAAGACAGAAAACTTGGTTACAAGGCTCAACCAGGGCAGAAAATAGGGCTCCTTGCATTCCTTCAATATATAGGTAGAATTGGGCCTCAGATTTGAAATAGACCTCAATTTGCTAGCAAGTGCTAAGAGCGTTGTACATGACTCTTGCTAAGTAACATGGCTCTGAGAGAATTTAATGCTAACATCACACTGTTCACCTGTGGTTCTCAATCAAACCTTGTGGTACAACTCCCTCTGTGAAGAAATGAATCTATGGAAGAAAGAGAAAGCATCTCAGTATTTGCACAGGGAAAAGTATTTTTTTCTACTGTGGAAATGCGAACTTGTCACCGCAATTATTGTCTCCTCCATTAAACCCTAAAAGGTTGAAACTGGTGAGCAAAATCAGCTTAATTTATCCTTATCTTGTCATTGGCTTGTCCTGAGGCCATCAAAATTGGTGAAGTCTTCATACTGGTTTTCTTTTACTGCCATGTGTTGCTGTTCTGGCTACATAAAACCTCATCCAGAACTACAAGCCAGAAACCACCTCATGAGAAAAATCCATGCCCTTCAACTTCACTTCAGAATGTACAGTATCTGGAAGCCATTGGCTTTATCCCTAGTGAGTAAAAATTAAATCTGGCCTGGGAAAAGAGTAAATTAGATTTTTGAGATCAAGATACAACATTGGACTACGTGGACCTTTACGAAAAACTACTATGCTGAAACTAAACTCTTCGCACTGCTAAATTGGAGCATGATCGTTGACATCACCAAGGGAATTCACACCTTACAAAAGAGTTATCCACCAGGCTCCTTGACACATGGAGATCTTCCTTACGTTTCAGGAGCAGAGCTACTGCATAAAACTAGGCACACCTGGATGCTTTCATGGACAATGTTAGCACACGTAAGTCTTAATTTATAATATACAGAGCCCTTGAAAGTAATCAATGTGCATCTGGCTAAATGGTCTCCAAGGTAAGAATTATTGAGTAACATGCCCCTAATTTGCTGTTATCCTGAAGCATAGTGCATCTGACAAAGACCTTGTGCCTCCTTGGATTACCATTCCTAGCTTCCTTCCCAAGGCTCTGCCTGTCTCCTAAACCATGCTGCTGCCACTGCTTGTAACGACCTCCCCAAGCTGACAGGAATCCAGGCTAGGCCCCAGGCCACATGGCCAACACGTACCATGTGCCATTCTGAGGGATCCTCCATTTCTACACTTGGTTAAAAATGTCACATTCAGAGCATGGCATCTGGCTCTCTGAGCAGCTGCCATGGAGCCAGACGATGTATTACAAGGGTTAGCATCCACTAGAAAATGGAAGATAAAAGGGAGCTGCGTAATAAATTTCTCCTCATTTCTCCCTTCTGTAGACTACTCTGAGGACTAGTTTCTCCCTGAAATTCTTTTGGAGAAAATCCAATGTGCAACATGAACATGCATGCCAACTGAGTTGTATGTCTCTTCATGGCTTGCTGTGAAGCAATGGCCAGTACAGTAACATATTGCATAGTCTCACGTGTTTCCTTGACTCACTTCCCACTTTTCTTCACCCTGATCTCCCTGGTCTTGCACTTCACAAATGTAACATCAGCGCTTGGATCTTTGCTTAAACCTCTGCTTTTTAGAAGACACAGGCTAAAACAATTGCCCACAAGTCGTTCTAGAAAATAATCCTCAGGATGGCATTAGGGAGTTGAATGGCCCACCTGTCTGAACGTAATAGGTACTCCATTGCTGGTGGTACACAGAATGATACTCATCCCTTGGAATTTGGTAGATTCATGATTTCTTCAACTTTCACTGTAGTTAATTGGGATAAAGTGCAGGTGGAGGGAGATCAAGGCACTGGGAGGTCAAGCGGTCATGGCACTCAACCAATAGAGAAACTATGTTAATTACCAGGATCATGGATTAGATGGATACTTACTTCAGCATTAAAGACACTTAAATAAATAATAGGCTCAGGGAAGTCATTTTAAGGCATGATCTAAAATCCAGATGACCTCTATGGTGGTATTAAAGGAAGTCTTTATTTCCTTTGACCTCAGGGAAGACTGCTGAAAATCAGAATAAGGATCTGATGCAAAGGGTTCCAGAGCTGCCATAAAGGTGAAATGCAGAGCCTTGGCAAATACTCTATGTCAAGTCAGAGCCCTGATAGAGAAAGAGTAGGACTCTGAGTTCTGGGATGGAGACATTTGGGTGAATGAACCCGAGCATCTTGAAACTCCCAATTCCCTTAAGCCCTCCTTCCCAAAGAAGCAGCACCTTCACCTTTGCCAGAGGAGATTAGATTCTACTGGCCTGGAGAATGTGCAATGATCTCACCCAAAGCAGTTTCTTCACAAGATGATGCTTGTCCTCCTGAAGACAAGCTAACCTCCACCAACCCTCATTGTTTCCAGACTGGTAACCAAAGTCAGGTCTCAGCAAGCTCAGATGGAGAAGCAAATCCCTGTTCTAGGGAGGAATTGTCTAGATAGGAAAGCAATTACGAAACTAGCAAGAACTTGGGAACATAAATGGAAGTGAATATTGAGGGTGCTAGCCCAGAGGGTGGCAGAATGTAGAGCTGCATAGAGGGGATTCCTCATTGACATGGGGTAATTCATTTATAACTCATACTTTAATCTGTGTCAAGAACACCTGGATAGTTTGCTAGGATGGCTACTTGGAAGCCTGGACTCCACAAGGGACTACAGTAATCGAAGTGGAGATGCCAGAATTACCTTGGCAGAGTGTTAAAGAAGAGATCAGAAGACTCAGGGAAGTGGAAATATTAAACATGGATTTATCATGTAGGGTCCAAGAACCTACCACTCAGAGGATATACTCTTCACTAAGGTGGTGAAAAACCATTGGTGAGGAAGCTGTCAAGCATCTTGGAGATCAATAGTGGCTTTCAGAGGCACAATGCACATAATTACTTAATGGGCAAGCAAGGCAGCAAGCTGGAGTGGCAGTCAGGATTCCTTGATCTGTAGGAATCCACAGCAGTAATTAATAGATTATGGTGTCCTAGAAGTGAGATAGATGGACAACCAATTAGAGTGATATTGCATTTATGTAAACAGAAAAATGTCTAGATCTGGCAAGTAGAAGGCTGACATTAATGACTGCAAAGTAAAACTGTGGCCCTTACCTCTAAGCCAGTTCACAGACAAAGCCCATTTTGAAGAGAATTCCAGGACCCTATGTTCTGACCAAAGTCAACCTCACAGAGGATCCAGTGTATCTGCAAACCCATCCTGTGGTCATCCATCCAGTTCCCAAATATATAGTTAGGATAGATATACTCAGCATATAGTTAGTAGCTGGCAGATCCCTCACAATATTGGCCTGATTTGTGGAGTAAGGGCCAATGGAAGCCCTTGAAATTTCCCTATCCCCAACACCAGCCTCCAAGATAAATTAGAAGCAATATCACATTTCTGGAGGAACTTCAGAGATGAGCACCAACCATCAAAGATTCAAAAGATGAGGAAGGTGGTCCCTATTGTATTCTCATTCTATTCACCCCTGACAGTGGACTACTGCAAGATTAACTCCATTTTCAGCTGCTGGTCTGAATATGGATCTTTACTGGGGCAGATCAACAGAGTGCCTGGCAATCCATCACTAGGGAGAATCAAAAGAAGTTTACCTTTACTTAGCAGGAACAGTAGTACACGTTCACTGTCTTGCCTCAGGCTGTGTTAACTTTCTTGCTCTCTGTCATGATACATCACAGCATCATGCTGATCCACTATATTGATGACATCGTGCTAATTGGAACTGGTGAGCAGGAACTAGGAAGTATCCTAAACACACTAATAAGACACATGCATGTTAGAAAGTGGGAGATAAACTCCACAAAGATTCAGAAGGATGCCACATTGATGAATTTTTTAGAGTTCCATTTGTCTGGGATATGTTGGGACATCCTTCTAAAGTAAAGAACAAGTTGCTGCACCTTGCATCTTATAACACAAAGATAGAGATATCATGCTTGGTGGTTTCCTTGGATTTTGAAGGCAATATAGTCTAAACTTCTATTCCATTTCTCTGATGACTCAGAAAGCCACCAGTTTTGCAAGGGCTGCAAGTCAAAGTTGTGGTTCGAAGTACTCTGTTTCTTGGGCTATGTGACCAACAGATCCAATGGTGCTATTATCTGTAGTGGATAAGGATGTGGCAATCCTCAATAGAAGAGTCACAGCATGGAGTCTTCATATTCTGGAACAAGGCCATGCACTATGGTAGAGAACTATACTGTTTGAAAAGTAGCCCCTGGCATAATGCTGAACCCTAATAGCAACTCAGCAGCTGACCACGGGACATCCCATTACTGTGCAATCTAATTCTCCAGTATGAGTTGGGTGCTGTCTAACCTACAGAATCCTAGGTTTGGACATATATATCAGCAATCAATCATGCAATGGAAGTGGTAAGTTTGATGCTAGCCTTTAGAAGATCCAGAAAGATTAAGTAAATTACATAAACAGGTGGTCTAGACTCCCATTTCCCTCATCTCTGCCACACTACTAACTCTCCCTCAATCCATACCTATAGCCTCCTAGGGGTACCCTACATCTCGCTGAACCCAGTCTTGGTTCACAGAATAGGATTGCTGCTGCCTTGTCACCCAAATCAAGAATGACCCTTAAAGATGGTGGCAAAACGTAATTCTTCTAGTGGAACAAGCTGGAACCAGTACACTTGGTCATGTGGAGGGAGTCGGGGCCTGAGGCATAGATGTACGCTACCTTCTTGGTGCTATTGGATAGCTGGGCCAATAGTCAGGGGCCTGGAAGGTACAGACTGGAAGATCAGAGATGAGGAAATCTGGAGAAGAGATATGTGGATGGACCTGAGGAAGCGGGCATCAAGTGCATGGATGAATCTTTGGGCCTCACATACGTGCCTACCTGAGAGCATCTACACACTTGGTGCTCTCAGCCAGCAGCAAGACAGGATGGCCCATCCTCAGTTAGTCATCCAATCTCCCTCTTCAGATATTTCAGCATTTGTTTAACGTGTCTTTGAACAGAGTGGTCAAAGTCACAGGATGTAGGTCACACAAAAGTCCAAACACAGGAGCTCCCCTGTACCAAGGCTGATTTATTTAATAGTGATTGCTGAGTGCCCAACCTGCCAGCAAAAGAGACCAATGCTGAGTGCTTGAAATGGCATCATCCATCATGTAGACCAGCTAGCCACCGGGGACAGGTCAATTACATTGGACCGTTTCCACTTTGGAGCAGGCAGCAACTCATCCTTCCTACAATTGGCAGCAACTCCAGAGAAGGATTTTCTTCAGGGTAAGGCATTACACACATCACACACACACAGACAAACACCAGTATGTGGCACAACACTCAGGGCATTGGAACAATTCGTTGGAGAATAAAAGAGTGAATAAATGAATGAATACTGGAAATAAATGTGTGAGTCAGAGAGTGAAAATTTACGTAAGTTCAGGAAGACCAGGAAAGCCTCTCCAGTCTCTTTCCCCCATCCTCATTCCTCAATCCAGGCCATAGGGCAGGCTCTTAATTGGACCATCGTAATTCCCATTCAGATATATCCCGACCTGCACTCTCTGTCTCATAGCCCCTTTATTCCAGGTGTAAGCCACCATAATCAGGGGAAACACTCTAACAGATATTGTTTCGCTTTATCCTCACCACAATCTTGTGAGATAGGAAGGTGTGAGAGAGACAGTGCTCATCAATATCCATTTCTCCTCTTCTCCCTGGGCACGGGTCTAAACTACATTTCCCAGGCCCTCTGCAGTTTGGTTAGGACCAAGAGATCAAATTCAGACAAATGGAAAATGGTCTGTGCCACTTCCAGGCCTGACCCATACAAATTTCTTAAGTGTGACCCTCCGTTCTTTATCTGACCTGTGGACACCTTGGAGACCACACACTGAAGTTGGCAGCTCCATCAGATGGAAGGAGCCTGGGTCTCTGAAAGACTGCGTGGAGCTGAAGCCCCTGTCCGACTTGCATTGGACTTGTACATGAACAAGACAGCTTTCTATCTTGTTAAACCACGGAGGGTTTGGGATTATTTGTTACAACAGTTAACCTAGCCCAAGTAAAACAGGAAAAGAGGTGTGAGTTTTACTATGAAGAATGTACAGAGACCAAAATATCAAACTGTGAGGAAAAGTGCAGGTAATGGAAAATTACCTGGCGTCTGGTCAAACACACCTAGAGATTCTTCCATGGCTCAACCCTTGGCTGTGTAATTTTGGGCACATCATTTAACATCTCTGAGCATCCATTTTTCTATCTGTTAAATGAAAATATCTATCTTTCAAGTTTATCATGAGGATGAGAGATGATATTTATAATGTGCCAAGCACACTTGCTGACATAGTGGGTGTTCAATGAACATCCACTTTCATTATTATTAATAAAGAATTCTATAATAATAATCCGATAATAAGGAATCATAGATTCACATGGTAAATAACATTAAAGCCAGAGTCAGAGCCCCATTTTCTGAAGGCTAGCCCAGAACAGCCTTACTACACATCCTGTTTTCCCCAGCCCTGCTTTGTGCTGGGGCCAAATGGCCACCGTTTTATTATAAAGGAACTCCTGTTAGAATTCATGTTTCTGAAAACAGGACTGAAAACCTCTTCTGAACACCCTTTGCCTGCACGTATTTGAAGGGCTGAGATTAGGCCCAGGCATCACTGAAATGATGTGACCATGAGTTTCGTTATAACAGAGTTCCACTGCATTTGTAACAAAGGTGACGAAGAGGTCACAAATGGTGACCAAAGCTACAGTATTCCACTTTGCACTTTTAGATTCAAACTCTGCCTATTTCCAAGGCTGTGTGAGCCGGCTGTGAACAGGAAAAAAAAGCACTTCAAGAATAAGTTTTTGCCGTCTCCTTTCAACTTCCTCAATTGCTGCACCCTCTGGTGGTGATGAATTTAATCTGGTCTGTCTGTTCCTGGACTTTAAAGGAATAATGGAATTGCTCATGCTGGAGCGTGGGAACCTCACCCTGTGGAGGATCTGGCTAATCACACTCACGCACGAACTCTTTAAGGAAGACCAGGCTGGTGCATGTGCAGCCTGAAGGCAGAGACTGACGTCAGGGGCTCTGCCTGGAGGCAGATGAGAGAGGTGACAAGGGCTTGCCTGCCAGAGAGAGGGGTCGACAGGAATCGAGAGGAACAAGCATTTCAACGGGGGAAACCCACAGGATTTGGAACTGGACTCAAATGAGAGGAAGGAGGTAAAAATGAAAGAATAGGCTAGGAAATCTCTCCTGGTTCCAGACCACTGGCCACATCCAGGCCCCTGCAGGCTACTCCTCCTCCGGAAGGTACAAACGGTACAAAACTCCACCGGGCAATTTGAAGACAGCACCATCCACTTCTACCGTACGGCTTTCCCTTTATCTGTCTCCCTCATGCGTCATCCCTGCACTGGCCGGAGAGGCTGGCCAACTAACTTCTAGGCAGAGGAGACGGTACAGTGGCAGCAGCTGCCATCTTGTACCCACTGGTATGGTGACTGAGTCCTCCTCTCCACCTCTCCCACCCCCACAGAGATTCATTCCTTGAAGGAAGCCTTTTCTGGGCTTCAAAGCAGAATGCAAGTAGATCTAGAAAAAACTAGCACGTTTTTCCCAAAAAAAAATTTTTTTGAAAAAACTGGATTAAGCAAAGATAAACAGCTTTCTATACTGCAGGACTTCTCAGAGCTTTGAGTACATTAAAGTGCTATGAGAGTCAGCTACAAGGGATTATAAGATGGTATTTCCAAAATTTATTTGAGCATTGCAAATTACTTTTCAAAGAGCATCCTGCAAGATGCTCTCCAGAACCCACTTGAGGAACCCTTCCTTAAATAACCAGTAAGCATATTCCTATTAAGATCCTGGCTGCCAGGGCCGGCCCCGTGGCTCAGCAGTTGAGTGCTCGCGCTCTGCTGCTGGCAGCCCGGGTTCGATCCCGGACACACACCAACGCACCGCTTCTCCGGCCGTGATGAGGTGGCGTCCCACATACAGCAACTAGAAGGATGTGCAGCTATGACATACAACTATCTACTGGGGCTTTGGGGGAAAATAAATAAATAAATAAAATTATAAAAAAAAAAAAAAGATCCTGGCTGCCGGAGTGCTGCCGGAGTGCAGGTCCTCGTGATAGAAAGAATACTATTCTATGTTCCAAGATACCAGAGTCCCCCTCAGATCTCCTGCTCTGTGTGTGCTTTTGGTTAGTTCCCTTCATTTCTTTGGGTTCCATTTCCTCATCCGTGAAGTGAGGAGTTTGAAAAGATCTGTGGTTTCTAAACTGTTCCAGGGAAATTTGGGACTTCATGGAGGTTCTTCATGGGTTCCACGACAGTCTTAAATTTCCATAAATTAAGAGAACGTGAACTCATGAAGGAATCCACTAATCTCTTTTTATCTGTTTTATATGGAAGATTTACCAAAGGTTTCATTCGAATAAAAGAGTTTATTTGCTAAAACTAGTTGAAAACCTATAGAATATTTAATCTCTAAGGACAATTCCAGACATACACACGGTTGTACAAGTGTATGAACGGAGATTCAAGTAGGACAGCCTGGACTTACAAGGTTTACCAGTGTGGACGGTGGCTAGCTGTGTGATGTGGCCAAGTCGCAGGACTTGGGGGAATTTTTGGATTCAGGTAGTTCAGCTATTGGGAATAATGAAAGACAGAGTGACTGTGACTACACTGGAAATTGTTACGGGACACACTTTGGGGGAAGCAGGGGCTGCCCCAGATTGGCAGTGGGGAACCAAGTCGAGGGCAGAGGGCCCTGCGGCTGAAATTGCCTCCCCCCGGGGCCCCTGCATCTGCCTTTTCCTTTCCTGTCTCCCAACTCACCCCTCCTGCTCAGTCCACAATGTCATCAAATAACCTTCCTCAAATAGCCCCTTTCTTGCTACCAGGTTGCCCGTGAACCTACAGGAATGTGTTGCAACCTTTGCAGAAACTCTGTGGCTGGTTCTCAGTGGTGCACCAGGCAATTGCGATCTCCATAGCTAGCTAGCAGAGAAAATAGGCATCGTTGGTTAAAAAAAGAAACCAAAACTGACATGACTCAATCTTTAAAAATAAACGACCCAAGAGCCTTACATATCAAATCTGTGGGCTTCAATAAAAACAGAACTTAGAGAGAAATTTGTAACTTTAAATCTGTATATTAGAAAATTAGAAAGAAAAGCAATTAAGTAAGACTATACTTAAGGGCAGTGTGGTCCTGGTGATAGTTTAGTGTTTTTTTTGTTTTTGTTTTTTGGTGAGGAAGACTGTCCCTGCACTAACATCTGTGCCCATCTTCCTCCATTTTTGATTGTGAGATGCCACCACAGCATGGGTTGATGAGCAGTGTGTAGGTCTGCACCCGGGATCTGGGCCTGCGAACCCTGGGCCGACGAAGCGGAGCATGTGAAATTAACCACTATACCACCGGGCCAGCCCTGGAAGTTTAGTTTTTTAATGTCCCAATAACCCCCCCGATAAGCAAGCAGATTGGATAGGATACCTCTCTCCAAATACAAAACAAAGCAAATAAACAAAAAACCCGCATATAACCTCTTCAACCAAACTAGGTGACAGGAAATCTATCAAACCCTGAGGTGTGGACAAATGCATCCAACCAGCCACAACAGGACTTGGCCACAAAAATGAAAAAGTCACCTCCAAATGCTCACCCCCAAAAGGAGAAGACGACACCCTGAGCAGAAAGGTGGGCCCACAGATCTGAGAGCACCCTGTGTGGGGAAGGTAAGTCCCACAGGCTGGAAGCTGTGGCAGACAGCAACAATAACTGTGTGGACACGGGCAGAGCAAAGGGGCGTGGAGCAGTTTAAGGCCTTGGGAATCTTAGAAATATCTGGCCATCGATTCATTCCAGAAGGAACGAGCCTCACTTTGAAAAATACTGGAAACAGAAACCAAGCTGAGCAGGGCAGGAACACTATGAGTAAGCGAAAGAGAAAGCTTAGATGGCAGGAGAAGAGGCACCTAGAGGAAGAAAGTCTTGGAAAACACTGAAATACAACACGTGAAACAGAGAGAATGTGCTAGAAGGCTAGGCCTGTAGAGCTCTAGGCTGAGGACTGGAGCTGGAATGGGACCAATCACCCAGAACCAGACTTATATCTCAGAGACAAAGAAGCGGCTGCAGAGACAGGCCTTATTTTGAGTCGTTCATGACACCAACAGAGGAGGTGACCTTGAGCCTTGAGCTGGGAAGACTGCCCTAGCCCATCTCCTCCCCAACTCCCCTTCCCCACCCCCAGCTGGAGCTTCCTCCTAAAAGCCTGGAAAAGCCATCTGCTTAAATATGAGGGAAAGGGGAAATACCGCCCAGCTCCACGCAAAGTTACCTTTCCAGAGATTAAAATGAAGCAAAGAACATTGGAGCGCTAGCAGGTGCCTTTAGCGCCCTGTATCATGAGCTCATGGCCACCTCTAATTTCAGTCTCAGCTGCAAGGGACAGATCCATATGAGCTTGGACCCAGCCCACCCTGCAGTGCCCCTCCTCAACTGGGCGCTCTGCCTTTTTGCTTTCTGTCTTGGGGCTTCCTCCAGGGCCTCAGGGGCCCTCTCAGCTCACATGTGAGAGCAGCCCAGAAGTGCAGGAAAGCTCATGTCCTTCAGGATCACCCCTAAGTGGGGCTGTAATGCGTGTAGACCCATCCGTAAACTGGGCTCAAGTGTTTTCTTCCTCTTCAGCTGACCATAAGGAACTCCCCAGGAGCCCGTAGTCATATATTGAGGGACAGGAGGCAACTCAATAGGATTGAAGAAGGCTGAGCTACCTGCTCGTGCAACTTCCTTGTATCTTCTGGACCTACGTGAGCCTGAGATCTTATCTACCATTTCCATTTGATAATCGATTCTTTTTGCGTACTCCCAATCTTACATCTTGGCGAGCCAGATAACCCCCAGTTCATGATGGTTAAGCATTCGGTCTCTACCAAGCAAACCAGAAGCTTTTTCTCAACATGAGAGTCTGCAGAAGTGCATAGACTTGCTCGAAAATCCTAGAGGTCTATGCTGTGGTTCTCCTATTGGTATTCTCCAGAGACTCCAAAGAGTATCCCGATTTGCCACAGGCACTTCGAGTATCGTTGGATCTGCTGGATCACAAGGCCCAAGTGGGTGAGCGGCGAGGACTCTAGCCTGGGCTTGCTGAAGGCCTTTTCTTGCTCTAGTTCCCGATTGAAACTGCAAACAAGGTGTTAACTCTGACTTCCCGTTTGCAGCTAAATCTTTGATTTGACAAGTTACTATACCACTGGAAAATAACTCTGCCATGATTTCTTTCGCTGACTTTTTGTACAGCAGGCAGTTGGCAATGTCACCTCTACAGGCTTTATTAGCCTTTCGGCTATTGTGTGTGTTTCTTCATCCAATGCCACATGATAACTTACCTGTAAGATGCTTCAGTGGCCTGTTTTTTTTTCATTCCTGGTTTGAAAAGCTGTAACAAACAAGTTTTTGCCATTAAGGACTACATCATGTCTACATTTGAAATATTCAATTTCTCTTTTTCCTTAAACTCTGAATGACGGGCCTCAAAATTGTGCCACAAATTACCTGATGACATAATACTATTCAAAAATTTTCCGTTGCTTGACACAATAAATTGTAAATATCTATAAAGTTGAAGGAAACATAGTTTTCCTATTATCCTTTTTCATTGACTACTTCTCCTAGTTTCTTTGGAATATATTCCTCTCTTGCACGAGTCAGAGAACTCTCTAATATCACAGTTTTATCTTTTTTCAGCTTCTTTAAATGTAGACAGTGCAGCTGTGGATTGAAATGAGGAGTCTTCTAATCTCTCTTTTTAAGCCAATGATTCCTTCCAATAAGGAAAAATATTGTAAGTATGTTTTCTTTTATTTTAGAATAAAATATAATTAAATTATAAAATTAATGTTTTAGATATTTAAAATTTAGAAAAGTTTAAAAATATTATAAAACAAAACAACAAAGATTATATACTTCTTGTGTTTCTGTATAGATGCCAGGAAAACTTTGGGATTTCAAAAGTATTAATTATTATACAATAATGAAGTCACAGAGGTTATAGCAGGCATAACCAAAGAAAGGTAGTAAGAGAAGTAGAATTCCTGAGAACAAACTGAGTTAATTTATAAAAATGCAATATTTATACCCTAATCTTACCAACTTAGAAAATTCTAGAAAACACAAGAATACACAAGCACACCCTCCAGTACCTGGCAAAGTAATAACATCATCACGTATGAAGCCTCTGGATTTTAGAACTGCTATGGACCAATGATCCCTTTGTACCCTCCATTTTTACCCTTTTTGAAATGGAATGTCTACAGCTGCTGCAGCTGGGATACGCCTATCCCAGCAGTGTATACTGGGTGTGTTGGGGGCAGGTAACTTGTCTCTGTAGTTTTACACACCCACAGAAGATGTACTTACCAAACCACACCCCAGGAGCCTCATCCAGCCTCATTCACATCTGGATCGGATTAGGATAATGAGATTTTGGACTTTGAGCTTATGCTATATTGGGACAAGACTTTGGGGGACCTTAATGGGAAGTGAATATATTTTATACATGAGAGAAATGTGAATCACTGGGGACCAGAGAGCTGACAATGGCAGACATACTCTTGAAGTGGTCCCTGATGTGTATGCCTTTGTGTAGTTCCCTCCCTTTGAGTGTGGGTGGTGTCTCTAACTTGATCCTAACCAATTAAAGATGGTAAGGGTAATGGGATGTCACTCCTATAATTACTTACATTGTATAAGACTCCATCTTGCTAGCAGACTCTCTTGCTCTCCTTACTGACTTTGAAGAATCCACCTGCCATGAAGAAGCAAGCTATAGCTGCAAAGGACTGAGTACTGCTAACAGCCACACAAGTGGGGAGGAGGATGCTTCCCTAGTCAAGGCTCCAGTTGAGAGCCTAGCCCTGCTGACACCTCAATTGCAGCCTTATGAAACCCTAAGCAAAAGAGCCAACTAAGACATATCCAGACTCCTGACCAAGAAATGTCTCCTAAAACCCTCATAGCAAGCTAAGTATAGAAGGAAACTTCCTTAAATTGATTTTTCAAAAAGTATCCAGCAAAAACCTCTATCAAAGACTTTTAATTGTGAAAGACTGGTAGTGTTCCCTTTAGAATCAGGATCAAAACAAGGATCCCACTAGTACCACTTCTGTTCAGTACAGTAAGACAGGAAAAAAATTACAGGCATAAGTATTGGAAAGGAAGAAACAAAACTATAATTATTTGCAGATGATACAGAAAATCTGATAGAATATAGAGACTAATTATTGAATTATTGAATAGAGACTAATGAGAGTTCATAAATGTTGTAGATATGAGACCAATATACAAAAATAATTGCCTTCTTACACACTAACAACAAAGAATTTTTAAATGTAGTATAAGAAAAAGATATTATTTACTTTAAAAATAAAGGTAACTGTGAATAAATCTAGTAAAAGACATGAAATAATTTTAGGGAGTAAACTATAAAAGTGTTTTAATATTTTTAAAGAAGACAAATGGAGAAATATGATTTTCATGGCTAGATGAAAGTAGCCATATCATAAAGATGTCAGTTCTGTAAATTTAATATAATTTAATATAATTCCATTCAAATTTCAATAAAGTTTTTCATGGAATTTGGCAAACTGAAATTCCTAAGGAATTCATTAAAAAGAGCAAAGAGCTCATAATAACAAAAACAATTTTAAAGACGAACAAGGCCTGAGAACTTGATCTAGAAACTATGAAAATATGGTATAAAGCTAAAGGAATTAAAACACTATATTACTGATGCAATAACAGAAAAATCAACCAACGAAAAAAATAGAGGGCCCAGGAAAGATCCTTACATGCACAGAACTTGTTTTTCAACCTAGATGGCATTGTAAATTTGCAGAGAAAGGATGAGCCATTCTACACGTGATGCTGGGTTTATTACTCCTTGGTATGGAAAAAATAAAAGTGAATCCCAACCTCACATCATACACAAAATCTATTCTAGCTGAATTGAAGACCTACATCTTTTAACTTTTTGAAGAAAATATAAAATATCTTTATGAACTTGGGGTTGGGAAAGCCAAAAGTTTGGAAGTATAAACCATAAAGAAAAACGTTTGTCCATTCTACCACCTAAAAAATTTTGTACGCTTTTGTGTATTAAAAGATACAAAATATGGGCTGGCCCGGTGGTATATAGTTAAGTTCACATGCTCCAAATCGGCGGCCGGGAGTTAGCAGATTCAGATCCTGGGCGCAGACCTATGCACTGCTTATCAAGCCATGCTGTGGCAGGCATCCCACATATAAAGTAGAGGAAGGTGGGAACAGATGTTAGCCTAGGGCCAATCTTCCTTAGCAAAAAAAAGAGGAGGATTGGCAAGAGATCTTAGCTCAGGCCCAATCTTCCTCACCAAAAAAAAAATGACACCAAATAAAACAAAAAGAGAAGCCATGTAGCTACGTCTAGGTCTCAAATATATTCATGCATCTTTTGGTTGTAATAATAAGAAATTCAAAATGGGAGAAAGGACAGATAAATTGTGACACATTCATAAAACGGAATACTATACAGCACAAAATAAATTAGGTCTACATATATCAACAAGAACATCTCAAAAAGATGACATCAAGTGGAAAAAAACCACAATTTTCAGAAGGATACATACTCTATGACATATTTATATAAAGTTTTAAAATATGCAATTCTACCATATGTTGTTTAGGAATACATAGTGTAAATGCATGCATGGAAAGGATAAACACCAAATTTAGGAAAGTAGTTTCCTTTGCGGGGTAGAGTGTAAGAGGAAATGCCATTGAGGAAAGGCCAGGAAGCTTCAACTGTATTTGTTATTTTATTTCTTAAGATGAATGTTATGTTGTTTTCTAAATCTTTTTGTGTGTTTTATATACATCACAATAATTTTTTTAAAAAAAAGAGACTGGGTCATTGGTGAAATCATCAAGCTGCTGGATCAAGTCTTGCTGAGTTATATGAGCCAATACAGCCTCATAATGATTTCAGCCAGCTGGAGCACGATCTTTTTGTTACTGCCACGAAAGGCTCCCAAGGGATTCGGTCTTCTCCTTGAGGCCTCGCCTAACCACTGCAGCGCTTGGATGAGCTTCTCTCTCGGCCTCTATAAGCTACGGTGGCTTCCACCTGGCCCAATATTGTGTAGATTTATCCCCTGATTATTTCATGTGCACTCATCTACCATAAAACTACAACAATAACAATATCTACCATTTCTTGGATGCTCTCCGTGTGCCAATATGGTGCTCATCTTTCTACATCCATTATTTTAAACCGTCTTTACAGCAACCCTGTGAGTGAGTATTACTAACTCCATTTTGCAAACCAGGAAACTGGAGCTCAGAGATGCTAAATGACTCCTTCAAGATCACACAGCAACAAAGTGGTAAGCCTGTCCATTTTCCGCCAACTCTTCAAAGATCTCCTCTCCTATGTCTCCCACTGCTACCTGAGGCTAGGTCCAATGTGAGCTGATGCAGTGATAGACTCCGCCCGGGGAGTGTTGTTCTGATGGGACTGAGCCTTCTCGACAAGGCCAGCTGCAGGGTGGATGAGAAGTGCTTCCCATTGGTGAAGCTGCACTGACGTGTCCTCTGAGCCCTGTAGCCCCCAGTGTGTGGGCTTGGGTCACAGCTGTACAGACATCAGGTCCCGTCACGGGCACTGACTTGCCTGAGCATTTGCTACCCGGTCCCACTAGGTGTCTCTGTTACTTTATTTTTCTGATGACTGAAGGTGAACCAAGGCCACTTAAAACTATTCAAAGCCACATAAGTGGAGTGCCTGGAATTCTGTGGTCTTCAGACAATCCAGTGTTCTGCAGCTAACGATGTGGGCATGAAAGGGAGGAGAGAAGAGAACTCACATTTCTTGGAGGTCTTCTGCGTATCAGCCAGCTCACATACCTTAATATTAATAACAGCCAACACTTAAGTAATACTTGGTATGTGCAGACACTGTTGTACGCTCTTTACAAATTTAACTCACTGAAGCCTCATGACAACCCAGGAGATAAGTAGAGAATTACAGAGAGGTTAAGAAACTTGTCTAAGGTCACACAGGTAGTAAGTAGTCTGGTCATTTGGATGATTTCATCCTCAGACAACCCTGCAAGGTAAGTGTTGCCTTCCCTATTTGGAGGATGAGGAAACCAGGCTCAGAAAAATTAAAAGGCCAATGTTACACAGCTAGACAGTGGCAGAAGTAGAATCAAATCTAGGCCTATTTGACTCAGGACAAAATATATGACTTGATCCCTTCCCTGAGAGGGAGAGACCAGTTCACAGGGAGGGTCCTGTGTCCTTAGCCCACATGGGTCACATACACAGGCTTGTGGATACCATAAAGGATTGTGCAACCCACCCTTCACTGTAGACAGGGCTGAGCTGTCTGAACTATTTCAGGAATTGCTTCAAAGGAAACAAGTGTGCCCACTGGAACTCAGGAGGATGAGGGAGCATTGCCTTAGAGGGTTCTTGGTCAGGGCCAGCAGAGGTTGCTGGAAGGTGAGATCTGAGAGGATATACGGAAAGCCTCAAAATTGCTCCCTCTACCCAACTTTTAACTGCTGCCTGGAGTCCCCCCTTTAGAGAGGTATTTATTGGGCTTAAGGTTTTGGCCTCTGTTAAAATACAAACTCCACCGGTGGTAGCCTTAGTGTTATTCACCAAATATCCTAGTTGTCCATCCAGGCCCATGATAGGATGGCACACCCTGTCCCCGTGGAGTTGCGTGTGGCCACATGACTCTCTGAGGACGATGAAATGTGAGTGGGCATATGGTGAGTCACTTGCACCTGGAAGCTTTGTGAGCCAGGGCACAGTTCATCACACTCTCCTTCCCTCTGCCACAGTGACCACTGATTCTCCAGAATCAGGTCAGGTCCAGGACCCTGGGTCCCAGGGTAAAGATATCAACCTCCATGGACACGCGGTCTGAGTGAGAAATAACTCTGTGGTATTCACCCCCAAGATATTGGTATTGTGTGTAATGATAGTATAATCTAGTCCATCCTGACTGATACACCAGCAGGGTTCATTAATCTAGTAGTCAGCCATAAACACCCTAGTGTGAGTTTGCACAGAGCCAGGACTTTGGGAAAACTGGAGCTTTACTGGGGGGAAAAAAAGGAAGGAAAATATCTGTAATAATCTCCAAAGATGGCCCCAAACAATTCCACCCCCCTCCAGTACGTACATGTTGTTCCTCACCTCAAGAGGTGGATTCTAATTTTCCTGACCTTGAATTTGGGCTGGTTTTAGGAACTTGTGTGGCCAACAATGTGAGATGGAAATGATATTCTGGGATGGCCAAGGCTAGGTTCTAGGGAGCCTGGGTCTCTTGGAACAGTCACTCCTGGGACGCTCCCTCTCAGGAAGCAGTTGTCATGCTCGAGAAGCCCAGACCATAAAGGCCATGCGTAGGTGTGTATTCTAGTCACCAGATCCAGCTGAGCTCCAAGCACACTGGCAGCCATGGAGTAAGTCATGTTGAACATCCAGCCCTGGTAAGCCTTCGCCCCTGGCTCTGTTTGAATACAAGCACACGAGAAATCCCAGTGAGAACCGCCCAGCTGAGCCAGTGAACCAAGAAGTCAAGAGAGGTAATAATAGTGTTGTTTCAGCCACTACGATTTGGGCATGGTTTGTTATGCTGCAATTGATAAACTAAACAGAAATTGGCACCTGGAAGTGGGATGCTATTGAGTGTGTGTATGTTTTTAATCTAAAATTGGTGACATTGGCTTTGAGACCAGGGAACAGGCAAGAACGAGAGAGGCTCAGAGGAGACTGTTGGTGAAAGCTCGATGGACGGGGGGCAGAGCACAGAGGAAAGGCTCTTCCACATCTCATGTACCGGGGGACGGTGGCAACAGTGGTAACTTCAGTGACATTACATAGAAAATATACCTAATGAACCAGTGGATTTTTTTGTGTGTGTGTGAGGAAGATCAGCCCTGAGCTAACATCCACGCCAATCCTCCTCTTTGTGCTGAGGAAGACCGGCTCTGAGCTAACATCTATTGCCAGTCCTCCTCCTTTTTTTCCCCAAAGCCCCAGTAGATAGTTGTATGTCATAGTTGCACATCCTTCTAGTTGCTGTATGTGGGACGCGGCCTCAGCATGGCCGGAGAAGCGATATGTTGGTGCGCACCCGGGATCCGAACCCGGGCCGCCAGTAGCGGAGTGCGCTCACTTAACCGCTAAGCCACGGGCCGGCCCCTGTGGATTTGACAAAGGAGATTTCCTGGGTGAGGGTTCTAAGCGCCAATATGTTCCTTTTAGCCACATTTGACAGGGTACCCACAGAAAGAGAAAAGAGAAAAATGAACTTAAAAGAAACTGTTTCTTGTCTTTTTTTTTTAACTTTGAGTTTCTCATCATTAGTATGATGTTAGCTGTAGTTTTTGTAGATGTTCTTTATCAAGTTGAGAAAGTTCCTCTCTATTCCTAGTTTACTGAGAATTTTTATCATGATTCGTTGTTGGAATTTGTCAAATGCTTTTTCTGCATCTATTGATCTGATATTTTTTAGCCTGTTAATGTAATGGATTACATTAATTGATTTCAAAAGTTGAACCATGCTTGCATACCTGAGATAAATCCCACTTGATCACGGCGTATAATTGTTTTTACACATTGTTGAATTCCATTTGATAATATTTTGTTAATTTTTGCATCTATGTTCGGGGGGTATTGGTCTGTAATTTTCTTTGTCTGGTTTTGGTATTAGGGTAATGTTGACCTTATAGAATGGGTTAGGAAGTATTCCTTCTGTTTCTATCCTCTGAAAGAGATTGAGGGAAATGATGATTTCTTCCTTAAATCTTTGGTAGAATTCACCAGTGAACCCATCTGAGTCTGGTGCTTTCTGTTTTGGAAGCTTATTAATTATCGATTCAATTTCTTTAATAGATGTAAGCCTATTCAGATTGTCTATTTCTTCTTTTGCGTGTTTTGGCAAATTGTGTCTGCAAAGAATTGATCCATTTCATCTAAACTATCAAATCTGTGAACATAGAGTTGGCCATAGCGTTCCTTTATTATGTTTTTAATGTCCATGGGATATGTAGTAATGTCCCCTCTTTCATTTCTAATATTAGTAATATGTGTCTTCTCTCTTTTTTTTCTCAGTTAGCCTGGTTAGAGGCTTATCAATTTTATTTATCTTTTCAAAGACTCATCTTTTCATTTCATTTATTTTCCTTATTGATTCCCTGTTTTCAGTTTCATTGATGTCTGCCCTAATTCTTATCTCTTTTCTTCTGCTTACTCTGGATTTAATTTGCTCTTCATTTTCTAGTTTCCTAAAGTGGAAGCTTAGATTATTGATTTTAGATGTTTTTTCTTTTCTAATATATGCATTTAATGCTATAAATCTCCCTCTAAGCACTGCTTTTACTTTATCCCACAAATTTGAGTAAGTTGTATTTTCATTTTACATTTAGTTAAAAATATTTTTAAACTTCTCTTGAGATTTCCTCCTCGACTCATGTGTTGTTTAGAAGTGTGTTAATTTCCATGTATTTTGGGATTATCCAGTTATTTTTCTGTTACTGATTTCTAGTTCAATTCCATTGTGATCTGAGAGGAGACCCTGTATGATTCTATTCTTTTAAATTTGTTAAGGTCTGTTTTATGGCCCAGAAAGTGGTCTATCCTGGTGAATGTTCGCTGAGCTAGAGCAGAATGTGTATTCTGCTGTGGGGTTGAGTGAAGGATTCCATAGATGACCATTACATCCAGTTGATTGATAGTGTTGCTGATTTCAACTACTTCCTTACTAATTTTCTGCCTTCTGGATCTGCCTATTTCTGATAGAGGAATGTTGAAGTCTCTAGTTACAATAGTGGATTCATCTATTTTTCCTTGCATTTCTATTAGTTTTTGCCTCATGTAGTTTGATGCTTCATTGTTGGGCACGTACACACTAAGAATTGTTGTGTCTTCTTGGAGAACTGACCCCTTCATCATTACACAATAGCCTTCTTTATTCCTAATAACGTTCCTTGCTTTGAATTCTGCTCTATATGAAATTAATGTAGCTACTCCTGCTTTCTTTTCAGTAGTGCTAGCATGGCGTATTATTGTATCCATTTACTTTTAATCTATATGTGTCTTTATATTTACAGGTTTCTTGTAGACAAAATATAGTTGGGTCTTATTTTTTGATCCATTCCGACAATATCTGTCTTTTAATTGGTGCATTTAGACCATTGATGCTCCAAAAGATTATTAACATAGTTGATTAATAGCTGCCATATTTGTCACTATTTTTGTTGTCCTTGCTCTTTGTTTCTATTTTTGTCTTCCACTCTTTATGCCCTTTGTGGTTTTTACTGAGCATTTTGTATGATTCTATTTCTCCTTTCTTAGCATATCCGTTATACTTCTTTTTTTTTCTTTTTTAGTGGTTGCCCTAGAGTTTGCAATACACATTCACAACTAATCCAGGTCTAATTTCAAATAACACTATATCATTTCACATGTAGTGTGAGTACTTTATAATAATAAAATAATCCTAATTCTTCCCTCCCATCCCCTGTATCATTGCTGCCATTCATTTCACTTACATGTAAGTATACATAGCATATATATTTATATAATATATATTGAGCATAAACATTCAAATATATTGTTGTGTTGCTTCCACTGGGAAGCCCACCACTGTGCTTTGAGTAGTCCAAGTCACATACAGAAGCCACATGCCGTCTCTCCAGCTAACATCCCCATCTGAGCTGGCAGCCAACAGCATCAACTGCCAGCCATGCGAGTGAGACACCTTGAATGGCAGCTCAGCCAAGCCTTCAGACAAGTCCAGGCCCAGCTGCCATTGGACTCAAATTCACAAGAGACTCTAAGTAAGAATGACTCAACTGACAACAGTCAACTCACAAAATTATGAATGATAGCAATAAATGTTTGTTTTAAGTCACTAAGTTTTGGAGTGGCTTTTTATACCAATAAATAAGCAGACAACTTCTAAAGTATAAGTACTAGGCCAGAGACCCAGAAAAGAACGGGTGCTACCAGCTTTGGGATGTCAAAGGAAAGCATCAGGGTACCATGAGCTAAAGAGAGTAGACAGGTACCTGTCATGTAACAGACATTCAGTCAACATTTGTTGAATGAACAAGCAAATGAGTGAATGAAAATGGGCACAGGTAGAACAGATTTCTCCTCCTTCCCAGCTTAACAGAGGCCTGTTTCTCTTCAGCCATCAGTACACAGTTAGCTCCAAGTCTGTGCTCCCAGCCAGACCTGGCCATGACAGAGGTGCGTGCCTGAGGACCTTCCCTGTCCTACCTCCCCGGGAAATTGAAGAGGATTCCTCCTCAGGGGTTCTGGCAACACCCTTTTCTTCCTCCTCCTCCTCCTTCATTCCATACCTCCCCAATACTATTCAATTCATGAGCATTTTCCTTCCAAGACTACCACGTTTCTATCCTATCATAATGGCCACCTCCGAAAGCCAGTCCCTCTCTAAGAGGTTGACTTTCCCCATTTTTTGAATCTCTAGCAGCTCTCCAGATGCCCACATTGACTTCACAAACCCCATAACAAAGGTCATGGAAACACAAGTCTGTGTCTTCTACTGGCATG
The DNA here is from genome assembly GCF_057802395.1 of Ceratotherium simum simum. Lineage (NCBI taxonomy): Eukaryota > Metazoa > Chordata > Mammalia > Perissodactyla > Rhinocerotidae > Ceratotherium > Ceratotherium simum. The sequence continues at coordinate 37,590,976 of NC_141913.1, forward strand.
CTGCAGGTGCCAGGATCCACACAAAGGCCAAAGGGGGAAAGAAGGAAAGAGCATTCTTCTTAGAGTTTCTAGAAATAGCTCCAGTCAAGACACCTCATTCAAAGTTGTTCAAATATGAAAATGAAATGGAATGCTCATGCTGTCATTAATCCAAGAGTTTACTGGAATGCAGAACACATCCTTGATTTGTATGACAGTGCAGGCAGTGGACGCTCTCTTCCTAAGTCTTGTGCAAAAAAATCTGTTTAAGAAAGTGAGGCCTACCTTTGGTATGTGAGTAAGTTGCTTTGGGGACCGGTGGTTGCCTGCAAGAAGAGAGAGATCAGGACAAAAATGATCAACAAAATTAAAATGGCGGTACATTTGTCAACTGCTTTTGTTTCACCTTCACTTTCCGTCTATAGGCTCTGGCTCGTCATCTCCACTTCAGGAGAACATGGGAACTAGTCTTAGCTTTCCACTACTAGATTCTAGAATCTTAGACTGGGTCTCAATTTCTTTATCTGTCGAGTGAGAATAACATCGCAGGCTGAGTATTTCCTGAGTGGTATTGAGCATCTCATGAGATTACCATCCATAGAGCACTTTGAAAAGTTAAAGGTGCTTTAAAAACACATAATATTGTTGATTCTCCTTTCATCATCCATTCCTCCCCAAAACTGTGAATCCCACCCTGACACACACACACACACACAAATAATTCATTTATTCATTCATTCATTCGACAGAAAATTTTTTAGCATCCACTATATGGTAGGCACTGCTTTAGGCACTGGGGTTATACTAGGAACAAAATATCCCTCTTGGAGCTTATATTTTAGTGAGAGAAGACAGATAATAAACAAATAAATAAATAGAAAATGTCAAGTGGTGATAAGTAATATAGAAAAAAAAGTATACTGTGAAAACCCTAAGTCTAAATACTACTCTGGTAAAAGATAGTGCCCGTGTGCACGTGTGTATGTGTGTGTGTTGACATGGAGCATGCGGAGGGGGAAGGAGTGGGAGGAAAGGAGGAGCTGGGGATTGGAGGTAGAAGAACCGTATAAATATATGTGTACAAGTATAATTTTGGTGGTAAGAATTGGGACAGAATTGTTCTGACTTTTGGAAGAACATCGAGTCCAAGACCTGTTTATTCTGTGATTCATTGTTCTGGCTTTGTCTGGGCTGGAGCAGGGAGAGAGTCTAGACAAGGTGCCCTATGGGGCTTGGTGGCAGATGACCCAGTTGTGGGAGGCAGAATGAGAAACTGACTGGGGAATTGCACCTGTCAGGACCCCTCCCCTCTCAGCACTTGGTGAGAGCTGAAATGAGGGTGAAGTGCCAGCTCCCTGGAATCTTATAGGCCTTCCTTGCTCTCCTGTTCTCAGGCTCAGCTCCTCCCTGAGAGAACATTGGCCTGGAAACTCTCTAGGTCCAGTCCTCATGCTTTTTCCAGAAGGTGAGAGGGCAGACTCTTCTCCCCACCCTGACCCCAGCCAGACCTCAAGTCACCTGAGCTCACCTGGGCTCACCTTGTGCTGCACCTACAGATCCCGTGGCTCTAATTCTGGAAGATGTAGCTTAGGAGAACTTCAGGACAGAGTGGATCCTCCATATTTAGTAGCTATTACCATCAAGTAGCCTTCTGAGCTTCAGTCTCCTCATCTGTAAAACGGGTATAACAGCTGCTACCTCGTTAAATGGATCATGAGTATAAGAATGTATTGCATGCCACAGGCACTGTGCTAAGTACTTCATATGCATTATCCCACTGATCTTAACAAAACTTCATAACCACGATTACTATACCCACTTTACAGATGAGAAATCTGAACAGAGACAGGTAAAAAAAAACTTGCCCAAGGTCACGCAGCTGGTAAGTTATCAAGCCAGGACTCAAAATCAGGCTTGTCTGTCTCCAATGCTAGGGTGTTTGTTAATGTCTGTAAAGTACTTCAGTCATAATAAGATTATCAGTTAGCTAACTGCTACGAAACAGATCACCCCAAAAGTTAGTAGCTTAAGACAACCACCATTTATTTAGCCCACAATTCTGCAGGCTAGTAATTTAGGCTAGGCTCAGTTGGGTGGTTCTTCTGGTCTTTATGGGGCTCCCTCATGCATATGTGGTCAGTGGCAGGGTAGCTAGGTGGCACTGCTTACATGAATTGACTGGCTGTGGTTGGGGTGCCGTGGCTCTCCCCCACGTGATCTCTCATCCCCCAGCAGGCCAGCCTGGGCTTTTTCCCGTGGCAGTGACCAAGGCTTGGAACTGGCACCCTGTCACTTCTACCCCATTGTTCTATCCAGAGTAAGTCATAAGCCAGCCCAGATTCAGGAAGTAGGGATATAGGCTCCACCTCTTGCTGGAAGGTGTTGCAAAAGACATATTCAGAGGGTAAGATACAGGGAGGTTATTAACAGATCAATCAGTCTCTCACACTAGGCATTCAATAAACAGCAGGTAGTGTTACTATTAGATATTTTTGGACAATGTCTATCAGACAAACCCAGGTAATTAACTCTTCTGTCACTAAGTTCCCTAGCGAATTTCTTGCAGTAATCTGGACTCTTTCTACTACAAGGGGGCAGAACTCTACCTCATCAGGAATCTTTCTCCATCTTTGGCTCTCATTTCCGCTGGGATGGAATCCTTCTCCCATGTCCCCATGGGGTGGCAAAGATGACCACCAGCAGCTCCAAGCTTCCACCCTCCCCCATTTCATCCTCTTGGTGGAAAGAGAATGTCTCTATCCTGACACGTGAAGGAAAGCCCTGGAATGACTCCCACTGGCTCAGGTGGTGTCCTTAGGCCCATCCCATAGGTCCTCATGGTTGCTGATTGACCAGGTCTGAGTCTGACCAAGGAGGGATATACCTACCCAGAGGAAGATCGCCCTTCTGTCACCGAGAGAAAGAGGAGAGGGCATCAAGAAAGCCACTCAACAGGTGTCAGCCACCTACCTTTTCTCACTCCCCTAGAGGAAACTCTCCCTCTCTCCCTGGAGCCCCTTCATTGATCTGAAGTTTCTAGGTCAAAATGCACTAACCAAATCTTAAGTATTTTTTTTGCGTGTTATAAAGTTCAAGGGAACTTCTGTGAACTGAAGCAAAATTGCCTTTAAAAGCCAATTGTGAAATCCTAAATGAGAATCTTGCGAAAGGGTCAAAATGAGAACTATTCAGATTAGAAAGTGCAAGGAATAAAACACAAAACAGGATAGCACAGGAAGTCGATAAGAAGAGAGGGAGGCCTTCTGCATACAGAATATACTGGATGCTTTATTCCTGGTCTGGGGAACATCCTGGAATGAAGCCTGTGCAGAAGGCTGAAGAGAAAAGAGAATTCCTGGCTTCTGCCCTAGAGAGCCTTCTTACTTTTAACCTTGTGATTCCCAGAGTTCTGACTCAGAGCGACCAGTGCTCAAACCCCTACTATCCCAACTGACTAGCTGTGTGATCTTGGTAGGATGATAAATAATTTATTGTCCAAACCAGGACGCTTTTGAAAGGGAAAGGGAATGTTAATATTGACTTCACAAGAGCAATATAATGTACAGTCATTCCTTTCTTAAGCAAAATAATAAATACTTATATTTTTAGGGGCATATAATAATAAATATAATATTTGCTCAGCACTTATTGTTAGACTGTGCTCAGTTCTTTATATATTCACTGTAATCCTACCGTGTGGGAACTATTATTATCCCCATTTTCACAGATCAGAAAACTGAGGCTTGGAGAAGCTAATTAACTTTACCAAGATCTGGAAGACAGTATGTTTCAGTTTTCCTGTAACCACACAGTAATGAGACTATAAAGAACCATTAGAACTTGAACATTCAAATGAGTATCCTTGCTGGGAGTATTCATCTTGAGAAATGACATAGTTGTCAAATGGTGTTCATTACTACACACGTGTTTGGAATTGTGCATTTGGAATGTCCCCCAGATCTTGAGGCACATATTCTTGAGAATCATTTTTATGGTAATAAATTTTCATTCAAAGAGGATAAATGTGATTGTTGAAAAGAACCCAAAGTGATTCAGGATAAAAGTGAACTATCTAAAAATATATTTTGACTTCTGGCTGCCACCTAGGATGGAGAAAGCTGAAAAATGTCACTCCTGCCTTCACAAGAAAACCCAGAAAATCCAGAAAATCATAACTTTTCTTGAGCCCATCAAAAAACTGATGTCACAGGACAACATGATTAACATGAAATCCAAGGAAAGACAGGCTTCTCTGAAGATGGACAGGATGTAAGCGTTGGTTCGTCTGTTAACAGAGCAAAGGAGGAAGACAGGGCCACCCTATAAGATAGCAAGAAGCATCCAGCTAAAATATTCAAAGAGTCACAAAGACCGAGGCTGGGCTAGCATGAGACCATAGAACCTCTGGGGTTACAAACACGGGCGGTTCCCATCACTCGGCAGCTCTTCTCCGTGGACCTCCACCAGGCACTCATGAAAAAGATCTTGGGCAGGGAGGGAGACCAGAGAAAACCCTCCTCCGTGATTCAGGGCTGGAAGAGGGCAGTGGGCATAGCCATAGGAAAGTCATGACTCCACTCCCATATCTTTCTCCCAACGAAAGGCATTAAGCCAGTTGGGGAAAGGGCAGCAGCCCTATGGCCTCTAGGGCATAGATGAAGACACATTACAACTGGAGTAAGGGAAATGACAAAAGTCTCTACTCTCAGAGGAGGGACAGCACACAGTCCTGAGCCCACACCAGTACATCTCCTGTTATTGGAGGAAAGTCAGGATCACAGAGAAAACCCCACTTCCAAGAAACCAGTGGCTGCCCAAGGCTGGGGCTGAATCAGAACAACAGAGAAGCCCACTCCATCCCTCCACACCCACCACCAGGTCGGCAAGCACCAAGTAACGAACCACAGCCATCTGCCACTGCGGGAGGGGCAAGAGACTGGGAAGAGACTCCCTCTGTGGTTCAGGAACACAGGGAAACCGAGGGTAGAGGAGGAACATTGAGAAAAATCCTCTGGAACCCCATCCCCCTCCCTTAGGACATGGTGATGCTAATTAGCAAAACAAGTAGAAGGAAAATCAGTAAAGACTTAGCAGACCTCGCCACACTATCAAAACCATCTTGACCTAATTGAATTTATAGAACATTCCAAAAGATGACATCAGAATATACATTCTTTACAAGAGCGCATGGAACATTCACCAAGATATTCCATAAAACAAACTTCAACTAATTTAAAAGAATTTAAATCATAGAGAGGATGATCTCAGACCATAAAGGAATTATTCTAGAAATAGATAACAGAAAGATATCTGGACAATCCCCAAATATCTGTAAATTACGTACTACACTGCCAAGTAACCCATGAGTCAAAGTCACCTGGGAATTAGGAAATATTTTGAATGGAACGAAAATGAAAACAAAACATATTAAATTTGTGGAATGCACCTAAAGCAGCACTTAGAGGGACATTATGGCATTAAATGATCATATTAGAAGATGAAGAAAGGTCTCAATATGAGGGAAATAGACATTTTAACAATATTGAGCATCCCCATACATTTACGTAGGTCTTCTTGAATCTATGTCTGCAATGTTTTGTATTTTTTAGAATAGAAGCCTTGCATGTCTTTCACCATAAAGTTTTGAATTTATAAAAAAAAGAAATGACATTTGAGTATAAAATATAGCTTTTCTTTTTATCAGGGGTATATTCCAAATGAAATAAAGAAATAAGGCTTCATTTATTCATTTTATCGACAAATGTTCACACAGCAACTAAAAGTAAGGCATTGCTATTTGCTGCTTATCCAAGAGGCAGATCCGATTATGAGCTTCTTGAAGGTAAGAGAGTGTCTCTTTGACTGGATTTGAACAACCCTTAACAAACTTTCCTACCCAGATGAGACTCTTATAAAAGCATTTTAAAAGACCCATTATGTTTCTTAGCCAGATTTTCTTTGTCCTTCAAGGCTCAGCTCAAGTGGCGCCTCGTCTAAGTAATCATCTCCAGTGACAACCTGCCATCCACACTGAGCTAGAGCCTTCCTCTCTCTCCCATGGTCCCTGTATATACCTCTGTCTTAACTTGTGGTTAGTTAGGCTGTGAGTAATAGAGACCTGAAACATAGTGACTTATATGCACACGGGTTTATTCTCTCATATAAAAAACCATCTGAATGTAGGCCGTCTGAGGCTTGGCAGCTCCGTAAAGACATACACTCTCTTCTCTTTCTGCTCCAATATCCTCACTGCATGATTTCATCCTCAAGGTCACCACATGATCCAAAATGGCAGCTGGAAATACAGCTTTCTGGTGCACATGGCAGATACCAGGAGGGGCCAAGGAGTGGCCTTCCCTTTAAGTAGCCTTCCCAGATGTCCCACACAGCATTTCCACGTACATCACATTGGCCAGAAGCTAATCCGGGAGCCACACATAGGTAAAGAAGCCTGAGAGGTGTAATCTTTACCATGGGTAGCAGTGTTCCCAGCTAAGAGTCAGGATTCTGTTACTACTGAGGGAGAAAATGGATATGGACAGGCAACCAGTAATTCCTGCCAACCGCACTTAATACAGCATACTATAATTGCCGGGTTGTCTGTCTCCGTTACAAGAATGTGTATCTTGAGTGTCTGGTGCATTACCTGGCATACAGTAGGCACACGAAAAAAATTTTAACTTTTCTCTTGAGGTTTATCACACATATACGAGTGCACTAATCTTAAGTGTGTATATTTGTCAATGAATTTTCACATATGAATACACCTATATAACCACCACCCAGGTCAAGATGTACACCATTTCCCCATTCCAGAGGGTTCCCTCATGACCCTTCCTAGTCAACTCCTCCCATAAGTAACCACTATTCTGGCTTTTGTCACCTCAATTAGCTTTGCCTGTTCTTGAATTTCATATGAATGAAATCATGTGGCACTCAACATTTTAACCAACTAATGATTTCTAGGAACTGGAACCATCCAATCCAGATTTTCTGGGTTAGTCTTCATTTCAAATAGGCTGTTGTTATAAAAATATTCTTACTTTCTAGAATATTGGGTTCCTAATTGACATACCCAGAAGCTGTCAGCAGACATTATACAGTCCAATTCCCTTTGGCCTGCAACACTTTCCACAATAAAGTTCTCTTATATGTCCTCCTTTTTAAGACAAATATGCCTTAAAATGCCACCTCCATCAAGAAGCCTTCTGCTGTAGCTCCAGGTGTGCCAGGGCACTCGACGTGCATTTGATGGGGACAGTGACGATGGTGGAAGATAAACAAAAGCTGGCATCGAAGATGAACAGACTCAAGGCTGGCCATCTGGAACACCTGCAGCTGGCCCAGTGGGATGCTGTGCGCCAGTCCAAACTGCCCAGCTGGAGAATTCTCTGCCTCTGCCACCCCCACCGTTGGCAAGGAACCATCACCCTCCTCGCTGGCAGTCAGCTCGTTCTCTATTGGTCAGAAACAGAAAAGTGGGCCCAGATTTGTTAATCAGACCCAGCAGGACATGGAATAAGCTTGGCAGAAATGTAGGGAGCAGACAAAAGGCTGTCAGAGCTGGGTCTGATGGGAAGGCAGTGTTTCTTTATAGCAGAAGCAGAGCATCTCCCTCATGTATGAAAATGACCCTGTTCTTCCTGGAAGCCACCCCAGAAAGTTTGTCCTGCCACGTGTCAGGCTTTGGTTACAACCAGGAAGTTGACTAGGACCAGGGGGAGGGGGCAGATGGGCAGGAGGGACAGCGGGGATACCTGCAATGAGGAAGCAATCATTCCCATTAAGTTGGGCAAATGTGGACACATGGGACAATAGCATTGTAACCAGGGTGCTGTCTTCCCCCTTCTCTTCAGCTCTAGGTATATTAGCACGCCCAACAGATCCCCAGAGGACAGAGCTCAGCCCCTAGCCTCCACCTCAGGAGCTCACGGTGATTATTGAGATGTGGCTGAAAGCATGACCCAGGGTTGAGTAGTCAATGCCAGGCTGGATCTTCTATTCCAGGTACTTCTCCTGGCCAGGCCCTGAGGCCCCCTCCCACCATTCTTTCCTCCTTTTACATGCTGTAGGACCACCACTCAATTCTGCTTGACCCCCAAAGCACACTAGCTGGATCGCCTTCAGGGGGCGGCGCAACTCAACATGCAGCTTCTCCTTTGGATTCTCAAGCATAAAGTATGAGGAATAGTATGTGAATCCCTCACAGGGGATCTAGGTGGGTCCAACACAAAGATGTCTCTGGAGATACTGGGCACCTTCCTGTTTCAGAGGTGATTCACCCTCCTAAGTTCAACTAGGGTGATTCTCTGCAATTCTCTCACCAGAGAAGAGAGAAAGAAGTTTAATCTCCGTAAGGGCATCTGAATACACCACAGTGAGGACAGTGGAAGGGGAGGCTCTGTCCTTGTCCCTATTCAAATGTGGCTCGCCTTTCAAGGCCCCCTCAAACCCTGTTATGGGCTGAATTGTGCCCCTTCTCAAATTCGTCTGTTGAAGTTCTAACCTTTCGTACCTCAGAATGTGACTATATTTGGAGATAGAGCTTTTATAGAATTAATTAAGGTAAAATGAGGTCACGATGGGCCCCAATCCAATCTTAAGACACAGACACACACAGATGGAAGACACAGGAAGACAACGGCCGTCTACAAGTCTTCTGAGGGAGCCCTCAGAAGACACCAACCCTGCCAACCCCATGGTCTTGGACTTCCAGCCTCCAGAACTGTGAGGATATAAATTTCTGTTAAGTCACTTAGTCTGTGGTACTTTGTTATGGCAGCCCTAGCAAACTAATATAAACTCTATTTTCTCTATGAAACCTTTCTTACATCCCAGTGAATTTGGTTATTGTTATGACAGATCTCAATGTTTTCTAAACCCTGTGTTACATAGCAGTGGTCCCTAAACTTTTTCCTGGCACAGTCCCATACAACCAGCAGCTCTCTGTAGCAGTGATTCCAATGAAGAGGTGTCTATCAGATCTAGGCAGGAGGACAAGTACGCCTCCACAAAGATCGCTAAGTGAGTTTGATTCACGACAAGTTGGAAATTGTCGCCATACAGTTGAAAACAAACAGTTAAGCACTGTTATATACTTTATGCTCTGTTCTATTTGTTTAACTGTATAAACCCTGTGTCCCTGTTTTAGCCTGGGTTCCCAGAAAGCAGAGCCTGAGACAAGGCTTATGTGCAGGTACCTTATCGGAGAACGTGACACCAGGGAGTAAAAGTGAGGGACAGGGAGAAAAGCAGAGCAAGAGGGAGACTCAGCATAAGGCTGCTTTATGGATTTGCTCACTTTTACAGGTGTTAGTTGCCTGGCCCCACGAGTCCCTTTGGGAAGGCGTATGAAACATGTTCAGGATCATCCCTCTGAGACATTTATTTCCTGGCTCCCAGCTGCCATTGGTCATTTTTGTTCCATGTGGTGGGTGCTAACTCCCCTGCAAGTCCCAATTGAGTATGCACGGGCACCTCATGGGTTCCCATGAGTCCCATGTGGCAGTGTCAGAGCGACTTAGGACAGGAAGTGAGAAGTATGAGCAGGACTGTCCTTAGGGCCTACAAGGCCTAGGACAGATATTTTTTGTAGGGCTCCCTCTATATAAACAATTTGATTTAAATATCTACTACAAATTTCACAGGCTCACATGAGATAGAGTGATTTGTCGATGAGAATTGAGAATAATGGACAGAGAATAGGTCCCATCAACACATGCGAAGATTTTTTGTGGTGTCCAGGCACCATCTCTGCCTGTTCAGGACCATCAAGTATCTCTTCCTGCTCATTACCGTCAGTGCACCATTCCTGACTAATCGTAATCCTGAGACAACTATAGCAAGCTGTTATTACTCACAATGTCATGACTCTTTGGAACCTGTTTGTACTGAAACAATATAGATCTTCTTGCCTCTGCAGTTCCCTAATACCATGTATTCAATGCTAGTTACATCATTACTCATAATGCTGCCCCATCTGTGGGGCCACCTGTGAATACTGGCTCCCAATGACTCTCTTAAAGGTTGTTAACGTGCTTCATTGAGAGGATCACAAATTCAAGACTTAGTCAGAGTATGCAGGAAAAGGTGAATGATAATTCATTTTCTGGGCACGCAAGTTAAATGTGCCCTTCTAAATTTTCTAACGTATATAGAACAGCATGTCTTCCAACCATGTCTTCCCTTGAACTCTTCAGCCCTAATCACTGCATCCCAGAATGTGGTCGCTTTCAATGTTGACTTCACCCCTGCCTTCCACACACTGCCATCAAAACGGAGGAGAGGCAACAGGCCTGTGGGGAAGGTCCGAAGAGTGGGACGTTTTCCACAAGGAATGTCCATCCCTCATTCAGCAAGGCTTCAGACTGACCTGGGAGAGCACAGTGTCACCACATCCATTAGAAGAGCTCAATGGCATTGAGAGTAAGGGTCCAGAAAGTCTTTGGAAGACATGGGAAGGGTCATCCCCAGAGCACTGCCTTGTTGGAACCAACCAGAAGTGGACCCTGAGGTAACCCCACAGGCTGGTGTCCTGGAGCCCCTCGGGATATCTAGTTGACCCCTTGCATGGTGTGCATGTCGGGGGGCGGTTGTGTTCGTGTGTGTATACCATCGAAGAAATTAGGCCCCAGGCCCATGCACGTTGCAATTCAGGTTTAGGAGCCCTTAGAAAACTTCATGGAAGGAGTGGGGAGGGATGGGCAAGTCCTGAGGCTCAGATCAGAGGCATGGGTCCCGCTTACCTGGATCTAAGGGTGGTACTGGGTGTCGGGCATGGTCTGAGGTGACACAATGCCAGGTCAGGACCATGGGAAACTGGTTGGAGCCTCTTAGAACTGGTTGCTACAGCATTGACAAGAATAAGAGGCAATAAGGCTTACATAATCTGCAATGGCATATAAGAAGTTCTGACATACTCCCCCATGAGATTTTAAACTCCCTAAGGATAAGGACCATGTCTATTCTTTTTCTTATATGTCTCACATCATATAGCATATAGTGAGGATTTAATAATATGTGCTCAGTAAACAGTTCAATTTACCCTGCCAGTCATTCAAAAATTTTTATCAAGGGCCTGCCTTATATATGCAAAAAACACCAGGCTTCATGAAGAATAAAAGGAAATATGCAACACAATCCCTGTCTATGAGAAGGTTGAGTTATTTGATCACTCAGTTGATGGAAGGGGGTGACAAACCTGAAATTAGCAACAAGAGTCCATGTCCCTCCCTCAGGGTTGTATAGAGCTGTCTTAGTCACCTGAGGCAGCTCAGGCTGCCATAACAAAATACCACAGACTCAGTGGCTTAAATTAAAGAAATTTATTTTATCACAGTTCTGGACGGAAATCCAAAATCAAGGTGCTGGCAAGGCAGGTTTCATTCTGAGGCCTCTTCTCTTGGCTTCTAGGAGGCCGCCATCTCATGATGCGCTCAATGAGCTCTTCTTTGTGCATTTGAGAGAGATGGGGAGAGAGAGAGAGCCAGCTCTCTGGTATCTCTTCTTATAATGGCACTAATCTCATCATGAGAGTACCACTCTCATGACCTCATCTAACCCTACTTACCTCTCAAAGGACTCATCCCCAAATACCATCACATTAGAGGTTAGGGCTTCAACATATGAATTTGAGGGGGACACAAACATTCAGTCCATAACAAGGGCCCAGTACGTATTAGAGACTCAATAAATATTTGCTGAATGAAAGAATGTTCGTATCAGGAACTTCAGATTATCCTGCCTGGAATATGGACTCCCATTGTGGTTCACATGAAGTCAAATAAATAAGCAGATATCAAATGTCATTGTGTGCCCAGTCCTGGGCTGGACACTGACTGGTACATGCAAAGCAATAGATAAGATTCATATCCTCACAGAGCTGATAATCCCTTTGGGGAAAAGAGAAATCCACAGAAAACAATCAAAGAACCAGGTAAGATTATGGATCTGAGGGTCAAACCACGTGACTTAGGCCTCAGGGCGCACATCTGTGGACCCTCATAGCTCATCTCACAGGCTGATGTACAGGTTGCCTAAGTGTTTATTTAATGAGGAAACAAAGAGAAAAAAATCAGAAGTTGCCTAATTGGAGCTTACACCCAGATCCAGACGTTAGGGAAATAAATAAATAGAAGGTCTCTTTCTCTTTGTTGTCATCCTAATACCCTTTCCAGGACCTTCCGGGTTCTGCTGTTCCAAGGTCCTAGGATCCTCTTTCCAGCTGCTCAAAGCTGCTACACCAGTGCATCCTATGGCCAGTTCACCTTGGGCAAGGAATCACACCCTGAATCTATTTCCCACCACCCCACACTCACCATCAAAACCTACCTGTTTCTGGGCTGGCCCCGTGGCTTAGCGGTTAAGTGTGTATGCTCCGCTGCTGGCGGCCCGGGTTCGGATCCCGGGCGCGCACCAACGCACCACTTCTCCGGCCATGCTGAGGCTGCATCCCACACACAGCAACTAGAAGGCTGTGCAACTATGACATACAACTATCTACTGGAGCTTTGGGGGAAAAAAATAAATAAATAAAAATTTAAAAATAAATAAATAAATAAATTTCAAAATCCAAAAAAAAAAAAAAAACCTACCTGTTTCTAACCCTTGTCAAATGGTGTGAGGATCACTTGCTAATTCACACCGAGTGACTGAAGACACCTACATGGGGGGTCCCTTTGCCCATGGTAGGGTTTGATCCTTCTATGCCTGGAGAACCCCGGCTCTTGGGGAACACACTGAACGCCTTTCTCCTCCCTCCTAATGCCAACTGGGAATTTTGAGGTTGGGTGAGGCTGATGGTTTGTCAGAGCCACTCTGAAAGGACTGCTTTGTGAACATCATACTTCTTGGATGTCTAGAAAACCCCATCACAAAAATGGTACTACTTTTCTCTATGCTTACAAAAGAAATCAACATTTTAATTCCACCATTAGAAATAAGATATGAAATGTCAAAATTACTGATTAGGCTAGTCCAGGGATCTATAACCTAAGAATTACCTATAATCATGATCTTAGAAATCATTAGATCTGGGGTTCTTCGGCCTTACCTCACATTAGAACCTTCTGGGGAGCTTTTAAAACACACTGATGCCTTGGCTCTGCCCCTAAATATTCTGATTTAACTGGTCTGTGGTGGATCCCGGACATTGAGACTTTTACAAAGCAACTCCAGATAGCTCCAGTGTACAACCAGGGTTGAGAACCACTGAGCTAGCCCCTCCCTGTCCCCAACCCACAAACTTATTCATGCAGAGAAGAGAACCAGAGAAGGAGGATGCCACTTGCCCAAGGTCAAGGCCAGGTAGTAGTAAAGTCAGCATTAGAACCTCAGCCCGTTGATTCTTGCTCAGAACTTTCTTCTGCTCCACAGCTATAAATGCTGGAGGGCAACACTCCTTCTGAGTGTAGCTTCCAAGAGAGGAGGGACGTGAGAAAGATCAAGGGGGCTGGATGTCTGGAGGAAGGAGAAGCCACAAGAAAGTTCGCCACACTTTACAAGAAAAGGCAGTGTTGACGGGCAACCATGTTAGCTCTTTGCACAGCCTCCACCAGAGGAAGAAGAAAATAGTTTAGTCCTAAGCCTACACTCTGTAGTCACTGTCACAGCCTCCTCTGTTACCAGCTTTGTATCACTGTGAATATTACCACAGTCCCCAAATCCAGCTACAATTCCCAGCACTGAAAAGGCAGCACTGGGCCTGACTTGCTCCTTTCACCTGCCCAGGGAAAACTGCAGTCGACACAAATATGGCCACTCCCAGGGGACAGTCGTGCTGAAAGGGTCCTGTGTCTTAGAGGCTGCACATAATACCCAATTATCCCCTGGCTTCCCCAGGGAGAGAATGGAGAGGTGAGGGTTTTCAAAAGCCAGCAGCCCTCAAAGCTCCATTATGGGGACACTCACACAGCTGCCTTTCTCCAAACACCACAGAAGGTCACGGGGACACGGGGCAACAGAAGCAGCTGTTTGGGGCTTGAGGAACAGCCTCTCTGCCTGTTCTGGCCCAACCAGAGAACCCCTACTTCCGTTCTTAGCTATAGAAACAAAGATGGAGGGTGTTGAGGCAGAAATTCAGCATCACATAAGAGGCACATTCCGGGCCATTTCTGTAGGGGGTTTGGACAAGATCCATAGAAAAGTCGAAGCAAGGAGATCCTGCTCCTGTCAAAGATGGCTCTGTGCTCTTCAAACCCACTTCTGACCAGCCCCCCCAACCCCCCAGTCCCACTCGAGTCTTCTCTCTCCCTCCCCCACTGCCTGCCCCATTCATCAGACTCTGCTCAGGCCATCCCCCTGCTGTGTCACTGTGTCTCTCTGGCCACATTAGGAAGTCCTCAAGGGCTGGAAACACACCATCTTCTCATCTAGCTTGGCTTCCCCACAGCTATTAACACAATGCTGAGCTCACAATAAATCTAATGCCATAAATATTTGTAGAACTGATTAACAGAGATTGAAAGAGAAGACATTTCCTTGTCTCCAAATTTGAATCTCTGGGCTTGATTTCACCCCCTTTTTTTCCACCATCAGAAACATTTAAGTTTTGAAAATGCACATACAGCTCATGAAAAGCAATTTTTCTTAAATTCCACAAGTATCTGGAGGAGGCAGTATCCTGTAGTGTTTAAGAGTATGGAGTCCTAAAGCCTAGATTTTGAGTCCTAGTTCAGGCACTTGCTACCTGGGTTACTTTGGGCAAGCAGTTTAACCTTTCCGAGCCTCAGGTTTCTCAACTGTAAAATGGAATTAATATTAGTTCCTCGGTCCCTGAGTTGTTGTGAAGATCAAATGATACAATGCAGGTAATGCTCTCAGCATGCTGCCTGGCACATGGTAGGTGCTAGATAAAAGTGAAGTATCATTATTTATTGATTCCTTACATATCTTTTGGCCAGCATGGTGCAAGGTGCTTGGCACACAAAGGAGAATAAAGCGAATGGTCTTAGACTTGTAACCTAGTAGAGGATGCCGACCCATAGAGTATCATTGTAAAGCAGTGTTACAACTGCAACATAGAGATGTGGACAAGGTATTTAGGAAGCCCAGAGTGAGGAACCCAACCAGACTTCCTGGAGGGATAACTGAGTGAAAGATGAACAGAAGGGCTGGAAGTGGGGTGCGGATGGCATTCCAGGCAAAGGAAACCACATGAACCAGAGTACGAGAACCAGGAGCAGGAAATAGCCTATGAAGAGAGAGAAATTGACTGATACTGCTGCAGCATTGAGCTGAAGACAGGAAGGAGCAAGACAATGTGAGATGAGCTAGCTACCTTTTCCTTTTTTCCCATTACTGGTGTTGTTCAACAGAGGTGCCTTAGAGTGAGAGATGCATGAGATGCGTACCTCCTTGGTTTCTGCCACCCACATCCTTTAGGAAGCGTGTGCCTGAAGGAGGAGGAGGAACCAACAGATGTAACCTGCCTCAGACCTGAGATCATGCACTTAGCAGTGTCATTCCCTGGGAGGCCCTGTACCAATGCAGAGCCTGCAGGAGTGAATGGCACGGCTCTTGGCTCACATAGCCTGTCACTTGGGATCACCACCTCCAACCAGGAAACAAGTTGAGTAAAGGACTGACAGAGGACCAACACCTCAGGGGAGCCTCCTGCCTCCTCACAGGCCTGCGCCTGGAGTTCAGTGGTCACCAGTCTTGGGCACCGCAGACCTCAGCACAGACCACACTGAGTGAGGAATTCACTGAGTAGGAGGACCAGCTGGTGCTGGATTGCCCTTTTATACCCTCAGGCAGGGGGCGGGGATACATCTGCATGCCAGGATCCACCCCCATTGCCATATAAGGAAATGCTTCAGCGCCAAGGTCATATACTTCCTGGTTCTATTAATGCATTGCATCATGGGGCCTGCCACTGCCTGCAGGAGTGAGGGTACACAGAGGTGGTATGTGAAGGAGGCTCTGAGCTCACCTCCAGTGTCAGACAGTCCTGAGCTTGAACCCAGGCTTTACCTCTTAGAAACCTCACAAGTTAATATAACCTTTCCAAGCCTTGTTTCCTCCTTTATTAAATGAGAATCAGCACACCCACCTCATGGGGATCTTGTAATGATTAAATGAAACCGTGCATGTAATAAACTTGGCACATATTAAATATTCCAGAAAAGGGGCCAGCCCAGTGGTATAGCAGTTAAGTTTGGGTGCTCCCCTTTGGCAGCCTGGAGTTCACAGGTTCGGATCCCAGGCACGGACGTACACACTGCTTGTCAAGCCATGCTGTGGCGGCGTCCCACACATAAAGCAGAGGAAGACTGGCACAGATGTTAGCCCAGGGCTGATCTTCCTCAGCAAAAAGAGGAGGATCGGCAACAGATGTTAGCTCAGGGCTAATCTTCCTCACACACACACACACACACACACACACAAATATATATATATATATTCCAGAAAGGCTAGTTGTATTATTGTCCATATTATTGCCATTTCAAAGATAAGGGCTGCAATCTAGTTCCGAGTTGCGTCCTGTGCTGTGTATCAGGTATTTTCATAGGTGTTGGAGATCCTACAGCAAATAAGACATAGGACATGTCCTATGTTTAGTTTATAGTTTAGTGGTGGAAGGAGATAAATAAAAATTTATGTCACAATTCAAGGTATAGGTACTTAGTAGAGGTAAGCACAGGAGACGTGGGACCCCGGAAGGGCATTTAACCTGCTGTGGGAGTGGGGAGCATGCAGGCTGTTAATGGCGTCCTGGAGGATGCAGCTTGTGAGTTGAGTCCTAAAGGATGGGGAGTAGAAGCCCCATGAAGAAGTGAGGGGCAGGAAAAAAAATGAACAATGGCTCAGGGAAGAACATTCCATGCAGTAAGCTTGACGGCATGATTAAGGTTACTGTGGAGTCTAACCAGCAGCCTGTCCGGGCAATGACGTGAGGAAAATGTGGTCTGGTGACCAGGGTGATTTGAAGCCTATGCCAGAATCGCAGTTTTCAACGGCTTATTATTAGTGGATGTGGCCAAGATGGCCGGTTGTCTACCAAATATCCAGGCTTCCCTTCTTCCTCACCGAGAGGACTCCATATGTTGAGTGTGACAAATGCCCAGGTAAAAATCCATTTCTCGGTCTCTCTTGCAAATAGTGGTAATCAGTGACATGTATGCAGAAATAATTTTTTTTTACCTTTTATAATAAAAAATTCCAACATATATAAAAGTAGAGAAAATAGTATAGGAACCACCATGTACCCTTCACGTAGTTTTATAACTATCAACATTTTGCCATTCTTGTTTCATCTATCTTTCCACTTGTCTTGTCTTTTTTTTTTTTTCTAGATTATTTTAAAGCAAAGGCCAGATGTTATATCATTCCCATCCATAAATATGTCAGTATGTCTCTCCAAGAAATACTTTCTTTTTTAACATAACCACAATACCAATATCATACCTAACAAAATTAGCAATAATTCCTTAATATCATCTGATATGCAGTCTGTACTTAACTGGGGAATCTTTTCGAGAGGACGGACTTCGTAGAGGACCACATGTCCCTTTGCCTTTCCTCCCATCCCTCTACTGTTATGTGACAATTAAATGGCCAGAGCTCAATTCACCATTTTGTGACCTTGTGACCCCAACTTTGAGACAGAAGCCCTGCACTGGGCAAGACAGAGGAGGAAGACAGAGGGGCTGGGGCCCTGAGAAACATGGAGCCATCACACCAACACAAGACTGTCTAACACTGGACTTTTTTGATTCTCAGTCTTGTTTTTTTCTTTTTAAAAATTAATAGACTTTACTTTTTGATCAGTTTTGGGTTTAGAGAAAAATTGAACAGAGAGTACAGAGTTCCCAAATATCCCTCCACCCCCAGTTTCCCCTATTATTAACATCTTGCATTAGTGTGGTACATTTGTTACAATTGATGAACCAATATTGATACATTATTATTGACTAAAGTCCACAGTTTACATTAGGGTTCACTCTTAGTGTTGTACATTCTATGGGTTTTGACAAATATGTAATGACTTGGACCTACCATTAGAGCATCATAGAGAGTAATTTCATTTCCCTGAAAATCCCCTGTGCTCCACCTACTCATCCCTCCTTCCCTCCCCTGGAATCCTTAGCAACCACTGATCTTTTTACTGTTTTGCCATAGTTTTGCCTTTTCCAGAATGTCATATAGTTGGAAGCATACAGCCTTTTCAGGTTGGCTTCTTTCGCTTAGCAATAGACATTCAAGTTTTCTTTGTGTCTTTTCATGGCTTGATAGCTCATTTCTCTTAGCGCTGAATAATATTACATTGCCTGGGTGTACCACAGTTTGTTTACCCATTCATCTACTGAAGGACATCTTGGTGGCTTCTAAGTTTTTCCAATTATGTATAAAGCTGCTATAGACACTTGCGCACAAGTTTTTGTGTGGACATAAGTTTTCAGTTCCTTTGGGTAAATGCCAAGGAATAACATTGTTTGATCACATGGTAAGAGTATGTTTAGATCTGTAAGAAGCTGCCAAACTGTCTTCCAAAGTGGCTGGACCAAATTTTTTTTTTAATGTGAGAGAAAAATCCCTATCATTTTTTAAGCCATGGTAATTGGGTCTCTGTTGTTAGCAGTCGAACGCAATTCCTCATTGATATGGTGGGAATGTGCCTACTGACTGCTGATCACCTGGACAGAAATCTACCAGCACATAATATGTCACCTTAACCAAAAAGCCAGAAGTAACTGCTCATCTACCCCTGTGCCCTTTTCTGGTGACATTTCTTCTTCTTTTTCATGAGAAGGTCAGGAGGGACTGCCAAATGCATAACAAATCCGTGGCTCTCTCCTATTGTAGCTCTCTGTTAGCATCAGCAATACAAGAAAATTTTTCAGTTTGGCTCAGCTTGTTATTAATTTCTCATTAAGGTGTCTTCGAGTGATTCCTTCTTCTGGTAGGTGCTTGCAAACAATTTGTTTAATAATCTGTTCCCCCTGTCTTTGATATTTCTCTGGTCCTTCATAATTTCACCAGGATTAAGGATAGTGGTTTGACAGTTGAGTCTACAAATCCTTTTGTAGTTGGAATCCTCAAGCGCTGAAATGAGTGAGTATTCCCCACTATCATTATCCAGTAATCAAAATCATTTTAGCAACTTGATTTGGCTTCATGCCGTGCAATAGATGTGTTCTGGGGAGCTATATATATGTCATATTGTTATAAATTAATTCCTATTTTAAATGAATGGGGAAAGCTCATCACAGAAGAGGATAATTCAGTGAATCCTTCTATAAAGCAAATAATTCCATTATGTGAATAATCACCCTCTAATTTAGTTTTCTATGAATATGAAATATTCAAATATTGAGGGTTTTTTTTACATATGGAGATTATAGCTGCACATTTGGTTATAGTCAATTCATTTTTCTTCTTTAACATCATTACGATTATTGTCTTCATTGTTGTTTGTTGTCATTACCAAGAAAAGAACTAAATTTTAGAAACATAAGAAAAGAACTGCATTACTAGAGGTTGTCCTGTCCAATCATAAGCAGATCTTGTTCTGCGTTGAGGAATCCTACAGCCTTCTTCAGTGTCCGCCTTCAGTGGTATAGAAGAGTTACTTGGTTACATGACCTTGGGCAAATCACCAATTATATAAACTCTCTCAGTTTCTTCATCTGTAAAATGGGATAATAGCTTTGGTGTGAGAATCAAATGAGATAACAAACATAGAGTGCTATGGTGGTTAATTTTATGTGTCAACTTGACTGGGCTAAGGGATGATCAGAGAGCTGGTAAAACACTATTTCTGGGTATGTCTGTGAGGATGTCCCCAGAAAAGATTAGCATTTGAGCTGGTGGACCGAGTAAAGAAGCTCCTCCTCACCAATGTGGGTGGGCATCATCTAACCTGCCAAGGGTTTGAAAAGAACAAAAAGACGGAATAAGGGTGAATGTGTTCTCTCTGCTTGAGCTGGGACATCCATCTTCTCCTGCCCTCAGACATCAGCGCTCCTGGTTCTCGGGCTTTTGGACTTTGATTGAATTACACCGCTGGGTTTCCTGGGCCTCCAGCTTGCAGACAGCAGATCCTGGGACTTCTCCGCCTCCACAGTTATGTGAGCTGATTCCTATAATAAATCACTCTGTCTCTGTCTCTTTCTTTCTATATATATCCTATTGGTTCTGTTTCCCTGGAGAACCCTAATACAAGATACAAGTGCCTTCCACATGGTCTGTGCTTAATTAACGCCAGCTATTATAATTGCTATTAGTAGAAATAATATTAGATGGTGGGGTTAGTCAGGCCTTCTCCTTAAAAAGATAACTATGATCACCTCACACCCATTAGAATGGTCACTACCAAAAAAAAACAAAATAACACATGTTAGCAAGGATGTTGAGAAATTGGAACCCTTGTGCACTGTTGGTGGAAAAGTAAAATGGTGCAACCACTATGGAAAATAGTATGGAGATTCCTCAAAAAACTAAAAATAGGATTAACATATGATCCAGCAATACCACTTCTGGGTATATACCCCCCAAGAATTGAAAGCATGGATTCAAAGAGATATTTGTACACCCATGTTCATAGCAGCATTATTGATGATAGCCAAAAGGTGGAAGTAACTGGGTCCAATGATGGATGAATGGATGAGCAAAATGTAGAATATACAAACAATGGAATGTTATTCGTCCTTAAAAAGGAAGGAAACTGACAAATGCTATATCATGGATGAACCTTGAAGATTTTATGCTAAGTGAAATAAGCCAGTCACAAAAGGACAAATATTGTATGATTCCACTTATATGAGGCCCCTGGAGTAGTTAAATTCATGAAGACAGAAAGTAGAATGGTGGTTGCCAGGAGCCTGGGGAAGGAGGAGTACTTGTTTAATGGATACAGAGTTTCAGTTTTGCAAAATGAAGAGTTCTGTGGATGGATAGTGGTGATGACAGCACAACAATGTGAATGTACTTAGTGCCACTGAACTGTACACATAAAAATAGTTAAGATGAGAGGCCAGCCTGGTGGCATAACGGTTAAGGTCGCACGCTCTGCTTCGGTGGCCCGGGGTTTGCGGGTTCAGATCCCAGGCATGGACCAACACACCGCTTGTCAAGCCATGCTGTGGCAGGCGTCCCACATATAAAGTAGGGGAAGATGGGCACAGTTCTTAGCTCAGGGCCAATCTTCTTCACCAAAAAGAAGAAAAAAAATAGTTAAGATGGGAAATTTTATGTTATATGCATTTTACCACAATTTAAAAAAAAATTAAAAAATTTGAAAAAACTCTACAATTCCATGATTGGGGGGTTTTCTCTACCTAGCAAAGGGGAACATACCAGACGGAAGGAGATTGTAGGGACTGGAGAAGCGACAGTGAGGACAACTTGGATGTTCTTTTATGGAAATGAAGGCCAGCCATAGCTGACAGGTGGACAGCTCAGAACATCCCCTCATTTCACAAGTGTCCCTGGGGCTAATTCCATGACCGAGTGGCTTCGAGAAGCACAGCATAGGTTAAGACCCGCATCTGGATAACTACAGCCTGCAGAGCTAGGCCCTGCCCAAGAAGCTGGTATTTGAAAATTACAACTCAATTGAGAGCAGAAGAAGAGTTCACTGGTGCTGGCTTAGTAATTAAATTACAAGGTGATCATTAGTCAGCTCAGGCAAAAAGATTACATCTGAGTACTTTAAGCAGCCTAGGACTAAAACTCCTCCCAGAAAAAAAAACTGTGACTAAATTAATGCCATTTTCTACCAATTATAGATGCCCTCCAGTGACTATAAGGTTGTCATGGCAACATGCCCACTGAAAGGGTATGTTTGATAAGGCCTGGAATAAAGTATAAATGGAGGGAGTGTTGCACATCTTATCTCTGTGTCAGACCAAAATTGTTTTGTAGGATGGGGCACAGGTGAACTGTCACCAGCCTGATCCCCTCTCTTCTGTGGCCCTGTCTGAGATTCCAGGCTGGCTGGCCCCCTCTGCTGCTGCCCTGCAGGAGAAGGGCAGTACCAACTCTCTCCCACACAGCTCCCTTCCCCTGGGACGGTCTCCCATTCAGTGCCAGACAATGGGCACCTTTCCTTGTTTTTCTGAAAATCTCACTTGCCACCTCCTCCAAGTAGGCTTCCCCAACCACTGGCAGCTCTGTGATCCCTAGACCAGAGTCAGTTCAATCGCTTAGCTCTCACATTTCTCAGAAATTCATCAAAAAGTAAAGCAGAGCCCCTATTTTGGTTTAAGATGGCACAAAGTAAATTCAAGGATTCTTATATCCTTTATTCAAGTACCAAACTTGATCAAAATCAGTCAATGCTGTGAACCACACTAATACCATAGATACACTCCAGAAAAGTGGCTGGCAAAACAAAATTTTGTCAGTCCGATCTGATGTTGAATGCACCAGATGAGCTGCTATTTAAAGAAACATTGGTTACCCCTTTTGTAAAAGGATAATCATCTCATAAAGTGTCTTTTATGTAAACTCTGATTTTCATATATTAGGTATATTTTAGAATCTAAAAAGCTGTCTCAAGTCTTTTCTGGAAAGAGTGGAGTATAAACAAATTTGATAATCAATACTGCCAAAACAGAAAAAGAGGTCGGGTATGCATATTTGTGTCTGCCCCATGGGTCACAGGGGGACAGAAGTTCAGTTCCTAGGGCCCCTGGAAGACTGCCTCTCATTCCCCAGGTCCCACTGAAGCCCCAAAGGCCATGCTGAAGGTGCCAGTGCGGATTACTGGGATCTTGGCTCAGGCCGGAGCAGACTCACTGTCTGGGGCACACTCCTCTGTCTCTGTGAATTATGACTCAAAACCAAACTGCATGCCCTTGGGCCAAAGAAAAAAGTCCAAATTGGTCAGATTTTCATTCAAGGTCCCACACTGCCTATCCCCAGTATGACAACAAAAACAACAACAATAATAACCAAAACATAAAAGCTTACATTCACTGAGCCCTTATGATGGCTATAGGCTCCATCCCCATGATCTCATTTAATCCTCATAACAATTTAGCAAGGCAGGTTCTGTTATTTCCCCATTTGATAGAGGCCACAGAAACTCAGAGCACTGAAGGTGCCCAAGGCTGTCAGCTGGTCATAAAAGGTGATGGCAAGATTCAAACCCTGGTCTGTGTGCCTCCTGAGTCCAGGCTCAAACCAGCTCCACGTTACTAACTTTCTGGACTTACTGCCTCCTCCTCCTTCCCTTTGCTCATCCCCACCCCTCCACTTGCTAATTCCCATTTAAAAACTCTTGCTGTCTGCCCACTGGGAAAGTCCCCTTCCCACGCAAATCACACTCAGGTCTCCAAGTCTGGCTGGGCCGCACTTTTCCTGAAAAACTTTCTCTACCACTCCAGCTCTCAAGACTCCCCCTCTCCCTAGACAATCACTCTGTCTGTTGTACATCTGGCATGTTTTGGATTTTAATCTTATACTGCCGTTTCTTTTCAAAATGTGTCTGTCTTTCCGTCTGACCTAAGCTGTGAGGTCCCATAAACCTAGATTAATGCGCATTTTTGTGTGTTCCTGTCCTTCATGATATCTAACTTAGAGCAAATGCATTATATGTACTTAATAAACACCAGAGTAAAAAAATAAAGGACATTTTAGTGATTTTACAAATGGTATCTATAAAGACTTCTTAACAACACAGAAAACGTGTGTTTTTAATTTTATTAAATGACTCAAGCTGGATGTGAAAATGCATAAGCAGTGCTATCTCAACTGGTGACATAATTATACATAATAAATCATTTGTTTAAAACACAAAAAGTAAAAACTACTAGGGTGAGAAATAAGTCAGGAAAGGAATGAAACATCACTCAGGTTTAGCTGACTGCATCTTCATTATTTCCTGCAATCATTTCATTATTAACAAATTGGGAAACATGACAAACATTGAAAATCCAGGGTCTGGTATGTGGGGTCCAGTGCGTGTGTCTCACAATGAGCCACTGGGGAGCCAGAAGAAAATATTGATAGTTATTGATGCTCACTTTTACGGTAAATATAGGCAAAAAGTAAGCTTCTCTAGGGCCAGCCCGGTGGCGCAAGCAGTTAAGTGCGTGTGCTCCCCTGCGGCGGCAGCCCAGGGTTCGCTGGCCCGGATCCCTGGCGCGCACCAACGCACGGCTTGTCAAGCCATGCTGTGGCAGCATCCCATATAAAGTAGAGGAAGATGGGCATGGATGTTAGCCCAGGGCCAGTCTTCTTCAGCAAAAAAAAAAAAAAAAAATAGAGGAGGATTGGCAGATGTTAGCTCAGGGCCAATCTTGCTCACATTTAAAAAAAAAAGTAAGCTTCTCTAAGAGCAAAAGGACTTTGGAATTATTAATTCGTAAAAATTTTTAAATTATTTAAAAATATTTATTTCATCTGTAGGTCATCATTTAAAATGTCTTTTTTGGTAAATGTAATAGATAAATGATAAACACATGGATGTGGATCAAAAATTTTTTTTTGACTGATGAGGTATATGAACAAAGATCATTCTTCTCTGGCATAGAATCATTTGGGGCATCAGACATATACAAACAAATGCACACACATTTCCGAAGTTTTAAAAGAAAAAAGAAAGTTTTAAAAGAAAAAAACACCTTGTTATAAATGCACAGTGAGGAAGACAGATGGATGTTTTTTGCAGTGGCAGGAGAGGTGCTCCCAGGGGACTTAGAGAAGGTGGATCCTGATGTTTGGAGATGAGGGGGCGTGGTTAGGCTCGCTGGCTCTGAGGTCCACAGCAACGTGTGGACCACCCACCCCTTGCTGGCTCTGTGCCCCTGGGCAAGTTATGTCACCCCTCCCAGCCTCCGTTCCTTCCACTGTAAAAGGCGCCATGTCGACTAAATGAGACAAAGCGCAGAGAGGGTTTCATTTGTTGCCTGGCAAATAGTAATTGCTCAATTAATACATTAGCTACTGTTCTTTTAAAAGGGGATTTAGGGGCTGTGGAAGGCTCAAGGAGAAATTGTTTTGCAGACCTTTCAGGATAAGATTTAGGAGACAGGAATTACAAGCTAGTTGAATAGGGAGACATCTAGGATAGAAAAGAGAAGGGCATCTTCAGGAGGGGAAATTCTCAGCTACAGGGATCCTAAAGGCCGTAACGCCTCTCTTGCACTTCCTCTCTTTCGGGCTGTTCTAGATGTGGGTCTTTGGATTACAAAGGTCAGAAACCCATTCAACCTAGTGCAAATTAAAGGGAATTACTGTAAGGATACAGAGATATCAGGAATCCAAGAGAGGTATAGCAGAGCACCTGTGACTGAGAATCGGAAAGTTAGGAACTGCTCTAAACATCTACTCTAGACATCTCTCCCTCTCCCTCTCTCTTTCCCCCTCCACCCCTCTCCTCTACTGTCTCAGCTTGCTCTTGGCCCACTCAGGCCACAAGCCCCTGGCCGGACTGAGGAGGAATCACCAATGAGCAGAGGTCTCTCAGCCTTTTCCTGTAGATTCTTGCAAGAGGGAATCTGATTGGCTTAGTTCTTCTGCTGGAGCCAGAGCCTCTTAAGTCCAGGCCTAGCCAATGGCCTGGAGTCCCTTGGATCAGGTGTACATATACTCTGGGTCTAATAAGCCTGACTGCGCCTCCTGGGGTAAGGATGGCACAGTTTTTCTAGAGTGTAGCCTAGTAAACAATGAAACTTGTCTCTTGTAGAGATGTAGGGGTGTATCTTTGCCCAAGTCTTCATCATGGACATGGCGGTGCGTGGATGAGGAGCTCCTGCCGCTGACCTGTGAGATCTAACCTTGAACTCCGAGGAACTTGAGGAATGCCCAAGTACTCATGGACTTCACTTAATGTTCTTTAATCTTGCAAGACAAGATCTGCTTGTGTTATGTGCCCTGGGAGACTTCAGGGCTTTGTTTAATGAATATTACAAACCCTTCCTGCTCTGCTGGAATGAAACAGCTTAACATTCATCATTTTGGCTACTTAGCTTTATAGCTTCTTTTGCCAGCTAGATTATAAACATCTTGAAGGGAGAACTTCAAGTTTGGAAATAATCTTAGCACTCATAAAGTCCAACCCTCCCATTTTACAGGTGTAGAAACTGAGGTCCAGAGACAGGAGATGTCACACAGCAGGACACAATCAGGTGGGACCTGGAACCTAGTTCACGCGCTTAGTTCCCTGTGGTGCCTTGCAATGCCTTATGCATCGCATGTTCCCAATAAACATTTGTTCGTTGATTTCTTATTCAGCTTTTGCGTTTCTCAAGCTCATCATTCTCTACTGACGTCCCTTCCTCCACCACCGACTTTCACCCTAGAGGATCACTTTACACCTGCCTTTTAGGTGTAGGTTTTGGGGGCTGTATGGTGGAAGCTGAGATGAGGCCTGGGTGAAATTCAACCTGGTTCTATCAAGCCATTATCTCTCCAGGCCAACACCACAGTAACAGAGCGTAGACACTAGACCGGTAACTTCCTTCCTTCTGCAAGGTCGATGGACACCAAACTGATGCTGATGAGCCCATTCTCTGGTTTCCACCTAAAGATGACTTCTGCAATGCCTCCCAGGTCAATGCTACAACATAGGGATTTAGGCCACTGCTGACCTCCTCCTGATGGGAAGTTACAAGTGGATCTAGTCCCACTTTCCTCCCAGAAGCCTTCTCTGACCATTCCAGCCTACCAGGAAATTTTTGATCCCTTAAAATCACCCTCACACAGTATAGCACTTCATCAGTTTCCCTATTATATCATGGCTGCCAGCCTGGTCTCCTTAGCTCCTGAAGGCAGGTAATTTTTCTCCCCTTGCACTCTGGCAGGCTCCCACTGTCACCTAGAGAAGTCCTCAAAACATTTTCCATGTCTAATGCTTTGTTTTTAAGTTGGGCTTGCTTATAGGAACCAAGGCAGAACATTGCCAGATGGCCAAACTGCAGAACCAGTCCAAACCAGAAAGGTCCAAGATGGCGACAGGGTGCCCTTGGCAAAAGCAACCGCGTGCAAAAGTGCCACGTGCAAGGAGGGAAGATCTGCGCATGCCCCAAATGCCCCTGCCCGAGCAATGACGCAGAGACCCCTCCCCCTTCACATCCCATAAGAACCCTGGTCACCTTGCAGAGGTGTCTTAGAGCGTGAGCTCTCCTTCTCCGTATTCCTTGATCAACGAGTAGTTTCTGCTCTGCTATTCCGAACCCGGTCTCATTCTATTGGCACGAGCGGCTCTGGGCAAAAGGACCCACTTGTGGGTCACTGGTCCCTTAGGGCTCAGTAACACCATCAGGCCTTCAATAAACATTTTGACTGATGGAGGAAAAGCTGGTAGGGAGAAGGAGAAAGAATGGGAAGAAAGGAGAAATAGTTCTTTTTGCTATATACTAGCAAGATACTTGCTACTATCTTAGGCAAGTGTGAATTAGGGAAATCAACTGCTTAAAACAGAAAGAAACAGTCTGGCTTTTAATTTCTAGGCTATGCAGTGACAAGTCAGACAAAGTCAACTCTTGGCAACTCAAGTCTTCCACAATTAAACCAATGCAGTGTCATTTCACTAATTCTGCACCCAGCGGCTCCTCTGACCTAAGCCTGCAGGTTGGGCATAAGATCAACCACAAAGCAGAGAAGGAAGGACAACAGATGAGGGACAGAGTAAGCTCCAGGCCTCCCACCCTGGGAAATTTTAGGGACCCACAGTCTTCCTTCAAAGACCCCATTCCAGCCTAGAATCCCCATCATCAGAGTCCATTTCAGAGAGATGGCAATAAGAAGAGAAAAATGTTGGGGTTGGAGGGGAGAATGAAAAGACTATCTCATCATAGTTAGTGAAGGTTTATTAGACTGGACGTAAAGCAGAAGCCAGGCTCTGAGTATATGGAGAGCAGGAGGTAAGTTTCGATGGGTGGGGAGAAGCAATGTGGGCCGGAGACACTGCCCAGAGAAGGCACCTTGGGTGGGGTAACACTATGTGGTCCTTGGGTAGCAGGGCGAGGAGGGGAAGAGCATAAGCACTGTTAGCTGGTGAGGATTTAGAAAGCTGGGCCAGCTGAATGTGAGAATTAGAACTGGGTGAAGGTTCCTTGAAGACAAACCTAACCTACTTCATATGAAGATGAGTCCCACCCCAGGAATCCTCCATGCAGCACCAGCTCTGCCGGCCTGACTCTGCAGAAAGAGAAGTTCAGGGATCATTCTCCTGGCCCAGAAAGACCCTGGGAGGAGGAAAGGAATCAGCTATCACCAAGCACTTGCTATGTGACAGAGCCAGTTTAAATGCATTATCACTATTGGTTCTCACAAGGCCAAGAAAGGTTGTTAAGCTGCCCAAGGTCACCTGTTCGGAGGCTAAGTAAGCTGCCCAAGGTCGCAGATCCAGGAAGTACCACACCTGGGATTCAAACCCAGGGGTCAGGCTCTGCAGTCTGTGTTGCTCCCACTGGCCGTGTCACCCCAGGTGCACCCCTCAAACAGATGCATGTACTCTCCACCAAGGTTTTGCTTTCTGCACATTGCTCAGCCTCTCTCCACCTCCAGCGTGGATCCTCTCCTCACCTCTGGGATGTGATTTAAAGCAAAGGCAAAACCAAGACCTAGACAATTCCATTGTTGTTTTTTTGCAGGTGGCTGGCCTCTCGCACAATGTGCAAAACAGCACAAAAGGCAGGTAAGTGGGAATTTGCAGAGTGGATAGACTCTGGTACTATTATTTTATATTTTGTAAACCCAGGAAATCATCTAGATGTTAAAGCATAAAAATAACACACTGCTGAGTCAATGAACCATAAATGCTAAGAGCGACAAACCAGCGGGAAGAGTCAGGTGTGCTTAAATATGTTCCTTTGGCAGGGGGACTGGGCCTGCTACCCAGACAACTGGCTCCCAGTACCCATTCTGCCTCTTACCAGTGCATGACAGTGGGCCTGCTGCCTCCCTCTAGAAGGGAGGGGATGACACCTCCATGCCCTTTGGTACAGTCGTCCCCCTTATTTGTGGTTTCGCTTTCCGAGGTTTCAGTTACCCACGGTCAACTGTGGTCTGAAAATATTAAATGGAAAATTCCAGAAATAAACAATTGATAAGTTTTAAATTGCACGGGTTCTGAGTAGCGTAATGAAATCTCGCACCGACCGGCTCCGACCCACCCGGGATGTGAATCCTCCCTTTGTCCAGCGTATCCACGCTGTACACACTACCTGCCTGTTAGCCACTTAGTAGCCCTGTCGGTTATCGAATCAACTGTGGCAATATCGCAGTTCTTGTGTTACAGTAACCCTTATCTTAATAATGGCCCCAAAGCACAAGAGTAGTGATGCTGGCAATTCCGATATGCCAAAGAGAAGCTGTAAAGTGCTTCCTTTAGGTGAAAAGGTGAAAGTTCTCAACTTAATAAGGAAAGAAAAAAAATCATATGCAGAGGTTGCTAAGATCTATGGTAACTTTTATTACAGTGCATTGTTATAATTGTTCTATTTTATCCTTAGTTATTGTTGTTAATCTCTTGCTGTGCCTAACGTATGAATTAAACTTTATCATAGGTGTGTATGTACAGGAAAAAACATAGAATATACAGGGTTCGGTACTGTCTGAGGTGTCAGGCATCCATGGGGGGGTGTTTCCTCCAGTATCCTCTGCGGGTAAGAGGGGACTACTGTACAAGAATCAAATGAGCTGCCCTATAGGATGTGACTGTGATGGTGTTTTGCTTTCCTTCCCTGGTTTGGCTCATGCTGAGCCTCAAGCCTGGAAGACAGGCTCCCCACACAAAATGAAATCCCACCCATCCTTCAAGGCCCACTGCAAGCCTGACCTCCAGTGAGAAGCTGTCCCAGGCTCCTTCTGCCCTCTAGACTCATCCTCCACCTCTGCCCCCCATCCATCTACCCTTCCGCCCTGCTGAATTACTAAGGCTCTCAGAATTCGCTCTCTTCTTGCTCATCTGGATCCTTTATACTCTGTAGCCTTAGTCAGATGCCTACCCTTCCTTTTTGCCTTTGTTAAAAATCTTAGCAATTCTTAGCTCAAGTACGGCCTCCTCCAGAAAGCCTTCCCAGACCCTCTCCCACACCCATCCAGGTTGGCTGCTCCTCCTAAGGGCTCCCTAGCACTTTACGCTTATCCCTTTGTTCAGTGTTGACTTATCGCTTATACTTTCATTGACTGTGGTCCCTACACTAGACTTTGAGCTCCTTGAGGGCAGGGACTAAGGGTCTTACTTGTCTTGGCATTCCCAGACACATCCGGTCTGTGGAAAGTGCCCACCAAATGTTATATGAATTAATAAGTGGATTTCTAAGGCAGTTATACTGTGTCACACAGTTCCTCCAATGACTGTATAACCCCTTTGCTTGCAGGGGTGTCCAGCATGGTATATTTCTCCTGAAGGCCTCTCTGTGCCAAGCTCAGTGGCTGGCACCTAGTAGGAAGTCTGAAAACATTGGTGATTTGATTAAGTGATTACTGAATTATCCATTGCATTGAATTCTCCCAGCCACCTCGTCGTGCCCCGTCCCAGCCCTTCGCATGGCCAATGGAAAATTAATTGGTTGCAAAGTGCATATCTAATTACAACATCCCGCCCCTGCCACGGAGATGTTCAAATGTTAATTATAACATATGCATCTCAATAACAGACGTTAGCCTTTAATGCAGCATTAATAATGCCACTTGGGCCGCCCGGTGCATACACAAAGCTTCCTTTTCTCTGCCATTAGGACAGACTTTGCACTTGAAGCTCGGAAGTCCTCATCTTTAAAGCTTTCCAGCCCCTAAAACTAAACGTTTCCCTGCAATCCTGGACAGCGCCTAAACCCCCAGTTCTCCCAGCGCAGAGGCCCCCACCCCAGCGTCCTGGGGGAGCGAGCGTAGGGCGGCAGGTTTCGGCGTCGCTCGGCTGAGCTGTCGCGGCTGCTCCGGCTGCATCCCCGGCGTCCCGGCGGCGCCCGGCTCTCCAGGGCCCGCCATCCTAGGAAAGAAAGGCGAACTACATTACCCAGCAGGCCTCCCGCCTCCCTCTTTCCTTTCAAGTCTTTGCACGTGGCCGGAGGGGAGGGTGGGGCCTGGACGTCACTCTCCTACATTCTCTTTCCCTGTGTCAGAGCAGGGTTCATTTTTTTTCCTTCCTCTACTCCCTCCCCCCCACCCGCCCCTCCCTCCCTCTTTCCCTTCCCTCCCTCCCTCCCCTCTCGGCTGGGTTTGTGCGCTGGGGCGCCCGATCCCCTCCGCAGCCGGGACGCGCGGAACTCCAGGCAGGAGTCGGCTCTTCCGAGCCTTCTCCCTCCCTTCCCCTTCCCTGCCCCCTCCCCCCACCCCCCGACTCGGGCTCGGAGCGGCGGCCGGAGGAACCCCGAGGTGAGCATCCCCTCGTCTGCCCCCCTCTTTTAGTCATCTCAGCTTGCCCATCGATTCGGGGACCCGGGAGGAGGGCTGCGTGACGTGCGCGTGCTTATAGATAAATCCGGGAAAACCGCCCCAAACAATTAGCCCCCTTCCCCCCTTCCTGCGCCGGGGCAGCCGGGCGTCCGCGCCCATCCACCGTCCCCCACTCTCTTGAGGACGGCACTCCGTGATCTCGCCCCCTCCCCAGGTTAGCCTCTTCCCTGCCGGGTTCCCCGCCCCGAGGGCAGCCGTCGCCCTGGAGCTCCGGTGAGGAAGGGGGTTCTTGGGGGGCGCACGGCTGGAGCCCGGCTCGCGTTGGAGCCGCGCGGTGTGGCCGCTGTCATGTGCCGGGTTCCGACCCGGGGGAAGGTAGAGAGCGAGCGTGATTCCTCTCCCTTTTGTTTTGACGCCCGCATTTGCTGCATCGAGCAGTTGGTTAGTACCAGCCAAACTTGCAGCTGTTCTGACTGCGCTCCGCTGAGGTAGGGAGCGCGGCTCGGGGGCTCAGGGCCGGAGGCTGCTGCACTCGCGGCTGCCGGAGAGACCCCGAGAGAGTGTCTCCACGCCGCCCCTCCCTCCTCCGGTGACTGATTGTGTCTGTGGCAGCGGCCGTGTGTGTGCGCGCCCGTCCCCGCGGGCGCGGGGATGTCTGTCGTCTAGACAGGCTGCACCCTCCCTCCGTCCCCGGCGAGCCCGCGGGCCGCGGGGGGCGCGGGGGATGGGAGCAGAGGAGGAAACCGGATCGGTGGAGCTATTGCTGTCGCTGCTTTGGACATTCCCCACGGTGGTGATTCTGTTGGCATTTGTATTATTATTCCCGTCGCCTCGGTGTAATTGGGCCTGGGGAATAGGTCCGCCTGGCGGATTGGGGGTTAAGTTGACAGGCTCTGAAAAGCTAGCTCGCGGTGGCGAGTGACCCGAGCGGCCGAGGGTGGGCTCTGGCTTGGGTTCTTCAGGATGACGAGCAGGTGACTGTCCCGGACGCCGGTAGTGGGGGAGGGTGGGCAGGGGGCGGTGGCTCGGTCTGCGGCGGAGGTCTGGGGCCCCTGAGGGCCGCGTGCCCGAGCCTGGGTGCGACTGGAGAAGGGGTCCCGGGTACGGCGCGTCTGAGCTGGGTATTTCTCTCCGTTGACGTTAGAAGACAATCGAAGGTCTGAACCCCTCATCTGGGCGGCGTTGGCTGTTTGGTTTCGTTGAGTTTTGGGGCTGGGGGGACAAGTGTAAGCAGGGAGGGTGGTGCGGCGTGTAGAGGGGAGGGATGTATGGCGGCGCCGCGTGCGTCCCCACCCCGGGGAGTGAGGCGTCGCCTCCCCCGCCCAGCTGTTTGTGTGTACACACCGCTCTGGCGTGTATGTGTGGGGGGCGGGGACCGCAGACCGCGGCGTAGTGGGGACGCGCGTGGGCCCCGATCCCCCGCGGGGATTGGCCCTGCCAGCCCCCTCGTGGCGCCAGTTGAGCTCGTCGTCGTGTGTGTGTCCGCGCGCGCGCGCACCCTGGTTACTTGGAGAGGGGGTCGTGAGACTGTGGGCCGGGGGAGCCTCCGGCGTTGTATGTGAGCGGGGTCCCTCAGGGAGTCCCCGTCCTGCCCTGCAGCCAGAGTCACACTATTCCTCACTCCGCGTCCCCGACGCCCCCTGACCCCGAGGACTGGCCGCCTCCTCGGCGGCGCGGGGGGCTGGGCCGGGAGGAGCCGCGGGCGCGCGCGTGTCGCCGCCGCCCGCCGGACACGCTCGGGGTGACCCTTGCACCGGGGCGCTCTGTGGGTGCGCGTGCCCGTGCGCCCGCCGCTGCCTGCGCAGACCTTGGAGAGAATCAGCGCGCTCTGCGACCCGGCTCCCAATTCTTGGTTCTGGAGACAGTGGGGATCAAAGGCTGCCCGGCCGCCCCGGCCCGGGCCCAGCCTGGCGTTGCCGCCTGCGCCGCTGTCCAGTGTCCAGCGGGCCGCCAGCCTTTGCCCTCTCGGCCGGCGCTCGGTCTCTCCGGTCGGGGGATTATCTCCCAGGCTAGGGGCCCGCGCGCGAAGGGAAGAAGCCGCTGGAGCTGCCCGCTCCACGGCAGCTGAAGACTCCAGAGGGCGAAAGTGACACAGCACGAGCGCCGCCGCTGCCGCCACCCGAGCTGGAGGAGAAAGGAAGGAGCCGCCCAGAGGGCGGGGAGGGGCCGGGGCTGTCGGGTCCCGGTTCCTCCTGCCCAGCGCCGGGTCTGGGCCGAAAACCTCAGTAATCTCGGCTCCGAGCATGCTCTGACCGCGCGAGGAAATTGCCTGGCTTTCAAGAAAACCCAATTTTACGGGAACAGAATGCACCGAACAGACGATAGAAGATGTCCAGTCCCTCACAGGATGCACTCAGGTTGCCTGAGGAAACTCCCTTTGAGTATTTGAAACAGGATTCGGTTTACACACAGCTCATCTCATCGGCTGTGTCAAGTGTCTGTCCTGGATAATGTACGCTTAGAGACAGTAATTTTGTAACTCATTCTGGGGTACAGTGTCATCAGTGATTAAGAGATTGCTAGAATAATAATATGTTTGTATGACTTTACAGGGCAGCTTTTTTCTCCTTGTATGATCACATTTATTAAGACGGTCCTGTCAGGTAGGGGGGTATTAGCCTCATTTTACAGATGAGCACACTGAGGGTCAAAAAGTGCCCTGATTGCCTAAGGCCTCTCAGTAGAGGAAGGGCTGCTTCCACCCCCCCCCACCCCCGCCCCTTTCTGATTTCTCTTCTGCCCTATGGCTTTTTATTTAAATAGTGACCACTTTTCTTTTTTTTTTTTTTTTTTGGAGAGTAGGTCTTCACACCTCAGGAGGTACTGAACCTGAGAAAGGGGGTAAATTATGCTGGTATTTATTCTTTGTCAAAACACTTTTGATTTGCTACTAGTTCCTAATGAGAATAGCCACTAAAGAACAGAAGTCCCCTTTGCTGTTATTATCACTCATCTGATAATTTGCTGT
This sequence comes from Ceratotherium simum simum, assembly GCF_057802395.1. Classification (NCBI taxonomy): domain Eukaryota; kingdom Metazoa; phylum Chordata; class Mammalia; order Perissodactyla; family Rhinocerotidae; genus Ceratotherium; species Ceratotherium simum. The sequence goes on from NC_141913.1 coordinate 37,625,216, forward strand.
TGGTGAATGGGCATCAGCTTTTTTTTTTTTTTTTAATTTTTTTTTTTTTTCTGTGAGGAAGATCAGCCCTGAGCTAACATCCATGCTAATCCTCCTCTTTTTGCTGAGGAAGACCGGCTCTGAGCTAACATCTATTGCCAATCCTCCTCCTTTGTTTTCCCCCAAAGCCCCAGTGGATAGTTGTATGTTATAGCTGCACATCCTTCTAGTTGCTGTATGTGGGACGCAGCCTCAGCATGGCTGGACAAGGGGTGTGTTGGTGCGCGCCTGGGATCCGAACCCCGGGCCGCCAGTAGCGGAGCGTGCGCACTTAACCGCTAAGCCATGGGCTGGCCCGGGCATCAGCTTTGATACATCCTATATATACCAGTATCATGTGATACGTGCGTATGGTATACATGTTTATACAACACATACCTAGGTTCACATGGTGTGTTCACGGAGTCCTTATCAAATCCAAGGTTTATTCTTTGGTTACTGGTTTCAAAGCCATCAGATTTGAAGGGTGGACCCCTGAGAAACCATCTCAGGTTATACTCCCGGCCCCGCTCCATCTCCAGGAATGGGGAAGCCCAGAAAAGAGCAGAGAGCTCATACATGCCAGTATGTATTTCTCAGGGTTTGTGAATGTGAAAGTTCTCAGACACAGTCTGGAGGGTTGTTAGATTTGGCCAACGAATCAACTGTTCATTCACAAATGTATATCGAGCACCTACATGTTTGTGTATCTTGAAGCTCATACAAAGAAAATGTAACACGGGGTCCCTGCTTGCCAAAAGACACATTCTACTGTGGAGACAAATGTAAGATTCTAAGTCCAGCAAATGGTTCTCGAGCCCCTACCTTAGGCTAGATCCTCGACCCTGTTTGGGCACACAGAGATAGTGTGGCAGAAACAGCTGAGTTACAATGCAGTAAAACCGATGATTCACAGCTGACGGGAGGGAACAAATCATAAATATTTTAGAGCACTCACCCTGGGATGTAGTCAATTTCACATATGTTGGCAGGGGACTCATAGTGCCAGTTCCTATCCTGGAACAGATGCAGAAGACAGCAACAGAGGACGAACAGCTTTATGTCCCTTGTTACCCTGGACTTCAGGCTGTTTGGAGCCTCCCAGGTGGGCTGGGAGGTATGTTGTTCTGTAGAAGTTAAGCAGCTAGTGGGAAATGACCCCAAAGCCAACCAACAGGTTACTCTGCTGGGCAATGAGGAGCTGGCAAGTTGTTCTCCATGGTCCTGCCGCAGCTCTGCTGGGCTGGGATGGGCTGGGATAGGCTGTCTTCAGTGATAGGCTGTGGCTTTGGTCAAGGTCTTCCTTGGACCCCCTGGGTTTAGTAGTTTCTGTCTTACGGGTCTGTGTAGGTGTTTTAATATGGGTCTGCTTTTTATCTATCCCTAAACTCACTTCTGGGGTCCCTGACACTGTCCTCCAATTTCATCTCAGTTTGGGGGGTCCATTGCCCTTGTTTTAAGGTTCTGCTGTTTGCAGCTCAGATCATGAAGGAGGAAACAGGAGGGGGTGGTTAGGATGGAGAAAGAATCCCGAGCCCAGATAGAGAACAGGAGGTACAAACAGACGGGCAAATCGCAGTTTCTGGGAATTCTCCAAACTTGGTGGCATTTCTGCTTAGCTTACCCAATAATGTGGCAGCCCCTTTGGATGTTCTTTTGGGGGAATCCTCTACCTCTGGGCCTCACTGCTGACTCACTGGTCACCTGAGCTCAGCTGCTCACTTCTGGCTCTGCTCTTCTGCCCCCTGCCTCATCCTGCACGGCCTTTAATTTAGAACAATGCTGTGATGGTGGCCTTCTCCCTGATTTATCATCATGCTGACTATCGACATCTGCCTTGTGTTTCTGAATTAAACCCAGGCCAGAGCTGTGGTTCAGAACAGGGTGAGAACAGACACATCCTCCTATTCTGGGCACCCAGACTTGGGAAGGGCCTTGTTGATGAGCTGATGTCCATGGGAAGACCGCGAGGCCTGAAGAGGTGCAATGACTTGCCCAAAGTCTCAGGAGGCCCTTAGCAAAGTGGGACAAGAAATCTTGGATTTCAATACCTCATCAATCTTCTTGCTCTATACCATCATGCTTTCTGAAAAAAAGCAGGTTGTTACTTCCCAAAGAGCAAGAGGACTCTCCATCTTCTCTCCTTTCCTCTGGTTCTGGGAAAAGCTCTAGGATTGATATTTTAGTCTTGAGATTGCTTTCCTTCGAGACAGGCCTTCCCTGCCCTATCTGTCATCTTTGGCATCCAGGAATCTGGATGAGGGCATAGAATTGGGAGAGGCCCATTCCTTGGGGCCTTCCAACATTCTTAAGTTTGGTCTGCGGCTTTCCATTCCCATGGCAGGGTCCTCAGGAACCTCCTGAAAGCATTTGCAAAGCAGTATGTGCATTTTTCTAGGAAGAGGATCCGTAGATTTCATTCGATGCTCACCTGACAAAAACTCCTGGGTGGGAGGTGGTGGAATGGGTAGGGGGTTGACTGGCACTGGAGACTATTATCACACCCTATACTTGATTTGGCTTTACAGTTTGCAAAGTGTTTCACACAAATTATCTCGTCTGCTTTTTATAGTAGCCCTGTGAGGCTGTTATCGTGATTCCCATTTTGCAGATGAGGAAACTGAGCCTCCATGGTTAATGACATGCTGAAGTCACAAGGAAGCGGTAGAGCAGGGATCTGAACCCAGGCCTTCAGACCTCAAATCCAGTGCCCAGGGCTGAGGGGGTCCCCCATGTCACGTCACCATTACAGTTTTGTGCGCGGAGCTTCTTTATGTCCACTGTTGGCTCATATCCAGGCAAGGAGCCAGACCCAAGTGCTAACTTACCCAGGGGGTGGGATGGATAAAAGATGGGAGGCAGTTACCATACCTGTGATATGTGAAGGGGGGCCGGTTTGGGATGATTTCATGGAAGAGGTGAATTTGGGAGTAGGTCTTGGGTCATGGTGGATCTGGCGGAGGTTTTTGGCTGGGACAATGGCCCCAAAGTGGTAAAGGGGAAATTGTGTGTGCTTGGGGTGGGGGTGGATCATCCTGCAGTCAGAGGGCACCTCTCAATAGCAATTGGGCTCTGTTTCTATGCCCACCTCTGTGCCAGGTCCGGGGCTACAACAGGGAACAGGCACAATCCCCCGCCTTCAGGGAGCCCACTGTCTCGCAGGAGAGACAGACACTTAACGGTTAAATTCAGCATGGGGTGGTGAGCACAGTGGTCCAGAAAGTTCTGAGGGCCCTACAGTAGCACGGACGGGGCACCTGTTCTAGCCTCAGAGATCAGGGAGGGCTTCCTAAGGGAGATGGACCAGGAGCAGAATCTGAATGGATAAAAAAGATTTAGCCTGGAGAGGAGACAGGAGAAGGGCATTTGGGGGACGGAAAAGTGTGTGCAGAGGTGTGCAGGCCTGAGGCTACCTGGCTGTAGGAAGGACGGCAGCAGTGAGGTCAAGTACAAGGGCGGAGAGGCATACGGGGCTCAGATCTGAGGAGCTTTGGGAGCTTGGCTGAGGAGCTTGGCCTCCAGCCTGCAGGTAGAGCATGGGGGACAGGCTTGAAACAGAGGTGAGGCATGCTGCCATGGATCAGAAGGGGATGTGACCAGGAGCCAGGTGGCCACTGGGTTGAGGAGGCAAGGACAAGTTCCATACAGTGTGCAGGTCACAGGGATGAGGCCTGGCTGGAACCAGGGCCTTGCGTATGGGGATGGAGGGACGGTCATACCTCATAAACATTTGGGGGGTAAAGTCTGCAGTGATGGCTTGGCTCCTGGAAATAAGGGGGGGTGTCTCCGTGACTCCCAGGTCTCTGGCCTCACTGACCTGGTAGATGGGGGCGTTTATCCAGGTGTGAGCTTCTGGCTGCTGGAGCTGGTCTGCTGGGGTTGGGGTGAGAAGGAGGATTGTGGTGAGTTCAATGTTGGGCACGTCGAATTCGAATTGCAGAAGGATAGTCCAATGGAGCTGTCTTACAGACAACACAATGCCCGGGTCGGAAGCCGGAGGAAGAAGTGTGGGTAGAAGCGATAGTTCTGGGAGTGGGAAGAGGTCTTCTGCTGAGTGTGACCGTGGTTGGGGCTGCTGTGGACAATAAGAAGACCTCTTCCTCCCATTGTCAGAGAATCCTTTGTCACCCCGGGCTGCTGTCGTCAGGGAAGCCAGGCGGGGATGCTGTGTCATGCTGGAGGCCCAGCTGGCAGAATCCAGCAACAGCCGAGAGCGTTCTTCAGCTGGAAGCATTATAGTGAGTTAGGGGAGAGGCATTTTCATTTTTCTTTTTTAGCAAATATTTATTAGCGTTCATTTCCCTATTAGGTTTTATTTGCACATGCCTCCACCCTTCCTTAGCTTAGGCATTTTCATTTTTTAACATCTGTGGTGAGCAGAGCGCTGTCCCAGGCCCTTGGAGCATGAGTCAAGGGCAGGGAAGACGTGGACCCTGCTTAGGAGGAGCAGGCAGTCTAGTTGGGAGACAGGACGTTCACACAGGAAGCCACTAAAAAGCCGTAACAACCTGGGCAAATAGAATGCAAATTAAATAGGAAAGGGATGCAGACGCTTCTCTTCCTGTCATGCTGCATTTTTATAGGGCTGATGTGTTTCAGGCAGAGCTCCAATCTTTTCATTTTTAAATTCTCAGGACCTAAAATAGAGCCTGGCACATAGTAGGTGTTCACCCTGCGCGTGTGGATCTGCAGGGATGTGGCCAGAATTAGTTGTCTGGAGTGGGAGGTCAGCCAGGGCAGATTTCCTTGAACAAGTCCAAAGAGGGTATCCCAACCTTGATTTAGAATATTTTTGGTGCCACAGTGGAGTAAAAATCTTGAAAACCTTCCAACTACCAAGCACCTAGAAATGCTGCATAAAATATAACTAGCATCCTTTCAAAGAAGAGCTAAGCTCATAGAATGTAAGATAAATCCCCAGAGAACGCAAAAGTGAGTGTGGACGGTAAGCTTGTCCTTACGCTAGGCCAGTCCTGGGGGTGGGGGTGGTTGGTGGGTATGGAGGGGGACGGTTACTGGTGTCAGAACCAAACGGAGTTGAGTCCTGACAATGTCTTCTCCAGGGCTGGAGATGAGGCTGGGAGTTGCAGTGGAGACCCTGCCTAAAAATGAGCCCTGCAAAGGTTTGCACGCTTGGAGAAAGGATGGACTGGCCGTCAGCCTGTTGGCATGGAAGTGGGGGTGCTTGTCTGTCTTGGCCTAGATTTGGGGCGGGGAAAAATCTTCCCTGGAAACTTGAAACCTCAGGCCTGTTATGGCTTTGGATGCCCACTACACACGTGGTCCGGAGGTGGTCTGGAGGTCCTCAAGAGGAGGAATGAGCATATAAACCCTCCAGAGGCCAGGGTCCTCCAGCCTGTGGGTTCTAGGCTCTCAGGGGTCCTGGGAAGATTCTGGGGCTCTTCACCTTCACTGGCTTGGGTATCCATCTTAGAGAGATGCTGCAGGACCAGGGCGGCCCACCTGAGTAAGAAGGAGAGAGAGGTCTTAGTGGTAACCTTTTTTTTTTTTTTTGGTGAGGAATATTAGCCCTGAGCTAACATCTGTGCCTATGTTCCTCTATTTTGTATATGGGATGCCGCCACAGCATGGCTTGATGAGTGGTGCATAGGTCCATGCCTGGGATCTGAACCAGCAAACGCCTGGCCGCCGAAGCAGAGCGTGCGAACTTGACTACACCACCCGGCTGGCCCCTGGTGGGAACCTTTTAAAAGGGCCTTCGAGACAACTGCACACTGGAAAAGGCATGTGCAGGGCTGTGGAGAAAGGCTGTTCCTGCCCCAGGGCTTTGTCACTTAGCAGAAGCCTGCAAACAGCCCATCCAGGAAGGCCAGAATGTTCTCCTCTGCTTTTCTCAGGCCAGGTCTTTGCAGATGGGGCTTCTGTCTGGGTACCCCCTAAGGGTGCCCTATGCAGATGTCAACTGCTACCCGTCCCCTAGACCATGCACCACATTGTCTTCCTCATGCTCAGAGTCTAGAGTTCCTAGAATTTCAGACTTGGAGACATGTTACAGGTCACCAAGTCAATCCCGTACCTGGTGTGGGAATTCTGACCACATCGCACTTGCTCAAACGCTTCCCATGGCCAGAGTGTCCTGCTGTAGGAGGCAGCACCTTCCCTCATTAGAAAGCTTCTGCAGCTAGAAAGGCCTTTTATGTGCCTCAGCCACCACCCAGCCATTTCCACCCATCGCCCCTTCGCCTGTTGTGAGAGATGCTTTCCAGGCCTTTCGCCATCCTGCTTGCTTCTGCTGGAAGGGCCTTAATTTGTCAAGCTAAGATTCTGTGAGAATCCAGCCAGCTTCCATCCTACCTTCCTTAGCACAGAGGGAGCTTTTGAAGGTAGATGTAAGGTTAGCTGAGCTGGCTGCGGAGGTGCAGTCTGTGATGTAGAAGTTCTGAGAAGCTTTGGCTCCGTGCTTTTCAGATATCATGAAAGACGCGACAGCACACACCGCACATTCTTTCCTCCAACCCCCAGAATACATTTCAGCTTATAAGTGACTCAGGAACCTGATGCAGGGAGCTGATGCTTCTCGAGTGTCTGTTATGTGCCAGGCTCAGTGCCGGGCAGTCTCTGTGGGCCTCACCAATAAAAGTAATTTCTGGGAGAGAGGGAGACAGGAACATGGAAATGCCTAACTGTCGTGACAGTTGAGCCCTGAAGTTATTCAGAAGGAATGTGTGTGGTTCCCGCTGGAGTGGGCGGAGCGGACATTCCCCTGCTGTTCCCTTATAGGGCCTTCCCCTGGGGAGGCAGTGGCGATGTCATGATCTCACCACTAGCTGAGAACCCACAGGCCTTTGCCATCTTCCTGGGGCATTTGCTGAGATGCTTAGGAGTGTGAACCATGAGATCAAGAAAGTGGTCTGCTGGAGAGTCCACACCTCGGTGTGTCACAAACAGGAGAGTGTTCACAATCAGTGTTTTTTAGGGCATGCAGTTTTCTGTCTCTTGGTGTGGGTCTACGGTGCCCAGGATGCATATTTGTAGAATGAGGAAAGGCACTCGCTCATTTTGGACATCTTTCCAGATTCAAAACCCATTCAGTGTGGCCTGGCACAGTGCCCTGCCTGAGGACTTATGGATCTCTACATATTCCTTCCCTAAAGAGGAAGAAAGGTACTCCCCCATGCTGTTGTGGGTTGACTTGTATCCCCCAAAAAGGTATGTTGAAGTCCTAACCCCCAGTACCTGGGAATGTGACTTGTACTTGGAGATGGGCCCTTAAAGAGATAACTAAGGTCCTATGGGTGGGCCTAATCCAGTATGACCAGTGTCCTTAAAAGAAGAAGAGATTAGGACACAGACCAGAAGACACAGACCTAGGACACTTGGGACAGCCATGTGAGGCCATGGGGGAAGGCGACCGCCTGCAAGGCCAGGGAGAGAGGGCTCAGAAGAAACCATTCCTGCCGACACCTTTATGTCAGACTTCTAGCTGCCAGAACTGTGAGAAAATAAATTTCTCTTGTTTAGGCCACCCAATCTGTGCTCTTTTGTTATGATACCCAGGCTAAAAACCCAGGCCTGTGTGACTCCAAAACCTAGACTTGTTGCTCTGTGAGCTGCTGTGTTGGGGCCGTGGCAGAGATGTCTGTCAACTCAGGGATTAAACCAGTGGTATTTCTACTGAGACCCTGGGGTAATCCAATAATAACTTTAAAAACCTAACTTTTGTTAAGTATTACAGTGCTTAAGGAGCACTTTACATGTGATCTTAATTAGCCTTCACAGCCTCTATTTTATAGATGAGGACATGAGGGCACAGAGAGGTTAAGTAATTTACCCCAGGTCACACAGCTAATAGGTGGCATAGCCAATATTGCTTGAGTTTTGCCTCCCAATGGGCACACCCAGGGTATGCTGAGGTCCCCTTGTGGTGTTCTGAAAAAGTCACTGGTCTTAGGTCTGCCGCTAGTGACCTGGGTGATCTGCGACAAGTCACTTCACACCTGGATGTCTTCTCCCCGGTGACCTCGGATTGGACGAGATAATATCTAAGGCTCTGATGTTTCATTCTGAGGTTCCCAGCGCCCAGCCTCTGGGGCAGGGATTATATTCTCGGTGCGGAAGAATCCCTGTGACGTCATCGTCAGCATTTGCCCTCACCTAAGGCCTCTGCCCTGGATCTGCGTGATTTGGCCGGGTGCACGTATGGTTTGGCAATTTCCTGCTTCCCTATAAAACTGATTTTTTTCAATAAGGTGGAAATTACCCGCACCCTGTGCCAGGCCCCATTCTGGGTCTTTTAAGGATGTGGGCTCTGAGTTAGATCCACGGAGGGCTATGGGGACAGGGCTGCTGGTGTGGACAGGTTTTCCCTCCGGGTAAAACCAACGCGGTTGACTGCAGCCTCAACCATGCCAGAGAGAAACCAACCGCGCGGGCAGCAAACCTTGGGAGCCCAGGTTGAGCCAAAGGCCTCTTCGTCTTTAGCCTCATCCTGTTTCCACTTCCCATGAGACCCGGGTGGATGAAGGGGGATGGTGAGGAGAGGGCAGTGGCGTGGTTCCTGGATCCCGCAGACTGAAGAACCGGGAGGAGGTGGGCTGGGCTGCCTGTGGACACTCTCGGGGACCTGGTTTTAAACCTCTGGCAGCCCAGCTCCTGGTTGATCCCCATAGGGTTTTGGCGACTTTAGTTACCTCATTGGAGCCGAGTTTACTTAATGTATCTGTAATAGATTTTAGATTTAGAAAAGCAGTGGAATGTCAAATTCTAGTTCCCCAGGGGCCTGCTTATGACCGCCGAAGCTCCGAACCCAAGCTCTCTGGCTGTAGCACTGGGACCCGGGGAAGAGGCCTTCAGATCCCAGTGGTGAAGACCCGCTGAGCACGCCTTAAAGGATGGCATTTATACTACTGATGGACTATAGGCCGATTTTCAGTTCAGTGTCTATGAATATGTAAAAATTTTAAAGCCACGTATTCAATTAAATGTACATTAAATAAAAAAAAACATAACTAGTACATGGAACTCATAATTTCATTATTGCTTAGCAGGAAGCTAAGTTTAGTAAAAACTCAATACAAGGTCAATAATAATATTACAACCGGTACAGAGGTGTGACAGAAAACTCCAAGGTGGCGAATTTTGGGAAATGCGGCATAGGCAAGTTTGGGTTGGGTTTATGTCACTGGGCACCGGGAGAGTTTTGATGAATACAGGTCCAGTTTCAGGCCATGGCTACCTCTTTTCAAGTGACAAATGCGAGTTTCTAAATATTTACTTACATAAAACTTTTATACATGTGATTGTAATTGGAATTCACAAAAGGTGGTCGTTACCTAAAGGCAACCTTAGTAAGTATTTTTGTAAAGCAAAGAATCTTTTTAGATAGTCTCCAGTTTCTTTCGAAAGCACGTGTTTTGCAAATTTAGACTTTTAAACACTGACTTCTGCTATCTAGGATTTTGATAACCAGAAACTTCTTAATTGGCACCTGAATAACTTCAGCACAATGACGGTTAATATATTTAATGGTCAGAAAGATCATTTTAGCATCAAATTTGCTGCAATAAAGAGCGTTCCAGTTGCTATTCATTCTCCAACTGATGATAAAGACTCTTGTCTCAAGTTAACTAAGGGATGCATTTTAGCACTAACTCATCCTAGTAAACCTGAAAAAGCTTTGCTACTCATTCAGATAATCTATAAGAGTTATATTGACGTTGTGACAACCACTTTTAACACTGGACTCAACATTTTTAGGCCAGAATATTCTCTTCTATATTGTAAGCAATGGTGACCATTTTCTGAACCAGAAATCAGGATGCACATTTGAATTTTTGAACTCAGAACTTCTCCCAATTGTCATCTTGTATCTAGATTGGGACTCCGGGGTCTCATTTTCAAAATTGTTCATATGCTTATACAAGTTTAGAATTCTTTTTTTTTTTTTGATAAAAATATTGGTTCTACCTTCAGATCCTCCTCAGACTTACTTTCTCTTTCTAGTTTCTCCCAAAATATCTTAGCTCCTTACGATTCTGCTCCCAGTATGATGTATGTGTGGGTTTTCCACACCACCAAGCAATTCTCTGACACCAGCTGGGTGTCCTACAATTCAACTCAATTCCGACACTATCTACCTGGAGATAGCCTCAGATCCCACAGGTTAAAGGCTCAGTCCTACAAGACTGCCCCTTCACCTCCCAGCTTCAGATGCTGTGCTTCTGACTGGCTGGCTATAGATTGGAGGTGGAGGTTCCAACAACCCCCCTCATTGGCTTCCATTAATTTGTTAGAGAGGCTCACAGAACTCAGGAAAACATTTTACTTACTTGATTACCAGTTTATTATAAAAGGATATAACTCAGAAACTGACATACGGAAGAGATGCATAGGGCAAGGCATGAGGAAAGGGCATAGAGCTTCTATGCCTTCCAGTCTGCCACTCTCCCCGAATCTCCATGTGTCCACCAACCTGGAGGCTCTCTGAGCCCATCCTTTTGGGTTTTTAGGGAGGCTTCATTACATAGGCATGATTGATTGAATCATTGGTCATTGACAATCTATTCAACCTCCAGCCCCTCCCTCCTCCCCTGGAGGTTGGGGGTGGGGGGATGGGAATGGGACTGAAAATTCCAACCATCCAATCACGTGGTTGGTTCCCCTGGCAACCAGCCCCCACCCTTGGTGCTTTCCAAAAGTCACCTCATTAACGTAAACCCAGTTGTGGTGGAAAGGAGTTTGTTATGAATATCAAGACGCCTTTATTGCTCTTATAAATTCCAAGGGTTTTAAAAGCTCTGTGTCAGGGATGGTTGAAGACCAAATTATATTTCTTATTATAAATCACTTTGTGAATATAACAGAATGTTAAATCTGGGGCCTGCATTCCCACCCCAGCCCCCAAATTCCTAACAATCAAAAGAATATTTTTCTGTGTTACCTGTGGGAACAGATAGCTTTGTGACCTGAGCATATGATTGAAATTTAAGAGCCGATTCTAGTTATCATTGCTGTATAACAAACCTCCCCTAAATCTTAGTGGCTTAAACAATAATAATCCTTTATTCTGCTCATGAGCCTGCCATTTGGGCAGTGCCCAATGGGTGCAGCTCACCTCTGCTCCACGCTGCATCATCTGGGATGGCTCAACCAGGGCCAGATCCACTTCCAAGATGCTCATTCCTGTGGCTGACAAGTTGTGCTGGCTGTTGGTCTTCGCCATGTGTTCTCCACGGGGCTGCTTGGACTTCCTCAAAGCATGGAGGCTGGGTTCCAAAAGCTAATGTTCCAAGAAACAGGAAGGAGAAGCTGCCGATTCCTTAAAGGCGTGGCCTGGAAACTGGCTCATGTCACTTCTCTATACCATTGGTCAAGCAGTCGCTGAGCCCAGATTCAAGGAGGAGACACAGACCCTGCTTCTCTATGGGAGGAGTGTCAGAGACTGGGGGACCATGTTTTAAACCACAAGAGCTGATCTCACGGAAAGGGAGTGTCCTTCCTTTTCACCTTCCCTGAGACTTAGATTTCATCTTCTACTTGCAGCCTTTTGTGGAGGGATGAAAAAAGAAATGTCTGTAAAACCCTGTTTCTAACATTTGAACTCAGTTATAGTTAGTGTTTTATGTGAAGTCTCTTTTATATTCTAATTCTTTGACAAGTGGCTTCCCCTTGTCATGGGTGTGTGGGCTTCTTCATTTAATCAGTCACTCCCAGAGTTCCCTGAAATAGGGAAATGCAGGCCCTTGGCCTTCCTGGGTGGGAGTCCCCGCCCCCCCCATTGGTCCTTCCAGTCCTTCCATCATAGTCATCTCCCCCTCTCTGCCCCATGCTGGGCCATCCATAGTTATTGGCCTTCTCAGAACAAGACCCTGTGCTGGCTGCTCTGGGGCTACAGAGATGAATCAGGAGACACCCAGGCCCCATGCCCTACCTCAGGGAGCCCAGGGTGTGTATTGTACATGGAAAGCAATGGCCTCAGTGTCACTTTTTCTCAGGATATCCTCTTCAGCTGGCAGAACACAGTGGGAGCATGTCTGGCGGGAATGCAGTATTGACCACTTCTCTTTCCCTTTCTGGGGCTCTTGATTTTAGAAAGTGCCCCAGCCCAGGAGGGCAGAGACCTGCGTTCCCGCAAGTCAGATAACCCCCCACTCTGTTTTCCTCATCTGTAAAATAGGGAATTTGTCTGGTCCAGGGGTCAGCAGCTATGGCCCGCAGACCCAAGCCAGCCCAACGCCTTTTCCTAAGGGACGTTTTGTTGGAACACAGTCACGCCTACTGCTCTGTGTGTGCCTGGGGGTGCCTTTGGCTAGTAGCAGCAGAGACCATATGGCCTACAAAGCCTAAAATATCTACCCTCTGGCACTTTACAGAAAAAGTTTGCAGACCCCTGGTCTAGAATAATGGTTTTCAAACTTCATTTTAGCCCCAAAGTTCTTTGTTCTAATAACTTTTTAATTTTTATTTACCAATCAATCAATTCTTCTAACACTTACCATATGCCAGGCATTGTACCAAGAGCTTTAACATTATTAACTGGTTTAATCCTTATAAAAATCCTATAAGATGGGTATTATTATTATCATCCCCATTTTAGAAAAGAGAAAATTGAGACAGAGTTAACAGAAAGGTTAAGTAGCTTGCCTAAGGTCACACAGCTAATAAGTGGCAAGGGCAAGATTCAAATTCAGCAGTCTGGCTCCGGAGCCCACGTTCTTCCCTGCTGCTCCACGCTGCCCTCGGTGGGGGCCTGATGTGAAAACTGGGCGGAGCGGGGCGGGCTGCCTAGAACTGATACGGGGATGGTCAGCGTCTTCCCCTCATCCCTCCGATCCTCTCTCTGCAGCTCCAGGGCCCTCAGGGCCACGTCTGACAACCTCTGGAGGCTGTAAGTTTAGCAAATAGTAGGGTCCTAAGCTTGTAGAGGGGACTTGAGCTTCTTTTTGGTTTCTACTAGAGGAATGGGTCCTGGTTGTTAGGAACTCAAGCAGGCCCAGAGCTGTAGAGAGCACTGTTCCCTGTGAATCAGGACCACAGACAAACACCGTTTCTAGATGATCATAAATATGCCCAATAAAAATGAGTGCTAGGAGACCAAGGTCCGCATTTCAGAACAAGAAACCGCAAGAAGGCATCTTTCGATTAATTGCAATGCCCCAAACAAATATGAAAACCAGTAAGTCTATCTGGAGCCGTTCCCCGGGCTAGAGTGATTGACCTCAGAATCATGCCATAACATTCGGCAAGGGCCGACTTCCTGCACTGAATGTCACCTTCCCAGCTCCCTCCTACCCAGAACCACAGATCAGCCCTCAGGAGTTAAGAGATGAATGCTTTTCTTGGGAAGGTGGGAACCTGGGGCCGCAGACGGGCCCTTGGGGTCTTCCCTGCATGCTGATTAGCTGTCTTGACTGAGCCCGCTTTTCCCATATTGTGGAGTCCTCAGGGATGAAATATAGCCTTCCCTGCCTTTTGGGGGGGAAACGCTCCTAGGAGCAGGGAGGTGAGGGTGGCTTACTTTTACTGTCCGTGGAAAGCTGACCGTGATCTTGGTGGTGGTTTGAAGGTGACTGGCATCTTGGCGGAGAGTTTATTCTTTGGTGTTTTGGCTGATCTCAACAATGGTGTCTATTCAATTTAGTCATTTAAGAGGACTCCTGATTCCTAGGGGACCCCCTCTCCCCGCCAGCCTGTAGCTCCTGCTGTACAGAAGGATCTCTCCTGTTCTGAAGTTTTGCTGATCCTGCCTTTTCTCCTAGGTTTGTGTCCCTGCCTGCCTCAGTGGGTGGGTAGGGTGGGCTTTTTCTAAGCTCTCCCCTGCTGCCTGGGGTCCCTGGCCCTGCCTCCTCCCCCAGCCGGCAGCACACTGCTCCCCACCCCCCACCCCCAAAATGATGACAGAGTCTTCGTGACAACCAGGAATCCAGTTCCTTCTCAGTTGGAGATTTTCAATTTGAGGGAAGGCTTGTAAAGTCTTCCGATTTTTAGGGGGGAGTGCTTTTAGGCCACTCTTTGCTTCCCTCGGTTTATCCAAATAGGGGTTTTCCTTGTTTTCAGGAGCCAGCTTTTCTGAAGTGCTCCCTCCCTGCAGTCCAGCCTATTTTAGGCATGACTGGAATTGATCATTGGGTGTCCCAAAGGCCGGAAGGTCCCAAAGCAAAAGGGGCTTTTGTAGGAGTGAGTGGAATCCCTTCTTTTCCCGGATGCTCGCCTCCTCCTGGAATGCAGTGCAGGCAGGGGCCTTGGGGGGACCCGACTGCCCCTGCGGGATGGAGACCCTGCCTGGGTGGGGGCAGGTGGGGTGCAGGTCGGTGCCACAGTCTGGGGGCAGCTCCATGTGCTGCAGATGGCCCCTTCCCCAGGCCTCGATGCAGGTCCCCAAAGCCTGGCTCTCCTCTAGCTTGTCCTGGAAGAATACTTAACCTCGTTCATCTAGTGATTAACTGTAGACAGAAAGCAGGAGGTACTTGAATAAAATGAAGCTGTTTAATTTTGGGGAGTTATTTTGGAAACTGGAAGCTTGGTTCCCATTGAAGATACCTCATTAATATGTGTGGTTGTGTTTTTAACAACTTAAAAAATGTTATTGAAATTATGGTGCCACTACTGCATTAAAATACATTTGAAGAGAAGAACCGTCCCCTCCTATCACTTGAATATTGTGTTAATTTTTGCCTGTTATATCCCTTTCCCCTTTAATAGCAACTGGTTGATTTGCAGTTATGTTAAATACTTTTGTATACATAATTAGCTTGCTTTTTATTTGTTTCAAGGCCTGTTTGTTACCCATGTCCCCAGTTTTCTGTAGATCCACGCTCCACAGCTGTGTTGCATCACTGCCTTCACCAGCGACACATTCTCAGCAGAGTGTCTGGTTCTAGTTTGTGCTTCCGGCTGTCGAGGGCTTTTCCTTCCCTTCTCCTAAAGAAAACAGCTGAGAAATCGCCGGGATTGTCGTACCCTTAAATAACACCAGCTGCCACTCCTGTGTGTCGAGTGTTATGAATTTACCAAGTGCTGCCCCGCCCTGCATGTGGGGTGGGCAGGTCTTATTGTTGTCGCTCTACAAAGACGCTCAGAAGGATTAAGTCTCAGGCAGGGCTTCACAGCTGACACCGGGACCAGAGGCCACATCCTCTCTCTCAGCCTTGTGCTCTTGCTGCCACACCACAGGACCAGCCGCAGACACCAGGGCCCGGGCCTCTGTGCTTTGGTCCTGCACAGTGGGGATCATAATAGTGCCTAGTTCATAGGGCCACTGTGAGGATGAATGAGCTGTTACATGTGCCTAGGACGGTGCCTGGTGACGATACATGTGAGCTCTTATGAGGGACAGTAGTAGCTCCACCCATGTGGGGGACAGATGGATCGCATGGCTTAGGCACACCATCCAGAAATGCAGATACGACCTGTGCCCAGGTAAGTGTCATACAAGGTGAGAAAGTTGGGCCCACATGTGTGACTTTGTGGCTGTCCCTGATTGTGTGTTGCATGGTCCAGCCTCCAAAAGTCATGCCCTTTCCTTCATCAGGGCAGGTCGACAAGGACATGAGGCTGTTTATAGAGCTGAACTGATGACTGTTTGCGGGAACACAGTGCCCTTCAGGCAGGGATCTTGGCGTGCTCTGTGGGCTTTTTAACCCCCAGCAAGTGTTGCCAGCCCATTTTACAGACCGAGGCTGCGGTCACCAGGCATTCTGGCTCCCAGCCTTGCCTCACTTACTACCTTCTCGGTGTCACCAAGCATACGCACACACACAAAGGAATAAAACCATCAACAGTGTGTGATGTGTAAAGAAAGAGGGGGTTCATTCATTCATTCCACCAGCATGTACTACAATAAGCTGGGGGTGCAGCTGTGAGCAGAACAGAGCCTCTCCGAGCTTCCTGACCACAGACGAGCCCACGAGCAGCGAGGGAGCGAGCAGAGAGTGAGGGAGCGCGTGCTCTGATAGGGGATAAAGCTGGGCCAATGGCTGGAGGGCCCGGGAGGGGAGTGGTGACTGGGGTGTGAGGGCAGAGTCCTGCGGGAAGTAGGGAGTATAGGGAGGGGGGGAGGGGCGTGGTCTGTTTGAGGAGCCCCAGGAAGCCATTGCGCTGGAGGGGAGTGACCAAGGGGGAGAGTGCAGGCCATCCTGCAACGAGGACCTGGCGCAGGATCTTGGATGGACTTGGCCTTGGACCCATAGTAATGTAGGAAACCTTTGGAGGCTGTGAAGGGCGTGAGAGTGTGGGGCTCGGGGTATTATCTGGAGAGGGGAGCCGCTCTCACTTCTGACCCTGCTCAGGGCTGGATCTTTGGAACCTCCAGCATCTTCTGCATTTCTGGCTTATCCTGCTTCACAGCCTTCAGGTATGCTCCCCCCGTTGGGGACATTCCAGTGGTCTCAAGGGGCTAATGGCCCCCTCGCTCCTGTTGTGCCAGAACACAGGGCTGCCTCTTATGTGCTTTTGGCAGAATTCCCTCTGCCAATGGTGAGCTTCTGGAACTCGATATTTGCGCCACCTCTCAGTGAGCAGCGCATAGTAGGTCTCCCCAAAGCTGTAGGGAAGAGAGAGGAGCTAAAACTCAAAACCAGGTCCTGTGACTGTCCAGCCCCTCAGGGAGGCACTTAGAGAGGAAGGAGTCGAGGTTTCATGGCCAAGATGGGCTTGTTGTGTGTGGGGCTTGCCCTCACAAGGGTTGAGGGCAGGGAAGGAGGTCAGCCCGTCCACAGCAGGGACACAGCGGAGATGACCTTCCCTTGCTGTGGGCAGCCACCTCATTCCACTGCTTGGTTTTGGAGGTGACAGCTGGGACAGCAGCTGCTGCCTCTGGGACTGGCCTCTTCCTCTCGCATGCCTCTTTGAGAGGCATTTCCCTTTGGGGTGGGAGTTCTGGTTCTCTGTTTCATCCAGAAGGAAAGGATAGCTTTGGAAAGTCTACAGAAACCCCCTTGGGGATAGCCCCGGGTGGATGATGAGAGGCACTTTTTGGAAGGGATAAATAAAGCTGGAGTTATGCCTAAAGGACTTAACAGTTATGACAAAGGACAGGGCTTCTTCCGCACTCCTATTTGGGTTGCAATACCCCACAGCCAGGAGCCCACCTAGCTCAGGCCTGGCTGAGAGACTGTCGATTTGGATTTTCACTCAATCATTAAATTTTTTAAAAGTCAAAGAGTTAATAGTCTCATTTATTCAGCAAACTTATTCAACAGATATTTTTGAGCAGCTATACACCGGGCTGTTTTCTAGGAGCTGGGAATATAGCAAGTGAACAAAACAGACAAAAATTCTTGCACATGGGGTCTAATTTTATAACAAGAGGTCATCTTTAAAGAAAGACACTCCCCCCCCCCAATCTTTAAGTAGTAACTCCTGGAGTTTGCAGAGGCATTGGTTTAAGGATCGTTAGCTTTGCGACGGAGAGGCAGGGACAGTGGGGGTAGTTGGGATGACCAGGGACAGAGGGAAGCAGAAGCAGTGTCACCAGAGGCCAGGCAGACAGGGGGGACATCCAGCACTCTTGCGATGTGGCAAGAGTCAGGGAAGAATGAGCTTCTGTTTACAAAGTTGAGCTTGTAAATAGCTATTTCTGAACATGTTTATATTACCAAGGTAACAGCCCCGACTGGTCTTCTGATAGACCAACAAGTGTTATTGAATATTTTCTTTATGCCTGGGTACACAGGGCTGGTGGGAAGATGTGCTCCCTGCCCTAGGGACTAACATGGTCAAGCAATTTGCAAACAAAACAAGGGCAGTTCTGTTCAGTTACCTCATGTGGCTGGACCTGAGAGCACTACAGAAAGAACTCAGTGAGAGCAGTCGTGGAAGGCTTCCTGGAGGAGGTGGCTCCTAGGCTCATCAGAAAGAAATGGGGAAGGTGTTCTCAGAGAGGTGGTAGCATGTGAGCACGGCTTGTGTCCATCAGGCAGTGTGACTGGTCTGTCACAATGGAGTTGGCGATAGAGGGGGCAGAGGTTAGAGGGCAGGGGCCAGTGCAGGTCAGTGGGGGCTTGACGTAGTCTGTACCTGGGAGCCATTGAAGGTTTTGCAGCAGAGGAGTAACCTGGTAATGGTGATGTTTTCGAGTGTTTAGGGTGTCAGTGATGGTGGGAGAGAGCTGTTAGCAAATGAATGTGAGTCCAGAGAACCAGGGTCCTGCCCAACGAGTCATGGGGTCACGGACACATCACTCACTCTTTCTGTGCCACAGTTTACCTCATCTGTAAAATGAAAATAAGATTTCTAATCCTAGCTGTTTCACAGCTTTGCTGTAAGTCTTAACTTTGAGAATATATGTGACAACGCTTTAGAAAAAAAAAAAGCGTTAATTCAAGAGAAAAATCCAGGCTATTGGTGTCAGGATCCCCTTCTCACTTTCACTTCCTGTGCCTGGGACACAGCAAGAAGTGAGAGAGGAATCTCATTTTCTTGTGGGTAAATGACATTGTCCAAACATCAGAGAACCCAGGAGGGGGGACGTGAGCTCAGGAGTATCGGCCCACCATTTGCATTTGATCCTCACACCACCCCGAGGGGGGAAACTGAAGGAACCCTGAGCTGGAGCTGCAGCCCCGGGGTCCGGCAGCTCGTCAGCGACGGAGCCTGACAGACGAACAGGGCCCTGACAGACTCTTCTGTGTTAGTCTGCTGGGGCTGCTGTAACACGGTGCCACAGACTCGTGCTTAAACAACAGAGATGCTTTTTCTCAGGATTCTGGAGCTGAGAAGCCCAAGATCGAGGTGTCGGCAGGTCTGGTTTCTCCCGAGGCCTCTCTCCTTGGCCACTTGCTATGTCCTCACATGGTCTTCCCTCTGTGTGTGTCTGTGTCCTAATCTCTTCTTATAAGGAGGCCAGTCCTATTGGATTAGGGCCCACCCTAATGACCTCATTTTGCCTTAATTACCTCTTTAAAGGCACAATCTCCAAATACAGTCATAGTCTGAGGTCTAAGGTACCGAGGCTGAGTTAAGACTTCAACATATGAATTGGGGGCGGGGAACAGCATTCAGCCCATAAACCATTCTGACATTCTTTCAGAATTTCCAGAGTGTGCACGGGTTTGAGTGGAAAGGCACACTCCTGGAGGAAGAGGGGAGTGAGAATTGTAAAATTGCTGGGCACTGTCTTAGACCTGATTTGGGGGAGGTAGCCCCATGGAGAAATATGACAAGACAGACACAGATGAGTGAATGATTTGTGTGCCCGGCAAACTTGAATTCACCTAAGTCAACTTCACAAACAAAAAACCCCTGTATTTCAAAAATGTTCAATTAACTCGCTTTAGAAAAGATTTCATAACAGGTTTTGTTTAAATACCCAACCTCACTCATATACTTAAAAAGTGATTTGGTTTAACACCATGTGATTAAAGTACTGCGTTTTCAGAGCCTGGCCATTAAAAGCAGGAGAGACAGCCTGTAATTAGAATTTTGCTGAAACTCCATCCTCCAACGACTAGCTCAGTTCACAACAGTTGACAGTTAAAGCAGCTGAGGCACTCGCGGGTCCTTCCCCTGCAGGTAAGTGTGTGCGGGGAGCCCACCAGTCCTGGGGGAGGGCAGCACCCATCGCCAGGCTCCTGCCTGGGCCTGGGGCCTGCGTCCTGCTCTCCTAGGAGCCAACGCTGGGTCTGTGCCGGCAGCAGTGCAACGTAGTCCCTCTTGATCTCTGTCACTTGGGGGCAGCGACCTTGGTCCCCTGTCAGTTTAGAGGGCAAGGGGACATAGACCAATGAACATTAAGTGTTGTCCAAACCTGAGGTTAGCGATTTCAACCTGCAAACATTTTACTCTTCCCAGAGCTGCAAACATGGCCAAGATGATTGTTAATTGACTAATTTCCAGTCTTCCCTATAAGTGGAGCACATTGCCTGGCATGGGGGGAGGAAGCAGAGATCAAAACGGCCCTTACCCACCCCCTAAGAGAGGAAACGTGTATGACCAGGAAAGCGTGTGTGTGACTGATCCATTTGCAGGGAAGCGTGTCATGATGCTTAGAGCGTAAAAGCTGACGATTATTGGGAGGAAGAGCACTTGTCATCTAGTGCAGAGGAAACGGGGGTTTAATAAAGCCGGTTCTTGTTGGGTGTTAGATTCTGTCCTTCCATCATCAATATTTATTAAGAATACTGCGGGCCAGGGACTGTGCTGGGTACTGAGGGCCATATGGTAGTCTCCTCTGGCCAGAGAGCCTTCAAGAGCAATTCTAGAAGGTCAAGTACTTCATTCCTGCCCTGAAGAGACGCACAGAGTAGTGGAGGAGACAGACATTCACACACAGAGTGGACGAGAAGCCCAGGGCGCTGTGGGAGTCCCTGGAGGGGTGCCTGGTCCAGCTTGGGGAGTCAGGATGTCTCCTTATGGAAGTGTTGAGTAAGTTGAGAGCTAAATCAAAGGATACAGGGGAGTTATTCTGGCTAAGACGTGGGGACAGGAATGCTTAAGGCAGAAAGAACATTATATGCAGAGGCCTGGTGGTGAGACCGTGCATGGGTGGGGGGTGATTCAGGTACTTCTAAGGGCACAGACTTTGAGGAGAGTGGAGAGAGGTGAAGAATAGGGCTAGATTGTTGAGCAGAGGCCAGAGTGTGAAGCCACACAGGTGGAGGTGAGTAACCAGACCTTGCCCCAGGATTCTGAAGCCAGAGATCCTGTGATAGGTGCCTTGGGCTGGAGTGACCACAGTGCTAGGCCGTCTGGACACGGCCTACCCACTGTATATGGTGCTCGGAGGTCTCATTCAGACCCCTCATTGGCATCCAGACTGGAATATTTGTTCTTTGATTCTACTGTGAGGTTTGGATGGCCTCCTCGCCCTTCACACCAAGCTGCCTGGCTATTTTCTGGGCTGTGGCTGCCTCTGTGCCCCTTCATGCCAGTGCAGATCTCTTCAGAGCCTGGCAGCCTTTGTTGTTTAGAGTATATAAACCAACTCAAAGGAACCAAACCGTGAGTATTGGTTAGTAGCAGAGCCCAGAAATAACCAGGGGTTAAATAAGATAGAGATTATTTTTCTCTTCCATAAAACAGGCCTGGAGGTAGACTGGCCAGAGCTGTATGCTGGTTCCATGGGACCAAGGCCACTTCCATCTTTTTGTGCCACTATCTTCTGCATGTGGCTGTTTTACTCAAGGTCACCTCATGGTCCAACGTGGTTGCTGGAGTACGAGCCCTCACACCCTCATTCTGGGCAAGAAGGAGGAGGAACTGGAATCAGTTTTCATTGGTCACCCCTATCAGCAGGGGAGGCTGGGAAATGTAGTTTTCCAGCTGAGCACTTACCCAAGGTTCTGTTAGTAAGGAGGAATGGGAGAATGGATATTGATTAGGCAACTAGCAGCCTCTGCCATGGGATGTTATATGAGTGAGCCAGGGAGGACCAGCAGTTCTCCGAGGGCCTGGCTCTGTGCTCCCTCTCTATCTGCAGCGCTCAGCCACGTGGCATAGGAGATGCTGCTGAAGGGGCAGGCGAATGAGACAATGACACGATGGAAACCCTAATTCTGATAAGCCACCAACAAGCCCAGGTGACCAAGCGTGTTGTACTTGGATGATCTCAGAGTAACAGCAGGACTGTGCATGGGCTGGGTCCTGGCCCCACTTCTTACTTAGACAAGTCATTTACTTATTTCTTTGAGCCTCAGTTTCTCCTCCTTCAGACAGGGAATAATCCTACTCCTGCAGGTTTGAGCAAGGATCAAACGAGACAGTAGACTATACCTAACTATATAAATGTAAGTTTGTGGTGCTGATATGGAGCTTGCTTGGCTGCTCAGACTCTCTTCCCCTCCCTCTTGATAAAGTCTAGGAGGTTAGATTACTTTTCTGAGCTCAATTATATATACTGACTTCTCTCATAGTCTCCACTCCACCCACCCAGGCCACAGGAATTATAATATCTGCTTGTGTTTCCAGCATCTTTCTTGCGAAGAGCTCAAAGCCTTAATTATCTCTGAACCATCTAATATGCCAAGATACAGGAGAAGCAAGAATCATTATTTCCATCTGGAAAATGGGCAAGTAACCCACCCCAGGGTCAGAGCTGCAGCTAAAAACCGGGACTTCTGACTCCAAGCCCGGAGCTCTTTCTCCTGAAATAGTCTTTACAGACCTTTTGTTTTAAAGCCACAGGTGCAGCTCTTCAAAGTAATTCTTAGTCAGAGGCCCAGTGCACAGAACAGGGAGCAGAATGCCACTGGCTGCCCTGCCCTACTAGCCACGTCCCTGGAAACTGCCCCTAACTCTCCCGGGTGCCTGGGTGGGCTGCTCTTGTTCCCTCTGGAAGCATCCAATTCACCAGCTGCCCAAAGCTCTGTGTTTTGAGTGCTCTGGGGGGCCACAGGAAGTAGAAACCCTAGCCCTCCCCTTAGTTGGGGAGATGAGGAACGGGGAAACGGTCTAAGGTCAGCCTGTCACAGTGACAGATGTCATCGCACCCTGGCTCCAGCCTGGGGTGGAGACCCTCACGGTCCAGGCCCCACCTGCCAACCCAGCCCAGACTCGTCTCCCACTCTCCCAACACCTTACCCCAAATATTTCCTCAGGGCGTGCTTCCAAGCTTGAAAGAATTATAAATTGGGTGGAATAACCACATACCCCAAGACAGGTAATTATAACATTATCCATTTTTCCTTTTATATTTTTGAATGTTTTTTCACTATTTTTTTTGCCAAGCTTCCTAACTTTTTAGTGAATTTGCCTCTTTGTCCTCACCTGCCTTCTGTGGTCCACATGCATTGTCTAATAGCAATTTAATTTTTAAAATTTTTTTGAAGAGGCAATACATTTAGACAGTTCAAAAATAAATTCAAAATAAAAAGATATGCTCTGGAAGCAACCTAAATGTTCACGAACCAATGAATGGATAAATAAAATGTGGTGTATCCATACGACAGGATATTATTTGCCAGAAAAGGGAATGAAGTACTGATGAACACTACAACATGGATGAACCTGGAAAACATTGTGCTAAGTGAAAGAAGCCAGACGCAAAAGTCCCCTATTCCATTTATATGAAATATGCAGAATAGGTAAATCCATAGAGACAGAACGAAGGTAGGAGGTTAGCAGAGGTGGGGAGGTAGGGGAAAGAGGGACTAATACTTAATGGCTTTTCTTTTGGGGTGATGAAAATGTTTTGGAACTAGATAGAGGTGGTGGTTACACAAATTGTGAATGTACTAAATACCACTGAATTGTCCACTTTAACATGCCTGAAATGGTTAATTTCATGTTATGTGAATTTCACCTCAATAATTAAAAAAAAAGTAGATATGCTCTGTGAAATATGAAAGTATTGTTTTTGTTCTGTCCCCCTCCACCGTCCCCTTCCTTCTTGCCCTACTCCCTCCTAGAAATAATTTTTTTAAAAACCTTTTGTTATTGAAAATTTCAAATAGATGTAAAAGTAGACAGGGTAGTATAATGAACCTCTGTGTACCCATCACCCAGCTTTCTCCATTATCATCTCGTGACCAGGCTTAATTCTTTTCTGCTGTTCATTTGTCTATCCATGGATTATTTGAAGCAAATCCCAGACACCATATTATTTCACTCATAAGTAATTCAGTATATATTGGTAAAATGTAAGAACTCTTTTTAAAAAACATAACCACAGTAGGTAGCACTTTTAATAATATTTTTTTTCTCCTTTTAGTGTTTTTTCATGCACTATGGGGGGAATGTATTCTTTTTTTTTTTTTTTGTGAGGAAGATCAGCCCTGAGCTAACATCCATGCTAATCTTCCTCTTTTTGCTGAGGAAGACTGGCTCTGAGCTAACATCTATTGCCAATCCTCCTCCTTTTTTTTCCCCAAAGCCCCAGTACATAGTTGTATGTCATAGTTGCACATCCTTCTAGTTGCTGTACATGGGACGCCGCCTCAGCATGGCTGGAGAAGCGGTGTGTCGGTGCGCGCCCGGGATCCTAACCTGGGCCGCCAGTAGCAGAGCGCATGCACTTAACCGCTAAGCCACAGGGCCGGCCCGGAAATATATTCTTATTTTCTCCTTCCTTACATCAAAGGGACCATACTGAAAATGCTATTCTGTTCCTTGCTCCTTTCACCTAACAGAATATTCTGTAGATCTCTTCCACATCAGCATCTAGTGATCCTCCTTGTTTTTTTCTCAGGATAGAATATTCTATCATATGGCTGTCATTTATTTGCACATCCTCTATTTCTGGATGTTTGGGTGGTTTCCTGATAGTCTGAGCTGGACGCTATGCAGGCTGAGAAGCCAAAGGCAAATCCTATTTGGCTGCCGGCCCCAAGGAGCCTGGATTAGGCAGGTTATCCAGAGAAACAGAACCATTAGAGAGAGAAAGAATCCTCCCGGAGTCCTCTGTTCTTCTCCATGTGGTATCTCTATGTGGTTAGCTTAGGCTTCCTTCCGACATGGTAGTCTCAGTGTAGTGGGTCTTTTTTCAAGGTGGCTAGCTCCCCTCAGAACACAAAAGGAAAAGCTGCCAGGCCTTCTTCAGACTTGGGCCTGGAACAGACATAATGTCACTTCTGCTGCATTTCTGAATATGCTGTCACACCCTGGGAAGTGTGGATACTGTTCTATCCCCATAGGATGTGGGAGAATGGATACTCAATAAATATTAGCTATTTTATTAGACAGAGCACTAGACTGTCTGAGACCCAGCTCTTGGGGTCACTTCCTGCGTGACCTAGCCCCAGACTCACTCCTTCTCTGAATGGGGATAATAGAAATATTAGCCAGTCACCTGCCTGCCTCCCAAGGCTGCTGCCAGGTCCAAATGAGTTAAGACAATAATAGCTATGGAAGGTGTTGGCAGCTGGGTACTGCAGGGTTTTGGGAACCTCCCTCCGTGGAGCTCCCACCCCCACACGGAGCGAGTCTCGTCTCTGCTGCCAGGACTCCTGCGGGCAGGATCCGGGGCGCAGGAAGGTCCCAGCTCCTCCTGAGGTGCCTAAACAGGCCACCTGTTGGGGTCGGTGGGTAGGGCTCAAGGCCAGTGGGTCATAAGGTGCCCCCTTTTGCTGAGTGTTTACTATGCCCTGGGGGCTTTACAGCTCTTAGGTCTTTTCTCATGCACCCTCTTAGCAGTTCTGTAAGGCAAGTGTCACTTTTGCCCCTTTGACAGATGTCCCCACGGTGACACAGCTGAGTGACAGAGCCCGAACTCCAGCTTGGGCCGGTCAGGCTCCAAACCCCATGCCCTTTACCCACAAAGCTGGCTGGGGAGAGAGACTCTTGGCAAAATACCAGAATTTTCCTCACTGTGAACACTGTCGACATTAATTAGATTAATTTTCACTTTTCTTTTGCCTTCGGGAGTTTAAAAATGATGCAGTGGGATTGCAGCAATGCACCATGAGCAGAGCTGCAAGTTCTGGTGTGAGAACCTCCACGCCCAAGAATTAGTCAGCTGCACATTTATTTAACCATGTGCCCCCTAGGAAGCACCCCGTGACCCCACGAGAGGAGGGATGGTCGGTGGAGGCCCAGCCTCTTGGTCTGGCTCTCCTCTCCTGGGATGTTCTCTGCCCCCTAGGCCAGGACTGTCACAGATGCTCCTGCCCAGCATGCATTTTTATCAAAGCCGCTTTGAGCACACGTCTACACAGGATTGTGGCCCCAAGCCTTGGTTCTCTGGAGTAAATAAACAACAGCAACCACTTATGGGGCCTCCTCTTTCCAACATAAACTGTTGAAGTCAGGGCTTTTGCTGTATTAAGGCCTTAGTAAATGAGATGCTTTGCCCAATCCCAGTCTTGCTTTTTCACCCCGGGGAGTCAACAAGAAACGTTTGTGGAGGCCCGGGGCCTGCCAGGCAGGGCTGAGCTGGAGAAACGTGCGTTGTGGAACAATCGGCCTCAGAGAGAACTTGCCAGAGAACAGTTCGGGTCTGTGGATCGTCTCCCTCACCTCGGACAGCAGCGCCTGCGGGCAGGGCACCCAGGTGCCCCTTGTCCTGGCGCGAGAGCGTGCTGAGGTGTGGGCCTGCCTTCTGGGAGCCGTGGGTGTGCGGTCACTCGCGCCGGGGCCGCCCAGGGCAGCGCTGACCTTTGCAAGGGCAAACACGTGGCCTTTGGGGCTTTGCCAGGCCAGTCACCAGCCCAAGAGAGAAGCACTTAATACAGCATGATTTTCCCTTCTCCCTCGGCCTGGCCATTTTTACTGGGAAACCAAAAAGACATAAGCATCGTGCAGTAGTTGTGGGGGCGCTGGGTCCACCGGTACCTTATGGCCTTTCCTGAGATGGGCCTTCATCTGAGGACCTTTGCCGTTTCCCCCGCATCTCGCGGGCATCCTCGCCCGGGCCCTCACTCACTCACTCCTCTCGCCTTCCAAGTCCTCTTTCTGTGCAGTTCTCTCCTTCAGCCAACACAAACACCAGAATAAGTAGGCGAAAAGCCGCCTCTGACCAAAGACTCTTCTCCTTTCCAGATTCGCTGTGCCAGCTGAGGCATAACCGTTTATTCCCTGACACTAAGTCTCTGGTAAAACTCAATAAAACCTGGTCCCGTGGAGGCCTCAGTACAGGATCTGTGTGACAAAGACAAAGAAGACAGAAGAGGGCCGGCCCTGTGGCTTGGTGGTTAAGTGCGCGCGCTGCAATGCTGGTGGCCCGGGTTCGGATCCTGGGTGCGCATCGAGGCACCACTTCTCCGTCCATCCTGAGGCCGAGTCCCACATACAGCAACTAGAAGGATGTGCAGCTATGACATACAACTATCTACTGGGGCTTTGGGGGGAAAAAATAAAATAAATAAAATCTTTAAAAAATATATATATATAAAAAAAAAACAAAATTTAAAAAAAAAAAAAAGAAGACAGAAGAAAAAAGGACATAGGTAGGATTCGGTCTGCTAAATGTACCCTTTACAATTCTTCCATTTAGACAGTAATTCTCTATTCTCCTTCATAAGCTTGATGTTTGGGGATTCAGGGCTTGTCTTTCTAGGGTTTTGTTTTCTGGCGTTCTCCGTTGAGGGGAGAATATTCTAAAAGGTTGAAATCGCTAATTGTTCTTAAAACCTTGAGAGCTGCATCTGTGGAATGTGTGATCTTAGAGCCCTGTGTGTTGCAAGCCACGATAGCAGATGGGCATGTGGGGCCCCCAAGGGAGTGTTTTGAGGGGAATTACTGAAGGGAAGTCATTGTAGCTGTTATGGACATGCCATCGAAGAGTGAATCTGATCAGAGGGACATCTGTAAGGCACAGGTGGGAGGTCAGGCATGAGTCACGGCCTCTGTTCCTGTATGGTGACCCAGGGGGAGCGGGGTCTGCCCAGAGCCCCCATGTCGTCATGTGACACCGAGCATGGCAGACTGGCCTGAGGGACTCAGACTGACTCTCGGGAACTTGAGGTTAGAGACGTGAAAAGAAAACCACAAGATGTCGTGACTCTAGAAAAATGCTGCCGCGTCCGCCTGAGGCAGGGAGTTTGGGTAAAATGGAATCTGACGTGTGTCCCCGCCTCAGGACCAGAGGGTGGTGACAGAGTTCAGATTTTTGAGGCAGGTGGTGTCAAAAGCCACATCCAGAGAAATAGTCTTGTTTGGGGACCTAATCTTTTGCCCTAAGAGATATTAATCCTGACAGAGCGTGGAGGATCCGATTCCTGAGACATGTCCTTCCTTCCATCTGACGCCTCTCGCATCTGAACTTCCTTTCAGTCTTTAGCCACTGTCTAGAACATTTTCTAGATACATCATTTTCTAGAACATCACCACCAGAATATTTTCATCACCTGCTGTACCCATTTGCAGTCACTCTCCATTTCTCCCCAACTCCCTTAGCCCTAGACAACCACTAATCTACTTTCTTTCTCTATAGATTTGCCTATTCTGCACACTTCATATAAATGGAGTTATGTATAATATGTTGTCTTTTGTATCTGGCTTCTTTCACTTAGCATAGTGTTTTCTAGGTTCATCCATGTTGTAGCGTGGATCAGTACTTGATTCCTTTTTATTGCTGAATAATATTCCATTATGTGGTTATACCACATTTTAATTTATCCGTTAATCAATGGATGGACATTTGTGGGTTGTTTCCATGTTTTGGCTGTTATGCATAATGCTCCCATGAACATTGATGTGCAAGTTTTTGTGTGGACATATGTTTTTAATTTTCTTGGATATGTACCTCAGAGTAGAATTGCTGGGTTACATGGTAACTTATGTTTAACCTTTTGAGGAATTGCCAGAATGTTTTCCAAAGAGGCAGCACCATTTTACAATCCCATCAGCAATGTATGAGGATTCTGGTTTCTCCACATCCTCACCAACACTTATTAGTATCTGTCTTTTTATTATAGCCAGCCTAGTGGGTTTGAAGTGGTACCTCATTGTGGTTTTGATTTACATTTTCCTAATAACTAATGATGTTGAGCATCTTTTCATGTGCTTTGTAGTGGTAAAAGCCCAGGTTAACCTGTTCATCTAAGGGGTATTGGCCACTCGTATAACTTCTTTGGAGAAATGTCTATTCAAATTTTTGCCCCTTCTCTAATTTGGTTATTTTATTGTTGAGTTGTAAGAGTTCTTCATACAGTCTGGGTATTAGACCCTTATCAGATACATGATTTGCAATATTTTCTCCGGTTCCATGGGTTATCTTTTCACTTTCTTGATGATGTTCTTTGAGGCACAAATGTTTTTAATTTTGATGAAGTCCAATTTATCTTCCTTATTTATTCTTTCATTGCTTGTACTTTTAGTGTCATAGTTAAGAAACCATTGCTTAATCCAAGGTCACAAAGATTTATTCCAATGTTTTCTTCTAAGAGTTTTATAACGCTCTTACATTTACATCTGTGATCCATTTTGAGTTAATTTTTGTGTATGATGTGAAGTGGAAGTCCAACTTCATTTTTTTGCATGTGGATATCGAGTTGTCTCAGCACTACTTGTTGAAAAGAATATTCTTTCCTCATTGAGTTGTCTTTTTCTTTTTATCATGCCTTTCTCCTACTCAAAAATAACCTTCTCTCTCTCTCTTTCTCTCACACACACACACACACACACACGCACACAGCCCTGCAGCCTGCCCTGAAGCAGCGGTCATCTCTGCTGCTTAAGGGAGGCTTCCATGCAGCCCATGTCTTTGTCCCCAACTCCCAGGATTCCTTCCCAGATGGATCTCTGCTTACTCAGTTCTCTTTATGTGTTCTTTTGTCTCCCTAGATGGGAGTATTCAGCTCCTTCAGGGCAAGGGCATGAAGGAGGAGCTGCATGTGACCTAAAAAGCCTACACTAATATGTTATCTTTCCACAGCTGTATTTCTAGCTCCCAAGACAGATGTAAGCTTTCCCAGGCATGACCCTCGTGGAGCCCCTCATCCTTCTGAACAGTGTTCACTGACTGGATAATTAAATGGAGGCTTCTACAAGGCCTCTGGCTGACAAATTGTTCACTAAAATGGTAGTTCATCCACCTATCCATCCATCCATCTACCCACCCATCCATTCATCCACCCATCCATCCACCCACCCAACCATCCAACCATCCATCCCACCATCCACCTACCCATCCATCCAACCATCCATCCCTCTATCCATCCATTCATCCATCTACCCATCCACCCATCTACCTCATCTATCCATCTGCCCATCCATCCATCCACCCATCTACCCATCTACCCGTCTACTCATCCACCCATCTACCCATCCATCTACTGAGAAAGAACAGGGCTGGCTGCTTGGCCTCTGGATGCTGGCTGGATCAGCATGTGTTATAAGTTTGTATTGTTGTAAGCTCAGAATTATCTGATCATCCAAGGGGTAGCCAATTTACAAGGAAGCTGGTGTTTGAGGTTACCCTGGCTGTTGTCCCTGGCAGAATGCTTGGTGAGGGTCATTGGCACAGGGGCCTTTTTGGTGTGTGTGGGAGGGGTCTCCTCAGGAAGCCAATGACACATGTCTGACCTGGTGAGCAAGAGTTAGAGCAGAGGAACAGGGTAGTCTCAGGGGCCCCCTTGTTCCACTCCAGGAATATTTCTGTCTAAATTGTGATTTCTGCTCATTAGAATTTAGTGCCACAGGTTAGAGGTGGAGGCTGCTGAGAAATTCTCACTCTCGGGTGCCCTGTGCAGACCACCAGCCTTCAGCAATAACATCCTTGGGACCTCTAGTCCTTATATCAATTACATTCTATGAGTCCTGAAATTGGGCCCAATCTGAACCACTTTGGACCCCCTGATGCCTTGGTAGAAGCATCCTACTACTATTTTGGAAATAGGGTTATTGACTTTGACCTCCCTTTTTGGGACACTCTCTGACTGGGGCTTTTATTCCCAGGTACCAGCCACTGTTTGCCCAGACCACTCCTCTTTCTGGGTGCTCAGGTTCTGTCTGTCCCAGTGTGCCAGGCTGCTTCCCCCATTGTGGGACGTTCTTTCTTAGAGTTCCTGTTCTCCTGCCCTGCAGGCTGGTCTCTATGTCCACTCCTCTCTGACCCCCCAAGTATCTGGGGTCTGGCCTGGGCCTCAGTGGGGGACAGGTCCCCTTGGAGGCCTTCGGCAGCATGTAGATTCACCGGGGGACTAGATAGCAACTAACCCACTTGCTGGAAGCAACAGAGCCTTGCTCATCTAAGACACTCTCTTGTATTGCTCCAGAAACGAAAGGCTTTGCCGTCCTGCTTTACAGCTGACTTCTTCCCACTTATCAATGAGTCGCCATGACTTTGCCAGGTTATTACTCGTTCCCTCTTCAACATTGTGCCAGCACCAGCTCTCTAATATGTATTTTTATAAATTTCCCATTTCACAGTGAAAGAAGGTGAGACAGCAATACTCTGTTTTCACAAATACCACAAATACCACAGCTGATTTTTGTAAAAATTTTTGATTTGTTGTAAAAATCCTGAGATCTACCACATCCCAGTAGGAATTGCATAACTTATCAGCCCCATGTCCAAAATTACACTTTGTTCCTGTATTTTCAAAAATAATTCTTGCCACTACCTTAAGTTTGGGGGCTTTCCTTTGGCCCTGCCCCCCTCTTATCTCCACGTTCTAAGAGCTTTTCCCTTTTCTTTTCTTTCCTTTCTTTTCTTTTCTTCTTTTCTGGCATTTCTCTAACCACTGGCACTTCCTGAGGGAAGCAGACCAGAGGAATGAAGAGTGGCTGGCGAGGGGAGGGAATACTTTCTCTGTTGGCAAGAGTGGAGCAGAGCAAGTGGCTGGGAGGATGGGGCTCCCCATCCAATTTGCTCCATTGGGTCAGGCAGCCAACCACCCCCTTTTCCTCGTTTCTTTTTTTTTTTTTTTTCGCTTTTGTTGTTGCTTGCATAGGGCTTGAAGGCTAGAGTGCATATCCATCCTGCAAGTGTTCGTTGAGCTCTAGATGTGTACCTGGTACCCAGGAAGGTGTTATCACGTGTCGCTGGGTGGAAAGATGGCAGACAGGGTGAAGTTAAGGCTCCATGCAGGGAAAGGTATGATTAAGTGTCAGATGGCGTACTTTGGAAATAAGTGCTGGAGACTTCTGGGAAATGGAGGTCACTGTGGGCCAAAGCAGGGAAGGCCTTTTTTCTGAGGTGGGTGCAGGGGCCCTGTAGGATAGGGGGGTTGGAGTTGGGTGAAGAGGGACCCATTTTGGAGGGAGAGGGCATTACTGTTCTCCTGGGGGGACCTCCTGTGTGACTTGGCATCTGAGAGGCCCTGAGAAGAGAGGTACCAGAGTGAAGCCTCCCGGGAAGCAAGAGGCAGGCCCCGCGTGTATGGGGTGGGGTCCCCTGCATGTGAGGTAGAGCCTCACACTCTGCCCAGTGGGGAACCATGATAAGACTTTACAAAGACGAACTGACAGCTTCATGGAGCTGTTTAGGGATGAGTTCTGGGACCTAGAACCTTGTGAGGACAGGGAGGCCTGTGAGTAACTGGACTTGGTGGCCCAGGCAGCTGGCACAGGGAGGTGATGGCAGCGCAGATGGCATAAAGACATCGGTAGGAACAAAGAGGAAGGGGTGAGATTGAGAGACCTTTCAGTGGGAGACCCTGCAGGGCCGAGTGCCTGGCTCTGGGGGATGAGGGAGGTGCTGGGGGATGGCATTGATTCTGTATAGTCCGCTGGGGGCCTCCAGCAGACATGGCCTCCCTGCTGCCTCTGCCGTGCCCTCCTGCCTTGGGGTCCCCTCTGTGCTTTGAATGGGCTTCTGAGTTGCACTGGGTCATATTGACCTGCCTGCCGTGTGCTGTGTGCCTCTCCACACAGGGACAGTCATGGCCTCCCCGCCACGGTGGTAGCGAGTAGTAGCAGTGGCAGTGATGGTGGGGGTGGGAGGATTGGTACTGGGAGTGGTAATAATACGATCATTTGGAGTACTCATACTGGTGGTGGCAATGATATGATCATTTGAGCCGTGACTACGGGCTAAGCATCTTACTGACTAGTTCATTTAGTCCTTACAACAACCTCATGGGGTTGGCCCCGTTTTATAGATAAGGAAACTGAGGCATAGAGAATTAAGCGATATGCCCAAAGTGACACGTCTAGTAAGGGGCAGAACTCAAACCCCAGACTCATGGCCCCAGACCCCATGCTTGGTCACTCCGCTCTACTCTCTCTCAGAAGAGCAGGCCATCAGTCACTGTCTGTTGAATCGCATTGACTGTGCCATTTTAAAGCAAATGTGGGTCAGCACCTCCAGTATGCCCAGGGCCGTGCCCTTTGCGCCCTCTCCACGCCATGTCTGTGATGGTAGGTAAGAGAGGACAGAGGAAACGCTGACCTTCAAGGGGCAGCCAGGCCCTGGGGCTGGACGGATCCTGAGCACAGCCACAGTTGCCGCCGCTGTGTGACTGACCCCCACCCCACCGGACCTGGCGGACATCTGCAGCCCTGTCTGGGTCAGGCCAGCTGGGCTCTGAGCATTGGCCCTGAGAGGTTCTTAGGCCTCTGGAATGGCAAAGAAGGACAGAGAGGTGGACTAGGAAACGGAAGTCCTGTCCAACTGGTAGTCTGTGGAATCGGATGCTGCAGAAAATTGTAATGAATGCCCCGTTAGCTTAATTTCCTTAGAGTGTGAAGTGTTTAGACATCACAGGGATGAGAGTGATACCAGCCCAAGAGAGAACTTTGAGTTCAGCTTGCATTATTCTTAGACTTATAGATTGGCAGGGGAGGAAGCTGGGCTATTTTAAGACAGTGCTGTATGAGTTCTGTAATTAACAGACAGTGTGCCCCCCGTTACACGCTCCCCTTGCTCACGCTTTATTGTAATTAGTGTTTTAATCATCTTCACACAAGATCCTAAGGTCTTTGCGGGCCTGGAACATGCCTCCATCCCTCACTGCTCCGTCCTCGGTACTGGGCACACAAGTGTGGCGGGAGGATGAATTCCTTCCCGAGGGGTTGCAGGAGGTGCCAATAACTGGGTAGTTGATCAATGAGAAGTTTGGCAGGTGGCAAGAGCAGCTTGACCAAGACATGGAGGGACGGAAGGCATGTAATGTCTAGGAAGGGCAGGTGACAAGGAGCACCGGGTTGAAGCTGGGGACTGATGGAACGAGGCAGCACCAGTGGTGCCTTGAATATCACGTCACTTCTCTTGTCTTTAGGGAGCAAGGGCTGAAAACGCGTGCTCTGTCCAAAGAGCGTGAACAGTTTCCTGACGCTGGTGTTTCAGCAGACCAGGCCTCTGCTCACCTATGCAGTACCTTTGTCAGGATTAGAAAAAGGGCTCCCTTATCTTGGTGGATGAATTTTGAAGAAAGCAGCCCTTTCCCTTTCCTCCCTCCCTCAGGTGGCTGCAGCCTTGCGTCAGGGCGCGTGGTTTGACCAATGGGGTACGAGCTGGCTCTTGGCCCTCATTCCCTCTCTTGGATGGATATCTTTGAGCAGTACACAAACTGCACAACTAGATAGGGTCACCCTTTTGAGATTTAAGGTCTGGGTTTAGGCTCTTGATTGGAGAGAGTATAAGATGGGAAGCCTTCCTCTGTCACCCAACCCTGATCATCCTATTTATTTACACCCTTCTCTTGGCCCTATGTTGCTGTTATTTCCACATAGAACCAGTGACTGTTACCATGCAGGTCAGAACAAATGTTGGCTCTGGACCCTGGAGAACATTACCATCACCCAAGGAACTTATCCAAATGCAGATTCCTGTTCCCCAAACTTACACTGTATGTGATTCAGGAGGTAGGACAGAGCCCAAGAATCTGTATTTTTTGTAAGTTCCCCAGCTGGAAACCATAGATCTAGCCCATCTCTTCAGTTTATAGAGAAGGAAACAGAGACCCTGAGAGAGATGGTGATTTGCCCAGGTGCACCCAGGGTGGGCTGAGACCTGACCCCACTCCCATGATTTTCAGTGAAGGCCTCCTTCCACTCCACCAGCTGACCCCCGGCTCTGTCCCAGCTCCCCACTCTCTGACAGTCTCCAAGGCCAGGAGGCTGACTCTGTACCATTTGGTTTGCAGATCATGCTTCCTGTAGCCATCAATGGTTTTTTTTTTCTCTTAACATGAACAGTACTTTACCAAAGAGTAATTTACCTACAGGATAATGCATGCATCTTAAGTGCACAGCCTGAGGGATTTTGACAAATGTTTGTACTGGCGGAGCCATTGCCCAGATCAAAATAAAGATCATTTCCATCACCTTGGAAGTTCATCACTGGTTCTAAAAGCATATTAGAAAGGCTAGTGAGGATAGAAGGCAGCTGTTTGGGGGACGGAGACCACCTCTCTTGTTTGTTCCATGTGTGTGTGTCTTGTATTCTCTGTAATTTCCCTTGGAAGGTGGGGCCAGTGTATGGGGCAGGGCTCAGGAAGAGGCAGGAATGCTTGTTGCCAAATTTCTCCAACCCAAAACACGTTCACGTGCCAGAGCCAGGCCAAGCTGCAGGATGAGAGTGGTGCATCTATTTGGACTGTCCACAGCATGTGAAGACTGCACTTAAAATCTGTCATGTTGTTAAAGTAAAGGGATGCACAGAGAGCAGAACAAAAATCATTTGGATGTTGAAAATAAAAAATTATCTTTAAAGAAAGCTCCAGGTTGGCCTGGGCTTCTCTCAACCCCTGCCCTGGCCCCCAGGGTAATGCAGTCTCGCTCCTGGCCAGGCCCAGGCTTGGGAGAGGTCTTGGCAATGCCCAGAATGTGGCATTGCCGGAGCCTGTCCCAGGACCCATCAGCTTTCTGTGAGGTTGGGGTGGGGCCTGGGAGCACAGCTTGGACACCCACACCACCTGCACCCCCAGGGGTGACCTGCTGGGAGGGAGGCCAGCACTGGTTTCCCTGCAGACTAGGTGGGCAGCCCACTCTCAAAGGCTCACTTTGAAGGGTCCTCACTTCTAAGCCATGAAGCTGTGGACAGGGACCTGTGGGATTTTCATTGCCTCCCTTGGAGGGAAGGAGCATGCAACGGCGGCAATCGACTCCAGCCTTGAGTAGCTCCCTGGGGCTTTGCTAAGGGGCATTGACACTCCCTAGGGACAGAATTGGGTCAGAACATTTGAGCAGCTGACCCAGCCTACTGCTCAGTGATGCTATCTTTCCTGCTCAGTGATTCTCCTTCCATTTCACAGGCTTTTTTCGTGCTTTCTTTTCCTGCCTCAACTTCATGAGTCTTCATAGCTGAGTTAGAAAAAACAATAACCACCCGCAGGTGTTTTTCCCTTTGGGCGAACTCACATTCGTGAGCCTTATTGCGTTGCCCCTGCTGACTCCGAGGGCTGATGGCTTGAAGGAGGACGCCTGTCCTGTGGGTTGTGGCCTCTGTTCTTGTTTTTCCTAGAGACATACTTGTAGGTGAAGGGTCAAAGACATCTTTGGTTACTTTCTTGATTGATTTTCTTGATTCCTAGGTTAAATAACCTAGGAATTATATTTTTTAATAACCTAATTTTAAGGATTTTTTTTTTTAATACTTGTGCCAAATCGCCCTAGAGATTGCACACGTTTTCACCCCATTAATGGAGTGTGAGAATACCTGTTTCCCAACACTGGGTAGCAGCATTCCTTTCCACGCTTCCAAATTGATGCATATAAAACTGTATCTCATTTTCCTCTGCATTTCTTTGATTACTAGTGAACTTGAAGATTTTTCAGGAATTTATAGGCCTGGAAATTTACCTTTCATGCTCTTTGCCCATTTTTCTATGGCTGTAGTTCTCTTTTTCTTTCATTTTAGTTAGAAGTCTTCATTTAGGTTAAGGCCTTGGTTTTCAGCTTAAAAAATATTTATCCCTACCTAAACTTGGAAGCTTGGAACAAATTAAATTAACTTCAGAGTGGTACCAGGCCACCACTAGCCCATCTCCTGAGTGGTCTTTGGGAGAGTTAGGAGAGATGCCCCTTCCCTGGAGGACACAGCTCCATGCCTAAGGTAGGGCCTGGTGAGTGGGCACAGGTGGGTTTCAGCCCAGTCTGGGTCCCTCAGCTGGGCACCCCTGTTCAGAGTACAGCTGTACAACCCACACAATCCACGCAGCATGCGCCACTCTGTGGCTGCTCAGAGTGTTAGAAAACTGAATTGAGCCAGTTTTGAAAATAATATCAAAAACCCCAAGCCACTGGATGGCACAGTTTTTACAATCATCGAACCTCCCAGTCTCCTAACGTGGGCATCACAGTGTTTTGAATGGAATCTGAATGAGGTTACCATTATGGGGTTTGGGTGCAGCGTGCTATGGCAGCAGAGGCCTGGAGGGGAGGAAAGAGGCCCGGGATCTGGTCCTGCCTTTGCTACTAATTAATGACGTGACTTTGGGCAAGCCAGCCAGCTTGTCCCGGCCTCACTTTCTCGCCAGTAAAGTGAGAGCTGCAACTAGATAAACTTCTACGTCGTTCTCAGTTCTGATATCCATGAGCCCAAGTTCTAGCCATATTTTTCTTTTTTTCACAAAAAGATTATGACATATTTAAGACAGTTTAGCTTTATTTTTTCTTTAGCATCCGGCTTATATAAAAGCAAAAACATTTCAAAATCTGGTACGTATGTTTTTACATTTCACCAAATTTCCACCTGACCTAGTCCTGCAGGGTGTCCTCAGGGTCTAGGAAGTTGCTGGTGAGAGGGCATGGATGCATTTGACAATGGGAAACTGGTGATCTTGGGTCATTCCATCTTTTCCTTCTTTCCCTCCTCAGTAACCGTTTATGTGTCTCCTTGGTGAGCTCGGAAGTGAGCAAGCCTTCAAGAACCTCATTGCCTTTTGGTGGAGCAGTGACTCGAGCCTGAACTCTCCGGGACCTTCTTGTGTGCCAACTCCACGGCCGTTCTGCCTTTGCGCTGTTATTTTGCTTGCTCTGCTGGTGGCCTCTCCCAGCAAGGACCCCCGACACCCATAACTCTCCCTGCCTTTGGCTCCCACAACCACTTTCCTCTGCTCCTCCATGCCTTTCTTGCACTCCACGTCTTCCCACAGGGAGCTGTTCTCTGTGGCCTGGGGTTTCCCGGGGTCCTAGTCCCAGCCCCTTCTCCACTAGCCCTCGGGTGGCCTTGGCTGTCACCTGAGTGCCGTTGACTGTCACGTCTGTTCTCTACCCCAGGCCTGTCCTCTGATCCCGGTCAGTTCCCACCCGACTGCCTCCTGGACACCTTGACCTCCGGCACCTCCTAAATCCAGCTTGAGATCCTTGTCCACACCCCTTGCTGTGGTTCACCTTCTTGTC
Organism: Ceratotherium simum simum; assembly: GCF_057802395.1. Classification (NCBI taxonomy): domain Eukaryota; kingdom Metazoa; phylum Chordata; class Mammalia; order Perissodactyla; family Rhinocerotidae; genus Ceratotherium; species Ceratotherium simum. The sequence continues at coordinate 37,662,794 of NC_141913.1, forward strand.
ACCTAACTGACCCCCCATGCCCAAACTTGGGACTTGCAGTCTGCCTCTCCTGTGTCCCCAGTCCCTCCTTGTACATCCAGCACCCTCCTTGCCCCTCCCCGCAAACCCACTCACTGATCTGTCCTGTTGCCTGCACAGCTCTCGTTGTATCTTCTTGTCTTTGTCCCCTGCCTCCATCTTGGCACAGCCCACATCTGCTCTGGTCTGGCCACTTACAGTGCTCTCTCCACTGCTCCTTCTGCCTCCAGTCTCTCCCCCTCCCAGTCTTTCTTTATTACTTTGCCCCAAATCTAAAACAAGGAAAACCTCTGTCCTGTGAATGAATGTCCCTGGGAATCTTTGCTCTGCCTCTTTACTGCACCCACATCCCACATGGGGGAGGATGCATGCTTGCAAAGATGAACCTGACCTATCCTTTATCAAGGTAGGCCATTCCCCTCTCACTGTTTCTGTCACCCCCCAGCACAGGGTGGGCAGTGGGAGACCTCCCTGTGCTTCCCCATCCTTCCCTGTGTTTATCCTCCTCCCCATCACTACCTCCCATCATCTCCGGAGGCTTGGTGGATCAAAGGACCTGTGGTTGGATGTAAGAGCCTGAAGAGGCTGTCTGGCCCAACTCTTTACATTTTACAGAAAAGAAATGCATGACCAGAGAAGGGGAGTGTTCAGGGTCACACAGCTGGGCGTTTGTGGTGGGTCCTTTCCTAGGTGTGTGTTAGTTTCCTAGGGCTGCTGTAACGATTCATCACAACCTGGGTGGCTTAGAACAACACAGATTTATTCTCTCACCGTTCTGGAGGCTAGAAGTCTAAAACCAAGGTGTCAGCCACGCTCCCTCTGAAGTCCCTAGGGCAGGATCCTTCCTTGCCTCTTCCAGCTTCTGGTGGTGGTCGATAATCCTCGGCATTCCTTGGCTGGTAGATGCATCACTCCAATCTCCACCTCCATCTTCACTTGGCCCTCCCCCTGTATGTGTCTCTGTCTTCGAATTTCTCTCTTTTTATAAGAACACCAGTCATTGGCTTTAGGGCCCATCCTACACCAATATGACCTCATCTTAACTTGATTACATCTGCAAAGATCCTATTTCCAAATAGGGTCACGTTCACAGGTATGAGGGTTAGGGCTCCACCATGTCTTTTCAGGGGACACAATTCAACCCACAACAATGTGGCAGGTGTCACCCATTTCTGTGGTGCTGAAGAGGGGTGTGAGATGTGGCTCACACTGGGTCACCCTGGGGTAGAATTCTGCCTGGTATCTAAGGTTGGAAACCCTCACTCCTCCACTTGTACTTGTAATGAACAGTTTGCTAGTAGTAGGGTTTTCTTTGTGCGTGTGTGAGGAGTGGAGGACTAAAGTGAGATGGGCCTTTTTTTAAGATGTGACTAAGATTTCAGCCTAGGGGAGGGAGAAATGCCTCATGGGGCCATCATTTTTATTTTTTACCTTTTTGTCATTGTTCCAGTCTGGGAAATAAACTTGCACACGCCCTGGGACTCACTGCTTTTCATTCTTCTCTGTTATTTAAACTAGCAGGCTTGCTCCCGTTTTCCTGTACAGGCAAGTGCCTTATGCTACGGGTTTTTTGATTGCTCTGGAAGTTCATTGTTGCTCTGGCCTCCTGACCTTTGTCTGGCCTCGGCCCATGCGCAGCGTTTCTGAGTCAGCATTTCGGGTGGGCTGGAGGGCGGGGCAGCATGATTCTCCATGGCCGCAGAGGTTCGGGCCCTAGGCCTGCAGGTGGGGAGAAGCCAGGGTTCGGGCTCCATATTTAGTCTGGAATCCAGTTCCAGCTGCTGCTCTGAGGCCACAGTGGATGCCAGAAAGGGCGGAACACCAGCCCTGAGCCAGAGCAGCCATGGCCTGCTGTGCAGCACAGCTGGGGACAAAAGTGGCAGCCCATCTGTGCTGGACCTGCCCCTTTTCCTGCCTCTGCATTGACCAGGAGGCCCAGGGAAAGGGCCAGTGAGGGAAGCGAACATCTCAGAATTAGAAGGATTAGAACTGGAAAGGGCCTAAGGTGAAATAGTCCAATGCCCCTTTAGTATAGATGTGGAGACTCGGCTGGCCCAGGGAGGTGACTTGCCCGAGGTCACATAGTTAATGGCAGAGCCACTAGATTTGGGTTTCTGGACTCCAAGTCCTTTGCCCTTCCCTGGAGCCATGCTGCCAGGAGGCCATGCTGTCATCAGGGTGGGATCCCTTCAAGCACCCACTTTACCAGAGACTGGGAAGAGAATGACCAACACTCCTGGCGGCACCCAAATCGGGAAAAGACAGATGTCCATTTCAGACATCTCCTGGCCTCCTTTTCTGGGCCACTCTCCAGATCCCATTGGCCTCTGCCACTCCTTACCCCTCCTCATGGAAACCTGCTTGTGTCAGTCATTTACACTGTAGTTTGAATGTCAGTCCTTTCCTGGGGGAGCTCGGACAGTCGTCACAGAGTCAGACTTGGAATCAGACAGACGCAGCATTCTGGGGCGTGTCGTAAGGTGCATGTGGATGGAAAGAGGCAGACCTCAGAAATGGAGGAAGCTCCAGAACCAGCTCTCTCCTCACGCTCTCAGAGCATCTCAGCTCCTGTCTGGTGCTTGCCCTGTCTCTCTTGTCCACAGACTGGTGATGCATCCCATGCTCTACAGTCCAGACCTGTTCAGGAACCAGTCCAATGGCCTTGCTAATTACCATTTCAGGGCAGGGCCCTCCCACCAAGCCACCTCGTGGTTCCCAGTGGGCTGCGGGTGGACCACCCTTGGGTGTGGCGTCCGCTGCTCCAAGCAGTGGCTGCCTGCAGGCACAGAATGGCCGGGCCTGAATCTCTGAGCAGGACACGTGGGAGGGGACAGTTTCAGCATCAGGAAGAGCTTGGCACCGTGACAGCAGTCCCCATGGCCCCGTGTCCACATGCCCTTACCTGCTGTGTGGCCTTCGTGTCTGGACCTTTCTGGGTCTCAGTTTCCTTATCTCTAAGATGGGATCCATTTTGCAGACTAGAGGGAAGGTTGGAGAGAGTGCATTTAAAGGCTTAGCTCCTAATAGCCACTCACATAGTTATTATTATGATGTTCGTTGCCTCTCTTAATCCTCACAGCAATGCCGGGAGGGTAGGCAGGGCCAGTACTATTAACGCTACTTCACAGATGCGGAAATTGATAGTAGAGCAGGAAAGGGACCCACCCAGCCCTTTGGATTCCTGGTGCTGTGTTCTTTCCACTGAAACACCCTGGCAATATCTGGGTTTCAGGAGTGGTTCTCTGCCTTGCCCCAATTCACCTAGATACGCGTGAATAAATTACCGTAAACTCTCCACTTGAGAGGCACTTTACTTCCCAGGGATGGTTTTGAAATGGCTCTCCCTGGCATTCCTCTGAATGGGGCAAGGAGCAGAGGCCGTGGCTCGGACTCAGCAGAGAAGCCGTGGGTCTCGACTGCTCAGTGAATGGATTAATAACTGGCGCGAGCCTGCCTCAGAGCCCTGGACGCTGTCATTCCCATGACATGCAACTTTTGTCGCTGTTAACAGTCAGAGGCTGTGTGCCGGCAGAGGGCTCCAGGAGAGTGGACGGGCGGGCCTGGCACTGCTGAGGACAGCAATTAGCAGGGAGTGGCTGGTACTAATCGCTCTGATCAGCCAAGCAGAAGCCAGGCCTGCCTTTCACTGGCCGCCGCGCTGGGCTCCGGGGCCCCAGGGAGAGGGGAACAAAGGGAGTCGCTGCAAACTTTGGGGGCCTCTTCTCGTTCTGGAGGGGCTGGCTGCCATGGGAGCAGGGAATGGTGGGCAACTGGGAGCTGGGAGGCCCAGAAACGGGGGGGCCCAGCCAAGCTGGCTGACTCCACGGTGCCCAGAGCCTCCAGATGAGCTAGCACATTTTTTTAATGAGCCCTATAAAGTTTTCTCCTGTCCCTCCCCCTGGGAATCCTCGGTGGCCAGAAAGACTGTGGCACTGGCTGTTGGGTGGGAGCGTGGCACCTCTCAGGGTTCGAGAGGAGGCTCCAGGAGGGATTCCCTAGGTCAGGTTGCGGTTGGCAGAAATGCACAGGAAACCTCTCCGATGGGGTACCACGTGGAGAGCGGGATTCCAGAGCCAGCTCTGGGGTTCTCCGGAGAAGACTGCAGAAAAGGGCAAGTTTGTAGCACATGTGAAAGGACTCGGCTGAATCAAAGCAAAATTATCTTTATTGTCATCATTATTGGTATTGATAGTACGTCTTTGGAGTTCTTTTGTATTTTAGACCTGATATTTATGTTCTTAACAACCCTGGGCAGTTAAAAAAAATAAAGGGAAAAAAAGGTGTTATTCTCATCCATAGGTAGGCCTAAACATGCAGGTGACTGACGCAGGTGACCCAGCTCAGGTGAGAGCTTGCCTTTGCCCCATGTGGGGCTGGAGCAGGCCAAGTGGTGCTGGAAACTCGTTCAGATTATTCTTTCTAAGTATCTGCTGCTTGTACCATATGATAGAAGCTCCTGAAGACGTATTTAGTGGAACTCTTCTATCAACCAGATGACATGGACCAAAGAGGTGAATATTTACCTCTCTTGGGGCACAGGTGCCTCCTGGAACAGGAACCTCCCCTCCACCTGGCCCCAGCTCCCCACTCCAGAAACCTGTGGTGGAGGCAGAGAGAGTTTATATGGCAGAGAGGTGTTGTGGAGCATTGTGGCTGCAGTCGGACTACCCTCTTTTTTTTGGCGAGGAAGATTCGCCCTGAGCTAATATCAGTGCCCATCTTCCTCTGTTTCGTATGTGAGTCGATGCCACAGCATGGCTTGATGAGTGGTTAGGTCCACGCCCGGGATCCGAACCCGCAAACCCAGGCCACCAAAGCAGAGCGCACGCACTTAACCACTACACCACCCGGCCAGCCCCCGGACTACCCTCTTTATGTGGGTGGGCCGGGGGAGATGCCTTGGTCATGGCCCAGCTTCGTGGATGTGTACCTCTTGCAGGTGCACAAGGCCCTACGCTCAGAAGGGTTAATGCTTGGTGAATCCTCTGCTGTCTCTGTTTTGAAATTCTTATTTTAATCAAAAGACCCTGAATTTTCATTTTGCACTGGGTCCCTCAAACCACGTAGCCAGTCCTGCTTGCTCAAGGTTCCACAGCTGTTGAGGACATGAGGCCTGTGCTCCTCACAGCCACGCCTGGGGTCTCCGGGGTCTGTCCGCTGGCCCAGCTGCTGGGGAGGGGCCAGCAGAGGCCACAGCTCCCACTGTTGGTGGGGCCGGCACTTATGGCAGCTGCACCTGGAAGCTGGGCAGCTGAGCAAGGCTAGACAAGGATTTCTGGAATGAGCTCACGCATTCTCTGGCTGCCGCTTTCCACCCCTCCCTCCCTCCATCCCAGGCTGCCCCTTCCCTCCTCACCTGGAAACACCAGGTGCACTCCTGTGACCTTGCTGGCAAAGGGCAAGGGGCCAGAAATCCTCCCCCTGTCAACCCCCTGCCCTGCCCTGAAGTTGGCTCCATCCACACTCCGCACAGGGTATATTTTTGATGGATGGAGAAGACTAGAACTATCCAAGGAATGAGGGCTGTGCTCCCAAGGGCCTGCTCCTCACCTGGTGCACTCCGTCAGGCCGCCTCATGCCCTGAGCAGGGCAGGGCCAGGCCCTCCCAGATGCAGAACCACCCCACACCCAAACCCTGCCAGAGCAGGGCGTCAAGTTCAGCAAGAGAGCAATTGGAGAGCTGAGGAGCGAGGTCAGAATTACAGATCCCGGTTTGCAAGTCCCCTTCTCTGGGGACTCCAGAGAAGGGATATTTTGATAGTTAGTGCCAACTTTGCCACCTGAAACTAGTGGTCTCCAAAGTGGGGTACATAAGTGCCACCCCTGAGGAAAATATTAGAATGCCTATGTATATTTATTTTTCATTTTTTAAAAAAAATTCTTTTATTGAGGTTATATTGGCTTATAACATTGTGTAATTTCAGGTGTACATTATTATATATCAGTTTCTGTATATTTTTCATCCTTTAATTTCTGTTTTGGGGTATGTTTTTGTAATGCACAAAATGTATTACCAGGGTGAGTGTGTGTGTGTGTGAGTGCAAGTATATTATGCACACATGGTGTCTTAGTTTGCTAGGACTACTGTAACAAAGTAATACAGATTGGGGGGCTTAGACAACAGAAATTTATGGCCTCACAGTTCTGGAGACTGGAAGTCCAAGATCAAGGTGTTAGCAGGGTTGGTTTCTTCTCCAGGGCTATGGGGAGAATCTGTTCCGTGCTGCCCCCTAGCTCCTGGCGGTTTGCTGGCAATCTTTGGCATTTCTTGGCTTGCAGATGTATCACCCTGATTCATTTTAACTTAGCATTCTTCCTTGGTGTGTGGTATGTGTGTGCAAATTTCCCCTTTCTATAAGGATACCGGTTATAATTGGATTAAGGGTCCACCTTACTCCAGTATGACTTTATTTTAGCTAATTTCATCTGCAATGACCCTATTTCCAAATAAGGTCACATTCTGAGGTACTAGGAGTTAGGACTTCAATGTATGAACTTTGGGGAGACAGAATTCAACCCATAACTAATGGCATAAGCCGTGAAACAAGCTAGAAAACCACTGGCTTAATCAAGCTGTTTGCTCCTGTGATCGGCTAACCTGGACCTTGTGCTAGCCCAGCCGTCTCGGTTCCCCATCAGGAGGCCCTGGTCGAGGAGTAGTCTTGACAAATAGCAAGAGTGGCTGCAGGATTTTCAGGGCCCTGAGGCCTCCAGTCTGCCAAGAGGAAGAGAGACCCTCAGCGAGAGGTCAGGGCCTCAAGTGCCAGGTGCAGGGAAGAGTACCCTGGCATCCTGCTTCTCTTCCCTGTCTCGAAGCATCGAGTCACAATGAGCAAAAGAAGTAGCACTAAGCAGTCATGAGGGAACCGGCTCCTGAGCCCAGCCGCTCCAGGGATGGGGATCAGGAGCCCTGGGTCTCTTGTGACATGACCTTGAGTAAGTCACAGGATTCTAGGATTTTAAAGTTGGTAGATCATCCTTAAAGATCACCCAGATCAACCCTCTCGTTTTACTGACACAGGGACTGAAGCCAAAGGAGGGGAGAGTCTTGCTCAAGGTTTCATTAGGATTGGGATGGGTGGCTGTGTTAGTTATCTATTGCTGTGTAACAAATTACCCCCAAACAACACATACGTACTATCTCTCGCTTTGTGCTGGTCAGTAGTCTGGGCTTGGCCTAGCTGGACCCTCTACTTCCAGATTCTCTCCTGAGGCTGCAGAAAAGGTGTGGTTTAGGGCTGTAGTAGACTACGGGAGGATCTGCTTCCAAGCTCACTCATGTGGTTGTTGACGGGAATCTGTTCCTTGCAGGCTCTTGACCTGAGGCCTCAGTTCCTCACCGGCTGTTTGCCAGAGGCCGCCCGCAGCTCCTTGCCACATGGGCCTCTCCATCACGGCAGCTTGCTTCATCCAAATGTGCAAGCTGAGAAGGCAATAGAGAGTCAGCAAGATGGAAGTCACTGTCTTTTGTAATCTGATCGCAGAAGTGACATCTTATCATTTTTACCATATTCTGTTTTTTAGAAGCAAGTCACTAGGTCCAGCCTTGCTCAAGGGAGGGGATTACACCAGGTCATGGAAAGTAGGAGGCAGAGGTCATTGAGGACCATCCTAGAAAGCTGCTTACCACAGCAGCACTTGACAGAAAACCCAAATAACTGTGGTTTAAACAACCCAGAGATTAATTTTTCTCTCATGTAAAAGAAATCTGAAGGCAGGCAGCCCAGGGCTGGTGTGGGGGCTCTGTGGTCATCAGGGCTCAGGCTCTTTCTGTCTTTCTGTTTTGCCATGCATATTGAGTATCTACTATCCCCAAAGTTGCCTCATGGTCCAAGAGAGCTGCTGGAGCTCCAGGCATCATGTCCAAAAAGTAGGAAGGGCAAAAGGCACGTGCCAGCTCAGCAGTCCCTTTAAAGAGTTTCCCACCCAATAACTTCCTTTTACATCTCATTGGCCACTACTATCTGCAAGGGAGGCTGGGAAATGTAGTTTTTATCTGGGCGCATCATGTCCCCCGTTATAAGAGTTTTGTTAGTGAGGAAGAAGGAGAGAATTACATATTACGGATTCAACTAGAAGTGTCTGCCGCCTTCATGACTCCACAACTTAAAAGTGTTGAAGCCAGGTTACTGCATTGTGTGGGCCCTGCTCCCAGTTCCTGGTCTCCTGGGGCAGCTGTGTGGGTAGAATAAGGGGGATGAACTGAAGGGGGAAGTGCTAGTGCAATGTCGGATGATGCGTTGAATGAGGAAGTATGTCGACTGGCCGATTTCATTTGCTCCCTCCCTCATTCATTGAGCATCCATTTGCTGCTCCTCTACTCTCCACGAGGCAGCTGGAAAGGAGAAAGAAAAAGACATGAGGGACCCACAACATCCAAGAGAAAACAGATATGTGAGTGGATAAATGACCATTCAACAGATAACTCCTTAGAAAACCAGTCCTGGGGAGAAGGGGCATGTGAGCTGGGTCTTGAGGGGTGGATAGGAGTTGTCTGGATGGGACCGGGTCAAGGAAGCAGCCTGTGTGCTGACATGCAGATCCATCCCCCTGGCCTAAAGGAGGGCCTTGCTGGGGTGTTCTCTCTTCTCCAGCCTGAGAATGTGGGCTGTTTCAGGTGAGGATACCCAGCGGCCACTGCAAGCGACAGACCTCTACCTCCAGCAGGGCCTCTGATGGGGCTTCTGGCACCCTCTGTTCTGTTGCCTCTTAAGCTTTTCTAGTCCATCGTCTGATGCCTGGACCCTGTAGCCAAATTCCTTAGACCTCCAGTGGGCATGCATCAAGCTCCAGGCCCTTAAACGGGGGAGGGCAGGGGGAAACAGTCAGGCAGGTAGGGGAACCCCAGCTGAGGTTACTGGGGAATTAGGGGAGGTTCTGGATCTCACCAGGGTTCCAGATTTCTCCTGCTTGGCAGCCACAGGCATCCCCCAGACCTTGTTTGCCTGATAAGTCACAAGAGAACAGTCAAAACCATACAACTTCACCTGTGAACTTCCGCTCATTCATATTTAAGAAGGTGTCAGAGGCCTCGGTGTGAAGAAAGTTAGAAGTGTGGTATCATTAGCAGGCAGGGAAGGTGTGGCGGGCACCTCAGCACTGGGGCTAAGGTGGCACCATCAGAGGATGCTCAGAAATGCCTGAAGCCTGTGCGCCCTCTGTCACCATACACAGGCTTAGACTAGAGAGCCCACGAGGCAGCAGGCGTGCTGGCGGAGCTAGGAAGAAGCTCATGGCATGTGCATCTCTCGCATTTAAAACTTGCAGATCGGAACTTGGGAACTTCTTCCCCTTTGGTATTTTGCCATCAGGAGAATCCACTGCCAGGCGGTTGGTATGTGAGATGGTGAAATGGCATTGCAGTGTGGGCATGCGGGCTCCTGTACTCACCACTGTGGTAAACGGAGAGAGAATTCTATACCAACACCCAGAGCCAGAACGAGGATGGTAGTGCCAATAATGACAACGACATTTCTTGAATATATTGAGGTGTTCAGCATGGATTAAAAGTGCTTTGTGGGGATTATCTTTGGTCCCCACTTCCAACTCCTAGCCTTCTTCCCAGGACGGTGGGCAACCCCAGTGGTACTCCCATTTCCCACCTCTGGCTCTACATGAGGTTAGCAGGTTCTAGATTAAGCCATGATGCTCAGGGTGACGGGTGGACAGAATGCTGCCCATCCATCAGAAGCCCTACTGCACTGCCGGAGTCGAAGATGACCTCAGTGCCAGTCAACTCATGGGTGCAGAAAAACCTTGCAAATGAGGCAGTGTCCCTGCAGGAGGGGTATGAGCAGATGGCCCTGCTGGCCTGGGGTGTGGTAGGTGCCTCCGAGTATGGATGTGCCCTCCGCGTGACCTGCCACGGCGTCTAGGACAGAGGCCCCTCAGAGCCAGCGTTCTAACCAGGTGATCAACAGCTAACCTTGTTTTTTCTCTTAAACTCAAGTTTGTTTTTTCCTTGCTTATAAAAATGCCAAAAGCTCATTTTTTTAAAAAATAGGAAAATATAGAAAAGGTAGTCCTCATTCTGCCTCTGAGAGATGTTTTAGGATATCTGTTGTTTACAGTCATTTTTCTGTGCATTTACATATAATTGAGATCCTAGTATATAAAAAATTATGATTTTTTCCGCATAACATGGCAACATGAACGTTCCCAGGTTATTACAATCCTTCGTAAATAATTCCCACGGGCCGAATAATCCATCGGGGAGATGGCCGTAGTGGAACCACTTTCTGCTGCTGAGTGTGACGATGTTTCAGCACCAAGTATGGGGTATCACGTTAGCAGGAGGCAGAGCAGCGCCCATGTCTTGGGTAAGACGGATGAGACCCCCAGATGGGACGCATGGTGGGGGCTCCGAGAGCCCTGACTGAGGGTGCCACGCCCCTCACTCAGCCTGGTAGGGGGGTTTCCTGAGCCAGCCCAGTGTTCCCCAAAGCTTTCCAGCCTATGGTACCCACAAAGTGGCTGGTCCACTTTGAGCGAGAACAGGGCAGCTCACCAAGTTGCCAACCACGTTTCTGATGACACTCTGTGCCTCAGTTTCCTCACTGTCAAATAATGGAGACAGTAATAGTGCCCATTGGTTGTGACCACTAAATGCAATAAAACATGAAGTGTGCTTAGAAGGGTGTCTGGCCCCCAGACACACAACAGATGTGTGCTGTCACTATCACCTGCTACTGGGGAGCTCCCGGGGGCTGGGGAGCTAGGCCTGGCGTAGGAAGTAACAAGGATGCCGTAGATGAGTGGGTGATGCCAGGGCCGAGCGAGGGGCTGTGCTGATACACACACCTGCTGCCGAGGTTCAGGTTCCACCACCTGCTAGTTGGTGTCTCACTTGTGACAGCTCCAAGGTCTGGGCACTTTGGGTGGGTAATCTCATTTAACACCCACGCTCTTCATCCTAGTAGCTCGCCCCAATAACGAGGATGAAAGTAAGAGGGGCCTTGCGTTCATTTAGCCCTTCTTGGCCCTGGATCTGTCAGGGTCATAGATGCACATGGATTTCCTGCAGCCAAGTGGAGCGGGGGTGGGAAGGGATGCGGGCTAGAGGCCATGGGGCTCAGCCAAGGCTCCCAGCCTGGGACAACTTCTCCACAGGGTCCCACTTTGGGAGTCCCTGTGCTACTATGAGAGTCACCTTAGTTGAGTTTATGTGCCCACTGGGGGCCAGCTTGGTGGTCGTGTGGCCCGAGGGCCTAGGAAGAAGAGCTGGATTCCGTCCATGCCTCCATGGCTGTACACAGGGCCAAACGCCAACACCAACTCCTCAACCCCTTCTGCCCGGCGGGGTGGAATGAGGATTTGGGGGCTGTTTGATCCAGCAAGTCTCGCTGTGCCCTGGCCACCTGGGCTTGCTGCAGTGGGCGTCCAGAGAGGAGACAGTGGCACGGCCCCTGCCTGGAGGATGTCACAGCCTCAGGGCTTGCTTGTGGCTTGATACTGCTCGGCCATGCAGTCCCTGCACTTGGGGCCTCTCCCCTCCCCCACCCGGCAGACCTCCTGCTCCTCCTCCTGGGTCACTCAAGGGAAGCGCTCCCTGACCCTCTTTCCCAGACAGATTATTATTCGCCACCGTTATTTACTGAGCCTCTAGTGCGTGTTTGACTTTGAGATAAGCGCTTCAAGTGCGTGCATGGTATATTGATTGCCTACTGTTTGCCTGAGGCTGTGCTCATTTGACGTATCTTTCTATAGTCCTCTCCACTGCCCTGTGAGGTAGGGATTTTTGTCTGTTTGGGAGCTGGGGACGCCGAGGCTGAGAGAGTTCAGTCACTTACTGGAGGTCATGCAGCAGAGGCTGCATGTGTCCGCTCCAGTTACTCCGTGCTCACTCCCATGTGTGTCCTTGTCCCTGTGTCTTTGGGGCCCCCGACAGGAATTCCTACCATGCACCATCTTCTCCCTGCCCCCCGGGGGGGCTGCTCCTGGCAGAGGCCCCGTCTCCTTCACCTGGTACCCAGGGTCTAGCACAGTGCCTGGCACGCGCTGCGGAGGTGACTGGGATTTGTTGTGCTTTGCGTCAAGGCTGGAGCCAGAGTAAAGGGCATTGGGTGCCGTGAAGGGATATTTCCTTTGAGCTCTGACACTCGCTGTCCCCAGCTCTTGGTGTCACAACAAGTCAGACTAGCAAGTTGTATATTTCTTTCTCCGTGGATGGTTCTGGATGAACTGGACAAATTCTTCCTTACCTTTTGCAGTATAACTAGTTCTTTCCTTTTTCCCCTGATATTTCTGACCGGCCCTGAGCAGCCTCCTCCTGTTCCATCACTCCCCGTGCAGCTTGTCTCTTATTGGTTACATTTTACACTGGTGTGTCCCTGGAGAGACTGTGACTCGTGCTGAAATCTGAGAAATGCCCCCTTCACTCTCTCAGCCTCGTGGACAGAGTGTTTCCACGGCCGCTGTTCTCATACGTGGTGGGCACGCACACTTCTGGGTCAGCTTGCCCATTTCAGTCCTTTCAGGGTTCTGTATCTCAGCTCAGTTTAACTGCATCTACCCTCACCTCGAAGGCTTTCGGCCCGTTCTTTTTTTTTTTTTTTTTTTTTTTTTTTTTTAAGATTTTATTTATTCAGTTTTTTCCCCCCAAAGCCCCAGTAGATAGTTGTATGTCATAGGTTCACATCCTCCTAGTTGCTGTACGTGGGACTCGGCCTCACGTTGGACGGAGAAGTGGTGCCTCGGGGCGCTCCCGGGATCCGAACCCGGGCCACCAGCATCAGAGCGCACACACTTAACCGCTAAGCCACGGAGCCGGCCCCTCGGCCCGTTCTTTATCCAGCTATAGGAAAAGAAAAAAAGAAAGTTTTGTTGAAGCAAAGAGAACTGACCCTGTTGACCTGTGTTGCTCTCAAGGCGCCAGCTCTGCAGTCCTAGGCTCATAAAAGAAAAATGCAGTTTTCCCCATCTTGATCCAGTGCCAGGTGAGACACATCCACTGTCAGGATGCGAACAGCGTGTTTAGATATTGAGAATCAATTTAGCAGTCTCCTGAACTCCGGGTATTCTGTTGGCGTGCAACAGACACAATGATTTCTAATGTCAGGCTCGGCAAGGACGTTTCTCCTGTAGGTGATCTGATGGGGGGAGGCTGTCTCCCTGGGGACCCTGCCCTTAGAGAGGGTGTGTGACTCCAAGAAGACACCTGACCAGCCTCATTTACAAACATGGCCCAATATTGTTGAGTGGCAGCCCCGGATCAGCCTGTGGAGAGTAGAAATGCAGTTTCCTGGCAGCTATAAACTAATGGTTCCTTAGACGGTATTGGAATGAGGTTTCTCATCACCCATCTTCACGGGGCTTGTAGGACTAAGAATGTATGTACAGATATGTTAATCTTACTGTGATATATGCTCTAAAAGACTATTTTGGTTTTTTTAGGCAAGAAAATGTAAGATAAGCTTAGCGATGGCAGTCTCCTGGAGGCAGCCTGAGGGAGTAGAAAAAACACACATTGGCACAAATCTCAGCTAACAAGGGCTGTAGTCCTGTCTCTGATTTGGGGTGTGTCACGTCACAGCTCCAACGCCTGTGTTTCCTCATCTGTAACATGAGGGATTGGCTTGCCCATTTCGTTGCTCCAAGGAGGCATGGTTTTTTTTCACATGTTAATATCTCTGAAATCACGGTGCATCTGACTATCGCTCGTCGGCAGCCACATGGCGGGTACGACATAGCCGTCATTGCCTGAGCAGGCGTGAACATGGTCCTGCGGTTCAGACTGTCATGACCTCAGTTGAATTAGGTGCATTGTTGTTAGCCACGTGTTAAGTGTCATTGTCATTCAAAATGTCTTCGAAAAGATCTCACTGTGATTGATTATTGACACCAAAAGTGACTGTGTACACAGAAAGGCATGGAAACAGCAGTGGGGCATCGATTGGATATTAGAAAAGCAAATAGTCATTATTGGGGGAAGGACTGCAATCTCATACAAGAATTGCCGGTCTCATGCATGCTATGCAGCGCCACCAAAGGCAGGAGAAATCCCCAATTCCCTCAGAAGGGATGAAAGGATCTCAAAGTCACATGAGGCTCATGTGACCAATTTGTCTGCATGCAGGACGTCATTGAGACATTATGTCATAGTTTAATTGGTGGCAGCATTTTTTCTTTTCTTTGTGGCTCATAAAATAATGGTGGGTCTTACAACTGATGACTTGCTTTCTAAGGTTTCTCCTGGTTTTAATATCTAATAGTTATATTTGCATTTTTCTGTCAGCTAGAGCAAGCTAATAAAAATGACATTTTCAGTGTTCCTCTCATGTGTTGGTGCTGCTCCTCTGGGCCCCACAGCACTTGACTCATGATATCAATTGCCTGGTTACTTTCCTGCCTTTCCTGTTGTGTCCCTAGCACCTAATACCGAGCTTGAGTACGTGCTTTATAAATGAATGGATGGATGAATGGACGGATGGATGGATGGACGGACGGAAGGATAGACGGATGGACGGATGGACGGATGGACGGACAGACGGGTGGGTGGATGGATGGATGGATGGATAGATGGATGGATGGAGCTGTACCAGGAGATGAATCTCCATCTTTGATGAGGCAGCAGAATTCCTTCTAGGGAAGCTGCAGATATTTCTCACAGATTCAGTGGGAACCTAGACTCCATTTTTCAGGCTTTTTGTTGATTTATTTATAGTCTTAGTTGACTCTCAGAACTACAGTTTTCTCTGGAGAGGTCTCTAAGCTACTTAGCCAGAGAGTCCAGCTCAAGGCAATTATCCTGAGGCCAGCTTGTGTAGATACACTAATTTTTTAAACAGCTTTATTGAGATATAATTCACATACCACACATTTCACCTATTCAAAGTGTACAATTAAATGGTTTTCAGTATAATCACAGATAAGGACAACCACAGTGAATTTTAGAACACTGTCACCTCCAAAAGAAACCTCATACCCTTTAGTTATTGCCCTCCCTGCCCAATTATACCATCCCCCCAGCCCTAGCCCTAATGGAGTACTGATGTACTGGAGCCCTAAGTACCCACCAGTTTACTTCCTGTCTCTATAGATTTCTATATTCTGACATTTCATACTAGTGGAATCATATAATATGTGATCTTTTGTGATTTTCATTTAGCACAATGTTTTTAAGGTTTGTCCATGTTGTAGCATACATCAGTACTTCATTCCTTTTTACGACTGAATAATATTCCATTGCATGGACATTTTGTTTATTCATTCATCGGTTGGCAGACATTTGGGTTGTTTCCATGGTTTGGCTATTATTAATAATGCTACTAAAAACATTCATGTGCAAGGTTTTGTGCAGAAATATATTTTCATTTCTCTTGGGTATACACCCAAGAATGGAATTATGGGTCATATGTTAACCCTATGTTTCATTGTTTGAGGAACTACCAGACCATTTTCCAAAGTGGCTACACCAGTTTTCATTCCCACCATCAGTGTATGAGAGTTCTGATTTCTCCACATCCTTGCCAATGCTAGACTCTGATTCGTAAGGTCCTTTCTACTTCTAAGCTCCCAGGATTCTGGGTTGATATCCAGTGACTGTTGAGACTATGGAGGCTCCTTTCTGGCTTCATATATCCTGCTTTCCCTGTCTCAGCGGAGTTTGCAGAGGGCTGTGGGGAAATTCTGTTAATTATCTGCCAGTTAACCACTCAGCCTGCTCCCTGTGGTTGTAACTGGCTATAGACTGTTCCTGCTGTGTTCGTGTAAAGAGGTTATCTGCTGCTACTGCACTCTAGTGGGTGAAATTAACCACAGGGATAATGGGAAATAGAGCCAAAGGACTGTGATGGACTAATAAGAACAGCCCTCCAGGATCTGCCACCAGACGGATTCTCTTTTCTCTCTGCAAGGCATCTGGCTGTGTCTGGCAATCCTCGCTGCAGCTGTCCCAAACCAACCCTGGGTAGAGAGAGCCCCTAGATCATAGAGGCCCAATATGAGCAGCTCTACAGTCTGCCCGCAGGGAGCCCATGGTCCCTCCATCCATCTTCTGTGGAATCAATCTTACTTTGTGCCTGGCCCTGGAAGAATAATGGTGGGAAAGACAAAATGATCTCTGTCTGCAAGAACACATACTGTTGTGGGTTCCCAGCAGAAGCGATCTGGAGCTCAGATTTTCTGGCTGCCTGTTTCCCTAATTCCTTGAGCTCAGCATGTCCCAGAGAGAAACACTTGGGGAAACCAACCGCAGGAGAACTACCACACCTGAGTCTTCAACATGGCCTTGGCCAACAGCTCTCCTCTCTGGCTCAGCTATCCATTGCCGGAGACCTCCATAACTGGGGCTCCGTGTTCCACGAGATAAAAGCTGTATCTGACAAGTGTTTGTGGTCTGTAGGGCTTGGCTTTCCCACATTCTCTCTCCAGAAGAAGTCTTTGCAGCACATAGGACTTTCATCTATTTCATCCGGTCCCTTTCCTCTTCATCCCTCAGAGCTGCTGCCCCATCACAGCACAACCCAGTGGGAACATTCAGCGACTCATTGGCCACAAGGTAGTGGGACCCTGGGACATTGCTGGTACTAGGGAAACACCTGGGGCTGGAGTCAAGAGACCTAGGTTACAGTCCTTCACTGTCACTGGGCCACAGGCACATTGTTCCAGGGTCCCCATCCGTAAAAGGGAGGTGGTGATGCATGCCCTGCCTTACTCACACACTGGGTTATTGAGAGGCGACTGGTGGGATGGTGCTGCCCTGGGCAGACCCCAGGAGCATGAGGCCTCCAGAGATAACTTCTGACCACCTGGGTACTTCATGTCTGATGGCAGCTCACTCTGTTACCCTGTGAAAGGCACAAAGCCTCAATGTGGAGCAGCTTCCAGGGCCCACTTCAGGGGTGACCCTGGGTACCACTGCTTATGGGGGATGTTGGGCGAAGGATGGGAACGTTGAGTGAATGGAGCTCTGGGCACCTCACTTCTGTTCAATCAGAGAAGCCATGTCTTGGAGCCACTCTGTCTGGGTTCAAATCCTGACTCAGCCTCTTACTACCCAAATGACCTTGGGCAACTCCTGTCTGCCTCAGTTTCCTAGTTTGTACAATGGAGATAAAAATGATGCCTACATTATAGGATTATCTTGAGGATTAAATTAACATATGACAAGCATTTAGCACAGGGTTTGGCACACAGTAAATGCTCAATAATTGCTAGTTGTTATTATCTTTTATATATCAGAGGAGCCATTTGTAATTTCATTTGAAAAATAAGTGTGTATTAGAAGAACATAGTTTGGAAACCAGCAGTCTGTGGGGAATACGGTGTTGATGATTTGCTTCCCTGCTTCAGTGAAGGTCAAATGGGAGCTGTCCCTGAGCAGGAGTAACCCTCGTGGGGTCCTCCCCACGAGGCAGCCATGGGTGTGTGCCGCCTCTGGGCCTGGAGGCCACTCCAGGAATGAGGGGTCCAGCCTTCCGTTTTCTGTGGTTTTATGCTCCTGGGCCTTGGCTGCTCAGTTCTTTATCTCCTTGTGGTTCACAGAGAATTCAAGGAGAGGTGTAATGGCCCTGGGCACTGGATCAAGTTCACAATTCCTGTGGTTGCTGTCCGGTGGGCCTCAGGTATTGTGTGTGGGACACGCAGGCCACTCGGTCAAAGAGGGGCAGCCCCCAGCCTGGCTGTATGAGCTAGTTCCACTGCTAATGTGCCACCGTCTCTGCCCGTCAGCAGCCAGCAGCTGTCTGTCTGCTAATTCCAGGTGGACAGAGCATCAGTTACCCATTGACTATTTCCTCACTTCTGGGACTCCATCATCAAATACTCAGTGATTAACTGAATGTCTGCAGTGGGCCCAGGTCTGGCTCCCAGGGGACAAAGGAAGGAGCAGACACGTCCTCAGCCTCTAAGAGCTCATGGTTTAGCTGGGGAAGGAGGCAGCCCCTTGGACCCCTTCAGGGCTTAGCTGGAGTGTGGTGGGGCTTTAAGGGGAGTAGTAGGATAGCCCTGTGCTTTTACCTGGGCCCTCCCTCGAGACACCCAGGAGAGGCACCCCTTTCCCTGGACAGAGCTTGGGGGTGTGCTGCCTTTTGTGCAGCCCAGTCCCTTCCGAGTGACACAATCTTCCTGTAATAGCCCTGTGGCTTCTTCAACCAGGTTACGGTTGAGTCCTGCTGGTCTCGAAACCTTTCTTTCTCCCTCTTTGCAATGACTTGGCATATTTCTGTTTGAACTGTCATATGTTAATTGCACATTGTAGCTCCCAGGGGACAGTCCTTGTTCTTGATTTCCAAGTTCGTAGGGACACCCCTCATTTTAGTAGTCATAGATCACATGCAATTACTTTCTTGCAGGGGGTCTCGAACTCAGATGGCTGTGAGGGCCAGGCAGGTAATACGTGTGAGGGTGCAGAGCCATGTAACAGTGATGGTTGTGGGCAGTGGGGAGACATTAGGGAGTGTTGGGGTCTGTGGAGGACTGGAGATTGCATGCCCTTTCTGAAGAGGTCAGCACTGCTTAGAGTGGGGAGGTGGGCCGATGTTGCTAGATCGTCCAATTTTTCAAGAAAATCAGAAATGTGGATTTTTATATAAAAAAAACTTTGATTTATAAATGTTGGCTCAAATATTTTTAAAATACCAACAGACCAAACAAAGCACACTGTGGTCCAGATGTGGCCCAAACAGACATTTGCAACCTCTGCTTTGTGGTTATACTCCTGTGCGGGAAGGTCATCCAGGGTCATCCAAGGTGGAGGACAGAGGCCCGAGGCCCGGTGAGCAGCTGCTATGGGTGTTCTGAGGGGAAGGTCATTGTGAGCTGGGGTGGTCCGAGTGGTGTCCGGGAGGTGGGATTGAGCTGTCCTTAAGGATGAGGAAAGGAGAGGGACATGGATGCTGTTCTCAGAGTGAGCCAGCTCTGCCGTCCCAGCTGTGGGACAGGCCTGCAGAGTCACAGTCCCCGCCAAGGGCCAGGCTGTGTGGAACCTGCTCCCAGCTTCTGAGCCCCCCACCGGGCTCTCAAAAGCTCGTCAGGACTCTCACTGCTCCCACTCGGCTCTGGCTCAGGAAGCTTTCCAGGGGGGACCCTGGTTACCCCGACGGAGACACTGGAGAGACAGCATCACCCGAGAAGGAAGGCCTGGGGTGCTGGGGCCACCGAGTTTGGAGGAGCTTTCTGGCCTTAATCTGAGGTGCTCTTACAGGTGCACTGCCAGGTTCAGAGCAGGACACTGTCTCCTTTCCCTGCTGCTTTGAGTTAGTTTTCACCCTTTGTCCATCAACACAGAAGTTTTTGAAGGCCAATTGTGGGGCCCACCCTGTCTACCCACCAGGGCCCAAGCAGGAGAGAGAATAGGTCCCCATGAGACCATCCAGGTTAGCAGAGCTGAGGTCAACCCAGGAACTGGAGTACGAGAGGGCCAGACTGAGGCCCAAGCAGGGCACAGGCAGTTCAGAGTGGGGAGACATTAGGGAGTAGTGGAGTCTGTGGAGAAATGGAGTTCAGAAACAGCAGTGACCAGTGATAGTCAGAGTGGCCAAGGAGGGCATCGTGGAGAAGGTGTGTCTGGAGCCAGGCCCTGAGGGAGAGGGTGCAGTTTGGAGAGGCAGAGGTGGGAAAGATTGCAGGAGACAGAGTGGGGCATAGCAGGGGGCAGTTGTGATGTCAAAAGACAATCACAAGCAATAATTGAGTGCTTGCTGTGTACCTGGCTGTGTTGTACACTTTCTCCTACGTTCTCCTTAATCCTCACTACATTTTATGAGATGGTAGTTTCATCATCAGTCTAATTTAAAGATGAGGACACAGGCTACCCAAGGTCACAGAGCTAGGAAGTGGTTTAGCCAGCACTGGAACCTAGAATCAGAACCCGTAACTCTTATGTTACTCTGTCTTAGGACTAGGCAGCAGTGAGGAAGCCACCTGACTCCAGCCAGGGATGTGGCTGGCTGGCCAGTGACCCTGAGGCCTGTGACAGCTTTGGTACGTTTGTCTCCTCTGTGGGGCTTCCCCTGTGACTTCCACACCCTCTGACACCTGTAGGGCACAGCATACAGCAGGCGCTTAGCAGCCATTGGTTGGAATGAATTGCCTCGAGGAAGCCCTTGAGTGTGGTGGGAAGAGGTTGGAGCCCTGGTTCTGCGACCAAGTGACCTTGGTGGCTGGTAGGGAGGGGGAACTGGACGGGTCCACTCCCCGCACCCTTGGCTTTAACGTCCTAAGGGCTGGGAGGGCCTGGGGGAGAGCCCAGGCCCAGGGGCAGTGGGCAGGATTGCTGAGGAGGCCCACTCTCAGGGAGGAGTGTGTTGGGTAGGCGTGGGAGGGCTGGGGAGCCGTAGGCCAGCCTGCCGTCCTGGGTTTGGGGTGGTGAGAGGTATAGGATGGAGCAGGGCCTCAAGGACCATGCAGTCTTGTCAAGACAAGATAAAAACCCGTAAAAAATTCAAGAGCAGGACAGGAGTTGGGTAACAGCACAGGGGAGGATGAGGAGGTGTCAGGAGGCAGCCTGTGCTCTGAGCCATGGGATCAGGTTGGGGGTCAGTGCCAGGAGCCCAGTGGAGGCTCCTGTGGGCCTCAGGGGCCTGCCAGGCAGGGCAGACCTGGACAGCAGGAGTGTCCAGGGGTAAAGGAGGGGCTAGACCTCCCAGAACCCGCCCCAGGTGCCCTCCTCCTTCTGGCCTGGGCCCGTCTGCCAGTGTAGAGGCCTCCGCAGAGCCAGGGATGCTGCTGTTTCAGGTTCTTCCTCCGAGGGGAAGTCCCAGTCAGGAGACTGGAATCTAATGCGGTGCCGTTGGGTGGACTGCTAAGGGCGCCCTCGTCACACCAGCAGGGTGCGCTTCCTTCCTCTCTGCACGGCCTCCCTTCTCAGACCCCTCTCTGGGATGCAGCCACAGTGGCCACAGTGGATGTGCTGAGGAGACAAGGATTCTCAGCATCTCTCTTGCCTTCCTGGCCCTCAGTAACCTGTCCCCTCACCATAAAATCCTCAGTTACTCCTGGAGGCAACTCTCGAGGAGAGACCAGGGAGGCCTGAGCCCCATTTGTCTCTCTGTGGAGGTTATGAAAGAACCATTGCTCCAGGGCCCTGCACAGGGTGGGGGCTCACTAGGGTATGAAAATGATGCAACGATTTGGGGGTTGTCTGTTATTTCAGACTATCTGTCCTGCTTTTTGTTTGTTTGTTTTTTGTGAGGGAGATCAGCCCTGAGCTAACATCCGTGCTAATCCTCCTCTTTTTGCTGAGGAAGACTGGCCCTGAGCTAACATCTGTTGCCAATCCTCCTCCTTTTTTTCCCTTTTTCTCCCCAAAGCCCCAGTAGATAGTTGTATGTCATAGTTGCACATCCTTCTAGTTGCTGTATGTGGGGCGCCGCCTCAGCATGGCTGGACGAGCGGTGCATCGGTGTGCGCCCGGGATCCAAACCTGGGCCGCCAGTAGCGGAGCGCACGCACTTAACCGCTAAGCCACGGGACCGGCCCCTATCTGTCCTGTTTTTACTGCCTGACATTAATGATTATAACCCAGAACTGCACTTGGGCTCCAAATACACTGGCAGTCACTGGGGAGAGGGGAGGTAACACTCAGCTCAGCAGGGGGTCTCTGGGGATGGCAGACTGTTGAGGGGCTTGGAGTGTGGGGACCTGCGTTGTAGGTCTGGCCCTATCTGTAGGCATCTGAGTGGCTCCTAGCAAGTCGTTCCTCTTCTCTTGGCTCCAGTGTCATCCTCATCTGCACAGTGAAGGGGCCAGATTCTCTAACGACTCTTGAGGTCCTGCAGCTTAGGTTTCAGGAGTCTCCCCAGTTTGTTCAGACCAGTTGGATGTGTCTGGGCCCACAGCTCAGCATTGCAGGACTCTAAGCAGGTGCTGTTGTATGCACCTGGCTGAGAGCCCTGGGTTCACAAATAAATAATAATTCAGCCCATTGAGGTCCTGCCTGGCCCCAAGTGGGCCACGGGGGAATGCTGCCCCTCTTCCAGGGAGCCGACCCGCGGGCCAGAGGGTCAGGATGGAGAATTTCCAGAACAGGGTGGGATATGAACAGTGGATAGAAGGGTTGTGAGAGGTTTTCTAGATCTTGGCTATTCAAAGTGAAGTCCTCTGACCAGCAGCAACAATATCAGCTGGGAGCTGGTTAGAAATGCAGAATCTCAGGCCCCACCTGCGGTGCACTGAGTTTGAATCTGCCTTTTAACAAGATCGCCTGTGATTCGCGCACACATTAAAGTTTGGGGCGCGCCGTTCCTGACCGCTTTGCTTAAATTCTTGAGCATGCCTCACAGAAAGAAAGCCATTTTCCACGGGTAGGGGCAACAAAAGTTCCATGAAACAACAGTTACACTTACAATGTGTATCACTCACCAATATTTTCTATTTTGTTATATATTATTTAATGCTGAGACCATGAGTTTATTTTACACGAAGGTTATTTTAGAGCCCAGTAAATAGCTGAGACTTGCAGTTTGAAAAACACTGCACTAGCTAACACCCTGTCTGATGTTTGAGTGACAAAGGTTACATTGGTGTGTGTGGGGGTGTGTCAGACATTTAGAGGACACCAGGTGTCCTGACTCCTGAGACAGTAAATGTTGCCCACTTCCAAGGTCACCTCCAGCTCCAAGTGTTCCTGAACTTTCCCACTTCCGGTGCTTGGGGTCCTGAGGCTCCTATATGCAGAGGCATCCACCGAAGACCCCTGCTATTCTCTGGCAAACACCAACGTGGCCCAGCGTCTGCAGACCAGCACCGACAGGAGTGACCAAGCATGAGGGCTGCAGTTGGCGGGAAAGGCATTGTCTCCGGAGTCCTGTTTATGCAGGAGGTGGAGTGTGGGCTGGACTCGGAGGGCTGGGTTGGCAGCAGGGTGTTGTGAACGGGGTTCCCATGGCTTCCTCAGGAAGAGCTGTGGGCATCCTGTGTCCCCAGCCAGCACGGCCTCTCTCCTCCCACACATCAGCAGGCGGCTTGGCCTGTGGCTGTGGCCTGGCCCTGCCCTGGGGACCGCCTGACAGCCGACAAAGGAGAAAGCCTTAGTTGCAGGCTCTGGGTGAAGGTGTCGGTTGCCAGCACTGTGTGGAAGTGGAAGGGGAGAAGGGATGGGGCTTGTGTATATCAAGGTCACCGGGAGCCAACTGCTGGAGAGGAGCCCGGGGAGGGGTCTGTGCTGCAGCAAGCAGCATGAAGTGGCCACGGGAGAGGTGGGATGAAGGCGGGTGGGTGCGATTCAACACGGGGTGAGCAGTGTGAGCCCTGCCCCCACCCACAGCTCAGATGTGCCCACCTCAGTCTTCAGAGTTGCTGTCATGTCAGGACAGGGGGACGGACCAGGAGCCCATAGCAAGCCCCTACAGCACCGCACGGCTCCCCTGCAGGAGGCTGGGCCCCTCGCAGCAGCCAAAAGCCAAAAAAATGCATCAGGAAAGCAGAAATCGAGACCTTCCCGGGCTTCCTCTGTGAGGTCTGGGGGAGTTGCATGCTGAAAGGCCCAGGGGAGTCTGATGAAGTGTGAGCGTGCGGTGCTGCCGCCTGTCTGGGCCTGGAATGATGGATTCCCAGAGCAGGGCTGATAGGCCACGGAGCAGAAGCGTCTCGTCTGGTTTGCAGGTCACCAAATTCGTTCTGGGGATTGGAGGAGGAGGTAATGCCTCTAATGCCTGGCTGTTCTTAAAGGGATTGGCTAAATTTACAGCTACTAATGCCATTTGTCACTGGGCAGGTACAAAAGGATGCTGATCTGCTGGAATGGTTCCAGCTTCTGTCTCTGGGCCCTCGGGGCACTCGGTGATGTCAGCCTCCCTTTCCTCCAGACCTCTCGCCCCTGACCCCCTCCAAGGCAGGTAGGGCCAGAGGTTGGGAGGGGAGACTCCCGACCCCAGGCAGAGAGCCCTATGGGGTCGGCAGAAGCCCCTTTGCTGAGTGTGCTAGGAAGCCACATGGCTCTGGGCAGAGGACACGGTGGAAGGTTCCCATGGATCTGGGTAGGTGGAATATGGAAGTGGAGAAAGGCACCTTTGCATCAAAGGACGTGAGTGTTTTTGTTTCTGGCCTTAAAAATAGTCAGCCAGGCTCATTGGGCTATAGTGACAAGCAGAGAATGTGATTGGCTGCAGCAGGGGGTGGGGGTGCCCTGGGCCCCTGGGGCTGGTATGAGGCTCCTTAACCCACAGATGTTGCAACAGCAAGAGGAGAGCATGGGCCGCCCCTTTCACCAGACTGCTGTAGATGTGCCTAAGTCCTGCCTGGGAAGCGCAGGCCAAGGACCTCTCCATGCCCCCATGACTTTCTGTAGCCTGGGCTCCTCCGTGCCCCTCTTAAAGCTGTGCCCACCCAGGCCCGCCCCTCCCCTCTGCGGGCTCAGGGCTGCCTGCCTTTTACTGCAAAGTGCGGCCTCAGCACTTTTCCCACTCCTGTGGCTCGCCTTTTTGTTCCTCCTCATCCATCACCTGGCAGGGAGTGGGGGCAGGGCCGGGAGAGGAGGGGAGAGGGTGGGACAGCTGCAGGGGTGCGTTCCTGGGATCCTCCTGCAGCCTCTGCTCTGCGCTCTGCATCCCGGAGGTGTGGCTGCAGCCCGAGGTGTCTCTCCTCCTCTTCCACACTCTCCTCTCCTTCTCCTCCTTCCTCTGGTTCCATCCCCCTATCACTTTCTCTGATCATTAAAACAGAAGCTCCTCTTGCTGGCTCTCAGCTTAGCCAGCAGCCCACCTGCTGGGCATTCGCCATCCTGATCTTGCTGTGAATGAGAAACTGAGCCAGCAGGAGACCCCAAACACAGGCAGGAAGGGAGTGGAACAAGCCCTGGAGGAAAGCACCCCTTTATTTCCCTGTGTCTGCACCAGCCTGAGAGTTTACTGTGCCTCCTCACTCTTTTCACCTTAAAAATGCGGCAGAACTTCTAGGTATGTACCCCAGAGAATTGAAAACAGGGACTCAAACAGGTATTTGTACTCTCATGTTCACTGCAGCATTATTCACAATAGCCAAGGGTGGAAACAACCCAAATGTCCTTCCATGGAGGAATGGATAAACAAAATGTGGTACACACATACAATTATTGTTGTAATACAATGTATGATTCGGCCGTAAAAAAGACTGAAATTCTGAGATGTGCTACCACATGAATGAATCTTGAAAACACTATGCTAAGTGAAATAAGCAGTCACGAAAGGACACATATATGGTTCCACTGATATGAGGTAACCAGAATGGACAAACTGATGGAGACAGGAGGCAGAACAGGGGTTGCCAGGAGCTGAGGCGAGGACGAATGGGGCATTGTTTAATGGGCACAGTTTCTGTTGAGATGATGAAAAAGTTCTGGAAATAGATAGCAATGATGCCTACACAACATTGGGAATGTACTTAATGCCGCTGAATTGCACTCTTAAAAATGGTTACGACGGTACGTTTTATGTTATGTACATTTTACCACAATAAAAAAAGGAGGCGTAAGTGCCTGACTGCACTTCCAGCCTGATAGCTGAGGAGGTGGACCATGAGGACAGCACTATCCCCCTCTCCCTCCTCCTCCCTCTTCTCTGGTAAAGAGAGAAAGCTCTGGGCTCTTCTGCTGAAGGTGGAGTTTCTCAGCTGCCTAGTTGGGACTCATTCTGGAACATACAAGTGAGTCCAAGTGACATGTTAGCCTGGGTTCCCCTGGGAAAGCAGAGTTCCTGGAGTCATCCCAGTAGCAGGAGTCCTGGGGGGAGTGACACGGGCGGAGGGAGAGCCAGGCAAAGGGGTGTTATTGATCTGGTCACCACTGTGGGCAGCTGGGGCTCAATCCACTGGAACCTGCTGAAGGGCAGTGTTGTCCGCACCTCAATTGTCACTTGAGGCCAGAGAGAGTGTTTGTCCTGGTCTGTTAGCTCCTCACACTTCCAGGGTGCAGGGACCAGGTGCCAGGTGGGTCCCTGCAGGGATCTGCTGGCGAGTGTCAGAGGAGCCCGGGGCAGAAGTCACTCGGGACAGGTGAGGTGAGGCACTGTCAGGCCACACTGCATCAATCTGATTGGGCAGGAATCACTGGAGAAGGAGGGGGCATTGTGAGGACACAGGAGGTGTCCAAAACAAGTGACCAGTGAAGAGAGTCCTTTTTTTCCCTCTGGGCACCAAAATTCTGCAGGGTGGAAATGGGTGGCAATGCCTGTTTTCTGTCCCTTTCCTCGGTGAGCTAGTGTGGGTTTGGGGTGATTACTGCCCCCAGGCTCCCTCTCAGGACTGTGATGTGGTCCCGTGAGAGGCCACTGGAGCCTGGGAGAGCCCAGAAGAGTGAGACCGAGCTGCTGCTGCAGGCGGAGCTGGGCTCTCCATACTCCTGGAAACACTCCTATCTAGTTCCCACAAAACCCAGTCCTCTGCTTGTACCTGTGCAGTGAGCCAGGAAGCCCCTGATAAGATCTTAAGTCTTCGAGGAATAATGGGCGCGGCATTAGGCACTGGCTTTCCCTGCAGGTGGCTCCTTTTCAGCCCTCTCTGGACTTCAACCTTATCATCCCATCTCTCTGAGGCTGGCCACCTGCCTAGGGCCCAGCCCTCTAGAGTGGGCAGCCCAGTTGGGGAGTAAGAGACACACACACAGCACTTGAAGAATTCACTGGGCATTGGAACGGCAGTGGGGACTGGAGAAGTGGGAGATGTCCTGAGGGCCTGAGCAGGCTGCCAGGAGGTGGGGTGGGGAGGCTGTGGGGTATAGGCGGACCTGGAGCTCTGCTGTGCAAACTTGGACAAGTTACTTAACCTCTCTGAACCTCAGTTTTCTCTTCTAAGTAGTATAATTGTACCGATTTCACAGTAGCTGTGAGTGGGAAGTGGGTGAAGGCATACCAAGTGCTGAGAAGAGTGCCTGGCGCACGACATGGGTCCAGTCCACATTCGCCGTTCCTGTTAGTAGAAGTCACAGTATTCATGTCCAAAGGCCAAAGCTGGGTGAATCCTTTGCCCACTAGATGCCATTAAACCAGGGGATTGGGCTAGGGGCTGGAAGGCCTGACAGGTGCTGTTGCAACATTCCATGAGTATAAGGACCTCAAGATTTGGTAGGTGGGGGGGAGGGGAAAGTGCCTCTGGGTGCGGGGCACAGCGTGAGCAGAGCACAGAGGCAGAAAGAGCGTCGCATGTTAGTTTTCTATTGCCGCATAACAAATTACTACAAACCTAGTAGCATAAAACAATACCCGTTTATTATCTCACAGTTCTGGAAGTCAGAAGTCTGCTCAGTATATCATGAGGCCAAAATCAAGGTGTCGGCAAGGCTGAGTTCTTGTCTGGGGCCTCCGGGGGACAAAATCTGCTCCCAAGCTCATTGATATTTGGCAGAATTTACTTCATTGCAATTGTAGGACTGAAGTGCCCTTTTCCTTGCCGGTCATTGACCAGGGATTGCTCTCAACTCCTAGAGGGGCCCACAATCCTTGCACATGCCCCCCCTTCTTCAAGCCAGCAGCAGCACATGAGTATTTCTCATGCTTTGCATCTCTGTCCCCACCCCAGTCCCAGATTTAAGGGCCTCCTGTGATTGGATCAGGCCCTCCTGAATAGTCTCCCTGTCTTCAAGTCCACTGATTTGGAGTTTAGTTATATTTGCACATCCCCCTCCCAGGAGTACCTGGGTTAGTGTTCGATTGAATAACTGGGAGAAGGTGTACACCCAGGACCCTCTTAGGGTTCTGCTTACCACATGTGGTGTGTGCCCACAGGAGCAGAGTAGCCAGGGGGCTGGAGGGGGGCACAGGCAGCCATTGCAGCAGGAGGGGTAAGGTGGGTATTGGTGGTAGGAGTGGTATAAGGCCGCTGTAGGCCTTGAAGGACAGATGGAGGAAGGGGCATTGGACAACCCCACCCCCACCCCCAACTGTGGCCCTGTACCACTAGGCACCCTTATCCCCATCTGAGCCGACTCCCTGCAGACCCACTGCCACCCCGGCCTTCACACCTGGGTGCCCTCCCTCTGATGAGGACACCACTCAGGCCTGAAACCTCGGACTCTTCCCTCTGGGATAGGTGGACACACGTACAAGCCCCAAGACCACTGAGCTCAAGAGCCCAGAGCACACCGCCTACTGCATGGCACAGCTCCCCTGCAGCTGGCCTGTGGTCCAAGGGAGGCTGGGCCCTCTGCAGCAGCCAAAAGCCAAAAACCAAGTCAGGAAACCAGTTGAAAAAAGTGTGTCCACCCAGGGCGGTTCTTCCTCCCTTCGCCAACCCCAACCTCTGAAAAA
Source organism: Ceratotherium simum simum (assembly GCF_057802395.1). Classification (NCBI taxonomy): domain Eukaryota; kingdom Metazoa; phylum Chordata; class Mammalia; order Perissodactyla; family Rhinocerotidae; genus Ceratotherium; species Ceratotherium simum. The sequence continues at coordinate 37,690,969 of NC_141913.1, forward strand.
AACAGCGAGGGTCAGGGGGAGTCAGCATTCCGGGTCTCAGCAGCATTTCTGGAACCCAGTGGGCCATTATTTGTCCTGTTCTGGATCCACTACAGTTAAAAGCTCAACAAACCCTTGATTACTGGTGAATACCTATGTTCCAAAAAAGTTCTCAGTAATCCAAGGTTTTGAAACTCAAATCTTCCTTTAAACATACTAGGACCTTGCTTTTATCATCCACGGTAACATTTTAGACACACACAGCCTTTTGTTGTCTTGGAGCTCTGTGCACACATTATTCAGTTCTCTGCTATCTAACCATGGTTTGGTAGAAGACCATTCTACGAGTTCTGATGTGAAACTGCGTGCAGGCTCTGCTTTCTCCAGCTGAGTGGGCTGCACCCTGAAGAGCACAGACCTCCAGACAGTGAAAGGGACACCAGGCAAGCTTTAAAGCCCCTTCCCATTGGCCTAGAGCCTGTCAGGAGGAAGCAGAGGGTCCCTCGTGGGAAGGGACCTAGAGGTGAGAAAGGTTCCAGCTCTCCCCACTTCTGAGTGGGTCAGGTGGGAGATTTTGGGGACAGGAGTGGGCAGTGGAAGTGTCCCTGGAGGCCTGGGGCCCCTGCAGCAGCTGGGTCCACCCTGTCCATCAGGGAAGGACAGCACTTTTGTCACTGGACTTTAGCGGATTTCCCTGGAATGCTGGTCACATTATGTCAGGCCGTCCCAGAGAGAGGGCCCAAGGATTGACGAGGGAGTCCTGCTCCTGTGGAGGGTGGGCAGGCAGCGTCCATGACTAGGCCACGCCCTCCCAGACAACCCATCAGGCCTTTCAAGTTCTATCATTACATCCAGTCACGTCGCTACAGACAGAGCATGGCGTGTGTCCCACCCAGGAGCCGCACCATGACAAGGCTGCAAAATTGTGTTCATCACTTACGGCCTACAGCCTTCACCTAACTTAGGGGACAGTCTGGTGTCCAAAGAGAATATGTCTCTTTAGAAGGAGGCATTTTCTTGGAGGGCCCAGGCCCCTTAGAGGGTTTGTGTCTGGGGGTCCCCCGTATATCCTAATGCTTGGGTCGGGGACAGCAAAGCCTGTGGTCTGTTTTCTTCTGCTTTGTGGTAGATTTTAACTCCAGTTTGGGAGGTGGGGCTTGGGTGGTAGGCTGGGTCTATCTTCTGCTTTTTCCCAGGTGGTAAGGTCTAGATATGGACTAACGTCCAACATCGCACAAGTTACTGTGTTGGCCAGTTAGGCAAGTGACCTGCCATCCCTGGGCCTCAGTTTCCCTCCCCCCACAGGGGGAATGCAGCATATTCTTCACAGTAAAGGTGAGCCGGCACCCACCGACTTCTCAGGGCGGTTGGGAGACCCATGATGAGCGAGAGCATGCTTCCAGGAGCGGGGAGTATTTCTCAAGTGGGGGCATCGTCTCAGCCTCCTGTGGTGTCTCACAGAGCCCGTCTGTTCTCTGTCTCCACAGCCCCCACCCAGGCCCCTGAGCTGGAGGGATGGAGAACTCCTCGGCAGCATCAGCCTCCTCCGAGGCGGGGAGCAGCCGCTCCCAGGAGATTGAGGAGCTAGAGCGCTTCATCGACAGCTACGTGCTTGAGTACCAGGTGCAGGGGCTGCTGGCTGACAAGACGGAGGGCGATGGAGAGAGTGAGAAGACACAGTCCCACATCTCCCAGGTAAGCGCTGGCTCGGGGAGGGCCCTGGGCACGTACGGTGACCTTGGCGAACTCCAAGAGGAGTAATAGGGGGGCTCTCATTCTAGGCAGCATCTGGTCGCCTGCCCTAGATTGCCAAGGTTTGGATGGTCCCGCCCAGCAGAGCATGGAATCCAGACAGGAAGCCCCTGGCTGTGCACTCTCAGCCACTCTGACCCACCTCTACTCCTTCCTAACCCATTAGGCTGCTGGGGCCCAGCCAGACTCGCAATTCATGTGACACACATTTATTGAGCACCTACTGTATGCTAGGCACCGTTCCCTGTCCTCGACAAGCTTATGTTCTAGAAGAGATCTGGTGATCGTATTTTATCCAAAATGTATAAAATCAAAAGGCTATAACTTGAATATTTTCTCTGACTTAAAATATAGGCAATTGTTAGCAGCCAAACTCTCAGACAGTCAGGGCTCTGTGGGCCAGAGCTAGTCAGGGGCAGGAGGCGTTCTGACCAGAGTCTCAGGTTGGTCCTGCCCCCTCCTGCATTAGTCTGTGTCAGCCCTGGGCTTGAGTAGGAGGTGGACTTAGCTGAAAGACTGTGGGCCAAGATTTGTAAGCCGTGAGTTCTCCCGAGTAGAGTGTGAACCATTAAGGGCAGTGACCATATCTCATGCCTCTTTGCCTAACTTGGTAAATTCTCAGTAGATATTTGCTCAAGAGTTGCTCCAGGTTTACTTCTAGCTGCCTGTGTGACCTTGGGCAAACTCTCAACCTCTCTGAGGCTTGGTTTTTTTATCCAGCAAATGGGGGTTATCCTGCTGCCTCAAGAATGTTAGAGGGTCAAAGTCAATAAGAGGCTCAGAAGCTATGGAGAAGCAGGGTGTTGCCTTCACAAGGAGACATGGGGTCTTCTGTTCAGAGTCTGGTCCCAGGTGTCCACCTCTTTTACTTGTTGCCCCACCTCAAGTTGGGACTCCTCTGACAAGTAGAGGGGAGCCACTTGGGTGCCCTGCTTTGGAGAAAAGCCAAATGCAACTGGCTGGCTCACTGTCTGGGTGGGCAGAAGATCCAGACCCTCCAGCTTTTTAGAAAGCCATAATGAACTTGTGGTGTTCCTGGAACTCAGGGCCAGGGGCCAACCCGGGAGATTCTGAACCATGGTGGTCCCACTCCTCATCCCCATTGGGGGATAGGGAAGAGAAAATCAGCCCTGAGAGAGAAATGGGAATATATGTGATGCTTTCCTGTGTCCTTGAGGTTCTAAAATCACAATTAGTGTAAACCTATAATTTGTCCAGTATTCACTGTACAAGTGTGTGTTAGGCACTTCTTGTGTGCCTGGTGCTGTTCTAGGGCTGGGTATCGAGGACTGAGCAAGACAGACGGAATCTCTGCCCTCATGAAACTTACATTCTAGTGGTGGGTGATAATTGCTGTGGAGAAAAATAAAGCAAGAAAATGGAATGGGGAGTGAAGAAGGTCAGGAGGGGTTTGAAATTTTAAAGAGGATGTCGGGGAAGATGTTCCGGAAGGAGGTGAAGGGGAGAGCCTGCAGATATCTGGGGGAGGAGCGTTCCGGGCAGAAGGAACAGCACGTGCAAAGGCCCAAGCTGGAAGAGTTATTCCCAGTGCAGCAAGGCGGCCAGTGCGGCTGGAGCAGAGAGAAAGAGGGAGAGCCAGAGGAGATGAATCAGCGAGAAAGCGGGTCATGTAGACAAGATGGGCAAGGGCTGAGCCCTGGGGTCTGCCAGCATTTAGAAAGCAGGGGTGTTGGCAGGGACCAGGAGGGGGTTGGCAGTGACGCAGAAGGAAACCAGCGAGAGTGGTGCTGGGAGCCTGGGAAGGATGTGTTTCAAGGAAGTGGGGGTGCGGATTGACTGCGTTGACTGCTGCTGCAGGCCGGGAAGACAGGACTGAGAATAACCTGTCTGAGCCATGGGGGTGCTATTGGTGACCCTGACTAGGGTCCAATCCACAGTCCTGCGGTGGGGGCCAAGGTCAAGGAGACGGACTGGAGGATAATGCAGATCCTCTCTGTATAACAGGAGTTTCACTGTAAAGGGGAGAGACCTGTGATATTTGGGGAAGTGATGTCAAAACGGGAGCATTAACAACACATTGTGCATTGATGGGAATGGTCCAGGGCAGAGGGGAGGGTTGCCGGAGCAATGCCCTTAAGTAGGTGAGAGGCCTGGCCTTGGCTCGGGCCCCCAGCAGCTCCCCCACAACCACAGAAGGGAGTGGCCAGGCTTGCAGCCATGGATCCAGAATGCTACCAAGTTGCACAACAAAGCTGTGGGTTTCTCCAGCTATTTTCAGCCACGATGGTGCAGGTGCAGTTATGAAGGTGAATTTGACCACGACTGAGGTTTCTCTGGGTGAGGACAGTGGAGGGGGAGAAGGGCGAGGGAGGGAGGGAGTGATGACAGTGACGTCCCCCAACACCGAGCCAGGCAAGGAGGGGGTGAGGACCAGGGGTGGCTGGTGGACGCTGAGGGGTCGTGGGTCAGTGGATTGGAGGTCCTGGGGAATCGGAGAATTGTTGGAGTCCTGGGACCAGAAGGAGTGAGCTGGAAAGATAGACGTGTCCAAGAGTGGGATGTTTCAAATCCAGGTTGGAGGGAGTGCAGAAATTGGCGATGAAAGGGCTGGGTATGAGCGTGGGAGTGCGTGGGGTAGAGGATGGATCAGGAGGAGAGGGGTCGTGAACGGAGGGGCCAGGCATGGGAACCATCTTCACGGATATCGAAATCACCAAGAAAGGAAAAGCAGGTGCTGGAGAGGGTGGCAATGATCTAATTGAAAAGTCTTCGAGGAGTGCAGGGAGTGAGGTGGGGGTGGGTGACCTGGGGGTCTACAGATGACTGCAAAGGAGGCAGTGGGGGGTGCTTTTCTGGTGATGTGTTACTATTTGTACAACTTTGTTTCTTGATTTAAACTGCTCTTATTGTATAGTTAACAATATCTGACCTGAAGTGGAAGGGGGAGGGTGGTCAGACTACAGTGGAAGATTTCTGAGGGAAATGGACCTCTTTGGGTTGTCTGGGGCAGGAAGGGGAGGAACTAGGTGAATCAACTCTTGCAGCCTCCTGTAAGCATCCTAGAGCTGACTTCCCCAGCAGCAGGCCCCGTAGACAGGCGCGTGGGGCCGGCCTGGCATGTGCTGCCCTCCTCCCCTACTGAGTGGACTCTGGTGGCTTCCAGCAGGGCATCCTTCACAGGTCCCTGCAGGTGAAATGGACACTTACAGGAGGAGGGTCCGAGGAAGCCATAAAGCTTCACCCCAGAGGAATGCTTTGCGAATGGTAGAATTTCTATTCCCAGAGCCGCCATCAGGGAGATGATTTTGGAAAGAGGGGCCCTCCCACTGTCTCTGACCTCCCTGTGGTGCCTTGCTGAGCTCCCAGGATATAGAGCAGATAGAGAAGTACCCTCAGTCCCGCCCTGCACTTCCGGCTCCTGCTCCTGGGATAGGTGGGGCCTGACCGTGCTCAATGTCCACATCTGGAGGGGCTTTTAAACAGATGTTTGTTGTGAGGCCGAGTGTGAAAAAATCCGGCCACTTGTAACATCTGGATGCATTCCTTAAAATTTCTGCATTCTCTGAAGTTCCCTGGAAGAATGCAAATACCTGGCCAGACCCCATGTGCTGCTAGCCAAGGAGGGACATTTCAGCCCTGCTCCCACCAAACCCCTCTCACCCACCCCATATTTGCCCACAAACACAGCTGGAGTACAGACTCCAGGGGAGGGGCCAGCTGTGGACAGCTCTAAGCAAGGCCGGGCTTAGATGTGTCTATATAACACTTCTTTAAAAAAATACAATCTCTGTTGACACAGCTTTATGAGAAATCTTTCTGCTAAAACACTTGTGCTTGTTTTTATTTAATCTTATGACTATTTTAAATGAAAGCCAAAAACAAAAAAATCTCAGAGAATGTCCCCGTCTGCCTGTCTGTGGTGGTGTTTTGATGTTTCTGGGAGAGGAAAATTGTTAAGAATCTTGGAAGGCTTGAGAAAACATGAGGGAGTGGAGAAGAATGTTGCTCTTCAGTTGGTGAGGTATTTTTTTAGGATCCGAGAGATGACAGGTGACACTCAGGAAAGAAATGCCTCATGATGCTTGTACAGTTGTGTTCTCCCCTGCCCCACCCCCAGCAACAACTATAGATAGATAGAGCAAACAGGATTCCTTTTCTTTTGATGGGTAACCAAGAGAACGTATGTTCTAAGTTTCCCAATACTTTTGGGATACAATATTTAAAATTACACCCAGGGCCAGCCCTGGTGGCCTAGTGGTTAAGTTCGGCATGCTCCTCTTCAGCAGCCCGGGTTCAGTTCCCAGGCTCAGACCTACACCATTTGTCTATCAGTGGCCATGCTGTGGCGGTGGCTCACATACAAAATAGAGGCAGATTGGCAACAGATGTTTGCTCAGGGCAAATCTTCCTCAGCAAAAAAAAAAAATTACACCCACAGTGAGAGGACAGAAATAAATCCACACATCTATGGAGAGCTAATTGTTGACAAAGGAGCCAAGAACATACAGTGGAGAAAGACAAGTCTCTTAAATAAATGGTGTCAGGAAAACTGGACAGCTACATGCAAAAGAATGAAAGTAGACCAATATCTTACACCATACACAAAAATTAACTCAAAATGGATTAAAGACTTGAAATATAAAATTCCTAGAAGAAAACATAGGCAGTACACTCTTTGACTTCAGTCTTAGCAGTATCTTTTTGAATACCATGTCTCCTCAGGCAAGGGAAACAAATGAAAAAATAAACAAATGGAACTGTGTCAAACTAAAAAGCTTCTGCAGGGCAAAGGAAACCATCAACAAAACAAAAAGACAACCTACCAATTGGGAGAGGATATTTGCAAATCATATATCCGATAAGGGGTTAATATCCAAAATGTATAAAGAAATCATACAACTCAATGACAACAACAAAAAACAACCCAATCAAAAAAATGGGCAGAGGATGTGAACAGACATTTTTCCAAAGAAGATATACAAGATGGCCGACAGGCATGTGAAAAGATGTTCAACATCACTAATTATTAGGGAAATGCAAATCAAAATTACAATGAGATACCACCTCACGCCCGTCAGAATGGCTACTATTAAAAAGACAGGAAAATAACAAGTGTTGGAGAGGATGTGGAGAAAAGGGAACCCTTGTACGCTGCTGGTGGGAATGTAAATTGGTGCAGCCACTATGGAAAACAGTAAGGAGATTCCTCAAAAAAATTAAAAATAGAAATACCATATGATCCAGCTATTCCACTTCTGGATATTTATCCAAGGAACACGAAAACACTAATTCAAAACAATATATGCACCACTGTGTTCATTGTAGTATTATTTACAATAGCCAAGATATGGAAGCAACATTTAAATGTCCATTGCTGGATGAATGGATAAAGAAGATGTGGTATATATACACAATGAAATACTTCACAGCCATAAAAAGATGAAATCTTGCCATTTGCAACAACGTGGATGGGCCTTGAGAGTGTTATGCTAAGCAAAATGAGTCAGACAGAGAAAGACAATTACCATATGATTTCATAGGTGGAAGATAAACAAACAAGCAAACACATAGCTACAGAGAACAGATTGGTGGTTACCAGACGGGATGGGGGTGGGAGGAGGGTGAAAGGAGTAAAGAGGCACATATGTACCATGAGAGATGGCAACTAGACTTTTGGTGGTGAACGCGATGCAGTCTATACAGAAGCCAAAATACAATACAAAAATACAATGATGTACACCTGAAATTTATATAATGTTGTAAACCAACATTACCCCAATTACGAAAAGAATAGGGGGCCAGCCCCGTGGCCTAGTGGTTAAGTTTGGCACACTCTGCTTCAGTGGCCCAGGTTTGGATCCCGGGTGTGGACCTACACCACTGTTGGAAGCCACGCCATGGTGGGGACCCACATACAAAATAGAGGAAGATTGGCACAGATGATAGCTTAGGGTGAATCTTCCTCAGTAAGTAAGTAAGTAAATAAGTAAATAAATAAATAAATAAAAATATACCCTTCCCCACATTTCCAGAGTGCCTGCTCTCCAATGGATTACAAGTCCCCAAAGGCACATCCTGAAAGTTGACCTCACTCTGTCCTTAAGAGAAGGGGGAATTATAGCCCTATTCAGCAGGAGAGAAGACTGAGACTGAGATGGGAAATGGCCAAACTGCACTGCTTGGTGTTGGCTGAGCTGGGCCCTGGTGCCCAACCCTTCCCCACCTACTTTTGTCTCTGATGGGTACACGCTGTGACTAACAGGCTGTTGGGTGATTAAGATATTTTTCCCCTATGGAATGAGAATTAGGACTCCAAATCTCATTGACCATTAACCTTGTGGAAGAGATTGAGGTGTCACAAGAGGGAAAAGTTTGACACTTCTGATGTTAGTAGAAGGTTTAATGGATGATCATCAAGATTTAAAGCAGCATTCACAACTCTGGCTGCACATTAGAATCACTCGGGGAGCTTGGACAAATGTTGATATACAAGCCCCACCCCAGAGTTCAGTTGAATGAAGAGGGGCCTGGGAATTGGCATTCTTGTAAGCCCCCATATGACTCTGATGTCCCACTGAGATTGACAGCCACAGCCACAGGTGGGGCATGTCTGTCTCCCTTCCCCACACCTCCATGGCCTGCTGCCTTATGCTCTATTCTCTTGAAAGGATAGAATGTAGGGATATTGTAAAGAGTGGATACATTTAATGAAGGCATATTTTCCAAAAATTCTTGTTAATAGATCAAATGAAGGGCCAGTGAGGGTAAAGATAACTTTCTATAGTCTTTTTTGATGCTGTCAGGCACTTGGAAGTCCTGGGTTTTGTCTAAAATGCAGAGCAACCTTACCAAGAGAGATGCAACAGTGCAGATAGGAAGAATGGGATAAGAGTACACTCATGGGCTGCATGATGACGTTTCAGTCAACAATGGACCGCATATACAATGGTGGTCCCATAAGATTAGTACCATACAGCCTCGGTGTGTAGTAGGCTGTACCATCTAGTTTTGTGTAACTACACGCTATGATGTTCACACAACGACGAAATTGCCTAACGACGCATTTCTCAGAACGTATCCCCATCTTTAAGCAACACATGACTGTATTCAGATTGGCTTGATGCTTCTCTCTCACAGTGTTTTTCCTTCTCTTTCTTTTCATGTTTTTCTTTCATTCTGCCTTCCCTGTTCACTGTTCCTTCACTCACTTTGATCCCATTCCTTCATTTCCTCCTGCCCTTTGAATCCTTTTCCCCTGCCATCTTTGCTCATAGGAGGAAGCACTCAATGGTGGACCACCCATGAAAGGCTTTACAGAAGAAGTGAGTTTAAGGGGGGACTTTGGGGGTGGTTGAGCATGGGGGACTCATTTTATTAAAAAGTAATTTATTTTTAATTATGCAAGTACTATATGCATACATTGTCATGAATTCTCACACAAGAATTCCAATATTAACAATAAAATCTCCCTTAGCTACCGCCTCATTCCACTACCTTCCCCTACCTTCCATCAGATTGGTGAGTTAACTTCCACACCCTTTTTTAATGCTATTACCAACACATATATATAATATGATTTATAGAAATATATTATTTCAAAATTATATATCATAGCCAGTGAATGTGTTGTGGAATAACCCGCATCTTTCCCCTAACTGTATGCCCTGAAGATTCTTCTGTCTTGTCCATCTGCTGCACAGTAGCCCATCCTATGGATGTCCCATGGTTTAACCGTTCACCTGTTGATGGGAATTCAGGTTACTTTAAAATTTTCCCCTGGAAATACAAGATATTCAGTGAATACTGTTGGACAAGCCTCCTCCTGCATATATACAAGTGTTTCTTTAGGTAGATGCTGAGTAGAGTTAATTTTCATAGCTATTGACAAATTGCTCTCCAAAATGACTGTTCCATTTTTCACACTACCACCAGTGTATTAGCACAAATCATCTCTTGTCGCTTTAATTTGCATTTTCTTGATTTCTAGTGAGGCTGAGCCCTCACTAGATTACCAGTCACTTTTTTAAAAATAGGTTAAATTTTTATTTACTTTTAAAGCAACAATTGGAAAAACAGAGACAGTCAGAAAACAGAGAAAGAAGTCCACCATAATTTTATGACAAAAATGAATGTAATTTTTGTGTATTATTTTTTTTATATATATAACATTTACAAACCTGTGCTTCTAGCATACATATAATTTTTAGCTTGCTTTTTTATTTGGCATGATCTCCTAGACACTGTTTGGCAGTTTTTAGCATAAAGTATAGTTGTTTAAATCCGCTCTTTTTCTGCCGGTTACTGTTGGCTAGATAGTAAAGTATAATTAAAGCTAATATTTATATATTAGGCCCTGTTTAGGCTCTGGAGACAAAGTCATGAACAGAATGGACCACAATCCCTGTCCTCCCAGCCCTTGCTTTCAGGCGGGGAAAGACAGATGACAAAGGAATGGGATGTCAGGAGGTGATGCACAGGAAGGGCACCTATATATTAGGCATACAGAGAGCAACTGTCCTTTGATATCAAGAAGGGACATCCCTGGGGGGACTTTAGAGACCATTGAACAGTGGGGCGGTTTGTCTGTAGCCCCTTCGGCCTCCCTCACTTGCTTTTCCTCTCTCAATGCTCAGCATCTTCCCCTGTCCTTCACCAAGTCTGCTCCTGAAATACTGTACATTCTGGGATGCAAATGGCCGATAACGGATTCTAATTCTTTTTTAGTGTGAAATATTTTAAATGGACTGATAAGAGCAGAGAATAATAGAACAAACACCTATTTTGAGTATTTCCCTGTTTATTAAGTCTTAACCCTGTGCCATCTTTGCTTCAGCTCTTTAAATCAAGAAATAAATTATAACAACAATAATGGAGGCCCAAAACCGCTCCCATGAATTTGATGTTCATTGTTCGCATGTATAAAAATTTCCCATTTTTCCTGCCTCGCTCTGTTCAATGACCTTTTCAAGAGGAGCCGCCTTCACCCCCCAGAGGGCTTGCTTCTAGCTGTAAACGAGTTTACCTTGAAGGAGATGCTCTATGGGTGGGAATCGGGCGTGGGAGCGGGGCAGAGGACAGTGTTCCTGAGGTGGAGCTCTTCTCTCCATTCTGGAATCATCTCATACAGAGAAGGACAGGTTCCAGGAAGGTCTGTATCTGGAGATTTTTCAAGGCAATGGCTCAGAAAAGGCAAAGGGGAGGCACGAGGTGGTGGCTGCAGCCTAAGAAGAAAGAAGACAGCGTATAGCGCGGAATCCCAGCAGACGCGGGGAGGGGAGGAGCTTTGGAACAGGGAAGGGAGAGGTCCCAGGGGGCTTTAGGACCAGGGAAGAAGCACTCGTCCCCGTGGCGTGCTTCACGCAGCAGCAGGGAAAGGAGGTCCCTGGAGCTGCTGCTTGGCTGGGGGGTTGGCGGTGGGATTCATGTGTGAGTGCAAGCCCAGTGACATAAGTGCAGTGATTCACACTTAATTCCTCCCTCTGGCGTCAGGAAAGCTGTACACAGTTGGACCACAGTCCCTCCTCCAACAACTTTACCCGTGGGCCATGCAGTATCCAGCCCTGGCTGGGTCTCTGGGGTGGGTTTCTGCGGACTTGACCATCTTGCTTGCTTTCCCTCGTGCAGATAAGCCCCTCACTCGCTGCTTGTCTGTACCATGCTCTCAGATCCACTTTGTCAGTTCCAGCCTCCCGACCTGCTCTTCCCCACACACGCGCTGCCATCAGTTCAGCCTCCCCTAGCACAGCGTTGCTGACACCCCTCCCCTAACAGAAGGCTTCCGACCCCGTCTTCTCCAGGAATCCAGGCTGGCCCATTTTCCTTCCCTAACCACGCCTGCCCAGAGCACACTCTTCCTTCTCAGCCTCGCCCTCCACCTCTCCTTACATTCCTGTTATTGGACGTCTCACCTCTCCTGTGAAAGGAGAAGCTTGTTGCAGGTCCCACACCAAAGGCACTCAGGAAACCGCTTCTAGTTGGCTGATGTAAAGTTAAGGGTGACTTTGACAAAGCAGAACAGTCTGGTCGGAGCTTGAAACTGCTCTTGGAAAGCTTAACCACGGGGGTGAGGTTGTATGTGCCTGTGAAAGAAGCCGGGCCTCCTCTCTGTGCATACTTCTCAGGAGGAGCCATCGTGGTTCCCCAGCCCCACCCTGCCGGGGACCATGGAGTCTCCCACCCTCGGGTCACCATTCTATGGGTTGTCACATCAGCACTATGCATCTGGGGTTGAAGTGTCCTGGGACGCCCTGAACGGGGAAAGCCTTTCTCTGTAAGGCTGTCCTAGGATGGGATGAGGAATGCATGATCTAATCTTCTCCCCAGCCAGTAGTCACTACGTGCCTTGGCCGACCCTCACCCTGACAGCAGGCTCCAAGCAGGAAAGGAGAAACCACTCCAAGTATATAGAGCAGAGGGATTGTTTTTACAGTAGTTTAAACATTTTATATATAAATATATATACACATGCACATATACACACACATGTATATACATATGTATATATTATTCAAAAATACGTATGCATACATACATATATGTACTACATTTTATTCTGAAATTATTTCAGACTTATAGCATGGGTGCAAAAATAGTACAGAGTGTTCTCATATACGTGTCACCCAGCTTCTCTTAATATGAACATCTTACATAACCATACTGCAAATATCAGAACTAAGTTGTTAACATTGGTACAATGAGACTTTATTCAGATTTCACCAGTTTTTCCACTAACGTCTTTTTTCTGTTCCAAGATCCAAATTTGCATCTAATTGTCATGTCTCCTTATTCTCTTCCAATCTGTCACATTCTTGGTCTTTTCTTGTCTTCCATGACCTTGACACTTTTTGTGTGTGTGTGAGAAAGATCAGCCCTGAGCTAACATCCACACCAATCCTCCTCTTTTTTGCTGAGGAAAATTGGCTCTGGGCTAACATCCGTGCCCATCTTCCTCCACTTTATGTGGGGTGCCACCATAGCCTGGCTTGACAAGCAGTGCATCTGTGCGCGCCTGGGATCTGAACCCCGGGCTGCCGCAGCGTGCACACTTAACCACTACGCCACCGGGCCAGCCCCCATACCTTGACACTTTTGAACAGTACTGGTCACTTATTTTGCAGAAAGTTCATCAATTTGGGTTGCCGAATGTTTTCTCATAATTAGATTGAGGTTGTGCTTTTGGGGAAGAACACCTCAGAAGTGATGTGCCCTTTGCTGGGCATCATATTGGGGAGTCCGTGATGTTGATGTGTTTTATTACAGGTGATATTATCCCCCATCACTTGGCTAAGGTGGTGACTGATGGATTTTTCATTTTCCATTTTTTTCCTCATATAATTAATAAATAGCTTGGAGGAGATGCTTTAAGACTGCAAATATCCAGACGGGGAAATTTAATCCGGGGAGTTGGTTACCCACAGATAAAAGAGTTGAGAATCTAAACAACCCTGAGATCAACAATTGCAGGAAGCCATTGCCACCTCTAGGCCTGAGGCACAAAGGGAGGAGATGGTGTTGCCAGAGCCCAGGGGTCAGTGTCATGCACAGAAGGCCTATCTGGTAGGGCTGGAGTCATGAAGGAGACCCAGTCCCTGCTGGTAATGCCACCTGAGGCATAGAGGGGAGGGGGAAGATACGCCCTGGCTTCTCCCTTCTTGTCTCCCATTGGCTGAACCCAGCTGGAAGCCAGCTGATGCAGGAGCCTGGGAATCACAGTCTGCAGGGGTCAGCCCCTCTGTGATACAGAGCAGGGATGGGCAAACAGTCTATCTGAGGGCATGCTTGCCTGGGACTGGTACCTTGCCTTTGCCGATTTGCTTGAGCTGTGCTGTCCAATATGGTAGCCACTAGCCACATGTGGCTCTCCAGCACTTGAAATGTGCTCTATTGTGGATTTCACAAACTTAGTATGGAAAGAAGAATGTAAAATATCTCATTCACAATTTTTATATTAATTACTTGTTGAAATACTAATATTTGGATATATTGAGAAAAACAAAATGTATTATTAAATTTAACTTGACCCTTTTCTTTTTGCTTCTTTAAATCTGGCTACTAGATCATTTAAAATTAGGTCTGTGGCTCTCATTTTATTTCAGTTGGACAGTGCTGCTCTAGAGTACGCTTGCACCGGCCTGTGTCATCAGCATTGTAATAAAAAGTCTTTCCTATACAAAGATCACGCCCTTAACCCACAGTCAGGAGGGCGTGTCCAGCCAAGGTTTTATAAAACTGGACTGCACTGGCCTTGGGCCATCCACACTCACCCAAGTTTTGACCAAGTGTGTCAAACAGAAAGAGACTGGGCTCCTCTGCTTTTCCTGTATCACACAGACTGTAGGTCAAGGTCAATGTTCAACATTAGCCCAGAGGCTAGCTAACGTTTAACCCAATAATAAAACACCACCACATGGCTAGATAGCATAGCGCCTTACAGAGGAAGAGCTGACCTGTACTACTACTTCATATCTTTACGGTGTTTTTATAGTTTACAAAGGTCCTCATGTCAACCTTGCAGAGTCACCCAGCCTTGCAGTCCCCATTTTACAAGTAATGAAATGAAGCCTGGGAGATCACGTGGATTCCAGTAGCTCCCAGACTTCTGGTGCATCACGTGGGGCGCTTGTCCAAATGCGGAAGCTCAGGCCCTACCCTCAGAAAGCCTGATTCAGTGGGTGGAAGGTGGGGCCCAAGGATCTCCATGTGGCAGGCTTTGGGGACTCTCACACAGGGGATTGTCAGACCACACTTCGGGGCACGCTAGGCCTCTGAGCTCTCAGGGGCTGAGTGGTGGGTTTAAGCTTGAGCCAGGCTTCTGATGACTAGTCTGGGGCTCTTCCCCAGTGCCAGGCTGTCCTGTCAGTCCACAGGTCTATTGTCTTTTGGAGCTGGGTATACAGGAAGATCCGCACATGCTTGCCTCACCTCCAGCTCCGGCCTTGACACTGTGGACGGCTAGTGCAGCTGAAGCACAGTCAGGCGGTCAAACGTGGTGCTGGTTGTTTGAAACTTACAATGACCCTGTGCTGCGTCTGGTTGACTCTGGAATGTAGCTGGATCCTTATCACTTTGGTGGGCTAGGTGAAGGGAAATGAGTTTGCCTTCCCCGACCATACACCAAAGGGTCACCTCCATGTGGAATCTGGAGATGCCAACTGGGACCTGCTGGGGGAAGGATTTGCTGTTGCAAATGGCCGAGCAGGATTTTATACTGGCTCTGCTGCAGAAGGGCAGGGCTATGCCGGGGGCGGGGGGCCTGCGCAGAGTGAGGATGAGCCCGTGTGTCCTGCCATCACTGACCACTCCTTTCTCCCCTGCAGTGGACAGCGGACTGCGGTGAGCAGCTGGACAGCAGCTGTTCCTTCTCCCGAGGGCGAGCCCCCCTACAGCAGGTAGGGAACCAGCTTTGTGCTCCATCTGAGGCTGTCATGTGTCTTGTCTGTCTGGGTTCCTGGGCTGGCCCATGGCTCTCCTGAGAGGTGGGGATATGGAGAGAGCAGGAAATGGGAGAGGAGAGGGTGCAGTCTGCCCTCTGGAAAATTCTCCCTGAACCCTCAACCAACAGTGAAGCTCCCTGGAACATGTAGACTCGTGAGATGTCTTTTCAGTAGCTGCATTATTTATAATAACAAACATCTGGAAACAACCAAGTGTCGATTGAGAGGAGAATGGATAAGTGATATGTGATATATCCTTATAGTGGAATATTATACAGCAGTAAAATGAATGATCTGGAGGTTCACCCATCAATGTTGGTGGATCCTACAAACAACGCTACTCCTAGGATTTTGGTGCTGGTGGGACACTTCACAGATCACTTCTGCTCCAGATTTGCAGAGGACCCAGAGGGGCAGACAGGGGATGAGGTGTCAGAGACCCGTCCATTTCCCCCCGGCCAACCAGCTGTCCTGGGACCAGGCTGGAGCCCACTGCTTCTCTCCCCGCTGCTGGCCTGTGAGACCCTGAGGGAGCTCCGTGTGGGTCACATGGCCAGGAGGGAAGGAGGCAGCTGCTCTTCGAGAGCTGTCCTGGGGACCTCCAGGCCCCTGTGCGTCCTCTGTCTGTCCAGCTGTTCTTGCTGATACCTCATCCCTGCCTGTGGGAGACAGTGGGATTAGAGGCTGAAAAACCCATTTATCCCCAGCCCCCAGCCCCGCCTCACACTGCGCCTGTCCAGAGACATGAGGGAGCCTTCACGGCAATAACTTGCTCCCAATTTCAATGCAGCTGCATTAGCACATTGCCTGGACCCACTTGCTTCTGTCCGACTTGGGTCCCACAGTGCTGATTCAACTAACTCTCTATTCTGTCCTGAGGGAAGATGGTCGGTGGCCTCAGTTCTAGATCTTTCTTAGGCTGGAGGGCTTTGCTACACCATGGTGCGGGGAGACGGCCGCCCTGGATAGTTCTCTCCCATTATAAGATGTTTGTGTGTGTGTGTGTATTTGTCTCTTAAGTAAGAGGCCATAATAAGATCCCTGGGAGGCGGGTGGGGAGGAGACCCAGGTTCTTCATTTTGCTCTGCCACAAACTTAGTGGCAATCCTCTTCATCCTCTGCTTGCTCGTATAAAAACCAGGAGACTTGATGACCTCTGAGGGTCCTTCTAGTGTCTTCATTCCATTTGCAGATGAGGAAACTGGGGTCCACGGAGGTGTAATGGCCTGACAGAGCTGAGACTTGAACCCAGGTCTCTTGCTTACCCCCCACCCCCCAATTTGACCTTTCACCTTCCTTCGCTGTGGTAGGTATCCTTCTATGGAGGTCTTTTGTCCCTACCACTAGACTGCCAGTGCTTGGTCAGGGACCCTGTGTTATACTCCCTGAACCCCTCCACCTCTTGGCCTAAGGCCTCGCACAGCGGGGGCACCGTCTCTAGTGTCTAGTGCCGATTATCCTGGGATGATGGGGCAGCTCTACTGCCCACATTCACCCGTGGGGGAGAATTAGGTTCATTGGGAACTGAGGCTAAATTGAGACTGGGGTGACTGGCTGCTCTGGCACTCCACCTGCCTGCCCCACCTTGGCCACATGCACCCAGGAAAGGGGGGCCAGCAGGAGGATGCTAAGGTCCAACATTCTGCCCAGGAAGCTCTCTGTGGTGGCTCACAGACCATGCTCTGAGTGAGGAGCCCAGGGGCAGGCGCCATTTGGGATGGCACTGCAATTATTTGTTATTTCAACTAATGTAAAAAAGAAAAGCCTTGCCTTCTCTGACCCCTTTTAGAGGCTTAAAGTAGGGGTAACCCAGGGTAGGTTGAGTCCCATGAGATGTCCAGAACAAAAAATGGACTACACACAGTCCTGAAGATGCCTGTCCAGGTGCCAGCAATAGGGATCATTTGGCATCCTGGCAGCCTCTTTCCAAGAGAGCTTGTCCATCACCTAGTCATTTAGTTAGGAGGTTGGAATACAGTTTCTGCCTTTTCGTTGTATTGGGGGAAATGCGTGGAGGTGATTTACAGGAAAGTACCTGAAATGAGAGAGTGCAATCCAGTGCATTTAGAAAACATTTCAAGGTGCTGACATGGGAATCGGCGTTCAGGGAAGAAAGCTGAAGGCATAGAAAAGTTGTATGGGATCAGGAGCGAGCAGCTCTTCTCCATCTGCACAGAAGTGCCAGGGAAAGGAAATTAATGTGCACAACAGCACCAGGGCCTCTGCTTAGACCTTGAGAAGGACTTCCTGACTGAAAGACTTGTTGGCCTGCAGTGTTGGTTGTTGAGCAAGGCGATGAAATCTTTGCTGGAAACCTAATGAACACACCTCCTTATCAGGCGGGTTCATGCGAAGCCCTGGGAAAGGTGGGGGTGTGTCAGAAATGATGTCTTGAAGTCTTGGCTGATAGTGTGTGATCCACACTCCCTGGAATGATGAGAGAAGGGCACTCCCCTGTTCCATCATGATGCCCGGTAGCAAATCGAGGCATCAGGAGAGAGTGAAAGAGCCTTGTCCCAAGGGTCAGGACAACCAGATGTTGACCCACGTGTGGCACGCAATGCCTCTTCTGCAAAATGAGCCACTGGGCTGCACAGACTTCTCTGAGCCTCTCTGGACATCTCCTTCATTGTTTACATTTTATGTCTCCATGAAATGACCAACTGGATCCAACCAGCTGCTGAGAGCTGCAGCAGGTCTGGGTTTTCCTGATTTCTCCACTGTGCCCCCACCCACTCTGGTACCTGTGCCAACCTGCAGACGAGGTACATCCTGGGGGCCAACACTGACTCTGACCCGGGGATGACAGGTGGTACGCAGAGGTGAGCCTCAGACACACTGCTTACCTCTGGCCACAGAAAAGGGTAGAGAGAGTTTTCTGCCAGTCATCTTGCTGCCCTCCAGTAATTATAATATTTGATTCGGTGCCAATTTAAAAACTCATTAGTATGAATAATATCTTAGCACAAGTACCTAGATTTTTAATCAGCTTCTATGGGTATTTAAGAAATATCATGTATATGTCATGGGGTGGTTCTTTATTTAGTCAGCATTTATTAAGCACCTGCTGTGAGCGTGGCAGACGCATGAGCTGGAGCCTTCCGGATCCCTACCTGTTTGTGGAGTAGAGGCTAGTTAACATGAAACAGGCTGAAGGCACACACGTTAAGTCCCCCAAAGAGACGTCCTGGTCACAGACGCTGCACTCATACCAAAGAGTGGTCATGTTGGTCTGTGCAGGTGGGGAGGTGTCTTGCAGGTTGTGAGACTTGATCTGTGCCTTCAGGAATGGGTAGGATATTTGGCCAGATGGAAGGGAAGAGAGAAGAGGATGAAGAGAGAACGGTATTAGCAAAGGCTCAAGTTGAGCATAACATTGGGATGTTAGGGCGATGGGAGAAAGCACAGCTAGAGTGGATGTTTAGTGTTGGGTGTTCCTAAAGTGGTGGGAGATGAGGTGCTGAATGCGGAGGGGTCTGTGTGCTCCACTGAGATGCTGGAACTACTGTCCGACCCCACCCCTGTTTGTGTACCTGGTATATCTTACATTTTCTCTGGTTTTCCATACAGGTAAAGTCTGTCCCCTTGTATCAGTCAGGATAGTCTAGATAATGCTTCAGTAACAAACAGCCCTGAATCTCAGTAACTTTAAACAAGCCCATTCAGGACCCAGCTTGATAGAGTGGTTGCTATTTTAACCAGACATCAGAGGGAAAAGAGCACTGGAGGGTCTTGCATTGTCAATTCAACGCTCCAACCTAGATGTAACACACGTCACTTCTTCCACTCTTAGCTTGTTGCCTGGAACTGGTCACATGGCCCCACCCAACCATAAGAACACTAAAAAGTATAACCCTGTTATGTGCCTGGAATGGGGAAAACCAGAACTATTTAGTGACTGGCTAGAATGACTGTCACATGCTGCACTTCTAGTAGAAGGTCACCAGAGGCTGAGCTGACCTCTTTCTTCCCACATCCAATCCAGAGCTAAGGAGGTCTCCAGCGAACCCTAAATCATGGGCTTTCAAGATGACAAACAGCTCAGAGGACACCTGATCCAACCCCCCACCCTGCAGTGCAGAAACCCCCTCGTGTGGCTATTGAGCTACTGGACATTTCCAGAAATGGGGAGCTCACTGCTTCAAAAAGCATCACAGAGCATTGTTAGGCAGCTCCTAACATTGACAACAATTCTTTCTTTGATTCAGCCCCAAATCCCCTTCTCCTAACTCCAGCTGATGGTTTTAGTTTTACTCCTTTTGCCCATGGCTATTTGGTCTCTCCCCCAGTGTCCACCGTGGCAAGTCTGCTTTTGAAGCCAAATATCCTCATTCCTACAGCTGTTTCCCTTTGTCATCTTAGCTCATTCAGTTGTTTATTTACTTGTTCTTTCATCCATTGATCCAATCAACAAGCCATCATTGAGGGCCATCTGTGTGCCAGGCACTGTGCTAGGAACTAGGAATCGGGATGGTGAAAGAGATGGGCACGGACTCTGTCCACGTAGAGGGTAGAGTGGGGAGGACAGGCTTCTGAACCACAGTGCTGAGAAGTCTGGAACATGATACGATGGTTCTTAGGTCCTATCCCATCCGGGGTTACCCACTTGGAAGCACTATGAGTATGGACTATAATTCCTCTTAATAAGCCTCCTAGAACTGAACACAGTCCAGCTGGCATGATCTGATAGTGTCACCTCTGCTGTTCTCAGCACATGAGCCTCTCTTTTCCAGAAGATGTCACCTATCACTGTCTTGCAGGTGCTTTCTGGCTTCTGCTCACCTGGAGGAACCAGGATACAACACTTATCGAACAATATTGATGGTTGACTTTTATAGGGAGAACAATCAGCAACCACGCGTTGAGCATCTGCTGTAAACAGTATGAGCCATGTGGCCTGGTCTCTGCCCTCAGAGAACCTAGAGTCTGCTTAGAGAAATAAGACTTTCTCAAGTGGAAAAGCAACAGTCCAGAGCAGCCCACGTGAGTCCAGGGAGGAGTGGGGCTGGCATCTGCAGGGGAGCTTGCATTTGGCAGAGGAGGTCAGACACACAGGCAGCGGGGAGGAGGCGCCATGCTGTCATGGAAACGGCATTGAACTGGGAGCGAGGAGACACGAGTCTTAGCTTCTGTACCTTTGACTTACTATTCGATCATGGGTGAAATGCATCTCTCGCTGCAGCCTCAGTTTCCCCTCTGAAAAATGAGGAGATGAACTAGAGTTAAGGCCCTCAAAATTTCCTAAAAATACAGACCTATATTTCTGCTTTTGGGAAGATGGAGTAGATGTTCTTTTCTATATTCTTCCTGCTAGGTACAACTAAAACCCTGGACGTTCCATATAAAACAAATATAAGAAGATCTGAAAGGTGGAGAGACGTCAGACCAGCTAGGGCCCTTGGGACCTGAGCAATGACACAGGGGTGACTTCCCTGGGTTTTCTTTTTGCCTCCTATATTCCAGACTTGGAGCTGAAGAAACGGGTAACCAGGAAATGCCGATGGACACAGATTTAGAAAGTCCCAATGAAAGCCTGCTCTTTCTAAGCAGAGGTGCAGGAAAAGGGCAGCCTAACAAGATAGAAAACTTTTAGACGATACCTGCTCTGCCCCAGCCAAACAGCACAGAGAAAACTGTGGCCCCACTCCCACCCCGACCAGCAAAGAACCAGAGGGAATCTAGACTTCCACCCACCCTGGGCTGTAACGAGGCACCCCAACCCCCCTCCAGGGTGTGTCAGAGAAGGTCAAGTAGGAAGCTTTGATTTTCATCCCTGCTGGCTTGTAAGAAGGCCCCCTACCTACCCCCATGGTGTCACTGGAGACCATGCAAGAGGCCTGGACTTCCACCCCTACTCAGCAGTGTTGGGGTGCCCCTCCCCTCCCTGCTGGGATAGTGTCAGACGAGGCCTAATAGAGAGTTGGGACTTCCACTGCTGCCCGGTGGTAATGAGGCCACCCCCATGGCAGTGGGGACCAGTGGGGACCTGGAATCCCACCTTCACTGAACCATAACAACAAGTGCACCCCTGGACTTCTACCTCCACTGGCAGTAGTGGGGCTATGCCCCCTCCCTCCCCTCCCAGAGTGGTATCACCAAAAGCCAATTAAAACAGAAGATTTAACTGAGATTCAGAGTCTCATAACATAACAGGAAAGTGTCTTGATTGCAATCAAAAATCATTTGTCGGGCTGTCCCGGTGGCACAGCGTTTAAGTTTGTGTGTTCTGCTTCGGTGACCTGGGGTTCGTTGGTTCGGATCCTGGGTGCAGGCCTACTCACTGCTCATCAAGCCATGCTGAGGAAGCGTCCCACATAGAGCAACTAAAAGGATGTACAACTATGACATACAACTATCTATTGGGGCTTTGGGGAGAAAAGGAAAAAAAGAGGAAGATTGGCAACACATGTTAGCTCAGGGCCAATCTTCCTAAAAAAAAAAACCATTTGTCATTCCAAGAACTGGGAAGATTTCAAACTGAATGAAAAAGACAATCAATAGATGTCAACACTGAGATGCAAAATTGGACCTCATCAAAATTAAAAGCTTTTGCTCTGGAAAAAACCATGTGTAGAGGATGAAGAGAAACATTACAGAGAGGGAGAAGATTTTGCAAAACATATATCTGACAAAGGACTAGTATCTAGAATATATAAAGAACTCTTAAAACTCAGCATTAAAAAAAAACAATCCAATTAGAAAATGGACGAAATACATGAAGAGACATTTTTCACTGAAGAGAATATACAGATGGCAAATAAGCACACAAAAAGATGTCCAACATTATTAGCCATTAAGGAAATGCAGATTAAAGCCACAATGAGATATCTCTACACACCTATGTGAATGGCTAAAATTAAAAAAAAAAAAAAAAAAGTGATAACACCAAATGCTGGTGAAGATGCAGAGAAACCAGATCACTCCTACATGGCTGGTGGGGATGTAAAGTGGTATAGCCATTCTGGAAAACAGTTTGGCAGTTTCTTAAAAAACTAAACCTGCACATACCATATGATTCAGCAATTGCACTCCTGGATGTTTATCCCAGAAAAATGAAAACTTATGTTCACGCAAAAACCTGTCCTCAAATGTTTATAGCAGCTTTATTCATAATAGCCCCAAAATGGAAACAACCCAGATGTCCTTCAACAGGTGAATGGTTAAACAACCTGTGGCACTCAGCAATAAAAAGGAATCAAGTACTGACACGTGCAACAACCTGGATGGATCTCCAGGGAATTATGCTGAGTGAATAAAACCAATCTTCAAAAGTTACATACGCTATGATTCCACTTACGTAACATTCTTGAAATGACAAGATGATAGAAGTGGGGAACAGGTTAGTGGTTCCCAGGGATTAGAGAAGGAGTGGCAGGATGAAGTGGGTGTGGGTACCAAAGAGCAGCAGGAGGGATCCTTATGGATCCCCAGCTGATGGACACATTCTGCATCTTGACTGTATCAACGTTAATATCCTGGATGTGATATTGAACTATAGTTTTATGAGTTTCCCCATGGGGGGAAACTGGGTAAAGGGTACACAGGATCTTTCTGTATTTTTTCTTACAACTAGATATGAATCTACAATTATCTAAAAGTTAATTTTTTTAAAGTACAGAACCTGTTGTCTGATCAAAAATTTTCAAGGAAATCCCATACTGAAAACCAAAAGGAGCAGAACTGGTGAGGCAGGGGGCAGGAGCCCATCTGCTTTCTCCCCCATTCCATCCACCTCATTGCTCTGGGGCCACCTCTGCAGAATTCCAATTCCTCTCAGCCCTTTCCTCCCTGACCTTCTGTGGTTCTGAGTCTGCTGCTGGCAGGAAGGAAGACATCCCTGGGGACTCAGGCATTCCAAGAAGGCCTCCTAGTGAGGAGCCTTGAAGGGCAGGATCCCTTCTCTGCACAGGGGCATGGAGCAGGGTGGGGAACTGGGGACAGTTGAATGGGCCCCCATTATTTCAGCAGATGCTGGACAGGGAGCCAGCCAGAAGCGGGTTCTGGTGTGGCCCAGTCCAGGACACGTTCAAATAACACGGCCATTTAAATCCTAAAGCACGAACTTAATTAGCCGAGAAAGAGTAGGCAGAAAGCGTTGGCTTAGGAGAAATCTACTTGGCCATATTATCTCCTACTTCTCCTAGCCTTTGGGTCTTAATCTGAAGACAATGGGGGTAGAGCGGAAAGGGACAGAATGGACAGACAGACAGGCAAGTTCCAGAGTGAAAAGAATAGCCTTTCCTGCTCTTGAACTCAGCTCTGGTGCTGCCCAGGTGGCTCTCTCTGCTGGTCTCTGCTCTGCCATTCTCCTGCCTCAAAGGCCCTTCTCTTGTCAGGGGATTAAAATATTGGGGGTCCATCATTAACTTTCCCACCAAAATGGGGGTGCTGTCCTTGGTGCTGAACACACATGCACGCGTGTGCGCGCACAGTTGCCAGGACAGGACTGTTTCTCCCTGATCCCTGCCCTTCCCCAGCACCTCCTTCTGCGCTTGGCTCCTTACTTCCTCTCTGCTCAAGCAAACCCTAGTTGCTCTCAAAGTCTGGTTTAGTTTGGGCCTGAGAGGAGTTTCAGGAAGCCCCTGTGTCAGCCTAGGATGTGCCTCCGGGGTCCTTTGGTCTCCAAATATTTGGTGTAATGTAAAAAACTCTCCCAGTGTCTCATATGTTCCACCTGCTCTCCTCCAACCCAACTCGGGAATCACCAGTCTAGCCCAAATGCTCGTGGTATAGAAGGGGCAGCACAGGTCCGAGGAGCCAGAGTGACTCTCATGAGGCCCCCCGGAAGCAGCTTGCAAGCCTAGAATCCTGCTTTCCCCACTCAGTCCAAATCACGTTGCCGCTTGCAGAAAGTTTTCTCTAGAGTCTTAAAGCCACTCTACTTTCTCTTCCGAAGCCGGCAGCCTGGGTGATGTGCATCATGTTGCGTGGTGCATGGCTACATGCCGTCTTCCATTGTACTCTCCATTTCTATGATCCTCAGTTGGGTGGTAAGACCTTTGAGGGCAGGGACAATAGCCTCAGACCTCTTGTGTCCCAGCACTCTGATGATCTACCAATGAGGGTGATAGATCAGAGCTGGAGGCAGGGGAGTCGGAGAGGGCGTCCTTAGAGAGGAGGGAGAGAAGTTTTGTCCGTTGTCTAAAGGGACGGCCCTCCCTATCAGCTCCCCTGGGAACCCTGTCTCCATGATGTCAGAGAATCCACGCTAGGGTCAGGCTTGCTCTTGGCCCTCACGATGGACAGAATCTAGGGAAGGACATTCTGCACCAGGAAGGGAAATGGACTGGGACAGTGAGCCCTCTGAGGAGCAGGGGCTGTACCGCCCTCTTCTCTCTGGTGCCCAGCACTGGGCCCTGTGCAGCCAACTGACAGCAGCTGGCCCCTGTTGCTGCAATCCCGGGCTTTCAGCTGCAGGAGACCAGGACCAAGGGCTGGCCACCCCAGCCTCACGCAGCAGCAGACATTCTGGGGAAATGCAGGCTGACACGCCCTGACATCCTCTAGTTGGAGCTTCACCTGTGACCCTCCCCATGATGGGGGGAATCCTCCTGCTGCCCCCTGTCCTATTCAGCCAGGTTCTGTCTAATTTCTAAACCCTTGTAGCCTGGAATTGTCAACACACACACACACCCATGCACATGCATGTTCACAAGCAAAAATCACTCTGCAGTTGTGTATTAGTAAAAAAAAAACAGCAGCACAGAAGAGGGTTTTTTCCCACTGCACCTGACAGCCTGTTCTTCTACTGTGCAGTGATTCACTCCTACCTTGCTTCTTTCACTCATGCACGGAGCCCCCATCCCTCTGCATTCCAGCTCACACCCCCGTATTCCCTCACTACAGGCAGTTTACTCCCTCCACCAGCCCTGCCTTCCCAGACATGGGCTGAGATGGACTCGGAGAACCCAAATGTTTGTAGGGGATGGATATGTTACTGTGTTATGGAAATCTGCAGTGGGGTCAGAATTTATTTGAATAATATAACTGCATGGCGCAGTGGTTAAGAGCATAAACTCTGGGCCACTCTGCATTCCCATCCTGGGAACTAACTCTGTGAATACAGGCAAATTCTCTGAGCCTCAGTTTCCTCATCAATGAAATGGGGTGATGCTACCATCTGCTTCCTGGGCTTGTAACACACGTGAAGTGCTCAGACGGTGCCTGGCGGTCAGTGAGGGCTGTGTTTGTGTCTACTGTTGTCATCGTGTGAAGCCTGTCCTCCCCTGAGCTGGGGGCAGCTGTGTCCCCTGCGGGGCCCTCTCAGAAGCAGCGTTAGCCCTGCCCGTGGGCAGGCTGTTTCCATTTCTTCTTCTACATGGCTTAAAGTGCTCATTATCCCTTTGTGATCTGTTCTGAGCACAGCCCAGTTCACTCTGGCGTGGGGCCCCCTAATTGCCAGTAAAAGGGGCTGTTGTGAAGGCTTCAGCCGCGTTTAAGTGCTAAAAACGATCCACTGAAAAGAGCGATTGTTTCTGATAAGGCTTCTCAGGAGCTTGGCGTTGCAGCAACCTGGGGGGCAGGGGTGAGTCACCTCAGGCCAGGGAGGGGGTGGGGCTCAGAGAAAAGCTGTGGTCGCCAGGGAGACTTCTCAAAGAAGCCAGGGAGGTTTTATGGAGAGCTCTTAGTGCCTGGACACCGAGTCCTTGCTAAAAAATACTTAATGAAGGATGCTGGGTCTCAAGGCTAGGGTGGGGGATGGGTGGGCAGGGAGGTACAACAAAAAAGTGAAGCTAGGGATCCTACTGTCAAGGGAGTGACAGACTAATTGGGGAAGAGAGTTAATGTAGAGAGCGTTAGGTGACTGTTTCCCAAAGTGAGTTCCATGGAACCCTAATCCTGCAAAATGCTCTATGGGGTAGATTTCTGGTCGAAGGAGTTTGGGAAATACTGCATACTATATTGCCACCTACGTGAAGAACCAACATCCATCTAAGACCAATAAAGGCACTGAGAAGTTCTGCAATGAAGTAATTTATTTAACAGTCTTTTAACTGTGTCCCAAACATCTGACTAGGGAGCCTTTTTGAACTTTGTTTTCCCCATAGAACTCTTTTTAACATCCAGTGTTTCTAAAAGCATGTTCCATGGACTACCCCAGCTGCACTAAAGTTAAACCACCAATGCTCCCCTCCCCTGGTGATTCTGATGCACATTGACATTTGGGAGCCAGCAGATTAGTGTTTCTAGAACACCACTGGGGAGCTCTGCAGTGGAAGAGTCAGGAAGGGAACCAGCCACTGGGGTGTGCACTGTACAAGCTGTGGATTCATGGGGCACAAGCATTGAGGAAACTGCAGAGCTGCAGGGAGGAGGGTCTCGAGCTGGATCCTAACAGAAAGGCAGATTGGGGGTGGGAGGGTGGGAAGAATATTTGTTTGTTTTCTCCGAGTCCAGGAAGAGCATAGAGGCCCAAAGAGGAATATAACCCATACCTTTGGCAGCTCGGTGTGATCTCACACTAGTTCACTGGTGTGAACACACATGGTGTGAACACTAGCATCATGCATTACTAGTGTGCCGAGGAAGCCAAGGTCCCTGCAGCTGAAGACTGGGGCTCGAGAGGGCAGGGGTACCTGGGAACAAGCCGAGCCTTGGTCACCTTCTTCTCTGTCCTCACCTCTCCTGTGGGTCCTCAGTGTGAGTAAGGGCTGGGAGTGGTTTGGAGAGTGAGGTGGGTCTGGCTCCTGGTGTGAAGTTCCAGAAATCAGATTGCAGTCTGCCTGTCTGTGGGTCCATCTGTCTGCAGGCTCCTGCCCCTCTGGCTTCCCTGACCTCTCTGGACACTAAGAGGGTTTGTGGAACAGGTGACGTGTGTGTGTGTGTGTGTGTGTGTGTGTGTGTGTGTGTGTGTTGGGGGTCGCAGGGTTTGAGGGTCCAGAACTCAAGAAAGAAGGAATATCCAGGTACTTTTACGGCTTCCAGGGCTTTGGTGGGATCTGAAGCCACGTGGTAGGGTGGCCCCGTGGTCGGCTTGGATGCTGTCAGCCCAGGGCTAGCGGGCCCTGGGGATGGGCGTGGGAGGCTATTGGGTTCCTGGTTGTCCAGTTTAGAGTCAGTCACTCTGCTGAGTGAGGCCTGGCCCCTCTGGGCACTGCCTGGGCCACCACCTCGGCATCGACAAGGGACATCAATAAGGAAGGCCCTACAGGTGAGCTTCTCCCCTCTCTGGGCTGAGACTTAGAGGAGATAGATTTTGTTTCCCAGTGCCGGCTATTTCTCCAGCCCCCGTTGATAAAAGTTTGTCTGCCATGATTATATGCCTGTCACATTTCATTGCAACAAACTCTGAGGAAATGTCCAGATTCTTGTCATGTGCTGCAGTGATTGTGTCAAATAGAGTGACAATAAATAGGTCATCCCCTGTGACAAGATTTTCATTGTGAGCATCTGCAGAGACTTGTCCTCTCACCTGTTAGGACACCAGCCTTAACGGGGGCTACCTTCCTGGTATATCCAGCACAGAGAGGCTGGCTTGCCGCAGCCCTCGCATGTCCTGTTCAGTGGCCGAGGGTCCTTATTCTTGCCAGGGATGTCACCTCCTCCAGGGCTGCTGAGTTGCACAGCTCCAGGGTGCTGTCCACATTATTCTTCCCTGGAGGCGTTTCCCCAGGGCATCCCTCGGCTGTGCAAAGACGAGGTTCCACTGCCTTGGTCTGTAGAGGGCTCCCTTCCTGGCACTTCTGTTCCTCAGCTCTGAGAGTCAGAGCTGTGTTGTCGGGGGGGAAGGAATGGAGGCATGAGGTAGGTCACTGTGAGAAGTAATGAGACCTAACCCTCTGGAAACGGAGAGCTGAGAACCAGCGCGGAGGGGCCCCAGGGGTAGGGCCATGCTGGGGGAGAAGCACGTTTGTGGAGGCTTCTGACCTGGGTGATGGAGATGCTGGGGCAGTCACAGGAGCCGGGAGGTTGAGCTGATGAGGAGGGTGGAGGTTTGAGGAACAAGGTATACGTTGGGATCGGCAGATATCTCTGAGTTTTCTGGCATTTCAAATATGATTCAGGTTATCTACAACAGCTCAGGAATATGTTCTCCGGGTTGCTGTAAGGAGGGGCGACAGTTGTAGGGATTCAGGGAGAAAAATGTGTGGCGAGAGTGTATAAACTATGAAGCATTGAAAAAATAGACGTGTCTGGTCGCCACTGCTGTGGCTCTTGAAAGAGCCCTGGTCGGCATTTTGGCTCTGCCAGTCACCAGCTGGTTCTCAAGACCTCCCTCCCTGAGCTTTGGTTTCTCTCCTCAAATCACAGATGGTAACGGCACATCGGGGGTGACCTGCATATGCACGGAGAGGTGGCCTTCCTTTGGAGAGTATAAACACGTGTGGCAAACGCCAGGGGCGTCTCCTCCAACGACTTCTGCTCTGTCACTCTTCCCCACCCATCAGCCAGGGGCCCTTGCCTTGGACCCCAGGAGGTCCAGAGGCTGGTAGGTCCCCCTGCCAGCGATGCTGCTTCAGAAGAGGCTGGAGCCCGAGTCTGAGATGCCCAGGTGCCCTCTTAGCCTGAGGGTAGCGCCCCCACTTCCTGGCTGTGGCGTTCCTGCCAGCCGTCTGCGAGGGGCCTTGACCCACTGCACAGGGGCTGATGGTGAACAGCCCAGGAGGGAGGTTCCTGTGCTCCGCAGGGCCCTCGAGCTGCCTTCAAGGGAATCACACTCGTCCCTGTGAGATGCTTTGCACTCCTGGGTTTCACTGTGACATTCTTGTCCCTTTTTATGCTTGTTCTCTCTCTCACCACCCTACGTCCCTCCTCGAATCCTAGGATGGTAAATCGATCTTACATTCTAATCTGTGAATCAATCTTTCAGACACAAAGGCAGCAGGCTTGCCCCTCCTCCACCTACAGGGTAGAGTCTATTTAAGCAGTCAGCAGGCATCTGAGGTAGACCTACTGTGTGCCCAGCTTGGCCACTGTAGGGGCACAAGAAGAGAAGGTAGCCATCTAGGAGCTTAAAACTCAGCTGGGGTCATGGATGAACCATGGATTCTTTTGTTCCACTTTATGTTTGTGGGATTTATTTATGCTGTTGTGTGTTGTTCTAATTTGTTTGTTCTCGCTGCTGTGTGATATTCCAGTATGTGAACATACGCGATTTGTTTGTCTGCTCAACTGTTGGTAGGCATTGAGTGGTTTCCAGTTTGAAGCTATCATGAGTAGCTATCATGCTCTGTACCTCTGCGCTATGTACCATTGGTGAACATCTGTCACGTTTCAGTTGTGTTTATACCTGGCAGTGAAGTCCTGGGTCATACGGCAGGCACACATTCAGCTGTAGCGGAGGCGGAAGTTGTGTTTTTAGAGTGTGGTGGTGGAAGGCAGACTCTCGGGGTAACGAGGGACGCATGGCATCAGGAGTGAAGGCAGGGAGCTGGAGATCTTGTTGCAGCCATCATCAGCCAAGGAGCAGAGAAGCCAAATCTTGGGAGCTGGATCAAGTAAAGCATTTTCTGTCTATGGGATGGATCATGTAGGAAACATCAGAGGATGGAGACTGGAGCAGGTGGACTTGGAGAAATTCAGTGGCTGGTGTAGCCCTGGTCAATGGGGGCTTCTTGGTGCTGCCTGATTTGGGCGAGTGGGGCTTAACTCCTAAGGAAGTCAACCCCCCTGACATGGAGCCTCCAGTGTGCCTGCCTCTGCAGAGCCCCTGCCTGGGCAGCAGCCACTGCCATCAGGCTGGCAATCATGGTGGCTCGTCATTGTGGAGGCTTTGAGGAGAGAGCCATGGGCTGGGGGCAGCAGAGACCCAGACGATCTCTGTACCTGACCGCACAGCTCTGTCAAACACCATGGAAGCAAGAGCCCATGCCCGGGGGGAGGCCGAGTACTCTCGACTCTTACTGAGTGCACCAGCCAGGACGCTCACTCCTGCCCAGGATGGCCGACAGAGGGGGACAGGGAGGGCCTCTGCAGCCCTCCCTGGCATTGGGCTTTGGGGAGGCCTTCCACCGCTTGTTCTCAGTGTCCTGGCCGAGCAAATAATGCCACCCTTTCGTCCCCCACCTCTTCCAGAACGGCAGCAAGGACAACTCGCTGGACATGCTGGGCACGGATATCTGGGCCGCCAACGCCTTTGATTCCTTCAGGTAAGCCCCGCCTCCTCTCGTCTGTGGTGTGTGGCTCCGGCAGGGACCTCAGCTTCCTTGTCCCTTTGCCCTGCAGGGTCTTTGGGGGCTGAGTAAATGTTGAGAGTTCACTGATCAGGAAGTGGAGAGAAACGACGAGAGAGAGGGGATGAGGCAGAGAGGGTGAGACTGGAGAGGAAGGAGGTCGGAGAGATGAGAGAGGAGAACAAAGGAAGGAAAACTAGGAGAGGATCCATGGGAAAGAGAGAACGAGAAGGGATGAGGAGGCAGAGAGAAATGAGGGTTGAGGGGAGAGGGAAGACAGAAGCCGACAGTCCAACCACAGGGAGAGGGAGAGAGAGCAGAGGGCAGGGCTGGGGAGAAGGAAGAGCAAAGGAGAATGACACGTGGGGGCGTCAGGCTCCCTGGGTTATCCCCAGGATGGATAGACCCCACCCTTCCCACCCGATGTTATGGAGGGGGTGGTGGTGCTGGCTGCAGAGAGGTCTGGAGGAAAGGAAGGATTGTCAGTGGCTCAGACTCTAGAAGGTTCCTGATGGGCCAGGTTGGAAGGACAGGCATTGGCCAGGGTTCCTCAGGATGTGGGGACGGTGCCCCTGAAGGGTGAGCTAATGGTCTCCTGCCCTGGTGACCACTCCTCTGGGGAGTGACGGCCTCGGGCCATGCATGGCGGTGGCCCTTTAGCTCCACTCTGCCCCGGCCCTGGAGCTGCCACCTTGGGGCGTCCTCCAGACACACCCCTGTCCCGGGCTCGCCCAGCATGGAAGCGCCGTGGGTCTCCTGGGACTGGACCTTGGCCTCCTGCTTCTCCACTGACTTGCCTTCTGTACCTCAGAGCTGCCTTGTCCCCATTTTGAGCTGCAGTCAAGGCTCTAATGACAGGTTTTTGGCCTCCTTTCTCTCTCTGGCCTTTCTCAAACGTAGGTGTGAAAACAAACTCTCACGTGTTCGAGGGGGACTGCTGTAGAGTGGGCACCAGGCCCACACGTGTGTTCTGCAGGCGTGCACAACCGCACAGCAGGGTTGAGGGGAGGGGAGGGCTTCTCAGGCAGCCCTCTGCCTCGTCGTCTGTGGGCACAGAGCTGACACCTAGGGCTCCATTCTGAGTGAGGGGTCCCTGCCCAACCCCTGCCTTTGGCCAGTGGGTGCCCTCCCTGGTTGTGCCCCAAAGTTCTCGTCCCCATCAGTAATGGCTTGTCACCCCCTTTCCTCCTGTTTCTCGCCTTCCCTCGCCCTCTAGTGGTGCCACCTGGGACCTGCAGCCCGAAAAGCTGGACTTCACCCAGTTCCACAGGAAGCTGCGACACACGCCCAAGCAGCCCCTGCCACACATCGACCGTGAAGGGTAAGGGACGACTCGGGGGACTCTTACATAGAGGTGGGGTGAGGTGGAGGCCAGCTGTGGCTATATAAGAGCAGGGAGGGGCCTTTCCCCGGCAGGCAGGTATCCCTGCTGCACTGGGGACACACAGGTGGCTGATGTCGGGAGAGGCTCATCGCCCCAGACCTGCAGGCTCACTGGCCTCCCTCCACCCTTCACTGCCCAGCTGCCTCCAGCCACACTGCCCGCACCCCTTTCTGACCACTCACAGTGGCCCTGCTTGTCAGTAGTCTGGTGCAGCGGGTCTCACACTTGATCAGAACCACCTGGGGGCTTGTTAAAACACAGGTCTCTGGGTCCACCCCCAGAACCTCTGATTCAGGAGGTCTGGGGTGTGGCCTGGGAATGTGCATTTCTAACAAGTTCTTAGGGATGCTGATGCTGCTGGTCCAGGGACCCCACTTTGAGAACCACTGGTGTAGTGGCTGATTTTACTGAGGTTGTGTCACCTCTGCCTACTTCATGTGTCAATGCTGCCTTCCCCTTCTAAAGACAGTGCTAGGGCCTTGGCTGACCTCAGATAGGAATGTGACTTCAGCTGGACATGGGGTGTGGGACAGATGGTTTCTTTTCTTTCCTTTTTTAAATAATTTTTATTGAGGTAAAATTCACATAACATAAAGTTAAACAAATTAACAATTTTAAGGTGTTCAATTCAGTGGTATTTAGTACATTCATAATACTGTGTAACCACCACCTCTATCTAGTTGCAAAACATTTTCAACACCCCAATATAAAACCTATACCCCTTAAGCAGTAACTCCCCATTCCCTCCTACCCCTGGCAACCACAAGTCTGCTTTCTGTTTCTATGAATTTACTTATTCTGGATATGTATATATATGGAATCCTATGTGGTCTTTTGTCTCTGGCTTCTTTCATTCAGTATAATATATTTGAGGTTCATCCATGCTGTAGCGTGTATCAGTACTTCATTCCTTTTCATGACTGAATAATATTCCATCATATGGATATACCACCACTTGTTTGTCCATTCATCTGCTGATGGATATTTGGGTTGTTTCCACCTTTTGGCTACTGTGAATAGTGCTGCTATGAACATTCATGTATAAGTATTTGTTTCAGTCCCTGTTTTCAGTTCTTTTGGGCTCTATGCCTGGGAGTGGAATTGCTGGGTCACACGGTCCAATTCTGATACCAATTCCCGTTTGTGTTTTTTTCCCCAACACCACCAAGCAATTTTTTGACACCAGCTGGATGTCCTACAGTTCAACTCAATTCTGACACTATCTGCCTAGACATAGCATCAGATCCCACAGGTTAAGGGCTCAGTCCTACAAGACTGCCCCCACCTCCACTTCAGGTGCCAGTCAGAGTCCAGGTTGTCACCTGTGCTTCTGACTGACTGGCTATCCAACAAGCCCCTCCTTGGGTTCAGTTAATTTGCTAGAGTGCTCTCGAGTGCTAGAGAACTCAGGAAAACATTTTACTCATCAGATCACCAGTTTGTTATAAAAGGATATAGAGCCAGATGGAAGAGATGCATAGGGCAAGATATAGGCAAAGGACACAGAGCTTCTCCAAACTCACCACTCTCCCTGAATCTCCACTAGTTCACCAACCAGGAAGCTCTCCGGACTCATCCTTTCGGGTTTTTATGGAAGCTGCATTACATAGGCATGATTCATTAAATCCTTGGCCATTGGCAATTGATTCAATCTCCAGCCCCTCTCCCCCCACCCTCAGGTTACCTAGGGGCTTTCCAAAAGTCACCTCATTAACGTAACAAAAGACACCTTTATCACTTTCTTCACTTAAGAAATTCCAAGGATTTTAGGAGCTCTGTGCCAGGACTGGGGACAGAGACCAAACATATCTTACTAAAAAATCACACTTGGTGATTCTATGTTTTAACTTTTTAAGGAACTGCCAAACTGTTTTTCACAGCAGCTGAATATTTTACATTCCCACCAGCAATATACAAGGGTTCTGATTTCTCCACATCTTTGCCAATACTTGTTATTTTCCTTTTTTTTTTTCTTTTTTTAATTGTACGCATGGCTTTTATTTTTCCAATCCTTCCACACCCATTCTTATCTCCCTGTCACTTCAGATCTACACATAACTGGTATTATGGGCCACTTTCCTGCATCTCACCTGTCCCCTCACTGCCACTCTGCCACACTCCACCCCTAGTGGCCACCCCCTTCTCTTGGCAACACGGGTTTCCCTGCAGGGTAATGAGCAACAAACTGGGAGGGAATATTCTCATCTCTATTTCAGACAGGAGAGAAATGAAGCTCAAAGAGGCAAAGTATTGTGCCCAAGTCACAGAGCCAAGATTTAAGGCCTTCTAATGCCATCCAGTGCCCAGGTCATGACAGCAGAGTATCCTTAATTGGCTTAGCCCCCTTCAAATTTTATGCAAAAGTGTGTGCAGGTGTATATTTTTTGGGGGAGAGGCCCATCACTCACATCAGACTCCCTCAGGGTACCCCAGCCTCTCACCACACCTCCTATTTTCATTGTCCTGCCTGTGTGGGTTCCCTCAGAACTCTTGGGATAGTTTTCCTCTGGGTGGAGAGGGAGATGGCCTTGAGCGTGGAGGCACCCTGATAGAAGGAGACAGAGCACAGCGGAGGCCCAGCCACGAGGCTCCTCTGGCCCTACCTCACACCGTCCACCACTCACTGCAGGCTCAACCCCTCACCCCACAGCCGTGAGGCCACTTCCCTCCTGAGCTGCTAAGCTGCACAGGGCTGTGCCCTCCACACTTCTGAGTTCAGGAAACTCACCTTTCCTTAACAGGTCAAGATCAGGAGCAGGTTTTCAGCAGAGGTGGTGCTTCCCATCTGCCCTGTTGTGGGAGCTCGGGGTATGCACCAGGAACGGGAGGAGCATTTTGCACTTCTGAAGCCCAGTCACTAGGCCTGCTGGGTCCCTGCATGGTGCTCGGTCCTGTGAGGAACACACACACACACACACACACACACACACACACACACACACAGAGTATAAAATATGGTCTGCCCAGAAGGACTGTTTGCTCTCTGTCAAAATGAGACGTGAACCCATTGATGATTGAGACTGTGTAGGAAAAAAAAAGACTCAGTTTTGTGGTATAGACATTTAGAGAATACACAGTATAAAATAAGCCACCGGGTGGGCGGTTAAATAAAGCAAATGCAAAGTGGGTGAGAAGAGAGCACTTTTGGGGGATGAACTGTCTAGGAAAGCTTCGGGAGAGAGAAGGCACTTCACTGGGAAGCTCCTGTGCTCCTGTGTCCCCTGGGAGCACGTAGATGGTACAACCAGTGGGGAAACTGAGGCCCAGAGGATAGAAGTGATGGCGCTGCCTCACGACCTGAAGGAGTCAGATGGAGAATGCGTGAAGTCGAGGTTTGTGAAAGGGTCTGCACCAGTTCACAAATTAACATCGTAACAACATACTATTTGGCAGCAGCAGCGATAGGTGACTATCCAGGAAGGAAAGATTCCCCTCGTGCTGCAGGCCCTTCTGAAGCCAGAGGAACCGGCCACACTTGCTTGCCAGCTGCAGGCCAGGCTCACCACTCGCAGGAGCCTGCTAGATGTGCTGACAGTCACCTGGGGTCTCCTACAGACATCTGGCTCTCTGGCCAAATCCTGCCTCTGCCGGGTTCCTGGGGGGAGTCTGGGCACAGCATCCTGCGGCCACCTTGTGGCTGGGCCAGGAACTGTGTCCCTCTTAGAGTCCTGTGCCCTGGGGACAAGCTCCATGTGCCCAGCTGCTGCATCCCTCGGAAGCAGGGCATCACTCAGTTGCCAAGGCTTCCCACAGCCTGTGTTTCCATGGAGGGACAGAACTCGGAGAGGCTGTTGCCTTGGAAACCGTGTTGGCAGCTGTGACTCAGCTGGTCTACAGCAACCTTCTGCCCCCTGAACCCGCAGTCCTCCAGGGGGTTCTGAGCCCCAGACTGGGCAGGCCTAGGGGGACAGCAAGCCCTCCCTGCACACCGCTCACTGCAGACCCCGGGGGCTGCTGAGGGGACAGTGAAAGGCCATGCGTGTGCGAGGCTGGGCTGGTGCACGCCGGGGAGTCCAGAGGTGTGTGACAGCCACACGTGACCTGGGGGAGGGGGTGTCAGCCGTGGCAGTCAGCCAAGAGTCTCCAGTTCCCTCCTCCCCCACTGCCATGGCACATACAAAACAGATGACTGCGAGCAGTTGGTGCCTTCACGGGCCAGCCTGTCTCTACCCGGCAGATTTGTTTCCAGACCTTTCTCCACCTCGTCATTTGCAGCCCAGCACATCACCAGGCCCTAGTGGGGAGGAGGGGGCAAAACTCTCCTTTTTTCCCTCCTTACACCCCTCCCACCCCAGCTCCACTTACCAGAACCCGAGCTGACCTCCAGCGCCCTGTTGGCCCTTTGCCCACCCCCTGGCACCCACCCCACCCCACTCCACTCCAGCCACGTGAACGCTGACGTTCTTAGCTCCAGCCCTTTGCCCCGCTGCCCTCTGCCTGGGGCATCCTCCCAGAGTCTGCTTGGCCGGCTCACGCCTCCCCTCCCTCCCCTAGCCCCAGACCGCTGCTCCTCTGTTCTTGTACCCACCTCTTGCCCCTGACCGCGCACTCCCACTGCGCTGTGGCACGGAGGGCAGAGCAGGGCCCGGTCTGCGCATTGTCTACACTGAGGCCCAGCCCCAGCGGAGCCCGCACAGAAGCGCTTGTTGAGTGAGCACATAGATCGTATCCCTGCGCCCTCTTCCACCCAAGCCTTGCTGGGTTTGCAACCGCATGGTTTCTCTTCCTCGGGTTCCAGGACGCCTCCGGCGGTAGGACTTTCATCACACTTATCTCATGCTGCCCCCTACTGGTGCCCAGGAGAGCCGCCCTGTTCGAGGAGCTCTGGACTCGTTTCCTAAGAGCGATGAGCCGTCAGAGGACAGGAACCGCGCGGGGTTTATTTTCCGTGGCTCCAAGGGAGGTTGAAAGGGCCCAAAACACAAGAGATGCTTGGCAAATATTGAACCAATAAACTAATTACTCTAAAATTTGACCGTTGCATTAACTCCGCAGCTGGAAATGCTGCCACTCACCCGCCCAGTATCCCTCACCGTACCTCTGTCAACAATAATAACAATAATGCTGCTGGAACTAATGCGCCCTGTGCCCTGGCCACGCGCCACGCCCCGCTCCAAGTGCTTGCCTCATATTATTTAATCTTCACCGCAACCTAGGGAGGTAGTCACTATTGTTACCTTTACTTCGACAGATGAGGAAACTAGGAGACCCAGGAAGAATTAGTGACTTGCGTGGGGCTGGGTTGGCTCCAGAGTCTGTGCTCTTAGCCAATCACTGCACTGCTGCTGTTCCCCAAGAACAACAACGACAACAACAGTAATAGTAATGGCAGTAGAAGTCGTCTTTGCAGTAATAATACATTTATTTACCTTATTATTTTTTATGATTTTATTTATTACCTGTATTTACCATGATAATATATTTACCATTTATGATATTATACCATTAAAAGGTATATTTAATGTATATATAAAGGTATATATGTCTGTATATGCTGGCTGTGGTTCTAAGCACTTAGATACTTTAATTTAATCCTGCAGCGACCTACGATGTTGGGCACTATTAATTATCCCCACTTTACAGATGAGAAAATTGAGGTCCAGAGAGGTTAAGTGACTAGCACGGGATCACCCAGTTAGTAAGGGATGCAGCTGGGGTTCCAACCCAGCAGTCTGGTTCCAGAGTCTGCACCTTTAAATATGCAGAAGACGTGGACCTTTGCCAGTGAATCCGGGCCGGCGTCTCTGGCCTGAGGGTGCACCCGGCCACAGAGGACATGAAGAGAAGACATCATTATCTGAGTGGGCTTGTTGGACTGGCCCAAAGTCAGGCTAAGGAGAAAGGAAGCCCCATTTGGGGCCTGTGTGGCCTCAAGAAAGTTGATTGGTCTCTCTGTTCATTCATTTTCCCTTTGGTGTAATGGGGCAAGACGACGGGCTTTTGCAGGATCTGTGACAGGCTTTGGGGTGTTCACCAGCATGGAGCTTAGTATCTTTGCCTGGAAGGCTCAGGGGGAGTAAGGTACCTTTCTCACCTCCCTAAGGGTTGGATATCGCATTAGTGCCCCATGCCCCCAGGCTGGTCCCAGCATTCCCACTTGCACGAGGTCCTTTGTCCTTGAGGAAGGGCCTGTGTTGCCAGGCCTGGAGGAGGACACTCTTCTCTGGGCCGTTTTCTCTGGGTGGGACAGGCTGGTTCGGCAGGCCTTCAGGGAGGGCAGGACCAGGTATCTCCTGAGCATCCCTGCTCTTTCTGCTTGCTGGACCAGGAGAGGATGCATGAGTGCACCAATCTTTCAACACCTCTCTGTCTTTTCTGGTCCAGGTGTGGAAAAGGGAAGCTGGAAGATGGGGATGGGATCAACCTGAATGACATCGAGAAGGTCCTCCCGGCCTGGCAGGTAGGTGCAGGTGCAGAATCCCCAACACTTCCCACCCCAGGTCGTGATCCTGGGCCTTGGCAGGGCGTAAGTGCTCCGCTGGCCCCATGCTCCAGCAGAGCATAACCAGGGTACTGCACCGTTAGGTGGGCAGGGATGGGAACCTTCCAGGATCCAGGGCATCCCACTGTGAAGTGCACGTGGCAGCCCTCTCTCAGCTGTGCTGCGGGCACTGGTGGTGGGCCTGACGTCCCCCAGAGATGAAATGGGCCGTGCCATGGCAGCTCAGCGCACTTGGAAGTTTTTGTCCCTTGACCTGAAGTCTCTGCAGGTGAGGCGTCCTGCAGTGTGTTCCCGGGGGACTGACAGGGCTAAGGTGGTCAGAGCCATTTTCAGGCCTTTGAAAAGTGAGGCTGTCCCACCAGCCTCCACGTGTCTGTGTCTGCTTTGCTTGCTGATTTTGTCATTGATTTGGCTCCTTTCCCTGAATCGGGCCAGCCTATGGGACGAGAGGATTTGCTCGGCAAAGAGACGGTGAATCTGAGTCTCTAGATGCTTCTGGTGCTGGTCTTTGGGCAAAAACAGTAGAAATCCAGCTGCTTCCAGGGAGGCGGTTGGGTCTGCTGCAGGGGAGTGAGAGCAGCAGACGCTCCTGGTGACTGAGCCTGCCCTGCCGGTGACCTGCCGCCACCTCACGCACCACCCTCTCCTCTCTTCTGAGTCTCTCTTGCTATTTCACCTACATCCATTCTTCTCTTCCTGCTCCCTTTGTGCCTTTCCCACCTGGTTCAGTGTGCATGCCTCGGGCCCATTAATGAGAGACAACAGAATGTACAGTCATGGCCTCAGCAATCTGATTAGGATGTGCTTTGGGTTGATTTTCCCTTGTGTTTCTTCCACTTGGGTTTATTGAGCTTCTTGGATCTGTAGGTTTATAGTTTTCATGACATTTGGAAAATTTTCAGCCTTTGTCCACCCACACTCACCACCACTGGGATTCCAATGATCTGTATGCTGCTTCGTATTTTCCCATGGATCACCAAAGCCCTGCTTATTTTTTTAAAGTCTTTTTTCTCTCTGTGTTTCATTTTGGATAGTTCTATTGCTGTGTCTTCAAGTTCACTAGTTTTTTTTTCTGCAGTGTCTAATCTACTGTTAATCCTCTCCAGTATATTTCTCATTTCAAATATTGTATTGTTCATAGCTAGAAGTTCAGTATGGATCTTTTTTTTTCTGTATCTTCCATTTCTCTCCTCTTCCTGCTCATACTTGCTCCTATCTTGGGCATACGAAATATATTTATAATAGCTGTTTTAATTCTGTTATCCATGTCATTTCAGAGCCTGTTTCTATTAATTGATTTTTCTCCTGGGTATGGGCCGTATTTTTCTTTGCATGTCTGGTAATTTTATGTTAGATGGAAGATATTAGGAATTTTACATTGTTGGGTGTTGGATTTTTTTTTTTTTTTTGTATTCGTTTAAATATTTTGGGCTTTGTTCTGAAACACAGTTATTTCAAAATAGTTTGGTCATTTCAAGGCTTGCTTTTTAAGCTTTGTTAGATGAGAAGCCTTTAGGGAACGTTTTCTCCACTGCTGAGTCAGTACCTTCTGAGGTTGCTGCCCAATGCCCTATGCACTAGGAGGTGTTTCCACCCTGTCTGCCAGGAACACAAACTGTCTGCAGCCCCATGTGATCTCAGGGAGTTGTTCCACCTTTTCCCTTCGGTAGCTTTTGGCCGGCCCTGGAAGTTTCCTCACACACGTGCAAATTAGTGCTCAGCCAAAGACTCAAGGGTCTGCAGATTTGTGGATTCCTCTCTCTGTGCAACTCTCTCCTCTCTGGGCCTCTGCCTCACAAATTCTGGTTGCCTCGGACTCCCTGCATTTTGCACTCTGTCTGCTTAACTCATTGAGACCATGGGGCTCTGTGTAGACTCTCTCCCTGTGGGCAGACTGGAAGCTCTCTTCAGGACCAGCCTGGGGCACATGGCGGGCTCCCCACCTTACAGAGGGAGATGTGGTGACTGTCTGGTGGAGGAACCCAGCAGGGTCCAACCTGACCAGGTGATCAAGGTGCACATCATCAGCGGTGGGATGGGTGGATGCCACATGCCCCTGATGTGCTGCCGGGCGAAAACCCAACATCATTTCTGGGGTTTTCCTGCCGAGAAAGTATGGCCTGAGTCTGGTCACAAGGAAGCAAATGTAAGGACTGTTCTCTAAAACGACTTAGACATGAAAGACAGGGAAAGACCAAGAAATCTTCCAGATTGGAGGGGACTGAAGAGGCAGATGAGTGAATGCAACCTGTGTTTCTTGCTGAGATCCGGGACTAGAAAGAAACAGAGACCTTGGACTGTCGGAGAGTGTGAATGGGATCTAGGTGGGCCAGTAGTGTTGCTTGGATGCCAGTGTCCTGACTTGAAGAGCTGTGTCATGTTATGTAGGAGAGTGTCCTTGTTTTTGAGAAATACACAGGAGAACATTTGAGGGACATGGGGCCTCATGTCTGCAGCTTGCCCTCAAATGGTTTAGAAAAAGAAAAAGATCTTGGGTTTGGAGATACATAGATGGAGAGAGGAACAAAGGTGGTGAAGTATTAGCAGTCGGAGAATCTGAGTGAGGAGGGGAGGGGAGTTCTCTGTATTGTTCTTGCAACTTTCCTGTAAATTTGAGAGAAAAAAAGCATCAATAGGGCTTCAGCCATGGTGTGTAAGGCACACCGTATCAAAGCCACAGAGTATCAGCCCAAGAAATACCCGTTGGGCTGGATCTGTGTTATATTATCACAGCTAATGTAAAGCTAGCCCTAGTGCAGAAGATAAAAGGGTAAAGTATACAGAAATGACCATTTATCTCTCCATTCCTAAATGCCTACAGCATTCATTATTGATAGAAAAAATACATTTGAGAGACACCGGTCTGGTGAGGAACAAGATCCCCCTGCCCTAGGTGAGATGTTGACCCTTCGGTGGCCTTTGAGCTAGAAGCCCTGGGGCATCCTGGCTGTAAAAGTAACAGGTCTGACCACTTTTCCTGTTTGGTGACCATCTCCGAGCTCCTGGGGGAGCAGAGCAGGGGACCTCTCTTTCCTGCTCAGAGGGGAAACGAGAGCTGAGCCCCTGGCTGGGGGGGAGGCCACAGAGTTCAGGGGTTCAGGACTTGG
This sequence comes from Ceratotherium simum simum, assembly GCF_057802395.1. Classification (NCBI taxonomy): domain Eukaryota; kingdom Metazoa; phylum Chordata; class Mammalia; order Perissodactyla; family Rhinocerotidae; genus Ceratotherium; species Ceratotherium simum. The sequence continues at coordinate 37,732,140 of NC_141913.1, forward strand.
TGTCAGGACCCCAGACATGGAGCCCCTGGAATCCTGGCCCCACTACTGACTAGCCAAGGGGTAGGGCTAGCTACTTACTCACTCTGCCTCAGTTTCCTCCTCTGTAAAATAGGACAATAACAGCATCCACTTCATGGGATTGTTAAGAAGATGGAGTTCATGACTTCGTGTGAAGCACTGAGAACAATGCCGGGCACATAGCAGGTGCCCCACCCTCTGATAGGGGACCAGGCTATGGGTCCCCCTTTGTTAGGAGCTGGGAGAGGGAACAATTTCCTGTGCCCCATCCCCAACCTGTGCACTTTCCCTAAGTGGCTTCCCAGGGGGTGCAGAAAGATTGGACTGGAGGTCGGGAGAATCCCGTTCTGGATGTCTGCCACAGATGTGTCCTGTGACCTCCCCTCAGGGGGCCTCGGTTTACTCATCAGGAAAATGACACAGTTGGACTAGATCAGAGGTTTGCAAACCATGAAGCCCTTGGGGTTTCCCAGTGGTGCCTCAGGGGTGCTGCTGGGGGTGAGGATAGGGAGACTGAAGAAGCAAGCTCAGGGGGTCCCCTCTCGAGCTCACCCAGAATTGCTCTGCCGGTATCTCTTTTTTTTTTTTTTTTTAAAGATTTTATTTATTTTATTTTTCCCCCCAAAGCCCCAGTGGATAGTTGTGTGTCGTAGCTGCACATCCTTCTAGTTGCTGTATGTGGGACTCGGCCTCAGGATGAACGGAGAAGTGGTGCCTCGATGCGCACCCGGGATCCGAACCCGGGCCACCAGCATCGCAGCGCGCGCACTTAACCACCAAGCCACAGGGCCGGCCACTGCCGGTATCTCTAAATCAGTCTTCTACAGATGGTTTCATTTGAAGAAATGGTTCCACTACTAAACAAATTTTGAAAATCATCCGACTAGGGTCCCATTGAGGTTTCATATTTCTTCAAGGAATGGTCAATCAGCAAGTATTCTTGGTTCTGCAGGACCTGTGTGTGACATAAGCTCTTAGAGGGTGCTAAGGTGGAGGTCTTCACCCTCGTCTCCATTTTCAGTCTGGATCCACACAGTGGAAGGGCTTCGATATTCACACACACACACACACACACACACACACACCACTTTGAACCAGCTTTGTCCTCAGAAAACTGCCAACAGATAAGTCACTAAGCCTGTGGCACTGAACCTTGGCTATGCATCAGAACTGCCTAGGAAGCTTTTCAATCTACAGCTTTCTGGATCTCACCCTAGGTCCACTATATTAGTTATCTATTGCTCTGTAACAAATTGCTCAAAATTTAACAGCTTAAAACAGCAGACATTTATTATCACACAGCCTTCCTGAGAGTCAGGAATCTATCTGGGAGCAGCTTAGCTGGGGGATCCTGGCTCAGAGTCTCTCCTGAGGCTGCAGTCAAGCTGATGGCCAGGGCTTCAGCCATCTGAAGGTTTGACTGGGGCTGTGTGGTTCCCTCACATGGCAGAGGGCAGGAGGCCTCAGTTGCACCCTGCCTGTTGGTGGAAGGCTTCAGTTCTTTGCCACATGAGCCTCTCCATAAACTGCTTGAGTGTCCTCACAACGTGGCAGCTGGCTTCCTCCCAAGCAAGTGATCTGAGAGAGAGAGAGATAACAAATGAGTGAACGAGCATCCAACACAGAGGTCCCCATCTTTTATAACGTAAACTCAGAAGTGATATACTCTCACTCTGCAACATGCCATGTTGCTTGCACCACAGACCAACCCTGGGACAGTATGGAAAGGACCACACAAATGTGTGAATATCAGGAGACAGGGATCATTGGTGGCCATCCTGGAGGCTGGTGACTACACCCACTGAATCATACCCAGGAATCTGTATTTTTAAAAGCATCACAAGAAATTCTACCATTTTATCAAAATTATGACCAAGAATTTAAAACCTAAAGTTATAGCTGATCATGCCCATGGCTTGACCTCTCCTTGGGGTGTTTGCATGTCATCTGGGTACCATTAGGGCAGGGCTGACAGGCTTCTTGATCAAAACACAGGGGTCTGGTGGCAGAATCTGAGGTCCTGTGGAACATGTTGGGATGATTTTTCTGAGTTTTCCTAGCGTTCTTGAAAGCCCCTCATAGAGAGGGCTGGCTGGTTCCATTGTCCAGCCTTGGGTCCTGAGGGTCAGCTAGCCTAGCTATTGGCATTTGTGGGGGGACAAATCTTAATTGGATGGAACTGTCCAGTACGATATAGGATATTTAGTGTTCCTGGCCTCAACCACTGAATGCTGGTCACTAGGGAGAGGGCAGTCATGGCGACCACCAAAAACACCTCCCATTTCCAGAGACAGATGCCTAGGAGACAGTATGCACCCAACTGAAGGCCATGGAATGGGAGGAAAAGCCCCCCATAGCAGGGACCCCCAGCCCTCCCACAGGAATCTTAGGCCTGAGCAGAGATGCCTGGGCTTCCTAGAGACTTTCTTCAACAGATGTCAGAGTTTGAGGAGTAGAAAGAAACCTATTGCCTCCCCTCCCCACTTGGAGGCAAGAAGGAAAGAAGATAGGAGGATGAGGGGAGAAGGTTGGCCTGAAGCTCATTGCCTACCTCCCTCCACTTCTTCCACCCAGAAGAAGACGGGCATTCAAGCTGATGCCAGCTCTGCCTGCCCGGCATCTCCCCACCCCACAGAGACCTGGGCCGCCATCTCTGACCCCTTCCTTCCCTGTTCAGACTCCTCAGCAGACTTGCCCCAGCCCACATGTCAGGCCTCTGTCCAGGCTTTGCTCCAGCAGGGCCCCTTGCCCCCAGTCTGTCCTGCAGTCCCTCGGCCTGGAAATCCAGCTCCCCCTTTCTCTGCCCAATGGACTCGTTGTCCTGCCTCAGGACACCTACCCTGTGATGCCCTCTCAGATGCAGAGAGCAGAGTCCGATGGTCCATCTGCCGATCTCCCCAACCCCCATACCCCCACCCCTGTGTTACGGCTCCCATCACATTGCACCTGTTTGTTTAATCATCAGACTCTCTTCCTAGACTGTGGGCAGGAGGGCGGGGGCCACATTTCATTCATCTTCATAACCTCAGCACCAGGCGCTCTTGAATGAATTACTGCTGAAGAATAGCCCTTCAAGATGCATTATGTGGCTGTCTGGAGGATCCAAGAGAGGGAGGAGGTTTGTCTGTCGTGACGTTCAGTCCATCCCTCTGCCTATGAGTTTCTCCTACCGTTTTCCAGCAGAACTTCGACACGAACCTGGTATGCTCAGTGTGACTTCTGGGACACGTCTTTTTTTTTTTTTTTTTTTTTAACAAAACAGGATTTTTCCATTATCTGTTGTATTAGGATACTATAGGCCATAGCACGATAGCAAACAAACCCTCAAATCTCAGAGGCTTCACACACTGGATTTTATTTCTCATTTACTGAAATTCTGCTGAGGGTCGAGCTGTCCTCCAGGGCAGCTCCTTTCCAAAGTGGGGGCTGAAAGGTCCAGTTGAATTCCGTCTGTGGCCCCACCATCTCAACCCATGGCATTCAGGTAGCCCTGGCCAGGCAGAGAGAGAGCTGGAGGGTCACGCTTTAGCTCTTAAATGCTTTGGCCCAGAAGTGTCCCTTGCACTCATAGCCCATTGGACAGAACTAATCACATGACCCCACCAACCACAGAGGGGCTTGTAGGGGTGAGGAGCACGAGGTAGATGTGCGAGCAGCAATACCTCTGCCGTATGTTCCTCTCTCCTTCACTTGCTCACTTCACTGATCTTCACGGGCGAGTGCTTTACATCAGCCTTTTAGAGAGAGAGTTGCACAAGATACGATTCCCCAAGAGGGGCACAGTCTAGGAGAGATGAGACATGTACACAGATGACAGTACTGCAGAGATGAAGCTATAATGTCTGAGCACACGCTGGTGCCTTGCCCAGGTCAGAGTCCCTGTAGGGTGGACTGGGTCCTCTCCCTGCATACTCCACCTGCCTCCCAGTGCTGCTGCAGTCTCTGCAGTTGGGCTTGAATGAATGGCTGAGTAAGGAGCAGAGGGCCCCAGTGGCCCCCAGACTTAATACCTATTGTAGATCTCTGAGGAGCTCTCGCTTAGCTCTATGACTTATCAGACACACATGGGACACATGTCACAATGAGTGGTCCTAGGTGGGAGTGCCTCAGTCAGAGGTCAGATGCTGACACCTGGGTGCCTGTTTAATCCCCCCTGCAGCCAAAGCCGAGGACCCTATGATCCCACATGGTCGTATTTCCACAGCAGGCAATGAATCCAGGGGGCGAGTCTCACCACAGTGCTGTCCCTCAGGGACCCCATCACTGGGGCCACCCAAGGACCTGGGGCAGCAGAGTGTACAGTAGGTGTCCAAGTCTGCTGGGCACAGTTCTCTACCCATAAAAGGCATTTAGTGGTTAGTAAAGGCTGACGCTGGTGATGTTGACTGTCCTCAAGGTCTGCCTCCCAGTAGCGTGGCTGAGGGAGAAGAGCAGGTGTGCTGGGGTGGGTTACAGCCTGCAGCCAGATTCTAGCGTCCACAAACACTCGGCAGCCTTGGGTGAGCCAAGACTGGAAGCATTGCTCCCCAAGAGCTCTGATCAGGGGAGGGCAGCTGGAGGCTCTGAGCACGATGACATGGATTCCGGGGGACATCAGTCATGGTTCCAGGTGGTAAAGTCATAGGGCAGGGCAGAAGCTGAGACCGTACAACTGGGCTTAGAATGGAGTCCTGGGGCTCCCCCTGCATTTTTGGCATCTCTATTGTGAACTGAGTAAGGGTGGAAAGGGATTGGCCAGCCTGCCGTGTTGGCAGTGATGTGGACGTTCCAGCCCCCGTCATTTGTAATCCTGCTCCTAGCGTGGCCCCAGGGGCAGGTGTGGCTGGTGCATAGGCCTTGCGGGACAGACGGCGACACGCTATCTGCTCCCACTAGAGGGCACCAGCGCACGGCTCTGGAGTCTCCGCAGACTGGCGTTTGCAGTGAGAAGTCCCTTGTTCCCAGCAGCCAAAGGTGTCCTTGCCTCACTGGGGCTCAGCATGGTCCCAAAAATGACCCAGGCCAATGCTCAGGCCCTTCCTCCCCAGAACAAGGGAGAGGATGAGGCAGTGAAGGAGGCAGCCACACAGAGGTGCAGGGAAGACCTGTTTGGCCAAAATGTCCCCTGCTGTGCAAAGGGCTGACATTCCTCCAGGGAGTCTGTCCCCCCCCACACACACACACACATGCCTCAGACCCCTGACACGTGACACTCCTGGGAGGACACACCCTTTAAGGCTCTTTCAGCTGCACAGACAAGGAGGGTGTTTGCTCACGGAGTGAGGGGCGCTGGTGGCATTCCCCACACCAGACGGTTTCACCGGGGCCTGCAGGGGAGGCACCGCTGGTGTGGGGCTCGGGGGCTACAAAGTGTTGGCTTCTGCCCTTGGTAGGACAGGCACTGGCAGGTGCTGAGGGGGAAAGATGGAGCTCGTTTATCCAAGCCAGGTTAAACTTGACTAAGTTCCACGTGCGGGCAAGGGAATGGAATCTGAATGGGTTCCCGCCTCCCCACGCGCACCCCTCGCCTCACCTCTGGCCCGAGACCACCTGCCCAGACGCCACCCCGGGGCTCCTCCCCCTGAGGTGTGGGCACTTGAGGAGCAGTTTCTCCTCGCGGCTCCTCAGGCCACCAGAGCGCAGAGGGCCACACGGCCTCAGGGCCCTGCCGAAATACCCTCCCTGTTCCCCCCGCGGCCCCAGGCTTCTGTGTCCTGTACCAAACCCCAGCGGAAAGACTGTTGTTGAATTATCCCGTGTCTTGGCCAAGGCTTTCTACAAGAACTGACTTTGATCACTCTTCTTTGAATTCTCTGTCAGACGAACGTTATGTCTGCCGTCTTTTGTCGGACAATGGGAACTGCAAAACCCAACTTATTTCCCTTTTTGCCTTCCTGTTAGGAAATTTCGAAACTAAATTCTGTGTCTGTCTGCAGTTAGTTATGAGCTCTCTCTGACCTGGTCAGGTCCGTTGCTCTGACCCTCTGGAGATGACCGAGTTGAGTAGTTCACAGAGTGAGCCCCCCGTCATGAGGTCAGCCCAGCCCCACACTGCACAAGGAGCCTCACCGAGTTAGGTGGGACTTCTGGCCTCATGGCTGTGCGCAGGGCGCTCCGTATGGAGGGGCCCGGAAGACTCACGGAAGGTAAAGCGGGATTTTTGCCCTCGTGAGAGTCTGTCCAAGGCACTCCGTTCACAGAGGACCCAGAGAAAGGACAGGAGACCAGCTAAAGGACGGGACAGTGAGACTTGGGGTTAAGCACCCCATTCTTCTGCTTGGCCCCAAATAAGGACAGGGTGAGGAACCCCCCTCCCAAGGAATCTGAGGGACAAATGAGCTTTCAGAATGAAAATCACTGCCCCCCAGAGTGACGGCCAGGTTTCGCCTCTCCTCTGAGTGCTTGGAAGATTAAACATGGTGGCAGACGCAGGAGCCGCCTTGTTCCTCCAGCAGGCGGCGCTGTTGCTGTTTGGAAATGGGTTGGTGGGACGGGCCGCCCCACACTGGACTGAAGCTGCTGTAGCCCAGTTCCCAGCACTCCAAGTGGGAAGGAGTGCCTTTATGGCTCCCCAGAGCTATACCAGCTCTGTTGCCAAGTCTTCTGGAAACTTCCAGGATATGCTAAGTCACAAGCATAAGGATTATTAAAATATCCCGAGATGCCGAGGAACAAAGTCACGAGAAAACCAAGCCCCACCTCGCACCCCCAGGCCTGTCCTCTTCCCCAAGTGCTGCTTCATGTCGCTTCTTGGTCCCACAGGAGGTGCAGTCTGACTTTATTCGATGAATCCACCAATCTTCACTGAGCACTTTTCTGTGGACCAGGCATTTGCTTAGCCACAATGGACTAAGTTAAAATGCAGGGGCCACCGCATTTCCAGTGAACCGGGACGTGAAATTCTCCTAATGTCCCCTTAATGAGCATCCAGCAATGACTATCGCACCTACAGTAACACTGCAAACATTTGCTGAGTGCTCTCCATGCTCCAGGGATCTCTGATGTGCTTTCGCATTGTCCCTGTGGAGTGCATGCTGTTATCTATCTCCCTGGGCGGCTGTCACCTTCTCAGTGAGACCTCCTGAATGCCCCGTCCCGCACTCCCCATCCCCCCCTCACTTCATTCTTCTCCACAGCGCTCCTCGCCCATATGCTTTATCTTGTGGTCTGCACCCTCCCTCTGGAGTGTAGGTTCCACTTGGGCACATCCAGGTGTTCATTAAATATTGGGTGAAGGACTGAAGGAGCCCTGTCGTGCTCCTGTCCCAGAGGGACTCACCCCCAGCACCCCAGTCCAAAACCTGTGCCTCCTGCACAGGGGCTCACGTGAATTGAACGCTATCTGAGCTTCGTGTCTGCGATATCAGAATCCACATAACTATCCTGTATTGTTATTGTCGTTGGTCGTTTTCCAGATGAGAGAACTGAGATCAAATACCTTGCTCCAGATCACACGGCTTATAAACGGGGGAGTAGGGATTGGAACTCAGGAGCCCGACTCCTCCAGGACCCCTTTGTGAGGGGTGACGAGGAGGAGGAAGACCCTTTTCTAACTCTTGGTGACTGTGGTCACGTACAGCAAGTGAGGGGTGAATGTCATTTCCTTTAATAAGCAAGAACAAGAAAATGGCTATCTTTTTTTTCCCCTCTACTGCTGAAGGCACTAAAAATGGAAAGACAGAAGAGAGAGAGGCCCCTACTGACACCTGAAAGAGGAAAAGATATGATTCTTACTTTTTTTTAATTGGAAAGGTTTCCAATGGCCTCCCCCTGTCCTGTGTCAGCTATCGAGGAGTGCGTACCTAGAAGAGCCCCTCGGCCTCTCCGGCCACCTCCCCCTCCTCCTGCAGTGCTTCCTCCCTCAGGACAAAAATAAGCGCCCATACAAAGAAGGAGACCAGGAGTCCTTCAATCCGTGGTTTCCTGTCTGAGGCGGCCAGCTAGCAAGGCCCGTAGGGACTGGGAACGTGCTCTGGGAGGCGAGCCCATTTTTACTTTTGTTGCTGGTGAGTCTTTTTACAAGAAATTATTATTTAGGGGGTGAAGACTTTTATTGGTGACACTAGGAAAGTTCTTAGGGAACAGGCAACTGGCTGAGTCTGGACTGGTTATCACGCGGTCCCCAGGGGCGAGTACACTGCAGGGAGCTGGGACAGCAGGTGGCAAATGGCTTCGGGCTCCAGGGGGTCCAGGAAACATCTGCCTCCTCATGTGACAGCCTCCATTATCCAGAACACGGCTAGGGTCTTAGACTAGGATCCGCAAACTGTGGTCCACAGACCAAACCCAGCCGAGCAGCCTGTTTCTGCAAATAAAGTTTTATTGTCACGCAGCGCCGTCCGTTCTTCTGCTCACGGTCCACAGCTGCATCTGCGCTGCAAGGCAGAGTTGCGTAATTGCAACGTGGACCCGACCGCCTGCAAAGCCTAAAATATTTACTATCTGGCCCTTTACAGAAAACGTTTGCCAAACACTGATCTAGACTATAAACAGAACAAAAGCCCTGAGAGTTAAAACAGGTGGTGAAAATCCTGAAATTCATACACTGTGGTCATTGGACAGCCCTTCAGTTCAACACCCGGGACATCGTGCAGTTCATCCAAACTCATTCTCTTCCTGCTTCCGTTTCTTCGACTGTAAAATGGGGATCGTCCACCTGTTTGACTTACTTTCAAGGCTATGCCGAGGGTCAGAATATAAACCAGGTCATATAGCGACAGTTATTTGTAAACCGAAAAACACTCTGCAGACGTGAGGTGGCCTTACTAAGTGGCCCCGTTACTAGCGGAAACAAAGACAGAATGGTGACTTGACAGACAAGAAACGTGCTTGGGAGCCATCCAGCCGTCCCTTCTGGGGGTTTTTGTTTGGAGAAGGGAAGTGGGGGGAGGTAGAGATTCTGGTGAGTTTCCCCAGCTCCTTCTGAGGCTGAGATCTGAAAGAGTAACTGTCTACCTGCAGGGACCTTAGACAGAGACGTGCTGCCTCCCCAGCTGTGTCTGGAGCCTTCTTTGCCCACCCCATTCCTCTTACCTGTGTGACCTTACCTCTCCCCCGCCCAGATCTCCCCCCTCTTTCATGGCCCTCTTCATATTTGACTTCTTCCGGGAAACTATCCCGAACGACTCAGACCACCCATCCTCAGAGATCTCATGGATGTTTGGAGGACCTGATTCTAGGCCACTTTTGAGATTCTCCGGCTGTTTCCTGCCTCTCATGTGTTTGTGCTTCCTGGAGGAGGCCGACCTCGAACTGGGCCCTGAGGGAGGCCAGGGAGGTGGATCTATAGAGAGAAAAGAGAAAGTGTGGCTTTAAGGGCTTCGGACATCAATGAGCAGTGGTTCAGAAAAAGTGGAGGCCACAGAGGTGGGGAGTCCAGGAGTCCAGAAAGGACGTTTCCATATGCAGAGAGTAGTTGGTGGAGGTCCTTGAGGCCTTGGGACTTGACCAAATAGGGACTCAACGGTATGTTCTTGAGCAGGGACGTGCATGATGGAAGGAGGATTAGGAAACTAAGGGCTAGGGCCTCAATCTTTATGCCCTCCTCCTGGGACCCCTGGGGAATTCCTAGGATTGTACACATCTTCCCGCAATGGCCAGGAAAGGAAGTTTTGTTACTTTGTCAGGGATAGGCCAGGGTCCCTTAAGAACAGGACTTGACCCCGGTAGAGAGGTCATCTGATCCATGCCCTGCTTTGGGCCAGATCCTACCCAGAATCCTTTGCTGCATGCCAGAGGGCTTGATCAGTGGCTGGGAGGGAGCCCTTGGGGGTGGGGGAGTAGCGGGCCCAAGCGAGGCCAGACTGAGGAGCGCCTCCGTCGCGGCCCCGGCCAGGCCAAGGACCTCTCACAGAGAACAGGAGCTGCCCACCCAGCCGTGCTCGGGAGTGGCCTGGGTTTGGGAAAAGGAGGTCAGCAGAGACGCCAGGCACAGAGCGCTGTGAGCAGGCCCCACGCTGGCCTGCGGGGCCTCCCGACAGATGCTCAGAGGCAGGTCCACCCTCCTGCACACACAGCCCCCAGCAGTGGCAGGGTCACCTTGCCTGCAGCCCCATCATCCGTTCACAGAGCATTTTCCAGGGCTGGTTTAATGCCCCTGCTGTCTTGGTGATGCCCTGCTGACTTGGACCGGTCCTAATTGTGCAAGGCTGCACCCTGGTCTAGCACCTTTCCTCTTCTGTCCTTGGCCAGTGGCAGGAGTAGCTGAGACTGGGGGAAGAGGAAGGTGTTGCTAAGGGTGTGAAGCATCCATTATTCCTTTATTAGCCAGTGTGCCATTTCTGGTCGCGTTCTCCTTCCTGGCGGCGGTGAGCTTGGGGGCGGAGAAGCCCGGTTATTTTTGTTCCCCCAACTTCTCACTGCAGAGGGGGCGGGAGCGGACGGGGCTACGTGCTCTCCAGCAGGCGTTTGTGAATGGGCCCCAGCTCCCAGGCCACCCCGACGGCGGGCAGCCCCCCCAGGACAGGCTGACTCTCACTGGCTGGACATGGTTGTTTCTAGCATTGCAGTGGCCAGGCCGGAGGAAGCTTTCTTCTGGCCCAAGAACAATACCAGGGTCAGCCCGGGGACCTCCCTCCTACACCCTCTTCCTTCCATTGTGAGCCGCCACACAATCCCAGTCTGCTTGGCTCTGCACAGCCTGAGGAGGGGGGTGGTGGTTGAGGGGAAGGCCCAGGAGAGATTAGCAATGTGTGCGACACCTTTAGTCGTCTGCCTCCACTTCCCAGGCTGGGCCAGGGTTCTGGAGGCAGCAGATGGACAGACAGACAAAGCAGATGTGAGTGGCTCTTGGGTCCTTGTTCTTTGCAAGCAGCTGCCAGCAGGGTGAGACCACTGGCTGGATGGCACCACTCCCTCCCCCTGCCCCCATTGAATCATAGCATGTCAGTGCTGGAAAAGGCCTACCCAGACCTTCTGCCCATCACCCCATTACACAGACAAGGAAACTGAGACCCAAAAGGTAAAGGTTTTACCAGACTTCTTATTGCCCTGCTTAAAATCTCTTCACTGATTCCCAAGGCCTATGGAAAAGCTCCACACTTTCCTTTGTGCCCTCTGTGTCTGCTGGCCTTCCAGGCTTCTCTCTTGTGACTTCCAACTTGTGCTCTGGCCTTAAGACTAACTGATAGGCCCTTGATCCAGCAGCACTGGTCCCTGCCTTAAATATCCTTCTTTCTTCATTTGCCTGCCTGCCGATTCTTCAAAGACCACTTGAAGGTCACCTCCTCTGTGCAGCCCTCCCTGATAACCCACATCCTTTTGGATTTACCTGGGCCCCTCCTGCACTTAGTATATACCCAGAGAAGGGCTTACCGCTCCGTGTCGTTAGTATGCATGTGTGTCTCTCCCTCACATGCACACCTCTCCCCACAACACACACTCCAAATCCTGGGGGCTGAAAACTTATTCACCTTTGCAACCCTTAGGACAGTGGTTCTCAAAGTGTGGTCCCCAAACCAGCAGCCTCAGTATCACCTGGGAACTTGCTAGAAATGAAATTCTTGGGCCCCACTTCACTCCTACTGACCCAGAGACCAGTGGTCTGTGTTTTAACAAGCCCTCCCCTCCAGGCCATTCTGATGCACCCTCAAGTTTGAGAACCAGTGCCTGAGGACCTTCTTGCAGGCAATTGGCTCTTAATAATTTCTTTTTTTTTTCTTATTGAGATATATTTGACATGCAACACTGTGCAAGTTTAAGGTATACAATATATTGGTTTGATACATTTATATTGCAATATAAATGCCATTAACTAACATCTCCATTGTGTCACATAATTATCATTTCTTTTAGTATTGGAAACAATTAAGATCTAATCTGTTAGCAAGTTTAATGTTTATAATGCAGTTTTGTTGTCTATCTTAATAATTTACTGAGTAATTGACATCATCTATCCCCTTCTATTTGCTGCCAAAATTTTTGGTTGTTTGTTTGCTCTTTACCATGATTTTGCTCAAAAGGAGGACAAAGAATCTTGCCCTATTTGACAACCAAGGATGTGGCTTTGCAAAGGGTTAAGTGATTCAGGAACGACACAGTCCCCCAGAGTCTAGCACCTGCTCCCATCACTGGCTGTGCCCCAGATGGATGACCTGTTGGCCCCAACAGCCTTGGGTGAGTCCCTGCAGATTAGGGTTCCTGGGGGCTCATTACCTTCCTGCCCATCAAAGGTAGAAACCTCAGGACGGCCCCCAGTGACACTGCCCGTTTGCGGGTGGTCAGAGCCACACCTGGGGTGGAGATGTGGGGCAGCCTTCGTTCAGAGAAGGATGGAGAGCCCTGACCTGATCATTCTGACTCTTCTTGTCCCTCACTCCACTTCTGCGTGAAGATTTACCACCCTCAGCATGTAGGGCGGCGGCTGATGGTGAAAGGATTTGTCCCTGAGCTCAGAGCCTCTGTCAACACAGGCAGTGACCCTGACGCATACTTGGTGGCAGGAGGAAGCTGACCTGGGGATAAAACAACAAACACTAGCTTCTGCCTACAAAGGGAATAATCAGAAGTTGATATTAAATAGACTATAAATAATAACGGTAATGTAGTTAACAGGCCTAGCTAAACAGACTATGGAAAGTCTAAATATTGAGGTCGTGTCCGAAAAACAATTCTGGCCTTTCCCTCTGAGGTTCAGTGTTCTAACTTCGAGCAGAGGGCTGAGGAAGCCCGAGCACTGGGCCAGCGAGGGGTGATCTTGTCCTGCCTCTGAGCCCCCCCTTCCCACCGTCAGACAGGAGTGGAGGCTCTGCCATCCCTCTGGGCCCAACCTCATACCCCCCTTACCCACTCTTGTGGTGCTTCTAGAGGAAAGACCTAGTCAGTTATTAAAGCATTGTATGTATTCTTGTGTTCTCAAAAGACCCTCACTTTTCCTCTCTGTGCCCAACCCCTGAAGGGTTCAGGAAGCACTTCTGCCTCCCCAGTCATGTCGGGGGGCCATACCAGCTCCGTTCCCTTCCTCTTCCTCCACATCCCCAGCTTCTCTCCCTCCCCCGAGTTGATAAACCTTGAGTTTTTTCATTACTGATGGGGAATTTAGTTTAGCGTTTTGGTGCTTGTGTCTTGGAGTGTGTTTCTCTTGGGTCCCAGAGCTCTGCCGGCCTGGGGGAGATCCAGGAGGTAAATGGCGGCCTCATGATCCACCAGGACAAACACAGTGGTGCTGTGGGCTGCTGGTGCCAAGGATTCTGGGCCCCGGCTCCCAAGTGCTTGCTGGGAACCTGTTGTCCCGCGAGGCCCAGGGCTGTCAGCCCACACATTTTATGTGGAGTGGCTGCTCGGGCATGGACTTCAGTCCCACCTGTGGGCATTGCTGCAACGTCAGGCCGGGTATAAGCTAGAGCCTCGAGGGTCCCAGCCCAGCTCACCTGCTGCCTCCGTGGCTCTGTGTCCTCATCTCCACGGTGAGTGTGTCAGAGCAAATGGTCCCAGTAGCCATTTCCGCCTCGTACATTCTGTGGCTCTAATTAAGTAACAGTTAACTCAGACTCATTGGTATAAGGTGATGCCATTGGTGCAGGTGGGATTCAGAAAAGGTGGGCTGGAGAAACTTCACCGCTTCGTGGGGAGGCGGCCCTAAAGATTTAGACCCATCTACCCAGTTTTTCCAAACATACTACACGCCTATAGCTTACACAAATTAAGAAATTAAATAATACTAAAAAAAACTAAAAATTAAATAATTAAATAATACTAAAAATACTAACAGTTAAATAATACTAAAAGGCCTGTAATGGAAAATAGTGATTCCCTGCCCCATTCTTCCTCAATCTACTAGTTCCATTCCTCAAAGCAACTGCTTTCACTTTTTTTCCTCTTTTTTTTTCCTGATGTGCCATCATACTTCTAATATATACATATAAAATATCTAATATTTCTAATATCTAGTAAACTATTCTTATTCTCCTCTTTTAAAATGTGTTGATTTGAGGTATTATCTGCTGATGTCCGTTTTGGTAAATGAGAATTTTGCTCTCGTGTACCCTATCTTCTCAATATAGTTATATCAAATTTTAGTTAGTTTTAGTCAGATTATTACTTCCTTACTGAATCCTACTTTACGTTTCTTTTTATTTTGAAAAACATTCGGATTTACAGAAAAGTTGCAGAAATAATACAAAGAATTCCTGTGTACCCTTCACCCGATGCCGTGTTCACATTTTGCCACACTTCCTTTATCATTCTCTCTATATAATTTTCTTATTTTTTCTCTTGATGGTGTGAAGAATAAGTTGTGGACATGGTGCCACTTTACCCCTGAATACTTCAGTGTGTTTTCCAAAAAACAGGGACATTCTCCTACTGAACTACAATTTCATGATCAAAATCAGGACATTAACATTGGTAGAAAACTAGTATATAATCTATAGACCTCATTTACATATTTTCAGTTGTCCTACTAAATCCTTTAGAGCTAAAGAAAAAGTTGTTTTGTTTTGTTTTGTTTTGTGGGTTAAAACTCAATACAAGACCACACTTGGCTTTTAATCGTCATGTCTCTCTAGTCTCCTCCATCTTTCTGTCTTTCATGACCTTGACATTTTTTGAAGAGTACAGGCTGGTTATTTTGTAGAATGTCCATCAGTTTGGGTTTGTCTGATGTTTCCTCATGATTAAATTTGTGCGCTTTTGAAAAGAATGCCAGGGAAGAGGCACTGTGTCCTCGGTGCAAGATATCAGGAGGCACAAAATGTTGACTTGGTGACATGACATTAACCACCTGTTCAGGTGGGAGCTTCTGGGCCTCACCACTATAAAGTTACTATGTTTCCCTTTATAATTAATAAGTATCTCACAGGGAGGTATTTAAGACTATGTAGATACATTGTTTCTGATAAAACTTTTACCCACTAGTTTTAGCATTCATCGATGATTCTTGCCTGAAATATCATCATGCTGGTTAGCAAATGGTGACGTTTCTAATTCTAGCTACATATTTTTGTTGACTTTCTACTGTAAGGAAGATCTTTCCTTTCTCCCATATTTATTTATTTATGTGTCTTGGCTTATAGATTTTTGTTATTCTAAGGGTTATAATCCAATACTATTATTATTTATTTTGATGCTCAAATTGTCCCAGATTTGGGAGCCCCTTCAGACTCACTTCTGTGTATTTCTGAAATGTCCTCATTATTCTTTGAGTACTTCCTTACTTGCTGGCACAAGAAGTTGTTCTGGGCTTATTGGCTGCTTTCTCTGCCGGCCCTGGAATCTACCATTATCCACGGAGCCCTGGTACTTTTTAGTGGATGGTTTTTAGAAACCCAGATCCAGGTGCGAGGTGTGCTCATTGCTGCTGAATCCCTTGTCTTTTGACTCATTCCTCTCGCCCATTTCCTGAGCACCTGTGTCCCCAGGTCAGAGCTCCTCTTATTCAACTTCTCCAGAAGATAAAATCTTTTGCCTGGGGGCAGGGACTGAAGGATAGTTACATGGCTGTATGGGGTGGGGAAGGAGACTTGGGAAAGCCCATAGTCAGACTTTCATCCAGTTCTGCTGTTTCCTCCCAGCCTCTGAACCCTGCCTTTGTGGTACCCAATACTGCCAAGCTCTGAGCTCTCTGGAGGTTTGCAGGCTCCATCAGCACATTGCTCATCAGTATCCCTCTCTGCTAAGTTACCCGTTGCTCCTTCATTCGCATTCTTTTTCCCTAAGTTTGTTGAAATCTCTTTTCTTGTCCTCTGTGCTTCTGTGGGTTTATAACTTTTTTTTATTAATGAGAGAGGGAGAGTTGAAATTAGTGCGTGTGGTCAATACACCATGGCGAGTCGGAAGTCTAATTTGGTTGGATTTAGGTAATCAGGGGAAGAGGGAGAGTATATAGGAGACACCAAGCTTAGCGTGCTTGTCGGGAGCAACAGAGGGAGCAGAAGTGTGCATCTGGGAGTAGAGGGATGAAGTGCTCTGTCCTCTGAGGCCAGGCAGGAGGACGGGCATGTGGCTGAGGCCCTGGACATATTGTCACTGAGTTAGAATACAAAGGGGGCAGCAGGATGTACCCGAATGCCAATGAATAGATTCTTTTCTTTCCTATTGTTTAAAGAACTCTAAGAGGGGAGACACACACACACACACGCACACACGCACACACGCACCAGCTGTCTGAGGGGCCTGGGAAAATATGCACGGATTCAGACCTTACAGAGAGACTTGCTCCCACGGGAGAGCCAAGAGCCACCAGGACAAATGTGCTCTGGGACCCAAGGTTAAGGCTCTATTGCCCAGCCATTTAGGATTCCAGCCACACCCTGCCTAGCTTTGCACTTGACCCCTTGTGGTGGGAAAGACTGTTCCCCAGCAAGCCTCCAGGGTCCTGGGAGCAGGGTTCTTGTCCAGCGCCACACCTGGGCAGGCCTGGGCACACAGTTGGAGCTCAGTAAGTCACAGAACTATAGTTACTACAGTGCCAGAGCAAATGTGTGAGCCAACTGTGTGCAAATGGGAGATGCAAAGCAGCCTCTTACAGTTGCCCCTGAAAATCTGCAGGTCACCAGGTCGTTGTTGGCCTCTCCTTCTGTAGCTGCCTGAGCCTGCTCCCTTTGGCATTACTGAGAAACATGACCCCATACCACGCCCCCCCCAATGGTAGACTGGCCACAGAAGGCCTCATATAAAGTACAAGCTGTCCCTGCCTCTTGCCAATTCGCATTTCAACAATCCATGCATTCTGCAGTTCCTGAAAACCATTTGTGTAGAACTTCTGGTAGCTTTAATCTCCTTACTTGGGAGTTCCTGCTCATTTCTGGAAATTTTGAAATAAGCAAGTATGCCCTTAGGGGCAGGCAGGGCAGTGTTTCCGGTGTAACACATTGAATCCTAGTGATAAAGTCTGGCACCCCAAATGGAGGTGATGGAGGGTTAGTCTGTATGCGGCTCTGTTAGCAGCTCCTTGTCTCCAGAACACAAAGCCCTGAAAGGCAAGGACTCTGGGTACATCCTCGTACTGGGAAGTGCTCCATTTCTGACTGATCACTGTCAGGGATTCGTCCTATTGACAAGTTGTCACCTCAGGCTGCGATGAGCAGGATAAAGCTGGGGTGTGCTTGGGATGGAGCTGGTGATGGGGAGAGGGTCAGAAGAGGGCAGGCCCAGGAGTAGGGCACGCCTAGAACGGGTACCTAGACCAGCCTGAGAAAACACGGCCACTTGGCTGCGTCAGGCTGGTGCCCAGGGTGAGGAACAGCCAGCGTTGTGCGGCGGAGCAAGAGTTGAAATCTCTCCCTGGACATCCTTCCTGGAGACCACCTAGTCAGCATTCTAAACCATGAGGAGAGCACTCTGCACACATCATACTCCACAGGGAAACCAAGGCCCCCCTGGGGAAGGGCTGCCCCAAGGGCATGCAGCAAATTCAGCCACTGATTTGGGGGCCCAGGATCCCAGGTCACGGCTCTTCCCACACATCCTGCAGTTTCCTTTATAGTGGATTCTAATGATTGGTCCTTGTATAAGGCTCACAGGACATCTGTTTAAAGATTTATTTTCTAGCGTTTCGCAGGATCAGCATCAGTAGGTATCTTTGAAAAGTCTTCCTCGCTTAAGTGTCCACACATAAAACGTTTTGTAGAAGGAAATAAGAAAAAAAGAAGAAAGGAAAGAAAATTGTGATCAGAGCTGCCTCTCCTTCTCTGGCCCCACCCCCTGCCCTCACGCCGACCAGAACAGCAAGGCCGCCTGAGCCGTGATGGCAGCCCCGACCCCTGGCCATGCGCTCTCTGAGGCCCGCTCCTCGGTCCTGCGGGGTCCGGGCACAGCAAGACGGAGGGGACCGCATCCTCTTGTTGTTCTCTGTTCTCAATGCTGGGTGTCGGGCAGGCCTGTGAGTCCTTTTTTTTGCCCCTAAAGAAGGCTTTTTGGAAAGTTCTAGGACATGGAGCAGCCCCGCCACTAGCCAGGATGGCTACTGTGCAGATTAGAAAGAGGTGCTCCTTCCTCTACACGTTCGACAGCCTCTGCCCAAAATTGTCAAAAATGGTTCAAATCTATGATGACCAAGAGGCGAGGACCATCTCCTGGAGTCATGCAAAATGTGTAGGCAGCAGGCTGGTCCTCATTTTAAGGAAATTTCACAAACAGAAGCTTGAGCTGAATACCTAGGTCACTAGTTCATTTTACAGAAGGAAAGACTTTCAGTTTAGAATATTTCCAGCTAAAGAGAACTCCCCTAGGAGAGTAATATCCAATAGCCCAGAAGGCGAGGGAACCCATTCTATTTCTTCAGGGGGAAGGAGTCAGGCCATAGAATGCTATAGAATGTTATAGAACATTAGTTCTGAAAGGAACCTTCAGGTCGTCTAGTCCAGCTCCTTTCATTTTGCGGTTGGGAAAATTAAGGCCCAGACATACCTTCTTGCTCTGAGCACAGGGCTCTGCTCCTCCCAGTACAGAGGCGACAAGCTGAATTGTAGAGGCTATCATGAGTCAGAGGTCCCCGTGCCTGGGAGAGAGGCTCCCGCAGTCCAGGAGGGGCTGAGTGCAGAGGTGATTTGCAGAGAAAAAAAAACTGCTACCAGATTCCCCATATTCTTCAGAGTCTTGAACGAGACCCTAGTGGATCACCTCGTTCACCTGCTCTGGCCAGAGGTCATCCACTCAGCACATAGCTTCTTCTTGTGGACATGTGAGTGATATTTGATAACACATGCCAGTAGTATGTGATTCACTTTAAGGAATTTATTGCAATGACCCTCAGCAAAGCTGGCCATAAGAGGCAGACATTCTGACAGCAGAATCTTTATAGTCCTGGTCCACCCGGCCCAGCCGAGGCATAGTGGCTGGTCAGGGGCTGCTCACCTGAGGGGCAGTTGTCCCTCTTCCACTTGTCTCACCGTGCGCGCGCGCACACACACACACACACATGCACACATACACACAAAGTATTCTCTCAACAGCCTAAAAATGTTGGGAACAATTCATGCTAGTTCTTGACCTACGACCTCCAGGGCAGTTCAGTGGCCTCTGGGTCATTCTTTTGCTTCAAAGTGTACCCTCCAGGTCATAGCAGAAACATTTGCTTGGCAAGAAAAGAGAAGATGTGCCTTTATGTGGCCTTTCCTGGCGGCAAGAAAAGGGACATTGTTCTAGCAGGCTTGTGTGTGGTGTGGTCAAGGAAACACATCACGCCCCGTCGGCAAGGTCCTCTCAGGACACCCCAAAGGGCGGCAGCACGGTGGCTGGCCACGTGGGTCAGGCTGGCCGCTCAGCTTGGGCAGCTGGCACAGGATGTCCATGCACTGGAGGAGAAAACCTGATTGGTGGAGGACAGAGGGTCAGATACACCAATCCTATAGACGAGGGCCAGGGAGGAACCTTGCTGGTCACTGGGGAAACTAGGCAGGGGGACCTCTCTGTGCTACAAGAAGAGATGACCCAGAGACCTCGGGGCGATTCAAAGAGTCAAAAGTTAGTGACTAAGAACGTCTTCTTTCAGTCCTGCCACTAGCGTGATGTGAAACTGCAGCTCCCTCTGCAAAGCTGAGAAGACTTTATTTCCAGGTCCCTGAAATGAAGTGCTGTGTCCCCTTTGTCAATCCTTGCTGCATGTTAGAATCAAGTGGGGAGCTCTTAAAAAAATACCCGTGCCTGGACCCCACCACAGACAAATCAGAAGCTCTGGGCGATGGGTTGTGAACATTGACCATTTTTACAACTCCCTGAGTAATTCTAATGTGCAGTCAGGGCCCAGACCCTCTGCTCTAAGGTATTAAGGATTTATCCCATTTCCCTATCCTGTAAGGTGTTTGCATCATAGAAAAGCAATGGGTTAGCCAGGACTTCCAAACTTATAAGACATCAGTGCAGTGACCTCTGTCTTCTTGACGTTAATCACAATAGGCCTTGCATAATACTCATTTATTTTCTGTCTGTCCCATAAGGATATAGGATTCCTTGAGCTCAGGAACCATGTCATATTTGCCATTGCGTTTCTCACAGATGGTACCCTATCCCCCAGCCCCAGCCCCATCCTTCACCAAAACTAGCCAATTTTGTTCTTAAATGTTTATAGACCCTCCTCTTTCCATCCCTCTGCCACTTTCCTAAGCCCTGCATTAGACATTGTCATTTCTTGACTGTTGTAATAGCCTCCTAACTAGTCTGCCCTGTGTTTGCCTTAAATCCACCCTCCACGTTACCTCCAGCATGATCTACAAAGGACACAAATTCAGCTATTTTACTAACGTGCTTAAGCCTTTCCCTGCCTCCCCATCACACCTGGGACCAAGCTCCTGCCATGCAAGGCCTTCCCAGTCCAGCCCCTGCTCTCCCTTCAGCCCTGGATCTCACGTTTTCTCCATCATGCATTCCTATGTCACAGCCACAATGGACCCGTTTGGGGCCCTGAATACAGAGGGGCCAGGCCCCCATCTTCTCTTGGCTGATCTGTCGGGAGCCAGTGCCTGGCGTGGGGATTGGCAGTGGTAAATAGACCATGAACAGGTAGTGAACACACTCCAGCAGCCCTGGGACACGCCACAACATGCACAGAACCCAAAGGCATCCTCTAGGAGTCAACACAGGATTCTGTCCTGCTCGACCCCCTCCAAGCTAGATGACTTTGACCAAGTACCTTTACTTCCTCAGAGAATTTACCCCCTGCCTGCCACCATCTCAGAAGGCTGTCATGAGAACAAGCAAGATGATCATTGAGGAAGTACTTTGAAAACTGTGAGGCCCTGGTCAATATCAGGGCTTCTGTGAGGGCATCAGTAAATACGTGTTGCATATGGCAGCTCACTGGGGCCCATTGGGAGTCATTCGCCATGTAACACTGTGCACGTGCTTGTGAGCAGGGCAGACGTGTTGGTGGCGACACTGGCTTCTTCCCTCAGGGTTTTTATAAAGGGAATCTGGTGAAGGAAATAGACAATCTTCTTAAACTCCCCCAAAATAACTTCAATGGAAACAATTGTGGTAACATCCATTCTGCTGTTATTGTTTCAGTCTACTGCAACATGGGAACAATCTCCCGGCATTTCCAGCTCAACTGGGAATCAACTTGACTTCCAGAGGCCTGGAAACAAAGGGATTGTGCTCAAGGGGGCTGTGGGTCTTCATGGCCCATGGAGCTGAAGACAATCCCAGGGCTTGTGTACTGTTCAGCTTTTCCTCTCAACTTCCCTTTGGGGGTCGTGTTTGCTTGAGATCTTTGTATTTTCCCATAGATAACTTTTGGGGGGTCATTACCGAAAGAGTTTATTATAACAATACTTGAGATTCTAGATTTCCCTTCAGTCAGTAATATGTCCCAGACTTCAGAATGCTTAGTGACTCTCTGCACACCCCCACCAAATATGAGTCCCTTCCTTTGAAAGCTCTTTCTTAATGCTCCATTTTTCCACCTTCTCACAGGTGCTCATCTCTCTGGGCCTGGGTTATATCCTCCTGTCTGGTCTTCCTGCCTCTCCACCGCTTCTCTTATTAGCCTGTCCTTCTCAAAGAAATTGTCCGGGCACCTTTGCCCAGTCCCCTCTCCCGTCACCTCCCTCCCTGACTCACAAGGCAACACGCAGCTCTCCACTGGTCCATGTGACAAAATCTGAAGCCCTCTGCAGGGCATGCATAGTCCCTGGGCTCTTTCTTCATGATCCCGTCCATTCTTATCATCCCCCACTGCCTAATTGTTGTCCCCAATTTTCCAGGACAGCCCTATTTTCCTGTCATTTTATCCCTTCCAACAACTTCAGCTTGTTAATTCTGTGACTAAATGTGATTTAATTTTCTACTTTTGTAAAAAATCCTTTTTAGACTCCTTCTTCTTCTTTCTGGCTCACGTACATAAAGACCAGTTTGCTTCTTGCCTCTGTGTGCTGAGTCCTCCCCCCACCCAGCTCTCTGCTTCTCATTCTCCCGTCCCTCAGAATCTCTCATTTCTCTCTTCCTCTAAGAAGTGTGCCCTGATTACTCTGCTGGGACATTCTAGAATCTTTTCTTTCTTGGAACTTGGTCTCTATGGCAGCACTTCTCAAACTTTAATGTGGGTGCAGATAGCATGCAGATCTGGCTCATATGCAAATTCTGATTCAGCAGGACGAGGTGAGGCCTGAACTCCTGCATTCCCTCCCAGCTGCTGGTCCGTGGACCACGCTTCGAGTAGCAGGACCTCATAACAGTGATTCTCAAATTTGGCTGCACTTTGGAATCACCTGAAGGTTTTAAAAGAGGACATGCCAGTCTTCCACCCTGAGATATTCTGATTTTATTGGCATGGGGTAATACCCAGGCACTGGGAGTTTTAAAATCTCCCCAGGTGGTTGTAGTGTGCAGGAAAGTGTGGGAACCACTGCCTTGTTATATAGAATGAATGTGGCTAGGCCTACGATTTATTTCATCTGTGCTTCCCTTGTCTCCCTGCAGAGACTACAATCCCCTCTAAGGCAGAACTTGGTCACCACTTTTTTTTTTTTTTTGAAAATTGATTGATTGACTGATGATTGAATATAAGGCTGTTAGGTGCTTTTTTGATGATTAACCAGTGTTAATAGAGCACGTATTGCCAGAAAGGAACCTACTAGATGTCAAGAGGGAAAAAAAATGAGATCTTGGATCTTGCTAGAGTGTGGTGAAGTCTATACAGTGGCAGCCTTGCTGAGGTGACTGCCTGTGTGGCTTGGTTTCAAGGGCTCAGGACATGTTTCCACCCCATTCCCACCCCCGAGGGGAAAAAACCAGCCTCTACCTCCTGGGCTCGCTTATTCCAAAAACACTTTTGTTGTTGGTGCCTTCAAGTCGATGCGACTCCTAGCGACCCTGCATACAGCAGAGCGGAACCCGGCCCGATCTTTTTGCGCCATCCTCTCACCTTACAGCGCTGTATCAGACAATGCTCTGCTGCTGTTCATAGGGTTTTCATGGCCAATTGTTTTGGAAGTGGGTGGCAAGTCCTTCTTCCTTGTCTGTCTTAGTCTGGAAGCTCCGCTGAAGCCTGTCCACCATGGGGGACCCTGCTGGTATTTGAAATACTGGTGGCATAGCTTTCAGCATCACAGCAACATGCAGCTGCCACAGTATGACAACTAACAGATTGATGGTGTAGTTCCCTGACTGGGAAATGAACCTGGGCCACGGCAGTGAGAGCACCGAATCTTAACCACCAGACCACCAGGGCTGGCTTCTGGAAACACTACCACTAATTTTTTTTTTCCCTTTTGGTCTAAGGTAGTAGTTCTCAACTTGACCACCCTTTAGAATCACCTGGAGAGCTTTCAAAATCCCCAGTGCCTGGGCTGCACCCCAGACCACTTGCACCGGAGCCTCTGGAGTGGTCTCTGGGCACCAGGATGTTTTAAAGCTCTCCAGGGGCTGTCAGTGAACAGCCAGGGCTGAGAGCCACCGACCTTAGGTTTTTATTGATTGAACTGTAAATGTAATCCATTTATCCTCATCTCAGGGGATTGAGTTTGTCAGATCCTTCCCTGAAAGCAGGTTCAAATAGCAGTAGGGGAGAGAATGTGAGGATGCGAGGCACCTATCAAATGCAAGAAATCACCACTCAGTGGAAGGAAGGGCCCAGAGAGGGAAGATAAACTGCTGCAAAATGCACATGGCCTCCCAAGAATTCTCTAGAACAAGGGTCAGCAAACGATGGCCCATGGGCCAAATCTGGCCCCCCACCAGTTTTTATAAATAAAGTTTTATTGGAACACAGCCGTGCGTCTGTGGCTGCTTTTGCTAGACAATGGCAGAATTGAGTAGTTTTCACAGAGATCATATGGCCTGCAGAGCCTAAAATATTTACTCTCTGGCTCTTTACAGAAAGTTTGCCAACCCCTGCTCTAAAGAGTTGACCCTGCATGTACTCCCTAGTTGTAGCTTAGGTATCAACACAAGCGCTCAGAGTTTTAAAAACCACTTCTTAGACTCTGTAATTTTTTAGTTGCTCTTAAAGCATAGCGGAGTGTCCTGGTAGATGTCTGAGAAGAAGTCCTGGTTGGGCTAAGCTATGGTTCTCCTCACTCAGCCTCAGGTGTCAGGCCTTGGGTGGCCAGTGGTACGGACTGCTGCCCTCTGGCCCCAAGCAGCCTCTTTAGGTTACCCCAGTGGGCCATACAGATGCCACTGTCCTCTCTAATGGCTGTGAGATAGGAGGGTTGGGAGGTCCCACATCAAAACCTGATAGATTTAAGAGTTTGGGCAGACTGGGCTAGGAATGGACTCCTTCCTTTCCTGCCCAAGGAGGATGGAGTCAGGGGAGGGGCTGCAAGGCTCTGGAGATGGAGAGAAGAGGGAGAGGATGAGCTGTTTTCACCAGAGCGGGAGGAGGGCCAGGAAGTGCCTAGGGCCCTCACTTCAAAGTCCTGTGTCCAGGCTCTCGTGTTGCCCTCCATTCCTTCTTGAGCCACCACTGTGCCCCTGAAAGTAGGTCAAATCACTGCCCGCTACAGAGACATGGAGGGAATTAGATACCGACTAGGTCATCAGAGCTGCTGTTGTCATGTGAGCCGGCTGAAACCAATGGCAGCCCAGTTTAAGACAAGTCGTAAAGACTCCTTTATGTGGCAGGGAATCCTTAATGGCCCACATCCACACAACAAAGGGTCAGCCCTGCTTTCTGGGAATGGAACAAGTAATTGAATTTCTGAAATGGTACATTTCCTGTAGTCAGAGAGAGGTACAACCCGAGTCCTTGAAGTATTCACTTAAAAAATTAATAAGTTGGAGGCAATTATTTCTTTTACCAAAGATATTTGCAATAGAACTTATAATTTCCTAGTACAATTAAAACACAATTCTGTACAGAAATTTTTTTGTGCGCAAGCAGCTTTTTAGGAACTCATCTCTATCTACTGATTTCTTATCTTTCTTCCTAATTGGACACCTCCATAAGACCATGTTCCTTATACTTTTTAATTTTTGACAACACACTTGTCAGAGAGGTCCATCACTTTTGCATGATACTGATTATATTAATGTGTAGCTTGGCAGCATAGCTATTAGTGACTTAATTTGGAAGGAGGGAGAGGGAAGAAGCAAGGGACTCCCAGCACAGCTCAATTACAGCAACCCTGTGAATTTATGCTTTTGACACTGCAATTGTCTACACAGTGAAGCCAGGGAAAACCAGGAGTGGGCTAACCCTCTCCATGGCTTACTGAAAACTGTGCTCATCATTTGTTCATTCATTTTCTCATTCTATCAACAAACGCTTGTTGAGGACCTCCTGTGTGACCTCGCATGCAAAGTCCATTGTGATGGAACCTGGGGTTATTGGAGGAGAAATGCAACCCCACTGACTGCTGGATCCGTGGTTGCTGTGGCTGGCGCTGGCTCTCAGATCTGCTGCTCTTGCAGGCATTGTGTTATTGTTCCATCTTGAGCCTCTGAGTTAATGTCCCAGCTCTACCACGCACACGCTGCATTTCTTTAGGTCTGCTATTTAATCTATTCGATCCACCTTTTCCTCGCCTGTAGAGAATGCATAATAATAGTGCCTCCCTTTCAGGGTTGTTGTGAGGTTTAAATTAGTTAATACATGTAAAACTCTTAACTCGGTGTCTGCCTCAATAAGTGACGGACACTGTTATTATTATAGCTCGAAATCCTTGCAGACATAATTTAGTTCCTTCTATGGTAAGGAGACTTTTTGAATACCTTCCAGGAAAATGGAATTGCTCACTCAGTGGAAGGGAGCATGTTTCTCAGGCAGGACTGGAGGGGAAGGAAAGACTTTGCAGGCTAGCTTCCCCCCATTGTTGGGCCAGCTCGTCCGCATGGGACTCAGCTCAAGGATGCTCTTGCCACGCCTTGCCATCTCTTTCTTTATCTTCTTGCTACCCTGACACGGCTTAGGAGGTAGCTAGTAGAACCTGTTGCCAGCAGCCAAGGAGTGTGCATGGCAGGTTTTCTCCTGTGTACAGGCTATCTCCCAAACACGTTCTCCCCCTTCACCTCTTCCCCAACCATCAATGTCATCAGTCAAGTGGAAGATTCTCGTTGCATATCTGCAACATGTAAGATGCCGTTTTGGAGATGAAACTAAGGGCTCTGACAGGGAAGGTGGGACCCTAAGGCCTCCCCTTTGCCTGGGCTGTGGTCCCGGCTGTGATCCAGAATTAGCCTTCACTCCCAGCGCTTTTACACCAAAGAGCACAGGTCCTGGGCAGAGAGCAGGGGCTGAATTCTATTCTGGAATCAATGACCATGACCCAGGAGGGGCCACTGAGTGGGGCCTCCCCATTGGTGCCTGACTTCCAGTCACAGTTTGGGCCAGCCCACCTTCAATCTGCCTTGCGCAGAAGAAGCCTTGTGTTGAGGCCCTAAGGAGACCATGCCTACCCCCTTGGACCCTGCTGCCCATTCATCCCTCTGCCCTCGCAGGGTGGAACTTCTGGCCTCACCTTCCTGGCCGCTGTTACTTGTGTGACCCCTCCAGACCATCTTCCTCCCTGGGTAGGTACTGACCCCCTCTCAGCCTGTCCAGCCTCAGCTCTGCGGACCTGGGGTACCCTGGACCCTTCTCCCTCAGGGCTAGTCTGGGCATGAGCACTTCCCCATTTGAGTTCAACAAACGTATTCGAGGATTGGCTAGGTGTGTTCCTATATGCTATCTCATTTGATTCCCAGCACCTCATTTAATCCTCACGACAGAAGGTAGGTTTAAGTTCTCCATCTTAGAGTAGAGGAGACTGAGGCTCAGAGAGGGGAGGTGAGCAGTCCTACTGCCTGGCTGGACTTGTCTCTGGCCTTGCATGTAGGGCTGGTTTGGCAGAAGTGAGACACTTGTTACAAACTAGGGGCCTGTGGAGTTGAGTGGTGGGCACCGAGCATCCAAATTGCTGTTGTCACTGTGCAGGCCAGTGAATGGCCACCTGGATCCTTGGAGAGCTTGCACTCCAACCAAGGACTGGGGGATCCAAGTCTTCATTGTCTTTTCCATTTAACTGAAGGAGAGTTGCAGTCGCTAAGCACTGGGCCTCATGGTTACAGGTTGAGGGCCGATGAGGCAGTAGAGCATCCCGGCTTCTTGCGGCACAGGAGATATCGTCTGGTTGAGGGCCACAGTCTGTAGGCCCCAGGCCCATGGGTCACCTGTGAATGCCGTTGGTTCACAGTAGGTAGAATGAAGATGGCCCAACTCTAGTCTGTCATCTTAACTTTTCATCCAACAAGCAATTATGGAGGACTACAGTACCTCCAGGGCACTGGGGGATGCACAAAAGTGAAGGAAATGTGGCCCCTGATGTGGTTGAGGAGGCAAGCTTTTAAGCAACTACCTAGTCTGTTTGGACGGCAGGATGGAGTTGTCTATATGTGCTGTGTGACCAAATGGATTAATTCTCATGGGAATTAGAGTTGGTTTTGCAGGGCAGAGGCATTTATGCCAATGGCCAGGGCTGGACAGGATTTCAGGGGTGAACAAAAGTGGGGAAGATGCTCCAGGCAAAGGGAAAAGCCTGGTTCTAGGAATGTGTGTTCAGGGGTGGGGTGGCAGGCACACGGGGGCAGGGAGGAGTGGATGGCCCTTAGAGATCTGCGGCTGACTGTTCTCCAGTCTAACTCCAAACCGCAGGGCAGGAACCTGGGTCTCCTGGCCCCCAGCCCAGTGCTCCTTCTGCTGCGTTTCCATAAATAGAAGCTTAAAGCAGTCCCTCTGGGTGGGCTCTTGATCTGACATGGGAAGGGGGCAGTGAGATCCTGAAGAATCGCTTCCTCCACATAAGTGGTTGGAAAGGCTGTGGTGCAGCCAGGAGTACTGGTCATTTCATTAAATCCTGGCCCTCGAGTCGGTCACCCAGCCCTGCAGCCCTGGATCTGATGCCTTGGGCCCAGCTTCTGCACATTGACCTTCCTGCACACCTTGGGTTGTGCACAGGGCCTGAAGCTGTGCAGCCTTGCACGGCAGTTCTCTACTCCTGAAGGTTAACATTGTGCAAAACTTCACCGTCTTTTTAAAAGAAAGGAAGGAGCAAAACACCCCTAAAACCTCGTGGAGGAAGGGGACAGCAAGTGCACAGCTTTCCTGGCCTCTTCTGTTCCAGCAGCTGGACAGTCTCGTCGGGGGTGCTGCCCTTCTGAAACCTCCTGTCACAGGAGACAGCCTGGCTGCAGGCTGAGCTCGGGAGGGCCCGGCGGTTGGCACAGGACTCACTTTTGTATGTTCTGGGGAGACGACTTCAGTGTTAGGAGCTGCCAGCAGCTGAGGGCTATGTGTTTCTCCGTCAATGAGTGGGCACTAAACTAATTGTATTGTGTTTGTGTCAGTGGCCCAAGGAGGGTAGGACAGTGGCCCAGGACGGGGAGGGTCAATGAGCAAATTACCAAGAAATCCCCTGTGTACACTTCAAAACAAAAACCAAACAAAAACTGGTTATGGCTTGATGAAATGCCGTTAGCAAGAAGGGCAAGAGTCTGGATTACCTGCTTGCTTGACTTTTCATGCCAGGAAGGTAATGTTCGCTGCTGAGGGTTCATGGCTCAGGCCAACACAAGCAAGCCAGAGGTGTGCCCACTGGTCTTTGGCAAAAAGAGAAAAATGATGAATTCATATTTTGCTTGGGGATTAAGGTCAGGTGAAAGTGATCACTTATATTCAAAATTGTTCTTGAAAACTCCTTAAATTGCCCAGGAAGTTCAGAATCCTTGGTTTGGAGTACATACCCTGTGCAATG
This sequence comes from Ceratotherium simum simum, assembly GCF_057802395.1. Classification (NCBI taxonomy): domain Eukaryota; kingdom Metazoa; phylum Chordata; class Mammalia; order Perissodactyla; family Rhinocerotidae; genus Ceratotherium; species Ceratotherium simum. The sequence goes on from NC_141913.1 coordinate 37,760,741, forward strand.
TTACATACGTATAAGTGTGTAATGTGTACTCCATTGTAAGAGTACGTAGCCCCATATAATATTTAAATTTTATTTCTTTCTAAGGATATACAGGTGAATTTGAGTCAGGTGGACAAGTGTCTGATTGAAACTCTGTGTAAAGGGCATTCTATAGGATAGCGAAGTGACTTTTTTATAGAGCTGAAGTTAATCCATATAAAGGACCATGTTTTATTTTAAAGTTATGTGCTTAGGAAATGATGGTGATGGTAGATGGGATGTCCTTAGGCAGAGTAAAAAGCAACTCCCCATTTTTAAATTTAAATTTTACCTGTTTATGAAATGGAACTATTAATCTAGGCCTACTCCTTTATTTAAACTAAAGAAACTCTAAGCTTTGTGTATTAAAGAATAAACAGCAGGGGAGTAACCTCTCTAGTTTTCCCCCCCATAGAGGACGTTAGTCTCAGCCTTGAATCCCTCTCCATCTGTCAACCTGGTCATTCTGGTTTGACTCAAATGTCACTTTCTTAGAGGGGCCTTTTCTGAATCTCCGATCGAAAGCGTTACCCTCTTCATTTTTTTCCCAGCACACTTGTCTCTGTTTAAATTCTTTTTCTTTTTAGCTGCATCCTGTTGACTAACACGTCCCCCTTGTAGAGTGGAAGCCCTTATCTGTGGTTCAATTCACCGTTGTATCCGCAGCATCCAGATCAGCTCCTGGCACCTCGCCACAGATGTGTGGTGTGAATGGATAAAAGCATGATTGGTTCCTCAGGGGAGGAGCCACGTGTCGGCCCTCTTGTCTCTCCAGTGCCCTGCAGGTTCTCAGTCAACCTGAGAGGAGAGGCCTTCTCCCATCCCACCCCCGCTCTCTGCCGCACTCTTGTCTCTGTCGTGGCTCAGCTCTTTAGATATCCCGTGAGCTGCCTGGTGCCCGACGGCCCTGACCAGGCTGGTCTACTGAGTGTTTCATTCACCATTTCTCTTAAGTTGGGGTGGGAGTTCAACGTCTGCATGGAGGAGGCTGAGGTTGCAGCGAGCTGCACCTCTGTCCTCTGAGAATGTTCTGGACACTGCCAGGGAGCTCAGGAAGTGGTTGGTTGGTGGACACAGGTTGCCACATTCTAGGATGGCATTACTGGGAGTTTGGTCTGCGGCTTCCAGCAGGCTCATGAGGGACATGGACGGAAACACTTAAGAAGTCTCCGGGGGCCGGCCCCGCCCCATGGCATACCAGTTAAGTGCGCGCGTTCCGCTGCTGGCGGCCCGGTTCGGATCCCGGGTGTGCACCGATGCACTGCCTGTCAGGCCATGCTGTGGCGGCGTCCCACATAAAGTGGAGGAAGATGGGCACGGATGTTAGCTCAGGGCCAGTCTTCCTCAGTAAAAAGAGGAGCATTGGCAGATGTTAGCTCAGGGCCCATCTCCCTCACAAAAAAAAAAAAAAGAAGAAGTAGTCTCGGGGTGGCCGACCTTCCTGGCACGCGGGCTCTGGGTACAGATGGGGTGATTTCACAGACTGTGCCAAAGAAAGGAAAGGGGTGTGGGGGGTATTCAGAGGATGAGGGGTGAGGTGGGCAACTGGGGAAATCACCTGTGCCACCTACCCTGTGCCAGGCCAGAGCAAGGTGCCTTATATGTCAAATAATCTCATTTAATCCTCTTAACAACCCTCTGAAATAGGTATAATACTTTATTATTGCCATTTTCTAGATGAGGAAAATAGAAGCATAAGTAAGGTAAGCAGCAATCCAGGCTCCCATAGTAGGTGGCAATGATGGCATTGATATGAAACCTATCCCTGCTGGGCAGCCCCGAATCTGCATTGCTTAAAGACCCCTGGGCTCGGCAAACGCTGGGATGTGGGCCCTGCTGCTCATGGGTGCTCCTTTGTCATGGCCTCCTTATTGTCCCCCATGTCCTCTGACCAGCCAGCTCTGGCCAGCCGTGCAGGGGGCAGGAGAGTGCTGAACCCGTTCATTCACATGAGGCCTTAGAGGCATCCCTGCCCAGTGGAATGGCACTCACCCTGGGATCTCAGCGTGGCTGGTAGAGGTGGTTTGGGCAGGAGATACCCCCCGCCCATGGCCCATAGAAGCCCTTACACTTATCAAATCCCGAGTACTGCCGGTGTGTATAATGAACCACACCAGAGCATATTCAGGAGAAGCCAGAGCACAGCCAGCAATGCATGCCTCCCAGTAACTTCCACTGGGGCCACCATCTTTCTTAGTCTCCTCTGTTAACATAAGAGCCTTCTGGTAACTCAGAGGGTAGCCTTAGGCAGCCCTTCCTACAGGGGTTCCTTGTACCTTGGATGTCCCCCCTTGTGATTTCCCTGGGTCTGGAGTAGTAAAATCGTTTATCTGTTCCCCCCAGCAGCCTGTGGACCTCTTCAGGACACAGATACAGTCTCATTTTTCTATGTCTGTGATGCGTAGTATGGTCACAGAATACAGTGGGCGTCCTCTAAGTGTTTGTAAAGTCATCACTCCTCTTCTAAAATCCACTGTTGCTTCTGTTCCCAAGATGGTCTTTGAACCTCCCCAAGTACATGAAACTATTCACCAACTTGCCTACCTTTCAAACAATGTCACTTCCCCTTAGAGGCCAGAGCATAGGTATTGCTTTGTCTTGAGCTTGGTTTATGGAGTTTTTGAGGATTTGCGTCTTATCTCTGTCATGGACACACCTTTCAGGGACCGGAATTCAGGCCATATGTGTCAGTCTTGCCCAGGCAATTTTTCTGGAGGCTGCAGAGCAGACACTGTGCCATTTCCAACGGCCGCTTGTACCTCTTGCATTTCTCGTGCATCCTCCTGCCCCTGGTCTGCAGCAGCTGGAAGGTGTTGACTTTCTTAGTTCAGCAGTGCTCCCGGGACCCTCCGTAAATGTCGCTTGGCAGGGGAGTGGAGTGCATCTGTCTGCCCCAGTTCCATTCTCACGTGTCTGTCCCTGTGTCAGTGAGCAGCAGGGACACCATGTGAGTCTGGGTGACCTGCGTCCAGGACTGCTTCTGGACTCTTGGTCATGGGCTTGTCACCTGGACAAGGCCCTGAGCCACTTGATCTCATTTGGTCTTCGACACAGAGAGAGTCATAGTCATCCCTACACACACACACACACACATGCACGCACACACACACGCACACACACACATGCACACACCCTTCACAGTACCGCCCCGATTGCAAAATGGAAGACTGACCATGGTAGTTGAAAAAAGCAGCACATTAGTAATTGTTTCCTTCACTTTTTATGGCATATAATATAGAAATAATTTTCTAACATTTTTCAGTTGGTTCTTAGTCTCTGTCCTTTGCCTCAATGTTCTCCCCTCTTTTCTGTTTCTTCAGAAGTTATCCACTAAGTGTCATCTGTATTTGACAGTCCCAGGGGATTCTTCCTGACATGGCTATCCATGGGAGGGGTGGGGATGGTCGTGTTTGCGTTCCATGACTTCACGGATATAATAAGATCAACCACAACACCTGAAGTTGTATCACACTGAATTATTTAAGACTTTTTTGGTTGCAAGTGACAGAAACCCACCTCAAAATATTTTAAAGATAAAAAAGGAAATGTATTGGCCCATGAAATCAAAGGAAGGCTTACATAGTCATGACGAAGTGGGTAGAAAGAATAAGTATTTTCATGCTCATTTTACACAAGATGGAGAAGAAGGCTGGATGAGTGGGCACCACCAACTGCCCGGTGGTACCAAAGTTTGGCAACAGATCTGGGACCCAGGTTGCTTAAAGGGTGTGTTTGATTTATTAGTCGAGATTCTTTTGGCTGTTACAGTGAGAAACCCAACTTGAAGAAAAAAAAAAGGGGGCAGGTTTTATTGGCTTAGTGCATCCAAGGAGGGCTTGCACATGCCAGCGATGCCAGCAACCTAGCCTCTGTAACCACTGCAGGGCAGGCACAGACCCCCTGGAAGTCAGATGAATGCTGTGGGCTCTCACCCCGAAGACCACTACAGGCAAAATATTCATGTGCAATTCAGGGGGGATCATAGACTCCACTAAAACCCGTCCAGAGAGCTTAAGTTAAGTTCCTCTTCTAGAAAAATGTTAGTTCTTGTGGAGCCAGCATCCATATGGTATCTTTTCAGAGTGGGTGGAGTTTAGGTTCAAGCTCCAGGGTGCGGGTGGCGGGCAGCTGGAGCAGGGGGTGGGTGCCGTGGCTCAGGGCAGCCTCTGGATCTTTTCCCTTTCTGCTTTTATCTATGTTTTTATATTGGGACTCCAGCTGATGTATTGTTTTTAAAAGAGTCTCTACTGATTAAAAAAAATAAATTAAAAGATAAGTTAGAAAACCACGAATTTAAATGTGGGCGAGCCCGCCCGCCTCTCCACCTTTCTTTCTGAACAGGTCAGCTTCTTTGAATAGCTGTGCAGCCCCAAGATTCCAGGAATTTTAGAAACATTACCTGTTTATTTCGGCTTGGACGTGACCCACACATCCTGCCCACGTGGAGCAAGACATTGGTAGGATAACTTCTTAGAAGCTATGAAAAAACATGACCCCCAGCAGGAGGAAGGCTCCGCTGAGACAAGCTCATTATCAGAGGAGCTGTACATGGTGTTTTTATGGCCCTTTAAGTTGCCGAGTGCTGTGGTTCCTTTGTACCGTTCACCCAGGGCACGTCTCCCCGAGTCGGGCTGGGTCAGGCTGGAGACCAGGGAGCCTGGGGAGTCCCAGGTGGCTTTGCCCGAGGGTCTGTCCTGCCTCTCTGGGGCTCCAGCTACTCGGGCTTGTCCAGTGGGCATGGCAGAACCAATGTCCAGTTCTTCTGAGCCAAATGAATCCAGGGGCCCTCCACTCTGCATCATCTGGAATTTTCTGGAGGGAAGGAAGCCATTAGTTTCCATGTATATAATAGCACTCTTAGGAATGACAGGAGCCTGGTGGGGCCAATACACAAGCTCATGCAGAAGCGGGACGGTGATTTCCAAGAGGCCAGGGCCAAGAGTCGATATCCAGGCGGTGGCGGCAGACAGGCGGGTCGCTGGAGAGAGCAGGGCTGGGGCCGCAGGGCTCACCTGATCAGGTGAAGACGCCTCGCTTGAGACCTCGCGCCGCTGCCTCACCTGGGCCGGGACCCTCAGCCTTCCTTTCCAACTCCAGCACTTCAGGGCTGCGCCACCTCCTGCTAAAGGCCACGTACGCCGTACACCATGTGCGCAGTTTGTCCGGGTCTTCCGCAGTCTGGAGGGATACTTCACACAATAGGAGCGAGATTCTCTTTCATTTGTCTAACACTCTCTCCCTTTGCAAAGAGCTGGTGTATGAGAGAAAGATAAGAGACCTGTGATATAGTTAGGACCTATCAGACCCAGGTCCGGGGTTAGTGGTCAGAGGTCAAAGGTCATGGGAATATCAGGACAATCTCCCTGGGGTTCCGTGAAGCTGCAGGCCGTGGGATTGAGTTCTGTTGGGCATTTCTAAGCCTCGTCCAGCAAGATTAAAAGGATGTCAGGCACAGCAGCAGCCAGTCCCCCACTGTCCCCCCCCCAAAACAACCTGTGAGTGAAGGACAAGGCGAGCTTGACAGCCGTGATTACCACCCTCTAGCAAAAGAGGAGCAGAGGCCAGCCAACAGGGCTATGCCCAGGGTCATCTCACGGGACACAGCAAGCACACGCAGGCAGGCGTTCTGCAGGGCAGACATCGAGAGGGCATCTGAACCAGTGCCCGATGACACAGCTCTCCATCCTCAGGCCTGGTGGGAGGCATCGTGGTCAGAAGTGGGGCTGCCCAGCTGGGGCTCCAGCACAGGTCAGGGCTGGCTCTCAGCCACTCCTCCTCACTTCTTGGGACCCAGAGGGCTTGGCTGGGCACCAGCCTAGGACCTTGAGCTCCTAGGGCTGGTCCTGAGTCTGTTCCTCTGGAATTCTCCATCTGATGGACCTGGCACATAGTGGGCTTTCAGTGCTGAGTGAGGAAGAACCAAGGATTGACAGATGAGTGGATGGATTGATGAATGAATGTCAAGTAGCAGAGGTCTTCCCTGACCACCCCCACCCCCACCCCTGCTGCTCTCATCCCCTTGCCCTGCCTTGTTCTGCTCCATAGCATTTTTCATCATTTATCACATTATGTACCTATTTGTTTGTTGTCTCCTTTCACTCGAATATGTGCTCTAAAAGAACAATCATTGTGCCTATTTCTTTTTTACCACTGTATCCTCAGTGCCTGAAACAATAATATTTATAGGCTGAGTAGATGGATGGAAGGGTGGATGGATGGATGGAGGGGAGTCTGTGGCCCAGTGGAAGAGTGTCACTCTTTTCACAGAGTCAGCTAGTTGCAGAGCCACCAGGCACACATGCTGTCCTCACTCAGTGCGCTGGCTTTGTGCCCTCCCTCCCTGTATCCTCACCCCTAGACCCAAGATTTGTTTGTTTATAGCTGTCATCTCAGGACAAGGCCCTTGTACTCTCAGCCTGGGGCCAGCAGCTCTGCCTGGCCTGCCTTTAATCCCTCAGAAATACCCCCTGCCCCTGGTTGTGAGCTATCAGCCTCAGCCTGCCCCAGAATAAGCGGATTTTACATAACATGTTTCTTCAACCAAAGCAATAACGTGCTGCCCCGCCGTGCTGCATCTTACACCAGTGCTGGCCACTGGGACGAGAGTGTGTGTGTGTGTGTGTGTGTGTGTGTGTGTGTGTGTGTGTGTGTGTGTATTTCATGTGTACTCTGCCAGCGCTGCATGCAGGAGTATTATCTTCCCTCCCTCCCTGGAGAGCCTTGGTTTATGTAATCTACTTGTCTCCCAGGCCCATTTACTTATCAAAAGCGGTCAGAGGTTAGACAGAGGGGGAACTGCAGCCAGGTCTCAGAGCTAAAGGGAGAAGTGTTCTCATGTAGAGAAGTGGAGGAAGGAGCAGGCAGGGTGGTGCAGGGTGTTGCTGCAGAGGCGCACCTGACTCCTACTGACGAAACACACAAACCAGCTGGTAAATCCAAAGGCCAGTGCTCTCATTTATGGGGGGATTCATACCTGGACTGAAGTCCACATGGGACTCTTTCAAAGCCTGAAATGGAAGGATTTGTTGAGTAAAGAATTAGAGCAAAGGCCACTGTATGCTCTTAAAGGATAATTCTGACGAGCCTGATAAATTTCCTCTTCTCCACTTGAGGGATATATCCTATCTGAAAAGCAGAATACTAAAGCCAGAACACCATCTCCCCTGGCCAGGCCTGGAGATACCACACTCCTTTCCAGATTCCTTCCTAGTCACTCCTGTCATTGGGTCCCCCTTGCCTAGGACATGCCACCCTTTCCAGCTCTATCTTATGGACAATGTTTTAGGGCAACTGCTTCTTGGAGAGTAATTGAGTGAGGGACACTTTTCATTGTGGCTGGATATTTTTTTTTTTTAACACTTGCTGTTCTGTCTACCTGGAATATCCTGCTCCCAGATAATTTTTTCCACCTTTTTAAAATTGAGATATAATTCACATACCATAAAATTCACCCTTTAATGTGTACAATTAAATGGCTTTTAGTATATTCACAAACCATAAAATTCACCCTTTAAAGTGTACAGTTAAATGGTTTTTAGTATATTCACAAGGTTGTGCAACTATTACCACTGTCTAATTCCGGAATATTTTCATAAACCAAAACATAAACCCAGCACCCATTAGCAGTCATTCCCCATTCTCACTCTCCCCAGCCCCTGGCAACTACTAACCTACTTTCTGTCTCTGCAGATTTGCCTATTGTGGATGTTTCGTAGAAATGAAATTATACAGTATGTGGTCTTTGGTGACTAGCTTCTTTCCCCAAGCATGATGTTTTCAAGGTTCATCCATGCTGTAGCATATATCAGAATTTCCTTCCTTTTTATGGCCATATAATATTCCATTGTATGGCCATACCACACTGTATTTATCCAATCATCAGTCAATGGACATTAGGGTTGTTTCCATTTGGGGCTATTATGAATACTGCTATGAATATTCATGTATAAGTCTCACCTCTCACCAATGACTTTAAAGAACCTCTGCTAGCCTGGGTCAGCAGCTAACCTGATGGCAGATGTGTGGCTAAGCACAACTTTTCTCCCTCTTTTTTCTTCTGCTGGCCTCATATTTGCCCCCAGATGCCTTTGTTCTGGGGGGAATGTGGGCAGCATCTGGAGTTGTGTGTGTCACTTGGTACCAACCACCAGCTTGAGGTTGAGGAACAAGGTGGCTGATTGAAGAGGGTCCTCCGGTGAAGCTTGTATAAATACAGTGCACCCCGTTTTATGCAGGAGAGCCTGAAAGTTCTGTGTAAGTGCCCCAGGAAGAAAGCAGTCATTCATTTATTCACCGTGATGTCAACAGGCTGGGGCCCAGGTGGCTTTGTGGGCAGGACGACTCCCCTATAGCCCTGGCATGGATTGTTCCTGGGGAGGGAGGACCTCAGAGGTGCGAGGTTTTGTTCTGTCACCTTTGTCACTTTGTTCAGCTGATTTCTGGCCTCTCCCTGGGGTCTGCCAGCCTCAGAAAGAGAGCTGCATCCTTCCCCAGCACACCACCTGGGTCACCAGGCTTTCTGCTAATTCTCTCTGCCTTTCCTGACCTGAGCTTCCCACTCACTCCTACAAACCACCTCCACTGGACTCTTTCTGCCAAGACTAGGGGCTCCATGAGGACAGGGACCAGAGCAGCCCTGAGCAGAGTGTCAGGATCATGGGAAAGACGGCGATGATGATAATGACGATGGTGATGACAACGACACTAGAGATACTTATTGAGGTTTACTCTGTACCAGGCACTACTCTCCATCTTTTACATGTTTATTAACTTGTTTAACCCTCACAAGGGTCCTAGGAGGCTGATGCTATTATTAGCTCCGTTTTAAAGATGTGGAAACTGAGGCACACAGAGATTAGATCATCTACTCAAAGTCACACAGCCATGAAGAGGAAGAGCCAGACTGAATGTTCACAGTCTAGTTCCAGAGCCCATGCTTTAACTACTGTAATATTTTATATATGTACATACGTATATATTAATTTGGGGGGATGGATGGATGGACACAGATGTCACCGCAGTGGCTTCATTAGAAGCCCTCAGTGGCCCGGCATGCCACTGGGCCACGTGGAGTCCTGGCAGAGAGCTAGGACTCCATGCTGAGGTTGGGTCCCAAGGGCAGCTCCCTACTGTTGTGGCCAGTGTTGGGGGAGAGACCAGGATGCAGGTCAGAGTCCAGGACTCTGAGGCCTGGACGGGGGAGGCCGGCACCTCCTGGGCTCGTGGAAGGCCGAATGTTGCGGACAGCTCCCTCCGCCTGGCCTCAGAGCTGAGATCCCCGTCCAGGCCGCCAGCTTGAGAGGGAGCCTCCGCTTCCTTCCATTGTCTGTGTGGGGCACACCCAGTATGTTCCTGCAGTGACCTGAGGCCGGGAGGGAGGGAGAGAGGGAGGGAAGGGGCCAGCCCGGAGCTGGGTCAGGGTGGGAGAGGGGAAATGAGAGGGGAAGACTTGGTGTTTTTCCTTGTTTGTGTTTTGTATTAAAGCAAGCAAATAATATCCTTTGAGAAAACCATTCAACAAAGCACATCCTAAAGCCGCAGCGGCCCATTGTGGCTGCCTGGAGCCCGGAATTCATTCATGCCTTTCTGGCTGGATTGTCGGAGGCAAGATACAGGGTGGGAGGGAGGGGTTGTCATTAAAATATATTTTGAAATGTGTCATTCCTTCTCTGGACTCAATGGGAGTCTAGGCCAATGTCCGAAACACCAGGGTCCCTGTGTCCTCCTGAGCCTATTGTCCTCCCAGTGCCCCCGAGGAAGCTCCCCAAGACTGGCCCGTCCTGGCACAGCCCCAACATCCACTCTGCCCCTCCGCTGGGTCGGGGATTGGAGTCTCTAGGGCCAGCAGGGCCCTCCACTGTGGAGCCTGTATCCGGAGTGCTGCATATGCCCTCACCATAGAGGGTCTGGGCCGCCAGCCCCACAGAATTGCCTGTCTCTAAATCACTGAATGAGCCCTCTGGGCCTCAGTCTTTCTGTCGGTAAAGTGTGTGTGCTGGGGGAGTAGGGGAGAGGAAATGGACTCTCAGTGAGCACTCTCCAGCACCCTGGGCCCTGTCATGCCCTCTCACCCTGTGCATGCCCAGGGCCCTGTGGGTGGCATGGGGGTGACACTCAGGCTGTGGACTCTGCATCAGGGCCTGTATCCAGGTATCCCCGGCCCAAGCTGGACCACCCTTTCCTCCCAGACCCCCAGGCCTAGGAACACCCTATTGCCCACCCCCCACAGGCTGCCCATAATGGGATGGCAGTGCTCTCTCCCATATCCCACCAGAACACACTTTCCTAAGGGGAAGGGAGGTGGTAAGAACAGAGCTGGCCACCAGCCCAGCTTCTGCAAATAATTCTGCCTGGGGCCTGGTATTTGTAGGATCACCCCACGTTATAAGTAGAGGGTCTCTCTCCAACCTTGCTGTCAATATGTAGATAGTTGTTGTCATGACAACAATATACAAAAGACCATCCTTAGGATTTTCCCCAGTTTAAGGTTTAAAAGGCATTTGGCTATTTGCGTGTTTCCCCTAACTACTCCCCAGGAGTATAAGTAATGAGGATCTTGGACAAAAATTGCACGGGGGGTCCTGGACTAGGATGAGGAGACCTGGGTCCTAGCCATTCCCTCTGCGTGAGGCTTGTGGTTTGCAAGGGGGCTGCATCTCCTTGGTCCTCTCAACTGCTCAGAAAAGATGCTTACATTCCTATTGTATCAGGAAGCTTGATGTTAGAGAAGTAACTTGTCCTCAGTCACACGGCCGGTGAATCTAGGATCTGGTCCCAGCTCTGTTGCTAATTCCCTGCAGGACCTTGAACTGGCTCATTCACCTCTCTGGACCTGAGCATTCTCATCTGTAATCTGAGTGACTGGATAAGACGAATTCTAAGGTCCCCTTTGTGTCTCTACTCTTCTTTGGTTCTGTAATTCCGTTCACTAACTCTGGTATTTTCCATCTTTCAGTCTGGATTTGGTTGTCTTTCCAAGCCCTCCATCTCTTTTTGTCATAGATAGTGTTAGCATTAGAAGTTCTTGGTTCTCTTTCAGAAGTTACTAACAATCCCCCGTTCTTTCCCCCACAACACAGGGCTACCACCCAATGCCCCATGAAGTGGAGATCGCGCACACCAAGAAGTTGTTCCGGAGGAGGAGAAACGATCGAAGGTAGGAGAGACTCCATCGCGAGCTTTGGGTTTTCGTGTCCTCTGTCGTCATCTGTAGCCCATCAGTTCTAGTGTGTGTTTTGCTTTTCCCAGTCACCAGAGGGGGCACGGTGGGTTGGTTGCTGGTTGGGCAGCAGCGGCTACACTTGTCTTGGTTGGCCCGGGAATGGAGCCCTTCAGGAGTCCAGGCAGGTTTTGCAGTTCGGCAGAACTGCTCTTTCCTTGGACCTTGCAGCAACAATAGCAGTCCTCGGGGACTAGGACCCGGCTGGCGTGTGTTTTGAGACGTGGCCTCCAGGAGGCTCTGGAGCTCACGATTCCAAGAGTATCTGTCTTTCCTCCCCACCAGTCACTGAGAGTCGTCCCTGGCTGTGCTCAGCTCTGCTGTGACAGGCAACACACAGATCAGCAACTGCACATGCTGCTGTTTTCACATGCATGGAGGAGCTCGCTTAAACCAAGGCAGAGACCAGGGTCTCCCTGCAGCTCAGAGTCCTGGGTGATCGCGAGGGGCCAGAAAAAGTGCCCTGAGGTAGCCGGGGGTAGGAACAAGCCACTGAGGTTGGGCATCCTGGGAAGGCGGGCTTTTGTTTCCTTGAAGGCTTTCTGACATGGAAAGATCTTAAGCTATATTTCAAATGGAAAACTCCAAATGCAGAAAAATGTTTACAGTGTGTGGCCATTTGTGCAAAAGAGGGGTTAGAGTATATTTTTTGCTTGAACGTGCATAAATGATTTCCGGGTGGAAATATAAAAGAAGGAAGGAAGGGAAGGAGGGAGAGAGAGAGAGAGAGAAAGAAAGAAAGAAAGGAGAGAGGGAGAAGAAAGAGAAAAAAGACTTCTGCCTGAGGAATTAAAATGAAGTGTTCCTCTACAGGGAATTTCATCTTAGATAAAGGTGATGGCTTGTGGTTTTACCTTTACTGAATAGAGAATGTGCTCCGAGAGCCAAGAAAGAGCCTAGCCAACATCCTTGCTCAGAAACTGGAAGTGTCTGTTCTCATGCAGCTCCCTCAAGACTAGGGCTGTGGCTGACCAGGGTCCCCGATCCTTCCCTCCACGCGTGGGCCCTGAGTGAGGAGTGTTGGGTGGTGGCCGCAGCTCTGAGTGGGTGGAGGACTGGGCACCCGGAATGCCTCTTCATCAGCTGGTGGATTTAGTGGGACTGAAACAGTTCCAGAGGACGGTAAATGTACAACTAGCTGGGCGGAAGGCAGTGCTGGCTTAGAACTCAGAACCACCAGGCACTTTATGTAGCGGCATCAGAAGGGGGAACTGAGCGAGGAGATTTGGCACGAGCCCTCTTCCTGGCTTGTCCAGAGTGTGGTTATTGCACTGTGAGTGCCTCCTTTTTGCTGTGCGGCTTCACAGAGGTTGATTCCTGGTTTCTGGGTTCCTGGTGCAGGGAAGAAGTAGGGGGCGCCCCCCTAAAGGGGAAGGGAGTTTACGGGGGCCTAGGGAGGTATCAGGGAGAGCAGAGGCTTGGTGTCCCTCCTCCCCTGCCCTGTGGTCCCCTGAGTTTGTGTCTGGAGGTGTGGGGAGTCCCTGAGCTTCCAAATGAGCAGTCACCCTCTGACCCGCTTCCCTGGGCCCAGGCCGTGGCAGGCTGCCGCCCAGCATCCAGGTCAGCCACACCTCCACATGTGGGCCAGGTCACCTCCCTCAGCAGGAGTCCCGGGACAGTGGCAGGCCTCCGGAAAGCAGCAGCGTGACCCAGGAGCGTAGGAAGAGGAGCGTGACATGCACGCACCGGGAAGCTGACCTTCCGCCAGGCCGCGCTCGTGTTAACAAATGCCCGGTTAGGTCAGCACACCTCGAAAAGGATGTGGACCTGGGACAGGGTCCAAAGCAAGGCAATAAAGATGATTAAAAGGATGGAAAGTATGTCCTGTGAGGAGAGGCTCAGGGACGGGGCCAGAGAAGAGGAGGCTGCAGGGAAAGAACGTTCATGCCAGTAAACTCATGAAAGATTTATACAGACGCGCGTCAAGCAAGAGCCGGGTGAGGCCGGGGCGCTCCACCTTTATCACGATCTGGAGTACGGTGCAATCCAGCCCTCAGCCGTCCTGGAGTCCCCAGGCAATGGGGACTTTCAGGAGAAGAGCAGGCAGCCAGGTAGTTTAAGGACCTCATTGTCGGAAAGCAGGAAGCCAACACCAGGGCCCTTCCAAGTCCTTCGTGGTAGAGCGTGTGATTCTGACGTTTGAGGAATGGCTGCAGAATATCGTCATGTCGACCCTAACTCCCAGCCTTGCTAAGAGTTAGTGGCCTTGCTAAGCCCCAGACCTTTCTATTTGACCTTGATAGTTAATATTTTTGTACAGCAGGTTAACTTTCCTAGTATTTGGGGCTTAAACTACACCCAGAGGGGCTTGCATTTCCTAGGTGGCAGAGGGGGAGGCGACCAGAATCAGGTTTGGTGGCCAAAGGGCACGGCCATCATCTGTGTCATGCCTCTGATCTCTCCCTCTGTTGTGGGGGAGAGCAGGTACTGTTTCCCCATTTAACAGATGGAATAACTGAGGCCAGGGACATCAGCCGAGATGGTTCAGCTAGAAGTAGAGGCTGAACTCCCCTCTACTGACTCCAATGCTCAGCCCTTTCGACTCCACAACCTCAGGTGGACCTTTGACCTAGAAAATGCCAACAGCGGGGAGCTGGTAGGTGCATAATTGGGGTGTGGCTGTAATGTCCCATGAAGAGCAATGGCCCCTCTATACCCATGGTGTCTCTCCTTGGAATGCCTGCAGGGGGCTGTGGCCTTCTGTCTTCCTGCAGAGTACCTGGAGTTGTGTCTGATGGCTGTGAACTCCCCCTAGCAGGGGCAATTTGCTGGACCTGGGCTCTGTGATACCCCGCAGCCTGGAGCAGGAATTTTCAAACTGGGCTCTCGAGTCTGCATTATATCCCAGTTCCAGGTGACTCGCGCGGTGTTTGGACTTGCCTTCACTGCTTTTTTTCCGGGTGGTTAACGTCTGAGGCACGTGCCCTGGAATTAGACACTGGGTGTGAGTCCCGCCTCCTCCACCCACTAACTCTGTGATCTGGGCAAATTGCTTCATATCTTGAAAACTCTATTTCCTCTTCTGTAAAATGGGTCTCCTAATTGGGAGGCTTAAACAAGCTAATCTTTGTAAGCCTCCTGGAGATGGTCTTTGTGCCAGCCCACTCTTCACATCAGAGGGGGTCCAAGAGGCTCAGGAAACCCTGTAAGGTGACAGTGGGGAGAAGATGTCTGCAGCGAAGTGTGGGCTTTCGGCCCCCCATCCCGAGTGCTGGATTTGCTTATAAGCCCAGGGAGCAGAGCTTTGCCTTGCGTTCCCTCCAGGGGCGGGGAGCCCAGGATCGATTGTTCCTTCTCCTGGATCAACTTGTAAAGCTCTGCCCCCAAGGTGGGGGCTGGCAGGGAAGGAGAGCTCCTCTAGAGCCGCTGTCAGCAGACTCTGCTCCCGCATTCCGTGGGCTGCTCCAAGGGGCTCTATGATTAAAACTGAGTTGTGGATGTCTTTTCCTCATGTTGCAGAAAAAGGTTAAACTCACAAGCAGTTCAAAGGTTTTCTCCTTAAACATGTTCTCAAAACTTGGCCGATTGATAACCATTTGTTTATTTTGGGAAACCAGTCAAAGATGTTTGCTGATTTCAGACAAAATTATGCATTTCATGATGTGAATGTACTAAATGAGTGTTTCCTGCATTCCTCAAAGAGCAGTGTGCCTCCTTGTGCTCTGTCCCCACCCAAGCTGGAGACCTGCTGACTGGGAGGGGGTTCCTGCTGGGGTTGTCTCCCGCCGCAAGCTCCCTCCCCACAGGATGTAGGGTAGAGGAGCAATCACTGGAGGGCCGAGTCCTGGCCACACTGCTGACCCACTGCCTGTGTTGACCTTGAGGGAGGTCTCTCACCTCCAGGGCGTATGGGGATTTTCTCTACTCCTCTGGCCCCATGCCCGCTCCATTTGAAGAGATGAACGAACTGAGGCAATTAACAGGGAAAGCTGACTCTGGGATGGAGATTAGAGGGCAGGGCACTTACTAAGGTGTACCCTTGGGATCAGTACCTCTAGACAGGAAGGGAAGGGAGCAGGATTGGGCAGAGGGAGAAGTTGACCCACAGTGCAGTGTGGGTGGGCAGTGCTGACCCTATGGGGAGCTCTGAAGTTGGGGTGACTCTTTACACTTGTCCCAAGATGGAGTGAAGGGGCAGGTCTTTTTATGGCCATGTCCATTGGTCATCGGATGGGGACAGCCTGGGGGTGGAGTGTGACCTTGGGCCAGCAGCTCTCTTCATCCAGGGCAGTTTCCGTAGGGCCTGACAGCTAAGGGGCAGGGGAGTGCATCGTTCCTGAAGGGAGACCTGGGTGGCAATCACAGTGGATGCCACAGTGAAGCACTATTAACTCTCCAGCTAGGAGTGATGGAGCAGTGCTCTGTGCTACATTCCATGCTCCAGAGAACAGCAGAGAAGTGTCAGGCATGGTCCCTGCTCTCAATGGCCTGAGGTATAGTTTGCACAATGCTCTCTGGCTTCGGAAGCCACCAGAACATGGTGCATGACTATGTAGCATCAGCATGTTTGCTCGAGGAGGTTCAGAGAAGAGAGCCAATAGGAGGTGGTTACAGAATGCTTGCTGGAGGAGGTGGGCATTGACCTAGCTGTGAGACCTGAGGAAGATGTGGAAAGGAGATGGGAGAGCGTCAGGATGAGAGGAGCATGGAAGCCACAGTTAAACAGGTGTGGGAGCCAGGGATTCCCACCTCCCCAGAAGTCACCCCCACAAAGCTCCCCAGAAACAGAGCCAGATGGGAGAGGCTCACAGCAGCCACTACCCCCACCGGAGCTAAACAGAAGGGAAAAGCCGGAGCTCCTGGCTCCTGTTGGGCCCCGGGCCAGACTGTTAGAAATCTCGGTAGACCCTGCAGGCTCCAGAGCCCCACTCCTAATGGTTAGAGTGGGGCAGCTAATGGAGGCGTTAGCGGTCCATCGCATGATGCCCGTGTGTCTGGGGAGACGGGAGAGCTGTTCTCCAAATTAATTTGTTTCATTAACTGAGGTCTCAGAATGGTTAATTTACTTCATGTGCAAACTTTGAAAGGAAGAAAAAAAGAATGTGGTGGTCATTCCCAGCTAGTGTCAGATGGCTCTGCTGGGCGAGAGGCAGGAGAGCAAGCCATCCCCACATCTCCGAGTGTCACCCCCTCCCTGCATCTGTCCCCTGGGTGCAGTCAGGACACATTGTGGGCTCTGCAGGGTAAGCAGAGCCTCCAGCAGCTCTTGCTCACTCTGTCCTATGATTGACCGTGACTGTGGCTTGGTGTCCTCTAATTGTAGGACCAATTAAGAATCTCATCCCTCCTCCCTGTCCTCTGCCAGCATGTGCCCAAACCCTCCCTGGGTGCCAGGCTCTTTCCCTGGGGACAAAGTTAGTGTCAGCCATCAGATTTAATTTTGCAAGCTCTCTGACATCATCTAGGTCACTGATAAAAACAAATAGGACATCTGGAATTAGTGGTGATGTATATGCAACTTTGTGAATATACTAAAAATCATGAATGATGTAATTTAAAAGGGTGAGTTTTCTGGTATGTGAATTATATCTCAATTAAAAAAATTTATTTTAGTGAATAAGGCAGGTCCCAGGATGGAGTGATGTGGCAAGCCCCTGGAAACACTCCTTGAATCTCAATGTTTGCAGCGTTCCCCAAATATATCAGGCTAGTAACCCTTTCAGAAAAGGATGTAGATTTGGTCTGGTCGTGACTTGGTCTGTGTGAATCTGTGCTAGCTATTAGTAGTCACATCTTTTCTTCCAAATTAGCTGTTTGGGAATCTCCTTGGGAGAGATGATATCTATATTTTTCTGATTTTTGAAAATTGGAACTGTATGCACATAGCTACAGTCTCCAGGATTCCTCAGATGTGGTCAGGGGACATTTACGACCTCACATGAGGAGTTCTCTTTCCCTGAGCAATATTGCTCCAACCCTCAGGCAAGAAGATGAGAACTCAGGGCCCCCTTTGCTCTCCCACGATCTCATAAGCCCTCGACATTGTACGGATGCTCTAGCGGCGTCTACCTTTCCTGGTCCAACACTTGTTCTCCAACAGAAGGCAAACCTTTCTTTCGGCCGCCCCCTTAATTTCACATCATCCATCCCATCAGCAGCCTCATGCTTCCCTCCTCCTTCTCACTCTAAATACAAAAATATAATTTTAGAATTGTCATTAACACTTGTTAAGCCCACTCCTTGACAAGCTCTGACAATTCCACCTCATGCTTTGATGGTCATCACTGGTTACGGGAGACCCCTCATCCCATTCTGGAGTCCACCCTACCCCTCCTCCTCTTCACATCTGGGCTCATGGGGCAAGGACCCTGGGGGATGCCCAGTGCCTCCTTAAGCCCCTGTCTGTAAGTCACAGTTGCTTTCTGGAGCTTGATGTTCCCTTTAGCACCTCAGATCACTCCTACAGTCATGCAGTCCTTCATCCTATGAAGATGGCTAAGTCTTAGATCTTCCCACCAGGAACTGATCAGGAATTAACCCAGTTCAGAGCAGGATCTCTCCGTCAGGCCATTCACATGAGTTGTTAAAGTAGCCCTTTTGGAAGTACAGTCGATCCTCCTTGTTCGTGGATTGCATATTTGCAAATTCGCCTATTTGCTAAAGTTCATTTGTGATCCCAAAATCAATACTCACAGTGCTTTCAAGGTCATTCGTCAACATGCATAGAGTGGGGAAAAATTCAAGTCGCCCAACATGCGTGTTCCCAGCTGAGGTCAAACGAGGAGATGCTCTGCCTTCCTGTTCCAGCTCTCATACTGTAAACAAGTGTCCTTTTTCTGATCTATTTACTGGCATGTTTTTCACGTTGGCGTGCTCTTCTTTGGTGAATTTGCTGTTTAAAATACCCCCAAGCGCAGCGCTGAAGTGCTGTCTAGTGTTCCTAAGCACAAGAAGGCTGTGACGTGCCTTATACAGAAAATGCGTGTGTTAGCTGAGCTGCCTTCAGGCGTGAGTTCTGGTGCTGTTGGCTGAGTTCAGTGTTAATGAATCAACAGTATATATTAAATAAAGGGTCTTTAAGCAGAAACACATGTAAAACGAGGTCATGTATTGATCACTTGGAGAAAATGTTGTGACCAGAGGCTCGCAGGAACCTAGCCCTGTATTTCCCTTAGAAGCAATGGTTCAGTATTCCCTAATTCAGTGTTTGCGGGACTTTGTAGAACATAACTACCGTGAATAATGAGAACTGATCGTGTTTGCTCTTTAAAACAGGGAGAGAGATACTGAAAGTCAAGGAATATGTTGTGAGTGATACGACTTGGGGTCTGAGTCATTTATCTTGTTCGTGTGGTGATGGTAGAGCTGGGGGGAAGAGAAGGGGGCAGAGGGAGGCACGTCCTCCACTGGTCGTCACCTGGCTTGGATTTCACTGAGGGGACCTCTGCTTCCTTTGCCCCATCCTGGGATGACACCATCCCCGAAGCCCTCCTGACTGCTCAACCCTGCAGTGACCATCATTGTCATCCTGTCATCAGGAGCCCAGGGGACAGTGAGACAGATCCACGCTCCCGTTGCCTGTGGTTTGTCTTTATATCCCAGCAAGGAAATTGCCCTCATTAAGTCCCTGCTAAAGATAGAGAAGAAAATGGGGCAGGCAAACCCCCACCTGGCAGGCAGGGCTGTCAGACTCTAAGCAAAATGAGTCAGATAGGAATTATTTTTAGGCTCCTTCTCCTCCCCCACGCCCACCCCTAAGCGGGCTCTCTTGGAAAGAAGAGCAGCTCATTTCTTGAAGCCAGATGTCCAGGTCCGTGTTTGATTGACGTGAAGGCCTTGGTACACCTAGAGAAGACCCCAGCCTTTGTACAAATCATAATGGTCAGATCATCCTTTGGACAATGCAGCCGCCTCGGGCAGCACTCCCGGGCAGAACAGGCTGCCGGGAGGGCCCTGTGGAGGCTGGCCCACGTCACATGCACGAGCGACGTACCATCCCCGGATGCCCTTTGTGCCCCTCTTTCCTGGCACTTGCTGCATACTCAGGACCTACTCTCAGCATCACACAAGGCTCTGGGGTCCCCCTGGCAGGGAAGGACCAGCATGTCCCTTGGCCCAGGACTCGCATCCGTGTGGGGGCTATTTTGTACATTTTGGCAGAGCTCCTGGGTGCCGGGCCTGCCCACCTTGGCAGGGGGCATCTCCTGTCTGTGCCCACAGCTGGGAAGCTGAGCATCGCTCCTCCTTGTTCACTCTCTTCCCCTCTTTCCCTATTAGGATTCATTCAGACTCCTTAAACCCTAGATGGCAAGAGAGGGAGACCTGTGAGCAAGGAAGCTGACTGAAGAGGAGGCAGGGGGCACATGCCTAGTGACCAGGAGGGCAGGAGGGCTGCTGACTAGGAAACTGACCATGAGAGATAAATGCCATCTCTACTGGGTCTGTGCCTGGGGCCCGAAGTAGAAGGGAACCAGCCACCCAAGTGGCTTTAATTACCCCTCCTCAGAGATCTTAGTTTCTATTTCGCTGAAATGCTGGGCATTTGGGGGTTGGCTCACAAATGTTAGCCCCCAGCCCTTCCTCCCTTGCAGGAGCAGATGGAAACAGGCAATTCTGAAGGCCCCACATGACCTTGGCACCAAGTCGGCACAGCCTTCCCTGGAGGCAGTGTATACGGTGGGCAGCCCAGGGCCTGGGCCAGGCTCACTTGGTTATGGGTCTGGCTTGTCCCTCACCAACCAGGGGATCTTGAGAAAATAAGGACTCTCGCCAAGGCTGTTCTTCTTATTGTCCCCAAGGACATGGATGTGCAGCCTGCAGGGATGGCGGTAGATGACGTGTGATGGCAGGTACATGGAGAGTCCCAGCCCCGTGCCCAGCTCTAAGTACAGAAACATGAGTCCTCTCTCCTTCCTGACATTCGCTCCTGGGACCCCTGTGCCCTGGGCAGTGTGCCAGGAAGGAAAGAACGCTGGGCTAGTGGTCGGGGAATCTGGGTGTTCATCCTTGTGGTGTGGCCCTGGGCGAGTTCCTTACACTCTTGGAGCCCGCTGTTTTCTCAGCAATAAAATGGAGCTCCTGATTCCACCTCTCAAATGTGTTAGGAAGAGCACAGGGCTAAAGATGAAAAAGAACACTTCTCAGGAATATTCTGTTCCTTAACTGTGGGTTGGGAAAGACATTACTGAGATACACTCTAGAGGCCGGTTGGGGCTTTCAGTGCAAATAACCAGTGCCCCTTATGTCTTCAGCCCAGCCCAGGCACCCTCTCCAGAAAGTTCCAGAAAGGTAGGCCATGTCTGCTGCTCCTGTGTACATCTTTCAGGACCAAATCTGGTCCAGGTCTGCACCCTGGGCACCCAGCTGTGCCTGACTGAGCCCCCATACTCCCAGCATTCTGGCTGCCTGAGATAGGACACTGCCCAGGACCACCTTACTCATAGGGCGGGCTGCACATCCCGTTGGTTCTAGGACATTTTTCTGGACCCACAGGAAACCTCAGCCCACCCTCAGTCCTGCCTGGAAGTCACTCAGTGATTTAACAAGCATTTCCAGAATGCTCACCATGTTCAGGACACACTGAGCCCTTTACAAATATCAGCTCATATAATCTTCCCAACAATCCTAGGAGGAAGATACTATTTTTACAGTTGAGGGAAGTAACTTGCACGGAGAAGTAAAGTAACTTGCCCAAAGTTGCAGAGCTGGCAAGTAGCTGAGTCAGACTGCAAACTCAAGCAGTCTGGCTTCAGAGCCGGTGCCCCTAACCAGTTCTCTGCGGGAGAACTTCCCTCTGCCCGCCCTTGGCATGCTCAGCCTCCCTCTGCTGGGTCCCTCACTGCCTTCTACATACACCCCCTGATTAACTCTTGTGCCAGGGGTGGTAAAGGCAGCACAGGGGCTGCCATTTTCAAAAGGACTGAGGGGAGGACTAGTGTATTATTCAAAGGAATGAACAAATGGTGAGATTTCAGACAAGAACCACCAGACGGGGTTGCCCACCCTCTGCCTTCTGCACCCCTGCACCAGGTCAGTCATGCCCATAGATGCCTTCCCTGGTCCGGATGATTCATGCAGGGACATATTTAGGAAGTTCCTGCAATAGCCCAGAGATTTCCCAGGTTGTGGGGTCCCTGCCCAGTGAGAGGCCAGAGGAAAGGTGGTGTGAGTTCCAGAATCGTGGGCAGCTCTCAGGGGAGGAGCGTCTGGCCAGGGAGAGCTTCCTCAAGCTGCCAGCTCCCCCCAGTGTCAGGAGGTCAAGGCCAGGGCACAAGGGTGCCCTCCACTCCCCAAGGCTCCCCAGCAGGGACAGGAGCACAGGTTTTAAAAATACCAAGGAACCTTCCTGCCTGGGTCAGCATTTACCCTGAGCTCCGAGAGTTATTTCTGAGTCTTCCCAGTAATTTAATTTTAGCCATTTATTCCAATGCATGTGTTTTGGGGAAGCCAAGGTGGCCTCTATTATGGTTTGGAGTATTTTGGGAGGCCTTGGTTTCCAGAAGTGATGCAGGGGCTCAATTAGGCAAGACATCAGCAAGCAGAATTAAAATAACTCAAGAAGACAGGCCCTCGGATCCCCAGAAGTGATGCCTGTGCTTAGCCTCCAGGGGGGAAATGAAGACAAAGTGTCCCCTGCGTGCCCAGTGGCCATCTCTCAAGTGGCATTTGTGTCATTATCTCCAGCTCTCCGAGCACCGCAGGCATCTCAGTGCTCTTCAGAATGCAGAACAGATGGAGCTGCCCATTCTTTCCAAGTAGGCCTGGATAGACAGACGGACAGCCCAAGCACCAGGGGTGGACAAGTCCACACTCATGCCAAGCTCTGTAGGTCCAGCTTGTAGGACGCTCAAACTCAACAACAATTCATGGGCAGCTTAAAACTTACAGTCTCCAGCACATTAACATTGCAGAGGGTTTTGGAGGAATTATTAAACCTTTCTAAGAGACCTTCAGAACACCCAACCAGCGCCAGCCATACCTGACCTCCCCTCCTCCACTCCCTGAAGACAGAGCCTGCTCGACCTGCCCTCAGCTCCTCTCCCACCACACTGTCCTCGCTCACTGCACTTCCAGGCCCCAGTCTTCTCTCGGTTCGTTGAACAAGCCAAGCTCACTCCTGTCTGTGTGGCTGGCCCCTCTGCCTAGGACCTTCCTCACCTGACCCTTGCCCTCGCTGCTCTCTCCCATTTTGCAGCTTCCGCCTGCCCTTCACTATCCAGTGCTCCCTTGATCCTCTTCTCTGACCTTCCCCACAACTGCTGGGGCACGTCAGGCCTGCATGGACTAAGAGAGCTCTCCCACCATGCTCAAGTTCCCTGGCTCACCTGGAGCAGGTGCAGCAGCTGAGGGATTTGGGGATGGGCGGGAGGCCCGAGAGCGTGCAGGACACTCGTTCATGGTGTGCAGAGGGTGAGCCCCCGTATCCCGAGACACCTCTCCGGGTAAACAGATGAGCCCAGACCAAAAGCAGTCCCCCCAGCCAGCATTATCCACAGTTACCCCTCCCTCAGGAATACGCTGCCCTTGAGTTGTCTTCAAACAACATCTTTTCAGCTTTGAGGAAAGGATTCCTTGGACAAAGGATCCAATTTCAGGCTTTCTGTTTGTCAGAACTGACACTGAACTCAGGAACGATGTGTGTGGACTCAAAACAAAGATGAGAATTGTTTTTAGAAACAAAAGAATACTGTATGGGGCTGTGTGTGTGTTTGGTCTGGTGGCTGAGTGGCCGCAGTAAACACGTGTTCCAGACTGGCTTGGTGCATCAGGGAGCAGATGGCACTGCCTGGTCACCCTGAGTGGGAAACCTGGTACCTGAATGTGAGCTGCAACCATGGCTCAGAGAGGATGGGCAGAGATGGGTGAGACAGGCAGAGGGCAGGATTCTGACTTTGCCCTGATGTTCTGGAAGGTTGGAGATGCTCAGTGGGGCAAAGCAGGTGGTCATTAGGACCTCTCTAGGCAGGGCCCACGAAGGCCAGCTCCCTCCCAAGGCCCCACTGTTCAATTCCAGTCTCACTGCCGTCAAGACAGCAGAGGAATCTTGGGCACACTCTCCTGGCCAAAGCTCTAGTGTATTTTTACTGTGGTGCCTTCCTCTGCACGCAACTGGGAAAACCATCTCTGCCTCCTCATCCACCCCACCTCCCCCTACTCTCAAGCTGCTTCTAGTGTGCCCGGACTTACTGCTCTCGCATCCCATCTTGTGAACTGGGGGTCAGTGGTCGATCTGGCCACCTGGGGCAGACACTTTGCATTTTCACTGGAAACTTCAGTGATTACCCAGAGTTAAGAGGATCATCTAGTGCTGAGAGTTTCTGGCACACTGAAAAGCCAGTACGTGTGGGGGATAGGTAGGGAGGGTGGATGCGTTGTATTTTTGGAAGGCAGGATTTTAGCTTCTAAAAGCCTAAAACCATGCCACTTTAGGCAAACACCCTTTTTGTTCTACCTTCACTTTCTGGAAGTCACATAACATGAGCCACTGCAGGACCCAGCTTCCAGCCAAATGTGTATGTGGCCCCTTGAGTGTGCCGACTTGTCTAGACTTGGTTTGGGTCTCATTGCTAGACGTGGAGCCTCAAAGGCATTACCTCACCTCCCTGAGGCTTGTTTCTCTTCCATAAAATAGGACATCTACCTTCTAAGACTATTTTGTGATTCAAATGAGATGATGCTCTGAAAGTAGATAAAATGCCAAGGGCAGCACGAACATGAGGACTTATTGCCTGTATCTGTGTTTGTAGTATACATATGTCTGTGTTTATAGTTGTGTGGGTGTATGACTGCTTTAGGGACTTTGCCAGTTATTTCCAGAGTTTACTGGACATGGAGCTTGGCCTGGATGTTTGTATTGGTTATCTATTGCTGTGTAATAAATTACTCCAAAACTTAGAGCTTAAAACAACAAACATTAATTATCTCACACAATTTCTGAGGGTCAGAAATCCAGGAGCAGCTTAACTCAGTGGTTCTGGTTCAGGTTCTCTCTTGAGATTGTCTTCAAGCTGTTGGCCAGGGCTGTAGTCATCTGAAGGCTCAACTGGGGTTGGAGGGTCTGCTTCCAAGCTCACCCACAAGGTTGTTGGCAGGTCTCAGTGCCTCATTAGTTGTTGATCACAAGATGGGCCTCTTCATAAGGCTACTCATGACATGGCAGCTGGCTTCTTCCAGAGTATGATCCAAGAGACAGGCAGACAGACACCAACATGGAAGATGCAGCATTTTTATAACCTAATCTTAGGAGTGACATTCCATCACTTCTGCCATATTCTGTTGGTCACACAGACTACCCCTGGTACACTATGGGAGGGGACTACACAAGGGTGTGAATCCCATGAGGCCAGAGCCATCTTGGAGGTTAGCTATCACTCCCCACCCTCTTGCCCCCAATGATGCACATTCCTCCTACATGCAAAATACACTCACCTCTCCCATTGTCTCTTCCCAGTGTCTCATTTGATTACAGCATCAGCTCAAAATTCAGAATCTCGTCATCTACATCATATTCAGGTATGGATGAGGGTCTTTGGGCGCAGTTCCTTACATACAGCTCCTCAAGTACAGCTCTTTCTTGATCTCTGAGCCTGTGATTTAAAGAAACAAGTTAGGGGGCTGGCCTGGTGGTGTAGCGGTTAAGTTTGCGCGCTCTGCTTCAGCTGCACGGGGTTCGCAGGTTCAGATCCCAGGCACGCACTGATGGACTGCTTGTCAAGCCATGCTGTGGCGGCGTCCCACATAAAGTAGAGGAAGATGGGCACAGATGTTAGCCCAAGGCCAAGCTTCCTCAGCAAAAAAGAGGAGGATTGGCATCGGATGTTAGCTCAGGGCTAATTTTCCTCACAAAAACAAAAAAGAAACAAGTTAGCTGCCACCCACCCCCACATACCCAACATACAACTATGGGACAGGTGTAGGGTAACTGCCATAGACACCGCTGTTCAAGAAGGGGGGGGAAACAAGGAGCATATAGAAGTCATTGGTCCATAGCAGTTCTGAAATCCAGCCAGGCAAATGTTGGAAGTTCCTTGATTAGAATTCAGTCCTACTCCTACATAGGAGTTATTCACCATCACTCTCAGCTCCACTGTCTACCCTCAGGGTCTCTCATGAGACTGCAGTTAGGTCATTGGCCCCATGAATACTCTGAGCTCTTGGTTCTGCCTCTGAGTCATCCTTCCTTTTCTATGAAAGGTAGCATGTGTGTACAACTGAGTCATTTTCTCAGCTAGCTTCGTGCCAGTAGAATTTTGGAGGCCTAACAGTCTCTTTTCGTTTTGTACAGTCCCTGTCCCTTCCAGCCCAAGCTGTCAATGTTTCTGCTGATATAATTATTTTAAAAACTTCATGGGTCTTCCGTGAATTCTGTTGGGGTCTACTTCACTAAGTAAAACCCACCCACAAATCTCCTTAAAATCATCCCTTCTCTACTTTGGGTCCTGCTAAGGAACAACGCCCTTAAGCTCCTTAGAAGCTCTATTATTTGAGAAGATCTGAGAGTCACACATTTGAAATCTTTAGAGCTTTTTGTCTAACTGAACAGTCCTTGGAGGCACCACCATCGATCTTTCTGAGATCCTAACAAAGGATTTCCTAGTCACACCCCAGCCCCATCTTTGGACCATGCTTTCCTGAGAGTGGCTGGATTTGATCTTTGCTCAGGATTCATTTCCTAATTTTAGCATCATTTGCCATCTGGAAAGTCTGGGAATCTGCAAAACTGCAAGTCCTGGCTCCTTTTTTGTAACAGCCCTTCTTTTAGCTCCTCTCTCCTCTCACATTTTACTATACCCAGCAAGAAGAAACCAACACTGCAACACTCTGGCTGGAAATCTCTTAGCTAGATCGTGGGAGCCATTAGGTACGTTTTCTACTTTTCGCATAACTGCAGGAGACAGTGTTGCTAAACATTCTGGTGCTACATAGCAAGAATCTCCCTTCTTCCAGTTCCCAATAATATATTTCTCACTTCCTGTAAAGCCCTCACCAGCGGTCTCCTCAAAGTCCATATTTCTACTCACAGCCTCTTTGTGGCGCTTCAGGTTTTCACTAACACTTATCTCAGAATCCTCTGCTGCCTACCCACTGCCCACTCCCAGAGCCACTCCCACATTTTAGATCTTTGTTAGGGCAGCACCCCACTTCCAAGTACCAAAATCTGCAGTAGTTATCTCTTGTTGTGTAACAAATTACCCCCAAATTTAGCAGCTTAAAATAACAAGCATTTAGTATCTCACACAGTTTCTGAGGGTCAGGAATCCAGCAGGAACTTAACTGGGTGGTTCTGGCTCAGGGTGTCTCATGAGGTTGCAGTCAAGCTGTTGGTGGGGATTACAATCATCTGAAGACTTGATTCAGATGGGGCTGGAAGATCCACTTCCAAGCTCCCTGACGTGGTTGTTGGCAGGACTTAGTTTCTCACTGGCTGTTGGCCGGAAGCTTCATTTCCCTGCAATGTGGGCCTCTCTGTAGGGTGCTCATGACAGAGTGAGTGATGAGAGAGAGAGATGGAAGCTGCCATGTCCTCTGTAATCTAATCTCCACAGTGATATATACAGTCCATTCTGCCATATTCTATTGGTCACACAGACGAATCTTGGTAGAGTGTGGGAAAGGACTACACAAGGGTGTGAATGCCGGGAGGTGGGGGCCACTGGGGGCCATCTTTATCTGTTTCTAGTTTCTTCCTGAGTCATTTTTTTTTGC
This sequence comes from Ceratotherium simum simum, assembly GCF_057802395.1. NCBI lineage: Eukaryota > Metazoa > Chordata > Mammalia > Perissodactyla > Rhinocerotidae > Ceratotherium > Ceratotherium simum. The sequence goes on from NC_141913.1 coordinate 37,787,622, forward strand.
CACTTTAAATGACCTGGTAAAACCCACCAATAGCTTTGAATGGGTTGAGGTTTTGTGTGTTTTCTCTTTTCTGGTTCAACTTCAGATCTTTCCAAGAATGTCTTCTTTATCCTGTCCTCTCTTCTGTCCTTCCATTCTCCTTGTCCATGGCTCATCTCTACAATGGAGCATGAGTTATAATATTTCCTCCGTGGGGGAGGTTTTAAGCCAGAGATGCTGTTGTCTTAGCTTTGGAACACACCTGACCTCCAGGGTCCAGAAAGTAGTTCCAGGAAATGGGACCTTTCCAAGATACAGACACACACTCACACATATACTTATTTTCCCTTAAACTCTAAAATTTCAATGATTATAAAAGGTTGGGCTTTAATTAGAAGAATGAAATACTTTAATCTGTCAGACACTGATGGGGAAGACACTCTCCTTGGTAGGAGAGAAAAGAATACAAATATTAATACAAACAAAGATGTCCTACATAGCCTTTCTCATAGCATCCCCGCAGCAGGCCTGGGAGGCAGATAACACAGATGCAAGTGTCCCCATTGTGAGAGTGATGTAGATAAGACTCAGAGAGGCTACATGATTTCCTCAAGACCTTGCAGAACTGAGGCTGGTTTCAGACATCAGAATATCCAGATTCTTTTCCATGGGGTTCTGGAACATTGGCCTGGTGCAGGGGAACATGTGCTTCTTTTTCACCCACTCCAGAATAAATGGTGATCTGGAGTTGTTTGCCTGTCTGAGTGAGGGTTGTCCTGCCTGGGAAAGAAGACTATGTATCATAAGGTTCAGAATAATGGGGAGAGGAGAGACATCCCTCAGAAGTGGATATGTTTTGGTGGATATGATGAAAGGTTGTGAGGGACCACACAGTAGTGGTACAGTGGTGATGGGCAAAACAGGACCCCTTTAATCTGTCCCTTCCAATCTACCCAAATGCTCTTCCCCCTCCATTCTGAAGGCATCACTAGAAGGACTTCAGGAGGTGCTGGCTCCAAGTGGACCCATTGGAATGAAATGATAATAAGCCCCTTTTGTCTACAGCTGCGCTGCCTAATACAGTGGCTATTTAAGTTAGTTAAAGTTAAAGTTAAAATTTCAACTCTTCAGTCACACCAGCCACATTTCAAGTGCTCAGTAGTGACATGTAGTTAACGGTTACAGCATTAGACAGTGCAGATAGAGAACATCTCCCTCCTCACAGAAAGTTCTATTAGGTATCCCTGCTCTGCAGGAGCTCCCCCAGGCTCCAGAGAGCCAGGCATGGGGTGGCTGAGGAAGGAGAGAAGACTGGAGTGGAACAGTCTGAGAGTCTGGGCAGGGGAGGAAGGCCTGAAGAGCAGAAGGAAGAAGCTGAGCTAGAGAAGTGTTCACCGAGCAGCGCGTGCCTCCTCCTCCTCCCTCCCTATGAGGCTCAGGAGGTGTTCGTTCCTCTTCGAGCTGGGTCTAGGGGTAAGGAACAGTGCCTGCCCTGCTGGGGTCCAAAGCCTCCAAGGGCCACTTCCTCAGGGTCTTTGCTCAGAAGCATGGCCTGGAGGAAAGCAGAATGCTACCCCCAGGGAGTGGACTTCAGATTCACCCTGCAGGCCACCAGGACCCCTGAGAGCTGTGCAGCCTCCCCCAGACCTAATGGGGACATCACCGAGAGACCTGAGTGTAGAGCCCTGATTGTGGGCGATCCAGGGCACATCCTTGGGAACAGGGGGAGACACCTGGGAGTTTCTGGGGAATGGAGAGGTCCTCATTCCCCCACTCACCGTTGGATCCTTTGCCGAAACATTCCTGCCCTCTCTACTTGAGTGGAACTCCATTAAGCCTCTCTTTCCCGGAGAACTCTGTGCACAAACCATGTCTCAACAGTGGCCTCCCAGGCTCTGCTCAGGGCACCTGGTGAGAGCTTGGTTTGTTTTTGGTAAGTGAGGGAGTGCCTAGATGGATGAAGTTTCTTCAAACAAAATCTTACATAGAAACTAAACATATAAACCAATAAAAGAAGACTTTCTTAGTTTAAATCAGGTTGAGGCCAGAAACCCAACTGTCCCCACCACCATTATCCCTTTGTCCCCACTTGTGTAGAGTAGTTACTGAAGCTGCTCCTTGTGGAGTGTCCCCCATCCTGGACATCCTGTCTGCATCAGAGGTCAGCAAATTTTTCCTATAAAGGACGAGGTAGTAAAGCTTTCAGGCTTTGTGGGCCACGTGGTCTTTGTCACGGGTACTCAGCTCTGCCGTTGCAGCCCCAAAGCAGCCATTGATACTACGCAAACGAATGAGTGACTGTTCCAACAAAACTTTATTTACAAAACGAGTAGTGGTGGATCTGGCCCATGGGCCATAGTTTGCGAATCCCTGGTCTAGCTTCTCACAGCAACATGAAATCACCTTTCTGCCTCTGCTCTCACGGGCCTCTCGGGGCAGACCCAGGTCTGTCTGAGCAGAGCTCATGTCCCCGTCTCTCTACTCTGTTTGGGATGGAGTGCCTGCCAAGGGCTGCCCCTGGGATGGAGGTAACAGGAAAGCCAGGAGAGAGGCCCCGGGGCACCAGGCTGTCTTACCCCACCCCCTCAGCGTGCTATAGTCCTTGGAGACAGTACTGCAGTTCTGAGGGCCGCTGTGCTGGCCGGGTGCTGGGGCTCCAGTCCGATTAACCCCACACGCCCTGTTGGCTCCCTGCCCCAGAATGGACGAAGGTCCCTAGGAATGCATTTTCACATGGAGGCTGCAGAAGGCCTTGCTGGATGCTGCCATGGGAGACCTCAGGATTCAGGGTACCTCAGAGTAGCCAGTGATGCCTCAGGGGTAGCAACAGAAATGGAAAGCTGTAGGAAAAATGGAAGTCATGTGCCCCCTGCTTCCCTGAAGCTGTTAAGGCAGGCCCTGAGAAGGCGGAAGGGAAAGAAGGGCCAGCAGGGCAGTGCACAGACAAGATAGGTCTTGCCTCAGCCCTGGGGCTGCCCAGCCCAGACCCTGCCCTGCATGGGACTCTCCCATGCCTGCCACAGGGCAGCCACCACCTCTGGCATCCCCCTGGAGAAGCTGCTGCAAAGCCCCCCTTCAGCAGGGCCTGTTCTCTAAGTCTACAGCCTAGAGCTAACACAAGGGCCCAAAGCGTCTTCAGGCCAAGAGAAGTCTCTTGCTCCTGGTGCCCCATCCTTGACCAGCCCCTTCTGGACGCAAGTCTTCTCGTTCCTTCTCCTCTTAGGTTCTTTTGGATCTTTGCCTCTCCAATATGGTCCAGCCAGTGCAGCGCTCTTCCTTATGTGGCCTCCACAGTGCACCAGCCGTGCCGCGGAGAGACAGGGCTGCCCAGCTCCCAGCCAGGGTCTCCATCTAGAGCGTAGGCATGTGATCAACCATCTGGGGGCTTTACTCATCTTTGTGCCCTCAGCAGAGGCTGGTGTCCTCTCCGCAGACATTTGATCTACATATTAATAATATTAATAATCATAGTACGAATGAATGTTATTTTGAGAGGCGCTGGGGCCTTGTTGCCTGAACTTCCATTAGAGCATGCCTCTTTTGGGTTAAAAATTCACATTTGCTGTAGTCCCTTCCAAAGTGTAGCTGCCCTGGGGGAGAAGTACCCCAAGGCTCTCAGACACCTTCCTGGGACTGACTTTATTAAGTTTGTGGTCTGCAGACAGAGGAGAGGGGTTGAAGGGGGCAGAAAGGGAAGTTGGAGGAAGTATGTGGGGTGGGGGAGGTGAGAGTGGAATTGAAGGCCCAGCTTGGTTGCCTGATGATTGTGTCTCAGCCCTGCCTGCCTGTTTTGGGAGTGGCGGCCTCCCGCATCCTTTAAATCCCTCAGATCCCACCCAGCCTGAGTGGTTGAAGCAGGACTAGCTGGGCTCTTTGCTCTCCTGGGGGAGCCTGCTGAGTGTGGGGTCAGGAGAGGGACTCTCCGGGGACTGATGGAGCCAGGCCAAGCCCCAGGGAACATCCTGCAGTCGAGAAGAGTAACAGGGACACAGATGGCCTGGCAGGGGTCTCTGGTCCCCGTCAGCCCTGGCTGCCAGGGATGAGGCATACCCGCTTCCGTGAAGGGCTTCTGGGTGAGTATTTAGAAGGCATCCCAGGGGGCTGAGCTGGCCCATTCCACCACAGTGCAACTGGGAGTGTTGGGGAAAAGGAAGAAAATTCTCTCCGAGTCTGCCCAAGGTTTTTCATTCTGTGAGAGCAGCATTGTGAAAGAAGTCAGCTTGCCTCGGCCTCCCTTCGTAGGGCACCCTCCCAACTCTGCTCACATTGCTGCCCCTAACTCCCCGGTCGTGGTCCCTTTCCCCCTGGAAATCATGACTAGCCCGTCCCTTCTCCAAGTCGCTCAGGGCTGGGTCTCAGCCCATGTAAAGGCCTACCTTCCCATCCTAGGACTCCTGTGTGCATTTTAGCCAGGGGCGGCAATTTGGGGTACACTAGAGCGGGTATTTGGAGACAGAGCTGGCCATCTCCCCTGAAGCAGGATTGGCTCTCAGCAAGGCCATTAGGGATGGTGGGTTCTCTGATCTCCGCCAAGCCTGCCCTGTGAACCCTGACTCAAATCCAAGACGAACGTCCAGCAGGGGGAGGGGCCAGACTGGAAGAGAGGCCTCAGGCCCCACCTGCTCCCTGTGGGGCAGGGAGTGGGGGAGACATTCAAGGCTACCCCTTCTTCTGGCAATGACTGCCCACCAGAACTAGGTCAGGGCCCCCCCACCCCTGGAGTATCACTGTGGTCAAAGAGATGACATCAGATGAGCTGCGTTAAAATTGGTCGGATCCCAGGATTCATTGGGGTGTGTTTGCCTCGTGTTTATCATCAGGGCAGCATTCTAGGGGAGAGAGGGAAGTTTTCTCTCAGAGGCCGAAGCCCTTTGCAGTGTTGACCTCACCCACCTCCTGATTCCCGGGTGGTGGGAGCAAGCCTGTCCCCAGCCCCTGGACAGATGGGTAAGTGGGAAGAGAGGGTCCGCTGAGAGCTTCTCACAGGCTGAGGTCTATGTGAGGCATTCCACGAGCTTACAGACTAGTTGAGAGAAAAGACGTAATGAACAATTCACACTTAACAAAATTTGTGTGTGTTTGTGTGCGTGTGTAGTGTATATTTTATGTTTGTGTGTACGTGTGATGTGTGTGCATGTGCGCAGTGTGTGTACATGTGTGTGTGTGTCTATGTGTGTGTGTGTGTAATAGTACAATGCCAGGCCACAGGCCTTAGGACTTCAGAGGAAGGAGAGATTTCTAGCCAAGAAGGCTTCCTGGAGGAGGTAGAACCTGATCTGTCTCTTCAGTGGGGTCAGGCGGAGGGCAGGAGGAAGCGCATTCCTGGGGAGTGACTGAGCAGAGGCAAAGGCCTCGAAGTGGGACCTGCCTGGTGTGGTGTTCAGGGACAGTGGGCAGGCCGGCCTGACTGCAGAGGACACTGCTGCGGGGCCGAGGAGAGAGGGCGTGTCAGGGAAGTGAGCCCTCTGCGAAGGGCCTGAAAGGCCTGCAGAGGGTTGAGGCCCGGTGCACCAAGCTTTAGACACATCTATGGATGCATCGTATGCAGATGTCCAGGCTAGGAGACGACATCCTTGGAGGGGAACAGCAGGTGCCAGGGCATGTGTCAGAAGGGATGTGGCATGTGGAGGGTGGCGCAGAGGAGGACAGTTGGTGTTGAAGAGAAGAGGGAGATGAGATAGGAAGCTGGAGGAAGAGAGGAGTCAAGAGGTAAGGAGAAGGTACCTGAACAGGATCTGTATCTGCTGGTGTTCAAGGCAGCCTCGGGTTTTTGTCTTGAGTCCCAGAGCCCAGTTCTCATCCTTTCAGGCTGGAGTCTGTAGAATGCTTGCTGGTGATGAAGTTTCCCCCATCAAAATAGGTCGCAATCAAAATGGGAGACGTCCTCCTCTCCAGGGGCACTTAGCGCTGGTGAGGAGGCAGAGGTGCTCCCATCCCACCTGCCGTGCTCCCTGAGAGCTTGGCCCCTGCATCCTGGGTAGAGACAGTAAACAGCCAGGCGTGCCAGCGGAGGGGAGAAGGGATGGCCTCTGGGGAGGGCTGGGCTGCTTGTTATCCGTGTGTCAGGGGAAGTGGGGGAGTCAGAAAGGGCACGCCAGGGTGGTCTGGTGGTTAGGATGGCCTCGTTCCTGGGAACGCTTGCCACAGAGCCTTTTCCCCAGCTTCTCCATAGCAGCAACTGTTCCTCCCCCGAGTGTTAGGAAAACCTGCAATTACCCAGCCGCCCCTGGGTGGGAGGGTTCAGACCTCCTCTTCTTTCTTCCAAGATACACTGAGTCAGGAGCCAGTCAGTGCAGAAAGTGGACTCCTCTCCCACGTTCCTTCCCGCACGGCCCCCTGGGGGCCGTGGTTAATGAGCTTGGTGATTATGTGTTTCACGTCTGGGATTAGGAAGGTGAAGAGGGTTGGATGGAGGCCTGTGCCTCTCCGGGCTCTGAAGCCAGCCGTCCTGCTCTTGGCATGCTCTGGGGCCACTCAGCAGATCCCACAACCTCCCCGGGGTGTGGGGCCCTCTCTGCCTCCAGCTGCGCAGGGCGGAAGTCGGAGCTGTGGCTGGAAGCTTGGGAGACGACTCTGAGCTGGAATGTGTGATGCACGGCTGCGTGGAAAGCTCCACCTGGGCTGCCACTTCGGGGTGGCTCAGGGTTCTGCTCTTTCCTTTTCTTCCGGTGATTTTTCTTTTGGGCCCGTTTATTTCCTGGCCTCTTGCCTTTACTTGTGTGAGTAGTGGTTGGGGGTGTGGAGAGAGAAGGAAAAACAGAGAGAATGGGTGGCTCCAGATCTGAAATTTTCTCAGGGGAAGAAAGAATAAAAGCAACCTTATGCATCAGGAACTTTCTGGATGTGGACCACCGTAGCCAGTGAGCCCCCAATGAGTCACCCAGTGCCCCGCTGTTCCACTCACATTCTGGCACCTGTGAACTCCCTAGCATGATACCTGCTCAGCTGGCTGCTCCCTGCTGAACCCCTGCTTTGCCCTCACACTGCCACCTCCTGCTCGCAGCCCTGTCTCCGTGACCCACCACATGGTTCCAAAGCACCCAGCAGCCCTTTGCCATACTCAGAGAAGCCAGTGATGGGCGCTGAGGCAGTCACGTGACAAGCTCCTGTCTTTTCTCCTTCCCCCATAAAAGGGTTGGCTACTTCTATGGCTTTGCCAGGAAGAGGTTCGGGTCGGCCTCTACAAGTGGTCCTCTTATAAACCCACCGTATCCGCTCCAAGGCCTATAGAGATCTTATCCAGGCTCCTCGTTTTGCAGCAAGAACAGGGCTCCCCAAAATCAAACACATTGGCAGAGCCAGACTATAACCTGGGTCCCAGCTTCTGCCCTGATACTTCTCCTAGCATTGGACAAGGCCTCATCCTGTGTATCACCAAGAAGCAGGGAATTCTAGAAGTCAGAGCAGGAAGAAACCCCAGGATAACCCATTCCCTTGTAAGCTGCTGCACATGGAATTCTAGAGACTGTCTTCCCCTGATCCAGAGGGTTGGTGCTTACTAGAAAGCAGGATTGAACCACCTTGGTACAGACAATTTAAAAAAAAAAAAATCCATAACTAAAAATAAAAAGCAGAGAGAAATAAATGACCTTAAATAATATTAACTGAACAAAAGAAAAGTGGTAAAAGTATATGTAGTATGCTACTATTTCCCCCTAAAAAGGCAGATCTAAATATATATTCATATGTACTTATATTAAAGATAATGAATGGATGGATAAACCTTAAAACCAATAAAATGGTTATTTACAGAAGGAAAGGGGGAAGAGGAGAAGGAAGACATCGCTGAACACCATGTTTTGCAGCTTTGACTTTGGAACAGTGTAAATATTTTACATAATTATAAATAAAAATTAAATTGAAATGAAAACAAACCTTTTTGCTATACATGAGAAAGCAGGTGCGCTGCCTGAGCTGGGTGTCCAGGCCGGCTCCTGGGGTAGCCGTTTCCCCGAGCTCCAGGCTCCCGGATCCTCCAACCTTCTCAACATCCCGCCGTGGGTGTCTCAGAAACTCTTCAAAGTCAGCATACCCAAGAGCAAGCCTCTGTCCACCCCAAACCTGCCCTCCCCCAGTCCTCCTGGCTCAGGTAACATAGCTCCATCCCTGCAGTTACTGAGGCCAAACTGCTTGGAGACAGCCTTGATTTCTCCCCTTTTCTCCATCCACATCCAGCCTGTCCGAAATTCCTGCCAGTCAAACAGGTCCCGAATCCACCCACTTAGCACCTCTACTCCTGCCCTTCTGGTCCAGGGCACTATTGGCTCTCTCCTGCATTGTTCCTATAACCTCAATGGTCTCCCTGATTCTGCCTTTTTAAATGTCATTTCTTTGTTCAGAATCCTCCAGTAGTTCCCTATTTCACATAGAGTAAGGACCAAAGTCTTTTCAATGGTCTACAAGGCCCCAGATGATCTAGTTCCCATAACCTCTGACCTCATCATCTACCATCCCCCCTCACACTCCACACTCCAGATACACCGGCCTTCTTGGGGGTCTTGAGCACACCAGCAAGCTTCTACCTCGGGGCCTTTGCACTCGCTGTCCCCTCTGCCTGGATTGCTCTGCTTCAGGTATTTACATGACTCCTCCCTCAAGTCTTTGCTCAATGGCTCTGTCTCAGTGAGACCTGTCCTAACCACTCTATCTAGAAGTGCAAACTCTCCCATGGGTGCCGCACCATGCACCAGCACTCCCAATCTTCCCTCCCAGCTTCATATTCTCCATAGAATGTAACACCCTCTGACTTTATGCGTGATGCATTTATTCTGTTTATTAATCTGTATCTCCCCACTAGAAGATGAGGTCCACCAGAGCAGAGCTTTTTGTCAAATTGCTCCCAACCTCATCCCAGTGTCTAGAGCAGAGCCTGGCATACAGTAGACCCTCAGTAAACATGACGGGGTAAATGAATGACAGGACAAGGAGGTAGCCAGCCCTACCCTAGGTTACTTACTTTGTCCTCGCAAGGCCTTTCAGCAACTCACTTACAGTCCTGCCAGCTCTCTGGTCCTGCAGCGTCCCTGCCACAGCCCAGAAATAAGTCTGTTAGACAACCCAAGAAAGCCAGCATTGGCATCTAGATTTGAAGCAGAAAAAACGTCAGTTCCCACCACCCCCTCTGAGCCCTTCGTAAGGAAGGCCCGGGCCTGGGTCGTGGATCAGCGGCTGGTAGGTGGATGGGGATGGATGTTAAGCCTCAAGCGAGACCCTAGAGGATGGGTCATGGTGACCCATGTGCAAATCCTTCTCAGGAGGTGAAGTTCAAGTCAAATCATCACAAATAAGAATCCTCGACATGTCTTCTGGATGCCTTCCCTGCATGGTGCCCAGTCATGGGGGGAATTGAGTGTGCGGGGGCTGGATGAGCCTCCTTGGCTTGACCTCCAGTGGTGGGGGAGGGCTGGGCATTGCCAGACATTACCTCCTCCCCCTTCCCCAATGTCATCTTTTCTCACGTCATGACAGTGTGACGGGAAGAGCACTGGGTGGGAGTCAAGCCCAGGGTGGACCCTCTCTCTTTCCCTGAGTCAGTGAGGGATCTTGAGCAGGCCACCTAACCTTTGGGGCCTCCATTTCTTCACTGGCCAAACAAAGGGACCTGAGTCAGCTGGACTCTAACTAGGGGGGGCCAGCTGTCCTGGTTTACCCTAGACTATCCTTTTTTTATCACTAAAAGTCCTGTATCCCTAGAAACTCCTCAGTCCCGGGCAAACCTGGATGGTTGGTCGCCTTATCTCTAAGGTTGCTACCGCCTCCTGGCATCTGTGACATAGAAATTCCATGAGTGTCATCATCAGGATAGTGTTAATTACTCCTTGAACTCCCCAGCCAATCAGACGTGATTCCTCCTGGCTTAGGAGGCTTCGAAACAGCACAGAGGGACTTGTGGGGCAGAGTTAGCATAGGCCGAAGGAAACTGGGGTGTTTGGAGGGAAAGGCCTCACCCCAAGCTGGACGCTAGGCGAGCTCACCCACTCACCATGGCCTGTGACACCTTCAGAAGGGACAGACTCTTGTTTGATGGGCCTCAGGTGGAAGGTTTTCATTTGGTCTCAAAGGTCCTTCACTCTGCCTGGTGACATACTGTGGGAGAGCCCACGGGCCACCCTGCTCTGGCCCTGGCTCTACCCTTCTTCACTCTTGGGCCTATGGACTAACCTTTCTGTCTCTCATCATCTCTTCATCTTTAAAGAGTCGCAGAAGAATCACTGCCACTCACAGGAGATGGAGTGAGTCCCCATTGTGGATGTTGCACCTATCCTGGATGGGTGATATTCCAAAATGGCGGCCTGGCAGAGAGCAAGCGTCAGAGGCCACAGGAAGCTGAGAGCCCCGTGAGGGAAACCGTTCTGTAATGAGTTGTGGTTTCAAAGTTCACAGGCGCCTTAATCCTTCTGTTAAAGAGCCATGGGAAGGAGCCGTGCTGGTGGTTGGACTATATACTCCTGTCTGTTCCTCACCCTCTACCTCCCGATCCCTCCCACAGCCCACATGTGTGCCTGACCGTCTGGGGTGGCCCAGATTCCTTCCTGCTGATATGCCACGAAGTCCATCAGGGCTACCCCCTGTGTTTCATAAATTCTTAGAGTGCACGTCTTGTGTTCAAAGGGATCTACAAATATCAATGCACATTGTCAGTACAACCTCGCATTGAGGTAGGTACCGTTGTATCCACATTTTACAGGTGAGGGAACTCAGGCAGAGAGAGGTGACATAACTGGCCCAGGTCACACAGCGAGGCAGAGGCAGAGCTGGGGCCTGAATTCAGCTTCCCCTCTTTCTCTTGGCTCAGCCTCTCGCGACCTTTCTTGGCCACCAGTGACTCAGCCACTCCCTGGCCTGGCCACCGCCCCAGCCCTATCCCTGAAGCCTACCTCTGACCATCCAGCTTCCAGACTCAGCGGAGGCTTCCTCCAGCCAGAACCAAGATTCCTCCCCTTCCTCTACCATCGGTATGCAGAGCCCCCCAAGACCTGCCCCAACCTAACCTTCCAGAATTTCTTCTCACCTCCCCACCCTCACTGCCCGTTGCACCTGTGTCTCAATCAGCCAGCCCACTCCTCGCTCTCTGACCATGCCCAGGACTTCCCTGCTGGGCCATCTTTCCTCCCTCATAGAAATCCCGCCCATACTGCTAGGCCTCTCTGCTTGTACGAGACTCCACCCCCCAGGGTCAAACGGGTTGTCCCTCCATTTCCCAGGGCACTTTATGCTGGATGCCCAGAAACAGGAAGGGTTTTATAGCCATCAGTCAAGGCGTCGGGGCTACTCAAGTCCTTGCCCTTGGCCTACCCTGACCATCCCTCGGTGTCCCCGGAGCGTAGAGAAGCTCTGGCTTCAGAAGGAGTGGGGTCCAGCTCCCTGAACCTGTCCCCTACTGCAGTCAGCTCATTGGAAGCCTGGGGCAGCCAAAAACAGACCATTAAAGATTACTGACAGGTTGTACAAATATTACAATGTTAGAGCTTAACAGATCTCTAGAAATCATTTTCTCTAGCCCCCACCCCTCTGCCAAGTCTGGAAGGATAGCATGGGCTCTCCCCAGCTTCCCTTTCTAGCTGTGTGACCTGGGCAGGTTACTTAACCTCTCTGTTCCTGTTTTGTCGGCTGCAAAGTGAGGATAATGTTGCTGTCTACCTATAGAGTTGTGGGGATGATTGAATAAGTTAATTTTTGTTCTTAGAACAGTGTCTTGGACGTAGAAAGTACCATTCAAGTGTCATTCATCATCAGGGTTGTTATTATTATTATTGTTGTTGTTATTATTATAAAAGAGAACTGGGGCCCAGAGAGGTGTTTTCATTAACCCAGGGGCACACAGCTGGTAGCCACAGAGCTGGAGTGGACCCCAGGGTCCCACCTCTCTCTTTCCAGCCAGCGTCCCCTGTTACTTTGCCTCTCCGTCTCCTTTGGTGCACGTTGCCAGGCAGTGGGTACTGAGTAGGTCTAAAGTGCCACCACAAATGAGAGTGTGAATCCCACCCAGGCTGCCCTATGCCATAGCTTTGCCAGCCCCGGCCCCCACCCGCGCCCAACCCCATCACTTCCCCTCCTGACCAGAGCCTATGGTTAGAAGCCTACGTTGGTTTCCCACCTGAAAGGAATGGGCTCACTGGGCTGCACTGAAACTCTGTCCCTCTGCCACCCTCCCCTCCCCATCCTGCTCTCAGGGCCATGCCCTGCACAGGAAGGGAACAGTGAATGCTGCTGGCACCGAGGCCCCCTGAGGCCTCACTCCGAGCCTCTGAAACTCCTCCCTCGTTCCCGGTCTCAGAAACCACTTCCCACAACCCCACAGGAAGAACCTAAACATCCATTTCCAGTGGAGCCTATACTTCCTGTAATGAGCCCGGCGGGGCAGAGGACAAGATGTGGCCCCTGCCTGCCCTCCAGGCATGAGCTATGGACACAGGCTGCAAACACGCTGATACGTACCATCAACTCCGGGGAAAGATCCTGGGGACAGACAGCATTCACCATGGCCGGGTGACCAGGACAGTTCCCCAAAGGGAGTGGACTTGAGCTCGCTGAGACCCTAGAGAAGATGTGTTGAGGCAAAGACGAGTGGGGAGGAGTTCCATGGGGGAATGGCATGGACGTCCTCGGGGAGGAGGGGGGCAGGCAGGTTAGAGCACAGTGTGCAGACCTCCAGCGGATGTTTAAGGCTTTGAGACTCTCTCGGGGCCAGCAGGAGTTTCCAAACTCTTCTAAATATCTCACACTGGATCTGCAAACCTGAAAGTCATGTGGAAGATGCTGGGCATGCCATGAACCCTGGGGATGCCAGGGGAGGTGTCTTCTGGGCTCGGGCCTCTGGGTTCACACAAGAGGCGAGAGCACCGCGCCCAGAGTCCTGACTTGTCACTGCTGCTGTTTCCTGAGTGACGCTGTGACAGCAGCAGTGGGAACCCCTTATCAGCACTGAGCCTCCTTCTCAGAACCTTATGCAACACACCTGTCGTCATTATTCCCCCATTTTACCAATGGGAAACTGAGGCACAGACCAAAAAGCGCCTTGCCCAGGGGCACACAGCTGGGAGATCCCAGGGGTATGTTTTCACCTTTAGAACCGCACAGTGTGGAACCCTGCCTGTGCGGGTGGAGCGAGTACCGGGCTTCATGGAGATCAGAGAGCCCGCCCAGGACTCGGCCCGTCAGCCAATTCATCACTCAGCAGCCCCGCCAGCCACTTCGGTAGTTTTAACCATTATGCAGTTTGAAATTATTTTTATTCTTGGTCGAATATTTAATTTTTACCCATAACAGACAGTTGGTTAAAGGCAGGAAGCATTAAAGGACACTGATATTAAAAACCTGGTTTATGAGGAATACACAATCATTCTGCACGTCTGCCTCGGGTGCTCTGCCAGGAGCGTCCTATCCGTCTGGTCAGAGTCCTTGTGTGACAGCTCCCGGAGCCCGCAGAGCTCCACTCCCCCGGCTGCAGAGAGACCGACCAGCTCTGCAAACAGGGAGTCCAGACCCTCCACGCTCACGCCCTGCTATGTGGGCTGAAGGGATTGCAAGCTGCAAATTCTCACGTCTCGTCACTTAAAAACAAAGCAAGAAAATTACAAAAACAAACCAGCAGATTTTTATTTTAAAAAAACAAACAAACGTAAAACTCAAGAATTCCAAACAATGGGCCACAAAATCAGTTTTTGCTTTTTGTTTCTTTTTCTGCCTTATATAGTCAAACTTGAGCCTACATGTTGGCATGTATCTGGTGCCAAAGCCACAAAGTAATGGCGATATGTCATTTTGAAATTTCTTTGTAGAAAATCCTGTTTTTGCTTTCATAACTCATTTACGGTAAAGAAGGAGAAGGCATCACTTGATCAGTGGGGGAAGGTTCAAGTTTGCCTGTATTCATTAATATTGTTAAAGATCGTGTTAAACATGAACCTTATAATTCGCTCCCAGTCACATATCAATCTAAAAACTGTTTTACGTAAATAACTTTTTTATCGAATACCGCTGAAAACAACAAAATATTTTTTTAAATTCCTAAGGGTGTTTGCAAGGTGGTGTTACTATGAGAGGAGTTGTCAAGTTGAACAAGGCTGTGGCCAGCCCACTAAACTGTCTCAGTTTCCACAAGCTTAAAAATAAGAATAAAAATGTGTGCTTTTTCCCACTCATTGAGGAGCTAGGTCTCCTGGTGGGTGCCATACAGACCCACCCCGGGGGGAAGGGGGGCTTGCTTTGGGAAGTGCACCCCTGCAAGTTTTATCTAAAAGGGCGATCTGACTTGCTTATGGTGGTGCACGGGGTCCGCCCAGGCCTGTGTCCCCTGGGATGTAGGACAGTTTGGCTGCCCTTCAGTTTGTGCCGGATCCTTGAGTTCCACCAAGGCCTTCCTGTGGGTCTCGAGGACACAAATGCACAGTGAGCTCTGCATTCAGCTCCGCTGGGACTACCCCTATGGTGAGGGGTCTCTGCAGTTTTACCTGCTCCCAGGTGAAGCAGGACCCTCTGTGGTCAATTTTATCGTATTTTGTTTGGTTTGCCTGGTGCATAAGAAATTGACTTAAGAAAAATGGCCAGCAAGCCTTTGTTGAGTCTGATGTTTCTTCTAGAATGCCCTCTCTACTTCTCCACTTCTAACCAAATCCTATCATTTTTTAAAACTTCTGATTTTGACAAAATTTCAGACCCTCAGAAGAGTTGCAAGAATAACACAAAGAATTCCTATATTCTTTCCACTCAGATTCCTCAAATATGAACACTTTACCACATTTGCTTTATCTTTCCCTCTCTCCTGTACACTTTTTTCTGACATCTTTGACAGTAAATTGCCTTTCTATGGCTAATTACTTCACAGCGTGTTTCCTTAAAACAAAGACATTTTTTTTCATAGACATAGTACAATGATCAAAATCAGGAAACTAACCCAGATACAATACTGTGATCTACTCCCCCACCGTCCTTACTCATATTTTTCCAGATCCTAGATCGTGGGTTACATTCAATTGTCCTGTCTCTAGTTTCTTTTAATCTGGGGACAGTTTCCAAGGCTTTGTCTTTCATGACCTTGACTGTTTTTGAGAATGACTAGTTATTTTTGTAGAAGGTCCCTCAATTTGGGTGTCTCTGGTATTTCCACACGATTAGACTCAGGTTATGTTCGCTCACTGATGTTGTGTCCTTCCCAATGCGTCGTATGAGGAGACTTGTGTTTTCCTTTCATCCCATGACTGGTGATGCTAACTTCGATTACCTGGCTAAGGCGGTGTCTGCCAAGGTTCTACTGTAAAGTGAGGAGTTTTCCCTTTGTAATTGAGAAATAGCTGGTGAGGAGATACTCTGAAACTCTGCCAATATTCTGTTTTTCCTTAAACTTTTACCCACTAGCCTCCATGGATGATTCTTGTTTGAAACAATTATGATGATGATGGTTGCCAAATGATTTTCTAATTCCATCGTTCCTTCTGATTTTACTGGTTGTCTTTCTATTGTCAGAGAGAGTCTCTGGTTGATTTTAAACTCACACCTCTAAGCCTCAGGACCCCAGCATTGGGGAGCTAGAGAGAGTAATCTGAACCTCCCTGAATATGGACACTGAATCCTGGCTGACAGGTGTTCAATGTGAAAGCTATCAGCACGTGCTCCAAGTCCCCTTGCACTCTGGAAGCCCAAGAACCCATCTGCTGGGCAGCTGTGTCCCGGGATGGCTGGGTTGGGGCTGGGGTTTGTGATGTGCGTGAAGCTGTCGAGCGGTTCTCCGTCCACCATGACGTTTTGCCGTGGACTTGTCAGTTCCCCCAGCCCTGGCTGAAAAGTGTGGCCCAGGGGAGGCCCTACTCCAGCTAACTCCATTTCACACTTCCTCTCCTGCCCGGGATGGAAAAATGGCCCTTTGGGGACAGAGCAAACCTGTCAGTAATGAAGTTGTGTGGGAGGAGCCTGTGCCAGCAGGGTGGCCGGGATGCGATGGCGGATGCAGTGAGGAGGCAGGCAGACAGTCTCCCCGGAGACCCTGGAAGCTCAGCGGTGCTCCGCTGCCCACCACACAGAACCAGCTCAGGGACAGCCCTGGTCCCATAACAGAGCCTTCTTTCCTTCACGCGGGGCCCTCTCCCAGAGCCCCCAGGGCTAGCCAAGAAGGCCTGGGGTACCCTCCCGGGGCTGGCCCGAGGCAGAGGGGTGAGTGGGCAAGGTTTATCACCCAGCCCTGTGGTCATCCCTTTCAGCTCTACCCCTCGCTCATTTTCCAGTCGTGGGGTCCATTTGATTGAGAAGACAACTGAGGGGCAGAGAGGTTAGGCAACTTGTCCAAGACCGCCCAGCAAGATGGGGGGAAAACAAGGATGTGAACCCAGGTGTGTCCAAATCCCAGGTTGTCACTGCATCATGCTGCCTCTCCGGGTGAGGACACCTGGGGGGAGCTGCAGAGACCCAGTAGGGCTTCCTGGAGGAGGTGCTTATTGCAGAATGGGCATGTTAGGGATAGCAGGTCTCCATAGCTAACTGTTGGTTGGTGATTTGAACCTGCAGTGACAGGGAGCTCACTACATTCCCAGGCAGCCCCTCCACTGTGAGGCAGCTCTCCCTGTGAGGAAGTTCCTCCATTAGGTGGACTCAGGCTGTGTCTCTGGCCTTCCTTCCTCCATAGTTCAGAGGGGCTCAGCAGTTGGTCACACCTGGGGCTTAAACAACTCTTAGGGGACTTGCTCTCCATCCCCCTTCCTCTCTGTCCTACCTGTTCCAGTTTGAGGGCGATCCCACTGCACGAAGATGGTGAGATTATAACAGGTGATGAGAAGGCCTAGTTCTGAGTGTGCCTCTGAAATCAGTCAGCATGTGGAGTAAGCAAGATAGCGGGGGGCCAGCTGAGGCCCATTGAGCAGCTGTGGTAGACACTGATGGCCAGGCTTTAGGCTGGGAGTAAAGGAAGTCATTGGAGGTATCCCCCAAGCCTGTGGGGACCCATTGGGCAGTGTTCCCCTTGGGATGATGGTGGTGAGTGATAAAGACTTTCATAGTGGGAAACTGTGTCCAAAATGCAACCCTTAGAGGCCAGAATGAGAGCAGAAGCCAGAAGCTGGACATCCTAGGGTTTCTTCCTTGATTCCTAACACTTGAAACAGCCTGTTTCCCCACAGCCTGAGTTCTCCCATCTGTACTATGGGTGCACTAATGCTCATCACTTCTTCCGAAAGTCTGATGGATTCATGCTATATTGCTTAGAAAACACACAACATAATATTATCGTATAATATTAATATCATAATATAAGCAAACACTAATATAGCACTTACATCAACTCCTTTAAAATTCACAGGAACCCTGTGAGATGAGTACTCTATCTGTCCCTATTTTACAGATGAAGAAGCTAAGGCCCAGAGAGGTTAAGGAACTTTCTCAATGTTGCACAGCTAGAAGTGCAGAGCCAGGCTTTGAACTCTGGGAGTCTGGCTCCAAAGTCTATACAGTGAAGGACGGCAGTGTGTTGCCTCTTGGCAAATACCCTGGGAGTTTGTATTGAGCACCTTGTGTATTCCAGGCAGTGAGGGGCTGTGGGAGAAGGCCACACAGTGGGGCAAGTTCACACCCATAGTCAGTCCTCCTCAGTTCTTTAGAAAAAGTGGGTGGGAGCTGGCAGAATCTCAAGACTCCAGAAAGGTGGCAGGGCCAGATTTTGCTTCCTGTGTTGATCCACATGTCTCTGTCAGTTTAGCCACAGGTACTAAGAGCCGGAAAATTGAGCATCTCAGCTGAGCCTTACCCATGTCCGTGGCTGGTGTCCACCCTCCTCTGAGTGAGTGCCCAGGGTGGGTACGTAGCTCGGGGGATGCCCAGACCCACCAGCAGGCTGCACTGAGGGTCCGCAGGCCAGAGCTCAGAGACCACGGGGCTTGGCTGGGCCAGGCGGAAGGGCGAGGGCCTTTCCCTGGAAGCAGTCCGCCAGGGCAGCCGCATGCTCTTCCCATGACATCACACTGCCTCAGAACGTTTGAGGCCAAGGATTCTTGGAATGCCTGATTCATCTGGAACAAAAATAATACCTCATATTTATAATGTGCCTTTGTTCCCCCGAAGGCTCTCCTGGGCTTTATTGTATTGTAACTTCAGACCAGCCTTGTGATCCAGACAGGAATGCAGGGAAGGTGGGAACTCACCTAAGAGAACGCTGCGAGGGGGGATTTGGTATTCCCATCCTACAGGTGGGAACACTGAGACGTGGGGAGTCGGGTGGTGTGCCAGAGCTGCCAGCAAATTGGAGCTGAGAGCCCTGGACTTCCAGTGGGGTTGAGAGGAAGGCTCAGAAATGCCTCCACAGTTGAGAGACACTCAGAGCCCCATCTAATACCCCAGAGACAGCCATATCCCTGTGCTGCCCTGGGGCAGATGAAGGTGGCAGGAGCCTGCAGCTCCTCCGTCACTCCCCCAGGGCGCAGCAGCGGAGCCAGAGGGCCCCCCGAAATCCAGCTCCCCCCAGCCCTGCCCACAGGCCCCAGCCTCAGGAACTCGCAGACTGCGGTGGGGAAAGGATTGTTCCCAGCACGGATGGAAACCCAAGGGCTACATGTGGCTTCTGTGGTTTTCCCCAGACGCAGCGGAGCCAAGGCTGGAAGGCCGGATTTCCAAACCTCGACCCAGCGCTCCTGTCCAGAGCCCGCCCAGGCCTTCCCTCTCACGGACCTCAGCTTCCCCGTCTCCAGGGGCCCCCAGCCCAGCCTTTGGCCTTTCCTTCTGCATATCTAGCCCTGCTCATGGCCCCCTCCCCCCGTGGCTTTGGCCAAGGCCTGGGTCCTTGGATTTGGGTTTTGGTGACTCGGCAGTGGTGTGTGGCTGCCCCAGGCCCTCAGGACCCTGGAACAGGCCTCAACACCCTGAGACAGGAGAGCGCGGTAGTTGAGGGCGCACGTTCTAGGGCCAAACTACCTGAATTCAAACCCAAGCTCTGCCTCTTGCAAGCTGTGTGGCCTCAGGCAAGTATTTACCCTTTCTGTGCCCCACTGACCTCTCTGTAAAACGGGGTTAGCAACAGCCCCACCCTCTTAGGGATAAATGAAGGCCGTGCCTGGCACGTGGTCAGTGCTTCATGCATGTTAGCCTGTTGTTATTACTATTACTCTGCGTCCTTGTCATCTCAGTTCCAGTCCTGTTTCTCGGGGCCGCCCTCTGGGCAGGGCCAGCTTCGTGGGTGAGTGATCTGTGGGGTTGCACAGGGACCCATGCTCAGAAGGCCTGCGCTTGGTTCAATGCTCTGCTTTGGCTGTCTTGAAATTCTTAATAGTTTTTAAACAAGAGGCCCACATTTTCATTTGCACTGGGTCCCACAAATTATGTGGCCAGTCCTGCCTCCAGAACCAGATAAGGACAGACCCCTTTGCTGTTCTTTGCTTCCTTTCCTTCACAACTCTTGTCCCTGGTGGTAGCCAGATACCTATTTCTGTAATTACTTGGTTATAGTGTCTGTCCTTCCAAATGGATCCTAAGCTCCTTGAGGGCACAGCCCTGTGTCAGAGTCATTGCTGTGTCCCCAGGGCCCAGCACATTGCTGGGCTCCCTTGAGGCATGAATAAATGCCCAGCCCCATGCCAGACCCCGAGGGAGATTTAGAGAAGGTTCTGCCCCATCCGAAGGAAGTGGATGCTTTTAAGGGCAGACAAAAGAAATGAACAACGCCGTCCATCCGGTGGCAGAGACTAGGGAAATTCAGACTACAATCACGTTAGGAGTCTGGAGAGAGGGAGGGGGCATCCTGGGAGCTGGGGAAGGCTCCTGGGCAGGTCTGGGCCTTGAAGCCCGGAGGGGATAGGAGACGTGTTAAGAGACTCCTTGGGGACAGCTGCACAGCTTTTGTCACCCCCCACTCCCAGCTTCCCTGGAGTGTTCCAGGAGCCGTCTGGCCTTTGGCAAGCCCATTGACACCTCTGATTAACCTCCAGGCAGAGCAGAATCTCAGAACATATTTAATTAATGAAGCAATAAATGAACCAGCCTTTCCCCTCATTCCTTCGTTCATTCATTCTGCAGTTGGTGGGGAAAGTCTTTTCTCTGCCTTCAGGGTGCAGAGGTGCAGTCAGATCCTCTCATTTCCATTCCAGAACATCCCTTTGTTCAGGTAAACATCTGCTTTCTAAAGCTTTCCATCCATGCAGTGAAATACCGCACTTCTTCGTGAACTTTCGCCTTGGCTGGCAGAGGCCTTGGTCTTGAATTATTTCCTGCCCAGCTCTGAGCGAAAGGAGAGTCTCACAGTGTTGGAGGGAAAGCCTAAAGCTTCACTGTCTGAGGCAACAGGGGTGTTCCCGCAGCACGCGGGCACTCAGCTCACGGGATTACCAGGAGAACCTGGTGCAGGGGAGTGGGCCTGGCACTCAGAAAGCCAACTACTCCGGTGCTGCTGTTACTGCCGTGATGTTGATGATGGCCCTGGCAATTACAGGGTGATTCCATTGTCTAAGCTCTGTAGGGATGCCCTGGTTCTCCAGAGAACGCTAAGGCCTCAGACAAGTCATTGTTGAATCCCATCATAGCGTGTCAGGCAGTACCTTAGAGCAGAAACACAGATGGGAAAATTTCAGTACAGGCTTTGCCAGCTGGGCAACCCGAGGGGAACGAAGCAACGTCTCTGATCCTTGGCTTTCTCATCTGTAAAACTATCATGCTGTCATTCGTGGCTGATCCTCACAGCCACCCCTGACGTGGGAGCCAACACAGCTGGGAACAGAGACAGAGAGGTGAAATCACCCCCTACATAACAATGAGGGCCAAGCCAGGCTCTGAGCTGGCTGCAGTCTCATAGACAGACTTGACGAGTGTCCTGCAGAACAGACTCCATGGATTTCCATCATCTAAGTCATCCCTGAGGGCATGTAGGTGCTCAATTAATGCAGGCCACTATGATCCTTGTCCCTTTGTGAAGCTAATGTCATAATTCCCTGGGTTGGCTCTCTGAAGAAGGAAGTGAGACTCCCTTATAAGCTTTTCCTTGTCAAGCTTCCCAGTCATTCTGCAAACTGGGGCTGACGTATGTGGTGGGCCCTTCATTTCTGGGCCCCAAGTGCTGTTGCTAAGCTAAGCAGCCCCCGAGCTGCAGAGAAGCCCTGCGCCCTAGCCCCTACATCTCTCCTCAGCTCTTGCACCGTCCGGGTGGCCGGGGCAGGGAAGGTGGGACCCCGTGTGTAGGTGGGCAGGAACGGAGGCGCCCGAGCTAGTAATGAGCAGTCATCACTTTTCCTGAAGGCAAGAAATATGAGCCCATGCATAGTTTTAAAACCACTCGCCCTAGGAATTTTGCTTTCAGAAATTTTTAAGCAGACCTACAAATTATGTGGTAAAGTGTCCGACATTGAGAGAGCCATAATAAGTCAGTGGCCCTCGGAATATCTGCTTGGGAACGATTATGAAATAAAAAATGAACAGAGAGACGTTTGTCTGCCTTCGGACCGTTGTTAAAATCATTTTTTAAAACAAAATCTGAAGTTATTCTCCCTACACCCACCTCCCAAAATGCAGCTGTGGTGTTGCGAGAACTTTTTTTTTTTAATAAAAGAGAACGGCCTTAGAGTGAAACAAGACGTCTGATTTCAGAGCCCAAAGAAGAAAGAATAAACTAAATGAGTGGTGGGAAAAGCATACTGACAATTTCCATTCTCAAAAAAAATAAAGCATTATTTCCTAACAGCAGGTGTTCCCAGTAACACAAATGGAATATTAATCTTATCTCCTAAGCCATTCCCCCACCCCACCCCCGACCAGAGAAAACTTCCCCTGAGAGATTAGAACATCAGCAGGCAGGGAGTGGATCTTTGCCCTCTTTACTTGCAGGGCTTCAAAACTGCATGCCTAGTGTGTCTCCAAAACCTGGATCCACATATTCATGTATCCGAAACCAAATGTGGCTTCCTTGCCCGGCCGTTGGGAGCAAAAGCGCGGCTCATCCCCATCCCATCCAAACCTAAACCCACAGGTTCCGTGGTGAGCAGCCAGCTGGCCCCTGGAGGAAGGTATCGACGAAACTGGAGGCCAGCAGACACACAAGAGAGAGGAGCTGGTTTTGGCCAGCCCAGCCAGGTCTTGCAACAAATATTTATGAATGGCCAGAGCAGGAGGTCTGGGTCTCCATTGTTGGGAACCGAGGCCCAGCCCCAAATCTGTTCAAGTGGTTAGGGCCCTCTCAGTTCCTTCCCACGCCAAGGACATGGGCCTCATGTGGCCGTCCCCACTGCAGGTCTCAGCGGAAATTCAGCCCTTCTCTCCTGAGGCGGCTGGATCTGAGAGCACGTGGGAGACAGACAAGAGGTGGGCACTGGGGCTGTGACAAGCCGACAGGCTAGGTGCACTCCCGAGTCCTCCGCAGGGCCCTCTGCTGTGGGACTTCAACTCCCTAAGCCTCAGCTGGCTGATCTGTAAAATAGGAAGAAAGATTCTTGACCAGCCTACACACAGAGGTCAGTCGCAGCCATCACTGGCCCTGAGAACGAAGCAGGCCTTGAACAGGAAGGAGGAGAAGCGAGAAGGAAGAGGGAGGCTCTGTGCCCCTTGCCTCCAAGGGCATCTGGCTCTTCCCTCCCAGGGGCCACCCAGCCAATCTCATTTGCCATCCAGCCCCACATCTGCCCTCCTCCTTTTGAATCTGTTAGTCTTGCCTGCCCAGTTAGGAGGGGCCCTTGAAGGTGGACTCCTAGGCTTCCCCTGCCATCCACAGACATCACTCCCTGTGTGCAAAGGAGCTGCCACCCTGGAAGAGTGGGTCTGAGAACACCCACCAGTGCCCAGCCATCTGGAGCATTCTTGGTCATTGCTCTATTGACGGGGCTGGCTGGCTTTATGGTCTTTCCAACTAGCAGCACATGGAATTCCAGGCCCCCTCCCCCAAATTTCTAGAGAGGAACAGCAGAAGTTCTGCAAGACCTCGCTCCTTTCTTTCTGAGCCCTTGACCACCAGCCCTGTAGAAGTTACCTCCTTCCTTCTCCAGGTGGAGAGAAGTTTTATTTGGGGTTTTGGGGGTTGGGGGTGGGGTGGGAAGGATGTTGGGCAGAGAGAGGGAAATCCCTGATATGCATGGCAAGTGGGAAGCCGGACAGTTTCAAGATAGTTGCTGGGAAGGGCTTGGTCAGCCATCCTTTGGGGGCATTCCTTGGGCCATAGCTGCAGGCACCACAAAAATTCTAAATAAGGATAACAAAAGTTGTGAGAATCGAGTATGATCTGCCAGGGAATTTCCAAGTTTCTTCTCTAGGCTTAAAAATTACTCACACTCGAAGAACAAAGAGAGCGGAAGGAGAAAGGGCCAATTTGTTGAAAGTAATTGAAAAAATACAAGTCAAGATAATTTACAAAAAGTCACAGACACGTGGCACCCTGGGACTTGCTGGGCTGTGGAGTGTCTTCTGTGCTCTCCCAGTGTGGGTCGGTTTGTGCTTCTCAGAATGAGAGCTGCAGGCTTCTGAGCTGACCTGTGTCTCAGGCATCCGGGTTAGGTCTGGGCAATCTGAAGGCCAGGCGGTGATCAAATCCCTGGGAGGAACCTGACTCAAAGAAAGGTTTTGCTAATAGGGTCCAGCTGTCCCCTGGGTGCTCCTGCCAATGGTCCCTCCCTGCTGTGAATGCAAACTGACGGTCTTCTGCAACTTAAAGCATTAGACCCATTGACATCCTTGTTTTTAGAAGGAGACCGGTAGGGAATGAAACTGAGTTTTTGAGGCATGCCAGCGGGGGGATGTTTTTGACTGGAGGAGCTGCCTCTTCCACTCAAGTATCAGGGCAGCACTGCTCTTGGACCAGGAATGTAAGTCAGAACCCAACGAGATCAAACCTGGACAACAAAGATGAAAATAGCACGCAGAGCCGGCCTGGTGGCATAGCGGTTAAGTTTGCATGCTCCGCTTCGGCAGCCCGGGGTTCGCAGGTTTGGATCCCAGGTGCAGACCTACGCACTGCTCATCAAGCCATGCTGGGGCTTTGGGGAAAAAAAAAAGGAGGAGGATTGGCAATAGATGTTAGCTCAGAGCCGGTCTTCCTCAGCAAAAAGAGGCGGATTGGCATGGATGTTAGCTCAGGGCTGATCTTCCTCACAAAAAAAAAAAAAAAAAGAAGAATGAACGTGGAGCGTCCCGGACCTGGGGGACCATAACAGAAAATCTAACGTGCGTGTCCTCGGAGTCTGGAAAGTAGAGGAGAAAAGGGGGCGGGGCTGAAAAATTACCCAAAGAAATAGTGGCTGGAAACTTCTCATGCATTGCTGGTGGGAATGTAAAATGGCACAGCCTCTCTGGAAAACAGTTCAGCAGTTTCTTAAAAAACTAAATACATACATACATACCATACATACATATAATACCATACAACCCACCCATGGCTCTCCCAGGCATTTATCTCAGAGAAATGAAAACTGTGTCCACACAAAGGCCTGTACATAAGTGTTCATAGCAGCTTTATGCTCAATAGCCAATAACTGGAAACAACCCAGATGTCCTTCAGCGGGTAAATGGTTAAACACGCTGATACAGTCACACCATGGAGTACTACTCAGCAGTGAAAAGAAACAAACTATTCATACATGCAATTACCTGGATGAATGTCCAGGGAATTATGATGAGTGAAAAAAGCCAATCGCAATGGGTCACATACTACATGATTCCATCTATATAACACTCTTGAGATGACAAAATTGTAGAAATAGAGACTAGATTAGTGGTTGCTGGTGGCTAAGGAGGAGGTGGTGGGAGGGAAGTGGGCATGGCTATCAAAGGTCACCAGGAGGGTGTTCTGTATCTTGACTGTATCAGTGTCACAATCCTGCTTGTGATACTGTACCATAGTTTGGCAAGATGTTACCATGGGAAGAAACTGGGTCAAGGGTACAAAAGATCTCTCCATATTATTCCGTACAACAGCATATTGTCTCACAATAAAAAGTTTAGAAAAATAAATTCATATTCATTTAGAAAACACAAATAAAAAAAGAAAAGAAAAATCCTCCTCTCATCCCCCAGAGATAACCACTGTTAGCATTTTGGAGCGTATCCTTCCAGATTTTTCTATGCATATAAATACTTGCCTTAAAAAATAGCACTGTGCTACACGTATTACAATACGTGCTTTCTTCCGTCAACAGGAGTGAACTCTGTTGCCTTTTCTTAATTGCTGCACATTCGGTTTTTCACTGTTATAAGCCCTACCATGAGGAACATACATCACTATGCGCATCTTTGATCATTTCCTTTGGATGAATTACCACAAGTGGAATTGCAAGGTCCAATGGTTTACATGTTTTAGAGGCTTTTGTGACAAGCTGTCAAATTTCCCTGCACAAACATTACACTAATTTCTACTCCTAATATACAATGTGTTGTAAGTTACCATTTGTGTGGAAACAACTTCAACTACCCCTGAAAACCCTGCCACTAGGGAAAACTTTCCAATGGAGAAAAAAGAATGTTTTCACTAATTTTAATGGAAAAAAATTATATGTTTAACCCCA
Source organism: Ceratotherium simum simum (assembly GCF_057802395.1). Taxonomy (NCBI): domain Eukaryota; kingdom Metazoa; phylum Chordata; class Mammalia; order Perissodactyla; family Rhinocerotidae; genus Ceratotherium; species Ceratotherium simum. The sequence goes on from NC_141913.1 coordinate 37,813,046, forward strand.
ACCAAAGATACCCCCAAATTTTCAAAGATGAAAAAATTATCAAGTGAATATTGAAATTGAGTTTATGTAAGTAATAATAATTTGAAAATAAATACAGTTTGTTCATAAAATGCAATGCAGTGAAGGTCTGTTGTACCTGCCAAAGAGATGGGTGACAGAGAGTGTGGGACTTATTCTTTAGAAGGTAAATTCTTTCTGCAAACTTTCTTCACCAACTTTACAACTTTTGAGGGGCTTGTGGTTACCTTGTTCTCCAACTGCGCTTGAAATAAAGTTAGGGCGCGGAGGACACCGTGAGGGTGAAATAGAGGTGGAACACAAGAGTGCTTCCAGTGATGGAAGCAGCCCATGCGCACAAGACTGAAGGATGCTGAGGATGTGCCCCCCGACCCCCCACCCACCGCCCTTGCTTGCCTTCGGTCCAAAAATCAGAATGCTTGGGGTTCGTCCCATGCTACACACCTCAGATTTGTTCCATATGATATTCTCTGCTTAGAAAGTGTTGTTTCAAGTGAATTGGTGAGCCTGTCTTTGCCTAAAACCATCGTGTTAAATATCACTTCTACATTAGTCTGCTTGGGCTGCCATAACAAAATACCACAGACTGGGTGGCTAGACAACAGACATTTTCTTTTCTCATAGTTCTGGGGGCTGGAAGTCCAAGGTGAAGGTGTCGGCAGGTTTGGTTTCTTCTGAGGCCTCTCTCCTTGACTTGCAGATGGCCGCCTTTTCACTGTGTCCTCACATGGTCCTTCCTCTGTGTGCCCACATCCCTGGTGTCTCTCTGTGTCCAGACTGCCTTTTATTATAAGGACACCAGTCAGATTGGATTGGGGCCCACCCTAACGGCCTCATTTTAACTTAATCGCCTCTTTAAAGACCGTATCTCCAAATACAGTCACATTCTGAGGTACTGGGGGTTGGCGCTTCAACATATGAATTTGGGGCAGGAGGGATACACAATTTCAGCTTATAACAACTTCTTATAGCACATTTCGTTGGTGGGTTTGGGGGTGAAAATGTCAATGTACCAAAAAAAAAAAAAAAAAAGTTTAACAAATGATATAACTTTTCAAGAGCCATTATGGTAAGAAGTCATTATCGGATGCAGGTCCCTGTGTATATCTTTGCTGGAATATGCATAGGATATGTCTGGAAGATTTACAAAGTTGCTTCAAGAGGACATACTGAGTGGCTGGGGACAGAGGCGGGAGAGTTCACTGTATATTCTATTGTATCTTTTTAATTTTGTTCCCTACACGTGTATTAATGCATATTCTAATAAGGGGATAAAATATTCATTTCAAGCCAAGGATTGACTTAAATCCTCTATAATCACAGGGCCCTGTCTATCTTATTCTCTGCTGTGTCCCAGGCCCTATCACAGAGCCTGGTGCGTAGGAAGCGCTCATTAAGGGTGTTGAAAGAATGAATAAAAGAACAAATCAGTGAATTCCTCTTCTACTGTTTGGACAGGGGGACTCTGAGCAGCCCACCCAGTGACCCCCTCTCCATCTTTCCCCCTTTGGTTTGCAGACGGCAGCAGAGACCTCCAGGAGGAAACAAGCCCCAACAGCATGGTGACCACCAGCCGGGCAGTGCCAAACACAACAGGGACCACCAGAAATCCTACCAGGGGGGCTCAGCGCCCCACTCCTCAGGGAGGCCCACCCATCACGGCTACAGCCAGAACCGGCGCTGGCACCACAGCAATATGAAGCACCCACCTGGCGACAAGGGGGAGTCAGGCGCCCACCGCAATGCCAAAGAAACGGTGGCCATGGAGAGCCCCAAACTCGAGGATGCCCTGGGGGACACCGGGCACAGCGGCCTCGAGCCCCCCCACAGCCCTGATGCCCTGGCCCTAGTGGCTTCTGAGAGGCTGCCCCCACAGCAGCCAGGGGGTCCAGAGGCCGAGGCAAGACGTAAAGACAGTATTATTCCCGAGCGCATGGGGGAGCGGCCCAAAATTACCCTGCTCCAGTCTTCCAAAGACAGGCTGCGGCGAAGGCTGAAAGAAAAGGTACCGGTAATTGACCTTTCCTTGTTCTCTTGCACCGGGGAGGACCGCGCGAGGTAGGCACTTCGGTAGGTGGGCTCGGGTTTGAGGGCCTGGGGAGCCGTGTGGAGGGAAGAAAGGGTGGACCCACCACACCTGGTCACCAGAGGGTAGGCCCTCCAGCACATTTGGCTCCTCACCTTCTGGGCCCCCAAGAGCCCCAGGTGGGCACTTGGTACCAGCCCGCCACCTGAGAGGGGAGGGGAGGAAGAGGCACATGCCTCGGGGTGATAGGAGGGGTGCAGGGAAGACCTTGTTCTTCCCTTCAGCATTTTCTGGGGTCAGATACTGCCCTGTTAGTGCTAAAGGGCATCTGGGGAGAACACGGAGCTTATCAGGTAAGAAGGACTGGTGCTTCTCCCCGTGGTAAGTCCCAGCCAGGCCGTGGTCCCTGCCAGGGTCGAGAGCAAAGGTGAGTTGGGCAGAGTGGGCAACATTCCCCTCCTTCATCAACCAGCGGCCAGTGAGGGGTCTAAGGGACAAAATTTAAGGAGGCCCTTGCTCCCAGCATCACACAGGTGCCAACCCTGTGCTGGCACAGCCCTGAGAGCGAGGACTTCCTTAAATTTTGCTCCCCAGGAGCCTCTCTTTCCTCCCCCTAGTCCTGGCCCTGGGCTCTAGAGCCTGGTTCACAAATTCAGGAGGAGGTGCCACCAAGCCTCCAGAGAAGGGGTGGGGATCTGTCCCTGGCAGCATTAAGTCCATTGTGCTCCTCCTAGCTCCCCCTCCCTGGCCAAGAGTGCAGGTGAGGTCACCTTGGAGAGGAACAGGTCCTGAGAAGGGTTGGCTTGCCCTCAGCCCTCCCATGGAGTCCTTTTTCTGGGGCTTCTGCAGGGCTCCAAGTTCTAGGCTTCTCCCCGGCCCCTCTCTCCTCCCCCTTACCTCCTCCATCTTTCGCCTCAGAGGCCAGGCCCAGGGCCACACTCAGGCAGGACAAGGCAGATCAGATCTCTTCCCTGATCAACTCTTGAAGCTGACAGGCTGCTCCTGGTGTCCTTCCCAGCCCCGAGCCCCCCACCCCACCGCTCCCTGTGGGGTCCTGGAGGAAAGCCTCACTCATTCCCTTACGTCCCAAAGGTAGGAGCCTGCAAGAGGTTCCTAGCTGATGACCAATGTGTGGTCTAAAGAGCTTCGGGGCAGATTGCTGCAGCCTGGCCAGGGAGAAGAGATTATTAACTAAGTTCTCTCCAGTTCTACTAAATGTAACCACGGTGCTGCCGAGTGGAAACGATACAGGCTTCAGAGTCCGGCAAACCAGGCTCAGTCCTCATTCTGCCTTTGACTGGCTAGGTGACCTTGGGCAAGTCACCTAACCTCTCTGAACCCCAGTTTACTCATCTGTAGAATGGGTGTAATACTATCCACCTTGCAGGCAGACTATGAAGATTAAATGTCGTAACATGTGTAAAGACCCTTGTGGGTGGTTATTATTCTATATACAGACCACTCGTCCTGCCCTGGGGCCCAGATGGTCAGGGTGGGGTAGGAAAGGGAGGGATAGAACAGAGCAGGTAGGTCCATAGCACCCATACATCAGTTTCAAGGACTCCCCTTAGGCGAGGCCTCCTGGACTTCTAGACCAGCAAGACATGGGCTTAGGCAAGCCATAGACCATCTACTCTAACCTCCTCATGTGACCAGTGAGCAAACTGAGGCCCAGAGAGTGAAACCACTTCCCAAAGCCATGGAGCAGGTTCTAAATGCCCAGTCTTTGCCTCTAGCCCAGAGCCCTCTGTGTTGAGAACAGAAGGGCAAGTGCGGGACCTGGCTTCACATCCTGATCCTGCCCTTCTACCCTGATCTCACATCCCCGCAGTTAAGTCAGTTGCATTCTCAGCCACGAATCTACTATATTGGAGTAAATACTTTTGAGACTGTCAGATGCCATTGTCTTCTTTCTCCAGCCCAAGTCTGGTCCCAGTTGCAGGGAAACCTTTTAAAGGCGAGGAGTTTTTTCTGTCTGAAATTTCCCTCCTAGAAGTGCCAGTCATTTAGTGGCACTTTGGAGGGGTCCTTGGTGTGTAGTATTTGCTGTAGCAGGCCAGCACAGTCTCCGTAGGACACAGAGCCAGGGCCATGTCCACAAGGATCCCTTTACCCAGAGAACTCAACTGTCCTTGGGCCGCAGGAGCTGGGAGTCTGGAGGTCAAGGTCTCCACTCTCTGAGCATCTCTAACCAACTAGCAGGCATTGTGGATACCGTCCTCCTTCCTGACCTAGTCTGCCTCCTCTTGTCTTCTCTTTGGCCCAATTCTTATTTGTTACCTTATTTCATCTTTTATAAGCCCCATGAAATCATTTCTACTTGAGACATTTGATGGACAGGTAAATAAACAAAGCCAGTGTGTATGAGAATCTAGGTAAGAGTTAGAACTACAAGAAGGATCAGCCGAGGATGTCACAGGGGCCAAGGACGAGGTCAGCAGAGAGCCTTGGGGCCCGAGGGTCCTGGGTAGAGGTCCACGTTCCCAGAGGGATCAGACCTCAGTTTCAAGAAGGTAGGGCTGGGTCCTCTCTGGGGGTGGCAGCCCTCCCTCCACCGGCCACCCCCCGCAGAAACCTCGTCTCCACTCAGGCGCGACTGGGTTTGTCTCCCACGCCCCCAGGATGAAGTGGCGGTGGAGACCACTAACCCTCAGCAGAACAAGATGGACAAGCTTATTGAGATCCTGAACAGCATGCGGAACAACAGCAGCGACGTGGATGCCAAGCTCACCACCTTCATGGAGGAGGCCCAGAACTCGACCAACTCCGAGGAGATGCTGGGGGAGATCGTCCGGACCATCTACCAGAAGGCCGTGTCCGACCGCAGCTTCGCCTTCACCGCAGCCAAGCTCTGCGACAAGATGGCGCTCTTCATGGTGGAGGGGACCAAGTTCCGGAGCCTGCTCCTCAACATGCTTCAGGTAACTGGACACCGACAGCTGTGCCTCCCGTCCCCGCCCCGCCCCGCCGGTGGGTTATTACTAGAGAGAAGGCTGCAAATTCTGACCACAGTTGAACTTTTCCCAAGTTCCACCCTTGCCCGATTAATTATAGAAAATAAAAAGGCACTCAAGGGGCAGGGGATGAGTGGCCGGATTTACGTGTGTTTGTGTGACTGCTCCATGGCTACAATGGACCAATATAATTTTATAGGTGCTCCATGTTTAACCAGCCTTTCCCTCTTTCTATTTCCATGATAAGAGGGCCGGCTCTCGGCCTTACCCAGGCTTTGTGCTTTGACCTTGCGTCTGAGCAGATGCGAACTTGCTATGGCCTTCTCTTTTCCTCCTCCTCCCCAGGACCACCCCCCCCAACCCTGGAGGTGGTGCTGTTGGTGGTAGCTGGTGCTGAGATGGGTCTGAGCAGAAGACACAAGGGCTTTGTGCAGGAAAGGTTCAGTCTGTCTGCTGATGCACTGGGCTTCCTGAATCCACTTTTAGGGCAGAGGAGAAGCGTGGAGATCCAAGATTGTGTTGTTCCTTGGTGCCTTCCCACTCAAAATCCCACTACCCCAGACTGCTTAACCCCGCTCCTCCACATTCCTTCCTCCACGGGTGCCAGCGTCCAGTGATGGTTCTACCAGTGAGGGTGTGTAGTGGGTGTGGGTGCTGAGACTGAGCCCAGCACTGTTTCATCTCACAAGTGGGGAGCTGGGGGCCGATATCTGCTCTTCTGTCATGGGCAGCAGCAGGTGAACTGGTGGCATCAGGGAGAGATAGCAGGTTGCATGGCATGGCGGCCATACCAGGCCTTGGGACTATCCTTGGAGACTCTTGGCTGGGAAAAGTCATCTCTACTCCTACTTTGTACCTTAGACTAGTTGAGATCCGAATTGAGTTTCCAGTCCAGGTAAAGGGAAACAGTAGCTTGGAAGTTCTGAAAGTAGAATTATAGAGCTGGAAGAGACCACCTGCCGGTCCGTCTTAACTAGGTGACCACATAATAGGGCATCCAAACCACAACACTTCTGGGAGTCAGAGGGGCTCGGTTCATATTTACACCTAGACGCCAGGCGTAAACCAGGGCATATGGTCACCTGGTCTTAACCACCTGGTTCGTGGTCTGCCGTCTCCTTCCTGAAAACTAGGAGGAAGGAGCCCCCTCCGCATGCTGCCCTCAGGGCTCCCTCCCCACTGTCCTCTCTTCCCGGGAGCCTGCTCACTGTAACTTGAGCCCTCCCTGGCCAGCCTGGACTGCTTCTCTCCAGTTCCAGGCCCCGATCAGGTTCCCATTCCTGGATCGCCCGCACTCCCCTGGTGACGAATTCCCGCATTACCTGAGGGATTTGCACATCGGGCGTGTTCCTCGCCTGCCGGAATGTCCTGGGAGAGTGTGGAGGGTGACGGCGGGGAGAAGGCTGCCAGGTACTGCCAGGCACGGGGGAGTCAGGGTCGGGATCAGCCTTTGGCCTTGGCTTTTGTTCTTTTTCAGAGAAGGGCCAGGATAGGGCAAGACTTCTAGACAATGGCTGCCAGCTCCAAGTAACCCAGCCAGAGCCAGTGGTGGACAGACACACAGGGCGTGGGGTGAGACACACCCAGCCTGGAAGGGCAGCTGGCTGCAGGGGCCGTCCGAGATCCTGCCCCGGTCAGGCGTTTCTTCTAACACCGCATGGTTCTAGCAGCCTTGCGCATGGTGTCCAGCAGAGCATCAATCCTGGGAAATGCTCAGCCACAAAAGGGGCTCCCTGGCCCCTACACCCGCCTCTCGATCAGCCGCAAAGTGGACCAGCCACCAGATGTCCCGGCAGGAAGGGAACCTGTTTGGCTGCATTGAATTCAATGAAGGCCTCTTTGCATAGCTAATAACTTCTTGTGGAATTAGTGTGCTGAGAGACACAGTTTGGCAAACACTGAGGTAGGGAAAGAACACTAAATTGAAAGCCAGGAAACAGGACTTCTCCACCTGCTTCAGCCAGGGCTTGGCCTCTGCAGTTCCCGCTGGGAAAGTGCTTGGCTGCTCAACACTCCACAGCGGACCTTGCAATTCTGTGCTGCTGGTGATGAGTCAGGGGCCTCGGGGAGGGGCGTGAGTGGCCCCACATGCGAGTCTTCCTTTCTCACTCTCTCCAAACCTTGCCACTGGCATGAAGTGGTCCTGGATCCCCCTAGCCCTCAGAAACCTGCTTACCCCACATCACAGCTCAATGATAGGTACATCATGTGTGACAGGCTTTGGGGGGGCAGCCCAAGAGACCCCGCCCTACCAATGCCACCTTGTCTCTGAGCAGAGCAAAGCTGTCACTCCCATGTCGCGATTTGCCTGGGTGGAGCATATGTGGGTCGGGTATTTAGAAATTTAAATTCCCCGTAGACCCCCACTCACCCCCTTTTCACCACCTGTAGCCCCAGCTTTCGTGTAAGCCAAAGAGGGACCCCATCGAAGGGTATAACCCTAGGGCTTGAGCTAGGCACTTAGGCCTCCTGGGTCACTGTTCAAGCCCTTTGGGCTCCCAGGGGAAGGCAGGCTGGATGTGCTGGTATGAGGCTGTCCCGAGCCCCTTGCGGATCCCCGATTACAAGGCCCAGAGGAAGCCGACAGCACATGTCTGATTGGGCCTCCTCGGGCCCTGCTGCTCCTCTCTGCAGCCAAGGAGGTGGCAGGTTGGAGTACGGCTTTCCAGGCAGCATAATTCACGGCCACTCTCCACCCCAGACTCATGAGGTACAAGAAAAGAGAGCAGTGGGCATGGCTCATCAAACCCCACTTTCCTTCTTAACACCCACAGGTATGTCTTTTTGTGTCTGCTCTCATTTTCTGGCAAACCTGATTTATATCCTTTTCCTGGCAGACAGTGCTGGGCTTGGCCTCCAGAGCCCTTCCTCCCCATTCTCCCTCTGAGGTTTACGCTCGGCTCCATCCACTCAAGGCCCACGGCCTCTGGATCTGCAGCCAGCTCCTGGATCACTTCAGTGGCCTCCGAGATGCCCCTCATGTGGCCAGGTTTGGCTGCTGCCTCCACGTACAAGTTCTGAGACCCGGCTTAGTGATGCTGGCTGCAAAGGGGCCAGGGTGTGAAGTGCCCTATGAACAGGGCTCCCAGCAGCTGTCTTTGGATATCGCCCTCCCTGGCCAACCGCTTATGCTGCCTGGGTTTCGGTGGTGGGAGCTGGCAGCATGTGGGGAGATGAGCAAGCTCTGATGTAGTGGACACACTTTGGCAGAGGTGTAAGGGCTGCCTGCCAAGCTGGGGTGCAGCCCCTGTGGAGAGGAACATGGGGCAAAGGGGAGGTCAAAGGCCTCTGAACCCTTCCCAGCCAGACTCAACACTGTCATCTCAAAGAATCCAGAAGCATTACCTTCATGAGCCATGAAAATGCTAGAGACTCTGGGTCTTAGTGGACTCCTGTCACCAATCCCACAGCTCAAAAATAGTCTTAAATTTTTACATCTAAACTGAGTCTTTTTGCCTTAGATGTGGTCCTTTTCTTAGTAGTGTTCTTGTAAATAAAATTCTACTTATTAAACAGACATTTCTTAAATGTCTACTATGTGCCAAGCATGTAGTCTTCATTAGATCACTGCTTCTCAAATTTGAATGTGCATTTTGGATCACGTGGGATTTTATTTAAATGCGGATTCTGATTCAGCAGGTCTGGGTAGAACCTGAGATTCTGTATTTCTACCAAGCTCCCAGGTGTTGCTGGCGCTATTGGCCCAGGGACCACACTTTGAGTGACAAGCCATTGGGTGACTGACAGTTTGTAGGTGAGGGGTCAATTTCATAGATGGGCCAACTGAGGCACAGTCTTTTATCATTGTGATTGTCAGAAGTGGAGATCCAGCCTGGGAATATTGAGTTTCAGCCACCAGGTTTTCTTTAGGCCAGTGGTTCTCAGCCTAGCTGTCCATTAGAATCACACGTGGAGGAGATTTTTAAACGTACGGCACAGGGACCCTACCCCAGACCAGTTGAATTAGACTCTCCAGGGATGGGCCTGGGCATCCTTTCCCAAAGAACTCCCCAGGTGATTCTAAGGTGTAGCAGGTTGAGCACCACATTAGGAGGATGCTCTAGAGATGCCCTGACTGCCACTGTTGTCACTGATGAATAGCTGTGAACCAGTCAAGAAATCTGTGCCAGGGACTAGATTCTTTGCTGAGCCATGTGGAGGACTCAGAGCCTGAGCCGGTGGGAGAATAGGAGCAGGAGACATTGACAGCTGAGACAGTCCCTTGACCTTGCCCAGCCTCAGTTTCCCCTCTGTTCAGTGAGGAAGCTGGTCTGGACCATCCCAGGGGCCCTTGCTCCTCGCTGTCATTCTGAGGCTCCCCCCGAGGACCGAACCAAGTCAACCAGGTGGAAAGCCAAAGCTGCTTCGCCTCTGCCGCCGTCCCCGCTTCTCTGCCCTCAGCTCCTCTCCCCAAGTCCTTTTTCTCTTTGTTGGCCTCAGATATTTGTGGGAGCAGCTCTCACGTGTTTTAGGAAAAGGGCCTCACTCTCAACCCACGTTGCCAGGCTGTGCTGGAGGCTGGGCCACCCGGTAAAGCTGGAACGGTGATCGGCTTCACTGGCCACCCCGCCTCACCCCACCCCCTTCCCACCCAGCTCCCGGCTTCCTCGTGTTTGCAGGGTCCCACACCCACTAGAGTCTGTGCATTGATGGTTTCTGACTTCCAGGAGAATGTGGCTGCCCAGGGCCCCTGGGTAACAGAAGTTACCCAAACTCTGCCTTGATCCTCACCAGGGAATTGTGGTGTGATAATGGGGCAGGGGGGCTCCAGTTTCATGGCGAGGTGAAGAATGAGCGTGCCTCTTTTTATGGGACCTTTGGAATGACAGGAATTGGAGGCGTGAGCCCCCTCCACCCAGCACTGCCCTGTCACCACCACAGGCCTTCCACTTGGGCTCAGGGGGTGCTCCTTTGCCGAGATATGCTTGGGTGGTACAAGTTCAAGCCCTTGTCTGTTGAAATGTGTGTGCCCTGTTTAGCCAAGAGGTGTCTGCATCTGAGCTATGCAGAGCAAAGTATTATTAGAGCAGGCATCAGTGTGTCTGTAACTGAACCCAACTCTCCCTAGCAACCGTTGCCAACAACACATCTAACAGAAGGATGCGATACCTTTTTTTGAAAAAAAAAAAAAAAACCTCATCTCAACCAAGTCATAAACACAGCAGGGCTGTTGTGAAAAGACAACGCAAAATCAGAATCTGGCATGTGACCAGATTTCAAAATAAATTGCTCTCTGCTGGCACCTTCTAGAAGACAGCCTCTTAAAAAGCTGACCTCGAGCTAGAGAATGGATCAGCTCCTCAGTTTCTAGCTGGGTCACCATTAAGCATTGTGTTTGGGCCTTTTGATACATAGAAACCCAATTGAGTGGTGACAGGGGCTCCTGGACCCCCTGTGGGGTCTCTGGGAGTGATTTTAACTGTGGGTTTTAGCCCCAGAAGGGCCATTCAAGATTTTCTCGTCTGGCTGCCCCTATCAGTAAATCAAAATATAAGATACATCTTCAGGACACATTCACCCTGCTCCTCCCCCGTTTCTCCCATCCTCTGCTCCCTCTCTTGGTCCCACATTGGCTGGCTGGGGCAGAGGAATGGGGCCATTCCTCTAAGTCTACTCATAAGGGGAAACCTTCTCTCTGGATTATCTCAAGTTTCAGGAAAATCAAAAGTCATTCCTCTTTACCCAGAGTTTGGAGTTCCTAACCTCCGTCTTTCACAGAGGGAGGGAGGAAAGGGATTAACATTGATTCTTGGGGTTCTAACCAGCCCTAAGTAGTAAACTCCTCAAGGACAAGAATCCTGGCTGAGTTATCATCAGTCCCAGCTCCTGACATCATGACTTGTACACAGTAGATGCTCCATAAATGCCTGTAGAAGGGAGGGATGGAGCCCTCAATCTTAGGTACCAGTGCTCCCTGGTGTGTGATGGGATCCTCAACTCTTGTGAGCACATTCATGCGTGCGAACGTGGAGGTTCTCTCTCTGCGGTGGGTCCCAAGGTAGGAATCCTTGCCCACGTTTATAGACAGAAAAGCGTCTCATTGAGGCTACAGGCTTACCCCAAGTCACGGGGCTGAATAGGGGTGGTCAGCCCAGCACCCCAAGCTTCTGGCTGCCATGCCACCCCCCAAATAGAGTTTAAAGATCAGAAATGGGAAAAGTCAGGAATCTACCACGTGAGGCTATCAGTGGGGATTTCAAAATCCACCCTTCTAGAATAATCTGTCGGCATTTCCAGTGGTCTCTGAGTCTCTAAGATTTCTGGGCCGCTGGAAGGCGGAGGGTGTCTGAGGAAACACCATGTCTCCATCGCTTTATCCAGACAAACCACACAGCTGTTACTCCTGGGTTCAGCTCTCCCCCTCGCACCCTCTCCCTCTGCTCAGACCCCCTCCCTCCTTCCTGCACACCCACCGCTGAGCCGATGTGCACTCCAGGCATGTAAACTAATTTTACTGTTGGCCCAGGCCAGGCATACCCGGGGATAGAAGCACATTGTTCTGTGCATTCCAGAGCCCAAGCAGAGCCCTGGGCTGTACCCACCCCGAGCTCCCCTCTACTCGTTGCTAGAAATCAGGAGGGGAGGAAGCAAGGTGCCAGTGGGCAGTGAAGCACCCTTCCCTGTGGGCAGATGGTGGAGGTGATTTCAGAGGCCCACAAAAGGTCTGTTTTTCTAAAAAATGTTGCCCCACCTGCTGGTTGGTGTCTGATCACCCTGTGCCCATGCTGAAGGCCGTGCCCTGCGAGGGCCAGGCAGAGCTGGCACACACATACCCCCGAGGGTGGGCACCAGTGGGCTTGTCTCACATGTCATGGGTGACCGACTGTCACAGGAGCCTGATCTTCTGCACAAGAGTCTGTGGCAGGTGTGGCTACCCCAACAGGGAGAGCGCACACCTGGCTGGTACCCAGGCTCTGAGCCCACCCTACCAGAACCAGAGGAGGCCCTGTGCCTTCTTGCCAAACTTGGTGCCCAGGCTGGCTTGGGAGTGAGTGAATTTTACCTTCTTTCTTCAATCCTCATTTCTTCCTCTCAACAAACACTTATTGAGCACCTGCTGTGTACCATGCACCGAGGCAGAGCCGGTGTCTGTGTTGTCTCTGTTAATCTACGCACCCCTCGGTCTTCTTCTCCCAGTTTGTGGCAGTAGGGGTACTGTCTAAAGTCTACGTGTTGTGTTCAAGGCCGCAGCTGGAATGTCTCAAAGTCAGTGTTTAGACCAGGTTTCTCTGACTGCTCAATTTGGGGGGCTGGGGATGGGCAAGGGGAAGTGGAGGTGGGGGCATGGTGGCTTCCCAAAGTGCTAAATCTAAGGCCCCCTCTGGATCTTGGGAATGGTCAGGGGGACAGAAGCAGCCCATGACTCGAACAGAAAAAAGCATTTTGATTTTTTCGTCTGAAAATAAGTAGAGGAAAGAACATGATCGTTGAGTCTCAGTGAGTCCCAGAAGGAGCCCAGGGCAGCAGCCTGCCAGTCAAGCTTTTGTTGTCGAAGGCTGTCCCCCCGGGTGTCTTGAAGGCAAAGACTGTGTCCATGTCATCTTTGTGTCCCCTCACTGTGCTGGCACATAGCAGGTACTCGGCAGGTGTCAGATGGCTGGTTTCAGGAGCTTGGGTTCAGTGGGGACCAGGGAGCACTGGTGGGCAGTAGCCCTGGCAGCAGAAGGGGACAGTGCAGTGTTCTGCTCCCTTCCATCTCTGGGCCAGGGGAGCTTCACCCAGGTCAGGAATTGTTTCACCATCACCCGTGTCCCTTGCCAGGCCGTGTCCTCTTCCTTGCACACCCGTACCGCGCCCCCACCCGGCTTCATTTTCCCTACTAAATCCCCTGATAGAACTTGGCCGAGCACTTCCCTGTCTGAGGCTGCCACGCCGAGACAGGCCCTGCAGATAAGTGGGTTATCGGAGAAGGCCAGCTCAGGTGTCCCGGGCCCCAGCGGGTCACCCCTGGCTGGCTGGCAGCTCACCCCCGGCACCTCCTCCTCCCCGCTCCCCAGAGCCAGGGCCAGCAGGAGACAGCAGATCCTTTCCCACAGCCCAGTGAGTGGCCAGCCCCCAGCCGCCGCCGGGAATCCGAGCTATGCTAAGCCGCTCCAGATCGCAGCATCACTGCCCTGCCCAGGCACGGCCGGCCCAGACAGGGCGCCTCTACCTGCCTCGGCTGCCGCTGGAAAGCTGGCACCGCCTGGGCCGATGGAAAAAATCTCTCTGCGGGTTATGTAACTGCTCGCCGCCCTGTCCGTGGCTCCCCAGAGAGGCCCCTAGCCATCAAGAGGGACCAGGGAGGGGACCGCAGAGGGTCTCTCTTTCAAAGGGAAGCAAATAGTCCTGCGTGATTGCCCAAGTTCCTTCTCTGGACCCAAGGTCCTCAAGGCCCCAAGAAGACCAGGGTGTTCCCTATAAATGCTTATGGAGCTGGGAGGCCTGCCCACACCGTGTAGCCCAGCAGAGTGAGGAAGGCTCGTCCAGGGACGTGGACCCGGAAGGAGGGGTTAAGGAGAGAGGGAAGGGCGATTTCGTTGTTGGTTTGTTTGGTTTGGTTTTTTCATTTGGCGATTTGTGTGTGTGAGGTAAATATATGCAACGTAAAATTTACCATTTTAACCATTTTTAAGTGCACAACTCAGCCAGCCCTGGTGGTCTAGTGGTTAAGATTTGGCACTTTCACCACTGCAGCCCTGCTTCGTTTCCTGGTCAGGAACCACGCCTTTTTTGTCTGTTGGTTGTCATACTGTGGCAGCTGCCTGTTGCTGTGATGCTGAAAGCTACGCCATTGGTATTTCAATACCAGCAGGGTCACCCACGGTGGAGAGGTTTCAGCGGAGCTTCCAGACTAAGATAGACTAGGAAGAAGGACCTGGCCACCCACTTTCAAAAAATTGGCCATGGGGGCCAGCCCGGTAGCCTAGTGGTTGGGTTCACAGGCTCCACTTCTGCAGCCTGGGGTTCGCCAATTTGGATCCCGGGCGTGGACCTACACACCGCCCATCAAGCCATGCTGTGGAGACCTCCCACATACAACATAGTGGAGGATTGGCACAGATGTTAGCTCAGTGACAATCTTCCTCAGCAAAAAAAAAAAAAACTTGGCCATGGAAACCCTATGAATAACAGTGGAGCATTGTCTGATATAGCGCCAGAAGATGAGAGGATGGCACAAAAACACTGGGCAGGGTTCCGCTTTGCTGTGCACAGGGTCGCTAGGAGTCAGAATCAACGTGACAGCACTAGTAACAAAAAAAGTGCACGACTCAGCAGCACCGAGCACAACCACCACCACCTACCCCTAGAACCCTCTTATTCTCCTAAACAGAAGCCCTGTAGCCACCAAACAATAACTCCCAGCCCCCAGCCCTCCTACACCCTCCGCTCTACTTTCGGTCTCCATGAATTCGCACACTCTATGTATACCGCTTGTAAGTGGAATCATACAATAGTTGTCCTTTTATGTCTGGCTTATTTCACTTAGCATAATGGTTTCAAGTTTCATCCATGTGGTAGCACATGTCAGGATTTCCTTCCTTTTCATGACTGAATAATATTCCATTGTATGGATATACCACGTTTTGTTTATCCATTCATCCATCATTGATAAACACTGGGGTTGTTCCCACCTTTTGGCTATTGTCAATAATGCTGCAATGAACATTCGCATTCAAGTATCTGTTTGAGCCCCTACTTTCAATTCTTTTGGGTACATACCTAGAAGTGGAATTGCTGAAGCGTATGGAAAACTTTTTAGGAACTGCCAAGCTGTTTTCTGGAAGGTCATTTTTGATGGGGGAAATATAATGAACCCAGACCCAAAGAAAATATGCAAGTAAGGGACAGTGGGGACACTGCCTTACCTGGGATCAAGGGTATAAGTGGAGAGTTGGAGAAAGTCTGTGAGATGGAGCAAGTAGGGACTTAGAGGCAAAAGGTTTTGGGCTTTGTGAGGGAGGAGCAGGGAGCCATTGTTGGTTCTTGAGCTGTAGCATCCCAAGATTAATTAAAAATCATACAATAGTATAGACCTGGAGGAAGGCTCTACAGATTATTCATCCAACCCATTCATATCATAGACGAGAGACTAGAGACCTAGGGAGGTTAAAAGAAGCCGTGCTTTAGGAAGACTGGTATATTGGGTTATAGGATGTTATGCTTGGAAATCTCTACATTAGAGAACCAGGGGTTTTAGATGACCACAGTTATCTCTTTTGTAAAGGGAGCACACACAGATTCAAGCTTGCTCCTCAGAGATCTAAGCTGCAGGCCTCATTCCCCTACACTTCTCTCAGGAGCCTGCTCCATGGCCCTTAGTGCATAAGGTGGTAACGTTCCAGCCACGACCCCCACAATCCAGAGGCTGCAAGCTGGGGTTGCCTACCACAGGGAGCGTGGGAGATTGTGTCCCTCTATCTCTGTTCTCCTTCCTTCTGCAATTGCCACCATGGGCTCCAAGAGCTTCTAGAAGGATCCATCAGTAGACATTTTTTAACTGGGGCCCCTGCGTTCAAAGAAGAACAGGCTTCCCAGCCAAGGGCATGTGGCCTGTATTCCAGAGTGGGCACTGAGCACATGGCCTGCTGGCCACCTTTGGGGTGAATGAACAGGGCTGCCCAGCATCCCCCTACCTCTACCTCTGGTGCCCTCCCCAAAGGCTGTGGGCACGTCTCCCCTGACACTTCGCTCACCCACACCTCCGTGCATTGGCTGTGGTCTGGGTGCCCGGCTGAAGGAGAGTGACTTGTCAGGAAGTTAGTGTGGGCAGAGGGGGTTGTGGGGAATGGAAAGATGGTGACAGAGCAACTATTTAAACAGCCAGCAGGAATGCTATACTCGTCGTGAACTCACTGCTTTCCGGTGGCTGTATGCCGTCTCCCCTAGATAAATAAGAGGCCCCTTTAAGTGGACAGAGGTCAGCTCCAGGGCCGATTGGCATCAAGTGAACAAGCCAAACCCATGTTATGCCCAGTTGCTAGTTTCTTCTTACCAGTAGACCTTTTTCTGTTTGATGGCACTCTGTCCAGGAGAGGTGGTGACACTCGACCATGAGGCAAGAACTAGGCTGTGACCTCTCGAGGTCACCTTTCAGGCCAGGAACCCTTGGAGTGGTCTTAGAACCATCAGCACAGGGAACCTGGCCTCGGAACCCGAAGTTCAGAATCAGGCTCCCTGCGCACCCACAGAGTCTTCGTCCCCCGCTGCCTCATGCCCAGAGTTCTGAGTCTTCAGGGAGAAACAGTCCCAGCTGCTGCCCGGGCCCATCGCAACCCCAGCTGCAACTGGCAGTGCCGGGGAGAGGGGGGCTGCCCCTTTGGGGGAGCAGGTTATGACCTGTAGGGGACCATCTTCACTTAACCCCTCAGTAGCCCTTCCAGGTCCCAGTTCACAGAGAGAGAAAAACTTCAGGCCACTTTGAAACATGGGGACAGACATGCTCAGGTAAGAGCATTCTTCTCCTGGGTTGGCCACCCAGCCCTCCCCGCTGGGAAAGCCCCTTGTCCCCCAAATCATCCCACTCTTGACAGTGCCCAGCAAGGACCATACATATGGCAGAGAAGTTGTGTCGTGTGTGTGTGTGCACGTGTGTGTGTGCATGCCAGGATCATTCCCACTCAGACCCATTAAGCAGAGAGGGCCCAAGGGCCACCACGTGACCATGTAGTGCCCCCACCTCCCAGCTTAGCGGCTGAGCAGGGGCAGTAGCAGAGGAGAGAGTAGCTTAGGTGGTGCTCAGGGATGGCTGGGCTCCATCTAAAGCTTATGAGTATCTCTCTATAACTGGAATAAGTGCTTTCTGGAGCAGCTGCATGTAAATCACAGCTCCACGTTTCGGACTAACACTTACCATGGACCCCCATTAGACAACAACCAGTGCATTACTCTGGGCATTAAAACAAGTCTGATTAGAGGAATGATATCTCTAACGTGGGGTTGGAAGCAGAGTCACCTGGAATTCAGCCTGCAGGCACAGAGACTTGCTCTTAAGGACTTACTGCCATGGGGCATAAGAAATCATTGATGGCCCAGAGGCCAACGCCTCCCTTCCAGCCCTGGTTCCAGTACCATTCAGCTGGTGACTTTGGGCGTGTCTCTCAGGCTGGCTGCCCTCCACTTACTCTTCCATTAAATGGGGTAGTAACACCCATCTCCTGCACCTGCTTATCCCACAGACACGGTCTTGTGAAAATCCACTGAAACACACATCGTTTTGTCTCTGTTCTCGTAAGGCTCCTCCTCCACAGGAACTTCTGCATTTCATAAAAGCGTGTTTTTCCTTTTACTCTTGATGAATCCCATCCATTCATCGTTCCTAGGAGAGGCCCCACTCAGATCTTCTTCCACAAGCCCAGGGGCCCCCAAGGCATGCTAGGACTTGGGGTTCGGATATGATGCTATGGATAGCTCTGGGGTCCAGCCACAAGGAGAGCTCTCACAGGGACCCTGGGGCTGGCATCGAGGCCCTGCTGGGTACTCCCTGCTCAGTTTAACCGTGTTAAACCCAGTAAGCAGGGGCCACTGGCCTCTACCGGGTATTTAAAGGCATGTTGGTGGGGCAAGACCAGCTCAACCAGAGAGCAGTTTAGGAAAGTTGGAGGAGGGGGCAAGCCTTTTAAGTGCTGGCAGCTGGTAAAGGCTTCCTGGAGGAGGTAGCATGAAAGAAGACTCGGGTTTTGGGTAGACAGAGGAAAACAGCAGGAAGGAGCCAAAGCGAAGACTTCTGGGTGGGAGGAGCCAGGACGGGGCCGGTGGCGGGGTGAGACTATACAGGAGAGTGTGGTGGGATGAGGCAGGTCGTGTGCTGCCAGCCTGGCTGAGGGTGTCTGGGCAGCAGCAGGGGGTTCCCCAAGTGTTAGTGAGCCCCAGTTTGAGGCTGCACAGCCAGGCAGTGACTCCAGCTCATGGTCACCATGCTGGCCCACTCATTTGCTGGCACTTACTTGCTTCTCACCATGTCAGGCCAAGACTGTTGTAATCCAAAACTGAAACTTCTACCTTAAGAGTAGTGAGCCCCCTGTCAGCCTTGGGCCTTGGTCAGTCTTGGGCAGGAGGCAGGGAAGGCTGCCGCGTGTGGGGCCCAGGCCAGCCTGCTGGGGTCTCTGGACACCGGGGTTTCACTGAGGCAGATAGTGTGGGGCCTGGCATCTGAGGCCGGAAGAGCCATGCACCTCTCCTCCCTTACCGGTTCACTGCTGGTGGGAGAGGCCAAGGTCCTGGGTGGCCACCTCATGTGGCCCACTCAGCTGTCATGTGGATCAGCTGCTTCCGAGAGCCATCTGGAGGCGGGTGGCCACGTGTCACCCACACACGACGTGCAGTGCAGGGGCTGTCTCACTGCCCTTCCTCCCGCTGCAACCAGTCAGCCCGCAGGGAACCAGAGAAAGGCGGTGCACGACACCGCGGGGCCGGGCAGGTTCATGGAGCAATCCTCACCGCCTTTACCTCCCCCTCCTCTGCAGAAGCCCCGTCCCCTCCTCCCCCAGCACACGTTTTCTGGTAGAGAAGGAGACAGGAAGTCTGAAGCCAGCATCTTGCCTGGCTCCACCTGCTCTGGGCCTCAGTGTCTTCATGTGGTCTGGGGGGTCAGTCTATCCACTGGGCAACAGGGCTCATGGTCCTTCTGTCCAGATCTCACAGCCCCTCAGGTGGCTTGAGAAGGTTTCGTAGGTTGGGGGTGGATTGAGGGCGGGAAGAGAAGATGGGGAGCTGCTCAGAAGCAGGGGCACCAGACCCTGAGGATTTCGAGGTGTGCTGCAGGATGCCGGGTTCTAGCTCCAACCCTGCCTTTCTCTAGCTGGGTGATCTTGGGCCAGTCCTTTCACCCTTCTGGTGGTTTCTTCGCCCCTAAAATAAGGGGATTAGAAGAAGTGATCTCAGAGGTTCCTTCCAGCTCTTTGTCTATTGTCCTACAGCAGACATGCTGGGCATACAGAGGGTGCCTGTTAATTGCCCGCTGCTGACTGATTGGTCATTGAGTTGACCCGTGAAGTGCAGATCCCATCTGGGACTCTCTCTGCAGTCCTGGGTGCTCTTCCCCAACCTCCTGGCTGGTTCTGTGGAGTCAGTGCCTACCTGTGGGCAGAGCGGCCTGCAGGGGGCGCCAGCGCTCAAGGCCAGCCTCAGAGGCCTGCAGGCCCCTCCCAGGCCAACCCAGCATCCTGGGGGTTGTCCCACAGGGAAGGTTTAAGCCATGTGATGATGATGGCTCTGCCACAAAGCCACCCTCTCATGTGCACTGTCCAGCCCCTTTTGGGCCCCAGCCCTGAGTCCAGACACCTCAGTTTGGGGGGTCCCTTCCAGACCTCCAGGGCAGGCATAGTGCTCATTCCCCAGTATCTGGGGGCTCCTGTCAGGTGTCTGGCCAGGAGCACTATTTCCTACTCCCTTTTGTTGAGCA
Source organism: Ceratotherium simum simum (assembly GCF_057802395.1). Taxonomy (NCBI): domain Eukaryota; kingdom Metazoa; phylum Chordata; class Mammalia; order Perissodactyla; family Rhinocerotidae; genus Ceratotherium; species Ceratotherium simum. The sequence goes on from NC_141913.1 coordinate 37,832,427, forward strand.
GTCACTCTGCAGGCATTTATTGTGCACCGATTGTGTGCAGACACTGTGTACCTTATGTACCCATTAGACTTTCGTGAGGTGGGTGTTAATAGTCCCATTCTACGCATGGGTAAAGAAAGTTCCAGAAAGCTTAGGAAACACACCTGAAGTCATAGAGCTACTCAATGACAGAAGCAGAACTGGACCCCAGTTCCCAGCGCCCTGAGCCCCTGCCTCCTGAGAACGTGCCTCGCCTGAGTGTCTCTGTGGGCCAGAGGCGTGTTTGTGTTGGAGGGCAGGGCGGGGCCAGATATAAGGTAGACAACAGGTGGCAGGGAAACGAGATAAGAAGACGCCTTTTAGATGACAGTGTTGATGGGATCCTCCTCCCCGCAGACTAAACAGTGTCCATGTGATCTCCCCACTGTCATCTTATGACCGAAAGAATCTGGAGACAATTTCCAGACCTGAGCTCAGTGGGTGCTCCGGGTCTGCTGCTCCCTGCCTGTCTCGCTGGGGGCAGGAGGCGGGGGTGTCCTTCTTCACCAGGCTGCAGACAGGAAGCAAGGTGCTCCTTGGCCTCAGCTTCTTGTCTGTGACCGTCCCACCCGCTGGTTTCCAGCCCATCACCCTCACGATTCATGAAAAAGGCAAAGAGAAGAAAAGTCGGTTGGGTTTGATTTGCTCCCACTTGGCAACCCTGGGGGCTGGAGGCTGCAGCTCCGGGTTAAAGTGGGTCCTGGTGAGTGGGGGCCACGGGTGCCCTGGGTGTTTGGGCTTCTGTGAGGGCCCCTCTGTTCGCAGCCCCCGCAGTCTGGTGGCAGGTTGAGTCTCCTGTGACAGGCCCAGCAACGGAAGCCCAGAGGAAGCAGATCATGTCTCAGATGAGGCTTCAAGCCTCCGTCGCCTGTCTCGGCCAGAGGAAGCGGTGGTGGCACCTCTAACTGGTCCCTTCTTCACTGCCCAGCAAGCCTGAGAGGCCAGGACATCAGGCCTGCAAAGTAAAAAGGAAAGAGAGAGAGAGTGTGCCCGCATGCTGTCTCATTTCTAACGTTCTAAATTATTAAGAAGTGAGGACCCTGGAGTGTGAGCCGAGGCGGCCCAGGCTGCTCAGTCCCGCAGAAGTCCTTCTAAGGTTTCTCCGGCCGTAGCCCAGAGCGTCACCGCAGAGAAAGCCACAGTGCGAAAACCTTTCTTTGCTGCTGCTGCTGCTCTGCCTTTTCTTTTGTTTAAACTCCCCCCATACAACTTGATTTATCATGACTCCTACACATTCCAGCGACTGCAGCTTCTTCTCAGAATCAGGTTAAGTAGCCCAGGGCTCAAAACGGAAAAAGTCGGAAGGTGGGGCTGCAGGAAAGCCGAGCACACTTAATACAGCGTGCTCCCGCGCTCCTCTGCTGCCTTGGGTTCGTGTGCGTCCTCTCCCTGGAAGCGTGGTGCGGCCACACAGACACCTTGGCTCCTCTGCCATATAAAAGGGAAGCTCAAAAATACGGTGTGTTGGCACATCGTAGCCAGCTCCCCACTGCTTCCTCTCCCTCCAGCCCAGACAGAAGAGGCAGCGTTCTTGAGAGCTGGTTGGAGTGAGAGCCCCACAGGGGCAAGATGGCTGGAGGCCAGTTCAGCTTAACAAGCATCTTTATTGAGCACCCTCTGTGTACCTAGGGGGCAGACTGGTGGGGTGTGGCTTGAGGGAGGGGCGTGCAGACAGGCTCAGAGGCCCGTCTATCCCTTCCCCGCTTTCCCCAGGCCCACCTCTGTCATGCTACCCCTTCCTGGCTGGCACAGCTTTCCTGTACTCAGACCAGCCAATGTATGTTTTTGAAGCCCCCATCCCTGCCTTCGTGGGGCTTCTGGCCTTGGGAGCCCCCTCCTTGTTGTCAGGCTCCCAAATGACCCCAAAGGGCTTGCTTGCAAAAGTTTGTTCTCTGAACTTTGTGTTTTCCCCATCTGCTCTGCCCTCCCAGCGCCTCCTGGCTCTGGCCCCAGCGCCAGCCCCGGACTGTCCCTGCAAACACAAGTCAGCTGTGTGTGCAGACAAAGCCGTGCGTCGCGGCGGGGGCCGGGCCTGGAGAAGGGACATTTCCAGGGAACTCTGGGGGCGGTGGCTGGGAGGGCAGAGGCGACTGTCTGATAGCAGGGACTCGGCGTCACCGTCTAGGGGACTTGGCTGGGCCCCAGGGGCCAGTGGCTGTGGGTGGTGACCGGGAGAGGCCGCCAGGCTGGAAGAAATCTGCTGTTTGAGAAGTGTAGGAAACGGGCTGGGGAGGAGAGATAACAGGCCGTTCTCTGTGTGTCTGTGTGCGTCTGCGTCTGCCGGCCAGGGTGGCTGGAGCCAGCCGGTCTGAGGCCGTATCTAGTGAGATTTTTGTCCTGGGTTGTGAAAGTGACCTATGGAGCCAGCAGCAGAGTTCAGGGCCTGGGAGAGACGACATGTGGCCCTGCCCTCCCCTCCCCCTGTCTTGTGTTCCTCTCAGTGTTCCTCCTTCCCCTCTTGCCAAAGAGTGGGAAGGGGAGGGACATGGCACGAGGGAACATTCTTGGTGTGCAGTGCAACTGGAAGGCCTGGGTCTCAGCCTCAATTGTATCACTAATTTGACATACGAACTTGGATACATCCCCTGATATTTCTGGCTCTCAGTCTCGTTGGCTGTAAAATGGGGATTATTTATATCTGCCCTGAATATCGCACAGGGTGGTTGGAAAGATCTTATGAAAAAAGGACGAGAAAATAGTTTGTAAACTGTAAAGTGCCACATAAGCGGAAGACATCGTAATGATTAAAACTGCTTCGTGTCTGCTAGGCTGCTGAATCAAGACCTGGGTTAGAGGAACAGGCGGTGAGCCTCAGGGAAGAGGTGGGTTATGGGAGGTTCTGGGGGCAGTGGTAGGTCATAGGTCCAGCCAGGAGCGGGCCCTACAGGGCCCCGGGGCAGGAAGGGAGGCGTCAGAGGCTGTCTGTGGGTGGGGGTGTTGGTCACAGGTTTGCTGACTCAAGGGGAAGGTGGCCTGGGTTGGGCAGGCACTTCTCCAGGGAGACGGAGCGAGCTGTGTGAAGCCCCTCACCCACTGGGGTCTCAGGGCACCTGCCCGGCCTGGAGGATAAAGTCCACCCAATGGCAGAGGGAAAACGGGAGGACTTTGCTTTCCTTTCCTAACCTCCAGCGCCGGAGGAAGCCAGGTCACTCTGTCCCCCCACCCCCCTCCCCATCCTGACCTGGAAATCAGCCGTCCCTGGTGTGGAAAGTGCAGGAAGGAGCTGGCAGGGGTGACAGGGCTGCTAGGCTGAGAGAAGCTGAGCTATTTAAAGCGTGCGGCGCCCAGGGGGCATGAATGCCACCCACCCCCCCAGGCCCTCTTGGCCTTCAGCTTCTCCTTCCTTGGCCCAGATCCCAGGCCCTCAGGGCACCAAGAGGGCCATAGGTCAGGTGCCAGGGGCTCTGGGAAGCTGCAGGCCGGCTACTTCTGGGCCTGGCATGAGAGGGTGGCTCAGCCTCCCCTCCGGCTTGGGTTCCCTCCTCTGAGCCTCCGGGCTGAGTTGGCGGAGCCACACAGACTCCTTGGCTCCCTGTGCCTTATAAACGGGGCTGGGGACGCGTGGGGAGCTTAGAGGAGGAATGCCCGGCGCCTGTGGCCCCGGGGCAGCTGCTGCCCCCCTCCCTCCGTTGGCCAGCACGCCACCAGCCTCAGGAAACCAGGGCCAGCGGGGGGCAGGATTGGGAAGTGGGGAGCTTTGCCTGGCTGGCCCTTCTCCCCTGCCCCAGCTTGCCTTCCCAGCACATCTCAGATTACAAAGGGTTTTCTCCATTATCCCCAGTTCACATTTATCTGTCCTGTGTCCTAACCCGTTAGTGAGTGGCACAGCGTGCTGACCCTCCTCTCCTCTCTGGGAAGGGCCAGTGCCTCTGGGAAGGGCCAGTCGCCCAGAGGAGCGACTGGAAGGCAGGCCTGTTAAGACACGGGCACCACGCAGACCCCTGCACATGCAGACCAGCTGAGAGTGCCTTAGCTGAGTGGTTCCTGGGCGCCAGACCTCCCGCCGAAGCTGGTCTACACAACACGCTGCTCCAGCGTGGTTTATGTATGGTGTGATTTGAACAGTTGCCAACTGCGCTGTCCTGTAATCACTGGCCGTTATTCTGAGACTGCATCCTTCCTACCATGTTGGCATTACAGTGTCCTTTCTTTTATGAAATGATGGATGAAAGCTTTTTTAAAAACATCCTTAGCAAAATAAAGTGTTGGCAACCCTCAAATTTTACTGGTCCAAGAAATCCCAGAGCCTGGGCCCAGCGCCCTGGTTGATGTTCAGAACAGCACAGTTCACCTGGGCCCCCGGATGTCCCAGGCACTGGAGAGCCCAGGCCTGCGAGGCCCGCTGGGTGGGAGGAATTGACAAGTGAGTGGGGTGCAGCCCGGGGAGCTGGGACAGGGCGCTCCCACACCTGGGGCTGCATGTCTCAGCCGGACACTAACTTGTCAAGCTTCATGGCTTGGGTTTCCAGCTCGTTCCACTGGCTCTGTTCTCTCAGCTGGAGATGCTTGCTCCTGAGCGGCTGGGAATTCAGTGTCCCAGCTGCCTGCTGCGGGCTGCCCCTGTCCCTGCAGACCTGTGGAAGCTCAGAGAAGCTGCACGGGCTGCCTTCAGTCAAGCACAGCATGTTGACCCCTGCCCTCTTGAATGCTGACCCCAGTCACTCGATCGGCACACACTCCTACCAGCCTTACATGGCCGCCTGACCCTCGATCTCTCTCTCTCTCTCTCTCACCCTCTGTCCATCTCACATCGCTCCACGCGCACACTGGTCGACGGCCTTTTCCACGTAGAGATTCCTTCATGTATTAGCTGAGCACCTGCTCTGTGCCGGGCAGTGTGCTAGTGGAAAAATGGGAAAGACCCTCTGCCACCATTGGGTTCCTCATAATCTGATGGTGGGTGTAGACAGATGACCAGTGACTGCCGACCAGTATGCGAAATGCTATAATAGAGGCACACATGGGCCGCCTGAGAATCTGGAGGGGACAGACCTCATATAGGGAACACCAGAGACTGTCACTCAGAGAAAGGGACACTGGAAATGAGTCTCGGTAGCTGGGTTGGGGGACCAAATGAAGAAGTGTACAGAGGAGCGTATTCCAGACAGATGAGCATGAGCAAAGGCAAGAAGCGGGAAGGACTAGTTTGCAGGAAAAGAGGGGATGTGACTGGAGGGAAGTGTGGGGGCAGAGCGGGGGTTGCCGGCCCAGGTTGGGAGGGACACTGTTTGCCCTACCAAGGAGTGGGGACCATTCGCTTCGGTCTTTGGGGCGCCATCGAAGGTTTATAAGGGAGGTGACATCTCCTGGTTGGCATTTTAAGCCTCCCTCTGCAGCAGGATGGAGGAGGGCAGGACGAGGACTTTGTGATGAGCAAGGTGTCCCTTTTGTGGAGGAAAGGCGTGATTTGGACCCTCCACGCAGGTGGTGGCAATGGAACCCGAGGGCCAGGGGGTGATCTGAGAGTGATCTCAAGGTCAGTTCTGAATGACCCATTGAAGGTAAGAAGCAAGAGACACTTGGCAAGTTTCTAGCTCGGATGTCTGCAGGGACCCCTTCATTTAACATGTCAGCACCGTGAGTGCAGGACGCTTGGGCAGAGAACGTGGATGCATGTGCGTGTGCGTGTACATGTGAACACCTCTCACATATGTGCCCAGGGAAAGCCACACTATCATCCCCACTCTCAGAAGTGGTCACCTCCAGCATCTCCCCATCCTTCCTGATAAACACACCCAAAGGGACCAGCTCTCAGCCCCCAGCCATTTGCTGCATGTGTGAGCATCAGATTTTCCACAGGGGGTAGTTCTGCTTTTGATTCCTTCCTTCTGGCAAAACCAGATGCTGGGATAGATTTCTTTTCTCTTTTCTTTCCTTTCCTTCTTCCTTCTTCCTCCCTTCTTTTCTTCCTTCTCTTCTTCTTTATTCTTTCCCTCCTTTTTTCCTCCTCTCCCTCCCTCCCTCCTTCCTTCCTCTCTCCCTCCCTCCCTCTCTCTCTCTCTTTTATGTAAAAAGCTCACAGAAAGGCAGAAGGAGTACATAGAAGACTGATGTTTCTCACTCTTACAGGCTCCACCCCTAAACTCCACTATGGTTGCTTTAAGTGACTACAAAATTAGAAAAAATAATTTGCAGAAAGTGAAACCTGACTTGGGATGTCCTTTCGTGAAGTGGTCTAGGCAGCCTCGGTGTGTCATGAGGCCCCACCACTGCTGCCCGCGCTGCTGGGGGGCCCTGGCATCTCCAGGCTGAGGGCAGGATTTCCTCCCATGCACACACCTACCATCCTGCAGAAACCTGTCCACCTGCGATAGTTCATATTTCCTCTGAAATGGACAGGGAGCCTGGCCCAACCACAAGACCAGCAGGGAGAGCAAAAGGCCTTCAAATGTGAGAAGCCCCAGAGACCACACCCAGGGGGAGGGATCTGGGGGATTCTTAAGAGACTGCCTGGGACGCAGAACCAGGATGTGGCCTTGACTTTGCCACGAACTAGCTGTGACCTCCGTGTCAGCAGCAGCACCTGCTGCCATTCCCCAGGTTTCTGCTGTGTACGTCAGCCGCACTGGGAGCCCTGGAAATGCCAGTGCCCAGGCCACACCCCAGACCAATTGAATCACCATCTCTGGGGGTGGGGCCTAGGCATCAGCATTGTTCAAAGCTCCCCAGGTGAGTCCAACATGCACTCAAGGCTGAGAACCACGGTCCCAGGCGTTCTGCTTAGAATTTTCCACGGGTTAAGGTCATTCTACAGCAACTCTGCCGGGTTTATATGAAGGAGAAAGCTGAGGCTCGGAGAGTTTGAATAACTTATCCAGGATCCTCGAGGTTCTCTCTCATCCCAAAGCCCACTACTCTTCCTCCTTTGCAAGCTGGATACACCTGTGCAGACAGCACACAGCGCGAGTGAGTGAGTGAGTGAGCCAGTGTAGGTGGGAGAGAACAGATGGGAGAGACAGGGAGTTCCAGGCAGAACGGCCAACTTGTTCCTGGTGTTGGGGATGGGGCTGCAAGCCGAAGGTCTCTCTTCCAGCCACCCTCCCAGGGCAGGATGGACCCCGATACTGGGGACTGGAGGGCCACCCAGCTCTGCTTGAACCTAAGCATCAGCAGATACTTTGAGGGCCCCCCGGGCCCAGCAGTGAGCAGTGTAAGAGCTTGGCTGGACTCGGGAGCTACATCCCTGCCTGGGTTCAAATCCCAGCTCCAGCACTCAGGCGCCCTGCAACTTCGGACAAGAGACCTGATCTTCCTGTCTCTGTTTCCTTATCTGCATGATGGGGATGGTGGTAGCATTGTTATGAGGATTAAACGAGACGCTGCATGGAAGGATTTAAAGCAGTGCCCAGCACGTAGTGAACACGCAGTAAACCCAGGTGCGCTAAGGATCACCGCTGTCATCGTGCAGCTGTGTGGGGCTGACCCGGGCCTGAGTCACTGAGTGCCATCCCCAGTCAGTGTTTCTCCCCTGGCCTTACCTGCTCTTAGCCAGAAGATGAGAATCGCTGGGGCACACAGTCCACTCCTGGAACTCTGAAGAGAGAGGAGGGGCCCGGCCCAGCTGTCCTCCCTCCTTGGCCTCACCCCAGCCCAGCCCAGGGCCCTTCCTCCTCCCTCTGCCAGGATCATTGCCACCTCCACTCTTTCCCCCCAGGCAGCCACTGACTCCATAAAAGCCTTGTGTTTGGGGGCAGGGGATGGACTGGATGACCTCTGAGTCCCTTCCCTCCTGCACTACAGTAAATCTCCCTTCTCTCACCCTGTCACTCAGCCTGCATCCTGCTGGGGACCACAGCCTGTCCATATGGTTTAGCCGGAGGCCTGGGGGGGGCACTAGGGGTGAGACTTTGTTTGGGGCCTCTAAACCTTTGAGGTAGGGGCGGGGCCGTGGTCAGGATGACAGCACTGCCTTTCACAGGCTGTCTCGGAGCAGCGGTGAGGGGGCACAGGAGACAGATGACTGAGAGCCACCCCTGGTCCTTAGATTTGTGAGGGATGCAGAGAGGAGGAGAGCCCAGCCTGGACGCCTGTGGCCACGTTGATTCACATCTTAAGTATCTAAAGAGAACGAAGGAAAGAGGGAGGGAGGAAAGGAGGGAGGAAAGAAGGCAGGAAGGAAGAGGACCCATATCTCTCAGAAGAGAAAAACCGTGAGGCACCAAGGAAGGGCTTTTCCCAAATAACACTCTCTCTGCGGGCTGGTTTCACACTCAAGGCTGTGCAGCCCAACTCTAGGCCTTAGCTGCCTCTGCCCTAGGAGATTTTTTTTAAATGCAGCTGCCGCCTGAACCAGGTGTCGCAAGAAGGGACCATGATAAGCCTCAGCTCTTGGGCTCCGAGGTCTCCTCTCCTGGTTGAGTTTCCACCCTCCTGGAAGGAAGAAGGGGGGGGGGTGTGTGTTCTGCACTCATGTGTGTGTGTGGTCATGCGTTTGTGTGTGTGATTGTGTGGCCATGTTATGCATTCCATCTCCCAGACAGCGTGGATCTGGCTGCTCACTGTCTGCGTTTCCTCCAAAGGATGGTCTGCAGTGTAGATTGAGGGCTCCCGACTATAAACGGTATTTTCTCAGCCCTCACCCCAACTCCCCCACGGTGCCCCCACTCCCACACAGCCTCCAGGTGCCCTGGAGGGGCTGGCAAAGCAGAAAGACTGGGAAAGCCGAGGGCTGGGAGGCCTGGCCATCCTGTGTGTTTGCATATCTGCCTTTATCACCTCCCCTGAGCAGGGAGGACCTCGGCGTAGGTGAGGGTGAAGCCAGACTCTTCTGCCCGTGAAATGCTGCCCTGGGGGAGCAGCTCTTATGACCTTGGGCGGGAGCTCCCCCTTTCAAAGTCTCCAAGTGATAGCTCCCACAGGGGACAAGTGGATGGCTGACCCTCTGACCTTCAGGTTGGAGGAGGAGAAACTTGAATTTTTTTGTTTTTGTCCCTTTCCAGGAGGAGGGTCAGGGACCAGGGCACTCCAGCTTTGGGGATGGAGCCTCACTCTGAGGACCTCATGTGTAAAGTGTGGTTATGCCCCCGAGGAGGGGCAGAGACCGGCTCTAGCCAGGACTCAGGATGCTGAGTTCTAGGTCCCACTCTGCCCCATACTCTTAGGAGGACTCTGGGTGAGCCATCTCTCCTCCCTGGCCTCAGTTTCCCACCTGTAAATAAATGACCAAAAGCCACTGAGGGCCTCTCATGGCCAACAGTGGGTCCTGTGACCGTGTTCCTCCCATTTCCCTGTGCATCTCAGGCCCACGCCTGGAGCATTTTCCCCCTGCCTGGCTGCACACCTGCCCTTCGGTCGCTGCACTGCCAGCAAGAACTCATGGATCTGAAGGAGTCAGGAGAACAGTGGGAACAGCCAAAAAGTACAGCGACGGCCTTTGTAGACAAGAGTCCTAAGTCTGGGAGAGGTGGAGATGTGGCTACAATAGGGACAGAACACAGACTTCATCGCCATCGCCATAAATCCCAGAACAGTGAAACTCAGGGGTCGCCCTTGGACAAATCACTAGAGGAAAAACAAAAGAATTTTTCTGCTGCACAGGGTGGGGGTGGACTCATCATTTCCCTGGAGGTGCAGGCCGAGAGTGGACACAGATGCTAGGAAGGCTGAGATAACACAGGCATGATGACTTCAGGATGGACCACGAAGGAGCCTGGGTGGTAACAACCAAAAAAGCCCCCTGCCCACCTCCCACAGCAGGCCCTTCAGCCTAGCACACCTGGGTAGACTCAGGAGGACATAGGCTGTGCCAAGCATGGGGGGAGGTGGCAGCGAGTGGGTGTGTGCATGTGGGGGTGGGTGGGTACTGGGAGACATGGGGTGCTCCTGGGCTGCAGACCCTCATCCTTCCTTAGCAGGGTCTCTCTAAACCTTCCCTCCATTGTTTCCGCAGCACTCTCCTTAGCAGGGAGTACTGAACCACTGAGAAGCCCCAAATCATGTTCTTTGGGTTTTGGGATATGTTAGCTGATTTTTATTTTCCTATAACGTGGAGGGCAATAGCCTGGAGTAGGGAGTCCAGCAGGCCTGGGTTCAAATCCTAGCTCCATCATTTACTGGTCGTGAAGACTTGGACAGTTTTCTGAACCTCTCTGAGCCTCAGTTTTCTTGCTGTAAAGCAGGGATGATAATCCTCCGTAGGGTTGCTGGGGGATTAAATGAGGTAATGTATGTAAATGGCTAGTACAATGCTGGCTCCCTGTACATTCTCACAATGCTGGCAATGATTCAACTGGACTTTGTTTGGGGTGCTAGTGACAGGGGTTTGTGTTTCCATTCAATTCATCTCATGTGCACTAACACCGTGGGTCTAGCCCTGTGTGAAGCTGTGGGGAGATACAATCAAGTATAAATCGGGACGTACCATGTTCGTGGATTGGAAGACTCAATATTGTTAGGATGTCAGTTCTTCCCGAATTGATCTCGAGATTCAACATGGTCCCAATCAAAATCCCAGCAGGCTTTTTGATAGAAACTGGCAAGCTGATTCTAAAATATATCTGGAATCACAAAGGACCTAGAATATCCAAAGGGATCCTGAAAGAGAAGAACAAAGTCGGAAGTGTAAACCAAGGGCTGGGTTTTGCTGTCAGGAAGCTTAAGGCTTTGTTGGGAAGACTAGATGTTCTAATGGAGAGACCCACAGGAGTGTGGGGCAGTTAAGGTTAAGAGTGTAGACACCAGAGCCTGAACCCCAGGCTTCCAATGTCAGCTTTGCCACATCCAAGCTCACGACCTTGGGCAGGATACTTTTAACCTCTCTGTGGCTGAGATTTCTCCTCTGTAAAATGGGGATAATCACAGTGCTACTGCCATGGGGCTGTTGTAAGGATTAAATGAGGTGATCTATTAATAAGATACATTCCACCTACAGAACACCAAGATCAGCCTTCTTGCTTGGGTGGAATCGGAGCTCCTAATCTGGTGGGGAAAATAAGACATACACATGGCCGTATCTGGGGAGGGCCGCGTGACTGGACACTCAGGAATGCTCAGAGGGCTTCAGAGGGTGGGGAAGTCTTCAACTAGGTGGGCAGGAGACTATGCAATGAAAAAGCAGAACTGAGTGTCATTCACATGTATGAAATGCCTTCAGTGCCCAAGCCTGTCTACTAAGTGTTGGGGAGGGGAGGGAAATGGAATGAGGACAGTTCCTACCCCCAGGGTCTCATGGTCCCATGGCAGAGGTGAGCCTTGGAGGATAACTGCCATTCCCAAAGGACGAACACTGGAGCTGAGGACCTGAGATCTGTGAGCCCAGCCCCTCCTTTGCTGAGACCCAGACAGGGGAAGTGGCTTGCCCAGGGTCACTTGGCCAAAGAGTAAATACAAAGGAAGTTTCAAGCAGACGGGGAGTGTTAATGAAGATCTGATGACAAGGAGCTGCAAAGGGGATCCTTGGGGCTTTAGGAGAAGGCTGTGTCTGGAGCCCTGGGTTCAAGGAGGGTGTTGTGGGTTGGGGATGACCAGCAGGCTTGAGTCACCAAAGGGCAGGCTGCCAAGTCCAACAGGACACCCCATAGAGCCCTTTGGCCCAGGCCCAGCTCAGCCAACCCCTCCCCACCCCCGCACCCTGCCCCCCCGGATACACATACCCCACCTGGCCTAGAGACATTTCCTGAAAGACTGAGAAGGCTCCAGGAGCTGGAGGGGCTACCTCAACCGCCTGAGGCTCGGGGCCAGGTCTCTCATGGAGGAACAGACATGTAAGGGGAGGACGTGACCGGCAGCTTTCATTCTCAGAGGCCGGGGATTTCAGAGGAATGCAGCCAACTCCGGCTCTGAAGTTCCCACTTCAGACCCCGCCGGGCTGGAGCCAAGGGCGCCTCCAGTCGCCACCCTGGAAATCAGAGAGGCACGTCATAGGCCGAGTCTGTGCAGGGGAACACGTCCTCCTGGTGGCTTCTGTGAGCGGGCCACCTCCTGGTGTTCTCCTGGAGGGCCTGGGGGTCTCCTCTAGCCAGCTTCCCCCAGTCTTTGCTCCCCTTTGGCCCCGCACCTGTCTACCTGCACACACCATCTGCCCAGGAGAGTCTTGGCTCTGGGAACAGACAGACCTCCTAGGAATATCATGTCTCTGTCCTTTGAGGTCATGAGCAGACCTGGGGGAGGAAGGGGAGGTGCCATATGAACCCTACACAATGGTGCGAGCCAAGAGAGGGGGTGACACCAGGCTGCAGCAAGGATGCCTGATGACAGGTACCTCAGCAGGTCTTCTGTATTGCTGGCCGGTCAGACTGTGAGAGCCACACTCTGGACTGATGGGGAAACTGAGGCCCAAGAGGGGTCAGGATTTGTCCAAGGCCCTACAATAAGATCGAGCAGAGCCGGATCTAGGGTCTAGGTCTCCTCAGCCCGGTGCTCTCTCAAACTATTTTAGGGATTTTACTTCATTTTCTTCTATCTTCATTTTCTTCCTTCTATAGGCAGGGCCACTAGAGACCCAGAAGAAAGAGAAGAGTGTAGCCATGTCCCAGAGTCAGGGTCCCTACCCACCCCACCCCCGGGCTGGGTGGAAACTGCCCCCCTGCCTAGCCCGGGCCTGGGGGTCTCCTCCTCTTCTGTAAAGCAAACAGTGGCAGACAGGAATGCGCTTGTGGCTTGTCCGGATCACCAGAGGATGAACGCTTTAATCCCAGCATCTCCCCGGGTCCTCCCAGCAGCCTGTCGCTGGCTTCGTTGTCGCTTTTCTTATGGCTTTATCTTCCTCCGAGCTTCTACTGAGTGTCGTCCCTGGGTCTAGCTGCCCCTGTTTGTATCCCATCCATTTTCCCGGATTTCCTGGAACCCTCTCTCCTTGGAGCCTTCTCTGATGGCCCAGGCTGCTGTGGTCTGTCTGTGCCCTCACTGGGCACTGGGCTTTTACTACCTGGTGTTCTTAGCTTCATTTCTCGGGCCTGTTCCTGTCTCTCTAATAAAAATTTGGGCAACTTCCTTCATTCAACGTTCAGTGAATATTTATTAAGGGCCTACTGTGTGCCAGGTGCTGGGCGGGGCCCTGGGCTCTGGTAGGATTCCGAATGAACAAAACAGAGTAAACAGCGTGCTCTCATGGAGCTGACATTCTAGTGAGGAGGGGACGAGGAACATCGAGACAATAGGTCAATCAATAAGTAAGTTATGATAAGACTGTGGAGGAAGATGAAGCAGAGCATACTGGGATGCCATTTTAAATAGGGCGATGGGGAGAAGGCTTACCAAGGTGACCTTTGGACAGACGTGAAGCAGTGAGCCAGGCAGCACTGGGGGAACATTCTGGGCAAAGGAAACAGCAGTGCAAAGGCCCTGAGGCAGGAATGTGCCTTCCCCGTGGAGGAACAGCAAGGAGGCTGGGGGGCTAAAAGGGAGGGAGCCAAGGTGGGGACTATGGGAGGACGTCAGGTCAGAGCCGTGACAGGGCCCATGAGGACATTGCATGGGAATCTGAGCCAGATGGGAAGCCTCAGAGGGTTTTGAGCAGAGAAAGCAAGATCCGACTTAGGTTTTAATGGGATCACTGGGGCTGCCCGGTTGAGACTAGTCTGAAAGGGTCCGGTAGACGCAGGGAGACCAGCTTGAAGGCTTTAGGGAGAGTTTAAGTGAGGGGTGGTGGGGAATTGATTAGGGTGGAGAGACAGATCAAAGTCTGGATGGACTTGGAAGGAAGAGCTAACAGGATTCACTAAAGGACAGGATGTAGATGCGAGAGAGAATGCTGGAGTCAAGGATGACCCGAGGTTTGGAGCCTGGACAATGGAAAAGGGGGTTGCCACTCGCTGAGATGGAAGGGACGATGTGGGAGGAGCACGTGTGGAGGGTAGGACCAGGCGCTCACTCTTGGACATGTCATGTTCGAAATACGTCATAGACAGAAGGTGGACTTGTCGGGCGAGCAGTTGGAGTCCGGCGTTCAGAGGGGTGATCTGGATAGAAATAAGCCTCTGAGAGCATTAGGTGGCATTTAAAACCATGAGATCTCAAGGGAATGAGAGTAGATGGTGAAAAGGCCACTTGCTTTAGAGCAGAACTGTGGTTTCAGTTGTCCAGGTCATGAGTGGTGGCCGATGACCTGTGCTCTAGCTACCCCCATGTCACAGCAGGCCAACTGGAGGAGACGGGCTGTAGCCCCAGCACCAGTCCCCCAGGATCCTTTTCCAGGCTAGCACGGGGCAGGCCACATGGGAGGCAATTAGTTATGCGTATTAATAAGGAGGCTTCTATAGAGAAACAAGGAGGGGCGCGCTGCAGCCCCATCACCTCTAAACCTCTTGACTTTTCATGGGAAAATGGTGTCATTTTATCACTTCATTCCTTGATGAGACTTAAATTTCAGCTTCCGGAAAACTGACAGAGAGGCTGGGATGGGCGCCTAGGGCTATCTTTGCTCTGTGCGGCTTTATATAACTCAGACCTTTCCCCTACAGCCATTTACACCTCTGTCTTCTGTAGGTGTTGCCAATAAGATTAAGTATTTAGTGCCCACTGTATTTTGTGCTCGGTATTTCTGACAAAATGTTTCCTGCCTCCATGATGATCCCTCAGTAAACAGAATGCCTTAAGGGAGGATGGTGAGCTCGGGGGCCACATGTGCCAACGGGCTGCTTGAGTACCCGTTCCTCTCCTGTTCCTTTTTAATAATTAGCCCAGCTGAAGTTCCTCTTCATTGATCTACTTTTCCCTAAAATTGCTCCCAAATACTTCTTTGAGGTCACTGTGTAAATGCCAAAGCAGGAATCATGGTGTAGTTCAAAATGTCAGCCCACCCCAGTTTTATTAGGTTTGATGCCATCAGGTCCAGCCATTTCTCCAGGAAAATGGGGACGGACTTTTAGGAAGGGCCTGATTCCCAGACAGCCAACGCTCAGACCACAGGGACTGTGCCCTTAGCCCAGCCTTGCAGATAAGAAGCCTCAGGGGGTCTCCCAGCCACCCCTGCCTGCACAGTGCTGGCAGTGGGGCACCAGAAATTGAGCAAAAATGAGCTGGGGGTCCTGCTGCCCCTATTACCTTCTCTCCTGCTCTAGGGAAGATTTCTTCTCCATCACCAAATGGAGACGGTGGCACCTGTACCACCTCAGAATCCTTCGCGCCAGCCGACTAGTGGCCCGAAGGACGGTTTTCGGCCCCCACAGAAGTGCCACAGGAGCATCTGCCTTGTCTACCCCGCTCTGATCCCCAGCTCGGTTCCTGCCCACCACCCCTTCCTCCTAGAGATACACAGACAATACTTCTCACATTTTGTGCTGCTCCTTCCACAGATGTATTCCTCCCAGCGAGGCCCAAAGGTGAGGGTGAGCTTTTGAACAGTCTTAAGTCCTGTCAGGCAAGCCTTCTAGCACAGCAGTGATGGAAAGACAGGGTGAGCAGGGAGAACCAGATCTAAGGGCCACCCAGACTCAAGAGCTGAGGCCCTCGGCTAAACTCCCACCCAGCAAACCCAGGCTCCCAAAAAGGCTCCCCAAGGGGGGAAGGTCTTAGACCAAGAGGGGATGGGCTTTGGCTGGTGGTCCCAGAGACAGGGGCTCTGGCTGAGCCAAGGGGTTGACCTTCAGTAGCCAACTGCTTGGGATGGTGGGTAGAGAGAAAACTTGGAAGCAGAGGGAAGTTTGGGGATGTTCTTCCCAGAATGGCTTTAAAAATAGGGCAGCTTTACAAACCACCTAGGATGATTGAAAGCAGGTGGGATTGAAACAGATGCTCTCTGGAGATGCCTGTCAGACCTGGAGTTTGTCGGAACTCTGTAGGTTTTCCTGATTGTTCAGCAGATCTCAGAATGCAGCTTAGGATGTTCCTTCCTCCAGGCCCCTTGTGTATACTGCATTAGCGTCGGTATCTGACAGAGAATAGGCCCACAAACATCTGTGGATGGAGGGATAGAGGGATGGAGTGATGGAGGGAGGGAGGAAGGGATATTGTGTGTATTGCATTGTGTGTACAACACCTGACAGGGAGTAGACCCACAAACATCTGTGGAGGGAGGGAGGGAGGAAGGGAAGGAGGGATGGATAGATAGATGAATGGAGAGAGGAAAGGAGGGAGAGAGGGATAGAGGGAAGGAAGGATGGTATACAGATGGACAGACAAATGAATGGATGGATAGTTGGTTGCAGACTCCAAATTAGCCGGCTAGAGTCCCATGTGGGGATCCATGACAGAGAACATGGAAATCAAAAGTGGTCAGTTTTGTCTTCACTCCCTGTGTTGGCATCATCTAATGTTACTTTCATGTTACGATGAAGCCATGTTTTGGAAGCAGGTGGCATTACTCCTGGCCAGGTATTTTGATCCTCAACTGGCAAGGCTGCCTTCTCCTTGAAGGATGGCACATCCAACCATGACTTAGTTGCTGGAGGGAGCCCATCAGAGCAGGGATGCTGTCCTAAGCCCCCAGATAACTGCCGTTCTCTGCCAGCATCCCCTGCCCCTCCAGCATCCCCTGCGCCCTCCTAGTGGGCATCTTCCCCAACCTCATTTCTCCAAGGTCATCAGCTCCCATATATACAGCTTCCTGGAGTTATGATAACCTGCAGTTGTTGAGCAATGGGCCGTCTCATGGCTACCACAGATGCGAGCCTGTACATCACCTTTTCATCTAGCCAGGAGTGTTCTAAGGGAGTCCCCAGAGTAACGAGAGCTTGCAGTGAATCAGTTCTTCCATTTAATGAAGATGCTCACCAAGGGGAAAAAAAATCACTTCTTAGTTTTATTTATTTATTTATGTTTCTTAAAGTGGCTTGTACGGAGGTACGTGTATTCTCTGGACTCGTTCGGATAGGTGGGTCCTATTTTCCCCAGGAGCTTACTCACCTGGAAGATATGACCAGACCTCGTTCCTCTGGATCCCCAGAATGGGGTTCAGCACTGGGGGATGCGCCCCTTCTTTTTTGTTGCTTGATGACTCAGAATTGTGTGTGGGGAAGAATTTCAGACTGTTAATAGAAACCCTCTCTCTTTGTGTAAGTGTTTAATGTTTATGGAAAATCGGATTTTCTCCCCCAAAAGGATGGAGCCTTCACCATCCATGCCTTGGGAAAGCCGAGCTGCTTGCCATCTGTAGTACTAAGCCAGGTGCCATCTTTCAGGTGCTGGTGGTTACTGGAACTGGAGGCATAGGGAAGGGGAGGGAAACACCCCTGAAAGACCAGTTTTGAAGATGGTAAACATTTTCACCATTCTGCTTTTTTTTTTTTTTGCTTTTGGATCAGTGAGGGTCTATGCACAAGAAGGGCCTAGCTGGAGGTGGTTAGAGCAGAAAGCAGCTTATCGAGGTAGACATTATTATAAGGAAGAGACCATCTTAACTTTAGTTGATGCCCTGTACACACCTGCCCCACACTCTCAAACACGTGCACCCCACAGCCTCCTGAAGGCTGATGAGGGGATAAGGACTTAAAATTAGAACAGGCTTGCCTCTTTTACATCCTCGTGGCTTCTGGAATATTTGTTGGCACACTCCCACCTTTCATTCGCTTGGGTTGCTGATGCAAGGGACTTGTGCAATGGGAACTGTTTCCCCCAATCGCACTGCTTAGATCTGAGTTGGAGACCTACAGTTTCCTTAGGGCCGTCCTTTATCCTGCTCAGGCCTTTTCTTTGGCAGCTGGAGTCAGGTGCCCAGTCCAGAGCAAAAACGACCATGTGAGCATCCTACGCCCCCTGCCTTCCCTGCCTGGGTCCCTGATATCCTTGTCAAAGTCTCCCATGAACTCCGAGGCCTCCTGTGATCGGCCACCTTATGGATGATTTCCCATAGTGCTAGCCCATGAGGAGTATCTAAACTCTCCCTAATTTTCCTCCCTTCCCACCTCACCTGTCTGAAGTCCTGTTTTTCTCATAGAAGGGCACGTTTCTGATCAGTTGAACTGTGCCAGTATGATTTGTGGTTGATGTTTTACCCTGTGGTTTGACTGGGGGGCTTCTGAGAAAAAGCCTTATCCTGAAGGTGTGGTGCTAATGGGGCGACCTCAGGCACTGTGGCATGCTGGTGGCAGGAGGTGGGATGCTCTAAGGCAGAGGGGAGCCTTGGGGATCACCCCACTGAGGCCTGTGCTTCTAGGCCTGCAGCTGGCCTCTCCCCTATAGGATAAGAATCAGGCATTTGGAGCTTACAGCATCTATGAGCGGTAGTAGGGCACATCCTATGAGCCCATTCTCCAGATGGGGCTCAGCAAGGCCAAGTGACTTGCCCAAGCTTGCATAGGGCTCTCTGCACTCTCCCTGGATGTTTACAAAGAAGCAGAGTTTTCTGTGGTGGGCAGAGTTAGTGTCACGTGAAAGGAGACCACCCCAGGCCTCTCCATTCCTCTCACATAGTCAGAACATCACATGTCACCTGGGTAGCACTTCCTCCGCCTGTGGCAGAGCCAGCGTCACTGGGGGCTGGCAGGGGGGCGAGGAGGTGCCAGACACGCTTGGTACCTCCAGCTTCCTGCCCTTTCCTTCCGCAGACCTGTGAGCAAGCTGGCAGCTGGTGTTATTTTTATCTGGGGACACTGGCGTGGGAGGTATCTGTCAGTGTCATCTGGTAAACGCAGTTGAATTATCTGTTGTCCAAGGCACCCCCAAATAAGTAGTGCTAAGTGTGCTAAGCTGCTCACATTTAAAAATACAGTCAGACTGATGAAAGACAATTTGCTCATGGTGCTGACATCACAGCCTAAGCACAGAGCCCAAGCTTTATTTTTACCCTCTTGGGTTTTTGGCTCATCACACATAAGGGCTTACGCTTTATTTAAACCGTAATTCTGTGTCTATAATCCACAAGGGGGAAAGGGCCACAGTCTGCAGATTAAACACAGGGGCAGCTCATCTACACTGCGACTGGGGGTGTGCTGAGTTCGCCTGAGCTCCGTTCTGAGTCCAGTGAAGTAGCTGCTTGGCATGCAAGTGTGGCATACGCAGCCCCCAGGAGGTTTCTAAAGATGGCTTCAGGGGCGCCCCCTCATAGGCCTTACAGCAGAGCCCCTCACTGCGCTGTTTTCCAGTGTGATTCAAATACCTCTGAGTCTTGCTGTATCCTAAGAAACTGCCCTGTGCGGAGGGGCAGCAGGAGCATGCAAGGTTGTCGCTCTAGGCAGTGGTTCTCAGCTGGGGGTGGTTTTGCCCTAGCAGGCATTTGGAGATGTCTGGAGATATCATTGGTTTCCACAACTGGAGGTGAGGGTGGGGGGCTGCAACTGACATTGAGTCGGGGGAGGCCTACAATGCACAGGACACCCCCCACAAAAAAGAATAATTCGGCCCAAAATGTCCAGAATGCCAAGATCAAGCAAGCTTGCTCTGGCAGATGGCGCCTCCTCCCGCCACCCAGCGTGTGGCTTATAGGAGGTGCCTGGTCAACACGACCACAGATGGGGAAAGTGGATGGTGCCGGCCAGCGGCCCTTCGTCACATGGATCAATTTAGGAAGTGTCCATTGAGCTGTCTACCTTGTGCAAGGCCAGGTCCAAGCTGGACTTAAAGGGGCTGATGAACAACGTGTGGTGTCCATCCATCAAGACCAACCACCCAGTTATATACGTGGCCTTATTCAGTCTTCACCACCACTCGTGAGCCTGATGGGACAAGTATAATCAGCCCCATTTTGTGGATGACCAAACTGAGCCCCACTTAGGTGAATGACTTGCCCAAGGTCACATAGCCCCACAATGGCAGGTCTTCTGGTCTTTTCACTAGATCATCTCTTAATAAGGATAACACAGCCCTCTCCAATCTCAGAGCTCCCTCTTCTCTCTTGGGTCGTGTCGTATCCCATATTGATGAGGAATCATTCCTTTCTTCCATCCACTTTAATATGAGTAGAACCCCGAATAAGAACAGAATGAGCTTCCTCTCTTGGCATCCACATTTTTCCCTAAGAAACTTCCCTTTACAGCCCAATCTAGAATCATCTTGTGGTCATGTCCTCTCTGGCCTTTTACCAAGACCAAGTTCAGATCTAGCAGGGAAGTTACCTACACCTACATACTGGTATAAGGGTCAGAAGACTGCCCCACCTGTGCCTTAACAATATCTCCTTCCCAGCACTGCATTGCCTCAGAGTCCCTCATTCATTTATTCAGTTAATGCAGCCAATACTCACTGAGGGCCTACTATGTCTTAGTCGCTGGGTGTATACTGGTGAATAAAGCAGACAGAGTTCCCCTGCCCTCATGGCACTGTGGACCAGGTGGGAGAGAAAGTCACTAGGCACATCAGCCAACAGGTGTCTAATTCCAAGTTGTGGCATGTGCTGTGAAGAAGAACAAATGATACAGTGAGGGGCAGTAATGAGAGCAGAGGATCTACTTAGACAAGACAGGAGGCCTCTGGGAAGAGAAGACGAGAAGGCTGGAGCAGAGTGTCCCCAGTCCTAGTGAGAGAAGCTTAGTGGGGTGGGGGTGGGGCACCTCCATATGCATGGAGACAAGATGGATTTTTTTCCCCAACTCTTCCAGTATTTCACAGTTAGCACACCCATCATCAGAAATATCTTGAAGTCCTCCTCTCAAATCAAGTCAACAAGAGTCCCCACACTGCTGTTTTATACCCAGCTCTACTCTCTGCCAGATACACGAGGAAGGCAGAGAAGAGGAGAGAGACACCAAGAGGCTTCCATTCTAGCCAAGGACATAAAATATCTCATGAAACTTGTGCTAGCCAGAACATCAGCTCCCAGTGGAGGGCCCCTCTCCCCTGGCTCAGTCACCTGATGTCAATACCACCCACTTTTCTCCCTCCTCTCTAGAGGCACTGACACCATCACCCTTGTCCAGCTCTAACTCCCACGACACACTGGCCAAGGAGTGAGAGGTCAGACAGGCTATCCCATCACACCTGGTATGGATGTCCTTGGGCCCTGACTTGGAAAGGCCAGGGAAGCAAGGAGGGGACAAACATCCATTGAGTATCTCCCCAGCCAGGCAATTTTCATTCTCATTGTGTCTGTCCCTCTTACCCTTTCCCACATGGGGAATGCAAGACTGTGGGAGGTCTTGGGGCTTACCCAGGTCCAAGGGCTGGGTGGGAGTCAGATCATCCACGCCTGTCTGGCTTTCAAGCCCACTGTACATACTCTTGACACACCAGTGGTTTTCAAACATTTTTAGCAGCCGAGCTATTTTTTCCAAACTCGATTTTGGGCATATCCTCAACCATGTGAAATAGATCCAGCAGAGGGACTCTGCCTGGAATCGAGGTGCTCAGAGTCTGCCCACCCAATCACCCTGTCATCCACCTCCACAGGTGGCCTGAGGCTCCTTGGAACAACATGAGGGTCTGCGGCCTGGAGCTCAGGGCTCATCGAGAGGGCCTGAGTGCTTCCTTCAGGGCCACCCCCACCCCTGCCACACTGAACACAGAGCAGACATCAAATCCAGATGGGTAGGACCAACGGAATGGCGTGTTGCAATAGTGGGGCCTGTTCAGACAGAGCCTGATGCAATTCATCCATGTCTTTGCAGAAAATAACAGGCATGACAATCACTTCCACATCCCCTCCCCCCCCCACACTGTCTCCAGAGGCAGGGCAGGAGCCAGGGTCCCCATTTCACAGATGCAATTTTTGGCCTTCCCCAAGCCCACTGGACCTTGCGTCCTTCTCCTCTATCCCGGCTCCCTTTGTGTGGCCCATACATGGCTGTTGCTTAACTGTCGTTCAGTAAACATTTGGGATACAGCTTGATAAAAGATGTGTGCGCCCCCGTTACAGCTTCCCTGAGGGATAATGCCCCATAAATGTTAATGCGCTTTTGAAGACTTCATCTGTGGCCAAGTTTAAAGTCGAGGGTGGATTTGGGCTTTGGGCTGAGTCATTCTGGAATCCCCATTATAGGCCAAATCTTTTCTCGAGCATTTCAAGGGGTTTTCTCAAATTCTATAAATAGTTTAATAACGCCTGTGTAATCATCTATTTTTATCGCCAGCCTTCCAGACAGTTTCAGAAGTAATGAGGCTGCTCATTGAAAGTAGGATTTCACAAGTCTTCAGTTTCCGATTGCTTTCAGAGCGTGGCCTGTGGGCCTGGCCCTGAGAGGTGGGATCCCGGACAGCGTTTCTGCCTGGAGGAGGTGACCGAAGCGTCCTGGTAGAACTGGGTCCAGGCAGAAACTCTGGGAGCAGACTCTAGGAATCTCCAGAAAGCTGGATAAGCTGGGTTCTGGCCTCAGCTCCCACTTTCCTCCCACGGAAAACCCTGGACGAGACACTTGTCCGCTGTTTCCCTCGTTTCTCAAATTGGAGAATGTGGGCATAGTAACCCTTTCTATTTAGGGAGGGCTCTCAGCTTTTCTGGAGGGTTTTCACGTCTGTTTCATCACTGCATCACCTCGTTGACCCTGTGCCCATCAAATCATCTCTTTCCATTTTACAGATGAGGACACAGAGGCACAGACAACAATTAGCACGATAGTCACACAGTGACTTGACCAAACTATCTTGGTGTCTTTTTATTTTGCAGTCAGCTTGCTCCTGGAGAGAGCTCCCCACAGAGTGCTCTGCATAATGGGCGAGGCCTCCCTGTGCTGGGGCCAGACCCTGGTGGAGACCTGCCACCAAGCCCACGGCCGCTCTCTGGGCAGGACCACAGCCAGGCAGGGAGGAATCCCAATTCTGCAGAGCCCAGCCGGGCCCTGTCATCTGGGGGGACCTGCAGGGATGTGCAGAGCAGAGGCAGACAGCTGTCCTGTCTACAGGTGGGCCTTTTCAAACAGAACACCTGTGGGGGGAGAAAGAGCCCCCGAAGCAAAATCAGAGGCCTGGGTTCCAGCCCTACCAGCCTCAGAGGCTGGTCAGACCCCTGGACCTAGTCCTCCAGTGTGAGATGCTGTGTGGGGTAGAGCCAATAACACTTCTGGGAAATGCTTGCAAAACAAAACTGCTGTGTAATGTATGGTGGTACGATTACACCAAAATCAGGCAGGCTGCAGATGAGGCCAGGGTGCCAGCACCGGCATAGTCTACTAAGTGTCTGGCGACAGAGGGCTGCCCTAGGTCGTGGACCTCAGTGCTCCAGCCCACCTGTGCCTGGGGAGTGGTACCTGTGTCTACCTGAGGCTCAATGAGCCCTGTGACACCCTGCTTGGAGGAATTCCTGCTCATCCACCCACACTCCTATCTGTCAGACTGTCCAACCCTCTCTTCCTGCTTAGGCTGAAAGGAAAACTTGCAGCGTCTTCTGAGGGCTTTTCAAGGCCACAGCCACAGCAGATGCTGGCTCCCCCTTGCCTGAGAATGAGGCTTCACGCCTGCATAAGTGTGAGACAGAATTCCCACTGAATCAGCCCAACTTCTCAGCTTCTCCCCACTGCTCCCCAGCGCCGCTTCCCCCGCCCCCCTCCTACAGATCAGCACAGCTGAGCCTTACCTGACCTGGTTTTGCCAACCCAGAAATATTCTGGGTGCTGACACCCTGGGAAGCTTAGAAAATATCTCCAGAATGTTCGAGATTCAACTGGAAGTGGCTGATGGCAGGTCCCAGCCACAGTATGTTCCCTTTCCCTGGAGCCAAGTGCCAGGGAGAACGGTCAGTCACAGAGCATGTCTCCACTGATATTTTTTTATTAATAGTTAAAGGGCCGGCATTTGGGGTGTGAGTTTCGCATCTATTGATTAGAGCAGATTCAAGACCATCCCAATAATGTCACTCTCTCTTCATTCTTTTGGGTGGGACTCAAAGGGCGGTATTTGCCGCTAGCAAGCAGGGAATTTGACATGATGGTCAGGAGTTTCAGGCACGTGTGAAAGCCACACTGATGGTCCCAGGCCAGGGTCTGTGTTTGCAGTGGGCAGCTGTTGTCTCTGTCTGTGGTCTGCGTTTCTGTCGCAGGCCTGCCCAGCCACAGAATTGGCCGTATGTATGACATGGGTCTGGCCAATCAGGGAACCCCCATCTCCACATCCACAGTGATTGGTCTGAGGGATGGTCATGTGACAAGCAGGGCCAATCAGAATCCTTCCCTGAGAGTTGCAGGTTGGACGCTAGGAGAGAGGTGATCTGTCTTCCTTTGGCTCAGGAGCCATTATGATACATCCTAAGAGCTACACAGCCATCTTTGCCATCACAAAGGGAGACCCTGGCAGGAGAGAAAGTGAGGGACATGCACAAAGCCAAGACAAGCTGAGGCAGGAGCAGGGAGGACTAGCACCATTGTTTGAGCCCTGTGGACTGGCAGTGTCCTTGGACCACCCACCCAACCCCCTCACCCTCAATACCCCCCTGTCCCCAGCCCATGTAAGCTAGTTCAGGCCCTGTATGCTTAAGCTAGTTTGAGAGGGTTTCTGTCACTCGCAGCCGAGAACGCTATCTAATAGTGTCTGGGGGCAGAGCAGAAGGAAGCAGTGGAGTCACCAGGGCTTTGGCATCATGTGGGCAGGTGTCCAGGCCATGGGCCAGGGAGGTCAGGGATGCTCAGGGAAACATCCAGTGGGAAGAATATGCCCACAGGCAGGGAGCATGCAGGGCCCAGTGGACATCAGAACTCAAGGCAGGCAACCAGTCCCAGGGTGGAGGCTGCAGCCTTGTGCTCACACTGGCCCCTGGGGCACCTTCTCCCTCCAGACAAGATGGGGAGCTGGAGCAGACTATTGCCAGAGCTGAAGTGACCTGCAGGACTGAGCCAAGACTGGCAGCTGTGGCCACGATGTGGCTGTGATGGCCAGCTGTGAGTGCAGCCTGGTGGGCACGCCCCTTGGCTGGGGCTGCACACAGCCCGCCAGAAGGAGAGGGGTGGCCAGGTCTGGAGCTGGCTTTGGTGGACAGAATGACTCAGGATACAACGACCAGGAGGTCTCTCTGCCACTTGTTAAACACCTACTGTGCGCCAGATACATTGCACATGTCACTCCTTGAAGCCAAGGAGGTCTGTCTGACCCGGTCAGAGTGACGCCAAGATCTGGGTAATCCTTCCGTGATGCTGCCCCGAGTGGATGGCTGAGAGGCAGGGCCCACAGACTGCTGCCCAAGAAGGACCGCCCAAGACACAGATGCTGACCAGAGAGCCCTTTCTCCCGTCTCCTCCTCTCCTGACTCCAGGCTTTGCTGGAAGCACGCCCACCTAGCCTCAGCCCACCCTTCTTTCCGACTCTGCGCAGCCTGCAGTCCTGATCCCTGGCTCCCAGCCCCATTCCGTCCTCCTGCCCAGGGCCCGAGGATCTATTATTCCATCACAGAGAGGGGGGCCTGGTGTCGCTCTGATCAGTTCTTTTCGGTCCTAAGTCACAGAAACCAACTTGAAGTGGCTTAACATCCCTGAATCCTTTTTCGTGAGGATTCAGAGGTGTCTCATGGAGCCCAAAGGCCCCAGGAAAGAAAGGAAATGGCACCTTCAGGGTTCTCTCTCCGTCCAAGGGAGATTGATCTTCTGTAGTGTCTCCAGGTTCCCCTCCACAGACCAGCTCTAGGCTTGGGAATTGCCCTGCCTCTGCAGCCAGGTGCCAAGAAAGGACCACACTACCTTCTTTGAGGTGGAGGCTCCTGTCCTGAAGTTCCCCCAGATGATAATAACTGAGTGGGGCAGGAACTTGCCAGGAATTACCCAGGGCCAATTCCTAGGCACTGGGGGTGGGCAAGCAGGCCCTGGTCTGGGTAATAGGTACAGAGGAATGAGGGGAAATGGAGGAGGAAAGCCTGCAGTGGGCTTCACATGGCCGTGGCAAGCAGCACTGAGAGGACAGTCTGAATGAAGGGGAGGCTCAAGGCTGGGAAGAGCGAGACAGAACTCACAGATGACCCTGTCACAAGGGGTGACTCTGCAGAATGGCATGGCCTTACTTGATGCAACCTTCAAAAGGGAAAAAAGTCCCAAATAAACAAAGGAACCTCACTCTATGATAAAAATATTACCCACAAGAGTGAAACGAATGCTACGAGACAGCGCTGGAGCAGGGACAAGGGCTGGCACAGAGTAGGGGGAGCAATATACCTGGGGAGTGAATTGCCAGCCACAAAAGAGAGAAAAGGTGAATCGGGCAAACATACTCTCTGCTCTCCGGTCTTGGATTAAGAAAAGAATGGTGCAGCCTGTCCCCCTTGAACAGGCTGACCTCTTAGAAATGTCTCATCACTTATGGTGGAATGTTTACCCATCCAGGCCACACATGTTCACTGAGCACCCACTATGACCCAGGTACTATTCTAGGGGACATGGTGATGGATAAGACACACAAGATCCCTGACTTGGTGAAACTTTCTTTCTAGAAAAGGATCAGATCAGCAACAAAAATAGGACCTGATACAGGAGATAAGAGCTAGGAGAAAAATACAGCGGGGTCTGGCTGACGGGCCCTGGGGCTACTATTTTAGAGAGGCAGTTAGGGGAGGACTTCCTGAGGAGCTGACATTGGAGCAGAAACCTGAAGGGAGTAGAAGTTTGAGCTGAATAAAAAATAGAGCACCTTCTATTTGAAAATGACTTTCCCCTTTCCAATATAAAGAATTCTGTCAAATACTCTTTTTAAGCCCTGCAACCAATGGCCTGGGAGAAGGACTGGGACCAAATCATTGCTGCTGGGCTGTCACCAGCTCCCCAGTACCCATCCCTCCCACGTCTCATCCCAACTTCTCCAGGAAAAAGAAACTTCCTGCCAGCAGTAAATAAAAGTGCACTTTCTCCTCCCCACTGGGGAGATGGCAGCAGCCGCCTCCTCTCTGCACAGAGACAACCCAGAGTCACCGGGGATGGATAGCGTGGATGGGCAAATTTCCCCTGGTCATTTGTTTTAAAAGATGGAGAAGGAAATGATGGTGAGTTTGCAGGGACTGGTGGGCCTGCCCATCTGCTTCAGGAAGTTTCAGAACACACTGTGATCCTTGTGTCTTTCCCCCTCCCTTCTCTCAGGGCAGCATCTCCCTGCTACGGCTGCCGGCCGCCAGGGCGGGGGTGTTTTCCTCCTTTGCCTGTATGCAGCTGTTTTTGGCTTGACCACAGGATTCTATCATGCCAGAGTTCATGTGGTTATCCAGAGCGGGGAAGAATTTCCCAGAATGCCTTGAGAAACCTGAGACACTGAATGGCTTTCAGGGCTTATTGATGTGGCCGGTGCAGGAAATAGCAGTACGTCAATAAATAGTTTTAGGCAGGAAACGGGGCTTAAATGGTAGCCTTAAAGTTTGGGGAAAGGCACTAGGGGTTGCTGGGAGGGAGCCTGCCAGTCAGATGAGAACCTGGAGCCAAATACCAGACTTTGAAATGGCTGCCACCAATCTGAGGCCCCTGGCTGGTTCTGGATGCAAGAGGCTGTGGTTGAAGGCAGAGCCAGGGACCCAGGGGATGGCTGGTTTTAGTTGGCAGAAAAGAGCTCCTTGTTCCAGAGGAAATGCTGGCAACCTACCACATATGTGCCCAGAGGAGACACCGAGGCTGGTTTTTGGTGCCCTCTGGGCTGGGCATGTTCACAACCCATTTCCCCACCCTTCCAGTGAGAATCACCACGAGCTGGCAGATCACTCCACGAGTTCCACTGTCCTAATCAAAAAAGTCAAGTTTTGGGTTACAACCTGCCAATTTCTTTTTAAGGGACTGTTTTTCTGATTATGAAAAGAAACATTCACAGAAAAGTAAAGAAACTCAGAAAATAATAAAAAGTTAAAAAATAAAGGTCATCATAATTCCATTATTGAGAAACAACCACTGTTAACCCTTTGGATGTTTCTCATCTTTTTCCTTTTTTAAAAACAAATTTATTCATGGGTGAGATTATATAGTACATGCAATTTTGATTTTGCTTTTTTCACTTAGCATTAGATAGCCATTTTCCTGTGCTATTATAAACTTTTCATAAACATGATTTTTAATGGGTGCATGAATCATCATTTACTTAATCATTACCCTATTGTTGGAAGCTTAAGTTATTGAATTTTTGCATGCATTAAGCTTATTTTTCCTGTTATTTTTAATTATTTCCTTATGATAATTATCCAGAAGTGC
Source organism: Ceratotherium simum simum (assembly GCF_057802395.1). Taxonomy (NCBI): domain Eukaryota; kingdom Metazoa; phylum Chordata; class Mammalia; order Perissodactyla; family Rhinocerotidae; genus Ceratotherium; species Ceratotherium simum. The sequence goes on from NC_141913.1 coordinate 37,860,323, forward strand.
AATTACTGAGTCAAACAATAAGAACCCTTTGAAGGCTTCTTTTAAGATTTTTCAGGAGAGTGACACCAATTTACACTGCCTGTACAAGAGTGCCTGTCTCACTGCATCCTCACCAGCATTGACAATTATCAGTTTTTAAGCTTTGCTAATATTAGTAGGTGGAAAAAAAAAATGGTATTTTCATTAATTTCATTGCTACTAAGATTTAATTACTTTGTTTTCATATATTTATCAGCAATTTATGTTTTGACACATGAATTATCTTTTAATGCCCTTTGCCCATTTGTCCATGAGGGATTTAGTGTTTTTATTACAAATTTGAACAAGTTATTTATACATTAAGACCATTACCCTTTGTCACATTCATTGAAGATATTTTTCCCAGCATTTCAGTTGCCTTCTAAGTATGTTTATAATATTCTGATGCATTCCTCTGCTGTGTTAATGTAGAAAGCCCTTCTCCATCCAGACATTGGATGAATACTCAATTTAATTTTCTTTAAGTTCTTATAGTTTGTCTTTTTTTTTTTTTTTTTTTTTTCAACATTTACCTCTTTATTCCATCTGGAATTCATCTTAGGACTCAGTGTGAAGGGAGACTCTAAATTATCCCCCGACACACACACTTAGACAGCTGTCCCTGCATCGTTGCTTGAGTGAATAATGCTTCCTTAGCCACTGATTTGTGGTCCTCTGGGGACCATGTGATAAACTCTTATGGATGCCAAATTTGTTTCTAAGCTGTCTGATCTACCTATCCATTCTTATGTCAGTTCCACGCCCATTTAATTCTTAAAGCTTTAGGATAGGTGAAAAGTAACATACAAATTTACAAAAATCTACAATTTTGTTTGATTTTAGCTGTTTCCCCTGTTATTCTTCCAAATTGCTTTTAGGATCATTTTTTTCAAGTCTCCGTACCCCCTTTCCCTCCAAAAAGTTCCCATTGGAAAACCAAATACATATTGGTGTTAAATCTGTGAATTATTTCAAGAATTACCATCTTTACAATGCTGTCTCCCCATTAGGAATATTATATTTCTTCACTTGTTTACGACTTTCTCTTAATCTCTCGGTTCAGTTTTGCAATTTCTTCATAGAAATCTTGCACATTTCTTAATGATGTCATGTAAGAATTTTTCTTGCTTTATTAAATGAGCTTTTGTACATTAAAATATCTCACTGGTTAATCCTGTCCTAAAAATGCTGTTGATTTTTGTATATTAAGTTTCCATCTAAATACTCTTATTATTAGTTACTAAACTCTCTTGTTAATTCTAATCTTTATTAGAGAGTTCTCTTGGGTTTTTCGTATATATAACATATCAAATCATTTCATCTCTTTCCTTCCACGGGTCATGGATGTTTCTGCTGTTTTTCAATCAAGCCTATAGATGTAATATATTACATTTATAGATTTCCCGATACTAAATCATCCTTGCCTTTCTAGGATATAATCTTCTTGGTTATAATGGATCTATTTGTTATATTTCATTTAGGACTTGCACATGTATTCACATTAGAGAGATTGGCCTATAGACTTCCTTATTTGTAATTTACTATCATTATGAGATTTTGGTAATAGGGAACTGAAAAAGCCTATCGTTTTCTATATTCTTGATTGGTTTACATAGCAGAGCAGTTACCTAATTTTTTGAAAGTTTGAATCAACTTACTTATAAAAGTCATAAATTTAGAGACCTCCTTATAATAGGTAAGTCTTTCAGAACTTTGCATTTTATGATTTTTAGATTTTTCTGGCTTTTTGTTTTTTTTAGTAAAGTTTGGTGGTATTTACTTTCTAAAAAGTCATCTATTTCATTATTTTTTTCCAAAATCATCAGCATAGAGTTGTAAATAGTTTTGTTTTTTTTTTTTTAAAGATTTTATTTATTTTATTTTTTCCCCCCAAAGCCCCAGTGGATAGTTGTATGTCATAGCTGCACATCCTTCTAGTTGCTGTATGTGGGACTCGGCCTCAGGATGAACGGAGAAGCGGTGCCTCGATGCCGAGCACCCGGGATCCGAACCCGGGCCACCAGCATCGCAGTGCGCGCACTTAACCACCAAGCCACAGGGCCGGCCCTGTAAATAGTTTTTATAATGCTTTTTTATCTACTCCGTATCTATTTTCATACATTATTCATATTTCTAATTTTATTTCTGTTTCTTCTTTCTTGATTTTATATATAATTTTCTTTCTCTATTTTTTAAGTAATTAATTTCTGGCTTTATCTGTGTTATATCCTTTCATATACTTCCTTAGTTGGTGGTGGTTTTTTAATTTTTTGAGTTGGCTGTATAGATTAACACTTCGATAGAAGTACGTATAATGTGATCCACATATGTAATTTTAAATTCAATAATATATTTTACTTTACCCAGTATATCCAAAATTTCAACATGTAATCAATATTTTTAAAATATGAGACATTTTACATTCTTTTTTTCCTGCTAAGTCTTCAGAAACTGGTGTCTCTTTTTACACTGACAGCATCTCAGGTTGTATAAGCCACATTGCAACCACTCACTTGTCTCATGTGGCTCGTGGCTACCACACTGGACAGCACAAGTTTAGAGGATATATTTGCTTTCTTTTTTTAATAGCCAAAATACTTAAGACTATAAATTTACCTTTCATTGTAGCTTTGACCACATCCCACAAGTTCTTATAGCTCTTTATTTCCTATTATTGTATATTTGATTACATCTTTATTCCATCTTTCTTTAGGAGAATATCTTTTAAACATCCAAGTATTTGGCTGTTTGTTTAATTTTCTTCATTCTCAGTCGAAGTATCTAACTTATAGAATTTCTGTGTTTTCAGATTTATAGTGGAATCACAGCTTACAAGGCTTGTTTTCATTTAGGCTTATTAATTATGTTATTTAAATCATCTAAGTAATTTATTTTGTTAATCAGCCATAAAATACTAGTGGTTTCATTTCCCATCACTATTCTTTCTTTCTATTTTTTTCTTATATTTCAATAGCTTTTGTTTTATGTATTTTGAGTATGCTATACAGTATATAATGTTTTATATATATTATGGATTGTGTCTTTTATCTATGTAAATAACCTTTTTATTTTATATAATGATTGTTATCTTGAAAACTACTTTGATTTTACTAGTGTTTTAATTTTATTTTCTTTTGCCCAAAATTATTTTTACCTATCCATTTATTTTATATCTCCTATTTTCAGTTCTGCTAGTGGTTACTAGTGTTTTCTTTTAACATTTTTTGTGTGTGTGTGAGGAAGATCAGCCCTGAGCTACATCCATGCCAACCCTCCTCATTTTGCTGAGGAAGACCGGCCCTGGCCTAACATCTGTGCCCATCTTCTTCCACTTTATATGGGATGCCGCCACAGCATAGCCTGACAAGCAGTGCATTGGTGCGCACCCAGGATCCAAACCCAGGGCTGCCAGCAGCAGAGCACACGCACTTAAACACTGCACCACGGGGCCAGCCCTCTTTTAACATTTTTAAAGGCAATCCTTAACTTCTATTTCTCTATTTACCAGACTTAAAAAGAAGCAATATGGGCCGGCCCGGTGGCACAGTGGTTAAGTGTGTGCACTCCTCCTCGGTGGCCTGGTTTCACAGGTTCAGATCCCGAGCATGCACCGATGCACCACTTGTCAAGCCATGCTGTGGTGGCGTCCCATATAAAGTAGAGGAAAATGGGCACAGCTGTTAGCTCAGGGCCAGTCTTCCCCAGCAAAAAGAGGAAGGTTGGCATCAGATGTTAACTCAGGGCAGTCTTCCTCACAAAAAAAAAAAAGAAGAAGCAATAACCTGTGAATCTCTATGGTCTAAATTATGAAATTTTGTGTGCTTTACGATCTTCTGTCCCTCTCCCACCAGTATTTATCAGTCCTTAGTAATTTAATCTTGGATTATTAAATCACTACTACTATGAAATGCTTATTCAAATTACATTTAATAATTAGATATCTCTTCTTTCAAGGGTTATTTCCAGCTTCTGACTCAATCTTTTTTTTTTTTCCTGAGGAAGATTTGCCTGAGCTAACATCCATTGCCAATCTTCCTCTTTATGTATGTGAGCTGCTGCCACAGGATGGCCACTAACAGATGAGTGGTGTAGGTCCATGCCCAGGAATTGAACCCTGGCCACAAAAGCGGAGTGTGCCAAACTTAACCGCTAGGCAACCAGGCCTGGCCCCTGACTCAATCTTATAACCAAAATTATAATTACTTATTTTGACTTCACTTCGTAAGTCTACCTAGTTTCAGTTTTCGCTTCCGGTCCTTCTATACCATGATTTCCTCAGAGTAGAGTAATAAATTTTGTTGGCTGGAGCACGCATTTGAGAAAGTTTTTAATTTTTTAAATTATTTTTGAATTGTGGTTAAAAAAAAAACACATAACATAAAATTTACCATCTCAAACATTTCTAAGTGTATAGTTCAGTCATGTTAAGTATAGTCACACTGTTATGCAATCAGTCTCCAAAATTTTTTCATCTGGCAAAACAGAAACTATAACCCATTAATCAACTCCCCTTTGCCCCCTCTCCCCAGCCTCTGGCAACCATGATTCTGCTTTCTGTCTCTATGAATTTGACTACCCTAGGTACCTATATAAGTGGAATCATACAGTATTTGTCCTTTTGTGACTGGCTTATTTCACTCAGCATAATGTCCTCATGGTTAATGCTGTGGCAGGTGTCAGAAAAGCCTTCCTTTTTAAGACTGGATAATACTCCGTTGTATGCATACACCACATTTTGTTTATCCATTCTTCCGTCAGTGGACACTTGAGTTGCTTCCACCTTTTGGTTATTATGAATAGTGCTGCTATGAATACAGATGTGCAAATATCTCTTCAAGATGCTGCTTTCAATTCTTTTGGATATATACCCAGAAATAGAATTATTGGCTCATATTGGTAATTCTATTTTTAATTTTTTATTTTATTTTATTTTATTTGTGAGGAAGATCAGCCCTGAACTAACATCCATGCTAATCCTCCTCTTTTTGCTGAGGAAGACCGGCTCTGAGCTAACATCTATTGCCAATCCTCCTTTTTTTTTCCCCCAAAGCCCCAGTAGATAGCTGTATGTCATAGTTGCACATCCTTCTACTTGCTATATGTGGGACACAGCCTCAGCATGGCCAGAGAAGCGGTGCGTCGGTGCGCACCAGGGGTCCGAACCTGGGCCACCAGCAGCGGAGCGCACACACTTAACCGCTAAGCCGTGGGGCCGGCCCTCTATTTTTAATTTTTTGAGGGATCACCGTGCCATTTTTCATAGCCACTGCACCATTTAATTCAAGATAAGCATGTAGATGAGATTATTTTTAATTATCTCCGATTCATTGTGTATTTTATTATTTATTTATTTATTTATTTATTTTGGTGAGGAAGATTGGCCGTGAGCTAACATCTGTTGCCAATCTTTCTCTTTTTGCTGAGGAAGATTGGTTCTGAGCTAACATCTGTGCCCATCTTCCTCTATTTTATGTGTGGGATGCTGCCACAGCATGGCTTGATGAGCGGTGCATCAGTCCGCGCCCAGGATTCGATCCTGCGAACCCCAGGCCGCTGAAGCGGAGCTCGCGAACTTAACCACTACGCCACCAGGCTGGCCCCTAGATGAGATTTTTTTAAAAACATTTGCTTGTGTAGAATGTCTTTATCTTGCTTTCACTCATAGCTGGGTGTGTTCTTTTCACCTCAAATATATGAAGATGTTGCCTCAATGTCTCCGAATTTTAACATCAAATATAGAAGTATAATGCCAATCATATTTTTGTTCCTTTGTAAGAAACCTAGCTTTTTTTTTTCCTTCTTAGCTGTTTTTAGAATTTTTCCTTTTTCTTGAAATTAAAAAAGAAAATTTTCCTGCTAAGTATAGGTAGTGGGGGTCTGGAACATGGTGAACCCTTTTACCTGAAGAGTTAGCTCTTTTTTGTTTGTTTGTTTGTTTGTTTGTTTTGTTTTCAACTTAGTTTTTCTCTCTGTTCTCTTTTTGAAAACCTCTATAATTCACAGGTTAGATGTCCACTCTGTCTTCTTTATCATTTTCCTTCCTTTTTTTTTCCATCTATTTATCTTTGTCTTCAGCTTTATAGTCATGGAAGGGCTTACGTTCATTCAAGTTCTAGTATTGGGTGACCTTGATCAAGGCTTTTCATCTCTTTATGCCTCAGTTTCCTCCATTATAAAATGAGAACGATGATGCCTGCCCCTGCTCTGATCACAAGTTAATGAGGGTAGAACCACCGAAAGATTCCTGACTTCAAGACCAGCAGTACAGGGCCCTTTGCAGGCTCTGGGGTGACAGGCAAACTCATTCATTCATTCACAGGTACCCAGAACACCACAGGGCAGCCCCTATGGGGGCTGCCTGCTCTAGGCTCTGTACTAAGGAGAAGATACAAAGCCATCGAAGGTGCTGGGTACCCACTACTTTTGAAGTCCCTGGCTAAACCCAGGAGACTCTTTGAGGGACCCTGCCCTGGCTCAGACTCCAGGATGGGAGACAAACAACAGGACCCCATGTACTGGCAAACCACAGTTGTACACAGGTAGACATTTCAGTGGGAAATGAGTGGACAGGCAGGAGGCCTGAGGGGTTGGCATGAGACCCATGAGATCTATGGGCATGAGTAGACTTCCAGGGGACAGTCTGGACAAATGGCGTAGTGGAAAGTTCAGACTGGGAGAGTGATTTAAAAACACCATTAAAAGGGTGGGGGAGCTTGGTCTCCAGTTGGGTTCAAATTTCAGCTCTGCCATTGCCACATAGCCATGGGCAAGTTGGGGAACTTCTCTAACCTCGGATTCACCATCTATACAGAGGGACAATAATAGGACCTGCCTCATAGGCTCAGTGTGATGATTAAATGAGATGTTACCATTAAGATGCTTGGTCCAGCGTCTGGTCCACAGATAGTAGCTGTTGCTGCTGCTGCTGTTTTACATACACATACACACGCACACACTTCAAGCGGATGAAACTGCGAGTTATAAGCTGTGACCCAGGCTCATCAGAAGCTGGAACTGGAGGGACTTCTCTTAGAGGTCTTCTCCTCCAGCCCCTAATTTGCCAGCTGAGGAGGCTGAGGTCCCGTCTGCCCTTTTAGATTTCTAGATGCCACTTTCATCAGACACAAGGGACAGACATTAACCAAGTCATCTCTGAGGACCTTCCACCTCTGGAGATTCTGAGATTCTGGCATTGAGGAAGATGCTCAACCAAAATAAGCAGGGGGAGGGGTACTGGCCTGTGGGAATGGCCTGGGTCATGTTCTACAACCTGTTCCCTCCCAGACCCAGAATCTTAGTGTTATCTTTGAGTTTTCCTTTTCCGTCACCCCTATAACCCACCACTTAGCAAGTACTCTTTACCTTGTCTCTTGTCCCTTGTACCAATTCTGTATCAGTCAGCTATTGCTGCTTAACAAACATCCATAGAAACCTCAGTGACACACAACAATAAGCATGTATTTAGATTTTGTGTGTACAACTTGGCTGGGGGGTGAACTGGTCTAGGCTAGACTTGGGTGGGGCCTTGCTCCACACTTCTCTTACCACCCCACTGGGACCATTGGGCCTACCCAGAAATGGTCTTCTCATGATGATGGAAGAAGCATAAGAGAGTAAGCATAAATACTTAAGGCCTCTTAAGGCCTAGGATCAGAACCAGCACCCTGTCACTTCTGCCTCATTCTGTTGGCCAAAGCAAGTCATCTGGCCAAACCCAAAGACAAGGGGTAGGGGAAATATATTTCTGATCATCATCTAACCTACCAAAAATTCTTATTGTTCAGTTGCCAGAGATTTCAGGTTTTTATTTCATTCTGCCTGGACTTCTATAGTATCCTCCTGCTTGGTCTCCACACCTCAGCCATATTAACCTTCTAAAGAACACTGGTATGACCATGGCATTTCATGACCCACCCAAAGCCTTCCCTCCGACTGTCACACAACACCCAGCTCCTTGGCTGTTTTCTGTTGTCCATACTCTAGCCCCACCTTTCTTTCCCAGCCCTGCTTCCTGTTTCTCCTCTCGACTCCACTGATGCTGGACCCGGGCTGGGTTATACCTTCCTGTTCCCCAAACACCCAAGTGCCTTCCCTGTGCCTTCCCCTTTGTTGTCATTCTTTCCCCCTGAAATATCCGATATTCCCATGTCCGAATCCTAGCTCTTTCAAGGCCCTGATTTCCAGTTGAAAGTAATAACTCCTACCTCTGAGCTCCCAAAGTCCCTTCATCTGGACCCTTCCAATGGCTTTGAATACCTTCTCCCTTGTATCGTAGTTATGAGTGAACATGTCTTATCCTGGCTCCTAGTGCAGTGCCTGGCACATAGTGAGGCAATAATATTTTTGAGGATGAATGAATCAATGAATGAATACCTCTAATTTTCCTACTATCCTCTAGGCCCCTTGCGGTCAAGGGCTGTAGTTGTGTGTCTGCCCCAGTGCTGGGTCCAAGATGGACCTCAGTCGCCCATTGCCGACATGTACGGGGCAATGTTCTGGTTACCCACCCTGATGTGGAGGGCATGATTTGAGGGTTAGCAGAGGGAGATAGTTTAGCCACAGGGAGTTGAATGGGGACCCTGATGACTCTAGGAAAGGTTTCATCTCCTCCTTCATCTCATTCCCCCCACCTCAGTATTGGGGTCAGTGAAGCAAGGCTGAGCGGTTCCCAATCAGGGGACACCGAAGAAGAGGTGCTGTGGCCAAGGGTCAGGGTGGACTTGCTGCCCCCAGTGAGTCCCCAGCATTCATACTTCAGCCACAGGTCACTCATCCCTGTCCTCATTGAACACATGGGGTTTACCAGTTGCCCAGGACCGACCCTTAGACAGCAGGCACTCAGCAGAGCAAGGTGGTGCCCGGGTCCCTTCTTCCCGGCGAGGCTGACATGGTCTCTTGTGCCTCCGCAGAAGGACTTCACGGTGCGGGAGGAGCTGCAGCAGCAGGACGTGGAGCGCTGGCTGGGCTTCATCACCTTCCTGTGCGAGGTGTTCGGCACCATGCGCAGCAGCACGGGCGAGCCCTTCCGCGTGCTCGTCTGCCCCATCTACACCTGCCTCAGGGAGGTAAGAGACCCGCACGGCCTGCCCCCTGCCCTCCTGAGAGCGCCGAGCTGGAATGTCTGTAATCAAGTCATCTCAGATGCTCCAGGAAAGCAACAAGCCCCCCCAAAAGAAAGTATCACTAACTCAGACTGCAGTAATTGATAATCTAGAACACTGACTGCATAGAAGGAGCCTACAGTACGTATTATTTGAATGAATGGATCTTTGGACTGGATTGGTTTACCACTGAATTATTTATTTTAAAAAAATATTTGCTTCTAAATTTCATCTGAAAAAGAAATAAATAAGAATAACCAAGAAACTTTTGGGAAGCAAGAGGTTATGATGCCCTACCAGGTGGTCTAACCTACTTTAGAGGGTCACGCTGGCTGCTCTTGGGATAGAATTGGAAAGGGCAACCATGGACGCTGGGAGCTCGTTTGGGGGCTGTTGGTGTCATCCAGTGAGAGGCTGGAGGCTCAGAACACAGCCGTGAGAGTGGGGGGTGGTGGGGCTGCTGTTTGCATTCCAGTTATATTTTTGAGTTAGAACCAACAGGCCCTGCTGACGTGATATATAGAGAAGGCGGGAAGTGACACGGGCTCCTCGTTACCAGCCTGGTGGCACCATTTTCTGGGATGATGAAGGCTGGAAGAGAAACAGAGTGGGGATGAAAACTAGGAGTCAGTTTTTAATGTTTGGTGACCTGTTGGAGCTGTCCCCAGGGAGCTGTCCCGCGGTTGCTGGGGTAGAAGTGTCTGAAAATCAGGAAGAGGTCAGCCCTGGGGACACAGGATTGAGTGTTGTGTGACGTGTCAGTGAGTACCTGGTGCTCAAGGCTGAGGACTGGATGGGGTCACCCAGGGAGAGGGTGTAGATGGAAGAGAGGACAGGAGCCAGCCGGAGGCGGGAAGGAGGAGGCGGCAGGGAGGAGGCAAGCCAGGAGGTCAGAGGAGGCTCCAGGAGAGCTCCACAATCATCACAGCGCTCCGTCAAGGGAGCGGGAGGGGGGCCAGCCGGCACTGCTCATGTGCTGTCCCCTCCCCCTCAGCATCTGGTCCCAGGATGAAGGGAGGAACAGCCTCTGTGGAATCTATAGGACCAGGACAGAGACATGGGCTGGGTTTGGCAACAAGGAGATCAAGGGGCCTGTGGTGTCAGTGGAGTGAGCACACAAGCCACACTGGGCCGCACTCAGGAGTCGGTGGGGTGAAGGTGTGAGTGTGGACAAGTCTTTGGAAAAGTGTTTCTGTGAGAGGTGGCAGGGAAAGGGGAGGTATGGGGTCAAGGGACATTTTTGTGTTTTTGAAAGAAAAAAGGTAACAGAGCAATTTCAGAGAAGAGAGGGGGTATTGGTAAATGTTTTTGAAGCATCCCCTTATAAGACAACAGCGTGCTTGTTCGAGACCATGTGGATGCTCATGAAAGGAGAGCGCACAGGCCTCTCTTGAGCACTTTGTGAACCCGTGAGCCTCTGCCACCCCACATAGCCAAACATGTTTCTTAACAAATGCAACTTATGTTCTGGATTCAGACAATGACCTCTCCCAACTTTATTTCACTCTCAAATGTCTTAAGCTCAGAAGCAGCACCAAGAGGGGCCATAGCTTTGCCATTTGTGTCCCTTTGCAATGATTTGGAGGCAGGGGGCTGGCCCGGATGGCCTCTTGGGGTCCTTCCATCCCTGCCTGAGTTGCCATGGGCCCCTGACAACCCAGCTCAAGGCAGGGAGCAGCACTGTTCTAGGGCAGTGACCTGGAGTGCCCCAACACGTTCCCTCTGCGTGATCTGGGCACCTCCTGGTGTTGCCGTCACCTGCTCCCCCGAGAAGGAAGAGGGCTACAGCTGAGCCCTGGCCCTGGCCACTGGGACACTTCTAATACTGCCTGAGGGGGTGCAAACTTTCTGGTCTGAGATCCGGAAGGTGCCAGGAGATCTGCACAGACCAGAAACAGGGAGCCTCTCCTAATGCACGCTTGTTAGATGCATTAAACGTTTCCGGACGGTTTCACCAACACAGACCCCTGCCATGCCCATGGTAAACTTGGAGAGTAAATAAATCATCGATGGCTTTCACCATTTTGTAAAAGAGGAGACGAGATCCCCGTGTTCCAAGCTATATGCCTGAAGCCACATAGTGAGATGATTCAAAAGCATGAGCCCAGGGGCCAGGCTGCTGCCTGGGTTCAACTCCTGCCTCCACTGTGTTTTAGCTGTGCCGTCTTGGGGGAGAGTTCACCTGTTCTGAGCCTCATCTGTAAAGGGGGATGATGCTGCTTGTTCTGCAGGGATTTGGGGAGGAAGACATGGCATGGAGAGAGTGCTAAGTGCACTAGGGCAACTAGGTCAGAATGTGGAAGAAAATGCCCAGGGGACTGGTTCTGGGGCAGGGCAGCTCTCAGAGAGCTGGGCATCTGTCCTCCAGTCTGACTTAGGGCCTGGGCACATGCCCAATCTTAAAGGGGCACAGGGACTCACTGCCCTGCCCAGGCACACACAGTTGGTCCATGCCAGAGCTGGCCTGGAGCTCCTGAACTCCCGATCCCAGGCTTTTTCCAGTAGAGAACTTGACTTCCCCAAAATAGGTCTTAAGAAAGATGGGACATAAAGCGGTGCCCTCTCAGTCCCTTTGGAGAGACTATACGTTTCGCAGCCCCCTGGACACCTCTTCATTCTTAGAGTCAGTTGCTGCTTCCCCTACTCATACCCAGGCCTGACTGACATGCCCAAAGCAGGTAGAGTCAGCTCTAGGAAGTTTCTAGAAGCCAAAGGCAGTGTTGCTGCCTCCCTCCATGTTGGAAAAGTTTAGGCTTTTCCCCTGGGGCCATGCAGATGGCTGACCCCAAATCTCCAGGGCCCGCCCCACCCTGGGGTCCTCCCAACTCCCAGAGCCGCCCCCGGGTGGCATTTCCAGCTGCCCTCTAGACACATCCAGGTCAGGCCTCAAGCCTGTCCAACAAGATGTGGCTGGAGCTGCACCCCAGGGCCCTCCTGCCCAGTCTGGGTCTTCATGTGAGCCCAGACCCTCCCTTCCTGCCTCCCTGCGGCCAGGCAACAGCCCCGGAACCACCTCCTCTCATGGTCAATGGGCCACCCACTCCATCCTCTGCTTCTCCACCGCCCCCCATGGCCTCCCCCGCTCACTCCTCTTTCCTCTTTCCCCGATTCCCCTGAGTCAGACACAAACCCACGGGCCATCTTGGTGTGACGAGTCTCATTTAGAACAAACCTAAGGGTAAGATACACAATCCTCACAGCCCAGCCCCAGTCTCGGGGTCCTCATGCTCACAGAGGCCACCTTCACTGGACCTGGGACTCACTTGGCCTCCGGGCCCCATCAGACTGGAGGAGCTCAGCTCGCTGAGAGCCACCCTGCCCTAGAACCAGTCCCCTGGGCATGTCCTTCCACACTCTGACCTAGTTGAATTAACCGTTTTCTCAGTTACCCAAGCTTGAAACCTTGCACTCCATCCTTGGAATCTCCCTCTTCCTGGCCCTGACATCTCCTCCCAGGCCCAGCTCAAGTCACCTCTTCTGGGACGCTCTCCTGCCCCCGCCCCCAGCAGAGCACACAGGCAGCTCTCTCCTCCGCGGGGCAGGGCACTCCATCCTTATAGCTCCCTCCTTTTCACATCGCCTGATAGTGGTATTTAATAATGATAACAGCACATTGCACCACGTGGAAGGCATTGTCCAAAGCATGTCATGCGTTCTTTTCTCTTTTAACTCTGACAACACCCTGAAGATTATCATCCCCATTTTCCAGAGAAGAGAGGGGTCAGGCAGCTTGCTCAGGGCCACACAGCCAGCAGGCAGCAGAGTCAGTATTGGAATCCAGGTCTGACCGCCGGAGTCCCTGCTCCTAACCATCCTGCTACACTGCCCTGTGAGCCGAGCAGCAGCTCCTCTTGTTCTAGTCTCTATTCGTAACCTGCTACGTGGCAGAAGCCAAGTAGATCTTTGTGGAATTAATTCTGCTTTTGCCATAAATAACATGTGCCAGTCAGAGATCCTTCTTCGAGGGATGGAGAAGAATAATTTTTAGTGAGCCCTTTTATTCTGTAAGAGGAAAAGTTTTCTGCCAAGATGGTTTTCACAACAACTGAAGAGAATTATTGGTGACCCGAAGCTGCATGAGTCTCCTTGCTCTCCTGTTTACCTCTCATATTTGCCTCACGAGCTCTTTTTAATTTCTTAATGTTTTTTAAATTTTATTGTGTTAAGAATACTCAACATGAGATCTACCCTCTTAACAGATTTTTAAGTGTACAGTACAGTATTGCTGTCTCCAGGCACACTGTTGTACAGCAGAGTTCTAGAATTTATTCAGCGGGCATAACGGAAATTTTGTACCCCCTGACTAGCAACTCCCCATTCTCCCCTCCCCCAAGCCTCTGGCAACCATCATTCTATTCTTTGCTTCTATGAGTTTGACTATTTTAGATACCTCATATAAGTGGAAATATGCTTATTTGTTGTTCTGTGACTGGCTTATTTCCCTCAGCATAATATCTTCCAGGTTCATCCACGTTGTGGCATATGGCAGAATTTTCTTCTTTTTTAAGGCTGAATAGTATTCCACTGTATATACATATACCACATTTTTTAACCTATTCATCTATCAGTGGACATTTAAGTTGTTTCCACATCTTGGCTACGGTGAATAGCACTGAAATGAACATGGGAGTGCTAATATCTCTTTGAGATCTTGATTTCAATTCTTTTGGATAAATATCCAGAAGTGGGATTGCTGGATAATGTGGTAGGTCTATTTTTAATTTTGGGGGGAACCTCCCTGTTTTCCATACAGCTGTACCATTTTGCATTCCCACCAACAGTGCACAAGAGTTCTAATTTCTCCACATCCTCACCAACACTTTTTGTCTTTTGAGTTGTTTTGTTTTTTTTTTATAATAGCCAGCCTAACAAGTGTGATTTGCATTTCCCTGATGATTAGTGACATTGAGCATCTTTTTATATACCTGTTGGCCATTTGTATGTAGTCTTTGGAAAAATGTCTATTCAAGTCCTTAGTCCATTTTTTAAACCCAGTTATTAGGTTTTTTGCTATTGGGTTGTAGGGGTTCCTTATGTATTTTGAAAATTAATTTCTTATCAGATATATGGTTTGCAAATATTTTCTCCCATTCTCTGGGTTGCCTTTTCACTCTATTGATCATTTCCTTTGCTGCACAGAAGCTTTTTAGTGTAATGTAGCCCCACTGGCCTATTTCTGCTTTTGTGCTCTTGGTGTCACATCCATGAAATCACTGTGAAGACCAACGTCATGAAGCTTTTCCCCTATGTTTTCTTCTAGGAGTTACGGTTTCAGGTCTTATGTTTAAGTCTTTAATCCTTTTTGACTTGATATTTCTGTATGGTGTAAGATAAGAGTCCAGTTTCATTCTTCTGCATGTGAATATCCCATTTTCCCAGTACCATTTGTTGAAGAGACTATCCTTTTCCCATTATGTTTTCTGGGCACCTTTGTCAACAATCAGTTGACCATATATGCATGGATTTATTTCTGGGCTCTCAATTCTGTGCCATCGGTTTATATGTCTGTTTTAATTACTGTAGCTTTGTAATATATTTTGAAATCAGGCTGTGTGATGCCTCATGATTTGTTCTTTTTCAAACTGTTTCAAGATTGTTTTCGCTATTTGAAGTCTTTTGTGGTTCCATATGAATTTTAGAATTGTTTTTTCTATTCCTGCAAAAACCGCCATTGGAATTTTGATAGGGATTGCATTGAATTTGTAGGTCACTTTGAGTAGTATTGACATTTTAATAATATTAAGTCTACCAGTCCAGGATCAGGAACAAGACAAGGGTGCTTACTCTCACCACTACTACTCAGCATGGTACTAGAAGTCCTAGCCAGAGCAATTGGCAAGAAAAACAAATAAAAGGCATCCAAATCAGAAAAGTAGAAGTAAAATCGTCTCTGTTTCCAGATAGCATGATCTTCTCTAGAGAAAACCCTAAAGACTCCACAAAAAAAGACTGTTAGAACTAATAAATGAATTCAGTAAAGTTGCAGGATACAAAATCAACATACAAAAATCAATTGCATTTCTATACACTGATAACGAACTATCTGAAAAGGAAATTAGGAAAATGATCCCGTTTACAATAGCATCAGAAAGAATAAAACACTTAGGAATAAAGGTAGCTAAGGAAGGGAAAGACTTGTACACTGAACACTACAAAATATTGATGAAAGAAATGAAGGAAGACACAAACAAATGGAAAGACATCCCTCGAGCTCTTTTTTAATAGCATTCTAAGGACCCCGTCATCCTGCCGAGGTCCTCAGCCAAACTGTGACTGTGAGGGTTCCACACAAAGGAGGGGTGTAATAAGTGTTTGTTGCCTGAGCTGAAGGTGTTGTCATCCCCCACCTCAGCGGAAGCTGACCTGCCAAGCTTCAGGTCTGGCTCACCGAGCACCATCCTCCCCACTCTGCCTTTTCCTGACCCTACAACACTCTCTCGGCCCCCTCCTCTCCTCTGTCACCTCTGTGACCCAGTGGTGATTTTGCTAGACTCCTCCCGGTTATCACTGAATGCTTCTCTCTGGGCCCCTGACTTCAAGAGCTTTGTCAAAAATTCCTCTGGCAGGGGATGCTGGAGTGGTTTTAACCCTTTACACCTGTTTCTTCTGAGCAGACTTTCCCGGCACCGGGGGCCTGTTTCTCTCCACTCCCTCTCATCCTTTCTCTCTCCATTCCAATGCCCCCAGCCCATCTCTACCGCTGATTGCCATCCTCCTGCCCTCTTCTGAGTCTGGCAGCCATAGCCAGAGGTCAGGACTGGAGAAAAGGAGGGGGTGCCTCTGTCAGTAACCTCTCATCCCTCTGCACCCCGCTCTGACCCCAAGCAACCTCTCCCTCTGCTTGGCTCCCTTGCTCTCATCGCCCCCAGGCCCCAGAAACCCCTTCCAGAGGATGGGCAGGGAGGGAGCAGGTGCCTCTGAAGGGTGTCTCCGAGGGGCCCCCCCCCCCCCCCCCCCGCCCCCTGGGATGCAACTGGCTGGGCTCCTAGAGAAGAAAGCCGGCAGGCGTGGGCTGGGGAGGAGAACACAGAGGGCAGCAGTCAGGCTTCTCAGGAAATGAAATTGCTCCATGCAACAATGAGAGAGCTACTTTTTTAACTTTTTGCGTGAGCGTGCATTCAATTGCTCACATTGTTTTGGCTCCAGGGGAAATCTGACCTCGGAAAAGACTGAGATGAAGTGGGTATGGGTGGAGATCCTCTGCTATTTCACAAGGCTAAGGGAGTCAAGCAGAACATTCTTCAGTGGTACCTTTCCAGTGGGACCATGACTCCCTTCCCGAGAACAGGACAGGGGGCTGCATTCAGCTGCCCAGCTGGGGCCAGGGCAGGGCCCGCTGTGGCCAGAGGAGGCCGAGGTCGACTGTGCCTGGGGTACCGATGGGCCCTAACAGGGAATGGAGATTTGAAATTATCCTCCATCCAGCCCAGAACTCTTGATCCTGCATCTTAGGAAGCTTTTACAAAATTCCAGGCCCCTCCTTCAACCATAATCGGTTGACTTTCTGGGGATGGGGTTTGAAGGGGGAAAAAAAAGATTTAAGCTCTCCGTGTGACTCCAGTGTGCAGCCGAGGTTAGGAAACATGAGTAGTTGCATCTCAGGTGCATTTAGTGGGCAGGCATGGAGGAGCAGGGAGCGCTGTGGGAGGGCACAGCTGGAGGAGCCACAGAGACCTGAGTTTGAATCCCAGCTCTGCCACTTACTAGCTGGGGGGCTTTAATCTAATTCGTTCATCTTTCCGAACCTCAATTTTCTATCTGTAACATGGGAATCATGGGAATAATACTCACTCTGCAGGTTTAAGCCTGAAAATAAGTGAAATGTTCATGTAAAACATGTGGCACGTGACAGCCCGTCAGTGAGCTAACACATTGGGTATTTCTGTTGAAAGCAAACTGTATTCCAGGCATCGCTCAAGAGAAGTATCACACTGCAGACAGGCCCAGAAAGTAAGGTCCATTCTCCTACCTGGGCACCAAGGCCCCCCACAAACAAACACAACCCCCCTTTCCTGGGGAACTTCTCATGAGTCCTCTATGGTTCCAGCCACACTGTTCCCGTTGTACTTCAACAGAAGGCCTCTCGCATTCTTCCTGCCTTGAGGACGAGCTTCCTCCTCCTCCTGCCTGACCCTTGCCCACCTTCAAGCCCACTCGCAAGTCCCACCACATCCCGCCCTGAGTTACTCCTCCCAGAACATCCTATAGAACCAGTGTCCACACAGGGCTACCGATGCCTGGTCTCTGGACATGTCCTTTGCCAGGTGGTTGTATTAATGCCTTGTGACCTCTTCTTGGTTGCTTTGAGATCATTTCAATCTTTCCTTGGAGGCTAGGTCTCATCTCTCACGTCACCCTGACTGCATTTTGCTCACGACTCTGTGTTCATTCGTCAGCAGTGACTTGGTTTAAGATGATGCTACTTTCTTATTGAACTGCAGAGTTTCCTAGTTGTACTAGAAGGAGGGAGTATGAATTGTGATCCCTCCCCAAAAGGCGTACAATCCACTTGTCTACCACATCCACAGAAATTAAGCACCCAAGAACATTTATGATGGGTTGTACAAATATGGGGGGGGGAGTTTAGGGGTGTGGGCAGCTACTGGGGACAAAGGGGAGGGAGAGCTAGAGCTTAAGGGTAAGCAGGCTTTGGACAGGTAGGCGGAGAAGGAGAAAGTCCTCTGGGAAGAAAAGTTTTAGCGGAGACATGGAGGCCAGAATAAGCGTGGCCCATCTGTGTCGGTGTGGGAGAGAGAGGGCCTTATGGGTGAGTTATGGGCCCACACTGGCTCCCAGCGAGGCATTCTGGTGGACACAGGATAATAGAACCTCTGAAAGTTTTTAAGCCACAGAGCAACACCATGGAAAGTATAAAGGAGAGTTTATTTATTCATTCAACAAACACTGAGAAAAATGCTACTTCTTTATTGAGCTGAAAAGTCTCCTAGACACATTTCCTGGTGGAAATGTGCTGAGATAACAAAGTCAGATAAGTCTGGGCATTCCCTGGCCAGAGGGACCCGCGGGTAACTCAGTGCACAGTGGAAAGTGCAGAGCTCAAAATAAGGCGAGAGTGGGAAGCAGGAATGTGGGAGCCCAGATGGCAGACGAAACAAGGAGATCTGCCTGGCAAGGGCATCTGAGCAGAGAACAATCCTCGACTCCTGTCATCTCTAAATTTGTTCTTACTATAACAGTCAATCAAAAAGACTAAGCAGGAAGTGAAAGGCTATAATGAACCTTGAAAATTCAGGAGAACCTTTCTCCATGAACAGTTTATTCCAGCCCTAATCTTAGGCACAGACCCCGCCTGGAATGTTCCTCTGAGAATGTAGCCTTCCCGGGGGCAGGTACACAGCTCCTGGGCACTGGTTTGGCTGTGAGTTCCTCCAGGTCCAGCAGCTGCTGCTATGAATACCCCAGCTTAAGCAACCATTCCTGTAACCTCCGCCAAAATAACTCCCCACAGTTTTGTCCCCTCCGGAGCTGTCATCCCCCTCTTCCACTTGGTGGCCAAGTCACTCTGTGTTGTGATGCCCCTGACCTGCTCAGACAGCCCCCCCCCCCAAAACACCCACACACAAACACACTGATGCTCCCCCATCTGAAGCTTCGGGATCTTTGACCTCCTCAAGATAGAACTCCAATCTCTCCTCCACCTCGACTCCCAGACCCCCGACCAACCCCCACCCTGTAACTGTTCTGCTTCCTTAGCCAGACTCTGCAAACTGAAATGTGAAATTTGAAGCCAGTGTTCCCCTTAGCAACCATGGTAACACAGGATCTGATAGAGAGCCTGGAGTTATAAAAATACCAGCTTCCACCAGACACTGGTTTCCAAAGGGAAACCAGTCTCCACGCCAGAACCGTTTTTAAACAGTCTTAAAACTCAAGAGATTTCCAACCCCATCTCAGCATGGCTTCAGGAGGACATCTCTTCAATTCCCTTTCGGAAGGCGGTGGTCGTTGCAAGCTTTGGTGTTTTCTCTAAAATTTAGAGATTCAGAGAGGATGTGGCTCTCTGAGAATTAGGTAGCCATATAAAGGATATATAGGTAGGAGCAGTTTTTCTTAAACAGCAGCTTTTCGGCATTTTTGAAAAGTTTAGGTTGAATTGCCGCCAGTCTTTCCAGTTCCATTCCAGGGAGTCCTCAGCGCCATCAATCCTCCTAATTATAGAGGGGATATGAGTTGATCTCTCTCTCTTCATTGAAAACAGTTTTAATTAACATAACCATTTTCTAGCAGGAATTCTACGTTTAAGGCCTCGGGTGGGGAGGTAAGAGATAGAGTTGTCTAAACTTTTCTGCTCAGGACCAAAAGCAAAAGTCCTGCATCTCCGCCCCCCACCCCACCCCCCTCCCCTCCCCACCCCCCTCCCCTCCCCCCTCCCCTCCCCTCCCCTCCCCCACGGACGCCCCCTCCGCACGGCCCGCGGACGGAGCTCTAACTCTCCCTGCTTATCTCGGCGCCGCCTGCAGGGGGCGCCTGGCCTTGCGGGGTGGGGTGGGGGGCTCTTCCAGGAGGCAGGGGCCTCCCCCGCCCCAGTCTCCAGACCCTCCTCGGCAGCCCTGGGCGGACTCGCTCTCCTCGCCCCCTCCCGGCTCCCCTCCGCGTTCTCCTCCTCCTTCCTCGTATCTCCTGGGGCCATGCCTTGTAATTTTGAAAAATATTCCAACTCAGTAATTAATGTCTGAACTTCAAGGGGCCCCTGCTTTCTGCGGAGTGGCGCTGAAGGCGGGCGGGGACGGGGAGGAGCTGAAGGCTGTGGCAGGGAGGGCCTGGGTGCGATTTTTTTCTAAGCTGGCGAAGGACGGTAGACGATAAATTGTTTCTTGCTGGTGTTGTGTGTACAAGATACACACACACATATACATATACACGTGCACGTGCATCCGTCTAGATTTTTAAATCCTTTGGGTTTAAAAAAAATAATAATAAGATGCCCCCCTCCCCCCCTCCCCCTCAGTGGCGGTTTCCCAGTAGGCTGATGTCAGAGTCTGCTCAGCCAATTTGGGAGCACGAGGGGAGAGACAGGCTGGGGCACTTTCCGAGGGTGTAGGTCCGGGTGGGGGGATTGGCTGGGAGGGAGATGGAGTGACCTATATATTTAGAAGATAAGAACCCAGGCTCTGTGGGGGTGAAAAATGGCCATCAGTAACTTCAGATAACCCAGAAATCAAAAAAACAAAGTCTGCCTGTTTCCCACCCACAGGGAGGATGTAAGTGGCCTCACTGAAGCCTGGCCTGGACCCCCCCAGTGCCCCCCATCAAATGCTTCCCCATGGTTTGCCCATCATCCCCCCCCCCCCCCCATTGCGGCCTTCATGCCTCCTTCGGGTACCCTCCACCCAGCAGGATGCCATGCGCTGGGCCGGTTGCAGGGGCCTGGGCATGAGCATGCTGTGCGTGGTCCCTGCCCTGCAGAGCCGCTGTCTACTGGGAAGGAGAAGGGAAAACACCAAGTGCCCTGTGCTGGGAGCTGGTGCCTAAGTCACATACAACTCTCTCCAGGACCCGCACTGATCTTTCTTCTTTAACTTAGTCCAGCTCTCTGGACCATGTAAGTTCAGCAGTTGATGACACCCCACTCGATGCTGTCCTAAGGTTTCCACAGCCCTTGTTGGTCCAGGCCAGACACGGTTGGGAACCACTTTTTCTCGTGTTTTCTGTCCACTAGGCATAGCTAGAACCCAGTTTCTTACTGATGGCTCCATTATCACTGCCACCACAACGATCAGCAGGTAGCAGGTGGCCTGGGCCAGGCCCTATGAACAGAAATCACCAGGATCAGCCTTTATTTGTAGCCAGAAGAGAAGGGTCCCCAGGGAAGAAGGTGGACTTCGGAGCGCGACAAACTCCAGCAGCTCACCCTCTCTGGCTCTCAGTTCCTTGTGGGGCCGAGGGTTAAACCTCATCAGTAGATTTGCTAATTACAAATTGACTTCCTCCCTTCTCTGTAGCAGGACACACAAAACAGATATGAAAAACAAAAGACATGGAATAAAGGGATCAGTCAGCAGCATATTTATATCAGGTAAAATGAAGTGCGTCTCAATGAGGAAAAATGTGAAGGAACACAGGAAAGTCAGTCTCGGGGCCTTTGCCTTTGTCATTCCTTCTGGGAGAATGCCCTTTTCCAGGTGTCCCTCCAGGATGTCACTTCCTCAGAGGGACCCTCCCTGACCACATCCCCACAGCCTGCTTTCTTTTCCTTTCTTTTTTTTTTTTTTTGATGAGGAAGATTAGCCCTGAGCTAACATCTGTTGCCATTCCTCCTCTTTTTGCTGAGGAAGATTGGCCCTGGGCTAACATCCGTGCCCATCTTCCTCTACTTTATATATGGGACACCTGCCACAGCATGGCTTGATAAGTGGTGCGTAGGTCCGCGCCTGGGATCTGAACCTGCGAATCCCGGGATGCCTAAGCGGAGCGCGTGAATTTAACCACTACACCACCAGGCCAGCCTCGCTTTCTTTTTCTTCATACCCCTCACTTGTTTCTGGCTTTACCAGAGAATTTTCTTTGTTAATCTGCTTGTTTTCTGTCTCCCCAGCTGGCATGGAAACTCTCTGAAGGCAGGGAATGTGTCTCTTCTCTTCATGGCTATAGCCCAGTGCCTAGAACAGTACCTGGCATAATAGGTGCTCAATAAATACTTGTTGAATAAATTAATGAAATAGAGTGTCTAGACTGAGCAGAGCAGGAGACAGTGGTCACCCATCTGGAGTTAATCTGGGAAGATGTCTCAGAGGAGATAAATCCAGAATCCTTGAAGAGGTGAGGTGAGCCAGCAGGTGGGCTGGCTGGTAGGGGTCCCTGGGGATGGACTCGGAATGGGAGAGGGAAGAGAAACACTCACCCCAAATCAAACTCAAAGGAAGCAGTTTGTGCTCCCAGTACAAGTGAACCGGCTCAAAAACTGCAGTCAGCCAGTGAAGCTGCTTGTATTCTGTCCCCACCTTTCACTCCAGTGAAGTGGTCTTTTCTTGACTTCAGTCTGCCAAGCTTCATATGAGATTTAATTGGTCTCTCCGAAGTCAAAGTCCCGAGGGCCACAATCATGAGGAGAAGTTGGGGGGCTGGGGGGGGCTTCTGGCACAGAGTCACGGATGGAGAGCCATGGGGAAGGGGTGACTGAGGGGCCCCTAAGTAGCACCTGCTGTGTACTGTGCCGGCCGTCCTCGGGGCCTGGAGATGCAGCAGAGCAGCAGAGCCTTCCTCTCCTGAGGAGAGAGAAGGAGTGAGGAGGATGCCCAGGGCACAAGAGGGTGCTGTGGGGGTTGAGAAGAAGGTGGGAGCATGGCACAGGAGGTGGGAGAATGGAGCAGGTGGGAGAGGACACGCACAGTCACAAACATTGAGGACAACCTCTTAGCCCTTAATCTCAGCACAACCCCAGAGGTGGAGCAACATGTCCAGCACAATATAACGGGAGCCACCGTATCATTGTGCATTTTCCAGTAGCTGCATTTTCTAAAAGGGACAGGTGAAATTAATTTTAATATCTTTTATGTTATCCAATATATCTAAAGAATTATCATTTCAACATGTAATCAACATGAAAAAAGCATCAATGACATACATTTTATATTCTTCTTTTTTTTGTACAAAGTCTTTGAAATCCAGTGTGTATTTTGCACTTAAAGCACCTCTCCATTCAGCCTAGGCACATTTCAAGTGCTCACGACCACATGGGGCTGGTGGCTACCGTACTGGACAGCATACGTCTGGAAGCTAGCTTCTGGAGTCTTTGGGCTTTTAGAACAGTTCTGGATCCCAAAAGTATCTGGATCCTCAATGTCTCAAAAGTATTTTTTATAGGGGCCGGCCCGGTGGCACAAGCGGTTAAGTGCGCGCGCTCCACTGCGGCGGCCGGGACTCGCCAGTTCAGATCCTGGGCGCGCACCGACGCACTGCTTGTCGAGCCATGCTGTGGCGGCGTCCTCCCTTAGAGGAAGATGGGCGCTTGATGTTAGCCCAGGGCCAATCTTCCTCGGCTAAAAGAGGAGAATTGGCATCAGATGTTAGCTCAGGGCTGCTCTTCCTCACAAAAAAATAAAAGAAAAAGTATTTTTTATAGCTTCTCTCTCAGCACCCAGAAACAAAGGAAAGTGGTTTGAGCTGAAACCACAGGCAGTGGGCTGGTGTTGGTCGATTGGCTGGACCTCCCTGGTGGGGTCTGCAAAAGGCAATCCTTTTGACCCCAAAAAGAAGAAAGGTGGGGAGAGTGAAAGAAGGGGCAGAAACGGTAAGAGAAGAGGCAAGCATAGAAAGGGGAACAGAAAGGCAGTGGGCGGCAGGAATGACGGACTGCATGACAGAGCTAAGAACAGCATCCACAGACCGAGGCGGGGCGGCCCTGGGAGGGCAGGCAGCTGCCAGCTCCTCCCCACAATGGCCAAACAGAAATCATGGCCCAGGACGTGGAAGGCACAATTAGCTCATTCTTTCATTGCCCTTCTGATTACACTGTTGTTCTCAGGACTGCCATTTCTGTAATTAAGACCTTGTCCCTTACTCAGAGGTATTGAAACATAAAAGTATTTGCTGAATCTGGTTTCCCAGGGTTAAAAGACAGACTTAGGAAACGCAAACACACTTGTGGAAATGCAAACACACATTCACTGACTAATTATCCTTTAATTAAGGCCGAAGTCCTGCTTAAAACAATTAGCTCTGGGGATTGAACAGTAGGGACAACTCCTGTTCTTGCTAATTGTTCTCCCCTGATAGCCTGGATACGGCCAGTCCGGGGGGAAGGGGGAACGGAAGGGAATGAATTAGTCTGCTGCTTTTGGTCTGGACTGGACCGCACTCTGCTTGGTTTGGAAACGTTAGTCAGAGGAGAGTTGGAGGTGTGGGGAAGAGCAAGGAGGATGTGGTTTGGGCAAGGGGAGTCGAGAGGCTGCCCTAGGCTTGGACACCGGCCATGGGAAGTCTCAGAAGCTACTGCTGGCCACAGTGAGGTGGCTTGCCTGGCTGGAGCTGAGGGTGTGGGCCAAGGATTAGCTGACTGGAAAGCAATTAGATGAGGTGGGGCTGGCTGGGAAAATACCTGGAATCCCAGGGCTAGAGTTGAGACTTGCTTGGGTACCGCCGCAGGCAGGAGGCCTCGTGGGCTCCGGGAGTGGAGCTACCGCTGATGAGGATGGCTGCCACTGGCCCACTGGGCCACAAGCCTTTTTTGCCTCTTGCCGTTGGGGAGAAGTGGATTCTAGAGTTTGAGGTGTCGAGGAGTCTGGGAAAGAGGCCCTTTTCCTGGTTACCACTTCCTCTCTCCAAATGTCTCCTCCACCTCAGTTTCCCTGCTCCCCTCCCTCCACCCTTCCGCAGACTCCCAGGACGTTCCTAAGGCCTGGGGGGCCATCAGATATCCTCCCCCTTCCCTAGGTAGGAAGGATGTGTATGTAGGGTGTTACCCTTCCAGGGACTTTTTGAAAGGAGAGCTTGGAAGAGAAAAATGTATGCCCCAAAGGAAAAAAAGATGCTCCGGGTTTCGGAAGGGTAGGGGAAGTGACTGACCCCTCCGATGAACCCTTTCTCCAGAAAATACCCCCATGCATAAAGCTTGCAGAGAATCCCTGGAGACTGTCCTCTGGGGGGCTTCTCAGTTGAGAGCCCCTGCTCCAGAAGTGGAATTTGGGTTTTCATACAGGCAAATGGTCAGAGGGGCCTTCCAGACCGCCCTCAAAGCGGTTGTGTAAAGGATTCCCAGGGCTGACCCAGGACACATTAGGACTCCCACAGACTCCAGAAGCCCCTGAGAGCTCACTTTTTTTTCTGCCAGAAGGAATCCTAGCTCATACACAGCCCTCCTCGCCTCCCTCTCCCCTCGCCCCCCGCTCTTCTCCCCTTCACACTCTCCATAGATCAGAGGTCAGTCAGCACACTTCTATAAAGGGCCAGACAGTAAATATTTTAGCTTTGCAGGCCAAGAGGGAAAATCGAATTTAACCACATCCCTGCGATTTGTACTACACTGGGCAACAGTGCGCAGCAAATGAGAACAGTTTCTCTAGAAACTACTCAACTCTGCCTTCGTAATGGGAAAGCAGCCGTAGATGATATGTAAATGAACGAGAGTGACTGTGTTCCAACAAAACCTTATTTATGGACACTGAAATTTGAATTTTATATCACTTGTATGTGTCACAGAATATTATTATTCTTTTGATTTTTCCCCCAGCTATTTAAAAATGTAAAAACTATTCTTAGCTCACGGGCCTCTAAAAAGCAGGCTGTGGGGGCCAGCCCAGTGACGTAGTGGTTGGGTTCCCATGCTCTGCTTCGGCGGCCTAGGGGTCACGGGTTCAGATCCCAGGCGCAGACCTACACACCACTCCTCAAGCCATGCTGTGGAGGCGTCCCACATACAAAAAAATAGAGGACAACTGGCACAGATGTTGGCTGAGGAACAAACTTCCTCAAGTAAAAGGGGGAGGATTGGCAACAGATGTTAGCTCAGGGTCAATCTTCCTCACCAAAAAAAAAAAAAAAGCAGTCTGTGGACCAGATTTGGCCGCTGGGCTGCAGTTTAGCGACCCCCATCTAGATCTGTGGTTCTCCACTGGGAAAGTACCCTCCAGGCAATGTCGACGCACATTAAATTGAGAGTCACTGTCATAAAGGAGAGTTTGCAGTTTCTCAGAAGGTGCTGATGCTGCCTGTAGGAGGACCACATGCTAGACTGGATGGAGCTCTAGTCTAACCTCCATCCCCATTTTACAGATGACAAAACTGAGGCTCAGAAGTGACGAGCTCTATCATATGAACCCAGGGAGAGGCTTCTTCGTCCCAGGATGCAGAGCTGAGTGGTTTCCTATCTCTAGCCACCTTCAGAGATCTGCCCTGCCAGCTCACACTGCCCGAGGCGCTAGCCGAGACACAGGAAATGTGTGTGTCCCCTGGAGTCCCAAAGTGGCAGGGCCCCGGTGAGTCATTTCCCATGAGTGGAGACGATGTGCACTGAGGCATCCCCATGCCGCCAGTCAGCTCCCTCCTGACCACCCTGCCGTGCGCTTCAGAGAAACTCCCTGCCAGCTTCGGGGCCCTGCAGGCTGGGGACAAGAGGGGAGCTGAAGGCCCCCTCCGTGAGAAGGGAAATGGAAAGAATGAGGGCTTGGACGTCAGATTACATGATTTTGAATCCCACACTGTTGGTCCTAGCTGGGACCTGAAGCAAGTTACTTAACCTCTTTCAGCCTCAGTTTTTCCATCAATAAAACGGGGAAACAGCTCCTACGTCTGCAAGGTTGCCAAAAGGATTAGTGACCACATCTGTCAAGGGTCTGGCACATAGTGCAGAACGTTTGTGGTATCTTTAGTGGCCACCCTGACATTATGCCTTAACCACAGAGCTACCCAGCCACAGCCTGGACAGCCAGAGAAAAAGGCTACTTGATCTTCCTGGCAACACACAAGCCCGTGACTGTGTTGATGTCCTTATGGAGGCAGTCACGTTCCCCACTCCTGTGACATCTCCTTGGTGATTTAGGTTGCGGTGTGTAAGGCCTGTGTCAAAAGTTTGTACCTGGAGCTTTTGGGTGGCCTTTGGGGTCTGGGAACCCATGGAAATTGTATGCCAATATCTGTGAACCTGTGTAGATATGCATTTTTCTGGGAGAGTTGCCAGAGTTTTCATCAAACCCTCAAAAGGTTCCACGTTCCCCAAAAAGTTAAAGGACACACGTGTAGAAACACAATGCAGAAGAGAGTACCAGACTTTTGAGACAGATTCCTGGATTTGGGAATCAGCCCCCTGACCCTGATGTATGGCCTTGGGCCCATTGCCCATCATCTAATTCAGATCTGAACTTCCATTTCCTCAGCCCTAAAGACTGTGACTAGCATACCTGTCCCCCCCACTCCAGAATCAGATGATGTCCTATGAAGGAAAACCCAGAGTAGGGCAGCCAGGGACAGGTGGGCTCTGAAAGCTGCCACCAGGTGAGCAGAGGCCTCACAGGGGGCCACCCTTCAGGGTCAGTGTGTTTGCTTGAAATTTAAATACCTGGGAGTTTTAAAAACAGACACAACTAAGCTCTGGTGATAAGCAGGATCGTGGTGACCCTAGGGGAGGGTCAGTGAAAAGAAGGGGCTCAAGAGCGCTGTGGGGGTGCGGCCCAGGTTCTAGCTCTTGGTCAGGGTGTTGGTAGCACACGTGTATTCATCTCATTGAATGCTTAGGATGTGTGCATGCTTTGGCATGCAGGATACTCCAACAAAAAGTTTTCTGAAAACAAGGTTCAAATGAAAAAAGTAGAAATACGGTATAAAATCACCCCCTTGGATTTTTCTATATAATTTTGCAATGAAGGTAGCACATAGCTAGAAGAAAGAGTCACTTATATATAAACACAAATAATAGAGTAAGATTTTAAAATAATCCGAAGGCCAGATTTAAGTATCTTTCTTCTTAACCCAAACTGCTATCTAAGCCTGCTTACATAACTTTTGCTTTCTTTAATTATCTCAGGGGGCCCACAGGCTGTCTCGGGCCTCTCACAACCGGGATGGACCTGCCTTGGTCTGGCCTATTTTGAGGAGCCTGTCCGCCAGGGCGGTGGCTCTGCTCAGCACACCAGTGGTTCCAGAGCTCTGCCTGTCCCGTCCCCTCTCGCCTTCTCTAGGAGTCCCTCCCATGGGTTTCTCCTCTCTCTCCCGCATCACATGCTTCCCTCTCTCTAGTGGTTTCTTCTCATCAGCTCAGCAAACCCAACTGAGGGGGTAAACCTCCTGACCCCTCATTCCCCAGCAAGAACAACCGCATTTCTCTCTTCTCTTCAGAGTCAGAATTTTCAAAAGAATTGTCTCTCCACCTGCTATCTCTCTGGGTTGCTTCTGCCCCACCAGGCCAAGCATGGTCCCTGTCGAGACCGCCGTGTTACCAAACCCAGAGGCCTGCTCAGTCCTCAACGCCACCGTTGTCATAAGAGAGCAGCCGTAGATCATATGTAAACCAGTGACAGTGACTGTGTTCCCACAAAACTTTATTTGTGGACACTGAAATTTGAATTTCGTCTAATTTTTGTGTGTCACAAAATATTGTTCTTTTGATTTTTTTTCAACGATTTAAAAATGCAAAAACCATTTGTAGCTCACTGACCCACACAGAAGCAGGCCAAGGACGGGATTTGACCAGTGGGCTGTAAGTTATCAATCCCCGATCTAGAACCATGGTTCTCAACTGGGGACAATTTTGCCACCCAGGGGGCATTTGGCAGTATCTGGAGACATTTCTGGTTGTCACGACTACTGGCATCCAGCAGGTGGAAGCCAGGGATGCTGCTCAGCATCCTACCAGGCACAAGAAGCCCCAGAACAAAAAATTATCTGGCCCCAAATGTCAGTCGTGCCGCGGCTGAGAATCCTGGTATGAGCGATCTCATCCGGCCTCATAACTGTAAGTACCTCCTGCATCAAGGGCTCTCAAATGCGTCTCCAACCAGGACCACTCCTCTGACCCCCAGACTCAAGTGGCCAGACTTGTTCATCCCTCCAGTGAGCCTCAGTCTTGGTAGATGAAACCACTGTCCACCCATTTTGCTCTGACCAGAAACTAGGGGGTTACCCTTGATGTCCCCCCTTTTCCCCACCCCACCCCTCACATCCAATCTGTCTGCAAATCCTGTAGCTTCAACCCCCCAAATATGCAGCTTGTCTACCCTCTGTCTTCCTCTCCAGGGCCACCTTCCTTCTCTTCTGTCATGCACATCACCATGCACCAGCTCCAAACTGGTCCTGCCCCTCTTCTTTGCTCCACTGTGCTTCATCCCAGATGAAATGCCTGCTGGAAGGCAGATATGCCCCCACCAGGAAGTCACAGGAGGCGCTTCTAAGCCAACACTCCTCTCAAGTTGGCTGTGCTGGGCTGCCCAGGCCTTGAGTGAGACTCTGGGCTCGGCTCTCACCTGGAGACTCTCACCGGTGCTTGCACAGGCAGGCAGGTACTCTCATAAATGCTAGAAGAAAATACAAAGAAAGAAGATTGATTTTTGTATGTCCCCCTGAAACCAGTCTCCTTTCTAGTTTCAATTCATATAAAGCACATAGATAGACAATCTGTCTGTGCATGAGTGGATAGCCATGCTCACACTGATGGCTTCCAGGTATATGTGTTTCCCCC
This sequence comes from Ceratotherium simum simum, assembly GCF_057802395.1. NCBI lineage: Eukaryota > Metazoa > Chordata > Mammalia > Perissodactyla > Rhinocerotidae > Ceratotherium > Ceratotherium simum. Next base: position 37,889,570 of record NC_141913.1, read on the forward strand.
GAGTTTAGTACAGGAGCCTTCGCTGGGGGACTGTGTTCATCTTTCCGGCTTTCTCCAAAACTTCATCTGGTGTCCCCTTCACCAGAAGCATGGTGAAGTCGATGTCCTTTGTGATTTACTGAAGGACAGGCAACCACAGAGGGTGGTAAGCCAGGAGTGGGGCCCCAGGTACAGGCCCCAAAGCCTGTGTTAGTCACAGGCAGATTCCCAGGGCAGCAGTGGCCCCCAAACTTGACCTGCAGATTTGCATCTCCAGGTCTGGGTGCATCCACCTGACACCTCCCCCTGGCCCAGGGACCCCTAAAATTCTGAGTGTCTGGATGGAATCCATCTCCTGCTCCCCAAACCTGCTTCTCCTCCCAGAGAAGGTGCCACCATCCTCCTCGCTGTGGCAGCTAGAGACTCGAGGTCATCCTTGACTCTCTCACCACCAGCCCCCATCCCCAAGGTCTGTGGGCAGCGACTCTGATGTAGTTCTTGGGTTGGCCTCCACTTTTCTCCCTCTGCACAGCTCATCTAGCCCAAGGTCACCTTTCACCTTTCACCTGAGTTACCCCACCAGCCTTTCAGACTTGGCCCCCTCCTCACTCTGATCCTTCACTTGCTCCCTGCTCTCTGTATACTCCAGGCTCACAGGACTCTTGAGGGTAATCTCTCTCATAGTCTGGAATGTTCTTCCCTCCCTTCTTCTCCTGATCTCACTCTTTCCCTAACTCAACCTTAAAGGGTCAGCTTAAAGCTCTGCCCCAGGCAGCCTTCCCTGAGCCTCATCTCCCTGCACAGGTGAGTGGTCCTTTCTGTCCCCCACAGCGCCATCAGTTCTGAGCAACAAGCAGCCCACTTAGTAAGAAGAGCTGCCACTGATTGAGCTGCCTTACTATGTGCCAGATACTATTCTAAAGATGTCCCATAGATTATCTCATTTAATCCTACTTTCCAGATGAGGAAACCAAGACACAGAGAAACTACCTGTGTGACATGATTAGTGGGTGACCGAGTCGGAACAGTTTCACTTTACAGCCTGGGTTCCCGTCACTGATCTGCTTGTGCAAGGCTGTGCAACTCTGCAGAGACTGTCTTCTCTGGTAGACCCGTAGATCTATGAGGGCAGGATTCATGCCTCCTTGTTGAATGAATCCATGAATGAATGAATGAAAAAGTTGTTACTCTTGCTTCAGACTCCCTGGAGGAAGGTGCAGGACCTGCCGTGCTCCAGGCTTATATGCCGCTGGGGGTGCTGGATCCCAGGGAACCGAGGGGCCCTTCTGAGTGGCTTTGCCCCAGCCAGCACATGCGTTCCTTCAAATCCGATCCACAGGTCTTCTGAGACAACCAGCTGGACATAAGGTCCTGTGTGAGGAAAACCTAGTCTCGGTAGACTGTAGACTAGACCTGGAACTCAGTAGAACCAAATAGTTGCCCCCAGCCTGTGAGTAGAGAGCCTTCTGGCTATGGGGGTTAGGGGAGGAGATCAGGGAAGGCTTCTCAGAGGAGGGTCTTGCAGTCTGGGATGCAGTAAAGGGAGCCAAGGTGAGAGAAGGCAGGCCCAGCGGAGACAATGAGGAGCAAAAGCTGGAGGCAGATGAGGACAAGACCGGTTCATAGGCCTGTGAGCATATGCTTTTGGCTGGACCTGAGGTCTGTGAAGGGGAGGGAGGGAGATGTAGGGCCCCAGGGGTGGAAGTGGACCAGCGAGCGCCTGGGTGTCAGGCTAAGCACTTTTATCCCCTTGCAGCCCGGTCAGTGGAACGTGGTAAGAATGCGTGGGTAATGCAAAATATCGACTCACGCCCACTCATCTGAAAAGATCATCTCAGTTTTGAAAAAGAGTCGCCCCATTATGAAAATTTATATTCTGCTCAGCGTAAGAAGCCAAATAAACTTCCAGGTGCCAATTAAATTCTCTTATCTCCAACCTTAGACTTGGCAGAGAGTGCTTAGCGAATCCCTTCTGCGGCCCCAGGCAGCCCCAGGCCCTTGTCTCAGCCCATGCCTGTCTGCCTCTCTATTGGGTGGCTGCTGCTCAGCATACAAGTGCTAATTATGCCTTTACCACAGCCCTAGTATTCTCTGCTTAATAGGCCCTGGCCCAGCTGTCCCTGCCCAGTTGGTCTTAGGTTACTGCCTTGCACCCAAACCCACCGCAGAAGCAGCTGAGGTCTCGCCCACGGGACAGCCCTCCAGCCCAGCTTCTGCGGTGAGGCCTCAAACTCCACCCACCCCCACCCCACCCCAGGAAGGCTGGCACCTCCGTCTAGTAATGAGGCTACTGCAGGCGTTTATTCTTCTTAAACACGGCACGCCAAGACTATCATGCTGAAGAGGACATGCTGTAAGCAAAGGTTTCTTCAGAATTCCATGCTCGGTGGCCGAGTAAGGGGCCAGTGTGCCCCTTCTGCAGCTCCTCGAGGCCCCTTACTGGTTTCTTGTGCCCTCCCCCACTCACATACCCTGTAAAGTCTGAGATGGATAGGAGGGACACCTGGTTAGCTTGGCATACCATGAAGAACCTTCTAAGAAGCTTCTTCCCAGGCTCCAGGACAGCTGGGTTGGTGCAGCCCTGCAGATAACCCTGTGCCCCAATCAGTGAGCAGGCAGGGGCCCATGGGCTGGAGTGCAGCCCCTGGGCTCTGTGCACAGTGGGGCCCTTCCTCTGTGGCACTGCCCTCCTCGGTTCCCTCTGAGCCTGCAGAGAAATCGACCCGCCACCCTTCTTTGTAATTAGATTTCTTTGGCTTCATGAAAACAAGCCTCTTGCACCCCTAGGAGGCATCCCATCTTCCTGGAGCTGCCCCCCATCTTCTGATGTCTGAACCACAAGAGAAGGCAGGAAGGCGGTGGGGGTGAGGAGGAGGCCTCATACAGGGACTTGGGTGGCTGGACAGCAGCTCAGCCGCCGGGAAAGCTTACCCAAAGGAGGAAAGGACTGTTTCGCAAGCGAGGCCGGGCGCTCTGAGCTGGCCCGTCGGCCCCTGGCGTGCGGCTGGGCCTGTTAGGAAATCAAGGAGACGCTCTGTCTGCTTTCCAGCAGGCGCCACTTCTCTCTTTCCACTGCTTTGCTCAATTCACGGCACTGGCTCCAGGGCCAGGCTGGCGGTGGACGGGCGGGCCAGCACCCTCTGCCACAGGCCTGGTGCCCAGGAAGCGCGCGCTCATGCCTCAGCTAGTGTTGTCACAAGGGTCCCCGGGCCTGGGGTTGCAGAACCACGCTGATAAGACCAGCCAGCTTTTGGTGGCCATCTCGGGTGAGAAGGCAGGGTGACCCTCGGGGAAGGATTCCAGACTATTTCCTTCTCGGTTGAGAGCCACCGCCCTTATCTCTTTTCCTGCCAGGCAGGGACTCCTCACTAGTCACACACAAAAGAAAACCCCACCCAAGACATACAACCCCCCACATACTTGAAGGGGAGGGCTCGCCTCTGGTTCCGTTCAATCTACCTGGGTATCCGTCAGGGGGGCGAGAAGTGGGCATTGAGCTAAAATTCTAATATTATATATTTGTTCCAGAAGTGGGGGCAGGTTAAGAAGAATGTCCAAAAAATGGAGCCACCTTGGTGGCGGCTCTGAAAGCTCTCAGACCTGTCTGTCAGTTGAGATCTTCCTGGGAGGAAGAACACCCAGGAGGTGGGCCAAAAGCCGATCACAAGGTTCAGGGGCGATTGGGATCTCCATGGGGGGGGCCATTTGGGGACTGCGTAGACCAAGGGGTGGAAGAAGTGAATAAAAAAAGCATGCATTACACAGCCCCTCACTTGAGCTCCTGCAGGCCTGAGAATTATTCCCATTTCATATAATATGGGAATATGGAATAGTTGTTGGAATATGAGAATAGAGAAAACTGAAGCCCTGAGATGTCAATTGCTCACCCAGTTTACTGGGCGCATTGCTGTAAGAACTGAAAGTAGAATCCCAGCCCTGCAGCTCCTGACTCTCTTTCAGGCTTCATGTTCCACCTCAGAAGAGCCGTCTACCCCGAGACATTCAGACCTGCCTTTGGGCTGCGCTTCCTGGAGGCAGGGGGCAGGCCTAGTTGACCTCTCAAGGTCTCGTTCCAGCCCAACGGTGGCTGATTCTACAAGCGAGTTGCTATGGGAACTATAACTTTGAATTTCCTGGCTCTGGGGCTGTGAAAATCACAACCTGAACCTTCCGTTGATGTGGGTTTCTCGATTAATTTCCTGTTTGATTGTTTACTTTAGAGAGCAGAAAATGCCTTTGCAGGCAGCTAGTTCCCTCCACCAAGACGCTTATCACACCCTCCTGGCAAAGCCAGCAAGTTCAAGTCCAGGCCTCAGGTGGGCGGAGGTGGAGGGGCCAGGGGATGGGGCCAGGGGCCAGGAGTTGGGAGAGGCCCAGCTAAGAGCAGATGGCAGCCTGGGGCGCTCTCCTGTGCCCTGCCCCTTCCTGTGCCCGCTGGGGGGTCCCAACCTGATGGGCACCAGGAGAGACCTTCGAGTTAAGAAGCTGGGCCTGTGAGGGGCGTCTGCCCACTGCCCTGAGCCCCAGACCTGGCCCCCAGCCAGCTAACCTCCCCCACCCCCCCCACCCCCGTCTCAGGGAGTCGTTTTGTGCTGAGTCAGACACAGGATGCAGTCACTCCTTCAGAGGGGCGTCTGGAGGGTGCTGTGAGGGGGGTGATGGTCCCAGGTGCCACCCAACACCCGGTGCCCCCGGGCCAGGCATTCTTGGCTGAGCTCCCCAGGGGAAGCTTGGAGACTAACTGCTTCTCCATCTCCCTCTCCTCCGGCCGCTCTCCCCAGGGCCCCACCACTCCAGCAGAGAGCAATGGACGGCGTGCCCGTGACCATAATTCCATCCTTCCCGGCTCCGAGCCTCGGGGAGCGGTTAGCACTGGCAAGCTCAGGTGAGGCCCGCGGCAGGTCGTGACCTCCTGTAATGATAACTGCCTCTTGCTAGGAGCAGAGCCACTTTGTCACCTTCAGAGCCTTCCTCTCCCCCGCTCCTGCTGAACCCTCAGAGATGGGCAGGAGCACTCACCCACTTTATGAGTGGGGACCCTGAGGCATGAGGAGGGGAAGTGGAATAAGCTAGAGGTCAGCCAATCCGTCAGGAGATAATCTGGGGGGGTTCCCAATGCCTCAGCGCCCCTTCCCTTGTCTAGGTGACTATATAACGTACCATCCAAATCAGGACACTTTTGTGAGAGAAAAGGACATTATTGTTAATTACTTTGGGATGATAGGTGAAAACCAGAACTATGCCAGGAAAACCGGGTGTGTGGTCACCCCACTTTTTGCTGACCTCCCCTCATTAGCCTAGTGTATGTGGGCCGTACTTGTGGGGCAGTGGTTATGTCATTTGACTGTGGAGGCAGATGAGACCTGGGTTCAAATCCCGATTCTCCATCACTTATGTGCTCTTGGGGAAGCCGTTTCACTCTCCATGCCTCAGATTCTGCAGCCATAAAACGAAGATATTACCATGGCGTCTAACTCAGATAAACTGGTATAAGGATAAAATGGATCTTAAAATGTACACACAGCTCAAAGCTTCGCATCTAGAGCAAGCACTCAAAAAATGTAAGCCAGGTGAGGATTGAGGACCCGGAAGGAGACCCCCTCTTGAAAGGTACAGCCTCAGAGCTGCCTCAGGCATTCTCTGTTCGCCGTTAGGAGAGATCTATGGACATCAGGGCAGTGAACACAGAAGGAGCCACAGAGAGGACAGGCTAGGCTTCGAGAAGGAGGGAAGGGCACTAAAGGAGAAGCTAGGAGGTGTTGACAGCAGTCAGTCATGACCAATGTCCCTGGGGTTTCAAACCCCGACCCAAGGTCCTGGGAACTCATGGCTGCGGGGACTCGATGAACAGAACTTGCCTCCTGTCCAGGCCACTGGCCAGGGCTCGGCCCCCAAGAGGAGCCTCTGGAGCCATGGCCCCAGTCCTCTGGCTCCGGTGTCTGCAGGATTCAATGTCTGCTCTGAGCCCCAGATTATGTTTCCACCCCCTGGGGCCAGCTGTGGGATGAAGCATTCTCCCATGTGACATTTACTGTGGCCACTTTGTACGGGGCAGTTTGCAAGCTCGGCAGGAAGGAGGCTAATTATTCCCTCTGGGGCGCCTGGTCCCAGTTAGGGTGCCTGCCCGCCTTAGTTAGGAGGGCTGGCAGCCAGACCACAGGGCACAAGCTTGGACTGAAGTCCAGGTCAGAACCATGAATTTCCTTGACATCTGACCATAGCTGCTGTACCAGGGCTCCTTATTAGGCTAGTGGAAAAGTGACATGGGGCAAATTCCCCTCTCCTGGGGATGACAGAAATGCAGGCAGGCACAGAGTGATGATAATAAGTAATGAACGTGGAATGACACTAATCTCGTAGTTGCACTGGCAGCTGGGCAGCATGAGCATTTACACGTGTACCTATGTCCAGAGCCCCCCTGGTCCCTCCTGGCCGTTTCTGAGGAGTGATATCCCTTCTCTTATTTACGGCTCATCTATGCACTTGATCCTTTCCTTGCCTCTGCTTACCCCCGCATCTCTCCAACATTCTACCCGCTCATCTCTGCCTGCAGCCTTTAAATATGCTCGAGTCTCTCCCACTTTAACACTGTAGCAGTCCCCTTGACCCTGTGCCAGTCTCTTTCTCCTAGCATCCTACCCTTCTCCTCTTCTGTAGGCAAGGTCCAAAAGAAAGAAAGAAAGAGGGAGGACAAAAGGAGAGAGAGAGAGAAGAAGGAACAGAAACCCCAAGGAAAAAGAAATGGTGTAGTCTTTCTGTCTCCACTCCCTGACCTCTCTCCCCAACCCCACGTGACCTGGGCTTCCACCTGCTCCTACCCCTGCACTGAAGTCATCATGGCAAAGGTCGCCCATGCTCTCCTAATCACCAAATCCAGGGTGCTCTGGTCATTGTTCATCTTACTTGACCTTTCTGAGCATTTGACACTTGACCTTGGACTTCTTAGAACTCTTTTGGCTTCCATGACATTACTTCCTCCTTCTTCTTAGCTCTCTAACCATCCTCTTCCTCCCTTGGGGGCCCTCCTCCTCTACCACTCTTTAGTTGTGCTCTTTCCAGGTTTGGAGCCCTTATCCTCTTCTCTTCTCATTCTGTGTCTTCTCCCAGGTCATCTCACTCACACCTGTGGCCTTGACTGACACCTGGCCACTGATGATCACAGATAGCCAGTCTCCCACTAGTCATCTTCCCAGCTCATCCCCAAGGACGATGGACTCAATATTTCCAACACTAAACTCATTCACGTTCCCGCAAACCAACTCCACATGACTTCCTAGTATCATTGGTGTCACCACCATTTGTCCAGTTGACCAAGCCCCAAACCTGGAGTTATCCATCTTCTACATTGTCCTATTCCTCACCCTCACTTCTGCCTCTTAAGCATATCTCCTCCCATTTTGCCTGCCTTGATTCAAGCCACCATAATTGCTCACAGCAGCCTCCTCACTGTCTCCTTGTCTGCAGTCACACTTCCACCCTACCAGCTCCGGTCTGTTCTCCACGCTGTACAAGAAAGGATCTTTCTAAAAGGCAAATATTATCTCCGTACTCTCCAGGTTAAAATCTTTCATTGGCTTTCCTGTCCCTTAGGATAAAATCCAAACTCAGTAGCATGGCATCTAGAGCCCTTTAGGATGTGGCCCTTGCCTTCTTCATCATCATGCTTTCTCTCTCCCCTCAGCACCATATATTTTAGCATCTTGAAATACTTGTTATTCACCAGTGCACTCCGCTAGTTCACATTTTCTGCTTTTGTGCATATGCCATCTGCTGCTTCTTACGCCATATGCCTGGCGTGTTCCCACACCATTCCATCCTGTGCTCCAACCCCATATACCCAGCACAATCTCCTGATTTCCCCCTACTAGACTGTAAGTTACAGGTCTTCTTCTTCTTGTTATCTCTGTACTTACAGAGTGTTTAGCACATAGTAGATGTTCCATAAATGTTGGTGAAAGGATGACTATGTGGAAGGGTGGATGGATGGTTGGATGGATAGATAGATGGATAAGTAGGTGAGTGGGTAGATGGATGGATTGGTAGATGGATGAAAGGATGGATGGGTGGATGGAAGCTTGGATACATGATGTGTGGGTGGATAGAAGGATGAATGGATGCATTGGTGGATGGATGGATGCATAGGTAGGTGAATAAATGGATTAATGAGTTTGTGTGTGAGTAAGTCGGTGTATGGATGAGTAGATGAATAGATGAGTGAATGGATGGATGGATGGTGGCCAGTGCAGACAAAGAATAGGTAAAATCAATTCAGTTTTGTTAAGGCCCGGGTTGATTATTGTCACCAGTCAACAGAATTAAGATTTATGAGCTCCAACTAGCAAAATAAGAGTTGCTAATGTGGGAGAAATTAAAAATAATTCTCCTGGCCGGCTCCGTGGCTTAGCGGTTAAGTGCGCGCGCTCTGATGCTGGCGGCCCGGGTTCGGATCCCGGGCGCGCCCCGAGGCACCACTTCTCCGTCCAACGCGAGGCCGAGTCCCACGTACAGCAACTAGAAGGATGTGAACCTATGACATACAACTATCTACTGGGGCTTTGGGGGGAAAAAAATGAATAAATAAAATCTTTAAAAAAAAAAATAATAATAATAATAATAATTCTCCAAGAAAGAGGATGCTGACCCAGGACTCTTAAGCAACTTCTAGTCCTTCTCAGATTTGAGGTCTGTCTGGCTTGTGCAAGCCACTTAACTACTGCGCCTCAGTTTCTCTGTCTCTTAAGTAGAGATAATAATGCCTGTGGCCTTTCCCTGTCTCCACAAGAGTGTCACGAGGGTAAATAGGGTGGTGTCTACAGAGTGTGTCAAGATCCTCAGGGAAGATACATGTTTATCAAGATATACATTTAATAACAATAATCACACCTTGCATTTGAATCAAGCTTTGCACTTTTCAAAGCTCTTTGACATGCATTATCTCAGTTGACTCTCAAAACAGTTCTAGGCAGGTATTATCCCCATTCTTAAGTCAGGAAACTGAGGTGCAGAGTGTTTAAGTGACACGCCTGGGGTTACTCTTAGTGAGTAGCAGGTCTTCTGACTCCAAGCCTGCTGCACATTTTTGATGACAGCCTTTTTCAGATAGATTATCTACTTTCCTGCCTCCCTGTAGAGACCCAGACATAACTGACCCTCTTCTTGATCACTCAAGGTCTTATCGTGAACATCAGTTTCTGTGCTGTCCTCTAGACTCAGCTGTAGATGCTGATCCAGGTCCAGCAGAGGTGCAGGGCAGAGGGGCCCAGACTTGTACCTGAGGGCATTCTTGATGTGCCGGCAGCCCGTGCAGCTCCTCACCCCGGCCACCATTCTAGACCACGTGCCACACGTCAGGGCCACTCTGGCTCTGCCTCGTACTTCTCCCTCTCCCCTTTCTCTCCACTGTCAATGTTTGTGCCCATCACTGTGGCTTCCTCGGCCACCACAGACCTCCACCTCCCACTCTAGGCTCTTCTTTCTTCTCTCTCCTCTTCCTGGGATGTCTTCCATGCTTTCAGCTTGTCCCACCATAGCCCTGGCCCTCCTGGAGACCCAGCCAGCCAATCAGAGCTCTCTGGATTTGTTCCCTAGCAAACCAGCCAGTCACGTGCACTCTGAAATCTTGCTTTGCTCCCTCTTGCTGCTCCCAGCTCACCCTCGACTACCCCCAAAGGAGGGAGGTCCTGTGGCAAGGTCTGAGCTAAGGTTTTACTATGGCTGCATTAGGCTCCTTGGGTTTGTTCTACAAGGTTGAAACTCCATGCTGTTGGCGAGCTGAGGTGGTCAAGGTAGGCTGGCCAGCCTGCCTCAAGTTGGCACTCCACTCCTCGCTGGTAAGGCAAGAAGTTATGGCCTCCAGCGCTCACCCCGCTCCCGCAGAATAAGGCAGCCCCATGGGGCCTTCCATCAGCACCCTCTTTCCCTCCCCAGAGGGTGGCATCCCAAGCAGCCAGCCTGGTTACGTGCTGGGTACGCCTTGGGCAGCATGCCCATGCCCTGTGGACCTACCCCAGGGACTCCGGGGTGCTCCCACCAGGCTGCCTTTCTCCCTACTTGCTGTGGGGCCTCCCACAGCCTGACTCCGAGCACCCTGGCCTCTCCCCGAGGGAGGATATGATGGGTGTGCCCACAACAAGTCTCCGGCAGAGACAATAGGACAGGAATGCATTAGCTTCCGAACAAACACTGTGTGGGCTCGCACAATTGACTTGGATTCTCGTCCAAGAAACACATTTCGCTGTTCGAGGGTGCGGGTGGCTTGCCTGCCCCAGCCCGCCCACACCCCTCTCTGTGCCAGAGACTTTGATGAGTGGGCTGCTTCTCCCCCCACCCCAGGCTTTCAACCCCCCGGTCGGCAGCCCTGCCTCCTCCATCAGTGCAGCTTTTCTTCCAAAGAGTGATAGCAGGGAGAGAGACAGTCCTGCCCATCCAAAGAGTACCTGCTCCTCCCACCACTTGTTTTTAACCATTTTTTTAATTGTAAAATAGACACAACAATAAATTGATCATTTTAACCATTTTTAAGTGTATGGTTCAGTGGCATTAAGTACATTCACATTTTTCTGCAACCATCACCATCATCCATCTCCAGAACGTTTTTCATCTTGCAAAACTGAAACTCTGTACCCATTGAACAACAACTCCCCATTACTCCTCCCCTCAGCCCCTAGCAACCACTGTTCTACTTTCTGTCTCTCTGAATTTAACTATTCCAGGTCCCTCATTTAAGTGGAATCATACAATATTTGTCCTTTTGTGACTGGTTTATTTCACTTAGCATAACATCTTCAAGGTTCATCCATGTGGTAGCATGTGACAGAATTTCCTTCCTTTTAAAGGCTGAATAACATTCCCTTGTATGGATGTACCACAATTAGTTTATCCTTTCATCTGTTGACGGACACTTGAGCTACTTCCACCAACTCTTGCATATTGTGAATAGTGCTGTTGCGAACATGGACGGACAAGTATCCGTTCAAGTTGCCACTACTTTTTGAGACTCATCTTGGAGTTAAATAAAGCATTGTTTCCAGAAGATTCCTGAATAGAACATACATAAACAAGAGAGCTCCTTGGCCCCTCAATGTACTGGCAGGGATTTTTTTATCTAAAAACTAGCCATGGAGCCGGCCGGGTGGCGCAAGCGGTTAAGAGTGCACGCTCCGCTGCGGCGGCCTGGGGTTCGCTGGTTTGGATCCCAGGTGCGCACCAATGCACCACTTGTTAAGCCATACTGTGGTGGCATCCCATATAAAGTGGAGGAAGATGGGCATGGATGTTAGCCCAGGGCCAGTCTTCCTCAGCAAAAAGAGGAGGATTGGCAGATGTTACCTCAGGGCCGATCTTCCTCACAAAAAAAAAAAAGAAAGAAAAAAAAAAAAAAACTAGCTGTCCCTTAGGAAAAAGCAGAGCCCTGAAGAAATGGAACACAGAACAGGTAAGTTTTGGCCAAGACTGAAAAGAGCAGAAAATTCTTGCACTGGGGACACTGCCCGCAAAAGATAAGTTGAGGACGGACTCCTGGGAAGCCATTGATCACCCAGAGGTGGGGGAGCCTCTAAGAATGACACTGAAGGGGGTTCGAGGAGGGAGCCCCTGTAGAATTGTGTCAACGGCTCCCCAAGGTGAGGCAGACCAACCTCTTGTTATACCACAAAGAGCAGCAGGGTGCGACTTCCTGTCTGTGATGGTGGGGAAAGTTCCCTCAGATGGAGGGGTGGAGACACTCTGCAGTCCCTCCAGCTCTAAGGCTCTGAGAGTCCGCTCTTAAAGCTGGCGACAAGAGGCCAAGTCGGCTCGGGGAGGAATCAGGACACAGTCTGCAGCCACCAATTCCCTTCATGAGCTCTGCATCCCAGCAACCGCAGAGGAAAAGTACAGTGAAAACTCCCCGTCCTCCCCGACTTCCTTGAGAAAACCCAACAGGCCGTTCGCAAGAGGGCCTATCACACCATGTGATTTTTGGCTTCACACAGACTTTCCCAAACAACCAAGTGAAAGATAAGTTTAAGGAGAGGCTCTGGGGTGAAGAGCCCGCCCACAGCTCTGCTGGAAAGCCTACAGCAGGCCACCCTCATCCTCAGGAGCCCCATCACCCTGAGTCTGTCCCCTGCCACGCAGCCAGGAACCTAGAGCCCCGCCAGGGAGGGAGCAGGGCAGCAGCCGTAGGCAAGGCCCGAGGCATGCAGAGGGGAGGAAAGGACTTGAACGGGGAGTCACAAAGATGCAGGGGAGAGAATAGAAAGACATGGACCCGCTCTGCAGTTCTGAATCATCACTGGGGAGCAGACAGAGGGCAGGCCAGCCTTGGGCAATAGAAGAAATGAGAAGGAGACACTTGCTCATCAGGGCTACGCGTTCGGCTGGCAAGAGCATGGAGGCTCCAGGAGGCTTTCCAGGCAGCACTGTCAGAAGCCCGGAGGGCCTCTTGGAGGGAAAAACAACTACGTCTCAGAGCATCTGGTACTTGCCAGGCCCTGACTCTTCATGGTAGTTCCCATAATGTTACCTCACTTGTCTCTAAAGCCCAGAACCCCTAAGAAGCTGATCTGAGGACAGAACATGACCCCAGGTTCATCTCCATTCGCCAGGACAAACATTGAACACCCACTATGTGTCAGCCAACACACTGGGTGCATCTGGAGGCAATCCCTTTCTTCCTTCCCATAAGCTCCCGGTTCTGCCTGCTCCCATCGTCCCCACCCCACTGCCACCACTGGCTCTGTCTCTAGGAGCTCATTTCCCACCAGATACACTTTCCCCCCTTTCTTTGTGATTTCTACCAGTAATTTTTATTTTAAGGATTTTTTCCCTTCTAAGCACTGCGGGAAACCTACAAGGGAACAAAGTTACCATCAGAAAAAAGTGCCAGTGGGCCGGCCCCGTGGCTTAGCAGTTAAGTGCGTGCGCTCCGATGCTGGCGGCCAGGGTTCAGATCCCGGACGCCCGGGCACACACCGACGCACGGCTTCTCCAGCCATGCTGAGGCCGCGTCCCACATACAGCAACTAGAAGGATGTGCAGCTATGACATACAACTATCTACTGGGGCTTTGGGGGAAATAAATAAATAAATAAAGTGCCAGCAAACCTCACAGAGTTCTCCTAAGATATAGGAGTCCCTATCTTCCCTGCAGAGTACAGGGGCTAGGCCCATCTCCCCCCACCCCATCCCAGAGAGTCACAGGACCCTCCCCATCCGTGAGCCAGTCCCTCCCAGAGCAGGCAGGTTGGATGCTGGACCACTCGACTCAGGTAGGCCTGCTGCAATGTGAGTCACCTCCCCCCAGCTTTTTCCAGAACCTGCTTCCTGGTCTTCGCTCTGGCCTCCTGGGTCCTCTAGATGAGGGAGGCTCTTCCCTGTGTGTCCCCCAGAGCTCCCCCAGGCACTGGATTGGTAGAAGCCTCCCTTGTCTCTCCTTGAGGGTCTGCAGTCCTGGGAGGCAAGAACACTCCAGAAGCAGACGCCAGTGTAGAAGGGGAGGGGCAGCCATGTACTGCAGAGTATTCCACTGTGTGGATGTATCGGAATTACTTAACCTGTCGCCTTATTAGTGGCCCTTCAAGTTATTTGCAATAATGCAGCAAAAGCCTTGTATCCATGTCATAGTGCATGCGTGTAGGTACGTGTGTAGGATAAATTTCTAGAAGGAGTATCACTGGGTCAGAGAGTTTGTACACTTGCAATAGTTATACCAGATTGTCCTCTAGAGAGTTATACTAACTTCTCTTTCCACAAGTACTGTATGTTCGCAGACAGGTCAATTATAATTTCATGCCATGTCCCCTTTGGCAAGAGGGATGTGTGGGGTAGGGGGATCCGCCTTCCCCTCACTCTCACCTTTTCCAGTGTGTGCACTAGCGTAGCTTGCAGATGGCAGCCTCTCGGGGTTGGCCTTTTCCTGCCTGCAGCCTCTCCCAGCTAGGTGGGTTTTCTCCCTGCCTCCCAAAGTATCTTTGTTAACAAATACTTCAAGGGCTTACTGTGTGCGGGGCACTGTGGCAGGGGCTGGGGAAAACAGTGGACAAAACAGAGGCCCTGGCCTCATGGAGCTTGCCTTCTAGTAGGAAGAGACAGATGACAAGTAGCTAATATGTCGGGGGTGAGATCTGCTATACAGAGCAGTAAGCCAGGAGGTGAGCGGGGCGATCAATTACACCCAGGATGGTCAGGGAAGCCCGGGCCGATGAGATGATGTTGGGGCAGAGCCCTGAATCAAGTAAGGGAGAGATGTCTGTGGGTATGTGGTGGCTGAGAATTCCCAGATGACAAGAGCACAAAGGCTCAGAATCAGAAATGTGTCAATGGGTAGAGCACGCACACGGATGGCCGTCAACGCCTGTCACTTTGCGCCATCCACACCGTTCCCTCCCCTGGATTGTCCCTTGCTCTCCGCCTGCTTTTCATTTGAGCAGCTCAGGGTCTACCTCTGCTCGTTCAAAATGATTTCTTTTCTGCGTGTCTACTGCGAACCCGGTTCTGACCGAGGTGCAAAGAAGAAGGAGGTCTGGTCCCTGAGAGCGTCTCTGGCCAATGCAGCCAGCACCGACCTGTCCCCTGGACTCCTGCGGCCTTGACGGCCTGCATGCTCAGTGGGCATTTAGCAAAGACTGCCCTGGATCTTCAGCCCTCCAGAAGCGGATGCTTGTGACTCCTGTAGGAGGGCCCCTGGGCCGGTGGGTGGATGCAACATGACAGGAGAAGGGCAGGGGGTAAGAGGATGTGTGGAATTTGGATTTTGAGCCAGCAGTGGGAACAGTCGCCCTGGGCTGTGTGCGATTCACCTCTCCTTGAACACGTCACGCCCGGGTCAAGAATCTTGACTCCAGGTCTCCGTCAGTGGATAAGGAAACTGACCCAAAAGTGCCTTCCTCTTGTGCTCTCCTCACCCTCCACACTTCCTTTAAAACAAAAACCAAAAAACAATGCATCAATTATATCCAACATTTAGCAAATCCCTCTGGTTGCCAGGAGCTGTGCTGGGTGTTAAAGGGCGACAAAGATGTATGTGACACTGGCCCTGCCTTCGGGAAGCCAGCAGTTCACAATGGAAAGTGTCTCTTCACTTGTGTGGAATCTGAGTGGGTGGGAAAGCCAGGGAGCGCTCACTGGAGTGAGAAGCAGGAGAGGGCACCATGAACTGGGCAATCTGGAAGTCTCCAAGGAAAGCTGGGAGGTGGCCTGGGCCCTGAAGGATAGGGAAGTGTGCAGGGCTGAAGGGGAGGGCTCCAGGGGATGGAGAAGTCACCGGGAGCAGGTGATCTAGATGTGGGGTCATCGGATGGATGTGGTGATCCACGTACAGGGGATGGGGTAGAGACGGAACTGAGGTGGATTTAGGGGTTGGGAGGAGAAGCCCTAGCCAGCAAAGGGAACAGGGGAGGAAGGGTCAGTGGAGTGTGGGGAGAACAGGATGTTAGAGCTTCTCTGAAGCTGTGCCTGGAGGAGGTTTTTACTGGGAGTTCAAGAAAAAATGAATTTTTTTAAAAAGCAGAAAATAATAAATGTTGGCAAGGACGTGGAAAAATCAGAACGCTCAGACGTTGCTGGAGGGAATGTAAAATGGCGCAGCCACTGTAAAAAACAGTTTGTCAGTTCCTCAAAAGGCTGAACATGGAGTTACCACATGCCCCAGCAATTCCCCTCCTGGGGATGTATCCAAGAGAAGTGAAAACATATGCTCCCCCAAAACCTTGTACATGAGCGTTCAGAGCAGCATTGTTCATAATAGCCAAAAAGTGGAAACAACCCAAATGTCTATCAACTGTTGACAGATAAACAAGACGTGGTGTAAACATACGATGAAATATTATTCAGCCATAAAAAGGAATGAAGAACTGACACATGCTACAACGGGGGTGAACTTTAGAAACATAATGTTAAGTGGAAGAAGCCAGTCATAAAAGACCACGTATTGTATGATTCCATTTATATGAAACATCCAACATAGACAAGTCTATAGAGAAAAAGGAAATTAGGGGTTGCCAGGGGATGGGGGAAAGGGGACTAACTGCTAGTGGGTACGGGTTCCTTTTGGGGAGGATGAGAATGTTCTGGCATTAGATAGTGGTGATGGTTGCACAACCTTGAATATACTAAAAGTCACTGAATTGTATACTTAAAAATGGCGAATTTGATGTTATGTGGATTATATCTCAATTTAAAAGGAGAGAGAGAGAGTGAGAGAGTGAAATGAGACAGGTAGAGGGAAGCCGGATGGGGCCGTGGCCAGTCCCAGCGCTGAGCAGCCTGGCCATGGCCTTGGTCAGGCAGCAATTCCAGCCTCTGGGGAAGTCAGTGCACCCGTGGTTTTGCAGAAGAGCGCTTTGGTTTCTGGAAGTCCTCCTATAGCCAGGGCCCAGGAACGCCTGAGACCGTGGCTGAGCCTCCCCTCACCCATCAGGGCATCTTTCAGCTAATTTCATTTCTCCAAGGATTTTCGCTCACCAGTTGTTAACAGCTGATGATCTCAGCATACTTGCCGCCGCCTTCAAACCCACCTGCAGCCTTGCTCTGCCATGGCCTCTAACTGCAGCCCTCTGCCCTGACCAGGGCGCCCAGACTCCATGACCACGGTGGTCCTCCAGCTGCTTAAATCCCATCCGAGAACTCACTGCTTCCTGGTGCAGTGTTCCTGCCGCCCTCTGACCTTCGTGGGCTCTCTCTCTGGCCTGCCCCTTGGAGATGCTTGTTCCAGGCTGCACCAGGACCAGATCTGGGTGGACCAGCTGCAGGGGGCCAGGAGCTGGTACACAGCCCCTAAGTGGTGTTCTCTGCCCCTGTCTTCACAGCTCCTGCAATCTCAGGATGTGAAGGAAGACGCCGTCCTGTGCTGCTCGATGGAGGTAAGCAGTGCGGCTTAGACATCTCCCACCTCAGACCCGGTGCACCCCTCCCGCCTCATGCCTCACAGCTGTAGGGGCGCGAGGACCATTAGAGGCGTCCACAAGTCCAGGGCAAGGGTGTGTCAAGAGGGTTGGTGGGGGATGGCTTCCTGAGTGGACATGGACTTCTGCATCCAGAACTGTCAACCCCAACTAGAGTACCTGTTGATGGGGAGACCAGCCCGCCGCTGGCTGGAGGGAGACGATTGCTGGTTCTCTGGAAGGAAGGACCAAGTGCTGGTCTTGTTAACTTTCCCTCTGCCCCCAAGACCCCATTCTCCTTACACCAGGCACACCACACAAATGACTTAAGAGAGTCTAGGTGACCCCCTGCCCCCAAATATCTCTCTTGGCTTTGGTGGTGTGGGGTTAGGGGAAGGTGCCTGAGGGGCAGAGATGAGGTTGGAGAATGTACAGAGAGGACCTGCAGGGGCTGCTGGCGGAGGTGGACTGATCCAGAAGATAGGGGGTCCTTCTTCCCAACAGGATCTTTTCAGGATTATCGGGGCCTCTCTCGAGGGCAGGCCCTCTGGCTGGCCTTTTCCCCCAGTTCTTATTTCTCGCCTCCCCTTCGTGTCACAAGTGTGGGCAGAGGTCAGTGCTGGGAGCGGGGAGGTGGGATTGGGGCAAGAGAGAAGAAAAGAGAGAAATAGGAGAACTCATCCCTGCTCTCAAGTTCCACGTGGACACACGCAGGTAATAATGACTAAGCTCGTTTCCAGAGAGACAGCCTAGCAAGGGAAAATTAACAGGGTGCAGCCTGATCACCTTTGAAGGGAGCAGGTCACACAGTCATTGAGGGTGTGGGTGGTAGTCAGGGAAGGCTTCTTGTAGGAGGGGAGGCAAGAGGGTGAAAGGGAGAAGTGGCATGTTCCTGGTGAGGCTCTTTTCAGCCCTGGACAGCAGGCAATATCCTGATCGCTCTTTTCTCTGCCGGCAGATTGGGTGTTAAATGTGGGCTCTCATGGTTGGCTATTTCCACCCTCCCTACTCCCTGTCCTTGTCCCCTGGCACAGAGGCCTGGGCCTGCACTTTCCTGAGATAATCCAGCTATTTCCTGTCCCTGCCCCCAGCCCACCTGACCAAGGTAGGTCAGGAGCCCTTGTGCGACCCCAGTCCTAACTGCCCCCTTCTCTGTCTGCAGCTGCAGAGCACAGGCCGGCTGCTGGAGGAGCAGCTGCCCGAGATGATGACCGAGCTCCTGGCCAGCGCCCGTGACAAGATGCTATGCCCCTCGGAGTCGATGCTGACCCGGTCACTACTCCTAGAGGTCATCGAGCTCCATGCCAACAGCTGGAACCCTCTGACGCCCCCCATCACGCAGTACTACAACAGAACCATCCAGAAACTGACAGCCTGACAGCCAGGGGGCCTGGCGGGCGGCCCGCGGGCAGCTGGGGCCCTGGTGCACAGGGCCAGATGGACAGGCGGGAGGACAGGGGTGGCCCTGGCGGGAGAAAGAAATGGGGAGGAAGGCAGGCAGAGCCGGCGGCCAGTCTGGAGCCAGACGGGG
The DNA here is from genome assembly GCF_057802395.1 of Ceratotherium simum simum. Taxonomy (NCBI): domain Eukaryota; kingdom Metazoa; phylum Chordata; class Mammalia; order Perissodactyla; family Rhinocerotidae; genus Ceratotherium; species Ceratotherium simum. Next base: position 37,907,942 of record NC_141913.1, read on the forward strand.
AAGGGATCAAATCCCTAGGAGGCGCGCCCCCCCCAGCCGAGCCCCCCCAGCCCCGAGCATGCGGCAGCTCACACCAATAAGGGAAGCATGTGTCTTTTTCCTGGTGGCCCCGGCCCTCACCCCTCCTTACTCCCTCTCCTCCCCACCCCCTCCCATCAAACGCGTCCCCCGCAGGGCTTTGTGTAAGGGTTTCATCTCCATGACTCCTCCGAGGCCTCGGCAGCCCTGCGCGCCGGGATACCGCTTGGGTCAGAAAGGACCTCAGAAGGCTGAAAAAGTGGGTCGGAGACGGGCTTGCATTGTTCTCGCATGCTGTCAGCCGCAGTCGCCAACTGGCAGCAGGGGACGTGTAGCAGATGTCCAGGAGGACAAAGGCAGGCACGGTCCCCACCAGCCGCCCGTAATTGACGGCCTTTGTCCGCCACGGTCGAGCTGGGGGACAGGGGCTGTCTCCTCTAACCTTCACACTCCACCCTCCTTACGTCCAGTTCCTCCTCGCTCAGCCCCCACGCTCAGGCCTCGGGGGTCGGGAGCAGAGAGGGGAGCTGGAGTTTGCAGTTCTACTGGCCCTCTTTTGTTTTGTTTTATTTTTCCGAAGTCAGCTGCTTTGAAGTCTCCTCTCTCGGTGAAAAGAGCCCGCAGTGTGATCACAGTCAGCCCCACGAGGACCCCCTGATTAGTGGGAGATCAAATCCAGCCCCCTCTGGAAGGATTCTAGCCACAGACAGCTTGCCAGTAGCCAATTAGAGTAATTGGAAACTTGTGCCCCGGCAGGGGTCCCCACTGGAACCCCTGCTCCTCACCCCCTGGCTTCTTGGACCTCTGTTCTCTCTTCTTCTAACTATGCTCTCAAAGGGCTGATACCGTCGCCGCTGGGAGTGCACTAAACCCTGTCCTGGCCCAGCGCCTTCTGGTGAACTGGGCACAGAACAGGGCTGGCAAATTAGAACCAAAACACTAGGTGATGTTTCCTGCTCCACACGCGGGTCTTGTCCCAAGCTCTTACTAGGGCGAGAGTGGGGGTGGGGGCTGCCTGGATCCCCAGGGCTTGGAGTTTAGCTAAATGGGCTGTGTCGCTGCCCTAGCCTCGTCACAGGCGGGATCTAGAAGCCCAGACCTCCCACAAGGTCTCCCAAGGTCTGTGCCCCAGGAGGGCTCTGGACACTGCAACCCCAGGGCTGTCGGGAAAGGGTGCATTCACTGAGTCGTGAGCAGGCTCTCAGGTGACCCAGCTGGCCACCAGCTTTCCAGGCTGGGAACGAAGCTGGGGTTTCTTGGAAGGGCCAGGTCCTGGGGAGCAGCCCCTTCTCAGATGGCTAGAGAGGAGGATGCAGGGCGGTCCCTGGGAGGCTGGCTTTGGGTTGTCACTGGCGTCTGCACAGCCCCATCTCCAGGTCTGGAGCCCCCACTTTGATGACCCCCCAGAAAATGACCTCAGAGCCCAGCAGCTTCCTTGTTTGTTCCTTTGTTGAGGCCAGTCACTCTCTGGGTCACCTTGGAGGCCCCCCTGGCTGCTTGGCCAGTCCAGTCAGGCTGGCCAGCAGGTGAAGGCTGGAGGAGGTTTCCCTTTGGTGACCCTGAGTCTGGGAGACGGGGCAGTGGGGCGTGGGGAGCAGGTTCCTCAGTCTCCCCTGGCTCTCCCCATCAGCTGCAACCTGCCTTCCAGGCCCAGAGCAGCAGCCTATGCCAGTCCCCAAAAAGAGCCTACTGGGGGCAAGGCGTGGGGGCACAGGTTTGCCTGGAATGGGTCTGTACCCTCTGCCAAGAAGCCCGTGCTGCCCCTGGCCCTGGCTTTACCTTCTCCCTTTCTCCTCCCAGGCTTCTCCTCACTGCCTTTCCTCCTCAGCCTGCACCTTCGGCCCAGCCTGGGTCCCAGAGCCACCACAGGCCCCACAGGAGACCTCGAGGGAAGAGCTGGGCTGAGGTTAGGATGCTCAGAGAGGGCACCGGGGAAATCATGGTCTCTAGGAGTCAGGCAAGCAGCCCTCAGAGAGCCACACCTGTGCTGAAATCGGCCTTGTTTCCCTCAAGTGGGGGGGGGTGTGCGTGTGCATGAGTGTGTGTGTGTGTGTGTGAGCACATTTGCTAAGAACAAAGCAGGGCCCGAAAGAAGGGAGAGGCCCAGGAGAGGGGCACAAGCCGAGGAGGCGGGGAGTGGGGTCTCCCACCCCGACCTTGGGCTCAGAGAACGTGCTTTGTGAAGGGGCCCCAGATCGAAGGTGCTCAGGGGGCTGATGTGCCCTGGAAAGCCGAGACAGGTGGGCACCATGGGCCTAATGCCCCTCCTCGTCAGGGCCCTCCGTGGTGGTCCTGCCTCAGGGCCGACCCCTCCTCGACTGTTAGGACCAGAGTGTGAAGAAGTGAGATATAAATATGTATACATATATAAATATATTTTTAATTACGTGTCGTGTCACGGTGGCTCCAGACATATGGTTTGCCTAGTTTATTCCGTTGCTTGAAAGCGCTTCCTGGCCAATCCGAATAACAATTTAAGCTGTTTTTCTAAATGCAGGTTGCTGCTACTTTTTCAGACGTGGAAGGAAAACGTTTAAAAAAAAAAAAAATTTTTTTTTTTAAGGACATAACATTAAGGCCTAAAATCTGAGACTCTGAGGCAGCTTCCCATGGAAGAGTACCCGGACAGGAACTGGGGGGCAGAAGTGAGAGCCCCACAGGCCTCCACCTCCCCCCAGGGCCAGACATCCCCTCTGCTGAGTGAGGCTGGCCCTATCCAGGTGACCTCTGAATGTATTTGATGGGAGGCTGAACTGGGTATTGCATTTCTGAGGCTTGTGTTGTTTTCCTTGCTCGCCCGCGGCTTTCTTGGCGTGTTGAAGAGGCAAAGTCCGGCCATCTGATGTTGATCCTGTCTCAGTCTCTCCCCTGCCAGTCAAGTCGAGGTAGTCATTGTTTTCCTCCCAGGCAGCTGGCCTGCTCGCCACAGTCCTACTTGCCACGGCCTTGTGGCTTTGCCTAAGCGCTGGGACTGCAGCCCCATGAAGGCTCCCGGCCTCCCCTGGACAAGGCGGGAGCCCTACCATCCTCCCTGGAAGTGTGCACCCCCAAACCCAGTTTCGTCTGTTCGTCCTTCCTTAACCAGTCTGTAAACCTTTAAGGTTTGGGGATTGTTCTGTCCATCCATGTAAATGTAAATGTCGGCCAAGTCGGTATTTATTCTAATTTTTATTTTATTTTATTTTCTCTGAGGGAGTGGGAGGGGGGGTGTGGGAAATGTACCGCTGATCACACCCTGGGCAGCTGCAGGGGTGGGGACCGAGACAGCCAGGCCGCCATGAGGAGCAGCCCCATGGGGCCGCCCTAGACGCCAAGTCCCAGCCTCTTATCTGGCATCAGAAACCGGCCAGTGTTCCTCGCGTGACAGACTCTCGGGGCCTGCTCGTGGAGGCCTGTCCCTCAGCTGCTGGGCGCTCTGTTGGGAAACCTCTGTCTGGGCCTGTGAGGACGCAGATCAGAGAGAAGACAGCTTTCCTTTGCTCGGGACACTTGCACAGAAGGGCCGCCCGACTCGCCTGAGCCAGCTGGGAACCTGGTGGCAGGACCTACCTCCCTGGAGCAGGGGCCTGAGGCTGCCCGCCAAAGCTGCAGTGGAATCCTGCTCACGCGACCACCTTCCCTCCCTCGGTATGTCCTGCTTTCCAGCCAAACCCAAACTACAAGTGGGTTTAAAAAATAAACAACACCAAAAAACAAAAATGCCCTGAATCCACATTCTTTGTGTGTTTGGCAAAGGAAATCTCTCCCAAAGGCTTTGGTACCTCAGCTGGTGCCGGCAGAGCCCTCAGAGGAGCCCCTGCCCAAGTGATGAGCTAATGAGAAGATTCCCTGCTGTTTGGCCACTGTGGGGAGCAGGGGGCAAGGTCTGGACCTGGGGAAGGTTGTGAAGGAGTCTTCCAGGAGAATGTGGGTGGAAGAGAGTTATGTCCCCCAAGCTGGAAACTATGGCCTGCCCAAGGTGGTAGGATTAAACCAGTCCTGCAGAAAATGGCTTTCACACTAAAGATTTGGTTCGTTGCATGTTTAACACCACCACTCCCCACCCCAAACCTACCCCTTCCCTGGAAATGTTGCTGTGGCATTTGGCAATGACTCATTTAAGAAGACTGAGGGCCGGCCCCGTGCTGTAGTGGTTAAGTGTGCGCGCTCTGCTGCTGGCAGCCCGGGTTCAGATCCCGGGCGCGCACCAATGCACCGCTTGTCAGGCCATGCTGTGGCGGGGTCCCACATAAAGTGGAGGAGGATGGGCACAGATGTTAGCTCAGGGCCAGTCTTCCTCACAAAAAAAAAAAAGAAGAAGAAGAAGACTGAGACTTGGGCCTAGCAATTTCTAAAAGTCAGCAGCAAGTGGCTGTCCGGTCCCGGTGGGTCAAATCAGTCTTTACTCAAAGGAGCCCAGTGATCCAGTTTCCTGTGATGACACGTCCCTTGTTTTGCACAATCCCTCCCATGGCAAGACACGGGGGACACTGCCTCCTGGTAACAGATGCCCCTCGGGGATTCTTTCTGGCTAGAACTTGCCAGGCTCTCAGCTCCTCAGGTGGCAACTGGAGCATCCACCCCCCTTCATACTTCCCTGACCCAGCCAAGACGACGGCCACACCAGCCCAGGAGCCTGGAGAGGGCATTGCCCATTACTGGGCCCCAGGACACTCCAGAGGGATGGCCAAAAGCACATAGATTGGTCAAGGGTGATAGCATTTTAATTAAATAATTGAGATATTTGTCAAGCCAAAGTTTTTTTATAAAAATGCAAAAGGAGTAGGAGCAGAAAGTGGAAGTCAAAATGAAAGATGTTTGCAGATGGGAGAGAGGGCAGGGAAGGAGAAATGTTATCAAACACCATTCACCACGAAGGAGAGATTTTTCTGGGTGATTTAGTCCAGGTTCCGGAGGTTCTAAGTTACTGAAAACTATGAAACATGTTATTCAAATAATAAATGTTTTGGGGCCAGCCCAGTGGTGCAGCAGTTAAGTGCACGCTCTCTGCTTCAGCAGCCCCGGGTTCACAGGTTCGGATCCCGGGCGTGCACCAGTGCACCACTTGTCAAGCCATGCTGTGGTGGTGTCCCATATAAAGCAGAGGAAGATGGGCACGGATGTTAGCCCAGGGCCAATCTTCCTCCACAAAAAGAGGAGGATTGGCGTCGGATGATAGCTCAGGGCTGATCTTCCTCACAAAAAAAAAAATAATAATAATAATAAATGTTTCAATCCTGCATTTCACCACCATCTCTGCTGATATGTATTATCTGTCCTTCCAAGGGTGGGTTACATTTGTACTAGGGTCTACCGGAGGGAAGAAGGGGAAGACTATTTATTTTAGATGAATAAGCTAGAACACACACGCACACACACACACAGAACTCGTAAGGGCCTTTTAAGTACCGAGGCAAAGACAGCAGAAAAAGAAGCGATTGAGAAGGTGAAAGGGGACAAGGTGGTCATGCCCTACTGTTAACGGTCTCATTTCCACAGCTCCCAGCAGCTCCCAGGCCTTCCATACACGGTCTCAGGTGGTTCAATGAAGCAGGCAGATGACTATTTTTGATTCCCATTTCACAGATGAGAGTGGTAACACAACTGACCCAGAGCCAGAGGCCAGTCAGTGGGAGAGTCGGGCAGAGGGAGAGCCAAGTGGCCCTTCCCCTAGCCCAGAAAGCGAGCATGTCCTCAGCAGCCCCTCTCCTCTGGCTGCTGCGAGCTCGGTCCCAGGGAGCCGGACAGTCACGCCAGCCAGACAGAAGGAGCAGCCAGCTGCCCGCTGAGACGGTCATGGGCAGGCTACATGGTCTTCCCTCTGCGTCTGTGGAAAGTAGGAGCGTGATGAAATACCTCAGATCAAGGGATTCCAGTGGGGTGGGGAGGAGATGACGCGATGTTGCAAAGTCTGGTACTGTATCAAAGGATCGGCTGTAACAGGTGCAAACTGTCCTGCTGGATTTCCTCCAGGCCAGTGGTTCTCAAGGTGGGCGGGAGGTGAGGGAGACCCTCTTGGGGGGGCTTATCAACGGGTGGGGTCAATATCTGAATTGCCTGGGAACTTTTGAAACTACTTACTGAAAGAGGACACACATACACACCAACACATTGAGAACTCTGGCCGTAGGGAGCCCCTCGTCTTACCAGTCTTACCAGTGGGTACGCGCGTGCCATACCCTGTGTGGGGTGTGGGAGAAAAGATGATTGGGCCGCCACCCACCACTCCAGGAACACAGCGCAATGATGACCATGAAGAGCTGTTACAGTGATGCAGAATTAATATCTAGAAACACGGGCCACGGTGCCGCATTCCTCACCTCGATTTGCAATAGGGGGATTTGCCATCTTAGCCAAAATGAGGCTGGCCACCACACTTGCAATGGGAGAAAGGGCTCGAGGAAGTCGCTTGAGTGTGGAGCAGAATATATACACCATGGACTCAGGGCCGTGTTATGACTTTCATGGGCCCAAGACACTTATGCCTTCCTAGCCCCTTGCTCCTTAAAATAGTATAAAAATTGTATTATATGACCGTATGGGTATAAAGACAAATATATTAATAATACTTATTAAAACATTTTTTAACCCCAAAATTCACTTTTTTGTGTGCGCGTGAGGAAAATCAGCCCTCAGCTAACAACTGATGCCAATCCTCCTCTTTTTTTGCTAAGGAAGATTGGCCCTGGGCTAACATCCGTGCTCATCTTCCTCTACTTTATGTGGGACGCCGCCACAGCATGGCTTGACAAGCGATGCATCAGTGCGCCCAGGATCCAAACCTGTGGACCCCGGGCCGCTGAAGCAGAGCGCGTGCACTTAACCGCTGCGCCACGGGGCCAGCCCCCAAAAATTCACTTCTTAATTCTGATTTTGAAAGAGATGAAAACATTTTATGGGCCCCTAAACATATCATGTGCCCGGAGTACTGTGCTTAATGCATCCGTCGACCATACGTGGACATCTTACCTAAGCAAGGAATCCTGCCTTTTCCTGCAGCCCACCTGATCTCGGGGGCGCCAGGGCACAGGAGGGTGGGGGGGTGGTCCAAAGGGCAGCTCACGCTGCAGTTGGCCTGGCTGTGGAAGCAGATGCAGCAGCTGCTTCTGCCCCAGGCTGGCTGCCGGCCAGACAGCCCGGAGTGCGAGGCGAGCAGCTGTGTTTGCCTGGCCAAGGAGACTCTGGCCCAGAGAGCCCACCCCGGCACACAGCACTTGCTTCTTTCCACAGCGTTTGCACACACATTACACGGTTATAGTCTCACCAGAGCCCTGGGAAGGAAGTAAACAAAATTCGTATACCCATTTTACATCTGGGGAAACAGGTTTAGAGAGCCATACCATCTGCTGGAATGGAGATTTGTAGTTTTCAAATATATGACCCTGTTTGATCCTCACAACAGACCTGCCAGGTGATGGACATTTTTGACCCCATTTTCGAGATAAAGGAAACTGGCTCAGAGAAGCAGTGGTCACCCCATGTCATGTGACAGTAGGCATGAAGGCCAGGCCTTGAATTGCTTCTCAGTCCTGAGACGGGCCTGGTGGGCATGTGTGGGGACCAGGCTGAGGATCCAGGCTGCTGGCCCCCAGTACCCACGGCTGCCTTTGTCCCCAAGTCCCCTCACCCCGCCATGTCCCCCAACTCTAATGAGCCCACTGGCTCCCAGGGACAAGCAGGGGCTTGGGACACAGATCTTGGACACTGCCGTGACCCAGCAGAACATTCAGGGACATGGCCCTCAAACATACAGAAATGGGCGCGAGAGAGGGTCATGGCCCAGCATGTAATGAATGCCTTTCCCATTTGACCGGCTCTGGACCACAGACAGGGCCAGAGCCGGCTCTGCCGTGGGCTCAGCTCGGAGGAAAAGGAGAAGTGTGGGGATGAGGAGCGGACAGCAACTCCTGAAGCTCATCGCCAGGGGAGGAAAGGGTACTCAGGGTCTGTCAGCTAACTATTACCATGTAACTCTGTGTAACTAATTGCGTAACTAACGAGCTTGAAATCCCAGGGACTTACAACACAGATGTTCACTGCTCTTGTTTACTGGTCTGCAGATGGTTTGGGGTTTGGATGATCTTGGCTGGCTGGCTTGGGACCCAAGTCCAGTCTCTGGACCACAAACAGCAGTAGGAGGTGCAGGCACGGGCCTTCACTTAGTGCCACCTCCTCTGGGAAGTTCTCCATGACTGCTCCCCAAGTTGGGGTTACAGGACCCCTCTCTGGGCTCCCAGGGATGCTGCTACTATGGCCCGGCTCACTGTGTGTGTGACCATTGGTGTGTAGGTGGCCGATGCCCACTATGAGCATGACCTTGTCCCCTCTGCATCTGCAGCACTGAGCCCAGGCCCTGCCCCAAGCAGCTGATGAACAAGCCTGTGGGGGATAAATGGGTGAACTGTGACAGTGAGTTCCCAGGAATCAGTGACAGAGGGGCTTGGGGAGGGAAGAGCTGGGCTGTGCCTTAAGCCAGGTCCTGGAGGTGGGGCACCCAGAGCAGTGGAGGGGTGAGGGGACCCCACATGGGACAGGGACTTCCAGTGGGGAAGGCTGGGGGTGTCCCCAGGTCCTGAGGTCTAACAGTCCAGAGAGGCCTGGAGGTGGGGGGACTGCTCTGCTGTCGGGGGGTAGGTCAGAACCATGGCCAGTACAGCTGGGGCCTTTGTGCAAATGAGAAGGCGGCACCCTTCCTCCCTCAGGGGCATCCAGCCCTGCCCAGGACCCTGTGAGCTGCAGGGACCCCTCAGCTGGGCCCCTTGTGGAGGACGCAACCTGCACACTGTGCTGAGATCCTCTGGGGGGTGTGTGTGTGTGAGTGTGAATTTGTGCTGCAGTTTCTAAATCTTCCCAACTGGTTGGCCTCCGAGCAATGAGGAGGGGGAAGCAGAGGTGTGAGGGTCCCAGGTCCCCGAACCAGAAGCACAGGGGGGTCTTTCAGAGGAGGTCACCGTGGCTTTCCCCCTGCCACCTGGGAATGGGCCGACGTGTCCCACGATATGCTGAGAACCGGCTGTTGGTCCCGCACGGGCAGGCCCCAAGCTGGCCTTCTGCTCAGACAAGACCTTCCTTCCGTGGGCTTATCCCTCACTTGGTGAGGGGAGAGGTCTGGACAGACAGGAAGGAGGAGTCAGGGGAGGAGAATGTTCCCGAGAGGGTCAAGGGATCCAGTCACATCAGGCGCCTGGTCACGAAGGACTGGGGCTCGGGGGGAGAGGCCCAGGAGGACACACTAGGGGTCCACAGAAGGAAGAAGAACGTTTTGGAGACCAGAGCTGCCCAGTAGTGGAGGGAGCCACTTCACCAGGGAGCGGGACCCCACCAGGGCACGTGTTCCAGCAGAAGCTGCGGCCCACCCTGACATGCTGTAGGAGGCATCTCTCCTTTGTGGTGCAGGCTGTGGATTAGAAAAAAACCCTGAGATCCCTTCCACTCTGAGGCTCTGTAAGGGGAGCAGGGCCTCCTGGGACACCTCCCTTCCAGGATCTGCACTTGCTCTTGACCCCTGGAAACTGCCTCATCCTCCCTCACTCCCCCCCACTTCCAAACACCCCAGGCTATCAGCACCTGGAGGGGAATTCAGAGCCCACGCTCCCATTTTACAGATGAGGAAACCGACGTGCTTACAGGAAAGGGATTTGCCCAAGGCCCCAGGGGTGGTGGCTAACTTTTATGGGTGAATCTTAACCCAGGCACCCACCTGAGCCCTTCCCCACATCTCACTGCACCTGGAGGGGACTGTCTCCAGTTCACAGAGACGAGAGAGGTTCATCTGTCCCAGGTCACACCACTGGAAAGAGGAGGGGCAACTTCTAACAGGGTCCCTTCTGCCTCCAGAGCCCTTGCTGGTGACCTCGAACCTCAAACCTGCTTGTCCCACACTCAGCGATCCAATCAGATAAGTCCACTGAGAAATGCAGACAGTCCCTTTCAGTGACGTCCGTCAGGATAAGCCTAGTGAGGCCGGCAAGTCACTCAGTGTCTCTGACCCTTAGTTTCCTCTAATGAGGAAAACTAAACTAAAATGAAGATACTAATATTTACAGTCCTGTCTTGTTGGAAGATTTGGATGAGTAGCACATGTTCTCTGAGTCCTTCACAGATGACAGCTCTCTTCCACTTAACCATCAGGTTCTCCTGCCTCACTGGCTATGTGTGGCTCTTACTCTTTCTGGTAATGGGTGTACACTAAAATATGTCCACTCTCCCACCAGGACCAGCTGGACTGGGGTTGGGTGGGGTATGGCTGAACTCCTGAGCACTTGTGAAGGTAGGACCTCAAGTGTTGGCTTCATCACATCCTCCGAGGCACTGACATGTGAGCTGACCTGTCACCCACACATAACGCCCCCTCAGGCATCCATCAGCTGACCTTGAGTGCCTGCTAGGCGCAAGACACAGAGCTGGGCACAGCCCTGGGAGATACATAAGAAAGACCCCCCCCCACAACACCCCCACCCCACACCAAGTGTCAGCAATCTTGACAAGCCCTTGAGACCAGTAGGTGTTCAGGCCAATGCAACAATCCTTTCCTGTGCACCCACTGTGGGCCAAGTCTGTGCTGGGGAGGAGGACACAGTGAGGACCAGGCAGTGGAGGCTGGCTGGCAGAGGACGCAGGCACGTAAGGAAGGGGCTGTGAGGTATGGTGGGTAACCACACACCTTCTGGTGATGGAGCCATTAATCCCTGGGGAGGGGTAGGCCAAAGAGGCAGTGGCCTGGGGACCGCCCAGTCTCCAGGTGTGGTCTGATAGGGGACTGACCTAGCACAAGAGGTCGGCCTGAGGGTGGGCTCACCCTGTGTAAGCAGGTGCCAAGGTGGATGACAGTTAAAGCTGTGCAGTCAAGGGGGGCCAGCCCCCTGGCTTAGCGGTTAAGTGCGTGTGCTCCGCTACTGGTGGCCCTGGTTCGGATCCCGGGCGCGCATCGTCGCACCGCTTGTCTGGCTATGCTGAGACAGCATCCCACATACAGCAACTGGAAGGATGTGCAACTATAACATACAACTATCTACTGGGGCTTTGGGGAGAAAAAGGGAAAATAAAGGAGGAGGATTGGCAATGGATGTTAGCTTAGGGCCAGTCTTCCTCAGCAAAAAAAAAAAAAAAGAGGAGGATTGGCATGGATGTTAGCTCAGGGCTGATCTTCCCCACAGGAAAAAAAAAAAAAAGTTGTGCGGTCAGGGGGGTGGCCATGCTGTGGGAGGGATGGGCCGGCCGGACCCTGGAAGGCAAGGCTTGAGTGGACAGGCAGGAGAATGCCCCGGCAAAGCCCCGGATGTGCCGGAGACTGAGAGGCCAGGTCCGTGAGGAGCTCCGTGTAAATGAAGGAGGGGCCTGGCTGGGGAGAAGGGAGGGCCAGCCAGGTTGAGTCACCAGTGAGTAAAGTTAGGTTCTCTGGGGGAGAACATGGAGGCTCCTTATCAGAAGAGAGACGAACTTCAGGATGATTAATCTTCCTTCAGCACGCAGAATGGATTAAAGGGGAGAGACACAGCAAGAAAACCAGTTAACAATGCAGGGGGCGGCACCTCGATGGGGAGGGTTCTCTGGCTTCTGATTTTCACACAAGACCTGCTCTCCCCATCCAGGCGCCTGGCCTTTTCCAGAATGGAGCTGTTGTTCCTCTTACATTCACTTTCTGTAGCTGTAACTTACTTCTTTTCACAAAAACTTTCTTAAAAAATATTTTCGGTAGAAATCTTTGTTCAGGGGTTCACACCCGCCCCTGAGCTCTGGAACAGAGGGCACTGTGTCTCACCCTGTCTTGATGACTCAGGCTCATTTCGACAACACTAATTAGTAGACTGAACTGTAATACTGGGTTACCCTCAGGGATTATCAGGGTCTTTCCAGTCTGTTTTGCTTTTTTAATTACCACATCTGCATTCTACAGTTTTTCTGCCTCCTCTCTCATCACAAAGATCTCTTCACTATCAGCATAGCTGCTGTGGCCTGAGAAGCCAGACCACCAACTTGTCGGAACTGTTTGTCGAGTAAGAGCTCACAGGCACAGAGTGAGGGCCCAGGGACGTTTTTATAAGCAAGATGTTTTCAACAATCATTTCACCCGCTCGGAAACTATTTTTGCCTACCTTCTGTCCCCCTATTCTTCCCAAAGTGGTGGATCCATCAGATAAGGAAGGTTTGGCTGACCTAGAATTAAAGATGTGTTCGTGTTGTCCTCTTGATGCCCTGTGAGGCTGATGGGATGCGTCTTACCCCAGTTCTCCAGGGAGGAACGCTGAGCCTGAAGGCTGGGGTGGGCCAGGGTCAACAGTGAGCAAGATGAGCCTCTGACCGCTGGCCTCGGCACCTTGCCTCAGGGCCACACCAGACCTCCTATCATGAGAGCTGTGGGGAAAGGAAGCCAGAGGCCCCTGGGCTTGTGGAAAGAGCACTCCACTGGGAGTCAGCAGTTCCCAATTCTAGTCCTGGTTCCCCAGGCACCAGCCAGCTGCCCACGGAGGTATTTCTTCTTTGGGCCTCAGTTTCCCCGTCCGTAAAAGAAGGATGAGTGTATTAGCATCCTCTCTGTGATTCTTGAGTTGTCTTTGCTAATTAGCAGGAAAAGGAGGGAGGAAGGGAGGGAGAGATTAACAGTTGCTCTGCCTGAGCCCCACCTGGGCCCCCAGAGGCCCTCAGCCCCCTGATTTGATCTCCCTTATGAGGTACCCCTCCCCCAACCAAATTTCTATCTGAGCTGACCCACCTAGGAAAGCTTTTAAATTTTGGATTAGTCAACTAAGATTCTACAGGCCTTAGGGAAAAGGCCTAAGAATAATGACAACCTACAGATGCAAAGCTCTTTCCAGGAGCAAAGAGTCTTGCACCCTAGGGTTGTCACCCCCTTCACAGGGAGGGACGGCAGCCCAGGGAGGGGTTCACCCAGGGGGCTGCGCTGGGAGGAAAACCAACATCTCTGGACTCCAGAACCAACAATTCTTCAGCTACTTTTTCTTTGGCATCTTCCGCCTGTGTTCCGGGCCAGTTCCTCTGGCTTCAGTCCACTTCTTTGCTTGTCTGGCACTAAAGGCTCCCAGGCTGCCCTCTGAAGGGAAGCAGAAGGTGGGTCCTGCCACTCGTGTGAATCAGTGAAGGCATTCCCACTTGAGAGGGACCAGGAGGGAAGCCAAAGCCAGGACTGGCTGAGGACACTGGGCAGTGTGTCCCTTGCACCCCACCCCACCAGCTGGACAGGTTGCCCAGCATCCGTGGCTCCTGGAGGTCAGGCCCCTTCCCAGCCCGGGTGGGCACAGGCAGCGGCCCCCCGTCTGCTGGCTGGAGCCCCGCGCGGTTTGCAGAGCCCCAGCGCTCCTTTCCTGCAGCGACCGCTCGGGGCTGGGCCCGAGCTTGGCGGCTTTCCTGGGCTGCTGCCGTATTGATTATTTCGGCTCCCTTTTTGCTGGGGATATCAATATAGCAGGTTCCCGGGATGGCTGTGTTTTAACCTCTCACCCTGGTCTAGACTCTGTCGGCTCCCGCTGTCCCTCGGCCAGGAGGAGATAGAGAGCCCTGGGTCTCTCGGGCAGTCTCTGGAGCCAGCGGATTTCCAGGAACAGAGGCTGGGATCGCCGGGCGGCTCCGCAGCCCCGCCAACATGCCTCCCTCCAAACCGGCCGGTGAATTATTAAAGATGCAATTTCCTTTCATCTTTCCAGTAAAATCGCTCCCTGTGCCGTGATCCACTGCCTTCCTGTCACTGGCTGGGCAGGGGCCTTGGCAGGACCCTCATTCACCCTACTCCTTCCCTATGCCTGGGCCCTCCAAGGAGGTTGGAGGAGGCTGACCTCTTCCTAAAAGGGTCCAGGAAGCCCAGGAATCTTGAGAAACTGTGTGCGGCAGAGGGAACTTGGAATCATAGACTATCGGAGGCCGCTGTTTCACAGCTGAAGGAAAAGGAGCACAGAGAGGGGCGGCGACCAGCCCCGGGCAGCACAGCAAGCTAGAGCTAGGGCTGGAACACAGGCTCTGGTCTCCCAGCTGAGGGTCTCCCCTTCTCCAGCATCAGAACAGCCTCAGGAGTCCCAGGACTTCCGAGGATGGGCTCCCACACTTCCTGGGACAGGGAGTTGGGTCAAGCTCCTCACGGCATCGATTAGGTCTCCGAGGATAATTTACAGTCTTTGCTTGTTATTTACCATCCAGTCCTCAACCCCACCCCCGCAGCGGGCTGGCTGAACATAAACTGTAGTTATTACTGCCCTCTCATCAGTGTTTATTGTTTCGATTTTTACTGTTTACTCTTGGTGATCATCGCAGAAAGGCTGGAGAGCAGACAGCTCCCTGTCGTCCTGGCCGAAGCCTGCAGCTGCTGCGTGGTCATGCACCCCAGTCCTCCTTCTCAAAGCCTTGCTCCAATCTGCCTCCTCCGACACTCGCCTCTTGAGTTACCCCAAAGAGGCCCAAACGCTTCTATCTCCTCTTTTGCTCCATCCAAGCTCTGCTCTGAAAAAGACGCTTAGAAAGTATGCTGGGGTCTTTAGCTGGAGTCTTGGTGTCATTAAGACACCATGCTGTGTGCCCAGCCCCGAGCCAACTGTTCTGGAGGTTCCAGATGACCACGGTCTCTTGGTCCAGGGGTCAAGTTCCCTCAGCCCAGGCAGAGAGAACCCGGGGGGCCCTGGAGGCCACCAACCTCCTCCCAGGCTTGGCCTCAGCCCCGCCCGACCAGACTGCAGTGGGAGAGTTGGCCCCAAGGCTTTTCTCCATGATGAAACAGAAAGCCTCTTCAGACAAAAGGGGCCTCCGAGGACACACGTGGAAAAGCCTGCCGGAGGGGAAACCCACACCGCCTCTCTTCTGGTGGCAGGAAGGGGTTCCAGGCCCTTGTTAAGATCTTTCTTGACCCTCATTTGGGTTTGGATTCCAGTCATTCTTTTGGCCCACAGCTCGCTCCAGCCAAGGCCCAGCCTGGCTAAGACACTCCACACTCTGCTGGCCAGATTCACGGTCCTGGGGTTCCCTCATCCCTCTCCCAAACCCTCCTTGCTTCCCCCTAGCCTCTGTGAAAAGGGGCAACAAGTCCAGAGAGACCTTCCTGGGCTCAGGCCTGGACCTAGAATCCCCCACCTGGCGGGAGCACCTGTTGTCACCTCATCCTTGGTGTCAGAACCATCTGCACCTCCAGCTGAGCTCTCCTGGACACTTCTGTGTGCCAGGCACCACGGGAGCCCCTCACGTTCTGCCTTTGACTCAGTTTCACGAAACGTGACCCTCACAACCACCTGTGTGGTAGGCTCATCACCTTATTTCACATAACAAAAAATGAGTCATTTTAAAGTGAACAACTCAGTGGCATTTAGTGCAGCCACAGTGTTATGCAACCTCCCCTCTAGCTGCAAATCGTTTTCATCATCCCAAAAGGAAATCCCATACCCATGAAGCAGTCACTTCCCATTCCCTCCTCCCCCAAGCCCGTGGCAACCATTAATCTGCTCTCTGTCTTCATGGATTTACCTATTGGGATATTTCATACAAACGGAATCAAACAATATGGGGGCTTTTGTGTCTGGCTTCTTTCACTTAGCATAAAGTTTTCAAGGTTCACCCACACTGAAGCACATATCAGAACTTCATTCCTTTCTATGGATGAATATTCCATTGTATGGAGAGACCACAATTTGTTTATCCTTTCAACAGTTGATGATTACTTCCATTTGAAGATGGGAAAACTGAGGCTCAGAGAGGGTAAGTAGTGAGGGTCCCCTTCATTCACCTGTTTGCTCCTCACAGGCAGTGGCCCCACCTGTGCTTCCCCCATACCCAGGGCAGGGCTAGGCCCTGGAAGTGAGCTGACTGCCAACAGCAAGGGGGCTGCTGTGTGAGGGGCAGTATGGTGCAGTGGTTAGGAGGCCAGACTCTGAAGCCACACTCCTTTGGTCCAAATCCTGGCTCCACCCCTCCATGGCCATGTGGTGTGACTTTGGGCAAGTCATTTAACTTTTCTGTGTCTCTGTTTTCTCATCTGTAAAAAGGAGGTGATGACAATAATAGTAGTAGCAACATCAGCGGGTGTTGTAAATATTAAATTAGCTACTGTTATATACAATTCTAGAAAATGGAAACTGATCTATAGTGACAGAAAGCAGGTCAGCGGCTGCCTGGGGATGGGAGGAAGGGTCAGGAGGGAGAGATTACAAAGGGTTCTGAGGACACTTTTGGAGTAATGAATTCATTCATTATCTTAATTGTAGTGATGGTTTCAAGGTTATATACATTTGTCAAAATGTATCAGATTGTACACATGTGCAACGTACACATGTTATGTCAACTATACCTCAATAACACTGTTTTTGTTTTTTTTTGTTTTTTTTTGTGTGTGAGGAAGATTAGCCCTGAGCTAACATCTGATGCCAATCCTCCTCTTTTTTGCTGAGGAAGATTGGCCGTGGGCTAACATCCGTGCCCATCTTCCTCTACTTTTTATATGGGATACTGCCACAGCACAGCTTGACAAGTGGTGCATCGGTGCGGGCCCGGGATCCGAAGAACCTGCGAACCCCGGGCCGCCGAAGCAGAGCGTGGGCACTTAACCGCTGCACCACCAGACCGGCCCCCCCAATAACACTGTTTAAAAATATCACATGAGCTGTGATCCAGCTAGTCCACTTCTGGATATTTATCCAAAGAACATGAAAACACTAATTCAAAAAGATACATGCGGGCCGGCCCCCTGGCTTAGCGGTTAAGTGCTCGCGCTCTGCTACTGGTGGCCTGGGTTCGGATCCCAGGCACGCCAACGCACCGCTTCTCCGGCCATGCTGAGGCCGCGTCCCACATACAGCAACTAGAAGGATGTGCAACTATGACATACAACTATCTACTGGGGCTTTGGGGAAAAAATAAATAAATAAATAAAATTTTAAAAAAAGATACATGCACCCTATGTTCATTGCAGCATTACTCAGAATAGCCAAGACTTGGAAGCAACCCAAGTGCCCATCAAGAGATGAATGGATAAAGAAGATGCGGTATGTATACACAATGGAATACCGCTCAGCCATAAAAAAGACGAAATCTTGCCGTATCTAACAACATGGATGGACCTTGATGGTATTATGCTAAGTGAAATAAGTCAGAAGGAGAAAGACAATTACCTTATTATTTCATTCATATGCGGAAGATACACAAAATCATAGATACGGAGAACAGATTGGTGGTTACCAGACAGGAAGGGGGTTGAGGAGGACAAAAGAGATAAAAGGGCACGTGTGTACAGTGATGGATGGCAACTAGACTTTTGGTGGTGAACATGATGTAGTCTACCCAGAAGTCGAAGTATAATGATGTATGTCTGAAATTTATATAATGTTATAAACCAGTGTGATCTCAATAAAAAATATGTATATAACAATGGAATACTACTCAGCCATAAAAAAAGACAAAATCGTCCCATTTGCAACAACATGGATGGACCTGGAGGGTATGGTGTTAAGTAAAATAAGCCAGACAGAGAAAGAGAAACACTGCATGATTTCACTCATATATGGAAGATAAACTAACACACAGACAGAGAGAACAGTTTGGGGGTTACCAAGGGGAAGAGGGTTGGGGGTGGGCACAAGGGGTGAAGGGGCACATTTATATGGTGACTGACAAACAATAATGTACAGCTAAAATTTCACAGTTATAAACTATTCTGACTTCAATAAATAAAAAGTAAAGATTAAAAAAATATGTATACATAGCACATGACCTAAGAAGTGTCAGTCACTTAGCCTGATACCAGCACAGTGAGAGCTCTATGAATATTAAGTGCTGGTGGTGGTATTCTCTCACAGGCCCTGCCACCAACACCCCCCAGGGCTCCCCCTTCTCTTTTTATCCTTAACATTTCAGAGTTCCCAAAAGACCACACAGGCTCTAGGCAGCCAACTCCGTGTCTGGCTAACCACGTGCGCACAGGTTATCAAACTCTTGAAATTCTCCAGGAGCAATTGTTAAACAGCCACTGTCCCACCCCATCTCTCTTACCCGCCCCCACCCCCAAGTTCCCGCTGTCACGGCAGCCACCCACATCTCATAACTCAGGGGCCCTGCTCCAGCTCAGTTCTTACCCCTCAGCGCCGCTGGATGTTGAATAGCTTAAATATCACCCCTGTTGTAGACCACTTTCTCCCAAGACCCAGCCTCACTGTTGGGGTAACACTGCCACGTCAAGACCCTCCCAAAGCCCAGGCGTCCAGCAATGCCGTGTCCCCGAGCCCAGCCACAAAGGGAACACTCAGCGCCGAGAAGATGGAGACTCTCCGAGAACACCCTTGCCGGGGACCCGCCGGGGAACATGAATCCTCCCCCTCCTGCTGCCCCCACCTCGGGAGCCATTGTGGGGTGGGGGAGGGTTCTGGTCTGGAGGTTGGAGAATGTGCACTAGCTGAGTCATGTCACACCTGGACATATGTTATAATTTGGTTTTCTTGGATTTTCTTAAACATTTCCTCTTCCTTAAACTGCTCTAAGCTCTGAGCAAGAGACTTTTGCTGAACTGGGGGGTAAGGAGGTCCTAGACCTTGACTCCATTTCAGAGGCTGGGCTGGGCTGGGTGGGAGATGGGGTGAGGGGCAGCAGGACCCTGGGCAGGGGCTGGGGTCCTCCTGATACGTGCTCTTCCCAAGAGCCCCTGTCTAGCTTGGGGAAGATGCTGCCCTGTGGTCAGGGAACTCGCCCTGCTCCCTGCCGTCTTCCAGTGGTGAAGCGAGCATGATACAGAGCAAGCTTTAAAGAATGGAAGAAAGGAAGAGATAGAGAACCTAGGCCTTCACCGGCCAGGGAGAGATCCCAGGTGGCCTGAGCGGCAGGAGCCCAGGGCCTGGAGAGCATTTGTGTCCTCTTGCGTGCGGAAGAGGCTGCGGACCCCGCAGCCCACCCTCCCCTCCTCCACAGGGCAACCTTCCCCACCTTCCTTCCCTGTCCCAGGCAGGACCACTTGTGGCCTTCCCCTATCCCCCTTCCCCAGCTGTCCTTCTCTCTGATACCACCTCCTCTCCACGGCTCTTGCACCCCTAAATCAGCATCTCACGTTTGACCATTTTGACCATTCCTCAGCACCCCAGGGAGGGCCCCCTCCTCAGGACCCCCCAAACACACAGCCAAGAACCCACATCGCCCACAGGGCTGGGGGGTATGGCCAGCAAGGTCTGTGGGAGGAAAGATCACGTCAGCCCTCCCAGCTCCAGTTCTGCAGCCCCCTCCTCTAGCCCACCTACCCAGATCCTTGCTGGCCCCTCCACCCCAGGCCCACTCTCCTCCACCCGCCCAGCCTCACACACTTGCAGGTGGGTGACAAAGCCCGGTGAGCAAATAGGTCTGACATACCCTCCTGAATCGCATTGGCTGACCTGCCTTTGCCCAGGTGCATGACTTTGAGACAATCTCCACCTCTCCCCTCAGTTCCTTCATGAAACCCAGGAGGCTGGCTAGAACAGGGGTTTTCACACAGGGTCTGGGACATGGGGCAGGCAGGGTGGAGGGGAAGCTGGGCCCAGCCCACTTCACCCCAGCACCTTCAGTTTCATCTATTTTACAAATGGAGTGATGGGGACAACTAAAAGTTTCCCGCTGCTTTAGAAACACTTGAACACCACTGACCTGGACATTCTTTTAATTTGTTTGTTTGTTTGTTTTTGCTTTTTTTTTTTTTTTTTGGTGAGGAAGATTGGCCCTGAGCTAACACCTGCTGCCAATCTTCCTCTTTTTCTTGAGGAAGAGTGGCCCTGGGCTAACATCTTGCACATCTTCCTCTTTTTTTGTATGTGGGACGCTGCCACAGCATGGCTTGATGAGTGGTGTAGGTCCGCACCTGGGATCCAAACCTGCAAACCCCAGTGCCGCTGAAGCGGAGTGCAATGAACTTAACCACTGCACCACCGGGCCGGTCCCTGGACATTTTTTAAACCCCGTAGAAATCTCTGTTCTAAGAGATAATGTTCCTGTGGGTGCACATGCTGATGACTGGGCAAGAATGCCCTCCAGACACCAGGCTGCAAGGGGAGAGCCAGGCCAGCCTCAGAACGTCTGCTTCCAAGGGGCCTGGACTCCTTCCTGTTCCCTGTCCATCCGGGACTCAGGGTCTCCTCCTCCTCCTTCTCCCACGAGCTGGGCTTCAAAGTGGTGAGCAGGGGCCTGGGATTTCCCACACATCCACCCCCAGCCTCGCAGGGCGGGCCGGTGCCTCAGAACCAGGAGCTGCACAAATATGTCACTCAGCCGGTGGGGCAGCTTTCCTGTCGGGAGGAGAGACCTCCGTTTCCCCAGTCCTCGGAAGTAACCACCTCCCCCACCTCGGGGGTTTTCGAGGAGGCCAGCTGGAGTGCTCTGGGCACTGCCCCTCCATCCTGCTTGGGCTGGGGAACAGGGGTCCCCTTCACACCCTGGCCACTTCTCCAGCCACCCCCACAATAATCTGTGGGTGGCTTCAGGAAGCCCCTCCCTGGCAAGGGGAGGCAAAGTTGAGGGACAGACAAGGTACCAACCCCCATGCCCAGGCTTTTTTGACCTTTTTGGGGTTCCAGGCCTCTCCGAGAATCTGAGGAAGACCACGGATCCTTTTCCTAGAAAAACAATCACACGCTTGCGGATTTCTACTCTAACATCAGAAGCCTTTCAAGGCCATCCTTCGGTTCCATATGGGTCCCCAGACCCTGGTTAAGGACACCAGAGCCCCTGACATGAAGGCAGCTTGGAATGGTCTTAGATGGTAGGAAACCTGGCTAGAATCTCCACACAGAGAAGGTGCTGGATGAAAACTTTCCTTACCTGGCCGCGATGTGGGTGGCAGGAATGGTGGACTAGGATCAAGAACCTGGAGCTCTGGCCACCACCATAAACAACCTCGGGACCTGAAGCTTTATTTATTCATTCAAGGTTTGTCATCATCTACCCACACTGTGCCAGGCATGGGTACACGGTGACAAATAAGACAGACGTGTAGACACGTTCCCCACCCTCTGGATGCTTATATTCTCTGGAGCACAAGAAAATTAATAAGTAAACATGGAAATAAATATGTACTTTTATGAAGTGGCCAGGGATTCTGAAGAAACCTCAGGAGCCTCAGTTTCCTCTTCTGTAAAATGAAGATAACTCTAGTCATGCGCTGGTGTTTCTAAGAGGAAGCAATGAGACGACTATGCTCAACACTGAACACTCAGCCTGGCACAGCAGGGCCCAGTCTACAGAGGGGGGTGCTGCTGGGTGGAGCTGATCAGCACAGAGAAGCAGCCTTGGCCTCCTCGCGGTGGCAGAGGCTTTGTGAAAACCAGACCACCACCATCTTGGCCAGCCTGACTCTGGGGCTGCAAGGGCACCAGCCTAGAGGCAGCCTCCAGGCCACAACATCATTAGGCAGCAGTCACCCCCCACACAGAGGGCAAGTAGGTGCACAGGGCAGGAGGGAGGCTCCACACAGGGCAAGGCTGGCCCTTTGGAAGGTCAAGTTGAAGCAGTGGACTAGAATTACATGTTTGCAGGGGTGGGTTCTAAGGTCCATGCAGATGTCTACTTCCGGCTACTGTGGACTGGTTTATCTCACACCAACTTTCCCACCAAGAACAACTGAAAAAAAAAATGGATAAAATATATTTTTAAAATTTGTTTGAAGGCATTGAAGAGGTCTAGAGGCCATGATCTTGGAGAAAAAGGAAATCCAGAGCGATGAGCTCAACATTTGGCCTCATTTTCCCCCTCAGCAGTAGCTGGGAAGTGGATAATCCCAGCAGAAAGTGGAGACTGAGTTTTCGCAATCTCAGGGGGTTAGGGAAAAAAGGAGGGAGGAGGGGCTCAAGCAACTCCAAGGAAGGGGGGACTTATTTTTTTAAAAAAGATTTTGAGTTGGGACTCTTGAAAAGCCCATCAGAAATAGGTCAGCCTTCACAAAGATTGAAAGGAAATTTCAAATAAACTTAATTCCAGATTGGATTAAGGTGAGCTGTCTCTACTCTAACTTCCTTCCAGAAGCAAGAGTATACCCTCTCTGGATCATCCAGAGCCTCACATTATCTCTACTGTTTTTCCATACACAATGTCTGGCAGGCAATATAGTTTACCAGGCACACCGGGAGACAAGACCATATGACCAAAACCAAGAGAAAAGAAAACAACAGACAGTAGCAACAGACCCACAGGAGATCCAGATATGGGCATTTAAAACAAGCAGATTTTGGGGCTGGCCCGGTGGTGCAAGTGGTTGGGTACACGCACTCCGCTGTGGCGGTCCAGGGTTCTCCAGTTCAGATCCTGGGCGCGCACCAAAGCACTGCTTATTAAGCCATGCTATGGCGGTGTCCCATATAAAGTAGAGGAAGATAGGCACGGATGTTAGCCCAGGGCCAGTCTTCCTCAGCAAAAAAGAGGAGGATTGGCATTGGATGTTAGCTCAGGGCTGGTCTTCCTCACCAAAAAAAAAAAAAAAAAAAAAGGCAGATTTTAAAATAATTGTGATCAATATATTCAAAAAGTAGACAAGATAAAGAATTTAAGCAGAGAAGTGGGAGCCTCTAAAAGTTATCTAGAAATGAAAAATATAATAATCATAATTAACAATGCAATGGATGGGTTTAATAGCAGATTAGATGCAGCTAACAGAGGATTCATAAACTGGAAAACAGGGCAGTGTAAAATAATGAGTATTGAAGCACAGTGAGGAAATTTGATAGAAAATAAAATCAGAGCACAAGAAGAAAATCACTTTTTTAAAAAATCCCTAAATTTACCCCCATAGAGCATAGTATAATTGATTTGTATGTACAATACTCTACAGTGTAGTGTTTGTATATGTGTAATAAGTGTGATAATGGACGGTATGTAATAAAGAGTACACATGTAAAATTTACTTATGGCATTTAATTGCATAAGAGAGAAGAAGCTGGAAGTCTCATGCATTAAATATGAATTTGATGAGACTTCGTGGTGTATCAGACTGAAGGAGAGAATGGCCTTTGGAGCCTGTGCCTGAATCCTGCCTCTGTCTCTTACCAATGTGTATATCTTGGCCCAAGTCACATAACCTCTGTGAAGCTGTTTTGTCATCTTAAAAACGATGTAGTGTTGTCATGAGGATTAAAGGAGGTAGTATATATGCATGGTACCCAGTGATCACTTACTAAGAGATAGAGGATAAATGGCTTTTTTTAGGTCATCAGGAGCTGACTTCTCTTGGGTGTCCCTCCATCTCTCCAGCACAGGAGCTGTTACTCCATGGAAGTGTCCCACTTTTAGGTCCCCCACCCCATCACAGTAAAAAACAAAACCTTTCAGCTCCCCACACCACCTGAGAGAAGCAGCTGATATATTCATTTACACCTAGTAGGTCCTTGATGGAATGTTTGCTTTCAGAAGAAGCAGAGTAGGGAGGGGACCACACTTTAATAGGAATCACCCTCAAATGGTGGCACTTCAGGCACAGAAGGCCCTTTAGGAGAGGAGCTTGGAGCAGAGGATTCTTCCTCACGTTCCTTGACCCACAGCACATGGGTGATCTCCCCAACTCTCACTTGTGGCTCTCGCCTGCTGACCACTAGGATGGCACCGGCTGTCTTTCAGCAGCGTGGCCTGCCAATCTCTTTCCCAGTTCAAGGTCTTTTTACATGCTGTTCCTTGTGCTGGGATGCGCTTGTCCACATTCTTCTCATATCCTACTCCTGCTCATCCTTCAGGTCTCAGCTCAAATATTACTTCACACAGTGGCCTTCCCTGACGGTCCTGTCTTAACCATGTCCCCCTTCATGACTCTTACTACACTAAGAAGTTGCTTTGTCTATTTTCTTTTCTTTCTTTTTTTTTTCCCCTCCCCAAAGCCCCAGTACACGGTTGTATATTCTAGTTGTAAGTCCTTCTAGTTCTTCTATGTGAGCCGCTGCCACAGCATGGCTACTGACAGACAAGTGGTGTGGTTCCGGCCCGGGGCACCGAACCTGGGCCGCCGAGGTAGAGCACGCCAAACTTTAACCACTAGGCCATCAGGGCTGGCTCTATTTGTCTATTTTCTTATCTCTTGTCTATAAATTGCCTCTACTGCTTAAAACAGCCCCTCCAGAGCCCTGAATATTATCATCACTATTAGTTTGAGACTAGAAGTGTCAACACGCAGTCATTCAGTCACAAAGCGTTTATTGAACACTTACTCTGTGCCAGGCACGGGGAAGGCACTGGGGAGACAGGATGAACATAATAGACCAAGTCCCTACTCTCATGGATCTGGGAAGAGACACAAGCAAACGTGAAACCTGTCAGAGGCGCTGAGTACAGATGAGGAAAAGACATCTGTAAAGGGATGTAGAGGGTGCAAGAGAGAAGGAGAGATGCGATTTTGTGCGGGGGGGCACCAAGACTGTCTGATAAGGTGACATTTCAGCAAAGACTGAAGGAAAAGATGGTGTCGGCCATGAAGATATCTTGGGGCTGAGCCTTCCAGAGCTTCAGAAAAGGGCTTGTTACGCTTGGCAAAGTAGGAGATTGTGTTTGTGTTTATTTGGTTTCCAAAGCAAATTGTCTCTTGTGATTTAATAATATAAATCAAAAGCCTTAAAATATGCATAGCCTTTGACCCAGAAGTCCATTTAGGAATTCTGCCATAGGAAAAATAATGTATACCTATATTTATGTATAAGGATACTGACTAAATAGGGAAAATAAAAAATACGGAAATAATTTAAATGTTCAACATTACGGAAATGGTGAAGCAAATGAAGGTCATCCATACAATGGAACACTGTGCAGTTATTAAAAATATTTAGAAGAATGTTTAAAGATGTAGGAAAATGTTCATAACCAATTGTTTAGCCATAATCTATATCTATTCAAGTACCATTTTGTAAATAAAACAACATACGTGTAGAAACCTTTGAAGGCATACATAGAAAAATGTGAACAGTAGTTATTAATGAGGGATAGGATTATGGTTAACTTCTGCTTTTTACTTTTCTATTGCCTCGAGTTTTTTGCATTGAGTGCATTCCATATTAATTTTATAATTTGAAAGCGTTATTAAATCAACCTAACTGTCCCTAATACACATTCATTTATGAATTGAGTAGATACGTATTGAGTGCTGACTTTGCACCAGACGCTATGATGGTAACTTCCTGGTGACAAGGAAGAAATAGACAATAGCTCAGCTAAGCCACCACATGTTGCGATAGGTGCCCCGAACGGTTCAGGCAAAGGGGCTGAGAGGGGCCAGCAGGCTTCGCTCGGACGTGGGAAGACAGAAACTACAGGGAGGTTTTGAGGATGTTGTGGAGGCGAGAAGGATGTTCTGCTTCCCTTTCCTCAGTGAAGTGTGAGGCAGAGTCATCAACCGAGAGTTGGCTGGGGGTGGGAGGTTTGCAGGAAGTGTGAAGTCTTGAGGAACAGCAAATTTCCCAAAAAGCACACAAGGCTTTCCAGGCAGCGATGAGTCCCCCTTGGAGCCCTGTGATGTGTCCAGTCAGTCCAGTGACAAGATTTTCTCCGGCAAAGTTCAACTCTTGAGGAAATAGTTGGGATCCACGAAGGTTGGGATGCTTCAAATAGACACAGAGAGGGAGAGAGAAGCTAAAAATGATGGGGTTAAACACCTGAAATTTACACACTGTTATAAGCCAATATGACCTCAATAAAATAATTTTTATAAAAAATGGTGGGGTTAAAGCAAAAATGGTAAGATTAAAGCCAAAAATGGTGAAGTCAAAAAATTACTGCCATTGAGGGTCAACGGAGACCTGGAGAACAAGACGGGTGGCCAGAGAGAGAGACACCTGGGATCAGGTTCCTGAAGTGCAGCTGCTGGTGGTGACAGAGGTCAGGCTGTGCCCTTGGGACTGTTCCGGGAGGATGAGAGTCTGGAGGCGAGGCAGTCAAGGATCTGAGACTTGGACAATGGTCACCCACATGGAAAGTCCCAAGAGGCTGGTGACAGAGCCAGCGTCCCAAGGAATAAAGGGGAGTGACCATGACCAGGAAGTCAGCAGGTAACAGCCAGGAGGAGGCAGAGAGAGTGTGACCCAGGGCGGTGAGCATCAAAAAGAGGTGGAGTTTCAGGAGGAGGAGAGAGGAGAGATGGTTGGAAGTGGCAGTGTGAGCAAAAATGGCGCCTACCCACCTCCTGGTTCTGAGATGGAGGTGGAGGAAAGAAAGCAGCCTCCCCCGGGAGGGCTTCAGGGCCAAGAGAGTCCTCAGGGAGCAAGGGGCCTTCACACAAGAAGCCAAGGCTACAGATGCACTTGTGATCACAGATCTCGAATGGCAGAGACCAAGGAGGGTGACAGGCTGTGTCAGATCAGGGATGTCAAGAAGTGGGGAGAGTCCAGGTGACAATGGATAGTCCTGGAGGGCTGGACTCCTTTCAGGATGGAGAATAAGAAGGATGTGAGGGAATCGGATGGCATTAGCCCCCACTAGTGTCTCAAAAGTCCAATCTGAGTTCAAAGTCCAGAGCAGGGAAGAGGTTCATGAAGGTCGGCTACCAGTTGGGGGTGGGAAGCCTAAGTCATCACTGTTGGCTGTTCCAGGGCTCAACCTCCAAGTAAGTTCCAGATAGTGGGGTGAACACTCTGTACCACGGAGGAGAGCCCTGAGTCCTCAGGGTCACCCAGAGCAATGAGGAACTTGAGTCCTGCCGCAGACTCAGGGAGACCCGCTCCCAAGCACGGAACCCAGGACTCGTGCCCGCCACATCTCAGGAGGAGGAGACAGGGCATGTGGGGCCTTCTTTCTCTCCAAGAGGCACTTGGCCCTAAGCAGGCTGCACGTGGCGGTCCTGACTCACTGGCCCTAGACGATGTCCCCCCTTCCCAAGCATTCCACTGTGTTTTAATGCAGTGCTGGACTTGTTAAAAGAGTAAATTTAGGTTTTATGGTAAGAGGCAGCTGGGCTTGGTCAGAGACACTGAGGCGGGGCCAGGGGGGTTCCATGACAACCCCTCTTAGGGTGAGCCTGGGAAGATGCCTCCTGGCCCCCAGCAACCTCCACCCCTTCCTCGCTTACCAGCACGTCCCCTTGCTACTTCTCATTCTCCCAGTGACAACTGGCAGGGAGAGGAGATAGATGGAGAGGACTCTTCTACAAGGTCCCACTAGCTGTGCAACTGCATGAGGACAACCCACTGCTCCTCTCCAGGCCTCATCTCTAAAATGGGTAGAACCTCCTGTTGTCTAATATGGTGGGCCAGGCATATCTCAAAGTGACTGGAGAGAAACCCAAAGGGCCAGGCCCCCTGTCTTCCCAGCTGTGTGACCAGTGTCCTCAGATGTTCCCTCCTAAGACGGGATTATGCATGAAAGAAAATGAGGGAGGTAGATGGGAAAGTCTGAGAGAGCCCTTAGATCATGGTGCAAACCGAACCCTGAGTGAGAGACGGGGAGGAAAGTTTGGGTGGAAGCATGTAGGGCACTGTCGAGTCTAAGGAAGGCTCAGCGAGGCCACCGGGAGTCCTAGAGCCAAGGTCAGCTGCCAGGAGTCACAGGCCTCCCAGCAATGGGCCTGCCTCAGTATCCCTATCAGACTGGACAGCAGCCTATGGGCCACTCAACCACGATTCCAGTACACAGCCCCTAGGGCCCTCGGTCAGTCCTGCTCCTGTAGCTGAAGGACTAGAGTCAGATGCCCAAATCCAACCCCGACCTCCCTCCTTATTGCTGTGGGGCCACAGGCACATGGATCAGCCTCTCTACACCTCCATTTCCTTGGCAATAGAACACCCGTCTCAGGGGGAGGTAGTGAGGAGTCTGTTACTACTGGGGGAGCAACTAGCCAGGGCCTAGTATGTTAGCAGTTGGGTACCCCCTTACCCTCTGTGTCTGACAAAGGGGTTCTCAACTAGGGAAAGTAACCAGTGACCCAGGGTCCACCTCTCCTGGCAGGAGACACACAGTCTTCTCTCTCATTTCTTCTTCGCCTTCCTTTCTACCCATCCTCACAATTTCCTGCCAGAGCATCCCTGAGACTGACAGCCACCTCCTCTGGGAAACCTTCCTGGCTTTCAGCCACACAGCCCTCTCCCTCCTCCTTGGAATCTCATTGCATCTTAGAAACCCACCACCCAGGAAGACACCTAAATGGTTTAAACATCTCATCCCTGCTCAGCATTGAGCTCCCAAGCCTGTCTTGCCTTCTGCCTCCCTCAGCCCAGGCTGAGCACACAGAAGTCCCTGGATGATGGGCAATTCCCCAGAATGCCAAGCCAGCCTTGGCACAGCCTGCTGCGGCGGGGGCAGAGAGAGACTATTGATGTGTCCTGATTCTATTAATTAAGCTTATCGCCTGTCTGCTGTGCCTCCTGAGCCTGCGTCAGTGTTCCAGTCTGCTCTTTCTACCACATTAACGCAGAGCAGGTAAGCAGGCCTGGAAGGCTATCTGAGACCTGGGCACCTCGCCCAGCAAGTAGCATCACCAGGCAAGGGCGCATCAAGTAGCATCACCAGGCAAGGGCGCATCGGCCTCAGGGACTGGACCTGCCCACCTCAAGGGCATGGAGTCTGGGGAAGATGGGCCCCACCTCTCTGCCCCTGCCTGAATGGGAGGGAGGGGCTGGCACAAGAGCAGCTGAGAGCCCCCTGCCCTCCCCGCTCCTTGGGAATAGGGCCAGGGTCCACGCACAGTGCTCCTGGAGCAGGAGGGGCCCAGGGAACACTCTCTCCCTTTGTGAGGAGCAGCAGGTCTGGGTTGCAGAGACAGCACTCACCAAGTAGGTCCTAAGACACTCCTGGGAGGAAGACAGGCACAATACGGTTGTTCTCATAGTACAGAGGAGGAAACTGGGGCCCAGAGAAGGGAAATGTTTTGCCCAGAGTCACCAAGTTACAAGCCCAGCTACACCAAGAACTCTGAATCCAAGTATCCTTCTGCCACTGCACTGCCTGCTGGGAGAGGCCCTGCAGAGAGGCAAGCTCCCCCTTCACCCCTGCGACCTTGTTCCCAGGACTTGTCCTCTCAGGGCCTGTTTCCCTACCTTACAGCACAAAGCCTTGTTGGAGGCACCTAGCTTGCAGGGATGTGGTGAGGCCGGGGGAGGAGGCACTTGTGGAGACTCTGGCAGTCAGAGGCGCTGTGTCCTCACCACAGTCTGTTCAGCCCCGGCTAGGCGCCTGGCTCTGAGCTAGGCCCAGGGCTGCAGGGTGGGAAATGTAGCTGTCATTCCCGCAACCCTGGCACCAAACCCAGGACTGGGAACCCAGCTGAGCACACGCACGTTGCAGTATTCAGGGACACCGAAAGACGTGGTGCAGGGTTTGCCATGTTCTGAGGAGAACCAGGTTCACACACACAAATCCTTGGTGGGCTGTTCACTCAAGGAGGGCCTCTGCTCCACTCTCAAGGACACGGGAACCCCTGCTCCTGCAGGCCTTCCGTCTTCCCCCAACCTGGGCCCCATATGAATGGAGGGATCTCCTCTGCTAGGGCTCTGCCAGCAGCCACGTTCACCTCTATGGAAACTGACGTCTGTTTCTGAGGGTGGCCTGGACCTGGGGAAAAGTTAACAGAGTCTCCCCTCGGCTTCTCCCCAGCTGTGTGACCTTGGGCAAGTCACTTTCCCTCTCTGGGCACCGGGATCATGTCTATAAGGTCCTGTAAACAGAAGCTGGGGGCTTGGGGAGTTTCCTCCTCCTGTAAAGAGAGGAGGGGTGTGAACCGCCCTCTGAGGCCCTGGGGATGCTTGGCATTCCAAGCCCCCATCCCAGCCCTAAGGTCCCGCGTGCACCCGCGTGCAGAGTCGCTGCTGCTGCTGCTGGAGGACGCGGAGGCGGAATGGGAGGAAAGCCAGGATCCGCGGCGGCAAGCTGCTTGCGGGCCCTCCCCGCAGCCGGCCCGGCCCGCTCCCTCCCCCTGCGCTGGGGCTGAGGCTGGGCCTCCCGAGGGAGGGGCCCCGCCATCTGAACCCCTGGCTCCCCCGGGCTGGCGCGGACGCGTCGCCGCTTCGGTTCCCAGGCGAGCCCGGTTGGCCATCCATCACCGCGCCCTCCCGGCTCTCGCTCTCCGTCTACCAGTCGGCGGGGGAGGTGCGCCCCCGCCCACCTGGCCATCGCGCACCCGCACCCACCGGCTTGGCGCCCTCCCTCCTGCCCCGGGTCCCAGACGCGCCGCCGCCTCCCGGAGCTCTGCTCGCCCGGCCTGCCCCACCAATGTCCGCGCCTGCGACGCCCGGGGGCCTCGAGCCGCTGCTGCCTATTTCCCAGACCGCCAGGGCCATGCTCACCCCACCCCGGTAAATATGAGCCTCCAATAGCCACAGGTTTCCCTACTGGACCCTACTTGGCTCTGCCTGTGGTAAAAAATGCCTGAAAAGCTTTGTCGGCTGCAAATCATCTCCCCGCCTGGCTGGTTCCTTCTGCCTGCCTCCGAACTGCTTCAGCAGCATTAACAGAGGATCAATTAAGCCCAATTAAGGCTGGTTTCAGCACAGCCCCTCCCTCTCTCTTGTTCCTCTTGCCCGGCCACTTATCCCTGCAGGATCCCAGGCACCCTTAGCTGCTGGGCCTCCCCCCTCCACCCTGCTATCAGCTCCTGCTCCCAGTTACCCCAGCTTACCTCCGTTTCCTCAGTGTCTGCCCAGTCTCTGCCTGTTGAATGAATGAATGAGTAAATGAATGAACTGGGACATTTCCATCTAAGCAGTTTTGGCACCCTGCCCAGGCCCTGATAGACAGGGACTGCATTAAGCCTTAAGTCAGTATGAAACACCAGGGAATGAGTGGGCCAGGACTGGAGGTGACTGAGATATTTGTGGGGCGTGAAGTGCGAAACAGTGGGTTTCTGGGGGAGGGGGTGTCAAAGTACTTGGTTTCCAGACCCAAAACCACCTTGCAGTTGAGCATCTGGCCTGTGCTGCAAAAGTTCTGAGTCTGCACAGAGTGCAGCCTATGGAACAATCCAGAGCGGTACACCTGTCCTCACAAGGGACATAGGATCCATTTCAGCATTTCGTATTATGTTATTTCATTTTGTCCCATCAGAACCCCGTGAGGCAGGCCTTACTATACCCATTTTAGAGATGAAGAAACTGAGGCTCAGAAACTTTACCCAAGAGCAGTCAGTTAGAATGTGGTAGAGTCAGGATTTGAAGCCAGGTCCCACCTTACTCCAAAGCCCTTCCTCTTTCCTCTGTACATCCCTGCCCTTTGCCTCAAATATAGTCCTTCTGCCCATGGTTCCTCCCTGTGACCCTAGAGGGCAGTGAAAAGTGGCTATATGTGAGCACAGGGTCCATGGTCACCCTCCAGATGAGACCTGAAAGGGCCACATTCTCTGACCAGGCCATCAACGCTGTCTCCACCCATGGCCGGCCACAGGGCTGGGATCCGCCCAGTCTGCTGCATGGAAGGTCCCTGGGTGGAAGTTAGGAGCCCTGGGTTCTCGTCTCAGCATGGCTGCCAGCTAGCTCCACGACCTTCTATCACTGCTGTCTCTTGAAATCACGCCCGCAGGTTTGCAGGTGCAGTCACACACACACATAGACATATACACATGCAAACACACATGTGCACAAAACACAGACAGACACACACACACAGACACACAAAGGCCTTGCCCTCTGGGCCAGTTGGTGTTGTCATTTCTTTAGTCGCCCGCACTGGGACCCACTATGTGGCGAAGAAGTAGTCTTTGGGACCCCTCCCAGACCCAGAAGTCTCAACCCGGTGTGCCAGCAGGTGGAGTGCCCCCAGGGAAGGCCAAAGCCTGAGCCTGCAGGTCACCACGGGTTCTGAAAAGCTCATGTCTCTCAGGCCAATCCTGAACACCCAATGCCTGAACTTTCAACCTTCACTCGTGGACGGTTTCCTCAACATCTACTATACCCGGGGCTGCAGGCAGGCAGAGGAGCACTAGCCAGGGCTCTGCCTCCCCAGGATCACAGCGGAGGGTGTGAGATGCGAGGAAGGAGTGGGGCGGTGGCGGGAGCGGGGGGCTGGCAGGCAGACCACCTGGCTTTAACCTCCAGCTCTGCAGAACCTGGGCAGACCACCTAACTCCACTGGGCTACAGTTTCCTCGTCTGTGAAGCTAATACTAATATTTACTTCATTTGGATTTAAATGGTTTCAAAAGAGTAAATGAGATAATGAACATAAAGTATTTTGCACCAGACTTGATGCATAGTAAGTGGTTAATAAAAGTTGTTCATTAGTAGGTGAACACAGCTTATGAGTGGACCTCTGCCCAGCCACACGCCAGGGCCCAGCAGAGGCCGGGACAGGACTCGAAGGACCCCGGTGCTGCGTCTGTGAAACGCGCTGAGGACTGGCCTCTCACGCGGGGCTCGCTGAGAAAGGCCCAGCGTGGGGACCCGGCCCGTCAGCCCTAACTGCGGGAGCACACTCTGATGTTGGAATCCCCCTGCTGGACCCGCAGGCTGGGGCCCTGGAGCTGCCCGGGGCTCCCTCAGGGCTGTTCTCGCCTCAGGAGCACACCTGGACCACAACACCTCACCAGACTCTTCCAAGGGAGAGGCACAAACCCCCCCACCCCCCCCCACACACACACACACAGTGCCAGGGCGCCCTGTGAGGAGGTGGGCTCTGTGTTTGGCAGGTGCATGCGTGGCCCCCTGGAAGATGCCAGCATGGTCACAGTGAAGGGTAAGAACACATTTCCAGACAGCTCTGCCAGTCCTCGCCGTGTTCCAGCTTGTTGACACGGTGATGGCATAATTACAGTTTCAATCGCAGATTAATAATAAGTCATTTTTCCAAAGGAGGAGGCAGGTCTGCACTGGAAAGGGCCCCAAAGGGCCTGTCGCCTCTGCTATCTGAGGCTGCTGGCCGCTGTTTGATGTTTTCTGCCAAGCTGAGGCTTTTCTAAGGACGATCATAACAACAACAACCACCCAGGTAATAATATCCCTGCCTGCCCCACTGGCCTCCAGATGGAAGGAGATGATGATGGAATTTGCTTTGTTTTTTTTTTTTTTTTTTAAGATTTTATTTATTTTATTTTTTCCCCCCAAAGCCCCAGTGGATAGTTGTATGTCATAGCTGCACATCCTTCTAGTTGCTGTATGTGGGACTCAGCCTCAGGATGAACGGAGAAGCGGTGCCTCGATGCGCACCCGGGATCCGAACCCGGGCCACCAGCATCGCAGCGCGCGCACTTAACCACCAAGCCACAGGGCCGGCCCTGGAATTTGCTTTGGAGAAGGCATCTGCCTGTGTGTGTGTGTGCGTGCGTGTGTGTGTGTGTGTGTGTGTCAGAGATACCCATGTCAGTCAAGATCTGGGTGATGCTCATGGGTGCTGGTTTGTGTGTGTTTGATGTGTCTGTGTGTGAGCATGTGTTATATTTGGGAGTATGGGTGTTCCCAGGTGACATTAGTAGTGCCCAGAGGGACCCACCTCCCACAGAGAGGCCTCTCTCCCCTCCCTCCTCCACCCCCAGGGGTTCTGTGCTGGAAGACTGGGAGGGACAGAGGAGGCTCTGGACCCCCAATGTGCCCCTGAAGAGAGCTTTGGGGTGTGGCAGGGGCCATGGCAGGGCCCATGGCAGGGCCCAGGCCAGCCCGGCACCCCAGGGCTCCCAGGTAAGGCTGAGAACCTGCCTGGATGGCTCTGTTCCGAGTGGGGTTGGCGAGGAGCTAATAATAACAACAGTGACAATAACAACCACTTACGTGTGTTCCGAGCTTTCTTCTTTTCTATTCTCTTTTATCTTCGTGATCTCATTTGATCCTCACAACCACCCTGAAGGGA
Organism: Ceratotherium simum simum; assembly: GCF_057802395.1. NCBI lineage: Eukaryota > Metazoa > Chordata > Mammalia > Perissodactyla > Rhinocerotidae > Ceratotherium > Ceratotherium simum. Next base: position 37,941,598 of record NC_141913.1, read on the forward strand.
GGGAGGGCAAGCCTCATGACTCTCAATGGTCCCAATGGAAACAGGGGCTCAAGAAGGAAGGGAACGTGCTCAGGTGACATAGCGGGGGGTGACAGAGCCACGGTGCTCAGAGCTTCAGACGTTCCTGTGGGCCAGACGGGAGTCCTGGCCCCCTGTGTGGACCTCAGACGGGCCTCCACCAGACCCTCCACCCTCTCCATGGCAGCCTGGGCCCCGGGCCAAGGGGTAGGCAGAATTCAGAAGCCCGAGTCATATTTTCCAAATTTTCTTTGGAGCCAAAGGGATGTTGTGCCTGTGGGGATGACAGTGTGACTCTGTAGACTGGGATCCTGAGACCTGGACAACCTCGGGCCGGAGGGCCAACCTCTCCGTGCCTGGCTCTGCACCCATGCTTCGTTGCAGACTGGCCATGTTTGTGCCACCTGAACCTGGCCCCTCATAGGACAGTGACTTGATGAGCTCATTCCCCACGGCCAAGCCCAGCCCAGGTGGTTTTAACAACCCTGTGGGTGTGGCCCCGCCCAGGCGGCTGCCGGCCTGGTGCCCTAGGCAAGAGCAGAGAGCCCCAGAGGAGGCAAGGGGCCAAGATGGAGGCGAGGGGGAAGTGCTCACACAGGCTCGGCTTCTTGCTGCCCGGCCCTGCCCCGTCCCCATGGGGCCCCTGGTTCTTCCTCGGGGCTCCTGGTCGCTGTGCGTGCCTGAAGGTAGCCTGGTGCTCCACTCGCAAAGAGGCCACCATGCTGTTCCTCCTGCCAAGTGGTGTGACTGCCATGGAGTTCAAAGCAAATGGAAGCAACGTTCAATTATGCCCAAGTGGAGGGAAGGCCCTGGGAGGCAGGTGGATAGTCCCATTTCTCAGCTGAGGAGACTGAGGTGGAGCATCACTCCGAGGCAAGGACCCAGCTTAGGCAGCCCCACGGAACCTCTGTTCTGGGACCTACCTGGGACTGGGGGCAGGAATAGGAACATGAGCCCTGGCTGAAGGACCCATGCCATTGCCCCTGCCTGGGGAGGCCCTCAGGGCCGGCACATAACCAAGCCCCTTCTCTCCCAGGAGCAGACCTGGGATTCCCCAGACCTCTGCTCAAAACCCTTGAAGGACTCCAGAATAAAGAGCTATGGTGTCTCCAACCCGGTACCCAAGGCTCCTCACAGCTGACCCTAATCCACCCCTCTCACCGCACCACAATTCCCAGGAATTGACCTTCTTAGGGCCTTTGCCTGATCAGTTCCCCCCGCCACCACGGCCCCGTCCAGGGCCTACGTCGTTCTTCCTCCTCCTCTCTATCCGTCTGAAGCTTGGCCAACTTTCAAACCACTGCTCAAACTCTCGCCTCCTTCTGTTGCACCCGGCACAGTGTCTGGCATGGAGGGGCACTCCGTGAGCATTTCCCAAATGAACAAATGAGTGCGTGGCTGAGTGAAGAAATGCCCGGCCAGTGGGCCCTGGCCTGAGCTGATGGCTCTGTCCTCTGAACCCTTGGGGAGAAATTTAAAGCAGACGAGATTTTCTCCAAGTAAAGTTAGGCCCCAGAAGACAGGTGGGGCTGAGTCTCCTTCTCCCTGTGTCATCAGGGCCCCAGCACACCCCAGCGTACCCGTGGTGGGGTCCAGATCCACATTCTGGTTAACAGACCCAATAATGGGGGAGTTCGTCAAGCCAATGACGGAATTTTTTTTAAACACACAGTCTCTCCCCTTCTTCATCCCAGACCCTACTCTCCAGTCACTAGACCCTATTCAGCATGTTCTCTGTCTTTGACCTTTGTTTTTTTGTTCTATATTTTGTTTTTGTCTCTGTTGCCTGCTTGTAATAATAACAATAGACAAGGACTATTGAGTGTTGCCTCTGGGCCAGGCACTGTGTTAAGTACATTGCATATATTAACTTGTGTAAGTCCTATATAACCTTCTAAGCCAGTAGTTCTCAATTGGGGTCGATTTTGCCCGCAGGGGACATTTAGCAATGTCTGGAGACATTTTTGGTTGTCACAACTGGGGGCAGGGGATTTTACTGGGATCTAATCAGTAGAGGGATTACAGTGGACACAGGACAGCCCCTCACAACAAAGAATCATCTGGCCCCAAATATCAATAGTGTCAAGGCTGAGAAACTTGCTCTAAGCCTTAGAGTCTAAGATATTGTCTATGACCATCATCTTATTTTACCACTGAGAAAACTGCAGCCCAGAGAAGTTAAGTAACTTTCCCAAGGTCACACAGCTAGTCAGCAGGTGGCTTTAACCCAAGCAGTCTGGGGCCACAGTCCGTGCTTTGGGCCGTACTTTGTGGCATCTCACTTTAGCCTTGTGGCCAAGATCCTCTTCCTTGTGGGCAGCCCTGTCTGTCTACCCACAGCACTGAAGTCACCTCTCAGTCAGAAGGAGGAACGGTCCCATCAGGGTCCAGCTGAGAGTCCCAGAGGGTTTAGCCACATTCCACCACCCCTGAGAACCCGGGATGTCCTACACTAAGTCTGCCCCAGGCCCGCAGCCCACTCTGACCTCCCTTCTCTGGACTGGCTCATAGCCCCATGCGCGATGCCTGACCATCTCATGTGCAGGGATGTGTATGGAGGGCAGAAAGGTGCCAGGCGCAGGGGCCACACCTCCTGTACCCCCACCCCACCAGGCCCAGGGCCTGAACCCACAGTTGGGCCTTAGCCCTCTGTGGTTTGGCCCATGACATGAGGGAGTGGGTATGGAGGTTCTGGTATAGACAAAGATGGGGATGACTGGCGGACAGTTGTGAGGCTAGGGGCTGTCGGGCCGCCTCCAGGCACCACGGGACCTGGCTGGAGAGGAAGCAGTGGTTGAAATGAGGAACCTGCTGGGGCCCTCCAGACAGCAGGGAGGAGGAAGAGGCCCTGTGCAGAGGGAGGGAGATGCCAGGACTGGCACTGGCCCTCTCGGGACGCAGGCCCCCACTTAGCCAGGCCTCCAGCCACTCTCCCACTTGTGAGGCAGTTGGCCAGGGTGAGGGTCCCAGGCTGGAAGCAGAGGCAGGAAAAAGCCAGCTGGTGCAGTGAGAAATTTCCCCACTTGCTGGCCCATTGCTTTTGCGGGGAGATAGCAGGGAGGGAGGAATCTTTGCTTCTCTCCACCCAAATTGATGGGCAGGCCCTTGCACAGTCCAAGGGTCCCCAAGAGGTCTTGCTGCCCATCCTTTGCCTGCTAGACAGGCATGGTGGGGCAGGGAGGGAAAGACGGCAGGAAGAGACAGGGGCCAAAAACAAGATGAGATCCTCAAGGGGATGTGAAAATGAGGAGAAGCCACAAGATAAAAGATGAAAACTCATGGAGGAGGAAGCCCAGCCCAGGGGTGAGAGTAAGGCTGCTCCCTGCAGAAATCCCTTATAGGCAGCACTGGGCCCCTAAGCCTAGCCTCTCCCAGCCTAAGGATGCCCATTTCCCAGGGACCACTCCCTCAGCCTCCTTGGAGTCTTGCTCTGGCCTTGCAGCCACCCAGTGTGGGCAGGTCTGCTTCCCTCGTAAATGGTCAGGTCCTCCAGCTGCTGCGAGATACACCACCAACTGGCAAGTCTTCTCTTCCTAAAGTTAAATAGCTCCCTCTTGCCTCTGCAGGAGGCCCTCTTATGACATATTTAAAGAAAACTGGAGAGACAGGAAAAGCAATAATTAAAAAGTCCATTATTATACTTTAATATATTATCTCATTCATCCTCATAATATACTCATTGCTATAAGCCCAGCACCTCTCATATGCCGAGCACAATAAGTGTTTGTTCAAAAATCAGTGGGAAATCCAAAAGTGAAATTAAGAAAACAATTCCATTTGCAATAGCATCAAAAACAAGGAAATACTTAGAAATAAATTTAACAAAAGAAGTGCAACACTTATACTCTGAAAACTACAACACTTTGAAAGAAATGAAAGAAAATCTAGAGTATTGAAAAACATCCTATGTTCATGGATAGGAGACTTAACATCGTTAAGATGGAAATTCTCTCCAAAGTGATCTACAGATTCAGTGCAATCCCTATCAGAATCACAGCTGACTTCTTTGTTGGAATTGGCACGCTGATTCTAAAATTCAGATGGAATTGCAAGGGACCCAGAATAGCCAAATTAATCTTGAAAAAGAAGAACAAAGTAGGAGGACTCACAGTTCCCAATTTCAAAACTTACTACAAAACAACTGTTATCAAGACAGTGTGGTCCTGACATAAGATAAACATGTAGATCAATGGAATAGAATTGAGAGTCCAGAAATAAACTCATACATCTATGGTCAACTGATTTTCTTTTTTTTTTTTTTTTAAGATTTTATTTATTTATTTTTCCCCCCAAAGCCCCAGTAGGTAGTTGTATGTCATAGCTACACATCCTTCTAGTTGCTGTATGTGGGACACGGCCTCAGCATGGCCAGAGAAGCTGTGCATCGGTGTGCGCCCGGGATCCGAACCCGGGCCGCCAGCAGCAGAGCGCGCACACTTAACTGCTAAGCCACGGGGCCAGCCCCTATGGTCAACTGATTTTCAACAAGGGTGCCAAGACCATGCAACGAGGAAAGAATAGTTTTTCAACAGATGGGACAACTGGATTTCCACATGCAAAAGAATGAAGTTGGACCCTTACCTCACACCATATACAAAAATTAACTCAAAACAGATCAAAGACATAAATGTAAGAGTTAAAACTATAAAACTCTTAGAAGAAACATAGGGGTGGGCCAGCCCCATGGCGTAGTGGTTAAGTGTGCACCCTCCACTGCTGGCGACCCGGGTTCAGATCCCGGGTGCACACGGAGGCACCGCTTGTCAGGCCATGCTGTGGCAGGGTCCCACATAAAGTGGAGGAAGATCGGCACGGATGTTAGCTCAGGGCCAGTCTTCCTCAGCAAAAAGAGGAGGATTGGCATGGATGTTAGCTCAGGGCTGATCTTCCTCACATACACAAAAAAAGAAACATAGGGGTAAACCTTCATGACCTTCGATTTGGCAAAAGATACTTAGATATCTTTTTTGCAGGAGCAAAAAAAGAAAAAATAGATACATTGGATTTCAACAGAATTAAAAACTTTTGTGCATCAACGAACACTATCAAGAAAGTAAAAGACAACCCACAGAATTGGAGAAAATATTTGCAAATCATATATCTGATAAGGGACTTGCATCCAGAATATATAAAGAACTCTTACAATTCAATAAAAAAAAGGATAAATAACCCAATTTAAAAATGGGCAAAAGGGATAAATAGACATTTCTCCAAGGAAGATATACAAATGGCCAATAAGCACGTGAAAAGATGCTCAACATCATTAGTCATCAGAGAAATGCAGATGAAAACCACAATGAGATACCACTTCATAACCACTAGGATGTCTAGACTCAAAAAATCAAATAATAGCAATCGTTGGCGAGAACGTGGAGAAATTGGAACCCTCATGCATTGTTGGTGGAAATGTAAAATAATACCGCCACTTTGGAAAATGGTCTGGCAGCTCTTCAAAATATTAAACATAGAGGGGCCGGCCCAGTGGCATAGCAGTTAAGTTCGCACGCTCCACTTCAGTGGCCCGGGGTTCACAGATTCGGATCCTGGGCGCGGACATACACAGTGCTTATCAAGCCATGCTGTGGCAGCGTCCCATATAAAGTAGAGGAAGATGGGCATGGCTGTTAGCCCAGGGACAATCTTCCTCGGCAAAAAAGAGGAGTATTGGCAGCAGATGTTAGCTCAGGGCTAATCTTCCACAAAAAAATATATATATATATTAAACATAGAGTTACCATATGACCAACAATTCCACCCCTAGGTATATATCCAAGAGAAATGAAAACATATGTTCATACAGAAACTTGTATTGAATGTTTATAGCAGCATTATTCATAATAGGCAAAAGGTGGAAACAACCCAAATATCCATCAACGGGTGAACAAATAAACAAAATGTGGTATATTCATACAATGGAATATTTTTCAGCCAAAATTAGTGAACTCTAATGTAAACTATGGACTTTGGTCAATTACGTGTCAATGTTGGTTCATTGATTGTAAGAATCTGGTAGCATACTACACTACACTGGCATGAGATGTGTGGGATGGTGGGGGAGGCTGTGGTTGGGGGGAAGGGGTATGAGAGAATTCTGTACTTTCCATTCAATTTTGCTGTGAACCTAAAATTACTCTAAAAATATAGTCTGTTAACATTTTTAAAAGTAAAAAAAAAATTAAGCATTGATACGTGCTGCAACATGGATCAACCTTGAAAACATAATGTTAAGTGAAAGAAGCCAGTCACAAAAGGTCATATTATATGATTCCATTTATATGAAATATCCAGAACAAGGAAGTGTATAGAGACAGAAAACAGATTAGTGGTTCCCTAGGGCTAGTGGTAGGGAGGGAGTTGGGGGAAGTAAATGGGTGATAGTTAAAGCGTAGAGGATTTCTTTTTAGGGTGATGAAAATGTTCTAAAATTAACAGTGGTGTTGGTTGCACAGTTTTGTGACTATGCTAAAAACAATTGAATTGTACACTTTAGATGGATGAATTGTATGGTATTGAACTATATCTCAATAAAGCTGTTAAGAAAAAGACATTATTGAGACAATTGAAACTAAATATAGACCATGGATTAGAAAATTGTGCCAATATTAAAACTTTCTGATTTTGATAATTGAAAAAAAAATTAACGGACAACTCTATAAGGTAGGTACTATCTTTATTCCCATTTTACAGATACAGAAACTGAGGCATGGAGATGTCAAGTTACTTGCCCAGGATCATACAGGAGTCTAAGAGCCCATAGTCTTTACCCCCACCTTGTTTCTTCTGGCACTCTGGTCTTTTCCTTTATAGCACTTGTCACAATTTTTAATTTTATATCTTTTTCTTCCACAAGACGATAAGCTCCTTGGGGGCAGAGATAGGTCTCTTCTGATTACCACTTATCCATCTATTTAAACAAACATTTATTGAGCCTACTTACTATAAGCCAGGCCTGTATGTATAAGAGTCAGTGAAAATATCTAGTACAGGTCTTGGCTCATAGTGGGTGCTCAATAGATATTTGTAGTTTGGAGAGAGGGAGGGATGGATGGATGGATGGATGGATGGATGGATGGATGGATGGATGGGTGGATGGGTAAATGGATGGACAGATGGATGGGTGGGTGGGTGGGTGTGTGGATGGGTAAATGGATGGATGGATGGACGGACGGATGGATGAATGGGTAGATGGGTGGATGAGTGTCTGGAAGGGTAGAGAGGTGGGTTCTGGACAAAGACTGACTGGGCCTTCCCAAGACCAACAGTACCTGACCTTATCCTCCTTACCTAGTTACCTTCTCTCTGCTACTCCCACCCTCCACTCCTGCTCCAATCTTGAGGCCCATCACATCCTGAGACCCGCACCCACTGCACAGCCCCTCCTCTCTTCCTCCATCAAGGCCATCCAAATTTACCCTATCCTTCAAGGTCTTTCCAGGCCCCGCTTCCTCTAGGAAGTCGTCCTAGCCCATGCGATCTGTCCCTTTCCTACACTCCTTCTAATGCACAATATTTGATGGACACCCATATCATCACCAGTCATTCCCTATAGATATGTTCCTGTCCTGAGATGCAGATCTGGAGCTTGGGGAGGGTGGGGGCCTTGGCTCCCTGCTCCTCTGCTGTCCCAGGGGCTGGTCAGTGGCAGGCACCGGGTGAAGCCACTGCATTGACCACATGGGTAGGAGTCATGGCTTCTCCCTGGGTGAAGAGGAAGGATTCAGGCACTAGCAGGAGGAAGGCCCTAAGCTGGACCAGCTCCACAGAGACTGCCAAACCTGACCCTGGGGTTGGCTGGGCCAAAGCCTGACCCCTCAGTCAGGCTGGGGCCAGGCTGGCAGGGGGACACAGGCAGGCTGGCCACAGCAGGGGCCAGGCGTGCGCGCCTCCCTCCCCTCCCAAGCCCAGGCCAACCAGCCCCCAGGCAGGCTGGAGGCCTGTTTGCCTTGGCCCTGGGCCAAGGCCGCCCCGCCAGTGAGTAATGCAGTGAGGACCGCCTGGCTCCAGTTCAAGGGAAACGGGCTGGAGATGGGGCCTCCTCGGCCTGCGCGGGGCTGGGTTCTCGGGGCGGCTTCCCAGAAAGTGCCTGCTGCTGCTGCCTCGGGGCCACTGCTGGGCCTGCTGCCCTCTCTTTCTCCATCTCCCCTTCTCCCCTCCTCCTCCGTAGAGACTAAGGAGAGGCAGATCTTGAGTTCCCAGGAAAAGATCCTCAAGCATGGCCCAGGACCCCAGCCACCCAGCCACACCCCCTAACAGAGCCAGCCATTCCCTGCTGCTGTTACCCCACAAGTTCTGAGTACCTACCATGTGCAGAGCAAGGACCTGCTGTCAGGGAGTTCATGGGAATTCAGGGGGTGGGGAGAGGAGACCCCAGAGGCTCTGGGTGGTCATACTGGAAGCACTAGTACCAGAAGGGGCCCCCCAGTTTATCTGCCCACACCCCAGGGATTTGGGGGAGGACACTGAGGCCCAGGAAAAGGAGTGACTTGCCCAAGCCACACAGTGACTTAACTGCAGCAAGGTAAGAACCCATCCTCCTGACTTTGGGGCGCCAGCCCCCTGCTCCTCCAAAGGGTGGCCCTGGCTTTAAAACTGCATGGCTCTCATGATGGAGGGACACTGCCTAGGACACTCCTATTTCAAGGCTGGGTTCTCCTGGAGCATTCGCAAGGGCTTCTGTAACTTTACAACTCTGCCTCTGCTGAGTGGCCTCTGCTTACTTAGGACCCAAGTGACCAGCCAGGTGAGGAGGAGACCATGGCCATCATCACCATCAGGAGGGACAGAGATTCCCAGCCCTCCTGTCCCAGTGGGATGGCTCTGCAGCCAGCCATGCCCTATGCCCCTCCAGGCCTCTTTCTATGGTCAGTCTTCGTAGCTACAAACTACAGAACGTGATTTCGGCTGAGTTAAGCACAAAAGAAAGGTCCTGACAGGATCCTGGGTAGGCACAGAATCAATAGTGAGCCCGAGAACTTCTCCGTAGCAGGGGTGGCTGCCCAAACTACATCACGGAGCTTGCCTCTTGAGCGTCCACTGGCCCCACCACAGAGGGCCAGATGACTCTTCACTCCCCACTGATATCAACACTGGACAACAAACACCGGACACTGCTGTTGGCCCTAGGGACCATGCTATTCCCCAGAAATGGGATGTGGCCACTGCTCACCCCTAGAATGATTCTCCTGCATCCCTGCTTCTCTGTTCCCAGATCCTGTCTCCAAGACCAAAGCAGGGGCATCCGATTGGCCAATCCCAGGTCACCACATATACTTGGCTACTAGGGAAGCTGAGACAGCAGGTATCTTGCTCTGTAGCCTCTCAACTGACTCAAGTAAAGAGAATTCTCCCAGCCAGGTAGACAGCCCAGACGACACACAGGCAAATCAACAATACTAGACGTCCTCGATTTCCTTCCCCCGCCTCCAAGTCCTGGTTTATCCCATTCCCCGCCCAGACTATCAAAACTGAACATATGCACAGAAGGATGTTGCTGAAGGGTTTGAGGTTCAGCATGTAATTGTATTATGAAAGTAAAATTCTTAGCATAGGGCGTGGCACTTACTAGAACAAAGTCAAGTTCTTCTCCATGGGGAGTGTGCAGATGCACGAGCTGAGGGAAGGTGAACTGTGGCTCAGCTAGTTGGTGACAGGATCTGGCCTGGGTTACGTGACTCCTCTTTCTGCTTTCCCAGGGCAGACAAGGACGGGGGTTATAAGAAAGTGTCATATAATCAACAATTCAGAGACTTATGCACCCTTATGTTCATTGCAGCATTATTCACTATAGGCAAGAAGTGGAAGCAACCCAAGTGCCCATTGACTGGTGGTTGGATAAAGAAGATGTCATATATATATGCAATGGAATACTACTCAGCCATAAAAAAAGACAAAATCATCCCATTCGCAACAACATGGATGGACCTGGAGGGTATTATGTTAAGCGAAATAAGCCAGACAGAGAAAGACATTTCTTCCACTCATATGTGGAAGATAAACTAAAAAACGGAAGGAGAGAACAGTCTGGTGGTTACCAGGGGGAAGGGAATTGGGGTAAAGGGGCGCATTTATATGATGACTGACAAATAATAATGTACAACTGAAATTTTACAATGTTATAAACTATTATGACCTCAATTTAAAAAAAAGCAAAAAAAAAAAAAGTGTCATATAAAGAACTGCAGAATATGATTCATGCCAACTGGAGAGACTGGAAAGTTTCCTGGAGGAGTAGATATTTGAGCTGGAAATATTTGAGCTCAAAAGAAAAGGTGGATTTCACCAGCTAGAAAGGGGGGACATGCATTCAAGGCCAAGTGGCCTGTGCAAAGGTCCACACCTTTGTGAAAGTGCATGGCTTTTGCAAACAAAACAACTCAGAGCTGGGTTTCATAAAAAGCCCTTTGCCATAACCAGGAGCACAGATCAGCAGGGGACAAGCATGGTCCAGAAAGAATAGCCAGGAGGCCTCTGAATTGCTCAGGCTGGAGGCCAGGAGTGTCTAAGCTGAGGCAGTGGCAGGGTAACTATAATAATTTGACACCCAGAAACCTCCAGTCCGGGGTGAGAGAAACCACAAGGGGAGGAGCAGAGAGAAGGGGAAGAAAGTAACTCGGCTTTCAGGCAGGTGTATTTGAGGTGCTGGATTGCATGTTCAGCGCCCCTTTATATGATGGGCACCAAAAGCCATTGAGAAAGCAACAAGATGGAGCATTTCTCTTCAGAGGGTTCTCTGTGTGGTTTGAAGCATGAACGGTAAGCTGTGTGGGGCAGGGAGTGAGTTCCTGAGGGGCAAGCTCTGGTAACAACAGATAGCTCCTAACAACCTTCTGATGGGGGACATTTGGTTATCTGCAGGGCTTTAGTTTTGCTGAGTGGACTCTGCAAGTCAGGGCCAGAGAAGAATTGTTCAAGATAACAGAGCAGAGGCTGAGGCTGCCAGTGGGCCCTTCCTTTTCCTCTGTCATGCAGTCCTCAGGCATGCTTGGAAGGAGGGGGAGGGGAAGGAGGGGGAGGGGAAGGGAAGGGGAGGGAGATGAGGAGGGAGAGGAAGGAGGGAAGGAAAGAAGGAAGGAAGGAAGGAAAACATGGTACAAAGAGTATTTAAACATGGTTGGCACCAAAATGAGGAACAAAAGCAAAGAAGGTGAACTAGTGAGATCCAGGGAACAAAAGACTCAAGTCAATGGAAGAGGTGGAAGGAAGCTTCAAGGTGACTACTGTGCATCACGCCCACGAGGCAACCTGTCCAGACTTGAGCAGAGCGGAGGCTTCAGGAGGGAAAAACATTGGACTGACAAGTTTTCCGATAGGTTTGACCTTGAGGAATATTGTTGAGAAGTGCTTGAAGAGTGTGGAAAGCAATGGCAAAACATACAATGAATTCTAAGCAAATGAAAAAACACCTAGGCAAGTCTTAAACTCCAGGAGTACCAAAGAGTTGTGTAAGAAAATGAATGCAACCATAGTACACTCCATGGCTCAACAATGAACAATACTGTCCTAATAATGCAAGAGTTGACTAGTGAAGAGAAGGGAAGTAGTGTGAAGATTTAAGAGAGCTAATCCCCAGCTAGAAAGTTACTAGAAAGTTAATAGATAATATCTAATACTGATGTATCAAGAAATATCAGAATAAGAATATTTCTTAGAAATATGGTGATATAATCACATTTCTAATGTAAATTACCCCTGAAAAGTAGCACTGAAGAAATTGAGCAGGGCTTTACTATTTTTCTCAACACATTTCTGTACTTTTGGAATATTTGAGGATGGATATATATTATTTTTACAACATTTAAAACCAATAAAATATTTTAAAATACTGAAAAAACAAAAAAGATGGTAATAAATACCAAAAGAAACAGCTGGGAGAGTCAAAAGGGTTATTTCCGGAAAACTTAGAGGAGGAAAAAAAGGACTGTGAGCTGCTGTAAAGCTTTCAATGGTCTTTGACTTTTTAAATTTTGTGTATGAATTACTTTGAAAAAAATTAACTAAAAAATAACTGGCCGCAAAGACTAACAAACAGAAAAAAATAAGCAAAGAGTATAAACAAGAAATTCACAAAAGAAATGCAAATGTCCCTCCAACACATGAAAAACAATTCCCACCCCCCTTCAGTAATGAAAGAACCCATCAGAAGTAGCAGTGCCTTCATGGATCTGGAACATGTGCTCATTGTGTCATTTTGTGTGGGGGGGGGGGTGCAGTTTACAAAACAGTATAATAGTGTCATTTTATAACAAATTAACAAATTTTCTTCCAGCACCTACTGATATGGTGGGCACATCAGAATGTATTTTTAAAAATCTAAAGATGTGCTGGGCCGGCTCCGTGGCTTGGCGGTTGAGTGCGCGCGCTCTGATGCTGGCGGCCCGGGTTCGGATCCCGGGGGCGCCCCGAGGCACCGCTTCTCCGTCCAACGTGAGGCCGAGTCCCACGTACGGCAACTAGAAGGATGTGAACCTATGACATACAACTGTCTACTGGGGCTTTGGGGGGAAAAAACTGAATAAATAAAATCTTTAAAGAAGATGTGCTAAGGGCCGGCCCGGTGGCTTAGCGGTTAAGTGCGCGCGCTCCGCTACTGGCGGCCCGGGTTCGGATCCCGGGCGCGCACTGACGCACCACTTCTCCGGCCATGCTGAGGCCGTGTCCCACATGCAGCAACTGGAAGGATGTGCAACTATGACATACAACTATCTACTGGGGCTTTGGGGGAAAAAAAGGAGGAGGATTGGCAATAGATGTTAGCTCAGGGCCGGTCTTCCTCACAAAAAAATAAAATTAAAAAGGATGTGCTCAGATATTAACAGGTTCTCTGTGATTGGTGGGACTAGAGGTAATTTTTAAAAACTTCTTTGTCCTTCTTGTTGGTTAATTTAGTCTCTAATTTTTAAACAGTTAACATAGCTTGCTATAAAGAGATAAAAATAAACAGCAAAACAAACATATTACCTATTTTGAGCACCTCCAAAATAAGAAATAATACAATGATATGGGTTTGGTTAAGCACCCAATTACTAACCTGCTCGGACACCGTGGAGACTGTATCATGCTGATTTTTCTACCGCAGTGTCTGGCACATAGTAGGTCCTCAAATGAACAACTGAACAATCAAAATTAAGTAGGGGCTGGTGGGATATTGTAGGCAGGGGGCTTTCTGCATGTATGTGAGCCTCCAGTAAGTACATGGGACATGAATAAGTACACGCAGAGGTGCTAAAAGGATGGGAATGGGTGGTGCATATAAAGCTCTTAGCACAGGGCCTGGCCCTTTGTAAGTGCTCAAGAAATATTCACTACCATTACTAATAACAATAGCAGTAGATGTTATTGCTGATGCCATAGTACCTAGGACCCCCAAAATTCTACCACTCGTGGAGCTGCACATCCGCAGGCTCTGTGTCCGTCCCCCTGACAGTCACTTCTCCTCCTCCTCCTGCTCTCCCTCCTCCTCTCCCTGCCCTTCCTTCTCCTCCTGCTGCCTACTGACCACCCAGGTAAGCCTGGGGGACAGTGCAGCCTGCGTCCTCACCGAGGCTGGCCACCAGGTCCCACGATTCCAAAACCAGAACGTCCAGCTCTCACTCCCTCCCTGCCCCACCCGATACATGAAGGCACGGCACACGTGCTGTGCGCGCTCATTAGGTCCTGGAAGGGAAAGAAAGGGGCAAAGCCGGGGAACAAGGCCGATGTTTTTGCAAGGGATTGCATGCCATTGATCCCCTGTTTAGAAATAGACCCTAACTGACATATACCACATGGTCAGAAAAGTGCACCAATCGTAAGCATACAGCCTAGTGAAGTACACAAACGGAGCATCCTGTGTAAGTAGCCCACAGATTAAGAAACAGGAGGGCCGGCCCCATGGCTTAGCGGTTGGGTAAGCGCGCTCCGCTGCTGGCAGCCCGGGTTCGGATCCGGGGCGCGCACCGACGCACCGCTTCTCTGGCCATGCTGAGGCCGCGTCCCATGTACAGCAACTAGAAGTATGTGCATCTAGGAAATACAACTATCTACTGGGGCTCTGGGGGGGAAAAATAAATAAATAAAATCTTTAAAAAAAAAAGAAAGAAAAGAAACAGGACATCATCAGCCCCAGAAGTTCCTCTCATGCCCCCTTCCTAACATCTAACACCATAGACCCGTTTTGCCTGACATTGAACTTTATACAAATGGAACATTATACAAACGGAATCATACAGTGTGTGTTTTTGTGTCTGGCTTCTCCAGCTCAGCATTACCTCTGTGAGAGTCACTCTGTTGTTGTGTATAGTTGTGGTCCTTTCATTCCTGTTGCCCCATGATGTCTGCTGTATAAATAAACCGTATTTTTAAAAAATCCGTTGTACTTTTGATAGACATTTGCGTCGTTTCCAGTTTTTGGCTATTTGAACAGTGCTGCTGTGAATATTCTTGGACATGTCTTTTGGTGAATATATGCAGACATTTCTGATACAGGCATGATTACCTTTAGCTTTAGTGGATACTACCAAACAGTTACAGTTAAACAAATTTTATAGCCCCACCATTCTCAAAAGAGAATGGACCCAGTTGCTCCATACCATCAGTCTCATTCAGAATTGAAGGGTATATCTTTCAAATGAATACCAGCATCTTTTAAATTCAGCTCCAATACTAAACAACCATGAAAATGCATCATCTACAGAAATGTCTGTGATATATCATTAAGTGACATAAGCAGGTTGCAAGCCAATATGTATATCATGACTCCATTCATGAAAATTGTGTCTGTGCACACATGGAGGCAGAGGCCAAGTTCAGAAAGGGGATGTATCAAAGCATCCTTTGATAGTGGTCACCTCTGGGGACTGGCGTTGGAAGGCAGAATTTTAAATGACGAGATTGAGGATATTTTTACTTTTGATTTTGTGTTTTTCAGTAGTTTTAAAATTTGGAAAAAAAAAAAACCCATATAAATAAAATAAAATTCTCCATCCCCCACGCCTCATTACAACACACCATTCCGTTACCTAAGGCTGGTAGCCTCACCCTGTCTTTCTTGTTATTCCCAGCATTCTCTCCTGCTCTGGAATTACCCTGGGCAGGGCCTCTGGGACAGGTCTCCTGGGCACTGTAATTTCCCTGGCTGCAGCGCGTCATTAGAAGATCTGATGCTGGGCTGGCCCTGTGGCTTAGCGGTTAAGTGCATGCGCTCCGATGCAGGCGGCCCGGGTTCGGATCCCGGGCGCACACAGACGCACTGCTTCTCCAGCCATGCTGAGGCCGCGTCCCACATGCAGCAACTAGAAGAATGTGCAACTATGACATACAACTATCTCCTGGGGCTTTGGGGGAAAAATAAATAAATAAAATTAAAAAAAAAAAAAAAAAAAGAAGATCCGATGCTGATGACATCGGGCTCAGATGCAGCAAAGATTCCAGACCCTGGTGGGACAGGACAGCCTGGCCACAGAGCAAGCCTCCTGGCAGAGATATCCCTAGAGTTTTGAGCTGCCTCGGTGGGACCTGGGCCTGAGGATGTATCTTAACCTTGAGGAAAGAAACCAGGAAAACAGCTCTTTCGAAGCTGCAGCCTCCCAAGGGGCTCAGGGCTCAGAGCAAGGGCTGTGGAGTGAGGCAGACCTGGCTCCTGGTCTACTACTCTCTGGCTGGGAGACCCTCCCTGGGCCTCCACTTCCTCACCTGTAATGTGAGATAATGACAACCCTACCTTAGAGACAACACCAAGTGCCTTGCAGAGAGTGCCTGGCACATACTCAGCCTTCAGTAAACGCAGGCTGCTGTTATTATTATGATTGTGGTGGCGGCTGTTGCTATCCCCATCACCCCAAGAGGCAGAGTTTTGCATTCACCTTTTGGGGGAAAAAAGAATGCACTCTTTCTTTTCATAAATATCATAAAGCAAATACAAACCCACTTTTCTTGGGGAAAACTGAATTCACCTGGAACTTGAATGCATATATTTCAGTTGGAAAGTTAAGTAGTCATTCAACACCGATTCATCCAAGGAATATTTGTCAAGTGCCTACTATGTGCTGGGCACTGTTCTAGATACTGAGGATTTGGCAGAAGACAGAGCCAAGTCTCCGCTGTCACAGAGCCCACCCTCTGCTGGCGAGTCAGACAAGAGCAAACCAACCGACAGATACAGAGTAAACTGTTAAACATGTATATAATACCTATACTGTTAAACGGTGCCGTGAAGAAAATACAGCGGGATAAGAGGAGTGATGTACTGGGAATGCAATCTGATGATTCCCATCAACGTGTTCAGTTGAGCCTGAGCTCTGCCCTGGAACTTTCTCTCTCTTCAACTGAGTGAGGAAGCCCGGGAGGGCACTGGTCTTGGCTGGGTCTAAGCTGTCACCGGCCTGGGCTAGAACTGTAGCTTGCTCCCTCAGAGATGGGTGGTTTGAGGAGGCGGGTGGAGAGATGATGCAATTGGCCTGTAGGAGGTGAGGACTGGGCAAGGGGGCATTTTCATAAGAGAGTGGGGAGACTGTCCCCTTGGAGGGCACCCCAGCAGTCCCTCAAGGGACACCAGTGGAGGGAGCACTTCAGTTCAAGTCAATTACAGCAGGCATTTACTAAGCACCTTCTAGGACACCAGAGCTGGGCTTTCTGCTATGAAAGATTCGAGTAAGTATGAGAGCTGGTGCCTGACTTCAAAAAACACCAGTTATGCTGGAGACACAAGACCAATATCCTTAAAAAGAAGAAAGCAAGGGGCCGGCCCGGTGGTGTAGTGGTTAAGTGCGTGCGCTCCACCGTGGCAGCCTGGGGTTTGGATCCTGGGCGCGCACTGACGTACCGCTTGTCAAGCCATGCTGTGGCGGCGTCCCATATAAAAAAGTGGAGGAAGTTGGGCACAGATGTTAGCTTAGGGCCAGTCTTTCTTAGCAAAAAGAGGAGGAATGGTGACAGATGTTAGCTCAGGGCTGATCTTCCTCACAAAAAAAAGAAGAAGAAGAAGAAAGCAAGACAGATGGGGTCAGGCACTTGAGTGTGTGGGACAGGCCACGGATTCATTTGGATGGGCAAACCACCAAATCTCAGTCGGGTCGCACATAAAAGTTGGACATTCACACAAAGTCTGCTGTGGGTCGGGTGGTTTTCCAGGGCAGTGATTCAGGGATCCAGGCAGTTTTCATCTTGTGACTCCATCATCTCAAAACATATCTTCCAGTGCCTGTGGCAGAGGGAGAGAGAGAGCTGGATCAGGCTCACCAGTTCTTCAGTGCTTTAGCCCAGAAGGGGCACATGGCATATCTCCTCACAGCCCATTGGCCAGAACTAGTCACATGGCCCCAAACAAACTGCAAGGGAGGCTGGGAAATTTGAGGAGCACATGGCTACTCCCTGAGGAGGCCATTCATTACTGCCAGGATCTGGGCAGGCTGAGCGGAGGAAGAGGAATTTGAAAGGGGCATGGGACAGAGCAGATGAATGCCATGCTTAGAGAAAAGAGCCCAGGGGTAGACTTAAGGAGAACTGCCTGGCATGGCTTTGCCACCTCTTGGCTGGGTGACTTGAGTAAGTCATTGATCTCCTGCAACCTCAGTTTATTCTAAAATGGGGATAATCAGAGCTCCCATCCAGAATCATTAGGAGAATGTGTGTGAAAAGATTCTCTGCATTGTTGAGAACTGATGTAATATTGTTATCTACGAATTAGCTATATTTTCTTTCAGGTTCAAGGCAGCCCTAAGAGACACATTCTATTTCTACCTCCAGGGCCTCGATGTCCTGCCTGTAAAGCCGAGGCGTAGATTCCATCTCACACTTTTCCACCAAAGTGCCCACAGCGCCTGGGACCACGCTGAAAGCAAGACCGGGAGCAAGGACACATCCTTCAAGTGTCTTGTTTTTCTCGAAGATTCATTCAAGTTTGCATTCTACTGCATAATATACATGGGATTGTCTTACGATAAAACGATCATATCCTTTCTCCCACGAAGCTCCTGCTGAAATGGCAGCTCCAGAAAGATGCCCCAGGTTTATTTGTCAGCCTTGCCTGGCCCGGGGCATGCATGTCCATGGGACGACCTTAGAGATGGGGTCTGAGATCCCAAGCCTCTCAAATCAGGAGGAAGCCTAATCATACAGTCTCTCTAGAAAGACGCTCCTAGTTCTCCTTGTCTCTGTGGCTCCGATGGGCACCAAACAGGCCCCACAGTGAGCCCGGCCCCCCGCCCCGGTACCCCCCAGCCAGTAAATCATCCCTGAATTAATCAAAGCACGTGCACTGGTCCGAACTCACCAGGGTCCTCCTCCAGCGGTCACTCTGGGTTCTGTAGATTAATTGCAGCTGGGGGAGGGGAGGGAATCCATTTTTAGAAAATCATTACTTTCAGAAAGAGAGGGGGGCCTTCTGGTTGGGAAAACTGCTGAGCTGGCAGCTCGGGCCTGCTGCTCGAGCCGCCAGGAAACCCGGGACTGTGCAAGCTGCTCCCAGCTCAGTGTGCGCCACCCGGGGCTCCATACCCCCTCTTCCTGAGGCCAGGACACCCAGCCCTCCTGCCCTGGGTCTTGCTGGCCTTTGCTTCCTGCTCTGGCCTGGGCTCGGCAGTTTGCTGGCATTCTGAGCAGCATGGGGTCACCCCCATATAGACCACCCCCATTGCCAATTGGCTTAGTTGCCTGTCTTCTCTCAGCCCACTTGCTGCACAACACACGGAGGGCACCGCCAGCCCCTGCCTGCAGCTGCAGGGGAAAAAGAAGGTTGGGGACCCCTAATCGCCACTGCCTTGAATTGAGCATCTAGATTAAATGATAAGAAATTGCCATTTTTGTAGGTCAAAATGGTCAGACATTAGCAATCCCACGTGGTTCAACCTAATTATCATATGGCCAGCTCTTCAGATGTATTTTCCCACTAATCCCAGTCTTGGCCCCACGAGACAGGTATAATGCCCATTTTATGTTTCAGAAATTGAGGTTCAGAGAGGTTAAGTGACTTGCCCAAGTGAGTACTCAAGCCCTGGTCTATCTGACTCCAAGACCTGGGACCCTGAGTCACATCCTATTTCATGTCAGACCTCCTCCCCCACCTGCCCCCACATTCATGCAGTCACAGTCGAGAGCTGTGCTTCTAGCACTGTTGCATTGCCAACACACAGACTGACAAAAACCTCCTCTGCAGGCTGAGTGCAGGGGCTCACATGATCCGTCTGGAAGTCTGTGTTTGCTGTGGGCTTGGGTGCAATTCCAGCCTCCCCCACAGGCTGTGTGTGGATGTCCTGGGCAAATTACGCACCTGTTGGAGGGTTGGCTCTTCCTGAGTCAGCTAAGGCCTGCCTGCCTCATGCTGCGGTGTGGGGCCACGGGTGGCATAACCCTGGGAAGACCCTTGGTGCATACAAACGTAGGGTGTTGTTTCTATTGTGTGGCAATCAGATCAGCTTGGTCCTTTCAAACCAGAACTTATTTTAGAAATGACATATGCCCAACAGAATCACCCCTGGACCCAGGTCTGCCCATAGAGATGAGATAGGACAGAGATGATGAAATCTGATGCTACTACTCACCAGCTGGGAGACCTAGGGCAACTCTTTGAACCTCAGTTTCTTCATCTGTAGAATGGGGCTGATGATAATGGTATCTACTTTTAGGGTGGTTGTAAGGATTATATGGCAAAATCTCAATGCAAAGGGCTTGGAACACTACCTAGCACATAGTCAGAACACAATCAGTGCTGGCTGTTATTATTATTATTGTTATTCCCAGCCCAAGCTAAGCCCACAATCCTGACTCTCCTTCCCTCATTCATGGGACAAGCCCTGTCTGAGCACCCTGCCAGGAATTGTTAGGGCAGTGGATCCTAACTGGGGCCCCAACTGAGACCCCGGAGCGCCAAGAACTTACTGTTCGGTAGAGGAGACAGAATCCTACACTACCGACGTCTCTTTAGGGCAGAGGCTTCCTGGAGGAGGTGTGGCCTGAGTTGCATCTGAAGCATAAGGAGACAGCCAATTGAAGAAGGAGCTGGAAAGCAGTTGGTTGGAAGCGCATAAGCAAGGGGTGTTTGAGGAGCTGCAAGTGGCCCTGCCTTCCCAGGACCAAGGGTCTGTGTAAGGGGGTGGGATGGGGGGGGCGGTGGGATAAAGGGTGAGGTTGGCAGAGGCGGATGCTGAAAGGCCACTTGGAGTAGAGGAAGGAAAGCCGAGGAGACTCTAGAAGATCCTGAACTAAATCGTGCTAGTGGACATAGAGAAAGGGAACATACGTGAGAGACGTTTGCATTTCATAATTATGGGTTGAATGAGGCAGGGCAGACAGGATCTGGTTTTTTATTTCATGATGAGGGGCAGGGGCGAGGGAGATGGGAGAGTCCAGGTTTCTGGTTGGGGCAGCTGAGGCATCCACGGGCGAGGGGAGAGGAAGCCACCAGAGTGATGTTGCTGCCTGGGGAGAGAGTGTGGCCTGAGCAGAGAGCTCAAGGCAGAACCCTGTGAGACACCCCAAAATTTGAGGGGTGAGCTGAGAGGAGGAGGACTAGGCAGCAGGAAAACCTCCCTCCAGTGGGGCACCTTCTCCACCCCTCCACAAATCCAGACTCCAGCTGGGCTGGAACCCGCCTCCTCCGAGTCCCAGGTGGTCCCGGGTACTCGCCACACTTCACCTGTGCTGCTGGTGACCATCTTGGATGTGGGTGTCTTGTCCTCCAGCATCCCCGAGGGCAGGGTGCCCCACACAGCAGTCCTGGCACACGGAGGTGCTCAGCGGATGCCCGTGGGTGACGGCCGCTCTGGCCAGATGACAAAATTGCGGCTACCACAAACACAGGCTTCCCCTACGTATCCGTCTTCCCTAACCCCCAGTCAGCCACCCCACCAGGATCCACATGCCCTCACCCCAGTTCCAACCTCCTGACGCTGAAAGTCAAGTCCAGATAACAGAGGGGGGCATGGAGGTGCCGCTGCCACAGTTCCTGCCCCCTGAATCCAGAGGTCCTGCCCAAGCAGCAGGGCCAGCCGGCAGCATGGTAGCCCACCTTCCCTCGATTTTGAGAAGTTGGGACCGATGCCACACCGGATTCTGTCAAATAGCATCTCTCCAGGGCATGGACCAAGGAGTAAGATCAGAGTCAGACCCTGATCTCCCTAAGCACTTCCTCGCCGAGTGACCTAGGGCAAGTCTTTTAACCTCCCAAAGCCTCCATTTTTGCAGAGGGTCCTAGTGAAGATTAAATAATCCCCTTAAACGCTTAGCATTGTGCCTGACACCTAGTTAAGCATTCAATAAATGGCAGCTATTATTATTATTAAAGAGCTTCCCGGCATGCTGATGCAAGTTAGAGCAAACTAAAATGACTTTGACAGCTCCCTAATGCAACACCTTCCACCCTGGAGTTAATTAGAACCTTCCTTGGGTGTTTTCCAGAGACGGGACTTTTACACTTATTCTGGGTTGCAGAACTAGAATAAATGGAGGCAGGTTTCGGTTCACCTGCTAAAAAGCGAAAAGCTTCAAGAGGTGATGAGTTCCCCATCACCTCATATGAACAAGCTGACCCAGATGACCATTTGGCACTAATGTTTCTGGACAATAAATCAACAGGTATTAATATTTCTCGCTATGCAACTGTATTATAATTCCCTCGAATAAAATGATGGTGCCAGTAGGCTGTAGTGCTTTGTGTCATTATCTGGCAAAATAAAAAATTGGCAATCCTAACTTGCCCTCCAAAAAGTTTTGAAATTGTACCAGTTTGTGATATCCAAAACCTTAACCCTTGCTTCACAGACTTCCTTCCTGGGTCTAAGGTTCAAGACCCCCCCCCGACCCCGACATAGACACCTACACAGCCCTCTGTTTGATGTCCAATTTGGACCCATCTCTTATGCAAGAGGCCTTGAGTCTAAAACGTGGCTCAGATCAAGCTGTGGAAATCCCTGGGCAGTACTGAAGAGCCACTTTCCCAGCAAGTGCCATCGGGGCTGGGCTGGGCCAGGGAATAGAGATTGTGGCTTAAGAGTTCAAGTGGATGCTCGAGTAGGACCTGGACTTGGTGACCTCTCGGATCTGCTCCACCTGCCAGAGTGCCCGGTACAGAACTTGAGAGGGACCCAGGAGGTAGCCTGATCCCTCCACCCACCAACACTCAACCCCGGACTCATCTCTCCTCCACGGCTTCAGCCCTCAGGGAACCTCTCCTGGAATCCAGCATGGCAGCGACCTTCCTCTGGGAAAGGTGCAGCAGGCTCAGGATGAGTGAGGAGTCAGCCAGCAGGAACTGGATGGACCCAAGTTCTTGGGACTATACCTCCCCATCTTGTGTCCCAACGCAATCTCGCACCCAATCACCCCAAATGAAACTCCATTTTCTCAACTCTTCAAGCTTTGAAAAATCACCTGCCTTTGTAACCCAGGGCTCCCTGAGGTTGACCCCACTGCAAATTCAGCTACACCCTAGGGTTACTGCCTAACAAGAAAGCAGGTGTCTGTGCAGCGACGGGTCTTTCTAGCATACAGGGAAGATCAGACCGTTCTGGATGTCTCCCTTTTGTGACAGGCCTTCCCCCTCCTCCCCAATCAAGCACCGGGCTGGGGAGACCCCAACTGTCCTGGATTGTGATGGACCGCCCCCCACACCCCTCCTGCCAGAAGAAAAAGGAGCTGTAGGACAACATGGAATCAAGTATACATTTTAAAAATTGTTTAATGGAACATAAACTCCTTTAGAAAAACATTCAGCCAGGTGATAACACCCATAGAAAAAAACACCAATCTCGTGTTTATCTTTTTTAATTTGGCATTTGTTATTTGCATTTATATTAAAGCAAAGTGCATCTTTTCTTTATTTTTCTTGTTTATACACATTGCACAATACATAAATAATGATGCTTATAAAACGTCTTTATATTTACAAGTAATAATATATTTATATATAACATAAAATACATTTTTTCTTTAATAAATCTCGTTTTTTCAGGAGTCCTTTCTCTCTCAAAAGCACTACAATGCTAAATTTCCAATGAGAATGCTTCTCTTGTTCATTTAAACCTTTGTAGTTAGAAAAATAGCTTATGTTAAAGTCTAAACATGCTCATTGAGCTAAGAGCAGTGTCAACGTATCATACGAGTGTATGAGTTATAGAAGAAATGAAAAAAGAGTCAGGGTCAGCCCAGGATGGTACCTTGGGTGATGATGGACCGAATCCTTCTTCGTGGGAAGGGGGGCTGCTGAGAAGTCTCCCTCCCAGGGCTGCTCCCCTCGCTGGTCTAACAGCAGAGCTCAACACACAGGCTGCGCAGGGGAGGAAAGTGCTGAGCTGGTTTTCTGAGTCCGGGAAAAACCTGATGTAACCAGGGCAGGGGAGAGGCTGAGGGGCCTGAGAGGGCACTGGCTGAGCAATACTGTGACGGGGCTGCCCCGGCAGCCCTTGGGAAGCCCATCTCAGAGATTTCCAGGAGCAGATGGCCAAAAAAGAAAGACACGACAATGGCAACGGGGTGGCTGGAGGAGAGTAAGACAAGCATGGAGGCAGTGGGTTCTGGTTCAGCCTCTGACAGGGCTGCTTCTAAGAAGCCTGCAGACAGGCCCATGTCCTAGAAGGTGAGGAGGGGCGGGGACTTCCCCAGGCTGGGGGCAGAGCCTTGCTGCTGGCAGCTGCTGGGACACTCATGCGGCTTGCCCAGGTACTGCCTCTGCCCGCTGAGCATGTCCAAAAGGGCAAGAGAGACAGCTTGGCAGCGCAAACCTCTCAGCCGGAGACATCCATAAGAAACACACAGAGCATGCCACTTCCCCATCTGCCGTTCACGGGCACACACTCATAGACACATACACACTGGCTCACACATAACCATGACAAGGGAAATGCCCCCAAGTTAGGGCCTGCTCCCCACGCATACACTGTGTTTGGTGGGACTTTGATTTCTGCTTCCCCTCTTCATATTGGGGTGTTCTGCCTACCATACCACCCCGCAAAGGACCCAACAATTCTTTTCATAAGCTATTTCTCAAAGAACAAAACAAAACAGAACATAAACAAGAACGACGAGAAGGAAAAAAAAAACAAGGACCAAAGAGTTTGCATGAAAAGCAAGCACTCAGGAGGAAAACATTAGCAGCAAAGTAGTTTGGACTGGGCCCGCTCGGCTCACGCTCTGTCCTCTCCCCACGTGGCTACCGGCTGTTGAAGATGACCTCCAGCCAGCACGGGCAGCTGCTGATGAACTGGCGGGTATAGCACTGGCCCCAGCCCTTCACGAAACTGATCTGCACAGTGAAGCCAGTCCACGGCTGCTGCATGAACTCGTGGTCGTTGGGCCGCTGCAGGCTGTACGCTTTCTCATAGTCAAAAGCCTTGATGGAGAAACCGGGGAACACCTTGTGTACCAACAGCGTCCTGGAGTCCGGGTTGTCCAGTGTGGCTGACTTGATGAAGATGGGGTAACTGCTGCGGTTGTACACCCACACGCCATCCACTTCCCGCGTTAGCTGGATGCCACAGCCGATCTTGCTCCGCACTTTCTGCACCAGCTGACTCTTGTTGTCCGAATTGAGCTGTCCGAGGCAAAAGCCATTCCCCTGAGGTAGATCATAGAAGATGTCCAGGGAGGGCTCCTGGACACAGTAGAGCCTCCCTACTCTCGTCTTCTCCTCCCAGTATGCCACCACGCACCAGTGTGACCGATCCCCAGGCTCCAGAAGAAGTTGGGAATCTGTAAAACAAAATGGTGGACATGGTTGGTGGTGATGGGAATGGTATTTTCCTCTTCCTCCTGGAATCAAGACACACATACACACACGTACCCCCATAACCAGCTCATCTCTCAGAACAAGACAGAAGGAGGAGGTGATGGTGCTGGGTTTGCTGCAGGCTCTAATCCTCCTACGGGGGCCTGGAAATCTGACCCACTGACAGAAGAGCCCTGCCTTTAAGCACGGGGTTGGGGTGCTTGTTCCCTCCACTCCCCCCCATCCTGTCAGGGACCCAGGACACCAACATGTGTGCCCACCTGGCCAAAGGAAGCCCCATCCCTGCAATGCTCAGGAGCCAGGGGACACTTAGTAACTTGGTTGGTCCTGGCTTTAGGGCTAGAAAAGGCCTTACAGACAGAGTCTAGAATTACAGCCTTTAAACTGAAGGGAACGTTGAAGGCCAGCTGCTCCAGACCCTTGTCATCCTCATGAGAAAACCAGGACCCAGAAAGCTTGTCGCACAGCCAGACCTAGAATCAGGTCTCCAGACTCCACGACCGCCTGCTATACAGTCTCTGTGCTTGTCACCCAGTTCTCAGATTGGTGCCTTAGTCATAAGGGAGGGCTATCTGGTAAAAACTAAAATGGAGGTGGTTTGGGGCAAAAACATCTATCTTCCTAATAGAAAAATCACCCTCAGTGTGTCTGCCAGTGGCAGCTTTGTACACAAAGAGCGAGTTCATGTCAAAATGCCAAATGACAACATGCAGAGTGGTGTTAACCCAGACTACCTTCACGAAGCTTCCTCTCGCCCAGACAGAAGATTATGTGTCTAAAATGGGTGCAGCCATGCTTGAAGCGCCCTTCTCTGCCTGCACCCCTCTTTCCCCTCCCTCTCCAGAAGCATCTAGACTCAGTGCCCTGCCCCCTCCTTCCTCCCTCCCCTGGAGGCCCCACCTCAGCTTTCCCAGACGTGGTTCTTCCAAAGGCAGCCAGGGAGACTGGGGTGACTCTGTTAAGGTGATTTTCCTACACAGACGCTCAGAGGTCTTTAAAGGGAGGATCATATGGAAGGAAAGGGAGCCCCAGTGCCTGGCATTCCGACTCCTCCTTAAGCTGGAGCCAGCAGGGCAGGCCTCAGACTGGGAACCATAAATCTCCCCGGCTCGGTCGGGCTGCAGGAACGCCGTGGTTTGTGGTGGCAGGGCGGAGACCGGAAGTCTTGTATTTGTTAACAAAAATGGGGAAAAGCCAGGCGGCAGAGGCCTCCTCCTGCCCTGTCTGCAGCCCTTGCTCCTCACTCTCTCGGGGGGGGGGGGGGGGGGGGGGGGGCGGGTGGGGCATGAAGGTGGGGGTTGGCTGTGAACTGTTTTTTGGTTTCTCTGGCCTTCCTGATTTTGGAACAACTGAGGGTCGACGACAGTGGGCTGGGGGTGGAGGAGGGCTTGGGCCCCGTGTCCTGCTGCCCCGGCAGGCTGGGTAACCCAGTGCAGCTCAGCACACCAACTCCTTCCAACATCTCCAGGCATGTTAGGACCTGGGAACGAGTCAGCTCCATTAATTTTTTCTTTTTCCAAACAGCAGCCAGTCTTTCATGGAGGTGCCCCGTGAATAAGTCTGTGCAAATGTGCGTTGTGACCCACTGAGGCAGCCGCACACACACACACACCCTGAGCAGCCGTCTCCTACAGACACCCCACCTAGCCTTCTCAAATGTCTATCCAGACAGCTACACAAAATGGGGAAGCTGAGGGCTCCTTCCTCTCCCCTCAATCCCCGCCCCACTGAAAACCAACCCTAGAAAACTGGCCTGTCACCCCCAATACATACAGCTATACAGTACAAGTGTGAGAGAGACTGTGTGTGTCCATGAGTGTGAGCACACGTACGAGTGTGTTATGTGAGCGTGTGTTTGCGTGCGCACACACTGGAACATATGGAAAAACAAGAGAGGGACAAGGGGTGCGAGCAGAAGGTGACTCATCGGGCATTAACTTGTTTCTGCAGAGTATCCATCAACGGCTAATAAACTCGTGAGTGCTGGCAATCTTTGAACCTTCTTGCTGAGGGAGTTCAGCTCTGAAGGCTACGCTAAAGACCCACAACATCCATGGAAATAAGACGACTCTGGCACGCAAGTTTGCTGGGAAGGAGAAAGCCCTCTTCTGGAAGGCACAGGGCATCCGCCTGCCCGTTTTGGGGAGGAGGGTGTTTTGAAATGTAAGAAGCTCTTGCTTATGATCCCAACTCAGGCCAACAAACCTGGCCTGGAGAGGAAGACTCGAGGAGTCGCCGGGAGGGAGGGTCAGGAGACCCTCGGCGGAGCCTCACAATACTCTGTTTCATGGAGTCCAGCCCCCCTGAAACCTGGCACCCGCTAGCAGGGGGGGAGGAGGAGGAGCGGGGTGGGGGAGGAGATGGAGGGGGGGGAGGAGGAGGTTGGAGGTGGGGTGGGGTGGGGGCCTGGGATCGAGTTGCCCAGGCCAGGCCCACTGGCAAGGGGTGGGGACCTTGTTTGCCCAGTGGGCCTCGGTGGGCAGAGGAAGCTGGGCGGGGGCTGGGGCCTGAGGTCCACTAGACCAAGCCCAGCGCCGTGGGGGGAGAAGGGGGAGCATTCTGGAGGGTTTCTCTTTCATCTGTGCAGCCCTCCAGTCCACCCAGCAATTTGCTGCCAGACATCCCCTGGAAAAAGCTTTTCTGCTGAGGTTAATGGCCCGGCCCAGATAAACGGCAGCGTGGGGGTGTCCCCGTGTGTGAACAAGGCCCCTGAAAGCCCACTCGGTGCCCTAATCTGGTACAGCAGGACCCCTGCCTACTCCTCCCTTCCACTGGCCCTCCAAGCCGCCCCCATGTCACCCCGCGGCCTCCCAGCACCCTGATACCCACCTTCTCCCTGTTCCTGGACTATCTCTGAGCACAAAAACACACTCTCCAGCAAAACCATTGCAACGGCAAAGGCCCCTTTAACGCATCACACTTCTGGGGGCCCGGCACAACATCCCACACTGCCAATTCAGAAATGTGCCCCGAATTCCCCGCGACGTGGGCTCACTTCTGGGAAGCGCTCAGCATCATCTTCAGAGAAACACAGTTCCCTGAACTAGGCCCTCAGCCCACAAGCATCTCCCCACAAAGGTCTGTGAAGACGCTTAGCTCCTGGGGGCTTCCCAGGCCTCACGGTGAGGAGCTGGGAGGGCCTCCCACAGAAAAGTCTCCCTCTTACCAGGCAGGACTAAGGAAGAGGCTCGAAGCCCAACTTGGGCTTCTTGTCACGGCTGCGGACACTTAAACCTCCAAAGGCAAAACTCGTGGTCCCTCGTTAATTTCCCTCAACTTTACAACCTTTTCCAATATTTTCGACAACTTCTCTCCCCATCAGAAAACTGTACAGGGGCTTGTTTTAAAACTCTATTTGTGCATTTTAAAGCATTCAAAAGAAAAGCTGTGTTGTAAAACACTAACTAATCAGATGCCTGCTCACAATTTTTTCTTTTTATTACAGTTTAGGGATTTTTTGGAGCAACCCCAGAAAAATGCTGAATCGGCCTAAAATTCCTTTAAGGTCGTTTTTCCCCCTCCCCTCTCCCATTTCCCTTAAAGCATAAAATCTATCCTTTAAAAGGAAGGGGGAGGTGGGTGTTGAGAAGGGAAGGATTTTGCCCTGTGTTTGCACTTCCATTAGGGAAGACCACTTAACAAGGTGCTCCCTGCCTCTTACAAAGAGTTATTTAATTACCTTAGTCATGAATGAACAGACCAGACCCTTCTAGAAGACCTGAGGCTCGTGAATGAATCACACCCAGGGTCTCAATGGCACGGTGATCAGACCTCAGGGCCATATTTTAGGTAAGAGAGGAATTTTCCCCTTTTTAAATTTTTTATTTGAAGGTGTGAGGAAATGAAGAAAAATGGAGGGAGAGAGGAAGGAGGGAGGGAGGGAGAAAAGGCCAAGTTCAGTGCCTCAATGGTACCATGTCTGGTCTCCAGCTTATGGAGTCAAGCATGAGGCCAGAGAGGCAGAGCTGTTCTGATAACACCCCGTGGGATTCGGAGAACACAAATGTGCACAAGAGTGAGGCCATCTGAGCATAGCTGTGCTGATGTGGTGGTGCTAAGGGGAGAGGGGGGTCCCCGAGATTCTAACCTTTCAGGACAGGGACACACTTGGGAAACCAAGCCAGTACAGACAAGGCCACAGCAGCTGTAGTCCACTGCATTAAATGTGCTCCTTGCCAGGGCACAAGAGGGCGGGAGTAACAGGCGGGCAAGGAGGGGTCTCAACCCCATCTCGTCTCCTCGAGGCATCGACTGTAAAGGGGTATTTCTCTGCCAAAATCCCACAGTGGGACAGGCCTGCGAGCCCTCTGCCCAGTGGTCCAGCAGAGCAGAAGGCTGAGGATGGAGAAGCCAAGGAGACAGGAGCCTGGGGAGAAATGGCTGCCGCACTCAGGCTGATGAGGGCACACGGAGGGCACAATGGAAACCCATTTAAGTTAAACCCAGCAAATCTGGAACACAAACGTTGCCACGCTTCGCCCTCCGCAGGTCCAGGGTCCTCCCTCCTCGGGACTCCGGCGCCGCTGGCTGCTTCATCCTTTCCTTCCCCTACATCAGGTATCTCAAAGGTTAACAGCACCCATCAGCCCTGCTCCCCACCCTGCTCAGGAAACCGGCTGTTCTGAGAGCAACCAGCCCACTTCGGGGACAAGGACTGCAATAAACAGGACCAGTGCCAATCCATCAGATCTACTCCCAGCCCAAATACTCACAATTAACAAGGACCCTTGTTGGTGTCTTATTTTTAAGAGGCTAATGACCAAAAACTAAAGCAAACACATAAAAAAACTTGCTGAGGTATCTGGCTTCAATCTGGGTTCTGGGTAGATTTACCCAGTGTTTATTACAACTTCATCCAGAACACGAAAGATTCCCAAGGCAGCACAGACAACTCTGGGGTTTAGAGCAAGTTACCCATGGGGGTTGAAATCAACTCAAAACGTTTCAGGTTAACTCTCAGTGACCCAGAAAACGCTCAGCCCAACCCATCGCCACTACCCCAAGCTCCTTCACCAAATGGATCAGAGAATGAATTCTGGCTGGTAGAAAGCAGGACTGAGAAAGCTGGATTTTTTTTCAGAGCTCTGCAATGAGATATCGCTATTGAGGTGGCAGGGTTAGGGGGTGAGCAGGGGGTGCTGTAAGGTCTCTTTCAATGGCCAGGGTGCTTCCTCGGGTCCCTGGGCCCAACTAACTGAGTTCCCCAAATCCCACGCCTCAGGGAGTTTGGCTACAGTGCAACACTCCCCACTCCCATGAGCTGACCAGCTATGGAGTCACACACCCCCTGCCCTCCCTCCCAGTTCCAATCAGCCTCCCATGGAACTTTGACTTAAGCTCATCCCTAAAACAGAGCTCCCAGTGCCAGCCTCACAGGGTTGTTTTAATGATCTGATACAAAAACAGCCATGGACCAGGGCCCGGCTTGTGGCTACATTCGGGGGTCTCATCTCTTAGGAGCCCATCTTCTCTTGGGTTCTCCAAATGCTCAGAAAATGCTGACCACTCTTCCCCTTTGCCTCCTTCCCCCACACCAGGCGGGAGAACAGTTCTGGGCCGATGCCTACACCTAATAAGCATTTACCATGTACAGGCCTTGTTTGACGGGGCTCATAGCAACCCTGTGAGGTTGCACACTATTACCATCCTTATATTAAAGATGGGGAAACTGAGGCACATGTCACTTGCCAAAAAGCAGAGCTGGGATTCAAGGCTCTGGGCTCTGGGATTCAGAATACTGCCCAGTGTGCGCTGTGAGTGGGCAGCCACCTCAGGCCTCTAACACCACCTGTCCCCAAGGGTTCCTCTCCAAATGCTAGAGGGAAAAATAAGTGTCCTTCAGAACACACTTTAGTAATGCTATGCCTACTTTAGGGCTGAGAGAGGGGTCCAGCTCCCTCGAAACAAGAGCTAGGAGTGAACCGGCTTCTTTGCCAGCAAGCTGATCTGCGACCTAGGCCAAGTGGCTTGCCCTCTCAGAGTCTCAGTTTGAGCTGTCCATAACTCATATGAAGAGGGCCTGGCAAAAGAGACCCAGGGGCCCCCTTCTGGCTCTGACTGTCTCTGGCTACACTCTGTGATTCACAAATGCACCCAATCCGTATTAAACCACACTGGTTCCATTTATTTTTACTACCTTCCAGAGAGTAAGAAAATCACTTTGGCGGTGGGGGGGGGCACATTTTTGCATTTAATTTGCAACAAGAAAACAGAACAAGACAAAATCAAAGGGCAAGGAGATTTGAGTCCTATTTTGCTGCGTCCCTCTCTAAACCAACTTTTCTTTTTTAATTTCAAAGAGTTACAGACTTGTATTCTTTCTGTCTGGTCATTCATGGCCCTCAGGAAAAGGGGAGTCCCCGGGGGAGATCTCCTTATCACCATACTTTCAATGTCCGCCCAGGCTCGGCACCCCGAAGGTCCTCACCCATCGCCACCCTCCTCCTGCAAACTCTCCCGAGCTCACATATTTGGCAGATCCTGCTAGTCTAGAAGACTGATTCGTGACTGTGCCTTACAAATTATGATGAGTAATCAGTTACTAGAGCTAAAATTTACTTCCCTGCTCCCCAAACCGGCCCCAATCTCACCTCCCAAAGCCCCACAAACGTCCAAGTCCGAGGCCCCCAGCCCGGGGGTCTCTCCTAAGAGCAGTATTCTGCCATCAGAGAATATAATTGAGGGTAGTGCTGGGCAGGGGAGGGAAGCCACACAAAGCAAAAGCTCCTGTCTGTCTCGCCAGCTGGGCTGACGCGGCTTCCTGTGCCCCAGCCTTCAGCCATGCAAATTATAGCGTGTACCCGGCTGCCTGCCTTCGGAGGAGGCCAGCTCTGCCCAGCTCCGAGAGGCCGCAGAGGAAGGGTGGGGACTCCCAGGCCGGCCAACTCCATTCATAATATTTACAGTAAGTGGGCCTCCCTGGCTGTTGTTCGGTGTGCTTCCAGCCTCACCATTTCTCAAGTTCCAATTTCAAGACTCTTCCACTCCACGGTGCACCACCAAACTCCCACCATAACCCCTAAAATAACTCAGCCAGCTCTCTTCGGAAAGGGGGTTCACACACCTGCACACACAGAACCCCCCAGACCTGCACAGCATGATCTGCTCACCCAGCTGCCCACTGGGTATGACCCTGGTCGCTCCCAGGAAGACACAAGAAGAGGTGAGACCATCATGCAACAGAAAGATGTCCAAGTCCAATCTTTACCTCACCCACCCACCTCCCACCTGGACAGAGTCCAGAGATCCCCCCAAATTCCACATGTGCATTATGCACACACATTCGCATACACGAATCCAAAAGAACCTTTCTTAAACCACCAAAAAGTCCCTCGTTTTCTTCTTTTTATTGACCACTTGTAAGTATGTGGGGTCCATGTTCAAGCCCGATAAGAATCTTAATAAAAACGGATGCCTAAGGAGCCAATTTTTCTAAAAGGATGCAAACTCCAAGTACAGGAGGGTTTTCGCCTGGTTCTGGGGGTCTGGGGGCTCTGTGGCAAGCTGCTTTTGCTGTGGGCCTCATTTTAATAAAGCCCCATGCACACTGACCTCCCAGCTCCCGGAGAGGTATTTCAGGACCCAGACGCAGGCCTGCCCTGCCCCCTCCCCAACCCCCACACAGCTCCAACTCAACTCTAGTTTTTCTAGAGGAGAGGAAAATCGTCCGAAGACATGGAAAAATACCGTGAGAAACAAAAGTCCTTTTCATCCCTCCTCTCCCCCAGCTACCCCTGTTCCATAACAATTATGAAAACTGTTGGATGGAGTGGCATTTTGAACATTTACTGCATTCCGGCCAATAAATTCCAATGCAGGATCTGATGGAAAAGGCTCCCTCTCTGGCCAGCTCCCTGGCTCCCCGCCCCCTGTCACTCCCAGTCCTCATTCCTTCTCTCTTTACAACCCAACACCAGGGCCTGGCCAGGCCGGGGCCGCACTGTACTTACAGGGAAAAACAACAGTACGACAGACTGGAGTCAGTGTGCAGACTGGAAAAGTTAATCATTACTTCTGTCTGCCTCTGTAATCTAATCTCGCCAGCTTTGACACACTCACTGTTCAGCCAACCCAGCCCTTTCGCCCCCAAAGCACCCAGGACCTCCTAGGCCTGAAAGCCCCCTCTCCCAGGCCCTTCCACCCCTGGCCTCCAGTGGTGAGGCCAGGGGAAAGAAAGACAGATGAAAGTTTCCCCCAGCCTGGACTGCCATCACAAGGCCCCTGGAGTCCAACATAAATCGCCAGCTGCTCTGTGCTGTGTGCCCCACATTTCAGAGGACTCCAGGCCTCACATCAATGTGGGCTCCAATCTGGCTTATATGACTGCAGAGAGCCAGGCTGCCCCTCCTCCAACGCACACGGACAGACTCAGACCCCCCACCCCACCCCCACCCCCACCCTTCCCTCACTCCCCATGCCCCAGGGCTCATCTGCAAGCCCGTCCAGTTGCATTCAAGAGTATGATGGGCAGTCGGGCTTCCTTGCTGGCCCCATGTGATCCGTCCATGCACAAGGCAAGATGGCCCTGCCATATGGCAGTGCCTCAAAAAACTAAACAGAGAATTACCACATGACCCAGCAATCCCACTTCTGGGTATATACTCAGAAGAACTGAAAGCAGGATGTTCAAAAGAGACTTGTATACCCATGTTCATAGCAGCATTATTCCCAATAGCCAAATGGTGGAAGCAACCCAAGTGTTCATTGAACGATGAATGGATAAACAAGACGTGTATACACACACCTAAAAAGAAAGGTAATTCTGACACGTACTACTGTGCAACATTGATGAACCCTGAGGATATTATGCTAAGTGAAATAAGCCAGGTCACATGGATGGAAATAAGCACAAAAGGTCAAATATTTTATGATTCCACTCATATGAGGTACCTGGAATAGTCAAATTCACAGAAACAGAAAGTAGAATGGTGGTTGCCGTGGGCTAGGGGGAAGGGGAGCAGGGAGTTAGTGTTTAGTGGGTACAGAGTTTCATTTTTGGAAGGTGAAAAAGTTCTGGAGATGGATGGTGGTGATGGTTGCACAACAACGTGATGTACTTAATGCCATTGACCCATACACTTAAAAATGGTTAGGATGGTAAATGTTATATACATTTTACCACATGGGCCGGCCCCGTGGCTTAGCGGTTAAATGCGTGCGCTCCGCTGCTGGCCGCCCAGGTTCGGATCCCGGGCGCGCACCGACGCACTGCTTCTCCGGCCATGCTGAGGCCGCGTCCCACATACAGCAACTAGAAGGACGTGCAGCTATGACATACAACTATCTACTGGGGCTTTGGGGGAGATAAATAAATAAATAAATAAAATTTATATACATTTTACCACAAAAAAAAAAAAGCAAGAAAGAAAAAGGCCCTGCCTCTCCTAATGCTATGCATGCCCCCTATAAACCTGCCTTCCTGAGTATAGGGGATTCCATCAGTGGGGGGCCCACAGCAAGGCTAAAGGCCCCATGGAAATGTATGCAAATACTGGTATGCATATGCATTTTTCTGGGGAAAGATTCCTCAGCTTTCACTCATTCTTGGAAGAGTTTGCAAACCAAGAAACATTAAGAACTACAACCTTTTTATTGGCAGACGGAAGAGGCTATTAGCTACCCACCACCTCAGCAACAGGGGTCTCATTCCCACACACCTCCAAATCCAAGAACCAAAGATCACAAACCACGGGATGTCAGTACCGCAAGGGACTTAAAGACCAGGTCCAACCACTTATTTTGCAGATGAGAAAACTGAGAGGCCCAGGACACAAAAATGGCTCACCCAAGGCTATGTGGCCTGGTGGTGGCTGAGCTTCTGCGCCGGCCCACCCCCCGCAGCCCCCCAGCCCAGGAAAGCAGGCCAGCCTCTGGGGACAGACACCTGGAGGGCACTTTTCCCCCTATTGTAATTCTCTCCAAGCCCCCTCCTGGGACTCCTCCGGCAAAGACTGAGATTGGGGGGGTTTTTGAATCTTTGCAGGAAATACCCCCAGCGGGGTTTTAATTGTGACCCTACTGAGCTGGAGATGGGGCCATCTATTTTTAAGAACTGTACTGTGGGGTCGGCCCCGTGGCTTGGCGGTTAGGTGCGCGAGCTCTGCTCTGCTGGTGGCTTGGGTTCGGAACCCGGGTGCGCACCGAGACACAGCTTCTCCGGCCATGCTGAGGCCGAGTCCCACATACAGCAACTAGAAGGATGTGCAGCTATGACATACAGCTATCTACTGGGGCTTTGGGGGGGAAAAAAAATGAATAAATGAAATCTTTAAAAAAAAAAAAAAAAAAAAAGAACTGTACTGTGCACCCAGGTCACAGGAAGAACTCAACTTTTGCTTTTCCCTCTTGGTTACTGATTAATGAGGGGGAGGGACCGGGCTGGCTAAGAGCCTGCCCTGGGGCTGGCAAGGTCCCCAAGCGTTTCTGAACTAGCAGCTCTTCATGACCCTTCCTTGCCTCAGAAGTTCACTTAGCCTAGTGGGGAAGGAGACACTTCCAACTTCCTTAGGGGACTGGAAGCAGCGGAAGGTGGGAAAGGTTATGGGGACGATAATTTCACCTCCGAGTGGCAAATGCAGAAACGTGAGTGCACTGGCAGCACAGCAATCATCTTGGCGTCGTTTTTGTTCCTGCTGAGCGAGCAAGTTAAAAAGTAAAAAGGCAATACAGAAATGAACAAACACGAGGGCCACCAACAGTCACTGGCCTGTTATCTGAGTTGTCTTCTGTCTGAAAGACACAAACTCCCAACTTTGCAAGATGAAGTTGGAGTTGAGATCAGTTCTACTCCGTCTGACCTGGATCAAACCTCAGGCCGAACCAGCTCTCCAGAGCTTTTCTAGCCAGTGGGGCTCCACAGAGGAGCAAGGAGATTAATTAAATTAGTGAACTCCGCAAACGGAGCCATCAGTCAACCTCGGGGGAATGGACAGGGGCAGGATGAGCATAAAAATGAAACACCTTGGTAACTGCGTATTAGATTACTTTGTGCAAACCCAACCACACACGGGGCTGCGACTTCAGCAATGGGCTTGACCAACAGATTTAAAACGAAAATCTAAGAGGTGCATCTCCAGATGGTCTTCACAAGAATCAAGCCCACAGGTGTTACAAAAGGAAAGTCAAACTCCTGGGGGTTTCGAAGACGGCCCACCTCTCCTGCGGCTGTCAGGACACTAAATACCATCCTTTCAGATGTCCACTCACCCCCCGGCTGTGGTCCCAAGGAACAGCCAGCGCTTGACTGGTCATGGTACTCCCAGGTACCACCAGGGTCGGGATTATAACCGCACCTCCTCATGTTACTGCTGTTATCTCACAATCAACAAATGGGTGGTTGGGGGGACTAGAACCAAAACCAGAGGAGACAGACCTCTGTTTATCCATAAGCTTTGCTTTATCTCAATTCTCAATAGACCACAGAACCAAAGCAGAGGCCAAAGCTGACGACAGAAGAGCCCTCTGCCTGCCCTGTGTGCTCAGGCGATCATCCCGGGGGCCCACCCCTGCACCTCTGCCCTGTCTTACAACACATCACGCCATGGCCCAGCTCTGAGCCCACAGGACCTGGCTCCTTCTGTCCTGTAGAAACTGCCTGAGAAGCTGCCCCTTGCCTGACTCCTGATGGTGCCAACTCCTGTTCAAAAGCCCTCTACCTCATCGACGCAAGAGCACCTTCAGACAGGCCATCACATCTCCTGCTCTTCATTCTATCAGGGCCCAAGAACTGCATCCTCCACGCCTCTCAGAGCCTGGTGCTCAAGAAATAATTGATAAATGAATGAACTGCAGGGACACGCTGGCTGCTCCCAAGGCACCTGGCCGAAGGAGGCCCACATGAACCCATCTGGGAGGGGAGCGTGCCTTCCGGGCAGGGGTCAGCTAGAAGGGCCCAGGCCCTGTCCTGGGCTCCCGTGGAGGCGGGAAAAGAGAAGCCCCTGGCCTCAGCTACTTCCTAGCCAGCTGTGGCAGATTCAAGAGGAGTTTCCAAGCCAGGCGCCAGCCCGGCAACCTCTGTGGGCACACCACCTGCCCACAGCATTCTGCCTTGGCGAACTGCTCTGTTTGGACAAGTCACCCTCACAGAGTGCTCAACAATGCTTTTACACACCCCAGGGCTCTTGTTGTGTTACGAAAACAAAACAAAGCGCGCTAAGGAAAAAAGCTGGTGGTGGTGGGGCGGTGATTGGGGAGCAAGCAAGCCACACACGAGTCTTTCTTTCTGCTCTCCATCCTAAAGATGGCTCCTGGGCAGCCCGAATCGGGGCACTGTCCCATGTCATTAGAACAATGACATCATCAAAAGAGAGGGGACCTAGAAACCCAGAGATGAGTAAACAGAAACACTGCTTTCACACCCAGGACAATACCACCTTCTTCTCCCCATCGTGGTGGGGCTGTAGCAAGCCCTCTTTTCGGGGGAAGCTTCCGGGTAACCAGTAGGCCACATTCCTCCACCCACCCAGGGCAGAGCACAGACACCGGGCACAGCTGTACTGGGGAAGGTCTCACGCCTGTCTCCTCTCCACTCCTCACTAGCGCCCAAGAAATAGATAGTCTCCTAAGCTAAGGGAACTCCTTGGGTGGAACGGGGCTCAGTGGCTTGAAAATAAAGGCAGCCCTGAGTTCCAACCTGCCAAGTGCCAGGCACCTCCGTTAAAAGGCTAAGGGCAGGGCCGGCCCCGTGGCTTAGCGGTTAAGTGCGCGTGCTCCGCTACTGGCAGCCCGGGTTCGGATCCCTGCCGCGCACCAACACACCGCTTCTCCGGCCACGCTGAGGCCGCGTCCCACATACAGCAACTAGAAGGATGTGCAGCAATGACATACAACTATCTACTGGGGCTTTGGGGGAAAAAAATAAATAAATAAATAAAAATTAAAAAAAAAAAAAAAGGGCTAAGGGCAGAAGTAAATTCCTACTCACCTCCCACCAAAAAAATATAAGAATTTTTTTATTTTTTTTTTTTTGCAAGTTAAAACTGAGCTAATGACACTGGGTGGGGCTCCGTATTGAGGACTAAGCAGCCAAACCAAAATTCACTTCCAGCCAAGAGCTGCTTGGCCTCACCATTTGGGGAAGGAAGCTAAAAACTCATGAAAGATTCTTTAGTAAACCGGGAAATAAGGCTGCAGTCAACGTTTCAACTGAAGGTGACCCTTCTGGTAAAATATTTTTTTTAATAATAAAAATAACATAAAGTTCTCAAACAGCCTCTTTCTTAAAGAAAATGGTCTAAAAGTTCTCGTGGGAGTGGAAGGGAAGAAGGGGGGAAAGGAAACAGGCCTGGCCTCCTCTCTCAGCCACTACCTTTCACGAACAACTTTTTTCTGGAGTTCTTCTCATAAAAGGAATGTGATGCAATTTCCTGTCTTGTCCCAATATTTCCTGTTCACTCACAAGGTGAAAGTTATCATCCTATTTTAAACAACTGTCCTACACTCCATAGAAAGTTCCTTTTTCCAACCAGTGCCCCACTCCTATCACAAAATCTTCCCATCTTAGAATATAAATACTATCATTTTCTATACCTTTAAAGAATTGGCTTAATGAAAAGCCTAGTTCTCTCTAGAGCAGGCAGACACTGAATCTACAACTGCAGCTTCTCCAGGAACTGGGCTAGGGGCCCAGATCCCCAAAGAGATCACATGGGGAGAAGTGGAGGGGGCTGGGTTCGGCCAAGCCCCCCCAAATGAGCCAAAGTGTTTAGGTCGAGTGGCCGTGACCAAGGGAATGTTGCTTTCTTGGTGTGTTAGCCACTAAATTGAGAAGTGTGTCTCAGCAGTTAATAATATCTTCCCGCTGAAAATAGCCCGGAGAGGAAGCCTCTCTGTGACAGTAGGCACACAGCCAGACTCCAGGCTAGCCATTCAACACTGAGCGAGAAAGATGGTAGGGCCAGTGGTGACCTCCCAGTGGCCGCGCTGTACAGTATCCTTTCACAAGGCTCCCGCAAAGGGAGGGCTCCCGGGCGAGCCACCTGCCTACTCTGCAGCCCTATAACCCCAGCGAGGATGTCACACAGACCAGGGGCTCCGGCAGCAGGGCCAGAGGAAGGGTGCGGATCACCCAGCGAGGGGTCGGGAGGACCCCAAGTTTTGGAAGGCAGCCCCTGCATCGCGCTGCTTACGGGTCCCCAGGCTGGCCAGAGAACCAGGCTGGGCAGGCCAGGGGAAAACAGGATCTGGGGCAGAGAGGGAGCAAGTGCACTCACTTCCCCTGCAGAAAGGTCAGGCTCGGAAAACGAGCCACAGGGAACTTTCCTGCCTCTCATTTCTGCAACCCACATGGAAAAGGGAAGGTCGGAAACTCAACAAGAGATACGCCTGCTTCTTCAGGTAAAATGAGTTAGAGAGACAGGCCCATCGCCGTGTCCCCACCTGCAAGACCCCACATATGCTCTGGAAACAAGTGTCTATCAACAGTGGATCTCAGGCACCTAACGAGTCTCTCTGTGTCACTGTTCTTCATTGATTATTCAAATATCTTCATGTATTTAAAAGCTACCACAGGTCACTACCATTTAACATTGTAGTAATACACATAACATAAAATTTACCCTTAGTGACATTGAGTGCATTCACAGAGCTGTGCAATCCTCACCACTGCCTAGTTCCAGAACATTTTTATCACCCCAAAAGGAAATCCTGCCCCACGGGTCACTTTTACAATGTCATTCGCAACAGCAAAGCCAACTGAAGGAAGATGTGGAGTTAATGCACCTTGTCAAGTTTCCACAATCATGCAAAAATCTTATCTGAAAAGAGACACTCAAATTCTTCATGACGGAAGCATATATAGAATCACAGAAAACCTGCCCGGCCACCAGGCCACCAAGAGAAGCCACCAAAGATACTCCCCACAGCAACACAGACTCCTTTACCCCCCTACACCAGGGGTTCCAAACCCAACTCGTTGGCACATTGCAATCCCCAAGACAACTT
The DNA here is from genome assembly GCF_057802395.1 of Ceratotherium simum simum. NCBI lineage: Eukaryota > Metazoa > Chordata > Mammalia > Perissodactyla > Rhinocerotidae > Ceratotherium > Ceratotherium simum. The sequence goes on from NC_141913.1 coordinate 37,981,250, forward strand.
CAAAAAACATTGATGCCAGGACTCCACTGACAGACTGTGATTCAGAAGACCCCGGGTTCTAAGGTGCAGGCAAGTCTGGGGAGCACTGCTCTGTGCCTTCTTTGTCCCACCAGGTTAAGACACCTGCTTAGAAGGTGCTGCTCCAGCTTCCAGGCCTAGACTGAAGAAGTTACCGGAGAGCTGCCTGGCAATCACAGCACTGCAGGACCAACATTATGGTCACAGCAACAAGCAAGACGCAAAGGAAGCCAGACTTAATCATGAATCCTTTGGCATTTCCTCCCTTTTCACTGCCCCACTGGCTCTGAGTGCCACAGAGGTCCCATAAGTCCAGAAGTCCACCCAGCTACAGCCAGGCTCTGCTAAGAAAAGGCCCAAGGGGGAGGGTGTGTGTGTGTTAGTGTGCTAGGCTGTAGCCAAAAGCTACACCGGAACCTGGCCGTCACCTGGCCCCTCCCTGTTCGCTGGCCAGCCCTGTTCTGCCTCAGTGACAGGATGCGTGAGGCAACAGCCCATCCAGTCTGGCCTGCAGAGCAGCCCAAATTTGCTCTAGAGACTTTAAATGCTGTCACCCTGCATTTAACCCCTGCCTGACTGCCTCACTCTTTCCAGGACAAAAGGGGTTTTATCAGTGGGCCCTTCTCCAAGGGTGAGTGCACGACCTCAAGCATTGCAGAACAGATGACAAGCAGCCTGAGCTGCTGTCCATGACTGGTCTTCCCCGGGGCGTGGGTGTGTACCAGGCGAGCTGGCCCTAAGATGGCATTTAGGGAGATGTGGATTGGGTCCCTAGAGATCCAGGCTGTCACTTATCATCAGACTGTGGGGAGGTGAGGGGCTTGCTCACATGTGCTGTTCCATCTGACTCCCCCGCAAAACCCACGCTCTCTTGGCCACTTGGATGAGCTCAATCCACTCCCCCCGGCCTCCCCATGGCATTAGATGGCTCATGAAACCACATGCGGCTTGTTCCCAGGCAGGGAAGGAGACATCAAACTCATGGCAACAGGCACCCAGGCCCAGGGTCCCAGTTTGCTATCACCATTGCAAGCCAGACAATAAATAATTGTTCACATGCAGCTGAATAACTTTCCTTAAAAACAAGATGGAGCAATCTTTCCTAAGCCATTTGGTTTGACCCCAAGTTGACTGTGAACTGAGCCAGGACCGCATTTTCAGAACATATAGGTATTTCTGAAGACTCTCCTCTGAGGCTATCATAGATGCAAACAGGGATCGAAGAGGAGGAGAGAACTGTTCCTGGGGTACATGCAGACCTAGAGATACTCCCGTCATCCAGACTTGGGAACTAGAAGCTGTACATGGATCTTAAGACTTTAGCAAAGGAGTGGCCCTCTCTTGGGTTGGTGGAACAGTGTCTCTCCAATAAGCATGATTTTGCAAAGCCAGGAGATGGGGTTCCCTCAACTGCCCCCCAAAACACATCAGTACTTATGTCTCCATTGCTTCCCACCTCCCTCCTTGAAATCCATGGTGGCACCTCTTTTGAATTTTAAATAACTACAAATGGGTGCTGGCCTCCAATCCCTCCCCTAACTGGGGAGGTCTGTATGGCTGAGGCCCAGCCAGCTCCAGACATGAATATATAGAGGAGGAAGCTGGAGGATGGGTGAATAACCTGGAACTTGCAAGTGAGATGGTGTTCCTTCAACTCTCCAAACCAGGCCAGCAGACAAGCTACATGAAAGCCCCCTAGAAACTCCAGATGGACGCTGCAAAGATGACAGCTTCTAACACATGCTTTTAATTACCAGTGACACAGTGAAAGTTCTGGGAGCAAATCCTTTCCATTTCCACCACGGAGCCAAAGCTAGAAGCTTCCCGTCTACGTCAGACCTCTCTCCAAGGTGGGTCTTCCTGGGCCAGGACGCATGCCAGCAGCAAGGACCTGTCCTGGAGTTGCATGCGTTTCAAAAGGCACCAGACCCAGAGAGCTTAACTCAGGCTGCCAAATCACGATTCAGAACCAATCCACCAACTCTCCCCCACCCCCAAAGAGCATATCCTCTTGGAGAAGCTGGCCTGTTGTCCACTGACCTCGTGTAAGAGGGACCCCAGCCTATCCCAGAGCCTGCCTTTGGGCGTCTGCCTGCTCATGTGTCTGTGCACGGGACTGTCTATCTGTATGTCTGCAGCACACGTGCGTGTGCGTGCACGCACACACACACACACAACCATGCACCGAACAATCCATCTGTCTCAGAGAGCCGGCTGTCAGAAATGAAAGTACAATCTCCTGGAACAGAGTCACAGCCTTCTAAAAATGTGCCATTTTCCCAGACTGAGGAAACTTGCAGGGGTGGGGTATGTTTCACTGCGAGTCCCGAAGGCCTGGGCCTGTCAGCTCACCGGCCAGCCCCAAGCTGCAAGGCTGGAATTCCAACCTGCATCCAGCGGGCCTGCTCCCAGCACGCCCACCGCCCACTCCCCTTCCTCGCAGGAAAGGGAAGGTCCAGCCTTGGAGTCACCCCTGCATTTCAGGAGGGGGCATGCCTTTAGAGCACACCCCCACCCCCACCTCCGAGGCACCACATTTTCACATTCGGCTGTTTTTTCTTTCCCTTCTTCCCTTGCCAAGAGAATCAAGCGCTGGCTCCCGCTGCCGACCTTCCTCCCACCCTAAACTGAGCCCCATTCATTAAGGCTGCACTCAGCCAGGGCAGGACAGGAAGGAAAACAGCACACAGAGCCTGTGAAAGAGACACTCAGAGAGGATATTTCAAGGGGGAGGAGAGGGCGATGCTTGTGGGCGCTTTCCTGGCTCCCCACCCTGATGCCCACTTGGTCCCCCTCCCCCAAAGCAGTCTCCCACCCTCCAGCCTCTGCTAACCCCTTCCCCTCCCCAGCCCTGCCCCATTCAGCCACTGCAGCCCCCACTGGCCTCATCCTCTGCAAGGCGGACACACCCAGGCCACCCCCCCCATGGAAAGATCAACTTCTTGGAAAGGAGGAGGTTTGGGCTTCCTCCATTTGCAAAACCCTTTGCCCTGGACCAGGGCCACTACAATCATCTTTTGGGGAGCATTCTCTCTACAAACGGTATAGCCCTTGGTATAGCCCTTGGTTTGCTCCATGCCCATCGCCTCCCCTCCCAGACACCCCCAAACCACTGGCACCAACCCAAAAACCAGTTTCTTCAATTCCCCTCCACGGCACATTATAAACTGCTCCGACTCCAAATGGAAAGAAGAAAGAGCTCTAACTTTGAAGCCTTGGGAATTAGTAAATCAAGACCTAAAATTCAAAACAAACGCTCTTTCATGTGGAGGCCCTCCCCCTAAGTTTTGTTTTTGCAGTTTTGTTAAACCTCACGATCTCTTCAGAGACTCATCGCTGCTGCCTAGCAGCTCCTTGTTAATCTAAATGGTTGCAAAAAATTACCTTGGGGGTGGGGGGGAGTAGTTAATAAATGGTTTTACCCCCAGTTTCTTTCTAGGACCGGAAAAGTTTTTGGGAACCTAAAGCCCACTCATCTCAGAAGGGGCTTCAGGGGGCATGCTGTTCAGCGGATCACACTGTTTAGCTCTCGGGGCTGGGTAAGGACGCGCTCAGCCCAGTGGCGTCATTTCCTCCAGCAGAGGAGACAGACAAGATGTTATCAATAAGACAAACCTTCCGAAAAGCCCCCTTTCAAAAGCTACCACTTCCCTTGCTTATTTCATGTGGTTCGGAGGGGCTGGGGCTCCTCCCGGCACATTCAGGATTTAAAAAATAAAACCATCTAACAACATCCTGAGTGTGTTCTTTTGCCCAGACCCTTTCCTCTCCTTAGCCTTCTTTCTTTCAGGAACTCTCTCAGCCTTAGAAAGCAGAAAGGACGCAGGCCACGCATGCCACACGTCGCTGCACGTTCTCCCGACTGCTCCGCTCCACTCGCATCCTCACACCCGAAGCCCCCTCCCCTCTTTGGGTCCCTCTTTTTCCTGCTCAGTTCTCATTAGGAGCTTTGAGTCAACAATACCCTCTGTCTCAGATAACAGTCAGAGTATATATTGCGCTGAAACAAAAACAAACAAGGTCTCCCTCAAGACATTCTCAGCAAGCTCAATTCCTGGAGAGGAGAGCCTGGGAGGGACCTGGCCGGGATGAGACGAGCCTGAGCCACGCCTGACCACTGAAGTCATCGCACAAAAGAGGGCGCACCACAGTCCCCCAAAGACAGTTTTACAGCTTCCATCTGAGCTGCCATGATCCTACACCAATGTCCCAAAGGCAAGAAATGAAAAATGCTGGAATTTCCTTTTTTTTTTTTCAGGTTACTTTCCCTCTTGCTTTAGCTAGTTCTTAGAAAATCCAGTGATGGCATACTGGGGTGGGAAAAACAGGTGGAAACAGGAAGTCTTTAGAAAAAGATGGAAATGCCTCCCACTTACATGTGTAATGAGTTTCTCCAAGTCTATCACTGTCTTCTCACGTCCCTTGGGGACAATGATGCTCAAGCTATGCAGTGCGCCTCATCCAATCCCATAGCCCTCCAGCACTGGCGTTCCAGGCCCTCACTCATGCCCCTGGGCCCTGGAAAACCTTCCCTCCTGGATAGCAGTGTTGGCACCTACTGTCTACAGTGTCCCCACCCTGCCGCTCCCATCCCCAGACATGCACTACAGGATCCTGCACCACGCTGGACTGGAATTAGGGCTTGCAGAGAAGCATCAAGGACACCGCCTCTAAACTCCCATCCTACACTTGGGATCTGTCTTCAACAAGTTCTCCAAAGGTGGATCCATCCCCTTCAAGGCACCAGATGCACTAGGCCAAGAGCAAAAAACAGCTTAAACCCATGAACTAATGTCACCAAAGTCACCACATAGAAGCCCCTCGAGCCAGAAGCTGCTTAGCAATAACCACAAAACTCAGCACACTGGTCCCCAGCTGGCCCTATTTCCACATGGATGGAGCAGGCCCAGTGTCCTGATGTGTAAGGGACTGCAGAATGACAAGCTAAAGGGCCCCAGAGTCACCATGGATCTATCCAGTTTAACACACAGAAAAGTGAGAATTAATTCCAGACCAGCTGGGGTGGCAGAGGGCCACCCCCACTCCTCCCACCTCCAGTACTTTCAAGAGGTCTCGGAACTGCCAGGAAAGTAAGAGAAAGAGACTCACCTGAAAGCCCCCCAGGGGCCAGATAATTCGTTCCCCCTGTTTCAGCGGAGGAAGGCACAGCATCTGGACAGTCTGCTGTGGATTTGAAAAGGAGAGAGAGATAAATAAATACACAAATAAATAAATAAAAACACCAAGATTAATTTTTAAGCACATTCTAAACAGCATTAAAGACAAACCACACATTCCAAACGGCTGACTCCCAGCCACGATGCTGATTATTAATGGTCTGCTCAGGCTTCGCTGCCCATCATAAGACAGACCACAGCACCTTGTCACCCGTCTGGGCTCCAGGCCGCCAGTTAATCATTAGTCAAGTCAGGCTCGATCACAGACTGGCTGGAATTTCTCTTTTATTGCAAGTCCCCCATTGAGGAAACCAAGTAGTTCCCAAGGTCAAAGGAGCTTGAGTTCTGCTCTCTCAACCCCGGCTGCTGTCTCCTTGCCATCTTTCCTGGAGAAAAATCAAGGGCAAAGCCTCCTTGCTTGGAACCAGTGGTCTCTCTGCCACTCCCACAGACCAGTGTCTCACGCTCATCTTTTTCAACACAGACTTCCCAGTTCTTTAGGACTTTCTCAAGACTGGTGTTGCGCTGAAGGGACTTCTTTGTCCTTTTTTTTTTTTTTTAAAGATTTTATTTTATTTATTTTTCCCCCAACGCCCCAGTAGATAGTTGTCTGTCATAGCTGCACATCCTTCTAGTTGCTGTATGTGGGACTCGGCCTCAGCGTGGCCGGAGAAGCGGTGCGTCAGTGCGAGCCCAGGATCCGAACCCGGGCTGCCAGCAGCGGAGCGCGCGCACTTAACCGCTAAGCCACGGGGCCGGCCCTTTTTCCTTTTAACTGAGGTGAAAACTTTAAAATTTCCTTTAAACTGAGTATATAACAAGCATAGCAAAGCACACACATCTCAAGTACAACTCAATGAATTTTACTCATGTATACACCTGTGCAAAGCCACCACCAGATCAGGACAGAGAACATTCTCAGCAAAGCTTCCAGCCGGAGGGGAAATGTTCTACCTCCTTCCAGGCCTAGTCCCAACTCCCTATCTCTGGAAACCTTCCTGGGCAACCCGAGACCTGCAAGGCACCCTGCTCTCAGTTCCTTTAAAATCTCCTGGCACTCAGCTCTTGGAGTTTCCTTCTGCTGTCTTTACTCATCTTTTACTTTCAGATCCTGTCTGTCCTACTATACTATAGGTTCTCTTCAATGTCTTTGTCACCCTCAGGTGCTCAGCACAGTCACCAAAATGTTAACGAGGATAATGACAATTCCAGCTGAGAAACAGACTGCACAACCTCCCTCCAAGCAATTAAGACAAAAAAATATCGCCCACGAACCACAATTAATTAGTCCCATGAAACAAAAATACACAAGACCCTGTAAGCTTATCATGCACCACTGCCAACGCCAAACTGATTGGATTTCACAGAGAAAGGCCGGCTCAACAAAGGTGCTGCCCAGCTCCCCAGCACACGCACCAGGCTGGATGGTGCAAATCCCCGTCCCCCCCATCCCAGGCCACTAGCAGGATGTCCCTACAGTGTGCATTACCAGTTTCCCCCTGGAACCACTTGGCTGTGCTGACAAATAGGAAATCAAGCTAGAGAGCAGCCCAGAGACAGGTAGCCCATGGGAGCCGTTAGTAGCCCAGCAGCTGCCTCCACTCCCTGAAAAAGGGTTGGGGGCTGAGCCTGGTCTACACATGGCCCCAAACAACCTCTGGGTGTCTGCTTCCTGTCCCCCTCGACTCTCTCTGAGATTGTCTCTCTAATCCCTCTCCAGCATTCTCTCAGGCTGGAAGAACAACTTTTCAAGAATTCTCCTCAACAGAGGAGGAGGGAGCAGAGCAGCAGGGATAGTAGGCAGGGCAGAGAGAAAAGACTGTGTGTGTAATCTCGTTTTATCAGGGTCAAGTAGAATTCCTAACAGGAATATACAGTTTTACAGGATACACTTAATCAAATGGAAAACAATAGGGGAGGCAGGAAATGGGGCTGCTTGTTCAATGGTGTATACCCTGCACTTTCTAAACTACTTTGATGGCCTCCCCATGTTCTAGAGATAGGCTTCTACCCACCCCCCAACGGAAGACACCCCCTCGTTAAACAGGAGGACTTCTCCGCGGCCACTCCCTGCCCCCTGCTTTGTCTGGCTCAATCCCAGAGGCAAGGTGTGTTTCAAAGGAAGAGCCCAGCATCTCGGGGCAGATCTGGGATCACATTCAGGGTGTCAGCCCATCTCAGATCAAAGGTAAGCCAGCTCCACACTGGCAACCACAAGTGTTTTTATGAAATGGTGCTCTGCCCTTATGCAGGGCCTTTGATCTCAGGAGGGATTTACAAACATTAATTAGGCCTCCCTACCACCCCTGTGAAGTAGCAAAGTATACCTGTTTGACACTCAACCAGGTAAACTGAGGCGTCACTGACTAGCCCAAGGGGCCACCCAGTGAGCTGGGCCATACCCAAGAGTTCCTGGCCTACAGCTCTCCCTCCTCAGGCAGGCCAGAGTCCCAACTCTCCTCCCTGCAGGTAGTCAGGCTGAGACAGCCTTCAGCATCCAGACTGGCCTCAAGCTACTGCCAGGCTTGTAAAGGTCAAAGAGGCCACACCTCCATCCCTCACCTACAAAAAAGCTCCGGCAAGACAGATCTCCCAAGTCAGGGTCTCAGCTTCTGCCTGTATCGCCCGCTCCCCCGAGCCCAGGTTGGCACACACTCAGAAGCTCTAGGCCATTCCTGGCTCTCATCCACCGCTAAACACTACCAAGCACCCAGTAAGTGCTGGGTTCTGTGGGAGAAAGATTCATTCCCCTCTCCCAGCAACGACAGAGTCCTTGAAGACGCCAGCCTGGGGAGCAGCCAAGGAATGAGCTGCTGAGAGGGGTACAAGGTGAGTGAGCTGGGGATCCCACTTCTCTCACCAATAGAATGGCTCCTGGAGAGCCAGGACATTCTTGTCGACTTACTTCTGAGCATCTTAAGTACTGTCCAGGACAGAGGAGCCCCCCCAATCACCATCACCACCACCAATATACCCTAAGTGTCCCAGCTCTGCCCCAATCCACAACCTGGTTACAGGACAATCCTCTGCATTGGAATCATCATATTTTCAGGCAGGCACATCACTGGGCCTGTAGAATGAATGAACGAACCAATAAAGGAGCAAATGAATGAATCATCTAATCTAACTCTTTGATCATCTGGATTTAAAAAGAGGCTTGGAAAAATTAAGAGTGGCCTGAGTTAAGAGGTAAAGGCAGAGCTAGATGCCACACTTCTCAACTAGGCTTCAGAGGCTCCATCTGCCATGGGGCACTGGGCACTGGTCACCCGGTCCCCCGCCTAAGCAAGTGCTTAGCCCCCGCCTAAGCAAGAGTGCACCCAGCAACATCCCTCCCTCCAGCCATCCTTCAAACCTTTCAGACCATCAGATACAGAGGACACCAGGAGCAGAGCCCATGGAGCCATCCCCCCAGCATCCCCACTCCATAAACTAGATCTAATTTTAAACAGCATGTTCTTATTCCTTGTGCCATGAGATGGGGGAGTCTTCCTGACTTCTGATAGCCACAAGTCACAGCCACCCTACCCCTAGGTTCAGCCATGTCTAACACTCCTTCCTGGAAGATCTTGCTGGCTTGGGACCACCTAGCACCCAAGTCTACAAGGTCAGGAACTCCCAAAGGCCACAGTGGAATGGCTTGAACCATTGCAAAATGGAGCTCCGGGCTTTTAGCCCTTGAGTTCCTCCAAAAGCTAGAGGCCAGCCCCCTTCCCACCACCTCTTCCCAAGCTGGAGACTTCACAGAAGAGATTCCCTTAGTTGTGCAACTGGTTAAGACTTTAACAGTTGTCCACTGTAAAACCTTGTGCCTGGTTCTCACCTAGTAACCCAAGACCACAAATTCAACCTAGGGCTTAGAAATTTAAGAATGTAAGCGGCTGATCTCAATTCCCCAGCCAAATACTCTCCTCCCAAGTACAAGGTGAGGCTAAAAGCCAGGGGCAGCATCCCATCTGTGTGTGTGTGTCTGACCTCAGCGCCTCTGGCCACAGCAGCCAGCAAAACCAGCCCCAGACCTGTCCAGGGCCCCTCCACTCCCAGACCTGGCTGCCCTCCAACGTGTCAGGACAGTTCCTTCCACAGGGGCTTCGCCTGTTACCACCTCATGTCTTACACACAGCACCTTTATTCATTCCTTTTTTTGTTTCTTTTTAAACAAAACGTTTTGGGTGAGTAACCAGCTGTTTGAGTTTCTGATTGGCAGGTTAATCACTTCCTATTGGCTGATCTGGAGAACTTTTCTCTCCCTTGGAAATGGCACATTCCTGTCTTTGTGGCTTCTCTGTTTACACACATTTTGCTACCTAATGTCAACACTTGCTAATGAATAAATATATCACTCCACTCTCTGAAAATGAGGTCTTGGCCTGGCAGAACGACGGCTTAAATCCCGCGAACAGATTTATCCCGGTATCTTTGCAAAACCCAAGAGAATGTGGCCCTTTTTTTCTAGGATTTTAGGAAGTTTCTGGGAACATTTACCACTAGGAGTCTTTACCCCTTGGGCCAAGGTGACTGGTCTTTCTCTTTCTCTCTCTTTCAAGGAAAACCACCAAATTTGAAGACTACGGAAGGAAAAACAAAAACAGGACAGAGATGGCCCCTTGGAGAACTAACCTCGAGAAAGAATTCTTGAGTCTTGAAGCCAAAAACCCAGTCAAGTTACATTCTTTGAGAAACAGAGGTTGATAATCTCAGTCAACGTTTGTTACGAATACAGAAAGCTGGTTATCTCCTCATTAATGACCATTTATCTGGTGTTTTGTAAATCGAAAGCAAAATAATACATGCTCTGCAGGCCACTTATTACAGGCACCAGGCAGGCAGCAACGCCTTCCTGACTTGAGGGATCGGTGGAGTCCCGGGAGAGCTGGCTGCAGAGCACGGGCTTCAGTTACACCGTTCATTAAAGTATTTAATTTATGACAACGCCCCAGTAAAACTTTTAATTAGCGGGGGAAAGGCCCAACAGCCAAAACTCATGAGGCGGAAGGACCTGTAGAATTCCAAAAGCCGAATGGGGCCCAGCCCTTCACTTCTTCTCCCAGAACCTTAGAAAAATAAAAACTTCAGAAGAGTTGCAATTTTCAGGGAACAGTATCTAGGCCCGAAGACCCAGTTACAATCCATACTCTCAGCAAATGAATCTCCCGCTCTAAGAAGGGGCTCCAGCACACAGAGGCCTGTCCCTGTTGTCACCTCCATGTCCCCATTTTGCTGACCCTCTTCTCCCTGGCACTGTTAGCGCCCCAGGGTGAGCCCCTGCACTGCCAGCCAGAAGCTGAATGCAGACAACCGCAACAGGGCTGGTGCCAGTCTCAAATGGGCTTTTGCCCTGGCCCCATGCCAGCCGGTGACAAAGCAACAGGCAGGCAGACCTAGGCTAAAAACTTTTACAGCCCCTACCAAGAATTCTGAGAAAACCCTGGAGAGTGCTGACCAGCAGGTGAGGGGAGCAGGGGAAACCCGTGGGGATGCTGGTGCCTCTACTTTTCCCATTTTCCAATCTCTCACTCCAGGTCACGGTCCTCTCTGCACTTTTTTAAACTGTCTTCCCTTCCATCAAACTATCCATTCTTCCCACCCATTCTTCTGGCACTCCCAGAGTCTCCACATTTTCCCATCAACCTGTCCTATTTGGTTCCCAGGATACTTCTGCGTGGATCAAATTCCACGTGTTAAAGCTGAGCCAACTTTGGCCACGGAGTGCAAACACAAGAAAAAGGAACAAAATGTAAAGCATATCTAGGAAACGTCGCTGCCTCCCCCCTAAACATATATACATATCTCCAGCCACAACAAAAACAGGAAAAACCCACCAAACTTCCAACAGAGGAAACCTATAACCACCCCCGAGCAAACCCAGCGCCTCCCCAAAGCCACTGCCTAGACATAAAAATCTTGGTTCTAGAGGCTCCATTTCTAACTTAAGATAGGAAGGATATTTTTAAAATCATCTACTCACCAGTTGGTTTGAGAAAATCCATCGGGTATCTGGAGTAAGGAGGAGGGGGAGACTCTGGAATTAAAAAAGTAAGAGAAAATAAAGGCCGGGCCATGAGAAAGAGAGATAGAAACTTATGATAACAGAGGCATTCTTTTAGCCCAACTGTTTGTCTTAGCTGTGGGGGTTGGAGGCAGGGCCGCGAGGCGGTGATTGCCTTGATATTTAGCTGTCAGATAAACAAAAGAGGCCGCCTGGCGCCAGCCTCGGCGCTCCGCTCCTCCACGTCTGCGGCCGCAGCCTCTGCGCTCCACCGGCCCGGCTGGAAACCACCGGCTCGGCCGCGGCCGCGCACTTCACAGTTCACAAGGCGGGGGTCTACATAGCCCCCTCCCCGTCCCCGAACTTCAGCCCCGCTCCCACTGTCCACCGCCCAGGCCCGCCCCCAAGGGGCGCAATTCACCTCCGCCCCCGCCGCTGCGCTCGGCGCCCGCGAGGGGAACGCGGGGCTCCCCTTACCCAGCCCACCCGGGAGGCGCGCCCCAAGAGCGCTGGTGAACTTGGGAGGGTCTGTGGGCGCCCAGGATGCACCCGCGCCCCCATCCCCCCACAGAGACGTTGAGAAAAGGGAAGCAATGGAGGCAGCTGGAAGGATAAAGAGGAGGAGGCTGGGGTCTCGGCGGCGAAGCCCAGGCCCCAGCGCATTAAGAGGCAGCAACGTCACGGAGGCGCTGGGGGCAGACCTACAGTCTATACAGTTCCATAGTCTGCGCTTTCCTGTGCTGAAAGAAAGGAAAAAGCAGGGGACACGCAACTTCTCCTGACTGCTTGTTCTTTTCCACCCTGAGTTGGCATAGAGTTGAGAGTAGATATCCAGTTTGGCCTCCCTCCCTCCCTCACCCTCTTTGCCCCAAAACCCCAAAGCTGCGCATCCAGGGCAGTATCCGGGCCACTTGTGCACGACGTGACTCTCCTTATTTACTAAAGGAGCAGAGGCTCTCCAGCCTTTACGAGTCGCTTCTCCCAGCCTTCCTTGGCGGGCTTGGACCGAATCCAACTCGGCCACACACCTCAACGCCTTTCCGGGCGCGGGGGAGGCGTGACCCCCAGTTCTCTCTGCACCCCCAACTGATCCGGAAATGAGAGCGTCTGATTTTTAGCCACACGTCTGTAGAGTGTGTGCAAGAGCAGTGCCCATAAGCCCCCCTCGGGGCAACCGAGGAGAAAAAAACTGGAAGGGAACCCCCCAGGGAATGCCCTTCCAGTTTCCCCTTGTTCCTTCTCTACTTTGGTCGCCCAAGTCTCCTCCCAGGAGGGAATGTACACTCCCCTCCAGAGAGGTGGCTGCACAAACACAGCCCGCAGGGGCTTTTCTTCCACCACTTGAGCGCCAGGGGGAGGGGAAGGTGGGCACAGAACAACTTCTTACCTAGTTCGCAGAGTCGGCTAAGGTGATGGGGGTTGCAGCACACCAGCTCGGGGTTGATCTTCCCGTAAGATTCACAGCAACACAGCCTCTTGACTTCCGAGGAATGCCTGAGATCCGGCCACCTGAACACTTTGCACAGCAGGAGAGGGAGCGAGTAGGACGAGGGCGGCTGCGCGGGCTGCGAGCCGGCGGGCGCCCCCAGGCCCAGCCTGCAATCCAGGCGGCCGGGCAGCAAGAGACACGCGGTGCGCGTACCGCCGCGGGACTCCACGGCCTGGAGCAGCAGCTCCAGCTGCCGTTCCTTCAGTTTCTTGAGCACCGAGTGCGTGAGTGCCTTCAGATCCGCCTCGGCGCCCCCGGCCGCGCCGGCGCCCGCGGCTGGGGGGTGGGGATGGTGGTGACCTTTGACACCTCGGACCGCCTTACCCAGGCAGCAGCCAGCCCTGCCCGCGCCGCCGCCACCGGCCCCATGCGCCCGGCCGTCCGTCGCCCCTTCTCCCCGCAGCTCGCCTCCTCCTCCGCCTCCCCCCGCACCCTCCTCCTCGTCCTCGCCGCCGGGCGCACGGCTCCTCCAGAGACGCCGGACGAGCGCAGATCGTTTGGTCCTGAACATGCGGGGCGAGGAGGCGAGGAGAAAAGTCGTTTGCCGGCTAAGGAGCGAACATGACCTCCGCACACCATGAAGAAGTCGGGCGCCGAGTTGGGGCAGCAGGCGCAGGCGACAGCAGCAGCAGCAGGGGCCCGGGCAGGAGCGGCGACGGCCCGAGGGGCGCTCCGTGGCATGCGCCAGTCTCCCGGAGGCCGGGGCGAGCGCGGGGGCCCGGGGGCGCCCGCCGGGGCTCGGGGGCCTGCGCTCCGGCTGCCCCACCCCGCGCGGCCCGCGCCGTGCGCGGCTCTCGGGCCCCGGCGCACCCCGGAGGAACGCGGCCGCCGCTTCCCTGGGGAGGACGAAGCCTGCCCGGGTCGGCGCCTCCCCAAAAAGAGGCCCCCCCGCAGCGGCTCCCGAGTGTCGGGCTCGCCAGCCTCAGCTTCCTACATGGAAGATCCGCGGGGACAAAAAACGAAAGGCGTTCGGCTGGGCTGCTGGAGGGAGGAAAAAGCCTCTTTCCCCCTTGCTAAGCAACTTAATTTGGGGGTGGGGAGAAGCAGGCAATTAAAAAAAAAAAGCAGGCACGCGATTTATTTTTTTCCTCTATATCCTTAGTAACCGGATCTCCTCGAATTCCGTGCACACGAAGACTCGGGGGAGGGGGCCGAGTGGACTTCACCCCGCATGAGATGTCTGGCGAAATAAGGAGGCTCTCTCAAAATCTAAGAACCAAATATGCAAAGCCAATGAAAAACACCACCTCCTCGCACCCCGGAGGTCTGGGGGCGTCCGGCTGGAGCTGGGGTTTAAAAAAAGAAAATCTTTACAAAGTAGAACGAGACGTTTGAGGGGTGGAAAAAGCGTATCCACGAGTTACATCCCCCTTTTTTCCTTGCAGAGCCCCGCGGGTCTTCCTCTCCTTTTCTTCTGCCAAGAAAAAAAAATCGTTTATTTTTTTAATCCACAGAAAGCTTTGGCTAGGCTGCTTCAATCCTCCGCATCTGGGTGTTTTAAGGGAGTCTCTGGTCTTTCCTCCTGCGCTCCCGGGGGCCCCAGTCCTCGGAGGGGACTTCCTCGGGGCTGGCGGGGGCGCAGAGGCAGAAGATGCTGCGGCGGCGGCGGCGGCGGCGGCTGCGCCCGGTGGGGCTGACAGCGCGGGGGAGGGCGGCGCGGCGGCGGGCCCCTGGCGGGTCGCGCGCTCTCGCCCTCCTAGGCGCAAGCTGCTCGCTAGTGCGGGGGCCGCCGGCGCCCCCCTCCCCTGGCCGCGGCTGGCCGCCGGGGCTCCCCGTGTGGGCTGCTCGCCCCGACCCGGCTGCGGCGGCAGGAGGCCCCGGTGTCCTCACGCTGCCTCCTCCTCTGAGACTCTCCTCGTCGCGCCCGGGAGCCTCCTTGTCCCCCGTCCGCCCTCTCCTGGCGCTCGGGTCCTTCTGCCGCCGCCGAGGGCTCGCCGCGCCGCACTCAGGGGCTCCGGGGCCGGGAGCTCGGCAGCTCGGCGCCGGCGGGCTGGCTCTGTCTCCCGCAGCTCTCTCCGGCGCAGCGAGCGGACCGAGCACGGCGCCCAGCTGGCTCGGCTGGCGCGGCTCGGGGACAAGCTCCTCCGTGCGCCGAGCGAGCGAGCGAGTGTGCCCAGGGCTCGCCGCCTCCCGCAAGGCCTCCCGCCCCCGCCCCCTTCCCTCCCCCTTTTTCCCCCCTCCCCCCCCCCCCCCCACCCCCCCCCCCCGCCTCTTCCCCGCCCCCCGCCCCCGCCCCCGGCCCTCTGCTCTGCTGGTTCCACTGCGCAGTGGCGCGCCCGGCTCCGGCCTCGTCACGTGGCCGTCTAGACACCCTGTCGCTTTAAAAAAAAAAAAAAGCGATTGTGTTTCGCAAACAACAGATCGGGTTTCTAAAAGCTATTTCTCCCCCCGCCCCCCCGCCTCCGCCACCCCCTCCCGGGCCTGCAGAGGGGGGACCAACGACGGGGGGGCGAATAAAGGTGGGGAGCAGAGAAGCTCCCAGAATCGACTGAGACCTGGCCGGATCAGAGGAGAAATGGGAAGACCCGAGAGCACCGAGCTGGCTTCGCTGGCGAGTTTTGGAGCGGAACGAGCGGGTCGGTGGCCCAATTTAGACCCAGCCGCGGAGCTTCGCCGCGGCCGTCCCGCGCGCGCTCGCCCTAAGCGCTTCATTCATTCGTTCTGTTTTAAGGGCCCTGGCGGCGGATCCCCTGGCCGCGCAGGAGGGAAGGGGGAGGAGAGCGCTGTCTCCGTCTAAAAGACATTTACACCGGACTGGACTGAGGCCCTGGGAAGTGTGCGCTGGAGGGAACAGCCGGGCCGCCGAGGGCGGGGAGGCGGCGCGAATGTGACCTCAGCGGCGGCCGCGCGCTCCCTCCCGCCCTCTCCCGCTCCGGGCTCGGGTTTCTAGGACTGCCTGGAGAAGTGTGTCTTGTGCACAGCTCTGGAATGCATTTGGCTGGCTGACGAGCTGCGAGGGGCAGCATCCTGGCGGGAGAAGTCGGGGCGGGGGGGGGCGGAGTTGCCCGCCCGCCGCCGGCAGGTTTCCTCCGGAGCCCGGAAGACCTCCGCCACCCCGCCTCCCGGCGCGGGAAGGTTACCTTCGGAGCCGACCTGCCTAGGGCATGCATATGCATACGGGGCCTGCTTCTGCGCCCTCCACGGCCTCGTAGCTTTCAAGGTGCTTAGGGTCAGAGAGTTTATCCCTTAACCCCGGGTTCGGGAGAAGCATAGACCCAGCTGGCAGATTACTGCATGAAAATGGGTGAGGATTGGTAGGGCAAAGGACGAGAACGCGTTTACTTGCTGAAAGCTGATGGTACTGAGAAACATAATGACTTACATACATATATATGCGTCAGTACTAAGGAGGCCACTAGTTGGCATGGTGATCTAACCTCACTTCTTATTCAGTGACATAAGATTTTTTTTAAAGTCGTTTAGAATTGTGAGATCAGGACAATGAAACTCATTGGGGATTTTAATGAATCTTTAGAAAAGACGAAATGTACTATTTTCATTTTCCCAGCTAAATTATACGTTCTTAAAAGGAAAAGGCACAGGGGCCGCCCGGTGGGGTTTGCTGGTTCGGATCCTGGGGGCGCACCAACGCACCACTTGTCAAGTGGTCATGCTGTGGCGGCGTCCCCATATAAAGTGGAGGAAGATGGGCATGGATGTTAGCCCAGGGCCAGTCTTCCTCAGCAAAAAGAGGAGGCTCGGCAGATGTTCGCTCAGGGCCCATCTTCCTCACAAAAAAAAAAAAAATAAAGGAAAAGGCACAGATGAATCTTAGCTTTATAGCTCAGCCCCCTACCCTCCAGCAACTTAAAAGGAGTCTGACATGCAATAGATGCTTAATAAATATTTAGGAATCAACAGAGTTGGATAGGACTTAAAGGAACATTTGGACCACTCCCCCTCCCCCAACCCACCAAAAGCACCTTTGAAGACATAAATGTGAGAGAAAAACAAGAGACATTGGTTACATGATCATCTTCAGGCAAGGGAGCCCTGAAGTTTATTGACCCAGAAGACACTGCAATGCCAAGCAGTGCAGAGAGGTGTGTAGGACAGGGCATTCTAAACATTTACTTTGTAAGGCCACATAGGCTGCAATTGTATAAGATCATAATTTGGTTATAAGTAAAAATGCTGCTTATCAAGAAGGACATTGAAACCTTGTGTGTCTGTGTGAAACTTTCTAAAGATGCAGCCTGCAAAGACCGCAGCTGAGGAGCCCAGGGAAAATGGAGGAGAGGAAGGTTTGGATCCGGGTGAGCCCATCATCCTTGGCAGGGAAAAGCAGAAGAGACAGAATGAGATTTTTGAGGTGTGTGGGAAATGTATAACATACTCCCCTTAGAAAGGCTTAGAAAGAATACCAGACTAGAAGTCAGAAAACCTGATTCTGGGCTGGGGCTCTGCCACTCACGGGTTAAATAACTTGTACTAGTGGTGACCCTCACCACTAGTTGAGCACTTGGCAGGGTTTAAAAGCTTTCTGGGCAAAATTTCCTGCCCTCTCGGGGTCCCCTTCCCTCTCTCTACTCTGGGCCTCACTAGAAGATCTTCAATTTTCAAGAGAGGCTAGGCCAGGCTGCAAAGTGACAGGAAGGACTTAAATAAACAGATTAAGCAAATGTCATAATTCTAATTAAGCTTCTTGGCTAAATGAAGAATCTGGAGACTTGGAAATCTGGCTAGTGGTGCTAACACTCTGTGATGAGAGGACAGAGCACGCACAGGGCAGATAGGTTCAGTAGGTGTTTCAGGAGTTGAATCTGACGTCACAGCTTGTCTGGGTGGAACATGCATATACTTGCACAGATATGCTCCCATATAGTGTAATTGTGGGTATTTTAATTCAGGCGTTACCCCTATGTTGCCCTCTACACACGGTTTTCCTCCTCCATTTTACTACCCTAGGTAGACGATGGGTGGGATGCTGGGCAAGTAGCTACAATGGTTGGTGCTGCTTTATGGCTCCTTGGCATCCCCTGAATCAGTTCACATCCCAAGCCTTCCTGAGAGCCAGCCCCACGCCATCGCATTCTTATTTCTTTCCCTTCCAAGAAAGAAGCTGGGCGGTAAAGGAACTCCCGGCTGGCTGGTGTGCCTAGAAAGGGAGTTCTTTTCCTTTCCACAGGCACACATGAAACCGACAAGCACCCCGTTTCAAACTATTCTGATCCTGCAAAAAAAAAAAAGTTTAGGAGTTCACCAAACTGTTGTGAATGAGTTTGATTCTAATCATTTGCTGGCAGGGAATATGGAATAAAATATCTCATTTGCAGTTGTTTATTTCCTGTTGTGGCTTCTATTTTCATCTTTTAGTCACTTTGGTGATAGTAATCAAACCCTAATCATGGTGCAGCCACAAGTCACAGAGACCAAAATAACTTGCAGCACAGTTACGACAAACAAGGATGGAGTCAGCTAAAGACCTGGCTACTTAATCACTGGCCCCTGGCACCCAGAGGACTGCGGGGGCCGCCACTTGACTGACCACTGGCTGAGCATCTAGAGGAGAGAGGAAGCCGGAGGGAAATTGCTCCAAGGCCCCTGGTCTTGAGCAGTCAGGGGCCCAGGGTGCCTAAGGAAGGAGAGCAGCAGAGCGCAAAGGAAGTGCAGGAGAAGCGGGTGAACCCCTCCACCAACTGCCAGGGGAAGATTGATTTGAAAGAGAAAGAGGAGAGTGAAAAAGGGAATCTGCAAAACTCTCCACACCTGCAAGCAACTCTATGCAAAAGCTAAAAAAAACCTTCTGTCCAGGGAAGACAGGATTCTTCCTTTCAATACTTTTCTCATTTTTGGTGGTTCTTGGAAGAGAAAGAGGAGGGAGGCCCCGAAGCCCAAGTGAGCGTGCGTCGGTGGGGCCGAGGGCAAGGGCGAGGCAGGGATGAGGATTTTTCCTTGCAGAAGCCAAAAGAAGAAACAATTGAAGAGGCCAAAAAAGTATTGGAAAATATCAACATTTCTTGCACAACCGTCTCCTGAAAAAAATGTGTGAGTGAGCCCTAAACCATCCTGAACTGGCAGCAACGCAAATGGAAGTGATGGTTCATGAAAGGAAGACGGCATGAGTGGGGCTGATGTGACAATCAGCACTTCTTGGCTTATCTTAGAAGAAGAAGAACATAAGTGAATGAAAATGCATCTAATTCACAATCAAATAAAGATGCTATAAGCCCGGACTCATCAAATATTCTTGTATTACAGACATGCTGTCAACTGATCCATAACATTTGCCAGGTGGCTGTCCAGGGAGCTCAACTAGGTCGTGGGGGTTGGGTGGGGGAAGGGCAGGATGAATTGAACGGTTTATGAAGGAGACAAGAGAAACATGCAGAAAAAGTAAAGATGAAGGACAACAGAGACATTCAAATATATAGTCATATAGAGATACAGTTTCCTCCAGGGAGGGGCACTGGATGGCTGAAGAACCTGGCTGGGAGGGAAACTTCATTGTATATTAACTTTTTGTGCCTTTTGAATTTTGCACCACGTGACTCTGTTTTTTATTCAAAAATATACAGATTTAAAGATTTTTTTTAAATCCCTGCCTGCTTTTCTCATTTCCTGAAATTTGCTTGTCCTTGTAGAAAAAGACGAGTTGGCGAGGTCGCATGTGGAAGTGAGGCTGTAGACAGCTTCTCTCTCGGTGGGGCAATCACTACAGGAAGGCCGATGACAACAGAGGCCAATGTGTCATCCCAGACGGCATGGGTGGAGCTGCCTCGTCATGACCCTGGCGAGAGTCAGTGAGGAAGCACGCCAGGCCTAATCAAAGTCATTCTAGGTATCAGTCAGGTGCAAGTCCTGACCTGGGATGGACAGCCTCATAAATACTGATGTCGCGACGACAGGGGCACAGGAAGAAGCCTGCCCTATCTGAGAAAATGAGAGCTTTGCTTTTTGGAACAGAAATGTGTTCACATGATTCTGATCCATTTAGCCAGCATTGATTCAAGATGTTGAATCAATGAACCAGGCGAGACCTCTGAGGGACATAAAGGTAGTATTAAACAGCCTCTGCCCTCAAGAAGTGCAGTACAACAGAAAAATTTCACAATAAAAAATAAATAAATAATAATTTTAAAAAAGAAGTACATAATCTCGGAGGCTGGAAATGTGAAAACAACCAGCACTCACAAAATGTGATCAACACTATGCTGGCAGCAAGAATGCAGGCACTTGCTTGGGAGAACAGAATATCAAAGGATTTATTCAGTCTTGGAGGGGTCTCAAAAGGTTTCCTGAAGGAAGAAATCTTTTGGACCAGATTGTCTGGGTTGACTAACCAGGCACAGGTGCTCATGGTACAAATGGTCATGTTCAAAAGGAAAACACAAAAGAAGGGAAAATTGTAGTTTTCTATCAACTTTGAGCTGTCTTTAAAACCCAAGCCATGCTTGTCACCTGAGGTATAGAACTCTATCTATAGGGCCAGCCCCGTGGCTTAGCGGTTAAGTGCGCGTTCTCCGCTGCTGGCGGCCCGGGTTCGGATCCCGGGCGCGCACCAACGCACCGCTTGTCTGAACATGCTGAGGCCGCGTCCCACATACAGCAACTAGAAGGATGTGCAACTATGACATACAACTATCTACTGGGGCTTTGGGGAGAAAAAATAAATAAATAAATAAATAAAAGAACTCTATCTATAAATGTTCCTGAGCTCAGGAAGTCACTAATGGAGGTGAGGCCCCTAAAATGGGTGTCTGGGAGATCATCTCCCTCAGAAGAAAGCTTTCTTTGTAGAAGAAATTGCAGGAACAACACTAGGTCATCTATAGTTTACAGAAAACTTTCTCCTCAAAGAACTGGGAAACCTCCGCCGTCAAATCAACAGTCAGGTGTCACTGGTGTCGCACTGGCTCATGTCAGGAAACATGCCCATTTTAACACAAGTGGAAGGGCAGGGCCTTCAGCATCGAAGTTGGCCTGTGACGGCCCAGTAATGGGGGTACTTAGATGATGCTCTCAAATGCAAACCTCGAACAATTATTATTCGCCATTGCAGTATAAACAGACAGACCGGCAGTTTGGATGATTCCCACAGGCACTAAAAGGTTGATTTTAAAGACAGCAAAGCAAGGAAATAAACACTGAGCTAACTCAGAGGCACCTGGACGAGCCCCGTGTTGTTACTCACCGTCCACACTGCAGGCAGGGTCTTCATTCAAACCTCAGTCCACACTCAGACAGATTCCGAGCTCCTGGTCATACTGGACAACCAAGCTAACCTTAGCTCTGTTCTGATTCTTCCCCCTATTTTCATCTTTCCCGTTCCCCTGCCAAAAGTCATTAAAGGATGACTTTAGTGCTCAGTTCTGCCTAGTAAGTGCCGGTTAGGATCAGAGCGACGAGACATCTGGTAATGGTGAATCAGAACTGGGCAGCCTGCAGCAGGGCTGGATGATGTCTCATCTGTAGTAAAGCAAAGGAGTCATAGGTGACCACACACACTGCACCTGGCACGTTCTGGGACCCACCAGAGGAGCCTGGCCCCATGAGTGACGGCCAAGGCATTTCGACTGCTGAGGACCTGGGGGAGCAGAAGGGACACTTGACCTAGTTTTAGGGTTACAAATACTTTTCTGCTATTTCTAGCTGCAAACGTTTAGGAAAGCCTGTTTCTATAGCCTGTCTTCCTTCCTCATACAATAAACACTGAATTAACAATGCATTGTGTGTGCCAGACCCGGTGTGGGGGTCAGAGAACAAAACCCTCACCATGGGGTTGCTGGGACCAGGCGTGGACACTCCGCCAGCACAGCGTTATGTAAACGAAGCGGTATACAGATGCTAATAGCACAATTATCATGGATTCCAAGGTCGGAGCTGCCCTATTAGCTAATTTTGCCTAACCTTCCGAGCCTAGGGAATGAATTTTTAAAGGAGATAAGTGTCCAAGTGATAAGCTAATGAAGAAGGAAGCCAGCCACATTTCCTAGCGTCTGGGACTTTGTGTGGGTTCTCCTAGGACCAGTTGGGACCCCGTCAAGGAGGCAAGACCAGCAGCAGAGTTTAAAGGCAGACAAATAAGCCTGAGAAATCATTTGCTTAGAATGAGAGAGGCATAGGAAAGAACACAATAAAAAGCATTTCTAGCTCTTTTTTATCATTACTGTGGTCATAAATATTTTCTCCGGTCCTGGAAATAACTTTGTTGGGAATTATGACAGCAGCGAGGAAGTAAGACGAGGTTCACGGGGAAGGAGATACCCAGTAGGCAGGGTTCCCCACTGCCGAGTTCAGTCTCGACCCTCCCTCCCCCACTAAACATTTATTTTGAAGGCTTTCAAGGTCGGTGGAATATGATGCTATTTAGCATTGCTCAAGTCTGGTAGACCAAAGAGAAAAGATAAGGAAACCTATAGTAAAATGAGGTTAGAGCTAGAAGGGATTTTAAAGGATACATAGCCCAGAGAGTCCCCATCTCCAGTCCAAACACCAGAATGCTTCATCCACGGTCAAGTTTGCATAATGTAGTGCGTTTTTTCAAATACTAAATTATTCGGTATTTTTAGTTTGCATTTTCCATTTTATTGATTTTTGAATAAGTAATACATACATAGTGGTACTACACAATTCAAAGAGTACAAAAGGACATGAAGAGAAAAATTAGGCTTCCTTATACCTGGGCCCCCAGCCACCCACTCCTCTCTTAGGAGGTGGCCCCATGACAGCCAAGGATGCAGAAAGAGAGTCAAGTTAAAAGGCTGGCGTCGGGGCCGGCCCGGTGGCACAAGCGGTTAAGTGCGCGTGCTCTGCTGTGGCGGCCTGGGGTTCTCAGTTCGGATTCCAGGCATGCACCAACACACCCCAGGCACGCACCAACACACCGCTTGTCCAGCCACGCTGTGGCGGCGTCCCATATAAAGTGGAGGAAGATGGGCACGGATGTTAGCCCAGGACCAGTCTTCCTCAGCAAAAAGAGGAGGATTGGCAGATGTTAGCTCAGGGCTGCTCTTCCTCACACACACAAAAAAAAGGCTGGCCTCTTTTACCTTCAAGATGCCTCAGCCCATCCACTTTTCTCCAGGTCCACCCACTGCAACCAGCATCAACATAAACCACTCGGCTCCACCAATCCCCCTCTGCTAAGGCTGGTCTCAGTGCTGGTCTGACTGCACCACCACCCAAGTCTTCCCACCACACTTGGAACAAAGACAAACTCCTCTCCTTGGCCTAAAAACCCTGAGTGGCCTGGCACCCCTCCCTCCCCTCTCTTTCACCTCAGTATCTTCCCTCCACCCTAGGGCCTACGCACCTGCTGTCTCTCAGCCTGAAACGCCCCCTCTCCTTCTCTCCTCCCGCTCTTCCAGGCTCCCAGTCTTTGGGATTAGGTCACTCCACCCCCATCATTATGCACCCTCAGAGCCCCAGGCATCTCCCATCTATAGCATTTGTGACTTGAAATTATACATTTAATTTCAATTCCTTGATCAATGTCTGTCCCCCTACTCCCAGCTGTGAACTCCATGAGGACAGGTACTAGTCCAGTATATCAAGCACGTGACTGCCCTTGAGGAAGCACTCACCAACACTGGCTGAATAAATGAATGTTTGACTGATAACAGAGGAGTCAATCATTTATTCTGAGATAATGTCCTTTGTAGTTTGGGGAACTAATGTGCCCTAGCTTTTATGAAATAGTGGTGATAATAGGTAGTATTTATTTACAGACTTATTTAGCAAAATTAAATGTTGGTCATTAACTGAGGGTTCCTCAATTCAAAACCCTGAAGAGGACAAACTACTCCTTAAGCCCAAGGATAGAATCTCAGACCGAGAGAGACCTGGAAACGTCTAAACAGCTTTCTTTTTTTTTTTTTTTTAATAATTTTATTTATTTATTTCATTTCCCCCAAAGCCCCAGTAGATAGTTGTATGTCACAGCTGCACATCCTTCTAGTTGCTGTATGTGGGACACGGCCTCAGCATGGCCGGAGAAGCGGTGCGTCGGTGCACGCCCGGGATCCGAACCTGGGCCGCCAGCAGCAGAGCACGCGCACTTAACTGCTAAGACACTGGGCTGGCCCCCCTAAACAGCTTTCTGAGGAACAAGGTGTCCCAAAAGTCCTGGGGACTTAATTAAAACTCTCCTGATTACTTCTGATTCAGTGCCTTTCCCCCATCTGTCCCCTTCCTGTCTGAGGGTCTTCACATGCTTCCTCTCATCCAGAGCTCCACGAAGATGGAGAGAAAATTCTCTAAGATCACCCAGCTGGTTAGCAGCAAGTCCTTCAAGTCCAGAACTCATCTATCCCTCTGTTTACATGTCTCTACACCCAGGAATGAGCAGTTGTCCCAAATATCTAAAAGACAGCGTAGCAAATGTACAGGTGAAAAGAAGCAGAAAAACACCAGCTCTCGCTGGCTGGCTGACCCTGGCTGTTTTGCAAAGTAGGTGCTCTGTGAGTGAATGAATGAATGAATGAATGATTGGTCACTCTGACCTCCTTTCTGGGACTCAAACGGCACTCATGATCTGTACCCCACAGTTCACAAGATAGGGTTTCACGGTCCCCCAAAGTTGTGTCACCTGGCTGTACTGTGGGCCAGGCGAACAGAGGCTGTTCCTCAGTTCGCCTGTATGCCAACTGGGTGCCAAACGTTGTTCAGGCACATGGTCTCTCCTTCAGGGAGTTTGCATTCTAGGGGGAGGCAGATAATAACTAAGTAAACAAATACACAAAAAACAGAATTTCACATGGTTACAAGAGCTTTGGAAAACATGGAGTAGAGTGAGGGACTAGGGCTGGCGTGGGGCTGAGAAGGGCTGTTTGAGATCTGTGATCAGGGAAAGCCTGTCTGGGGAGGAGCAGAGATCAGGTAAGACCCTTCCAGGAAGGGTTGGTCACCTGAGCCAGATGAGCTGGCATATCAGAGGAACAGCTGGGATGCCAGCCTGGCTGGGGTAGTGTCAGCATGGGGAGAGCAACTGGAATTGTGGGAAAGAGAATTATTGGGAGGCTGGATCATGTACAGCCTCCCAGGTGTTCATCTTGTTCAATGGAATGAGCCAGCAAATCCAAGATAATGCAGACAGCTATGGTATCAAGCACCCCAGTGTTGGAGCCAGAAATGCTGTGTTCAAGCATCAATTCCGTCACCATTAGCTGTGTCACCTAAGACCTCAACGGATAAAATGGGGATAATTATACTTACCAATGCAAAGATGTCTTGAGATTAAATGAGATGATGTATATGAAAGATCACTGCAGACATGGAGCTACAGAATCCTGATGTAAGAAGAAACTCCAACTGGGCATTTCTGAAGCCGGCATAGAATAGATCTTTGGTATCCACACCCTAAGAGTGTCCACTTATACAGGTTGGCTGACCCTCCATTTGTGAAATCACTGCTGGATGCGTTTGTGTAGTAAATTTCTTCCTTCCTCCCTTCCTTCCTTCCTTCCTTCCTTCCTTCCTTCCTTCATTCCTTTTTGGTGAGGAAGATTGGCCATGAGCTAACATCTGTTGCCAATCCTCCTCTTTTTCCTGAGGAAGGTTGGCCCTGGGCTAACATCCATGCCAATCTTACTCTACTTTGTATATGGGACGCCGCCACAGCACGGCTTGACAAGCAGTGCGTGGGTCAGCGCCCAGGATCTGAACCCGCGGACCCTGGGCCACAGAAGCAGAGCGTGCCAACTTAACCACTACGCCACCGGGCCGGGCCTGCATGTAGCAAATTTCTTATTATTTCATGGCTATATATACAAATAGATAGCTCATGTCCATTCCTCTTTTTCTCCTTGAACTAACAGGAGCATACTGAGTACAATTTGATGATGAAGATGGTGTAAAAACTCTGACACTAAAATAATCTGAAATTGATTATTTGTTTAAAATTGCACAAACACACAAATCTTACTTTTGAAAAAACAAAATAAAAACTGCCAAAGGAGGCCCAGGAAAGCAGATATAAGCTCACTTGTAAAAGCCCCAGGGTCTTAAACCGTTGGCCGGGTTCTGGCCTTTCCAGGGGAGCCTCACATTCCTTGCATGTGCTTTTGCATCAGACAGATCCTGATGCAAAGAGAAGGAGGCACTGGGTGGGGTTAGAGGGCCCAACCCCCTCCTTCTGGCCTTCCCCAGGCCCAGAGGGGAGGTTTCCTCCTGGCACATCAGCCTGCTGGGCAGCAGTCCTCCCACCAAGTGGCTCCCCAAGGGTTCCCCACCCAGGCCTCTGCCTCGCCCTCCACTCCCAGCCCAGCTTTCCCCTCTCCCATGACCCTGGGCTCCAGGGGACACCAGCTCTGTCTTCTGGGAGCCACCGTGGGCCCAGGCCAAGGGAGAGGCTCCAACAACTGCCTGTGCGCCCAGAACTGCTTATCCAAATGGACTTCTGCTGGTTCTCTGTTTAAGCAAGAGACACTTAACAGGCACCTACCCTATGTGTAGTAAATCTCGCAGGATGCCAGAGGAGGGTGGGCACCCATTCCGTTTCCCACCCACACTCCACGAATCACACTCACCCTTAACCCTAGCCAGCTGTCTCCCAATGTCCTCCACTGGCTTGAGAGACGTAGTAGAGGAGGAACAGAGTAAATCCCAGCCCAGCGAGGAATACAGAAGGCACTCAACAAACGGTGTTCTCTCCCTCCTTCTCTCTAGGTGATGGATAGGGCCCCCGGGGGGTATCTTCATCTTCCAAGAGAATAAGCTCTATACTCCAGATCTTCACTATCCTTTGCCTCCACACGGCCTTCCAGCCCAACACTCAATCTCTCACGGAATACTCTTGAAACTGTAAAGAATCTGGCCAGTGTGTAAGCCAATGTGGCTGCCTTCTTTAATTAATATTTATTGAGTGTCCCTATTAGGTGCCTGGCAAGCACAGTGTGTTGTGTGTGGCTAAAATATCCATTCCCTTTCCTCTCCAAGAAAGTACATTCCTGGACAACCCAGGAAGGTTGACAAGCCAAGTAAAGGAACAGCACACTCTAGCAACAGCAAGGCTGAGCTGGGAGTTAGTGAGAGGACAGAGGCCATACACAGGGCCAGGAGATAGGAGCTTGAGTCCTGGGGTCCCGAACCAGCTATGCCACCTACAGCGGGTAGTGTCACTTCTTGGAACCTGTATCTACACAAATGTGATTGACAATATCAGCCTGCCTGCCTCCTGGGGCTGGGGATGTTATAGAAACCAGGTGAGACCATGTAAGTGACACCCTTTGAAAAGTTTAACACTCTATACAAATTCCAGATGTTTCCTCCCAAATAAAATCTTTGGTGCCCTTCTTGGTAGGCACAAAAATTGAATCAGGTTTAAAAGAATGGAACACTGGGAGGTCAAAATCTGACAAATGCCAGTTTGGGTGTTAGTTTAGACTCTGCGGCTCTGATCCAAACTGTAGAAGAACTCCTTTACCCTTTGATAAACACAAACTATGTTCATCTTCAGTTTTATGTATGATTTTGCATATCTCACACACACACACACACACACACACACACACATTAGGAGGGAGGGGAGTCCTTTGGAGGTCCTTTTGCAATAACTTGGTGCTACATGTATGTAAATGCAGAAAACTCTGTGCAGGTATAATATGAGCAAATTAGACCATGAGTTACTTTATTTTTTATAATTTTGTGTGTGTGTGTGTAAGGAAGACTGGCCCTGAGTTAACATCCGTTGCCAATCCTCCTCTTTTTTGCTGAGGAAGATTGGCCCTGAGCTAACATCTGTGCCCATCTTACTCCATTTTTGTATGTGGGTCGCCACCATAGCATGGCTTGATGAGCAGTGCATCGGTCTGTGCCCAGGATTCAAACCTGTAAACCCCGGGTCGCAGAAGCGGAGCAGGCAAACCTAACCACTACACCACCAGGCCAGCCCCCATGAACTACTTTAATACAGAGTTAGGTGCACAAACTTCAGAATTTTAATTTCACACAGTCCTGGCAGACATGTAAATTGGTGTGACCTTCCTGGACAGCAGTAGACAATTTGAATCAAGAGCCTTAAAAATGTTCCTATGGACAAAAAAATGTGATATATATATCCAATGGGATATTACTCAGCCTTAAAAAGAAAGGACATTCTGACACATGCTACAACGTGGATGAACCTTGAGGACATTATGCTAAGTGAAATAAGCCAGTCACAAAAGTACAAATACTATATTATTCCACTTGTATGAGGTACCTAGAGTAGCCAAATTCACAGAGACGGAAAGTAGAATAAAAGTTACCAAGCGCTGGGAGGAAAAGAGAATGGGGAGTTAGTGTTTAATGGAAACAGAGTTTCAGTTCTGCAAGACTAAAAAAGTTCTGGAGATGGATGGTGGTGAGGGTTGCACAACAGTGTGAATGTACTTAATGCCACTGAACTGTACACTTAAAAATGGTCAAAGTGGTAAGTTTTATGTTATGTATATTTTACCACAATTTTTTAAAATGTTCGTTTCTAACCCAGTGTTCCATCTAGGAATGTATTCAAAGCACTTAATCAGAGAAGAGGGCAAAGATGTTTGCACAAGATTGTTGACTTAAGTCTTATTTTTGAAAAACTGGAAACAACCCAAGGGCAAAATAATAGCAGAATGAGTAAATAAGATTATAGCATATCTGTGTTAGGAAATACTATGCAGCCACTAAAAAGCCTGATTCTGAAGACTATCTAATGACATGGCAACATATTCATGAGAAACAGGATTCAAAACCATCTACCAGCGTGATCTCAATTTTGAAATATGTGCACCAGTATATGCGCAAGGAAAAAGGATCATAAGGAAATAAACTAGTTGTTATCTCTGGGTGTTAGAGATTATGGGTGTACTTTTATGTTCTTCATATGTTCCTAATGTTCTTTGATGAGTATATGTTAATTACTTTTATATTGGAAAAGTGATACATCAATATGAAAAAGACTGTCGAGCTTGCAGCAGGGTCTTCGGGTCCCTGCTAGATCTGAATACGGTCAGGCAGCGGTTCGCACAGGAAGCCATCCATAGCATAGGCTTCCAATAAGTCCTCCTGAGGATGAATCAGATCTGTCATGCACATTGTCTGCCTGCAAAGTACCCAGGCACAATGTGAACACTTGTGATAAATATTTGTGATTAGGTAACTGTGGCCCCCAAATACTTTACGCTGCTTTGGGGCACCTGCAGCAGTTTTGTTGAAACTTTTGGGATATCTACAGCAGTTGCCTAAAGATTATTGGTCAGAAGTATGAAAGAAACATAAGTTTGGATGTGGAGTTCACATTTAAAGAGGATGAGATTGACAAGTGCGATTCAATGGGCTTAGCTAAAATGTCCAAAATGCAACCTTCGTTACATGCTAAATAGAGGTATTAGAAGTTGACCAACTGAAACTACAAAATATAATTGAAGAAAAGCTCCCATGTTCAATGGCAACCAAAAAGATAAAATACTTTGGGAAAGCATTCCAAAAATACGTGTGATCTATATGAAGACAATGTTCAAACAATAAAGAAGCCTGGAATAAATGAAAAGACATACCCCTGTCCTTGGAGAGGAAGATTCAGTGTTAGAAAGATGTCAATCCTTTTCAAATGAATGTATAATTTAACTTGATCCCAACAGAAATGTCAATACGATTTAAGCAAGGGATGCGCTGGGGAACTGACCAGGTTGATAGACTAAGCTTAAAATTTAAATGCAAGGCAAATGCTAGGTAAAATTTGAAAATGAAGAGAGATGGACAGGGACTAGCCCAACCAAATATTAAAAGACACTATAAAGTCTTAGTAATTAAAACAGTTTTTTGCTGACGTATGCCTAAATAGAGAGATCCATGCAACAGAATGGAGAGGCCAGAAATTGGTTTAAATATATATGATTCTTTCAAAGAACCAATTTACGGCTTTGATAATTTTCTATTTTATATGTCTATTTTCTATTTTGTTTAATTTCCACTCTTTTGTTTATTATTTGCTTCCTTATTTGGGGGGCTTAATATGCTTTTTTTTCCCCCTAACTAATTGAAATAGACAGATCATTGATTTTCATTCAGCCTTTCTTCTTTTATAATACATGCATAAGACTACACATTTCTTTCAGCATAACTTTAGCCGTAGCCCACAAGCTTTGATATTTTATATTTTCATTGCCATTCAGTTAAAAATATTTTCTACTTTCCATTTGCCCCATAGGTTATTTTAGAAGTGTGTTGCTTAGTTCCCAAACATTTGGGGGATTTTCTAGCTACATTTTTGCATCTTAATGTCACAGTGGTCAGAGAACATACTCTGAATGATTCTAAATATATATGAGATTTATATTTATATATTTAGTTTTATATAAAGATGGCACTTCAAATCAATTGAGAAAAAATGGCTGTCCAATAAATAGCAGTGGGACAACTCAGTGGGAACCTGGGGAAAAAAACACTGGTTATCTACTTCATTCCATACAACAAAGGAAATTCTAGATGGATCAAAGATTTAGATATAAAAAGTAAAGCCATAATAATATTAGAAGAATACAAGAGAAAATTCTTCTAAAATTTCAGAGTAGGAGAAGTTTTTCTAAACCCAGAAGACTTAAAAGATTGATAAATTTAGCCTACATAAAATATCCAGATCTTTGCTGGCCTAAACTACCATGAACTCGCTGTTACAGGTTAGATGAGCGGGCAAGTCCTGGGAAGGGTATGTGCAGAAGCTATGCACTGTCAGAGTTGAGGACTCAGGAAGTTTCATGGCCATGACCAAACTTCATGGTCTTGAACTATTGGTAGGACTTGTATAGAGAGGGAAAGTGGGGAAGTATTTCAAATTCTGGGAAATGGGAAGAGACAAGCATCTCACTATGTTAGAAAAGCATTTGGATTATCATACTTTATCCTCAGCTTGCTGGGAGATCTGGGGCATGTGCTTCAGTCTTCATGGCATAGTCATCTCATTTAATGCAATAAATTGTCCAAGACCCTAATCAGATGTGTGGGTCATAGGTGATAAAAAGCCTTCCACACTGAGCACATTGGGGTAACCAGGAGACTGAGTTCCATCTACATCTAGGTGCCACCACTCAACTAGCCCTGTGACCATGGACACATCACTAAATTCCATTGGGTACCATTTTCTCGGCTATCAACAAGAGGTGTCATGAGAGGCAGTGGTTAGAAGCACAAACTCTGGAGCCAGACTAGCTGAATTCAAATCTTGGCTCTGCCTGTTACTAGCAATGTGCCTTAGTATTCACATCTGTAAAATGGGGGGATAATAATGGCACTCTTGTCATAGGATTGTTCTGAGAACTAAATAAATTAATAATTTTATTAATATATGTAAAGCACTTAGAAATGTACCTGACACATAGTAAGTGTTCTACAAGTGTTCACTGTAAAATAGCGATCATCTATATTATTATTTAAATTGACTTGTATATGAAAAAGACTAACTCATGCTAAGATGTAGATGACTTCATCCGTAGTTAAAGAGGAAATTATAGATCCTGAAATAAGAGATGCTGGAAAGTCTCTTTTCTCAGGAATTATGGACTCAGAATTGGGAAGACCATTAGAAATGATCAATAAGAGAAGTCATCCAGCCTGTTGGAAGACTTTTAGGGCCTGTGAATTCCCTGTTTTCAAGGAAACCTGTTTTTCCCTTGGTGGACTTGCGAGTTAAAAGTCCGACCCCAAACTGAGCTGAAGTTTGCCTGCTTATAACTTCCACCCATTAATCCAACTCCTGCCTTCAGCAGCCATGTGAGAAATGTAATCTACTTCCACCCACCAGCCTTTCTTGAAGACTTTTACTACATCCTCCTTCACTTCCTCTCCTATGAACTAAACATGCCCTGTTCTGTCAGGTGATCATCCCAGGACAGGATTTCCAGATTCCTCACCATCATGGTTACCTTGCTCTGGAGATCCTCAATTGGTCAACATTCCTGTTGCAAGTTGGTACCCAGATCACAGTGTTTGAGTCTGGAATGTCCTAGCCATGAATGTTGAATGAATGGATGAATACAGTGGCCCAATTAGCATGATAATATACCAGAACTATCATCTCCCTTTGATTAACACAGCCTCAGATTATATTAGCAGTTCCAGGAGGAGCTTCCAGAGCTCACTGGCTTGGGAGTGCAGGCACGTCTCCCCAGATCCCTTCCCTCCCTGGGGAGATAAGGCTGTAGGGCCCGCTGACTGATGCTCACCCCCTTTGGGAGCCTGCCAAAGAAGAAGACAGCACAACAGAAAAGGTGAAATCAGGAAACAAATACTCTAATCATGCAGAGAAAGAAGCTTGCCAGTGATCGGCTCAAAGGTCCTGTCTCGCCTGACAGACTGCGGGTTATTGGGGTGTTCATTAGTGCCGCTCAACAAACATTTCTTGTTCCATTCACAGGCCAAAGATAGAAACGCACTTCCCTGCCCCCTGAAGTTAGGTGTAGTAGTGTGACTTGATGATGAAATGCAAGCGGAAGAGCCAGCGTTCGATCCCTGAGTTCCCTTTCTCCTGCCTTTGGCAAACGCACACACACAGAGATGGGCACAACGCAGAGCGGAGCCCCCAGCCAACCCATGATGGACGTGGAACACAAATGAGAAATCAATCTTTGTTCCTTTACCACTGGGGAAAAAACAACAGGGTGTCTATCTCCACCTGCCAAATCCACCTAATCCCAGGCATTCGGGGGAAGAGAAAATGAAACCCCACGTAGACCAAGCCATGGAGACCCAGAGGGAGGCGGTCCAGACCCTGGTATTCCCAGGTATGAGCCTGGGAAAGTCACTGGCCCACCCAGGCCTCAGTTTCTTATCCATAAAAGAAAAGGATTTAGCTAGATGATCTTCCACTGAGCTTCCTTAAGTCCATCAGATCACACAAAAGGACACTCTTAATGCACAATGCTATCATTGGGAGAAACTGGGTGAAGGGTCCTCAGGATCTCTCCATAGTGTTTCCTACAACTGCAGATGAATCTACAATGCTCTAAAAAAAAAAAGTTAAAAAAAAAAAGACAACCCAACCTTAAAGCTGAACCCAGTTCTCATCAAACTGCTGTTCTGTGAGTTTGATGGCATAATTCTTCAGGAGAGAAACCCCTCCAAAAGTTTCCACGGGATTTCCTGGATATAGGGCACTTTGGTCACATCCCCCATCCTCCTCCCTCAGGACAACTCAACTCCACCCATCTCCAGACCTCTGGAGAAGCCTCTGGAGACCCATTTAACTCCCAAACGTGCCAACCAAGAGTTCCCATTCTCCTGCTTAACTTAGCCACAAAAATTAAATATGAAAAAAATACAAAAATGTAATGTCACGGTAGGTGTTCTTTTGCAATGTAAAAACTTTCAGATAGTTGCATTTTTGAATGCTGGAACAAGTAAATTCTGGTTGTTATGCTTTTCACTTTTCTAGATTTTATAAATTTTTCTTTAATGAAAGAAATTACAGGAAAAAAAAAACTTTATTTAAGGAAACAAAACTCATAGTCACAGTGGCAGCCTGTTTTGTCCACTGTTAGAGGACACTGCTGAGCTTAGAACCTTCAGGAGCCCATTAGCTTGGGCAAGTCACTTTATCCCTGTGGCCCAGCATCCTCTTCACTGGACCACACATCCATCCTCTGAGCAGCCCTTTGAGGTCAGCTTTTGAGACAGAGCCACAGGCGCACTCTGTCCTTCCGCTCTGGTCCAGCCTCTCTCCCTCTGTCACCCTGTAACTGAGCTGCAGTCGCCAGCATTGCCCCCACTCCTGATTTTCCAGGCACAAAACTTGCAGGGATCTAAGTACACAATGGAACCTGAGGAATCAGACAGACCAAGACCAATCTAACTTAATGACAGAGTGACATTTTTGGTGATCTACAGACACAGGATAGTAGTTGGAGATCCTCGTTAACAGTGGGTGAACTAAGGCACAGATGAATAAGTGTTTGGTCTCAGGTCACGCAGTTGATGTTGGTGCTGCCCTTCCTTGAGGTTCCCTCCTGGAAGACGCGCTTGTGCCCAGACCTGTCGGCTGGTTCAAGCGTTCTTACTGCTCCATCGAGCAGTCCAGTGGGGAAGCCCCAGTTACCAGGGATGGACACCAGGGCTCTGGGATGGGCCGCCGAGGCTGCTTCGTGCCCTCAGGCAAACTATTGGACCTTTCTAGGTTTTGCCTCCTGGGGGGAGGAGAGAGGCATGTTGGTCTCTCCTGGTTCTAAAGGTTAATGCTTGAAATCAACCTATTTTATGATTTATAAACTTTTAACTGATGTATAACTTACACACAGAAAAGTGCATGGATCACTGCATACAGCTTGATGAATTTTCACACTGATAAACCCATATAACCAGCTACCTGGTCAGAAACCAGAACATCACTGGACACCCAGAAGCTCCCTCCTTCATTCTCTGCCGCCACCTCTCAGCGTGGATAACCAATTTTCTGACTCCTCACACCCGAGATTACTTTTGCCTGCTTTTGAACTTTATATAAATGGGATTGCTACATTTTTTTAATGCTCTTTCTGTTTAAGCAACTAAAAATTTAGGAGTTTACACGTAGAGGAATTTCAGGATAGCGTTGTTTTTGGTTTGGGCAATCTGATAAACTGCTTTAAAATCACTCTATGGACCATAAAGTGATTTAAAAACCAAATTATTTTACTCTGCCTGATCAACTCACCATTGAGGTTCAGCAGTCTCCCTCGGGGTCCCTAGGGCTCCATTGCCAGCCCTTTCCCCTATTCCTTAGAACACCCAAATCATGGATTCTAAGACCCAAGCTAGCCTGGCTTTTTTTAAAAACTTTTTCTTTTAAAATAGTTTTAGATTTACAGGAAAGTTGCAAAGACAGTACAGACAGTTCCCGTTTCTCCTGTCCTCAATTTCCCCATATTGCTAACACACATTACTACTACATTACTCAGAAATGGCATGACTATATTACTGTTAACTAAACCCCATACTTATTCTTATTCCTCTAGGTTTTCCCCGAATGTCCTTTTGCTCTCCCAGGATCCTTTCAGGATACCATCTTACCTTTTTTTTTTTATATATAATTTTTATTTATTTATTTATTTCCCCCAAAGCCCCAGTAGATAGTTGTATTGTCATAGCTGCACATCCTTCTACTTGCTGTGTGTGGGACACGGCCTCAGCATGGCCGGAGAAGCGGTGTGTCGGTGCGCGCCCGGGATCCAAACCCGGGCCGCCAGCAGCGGAGCGCGCCCACTTAACCGCTAAGCCACGGGGCCGGCCCCATACCATCTTACCTTTAATCCTCATGTCTCCTTAGGCTTCTCTGGGCTGTGAAGTTTCTCCGATTTTCTTTGTTTTTCATGACCTTGACAGTTTTGAGGAGTATTGGTCAGGTATTTTGTAGAATGTCCCTCAGTTGGGTTTTTCTGAGGTTCTTCTCATGGTTAGACTGCGGTTATGGATTTGGGGAGGAAGACCACAGAGGTGAAGTGCTCACCACATCAAATCAGGGGTACCTGCTGTTAATACGACTCACCACTGATGACGTTGACCTTGATCACCTGGCTGAGGCGGTGTTTGCCAGGCTTCTCCGCTGCAAAGTTACTCTCTTCTACCACCCTCTCCACACAGTACCCTTTGGAAGCAGGTCACTAAGTGCAGTCTGCACTCAAAGGGAGGGGGATTAAGCTCCACTTCCTCGAGGGGAGAATATTCACATAAATTACTAGGAATCATCTATATGGGAGATTTGACTCCTCTCCCCCATTTATTTATTCAGTTAATCATTTCTCTGTATTGGCAGAGATTCATTCGTGGGTATTCCTTTTTTTTTTTTTTTTGGTGAGGAAGATTGGCCCTGAACTAACATCTGTGCCAGTCTTCCTCTATTTTGTATGTGGGATGCCGCCACAGCACGGCTTGATGAGCGATGCATAGCTCCACTCCCGAGATCCAAAGCATTGAACCATGGGCCGCTGAAGTAGAGCACACTAACTTACCCACTACGCCACCAGGCCAGCCCCCATGGATATTCTTTTATAGATATTATTCTTTGGATTAAAATCCAATATGACATTATTTATTTTTTTGCTCAAATTGTTCCAGCACTGGTGACCAAGAGCTCTTTCAGGTTGGCTCCTGGGTCCCTTTGAAATAGCCACATCCTTTGATCTTTGAGCACTTCCTTACTCTCTGGCACTACAAGATGCTCTAGGCTCATCTTGAGTACTTCCTGCTCCAGCCCTAACATCAGCCATTTGTTCAAAGAGCAGATTGGCCGGTTTGACCCACCTTTTCCCCTCAAGATGCAAGCAGTCCTCATGGTGGGAAACAGCCCAGCCTTATGATCTGGTGCAAACCACTCATCTGCAAACAACTTTAAGTCTAGCTTGTTGTTTTGTGGGGGTTTCCCCCGATTTTGGTTTGTTGCTATGGTCAGAGTAGCTATGTGCTCACCTGCCTGCTACCGTCCCTTCTCCCAAATGGTTTTCAGGTCCCTGGAAGCCACCTTCCTCACTCACTTGACTTAGACTGTGATGTAGACCCGCCCCAGGTGAGTCAGGCTGCAGAGCTGGGAGAATAAATTAGAGAAGTCCTCCTCTGGCAAGGCCTCCCGACCCACCAGCCTGGCAAACTGCTATAGAAAGATAGATAAGTAGCCAGTTAGCTACACACACACACACACGCACACACATACACACCCATATGTCAAAAGGGAGAAGGTACCAGGGGAGGGCAATAGAGGCATTCACTCTGAGATTTAGTGTTCAAAGAGGAAAAACAGGGAGGCACTCGGGCGATCCAGAACTGCAGGTTTGAGCTGGCCTGGGGTTTGAGCACAGGAGGAGTGAGTTCTTCAGAACAGGACCAATTAAAACCTTTTAAAGTAATTGTTCCCCTGCCTTCTTTCAAAGTCAAGCCCTAATCGCCTTCTCTCTCATTCTTCCCACCATTCCGTCATTTTAAATTAAACCCTTTGCTTCTCTCCCGCCGCCCCATCTGGTCCACCACAGAAATGTGTTTGCTGCTGGGGGGCCGTGGAAGGGGACCCTGACACTTGCTTTGCTTAGCACAGAATCTCTATGGGCTCTGTCCCACTCTCACCTCCACCCCCACCCCTGTAGAGCAGAGGGGAGGTGGGGAAGAGCCAGACAGGTTACCAGAGCACCTGACCAGGTAGTAAAGCTTGTGGCTGCTTACCTGCATGTCCGCATTACTCAGCCCCACGGAGCCATGGTGCTAGGGTGCACAGAGCCTCCCCGGGACAGGGTCATAAACCATTTATGGCTCCCCGAAATGTGACACATCAAGTTGACATCACCCATCCACCTTCATTCTTCTTCCATCAGAAGTCCCTCCTTTCAGGCCCTTGGTGCCCCTCCCAGCATGTTCTTTGGGGGAGGATGGTACAAAAGCTCTGAGGGCTCTGAAGTGATGTGGGAAATCAAGTTCTCAGTGGAGGTTTCCCCATGGTGATAGAGAAATATATAATTAATGGAACTGCACAGACCGTGAAGGTTACCTTGACCTTGACTGAGCGATAAATAGAACTGGAGTTAGGCATAGAGCACACCATTCAGAAAAGCAAACTGCTTTCACCTTTTTTATTTTTAATCTCATCTCCACTTTGTCTCTCTACAGCATCAGAGCATTTTAAGGAAGGAAAACCCAGTCTCTTGTCTCTTAATGATAGTGATAGCTCCTCCAGTCTCTCCTTTCCGGGTGGGGAGTGTGGGCCTGACACACTGTGTCCACTTTCCTAACACTGGCCGGGAGGGGCAGCGATGTGCCCCAGTGGCTCAGCCAGTTGGTGGCAGAGCTGCAACGGGAACCTAGGCCTCCAGACGCCTCTCGCGTCTAGGCGCTTCCCATAATGGAAGGCTTCGCTCCATTAAAAGTTATTTTCGGGATTCCACAAGCCCACCACCATCCCCCCAAAGTGGAAAATTTATGTAAACGGGTCAAAATAAGGCAACAGTTTCTTAATAAGTATGTTTGGAGTTTCACTCTGGACTCAGGCGAGGGGACGAGGACTTAAAGGTTCCAGTGTTCTTCTCTATACAGCGAGACTATTTTTAAAAATTTAAGGACGTATTTAGGTCCACACCAAGCCCAGCAGTCCACACCCGCTCAGGTTAGACAGGGCGCTGGTTCCACCCGGCTCTCTTCAATGCGTCCCCTCCGAGTGACCCCGGCCCCCCCCATCCTCCTGGCCCCCACCCACTGAGCACAGGGTAGCAAGCAGACACGGCCTACGCCCGGGTCCCCTTGGTAACTGCATCCTTCCCCCTCTCGCCACCCCCTCCCCAGTCCCGCTAGGTGGCGAGAAGGCCAGGCATCGGGGGAGAGGCTGAGGGACGGTGGCACCGAGGTCCCCCGTTGCCCGCGGCTGGCAAGGAGGCCGGGTTAGACGACCGGGGAGGGAGGTGGGGGGTAGAAGAAAAGGAGGGGAACATTATTCACAGGGGGGTTTGGAGGAGGCTAAGCCGCCGAGGCTGGGGGCGGGGGGGATGGGGATGCTCGCTGCTCCTCTAAAATAGCTGCAAGGAACATCCTGGGGACAGGGGTGGGGAAGCGGGGCTTCCATCCCCCTTCCGGGCTGCGGCGGTCCGAGGCCCGAGTCGCCCGTGCCGAGTCTCCTGGAGTGCATGGCCCGTGACTCAGCCGGGAGGCGGCGGCGGCGGCGGCGGCGACGCGAGGCCTGGGAGCAGCGAGGGCTCGCTCTGCGCGCGCCCGGGAACCGGGGTGGCAGGGCGGCGCGGGGATGGAGGAGTGGGGCGCGCGCCCGGCGCCCGGCGGGGGGTGGCGGGAGCGCGCGCGCAGCGGCGGCGCCGGGCGGACACCAGGGCCCGGCCGTGCGCCGTCAGCCCGGCGCCGCGCTCCGAGCGCCCGCGCCGCTTCCCGGGGCGCCGCGCGGGTGGCGCAGGTAGAAGCCGAGGCGGGGGCGGGGGCCACCCCGGGGCTCAGGTTCCAGCCGCCTGTGTTAGCCCGAAGCAGCGCGCTGCCAGGGGGCGGGCGGGCCCGGGGGAGCCGGAGGAGGAGGGCGGAGGAGGAGGTGCTGCGGGGCAGGGCGGGCCGGGCCCGGGGCCGGGACTGCCTCGAGGGCCCCTTCCCCAGCCCCCCGCGGGCGGCCGAGCTCCCGCAGCGGCGCTCGGGGCGCAGCGGGAGGAGGCGGGGGCGCCCCTGGCAGGCGCCGAGGCGTGGTGGCCCGAGCGCGGCGCGCCCCCGGCGGGGACTCGGGCCGGGCGGGGCGCGGGCTGCACAGCCGCGGTGGCGGCGGCGGACCTGTAAACCTTAATGACAGCAATCTTGCCTGTCTGCGCCGCTGACTCACGCGGTGACCCAGCCTCCAGTCACCCGGCGGCCTGCCTCCCGCCCTCTGGCCTCAGTTTCCCCGGCCGCTGAACAATGAGGCCACTGTGTCGTTATTCATTCCTCAGAGCCCATTCACACAGGGAGCACCGCCGCCTCCCCAGGGAAGGGACCGAGGCGTCGAGCTTTTAATTATCCCTGGTGGGGTCGGGGGCGGGGAAGGCCGAGGTATGCTGGATAATTGAACACAGGGACTAGTATTCCCAAATCGGCTTAAGCTCTTTATTTTAAACCGTCCTTTCCACTTCATCACGTTGAAGTTTGACCCCTTCCTCTCCACTCTGGTGGGGCTGCTTGGAAAGCAATGAAATGACTCACCACCTCGCTCTGGCGGTTTAGGTTTTTCACAAATATTGCATGTTTTATGAATTTACTTGCAACAAACTTGAGCGCCTACTATGGGCCAGGCCCCGTGTGGTTAGCCCTGAAGACACAGCTGAGCGGGAAACGGTCAGTTCTTAGGCCCAGCCTGTCCGAGGAGCCACACTGAAGCATCCGGCTCACTTGTTGAATCCTGTGTAGAAAAAAAAAAAAGATCAAATTTCCGATACACGCGACAGGGGATGAATCTCAGATGCATTATGCTGAGTGAAAGAAGCCAGGCGCAAAAGAATACATACACCCCCTTGTAAAAACCCTAGAAAAGACAGATCTAATCCATAATCCACCAAAAGCCCTTAGTTGTCTGAGGGTGGGGCAGGGGGAGGTCGCTGGGGTGGGGAACTCTGGGATGATGGAAATGTCGCATATCTTGATTGAGGTGGTTAGATAGGTGTATACAGTTGTCAAAACTCACCAAACTGTAAAATGAGTGCATTTACTGTATGCAGATAGATCTCAGTAAGGTGACTGAGGCCATCAATCTCAGTAGTAGCTTTGTCAAGGGCATGTAGCTAATCAGCCTTTTGCGTCATTCTTCACATTTGTGAATGCGTAGAGAGAAATAACTTGAAATATTATACCAATGTCACTT
The DNA here is from genome assembly GCF_057802395.1 of Ceratotherium simum simum. Taxonomy (NCBI): domain Eukaryota; kingdom Metazoa; phylum Chordata; class Mammalia; order Perissodactyla; family Rhinocerotidae; genus Ceratotherium; species Ceratotherium simum. Next base: position 38,021,152 of record NC_141913.1, read on the forward strand.
TGAGGAGGGAAAGAGATTGAGGAAGGAGAAATGTTATCTGTGGAGGGCTCCAAAGAGAGGCTTTACGTTATGTTATTCACTGAAATCTTACAAACTCTGGAATATTACCATTTTTTCCCCCATTTTACAATGGAGGAAACAAACTCAAAGATAAAATGACTTGCTGGCCTCACTAGGCTTATCCTGATGGACGTCACTGAAAGGGACTGTCTGCATTTCTCATTGGACTTATCTGATTGGATCGCTGAGTGTGGGACACAGAGGTTTGAGGTTCGGGGTCACCAGCAAGGGCTCTGGAGGCAGAGGGGACCCTGTTAGAAGTTGCCCCTCCTCTTTCCAGTGGTGTGACCTGGGACAGATGAACCTCTCTCGTCTCTGTGAACTGGAGACAGTCCCCTCCAGGTGCAGTGAGATGTGGGGCAGGGCTCAGGTGGGTGCCTGGGTTAAGACTTGCCCATAAATGTTAGCCACCACCCCTGGGGCCTTGGGCAAGTACCTTTCTTGTAAGGATCTCAGTTTTCTCATCTGTAAAATGGGAGCGTGGGCTCTGAATTCCCCTCCAGGTGCTGATAGCCTGGGGTGTTTGGAGGTGGGGGGGAGTGAGGGAGGATGAGGCAGTTTCCAGGGGTCAAGGGCAAGTGCAGATCCTGGAAGGGAGGTGTCCCAGGAGGCCCTGCTCCCCTTACAGAGCCTCCGAGTGGAAGTGATCTCGGGGGTTTTTTCTTTTTTTTTTTTTTTAAAGATTTTATTTATTTATTTTTCCCCCAACGCCCCAGTAGATAGTTGTCTGTCATAGCTGCACATCCTTCCAGTTGCTGTACGTGGGACGCGGCCTCAGCATGGCCGGAGAAGCGGTGTGTCGGTGCGATCCCGGGATCCGAACCCAGGCCGCCAGCAGCGGAGCGCACGCACTTAACCGCCAAGCCACGGGGCCGGCCCTCGGGGGTTTTTTCTAATCCATGGCCTGCACCACAAAGGAGAGATGCCTCCTACACCACTTGACGGTGGGCTGCAGCTTCTGCTGGAACACGTGCCCTGGTGGGGTCCCGCTCCCTGGTGAAGTGGCTGCCTCCACTACTGGGCAGCTCTGGTCTCCAAAACGTTCTTCTTCCTTCTGTGGATCCCTAGTGTGTCCTCCTGGGCCTCTCCCCCTGAGCCACAGTCCTTCGTGACCAGGGCCTGATGTGACTGGATCCCTTGACCCTCTCGGGAACATTCTCCTCCCCTGACTCCTCCTTCCTGTCTGTCCAGACCTCTCCCCTCACCAAGTGAGGGATAAGCCCACGGAAGGAAGGTCTTGTCTGAGCAGAAGGCCAGCTTGGGGCCTGCCCGTGCGGGACCAACAGCCGGTTCTCAGCATATCGCGGGACCTGTTGGCCCATTCCCAGGTGGCAGGGGGAAAGCCACGGTGACCTCCTCTGAAAGACCCCCCTGTACTTCTGGTTCGGGGACCCGGGACCCTCACACCTCTGCTTCCCCCTCCTCATTGCTCGGAGGCCAACCAGTTGGGAAGATTTAGAAACTGCAGCACAAATTCACACTCACACACACACACCCCCCAGAGGATCTCAGCACAGTGTGCAGGTTGCGTCCTCCACAAGGGGCCCAGCTGAGGGGTCCCTGCAGCTCACAGGGTCCTGGGCAGGGCTGGATGCCCCTGAGGGAGGAAGGGTGCCGCCTTCTCATTTGCACAAAGGCCCCAGCTGTACTGGCCATGGTTCTGACCTACCCCCCGACAGCAGAGCAGTCCCCCCACCTCCAGGCCTCTCTGGACTGTTAGACCTCAGGACCTGGGGACACCCCCAGCCTTCCCCACTGGAAGTCCCTGTCCCATGTGGGGTCCCCTCACCCCTCCACTGCTCTGGGTGCCCCACCTCCAGGACCTGGCTTAAGGCACAGCCCAGCTCTTCCCTCCCCAAGCCCCTCTGTCACTGATTACTGGGACCTCACTGTCACAGTTCACCCATTTATCCCCCACAGGCTTGTTCATCAGCTGCTTGGGGCAGGGCCTGGGCTCAGTGCTGCAGATGCAGAGGGGACGAGGTCAAGCTCATAGTCAGTGGGCATCGGCCACCTACACACCAATGGTCACACACACAGCGAGCAGGGCCATAGTAGGAGCATCCCTGGGAGCCCAGAGAGGGGTCCTGTAATCCCTACTGGGGGAGCAGTCATAGAGAACTTCCTGGAGGATGTGGCACTAGGTGAAGGCCCGTGCCTGCACCTCCAATGGCTGTGACTTGCTGTATGCTGAGCTCTGTCCCCCATCACCGTAAAGGGAGGCCTTGGCATGGGCCGGAGACCGGGCTTGAGTCCCCAGGCTTGGGAAAGGGTATCCGACCCGGCCTTAGTGTCGTCGTCTGTGAAATGAGAATGTCAACCTTGTCCTTGCGAGAGAATAGTTGAGGCGGTGTAGTGTGGTGGCGCTGGAGACAGACAGGCTGCTGTCACATCCCAGCCTCATCATGCTGAGCTAGTCAGCCTTGGCGAGCTGGCTCACCCCTGATCCAGTGTCCTCAATCAAAACGTGGGAGTCAAACAGGAACCCCTTCACAGGGTTGTTGGAAGGGTTTAAAGCAATTAGATTGAGAAAGGGTTTAGAAGAGGGCTTGGCACGTGGTGAGCCCTGTGTGTACAGAATATCTGTACACGCTTAGCAGTTCCTGATACATAGTAGGAGCTCAACTGATGTGCCAGGACGAACATGACCTTGAACAAGTCTCTTCACCCTGCCAGACCTGGTATCTTTACCTTTAACTGTCTCCGAAGGGAGAGATGCCAGGCTGGGGCACCGACATATTTGCTGTGCTCCCTTAAGACTCAGAGCCAGCCTGGGCCTCGGTTTGTGCAAGGGTGGGGCAGGGACAAGGAGGTGCCATCGTCGGTCACCAGGTGGGTGGACACAGGTGCTGGCCCTGCGCCTGGCCTGTCTCCTCCCAGTTGGCACTGTCCCTGGGATGATAGCAGTGCCACTCACTGTGATCTGATTGCTTTCCTAACCTCTCCCTTCCCCCAACACGAGCTCACCTTGGCTTGGAGCAGATTTCCATTATTACTGCCATCTCCTCATTTGTTTCCTTCTCCTCAAAATAAATATGTAAATACCAAACAGTCTGGCCATTTCTCAAACAGTTGGCAGTTCCCCTCCTAGGTATATACCCAAGAAAAATGAAAACATAAGTTCTCATCTGTAAGCTGGGAGTCATAACAGGAATGACTTGTATGGAAACTTGTAGAGGAATGTTCACGGCAGCATTATTCACAACAGCCAAAGGGTGGAAACAGCCCAAATGTCCGTGAACGGACAAATGATAAGCAAAAAGTGGTATGTCTATACAACGGAATGTTATTTGGCCATAAAAAGGAGTGAAGTACTGATACATGCTAGAACATGGATGGGCCTTGAGAACATTTTGCTAGGTGAAAGAAGCCAGATGCAAAAAGCCACATATTGTATGATTCCATTTGTATGAAATGTCCAGAATAGGGAAATCCATAGAGACAGAAAATAGGTTAGTAGTTGCTTAGGGCTGGGGTGGGTGTGGGGGTCTGGGGTTGCTGGGATAGGAGGGTAATAGCTAAAGGGTATGGAGTTTCTTCCTGAGGTGATAAAAATAATTGACACTGGTGATGGTTGCACATATCTGTGAATATTCTAAAAACCATTTGATTGTACAGTTTGAATGAATGAATTGTGTTGTATATGAATTATATCTCAATAAAGCTGTTAAACCAATAAATACGTGAATAAATACAAGGCTGTTCTTTCTGCCCAGGGTATTTATTGAACTGATGGAGCTCCCATACCATGAGTGGGGACAGAGTCTCTAGCGCAGAGGCCAGGCAGGCAGTCTTCATGGTGTCCTCAGAGCACTTCTCCAAGCCCACAGGCCCCCCACAGACCAAACTGCCCCCTTCCCCTTCTTTTGTGACTGTGTGCACCCCACAGCTTCGCAGACCTTCCTGCTTCCCTTTCTCATCACCCTCTGCCTGGGAAAGCCCTCGTCACTCATGTTCAGTGCCCACATCCACACATCACCCTCCATGGCCAGCCTCACCCAGAACTTGCACCCTGTTGGGGTTCCTGGGTATTTTCCTCATGGGGAGTAAGATGGTTTAGTTTTCTCCTTCTCCAGCTGAGCAGAATTTCCTTGAGACTGTCCCACACCCATCCTGGAACAAACTAGGTAAATAAATAAATGATGGTTGAGTTGATTTGAACAACAGGGACTTGACCTGAACCAGTGAATCAAAACTTTCCCCCTGAAATGTTCCACCCTGAACTCAGAATTTTTTTACTGACTAATTACTTAAGTCCATTTTATTTTACTCAAAAAGTACCCAACAAACCAGTCTGAGCAGACACCAAATCCATACATTTTCTAAATGCATTCTGTTTGAACAGGAATCCAATTAGAACATAATGTTTTCCAAGCTGAAAATTTCCCAAAGTGAAGAAAGATCTACATGTCCTTTGTTTGGGGGGACTCCCTTTTCTCATGCCCTCTTGCAGGACAGAACCCCTCCCAGCCCTGAGGGCCCTGAGAGCCTCAAGGTTGTCACCTTCCTTGACGCGTGTCTTGCTCTCCCAGTGACATCAAAACTGAGGATGCTGATTCCCAGTTTAGATAGGGGACAGAATGGGAGAGGGCAAGGTCTCTGTGAAGGTCACACGGGCGGGACTTGAGGCCAGATCTTCCCCTGCCACTATTCGCCCCCGTGGTAGGAAAACAGCTGCCCAAGGAATTCCCTTAAGGTGTCACCGTAAAAAGGTTTCTGGTATTAGTCCCCTCTGGGGTATTTGCAGACAGTTCTTGGGGAATAGCTGTTCGTAAAAAGAGCTCACTATTTACAGGCCTGGTTTTGTTTTTTTTTAATCACACCTTCCAAATTACAAACTCTTGGTAGAAAAGCAACTGCTATAGGTTTTCTATTCTTTGTGGGAAGCCTCAGATGCAGGACCCACCCCGGAAGATTCCGATTCAGTAGATCTAATGGGTGGGGAGGGGAGTGCTGCATTTTTAACAAGTCTCCTTGTGATTCTACTGCTCACTGTAGTTTGAGAACTATTGTCATGCAGTATCGAGCATTTAGTAGGCAATCAAGATTTGCTTATGAAAGGAAGGAAAAATGGAGAAGAAGGGAGGGACTGATAGCTCACCAAAGTATTTCCCAAGATAATCTTCTTCTGCCTGGTACACAGTAGGTGCTTAATAACTGTTGCATGTACAAGGAATGAATGCCTGTGGTAGCCCAGGGCAGTGAGCAGCTTCTCCATGCAGCCCAAGAAGACCCTCTGGAGCCCCTCAAGGGTCACTGTGCTGTCCAGAAACGGTACCCACTATCCCCATGTGGCTATTTAAATTAAAATTAAAGATTCACTTCCTCAGTTGGACTAGCCACATTTGGAGAACTCAATAGCCCAAGATGTCTCAGGGTCTGAGTGCTGCTGAGTGTGGGCCTGGGCTGCTCAGTGATGCAGGCTCGAGGGGCAGGGCTCAGTTCTCTTGTTCCCTCCAACAGTGCTTGGGGGAGCTGAAGAGTGCTGGAGTCAAAGGTTTGTGCAGTAAAATCTCTATTCCCAGCTCAGCGGAAGAGAAACCTGATGCTCCTCCAATAAATGAGTGTTTATCCCTCTAAAAGAGAGAGCTATGTTCCTTGTTCAAAGCTGTGTTCAATTTTTTCTTGTTGTTGCTGAGGAAGATTCGCCCTGAGCTAACATCTATTGCCAATCTTCCTCTTTGTTGTATGTGGGTCACCACCACAGCATGGCTGCCAAAGAGTGGTGTAGGTCCGCTCCTGGGAACTGAACCCAGACCGCCAAAGCAGAATGCACCAAACTTAACCACTAGGCCACCGGGGCTGGCCCTGTGTTCAATTTTTAATATAATTCTCTCTGAAATCTAGCACATACTCCCCAAGCAGAACTGAAGCCTTTCTTGGTGACTTGTGGTCCCCTGTGTGAAGCCTGTTATTTTCTTGGGCCATGACTTCAGGGGGCTGTGAAGGTGAGCCCCTCCTTCTATTCCAAACAGTCTAGCCGAGTTTGGATCATTCTTTTCTTTTAACGTACTTTCCCCCCTTTTACCTTTTACTCATCCCTGGGTTTGGACATAAACTCAAGCAGGCAGTTACAATTGTCTATAAAGTATGAGTTCAAGGTTTTGACTAAAGTCCCACCAATAAACAAAGAGCTCGTGTTTTAGCGTGTGGGTTTGTGACATTATTTTGGCTGCTCAGAAGTCTTTTCTATTTAAATCCTGGTCCTATGGGGGTATTTTAGATACTTGGATTTTTGACTAGTTGACATGTCACCACTCGTAAATACAGTTACTAGAGAGATTAAGTAGCTTCTGCCTCCAAAGCTTATTTTGAACTACCCACGACTACTCTGTGTTTGAAATTGTGGACCAGACCTAAGACTGTCTTCAGCACATTCTGCTCGTCCTTTTCTTCCTTCCTTTCTCCCTCCCCAAAACCACAGGCTTTGACAACAAGCACATGAAAAGATGTTCAACATTGCTAATTTTTAGGGAAATGCAAATCAAAACTACAATGAGACATCACCTCACACCACCTGTCAGAATGGCTATAATTAACAAGACAAGAAACAACAAGTGTTGGAGAGGATGTGGAGAGAAGGGAACTCTCATGCACTGCTGCTGGGAGTGCAGATTGGTGCAGCCACTATGGAAAACAGTATGGAGATGCCTCAAAAAATTAAAAATAGAAATACTATATGATCCAGCTATTCCACCACCGAGCATTTATCCAAAGAACATGAAATCAACAATTCAAAGAGATTTATGCACCTTTATGTTCATTGCAGCATTATTCACAATAGTCAAGACTTGGAAACAACCCAAGTGTCCATCGACCGATGAATGGATAAAGATGTGGTATAGGGGCCGGCCTTGTGTTGTAGTGGTTAAGTGCTCGCGCTCCGCTGCTGGCGGCCCGGGTTCGGATCCCGGGCTCGGATCCCGGGCTCGGATCCCGGGCGTGCACTGAGGCACCGTTTGTCAGGCCATGCTGTGACGGTGTCCCATATAAAGTGGAAGAAGATGGGCACAGATGTTAGCCCAGGGCCAGTCTTCCTCAGCAAAAAGAGGAGGATTGGCATGGATATTAGCTCAGGGCTGATCTTCCTCACACACACACATAAAAGATGTGGTATGTATATGTACACACACACACAATGGAATACTACTCAGCCATAGAAAAAGATGAAATCTTGCCATTTGTGACAACATGGATGGACCTTGAAGGTATTATGCTAAACGAAATAAGTCAGAGGGAGAAAGATAAATACCATATGATTTCACTCATAAGTAGAAGTCTTTGAGTGGTGAACATGACGTAGCCTACACAGAAATCGAAATATAATGATGTACACCTGAAATTTATATAATGTTATAAACCAGTTACCTCAATAAAAAAAAAAATGGGCTGTGAGATTCTCCTTCTGTCCAATGAGCCACCAAATCCTGACCTTGAGGGCCATCAGGGAGAGCTGTGAGGAACAGTTCCCTCCACCAGAAAGGGAACGGCTAACCCAAACCCCGTGGGGTCGGTTCAGGACACTCCCATCCTCCAGTCCCCGAGTCAGTCACAGGCACTTGTTCTCAGAATCAGCCCACTCAAGAGTATCTGCATTTCAAACAAGAACTTGGGGAGAAGTGTTTAACTTAATAGAGTAAGTCTCTGAAGGTGGAATGTCATGTCCGGGAAAGCATTTATAGGCCGAGCCTGTGACCCTCTGGCAGCCCTGCCAGGCCCCCACAGGTGGCAGCAGCTGAAAGAAGGGGACATGACTCTCCAGGCTCAGGCCCCCCAGACAGAACCCGGGCCCAGAGCCCTCCAGCCTTCTGCTTTGTCCTTCCCTTGGAAGACAAGAACGGACCATTGTTTTCTTCCTGGACATGGCATGGGAGAGGAGAAGAGCATAAACTCAGCCCCTACACCAACATCCACCCTCTCTCTGGAGCCTACCAGGCACCCAGCGTGAGGGAGGGTCTAGACCATGTAGGAAGCGGAAAGAGGTCACATTCTTGCAGCCTGCCCTTGGGGTTAGTTAGGACTTTTCGCATCTCCAGATGGCTGTCCAAATGCTTTGACTTGTAACCCCCGTGAAAAGTTGGGGATTTTCGGGCCCCAGGCCCCTGGTGGGATTTAATGGTGCTCTCCTGCCATCTTCCCGTTTCTGTTTGGACCACCTGCTCACCCATCAGTGATGCCTTACCCTTCCTTTCATCCCCAGTTCCTGGAAAAGCCCCCCACCCCACAACATCAATGTCTATACTTCCCCTGTTTATAAAAGTCGGTTCCATTTTGACTGGTGAATCTCGGTTCAACTCGTCATTGTTTGTGGCTCTGAGTATTTTTCTCTCCTGGTTTCCCAATCCTCTTTGTGCCCTTGATTTTCCCCATCGTCACCTAGCAAGGTCTGCAGAGCTGCAGGTGGCCCTTCAGCCCCCAGAGCTGAGCCCCATGGCCTTCAAGGCAGCCCCACTGCGCCCCGTGTCCCCCGGAAGACCTGACAACAGCCACATTCTAAGAGAACGGGGCCTTCCTCCTGCAGAGACAGGAGTTTCTTTAAGGAGACATGAGGTGGAGGTGTGAGAGCTCAGGGAAGGCCCCAACCCCAAATATTATTTTACACAAACAAGACAGTTCAGCAGCTTCTGGCTCTGATTGAAAATAAATTAGCCTTTCCACAGTTCTTTTCTTCTTCCTTCAACCAAATATGTTCTGTTCTGTATTTTCCCCTCCACACCGGAAACTCTACTTCTGATTTTTTAAATGGTCTAACTGGGGAGAGGAAGTTGATTGGCTGGGGAGAGAATTCCACACTCGGTCCATATCCCACTGGGCCGAGAGTCAATAGAAAGGCCCTCCGGGCTCCGGGCAGCAGGAGACCGGACAAGCCACGAAGTATTTATTTTCTGTGGCTTTGCTCAGGCCTCTGCAGACAGAGTTTTTATTGAATCTGGCCCCAAAATTGCTGGGATTAGGCCTTGCTTGGCCACTCAGAGAGAAATAAGTATTCTCAGAAAAAAAAAGTTGCCCTCTCCTGCCCTCTCCTTCTTTCCCTCTTTTCCACTCTCCCCACGTGGTTTCTTTGTTTAAAAGTTTTCCAAAAGTTGCTCGTACGGAGGAAAAGAGTCATGTTTTTCTGAGGCTCCTCTGGACCTGCGGTTGGCGTCAGTCTCGGGAGCTCCTGCCGTTCCCCAGCCGAGCTCCAGGAGCAGGGCCTGCCTCGTCGGTACCCAGTGGGCCCCAGGAAGGCCTGCCCAGCACCGAGGCCCTGTGAGGCAGGCAGAAGGGTCATTCCCAGGCCTGCCCTACGGCTCAGAGCTCGTGCAGGCCCCAGGCCCCAGGGGAGCCTCAGTCATTGCCATGTAGCCTCAGCCTCAAGGAGGTGACAGCTAAGGGAGGATGCTCAGGGCCCCGGGCTGGCAGCAGGCCTTCCCAGGGTCACAGGCCCTGCAACGGCAGGGCCAAGATCTGAATCAGCCAGAGCTGAGAGCCCCACCCAGGGCTTTGGGTGTTTCTGTTGGACCCTGGGAAGTGGGCTACTGAGTGCTTTAGGGCGCTCATGAGCTGACACTGGGGTGTGCCCTGAGGCACTGGCCTGGCCCAGATCTCAGTGTCCTGAGGAGGCCTCTCATGGCCTGATGGCTGGCAGCAGAGGAGGCCAGGCCCTGACGTGCCAGGCAGCACCCCAGCCCCCAGCTGTACCCCGGCGCATTTGCTCTGCTTTCACAAACTTGTCAGCAGTGTTATCACTCTTAAGGCCGCATCTAGGAACCAGGTGGGCTAACTTCTGTGATTCATTCATTCATTTATTCAGTCAACAAACAACTGCAAACAAACAAAATATCTCCCAGAGTGCTTTGGGGACCCAGAGGGGAGAGGCTGGCTGCTGCTCTCCTGGGGCATTCACAAACTGGAGATGGAGGACCCTCGGAGGAAAGGGACCACTACCGGACGGCATGCCTCTGCCTCTGCTTTGGCTAGAAGATTCAGACTGTGGGGCCCAGGGAGCCTCACAGAGAGGTGGGGCTGGAACCCGCTGCCAGGCCTGGGTCAGCCTTCGGTTGGCAGGGAGGGAGACAGCATCTCTGGAGAAAGCACCGAGGTTAGATGAACATTGCGTCCGTAGAACAGAGACTCTCCTGGCACACTGGGTGGACCAGCGGGTGTGAGACCTCTTTGGACACAGGCTATGGCATCAAGCCAAAGATTTGTTACACAGACAAAACCCAGCCACGCTGGGTCTGGTGGTTTGTTCATCTAGTTCCTTGTTCCAGCCTCGAAGGACTGTCTGTGTTGTGGGAGGAGGAGCTGGCTTATCGCTGGGGTTTATTGCAGGGCTATTAATAATGAGCGCCCCCATGCCCCAGGGCGGGGGAGACAGGCTGGGGCCGGCCACCCGGTCCCTGGAGCCCCTTCCTCCTGCCCTGCCAAATTCCTCAGAGCCCAGTGGATAAGATTAGCAGTTTCTACTTCCCAAAGGCCCAGCACTGAATTCTTATCCAGCTCCGGCCTAGTTAACTCGGGTGGGGGTGGAGCCGACCTGCAGTGGGGGCTCAAAGACCCCAGGGAGGGGCCAGGCCAGGGCAGGGGAGAAGCCCCCGTTCAGAGGCAACTTGAGTCCCGAATCCTCGGTGCCATTCTGCAGAGCCTTCTGCCCCCTCCCGGCTTGCAGGCCTATCGTCACCATCCTAAAGACGATTCTAAGGCTGGATACCTGGGTGCTCACACAGCAACGGGAAGGAAGGAGAAAGGGGCAGGGAAGCCAGGTCTGGACACAGCCTGAGAGGCCCCACCTGTCCTGGGCCTCGGCCCTGCTCCCTCCACCCCCTGTCCTCACATCTGTTCTGGCTTGCTCGCTCTCTGGCGCGGCAGGGCCCAGCCTCAGGACTGGCCACGTCCCTGTCCCTCCGTCCCTGTGGCTGGTGACCCACGAGGCCCTATACCCCTCACACACCCTCCGCCTGCCTCGCTGCTCACCCAGACCTTACCTGCCTCTCACCCAGTCTAGTCCGAGCAGAGATGCTGCTGAATTTGCAAGGATTCCCCCTCCCAACCTCCAATCCTCTGTGAGCTCATGGAGGGCTGTCCCGCAGGGCGCCCTTGGGTACCACGTGCGGGCGTGCCTTGAGGCATACAATTGTTTTGTGAGTGTGCAAGATGGGTCTCCACCCCCCAGCTGCTGGCTCCCGGGCTGCACACACATAAACGTCCCTCCCCTCAGCGAGCCTCGGAGAAGGGAGCAGGGCACAGAATGGGTGCTCAGTATTCACGGACTATGAAATGATTCATGCGGTGCGTTTAAAATTCCCTGGGTCAGGCATGAGGAGCCCTGGACTCTAAAACTGCCTCCACTGCCTTGTGCTGTGTGACCTTGGGAAAGTCACCTAACCTCTCTGTAGCGTTCTCATTTCCTACTCCAGGAAGAGATTAGATTAGCCTGTCTCTGCAGAACCTGTTAGGAATGAGGCCAGAAAGAGGCCACAGGTCACAGCAGGGTCAAGTCATTCCTGAGTTCCTCTTGGGAGAGTGCTAGGGCCACCCTGCCCTGAGGCTGGACAGATCCTGGTCCTGCCTGCGATCTCCAGATTCCCAGCAGAGGATGACCTCCCAGCAGCTCTCCTCCAGGAAGGACGCCACCATGTCATCTCTGACTGACCCTTCCCCGCCTTCTCCTGAGCCCCAAACTGCCAAGCTGGCTGGCCTCCCACTTGGAGCAAAGCCCGGCTCTGAACTCAGTGACCCCAGTGAGCTGCCCCACCTCTGCGCTCTGATTTAATCCAAAGACAGAGGTAGGTGAGGGGCCTTCAGGTGACCCTCCCCTTCCTAATGCTGGGGAGGGGCTTCAGGGTTGATTTGTGGGCCTGCCACAGGCAGCGACCTTGTCCAGCACAGGACCCCAAACAGAGTGGTTTTCTAGAAGTGCTGGGGTGGCCTGCAGGCCTCCCCAGTGGCTGGGGGAAGGAGGGCACTGAGTGGATTTTACTGGGTCAAGACTTGGGGCTGGGGGTTGGGATGGGGGCGGCCCTTCCTGGAGTAGACAACACCCACCTTTTGAGGGTTGGAGGGAGAAGGAAGAGCCATGTTAGGATGGAGAGGCAATGTGGCCAGCTCGGTCTCTCTGAGTCCAGCCTCCTGTCAGGGTTCTGTTGTTTCAGGTACTAACCTAAAACGTGCACAGAGCCCCACACCTGGCTTCTGCTCTCCCTACACCAGGGGTTTCCACCCTCGGTGTGGGGGAGACACCTGGAGAGCTTTGACAAACACTGGTGCCAGGACCCACCGCAGAGCCTCTGATTCCATTGGTCTGGGATGCGGCCTGGTTGAGAACCTCTGAATTAGAGACTTACCTGTCTCCAGGTAAGGGGCACCTTCTCCCACACACCTCCCCTCCCCAGCTCCTGCCAGAGGGCACATTGCTCACCTGGGATGCCCACTGACACACTTGGTCTCTCCTGCAGGTGAGGGGCAGCAACCTTACCTGGCCACCTGAGCCAAGCAAGTGAAGCAGCATCTTCTGTTCAGGTGGGAGTGAAGGCTCATACACACCTGCCTGTCAGCCTCAAATTCAAGTCAGACACACAGGGGGGCATCATGGTCTGACCCCCCCTCTATCTAGCACCGGCTGGACAGTGCCCCCCCACCCCCACCCGCTGTCCAGACAACCACCTCCCTGGCAGGAAGAGGTGTGGGTGGCGATGGGCGGCAGCAGCTGGACAGGGCCAGTTCTGCAGGCCGGGCCAGCCTGGGGTGTCCGCTCCTGCACTGCCTGGGCCTCCTCATGGTCTCCAGCCTCACCTTGTGATCTTCCAGTGGCCAGTTGTCAGGCCGTCCCACTGGGGACCTCTCGGTAATGCTGATGCTGTAGACCATCCCCTCCTCTGGCTCCTGCCCTAGCTTCTAGAGCACCTCCTCCCCCAGGTCTCCTCTCCACGGATGCTTCAGTCTCCCTTACCACTTGCCCAAAAGGCAGGGTCTCCTGGGGCCTGTCCAAGTCTCCTAGGAGGGACTTATTCCAAATCATAGCTTCCAATGCTACGTGTACCCCAACTCTTCTCTCCAGCCTGGCCCTCTCTTCTGAGTTCCAGACTGCCGCATCCAGCTGCTTACCGAACGTCTCCCCTAGCGTCCCACAGACATATCCAACCTGCCCACCCCCAACCCGCCCCTCCCCTGGTCCCCTAGCTCAGAAAGCACAGCTTCATCCACCTTGTCCTGTGCTCCTTCCTGCCCCACCACCCAACTAAGCTCTCACTTCATCCCACCACCTAAGTCTCCATTCCATTGACTTCTCTCCACCTCCCTCCACCAGCCTGGTCCAGGCCACCACCATTTCTCACCCAGAACCTGCAATAATCTCATAACTGGATTTCCTGCTTCCCCTTTCATCGCCCCTCAAACCTTTCTCCACATAGCAGCCACTGGGAACTTTGAAACATGGGGGCCTGGATATGCCACTTCCCTGCCTAACACCTCTCCAGGGCTCCCCGCTGCTCTTAGGACAAAGTCCTCTTTACAGAGGTTGCCTTCATCTCCGCCCCTGTCTGCCCTCATCTCCTCCTCCCAATTCCTTCCCCCCACCCCTCCACCCACATTCCAGCCTTTCCTTCTCCTTAGAGTTCTCCAATACACTGTGGTTGACACCTGTGAGACCGTCACACCTGCTCTGGAATGCCCTCCCCTCTTTATCCAGCGAACTTCTATTCATGCCTCAAAACCACACTTGAGTGCCACTTCCCCTGGGAAGCCTTCCAGGACCTCCCAGTTTGTGTGCAGGAATGACTCAGACCGTGTCTGGGTGTTTCACTGTGTGGAGCACATCTGCTCTAGCCTTCAAGCTGGCGACTCTTCTTGTTGCCCGTGGGGAATTTGGAGTTCTACGGGGGGACCACAGAGTGTTCAGAGGAGGGGAGAGAAATCATCACAGAGCCCTGTGTTAACAGAGTGTGGTGGGCAGCCTACACTGGGTGGGGCTTTTTGGTGGGGACTTCTCAGACTTTTTTTTATGAGGAAGATCAGCCCTGAGCTAACATCCATGCTAATCCTCCTCTTTTTGCTGAGGAAGACCGGCTCCGAGCTAACATCTATTGCCAATCCTCCTCCTTTTTTTTTTCCCCCCAAAGCCCCCAGTAGATAGTTGTATGTCATAGCTGCACATCCTTCTAGTTGCTGTATGTGGGACGTGGCCTCAGCATGGCCGGAGAAGCGGTGCGTCGGTGCGCGCCCGGGATCCGAACCCGGGCCGCCAGTAGTGGAGCGCGCGCACTTAACCACTAAGCCACGGGGCCGGCCTGGGACTTGTCAGACTTTTGTGGGATGCAGCTGGCAGAGCCTGCAGTCTTGGGTGAGAATGTGGTAAGGAGCCTTCTCAAGTGAGAAGCAGAGGCCCACCACGAGGGAGCTTTCTGGGATGATGCCCATGGTCTGTATCTTGCTGGTGTTTGGGTTACATGCTGTATTCACTTGTCAAAACTCAGCAAATGTACGCTTAACGATTTGTGCATTTCATTGTGTATATATTTTATATCAAAAGAAAACACACTTTGAACAAAGATTGAACCCTCGTGAACGACACGCATGCTGAAGTATTTAGGGGGAAATGAACTGATGTCTTTGATTTACTTTGAAATGTGTCCTGAAAAGTATGACGGATGGAGAGAGGATGAGAGACGAATGATAAAGCAAGTTCAGTCAGATGTTAACGGGAGAGTCTAGGTGCTGGTAAAATTCACAAACGGTTGTAAAATTCTTTCAACTTTGCTGCATGTTTGAAATTTAAGAAATAACTGTATAATAAAATGCTGGGGTGAGAAAGCCGAGGTCCAGGGCTGGAGATGGTGCAGAGCAGGAGGTGCCTCCTGGCTGCTCCTGGAAGGAGCTCCTGCTCCAGCTCCTCTGAGGGGTCCGGAGACTGTTGGGGTTCATAGTTTGCATTTACAAGTGGTGTAGACTGGATATGCTTTCTCACAAAGCACAGGCCCTGCCATTTTCAACAAACCCCCAGGGTAAAGGACTAGGGGGACTCTACCCGACTATCGCAATCAAGACCAGGTCAGCAGTGCCCCCCACGCTGCCCCCAGCCCCCAGCAGAAGGCTCTTTTAATGTGACTTCTTTCTGCTCCGGGGGTGACGGTTACCCAGCAGGATTCTCCGTGTCCCCGAGTGCCCCCCACTGCACAGTGAGCTCCCTGGGGCAGGGACCACAGCTGATTTTTCTTTGCATCCCCAGTACCCGGCACGGTGCCTGGAACGTACTGGGGGGTTGGAACTCTTCGCTGGGTGAGGGAATGCTCTCGGCTGTTTCGTGCCCCCCAGCCTGGGTGCTCAATGCATGGAGCCAAAGGTGACGCCAGCCCCCAACAGCTGCCAGCAGAGACACCCTAAACTTGCTTCCCAAGTCGGGGGCGGAGCGTGATTAGAGCTCAGACGTCCTATGTCAGGAGCAGCCACCGGTCCAGCCCTCTCGATGCTCCAGAGCTGGCCCCACCCCTCTGGCATCATTCCTACTGCTGCCAACAAGGTCCGTCTGCCCCAGCCACAGGGCTCTAGTCCTGCACTCTACCTACACCTGACACTTGCCAGCCTCTGCACCTTTGCTCCCCCGGCAACTGCTGCCTGGCATGCCTTCTCCACACCCACTGCCTATCTGAACCACCACCAGCCTCCATGGCCCTCTGCCTCCCAACCAGCGCAACGACTGTCTCCTCTGACTCATCCATCACCCACTGGCCTTTCTGCCTGCCAGACACCAATCAAACAGTGTCATTAATTAGTTATTAGGCATTCCCAATGACGTCTTTCATCGTGTCCAGCTGGCGGCCCAAGGTCTACCTGTTACCACACCCCAGCCCTTCCCCAGGGCTCAGCACAGTGCCCAAAGGGACAGACACCCTGGTGAGCTGGTTGACAGAGAGGCCAGGGTTTCAGTCCCAGGCCCAGAACAGGAGCCATTTTTATGAATGAAGCGTCTGAAATTGAAACCTACCAACACGAAGACAGGAGCAATGCCACACATTGCTTCCTGCCCTCCAGCTAGAGACATGTGGCAGTAGAAGCCGAATCTCGTGGTTCGAACTTCTCCAGAGCCTCATCTTCACCTCCTCCTCGACCTGGAAGGGGTCTCACACTTGCCCGTTCCCCCACCTCTGCCGGAGCAGCCTTCTGTAAAGTGATCTTTCTATATTTACTTAAACTTCTATTTAAAGAGGAATTCCTCATAATTACTCAGCCACTGAGAGCCGACACTGTTTAGCTCTGTTTATTTAGTTTCTCCTGGTGATTGGCAAATGTCCTCAGTGGCTTTAAAGAGCAGATATAGACGAATGACCTGTTGGTCATAAAATAAAGTATGATGTTCTTTTCTGTCCTCATGGGAGATGGCATGCGGAGGGGACGTGCCTCTGCATCCCATCTTGTAAAAATGCTAAATCCAGTCATTTCTGAGGTTGGATGAATGAAACAGTTTTATAATTTTTGCAGGGCACCCGTATCATAGGGACGTGAATGTGTATGTGTATACGGTGTGTGTTCAGCACACAGGCTATAAAACAGGTCTCACGTACACACACATTCACACCCACACACAACCTCACAAACAGCAAAAGGCAGACATGCCAACCAAGGGATGAAGCTGGGATTAATACATCTATTTTTTCTTCAAAATGTTTAATTGATATTTGGCTTTTAGTCCAGTAGTAAAACTAAAATAGTAAGTTATTTATGTAGCAATATTCCCAAAGTGCTTCCCTCTCCTCTCCCAACCCCCCCTCACTCCCCTTCTACCCCCACGCCCCACACATGACCTTACAGAACATTCAGGGAAAATCCTGCTACGACAAACCCAGAGAGGAGAGTAGGGCTGGATATCAGTTGTAAAGCTGTGGCCGGTAGCTGGGTTCAGAGATGGTTGGCAATTTGGGGATTTGGGGGAATGGTGTTTCGCTGTGTGCTCTCCAGTTAATCCCCATGAGTTCGAAAGCATGCAGGCAGTAGGGACAATTGTCACGCCTCCCCAAAAGTGACCCGGCCAGCCTAACCCACCACAGCCCCCTGCTTCCCGTGAGCCCTTCTCAGCGCCACCCCACCACAAGCCCTCCAAGACCTGCCTTCTTGGGGGACAGCCTATCTCCACACCCATTTCTCATCCCTTCCCGATGTTTCCCCACCCAGCCCGTCCTTGAGCTGACCCCTCAGTATTGGGGCAGCCCTCGGGGACCCCACCTCCCGCCTTCTCACCAAGTGCTTCTCAGACAGCTCGTGTGGCTGCATTTGCCCTCTGCAGTCAGACTGCCCCTTTGAGGGGGACAGAGCTGTGCCTTGAGCCCCAACAATGTCCCCACATCACCTGGTACATAGAGTGGGGACCAGTGTGGAGTAGCAGGGGACAGCACGTGCTTGTTGCCTTAATGCAGCACAGTTCAGGAGCCCAAGAAATATCTGTTGTCGACCAGGGGCCCTTCCTGGAAATCTCCCTTCTGCGGGGCCAAGACCAAGGCTGGCGGGAGAAGCCATCAGACCCTACTGGCCTGGCCTCCCTTTCTGAATCCACCATGGCTTCGCCTCAAAGCTGGTGAGCAGACCAGAAAGACAGAGCACAGGGCAGACAGCGATGCCGGCCTCGAGCTGACCTGGGATCGGCCGAGGAGTAGATGACACAGCCCCCATCGGCTCCTCTGTTCCAAAAATGGTTGACAGGGCATCGTCTGAGTGCCATGCTGGTCTCCAGTTTGTGAAGATCCCTCCTTCACTTCCTGCTCTTTCGGTGGTCTTGCTTCCCGGAAAACCAAGAGCACCATTTCTAGACAAGAGGTTGGCCCCTGTGTTCATAGCAGCATTATTCACAGTATCCACCACGTGGAAGCAACCCAAGTGCCCGTCAACTGATGAATGAATAAAGAAGATGTGGTATATATATATATACTACTCAGCCATAGAAAAGACAAAATCGTGCCATTTGTGACAACATGGATGGACCTTGAGGGTATTATGCTGAGTGAAATAAGTCAGAGAGAGGAAGACAAATATCATATGATTTCATTCATATGTGGAAGATAAACAAACAAACACATAGAGAAAGAGAACAGATTAGTGGTTACCAGAGGGGAAGGGGGTGGGGGAGGGCAAAATGGGTAAAGGGGTACATATGTATGGTGACGGATAAAAACTAGACTATTAGTGGTGAACACTATATGAACACAATGTAGTCTATACAGAAACTGATATATAATAATGTACACCTGAAATTTACACAATAAGCCACTAAGACCTCAATAAAATAAAAAAAAGAGATTGGCATTTTTTTGGCTTGAATTAGTAAGTCATTCAACAAACATTTATTGAGCACCTACGATCTTCCACTTAGACTCTGTTTAAGTGTCAGTGAACAGGAGGTGGATGGCTGCTCCCATGGGATTTACAGTCTAGCATGAGGGTTCCCAAATTCTAGGGGCATTGGAATCACCTGGGGGGCTTGTGAAAACACAGAATGTTGGGACCCCAGCCCAGAGTTTCAGATTCAGATGTCTGGGGCGTGACCTGAGAATTTGCTTGTCTAGAAAGTTCCCAGGTGCTGCTAATGCTGCTGGTCTAGGGACCACATTCTGCAAACCACTGGTTGAGCAAATCCCCGAAGGAACAGGAGCCAGGGCAGTGTTTTAAGGAGAAAAGACTGGTGGTCCAGAAAAACACAAGGGGGCCTGAGGAGCCAGCAGCAAGTGGCCTACTGACTCTCACATATCAGAGCCTGGCGATTTCATCGGAAAAGCCGCAGGACTGGATGATCTCTAAGATCCTTTCTAGGCCTCATTTTCTGGAGGATGGGTGAATTCGCCTGAGGGAAGGCGATGGCATTTCCAGGAGTGGGCTTGTGAGCAAGGCGGGGATCCTGGGGCAGAAGATTCTGGAAACCATCAAGGTTGGGCTAGTGTTGGAGAAGAGAAGGCTTTGAGCCTTTCTCTACCTCCCCCGCTTGTCCTGCCTTCAGCCTCCTCCTCCGGGGCACCACCCTACCCCCCAGCCCCCAGAGAGACCTGGGAGCTTTCACTGCCCACAACACCTACGGTTTTAGAATCTGGAGAGCAGATGCCTCTCCTTGCTAAGCAACTCGTGAAACAAACAGTTTGCTTCAGGGCTTTCTTCTTTGAAGCTGTCTCTGTTGTTGGGGTGGGGAGATGCGTGTACAGATAAGCTTCTCAAAGTGATGACATCACGAGAATAATAAAAATGCAACTTCGCATTCTGTGCCTTGCACCTCTAAGGCATGTTCTTCAACATAGTCACAGGTCGATTCCCCTTATTACCAGCTCCAGGAGCTGGGCTGGAAGCAGGGAAGGGGAGCCCACTACAACAGGGGGCTCTGCTGCAGCTCGCTGAGGGGCTTGGGGCAAGCTGCCTTACCTCCCAGGCTCTCAGTTTCCCCATCTTAAAAATGGGCCAAGCTAGTTTTAAGGGGCATGACTGTTCCCAATTGCATACATAGAACTGATTTTAACTGGGTGTTTGACCAAAGCTTTGCTCAATGGAATTTTCACGGCAGTGGTGTTTATTGTAAATCAATTTGACCTGGATACACATAAGTAAATTTTTTTCTTCTGTGACAGTAAGGGTTCAGAGGTTGCTCCAGCTTTTGGGGGTCCCTGAAGCCTACACACTTTGTGAGGGTGTCTCCTCAAGAAAAATACTACAGAATCACTAACCAAAATGAGGTGCAGGGCCCTGGCAGGGGCCCAGGCTCTGAGACGCCCTGAGGCTCAAGCTTCTTAGCTCCACATTATATCCCCTCTGCGTGTGGTTAAAGGCCGACCGTTGTCCAGGGCAAAAATCAGGGTCTGGAGCACTGGACACCCTTGAGACTGTCATGGGCTTGAGTTGGCACTTTGCAAACCTGAGTGTCTCCCGCGCCCATCCTGTCCTGGCCCGTGTTTTGGCCTCGACACTGCGGTTGCCTGGCAACCGTCTATCCTATAGGAATTCACACTCGTTCTTCCAGGCAGACGCACATTTAATTTCAGACCCAGAGTGCTCGGTGACGTGGGGTGTCACCACCCTGCACCCTCACAGAAATAACCTGAAGCACTGAGTCAAAAGTAGCTGGGAGAACTGATACCCACATTTGATCTTATTCCCCTAAAATAGCTTGGTCCTGTTTATGGGGCTGCTGTGAGAGAGGGGACGTGGGAGCCTGGCTGTGCTCACAGCTTCCTCCCTCCTGCCGGGCGCTTGCGTCTCTGTGGTCATCGCCAGAGACACTCGCAGTGACTCAGGGCCATGGACATGATGTAACACCCCTGGCTCCCGGATGGGGTGATGGGGAACGTGTGACAGCCTTGAAATTCCAGGCAGGACCCTTGGTGCCCGCCTGCCAGATCTTGACCAAGGTCAGGTGCGGCTGAGAGCTGGACTCAAGCCTTGTGGTTGGGGCTGGGGAAGGCGTCCTGGTCGCTGGGCCAGAGCTTCCACTGAGGACGGGCCCAGGCCTTGGCCCCATGGGAACGCACATCAGTCCATTCTCTAGAGCGGCAGTTCTCAGCCTTGGCCCCACACCGGCATCGCCTGGGGAGCTTTAAAAAATATGGATCTGATATAACAGTGAGATTCTAAGGTGCAGCCAAGGTTGAGACCAGGGGCTCCTGCCCAATGTCACCCCCCGACCAGCTGCTGGGCTTTTCTCTTTCGGCAAGTGTCTCTGGGGCCCCAGGTACCCCCTGGGTTCTGACACCCCAGGGCCCTCTCCTGACTTGAGCAGAGCTGCCTGTCCCACCCAAAGGCCACATTCCTCAGGCTCCCAGGCCCTCAGTCGGGCATCAGGTCTTAGCTGCCAGCCTACTGTGTGCCCTGCCCAGGGTCAGGCTCCCCTTGTGGGCACACATGGCCCTCTAGGGGGCTGGGGAAGAGGTAAGACCCCTAGGAAAGTGCTGGATTGGGACTGGGGTGGGAGAAGGTAGTGCCTTCACGGGTGCTGGGTGATGAGAATGGAGGTAACAGTTGGCTGTTGGGCTCTGAAAATGTAATCAAGGCAGGTGCATATTGGTAAACAAAGAGCGCTAAGCTCACAAACAAGCAAGCATAAGCTATCCACTAAATAAGATTTTAGAATTTGTTCATTGGTCAGTTTATTTTTTATTGTAAAAGACACATATAAAATTTAACCTCTTCGCCATCTTTTAATGTACTGTACCATAGTGCTAAGTATATTCACATTGTTATGTCACAGATCTCCAGAACATTTTCGTCTTGCATGACGGAAACTCTATACCTATCAAACAACTCCCCATTTCCACCCTCAGCCCCTGCAACTACCATTTTACTTTCTGTTTCCATGATTTTGACTATTCTAGATATTTCATATAAGTGGAATCATAGAGTATTTGTCCTTTTGTGACTAGCTTATTTCACTCAGCATAATGTCCTGAAGGTTTATCTATGTTGTAGTATGTGAAGTGATTTCCTTCTTTCTTGAGGCTGGATAATACTCCCTTCTATATGTATATACCATATTTTCTTTATTCATTAATCTGTCAGTGGACATTTGGACTGCTTCCACCTCTTGGCTATTGTGAATAATGCTTCAGTGAACATGTGTGTACAAATATTTCAAGACCCTGCTTTAAATTCTTTTGGATAAATACTCAGAAGTGGGATTGCTGGATCATGCGGTATTTCTATTTTTAGTTTTTTGAGGCACCTCTGTACTGTTTTCCACAGTGGCTGTGCCATTTTACATTCTCACCAGCAGTGCACCAGCGTTCCAATCATCAACACTTATTTTCTTTCTTCTTCTTTTTTTTTTTATTGTGGCCATCCTCATGGGTGTGAGGTGATATCTCATTGTGGTTTTGACTTACATTTCTTTAGTGATTGAGCATCTTTTCACATGCTTGTTGGCCGTTCATATATCTTCTTTGGAGAAATGTCTATTCAGGTCCTTTTCCCATTTATTTTTTTTTTAAAGATTTTATTTATTTATTTTTCCCCCAAAGCCCCAGTACATAGTTGTCTGTCCTAGCTGCACATCCTTCTAGTTGCTGTATGTGGGACGCGGCCTCAGCATGGCTGGAGGAGTGGTGCCTCGGTGCGCACCCGGGATCCGAACCCGGGCCGCCGGCAGCGGAGCGCACGCACTTAACCGCTAAGCCACGGGGCCGGCCCCCTTTTCCCATTTTTAAAATCAGTTACTTGATTTTTTTGTTGTTGAGTTGTAGGAGTTTCTTATACATTCTGGATATTAACCCTTTATCTGATATTTGATTTGCAATTATTTTCTCCCATCTTACATGTTGCCTTTTCCCTCTGTTGACTGTTTCCCTTAATGTGCAGATCAGTTTTTAAGTATAATATGGAGCTGGCCAAATAATCAAAGAGCACAAAAGAATCAATTAATTGCATTTTCTTTCCTTTTTTTTTTTGTGAGGAAGATCGGCCCTGGGCTAACATCCATGCCCATCTTCCTCTACTTTATATGGGACGCTGCCACAGCATGGCTCGACAAGTGGTGCGTTGGTGTGCGCCCGGGATCCGAACCGGCGAACTCCGGGCCGCCGCAGCGGAGAGCACACACTTAACTGCTTTCGCCACTGGGCTGGCCCCAAATTGCATTTTCTGTAATAAAATTCAGACCTCAAAATTGAGAAAAAAAATCAAAATCAACATTACACTTGCCAATTAATTCTAGCAACAAGTCTACAATAATTAATTTGTAGTAAATTTTTTAGAAAAGGAGTTGGTTGTTGGAGCTTGACTCCAAGATTGTCCCCCAGCACCTCACATGGAGTCACATGGACTCCCCACCATCCAGAGGAGCAAGCTGCCAAGTGAGGGTCTGTCCTCCAGGGAAGAAGGATCTAGATCTTCGTTCCTGGGAAGAAGCAAGTGCTGGGTGCTTCTTGGTTGCATCTAGCTTCCTGCAAAGTTGTTGGCAGTAACAGGGGTCCAGGGCCCTAGGGGAGCCTGGCCCACCACTCAAAGTTGGAGTGGGGGGATGGTTAATGTTATGTGTCAACTTGTCTTGGCTAAAGGATGAGCTGGTAAAACATTATTTCTGTGTGTGTCTGTGAGGGTGTTTCTGGAAGAGATTAGCGTTTGAATCAGTAGACTGAGTAAAAAAAATCACCCTCACCAATGAGGGTGGGCATCATCCAATCCTCCAAGGGCCTGGACAGAACAAAAAGGTGGAGGAAGCGAGGATTCACTCTCTCTGCTTGAGCCGAGACATCCCTCTTCTCCTGCCCTCAGACATCAGCGCTCCTGGTTCTCAGGCCTTCAGACTCAAACCTCTGATTCTCGGGCCTTCGGACTTACACCATCAGCCCTGTTTCTCTAGAGACGCTGACTAATACCAGCGGGGAGCAGCCCCCCTGCGTGCGGGACACACAGGGCTTCCCCGCCAGGGCTGGGCCAGCACAGCCACCTGGACACGTCTCGGCCCCTCCACAGGCCTCTAGAGGCCCACTGGGGACCTTCTTCCCCTCCCCCGTGTCCACCCCTCAATTCCTCAGCCTGCGTGAAGTCACACTGGCAGATTCCAACCTGCCTCAGGCCCCACTGTGCTCTCCTGGTCTCCTTTCTTCTCCACACCTTTGCCTCACGTCTCCCTGAGGCCATCTGGGCCCGGTCCATTGGGCCAGCTCCAGTCCTAGTGACGGAGGGGTCGCCCCTTCCTCCCGAGTGGAAATGTGGAGGTACGAACACCAGACCCTCGGTTTCCTCTTCTGTGGAGCCGGAGTGAGTTCTCTGCCCCGTCAGGCGTCAAAGGCTGAGGTGCATCCTGAGGCAGGCGCTGCTGGTGATGGAGGACACAGGCCCTGGGCCGGCTCGCAGTCAGCACTCAGCTCCAGAACTGTTCACGAGGCTGTTGAATCCGAGGCTCGGATAAGCCGAAGCCCCAGGCATGTTCCTAAGGCGCCTCTCCCAGCTGCACCCAGGAAAGGCGCTCTGGGAAGGGGGCCTGGAGCCCTAGGCCCAGCCCTACCTCAATCATTAACTTGCCTTTGCCTCCTCAGTCAGTCACTCAGCTGCCCCGGGCCTCAGTTTTCCTCATCTACAAAGTGGGAAGAATGACACTCCTTTCATCTAACTCACCACTTAAATATAAAAATTTCTTTGGTCTATTTAAAAATTACTCACATTGGGGCCAGCCCAGTGGCACAGTGGTTAAGTGCGCACACTCCACTGTGGTGGCCCAGGGTTCGCAGGTTTGGATCCCGGGCACACACCAGTGCACCACTTGTCAGGCCATGCTGTGGCAGCGTCCCATGTAAAGCAGATGAAGATGGGCACCAATGTTAGCCCAGGGCTAATCTTCCTCAGCAAAAAGAGGAGGATTGGCAATGCACGTTAGCTCAGGGCTAGTCTTCCTCACTGAAAAAAAAAATTACTCAGATAATATACGGTAAATGTTGGCTATAAAAGGTTTAGACATAGCGAGCCCTCGTCCCCTTTTCCAGGGCTGGCAGCAAGCACCCTTTCCTTGCATTCACGGGCATCTCTGTACCCACATCCCTGTTCACGTGTATCGACTTTGTGGGCCTTTCTTCACTCGTTCTCTGATTGTCTTTCCTAGCTCACCACCGTATCTCAGAGGGCTTTCCACGGTACCTGGGGTCTCCTTGTGCTTTTCAATGGTGCAGTGTCATTCCAGAGTTGGCAAGGACTGTACTTATTCCCCTAGTCTTCTTTTGATGGAAAAGTACCCTGAAAAGATAAAGCTCTCAGGAAACACCAGGGATCCTGGGATGGGGGAGGAAGGGACAGGAAGGCGGAAGTGGGGGAGAAGAGGGAGCTGTTTGGTCCTTTCCATGCAATTCCGTTCTAAGAACAGTTGTCTCAAATAATTAGATCTCCATCCCCTACGTGGGCCCAGTGAATTGGGCTGGTGGAGTGGAGTGTGACAGCCGGGGGCCTGGTAGAGCAGGGCGTGCCTTGAGGCTGGGGCCCTCTGTAGCCTTCAGAGTGCCTGGATCTGGGGGTCCAGCCTGGAGTTTTTTCTCCCCTGTGCTCAGGGGCTCAGACCCCTCTAACAAGGCCGGCAGCGTCACGCCCTTTTGCATAACCCAAGGCTCCGCCTGGATCTGGACTCTATGCCGTTCCTGGGCAGAGCGTGGGCCTTCGGGGGTGCATGAGAGAATGGGCTCAGGACATAGCTTTCTCAGGCCCCAGGCCCCAGGGTGGAGACCAGCTCTGGACTGTCTCTCCTCAAGGGTCTGCAATGTGTGTGTTTTACTTGACTCTGAGCCTATCCCAACTGAGACCTGAGGCCTGTCCCCCAACCCAGGCCTCTGAGGCAGCTGCTCCCTGGCAGGGGTGAGGGGGGCTGGAGGTGGGCCTGAGAGGAAGCCAGGAAAGGAGAAAGAAGGTGGGGGTCAGTTAGGCAGTCTGTGGGGTACTTAGGGGAATATACCCACATGCCCCCACCCAGTACACTCCTGGCTTCATATGCCCCCAAGCTAGCACGTACAAAGCATGGGAAACAATTTTAGAGCGTAGTGAATAAGTTATGTCAGTGACATATGTGAGCGACAGGACCCTCAGGTGTAGAATGGGGCTGCAATATTTTCTCTTCCCTCAGCGTGCGTTTGTGAAGAGTGAGAATGAAGAATTTCTGCAGAAACACCTTGCAGTGTCTGAAGAGCTTTCTTTGTGTTGGGGTACCCTCGAACCTGCCTCAAGGGAGGAAGACGGCTGTCGTTTCTCCAAGGCGCTGGCAGCGCCTGGCACACAGCCCAGCCCAGAGCTGGCCCTCAAAAGACGCCTGAATGAATGCGTGGCTGGGTCAGTTATGAACCTGAAAGAATGATGTGAATCAAAACAACCTCTGTGTTACTGGACCCAGCAGTCGGCCCTCAATCTTCACCTTGTTGGATCTATCAGCAGCATTCAAGGAGGGTCACCCTCCTTGCCTCACCCAGCACAACACTCCTGCTTTTCCCCTCCCACTACCTCCTCCTCCTCCCTCCCCTCTTCTTCTTCCTCCCCCGCTGCATCCATCTTTTCTCTCTGCCCTTTCCTTACTTGGGCTCTGCCCTCCTTCAGCTACAGGAAGGAGATTCCCGTGGTCTCATCCAACCTCAACTGTCTCCTGACAAGGCCCACATTCGTCCTCCAGCCCAGCCATCTCCAAACTCCAGGCTCATCCATCCAACAGCTCCTTTGACCCCTCCACAGGGATGTCCAATGACCTTATCAAACGCAGCAGGGCAAACCTCAACTCCTGAGCTCCCCCACACTGTTCCCCGGGAGGGTTCCCAGCTTTGTCAATGGCAACTCCATCCTTGTGGGACTCAGGCTAAAACTCCTGCTGTCATCCTTGACCTGTCCTCTCTCTCATACTTCATGTCCAATCTGTCAGGAAATCCCATTGACTTCGGCTTCAAAGTATAGCCAGAATCCAACCACTTCCCCCACCTCCATGACCACGGTAATCTCATCTGAGAATTTCCATTACTCACCAGTGTCCCTGTGTCTGCCCTTATCCCCTACAGTCTAATCTCAACATAGAAGCCAGAGTATCCTTGTAAAATGCAAGCCCATCACGCCTCTGCTCCAAACCCTAAACCCTCTAATGGCTCCCCATCTCATCCAGAGTAAAACCCGAAGACCTGACAGTTGTCTGTTACAATGATTCTCAAAGCAGGGTCCCCAGACCAGCTGCATCCATGCCTGGGAACTTGTTAGAAATGCACATTCTCAGGCCCCGCCCTAGACCGACTAAATCTAAGACTCTGGGGGTGGGCCAGCAGCAATCTGTTTTATAAGCCCACCAGGTAATTCGGATGCACACTTAAGTTTGAGAACTACTGATCTAATACCCTGTCTGGCCCTACTGCCTCCCTGACCTCATCCCCTCCATTCCCCCATCAATTACGGCCAGACATGGCTTAAACTCATTCTAAGGAACGAGCCGTTAGGCGGTATTATCGTTGTACGAACATCACGGAGTGTATTACACAAACCTAGATGGTACAGCCTACTACACACTTAGGCTCTGTGCACTCATCTTACAGGACCACCATCATATATGCAGTCCGTCGTTGACTGAAACGTCATTATGCAGCGCATGACTGTACTTCATTCCAGCCAAGCAGGCCTCTTTGTTGACCCCCAAACACTGCAGACACATCCCTGCCCTGGGGCCTTTGTCCTGGCTGTCTACTCTGCCCACTCACCTCCTTCAAGTCTTAGCTCAGTGTCACCTTCTCAAGTGGGCCTTCCCTTCCCACCTATTTAAATCTTCAACTCTGTTTTTCATTATAGCATGAATTACCTTCTAACGTTTCATACAATTTACTTATTTATGACATTTCTTGCTTAGAGGCTAACTTCTCCCACCAGAATGTCAGCTCTGCTCAGGCAGAGATTTGCATCTTGTGTTCACTGCTGACCCTGAGCGCCAATCAAGGAGCCTGGCTCAGGGTGTGTTTGTTGAATGAATGAACGAAAGTCCACATAACCCCAGCAAGTAAAAACTACCATTTATTGAGCACATATTTTGTTCTGACCTTTTTTCAAACATTCGCTCTAATTTTCTCAAAATCCCTGCGAGGTATGCAGCACAATCTCCATTTTACGGCTAGAGAACTGGACTCAGAGAAGTAAAGCGTTTGTCAAAAGTTGCCCAGCTAGAGGGGTTGGTGTTTGGTTTCTTTCTGATTTGGAAGCCTCTGCTCTTTCCCTGATGACAGGCAGCTACTCCTAAAAGCCCTTTACCCATCCCCCCAAAAGGCCACTGCAGCCCCCCAGCAGGAGGTGACACACAGTATGGCCAAACCCAGCATGTCCCAGAAACATACAGTACATCGTAACACAGGACCCAGCCCACTGGGCCCCGTCCCTCTGTGGATAAGGGCACAGAGATGGGAGCACCCGGCTCCCCGGAGTCTGCTGGTGGCGAGGAGGGGGCTGGGGAGCCCGTGGGCTGGTGTGGCGGTCGGGCCGCCATCCAGCTCTCTCTAGATTGTCATGTAGCCCTTTAGAGAATGTGCCCCTTCCCCCAGTCTCTAAGCAACCGCCTTCAGCAGCGGCAGGAAACGATCCATTAATGATACGTTAGGAAACCCTTACTGAAAATAATTACACCCTCCTCTGAGCACGACGTGTCAAAACATGCTTGGAGCACTGTCAGTTCAGGCAAAGCCGGGAGGCCGGCCCCTTCCCTCCAGCCCCTGTCCTCCCACTCACTCTCCTCAACCTGGCATTTCTTCTGCTTACAGATCCACAGATCCACAAAATCCACACCCCATTTCTTTTTTTTTTTTTAATAATTTCATTTATTTATTCATTTTTTCCCCCAAAGCCCCAGTAGATAGTTGTATGTCATAGCTGCACATCCTTCTAGTTGCTGTATGTGGGACACGGCCTCAGCGTGGCCGGAGAAGCGGTGCGTCGGTGCGTGCCCGGGATCCAAACCCGGGCCGCCAGCAGCGGAGCACGCGCGCTTAACCGCTAAGCCACGGGACTGGCCCTACACCCCATTTCTTTTATAAACCTCACTACTTAGCTGTCACAGGGCTCAGAGGATGAACACCATGTTTTCAGAAGGCTTGAAACCAGGGCTGCCCTGGGAAACCCAGGATGGGTGTCATCGTAGCTGGGGGACCTGATTCTGATTCCTGTGGTGGGGTTTGCGGAACCACTTGGGGCTTAGCGCTCAGGCAGACCCCAACCCCTGCGTGACCTCAAGCCACGCATTTGACCTCTTTGCGCCTCAGTTTCCTCCTATGTAAAATGGCCTTAACAACTTTGTAGGGTTGCCATACTTAAATGACATTTAAGCGATAGGACTTACTCTGTGTAAGGGAACTTGGCACATCATAGGGGCTTCACGTAGGTGCTTGACAGTCTTATAGGACAAATGTGAATTAGTAGTGAAAGATAAAATACAGCGCACAACTTAGTAGTGAAGAAGTTTAGAAGAGGAGAGCTGGTGGATTTGCAAAGTCAGAGGGACAGGTGGGGAGACAGCGAGGGTGGGTCTGACCAGAGAGAGAGAGAAATGCTTAGCAACATCCAAGAGCATCTCCTTCACTTACTTCGCGGCTCCCTCATCAGAATTCAGGCTCCCTGCGGACCGGACTTCCCTCTGTCTGGTTCTCGTCCTCCCACTGCCTGCCCCCAGGAGATGCTCATGGATAGCTGTTGAAGGAAGAAAGGAAAAGGATGAGATGGAAAAGAAAAACGATTGGCAAGACCCATCATGCAGGGTCCCAAACCCCAGGCCTCGGAGCTGACTTTGGAGGCCGTGGGAGATGGGAAGACTTTTGGTTACACTGGGTACGTGTATAAAAAATGTTTCTCTGTACATTCCTTCCAGGGGAAAAGTCTGGAAGGATTCACTCTACACTGTTAAGAGGGGTAGTCCGGAGAGGGGAGGGAGAGTGAGGGTTTTTAAAATTTTACTTTATATACATCCCTATTGTTTGAATTTCAAAATAACAAGTATTTTTGTAACTTTTTTAAAAAAATCAACAAATTTTAAGAAAATTGGGAACAACTGGGGCAGGGAATGAGGCGGCGCATTGGTGGGTGGGGAGGTCAGCTTTCATTGTCCTGGAGGAAGGGTCAGGTGCCCCCTCCCACTCCTTCAGGAAAGGCCAGGGCTGTGGGGCCTGGAGGACGAGCAAGTCTCTGGCTTCTCTGAGGGACAGCGTGTTGGACAGTCCAGTGGTTCCCAAGGAAGGCTGACCGCCATAAGGGGAGCAGAGGACGGTGGCTCTCCCTCTCCCTGCTCCACCTGGGTCACCCACAGCTGGAGGGAGAACTACCCACACCATCAGCTGTTGACTTTGGGGCCCAGGGTGAGACTGCAGAGGGACCTGTAACCTCTAAGAAGCAGATTGTCACTCCTCGCACCCACACACACATCCTCTTTCTTTGCAAATAAGGCCTGGTTCCAGTCTTCCAAGGCCATGACAAAATGGCGGGCGGGGCATTGTCGGAAGCAGGGCCAAGGGCAGGGGCTCCTGAGCACCTTCAAGGTGAGTGGGGGTCTCCTGGCGGACAGGGCAGGCTGGCTGCTGTTCTGGGAAGGAGAAGCCAGAGGCGGAGGCTGAGGCCTGCCCCAGAGTAGGTTTCAGCAACAGGCTTAGGCTGGGTGGGGAAAGAGGGCTGGCGGGAGCCAAGGCTGGAGAGCCTGGACCCCGCTCAGGGGCTTCATCCTGAGGGCTCTGGGGGGGGACGCAGGGCCCCATGGTCTCTGCATTTCAGAAAGATGCAAACCTGGAGGAGGCCTGCAGAGGAGGGCAGGCAGCTGGCTTCCCGGCTGAGGACCACACCCCACAGCCTGTGGGGGGTTTTGAGAGGACACATTTTCCTCTACGACTTGTTTTTTCACTCAACAGCACGATACCTTGGAAATTCCTTGTAACGAATATAATGCCTGAGATTCACAGGGCGAAGTACCATAATTTATTAGAGCAACGTGTTATTAATGGGCACTCAGGTTGTCTCTAATTTTTTGCTAATTCAGACAACGCTGTGTGAACATCTTTCCAAAACCATCCTCGTGAGCTTGTGCAAGTGCTTTTGTGCAATATTTCCTGGACGGGAATTGCTGGGTCAAAAGTTAGGTGGATTTAAGCATTGGAGAGCTGTTGCTAAATTAACCCCTAAAATGGTAGCACCAATTTACTCTCAAACTGAGGGTGCATGCTAACGTTTTCTCATATCCCTCCCAGCATCGTGTATTATCAATCTTTTAATTTTTTTCCAAACTGATAGAGGAAAAATATCTCACTGGTGTCAGTTTGCATTTCTTCTGATTACTGGAAAAAATAAGCATCTTTTCTTTTTTTTTTTTTTAATTTTTTTTATTTATTTTTCCCCCAAAGCCGCAGTAGATAGTTGTATGTCATAGTTGCACATCCTTCTAGTTGCTGTATGTGGGACGCGGCCTCAGCATGGCCGGAGAAGCGGTGCGTCGGTGCATGCCCAGGATCCGAACCCGGGCCGCCAGCATCAGAGTGCGAGCACTTAACCGCTAAGCCACGGGGCCGGCCCTAAGCATCTTTTCATACGTTTATGGACCATTTTATTTTCTTTTGGAAATTTCATCTCCCTATCTTTCTTTGGCTTTATTTCTATTGGGTTATCTTTTTTCTCGTGTATAGATTCAGGACACAAATCTTTTATATTTTACATATGGTGCAAATATATATTTTATCCTGTGTGTCATTTGTCTTGGAACTTTGTTTGTGAGGTCTTTTGTCCCCCTCTTTCAGTTTCTAAATAGCCAAAGTATTCCTTTCTGCTTTCTGGGTGTCCGCACCTCCTAAATCCTACCCCTCAGGGTAAAAATGATGAGGACTCAGACCTTGTTGGTACCAGAGCTCAGCCCCGGGGCTTACCCTGAGAGAGGCATTTTGTGAGTCAGAAGCACTGGGACCCCAGGCCTCTGGCTGCCCCTGGAACAGCCCCTCCTGCCCTCAGGAGCCTTCCCCCAGGGCTGCAGACATACTCCCTGGCCCACCCCCAGCCCAGGAGGGAAAGCGAGCAGGAGCCTCAGGACAGGATTTGCTCTGCCCCTCAAGACACCATCCTGCTGGGAGAGGAGAGGGCAGGGCAGCACTGGCTCCAAGGCGCCCAGATAGGGGAGATATGTTAATGGACTTTTCCGGAGGGAATGGGGCTCCTGCTCCAGTGGACAAACCAACTGATCGCAGCACAAGTCCGGCGGAGACGCCAGCCTTGTCTCTGGAGGGCGCCTCCAGAAAATGGGTCAGCAGAGGCCGCCTCTGGAGCACAGCCTCCCCGCCTCCAGGCCAGCCTCACTCAGCAGGAATGACCACAGCTGCCCTTCATTTGTTAAACATTTGGGGTTTTCCCCATTATAAAAGTACTCTGTACTGCATACAAAAATCACACCCATCACAGAAGTGAACCACGTGGGAAACGCCCACGCCAGGCCTAGGGTCTGTACGGAGCTGGTCAGTTTTTCTCCCTTCCTGAGTCTCCTTTCCCAGCAGTTCCAAAAAAGCATCCATATCATCCCGATTTTCAGACGATTTGGCATAATGTTACACAAAATACTTCCTAACAACCTAAAAGTCGCGGGCTTATCTGTGGTCGGGCTCCCTTTCCTGGCTCTATTGTTGTGAAGTTTTTTTTTTCCTTCCTCTTTTTAAAAACCTTTCTTATCACGAAATAGGCACAGATAAAAGGGCATTTAAGACAAATGTCCAGCTGAATAAAGGATTAGAAAGGAAACGCCCGCAACCACCACACAGATCGTGGGAATGTTTCCAGCACCCCAGAAGCCACCCGTGGGGCCTGGAGTCCCTCCTGGGCCCAGCCTCCTCTGGCCCCACCAAAGGGAACCGCTGTCCTGATTTCGCGGTGATCACTCCTTGCTTTCCTGTGCGTTTGTCCTGCGATGGTTTGGCTTTGCCTGTTTGTATCTCTGTTTTATTCCCTGGGGTGGGCTTGCTGGGCAAGGTCCATTGCCTAGTTTTTTCAAGGATGGCCCACTGGGCCCCTGCTGCAGTCCCCCGGCCTCCCCCCTCACCCCCTCCTCCCAAGTGCCCTGCCAGGGCCCACACTGCACCCCACAGAGAGAGCCACCCTGGCCTCCAGGCTCATCATCCACAGAGGGGAATTCCTTCTCCGTCCCTCACCACTGCACAACCTCGGGCAGGTTCTTAAATGCTTTAAGCCTCAGTGTCTTCTCTATAAAGTGAGTTATTGGGAGGATGGACTGTGTTAGCACCCAGCGAGTGTTTGGCCCAGTTTCTGGCATTTAGTAAGCAGGACACAAATGTTGGCTTTTATCCTTGAAACTTCCCACCTCCCTACCTTGGCTACTCCTGTTCCCAGCGCTTGGTGTGCTTTTTCCTTCCCTCTGCACGGGAGTCTCTTGCTTCTCCCTCGCAGCCTCATCCGAATGCGGCAGCTTTTACGGCGACTTGCCCCTCCAGCACTTTCTCCACGCACTGCACTCCTACGTTCTAAAAGGCTAACAAAAATCTCTGCCATTTATTGGGCAACTACTTCACGCAGGCTCTTTCTACATGTTTTCTGTCATTCTTAAATCACCTATGAGAAGTAGATTATAGCTCTGTTTTTTTTTTTTAAAGATTTTATTTATTTTATTTTTCCCCCCAAAGCCCCAGTGGATAGTTGTATGTCGTAGCTGCACATCCTTCTAGTTGCTGTATGTGGGACTCGGCCTCAGGATGGACGGAGAAGTGGTGCCTTGATGCGCACCCGGGATCCGAACCCGGGCCACCAGCATCGCAGCGCGCGCACTTAACCACCAAGCCACAGGGCCGGCCTATAGCTCTGTTTTATAGATGAGCAAATTGAGGCTCACAGGGGTTAAGAGACTTTGCCCAAGGTCACAGAGTTGGTGAGTGACCAAGCTGG
This sequence comes from Ceratotherium simum simum, assembly GCF_057802395.1. Classification (NCBI taxonomy): domain Eukaryota; kingdom Metazoa; phylum Chordata; class Mammalia; order Perissodactyla; family Rhinocerotidae; genus Ceratotherium; species Ceratotherium simum. The sequence goes on from NC_141913.1 coordinate 38,054,536, forward strand.
GAATCAAATCAAAGAGGGCGGAATCCCGGTGCCCCTGGGCATGTTCGCAAAGTCAGCTTTCCCTTGGGGCGCAGAGGCATGGTGCAGGTGGGATATGAGCCCCACAGGCCCCCTGGCGTCCTTTGATAAGTCATGGACAGGACAGGTCCGTAGGAGTCCCACGTGCCCCACGCCCAAGAACTGGTCTGGCCATGCCTGGGGAGAAGGGGTGGTCCCCTGCAAAAATGCATGCTCAGACGCCCCAGAATCTAATTTACCTTGGAGGGCCTAGAACCTTCTATGAACCATTTATACCTTCTGAGCCCTAGCACAGGCCAAGACCCTAGGGGTCTTATTACTCCGTTCATTGTAGTTGTGGTCATTGTAAAGCCAGCCGCCTTGACCTTCTTGACCTCGAGGGACTGTATAAAGAAGTAGCCGAGGGCTCCAGAGTCAGACAGTTTGGATTCAAGTCCCAGCTCAGTCATTTCTGTTTGTGCTACCTTCAGCAAGTTGCTCTTCTATGCTTGTTTTCTCATCTACAAAATTGTGATTAAAGGTACCACTTACCTCCTAAGGTTGTTATCAGGAGTAAAGGAGTTTATACACACTCAGTACTGTGGGCGTTTGTGGAGGCTTGCCTGCAAACCAATGACCAAGGATCCTGAGGGCTCTGGAGGCCCCAGCGGGTCCCAGCTCTGCCACAGACGGTCAGGCCACGGAGCAACATCCATGAGGACGCATTACTGTGGGTCTCAAGCCTTCCCTGGGCCTAGGCCTATCCCAAGGCAGGTGGCCCCATCTAACCCAGCTGCCTGGAGAGAGGAGAGAAGGCACATACGGGAAACTAACCTTGGTTGAGCACCTCGTGTGTGCTGAACCATATGGGAGGTGCTTTGCAAACATTTGTTTCATTTGTTTTTCACAATCCTGTGAGATAGGTGGTATCAACTTCCATCTTGTGAAAAAGAGGCTCAGAGAGGTTAAGTAACATGCCCAAGGTTACACAGCATTGGGATTCATTCCAGGCCTATTTGGCCTCAAAGTCTGAGACCAACTAACTTACTGCCCTAAGGTGGGCAGGCTTCTGGGGTTAGCTGTGGATGGTCCTGAGGGAATGACTAAGGTGAGACTCCCTTCTCTCACAAATAGAAGGCCCCATCCCTGCTTCACAGAAATAGACATTTCAGAGCATTAAGAGAAGTGGATTGCATCGACTCTAGATCAATTTGGGGAGTATGGTCCTCTTAATATTAAGGCTTCCAATCCATGAACATGGGATATCTTTTCATTTGTTTCAATCTTTTAAAATTTCTTTCAACAATGGTTTGTAGTTTTCAGACTGCAAGACCTACCTTTCTTCTGTTAAATTTATTCCTAAGCATTAATTTCCCCCCTCCAAAGCCCCAGTAGATAGTTGTATGTCATAGCTGCACTTCCTTCTAGTTGCTGTATGTGGGGCACGGCCTCAGCATGGCCGGAGAAGCAGTGCGTCGGTGCGCGCCCAGGATCCAAACTTGGGCCGCCAGCAGCGGAGCACACACACTTCACCGCTAAGCCATGGGGCTGGCCCTTTTTAAATTTTTTTTAATTTTTTTCCTAAGCATTTTATTCTTTTTGATGCTATCATAAATGGAATTGTTTTCTTAATTTCATTTTGGATTTCTCTTTGCTAGTGTGTAGAAATAAAGTCGATTTTTGCATATTGATTTTATATCCTGCAAACTTGCTGAACTTGTTTACTAGTTCTAATAGTTTTTTTCTTTAATCGATTCTTTAGGATTTTCTATATATAAGATCATGTCATCTGCAGACAGAGATAGTTTTATTTCTTCCTGTCTGATCTGGAGGCCTTAGGTTCTCGGGGCTGGGATAGGGCCCCGCCCTCCTGGCTTGTAAGTGGACACTCTCCTCCCCTGGTGGGGAGACTGGGGAGGTTTTGGTCAGGGAGCCGAAGACACAAGAGAGGGACAGCAGTCAGCTCACTGCCCTTGGATACCCAGCATGCTCTGGGGTTACTTTGGCCAGAGGAGGGAAGAGAGGCTGGCAGGGGCAGATCTGGGAGTGAGGAGGCCATGAGTCTTCTGTCACTAACTCAGAAAGTGCTGATGGGCCCTGCTCTGCCCAGATAGGGAGCAGCGGGGGGACAAGAGAAGGCATCCCACTTGCTGATCCTGCACCCAGTACCATGGGACACACTCGTGCATGCACCCCAGCTCTGCCAGCTCTGCCCTCAGAAAGAGACGTGGTCTCCAGGCCCACGCCTGGCCTGGGGTATCTCAGCCAACTCTCTCCCCCAGCCCACCTCTAAGTCTCCTCCCCAGTTACGGCACCCATCACTTCTTACCTTCCCCTCCCTCTCTCCTAGCTCTTCCTCAGGAGTCACCTCCAGCAGGGAGAACCTCTCCTCTCCTTAGGGCCACCTCTGGCCCCTCAGCATCCACGTGCAGCATTGTCACAGCTGGCTTTGGCACATAGCACGTGCTCAATAAATGTTCTTTCCCCTGGGTGTATAGGTGGGGTCCTGGGTATATGTGTTTGGGAGGACGGAGGATGAGTGAGAGGGGCTGGAGGGGCAGCAGTGGGGGAAGAGGCCTGATAGCTGACCAGGGCACTAGGTGGCTAGGGGAGCCCTCTCCAGAGCGGGGACCCTGTTCTCCCGCTTCCCTCCCCAGGGGGACCCCATTCTTCTGGGGCAGCTCCTACCCCTGCCACTTAGTTCTGGCACGCCTGGGCTCCTGGGCCCTAATGAAGATAATGAGACCAAGGAGGTATTTATGGCACGTAGTCCTGGAGGAGCCTCATGGCTGGGAAGCCATGACCTCAGTGCTCACAGGAAGGGCCTCAGGTGCACCAGACAGGTACCAACCTGCAGGAGGAGGAAACTGAGGCCCAGGAGGGAGAGGCTTCACCCATAGAAGCCGCCCTGAGGGTCAGAGGGTTTAGGGGAAATAGAAGTCTCCCTCTTGCCCTTCACCAAACCCATGGAAATTAGGGCGGTTAGAACAAAAAGGCCCGGGTAGGCCTGTCCACTCCTCGGGTGAATCTGGGTGGGGGCCCACCCTGGTCTCCACCCTCCCTGCCCACACTCCCCCTCCTCGTCTTCCGACACATGCCAGCAGCCACCCGCCGTGGAGGGCTCCTAGGGTGAAAGTGCTGCTGCACCCACCTTGCCGGGAACAATTGGGGAAACCAAGGCAGAGACTTCACCCTCACCCTCAGGGAGTCCGCGGCGTGGAGTAACCAGCAAGGCTGAGACAGGGATGGGGACGGGTGGGCTGTGCACAGGGCCCATGGGAGCACTGAACCGAACCCCTCAGGGGCCTTGGCCTGGGGCTCTGAAGGAGGGGGGCCTTATGCACCCCTGAACTCCTGGTGCCCGCTGAGCAGCCCTCGACAGGGTGAAGAGGTCTTTGACCAGTGCTGCTGTTCCCTAGCCCCTGCCAATGGCCTGTTCAGGGCTCGGGCTTGGGCCCAGAAATTCCCCCTTTATTTCCAGGACCACCATCCACCCAGCTCAGGAGTGGCTTTCCGGTTGAGGGGCTGGTAACCCCGGGAATCCTCTGTGTCTCCTTAGCAGTGCTCAACAGGCCTCCCTCTGGGCCTCTGAGCATCACGAGCAGACCCCACCCCCGCACAGATCCACAGCTAGGGGTCCCCGGGTACCTGCTGGCTGGGCCAGCCCTCTGGTAGTGAGGCTCTCCCTCCCTGGGGCCCTGACCTGTCTCATCCTCCCTCCCCACCTGAGCTCAGCCTGCAGGGCCTAGTGACAGGGCCTGCAGGCTTCTGGGCCAGCCACTGTGGCCTGCACCTTGGAGAAATGGTCTCATCTACTTAGCGTCCACTGCCCTCTTCATGCATCATCCCATTTAGCCCCCACAGCAGCCTTCTGAGGCAGGCACTTTCATTAAACCCACCTCACAGTTGAGAGAGAGAGATCTAGAAGGGCACCTCCTTGCCCAAGGTCACCAACCTGGTAACTGACAGAGCAGGAAACTGCCCCCTCACCACCACGCTTGCTGTGTTCCAAGGCTCTGCTAGCCCCAAACCCCACACAGCCCGGGCCCGGCTGAGGGAATGGGCATGGCTGTGAGCTGGGGGAGTTTTGAGTCTGGGTCTTCTACAGAGGGAGCTGACACTCCTTTTGTGGCCTCACTATCTGATTCATCTCCTCCTCACTCCTCAGGTCATAGGGGTGGGGTGCAGCTCAAGTCATGGGGGGCTGTTAAGTAGGAGGGAAACCTTGCCTGCCGAGGGGCTGGTGCTCAGGGTACAAGTTGGGGAAGCCAGCCCTGGGGTGGGGTCCTCGGGGAGGGACCACCCCAGGGGCACACTATACCACACCTGGCATTGGGCACGCACCTGCAGAGAGCCCAGCCTGGCCTGGATGGGAGCAGAGGCCTGGGGAACAGCAGGGGGAGGGAGTCCGGAGTCCTGGGCAGAGGCTGGGGGTGTCTGCCACCTAGGCCTGGCCGGCCCTGACAGGCTGGGTGACCTTGCAGCAGCTCTCCCCTCTCAGGGCCACAGCCCACAGCTGTGAAGTACATGTGACCTTCACTTGAGGACTCCCAGCCAGGGTCCCCCCACCTTCCTGGGACACCACCTGGTCCCATGATATGAGCCCACATCTTGGCTGCAGGTGTGCACATGTGTGCTTGAGCACGTGTGAGTGTGTGTGAATGTGTGTGTGTGTGGTGAGTATGCCTGTGAGCTCGGGAGCAAGTTATGACAGCTGCCACAAATATCCCCCCTCGTGACTGCCGAGGGAGAGAGAGCTGGTCCCAGGGCAGCGCCAGGGAGTGACCAGCATGACCTTGCCCCCCCACAAGGGGGCATGGCAGGCAGGAGGGAGGGCAGAGCCTAGCAGACTTCACTGCCTGGGGAGCCCCCCGGGCTGCTCTGGCTCTAAATCCTCACCCCAGCACCCCCAGCAGCAGTGGAGGAAGGAATCCTGTACTAACCCGGGGTCGGGGGGCCTTGGAGAGGAGGATGCAAAGCCACACCCCCGTACCCCTCCTCCACCGTCCGCTACTGCCGCAGATCATCCCAGCTCCAAATCCAGGGGCTCTAGGGGTGACTTGCTGTGGTTTGGCATGAAGTCTGATGACCCACAGCCCTCCCAGGTTGACACCTCACCCTCACATTCCCAGGTCCTGGGCAGCTCTGCTCTGCAAATCCCCTGAATTTCTGAGGGCCCAGGTGGTCTGGGGTCATCCTTCTTGCCTCTGGGGAGATAGCTTTGGGAGCCCCAGTCCTTGCCTCCCTCCATTCCAGACCTGTGTTTCCAGTGGTTTCTACACGTCCATGGATGTGTCATCCCCACCACAAACTCACAAGTCTGAAAACAGTCTCTTCACCCTCTCTGCTCGCCCCCCAGACGGCCCACCTCCCTCCACTGATGGCTGCTCCTCTTTGTGGTCCAGTCACCTGGGGCCAAGTCCCACCACTTCTGGAAGAAAGGGCCCGTGGCCGGTGGGGGGGGGGGTGAGGAGCACTTCTCTGGAGCGTGGGGAGCAGGATCGAGCCGGGGTAACTGGGTAACTGCGTGTTCGGCCAGCATGGGTTCCAGCCCTTCACTGCTCTCCATTCTTGGATGAACCCTTGTGGCCATCAGTGCCCGGCTGTAATTGCCTTCCCGAGGGCGCCTCCAACCCGGCGACACAGCCCTCCTGGTAGGGCAATGCCCCCTGACCTTTGCCAAGCAACACCCGGCTCAGAACCCTCGAGGGCTGGATCCGTCACCCGCACTGGAGCCCAAGGCCTCGGCCCCGCCTCCAGTCGGACCCTGACTTCCTTCCACCTCCAGCCTAGCATTTCCCTACCACATCCCCTCTCCCCCAGGGGGAGGACAGCCCTGTCGCTTCCCCCTCTGTTGTAGCGCACCCAGTCCCCCCTCACCCGAAGGCTTGCTATTTCCTCCCCGCATCTCCTCGTGGGGGCCCCCAGGCCCCTGGCTTCTCTGTCCAGTGGAGGGGGACTTGAAGCCCAGAGGAGAAGCAGCATCAACAGGAAACCTCCCACCTCTCCAGAGTCTCCAGGTCAAGGCGAGCGAGCTCCGGGAAACATGAGCTCAGCTGCCACGCCCCAGGGAGGGGCGGGCCTGTGGTGGACGCGACCCATGACCTCACCTCTCCTGGCTCCAGGCAGCAGCCCTGCCCACCTCTGGAGAATTCCATGACTCAGGTAAGAGGGGCGGGGCCCTGCCAAAGTCTCAGAGCCAAGGTCATGCAGCCCTGCCACCCCGCCATCCCTTCTGTGTCTGTAGAAGGTGCACGCCAGGACCAGAGGGCACTGCCTTCGCCTCTTGCCCACTGGGCCAAGGGAGCAGCCTCACAGGGGGACAAAGAGGGGAAGCCACGAGGGACCAGTGGGGAGTTCTGACGGTTTGGGGGACTGCGGAGTTGAAAGCCGCAAGCTCCTCCCTGGCTCAGCCTGCAGAGTGTGGAGCCTGTAAAGCAGCTCAGGGGGCAGGGCTAGGGGGCTGGGGGCAGGACCTGGGCCTCAAGGGCTTCCCTACCAGATGGGAGGCCACAGTCAGGGCACCTGAGTACTGCTGCATAGGTTGTGCACTGCTTAACTCCATGGGGCGCCTCCCTCCACCCCCCGGAGACTTTGATGTGATGGCCAGCAATGTGTGATAATGATGGCTCCATTTCTCTCTCTCTGTCTCTCTCACACACACACACACACACACACACACACACACGCATTACATTCACATGGCATCTTGAGAGTGATTTCACACTGATGTCCTGATGTGTGCACATTTCTTCTGCCCTGGTTTTTTGTTTTCTTTTTTGCTCGAGGAAGATTCGCCCTGAGCTAACACCCATGCCAATCTTCCTCTGTTTTGTATGTGGGTTGCCGCCACAGCACAGCCACTGACTAGTGGTGTAGGTCCTTGCCTGGGAACTGAACCCCGGCCGCCAAAGTGGAAGGTGCCGAACTTAACCACTAGGCCACAGGGCCAGCCTCCTGCCCTATGTAAAGATGGTAGCAGCAAAATCAAGGGGTGAGAGTGGCCTGGGGCTCTGTTAATTAGGGGAATGGATTTAGAAGGGAAGAGCCAAATTGCCTTTCTTTTGTTTTTTTTTTTTTTTTAAAGATTTTATTTATTTATTTTTCCCCCAAAGCCCCAGTACATAGTTGTCTGTCATAGCTGCACATCCTTCTAGTTGCTGTATGTGGGACGCGGCCTCAGCATGGCTGGAGGAGTGGTGCCTCGGTGCGCACCCGGGATCCGAACCCGGGCCGCCGGCAGCGAAGTGCACGCACTTAACCGCTAAGCCATGGGGCCGGCCCCAAATTGCCTTTCCTTTGAAATCCATTTTCTGGTCCAGCTTCACGCTCCCAAAAGTCAAAGTTACCATCACAACCCTAATAGGGACCCACCGGGGCAACGCCTGGGGCCACAGCCCTCCTTTTGGCCCAGGCCTTGCCTGAGCTGCTTTCTGTTCTCAGGACCTGCCTCTTGCTTTTGTCTTGGCCGGGCCCTTCCTCATGGTGTCCCTCATCTGGACCATGAGGCACAGCTGACATGTGGCCTTGCACTGGAGGCTTCTCTGAGCCCCGAAAGGCCTCATGCCAGCCATCCCCCTCCAGCAGTCTCTCTCTTCCCCCAGCTCCTTCCCGGGCCTGAAGACATGCCCAGCTCTCTGTCATCTGAAGAACTCCCCTGCCACACAACGCCCGCTCCCTCCCCTCTCCTCCCGCTCCGCTCACTGCTGTGGAGACTGTATTTTCCAAAGATGGTGGCAGTGAGGTCTCTGATCCCATATGCTCTCCCAACATGTGGCCTTGACGTTCTTCCCGTGAGAGCTGGGGTCTCTTAGTCCAGGTGGGCATGTGACCAGCAGAATGACACTGCAGTGATGCTGCATGACTTCTGAGACTAGGTCTGCAAAGGTGATGCACTTCTGCCTTGTTTGCTGGGACACCTCCTTGGAGCCCTGAGCCACCATGTCCAAGTCCAGCTACCTGAGGCCACCATGCTGTGAGGGTTTTGAGGCCACACGGGGAGGCCACGTGTAGATAGTCTAGCTGCCAGCTCCCGCTGAGGTCCCAGCCGACAGCCAGCATTGGCCACCAACATGAGTAAGACACCTCCAGGTCATTTTGGGCCCCAGCTGTTAAATGTCCCTCGGCTGTTGAATGTCCCCTAGCTGAGCCTCAGATGTCACAGAGTAGGGACTAGCCGCCCCCTCTGTGCCCTGTCTAAACTTCTGACCCACAGAATCTGTGGGCATAACAAAATGGTTGTTTTAAGCTGCTAAGTGTGGGGCTTGTTGTTACGCAGTAATAGATAAATGAGACAGCTGCCGTCTGCAGCCTGCTCCCACTCTCCACAGAAGCCCCTCTCGCCAACGTCCCCAGCATCTCTGGGCGGCTAAGTTAATGGGCTCATTTCCCCCTGACTTTTCTTCACCTCTTGCCACCATTCCGGCCTTCTCGAAATTACCCTGATCCTTGGCTTTTGACACCGCCCTCCCTCCCTCCTGGTCTCGGCCTTCTCCCTCACTGCCTGTGCCTCGTGGGGTTCCTCTGTCAGTTACCCCTCGAATGTGGGTGTTCTCCAGGATCTCCACCTTAGTTTTAAGCTTATCTCTGAGCACACAGGACCCCAAATCCACGTCTCCAGTGCAGACCACATTGTTGAGCACACACAGCCTCTCCCCTCTGGCCCTGCTGCTCCTCCTGGACTTCCTGTGGCCGGGGACCAGAGGCCTCCCACCCAGTCCGTCCATCTGGTTGTTCCTGGGCGTTGTCTGGGCACCGTGGTCCACAGGCCCTGAGCTGGCCTCTGGGAATACAGCGGTGAGGAAAGAGTGCAAACTGGACCGAAGGCAGAGGCGCTGTGAGGATACCGGAGACCTGACCAAGGGGTGGGCTGCCGCAATGCTCGGCAGTGACCCCCTCACGGCTTCGTGAGGATCCGAAAGTAAGCAGTGTTTCCCCTGATGCCCCATCAGCCTGCTCAAGGGCACACTGCCCAGGTTGACCTTTTGCTCACCATCTGCAAATCAGTTCACCCCAAAACGTAAAGACAGAGCCCGCTGCTCCCAGGCAGCTATTCTCGCTCCCCTCGCCCTCATTAGCTCTGATTCTGCCTGAGAGTGTGGACAGCGGGTGGGAGCCATTCTGCGGCTGAGGGTGGAAATGTCTCCAGCACATCCCTGGGATCTGGTGCTGCCCTCCCGGAGCGCCCCAGTGGACAGGCAGACCATCCACAGTCAACGTATTAATGAGCAGGATACACACGGATGGAGTAAGGGTGTGGACGAAACAAGGCAGATGAGTAACGGGGGTGGGAGTAGAGCTGGGGAGCCTCTTTAGGCAGGCGGGCTGTGGACCCTTTCAGGCCAAGGGCAGGGGAGGAGGTGGACGTCAGAAGACATGGCCGTCAGAGGACCTGGGAGAAGGATAGACCTGGTGGGGGACCCAGAGTGGGGGGAGTGACCTGGGCAGCCACTGAGAAGCAGCAAGGAGGCCCATGTGGCTGGTGCTGTGTCCAAGGGTGGTTCCAGGGAGAAAGGGGTCCAGCTTCCCAAGCCAGAGCCAGAGGATGGTGGGGCCCTGTCCTGAGTGTGAGTACGGTTGTGAGTGTGTGTGTGTGTGTGTGTGTGTGTGAGGAGAGCACCCAACAGTAGAGGGAAGCAAGGAAACAAGTTGAACATGAAGGGGTTGAAAGTGGGACTACAATGAGGGCAAACTCACGGATCGGGTGTTATGGGCTGAGTTGTGTCCCCCCCAAATTCATATGGTGAACTCCTAACCCCCAATACCTCTGAATGTGACTATTTGGAGGCAGGGTCTTTAAAGAGGTAGTTGAGGTTAAATGAGGTCACTTGGATGGCCCTGATCCATATGACTGGTGTCACAAGAAGAGATTAGGACACAGACACGCAGAGAGGAAAGACCACATAGGCACACAGAGAGAAGGTGGCTGTCTGCAAGCAAGGAGAGAGGCCTCAGGAGAAACCACCCCTGCTGACACCTTCATCTTGGACTTTCAGCCTCCAGAACTGACCAGAAATAAACGTCGTGGTTTAAGGCCCCAGTCTGTGGTATTTGTTACAGCAGCCCGAGCAGACTAAGAGAGCTGGGTTCCAAATGGAGGCAGGAGAAGGGGCACAGGAGTGTTGGGGGGTGTGTAGAAGTGATTTCAGATCAGGCCGTGCTTCCCACCCCCACCGCAGACAGGGAGGCCTCCAGGGCTGCCCACACCCCTCCCCAGCTGGCTCTGAAGCCCTGCTCTCCTCCCACTATTCCTGAAGGCTCAGCTCCTTTGCAACACACAGTGATCCTGGAAGTGAACCTGGATGTCCTTTAAGAAACGCCCTCACCTCACCCATCTCCCAAGATGCTGTAGCAGCAATAGCCACCAAAGGTGCCCAGACACGTGTATGTGTGAACACACACACATGCGTACACGCACGCACGCCAATATGTCATCTACTAAAATTCCAGTTTTACAAATTTGTTTTAAAATTGCCCATAGGACATGGAAAATAGCCCTGCTTTTAAGATGTGTGCCTTTTGGAACGGCCACCTCAGCTGACATCTGGTTTCCTGGTCTTTTCTTCCTCTCCTCCTAGGTCTGGGCCTCCTGCTCTCTGGTGGGGGTGGGCTGGTCTACAGGTGTTTCCACCCACCTGGACACCCCCTGCTCTGCCAGCACCTCACTGCTGTGGGGTTGGGGGGCTGCAGATGGTACCAAGGCCCAGGCCTGGGAGGGCAGAGGTGGGGGGCTTCTGTGGATGGGGTGCCAGTGCAGCCAGGGGCTGGGTGGAAATGTCCCTACACGGGACTCTCCTTCCAAGGGTGTCCCCTCCCCACACTCACTGCAGAGCCCTGCTGGTTGGCCGGCCTTGGCAGAGAAACACCTTTCCTGAGGGAGGGCAGGTTCTTCAGCCCTCTCCAGCCTCAGTCACCTGGCATCGCTCGCCCAACAGCCCCCTGCCAGCAATGCCCTCCCCAGGGTGCTGCCTCCTCTGGGGCCAGTTCTCCCCACGCTCCACTGGGCAGGGAATGAACACGGAAGCAGAGTCAGGAACGAGGATTTTGCTCATCCTCTGGGCCTCAGTCTCTTGTCTGCATCATGGGGATGACCTCAGGTGCTCTGAGGAGGGACGGAGGGCCATGCAGCCCAGAGGGGAGGCTGGTCTACCCTGAGGAAGGAAGATGCCACTTGGCAGGGGCACTGCCCTCTGGAAAACCTCCTGGGGTGGCAGGGCTGTGGTTGAGCTACAGGAGCCCCGGAAGAGAGGACATGGGTTGGGCTGGTCCAGGATGGCTTCCTGGAGGAGGCTGGATTTAAGCTGGGTCAATGGGGAAGTGCTCTTGGTACAGGGCTCCTTCTGTTCCCTCTACTCCCATCCACGAGACAGACAGCCCCCTCCAAACTCCACCGTGCCAGGCTCTGGGCGGAGCTTTCTGGGGCTTAGCTGCCCCCACCCCATGTCTTCTGTGAAATCCCCTCTATGAGGCTGTCATCCAGGTGAATTCAGGTCGGAACCAACATTCCTGGCAGCCTGCTGGTCATGGCTCCACCACTGTGCCCCCTACCATCCATTAAGGCCCCACTTCCCGGGCCCTTTGCTCTTTCATCTCCAGGGTTCCTGCAGCCCTGCTGCCTGCAGGCTTGTCACTTCCGTTATAGACGGGAGAATTGAGGCTCAGAGAAGTCTGGCGACAGGCCCGGGCCACACAGGTGCCCACTAGGTAGCCAGGCTGGCCGCTCCCAAGCCAGGTTCTCTCTGGTGGCGCTGGGGGGACTGCACTGCTCTCTGCCCCAGAAGTGGTGGTCCTCAGGGGATCTGCGTGTGTGGGTGCCAGCTTCTGCCCTTTGGAACCTGCAGGCCCCCGGCCCCCTGCCATGCCCCCTTGGGCCCAGGTGCATTCAGTCACTTCTCCTGTCTTGGAGATGTCCACTCGGGGCCTTACAGATGCCAGCATGGCGATGAGTGCTCTATGGTGCTGCCCCGGAGAGCTTCATAGCCCAGTGGAGTTGGGGCCCCGACAGGGACTCTGTGGGCCCCAGGCTGGGCGTCAAACCAGCCTGGGCTGGTCTGCCTGGTGAAGACGACCTCTGAGCCTGGCCTCACGGGGGACAGGAACCGGCAGGGAGACAAGGAGGGGAGGGCTGGTCCAGGCAGTGTGAGCAGAGGCAGAGGGACTGAAGCTAGAGCCCTCGCACGGGACGTCTCCCTGCCTGGCCCCGACCACTGTTGGAGGTAGGTGGGTAAAGTATAGCCCAGGGCTCCCTTCGGACCATCAGCTCTAAATCCCCCCATGGCCTCGGGCTGAGGCAGCACTGAGGTCAGCATGACAAGGCTGGGAGCCCCTGAGGCTCTGAGGTCCAAGCTGGGAGCCTAGAGACCCCTCCCAGGCTGCAGGCTCCTCTGTTATCCCCCAGAAGGTTCCTGAGTTCCCCAGGCCGGGCCGGGTGGGCCCCTCAGGAACCAGGCTGGGCTGGGTTGGGGAGCTGTGCTATGGTGAGGACAGATGTTTCCAGTTTGAGGACTCCGGTTGTCATAAATTGTTTGTTCCCCACCAAACCCTGTTTCCTATTAAGCGGACTCTGGGAGATGGAGAAGCCACCATTCGTCTGGGCAGCCTGTGTGCAGGAGCCCTGATGCGGGCGGGGCTGGGGAGGGCTAAGAAGTGGCTGTGGACGCTGTGGGTGCACCTGCCCCCGACACCTCCTGGCCTTCTGCAGGCAGACCCGGCCTTTGTCCTGGGAACCGTCCCTTGGCTCCCGAGCAGCCGTATCCAACTGCAGGGTCTGAGAGCTGGGACTCAGGGGAGCTCTGGATGGGGTTTCTCGTGAAAAACCTTGCTCTTCTGGCCCTCCCCTCTGCCCCTGATCATAGCTGACACTATTGGGTACCTGTCCACCCCCACTGCCTTCTTCCTAAAAGAGCCTGATTTCTGTTCTGATATTGACTCTCTCCACACAGCTGATCCAGCCAGGCTCCAGGTCTGGATTAGTGTGCATGATGGTAGATCCCTCTCCTTGCCAATGATGGTTTAGGAGTGGGAAGCAGGCCAGGGCATGGAAATGTGAGGGGGCCTGTGGGAGAGGAGCCCCACTCCCAAGCTGTGCCCTAGATGAGATCATGCCTTGATGCAACATCAGGAACTGTGGCAGCCCTCTTGTGACTATGAGGGGAACCAGCCAGAGGGTGTCAAAGCTACAGATGGGCAGAGTCTGGGTCCTTAAGATGGTGTTGGCCTGCTGCATTAGCCCTCTCTGGGACATCCTATCAAGTGAAATAATATTAGCTATAATTTATTGAGTGCTTACCATGTTCTAGAAATTGTGCTAAATGCTGGCATTATTCAACAAATATTTCCTGAGGTCAGGCACTGTTCTAGGTGTGGGACGCAGACATGCACAAATCAGACATAAATCCTTGTCCTCAGAGAATTTACATTCTAAGTATTCTCTCACTTGAGACTCAAACCACAGCATGAGGTTAAGTGACAGATGCCACAGCTTGACTCATGCAGTGCACTCCCACCCTGTGGAGTGGGCTTTCCTGCCACAGAGGCTGGAAAGCTAAAGGCTTCACTTCCTGGGCTCCCCTGCAGCTGGGTTTCTGCATGCACCCAGCTTTCCCCAAGCAGAGCCACCCTGCTGAGACTTGGAAGGTGGGAGTGAGCATTGGGGGGGTGGCAGGTCCACGGGCATTAGGGCACCTTGGTTCCTCTGAAGCAGCTGTGAGCAGAGTTTAGTGACTGGTCTCTAGCTGTGTAGATGGACGCTGAGAGCAGGGTGGGGCAGGAGCCAAGCTGTATCTCAGTCCTGGGGAGCAATTGGGTATTTCTCCTGACTGTGTAGCATCCAAGCTTAGTTCCCCATTCCCACCCCAAAATTTGGTAGCTACCTAATACCCAGAAATAAGTCCTTTTCTGCCTAAATTAGCTTATGTAGATTACGTGATTGCTGCAGATAACATCACCTAAAATGTGCCATTGACCTAGAGGAGGTGGTGGGTGGTAGAAGGTGAAGGCCACCCATTGCGGGGGAAAAGCCGGGGTCCCTGGTTATGCAGTGGGAAAACATTAGGGCTATTTCCTCCTGTGCTTAGGAAGGAAGGCTACAGCCAGACGCCGGGCTGGGTGCAGTAAGGGGATGCGGCTTTGGGTTTATCTTCTTTGAGGAGGGTGTTCCGTGCTCTTTGCAGGGGAACTAGACTGTGCGTGGATGTTGGATAGGCAAAGGGAGAGATCGTGAGTGGAATCCTCCTTCACCCACATTGCTGTTGTAGCTGTCTTCCAGTCCATGAGTCTAATACTCCTCCACTTATTTAGGCTTTTAATTTCACTCACATTTTTTTGATTGATCTGTTTTTTTTGTTTTATGCTATTGTAAATGGTATCCTTTTTATTTTATTTATTTTTTTCCCCCAAAGCCCCAGTAGATAGTTGTACGTCATAGCTGCACATCCTTCCAGTTGTATGTGGGACGCGGCCTGAGCATGTCCGGAGAAGCGGTGCGTCGGTGCGCGCCCGGGATCCGAACCCGGGCCGCCAGCAGCGGAGCGCACGCACTTAACTGCTAAGCCATGGGGCAGGCCCAATGGTATCCTTTTTAAATTTTACTTTCTAGTTGTTTGTTGCTGGCATATAGAAATACAAGTGATTTTTTTTTGTATATGACCTGGTATCCAGAAACCTTGCTAATTCTACTAGTTTACTGGTAGATTCTTTTAGATTATCTACATATGTAATCATGTCATCTGCAAATAGTGACAGTTTATTTCTTCCCACCCAGTCCAATCTTTCTTTTTTTTTTAAACATCGTTGCACTGGGCTAAGACCTCAGGTACTAATTTCCCCAACATACAGTGAAGTTCAACGAGTTTTACAGTGGACCCATCTAGAGTCCACCATTCTAGATTTCACCAAGTTTACCATACTAGCTTGATCACACATCTATCCATCCTTTTTTTTCTTTTTGTGATGCATTTCAAAGTAGTTGCAGACATCCGTACACTTCCCCCTAAATACTTTGGCACGCATATCATTATCTAGTACCATTTTGAATAGAAGAAGTGATAACGGACATCCTTTTTTTTGCTCCCAATCTTAGGAGGACAGTTTTGTTTGTTTTTTTTGAGGAAGACTGGCCCTGAGCTACCATCTGTTGCCAATCTTCCTCCTTTTTTCCTTTTTTCTCCCCAAAGCCCCAGTAGATAGTTGTATGTCATAGTTGTACATCCTTCTAGTTGCTCTATGTGGAATGCTGCCTCAGCATGGCTTAATGAGTGGTACGTAGGTCCGCGCCCCCGATCCGAACTGGCGAACCCCGGGCCGCCGAAGCAGAGCATGTGAATTTAACCGCTATGCCACTGGGCTGGCCTCAGAAAAGTCTTTTTTCCCCCCAGGTGTACATCATTATATTTCACCTTCTGTAGAGACTGCATTGTGTTCACCACCAAAAGTCTAGTTTCCATCCATCACCATATATATTTACCGCTTTACCCCTTTCACCCTCCCACACCCTCTTCCCCTCTGGTAACCACTAATGTATTCTCATCTATGTGTGTGTTTACCTTCCACATATGAGCGAAGTCATATGGTCATTGTCTTTCTCTGACTTATTTCGCTTAGCATAATACCCTCAAGGTCCATTCATGTTGTTGCAAATGGCATGATTTTATCTTTTTTTTATGGCTGAGTAGTATTCCATGGTATATATACACCACATGTTCTTTATCCATTCATTCTTTGACGGGCATTTGGGTTGCTTCCAAGCCTTAGCTATTGTGAATAATGCTGTGATGAACATACAGGAGCATGTGTCTTTTCCAATTAGTATTTTCATGTCCTTTGGATAAGTACCCAGAAATGGAATAACTGGAGGAGGGAAGTTTTTGATATTTTAAGTATAATGTGTTTGCTGCAGGTTTTTCTTAGATAATCTTTATCAGATTAAGACAACTTCTTTATTTTTCTAGTTTGCTAAACATTCATATCACCCAATGAATGTTGAATTTTATCAAAAAATTTTTTTTGTATCTATTGAGATCATTTACTTTTCCTTCTTTATTCTGTTAACGTGAATGACTAATTTTTTTGACTGATTTTTAAATAATAAATCCAATTGAATCATGATGTATTTTTACATATTGCTTTATACATATTGCAGGTTTCTAATTGCTAACATTTTGTTTAGACCTCTTGTATCTACAATGACGAGAGATTCACCTGCAATTTTAATATGCTGTTGTCAGATATTTTTTTTTTTTTTTTTTAGTGAGGAAGATTCTCCCTGAGCTAACATCTGTGCCAATCTTCCTCTGTTTCGTACGTGGGTTGCCGCCTCAGCATGGCTGACAAGTGGTGTAAGTCCAAGCCTGGGATCCAAACCCGAGCACCCAGGCCGCCGAAGCAGAGCACACCAAACTTAATCACTATGCCACGGGGCTGGCCCCTGTGCTTGTCAGATTTTTGATATCTAATGTAATGCTGGTCTCATAAGATGAATGTGGAGGTTTTCTATTCTCTGGAAGAGTTTGTGTAAGATTGGTGTTATTTCTCTCTTAGATGTTTGGTTGAATTCATGGGGGAAGCCATCTGAACCTGCAGACTTCCTTGTGTGATTTAAAATAATGCATTCAATTTAGGCAATAGATATAGGATGACTCCAGTTTTCAAGATCTTCTGATGTCAGTTTTGGGAAAGCTATTTTTTTTAAAGAAATTTGTTCACTTTATCCAAAGTTTACAAACACCTTTATTAAGGCATAATTGACGTACAAAAACTGCACATACCTAAAGTGTACAATTTGACTAGTTTTGACGTATAAAACCATAATCAAGATCATGCCATCTAGATAGTATTCATGACATCTTCGAATGTTTGTAACGTCTGTGTGATCTGAAGTAACTCGCCCACTTTCACTTCTGATATTGGCTATTCCTCTGTCCCTCCTCCCTCTCTCCCACCTGCTCTCCCTGCCTTCCTGACCAGGCTTTTTTCAGGGTTATCAATCCTCTCAGTCCTTTTATAGAACCAATATTTTACTTTCTTGCTTCCCTTTATTTTATATTTGTGTTCTATATTTTGGCTTTTATTTTGGTTTTCATTTGCTGTTTTTTAAATTTTGAGGTGTTTGCCTAATTGATTTTCGGCCTTTCTTCTTTTCTAACATATGCATTTAAAGATATGAATTTATTAGCATAGTTTTAGTTGAAACCCACAAGTTGTTTTTTTTTTAAATTTTTATTTATTTATTTTTTTCCCCAAAGCCCCAGTAGATAGTTGTATGTCATAGCTGCACAACCTTCTAGTTGCTGTATGTGGGACACGGCCTCAGCATGGCCGGAGAAGTGGCACGTTGGTGCGCGCCTGGGATCCGAACCCGGGCCGCCAGCAGCAGAGCACACGCCCTTAACCGCTAAGCCACGGGGCCGGCCCCTCTATAAGTTTTGATATGTGGTATTTTCATTATTCAGTTCAAAATATTTCAAATTTCCTTTATGATTTCTTTTTTGACAGATAGGTTTAGAAATCTATTTAACTTCCAAATCTATGAGGATCATCAAATTACCTTTTTGTAATTGATTTCCAGCTTAATTGCATTGTGGTCAGAGAACATATTTCATTTGAATTAATTCTTTTGAAGTTTGTTGAGACTGGTTTTATAGCTCAGCATACAGTCAAATTTTGGCATATGTGCCATTTGTGTTTGAAAAGTATGCTGTTGAGTATAGTGTTCTACATGTATCCATTTGGCCAAGTTTGCTAATTGCATTGCTTCAATTATCTATAACTTGATTTTCATATGCTTGTTTTTTCTATCAATTACTGAAATAGGGGTGTCAAAATCTCACTATGATTGTATATTTGCCTAAATCATCTAGTTCTATCAACTTTTTACATATTTTGAGATTATATCAAGTGCATAAAAATGCAAAATTATCACTTCTTTCTGGTAATTGAATTGACCCTTTTTATTTCTTATGATACTTTTCTTGCCTTAAAGTTACTTTAATATTAATATATCTACACCAGTTTACTGCGATTACTGTTTGCTGAGTATATATTTCTCTATCCTTTTCTTTCAAAATTTCTAAATTCATATGTTTTAAAAGTGTCTCTTGTAAACAGCATGTGGTTGTTTTTAAATCAAGCCTGACAATCTTTGTCAACATTGGAGTGTTAGCCCATTTACATTTAACGTAATAATGGATTTATCACCTATATCTTACAACCTGCTTTCTATTTGTCCCACCTGTTCTGTTTTCCTTCTCTCCTTATTCTCTTTTGTAGCTCTTAAACCAGTCCGCTGAATCGATTATTCCATCCTCCCTCATTAGCTTGAAGCTTATATACTCTTTTCCTAATGGTTAGTACAACATGCATCTTTGACTTATTGAAGTCTATTATTAAATGGGATTTTTTAACCCTCTTCTTGGATGATACAAGGGGCTTAGAATACTTAAATTCCGTGTAACCTCTCCCTACTTATATACCTTTACTTTCATGCGTTTTGATATGTATTTAAAACTCCATGACACAATTATTGTTTTATGTAGTCAGTGTTTATGTTGACTTGCACATTTATCATTTTCATTGCTCTTCAATCCTTCCTGAAGCTCTGTCCTTACATTTAGGATCATTTTCCTTCTGCCTTTAGATTTTTTTTTTTTAAAGATTGGCCCTGCACTAACATCTGTTGCCAATCTTCCTTTTTTTTCCTTTTTCTTTTTTTTCTCCCCAAAGCCCTGGTATATAGTTGTGTATCACAGTTATAGAGTTGTAGCTCTTCTGTATGGGATGCCGCCTCACCATGGCTTGATGAGTGGTGAGTAGGTCCAAGCCCAGGATCCGAACCGGCAAAATCAGGCCCACCATAGTGGAACACGTGAACTTAACTGCTATGCCACGGGGCTAGCCCCTCCTTCTACCTTTAGAACACTTTTTTAATAGTCCTTCAGGGTATGTGTGCTGATGAATTCTTCCAGTTGTTTGTCTAAAAATGTCTTTATCTCTTTTTATTCCTTGCAGGATATTTTCCCCAATTAGAAATTTCTAGGTTGGCAGTCATTTTCTGTCAGCACTTTAAAGGCACTATTTTATTGTCTTTCACTGTTTCTGCTAAAAGTTAGCTCTCAGTTTGTTGCTCCTTTGATGGTAATCCTTCCCCTATCCTACCACAACCAGCAGCTTTAAAATGTTTCCTTTTCTTTGGTTTTCAACATTTTAACTATGATGTGTCTAGGCGTGGATTGTCTATTTATCCCACTTGAGATCTGTTGGGGCTTCTTGAATTTATGCCTTGATATCTTTCATGAGTTTTGGAAAGGTTCTCTGCCAACATTTATGTATGTAAGTATTGCATTCTTTTACTCTTTTGAGATTCCAACTACACAGGTCAGACATCGTCACTGTATCCTTCATGTCTCTTACTCTCTATTCGCTATCTTTTTGACTCTGTGCTTTTTTCCTAATTTTTCACTTTACTCATTCTCTTCTCAGTTGTGACTAATTTACTCTTAAATCCATCCACTGAATTATTCTATATCTTGTTAATATTTTTCACTTCTAGAATTTCCATTTGGTCCCTTTTTTTTTTTTTTGTGAGGAAGATCAGCCCTGAGCTCACATCCATGCCAATCCTCCTCTTTTTGCTGAGGAAGACCAGCCCTGGGCTAACATCTATTGCCAATCCTCCTCTTTTTTCTCTCTTTTTCTCCCCGAAGCCCCAGTAGATAGTTGTATGTCATAGTTGCACATCCTTCTAGTTGCTGTATGTGGGACGCCACCTTGGCATGGCCAGACAAGCGGTGCGTCGGTGCGGGCCTGGGATCCGAACCCGGGCCACCAGCAGCGGAGCGCGCGTGCTTAACTGCTAAGCCATGGGGCAGGCCCCCCATTTGGTCCCTTTTTATAGATTCTAATTCTCTGAAATTCTTGGCCACACTTTTTTTGAACACAGAAAGCATAGCTGTTTCAAATTCTGTGACTGATGTATCTGGAGACACTGTGGGTATTTTTTTTTTCTCTGATGGTTTTAATTCATGTAATTCATATTACCTGGTCTTCTCACATGCCTGGATATTTCTGATTGTAACATTTGTAGAAATAACTTGAGGCCTTGGGTTATGCTCTTGTTTTAGTCAGCTTGGGCTGCTATAACAAAATACCATAGGCCGGGTGGCTTAAACAACATTTATTTCTTGCAGTTCTGGAGGCTGGGGAGTCCAAGATCAAGGTGATGGATGATTGGGTTCCTGGCAAGGGCTCTCTTCCTGGCTTATAGACAATGGTCTTCTTGCTATGTCTTCACATAGTGGAGAGACAGACAGCTCTCCTTCATGTGTCTTTTTTTTGTTTGTTTTGTTTTGTTTTGTGAGGAAGATCAGCCCCAAGCTAACATCCATGCCAATCCTCCTCTTTTTGCTGAGGCAGACGGGCTCTGAGCTAACATCTATTGCCAATCCTCCTCCTTTTTTTTTTTTCCCCCAAAGCCCCAGCAGATAGTTGTATGTCATAGTTGCACATACTCCTAGTTGCTGTATGTGGGACGCGGCCTCAGCATGGCCAGAGAAGCAGTGCTTCCGTGTGCGCCCAGGATCTGAACCCGGGCCGCCAGCAGTGGAGCACACGCACTTAACCACTAAGCCATGGGGCCAGCCCAATGTGTCTTCTTATAAAGGCACTAATCCCATCATGGGGGCTCCACCATCACCTCATTAAACCTAATTACCTTCCTAAAGCCCCACCTCCTAATACCATCACATTGGAGGTTAGGGCTCAATATACGAATTTCGAGGGGATACAAACATTCAGTCCATAACAGTTCACATCCTCCAGAGAGAACCTGCGAGGCACCTGGGGACACTCGTAATCTGATTTTACCTCAATCCACACTCAGGGACCGTGGTGATTTAGAAGCTGAGCCACAGTATCCATGAAGGATGTCTACTGATAGCAATGGATGACCAGGTAATCTGCACCAACCCTTCAGCTAAGGACAACTTGGAAATCTGGCCAAAATATTTTAAAGTTTAGTTTGAAGTCATCCCAGAGCCAACAGGCTGGTGAAGTATTACCTGTTTAGTCACATGGGGCTGCTTTTCCTCCAGGGCCTTTTCCTAATTCCAGAGCCCGTGTCTGAGAAGCTGGCTCTTGTGAAGTCAGGAGACCAGGCGCTGCCATACACGTCCTGACCAAGGGGTGGGGGTCCTGATGAATCTCTCTTGCTTTGGGTGGGGGACTCCAAGTGGATATACCCTGACTAGATTGAATTTTATGCTTTGAGTTCTTTTTGTTTTGTTTTTGTGAGGAAGATCAGCCCTGAGCTAACATCCATGCCCATCTTCCTCCACTTTATGTGGGACACTACCACAGCACGGCCTGACAAGTGGTGCGTCAGTGTGCACCCAGGATCGGAACCCGGGCTGCCAGCAGCAGAGCGCCCGCACTTAACTGCTACGCCATGGGGCTGGCCCCCGAGTTCTTTTTTTTTTTTTTTTTTTTTTTTGGTGAGGAAGATTAGCCCTGAGCTAACATCTGATGCCAATCCTCCTCTTTTTGATGAAAAAGATTGGCCCTGGGCAAACATCCGTGCCCATCTTCCTCTACTTTATGTGGGATGCCGCAACAGCATGGCTTGACAAGCAGTGCATCGGTGCGTGCCCGGGATCCGAACCTGAGAGCCCCAGGCTGCCAGAAGTAGAGCGTGCAAACTTAACTGCTACCGCAGTGGGCCAGCCCCATGCTTTGAGTTCTTAAAAAATAAAAATGCATTATTTGCTGTGAATCATGTGCTATAATCCATGTCTCAGCTTTTCATCTTCATAGGAAGCTTGGCTCTTCATCAGAGAATAGAGACCCTGACCTCCTTGACTCCTGGAGGTGATGTAGGACACTGGAATAGCCCTGAATCTGGCATCAGAAAGCCCAAGGATCAGTCCCTAATATCAAGTGGCAGCTACTAAACTGCAGGCATAGTGCCTAGGAGGGAATTAAGAGACCCAAAGGGTTGACCTTGCACACTCAAGCCTATCAAGTATCAGCAGGTACAGGACTCTAATTTATGGCTCTGGAAAGGAGCACAGAATGACTCAGTCATGCAGAGCTTTGATGCCCACTGCAAAGCCATGGCTCCCCAGAACTTACAGGACAGTATGTTGCCTAAAGAATGACAACTATTAAGAAATTCAGGGCCTAAAAGCATCCCCCCACTGAACGCTTCTCTTGGGCCTACCTTCACAAGCTTGAGGAAGCTGTCAATGTTCTGACTGACGCTGCTCCTATGCTCCATCCTCTCTCCATCTTCCACTTTTCCAGCTCCTGGGATGTCCTTCCGAAGGAGAGGGCTGTGTGTGCAGTGTACTCTCTGTGCTTCACCTGCAGGGACCTTCCCTTTCTCGTCTTTGTCCTTGAGCTGCTCCACACCCCCACTTTCCTCTCCACTGTTGAATGGAGGCCAGCCTGCGATGACAACGTTGCAAGGCTGTTGTTCACAGAGCCTATGACACCAGCCTCAATGGCTGACTGTGGGACCAGAGTCAGAATGTAAAGCCTTTTTGCACAGTGCCTTGAACTCTTGATAGGGAAGGTGGTACTGAAAGGGGCACATTCTTTTAAAAATAACTGTTGTGGCAGAACTCTTTGTTGATAAGATGACACATCGCAATAACAGCTTCGTATCTTGGGTAGAGTCAGATGTTAATTTCCATCCAAACACATGATGGTCCTGTCTTGCCCTATTCTACACATTTTTACTTTGTGGAAAACAAAAAAAAATTCTAAGCAAATTAATGCAAGCTTAATTCAAGTTTATCATTTCAATTTATTGTCATGTAATAAATTTTTCAGAAAAATAAGGAAGAGACTCCTGGCGGATTTGCAGAGCCGAGGCAGTGATGCAGTGGTGTCTGGGAGCGTGTACTCACATGCTGCCTCTGAGGCTGCAGCCCCAGCTGAGCTTTTAGGCCAGTGAGCACTTCTAGTGTGTGGTTAATTAAAAGAGAGGGGGAGGGAGAGGAGAGGGACAGGGGACTGCTGGAGAACGGAGCTTCGGGGCACCTCAGTGAACCAGGCGGCCTGGGGAAGAGACTGTGGGATTCCCTCAATCAAAGCTTCTGTGGTCGTTTGCCCCTGTGACTGAGTCACAAGGACCGACAGTCCTGCATCCCAGTGCTTGTCCCAGGGTACTGCTCAGCCCTCAGCCTCCGAGGACAGTTCCACGGTCCTACCAGAGGCTTGGCTGTTCCACGCGACCCTGTCAAAATTTTGTGTTTTGGTTTAAAGGCAAGTAAGTAACTCAAAATGCTATGGAAACAAATTAAGGCTGTGTATCATTTCCCCACATAGGAAATAAAAATATTTGCTACCTGAAATGATAACCAAATCATTTCCCCCTCTGACTGTGAGGATCACTCCCCCCAACCAAGCTAGACTAACAGAAGCTGTGCACACCTCAGCTGTTGGTCTGAGGCCCTGTCCATGTGATCTTAAGTGAACTACAGGAGTCCCCAGCCATTCGTGCAGACAGGTAAGAGGCCTGAGCAGCACGAGGCCTGAGCAGCACAAGGCCTGAGGAGGCAGTGGGCAAGCTGCCCCTGCCTCCCGGGTCCACCCACCAGTGATGACCCTTCCTAGGGCAGTCAGCCTCAGGGAGCTTCGGTTTCAGCACCTGTTCCCACGAGGATAACACCCCCACCTGGCAGACCTCAAAAGCCTGCTGAAAGGATGGAGCAGCCCAGGCTTTTCATGGGGGGGCAAGCACACAGATGTGCACTGATGTGACGGCAGCCTTTTTAACCTTTTCCAGAGCATTCCAGAGCATCTTCCATGAAGATGGCTCGTCCTAGACCCTCAGAAGACAGTGATGGACCAAAATGACTGAGTTCCAGGCCAGGGACACAGGGACAGGAGAAAACTTGGCTCCTGATATAGATGAGCAACAGCAGGTGAAACAGGGAGCTCAGTCTCGCCGGGGAAAACGTGCTCTCTATGCAGAAAAGCACACACTTCTTCTGTCTTTGCGAACGAAACTGGGCTCCTCATCTAGACCGTGAAGGGGCGGCCCTGGAGGCAGAGCATGACTCAAAAGGACTGTCCCACTCCGCCCTCAGTGCCCGCCGCTCTGCCAGGCGCGCTCTGCTTGGGGCCGTCCTGGTGGCCGTTTCCCTCAGAGAAGCTCCTTCCGCCAGCTCAGGGACCAAACACGAGGATCGCAAAGGCCCAAAAGAGGTTAAATAAAGTCCAAGATGAAGATCCAAACATGTTTTTCATCTCATGTGGAGTACTGTATTAATCAAATTGGTCTCCTTTTTCTCCTATTAGTCTGGTTGGAGAAAAAAGATTGTTTTGAAAATGAAGCTTTTCTTTTCCCAATGATTAATACAGAGTAGATGAACTTAATTTGTGCTAGACTCCAATTTAATTCAGCTACAGCTCAGAGGCCAAATCCACAGGAAAGCTAATCTGGCTTCACGAGAAGGAGCCATTTCTATCTTTGAGGGAAAGATGCAGAGGGTCTAAAGGCTTCTATCCATCTACCCGGGCAGAGTGTTTATTGAACCATGGGCCTCTGAAAGGCAACCACACACACGCACACACGACTTCATTTCCTTACTGACTCCTGTCTCATCTTTGCAGAGTGATATTTCTTAATGCTGAAAGAAACACATACACACACCATAGACCAAGACAAAAATCTTGAACATGCATTAAAAAAAAAAAAATCAAAATCTTGGATTTGGTGGTTACCAGAGGGGAAGGGGGGAGGGTGGAGGGTGAAAGGGATAATTCGGTACATGTGTGTGGTGATGGGTTGTAATTAGTATTTTGGTGGTGAACATGATGTAGTCCATGCAGAAATAGAAGTACAATGATGTACACCTGAAATTTTTGCAATGTTATAAACCAATGTTACTGCAATAAAAAAAAAAAAAGACACAGATGTCCATAACTCTTGGATAAATGACTTACTCCTGTAATCTTGAATATTCTCATCTGTAAAACATGTAGTATTATTGTGTGCTAATAATTTCAATCTTGAAGGGTTGGGAAGACTGAGTAAGTCGATTGAATTTAGTGTTTATTGTAGTATCTGTTGCATGGGATTTACTCAAAGCTGTCAACTAATATTTTTGTGATGTGCTGAAATAAAAATCACAGCCCAAATAAAAAAAAAAAAAAAAAAAAAAAAAAAAGAATGTACTGGTGAAGTGTCATATGCCAGTGGGGTTCCTGGAAGAGCTCTAGAATTTTGGTTTAAAAATAAAATTCAAGTGGAATGGCAGGTTTTTACATTTATTATTGTGTCCCTCTCCCCTTTTTTTGCACTACAATCTAAGCTGAGTGATATATTGCCAACTGGCACCAATTCTCCAAACCCAAGTGTGCAAGGGAAACACGCCCGTGTGACCCTCTTTAATAGAAGATGCGCCAGGCAGTCTGTCTGGTTCTGTTTGCCAGAAAGAAAACAACGAGAAGGGATGCTTGGCTGGAGGGGTGAGGGTGGGAGACAGCACCCGCCTCAGTCAGCACCCATGGTGAACAGCTGGACGTCCTGTGGGTTCCAGTACAGGCCCACTGCCGAGTTGTAGACCAGAGACCAGACATAGGGGATAAAAAACTCCTCGGGCTGCTCCTCTTCCACATATTTGAATTTCAAATCTGGAAATTTCTGCAATGAAAACAAGAGGATTTTACAATCTCACAGTTCCATGTAAAAACAGAAGCAGCAGTAGTTTATAAGTGGTGTTGGGGTGTGCAGGGAGCCCCCTCCCCTAATAGGTCATAGGGCCTGACAGCTCTGGGGCTTTACAAGATCCAGCTTCCAAATGACTCCTGAGACAGTGTCAATTACCTGTAGGAAGGGCAAATAACCCATTGGTGCTGGTCAGTTAATGTCACTTTGCTGACAGTTTGCTGAGAGGGGCAGGGACCGGGACGGGGGGAGGGATGGGACTGGGAAATGGGTCCTGCCTGAGGAGGCAGACGGGTTCCAGCAAAGACTGTCTACTGTGCAGTGCTGAGGGCTGGTTCTTCTCCGGAGACTTTGTGTTCAGGGTGGAGTCACCTTGGAGATGAGGATGTTCACTCTCAATTCCTGGCTTAGGCTTAGCCTCAGCCTCCGCCTCCTGGGGGCCAGCGGTGATGGCTTCGGCTTTGCAGAGGGTGAGGCTGCAGTGACTCCTCACTGAGGCTCAGGAAAAGCTTCGCCCTGGTGCTACAAACGCTCCCAGGTGCCCCGGGCCTGCACTCCGTGGTCCCCCGGCTGTGAAGGGAGACCGTGCGCGGTCCCGGGGCCCTCAGAAGCACTGTCACCACAGTGCTCACCAGGATTTGGGCTTTTACTCTTCTAATTTTACGCCTGACGTACTTCTTCCAGCAGCCTGAGGAGCCGCTGGAGCCTACTAAGAGCCCCGGGCCTCTTCCCTTGCCAAGGTGACTCTGGCGGGAGTGGCTGCAGTTCGGTGACCGTGTCCCAGAGGGGGCAGGAGAAGGGGCAACAGTGTCCTAGGAGAAGGGGTGTGGCAGGTTGAGGGAGAGGGCTGACAGAGAAGGAGAGGAAACACATGCAGGAGGCATGCCATCAGGCAGAAAGGTTTTTACCTATTTTGTTTGCTACTGTGTCCCCACAGACAGTGGCCAGCACTGATAATCTGATGACTGAGTGAACCAGTGAAACAATCAACCACACACTGAGGACCAACCAACTACATCCCAGGCACAGTAGGCAGGGCTTCACGTATATTATCTTATTCAGTCCTTCTTATGTGAGTCGTTCATTCATTCATTCATTCAATTGGTTGAGCATCTGCTACTCTGCGCAGGCAGGCACTGCATGTGCCAGGGCCTAGGACACAGGGTGTGGCAGCCACACACATTCCCGTCCTCACAGAGGTGTGTTCTCGTGGAGGAGAGAGATGAACAGCAGCAACAACAAAACAGTGATGACAGAGTAGGTGGTGAGAGAGTGAAGGACCAGAGGCACGAGGGGCTGGAGGGTGGTGGAGGGGCAGCCAAGTGAAGAGGGAAGTGTGCTCCTCCTGAGGGAACAGCGCGCAGGGAAGGCCAGTGTGTGAGGCATGAGGCGCACTGCTGCAGGGCAGAGAGGGGGCGGAGGAAGAGCGGGCACCAGTGAGCAGGGCCCAGACGCGGGAGGGTGGGGAGGCAGAGGAGCCACGGGAAGACTGAGAAGAGGGCTGATGAGAGAGGCTCTGTACGGGGACTGCTCCGATCACAGTGTGGAGAACTGGAGGGCACCCCACAGGGGCAGGGGCAGGGCCTGGTCCAGGTGACCGGCTAACAGGCCGAAGATGACACTAGTTGTGTGGATTCAGAAGATATGAAAAGGAAACGGGGGGTGGGTAGGAGACCTACACGACTAAACATCTATGTGCTGGATCCTCAGAGTTCCAGAGTGATGAAAGAGGGGCCGAGTGAAGCAGGAAATGCTTTGTGGCAAGGGGAGTTTCGAGTTAAATCTTGAAACAAGTGTCTAAGAATTCCTGAAAAGGAGGGTACTCTGGACACGGATGTTACAGCATAGCACAGACAGCACAGTTCCCATCTGTTATGTCTTTAATGAAAACCAACTCTATTCCATGGCTCCCAGGGCGTTGTGGAAATACAGAATTTACACACACATAGGGCTGGCCCCATGGCTTAGCGGTTAAGTGTGTGCGCTCCGCTACTGGCGGCCCGGGTTCGGATCCCGGGCGCACACCAACGCAACGCTTCTCCAGCCATGCTGAGGCCGCGTCCCACATACAGCAACTAGAAGGATGTGCAACTATGACATACACCTATCTACTGGGGCTTTGGGGAAAAAAAGGAGGAGGATTGGCAATCGATGTTAGCTCTGAGCCGGTCTTCCTCAGCAAAAAGAGGAGGATTAGCCTGGATGTTAGCTCAGGGCTGATCTTCCTCACAAAAAAAAAAAAAAAAAAGAATTTACACACACGGATTCTCTAAGTGGCCCACACTCCAGCACTACATACCCCTCGATCCTCCCCCATACTCTCTGTACCCCATACTCCAGAGGCCTTTGCAAAACTACTCTGATTTAATGAAAACCTAAGACTGTTCAGACCATCAGTGCTCCCAATCACTTCTTTCCCACCATCATCAGTGTAGGCTAAGTCTTGGTGTGTGCTGACAGCCATGGTAATGACTGCAATATAGAGGACAACTCCCGCACTGGGCTCTCGGGTCAGTCTGGCTGACAGAGTCTGATCAGCTCAGGGATGTGGCACTACTTCCAGCACTCACTGACATGACTGGGGCTCCATTAGGCCCCCCAGTTTTCCATTCCTTTGTCATCCACTCACGCCGTCCCCTTGAATCCCTCCCACTCTGGGCCAGCATTCTCTGGGGGCACCATAACTTCTCAGTAGCTGGGTGGTCTCTTGGGGGCCTGGGCATCCTTCATGGGCCGCCTCACACACTCTGTGCTGCTTTCAGCCTGGCATGGGGTTCTCAGGTGTGTGGGGACAGGGTTCTTGGATATGGCAACAAGTCTCTGTCATGGAATCAGATATCTTACAGGCAGCAACACAGTGATATTCTTTCCCGTGAAAAATCTGCATTTGTAGCAACAGGGTGCAGCTACCACCAACCGAGTGCTCCCTGTGCACCAAGTCTGTCTGGAAGCTCCACACGCAGCACCGTGGTCAGTCACCACCACGTTCTGCCAAGGCCCATATGGCCAACCCCACTAACTGAAGGTGAGGCGGGGCCTGGAGAGGCTAAGCAGCTGGTGCCAGGTCACACAGCCTGTGGAGTGGAATCGGGTTAAAGCCCAGGTCTGACTGGGTGGGAAAGTCAGCTTAAAAAGTGACACCCGAGTCACAGCCACCCAAGTGCTTGGTCCTTAAATTCGATTCTCCTGGGCTCCACAGAACCCTTCGGGGTTAGTTCTGTGCCCTTTCACTGTATGCAAAGGACCCAGCACACTGCCGGCCCTCAGAAAAATTACCAAACCCACAATGATGTCAATACTCAAGAAAGGATGGAGAGCTGTTTGAAGAAGAAAAGAAATCTACCACCTAATAATGCGGATGAAAGTCCTAGCTCTTAGAATGGCCTCAAACTTCAGAAAGCCTCTCACACTGACTTGGAGAGAAGTCAAGGGGCCAGGGGGTGCAGAGGTGGTGGTTGAAAAGGTCAGAGCCCCCACATTGCCTCTTTCAGCTGGAATAACAACATCCTACATTTCTATGTGGTCATGTAGCCGGTAGGATGCACTTCTTCTTGTTAGAAATAAAAATCACTAAAAGACGTGAAACCTTTTCTCCATACAGTGACATATTTGGAGGTTTTCCCATGAGGGCCTGAGGAAGGATGTGAGGCACCTGACATTATATCTCTAAGGAGGGTGGGATGGGAAAGAAAACGAGCAAACTAACCGCTTTCCTATGAATTCCTTCCCACTGAATTAAAGACGCTCAGGCAAGAGCCACTCTGGGCTGGCACTAAGTTTACCTGCCCTCGTGACTCTGGGGAAATTCTGATGACGACGTATTCAGTTAGAAAGAGCAATGAGTCAAAGACTGCCCTTTGATCGTGCCCAGGCGGATCCAGGAAAAGGCCACTGGAAAAGCACCTGCACGCCCATCATGGTCCTTCCCACCACCCGTCAAACGGAGCCGAAAATGCCTCGTTTTCATTTTGACTCAAGTTTATGTCAAAACAATAATCCATCTCACTCTGGAGTGAGTAAATTTCATAAACAAAATCTCAACATAGGGCGAGACCCAGAGTGGCAAGTATATAAGGTATATGGTATATACCAGTACATAAAAAATGGTATACACTTTATCTGTCAGTAGCAGACATATATTTTATTATGAAGTTTTTCTTCAAGCTGATCAATGATTATTTCTATAGAAGTTCTCCATAAAAACTCAATAATCGGGGCCGGCACAGTGGCACAAGCATTAAGTGCGTGCGCTCTGCTGCAGTGGCCCGGGGTTCGCCGGTTCAGATCCCGGGTGCGCACCGATGCACCGCTTGGCAAGCCATGCTGTGGCGGCGTCCCATATAAAGTGGAGGAGGATGGGCACGGATGTTAGCCCAGGGCCAGTCTTCCTCAGCAAAAAAAGAGGAGGATTGGCAGATGTTAGCACAGGGCTGATCTCCTCACAAAAAACAAAACACAAAAAAAGACCTCAATAATCAATTCTGACATTATGGCCAACATTTATAGCTGATAACTGATTACCTATTATGTGGCAGCCATGTTCCAACACTTTACATACAGTTACTCATTTACTCTTTGAAGTAACTAGAAAAAGCACTTGAAAGGCAGGCAGATAATTTGAGTTTTAGCCCCATCTTTTCCCATTCATTCATTCAGCAAATATTTACTGAGGGCCTACTGTGTAGGAAGCACAGTACTAAAAGCATAGCTGTGAATTAGACACACACAATCCCAGCTTTTAAGAGCGAAAAGTCCAGTCCTTACTAGTTGAGTGACTTGGGACAAGTCCCGTATCCTCACTCAGACTCAGGCTCTTAAAAGATAAAGTCTACTCTACTCTGCGATTCTGAATTGAAGCGTCCTGTCTACTTCACAGGGTTGTGACAATCAAATGAGATGAGCCATGAGGAAGAGCTCTCTGTAGTGCCTACGCAGAGCGCGCACTCAATCGATGCTGGCTATTACGACTGACACTGAAATAATATGCAAATATGGGGTATGCTCTTAGTTTATAACTTTCAGTAATCAAACCTAAAGACTAGAACCGTGACTGGCCTGGTCCTAAGCCCGTTTCTCTCTCTTTTTTTCTTTCTTTTTTTTTTTTTTATTGTGAAATTTTTGTCGTACATTATGGTTTGTCAGTCACCATAAAAGTGCATCCCTCCACCCCTTGTGCCCACCCCCTACCCCCCTAGCTCCTGGTAACCACCAACCAGTTCTATCTGTCCGTGTGTTGGTTTATCTTCCACATATGAGTGAAATCATGCCCTGTTTGTCTTTCTCTTTCTCTAAGCCCGTTTCTCTTACGCCACCCACATGGCCACTTCTTACTTGGCAACCCTGTTTCTGACTCTCAGTAACAGGAGCATGAAAGATCTGGCCGTCCCTACAGGAAAACCCAGGAACAAGTGCTGATGAATGGCTTACAAGTGACACACTCATCTTCATAGATATTTTTAAAGAACAAAATTATGTCACTGAGAGCAGGTTCTGAAGAACTGCCTTCTTTCTCTGTCTCAGAGTCATCACTGTTGAATGATGAGTTAAATGAACGAATACGTGATTTCAAATCTGCACAATAATCCTGTGACATAGGTATTATTAACTCAACTGGAAGGGAGGATTGGCCCTGAGGTGAGCTGATGGCTATGGTAACGAGGACAGGAGGGTCACTTTCAAGATGCATTTGACATTAGGAACATGACCTAGGTGTTCACAGCCTTCCTGTGTGACTATGTGGCATGTTCAACAACAGTCAAGATTGAGCCAGGGGTGTGGTATCTAACCCTGAGCAGTACAGGGCTAGAGTGGCCAAGGTTATCCAGGGGCGAGGATACCGAGCCTTCTGCTAGTAGCTCACAGAGCCAACCCAGGAGGAGATCTCACTTCCCCAACTTCAGGGGAAGTGACATATACTGAGGGTGCCCAAGTGCCAGGTACTTCCCACCTCACCCACAACCTCACTATAAAAAGCAGAAGTGGCATCTCTCAGCTCATCGGTTTATATCCCTCACAACAATCGGTGCTTATCTTGTTTATTTATTTGCTTGTGGACCATTTCTCTCCCCCACTAGAATATAGGTTCTAAGAAGGCAGGGACCTTCTGAGTATCTGGCATTCTACTGACTCTTAAGAGATGTTTGTTGAATGATGAGTTAAATGAATGGGGGCCTGACTTCGAATCTGCACAATAATCCTGTATCACAGGTATTATTAACTCTATTGTATGGATAATAAAACCGAGTCTCAAAAGGATAAATAACGTGCCAAAGAGGACAGAGCTAGCAGGTGGTGGAGCCAGAGGCTGAAGGAAATCCACACCTCTCCACTGTGGCCTCCCCGGAGTCTACAGGTACCTGGCTGTGCACTTCTTCAAAATGTCCATCTTCAACATGGACACTAGGTTTCCATGTCTTTCCAGTAATGACAATGAGCTTCAAACATTTCTTCAATGTCCCCCGACCACTAAGCCACTTAACCTTTGTGCCTGAGTTTCCTCTCCAGGAAGTGACAGAAGTGAGGTCCAGGTCCCTGTTCCAGCTCTAGAGTCCAGGTTCCCCTAGGCTGGGGTCAGGAGGCCTTGACTCTGTCCTGGCTCAGCCGCTGGCAAGCAGGGCAGTAAACTGGGGCCAGTCACTGCATCTCTCCAGGACTCAGTTTTCTCACCTTGTGTAAAAGGAAGGACCTCTGAGCTCCTTCCATGTCTTTTTTTTTTCTTTTTTGTGAGGAAGATCAGCCAGGAGCTAAAATCCATGCCAATCCTCCTCTTTTTGCTGAGGAAGCCTGGCCCTGAGCTAGCATCTATTGCCAATCCTCCTCCTTTTTTTTTTTTTTCCCCTTTTTCTCCCCAAAGCCCCAATAGATAATTGTATGTCATAGTTGCACATCCTTCTAGTTGCTGTATGTGGGACGCGGCCTCAGCATGGCCGGAGAAGCGGTGCATCAGTGCGCGCCCGGGATCCAAACCTAGGCCGCCAGTAGCGGAGCACGTGCACTTAACCACTAAGCCACGGGGCCGGCCCCTCCTTCCATTTCTGACTGGGTGTGGTTTTATGGGATATATCCAGTAGGGTCTACACATTTGTATTCTCTGCCATGCCTCCCAGGCTCTGCTGGGTCACCCGGGAAGAAAGGGTGAACGGGCTGGGCCTGGGTTCAGCTGCAATCCTGAAGTCAAGCATTTGCTGGTTTTTACTGAGCCAGGCCTCACCTGGTGACAGTCTCAGGAGACGGTAAATGTCTAAACGTTCCTGGGCTGTCTTGTATGTTGACAATAGATGGTTTTAAAGGCTAGGACTCCCAATTGCTTAAAATCAAGACAAACAAGGCCGCGGTTGAGCTGCTCTGTGACCTGAGAGCTCATGGCTAAGTGGGTTGAGGCTCCAGACGTGGCCCCTGTGCTGGCTAGCAAAGGCCTGACCCCTTCCACAGATCGGGATCCTAAGTCACGGTCTCCCAAGTGTGTGCCACTGGACAGGGGGGAACCAAAAGAGTGAGTACAGACATAGCAGCATGAACAGACTTCTATTACTGGCAACACGTGAACACTGCAGACAGCACACACGCCCCCGAATCTACAGCACCAGCTCCTCTCTCCTCAGGGGAACAAGTGACCTGCGAGATATTATTTCTTGGGTTATTTTCTTAGAACTTTTCACTAGTACTTAAAAGGTTCAGAAAGGAGGATAAAGCATAAATAGCATGAAAAACAAGAGCATGTTCTCTAGGACTGGCTACACAAAGCTAACATTTGAAAGCACAAGGTACAGATCTTTCTTTTTCTTGCAATGAGTTGTTTTTAAGACAATGTACTGGGAACATGTTAAAAGGGTGAATAATAGGCATAAATCATAAAGGAGTTTTGAAAACACTGTTCAGTCAGCCTGACTGAATGTGAAGGCAGCCCCTGCACGACTAGCTTTGCCCAAGCTGCATTTAATTTGACTCCCTCCCAAATCTGTCTATCTACCTAGAGAGATAGCCAACATGGTTTGAGATTTAAACAGACATTCCTAAAAATATGTGCTCCTCTACTATGTCTTAGAAGTCTGAGAGCTAAGGAAAGGAAAGACAAAAGGTTTTATTTAGCACTAATGACACTGGGGACACATTTTGTCAGGATTTAGTCCAAGAAATGTCATAGTCTGAATGTCAGAACAACAACCTAGAAAAAGTCACTCTTCCTTTACGTTCCTTTCCAAGCCCGTGGAGAACAATAATGCCATCCTGCGATGGCTGAGGGAAGTCCAACTTCCTCATGTGAGAGCGTCTTCATTTCTGACTCGACCAGCCCACTCCCCTGGGCTGCCCAGGCCCCTCGGGCATTCCGAGGCCTCCCCAGCTCTGCCGTCCATGTGGCTCCTCTCTACCCCATCTCCTCTCTCGACTTCTCAGGCCCTCTGTGGCCTCCAGCCAGGGACTGCTGGGTGGACGTGCTTGAAGACACTAAAGCCCTGGGAAAGTGGAGGAAGGGGCTCTGGGGGGATGAGGGCTTCGATGTGACAGTGACGGCAACCACTCATCTGGAACAGGCTAGCAAAGGGCAGGATGCTGGTCACTTCAGGCCCAGCTTTCGCCCCTCTCTCTCCAAGACAGTTGTCCTGTGACTCAGCTCAACAAGGAGAGAAAAGCCATCTCTCAAGCTCGGAGCTTGGGCTCAATCCAAAGCTACTTACAACAATCCTGTTGTTTTGATTTTTGGAGCCAGAGGTAATGCTAGACTCTCAAGTTTGGCCGGAATGTTTTTATCAGTTCCAGTGAATCAACCCCCCTCAGTGGGATGTCGGGACGTCCAGCCCCGAGACCGAGCAGGGGCCTGATTTGGTGGTTGAGACTTGGGTATAACAAGCAGACCAAAAGCTTTAAAGACCGTCTCTGCTGTCAGTCATGTGATCTGGTGGAAACCCACAGGAAGTGCAGTGAACAGATGTAGGGCTTCACTGCAATATTTTATTACCACAGAAGTTCAATGGAGTTTTCTCCCTTCCACCTAAAGATGATACAGATAGCATCAGAAACTCGAGCAAGTACCTGGCACGGCTCCAGAAAGTTTAGTGCAATTTAAAACCAAATAGCTACCTAGCACCTTAAAAAAATTCTTTGAAAGGCCATACTAAGCCTCTGAATAGACAAGCGACGGGTGATGGTCGGGAGTGAAGCAGCCCGTCAGGGCCGGCAGAGGTGCAGGTAGGAGGTGTGATGTGAGTTACCGCTGTGGTAAATGCAGGGAGTGTGGTGGGTAGGTCTGTGTAGCTGAAAAGTAAACTGGTTTCAAGATCCTGGCATAAGACGGCAAGGTAAGCTTTTACATATGATTCTTTTACCCAGGGGTGAATTTGGGGATGATTATCAGTTTCCCTACCATTCCTTCCCTCATATACTATTGCTGTGTAACGTTGGGTCCTTCAGTGATGGGTCCCGAAACTAAACGCTGGTGAGCACCAACCATGTATGAGGCATTGTGCTTGAGGCTGTAGAGGAAAGAAGAGGAATAACTGCTGTGCCTCTAACAGGGGTACAGTTTAGGAGGAGGACTGAGAACAGCAGGGAGTTGACACAAGATGGAAGGACAGTGCCCAGCAGGGGCTCCCTCCCAGGGAGACTGGCTAATATGGGGGGCAGAAGATCTCAGGTGGGCTTGGACAGCAAACTCTAGGAGAAATAACGAACCGACAAATCAGGACACATCTATGTTATCAATTCAGCTAAGTTACGGTCTGAACAAGCCTGAACTGCAGGCCCTTTTGAGTATAATGGAATGAGTTACACACGTATCAAATATTATTATTTAACTGACGAAAAGAAGATAAGCACCGGTCCACCAGTAACAGCAACACAGAATGTGGAGTAGTTCTAGTCTATGTGAATTAATTTCAAAA
Organism: Ceratotherium simum simum; assembly: GCF_057802395.1. NCBI lineage: Eukaryota > Metazoa > Chordata > Mammalia > Perissodactyla > Rhinocerotidae > Ceratotherium > Ceratotherium simum. Next base: position 38,090,077 of record NC_141913.1, read on the forward strand.
TTAATGAAAAACTAAATTCAAAACATAGAAAATTAGAAAGGGCCACTTATTAAAAGCTACAAATTAAGCAATACAAAGCTAAAATTAAGAAGCCTACAATGAGGGTGGCTCAGAAGACAGTCACAATACATTGCATATCTAAGAGCACTATGGCTGGGACAAATGTACAAATAAAATCACAAAAATCCGTAACAGTATAAGGTACACCAAGTTAACTGGAATTCATATTAAATGACTAGTGTATAAGTTTACTTTTTCAAGAAATCACTCTAATATAGTGAACATATTCATTACCTCAGCCCCAAACTCCTTCAAACTCAGGCTTGTTCTCTCTGGGAAAGCAATGGACGCTTTCCAAAAAAATGCTTTTGATAAATTAGTTGTGTTTTTACCCCCTTGAAGTCAGTAAACATATTATTAAATCAATCAAAAACTTGATTTGGTATACATATCACAATGTAATATATTACCTTAATGTATTCTTTCAATTTGTAAAATAGCTACCAGTTGTGAAATGTTCAATTGGTTGAAAACCTCAAGATAAGAGATATGCAATGAATGCATCAGAAAGAGCAAATCAAATCGGTTTGTCTAATTTTCTCAAGGAAAATAGGAACAGCAAGAAGCAGTCAGAGCAAAGAGGTGGCTGGGTAGGTCACTGAAGGAGGGGGGATGAGAAAAACACTAGCACAGGAGAGTTATGTGATTTGAGAACTAGGACCAAAAGAGAAAAATAATGAAGGAGAACCTGCCCTACTATATATTAAACTATAAAGCTAAAATAATTGAACGGTATAACATCCCTCCCTCTAATTTGGACCATCACAGATGTATATAATTTAGAATTTACACCTGCTCTGTTATAATCACAGGAGAACTAACCAAAAGATCTACATAAAATACCTCACCTAGGGAATAGGATACATTTTATTTTATAGTTCAAAAAAAAGTGGTTGAGACTCAAATTTTCAGAAGTTTTTTTTTTTATTTATTTATTTTTCCCCTAAAGCCCCAAGCGATAGTTGTATGTCATAGTTGCACATTCTTCTAGTTGCTGTATGTGGGACGCAGCCTCAGCATGGCCGGAGAAGCAGTGTGTCTGTGCGCGCCCGGGATCCGAACCCGGGCCGCCTGCATCGGAGCGCACGCACTTAACTGCTAAGCCACAGGGCCGGCCCAAATTTTCAGAAGTTTTAATTTTGAAAATTTAAGATTTAAAAATTTCAAAATACACACCAGTATATGAGAGAAGCAAAGCCCACACGTCCTTCCGTTATGTACTATATTGTATGAAGGACACCACGGCTCCCGTATTCACTTCTTCCTCCTTCTTCCTCACTCCATCTTAATCAACTAACCAATCGATTACTATGTGGAAAACACTGTGGGGTACGGCAGGTGTAAAGCAAAGTTCCTACTCTCAAGGAGCTGAAAATCTAGTAAGGAGACAAAATATAAATGCACAAACTAAACATTTAAATAGCAATCTCATTGTTAAATACCAAGAAGAGTGATACAGAGAGTGAAAAACTGAAGAGTTTTCCAGCAGGAAGAGGTCAATAAATCTGTTATGTCTGGGACAGTCTTCCTGGAGGCAGCAGGGTGAGGAGGTCATCTCAGGCAGAGACAAGCAAGGCAGGAATGAAGAGTGTTCAGGGGCTGGGGATAGAGAGCAGGCAAAGGAGCATGGGGGTAGGTGGTACAGGCTGGGGTTCTAAAGGTGGACTGGGGCAGAGTTCGAATTGTACTTTATTTTTCCTGGATTCTTCAGGCATTGGGGAGGGGGCAGTGAAGGAGGTGAGAGAGGTAGTGAAGTTTATTAAAATGACTGGGTGGTACAGGTGGTAGTGATGATTGTAATACGTGTGTTTGTGTGACATTTCCCTCAACAAACTACATCCACTCCCTCTCAACACCCAAAAGTCACGTCAGAGAAATGAGATCCACAGCTCAGGAGTGTCAGTATCACCTGGGTAGGCACTTGGTAGGAATGCAAGTTCTTGGGCCCCAAATATTCCGTGATTCAGGAAAGCAGAAAGGAAAGAATGACCAGAAAGAAAAAGAATTTCAGTTTTGGAAAAGGAGCTGCATGTGGGAGTCAAGGTTCTCAGGAATTGGGAAGGACTAAGACTACAGAACTGCAAAGGCATCCCAGCATACTGGCGTTGGAAAGATTCAGACACCATCTAGACAGCTCTTTCATTTGGCATAAAGGGAAACTGAGGCCTGTAACAGCAATGATTTATTTCAGGCCTTGAGGCTAAAATGTGGCAGAGACCTAACAAGAAATCAGTATTTTGGGCCGATGGCTAGGCTGGCCCTAAGACAGAGACAGAAGCTGGGAACCATGTGTCTAGAGCCTGAGAACACAGCGGAGGTGAAGAGCAAGAAAACATATGGGAAAGGATGCCGAAAAATGGTGCTTCAAGACAATCTAGTAGGTCCAGATTTTGCTAGAAGCCTCCTAGTTCCACTAGTATGCAATCATTTCACAAATAACGAATTACTTTTATGCGGCTGCTGTCTGTCTTCAAAGGTGACGATGTGAACAGGAGACAGATTTGGAATACCAAGCATCGAGTGCTCTTTCTAATCCACAGTAGTAACATTCTCTTTGGTTTGAAGTTCTAAATGGATCATGCAGGATCCTGCTCACGGCCCATCTTCCTACCAGCTCAGCGCCGAGCTGCACAGCTTCCCTAAAGTGCAGAGTGGCTAAACAGGCAAACTGTTCAAGTGCTTTGGGTAAAATAATTTGAATTCCCTTTCTTGGACAAAGGTCTCCCTGCAGTGAGAATGGGCAGGCAAAGAAGATGATGAGCTGGAGACTGGAAAGGCTGGATGAAGAGACGTTTCTTCTCTAGGGTTCCAAGAAATACCCTGGGGGGGCTCACACAACACGAATGACCCAGCAACCAGTGACTGTGACCCTGGGGCCAGCCAGTGATCTGTGCCGAGGCCCTGCCAGTGAGTGGAGATGGACCCCCAGCCCCGCCAGCAAGCCAGCAGTGTGAGCCCGGCTTGGGAAAGGGAGTTAGGGGGAGGGAGGGAGAAGGCTGAAGGCAACTTCAGGGGTTTCAAGTCATCCCCATTTCTTCAGCTATCACCCTCTGTTCCCACTTTCCTGAAATAGAGGCAGGAGTTTTAAGACAATTCAGAGACACTAAGAGCCACAAAACGGGCTCAAGGGCCTTCTTTATTCTAGCGCTGCAGCTAAGCAGCTCACTAAAGACAGAGTATTTTTTTTGTCAATATTACGGCAGAAAAGAAAAATACTTCCAATTCTCTGCTTTCCAAAACCAATGTAGAGAGAGGGTAAGAAACAACGACAGGTGATGTGGTCACAAATCAAATATGACCTGGCTCTCAGATGGCACGCCACTGAGGAAGGTACTCACAGACAGCTCATGAACGTGAAGATACTAATATTTGTAAGCTGAAACGAAGATCAAATCTCCCATTTAGAAAAGCCTCTTCTTCGCCATTCATGAATCCTGCTTTTACCCTTTCCTTTACAAAAAAGGCACAGGTTTTACATTTCATTCCTTAGTGTGTTAGAAGTTTAAAAATTGGCCCACCAAATCTAAAATGGAGTATTGTACTGGCCTCAGGGCAGGTTAGAAATTTAACTGCACTGGTATAAATCCACGTGATTTCAATTTTTTCCCGTAACTTTCTTACAAAGGGGACATTTTACAACTTTATGAATAAGCGACAACACTGTAAGTTAAAAGTATTTTCAGAGGTGGCAAAGCCATGGTTCTAGCCAACAAGACCAGGAGCCCACAGAAGAGTGTGAATCTGCACACTCTGAAGACGGATGCTCCTGGAGCCCCAGGTCTTTCACTGACACTGGCTCATGTACTGGGTCAGGCAGGGCCACAGACCTGTGGAATGATGGTCAGAAAAAGCAAGGCAAGGCAGCTGGGAGGCATACTTGTTTCTGTTTTCTCCAAGGCAGTGGCTCTGCAGGCTGTGGATATGGGCAGAGGTGCTATCACTGCAAATATCAGCCCAGGGAGCTGCAGGGCCTTGGGAGCCACCAGGCCCTATGTCACTCACAGTCTAAGAGCTGAGGCTGGGCCAGGCAGAGCATTTTGACTCCTGTCCCCTTTAATTCCCCAGCTTAGAAAGACTGGAGGTTGTAAAAGGCAGGCAGTTGGTACTTAATGCTCTTCATGGCAATGGTCATACTTACCAATTATTTGAAATGGAAATAAACACTACGATAAGAAAGCATAAACTTTTAAGACTAATATGTCTCTCTCCCATCTAGGCTAGGAATGGTACAATGGAGGGAAAATTCGGGACGTCTGAATTTCAGATCTCGCTCTGACACTAATAAACTTGGACAAATAACGTCACCTCCTTGACACGTAGTTACCTCATCTGTAAACCATTACTGCTGCAGGGGCCTGCTCTGACTGCCGCAGGGGCCTGCTCTGACTGCCGGCGGAGGACTGATGTTGAAGACTGGCTGTGATGTTTAAGTGACACCTGTGGGGCTGGGGGCCCAACAAGGGCCAGGCAGAGCTGCTGGGCCAATCCAGCCAGCAGCTTGCTCTGCCTTGTCCAAGCAATGCCACAGAAGGGCCTTAAAAGAGCCCAACTTCTGCCCTGTGACAAAGGTCACAGCCAAAAAAACATCAAACCTGGGAAATGGACGGACTTCTGCCTTCTCCATTTTAGCCTCCACCATTATTTTTTCTCAAATCAATGCCCCAGAAGGCAAGTAAAACATCTGTAGGTGAAGCATTTGAAGATCTATAGTCATGTCTGAAACATGACAGTGGTTTAAGAGAGGGGTTTTATGTTTTATAACACAGGCTCTAATTATTCTAAATTTACATATTTCAATAAAGAAAGATATACTGCTTATCTCTTAATTTACTTTCAGGGACTAACCATGGATAATTAAATTTGTTATACACTGCAAGCATGAAAATTAAATAAATTGGAATTTACCTTGACAATATTCATAAAACATTTTAAAGAATATTTCTAAGGGAAATTCTAAATTTAAATAACCACATATTCTATTTTAGGATTTGGATATAAGAAACAAATAATAAAATACTCTTCTATACTTGGAGTTTATTTAGAAAAAAGAATGTAGAACGTATGTTTTATTTTTTTTAAAAAGTCAAAATTTGGGATAAAAAAGCAAACTAGGTGAAAATTATAAACTTCCCCTAAAGAGAACTATTGCATGCTCAGCATGAAAGGGATGACACATCTGAGTTCTGGGACTTTAAAAATACTGCTTTACTTTCAAAAGAAGCAGACTAAGGAAGAGAGAGAACGTTGTGTTTATTCCAAGAGTAATTTACATTGTTGATACATCTTCCATGGTTTCCCCATCACAGTGAACATAAAAAACACCTTCTGATGAAGAAAGATGTGTTAAGATAAAGCTTCTGATTAAATTCCTCTTGTAAGGTGACCTGTTCACCCATGCATCCTTCCTTCCTTTGTATTACTATTTACATTTTAATTATAACCACTGATGCTTTAACAAATATGCTACTTTAACACAATGATGGATACAAAATAATGGTTTTTACCATCTGGCTGATGGGTCTGCATCATTTGTTATCATTATAACAAGACCCCAACCAAATGGCTGTTTCCCCGGCTGTTCTGGTGGCCAGGGCTGCAGCAGGGCAATGCAAGGCATGGTGGCTGCCACATCGTGCTGCAGTGTGAGGGCGACGGGCTAGGAGCCCAAGTTGAAGGTTTACTCAGTACCACCGAAGGCCCAACGGAAGTTCCCCTCAACATCTTACGAGGGAAAATTGCCCACATACACAAAAGTGGAGAGAACCGTGTGCCCATCAACCAGCTACGAGTCATCAACTCAAGGTCACTCTTGTTTCATCTACCTCAAACTTCCCTCCTCTGAATTATTTTGGTGCCAATCCTGGACATCATATAATTTTATCCCTAAATATTAACCTACATATTATTAAACAGGTAAGAACTTTTTGCTCTACTTTTAAGATGACCCACTATGGGAACAAATTAAGTTACAGAATGACCCTTTGTATCGTAAAGTACTTAACAAAATATATGAAACATGGTCCCTGCCCTTAAGTAATCTTAACAGTCACTTGCAGAGCTAAGATGAATGCAAACGGAAAAAAGAATCATGAAAACACAGTTCTCCAACGTAATCTATTGTTAAAAGACGCAGTGTAATAATTGCCAGTTCTGATTAGATGGATTCTAGGATGTGTACAGACGGACCCACAGGACCTTTCAGCTTCATCTGCTTCCTCTCCTTAACACAAACCATCAGCCTCTGCCAACGTGAACTCCCCGAGGTCCTCTGCACACTCCGGGCAATTCCCACCTCCACGCCTTTTCTGACACTGCTCCCTATAGCTAAGATGTCCTTCCCACCCCGTTACCATTTCCTACAGAACTGGCTCAAATCCTTCCCTCCTCCAGAAAGCCTTTCACGGTCCTCTCCAGTGCTTGGTGCCTGCCTGTCCACCCACAGGCATTTGTCTCTACATTTCCCACAAAGTCCCTGGATTGGATATGAGTTTGTACGTGGTTTTCACTTGCTACTGGACATAAATGTTTTGAAGGCAGGCTCTATGAGTGTGCCACCCACAGTTCCAGGTAAGGCTTTGCTGAGAGAGGAATGGTACAGTACCCCTTGCCGGGGCTATGGTGGCGTAGGAGAGAGACAGCCCTGCGGAGGAGAGCACTTAGGGGAGGCTGACGAGATAGTGGACTTGGGTGGTCCTAAAGGACAGAGGAGTGGTGGAAAAGGACTCCCTGAAGAGGGAATGATTCAGAAGCCCGGCCCAGCAAGAAAAAGGTGGGAGCCCTCCCATATGTTGACCTGTCCAAGGTGCTCCCAGGTAGTGAGGGGCGCATGAGCAATGACGAAATCTGATCAAGGTACTCCGTGGCTTCAAAAAAATCCTTGACGGCTTCCCAATGAAAACTACTGACAGAGATGATACCAAAAAGAACAGACAGAGACTCTGCACCAAGGTATTTATAACCTAGGCACAGAGGTAAAACACCTACAAAAAGAATTATAAGACAAGACAATTATATCATGTGAAGTATACAAATAAATGTAATTTATGGGAGTCCATGGAAGGGAGAAATTACTTTAAATGGGAGCATCAAGAAAGCCTTCAAGGAGGAGGTGGATTGGGTGGTGTGTAAACAATGGGCAGGATTCAGGCATGTGAAGGTGGGCAGAAGGGCATTTGGGGCAGAGGGAATAACAGGAAAAAAGGCATCAAGGCAGAAAAGCACAGGTTGCCCAAGGACCAGCCAGTGTTCAGGTTGTTTGAAAAATGAGGAATAGAAGGGAGAGTGAGGTGAAGCAAAGCGTGAAAGGCAAGTTGTGGAGTCTTACTGAACCTGACTCCGGACTTGAGTCTGCAAAGGGGAGCCACTAAGTGTATGTGAGCAGAGCAGTGACCAGGACCTGAATGTGGGTTTGGAGGATTACTTGGGAAGCAATGTGACCTATTTGGATTGGCAGGGAGGGGGGTGGGTGGCAAGGAAGCTGGACCCAGAGGAGGAGCTGGGAGACTAGTGCAGGGGTCCAGGTGACGGGGGATGAGGGCACGAGCCCAAGAGATGAAAGTGGGAACAGAGGAGTGGTGGCAACGCGACCGGGGTGAAGAGGGAGGGAGACTTGGCAGCTCTTCACAGTTGCCTCTCCTCAGAAAGGGAAATCAGGGCTTGGAAGTGACAGATCCAGAAATAAATCCAAGAGTCTCCTCTGTTGATGGTCATATATTTTGAGTCCAATGACCTTTGTTACTTTCGTTTTTCACTAGAAACAAAAGAGCAGACAAATAAAATTCTGTTTCCATCCTCCGTCTGGCTCCATTCTAATGAGTCTTTATCTTTGTGATATGGTTTCTTCGAGCCCATTCGCCTCTGGGAAAGGGTCTCTGTGCAGCTGACTTCACAATGCCTTTATGTTTAGTTCAGCAGGAGCTGCTGACACAAGTCCCCAGTCCTGACAGCCTCACAGCCCAGATTAAGCAAGCTGTCTGGAAGTGTTATCAAAATTCTGATTCTCCTGCCTCTATCTTCAAAAGTTAGAAAAGGGGGAAATGGAGCTGGGAGAAAGTCTCATGGCCTATTTCTGAAGGGAGACGTTCTGCCTAATGTTGTCCATTTCAGTCTTTGATCATGAGCCTGTAAATATTAGAAAGCAATAAAAATGGCTTAGGAACAAGGACAGACTGACTGTCAATGAATGACTTTCTGCTCAGACTCTAGGAAGTGCACCCTTATCTAGCTCAAGTTCAAGACCTGCTGACGAATGCCCTGGTCAGTCCCTAGCCCTTGACTCTGGGATCTCCAAGGCCTGCAAATGCACAGTGACTGATGGACAGTCCCCCTATCATAAGTGTGAAGCCAGGAAACTGCATCCCACATGTTTGGGGAAAAACAGCAAGGCTTTAAGATTCCAGGGATGAAAGTTAAAATGGTTTGGACTCCAGGTGCTTCACAGGACCTACCCTGTTTCCCAGGCACGGAACGCACACGGATGGTCATGCTGTTTACCACATGTTGTCCCCCTGCTCCACCCCTGAATTATTTGGACAGGAAACAGGAGTCCTTGGGATACACTAGGGTTACGGGTTCTAGATTAGAAAAACTGATTCCAGTGAGGGGTTCACCCTCTATACAAAGTTTAGAAAAACTTACTCCCCTTCAGAAACGTGCATGCAAATTTTGTTCCTGGGATTCTTCCCTAGTATATTTCCTTTTCACTTCTGGAAATCAGGGATGGGACTGGAGTGGGTGATGCGAAGGAGATTATAATAAACCCAGAAAGCCACTTAGGTAACCTGACTTCATCTAAGGGTAGAAGACAAAAAATTCCCAAGTAGGAGCTTTCTGAATCTGGGATATTCTGCCATCAACAGTTTTTATTCATCTCTCATCTACCCTTTCCCCAGTGTGGCAAACTCTAGATTTACCTAGAACCCAACTAATTGGAACTTTCACTAAAGCACATTTATTTTTAGGACAAAGGAACAAATAAGGGAACAAGAACATATTCAGTAATTTAAGAAAAAACACAACAAACTTCCAAGGAACCCTCCCGCTGAGATTATTATACACTCTGTGAGATTTCCCACACCTGACGCAGGCCTGTACAAAAAGAACCGACATTAGACAGATGATGGAAACTCAGCAAGATTCTGAATTATCCACAAAAGCTAAAAAGGAACATCTTCCTCATCTATGCTTAAAAAATTTCCCTCTTACTATAAAAACCTTAGGGAATGGGCCAGCCCCGTGGCTTAGCAGTTAAGTGCGCGCGCTCTGCTACTGGCGGCCCAGGTTCGGATCCCGGGTGCACAACAACGCACCGCTTCTCTGGCCATGCTAAAGCCGCGTCCCACATGCAGCAACTAGAAGGATGTGCAGCTATGACATACAACTATCTACTGGGGCTTTGTGGGGTGGGGGACCTTAGGGAATAAGCTGTACTGAAGTTGTAGTTTGAAAGTAAATAAATATACAGACAGAACTAAAGAAATATGCAAATGAAAGACACTACATCACAAAGCCAAGAAGTTGAGTGTGGTTTAGGACAGTTCCTGACCCAGAGGAGCTTCCTCTCTAGGGGACAGCCACAACTACATGACACAAGGATTGTTCAGTGTGAAGTGCTCTGATAGGTGGGCTAACAAGGTGGTGGGGAAAGGCTTTGCTGAGGACGTGATAACTCTAAATTCTGAGAGAAAGGGTGAGTTTTGGTAGGGAGGAAGCACTTCAGACATTGGGGAAAAACACGAATAGAGTCGTATGCGAAAACAACAGTAGTCACTTGATCTTTAGAAGAGATAGTAAAGTTGGTCACTCCTCAAAGGACTAGGTTTTTTATTTTTTACTTCTCACAACACTGACAGGTTATAATTTGTAAGCCCACAGAGAACTTTATTATAAAACTATACACATTATAAAAAAATTTAATCAGAACTGCAACGCCTAGAAAAGTAGCATTTTTAGGCAGACTCTAGCTTGGAAATATAAATTCTCTGATTTCAAAATGGGATGTTTTGTAAACCTATTCACTGGTCAAGAAAAATTAACTTCTGAGATTTCAATGATTTTAAACTACTCTTTTTATCCTATTCTCTCAAAAGTCATTTATCACTTATAAAGAAAAGGGCTTTGAAAATAAACATGCAAAAATTTGTATCAACTATACTATCAATTCTGAAAATAGATTAATTTTAGTGACGCTCTCCATAGCAAGCTCTATGATTTCATACTCCCTAAAGAAATTGTTAACAGTAAGAGATTTCACATTCACTTTCTGAGAGCCACTCTGAATTTTCAGCTATGATCTATTTGATTAAATCCTACTTAAAAGTTAAAAATAATACAGAACTCTACTAGACTGATGCAAGGGAATTTTTAGCCTTTGCACTTATATGAAGAGAGGATAACATGTATTTGAGCTCTCCAGCAAGAGCGTATTAAGTTCTATTAATATATCTTCTGGGACACTGTGTTCCAAATATACATTTTTTCCTTTTTAGACTTCTAAATCTGCAATTGAAATAAATCTAGTTTTAAGTTTTCCCATGTTCAAAATCATAGTTTCCCTCTTTACTTTCAAATGCTGTTTTGCAATTCAGCCCCTTGGTTGCATACTATAGATATAATATTCAACAACAAAGATGCCCAATCCCCGGGGGTTGGTAAGCTATAAACAAATGATTTTCTCAAGTTTTTCACTTACTTGTAGGATTTAAGTTAGTTACCTTCTTTTTTTTTTTTTTTTTAAAGATTTATTTATTTATTTTCCCCCCAAAGCCCCAGTAGATTGTTGTATGTCACAGCTGCACATCCTTCCAGTTGCTGTATGTGGGACGCAGAGTCAGCATGGCCGGAGAAGCAGTGTGGCGGTGCGCGCCCAGGATCCGAACCTGGGCTGCCAGCAGCGGAGCGCGCGCACTTAACCGCTAAGCCACGGGGCCGGCCCAAGTTAGTTACCTTCTTAGTGCTGAAAGTACTGAACTGTTTAAAGTATACTTCAAGTTACTTGTTCAGCTAATTCATCGCTAGATCAGAGAGAATAACTCAAAAATACAAAGTATCTGAAAGTGCTCACCAACAAATCACAAGCTTTGGCTCGGGGTTCTTTGCACCGCACATCACTAAAATACCCACGGAACGCTTGGGCCTTTATTTTAGAGAAAGCAGTGATATAATCTATTTTCCCAATCCCACTTGTTTTAAAACCATTAACTCCTAAGTCCATACATTCACCACAGTAACCTCCTCTAACTCACACTGCCTAGGCCATCTGTTTCTTTCTCTTTTTTTTATTGTGGTAAAAAACATAAAATTTACCATCTTAACCAATTTTAAGTGTACAATTCAGTAGTGTTACGTATATTCACATTGTTGTGAAACAGATCTCAAGAACTTTTTCATCTTGCAAAACTTAAACTCCATACCCATTAAACAACTCCCCCTTTCCCTCTCACCCCAACCCCTGGCAACTACCATTCTCTGTTTCTATGAATCTGCCTACTTTAGATACTTCGTATAAACGGAATCATTGTTTTCTTGTGACTGGCTTATATCATAACAAACTCAAGGTTCATCCACGTTGTAGCAAGTGACAGGATTTCCTTCCTTTTTAAGGCTGAATAATATTTCATTGTATGTACGTATTACATTTTGTTTATCCATTCGTCTACCTTTTGGCTACTATGAATAGTGCTGCTAGGAACAAGGGTGTGCAAATATCTCTGAGTCCCTGCTTTCAATTCTTTTGGATATATATCCAGATGTGGGATTGCTGGATCACATGGCAGTTCTATTTTTAATTTTTTGAGGAACCTCCAAACTGTTTTCCACAGTGGTTGCACCATTTTACAATCCTACCAACAGTGCACAAGGGTTCTAATTTATCCACATCCTCACCAACACAACAAGCCTACTATACACCCAGGCCACATGGTACTAATCTTCTGGGACCACTGTCATATATGCGGTCCGTCGTTGACTGAAACACAGTATGTGGCACAAGACTGGAGTTGACTTTTGCCTTTCCTTGAACTTCATATTAATTGAACTATACAGTATATACCCTTTTGTGTCTGGATTTTTTCATTTAGCATTATGCTTGCAAGGTTTACACATGTGGTTTGCTGTGGTTCACTCATTTGCATTGCTACACAGTACTCTATTGTCTGAATATACCACAATTTATTTATTAATTAACTCTACTGCTGATGGACACTGGGTTGCGTCCAAGATTTGACTGTTACGAACAATGATGCTATGGACATTCTTCTATGTGTCTCCCGGCACGCAAGGGCATGCATTCACGTTAGGGGTACACCTAGGAATAGAACAGCTTGTGCATTTGTTCAACTTTAGCAGATATGCCAAACTTTTCTACTGTTTGTACAATTTAAATTACTTTCCAAAGAATTTTTTTAAAGGTCTTCCATGACCACATCACATCTTGTCTACTGCTTTTCTTATCCCTGATCCTCCCCCTGCTATCAAACCCTCACTGGAAACTGTTAAAGCCTACTTGGTGGCCATCACACTTGCATCTTGGCCAACATGGCCTCCTGCACTTTGGTCAGACTCATACCTTTCCATCTCATGACAACGAGGAAACATGCAGTGCGTGCCTGTTCTATTCAGGGTCCCAGGCTGAGTGGTAGGGATATAAAAAGGGGGATGACAGATCCTTGACACCAGGTGTTACAACTTAGTTGCAAAAGGGCACACCGATAAGAAGGTAAGTCTCAACAGAGGCAGTACACACTAAGCAGCAAATGACTGGTGTAGATTCGAGTGCTATGGAAGCACAGCACGGGAAGGGGCAGGGTGAGGTGGGAAAATCTTGTGGAGGAGATCTCATCTTGGCTGGGCTTCGAGGGAAATACAGGGCTGAGACGAGCAAAGGTCATGTCTGGGAATGTGCATGCTATGTTTAGAGACTAGGGAAGGACGATTGTTATCCTGAAACAATGATCCATGCCACATTCAGCTGCACAGGGGCAGAATCTGTCTCTCAAATGGCCAATTAAAGAGTAAACTTACAGCCAACTAAGACATATAACATAATAAAAAAATCAAAGTCTGCCAGTTAAAAGCATTACATTTAGTCACAAACGTGTATTCAAACACAATTTCAAAACACAGTTCTAAAAATACTTATGGTACTACAACACTGAGGCCTAGCCTGAGAATGTGATCCCTCCAAGGCCTAGATAGATCTGCGATGTTACTGTCACAGGCCAAGCAGTACTCCAAAAGTGGCCCTAGTAAAGACGTTCTGTTGGTCATGAAGAGGGCAGGTCAGGGAAAGAGGATGTGAATTAACACAAATACATCATCAACACCAAGCAAAAACTCACAGCACTATCTCTCTTTACAAAGAACAGCAAGGGCCAATTACTAGTAAGAGCTGGACTCTGAGGCTGCTTTGATGGATGACTTAGCCTGATGGTAGGAGTCACAGCACCCCTTGAGTGCAGAGAAGTGTCACGTAGTACAATGGAGTCAGGAAACCTGGATCTGGGCCTGCATCTCCCCCTGCCAGCCTTGTGACCTTGGGCCACAAGTCAACACGCCTCATTTTCTCTATTCATAAAATAAAGGGGTTGAAACAGTGTTTCTAAAATATCTCTCTCTCTCCATTCTAACAATTGGTGCTAAGAGAAGGGATATTTTTCAGTCTACTTCCTTAAGAATGAGAGAAGCTCATGCCTGGCTCCTCTGTATCTTTCTTGAAACAACAAAATTTCCCACAAGCCCTAAGACCTACGAAAGAGAAAGGGCACAGTTTGATGCTATTCCTGAGAAATGAAGGGAACTCCAGAGAATATTGTTTTTTAAATCATTTTAACACAATTTTTGTTAGCCTGGGCTGCTGGAGGTAAGAAGAATAAGACAAATCAAAACCACCAAAGACATGAAATGGAAGCCCTGACACTTGGCTGCTGCTTTTGTGAGAACTTAAATATTACGTGCAGCTCTCATATGCCGAGGATAGCAGTGGAAATTTAAAACAAGGAAGTGGCTTCTCCTATTTTCTCCCTGGAGTGATTGCATTCCAAATCATCTTTTTTATTCAACTGGAAAGTGGTAAGCTTGTGAGATAGAGTCAGGGTCAACTCTGATGGTAAATGTGAATATATCTGCATGGAATTGATAGGTCTTTTCATAAATACATACACTGAAGGGTCTTTTAAAAATACTGGAATTAGGGAAAAATCTGTAATGCCAAGTTTTCAGATTTTGTATACCGAGAATAGCATGTATATTGATGAAACATGGGCACAACAAAAGACGTAGTACAGTAAGTTGATTATGGAAAGAACAGAGCTTCAGAGTTAGACAATCTGGCTCAGCCTCACTTTACAACATAGAACTTTCTAGATGGAGTGATGTGTGAGTTAAATGAGATAACTTAGGGCCGGGCCTGTGGCTTAGTGGTTAAGTGCGCGTGCTCCGCTGCTGGCGGCCCAGGGTTCGGATCCTGGGCGCGCACCGACGCACCGCTTCTCCGGCCATGCTGAGGCCACGTCCCACGTACAGCAACTAGAAGGATGTGCAGCTATGACATACAACTATCTACTGGGGCTTTGGGGGAAAAAATAAATGAATAAATAAAATTAAATGAGATAACTTAGTCCTGATGGAGCTATTGATGTGATCACGAAAAATGGTGAATAAACTGTATATTATAAATCAAATCATATTTTAATGTGACTATCTAAAAGATTCTTGCTATAATATCTTCCAAGCTAAAACATCAAACAAACCAACCTGGGCCGGCCCCGTGGCTTAGCGGTTAAGTGCGTGCGCTCCGATGCAGGCTGCCCGGGGTTCGGATCCTGGGAGCGCACAGACGCACTGCTTTTCCGGCCATGCTGAGGCCGCGTCCCACATACAGCAACTAGAAGAATGTGCAACTATGACATACAACTATCGCCTGGGGCTTTAGGGGGAAAAAAAAAAACAAAAAACCAACCACTCAAATAAAATCACTCAGGAATTTATCTGTTTTGCGAGTTCAGACTAGCGACTTAGAGGCTTCTTTGGGCTCAGGTCATTCACTTGCTGTTCTGAAAGACGAGGCCTGTTTCTCAAGGATAGAGATGATATCAGCTCGATGTCTTATAACTGCCCCAACTTTTCCTCAGGGTCATGACCCCTCCAGACTTGTAACTTCTTTTGATGTCTTTTCATAAATAGTATGTAAAAGGTAAAAGTTCTTTTTTTTTTTTTTTAAAGATTTTATTTATTCATTTTTTTCCCCCCAAAGCCCCAGTAGATAGTTCCCTGTAAAAGTTCTTAGAAGACACCAAAAAGTAAGATTCACATCTGTTTTCTGTTCCTTCCTTTGTTGTATCAGGACAAGTGGCCCTCAATTTTCACTCCTGTTTATAGCAGTTCTTTTAGGCTGTGGCTTCTAATCTCTTATGGACTTGGGGACCAGAGAGCTAAACTTGTTAAGGTCGTGTATCAAGTAAGGAGTATCAAGCTGTGAACAAGGGGCTCACAGCACTCTCCTGGTAATAAAGTGCATGAAAAAGACTTTGAGCCATCTATTTTGATTGTTTAGAACTTAGAGCCTTAGTTCTTGGTTTAGTTCTAGAAAAGTGAGGTTGATAGGTAAGTGGGAAAATAACACTGAGTAATGATTACTGAGAGCTTACTTCGTGCTAGGAACTCTGCATTCATTATCTCCTTTAAATTTCCCCAGCTACCTCAGGAGGAAAGCAAGGTTGAGATGGATCTACCTGGAGGTGAGGAACTGACGTACAGTGAAGGTTAAGTCACTTGCTGAAGACAACACAGCTGGCGGAGACAATGACTCACTCTTAAGCCCTACAGTATCCTGCTTGCCCCTCCATTGATGTGCTTCAGGGCATTGGTTTCGAGATCTGTATTTCGTCCATAGCCATTTCTCATTTCAGGGAAATCAAGGTATTTCAAAGTTCTTCAGGATTTGAGCTGTCTCCTGTCACCGACTAGGTGCCCCAAGGAACTCAAAGGTGGGTTTGGAAGCAATTAACTATTTTTCCAAGCTGTTTCTTTTCCTTTTGTGTGTTAAGGAGATGTAACCACCAGCCATCCTGAAACTGACCAAGCCTCACCACAAGAGCTATGCCCATGACCTTTGCCTTATTTTTAATGCAAAGATCTCTCTAGGAGGAGCGTAAGCCTCATTATGTGGAAGCATGTTCTCCAACTGAGCCTGTGCAAGCGAATACCTGCCTCTCCCTTTTGAATATTCATTCCCCAACCAAATAAAAGTTCCTGCTTTTCTTTGTTCGGGGATGCCATGCCTTCGGAAATGATTCCTCATAGCCTCCTATTTGCTGCAAATACACTTTACTTTGTGAGTCAACTTCCACTAGTGTAGAGTCTTATTTAAAGATTTTATTTATTCATTTTTTTCCCCCCAAAGCCCCAGTAGATAGTTGTATGTCATAGGTTCACATCCTTCTAGTTGCTGTATGTGGGACTCGGCCTCGCGTTGGACAGAGAAGTGGTGCCTCGGGCGCGCCCGGGATCCGAACCCGGGCCGCCAGCATCAGAGCGCGCGCACTTAACCGCTAAGCCACGGAGCCGGCCCCGTGTAGAGTCTTATTTAACTCACCAGGAGGCGAGCCCACTTGGTTTGGTATCACTTCCTTTGCCATTTGCATTCCCTAATTTACTCAAGATTCTTCATTTGAGAAGGAAGAGAGTAGAGACGCTGTTTCTTTGACTAGAAACTGTGTCCTCCTATACAGGAAGGCCCTTTGAGGGACAAGCTCTAGCAGAGTGCTGTGCAGGCAGGAGTTGCTCAATCAATACTAGCTGAACAAATAAATGAAAGGCAAGAAAATCCCTATTGCAAATACTAGCTTTGTAAAAAGATGAATGTTGTCCACTGGATGTCAGAGATATTTATTCAGGAACTCAGAGGTCCAAGGACTGTGGGAACACCATAAACACAATGATCCAGAGCCCACATGGTTCCTTGTACCCGGCTGTTATCCTGATCTGAAAAACCCTCAATACTGGATTCGGTGTTTTTCTTCAATAAGGACTGTTAACAATGAAAGGCTATATGAGGGAATGTGGAGAACATGTACAAAGGACGAAAATCCTGATTTTTCATTTTCAGATCCTGTAGCTTAGGGCTGGGATACAGGTGGCCAGAGATGAAGGCAGATCTTTATAGCGCCTACCTGCTATTATTTCTCATCTCTATCAACAGGAAGAATGCTGAATGCATGAATTTGATAAGTCTGATATTTATTTAATGGCAGAGGTTGTTAGAAACAAGAAGTAGACACATTATTTGAATATTTTCTTTGGTGAAATTCCTCTAATGTTCCTTTTTAAAGAAAGACTGTCCTTTCATTCCCAAACATATAGGCTTTTGCTACAAACATATTACAACTGAATGGAGAAAAATAAGATCACTCTTGACTAAAAGTAACCACTCACTTCAGTCTGTAACATTCTGGGATACAACTGAAACCATGGACACAATGCTCTAAATGCAATTCAGGTTCACAAAAGCTTATCTCTGAGTGATGAATAGAGACAATGATTCATTCATTTACCCTTTATGGAACTAGTGTGTCTCTTTGGGATTCAGATTATGAGCAAAGCCACCAGCCAGCACAGGCTAAGGGCTGGCTCTGTGACTCTGAGTATATTTTTAGTAAATATGAGCCACGACAGTCAAGGGAAATAGTGCTCACTGATAGTAATTCTTTACTAACCTGGGGGCCTAAAATAATTAGGGCTAAAAGTTGAATGAAAGTATCTCCAAAGAGGAGAAAAAGACTCTAAGAAATTCATTCCTAAATATTATCAAGTGTACACATTAAATATCACATATTTAAGGACAGAGAGAGAAAGGACAATAATGGTAAGACTACAAAGGGTCTCATTTATAGCATCTTGTCATAGGGACTACTGAAAATTAAGTAAGCCTGTTTCCAGCTGCTACTGCTATCAATTAGCCAGCAGCCACTTCCACATCCATAATAACTGCCATATGCACACTGTGTATTACCTCTGGGCCTGCTCATTCCAAACACAGGAGGTCGTAGCTGTAGACTGCACTCAACAGGCCAGCCTACAACCGAATGCCCTGCTAGTCAGATTTTGTTTTACAAAATGAAATGATTCAGTACGTCAGAATATTTTAGATAATTTAGCCTAGTTCCGCTCCTTAACCATATGAACTAGATTATATACCCTGTAATAATTTAACCTTCACTTACCCAAACATTTTTCTGGCCATGCAACTACATGCTTCTCTTTATTTTTGTTCCTTCTAGTTTCACAAAATTTAAACAATGATCTCCATAAACAAGGTTATGCTGCCAATAAAGTGATTCACGTCACGTTTAAAGGCTTTCATTTTTAAAAACGGAAAAATCAGTCCTGTGAAGCTGACACTTTAGTTTGAAAGATGAAGATACTAACATGGAAAAAAAAAATGCCATCCCAAAGGGTCATCTTTTTATATCTATAGAAGTAGCCCCCAGACCCACTCCACTGCCTGCTCCCCACTCCAGCCTCTTCCTTGTGGGGTTCCTCACACCCTAGTATTGATGGAGGTTCCCATGGACCAAAACATGAAGTGCTGGACGACAATAAAGAGTTAAGGCTCCTCCTGAACTTTGGAAGAAACCAGATTTCGTCAGTGAGGTTTGGCAGTGTGAGAAACCCTGTAACCAATTTCATTTCCTGATAAATGAACGGTCCACAGGGGACAGTCGGCCAGCGCGTTTCGGAACTGTTGAGAGCTCAGACTTGACTGAAAGACTCCTTGAAGGAGCCAGCCTGTCTATTGCTTATCACCGCTGAGCCAGCCAGCCCCATGCAAATGGGGCAGCTGCCAGACTCCATTTACAGCTTACTGAAGCCCAAGTGAGGTCTTCACGAACACACAGTATCCCTTTAAGAAGTGATACGGCTATCGTATATCCCTTCGGTTATACTGGGCTTTTTACCCTGTGGGGCTGGAAGCATACATACGTCTATTAAAATTATTTTAGAACAGCGTGTTTAATGGTATTCATCATTTAAATGTAGTCCCCCTCATCTAACCAAAACCAAAATATCCCCAGCATTCAGTTTAGACTTAGAGTTAGGGAAATGCAATGTCTGAAAACAAACAAATACTCAGATAAATAAGAGTAAAATGTAGAAAGTCAATCCGAGGGGAGTTATGAATGATAGAAAGTACCTCAAAATACTGAAACAAGTTTACCTGAAATGTAAATAGCCTAATTGATCAAAGATCATTTTCATTTTAAGCCTGAAATGAAATGAATATCTGTATGTTTAAGTAAACTAAAAGACAAGTCTCATAACCATATATTGCTGCACTTATGCTTAAAATTAAAAAAAAATCATAAAGAACATTTTTCACATTAACTCAGAATTTGTCAAAGCATATATTTTAAAATACGTTTGCTAAATTCAAGTAAATTTTTGTCAAAGGTTAAGCCAACATTTAAACTACCTAATTTGGGCTTGCTTGGAAAACACATACAATTACCCTACATAAAATAGTCAAGTGAATACTTGAAGGTGGGAGAAGAGAAAAAATCCTAAATAATGGCTTCAGGCCCTTAATTATAAAAAATAAAGAAAACAAAACCTGAAACCAGTGAGCTTCAGGAGGCTTGCAGGCTTGGACTGGCAGTGAGGAAACCTGGAGCTGATTAACCTCAGCCTCGCAAACACGCGTCACAGAGGCAGTGAGGAAATGCTGGGGTTTACAGGGAGGGAGGGTGTTCATTTCATCCACCAAGAATAATGCATAAAACAAGGAAAGAGGGAAAGCCAACGAGCCCTTTAACTTCTTCTTTAGCCATTTTAATCCATTTTTTTCTCTTCTTCCATGGTTTTCGGACCACAAGATGCATTCTTTCTTTGACTTCCACTTTAGATTCGTGGTGACACTCAGCTAGGCTGTCTCCAGTTCCAGGCTAGCGAGAGAAGTTTCTGCATTCACCTGCAGGGAGTCGGGACTAAGTCTGCCTTATTTAGGTCAAATAATTTGATAACAGCAAAGACTAACTGGAAAGGGAGTTTCCTAGGTTACTTAAAAACCACCTGAGTTGTGACTCTGATCAGTCATGTGAACCGAAAAAGATGGTCACCTTAACACCAGGGCTCTTTGGTCTCCACATCTTATAAATCCAGAGCAAAAAACAAATTTCTAAATATTATGCTTATGAACCATTTCAAATTTTAATTATCTACATATATAATAACTGTACATGGTACTTTTAAATTCAGAAAATAAGGAAAAACTGAAAATTTTAATTTAAAAATAGGGCTTATTACCTGTGGTAGGAGAATTAGTCTGGTTCATAACAAGAAAACTGACTTATTTAA
Source organism: Ceratotherium simum simum (assembly GCF_057802395.1). Taxonomy (NCBI): domain Eukaryota; kingdom Metazoa; phylum Chordata; class Mammalia; order Perissodactyla; family Rhinocerotidae; genus Ceratotherium; species Ceratotherium simum. The sequence continues at coordinate 38,110,486 of NC_141913.1, forward strand.
AAGATAATTGTCAGTGCTTTGTAGAACAGAGCTACAAATGACTACTGAGGTTAATAGCCAAAGCACATCTGAGGCTTTTAATTAATTTCAAGAACTGTTTCTTGTAAATATTCTGCAAAGCACAAGTTTCTTATACAGTTAAGTTCCAAGAGCACTGGAACATTTTTCTGTTGTCTTCTGAACGTGGCTGCTTTCAGATCATCTCAAATTCAGAAGGTAGACGGGGGTGGGAGTTAGGAACCTGGACTCCCGGAGTTCTGATAAGAGAGGCTGTTGATGAGCACGGGGGAGGCAGACAGGACAGGATTTCTCTCAGATGCTCAACAACTGAAAGTCCAGGAGGCCAGGGACCTAGCTTCAACTCTGCCTCTTTGCTAAGGAAGCACGGCCAGCATGGTTTTTACAGCTAGACAATGAATGAGGACCCATGATCCCAGGGTCTGGACAATTAGGAATCTGAAGTGCTTATTACGAGGAGGAGCCAGGGAAATTCCCTCTTTCAGTAGGCTTTTCCTTCCTTCAAGCTTCTTTTCAGTCAATGTGAGTCACATACTTTCCCGTGTGAGAGCTGAGTGTGTGGCTCCTGAGGAGGGAGAGTCTGCTGGCTTGGCTGGGGGCAGATCAGCCTGAATGAAGAAGGATCCTCTCCCACTCCCATTATTCCTTACACCTCTCTTCAGACTTTCATCCTGGAGTCCCTCAGAAATGTTTGTTTAACTAAAGCAAGCAAATACAACCACTATATAGCTGAGGAAACGTAGGTACAGAGAGATTTAGTGAAGGATAAACAGGGAGTCAACGATGGGGTCAAGAGGAAAACACACATTTCTGGATCCTTACTTGGGAAACTGGCAACGGGTACGATGAGCTAAACTATAGATGTGAAATTTCATCCACGTTTTGATGATGGGGGTAGTGAGTAATGCTATAAAATGTCAGAATTTTTCCAACACTGAGAATTCAAAACATTTACTACTGTGAGTCTTGGAAACAAGGGATGGTAGTTTAAGTTTTGAGGTGGGGAAGCAAAGGGATCAAAAGAGTGTTTACTCTGTTTTACAGGAAAAAAAAGTTTTATGAAGTGCTCTTTCCAGTGGAAGACATAATTATTATTTTCTGCTGGGAAACATTCTGGCTAGTTTACAGTAAGGATCTGATATAACATGGGAAGAGTTTAAACCCCATACACTTAAAAAGCTTGCTAACACATATTTTCCTATGTTGAGGCTGTGGTAATGTTTATCCTCCATTTTGACAGAGCAATGTCAGAAATGTGTTAGCAGGAGCACCCTCTCACTGTGAAAGCAGAACAACATTAAAGAGAATTTTGAGAAAGCAAAGCAAACAAACAAACAAACGCAAACCACCCTTAATCTTACTACTCAAAGTCAGTAAATATTTTCATTTTAGGGAATAATCTTTCTGTGTGTGTGTCTCTACATTCGGATGGGTAAATACACACACATAAGTGTGTATGTATAAACATAAATATGAACATAGTCTCAGCCATATGAAAAGTATTATGTTTTTGAGTCTGGAAGACGCATTAAGAAAAACTGCCATTCCTTTCCAGTTCTAGACAACACTGTAAATTATTTCCTACTTTTGGTTTACTCTCCATGCTACAGAGATTATGCCAGAAGTAAACTACTGAAATATGTTTTGGTAAAACATACTATTGTAATTGTTCAAGTTATTCACAACTCCAATGGAATCACAAGCACTGTGTTGTGTAGGTTTTGAGACTAAAGGCCATACAAAATGATTTTTCTGGAGCCATTTTACTTTTTATATGAACTTATATAAAAATGTAGTAACAATGTAAAGTGCAGAATGTTCACACCCTAAAGACACCTGGGAAGAAGTGAGGTGTACATTCTGCTTGAAAATAACCTTTGGAGGTACTGCGTAAATATGGTTTCAGTTACTCCCAGAATTCTCCCTGGGAGCGCCACAGACAGGCTACAGATGCCACAGAACACACCACTGCTGCCAGTCCTGATAACTCTGCGACAGATAATATGCTCAGTCTTTTTTTTGTTTCAACTAAAAAAGCTTGGTTTTTGAGGGTGGGCATTACGCAGCTTTTCTTCTGTTACAAAGACTAGCTCTGGGCCGTGTGAGAAGAAACAGGAGAAAGCATGCTCTTGAGTCCTCTGTAGGAGCTTAGCTTATAGAGCTCCTTTTTCCAAAATCTGAACTCCTGCAACGATCTAACCATAAATTAGCTCTTTTCTCAAGTGGTGAAACATATTGTGACCCGCACAACAGAGGAGCTTCACAAAAGTACTTTTTTTCTTCTTCCTTTTGGCAATGTTTTTCTGGTCTCCGATTATATTTTTGAATTGAACTCTGGCATTTGTTAGGTGAAAATGACCAAACTGATTGTTTCCTTCTTTTTTGCTTGAGATTATTACACAATACAATTCACCAATTTTTGTGTTCCATTTGATAAATTTTGTTATTTGTATACAATCGTGTAACCATCAACACAATCAAGATATAGATGAGTTCCCTCACTCTGAGAAGCCCCCTCTGCACTTGATCCCCTGCCCCTGTCCTCTTGGCCCAAGGCAGCACTAATCACAATTCTGGCTTTTCTAGCATTTTATGGATTTCTAATCATCTAATTTAACTTTAATGATTCTAATGTTTTTAAAATTATTGAGACTTGTTCTATGGCTCAGAATATGGTCTAGCTTGGTAAATGTGCCACGTGCATTTAAAAAGAATGTGAATGCCATCATTAGGTGAAATGTTCTATGAATGTCACTCAAGCCAAAGTGGTTGATAGTATTTTTCAGATCTCCTATGTCTTTGCCAATTCTTTTCTGTCTAATATGCTCTCTACCAAATGCTGAGAGAGGGATGTTAAAATCTCCAGTGATGACAGTGGAATTGTCTATTTCTCCCTCCAATTCTGCCAATCTTTTGCTTCATGATTTTGAAGCTCTGTTACTCGTGCATATCATTTACAATTATTATGTCTTCCTGTTAGATTATCCTTTTGATCATTTTGAAGTTTCCCCTTCATCTTAGGTTCTGTGGTGAAATCTGTATTATCTGATATTAATATGGACACTTTAACCTGCTTATGCTTACTGTTTGCATGGTACATCTTTTTCCTTCCATCGTTCGCTTTCAACCTATGTTTTTATATTTAAAGCACATCTTTTGCAGACAGTACATAGTTGGGTCTTATTTTATCCGTTCTGACAATCTCTGCCTTTTAATGAGTTTTTAGCTCATTAACATTTAATATAATTATTGATATGGTTAGGTTTGGGTCTACCATCTTATTTTTTGTTTTCTATTTGAATCTTCTCTGTTTTGTTCCTTTGTTCTTCCTTTCTTGCCTTGGGGGGTGGATTACTTGAATATTTTTTAGATTTCTATTTTAATTTTTCTGTTGGCTTCTTACCTATTCATTTTTATATTATTTTTATAGTGGCTGCTCTAGAGATTACAATATACATCCTTAACTTTGCACAGTCAACTTACAGATAATAATTTACTACTTCATGTAAAATATATAACATCATATAGGACCATATCATACAGGACTACATCCATCGTTTCCTATCCTTTATGATCCTTTATGCTGTAGTTGGCACTTACTCAGATATTTACCATTTCTGGTAAATATTCATTTTTTTCTGAAAATCTGAGTTTCCACCTGGTATCATTTCCACTCAGCCCAAAGAACTTCCTTAGCATGTTTTATAATGCAAGTGTGCTGGCAACAAGTTCTCTTAGTTTTCTTTTACCTGATAATGTTTTTATTTCATTTTCATTCTTTTATTTTTTTTTTTGAGGAAGATCGGCCCTGAGCTAACATCTGCCAATCCTCCTCTTTTTGCTGAGGAAGACTGGCCCTGGGCTAACATCCATGCCCATCTTCCTCCACTTTCTATGGGACGCCACCACACCATGGCTTGACAAGCGATGTGTCAGTGCGCGCCTGGGATCCGAACCAGCAAACCCCGGGCCACCGCAGCGGAGTGCGCGCACATAACCGCCTGCGCCACTGGGCCGGCCCCTCATTTTCATTCTTGAATAATGTTTTCATGGGATACAGAATTCTGGGTTGACAATTGTTTCTCTTTCGCACTTTAAAGATTTTGTTCCATTCTCTTTGAGACTCTACAATTTCTAATAAGAAGTGATATGTTAATTGGACTATTCTCCTGTATGTACTACGCCATTTTTTTCTTGGTCTTTGTCACTGTCTTTCAACACTTTTGGCAATAATGTGCCTTGACATGGGATTCTTTGTGTTCCTTCTGCTTGGTGTTGGCATTTCACATCTCCGTGTTTCTGTCTTTTTTCCATTTGGTTCTTTTTTATTGTTTCTATTTCTCAGGTGAGATTTCTAATTCCTCTGCTGAGATTTTCATGCACTGAAAACATTTCATGCAATGGAAACATCGAGGAGAGTTATAGTCACTGTTTTAAAATCTTTGTCTGTGATTTCCAAGATCTGGCTCATCTTGGGGTTGAACGCAATTGATTTTCTTTTATGTAGAGAACATGTTCCATTTTCTTGGTTCCGTGGATGTTGAGAAATTTTGGACTGCATCCTGAATAATATTAATATTATGCTGTGGAGATTCTTGTCTGGATTTGAACTGCAAACTCTATATTTTGAGTAGCACCTCCGATCTCTGCTCATATCTTTTTGTCTTTAGCTAGACTGCTTAAAGTTTGTTCTACAGATGTGTGGTGCAACATTTAGGCAGAGGTGGGGACAGGCAGAGTTTAAGGATCCCCTTCTCTGACTCTTTCCCTTCTGGAATTCCTCCACTATTTTCAGAATTTATGGATTCTTAGCTTCTCTTTTCTGGTTCTTCAGGCCAGAAAGGCTACAATTTTCCCCAAGCACCCCACCTCTGCTATGTGTGCCATGGACTGCAATTTGCCCTAGGCTAAAAGTCTCAGAGACTGGAGGTAAGCTTGCTATTTCTCCTTCTCCAAGTGAAAGCACACTCCCCACCAGAGTCTTCTTGCATCTTTATCTTCAGGGTGGCAAGTCTGGTCTCAGTTCAGACTTTTGCTCTTTGGCTGAGCTGCTCTGAGTCTGTTTCCCACATATGGTTCAGGGGTCACTTAGAGATATGGACAGACACAGTTTGAGGATTCCCCCTCCGGCTCTTTCCCTCCTGGGATTCCTCTACTCTCTTCAGCACTCTCAGGCTTCCCCAGCTTCACTTCTGTGGTTCCTCAAGCCAGATAAACTAAGAGTTTTTCCATGTCAGCCCCTCATGACCATGCAGTAAACTACACGGACTGTGCTTAGCCCCAGGCTGAAAGCCATGGAAGTGGAAACTTACTTATATAGCTTCCTATCTCCCTTCTCTAAAAGAGCATGAAGTCCCTTCTATTCACTCTCCAGTACCTTACATAGAGTTGTGTTTTGCATTACTTGTCTAAGCTTTATAGTTGTTTCTGCGGGGGGGTGTCATCTGGTAGGGTCTCAGTCCATGATACCTACAGGCAGGTATTTTCAAGCTGATTTTCAGCCACGCTATGTTAATTCATTCAATAATATCTGATGAGTAGCTATTCTGTGCAAGGCAGTGTATTATGCTAGATGCTATGGAGGGATATAAACATAGGAAATACAGCAAGGAACTTAAAATCAAATGAGAGAGATTAAAATATATACATACATATTTATATACAGGGTAGCATGAGAACTTTTTTTAGTAACTTAAAATTGAAACTGTTCTGAATGTGTACCAATAGTAGAATGGATAAACCGTAGACTACTTACACAATGTAATACTAATACATCAGTGGAAAGGAAAAAATTTCATGCAACAACATCTCTCATAAACAATGTCGACCATAAGAAGAAAGGTGCAAAGGAAAATAAACTACATGATTCCATTTATGAAAAGTTCAAAAATGGGAAACCATATTGTTGGGGAATATACACACAGATGGTAAAATCATGAAGAAGAATAAGACTGTCACCTTCAAGGTCAGGACAGTGTTTATTTCCAGGGACTTCTGGGCTGTTGGCAATGTTCCATTTCTTGGTCTGAACAGCGACTGCATGGATATTCACTTTATAATTATTCTTTTAATGTGTATATCTATAGTTTATGTAGTCATCTATATATGATGTCGCTCACAATTTAAAAAGTAAAACAAAAAGGGGTGGGTGGCTTTATTAGTAGATGGAACGCTTGACTACATTCTAGATGTGATGTATGACCATGAGCAAGTTATTATTCTTGTGACTCAATAAACTTCTGACAACGGGCATAAAACACGTTCCTTCCAATCTGTGAGACTAGTGAGCAACAATATAATTTGATATTAAACACAGGTCAGGTTTAATTTACCTAATGCCAAAGAAAAGCTGACTTGAAGTGCTTTCTAAAAACTGTTTCCTACTTTAAACGTAACAGGGTCATTTCTATTTGAAAGGGCACGTGAGAAATCTTTTTGATGAGCAAAGATCCTTTCTGGACACAAATAATTTGCCTATAATTTATCATTTTTTAGTGTTGGGCTTTTTGTATATTAGGTTTTCTTAAGAGAGGCATATTGGCAGTGATCTTCGTGAACTAATAAATGGCACTATATTAGTCAGAGATTAGGAAATCCCCTGAAATATTTGTCCAAGTTCATATTTTAAGCTGTGCTTGGGTTAAAGATCTTACCACTATTTCTAAGTTTTCAAAATGGATTAGGTTCCTGCCACTTAGCGTGCAGTGTCTAAGGTACTTCCTACTGTCCTTAGAGCTCCCAGGCAAGAATCCTGTAAAGAACTTGGATGTGCTAAATTGCCAGAAAAACAAAAACTGTTACATTAGCCAATTAATTCTCTCAAATTCACTGACAGGCATCAACAGTATTCATATTCTTCACAGAACTATGCTAGGCTTTCAGGGTCCTCTAAAACCAAAAAATGCAGGACTAAGAAACTTTAACTGATACAGCCAGATGCTCACCAGCACCCTCAGTGTGATTATTGATGTGCCAATCACTGCTCCTTCCAACTTGCCGCAGAAATGAAAGCCTTCATAAAGAAAGCAATTTTGTTCCCCCAAATGACCAATTTTGCTATGTGTAAGGAATTATATTAGTATTTAAGGCACTGGACTTTGGTTTCTTTAAAAAGTCTTATATCACCTCAAAAGTTTCCAGAAACTTTTAGGATGTATGCTCAGCTAAGAACCTCCCTTTATTTATTTTTTAAATAATTTTTTTTATTTATTTATTTTTCCCCCAAAGCCCCAGTAGATAGTTGTATGTCATAGCTGCACATCCTTCTAGTTGCTGTACGTGGGACACGGCCTCAGCATGGCCTGAGAAGCGGTGCGTCGGTGCGCGCCCAGGACCGAATCCAGGCCACCAGCAGCCGAGCGCTCGCACTTAACCGCTAAGCCACGGGGCCGGCCCGGAACCTCCCTTTAAAAATCACAAGAACCAAACACAATATTTATTTAGTTTTCTTATTCTTTTACTTAAAAACTTCTATGTCAAAAAGCTGACTTGAGAACACTAATAAAATAAGTAGAATCCACAGAACAAATTATCGTAGATAATTTGTTAGTCATGCTTTTGATCAGAAATAATTCATTCTTTACGTATCCTCCATTAATAATAAATAATTTTGTAACTATCTGGGAGCTATTATTTTTTGGCATAAATTACATTATAAAATACTTTGTAAGGTTGCAGTATAAATGACTTGAACAGTCACTACAGAGGCAATCAGACAATCTCAGTAACTTTCATATGGTCAACCTAATAGAATAGTCAAGATTGGGAGCAATGGGTATAACTTCAAACATTTTAAAGATTACTCTACAACACTGTACACAGATACTGTCAAAACCAAGAACTTAATTAGGTGTACTACAAATGCTTTAAGTTAAACAAATTGATCTAATAGGCAAATAGGTTTCTGAGTTAGTAGGAGACAAAAATTTAAGACTTTAAAGAAGGAACAGCTGAAATTTATGGCTCAAAGATAAGACAAACTGAAATAATTTTGGACAAGCAATTTAAATTCTCTTGAGCCTGTTTCCTCACTTGCAAAGTGTAAATTTCCCTAAATCTCAGTAAAGTTGTTGGGAAGACTGAATGAGAACACTTGTATAAAAATACCCAGGAGAGGGCCTGGCACAGAGCAAGTGCTCAATAAATGTAACTAGATGATAAACAACAACAAAAAAGGAGTTGAGTCAAAAGAGGGATACTTATGTCAGACTGAAGAGCAGATACAACATTTTAAAAGACAACAGAGTTTAATTTTTTGCTACCATTTGTCTAATTTATAAAATAATTGTGATATCTTATATTTGGGTTACATGTAGAAGAAATCTTCTATTTTAAAGAAATCTTCTATTTTAAGGTTCCTGAAGTGAAAGTTCTCTGTTTTTTGTAGGAAAGGAATATAAAACAGCTCCCATCCTATCAAGGCTAAGTGTTAACCCTAGCCATCATCTCCTTAGTTTTTATAAGGACAGGGAACGGGAGAAAACCAGGTCATGCATACAGTAGTGGTTCCCCAATCCGGCAGATCATTGGGGTTACTCAGAGAACTATTTAAAAAGGCAGATTCCCGAGTCTATCACTAAACCACTGAATCAGGATCTGAGGTGGGAGTGAGAAAACTGTATTTGAAAACAGTGCTCCCGGTGACTGTGTTCATTCTCTTGGAATCCTCACCTTGATGGAAGGAGAATCAGTGTGAGCAGATTCATTCTTATGTGAGACCAATACAGACGGGATTCTAATGTCAACATTATCAAAGTTCTATTGTGCTTTCTACAGGCCTCGTCCTGAAGAATTGCTCTGAGGGATTCAATTGAGGGGCTGACTGTCGTTGGCTAAGATTGTCTATTTGCTTCCTTCTCAAAGTACAGATCAGTGACTTGGAAAGCTAGAACAACATCCTGTGTGCGTGTTTGGGGTCTGTGTGCGCGCACATGCGTGCATGTGCACAAGTGCATTTGAGATCATGTATTTCATAATATATTCCTCAAAAGGGGACTGAATGGTCCTAAAAATCAGGTGCCAGCATTACTCCAGCAGTTTCCTGAACCATTAATGAGTTTATGTTTATTGTTCCATGAACGGAAGAAGTAACTTATGAGAAAGACTTTAGCTCTCTCTTTACTGGACAAGAAACTCAAGGAGGGTTAGAACAGGAGGGAGAGCCACTCCGACTGTCAGACTTCTGAAGGGATCATTTTGGGTTTGGAGGAAAGAGTAGGAATGTAGCTAGTTTCCTTTTTTTCAGGATAGAAGCCCAGCACAGAGCTGTACCTTTTATGCTTCCTAGTCTTCACCTAAAAGTAAAAAGGAATTAAGATGATAATATTCCAAAAAGAAGAGAATGAGAAAACAGTAAGAAAAAAATTAAGTCTAAAATGATAAATAAAAAAATACAGGAAAAAAAGTCAAACAAGGCCATTTTTACAATTAAAGGAGTTAAAAGCTAGCAGCAGATTTATTCTGAAGAAGAGGCTAAGGTGCTGGGCTCGTGGGACGACGCCAGGCATTAGAGCTCCTCAACTTTCCCAGTCAGAACGGGACAGGCTTAGGCTCCTATCTGTTTTTGTCTGGACCTGAAAACATGCATGCTCTACGTATATTGGGGAAAGCAGAGGGAGATCAATCAGAAAAAAGCACACAGTGGCTCCTTATGAGACCTTCATATAAGTCCAATAGTTCTACCATGTTCTTCACCTTCTAAGAAAGATTCAGAAATAGAATAATATGAGATCAGCTGAGAAACTTTATTCTAATAACATTAACCAGAATATTTTACTCTGCTTGAACTATAATGAAATCACTGCGGGTGATGGCCAAGTAGAGAACCCCTGAGAAACTATCAAAAATTTAGTGAGGGCAATATACGTAGGAATTAACTTACTGGTGAGAGGTACTAAAGTGGAGGTCTTCAGATCAGGGTTTTGTAGCTATAAGAATGCATGAGTGTGGAATACTATTATAGGTGTAAAAAATATACCTATTCCAGCAGAGCGACCAGGACCTCCACTCTTAACTTAGCTCCTCTATAATATTTTGGCATGAAGGTTGACCTTGCAAGAGTCTATGGACAGCTGTTCTCCAAAAAAGAAGCTTTATCTGAAGCAGCATCTCCGACCATCACTCAGTGGTCAACAGACACCTTCTTCTCTGCCTGCCTCCCTTCTATGCAGCAAATACTAAAGCGCCCACTTATGTGCCAGATACACTCTCAGATACAAGTGCACAGAATGTGAAGAGCCCTGCCCTCTTGGAGCTTACATTACCTGGGAGAATGATAATAAGTCATTACACAGTATGCTAGGTGATAAATGCTGTGGAAAAAGAAAAAATACAGTAGAATTAGGGGGATTGCGAGGGCTGAAATTTAAACAGGGAGGTCAGGGAAGGCCTCATTGAGATATAGGCTTCATTTGCTCGTGTGAGCAAAGACCTGAAGGAGGTGCAGAAGGGAGGCATGCAGATATCAGGGCAACTGAGGCAAGAAGGAGAAGCCAGTGCAAAGGCCCTGAGGGTGGAGAGTGCTGGTGTGGCTGGGGGAATTATCTATTGCTGTGCTTCTTTTTTATTTTTTATTTTTTTTGTGAGGAAGATCAGCCCTGAGCTAACATCCATGCTAATCCTCCTCTTTTTGCTGAGGAAGACCAGCCCTGAGCTAACTTCTATTGCCAAACCTCCTCTGTTTTTTTCCCTTTTTCTCCCCAAAGCCCCAGTAGATAGTTGTATGTCATAGCTGCACATCCTGCTAGTTGCTGTATGTGGGATGCCAGCTCAGCATGGCCGGACAAGCGGTGCATCAGTGCACGCCCGGGATCCGAACCTGGGCCGCCAGTAGCGGAGCACATGCACTTAACTGCTAAGCCACGGGGCTGGCCCCCCTTGCTGTGCTTCTTAAACTTGAGCCCACACCAGAAATCACCTGGGCGATTTGTTATAGCAGAGCTGCTGGGTCCTAGTCCCAGAGCTTCTAATTCAGGAGGTCTGGGGTGTGGCCTGGGAATGTGCATTTCTAACAAGTTCCTATAGGATGCTGATGCTGCTGGTCCAGGGACCGCACTTTGAGAACCAACGACCTACTGCATAATTTTAAAAACTGAGAGTCATTAAATAATAGTGGACCATTAAATCAATTTAATAGGTCTCACTGGCAATTAAAAATAAAAGAAACAGAATAGGAAATATCAGAGCCCATCACATTTACTAGAAGTAAATGAAGCTTTTACGTTTTACGAAACTTTTGTTTCAGTTGTATATAAATGTGTGTAAAATGTACTTTTCACTGAGGGTAGTGGTCAAAAAAGTTTGAAAGCCACTACTAGTCTAATGACTTTAGTGTGTCGTTAAACAACAAAGGCCACATTAATTTGGTGGTGGGAATTACAGGAGTCCTCTAGTTTTAGTTGGACACTAAGCTGAACTTGCCTTGGGTCTTCTCTTCTACTCACTCATAAATTTCCTCTGCCTGGATTTGTCTTCTTTCATCTCAGCCTGTGGAAATCTTACCATCACTTCAAGACAGAGAAGATCAAGTCCAGGTTTCTCCTTAAAACCTCCCCAATGATGTCTCCTTTCCTTCCTCCTCCAGAACTTGACCTCTATACCACTCAATCGACATGTAGCATAAATTGCCCTGCTTTGTTAGTGATCTCTGCAAGTGTGTGCTTCTTCTCTCCTGAAATGGGATACATTTTTTGAGGGCAGGGTTCATGTCTTACACACTTGCATTTCCTCAATGACACCCTAGTAATGTCATGTTCAAAGTGGACTGGCTGTAGATGGAATAAACAATCAAACGACATTTTAAAGTTAAAAACTATTAGTTGTATATTATATGTAATATGTATGATGATGATGGAAATTAGGTAAAGGAACAGGTGAATGAATAAGTGAGATGCAAATCTGGGGACAGAGGTACATAGGTGGTAGCAACAGGGCAAAATAAAGGGAAACCAATTGGCTGGGAGAGCTTAGCGGTAAGAGAGGGTACAGTTCCAATCCTCCCACTCTCCACCCTAGAGCCTGGGCTGAGGGGTCCTTGGTATAGCATGCCATGGAGAAAATCTTCACTTTTCACTGGGTAGGAGTAATTTATTTTGATGCTTTGCTCTAAAGCTGTGCAATGGATAAGGAGAGTTGAAGGATCAAAGGAGAAACCAATATTTTGGCTGAGAAGAGAGACATAAGGAATCAAGAGGTGGAGTGGAGAATTTATGCAGTGAACATGTATTGAACGAGTCTGGTTCCAGGCCTCGAGCTAGATGCTGCAGGATGCTTTTTGCTATAATGGAGGGACATACAGGGACATACAGGTACCATAGGAACATGGAGAAAGAGTCACCCAAGTCTGCGTGGGTGAATCAAGGGGGGCTTCATAGAAAGGGGAAGGCTTGTGTTTTGACTTGAAGCATGAGCAGGTCATGTGACAGATAGGACATGAAGCTGCGAGAAGCTGGAAGGAAAGGAGGAAGAAGGCAGGAGCAGCATGTAGGAGGGCAGATGTGCAAGAATATTGTCCACTGGAGATCTGCCAGCAGTCTGGAGCACAGGATCCGTAGGGAAAAAAAGAACCAAAGATAAGTCAAGAGCTGGGCGATGAAGTGCCTTGCGTGTTGCTCAAAGCAGGGGGCACAGTGAAGATACCCTGGCTACAGGGCCAAGGATGCCTTGGGAGGAAGAAGAACATGGAAGTGAGGACACCAATTGGGAGGCTATGGTAATAGACTGTGTGAGATGTGGAGAAGCAAAATGGGATAGTGGCAAGGTGGAGGGAAGGCAGAGATTTGGGAAATAATCAGAATTCACAGAATTTGGGGTCTAACAGTACTTTTGAGTTAGAGGGAAGACGCTGGCTAGTTGTATTTCCATGGGTATAAATACACAAGGAGAGCAGACATATAAGGACACAGAAGAGTGTGACTGTGGACATGCGGAGTGTTGGTTTCTGTGGGGCCATCCAACAGCAGGTGGGCACACCAGTGTGGCACTCAGCAATGTGCTCTGGAGACACAGAACTGACAGAGAAATGAAAGACACTGGGGTGGGGGCAGGGAGAGCCTCCCAATAGGAGAAAGGGGGAAGCTTTTAAGCAAGTTGATATTAAGAAGCTATGGGAGCCCTGCCCTGTGGCTTAGCGGTTAAGTGTGTGCGCTCTGCTACTGGCGGCCCAGGTTCGGATCCCAGGCGCGCACCGACGCACCGCTTGTCCGGCCATGCTGAGGCCGCGTCCCACGTACAGCAACTAGAAGGATGTGCAACTATGGCATACAACTATGTCAACAACAACTATCTACTGGGGCTTTGGGGAGAAAAAGGGAAAAAAAAAAAAAAAGGAAGAGGATTGGCAATAGATGTTAGCTTAGGGCCAGTCTTCCTCAGCAAAAAGAGGAGGATTGGCATGGATGTTCATTCAGGGCTGATCTTCCTCACAAAAAAATATATAAATAAATAAAAAATATTAAGAAGCTGTGAAAAAATTCTTGAAATTTCAGTTAACCTTCTACATTTCTCTTTATGCAACTAACAACAGGGAAAGTATTTTAAAAAGTGGATATAAAGGGGCTGGCCCAAGTGCTATAGTGGTTAAATTTGCTCACTGCACTTTGGCGGCCCAGGGTTCGTGGGTTTAGATCCTGGGTGCGGACCTACACGCCACTCATCAAGCCATGCTGTAGCGGCGTCCCACATACAAAATAGAGTAAGATTGGCATAGATGTTAGCTCAGGGACAATCTTCCTCAAGCAAAAAGAGGAAGACTGGCAACAGATATTAGCTCAGGGCTAATCTTTCTCACCAAAAAAAAAAAAAAAAAAGTGGATATAAAATAAAGGCTTTAAAACTCATTTAGTGTGAAACTGGTTATCCACTTTTAATTCCTACAATTTATCCAGTGTCTTAAGTACATAAAATGAAAAGTTCAGTTAATGTCAGTAACTTATTCCACTAAAGAGACATTATCTTCTGGTTAATTCCCCCTAAAAAGCATGACTTAATTTTCAAACACTATTAGATATGGTAAAATTCTTTTTTTTTAATTGATGTCTTAATAGTTTATAACATTGTGAAATTTTGGTTGTATATTTTTGTCCGTCAATCACCATATACATGTCTCCCTTCACCCCTTGTGCCCACACCCTACCCCCATTGCCCCTGGTAACCACAATACAGTTTTCTCTGTCCATGTGTTAGTTTATATTCTACATATGAGTGAGATCATACGGTGTTTGTCTTTCTGGCTCATTTCACTTAACATAATACCCTCCAGGTCCATCCATGTTGTTGCAAATGGGATGATGTTGTCTTTTTTTATGGCTGAGTAGTATTCCATTGTGTGTACATATATATATATATATATATCACATCTTCTTTATCCAATCATCAGTCGAGGGACCCTTGGGTTGCTTCCACATCTTGGCTATAGTGAATAATGCTGCAATGAACATATTGGTGAGTAAGCCTCTTTGGATTGTTGATTTCAGGTTCGTTGGATAGGTTCCCAGTAATGGGATAGCTGGATCATAAGATATTTCTATTTTTAATTTTTTGAGGACTCTCCATACCATTTTCCATAGAGGCTACACCAGTTTGCATTCCCACCAGCTGTGTATGAGGGTTCCTGTTTCTCCACATCCTCTCCAACATTTGTTGTTTTTTGTCTTGGTGATTATAGCCATTCTAACGGGTGTGAGGTGATATCTTAGTGTTGTTTTGATTTGCATTTCTCTGATGATTAGTGATGTTCAACATATTTTCATGTGCCTATTGGCCATCCGTATATCTTCCTTGGAGAAGTGTCTGTTCATTTCCTCTGCCCATTTTTTGATTGGGTTGTTTGTTTTTTTGTTGTTCAGTTGTGTGAGTTCTTTATATATTATAGAGAATAACCCCATGTCAGATATATGTTTTGCAAATATTTTCTCCCAGCTGGTGGGTTGTCTACTCATTTTGATTCTGGTTTCATTTGTCTTGTAGAAGCTCTTTAATCTGATAGAGTCCCACTTGCTTATTTTTTCTTTACTTTCCCTAGTCTGAGTAGGCATGGCATCCAAAAAGATTCCTTTATGACCAATGTCAAATAGTGTGTTGCCTATATTTTCTTCTATGAGTTTTATAGTTTCAGGTCTCACCTTCAGGTCTTTGATCCATGTTGAGTTAATTTTTGTGAATGGCGATAGCAGATGGTCCATTTTCATTCTTTTGCATGTGGCTTTTCAGTTTTCCCAACACCATTTATTGACAAGACTTCCCTTTCTCCATTGTATGTTCTTAGCTCCTTTGTCAAAAATTAGCTGTCCGTAAATGTGTGGTTTTATTTCTGGGCTTTCAAATCTGTTCCATTGATCTGTGTGTCTGTTTTTGTATCAGTACCATGCTGTTTTGATTACTATTGCTTTGTAGCATGTTTTGAAGTCAGGGATTGTGATGCCTCCAGCTTTGTTCTTTTTTCTTAGGATTGCTTTAGCTATTTGGGGTCTTTTGTTGCCCCACATGAATTTTAGTATTCTTTTTTCTATTTCTGTGAAGAATGTCATTGGGATTCTGATTGGGATTGCATTGAATCTGCAGATTGCTTTAGGTAATACAGACATTTTAACTATGTTTATTCTTCTAGTCCATGTGCATGGGATGTCTTTCCATTTCTTTATGTCATCATTGATTTCTTTCAATAATGTCTTGTAGTTTTCATTGTATAGGTCTTTCACCTCCTTGGTAAGATTTATTCCTAGATATTTTATTCTTTTTGATGCACTTGGAAATGGTATTATCTTTTTGAGCTCTCTTTCTGTTAGTTTGTTATTAGCATACAGAAATGCAACTGATTTTTGTAGATTGATTTTGTATCCTGCAACTTTGCTGTAGTTGTTGATTATTTCTAATAGTTTTCCAATGGATTCTTTAGGGTTTTCTATATATAAAATCATGTCGTCTGCAAATAGTGAGAGTTTCACTTCCTCGTTGCCTATTTGGATTCCTTTTATTCCTTTTTCTTGCCTAATTGCTCTGGCCAAAACCTCCAGTACTATGTCGAATAAGTGAGAGTGGCCAGCCTTGTCTTGTTCCTGTTCTCAGAGGAGTGGCTTTCAGACTTTCCCTGTTGAGTATGATGCTGGCTGTGGGTTTGTCATAAATAGCCTTTATTATGTTGAGGTACTTTCCTTCTATACCCATTTTGTTGAGAGTTTTTATCATAAATGGATGTTGGATCTTGTCAAATGCCTTCTCTGCATCTACTGAGATGACCATGTGGTTTTTATTCTTCGTTTTGTTGATGTGGTGTATCACGTTGATTGATTTACAGACGTTGAACCATCCCTGCATCCCTGGTATAAATCCCACTTGATCATGGTGTATGATCTTTTTAATGTTTTGCTGTATTCGGTTTGCCAATATTTTGTTGAGGATTTTTGCATCTATGTGCATCAGCGACATTGGCCCATAATTTTCCTTCTTTGTCTGGCTTTGGTATCAGGGTGATGTTGGCCTCGCAGAATGAGTTAGGAAGTGTTCCATCTTCCTCTATTTTTTGGAATAGTTTGAGAAGGATGGGTATTAAATCTTCTTTGAATGTTTGGTAAAATTCAGATATGGTAAAATTCTTAATCCTCAAATTACAGATAATTCACTAAACCGAAGAAAAGAGGGAATCTGGAAACTTTACATAATCAAATAGGAGGTGGCATGGTAGTGGTGTGAGAACCTGCACAGACCTGGATGAATTCTGACCCACCATCATGACAGTCAAATTGCTCGCTAGTAAGCGAAACGGGAACCAGGAACATGCCCTCTTGCGCACGCAGACAGTGAGAACCCTGAGCTGTAGCTTCTAACTCCGCTCTGGAGGACACACTAACTTTACTTATTTCCTTCCAAACCCCAAAGGAGAAATAAGCAACTTAGGATTTCAGAGCCTGTTCTTTATGTCTCTGTTTATGCAGGAGGGTCCAAAAAAACTAATTACCTGGTATTGCCTTTCCCAGACTTCATGAAATACCAGTAAGAAGAGGATGTTTAGAATGACATTAATACTATTTACTCTGAACAGCCAAGTTGTTTAACTCTACAGACAGATTTATCCAGAGAGTATATATTCCCACACAGGATATTACACAAATATTTTAGAAGGCAATGTCAAATAACATTTGATTGAAAAATATTTGGTTGAAAGTCAATTACTATGCCATGGGCTTCCAGATCTTAATGTTTACTTGCCCAAAATTGGAAGAATAATTCTTCTACAAATTTGGCTTCAGTTCTATAATGCAAAGGCAACTTCAAAAACTTTTGGTTCATCTTCTTCAGTTGACATTAGCTGGCTAATTACTCATGAGTAAGGGGCATTGTGCTCCTCTTAACAATCCAAAAGGTAGCTGAAAAGAACTTTGAATTTTCTTAATGTTTACTTTATATTTTAAGAAAGAACAGATCAATAAGTACACACCATCCCACACTTTTTATAAAGAGTTCACTAAAACGGCATTTCCAATGAAATAATCTCTTTTACATCAATCTCGCATTCAAAGCTATTATTACATACCCAGCAATTATTTTATCAGTATGTATTAGTGACCCACCCAAAAGACTATAACGTGCTGTCATGTACTATAATACAAATATTAGTCAACACACAGCTTGAATTTTCAATCAACTTCAGATACGGCAGTATTCTGTGAATTAAACTCTGGAGGTTTTAAGTGATTCGTTTTATTATAAACACTCAATCCAAAAAGATGATTAAAATAATTGAGATAAGGCTTGACTATAAACAGCCTTTTTTTCTAGTAACATCTGTGGTAATAATGTGCTATCATTTAAACCAACTGAGGATGACTCATCATCTGTGAATAAATATAATTTAGTTTCTTTTCTAGTACTGGGGATGGCTTTCTTTCCTCCTTTTTTTTTTTAAACTGAATCATCCATCCTCCTCATCTGTTCCTCTTGCAACCACAGAGTGAGATAGTAAGCTGGAGTCAGGAGTACAGTTTTTTGCTATGTTTCAGAACAAAATTAGCTGGCCCACTTAAGGGATTTATCCATGACCTTGGCCTCAATAGGATCTTGCTCTAAATAAGAGTCAACTGGCCTGGGACCTCCCACGGATCAATTAATTTCTCTATTTAGCCATAATTCTGAAAAACAAAGAGTTATATTTTCATTTGTATGTTACTGTCTCAAATACAAAGGACTCTTTCTTTCTGAACATAGTATAACACCTGAACAACATACTAACATTCAAACAATAGCCTGTACACTGTAATTCATTTTGCTCAGTATTTGCTATGGTCCATTGAGGGGCTCTTGGGCCAGAAGCATTCACTAAAGGAATTAGAAAGAAAAGCCTGGGATTGGAATAAGTAGAAAAAAATGGACTAAAGACACAATTAGTGAGAGATGAGGCAAAAGAAGGGAGCTAAGGTTTACCATAGGGGAGGGATAGATAGAAAAGAAGGGAAGTACCTGGGTATGACAGCAGAGTGAAGCAGCACTAGCTGTCCGTGGAAAAGAAAGGAGAGGGGGAAGGGATGGATGAGTGGAAAGGTACATAAGGTTCTAAGAAGAAGGCGGCCTAGTGCCCAGGTCTTGCTTCCTAAATACCATTTGTAAGAAAAAACAAAGGAACCAGGGATCATGGGACAAGTGGTTGATTCTAGGGGCGGGGCAGGAAAAGTACAAGATGAGTCTGGAGTATCTTGTGGCACCAGAAAGCAAAGAAGTACTCAAAACAAGAGGTGGGCATGTCAAAGGACACACAAGCCAACCTGGAGGAGCCCCAGTGGCCAAAGTTGGAACAACCTGAGCAACGAAATACATAAATGATAGTACTGAATTATAATCTATAGAATAAAATATAAAATTATCATTAGGGAAACACTACAGTAACAATTGCGTAGGTAAGATCCACTGATGGATGATAAAATCAGTAGACAAAAGTCTGAAGAGAAACAGGGTATCAGCAAAGTCATGAAGTCTCACTCCCAAGGTAGTAATCAATTACAAAGGGAAAAATAGTGACCCTTCACTATTTCACTGGAGAAATCCGGCAGACACCATGTTAACCAAATGATCAAGGATAACACCACCAGTAATGAGACATGTTGACATCATGTACATCCTGATACGATGAACTGAGAAGGACACAACATCACTTCTGTGGTATTTTTGCCAAATATGCATAATTTCAATATAATCACAAGAACACATCAGAAAAACCCAAAATGAGAGATATTCTACAAAAATCTACCAGCACTCATCCACAGTGTCAAGGTGACAAAAGACAAGGAAAGACTGAGGAATAGTCACAGATTGGAGGAGACTAAGGAGACACAAGAACTAAATACAATGTGGGGTCCTGGATAGCATTCAGGAACAGAAAAAAGAACGTCGGGGGAAAAAATTGGTAAAATTCAAATAACGCCCACAATTTAGTTAAGAGTTATTGAACTAATATTAATTATCTGTTTTTGATAATTGTACTATAGTTACACATGTTGTTAACATTAGGGGAATCTGGATAAAGGGTTTAGATGAACCGTCTACTATTTTTGCAAATTTTCTGTAAGTCTAAAATTATTTTAAAGTAAAATGTAAAAAAAAAGAAAATAGCAAGGTAGCATTGATCAAATATCTTCTCTTCTGTCCACCCTGTCTAAAACTGATCCCTTCCCAACATTGTCTATCCTCCTTCTTTCCTATATTTTTCTTCTTCTTTACTGCTATCTAAAATAGCAAATATTTTACTTATTTATCTTATTGTCTCTCTCCCCCACAAAAAAATAAGCCCAACGAGGGCAGAGATTTTTCTCTATTTTGTCTACTGCTGTATCCACAGAGTCTAGAATAGGGCCTGACAGATACAGGGAGAGACCATTAAATGAAGTAAAACTGTAAAAAAAAGGATGGTAGAATAAAAATTAGAAAAGCAGATCTGGAGACAAAATTTTACTCACAAATTCCTGAATTCTAACAAGTCCCCACTTCCTCTCTAGAGTATATAAAGGGAGCATTTCATTCATCTTCTCATCACATTTACCGAGCAACTATTATGTATAAGACATTGAACTAGGCATCAAGGGGATGCAGATGAGTAAGATATGATCTCTCTTCTCAAGGAAGTTACAGTTGAGTGGGAGAGAGAAAACATTTAAACAACTACATACAAGGTAGAAGAGGACAGGAGTTTCACAAAATATAAAATGCTATGTGTATTTAGAGGAGGGAGACATACATAGGCTGAGGAGTAGAAGGAAAGGCTTCATTGTTGTTAGGGCACATGAGTTGATTCCGACTCCTAGTGACCCTACGAACTGGGGAGCTAAACCCCGCCCAGTCTTTTTGTGCCATCCTCTCACCTTCCAGCACTATATCAGACAATGCTCCACTGCTAATCATAGGCTTTTCACGGCCAATTTTTTTCGGAAGTGGGTAGCCAGGTCCTTCTCTCTAGTGTGTCTTAGTCTGGAAGCTCTGCTGAAACCTGTCCACTATGGGGGACCCTGCCGGTATTTGAAATACTGGTGGCATAGCTTCCAGCATCACAGCAACACGCAGCCACCACAGTAGGACAACCGACAGACGGGTGGTATGGTTCCCTGACCAGGAAATGAACCCAGGCCGTGGTGGTGAGAGCACCGCATCTTAAACACTAGACCACCAGGGCTGGCTAATGAATGCTTAGAATCTGGATAAGCAAAAAGCAAATAATTGGGGGACTGGTATACTGGAAGAGAGAATTGTGTAAGCAAATCCAAAAATACAGGAAGAGAGAAGTGACAGGCACAGAGATAGTTCTGGTTGGCTGGAGCACTGGGTAGACAATAGCAAGTATGGAGAGAAAAGACTGGAAGGGCAGATTGGGGTTATACTGTGGATGGTCTAGAATTCCAGTCTATGGACTCCAGACTTTATTGGTAGCAACGGGGCATTGACCTCTAAATATTTCTGAATAGGTAGAGGATGTTACCAGAGCTCCGCTCTACAAAAATTCTTCACAGAATTTTAGAAGATAGAATTCTAGACTCTTATTAATTACAAGAAATCTTTGGGATCATCCAATATAACTTTTTATAATAGAAATTCTTTCAATCTTTTTTCCTATGTTATGGATGAGTCCCCCTGCCATCTGGTGCTCTTCTTCCCTTTAACATGCAGAATTTATTGTGAATACGTCACTATTTCATGAAGCCACATATGGACTGCTAAACAACTTTTGCTGTCAGAAAACATTTCCTTAGGTTGAATTAATACCTGTCTTGGTTCTATTTCTACTCATTGCTCTATGGTATAAAATGAAATGTTTAATTCCTTTTTTACAGTACAATCCTCGAAGTAGTTGAACACAGGTTTTATATTTTCCTGAAGTTCTCTCTTCTCCAGGTTATATATCTTCTGCTTCTCACCTTATGTGATTGACTGGTTCTTTACTGTAACTTCACCTGCTTCTGCACACAGCTTAGTTTACTAATGTGATGCTCAGACGGAACCTAACGTCCCTAGTGTGGTCTTACCAGCACAAAACAGAATAGGGTACAGGACAGCGGTAAACAAAACAGACCCTGGAGAAAGACTGCCTTGGTGTGAAGCCCAGCTTTGCACTTGGGCAGTTATTGAACCTCTCTGTGCCTTAGTTGCCTCATCTAGAAAATCAGGCCAATAAGAATAGCACCAATTCTTACAAAGTGCTTAGAAAACTGTCTTGCAGCATTATTATGATTATGATTATTATGGAGCTTGAGTTCTCAAATTTTACTGACAGGTTATACCTGTCAGCATCTTGAGAAATTTATCTGAGCCTTAAGGTTAAAAGTGCTGGCAGTTCTTTTACCATTCATTTACTTATCTTAGACTTCACTTTTTTTTCCCCCCCTTTTTCTCCCCAAAGCCCCAGTAGATAGTTGTATGTCATAGTTGCACATCCTTCTAGTTGCTGTATGTGGGACCCGTCTCAGCATGGCCGGAGAAGTGGTGCGTCAGTGTGCGCCCGGGATCCGAACCCGGGCCGCCAGTAGTGGAGCGCACGCACTTAACTGCTAAGCCACAGGGACGGCCCCATAGACTTCACTTTTATTTAAAGGATATACTCTTTTCCAGTTTGAGATTATTCTCATTGAAGGAGATAAAATAAACAAACTAGTATTTGAAAATGGGCGAATGCACTATCAATCAATCATCATGTAATCCTGTCTACTGTTCCCACGCTGAAAGCCCACAACTTCTTATTTTTTTTGCTTTCTCCTCTCAGAGGATCAAAGTTCCTTTCTAATTTGAGTATTTTGATAACATTTGTATAAGTTCATGCCACTCCTTTCCATTTGGCCTCTACACATAACACTCCTTCTATCTTTTGTGCATACCCTTTTAAGAATCCATGCTTATCAAGGAGTGTCTCATGCTGCTTCATCAGTTTCTTTTGATCCTATGCCACACTGTTTGTAGGCAACTCTAGCACTCTTCTCCCCTTTCATGCCATCCCCTGCATCGCAGGGGCGGAAAGCCTGGAAACTACATTTCCTAGAATATCTCCAGCAGGGCTTTGGGTTAGACTGCGGCAATGAGAGGAACTTGCGTGTATTTTGGAAGGTACAAGAGAAACAGAGGTCACTGTCGCTCTAGTAACAATGATGGGCAGGCCGGTGGGCTTCAGCAGAAGTAAAAGTTTTGCCAGTGGCTTCTACAAATCTTCCTGCAGACCCCCCCACATGGATGCTACAGGCAGGCTAGATCATTGGTGATAACATTTCTGCCACTTCTGATTTCCTGAAAGCCAGCAGTGATTTTCCCTGAACTCGGCTTCCCTAGTCCTTTCAACGATTTTTTAATTCCCTACATCAAATTTCTTTCTGTTTGAAATCAGGGGTTTTATTTCCCTGACAGGTTTGGCAGGGAAAACAGAAGCTACTCTCTATAACTCATAATAATATAACTCATATAATATAAGGATTTCATATGGAAAATAGAGGATTATGCAACTGTTGGAAAGGGTAAGGTAGGCAAAGATCAGGGAAGCTGCAACAGAACACAGTCTTCAGCACTGGAGTGGATGGTTCTCACTAGCTCACTGCAAGTCGCTGCAAACCTCAGTACCCCTGGGGAGCCATCAACAACCTTTGCCATCTACAGCCCTGAGCCAGGCGAAGGGCAGGAGCTGCCTCTGGAGAATAATGGTTTCTTCTTCTCTTCAACCTTCTAAATCTCATGCAAATAAATACCTTTCTTTGGCAGACTCTAACTCAGAACTACACAGAGAGGAGGATTCTGGGAAAAGCATTCTGGCTTTTTCTCTGTGATGTAGAGGAGACAGGAGAAGGGGTGATGGTGATGCAGAGCTGACAACAGATACTCCAGGACAAATGCAGTTCTCATATTTGTTTGCACAAGACAATCAGTGATTGGATAGTCAAATCTTTTTTAGTTTTCCATCCCTCCTGAACCATATTTTTTCTTGTTACGAGCCACATCCAACTTTTAGCAATTTATGTTTCTTCTAGCATACAGATCTGACTATGCCCTCTGCTACCAGGAACTGAAAGGTGACCTCTGTCATAAATGAACTCTTTCTCATAAAATATACTCCAAGATTAATCACTTTCCCTTACTGTTTCCCACATCTTCTGAGAGTGAAAACTGTTGTCAAAAATTTATGCAGTTTTCCTGCTTTGTGGAGAACAACAATTTTGTATACACATAGACAGAATTATACTCTTAGGAATGGGAAGGTTCTTAAAAGTCACATAGTTAGATTTCCCAACCAACAGTTGAGTCTTTACAATTGGAATGGCAAATAATCACATGAGCTCCTTACTTTCTGCCCTTGTTGCCAACGGCAGGCATTGTTAATGGATCTCAGCCCTCCTTCTGCTGAACCTGAACTCTGCCTTAGAATCTCTCTCCCTTCACTGCTCTAACCAGCTAGTACCAATAGATAAGAGCTGCATCCAACATGCAACCTATTTGCATCCTTGCCAAGCGGCCATCAGCCTATTACTCTAAAATCCCTATCCAGTGAGAGTGAATGCATCACTTCCCAAAAGTTGTCTATTCCATCTCTAAATAATTCCATCTATTAGAAAGTTCTTCCTTATATGGGACTGAAATGCAGGTCCCTGTATGTAGCTTCTATCCATTGTTCCTATTCTTGAGATCACAAGGAACCAGTCCAAATCTGCTTTCATAAACAATATTTCTAGTACTTGAAAACAAGTCTCTTCTGCTCGAATCTTGTCTTCTTAAGGCTAATAACAACAGTGTGAGTTCCTCTAACCACTCCCTGCGTTCTTTCACAATTGTGGTGATTCTCTGAAAGTTTTCCAGAGTTGTCTTAAGGTATGGCATCCAAAAGTTTCGTCTGAATTGTCTAGTATAGCCTCTATACACTAGTAGTGTATAGTGTACTGACCCGCACACATTCTTGAGCCACACCACATTTAGCAAAGCAGAGCCAGGCTTCTAACCATGACCGACTTGGCAAACCAACATCTGAAAGTTGTCCATGAGACTACACAGACCAAGTCTAAATCCACTTCCATAAACAACTCTTCCAATACTTGCAGACCAGTTCTCTAACCGGTCCGTCAGAACCTATGTTCTAGCCACTGTTCCCTGGAGCTTTTGTAACCAGTGCAGACTGGAGCTGTCTCCTAAGAGGCCTAAGGGCTCTCCTGTGCCCACCAGACAACTTCTCGGACTAATTCTATTGGCACTTCCACCTTGCCACCATGGTCCAAGTCAAGCAATAATCTTCCAACTGATCTTTCTGCTTTCATTGTCTCCCTATAGTTTAGTGTCAACACAGCAGCCAGACTGATCCTGTTAAAATATAAGCCACATCATGCCACTCCTCTTCTCAAAAATTTGTACTGGTTCTCCATTTCACTGCACCCCCTCACCCCCGATCATCTTTCCCTTGTTCACGCAGCTCCAGCCACTTAGGGTTCTTTGCTATTTCTTCAACACGCCTGGCATCCTCCTGGCTTAGGGCCTTCTCAGCGGCTGTTCCTACTGCTTGGGACTCTCCTCTGAATCAGCATGCTTAACTCTCTCACCTCCTTTTTATCTTTGCTAAATGTTGCCCAGACCATTCTTTGTAATTCTACAACTTTCTCCCACTACACTCTCCCCAAAAGTCTCAAACCCCCTTAACCTGCTCTATCTTTTATTTTCCAGAGCACTTACCACGTTTCTAGTTCACTAGATCACTCTGTTATTTATTATGCTGATTGTTCATTGTCCGTCTCCTCCTGCTAAACTGTCAGCCCTGTAAGGGCAGAGATCTTTGCTTACTGAGGCACCCAAGCACTTAAAGCAATGGCTGTCACAGAGCAGGTGCCTGATAAAGACTTCTTCAGTGTCGATGGAATCTTGTGGCAAGCTTAAACCTAACACATCCCATGTCCTCCTCATCACTGGTCATTGCCTGAAACATAAGCCCCTCCAATCAGCCATCTTCTCCTGTAATTTGTCCCCATATTGCTTTGTGCTTTCTCTCCCCTAATCCAATCTCCTGTTCTTCCCTCCCTCCCATTCCCACAGTGCCTTTTCGAACCTCTATTTCATGGTTATTAAGTATCCCTCCATTCTCAGTCCCTGCACTGAACCTTACCTCCTTACTTCTCTTTTAACTGAAATCCGGCTTTCCCCTCAGGACGGATGCCCCTGGAGCCTTTGGAAGGAGATGCTACTTATTCTTTCACATTCCACAGCCTTCACGGTCAGGAGTGGGGTTGGTGTCCTCTTTGCTTTCACTGTATTATTCCTCTACCTTTAAGCAAAAAGCTCTGCTCACATAAGGCTGACATGAGCTTCTTCTCGTCCTTGTAGCTGCCACCTACTGATTTCTAGGCCACTTTGCCATTTACTGCAGCATTTGACTCAGAGTCTTTCTCTCCATCCCATGGCTTACCATCCTGGGTGACTAGGATGCCCATGTGAATGACCTGTCCTTGGCTTCCAGTCCATTAACAGGCTCAATCATACTGACTTTCATTCACATCCACATCGCCTCAGTCCCCCACTCACGGCCAAATCCAGACCATGATATCACCAAGATCTGCACCACTTCTGACATCTTCAGTCTAACTACACTGTTCTCTAATCACAATCTCCATTCCTTCCATTATGCTGGTTCTCTGATCTCTCCTTTCCCTGACTCCTCTGCGTGATCCTTTTCTTACAGTCTCCTGATAGTTCCCCTTCTTTCTTGACTCAGCCTAGACACCAAGATCCATCACTGCCTATGAGCAGCCACTCTTATCTTCATGGATTTTTGTTCTGGTTCATATGGCATAGTTCAAGTAAATTTGAAATAGTGCAAAAAAAATCCCAAAACATTTACTTTATGTAAGAATGGAAAATATGAATTCTCTAAATTTAAAGAATTGTTAGGAATAGGGTAAAGTCATATCTAGAGGGTCCAGAGGAGTAATCAGCTTTTATGCTATTGCCACATGGTGGTGCCATTTTAGCTGATAAGCAGAAACACCTGCCACCTTGCTCAGCACTGCGTGAACCTCACTGCTGTTTATGTCCTGTGGAGCTTCTGTAAGTGGTTATGATGACTAATGTGCTGTTGTTTTACAAACTCTGTTATGATAACTGAAAATATTTTCACATCCTACAACTATCTCTCTCAAGCGTTCATTAAGCACTGGTTCTAGTGATAGTGCTGGAAAACACGGGCCCCAAAACAGTAACTTTGGAACAGAAGTTAGTTGTGATAAAATACTATGAAGAAGGCCAAACATGATGCTTGTGTTGTTAATTTAGGAATGAGCACTCCAAAAAAAATTAAAGATAATGTAGGAAAAATTAAAAATAAGTATTAAAGTAAAAATAAGCCTCAAGGCTGTACATTCATGCATCCCTGCAAAATATGCCCTCTATATTTTTTCCTATGGGAAAATTAGTCTTGAGGTATGAGTTTTACACCGAGATCACTTCAGGAACACATCTACCACACAAATGTAAATGCCTTCTGAATACAGTATTTCCCCCACCTCTTCCGTGAAGGCTTCTTTTTCCATAGCTATGCCCAAGCATGCAGTAAATGGTGTGGTGAGTGTGAACATGGATTTGCTTTGGAGCCAGAGTGCACGGGTATGAATCTCTCAGTTCTGTAATTTTCTAGCTGTATGGCTTTGGTAAGTTACTTAACCTCTCTGTGCATCAGTTTCTTCATCTGAAAAATTAGGATGATAACACTACCTCCCTTCAAGGGTTGTTGTGAGGATCAAATGAGTTAATATACGTGAGACACTTAGAACCCCACATGGCATTGAGTAAACACTATGTAAGTGTGAGCCATCACTGTAGTCATCACCACCACCACTACCTTCCCATCAACCCTTGATGATACTCACAAGACTGAATTTATTTCACTGGGTTAAAAAAATAAGGCACTCTTTTATTCATAGGATATGAATTACTCATAGTACATGCAGTGGTTACTCAAAGGACATGCAGTGGTGTGAAGATATTAGTCCTTCTTTGGCTATTTTCTTGTGGAAAACTCTTGGAACCCTTCTTCATCACAGTTCTGTGTATCTGTACAGCATATAGTAGGCAATATTTAAAGAGCTCTTTCTAGCACAAGAACTGGGTAAGTGGTACCATTCTGAATAGACCCTGCTCAGACACATATTCACGTCAAGTGATACTGCAGTATGTATATTCTTTCGCCAGTCTTACCTTCAGCCTGTCTTTGGGCAGGGCAACAACCCCTTGCTTGATGATTTCCAGGACCCGTTCCACTGATAGCTCAGCTCCAGCTTGTAGCAACCTTGAGCTAAAGAAGGTGATCACCTGGAATGTAAAGTGTTGTTTTTTAAACAAGCGGATATATGAGATGTATTTTCAGTAGATGCCTTTCTCACATGGTAGCCAAACTACCATAATTCTATTTCTTGGAGTGACCTGGGTTTTAATTCACTAGCCCTCCTAATTGCAGTCCTCTCCACACAGGGTTTGATGGCTGAATCACAGCCAATCCCTGAATATTCAGGGCTGATTATCCGTTCTGTGAATTAAGTAGGCTTCTGTTCTGCTCTTTCTTGCGCTGTTTCACCTTGCATTTTTATTTCCTTTAGAAAGCAGGACCCATCAGAAGGTGAGAAAAGAAAGCTAAAGCTTAAAACCTGTCAATATTGAGGCTTAATAGTAACTTTCAAAAAAAGGCTTAATAAGAAAGGAATTTGAGGATAATGGTTAAAATGATATTTTGGGCATTATTTATTAATTTAATTTATCCACAACACTCTTACCCTGATCACGAGGGATAATCAACAGCAAGCTATAATTACTTTTACTTCATGTCACAGCACAGCCTAACTATGTAGCAAGATGCTAACACAGTAGCATTCCGGAAATAATACTGTCCCTTAATATTTGTCACAAAAATCTAAAATGTCATCATTCTTTAGGAAATCATTTCAAAATCACAATGTTAATAAATCAGGAAGACTGTGGATACCTTTTTATTCAAGAGAATAACACTTAAGTGTCTATAGTCAGACATGCAAAAATATAAAAGCTTATTTGTTTTTTTAAAAAGTTGAATATTTCCACTTACATGTTTTTTATTTTATATTAAGTTACTAACATTTATAAACATTCTTATAAATTTTCATCCAAGGTTACTCTCCTAAATATTACTATTTATTATAATTAATAATATTATAAATATTACTATTGTTCAAGAGTGCAATAACTTTTCTCCTAACCATTCTAGTGGAATGTGTACAGTATGACATAAATGCCACTGAAATGCATTTACTCTAGAAAGTAAAGAGACCCAGGTGGAACCAGGACCCTAAGAAGCTTATGCCTTGAGAGACTGTGGCAATGAGTGAAGACAAAGGCAGCCGATGGCTGTTGAGTCCAGATAAATAATTTATCTCAGGCAGTCTGCTGGTACCAGCTCCTTTGCAAGTTGCTTACTCTGTCTACGAAAGGTTGGTTTTCAGCATATGCTGATGGGTCATGTTTTTTCCAAGCCAGATTTTAAGCTCTTTTTGGGAATTCTGGGATAAAATTTTGTTCACAGAGTTTAGACACAGCACGTGCTCAAATTGATGTTTTTTTTTTTTTTTTTAAGATTTTATTTATTTATTTTTCCCCCCAAAGCCACAGTAGATAGTTGTATGCCATAGCTGCACATCCTCCTAGTTGCTGTATGTGGGACGCGGCCTCAGCACGGCCGGAGAAGTGGTGCATGGGTGCACGCCCGGGATCCGAACCCGGGCCGCCAGCAGCAGAGGGCGTGCACTTAACCGCTAAGCCACGGGGCCGGCCCTCAAATTGATGTTTTTAAATTGACTTTTATAATATAGTGATTAAGTCTTTGAAGAGAGACACAACATAAATAGAAAACATATTGTAATAGTTATATAAAAATCTTATTTTAAAATATGCAACAACAAAGATGTAAAATAAATGCCTTCCTTTTGTATAAATATCTTTACAGGTTTTAAACACTGTTTTTCTGAGGAAAAACTTGGTTAACCATATGAAATAGAATTTTTTTTTTTTTTTTTTTTTTTTTTGGTGAGGAAGATCAGCCCTGAGCTAACATCCATGCTAATCCTCCTCTTTTTGCTGAGGAAGACCAGCTCTGAGCTAACATCTATTGCCAATCCTCCTCCTTTTATTTTTCCCCCAAAGCCTCAGTAGATAGCTGTATGTCATAGTTGCACATCCTTCTAGTTGCTGTATGTGGGACGCGGCCTCACCATGGCCGGAGAAGCGGTGCGTCAGTGTGTGCCCGGATATGAAGCCCAGTAGCGGTTAGGGCCGCCAGTAGCGGAGCGCGCGCACTTAACTGCTAAGCCACAGGGCTGGCCCTGAAATGCCATTTTTGTATATTAAAAAAATGGTTGAATATTGGCAATTTCATATGGTTCAGCCTAATATCTATGCATTAAATTTTCTTCTTTGACCAAAAAATATTTATAGAGTAGGAACATATCTGTTAAAAACACATTCTAAGAAATGAAAAATGTCAATGGAAAAGCAAATAGATTTTATGGATGCTTGAGGCCTATAGAATGGTTTTCCCCTTTCTAATATTTACCAAATGCAGCCATTTTCACCATTGGATGATTTTTGGCTTATACTTGTAGATAATGTAGACAAGGACTGGCTCTCAAAGGTGGCTGATCCTCAAAAGTAGCTAGGAAGCTCTGTGAAAATACTGATCCCAGGGCCTGGCCAGAGACCTTCCTCAGCAGTCTCTCCAGGGGATTTGGACCATCAGCCAGAATCTAGACCAGAGGTCTCTAAATTTTTTTGACTATATATGCTTATGAGTAAAAAAATGAGAATGTACTTCTGATATATGTTCTATTTATTTATAAATTACGCAATATACTATAGCATTAATGGTTTACATATTATAAAATGTACATAAAGAAATTTAAAAGAATAAGATAGAGACAAAATAAACTAGATTTTATAAATTACTTAACTATAGATACAAAACAGTTTTTGATACTCATTAAAATATTATCAATTAAAAATAATCTGGAGGGTTAGGGCCGGCCCAGCGGCTTAGTGGTTAAGTTCATGTGTTCTGCTTTGGGGGTCCGGAGTTCTCAGGTTCGGATCCCGGGTGCGGATCTACGCACTGCTTGTCAAGCCATGCTGTGGGGGGTGTCCCATATAAAGTAGAGGAAGATGGGCATGGATGTTAGCCCAGGGCCAGTCTTCCTCAGCAAAAAAGAGAGAGATTGGCAACAGATGTTAGCTCAGGGCTAATTTTCCTCAAAAAAACGTGGAGGAGCTGGCCCAGGGTTCGCAGCTTCAGATCCTGGGTGCAGACTTACACCACTCGTCAGCCATGCCGTGGCGGCGTCCCACATACAAAATAGGGAAGACTGGCACAGATGTTAGTTTAGGGACAATCTTCCTCAAGCAAAAAGAGGAAGACTGGCAACAGGTGTTAGCTCTGGGCCAATGTTCCTCACCAAAAAAAAAAAATCTGGATAAGTAGCTATCATATGTCTTGCTAATCACAAAGGCTTCACATTACCATCAGCAAACACAATACTGCTGATAGTAAGATGCACTGTGTTTATTATAGTGGATGTAAATCCATAATGCAAAGAGTCTTGTTTTTTTTTTTTTTTTTTGTGAGGAGATCAGCCCTGTGCTAACATCTGCCAATCCTCTTCTTTTTTTGCTGAGGAAGACTGGCCCTGGGCTAACATCCGTGCCCATCTTCCTCCACTTCATATGGGATGCCGCCACAGCACGGCTTGCCAAGCAGGGCATCAGTGCACGCCCAGGATCCGAACTGGCGAACGCTGGGCCGCCGCAGCGGAGCGCGCGCACTTAACTGCTTGAGCCACTGGGCTGGCCCCCAAAGAGTCTTCTTGATAATTTTTATGGATTCATTTCTTGTGAGATTAGACTGGTTTCTTGTAATGTAGCACTTGTTCTAGAAGGAAGGGGATGTCAGCTCTGCCATTTTCTTTTTGTCATGTATACTTATCATATTGTCTTTAATTTGTGGTTCCTTTGCAGGAATCATACCAATCCTCCATTTTATGAAGGTTTACTTAGTTAAATCTAGATATCATAACCATGAATAATATCCATTACAATAAGCCTTAAGTGAATGAAAAAGTGAGGGTACCCACACCAAGCCCTCCAGGTTGAGGAACTCCTCTTATCTCCTCCCCAAGGATACCTGGACTATGGCAGCTGACACAGAGGTTGTCCATGCCAATACTAAGAATCAGTAAAACTAAACCTCTATATCTGTAGGTGAATAAATAACACCTCTAATATTTTCTTCCCATGTTTCTATGGACTGTTGGTGCAATCTCTGGAGTATGTGCTACCTCCAGGGTATGTATATCCATCCACTTTGGAGACTGCTGATCAAGAAAACAAAAATGCATATAGTCAAAACTAAGCGGAATACATAGTATTCAAATACAGACATTACAAACCAACATAAGAGAGAGTACTTACATGACACATCATCAAAGAACAAAGTAATGCAATGACAGTCTAGTTTTGTTCACTCTGTGGCCTAAATGGACTTGCCTCTAAGCCACAAGGAACTCCCATTTCCACCAGCAGAGCTGCAGAGTAGGCATGTGACTCAGTTGCTAAGTTAAGTTCCTTTTTCAAACTGGCTCTCGTTTGTATGTTTTAAAGCTGACAGTCTGGGCCGGCTCCGTGGCTTAGCGGTTAAGGGCGTGCGCTCTGATGCTGGCGGCCCGGGTTCGGATCCCGGGCGCGCCCCAAGGCACCACTTCTCCGTCCAACGCGAGGCCGAGTCCCACGTACAGCAACTAGAAGGATGTGAACCTACGACATACAACTGTCTACTGGGGCTTTGGGGGGAAAAAATGAATAAATAAAATCTTTAAAAAAAAAAAAAAAAAAAAAAATAAAGCTGACAGTCTAATGTTTTTGCATTCAAACTCACATTACTTTAGAAAATGAGAAAGCTACCACTTCCAGAAGGGTATGTTCCAGATGTTCAAAACTGAAGGGAATGAACATCTACTGCATGTTTATTATGGGCCATGTGCTCTACACATATTATTAATTCATTCTATGATGCTGATAAAATCTCTGTCCTACACATGACTCAACAGGATCAGAGAGAGAAGCTTGAGCAGGGTTAGCCAGGTTAGGTGTCAGGAGGGGGACTGCAACGCCGATGTTTCTTCTTACTTTATCATGTTGTCTCCAGCAATTCTTCTCTAACAAAAGGCTTAGTTTTTCTTAATAGAAAATATATGAGGAGAAAGGTGTAAGTTGTTTAGCCCGAAATTTCGGTTGGAGTCAGGCTGCAACACTAGCAAAGAATGAGAAACAATTCATTCAAAGATATAAACTTGTATTTCCTACTACCAGGTTAGAATTTTGCACACAATAGTAAATTTAGTGATGATGACTATAAGAGATGTGGCTTTTATCAACTTCCATAGCAACCATTAAAACTGTTAAAATAGATCAACTTTTTTCCCTCTGAAAATGTCTGCACAAGACATAGCCAATAATAAAAAAAATTTAAAGTGAAACCTCTGGCTAAAAAGGGAATGAATGATATGTTAGTGTAATTCAAAGGCAAGACACAGATCAAACGTGTATACAGTCATGCACCACATAATGACATTTCAGTCAACAACAGACCGCATATGTGATGGTGGTGCCATAAGACTAGTACCATATAGCCTAGGTGTGTAGTAAGGTATACCCATCTGGGTTTGTGCAAGTACTGAAAGAGAGGAAGAAATTTTCCTCTACCCTTCTAGGTTCTTCCAGCTGATCTAAGAATTAAATTGACATGAGACAGAGTAACAGGAGAAAAACAAACAAAAGTTTAATAACATGTATATGTGGGAGAAACCCAGGAAAACTGAGTAACTCCCCCAAATGGCCAAAGCTCTCACCTTAAATACCATCCTCAGCTAAAGACAAAAGGAGATTTTGGGGGTGGGGAGAGTTAGGGACTTCAAAGGGAAGGAAGGCAATTCACAACTAGGAGAAAAGGAGCAAATGTTTGGAAAATAAGTGTTTGGTCACACAGAAACAGAAGAACACAGAGGAGCCCAGCAAACAGGCTTTTTTAGGGTCCACTCTGTCTACCACTCGTTCATATTATGCTAGCTTCCCAAGACAGGTTTTCTTTATCTGAATTCTTTCAGGCAGGTAAGAGGAAGGTAACAAGAAAAACTTTGAGTCTTCTGTTTCTTAAAAATCATCAGCCTAAAATAATCCTCACGTTAGAGAGACATTTTGGGGTGGCAAATTTTGTTCCCCTTCAGTACACTCTATGATATTCGCACAACAGTGAAATCGCCTAACAACACACTTCTCAGAAGAAACCCCGTTGTTAAGTGATGCATGACTGTAATTAAACAGATCACACATCTTGGTAGTGTGGACTAGGAACTGCTCAAAGTCAGAAGGGTCCTGCCTCTGATACTTACTAGTGAAGTGACTTATAAGACACACAACTTCTTCTAGATGTAGCATCATGCAGTGGTTGACCACTTAGCAGTGTTAGATGCTTGAGTTAAAATTCCAGCTCTCCTTATAGACTTAGGCAGGTTATTTAACTTCTCTATGCTTCAGGTTCCTGATCTATAAATGAGGAAAAATATAATGCCTGCTTCATGGAGTTGTTGTTAGAATTAAGTAAGTTAATACCTGCAAAGTACAAAGAGCAAAGAACAATGCCCGGCACATGGTAAGTGATCCCAAAATGTCAGCTACTATCATTATTATTAGGTGTATTCTCAGTATCTTCATTTATAAAATGAAAAAGTGGCCCTATTTACCACATAGGGAACAACTATAATACATATGAAAGTAGTCTGTTAAGGATGAAACCCATGCATATTTCTACTACCAACAATCTATCCAATCAATTACATTTCTTTGTAGTTATATGTCTATATTTCCTGATTTTATGCCTCACATAGGTGAAAAATTTGTAAGAACTAAATTTGGTGGCAAAGGTGACCTCATCCAAACCAGACAGGACTAGCAAGTGAAATCTACTGAAAGTAAGTTCCAGGAAAGCCTGCAGGTTAAAACCAACATGAGTGCCCCACTAGTTTAATACATTACTGAGGGTCAACTGAAACCTCTTCTACTTTTACTTGATGAATTTATGCATAACTCCTCTCTTTCAAAAAATTTATATTAGTTTTATGATTTTCAGAAAAATTAAACTTAATACAAGATGGAGGAATTTTTCATAGTTTTTTATCATGAAAGAATGCTAAATTTTGACAAATGCTTTTTCTACATGTATTGAGATGATCATATGGTTTTTCTTCTTTAGTCTGTTAATGTGGCAAATTACATTAATTAGTTTTTGAATGTTGAAGCAAACTTGAATTCTTGGGATACATGCCAATTGATCATGCTGTATTATTCTTTTGATATATTGCCAGAATCAACTTGGTAATACTGAGGATTTTTGCTCCTAGATCCACGAGAAATATTGATTCATAATTTTCTTTTCTTGTAACATCTTTGTCCAGTATTGGTATTAGAGTAATAATGTCCTCATAAAATGAGTTGTGAAGTATGTCCTCTTCTTCCATTATCTGGAGGAGTTTGCATTGAAATAGTATTATTTCTTCCTTAAAAGTTTGGCAGAATTCAAGGGTGAAGCCGTCTAGTCTGGAGTTTTTGTTGGAAAATTTTTAAGTACTAATTCAATATCTATTAAAGACATAGAGCTATTCAGATTATCTGTTTATTGGTGAGTAAACTTTGAAAGTTTGTTCCTTTCAAGGAATTTGTCCATTTCATCTAAGCTGTCAAATTTAGTGCCAGAGACTTATCCACAGTATTCTCCTATTACCTTTCGATTCCCCCTCTTATGATTTCTGATATTGGTAATTTGCGTCCTCTCTCTTTTTCCTCTTGATTAGTTTGGCCACACATTTATCCATTTTATATTCCCCCCCTCCCCGCTCCCCCAAATAACCAGCTTTTTTGGTATCACTGATTTTCTCTATTTCTTTTTCAGTTTCATTGATTTTTGCTCTTATCTTTATTATTTCCTACCTTCTTCTTGCTTTGGGTTTAATCTCTTCTTCTTTTTCTAGTTCCTTAATGTGGAATCTTATCATTGATTTAAGACCTTTCTTCTTTTCTAACAGAAGCATTTAATGCTATAAATTTCCCTCAAAGCTTTAGCTGTGCCCCACAATTTTCATATATTGCATTTTCATTTTTGCTCACTTGAAAATATGTCCTATTTCCCTTGTGACCTCCTCTCTTTGACTCATAGGTGTACTGTTTAATTTCCAAATATTGGGGGTATTTTCCAGATATCTTTCTTATTGATTTCTAGTTTAATTTCATTGTGGTTAAAGAACATATTCTATATGATTTCAAGTCTTTTAAATTTGCTGAGGTTTGTTTTATGGCCCCAAATATGGTCTATCTCAGTGAACGTTCCCTGTGCACTGATGATGTTGGGTTGAATGTCAATTAAATCAAGTTGGTTGGTAGTATAGTTTGGGTCTTCTATATCATTACTAACTTGCTGTCCATTTATTGTATCAGTTACTGAGAAAGAAGTGCTGACTTCTCCAATTATACTTATGGATTTGTCTTTCTCCTTGCATTCTGTCAGTTTTTGCTTCCTGTATTTTGAAGCTCTGTTAGGTGCATCCATCTTTGGGAGTGTTATGTCTTCTTGGTGAACTGACCTCTTTATCATTACCTGGTGCCCCTCTTTATCTCTGGAAATATTCCTTGTTCTGAAGTCTATTTTGCGGTTAACATAGTCACTCCAGCTTTCTTTTATTAGTGCTTGCACAGTAAAAGTTCTTTCATTCTTTTACTTTTAATCTATTTATGTCTTTATATTTAAAATCAGTTTCTTATAGACAGCACATAGTCAGATTTTACTTTTTATCCAATCTGAAAATCTCTCTTTTAATTGAGGCATTTAATATAATTACTGACATGGTTGGATTTAAATCTACCACATTGCTTGTTGTTTCTATTTGTTCCACTATTGTTTATTCTGTTTTTTCCTGCCTGCCTTTGGATTGAGTATAATTTATGATTCTATTTTATCTCCATCTTTGGCTTACTAGTTATATCTCTATTTCTTTTTTGCGTGAGTGGCTGGCCTTGAGTTTACAATATTCATCTTTAATTTATCAGTCTACCTTCAAATAATACTATATCATTTTACATTGTCAAGAACCGTGAAGAGTCTGAAATTTTATCCTACTTGCAAGTTAGTAAGTTAGTCAGTCATGGTTTCATGGATGCTGGAAGACGGAGATTTCTGGGTCAGTGATGAAGGAAAGATTGTTAGTCAAAGCAATAGCAGTAACCAGAGCGTTATCAGCATTTTGCTCTAGTTCCTCAAGCCCCAGTTTGCAGAAGAGTGATCTGAAGAGGGCCAGATGACCCCTGCACATGCAGTGGGTTATATTATAGAAATAGAACTCTGAGTTTAGGGAACCCAAATCTTTTATAATAGGCAGTAAGCATGACTACCTTTTGCTCCAGAGGGAGACAGAGACACGCCCCCATCCTACCCCTATGTTCTCTTTGCCTACAACACTGACTCCAGATATCTGCATGGCTCACTTTTGACCTCCTTCAAGTCTTAGCTCAAATGCACCTTCTCAGAGAGGCCTTCTCTGACTGCGCTCTTTAGAACTGCAATTCCCCACCTCTATTCCAACTAGCGCTCATTATTACTTTTTCTTTTTTTTTGGCTTAAGCAACTAGGTAGATATTGATGTCATTTATTGAGATAAGGAAGACTGCAGAAGAAAAGTTGATTCATTTTGTGTTTGATTTTTTTTTTAAGAAAATAAAGAATTTTAATTTAACCTTTTTCAACATTTTTGGGACTGTCATACAGGCAATCGAATGCACTAGTTTGGAGCTCAGTAAGGATGGTCAGGTCTGGAAATGTACAAAATCCAATTTGAATTTTACACTTTCTAGAGATAAAAATACTTCTTGCCTTTACCTTACTACACAACTATTACTGTTCATTGCTTCTGTTCTCTACTTATATTCAGCCATGAAATTTCTTCCACGTTGTCCCTTGTTTGGTGTGGTAATTCTATTCTGTCCTGCTGCTTAATTCAGCCAGATCATATCATCTTATAAGTTAGACGGGAGGGATATGTACCAGTGGCTAATAGAAATGTGGCCACTTAAACACATGTCTAACTCCTTCTGCAGAAGTTAAAAGTGCTCCAAGGTTAGTCACTCCTGTCTCAGATATTCAACACTGCTGAATGTCTTAATGAAAAATATCAACTCTCAACTCCCTGTCAGCTAAAAATAACAGTAGATTCATAGTCTCCTCTACCAAAACTTTTCCAGGTTAACTCCATGAAAGAAGAAATAGCAAAGGCTTGCTTAAGCCAAAATCTCAGGGGCATTTAGGGGAGGGAAGGGGAAGGTACAGTGCTGCAAGAGGCAAAAAGTAGAGATGTTATTTATACCTTTATCATGGCATTCTTTTCCAAATACGTAAAAAGAGTTTAGAACGTTTTTGAATGAATTTCTAGTGTGCCCAGCACTTTGTTGGATGGCAGTATTCAACAAAAAGTTGTTGGAAAACCTGCTTGCTTGGAATTTTACTTATGTTTATCCAAGTGAATGTTGAAAACATGGAGCTTATAATGAGAAGACCTGGATTCAAGGCCTGGCTGAGTGACTTAGTAGCTAAGTGAGTGACTCTGAGCCAACCATTTCACCTCTCAAGCCCTGCTCTGCTCCCTCACAGGGAGGATTTAAGGGTCAAATAAGATAATACAAATGCAAATAACCAGCAAAGATAAAGCCCTATGCAAATATGTGATTGTTATCTAAGACAATGATCCTTACGCTGGGATTTGCATTGGGGCCAGCCCCATGGCCTAGTGGTTGAGTTCACCTTGCTCCACTTGGGCGGCCTGGGTTTGCGGGTTCAGATCCTGGGCATGGACACCACTTGTCAGCCATGCTGTGGCGGCGACCCACATACAAAATAGAGGAAGACTGGCATAGACGTTAGCTCAGGGCGAATCTTCCTCAGCCAAAAAAAAAAAGAATGGGATTTGTGTTAAAATCACCCGGGAAGCCTTCTCTCAGCATCTTGGTTTTCTTACCTGTGAAGTGGGACAATAATACTTAGTTTACCCGTTTAAAAAGAATACAAGAGATAATGTATATAAAGGTACTTAGCCTCATTCCTACCACTTAGTAGGTGCTGAAAAATGCTGAGGCATTTATTTATCTAGTTTTAAGAACTGCATAACAGCATATATGTTTACCGGGAGTGCATTTTTCACTGAACACAGCTGAAGTGTCAGTAAGTGGCTCATTCTTCTGACAACGACTGGAAAGTGAGCACTGGATGTAAGTCCAATTTAACAACCTGCTTCTGTTTCCACATGGTTATACACCATGTGATAGACAGTGAAGTCCTCTCTATTCCCTCACGTTCCCTCTGCTTTTCACTTCTTCCAAAGAAGACTAAGTTTCAAACGGATGTAGTTTAAATCCTTTGCATGGTTCCCGTATGTCCTTCCAAAAAATAATATGGTCCTTCAGAGATATTTTTAAGGATGTCAATAGCCTGGTTCCTAAGAAGGATCCTCATTTTCACCATTGGTAGAATAAAGACCAATCTGACCTTGTTAGAAGTGATCTTGAAGGAGAAAGTAAACAGTGAAATCTCCAGGTTGTGGATATGATCGCAAGTTTTCAGGTAGTGAATAGGCAAACCAATGAGGGGCTGTAGGAACAGTTAGTGAATGGGTATAGTAGGCATGACGATTACAAACGTGGGCTTTACCACTTAACTGTCTATGTCTAAGTCCTGGCTCTGTGACTTTCTGAATGTGCGACTGTGAGCAAGTCAAATCTTTCTAAGCTGGTTTATTTGTAAATTGAAAATTGAAATGAACTATACCCCACAGGTTAGTTTCTTCATGAAGATTAAATGAGATAATGCATGTAAATGCTTAGCAAGCATGCAATAAAGGCTAGTAATGATGATGATGAAATGAATAGAAAAGGAGCAAAGGTTTTTGATGTGGTTTAAACAAACATTTAAAGCTAAATAATTCAAACCATGTTTTATAACATGATGATTTATCACCTACTACAATTATGACCATAGAAAAAAAGAAACTCTGGGTTAGTCTTTTGTCAGAAACACAAAGACAATATTGGCTATTACAAAGAAAGATATTGGGAATAAAACAGAAAACATCTTCCCCTAATATACTGCAGGTGTAGATTACCCTGACATGTATTGTGCATAGTTCAAGTGACTATCCTTAAAAAAAAAAATAAAAGAAAAATAGGAAGCAACAAAGAAAGAAACTGGAATCAGAGGTCCAGAGAAAGGCAAAAGTTCTGACAGAATGGTCAGAGGCTTGCCTAAGGGCAGACTAAGATGATGGAGATAATGCAGATTAGAAATATAAAGGCTGAAAAAGGAGATATTTCTATAATACTGGCTATTTCTATAATTCAAAGATCTGGATAAATCTTGGAGAACCAGGAATATCTGCTACCCCAGAACTTGAAAAAGATACATTTATAAACAAATACAAGAAAATACTATTTTAGCATTGCAATGCCCATTCTGGGGTAACATTCTTAGACCCAATTATATATCAACAGACTTGAGACTAAAACAGGCCACACCTGGCATCAGATTAATTTCAAAGGATAAAAGGACCAGAAAAAGAGCATGCCAACAGCATGGCCACAGGCTTTTTTTCCCTGGGAATCCTCACAGCAGTCTCAGGGCTAGTCTTTGGACCCTCAAATATCAGCTCAGATGTGAGAGAATGAGACTATGTGTGTGGACGCAACAGCCACCCTAGCTTAGAAGCCATGTCCCAAACGGAAACTAACACCCCTTGTGACAGTCTCAGCTTCTAGGTCCCTGAAAAGGACAAGATTGGTTATAAGAGTTTTCTTACTCAGGGAAGCCCAAAGCTATGGCTTCCTGCCAGGTATGTATAGTTCATTCATAGTCCTTCCAGTCCAGACAACTTACCAATCAAATATCATTTTCTCTTTTCTCCTTTTATCACAGCAGTGTTACCTAGCAACACAGCTGACATTCTACCTGCATCAGACTTCCAGGGAACAGAGCTAGAAGCAGCTGAGCTCAAAGCCAATTTCTCATGTAAAAGAGGAAAGGATTTTGTTAAACCTTTACTCACAAGCATAATGAATCTTAAGCTCAGTATTTTACTCCCAAAAATGGTACTAGTAAGAAACTAGAAATGAATTTGGACAAAGCCATGAACAGGCTGGCTAGAAGTGGCTTTTCAGAAATAAGTAAATAGCTAGCCTGTAAAGTTTCCCTTCATAGAGAAAACAATCTCCTCTCATGATTGTAATCCTTAAGACGGCTATAAAGAATACACTATTAGGGGGCCGGCACTGTGGCTTAGCGCTTAAGTGCGTGTGCTCTGCTACTGGCGGCCCGGGTTTGGATCCTGGGCGCGCACCGATGCACCACTTATCCAGCCATGCTGAGGCCGTGTCCCACATACAGCCACTAGAAGGATGTGCAACTATGACATACAACTATCTACTGGGGCTTTGGGGGAAAAAAAGGAGGAGGATTGGCAATAGATGTTAGCTCAGAGCTGGGCTTCCTCACACACACACAAAAAAGAATCCACTATTAGGAAGAACAGAGAAAGGCTCTGCCTTTTCTATCCAGAAACTCTCCTTTCTGGGTAGTTTCTTTGAGAGCTGGGATCAGAGCAGGGACTGCATTCCTCCTGTGGACTCTACTTTTTCCACAGAGATTCCTCAATGCCTGGTGTTTTCTTACCAAAGCATACAACTAACACTAATTCTTGGACCATAAACTACAGTCCATCCAGTTGTCAAAAAGCATGTATCCTACAAAAGAAGGCAGGGATAAATTGTAATGGATGTCCCTCAGGCAATAATTTGTTTCATGATTTGTTAACAGTACTTGTCAATTTTAAAAGAAGGAGCTTATACCAATTAAACCCAGAGTTAACAGGAAGGACATGGGGCCAGAGAAGAAATATTTGAGAAGCAGCTTGAAGATGCTCTCACACATCCTAAATACCAACAAATCTACACGGGAGTACTGGTTCATAATGGTGAGAATTTAAAGACTAGAAACGTCAAGTCGAACTCCAAAAAAGAAACTTGCTCATTTGAAATGGTGTTTCTGCTTTACCCTGATTGCAATGACAACAACTGTACTCAACTGCCTCAATTCTGTTAATGAAATCTAAATGATATTGATATTAGTTTAGGAAAACGATAAGAGGGTCCATGGCAAAATATTTTGCTATAGCTACAACCCTTAGGTATACAGTTGAAGCAACTTAAGGAAAGCCCATGAAAACACTAAATAAACTGAGAGCAATTTCTGTTTACCAGCAATCATTACATGGCAGTGATATGGAGCAAATCAAAGAACAGATTTGCAACAGTATGCATAGTTGTAATTAAATCCATGTGTAACTGTGGATTCCAGAGTATTCAGCAATTGACAGATCCTATATGTTAAGAGTTTGGAATGGGAGGCTGGTTATAGCCCAAAGCTGATTTCAGTTAAGTACCTAACAAGTACACAAGACTCTACCGGGGTGAGCAAAAAGTTACCCTACATTGGTTAAATTAGCTTTAGTAAATTGGTTAATTTGGTTATTTTACCAGTTTTGGTAAAATTGGCTTATGAGAATGGAGAGATGTTCTTAAATTTGATCAGCGTCCATGTGTACATCTATGTATTGCTGCTACACTGAAAGAAAACCGGTAGTTTTCGCTGTAGAGGCCACTCTCACCCTTCACTCCGCCCCCCAACTTTATCCAGCCTCTTTCTACCTCAGCTTTTAAACCCTTGCAGACAGGCTTATAGACAGACCCCAAGCAGGTGCCTGGAGTACTCTTAATCTGAGGACACTGATCAGTCCAAGAAATAAGACTTAGTGATATTGACAGTAGAGGGCTCAAATGGAAATGGCCTTGAGACTAACAGGAGTTTCACAGAGAGGAGACAGCAGGAGACAGAGAGAAGACAGCAAGGAAGAAATAACTAAAATGAATATTTGACAGTTCTGAGCATGAGCCTCTAGACTCAAAGGACCCTCCAAGTGCCCAATATAATTAACCAGGCACAGGAATCATGAAATTTCAGAACACAAGGATAAAGAGATCAGAAAAGCTTCCAAAGACAACAAGTCATATATAAAGAGAGAAGAAAAACATTTTCAGACATGAAAAATTAAAAAAATCTATCTCACATAAACCTTTTTCCCAGAAAGCTACTGTAGTATATGCTCCACCAACATGAAGCAGTAAACCAAGAAAGCGGAAGACACAGGAGCCAAGACCAACCACAGGAGACAGGTGAAGGAAATTCCCGGGAAGGTGCTGCAGCTGGGCAGGAGAACCACCACAAAACCTCGTCGTGGCAGGAAGTAGGTCTCCAAGACAATGGGCATGAAAATTTTATCTGATCTGTTTGACCATTTTGAGAGGAATTTTAGAATTCTGTCAGAAAGTCTGCAGCTGTGGTAGTGACTGGACATTTGCAAGAGAAAACCAAGAAACGCCTAGAATCTAGAATATATAAAGAATTTGCACAAATATAAATAACTCAATAGAAAAGCTGGCAAAAGACTTGAATAGGAACTTCACAAAAGAGAAAATGCAAATGGGAAAAAAAACCATATGAAACATGCTCATCCTCATTGGTAACCAAGGCATTACAAATTAAAATTATAATGAGATGCCATTATAAAGCCAATAAAACTAAGTGTTCATGAGGATGTGAAGCAATAGGAATCCTCACACACCACTGGT
Source organism: Ceratotherium simum simum (assembly GCF_057802395.1). Classification (NCBI taxonomy): domain Eukaryota; kingdom Metazoa; phylum Chordata; class Mammalia; order Perissodactyla; family Rhinocerotidae; genus Ceratotherium; species Ceratotherium simum. Next base: position 38,153,815 of record NC_141913.1, read on the forward strand.
CAGAGAGTGAAATGGTACACCCCACGGACAACAGTTTAGTATGAATCACATTATTCAACAATCCCACCATTGGGTGTACACGTACATGTGCTTACTTATGATGGAAATTATATACATATTTATATACTAGAAATTTAAATTTTTTATATATATAATATAAAATATATTAAAATTTAACATATATAATATATATATATACACACTTGTGTGATAATTTAATTATTCAATGTCTTCTTAAATGAAAGTAATACGAGAACAAGGATGTTGGCCCTTCAGTTTACTTTTGTGCCTGGCACTTTGAATCAGATTAGCTACTCAAGAAATATTTGTGGAATCAAATTGAACTGAAAAACATAAATACAGCAATAGAAAATTCAGCAAAAAAAACATTTTTAAAAAGGAAAGGAAGCAAAAGTTCATAGACCTGTGAAAAATGTTCAACCACACCAGTAATTAAAAACTAAAAGTAAAAATAATAATGGGGCCAGCTCTGTGGCGTAGTGATTAAAGCTGGCATGCTCCACTCTGGCAGCCTGGGTTTGCAGGTTTGGATCCCGGACACAGACCTACACCACTTGTCAAGCCACGCTGTGGCGGTGACCCACATACAAAATAGAGGAAGACTGGCACAGATGTTAGCTCAGGGCTAATCTTCCTCAAGTAAAAAAAAAAAAAAAAAGAGGAAGATTGGCAACAGATGTTAGCTCAGAGCGAATCTTTCTCACACACACAAAAAAATTAAAATAATAAAGAAATACAATTTTTGATATAAAAATACAAATATTAATTATAATACAATCATGTGTTGCTTAACGACGGGAATACGTTCTGAGAAATGCATCATTAGGCGATCTTGTTGTTGTGTGAACATCATAGAGTGTACTTACTCAAACCTAGATGGTATAGCCTACTACACACCTAGGCTTTATGGTACTAATCGTATGGGACCACCATCATATATGCGGTCTGTCGTTGACTGAAACGTCGCTATGTGGCACATGACTGGACTCAAAGCTGCAAGAGTGCAGTGAGATAGACCATCTCTCACTACTCATATCATCATAGTGATGATATGCAGATGTATAAACTGTACAATGTTTCTGGAAAGCAATTTGGCAGCATGTGTTGAGTCTTGAAAATACAGACACCCTGTGACAGTAAAAACTAGCAAAATTTCAGTTCTGAGAGTATACCAAAAATATAACTAAAGAAAGGTGAGAGAAGATTTATTTACAAATTGTTTATTAATTACGAAATAATATAAAATATCAGAAACAACCAAAATGAACAATAATGGGATAATTGTTAAATACACTTTAGGACCTCTGTAATAGAGGTTATACAGATATTAAAATGTGAGATTTCCAAAGAATTAATGATAACACAGAAAAAGGCTGATGATCTAAATGTTAAGTAAAAATGGCAAATACCAAACTGTATAAAATAAAGTACACCAGCTCTGGTGGCCTAGTGGTTAAGATTTTACTCTCACTGCCATGGCCCAGATTGTTTCTGTGCCAGGGAACCACACCATCCGTCGGTTGTCATACTGTGGTGGCTTTGCGTTGCTGTGATGCTGAAAGCTACACCACCAGTATTTCACATACCAGCTGGGTCACCCACGGTGGACAGGTTTCAGCGGAGCTTCCAGACTAAGACAGACTAGGAAGAAGGACCTGGCCACCCCCTTACTAAACGATTGGCCATGAAAACCCTGTGAATAGCAGTGGAGCATTGTCTGCTGTAGCGCTGGAAGATGAGACAATGGCACAAAAAGACTGGGCAGGGCTCTGCTCTGCTGTACACAGGGCCGCTAAGAGTCGAAATCGACTCAACAGCACTAACAACAATAAAATAAAGTATGATCTCAATTCTATTGAATATATATGTGTGTGTATGTACATAATACATAATTGAATGCAACAATTGTTATAGCAGAAAACACAGTAAATACAGTTAACGTTGAAAGAAAGAATTCTAACTATTGTAGTTTTTATCAAGGTTTGTTCAAGTTTCTCTGCTTTAATACTTAGAAAAGAATTATAATAAATATCTCCATTTACACTTACCAGATCAATATTTTGCATTATATCCTGAAATGAAGGATGAGTTCGAAATTGTTCAAAGAGATCCCGTTTGTAAAGCAGTGCATACACCAAGTTTGGATTGTGGTGAAGAGAATTTGTCAGGCAGGAATTGATGATCTCTAACATCATTCGAATCACTTCTTCGATGACATTTAGGTCTTGTGCCTGATAAAGAAAGAAAATCCCCACACAGATTCAGTGTGTTTCTCCTTAAGATAGAATTAATCAGAATGAGAGTAACTGCTTTAAAATTATAACAGCACTGGAAAGATCATGAAAAATAAAAGGTTATTTTTGTCAAGAATCTTTAGAATTAAGTCTATCAGTTACTAAAGGATTTGAGTTAAAATCTTTTGAACTTAGTACCGTGATAATTAGGAATTTCACATAAATTATAGACTCACCACCCTAGAAGACAATTTGGAGCTTACTCAGCCACTCATTTAATAGATCTTTATTCATATTCTCATCACTGTATCATCCTACATCACAGGATTTCCACAATGCAAAGTGGTGGTAGGTTCTTACCAAGTCCAAGAAAAGTGCCTAATTCAGTAAATATGATCTCATTTCTCTACACTGCCATTTCAATCTTTATATTGATTGTATTGTCTCTTTTTCCTCAGAGTCAACAGTCTTTGGGAATCTGAACATGAAATAGCTATAAGATAGTAAAACTCAAAGTAAGCAATCAACAAATCTCTTGGAAGAAAGAACAATGGAAAGAGCAAAAATATAGGTAAATACAATAGACCTTTCTCTTCTTGAGTTTTCTAAATTATGCCTGACAGTTGAAGCAAAAATTATAACATTGTCTGATGTGGTTCTCAATGTGTGTAAAGGAGCATCTAAGACAATTATATTATAAACCAGGAGGGTAGAAGGACTTAAAGGGGGGAAAGGTTTCTCCATCTCACGGGAACTGGTAACACTACCAGATGGTGACAAGTTATGTATGTGTAATGTCTACAGCAAATCTACACAAAGAGATACACACATACTACAGATACATCAAAATGGAATGCTAAAAAAATGTTCAAATATCTACAAGAAGAGAGGAAAACAAGATAGACAAATGAAAAATAGGGAACAATCAGAAACCAGAAAGTATAATGGTAGACTTAAGCTCTAACATATCAATAATTACATTAATTAGAAATGGTCTAAATACAATTATTAAAACCCAAAGATTGGCAGAGTGGATAAAAAACATATGACCCAACTATATGCTATCTACAAGAAACTTCAAACATAACTTACTTCAAATACAGCTGGTTTAAAGTAAAAGGATGGAAGAAGATATACTACGCAAATAAATATTAATCAAAAGAAAGCAGAAGTGGTTATATTAATATCAGATACAGTATACTTCAAAGACCATATGGCCTGCAAAGTAAAAAATATTTACTATCTGGCCCCTTACAGAAAAAGTTTACCACCCTGGTCTAGCACACAAAAAGGTATGCTTATTTCCATACAATTTACCTTCACCTCTTTTGTTCTAAGTACAGCATCCAGCATTCAATCAAAATTTATGAGATAAACAAAAAAGCAAGTTAAAAACAACCCATGTCTAAGAGACAAAGTAATTAGCAAAATCAGACTCAGAAATATGATACTAAAAATATCAAACATGGAATTTAAAAAACTATGATCTACAAAATCTACCATGAGTTTACATATATTTGAACTAATGAGGAATTTCAGCAGAGCTGAAAACTATATGAAAGTGATAAATGGAAATGCTAGAATTTTTAAAATCTATGGTAAAAGCAGTGCAGAATGCCTAGAAGGGTTCAACAGTAGACTTGACAGAATCTTGAAGAGAAAATGGCTGAGCATTTTCTAAAAACAATGAAAGAATCAAACAACCGATCTAAGAAGCTCAGAGAATACCCCCAAAGTCAGCCCAAAACAAAAAAACAACAAACACACACACTTTGATAACATCATATTCGAACTACTGAAAACCAAAGACAAAGAGAAAATCTTAAAGGCAGCCAGAAGAAAAAACACATTAACTACAGAGGCACAAAGGTAAGAATTATAGCAGGCTTCTCACGAGAAACTATGCAAGCCAATCTAAATGGAGTGGCATCATTAAAATGCTCAAATAAGAGTCAAGCAAGAATTCTATAACTAGCAAAAATATCTTTCAAATATGAAGGTAAAATAAAGACTTCTCCAGATTAAAGCTGAGATAATGTATTACCTGTACGTCTGCACTATAAGAAATGTTAAAGGAATTTCTTCAGACAGAAGGAAAATGAAACCAGACAGAACTGTGGATCTACACAAGGAAATAAACCATTCTAAAAGAAAAGTGATTTCGGAAGCAATATAGTAGCAATATATTATAGGTTTATAGCATATGTAAAATATATAAAATGCATCATAACATTCTCCTACTAAATGGGTATTCAATTTATTTCCAGTTTCTGTGTTTCTTTGAACAAGGCTACAATAAGCATCCTGGTAGATCTCTTCTTACATTTGGGTACTTTTACTTTTCTGGGAAAGATTCCAGGAGAGGGACTGCTGAAAAGGTTGTATTTGTAACATTTATAAATGTTGCCAAATTGTTGCCAAATTGTTGCTTATGGAGCAATGACAACATATTTACACCGACAATGCAGGAAAGCTCTTGCCCACATTTTCTCACCAACAGGTATAATTCTTCTTTTTAATATTCACTGCTTGAACGATTCATTACTTCTTCACACAGTTATGTCAAAATTGACCACATGATAAAGGATTTATCAATTCAAGTGATTCATATATTCAAAGTGACTATAGGTTCATGATTGCCATCTTTTTAAAAACATTTTTATCATTATGTGTTGTTCCTCTTCATCCATAGTTTGTTTTATTAAAGTGTGCTTTACTGATATTAATATTGCTATGCCATCTTCATTTTGTTTAGCATTTGCCAGGTATATCTTTCACCAGCCTTTAATTTTCAAACTTTCTGTGTTATTGACAACATATATAATTAAAAAGCAAATATACAGCTAGGCTTTATAATTTTTAAATCTAATCTGATAGTCTCTGACTTTTAAGTGAGTTTAATTCATTTACATTTATTGTTATTATTGGTATCATTGGATTTATTCCTACCATCTTGTTTTGTGACTTTTATATCAGTTATCTATTGCTGTGTAACAAACTACACAGAAGCTTAGCAGCTTACAACAGCAGTAATTATTTGTTTTGTTAACAATTTGAGCTGGGTGTGGTGAGGGCAGCTCTTCTCTGCTCCACGTGGCTTCACACGGGGCAGCTTGACTGGGGGTTGGAGGATCTACTTTTACGATAGCTCACATGGCTGGCAAGTTGGTGCTGGCAGTGAGCTGGAGCGGTGTCTTGGATTCTTCTGCACAAGGTCTCTTCTGGGCTGTGTGAGCCTTCTCACAGCACAAAGGTTCCAAGGAATCTAATTTTAGCGATCCCTTAGTGTCACTACTAATAGTGCCATACTCTATTGCTTAAAGAGTGGCAAAGTTCTAGAAGAATATGTGGGGCAGCAGATATTGTTAGGGTCATCTTTGGAAAATATAATCTGCCACATTTCTGTTTACCATCCTTTATCTATAGTTCACCTCTTCCAACCTTGTCTTCCCTTTCCAGCCTCTGTTGAATTAATAAAGCTTTTTATTACCCTGGCCCCTCCTTTTCCCCTCTACTGGTTTGTGGGCTAAAGATAGTATTTCTATTCTTGTAGGGGGTAGCCCTTAAAATTTTAACATACACATCCAACTTTAAAAATACTGCTATCCTGAACAAGACCCAAGAAGGTTAACATACTTTCACTCCTCCTTGAACGGTAATCTCTGACCTTATTCTTCTTTCTTGTTTTGTTTAGATTTGCTTAGGTTTTTAATTTCATCTTTAAAATAAACCTCATAAAGTGGTTTTCAAAAAGTCAACAGTTAATTTATATATTCATTTCAGTGCACATCATTGTTTCCTGCATTCCACTTCTCTGCAGACCCACTTTTCTTCTACTTGAAGTACATCCTTTAGTACTCACTGTTTTCACTGAGGCCTATGGACAATAAACTCTTCTAGTCCTTGTACAGTTGAAAAATGTCTTTATTTTGCATTTTCTCTTATAAGAAATTTTATAGAATTCTAGTTATTTTCTCCTGCACTTTAAAGGTGTTGGTTCATTTTATTCTGGCATCTATTTTTGCCATTGAGAAGTTTTTTGTAAATGTAACTACTGTTCCCCTGTAGATAATGTCTTTTCTTTTTGATAGCTTTTAAGATTTTCTTTTCATCCTTTAACACTTCATTTCTGCAACCATGTGTCTAGGTGTTGATTTATCTTTATTTATCCTGCTTAGTATTCAGAGTGCACTTTTTATCTGACATCCTAGTCTCTTTCATAAAATAATTTGGACAATTTTTTTCTCATTATTATATTCCAATTTGCGAACCCTCTTTGATAGTTCCCAATTCAAAATTTATTTTGTCTATTGAGCTTTAAATTTTAATGACTATATTTTTTCATTTTTAAGCTTTCTAATTAACTAGTTCTTTCTCAGTCATGTTCTTATTTCATTTCTCCCTGTTTTATTTCACGATTATTTATTCTTCTTTATGAATATTATTTTTCATTTATCTTTGAGGATACTAAAAATACTGATTTTAGAGTAATTTCAAAATTATTCTATTAATTTTCCATTCTGTTTGGATAAATTTACCTTAACTATGATCATGACTATGTCAGCTGTCTTTCTTAGTATTAAGTTAGATTTTAGCATGTATTTCAGAATATTTTTATGCAGGCTCATCTAATGTGGTTTAATCCCCCCAAATCTGCAGGTCATGCAGTGACCTCTTCCTAGAGCCCTCATTCTGAAATGAGGTCTCATAATTGGTGTCTCAGGGCTCCTGCCCGGCAATCACACTGAAGACACACAGTATGGGCAGGGTCTCTCACCAAGCAGTATCAGTTTGGCTCAAAATCCCATTGTGAGGCTGGTTCTGTGTCCTCCCCTCTCCCTAGACACAGAACTTCACAGCCATTATTAGCACCTTTATTCAGGCTCTTTCAATAAGAGATCTATTTCAGCTCCCAATTTCTAGCAGTAATCTGGCACTAGTGTGCTGCTCTCACCTGGGTGCTGCACCTGCAGTAGCTGAGTGCCCAGCCATCTCTGCCTCCTTACAGACCTGACACTTGGCAGGCTCACTGCCTCAGATCCTGCTTTGACTGCCTTTTCTATTTCTGCTCCATCGAGAAATATCTATCTTATTTTTAGGGGTGGCTATGTGTTTTCTCTTGTTATGGTTCATCTATTATTGTGATGTTTTGGGAGCAACGGGAGGACATTAGGCTTCAAATCGGGAACTGACAACATAATCTTGATGGGAGTTCTCTCGATTATACTTTCATCTCATTTTGGTACTTGAATTAGTACAGGAGGAAGAAGAGACTTCAAGTTTCAGAATTCTCTCTCAAAGTCATTTAAGAGCACCCAGTGAGAGAGTATGACTACTTCACTAATACAAGTAAAAATACTAGCTGTCTATAGAATTTTATGTTCATAAATATACCATATACCCACTTATGTTAAGTATAAGCCCTAATATATGAAACTTAAATTTGAAAAATGAATTACCTGTTGATAGCTGACAATTTCTGCTTTCAAACACATTGGCAGTTTATTTTCAATGTTTTAATGAGTAGTTTTCTGAAACAAGCAAGGTAATATACCCAACCTCCAAAAAGATGCTTTTGATCATTTAAAAACAAACTAAAACACTGACCATTTATTTTATTCTCAAGCCAGGTAAAATATAAACTGGAAACCTTACATCAATAAGCACACTCTGCATTCGTCTGCACTCTGCATCAATCATTTGACTGAAGGCTCTCTAAGAGTTACACTAACCTTCTTTCATTTAAAGGAGTTACGGCATGTTTTACTTAACTTCTCTTATATCGTTTTTGTGACAAGTTAGGTTCTAGTTCTGTAATGCTATCTTCTATAGATGCTTTTCAACTGCAGACTTATAAACTGAATGAGAAGAACAAAAAGTTTCTAGCATTATTCAAATCAACTGTAAATATAATGTGGGAAGTTACAGCAAAGACATTTTATACAATATCATATTTTGCTGGACTGTCATACTAGGAAGCACCTTCTATATTTTAATGTTGTAAAACTATTAGGAGAAAAATGAGACATTAAACATACTTTACAAATTAAAAATAAGTTTAAATCAAGGAGCAGCTGATCATTTTCTGTCAATATCGATTTTTTTCTTTTTTTATTATTTTATTGAGGTCATAATGGTTTACAACATTATGAAATTTCAGGTGTACATTATTATTTATCAGTATTCTGTATAGACTGCCTCGTGCTCACCACCAGTAGTCTAATTTTTATCCATCACCATATATATATGTGCCCCTTTACCCCTTTCAACCACCCCTCAACCCCCTTCCCCTCTGGTAACCACTAATCTGTTCTCTTTGTCCATGTGTTTATCTTCCACATATGAGTGAAATCAGGTGGTGTTTGTCTTTCTCTGTCTGGCTTATTTTGCTTAACATAATACCCTCAAGGTCCATCCATGTTGTTGCAAATGGGACGATTTTGTCTTTTTTTATGGCTGAGGCAAGTCACAAATATGTGGAGACTAAACACAACATGCTACAGAACAACCAATGGATCAATGAAGAAATCAAAGGAGAAATAAAAAAAAAATCTGGAGGGCCGGGCCCGTGGCTTAGTGGTTAAGTGCGCGTGCTCCACTACTGGCGGCCTGGGTGCACACTGACGCACCGCTTCTCCGGCCATGCTGAGGCTGCATCCCACATACAGCAACTAGAAGGATGTGCAACTATGACATACAACTATCTACTGGGGCTTTGGGGTGAAAAAAAAAAGGAGGTGGACTGGCAATAGATGTTAGCTCAGAGCCAGTCTTCCTCCGCAAAAAGAGGAGGATTAGCATGGATGTTAGCTCAGGGCTGATCTTCCTCACAAAAAATTAAAAAAAAAAATCTGGAGACAAACAAAAATGAAAATACATCATACCAACTCTTATGGGATGCAGCAAAAATGTTTGTAAGAGGGAAATTCATAGCAATACAGGCCTACCTTAACAAACAAGAAAAATCTCAAATAAGTAATCTTAAACTACACTTAACAGAACTAGACAAAGAAGAACAAACAAAGCCCAAAGTTAGCAGAAGGAGGGAAATAACAAAAATTGGAGAAGAAACAAATGAAATTGAAACAAAAAAAACAGTAGAAATGATCAATGAAATTAAGAGCTGGTTCTTTGAGAAGATAAAATTGACAAACCCTTAGCCAGACTCACTAAGAAAAAAGAAAGAAGGCTCAAATAAATAAAATTAGAAGTGAAAGAGAAGAAATTACAATGGATACCACAGAAATACAAAGGACTATAAGAGAATACTATGAAAAACTATATGCCAACAAATTGAATAACCTAGAAGAAATGGACAAATTCTTAGACTCATACAACCTCCCAAAACTGAATCAAGAAGAAATAGAGAATCTGAATAGATCCATCATAAGTAAAGAGATTGAAACAGTAATCAAAAATCTCCCCCAAAACAAAAGTCCAGGACCAGATGGCTTCTCTGGAGAATTCTACCAAACATTCAAAGATTTAGGACTTATCCTTCTCAAACTACTCCAAAAAACTGAAGAAGATGCAACGCTTCCTAACTCATTCTATCTCAATATCTATTTTAACACGTAACAGTGTAAATAATTTAGGTTGCTAAAATTTCAATATGAAGACCTCCTCCCAACTCCAGGCCAACTACTCTGTTGATGAGATATGGTCAGCTTCCTTCCTGGTTACATCCAGGGGTGAAATTCAAAATATTTAACAACCAGTAGGTCAAAATATTTAACAACTGCTAGTCCCGCTTGATGTGGGATGTACACAACCCATGTGGCCCTATCAGCCTGCACCTGCTGGATGTCAGTCATAGTTATTCCTACAAGTACTTTTTTTTTTTTTTCGTGAGGAGGATCAACCTTGAGCTAACATCTGCCAATCCTCCTCATTTTTTTTTTTTCTGCTGAGGAAGACTGGCCCTGGGCTAACATCCACACCCATCTTCCTCCACTTTATATGGGACGCCGCCACAGTATGGCTTGACAAGCGGTGCGTTGGTGTGCACCCGGGATCCGAACCAGCGAACCCCGGGTCGCTGCAGCGGAGCGCGTGCACTTAACTGCTTGTGCCACTGGGCTGGCACCCCTACAAGTACTTTTGACAAGATTATTTCTTGAGAAATAAAATGAGGTTTCTTTGAATTCAGGTATCTACATTCATTGATCTTATTATGTTCCAAAAATGTACCAAAAATTTCTACATACATTATTTTATCCAATTCAGCACTTCTTTAGCTATTTTTTTTTTTTTTAAAGATTTTTTATTTATTTATTTTTTTATTTTTTTTCCCCCCAAAGCCCCAGCAGATAGTTGTATGTCATAGCTGCACATCCTTCCAGTTGCTGTATGTGGGACTCGGCCTCATGATGGACGGAGAAGTGGTGCCTCGATGCGCACCCGGGATCCGAACCCGGGCCACCAGCATCGCAGCGCGCGCACTTAACCACCAAGCCACAGGGCCGGCCCAGCACTTCTTTAGCTTAATACTGAGCAATTCAGTTATCATCTATCCAGTTCCATCTGTCCATCTATCAACTATCCAGAGAGCTTATAATTTGATCAGAGAATTATAAAATCATAAGACATACTCAGAAGTTATATAAGACATTTTCTTTAATGCCAGAATCTCTTCTATAATATTCATACCAAGTGGTCAACCAACTTATCCTTGAACATAGAAAACTTTGAGAGGCTCCTGGTTCATTATTTCTTTGCAGTTACAGAAAACCGTTATAGCTTAGCTGTAACGATGGACTTTGCAGAAGTCCATCACCATAGTGATGGTCTTCATTCTATGCCACTGTCACAGCTATCACCTTCTCCTCAAACCCACCAGCAACTTCAACTATCCCTCAATACAACCTGGTTTAAAGTCTTCTCATCATCCTATTCATATTCTGCTAGATGCTCACCCTTTTGACTATTTTGATCATAAATGTAATTCTGTATATTTAGTTACCTCCCTTAAGATACATAAGTACACAAACGTACATTTATAATCCTTCAACTGATTCATTTCCATCTTTAAGCGGCAGCAGTTGTCTGTTAACCACTGCTTTAATCATCCTTTAAGGAACAGCTAGCATTCCTTCTGTAAGGTGTTTCCTAGAAATCATGCTCTTATGGATCCTTCCATTTGTGTTGGAAGATCAACTGCAGCTTCAAGGCACCAAGCAGGTCATGAAATAATCAAGGAACAGAGGGATGAATTATGTACCAGGAGATTCTGATTTACTAGAAATAAAGTATCAAACTTCAGGCTAATTCTAATTTCCAAGGAAAACTATCCCAGTATTTATAATTTACAAGTTACTTGAATCTTCAAATTGCTACTATGACTAGATTCTGGTGCGGGTATCTACTATGCCTGGCAATAAGCAAATGAAATCCTTTATGTTACATTTTTAAAAAGAATTATTGGGAAATAATCACTTGTAAAAAGATGAAAAATTAGTATGAATTTGATTAGTTTCTTTAAAATTAAAAAATCATTCGAATCTCAGTATTTAAACACACCTAAAGGGTTGTCTAATCTAATCACTATTGGAGTGTCAGAATTTCAAAAGGTATGTAAAGAAGATTGCTATATGATTTTTTCTTTCATGAAGATTAAATGAGGTAGCATTTGTAAAGCTCTTAAAACAATATTTAGCATAGGATAAGTACCATGTGAGTGTTGTTTTTTTTTTAAATAAAAATACATGAAAGTGCTTTTTTTGAAGAAGAAGATTGGCCCTGCACTAAGATCTGTTGCCAATCTCCTCTTTTTTCTCCCCAAAGCCCCAGTACACAGTTGTATATCATGGTTGTAGAGTTGTGGCTCTTCTATATGGGATGCCGCCTCAGCATGGCCTGATGAGTGGTGAGTAGGTCCACGCCTAGGATCTGAATCGGCGAACCCCGGGCCGCCAAAGCAGAACTCGCGAACCCAACCACTGTGCCACTGTGCCAGGCCCCATTAAAGTATTTTAAAGGAGAAAAATCATTTTGATTTTAGACTAAAAAAGAACAAAAAGATAAATGCCTTTCCAAAGCTGATAAATTAATGCAATTACTGTAACTACAAAGAACTTAGAAATCACATTTCTTAGTCTTAAATGTAAGCCCCAAATTCCACTTCTATTCATTTATAAAACTGGTCCTTTAGGGGATAGTGTATAGAAAAATTGACTTACATTTATGGAATAAAATAAGGTTTTATAAAAAGATATGCTTTTAAAAACTGTTTCCTCTGTACCGTGTCAAAATTAGCTTTGTCAGAGATAAAATCTGATGGCTCATTGGTAGAGCTGCAAAATACGTGGAGAATATTGTGCCTTTTTCATTCGTGGTGTTTTCTTTTTAGTACACACAGCTTCCATTCCAGGAATGGATCCCAGATCAAACAGACTTTTTTCTCAAGGAAAAAAAAAGAGGGGGGGCATACTTACTTTATTGCAGAAAATCTCAAACATAAAAACAAGGACAATGAGAAAATGGTCCCATTTTCAGATTTTTCTGATGGTTTTGTACATGTTGGTAATGAACCCCAAACAAGGTCTGTGCTAAATCGTGATTTCACGTCAAACGCACAAGTTGGCAGTGGGGGGAGGATCTTCCCTTGTCAACAGCACTCATGGCTGCCTCATTATATAAACTTCCCTTTCCTTTTAAGAGGGAATTTATACAGCTAAATAGTTTCAAATCATTTATTTTTAGTTTCCTTAAGAGAAGCATATGTATCTTGTTTGTATTAGTTTTGGGGGGATTCCAAGAGAGTTGTCTAAATTTCCTGCATTTTCAGCAGAAAATAAAATCTTCAACAAAATTAATGGGTCTTTGCCAAAGTGGGGAAGAAGAGGGAGGTGAGGCACAGGCAAACCTCTTTTTAAAGTTAATGCACAAACGACCTTCAAAGCCAATCATTTGGTGATAGACTCTTGTTATCCTTACGTGGCTAATTCACTAGCGCACACACTGAAAAGCTTTGTGACCACGTTATTTCCAACCAGAACTGGATTTCTCCCAAAATGTCGAGCTTTTGATAGCAAGAACTAGCTTTATATTACATGCAGAATCACAGTTGAAGAATAAATCCTGTGAGCAGATGAGACAATGTGTAACCTTAACAGTGTGGAGGGAGTAACGAGGGGGGAGCAGAAGGCAGAGTTATGGCACCACGGTTCTTGTGTGGGAACGCACAACCACGTGGTCTCTTTTTTCATTCCTTCAACGTGGTTTGAACGTGGCCCACAAGCCTAAACTAGAACCCTGGGAAGTCTGTCATTAAAAACATGCTAACCAGGGGCCGGCCCGGTGGCATAAGCAGTTAAGTGCGCACGCTCCACTGCAGTGGCCCGGGACTCGCTGGTTCGGATTCCGGGCGTGCACCAACGCACCGCTTGTCAAGCCATGCTGTGGTGGCATCCCATATGAAGTGGAGGGAGATGGGCATGGACGTTATCCCAGGGCCAGTCTTCCTCAGCACGAAGAGGAGGATTGGCAGATGTTAGCTCAGGGCCGATCTTTCTCAGAAAAAAAACCCCCAAAAAACATGCTAACCAGTGGTGGGAAGGCAAAGATAATGGTGGCTGCTAAGGGACACTGGCTAACTTTACATGTTTTTCCATACCTGGAAAACAGCCAGAGAACTCACAAAAAAGGCATGGTCTGATTGAAATCCAACCAAGATGTGGCCCCCAACCATCACATCACCTTAGCAGGCTACTCACATTGGGCAGAAAGTGGAGTGCCGCACAGTGCTTCTCTTTTTCCTTGGGCCCTCCTACTGGCAGGAGACAGTAAGCACACATGCCAGCTTGGAGTTTTTCGTTTTGTTTTTTAAAATTTAATGTTTTACCTTATGAACTAGTATTCATTTCCATTCTTCTTCAAAATACATTAGTTTTTTACTATAAAAAGAAAGGCCCTTCTACATCTTGTAAAAAGTAAAATCTGAGTAAAATAATTCTCTAGGAAGATGTAGCTGCTGCTGCTGCTTTTTTTTTGCTGAGGAAGATTTGTCCTGAGCTAACATCCACTGCCAATCTTCCTCTTTTTGTATGTGAGCTGCCGCAACAGTATGGCCACTGAGAGACAAGTGGTGTAGGTCTTTGCCTGGGAACCAAACCGGGGCTGCCGAAGCGAGTGCAACGAACTTAAACACTAAGCCACTGGGGCCGGCCCTTTTCTTTTTTTTTCTAATGGCTTTGACATTCTACTGAATGCCTCCTCTCATCCTCATTGGAAATACAAGAGTCCCAGTTCTAGTCCCAACTCTGCCAATAATCAGCCGTGTGACCTCTGGTAAGTCACTTAACTTGAGCTGCAGTTTTTTATTTGCAAAAACAAATGCTTATGAGATTTTAAAAATCCCTTCTTACTCTTATGTCTCAGCTTCCATACTGGATGTAGAAAATATTGAATTTAGAAAAGAAAATTTTATTAGAGTAACCAAAAATGTAATTAATGTAGAAAAATCTTTAGGATGACGTCAAACTTCAGTAAAATTCAGAATTTACTTTAGATTACTCCAGCATCTTGAATAGGGTCACTGTTAGTTTAGAAGGGAAAAAACCCCCAACAGCATTTGAGAGAAAAAAGGTACAAGGGTAAGTGAAAATAATCACTCTCCAAACAAAGATCCTACTGATTCTTCTACAACTCATTATTTTCAATGTTTGTTAATTATCTTTGATATTGTTAACTCACAGAAGGGAAATAATCTTTAAACTTGTATGCCATGGATTTCACAAGAACTTCAGAGACCTATGATGCTTGGTGCCCTTTTTACATTCTTTCTTGGGAAGAAGAGTCAGTGGTGCTAAGAAAAGCAGTAAAGAATCGCACACAGGGGAGCTATAGCCCTGAAGTTAAAGGAAAAACAGTGGTAGCTGCAAGTCAGTAGAGAGAAGCTCTAGATTGGGTTCTAGTCCCAGTTTCGCCATTTGCAATGGACTGGACAAGTCACCTTCTGGGCCTCAGTTGCTTCAAATGTAAAACAAATGGGCTCTCTGGGGCGAGGCTGGGATGCATTATATGGCACCCACACTGGCTTCTGCTTAGGATGTAAAAAGCTGCAAAGAATGCCTCTCCTAACCCTAACAATGAGAAAAAGCTAGATAATATAATAAATCATAAGTCTTCTTAAGGCCATCAGAGAATGATCTTGCAAGGCAATCAAGTGAAATGAACTCCCAAGAGGGACAGTCCCTCTAAGGAGAGAAGGAACACACACACTCCCTCACCTTTGGCAGAGCACAGGAGGAAGAGATGGTCTCCAAAGAAGCGGGTAAGAAGAAATCAGCTAAAATCTCAATGAATTCTTAAAGGCTTAGTGTAGTCTAACGTGTCAGTCTGGAAAGCTGGAGCCCCAGATACAGTGGAGTTTGCACTCAGCCGAAAGTTCTTTTCCACTGGCCTCCTCCAGGTGCTCATAAGCCCCTCTATCTGGCCCAAGCTTGCAGAAAGTGATCAGCTGCAGCTGGGGACAGGCACCAAGACTCTTGCTTCCCAGACCTTCCTCACATGCTAAGCAAAAGCCTTAAGCTATTGAGGCAGCAAACCCTCTTGGCCCAGAACACAGGCAAATTTCCACTGCTTCTAGGGGAGAAGTAGAAACACAACCCATCTGCCCCTGAATGAGAAGCAGAAAACCCTCTCATCTCCAGGACACAGGCAAAAATCCATTCCCGCTGGCAGAGGGACAGAAGCAAAAATTTTCTAACACTGGGGGTTGGGGCAGGAAACTACGTCGGGTCCAGGATTCTATACCAATACCAAGCAGAGGTCTGCTACCACTGAGGAATGGGCAGTAAAGTCCCACTCAAGACCAACCACAGATACAAGGCAGAGTTTGGCTGTATCTTAGTATTTCAGAGATGCTGAGAAGGCCTCACCTCTAAGACCAGGCACACACATGGACTCCCCAAGATTGATGCTGGACCAGGATAACAGAAATACCCCTTCTCCAACTCTACTGCAGGCACGGCTGACAGCAGAGGATGGTAAAGAAACACTGAAAAAAACACCAGGCCCCATTCTTCAAGCACAAGGTAACAAATGCTTGGGGGAATTTGAAGCTGGTGATGCACTCAAGACATCAAACCCAGTCCTAATTAGGATGACCCAACTCCATATTAGCAGTCTAGCAGCAGAGGTGTGCCCTTTTACACATGAAATACTTTCTACTGCAGACTCTACTGTCTTAAATGCAAGGTCTAGCATTGAAGGGGAAATTATGAGACACACAAAATAAATCATATGGTCCATAAGTAAAACAGAATACACGATTTGGTAGGTGTTGGGGACACAGCAGTGATCCAGACATGCCCACACCTTCACATAGGTTATCATTTAGAGGAGATATGCTCTGGACAGTACAGGGTGCTATGGGAACACCTGGGGTTGCTGGGGGGAAGGGGAGGAGGCTTCCCAGAGGAAGTGCAGCAGAGTGGTTAGGAACATAAGTTCTGGAGTCAGACCTGGATGTGAACCAGCTTTAGCATTCACTAGCGTGTGTCGTTGGGCAATTTTCTGAACCTCTGTGAACCTCAGTTTCTCATCTGAAAAATTAGAATATTACCTATTTTATAGGATGTGATTAAATAATACAATGTATTTAATAATATTTGCTGTCTTCCCTAGCAGACAAAGAGTGCTCCTTCCAAGGTAGTTACTATGATTATTTATTACTAATAGACAGAGTCCTGCACAAGTTGGTAAGGGAAGAGGAAAGGTGGAAGGAACTGCACATACGGAAAGCCTGATAGTGAATCGGACCATGGTATGGTAATGACAAGAGGTAAAACTAGGTCAAGCAGGCCTCACAGGTCAAGTCAGATGAGTTCACGACTTCCCTTAGTGCAAGGAGGAACTTTAGGGCTCCTTCCAGCTGAGAAATACCCAAAAAGAGAAGAAAAAACCACTTCCGGCTAAAAAGCAGCACTGGAGAACGTCAAATAACTCTAGGAGAACAGAAGGTGAAACAACCCCGGAGAGGTCCAGGGAGCACACTAAAAACCTACTGAGGTAGAGATTCAGGGGTATTACTTGTTAGCCATAGTGCAAAGGGCATGAGAAATGGAAAGGAGATAGCCGAGACTGAAACTTAAGGGTGAACTTTGGAACTACTATCCAAAATTTTGAAGAGCAAAGTAAAGACATTTTATAATAAAACAATACATAGTACAAAACTATACTAATTAATACATTAGAAATAGTACCATAGACAGAACATTGGGGGAAAAAAATCCAGAAACACATTCAAGTATATATGGGAATTCAATAAATTATACAGATTGAATTTCATATCAGAAGGGATAAAAAACTGAATCACTGCTACTGCGTTAACTGAGTAATAATTAAATAGAAAAAAATGTAAAGGCTTGGGGCTGGCCCGGTGGCGCAAACGGTTAAGTGCACGCGCCCTGCTGCGGCGGCCTGGCGTTTGCTGGTTCGGATCCTGGGTGCGCACCGACGCACTGCGTGTCGAGCCATGCTGTGGCGGCATCCCATATAAAATAGAGGAAGATGGGCGTGGATGTTAGCTCAGGGCCAATCTTCCTCAGAAAAAAAGAGGAGGATTGGCATCAGATGTTAGCTCAGGGCTGATCTTCCTCACACACACACACACACAAAAGTAAAGGCTAGATCTCTAATTCATTCCTTTCAACAAAAAGAATTCTAGAAGATTAAAAGATAAAAAATAAATTTTAAGGAGGCAGAAAATATATAGGTAAATTATTTTCATAATCTTGACCCAGGCATGGGGTGAAAGAAGCAAGAAGACGTTATAAAGTTTGAAAAAAAAAAAAAATCCAGAGTCGCTAAAGGAAAAAATACACAGCTTTTTTGAACACATGAAAATGTAAATCTTTTGAACTGAAAAAGGAACCTCATACATGAAAGGAAGACTAGTAACAACTAAGAAAAATATTAACAACATATGTCATAAAGAGCAAGAATATATGAAGAAATCTTACAGATCAGTAATAAAAATATAAATAGAGCAATGGTAAAAAGCTAATCAGTAATAGAGATGCAACCAAAGGTGTACTTACAGGAAAACACATAGCCTCACAGTCATTCATACGTAATTATGTAAAATTTAGAAGTACAAAAAATAAATCCAAAGAAAGCAGGACAGAAGAAATGATAAAAATTAAAAACCTAAATGAATAAATTAGAAAATAGAATTAAATCACAAGAGAAGAGGTGAATAAATATATTCGTTTCTTTTAAAAGCTAACAAAATGCTAATCAGGAAAACGAAGAAAACACAAACATAAAACATTAGAGAAGAGAAAAGGAATATAACTACAGATATGGAAGACATTTCAATTACAATTCTCTAAGAAAACTGACAATCTGTGACAAAAATGCAAAAATTAAAAAAACTAATATGATATACTCAGTGAGATTATAGGAAAACAGGAACTCTCATGTAATGCCAGTGGGAATACAAAATGGTACAACCTCATTGGAGGAACATTTGGCAATATATAGGAAAATTACATGTGTATTTGCACTTTAACTCAGAAATCTCACCTTTAGAAAGTGATTACAAAGGTAGATTTGCAAAACTATGAAATAGCATATGCACAAGGTTATTCATTACAGCATTATTTTCTATAGTAAAAACCCAAAAATGTCTATCAATAAACTACGGTACATCCACAGAATGGAAAACTTTGCAGTTGGGAAAAGCAATGAAGATGTTTTTACACTTATATTGAGTGCTCTCTGGGATATCCTGTGAACAGTAGCTTAGATCAGTATGTGTAGAACAGAAGCTTAGCGGAAAGTGTGATGGGCTCACAGGACTTGGAGGAGGAAAAGTGCAAAAACAGGAATTCAGGGTCTGTCAAAGGAGAGGGACCCAGGTAATTCCTTCAGGCTTTCATCTGGAAGACCAAGAGGTTCATCTTATGTAAGAGTGAAAAAGAAACAGACCATCCCTTACAGAGACTCAAGTCTGGCTTGGAAGCATCTCAATCAGATTGGATTAAGTCAATATGAGTGTAATAGCATTCCTAGCTTAGCCAGTTGCCACAAGTAAAAGTTTTCTTCGGAGGAAGATAACATCATCCAGGGCCTCCAATTATCTCCAAAATTTTTCATATACAATATCTGGCACGCAATAAAAATAACCAGGAACTGCAAAAGGTAAGACCACATAACTGAAAGACAAGAGAAACAACACAAAGTAGAAACAGACCTACAGGGAAAAGTCAGACATGTGCTTTAAAATAATTGTGCTTAATAAATTCAAGGACAAGACTGAGAATTCTGGCAGAGAATTATAAACTACAAAAAAAGAACCACACGAAAAATCTAGAAGTTAAAAATATTACAACTGAAATCAAGAACTTAATAGATGGGTTAAACAGCAGATTAGACACAATTGCAGAGAAAATTAGTGAAGTAAAAAATAGTTGATAAGAAAACATCCAGAATAAAGAGAACGGGGCAGAAACAGTATTTTAGAGACACTAGCTGAGAATTTTCTAAAACAGATGAAATACATCAAGTAACAAATTCAAGAGGCATTATGAACACTAAGCAGGATAAATCTGACCAAAACCACTCTAAGTACATAATAGTAAAACTACTGAAAAACAGAGTATTTTAAAAGCAGCCAAAGGGGGACAATCTGTGATAATCCTTCTATGTACTATGATTTGTGCACTTTTCTGTATGTGTGCAATACTTCACTAAAAAGGTTTTTCTTTAAAGAATAAGAATGCAATGGGTTTAAATTTATTCAATATATAAACCTCTTTGAGTTTAATAATAATCCTTTAAAAAATGAGAGAGAGAAATTTCTCATCCCCCAAACCCACCAATTCATTGGATAACACTGGACAAGTAACTAGGCCACCAGCTTCTTACTCTGAAAATCGGAGATTAAAAGGAAGTAATTAAGCCTTTATCTTGACTTTCGTTTATGAACTGTATTTCAACTAGGCCTATCTGATGAAGAAATGTTCTCCTTTACAGAAGTGCAGCTAATAAACATAGAAGGAAAAATAATTTTGAAAATCAAATGATTGCAATTCTTAATTAATCAACTAATTTAGGCAACAATCATCAATGGATAAAACTATTAGATGAAAAGCTCAAGTGGAACTTCTCAGTGGTGAATCAGGCTGTCCCCATCTAAAACCATTGATCAATCTTAGCATCACTAAAAGTAAGACAACCATGCCTCCTAATGTGTGGAGCAAACAGTACCACCTAAGAAGTATTCTTGCCAAGAAAGATGAATCTGAATCTATTCAGATTCTGCAGTGAGCCTTTAGAGCTAACTTCCATTTACAGTAAATATGAGGCGCAGAGAACAAGTTAAATAATACCAAAGGAAGCAAAAACACCTACTCAGAATGGGGCAGATTTTACAGGACAAATGGTCGTTTCTGCAATATGATAGTGGCATGGCAAAAAAAGAAAAAAAAAAATGAAGGAGGTATTGGTCTAGATTAAAAGAGACTTAATACACATAATAGCCAAACATATGAATTTTATTTGGATTCGGATCTTAACACACTGCCAATAGCCTTATTTGAGACTACTGGAGAAATCTGATTATGCTGTGTATTAGATTACACCTCGGAAATATTGCTGTTTTTGTTAGGTGTGATGATATGTGATTATGAAAGAAAATATTATTTTTAGAGATGCATACTGAAATATAAAGAAGTAAAATCCCAATATTTACTTTGAAATACTTTGCCAAAGGAAAAATAAAAAGTTCAGATAAAGGATATATGACAAAATCTAATTGTAGAATCCAGATAATGGGCATACAGGGGTTCATTTAAAGAACTTTCTGTTATGTTTGAATTTTTTTCATAATACAATATTTTCTTAAGTTGATGATTTGAATGAAAGAGAAAATTGTCTAGGTAAATACAAATTGTTCAACTTGACCTATAAATAAATGTGAAGAGAATAACATAAAAAAAGGGAAAAATTTGTCAGAGACTTTTAAATGTTAAAAAAGGCAATTGTGCTCATATAGTTTTCTGAGTAATTCTTTTATATCTTCAGGGAATATATAATTACTATGCCATTTAAGCTTTTAAATCAGAAAAAAAAGACAGCTTCTCATTTTTTCCCTTAATTTGAGAGTAGCATAACTGATTTCAAAATATGGTAAAGTTAGCTCAAAAATGAAAATAAAAACCAATGTCACTAAAATACTCAATAAAACATATACATATCAAAGTCAATATTGTACTAAACAATTCCACAACCCAAGTAGTTTCAAGAATTCCAGAACAGTGCAATACTAGGAAGTCTTTTGATGTAATCATAGTAAACATTCAAAGAAGAAAAAAGTTATAATCATCCTAATGGAGATTTAAGGACTAATTTTTAAGACTAATGGAGTCTTAAAAGGAATTTGAGAAAATTTAGTTTTCAATTCTCATTTAAAAAGCTGTTTGGTAAAGTAGGACAAAGGGGCTTCAACTGAAAAATGCACAATAGACACAAACACATAATTTGCAAAGGATAAAAACATTAAAATATGTTCAACTTTGCTAGGAGTTAAGGCCCATTAAAATTATAATGCTCTATCTTCTTTTTGACCTATCACATTGACAAAAATAACAAATAATTGTAATTCCCAATGTTGTCAAGAAGAAAGGAAAAGAGCATTCTCAGCAGACCACTGATGGAAGTATAATCTGAAACAACTTTTCTAGGGATCAATTTATAAATATAAACTAAAAGTCTTAAAAATGCAAGACTTTCATGTGCCTAATGTTAGAAATTTATCCTAAGGGATTAAGAAAGACTGTGCTCAAGGATTTAGCCCTGTGGATGTTTATTGTACAATAAAAAATTCTCATCATCCCTGAAGTAGTTTTCTATTGGGGCCATAACAAACGATCACAAATTTAGCAGCTTAAAACAACATAAATTTATTATCTCACAGTTCTGCAGATGTTCAGGTAGGTTTGGCTGATTCCTCTGCCCTGCCTCTCAAGAGGCCAAACTCAAGGCATCAGTTGGGTGAGGCTCTTATTTGGAGGCTCTGGGGGAGAATCCATTTCCAAGTTCATTTAGGTTGTTGGCAGAATTCGGTTCCTCATGGCTTCTCACAGGCTGTCTGCTGGGAGTCTCTCTCTGTTAGCAACTTCAGGCTGCCTGCATCGCATTGCCCCTTCCATCTTCAAACCAGCAACGGTGTGTCAAATCCCTCTCAGCTTTGTCTCTCTCTGACTTCCCCTTTTGTGTACCTCTTCTGCTCCAGCTGGAGAAAGTTCGACTGGGGTCCACCTGAATAAGCCAAACTAATCTCCCTATCTTAAGGTCTTTAACCTTAATTATACCTGCAAAGTCCCTTTTGCTATGTAACTTGACACATCCACAGGTTCTGGGGATTAGGACATGGACACTTTTCAGGGGCCATTGCCACAATTACTCAAGGGTCATTACACCTACCACAATCTTGAATGTCCAACAGTACGTGCTGGTTAAATAAATTATAGTATATCTGGACAATGGAATCCCATGTAGTTCTTAAAATGATGGGTATCAGGCAACTTACTTTGAAATGTATAAAATACAGAATGGCTTGATAGAAGGACAGAGGTGAATAGGTAGGTAATAAAGCAAGTTTAGTAAAATGTTAATTGTAAAATCTAGGTGGTGAGTACATGGGTGTTCACTGTAAAAATTTTTCAACTTTTGTATATTTGAAAATTTTCATAATAAAATGTTGAGGAAAAAAACAATTAGCCCAATGATCTTCCAAACCCCTCCCCACCAGTCCTCAATCAATGGTCTTCAAACTGCACTGGATGAAAATCTAGGTGTTGGTGAGATTTCTAGCAAAGCAGCAGCAAACAAGCTTTTGCATAAGGTTTATAAAGAGACTAAGTCTCAAAAACAGCATTAAATATCACTCCACTTTATTTTTCAGGTAATTAGCAAATTAAAATAGAAAAGTAATAACATAAGGATGTATTTTTTGAATTGTTAATGTAAAAACCAAATTATATCTTACGCATGAGGCATTTTTATTTTCAAAAAGGAAGTTCCCTCTAAAATAATTAACACATAAAACTAACGCTGTCTCGATTTAATTATTTCTCAATGGGAATAAACAAATCTACCCCACAGTTTAACAAAAACAGAACAGATTCTCAGTTGATTGAAGTAGACAGAGAAATGAATATAAAATAACCACAGAAGATAAGGATTTCAGAAACAGTAACTGAGGGCCAACATCATGACGCTCAGCATTGTCTTAAGCACTGAGAACGGTACCGAGGATGTATAATAAGATGCAGTCCTCACCCTTTATTTCACCTTAGAGTTATAAAATCCTGTCTAATTTTGTAAGGTAGAAACTCTCAAAAATGCTTCTTTAGGGACTGGCCTAGTGGCGTAGCGGTTAAGTTCGCTCGCTCCACTTCAGCAGCCCAGGGTTCGCAGGTTCAGATCCCAGGCGCAGACCTACTCACCGCTTGTCAAGCCATGCTGTGGTGGCGTCCCATATAAAGTAGAGGAAGATGGGCACAGATGTGAGCCCAGGGCCAAGCTTCCTCAGCAAAAGAGGAGAAGTGGCATCGGATGTTAGCTCAGGGTTAATCTTCCTCACAAAAGAAAAAGAAAAAAAAGCTTCTTTAAAGATACGTAAGGATTTAACATTTTAAAAAGGGAACAACAGGGGCCAGCCCAGTGGTGCAGCGGTTAAGTGCACGTGTTCTGCGGCGGCGGCCCGGGGTCTGCAGGTTCAGATCCTGGGCGCGCACCGACGCACTGCTTGTTAAGCCATGCCGTGGCGGCCTCCCATATAAAGTGGAGGAAGATGGGCACGGATGTTAGCCCAGGGCCAGTCTTCCTCAAGCAAAAAGGGGAGGATTGGCATCAGATGTTAGCTCAAGGCTAGTCCTCCTCATTAAAAAAAAAAAAAAAAAAAAAAGGGAACAAAAGCCTAACTTGTTATTTTCACTTGGAAATAATACTGCAAATATAATTAAGGGATGCTAAACCTCAATCTAGACATCAAAAACTATTTTCATGGGTTCAAATCAGGAGCAATTACTCTGCATATTAAAGATTCCCCAGTTTTATGGAAAACTGGCCAGAGTTATAGAAGAGGAACCACTGTGGCACAGGAGTTAACAGCCCAGGCTCTATGGTCAACCTGACTGGCCTCTGTATCCCTGTTCTACTATTTACTGCTCATGTGACCTAGGGCATGATTCTAAACCTTGATTTCTTTATCAGCAAAACTGTTACAGTAGAGTGGAAACAAGATAATGAATATATAAAACACCTATCCTAATGGTTAACATGCAGCAGCAGCTCAAGAAATTGTTGCTCTTACTATTAAAAGCAATTGTAATAATGAATGAAAATTATTAGATACAGCTGTACTTGGGAGGCATATTAACTATCAGGCACTAAGACAAAGTAATGTTTTCTGACTTGTACTTTTATGTCTATTTAAAGAGAAGGGCTCCCATGACCTTGAAATTTGAATTTTAGAACATTTATGTGTATTCCAATGAAACGTGCTGAGCTAACTGTGAATGTGAGAGCTTTAAGAACCTAAATGCTATTGTATTATTAATTGGCTAATCCCCTTAGGAAATGTTATGTTCAAAAATATTCCAAGTCTAATGCTGAAATACAGGTGACCCCTGACTGAGACAGATTCATTTGAAACCCACCGCATTATAACCATACTCCACATAATGACCAAAAGTTGTATTTATGGCTGCCTAATGACTAGGACCAATGCCTACATTTTGTCCAAACAACTGTCAAGGTCAACAGCACTGAGGGTCACTCAGTCTGCTGCTACAATTAGGGATCACTGAAGAAGCTGCCATGGAAACTGCCTATTGCCCAGCAATTACCATTCAAAACTTTGGAAGGCAACCCTGTATTAAATTTGCAATTTATTTCTTGCGGCAGAAACTAATGTTAAAAGCAGTTTGAAGCTCCTTAGAGTAATGAAGAATGCTTTCTACAGGAAGAGTTACTAAAACACGATGTCTTCAGTCTAATGTCACCGGACTTACATTTTCAAAAGCCTCAAAGACACCCAAAAGCATATATATATAATGCAATTTTTATCTTGGCTGTTGTTTGTAAGTAATATAATAAAGATGTAGTTTTTTCTACAATGTGTAGACCACTAAGTTGGCAATTTAATGATAATTCTCTTTGGTCAGCTGCCCTGTAAGTTTGTAAATAAGAGACAGGCAGTATCAGCTTTTTGTTAAAGGAAAAGCATGCTTTCTTTAAGGTCCAAAGTCAGAGATGTTATTAGACATGTGCAGGTGGGACAGACTGTACACACTGCTGCACGAGGTACGCATCAATCACAGACAAGGGGTGCAAGACAAAGTCTTTTGTAATGGACGCCATTCACTTCACTTTGGCAAGGACCTAAACGTGCACAGCAGCAATTACAGAAAAATCTCTTACGTCATTTCATCAATAAAGCCAATGATGAGTTAAAACTTTCCGAAAATCACTTTGTTTTACCAAGAGATCACACTGGGAGTTAGGTGAACAAGAACTCTCAAATACCCAAAGAACAGGAAAATGGCAATATAAAATCAATTTTAGCAATTTAGTTGCTTTCTCAATAAAAATACCTCTCCAAGCAAAACTTTTAGGAAGCAGTTTTTCCTCCTTGTGTGTGTTTCATTTATATTTAGGAAACATGTTGTGACATTATTTGAACTAATTTACTGGTTATTATTCAAGAGTCACTGCTAACTCTGACTCTCTGGTGTGCCAACAAACCAAATAAAAGTATGATTATAATCTTCTTAATGACTTCAACTTGATGTGAATTAAAATTTGAGTAAATTGGATGAGGAATCAGACATGCTGAGCAAAAAAATACAAAAACTGAAGACAAAGACACAGAGGGAGATGCTAAAAATGCATTAACTGCGTACACAAAAAACCAGTTACAAACTGCCTTTTACAAAAGGGTTCAAAACAGTTGCTATCTGAATATTCCTTACACCTCCTGAGAGCTTTGGTAACACAAGGATCCTGAACACCTGCCCAGGGTGCCGTGCTCTCCTGTAATTGACTGGCCGTGGTAGGTCTGGTTCAATGTACTCTGTGCAGCGGAGGAAGTTTTATTAACTCCTTCAGGTTACCAGGCTAATTGCTGCAATTTAATCAATCCTCCCAATAGCTACCAATTAGCCAACACAACATTCCCAGATGAAATCTGTCTCGCATTCAACAAATACTGAAAAATGTTATAAAAAGGCACTAGACTAAAGCAGTGACCAACTACTGACAGAATCCTTGCTTACACAGAGGTCTGAGTCCAGGGGGAGGGAACTGTGAATTCTGGGAAATCCTATGAAGGCGCAGAAACAGAAGGATAAATAAATTCAATTTAGACCGAGACCTGAATAAGGCAGCACAGGAAGTGTCCCATTTAAGACTTCACGTTACAATGCTTTCAAGAGTTTCAGCCAGTGTCATCGGAGATTTCCACTTAAATAAGGAAGAATACCAGAAGCAGGGGAAAATGCCTGATTGTGGAATGCATAATTTATTGGCAGTTTTAGCCAGTCTCTCTTGAATTACCAAAAATCAGACTACGCTTTATAGTTATAGAGTGAGGGTGCTGACGAGCCTATTACTGTATAGGCTAAGACTCAGAGAATAATGTATTAAACTCAATTTTGAAAATGATCCCAAATATTTATTGTACGTGAGGGTTTGGTTTCCTGTTATTTTTCTTTTCCCTAAACTTTTGTTTTAATTTTATCAAATTAACAAATGAGCATAGTTAGAAAGTCAAGACTACTATCAGATTTTTTTTTTTTTTTAATTTTATTTATTTATTTTTCCCCCAAAGCCTCAGTAGACAGTTGTTTGTCATAGCTGCACATCCTGCTAGCTGCTGTTATGTGGGACTCGGCCTCAGCATGGCCGGAGAAGCAGTGCGTCGGTGCGCGCCCGGGATCCAAACCCGGGCCACCAGCAGCGGAGTGCGCACACTTAACCG
The DNA here is from genome assembly GCF_057802395.1 of Ceratotherium simum simum. Lineage (NCBI taxonomy): Eukaryota > Metazoa > Chordata > Mammalia > Perissodactyla > Rhinocerotidae > Ceratotherium > Ceratotherium simum. The sequence goes on from NC_141913.1 coordinate 38,181,064, forward strand.
CTAAGCCACGGGGCCAGCCCTACTATCAGATTTGAAACAAAACAAGAGCAGTCCCTGGACCCATACTTTCCCTTCCCCTAACTCCTACTCCCCAGAAGAAAATATTTGGAACCATTTTAGCTATGTCCTCTGACATTTGTCTTCTTATTCTGAAATAATATGTGTGCCGGTATTTCCTAATTTTTAATTTTATAATTTTCAATTATAGACTTCTTGAAAAATTAGGCTTTTCCTCTTCTAAATTAATTTTAGAATCAGCTTAAGTTTTTCTAATTTACTAAACTGAAAATACCCATTTTTAAACCACTGGATGAAAGAGACAACTAAAAAAACCCAGATATATCTCTAAATAAAAATGCTGAAAGAAATGAAACCAAGATTGAACTGGGGATCTTAGAATAAGAGCACGCTTCAAATTTTATGACACTGCTCTGAGACAATAGCAGTTACCCATGTCCCCTTGTATCGGAATATCTTAGCTGCAAAATGAGGGAGAGAGAACAATAATGTCTCAAGTTTGGTTACTAAAGTAGAATCTGAGACTATGAAAGTTGGAGCATTTTTCCAGAGCCTTATAAATTCAATTAGGCCTCTCTTAACTGCACCCCATGGTCCTTCCCTTTGACTGACAAATTTATTTTATAACTCGCAGAATATGACGAATCCTAGGTGGTTGTTTTATTCCTTTTCTTTTTCTCTTTTGTTTTCTCCTCTTTTCTTTCTTTATAAGAGTCTGGCATTCCCAATAGGCACAGCAAAGATCCTGCTGGCTTTCTCTCTTGCTCCTGTGCTATTACATTTAATTTGTGTGCTTTTATAACTTTGTACTTACGCCCATGGGCTTTTGAACAATGGGCACCCATTCAATAAACGCAAGAAATAAATGACTTGATGATTGTAAGTGCTTTGAACTCAACGGACAGAAGGCTTTACATAAGTAATATAATAGTAAGGGCATGAGGATGAAAGATTGAAAAGAAAAAAACAATCTAAGGCTTTTTCAGAAACCTCACACACAAACACACACACACTCTCTTCTCTCTCTCTAATTATCCTTTGTTACCTAGCACTCATTTTTCTGATTTGTACTCAGTTCTCAAAAACTCTTCCTCTATATTTTTTGAGAGGGAAATGACAAATATTTGTGAAGCAAAAAATATTTTTACATGCTTTCAAGGAGTATTTTTTTTGAATCACAGATGGGATGGTGACGGCAAAGCTTATTATATAATGTAAGAGATACTGAAATATATCCTGCAATCTCATGGAAATAATTCCAGTGCAATGATGAGGCCATTTGGAGCTTCCCATAACCTGAGTTGTGGGAATACCCTTTGACTTTAGTACTTTTCACTTGATTTATTAAGCATAATTTAATTTAGAATCTGATAGACATATAGATTTAAAGAAAATTAAGGTATTAGCTACTATGAGGTTTATTATTATGAATTGTTATTAATTTAAGTATTGATATAAAACTGGCATTTTAAACAAGCTTAACTATTATCATTAGTCTACACAAGAACTTCATAACGTTGGATATGCTAAGAAATAGGAACAGGAGTATAGACATATTCTAAGGAAAGAAAGGCTAAATAGGATATTGAGAATAAGTAATTTTATACTCTTTCTTTCCTGGACTTCAATTAAAAAATATAATCTCTAAAACAATTTTCTCAAGCTTATACTATTCAAAGTAATTACCATTTTTACACGCCCAGATACCATCTGTTTTGCCAAATCCAGTGGGTATTTTTTTTTTTTCCTCTTGTGAGGAAGATTGTCGCTGAGCTACCATCTGCGCCAATCTTCCTCTGTCTTGTATGTGGGATGCCTCCACAGTATGGCTTGACGAGCGATGTGTAGGTCCGCACCCGGGATCCAAACCCTCAAACCCCGGGCCGCTGAAGTGGAGTGCATGAACTTAACCACTATGCCACCGGGCTGGCCCCGTGGCTATGTTTTAATCCTCATCTCATCCTCAATCTTCAATCCATAGTTGGTTCAGCATTTCTTCCTCTTTAAGACATGCCTACCTGACACTGTGCACATGGGGTTTCTGATTCCCCTTGAGAGCATTTCCTCTTCCATCCAACTTCTGAAGCCGGTGGCCCGTTAGTGCTCTGGACTGATCCCTCTCTCCTTCTCATGCCACTTTCTCTCTCACTGTGCTCTCATCAACTGCCATGACTTTGAATATCTCATTTAGGTTGACAATACCTACATTTCCATCTCCAATCTAGACTTCCCTGAGTTCCAAGTTCACCAAATCATCTCTCACCAGGTGGATTTAACTGGCCTCTCAGTCTCAACTCTTACCCCTTTAATTCACTTCTCCACAATACTCTTTTCAAAGGTACATCAGGCCAGTTACTCCATTGTCCAAAACGCTTTAATGACTTTATGCCAAACTATGGATAACATCTCAACTCCTTACAATGAATAGCCCATCAGGCCTGGCATAGCCTGACAATAACCTATAACTCCAATCTCATTTAATGCTATTCCCTCCTTGCCCTCCATCCACACTACAAGACAGTCTGGCCTGCATACAGTTTCCTGAATAAACAGAGCTCTGTCCTGCCTCAGGGCCTTTGCATATGCTGTTTAAAACACTCTACCCCAACTCTTCCTCTGGCTGACTCTTATTCATCTATCAGGTCTCAGTTAAATATCGCTTTCTCACAGAACAAATACCCAATCTCCCCTACACCCCCAAATCTAAATTAGAAGTCTCATGATTCTCTTGCACTATGTTGCAGTTATTTTCCCTAGCCCTATTTATAATTTTGTATTTACTTGTTTGCTAAATGATTGTTTTTTTCCTCCACTAGCTCTCTGAGATGGGGTAGGGTCCATATGTGTTCATTCATCACTATTCATTCAATGCCTGGGGCAAAACAGGACAGGAAGAAAATCATGTTTTGAATGGATGATGCCCTCCTTAAATTTATGCTGTGTTTTACTTTTGTATTTACTGTATTTAATCCTACTTAAAAATTAATAATAAGTAATTAATAATAGGACTGTCGTGCTTATTTTCAGATGTGGAAATTGCAACTCAAAAAGAGGAAGTAAGTTCTTTACCATCACATAGGTACTGAGAGAAAGATGTAGGATTCAAATCCAGTATGTCTGACGCCAGAGTCCTTGTTCTTAGACCGGGAAACTGAAGCTGAGACATATGAAATGATTTATCAATGACTTATGTAATAAGAATTTGACTGTTTTCCTTTTTTTCTGGGAAAGAAAGTGGATGCATATTATTACTCACATATTGAGAATACAAATTTTCTACAATCGATTCATTTTAAAAAAATCTCTGTGGCTCCCCGTTGTGGTATTACTGCCTGACAGGTTCCTCAAGGACAATGGCCATGTCTGCTAACACCACACAAGTTCCATAGAGCTTTATATAGTCCCAGTACACCTTGTGAGTGCTCTGTAAGCAATGATGATGATGCAATGTCATGCTAAGTTATTCTATGAGAAGAAATAAAGCAATTAGGATGGAAAAAAACAGACACAAAAGCTCCACAGACTACAGAGTCAGAAAGAGATCTGGGGAGTCATTGCCATTATAGTTCTAGAACCAGTTCTAGAGCATTTCTGTTAGATGCAGACCTCATCTCTTATGCTTGAATCTCTAGTGGGAAAGAAAGAGTACTTTATCTATTTGCATCTGGTACCTAGTAAGTCCTTTTTGGTGTAGGATTTTCATGTTACTAGAAAAAGAGCAGGTTAACACGGGGCATCACTATTTCAGTTCCCTTTAATCTGCCACCATCACCAAGAACAGAGCATTCCATCACTCCTATAAATAGAAAGGCAGTAAGGCTCTATTGAAAAACAAAACCCAGCGAAACAAAGAAAAGATATATGCTGAAATTTCAACAATTGAGAAAAATATATACAATTTAATACTATGTTCTAAAGCCCATAATTAAATCAGAAATAGATTATTCCATGTTCAGATAAATTTTGCCCAGGAAGGATACATGGAAAAGCCCGTCTTAATTTCCACTCCTGAACAAAGATAGATAATCATATTTGATGAATACAATCATGGTATGATAATATCCATCATTTACTGAAAATCTACTATGATCAAGGCATTACGACAAGAACGTTATATGTATAATCACTAATATTCAATGCAACTCTACAAAGTAGCTATTAGTATCTTCATTTTATAGATGAGATAACTGACGCTCAGAGAGCTACAATAACTTATCTAAGGTCGCTAACCAAATATTCACTAACCAAGGTAGAATACTTAGTAAGTGCTAAAACAGTTAATTCAAGTCCAACCCGCAGTGTAAGCTTATTCCATTACGCCACGGGGCATTGAAAAGAGAATTTTAAATAGCCTTCCTCAGCAATAAGGTTCAGTTTTCAGTGATGGAAGAATAAAGGACATATTTTCCTATCATTCAGGTGCTAGAAGCTGTAGTGGCAGCAATACTGGCCACTAATATTTATACAGTCTTCGTTACACGCCCAATATTGCACCAAATGCCTTCTACGCATTCTCTCCTTTACTTCTCACAACAATCCCATGGCCTAGGTATTATTGTTTTTATTTAACAAAGGAGAAAACCAAAGATCAGAGGGGTTAACGTCAAGGTCACGTGAAGGTTAAATCTAGTTTTTTCAGATTCCAGTGCTCATACTCTTTAACTTAAAAAAAAATTGTAGTAAAATACACACAACATAAAATTTACCATCTTTACCATTTTGCTACCAGTTCAGTAGTGTTAAGCATATTTACACCGTGTAACCTCTTTAACTTCTTTAATTATAAAACTTCAGATACATACAGTCATGTGCCATATAACAATGTGTCGGTCAACAACGGACTGCATATACGACGATGGTCCCATAATATTAGCACCATACAGCCTTGAGTAGGCTATAGCATCTAGGTTTGTGTAAGAATACTCTATGATGTTTGCACAACAATAAAATTGCCTAATGACGCATTTCTCAGAATGTATCCCTGTCATTAAGTGACGCATAACTGTACATACAAAAATAGGATAGTATAATGAACATCCATTTACCGATCACCCAGCTTCAACAATTATCAACTCATGACCAATCTTGTTTCTTTATACTCACCCACTTCCTCCCCTCAAGTGTTATTTTGAAGCAAACCCTAGACATATCTTTCAGCCATTAATATATTGGTAAATATCTCCAAAAGAGAAAGATTATTCTTTAAAAAATATAACCATAACGCCATTCTCACACATAAAAAGTTAACAGTAATCTCTGGAAATCATCAAATATCCAGTCAGTTCTCAACTTTCTAATTAGGTAAAAAAATGGTTTTTGTTCTTTTTTTAAAGACAGTTTGTTAGACTAAGGGTTCAAATAAAGTTTTTACAGTGCAATTGGTCTTTATTGAAGTATGTTTCTCTCTCTCTCTCTCTCCTTTTGCATTGCAGTTTATTAGTTCAACAAACCAGGTTAATTGTCCTAAATAGTTTCTTGCAATCTGGATTCTGGTGGCGGTGTTTAATGTTTCTCTGTTCTGGATATTTCTGGTAAATTGGTAGCTGAATCTAGATGCTTGATCAGTTTAGGTTTGACTTTTTTTTTAAAGCAAGACTACTTCATAAATGGTGGTGTGTTCTACATCAGGAGGCACATAATGCCTGGTTGTCTCTTTCTGTAAGTTAGCAACCACTTATGCTCAATGCTTGGATCCATTAATTTATTAAGGTTTACAAAATGGTGATATTCTAATTTTATCATTCCTTTTTCAGTTTTATTAACCGTCACACTTTTCTAAAGAGGAACTTTCCCCTATCTATTATTTTGTTACCATCTTACATAAAAGGCAGGATAAATTCCTTGTTCCTTTTAGTGAAAATCTGGTTGCTGAGGATGCTCAATGCTACGCCACTGTGTTGGTCACTGTTTCCATGAGTTCAAAGGACAGAAGTAGAATGACTAGACATAGCTAGAGATATTAAAAAAACAAAAACATGAGTCCATACAGATACTTCCTATTCAAACTAAGATCAAAGGGTTTTGACTCAATCTCTTTTATTTTAACATCTGCATATACTCCCATGCCAAGAATCCAGGTTCCCAAGGCAAAGGAGAAAACAAAATTAGAATACTGCACAATTACTCATTTGCTTTATATCACATTACACACATTGTGTCTTGAAATAATACCAAGGTTTCTACACAAATATGATGAGTAAAAACAGTTTAATTTTTTTTCAGTTGCGTGTTTAAGGTATAGCCTATTAGGGATGAAAGTCACTTGGATGTTTGGTTATGCTACCAACTGGATATACGTTTAAGTTTATTTATTTCAATTCATTTAAATTTTAGAGATTGCCTTTTTAAATTGTTTTATAATCATGTTATACGTATAATCATTAATATTCAATCCAACTCTATTGGAGGAACTACACAAATAGTTCTTAAGCTAAATCTAAAGAACAAGAATTATTCACAGTCTAGCTTTACCTCTCTCAGTCACTTTCACCCCATGCTTTCACTCTCCTTATAGGTAATGGTTAAAAAAAATTTTTTTTTTACAGTTTGTGCTTCCATTGTTTTTTTCAAATATAAATAGATACAAATGGATATCACCAACCTACCCTGAAGATGATTATGTGGTGGCATATAGAGCTTCATATAGAAATATTTTTCATCCATTTTTATAGCTGTATAGTACTCTGTTGTGTGAATGTAGCAAAGTTTATTCAACCAGTTCTTATTGATGGAGCTTTAGATTGAAGATCAATTTGTTTGGTTTCAATGTTCTCATATAATTGTATGCTACATTTATATGTATCAAAGTCTTTTATATAATTAGCCTTTTGATGTGGTTTATTTTATTTGCTTTCTTTTTATATTTTATTTTTTAGTATATATTTTGGTATTTAGGAAGTTTGGATTTTTGTTCTAATGGTAACCTTTATATGAATAACTTTATATAAGTCCCCTCATCCTCTTATTTGTTGTCACTTTCTGTTGGTTCACTACCATAAGCAATATTGAAATTAGCTAATTATCTCTTCTTTTTCCTCCCACTTCTCTCCTGGCATCTGATCTGAAGAATATCCTTCAACTCCCAGTTAATCATAAGCAATTAGCAAGCTTATTCTACTTTCCACGTGTGCTCCCCTTTTCCCCCTCCATATTTTAATAGTTGTGTTGTATCTGCATTGTCAGAAATACAGCCTTTATGTACTATGCCACTTTCTCCTCTACGAATATCATTAGTGTTGGTTCTACAAGTAAAAATACAGATAACGCTCGGCACCAGTCTTGATGTCTGTGTCTCTGCAGTCATCGCGGTTATCTAAAGCTCTTTCTCTAGTGCAGGGGTTGGCAAACTATGAACCAGGGGCCAAATCAGGTTTGTGGCCTGTTTTAATATGGCATTTGAGCTAAGAATGGCTTTTACATTTTTAAAGGCTTGTGAAAACAAAACAAAAACACCCCAAACAAAGGTATGTGACAGAGACAGCATGTGGTGTATAAAGTCTAAAACATTCACGATCTGGCTTTTTATAGAAAACCTCTGCTGAGCACTAGTCTAGTAGACTCCTCAGGAAGAGAATAATATTCTCTGAGCTCCTCGATTTAATAAAATTGTCTGTGTCTGTTATATTTGCAAGTCAGTGTAGCTGGATATAAAATCCTTGGCTCACATTTGTTTTCCTTGAGTATCTTAAAGATGTTATTCCATTTTCTTTTGGCATAAAACCCTGCTGTCACAAAGTCTGTTGACATTTTGATTTTCTTCCCTTAGAAGTGACCTGGTCTTTTTGCCTGGGTACCCCCCAATTTTTTTCCTCTTTATCTTTGTAACTCACAATTCACTATAATATGTGTTGGTATTGGTTGTCCTGGGTTGATTCTCCAAGGCACACAGTATGCTCTTTCAACATGCAGTTTCAAATCTTTTTTCTTCTTAATTTTAGGAAAGTGAAGTATAGCTTTTAGTATTTCTTCTTTTGGGGATTTCTATTTTACAGATGTTGGATCTCTGCCCATATTCTTTAGTCACTTTCTCCCAAATCCTTTTTATTTCTTTTATTTCCTTTTGTTTTCAAGTTTCTCCTCCTTTTCATCTTCTAGTTTTCTTAAGGCATTGTATTTACTTATTTACTAAATACTTTATCTTTGTGTATAGCCTACACTTCTGAAGTGTTTTTTTCTTTTATTTCTAATTTTATTTGGAAATAAAATTTATCCATTTGAGTTTTTATAATTTTGATTTATGTTGTTCTATCTTGTATCATTTTCTTAATTTCTTGTTGTTTTGAAGTTATTTAAGTTTTCATCTATTTTGTGGGTACATCTCATGCTTTCATTGTTAATACAGATATTATTATTCTTTTATCTTCTATCTTTGCACTGAATTTGACTGTTCTCTTCCGCTTATTTTTTTGCGTGTGTGTGAGGAAGATTGGCCCTGAGCTAACATCTGCCAATCCTCCTCTTTTTTTGCTGAGGAAGACTGGCCCTGGGCTAACATCCATGCCCATCTTCCTCCACTTTCTATGGGACGCCGCCACGGCATGGCTTGACAAGCGGTGCGTCAGTGCACGCCTGGGATCCGAACCGGTGAACCCTGGGCCACCGCAGCAGAGCATGCGCACTTAACCGCTTGCGCCACCGGGCCGGCCCCTCTTTTGCTCATTTTTAATGAAGTACGTTTTCCCGAAATTTTTTAGGAGGGAGAGGAGGGCCAGGGTAGCACTTTCTAGCTTCAGGGCTCTAGGGCTACCATTTCTTTTGTTCATAAATATGGCCATGCACTTTCTGGGATCTTCTGGCTCTCTTCTCCAACCCTACATTCATCTGAACTTTCTTTTTTCTTTGCTTATTGTCCCTGACCTACTCTGTGGGCTGTTTCTAGTAGCTTCACCTCAGTGTGGGGCTTGGTCCTAGGAGAGAACTTCAGCTGTTTAGTTTTAAGAGTTCATAGGGCCAAGAGGCTAGAAGCCCTTCAGATGGCACTGCAGACTCCTTACATTCAACTGTGAACTGGAGCGTGCAAAACCCCTGCCAGTTTCAGGCCCGCGTACTTCCCAGTGAGGCCCCTTGGCTGTTGTGGGGTTCCTCTGTTCTCAGGTCCCTCGGGTGTCTCACTGCTTCCTTCAGGTCCTCTCACAGATACTACAGGATCTTGTAGCTCTTGGGAGGTTGTGCCCACCCTCTTGTATTCTGGGCTTCATGTGGCCACTGTGTCATCTAGTTTTGTTGTAGATGTGGTAACTGTTTGTTGACGCATTCTATTTGTTGTTTTCATGGGGAAATTTCAGGAAATTAAACTATAAAGCTGGGTCCATCTTCCAGGAATTCTCCTCACAAAGTGTATACTTCCAAGCACTATATATACTGACTCTTAACTAATGGCCCTTCCACTCTGAGAGACTCAGATGAAAACCACTCAAAACTTTTACGGTGCGTTCTCAGAGGAGCCTTTTATTTACAGCATTCTATAAACCATAAGCTGATATTTATCTTATCTATAAATATGTACATCACTCTGATATCTACAAATGTCTGTCTCAAATCCTTAAAGAAAGGATCTGTATCCTCACTTTGTATTTCCTATTGAGCCTCCTCACACACTCAGGCCCACTATTGTTGTATAACTCCAGGGCACACCATTCATACTTGGCTCTAGGATGTGTTTCAGGAACATCGTTCACACAGAATACAGTATGAGTGGAGTCGCCTGTAATTGTCACTGCAGCAATCCTATACAAATCCCTTTCTATATATCCAGTGTTTCCTCATGGAAACAATGGAACCAGAGAATGCTAACGTTAAGGAAATCACACGAAAAAAATTCTACTTTAAGATACATTTTAAAGGCAAGGAAATCAAGAGTCAGAAAGGCAAAATTAAGATCCCTAATCTCATAGTAAATTAAAGATAAAAAAATAGAACACAGGCCTTATTCTCAGGCTGTTGCTCAATCTAAAACTTTTCTGGATCACTCCTCAATAAGCATTTGTTCAAGAGATTATAAATATGATCCAGATAATCTCCTTCCTAGCTACAATACCTTGCTGGGCTCACCGGGGCTCCTGCCTCAAGCCCTCTGCACTCCCTCTTCCATCTTACTAGAACACACTTCCTCTAGATACCTACATGACTTGTTGCTTCTCCTCCAGGTCTCTGCTCAAATGCTACCTTCTCAAGGAGGCACACACTCGACTACCACCCATTTACATTGCTGTTTTCCCACTGCCGGTACTCCCAATCCCCTTATCCTGCTTTATTTTCCCATGGGACTTATTGTCTTCCAACATTTCATTCATTTGTTCATTCATTCCCCCATGCATGCAGTCATTACACATCTCTCTTCATTAGAATGTAGGCTTCATGAGGGCAGAGATCTTCATCTTCACTGAAGTCTTCACAAGGCAGAGAAAAGTGCCTGAAACAGTTAGTAGTTGCTCACTACTTGTTGGATGAAAGAATAAGCAATTTCAAGTACCTTACGGAGTGTGTTCATGGATGCATTCCTCTTTTGTAATTGGTATTATTAACTGTTAACCTGGAGAATATTAGTAACTATATGGAGCATTCACAATGGGTATGGGGAATTTAGGACTTGGAATTGGTTAATGAGTTATTTCACATACAAGTTTAAAGTACTACTAATAATGAAACAAAGGTTACTGTTATTCTAATTTGAATTCACTAACCAGCATGAAACAACTTCATAAGAAAGATAACATCTGATTATTAAAGGCTCAGTGCTGTTTAGGCTTAGAACATGACCCTAAAAAGGATGAGTCATTAACTCAATCACTATATTGATCAACTAGCATTGTACACTGAAGGGGAAAAGATATGTTTCAGAGCAACACAATACTCTCCTCGCAACCTCAGTCAAAATACAAATTTGAGATCATACAAGATACCAGGTAAGAGATTACAGGTGACTCAAATGCATGAAAATAATTACCCACGCCTGTCCTACTGATTACTAAACAAATATGCTAAGTAATTTCATTTCTGTGGTACCAAGTGCATTTAAGGACTGAACATTTAGTATATGTCAACTATCCCAAAACAACTGCTTTATTGTATTAATAAATCAAAAAAACCAATAAACTGCAATCATGGAATAATCTCTAACAACTGTCAAAGCACAATTTAACTTGCCTTTCTACTTCCCAAAATATGCCACTTCTCATGACTAAGACCTCCAAATTCACATCTCAGAAACTAAAATAATCTATGAATAAATTAATAAACAATTTAGGCTTAACTTTATGTGATGTTAATTGACTCTTCTAATAATACCTTAAGTCTAGATAAACTCTAAATGCTTTCATGTTCATTTTCTGCATTTCTAAGGTGATCCCCAAATACTCTTGTAAGGATTCTTAAGAATTTTTCAGAAATCCAGAAAATTTCCAGAAAAACAGCTAAATTTTCAAATATAATTTGTTTTCAGAAATTAAATCAACTAAGGGAAGAATTGAATTTCCATTCATACAATGAGTACTAGATTACTGGTTTTTGCGGGTCTTATGTGGAGAAACAAAAATAAAGCGCCATTTATAAAACATTTGCAGCTTTGACTATAATCAACTGTAATAATAAGATACCAGCTCAAAAAAATTCTTTTCATTTAAACCTCTTTTGTAATACTGCTTTTTAATAAGCCTCATAATAGCCGATTAAAGGACCCCAACAGAAATCATTCACCCCACATAAAACAAACATTGCCTTTTCTTCTTAGCTTTGTTTTACAAGCTACATTATTTCCAGATGATGCTTGAGGGGACTATGGTTTCAAGAATTAGATGCTTAAATAGACAGCTGCTTTCTATTTGCCATGTAAATCAAGGATATATCAAAGAAAATTCCAAATAGTAGACTTCTTTTCTTCCTATTAGGAACTGCAAACTCAGGCAGAAAGGGGGAAAGAGAGGGAAAAACAATCAAAATTGGAGCAAACAGAAAATTAAAATAAGGATTTGTTAAATAAATAAAAGAAAATTTGAAGACTCTCAGGGAAAGGTATCTTTATATTAGCTCTGCACAGCAGAGGTAAGAATTTTTTTCACTACAATAGGAAGGGGGAAAAAAAGAAACCGTGATCACTGTTCTTTACGAATCTATCACACATTGCTACTGAATTTAATATGCATGGGTTATTTTTTCTGTATTCTTTAAACTTCACTTAGAAAGTTAATCAATCATTGCCAGATCTCAATGCAAACACATCCTATTTCCTTTTATAAGCCAGAGGAAGGAACATACAAGTTATTTAAGTATTTTTAGTGACAATTTTTTAAAAATCCTTAAAAAAATATTCCACCATACTTTGTAAGAAGGAAAGGAACAAAATTCCTCTCCAGGAACAAAAAAAGGGCAACATTCTTTCCTTTAATTGAGGTGTGCTTTTCAAGAATGAAGAACTTTTTCTTTTTAAACAAGAGAGGAGCCCTCCAACTAAATACTGTCCTTAGAAACATTCGCAAAACATTTTTGGAACTCCCAGTTCAGAAGTGCATCCAAAGCCAGGTTATAATACAACCAAGAAAATCGGTCTGATTAGGTTCAAGTCAGGCCTGGTTTTTAACTAGGAAAAAAAGGGGTGGTGTTGGCGGGGACTTGGTCCCTTGCTAGAGGATTTATTTATTTGAATTTTAAAATCAATTAAAGAAGAAACTTCCTGGGACCTAATCAATGTGGGGGCTGGGATCTATTTAAGTTCAAAGCAGTTGTTCCTAGGGATGTTCACCCACTTTATTCACCAGATTTGGCTCTGATTTTCTTTACGCTAGTTTCTACATTATGAAAGTAACTATAAAGATCTTGATTCAAATCTCATGATCCTCCTTGGAGAACTGGTCGTTCGAGGGCTGGCGCAGGGGAAACACAAGATGAGCTGGAGCATTTTGAGGGTCTCAAAAAAAAAAAAAAGGAGCACATTTAAAGAGCAGAGGACGCAGCCTGCAAGAGTCCCAATGGCCCAAGGTAGAACAACCTGAGCAACAAAACAACGGTCCTGGATTATAAGACAAAGAATAGAATTATTATCCATGAGTCTATACTGATATAAACAAATAACTGCATAAATAAATACACTGGGGAGAGCTGACAACTGTTCCTCGCAGAAGTATTCTATTAATAAATGTAAAAGGAATGAGACAAATAGAAAATCACTAATAAACCAGAATAATATGCTGCAGGCAAGATCCGTCAATAGATGCTAACGTTTGTGGGAAAATGTTTAAGCAAAAACAAAATATTGGCATTGTCTCCAAGTATTTCCCCAAAATACATAATTACAAAGGAAAAATTAGCAAGTTTACAGTGAAGAGTCTTGGCAGACATCACCCTAGTGAAGTGATCAAGGTAAACAGGTAAACATCACCAGGAAGACATACCAACAGCATATACTCCCTGGTAGGATGCACTGAGAGGGGCATATCATCTCTGTAGTATCCTTCCCAATAATGCATAACATCAATATAATCACGAGAAAATGCCAGACAAACCCAAACTGAGGCGCATTCTACAAAATAACTAACCAGTACTCTTCAAAAGTGTTAAAGTCACAAAAAACAAGGAAAGACTAAGGAGACGTAACAACAAAATGCAATGTGGGATCCTAGGGTGGATTCTAGGAAAGAATAAGGGCATTAGTGCCAAAACTGGTAAAAGTCAAGAGAGATTTGTATTTTACTTACCAGTATTTACTAAGGTTAATTTCTTAGCTTTGATAAATATTCTATGGTTATGTAAGATATTAACAAAAGTGAAAGCTGGGTGAAGGGATATATGGAAATTCCTTGAAACTCCTCTGTTAGTCTAAAATTATCTTAATAAAGAAAGGAAGGAAGGAGGAAGGGAAAGAAGAAAGGAGGAAAGGAAGGGAAGTTATGTGTATACTTACAAAAATTTCAAGATCTATACCCATAAAGAAAAGTATAAGGTAAAAAGCATAAGTTCTACTTTCTCTTCCCTGAGGTCCTTCAGTGGCTCCTCAAAGGTAACTACTATTTACTAGTTTCTTATGCACTTTTCCAGAAAAATTAAATGCATATTTTCAAACATACACGTATGTATGAATAACCTATAAAGTGTGGGGTTTTTTTTCTTTTTACTGATTTAAGTGTTATATTTCATATAAACGAATATGGCTTGAATTCACTTTTTAAAAAAATGGCTGCAGAATGTTGCACTGGATGAATTTATATTTTATCTCATCCCTATTGAGGGATGTTTTGCTTGTTTCCATTTTTTGCTGTTAAGCCAGGCTGAAAAATACACACACCTTTTTGTAGTTGCATCTCTAATTGACTTTAGCAGTTTCTAGTCAAATCACTGCTCAAGAAACATATTTTCCCTTTTTGAAAATATTAACTTTTTCAAAGTATAAAATTTATTTTCCTACATTCACCCTCGTGCCTTAATGCCAGCCAAGCTGCTATCTATCTGCTATTTCATACAATAAATAGTTCTTTTTCTAGTGTTCCAAGCACTACTTTTTAAATTTTTATTATTATTTTTTTTGTGAGGAGGACCAGCCCTGAGCTAACATCCAATGCCAATCCTCCTCTTTTTTGCTGAGGAAGACTGGCCCTGGGCTAACATCCATGCCCATCTTCCTCTACTTTATGTGGGACACCGCCACAGCATGGCTTAACAAGCCGTGCGTCGGTGCCAGCCTGGGATCCAAACCAGTGAACCCCGGGCCGCCGCAGCGGAGCGCGCGCACTTAACTGCTTGCGCCACCGGGCCGGCCCCAGCACTACTTTTTTAAAATGGCTTTATCAAGATAAAAATTCACAACCATGTACTTCACCGATTTAAAGTGTACAATTCTTTTTTAGCATATTCAGAGTTGTGAAACCATCACCACAAGCTAACTTTAAAACAGTTTCATCATGCCCAAAAGAAACCTTGTACTCATTAGCAGTCACTCCCCATCCTGCTTCCCACCCCCAGCCCAATGCATCTACTATCTATCTCTATAAGATGTGCCTACGCTGGACATTTTATATAAATGAAATGTGGCCTTTCGTTACTGGCTTCTTTCACTTAGTGTAATGTTTTCAAGGTTCATCTATGTTGAAGCACATATCAGTACTTCATTCCTTTTATTGTCAAACAACATTCCACTGTATGGATATACCACATTTTACTTATGCATCCACCAGTTGACGGACTTTGAGTTGTTGCCATTTTCTGGCTATTGTGAATTACGGTGCTATGAACATTCACATTTTTGTGTGGATATATGTTTTTAATTCTTTGGCAGTATTTATTACCATATGCTGGGTCATATGGTTATTCTATGTTTAGTCTTTTGAGAAACTGCAAATTGTTTTGCAAAGCAGCTACACAATTTTACATTCTCACCAGCAGCTATGAGAGGATTCCAATTTCTCCACATCCTCACCAACACCTGTGATTATCTGCCTTTTTGACTATAGTCATCCTAGTGGGTGTGAACTTCATTGTTTTGATTTGCATTTCGCCATGGATAATGATATTGAGCATCTTTTGATGTGCTTATTGGTCACTTGTATGTTTTTTTCAGAGAAACATCTATTCAGACCCTTTGCCCATTTTTTTAAATGTAATAAAAGTTTATTGCTCTCTTGCATTACAGTCCAAGAGGGTACAAGTTGGTCTTCTGTAAGATGATTCAGGGGTCCAGGCATTGCCATCCTGTGGGAATCTCACACTGGATTTCCTGCATCTAGCTAGCAGATGATGAGAGAAGTGAAGTGTGGAAGATGGCACAGTGGTGACATCATTTCCTCCTGCATTCCACTGGCTAGAGCTAGTCAGATGCTCTCCATCAAGATGCAAGGGTGTTAGAAAATGTTGCTTAGCTGTGTAAGCAGGGAGAGGAAATGGGTTTGGTGAGCATCCAGCTAGTTACTGCCTCACCCAAGGCCTAGTGGGGTGCCTGGCACATGCCTGGCATTCAGGAAAGGCGGCTGATCGATAGAGAATGCCAACATGACCCATTCCTTTGCTCTTGGCGGTCACTCTGGTTTGGTTCACCTGAGCGGCTCTGGGAAACACTGAGCCCTAATAATTCTAAGGTCATGGAGCAGGCTAGGAAGCAAGGGCCCATCTTTGGGGTTGAGATTCACCCTTTGATGCCAAATAACTACTCACATGTTCCCAGACAGATTAGAAACGCTTCCTGATTAGCTGCTTATCTGTGGTTAGTTAACGGTGGCTCTTGTTATCTCTACCTCTCCATCTGATACTGTCCTACAACTCTCCTGCAGGAAGCTCTCCCTGTCACTAGAGGATGCAAACACAACCCCATCCTCTGAACCAACATCTATTGTCCCAGAACCTCTCTCCCACACATGAGCTGAACAGCATAACTTTAGTAGCTAACACTTATTAAGCGCTTGCTGTGTGGTAAGGATCCCACTTGGACTCATTTATTTAATCCTCACAACAACCCTGGGTGGTAGGTTCTACTGTTACTCCCATTTTACAGATGAGGCAATTGAGGCCCAGAGAGGCAAAATGACCTGCCCAAGGCCAGACAGCTATATAAGCTACAGAACTAGGTTACAAAATATTCACTCATTTTTTAATTGGACTACAGTCATGTGCTGCATAATGACATTTCAGTCGATGACAGACCACATATTCAATGGCAGTCCCATAAGATTAGTACCACATAGCCTAGTGTATAGTAGGCTATGCCATCCAGGTTTGTGTAAGTACACTCTACGATGTTCCCACGATGACAAAATCCCCTAACACATAACGTGTCCCTGTCATCAAGCAACACGTGATTGTATCTGTCTTTTTATGATTGAGTTGTAAGAGTAATTCACATATTCTGAATACTAGTCCCTTATCAGATATAATATTTGCAAATATTTTCTCCCATTCTGTGGTTGTCTTTTCACTTTCTTGATGGAGTCCTTTGAACACAAAAGTTTTACATTTTGATGAAGTCCAATCTATCTATTTTTCTTTTGTTGCTTGTGTTTTTGGTATCATCTAAGAAGTCTTTGCCTAACCAAAAGTCACAAAGATTTGTTCCTATATTTTCTTATAAGAATTTTATAGTTTTAGCTCTTACAATTAGATCTATGGTCCATTTTAAGTTAATTTTTGTGTATGGTGTGAGAAAGGGGTAACAAATAATTCCGAGCACCTGTTATGCGCCAGACGCTGTGCTGGACACGAGGACCCCAATGGTGTGAGGCATTGTGTTCACTTGTATGCCCTTGTTCTAGAAGGGCAGCCCCTGGGATGTTTTCCTGCTTTAACCTCTCCTTTTAAAAATACTGTCCAGCTCAGATTTCAACTCCTTTTATGAAAACTGCCACAATTCCTTCCCTACTTCCCAAAAGTTGTCTCTCCATCTTACAACATTCCACAACTTTGGTTACAACCCTCTTATAAAATTTGTCACATTGAATTGTATTTTAGTTGTGCATTTGTTTTAACTAGCCTCTTAGTGTATAGTTGTTAACTAGCCTCTTAGTGTATAGTGTATAGCCTCCCTGTGTATAGTTGCTATGCCTTCTTCATTTTTACTTCTCATGTCGTGCTAAAGTAATTCCAAAACATAAGTTTTAGCAATATTCTGATTAATGTCATCATCACTGGAATAAACACCCAAAAGTAACTCCTTCAAAAGTGACAATACCTGAAAGAAACTATTTTATTTTATTTTTATTTTTTTTCGTGAGGAAGATCAGCCCTGAGCTAACATCCTTGCCAACCCTCCTCTTTTTGCTGAGGAAGACCAGCCCTGAGCTAACATCTATCGCCAATCCTCCTCCTTTTTTTCCCCTTTTTCTCCCCTAGGCCCCAGTAGATAGTTTTATGTCATAGTTGCACATCCTTCTAGTCGCTGTATGTGGGATGCTGCCTCAGCATGGCCGGACAAGCAGTGCGTCGGTGCGCGCCCGGGATGTGAACCCAGGACGCCAGTAGTAGAACTCACACGCTTAACTACTAAGGCACCGGGCCGGCCCCAAAACTATTTTAATAGTGACAAATTTCATAGTTTCAAACTTCTTGGATATGGCAGCCCATCCAAGATAACTGTTCCCGTGTGATATAAATGTTATAGTCTCTATCCCAGCCTTTAAATCCTACCAAAAAATTTGTGACGGTCTCATCAAGAATACTATGAAATATAAAGAGTAGTATGTATGTGTATTTTTGTATTTATTAATGTGTATGTGTGTGTGAAGAGGGGCATTTTAACATTAGGTCAGTAAAGGCACAAACATTTTACAAAACAAACGGCTGGGGGCCGGCCCGGTGGCTTAGCGGTTAAGTGCGTGCGCTCCGCTACTGGCGGCCCGGGTTCGGATCCCGGGCACGCACCGACGCACCGCTTCTCTGGCCGTGCTGAGGCCGTGTCCCACATACAGCAATTAGAAGGATGTGCAACTATGACGTACAACTATCTACTGGGGGGCTTTGGGGAAAAAAAGGAGGAGGATTGGCAATAGATGTTAGCTCAGAGCCAGTCTTCCTCAGCAAAAAAAGAGGAGGATTAGCATGGATGTTAGCTCAGGGCTGATCTCCCTCACAAAAAAAAAAAAAAAAAAAAAAAAAAAACAGGTGAAGATATTTTTCAATATTACCTATCCATCAACTATTTGAGTCAAATGAATTTGAGATCTGAGTTAAAGGAATCACTAACAAGGAATCTTAAAAATGGAATGACCTAAAATAGGTGGGGGAAAAAAGTGAAAAATCCCTCAATTTAAATTTTCTTGTCGTACGGAATCAGCTGAGAATACCTCATAATATATTGGTGAAGAAATTAAAAGCAGATACAAAACTTATAAACAAGGGCTAAAAGATTATTAATAAGAACTGTCAATTTAAAAGATAAGTCAAATGACATATTCTAGGGTTAGCAATATTTTAGGTTTCCATGTAGAATGATAATGATAAGCAATCAAGACCTGATCAAAATAAATCTCAAATACATGGCTTTTGCTCTTTGGGAAGTTACGATTTAAGATAGCAAACTATAAGATCAAGTAGAGGTTGAACAATCTGTTCTATTCGCATTGAACTAAAAGAGAAAATGCTAAAACCACCTGTTAAATATGAAAGAATTCTGTCAAAGATCATGCAAAAATTAATGAGAAAATTGAACAAGTTAGCTTGAAAATTACCCATGTCCACTACCTGTTAGAAACTAATCTTTTTTGACTAAGAAAATGATCAAACACTTCAAATTATATGTCACACAGATATGATTTAGGTCTAAGACTCTTTTTCGGTTTTTGACACCACACACAGATGTACTGAGTTGGGGCTTCATACTCATCAATTAATTGGTTAATATTTAGTCTATTTTTTTCAGCCAAAGATACAAGAGAATCATGCCTTCAAAGTGCATTCAATCTTACTGGAAGAGAGAATAACACAAATGAAACAATTACAGAATATAAGACAGCATATATTTAATTGTTCTTTCTGAGTATGTATATGATAGATCATACATACCACTGGTTCTCAAATATTTTGATCTCAAGATCCCTTCAAAAATCACTGATGCTCTAAAAAAGCTATTTTTATGTGAATTTTATGTATCGGTACCTACCATATTAGAAATTAAAACTAAAAAAACTTGAAACCAGGAGACTATACAGGTACACATTCTGTTAGCTGTCAGAGCAATGAAATTACCACTTATCATGTAGCCTTTGGACAACTCCACTGTACAGTCATGAGAGAATGAAAGTAAAAATGAGACTCTGAAAACCACTGGAATGTGTGTGTGTTTATATATATAGATTAGTAGCATTATACCTGCTTAGCAAGTCAATGATAAACTCTTATCGACTATTTGTACTTCTGCTGATTTTTCTGATTCTCACTCCTTACTCTTTTTGGCCCGGGTCTTTTTGGCTTGTGCCTTTGCATTTACTGTTTGGAATGAGATGGGAGAGTCGGTCCTACAGAAAGTTTAAAAAGTTCTTTGATGATCAAAGGGCAATATAATTTGATTCCTTATGGTTCCACCTAGAATAAAAGTTAGATTCTTCTTATCTCAAATAGTTGCTAAGATGATTGTTAGAAATTAGAGAAACAAAGCTTATACGACATTGTGACAATATTCATAATTAAAAAACATGGTTATAGTTTAAAAAGCAACTATAACTCATTTATCATTTTTGTTTCATTTTCTATATTCAGGTTCTCTTGTATATGAAGACCAAAGTTGTTTGAGAGGTTTATTCTTTTTTTTTGTTTCTTTTTGTGAGGAAAATCAGCCCTGAGCTAACATCCATGCTAATCCTCCTCTTTTTGCTGAGGAAGACCAGCTCTGAGCTAACATCTATTGCCAATCCTCCTCCTTTTTTTCCCCCCAAAGCCCCAGTAGATAGTTGTACTTCATAGTTGCACATCCTTCTAGTTGCTGTATGTGGGCCGCGGCCTCAGCATGGCCAGAGAAGTGGCGCGTCGGTGCGCACCCGGGATCCGAACCCAGGTCGCCAGTAGCAGAGTGTGCTCACTTAACCGCTAAGCCATGGGGTCGGCCCGAGAGGTTCATTCTTATTAAAAAATTATTGAAAGATTCTTTAACAATTCTCTCCTCTCTCTTTAATCACTGAATTAAATTTTATGAAATCCTGATATCAAGACACCAAAGCTCAGCCAAGTCAACTGAACCTCATTGGCATTCCTAAACATCTTTATTGCCCCTGCAGAAGCTGTAGAACCAGCCTTCACTCTCTGTAGTGGGCATTCTCTCTCCCCACAGAGGAAATGAGTACAATTTTTGTTTTATTTCCCCTTAAGCAGTTGGGGCATTTCCTCATTATCTAGACTTGGCTGAAGGCTTCAGGTTTCCCCTGAGATGTTCAGACAAACACGGTTGTACTAAAGTACTAATACTAATGTTTTTGTAACTTGCTATTTGCTTTCTATGTTGTTACTTAACTGACTTGCGAATTATACAGTATAATGAGAATAAACATTTTCTTAATAAACTCAGAAACCTCTAGATAGACTGAAAGTACTCTATGTACTACATTGAGAAGAAAAACATATCCTTATTTTTAAGCACGTATTTAAACTCTTTGCTAATATAGTTCATTCAATCCTGGTATAGAAAGCGTACATCGGGGAATGTGCTGCTACATTAAGACCCTTTCCTTTTCCTTTTCCATCTTTTACAAACAATTGGTCTGAAGCAGTAGTCCAAGATACAGAATTTTGTGTGGTTTTTGGCAAAGACACTTAACAAGTAAAATTTCTGGGGAAGAAAAAGGAGGAACATATTTTATTTTCCCTGTTAATGACCAATGTACAAGAGAATGACAATGATAACATGGTTTCAAATGTGCCAATCACTTATACATAGTGTTTTGAGCAATGGGAATGACCAATAAAACACTGAGTTATTAAAAAGAAGAACACACTGCAGCACTTACTTTTGAGGTTGCTACTCTTTTCTTTACTCATCTTTCAGATCAATGGCAGGTGGAGAGATTCACAGTCATCACTACTACTGAATTAGTGTTACCCACCCTTTTCAATTAACTGAGGAAAGACGGTAAAATTCAAGTTCATAAACTCATTTGGGAAATGCTGTGATTTGTGAAGTCTCAAACACACAAATATTAAAATTAAGATTGTTAATGACAGATTCCAAATGGAATTTTCCCAGTATTTCTAGAAAGTGAATGCTTTAATAAATTCACTTTTTACTTAGAGAAAATTTAATGCAAGAAGAAAATAGTCAGCGACTCTAAAAACCGTGAAGTTCAAGGGCCAGTCCTGGTGGCCTAATGGTTAAGTTCAGCACACTCCACTTCAGTGGTCCATGTTTGGCTCCCGGGTGCAGACCTATACCACTCGTCTGTTAGCGGCCACGCTGTGGTGGCGGCTCACATAAAGGGAAAAAAAGAGGAGGATTGGCAAGGGATGTGAGCTCAGGGTGAATCTTCCTCAGCAAAAACAAAAACACAAACGTAAAGCTTATTAGTAGAATTCATATGTCTGAGTTCAACCTCTCCTTTCATTGCATAAACACCTCCATGATTAGCAAGTACTATGAAATATGACCCATTTTCTCAAAGAAATAACAATTTTATGGTCTCTGATTAAAGAAGAATGCTGCTGGGGCAACCTCAGGACTATACACATTCAACACATTTTTGTGGAATACATGACACAGGAATACTACAAAAATCAAATGATAATTACATAAAAATAACAAAACATTTATGAATGAATCAGATTCAAATTCTTAATAAACACAACCCCTAATGCCACTCCGGCCCTAACTGAGGTTTCCAAGGAGCAGTTATAAAGAAATATTTTTCTTATAACAAGTCATGGCAAGGATAGAAGTAAGTGAGCTTTTTGCTAATTTTTTCAAAAGTTGAGAATATTAAACCAGTAGGAAAATCTTAGAAAAAACTGTTGTTTTTTTGGTAAGAGAGAAGTACTTTGAAATTACAAACTTAATACCTTAATGGGATGAC
Organism: Ceratotherium simum simum; assembly: GCF_057802395.1. Classification (NCBI taxonomy): domain Eukaryota; kingdom Metazoa; phylum Chordata; class Mammalia; order Perissodactyla; family Rhinocerotidae; genus Ceratotherium; species Ceratotherium simum. Next base: position 38,203,542 of record NC_141913.1, read on the forward strand.
AGATCATAACATCACACACCCACCCACACACACCCACCCACCCACCCACACACACACACACACAAAATAAATAAAAGAGAAGAAAAATAGCACCAGTCAGGTTGTGGCTGCACATAGCTATCTCTGTTTATCAGCGACTGCTATCCGGACTGGGTGCTGTTCCCACAGTCTCATATCAGCACAACCATTTAGAAATGAAACAAACCACAGGAAACCAGCAAAACAACTCCCTGGCTGTCTGGTATGTATCACTTCAAACTCAGAATTTAAAAATTCTCTCATAAAGTTTCTAAATATCAACCCACTAAGTTGTTGTCTGGGGATTTAGGGAGGTCCTTGTTAGAACTTGATGAACTACTTCTGTGTTCTACAAAAGATAATTTTTAGCACCCTCATCTAAGCCATGTTCCAAAATATAAGAATTGTCACAGATAGTGGCACTGGCCTAAAGAAACGCGTAATGGATTCTCCTTCCTGTTGTTATATAATGCTCATCCCCATGCTGCTTCTATTCTATTCCACCATCCTCCTCTGAGGTCGGTAGTAAGCTCCTCACCCTTAAAGTGGATGGAACAAAGGCAGCATGTTAGTGCTGTTCTCTGCTGACCATGGCGGACAAGACTAGAGTTGCACGCTGACCTGAGTGGAGCCAATCAGATTCTCTCTCTCAGGAACCGAGAAGTAGGACTTCAAGACTCAGTTAGCTAAAGGCATGACACTCACAAGGACACGTTACGAGCTGGGAGGCAGGAAGGGGAAGGGCTGGAGTCACTATTTTAGTTCCAAGTCAGCAAATAGGGAAAAGTAGAAGGATAAAACTGAAGCACAAAGAAGCAGAGAACAGAAACAAAATGGCCTTGAAAGAGGATATTCTTGAATCCAATGGCTTTCCAATTTCACGCTCTAGTTCTCTGTGAAATCCAGGTGTACTTCCTCCTCTGGAGTTCAGATAAGAGAAACCTTGCACACTTCCTATAAAATCCCTCTTTTTGTTTTTGTGTAATTAGTTTGAATGGGTTTCCTGACTAAGGTAATAACAGTCCTAATTATTAACAAGCATTGGTTTAGGGTTGACTGACTTCAACCACTTGTTAATAATCATTTAAAAATTTTTCCCTTGATTTGAGACGTTACTCCTTTATTTGTGTATTAGATATTTCTCAGGTACCAAGATCACAGATCTTGAGGAGAGGCATAGTCTTATTTATAAATTTAACAGTCAAAGGAAAATCTTTTATTGACCAAGTAAGGTAATTACTCACATAATCTGGTAGAGGAACATCACTGGAACTCAGTGAACCTCTCAAGGACTGTGTGGCTTGTTCCAGAACTTTGTTGTGTTTTTTAGACAGCAAGGAAAACAAACTGAAAAAAACAAGCAAAAACCTCAATTATATTAAAAGCACTAAGTAACTCCTTTTCTAGGTCTTATATGAAATTACATAGTTCCAGAATTATTCTAAATATTATCATCATCATCAATTATTCTAAAATATACTTGTAACGATTCTTTTTTCGTGCCTGCGTTAACAGCAAGGTGAATAATACTATTGATATAACAAAAAATTAAGCAAGGAGAATTACAAGGGTTCTAAAAAATAAAAAAAGTTTGACATTTAAAATTACATTTCAAACACAGGAGAAATTTTCAGAAGATTACTATTGTGGGAAGAGCAGTGGACAGAGATTTAGAAAACCTGGGCTATGGACAGACTTTATGAGTAACTCATAAGTTTCTCATCTTTCAAATAAGTGTGCTGGATTAGATTATTTCTCAGTAACATAATACAGTAGAGAGTCTATGATTCTATATGATAGCTTTATATTCTTATTTCTTAAAAACAAAAAAGACTTTAAATATATGTATTATAAGATTTCTGCTTCTGGCCATGATGGATTAACTGGTACTGAATAATTCACCTCCTGTAAATAACTAAAAACTGGACAAATGAAACAACTGTTTCCTTTTTTGGAAATATTTCATTTGAAATATGAAACAACTGTTTTCAGGTGTTGTACAACAACTGAAGTGCAGGATTATGATCCCTAAAAGAGGAGAGATCCATATGGGTCCCATAATGATGAGTTTCTGCCTAGAGGAACATTCCAGACTATGGTTCAGAAAGGGGGGACCTAAACAGTACATAGCAGTATTGTGCTGAGCTGAGAAGACAGAGATATGAATTTGGGGCTGTTGTAGCAGCTGGAATTTGCAGGGCAGATTATTAGACTAGAGAGAAATACGAGAGGGAGGTCCAGAGATCTGCCCAAGGGTCTTCTTAAATGGCCAAATACTAAGCTGTACTGTGCAGAGAAAGACCCCATAAGGTGTGGCAGTGAACAACTACTCACAAGCTGTAAAATGAACAGCTATTTTGGAGGTCACAACAGGCTGAAGGATGCTGGCCTTCCAAACAGCCGGAGTGGAGAAAATTCATTGAACGTGGGCATTCAGTTAAATTGTCACAAAGGCCATGCTTTAGGAGTAGGGCTAGACTAAAGATTATTCTAAGATAAACCCTAACAGACCTAAATGAGCAATTCTCAAAGAATAAAACTAATTTATATCAAATGTAAATGGACTAAACACCCCAGTTAAATGGTAGAGATTGTCAGACTGGCTAAAAAAGAAAGACCCAATCACATGCTGTTTACCAGAGTCACACTTGTAAATTTAAAGACAAAGATAAATTAAAAGTAAAATGATACAAAAAAGGTTATAATTAATTATAAAGATATATTATATTAATATATATAAATATTATACTTAGGTTAAATAGTAACATATTATAAAGATGTAATTAATTATAATATAAACAGTCATCATAAGAAAGCTGGAATGGCTATATTGATATTAGACAGACTAGGCTTAAGGACAAGAATATTATTATTACAGATAAAGAGAAGGATTTTATAATGAGGAAAGGGCCAATTCACCAAGAAGACATAACAATCCTAAATGTGTATGTTTAATAACAGAGCTTCAAAATATACATAATTAAATGCTCCTAATATTAAATCTACTGTAGCTAATAAATACAGAATTCCTCTTTGGGTCAGATGGCAGCTTAAAACTAAAGGCAATTCTGATTCCATGTGCTTTTCCATGTAAATCTGGCATATTTTTTAAATGCCAAAACCATTACTCTAGCATTTCTTAGTGATACCCTTCTAAGTAGAATGTTGATTTGAATATCAATTTAGGAAAATCCGTAATTATTTCAGACGGTTTAAAGGGGATAGTCACTGAAGACAGGGCTACTAAGTATTCTTTCTAGATTAAGTTTTAAATAACATTATCAAGGAAGAAAATTCCTTAAACACTTACTCGTAATGCTAGATGTTGTAAAAAGCAAATGTAACAGAGGCAATGAATATTCTCTAAATCTATACTCAGATCCAGTAGGAAGGAAAAGTGAAATAATTACTGAATAAGTGTAAAATCATATGATACTGATTAAGTGCTAAGCATAAATCTAAAAGAGAGATTTCTTTGAAATGGAATAGTCCAGCAAAATTTCATGAAGGGGTTAGATCTTATACAGAGTCTTCCAGAGGAAAAAAGATTTATTTGTGCAAGACAAGAGAGAAGCCATTTCCCAACAGAAGGCAAAGCACACATGCAAATTAGGGGACAGTGAGAAGAGTGGAGTGGACGTGCTATGTCAAGAAGTAGGAAATAAGATTCAGTCTGTAAGGGTATGTGCATTTTTTTCAATCATTTTATTTTTCTGGGTCTTCTCCAGTTGAGGTTTAGTTTTGCTTTGTTTTTCCTTCTTAAGGTTAAAAGTAAACATCTCACTCACACCCTACTCACACCCATTCCCATGACCCATTGGTCACTAACATTTGCAGTTTATTGTGTATGATTCTAGAAATGTTATATGCAGCACAGGATGTATATAAATGAATACTGTACATATACATCCATCTTTTTTACTCCACAAAATATGTGCTGTTCTGTACCTCACACTTTTTCCACTTAACAATATATTCTTTGATTCATGCAACATTTATTGAGTGCCAGTTACTTGATTATCTAAGTATATAGATCTAACAATTTATTTAATTAGTTCATTATTAATCAATCATTGCAATGTTTCTAGTTTTTTTTTTAATTATAAACAGCACTGCAATGAATACCCTTGTACATAACTTTTAGCATACCGAAGGTGAGACTATCTATAGGATAAATTCCTTGAAGTAAAACTTCACTGAACATAATAGTGAACTGTAGTATGAGTATTTAGTTTTAAATAAACAAATTATTTTGCAGGCAATGAAAATAAAAAGGTAAAAATATGCTGTAAGAGTGTATAAATCACATTCATATGGAAATGCATAAAATGAGGGAAATTAGTAAGATTCTTGTAATTGGTTGCAGTATATTTTCTGGAATAAATAAAATTTCAGAAGTTTTTTTGAGACTGAAAGAACTTTGGTGGTCACTTCTAGCATAGGGCGTGGCAAGACTCAGAGGCATAACCTGGATGCCCAGACAAACAGGGAAAGGAAGCAATATACCTGGAAGAAGGGAGCTGCCTGGTTTTAGTGAGAGGGAAGGGGCAAGCGGAGCAAGACAGCGACTTCACCGAGCTGACCAAATACCACAACTCAGGAGCTGCTTTAAGGGCTCAAGAAACCTGGGATTCTCTCTCTGACAGTGTCCTAAGAGTGTACATTCAGAGAAGGACAACAGACGTAATCTATAGTAACGTTCAGCATCAACTGAAGAAAGTTACTAAAGTCCTAGGAATCAAAGCAAAAAGGATTTGAAATTGTTTCCCTTGGAGAAGAAAGGCTAGTTTATTTATTTTAAACGAGAACACTAACAATCCGCTTTCCTTGTTAGTAGAAGACAAAACAAGGAAGTGAGCTTCAATTCAAACACAAGCTCTTTCAGTTGGGCATAATGGAAAATTTGACTATTCAAGGGCACAAAATGTTGAAATGGTCCACCTCAAGACGCTGTGGCTACTGCTCCCCGCTGTTTTTAAGAAAGCTGGTATAAGAACGGATGATTTGAGGTCACAAGAACAGACAATTTGAGGTCACTTCCAGTCTTCTATCATGAATGAGAAACAGAATTCATGCATACTTCAAGTTGTTATTCCTTTACAATTTAATAGGCTTTTTCCTCAGGTTTTATACCTAGAGCTTCCAAAATTTTGGTGTTTTTTTTTTTTTTAACATTCTAACTTTGGCTTTCATTTAGCATTTTTAAGGCAAAATGATTTAAATTTATATGACACACGATTTGCAGACGTCTGAGACAAGTAACTTTTGCTTAAAGCTTTGCATTCAAAGTACTAGCCCTAGCTTAATGCTAGATAGAGTAAGTGATAAAGACAAATGATGTCTGCACGTAAAGGGATAATTCTGATTTTAAAAATAAGTGAAACTGACTGTCAAGTGTGCTTAATATTCACCCAGTCAGGAAATAGTTGCCAGAATACTTTTTTTAAAATTAGAAAAAGGCTAGATTTTTCTTCTTTTACAAGAATGTTCATTACAAATTGGTTTAACAATGAAAAACTGAAAATAACCAAAACATGGATCAAGAATTGAACGGGTAGGGGGCCAGCCTGTGGCATAGCGGTTGAGTTCAGCGCGCTCCACTTCGGCGGCCCAGGTTCACGGGTCTGGATCCCACATGGACCTATTCCACTTGTCAGCCACGCTGTGGCGGTGACCCACATACCAAGTAGAGGAAGAGTGGCACAGATGTTAGCTCAGGGCTAATCTTCCTCAAGTAAAGGAGGAGGAAGACTGACTACAGATGTTAGCTCAAGGTGAATCTTCCTCAGCAAAAAATAAAAATAAAAAAGAACAGAATGGGTAAATAAATTGTGGACTATTCAGACAATGAAATACTATGTAGCAATTTAAAGTTATCTAAAGGTATATGTAACAATATGGATAAATCTCAAAAAAAATGTTGTCCTACACAGAAGAACCCTTGTAGAAGAATGTGAACAAGGTGATATTATTTGTACAGCATTTTAAAAGTGCAAAACAATATTATATATAATATATATAAACATATATAAATATTATATAAATAATACTATATGTATATCTTTTACTGATAAAACACATGAAATAATAAAATACATATGGAAATAATAAACCCCACATTTAGGATAGCCATTATTCTCTGAGAAAGAAGGGATCAGGGAGGAAGAAATAAGGAGTTTGGCACAAGCACTCTCTCTCTCTAACGTTCTTTTGGTTATACTGGGGAGTGCTATATTACTCTCTATTTTTTTGGTGTACGCCTGAAATATTATATACATTTTAAAAACGGGATAAAAAGAATACACTATCCTGAAGAAAACAGAGCACCTGCCAATAGCCAGCCTTTCACAAAAGAAAGAAGCACGTAAAGAGACTATGTGTGGTCAGTCCAACCTGGAATATGCTCAGAAAACGACAATCTGCTGAAAGGGGCTGCAGTTTAGGCAGCACAGTTGCTGGCAGGAGATGAGAGCAGAATGAAGACAGTTCGCAGACAGACTGTGAAGGGCCACCACGGTACATCAAAAGCCCTGGACTTTATTCTACATGGAGTGAGAAGCTAATGGGACACCAATCTTACAAAATGATGAAAGAGACATCGTGCCTTGTCCCCCAGGAGCTCAAGTCTAATGGAATAAGGGAAAAAAATGTACACAGTACTGATGTCAGAGAAGGCCCTGGGTCTGAAGAGAGTGCTGCGGGAGCACAGCTGAAGGTCAGGTACATTCCACAGAGGGAATCTATCTTGGCTGTGGCCTTGAAGGTTAGGGGGTTTGCTAGTTGGGAAAAGTAAAGGAGGAGGGAGAGCCATTCAGAAAGGGGAAACAGTACATAGAAAGGCACAGAGAGACTTCAGGGAAGTACCAATAGCTTATCCGGCCAGAACAGTGAAAGTCCATGGGGGCTAAGAGGGGGCAAGAGATGAAGCCAGCAAGACAGGCAGGGGCCTATTAACAACACCTTGCTGGAGGTTCGCATTCCATCTTGTCAAGTCACTGAGACAGACAGTAAGTCAAATATTTACCAAGAAACTACTATGTGCCAGGCAATGCACAAGCAGCCTCGGATACAATGACAAGCAAAAGCAACATGGTCTTTGTCCTGCCCTCCTGGAGGGCACAGTCAGGTCAAGGAGGATATACCTGCACAGAAGTTTCTACTATCAGTGTGGTTATGGAGATGAGCATGGAGTGCAATGGAGACAAAGATGAGGGCTGCCCAATTGCACCTGAAGGTAGGGACAGGAAACCATTTCTGGAGATGATGCCTGAGCTGAAACTTAAGGAACGATTAGGAGTTAGGCAAGCAAATGAGGCAATGGTAAAGGTAATTGGGCAAAGAAAAGAGCATGAAGGAAGGCAGAGAAATCTGAGCAGTGCTGGTGCAGGAAACAGCAAAGCACACATGTTCATAAAGTGTTAAGTACACAGAGCCCCACAACACGGCTGGGGTAGTAGTGAGAAAAGTCCATAAAGCGCCTCTTAGACCTTGGACTTCATCCTGAACGCCAGTGGTGTTTTACAACAGCGGGACTACAATGATGAGAAAAAGAGACAAGAGCAAAGCTGCTGTGTTTGGTGTTCAGGTGGGAGGTGTGGGGCAGAGGATGGGCAGGAAGGGTGACTACTCCTTGCTCATCTACGTGCTCAATCTCTCCCCTGTGCTCTCTCATCTCATGGTGGCCAGAGAGTCCCTGCCACAGAACGCCAGTGCTCCTAGAAGCAGTGTGAAAACCACTGACCTGAGCAGTGAGGTACAAGTATATAACAAGCATATTTGTCTTAGAAAAATTCCTCTGCCCCTACAGGGAAGGATGGACAGGAGTTGGCAAGAGAACAAGAGTAGAAACAAAAAGATCCTTTAGGTAACTTTTACATTGCTAAAAGTAAGAGATGAGGGGGCCTTGAACTAGCAAATATGAGCTATTTGGAAAGCAGAAGAGACAACATAAAGAGTGAAAAAAGGGAATCACGGATGACTCTACGGTTTCTAACTTGGGAAACCTAGTGGCTGGCTGAGAATGTGATTGACATGTTAGGAATATGTGAAGAAGAGTTGAAGAGCAGGGAGAGGGCCCAGGAAGACCAAGAGCTGTGCCTTAAAGAACATAACAACAGCAGCAGCAGCAGCTAAGACTCATATGGTGCTAACTGTGTATCAGACACTCTTCATCAAATAACCATATGAGGTAGGTGTTATTATTATCCATTCTTTTTTTTTTTTTTAAGAGATGATGCAGTCGAGGCAGAGAGATGTTAAGTCATTTGCTCAAGCTCCACAGGTACTAAGTGGTGGAGTCAGGAGTGAGATTCAGGCAAGCTGGCTCCCGACTCGGTGCTCTTAACAATTCTGTCACGAAACCCAGAGGTGCTCGAGAATATCCGGATGGAGACGGTTAGAAATATCCAGATGGGCAATTCAGAAATACTAATCTGGTGCTCAGGAGAGAGGGGAGAAATTTTAGGGTTATCAGCATCAGTTGAAATCATAAAAGTACAGGTGATCACCCAAGGGTAATGTGTAAGGAATGAAAAGTACAAAGACAGAATTCTGAGAAACACCAAGACTAAAAGGGTACGCAGAGCAAAGGTAGCCAGTAAAGGCCACCTAGAGAAACTGTCAGAAGTAGGAGAAGAATGAAGAGAGAAAGAAATTCTGGAAGCCAAGAGAATAATCTCAAGGAGGGAGGACTCACCATTGTCTAAAGGTAAAGGAGGACTCAAAAAAAGAAACAAAGTCATTGGCTTTGGCCCGAGGAAAGAAATCAGTGGTGGCATTACCAAAAACCATTCTCAGTGGAGAGGAGGCCGAAGCTGGACCACAGTGGCTGCGAGAGAAGCAGGATGTGGGGAAGTAGGCAGTGCTGGGGAGTGGAGAGCTAGAGTAATACCGTGAAGGGAGGTCAATCCAGACGGAAGGTCAGGTACTGGGAGGTGGCGTGGAGGTTCCCTCCTTGAAAATCTCAGACATTTCCCACAAGAATCTTGCCACTCCTCAGAACTTTCAGTTAGCTTCTCTCCATGCCCCAGTCCTTCCCTCTAATACACTCATAAGAGGGGTCACCAGAGAAATGAGGAGCACCTCAACTCCACACAAGAAAGGGAGCAGATGACTTACAGATAAAGAAACTTAGGTACAGAGCACTGGTAGTTCATCTGAGGTCAAAGTGACATAGTCTAGTGAATAGAAAAGTTCTTTATAAATCCCAAAGAGCTATTAATATGCAAAGAAATAAAAATATTATTAAAGTTATTAAAGGGCAGAGCTACGGCTAGAAACCAAATCTCCTTATGCCAAGATTCCCGTCCTCTCCTCTGTAGACACTGATTCCTTCCCCACGCAGAAGCCCCCTCCTTCCTCCTCTCTGCCCATCTAAATGCTGCCTCTCCGTCAAGGCACAGCTCCACACTGCTGATTCCATATCCTCTGTGGAAGCATTCTCTAACTTGTGCCTTTGCAGTCAATCCCCTCCTCCAATATGCCCCCCACCCCCCAACCCTGCTCCAGGCCGCCACTGACTGATCTGTTTTCTGTCACTGTGGGTTTGCCTTTTCTAGAATTTCATGTAAATGGAATCATGTCCTATGTACTCTTTCGTGTCTGGCTTCTATCACTTAGGATAATGTTTTTAAAATTCATCCACATTATTTTGTGATCAGCAATTCATTCCTTTTTATTGCTGAGTAGTTTTCCATCTATGAACGAACCTCAATTTGTTTATCTCTTTATTAGTTGATGGACATTTCGGTGTTTCCAGTTTTGAGCTATTATAAATGAAGCTGCTACAAACATTCTCATACAGGTTTTTGTGTGAACACGTTTTCTTTTCTCTGGAATAACTACCTAGGAGTGGGAATGCTGGGTTGTACGCTATTTGTTTAACTCTGTAAGAAACTGCCAAACCGTCTGTTCTACATTCTTGCTAGCACTCGGTATTCAGTCTTTCTAATTTTAGCCATTCTAGTGGGTGTGAAATAGATCTTACTGTGGTTTTAATTTGCATTCCCCTAATGAATTTTCTTGGGCTCATGGTTTCTTTCGTGAAGTGTCTATTCAAATCTTTTATCCATTTAAAAAAACAGGTTCTTCTTCTTCTTCTTCTTGAGTTCTAAGAGTTCTTTATATATTCTAGATACAAGTACTTTATCAGATATATTTTTGTAAATAAATTCTCCCAGACCAGGAGGAGGGGGAAAAGGGGAGTCTTTCCATTTTCTTAACAGTAACTTTTGAAGAGCAAAATTTTAGAATTTGATGAAGTCCAATTCATCAAATTTTTAAAAATGATTTGTGCTTTTTTGCATCCTAAGAAATCTTTGCCTAACCCAAGATCCCAAAGATTTTCTCCTATAAGTTTCACAGTGTTAACTCTTACACTTAAGTGTATGCTCCACTAGCATGAAGTAAGAGTTGAGGTTCATTTTATTGGTTTGTTTTTTTGCATGTAAATATTTAATTGTTCTAGAACCATTTGTTGACAAGACTATCCTTTCCCCCTTGAATTACCTTGGCAGCCTTGTCAAAATTTCATTGACCATATATGCATGGGTTTATTTCTGGACTCTATTCCAATCCATTGGTCTGAAATCTATCCAACATTGTCTTGATTACTCTAGCTATAATTTACAATAAATCTTGAAATCAGGTAGTGTGAGTCCTCCAACCTGAGCTTTCTTTGTCAAAACTGCTTTGGGTATTCTAGGTCCTTTGCACAGCCATACAAATTCTAGAATTTTCTACCAAAAAGCCTGGTGGGATTTTGTTTAGGATTGTGTTGAATGTATAGATCAATTTCAGAATCTTAACAATACTAAGTCTCTAATTCATGAGCATGGGATCACCCCATTTATTTAGGTCTTCTTTAATTTCTTTCAGCAATGTTTTAGTTTTCAGTATACAGATCTTGTGTGTATTTTGCTACACTTATTCCTAAGTTATTTCATATTTTTTATGCTACTGTAAATAGCACTGTTTCTAAATTTTAATTTCTGATTGTTCATCACAAGAATATAAAATACAATTGTTGTTATACACTGACCTTGTATCCTACAAGTGTGCTAAACTCATATATTAACTCTAGTAGATTTTGTGTAGATTCATTAGGATTTTTTAAACGTATGACTACGTTTTATGTGAATAAAGAAAGTTTTACATCTTCTTTTCTAATCTGGATATTGAAAATTTCTTTTTTTTTGACTCATTGCAGTGGCTAGGACCACCTGTACAATGTTGAATAAATGTGAGCGTGAACATCCTTGCCGTGTTCCTGATCCTAGGGAAGATGTATTCGGTCTTTTACCATTAAGTACGGTTTTAGCTGTAAGTTTTTCATAGATGCCCTTTATCAGGTTGAGGAAATTCCTCTCTATTCCTTGTTAACTAAGTTTTCTCTTTTTTGCTTTATCATGAATCGGTGCAGAATTTCATCACATGCTTTTTCTGTACCTACTAAGATGATCATATGGTTTTCTTTTTAATTAAGTCTATTAATATAGAGGATTGTACTGATTGATTATGGAATGTTAACACAGTCTTACATTCTTAGGGTAGATCTTGCTGGCTATCCTTTTACATGCTGAGGATAAATAATAAGAATGACGGCAGTTGTCACTTACTTAGAATGTATTCTGGGTCACGCACTTTCTAATCTTTTATATCTGTCAACTAAATTAATATACAACATGCTTAATGAAGAGGGTATTACTAACATCATATTATATAAAAGGAAACTAAGACATGAGAGAAGTAAATTGCCAAGGATTATACTGCTCATAAGTGAAAGAGCTAGAATTTACACCCTGGTAATCTGACTTCAGATCCTGTATTTGTAACTACCTTATCTCTTATCTGGAGATTTGTTTTATTAATTATGGTAGCTATTTTTTTTTTTTTTTTTTTTAGAAACTATGGTTTTCCATTTTTTGGTTTTTTTGGTGAGGACAATTCGCCCTGAGCTAACATCTGTTGCCAATCTTCCTCTTTTTTTGGCTTGAGGAAGATTAACCTGAGCTAACATCTGTGCCAATCTTCCTCTATTTTATATGTGGGTCGCCGCCTCAGCATGGCTGACGAGTGGTATAGGTCCGCACCCAGGAACTGAACCCAGGCTGCCAAAGCAGAGTGTGCTGAACTTAACTACTAGGCCACGGCACCGGCCCTGGTTATTGTCTTTTTCTGCCCATCATGATTCATTCTCACTCCCTTCTTTTAGGAACAGAACTGACTCTCCTGAAAAAAGTGAGTTCATGACACAGGCTGAGTCAATTATAACACCCCATTCCCCAGGTCACAAAAACTGGTCACTGGATATACACACTAAGTTGAGCCAGGTGGCTCAATTTTCCCTAAGATTTTTCTACCTAGAAATGGTAAGAAAGACTGCTTTTCCTCTCTTGTTAGAATACTGTAAAGATGTAATTCCGGAAGGGCATATGGTCATGGTTCAGTGTAATGGAGAAAATCCATGTGCAAGAGGAGAGAATGAACCTAAGCTGAGACAGTGAAAGAGAAAGACACATACACATAGAGAGGCAGAGATGGAGACACAGAGACAGAGACAGAGACAGAGAGAGACAGAGAATACGCCCTGGAGGTGCTGACTCCCCAGTTCACGTCTCTGAGGTTCCCAATATCTCCTGTATTTCTTTTGTGAGCTATTCTCCACAAAGTACCCTTAAGACAAATCTTTTCTTTTTCACACATGCTAGGGTCTGGTATGGCTTACTCCTTCATCTTGAAGTATTTACTCAAATTTTTTTGTTTTGTTTTGTTTTTTGGGTTTTTTTTTTGGTGAGGAAGATCAGCCCTGAGCTAACATCCGTGCTAATCCTCCTCTTTTTTTTGCTGAGGAAGACCGGCTCTGAGCTAACATCCATCGCCAATCCCCCTCCTTTTTCTCCCCAAAGCCCCAGTAGATAGTTGTATGTCATAGTTGCACATCCTTCTAGTTGCTGTATGTGGGACGCAGCCTCAGCATGGCTGGGGAAGCGGTGCGTCGGTGCGCGCCCGGGATCCTAACTGGGGCCGCCAGTAGCAGAGCGCACGCACTTAACCACTAAGCCACAGGGCCGGCCCAATATTTACTCAAATGTCACCTCTTCTTGAGGCCTATCACAGCCCAACCCTGGCACGTTCTATTTTCCTCCCACTGCTTTATTTTTTCCCATACTACTTATCACTTTCTAAAATACTAGATACTTTTCATTGTTTCCATCCACTAGAACAGAAGCAGGCAAACTACAGCATGCGGACCAACCCCGCCCACCATATGTTTTTGTAAATAAAGTTTTATTGGAACACAGCCACATCCATTCACTCATGTACCGTCTGTCTATGGCTGCTTTCACGCTACAATGGCAGAGTTGAGCAGGTGTGACAGAGACCATCTGAAGTGAAAAGCCTAAAATACTGACTATCTAGTCCTTTATAGAAAAGGTTTCCTGACTCTTGCACTAGTATGTAAGCTCCATGATGGCAGGAATTTGCACCTGTTTTGTCTATTGCTCTTTTCCTAGTGCCGAGAACAATGCCTGGTGCCCAGCAGGTATACAATATTGGTTCACTGAATAAAATACAAAGTAGAAATTCACTGAAAAGAAAGTACTTTTGTTAAGTTTAAAATTTCAAAGTTTATCTGGTTTCTGATTCTTTACACAAATACCTGATTTTTTTTGTGTGTGTGAGGAAGATCAGCCCTGAGCTAACGTCTATTGCCAATCCTCCTCCTCCTCCCCCACCCCCAAGCCCCAGTACATAGTTGTACGTCATAGTTGCACGTCCTTCCAGTTGCTCTATGTGGGACGCTGCCTCAGCATGGCTGGACAAGCTGTGCATCGGTGTGCACCCGGCATCCAAACCTGGGCTGCCAGTAGGGGAGCATGTGCACCTAACCGCTAAGTCACAGGGCCGGCCCCCAAATACCTGATATTTTTATGGCCAAGAAAGTTTTCTTTTTCCCATATTTTTACTACATTAAAAAAACAAGCAGTCTCTCCCATTTACCTAGAAATATAGTTGTCTTACACTTTCTATTTTCTCCTGAGAGTAATCCTTCAACATTTTTCCTGGGTCTACAAACCTAGTTGATAGCAAAGCCAAGAGGATTTGCTGCCAAACCAGATTTGGGGAATAAGAGAAAGAGAAGAATCAAGGATATCATCAAGGTTTTTAGCCTAAACAAATAGAAAGACGGGTTGTGGGGGGAACAGGTTCCAGGGAGGTCACCAGGAGTTCCCTTGTGGATACGGTAAGTTTGAGATGCCTATTCGTGACCCAAGTGAAAATTTCAAGTAGATATTTGGATATACGAGCCTGGCTTCAGGAAACAGATTCTGGTTAAAGATATGTATTTGGGAACTGTAAACATAAAAGAATTTAAAGCCATGGCAATGGATGAAAAAACTCAGTAATTAGTATAGCTAGAGAAAAGAAGAAAGACCAGAAAAAGCTGAAACCTAAGCTAGAAGTAAAGGAAGACCAGATGCTACCAGTTTATACTCTAGAACTCTGGCAAGGTACAGGTATTAGAACACTTGTATACAGAAAGCATACAGAATATAAAAAGTATATAGAATACAGAAAGTGGGGTGCAGATGAGGCCATAAACAGGAAGAATGACTGAAAATCTGTATTAAAAAAGGCAGACTTGCAGTTCCCCTCTCCTCCCCTGCTCAGCCCAAGGAGTGCCTTCCTCCACCTTGGTGGAGGAGTAGAAGTGTTTGCTCTCAAAAGGATGAAGCAGAAGGTCTCTGGATTGAGGATGGGAGTGCTGTACTGAAAGAGAGTGATTAAGTAAGAGTCTAGAGGCTGAACACTGAAACCTCTGGCTTCACCCCCCCCGTCAGCTCAGAGAATGCCATCAGCCAGGTTTGTATACTCAGGAAAAATACTGCAGGACTTACTCTCAGGAGAAACTGAAAAGTGTTAAGACAAAAGGATCCACAGATACTGACAATGGAGAATTCTCCAGAAAACCAGCCCAGCTGGAGCAGTCTAAATGAAGCCACTGGTCAACAAAGCCCAGCCCAAGCACACAGAACTTCCCATCGGTTCTTTAGTGCCTTGCTTTTAAATATGAACTCTGCCACACATCACCAGAGAGCGCCACCAAAATGAGAAACAAGCCAAAAAGGAAAAAGGAACCTGGACAAAACAGAGATAATGCAGAAAGGAGACGAAAACTCCCAAAATGTTACAATTACTAAGCTAAGGGAGAAAAGTAAACATACTGTAGCTATGAAACAAGAAGGAGGCCATATAAAAAGGAATTATCAGAGAACAAAAAAGAACTCTTGGAAAACAAAAATACGACAGTAGAAATGAAAAATTCAACAGAGGAGTTGGAAAGCAAATTTGAAGAACTTTCCCAGAAAGTGGAACAGAAAAGACAGAGATGGAAAACAGTAGAAAACTGGCAATCAGAGAACCAGTCCACACAGTTTAACAAAGGATGTTTTAAGAGAACAGAGAAAATGGAAGGAGAAAAGGAAGACGTTATTAAAGAATTACTTCAAGGAAAGTTCTCAAAACTAAAAACATGAATTTCTAGAATGAAAGAGTCCACCAAGAATCCAGAAAATGGGTAAAAATAAAGAAAACCCCCCACACAATGGCATTGGAATTTCAAAACACTGGAGACAAAATAAGGTCCTAAAAACAGAGAGAGAGAAGAGAGGGAGGGAGGGCCACATACAAACTATCAAGAATTAGTACAGAGGCAGCCCTGATGGGCTAGTGGTTAAAGTTCCATGCTCTCCACCTTGGTGGCCTGGGGTTCACTTCCCAGATGTGGAACCACACCACCCATCTGTCAGTTGCCATGCTGTGGCGGTGGCTCACACAGAAGAACTAGAAGAACTTACAACTAGGATATATACAACCATGCACTGCGGCTTTGGGGAGAAGAAAAAAAAAAAAGAATTAGTATAGCATTAGACATCTCAACAGCTAAAAAACAAGGAGCAATGCCTTCCAAATGCAGAGTGAAAATGACTCAAAGTAGAATTCTAAACCCTACCAAATTTTTATTCTAGAGAAAGGTGAAAATAAAGACATTTTTAGACAAATTATTTGAGAAAGTAAATATCATCAGGTTATACTATATGGGTCATCGGTGAATAATATCCGGTTATGACAATGTAAATACTGACTACTGATCTAACCTAAAATTTCTGTGTAACTGCACTGGGAGAATGGGGAAGAGTGTGTGCATGTGGGTGTGTGCAGCTGCAGGGGAGTTTAAGATGATGTCCGATTCCGCAGGTCTGTTCACATAAAATGTTTTTCTTCCTCATTCCACCTCTCTGCTTCTCATGAAAAATCCTCCTGTCTATTCAGAGAAAGTCGAGCAGACCCATGATTGCCAAGGACAAGATGCAGGAAGCCTTTGTCAAAGACCAAATCAGAGGTGAGGGAAAGGCTGAGGGAGAAAGGAATGGATACTGAACGGCTCTAATAAATGCGGGTGAGGTCTGAGGAGGAACACATCCTCAATACAATAAAACTCATCAAAGTCTATGAAGACTAGAACAAACTCATTTATGAAACGTGTCCCTTTGTGTAGAATATAAAAAAATAGTAACTTCTCAGGCTTTTCCTCTCTATCAAATTATATAATATTAATTATTTGTTTTCAATATGCCGTTTTATGCTCTTAAATTGCTATACACCTATATGTGTGTTTATATATGTATATAATATATATATGTATTGTTAACATGGGTTTTTTTCCCCCAATGCTAAGCTCATTTAAGGCCTTTATTGTAGATTTTTCTTTTACAGGGTTCTGCATACAACAGGGTCTAAAATATGCTTGCTACTGATGATTTGTCTTTTTTTTTTCCCTTCTACCTTTCTTACTACAGCAAAAGAAACTGTGAAGACATTAGTATTCCTGCCTTACAAAATTGGAAATAAGAGGTCTGAGTTTATTCTTAGTAAAAAAAAATCTAATTTTTAAGGACCTAAAATTAAAATGAAGGAGATGGCTAACTACGTAATTATCTCTGCTAAGAACACTGACATTTATAAAAAGAAGTTAGAGCAGGGTAAACTGCCCATTCATCCACATTTAATTTACTTAATAACCATAAATATTATTTTAGATATATAATAACTAGCTTAAAACTCATTTCCATCCAAGACAAGTGCTAAAATGGTGTTGACCTTATGACATAGAAGGTAGAGTACTAAATAAGAAACCTCAGCACCACCAGTTTGCTGACTGTTAAGTAAGGCTTATTAAAATGCAAATGTTTAGTGGACTAGCAGTAGAGAGCATAATGCATGAAAAGATGTGTTGATCAGCACACTGCCATATGAGCCATTAGAATCTATATTGCATCATAATTTAACACTCTAAAGAAAATTCAGAAATTCGTCTTCTTCAAAAGCTCAGAAGTAAAAGCAAAAGATATAAAGATATACATTTATAAAATCTAGTAAGCAAGGTTCCCACCAAAAAGGCACACCTTGAATTGCAACCTTATTGCCATAAAAGCACACAAGGCAGGGGCCGGCACAGTGGCGCAAGCGGTTAAGTGCACATGCTCCGCTGCGGCGGCCCGGGGTTCGCCGGTTCGGATCCCAGGCGCGCACTGACGCACCGCTTGTCAAGCCATGCTGTGGCGGCGTCCCATATAAAGTAGAGGAAGATGGGCATGGATGTTAGCCCAGGGCCAGTCTTCCTCAGCAAAAAGAGGAGGATGGGCCGATGTTAGCTCAGGGCTGATCTTCCTCACACACACACAAAAAGCACACAAGGCATCTTAGCAAGAACTTCAAATTATGGTTACAACGTCTAGTATGATCTTCATTGGAAGACTGCTTAACCAAAAATTACATAGAGAATCAAAAATTACCAGTCATTGAACAGGGCAAAGTATTCAACTAAACAATGTTCCTAAAAAAAATATTGAAACTCAGGAATTGAATTTCCCCTGGTTAAGGTAACTAAATGAAGAAGACATAGAAGGAAAATTGAAAGATGATGAACAACTTTAAAAATAATGTTACAAGAATTATTAGGAGTAAAAATACTTTAAAAACAATGGATAAAATATATGATCTGTCAATACATGATCTGGTAACTATATTACCAAAAATACAAGTGAGTGAAATAAGACTATACCTAGCCGAAAGATATTTACTTTTATTTTTCACAAAGGCATTCATGCAAATTTCTTGTGTTTTTAACTTTAAAGTAATTCAGTGGAAAAATATCTAATAAGTGGACATAATGCAAAAAGTTGTTTTCTTACGCAGATTTTTCCAATTTTGACTAAATTTGGCCAGAAATGCTATTTAATAAGAATGTCGCAATTAAATTTAAAGATTTTTTATTTATTTATTTTTCCCCCAAAGCCCCAGTACATAGTTGTCTGTCATAGCTGCACATCCTTCTAGTTGCTGCATGTGGGACGCGGCCTCAGCATGGCTGGAGGAGTGGTGCCTCGGTGCGCACCCGGGATCCGAACCCGGGCCGCCGGCAGCGGAGCGCACGCACTTAACCGCTAAGCCACGGGGCCGGCCCGCAATTAAATTTAAAAATTGGTAATTTTATTTACCTCAAAAGAAAAACTTTATCCCTAATTTGAACTTACTTTTATATCTCTTTCATGGATAATATACAAAAAAATGTATATCCTTATATAAACTCAAGTACAATGAAAGACCTCAAGTATTTTGTAATTAGTACGCAATTCTAAAGACATCAAATTTATAAGAAGCTTTAAGGTATTTTCTCTTCTCTATTAGAAAATATATTCTGTAAATAACAGAAACAGATCTTCTGACTTGAAGGAATTTAGGTCATCATTCTCTATCACTCTTTCTTAGTCCCTTGAGAAAACCACTCCAAGCAGATAGCAAACCTATCCACTTAAAAAAAAAATTCTGTAGCACAATGTCACTAACTTATGGCAACAATTAGGACTGAAATAATACTTAATGAGAAAATTCATTTGTAAAGTGGGATTATCCCATAATGAGCACAAGAGGAGCCAGGATGGACAGTTTAGAAGTTATCACGAGTCATAAAGCACTTCCTAAGTGTAAAGAAATTTCCTCTCAGGGGAAATCTACCAAATAAAGTATGTTTACTATATGTCAGATTTCACAAAGACAGTCACAGGAAACATGACTCTAATAACTGTATTTAGAAAATGCTGCAGAATACCTACTTCTATATTATAACACCATTTATCAGGAAGATATTTTCCAGGTGTTAGACTCTTAATTTGAGGAACCCAACTAGAACTCTGGGATTTCTTTTTGCTTAGCCCTTAATCTTAACTTAGCAAATATAATGAGTCTTTAGGAGAGCTATAGGAACAGGAAGTCTTAATTGGAATTATAGGTCTTCACTCGTAAATGCCTTTTTTCAACTTCTGCCAGCCTCATTACTATTAAAAGTCTTTAGATTTGTAAAAATTCGGTCCTTCCATTTCAACTTCCTTTCAACCTTTGTGTACTTAATTACAAATTTATACTTCTACCTGTTTTTAACACATAGCTTCCTTTATCTTTTGCTTGTGTATTTATCATACTTTTCCTATGAGCACAATTTCAAGGGCACAGATGTCCATTCCTCGTCTTGTCTTTGAACTCCTCTGCAATGCCTCCTGTGTATGCACAGTGAGCTAGTTATTCCCTGTCCTCACTTTCCTTTTTTAAAAAATATCCTGATCAAATTCTTAAAAAAAAATGACTATTTGTGGATAAAATATACTTTGAAGTAAAGTTTAGAAATACTTTTTAGAAAAACCAAGAGACCAAATATGTATTTATAGCACCTTCAAGGAAACCCCCCTCCACATGACTTACCGTCAAATATAGGAGCAGCCCCCTTTCCCACCTCTAAAGACATAAACCCAAACCACAAAGAGAGAAAGACTTCCATGCATGAAATGGTTATCAATGCCCAAAGCAAAGCTAGGAACTTAACTCAAAGTGTATTAATCTGATTTAACATAATTCTCAACAAGCTAAGTTATTAGCTTCCTCAGCTAAAACTGCTAAATAATAAAATCAATGAAGAAGGGGAAACCAGGATGGGAATATGTGGAGATGGGGAAAATTTAAGAGTAGTGTAACCAAAAACAGAGAAAAGAGTTTTGACATCAAAGTAGGAGCAAACTCAAAATTCCATCCGTTCACAGCGACATCCCTGTGATGTATCAAGAAAAAGACTCAAGTGTACAAGGTCTCCTACTTAAAAACTCGAGCAAGTCTGTGATAGCAAGAGCTCTTATCAGAAATACTTTTAAACCATTTTTAAGGTAGTGCTTTCATGAAACATACTTTTGTTATCTGGAAAATATGTGGAACTCCATAATTCCCAGGGATGCTAGATAAATGAGGTACCACTTAAATAAGACTTTAAAAGCCTGTAATATTTGAAGCCACAATCCCTTTTTGGTTCAGGGTTAATTTCAAACAGCAGAGTTATTACAGTATCAACCAGAATATTTCCGATATGATAAAGTTACAATGTTTTTAATTAAAATATATTTAACAATACAGAACATAAACCACAGTGATCCTCACAAATAACCACTATTAAATGTCCTTTTAGAACACAGCCCTTTATTATAACTACCAATAATTATACAGGTAGAATTCTATCATTAGTTGTAAAAATATCACCATTTCAAGACAAAATTACAGCTCAAATCAAGTTAAGCATAACCTGATAAAAAATAATCTCCTGTTTTAAGAACTGTGGTTAATGTTTAACCACATTAAAACCCCCCAATCTTCCTAAAATTCAGACACTAATTCATGCTCTGGGCTCCCTCTGCTGGCTCTATAGCTATAGTTAATCCCATTCTTGGGAGACTTTTGTACAAGGCAATCCCATTACAACACACTGAAAGGCACCGTCCATATATTTGGCATCTTAAAGATGAAATTCAGCTCCCTACTCTGAATGTTTAGGAAAAACAAAATGAGAAAAACATAACTTGACCAAGGTCACGTAGGGTGCTGAGGGACAGAACGATTCTGGTCTTTTGACTCCCGATCCAGTGCTCCTCCCATTCCATGATGATCTCAGTGTCTTCATGGATAAGACTATTACTGAACTATACTTTGCTACAAGTTATCTAAAACCGGAAGATTGATATCTTTGGGCCACATAGAAATTTTTCATTGAACTGCAATCACAATTGATAAGGGCATTTGACCAATATTCAGTGCAAACATATTAGGCTCAAAGAGTATCCATGATTCTAATATTCTTGCATAATGCCCAATTAAGTAACCTACTGCAAAGTTTCCTAACACACTGAATACTTAAATTTCTCCTAATGTGCTTCTAACACTTGCTTACGAATCACATGCCACAGTATTTGCCTTGGAACATATGGTCATTGTATAATACATCTTCATGTCAGCAAAAACAGTCAAGTCATTTTGTTGCTGATGAGGAGGAGGAGGGATAGTACCATCTATAGAGTGCCTATTACACACCAAGTTCAGGGCTGGGCCCTTACAGAGATTATTACCGAGGGTAATCTACAAAGTAGGCATCTCTATCCATATTTCATAGAGAAGGAGGCTGAGGGAAAGTAACTTGTCCAAGGTCTGTCTGACATCAAAGTTGCTACTACTTGCTCTGTACCTAACTGCCTTGATATTTTGTTCATTCTTCAATCAGCAGAGACAGTAACAGATGCTCTCTTACCACCAGCACCATCACTCCCACCTCCTGCAAAAAAGGAAGCTTTGGGAAAAGATACTTTATTAAAAACACGAACCTGTTTAATTTCTTTTAAAATGTAAGCTAAAGTGGGGAAGGTTAACACTTTCCTTACTTTTAGCAGAGCAAGGTACATGACCCACACACGTTCATTAACCCATAGCATAAGTTAGACTAATTCCAACTGCATTTTGTGATGTATTTAACTATTTGTCAAGCACTCTGTGTGTGGAAAACTGAAAACACTAGGTCTGGTCTGATAACAATACTATTTAGATAGACACAAACAGTCTGGGATTAAAGAATCTAATCTGTTCAGACAAAAAGTAAATATTTATTAAGCTAGAATATACAAGTCCATCTTTGTGGGGAAGAGACATTTGTCTCTTGATGAAAGATATAAATTGTTATCTAAATCACGGACAATTTTTATTCAAAGTGAAGTTTAAATTCTGTGTTCCTTCTGAAAACAGAAAACTAAAGACAGTGCTTATCCCTGTTCTCTGGTAGCAATGAATTGTTATTTTCATGGAAGGGAATCATGTTAAAGCATTTAAACAGGAAAATGGTGTTAAAATGAACATATTTCTCAATCACTTATCAGTGACCTATTCGTACAGTACAGACAACAAATATAAACATTTTAGAAATGAGAAAGTAGCCTAGGTTAAATCCAGCCTTAAGGAATTTAGGGAAAATTGACAAATGAATGTAAATTTTAACCTTATAGAATTTAAAAAATGTGATGAGCTTGTTAGCTGGGACTCTACAGCTAGCGTCATATATTTATGGATATTAATGATTTCTCAACTGAAATGACAGATAAAAAATAACCTTGTTTTTGATGTTATGAAGAAAGGAATTGAGGACAATTCAGACACACTTGTGTTTAAACACCAGTCCTCTACTTACAGTAGCTGTGTGAACTTGGGCATTTAAGTTATTCTGAGACGCAGTTTCATCACATGTGGTGATGATGGAGATAGCTACTGAGTAAGAGATGCTGTGATGATCAAATGAGAGAAATGTAAAAACCCTTAATAGGGAGCCTAAGGAAAAGGCCACCAGTCAGTTCCACTGTTATCAGCATGGAGGAATGTGGGCTCTGGGTTACGAGCTACTCCAACTCTTAATTGTTATATGTTAGCAACAAACTCTAAGTTTTTAAAAATACTATGCAAACCAAACACAGCACCTCTCTGGGCTGAGTCCAGACCACCAGCTGTCAGTATGTAGTTTCTGTTTTGGAGAATCACTGGAAATGCCACATGTCATGAAACTGAGCAAAGCATCCGGAGTCAAGGTTGTGTTGGGGTTACATGGATGTTCTAAAAAGACGTGCTCTGGCAGGAAAAGTCAAGGGTGGAGGTTAAAATGACTTTGTGAGATAAACTCAAAGCAAAAAGCATATTTCCCGGCACACCATGATAGCTCGGTACTATATTCATATTCCAATTTAAAATCTTTGATTTTTATACAAATGTATTTCAATTTAATCCCTGATTCCCCAGTAAAGAGACTATGTCATTCCCTGTTCTAGCAGAGACAGATCAGTTGGTTTATAATAAAATCCGGAGTCTCTACAATATAACATTCATATGTCCAGGATACAATCCAAACTTATTCAACATACAATCTTGGCTGGAGATGTATGATTTTATTGATGTTCTTAAGGAATGAACTTCTGGTTTTATTGATTTTCTCTACTCCTTTTCTGTTTTCTATATCACTGATTTCTGCTCTTTATTATTGTCTTTCATCTCATTTTGGTTTAATTTGCTCTTCTTTTTCTAGTTTCTTAAGGTAGAAGTTGAGGTCATTGACTGGAGACTTTTCGTCTTTTCCAATATAGGCATTTCAGGCTATAAATTTCCCTCTTAATACTGCTTTAGTGGCATCCCACACATTCTGATCTGTTGTATTCTCATTTAGTCTGCATTACTTTTTAAATTCCCTTTGATTTCTTCCATGATTCATAGGCTATTCAGACGTATGTTATTTAACTTCCTAATATTTGGGGATTTTCCAGAGAGCTTTGTATTATTGATTTCTATTACAATTCCTTTGTGTCAGAGAACATGCTTTCTATGACTAGAATCCTTTTAAACTTATTGAGAGTTGTTTGATGGCACAGAATATGATCTTATTTGACAAATGTTCTCATGTGCAAATGAGAAGAAAGTGTTTTTGGCTGTTATTGGTTGGAGTGTTCTATAAATGTCAATTTAGGTCAAGTTGGTTGATAGTGTTGTCTGGGTCTTCAAAATTCATGCTCATGTTCTGTCTACTTGTTCTATCAATTATTGAGAAAGAGGTATTTAAATCCCCAACTATAACTGTGGATTTGTCTATTTCTCTTTACAATTTTATCAGTTTTTTGCTTCATGTATTTTGAAGCTCTGTTATTTATTTAGTGCATACACATAGGATTCTAATAGTTCTCTTGATGAATTGACTCCTTTATCACTATGAAATTGCTTTTTTTATTCCTGGTAATATTCTGTGCTCTGAAGTCACTCCTGCCTTCTTTTGACCAGTGTTGCCAATGAGGTTAAGTTTATGTCTGTCATTTTGCTGTTAGTTTTCTATTTGTCCCCTCTATTCTTTTTTTCCATCTTCTTTGGAACTGAGTATTTTTATGATTGCATTTGTTGGCTTATTAGCTATAATTCAGGGTAAAGGTCTGGAAATTCTCCTAAAACAGTAAGCTGCGATATTCACAAGCTCACCTCCTTTGTTTCCCATCATAAATCCCTTTCCTACATAAATCAGCCTGGCAAATTTCTACCCACCCTTCAAAATTAGAGAAAACAATGATCACATTTTCTAGTTAGTTGTACCCATGTTTATCTCCCTCACTAAAATATTAAGTTCTTAAGCATGGAATAACTCACTTTGGCCTCCTTGGTGCCTAGCATAGTGTCCGTATATTTAAAGGGCTCTCAAAAATGTTTAATTGAACTAATTTCACAGATAAAAATAATTTGGGATCCCCCGTTACGGACTGAATGTATATGTCTCTCCAAAATTTATATGTTGAAGCCCTAACTCCCACCCCAGTGTGGCTGAACATGGAGTAAGGAAGTTATTAGGGCTAACTGAGGTCATAAGGTTGGGGCCCTGATCCAACAGGATTACTGTCCTTATAAGAAGAGACACCAAAGAGGGGCCCCCCCGACCCCACTACTCTCTCCATGAGAGAGCAAAGAAGAGATCACAGGAACACACAGCGAGAAGGCAGCCATCCGCAACCCAAGGGGAGAGCCCTCACCAGACATCAATCTGCTGGTACCTTGATCTTGGACTTCCAGTCTCCAGAACTGTGAAAAAATAAATTTCTGTTGTTTAAGGCCCCTAGTCAATGAATGGTATTTTGTTATGGCAGCCAGAGCTGACTAATACACATAGGGATGTGGTTAAGACAAGGAGCTCCTCTCTCCCAACTAGAAGGCAGGTTAGGGTTCTTGGGTCTCCAGGATCAGCAGTGGAAACTCTCTCTTCTATTGAAAAAAAAAAAAACTATTTCTGCCTTCTCTCCAGAGGCCTGTTCTTGAAATAGTACTGCCATTTCGTCCTTAGCCACTGCTACCACAACTCACTCCAAACTGAGAAGATTTACATTCCATAAAGCCTTTTACAAACAAATCAATTCTAAAAGAAAGCTCAATTCCCTAAGGACTGGGTTACTGAGGCATTAGAGAAGCACAAATTTTTGTTCCATCCTAGGGTTAGACTTTATAGTTACTCCAGCAGTACATAACTCAGAGGTATGGAGAACTGTCACAGTGCTTCTAAAATAACTGTCATTTATGAAAATAAAGCTAAAGACAATGGAGAGAGCTAGAAAAAGGCTCTGAATGGGGAAGTCAGAGAAGGCTTCACTGAGGAGGCGACATTTAAGCAAAGACTCGAGGAAAGTGAAGGTGTGAGTCGTGCAGATATCTGGGGAAAGACTATTCTAGGAAAAAGGAATAACAAATGCAAGTGGACCAAAGAATGGCATGTTCAAGTTGAATTGTTGGTAACAATCTCACGAATCTCTTTAAATGATTATAAAAGCTTAAAAGATCTAAGGTACATCATTATTTTTATTTGCCAAGACCTCTCCCCACTCCTAGCAAAAGTTTCATCTTTCTTACTCAAAACAGAAAATTAAATGATTCCTCTGCAGCCAGCAGTCTGCTGCAGAACAGGAATGGGATTTGAAAAACATGATGTTGCTGAATACATCTTTAAGACTCGCTTGCATGTAAAATGAGAATTACTGTATTCAATCATTCAATAATATAACTGTGAAAACCTGTCTACTTCTGAAAAGTGAGAACTGGCATAGACAGAAGATGAGATGTGAGCTGTACTATATTACAGCAGGAATGAAAAATAGTTTTCTAAACTTATTTAATTACTCAATTACCACTACAAATAAAAGGCAGAAAGCTAACAGCAACATCAGAAAGCTTCAAGTATTTACTACTTTAAATTCATTTAAATTGAAAACACTGAACTCTCAATATATAAACAGTAACGGTTTTTTAAATAATTATGGGAAAAATAATAACAGCAGAATTGGGGTACTCAGTGTGCGACATTAGCATTTTGCTAAGTGTTCTGCATTCAGTTATCTCATTTAAACCTGACAGTAACCCAGAGAGGCAGGTTTCCCTATTATCTCCATCTTACTAGCTAAAGATACCAGTTTCTCAGTGGTAAACTAGCACTCAAGCCTAGGCAGCCTGGCTCAACACCTAAGCACCAGGCCACCCTGCCACGAAAACACCAACATCTGCAAATCAGCCTCAGTGACAGCCCTGCTAGTCCCAGCCAGAATCTGACACTTAACTATTTACAGTTTATTTTTTTAAAGGAATATTATGATGTATCACTTTCAAAACTCAGGATTCTAATTTTTCCTATCTTTGTGATATACTAATGAACCCCACATAATTATTTAACAATAATGGGATAACTATAGGGCCCTATTTGCCGAGGACAGTCCCAGTTTAAGCATTTTGTCCCAGTGGAGCCATTAAACAGAGTCCACTTTCACTCTCTTACAGGGTCCTAGTTTGAAGGATATATGTTCACCCACTTAATAATCATTTCATTTTTTTTGTTGTTGTTCTGCTCATTTATTGCCTTTCTTATTAAACAGTGAAACATATAAACTGCCAGCATTCTTTCTCTCAGGAGTATAAGTCGACCACGCTTCTAATCAGTGTTGGCTCTCTCAACATTGAAAGTACAGCTTTTTTTCTTGTCTCCAAATGGCTCCATAACTCTTTTCCAATTCGTATGTCTGATCTCATCTCCTCCCACACCCTGGCCCATTCCTCATTCTTTTCTCTTAAATGAACCCTTTGTCTTTCTTGCCTACTCTTGCCTATATCTTCTTTCATGCCCACTCCCTACTCTTGGAACAACTTACTAATCCACCAAATATCTGTCCTCAAATCACTTTCTAGAAGTCACTTTAGTTAGTGAAGACTACCCGAGATCAGCCATCTACCCACCTGTCCTATTTATGGGCTGAATCCATCAGACTAACCTATCAGAGGCTCAAATTTGAAATGTTTTTGTTATTACACTACTATGAGGTTCATTATATTCACTCACATCAAAGAGAATGTGAATCCTGACAAATTTTACAACTCAAAAGTAGGGCTTTTAGATACATCTATATCTATTAACCAAAGAGAATGTGTAATTCAAAGGGATCTTACTAAAAATCACAAATCCAACCACTGCTTTCAGAGGCTACAGGAATAAACAGTCAGATGTGGATATTTGATTGTCAAAAAGAAGGCCATATTCAGTGGTAGTACACAGTCTAAAAAAAAATCACTCCAAGTCTCATGGGGAAAATGGGTGAATTGGGACAATGGTCTTACCCTGCTATCAACTACAACTTGTCCAATTCTGAATACCAGCTCTGCCTGTTTGTCCACACTGACGATAAGGACAGTGATATCTGCTACAGAGAAAAGTGAGAAAAACAAAATGGCACATGGAAAGCTATCTCTTTTAGACCAAAGACTAGTGATTTAGTGAACTAGTCTAATGAACCAATGCAGGATAAAATCTCATTAGCATATTATGTTTTTCAGGGAATCACACATTCAACAAAGAAGATAATTAGTTCTAGATAACACTGTAATTTTTTAACATTGTGGTTCCTTTAAAACAATGAATTGAAAGTCAAAGCTGAAATAGGACAACATCAAAAAGATACTTTTAATGGGATGATAACATATCTAAAAATAATAAATGAAAACTAAACTCTCCTCAGAAAAACATTTGAATAACAAATATTAATAGGCAAGGAAATAACTACTGTATTTATACAAGTATAGGTCATCAGAAGAAACGTCATTTGATTATGTAAGAGGGAAAAATCAGCTTCTTTAAATGCACAAAATCAGAGAATGCACTTGCAGAACTAGATTAGGAATAACATGAAAATACACACAGCTTCCTTTTTTTTTTTTTGTGAGGAAGATCAGCCCTGAGCTAACATCCAACACCAATCCTCCTCTTTTTGCTGAGGAAGATTGGCCCTGGGCTAACATCCGTGCCCATTTTTCTCTACTGTATATGGGACTCCGCCACAGCGTGGCTTGACAAGCGGTGCATTGGTGCACGCTCAGGATCCGAACCTGCGAACCCTGGGCCACTGAAGCAGAGTGCATGCACTTAACCACTGCGCCACAGGGCTGGCCCCTACATACAGCTTCTTTATGCTAAAGAACCCAACAAGTATTGGGAAAGTGAATTCTATGGTTTTGGTTATGGGGAGGCATGTCAAATTTCCACATGTAAACAAATAAGGCCACATGACCCTCTGAAAAGACTACTTAGTGATTCTTTTTAATTCTTGAAGCTAAAGAACACTGACTCAAATAAGCAGGTACATTCCCCAATATATAAGCAGCAGTGATTTAAGTCATGTGCTAACAAATTCAAATGCAAGAATACAAATACACCAGAGCTGAGTTAGTTAAGAAAGCAATAATTTTAAGAGTTCATTTTACTGTTTGGGGTAGCATTCCTGCTATTGCAGAACAGAACCACCACCATTTTGCCTGTAAAAGGCTTTGCAAATTAAAGCCAAACTGACTTGGTCTCACTTAAAGAAAAGATGCGTAAGTGAGTTACATGTACAAGTTTGTAACCAATGCTTCTTCGTTTATCCCATGATTCCAGTTCAAGTGCACCATCTGTCAGTGGAACCACAAGTTACTAACGTACACAGATTCAATGTACAAACAGCTTACTATTATCACTATTATATTCACAAGAGGAAGAGAGGGACTAGAAAACCAGACGGTGAGGGTAAAGTAAAATTTCTCTAAACCAGGTAACAGGAAACACCACAAACTCTCGCCAGAGTCACACCAAGAGTCATGCTCAATTTGGGAGCCTGGATCCCTCTTGCATTTGCTGCTTAGTGCCAGGCACAGAAATCAAGGGACAGTGATTCATGAGAAGGAATATTAAAAAGGTAATGAAAATCAAAGCTCTTTTTTTTCCTCTAAACTGGACTTTCATAACACATTGCTTCAACATCTTGCCTGCTACAGTGATATACTGTTATGCGAGACAAGAAAACAGCAAAAATAAAGAAAACCATATAACAGACGACTGCCATTGGTATCCTACTGACCAGTATTGAATCCACAAGGATGCTCTCTAACCTGACCATTTGAGGATAGTACGAGGAATCCAGAGGCTCTTGTACGACCAGCTAAACTACAAAAAGTACTCCCCAAACGTGCTTTTCTTACTGAACATGTAGAAATAAATTTACCTGCAGCTATTTATTCACTGGTTTTAGATTGATTTGTTAACCTTTCTTTTACTTTCTAACATTTTACAGAAAAGATACTAAAATATCATTATATGTAGCTCCATCACTATCTTTAAACATGATTTTGGAAGTTTAGGATTGAACAATATTACGTGAATCCTAAAAGGTGGACCCACCTTAATAAGACACAGATTGCTCTCTCTGACCAGATTCCCAGTGCTGTCACAACCACTG
Source organism: Ceratotherium simum simum (assembly GCF_057802395.1). NCBI lineage: Eukaryota > Metazoa > Chordata > Mammalia > Perissodactyla > Rhinocerotidae > Ceratotherium > Ceratotherium simum. Next base: position 38,233,295 of record NC_141913.1, read on the forward strand.
CGTACTAGGTTGTAGAGATCATATATTAAATTCTTAAAACTTCTACTGTCATGAATACTAGGAACTTGAACTTCCTATTGGCTTACAGTATGTGCAACTTGAAAATAAATGCACATGGGAAAAGGAATTACTAGTATCAACAAGAGATACACCAAGAATAAGCTTAAAAACAATGTACATTTTTTAAGTCTTATAATGTTACCTGTATAAAAATATACATATATATATAGTAACTATACTTCTTTTTTTTTTTTTATAATTTTATTTATTTATTTATTCCCCCAAAGCCCCAGTAGATAGTTGTACGTCATAGCTGCACATCCTTCTAGTTGCTGTATGTGGGACACGGCCTCAGCATGGCCGGAGAAGCAGTGCGTCGGTGCGCGCCGGGATCCGAACCCGGGCCGCCAGCAGTGGAGTGCGCGCACTTAACTGCTAAGCCACGGGGCCGGCCCAGTAACTATACTTCTAAATCCCCAGGAAAGCTGCTTATTTATTTAAAGCTAGAAGAATGACACAATTGTTAGTCACTAAACAGAGGGATGACAAGGAAGCTATAAGACTTTCAGTCAATATTAGAAATTATATCCAGTTGCTAATTGCTCTTATTTTTTCTTTTCCCAGTGGTAAGTAAAATGTAAAACTTATCCTTTGGGTTACCTTGAAAATCTGTCTATAAATGCTTACTTTGTCAAATCTAGCTGACAACCTTCTGAGAATAGCTTGTATCCACTATTACTTTCAGAAGAAAAAAAAAAATCAAACCCATATCAAAAATTAAAACCAAACTTAGACATTTAGGATACAATACTATGAAACTTTTATAAGCATTCAGTAGCTTTGAAAAACAGGAGACACTGCATGTTTAGAGAGTAGAAACCAGACTAAATGGTACATATCAAATTTAGAGGACCAAGAAATGCAGTTTTGAATTTCTTCTGCTTCTACAGGCTACATTTCAATTTTAAATTTTATCAAGTTTTATAAACTACCTCCAAGTGAAACTGTGAGTAGGCAGAGAACAGAGAAGTTCAAGAATGTAAACACAAAGAGTTTAAAATGTGTAATCCTCAAATATCAGATTTGTAGTGGGCTCTAAGATGGGTCAAAATGATTTCAAGGGCAAAGTTACTTAATAAAATTAAACTATTATTGAAAGACTTATTGGGAAGTAGTATAATGGTTAAGAGTGTGGCTTTTAGTGCCAGAATGTTTGGGATTCAATACTGGCTTTACCGTCTCCTGGCAAGGCATTAAATCACTTTGTGCATCAGTTTTCTATCTATAAAATAGGGATATAATATTAACTATCTCATACAGTTGCTTTGAGAATTAAAATAAAGATAGTTAATAATTAGAACAGTGCCCATTACAGAGTGAGAGCCCAATAAATATTAGCTATTATTACTACTAGTGGACAAAGAAAATATTTTGTATGTATGCTCTCTCTAATATACAGGCTTTAGAAAATCTATACAGCATATCTAAAGTTCATTTAAAAATTAATTTTTAATGAACTGCCTCTTATAGACAGCTAGTTTGTAGAACTGTTGTGCAAAACAAGCGACCTCTTGGAACATAACTGATTCTAGTTTAAGATCGATATAAGAATGCACATGGAAAAATGCCTAAGAAAATAAATTAGTAACTCTTCAATTTCCATTCCAGCTCAAATCTGTAAGATGGAGATTTAAAATATAACAGGATTGAACTGAAATTTTAAAATCTCAAAACATGAAATTAAAAAAAAAAACAGAAGAAATAGAAGCAGCTCTCTGTTGAGAATGATTCATTAAGCACATGTATGGTGAGATGCATTTATCTCACTTTATAATGCTGTGACATTCAGTAAGATGAAACTGATCAGAGCAGAGGCTCTAGAGACTTGGATTCTACTTCCAGCTTGTTGTGTGATCTTTGCCAAACCATTTAACTTCTCTATATCCTCCTCTACTTCCTCATCTTTTGTAAGATAGAAATAAATCTTTTGTGGTCAATCTAACTTAGAGGGTAAGATTAGAATAAATGCCATTCCAACTCTGTGGCTAAACTGAAAAGAATTTACCTTTTTCATCACAAGCATGATGATTTAGTTACTTAGTGCCTGTAGGTGAAACATTAACTTCTGATTTACATCACTGCCTATTTAAATTCTGGAAGTCAAATAAATGTAAGGCTGGCATCACGACGTGCCAAGGCATAGAGAGTGGGTGGAATCACTTTTCTTCCTTATACGGGAAACCCTGTATGTTTAAGTCTGTTAGACATTTAGTAACCAAGAATATTTCTATAATAAGCAGTTACGCAAGTCTGCATGTCTGAATATGTACATGAAATTCCCTGCAAATGGCAGCCCCAGGGGAAGAGCATCCAACTTGGGGAATTTTGTATCCACTCCAAATCCTTCATATAGTCTAAACCGCCTGAGAAATTTTAATTTTGTTCTTTAGAGCGTTCATCTTCAGGAACTCTGGTTGCACCTAGACATCAACTAAGCCTTGAGTGTCTCCACCAAAGAAATCTATACCTAAGAGCATTTGGTGGGAAAAAAAGATCTATTACCATTTTTTGGGTCAAATGTCAATTTCATGTTATTGTTTCCTAAAATTCCATCATTTCTTTATTTTGTTTCCATATGCCAAAATTCTCATCACATCCTTCTCACAGATTAAAATTTTACTTAGTTAATAAGTATCTTTTGTTATATTTTCATTGTTGATTTAATCTAAATTTCTTCCCTGTGGATGACAAATTGTACAATGTAACTTGGTGACATTTTGGTGAAGATCACCATGGCAGGCTAGTATAACATCTATCGTGAGCAGGGTTTTAATGTTACTGTTGGTCTTCAAAAATCTTACTAATTCTTGTAAGTAACACATTGAAAATATTTTTCTAAACATTTCCAATTAGGTATAGTATAACAAGTATGTTTGCTTTTCTACTAGGCAATTTTGGAATTAAAAAGAATGTTAAATAGAACTGTTAATATGTACAGTGATATTTTCTTACTTCTTATCAACATTTCTGACACTTTAGTCTGTTATTTCTATTACAGCCACTAGCCTCCATAATTTATCTATGCCAAAGGAAAACTTTTTGGGGAGGGTGTGTGGGGTATGGTCAAGCTTTTAGAACTATTCTACTTTCAAATTATTTTCCAGTAGTTACATTTAAATTTCAACAGGCAAAGTTTAATGTAAAATAATTTTACTTTTTCCTCTGAGTTTCTTCTGCTTAGCTAGAGCCGCCAGAGAAAATGTTATTTTTGCATTTTTATGAAGCATCTTTCAAAGCATGTTGATATTGCTTTGATGGTCACGGTTTACCATATAAATCTGAAAAGTGGAAAATTTGTAAAATATTTAGCTGAGATAGAAAAGCAATGCAATTGCACATATTCAAGAAGAGTTAAGAAAGCCTTCCTTTGCCAGGCAGTTTTGCTGCATACCTGTAGAAACTATAACCAGACGCTCCATTATCTAATGATGCTACCCTGAAGGCTATTTTGAAGAGGCAGCAGCATTGTAATAGGATTGTCACTTTACTGCTTCTGGTCAAGTAGTCTCTGAAGAAGTGGTCAGATTAGACTGGGCACGTCTGCAAAAAGTTAATTACAATAAACTAAAATCATCCACTCTCAGCAAGTATGAAGTACCCACTGTATATCTAAGTATCACATTAGGTGCTAGGGATTAGTGGATTAAAAAGCACACATTTTCTGCCCTCATGGAACTTACAGTCTACTCTAAGAGAGAGAGAAAGAGAGAATGTGTGTGTGAGAGAAAACATAATATTAAGTATAACAACGGATTCAGGGGTAAGGGAAAATCTGTCTGAGGAAGTAACAAGTGTAAGAAATATACAGTAGGAGAAAGAACATTCTAGATAGGAAAGAACATGTAAAAAGCCCTAAGATGGAAAAGGGGTGGGCAAATCCTAGAAAAGAAAAGGCAATTGGTGTGGTTAGGGGATGTACCATTGCAAGGGCAAAAGGAAGCCACAGAAGGGTTTTGAGCAAGGAAGTGATGCAGTCTGACTTAGACCATTGGAAGATGCTCGCTAGGTGAGCAATTAGGGGTGGGAGGGAGGAGACTGGAGGAGGAGAATCCAGACAGCAGGTCTTCACAGTCTAGGTGTGGGATAAGATGGTTTGAGCTAGAGTAGTTGTCACTGGGAACGCAGAAAAGAGGACAGATTGCATTTACGTTTTGGATGCAGAACTGTAACGGATAGAATGAGGATGGACCTAGGGGGTGAGGGGAAGAAAATATTGAAGATTCTCATGTGATGGGCATAAGTAACTTGATGGATGGAGACACCACTTACTGAGATGGAAGAGACTAAAAGAAAAGGTTTATGAAGAAAGGTAAGAGTTCACCTGGGAGATAGGGCAGGTGAGAGGTGTGAGTGGTGATGTTAACATTAAGGCAGCTCACAGTATGGGCTTGGTGCTCAGAATTTGAGCTGCAGTTATCAATTTGGGAAGTACTGGCACATGGATGACATGTAAAGTAAGAGAAATAGAGGAAAATGCATAAGGTAAGAGTTTAAGTGAAAAGAGAATAGAACCTTAGGATCAAGCCTGAGGAATTCTAATACTTAAAACAACCTAAAAAAAGCAAAAATGGTGGGAAGAAAGCCAGGAGTATGCTGTCACACAAGCCAAGAGAAGGAGGTGGGGCAAAGCTGTCTACCTCAGCTCTGAGGCCAAGCAAAGATGGTGGCTTGGTTTGTCAAGCTGTGCCCTCCTCTCTTCTACAGAATGCATAGCAGTGATTCTGAAGAAGAAAAAGGAAAACTCAAAACCTGAAAACCTACTAAGTTAGGAGTGATTTTTTAAAAATTTAACTGCCTATTGTTTTTGCTTTCCAACTTTTCTCATCTGAATTTACATGCCCTACTTTGAGTTATTATACGGCACTGAGTACTAAAGCAGTAAATCTTAAGACTGAGCACCACATTATAGAAAATGGAATAAGCTTGATGACAGGCTCAAGTAGTGAATATGTAATTCAAAAGGAAACCATAATGGTTTAAGTGGGATAATACATTTCATTTCACGCCACAGAAGTGGCACAGAAATCAATAAAGCACATAGCCACAACAGAATTATTAAGACAGTATCACATGTATGAAAAATTATTACTATGGCTTCAAATATTTATTCATTACAGATTTAGTGAGTGGTATATACTATGACAAGACCATTCTAGCAATTTTTAAAAACTCTTTTGAGGAAACTCATTAGAACATTGTCTTAGGTTTAGCCTGAAGATGCAATCCTTGCAATGGAATAACATGGCACCAGATGTGATTTTTTTAAACCACAGTATAAAAGACATACCAAATGGCTAAAAAAACTCCTAAATTTGAAAGTGCTACAGTTTAGATATAGGAATGATTTAATGTTGTGCTTATTTAGAATTAGAAATGAAACCCTTTCAGTTAAAAAGAAAAGCAAAAATAAATAAACAAACAAATAAAAACTCTAAGCCATGGAAGAAATTTTCTGTGATCACAGATTGGGGAAATCCTGTCTATTCCCATAAACCATGGAAGTTCTTTGCCAACGAATAAACTGACTATCATTATGTTGGTGGGGTGGCAAAAAAAGAAAAGCCAAAGATACACATTTTATTTGAGGGCAGTGGAGGGAGGGCAAAGAAAAGGGAGAAGAGAAACTTATAATTTAAATTTGTAAAAGTTTTTTTAATGCCCCCAAAAACCCTTAAAATTATTTTAAAAAGAAAGGTCGGGCCGGCCCCGTGGCTTGGTGGTTAAGTGTGCGCGCTCCGATGCTGGTGGCCCGGGGTTCGGATCCCGGGCGTGCACCGAGGCACCACTTCTCTGTCCATCCTGAGGCCGAGTTCCACATACAGCAACTAGAAGGATGTGCAGCTATGACATACAACTATCTACTGGGGCTTTGGGGGGAAAAATAAATAAATAAAATCTTTAAAAAAAAAAAAAAAAAAGAAAGGTCATGTTTATTTTACTAATGTTCCAAAACTATTTTTATACATTACCTAGTCCTTGTCCATATGCATGTAATTTTATACAGTTGTTTTAATAGCAGTATACAATTTTATATTCTTTTTTCACTTAACATTATAGCAAATGTTTTCCGTATTTCTTCCTATTTTTCTTTATAATATTTTTAACAGCTGCAGGATATTCCACTGAGTTGACAGGATACAGTTTACTTGACCATTCCCTTATCATGTTCCTAAATGTAATTCTTTCCTTAGATTAAGTTCTTTCTTTAGGATAAATTCCAAGATATTAACATTTTAATGACTTTTGGTAGATATGTCTTGATAGAAATTCACTACTTTTCACCATTCTTTAGCTTACAGGTGCAACTTATGATTGGGAAATAATCCAGGATTGAGTATTACATCATATCTTTAGTATATTAAAACAAATTTTTAAATGGTTGGACAGTTAAAAAAGTCTTTACTCTTGAAAAAAAAATCAACCTTTTACTGACTGGATTCTGCAAGCTTTTAATATTGAGTATTGGTAACAAGAATATCTCTAGCACACTCTTACAGCATAAAACGTCTAAGTCACACAGATGACACATACTAAATATCTGCAACATCAATTGATAAGAACTAACTACATGTACGGAAGTAACATTACAGTTCCCACTCATAGTTCATACTAAACCATCTCAATGTTTATGTTCTCTTGATATGGTTCTCCAATTCATTTTTTTCAAAAATCACTTCCGTTGATTCCTTCTTTTTTCATCTCCACTGCCACAATCAGGTAGTGTCTGTGTTTGCTGGGCTATTACCTACATTCACAATTTTTCCTCTCAAATTCTTTTAAATGCACTACAATCGCCAGATGAAGCATGCTTTGATGGTATTACACTCAAAGACACTAAGTAAAACCCAATGCCTATGGAAATCTATACACGAACAAAAAAAATCCAAAATAAAGAAGACAAAAACAAACATAGAAACTAAGTGTTGGCCCAACATTCAAGGCCCTGAGGAGTATGGCTAGTATAACTAGTTGTAACACTGATTCATCCCACATGTAAGTCTGCTCCTGCCACACTACCCTATTTACTGTCCCTGGAATACGTCACGTGCTCTCCACCTGTGAACTTCTGCACTTGAGGTTTCCATACCTGCTCTCCTAATCAACCATCAGCTAACCTTTAAGTTCCTCAAATCTTACTTGTTTGAGGCCACTTCAGATCCCACTGTCAGAAAAGATCTCTCCTTACAAATTACTAATTTTGTATTTAACTAACAGTATAAGGCAATGATTTTTACCAACAGCTTTGTCTTCACCGTGAACCCCTCTTGCTGCCTAGCATAGGACTAATCTGACAACAGTCACTGTGTAAACATTTGTTAGTTTCATTACTGGGGACAGGAACTCCCAGTGGTGTGGCAGAGACTACTAGTTATCCCCATAACTGTCTCCCCTCCTTACCCAGTAAAAGAATTTTCAGCAGACCACGTGGCCACTGAGCTAAAGACTCTGTTTCCAGCCTCCCAAGCAGGCTGGATAGTCCTGTGACTAAGTTTTGGCCAAAGGGATGTGTGATGCCGTTAAATGGGAGTGTACCTTCCATCCCTATCCCTTCTACCCTCCTGCTGGCTGGAACGCAGAACTTGTAGTGAGCCATTCTGAACTTTTTGGATGAGAGCAAGACACTGTGGGTAGTGTAGCACAAGAGAGAAGGACTCTGGGTCTTGAAAATTCTACAGGGCAGAGCTGCCAAACCAGCTCAGACTTTTGGGGGGTGGGGAGGTCTTCTTTTACAGCAGCTGTATATAATATTCTAACTAATTCAGGTACACACAAACTCTGAATTTAGAGGCAAAATTTTCTATTTTTGTCTTTTGGAGAGAAGGTCCACAATTTTCAATAGATTCTAGAAGAGTTCTATGACTCCTCAAAAAGTCAGGAACCATTGACCTTGGCAAAGTATTAACTAGCCAAGAACTTCAGTGCTAACATGCTTAATTTTTTAAGAAGAGAACATACTGTTTTTAAACCACCATGTGCTAGAAAATAATTCTTAAACATCGGTGCTCTTTCTCAGCTTTCTAGCATCAGATAGCAACAAACTGAAGCCCTGAGTGAAGAGTAACTCAAAATAAGTGATACCACTGGAACAGAATCATCTCAACACTAAACCTTCCCTTGATTTCTCCTTGTCTCAGGCCCAATTAAAACAATATTATCTGCTGTATTTTTGACATCAGCAAAATATGTAAATTAAATATACAGTCACTTAAAAATAAAGCAAAATCAGTATTTTCTTTTCACAGATTTCTCATAAACTTATTTACCACTTCACCCTGAAACCTAAGAAAGAAGAACTTAAATTGTACATAAGATCTAGGCAATCAGAGCATTTGACTTCATGCAGTTACTAGCAACGAATTAAAATTCTCAAATGCTTACACGAAATTCTAAATTTGATTTCTAAAGAAGTCAATGCTAAGGTTGGTAACTGGAGAGTTGATCTCAATGCTTCTGAGGGTAAAAAGGAGAAGCTACCAGGTCTGAAAGGCTTAAAGCATCATCGGGTATGACTCAGAGAAAGACGGGACAAAATCAATATATTACATTTAAGTAAGAATAAACGTCAAGGCCCTGCAATTAAATTCAAATAATTAAATGTACAACAAGTCTAGGGAGATGTGTGTTCACGTGAAAAAGACCTGTGAATTTTACACAAGCCAAGATGTGCCTGCTTTCAAACATCAGTGTAGTTTGTCTCAGGACAAATTAACAGATTACAATGTATAACTATAATTTAATTTATAATTTATATAGTTTTAATTTATAAAGGCCAAAATTATAAAGTACAACTGAAATATTACATCCAATCCTGGATACCAAATTTTATGATGGGTGGTAACAAATACAGATCATCCGGTAAGATAATCAGAATGAATAATCTAAAAATCATCTGTTTCAGGAATGGGGGAAGTAACTAGGCTATTTAAGCTAAAGAAAAAAGATTAAGGGGAGTCATGACAGAATTTTTTAAAAACTGAAGGGCTCTTATAAGCAGCAAAGTTTGTACACTTGTGTGTTGCTCTCAAGGACAGCCAGACCAATACATGAAAGTTATTGGCAGGCCGACTTAACACATGACAATCTTTCTAACAACGAAACAGCAAGAACTACTGCCTCCTGAGGTGGGAAGCACCCAGAAGCTCTCTCTTAGGGATGCCCTAAAGAGAATTCTTACATTAGGAAGAAATTTGCAGTAGAATGATTGAGATTTCCATCTATAGCAGTAATTCATGTTAGACTAAGGTAAAGTTCTTTCTTAAGGAATAAGCTTATATTTCTCTCTAAGAAATGAATTACATTTTAAACATTCTGAATAACCAAAAGCTATCTGAGATTGTGAAGTGAGTCTGTGATTGCTCCCTTCAGGCATTTGGCTTACTTTGTCCTTCTATATAACATTTCTGTCGAGAGGAAAATCTTTCAACCGCAGGCACTAAATTACACTTGACCATGTGTCACTGTGTATGCAGGATGTTAGTCACTTGCAAATGAACATGGCACAAAGGTGACCAGAAATCTCCTGTTATGCAAGTCATGCCCACATTCTGAGGTCTGTCCCGAACAGAAGAGTGTCCTGGACACTGTCCCAGATTGCAAGTCGTGGAGCCAGTGGGGAGGAGGAGAGGCCTTAATCCCAGAGCCCACGTCACTAACCACTCTATTTCTTCTCTGCTGTTCAGAAAAGGTGGACAGGGCCTGGCAGAATTTGGAGGCCAAGAGACAGGACATCTGGTGCAACAGCCCTGGAATGAGGTGGAAGACAGGACACTGTCAGAGAGGGGGCAGCATATCAAAAACACTGTCAAGTTTTCCTGTCCTCAGAATATTTCCTTACCCATCTCCCTGGGACTACCAGGGTCTGACATTTCCTTATAGATGCGTCATAAAGGCTTTTCAGTCTTGAGGAGGGCTTTGTACTGAAAAAAAAATTCCCTTCGGAGGGTTAATACCTTAAACCTTAGCTGAGGGTACTGAACCACCTCCTGAGGATGAGAAAGGACCCGGAGTGGGTAAGAGCTGAGGGGTTCCAGGAAAGGTGCAGAGAGAGGAAATGGAAAATAGGAAAGAAACGCTACACCGACTTGGAAACTGAGTGTGGATTTAACTCTGCCAGGAATCAGGTGAGGGGGCCCTGGAATTGCACTTGGTGCCTTCATCTCTCCCCTCTCGTTACTTTCATTCCTCCCTACTTGTCTTCCTGGTCCTTTTCCTTTTATCTTCCCAGTTGATCGCGTATCTCTCTCTCCTGTCTGCTCCCATGAGGTGAGGGGTGTGACTCCAGAGGAAAGCAGACAGTGGCCTCTGTCACAAATGGCAAACAGTAAAACCTGCCGCTACTAGAATGAAGAAGGGTCCACGATGCGCCAGGCGTGAGGCACTGTTAAGATGTGTAGCAGGAATAAGATACAGTGTCTACCCCCAGGAGGCTCAGAGTCTGGTAGGACAGACAGGATACACATGAAGACACAGGCAAAGAAAAACCAGGAGAAGCACAGCGTGACGGTAACTGTGTGTGCCAACTTGGCCAGGCTACGGGGCCCTGCTGTTTAGTCAAACACTCGTCTGGACATTGCTGTGCAATAATTTGTGAATGTGATTAATATTCATAATCAGTTGACTTTAAGGAAAGCAGATTATCCTCTACAATGTAGATGGGCCTCAACCAAACAGTTGAAGGCCTTAAGAGTAAAGACTGAGGTTTCCTGAGGGAGAAGGAATTCTGTCTCAAGACTACAACATAAAAATCCTGCCTGAGTTTCCTATAGATTTAGGATTTAAGACTGAACATGAATGCACACCCAAATTTCCAGCCTGCCCTACAGATCTCAAACTTGCCAGCCCCTACAATCACCAAAGCCAATTCCCTAAAATAAACCTCAATCTCTCTCTCTCACTATACACAGATGTATCTTATTGGTTCTGTTTCTCTGGAGAACTCTGACTAATACACTAGTAAATAAGGGCAAGATCAATTATGCCGTCCATTTAAGAGGTTCAATGATTAGCAGCAGCTCTCTCCATTCCTTGCAACCAGACAAGTTCTGTCTCCAATTCCTAAGAGTATTCACTTACCTGATATTCACTCACTTTACATACATCAGTTGAAAGTCACTGGCTTTAGTTTGATAAGTTTAATAAATTCTTCTACATTATATACATAAGAGTTTATTCTATCACTTTCACTTGCTTTTCTATCTTTGATTTTTGGATTTCCTAGAAGCATCTCTATTGACTCAGTGAGAGTCTGACCAACATCATTACAAAAGTCTGTAAAATTTTTCTGCTACCAATAAAAGGCTCTGTCAACTTAGACACATTGTGTTCTACTCCTAATAAACAAAGTGTTTTCACTTAGAAATACTGTGTAGTTTGAAGCTTTTGTATGTTTATTCACCTGAAAAGATCTATTTTAATTCTAAATGTTTGTTATTTTCTGGAAGATGGTCATGGAGTTTTTTCCTTCTTTCTCCAAATCGTTTGGCAGTGGAGACACTGCCTTCAAACATCATACCTAGCTAATAGTATAGTGCTGGCATAAATCATCTCTGACTTACAGAAAACGTGTGTTAAAAATGTCAACTGCAGGGCCGGCCCCGTGGCTTGGTGGTTAAGTGCTTGCGCTCTGCTGCTGGCGGCCCGGGTTCGGATCCCGGGCGCACACCGACGCACCACTTCTCCGGCCATGCTGAGGCCGCATCCCACATACAGCGACTGGAAGAATGTGCAGCTATGACATACAACTACTGTGGCTTTGGGGGGAAAAAATAAAATAAATAAAATCTTTAAAAAAAATAAAACTTAAAAAAAAAAGTCAACTGCAAAGTACCCAGTGATAACGTCATGCTGCCCCTCTATTTTGGTGCGTGATACACACTAGACAGCAGGTGCTGATTTTCTCTGATACTCGAGATTGATGGCTTGTCCCTTTCTTAATATTCCCACCATCATTATGTTTAATCTGCATTCATCCACGACACACTGCAACTTGCTGATTTTATAACTACTCTGTATGTAAATAAAATGAGTAAGAAACACAAAACTCCGATGGATAACTTCTACCCTCTCATAAAATCAAGCCTGCTCAGCTGAACGTGCCTCTATCAAAACACAGGTGAAGTCTCACAGCTAGCTCTCAGGTGTGCATGCAGAGCAAGAAAGAGAACTCAAAATTCATATAAAATAGTAACTGTAGAGTCTATTTCATACACAAATCAGACAGTGCACTCCCAATTATTATAAATTAAAAGATTTCCAAATGGAGCAAAGTATAGAAAAGCTCTGTCAAGTTTATAAGACAACTGTGTGGTCAAAAGTTTTTCGCTCTCCCATGAAACATAATGTAAAGTACTTAAGAAGACATTTGTTTGTAAGGAAGCAAATCTCAGATATTATTTTAAACAATTAGTATCATTTCAAATATAAATTTCCTCTTTAATCATTTAATGAACATGTGTCCCATTAAAACATGCACAGATCAGTCATATACAGCATGCAGCATGCAGTAAATGGAGAGCAGAGGTTAATAACCTGGAAGCATAGGATCTGAGAATGTGAGAGCAAGTTAAAGACAAGAGTTCCTCTCCATTGTCACTGAGGGTCGAGAAGCACTGCTGCAGCGTAGAACAGTGAGAGTGGGGGAAATAGAGTTTGTCCAACACATACACATATCTCCGCAAGTGGCGGCAGGTATAACTGAAAGACAAAGGTAGAAGGAGAAAACAGAAAGAGAGGAGTTTTCCTTTGAAAAAATAAATTATTCTTAACGTCCTCAAAGCTTTCTGTGTATTTTCACTAGATAGTGCCCAGGAAAAAACAACTGTTCAAAGAGAATTTAAAAAAGACAAAAAGGTGGGGCCAGCCCCGTGGCTTAGCGGTTAAGTGCGCGTGCTCCGCTACTGGCGGCCCGGGTTCAGATCCCAGGCGCGCACCGACGCACTGCTTGTCCGGCCATGCTGAGGCGGCCTCCCACATACAGCACCTAGCAGGATGCGCAACTATGACATACAACTATCTACTGGGGCTTTGGGGAGAAAAAGGGAAAAAAAGGAGGAAGATTGGCAACAGATGTTAGCTCAGGGCCGGTCTTCCTCAGCAAAAAGAGGAGGATTGGCATGGATGTTAGCTCAGGGCTGATCTTCCTCACAAAAAAAAAAAAAAAAAGATAAAAGAGAAAACAAACAACCTGATTAAAAAATGGGCAGAAGACCTGAACACACACCTCTCCAAAGAAGATATACAGATGGTAAATGAGCATGTGAAAAGCTGCTCCATATCATATGTCATTAAGGAAATGAAAATTAAAACAACAACAGGATACCACTACACACCTATTAGAATGCCCAAAATCTAGAACACTGACAACACCAAATGCTGGTGAGGATGTGAAGCAACAGAACTCTCATTCATTGCTGGTGGGAATGCAAAATGGTACGGCCACTTTAGAAGATAGTGTCAGTTTTCTTACAAAACAAAACATACTCTTACCATACGATCCGGCAATCAAGCTCCTTGATATTTACCCGAATGAGCTGAAACTTTACATCCACACAAAAACCTGCACGTAGATGTTTACAGCAGCTTTTTTCATAATTGCCAAAACTTAGAAGCAACCAAGATGTCCTTCTGAAGGTGAATGGATAAATAAACTGTGGTACATCCAGACAATGGAATATTATTCAGCGCTAAAAAGAAATGAGCTATCAAGTCACGAAAAGACATGGAGGAACCTTAAATGCATATATTAGTAAGTGAAAGAAGTCAATCTGAAAAGGCTACACACCATATGACTCCAACTCTATGCCATTCTAGAAAAGGCAAAACCATGGAGACAGTAAAAAGATCAGTGGTCGCCAGGGGTTAGTGGGGAGGCAGGGATGAATAGGCAGAGCACAGAGGATTTTTAGGACAATGAAACTATCCTGTATGATACCATAATGGTAAATACATGTCATTATACATTTGTCAAAACCCATAGAATGTACAACACTGAGAGCAAAACCTCATGTAAACTATGGTCTTTGGGTGATGATGACGTGTCTAGGTAGGTTCATCAACTGTAACAAATGCTTCACCTCTGGTGCAGGATGTTGATAGCGAGGAGGCAGTGTGTGAGGAGGCAGGGAGTATATGGGAATTCTTTGTATTTTCTGTTCAATTTTGCTGTGAACCTAAAACCGCTCTTACAGAAAAAGTCTTATATTTAAAAGAAAAAAAAGATACATTGATGCGGAAAAGTCTCAAAATATGATAGTGTCATTAGTTAACCATATGAAATTTGCCTTGGTAGAATAAAGTGATGTGAGATATTTTCTCTTTACAGTATTACAAACAATTCCTGGAAGACAGGTAATAATACTACATTAATATGGAAGATGCCATGGTGGAGGGAACACTGATTAGGAATCAGAAAACTCTCAAATCTAGATCCAGCCCAGCCACTGGCAGCTTTATAATAGTAGGTATTTGATCTCGCTAAGCCTCAATTCCACAAATTGCAACACAGATGTAAAAGCTTTTAATTACTCCAAAATTTTGAAGCGCTATTACAAAAAAGTAAAATTATAAGTATTATTATTATTATTGTCGGAGCAATTTCACTTGTGCCACATTTCAGACCACTTATAATTAAATGGATTTTTTTAGTGAGTTCTGGAAAGGACTCCAAGACTCAATTTATCAAAGGAAAGCCAAGACTCAAGAAAACATAAAAACTGTGTTCCTTAAAAATGTGAATCACCACCACCTGAAACAAGTGATGGCAGTTGATATTATCATCAGTAAAGCACACATCATGTGTCTCCTGATATGATCACAGCAGACCGTAAATCTAATCCTTAGGAATTATCAGACAAATCCAAATTGAGGGGCATTCTACAAAAAAAATTGTTCTCTATTCTTCAAATGTTGAAAGAAAGACCAAGGGACTGTTCTGAATTAAAGGAGACAAAGGAGAACAACTAAATGGAATATGTGATTCTGGGACTGGATCCCAGACTAGGGGGCTAAAAAGGCATTTTTTTTCCTAGAAAGAAAATTAGTGGGGCAAATGACAAAATTTGAGTGTAGATTAGACAATAGTATTTTCTCAATGTTAATTTCCTGATTTTGATAAATGTCCTTGTTTTTAAGAAATACACACTGGAGTTCTTGGTGGTAAAGGTACATCATGTCTATAAACTTATTCTCAAAGGTTTCCAAAAAAAATAGAGACAAACAAGGGTACAGCAAATGTAAAATTTTAACATTTTGGAAATCTAAGTAAAAGACAAATGAGAAATCTTTATACTATTTTTGCCAGTCTGCAATTTCAAGATAAAAGGTTTTAAAAAATGAATACAATATTAAAAACATCAAAAACTAATTTGTTTTTAATCTAAAAAATAAAGAAAACAGAACTAGTCTTTCTGATATGCTGAATAATATCCATTTTAAGACTATCGGATTCCCATCTAGAGCCCTAAAATGTCATCCTGACCTCTACACTTAAAGCCGAGGACATCAGTAAAACTAGCGCGTGGGAAGTAAGCAAATGTGGTCTGGAGCTATCCCATAAAAAACAGTCACTGTGACTTAAGAGTTGCACTTTCATAAAAAATAAAATCTCTTTAGTGCCTTCTTAAATGAAAATGTCCAAGATTATGCAATGTATAGTTCTGAAATGTTATTTGATATGGTTATGCTTCACCAAAGTATGAAAATGTTCTGTCCTAGAACAACATTTAAATCTAAAAGGCCCAAAAACCACAAGCAAAATAGTGATGCTTAAAAAAGACCCAAGAGTCAGGCTTTCTAATAAAGTATTTTACAGTACTGTGACAATAAAATTACAAAATTTTCATAGCAACGTTTTACTAATTTATTTTTTTAATTATTTATATGCTTAATGAACTTTTTTAAAAAATGAGATTACCAGGGGCAGGTTAAACTTTATGGACTACCTACAATATTCTGTGTACCCCTTTCCAATCTCCATTTTTCTTTCATTCTTTCTTTGTTTCTTTTTTGGAAAAGCTTGATAGCAGATGAACTAGTAGATACAAAATAGTAAGAAATTAAATAATCAATGTTTACGATCTCTATGAAGAAAATTACAAAAATTTACTGTTGGGCATAAAAGAAGTCTTGAATAAATGAAGAGACACTGGCATGTTTCTGGATGGGAAGACAAAATATTATAAAGGATGCTATTATCCTCCACAGATTCAAAATCTCAACAAGAATATCTGACTTGGACAATGTAACTCTCTCATAGTGGTTCCTAAATTTCTTTTATTTAAGTGTCCATTTTAAAAGTCAATAAAAGATATGGATCCCCTTACAGAAAAATGTACCAAGTCATATATACACAAATTATATAAAATTTCAAGATCTTTACAGGGCCCCCGAAGCCCATTTATAGCATCTCTATGCCCCAGATTCATGAAGTCAAGTATTCAGCTCCTGTGCAGAAGAAGAAATAGGTAAAAGACCCAAGAAGACTTGGAAAAAGAAGAGTAATCAGAAGGAATTTAACCTTATGCTATTCACCTACATAAGGCTGTAACAATAAAAGTGAGTGGGACTGGAAGAAGAACAGATATATGAATCAATATAATAGCAAAGAAAACTCCCAAATAGAAGCTAGTATGCGATAAAGGTTGCATTTAAATTTTGGGAGAGGGATTTTTCATATCTGTCTCTGGAAAAACACGTGATATATTTGCAAAAAAATCAGACATTTATCTTACACAGCTAATCACTAAATTCCAAACCAATTAGGGTTGAATGTAAGAAAAGGATCCACCAAAGAAGCAGGATAATCAAAGAGAGAAGCGGGAGACGTGGCCACAAGGAAAAGGATTAGTCGATGTGACTTTATAAACATTTAAAATATCAAAAAACAGCATCAATAAAATTAAAAGGCAACATGTATATTTATAACATAACAGTCAGTTTCTCCTTGTGTCTATAAAGAGCTCTTCGAAATCAATAAGTGAAAGATGAAAAACACAACTGATAAATGAACAAAATGTACACACTGGTAATTCATAAAATATACAAGCAATCAACATTTGAAAAACAATTTACTCTCACCAGTGATTAAAAAGCAAAACTATAAGAATGAAATATCAACTTCTGGTTATCAAATTGGAAGATGTTTTTTAAAAAAAAGTTAATGGGGATGGCAAGAATACAGGAATATTGACATTTCGTGCACACTTTATTGAATGTAAATTGGGCAATGTTTCTGGAAGGCAACAAAAAACTGATAAATCATCAAAATGTACATTACTTTTGACCCAATAATTCCATTTCTATGAAACTATTCTAGTACTCTCTTTAGCTTTATTGAAAAAAAAAAAAAGCAAAACAACAATAAAAACTAATTTCCTAGGGTCTAGAATTAAGATTTGGGTCTCCATATAATTCACTTGTTTTTCTAGATATCAAGTTAGTGTAAGTCTAGTCACAGAAGTGAATTATGGGGCAAAGACAAGGAGTTAGCATAGACAGAGGCCCAAAAGTAGATTTGGGGGATAATTTGTCAATACATAGGACTTCAACTAGTATTCTTTTGCTTATTCAGTGTAGGTTTTCTGAGCATTTACTAAAGGATAAACATCATTCTACACACTTGGGATTCAGTGGTACAAAAAAAATAGACATGGGTTCTGATCTCAGGGAACATACATTTGAATAGAAGGAGAAGTGAATAGAGGGAGATTGAGAATAAGTGAGTAAAAAAAAAAAAAGAAATAATTTCAGTTAATGAAATAAAGAAAATACGATAAAAGGTGGTGGGAGAGGGGCTACTTTGGACTGTTAGGAAAGGTTTCACCAATAGAATGACATTTGAGCTGAGAAATGAATGCCTAGAAGAATGAATGCCTACAATCTCAACCTCTCAAGTATTTCATAACATTATGAACTAATTTACATTCTCTATAAACTAAGAACATCTGACATTTCAACTGAAAGAGATATTAATAAACTTTAACAGGGCTCAGACGTGACTAAGATACTGAGTTTTTGCAGTGGATGGCACTAGACAATGAGGATGCCTAACGGGGAGCTGTGATTTCAGAATCACAGGGCCGGAAGGCCCAGGAGGTCATCTTGTCCAATCTTCTACCCTCAGCAGAATGTCTTTCTAAGTACCCCTGGCAAGATGTTCATCCTGCTCTTACTAGACATCTTTAAGCAAAAGAGAACTCTCTAATTTGGCAAACAGCCCCACTCCACAGATAGTAAATCTAACAATTAGAAAACCGTTTCTTATAATAAGTCAAATTTCTACCCAGTTATGACATCTGGAATTAGACACACAAAGTCTAACTTTTTCTCTACATGATAGCCTTTAAATACATGAAGAAGCTGTGAACCTCTTAATTTTTTCTTCTCTGATTGATATTAAACATTTGTTCCTTCATCTTTCACGGGCTGTTGTTTCTGAATTCTCCGTCAGTC
The DNA here is from genome assembly GCF_057802395.1 of Ceratotherium simum simum. Lineage (NCBI taxonomy): Eukaryota > Metazoa > Chordata > Mammalia > Perissodactyla > Rhinocerotidae > Ceratotherium > Ceratotherium simum. The sequence goes on from NC_141913.1 coordinate 38,251,802, forward strand.
TTATTCTTCTCCTTTGAATATTCACATTGATTAATATGCTTCTCAGCAATGTAAGAAGGGCAGAGAGGAGTACATTCTCACAGACAGTATTTAGAATTGCTGGTACATGGTGATAATAAAAAAGCAGACCAACTTTTAGTCGGTTTTATTATAGTTTTAAAATTCTTTACAAACATAGACAATACATTCCCTTATTGCCTGAACCACTGATATCATCTCACCCTTAGGATGCCACTGGTTATCTTAACATATGGCAACAAAAGTGAACACATTATTCTAGATGTGGTGTGTTTTGGGCAATGATGAGAAAATTATATGCTATCAGTATAGCTTAAAATTATATATATTTAGGGGCTGGCCCCGTGGTGTAGCGGTTAAGCGCGTGTGCTCTGCTGCTGGCGGCCCGGGTTTGAATCCCGTGCAAGCACTGATGCACTGCTTGTCAGGCCATGCTGTGGCGGCGTCCCATATTAAAGTGGAGGAAGATGGGCACAGATGTTAGCCCAGGGCCAGTCTTCCTCAGCAAAAAAGAGGAGGATTGGATGGATGTTAGCTCAGGGCTGATCTTCCTCACACACACACACAAAATATATATATATATTTAAAAACTAAAATTATGGTGCAGCCTCTATGGAAAACGGTATGACGATTCCTCAAAAAATTAAAAACAGAAATATCCTATGATCCAGCTATCCCACTACTGGGAATCTATCCACCAAACCTGAAATCAACAATCCAAAGAGGCTTACACACCCCTATGTTCATTGCAGCATTATTCACTATAGCCAAGAAGCGGAAGCAACCCAAGTGTCCCTCGACCGACGATTGGATCAAGAAGATTTGGTATATATATACAATGGAATACTACTCAGACATAAGAAAAGACAAAATTGTCCCATTTGTAACAACATGGATGGACCTGGAGGGTATTATGTTAAGTGAAATAAGCCAGAAAGAGAAAGACAAACACTGTATGATCTCACTCATATGTGGAATATAAACAAACACATGGACAGAGAAAACCGTACTGTGGTTACCAGGGGCAAAGGGGGTGGGCGATAGGCACAAGGGGTGAAGGGAGACATGGATATGGTGATGGACAAACAAAAATGTACAACCAAAATTTCACAATGTTATAAACTATTCAGACATCAATAAAACAAAAAAACTAAAATTAAATCAAAAAGAAAAACCCTCTCAAATTGAAAACTGAAACAAATGAATTTAACTGTATATTAAGTGATGATAAAACTACACAAAGAACTGCTCTGAATAACTTTAAAATATAGAATTGATCATACATACTCAGTGGGATATATTCTAAGGACAAAGACAAAAAAATCCTAAACTTCACTCATTTAGTAGTAATACTAATATTATTCTGAAACAATTACACGTATATATAGACACAGAGACATACATATATGGTGGAATAAAGAGAAAAAATATATTAATGATGTTCAAAGAATCAAATCAGAATTTATGTTAAATAATCTTAAATCTGAATCAGAACCAAAAGTATGAACTATCTTTTTTCCTCTTCAAGAATTTATATTTTCCTAGCTTTGTCCACCCAAGAGACCTAGAAGAAACGACAAACTCCTTAGTGATTAGCACTCCTATCACCTACCAACCAGACTATGGTTTCTAAATATCATTCACACTAAAAGAAACCAGAGATCCTCAGAAGAACAGCTGTTTCTAGGTCTGAGACAGGAAACGTGCGAGACGAGCCTGAGATATTCTATAGGCCTAAGAGCAAGGAAGCAAAGAAACTATCAAAGACGAACGGAGTCCTATCGAAAGGACATAGCAATAACATAAGAGGTCTCCCATTGGCCAAAGATGGCACAATCAGAACTCAAAAAGAATAATTACCCTGCAAGTGACTGAAACACATAGAATACATACAAAAATCCAAGAATTCATAATAAAATAAAACAAACAAAAAACAAAACTGCATTACTTACTACGGAAGGTAACAAGGACACCAATCTCTTTTTCTGAAAATTAAATATTAAAGGGAAAGAATTAAGCATTAATCCTGTCTTTCCAACTAAACCTAATTGGAAAAAAGAATTCTACCTAAAAAATGTGCATGTAATATTATACTTAAAAATTTTCCTTTTGGCAGCCTGTAATGAAACAACTAATTCAGTCAAAGATCTAAACCATCACATGAAAGAACACTCATGAAATTCAGAATGAAGGGATCAGGTTCTCATCACCTGAACCCACAGATCAATCTTAGTATCTCCAGGATAATTAGATATTATGTATCTCCTAATTCTATGCAATATGAAATATGCAGGAACGCTTATGGAGTATTTTTGCCAAAATGACTGAATCTGAATGATCTATTCTCTCGAGTTAACTTTCATTTTACGGGATAAATCAGTGATAGGGAAACAAACTAAAGGACGAGGGAAGAAGCAAACAGACAAACCCAGTATGTGGGATATTCCATAAGACAAATGACCTGTTGATCAACTAGTCAAAGTTGTGAGTTTCAAAAAAAAAAAAAAAAGAAAGAAAGAAAGAAGAAAAAGATTTAGATCTGGGATCAGCAACTTTTTTCTTAGAGGGTCAGATAGTAAATATTTTAGGTTTGTGGGCCATACTGTCTCTTGTACAACTACTTAACTCTGCAGTTCCTGTCAGAAAGTAGCCACAGACAAGATGTAAATGTATGGGCATTGCTGTGTTCTAATAAAACTTTATTTACAGAAATCCTGACTCTGTTCTAGATTGAAATAACCCTAAGAGACATGACTAATCAAATGTAGCGTGAGGACCTTGCTTGGATCCTTCTGAACTAACAAAAATAAACAGGTATTTTTTAGATAATCAGGCACAATGTGAATATGGGTTTGATATCAGATTTTAATATTAAGGAACTATTATTAATTTTCTTGGGCAGACATATTAAATAATCAAACCAAGGTAAACAGTTAATGGGTGCTACAAGTGAGAACTAAAAATAGGAAGACTTCACTTGATCAGATAGGTAAAGGAAGTTTTCCCTATAAAAGTAATGATTCCCTATAAAAGTAATGATTCAGCCAAGATTTAAAGGATGAATTAAGCAGGAAAAGAATTACAAGCAGAAGGAAAAACATAGACTAAGGATCTGTGCTGCAAGGAAACATGTCTCTTTTGCAGGAGTAAAAGACAACAGTGTGGCAGGAGATGATCTTGGAGAAGAAAGGTAGATGGGGCCAGATTACAGAAGAGTTGTGCCTTTATCCTGAGAACAATGGGAAGCATCTGAAGTGTACTAAGCAGAGGCGTTAGGATGAGATCTGCATTTTGAAAGGATCAGTCTGGCTGCAGATTGATGAGGCAAGAGTTGGTAACAGACCTGTTAGAAAGTTACTGCAGTAGAGCAGGAGCTAAGGCATGGGGTAGAGGAGAGAAGCAGATGGATTTGAGAGAGTTATTGACAAGACTCCGTAATGAATTGGATATGGTGGATGAAAGGGAGTGTCAAAAATGACTCCCAGGTTTCTGGCTTGCATAAAAGGTGATGTCATTCGCTGAGGCAAGGAACAGGCAAGAGGATTAGGGAGGGCTGGAAAGGGCAAGATTTCCATTTTGGACATGTTGAGTTGGAGATGACTCTGAGAAACCTGAAAGACGATGTATCAAGTATCTGATTGAACAAAAAGCTCACAGAGGTCCGAGGATAGGTCTAGCCTGGATATGTATGTTTGGGAGTCATCTGTACATAGATGACAGTGGCTGAGATCTCCTATGGAAGGAGTAGAGAGAAGAGAAGGGGGTCTAGGAGTGACCTTGAGAAATGCCAACATTTAATAGTGTTATACGATCATGTTAAATCTAGATAGAGGAAGATAAGCCTTCACTGAATTTTGAGGCATGGCCAAAAAAACAAATCCAGGAGGAGGATGAGGAAACCAAGAAGAGACTGTTTTGAGGATAGAGTAGTTAACAGTGCCAAAAGTAAGAGGGCAAATAAGACAGAAAAAACGGCCATTGGATTTAGCAATATGGAAGTCATTGGTGACCAACAGTCCTTTTTTTCCAGTAACATCAAAAAATACATCATCATTAAAACATAACCCCAGATATAAGACTTCTAATCGTTAATCCCACTGATTAGCTCATTTACATGCATTAAATATCATTAAGTTTCCAGGGAAGATTTTTGCAAACCAAAAATTTATATAATAGCTCACACACACAATTTTACACAGCATAAAACTCCCAATACAATGTGAATATCTAAGGATATCCAAGAAAACAAGCAAAGAAAAATCTGGGACGAATGTCAGGAAACTACACAAGAGTGGTGGAAGCACAAACCTTGAATCATTTAACTCCCTGGCAGCAGAAGCCATTTTTCCTGGAGCTAAATCTACTGCCAGCAATGAAGATCCTGGGAATCTCTAGAATGAATGATTAACAAACTGGCCCAAACACTGGAAAATACATTGAAAGGAACAATCCATTACTAGCTCAGAAGGGATGAAATGACCTAATATCCCACTGCCAGATCTAGAAAGTAATCAAGATTGTAATAATAATAAAAAAGGACCTCTTCAATAGTATAACATTACTATAATATAAACTTCTTTTCTGTGATCTGTTTTATCTCAGTTGCTGAAGAAATTTAAAATAAGAAAACTCCCTAGATTTGCAGCACAACAAAACATTTTAATCAATTAGAATTTATACTATCATTGATATGGAAATTTAACCAAATTTTCCGATTTGAAAATCTTCCAATAAGCACCTAAATTAGCTACTTATTTTGGGATATAAATACATCAATAAAGACCTAAAATGTGAACATTTTTAGAAACTTAAAAGATAGCCAAATATTTTAGATAGCAATTTTACCATGTTTTTGCCAAATAACATGCCTACTGATTTTAAAATATTTATTATAATCAGATATAAATTTGGTAGTATCTATAGGATTAATCATATTATCTTTTAGGGACAAACTTTATTTCCAAGAATGTTTTTAAGAACTTCAACTTTGTCTTTGAAGACTTGATCACAGTTTACTTTATAGAATCTCGTTCTCCTCTTTATAGAAAACAAAGTAGTTAAAGGCATTGATTTTCACCAAAGGGGACAAGGCACTTGAAAATAATCTTTTTTTAAGTTTTGTAAACAGTAAGGGTCATACGCACCAGATGTCTAAAAATATTAGACTAAGCAGATGGAAACTTACATGGTACTCATTAAGTATAACATTGTCCCTCGTTTTAAAGAGGATGTTACAATCTATATTTACAGGTGTGGATAAACAGATTCATCTATGACCAGCATTCCTTTTGACACGGCATATGTACAAAAACATATCTTTGACTTTGGACAATGCAACTATTCGAAAAGAATGTTGTTATGGCTCTCCACTACAGACATTTGCTCTGCAAACGCCCAATATGGCCATGCAGCAACGTGGGGCTGGCTTGGTTCCCAACTATATACAGTTATGCTATATGGCTTGAAGTTGTATTTCAACATGTTAATAGCATGTTGTTGTCTGCTCTACTTGTGGTCTAATAAGCAAGGTCTAAAAATCCACAAATGCAGACATTCATTCCAAGTTCCTTTCTAACACTTTCTTTTCATGAACTTAGTGTTAGGAAGGAGGGAACACGGATGGAAATTTCATAAGGAAAGAAAATTTACTTGCAAATACTTTCTTGATTGGATTTGTTTACAATTTCTATTTTAAAAGAAGCATTTCAATATGTCATTGTGTTCCTCCTTGCGCCAAGGGAACTGGTGGATTGACAGAGCACACGTGAAAATGGTGACTCCCACAGACACCAAATTGGTTCCAGTGGAGGTGGAGTTGATGGAAGGAAAAAAAGACCTAAAGCACATGCTTATTACAGAAATAACTATCAAAGACACAGAACTCAGCCTGAAAATTTTTAATTTACCTTTACACATCATTTGGAGAAATTAAGAGACTTACTTTTAAAAATCTAGTCTCTAGAGAACATTAATGATGACTATATACTAGATTCAAAAGTGTTCCTCAGTCCACACACATCTGTCTACACTGAATAATGTGGGGTATAAACACTAAGAATGAAATGGAAAGACTGGGTAATAAATAGGTATAAAATAGCATATTCAGCACATTTTATGATCATCAAAAAGCTTGCTCACTTCTAAAGTTAATTATATTTTACAAACTCCCTCTTGACAAAATGGCACAGAAACATTTATAGCCATTGTAAAATTCTTCTGAAAAATCCGAGTTCTAAGTCTTGATTCTTCAATACACATGCCACAATTATGAGATCAGTGAAGTCAGATAATCTGGAGCCATGAAAAAAGGCCAATTCTGCTCAGACAGATTAAATATTTATGTCACATCCTTTCTATAGTAGAGCTGAGAAAATACACGATAAAATGTTATATACAATTTTAGAGTTGAAAATCTATTGAGGTCATTAAAAAATAAGAACAAGTCTTCAAATATAGAAATTATGCTAATAACTCATCATCATAAGACCATCTTGTAGTCTTTTTCAATTGCGGTCATGGATATACACTGAAACATCCACACTCCTTCACTCTTTCACCCACATGGGTGTGGTGACACACACTAAACCCACATCTGTGAGCTGGCAGGCAAGGATTAAGGGTGCTGTCTGTTACAGGGATGTGGTCATCATGAAATTGAAGCTCACTGGCGTAGGTGGGTGGAGATGAAAAGCCTGACCCTGGTCTCACCAGATCAATGCTCTCATCAGCCTAACTGAAGTATTAGCCTTGCTGCCATAGTAACTGACAGACACATCAGGACACCTTTTCCTGGGAGAAGAGACGTGTTTTTTTGCCTCTGGGTCTTTGCACCTGCTGCCAACTCTCTGGAGACGCTCATTCCATCTCCTGTCCTTCCGGCAAACTCCTCCTCCTCCATTCTTTAAGTGGGACTCTTCTATGAGGCTTTCCCCAATTGCTTCAGGCACATTTTGGTGCTTTCCCTTCTAGGTTCCCATTGTGCAATGTGCTTACTGCCAATATACGACCTAACAAAAGATATTTGTAACTGTCTTTGTATCTTCCCTCTCAACCGTAACCTCTTTGAAGGCAGATCCTGAATTTTTATTTTTGTTTCTCTAGCACCCAGCAACGTGCGTGGCATTAAGAAAGCACAATATTTATTGATTCACTAGAGGAAAACTGACAAAAATTAATGTTCCATATTCAATGATCCACAAGTTATCTTGTTTATACTAGTTTCTATGCATTTATACTACACTGACAATCACATTTTAGGCTGGGCTGGGATTCAGAGTCATAACCATAAACATAAAATTACTTCCTTCCTTAGGAGTGAGCAAAGGTCTATAAATCACTGGCAACAGGAACTTACACAATAACTTTTCTCTAAGGCCGTAACTGCTAATTTTTAAAAATCTTACAAGAACCCCATGATTTGTCCACTTTGCAGAAGTGCAAGAGATTCAACCATTTTAATCACCTCCACTCCCCAACCAAACAAAAACTTTCTATTTTCCTTCCATGGGACAGAGAACTGGAACAATATGATTAAGTTCAGAGTTGGCCATCCTGAAATAGTTCTGAAGACCTTACTAGCTACCACTTTATTCATTCTGTGAATTATTTTACATTATTTTGGAATAAATTAGCAACAATCTACCAACTTATAGAACTAGGCGCCTTATGAAAGGCTTCATATCCTTTTTAAGACAGAAGGTGTAATTGTTGGATATAGGAAATGGGCAAGATGAGACGAAAGAGAGCAAGAAGTAAAGGGGGGAAAAAAACTTATTGTGGAAAGACAGACCAAATGGCTTCTTTGGTGACCATTCACAGATGAGAAAACAGGGTGCAAGGAAGACCTACATCATGATGGAAGAGTCATAGGTGCTTATTTAAATCTAGCATCTGAATAAACAGTTATTAGTTCTTTGACTCTTCTCATCTCTATTTGGAATATAATCCACAAGAAAATTAACCAATGGTTACCCATCAAGCAGTTTATAATCTAGCTGAAGATTCAAGACATAAACATACTAAAAAATCAACAAGAAAACAACCTAAGACATATCATAATTCCATATACATTAATGCATCACTTAACGATGGGGATACAGCCTGAGAAATGCATCGTTAGGCAATTTCATCATTGTGCAAACATCATTGAGTATACTGACATAAAACTAGATGGTATAGACTACTACACACCTAGGCTCTATGGTACTAATCTTATGGGATCACCATCATATATGTAGTCTGTCATTGACTGAAACGTCATTATGCAGTGCATGACTGTATCTACTAATTGAGAAAATAATAAATCTATGACATTAAAAGGTATAAGAATAGGGACAGAAGAGAGTACTGTGGACTAGAAGAGAGTACTGTGGACTAGAAAGAATTAAGTATCAAGAGAAAAATATTAAGTAGGTATTAGGGGTTGAATTATATCACCCCAAAAGATATGTTAATGTCTAACTCCCAGTACTTCAGGATGTCACCCTATTTGGAAATGGGGTCACTGCAGACATAATTAGTTAAGATAAGGTTATACTGGAGTAGGGTGGGCACTTAATCCAGTATGATTGGTGTCCTTCTAAGAAGAGAAGAGACAGCCAGAAACACACAGTGAGAAGACAGCCAGAGCAGAAGCAGAGAGTGGAATGATGCATCTATAAGCAGAGGAATGCCAAGACGGGCCAGCAAACACTAGGAGCTAGAAGAGAAAGGAAAGATTCTCCTCTGCAAGTTTCAGAGGAAGCATGGCCTTGCCAACATCTTGATTTTGGACTTCTAGCCTCCAGAACTGTAAGATGATAAATTTCCGTTTTAAGCTCCCCGTTTGTGGTGCTTTGTTACAGCAGCCCTAGGAAACTAATACAGTGGGCAAGCTGTGTCCATTCAATTGGAAATGACCTGACTACGACGTGGTACAGTCATCACAACCCCTTCCCCGCAGGCTCAGTGGACTCTCCTCTCCTTGGGCTGGGCGAGTGGACTAGATGCTGGGGAAACACGTGGTTGGCAGGCGAGGGGAGAACAGCAGCAGTGGATGGGCCTTTCTTCTGCTCGTTTCAATTTCATCATCACTTAAAATGGAGGACTCAAAACAGGAAGAAATCTTAAAGATCATCTAGCTGTTCTCAGCCATTTTCCTGCTACTGGTATACTGACGGATGCATTACTCTTTTAACACACTCCTGTGTACAGCTTCCAAGGAGCTGGCTCTACCTGCTCTCTTTTCCTTCCCACTCTAGAAACCATAATGGCATGCAAGAGGATTAAAGGAATGTTTACAGGTTAATTTGGAATCCATTCTAATTTATATTACAAGAGAACAATTACTCCATCATTAGAAACAAATTACCTGCAAGATATCTTATACCTCCCTAGAGAAGAGATATTAAATTCTCTGACCTGCCAATTTAAAGAAGCTCCCCGTCACTATCACCTCATCTGGTCTTCAATTCCACTTATCTCAAATCCCCTGGTTCATTTGTTTACCTGCCTATTATCTGTGTCCTTACTCAGCAATCCCCCAAATGTCTGGTCTAGTGGGAAGAGAAGTAAAGAGTCAATTAATTACGGCATAGCATAATATTAAAAATGCCATGAATACATGGCAGCGGGTAGTGGAGAGGGGGAGAAGATCCAAACCTAAGTGGGGAGAGGGGAAAAAGGGGTCTCAGAGGAAGTACCAGCTAGGCTGAGACCTGAAAAATGAAGAGGAAGAATAACTACACACATAATCTCCGACTTGGTAGTACTCTTTAAGAACAGTATTAGAACAAAGCAGATTTTCTAAAAACGTTCCTCCAAACTACCTTCACATTCAAATCATGAATTTTAAGTATTCTTGATGTCTTCTCAGAGTACTTCAGTGTTTCCAAGAACATGTGCTATAACTTAGAACAATATAAACAAAGGAGCAGAGAGCCCCAATCTTCTCTAAAATGGCAAGACTTGCACATGAGGTATATTCAAAATCGGTTGTACAAATTTTTATCCTCCAGAAAGGAGAGCGATTTTTCCTTCACACTTCAACTGTGTATAGGTGCTGACTTATTTTAAACCCAAGTGATTCTGTCTCTTTTCAGCATACTTCTTCACATAAAAAATGCTTTGATGTTTATAATCTATCGTTTCAACACTAAATCAACTTATAAGGGTAGAAATGTGGCTTTAATAATTTGCAGTTGTGACTTCTGTATTTCAGATGGTAATCATCTCAAGAGAGACCACCACCAGGGCAGAAATCCGGAGGAGAAAGGAATGGAGAAGGGACAAGGATGCTTGTGTCCTCTTCAGGATACAAGGCTGAAGATCAGAGGCACAACTGGAGGGCAATGTTTCACAGTGTCCCTGTACATTTGATGGTTAAGTCAATCTCTCAAAAAAGGGGACAAGGAATTCAAACATTTGCCAATTTTGTCATTTTTCTTTAATTAAATTTCTCTTTTATCCTTTACTAATTCTCATAGGTGGTAACTATGCAAGAGATTGTTGGCAAAAGGCTCATCTCCACAAATTCTTTTAAAAAATCAACTGCCAGTGTGCCGCAGTTGCCAAATTCAATGGAGAAAGGATAATCTTTTTGACAAATGTTGCTGGAATAATGGTATATCTGTGTGCAGAAAATGAACATTGATTCATACTTTGTACCATATACAAAAATGAACTCGAAGTGATTTACAGACCTAAAGGTAAAACCTGAAACTATAAAACTTCTAGAAGAAAACATTTGTGGCCTTGGGTCTCCTTCTAGGAGAAAATTTTTGTGGCCTTGGGTTAGGCAAAGAGTTCTTAAGTAGATATCCAAAGTATGATTCATAAAAGAAAAAAGTGATAAATTGGACTTTATGAAAATAAAAAATTTCCGCTCTTTGAAAGATGCTGTTAAATGAAAAGACAAGCCACTGACTGGTAGACATATCTTTACAAAACACATACTTGTAAAAGGACTTGTATCCAAAATATATGAAGAACTTTCAGAAGGCAAAAATAAAAAGCCCAAACAACCCAATATAAAAAAGACAAAAATTGTGAACAGACGTTTCACCAAAAAAGTTATATGGATGGCAAAAGAGCACATGAAAAGATGTTCATCATTACTAGTCATTAGAGAAATGCAACTTAAAAGCACAAGGAGATACCATTACATATCTATTAGAACAGCTTTTACAAAAAGATAACACTAATTGTTGGTGAGGATGCAGAGTAACTGGAACTTATGCATTGCTAGTAAGAATGCAAAATGGTACAGTCACTTTGGAAAAGAGTTTGGCAGTTTCTTACAAAGTTAAACATACACTTACCATACGACCCAAAAACACCACTCCTAGGCATTTACCCAAGAGAAATGAGAGATTATGTTCCAAAAGCTTTATACAAAATTCTCTATACAAATATTTACAGCAGTTCATGCATAACTGCCCCCAAATGAAAACAATCCAAATATCCTTCAATGGGTAAATGGACAAACAACAGTGGTATCCATACCACAGTACTCAGTACTCAGTAATACACAGGAATGACAAACACAACAACGTGGATACAGGTCCAGACTCAAAAGACTACATACTGTATGATTTCATTTATATCACAATCTGGAAAAGAAAGAACTATAGGAACAGAAAGGAGCTTGGGTGGGTGGAAGGACTGAACAGAGAATCTTTAGGGAGATTAAACTTTTCTCTATCTTAACTGTGGTGGTAGATACAGCATGATATGTATGTGTCAACTCAACAAACTATACATTAAAAAAGGGAAGTTTAGGGGGGCGGCCCTATGGCCAAGTGGTTAAAATTCCACACGCTCTACTTCAGCGCCCTGGGGTTGACGGATTCGGATTCTGGGTGCAGACCTACTCCACTCATCAGCCATGCTGTGGAGGCATCCCACATACAGAATAGGAGAAGATTGGCACAGATGTTATCTCAGGGCGAATGCTCCTCAAGCAAAAAAAAAGAGGAAGATTGGCAACGGATGTTAGCTCAGGGCAAAATCTTCCTCAACAAAACAAAAAAAAGGGAAGTTTTCCGTATATAACAAAACAATTTTTTCAACTATCCTAAAAAATTTAAAATGACAATCACTTATGGTGAAACATTAGCCAATGCCAGTCAAATATACCAACTGTATTCAAGGAAAGAAGAAAATTAGACTATAGATTCCAAGCTCAGTTCTATGCATCCTATTCAAGCACAGACCATTCGTCTTTGTAAAAACATTTCATATCAAGCTCTTTATAATCTCTGCACACTTTTAAAGTTTCTTATTCCATGCCGTCATCAAAAATTTCTTACTATTCTCAAAACAGTACTACTATCAGACATCTGGGAACAAAACCAAGCGTTTCCTGCTATGACAGAAACTTAACATGTCACCAAAATGAAGTATACTGAAGTTAGATAAGTATCAAGAAAAGCTTACCACACCCTAAGTACTACAGCAATGGCTCATTCCACATCAATCTGTGCACTGGCCCCAAACAAACAGAAGACTTATTAGAGAAGAATTATTTCTAGAGGTCTTAATGGAAGTCAGAGGAAATAGTCAATGAAACACTAAATATTTAATTCAAAACACTCAGTATGCTTGCTTTGGTAGCCTGAGACATATGCCTTATAATTAATAAAACAGATTTTCTCTATAAGAATCTACATTCTATCTTTTAACAGATAAAACTCTATAGAAGGCAGAGACCAAGAGAGAATAAATAGTAGAACCAAGTAGAAAAACTCAATAACCTATTTGTAGAAATAAATAAAAGACAAAAGAGAACGTTTCTATATTACAAATATATAAGAAAATGCACAGAATTTAAACAACCAAATGGAACAATTATTAGTTTTCTTGTGTGTGAGGAGATCAGCCCTGTGCTAACATCTGCCAATCCTCCTCCTTTTTTGCTGAGGAAGACTGGCCCTGGGCTAACATCCGTGCCCATCTTCCTCCACTTTATATGGGATGCTGCCACAGCATGGCTTGCCAAGCAGTGTGTCGATGCACGCCTGGATCCAATGCACGGATCCAAACCGGCAAACCCTGGGCCGCCGCAGCAGAGCACGCGCACTTAACTGCTTGTACCACCGGGCCAGCCCCACAAATGGACCTATTATTTATTAAAAAAAAAAAAAAAAAAAAAATTGTGGCCAGCCCCTGGCATGGTGGTGAAAGTTCCACGCGCTCCACTTCGGCCACCCAGGTTTGCAGGTTCGGATCCCGGGCACGGACTTACACCACTCGTCAGCCATGCTGAGCCGGCGACCCACATACAAAATAGAGGAAGACTGGCATGGATGTGAGCTCAGGGCTAATCTTCTTCAAGCAAAAAAAGAAGCAGATTGACAAAGGATGTTAGCTCAGGGAAAATGTTCCCTTCTAGTCTCTCACCAAAAAAAAAAAGCAAACAAAAAAAACACTGACTTCACTAATAATACTGAAAGAATGCTAGTATTCTAATGTCCAACATCTATCTTCTAGATAGATGTAACATGTTAGAATACACTGCCTTTTGAGAAGTTCCGGGAACCTCAAGATCAACCTCATTATTTCATCATTTCAAGAAATGTTTTCTAATTTTCATCTTAATTATTTATTCATATAGGTATGTACGTATGCATGTATTTAAAGTAATGGGACCCTTTCTTCAAATGAAATCTGATGTGCAAGTGCAACATGTAAAACAGGTTATAGTAGAGAAGAGCAGCTCTGGGAGGAGTAAGGTGGCCTGAGAGCCCTGGCTGCTCATGAGGCCACCACCAAGGAAAACAAGAGATCTACAGGAGAACAAAACACAAAACAAAAAACCAGAATTGCTGCATCTTGGATTTGGGAGGGACCTTACTATACGTAATGTTCCATTAGTCTCTTCCATGGTGCCTTCAAAGATAGGCAACCACTGTTGACTAGCTTAAGTTACCTTAGTCCTTTCCCAGGTTAAGCTGAAACACAGGTCATAGCTACACTGTTCTATGTGAAAGACACTGAAATACACGAAACAGCTACCACACCCCTTGTAGTTATTAGCATCAGCACACCCACTTTGCAAACAGAGCAGGGTGGAGTGAATCTCTTTGTGTCTGGTTCCTCTGAGTCTGTGGCTGTCTAGATCCAGCTATAATGACACAAACAACCACTAACATGCCTCCTACTGTACTAGCACTTCCAGAGCTGAAAAATTACCAGAAGAACCTTAGTCAAAGTCTAAATATAGACTGTAGTACTAACTAGACTTGAAGAGGGCCACATCAACATGATTCCTAAAATTGAAAGCAATTTTACTTCTGATAACAGGAAAAGGATTAGGGGTTACAGACCAGAAAACTTCAGGAGTAAACATTCATTGATATCAAATAAAAAACAAGTAATTCTTCTATAATAACAGGCAATTCTATATACTTTCCAAAATTCTTCTTTGCCAGCCCATTGATGTTTTTTAGTTACACATGTGATTTTCCTGTCCCCCTACCTTTACCTGTTGAAATACTATTCATCCTTTAAGATCTCAGTTAAATGCCATATGCTTCATGGAGGCCTCCATTTTATCCTAGGTTAGAATTACTGCCCCCTTCTATGTTCCTACAGTACTTTGTACAACTTATCACTGTCTTATATTATAGTTGGCCATATAGAAATTCTACTGGATTGAAATTGAATTTCTTATTCCTAAACTATACTTTCACATTTTTTTCCAGTAGATCAGACACTTAAATGTGGTAGAAATTAAGGACCCATATAATGCAAAAATGGTCATAAACTGTGGAGGTTTCTAGTTGGGATTCAATACAATATCCAAGAATATACTTTTCACAGAACAGTTAGATAAAAAAAAAATCCACTGTAGCTTTACAAAATAGCTTGTCTCACTCCAAATGCCACATGAGTAGTAACATTTTTCATTCATTCAAAAAATATTTACTAAAAGCTACTCTGTAAAAGCACTGTGCCAGGTACACAAGAATAGAAAAATAAATCAAGACTAGATGCTCCTCTAAGTATAGAAACTTTTTGCTCAGGTGTCAAGTTAACACCGCTTATTTAAGGATTTCTCTTCAATCTGCCCCCACGGGCCTTCAACTTGCCCAGCAAGCCATTGTTGCCCTACTCCCACAGTATGGTGGTGTGCTGTTATAAATCTCCCTATACTTTCTTGTTTTCCAATGATTAGAAAAATGCAACTGTTGGTTGCCCCCCAGTGATTCATTTCTTCCCTTCCATAGCAACAGATTTTTTTAGTAGGGCGCATGGCTGCAGTGAATAAAAACTCCTTTTCTCAGCTTCCACTGCTGCTAAATGTGCTCAGGTGACTGAGTTCTGGCCTACTAGATATAAGCATCTCATGGCAGTTCTGGGAACCTTCCTGAAGAGTCACCTGGTGTCTTGCCTCACCTTTTATTCTTTGTCTCCTACTCTATCCTGTGGCTTCAACTCAGTTACTGACTGGGACCATTTATGGAAGATGAGACCCTAGGAGTGCTGGAGGTACACTGAAATGAGTTTACCCAAGGATGTACATGCCCTAATCCCTGAAACCTGTGAATACGTTACAAGTCAAAAGGGAATTTGCAGATGTAATTAAGACTACAGATCTTAAAATAGGGAGATTATCCAGATGGGCACAATCTAATCACATGAGCCCTTAAAAGCAGAGAACCTTCTCTGGCTAGAGTCAGAGAGATGTGGCAAAAGGATAAATCAGAGAGACTCCCAGCAAGTGAACCATTTGATGTGCTATTAGGCTCTGAGATGTAGGGCCCCACGTGCAAGGACCAGAGACAGGCTTTTAGGAGCTAAGAGCAGCCCCCAGCTGAGCACCAGCAAGGAAATGGGACCTCAGTCCTGTAACCACAAGGAACTGGATTCTGCCAACAACTTGGAATCTAGAAGCAGATTCTTCCCAGAGCCTCCCAATAAGAGCCCAGAAGACCAGCAACTTGATTTTGGCCTTGTGAAACCTGGAGCAGAGAAACCAGCTGAGCCAAGCCAGATTTCTGACCTATAGAACTGTGAGGTAAATACATTTCTGTTGTTTTACGCAGTTAAGTTTGTGGTAATTTGTTACAGCAGCCAAAGGAAACTAACACAGACTTCCTGGAGCAGAGCCTTCACCAACCGGTGCCCTGAGGAACTCAAGAGTGGGTTTGGAAGCATTTAACTGTTTTTATGTTAAGGAGACACAACCAGCAACCACCCTGAAGCTAACCAAGCCTCCCTTCAAGAGCTACACCCATGACCTTGCCTTATTTTTAATGTGAAGATCTCCTCAAGAAGAGATTAAGCCTCATTACCATATCTGGTGTACCTGCCTCTCCCTTTTGAATATTCATTCCCCAACCGAAATAAAAGTTCCTGCTTCCCTTTATTCAGAGACACCATGACTTTGGAAATGATTCCTCATGGCCTCCTATTTGCTGCAAATACACTTTGTGAGACAACTTCCACTGGTGTAGAGTCTTATTTAACTCACCAGGAGGCGAGCCCACTTGGTTCGATATCAAAGCCTCCTTACCAATCCTTGAAGGCCTGCTTTGGACTTCTACCTGGAGAAAAATAAAAACTATTTCTGCTTTAAACTACTAGGATTGTCAGTTTTTCAGTTACTCACAGTCGAACCTAAATTTGACTGATACACTTGATGAAATCCTTTCAACACAGCACACTATCATCATCAACAGCTAAAGAATAGCAAAGACGAAAGTGAAATACTATCTCAAGCTGTGAACACTTTATATATATATGTAAAGATAATAGACTTTAATAAGCTTTATTTTCACTTTTTCAGTTGCAACAGAGAGTTCAATGGCATAAGATTACATTGCTACCAGGGTCTGGACCAGTCAGGGTTAGTAATCACTTATGGGATACAAAAAGGTTAATATACATCAGCAAAATAGGTGCAAATGGTTTGGCAGGAAAGAAAAGCACAATTTCAAGTAAGTACATACTATATATCACCATGAACGAAAAAAATACCTATGGCTTAAAAAAATGCCTAAAATTTTTCAATTATCACAAAATACTCCGTTTCATAATTGCACTATAAAAACATAATACTATAAAACCTTCACATTATCCTTTTTCTTCGTAAGAAATCAAAGACTTCTGCAAGCAAAATTTGTTTAAGCTAATTCAATCTTCATTGATTATAAGATATATAAGGAAAACAAAATCCGTGTAAAATACTTGATAATTTAGTTAAAAACTTTTGGGGTTCTGGAACGTTTAGTCACATTTCAGGTATCACTTGCGGATAATCTAAAAATTAAAACCTTCTTTTAAAACCTTCCAGAAAGGACTTTCAGTCTCCCTTTATGTGAGGGTGGTCTGTGAAATATCCATTAATACATAAATTAAAAAATATGTAAACAGTCATTCTCAGTCATGTTATTTGTATTTCTGAACTGCTTCAATTTGATCAAGTATACCTCACTTCAAGAAAACCAATATGTAGAAAGAAGAAATTGCTTTATAAATGGTGAGACTCAGGAAGGGAAATAGGCAGGGATGGATTCTAAGAGCTAATTAACAACCTATAAGCAATGAAAATAAAGCTTTTTAAAAATAATAATGTAAGTAAATGAAAAAAATGTGAATTGACTGTTCCAAAATGTAACTATGTAGGGGCTGGGCATGAGAAACTCCTGGCAGCAGATGAAGACAGATGTACACCGACTAGAGTCAGATTAGCCCAAACAGGTCTTCTCTTCATTAATATCATTTTGCAAGGTGAACCAAGGAATCAGTGATCACCCATTTTGAACCTGCTCTCCCCAGAAAAACTCTGAACAACTTACCCTGCTACTTAGTGAAGCACAAGACACAGGTGAGATTTGAGAGCAATAGAACTAGACTTGCCTCCTTGAGGAGAGGGACTCCCCTGCAGCTGCTCATTCAGGATATCCTCATGCTACATTTTATCAAGCAAACTATCCATAAGGGTCTCCTGCCTGTAACCCCAGGGATCACTTTAGGGGACAGTACCAAAAGGACAAGCTACAAACAAATGCTAGGGAAGGGTGTTGAGGGTCATGAATAATGAACAGCAACAGTCACTCAGAATCAAGTCTGCCATTTTTTCCCCACGCCCGGCATTTGGAGAGAAAGGGTTGCCTAACACTTAAATGTGCTAAGAGAAAGGGTTGGTTAACACTTAAATGTGCTAAACATTGCTCTAAATGGTTTTCATATTTTTACTGATTTAATCCTCACAATAATGCTACAAAATCGGAATTATTATTATCCCCATTTTATAGATGAGGAAATGAACACACAGAAAGGTTAGGTAACTTGCCCAAGATCTTACAGCTAGCAAGAGGCAGAGGTGGGTCTCACTCCAGTGTGCACAGTTAACCACTATCATACACTGTCTCTCATGCATGCACGAGGATTTCCTTTCCAGAGTTGTATGTGTACATGTGTGCATATGTGCCAACAACTTAAACATCTAAATACATGGCATTATTAATTTTATCAGACAAATTCAATGACACTTTGAAGCCCTCGTTACAGAAATCTCTCTCGACATAGCGGAGACACACACACAAACTCACACAAAGATATATATACACGACACATATACATATATATAAAATGGAAAATGCTTACAAAACTCTATATGTGGTATAGCCTGTTTTTATGAAAACATACGTATAGACAAGAAGAAAATTATCTGGAGTGTTATACACCAAGGCATTAGTCTAAGGATTACTTGGAAGTAGGCACTATGGTTGTCTTTAAGGTTGTCTATATTTTCTGTAATGAGTCTATGTCACTTTTGTTTTGTAACTGAATTATTTTTGAATAATCATTTATTCTACAATTATTGTGTACGTGCCAGGCATTGTTCTAGGTACTTGGGATACATTTGTGAATAATACAAAGATCCTGTCCCTTTGGTGCTTATGTGGTAAGAGAAACAGATAGCGTGAAAAACCACGCTTTCCTCTCGCTCCATGAGCATTTTTATCCGTGTCTTACGTATCTTCCAGGGCTTCTGCATGAAAGTATGGACAAACACAAACATATATTACAGCTAGCTTCCCCCTTACTTACACTAATCACAAACTACACGTATTGTTCCACGGCTTGCTTTTTCACATATTTCAGAAAGCCTTCACTTTTTTCTTTATAGCTGCACACTGTCCACTGTATCAGTGCCCCGTATTTGCTCAAACAGGTCTCTATTGATGGATACTTGAGTTGTTTCTAACCTTTTGCTATTATTAAAAAATACTGCAAAAATAAATGTGTACACTGTCATTTTGCACAAATGCAGGTGTGACTGTTGGGTCAAAGGGTAATGTATTTGGAATTTGGATAGCTACTGTCACACTGTTCTTCATAGGAGTTGTACCCATTTACACTCCCACTGGCAAAGTTTGAGAACGTCTGTTTCCACATAACCTCACAAACAGAATTTTCTAATTTGACAGATGAAAAATGGCATCTCAGTGAAGTTTTAAATTGCATTTTTCTTATTAGATTGAAATTGAGTATTTTAAAATATATTTAAAGGTATGTGATACCCTTTTATGTAAGTTTAAAAATTTTAAACTTTGTGAATACATCACCTTTAGGCAAATTGGTTACTACCTTTAGGGTGTCTACAGGCAGCAATGGGCCTGGCTTGAACTCAATTAGGTATTATTTTTTCACTTTTGAGAAAATGTCTGGAAAGTGAATAGCAACGATCAGACTCTGAGGACAATAACTGTGTCGTCTTAGCTCCCCTAAGCCGAGCACAGGGCCTGGTGCACCTTAGGTGTCCAATAAAATGTTTGCTAAAGAAAATTGACACCAAGAAAATGTTTTCTTTGGAAGTTTATAGCACAACAGCACCACCAAGGGGAGCTTTAGCTAAAGCATCCCCCCAAATGTTTCCTCCCGCCAGATCTCTAAGCCACAGCAAACACGTAATCAAACTGGAGACAGTGTGACTGCTGGATAAATACCACTTCCAAGTCTCCGCGCTCCACCCTCCAAATTTAATGCTGCCTCTCAACCTCTCTGGTATAGAACTTCTGGGGCTGCCACTGGCACAGTGAACATCTGCCCAGTCACATTGCCACAGGATTACACAGCCCTACATCTTCTCAGCCCAAAGACAAGATCTGGCCATTATCAACCACTCAGCGACCAGCAAGTGCAGCCACATAAGCATTCATGGGTCAGGAACTCTGCCCACTTGTTATGAGTAAAGACACCATTACTGGAAAGTGGGCATTTCCTTCTGAACAAAAGAAATTGAATACAGGCCAAAGTCAGGGGAGAGAACTTTTATATCAAATGTAAATTAAACAAAGGAAACAAAAATGCATAGACAGCATTTGAATGGATGGATTCAGCTTAATGTTCTATTTTGAATAGAAATCTAGACATTTATCTTAAGCCTAGAATTTAAGAATGAAAGAGGTCATTCATTTTCCCAGCTACACTGGGTAATAATTTATGGCAGTCTTGTGGCCGCTAGTATCCAAAGATGGCCACAAATGAACCAAACCTCTGCGTGTTTATGTCCTTTTATGGTCCCCTCTTCTTGAATCTGGGCTGGTCCTATGACCTGCTTTTGACAGATAAAATGTGGTGAAAGTGATTTTCTGGGAAGCTGAGCTAGGTCATAAGAAACCTGACAGTTTCTGTTACTCTTGGGATGTTCCCTCTTGGGAGCTTGTGAGAAGACCAAGCTTCATGGACAGGTCATGGGGAAAAGAATGAGGCGTTCCCGTCAACGTCTCAACAGACCCCCCAGCTACAGCTGGCATCAACTGCCAGCCATGAGACTGCGTCATACTGGACATCCAACCTAGCTGCTGTCTGATTGAAGCATACAAGAGACCTCAAGTGAGTATCACTCAGCTAGGCCATCAATCCACAGCACTGAGAGATACAATTATAAATTGTTGTTTTAAGCCACTAAGTTTTGGGGTGGTTTGTTACACAGCAATAGACAACCAGAACAAATTTATTTTATAGCCACACCCAGGCAAGACGAGCAATAAACTTATATGACAATTTAGTACAGTAACCTTCCTATCTTATGACTTTTAAAGATAGAGACTGGGCGCTCTTACAGGGAATAAACATGATTTATATATTCTGTATATGCCCTTTCTCTTCTAACCCCTGATAAGTATGTTCTCAATAAATATTTATTAAGTGAAAGCATGAATAATACAAACATAGCTAATTATTGATTATATTGATGGAAGGAAGTAAGGGTATAATTAATTCAGAAACAGAAGATATTTAGAAGTGAACTTTGTAATACACACACGTTCACATTCACTATCTCTACCTCACCCTTGGAAAGGGCATTAGAGCAGTGGTTCGTAAACTTATCTCAGGGCCCCTTTAGACTCTTAAAAAATGATTGAGGACCCCAAAGAATTTTTTTATATGTGGGTTATACCCGTAAACATTAACTATAGTAGAAATAAAACTGAGAAATATCTAAAATACTTATTAATTCATTTAAATATAATAATGAACACATTAACATGTTAACATATTTAATAAAAAAAAACTCCTTTCGAAAACAAACAAAAAAATGCCTGAAGAGTAGTATTATTTCTATTTCTGCAAATTTTTTTGCTGTCTGGCTTCAGAAAAAACAGATCCTCATTCCTGCTTAACTCAATCTTGTTTTAGATGAAGCATATGAAGAAAATGCAACCTCATAATACATGTACTTGGAAAACAGAGGAGTATTTTAATGCCCTTTACAGAAACCTAGATATTCTTCTTTGATACTAAAATACAATTCAAGTGGTAGCTTCTTAAAGATTAGTTAAAATGTGGAATCAGAAACCTTAACAAAAAACTTGTTCAGTCTGTTGTATTAAGATCTACTGGTCTATTTTGTACTTTCAATGCATCTTTTCCACCCATGAATAATTTTGTAACTTCATATTTTCGTCATTTGAAAAACATTGGACTGCTGAGTTATATAGATCTTCTAAATACTGACACATTTCATCATACAATATCCAAAAAAACCCACACTTATTAATATCATCATTGATCTCATCACAAAAGTCTTTAATTATTGGGAAGCTGTCAAACTCATGGTGCCAATACAAGTTTTTTGAAATTCTGATTTTTGCTTATAAGTTCCAATTTTATCATTGGCAACCAACACTAGCAGTTGTTTTCTTTGAAGTGACAGGCTCACTTTATTCATTTTCAAGAAAATGTCTGCCAAGTCTAACCACAGATTGTCACTCATTCTTTCACATAAAAATGGTCTCCCATCAAAAAAGTGGCTAGGTCAGCTCACAAGTCAATCGCACATGTGCTCTTCCTCAAGATAATCATTGTAGTTCAATATACCGTGAACATGGTTTATGTGCACTTCCAGTTTTAGCACACAAAATATTTTAAAAAGCATGTATTCAAGGGTCAAGATTTATTACAACTAATCATTTTTACTGTTTCATCAAGGATATTCTTAAGAGAAAGTGGCTTTCTTTTCACTGCAAGTGTGTGGTTGTAGAAAATATAGCGAGTACTAGTGCAGTTTGGAGCCACTGGCTTGATTTATGTTGAGATACCAGCAGTTTTACCCCCACTTTGCTTTTACAACACTGGTGCAAATGTCAGCACAGTGAATGGCACATGATGTCTTCTTATAAAAATAGCTTAGACCCCATGGAACCTCTGCAGCCTGTGGACCACACTTGGAGAACCTCTGCCTTAGCTGTGATCCAAGACAAAAGACTGTAGAAACTCTACACAGAGGACATTCCATTCGTTCACAACTGAGAATTTGAGTTTAAAGTGGTTGACGTCTGTTTATTCTTTTCAGTATTTATCAACGTCAGGTCTGCCATAAAGAGAACACTTCTAGGCTAAGGCCACACCTAGATTCCAATTTCAGCTCCGCCACACTATGAGCTCTCTGACCTTGAATAAGTTTTGTAGTGTCTCTGAGCCTCAGTTTCCTCATTTATAAAATAGAAATTATGTTTCTCTTGCAGAGCTATAGCCACAACTAAATAAGACAGCCTCCATATAACAATGACTAGTATTGTGTGCGGCACAGAGTAAGCCCTGAAGTGAATTGGATCCTGAATGAATAAGGACCAAAAATACGGCTGATGTCCATATTTTGGACGATAGTGGTAACACTGATTTTATTTTTCTCTCTACCACTTGTAAGAAAGACCAATAATAATAGATGCTCATAAAAACTTATCTGGTTATATAATGCAATTTTGATGGTGACAGGATGCCAGAAATTGTTTCAAAATAATCCAGAGTAGGGAGGAAAAGGTAGAGATATAAATGAAGTAAAGTTGGTCATGAATTGATATATTTGTTGAAGCTATATGATGGGAACCTAAAGGTTCATTATAGTATTCTCTTTAAATACGTTTTGAGTTTTCCAAATTAAAAAGAAAAAAATGATCACTCACTTGAAAAGCTTCTAAATGATATTTAAAAGTTTATCCACCGACTCTAGTTAATTTAATAATGTACAAATTCACAGGTTCAAGAAGTCACCTTCTACACTAGTAGTTATCAACTGTTTTCCCACCACCCCAACACACACCACATTTTCTTCACCCCTTCCCATCCCATTCCAATTGAGAACTGCTGATCTAATCTGCGTCTTAGTCAAACTAAATTTTAAAGTAATCTGAGTGTTCCAATCATCTGACAACTATAATACAAATTGAAAAGTTTTGAGTAACAACTTAAAATTGGACTAAGGTCGGCTTGGCACATAGCTTTTGCAGTAGTTTACATTCTAATAAATATTTATTTTTATCACCTGTGTGTGGGAGTCGAGTTAGATGAAGTAAGTTTTTTGAGTTTTTCTGTAAGTAGCTGAAAGGGAACTCTACTTAGACAAGTGAAATCTTACCTAAGGTTTCTAAAGGAAGTTTGGGGAAGGACTGAGAGCCAGACAGATGGAGAAAAGAGCTGCCTCCCTTAGTACCAATTTAAAAGGGGCTCATCTTGTAAGATATAACTCAAAGACACCTCACTGGTGAAGGCTTCGGCAATCCTCAGGAAAGCTGAGGGCTTTCTCCCTTGTTAGACCCTCATCAGCGCACTACATGTGCTCCTCTATGATTAGTAGTCTGCTGGCTCTGCCAGGATAGAAGCTCTTTGAAGGCAGGACATGAGCATATCACAAGAATCTCCTATGACTGGCAACGTAGGACACATGGCAGACATACAGAAAATAGGTGATAAATGATTAAATGACCCCTAAATACCTACCCTTGTTAAAAAATCAAAATCATGTTATAAAATACTCTGTGAAGAAAACATCATTAGAACCAGTTAGTCTAGTTTCTCAGGGGGTATATTTAGAATCCCAGTGATTTACTTAAGACTGAGTGATTCTAAATGGGAAATCTGTAATGACGTGAAGGTCTTTGATTATCTTATGTACTAAGGCACCATTACTATGTTCACATCAGATAGTCAATAATGATGAGCTGTGTAAACTTCTAAATCCAGGACTAATGGGTTCACGAAAATTTATTAAGTAAATAATATACAATGTTCTCATACTTCATGTTTGACTAGTGAAGGTAAAAAAAAAAAAAAAAAAAAGGCACATTTTAGAAGGAAAATCAGCACTAACAGGATTGTCTATTGGGTTCCTATAGTCGTTTTTCTTAACTCGTGGGCCTCAAATAGAGTCCCCTCAGATCTTTTTCATTCCTAAGAAGGTGTAAATTAACTTCTCTCCTATGCATTTAGAAAGGTATTGGCTATGTGTCATTCTTGGGAGAAAATTGTCACTCATCTCATTCTCCATAGGGTTTGACTCTCTCAAGGAACCCCAACTGAGGAACTCTGCTAGAGTCTCAGAAGGTGTCTGAGACCCCACAATTCACCCTGGAATCTTCTCCGTCAGGAACTATTAAAAGATAGTCGATGTTTTTTTTTAAAAAATATGTCAATGAGGGGATCACATGCTTGGAAAGGTTGAAAATAACTCACCTAAGGCAGGATGTGATATTAAAATGTCTTGCACACAAATTATTTGTATGCTTTTAATTTAAACTTCATTTTTAAGAAGTACTTAACAGTGGAAGGTAGTACAGTATTGCGGATGGAGGACAGATGAAGGTTCAAATCCCAGCACTACCACTGTCCAGCAAGGGGAGCTTAGATAAATTACTTCTCTGAGATTTAGTTTCTGCACTGTAAAATGGAAATAGTAATACCCACATCATCAGATAACACAAATAACATTGTATAGGGCCCAGTACATAGAATATGGCAGATACCAGCTGTATGAAAAAAAAAAAAAGGTAACCTATATGGCATGCTGTTTTCTCCTTACCTACTGCCGGTAGATTTCAACTATTTATTTTAATCCAATTAGAGTGTCAGAATTTCATCATTTGTTCAAATATGTACTGAGCCACCACGAACAAGACATGGTGCCGTCTGTTTTCTAACAAGGAAGATTTTTTTCCCTCTGATAATTACCAGGTGATTGCTATTCAAAAGACTCTATTCTAAGCACTTTACAAATAATAACCCATTTATTCCCCAAAGCAGCCGTAGGAGGATATTCCCATTTTGTAAACGAGGAAACGGAGGCATGTTAAACAAATGAACAAATGTTAAATGCTCAGAACACTCACTAATATTTGTGATAGGGAGTATTTACCTACCTTTGTAGCAACTCCTTTTTACCAACTCTCCTTTTATCTCTCCTAAGGAAGCATTCACTCTTCCCTTGTCTGTCCCCATCTCTGGTACATCTGATTCTGCACGTATTTATACTGGACACATGAGTCATTTTAAATCTCTTTACCCTCCTGTTTACTCCCATTTCTCCTGTTAACATAACCATTGTTTCTTTGTCTTGGAAAAGGTGCTTTTTACAAAGTCCATGAAGCATGTGCAATTCATCAAGAAGGAAAATGCTTTACTAAGTCACTTAATGTCTCTTATCTGGCCTTAGCATTTTATAACATATCAGGTATCACAATTATGTTACAGAGAGAGAGAGAGAAAATGCACGCATGAACGCACGCCATTTTTCTCTCTTTTGTTCTGGAAGAACACTAGGCAAGGAGCTGGGAGACCTGATTTCTACGTCTGCTTCTGCAATAGTGTTCACTTGGACTGGTCACATAATAAATCTAGGTTTCAATAATTCCATACATAAAATGCACACACTTGTCTTAGATGTTATTTAAAGGTCCTTCCAAACCTAAAATTTTATGATTTGTGTTTAAAACAAATATATTCTGGTTATGTCAAAGCCAGTCAGAAACAAGGCTTTAAGGGTTGCGTTAATGACACTGACACCTGAGCAGGAGATTCGTTATGACACATGGACAAAACAGAGACTAGTGAGGCCATACAATCCTTTACTTCTAAAATACATAAATCCAATGCATTAGCAAGTGATATATAAAACCTAGCTAGTATCAACTAGCTACCTTAACGACTTGGTGACAGGTTTCTTCAATTGGCAACAGAAACGCATAACTAGGTAAAGACTGTTGGGAGACATTCCCCATGGGTCTCTCATGTTTCTGCACATCTTGAAAGCAGAGGTATTAACTGCCCTGTGCCCTGGACAATCTTTTCATGGATTTTGTGGACTGAACAGACGTGGAAGGTAGAGACAGTGACTCCCTTTAGAGCAGAGGGCAGTTTGTTTGCTAACAAATATATTTAGAGAAGTCTCCATCCAAAGCGAGGGTTGGGCAGGTTTGCTTGAAGCCTAAATAAGATTGGGGTTTCGTAAGCTCAGGGTTTCTCTCCTGTAATGCAACCCACTGTATGTGCAGATGTCACGTGACCCTTGTCACATTGCCCTGTGGGCGTGGGGGACAACACAAGAAAATGATGATACTGTGGCTCCCACTACGGCTGTGAGTAATAAACTGTCCTTGGTCTCTGACCAAGGAATCTTAAATCTCTACCAGGATCCATAAAACTGGCAGGCTAGTTTGTTAGCTTGAAAGTAGGGCAAAAATCTCAGATTCCTCACAATAGTAGACAGGAATGGGGGCTCAATAATTCACGGCTAAGAGGACAAAGTATGAACCTTCCAGTTACCTCTACAATATGACTGTAACATCCTACAAAGCTCTATGCAAGTTATTTTAATGTTTAATTTCTCATGCGACAATTTTATCCACAAAGGTCTTTACTGATAAGAAATCTAAATTCAGATAAATGTATGAAATGCTTCTTTTTTAAAAGTTGACAATTTGGGGCCAGCCCAGTGGCATAGTGGTTAGATTAAGCTCACGTGCTCTGCTTCTGCGGCCTGGGGTTCACAGGTTCGGATCCCGGGCATGGACCGACACACCGCTTGTCAAGCCATGCTGTGGCGGCGTCCCATATAAAGTAGAGGAAGATGGGCACGATGTTAGCCCAGGGCCAATTTTCCTCAGCAAAAAGAGGAGGACTGGCAATAGATGTTAGCTCAGGGCTAATCCTCCTCACACACAAAAAAAGTTGACATTTTGAATGTGCCAGCAGGCTAGACTGAAATTAAACCAACTAAGAAGTTTTCACATATCCCATCAAGTCTACCAAGACACTCTACTGTATAATATTTGCAACCTCTGAATAGTTAGAAATTTTCTATTGAAAACTATTATAAATTTTCAACTGGGAGCTGTCTCAATGCTCTCAAGGTGGCGCAGGCCCAGTGGTGTAGCGGTTAAGTGCACGCGCTCCGCTTCGGCGACCAGAGGTGCCCAGGTTTGGATCCCAGGTGCGCACTGATGCACTGCTTGTCAAGCCATGCTGTGGTGGCGTCCCATATAAAGTAGAGGAAGATGGGCATGGATGTTAGCCCAGGGCCAACCTTCCTCAGCAAAAAGAGAAGGATGGATGTTAGCTCAGGGCTAATCTTCCTCACACACACAAAAAAATGCTCTCAAGGTAACTTCTAAAGAAAGGGCTAAACTAAAAAGCAAACTAAGTCAGGTTTTCCTGAAAAATTTAGCTACCTTCAAAGTATCACTGGCTGTAGGAAGTGCAAGAAGCCAGATTTTTAAGGCAAAACATTCCTCCTTCCTTTCTTGGCTACTGCTATGCCAGGATCAAACAAGGATCAGCAAAGACCAAAGCAATGGAGAAACTGGGACTTTATCGCCTAGTCATTGGGCAAGAACAAGTTAATTCTATCTTTTAAAAAATAAAACACATAAATATAATAGACATACTTACACTGCAAAGCCAGTTTAAAAGAAGTACTTAGACTGCAAAGCCATGCTCATACCTTCTACCAATCTAAAATAAAACATATTATTATTAAAAACTATCTATATTCAGTGAGGTCTTCATTTAGGGAAATATAGGCAATCTAAAGATCCTTTGGGCAAGGCATCAGAATCTAAGAATATTAACAGAGAGTAAGAAATTTTTTGTAGGGATGTTATTCAGATTTATTTTTAGATTATTTCAAAAACTGTTATAATATTATAATGGAGAAAATAGAGCTGCAAAAGACTTTACAAGCCATTATCAACTCTCACAACAATCACATGATGGAAAACAGAAGTTAAATAACTTACCAAGATTTTAGAAACAAAACTGAACTATTTGTTATAACTCTTAATATCAGATAATTCCTTCTCTAAGGAAACAATTTCCTAATTACAATGATATCAGATAATAACATGATGTTGAAATTGAATTAGTTTTAAAAAATAAAACCAACATGACTAATTAAGAGTTTTAACAAATAAAACCAACATGACTATAACACTTAATTTCTAGATACAATGAATGGCATTCGTCTGAAATTAAAATGTAAAAAGTTTCAAAGAGGACTTCAGCAGTGGTAGGCATACGAGAAAAGCTCAATAGGGAGCAGCACATGGAACGATCAACAAGGACTTGACTACCTTAGATTGCAGAGAACTATCTGTTTTAGAAAACCCCCAAGTGTTTGGATCCATGGTCCCAGGGCAGGTGAATTACTCTCAGAAATAATGTTCTGCCAGTCTTGCTGTGACAATGCAGTGGAATGAGTATAGACTTTTAATCTGGACAAACTTGTCATAGCCACTAACCAGCTGTGTAACACCAACACCCTAAATTGTATAAGCCTCCAGACTTTTACTAGTCTTAAATGTAACAGAAGAGAGACAAGTGTGAGACACTGAAGGTAACAGTATGAATTTGACATTAAATGGACTTTATTTTTAAAATAAGATAGTATTCCTGAAATATCATAACCAAGAGAAATAACAAGTTACTATATTACATATTTGAATATTTTATGTTGTGTAATATAAATTCATCCCAACAACAAACAGGCCATTTTGCTTCTTAATATTCTCTTGTACGTTTTCAGTTCAATGTATTACTTTGTTCAGAAAAAAAATCAACCCATGAAAACTAAATTCAGTGGGGAAAGAAGTGAGGAAGCCTGATGTGGTAGGCTAATACTAGAAAGTATTATTAAAAACAAATTTGACTATCCTTCTTTGATTCTATGGGCCATTCTAAAAGATCTATATTTGTCCAAAATAGAGGAGCTAAACACCCCGAGTTAAATAGCCAACGTGTTTTTGTAGTCTTCAGAAAAATGCTGGGTGACAGCACTTTGTATCATTACATGTGCAGAGCAGAACACGGCAGCTTACATAAACCGCCAGCCGGGGGCTAGACAGACAGGCTGCACAGCAGTCAACTTAGTTAAAATCTGAAGAGCATATGTTCACTACTGGTGGTAGCTAATGGCAAGAAAAGGTGAAAGCATAAACCATGGATTGAAGACTTTTTTTTTTTTTTGGCTGAGGAAGATTCGCTCTAAGCTAACATCTGCTGCCAATCTTCCTCTTTTTGTATGTGAGCCACCACCATAGCATGGCCACTGACAGACAAGTGGTGTAGGTCCGCACCCAGGAACCGAACCCAGGCCATCAAAGTGGAGCGTGCCGAACTTAACCACTAGGCCACCGGGGCTGGCCCTGAAGAATTTTTAAATTCTTAAATTATATGATTAGATTTTACAAAAAACCCTGTATTACTCTTATTAAATAGTTTTAATTAAAAATCTAACCTATGTTTATATTATTTTATTCTCAAGAGGTTTGAGAGACCAGAAAGCTTTCAAAACTGTCTTGCATTGTTATCAACTTCACTAGCTTCAAGAAGCAGCAGATTATCTGCAAAATGCTGCCAGAGATGAATCAACTTATGTAAAGTTTCAGAATGACCGCTGCCAGAACTAAGCTTAAAATCCCAGACGCCAGCCTATCTCCTAGGAGTCAATCACTAAGTATTTATTAAAAGTCTATTGTGTGCCTACTGACAGATATTCTCTGTAAAGAAATACAATAGAAATATAATAACATATCTCCAGTAATTACTACTCTGATTAAGCAACAAGATTTGCAACTTCAGGCCAGGCCAGTGTGTCACCAGGTCAAGACTCTGAAGTTGTCTCTCTCCCACACCCACCTCTAAGAGAAGTCAGGTCCCCACAGCCATATTTTCTAACATGTGACTTTCTCCTTTCCCAGCCTTCCCCTCACTGCTCCTGCCCCAGTAACTAGCCCCTGGGCCAGACACTGACAGTGCCCCAGAAGCTGCTACAAAGAGATGAATACGGCCAGTCAGATTCTTCCTCTTTCCACTCTGAATAGGGAAATATGAAGTGACTCTGCTTGCAGAGGCTGGGTCTAAAGTAAAAAGGCCTAGGAGCTATATGGGGGGCGGGGGGAGGGGGCCTTGGCTGTTGCAGCTTCAAGATAAAACAGAATAGTGGGGTGGGAAGCTGGTGGAAAAGGACCTATAGGAAGAAGAGGTGATAGTCGGAAGGGTCTCAATTTTTTTCTAGTTTCAGACCACATTTACCCAGACACAGGAGTGCAGCCGTGAAAGAGCAGGGCACTGTAACAATTCAGTAAGGACAGACCAGCGGGTACATGTCAAGTAGTAATAGAAGAGTAAGAGCAAAGGGCAGGGCCGAGATCACGTCACTCTAAGGCAAGGTTCCTCAGGCGCAGCACCGCTGACCTTTGGGGCTGGATAACTCTTTGTTGTCCTGTGCATTATAGAATATTTAGCCATATCCTTGGCCTCTACCCACTAGACGTCAGTAGCAACCTCCTCCCCAGTTGCTACAACCAAAAATAACAAAAAACCTGACTCCAGACATTGCCAAATGTTCCCTGGGGCAAATCACCCATGGTTAAGAGCCACTGCTCTAAGGAGGTTGAATTTTAACCTGCTGGCAATGGAAAGCCATTTAATGATTTGAAGCATAGGGAGCAATATGATCAGATTTGCTCTTCAAATGAATGCAGCAGTGCGGAGGTGGACTACGGAGAGGCAAGAGGGAGGCAAAAGGACCAGGCAGACTAAGGACACAGTTTGGGTAAAGAAGATGAACATGGGGAACAAGGCAGTAGTAGTGGAGACAGAAAAGAGGGTATGAAGGCAAATTACAACGGTAGAGTCAGACAGAACTCCAGGGCCCAATGAGACACAGCATTTGAGGGGAAGGGAGAAATGGCACAGATTACGCATAGGTTTCTGGCTTGGCAATTTAGGTGGCTGTGGTGGGGGCCATTAGCTAGGATAGGGAATTTAAAAGGAACAGCAAGTTTAAAAATGAATTCAGTTTTAAACATAATAAAAGTTTAAGGTAAGTGGGGGATATCTAGGTAGTGAGGTTCATAGAGTTAGGGCTCAGCTAGCCAACCCTTATGTAGTACATGTTATGTGCCAGGCTCTTTACAAACATTCACTCACTTAATCCTCACCATATCCAATGAGACAGCAACTACTGTCACCCCATTTAACAGACGGAGAAACTACTGCGTAGAGAAGTGAAGTGACTTCTCTAAGATTCCATAGCTAGTTAAGTTTTGGAACTGGAATCCCAAACTCACAGTCTGTGCTCTTAACCACTACACTGTACTGTCTGCCTCAGGAAAACAGAGAAAGAATGAGATTGTAAATGTAGATTTGGATGGTTTCCAACATAAAAGGCATAGTAGGTGAAGTTACAGGCATATATATGAACTCGCAGGGAAAATGAGCAAAGAGAGAAGAAAACAACCTAGAATGAAATACTGGAGAAAAGTGTCTGTTAAGCCAAAGGTGAAGAAGGAGCCAGAGGAAGGAGCCAGTGGGGGTACGCAACAGGCAACAGGGAAAGTCTTAAGGGCAGGAAATAAGTAAGGATATCTTTGTGACCCACAGCAATCACTTGCATATAATCTACTCTTCATAAATGTTTTTAATTGAATTAATAACTCTATAATACCTAATAATGATATCAAATATCCATATTCAAAAGACTTCATAGTTGAGCAAAACCCAATCGTTATGTTTGTGATTTTTCTAGAATACTCAGTTTGTGGAAGACACAGTCATTAAGTATGAAACAATAGCTTAGATACCACATGAAATCATTCCTTACATTTATGCCCAGCTAAGAAGGTTTTTTTTTTTTTTTTTAAAGATTTTATTTATTTATTTTTCCCCCAAAGCCCCAGTACATAGTTGTCTGTCATAGCTGCACATCCTTCTAGTTGCTGTATGTGGGACGCGGCCTCAGCATGGCTGGAGGAGCGGTGCCTCGGTGCGCACCCGGGATCTGAACCCGGGCCGCCGGCAGCGGAGAGCACGCACTTAACCGCTAAGCCACGGGGCCGGCCCCTAAGAAGGTTTTTAAAAGCTTTATTCACATCCTACTTTCACATCAATGAAACATGTTAACTGTTTTGCATTTTGTTGAAGATCACATGAACTATTAGCTCTTCTAAGTTTTGCAGCTGTCAGACAGAAAATTTTGTAGTCTCTTCCTAAAAGAGAATTTAGAAAACCTGTATATGAAAACTGATTATTTCTCACTTGAAGGAGTTACTAGAGCATCTGGTGAATCTTGAGTTGTACCGCTACCATAAATCTTCTGTGTATCTAAATTGTTTTTGTTATGCATTCCTTATCATACTTTACAATTTTATACCCTAAACACATTTAGTAGAAAATGAGTTTTCTCAAAATACAAAAAAGCTGGCCTCTATTTCCAAGTTGAGACAAGTGTTTCCTAAGGGAATAAACCTTGATTCTCAGGCCCAAACTCAAAGTGCTTTCTAAACTTTAACGTGCATACAAATCATCTGGGGATTTAGTTAAAATGAAAATTCTGATTCAGCAGGTTGAAGCAGATTGAAGCTGGGCCAACACACTGCCTTTCTAACAAGCTCCCTCCTCCCTCCTGGATGATGCAGATGCTCTGGTCCACATTGGCTGCTCAACTGTGGCCCTTGGACCAGAAGCACTGGCAACACATGGGAACTTGTAAGAACTGCATGTCCCTCAGTGTGACATATGGAGAGTACTGATATCATCTGCTGAAACTGATTACTCCAAAAATTTACATTAAATTATTTCTTTAAAAATCCACTTACAACTCATTCATTCACAGTTTCTTTTTTGTTGTTATTGAAGATCAGACCTTCTTTTCTCTCTATTCCTTCCGTTTTCCTAAACTGTGGATCTAATAGTTAAGCCCCTCCTCAAGAAGGCCCCAGCTGGTTCTTTCAGCCTTCTCTCCC
Source organism: Ceratotherium simum simum (assembly GCF_057802395.1). Taxonomy (NCBI): domain Eukaryota; kingdom Metazoa; phylum Chordata; class Mammalia; order Perissodactyla; family Rhinocerotidae; genus Ceratotherium; species Ceratotherium simum. Next base: position 38,285,329 of record NC_141913.1, read on the forward strand.
ACAATCCCAGTACAGGTTCACAGTATGCCAACCAAATGGGTCATTTCCTAAATATAAACCATGCTTTCTCATCACACCCCTTCTTGTTATATTTTGCTTGGTTGTGGTTGATGCTCTCCCCTGACAGGCCAGTCCCTAAAGCCATCTCTCTCTACTCACCTTGCCTAAGTTCTCAATGAGACGTGATCTCACCATTCTCTGAACCAAAAACCACTCACCCTCACCACAGGAATTTTTCTTTCTTTCTAATATTTACCACATTCTCCTGTATATAAGATATGTTGGTCCTTGTCTTATCTTGGCTACTTAAGTACAAGCTACTTGAGGGCAAGAATTTTTATAACTAATTTTGATATTCCTTCCATTAACAATGTTCCTCACTAATATAATGTTAAATAAAACTCCATTAAAATGAAGTAAAGCACTACTCCTTATTGATGATAAATTTGATATAAATATTCCCAAATCACAAATCTAAATTACGTTTCTTATTTCTCCAAATACGACTGGTTTTCTATGTCAGTCATCACAGACAGAAAATTGGGCACAGTGCTTTATTTGCTTTTTTCCAACTCTTACACCTAGAAAAGTTTTATTTAATTTTGTTTGATACATTTTATCAGAACTTAAATTCTGAACCAGTTCATTTGGCATTTTCATATTAAACAGGCCAAATGTTCATATACCAGTCCAGGAAAAGTAATCTTGTAATGAAATCTTCATAAAACCACTATAAAACTCCACATACACACAAGGAAAAATAGACCGCAAAGCAGCACAGACATCATTAAATCTGTCAGGCTGAAATAAAGCATGGTGACAAAGGTTAATATCTACAAACTAAAGGCTCTTCAGAACACCTAGAAGAATCTGAGGTATGAGGAGACCTATGTTTACTTTAAATCATGAAGTTAGTGTTAGTCCACAGTCAGTCAAATGGACAATCTCTCATGTACAAACAAAAAAAACCCAATATAATGTATTAAGACCAAACCTAAATTAAATAGTGAATCAATGGAAAATATCCTCTGCTAAATTCTGTGGATAAATAAACAGAGAACAGAAGTTAATTCTGAGTGATTGTTAAAAATGAGCCCAAGTCAATAAGAGCCCAATGTCTCCAACCAATGGATAGAAAGTGAGATCAGAGTTTAAAAGTGATATAGAGTTGTGATAACCATCAATGACTGGAACACAAAACTAATCGTCAGAACTCCGTTGCCCCAAAAGCAAGAATTATAGGAAACAATCTGACTTCTGACTCCATAACAAATGTTCTACTTGAGAGTCGCTAGGACAATATTGAGCATCCTAACTGAAGACCAAAAAGTACCCAAGTATGTTAAAAATCTTTGCAAATGATATTCATTCATCATTTGTTAATTAGCTTTCCTAACCTTAAAGATCATGTCTTTGGCAAAGGGTAAGGAAGGGAGGGGGGTTTATGATGATATTGTGAGGGTAGGATAATGGTTTTCCCAAAAACGTCCACAGCCTAATCCCCTGAACCTGTGAATATGTTACCTTACGTGGCAAAAGGGACTTTGCAGTTGTGATTCAGCTAAGGACCTTGAGATGAGTAGATTATTCTAGTTTATTCTGGTAGGGCCAAGGCAATCACAAGGATCCTCACAGTAGAAGAGGAGGTCAAAGTGATGAGATGTGAGGACTCAACAACCTACCGTTGCTGGCTTTGAAAGTGGAGGAAGGGGCCACGAGCCAAGGAATGCAGACAGCTTCTAGCAGCTGTAAAAGGCAAGGAAATAGATTCTCCTCTAGAGCCCCCAGAAAGGAATGCAGCCCTACTGACATCTGGACTTTAGCCTAGTAAGACCCATGGTGAATTTCTAACCTACAGAATTGTACAATAAATTTGTGTTGTTTTAAGCCATGCATTTGTGGTAATTTGTTATGGCAGCAATAGGAAACTAACATAATGGTAAACTGCTATGAAAAGAACTCTCTAAAATAACACAGATAACTCCTTCAACAGTAGTGTGATGCTCTAAAAAATGCCCAGCAAATATGTTAATTCAGATTTGGTTTGAATTCCTAAGAAATATACCTGCTCCTCTATAAAAAGATAACACACAAAGCTTAAAATTAGATTTTATGAAAAGGTTGAAAGTAAAGACAATTAACTTTGATCGAAAAGTTGGGTTAGAAAACAAAGCAGAACAATGTATTTTCAACCAAACAAGAAAGTAATAAAAATTAAGTAGAATAATTTGATATTCCTCATACACAATATTTAAAAAGAGACTGCCATAGCATCCTTTTCAATAGGCCTGCCAGAGGGCAAAAATCAGTATTTCTTTTAAAGCTCATATTTACCTGATGATCCTCTGGGCAGCATACTGATGGAGAGAACGAAACTGTGCCGACATATTTGCTAACGCTGCCAGACAATTTGTGTGAAGGTACTTGTCCTGTCAGAAAACAGCACGTTTAAAACATACACCAAGTCTTCTCCTCATTTTAAGCAAGCTTATCTAGAAGCAAATGTAACCTCAATCGTCACTGATTTTAGAAAGTTCAGGTCCACAATCCCTTTTTTCTAATTCCAAAATCCACACAGCACTGAAAATTCAGTTTTTCATCACTCATTTGTTAGCAACATCTGGCACAAAAGATTACGCTGCTATTTATGGTCTTTACATTATCTCCACTCTGGTGAATACTGAAATATTTCACTGCAGAAATATTAATGTTTCATTACAGTGTGCTGCTCCAGAACTGAATGGTTACATAGAGTGTAGCATACACACTATAATTATCTTTCTAAAATCAAAAAATTCTCCATTCTAAAACACAATTGGCTCTTAAAGTTTCAGATAAAAGATTGTGGACATCTATCTATGTCAGCCGCAGATGGAAATAATTGAAAACAGTGCAGCAAACTTGACCATTTCTCTGAGCTATAAATTCTGTGTATTGCTTCTCTATTGACTAGAACCGAAATTTGCTCCCAGGTACTGCAAATGCAATCTGGTCGAAATTTTCCTTTCACTCTTTAAAGTATTCTTTTTCTTCTACTTTTCTTTCCCATCTGAATTCATATTTTCTTGTGCTCATATCTTATAGTTTCTTGGTGCTGCTTTTAAAAGGCAAATCAGTTTTACTGGTCCAGCAAAGATATACAACATCCTTTATCTAAATGTGATCCACTGCTTGCTTTCTATTTCATGTAAAATATCTCTGATCAGACAATCTATTAAATATTAGGAAACAGACACTATACACATTAACTTAGGATCATGTAACATAGTGACTATCTGCTGATCTGTATCTTCCCACTGCATTTCATGAAAATGGTAGCACTCTAAATACTGAGATTGTTTTAAACTATAGTCTTACTTGTACTGTGTGCATAAAGATAGAAAAACAGCTATGGAATACTTACTCTTGTCCTTGTCATGTTGTACTGAATGGTTCTTATTACGACCAGTATCAGGAGACTTCCCAGTGAAATTTCAGTTAAAACCCGTTCTGAATACCAAGTAATATTTTTTAATATCTGTAATGGGGAAGAAAGGTTTAAGTAAATATGATTGCTTTGGGAAAAAAGGAATTATCCATGTCTGCAATTTCTGATAAGCCATGGAATTGCTCTGAAGTGAATCGTGAGTCTTCCAGTTCAAGATAGCAAAACTGTGTTGACATGTTTACCTTCTTCCTTCTTTAGGGAAAAAAACAGGTCTGGAAAATAGAGGAGGACATTATTAGTAGAAAAACAGGAGATATATCTGAAAGAGGTATGGCACATAGGACAAGACTGACAGAAAAATCAATCACAGCTTAGAAGTTAGAAAGTGAAAATAAGAAAATCGAGAGTCTCTTGAAAAGTAGAGCTGTCCCAACAACCACAGAAAACCTCCACGCTTGTGTTCAGGACAGGCCAAGAATGCAAATATGCCAAGATCTTCAAGAAAAAACACATCCGTGTTCTGCTCCGGCACTCACCTCCAAGCCTTGGTAAGCAAGAATTGTTGTCTTTTCTTTTTTCTTTTTTTTAAATGTTTATTTTTACTTATATTTATTTATTTTTTTTTGAGGAAGATCAGCCCTGAGCTAACATCCATGCTAATCCTCCTCTTTTTGCTGAGGAAGACTGGCTCTGAGCTAACATCTATTGCCAATCTTCCTCCTTTTTTTTTCCCCAAAGCCCCAGCAGATAGTTGTATGTCATAGTTGCACGTCCTTCTAGTTGCTGTATGTGGGATGCAGCCTCAGCATGGCCGGAGAAGCAGTGCATCGGTGCGCGCCCGGATCCAAACCCGGGCCGCCAGTAGCGGAGCGCGCGCACTTAACCACTAAGCCACGGGGCCAGCCCCAAGAATTGTTTTCTAACTTAAGTTGGTGCAGTTCCACAGTAGATTTGTAAAATGGGCATCAGAGAGAGAGAGACAAAAATTGGGCAGTGTAGAAGCCAATTCTGGGCTGCCACAAGCTGTTCTGTGTAAAACACAAAAAAACAAAGTGGCTCAGCTGAGCGCTACAACTCCCTTATTGTTCTTTTCCATGAAGGTCACTCCTACTTCCTTTCTCCCTGACTCACAGAGTCAGCATGTCACATTCTTCTCCAGCTAAACATGAATAAGGACAAGACTTCTGGCTGATTCCCGCCCTCTCCCTTAGGAAGGTATGCCCCTCTGCAGAGCACAGCAGACTTCCATCGTTCACAATTGCTGAGGGAGGTCCCACCACCTTTCAAAACAAATGAATCTAGACTTTCATTTCTAACTATGAATGCACAATAAAAACTCACCAAAAAAGTGGAGAAATTCAACAATCTAGACTCGCTGAATCTAATCAAGCCTCTGTTTTAATTACCAGCATATATGAAATACAGAGGATAGAAGAACATGTTAAATAACACAACAATGTAATCAGCCAAAGCCAAATGTAAGAAATTCTACTAAACAAATGACCCAGTTTCTACAACAAATAAATAATGTAGTCAGGTGGGAGAGACTGTTATAGATTTAAAAAGGTCTTAAGAACTAACTCAACCAACTCCAAAAAGACATTTTAAAGATAACTGGAGAAAAAGAATTGAGTATTAGGAGGTATTAAAAAATTATTGATTTTTTCAGATGTGATAATGGTATTATGGCTACATATTTTTTTAAAGTCCATACTTGTTAAAGTGACATACTGAAATATTTACAAGTGAAATTCTCTATATACGATTTATAGGAATTTTATAATTTATATTTTATAACTAATTTTTTATTTATAGGAATGTTATAACTAACTTTTTAAGTTAGCCAAAAAATAAGTAGGTAGGTGAAATAAGAACAGAAGAATGTTCATGAGTCCATGGGAACTCATTATACTACTTTTCTCAATTTTGTTTACATTTGATGTGTTCATAAGAAGAATTTTACCAAATAAATAATGTGAAATTTAAGTACGAAACTGAACAAGCAGAGAAAACAGACCTCCAATTAAACACAGATAATTTAAGAAGCTGGAAAAAATTTTTTTTTAATTCTAGTTAGTATTTTTGGTGAGATTTGACAGAATACATCATCCATAAAATAAGAACAGGCCACTATGAAAAAGAATCAAAGAACAAAGAAAAGCTGCAGAAGATTAAAAATATGATAGCTGAGACTTAAAAGAGAGAGGAATTAGCAGGATGTGCACTATGGAAAACTGAATTTGTGATCTGAAAGACTAAATTGAGAAGTTCTCTCAGATGACAGCAATAAAAGGTAAGCAGACAGAAAATGTAAGAGAGAAGTGGAGATCTAATATCTACTTAATAAGAGTTTCAGAAGGAACAGACTATAAGGGGAAAAAAAACTGGTAACAGGAGAAAATGTCTTTGAGGGGAAGAAAAACTTTCCACATTTTAAGCAGAAATATTGAAAAAAAATCAAAATATATTCTGGTAAGATTTCTGAATTCACAGTATATGAGAAAATCCTGTTGGCTTCCAGACAGAAGAAACATGTCACCACAAAAGAAAGAGAAGCAGACCTACATTAGATTCCTCATCTTCAACACTGTACATCTGAAGGACAACAGAACAATGTCTATACGTTTTTTTCCTTTTTATTTATTTACTTTATTTATTTTTGCTGAGGAAGATTTGCCCTGAGCTATTGCCAATCCTCCTTTTTTTTTTTTTTGGCTTGAGGAAGATTAGCCCTGAGTTAACATCTGTGCCAATCTTTCTCCACATTTTTGTATGTGGGACACCGCCACAGCACGGCTCATGAGTGGAGTAGTTCCATGCCTAGGATCTGAACCTGTGAACCCAGGCCGCTGAAGCAGAGTGCTCGGAACCTGACCCACTCAGCCATGGGGGCGGGCCCTACAAGTTTTTGAGGAACAGATTATGATTCTAGAATTCTACACCTAGAGAAACCAACACACAAAAATAAAAACTTATTTTTACCATGAAAAAATAAAAACTTTTAACTATGCAAAGACTCAGCATGAACTACCTATGCACCATTTCTGGAGGAAAAAACAAATGACACATGTAAGTGCTTAGGTGCCCCTCCTCACCACCATAACAACAACAACAACAACAAACACCAGCAAGACGAACTCAAGGGAAGGAAAATATGGACTACCAAGCAACAAACAAAAAACAACCGCAATTATAATCCACAAAATCAGGAAAATATAATTAAGTCTAATAATATGGTTGCACCTTAGTTCTTCTAAAAGACCTATAAAATAGATATCTCCCTGGTTAAGTCTGTCACCTCCAAAATTCCAAACAACATTAGGAATCAGACAGGCGGTACGGAAACAGATAAGAAGAATTAAAAAAGCAAAAGAAGACCGTGCTCGGGTCAGCCTGGTGACGTAGCAGTTACTTTTGCAGGCTCCACTTTGGCAGCCCGGGGTTCGCCGGTTCGGATCGTGGGCGTGGACCTACTCACCGCTCATCAAGCCATGCTGTGGTGGCATCACACATACAGGAGCTACAACTTTACAACTATGATACACAACTATACACTGGGACTTTGGGGAGAAAAATGAAAAAGAGGAAGATTGGCAACAGATGTTAGCGCAGGGCCAATCTCCCTCAAAAAAAAAAAAAAAGAATACTGTGCTCAACCTCATGCAAGTGCACACAGAAGCCTCCACAACAGATTTTTACTCAGTTCACCTCTCTGGCAAGAGCCCTATGTCTCCAACCCTGACCTGTTCTGCAGTCTTCTCTCCGAGGCTGGCCTACAGCAAATGTCCACTACACAGTAGCTGAGTATTGTTTGTAAAGTGAAAAGTAAAAAATGTAAAATTTTAAACAAATACCTTTATTCATGACTAACTATGGCCTTAATCAAGCAGAAGAGATAACCTATGTGTAAAACAAATAATAGTAGTTGAAAAAATTCAAAACGATGAGTTTTGCCAGTTGACTCTTTATAAAGGAAGGGTAGTGTTCAGTCCCTCTGACTTATTCTCTACGGCAGCAGTTCTCAAAATGTGGTCCTGGGACTTCTAGAGGTCCCTGAGACAATTCTGGAGAATTCTCAAGGTCAAAACTATTTTCATGATAATACCAAGACATTACTTTCCACGCTCATTCTCTCATGAGTGTATAGTTGAGTTTTCCAGAGGCTACATAACATGTCTGTTAGCAAAACAAATTTAATACAGAAGCAGACGTGAGAACCTGTCTATCTTCTGTTAAGGTAATTCATTAAAGAGATTTGCAAAAATGTATAATAATGCCACTCTTCTAGCTAAATTTTTATTTGTGGAAAATAGTTATTTTCATAAAAATATGTTATTGATAGTAACATGTAATGGGTTTATCTTTTTTTACATGACCTAATTAAATTTTTTTTAAATGTCAGTTTTAATTTCCAATATGGTAAATGTGGACAACTATAACCCACACAAAAAAATTATCTGGTGTCCTCAATTATTTTTAAATGTGACGACCAAAAAGTTTAAGAACTGCTGTTCTAAGTCTCAAGGGAATACTACACTGGGATAGTCATTACATTAGGCAACTTTACTAGTGAGAGTAGTTTCTCTCTTTTAAAAGGTCACGCACTTGAGTATAGTTTGGTTTCTCCTCTCTCGTGGCTCCTTTATTTAGAAAGAAATTATCATAAGCCATCCTTATTTAAAACAGAGGTCATTAATTCTTTTTTGTGTGTGAGGAGGACTAGCCCTGAGCTAACATCCGACGCCAATCCTCCCCTTTTTTCTTGAGGAAGACTGGCCCTGGGCTAACATCCGTGCCCACCTTCCTCTACTTTATATGGGACACCGCCACAGCATGGCTTAACAAGCAGTGCGTTGGTGTGTGCCTGGGATCAGAACCTGCAAACCCCAGGCCGCCGCAGGGGAGCAAGTGCACTTAACCGCTGCGCCACCGGGTGGCCCCAGAGGTCATTAATTCTTAACATCTGCTTGTGTGTGTCAATTATATAACTGGATGAAAGAAGCATTTTGAATAAAAGTAGTCTTATATCATTTAACATTCAACAAATATTTAATGAGTATCCACACAGTAAACTTACAATGTTATTACAAAAATTAGAAATCCAATTTAGCATTTACATGAAGGTTTGTTTTCTCCTCCTGTGAAAAATATATCATTGTTTAAGGGGGTCGGCCCCGTGGCTTAGCAGTTAAGTGCGTGCGCTCCGCTACTGGCGGCCCAGGTTCGGATCCAGGGCGCGCACTGACGCACCGCTTCTCTGGCCATGCTGAGGCCGCGTCCCACATACAACAACTAGAAGGATGTGCAACTATGACATACAACTATCTACTGGGGCTTTGGGGGGGAAAAAAAAAGGAGGAGGATTGGCAATAGACGTTAGCTCAGAGCCGGTCTTCCTCAGCAAAAAGAGGAGGATTAGCATGGATGTTAGCTCAGGGCTGATCTTCCTCACACACACACACACACACACACACACACACACACAAAAATATATATACCATTGTTTAGAAATTCTGGCAGTGTTGAAGAAAAATCATAAATAACTAGTTATAGAGTTCACATAGCCTCCATGAGACATTACTGCACAGTGGGCAGCAGACAGAAAATGTCCTTGGTAACCTCGCTGGGGTTCCCAATCTACTTATTTGGTTCTTACAAAAACAATCACTCCTTTCTTGCATTCAATATTCATACAGTTTAACAGTTGTGGAATGTTATCATTTTTTAATGTATTTTTTATGTATTACATACATATATATTTACCATCTTATGCTAAAATAACTCAAATAATATGCAGAAGGAAACCCCTCAAGGATCTGAAAATGTCTTCCTTCTCAAAAAGTATATGAGAATTGTTTGTGCTTCTAGGTCATTTTTTGAGCTTTTTTCCCCCATATGATGTATATTCCTCCACATGAATATATCTCTTCCATATGTTATATAGGGCAGTGTATTATACAATAACATATTTTATAATATCAACTGTTTAAAAAATTCAACACATATAGAAAAGCCCAAAGAATAATTAACTTCCATACTCCCACAATTGACATAAACTGTTTTTTTTTTTGTGAGGAGGACTAACCCTGAGCTAACATCTGATGCCAATCTTCCCCTTTTTTCCTTGAGGAAGGCTGGCCCTGAGCTAACAACCGTGGCCATCTTCCTCTACTTTATATGCGACGCCGCCACAGCATGCCTTAACAAGCGGTGCATCGGTGCGCGCCGGGGATCCGAACCTGCAAACCCCAGGCTGCCGCAGCGTGCGCACTTAACCGCTTGCGCCACCGGGCCGGCCCCGACATAAACTGTTAATTTTTTGTGTGTGTGCGTGAGGAAGATCAGCCCTGAGCTAACATCTGATGCCAACCCTCCTCTTTTTTGCTGAGGAAGACTGGCCTAGGGCTAACATCCATTCCCATCTTCCTCTACTTTATATGGGACGCCGCCACAGCACGGCTTGACAAGTGGTGTGTCGGTGCGCGCCTGGGATCCGAACCGGCAAACCTCAGGCCGCCAAAGCAGAGCACGCGCATTTAACCGCTGTGCCACTGGGCCGGCCCCAATATTTTATTTTTGAAGATATAAATCCCATTTTATTACCCCAAAGAGGGACGACCACTATCTTGAGTTTAGTATGTATCTTTCTAGTTCATTTCAAATACTTTATATGTATACACACACCCACCCCAAACCCAGCATTCCTTTGTGTATTTTCTAGTTTACATAAAGAGTATCATGATATATTGGGTTGAACGGTGTCCCCCAAAATTCATGTCACGCATAACCTGTAAATGTGATCCTATTTGGAAATAGAGTCTTTATAGATACAATCAAGTTAAGATGAGATCATAGTGAATTAGGGTGGGCCCTAAATCCAATATGACCAGTGTCCTTCATAAGAAGAGGAGGAGAGACACAGAAACAGACACCCACATGAGAGAAGGCCACATGATGACAGACACAGAGATTGGATGCAACTGCAAGGCAAGGAACACCAAGGACTGACCACCAGAAGCTGGGAAGAGGCAAAGAATCACTCTCCTAGATCCTCCACATACAGCATGGCCTGCCGACATCTTGCTTTTGGAATTCTGGTCTCCAGAACCATAGCAATAAATTTTCTGTTGTTTTAAGCCACCCAGTTTGCTACGGCAGCCCTAGTAAACTAATACACGTTAAGTATTTGTTTGCATCTTATTTCTTTCACTCAATGTTTTTGTAACTCCTCTATATTGCTACATATAAGAATTAATATTGACCAGATACACCGAAGTCTGACAGTACTAGCTACTTTTTTTTTTTTTTTTTGAGGAAGATTAGCCCTGAGCTAACATCCATTGCCAATCCTCCTCTGTTTTGCTGAGGAAGACAGGGCCTGGGCTAACATCCGTGACCATCTTCCTCTACTTTATATGGGACGCTGCCACAGCATGGCTTGATAAGTGGTGCGTAGGTCTGCCCCCAGGGATCCGAATCTTCGAACCTGGGCAGCAGAAGTAGAGCGCGCGAACTTAACTGCTATGCCACTGGGCCGGCCCCAGTACTAGTTACTTTTTTTAAATGAACTACTTCTATATTAGTTAGTAAACAGCTGCTGCCCCAAGCCACTCCCCCAGGACCTCCTCGTGGTTCAGCAATTATTGAACAGCAGAGAACAGAGGATGATGGTCGATACCCATTCTGACTGGCTGATTCTGGTGCCATACTAGTTAAATAGTTTGAAAATTATCTCTGCATATAAGTCTACTTCATTCTATCTAAGCACTGTATAGTACTTTACCAACAGGCCACATTTTTTATCCACATCTCTATTAACAGAGATTTAGGTTATTTCCAGTTTTTCCCCTATTAAAAACAACATTACACAGGCCAGCCTGGTGGCACAAGTGGTTAAGTGCATGCAGTCCGCTGCAGCGGCCCGGGGTTTGCCGGTTTGGATCCAGGGCGCGCACCAATGCACCACTTGTTAAGCCATGCCGTGTCGGCGTCCCATATAAAGTAGAGGAAGATGGGCACGCATGTTAGCCCAGGGCCAGTCTTCCTCAGCAAAAAAAAAAAAAAAAAAAAAAAGAGGAGGATTGGCATCAGATGTTAGCTCAGGGCTGGTCTTCCTCAGAGAAAAAAAAAAAAAAGTTACAGTATAGATCCTTACTCTTAGGACCCAAAATCTCACCTTAAGAAACTCAGAAACCAGGGATTCCTTACTTTCCATACTCTTAATATCTGGACACTAATTACCTCAAGTCAGAAATCACATCGATTTTCAAAACAAAAATATCTGTATAATACCTGTTTTAAGCTACCCAGTTTGTAGTACTTAGTGACTTCATAAGCGCATTTACAAGAATCTGATAGGAAGCAGAATTGCTAAGCCATTGAACAGCTCCTTTTTAAAATATGTGCATGTTTGGTCACTATTAACTAAAAAGCATAGAGCAGAAGTGTCCAACACAGCAGCAGTAGCCACAGCGGGTACTTAAATTAAAATTTAATAAAATTAAAACTTCAGTTTCTCAGTCACACTAGTCACACGTTAAGTGCTTCATATCGGACAGTGCAGTTATAGAAGATTTCTATCATCACAGAAAGTTTGATTGAATAACCTGGTATAGAGAACACCACTGTATCCGTCACCCAGTTTTATTAAATGTTAATATTTTTGCTTCTGAAGCACCTCACACCCCCTATACTCCTCCCTGATCCTATTCTCTAAGCTCTGGCAGCCACTATCCTGAATCTGGTACTTCATCACCATGCATATTTTTGAGATTTATTATTATCAATTCACATGGTTCTATTTCATTCATTCTAGATGCTCTACAGTATTTCATTTATGTTATCAGCTATTTGCGACTTTTAAACACTATTCGTATGCTACAATGAACATTCTTTTAAACGTGTTCTTGTGAATCTATGAAAAAGTTTTTCCTACGACACAAACCAGGAAATGAAATTGCTGGGAGGTAGAGTATTTACTTCTGCAGGTAATTTGAGAAATGTGAGCAGCTAAACTCCTCACTTCTAAGGAATTTACCAATTTTTACCAATTTCTCTTTCTCTATATCCTCACCAACTTTTTCTATATGAGATCTTGTAATTTTTGCCAACCTGATAAGTACAAAATATTTCAGTTATCTTAATTAGCATGATCCTGATGAATCATCAGGTTGAACATCCTATAAAAATGCTTATTGGTCACTCAGGTTTTCTATTCTGTTTTTCAATTATTTTGCCCACTTTTCTATTGAATACTTTCTTCTTCTAATTGAGTATAAGGGTTCTTTATAAATTAAAAATGCTAATCCATTTTCCTATCTGTAGCTTGTTTTCACTTGTTTTAACAGTGAAAGTTTTCATTGTAACATAGTCAAATTTATTAATCTTTCCCTTCATGGTTTATTCATTTTATGCTTTGCTTAAGAAATTCCTATCTGAAGTTCATAAAAATATTATCCTTTAATGTCTCTTTGAAGGTTTTTAAAAGTTCAGCTTTTCACATCTAGGTCTTATTAGTCCAAGTGGAATTTTTCTTTGTATGTGGGGCAAGATAATCTAATTTTATTTTTTCCATTTGGATGAGCCATGCTCTCAATCTCAGCACAATTTATACTTACTATGTCTGTCACACTTCACGTTTCCATATATGAGAGTGTAGTTTCTGGATCCTCTAAATTCTTTTGCATTTATCTATTTTTTTATTCCAATGTTAATGAAACACAATCTTAAGTACTCAAGTTTTATAACTAGTCTGTCTGATAGGGTGAGTAACTCCACACTGAATTGCTTCAAAAATTTTTCGCCCTTTTCTAGGTTTTTCGCTCTTCCCTATGATTCTGGGATTAGCTTATCAAGTCTCACAAACAACTGCTGAGATTTTGATCAGAATTGCATTGAACATAGTGAATGATTTGGAGGCAAAATTAACAACTTTATGACATTGAGTCTTCCTATCTGTGAACATGGTCTCTCTTTCCACTTATTAAGCCATATTTAATACCTTCATTTAGGTAATTTTGCCATAAAAAATTCTGTACTTTTAGATTGATTCTTGGATTCACTGCAGTTTTATTGCCATTATAAGCAGTATCCCTATATTACCTTTTTGAAGAACTTTGTTATTGGTATGTAGAAATAGTATTTGTTTTTGTAATCTTGATTTTTGATCCAGAAAATTTGTTCAACTTTCCTAACAGTTCTAATATTAGAGTCTCTGAATTTTTTATGTAGTCAATGATAATATCCATAAAAACTGACATTTAGATTCCCTCCTTTTCAATTTTTAAAACATTTATAGCTTGTTCTAGTCTTAATGATCTACTTAGAATTCTGATACAATGTTGAGGAGAAACGGCAATAAAGGGCATCCTCACTCTGTTCTGACTTGCAAGGGAAGACTTCTAAAATTCTCCATCAAGTATAACACTTAACTGTAGGTTTTTGTAGATACCTTCTGTGGAGACAAGGAATTTGTTTTCTACCTTTATGTTGTTGTCTTTTTTTTTTTTTTTTTACCATGCATAAGTGTTGAATTTTATCAAATGCTTTTTCTGCATCTATTGAGATGACTGAATGGTTTTTCTCTCTTAAATTAATAAATTACATAAAGAGATTTTCTAATATGAAACCATCCTTGCATTCCTGCAATACTAGGTATTGACAGATATACTCTTTTTACTACCTTGCTTTATTCCATTTTACATTATTAGATTTATAAGCTTTTGTGACTACATTTGTGCCACTTATTAAATTATTGCCTCTGAACTCGAAATCCACCCTTAATTTTGCCCTGCTTTATGATATCAGACCTGAACACTGCAGACGTTTGGTCAGCTGTCTTGATGTTAAGTTTCACCAGTAGAGGACACTGGAGGGACACCTCAGCACCACAGCAGGAGGAAGAGACTTTCCTTTCTTCTTTCAGTATAGTGTTTTCCATGCAGTAGCCACAAGATAAGCAGGTGGGGACCTTGTAATGTTCACCTAGGCGACCTTCATAGTTCCACTTTGGCCCACACCCTCTGACAAGTTTCTTGACTACTGCTAGGCTATATATTCCTGTACTAGCCAGGCCATCTTCCTCAGAGATCTGGATCTCAGCCTCAGATGGGGATAGGGAAGCTTCCTTTAAATTTCTAAATTCCTTCCTCCTACTCTCTCTCAGATTAAGGGTAATAGCTACTTTCTGCAGCTGCCTCTTCTGTATTCTTTAGGGTCGGCAAACTTTTTCTTAAAAGACTAAACAGGGGCCAGCCTGGTGGCATGGTGGTTAAGTTTGCATGCTCCACTTCAGCGGCCCGGGGTTTGCAGGTTTGGATCGCGGGCATAGACCTACACACTTCTCATCAAGCCATGCTGTGGCAGCATCCCACATAAAAAAAAAAAAGAAAAGGAGAAGATTGGTACAGATGGTAGCTCAGGGTTAATCTTTCTCACACACACGCACACAAAAACACTAAACATATTAGATATTTTAGGTTTACAAGCCATATAGGCTCTGTCATCAGCTACTCGAATCTACTGTTCTAACTTGAGGGCAGCTGTGGAGAGTACATAAACAAACAGGTGTGGCTGTGTTGCAATAAAACTCTATTTACAAAAATAGGCAATTGGCCTGAAGGCCATAGTTTGCTGAACTCCTATCACAGACTACTGTTGCTTATGGTAATGATGCCAGATAAGAATGAGTGATTTAGAATAATTCAGTGCAAACCATCACTATTGGTGAATTGAAAATGTGATGTAAATACCACAGCAATGTGGTAGATTAGTAGAATAATTATAGTATGCAAGAGGTGATTTTTTTCTTATTAAAAATAGAAACTGGTAATTCTACACATTCAGGTTTAATATGAAAAGTCGCCCATTTAGAACAAGTTGAACACACATATTCAACATGAAAGATGCTTTTAATTTGTATTAGTACAAAAGAAATTTCACGTTTCTTGCTTGTTTATTATTTTACTTTATTTTTCATGTTCAACCTGTGTTTGAAGGAGAGTTATTCTACCAGAAAAATTCAATCACTATCTTTAACAGATACATGAACAGATATTACACTTGCATGGTACCCAAGTGCTCAAAAGCTTTATATGCTATAGGATTTTTATATATTTCTTAATGAAACCAGTATCCTAAGACTCATTAGCATAACCATGATGCTGCTGTAACATATAATCTGCATGTCTCTTGGTTCATATGTAAATGCACTTCTTTGTATACATAGCTAGTAGAATTGCTGGGTCATGGGATATATGTATGGTCAAATTAGGTAGAAAATGACACTGAGTTTATCGAAGAAGCTGTAACAAATTTAAACCTCTACCAGCAGCTCCGCATCCTAGGTATTATCATCCTTTTAAATTTTAGTCCTTCTGGTAGGTGTATAGTGGTACCTCATTGTGGTTTTAATTTGCATTTCCCTAATTACTAGTGAAGTTAAAACACTTTTTAGTATGTTTATTGACCATTTGGACACTGTCCTTTTTGAAATGCCTCTTCAATCCTATTGTTCATTTTACTATTGTCTCTTTGTTATTGGTTTGTGGATGTTCATTATATACGTCAGATATAAACTCTTTGTGAGTAACATATAGCAAGATCTTCTTCCACTCTCTGGCTTGATTTTTCATTCTCTTACTAGTATTTTTTTTTCTTACGAGGAAGATTGGCCCTGAGCTAACATCTGTTGCCAATCTTCCTCTTTTTGCTTGAGGAAGATTGTCCCTGAGGTAAGATCTGTGCCAATCTTCCTCTATTTTGTATGTGGGATGCCACCACAGTATGGCTTGATGAGGGGTGCGTAGGTCTGTGCCTGGGATTCAAACCTGTGAACCCCAGGCTGCCAAAGCAGAGCAAGTGAACTTAACCACTATACCACCGGGCCAGCCCCTCTTACTAGTATTTTTTGATGAAGCTTTGAATTTTAATATTGTCTAAATTTAATTAAATTATTATTTAATAATACTGCTAATTATCTAATGCTTGCTGAGGCCTGTTTCAGAAACTTTCCTTATCCCCAGGTCATGATGATATTCTCTTCTATTACCTTCCAGAAACTTTACTGTTTTGCTCCTTATATTACTATTTATAATACATTTGAAACTGACTTTTGTGTATGAAGTGGGTAGAGGATCAAGTTCATTTTTCCCCCCATATGGATACCTAGTTGGTCCACTACCACTTACTGAGAAGATCTTTCCCTGTGGCTACCTTTGACATAAGTCATGTCCACATATAGAGTCCTCATATCCAGTAGATGGAGTCCTCCTACTTTGTTCCTCTTCTACAATGGCATCTTAGCTATTCTTAGCCCTTTTCAGTTACAAGTAAATTTTAGAATTTTCACATACATATACAGTCATGCACTGCATAATGATGTTTCGGTCAATGACGGACCACATATATAGGACGCTGGTCCCATAAGATTAGTACCATACCGGGCCGGCCCCGTGGCTTAGTGGTTAAGTGCGCGAGCTCCGCTGCGGGCGGCCGGGGTTCGGATCCTGGGCGTGCACCGACGCACCACTTCTCCGGCCATGCTGAGGCCTCGTCCCACATACAGCAACTAGCAGGATGTGCAACTACGACATACAACTATCTACTGGGGCTTTGGGGGAAAAAAAGGAGGAGGATTGGCAATAGATGTTAGCTCAGGGCCAGTCTTCCTCAGCAAAAAGAGGAGGATTAGCACGGATGTTAGCTCAGGGCTGATCTTCCTCCAAACAAACAAACAAACAACAACAAAAAAAAGATTAATACCATACAGCTTAGGTGTGTAGTAGGCTACACCATCTAGCTTTGTGTAAGTACACTCTATGATGTTTGCACAATAACAAAATTGCCTAATGACGCATTTCTCAGAACATATCCCTGTCGTTAAGTGACACATAACTATACACTCTCACATTCAAAATAAAAATACTTCAGACAAGAGGGGAAATTGCAATAAATGTATGTATCAATTTAAGGGTAATGACATGCCTACAATAGTGATATTTCTAATTCACTAACATGGTAAAAGGTTTAGGTTTGTTAATAGTTGCTTTATGTACTTTGGTGCTCCTATGTTGGGTGCATATATATCTATAATTGATAAGTCTTCTTGGTGGAGTGTCCTTTTTATCATTATATATTGCCCCTCTTTGTCTCTCTTAACCTTTGATATGAGTACGGCAACACCTGCTTTATTTTGTTTGCCATTAGCTTGGAGTATTGTCTTCCATCCTTTCACTCTGAGCCTGTGTTGTCTTTAGAGCTGAGATCTGTCTCCTGAAAGCAGCATATTCTTGGGTCTTGCTTTTTAATCCATCCTGCCACTCTGTATCTTTTGATCGGAGAGTTCAATCCATTTACATTTAGAGTAATTATTGATATATGAGGGCTTAATGTTGCTGTTTTATCGCTTATTTTCCGGTTCTTTTGCATTTCCTTTGTTTCTTGTCCCATATGTTTTGGACTGCCAGTTCACTTTGGTTGTTCTGTCTTATGACTCTTTTAGTTTTCTCTTTATTTATCATATGTGATTTTGTTTTGATTATTTGTTTAGTGGTTACCTTGAGGTTTGTATAAAAAATCTTATGTATGAGAGAGTCCATCATCTGATGGCCTCATACTAAGTCAATTCAATCTCTTTCCTCTTCCCCTTCTAAGTTATTCTTGTCACAACTTATTCTATCTTGTGCTGTGGGTGTGTGTTTAAAGTGATGAGTTTATATTTATTTTTGGTGATTTCATTCCTTTGATCTTTGATTTTGGAATTTAAGTGGTTGCTAACCTATGCCGGTAAAGATCTACTATTTTTCTGATTTTGTCTACCTATTTTTCTCCTTGCTCCAAGCTATGTATTCCCTTTCTCTTTTTTTTCTCAGGCCTGAGGGCCTTCTTGAGCATTTCTTGTAGTGGGGGTCTCGTGGCCATGAACTCCCTTAGCTTTTGTTTATCTGGGAAAGTTATTATTTCTCCATCATATTTGAAGGATATTTTCACTGGACAGAGTATTCTTGGCTGAAACTTTTTGTCTTTAAGTATTTTGAATATATCATTCCAGTCTTTCCTAGCCTGTAAAGTTTCAGTTGAGAAACCCGCTGAGAGCCTGATGGGAGTTCCTTTGTACGTTATTCTTTGTTTTTGTCTAGCTGCCGTTAATATTGCTTCTTTGTCATTGACTTTTGCCAGTTTTACTACTATATGCCTTGGAGTGGGCTTTTGCCTGTTGACATATTTAGGCAACCTATTGGCTTCACTTACTGGCATTTCCTGCTCCTTCTTCAGATTTGGGAAGTTCTCAGCTATTATTCCCTTGAATAGGCTCTCTGTTCCTCTTTCCCTCTCTTCTCCCTCAGGAATACCTATAATTCTTATGTTACATTTCCTAACTGAGTCGGATATTTCTCGGAAACTTTTCATTTCTTTTTAGTCTTAGTTCTCTCTCCTCCTCCATCTGGAGCACATCTGTATTCCTATCCTCTATAATGCTAATTCTTTCCTCCATATTGTCAGCTCTGTTCTTTAAAGATGCCATATTCTCCTTTATCTCCTCCATTGTGTTCTTCATTTCCATCAATACTGATTGGTTTTTCATTATGATTTCAATCTCTTTTGTGGAGAAACTCCTTATTTCATTGAATTGTTTATCTGTGTTTTCTTGTATTTCGTTTAGCTTTTTTATGATAGCTATTTTGAATTCTCTGTTGGTTAGGTTATGGATTTCTGTGCCTTCACGGTTGATTTCTGGGTGTTTGTCATTTTCCTTCTGGTTTGGCGATTTAATGTACTTTTACACCACGATTGCTGTATTGGCTTTGTTTTTCCTCATCCTAGAAATATCTGGTTGCAGTTTCCACCTGCCGTCACTGTGTGGGGGTCAAGGGCTGCGTAATATGAGCCCCCTGCCCTCCACCCCGGCTGCTCCGCTGTCAGGGGTCACCCGCACTCCTCAGGGGCTGCTCTGACTGGTCGGCTGAGCTACAATGTCAGGCATGTGGGGGGGCAGGGGCCCTTTCTTTTGCCCACTGGGTCCCTGGGGGAGGTGCTTCTCACTTGCCCCTCGTTATCTGCTCTCCTGGGGTGCTCAAATGTTGATGGCACCACTGCAGCAGTTCTGAGTCCTCTGTGTGGGACTTTCCCACGGGCTGAGAGAGCCTGAAGAGCTACATTTCCCCCCAGAGGGCCGCCCCTCCCCTCTCTCTGCGAGCCACGTGACCCCAGTTGCCAATCTGATGGGGAGGGAGAGGATTTCTCTTTACTTCTCCCCAATTCCTCCGGGGTCCCCAGCACGTCCACTCTCAGATGTGTGGCAGTGTGGGTCTTTCTGATGTCCCTTTGTGCAGTGTGAGTGTCTCTTGTTGGTCTATGATTGACCCCTTTTGTTGTATCTTATCGGGGGAAGAGTTTATGGGAAAGCTCACTCCGCCATGATGCTGACATCACCCTACCCTTGAATTTTTGTCAAATCTTAATGTTTTTGTCAGATTTGCTTCAATGTTTTTTGTGTGGTTATTTCTTGTTTTATTTTGTTTTTGCTGCTGCAGGAGTGAATAAAACATTACAGACCTAGGTGAAGCCCTAGTGTGTACCCATCCCCATTTTCATTCCCTTTTCTTTCTTTCTTTTTTTTTTGTGAGGAGGACTAGCCCTGAGCTAACATCTGACGCCAATCCTCCCCTTTTTTCTTGAGGAAGATTAGCCCTGAGCTAACATCCGTGGCCATCTTCCTCTACTTTATATGGGATGCCGCCACAGCATGGCTTAATAAGCGGTGTGTTGGTGCGCGGCCAGGATCCGAACCGGCAAACCCCAGGCCGCCAAAGTGGAACGCATGCACTTAACCGCTGGCACCTCTGGACCAGCCCTTCATTCCCTTTTCTTACTCTCTCGACGTAGCCAGTACCCTGACTGTTTTACTTCACATATTTTAAACATTTTCAATATTATAAACAGTGCTATAGATGACCATTAATAAGCATGTCCTCTCTATGCAAATTTCCAAGAATCTTCCTAGATAACTTCGGAGTGAAACTGCTCAGTTATAGGGTATACACAGTTTCAGTTTTACTAGTATCTCTTAAATCTAAATACACAACTATGACCCAGCAAGTCTACTCCTAGATATATGCCCAAGAGGATGAGTGAGTATGTCCACCAAAATACATGTTCAAAAATGTGCAGGGCCGGCCCCGTGGCTTAGTGGTTAAGTGAGCGCGCTCCACTGCTGGCGACCCGGGTTCGGATCCCGGGCTCGCACCGACGCGCTGCTTCTCCAGCCATGCTGAGGCCACGTCCCACATACAGCAGCTAGAAGGATGTGCAGCTATGACACACAACTATCTACTGGGGCTTTGGGGGGAAAAAATAAATAAAAATAAAATCTTTAAAAAAATGTGCAGAGCAGCTTTATCAAAAATAGCCCCAAACTGGAAAAAAGCCAAATATTCACCAACAAGAGAATGGATAAATATATTGTGGTTTATTCATACAATGGAATAGCACATAGCAATAAAGAAGAACAAACTAATGATGTAATAACATAGCTGAATTTCAGCCACACTATGTTCAGTGAAAGAAGCCAATATAAAAGAGAACACACTGTAATGCAAGGAGAGGCAAAAACTAATTTATTGGGAGGGAAGTCAGAACAGTAGTTAACTCTGATTGGTGTAGGATATTGACCAGAAAGGGCATAATGAAGCTTCTATTATGCTGGAATGTTCAATAACTTGATCTGGGTAGGATTAACACAGTTATATACATATATAAAAACTCCTAAGTTGTATCTTTAAAATTTGTGCACTTTCTTTTTTTATTTATTTATTTATTTATTTATTTATTTATTTGTTTGTTTATTTATTTTTGTGAGGAGATCAGCCCTGAGCTAACATCCGCCAATCCTCCTCTTTTTTTGCTGAGGAAGACGGCCCTGGGCTAACATCCGTGCCCATCTTCCTCCACTTTATATGGGACGCCGCCACAGCATGGCTTGCCAAGCAGTGCGTCGGTGCGCGCCTGGGATCCGAACCAGCGAACCCCGGGCTGCCGCAGCGGAGTGCGCGCACTTAACCACTTGCGCCACCGGGCCGGCCCCTGCACTTTCTATTTTATACGTCAATTTTAAAATGTTTTTAAATATTATATTGGTTTTTTATTCCTTATAAAAAGAAAGATAAGTGCTGTTTTTAAAAACTGAATAAATCAGTACAAATATTTTCTCTCTGGTGGCACTTTACTAAATACAGACCCTCCTAGACTTACAATGGGGTCACGTTCCAATAAACCCATCGTAAGCTGAAAATATCATAAGTCGAAAATGCATTTAATACACCTAACTTACCAAACATCACAGCTTAGCCTAGCCTAGCTTAAACGTGCTCAGAACATTAGCCTACAGTTGGGCAAAATCATCTAACAAAACCTATTTTTATAATAAAGTGTTTAATACGTCATGTAATTTATTGAATACTGTACTGAAAGTGAAAAACAGAATAGATGAATGGGTACAGAATGGTTGTAAGTGTATTGGTTGTTTACCTTCCTGATCGCATGGCTGACTGGGAGCTGCAGCTAACTGCCACTGCCCAGCAGCACAAGAGGGTATTGTACTGCACATTGCTAGCTTAGGAAAAGGATCAAAATTCAAAATTCGAGGTACACTTTCTACTGAATGGTATTGCTTGCACACCATTATAAAGCTGAAAAATTGTTAAGTCAAACCATTGTAAGTCACAGACCATAAGAATTAAGAAATTTTTATGTTTTATTCTGTTTCTACAGTGTCAAGATTCCTTAGATCCTAGTTAAAATGATGGTCACACCATATAAGAGGCAAAAAAAGTTTTAATGGAACATTAGAGAAAAGATGACATGAAAGCCCTACTGAAGACAATAAGAAAAGAAAGTGTTTGTACCCAATGAAGAGTGAAAGCCCTAGCCCCATCTTCCACTAGACCCCCACAGCCAGGACTCTGGAAGAGTCCCCTCTGAGAAACTGATCAGCCCAAAAGAAAAGGCCTACAGAGAGCAGGATACCCAGAGAAACAGACCATGCAGAACAAGTTACAGTAAATAAGTCTTGCCCACACACAGAACTTCCAATCAACTTTTTAGTGCCTTACTCCTAAATAAGAACAGATAAACAAGGATAACCAGACATTTGAGGAAAGCCTCCAATGTGGACTAAGACAGGAGTCAAAGAAGAAAATGAAATTGAAAAAATACGCAATAGGTTTTAATACATTTAGAGGAGACTTTTCTGTTGAGGTACTGGGAGTTGCATTAATGATTGGTACGTGAACAAGAAAGAGGGCAATGATGTGTTACCAAAAATTAAAACACATATAAGAAAAGAAATGCAATTATCATACACTCCATCTGAGCTAAGAATAATAGTTAACATAATCATAATAATGTAAAAGCTGAGCTAATCAAAAGTGATAATATGGAAGGAGGAAAAAGTCTATGTGCTGGAAAGGGGGCTGGCAACCCAGAGGGACCACATATGATGTGCAGGAAGGAGCACTAATGACTTATCTTCCATCTTGGAAGATAACAATTAATGTCTAAATCTGAAAAAACAAGAAATAACAATATAAACACGTTATTTAGAAACATGGACAAAGCTGAAAGCATTTGTCTTTAGGAAGTGGGCATCAGGAACAGGGTCAACATGAGGTATTTTTCACTATGTACATGTATTACTTTGACACAAAGAAAATACCACAGAGGAGGAAAAAATCAGTTTGGGAATGGAACTCGTCAACAGGACTAAAATTTAAAGAGTTAAATTATGTGACACTCTTTTTAAAAATACAGAACAATTTCTCAGTCCTCTTCTCTTTGTTCCCTATTCTTTCACTCATTCTGTATACAAGGAGCAAATCCATTTGACAATTTCTGACACAACTAAAAAGTAGAAATGAAACAGAGAAGAAAAATGAACCCGATGGCAGCACAAAAACACTTGCATCAAAAATTCTAAAGAAACCATTTTGAGACAGTTTTTAATAGTGGCTAACAGTCATTCAGGAAAAAAGCACCACTTCATAAATCTAAAGAAAGACACACCATTTCTAAGTCAGGTTCTTGCAGAAACATCTACCAGAAGGAAAAGAAAGGGGAAATGCTAAGGCTGCAGTAAATCTCATGGAGGGACAAGTCTACTCTGTAACTCTAAAACTCTAATCAAAGTAATGGGAACTTACCACTTCGTGAATGGATCTATTGAAGCCATCATCTTCTGTAAGGATCAACAATATTATAAGGGCCATATACACATGGTGTGAATTTCTTTCTTCAACATGATACAGAATCTCAAGAATTGGTAAAACCTAGGGAATAAAAATTTTAATTTACTATTTCAATTACTTTATTATAAGACTAAATGTTTTAAATGTTTATACTTTTATTATGTACCCTTTGCTTTAATTTCATAGTTATACTTTTCTTTAGAGGAAAAAAACACAAACCAGCCTCTGACTGAAAGTACTTTCCACATGTACAGTAGTCCCCCCCAGCCACAGTTTTATTTTCCACGGTTTCAGTTACCTGCGGTCAACCTGGTCTGAAAATATTAATGGAAAATTCCAGAAATAAACAATTCATAAGTTTTAAATTATGCGCCGTTCTTAGTAGCATGATGAAATCTCACGCCATCCTGCTCCATCCTGCCCAGGACGTGAATCATCCCTTTGTCCAGTGTATCCACGCTGTATATGCTACCAGCCCGTAGTTAGGAAAAAACATAGTATATATAGGGTTTGGTACCATCCACAGTTTCAGGCAACCACTGGGGTTCTTGGAATGTATCTCCTGCAGATAAGGAGTGACTACTGAACAGTCATGAGCTGCATAACGACATTTCAGTCAACGACGGACCACATATACGACTGTGGTCCCATAAGATTTGTACCATATAGACCTAGGTGTGCAATAGGCTATACCATCTAGGTTTGTGTAAGTACACTTTATGATGTTCACACAATGACGAAATCACCTAAGGATGCACTTCTCAGAACGTATCCCCGTCGTTAAGCTTTAACGCATGACTGTATAGCTAAGATACCAGTAAAGAAAAACATCACCTTCTGTGAAGGCCTGCTGCCATACAAAGGCTGGGTTTGCAAAGACCATTTACACTCACAGTCAACACTTGACACTGAAGAGAAGCAAGTCTGCCTCCAGACTAGCAGGATCTTACACACAATAAGGTATTTGATACATGTTAATGTGTCAAACATTACCTTCTTAATAGCAACGACTCTAGAATAAAAGAATTGTTAACAACAAAATCAGATCAGCCCAATAAATTTTCTATCAATAGCATATTTTCTAATCATAGCCTCTACCAATATTTATTATAGAAGAAAGGACAGATAAGGACATCAGTTAAGACATTATCAAAGTAATCCATGCAAGAAATTAAAAACAAAAACAAATATACAAATCCAACCCCACCATACCCTCCTCAAAAAAAAAAACCAAAACAAAACCTTTTACCTTCTCACTGGTGTATGTCATCATATACAGACAACTGCACCCTGCACGATTTTATGTACCAACATCCTTACACGGAACTTTCTAGAATGGGTGATGTCATGGGTTTTCTGCTTATTGCCATCATTTCCCTTAGGCTATATCATGCTCAGAATTGTCTCTGCTTATATTCACTTATCCATCAGTAAACAAGCCTTCTTTTCACAAGTTTTCACTCACATGAGCAGTACACTGTTACATCCCATTTTGGTATTTAAGCCAACGTTTTCCACACATAGTTGATGTGCAGATAGGTTCTTTCAATACGTTTTTTTAGCCTTAGTGTAACTCTGACATAGAATATACTTTTCAAATAAATTCTAATATTCCATGTTTATTCAATATTTTATCTTTAACACTGAAAAAACGGCCACCAAATCCCTGGTGAATCCTGCTATCAACCTATAAAAACTGGCGCAGAGGGGACATTCCTGTTGCTGCCAGTGACCTGCTAGCTCTTTCAGGGAAGTACACAATTTTATTCACACAAGAATAATGCATGGTTATCTATATATTACGTATTGCAAATGTAATAACACCTTGGTGAGGTAGTTTACTTTTCCACTCATAGAAACATGGACGTTTACACATTAGTTATAATGGAAATCAATGATTGCATACAGGAGTTTTTGTCTAATGAGCAAAAATTTGGAACCAATTTCACTCACATAGTAAAGGATACTGTGCATTTAAGTGATGTCTGGCAAGGGTACCTTAAAATAACTATAACACTCCAGGAATTGAGTTCAGGCAGCCCTAGAAATTAAGCCTGTCGAAGGGATGGGACACTTGGGGAACTGAGTTGAGAAATCACCCTTCTTTTTCGCCATCCTCATCGGGAATATGCTGCAACTGTGACCAGCTACACGAACTTAGTGGGGAGGCACTTAGCAGTTGGAAGGAACCAAGTGCGTGTAAAAGCTTCTTGAGAATGGCAGAGGGTGCTTCCTGGAGGACTTGGTCAGGCTGAATCACGGGCAGTGGGTGGCTGTTAAAGACTGAAGGACAGGAAGCTTGTCATCCTGCCGTGTTCTCCAGTTCTGTGACGCCATCTCCTACACTGTACAACTCAGACCTCTGCCTGCGTTTGGTGGCATCTCCCATCAACCCCTTGACCATCACCTTTGCAACTAGGCAAACATACCCTCTCGGGAAAAGAAATTACTCTTCAAAATATTATAAAATACAAAAAGCTTGGGAAGTTTAGTACGACACTTACAAGATTTTCCATATCTGTGCGAGCCAACATGTATGTTCTAATATTACCATTCTGATGGAGCAATGTATACAAGAGGAGAGTTGCTTGATCAGACGTCTGCTGTTCACACAAAGCTGTGTACAAACTGTTAAAGTTAATCTGGAAAGCATGTGGAATTGATGAGGGGAAAGGACTGCTATCTGGAATATAGAAAACACAAAATTTTAAAAATATTACATCAGTACTTTCTGGACTGTGCCTTATATAAATAATAAAAGCACTGTTAATATATACAATTCAATTCCCATTAATTTTGTGTAAGTCACTACATTTCAGATTCAAAATTTCAATTTACATTTTAAATTTTACTTTAAAATGAACTAAACTAATGTAAAACATAGTGACTATAGTTGATAACAAGTAGTGTTTAATTGAAATTTGCTAAGAGAGCAGAACTTCAATGTTCTCACAAAAACAGAAATTAAAAAAAAAGAAAACTGGAACAATTTATTTCTCTGTACTATCTAAACCACTATCAAGTTGACAGTCATCTTCATAACTATAAGACAATAAACCATACGGGGTAAACAATACCCTCTTTCCTCATTAGAAAGAATATTCAGAGGAAAAAATAACACTAACCTTGTGTATTCTTAAAGGACATAATGGCCTGTTTGTAGGGGTTTGGGGCATCTGCAGCATCTGTCAGATTGGCCAGCACCAGCAGAAGCAGGAGACTCTGGTTGGCCAGAGGAGAAGAAAGTTCTGGAGTGGCAGCTGCTTTGCTGCCCACACCACCCAGTGTGAAGACAGTCCAGAGTCCAGCTTGAAAAGAAAACCCACAGTTAAGATGTGCTAGGACTAGTAAGATGAATATATTTCTGCACAACATTCTATACTTTTTCATATTTAAGTTTGAAATAACACTCTGTTTTTTGTGTGTGTGTGTGAGGAGGACTAGCCCTGAGCTAACATCCGATGCCAATCCTCCCCTATTTTCTTGAGGAAGATTGGCCCTGAGCTAACATCCCTGCCCATCTTCCTCTGCTTTATATGGGATGCTGCCACAGCATGGCTTACCAAGTGGTGCATCAGTGCGCGCCCGGGATCCGAACCTGCGAACCCCAGGCCACCGAAGCAGAGCGCGCGCACTGAACCGCTTGCGCCACCAGGCCGGCCCCAACACTCTGTTTTTTGATTATGAAAGTAAAACAAGCTCATTGTTTGAAAATTCTCATATTGCCCAAGGATATAAAATTTTTAAAGACTATCATTCCCTAGTCCCATACCACTTCCACTTTCCATACATAACCACTATTAAGTTTCTTATCTCCCTAGACTTTTCTTTACATATCAAAAAATTTACATAATTACAAGAAATGTACAACTTTATACCAATATATTTGAAAACTTAAGCAAAATTTTGAAATATCTAGGAAAATACAAAATACCAAAATTGGCCAAAGACGATGACAGCCTGAATAGACAAATAACCTTAGAAGAATAGAAAACAGAGTTAAAGAGCTAACCCTAAAAACCAAACCAAGTCCAGATTTTTTTACATATAAGGCCACCAAACCCTCCAAGTACAGATAATTCTCATATTATATAAGCAGTTCCAAATTACAGAACAAGAATCATATTTACACAATTCATTTGACAAGGCCAGAAAACTCTCCTTGATACAGAAACAGGATAAAGACTGCATTTAAAACAAAACAGAGGGGGCCGGCCCGGTGGCGCAAGCGGTTAAGTGCGCGTGCTCTGCTGCGGCGGCCCGGGGTTCACTGGTTCGGATCCCGGGCGCGCACCGACGCACTGCTTGGCAAGCCATGCTGTGGCAGCGTCCCATATAAAGTGGAGGAAGATGGGCACAGATGTTAGCCCAGGGCCGTCTTCCTCAGCAAAAAAAGAGGAGGATTGGCAGATGTTAGCACAGGGCTGACCTCCTCACAAAAAAAAAAATAAATAAAAAAAAACAGAGAAATGATAAAGATTTTTAGAATCTTTATTCTTTTAGAATCACACAAAAGCAGATGAAATCTTGTAGAAAAATTTATTAAAAGAATAAATGCATATGATCAAGAATATTTTGTCTCTGAAATGCAAGAATTATTCACCATTAAAAAAATGTGTTGGGGCCAGCCCCATGGCTTAGCGGTTAAGTGCACGCACTCCACTACTGGTGGCCTGGGTTTGGATCCCGGGCGCGCACTGACACATAGCTTGTCTGGCCATGCTGAGGTGGCGTCCCACATATAGCAACTAGAAGCATGTGCAACTATGACATACAACTATCTACTGGGGCTTTGAGGAGAAAAAGGGAAAAAAAAGGAGGAGGATTGGCAATAGATGTTAGCTCAGGGCCGGTCTTCCTCAGCAAAAAGAGGAGGATTGGCACGGACTTTAGCTCAGGGCTGATCTTCCTCACACACACAAAAAAAATCTATTAATTTATTTCTCTTCATTTAAAAAAGATGGAGAAAAAGAAAATATGATCATCTCAATAGACGCCAATTTTTTAAAAAAATTAAACTTAAAACCTATTCTTAAAGAAAAAGAAAGGCAAAGAACCTCTTTGGTTTCTAAAGTCTATCCAATCAGAAATCCATAGTGGTTAAACTTTGGAAAAATTCCTATTAATATCACCAACATCAGGGGCCTGCTGGTGGCCCAAGCGGTTAAGTGCATGTGCTCCGCTGCAGGGGCCCGAGGTTCGCTGGTTCGGATCCCGGACACGCACCAATGCACCTCTTGGCAAGCCATGCTGTGGCGGCGCCCCATATAAAGTGGAGGAAGATGGGCACAGATGTTAGCCCAGGGCCAGTCTTCCTCAGCAAAAAATAAAAAAAATAAGAGGAGGATTGGCAGATGTTAGCACAGGGCTGATCTTCCTCACACACACACACACACACACACACACACACACACACACACAAAATAATAATAGTATCACCAACATCAGCAGGGTACTACCGGTGCTGCAAGCCAAAGCATTAAGGCAAGAAAAAAAAAGACAAAAAAAAAAAGGAAAAAAATTTCATTATTTGCATGCAATCTAATCGTGCACTGTCAAATACAGAAGCCATTAGCCACTGTGGATATTAGGTACTTGAAATGTGGCTAATCCAAATTGCATTGTGTGGTTAAGTATAAAATACACTCTGAATTCTGAAGATTTAATACCAAAAAAAAAAAAATCTCTGATTTTTTAATATTGATTACATGCTGAAATTATATTTTGGATATACTGAGTTAAAGTGCATTGTTAAAATAAATTTCACCAATTTCTTTTTACTTTTTCAATATAACTACTAGAAAATTTAAAATTACATATTTGGCTTGCATCTATAGCTCACATTATATTTCATCGGACAGAGCTGCTCTAGAATATCAAGAAAATCAACTGACACACTATTAGAAATAATAGATTTTGGTACAATTCTATGGCTAAAAAAATCAACATATAAAAAATCAAAAGCCTCTATGAGCAATAAATAATTAGAAAGTCCAATCACAGTAGCAACAAATTCAATACAATATTCAAAATAAACACAAAAGAAATGTGTAAGACCTTTAGGCAGGCAACCACAGAACTTGGCTGAAGGCCATATGAGATCTGAATTAATACAGAGATACAATAAATTTCTGGAAAAAAAGACTCAATACTGCAAAACTGTCCCTAAGTTAATCTAAAATTCAGTATAATCACCATCATAATACCGAAAGGAACTTGAGTAATATTTTGTAATACAGTGTAAATAAAAATATTGCTGGATGTAAAATACGTAAGAAAAATTTTTGAGAAGGATTAATCTGGAGGATTCCTGGAAAGGAGTGATCCTGGTCAAATAGCAAAATTTTTATAAAGCTATAGTCATTTAAAAGAATGATACTGGGGCTGGCCCGGTGGCGCAAGCAGTTAAGTGCATGCGCTCCGCTGCGGCAGCCTGGGGTCTGCTGGTTCGGATCCTGGGCGTGCACCGATGCACCGCTTGTTAAGCCAGGCTGTGGCGGCATCCCATATAAAGTATAGGAAGATGGGCATGGATGTTAGCCCAGGGCCAGTCTTCCTGAGCAAAAAAGAGGAGGATTGGCATCGGATGTTAGCTCAGGGCTGGTCTTCCTCATGGGGAAAAAAAAAAAAAAGAATGATACTGGGGTTGGCCCAGTGGTGGAGTGGTTAAGTTCATGCACTCCATTTTGGTGGCCCAGCGTTCGCAGGTTCAGATCCCGGGCTCGGACCTACACACCGCTGATCAAGCCATGCTGTGGCGGCATCCCACATACAAAAGATAGAGGAAGATTGGTACAGATGTTAGCTCAGGGGCCATCCTCCTCAAGCAAAAAGATCTGTACACAGAAAACTATAAAACATTTCTGAAAGAAATTGAAGAAGACACAAAGAAATGGAAAGATATTCCGTGCTCTTGGACTGGAAGAATTAACATAGTTAAGATGTCCATACTTCCTAAAGCCATCTATAGATTCAATGCAATCCCTATCAAAGTTCCAACAACATTTTTCACAGAAATAGAACAAAGAATCCTAAAATTTATATGGAACAACAAAAGACCTCGAATAGCTAAAGGAATCCTAAGAAAAAAGAACAAAGCTGGAGGTATCACACTCCCTGATTTCAAAATATACTACAAAGCTGTAGTAACCAAAACAGCATGGTACTGGCACAAAAACAGACACACAGATCAATGGAATAGAATCGAAAGCTCAGAAATAAACCCACACATCTATGGACAGCTGATCTTTGACAAAGGAGCCAAGCACATACAATGGGGAAAAGAAAGTCTCTTCAACAAATGGTGTTGGGAAAACTGGATAGCCATATGCAAAAAAATGAAAGTAGACCCTTACCTTACACCATATACAAAAATTAACTCCAAATGGATTAAAGACTTGAATGTAAGACCTGAAACTGTGAAACTTCTAGAAGAAAACATAGGCAGTATGCTCTTCGACATCAGTCTTAGCAACATCTTCTCAAACACCACGTCTGACCGGGCAAGAGAAACAATAGAAAAAATAAACAAATGGGACTACATCAAACTAAAAAGCTTCTGCACAGCAAAGGAAACCATCAACAAAACGAAAAGACAACCTAACAATTGGGAGAAGATATTTGCAAACCATACTTCTGATAAGGGCTTAATCTCCAAAATATATAAAGAACTCATGCATCTTACCAACAAAAACTACCAACCCAATTAAAAATGGGCAAAAGACCTGAACAGACATTTCTCCAAAGAAGATATACAGATGGCCAACAGACACATGAAAAGATGTTCAAAATCATTAACTATCAGGGAAATGCAAATCAAAACTACAATGAGATATCACCTGACGCCCGTCAGAATGGCTATAATTAACAAGACAGGAAACAACATGTGTTGGAGAGGATGTGGAGAGAAGGGAACTCTCATACACTGCTGGTGGGAGTGCAAACTGGTGCAGCCACTATGGAAAACAGTATGGAGATTCCTCAAAAAATCAAGGATAGAACTACCATATGATCCAGCCATCCCACTGCTGGGTATTTACCCAAAGAACTTGAAAACACCAATTTGTAAAGGTACATGCACCCCTGTGTTCATTGCAGCATTATTCACAATAGCCAAGACTTGGAAGCAACCTAAGTGCCCATCAAGGGACGAATGGACAAAGAAGCTGTGGTATATGTACACAATGGAATACTACTCAGCCATAAGAAATGATGAAATCCAGCCACTTGTGACATCGTGGATGGACATTGAGGGTATAATGCAAAGTGAAATAAGTCAGAGGGAGAAGGTCAAATACCGTATGATTTCCTTCATTAAGTAGTAGATAATAACAACAATAAACAAACACATAGGGACAGAGATTGGATTGGTGGTTACCAGAGGGGAAGGGAGGAGGGAGGAGGGTGAAAGGGATAATTTGGTACATGTGTGTGGTGATGGGTTGTAATTAGTATTTGGGTGGTGAACATGATGTAATCTATGCAGAAATAGAAGTACAATGATGTACACCTGAAATTTTTACAATGTTATAAACCAATGTTACTGCAATAAACAAAAAATTAAAAAAAAAAAAAAAAAAGAGGACGACTGGCAACAGATGTTAGCTCAGGGCAAATCTTCCTCACCAAAAAATTAAAAATAAATAAATATCCTAAAAAAAATAAAAAATAAAAAAAATAAAAGTATGATTTTGGCAGTAGAGTAGACAAACAGTTCAATGAAACAGAAATGAATTCAGAAACAGAACCACATGTATTTGAGAATTAACTTTATGATACAGGGTAGTATTCCACATCAGTGAGAAAAAGATAAAATTCTATAAAAGTCTTTGGGACAAGAGAATTTAATCATTTCGCCAGTATTTAATTACAGAAGTATGTGTATAAACCTTATATAGAGAAAGCCTTTTTCTTATGCAAGAAACAAAATTCAAGAAGATATAAAGAATATTAATTTGCCTACTTAAAAATTAAGTACTTCTATACAATGAAATATATCATAAACAAGACAAGTAAGAGACAAGGAGAACACTTCCAATATATAAAACAGAAAAGGATACATATTTTTTAAAAAGACCTCCTGCAAAAGAAAGCTAACAATCCAAAATAAAAACAGGCAATAAAAGTTCAAAGCAATAAACAGAGAAAATTAATTAATTAATATGATGATGAGATCATTCATGAGAACAGAAATTTTTTAGGATTTATAACACCCAGTATTGGTAAAAGCATAGAAAATTAATAACGGGCCGGCCCCACGGCTTAGCAGTTAAGTGCGCATGCTCCGCTACCGGCGCCCGGGGTTCGGATCCCGGGTGAGCACCGACACACTGCTTGTCCAGCCATGCTGAGGCGGTGTCCCGCAACTAGAAGAATGTGCAACTATGACATACAACTATCTACTGGGGCTTTGAGGAGAAAAAGCGGGGGGAAAAACAAAAGGAGGAGGATTGGCAATAGATGTTAGCTCAGGGCCGGTCTTCCTCAGCAAAAAGAGGAGGATTGGCGTGGATGTTAGCTCAGGGCTGATCTTCCTCAGAAAAAAAAGAAAAAGAAAAAGAAAATTAATAACAGCAAGAGATCAAAGTGGCATCGAATTTTTGAAGGATATTTGGAAGTTTGCATTGAAATTAAAAATGCATATCCTCATCAACCCAGCAATTTTTTTTTCTTATACTAGAGAACACTTGAACAGGTACACAAAGATGCACGTATGGAAATATTTACTGTAATACTGTTTAAAATTGTCAGATACATGCCTACACAGAGGAGGGAAACAAAGGAAAAAATAAACAAGTGGGACTTTATCAGATTAAAGAGCTTCTACAAGACAAACAAAACCAGATCAAGATGAACAGACAACCCACCAGCTGGGACAGAATATTTCCAAAACATATATCTGACAAGGGGTTGATCTCCATAATATACAAAGAACTCACACAACTAAACAACAAAAAAACAAACAACCTGATCAAAAAACGGGCAGAGGAAATGAACAGACACTTCTCCAAAGAAGATAGATGGCCAATAGGCAAATGAAAAGATGTTCAACATCACTAATCATCAGGGAAATGCAAATCAAAACAACACTAAGATATCACCTCACGCCCGTTAGAATGGCTATAATTACCAAGACAAAAAACAACAAATGTTGGAGAGGATGTGGAGAAACAGGAACCCTTATACACAGCTGGTGGGAATGCAAACTGGTGCAGCCTCTATGGAAAACGGTATGGAGATTCCTCAAAGAATTAAAAATAGAGATGCCCTATGGTCCAGCTATCCCACTACTGGAATAGTGGGATATTCCACTATCCAACGAACGGAATCTATCCAACGAACCTGAAATCAACAATCCAAAGGGGCTTATGCATCCCTATGTTCGTTGCAGCATTAGTCACTATAGCCAAGAAGTGGAAGCAACCTAAGTGTCCCTCAACTGACGACTGGATCAAGAAGATGTGGTATATATATACGATGGAATACTACTCAGCCATAAAAAAGACAAAATTGTCCCATTTGCAACAACATGGATGGGCCTGGAGAGTATTACGTTAAGTGAAGTAAGCCAGAAAGAGAAAGACAAACACTGTATGATCTCACTCATATGTGGAATATAAACCAACACACAGACAGAGAAAACTGTATTGTGGTTACCAGGGGCAATGGGGGTAGGGGGTGGGCACAAGGGGTGAAGGGAAACATATATATGGTGATGGACAAACAAAAATGTACAACCCAAAATTTCACAATGTTATAAACTATTAAAACATCAATTAAAAAAAAGTCAGATAATGGAAACAATGTAGATGTTCATCAATAGCAAATGGTTACATAAGCTATGGTTACTCCACACTACAGAATACAGTATAAAGAGGTAGGTACTATGTATTAACAAGGAAATATCTCTAAGGTACCCTGTTAAGAGAAAAAAGCAAGTTACAGAAAAATTGAGATGATAATTTAAAAATCACTCACCAAAACCATATATGTATGTATGTATGTGTGTATCTATGTGTATGTATATAAATACATACTTTTTAAAACAGGAAGGACAAAGTGTACATCATACTGGTAACAGAAATTACCTCTGGCATGGAATTCAAGGACTTTTGCTTTATCTGTACAGTTAAATTTTTGCAATAAGAATATATTCACTTATTTCTTTAAAAATAAATATAAAATAATAAAATTAAAATAACAGAACAATATAGACCCCAGCGGTATATGATTATGTAGGATATGGAAAAAACTCATCAGTATATCATTAAGTGAAAAGGCAAATCACAAAACAGTATAAATATACAAATAATATGCCCCATTTGTTTTTTTAAAAAATTGTAAATATACATATCTATGTATGCAAATGAACCCACAGTTGCCTGGCAGGGTGCACTGCTGACAGTGGTTAGTTGCCTCTGATCATGGAGAAGAGTAGGAGGGAAGGTGGCTTAAAGGAATCTCGTATTTCATTCATTGTTTTCACTCATTTGACTCTTTTACAACATAGATGTATTCAAGCATAACTTAAGCAATTAAAAACAATAAAGAAAGAAACGAGGGAAGGAAGGAAATTCCTGGTCACCAACTCCAGAAAATGTGATGCAATACACTCTCAGGCCAGGGATACCACCCTATGATTTTTGTTTTTAAAAAGCGCCCCCTGATAATTTTGGAGGAGTAATCACCAACATGTTAACACTGATTAGATCTAGGATGGTGGCAATGGGCATGATATTTTAATCTTTGCACACGTCTAATTTTTTATTACTTATTACAATGGGCAAATGTCATTTTTACAAGAACACCTTAGCTAAGGAAATTAAATGCATAGCAAATGGACAGCAAAATAAGCAAAACTGATGAATTTTATTTTTCCTAAACTAACACAGGCAGATGTTTTTTATTTCTTCTTTATACTGTAAATAGTTCAGTGTGAACATTTGTTCATTTCTAATATTTTGCATTTTTATTGAACACAGGATATAAAACTATCTCATGGATATCTCATCAATATATCATTTCTTACATAATTGTGGTCCTGCAAATCTCAAACTTTTTCTGTGACTCATTGGAATGATTTTACTATTAATTCTTAAGAAGCTATTATTTGGAAGTGAAGGTAAATAGCCCTCCCGCCCAAGTTTCAGAGGTCCCCAGAGAAGTACACAGGGAGCCTCAAAGCGCACAGCGTATCTGGTATAAACTTTCAGCGTAACACAAGCAAAGTGCAGGCCCAGCACGGGAAGTCAGTAGAAAGAATTTTTTGTTTTTAATGTAGGAAGGATTTTAAGAAGATTGAGGAAGACAGGAAAGTTTCTATTAAGTCCTGTGCTCCCTCCTTTTCATTAGGAAAATCTGGATATTTGGATAAAAATTATCAATTAATAACTGATCATTACACATCACAAATTTAAATTTATTAAAAACAATGTTCATGATATAGTTGAGAGACATTTAACAAGAAACGCAAAATTACGTAGAAAGTACAACTAGTAGCCAAGTATTATTTGCTTTGGACTGATTTGTTGTTTATCTTAACATTTTTAAAAATTTCCAGTCACTTCCTTCTACTCAGAGCATGCTCCATAACTGTCTACCCCTATATCCACCACCGTGCATTCCACAATTGCAAGCAAAGAAAAACACAATTACAAAGCTCAATCTGCAACAAAAATAATGACAAAATGCTCTCCGAGGGAAAATATAAGCGTTTTTTTTTTTTTTTCTTCACAGCTGCACATCTTCGTTACTAGGAGAAATAAAGAGTTGACTACCCCTGGACAAAATTCACAAACAAAATTCTGACTCTCTTTTAGCACAACAACTTGACTCTCCTTTATTTTTCCCCTTCAAGTTTTTCCAAGAGGGCTGAGAAGCTGCTTATAATGTCAGACAAACTAACATTTTACTGAGAAGCCACCCACCCCACACACACAGCCCTCCTTCCTTTCTCTGGTAAATATTACTGCTATGTTGCCTTTCCTTATAGGGAGAAATGAGGCAGCCTGCCATTGCCTACATTGTAGTTTTAACTGGCGCATAATGTTGGACCAGAATTCTTCCAAAAGTTCATTTCTTTTTGCTGATCCAAGCCTCTGATCTATGACCCAAGAATCTTAGTGGAATTGCATTTTCCTGTTGGCAAAAAAAATTTCTCTCCACCAGAAAAATAAGGGAAAGTTACAGTATATTTCCTTCTGTTCTAAAAACCAAATTAAGGATAGTCTCCAAAGATTTTTAATTGTATCCTCAGGTCCTCCAAATAAACTCTTAAAATAAAATTCATCTAACTAAAACCAGAAAGTACTGAAATTAAAAGAACAAATCTGGTGTTGATGATTCAATTTTTTTAAAGTACTGACTCAAGATTATTTATCCTTAACAATAAAAATGTGAGAAAGATACAATGTATGACAAACTGAAACATCAAACATCAATGAAAATCATCATCAAGGGGAAAAAAGAACTCTCATTTTTAAAAATACTGAACTCAAGGGGCTGACCCCATGGCGTAATGGTTAAGTTAGGTGCACTCCGCTTCAGCAGCCCGGGCTCACAGGTTCGGATCCTGGGCACAGACCTACACCACTCATCAGCGATGCTGTGGCAGTGACCCACATACAAAATAGAGGAAGACTGGCACGGGTGTTAGCTCAGGGCTAATCTTCCTCAAGCAAAAAAGGAGGAAGACTGGCAGCAGGTGTTAGCTGAGGGACAATCTTCCTCAGAAAAGCAAAAAAATACTGAACTCAAAAATAAACACTATTTTATTAAGACAACGAAATTTCTGTTTTTTGATATTACTAAACATGCTACTTGCCAAACTATAATTGATTTCTTATATCTAACAAATGTATCACAAAACACGAATTATTCCATCAGAACCATACAAAAAATAAATGACACTATACACTGTCATCCATAGTTATAAAAATCTGTGAAAAGGGTCATATCCATCTATTTTGAACCTGCAATATTGTAACAAACCAGATATTATGAAAGAATTAAGGATAAAGCAGGGTAGCTATTAGAAACATGTATGAAAATTCTGTTTAGAGACATTTCAATCAACACAGATAAAAGGCTAACTAGTCAATAAATAGTAGTGAGTGCCTATTAGGGTTAGGTCCTATGCCAGGGACCAAAAACACAAAGAAGAAAAAATCATACCTTAATTTTGAGGAAGTTAGCAGAAAGGGGAGAAGAGCATTCAAACAACTATAAACCACTTTTAACTGACATAATGATCCAACACATATATCTAACTCTTAAAACACCCGTGCTTTTCCTACATAAATGTAGTGAAATAATAAGGGAAGACAGTTTCACCAAGAAAGATACTGAACACGCATTCCAGGGCAAACGTGGTGGCAGCGTCAGCTACCTGATTCCAATACCACCCTCCCTTTCTTCCTTTTTACTGATAAAGTATCCTGGGATTCAGCTGGGTAGGACCACATTTCCCAGTCTTTCTCGCAGCAAGCTATGGCCCTATGACTAAATTCTAGCCAATAGGATGGGACTGGGAGTAGCATATGCAAGTTTTTGGTCATCCTTAAAAGGAAGCTATTTTCTCTTCACATCCTCGCCGTTCTCATGGGCTAGATCCCAGGTATAGTGGTGCGGAGACAGATTTGACTTTGTGCATGAGGACACCGCCCAAGGGAATAGCAAAACAAGACAGGAGGAGCTCGGGTCCCTGGGTGACCTCAGGAAGCAAACCCACCTACAATCCCGGACCAGCTTAGACTTTTATGGAGAGAAATGTAAACTTTCTACCTTGTTCACGCCACTGGTATCTGATCTCTATTAAAAGCCAAACCAACATCCTAAATAATATAATTATGTATTATAAAGTTTCAGAATGTTATTGCTTGGTTAGAGATTTTTTTAATAAATAATTTAAAAAAATTCTTTGCCTATCATAATTTTTAAGAACTTTTTATTTGAAGATAATTGTAGATTGATATGCTCTTGTAAAAAGTAATACAGGGGGTGCCGGCCTGGTGGCATAGTGGTTAAGTTCGCATGCTCTGCTTTGGCGGCCCGGGGTTCACAAGTTTGGATCCTGGGTACGGACCTATGCACCACTCATCAAGCCATGCTGTGCAGGCATCCCACATATAAAGTAGAGGAAGATGGGCACGGATACTAGCCCAGGGCCAATCTTCCTCAGCAAAAAGAGGAGGATTGGCAACGGATGTTAGCTCAGGGCTAATCTTCCTCAAAACAAAATAATAATAATAACAATAATAATTCAGAGGGACCCCATGTACTCATTATCCAGTTTCCTTTAATGGCAACATTTTACAAAACTATATAGTACAATATCACAACAAGGATATTGACATTGCTACAGTCAAAATACTGCCTGCGCACTTATATATATTCATTATTTATTAAGGGTCTACTACAGATTGGGCTAAGTGTAAGAAACTGTATTAGACACGATGAACCCAAAGACGCGCTATTCATGGAGTTTCCAGTCTAAGGAGAAACAAACATGAAACAGAGACAAGCAAATAAACAAACTGTGGGCCAGCCCCGTGGCTTAGCGGTTAAGTGAGCGCGCTCCGCTGCTGGCGACCCGGGTTCGGATCCCGGGCGCGTGCCGGCGCACCGCTTCTCCGGCCATGCTGAGGCCGTGTCCCACATGCAGCAACTGGAAGGATGTGCAGCTATGACATACAACTATCTACTGGGGCTTTGGGGGGGAAAATAAATAAATAAAAAAAATCTTTAAAAAAAAAAAATAAATAAAAAAATAAACAAACTGCAATAAGTCTGTGGGGGAGAAAACTACTGTTATCTAAATGTCAGGATGATCCTTGAAGAAAAAATAGTTCAGAAATCAATGAACAGACCTGACTATTCATTTATGGAGTTTTTACAAGTTTATAATTCAACTAAAAATGCCATTCCACTTCCTCCCTTTTTAAAATTTTCTTTCATTTCTCTTTTTTACTTTCTCGCTTGCTTAGAAAATCCTTCAAGGTCCAAATCACACTCATCTGTTCTAACATATGAAGCAAAAAAATAACTCTTCTCTCCTCTCTGCTCTCTCAGCACTTTGGTTACCTCTCTCTCTATCTCTGCACCTGCCAGCGCCTGACTTTGATTATATCTGTGTATGTTGCATATGCACAAGTCTTCCTGTGGACTCCTTGATGGAAAAGAGCTACATCTTTTCCATGTTTCATAGTTCTTAGAGGGCTCCAACTTATAAACTTAATTTGTTCCTTTACTTACTTCACTTTACTTTCTTACTTCAGTTACTTACCAAAGGATATTTCAAAAGTGTATAAATAATACATATTTGAATTTTGATATTTTAGAAGTGCATAAG
The DNA here is from genome assembly GCF_057802395.1 of Ceratotherium simum simum. NCBI lineage: Eukaryota > Metazoa > Chordata > Mammalia > Perissodactyla > Rhinocerotidae > Ceratotherium > Ceratotherium simum. Next base: position 38,325,344 of record NC_141913.1, read on the forward strand.
TGATACAGATTTTACATTTGCTATTTAACAGAAAAGCAAGCTATTTTTAAAATTCTAAATATAGGTGTCAAAAACTGGCTTTAATCCTCTATTTTAAATTATAATACTTTAATGCTGATGAGGGTACTAAGAGACAGGTGCTTTCAGACACCAGGGGTAGGATGGTAAATGGGTAGAGTGTTTATGAGGGACAATTTGGCAATGTGCATCACAAGCATTAAAATATGCAAATTATCTGGCCCAGCAAGTCCAATTCTACAATATATTCTACAGAATGAATACAAAGATCAAACTAAAGGGCTGCTCATCTCAAGACTCAATGAAAATGTACACACAAATATCTAATAAGATACCTGTAAGAGGGAATATAAGAGGGAACTGGTTGAGTTCATCGTGACATATTCATCAGCACGACTGAAAACCAAGCCCATGGTTAGAAATCCAGGCATATCACCCAGAATGTCAACAGGTGAACATTTTCCCAGTAGAATGTCACCTAGTATTTAACATTTAAACTTCCTAGATTATATCCCTCAGTGTAATGCTTTTCAACTAATGTTTATAAAATAATCTTTTATATTTGTATCTCCAGAACTCAAAACATTTTAAACAAAATAGTGTGTGTGGGGAGGAAGCAAGTTTCATTTTAAATATAATATGAGAGAATTGCTGACGTGGAAATTTGAACTGAGTGTAAAAAAAGTAGATATCTGTCTCAGATGTTGTTGGTACTAAGAGGGCATCTCTGTGAGCCATTCTCTACCACCGGGCACACATACTAAATGTGTTTCCACAATACTTTTCACACCGAGCCCTTGATTTTGCTAAATGTTATACACTAAGAGGCTAAATTTGAAAAGGTGTTAAATAAACTCCCTTTCTGGCAAAGGGAGTCAAATGAAAAAATGACTAGAATGGAAGAGAGCATGTTACTATTTAGGAAACAACTGTTCATTAATAACCGTTATTTGATTAGGAAACCATGTTTTAATCATTTTATATAAAAACACACTAATTTGTTACTTAAACACAGGCTTTTAGGGTGCTTTAGAACATTGGCTGAATATTTTGGGTTATTCTGTACGTTATAATATTGAAAATTAAAACAATGGTAAATAGGTTCCAGATTAGCATTTTTAGCAGAGTATCTGATTTTCATGAATGGATTACCGATGTTAAGTGGTAGATATCTGCATTTTATGATTATATTGGAGGGCCGGTTGTTAGGGTTTGACTACAAAGGGACACAAGGGGACCTTTTGGATTGACAGAAATGTTCAATGTCTTGATTATGGTGGTTATTACATGACTGTATGTACTTGAAACTACTAGAACTGTATACTACACTATATATTTTACTGTATATAAATTATATCTCAATAATCTTGACTCCACCTTTTCCCTCCCCAAAAAAGTGCTGGCTTGGATTTGGAGCAACTGGAACTCTCATATACTCTAGTGAGTATAAACCGGTACAAATACTTTGGAAAACTATTTAATTGTAACTACTATGGTTGAATGATGCACAACTAGGATCCAGCAATTCCACTAATTATTGTACCCAACAAAATGCTTAATGTGCAAAGACATGTACAAGAATGTACCTGGAAGCATTATTTTAATAGCCAAAAGTTGGAAATAAATAGAATACACATTACAGTATAAAGGATAAATAAAATGTGGGATGGTCTTAAATTGGAATAACATAACAATAAAAATGAACAAACTATGCTTCATGCAAAAATGTGGATGAATTTCACAAATATGCAAAAGAAAGAAGACATAAAAGAATACATAGCATATGATTCCATTTATATGAAGTTCAAAACTCATCTATAGTGCCAAGTTGGGAGAACAGTTTCCTCTGCAGTTGGGAGGGGGGAGTGATTAGAAAGTGTGTGAGAGGCGGGCTGGCCCAGTGGCGCGAGTGGTTAAGTGCGCACGCTCCGTTGCGGCGGCCTGGGGATTGCCAGTTGGGATCCCGGGCGCGCATCGACACACTGCTTTGCAAGCCATGCTGTGGCGGCATCCCATATAAAGTAGAGGAAGATGGGCACGGATGTTAGCCCAAGGCCAGTCTTCCTCAGCAAAAAAGAGGAGGATTGGCAGGGGATGTTAGCTCAGGGCTGGTCTTCCTCACACTCTCACACACACACACACGCAAAACAACTGAAAAAGAAAAAGAAAGTGTGTGAGAGAGGTTTCTGGGGTGCTGGAACTACTTGACGTGACTGGTAATTACATGTATGTTCATTCGCTTGATGATAATGAATTGAGCTAATGTAGTGTCTGTGTACTTTTCTGTATGTCACACTTAGTTTATCACTAAGGAAAGAACAGTATGCATCACTTTTTGTAAGATGACAATGACGACGATGATGATGATAGGTATACACCATAATGTTCAAAGTGGTTAAAGTGGTTATCTTTAATTACGGAACTAAAAGTGATTTGTTTTTCTCACTAGAATGCTTCTATTTCTAAAATGAGCATGTAGTAAAACCAACCATAAAATTTGAAAAAAGTTTACAAGATATCCTTAGAACCATATTTCTTAAAAGAAATACATTAAAGTGCTGGTTTAATGAAGGAAAAATCATATTTGATGTTATATCTTCATTAAAAGGCAGAGTCTCCCAGTACTTCTTTTTTTGTGCAATCTATATGTTAAGAAAACATGATCTCTAACAATTAATTTTGTCATTTTAAAAAGAATGTAAAACAGCAACATACCCAATCTTGAACTACAGCCAGTCATACCATAGTGCTTGGCAAGAGGGAAAAAAGGTCACTATAATTTCACTTTTTTACATGTGTTTACATTTAAAGTATTCTTAAAATATCTGGTGACTGCTAGCTCCTAAAACAGTTTTGAGTCAAATTCAATTTTCCTAACAAAACAACATATTACTATTCCCAATCCTGTGTCTCAAAAGAAATGCTTTGGTCATCTCAAAAAACAGAAAAAAATATACCATAAAGGATGAGAGAAAAACGTTTTAAAAATTCATAGACTAGTAAAACATTTTATCTACCTTTGTAGTTTGAAATCTGTCAGAATCTCTGATTTATAACCCAGCATAATATAAGCCATATGGAACTTTTTAAAACTTTTATTCCTTTAAGCATAGAAAACAGAACTGTTAAAAAAAACTTGAAAAAAATCCACTGAAATAATTCAGTATTATGAATTATATGTATACAGTATTATGAAGATACTGTTTTCAAAAAGAAAAAACAATGGAAGGTAAAAGAATTCATTTGTCACAGTAAAACTCTAGAATCACACATCCCTAAAATAAACATTTATGAGAACCTAAGATGAGCCAGGCACTAAATTAAAGTGTAAAGCATAAAGAGAAACAAAATAAGTAAGAAACCTAGCGTCCTCGGAGATAAATCCCATCTCACACCCACATGTGAAACTGTGATCCATGAAATAAGAAAGGGGCCCAGAGCACAGACAGCCCTTCCTTTGAACAGGCCATATGTGGTTCCCAGGAACTTCATTCCATCTGTCCCAATGTCGGCCCCTAAAGCAGCGTTTCCCAAAATGATGCAGAGACCACTATGAAGTAAAGGATGGTTAAGGGTCTCACTTTTTAAAAATCTTCAGGGCCCGCCCTGCGGCGCAGTGGTTAAGTGCGTGTGCTCCGCTGCACGGCCGGGGTTCGCAGGTTTGGATCCCAGGCGCGCACCGACGCACCGCTTGTCAAGCCATGCTGTGGTGGCGTCCCATGTAAAGTAGAGGAAGATGGGCACGGATGTTAGCCCAAGGCCAATCGTCCTCAGCAAAAAAAGAGGAGGACTGGCATCGGATGTTAGCTCAGGGCTAGTCTTCCTCACACACACACACAAAAATCTTCAATAGTCATGTATATTAGAAATATATATAACTAGCACATCAGTCTCAGAATTTTTAAGGACTTTACCACTCAGTATGAGGAGAGAGTAAATTTGAAAAAGTGAATCCTTTTAAATTGAAGTAAGTGAAGTGGAATTCAAGCCATGCTCATATAAAATCACGGCAGTTGCAGGGATGTGGCGGAAGTTGGAGAAATACTGTCCGACACGAAAATAAGTCCTCACATCACAGCTCCAAGCATCTGACAGTATATATCCCCACAGGAGTGCCCCTCTTCAAACCAAAGCCCTGTCCCCACAACATTTCCCCCGATACATGGTCTCTGACCCCTCAGGACCCTGCCCACCCTTCCATCTGTTGGCAATGAGGCACCCCCAACAAAATGTAAAATTTAGGCACGTGGTTAATAAGGGAAGAGAAACATAAGTACCTTTCAACAAGCTTTAACCAAATACAACCATCCACTCCTCCTTCAGCTGAGGAAATCCAACAATGTCATCTGTCACCCCTGTGAAAATTACAGGGCCTTATCATGTCTAGAATTTTCATTGTTACTTCAAACCTCTTCTGTCTCTTACACATGGCTGTATTATTGCATACCCTGGCTTGCATGGCTGTCCCCTGCTAGACTCTGAGTCCCCTGAGTGCCTTCCCTTCTTCATTGTGGTTTGATTCCTTTGTACCCTCAGGACCCAGCACAACTGTTTATATTATATTAAATAGGAAAACAATGAGTAATTTTTAATTTTGCATTTTTGCAGATTGATTTTTACCTTTTATGTAAAAATATTCATATGCAATTCTTTATTTTCTCCCAATAAAATGCAAAATTGAAATCTGAATTATGCATGCAATTTTGTCAGCAACTACCTAAATTAACACTAGAATTAGACTAATACTCAAAAACAAAGAATAAACTTATTAACTTTAACAACACCAGTGACCAAAAAGAATCAATTTGGAATCCACAAACGTTTCTACCTAGTAAGCTCTTAGACAGATTGCCTACATTAGCATCCAAGTTCCACTTGTTAAGGAGTAAATATAAGTCAAATGACTGCAGATGTAATAAAGTATGTAGTATAGACTTATTACTACCTTCAGTAACAATCATTTTTTCCATATAGGTCTCCAGCTGTTACTTTTCTGGGAATTAAGAACTAGTTCCATGCAAGATGGCCACAGATAAGAAAATTTGCAAATAACTACTATCCCTTGGTTGAAAGTGACATTCAAGGAAAGACGGAAAGAGTTTCTTCCCAAAACTCTGACCATTTCAACCTTACTGATAATACCAAGAAAGCCTTAGTGACGAAAGATGGTGTCCCAGGTCTTAAAGGCAGCAACAGCAATGTCATCTATCATCGAAGAATAAGATGGGAGCTTGGGAGGCACTAGGAAACTAGGATCTTTGAAGAGAGAGGACATACATAAACATTTGAAAAAAGATGATTCCAAAATAATGAAGCCGGAAGGTTCCCAAGACATAAATGATCAGCAAACAAACGTTACAGGAAGTAAGGTGGGATATGCAAATAAGAGCGAACACTGTCGACTGGATGGTCTGAAAGTTCTGGTGAAACTGAAAAAATATTCCCAAAGCATCCAATTCAATAAGCACACACTAACACTAGTAGTTTCCAAAGTGGGTGAGAAAGAAAATACTAGAACTTTGTGTTTCCTCTAAGAAATATGAAGACACTAAATGTCAGCAGTACACATTATCCATCCTGGCACTGGTGCCCGCTCTCAGCCCATCTGTCAGGAAGTCACGTGTCGTGCCAGTGACCCAAGTATCCTGAGAAGAGCAGGGTTCCTGCCCACAACAGGGGTGACAGAGGCACTCGCTCCTTCCTTCTCTCCCAGCATACTGAGATATATTGCAGTTTAGTGTGCTTCATTATATTTTCTAGGTTTAACTAAACTGACTCTCATAAAAATCTATTTTAGAAATGATGGAACCATAAGACTGTTTTAAAACTTTCTGGCAAAGAAATCACAGATAGAAAAAATATATATTAAAGATTCAAGTACAAGCAAACAACACAAAAAAGAGCAGGGCCGACTCTTCTACTACCTGTGGGCTCTTTGTTAGCCATTTTGTAAGCTAAAAACCAAGACAATATTAATCAGATCTCTGAAGAAATCTGCCTCCCTGTCCATTACCAACTCTCTAAAGTAGATTTATATCCACTATTGTTAGCAATGGACATGGCTCAAAATATATACTGCTCCTTGAGACATTAAATAATGACACTATGAAGTCATCACGATTAGCAAGACATTTAAAAACTCATCCAGACGATTATTAATAATTTTTGTAATATAAAGAAGATTTTCTATACTGTTAACAAACAATTTTAAATACTTTAAAATTTTTATTTAATCTTATCCTTTGGAAAATGTCAATTTATAAATGTCTTATAATGTACATAACATAGTAGTATAAGAACGCATTATATAACTTATAAATCAACTCACTTAAATTGGGGAGCTGCTCTAAAAGGTTATATTGATGGGACATACAACCAATAAAGTTTAAAGACTGCCAGACTCAACAGACTGTTGAGGATTCCGGAATGGGGGTGACAGAAGAGAAGGAAAGTGAAGGGGAAGAAAAAGAGCAGCTTCTGCCATTTAATGATGATCTACACAAATGACCACATTTAAACCTCACCAAGGACTAGTATTATTCACCCAGTTTTACAGATAAAGAAATGAAACTCAAAGAGGCTAAGCTCCTTACTCACATAAGAGAGCTAAGCAGATCTGCACCCACATTGCAGTGAGTCTTAAGTGGATGCTCTCACCCATGATCCTCACTGCCTCTCTAAAACAATAAAGGGGGCCCCTGGCCTCAGTTGGGAATTACGACAAATTTGAAATTTACCACAGATTAGGTCTTTAGCACCTGGGATAGAACAGGCCTAAATTCACTCTATTTGCATTCTGTGGTTTACAATGAGTCTGGCCCCAAATGGTCTTAGCGGACTTCTCTCCAGTCTTCACCCTCATCCACAGAACCCCATACATTTTTGTTTTTGTTTTTGCTTGGATTGTTTTTTTGGCTCTTCTACCTTGTTTGTCTTGGTACTGCATCTGCATTTCTTGATTTCCTCCTAAGGAACCATCTCTCCCAGGCATTTTGCCCCTTTCTTATGGTAAATAAACATTTACTAAATTGTCTCTTTGGCAGGATGCTCAGATTCTTCAATGAATACCCTGTGGTCACTACATTCAAGGTGCCCATAACACTAGGAGGAGACAGGCAGGAATGTTGTTAGAATACAATGGACTGAGAGTTCCACAGAGTCTTGTGGGAAAAAAAGAGGGCTAGCTCCTTTTTCTAGGGCATTCCAGGAGAGCTTCCCAAAGGCGGCTGCCTGCGACCTGGGCCGTGAAGGGGAGTGACAGATCTGCAGGGGAGAGGAGGGAGGCGTTTCAGTGCATGGACTGGTATCAGAAAAAGCCGGTCAGACATGACCCTTCGGTGTAACTGGAGTTTGGACTGGAGACGTGAAGTGAGGTAAGGCTGGGAAGAAAGACCAGGCAGTGAGGGGCCTGCATGACAGTGTTCCTCAAGGTGTGCTCCACTGCCCAATTCTGCAGGACCACAAACAGGCCAAGAATTCAAATCCTTTCTGATGTTCTTACAAATGAATGACATACAACTATAGAACCTTCCTTTTCAGTTTTACCTATGATTAATACTGACCTACTATTACCTTACTAAATCCATTATGGGATATTGTATTTGGTTTTCATAAACTTAGAAAAAACAATTACTAGAAAAAACAATTAGGAAAAAAATTACAATTTACAGGAGATCCTAAGTCTCCTATCAAAAGGTCTGACTGCAATGCAATGCTTGTTTGTGCTGCAAAGCTTCTGGTGCACATCTCAGCAGGCAGAGAGACACATACTACAGCCATCTGGAATTCCTGCAGTTTGGGAGAATGATGTTCTGTTATTGAGGCACTATCCATTTTGTTTCGAATTGGTCATGATCTTCAACTGATGCATTTCAAGCCTTTTAAGTTTCTCTTAAATTAGCTTCAAAATGATCAATAAAGATGGTTGTGGGTTCTCTGGTTAACCCTCCAGAACACAGTGATGCATACCCGGTAAGACCACACTACCAATAAGATACCCTACCCCTGCCAGGGCACAATCAAAGAGAAGGATATTAGGGAGGCTCACAGCGCTCTGAATCCTTCAGATAAGACACCTCCTTCTCAGGCCACGAGGCCAAAAACCTCACCAAGCCAAACTGTCAAAGGCTATAATTAGAACTCATTACCTACCTTGCCCTAAAAGATCATCAGGGCTAATCATATTATGCCTTATATCCCTGTTTACCTGGGTCAGCAAAGAGACCAAAAGCTGCATCACACCTGGGCTCAATACCATATGGTTCACTGACCAAGTCTCCCACAACTCTCCTCATCCCGACCCTTCTACTATGTCCTCTGGAACTCCCATCTTTCATCAGAAAAAATCCTCTATCAAGCTCAACTTCTCTGAATGCCCTTGATCTAACAGAAACCTGGGTGTCCCCTGAGGACAGTTCTTTCTCAAAAGCCTTTTCAAGTAGTGGCTTGCTTGTTCTCTCTCTACAACTTATGTACAGAGATGACTCTTCATTATCGCTTCCAAACCATTTTCCCCCTGACATCCCAGCTACCCTGAAACATCCCATCAGACTATACCACCCATCAACCCTTCCTGCTAGTCATCTACAGTCATCGCTGTCACTTCTGCTCATTTCTAATAATTTGAGCATCTGGCTCACTCTTTCCCTATATACCACTCCAGCCCTCATTTTTCAAATTTCAACACACTCACAGTCAAGTCACCCAAAAATGTGGCCTCTAAAGCCTGGATCTGCTTGTTCCCTTCCTCTATCCTACCTCAACTACCCATTCATTCCCATGGTCATACACATTCTCCTTACTAATAATTGCACTACCACTACAATTTTGAATTCATACATTCTACTCTTTGACTACCACCTCCCAGCTTTCCAGTTCGTTTCCTCTAGTACTGACTCAATTTTCGACCCGATTGGTTCTCTCTACCACTTGTTCATTGTCCATCACCCCCCGACGCACACCCCCATGTCCTCGCTTCTCTCCTCACCCAGCTGGGATTCTGTGGATCAGCACCAGGATCACTCCCTTGCGTACTCCTTCCCAACTCCCTCACTCCTCTTTTCCTCCATCGTATTTGCCTAGCAGAACCCCAAACTTGCTTAAATCCAACTCTCCACCTACTCCCTGTCCCAAAGCAGTTATACATAGCTGAAAGACAACATACAACCATTCCCACTGCTGTTTAAGTTCATCACCACAAATTTCAAGTGGGCCCTCAGCTCTGCCAAGCAATCCTACTACATTTCTCTAGTCACCTAGGGCAATTAACTCACCTACAGCTCTCTCTTTAAACTTCCAACACCAATCCCCAGGCTTCATGCTCAGCTGACTTTCACAGAATCAATCAGAGAACTACCTTGTCTTTCCACCTTAAAATCTACAAACACATCTGCCATCAACACGTACATACCCTGCCTTCACTCCTGTTATAAAGGAATCAAATATCCCTTCTCCTATCGTTTGGAATATCAATTTCTCCATCTCTAAAAGAATGTAAGCTCTATGAAATGCAAGCGCTTAACAATAATTCTAGCATTGAATCATTCCTACCACAGTATACAAACATACTGTGCCATTTCCCAGCCAAAACAAACAAATAAAACATCCCTAGAATCCATGTCCCCTTCCAGTTGCTGCCTTATTTTTCTGTCTACACTCTGACTCCCATTCTCCTCTCAACCCACCTTAATTAGCTTCCTAAACACCACTCGACCTGAATGATTCTTGACAAAGTAACCAACACTTTACATCTTACCAGATCCAACAGTCAAGTCTAAGACCTCACTTTATTCAACTTCTCACGTAAATCTGCATGAAGCTGCACATTTAAGATTTTGTATCTATAACTCAAACGTTAGAAAACCTCAATGAAAGGATTTCATAGTAGATCAGATACAGTTGGAAAGAGAATTAGTGAACTGAAAGATAATCTGAAGATTTTACCCAGAATGCAGAGAGAGAAAGAGACAGAAATGGAATTCTAAGAGAGATTAAGAGATATGAAGGATAGAATCAGAAGGTCTGACATATGTGTGACAGGAATTTCAAAAATAAAGAGAAGAGCAGAGACATAACACAACAAAATAAAACTGCAGCTCACAAAGCTACCAGAAAGTAGCAATACAATGATCTTTACCACTGCCCCCAAGGTCACAAAACTAGCAAGCTTAAATCCAGGTTTCAGGCCTTTTGCAATACATCACACCACTCAGAGAGGAAAGAAGGAAAAATCCAGTTGGCTAAGAAACTCCATTAGGCTCAAATCACATATATGCTACTTCTCCAACTGGGATGAATGAACTCTTGGAGATAGTCCATGATATGCTTGGAATAAGCAAGGCCAGAAAATAAACATGGCACTTTTTTCTGGGCCATTAATTTTACACAAAGATTTCAAGGAAGTTAATTAAGTCATTGATCTTGCATGTAATTCCATCTTAATAGTAACAAAACAAACATGGATACGTTTACCAAAGCAGAACTTAAAATGAGCATTAATTTATAAGATAAACCATGAAAGCTTAGCATGTACCAAGCAGTTACTGACAAACTCCTAGATCCTTAAGGTTATGCATTCCTTTGCCTCAGCTATTATGGCTAGGCTTAAAAAGCACTGTTAATGGCTCTAACGGCATTCTCAACAATGTGTGAAATTATAATGATTGGCAGAATTAAAGATGTTTAACAACAACAACAAAGACTCTTTGTGTAACTCACTGTTTTTGTTGTTGTTTCTTTCCCTCTGAACTTAAATGTTTTATTTTGTGAAGAGTATAACAAAAATTCTGGGGGGTTGAGGACAACAACTGGTATGCAGAGAGGGAAAAGTCCAAGGTTCTCTCTCATCCCACTGTTTTCTGGTAGCTGTGAGGTTCTGATGATAACTCCTACAAATAACACATCCTAGAAAGCTAGTTTATTATCCTACTGCCTTGTCTTTATCCACTATACACTATCATCCAAGTTTAAGTCAGGATTAGGCTGAGTTACAAGTAACAGATCTGTGTTCAGATGGCTTCAACAGAAATTCAAAAGCAGGTGCAGCAGAGCGTGAGTGTTGCTCCATGACGTTTAAGAGCCAGGCTCCTTTTCTCCTGCTGCTCCACGGTATACGGTCTCCATTCTTAAGTTCACTTATGGTCCAACACGGCTAAACCAGCTCCAGCCATCACATTTTCTTTCAAGTTAGCAGGAGAGAGATGAGTATATGCACTCCCTTTAAGAACTCTACCTGCAAGTCTGCCCATACCACTCCTGCTTACACTCCCTTGGCCAAAATACAGACCACACTACATTGCAAAGTGTTCTGAGAAATGTGATCTAGTCTTGGCATCCATGTAGTCAGTTAAAATGGGGGAGGAGACAAACTAACTGTCACTGTCATATCATATTTGAATAAATCCTTTAAAATGTCCCCAAGATATGCCCCTTCTACTTGAGATGATGGAACAGCTAGTTTGCCTTAGATACCCTGTCTTTTGAGCCCTTTCTTTAACTTAGTTCAGGGGAAACAACTGTGCCCAGATAAACCAGTGAGCTTTATAAACAACATGAGAACTGGCAGAAGTATTGGTAGTCTTACCATGACATCCTCCCTTTGAATATGAGCAACAGGATGCCTCAAGACATGTGCTATTAATCATACAGCCAAAAGGAGGGGGTAAATAACTTGAACTGCTTTATAGCAAGAATTTGCCTGCTCTCCCGATCTGACCAAGTCAGGAACTGAAATTAATAAAAGTAAACAGCTTGGATTTAAACAGTACCTTTCTTTATTAGAACTCAAACTTTTCAAGTATATAGTAATATGCTATTTTATTTTCATAATGTACTCTAATGACAAGGTAAAATGATATTATTTGCACATTTTAAATGTCTCCTATCTTAATATTTAATTTGCTATAAGTATAAATGTAGACATATACATAGGGACAGGACTGAAAAAGAATGAGAAAATGGAAATAGTTGATTTGTTACAGTGGTAGAATTACAGCTAATTTTATTTATTTTTTAAATTTTCATTACTTGTAACGCTCTTTGTGCAATAATGTTTTAAGATTTTATAAACACACACTCAGGCACATGTATATCTTACATACATAGAGCATAGAATATGAAGACAGATGGATGGTATCATGAAAACATCATTGGCTTTAAAGCCACACATGATTTTAAAGTCCAGTCTTCCCACCTACTAGCTGTGTCACCTTAAGAAAATTACAAACCTCTGTAAAATAAGGATCACAGTACTAGGTGTTTAATGTCTGTCTGCTCTCATTTCCATACCCCTCCCATCTTGGATCTGTAGTGTAGGAAGCTAGAAACCTGCAAATTATATTTTCCAAACTTCTTTGCCTGCTGGCTCCAGGTATGGCAGACAATGGGAGATACGGGCAGGAGACTGGAAGGAGAAAAGAATGAAGAAGCCATTTTTCTTTGCTTCTGGTGGGATCTCTAGCAGATGCAACCACGGTTCCAATGGCTTCCTGCTCAGAAGTAAGGCTCCTGTTGTAGCGGAGCTGGCAGGTCTCTCGCAATGCAATGTACAAAGACATTCGCTACAGTGTTATCTGGAACAGCAAAATATTGGAAACCACCAAAATGACTAATCACTTTAATTAATTAGGGTAGAACTATACGATACATCACTAAAACTGTATTTATGAAGAAATATTAATCGCACGGAAAATACAACATAATATTACATGAACAACACAAGATTAAAATGACTGTATTGTCATCAGCATCAGTCAGTGTTGTGACTACAGAGCCAGATAAGGGCATGAGGGAAATGCAGAATCAAACTGTATACCATTTAAGTATCTATGGGAGTTATGGCCTAGCTGGACAGAAAGAATATGAAAGAACAGAAAATGCATTCCAGTAAAAAAGCATAGCTGGAGGAAGGTGGCTCAACCCAAGTGGAGGGCTGCAGATTTTTGCTTATACTAAGCATTCTCAAAGGTGGCAATATCACCTCAAAGGGGCAAAACTTGATTTTTGGAAAGATAAAAAAAAATTAACTCTTCCTTATGTAGAAGCACAGATATATATATATAGTTCATAAACAGATATATACTATATTTGTGGTTTAAAATTTTTCTTTGGGAGTGGCAGTGGCAATCAGGAAAAAATGGCCTAAAAAGGCTCCTTAGGATGACGATAATGGATAAAAAGGTTAAGAAACACCAGCCAACAGAAATTTCCCTGATGAATAAAGTACTGGTGTAACTTGAACCCATGAGTGCAGGGGAGGGTTGAAACTAACCCCACCTGAAGGACATGGACCTGGAGTTCCCAGTTATCACAAGGACAGCAAAAACGGTTCAGTGTATAGCCATCACTGTTATAAGGAGAACCACCATGGACGCATGCACACCAAGACATAAGAGAATCTAAATTTGTAAATAATATCAAAACACTTAATAGAACCAGAGATGCACCATATTGGATTTACAAGAATGGGAAGTGTTTTGGGTCGGCATTTCAAGTGATGAATACGTTGAAATAATACTATGATTATAATATAAGGCAAGAGGGACAAAAATAAAAGTAACGAACAAAAGTAAATAAGAAATTAATATAAAATTGTAAACCAAAGACATTTGAAGAATAAAATATCCTCCTCTTACACACCGCTGTCATCCATGGTAAACTGAGGAGAAAAGGTAGTTTATTCCTTATCAAATATGGTCATGCATCACTTAACCATGGAGATTTGTTCTGAGAAATGCGTCGTTAGGCGATTTCATCGCTGTGCGAACATTGTAGAGTGTACTTACACAAACCTAGATGGTGTAGCCTACTCCACATCTAGGCTACATGGTACTGATCTTAAGGGACTACCGTCGCATATGCGGTCCGTCATTGACCAAAATGTCATTATGGGGGGCATGACTGTACTATGCAAGTTTATGATAATTATGTCCTTGCTTTTCTTTATAGTTTCACTTCCTATAGACCGAACCCTAAACAATGTAGTTTAGTTTCGTTTGCCAGGCCTTTGGGGCATAATTTTGCCTATTTTTGAACTTTCATACTGGATGTGTTTTCTTGTAACTTGCTTCTTACACACAATGGAGTCTTCTAAGAGCCATCCAGTTTATGTGTGGAGCTGTAGTTCCTTCAGCTGCACATATAAGATATACTAATATGCGTCATCCATTCCACTCTTGATGGTCATCTGACATGTTTCCAGTTGGAGACCATTACAAGCAATGTTGCTATGAATCTTTTCATATATGTTTCCTAGTACACATGAGTGAGTTCCTCTAAAGAATACACCTAAGAAAGGAGCTGCTGGGCTGTAGGGTATGTGCATATTCAGTTTTACCAAATAATGACCAAATGTTTTCCAAAGTAACTGTACCTAATTACAATCTTCACAAAGTGAATCAGAGTTCCCACTGGAGTACCAACGCCTTTTTTTTAATTTAAATGTAACATTCATCTCCAGTTTTATACTTCTAAAAGTTAGTGTCTGCAATTGTACCTATTTTCATATTTGCCTGATTTTGAAACAGATTTATTTTCACTTCATGTAAAATAAGAGTAAAATTACATCTCCAGTCTAAAAAGCAACATCCAGCTCCACATAGAACTACTACGGTGAGTGAAGATATTTGTATCCTATGACTGACTGCTGTACATCTCTGGGAAGTATCCCAAGTAACCCAAAGTCTTGAGCTCTCTTCACTCTCTCTCCTGCTTGGCTGACTCCTTTGAGGCATTGTAATAATGTTTATTAACACTGCTTATTTCTTTAGTCATTTAACATACCATTTTAAGCTCCATAAATTTAAATTCTCATGCAAAAAAATATTGAATAGTATTTGTATCTATCAGAATTATATTTGACCTGCCCACCAACTGTGAAAAAAAGAATAGGTATACCAACATCTGTAGTAAGAAAATGCAATCGATTTCTTAGTGAATTTTTTTTTTTCCCCCCCAAAGCCCAGTAGATAGTTGTATGTCATAGCTGCACATCCTTCTAGTTGCTGTATGTGGGACGCGGCCCCAGCATGGCTGGAGAAGCAGTGCGCCAGTGCGCACCCGGGATCCGAACCCGGGCCGCCAGCACCGGAGCACACGCACTCAACCTCCAAGCCATGGGGCCGGCCCCTATTTCTTAGTGAATTTTATTTACTATGAGAAAATGTGATGTACTTTCCAGAGAACTCTCCCACTTTCCACCAATCATTGCCCATTGTGAAAAACTATCAACATTAATGATCTGATTACTTAAATTAGCATGTTGCCATCCTGACTGCATGAAAAACTGAAAGATACAATTTTTTTTAACTTTTCAAAATAAACATATCTCAAATAATCAGTTCAATTATTATCTAATTCTGCCAACACGCAAATAAAATTTAAAAACAAATGGATACATAATATCATTTTGTTGTACCAAAATGTCCATATAATCTTTGATAACCTGAAAATCTCTCTCAGCAGTAATCATGTAATTTGAACTCCACATGTCAGTGCTTTGATTGTTATTGAAGGAAATCAGGCCATGGGGAAAAAACCTGAAACAAGTATTTTCTTTTAAAAATACAAGGGAAGTGTTACGACAGCAAAATACCCTAGTTTGCTAAAAATATATATATTTCTATTTTTAAAAAATAAAAATATTTATGAATAACTCAAAGTTAAACATAGACACTTATTTTACTATAAAAATAAAAGGAATGCAAGTTTTCACTGGCTTATTTTGTAAAGCCAAAGGCCCCAAAATGCCCCAGAATTAACATATCTGAAAGAAAGAAACCAAACTATAAAAAAAAAAAAATCAGGTGTAAAGATGCTTACTGCCACAATACTTAGAAGAGTGAAAATTTATAAATCATCTAAATGTACAGTAAGATACAGTTTAAATAAATTATGATAGATCCACACAGTAGAATAAAGAGCCAATAAAAACAATGTTTACAGATGTTTCCAACAATATGAGAAAGGGGATAAATTACCAGCTAAGAAGCAGGATACATCATTACAGTATCACACAGAATAGTTTTACTACCCTACAATTGCTCTGTGCCCGACCTACTCATCCTTCTCCCTCCCTCCTCCCGAGCACCTGGCGAGCACAGACCTTTTTACCGTCTCTATTTTTTGCCTTTTCCAGAATGTCGTATAGTTGGACTCATATAGTGTGTAGCCTTTTTAGACTGGCTTCTTGCCTTATCGTGGCTGACAGACACTTTCTTTTTATCACTGAATAATATTCCACTATATGGATGAACCACAATCTCTTTCATCTATTTCTCCAATTGAAGGACAACTTGGTTGCTTCCAATATTGGGCAATTAAATTATGCATTTGTCAAAACTCACAGAACTATACAACACCATGAGAGAACCCTAATGTAGACTACTGACTTCAGGCAATAAAAATGTATCCATACTGGCTCATCAATTGTAACAAATGTGCCACACCAATGAAAGATGTTAATAATAGGAGAAACTGGGGAGGAAAGAGGGTAAATGAGAATTCTCTGTATTTTCTGCTCATTTTTCGCGTAAACCTAAAACTGCTCCAAAAAATAAAGTCTAATAATTTTTTAATGAAATGTAAAGGAGTAATTAAAAGTATAAATCCACAACCATAAAGAGAATGAAAATAAAGCCATATTCGATGCAAGATTTTAACAAATTTCTGGCAGAAAGTTAACAGTGAACATAGTGGAAGAGACACAGACGTAAATTCTCATAGAAGAGTCTATAATAAAGGAGAGAGTCCATCTGCCCAGCAGAATCTTTGGCAAGGGTCTAGAATTAGAGAAGGCATATGGAACGGGGGCAGGAGTGAAAAGCAAGGCTGAAAATGGAGAATTTTCAAAAATCTTTAGCAAAACAATTACCTCTTGTATAATGGTACTTTCCTAGTCCTTAGCCATCCAGATTTTCCAGACCAGTCATATCATTTTTAGAGGCTACATGACATTCACTCATGCAACAAATAATTAGTATCTTCCACAACCCAGGCCCTCTGCTAATGTGCTGAGGGTATGAATAACAAGCAATTCCTGTTCAGACTTTCTTCACATTCTAGCAGGGGGTAGTAGTTAGGTAACAGAGAAGCCCAGACTAGCTCAAGAACCCAGGGCCACCCAACAAAACAGATGGTCCTACACAGCTCCCACCCTCTCTACACTCTATTTCTCCACTCTCTCTGACTCTGCTCCAAGCCTATGCCTGCCACCTCAGACTCTCACTCCACTGTTCACAAACTCACGATCACAATGTTTCTCATGGGGCCAACACTGCTCCTAGCACCATGGCAACCCAGAAACGGAAGTTGTTCATTTCAGGGCCAGGAACAGCAGCAAACTAAGGCCAGGAAATGTAGTGGCTAGAAAGCCAAGAGCAATGAAGACAGGGAAGAACAACATTGGGAGGTGGGGTGGGGGGCACAAGAATAGAAAACTGAAAGCAAACTGGGACAGTCACTTCAGAAATGATCTTTAACAATAAACAAATAAATAGATAAACCTACAAACTGTTATTTACTCACACAGCATCATCTCTTGAGCAATACAGATATGTAAACAGGTAAAATTATTTTTATTTATAGAAACATTCCTGGAAAGCTTTATACTTTGGAATAATTACTGAAAAGACTTCCTCTTAAAGCTAATATCTGTTAGGTCTGTCTAAAACAAACAAACTGGGGGCTGGGAATTGACTAACATCAAAAAGGCATAGGAAGTATTATTAGAAAGAGTTTTGAAAAGGCAAGTTTAAAACTTTTCAACATTTACGCTCAATCCATAGCATCAGGAGCCACAGAAAATATAACACGTCAGACTACAAAAATATGTGATTCAGCAACTTAGGAAATTTTTAACTGCAAAATTAGCTCTACTTGGCTTGCTTTTGCACAAGCCAAATAGCCTGAAAAATGGTACTGATAGCTAGCAAGGCTTCCAATTTGATACAGTTATGGTTACGGATGCTAAGGAGGCTGCTGTTAGATCTGTGTTTATCACTCTTTTTAATAATCTAGAAAACAGAGGGAAATTGCCTTAATTTTGTAAGCAGAAAGGCTGAAGGAATATGAAACATGTAAGATAAAAATATGTAAGGTGTTTGGAAAACCAGAGAAATTGACAAAGGTTAGAGGTGAATAAAAGATGAGGTAGGTAAATGTTAACCAATATTTGTTTTCAGCATTTATCATGTTCTAGACACTTAGTACTTACCATGTTACTTAAATGTAACAGAAGCCCACAGGTAAAAATATTCTAAGTTTCATTTTTAAAACGAGGAAATTATGGTTCAGCAGCGAAGTTAAGAAACCTCATCAAAGTGATACAACTAGCAGAGGGCAGGGCCCAGTTTCCAGCTCAGACTTATGCCAAACGCTATATTCTCTTCAGATCCACTATCCTGCTGGTAAGGATGGCTAGCTGCTTCTCTCCCTCCCTCACTTTGCCTAGCCCAGCCTAGCCTAGCCCAGCCCAGAAGTGACTCGGGAGGCTGCCAGGCACCACAGTGAATGGCACTTCCCTCTCTCTCTCCACCATTCATCCAATTAATTCAGTGGGCCTTCAAGGACCACGGTCTGGCTCCCAAAGACTATCAACAAGTACAAGAGGAGCAAAATGAAGAGACATTTACCATAACCCTGCAAGGAATCAGCATTCCATTTTTATAGATAGGGAAAGGCTTGGGGAGGTTACAAAACTTTCACAAAGTTACAGAGTTAATTACTTTGCAGTAAGGGTTTGAGCCCAGGTCTGGTCAGATCCCACGTTCTTCAGAATCTTATCCAGCAATTCTGATAATTATCAGCAATTAGGAGCTAAGACATAACTTTTTAATGGATAAACTGAAATTTACAATACTAATTTATCCTCATAGTGATTCTGTTTTTCCTCAACATTTTATTACAAAAACTGTCAAACATATAAAGAGGGTGAAAGAATTATATAGTGAATACCCATATACTCACCACCTAGATTCCACATTAACATTTTGCTATATTTGTGATAACATCCCCATCCATCTATGCATCCTTATATCCACCCATCAGTGTAGCTTATTTTATTAAGGCATTTCAAAGTTAAGTTGCAGAAACATTTTAAAAGGGAAGTCTTTGAATAACTCATAACACTAGACTTTAAAATATTATTTACTCATGTAAAAGATGGTCTCAAAACTATACCAATTATAATTTATGAGGCCTTTTACTACCATTCACAAATTCTGTCAGCAAGTAACCTTGAATAAATTTAACCTTTGAATTTACTCCAAATATCCACGCTAAAATTAATGTAAATTAAAAGTTACTGAATAAAAGTTACACTCACTTGACTGTGATTGAATTTAAGTTTTAAAGAAAATCCATTTTAATTGTTTCATTTTTCAAATAAGATTTATGGTCTCAAGAAATTAGAATTCCATACTTTTAATATTCTTATTTTTAAAATAGCTTTAATATTTTTAAATTCCACAATGAATTATGTTATAGAAGTCTCAAAAACAATTAACAAAAAAAAAAAAAAGAAGTCTCAAAAACAGATTAAATCATTGGTGCCAAATAACACTTATAGCAAGACTTAGAAATTTATTCCTAGGATTTCATCTGAAATGACTGCTTTATTCTATACTCTTGCTGGTGAATACGAATGAATTTGTTACCCAACTATTTGTGGCATAAAAGAGACCTGTCTTCCCTTCAAATACATTAAGAAGAAAATGAGGCCCGGCCCCGTGGCTTATCGGTTAAGTGCGCGAGCTCCACTTCTGGCGGCCCGGGTTCGGATCCCGGGCACACACTGACGCACCGCTTCTCTGGCCATGCTGAGGCCGTGTCCCACATACAGCAGCTAGAAGGATGTGCAACTATGACATACAACTATCTACTGGGGCTTTGGCGGGGGTGGGGGAAAGGAGGAGGATTGGCAATAGATGCTAGCTCAGAGCCAGTCTTCCTCAGCAAAAAGAGGAGGATTAGCATGGATGTTAGCTCAGGGCTGATCTTCCTCACAAAAAAATAAATAAATAAATAAAACTGTTCAAAAGAATAAAAAAATTTAAAAAAGAAGAAAACAAGAGTAGAGGGCTGGCACATTGACTTTCAAAGCCATTTCTGGAAACTGACTTAGGAGTGACTGGTGGCAAATTACAAGGAAAAAAAGACAACACATCAATACCGTATTTTGACACTATATTACTTCCAATGAATATCATTTAACAAACACCTTTAAATCTAAAATCTGAAATAATACTTTTCTCAGAGAGTAATTTAAAGTAAAATAACTTGTGTATATAACTACTCTTCAACTAAACACAGTCATTTTGTACATACTAATCTAAATGCTCAGTGTATCCCTACAACGAACCACTTACAAGGAAACAGTAAACTGAAATTAACTATATTTTGTAAATGAGTTCAGTCCTGAAAACAAAGAAGGAAAAAAATGTCATTCTTTCACCTGGTATATAAAATCTACCAAATCATTCCAAATAAAAACGAACTGAGAATGTAACTATTGTTTATAAAACACTTTCTTTTTTTGAAAGTTCAAAGTGCTTTAACTAGAAATGTTTTCACAACTATGCCTGTTTCTGAGTGCCACATACTTTTTCTCTTACTGTAGTTTTTCTTTCTCTCAATGACTCAGCCCAGAAAAAGTCAAAACTGAAGAGAAAAATAACCATCATGTAAAATAAATTACAACTACTGCATACCATACCTATCACAATGAATTCAATAGCTTTCTCAATAACAGCGATTGGGAGAAATGTGAGTCTTAATCTTCAAATTCTATCTTATAACTTTTTCAATTACAGCATTTGCCTAAACAAATAATCACTACTTTGGCCTTAATAATTTGGCTGGGACACCCACCACTGCAAGCAAAGGAAAAAAAAACATTTTTGATGGCTCATTCAAATGGAAAAGCCATATATCAAAAGTTATTGTGTAAAACCTCAGTACTTGTGATGGAAAGCGCAGTTTGGCAGAACACATTTAATTAGGCTTGGCTCTTTAAAACATTAAATACTCAGTTGTAATCACATTACAGCTTTGTCTTACAATGAAAAAACACACAAGAAATTTCAAGGTCAACCCTTCTTTGCTTCACCCTTTTTTAAGGCATTAGAGGCAATTAAAAAGCTTGAACGTATATTAAAAGACAAAGTCAAGGAAGTAAAGATAGAATCAAAAGAAAAACTGAACAAATGTTATAACTTATATTTCCTTCTCACAACATTAAATTTTCAACATCATAATTCTTTTACTGACTACCTTAAGTCTCCATTATAAATTTATATACCAAACACCAGACATTTTCATAATTTATTTACACTAAAAATGAGTAAACTTGTAAATCATTATAAGGTCACTGGCTTTTTTTAAACAAGAGTTATCTTTTACGTATTACCATGTAATATTTGTTACTAATAATTAGTGACCATTTATTATGTGCCAGGCTCTTCCCTATAATTTTGCTCATTTAATCACCTCAGCAGCCCTACAAAGGAAGGTATTGTCCTCATTTTACCTTGGAGAATCTGAGTCACTGAGAGGTTAAACAGCCCAAGAATACCCAGTTAGTAAATGGCAGGGCTGGCATTGAATCCTAGGTCTATCTAATACCAACAGCCAGAGTCTGATACTTGTACTTCTTCCATAATGCTAAATTATCAAAATCTAGAGCCAGTCCCTCCAAAGGACAACATAAGTGGTGGCCTCCAAAACCAGAAAAGAAAATAATCTGTTTCAATCACAGAATTGTTTTTGGAGGGGGTCCTTATACATTCTGGAATGCTCTTCTTTTTTTTTTTTTAAACATATTAATGAGGTTGGAATGGGCCATGAGTGATCTACTTTGGCCACAACTCCCACCACCACCACCACCAAGCAGGGCTGTGTGTGACTGGAGCTGAAAGGCTCCTTAGTCATTAACATACCAAAGACGAACGGCCTCCCAAACTGAGAATTTTAGTGAGGGGAATTCCAGCACAACCCATTTAACACCTATTATGGACTAAATGTTTGTGTCTCCTCAAAATTCATACATTGAAGCCCTAACCCCCAATGTGATGGTAATGGGAGGCAGGGCCTTTGGGAGGTGATCAGGTTTAGATGAGGTCATGAGGGTAGAGCCCCATGATGGGGTCAGTACCCTTATAAGAAGTGGAAAAGACACCAGAGCTTCCTCTCTCTGCCCTGTGAAGATACAGGACAACCATCTGTAAGCCAGGAAGAGAGCCCTCACCAAGAAATGAATCTGCCAGCACCTTGATCTTAGACTTCCCAGTCTCCAGAACTGTGAGAAATAAATGTCTGTTGTTCAAGCCACCCAGTCTGTGGTATTTTGTTATAGCAGTCTAAGCTGACTACTTGTTACCACCACACACCCTCCATCACATACCAAATCATAGAGGTAAGAGTCTTTGGTCATTTGCTTTGTAGAACATCTCTAACAGGGTAGGGTGATGTGTTAATAGGTTAAACACATAGATTAAAGCAAGAATTAAGTATCACTTGCCTTACTGACTATAACTAAGACTCCCAATACTACTGTTATTTTTGATTAGTTGAACATTTGAAATATTTATTATAATTCAGTTTGGGTCAGCATCAAGTCTTTTCTTTATTAAAATCTCTGGCTAATTTTATAAACAAACTATCAAAAAGAAACTAAAATCCTTCAGATAAATTAGTGAATAAGAAATGGTACCATAGCGATAGTTGTCAAGGCAAGTTCATTTAAGCAGCAAGGAGAAATCTCTTGTGAGCAATATCTATTTAACAATCAGATTTTCCTTTCTGACCGTCATTGGCCAAATTTTGCACCATATAAAATGAAAAGCTAGTTGGAGAAAGAGCAAAAACATGGCTGGTGTATTCAACTTAGTCAGTGTTTCAAAACATTTTTTACTTAAATTTTAAAGTTTGAGCAGACCAAAAAGACAAAATATTCTCTTAAATTTTTAAATTATCTTACATAAGTTTGTCAGAGATTGTTCTGATCACTAACTTCATTTAATTAAATTTATTTTCTTTTAAATTATTTTTATTTTAATTAACAAGAAGCAGCAGAGGTTCAGTGCAGGTAACAAAAGTTCTTTACATGAAGATAGATGTAGTATAGTTTTAGAAGTGACTTTATACAAAAAAGTCCTTTATTCTGCACAATAAGCTCATATAAAAAGTCTTATATTTATCAGCTTTATGAAGTAGGATAATGAGATTCAAAGAATTGAAGAACTTGTCTAAGATCACGCTGAGCTCCACTCCAAATCAGCTGATTCTCAATCTTCAAGCTCTGGAAAGCCACCTTTACCCACAAGGACTTCCAGGAATAAGAGAAGAGAAAAGGCAGCTGAGAGGTCCCTGTGGTGTAATCCAAAGAGCAGAGATAGGGGAGGAGGTGGAGGGCCTGGTGTGATGTCACAAGACTCGCCCAGCACCGCCTGCCACAGGGGACTCCTAGCTCCAGTTTCATGAAGATCCTTGTGGGCAAGTCCTAAAAGTCACAGGAAACTACAGGAATCCTCATCAACTCTAAAGTCTGCTGCCTGGGAAAACCAGGCTACTGTCCCCACAGCAAATCCTCACAAGGATTCCAGGAAATGAAATCTATTTTACATAGAAAAGTCACAAAATCCCTAGTTACATTAATTTTCCATGTTATTTTACATGTACCACCTACAGAAACACCCTGCTTTCCACATAGGAATTAGAATGTCTCCATTCTCTCTCAACACGGTCTCAAGGACACAACCCCAAATAAAGCAGGAAGCCCCAAAATATTTCTTTAACGATGATCTAAAGCTGAAAATAAGAACAAATCTTACTCTTTGGCTGGAATCATGGACCATGCCACACCTAACAAAATTAATCTGACTAAGGTACACTGAAAGGTCTGTACCTATATATGCAAAACCTGAAGGAAAAAGACTGGACATAAAAGCTACAGATATGGAAAAGACTTAGATGATAAAATTGACATAAATTTATTAATAACTGAATATTATCTGCCAAAAGAGTTAATGGGCAGATTAGTCTAGATTAATAAAAAGTACAGTGTCCAGAATCAGGGAGGTGATAGTTCCATTCCATGATGGAGTACTGTACTGATGGTCAGAAATAAAGAACGATCCTGATAAACTGGACCTCATCAGCAACAGAGAGCAATAAAGAAACAGTAAGAAGAGAAACAAAGATAAGGGAGTCGGTTAAACCCATTAGAGCTGCCTCAAAACAACGCATTCCTCAGTAGTTAATAGCGCTCAGCTGTCTGCCATGATGTGCCTATAGCAGAACAGATTCAGCAGGGGAAAGAGACCTGCACCACACAAGTGGTGCTGACATGGACCAGCTATATCAGAATCACCTAGAATGCTTATTGAAAATGTATATGACCGGACCCCACCTCTTGTCTGATGACTTAGAAATTCCAAAGTCTAAGTCTATGCACACGCATTTTGTAAACGTGTGCCAGGCGGTTCTGCTAACGTTTGGGAGCCACCGGATGACCTTTACCATCATCTCTCCTAATCTGGAATTCTATGATTCATTAAAAAATACCACATTAATTAAAACTGTAGTATTCTTTTCTAAACAGTAAAGTGATATATCAATTCTTTTTCCATTTTGTCAGCATATTAGAGGAATTTCTAAATTAAAAAACTGTCGAAAGGAAGGAAATCATTTTTTTCTTGTACTGCAAAATTAAGAATAGAGGCTTGTCAGCATGTATTATAGATATTACCAGATAAAGTAATATATATTAATGTACAATTCATTCTAACCACTTCCAGTGAAAGAAATAAATCATGCTTGACACATCTGAAAATGCTTTTTCAAAAAAGAACAAAATCTATACAAGTTAACTTTCATTATTCTCATTAACTACAAAAAATTTACTACTAGTAATTTAAAAATATTAATAATTCCTCTTAATTATTTATTACATTCCGATCAAACATCATCCAAGCACTCACTGTGTTCCACAAGACAAATAATGAGCAGAAATAAGAAGGGAATGTGCTGCATCGTAGAGCTTTTAATCTAAGATAAAGTGATAACAGAGTAGTTACAATAAAACCTAACTGTAAAGATTCAATTTAAGTGCAACACAAATGATACTATACTTAATAAAGGTGATTTTAAAATATAAAGGAAAATCTCCATTTCTTGATTCTTACTGAGGTAGTATACCTCATTTATTTTTAAGGGTAGCTGAATGTAAAATCTACTGAAGTTGATAAGTGTACTGTGGTTGTGTAAGAGATATCCCCTTTTAGGAAATATTCAAGTATTTATGGGCAAAGGGCCATGATGTATGTAACTTACCCTCAAATGGTAAAAAAAAAAAAAAAAAAAATATGTGTGTGTGTATGTGCGTGCCCAGAATAAGAGAGAGGGAGAGGGAGGGAGAGAATACAAATACAACACAAATGGGATAAAATGTTAATAATAAATCAATCTGGATAAAGGTATATAGATTTTTTTCTATAATATTTTTAGTTTTGGAACTCTTCTATATGTGTGAACATTATTTCCAAATATAGTTTTTTTAAAACGAGGAGGGAGATAAATGGGAAAAAAGCAAAATGTTGATAATTCCTGAAGATGAGTTGTGGGTAGAGGGGGGCTCATTTCTCCCATTCTCTCTACTTTTGTATGTCTTTGAAATTTTCCATAATAAAATGTTAGAAAAGAAAAATAAGTAAAGAGTAGATGAAATCAGGTATGTAAAGTAGCCTCTAAAGTGTCTGGAAAACAGAGGCATTCCGTAAATGACAGACATGTTATTACAACTGAGTTCATACCTACCTTCAGTGTAGACAAGTATTAGCTTTTGGTATTTAACTACATACAACAAGTATTTATCCACAGTCCACAGATGTAAGGACTTACAAAGATGTAAGGACTTACAAAGATGTAAGTCCTCTGCTGGATACTGCAGTGAACACCCTCACAGAGGTCAAGAAGCAGCTGACACACTCAGGAGTCAGGTGGTGACACTGAAGCAAAGGCTTCAGTGAAGACAGCAAAGGCTCAGGAGTTAAAAGAACTCAGCCCAAGTGCAAACCAACATCACTTCTCTCCTACGTGATCTTAGACAAATAATTTAATAACTAGGAACATTTCATCTATCACATTAAAAATTAACACCATCTATTTCACAAGGTTGCTATAAAAATAAAGTGAGATACACAAAAGGTTGCTCTGTAAACTCAGAAGTGCTACATAGATGTGAGTTCTCATTTTATTGTATGTAGAGCCAACGTAGGCAGAATACAGCTTGTACACAGTAATCATGACACAAAGCAGTGTTAAGTGCCACAGGAAAAGATCACATCTAGCTAGGAGGGAGAAAAGAAGTCTTGGTGGAGAAGGTGGTACTTGAGATGGACCTTAACAGTTGGATGGGCAGAAAATCAAAGTCACAGAGAGGAGGAAGCAGGATTCTAGGCTAAAGAGATAACTCAAGCAAAGGCACCAAGAGAGTGTCAGGCATGCAAGATGCAACAGAGTTTTTGCTGGAGTCTGGGCAATAAACAAAGAATAAGAAGAAAGAAATCTGAAAAAGTGAGAATGACTGGAGAAGGCCTCGCCTAACTCCGGTGAGGGCCCAGACATGTGACTCACTACTCATCTGGACCCAGTTCTAGCACAAGGATTCTCCTCTTCCCCTGCCAGTGCCAACAGAACTTCACTATCCAAAACCATGAAGTTTTTCAAAATAAGGCACGCTGTTCCAAAGGAAATAATTTAAGCAAAACATACAATACACATATTGCTATGAAAAGAAATGCTTTCTATATCCAAGAAAAATTCAATCCCAGCGAAACTGAATATAATGCAAAAGAGTTTATAATTTGCATCTAGCTTTACAACATGATTTTTTTTTCAGTGAGGAACTTGCAAATCATATTTTTCTCAAGCCAATATTACAGTAAGAAAATTCCTTAACTACCAACCAAAGATCATCACAAGTGATCACACAACTAAAGTCAAAGTTTCTTTGTCTACTTGACTGACTTTCCTGGAATGTGGCTTAATTCAAAATGTAAAAATTAATAAAGGGAAAAAAAAAAAAAAAATTAATAAAGGGAAACCTCATTTAAAATGGAGTTTGGCCGCCAGAAGGGGGAGCTCCCATGCAGTACCACTTGAGGTCAATTACAGGAAAGATGGTCAATTACAGACTCCAACAAAAAGTCCTTAACAGGAAGAATCATCAGTTACAGATCCCAACAGAAGTCTCAACAAGAAAGAATCCTTAATTATAGGAAGAAATGTACATTGCATCCCAAACAGAAATGGACTACTCCAGTAACTCAGCCAATGAGAAACCATCACCACCCAGAACTCTTGCTTTTCTCCAATGGACTTTCACTCAAAACAACCCTTCCCAATTTCCTCCTTTTTCCCTATAAAATAACATTGCTCTCTTTTGATTGTTGAATTTGCCTACGGTCTGCCATGGAATGCACATTCCAAGTTGCCATTCTTTGGCTATTTGCAAATAAACTTGTTTTGCTGGTAAAATAACTGGCTATTTCATTTTTAAGGTTGACAAGAATTATATGACTGTGATCTTTTTTACATTTTATTTTGCCCATGATACATAGCTGCATTTTTCAGAAGGAGAATGTCTTTTTGTTGTTTTTATAATCCTTTGAGTCATCTACTGTGAAATAATGAATAATTCCTCCATCATGATTTATACCTTTACATGAATAGTTTCATGAAGATTTAGGAAGAAAGCTATGTAAAATGTCTTGTGACTATAGCACACTAAAAATCATAAGTCTACTTTATGATTAAATATTAACTGAATATTAAATATTAAAAGGTGAGGGAAGAAACCAGAGAATTATTGAAAGTGATGTGGAAATAATCTCAGTGATCACCTATCCCAAACTTCTCATTTGAAAGACAAGAACCTGGGAGCCAGGCAAATGAAGGGACTTCCTTCTGATATGCTGCTAACTAGGTGGGAGCAGATCTAAAATTAAAAGTCAAGTTTTTTGGCACCCTGGTACTGATGACACCAGATACCATACTAGACTTCCTTCTGATGACACGTAACTGCAAGAAAAACCAAACACCAGATACAAATCTAGGTTTACTTAAAAAAAAAAAACTGCAAAGTATTCCCATTGTTTTGAAGAAAGCAGTCATACTATACTCCTTATACCTTATACTTATACTATCTCCTCCCCAAACTCTCCAACCATATTGGAGTACTGGAAAATACTCAACTTTTAAATATTTATACCAGTTTAATGATCAAAAAAAAGAAAACACTAATGGATTCATGAAGCCTTCCCAGGGTACGTGAGAAGCCATTCCTGTGCTGCCTTCAGAGGCCATGAATGAGCAAGCCTTGTACAGCCTCCTCATCTGAAACAATGAGGGCAGCGGCCAAGAGTGACTCGGAGAACAAACCTCCACATGTCTGGCATTCCAGGTAGCCTGCTCAGCACCAAAGACAAAGCCATGAGTGATCACAAATGTAATTCAACTCACAATACTAAAAGAAATCAAAGGAAGGCAAATCTAGAAAGCCTGGTCCACAGCTCAATTCCTCAAGTCAACAGAGGTCTTTTAATGCAAAGAGGTTCCCAAGACTCATTATCTAATAACTTATCACACACTACTACATTTTCATATCAAACTGGTGTTCCTCCCTGAGTGTGGAGAGCATGCTACAGCCATATTCAGCTGTGGACTTGGCTCCATTTAAAATTCCTTCAAACAGCTCAACTCTGCATTATGTAATTAAGTAGAATGTATACTGTTAGTTTAGTAAGAGCACCATGCAGACCTTACAACTGCCAAAGTGTCAGTCTAGTTTTTGTTTCTCTTTCAGAATAAAACAAAAGTTCAGTTTATATAACCTCACATGACCCAGCTCCTCCACACTGACAAAGAGGAGAACCGGGTATTCTTGTACTTCTATAGCGTCTTCAGGTTTGAACACTGTGAAACAGAAATGAGGCTTTCCTGTATGGTGAGAAAAGACTTCCTTCAGTTAATGAAATTTGCTTCCAATCTGATAAAACTCACATTTGTGCCACTTCAGAATTTATTACAAAACTCTTCAAAATGTGCTAATTTGTCACTGAACAAATGAAACATTGAGTATAGTAAGAAAACCACACCTAATTAGTCATGTAAAATCATAACCAATAAAGGCTCTAAAATAGAATGATTTTTTCATAAAACACAAGCAGGAAAAAGTTTCCAAGAGCTTAATTGTATTTATATTGTACAGCTAGAACTCATGCAATATGCATAAACACTCTTCTTGAAAAATGGTGTCTTACAGGTAAACAATCTATTCATTATTTTCATGTTCCACTGCATAAATCACTGCACCAAATGGAAAAAAATATTTTAAATTACTTCCAGTATTTCACATTTAGCCAGATGCACAGAGCCAATATAACTGTTAGTAGTGGCAGCCAAGTGAACAGAATTTCTTATGACTAATTAGACAAAATCTTTGTACATCAAAGAACTGACAAAATCTGATAAGGCTTACTTGCTACTCCTGATGCAAGTCCATAGAGCAGTCCTCCCCCATCCGACTGCTGAGGGAAAACATGTGCTCCTGGAGGAGGCGGCTTTTCTTGTCTGATAAAGTTATACAATAAGGTTTTCACAAGTTTGCTGGTGTATGGAAGACTACACAAAAAGAAAAAACAATATCAAACTCATATTTATGGGAGTTATATGATTTTGTATCATGATAAATATAATCTATATAATCTATTACTATAAAGGGATTAGCACAATTCAAAGAAATCTAGCACTGTCACATAATAGTGAAGACCATGGGCTTTGAGACCAGACTTGACGCCTAATTCTGGCTTTCCTCTCACTATGCCATAAGTCACTGGTCAAATCACTTCAGCTCTTTAGTTTCAGTTACCATAGCTGTAATCTGTATAACAGGTGAAATACAAATTCAGCTCATAAAACAGGACCTGGCACTTGAAGGAAGGTAGTAACATAGAAGTAGTAGGGAAAAGCAAGACTTAAAAACCAATAATATAAAAGACTATACTTTTTAAGTACGAAATTTTCAATTTTTTGCATACATACAAAAAATATATACATATGTATACAGATTTTTTTTAATGTTAATATTCTTTGCTTTTAAGTAATGGAAGGAGAGGAGAAGGGAGAGAAAATAGGTGAAAAGGGATATGTGTCTTCAAATTGGTGATAAATCCATTCCTGCAATCTAGAGAACACTTTTTAATAGACTCTTGAGCCAAAGCTCTCCAAAGAGCCCTAAGGGATTCTGTGAATGTGCCACAGATATAATCCTCAAGGTAGCAAGAAGGAAGTGAAAATGACAAAGCTTCCAATTCCCTGAGAATTTTAATCAAAGCTATTTTATTTGTATTTGTTTTACATTCTAAAGTTCTGTGAAGATTGTGTCGACAGAAGGTGTGTGTGTGCACGCGTGTATGTGCGTGTGTACGCGTGTATGTGCGTGTGTGTATTTCTCTATTCCCATCCCCACCCGCTAGGAGACTGTAAGCCTCTGCTCAGGAGCATAGCCCCACATCCTAACACATGCCTGGCACATGGTTAGCACACAATAAATAACTGTTGACTAAACGCAAGTAGGAACAGTCAGTTAAGAGGCTACTGAAGTAGTCCAAACACATGGAGAGGGGACACAGATTATTTCAATGGGACTGGTAGTTTCAACAGGACTGGTGAGAAGGGGAAGATACAAAAATAATTTCAAGGAACAAATGTGACTGAATAACTGCTCAGAAATAGAGAATGCTGCAGAAGGAAGAAGAAAAATGACTTTCAAGTTTCAATTCTACAAAGAAATCACTACAGAAGGCAATGAAGCTGGGGGCTGAGGGGCAGGAAGGATGGACAGTTTGGACAGGAAAGCAGAATTTGGTTCCGTACGTGTTGGGTTTGAAGTGCTGACAGAACAACTGGAGGAAATGTCTGGTTGGAAATATGGGACAATACTAAGGTAAGAGGACAAGACCAGAAATATAGATTTATACAATAAAAAACCAGACAAATTTAAAACAGAAACATACCATCGACCTCGCATCAAATACTTGTGACTGATGCTCTGTCGCAAAACTTCCTTGTGGAAGAGTTGGCAGGAAAGGAAAACAACCATTGTTGATACAGCTTCTACTGATATTTCATATGTAATATCTCTGGAGAAACAGGAAAACAAAACAGAATAATGATCATTTTTGAAGATTGTGATATTGCTCTTTTCTAAATAAACTATACATTTAAAAACTCAGATTTTGAGGTGGCGTAGTGGTTAAGGTCACACGCTCCACTTCGGTGGCCCAGGGTTCACGGGTTCGGATCCTGGCACGGACCTATGCACTGCTCATCAAGCCATGCTGTTGGTGGCGTCCCATATAAAGTAGAGGAAGATTAGCACAGACATTAGCTCAGGGCTAATCTTCCTCAGCAAAAAGAGAAAGATTGGCAATGGATGTGAGCTCAGGGTCGATCTTTCCCACCAAAAAAAAAAAAAAAAAAAACTCTCAAATCTAAATATTCAACAGGTTTCTGGTTATAAAAAAATACTAACATGTTTAACATAAAAATTATAAGTCAAGCAAAAATATGAAATCCTTTCCCAGTCATTAGCTCTTATACTTGGGTCAGGTATCCCATTACTTTCCTAATTTCCAGTTCCCATCTCCTACTGAATGACAAGTCTATTAGTGTATGATGGAAACAGTTACCAGCAATGCTCTGCACTGAAGATCCACTCTAAAGCTCTTATGTTCATCCCTGTCTAGTTATAAGACAAAAACAAACACTCAGATTGTAAAACTGAAAGAAGTCACAGTGTAGGGAAGAAAACAATGCCTTTTCGAGTTGATAATCACTTTACAATAAGAACGATGGAAGGTGGGCCGGCCCAGTGGAGTAGTGGTTAAGTTCGCACACTCTGCTTCGGCCACCCAGGGTTTGCAGGTTCGGATCCCGGGGACAGACCTATACACCATTCATCAAACCATGCTGTGGCGGCGTCCCACATACACAATAGAGGAAAACTGGCACAGATGTTAGCTCAGGGCTAATCTTTCTCAGCAAAAAGAAAAAGATTGGCAACGGATGTTAGCTCAGGGCCAATCTTCCTCACACACACACAAAAAGAAAAATAGTATACCCTGGATCTTCTATTTCTAGTGTCCACTTTCTCAAGGCCAACTCTGCATGCTCAGCAAAATATAAATAGTAAACAAATTATTCTTGTTTTATTAAGCATATTTCTATTATGAAGGACTACCCTTGTCCTCCCAAGATCATTAACCTCTTTTACAAACAAACCTTAGATCAAATAAAAAGGAAACAAAGTTG
This sequence comes from Ceratotherium simum simum, assembly GCF_057802395.1. Classification (NCBI taxonomy): domain Eukaryota; kingdom Metazoa; phylum Chordata; class Mammalia; order Perissodactyla; family Rhinocerotidae; genus Ceratotherium; species Ceratotherium simum. Next base: position 38,357,726 of record NC_141913.1, read on the forward strand.
TGGCTGAGCAGGGAGCACAAATAGGAATAAACACATCAAGAAATCTTAAGTTATTGCAAAAGTTTAAACACAATTATCATGGGGAAAAGTAACATGTTAGACCAGGCAAGTGGAAATCTCAACAACACAGCAAAAAGAGTAATAGCTCCAAAAGAATATCAAAATATTTTTATAGAACTAAAATATTCATGGAAAGCCCAAAGAAAAATACTTAATATCCACTTAAATGAGGCTCAAACAAACTAAAGATGACTTCATTCTAGGACTGGGCAAACTTAAATTCTACCAGATATTTTAAGGAGTCATTGCTGATAAAATGTCTTTTAAAAACAAAATATACAAAACAAACACAAGAGGTCCATGCAATTGATCTTATTATGTAATGAATAAATCTCAGTTCTACTCAGAAACACGACTTTTTGGGCCGGCCCTGTGGCTTAGCGGTTAAGTGCGTGGGCTCCGATGCAGGCGGCCCGGGTTCGGATCCCGGGCGCGCACAGACGCACTGCTTCTCCGGCCATGCTGAGGCCACGTCCCACATACGGCACCTGGAAGAGTGTGCAGCTATGACTTACAACTATCGCCTGGGGCTTTGGGGGAAAAATAAATAAATTAAAAAAAATAAAAAAAATAAAGAAACGACTTTTAAAGTACTAAAACAATTCTCTTTTCTGAAATTTCCATAATTATTGTTGTAAATATTAACCACAAAAAATGCAATTCTTATATTCTTATTTCTTCAGTTGAATGAAAGACAAACCTGACGTGTTATGTTATGATACATTAATTCCTCATTAATGATGATTTGGGTACTCGGAACCCAAAAGATTTTACACCATAATAATCATGTATTCATATGCCTGTCAGGAATCTATACTCTATAATCAATTGGCTAAACTTTTCAGTTGAGTCAGGGTTTAAAGCCAAATCCTGAACCCTTGCCACATGATATAGCTTATAGATGGGTGATTACCTCCAATACATTCATTAATGTCACTGCATTAATAAAAAAGAATCAACTGTAGTGGTTTACAATTTAACATCTTATTCTATGTCCCAGATCCAGAAAGAAATTATTTTAGTTTGTTTAAACTGAAAACTATGACTATTAATAAATAGTAGGTCTAATAACCTTGAGAAAAGAGTGTATATTTAGAACAGAGGGTTGTTCTCCTTCAAAACTAATTGGGTCAAACAAAATCACAAGTGGGAGAACAGGAAAAGTGTTAACTAACCCTTGGATCATCCTCTCTTGCCACAGAATTTTGTGAAGCTATAGGGTGAAGAGTAGAGGGTTGAATGTTGGGAGGTAGGGAAAAGCTTATAGCACATAAGAATATTGACTCAATGTGACATTAAGTTTCATACCAAGCAAAAAATCCATTCCCCAAAAGTCCTAAACAGAACTAAGTGATCCCTCCTGTGTGCTTCCATAGGCCCATAGATAAAATTCTATCAAATTGTTTATGACATTGTATTTAAGTTCATAGATCATTCAACAAATACAAAGAATTTATTCTTACTATGGCTCGACAGGCATTATGCTACATATTGGAGACACATCCATCAACAAATAGATAAGCTCCTGCCTTTATAGAGCTTACAATTTAGTGAAGAAAAGAGAACTCAAGTAATAATTACTCCAAAAAGGGCCATAAAGAAAAAGAGCAAGTAACAACAAGAAAGGATTATAGGGCACTCTGATTTTAACAGTGGGATCAAAAGAAAGCTCCTCTAAAAAAGTGACATTAAGTTAAGACCTAAAGTAAGAGTGGCAGTTATCTGCAGACAAGTCTATCTTTCTTACTAGAACATATGAGAATCTAGTTAGGGACCCTTTCATTTTTCCCTTGTTTGTATTCCCAGCTCTAGTACATAATAGGCACTCAATGGATAAATGGATAAACAGAAGGATCTTTCTTGCTCTGATTTTGATTGTAACTGATTGGGACTTCCTGAATAGATTCATCAGCATAGTGTACAAGGCATACATAACTTAAAATAGCAAAAAAGGAAGAAATGTGTTGAGATCATGTAATACATAATCATAATACAAAAGGAATACTCACTGCAACAAAAATGTAAAGGGAATTGCATGAAAGAAGGATCCAGGATGCTGTTGATTACTTAGAGGATATCTTCTATTCATTTTGCTGATGAGTATCCGTTTACTAGTGCTAAAACACTAATAAACGACACACAGGATGATCTGAATGGAGCGACTTAATACTATGAAGATAATTCTATGCAAACTAATCTTATGGTCAATGCAATCACAACCAATATTCTCATTGTTTTTTCAGGAGCTTCATAAATTGACTCTAAAATTTTTATGAAAGAATAAACATGTAGCAAAGTGAACCTTGAAAATGAAGAGTGAAGGGAGGGACTTTCCCTACCAGATATCAAGCCAGGCTATACAGCTGTAGTAATAAACACAGCATGGTAGATGCACACACACAAAAATAGACAAACCAATGGAACTCAATTGGGAACTGAATGTATAGCTCAGACCTATATATATATGGAAACAATATAAAAAAAGATGGATCCACAAATCAATGGAGAAAGAACAGATGGTACAGAAGATGGTGCTGGGAAAAACTGGCTCATTTCATAAAGAAAAATAATGATGGATCCCTATCTGACAACATACTCAAAGACCTACTAAAGATGAATTATAGACTTGGATGCGAACAGCAAAATTAAAGTTAATAGAATAAAATGTACAATAATACATTAGTTTGTAACATAAGCACAAGAATAAACTTCTAAAATAAAAGCCTAAGAGTACAAACCATAAAGCAAAAGAAAAATGCATTTAATTACATTGAAATTAAGGATTATTGCTCAACAAATGAAACCCTGGACAAAGTTAGCAGGCAGATGAGAGACCGAAAGAAGAACAAGGAACTAGTATCTAGAACATTACACGCAACTCCGGCAAATGGCCAAGAAAAACGCAAGAACTCCACTAGAAGAAAAGAGCAAAAGATATAGTCACTTTAAAACAATGGGATATCCCTTTACGCTCTAGAAAATGTAAAGTATTGGCAGGTATACGATGATATGTAAACCCTCATGTACTGCTGATGGGAATACTAACCAACACAGACATTTTAGAGAACAACCTATGACCCAGTATATGTACATATGTCAAAGAAAACTTCACAGAAATACGTCTGAGGACTGTGGTAGGCAACCTCTAAGATGACCCCCAATAATCCCTGTTTCCTGATAGTTGTAACTGCTTTCCCTTGAGTGTAGGCTGGATCTAGTGACTCGTTTCTAACAAACAGAACATAGCAAAAGTGACGGGATGCCATTTCTGAGAGGAGATTATCTTATAAAAAGACTATGGCTTGTGTTGGGCATCCTCTCTCACTCTTCTATTTGCTTTCTCTGAGGGAGGCCAACTGCCTCTGACATACGGAGACATCCAGCTGGCAAAGAACTAAGGGAGGCCTCCAGTCAACAGCCAAGTGAGGAACTGAGGCCCTCAGTCCAACAACCCTAGAGGAATGGAATCCTGCCAACAGCCAAATGAGAAATGGAAGAAGGAGATCCTCTCCAGTTGAGGCTTCAGATGAGACCACAGCCCCAGCCATAAGCTCAACTACAGCCTCATGAGACACTTGAGTCAGAGGCACCAAGCTACGCTGTACCCAGATTCCTGGTCCTAAAAAACTGTAAAACAATGTTGTTTTAAACAGCTACGTTTTAGGGCAATTTATTATGCAGTAATAGATAAATAACAAAGACATTTGTTATTTGTGGTGCCACAAAATTGAAGGCAGTCCAGGTGTCCATCACTGAGGAACTGGATAAGTAAAATGTGGTGGATGCACACAATGGATCAGTTTTAGCAGCAAGAGACTAGATGTCCATTTAGCATCACAGGTAGCTCTTAAAAACAGTTCTGAGAAGAAAAATAAAGAACAGAATGAGTTCTATAATACAATTCTATTTTTTTTTAAATAATTTTATTTATTTATTTATTTTCCCCCAAAGCCCCCAAGTAGATAGTTGTATGTCATAGCTGCACATCCTTCTAGTTGCTGTATGTGGGATGCGGCCTCAGCATGGCCGGAGAAGCAGTGCGTCGGTGCGCGCCTGGGATCCGAACCCGGGCCGCCAGCGGCGGGGCGCGTGCACTTAACCGCTAAGCCACGGGGCCAGCTCTACAATTCTATTTATGTACATTAAAAATACATGTACACATAAGAATAACATTTTGTACTTGAACATATACATACAAAAATACACACATTAACACATTAAAATGGCTGTTTACAGGAATGAAGAGGAGTAAGGAATGAGGATAAATGGGAATAAGTGAATGGATTAACATCAAACGGAGGGAGGGATGGGCCTTACATGAACCTATGATGATAGTGACCCCCTGAACTGAAGAATGTGATTGACTCAACCCTATGTCTAACGTGTCCAAAATCAGAGATTGTGGGATGAAGGGGGCATAAAAGGTTGAGGGTGTACTGAAGTGGGAAAATGCTTAGACTAATCCAGGAAACAAAAAGCACATGCAATAAACGGTCTAGTTGGGACATTATGAAGACCTCAATTAAAACAATGACAAGAGGAATGGAAAAGAGCAATCAGATTTGAACGACATTTAACAAAACAAAACTAATAGCACTCAGTGACAAACTGGATGCTTAAAGTGGGCAAGAAAGATTAAGAAAGACTAAGATTTCTAAATTTAGAACTCAGAGATAGTGATGTCATCAACCTAAATCAAGAACATAGGAAATGGAAAATCACTCTACATGTATAGTCAATCAATGCTCATTATTCATGGATTCCATATTTGTGAATTCACCTATTCACTAAAATTGATTTGTAACTCCAAAAATTAGTATTCACAGCAAGTTGAAATGACCTACATGATTTACTAATTTGTGCCAAAGAAATCCTAGGCAAAATTTTATAACAAAAAATAGCTTATGATTACAAATGAATTCAAAGATAGATGACAAAATACACTATGTTAAAGATGATAAAATCAAAGTCTGCATTTTTCTAGTGTCACTGGGGAACAGGAGATAATAACTGAATAGCAAAGCTTCACATAAAATCGAATGTCCAGATATGATATAATGTCTGGAATTTTCTTAAAAATAATCTGAGAAATGGGGGGAAGGTGATTTTGGATAAGGATATAGTTGAAACAAGAGTGGCCATGAATTGATAATTACTGAAGTGAGGTGTTAAGCATATTGGGGTCATTATTTTCTCTACATCTATATGCTTAAAATTTTACATAAGTTTAAAAATATAAAATTAAAAATTGACCACTTATGACATGACCATAGACCAAATTTGGCGAAGACAGGGACCTCTCTTAGTCCTAGCTCCTACCATATTTCCTGGCAAATAGCAGGTACTTAGCAAATACTAATTGGAATAAATGAACCATAGAAAATTCTACATTTCACAAATTTAATTTGCTAAAGTCTTCTGCTTTGAGAAATTGGATATGTTTCATTAGTTTTTATATTTTTGCCATTAGCAAATCACCACAAACTTAGTGGCTTAAAACAGCACAAATTTATCACACAGTTCTGTAGTTGCAGTACAGGTCTCATGGGGTTAAAATCAAGGTGTCAGCAAGCTGCTTTCCATCCTGGAGGCTCCAGGGAAGAATCCATTTCTGCTCTTTGGGTTGTTGGCAGGATTTAGCTCCTCGTGGTTGTAGGACCCAGTCCCCATTTTCTTGCTGGCTATAAGCTGAGGGCACTTCCCACCTTCTAGAGATCACCTCATTCTTTGACTCATGGATCCCTTCCTCCATCTTCAAAGCCAGCAACGGCTTTGAATGACTCCTGTCCCATCTCTCTGATCCACTCTTCCGGTTTCCTCTTCTATCTTTAAGGACTCATGTGATTAGACTGGGCCCACTAGGATAAAAGAGAACAACCTCCCCATTAAAGGGCCCTTAATTTTAATCATGTCTACAAAATCCTTTTGACATGTAAGGTTACAAATTCACAGGTTCCAGGGATTAGAATGAGGACATTCTTGGGCAGCGGAGGACATTATTCTGCCTACCACTAGTAGCCAATAAGAATCAGATTTAAGCACTAATTTCAATTATTCCAAAAATCTCCCTACTAGCCAACATGAAAATATTACTCATACTAGTAGTTGTACTAATCTACCAGATTTGGGGGAGGGGGCCAGGGGGAGATGTAATGTTCAAATACTGTAAATGGGTTAAAATAGGCTCCAACAACCTGGCTGGGTAGAAGAAATAATCTAAGTATACAATGAAGCACAGCCTCAAATGACACAGCAAAGGTATAAATACTAGAAATGGCTAGAACAGAATTTTTTTTTTTTGCAAAGATGTCAAGAATCTAATTTCCAATTTTTGTTGTCTGAAGATAATGTTTACAGCCACAAAGCAGAAGAGAAAAGCAGAAAAGTGCACAGAGTGATAAATATTCAAACAAGAATAATAACCATCCAATAGCTAATCACCCCACTCAGAATAAAATGCAGAGTCCTTAACCTAGCCTCTAAGACCCTTATGACTTCTGACTAAGCATCCTACCTCATCTATCACTCACCCATCCTTGCTCATTCAGCTCTAGCTCTACTGGCCTACTTAGTGGTCCCTGGATACACCACACATGCGCCCACCACAGAGCCCTGCACTGGCTGTTCCCTCTGCTCGGAATGCTCTCCTATCAGATAGCGACAGGACTCCCTCTCTGACTTCACCTGGGTTTCTAGTAAAATGTCCACTTCACAAGGAGCCTTCCCTTACAGTCTCAGCTAAAGTATCACCACATTACTATTTTTTTTCCATTGTACTTACCACATTCTGACATCATATTATATATTAATTTATTATCTGTCCTACCCCACCCACGACTAGAATCTACGTCTTATTCACTATTGTATCCCCAGCACCTAAAACAGTGGCTGGCAACAAGTACACAGATATTTGCTTATGAACAGTCTCTTCTACTCTGCTTGCAGGCACAGTGAGGAATTAATATTATTTGGGGTTTACCAAAAACAAGAAAAATACATCCATTCATGTACAAATTTTACAGGACAAAAAATATCTGAAACTCCCAGCTTCCAAACACTATTCCAAGATTTAGCACTCTATATAAAAATTCCCTAGACTCCTGGGGCCACAGTAACAGAACTAGTGGCAACAGCAAAAATACTCAACATACCCTCATTTAATCCATTTTCTATCGTAAGTGATATAGAAGCTGACTGACATTTTTAAAAGTCAGTTTCAAAATAAGGAACCCAAATTTGAGTTCTGCTCATGGGGAAAAAATGAGGTAAACAGAAAAATCTCTGAAACAGCCATTTAAGAAATACATTTTAAAGACACACATGGGTAAAATGAAACTATCTATCAATTACTACTTCCTAGTTACCATGTTCCCTCACATCTCCCAAATTCATGTGAGGCTCCAGTTCCTCCAACCCCAAACTGCTTGGCTAACTTATATTCCTCATTCAAGACTTTGAACTAGCTTGCAATTTCCTCCAGAAAACCTACCTTGACCAACCAAGCAGGTTAACGGCATTCCCACAATATATTCTGAGCACCACTATTATAATGCTTTTCATACTCTATAATCTACAACACACAAGAAAACAAACATTTGCTGAAAAAATTTAAAAATTCAACTAATAGAAAATAAATGAGAAATGTAACAAAATGCAGCTTAAATATTAACTTATAGAATCACATAATATTTAAAGACATCACAGAGTTGAGGCTACTTCCATTTCCAGCAGTAATGGACCAGAAATTCAGAAGAATCTTCCTGATGAAGTCAACAAAAATCACTCAGGGAGGGTCTGCAAGGGCAATTCCTAAAAGCACCAAAGAGCTAGTAAAATACTGAAGAATTACAAGGCCAAGATTCAAAGGCACTTAGGAAAATCTAGAGAGGTCAGCCTGACACCTGGAGTTGCCTTGGCCCTCGGATGTTTCCTGATCCATAGGAGCGGCTGGGAATCTGAGCAGTGCTTCTGAGACGGCTGACAGTCTAGGGGCAAACACTGGAGTCCAAGGCTGCCAAGGGTGCAAGCCCAGGTAATCCACCCCGCGCACAGGGAGATCCTCAAAGGGATCCTTACCTTGGAAGTAAGGAGGAGCAGGAAGTAGATCAACTCTCTCACGGACTACAACCCAGCTTTAAGTTGCCTGGGTGGCCGGAAAATTTCAGCCCTGAAACTGAATTAAGAAGAATCCAAGGCACCCAATAGAAAAAAGAGAAAATCCCCTCTGAAGAAAGATAAAATCACCCTAGCTATCAAACTGATTCTACAACTTTACAAACACAAAAACTAGCAAACAATCAAAAATCGTCAGGCATATAAAGAGACAAGATTACATGAACAAGAACCACCATACATCCACAAAATAAACAAAACTCTTGTCAATAATAATAATAATTACCAAGCACAACTATGCCTACTACACTTATGGGATAAAACCCAAATTTTTCAAATCAAAAATTTCTCAAGGACCTATAAACTATATATAAAGTAATATAGTAGATCTTTAAAAAAAAAAATTAAGTTCCAGAAAAAAAATTCCAGAACTGAAAAACACAATAGCCAAACGTAAAAACTCAATTGAAAAAAAAATAAAAGAATAAGAAGAAAGAGTAAAAAACTCAATGAATGGGTTTGACAGCAGATCTGACCCACCTGAAGAGAGATTTACTGACTTGGACATTAAGTCACAAGAAATTACCCAGAATAAAGTACAGAGAGACAATAGGATGACATGTTGACGGGCATTTGTTTCCAGTCTGGGGCTATTATAAATAAAGCTTTATAAACATTTGCATACAAGTCATTTGCAGACACATATTTTCCTTTCTCTTAGGTAAATATCTGAAAGTAAAGTTGCAGGACAAGAGAAGAGGTAGAGCTTTGACTTGATAAGAAAGTGTGAAACCTTTTCTCAAAGTGTTTGTACCATGTTATACTCCCACAGCAATTTTTTTATATAGATTTTATTTTTTAGAGCAGTTTTACGTGCCTAGCAAAATTGAGCAGAAAGTACAGAGAATTCCCATATATCCCCTGCTCCCACACGTGCACGGCCTCCCCCAGAGTAGCATATTTGTTAAAAATGACGAACCAACATTGACACAACATTATCACCTAAAGTCCATAATTTACTTTTGGGTCCAGTATTGCTGTTGTATCTTCTATAAATTTTGACACATATGATAACATGTATTGATGATTACAGCATCATACAGAACAGTTTCATTGTCCTAAAAATCCCCTGTGCTCCATCTATTCATCCCTCCCTCCCCCAAAAACCTTGGCAACCACTGATTTTTTCACTGTCTCTACAGTTTTCCTTTTTCAAAATGTCATACAGTTGAAATAATAAGTGTGTAGACTTTTCAGATTGGTTTCTTTACCCACTGCAATTTCTGAAAGTTCCAGTTCCTCCAGATTCTCACCAACATTTGGTACTATCAGTCTTCTTAATTTTAGCTATTCTAGTGGTGTGTAGTGATAGCTCATTAATTTGCATTTTTCTGATGATTAATCATATTAAATATCTTTTCATGTGCTTATTTGCCATTCATATATCTTTTTGTGAAGTATCAATTTCAATCTTTTGTCCATTTTTAATTGGGTCATTTGCCTAATGATTTTTAAATTGTAAGAGATCTTTATATATTCAAGAATAAAGTCTCTTGTCAGCTATAAGTTCTACAGACATCTTTTCCCAAATGTGATTTGACTATTCATTTTCTGAACAGTGTCTCTTGATGAGGCAAAACTTTTATTACTATTTTTTGTTGTTGTTGAGGAAGATTAGTCCTGAGCTAACATCCGTGCCCATCCTCCTCTATTTTGTATACGGAATGCTGCCATAGCACAGCTTGATGACCAGTGTGTAGGTCCACGCCCAGGATCCGAACCTGCGAACCCTGGACCGCCAAAGCAGAGCACACAAACTTAACCACTATGCCACTGGGCCAGCCCCCAAAACTTTTACTTTTGAAGAAGTTTAACTTGTCAAGTTTTTCTTTTATGGTTATTGTTTTCTGTGAACTTTTTAAGTTATCTTTACCTAAACCACAGTTATGTATATTTTCCTAATTTCTGTGTTATATGTGAGGGTAGGTGTCAAAGATTTTTTGTTTTGTTTTGTTTTTCTCCTATATAATTAGCTTTTCCAGCACCATTAGTTGAAAAAAGCTTTACCTCCCCAATTGAATTATTTTGCTGATTTTCTCAAAAACCAATTGACCATGGAAGTGTAGATCTATTTCTTGATTCCCTATTCTGATCCACTAATTTGTCTATACTTATGTCAATATCATATTGTCTTGAAAACTGCAGCTTTACAGTACATGATGAAGTGATTTAGTATAAGTATTCTTTGTTGTTCTTTTTCAACATTTCTTTGGATACTCTAGGTTCTTTGCATTTCCATATATATTCTAGAATCAGCTTGTCAATTTCTACAAAAAAAAAACAAACCTAGTACAAATGTGAGGAATTGAATCTGTAGATCAATTTGGGTAATACTGACATCTTAACAATGTGGAGTCTTCGAATTCATGAATGTGATATATGTCTACATTTAGGTCTTCTCTAATTTCACTGAGCAATGTTTTTTAGTTGTCAATATATAAGTTGTGCACATATTTGTTGAATTTACTAAGTGTTTCATGTTTTTCATATTTTTTTAAAATGGAATTGTTTTTAAAGCTTCAGTCCATGGTTGTGTATCCTAGCTGTTAGTTTTAATTCTCTATGTGAGCTGCCAGCGCAGTATGACAACTAACAGACGGGTAAGAGTGGTTCCATGACCAGGAAACGAACCAGGGCACTAGACCACCAGGGCTGGCTCTAAAATGGAATTTTTAAGGTTTTATTTTCCAATGATTTTTGTATAATCATCTTGCAACCTGCAGCTTTGTTAAATTCACTTTTCAGTTCAAGTAGCTTTTATATATTCCTTAGGGTTTTCTATGTAAACAATCATGTTGCCGGCAAATAAGGATAGTTTTACTTCTTTTCTAATCTCCACGCCTTTTATTTCTTTGCTTTGCTTTATTGCACTGGCTAGGGCCTCCAATACAACATGGAACAGAAATGCTGAGAGCAAACACCCGTGACTTGTTCTTAATCATACACGAGGGAAAGCTTTAGTTTCTCACTATTAGGTGTGATGTTAGCCGCAAGGTTTTCATAGATGCCCTTTATCTACTTGAAGATGTTTCCTTCTTTTCCCAGTTTGAGAGTTTTTTCATGAATGAATGTTGAATTTGATCAAATGCTTTTTCCATATTACTAAAATAATCATATAGCTTTTCTAACTTATTTTTTCAATGCAGCATATTATATTGATTGATTTTCAAGTATTATCAATGTTGCATTCCTGGGGTAAGCCCCACTTGGTTATGATGTATTATCCTTTTCATATATTACTGGATGCAATTTGCTAATCTTTTAAAAAGGCTTTTTCTTCTGTATTCATGAGAGATATCTGTCTGTAATTTTCTTTTTATGTAATATCATTGTTAGGTTTTAGTATCAGGGTTATGCTGGCCTCATAAAACGAGTTACCCCATCTGCTTTTGAAATATGCTTCATTGAAATATTTGCTTCATGATATAATGTTCAGTAAAGATAGAATAGTATGTACCATATGAATGAATACACATGTAGATGTTAATATGTAAAAAATAAAAACGGCAATTTTGGAAGATGAGATGATAGGTGACTATTTTTATTATTTTTAATTTAAATTTTTAAAACAGGAAAGGCATAAAGAAAATGAGTGGGAGAAACATTTGCTTCAAACTGGTTGTCTCTACTGAGAAATTTCCTGGAAAAAAAACATCATGAGAGATGGTCTGGGGATAATATCTAATCTTATTTCGACCATAGGTTTTCTTACTCAGTCCTCTTTCTCACGTCACATAAACAATCAAAGTAAGAGATTTGCAACTAGGGAAAAACAATCTAACATGAGTGTCTTAGTTCTTTTGGACTGCAATAACAAGCTAACATAGACTGGGTGGCTTATAAACAACAGAAATTTATTTATTTCTCACAGGTCCAAGATGAAGGCACCTGCAGATTTGGTATCTGATGAGAGATGGCTTTCTGGTTCATAGATAGTGAGTGTCTTTTTGCTGTGTCATCACATGGCAGAAAGGGCAAGAGAACTTTCTTGGGTATCTTTTATAAGGGCACTAATCCCATTCATGACAGCTCTGCCCTCATGACCTTATCATATCCCAAAGGCCCCACCTCCTAATACCATCACCTTGGAGGCTAGGTTTCAATATATTAATTTTGGGAGGACACAAACATTCAGACCAAAGCAATGAGTTAGCCACACTTGTATCAGTTAGGGCTCTCCAGAAAAAAAGAACCAATAGGATAAAAACAAATATATAGAAAGAGATTTATTATATAGAAAGAGACTGGCTCACACAATTATGGAAACTGAGAAGACTCATTATCTGCCACCTGCAAGCTGGAGGCCCAGGAAACCCAGTGGTAAACAGTTCTCCAAACCCAAAGGCCTGAGAACCAGAAAAGTCCGAGTCCGAAGGCCCAAGAACCAGGAGCGCCAAGGTCAAAGGGCAGAAGATGGCTGTCTTAGCTTAAGCAAGAGAGCCAATTTGCCCTTCCTCCACCATTTTGTTCTATTCATGCCCTCAATGGATTGGATGATGCCTACCAGCACGAGTGTGATCTTTTATTTTTTTTTTTTCAAAGTCTACCGATTCAAATGCTAATCACTTCCGGAAAGACACTCACAGACATAGACAGAAATAATGAAATAATATCTGACCTCTGGGCATCCCTCTACTCAGTCAAGCTGACACACAAAATTAACAATCACACTTGTCAATCCAAGATGTCGGTTAAACTTTTAAATACTAGTAGAGGGCACAGAGTCAGATTCAGTCTTCTTAAAAGCATTTAGACATTAAAAGCATTTAAACACGATTTGAAAAGTCTTACACCTAGAAATTTTGTTCCTTCATAAGAGACAAACAGCAGTCTAACACTCACAGACACCTAATTTGTAATGGCCATAAAAAGTGAATACACGTTTCAGCACCAAAAAATTTTACTCAATATAAAGCTCAGTGACATACCACAACGTAGTATTTGCTATTCCTAGTTATTTGCAGAAGAGCCTATAACTATTAGTCAAAGGCTAAGGTATCCCATTTGTCACCATACCACTTAATATGAACAAAAATATGACTTAGAGAAAAAAGAATGCCTAAAAAGAAGAGTATCTAGCATCTCCTTTTCATTTTACGCAAGCAAAATAAAAAAAAGAAAGTTTTACTACATTATAGCCACTCATATTCGATGATGATTGAGACTCCAATAATCTCTCTTGTGAGAACTCTATTAGGGAAAAGAGTAGGCATTCCCTATTTTTAAATCATTGTTATACAAGAATAGGACTTCATAAGTACAATTCTAAAAAGACAGTGATACACATAGTGTTGGAACAACTGGATAACCTTCTGAAAGGAAAAAGAACCTGAATCTATACCTCAGACCCTATACTAAATAAATCCCAAATATATCAAAGGTTTAAATCCCATATATATATATATATATATATATATAACAACTTACTGGACAAAATGGAAGAATTCTCTTATAAACATGTTTTAGAGAAGTCCTTTCCAACCATTCATTCATATATTTACTGAGCACTTACTATATACGAGGCCTCATGAAGCTTATATTCTAGAGGGCAGACAAATACATATGCTATATAGTAAGTTAAACGGTGATAAGTGCTATGAAGAGAATAATGCATGAAGGTTGGACAAGGAGTGCCTGGTTGGGGTGGAAGGATAAGTAATAGGCTAAACTTCTATGACAAGGAGGTCTAAAATTACATTTTAAACAAGATCAAACTTCATTCCTCTGCCACATAACAATCCAGATCAGGCAGATCTACTTAATAAGATCATCCATCCAAAGGCCCATGCTAGAGGGGAAGCTCTGTTACCCTTTGCACGTGACTCCAAGTTTGCTCCAGCTGTCATCATTTCCCACCAGAAAGAAGGGAGGAAAATGCACTCTAAGGCAAGTCACCTCTTTTTGAGCAATATAAAAGTTGTATGTATCACTTCCTCTGGTATACCTATATCTAGTTGCAGGGGAGCCTGAGAAACGCCTACCGCTCAGACAAATTCTAATAAAAAAGAGGAGGAGAATGAGTTTGGGGGAACCACTGTGTTACACTATCACAAGTGTAACACAATTTTAAATAGGAAGGCTCAACAAGAAGTTGACAATTGAGCAAAGACTTGAAAGAAGTAAGGGGGCAAGGGAACAGTTTTCCAAGGAGAGGGACTGGCAGGTGCAAAGGCCTTGAGAGTAGGAACATGCCTAGCATATCTGAGGAACAGCAAAGAGGCCAGTGGAGCTAGAATGAAATGTACAAGAAGGAGAGTAGTAAGAGATGAGGTCAAAAAGGCAAAAAGGAGGCAGTTTATACATCCAGAAGGCCTAAAAGTTGTAAAAGACTGATAAATTCAAATTCTTAAAAATAGTTTTAAAAACTATCACAGCAAAACAAAAACATACTATAAGCAAATAAGTCAGGTCAAAAGGCGAATTTAGAAAAAATATACTTTAAATTCATGTCACGAAGGGCTAATTTTTCTAATATAAAATTGGTCCTAGAAATAGATACAATAGAGGCTCCAATATGAAAATGAGCAAAGAACATGAGCAAAAAAATGTTAATAACCCTAACGTCCATCAATAGGGGAATGATAAAATATAATTTGATATCGACCTACAACAGAATATAATGCAGCTTTTATAAAGGAAAGAGGAAGGATGTGGAGAAATTAGAACTCGCATACAAGGTGGTGGGAATGTAAAATGGTGACGCCACTGAGGATAAGTTACACAGTTACTCAAAAAGTTAAACACAGAGTTACCATATGACCCAGCAATTTTACTCCAAGATACATGCCCAAGAGAACTGAAAACGTATGTCCACACAAAATCTTGTACATGAATGTTCATAGCAGCATTATTCATAATGGCAAAAAGTAGAAACAACACAAAAGTTTATCAACTGATGAATGCATAAACAAAATGTGGTATATACATACAATGGAATACTTTCCAGCAATAAAAAGGAATGAAGTACTGGGACATGCTACAACATGGATAAGCCTTGAACACATTATGCCAAGTAAAAGAAGCCAGACACAAAAGGCCACATATCATATGATTCCATTTATATGAAATGTCCATAAAGAGCAAATCCATATAGACAGAAAGCCGAATAGTGGTTACTAGGGGTAGGGGGGAGGGAGAAATAGGGAATGACTACTAATGGGTACAGGGTTTCTCTTTGGGGTAAATGAAGTTTTGGAATTAGTAGTGATAGTTTCACAACTTTTGTGAATATACTAAAAACCACTGAATTATATACTTTGAAAGGGTAAATTTTTTGGTATTTAAATTATATCTCAATAAAGTTGTTATTTAAAAAATAAAAATGAGGGGCCGGCCCGGTGGCGCAAGCGGTTAAGTGTGCGCGCTCCACTGTAGCGGCCCGGGGTTCGCCGGGTCAGATCCTGGGCGCGCACCGACGCACCGCTTGTCAAGCCATGCTGTGGCGGCATCCCATGTAAAGTGGAGGAAGATGGATGCAGATGTTAGCCCGGGGCCAGTCTTCCTCAGCAAAAAGAGGAGGATTGGCAGATGCTAGCTCAGGGCCGATCTTCCTCACAAAAAAAATAAAATAAATAAATAAATAATAAAATAAACATAAAAAATAAAAATGACAACGCTCTCTAAATGCTCATGTTCGAAAACTTCCAGGATAGATTAACTGGAAAAAGAGGAAAGTTCAAAACAATAGGTATAATTTCCTATCTTTTGTATGAACACGGGGAAATAATCTATATTCGTAACTGCATATATATGCATGAAAATGTCCAGGAAGGACACAGAGAAACCTAAGAACAGTGGTTACTTATGGAGGCAAACAGGAGGGCTGGAGAGATGGGGGACAAGGATAAGAGGGAGACTGTTCATGTACACTTTAATATGTTTGGATTTTTGAACAATACAAATGTATCATCTGTTCAAAAATTAATCAAGAACTAAAAACAGGATTGCCGTAAATTTTAAAGTTGAACTTTTATTGATTAAAATCTGATGACATATTGAAATGAGAGCAAATAAAAAACTAAATCATATTGTGGTATGCTGTAGGAGTCATTAACTCAAAATCAGAAAACCCTGGATCTGCTTCTAAGTTCCGTATTAAACTCAGTGTTAACTTCAACAAATAACGCCTCTGCGTCTCAGTTTTCTTATGTGTAAATAAGTGCATTGGGCAAGATGATCTCTAATGTCATTTCTTGCTGTAACTTTCTTTAATGCTCAAAAAAAGGAATTCAAGGCGATGTTAGATTCTTGTGAAAAAAAAATTTTAAATATATTAATTGGGCTATCTTAAGTGCCAAATAATCAGGGAAAAGAGCCAGGCAAGCCAATACTTGAAAGAAACCAAAATTCTACCATGCTGAGTGTGGTGGTTTTTAAAAGATGAAAAATATTTTAAGCCAACAGATCTTTCTTGTTTTAATGTCCTTGTACAATCTTCAGAAGATTTTCATTACACAATCACCAAAACAAAGTCAACTTTAAAAAGCCAAAGTGTTGCTTTGGCTGCCATATTATCCCAAGAACTTTCCACCATCTGGGCTGGAAATGTCCTAGAACAAACTACTGTTGGAGCAAGTTATTAATTTCATGTGAAGAAAAAAAAGACAGGCGCCGTGACCTTGCACTGCTCTGCTCAGGCAGAATGGAACACTTGGATAAAGACAAAAGCCTCTGCGAAATGAGTGTTAGTGTTGGCTAAGGGCAAAGTCAACGAATACGGAGGGGAAAAACATCCTCCTTTAACTTGCTATTGGATGAGAAACCCGACGGTACTGTAAATGGAACATAAGTTTAACAAAAACAACTGACAAGTTCAAAAGATTAAGACCAAAATTTATGAATATCAATGTCATGCCAACGTGGAGATTCTAAAAGTAAAATATGAGGAAGGAAAGACTAAAAAGTGGTATAGTATATGGCAGATACTGTCAATAGGAGTGATGGCTAGTTTTAAAGTTAATAAAATCAAAGACACGGTGATACTTCGCATTTATAAAAGTCTTAACAGTGGAACAGAAAATGCCTAGAAGTTAGGAGTCAAAAACTATGAATCCTAGTCTCAGAACTGTCACTTTTTACCTTTATCAGCCACCTTGCCTGAGAACTTCATCATATGTAAAAATTAAGGGGGTGGATCAAATAAACTGAAATATCCAATCCATGTTTTCAAGGTTTTTCAAAGAACTAATACTATATATCATCTATATTGTATAGTATTAGAACAATCTATACAAACAATATAGAACAATCTTATATAGAACAATCTATCCTAGAAGTTTTCAAAGAACTAATACTATATATCATCTATATATATACTATATATAGCATCAAGGTATAAAATATAGCCACATATCTTCTTGAAATAAAGTTCAACAACCAAAAAGAGCTTTTAAAAATATCTTAAAATCAGGGGCCAGCCCCGTGGCTTAGCGGTTAAGTGCGCGCGCTCCGCTATTGGCGGCCTGGGTTCGGATCCCGGGCGCGCACCGACGCACCACTTGTCCAGCCATGCTGAGGCCGCGTCCCACATGCAGCAACTAGAAGGATGTGCAACTATGACATGCAACTACCTACTGGGGCTTTAGGGGGAAAAAAAATGGAGGAGGATTGGCAATAGATGTTAGCTCAGAGCTGGTCTTCCTCAGCAAAAAGAGGAGGATTGGCATGGATGTTAGCTCAGGGCTGATCTTCCTTACAAAAAAAATATATATATATATATCTTAAAATCAAAAATTAAGATGGATACATAATAGTAAAGAAAATATACCAAAACGGTTATGTGGGTGTCCACATAAAGTGTAATTATGCCAACTTAAAATGATGCATTCATAAAACAAGGAACAATGAGAGAAAAAAGAGCTCCAAGGAACTAAAAATGATTTCTAAACCTTCATCAAAAGTTAGAAATGGTTTTCAAGTATATGAAGAGATGTTCAACCTAACCTGTAATGAGAAAATGCATATAAGAATCACAATACGATTTCCTTTTTTAAAAAACAAGAAATTTTATAATATAGAATATTGGCAAGGTTCTGTTAAATGTTTTTGGTCGGCCTATAATTGGTATAATCTCTTTAGGGGACAATTTTTTACCAAATTTATCATATTTTTATCAAATTTTAAAATGTACGCGCTTAATTTCAACTCTAAGATTTATATGATGGTTACATCTGTATATATGCATAAAGTGAATTTATGTATATGTAGTACATCCAGACAATGGAATATTATTGAATGCTAAAAAGAAACATGCTATAAAGCCATGACCATGGAGAAACTTGAAACATATATTACTAAAGTGAATGAAGCCAGTCTGAAAAGGCTACATATTGCATGATTCTAACTATATGACATTCTAGAAAAGGCAAAACTATGGAGACAGTAAAAGGATCAGTGGTGGCTGGGGATTAGGGGGGTGGGAGGGATGAATAGGCAGAGCACAGAAGATTAAGGCAGTGAAACTACTCTTATGATACCATAATGGTGGATACATGTCATTATACGTTTGTTAAAACTCATAGAATGTACAGTACACCAAGAGTGAACCCTAATGTAAACTATGACTTTGGGAGATAATGATGTGTCAATGTGACTGCAACAAATGTACCATTGTGGTATGGGGTGTTGATAGTGGGGGAGGCTATGTATGTGTGGAGACAGGGGTATATGGGAATTCTCTGTACTTTCTGCTCAATTTTGCTGTGAAACTAAAACTGCTCTGAAAAATAAAGCCTATTAATTAAAAAAAAAAGAAAGTGTTATATTGTTTAGAAATATAAAGGTAAGATAAGGGTAGAGGTTTATATAAACCACCAGAATAGCTAAGAATTAAAAATGGTTGTCTCTGGGGAGGAAAGGGATAAAAGGAATCGGACAAAGAATATTTGTTTTCATTATAAGCCCTCTTTGCTATTTGATTTTTTTCCCAAACCATGTGTACACATATATTACAATTTAACATAATTGCATCAGCATCAATGACTAGTATTAAATATCCAAATGTAACGTGATCTGAATTATGCCTGAAAATTACTCAGTCAAGAATTAACTTATATAAGTGACACAAAAAATTAAAAAGAAAAAAAAAATCTGTTTGTTGGTAGAATTAAAATTTGCAGTTATTAATGTCAAACTACCTCTTTCATATTCTGCTATACATGCTTTAATAACAGCAAAAGGAATTAACAAAAGCATTCTGTACCAGACTTGCTTTTTTAAGGGTAAAAATTCTTTGAAGGCAGAGTCAACGTTTTTACGGCTGAGTTACCTAAGAATCCTACAAACTGACCTTAGGAAAGTCACCTCCCTTCTCTCTACTTCAGTGACATTATATATAAACAAAAGGGCTAGGATAAATAAAATAAGCTTAATTCCAGCTCTAAAAAATCTAGTGGTTATATGATTCTAAATAGCCCATAACTTGCAAAGAAATATGCATATGCAGACAAAATGACAGCCAGGACTCAGGGCTCTGCTTTTGCTGCTTTCATACTTAATGCCAGGCTAGAACCTGTCCTCCCAAACACCCAGAGAAGCTCCTCCAAGCAGCTCCACACGACAGAAACTTGCTTCAGTTCCCACAATTATTCAGTCTTGTTCTTTTGGATCTCAAACATCCTGTATCCTATGACCACCATACCTGTTAATGACCAAGTGCTACTACTCTTTATTAAGTTCAAAATATGAAAATTAACTCAGAAGCAAGTAAGTTCAACGTTTTTGAGTACTTAGAAAGCGTAAGACAATATACTTTTATAATCATAAAGCATTTTAAAATTTACAAAAGCATTTTCAGGTGCATTACTTTGGTCCTCAACACAGTCCTGAGCAACAGAGTAGGCAGTGAGAGCCCTAGACAGACCTCATGCCAGGAGGAGATGCTCCTTCTCAGCTGCTGGCCTCTCTGCTGCAATTAAGGACATGATGTATTAAACTATCAACTTGCCTGGCTGTTTCTCCAAATAGCTACAGGATTTGGTCTCCAAACTCGTGCACTTAAATTTCCATATCTAAATATTAAACAACTGAACTAGACATTTTCAAACGCCTTTTCCAAGTGATGACCTATGATCTATTAACCCCAATTTTAAAAAGAGAAAACTGAGGCCTGGAGTGACACTGCTGGTTAGTGGTAGAGCTAGGATTCAAACTCTATTTTCTGGATTCAGGATTAGTAGTGTTTTCTTCTACTACATAATATATCCTATACTTCTTGACAATAACCAGTTAAGCAGTTATGAACAATCTGAGCATATATCTTGTAAACGCAACATTATTTGTGGCACTGGATATATTTTAGTCACATTTCTTCAACAAACCTGGTAAAGGTTTACGTATTAAAAATTTTTAACTGGGATTTTTTTCCCGAGGCACCAGAAATCAACTTTCAAACAAAAAAGCTATTGCGAACTTAATATATTATACTGTCTTGGTATATGAAAATGCTATAATCTTTCATTCAGTGCTTGTAATGACTTAAATACCTAATTCAACCAGAAAGCTACACTAGATATTTACCTTACAGCACCTAAAACTTTAATGCTGACTTGCTTTAGCCACCCACTCTGCGGAGGCTAGATTTGGAGAAGTGTTTCAGTATCAACATGCAGGGCTGTAGAAAGGCATTTTCCCAAGTTAGGCTCTTCATTGCCCACCATGGGTCTCTCCAATTCCTTCCCTTTCTTCCAACAACTTGTAGACTTCATAAAGAAATTGTTGATGGCTCTTGAGGTTCTTGAACCTCTTACTCACTGTTAGCACTAAAAGTTTTCAATATTCAAATTTTCTACAGTATAACATCTAAGCCAATAACATTAGTCTATGGGTCAAATAAATGTGCATTTTTTGTCATTTTATTACATTTCATAAATCTTGTGGATAAAGTGAATTTTATAAATAAGATTCCTAATCACTTTTATGTCTCCCCAAATACTTTCCAAATAGATTTTAGAGAAATAGCTCTAAAAACTATATTATGTTCTTTCGTATCTTAATAAACAGAGAACCCTAAACATAATCAGCTCTTTAGTCCTTCCAATATTCAAGTCTTTGCTACACCAAACAACATAGCTTCTCCATTCCCAATCTCCCACAAACTCTTTGCTCTCATCACACTAATGCACTTGTGATTCTCCAAACACATTCTTCACACCCAAGAGGGCCTATCGAGCTTCTTTCTGCCTCCTGAACGACCCAGTCACTGCAAAGCACTGCAGCTCCAACAACTGTAGCATTTATCAACTGTTCCTCTTACTGGGCTATCCTTCTATGTATCTATCCATCTCTAAGCTCTTCAAAAGTCTCGGCTTTTTTTGCCCAGGGCCTAGTACAGTATATACACGCAGTATAGTCACAATATATGTTTTTGAGGATGAACTTAACGAAAAAGAAACTGTTATACTGTAAAGGGATAATCCGGGGACTACTGAGATATAAGCTGATTGTCCCTAAACTAAATGACCCCAGACCACTCAGCATTTATAACTAATTAATCTATTTCCTTAAATATCGTCAGATGTTACCTCTCAGTGTTTCAGCTTCTAGTAGCCCCTTTTTACTATTAATGTCTATAAGACATCTAGTTGTTATAAAGTACCAACTGCAAAGGGCTTTGAGCCACTATACTTGCAATGGAATACGCCTTAGTGCAACACTATGTTTCCATGTAGACTAGACGCTGAGAAACAAACAAACAAAATGCTTTAAGCACACTGAATAGGTTGTGCCCCTACTAATTTACTCATTCAACAAATATTTCTTGAGAGCCTACCATATGCATGGCTAACCTGAGTACTGGGGATACCGCAGTAGGCAAATAAATGCTGGCACAAAAAGAGTCCTTCTTTTCATGGAGGTTTCATTCTAATTTTATTTGAGAAATACAAGCAAGAGAAATAACAGATAATATGAAAAGTACTGATAAGTGTTAAGGCAAAGAATAAAGCACAATAAAAGGACAGAGAATGAGAGGGGTACTATTTTAGGGTAGTCAGAGCAGCTGTTTCTAAGAAGCCAATCTTTGAGCAGAAGGAAGCTTGAAGGAGGTCAAGACGTGAGCCATGCAGATATCTGAGGGGAGATATTCAAGACAGAAGAAGAAAGGGCAAAGGCCTTGGAGAGAGGAGTGGATTGGCATGTTCCAAATTAGTAAGGATACCAACAGCGCTGAAGGAGAATGAGTGGTGTCGACAAGGTTAGCAGGTAACATCAGATACCATCTGTGCTCAAGAAGCAGACAGAGTCACACTACATAAATAGACACACACTCCCCGAAAAACACAGTGAAGGCAATCAGTTACAAGTATCTCATCTTTATCAATATGTAACTTAGGAAAAAACTAGATAAGGTCTCTTAGGTTAAATTATTATTTAAAAATATGCAAATCAGGGCCAGCTTGAGAATTAAGCAGGCCCAGTCCTCAGTGAGTTCACAGGTTGACAAAGGAGAAGAACACATCAGTGGATCTCAGAGAAAGAGGCTGGAGGTCCGGCCTGGGGCCAACAGAAAGGCCCACTCTGAGCAGACCTCACAGGGACCTGTCCAGAGTGGTGGCACAGGAGGAAAGGAGTAGGACCTGTTCTTGACAATGGCATCACCACATACAGCCAACAGTGACAGCTTTGACAAAAATAAAACAGCAACAAAAATAGATAAAAAGGGAGACACGGAAAAAGAGAGAGAGAGACATGGAAAGAAATTCAGTTCAAGTTCTCAAGATAACTTCTATTTCATAATAAAAAAGCCTCACAAGCAGTTCCCCAAACACAAGTATGGGCCCCTACAACATAACCGCTTCTGCTGCTAGGGCCCCACCAGACTCCACTACTGGGTTCAGCCACAGGGTCTCATCCAACCGTTACAGTAACACTGTGAGAACTGATACTCTGTCACAAATCCTAAGTGTTGTGCTCTCAACTCTGGCCTGCCAACCCTGCTCTTTCTACTACACTTTCTATTAGTATCTTGAGGAAAAGATCTTTATCTTACTTTACTCCTCTCTCATTCACAGGAGAAAGTATAACAAAGACAAGGCTTTACTTTTGGAAAGCTTATGCCAATTCTAGTGGGATCAACCCAATATACACTGAAAAATGTCACGTCATGAGCCTGTGCACAACTTCTTTATTTTAAAATATGAATGCTGAGACATATGGAGTTAAGGAAGGATTCCTGGAAGATGTGCAATTTTAATCTGACTTTGAAGATTAATACCTCAGAGAATTAATATTTTATCAAAAAATCCAATCTGTCTGAGAAGCAGTATCCACTAACTACTTAAAAGCCAATCTTCATTACAAATGAATTCCTACAAAGTCTGAGAGTTTATCTAAACTACTACATTTGATCCTATTCTCCTAATAATAAAGTATCATTTAAAACTTAGTTTATACTAGATCTCCAAATATCTATATATCTGTGTTCTTGGTAATCACTTGCTTTCAATATTAATAGAATGATTTCACAGTCTCATAAGAAATGTTTAAGCTAGTTTTGAATTACCCTCGGTGGCCATTAAAATTAGATCCCTCTTGCTACCCACCTGTTAAAGCAACACTGGCATGCCCATGTTCAACATGAAAAGCTTATAGCAAGACTGATGATGGTCAGGTGTAAGAGCATCCCCAGTTTTCATATGTTAATATTCCCCCTTAAATTATAAGCTGATCCATAACACTACACTATGGTTACAGCAGATGAAACATTTAAATAGTAGTTTGGTTTCACATGGAAACTGTTACCAAGACAAACCTTCTTGTAGGATGGAGTTCCAAGAACATTAAATCATAAGAAATTGTTTCAGCAGCTGGTTAAAGCTGAGTGTACATAATACAAGACATCTGGTTGTCTGTGCATTTTCAGTTCATTTAAAAAGTATAAACACATTAAAACACTGAAATGTCTGATATATTACAACACTGTCTGCTTGTTCCCCAAGAGTGTTTAAGTGGCTGGTCTATTCAAGGTATTCATGGCTTATTTACCAGCTACAGGGATTTACTATTTCCATCCCCCTTAACTTCACCAAGACATTTTATCAACAAAGGTTTAGGGGAAAAAAAAAAAAGTACTCATTTAGGATATATACTAAATTGCTGGTATTTGGTTATGACATAAATGTAATAGAGGTGGGTGCTATTTTTAAAATTAAATCAGGAACACATGAAGCATTACACACACTATGACAAGTAAATAGTAGACAATATATGTTCCCCTCCCACACTGGACCATATGTAACAGAAACCTAACCACAGTGGCTTAACCAAAATAAGTGTTTATTTTTTTCACGTAAGAAGAAATCCAAAGATAAGCAATCTAGGGCTGGTGTAACAGTTCCATGCTCCAGGGACACTATTCTTTGCATGTGGCACTCAACATCATAGTTTCAAGATGGCCCAAGCATGGTTCCAGAAAGGAAGAGAAGGGCAAAGGGGAAAAAGCTGGAGGTACATGCTCTGCAAGTTCATGACTTCTGCTGACATATAATTGGCCCAAACTACATCACGGGGCCACAGTTAGTTCCTAAGGTGCCTGAAAACTAAGCTGGGCACACACTGAAAACTAAGCTGGGCACACACTGGCCCCCCAAACAATATTGGAGATCTCTTAGAAAGGAAGGTGAGAAAGGATATCAGGGGTGCAAATATCTGTGTCTGCCACAAGAGTTCAAGTTGCACGGGACATTTTGCCCTGTGTCCTTCCCCATCGGATGACTCCCCAGTTGTCTCAGCCCTACTTCCAGGCTGCACATCACCAGACCAATCACAACAGGGCTTGGGGCTCTCATTCCTAAATCTAGATTATAATTCTGGGCACTGCACTATGCACGACGGAGGCCAGGAACTCGTTTTCTCACAAATACCTGTCTTTCCTTTTTGGGCAACAGGCAAATAGCACATTTCCAACGATATCTCCATGTAGATTGAGATTCTGTGATGATAAATCTTAAAATCTACTTCTTTATTTCAAAAATAATTCCTTTAAAATATGCATTCTCAACATGAGTGGTATCACTCCCAAGAGAGTGAAAATTGCTTCTTCAGGGGTGAAAAACTTCATAGATATTATAATGATTTGTGGCCTCCAAAGGGCCACAGTGCATAAACAGATACTCAGTGTATCTGGGGTATTCAAATTTCATTAAGGGGAAAGGCAATTAAGAAAAAAATGTCTAAAAAGGATCCTCAGAGAGACAATTTAGAAATAAGTTGAGAGTACCTGCTTTAAAAGTAAACATTTTGAATCATAAAGGAATTGCGTTCAGCTGTAGTAATAACAGAAATCCAGTTACAGCAGACAAATAAGAGTCTATTTTTCTCACATGAAAAGTCCGGGGGGAGGGGCGGGTGGTAGCTGATGTCTTTGGTTCAGCAGCTCAATGACATCAAAGCAGAATTTTGTGAGTCTCCTGGCTCATGGTGCCAAGACAGACACACAACTCCAAACACCCTGACCAAATTCCAGACAGCAGGAGAGAGGGCTGTCAAGGACAGAAAGACACATCTCCTAGCTGAGTCAGGTCCCCTTAAAAAGCTTTACCCACAAGTTTCCCTGGAGAACCTCCCCCGACATCTCATTGACCACATCCAGCTTCAAGTAAGGCTAGAAATAGAAATCCCAGCTTCCCCAAAAGAGGCCAGAAATAAAATCAGGAAGTAAGGAAGAAGGAGAGAACAAATATTGGGTGGACAACTAGCTGCCTCTACCACATATGGATTAGATTCAAACTGCTTCTCTCTTAAAACCCTGTTTACAGACATCTATAAGATCTCATTACAGAGATTAACCTAATTCTGTGCCTACCATATGTTTAATATTGCTAAACAGTTTGATTATTTTCCCCTTAACAACATAAAATTCTTGCTTTGATGATGAATAGTAGGAGTATAAATATTATTAGGCAAGAGAGAGAAAAGAAAGAACTCCACAGATGTATGTGGAGACATACATCAAGTACTACACCAGGACCTACGGACTATTCAACATGATCAATTACCATCTTCAATGTACAAAGAAGATAAAACAAATCCTGGCTTAGCCAGAACTTACAAGAGCGGAACATCAGTGATTAACTGCATCAAACAGCAGAGCAATTCTTCCAAAAGATCTTCTGAGTCACAACCTGGTAAGACACATAAAAAGGTTTTTAACAAAGTATAAAATAGAATAGAGCTGTTTAGAAGTTCAGTTTTCATTCCTAATGAGAATAAGAATAATTATTATTACATAAACTCAGACACTAATGTTAACCTCTGAATAAAATCCAAAACATGAGCAAGTTAGCATCTATTATGATCTTCATCTAGTATAGGAATTTTGAACATCAGCTATTAATTCTATAGCTTCTAATGCTTGAAGGTATCTCATGGCTCCTGTAAGCCAGTATTTTTCACATTTCTTTTACTGCGCTGTTTCTTCAAATGAAATCTTATACTAAAGCCAAATATTTAAAATAGATTTTTTAAAAAAATCAAGCTGCTCTAGCTGCTTTGTTTGAATCAGGAATAGAATATCTGTACCTCCTCCCCCCAGTAAATATCTGACCTTATCCCTGATCTCCTTGAAGGGCCTCAAAGCACCTTTTCTGAACCCATGAGGCTCCACAGATAACACACTGAAACCCACAGAGAGGCCAACCACCTCTTTACAGACAAAGAGACAAAGGTAAATGGCTTTCCCAAGTCACAGAATAAGTAAATGGCAAAGGTAGGTTGCAAATTACCATTCCAACAGAAATGCTCCTCTGTCCCAAACTGCTCTAACTGAACTTCTAATTTCCAAAGCCAATCAATATCTTACGTGACTTCTGGCTTTGGAGACTACTGACACCTACTCCTTCATGGAATTCTTTCTTCCCTCAGTTCCTATGACACCTTCTTCCTAATCTACTTCTTCTTCTATTCATTCCCAATATCCACTTCCTCAGAGTATATTCAACTATTGGTGTGTTCCCCAGAGTCCCACCATTGGCTTTCTTCTTGTCTCTTCTCACTCCCTATGTTCTCTTTCATCAATCATCACTTACATGCTGGTGATTCCTAAGTCTACAGTTTTCCTCTTGGCCTCTCCAATGAACTTCCTATTTTTATATCCAATTGCCTACTGGCCATCTCCACCTAGATGCATCACCAGTACCTCAAACTCAGCATGTTCAAAACTGAAATCTCTCCCAACACTTCAAATCCACTTATTTCTTCTTTATCCTCCTTTTTGGTGACTGCACCAGTAATCCAGGCCCAAAACGCAGACTACCTCTCTTACTCACCTTTTTATAATCTATCAATCTCTAGGTTCTTTCAATTACACAGTCTACCTCTCTGATATTTCCTCTTTTCTTCACTCCCTGTCATGCATTCATTCATTATTTCATCATCTCAGTTAAGTTAAATAAGTTTACTAAGTTAAAGCTCTTGAACTTCTTTAAGCCTTCCTAACTAGTATTCCTACCTACAATTTGACTCCTCTCCAATCCAAACTCCAGATTGCTATCACAGGGAGCTAACTAAACTTTATCCTTTCACTCTCCTGGTTTAGATCTTTTCAATTGCTTTAAGCTGATCACTATGTATCAGAAAAAACTCCAAGCACCAAAGCATAGTCATGTGCCGCATAAAGACATTTCAGTCAACAACAGACCACATATACAACGATGATCTCATAGGATTATAACAGACCTGAAAAATTCCTATCATCTGGTGACATCCATAGCCATCGTAACGTCATAGCACAATGCATTATTCACATGTTTGTGGTGATGCTGGTGTAACAAACCTTCAAGTCCTTCAGGAGGTATTCCAGAAGAAGGCATTGTTATCATAGGAGACAACAGCTCCATGCATGTTACTGCCCCTGAAGACTTTCCAGTGGGACAAGACTTGGAGGTAGAAAATAGTGATATTGATGATCCTGACCCGGTGTAGACCTAGGTTAATGTGTGTGTTTTTGTCTTAATTTTTAACAAAAAAGCTTAAAAGTAAAAAATAAATAAGTTTAAAAATATAAAAAGCTTATAAAATAAGAATATAAAGAAAATATTTTTGCACAGCTGTACAATGTGTTTGCGTTTTAAACTGTTATTACAAAAGAATCAAAAAGTTTAAAAAAATTAAAAAGTTTATGAAGTAAAAAACCTAAAGTTAGCTAAGGTTATTATTGAAGAAAGAAAAAAGTTTTTTAATAAATTTAGTGTAGCCTAAGTGTACAGTGTTTATAAAGTCTACAGTAGTATACAGTAATGTCCTAGGCCTTCACATTCACTCACTCATTCAGAGCAACTTACAGGCCTGCAAGCTCCCTTCATGGTAAGTGCCCTATACAGGTGTACCACTTTTTATCTTTAATACCATATTTTTACTGTACCTTTTCTATGTTTAGATACACAACTACTGACTATTGTGTTACAACTGCCAGTACAGTAACATGCTATACAAACTTGCAGCCTAGGAGCAACAGGCCATACCATACAGCCTGTATGTGTAGGAGGCTGTATCATCTAGGTTTGCATAAGCACATTCTATGATGTTTGCACAACGATGAAATCACCTAACGACACATTTCTCAGAATGTATCCCCGTCGTTAAGTGACACATGACCGTACAGCATGCCAGGACCTTCAAAATACAGGCCCTGCATCTTTCTACCTTTATCTCCACCACTACCCCCCTCACAATTTATATTCCAGCAATACCAAGCTACCTGCTATATACCACTGTATGCCTCCTCAATAACATTCCCTCTATCTGGAATGCTCTCCAACAATAAAAACCCGATTTTTTAAAAAAGCCAATCTTTATCCATCTGAACCATCTTCAGTCTTCCTTTCCTCCATAAAACCCAACTCTCTTGCCTCACCCCGAATAAAAATAATCTACAAAGCATCCACGACTTGTGCATATGGCTTTCATTGCATATGTTGGTTACATTATACCACGATTTCCGTCTAGCAGGCACCTATTGGACTCTGTATTTCTTGAGGGTGATGACTGATAAAGAGCTTGGCATATAATGTATACTCAACACATGTCTGCTGAACTGAACCCAGCTGTCTAAGTACAAATCCAGTGGTTATTTCCAAAGCATCAAAGCACTTGGAATCTCAAAAAAAAAAGTTTTAGCAATTCTTTTTCCTAGACCACAATATCTCCTGGTATTCAGAAATTATGAAGAAATTCCTTCCTGCCTTGCCATAAATAGAACTGGCACAGTAACCCTCTGAGAGGTGAGTGCAAAGCTTGAAGAGACTATTAAATCACACTGAACACACCAATCAATAAATGCTAAAAAGAATACACAGCAAGAATCAAGTTCAACAACCACATTAAATCTCACTCTAGAAGTGGCAGGCTTAGCTCAACTAGTGAAGAAAGTAAAATTAGGAAATAAGTAACATTTGTTTCTGAGGCTACTAGATAAGGAGATCTAACTAAAATCCTTCTCATTGCCAAAGCTGTCCGACTCCTAAGTGAGTTAACCTATTCCAACAAATTGATTTGCTAGCATATAATATACACTCAATACATATTTGCTGAACTGTCATTCCTTGGTTCATCTTACAAAATGTAGCGACCCAGGCCCAAGTAAGAACATTTAAAATCACTCATTGATTCCCTAAAGAACATTTCAGACTCAATGGGTTGGCCAATTTAATAACATGCCCCTGTTCAGCCAAGTAGCCAGCACAGTTTTTTAATCACAGAAGGTAAGGGAACAAGGGCTCAGGACCCACAAAAGGTGCCTGATTGGATTTTTTTCTTCCAGGGGTGTAAACACACCTAATTTTTAAATCTTAAAATGGTGACAAGGATTCTCTACTATTTGGTTCCAAGTGCCATCAAATCATGACCTCAGCCAAGTTTATAGCTGGGTCAATTAAAGGATATATTCACAGCTTTGTTATCAACTTCATAATGAAAATGATGATAAATACATTTCATACAAGAAAAATGTAACATTTCAAGGCCAAAGCTCTAACAAAAAGAAAGACAAGAAAAAGCAATTTCCAGTTGAAATCTCTGACAACTTCCATTTACTACAACAAAACATTCCTGCAGAATACTATACTCTTGTTTCTCTACTCTAATCTAGAAGCAAATAATTGCATATCAAGTGAAGAGTGACAAGATTTGACTGCTTACCAGGTTTGACATTATGCAAATCACTCATATTGCATTATTTTCCAAGCAACATTTATATCACCCAGCTTTCATATGGGGCCAGATATCTTCCTTAGTTCCAATAAGAGAAAGTAAATATAAACTCACCTACCAAAAATTATAGTAACACACACACACACATTTCTCACAAGGAAGAGAATCTTAAAAGTCCTTGAGGGGCTGGCCCTGTGGCTTAGCTGTTAAGTGCGCGCGCTCCGCTACTGGCAGCCTGGGTTCGGATCCTGGGTGCGCACCGACGCATCGCTTGTCTGGCCATGCTGAGGCGGCGTCCCACATACAGCAACTAGAAGGATGGGCAACTATGACATACAACTATCTACTGGGGCTTTGGGGAGAAAAAGGGAAAAAAAGGAGGAGGATTGGCAATAGATGTTAGCTCAGGGCCGGTCTTCGTCAGCAAAAAGAGGAGGATCGGCGTGGATGTTAGCTCAGGGCTGATCTTCCTCACAAAAAAAAAAAAAAAAAAGTCCTTGATATTTGCAGGTCAATGACAAAGCAAATTGAAGTTCTCTGAGCAAAAAGGACTTCGCAGAGATTCAGTGTGTTTACTGTATTGTGAAGTTTCACAACCCAGAGTTTTTATTTCTTAAAGAGTTTTAAATTGCCTCTATAGCTCGGCAAACATTTTAATATTTTAAATCTTAGCTTCTTGAGACTATATTAATATTTACTGAGTACTCTACCCTCTGAGAGGCACTGTGCTAAGCATTTCATTCTCTTTATCTCACATTAATCCTGACAATAACTCTTAAGGAGTAGGTACAATCATCATCATTTTACAGAGAAAGAAATTAAGGCTCAGAGATGTTTTTTTACAGTAAGTGGCAGAGCCCAGATTTGAACCCAAATCCAGACTCCCAAAGGAAGGAAAGAAAAAAACCCTT
This sequence comes from Ceratotherium simum simum, assembly GCF_057802395.1. Lineage (NCBI taxonomy): Eukaryota > Metazoa > Chordata > Mammalia > Perissodactyla > Rhinocerotidae > Ceratotherium > Ceratotherium simum. The sequence continues at coordinate 38,389,012 of NC_141913.1, forward strand.
ACGAATTATTATTATTTTGTGTGTATGTGAGGAAGATCAGCCCTGAGCTAACATCCAATGCCAATCCTCCTCTTTTTTTTTCTTTGCTGAGGAAGACTGGACCTGACCTAACATCCGTGCCCATCTTCTTCCACTTTATACGGGACGCCGCCACAACATGGCTTGACAAGCAGTGTGTTGGTGCGCGCCTGGGATCCGAACCTGCGAACCCCGGGCCGCCAAAGTGGAGCGCGAGCACTTAACAGCTTGCGCCACCGGGCCGGCCCCACAAATTATTTTTAAAGGCCCCTTTCTATACAAAGTTGGAAAAAATCCAGTCAACCAACCCATGTTTCGCTGAAGACCCTAAATACAAACCCCTGGTAGGTGAGTACTATGAGCCATGTTTGGGGAGAGATCTAAAATACTACATATTAGTTTACACATCAAGGTGATATATTATACATTCATCAACACATATTGGAAGTCCTTGACTTAAATATCCAACTTAGAAATAACCTCAAACAAGAAATAAATATAAACTATTATTACGAGTATTATGCAGAACAAGGTCACTGAAATCCCACCCCTATCCCTGGGGCTCTCCCACTTTAAAGCCCTAACCCTGCTTCTCTGGTCCCTATGAGGGTCACCAGAGGAAGGAACAAAGAAAGGCAAGATGATATCTACAGTCCCTTACAGCTCTGATAATCTATACAGGAAATTAAGCTGCACTCCCTGTTACTTCTTTCTGTTCTGCACCCTTCAGTACCATGTGCTAAGATACCACTCTCTCCTTTTGGCCTTAGGGAGAGAACCAGAGAACAGTAAAATACTGTCATAAGCAAATGCCTTCCATCAGAGTGGGAGGGCAAGACAGGGAGAAAAGAATGAAAAAAATGCTCACTGGAGGAAGGGGAAAAACAGCATTGATGGAAAACAAAGTAGCCAGAAACATATGGTCCTTTAAATCAGGTTACATGTAGTTATTAAAAGGAATATTAAAAGAGAGCTAGGCCCCAACCAAGTGGCATAGTGGTTAAGTTGGCATGCTCTGCTACAGTGGCCCAGGGTTCACAGGTTCAGATCCCGGGCATGGACCTACACAACGCTCACCAAGCCATGCTGTGGCAGTGTCCCACATACAAAACAGAGGAGGACTGGCATGCATGTTAGCACAGGGACAATCTTCCTTAAGCAAAAAGAAGAAGACTGGCAACAGAAGTTAGCTCAGGGCCAATCTTTCTCACCAAAAAAAATAAAATAAAAGAGCTAGTCTTTGTTGTTTTCTTTGCATTCACCCAGTCAAGCTGTCAGTTTCTCAGTGATGCCCAATACTACACTGTGCCACATACAAGTTCTAAAAACTTAAGAAATATCAGAGCTATACTCCAAAAACAGGTTAACAGTGTGTCTGACAAGTTCAGAGCAAAACTGACTTCCTTAAAATGGAAGACACACAGCCAGATTATATTTACTATAAACTAATATTCAGAAAACCATAGGAGAGTCTATGTTATTGTCCATTTTAACTGTGAAGCTAACATTGGAATTATTCTGAAATATGAGAAATCATTTAAATTTCTAATTAGCAAAATCAAATATGCCTCTATAAATTAATCATAAATTTAGGAAAAGCAAAGGTACTCACTCTTTTCTAAAAATAAAATTGATCTACATTTTAATGCACTACAATATTTATAAGCCTGTGTCCCACACCACTCCAATAAAATCTGCAATAATTCTGGTTGACTGCTATTATTGCGGTCGAACAGAAACGTTTCTAATTATCCTCAAGGATAACTTAGTCTACCAGGTTTCATTATAAAATGTGCCTATTAGTAAAGTTTAATTGGTTTTGTTCCACTGATAACATAAAAGAAAGAGAGAGAGAGAAATATTACAAAACAATATCACCTATTATATGACCAAAGAACAGTTCAGGAGCTCCTAGAAGCACTTTAATTTTTCTGCAAAGAGAGATTACAAGTCTTATATGTTAAATATTTTAAAGGAATAAATCCATGCTTTCTTCTTTACTCTGAGTCACCTTTTTTAGCTATTGGTTTATTTTTTTGCATTACTTAACTAATGAAACTGAACTGTTAAGTTTTATATTGAGACAAAACAATACAGAACAGAAATCACTCGCCCGCCCACTGCACCATTTCAGGCTCAGCTCTTGAGCTACAGCAGCCCCAGGCCCTAGCGAGCAGCTCGAGCAGGGAAACCCTGCCGCCGTGGGAGGCACAACACCTCAGCCATGGGAAAGGCCACAGCTAGACCTACCTCCGCTGCGTTTAGCAAAACGACTACACCACGGATCCTGAAGGTAATTCCAGAGAGTTTCAAAAAGGTTTTAAGCCAGAGGGGAATGGAAAGGAGAACTGGTTGTGTTAGAGAGGTATGCTTATGGATTTTTTTTTAAATTTCCACAAATTTCCTATCTCATATCACTTTTTTCTTCTCTTTGTTTTGATCTCTCACAAATTGGAAGCTTTTTCAACTGTTTGGGATCCTTGGCTCTCCATTTACCAGAGGGAGGCAAACGCTGATGGAAGCTCTGCGTGCACAGGCAGAGCCTGCAACAAGCAGTTCCCGCTGGAGGGTCCGAGCTGTTTCGCTGACAGACACCCAAATGTCAGTCTCTCTAAGTCTTTCCCCTGTTTTTTGGTTCATTTTCTCCAGAAGAGTATCCACTAATCTTCTGGTGGGAAAGGGAGCGGAGTGGGTAAAACTCCGGGGCGAGCACTCTAGAAGCCAAGTTAAGATGCCTGAGTCTTCCATTTGTAGCCTTTTCTCTCAGCCCTGTTCTCAGTACACCGCCCCTGCACCGCTCATGTGGGAGGCCCTCTTGTTTCAGCCTCTACAGAGAACAGATTCTAGTATTAAACTGGGGAGGAGGTGGTCTCATGACTGCACGGCAGGGTAGAGATCTGGGTGTCTCACTCCCTCCTTCAATCGATCCTTCAGGTTGTCTGCCTTCAGAGACACCTGGCACTTCCATTTCCTGAGCCTTTCCAGGTTTCTGTGGCAAGCATTGGCTTTTTTCTGGAGTCTTCCAACCCTGGAGGCATTTAGCTTTCAGCTGTCACTGATCAGTTAAGTGCATCATTACTCAATTTTCCAACTTGCACAATGTTATTAACGTGGTGTCCCTCCTTCCTCCTCTTTAACCTAATAAATTCATGACTTTTTTTGCTGAGGAAGATTCGCCCTGAGCCAGTATCTGTTGCCAATCTTCCTCTATTTTGTATGTGGGCCATCGCCACAGTATGGCCACCAACAGATGAGTGGTGTAGGTCCACACCCGGGAACGGAACCCGGGCCGCCAAAGCAAAAGATGCTGAACTTAACCATTAGGCCACCAGGCCGGCCCAAATTCATGACTTTCACAAGTCCCTTTACTGATATTTTGTTGGGGTTTCAGGAGAAAGCAAAAATAAACATGTTCAATCCACTATGCTTGAGAGCAAGTCCTACAAAATAAATAGATTTTTAAAATAAATTTATATTGAACTATTTTATGCCAAGGAAATGTAGTTAAGCCAGCCTCTTACCTGGACTAGACAAGTCCCTAGTCTCTTTTCCACTCTCCACACAGCTCTGCTAACTGGTTGGCATGCTCCTCAGACCCACATGTCTTGCTCTCCCCAGCTCTCGGCAGATGACCTGCCTCCCCCTTCCCCTCAGTGTCAACACAGCTGCTCACTCGGGGGCAGAGGTGGTATGCGATTCCAAAGGAAACCTATACGCCCTCTCTGTGCTCTTGATCCTAGTGCCTCCTACCTCCCCGGACCTTCCTTTCAGCTTTTTCTTTTTTTCCCTTTTTTTGCTTCTATCTTTAGTCTCTCAATCTCCAAAGGCTTCTTCCTTCATTTATTTATTTTTTTTTTTTTTAAAGATTTTATTTATTTATTTTTTCCCTCAAAGCCCCAGTAGATAGTTGTATGTCATAGCTGCACATCCTTCCAGCCGCTGCATGTGGGACACGGCCTCAGCATGGCCGGAGAAGCAGTGCGCGTCCGGGATCCGAACCCGGGCAGCCAGCAGCAGAGCGCGAGCACTCAACCGCTAAGCCACAGGGCCGGCCCTCTTCCTTCATTTAAAAAATTAAAAAATACTTGTAAAAAAACCGTAATTGCCTTCCACTGGCAGCAGAACAGTGGAGCAGTTACTCGAAAGAGCCCTCCTGTACAAGACAACCAGTCTTGGCTAGAATACACTTTGAATACATTGATGGGCTTCTGGAAAGTAAAGGAAATCTCCAAGGACCCCAGTACCAACAAGATGGACCACAAGCGAACAAACTGCAGCTTGGATCCAGAGTAAAACGCTGGAGCAGTAAGCCAACTCCAAGCGTAGGGTGACCCTGAGGATGAATGCCAACACGAAGCCTGCCACTGCGAGACTAGGTCTTCAGCCTTGGCCGCTGGCTTGCCACTGGGAAGCTGAACCTGAGATGCCACGTTAAGCCAAGAACCTTTGAAGGAGGCCTTAAGGTACAGCCCCTGGATCCCTTCAGAAGCAAATGCAAATCCCTCCCTTATTTGGGGCCTCACATTAAGATCAAACAAACTAAAGCTCGCAATCAACATCATCAAATACATAAGGAGACGAGCCACCAGAAGTGTTTGCAGAAACAAACAACAAATTTAGACCTCTAAGGACTTAAAATATTGGATTTATGAGATACGAAATGTAAAATAAATATCAGTTATTACCTTGGCAAAAACGGGGCATAATACCAAGACAACGGAAAGGAAACCTCACATTGAAGGCAGAGGGAAAATGGAAACAATTTTGTAGTACTTCATAGTTTTGCCTAGGGCTGGCTTTGTCCCCTGACTATTCTCAAAGGTACGGAAGAGTGGAAAGAGCTACCCTTGCATAATGATACCAATTCTCTCTAGCAAACAGTCTACTACCACATCATACATAGCCTACGGGAAGCATTCAAATATGAAATCCTCATGGATTTCTATTACAAACTGAGAGCTCACTGAGAGTCACATTACCTTCATAAAGAGAGCTTCACTGAATATGCCAGCAATATCCATCTGATCACAGCAGTATTACAATGAATGGTAATAAAAAATTTCTTCATGCTGTTATGTCTCAGCTGACTTTGCTCAATTGTTTAGAGATGGTCCTCTACTTTTGTCAACTCAACCTCCAAACAACTTGTACTACTGTATATTATCTATCTCTGAACAGTCTTTCACACACCTACTTCAGATATTCATATATTAGCTGATAAATGGATGTTTTCAGCAACTGCATAGTGAGGTTCCATTTTTTCCTATTCAATACTATCTGTGCAATCATTTACTTTTATCAAACTTTTATAAATTATAAAAAGACATTGGTAGAAAATGTAAAAAGCTACTAGTGATAAGTAGACAACTCGAACTAACAACACGTAAGACTAAAATGAAAATAATTACATATGCCAAAAACAGCAAGTCTTTAACCTTAAAAAGATATTCAGTGGACTTAAGCTGGTGGACCAACAGTAGGCTCAATTGTAAACGAAAAGAAGAAAACAAAAGATCATGTATAAAATCCTGAATTGCTAACTCTGTATTAAAAAAAGGACAGTCTGGGGCCGGCCCGGTGGCGCAGGTGGTTAAGTGCGCACGCTCTGCTGCGGCGGCCAGGGGTTCACAGGTTCGGATCCCAGGTGCGCACCGATGCACCACTTGTCAAGCCATGCTGTGGCGGTGTCCCATATAAAGTAGAGGAAGATGGGCACAGATGTTAGCCCAGGGCCAATCTTCCTCAAGAAATAAAAAGGGGAGGATTGGCATCGGATGTTAGCGCAGGGCTGATCTTCCTCACAAAAAAAAAAAAAAAAAGACAGTCTGTCAGTACATGGATAGAACCACCAATCATCAGAGCTCACAGATGGCCCTTTCAGTGAGACAACCATCTTGATAATGTGGCTCATGGTTGAAAATGTGTCATTTTTACACTGCCCTTACTTCAGGTTTCCTAGGATGTACAACAAAACTGCGCTGCTCAAGCCTGGATATGAGCGGGGAGTGCAGATACAAAGAGGGTATTCTGGGAGAATATTTGGCCCCAAAATAAAGTATATCTCTGAAGTGCATCAATTTACTCAATGGTAAATAATGAAAAATAATTTTCTATTAAAATAAAAATGATACCATGTTAAAGTACAATATATGCATAATTTTTTATGACGTAATGCAAAACAAAGTGTTGGGTTTGCAGGTGCTGGTTGGACTATGCTCTCTGGCCCCATGGGGATACACACTCACTCCATTCTTGCTGCTAGAACCTAATGGAAAGGTATGCAACTCACCAGGTAGGACTGTTTTGGCATTGTTGGTACCACAAAAACAAAGCCTAACACACGTAAGACACAATTCTGATTAAAAGCATAACTGTTTAAACATCAGTATATATTTAACAAATACAGAAGGCTGATTATCAAAGTAGTAAATTAAACATATTCATCTCTTAAATCTCAAAATCAATGTATAAAGCTCTCGGTGGGCAAAAATGCCTGAGAAGGACAGTGATGTGTTCTGGAAAACGAACCCAGGAACCTCAGGAACAACACTGCCTCTGCCCTCAGAAAGAGAGAAGATGGCGTGAAGGGTAGACACAAAATACTGCCTTCCCCATATTTCATTTGCTAATAATCCCATTCTGTCCTTTTACTTTCCAGATTGTAAGTTTTAATGCTAAAAAATGAAACAGCAGCAGTTGATCTTGAAAACTACAGGCCCTTCTAACTACTGGCAAAAAAATCTCTGCAATATCAAGAGAAAATGATACCTTTCCCTGTATCTTCAGAAAAGGAAGACACACTTCAGCATCATAAACTGTCCTTGAAAATGTTATTTCTGATCAAGTAGTCCCAAAGACACCCAGAATCAGAGACTGTTGTTATGTCCTATGAAAGTAACCTTTAACATTTATAAAATTTGTAATTCTGATTGGTTGTCTCTCTTAATAACGTATTGCCCTAGTAATGATGTTTAAATTGACATCTCTGTTTTCTGAAAGAAATACTTGTAATTTTTACTTTTATTTTCCATATGCATGGAAGTCAAAGTAAATAAAAGCCTCAATCCTACTGGCTTCCTTATTAAAAAAGAAAAACAAATTTGAGAGTCTTGGCTCATTCAAATTAATAGAGGAGAAGAAAGAATAACCGTGTCAGGTCATTTAAAAATGAAAATTATGAGAATAAAAATGGAATTTTCAAAATTATACTTTTATTCCTCCCATTTTACCCTTATATGTTACACATGGTACCCCCAGAACATCTTCAAAGGCAATACTTACCATAAGTGCCAGGAGATTTTTCTTCGTAAGTGAAATGAAGTTGTAATTCCTCCTCTGACATCTCACAGATGAACACTTTCAGCAAACAGCAAATAATAAACAAAGCATTGTGTGTCTGCCAAATGAAGATGTGGCTAGAAAGGAAAGATCAAAATCAAACAAGAATCAGTACTTAATCAGGAGCATGATCAGTTTATTTCTAGTCCACGATTTCTTCATGATTTCTCAATCATTTTGCCCATTCTGTTTGTAATAGTAGAACAATGTCCACATCTTTTAATGGCTCATGATTTATTACACTGGACCAGTGATCTCTATTACAGTTTACTTCATATTTCATTCTGTGTATTTTACTTAGTGAGCCAACTTAATAAAAATATTTTCCTTTAGGCATGACTGCTCTTTGTTCTTAACTTTATAGTTGTCCCACACACAGGCAATTCAACGATTAGTAACATAAAGAGAATATATGCAAATATACAACTCAAATTTTAAATGGGATACCACCAGCAGCACAGTATAATACTTGCTATTTGTATTAATAACCATGAACTCAACAAGAAAATTTTTATTTGGATCCAATATAATTTATTTGGAAGCAGGGCAATGAACAATCTTTTAAGAGATTGCCATCCAAAAATGGTTTTAAAAAATGCTTGAGTGCATAACAGGTTAACCTTCCATTGCATGTAATATAAAACTATAATATTTAATCTGAACTTTCTTTCTTCTAATACGAAAGAAATAAAGAAAACAGATATGGAATGAAATAATACTCAAACTAAGTCATTACTTAAACTACATATGACCAGCAGTGATCATGGCAAAAAACTACCTTTTTAAATAATATCATTATTAATCTTCTTTAAAAAATATATTTCTAAAGATTGTCTGAAATACTGAAATCAAATAGCTTCTAGAATTTATAATCTCATCTCAACGACTTAGACAGTAGATTAAAACATTTTATTTTTTTCTCTTAATGAGAATAATTCCTTTATAGCTTTCAAAAGATCATAATCTATTTCTACCAACAAATGAAAAATACTCATATTGCTAAAAAGAAAATGTGATTTAATCAGCCAGCTTACTTCTGACATTCTGCTGAAAGTTTTAGTTCTTTGGTTCTAGAAATGAAGACCTTAATTAGTGCACCAAGGTTTCCTGTTCGAGGATTGTTTTCAACTGCAAGAGAAGAAAAGGTTTTAAAAAGTTAAAGTTAAGAACTGAAGTCCAAGTGAACATATTATAACATTTATAAAACCAAATGTCAAAATGAAGTTGTTCATGGACAAACTTTATTGTTAACTTCATATCTAATTAGGGAAATAAGCAATGAGAGAAACTGCTGTTTGGTCTTAATTCTGAACAAAAAATTCTTTGCAAAATGAAAATGACAGAAACAGTAGGAAGCAGTAACCATCTCATCTCAGAATCCAAAATTTTAAAGGAAAGATACAATAGTTAATATATACACTCAATTTACACACACACATCTTTCTCTTTAGAAAAGAAGATGTTAAAAAAAACTGAAAAACTGGGGCCAGAGCCATGGCCTAGTAGTAAGTTCGGGACACTCTGCTTTGGCAGACTGGGTTCAGTTCCCAGGCGCAGACCTACACCACTCATCAGCAGCCATGCTGTGGTGGCAACCCACATACCAAAATAGTGGAAGACCGGCATAGATGTTAGCTCAGGGCAAATCTTCCTCACCAAAACAAAAACAAAAAAAATCCTGAAAAATTGATCATCTATATCCCCAATATATACAATATAATAAACTTTAAAGGTAAAACTCTGTTCAGATAATCACAAATCATCCTAATGAAAAATAAACAGACACATAAAGAAAGCAATATGGCCATGGGGAAGCTATTTGATCAGACAAAACTTTAAAGAACTTGCTTTAAAAAAAAAAAAATCAAGTTTAAAAGGTGGGCATTTCAGCAAATCCAGCCTAAAAAATTGAGAGGACAGTGTAATGAGAATCAGAAAATCTGGTTTGCAGATCCAAGTCTATAATTAACAGGATATTGAACCTCAGACAAATTACTTTACTTCTCCAACCTCAGTTTTCTCACCTGAAAAAGAAACAACAGCTAATATACATTAAACAATATACACTAAGTGCTTTACACACATTACCTCATTTAATCCTCAAAACCACCTATGGGATAAGTATCAATATTATGTCCATTTTACAGATCCTCACATCTAGGTTGTTACTTGCCTAAGGACACATCCTCATTTACTGGCTCAAATCCTTGGCTCTAAATTGCTATGCTATACCAACCCCTATGATCAAGGAATTAGAATTAATCAAACTATAAAAGTTCTATTGGGCTGCACAGCAAGACATGTGCTGGTCAATTTTATGTGTCAACTTGAATGGGCCACAGGATGCCCAGATATCTGGTTAAATGTTATTTCTGGGTGTGTCTGTGAGGGTGTTTCTGCATTTTAATTGGTGGACTGAGTAAAGCAGATATGCTTCCCCAAAGTGGTGGGCATCATCCAACCCACTGAGGGCCTGAATAGAACAAAGTCAGAGAAAGGTTACATTCTCTCTCTACCTGACTGACTGCTTCAGCTGAAACATGGGTCTTCTCCTGCCCTTGGATTGGGACTTTCAACAATGGCTGTCCTGGTTCTCAGGCCTTTGGACTCTATTTTGAAAACCGGAAATGCACACACAAAAACACACTGGCATGTGCTGCCAGAAGAATTCATTTTCATACAGATCTGAGAATGATGCTTTTGCTGCCATCTTTACGCATATATTTGAACTTCTTGAAAATGTGTCAGATTTAGAAAGATGGAGTTCTCCAGAATTTTTTTTTAAATCCAAGTCTGCACATAAATACTTCTAAAAACTGTACATGGCAGTAAGTCCAGCATTACAGCATACCTGCTCTGTGCTCAATAACTATCAAGTGAACTCAGGTCTACCTGCTGGGTATGTGTTCTTGTTACAGCCTGAGAGTCAGTGCAAGTAACTGCATAACTTGCCCATTGTGATAAAATGTTGTAGCACCTTGCTATTCCAAGTGTGGTTCATGGACTGGTGGCATCAGCATTATCTGGGAGCTTGTTGGAGATGCAGAATCCGGGGTCCACCTTACACCTCCTGAAGTTGACAGTGCTTCTCAAAGTTTAACGTGGCTTTAAATCACAAGGCCTTCTTATTCAAGTGTAAATTCTGATTCCCCATGTGTGAAGTGTGCCCTGAGGTTCTGCAACAGTCTCCCAGCTGATGCCCACTGCTGCTGGTTGGAGAAGGCACTGGGAGAAGCAAGGTGGAACACGTGCCGTAAGTTAGGGCAGGTTTGGTCCAGCTTTTATAATTAAGAATAGATATGCAATTAGATATCAGATATTGTTAGAGTTTCGCTTGGATTAATATTATTAATATTATCTAGCTATTATAAATCAAAAGAAAAAACTGAAACAAAGAGCTGAGGATGATATGACTACAGCCATAATTCAGAATCCCAACTTCACAATCTGTGTTCAATCAACAGCTCCTTTATTACTGAATGATATTATAAGTAATTGTTTGAATTTATAAATGGTTAGCTATTTTTAAAAAAACAAAACCTGTGTTATTGGAAAGAGCAACCAGCTACTAGATTTATGTAATTAAAGCTTTGTGTACCTTTTTCATTCATTCATTCATTCATTCATCATGTATTTACTGAGCTACTTATATGTACCCAGCACTGTTTCAGGTACTAAGGAGATACTTATAAACAGAATTCTCTGTCTTAATGGAGCTGACGTTCTAAGATAGTTAAGTTTTCACAGTACTCTTGGACAAGATGCAGATGGGGCAATAAATTAATAAAATTAAGTATGCTCAATGATGTTTAAACAACAATACCCAATGGTAGACTCAATACTCCAAACACCTCAATGGAATTGAACAGGATCAAAGTTAATTGGTAAAAATCAACTGCTATGTTGAAGTTGAATAAGCTTCAGGAGCCAGAGTAGGAACAGGGGAGGGGCCAAGCCCGTGGCTTAGAGGTTAAGTGTGCGCGCTCCGCTACTGGCGGCCCGGGTTCGGATCCCGGGCGCGCACCTACGCACCACTTCTCCGGCCATGCTGAGGTCGCATCCCACATACAGCAACCAGGAAGTGCAACTACGACACACAACTATCTACTGGGGCTTTGCAGGGGAAAGAAAAGGAGGAGGATTGGCAATAGATGTTAGCTCAGAGCCGGGCTTCCTCAGCAAAAAGAGGAGGATTAGCATGGATGTTAGCTCAGGGCTGATCTTCCTCACAAAAAAAAAAATAAATAAATATTAAAAAACAAAAAAAAGGAACAGGGGATATCTGACAGGAAGGCAGAAAAGCATAATGGAACTAGACTACAGAATCTGACTAGGTTCAAACCCCAGCTCCACCACTGGGTGTAGTGTGACATCTGCCAACTTAACCTCCCCGTGCCTCAGTTTCCTCATCTGTAAAATTAAGATAATAACAGTACTTAAGAAATAGAAAACTAACTCATTTGACTCAGAGCTTGAACCTGTAGCAATCTATTAACTGAAGTAGCTTTTGTGTAAAGAAGGGAATTCCTCATCTCTACAAGAGTTCAACCAAAATCTGGGTAACACTCAGAAAGGGTATTATAAAGAGGATTTCCATCTGGGGTGAGAGGTTGGATTTGCTTCCAGCCCCTGAAACAACCTTCCCAATATCTCACTAAAATACCCATGAGCCCCAAAATCCAATAACCAATATACAGAAAATATAGAGGACAGAGACAGGTTAATAATCCATGGAGATGCAATCAACAAAATCTACATTGTGGGAAACTACTACCCACTTTCCTCAATAAATAAATTGAGAGGAAAAAAAGGAGAGAGAGAGAAATGCAGGAAGAACCTAGCTATGAAAAGAATCATAAAGACATATCAACCAATAATAATGTGTGGACTTTTTTGGCTCCTGATTCAAACAGACAATTAGAAATTTGAACACTCAGTGGACATTTTATGATGTTAAAAATTGTTTTTAGTAAGATAATGGTATTTTTCCCTTTAACAAATCCTTATTATGAGATACATACTAAAATATTTATGGATGAACTGATATAATGTGTGAGATTTGTGTCAAATTAATATGTGAGGAAATGCTTTTGTTTGTTTTGTATATACTTTTTACTTGTACACTTTTCTGTATATATGTCATACTTCAATAAATGGGTGAGAGATACAGATGAAACAAGATGAAACAAGTTGAAAATAATCGTAACTGGGAGATCAGCAAATAGGAGTTCATTGTATTATTCTGTCTGCTTTTGTATAAGGGTAAAAATTTCAAAAATAGAGAATTAAAAATAAAATACCCATGAAAACATAAAATGCTCACAAAAATGCTGATTCAGGATAGACAGTCCTTCTCCTCCCCAAAATAGAAAACACTTTCACTAACTACAAGGTTTATAGAACTGATATAAAAACTATTCGGTAATCAATGGACCATTACAAGCCTAACTGCCTGAAAGTACCTTTGAGGAAAAAGGCCCCCTCTCGCTGCCTACTACACCCAGAAAACTTAGATTAACCCTCCCACCCAGTAACTCTGTACCAACTCTGAGGCTACAACTCCCAGAAAACAACTGGGAAGAGGTAAATAAGCCAAACACAGAGCAACGTATGCTGGAGGGTAGAGGTAGAAAAAACATTGATCCATATGTTCAACGTTTCACACTCCAAAGCCAAGGAGTAAGTATAAGGGAAGGGCCCATGTAAACTAAACAAAACCTGCACAAAATAAAACATTCTTGGGTTCTAGAAATTAGCTTAGAAAACGGTATCAGCCTGCCAAAATAACAGCAGATTCAACAAGCACCTACAGTATCCACACAATAAACAAGGTTAATAAACACACTCCCTCTGGTAGCACACAATGTACCTTCACGGTACTCTCTATGCCCTTACCCTGCTTTATTTTTCTGAAGTCATCATCGTATAAAATATGTATATTAATTCATTGTCTGCCTTCTCCCACTGAGGCCCATGAGGTCAGGGACCTAGGTCAGTCTTTTTTGCAGTTATGCCTCCAGTTTACAGAACGGAGCCTGTAATACAGTAGCTGCTCAGTGAATACTTGCTGGTTTAATGAATGAGTAAGAAAACAACAATAACAGTAACAATGGAATAAGCAATAGGTTATGCTGAAACCTCAGTGGAAGAGCTGAATCAATACTGGCAAAAGAATTCTGGTACACAAGCATCATCGGTGGAAGATAGGAAAATCAATCATCCATTTTTTTTAAAAGGAACAGAAAAGCAATGGGAAAAGTGGTATAATGAAAAGAGAGCAGTTTGACATCTAGGAAAAACAAGAATTGATGAAAAATAAACTAAAAATGCAATAACAACTAGAATCTTGAAAGAAAAGAACTGTAATGTATAAAACATTGAATCAAAGATATAAAGGAAGAGCTACAAGAAAAGAACAGAGACGAAGAAAAAGCAGATACAGAAGGCAAAGAACAGAGATCCTACCTGAACATTACAGGTGATCCTAAGTTGAGAGAGAAGAAACTAAACACAGGTAAAATCAAAGTCATAACTAAAGAAAACTTCGGAATTGAAAAAGACCTCAGTAAACCAATAAAAAGATCTCATCAAATTACAGGCAAAAGATAAAGAAAAATGTATAATGAGAAACATTTAATCACAATGGTTAAAGGGAAAAGTCTTATGAACAATGTGAAAAAAGAAAAAAAATTAAGATCTCAGCCTTCCTCTCAGCTTAATGCTAGATGCCAAAAAAGAATTGAACAACACCTACAGAGTTTTGAGGGAAACGACATTAAAGAAGTTTGTAGACAGAGAAGTTGTCTGTCATGCTCGACTGACTCCTACACCGTGCACAAACAGAAAAAGAATCCGTGGAACCCAATGGAAACAGCAAATGGAGAGCTAAAACAGCGTGAACACATGTTAGCAGCTGCCTGGTGCTGAGGAGCCAGAATTTAAAGTTGAAGCTAACTCCCACCAAATTAGAGGGACTTGGTTACTGCCTAGGACTTTCCATGGACATCTCTGAAGGGCCATGTCTGAGCAGTCATAACCACATCCCGTGACTAACAGCTATACCCCAGGACTAAGGAAAACCCAGAAATAGTAATAGCAGATCCAGAAGGACAGGAAAGAGAGAAAAGGGCAGAAAAAATATCTGAAAAAGTTGTGGGAAATAAAATCTCCCTGTAGTTCTCAGTGTTCCTGTAAAAAAAAAAAAAAAAAAAAGCCCTCACATCCCAGGTCAGGGAAACAGATAATGCTATAAAGTAAAAGAAAGTTTGCTTTCACTTCTCCTAGAACTATTTCACATACCATAAGGTTCAGAACTATAGCCAGGTGTTTAAAATTTCTCTTATCTCACCAAAAGTCAAGCAGTCACATGGCAGGATAAGTACCTCGGCTGATTCCAAAAGTGCAGGAGAGACTAGAGTATTATCTTCCTAAGTATTTATATTTCAAGAAGGAATGAGGTCCCAGAACTTGGAGACATCTCTAGGTCTAAAAAGCCAAGAAAAGGAGAAGGAAGTGTATCTGGCTCCTGAAGAGATTTTATTTACATACCAAAGAGCTGAAGTAAAGAGGAGATCCTTTTGAGAGATGATGGGCACAGCTAACTCTTTCCCCTTTACAAGCAGGGAAGATCTTTTTTCCTCATCTCTTACCTACAGGATGTCTGCCTACTCAGATAAAACAAGTGATCTGGTTCTCACGGCACTGTCCTAGCAGGTAAGAACTAGGACAAGGGAGGACTGATGCACTTACTCTCTACTCTGGGGTATTTAATAAGAAATCTGTCTCTAATCCAGAAAACCTCAAGTGTGCATTCAGGGAAAAAGTAATAAAGATGAATATAAAAAGCCTAACAAAAATAATGGCCACTAACATTCCAAAATAGATTAGAAAAACAATCTACACATCCAAGAATATCAACAAACCTCAAATAGAATAAAAAATAAATTTAAAACAATTTTAAAAGCAAAAAGAAAATCATGAAAGTAGCTAGAAAAAACGACTCATCATTTACAGGGGAACAACAATACAGTTAACAACAGACTCACCATCTGAAAAAAAGGAGACTGGAAGGCAACGGAATGATATATTCAAAGGGATGAAAGAAAAAAATATAAACCAAGAATTCTATATCCAGAAAAATTCTCCTTCAAAAATGAAGGCAACGATGACAGGGGGATGCAACTATGTAGTGGAGGAATTTTACAAACACAACACTGGCCAAATAATCGAGGTCAACACCATCAGTGATAACTCATGTTAACAGCATGTACTCCTGATATGATGTGTTGAGAACAGCAGTTCACCACTGTGGTCTTCCTCCTACAAACCCATAACCCCAATCCAAATGATGAGAAAAACATCAAACAAACTCATTCTGGAAAATATCCTACCAGTACTTCTGAAAACTCTAAAAGTCCTCAAAAATGAGGAAAATCTGAGAAACTGTTGCAGACCACAGGAGGCTAAGGAGACATGATGACTAAATGTAATGTGGTATCCTGGACACATTCCTGAAACAGAAAAAGGACATTAGGAGAAAAACAGTGAAATCTGAATAAAGTGGCAAGTTTAGTTAACAGTAATATACCAATGTTGATTCCTTAGTTGTGACAAATGTACCATATTAATGTAAGATGTTGACAACAGGAGAAGATGCCGATGAGGGTTATACGGAAACTCCTTATACATAGCTTTGCAACTTTTCTGTAAATCTAAAGCTATTCTAAAATTAACATTTTATTTTAAACATCTCAATAGATGGGTTTAATAGCAACTGAGAAACAACAGAAGAAAAGATCAGTAGACTAAAGACAGGTTAATAGAAAATATTCTACTGAAGGTTAGAGAGAAAAAAAGAATGTAAAATTAAAAAAAAAAAAAACAGGCTAACAGGCAGATGGGACACAACGAGAACATTAGCAGAAGTATAACAGAGGCCCCAGAGGAGAGGAAAGACAGAATAGGACAGAAACAATGTATAAACCAATAATGGCTGAGAATTTTCCGAAACTGATAAAAGACATCAACCCACAGATTTAAGAAGCTCTACAAACCTTAAGCAGCGAAAAACCCACAAAGAAAACCACTCCTCAGCATATCATTCTAAGATGCTGAAAAACCAAAGGACCAAGAGAAAAACTTAAAGCATCCAGAAGAAAAAAATTCCATTATGTTCAAAGGAACAACAATAACATTGACAGCTTTCGTCTCAACAAAAATGAGAGAAACCAGCAAAATAACAGAGTGTTACCTTTAAAGGATGGGAAAGAAATTAATGCCAACTCAGAATTCTATAGCCAGCAAACATATCCTCCAAAAGTGAAGGAAAAAGAACATTTTCAGACCAAAAAAAGAAGAGGATTGTTGCACACCCACATGGCCCTTAAAAATTGATATGCATTTATATTTACTGATGTGAAAAGAAGTTCCTAAATACTGCTGAGTGAGAACAACATATAAATAATACCACTTATATAAAATTGTGCATATAAATCAATACACACAGAATACTTTGAAAAAAATCTTATCACAAAAGATTAGCAGTGATTTTCTGTGTTGTTTAATATGGGAAGATTTTTATTTTAACTGCACCACTGTATTGTTGGAATTTCTGGCATTAAATGTGTATCTTTTTTTGCTGTTCCCAAAAGTAGTGGTTTTTTTTTTTTTTTGAGGAAGATTGGCCCTGCGCTAACATCTGTTGCCAACTTACTCCTTTTCTTTTTCCTCCCCAAAGCCCCAGTACATAATTGTATATCCTAGTTGTAGGTCCTTCTAGTTCTTCTATGTGGGATGCCACCTCAGCATGGCCTGATGAGTGGTGAGTAGGCCCGCGCTTAGGATCCAAACCCATGAACCCCGGGCTGCTGAAGCGGAAGGCGCAAACAATCGCTATACCACTGGGCCAACCCTCCCAAAAGTAGTTTTAAATGTATAATCACATACTTAAATAAAAAATGTCAAGTGAAAAATACAGATTAAAATAATTTTGAGCTCCTGTACATTGGGCATTTTAAAAACACATTATCTCTAATTTTCAAAGCAACAATGACATGTAAGTCTAATTATCTGCATTTTTTTAAGCATACACATTCCTTTCCAATTGCTACTAATTTGAAAGTGAAGTATTTGAGAAATGAGGCCCCAGAAAGGTAACACTTGTTGATATAAATGGTGAATAATGACAAGATGCTAGGCATTTTCCTGGATATTTCATATGTTATCTGATTTTTTTCCTCACGAGAATCTTTTAATTTAGACAAGGAAATTAAGGCTCAGCTAATAAGTAGCAGAGCTGAAATTAAAATTACAAAATGAGGGCCAGCTCGGTGGCATAGCGCTTAAGTGTGCACGCTCCGCTGCTGGCGGCCCAGGTTCAGATCCTGGGCACGCACCAACGCACCCTTGTCAAGCCATGCTGTGGCGGCGTCCCATATAAAGTGGAGGAAGATGGGCACAGATGTTAGCCCAGGGCCAGTCTTCCTCAGCAAAAAGAGGAGGATTTGCGACAGATGTTAGCTTAGGGCTGATCTTCCTCACAAAAAAAAAAAAAAGTCACAAAATGATTCCAGAGCCCATGTGCTTTACCATAACACCAAGTTGTTATTACTAATTCAAGAAGCTTCCTAATATATTTTCCTATTAAGGAGTGATAACCATTCTGGTTAATATAGCCAACAACAGCATATATAGTCAGTGCAGTTGGCAAAGCAAAGGATGAATGAGCCTATATTCTCTATGAACTACATATGCAACTACAAAACTAACTTAATATGTTGAGTTTTCTCAGTATTTCAAAATTCATAAAAACAACAAGCTGAAAGAGAGTCTATAGCTTAGCAGAGTCCATTATCACTACTGCAAATAACAAAACATGTCTCAGTGCTGTTAACTGACTGGTACCTTCTAGTGGCATCAATGAGTACCATGAATAAAAGTAATTATTATTACCATCATCATCAAGAATATATCACTTCATTAACTCAGTTAGTAGCACACTATCAAAATTTATAACAGAAATTCTGAAATAAATGCCTCCACACACATGCATACACACTCATTTTTCCCCCTTACCTAAAGACCTGCAGACCGAAACGGTTGCCTCCTCCAAGAGCTTCAACTCAGAACTGGAGAGAAAAAAGAAAAGTAATTAATAATCACAACACTAAATATGTACATACTAACCAGTTAAAGGAATATATAAAAATAAAGATAAAAATAATTTAGAAGGAAAATATGGTTTACAGTGGTAAACAATAATACCAGCAAAATAAAGTTAAGCTTCTATTTTCATTGTAATTAGAAAATTTACCATAATTCTCAACATGAGAGTCCTAAAAAAGAAGCACTTAGGGCACCCTGCCTTTCAGGCATTGGGACAGGGAGAAGGGATGGGTTTGGGGGACTTAGGATAATTTGAGACAGGCACTCCAAAGTACAGAGCACGAGGCAGGGGCCCCATCTGCCCAGTTCCAAGGGCAGTACTGATCATGGGATTACAGTTATTTAGAAAAATGCCATTATTTTTAGGAGATACATGAAGTCTCGTGTTATCTGCAATACTTTCAAATAGTTCAACAACAAAAAAAGGAAGAAACAAGGCAAGAAAAGAGAAAGAACACATATATAAGCTTCAATAATTTATGAATATATAGAAAAACAGAAACAGACACAAACAGATACAGAGACAGAGAGACACAAACTGACACAGAGACAAACATAAAACTCTGAGATTTAGGGCCAGCCCCGTGGCTTAACGGTTAAGTGCGCATGCTCCGCTACTGGCGGCCCGGGGTTCAGATCCCGGGCACGCACCGACATACCGCTTCTCCGGCCATGCTGAGGCTGCGTCCCACATACAGAAACTAGAAGGATGTGCAACTATGACATACAACTATCTACTGGGGCTTTGGAGAAAAAAAAGGAGGAGGATTGGCAATAGATGTTAGCTCAGAGCCAGTCTTCCTCAGCAAAAAGAAGAGGATTAGCATGGATGTTAGCTCAGGGCTGATCTTCCTCACAAAAAAAAAAAAAAATAACTCTTAGATTTGAAAACACAGGGGAAAGCTTCATATCATTGGATTCGGCAATGATTTCTTGGACGACACCAAAAACAAAAGGCATCTAAAGAAAAAAATAGGTTAAGTTGGACTTCATTAAAATTAAAAACTTTTGCACATCAAAGGATACTATCAACAGAGTGAAAAGTCAACCCAACAGAATGGGAGAAAATATTTGTAAATCATATATCTTATAAGGGACTAATATCCAGAATATACCAAAAAAAAAAAAAAAAAAAACTCTTAATAACAACAAAAACAAACAACCCAATTTAAAAATGGGCAAAGGATTTAAACAGACATTTCTCCAAAGAAGACACACGAATGGCCAACAGGTATATGCAAAGATGTTCAACATCACTAGTCATTTAGGGAAATGCAAATCAAAACCACAATGAGATACCACTTCACACCCATTAGGATAACTATTATTTAAAAGAAGAAAAAGGTGTTAAAGAGGATGTAGAGAAATGGGGACCCTTGTGCATTGCTGGTGGGCATGTAAAATGGTGCAGTCGCTGTGAAAAACAGTATGGCAATTTCTCAAAAAATTAAATATAGAATTACCAGATGATCCAGCAATTCCACTTCTGGGTATATATATACCCAAAACGATTGAAAGCAGGGACTCAAACAGATATTTGTACACCCATGTTCACAGCAGCATTATTCACAATAGCCAAAAGGTAGAAGCAACCAAAGAGTCCATCAATGGATGAATAATGGTACAAAATGTGGTACATATACACAACAGAATATTATTCAGCCTTAGAAAGGAAAGAAATTCTGACACATGCGAAAACATGGATGAACCTTAAAGCCATTACTGCTAAGTGAAACAAGCTAGTCACAAAAAGACAAATATTGTATGATTCCACTTATATAAGGTCCCTAGAGTAGTCAAATTCAGAGACAGAAAGTAGAATGGTGGTTGCCATTGGTGGGCTTCGGGGCAGAGGAGAATGAGGAGTTAGTGTTTAATGGATACAGAGTTTCAGTCAGGGAAGATGAAAAAGGTCTGGAGATGGGTGGTGGGGACAGTTACATAACGAAGTGCATGTACTTAATATGACAGAAGTGTACCCTTAAAAACGGTTAAAATGATCAATTTTATGTCGTGTATATTTTGCCACAATAAAAAAAAAGTGCATTCCAATTTTAATTACAGCTCAACTAGCTATGTGACCTTAGGCAATTTTCTTAACTCCTTGTATCTTAGTCTCCTCATACATAAAATAGAGATGATGATAATAGTACTTGCTTCAAAAAGTGTTATCATTAAATTATATAATACGTACAAAGTGCTTAGAACAATGCCTGGCACAAAGTAAACCCTCAGTAAATGATAGCTATTATTAATTCCAAAATGTAGTGTTTTTTCCCTAGTTAATAAATTAAAATAATGTTTTACATCTGTATAACCCTTTAAATGTTTTCCAAGCACTTTCAAATTTATTAGCACATTTAAAACCTCTTCTAATGCACAGGACAGTTATAAACTCTATTTTTATAGATAAGCAAACTGAGGCTTCCAAAGAGTTTGAGTAACATTCCAGGAATCAGAGGCCTAGGAAGAACAAGAACCAGCTTTAGAGCCTGGCGACGGGGTTAAAAAGTACGTGTTCTTTTATGCCAATACACATGGCACAGCAAATCTTCCTATGGGCAATGATTCTACGGCCAGTTTAAAAATCCCTACCTCCTAGCGTTCTCTGCTGTTGCTGATGAACCAAACCTTCAAAAAGAGTGATCCGTAAGCATTAAGCCTTCTGATAACGTTTTAGAGCAACTACAGAAGAAAAGAGATTGCTTTAGCTACCTCTAGAACTACACTGTCCAACATGGTAACCACTAGCCATACATAGTTGCTGACCTCTTGAAATGTGGCTAGCCCAAACTGAGACATACTAGAATATAAAGTATGTACCAGATTTCAAAGATTTTTTTAATGGAAAATACTTCATTATTAACCCTTATGTTCATGAAATTATAATACTTGGGATATACTGGGTTAAATGAAATGTATTATTAAAATTAATTTCACTTGTTTCATTTTACTTTTTTAACGTGGCTACTAAAAATTTTAAATTACGTATGTGTCTCACCTTATATTTCTATTACACAGAGCTGCTCCAGAACTTGTCTCCCAGCAATTGAAGACAGTATCATGTATAAGTATTATACATACAAACAAAGCTAAAACTCACTAATTACTTCAGTAAATATGCCACTGAGGAACACAGCTATGCTTAAGAATTGGTCCCAAGAATCAACTGCAAGGCCAGCAGGAATCCTAAGAGTCCTTTCTGTTTATCTCTGCACCCCACCCCCCACAATCCGCAAAGCTCTTTTATGCATCTTTCTTACTAATGGGCTTTCTCTGCTTCTCAGTGGATAGAGGATGGCTTCCTATAACCCTCAGCTTTGCAGCCAAGTTCCAGCCATATGGAAAGCCTGTCTTTCCATATCAATTCCAAATTCCCCAAGACTCTGGCATGGCTTACATCAGATGTCTATCCCTGATCCAGTCAGCTATGGCCAGGGCGTGGGGTCATGCTGAACAAGCCTAGCTGCATTTCTAATCTTGGATTCTACCAGAGACCTCTGTCTCTTCATCACATATGCCCCTCTTTCTGGCACATGCTAAATCAAATTGATTTTTGTTAATAACCAAAAGACTTCTAATTAATAAATCACTGTGGTCAGATTTAATAATACACAGTATTTGGCAAGAAGTAAGAACTATCAATTACTCAGTTTACTGGTTACTCAGGCAAAAAATAAAAGTAAAGAGGTATAAAATGCAAAAGATTGTAGGGGCCGACCCGGTGGTGCAAGTGGTTAAGTGCGCGCGCTCCGCTGTGGCGGCCCAGGGTTTGCGGGTTCGGATCCTGGGCGCGTACCCACGCACCGCTCGACAAGCCATGCTGTGGCGGCGTCCCATATAAAGTAGAGGAAGATGGGCACAGATGTTAGCCCAGGGCCAGTCTTCCTCATCAAAAAAAAAAAAAAGCAAGCAAAACATTATAAAAAGCTTTATGAGGTTAATGACCAAACCACATGCATAAAATGTGTTTCACTCGTGATTCTACTTTCTTCAGTCAATAACACTCTCTTAAAACCGACTGGAACCAAGAGCTTCAATTATATACATGTGGCTATAACCTTCAAAAGCTTATGAATTTGTTCATTCAACAAACATTGCCTGGGTGCCCAGGACATGCTGGGCTCTGTGAAAGATGCTGCCTCTACCTCCAGGCTACATGGAGGAATGAAGAAGTAGACAGACTATTTGGGGTAGGGGAAGTACGAAGATTAAGACCAGCCCAGTGCGTGAGCTCATAGGAGGTGCGTTCAACCTACCCTAAGAGCAGTCAAGGAAGCACCCTGGAGGAAGTAACTGTTTGTCCTGAAGGAGCAAGAGAAGTCAGTCAGGCAGACAAAGAGGAGGGCTTTCCAGACACAAAGAAGAGCACATACAAATGTATGGCAGTCACAGAGAGCCTGGCACTTTCTGAGAAGCAGATGTTAATCAACACTGGAGACTGGTGAATGACAAGTCTGGAGAAATACACTAGATGGCTGGAGTAGGAGTGCAGGTTCTCAACAGAAAGGTATTGGGCATTCCCAAAACAAAAATTGGTTTTGATTTATTTTTAACACAGTATTAGCCTGAAAAAAGGATATATGTATTGGTGAGATTGGTTTGGACATCACTTCTCCAGGAAACCTAAGACCAAGTGAGCAGCCTGGACTCTGCCCCAAAAGCACCCAATCATGAAACTGAGCACACAGTAGCAGGACTGTCCAGTTACTTATCTGTGACCCCCACTAGATTGTGGGCTCCTTGTTTATCACAGCGTCCCCAGCCTGGTACAAAGCAAGCACTTCATAAAAATGCACTGAATGAATGAATGCCATTTCAGACACCTCATTACCAGAGGACAAAATTAATTATCTCCCCCTGTTCCTCAAGAAACACTTCACACTCTCCAGCCCTCAAGGAAAGGTCTGCCCCCAAGTTAAAATTTTTATGAAAATATTTCTTAATATTTTGTTTAGAAACATAAAATAATATATCTTTTTGAAGCAGTTTGATTTGTCACTCAAGGATGAAAAGAAAAACTGGGACTTATGCCACCTCTCTTGGAAAGCTCCCTCTTGTGGTGAGCCAGCCAGCATTTGCCATTCTGTGATTCTGTGATTAGGCCCTTCAGGCCTGGGTCCCCCCCTCCCCGCAGGACCATGATCTGAAACAGCACCACTGCCACCGCCTCCTCACCAATCACCACTTCAGGGCAGAAGCACCTTCCATGCCCAGATTATAAGCTCCGTGAGAACAGGGAAAGTGTCTCATTCACCCATGCACGGTACAGTGGCTCCGCCAAAAGAAAAACACTTCGTAATTACCTATTAAAAAAAAAAAAAATTCCTACAATTTCTGCACTCTGAAGTGTTACTTACTTCTACAAAGGAAATCAGCCAGACACACCCCTGCCAAAAGCAACACACTGATTGTTATAATCGAATTCCTTGCCTCCCATCCCTCCATCCTCCAATTTTCTAAACTTCTTGGAACATTTTAAGAATAATCTTCTTGCCTATTTGCTTGATTTAGAGCTAAAATGAGGTGGTAACCAACAGGGGTGGTTGGTAACTGTTGCTGCGTGTTATAGGCATCTATGCACAGCACTCTTTTAGTTAAACAAATGAGCTCAGATGTGCTGGCAGCAGGCAACTAACAAATCATCATTTGCAGTAAATAAAAGTAAAACGGTCCTGCAAAATATGCCAATGTTTCCAAGACAATTACAGTTAGAAACCGAACATTGTTTCTGAAAGCCAATTTGAAGCACGGGAAGCATGCAAAAAGGGGGTGAAAAAGCAGCAAATGTTCATACCAACACAGATTAAATAAATGAGTACCACACAGAATACCTCAACTCACTGTATACATGAACTCCACAACTCCAGGTCAATGTGAAACATGTCAATAACAGGAGACTGGGGACAAATACTTGAAACCGGTAATCTCTCAGACTTTGCTAAATGAACTAAACTCTAGATAAGCAACCATATTGATCCAAAGATCAGGTGTGGCTCTGTCTGAAGCAGTCCTTATGCATGGCAGCATATCAAGCTCCTCCCACTAAGGGCTTCACCGCTATATCATTCTGGCAATAACATGAATAGATGGAGTCACAAAATAGGGATCTCAGTTTTGCTGGTGACACCCCAATGAACAATGGGACCTATGGGGCTGGAGAGCTATTATGCCCAAGAATCACTCACTCACACTCACACACACACACCCAGCAACAAGAAAATCTGAAACTGGTCTAGGGAGTTTCCCACAGTTTTAAGAAATTTTACTGGGCTTCCATGAAGATAATTCAGCAAGGAAGTGGTTATTAAAATTCTCACCACTATAGAAAAGTTATTACACATTATCACCGCCATTTCTGGGCTATATTCTAAGTCTATTCCCTCCCTTGCTTTGATTTCATGAAGAGAATCTCCCTAGGGAGAGTACTGCCATCAACCTCAACCTCTCTAACATGCTTCTATGATAGCTTCTGTGACAAAATTCCCCAATGAATACCAATATTACAATTGCATTATTTCTAAGTTATGTCTCAAATAATCACTGTAATCTATGCCACCTCTGCTAAGTGCGCCAACATACACCATGACAAAGCTAAGTAACTGGGGAGTGCAGGTAGCAGAGAAGTCTGGCAAGGTAAAATAGAGCAAAAGAGTGAAGAACCTTAATGTCATGTTAAGGAGTTTGAATTTTATTCTACATAAAATGGGAAGCCATTAGCACAGAATCAAAAATATACACTAATGGAACTCCTACAGCAGCAGCAAGATACCCCAGGTATACAATGGCTAAATGTCTGATCCTAGCTACAACCACCTTGAGATTTTTAGCAAAAAGAAAAAGGAGGGAAGGTGGGTTAATGTGACCACCAACAACAACAACAACAATAATAATAATGCCTCTAGTAGTGCATATGATAAAGCCTAACCATGTGCTCACAACAACGACTGTAATTAACTACTGCTGCCAAGTGTTGGGCCAGCAAACTGGGATAAATCACTAACTGTTACTAAAGCAGAACACAGTCAAGTACACAATCTTTAAAAATTCCAGTTTAATTCCACTAAAATTATATACCAAATTGGAACACTAGGAAGGAATACCAACAAGAAGAATACGGAATGTTTCTGCACCCGCCAGATTCACAGGCTGGTCATTTTCAACACTTATACACTAAGTGCACTACCTCTCAACTTATCCATCACCATCAATTAACAAACTCATGCACACTGCCCACGCGGATTTCCAATCATGTGGCCCATTACTAAAGACAATGTATGCCCCTGGTATAATGGAAAGAGTACAGACTGAAGCCACATATTTAAATTCCAGCTTCCTCATTCCTGTTGGTACGACCTAGCCAAGTTACTTCATTTGAGAATCTCAGTTTCCTCATTTATAAAATGTAGGTAAGGATGCCACCATCTCATAGGATAGTTTTGAGGACGATACGGCAATGTATGGAAAGTGCCAGCACATAGCTCGATAAATGTGAGTTCTCTAACCCCCTAACCACAACAAAACAAAACCACTAGTATTAAACTGTCAAATTTGCATATATTCATTCTTTAATACCTCTTACAAGTAATTTGCCAGCCTTCCCCTTTCTTCAACACATGTGGCAGAGAGGAATTATAAAACATAATTTAGTAATTTTTGAGGTAGTTTTACATTTTGAAATAGTATCCAAAACATCTGTGTCAAACAACTGTAGGTGATCTGCTTTGCTTTTATTTACATCAATATTTTGCTATAGTAGAAGTATAACCCTAGTGGATTACAAAGGAAATCAATATTCCCCATTCACCTAGCAAAACTTCTGTTATTAAGTAACATTTAATAAATGGCAGAACATAAACTTAAATCTAGGTAATCTTTCTCTTTTAAAAGAAAATAGTTTTTATATTTTATTATTATAAAAATGAACCATGCTAAAATCACCATGAGGTAACACTACACACCTATCAGAACCGCTAAAATAAAAAAGAGTGACAACATCAAATGCTGGTGAGGATGCAGAGAAAGTGGATCTCACATACATTACTGGTAGGAATGTAAAATGATATAGCCACTCTGGAAAACAGTTTGTCAATTCCATATAAAACTAAACATGCACTTACCATACAAGCTAGCAACTGCACTCTTGAGCATTTATCTCAAAGAAATAAACTTAGGTTCACACAAAAACCTGTAAACAAATGTTCATAGCAGCTTTATTCATAATAGCCAAAAACTGGAAACAATCCGAAATGTCCTTCAATGTCATTGTTACAAACTACGGTACATACAAAACACAGAATACTACTCAGCAATAAAAAGGAATGAACTACTGATAATACACAACCTGAATGGATCTCAAAGACACACTGCTCAGTAAAACAACCAATCTCAAAATGTTACATATTGTATTACTACATTTATATAACTTTTTGAAATAACAAAATTATAGAGATGGAAAACTGATTAGTGGCTGCCAGCGGTTAGAGATGGGGAGAGGGAAAGAATGGGTGTGGCTATACAGGGAAAGCACAAGGGAGCCTTGTTGGGATGAAACACTTAAGTATCTTGATTATGGTGGTGGTTACTCAAGTCTACACGTGATAAAACTGTACAGAGCCACACATACAGAAATGAGTGCATGTATAACTGCTGAAGTCTCAATAACTTCTGTGGACTGTACCCATGTCAATTGCCTGTTTTTGATACTGAACTATGGTTAGGCAAGATGCTACCATTGGGGGAGACTGAGTAAAGGATGCAAGGGACTGCCCTATACGTTTTTTTGGCAACTTCCTGTGAATCTATAATTATCTCAAAATAACAAGTTTAAAAAAAATTGGATCATAAAAATAAAGCTATATAAACCTATACAAAAGAGTTATATAAATATACACATTTTTTAAATGCACATACATATACACAATTTTGCTTTTACAAGATTATGCTATATGAATGGTTTTATAACTTGCTTTAACCACTTAATATGCTGTGGATCTTCTTCCATGACTAAAAACATATGATCATTTTTAATGACTGTATATTGGTCCAGTGAGCAGATGCATCATTTTATTTGTTTGTTTATTTATGCAATCTCCTTACTGGTAGACATTTAGGTTGTTGGCAATTTTCCGCTATGATAAACATTGCTATGAACGTCTTTATACGTATATCTTTCTACATATATTTCTGAACTTCTCCAATTATCTCCTTAACATAAACTCTAGAAGTGGAATTACTAGGTTAATGAACACTTCTGTTCTGATGAATATTGCAAATTACATTCCGGAAAGATTTGACCAATTACCATTCCCACCAAAAGTGTATAACTGTGGCTTATAAACTCACATATATTCCTAAATTTGCAAAATTTAGAAAACCCAGATCTTTTGACAGCAAATCCAGTGATCTTTATACTTAGATAATGTGTTGACAGTAAGCAAGCATAGGAACCTTTATGACAAATACTTTCTTCTAAAATGGCCTATAGAGAGGAATTTATAAAGGATATGATATCTGACAAATTATTATCACGTCACTGTAAATTTAAAACAAATTCTATTCAACACCACCTAAATTCTTTCACTGTACAAGGCAGTTAATTTTTGTATTAAATTACGTGGGGGGTGGGGCACATCAAGAGTCAGTGTACAGACAGTTCATGCCTTTTCTGGATTTAAACTCTGGGTTACAACGCTCTGACATGACAACAACTCTGGCCTTAACTTCAAGAATGGTGTAGTGCAGAGGATACAGAAATGTTCGGTTGTGATAGAAAAAGAAACAAATTAGCAAATATTAAGTAAAAAAATTGTGGATAATATCATGTCATTATAAAATAGATGATCGACTGTATCAGCCACTTGCGCAGAAAATGTCACCAGCCACAATTCATGAGGTGACAGGAGAGAATAGTAACACCATGGCCGTGATGGTTAGATCTGCTCTCCAACACAACCCCAGGGAGACCCTGACATGAGTTCGTGAATGAAATAAAGACCAGAACGCACAGCTACAGCACGCGTCGCTTCATTCATCAACAGAGTACCACTGCGAGAGGCCAAGCAGTTTTCCAAAGCTGACAAATAAACAAGAACGAACATTTCTTGGTAGGGGGAAGAAACCAATTTCCTATGAAGCGTGTAGTTCAAGAATTCAAGTTTCCACAAGCAAAATACATACATGAAATAGGTCATCTAATAAATGAAACGCCTATTCCTGATCATTGTCACACAGGAAATATGTAAGAGTTATTTACAATGTTTTAGTCAGCTGGTGTAACAGGTCAGACAGGCTAGCTGGCAAGTAAAATACTAGTTAACAGAAGCAGCACACTTAGGCTGAGAACTTAACCGATGACCTGTGACCCATCTCACGGAGCCAACATACAGCCCCAGCCCCAGAAGCAATTGTTTGTGGACCCTTTGCAGTTTCGACCATCCAACTTTCTTTGCTTTTTCGAGTCTCTCTCTTCTTTTCTACCAAGCCATCTGTCTTGTTCTTCTTCATCTGTCTACACTTTGGATTTTTAAGTAACATAAGAAGTACCAAGTGGACACTGCCAGGCCATGGTGTTGGCCCTCAGGGATTAAACAAAGAAAAAAGAGGTTGAATAATATATAATCTCAGAAAAGAAGCCTACCAGTTGGTTGTAGAACAAAGCTGCAACCTAAAAAAAAGTCTTCTTATCATATTCTCAAATACAGAAGTATTTGGGTTCCCACATAAAATCAGATTTAAAAAAACTTTTTTACACAGTAGAGAAAAATAATTTATTTTTAAAAACTAAAAATTGCAACCAAGTATACACTTAGCAGGACTTCATTAATTTGAACTCCACTAATTTAGAATTTGAGGTTGTTTGGCTAAAATTGAGGTGAAACTGACTTTAATGTCATATTTTAAAGAAAGTATTTTAACAAAGGAGGAGGAGATTTGGGAAAAGTATTGTTTAACCTTCTACAAAAGAAATGTGTTTAAAGACTTTAGCATATTAATTGTTGATATGCAAATAAATTTGCTAATGAGATATAATTTGCAGTCTATATAGATCTATATACTATTCAAAGTTCTCTCACCTTGATTATTTCATTTGATTTCTTTTAAACACCTTGAGAAGTTGACTGAGGGAATAGGAGTATCCTCATTTTACAGGTGACAGAAACAGAGAAGCTAAGTAACTTGTCCAAGGTCACGATATAAGAATAAACATACCTAACTTCTAGTTTAATACTCTTTCAATATAAATAATATTAATTTAGCTACTTCATTATTAAAGCAAACCCACATACTATCAATCTAAAAGCCTACCACTAACTACCTAGAATTTCTATATATACCTAAAAGAAGTCATATGCGTATTACCCATTAGAAAAAGAATATCTATGTTATGGTTAAAATCACGTAAAATTTATGTGAATGATAAAGAACTGGAACAAAATAGGAAAATCTGAGTCTAATAAGGAAAGATAGGGGCCGGCCTGGAGGCGCAGTGGTTAAGTTTACGTGTTCCACTTCAGTGGCCCGGGTTTGTCAGTTTGGATCCTGGACGTGGACGTACTCACTGCTCATCAAGCCATGCTGAGGCGGTGTCCCACACAGAGCAACTAGAAGGATGTACAACTATGATATGCAACTATCTACTGGGGCCTTGGGGAGAAAAAAGCAAAAGAGGAAGATTGGCAACAGATGTTAGCGCAGGGCCAATCTTCCTCAAAAAAAAAAAAGGGGGAAAGACAGATGATTTTTTGGGGGTGGGGGGGTGAGGAAGATTAGCCCTGAGCTAACATTTGTTGCCCATCCTCCTCTTTTTGCTGAGGAAGATTGGCCCTGAGCTAGCATGTGTGCCCATCTTCCTCCAATTTACATGTGGGATGCCTGCCACAGCAACGCTTGATAAGCAGTGCATAAGTCTGGGTCCACAATCCGAATCTGCAAACTCCGGGCCACTGAAGCAGAGTGCACGAACTTAACCACTATGCCACCAGGCTGGCCCCGATAGATGCCTTTTTTGTAACTGCTATGAAATCATAAACTGGTTTGGAAGTTTGGTCAGGAAGCTAAATTTTTAAATTATATATTCCCTAATTCACAGCTTTCAGTAATTTAGATTGGTTTTATTTTACTTTTAAGCACACTAATCTCATATGTGAATCTCAATAATCAAAGATGATAACTCATGGTTCAAATCTTTTAATAAAAGCAGATGGGCAGAAGCTGCTGGGGGGAAATTATACATAGATTGCTGAACACAGATTTACTGAACAATCAAAGCAACTATAATTATGAGGTTCATAAAATAAACACTGAAAATGTTTAAGCTTCTTTCAAAACTGCTATTTTATACTAATAATGTCATTTTCAGCCCACGACATACATACCCTGACAAATTATATAATGTTTTTCAGTTTAAAACACAACCTGAGTAAATCAACAAGTAACCATTCAGAAAAGTATGGAAGCATTTCTGAAGAGTTTTTTCCCCTTACCTTAGCAAAGAGAGAATTACAGAAATCATTCACAAAACTAACCAGAATCAACCCGTTCAGTGGTTAAACTGTGGGAATGTTAATGTTTTAAAAGGGCCTATTCATGGTAAAAAGTCAAAGGATAAAAACTGCATATAAATTTATTACAGCAATTTTTAATGCACCAAACAGAACCAAAAAGGTGTTTATATTCACGTGATTCACAATCTTATCTGCTGTCATTCAACTGCCAAAACGAAAGAAACTATAACTATTAAAATGTCAAAATTTCAGCAACTACCATGCAAAATAATATTGTATGTATTTTCTCAAGAAGTTAACAGAAAAAAATGACTTAAAAATTCACATTCCAACCAACACAGTGAGAAAAAGAAAGAGGGTTTACTTAGAGTAAATTTATTGGCCCTTTATCTTAATGTTTTAAACAATGCTAGTTAAATTTTCCCCCATTAAAACTTTTAGTTTAAGGGAGTGCTCAACCCTGGGCAAACTCAAGCTTCCTTTAAAATGATTTTGCACAGAAAGGTATAAATGAAAGAACAGGAAATAAAGGTTTTGACTCAAGATGTAAAGACTGAACTTCTTTTGGTTCTTCAATTTGAGAAAATAAGATGTCAAAAAAGTCTCAAATTATTTATTCCCTTAGTAAAATGGCCTAGTACACTATTTTGGTCCCCATTCAAGTTAAGCTGTAATGAAAGAATTAGAAGTGAGTTTAGATGATAGTTTAGTAGTTATCCCAGGCCCACCTCAGTGACAGATTATTTCAACTGGAGAAGTTCTAATAAAATTGTACATAAAGTGTGCCAAAGAGTATAAAAATATGGTAGTGGAGACAGGCATCAAAAGTTCAAAGAAAAAAATAATTTTACAATCACTTGTTTCTATCAGTTAAACACTTGTGACCTAATTCAATAAACATCTCTCTTCCTGTTTCTCAACTGAGAAAACAGATCAAGAAACTTTGAGAAAGAATCATTCAGACAGCTCTCTTTAAACAGAGAAGACACACTCCACTCAAGGCAAGGTTAAAATACCGGACAGATTATCCACCAGCTTGCATGTATTAATTGTAAATAATGTAATTATTACATTTACACTGCAAATAATGGCTCTCAAATATGAAGTACCTTATTATGACCTTCGCTTTGACAGTGATTGAAAATGTGAATATATAATCTGGTGCTTCTTTTCTCAAAGATTAT
Source organism: Ceratotherium simum simum (assembly GCF_057802395.1). Classification (NCBI taxonomy): domain Eukaryota; kingdom Metazoa; phylum Chordata; class Mammalia; order Perissodactyla; family Rhinocerotidae; genus Ceratotherium; species Ceratotherium simum. The sequence goes on from NC_141913.1 coordinate 38,421,221, forward strand.
CACATAATTTGATGCTGCAGCTCTTTAACCATTATTTGAAGCTTGGTCTGTGATTAATCTATGCTTCCAAATAGAGACTGTATAGCATGATGGTCAACAGATTTCATCACAGGCACTACATAAACCTGGTTTAAATCTGGTCCACACCAGGTACTAGCCATGTGACCCTGGACAACCTCCCCAGGCCTCAGTTTTCTCCCTACGGGAATAATAATAGTACCTACCTCACAGACTTGATGCGAGAACTAAAAGAGGAAATGCACCGAAGGCAGTGAGCCCAGCACCCGCACACAGTAAGTGCTCAATAAAGAACTGCTGAATTAATCACAAGGTTTACATCAGCCAAGCCTCTTAGCTGAATGTACACATTTTTTATAATGTAAGAGGGATCCCTGAAAGAAACATCAGAGCGGTACCTAGAACCTAACAATGCTGAAGAGGAACGGAGGACATATACAGGAATTCATGAGCAAGTACGAGAAACTGAAGCTTAAAAAACATTATGCGATGTGGTGTATGCATACAGTGGATACTATTCAGCCTAAAAAGGAAGGAAATTCTGATACATGCTACAACATGGATGAACCTTAAAAATATTACGCTAAGTGAAATGAGCCAGTCACCAAAGGACTAAAATCATGATTCCACTTACATGAGGTATCTAGAATAGGCAAATTCATCGAGACAGAAAGTAGTATAGAGGTTCCCAGAGGATGGAGAGGGGGGAAATGGGGACAAGTTTCTGTTTGAGATGATGAAAAAGTTCTAGAAATGGGCAATGGTAATGGTTGTACAATATTGTGAATGTACTTAATGCCACTGAATAGTACTCTTAAAAATCGTTAAAATGGTAAATTTTATGTTATGCATATTTTACCACAATAAGTTATGTGAGTAAAATCTTTCCATATTATAGGACAATTATAAAATATAGCAGACTAGACTCAATTCCCAAATACCAACATTAAAACTTGCATTATCTCTGGAATACCATGCAACACAAAGAATCTTGAACACGGCCAAAGTCACCATGTACTTTGTTTCCTTGCTCAAAGTCTGCCACACTGCCTTTCTGCAATTTCTCTAACATGCAGAACTTATTCCTGCATCAAGTCCTTTATACTTGCTGTTCCCTCTACCTGGAATACTTTTTCCCCAGAATTTGCATGGCTCACTCCTTGATTTCACTAATGTCTCTGTTCAAACGCTGCTTCCCCAGAGACCCTCTATCTAAAGAAACCTCCTGCTTGCATTTGCTCCCATTCTGTCACTCTCCATGACCTGGCTCTGCTTTATATTTCTTCATTGCACCTGGCATTTCCAGAAATGATCTTATATATTTATTTGTTTACTTGCTTATTGCCCATCTCCTCCACTAAAATACAAGCTGCATGAGGGCAGGGACTTTGTCCCTCTTGCTCACTGCAGGATTTCTAGCCCTTAAAAACAGTGCCCGCGCCGGCCCAGTGGCGTAGTGGGTTAAGTTCGCATGCTCCACTTCAGCAGCCCAGGGTTCGGATCCTAGGCATGGACCGACAGCACTCATCAAGCCATGTTATGGCGGCATTCCACGTACAAAACAGAGGAAGATCGGCACAGATGTTAGCTCAGGGACAATCTTCCTCATCAAAAGAAAAAAAAACCCCACCAAAACAATAGTGCCTGGCAAATGGGAGGCATTCCATTTTTAGAGTAAATAAATTTAAAAAATTCACATTTATTGAAAAGGAAATATATTAGATATATTAATTCAAAAAAGTTACATAACAGTAATACAGTCTAATCCCATACTTGTGAGGGAGAAAAGACAAATAGAAATACACATGTCCATCTACAGGTATGTGCATTAAAAAAAGGATGGAAGTATACCAAAATATAAGCAGTGGTTAATTCTATGTGATGAGAACATATGACTGTTTTCCCTTTTGTTTCTGTATTTACTAACTTTTCTACAATGAAAGATTACTGTGTGATTTTTAAAAAAGACTATTTTACCAGTAAATCAACTACTAAGAACTCACTCCACTTAAATTAGGGATAGGCACAAAGACTTGGCTACAAGGAAGTTCATCATAATTTTATATATAATCATGAAAAATATGAAACAACATTAGTTAAGTTATGGACATCCATAAGACAGAATATTCTACAACCACTTAAAGTTATTGTGTAGGAAAACACTGACATGAGTGAAACGTGAGTTAAAGAAACAATGTGTAGAATAGGATGCCAACACTTACTTGCAAATGAGAGTGAGAACTGAAAGGATATACACCAAAACATTAACAATGGTTACTACCGATTGTTATTATTTTTATCTTTTTTGCCTTCCTTGTGCTTTTCTATATCTAAAGGTACTAAAAATGAGCATACATTACTTTGGGACTCAGAAAAATGAGTTCAAGTGACCGTGACTGTGCTAAAAGCTGCCTTCTTGCCTTATTTGAGCACCATCTAGTGCTCAGTATACATAACACAGTTTTCATAATGCACTAAAGGTTTTAAAAAGTAGCCTTTATAAAAGGACAATGTATAAGCACAAAGATGAATATTACTATACTCAGTGTCTGGCCTGATTTTTAAAACAGCTAAACAGGGGCCGGCCTGGTGGCACAGGTGGTTGGGTGCACGTGCTCTGCTGCGGTGGCCCGGGGTTCGCTGTTTCAGATCCCAGGTGCGCACCGATGCACCGCTTGTCAAGCCATGCTGTGGCGGTGTCCCACATAAAGAAGAGGAAGATGGGCATGGATGTTAGCCCAGGGCCAGTCTTCCTCAGCAAAAAAAGAGGAGGATTGGCAGATGTTAGCTCAGGTTGATCTTCCTCACAAAAGAAAAAAAAGAAAAGAAAAAAAAAACAGCTAAACAATTAATTCAAAAGAGTCGTGGGGGGGCCAGCCCCGTGGTTTAGCCATCAAGTGTGTGCGCTCCGCTACTGGCGGCTCGGGTTCGGATCCCGGGCGCACACCAACGCACCGCTTCTCCAGCCATGCTGAGGCTGTGTCCCACATACAGCAACTAGAAGGATGTGCAACTATGACATACAACTACCTACTGGGGCCTTGGGGAGAAAAAGGGGAAAAAAGGAGGAGGATTGGCAATAGATGTTAGCTCAGAGCCAGTCTTCCTCAGCAAAAAGAGGAGGATTGGCACGGATGTTAGCTCAGGGCTGACCTTCCTCACAAAAAAAAATTAAAAAAAAAGAGTCATAGGATTTTCAATCATCAAAATAAAGCAGTCATCAGAAAATTGGTTACATTTTTGCTGCCCGGGGCCGGCACCATGGCTTAGCGGTTAAGTGCGCGCGCTCCGCTGCTGGCGGCCCGGGTTCGGATCCCGGGCGGGCAACAACGCACCGCTTCTCCGGCCATGCTGAGGCTGCGTCCAACATACAGCAACTAGAAGGATGCGCAGCTATGACATACAACTATCTACTGGGGCTTCGGGGATAAAAAAATAAATAAATAAAATTAAAAAAAAAAATTTTTGCTGCTCATTTTCACCCCTCAAATTTTTTAGACTCACTCTCAAGACAGAACTCGTACTCTTTTTTAAATTAATGGGTATTTACTCTTTGAAAGAAAAGGAAAGTCAGACACTTCACATGATTATGGTGTTTTATCCTCCCCACAAATCTACATGGCAGGTGTTATTATTTCCATTTTTCATGGACAGGCTCAACAAGATTAAGGAGCTCGCCTAAGTTCACAAAGCTGGTAAGCAGTGGAGCCGAGATGCAAGGCAAGGTCAGTCTGGCTCTAAAGTCTAGGCTCCCCCTACCATCTTCTCTGCCTCCATTCTCCACGCTTCACACAAAATCACTGCACCTTTTGGCAAAATGAGTCTCATTCTTAAAAAGTATTCAAGCTGTCACCATATTGCTCAGCACTGCTCTCAAACCTAGAACTCCATCTAAGCTTATTAAGTACTAACGCTCAAATCAAATATCAATTTAAAACAAAAGAAGTTTTAAGATATATTATGCTATACAATGTTCTGTTAGCTGGATACATCAGTTTTATAAGGATGCAGGACTTTCCATTTCCTATGGAGGTATAGCAATCCAGACCTTCAGCTCACGGTGGTCACATTACTGCAGCTGCTTCACATTGGCTTTCCTGCCCTAGTTTCTTCTTTCCTGCTCTTTCCAATCTATCATTCGCCCTACTTAAAAAGTAATCTCCCTGAAGAAAGGAAAGTCTCTTCAATAAATGGTGTTGGGAAAACTGGACAGCCACATGCAAAAGAATGAAAGTGCACCATCTGCTATCGCCATTCACAAAAATTAACTCAAAATGGATCAAAGACTTGAAGGTGAGACCTGAAACTATAAAACTCATATAAGAAAATATAGGCAACACACTATTTGACATTGGTCATAAAGGAATCTTTTCGGATGACACACCTACCCAGACTAGGGAAACTAAAGAAAAAATAAACAAGTGGGACTTTATCAGATTAAAGAGCTTCTATAAGACAAACGAAACCAGAATCAAGATGAACAGACAACCCACCAGCTGGGAGAGAATATTTGCAAAACATAGATCTGACAAGGGGTTGATCTCCTTAATATATAAAGAACTCACACAACTGAACAACAAAAAAACAAACAACCCAATCAAAAAATGGGCAGAAGAAATGAACAGACACTTCTCCAGAGAAGATATACAGATGGCCAATAGGCACATGAAAAGATGTTCAACATCATAATCATCAGGGAAACGCAAATCAAAACAACACTAAGATATCACGTCATGCCCGTTAGAATGGCTATAATCAACAAGACAAAAAACAACAAATGTTGGAGAGGATGTGGAGAAACAGGAACCCTCATACACAGCTGGTAGGAATGCAAACTGGTGCAGCCTCTACGGAAAACGGTATGGAGATTCCTCAAACAATTAAAAATAGAGATGCCCTATGATCCAGCCAACCCACTACTGGGGATCTATCCAACGAACCTGAAATCAACAATCCAAAGAGACTTATGCACCCCTATGTTCACTGCAGCATTATTCACCATAGCCAAGAAGTGGAAGCAACCTAAGTGTCCCTCGACTGACGACTGGATCAAGAAAATGTGGTATATATATACAATGGAATACTACTCAGCCATAAAAAAAGGACAAAATCGTCCCATTTGCAACAACATGGATGGGCCTGGAGGGTATTATGTTAAGTGAAGTAAGCCAGAAAGAGAAAGACAAACACTGTATGATCTCACTCATATGTGGAATATAAACCAACACATGGACAGAGAAAACTGTATTGTGGTTACCAGGGGCAATGGGGGTGGGGGGTGGCACAAAGAGGTGAAGGGAGTCATATATATGGTGATGGACAAACAAAAATGTACAACCCAAAAATTTCACAATGTTAAAAACTATTAAAACATCAATAAAAAAAAATTTTCTAGGAAAAAAAAAAAAAGTAATCTCCCTGAAATAAGGCTTTCACCAAATCCACTCAACAAGAACCTACAAGACCACAATTCTAAGCCTTAGCTTTCTAAGAGGTCTGCCTAAAATGGGCTACAGGTAGACAGGTTTTGATTCCCCTCGGTGGAATCACCCCCTCGGTGGTCATCACCCCCACACCCTTCAGAGCCTCCAGGCCACTAGACCTGAGCAGCCTTATCAGTTTACCCTGAAACACCATGAAATATGTTTGGAAATGCCTTCAACGCTCCCTCAAATGCGTTCCCTATTACACTTTCTCATGCCCTGCCAACACAAACTGGAAGAGTTATCAGAAATCATTTGGTCATATTTATTTACAGCACAAGAATCACTTCTACTCAGACATATAAGGTTATCCATTGCTGCATTATATGTAATAGCAAAACACTGGAAGCAATACAAATGGTAAAGGTAAATGGCTATGTTAACTTTGGTATATTCAGCGATGATATGCTACGCCCCCATCAAAAAGAAGGAGGAAGCTAATGTATACAAGGATCTCCAAGATATAATCAAGGAAAGAAAGCACAAAGTGCAGAAGTGTGTATATATATATATATATATATATATATATATATATATATATGTAATTATTTGTCTAAAACAAGAGGGATATATGTACACATTCATTTGTATATGCATGTGCTATGGTCTAAATGTTTGTGTCCCCCCAAAAATTATGCTGAAATCCTAACCCCAAAGGTGATGGTATTGTTAGTAGGTGAGCTTTTGGAAGGTGATTAGGACATGAGGGTAGAATCCTCACCAATGGGATTAGTGCCTTTATAAAAGAAGCCCCACAGAGCTTGCTCACCCCTTCCACCACGTGAGGACACAGAGAGAAGGTGCTGGCTATGAACCAGGAGGAGGGCCCTCACCCAACCATGCTGGCACCATGATCTTGGACTTCTAGCCTCCAGCACTGTGGGCAATAAACTCCTGTTGTTTATAAGCTACCCAGTTGGTGGCATTTTGTTAGAGCAGCCCAAAGGGACTAAGGCAGCACGAAATACCCCTTGAAAGAATATCTAAGAAAACTGCTAATACTGGTTGCCTCTGGGCACAAGAGCAGACAGAAGAAAGGAGACTTTCCACTTTTATCACCTTTGTATCCTTTGAATTTTGAACCACAAGAATGTATTATCTTTTCAGTCAAAAATAAACAAAATTATAATTTTTTTAATTCTATCTACAGACATGATGGCTCCTCCATCTCTCCAGACCATCCGTCAACACTACAGAGGGCTCTGGCCCACAGAACAAGCCCTGTGATCGATATTTCCCTTTAGGCAGGCTAGTATCCCACTGGTCCACACCCACACACAGAACTGCGGCCTGCCTCAGTGCCCTTGTCCGTGCTCTTTTCAAAAGTGTCTGAATTCTCTCCTTCGTGCTCACTCCCTTTCTAAATCATCCACCTCCATCTGGGCTCTGTTCACTTTCCAACCCCCCCAAAATACTTTCCAGAATCCTGTAATCCTGACTATCTCACACAGTATCCATGTACTACTAACTTTCTACTTGTTTGAAATATGTTTGATCTTATAATTGAATTATTTTCTTAAAAAAAAAAAAAAGCAAAAGGGGCTGGCCCCGTGGCGTAGTGGTTAAGTGTGCGCGCTCCACTGCTGGCGGCCTGGGTTCGGATCCCAGGCATGCACCGACGCACCGCCTGTCGGGCCATGCTGTGGCGGCGTCCCATATTAAGTGGAGGAAGATGGGCACACATGCTAGCCCAGGGCCAGTCTTCCTCAGCAAAAAGAGGAGGACTGGCATGGATGCTGGCTCAGGGCTGATCTTCCTCACACACACACACACACACACACACACAAAAAAGCAAAAGCTGCATAGTCAAGAAGCAATAATTTCTGTTGAAGGATAGAGTGACTACCATCATGTGATAGAATTAGACTATCAAATAAAATGAAAACCCGATCACGTCCTTTCTGATAAAAATCTTTCAACAGTTTCCACTGATACTAGGACAAAGTCAAAACTCCTTGATATTTTTTACAAGAACCCTCAATCTCCCAAACCTCCTCCCTCACCACTCCCCTTCAGTTTTGCACACTTGACACGTTCTTCCTCACCAGGAAATCTCTGACACACCCTGTTCCATTCTAACTCAGGCAATGAGATGATCCTGCCGTGTTCATGCTTCCCTATACTTCTTCTATGAGAGCCTTTATCACACTTCACCATACTCACTTATTGGTTTACAGATAGATTATAAGCCCTTTGAGGGCAAGAGACACTATCTATCTAGTTCATCATTATACCCTAAGAAGTAAATGAATAAATAATAGTTTATAAATAGTGAAAGGTCATCTGGTCCAGCAGTTCTCAATGACAAGTATGACACATATTATGAATGTGTTCAATGCACCATACCCTCATGTGGGGATACTCAGATGCCTGTGAACCCAAAAATAATAAGCAAAGGTTTTTGTTTTGGCTATTACTATTATTAATTTAGAAACATGAATAAAATCAGCCATGTAAATAGTTTAAAATAGTTTGTTAAGAAAAATAAACAGTATATTACTTAAACTTTACTTCTGAAATAATCTTGATTTTATTTCAGACCTTTGCTTTACAATAATTTTAATAAGCTGAAAAATTAAAAACTATTGAAGAATCCCAACAAGATTTTGCAACCAGGAATGGAAACTCTAACAAAATCTGATTACTCTGATGACAAAAATAGTTTATAGGAAGGAAGAATTAGATTAGTCCTAAAGGTCTTGGTGTTTCTAACAAATTGGCAGATACCAATTTTTGGCTGCAAAAATAGGCCCTACTTGAAGACAGCACATACGGATCCAAGGAATTCCAGGAGTGACCAATCTCAGAAATGTCTGGATTCACAGTCTTCCTACAGAGATTCATCTTACTCCTGAATAATTCATAAAACTAGGTAATCTCATCCCTGACTCTGCCAGTGAGGTGGCACCTGCTACCTTGAGGCTTGCTCAGAGTCAAGGTTCTACAGGTCATACATCAAATACCAGCACTGAGGCGCAGGGCGGTCTCAAACAAAGTGACAGAGAGGCCAAAACACACCACCACAAATGAAGCCTCTATATTCCCCCCACAGACCAACTTGCAGCTTACTCACTTGACAGCTTTTTATACTTTCTAAGATTCCTCTATACCTTTCTCTATAAACTAGGGTGAATTAAGAAAAAAGAAGGACATCAAAAAGAATAAACACCCAAGAACCTGAAAGGATCTTTGAGAAAAAGCAGTAATTAAACTATAAAGCTATAATTCAAACTGCGAGGCACTGGCACAAGCATGGCAAACTTAGAGGGTAAGAAATAGACAAAAATGGCCAACAAATTATTTCCATCACCATTTCTTGAGAAGTTCATCCTTTCACCAATGCTCTGAAGTGCCAGCTCTGCATAAATCAAGTACACACACACGCCTCTTCAGAAGTATTCTAGCTATCTGGTTTTTCTTTTCCATACAAATTTTAGAATCAGCTTATCGGGATCCCCCCACCCCATCTCAAAAAAAAAGCTATTGAGATTTTAATTGGAATTGTCTTCAATCTATAGGTCACTTGGGAAGAACTGACATCTTTACGATAGTCTTCTAATCCTTAAACATGGTATGTATCTCCATTTAGTTAAGTCTTCTTTAATGTCTTTCAGAAGAGCACATATAGATTGTACCACTGTTTACATAAGTGAAACGAAAATTTATTTTGGATAATAAATGATGCTGTCTTCATATGCCCTTTCTTCTCTAAGTCTTATTACTACAACATGAGCAGTGGTACTCAAAGACAATTCCTCAAGGAATAAGCAAATGGTTTCAAAATTTCTTGATGCTATAACTCATCTCCAGTTTTACCCCTCCCACCAATCCATAGCCACCTTTAATTTTCCAAGGATCTCAGAAGCAGTAATAAGTAGCCATTTTACATAATACACAACTAATGCATGCTATCACATAAACTGCAAATTAAATTAAACTTTCAAGGCCCAATCCAACTGTGTCCAAAAGTTAGAAATGAAAATTTATTGCCAAAACATATAAATAGTTCATAGAAAGGAAATACCAATAATCCTTAATCATAAGGACCACAATACACACACAAACATACCTTTTTTTTTTTTTAATTCACCCTCAAAACACCAAGATAGCCCTTCCAACCCTGGAGTCAGGGGAGAGGGAAACTAGAGACTTGTCACCATTACACCATTTTCATCACTGAAAATTGGTAAAGGAAAAGGTTAAAATTAAGTGTTTACTCTTATGTAATAATATAGTAAAAACTATATTTTATATAACCTAATTAGTGAAGGAAAGCTCTTTTTTACAGAAGAATTCCATTTAATAAATGTAGAAGAAATGACCAAATTAGAAATATCACCATTTTGTAATCTCTTATGAAATAGATGATTCAGACCAAAATCACCAAGGGATGCTAAAACACACTCAAACCTCTGATTAATCTTAGCATGATAACTGGTTTAAAACCACACATTTTCTGTATCCTGATGTAACAGAATATGAAACACATAACACCACTTACAAAATACTCTTACCAAAAATGTTTAACCTAAATTTTATCAAGCCTTTAAATCTGACTTACAGTTTACAGAAAATACAGGAAATAAAAGAACAAGTTACAGGGGGCCACCCGGTGGCGCAAGCGGTTAGGTGTGCAAGCTCTGCTGTGGTGGCCCGGGGTTCACCGGTTCGGATCCTGGGCGCGCACTGCTTGGCAAGCCATGCTATGGCGGCATCCCATGTAAAGTGGAGGAAGATGGCCATGGATGTTATCCCAGGGCCAGTCTTCCTCAGCAAAAAAAAAAAAAAAGAGGAGGATTGGCAGATGTTAGCTCTTGGCCGATCTTCCTCACCAAAAAAAGAACAAGTTACAAGCTATGAGAAGCAATCTGATAAATCTAGAAGGTGAGACATTCTACAGAAAAACTGATCCAGTTTGTTCAAAAAAATTAATGGCAGGGGGAAAAAATAGTTTCAGGGGTTGGGGAATAAATATCTCTATTCTAGATTAAAGCCATTTAAGAAACATAACTACCAACTGCAACGTGGTTCCTAAATGTAACAAACGAACTATAAAACTGGGGAAATTTAAATATGGACTGAGTAGGAGGGATTACGTTAATTTTGTTAGGAGTGACAATGGCATTATGGTTACATAAGGAAATGTCCTTATTCTAATTTACTTATTTATTTATTTATTTATAATTTTATTTATTTATTTTCCCCCAGAGCCCCAGTAGGTAGTTGTATGTCATAGTTGCACATCCTTCTAGTTGCTGTATGTGGGACGCGGCCTCAGCATGGCTGGAGAAGTGGTGCATCAGTGCGCGCCCGGGATCCGAACCCAGGCCACCAGCAGCGGAGCATGCGCATTTAACCACTAAGCCACGGGGCCAGCCCTAATTTACCTTAAAATAAGTAAGAAAAAAGAAACAAAAACAGAAAAAGCAAATATGGAAGCAATCCAAATGTCTATTAATTGATGAACAGATAAACCAAATGTGGTATATTCATACAATGGAATATCACTCAGAAACAAAAAGGAATGAAGTACTGATAAATGTTACAATGTAACAGTCACAGATTCTGGGGACTGGACATCTTCAGGGGGCTACTATTCTGCCCATCACAATAAAGCTGTTAAAAATTTAAAACTTTAAATCTAGATATTGGGCTGGCCCCGTGGCTTAGTGGTTAAGTGCACGTGCTCCGCTAGTGGAGGCCCGGGTTCGGATCCCAGGCGCGCACCGACGCACCGCTTCTCTGGCCATGCTGAGGCCGAGTCTCACATACAGCAACTAGAAGGATGTGCAACTATGACATACAACTATCTACTGGGGCCTTGAGGGGGAAAAAAAAAAAAAGAATAAATCTGGATATTGAGTATATGGCAATTCAACAGTCTAGTCAACATTATTATATGTCTGTCAGTTTTTATAAGAGAGTGAAAAATGAGATATTGGTTTTCACCTATCAAATTGGCAAAAGTCAAAGAGTCTAAAATTGCATTAAATTGACAAAGGTATGGGAAACAGACCTTCTCATGCATTGCTGGTAGGAGCATAAATTGGTACAACTTCCACGGAGTACAGTTTGGCAATCTTCACCAAAATCAGAAATGTACATACACTTTGACCCAGCAATCCTACTTTGAGGAATTTATACTAGACATGTATTTGTATGCATGAGAGATGATGTACGCAGAATTATCTGTTATAACAAAAGACTGGAAACAATCTAAATGTCCACCAATAGAAAATTAATTAAATATATTCTATGGATACTTTGCAGCCATTTAAAAGAATAAGGCAGTTGCCTACATGCTTACATATACAAGATATAGTTTACTTAACTCCAAAAAAAAAGCAAGAAACAGCAAGCAAAAAAAAAAAAGCAAGGTGTGTGTAGTACATTACCATTTGTGTTTAAACAATTTTGTAAAACTACATGTGATATATACTTAAATAATCTGGTACTATCTATAAAAGAATTCAAAAGAAACTGCTACCAGAAATCGTCTGTGGGGAAGGGAGGTGGCTGAATGGGGGAAAGGAAGGAGAAACGTCATTTCCTACTTTTCAGACCTTTTGGATTTTCTTCTTGTACATGTATGACAGATAGACACACAGACAGAAGATGGATAGATGGATAGACAGAACATTAAAAAACCAGCATACCACACAAATTTATATGGCCCTCTATAAGAATTTTCAATCTCCAAGTAATATCTTACCTACTGGTTGGTGCAGGGAAAGAAAACGAGAGAAGCTGATTCCAGAACGGGTCATTCTCAGAGACAGATTGTGTGCCTGATAACTTTTTTAAGTACTCATTTTTAGGAAGATCACTGATTCTGCTGCTGTTCGATCCCATCTTCTAATCTGGTAAATGACTTGTCCTTAAACCTTCATTTCCACAAGACAACCTATAAAGAATGAAAAGAAATTTCAAACTTGTTCAAAATAATCATCCTATTTTTCCCACCCTTGACCTAAATATAAAAAACTGTAAACTTACTAAAGGAAATCACACCTCTATTTTTAAATATATTAGACATCAGATACAAAGTTACAAGGTGAAAAATGGGGCTAAAATCTGTCTTAGCCAACACAAACACCAAAATCCAAACCTAATCTTGTACGGTAGATCTTAGAATGGGCCCAATAAAATACCTCTGCCCAAGAAAATGTCTCAAAGCAAATACTTAACAATGATAACTTGTTAATAGTCTGAAAATGAAGCTCTTTTACAACTAAAACAATGGTGCTAAAGAAATAGAGACTGACTGGCTTGAATGTGCCGAGAAGGGGAGAAAGTTGTTCAAGTAATTACTATATACCACCTACACTTAAGAGGAGAATGAGGACCGAAATGAGTTACCTGCTTAAAGTGAAAGAGCACCCAATACCAAAAGAGTCACATTTAGTGTCTCTCTCATTCTGCTGTAATGCACATACACTATTTGTGGACATTCCCCTTCTCCTAAACCATGAGCTTTTTTGACAATGAGAACTATCTTATGCATCCTTCTATCCCCAATGTCTAGGCTAGCATTTAATAGGTATTCTCTAAATACTATGTTGAAGAAAAGAGTAAGTGAATAAATCATTAGCATCTTGAGGATTTGTTATTTTTGGTCACTAAGGGGAAAACTAATGGTTTAGCTACAAATATGAGTCACTATCTTCATTAAATCACAAACATAATTATAGATCATGTTTTACCTCAATTTGTTCAGAAAAATTCTCTCGATGACAGAAATAAAATGATGAGATGAATAATAAACTACACTATGTTAAAATCACCACCACAATGAAAGGAAACTGTGTGTGCTCAGTGGCCAAAGGAAGCTCAGGTCAGATGAGGATTTACATTAGCAGGAACTTACTTGCTTACTCACGTCCTTCCTTATTCCACAAAGACATCGAAGCCAAGATCAGAATTTGGAAGCATCCCATCCACATTTTCTTTGGAACTGGCTTGAGCTATTTGTCTGAGGACATGAGGCTTCCTCACTGCACATGGGCAGCTGGGTCTTCTGAATATGAGTGAGAAATACCAATCTGGCTTCTTATCATCTGCCCCTGAACCTGAGGCCACCACTCTCCTCCTAGTCATGGGGAGAGGGACCCCAATAATAGCTGACTCCAAGTAAACCTCCAAATCAGCCAGCTAATCATAACTCTAGATTTCAGTTTAATTTCTTAAAATAGGAATCATTAAGCCCAATTAGAAAATGCTATAAAGAAATATTCTGAAATGTATAAATTCCTTACTTGTTATACCCTATTCCAAAGCTACTTTATACATTTTAAGCTATTTAAAACTAAATTTTTTAATTTGGTCTTACAATGGGATACAAGACACTAGTGAAAATAAATGAATTAGAGTGACAATTACCAACATGGACACATCTCCAAAATATTATATATATAAAGAAAGTTACATAATAAAATACACAGTATGATTCATTTATATGATTTTAAAAGAATATCATGGATATATTCATAGCTAGTACAAGTATTAAAACATACATGGGAAAAATATACAGCAAATTCAGAAGAATGCTTTTATATAATATCATTAGGAGAGCAACAGAGGGCTTCAGCAGTATTAATAAATACTTTCTTAAACAGAAAAGAGGAAAGAATAGAATGAAAGACAGACAAAGCACATGTGGCAAATGTTTAGATTTGCTGAAAATGGACAGTACGTACACAGGTTTTTGTTATATTACCTTCTATTCCAGTCTTACATACTAATTTTTAAAAAGCAAAGAATGATTTCTCAATCTCTCAGCAGCAATCTCGGAAGCTAGATGACAGGATAGCAATGCCTTTAAAATATTAAGAGGAAATAATTTAACTAGAATTTTATAGCTAGCCAAGCTAGCAGTTAAGTATGAAGGTAGAAGAAAGACATTTTTAGACTTGCCAAGACTCAAAAAACTTCCCATGTACCCATTTTCAGAGGCTACTGGAAGATGTACTCTTTCAATATGAGGGAATAAACCAAGGAAAAGGAAGACATGGAATTCAGGAAACAGGGCATTCAACACAGAAGAGCGGTGAAGAGGAGTCCCAGGACAAGCTGTGCGGCAGGCTGGGACAGGAGACAAAACAGCTCCAAGACTTCCAGGGGGAGAAAACACAGAGCTGATAGGTCACCCGATGTGGCTAACCTTATTCTGTGGAGTGTTACAATACTGTAGGAGAACTTGGAAGGAATGAATGATAGTTACACAGAAAATAAAGTAAATGATTTTTTAAAGATTACATACCTTGGGAAAAACAGAAATTGTTCAAGAAAGGTCACATAATCGTAGCATGTGACTCAATTCAACAGCAATCAATATTTACGTAATCATTATAATGTAAATTCTAAATATAGATTTAACTAAAAATTGTGAGGTAACTACATTGGGAAGGTGCTGGTAAAAGGAGTGGTGCTTTAAGAGTGTGAAAACTTCATCTTCCACAATAGGTAGGAAGTCAACAGAAAATATCTAAAATTACTAAATCATAAAATAACGGTAGAAGCATATTAGTTATAAATAAAGAGGTAAACAATGAGAAGCAACAGCTCAGAGATTTGAGTGTGGCCACCTCTAGGGAAAAGGACTCTGAGTGGGGAGGGTGGTAGTGCAGTTTTTTCATGTTAAGTCCATCATATTATTTGATATTTTAAACCTATGTCTACATATTACTTTGATTTTAAAAATTAAATATTTTTTAATATCCTTCACCATTCCATTTCCTACTCAAATTTAAATTTTTAACATATATGGAAAACACAAAGTTACCACATAACTAAATTAACAGTAACAAAAATATGAATTATTCTTTACTGAAGCACACAACTAGCAAACTCAAGAAAATCTATTTGTCTGATATAGTTTAACGTCATATATTATTAAAGCTGATATCTCCCAAAATCTAAATTTCAAATTTCCACCATTGTATGTGTTTACTAACTAGCAATAGTCACGGGCTTGGTCAGAAAAGAGGAATTAAATTCAAAACCGATAGTAGTGATAGACACATAGATCAATAAAACAAAACAGAAAATCCAGAAACGGACCACAAAAGTACAGCCAACTGATTTTTGTCAATACTGCAAAAGCAATTCAATTGAGGAAGGACAATATTTTCAACAAATGTTGCTGGAACAACTGGACATCAATAGGCCAAAAAAAAGCACTTTGACCTAAACCTCATCTCTTATACAAAAATTAACTCAAAATGATCATAGATCTAAATGTAAACCATAAAACTATAAAACTTTTAGAAGAGAATATAGGAGAAAATCTTTGTGACCTGGAGTTAGGAGGTGCTTAAATATTACACAAAAGCACAACCTATAAGAGAAAAAGTCAATAAATTTAGCTTCATCAAAATTAAGAACTTTTTACTTATTTATTTATTTGTGTGTGTGTGTGAGGAAGATTAGCCCTGAGCTAACATCAGATGCCAATCCTCCTCTTTTTTTTGCTGAGGAAGACTGGCCCTGGGCTAACATCTGTGCCGATCTTCCTCTACTTTAAATGGGACACCGCCACAGCATGGCTTGACAAGAGGTGCGTTGGTGTGCGCCTGGGATCCGAACCTGCGAACCCCGGGCCGCCGAAGTGGAGTGCGCGCATTTAACCGCTTGCACCACCAGGCAGGCCCCAAAATTAACAACTTTTGATCTGTGAAAGACCCTGTTAAGAGGATGAAAAGATAAGCCACAGACTCAGAGAAAATATTTTAAAGTCATATATCCAACAAAGGACTTATATCCAGAATATATAAAGAACTTTCTAAACTCAACAGTTAAGAAAACAATTCAAATAGAAAATATGCAAAAGATTTTAACACATCACCAAAGAATATATGCAAATGGAAAATTAACACATGAAAAGATACTCCAACATCATTATTAGCAATTAGGGAAATATAAACTAAAACCATGATGATGTACCACTACACATCTATTAGAATAGCTAAAGTTTAAAATAGGGTACCAAATGCTGCCAAGGATGCAGAGAAACTGGATCTCTCACATGTTGCTGATGGGAATGTAAAACGGAACAGCCACTCTGAAACTTTCTTATAAAGTTCAACATACAGATACTATTCAACCCAGCAATTGCACTTCTGGGCTATGATCCTAGAGAAAGAAAATCTTAAATTCACACACAAAAAACTATACACAAATGTTCATGACAGCTTTATTCATAATAGCCAAAAACTGGAAACAACACAAATGTTCCTTCAAAAAGTGAATGAAGGGCCGGCCCCGTGGCTTAGCGGTTAAGTGCGCACGCTCCACTGCTGGCGGCCCGGATTCGGATCCCAGGCGCGCACTGACGCACCGCTTCTCTGGCCATGCTGAGGCCGCGTCCCACATACAGCAACTAGAAGGATGAGCAACTGTGACATACAACTATCTACTGGGGCTTTGGGGGAAAAATAAATAAATAAAATTATTAAAAAAAAAAAAAAGTGAATGAAGAAGCAAACTGTGGCACATCCATACAACGGAATAAAAAGAACAAACTATTTGATACACTCAATAACTTGGACAGATCTCAAAGGCATTGTGGTGAATGAAAAAACACCATCTCAAAAGGTTATAGACTCAAAATAATGATAGCAACAATGTATTTGATGATTATAGCTTATGTACATATAAGTGAAATGAACCACAGCAATGATACAAGGAACCGAAGGGAGGAATTAGGAATACTTTATTATTATAAAGTACTTGCACTACCTGGGAAGCTGTACAGTGTTATTTGAAAGTGGACTTGGATTAGTTGTAAATGTATATTACAAACACTAGGGCAACTACTAAAAAAAGTAAAAACAAAAAGTATAATTGATATGCTTAGAAAGGAGAGAAAATGGAATCATATAAAAGGTTCCATTAGAACTTTTCACAAAAGGCAGAAAAAGAGTAGAAGACAAAAATAGGAACAAAAACAAGGACATGAATAGAATGAACTTTTCACAAAAGGCAGAAAAAGTAGAAGACAAAAATAGGAACCAAAACAAGGGCAATGAATAGCAACAGTAACACATATGGTAGGTATTAATTCAACTTTACCAATAATCACTTTGAACATCAATGGTCTAAATACACAAATTAAAAGACAGAGAGTATCAGAGTGGATCAAAAAACAAAACCTAACTATATGACAAGAAACCCACTTTAAATATAAAGACATATAGATTAAAAGTAAAGAGATGGATATACCATGCTAACACTAATCAAAAGAAAGCAGGAGTAGCTTTATTAGTGTTAGACACAGTCGACTTCAGAGCAAGGAAAGTTATCATGGATAAAGGGCATTATATAATGATAAAAGAGTCAATCCTCCAAGAAGACAACAATCCTTAACGTGTATCCACCAGCAACAGTTGTCAAAATATATGAGGCAAAAACTGACAGAACTGCAAAGAGAAAGAAATGAATCCACTAATATAGCTGGAAACTTGAACACCCCTCTATCAGAAATGGTCAGATCCAGCAGGCACAAAATCAGTAAGGATAGAGTTGATTTCACCACTACCAGCAATCAACTGCATATGATTGACAGCTACAGACTATTTCAGCCAACAACAGCAGAAAACACTTTCTTCTCAAGCTCACATGGAATAGTCACCAAGATAGACCACGTTCTGGGCCAAAAAAACGCATCTTAAATTTAAAAGAAGAGAAATCATAAAATGCTTTGAGCACTGGAAACCCATAAGCTAGCGATAGAGAAACAAACCAGATGACCCCACGAAGAAATATTCAGGCAAATGCAGGATGTAGGACATTGTAAAGAACAACATCCTGGGTTCGTCAAAAAGTCACTATCAGAAAATAAAACTTCTATTAAAAAAGTTTTGGCAAACAAACAATAAAGGTTACGTACTATAACTCCATTCATATAACACTTAAGATGACAAAACTGTAGTGAAGAAGAACAGATGGTGGTTGCCAGGGCGTGGAAGGTCAGGGAGCAGGAGGGGACTATATACAAGGGTAACCCAAGGAAGTTCGCTTGTGGGAATGGGAAAGTTCTGTATCTTGATTGTGGTGGTGGTTACGTGAATCTATACATGTGATAAAATTTCACAGAACTGTACACACAAAAGAAAACAGTGAGTGCACATAAAAACTGCTCATAGAACTGTACATACAAAAGAAAAAAATGAGTGCACATAAAAACTGGAGAAATCCAAGTACAGTCTGTCGTGTTGTACCAATATCAATGTCCTGGTTTTGATAATGTACTATAGTTACAGTAATCTTGGGCGAAGCTGGGTGAAAGGTACACGGGACTTCTCTGCACTATTTTTGCAACTTCTTATGAGTCTAATTATTTCAAAATAAAAAGTTTTTTTAAATCAACTAAAAACATTCAAACCCAAAAATCTAATCTACATGTCCAAAAAAGGTGCCAACAAATTAGACTAACAGATAATTTCTCTCTCAACCACTAACTTTATTTTTACATATTAAATTACTTTGTCACCTATATTATCACATGATGAGATATTAAGATCTCACATTTATTTTACTTGGTGTCTTGGAATGCTCTTAGACTAGTTTCCCCAACTTCCCCCAAATAAATCCTTTCTTTCAAATCTATTCAAAACTGAACTTTTTCAATAAAAGCAAAGTCAGTCATGTGTTTGGGTCCTTTGGGGGTCCCACATTAACTTCGTAACTCTGGGGAGTATATAGCAGATTTTGTCCTCTACCCCCTCCTTAAATGCATGCTATTTCCTTTTTATCAAACCTTTCCAATTCTTTTGTCTAATAATCCTTGCAACTCCTGAATATGCCTCAATGAAATATTTTTTTTAAACAAACAAAAAAGACCTCCACAACCTGTTCATAGTTTTCTATTAATCTGGTGACTCATGCTAATTAGCAGCAGGCATTGTGGGCCTAACAGGAGTTTACTGGATAAACACCGAAGCGTGTGAATCACAATGGGTTAGTTGAGAGGGGTGGTTTACTGGCATGAGCAATTTAGTTATGGGTTCCCTAGCTCTGCCATGGACTCAATTTCCCTTTTCTATGCTTCATTATAATTAAAAAGATAAAAACGACACCAGATAAAAAGAAATGAGAATCAGAGCAATTTATTCTCAATTAAATAAACCAGTATTTTACTTTTCTTGTGGTAAAAGCAATCAATTAAAACAATTTACTTTGGGAGTTTAGGTACACGAATGCTGAATTTTCAGAAGAACAAAATTCCATCCCATCTCTCCTAGACAAGGCAACAATGAGAAACAATATTATTATAGAGTCGACTAAAGAAAATTTAAGTCAGACTTTATTTTTTATTTGTAGTTTATTTTTTGAATCAGTAATGCACAAGGTATGGAATACAAATGGTTCTAAGGTTATATAGTAAAAAGTCTCTCCCACCCCATCTCCTAACCACCTAGTTTCTCAACTCAGAAAAAATATTACCCGGGGCTGGCCTGGTAGCATAGTGGTTAAGTTCACGCGCTCCGCCTCGGTGGCTCAGGGTTTGCAGGTTCAGATCCTGCATGCGGACCTACACACTGCTCATCAAGCCATGCTTTGGTGGCATCCCACATACAAAATAGAGGAAGACTGGCACAGATGTTAGCTCAGGGACAATCTTCCTCAAGCAAAAAGAGGAAGACTGACAACAGATGTTAGCTCAGGGCCAATCTTCCTCACACACACAAAAAATATATTACCAGTTTCTTGGGTATCATTCCAGATATTTTATGTATAAACACATATTTTCCCCTTTTTACACAAAACATAGCAAACTATATACGCCTCTTTGCTTTTCCTAGTTAATATATATTAGAAATCATTACATATCTGCACATAAAGCACTTCCTCATTCATTTTTACAACTCTACAACATTCCAGTTTTTAATTTAATAAATTCTACATTGATGGATATTTAAGTAGTTTATGTTCTTTTACATTATAAATCATTCTCCAGATGGGCCCCGTGGCTTAGCGGTTGGGTGCGTGCGCTCCGCTACTGGCGGCCCAGGTTCGGAGCCCGGGCACGCACCGATGCACCGCTTCTCCGGCCATGCTGAGGCCGCGTCCCACATACAGCAACTAGAAGGATGTGCAGCTATGACATACAACTATCTACTGGGGCTTTGGGGGAAAAAAAAAGGAGGAGGATTGGCAATAGACGTTAGCTCAGAGCTGGTCTTCCTCAGCAAAAAGAGGAGGACTAGCACAGATGTTAGCTCAGGGCTGATCTTCCTCACAAAAAAAAAAAAAATCATTCTCCAATAAATATCCTGATATATAAGATATCTCACATATGTATGAATATGTAGGTACAATAAATCCAGAGAAATAGAACTGCTGGGTCAAAGATTACATGCATTTCTGATTTGAGGAGATATTGCTGACGGGTGGCAGAATACGCCACCTCAAAATATGGCACTTTGGCATTTTGATTATTTTGAGCTGAAGGCACTTGAAAAATGGCAAATGCAGAGAGAGGCTTTCTCTGGACTCCCCTTACCTGCCTAAAGACAGATCCTTCAAAAGGAACTCAATTGTCACGAATCCCCTCCCTGGGAGTGTCATCAACCAGAGAAGACTGACTCTCACCACAGGAGAGGAGAGTAGAAGCTGATACCACACACAGACAAACTTTGTCACAAACTATCACACCTCCCCTCTATTCTTCTAAGGGCCCATTCATCGTTCCTAAAAATCATTTACTCTCCCCCAGGAGGCCTACATCCCGCTTTCCCTATTAAGATGATATTTAAGTCAGAATTCCAGGCCACCTTGGAAAGTTACTCACTTTTCCCTAGGTTTCTCCCATGCATACATGAGGCACACATGTTAATAAACTTCTGTTTTTCTCCTGTTCACCTGTATTTTATTACAGGGGTCTCAGCTAAGAACTCAGAAGGGTAGAGGGAAAAATCTGTCCTCCCCTACACTGCCCAGCTGCCTTCTTCAGAGGGCGGGTGCCAACCTGCCTTCAGCAATGCCTGTTTCTCCACCCCACGGCCACCACTGTTTAATCAAACTTCTTGATTTTTTGTCAGTAATAACATAGCCATGCTCAAAAATTCACAAGAGACCAGATGGTGTGAGGATGCTTTTTTTTTCCATAAAATGTAAATGGACTGAAAGGGAAATGGCATCCCATGGCAGGCCAAGAGCCCTCCATCAAGGGTACCAAGAATATGAACAGCAATCCCTGTCCTGAGGCAGAAGCAAGAAAAACACCAGAGCCCCGGGGTGCCTAACAGGTGTGACTAGGACACCCTGCCCAGTCACCCCTGATCAAGCCGTTACTCCCGCAGGCAGCACGGATACGCTCCTAACTGCTGAGAACAGGGACTGAAGGCAGTGCCCGAGGCAGCTGGAATGCCCAGGAGAAACAAGTTCAGCCAAGCGAAGAAGACCAGTCACCGAGGTACTCTTACCAGAAAGAAACTGAGGCCCAATGGCATCTCTTCTGCAACAATTCATGCCAAGAATTATACATACATACATAACACACATCCACACACACTCCACCTGCACCCAATTTATTTGAAACTCCCAAGACCCTTGTCACCAAAAACCAGAATAAAACAAAACTTAAAAAACCCACTATCCAATCACCTACCTCCTAAGAGTCCTATTGCTTTTCCCTCTCGCGTGCACTGGAAGGCTTCCTTGGCTTTCAGCTCTTCTTTTTCTCAATTTGTCAGTCACTGAGCCTACCTCCTGGTTTCACTAGTGGTTTCCATGATATTACTTTCAAATCTCGCCTAGTCCCAAGCTCTGACCAGAATGGCAGTTCTATCTACATCCCTAACATACTTCAGATGTTTTTTACCTCAAGGATAATATATACATATAATTAGTAATTTTGTGAATAACAACGCTCCTTACATAAGCCTGTACTAGAAATGAAAAGCGTGCTATTGCTGATGCTTTTAGTAGTAAACCTTTCAAAGGACCTTTTTTTTTTTTTGAGGAAGATTGGCCCTGAACTAACATCTGTTGCCAATCTTCCTCCTTTTCTCCTTTTTTCTCCCCAAAGCCCCAGTAGACAGTTGTATGTCATAGTTGTACATCCTTCCGGTTGCTCTATGTGGGATGCCGCCTCAGAGTGGCTTGAGGAACAGTGTGCAGGTCTGCGGCCAGGATCTGAACCGGCGAACCCCGGGCCACCGAAGCGGAACGCAAGAACTTAACCACTACACCACTGGGCTGGCCCCTCAAAGGACCTCTCTCCAATGCAATGTAGTCAAGAACTCAATGTTAACATGCGCAAAGCTGATTCCGCCCTCCCTCCCATAACCAGTTTCCCCTCTCAACTTCCTACTACTCCCCCCAAGTTCCCATTATGTAAAAACTACCTTGACATGTTATTTTTCTGTAGTATATATGACATATCTCCTGAGACAACTTATTCCTGAGAGGCATGAATCAGGCCTTACATTTCTCCCATATCCCTAATTAACCTCCAGCACACTGCTTAAGAAAAATTACTCAAAAAAATACTTGTTGAAATAGCCAAGGTCCCACAGCTAATAAATATATGAAAAGATCTTCAGTATAAATTAGGAATAAAATATGCTAATTAAAACAATAAGGTATCATTTTTACCCACTGGATTAGTAAAGGTTAAAAAGAAACCTTGATAGCAGGGTGAGGGTAATAAGAAAACAGGCACTCCCACCATTAATGTGTAGATATTTGGCAATACCTATCAAAATTTTAAGTGCACATACTCTTCGTGCCAACAATTTTGTTTTAAGAAATTAACTCACAGGTAAACTCATACAAGTTGACAAGCTCTATGCATACAGTTGTTAATCATATCATTCTTGGGAATAACAAACACACAAAATAACCGAAATGATCATCATCTGGAGATTAACAACAGTATGGAATAAGCATACAATGGAATATTATGTAGCCACTGAAAAGAATGAGGTAGATCTTATGTATTAATATGTAAAGATATTTTAAATACTTCAAGTAAAAACAAAAAAAGACACAGAACAGCTCATATAGTAGGATCCCATTAGTTTAAATAAACGTAAATTCTTACAGACAATTTCTGGAAGGAAACATAAGCAGGGTCCCAGACTGGTTACCTCTGAAGGATGGGACTGGAAATCTGGAGGGAAGGGACTTTGCACTTTATGTCCTTCCGTCCTGCTTGATTTTTTTTTTTTTTTTTTAAAGATTTTATTTATTTTATTTTTTTCCCCCCAAAGCCCCAGTAGATAGTTGTATGTCATAGCTGCACATCCTTCTAGTTGCTGTATGTGGGACTCGGCCTCAGGATGGACGGAGAAGTGGTGCCTCGATGCGCACCCGGGATCCGAACCCGGGCCACCAGCATCGCAGCGCGCGCACTTAACCACCAAGCCACCGGGCCGGCCCGTGCTTGATTTTTTTTAACCATAAACATGTTATAATTTAAAGCAAAAAAAAAACTGTCAAATAAATGGATTGTTCTCTCTTTACCTGCTCTCCTGAAAAGATATGAATGTGCTTCTAACTTGTGCTTTAACCTTTATGTGAGTGACCCCAGAATGAATATTTTGTCTTGACTTAGTCAAAACCCAAGCACAAATCTTCACTTAACGGACATTTCAACTTGATGTCTTGCTGTTATCATCAATTTTAAAATAGAATTTAACATCTGCCCCCCAAAATAAGTGACCCCTCCAAAAGTCACTATTTCTATCACTATTATCAGCATTCTTGGCTCAAGTTATCTCATATAACCAAGCATTCATTCCACAAATACCTATTACACACTTACTGTAAATGCCAGGTGTTACAATGGGTACTGAGAATGCAAAAATGAATAAAACTAGGTCCCTGCCGTTAATGCACTCAAAGCCTAGTGAGAAAGACAAACATGTCAATAAATTACTATAACACATATGGTAAGTACTACAATGGAGTTATTTATATACAAGAAGTTATGGAAATACAAAGGAGCATTTGAGGCAGAGGGAACAACATGTGCTATGGCACTTTTACTTAGCCAATTTACTTATACGATCTGCATGTCAGAAACTAATCTAAGTGCTTCACAATTACTGATTCATTTAGTCCCCATTAACTACTGTAAGAGGTGGGCACAATTTTCTCATTTTACAGATGAGGAAACTAAGGTACAGATGGGTTAAGTGACTTGCTCATCCCAGAGATAATTAGTGGCAAAGCCAGGATTTGAACCCAGGCAATCTAATTCCAGAGTCCCTGGTCTTTACCTGTACTAGGGTGACTCTCCGACGACATCAACCAGTCCTGTGGGTTCTTCTACAACATCCACAATTCTACATGCCATGTTTTAAATCCATCTCATCCTTTATATTCCCACTGCCTCCATGCTAGACCAGGCTTCTATAATTTCATATGACTTAGCGCAACAATATCCTGATTCTTTGCTTTCAATCTCTCCACTTCAATTCACTTTACACACTCCACTACCGTACTAATCCTTACTAAATAGGAAATTCAGAGCAGCATCCCAATTAAGATCAAAGGTTCTAGAGTGAGACAGACCCTGCTAAGTTTGCATAGAGTGGTAAAATGTCCCTTTTATCACTTATAAAAACCCCACTGCATGATGGGAAAAACAGCAGTACTTACAACCCATAAGATTTTCTGAGGATGAAGCAAGATGATGCATGCAAAGTTCTCAGTAAAGGACCTGACACAGAATGTGCTTAGCCAAATAAAAGGTCAAATATAATTTATTTCTAATATTAGTAAAATTATCACTTCTATCATTTCACTCACCAGCTCAAAAACATTCAACGATTCTTCAATACCTGAAAAACAGAATACTGACATTCAAGATCCTCCACAGTCTGAAGGCTCACTTTCCAACTTTATTTCCAACTACCCCCCAAACCGGTGGTTCTCAAACTTAAAGGCTCATAAAAAACACTTGAAGAGCACGTGGTGAAAAATGCAAATACCTGGGTCCCAGAGATTCAGCACGTCAGGGTAGGGGCCAGGCATCTGCATTTTCTAAAAGCATCCACTGTGATTTTGATACAAGTAGTCTGTAAACCCCACTTTGCAACTAAGTACCATAACAAAGCAGAGGTAAGCTGTCTTCTCAACATCTAGCATGCTCATCCACACCTCTGCTCTTGCCCTTCACGTCTTCTTCCATAACCACATCTGTCCCCCAGCACCTCAAACCCTACTCACTAAGCATAGAGTGATCTCCCTTTTTTCTTTGTAATCCTAGAGCACTCATTATCTTCACCACTCATTTGGAATTTAACTACCCTCCCAATAAAATCTTGTTTTCCCGTCTCTTATACTGGTTTTTAATTTTTCAGATATTTCCCCAAGTCAATTTTACCATTATGGGCAAAAACAATACTTTGAACAAGAAGTGATATGTTAATATTTTGTATTTAATTTGTGAAATATTTGATTACACACATAAAATTAAATCTCCTCTTTTATGTGTACTGACTCACCGTCTCCTGATTTAGTGTGCCTTAAATGGAAAGTAAACGTTATTGGATCTGAAAATCCATGATAACCAAATTCTGTCCTAATACCCTCAAAATATGCAAATGACACCTTAGTGTACTTTGTCCCAACTTAGGTTGAGAATCCATAAATCATAAGCTATATTCCAGAATCACCTGCTTCCTGAAAAGGGAAAAAATATATATATACACATATACATATGCCCCATTTGTACTCAAGAAACTTTAAGGCAAAACCTCATAGTTGAAACAGGAGACCAGAGAAATAGTGGGCAATGGTCACTAGCCAAAGGACAAGTTAAATGTCACAGGTGCCATTAGCCCAGCAAGTAATGGAACATTCTCTAAAAGGTTACTATGTTCCAAGTGCTATATTAGGTACAGCATGGTATTCTACTCCAGCGCAATCAGAGTAATGAAAACAAAAAGATATACCACAAAGATCAGATCAGAAGAGGTGTGGAAAACAGAAAGGTGACAGAGCAGTAGTAACTGAACCCGCAGAGCTAATGAAGCCCCAACGTAAGTGCCTGCCAAAGGGGACACTAACAAGAAGCCAGCCAATCCACCCCTGGGAACACCAGGAAGGAGAAAGAGCTGGAGAAAAGCACCATGGAAGACAGGGGCAAGGTGCAGGGCTAAAGTCTGTGGGTCTCTCCCCCCGTGTAGGAGACCATGTGTGTGCCCTCTGGAGAAATCTGACTGGAGAGACTCTGCACTCCAAAGCCAAGGCTGGGAAGGGTAATGAGGTGGAGGATGAAAACAGAAGAGTGAGGTTCAAGTTGGCTTGCTCCACAGTCACACAGTGGGTTTCCCAGCCGCCATGGCAGGAGACTGGAGGATTCTTCTCAAGAGAAACTGAAGGAGGACCCAGGGAAAAGATACAGAGATTTGGGATTACCCCCATTTAAAAAGCTGGCTTGCCACCTACAGCAATGCCCACCACGCAACAAAATCCACTCATACCAAACAGCTTCCAACCAATTTTGGGGGTCTCAATCTTAGTAAGAATGAACAACCAAAAATGATCAGACTTGTGAGGAAAGTCTCCAACACCCAACAAAGAAACTAAAATAAACCAATGAAAGGAACCAGAAAACAGATGATTCTGAGAGAAGAAAAAATTAAAAATGAAAATTAATATACTCAGAGAGATAATAATGAAAATAACAATAAGTGCAAAACATTTATGTAGCACCTACCATGCCCCCAGGCACTATTCAAAATGCTTTACACATATTGACTCATTTAATCTTCACCATAACCTATCAGGTAGTACTTCTATTATTCTCATTGCCTAGGTCATGGGTTAGCAAACTACGAACTAAGGGCCAAATCCAGCCTGCTGCCTGAAGAATGATTTTTACATTTCCAAATGGTTGAAAAAAGCCAACAGAATATTCTGTGCCAGGGGGAAACTATATGAAATTAAGATTTCAGTGTCCGTAAAGTTTTATCAGAACACTGTCATGCCCATTTGTTTACATATTGTCTATAGCTGCTTTCGTGATACAACAGCAAAGATGAGTAGTTACTACAGAGACCATATGTGGTGCTCTCATCCCTTTATACTACTACTCAGCACACTGCAAATCTGAACGACACGGTCATAAGTCAGCACTTCAAGTGTCATGCAGTCCCATACTGTGACATTTTTTATTACTACCAGTGGATACCTATAATGTCAAAACAGGAAAGAAGAAAGTAGACTCTAATGTCACACTTTTAAGTCACAGTGGAATATAGATTTTTTTTTCTACCTAATTAGATGTCAAACATCATGTTTATTATGTAATAGCATCATAGCTGTGCCAGAAGAATACAATATAGGAAGATGTTAACAACCAAGCACTCATTACAAAAGTCCAACATGCCCTACCACGCAGCACTCACTCCCAATTCATGAGAGCAATGACCACGAAAATAAGAAAATTTAAAACAAGGCATTTCATCACAGCAGAATGTCTTCCTGGAAATAAAAAAATGAACAATGAGGCTGCAACCAAAGTTTCCGAACAGTTCATCTGTTAACCAAGAAAGGAAAGGCATTTACCAATCATAAGTTAAATTACGTTTGATTACAGCAGCCAAAGAAATATGTCTGGAGAAAATAAACATCTTTAAGACTTATCTTTCAGTGAAAATAGTTGCTCAAAGAATAGTCTGCATGGAACAATTACAACAGCTATGAATATTTTCCCAAAAAGTTAAGAAAATACTAACTCAGTACAACCTGAAATGGAATCTGCTATGATGTATAACAACTCACTGATGGTGGTAAAAATGTGTGGAGCAGAAAAGAGCTTAGCTGGACAAATTTACAAACGTGAAAATGTGAGGTGTTTAAAGCCCATTCAGTCTTCATTGTATCAGCAGGTTCTCTGTAGAAACTATTTGAATCTATCATGTGTTACGGAACCAGTTATAATGGTTAACTTAATTTGTTCTCATGAACTTAACCATCATTAGTTCCATGTAATTTTTGCCAGAAATAGAAGCTGAATATTCTGATATGTCCTACCACACACCAAAAATGGCTTAGCAGTAGTATAGTTTCATGGAAATTTTTCAAGCTCCGAGTTGAGACAAATTTTCCTGAACAAGAAGAACCTCCTTCAATCACTATTACTGAATATTGAGTGACTTTGGAAATTAGATTTTGCTGCAGATTTGATAATATTTCTCATGAATTCAGCCTAAAATTAGAAAGCCAACAACACCTACATGCAAAATTTATACTGAGGTAAAGTCATTTTAAGGATAAGTGGCATTGTTTGAATCACGAGTGACGTCAAGCTGCTGTATACACTTCCCGTGCTGTCGAAAATTCAAACAAGACGCAAGATTTCCAATCTCACACAAATAAGCCGTAGACACATTTTCCAAAATCAAACTGTGGATCCAGCAGCACTTTTTCAGACCTCAATACAAAAGTACTTTCCACACATCAAAAACCATTTAACTGTGCAACAAGGAGCTTCCATGTAACCCTCAGCTGGGAAGTGATCAGTCTGCAATGCAATGATTTGCGAAAGGTAAATATCAGGAAAAGAATCGAACAGAATTCTATAGATGCCGTCCAAGCAATAAATATGCTCTACTAAAACCATACATTCATGGACTGATATCAGTATTCGGTGGTACTTATCTGTGTAAGAAGGTATTCTCAAAGATGAAATACATAAAATCGCATTACAAATCAGCATTAAATATGAACATTTGTAGTCAATTTTGATGATAGGGAATATGAACTTTAAACCCCGATTAAGTAAAACGTGATCTCCTCCCCCCTAAAAAGAGATTTCATTCTTCTCATCAGCAAACCTTTATCACAAAAAAATTGTTCTCAACCGTTATTAGTATTGTATTTTGAATTTCATCAATAAAAAAACGTGTGGAAATTTTTTCTCTCTTGTAATGTAAGTACCTACATAACATCCTTCATTTTGCCTCTTGGCCCACAAAGCCTAAAATATTTATGGTCTGGCCCTGCACACAAAATGTCTGCCAACTCTTGGCCTAGAATAAGCTGAGGCAATGAAAGGTTAAGTGACTTGCCCAAGATTATAGAGACAGCGACACTCCAGGTTTCAAACCCAAGCAGGCTCTTAACCACTAACCACACTGCTTCCATGAACCAAGAACAAGATGTGATAAAAAAGCAAACAATAAAAGAACAAGAAAGGACACCTGAAATTAAAACTAGGATAAAAAACTCAACAGAAAGGAGAGAAGATAAAGGAAACTCCTATAATAAAGAACAAAACACAAATAAATGGAAAACAGGAGGCAGAAAGTTAGAAAATCAAAAGACCCATCTAGAAGGTCTTCATATACTAATAACAGGAGTTCCAAAATGAAAGCATGAACAAACAACGCACTGTCAAGTCAGGAACTGGGAAGGGTCTGAAATTTTCCTCACAGAGACACGAAGCCCCTGGGACAAGGATGAAAAACAGTTCACTGCTCACAGCAACAGCAGTAGCCAGAGTAACATCTTGCATCAGTTTCCTGGGCCCCAATCCCCACAGGTCTTTCAAAGTATTTGGTAAAAATTGGTAATACGTTCACGGAAAAATAAGCAAGGGGGCCGGGGGGCAGGGAAACAAAACAAGGTCAACTCCTCAGCCCAGCCTGAGTGCTATTTACGTGGTCAGAATGGAAACACTGAGCACTACATCAACCACAGTTCTTCTACAGCCGCACTGGAAGGGCTGGAGGAGGGGGAGGAGGAGGAAGAGCACCCCAGCTACCATGACAAGGAGCCAGCAGGTGTTATCTAAAACTGATACAGCACAAAGAGCCACTTAGACTTTATTTATAAACACTGTCAAAAGTAGGTGCCTCTGAGGACCAGAGAGGATGGGTAAGGCAGAGTACTGCTGATTTTCTATAATATGCCTTCTAGTATTATTTATCTTTTCTAACAATATGCAAGTATTACTTTAAGTAGAAAAATTCACTTTTAAATATATTGGAGGGTACTTTACTATTTCACAATCATTGATTCATATAAATAACTCAATGTGCAAATACCAAAGAATAGTGCAGGGTTGAAAAGCAAACTAGCCATACCCAAGCTACATCACAGTATGGTTATGTAAGCACAAGGAGTCCGTCAGTATTTCCTGAGTGCCCACTATGCAGCCAGCACGTCGCTAAGGGCCAAGGTTAAAATGGTGAAGAATGGAATTTATTTACAGTAAGAGACACAGATAAGTCAACATGAAATTATAATATGGCAACTATTCAAGACTCAGTGAAAGCTTCCCAGGGGTCATGCCCTAAAAGTTGAGAACCGAAGAGTAAGAAGGATTGGCCTGGTTGGGTGTGGGGTTCAGAAAATTTTCAAAGCAAAGAGAACAGCATGTGTGAAGGCCTGGGGTTATGACAAAAGCAGGCAGGGCCCATTCAAGAAGTTCAACATGGCTGGAGTAGGGACGGAATCAAAGTCAAAGGCCAGAAAGCAAACTGATGCTTAATGCTTTATGGGGAGACTTACTATAGAGTGTCTTCTACTTTGCCCATTGTAACCGTAAAATCACATACATCCCTAAGTCTTCTAGATGAGTGAACTCTTCCCCATACATTGGTGATTTCAAAATATCTATGTCCACTTCAGAATTGTCTTGTGGGTGCCAGACCATTTATCTAACCACCTGCCATACATCATCATCTGGGTGTCCTAATGGCACCTTAAACTGAACATGCCCAGTACTGAACTTTATATCCTCTCCTGTGCCCTTTTCCAATTTCTTTTTTACACCACCCATTCAGATACACAAGTCCAGAAATCTAAGGGAAGAGAAAGAAAAACAGCTGAGATAAGGAGTGTATATGTTGCCAGATACATAAAAGGATTTTCCTTTAATTCTAACAAGCATATAAAGCAAATATTGGGCCGGCCCCGTGGCCTAGCGGTTAAGCGTGCACGCTTCGCTGCTGGCGGCCTGGGTTCGGATCCCGGGCGTGCACCAATGCACTGCTTGTCAGGCCATGCTGTGGCGGCGTCCCATATAAAGTGGAGGAAGATAGGCACAGATGTTAGCCCAGGGCCAGTCTTCCTCAGCAAAAAGAGGAGGATTGGCATGGATGTTAGCTCAGGGCTGATCTTCCTTAGAGAAAACAAAACAAATAAAGTAAATATTAGCTCTATTTTACAGATGAGAAAACTGAAGCTCAAAAAGGTTGAGTAATATGCCAAAGCACATAAGCAACAAAACTAGGATTCAAACCTAGAGTTTTGGGAAGTGTATATGTTAGTCTGGAGTCCACAGGCAGAGAAACTAATTATGAAGTGTGGTAGAAAATGCCAACTGCCTACCCCAATCCCCGATCTTCCCTCCTTTTTACTATCAGAACTCCAATTTTTGGCTGAGTACATTCCTGTCTGTCCAGCTAAGATACATTTCTAACCTCTCTTGCAGCCAGTATGGTCATATGACTAAGTTCGGATTAATACTGAATTATGTGCAACTTCTAGTACGACTCCTAAAGAGTGGACAGCCACTTCTTTGTCCCTTCCTCCATGGCTAGATGGCTAGAACTCCAGCAGCCATCCTGGACCCAGAAATCAAGGGCCACACTCTAGGGATGATGGAGTAAAAAAGTAGAAAGAGGATGGGCCACTGATGACAACGGACCACCATACCAGCCTGGAATTGCCTACCTCTGGACTTCTTTAATATGAGAAACAAACTATTAACATGTTTAAGTGATGATTTTCCAGATCTCTGTTACTCACAACCAAACCTAATTCTAACCGATACAGGAGGCGCTCACAGTATTCTAAGAGAAAGGTGGAAGGTTGCAAGAGATATTTTGAAGGAAGAATTGTCAAGACTCGGTGACTGACTCATTCTAAAAAAGAAATTTATTATCAGTCATATGACACACAAAAAATTTTTTTAATTCTTACAATGTCCTTATTGGAGAGTTACAGCCACTCTCAGCATCTGCCCCCCTGCTCTTTTTTTTTTTTGTGAGGAAGATCAGCCCCCAGCTAACATCCATGCCCGTCCTCCTCTTTTTGCTGAGGAAGACTGGCCTTGGGCTAACATCCGTGCCCATCCTCCTCCACTTTATGTGGGACGCCGCCACAGCATGGTTTAACAAGCAGTGCGTCAGTGCGCGCCTGGGATCCGAACCCCAGGCCGCCACAGCAGAACGTGCACACTTAACCACTATGCCACTGGGCCGGCCCCTGACCTCTTCTAAATTGAGATATAACTGACATATAACATAGTTTCAGGTGTACAACATAATTATTCAATATATGTACATATTGTGAAATGATCACCACGATAAGTCTAATTAACGTGTATCATCACACACAAATTTTTCTTGTGATGAGCACCTTTAGGATCTACTCTCTTAGTAACTTTCAAATATACAACACAGCATTATCAACTACAGTCACCATGCTGCTCATCACAACCTGAGGAATTATTTATTTTATAATTGGAAGTATGTCCTTTTGATCACTGGAACCCATTTTGCCCACTCCCCCAACCCCTCATCCCGGGCCTGGTGCCTGCATTTTTAAATAACGTGATAAAAATTAGAGAAGACATCAAAAAGTACTAACCAAACTTCTTTAAAGGAATGAAAAAAACCAAAACCTTTTAATAAATAAGACCAATTTGTAAAGTTGTTCTCAACCCTACTAGTTTAGGTTATTTTGTCTAGAAATAAGTAACATGAGGATAACTTACAAACTGTTTACAAGCAGTTTATAAGTAGAAGTTCAGAGCATTAAGCTCCACTAAGAACCTTACCAGGGAAAATAAGCTTAAAGGCAGGAGCAGATATGTGACAATTCCCATTATACTCACTGATACGTGGTACACTAAAACAACACCATCAGAGAGCCAGGACCTTCACACCCATAGACAGTCAAGACCTCGAGAGCTAAGCTAGAAAGTGGAACCCCCCAGGAAGCAGGACACCAAATTAGAGGTCTTGCTGAAAGCCTCTCTACCTCGAAGATTCAGAGTCTTCTCCCCGTCCCAGGAAAGGAGGAGCAGCTACAGCCATCTTGGCCCTCTGCTTTTCAGGCCCACAGCACTCAACCATGCCCAGACGGGTCACAGAAGAAAAATTCAAGAAGGGGCTTCAAGCCCAAGTCGCACAGTAGCTCATTCTTCCTGAAAATTTTCTCTCACTTGAAGAGTCCTCCTGTTGAATTGGGCGGTGCCTCTATCGCCCACTGGGACAGAGTCCCCGCCCTCTCACGCTGGGCAAGGGAACCATCACTGCCCCAGAGCGTCCTATGACTTCAAGTAGCAGTTGAGCATTATATACACTCTGATTACAAGTATACAATACTTAGAAAACGTGAATATGAGAGACGGAAACGGAATACAGAAAAACTTTACATGTTATTACATTGTTTTTATACTTAATGACTTGCAAAGCTCTCATTTTACCAAAGCCTACACTACGACTGTCACAGGTGTTTCCCACATATTTGTTTATAGTCACTGAAAAGGAAAATGGAACAGTCCGCTCTACTCTAACCATTCCCATTATCTACGAAGGGAAAGATGACACATTGCAGTGCACTTGTAGCAGCAAAGGAAATCACCTATTTTCTTAAGTCTCAGCAAAATATGCCAAAACATATTGTGGAAGGCAGAATCATAGCCCCCAAAGATGTCCACATCCTAATCCATGGAGCCTCTGATTCTGTTATATGGCAAAAGGGACTTTGCATAGGTAATTGAGTTAAGGACCTTGAGATGGGGAAATTATCCTGAATTATCCAGGTGGGACTGATCTAATCACACGGGTCCTTAAAAATGGAGAGCTTTTCCCAGCTGTGTCTGAGATTGACTACAGAAAAAGGGTCAGAGAGACACAACGTTGCTGGGTTTGAAGATGGAGCCACAAGCCAAGGAATGCAGCAGCCTCTAGAAGCTGGAAGAGGCAAGCAAACAGATTCTCCCCTAGAAACCTCCAGAAAGGAACAGTCTTGCTGACACACTGATGTTAGCTCAGTGAGACCCATTTCGAACTTCTAAAATACAGAATTATAAAATAATAAATTTGTGTTATTTAAAGCTACTAAATATGTGGTAATTTGTTACAGGAGTCATAGAAAACTAATACATACACATTAAACAACTTCTAACAGTACGTGTAATTATCTAGAGGAAAAAAGCATAATCAAATTGCCCAAATATTTAGAGCATTATGAAACATAATAGTTATTTGTGCATGTTGCAGTACATTTCACTTCAATTTTTCTCCTACCCTCACAAAACTCCATCCATTAAAAAGCCAGCCAGTGACAATTCTTCAAACTTTTTGTAGAAAGATGAACCACATTAACCAAGAAAATGGAACCGTCAGGATAGCAAGATCAACTAGAAAAATCAGGAAACGACTATACTGTATTTTTCAGAGTCAAACATCAAAGTGTTTGCACTGCTTATTTCCCTTATATCAAATGGATACATTTAAAAAAAATAAGTCCTTCTAGATATTGATGATATTAAGAGCTTACTATTAATATTTTTAGGTGTGATAATGGTATTGTGGGTATATTAAAAAGAAAATGACTCAATCTTCTACAGACGTATACTGAAATAATTACAAATGAAGTGTATTCCTATGATCTGCTTTAAAATAATTAGCAGGGGGATAGGAATGAATAGAGGTATAGATGAAACTAAATTAGCCTGAGTTACTAATTGTTGGAACTGGGTAACGGGTACAGGGAGGTATATTATATTATTCCACTGTTTGAATTTTCTATATTTAAAAGGTACAAAAACAAAAGTCCTTAACCTATCTACCATAAAATATAAACTTAATATATTTAATAGTTGAATTTCCTTCCTGTAATATTGCCCCACCTCAATTCTCTGCCACTTAATCCACCTGCAACTGATAAATTTCGTCAATTATCCTTTAATCCCCACCTAATTTTGCCCTACTTACTAATCTTATGAGCTTAAGCAAGTCTTTAACCTCTAACAGACTGGTTCTTCATCTGCAGAATGGGAATATTTATACTTGCCCACTCTCTCTGAGTTGCCAAGAGAATTATCTAAGATAAAAACCACAAAGCAGGGTCCGGCCCATGGCTTAGCGGTTAGGTGCTTGAGCTCCGCTGCTGGCAGCCCGGGTTCGTATCCCAGGCACGCACCGATGCATCACTTCTCCGGCCATGCTGAGGCCGCATCCCACATACAGCAACTAGAAGGATGTGCAACTATGACATACAACTATCTACTGGGGCTCTGGGGAAAAAAATAAATAAATAAAAAAAATTTTTTTAAAAACCCACAAAGCAGGATAATCATTCTAGAAATCTATATATTTATAAACGTCATGCTCAGCAGCAACCATTCACCTATTCCTATAGATTCTCTTCCCTTCTACCTCCAGTTCCTCCCTCAACTCATTAGCCCAAACGCCTGGGTTCCTCTGTAAGGTTACACTCCTCTCCACAGCCTCCACTCCCCATGTTTTCACACCTGCCAGTACAGCACTTTCTCCCTACACACCTCTCCCTCCAACTTCCCCTCTCCCCTTTCAAGGATCGCACTCCATCCAACCCCCTAAAGCCCCCTTTGCTGGCCCTATTACAATCATCCCATCACTTCTCTTCAGTCCTTTCATCCCATCAGCTTTATCAACCCACTACCCTCAATCCCCACTACTGCCCCCAGTTCACAAACGCCTGGGCTAACTTCCCACCTTTTACCCTTCAGTTAAAACACAACTGCTAGTAGCCAGAGGGTGGGGGAGGGGAGAATGAGTGACTGCTAACGGGTACAGGTTTCTTTTTTGGGTGATAATGTTCTGGAATTAGACAGTTGCACAACCCTGTGAATATGCTAAAAACCATTGAGTTGTACTTTAATTGAACTTTTAAATGGTGAATTTTACAGTATGTGAATTATATCTCAATAAAAAAGTCTATGTCCAAAAAAACAACACTATTGCTCACCCTGCCCATCACACGCCCATTTGTCAAACCAACATCGCTCTAATTCCCGAAGAATCGACCGCTCGTCGGTATCCCCCCAGTTCTCAACACCACACTCGGACGGAGGTCCCTCTCACTCTCTGGATCAACACTCCCTCTCACCCCTCGGCTCTAAGTGCCAGTGTACCCGAGAAAGGGGGGAGCGGGGAGATTAAGACAGCTCTCGCGGTTCAGGCACAGCCCTCCAGGGTGGCCCCGTCCCCCACTGGCAGGAAGGGACCCTTCTCCCCCGCCCTGAGGGAGCGGCCCCTCAGTTCCCGGCGCTGACCAGGGGAGGGGAAGGGAGGGGGGGGTCCCCCAACCCGCCCTGACAAGGGGCGGGGGCCTGCCGGGCGCCCAGGGCCGCGCTGCTGGGGGCGGCACCACAGCCCACCTGTCTCAGCCGGGGGGAGATCCGCTTCCAGCTCGCTGACCGACGAGCGGGTGGCGGAGGACGATCAGGAGAAGCCGTGGTCGCCGCCGGAGCCCGAGTGCGCACGCCTGCTCAAGCCTCCATGTTTCCACGTCTCTGCGGCTGCGGCTGCGGCTGCGGCTCCGGCTCCGGCTCCCGACCGGGCCGCGTCGCTGCAGAAGCCAGGAGGCGGAGAGAGAAGGGGGAAGTAGCCGAGAACGCGGCTACGGACCGAACAGGCCGGCGCGCTCCAGCCGGCGGTCACGTGGCACGCGGCGCGAGGCCTTCTGGGAAATGTAGTCCTTCGCGCGTTACTGGTTTCTCCACCCCCTAGCGCCTCCAGGGCAACGGCCAAGCCACAAGGCAAAATCCAGGAGACGCAAAACCCTCCGGTTTCCGGTGCTGGAGTCTTGGCTTACCCTACACCACTCATTCTGGTAGCTTAACTTTATTAAGGCCCCTGTTCATTCCAACTCAATAACCATCCCAAAGTCAAGCAGTTCCTTGTAGGGCTCTGAAGAATTGGGAAATAGGAAACTACTGTTTGATGGAAGCAGCTAGCAGGTCTAGAACCGCCTGCAATATTGTCAGAAAGGACAGGTCACACAGGAAAGAGTATCAGGGTGGTGTAGTGGCAAAAGTATGGAATTTGAAGTCAAATGAGCTGAGGTTACCAAATTGACGTCCTTGAGCTCTTAGTTCACCTCTCCCAGCCGGTTTCCTCATCTAAAATGTATACAAGATGGTGATGACTTCCCATACAGGACTATCTGTGTGCTGTACACTGTGATCTTATTTCTCCAAATTATGCTATGAGATAGATATCACTGTTATTTCAGTTATAGAGTCAATATATGGTAATGTACTCTGAAAAGTACTATACAAATCCTAGATATACTTTTCCAGATCTATTGCTGATAAATTCTCTGAGTTTGCAGGATTATTACAGGAAAACATACTAAAACACAAGATACCTGGGAGCCTAGCTAAAAAGAGGTGGGCACTTCTATGCAGTCATTCTAATGCTATGGATACATGTTCATGATCTATTGAGTGGAAACAGTATGTATAGTATTATCCAATTTTCGTAAATGAATTATATTTATAATGCCCGTGTATATATGCCCTGGGAGAAAAAAAGTTTAAAAGAATACTAACAATTACTAACTTTGGGGAATGAGATCATGTATGGTTAAAATTAGTTTCTCCCTATGTGCTTCCTAATTTTTCTGCAATGAATATGAATTACATATATTTTATTTTAAAATTATAGCAAAAAGAGAGGCACCAAAATCAAACTCAAAGTACATTATAATTTTGCCTGTACCAAAAATTACACCCTCTACCTGCCCCAAAATGACCTAGCAACTATTGTGAGCCCTTCAGAACGGGCTTTTTATGGGGCTGGCCTGGTGGTGCAAGCAGTTAGGTGTGTGTGCTCCGCTGTGGCAGCCCTGGGTTCACTGGTTCGGATCCCGGGGTCACTGGTTCGGATCCTGGGCATGCACTGATCCGAATATGTCAAACCATGCTGTGGCGGCGTCCCATATAAAGTGGAGGAAGGTGGGCATGGATGTTAGCCCAGGGCCAGTCTTCCTCAGCAAAAACATGAGGATTGGCAGATGTTAGCTCAGGGCCGATCTTCCTCACACACACAAAAAAAAAAAACAGAAAAGAAAAGAACTGGCTTTATAGCCAAGAAGCAGCTTATTCTCCTTTGAGGCAATCCTGTTTTGATTGGTTGAATACATGACAGCACACTCATCCAACAGAACAGTGCACCTTTCAAAAGAATGATGTAGAAAGTTATTTAATGACTTGGAAAACACTTCACAACAGATTAAGTGAAATTAAGTTTAACAAACAATATGTAAAACATAATTCCAATTTATTTAAAAGCCTGAAAAGTAGAATTGGGCTTGGAAGGTAACTTTTATTTTTCAATTTTTACACACTTGTACCTTTGAATGTATACATATATTGAAACATATATGTATATTTTGATATATGTAATATATATGTAATTGGACCTTATTCTCACAACCTTGTGAGTAATGTATTATTGTCTGCATTTTACCCATGAGAAAACATAATATAGAGTAGTTTGGGGTTGTTTTTAAGTTATTGAAGGTTAAACAACTAGGTTCCTCAGACCGCCAAGTGTTCACCTTCTAATATAAACAACATATAACAGCAAAGTTCAAGGAGAATGGATTTTTGTGGTCGCTTTATGGTGATTTAATTGTGAAATTGAATTTTTATGGTAAAAGAGAGGTGGTGGTGGAAAGAGAGACTATAGATTAGAATTGAACTTTAAGACTCTGTGGCTAAAAAGAGTCTCCTGGTGTCTCTGGAATTCAGGAAATCCCTGTTGGAAAGCCAAGCGTTCTGGCCAGAGACAAGATCCAAAACTGGCAAAAATATACAGCCAATTTACCAGATGAGAAAATCAAGATTCAAAATTCTTTCAACTAACTCCAATGGCAAATAAACCAAAAAGATCTGAATGAAATTTAAAAGAGAGAACTCTAAAGTTCAAATGAAATTTAAAAGAGAGAACAATATAAGTGGGTGTAAATACCCACTTATAACAAGAGAAATTTAGGGCCGCCCCGTGGCTTAGCGGTTAAGTGCGCGCGCTCTGCTGCTGACGGCCCAGGCCGGGATCCCGGGCACGCACCGAGGCAGCGCTTTTCCGGCCATGCTGAGGCCGCATCCCACATGCAGCAACTAGAAGGATGTGCAGCTATGAAATACAACTATCTACTGGGGCTTTGGGGGGGGGGTGGGGAAACACAAGAGAAATTCACATTAAAGCTCCTTTGGAATGTCATCTCCTAAATCAGATTGGTGGACATCAGAAAGTTTGATAACACACTGTTGGCAAAGGTGTGGGGATACAGGCACTCATACG
This sequence comes from Ceratotherium simum simum, assembly GCF_057802395.1. Lineage (NCBI taxonomy): Eukaryota > Metazoa > Chordata > Mammalia > Perissodactyla > Rhinocerotidae > Ceratotherium > Ceratotherium simum. Next base: position 38,460,996 of record NC_141913.1, read on the forward strand.
TGCTGATGGGCATGTACAGCAGCACAACCAACAGTTTGACAATATTTTCAAAATTATAAATACACATACCCTTTGACGCTGCAACATACACTTTTATATTTTACAAATATGAGTGCACACAAGTGAAATAACGTACCTACAAAGATATTTACTACAGCATTTTTTTGGTAATTAAAAAAAAAATTGACCATCTTAGTCATTTTTAAGTGTCCAGTTCAGTGGCATTAAGTACATTCATCACCACCATCCAACTCCAGAATGCTTTTCATCTTGCAAAACTGAAACTCTGTACCTATAAAACAATAACTCCCTATTCTCCCCCTCCCCAACCCCTAGCCACATCATTCTATTTTCTGTCCCTATGAATTTTACTACTCTAGGTACCCCATATAAGTGGAATCATACAGTATTTGTCTTTTTGTGACTGGCTTATTTCACTTAGCATAATGTCTTCAGGGTTCATCCATGTTGTGACATGTTAGAATTTCCTTTCTGACATATTCCATTGTGTATATATATACACACACACACACATATACATATATACATATCCATTGTGTATATATACACATATAAATCATATATAATATATGATATATATAATGTATATACATAATGTGGTACATATGTTATATATATATATTTTATATACACTTTGCTTATCCCTTCATCCATCAATGGAACCTTGGGTTGTTTCCACATTTTAACTATTGTGAATAATGCTGCTATGAACATGGGTATACAAGTATCTCTTGGAGACTCTGCTTTCAGTTCTTTTGTGTATATACCCAGAAGTGAAATTGCTGGATCATATGGTAATTCTATTTTTAATTTTTTGAGGAACAGCCATACTGTTTGCCACAGTGGCAGTACCATTTTACATTCTCACTAACAGTGCAGGAGGGTTCCAATTTCTTCACATCCTCACCAACACTTCTTATTTTCTGTTTGTTTGTTTGTTTTTATAGTAGCCATCCTAATGAGTGTGAGGTGGTATCACATTGTAGTTTTGATTTGCTTTTCCCTAACAATTAGTAATGTTGAGCATCTTTTCATGTGCTTATTTGCCGTTTGTATATCTTCTTTGGAGAAATGTCTGTTCAAGTCCTTTGCTCATTTTTTATCAGGTTGTTTTTGTTTTTGTTGTTGAGTTTTAGGAGTTCATTATATATTTTGGATATTAATCCCTTATCAGATATATGATTTGCAAGTATTTTCTCCCATTCTGTGGATTGCCTTTTTACTCAGTTAATAGTGTCTTTTGATGCACAAAAGTTGTTATTTTTCATAAAGTCCAGTTTGTCTCTTTTTTCTTTTATTGCTTGTGCCTTTAATGTCATATCCAAGAAATCGTTGCCAAGCCCAATGTTATGAAACTGTTTCCCTATATTTTCTTCTAAGAGTTTTATAGGCTTAGCTCTTACGTTTAGGTCTTTGATCCATTTTGAGTTGATTTTTCTAATGGTGTTAGATAAGGGTCCAACTTCATTCTTTTGCATGTGGATATCCAGTTTTCCCAGCACCATTTGTTGAAAAGACAGCTCTTGTCAAAAATCATTCAACCATATGTACAAAGGTTTATTTCCTAGCTCTCTATTCTGTTCCATTGGTCTATATGTTTATCTATGTGCTAGTACCACACTGTTTTGATTACTTTAGCTTTGTAGTAAGTTTTGAAGTCAGAAAATGTGAGTCCTCCAACTTTGTCCTTCTTTTTCAAGATTGTTTTGTCTATTTGAGGTCTCTTGAGAGTCCATGTGAATTTTAGGATAGGTTTTTCTATTTCTGCAAAAAACATCATTGGGGTTTTGATAGGGATTACATTGAATTTGTAGGTCACTTTTGGTAATATTGACATCTTAATGATATTAAGTCTGGGGCCAGCCCCGTAGCGTAGCGGTTAAATGCATGCGCTCTGCTGCTGGTGGCCCCGGTTCGGATCCCGGGCGCACACTGACACACCGCTTGTCAGGCCATGCTGTGGTGGTGTCCCACATAAAGTGGAGGAAGATGGGCGAGGATGTTAGCTCAGGGCCAGTCTTCCTCAGCAAAAAAGAGCAGAATTGGCATGGATGTTAGCTCAGGGCTGATCCTCCTCACACACACACAAAAAATAATAATAATAATATTAAGTCTTCCAACTCATGACGATAGGATGTCTTTCCCATAATAAATAATGTCTTCTTTAATTTCTTCCAGTAATGTTTTTAGTTTTCATTGTATAAGTTTCACTTCCTTGGTTAAGTTAATTCCTAAACATTTTATTCTTTTTGATGCTATACCAAATGGAATTGTTTTCTTAATTTCCTTTTCAAATTGTTCATTGTTCATGTATAGAAATGTAACTGATTTTTGTGTATTGATTTTGTATCCTCCTACTTTGTTGAGTTCATTAATTAGTTCTAACTGATTTTTTATGGAATCTTTAGGGTTTTCTACATATAAGATCATATCATCTGTGAACAGAGATCATTTTACTTCTTCCTTTCTAATTTGAATAGCTTTTATTTCTTTTTCTTTCCTAATTGCTCTGGCTAGGACTTCCAGTACTATGTTGAATTGATGGGGCAAAAATAGGCATCTTTACCTTGTTCCTAATCTTAGATGTTTGCTGTGGAATTTTAATATGTGGCTTTTATTACGTTGAGGTAGTTTCCTTCTATTCCTAGTTTATTGAGCAGTTTTATCCTAAAAGGGCTTTGAATTTTGTCAAATGATTTTTCTGCATCAATTGAGATGAACATGTAGGTTTTTCCCCTTAATTCTATTAGTGTGGTGTATTACATTGGGCAATTTTTGTATGCTGAACCACCCTTGCATTCCAGGAATAAAGCCAACTTGGTTGTGGTGCATAATCCTTTTAATACACTGCCGAATTTAGTTTGCTGGTATTTTTTTGAGAATTTTTGCATCTATATACATCAAAGATATTGGTTGGTAGGTTTATTTTTTTCTTTTTTGTTTAGTTGTAATGGCTGTAGTATTAGGGCAATGCTGGTCTCATAGAATGAGTTAGGAAGTGTTCCTTCCTCTTCAAATTTTTGGGAAAAGTTTATGATTAGTGTTAGTTCTGTAAATGTTTGGTAGAATTCACTTGTGAAGCCATCGGGTCCAGGGCTTTTCTTTGTTGTGATATTTTTGATTACAGATTCAATCCATTTACTAGTTATTGATCTATTCAGGATATATATTTCTTCATGATTCAGTCTTGGTAGGTTTTGTGTTTCTAGAAATTTTTTTATTTTATCTAGGTTATCCATTTTGTTGGTGTACAATTGTTCATAGCACTCTCTTATAATCTTTTTTATTTCCACAGCATGAATAGTAATATCCCCACTTTATTTCTGATTTTAGTAATTTGAGTCTTCTTGCTCTTTTTCTTAGTCAGTCTAGCTAAAGATTTGTCAATTTTGCTGATCTTTTCAAAAAAACCACCTTTTGGTTTCATTGGTTTTCTCTATCATTTTTCTATTCTCTATTTTATTTACCTCGGCTATAATCTTTACTATTTCCTTCCTTCTGTTAACTTTGGGTTTAGTTTGTTCTTCATTTTCTAGTTATTTAAGTTGTAAAATTAAGTTATTGATTTGAGATCTTTCTTCTTTTTTAATGTAAACATTTATAGCTATAAATTTCCCCCTTAGCAATGCTTTCACTATGTCCCATAAGTTTTGGAATGTTGTGTTTTTATTTTCATTTGTCTCAAGGTATTTTCTAATTTCTCTTGTGATTTCTTCTTTGATCCACTGGTTGTTTAAGAGTGTGTTATTTAATTTCCAAAAATTTGTAAATTTTCGAGTTTTCCTTCTCTTGTTGATTTCTAACTTCCATTGTGGTCAGAGAAGATACTTTATATGATATCTATCTTTAAATCTATTGAGACTTAATTTGTGGCTTAACATGTGGTCTATTCTGGAGAATGTCCCAGGTGCACTTGAGAAGAATGTTGTTGTTGGGTAGAGTGTTCTGTATGTCTGTTAGAGCTTATTGCGTTGTTCAAGTCATCTATTTCCTTATCTTCTGTCTGGTTGTTATATCCATTATTGAGAGTGGGGTATTATGGTAGAACTATTTCTCCATTCAATTCTGTCCATTTTTGCTTCATATATTTTGCCTTTTTATTTTATTTTTTTTCCCCCAAAGCCCCAGATAGTTGTATGTCATAGATGCACATCCTTCTAGTTGCTGTACATGGGACGTGACCTCAGCATGGCCGGAGAAGCGGTACGTTGGTGCACGCCCGGGATCCGAACCCCGGCCGCCAGCAGCGGAGTGCGTGCACTTAACCGCCAAGCCACGGGGCCGGCTCTACTTCATATGTTTTGATGGTCTGTTATTAGGTGTGACTACAGTATTTTTTTGTAATATTAAAAGACAGAAAACATCCTGGTATCCACTGATCTTCAAGACCTACATATTCTTTTTAAGATATACTTTTTTTTTTTTCCCCCCAAAGCCCCAGTAGATAGTTGTGTGTCATAGCTGCACATCCTTCTAGTTGCTGTATGTGGGACGCGGCCTCAGCATGGCCGGAGAAGCAGCGCGTCGGTGCGCGCCCGGGATCTGAACTGGACTGCCAGCAGTGGAGCGCGCGCACTTAACCACCAAGCCACGGGGCCGGCCCTAAGATATACTTTTAATTGAAAAAAAAATGAAAAACTGCATACTGTCTGTTACTTTTGTCTAAAAAAAAGAGAAAGTAAAATACATAAATATGTATGTATTTGCTTCTGCAATTCAGAGAATATCTCTGGAAGGATAAAAAAGATACTAGTAACCTTGACTGCCTCCTAGGAGGGGAACTAGGTGCCTGGGAACCAGGGTGAGAGGAAGAAATCTTGTGTGCACTCTTGCACCTTAGAAATTTTGTGCCTAGTGAACATATCACCTATTCAAAAAATAAGTATAATTAAAAATTTTTAAATGCTGCAGACTGAAAATAAAAAATTGGATGGAGCATGTTTCAAATAAAAAGGACCCTAAAAGGTATTAGATGACTGTAAACTCAGTGAGTAGAGCAGGCTACTAAAAGAGCTTGCTTGTTCTGGAAAGTTCAGTTCAGATATGATGTAGTAAAAGGGAAAGAGCAGGGGATAAGTATTCGTTTGTTAGAATCACACCCGCGGGCCGGCCCTGTGGCTTGGTGGTTAAGTGCGCGCGCGCTGCAATGCTGGTGGCCCGGGTTCGGATCCCGGGTGCGCATTGAGGCACCACTTCTCCGTCCATCCTGAGGCCGAGTCCCACATACAGCAACTAGAAGGATGTGCAGCTATGACATACAACTATCTACTGGGGCTTTGGGGGGAAAAATAAAATAAATAAAATCTTTAAAAAAAAAAAAAAAAAGAATCACACCCGCCCGTCTATTGGTCGTCATACTGTGGTGGCTACTATGATGCTGAAAGCTATGCCACCGGTAGTATTTCAAATACCAGCGGGGTCACCCATGGTTTCAGCAGGTGGACAGGTTTCAGCAGAGCTTCCAGACTAATACAGACTAGGGAAAAGGATCTGGCCACCCACTTCCAAAAAAATCAGCTACGAAAACCCCAAGAATAGCAGCGAAGCATTGTCTGATATAGTGCTGGAAGGTGAGAAGATGGCACAGAAAGACTGAGCAGAGTTCTGCTGGGCTGTACACGGGGTTGCTAGGAGTTGGAATCAACCTGATGGCACTAACAACAAAGTTTTTTTTATACATTTCTTCCTAAAAATATTTAAGATGACTTGCAAACACATGAAATACACAAAATTGCAACATTAACGACAGGGGGAAAGTAAGGGGTAGGGGCATAAAGGGGAGCCACATGGGTAGACCAGGTGTCTTTCAAGACCTCCGAGGCTGAGCTTTTCATAACTGCTGGTATACAGTGTCTAGAGTGCAGCTTTTCTGTGTCTAGGATTGAGTACAGACTTCATATGTGAATACAGTCTTCACCTCGAGGGGGCTGACTCTCTTTTTAGAACCTAAACGGCCAAAAAGAACCTCTGCCTAACAGAAGGCCACTTAATAAGCAAGATCAAGACTAATTCGAGATTATTGTTCCAATCCTGTTCCAAGAACAGTGCTCAGTTTTCCAACTTCTCTGAGAAAGAAGAACAGACTGTGCAGTTAGACTTGTGTTTGAATTTTGTTTCCATAATTATGAGCTGAATGATTTGGGGAAAGCTACCATTTTAGTCAGTTCTTAGTTAGCTGCCATAACAGAATACACAGACTGGGTGGCTTAAACAACAGACGTTTATTTCTCATAATTCTGGATGTTGGGAAGTACAAGGTCAATGCGCTGGCAGATCTGGTGTCTGGTGAAAGCCCTCTTCCTGGTTTGCAGACAGTGTCTTTTCATTGCATCCTCACATGGTGGAGAAAGAGAGGTCTAGACTCTTTCTCCTGATAAAGACACTAATCCCATCATGGGGACTCTACCCTCATATGCCATCTAAACCTAATTACCTCCAAAAGGCCCCATCTCCTAATACCATCCCATTGGAGGTTAGAGTTTCAATATATGAATTTTGGGGGAACACAAACATGCAGTCCATAACTTAAGAGCTACTTAACCTCTCTGAGCCTAGTTTTCTTCTCTGTTAAATGGAGACAGTAATACCCACTCCATACCTCATAGTCGCTGTGAGAATTAAATTAAATAATGCCTGTAGCATGCTTTTTCAATAAATTTTGGTTCACCAGCACAATCCACATGGTAATGAACTCACATGTTTTAGTTGTCAGTTTCTGGATGCTCCTCCTCAAGGGGTATAGATTAATCCAAACTAGATTAGCCGGGGAATTGGGATGGTGGGAGGTCTGGAGATCATGTCAGATGTAGAATGGCTGATGGAACTGAGTATGCACAACTACATTAAGAGAAGACTTGAGATAAATACGATAACTGTTCTCAGGGGGCGTGATCAGACGTCTTTTGTGTTGTGCCAGGGAACCAAATTAGGACCAAAGCTTTGAAGTTACAGGATGCAGATTTCAGCACCATGTAAGAACTTGATATTTACACTATTGGCTGTTTGCTATGGTTTATGCACTGCTATTTTATTTAAATCTCCAAACAATCCTATGAGAAAGGGTTGGTGTAGAGAGCTATGTACTGACTAGGAAAGCACTTCACCATAGGTTGTTAAGTGAACGTAAGCTTACTAGTCGCGAAATGGTCTACCTGGAATAAAAATGAGGCTCCAATCCCTACATGTGTTCAAGCAGAGGATGGCCGAACAGGTAGTCAAATAAAATTACAACTGAGAGGGCCGGCCCTGTGGCTTAGCGGTTAAGTGCACGCGCTCCGCTGCTGGCGGCCTGGGTTCGGATCCCGGGCGCGCACAGACGCACTGCTTCTCTGGCCATGCTGAGGCTGCGTCCCACATACAGCAACTAGAAGGATGTGCAGCTATGACATACAACTATCTACTGGGGCTTTGGGGGAAAAAAATAAATAAATAAAATTAAAAAAAAAATTACAACTGAGAAAAGACGTTGGCAATTAACCAAGTCCCTGTATTCTAGAGATGAGGAACTGAGTCTTAGGGACATGAGAGGATCTGGACAAAGACACACAGCCAGTAAGCTGTGCAGATGACTGGACTGAGCAGGCTCCAGGACTAGTGTCTTCCAAGTCCTCACCTGATGCTATGTAACGAGTCCCCTGCAATGCCAGCTGTTAGCAGTCAGAGTAAGACACTGCTGCAGATAAGGTTGAATGCTCAGAAGACAGTGACTCCACAAGTCTGGGGTGTCACCTGCCTGGCAGACCGAGACGCTACCAATTAGTTCTCCAATCCCTCCTGCCTGCAGGAGAGCCCAGCTATATATACATCTACATCTACAGAGTCCCCTTTCATCTTTCCTTATCCTGAGCCCTAAGGCTAAGTCTTGGGTGAAAGCCACTGGGCCCGCCAGACCATTACATTTCCTGACAGCTTTCTTCCTGGGAGGAGCTGTCCACCAGTGCTGCTGGAGGAAGCTAGGGGAGGGGGCATTGTACAGCTGTCACTGTCTCCTTCCCGCTAGGGACAAATTAGGATGAGTCACAAACTAATATTAGTTAATGATGTTTGAAAACACCTACCAATGCCAGGCACTGTTCTAAAAGTTTCAGGTATATTAACTCACTTAATAGTCCTTCTGACCCTCCAGAGTAGGTACTTATTTATCATCCCCATTTTACAGCACCAAGTTAAATAAACTTCCCAGCATCACAAAGCGAGCAAATGGTGATTCAAAGGCAGTCAGTCCGGCTGCAAAGCCTGCTCTCACTCACTGGAAAAGGCCATTTCAGAGCTCTTTTGCCAATACCATTAGTGTGTGAACATCCATACTGACTTCCCGGAGTTATTTTGTCTTTCCAAAAAAAAAAAAGCGCTATAATACCCAGGTATGTTAGTTTACTAGGGCCACAGAGTACCACGAACTGGGTGGTTTAAGCAACAGAAATTTATCATCTCATAGCTCTGGAGGCCAGAAGTCCAAAATCAAGGAGTTGGCAGGGTTGGTTCCTTCTGAGCCTGAGAGGGAGAATCTGTTCTATGCCTCTCGCCTAGCATCTGGTGGTTTCCTGGCAATCTTTGGCATTCCTTAGCCTGTAGAAGAATCACCCCGAGTTCTGCAGTCATCTTCTCATGGTGTCCTCCCTGTGTGCAGGCACACAGTTTCAAATCTTCCCTGGATTAGTTGTTTGTAGACCTCCGAGGAGGTGGTCAGATTTATTTATTGGTCCAATGAACCAAATTAGGTAAAAATTGTTTTCACATACACTAGAGCATGTTTTATAGAAGGATGCAATTATACAACAACGAGACTGCTGGTCTCATTAGACACAGTGAATCTTCCAGAAGCCAGCAGCACGAGCCTAAAGGACTTACGACCTAGTCTGTGCTATCCCACCACTGTGTGGAGAATAGGGATGGGGATATCCAGAGAACAGAGCATGGAAAAGCAGTGACCCAAACCTCCTCTGTCACCAGTGTCAGAGTGGTGGCTTAACTGTTGGACGAGGTCATTGAAACTGCCCTTTAAAGTGCTACTAAAATGTCAGGGGGAGAGATTCAAGTAATTTGTTGATTTAGCATTTGGTGACTTCTAATTGTCCTGCAATTTTTAAAGATTTAGTTCCAAAACATTTAGCAAACATATCCCCCAAGGCACTGTGGAAGATGGCTGTCTACAAGGAGCTCACCATCCTGTGAAAGACACAACAGGTACCCACCTATCTGTAGTGCAAGGTCACCTGGAGGGAAATTGTTGCAAGGAGGCTGCAGGGCACAGGGGCAGGAGACCCCCATGAAGGGGAGAAAGGGAAGGCTTCCCAGAGGTTGTGGTATATAAATGGTGGCTAAAAGTGTTCTGTTGTCAATTTCCAACGGGGTGGGGCGTGGTTCCCTGACACCACCAAGCAATTCTCTGAGACTAGCTGGGTGTCTACAATTCAACTCAATTCTGACACTATCTACCTGGCAATAGCATCAGATTCCACAGGTTAAGGCCTCAGTCCACAAGACTGCCCTCCACTTCAGATGCCAATTGCAAATTTAGGTTGTCACCTGTACTTCTGACTAATTGGCTATAAATCAGAGGTTCCCATGACACCCTCCTTGGGATTGATTAATTTGCTAGAGCAACACAGAACTCAGGAAACCAGCTTACTCACTAGATTATCGGTTTATTATAAAAGGATATAACTCAGGAACAGCCAGATGGAAGAGAGGCACATGGCAAGGTACGGGGAAAAGAAGTGGAGCTTCCTTGCTCTCTGAATGCACCCTTCTCTCCAAATCTCCACGTGTTCACCAACCCAGAAGCTCTCCAAAACCTGTCTTTTAGGGTAGTCATGGAGGCTTCACTACATAGTCATGATTGGTTAAATCGTTGGCCTTTGGGGATTGATTCAACCTCCAGCCCCACTCCCTTCCTTGGAGGTCAGGGAAATGGGACTGAAAGTTCTAACTCTCTAATCACATGGTTGATTCTCCTGGCAACCAGCCACCATCCTTAGGTACGGATCAGGTCACCTCATTAACATAACAAAAGACACCCTTATTGCTCTATTCACTTAAGAAATTCCAAGAGTTTTAGGAGCTCTGTGCCAGAAACAAGGACAAAGACCAAATACATATATCATATTATAAATCACAATATCACAGGAACCAACCCATCACAGTTTCCACTACCTCAAAAGGTGGCAATGAACCCCAAATAGCACACAGCCCTTCTCTATTAAAGACTATCAGAAGATACAATTTCCTAAAAAAGAAGTGGTAAGTGAGAGATTTACAAAGGATAGAGGGTTTTCTTTTGACACAATCATCAGAATTAAAAGAGCATGGGGACAGGGAGGTAAGGAAGAGCTTTTTACTTTTTACAATACACATACACTTCTGAATTATAATTTTTTGAAAGAATATTCATGATTTGTTCCATAAATGTTTATTGAGTATCTATTCTGGGCCAGGTACTGTTATAGGTGGTGGGAATTCCGCATGTACTATTCTTATAATAAAAATTAAAATATGAACATTGAGAATAGATAACAGATGACTAGTGATGGTGTTCAGGGCAGGCCGCCCGAAGATGCGCCACTCTGGTATGCAGATTATTTTGAGCTGAAGGCAATAAAGGCTCAGATGACTCACCAAGAACATTTGAGTTTCCCCTCGCAAACTGTCTAAAGAATTTAACATAGAAGACCTGTTCCAGGAAGGAGCCACTACCATATGATGGCTGTACTGTAATGTAGAATAGATGCTGTGATAGAAAAGGCACCAACAATCCCATCTTATCAAAAATTCTGTCTCTCCCAGGCCACATTCTCTAGGTGGCCCTGAAAAGAGTTGTCAGACAAACATTTGCATTTCCCTCTCCATGAGAATTGTCTTCTTCCCCTCTGAAATCCCAAACCACTACCCCCCCCACACACCCTCCTCATCTTTAGCTGAAAATACTCAAGCGAGCAGCTGAGTCAGAATGATGAGTTGCTCAGTTTATGAGTTTCTCCCATGTATACACGTTATTAAACTTTGTTTGATTTTCTCCTGCTAACCTGCCTTTTTAATTATTTGGCCAGCCATACAAACTTTAAGGGAAAGGATGGAAGGGGATTCTCCCTCTTCCCCAACACTAGGCTTTGAAAAGATTGTTCATATGTTAATTTCATCTCTTTTTCTCTTTTTTTTTTTTGGTGAGGAAGATTCCCCCTGAGCTAACATCCATTGCCAATCTTCCTCTTCTTTTTTTCATTTTTTTGTGAGGAAGGTTAGCCCTAAGCTAACATCCATTGCCAATGCTCCTCTTTTTGCTGAGGAAGATTGGCCCTGGGCTAACATCCATGCCCATCTTCTACTTTATATGGGATGCCACCACACCATGGCTTGACAAGCGGTGCGTTGGTCAGCACGTGGGATCCGAACCTGCAAACCCCAGGCTGCTGAAGCAGAGTGCACAAACTTAACCGCTACACCACCAGGATGGCTCCCTTTTTTTTTTTTTTGCCTCAAGGAAGATTAGCCCTGAGCTAACACCTGTGCCAATCTTCCTCTACTTTGTATATGGGATGCCTCCACAGCATGGCTGGTGAGTGGAGTAGGTCTGTGCCCAGATGGGAACCCACAAACCTGGGCCGCCAAAGCAGAGCACGTGGAACTTTAACCACTCGGCCATGGGGCTGGCCCCATAATTTCATTTCTTTTCCTTAAGATTGTTTAAAGTCTATCTTCAAAGTCAACAATAAGAAAAAGAAATAAGACACCAAAAAAAATCTAGGATAGGGAGTGTTGTGTGTATTGGTTTGATATGACTGTGTTACCACAAAAAATTGGGGTTCTCTTGCCCGATGCACATAAAGAGCCAATTATTATGGTATCAGCTTTTGAGAAAAGAAAAGGCTTTATTGCAAGGTTGACCATCAAGGAAACAGGAGGCAACACTCTCAAATCTGTCTTCCCAATCCACAGCATGGGGCAAAATTTATGGGATGAAGGGCAAGGTGGTTTGAAGTGTGGAGATAGATGATTGGAGGCAAGAAGTGAGGTAATTGATGATCCGTGCAAGTGTAGTCAAGCTTCATGGCTCTTCACAGGATGCACGTTCACAAAATGGTGGTGTTAGTATGATCTGAGGGCAGAGTTTTTGGCCCCTTGATGTCAAAAGGGTCACTTATCTGGCATTTACACAGGCCCAGGTGCTGGTCTTGTTGTCTCAACTGGCCTGAACTGGACAAGTGGCCGACTCTCAGTTCCTGAAAAACAACTCTTAATTACTCTGTTGATAAGATGGGGTCAGTTGAACTGGTCCTACTGGGCCCATGGTTACAACTTCAAATCCACTTGTCTATGACACAGGCCAAAAAAAAAGTTGTTGTTTTGATATAGGGATGAAGTAGGGGCCGGTGTAGTGGTTAAGTTCAGCGTGCTCTGCTTTGGTGGCCCCAGTTCATGGGTTTGGATCCAGGGCCTGGACCTACACCACTCATCAAGCCATGTTGTAGAGGTGACCCACATACACAATAGTGGAAGATGGGCTCAGGGCCACTCTTCCTCAAGCAAAAAGAGGACGATTGGAAACAGATGTTAGCTCAGGGCCAATCTTCCTCACCAAAAAAAAAAAAAAGATTGAAGTAAGTTCTGTCAGGATGTCATCATCTCATCTCTTGTCATTGATAAGCACTCAGTAGGTCACTGGATGAACAGTGTTGGGGTGCTTATAAGTAAGAACATGTAGAGAAGCAACAGGCATTCTTTGCTGACTTAATAAACTGTCCAAAGACCTTGGGGCATTAGCTCCTACCATGGTAAGGGTGACTCCCTTATCAGTAGGGTTGACAAACCTCAGTGGCCCATGTAGGAGATCAGCCTGCCCACCGACCTTGGCATTGTCGTTCCCCAGCAACATGCTGTAGCAACAAGGGACTTTTATTGTGTGCTGGCAGCTGGAAGTCAGCTTTTGGTTGGTTTAACCCTCTCTCCTCAGTGCATAGTCATACACAAAGGTACACCTGGGTTAAATTTGGACTTTATTCCTTTATTTCCCCTTGCCTGGAACAAGAGTGTGATTATTCTGTCATTGGTTGGGTGTGTGTTATTTTTTTATTGGATTATTAAGAGATACTATCCTGTAGGCTATTGGCTTGTGATACTATTATAAATCTCACAGTGAACTTGTGTTAAATAAACTATTGGCAAAGACAGTTTTAGTCTGTGACCATTAATTTGCTGCCCCCCAAACAAAACAGGGGGTCAGGAGAAATTTTTACACTATCTGTATTTTAAAAATATTTTACAATAAGAATACCTTAACGTATTACTTGTAGAATAAAATTTAAAATTTAGGAAAGATGCATTGGTAAGTGAAGAGTTTTGGAGAGCTGATCCATGCTGCTGCTGTTTTTTTAATTGTAAAACATGTCATGAAAAGAAATATATAATGGACACAGTTTAAAGGACAATGTTGTGAAACCCACTACCCAACTAAGAAATAGTAACAATATCCCAGAAGCCCTCTCTGTGCTTCTCCTTGATTGCATCTCCCTCGACGAAAGGTAACCACCATCCTAACGTCTCTGCTAATAAGTCTCTAGATTTTTAGAAATTGTTTTACCACTTCTGTATGTATTCCTAAATATATTGTTTACTTTTGCCTGTTTTTGAACTATATAAAAAGAATTATTCAGTGTGTATTATTTTGTGACTTGTTTTTCCTTCAAAATTCTGAGATTTATCCATGTGGATGCATACATTTAAGAATTCACTCTTTAAATTAATTAATTTTTTTATTGACTTGCCTATAGTAAACCGACAATGTTAAGGGTATATCTAAATCTTTTCATACGTAAATATGTGTGTAACCACCACTCACATCAAGATATAGAACATTTCTAACACCCTAGAAAGCCCGCTTGTTCTCCTTTCCAATCAATACCTCCCAGAAGTAACCATTATTCACATCTTGAGCAACACGGATTACTTTTAATTTCATTTATTTTTCATTGCTGCAAAGTAGACCTTAAACAAATAGCCAGTTATTTCTCCAGCAAAAATGGATTTATTCGGGGTCAGCAAATAATTGCAATTCGAAATCTGCAACCATGGGAAGCCACCTGCAAGTCCCCTAGCAGGTAGGGAGGAAAAACTCTTTTATAGACGGGAGGAGGAGGTTGGGAGGGCTATTGTAAACAAAGAGTCCATTGGAGCAATTGAGAATTCGATGTGTAGTGTCTTTTCATTGGCTGAGCTGTGACAGTCTCTCATTGGCTGAGCTTCTTGCTGGTAAAGAAAACAAAGCATTTCTTCATCCTGTTGGGCTCTGCTGTTGACCTGGGGCTGGCAAGCTCCCCGATTTGGCCTCCCAACTCCAATTTAATGAGGTTTCTATTTTTCAATTAGACACATAGTATTCCAGTATATGCATATTTTATGAATTTGGACATAAAATGATTGCTGATTGGCTTTTGGATCCCTGGATCAGGTGAGCTAAGCAAATTCACCCCCATCATTTCCTTAACCCCAAATAATATTATCCCATGGTTTACACAACGGAATTTTTTGAAACCCACTTAAAGCATTATAAAAGGGTTTATGACACCAATTTATTCATCGTTCCTAATCTGGATGGACTTTTGTGGGCTTTTGGTTCCGTTGTATTTGGGCTATTACATAAACAATGCTTCTATGAATATTCTTGTACATCTCCAGAGATACATGTTTTTCTCTGGTATTTAGAGTCTAGGAACGGAATGGCTGGATCATAGTGTACGTGCACGTTCAACTTTATATCAACTTTATCAACCAGATAATGCCAAATTGGTTTCCAAAGTAGTTGTACCAATTTACACTCCCACCAGCAGTATATAGGAACTCCTTCTGTTCTTCACCCTCTCAACACTTGAGCTTTAATTTTACCATTCTGGTGGTTTCCCATTGTGGTTTTAATTTGTACTACCCTGCTGAAACACGTTGTCATACGTTTATGTGCTTTTCTTCTGATGTGAAATACACTATTTATTTCACTGCCTTCCTCATCTCCCCATCTGAAGTGATTTCTAGCCATCCAATTTGGGGTCAGAAAAGGCCATGCTGAGTAGCTCTTTAAATTTCAAAGCTATAAACTCTTCAGAGTTTAAAATCAGTGAAGCCTGGGGGCACTGATAGGTGGAGACCATGGGACTCAGATCACAAGTGGATTCCCAAGTAACCAAAGGACTAGAATCATTAGTCAGGAAAGGGGCCAAGAGTGGTAGGCAGACTTCTAAGATGGCCCCCCTAGACGGACACACACCTTCTCCCAAATATCAATCAAATACTAACCTAGGTGCTGCTGTGAAAGGATTTTGCAGGTATAATTAAGGTACCAAATTAGTTGACCTTAAAATAGAGACTATCTAGGCAGGTCTGATTCAATCACATGAGCCTTTTAAAAGCAGAGAATTTTCTCTGGTGGTCCCAGAAGATTAGAAATCAGAGATGTGCTCTGGCTGCCCTGGAAGAAAGTGAACATCCAGTGAGCTGCTTATGGAGGCCACACGCCAAGGAACTGCAAGCAGCCGCTAGGAGCTGAGAGCGGTGCCTGGCTGACTAGAAGGAAAACGGGGACCTCGGTCCTACAACCGCAAGAAAATGAATTCTCTGACAGTGAGCTTGGAAGCCTAGATAACCACAGACGAGGCCAACATCCTGGTTTCTGCCCAGTGAAATCCTGAGCAGAGAATCCAGCCATACCAATCCCAGATTTCTGACCTACAGAAATCGTGAGATAACATATTTGTGTTGTTTTAAGCCACTGAGTTTGTGGTAATTTGTTATGCAGCAATAGAAAACGAATACACCAAGGAAGTATGAAAGTTCACCTGCTGAATTACAAGTCAGGAGCAGGACCTCTGTGTACGGCTTAAACGGTGGGTGTGTAATGTATAGGTCTAGGAGCATCATTTACATTGTTGTCCATGTGAATGATGCTCTCTGAAATTGGGCAGTGCACGCACAGCACAACTGTACACGGCAGTCCTGCAGGAGACTCCACTCTTGCCCTGTTCCAGTACCTAGGCTACCTCTTTTACCCTTTTTTGCCCTTAGTAGAAGTGAGAGGGGGTGCCGGCCCCGGTGGCTCAAGTGGTTAAGTGGGCACGCCCTGCTTCGGCGGCCCAGGGTTCACAGGTTCGGATCCTGGGAGCGCACTGATGCACCGCTTGTCAAAGCCATGCTGTGGCGGCGTTCCATATAAAGTGGAGGAAGATGGGCACGGATGTTAACTCAGGGCCAACCTTCTTCAGCAAAAAAAGAGGAAGATTGGCATAGGATATTAGCTCAGGGCTGATCTTCCTCACAAAAAAAGAAAAAAAAAAAAAGAAATGAGAGGATTGAGCTAGGGGTACCTGAAGGTCCATACCAGCTCAACATGTGGAGTGGCTAGTATATTTTGTGACTACTTATCACACACGGGGCCTTCACAGTTCATTGACAGTTCTCACCTTATCAATTTAACCTCTCTCTTCACTTAATACGTTTGCTCACAGTCTTTGCTTCTTCCTTAAGGAGCAGTCACCATGTTAATGAAGATGGCTTTGAGGATGGAACCATTAGCTCCCTGGGGAGGAAACCACAGGAGACTTCTCTCCTCTTCCTCCTTTTGATATGCGTGAACTCAGGACAATCAGCTTTAGAGAGTTCAGGAGGCTAAGACCAGTGGTTAAAAGTTCTTTTCCGACCTGTCAGTCTGCTGAATAGATCCACATGCCGGTGGTGGTCATTTTGAGGAAGTGCTGATTCCCGTTTCCCAGGAAGGCAGCTTAGTAATGAAAAAGAACACGTGACAAATCCCGAGTCAGACGAGCCTAGAATAATCACCCGAGATGAGCCCATCTCACAAAAAGAGATAGGAAATGCAGTTAAAATGAACGAACGCAAAAATAAGCTACTGAAAGTAGGTAAGTTAAAAAGTCATGCTGCAAAGTGAGCAAAATTAAAACTTTAAAACCAGTCCACAATCACGGAGTAGTCCACACTCCCCTCTCCATTTCTGCCCAGTTATTCCCACTATGGTCTTACATGGTATCAGCAGCTGTGACAGCTCCATAGCGAGTCAATATTTTAAAATAACGTAGGTTAAGAGCACGGCTTTGAAATCCTAGTCTGTCCACTGAACATATTTAAACTCTATGACTCTGTTTCTTTGACTGTATTTCAGTTTTATAAGGATCCGATAAGATCACGTGTGTGAAATACCCTTGCACAGTGCCAAGCACATGCATTTAACAAATAATAGCTCTTACTAGAAAGGCTACCCTGAAATCTAGATGGACAGATGGTAGGACTGATATTTTGGGGCAAGAGAACGCCAGTGTGGTGTAGGACAGTGGCTATCAAATCCAGTCCAAGGATAGGTGATAAGTTTTCACCAATCAACCATAAAAAGAAGAAAAATATGAATAGTGAACTTTTCATAAACTTTTTCAAATGAATGGGCTATTGTTATCCTTTATTCTCACGTTCTCTTTCATTCTTTTGGTGTCACAACGTCTTTTTTTAAATGAAATAATGGCGGGCCGGCCCCATGGCTTAGCGGTTAAGTGCACGCGCTCCGCTGCTGGTGGCCCAGGTTCGGATCCCCGGGGGGCGCACCAACGCACCGCTTCTCCGGCCATGCTGAGGCCGCATCCCACATACAGCAAGTAGAAGGATATGCAGCTATGACCTACAACTATCTGCTGGGGCTTTGGGGGAAAAAATAAATAAATAAAATTAAATGAAATAATGGTGATAATAAATTACAGCTTTTTAATATATTCCTGCTTGGCAAAATAAAAAGACCTCAACTGTGTATGAGTCCCCTCAATCTTTTTAAACACTTTTTTTTTTACTAGTACGTAAAATATAAGACTGGAACCAGTGCTCGAGTGTGAGACTGTTAGAAGCGGAAAAGGCCTTAGGAGACCAGTGATTCTCAGCAGGGTGGGTTTAAATGAACTGGAATGACCTGGGGGATCTTTTCAAAATTATCCATACTGAACCTCTTAAGAGTATTGAATTAGAAAACTGGTGTGCTACAGAAAGCACGAGGGAGTAAATCCAGAAAGACAACGTGGGATCCAGGAAACAAGATATTCAACACAGGAATGGTAAAGAAAAGTCCCAAGGACTGCCACTGTGCTCCAGGCCTCAGCAATAACTGGTCAAGAGAGGAAATGTATGGGAGAAAAAAGTAGTTAATTAATAACTTCAGCGAAGCACCTCTCCTACTTGAAAGGAAACTCAGTCACACTACTCTCATAATCTATGCAGTGAGAAGTATTTACATTGTATCAGTCAGTGTCCAGCAAGAAACAATGTCACCCTCGAGACAAAGCAGTGACCCAGAGCCAGTACTGAGAGATGCTATCGCCCCTAGGCCCAAAAGGGCAAGGAGACAGAGGCCTTAGTGGAAACTGCAAGGAGTCCAGTGGTGTTGGCCACCCTGAGGCTCAGTGGCCTTGGCTGAGGAACACGCTTGGCCTGAAGGGAAGGAGCCAAGGGAATAAAGACCCTGACCTCACTCCTTCCCTCCCTCCCTCCCTTTTCCTGCTGCAGATCCCCACTGGCCAAACCAACAGATCCCAGAGGCCACGGGAGTCCGTTGATGTAGTCCACACAGCTTTCTTGGACAGAAAAGTAGGGTGAAGGGAGCAGATTTGGAGGGGCAAATAGAAGGTATCTTGTGCACTCATAATGACAGAAACACTGATTAGTGACCTAACCAAAATTTACAAAAACACATGAGGATGTGTGGGAGAAGCAGAGGAACACAGTGTAGACAGCTATATCTCAACCACAGCAGGAAGTCAATGTCTAAAGTTGACAGCTCCAAAAAATAGCAGTAATGTATGTATTATTTAGAAATACGGAGATAAAACATAAGACAAAAGCAAAAACTGAGTAAAGCCTTTGGGCACTAAAAGAGTAGGGACACCATAAACCTCACAATATTATTTGATTTTAAAAAAATGATATATTTAATAAAAACAAATTAATTTTAAGAAAGTTGCTAGAAGGCCACACAAAAAAAAAACTAAGTGGTTACATCTGTGGAGCTAGAATAAAGGAATGAGAGTAGCGAAAGAATATTAACTTTTCATTTAACTTGCTCTTCATTGTTTTACTATCGATATTTGCTGTTTTTATACCTTTCAAAAACAAACTAATTAACTAAATTTAGTTGCTAAAGGGAATTTATCTTAACCCTCAGGGAGGTTGGGGCAGAAAAGTTGAAATCTATTGATTTATACTGAAGTCCAGGGTGAATCAATGACTTGATCAGACACATAACTTAACAGAGCCTTGGTTAGGACCTAGGACTTCACTGGGGACCCAAGGGGAGGAGCCCCTTCTAACCTCTCCTTGCTTCAGAGGGAATAAATAAATATGATATAAAAATATGTCTCATCATCTTTGAATATTTATAGATCCCAACGCTCAAGTGAAGATGCCCAGGGATGAAAGACCATATAGAGAGGCCCAGACCAGCAAAGAAATGCCCAGTCACGTCACTGTTGTTGAAAACCACTAAATATTGGAGTGTCTTGTTATGCAACAATAAGTAACTGATACAATCTACTCTTTAAAAAAAGAAAACATTCTTGTCCCATAACTATCCAGATGCCATCACACTATTATAATCCTGCTTTCTGATGGTGGTGAAAATTTTCCCTTTAAATATTTAAACTTTAAAGAAAAAAGAAGCACAAGCTAAACTGAATATTTAATACATTTTGTAGGACTAGAAGGAACGCAACAAAGATTAGAACTTATTATGATATACATTAGACATTTACGTAAAAGGTGTTCCATTTTTCAAAGAAGTTTCCCCTATTTCCCTGTCTTTTGTATCTTCCTCAGAGCAATAAACAGTAACTACTACTCTCATAGATAAGCTGCTCCATTGTGTTAGACAGTGAGTACATCTTTACGTTTCATGTCATTATCATCTCCAAAACGGCCTTTCATTTTACTGCACAGTCTCACCGTCCTGTTTCACAGTAAAATTGTACTCTACTCAAACCAGGAGAGCCTGAATAGAGGCTAGAGGCCCAAGGATTTGTAGGTACTGATTTAGTAACAGTGTCTAGTGGCACAAACGGCAATAATAGAAATGAGAGCTACTTTAATGAAAAAGGAACTCAGGAATGAGGTTATTAAATATAACTAAATACATTTAAAATATAAATACTACCGCGTGTTTTCTGATTAGCATCAGGTAAATATCGAAACTATCTATCTCGAGTTCTGGTCTCAGAGAAAAAGATCAGAGACAATTACAAAGAAGGTGCTTCATATTAGGTCCATTTTTAAAACAATGAGATCCTTTGGGACAATCACTTCAGTCCTTCTTTTTATCAGAGATTTCTGTTGGTCCTTTTATTGGGAATCCATTCATGTCTGCACCCTAAAATGAAAAACCATTGTAGATATCATTACAACACAAAATACTCACTGTAAGAGATATTCTCTTTAAAAACAGACAACAAACTTCAGAATGAACAAACTCTGCTTCTAGAAATATGCAGGATGGCTAAATTAGTGCAGGTGAACAAAGTCTAAGTAGAACTTAACAAGTACCAATGCTAAAGACAACAGAGTGGTCTAGGTATTCATTTTAAAAAATAACCTCATTTTGTTTTTTAAAAAAAATCTCTATCACCCTTCCAATTAAATCTCTTACCAAAGCTATCAGTGAAACTGGCTTGTTTTAGTATCATCTCTTCTTATCCATTAGCTATTTACCATTACTCTTATCAGCCAGGAAATACTGGTTATCATCTTGGCCATAGGGCAAGGAGCAAATGCATTAATCAGAGGCCTAGTTTAAAACCTTAGTTTAAAATGAACGCTAATTACTTAAAAAAAAACCCCAAGCTCCTATTTTATAAAAGAAGGAACTTAAGACACATTAATGAAGCTTCTGGTTCCAAGAACTTGCCTTTCCAAAAAGCCAAGTATTTTACCCTGAGTGATCACCCCCCTAACCCAACCTTATTCAAGACATTTTAATGTTCTTACCTTATAGTCTCCTTTGCCTTTGTTTTTATCATTGGATTCTCGTATGGCTTTTCCAGGCCACATACGACTGACAAAGGGGGAAATCAGAGGGTATATGTACGGCTCCAGGAATTTTTTGTAGATCCAGAGCAGAACCGGAATGACGATACAAGGAATGCACACCATTGTCCCAGGCTTGAGCTCCTCAACTGTTGCTACATGCGATGAAAAACAAATTAATTCATAATAGATTAATGACGGAAGGAATTTACCTAGATTAAGACATTTGAAAGGACTATTTCTACACTGAAGGAAAAACTTAAATTAAACCATTAGCTAAAAGCAAGAGTCTATTAAATAAAAATGCTATCTGCAAGGTAAAGGAACAATAGGTGGCAGACACAAAAATAATAGTGAGGTTTCTGCCTGAGACCTCTCCAATCACTGCTCCTCAACCATAAATTTGATGATAAAGGAACGACACCAACATTTGCTGGGTGCTAGGCAGTTAAGCCCTTTGCATATATCAACTCATTTAGTCCTCAAAAAACCCAGTGAGGTTGGGTACCCATTCTATCTCCACTTAAAGATAAAGCAAATGAGACACAGAAACATTAAGGAAATTGGTAATTATGACATACCCCAGTTTAGTGTGAGTATAAAGGACCAATCATCTTCATGGACTGACAATATTGATTAGCCAAACCTACAATGCTAAGGGCAAATCTTATAAAATGAAACCCTCCTGAGATATCACTTTGCAAGACCTCTAGGCTGCAAAATCAGCTGGACTTGTCCACGTAACCACTCTCCCTTAATATATTTGCTTTTCTTTTTCATGGCAATTAAGGTATACCAAGTAATACAAAATTTTATTTAATTTTATTGTTATATATAAGTTGTCCATTTCCAGAAATTAACACCTCTAATTTTCTTGATGATTAGAAATCATCTTGGAATTTCTCAAAATCAATAATTTCTTGAAAAAGAACCAATACTACTTCCATAATATATTAACCAAAGACTTCCTAAATTTATAACAATTTTTAATCCCTTAGAGCAGGCCTTGAAAACTAAGCAGCTACAGAACAGTACCTAAGGCTAATTCAGGATACTAAAATCTTTTATTTTCAAAATATTGTAAATTAAGTGGTATTTGTTGGCAAATGAGTGAGCACCATGACTACACAGAAGCAATTTATAATTATTCACAATACAAGTGAACAGTGGTATAGATAATCCAATCTGAATGTGGCTTTGAAATGAATGACGAGAGCTATAAACAAATAAAAATGTAAATATACATCAAGGAATGACCAGCTTTTTACAAAGGACTCATAACTGGATTCTTTAAAACAATCCCCTCGTCAAATCAAAAGAACAATTTACCGAAGTATTTTGCTCCAAAATTTTAAAGAAGATATTCTTTGACTAAAATAGGCCAAAAGAGCAGTGAGTTAAGGAATCATTATTTTTGGCCTAGACATTTAGAATCTGATCTGAAGAGACTTAAGAGGTGATCCGGTTTAGGGCTTGCACACTGGTCCCACAGCATAGCAATCAAGCAGACTGGCTGGCAGCTGCCTGGGTTTGAGACCTGCCATCACCACTCTCTAGAGGGTCTTCTTGGGCAAATTATTTAACCAGTCCGTGCCTTAATTCCCTCGCGTGTAAAATGAAGACAAGAACAGTATCTATGTGCTCGCGGGGATGTAGCTTGGATTAGATAAATTAACAGGAATACAAAGCTCAGAACAGTGTCTTCATATATTAAATGCTACTTAAGTGTTGTTACCATACAAAGAAAGGAAAATCCAGATGCAAAAGCTGTGACTTGCCCAAAGTTCACACAGAGATAACTAGTAACTAGAGCTAAGACCAGAATTCTCTTCTGGTTTCCTGGCTCAATGCTTTTTACCCTTCCAAAAACACGATGACCATGTTACTCCCTTTCCACCAAACCTTCAAAACCAACTAAACCCTACAAAACCACTGGCGATGCTCGAGCACTACTTTAAGCTGAAGACTGCCAACCCCTCCATCATAAAGCCTCATTTTTACCCGCTTGTAATTGCTGTGTTTAAACTCCCAAGAACAAATACTACTATCGCTTATAATGATGGCTTTTATAAAACTTTTTAGTTCTTTCAGAACGAAACCACCGTATTTTATCTCTTAATCCTCATGATTCTTCAGTGAGGTATTTTACTTCATATTACATGAGAAAAATGTGGCTTAGAAAGGTCTAGAAGGTGGCTACGATAAATTGACAAAATTATTTTCTTCACTCTCTCCAAGCTAGTTCTCGGATATTACAAGAAAGCGAGCAAAATGGATTAAAACTGTCGGAGAAGAGGAATTTTCTTTCATTCGACTAAGTCCAATACAACGAGAGGAAAGGTTGAGGCTGTCTCCGAAACGGGGCAGGTGTAGAGGGGGAACGCCACCTCCCTTTAAGTAACCCAGCTCGGCATATCATTTCACTGGAGACAAGGCGGCAGGTCGAGCCCAAGACAAGGCCCGAAAAGACGGAGAGAATCAGTGACTGGTGGTGAAGACGACAGCAGAGAGAAGTGAAAGCGACAACTCAGGCCAAGGCGGAGAATAAACGGACACAGAGGAAGGGAGAGGCGGGCAGGCCGGGAGGGGGTGGACGCCGACGCAGGTAGAGGTGAAGGGCGAGGGGCGGACAGGGGGCAGGGGCGCGCGTCCGGAGGCCGGAGGGAGGGCGCCGGCGGGCCGCGAGGCGCCGGGGGCGGGAGAGCCGCGGCCCGGGCGGGGCTTCGACAGCGCGGCCCGGCTCCACAGCGCCGAGGCCACAGCCCACCCCGCCCCGAACCCCCAGCCGCCAGCCTGGGCCTGCCGGGGAACCCCAGCCCTGCTCACCCGCGACCACCAAGGCCCGGTGCAGATGTCCGCACTTCCGGAGGGAGGGACGGGCCGCCCCGAGCCAATGGGCCCCGCGGAAAGGGCCGACAAAGGCGCGCCTGCGTCAACCTCAGGGCGCACAGGACGTAGCGGTGACGCCGGGGCGGGGACTCGGCGCGGCTTCCGGCGCTGCCGCCGTGAGCTCAAAGCCTGCGGGGGCGCGGCAGAGCCGGGCTCCGGTGTACCCCCGCCCGGATACTGGAACGAAATTCAGAACAGTGATTCAGCAGAGACGCCCGTGCCACTGGTTCACCACCCATAGGAAAGGTTACACCATTTGCATGTGACAGCTAGGCTGTTTTCAAACGCAGTTGTGGCTATTCTCTCTGTAGTTAAAAGGGTCTTAAATTCAAGGGCAGGGAAAATTAACATGAAGTAATGTCAACTTTAAGCGGGTATTAGTTTAAAAGAAATGGCTATGCGACTTTACATCCAATAGGATAGCTAGAAATAATCAGCCTTGGACAGGATGTTTGGGATAGCTAGAAATAATCAGCCTTGGACAGGATGTGGACACATTGGAACCTTCATACATTGCTGGTGGGACACAACCACTTTGGAAACATCTGGCAGTTTCTCCATAGTTTATTCAAAGTTACCATATGATCCAGCAATTCCACTCTGGGTATATAACCCAAGAGAAACGAGAACATGCCCACCCCAAAAATTTGTTCTACACAAAGGTTCACAGCAGCACTATTTGTAATAGGTTAAAAAAAAACCCCAATGTTCAACAAATAGTATATTCATATAATCAATTAACCAATGACAAAGCACAGATAAAACGCTACATGGATGAACCCTGAAAACACCGACCGTGCTAAGTCAAAGCCAGTGACAAACAGCCACATACAGCAGGCCCTCTACGTCCCCTTCAGATCCCAAGGGATGAGTGTATTGTGATTTCATTTACATAAAAGATCCAGAACAGGCAAATATATATACACAAATAGAAAAGTGGTTCCCTAGGTTTGGGAGTGACAGCTAACCACTGCCAAGGTTCCTCTTTGGGATAAGATGTTCTAAAATTGTGGCGATAGATGCATAAATCAATATACTAAAAGCCATAAAACTAAACTCGTGAATGGGTAACTGTTGAATCTCAAAGTGGAAAAAAGTTTCAGACATTTTCCCATGTTCTAATTCCATCTTATACAAAGAAGCACCTAGAGATTCAAAACAGCATGTTTATGAACCAAAATCTATGGCACAGGGCAAACAATATGTTTCTAATTCTAATCACGAGAAACCTGTTTGATCCATCCCGCGAGGACATTTGAAATATATTTAATAATAAAGACAACTAACATTCTGCTTTTACTTTTATTTGCATTTATTTTACGCTGAATTTATTCCCGGGCCATAAGTTTTTGTTTCTTCAGTTTCTTCTGGGATATCTGGGGAAAAAAATAAAAGAACTATTAAGTTTCCTGAAGGAACCCAAACTACATCTTAAAGGAGTAGGTTGCAGTTCACTGAAAGAAAAATTGCAAACTTCAACATAGAGTCCTTTGGCATACAGAAGCGGTATGGGGGGAGGGGCAGACAGGAGGAAACTAAATGGGAAAGCTTATGCTTCTGAGGCAGGGAGCCCAGCTGGTAAACACCAAGTGGCAGCAACAATGAAGATACTATTTAAGTGATAAAATCAACAGAAGCTAAATTCATTAAGTGTGTAGGGAGTAGTTTAGAACCACTCCCAGCTTCCTGGCTTAAAAAACTGAATGATCACTTACTCTAAACAAGATTATTCAAGTTGGAGGAGGGGCGTGGAGAGGAGGGAAGGGCCCATTTTTGGACATGATGCATTTGGATTTGGAGTGGCTATGGACATCTAGGGGGGCCATCAGCAGATAATCATATAGTTCTGATGTACTGAATAATACCAAGTTCTAATACAATTAGTCAAGAAACAAATGAGACCCATGAAAGCCAAAACAAAATGAGTAGAAGACTGCTGGTTGCTCAGGATACTTTTCTTTCACGGTTGTTCCAAAGGTGTCCTAAGTTAGTCATCACAGCAACCACAAATCTAATCATCATACATAAATGAAACTGAGCAAGGACGAAGTAATTTACCTTTTTCTTCTGTGCAACCTCCTCTTCTGGTTTAGGAACGATCTGCTCTTTTTCAGTAAGGATCATCTCAATGTGGCAGGGAGAGCTCATGTAGGGGTTGATCCGCCCATGAGCTCTGTACGTTCTGCGCCGCATCTTGGGGGCTTTGTTCACCTGGATGTGCTCAATGACCAGAGAATCTACATCCAAGCCCTGGGAAGAGAAAAGGGGGAACAAAATCAGATAACCTCTTTATCATTTAACATCATCACTGGAAAATCAAGTCCCTGCCTTAATGAAACCATTTTTTTTTTTTTGTGAGGAGATCAGCCCTCTGCTAACATCTGCCAATCCTCTTTTTTTGCTGAGGAAGACTGGCCCTGGGCTAACATCTGTGCCCATCTTCCTCCACTTTATATGGGATGCTGCCACAGCATGGCCTGCTCAAGCAGTGCGTCGGTGCACGCCCTGGGATCCGAACAGGCGAACTCCGGGCCGCTGCACTGAAGCTCACACACTTAACCACTTGCGCCACCATGCTGGCCCTGATGAAACCATTTATGAAAGGCAATCCTTAAGACTTTAAATAGTTTATTTGTTCAAGCATTTCTTTTCACCTCTATTCTAAGTGTCCTTCCTTAAATCTAATTAATGACCAAAACTCAGTGCTAAATGCACTTTGTTTGTAAGTGGCCTCCTTAAAGGTCATTAGGAGAAGGGGAGTTATAGGATCTGCTAGTGTCAATTTCGAAGCCTTGGTGATAAACAGCATTTTGGCAGCATGGATTGGCAGCTAGAAGGGTTTAACATCATTTTAATCCCAGTTCAGGCCCAGAATTCCAAATGCAAAAGGGTAATGGATAATGGCCAAAATGGATAAACTTGTGTTTTGTTGATTACATCGTTGGTTTAACTTTTAACAGAAATTTAACATATCTCTCCATTATGAATGTAGGTTAACAAACCACATTAACCATTACCAAGGCCATCAATTTGATAACTATATTCCTTTCTAATAGTATTTATTTTATTGCCTATATAACAAATCTGGACAATGGTAATATTAATTGAACCACCACCCAAGTTGGATGCCTATAAAGGTGCTAATGGTTTCTGTACCTTTAGTTCAGCATTACTCTCTGCATTTTTAAGCATGTGCAGTAAAAATTCAGCACTCTTTTTGGGCCACCGACCCTGTGTCCAGCCCCACTGTTTGGCCTGAAAATAGAATGGAGAGACTATTAGTCATTTCCTAATTTAAATCAATGTTACAACCAAGATGAATTTTATCCAACATCAAGGTTGCTCAGAACATGGTTTTTTTCACGGTTAATCCAAAGGTGTCCTAAGATGGTCATCACAGCAACCTTATCCCACCCAATCACTTTCCCTTACAATTTGCATTTTCAAATGGCAGCCACGAATTCTCACCTGGGCACACCTACCAACTCCACCATTGTATCGACGGAATGGCACACACTGCTTCTTTAAAGTGACATCCTTCAGATACTTGGTGGCTTTTCGGATATGCATACCCTTGATGGCCTGGGCAGTTTCACGAGTGTTCTAAGTATAATAATATAAACCGTGCGTTAACCATGATAAAGGATCACAATTTCTCAAAGAAACGTTAACTTCTCAGATTTTCAAAATGTCCACATATTATCAACAGCTAAAACCTTTCCATTCTTTGGAGGTGATGCAATACAGTGAGACAAAAATATCTGTGATTGAGAGCCAGGGAGGCTTGGTTTGAAGCTGGCGAAAAATGAACCCTAAACCTGCTTATTCACTGTAGTATCTTTTAATTCCACCGTCTTGTCACTACAGCGATGCGTCCCATATCTTAATCTGTACACTAGGTTCTCAAGTAGTTCTCTGCTAGTTTTACCCAATTCCACAAATCCTAAATCACAGTACTCGTTATACACTGATGATCAATGACTAAAAGGTGGCTGCTCAGAACTGATTAGTTTTCACGGTAAATCCAAAGGTGTCCTAAGAAACGCATCACTGCAGCTACCTTTTTAGAGGGGTAAAACTCCAAACACGTGGAACGACTCTTTCAGAGCATAGCTATGATTCACGTACCTTAAAGTGAACACGAAGATTTGAACCTCGTGACTTGCATGCTAAAAAATTAAAAAAAAAAACCTTTCGTTAATTTTGGGCATCTTATTGTTTCTCTTACCCCAAAATAAGAAACACGCATCCCCTGTTCACTTACATTTTGTAGGGTTTTCTGGGTCAAGTGAGTAGCGAACCATTTTCAGAGATCACCTGGAAGGGAGCAGAATTAATTCTGTCAATACACATTTACAGTAACTAACAGTTTAAATACGTCTTAAATGCTACGAACAGCTGCTCAGAGAGTAGTTCTTTTCATGATTAATCCAAAGGTGTCCTAAGAAATGCCATCACCGCAGCTACCCCGTTCTCCATTCAGAGCTTTCTTCTCCTGTGCATCCACCAGTGACTACAGCAGTGTGGACACCACTAGTGACAAGAACCTCATCAGCCCTCTCTCACCCTGGAAGCAAATACCGCCTGATTCCATCCAACTCTAGATCCTTCAGGCGTAAACCGACCCCACGCATTGACGGAATAGAATTCAACTACTACCCTCCAGAGCCCCTACATGCTCCCCCTACAGAAAACCCCTTTGCTCAAGCAACGCGATCTCTCCGCACGCTTTTTAGGATATCACCCACGTTAAGCGCCAGCGAGTCTGCAACACTCACGTTCAAATGAGTCAAGCCTCATCCCACTTTACTTTATTCCCCCCAAACTTTCGTTGCGGCCAACACTCACCGCGACACACTGGACCTCAGGCGTCGGAGGCCGCCCCGAACACGGGCCGCCCGCAGTACCCCCGCCGCCCCCATTCCCGTCCATCGCGCCCCTCTGCGGGACGCAGAGACCGGACACCCCAGTCGCGCCAAGTCGGGCGCTCCGACACGTCCCCCCGCGCAGAGGAACACCGCCTTCAGCGAGGAATCAGTAGCTGCGGGAGTCCTCTTCCCGGAGGTCTCAAGATCAGCACCCCCAAGGCCAGGATGGCGGCGATGACCGGAGGATTGAGCACTAAGAAAGACATGGCTACGACACACTCACCTCAGGCCGCTTACGGGAAGAGGAAGAGCAGTGGCCTCTGGGGGAATTCATGGTAACTCGACTTCTCGCGAGATTCCCCGCCGGAAAAAAGCGAGATTTGAAGAGGGGAGGAGGAGAAAGGGAGTGTGGAATATGTTTTAGAAGATCTGAAAACGAATTGCCTCCTTAGAGAGTGTCTCAAAATTCTCCTTTTTTTGTATTTGGAAATAAAGTTATAGATTTTAAATATCAATCAATTAAAAACAGATTTGTAGTTCTAGGGTAGGACCACGTATTATTAGGTATAGACGAGACATTTATTCGTCAACATTCGTTAGATTTGACTATGTGA
This sequence comes from Ceratotherium simum simum, assembly GCF_057802395.1. Lineage (NCBI taxonomy): Eukaryota > Metazoa > Chordata > Mammalia > Perissodactyla > Rhinocerotidae > Ceratotherium > Ceratotherium simum. Next base: position 38,490,430 of record NC_141913.1, read on the forward strand.
TCACGTACCCCTGAAAGTGGTTTGTAATTGCATAATTAAGAAAATGCAAAAGATGGGATGTAATTATGATAATCAGAAAATTCTCAGGATAGGAATATCACCCAATCAATTGTACTGCAACCTGTGTAAAGGATGTGCTAAGTGAAGGGTCTCGTTCCCCGCTGCCACTTCTAGATCTTCATCTGGTGGAGAAAAACCCTTGGTTATTTTCCTCCCTCTCTTCCTCTCCCAGGTCATCTATCTGGTTATTCCCTCACAGTCACTGGTGGTGTTAGCATTTAACGTTAGGTCTTCTATTTCGTGGCGCCATCACTCTAGGCAGATTCAAACTCAAGTGAGTGGACTCTGGACAACGTTCTAGGCACACTTGTTTCCTTGACCTCAGTTTCAGAGACCTCAGTCCTAGGTCCCTCTCCTGGACTCCACTCCCATTGCCAAATGATGGATTCCATGGTCTTTCCCCAGTAATTGCATCCCTCACATGGCTTCAATCGTAGGCTGAGAACTCCCAGGAAACTCCCAAATTATCATCTCCACTCACATCTCTCTCCTGAGCTAGCCCCAGATATCAGACTGCTCCCTGGACATCTTTCCTGGGAAGTCCCTGAGGCAAATACTTGAAACCTAAAATGTCCTTAAACTGAACTCATTATCTCCTCCCCCAGATTCTGCTTTTCTTTTGCATAATAATAATAACAACCAATGCTTTAAAAATCTTACTAAGTTCCAGGCACTATTTCATTGCTTTTACATGCATTTCCTCAATCCTTAGGACAACTGTTGAAAGATATTATTCCACTTTAGAGATTATTTCCATTTCATAAATGATGAAGTTGAGGCAAAAAGAAATTAAAGAACTTCCCCTAAAGTCCCACAGCTAGGAAGTGACAGAACTGGAAGCAAAGGCACACTCCAGTGACCAAGTTCATCATCACTAGGCAATCCTGCCTCTCCCCTGCCTTGGCCAGTGACTTCTCTATACTGTACACTAGGTTCTTAAACCAGAAAGCTGGGAGATAATTTCTTCCCTTGTCTTTGCACACATAAGTACTTAACAAAATCTAGATTACTGCTAGAGTCTTCTAAGTTGTCTTCTCGACTCCCCGCCCCTCCACCCCCGCATTCTAATATAGCTTCCATATTCCAGACAGAATCCTTTTTCTAAAATAGCTGCCCAAATGAGCATGTCATTTTTCAGATTCCATTTTTTTCTGTGGCTCCTGTTCCAAATTCCTGGGGATGACTTAAGAGCCTTCCATGATGTGGCCTTTGCCTTCCTCATCTCTTACCCCTCCTTTCTCCTTCCCCTACACACTCCAACCATGTTCTCTCTGATTCTAGGGAGAGATCAAGCCTATGGTTAAAAATTAGACATGGCACCACATTTGATTCTATATCGGCCAGCACTGGATTAGGCTAGAAGGAATTCAAACCTTTTGGGATTATTTCCTTTTGAGGGAATGGTTTATCTTTTAGAGTCTCAGTGCTTTTCCTATAAAATTTAAAGGAAGTCTTTAAATTGTATTTGATACATATATTTCCTTCAATCTGTTGTTTGTTAATTCTTCTTTTTAATTGTATTATATTTATTGTGCAGAAATCATAATTATTAAACAATAGTGAACTACAAATAGAGTTAATCCTTAGCAATCCATTTATTTGTTCATTCATCCATTCAACGAATATTTATTGAACACTTACTATATGTTTTTCATTGTGCTAGATGCTGAGCTATAACAGGTACTAGGAGAGTCCCTAATCTCAAGGAAACTACAGTCTTGGAGTGAGGGTTGGGATGGAGGGATAGGGAAGTAAGAGGTGAACAGCCAATTAGAATAGAGTGTGAAATTGGTCAAGTAGGGTGAGCATTGAGGACCTTATTAATAGCACTTAGGGTAGGAGAATATGACATGGCAGCTGCACCATAAATGACCAGAAAGAGCAATAAGAGGGAAATGCTTATTGTTACCAGCAGGAAAGTTCTATAATGGGAACTACAGGTGTTCCGGTTCCTTTTGGGTTTGAATGGGAAGATATAAGGGGGAGAGATGAAACTGATCTTGAAGGATCCTATTTGTCTACCAAGAAGTTTTAAATTTATCTTAAGGTCAACAGGGACTTTTGAAAGTGTTTAAACCCTTGGGGGATGCATGAGTTAATTGATCAGATTTACTTTTGAAAAGTTCACTTTGGAGGGAGACATTTGCAATGCCACAGGGGCAAGACCAGAGGCTGGCAAAAGATAGTGGTGGCCTGAACTGATCAGATTCAGCTCATTTTTTTTGGCAAAGAGAATGGAGAGTTGTGGTTGAATTCAAGAGATTTTAGTAAAAGTAACAGGATTTCATTATTGTAAGCTGTAAAAGTTGGTAGCTTTTTAACTTCACCTACCCTTTCTGATTGTGCTGACAATGTCTCCTCATTGAGCCTGTAGCATAGTCTTCTCCTGCCTCTCTCATTATAACAAAGGAAAACTAGCTTTATGGATGACATCTGCCAGAGATATTGTGTATTGGATTGAAAGGAGAAGCATGAATCGCTAAAGGAAGAATTTCCTTTGTAAGAAGTTGGGGAAGTGTTTTTGAGGATCAGAGCAGTAGGGTTTGGAGATGGGCCAAAAGAAGATCTGTCCGGCCAATCTCAGAGGACATCACTGTTCTGAGCAAAATAAGGCCATTTGAGTAATAGCAGGAGACTCTCCACACCTCTCAGAGCACGAGGAGGTAGGCAAGGACCTCATCAGTAGGGCTTTTTAGGGTATCTAGTCCTTGACACTAGGAATCAAGGCCCTTGGAATTTGTTTTAATTGTCATGGAAAACCATTGAAGGGCTGTAAGCAGGGAAGGGGCATGATAAGATTTATGCTGTTGGGGGCTGGCCCCATGGTATAGAGGTTGGGTGCATGCGCTCCGCTGCCAGTGGCCCAGGTTCAGATCCCAGGTGCGCACCAACACACCGCTTGTCGGGCCATGCTGTGGCAGCGTCCCATATAAAGTGGAGGAAGATGGGCACAGATGTTAGCTCAGAGCCAGTCTTTCTCAGCAAAAAGAGGAGGATTGGCATGGGTGTTAGCTCAGGGCTGATCTTCCTCACATACACACAAACACACTAAATAAATAAATTAATTAATTAATTTAAAGAAAGATTTATGCTGTAAAAAAATTGCTTTGAGTGCTCTGTGGAGAGCAGACTGTGGAGGGGCTAGACTGGAATCAGGGATAGGGAGGCAGAAGTTCTTGCAACAGCTAATGAGAGCTTACACTAGGCTGGTCACAGAAGAGATGGTGAAAAGGAATCAGATTCCGGGATCTTTCGGAGGTTGAGCCAACAGAACTTGCTGATGGATTGGATGTGGGAAGTGAGGGAAAAACAGTCATCAAGGACAGCTCCTAGATTTTTGGCTTGAGCTCAAGGTGGTACAATATGCTGCACTTGGAGGAGGAACAAGGAATAATAAAGTAAGACTTCTGTGTGGTCACGTGAAAAGTTTTTTTTTTTTTTTCAATTTTATATATTGTTGGGGAAGAGAGAGAATCCCCCTCCACCCTTTCCTTCAAGGTTCTTATGGCTGACCAAATAATTAAAAGACAGTTTAGCAGGAGAAAATAATACCAAGTTTAATAACATGTATACATGGGAGAAACCCAGGAAACTGTGTTTCTCAACAAAATGGCAGAGATTCTCATCTTAAATACCATCTTCAGCTAAAGACAAAGGAGGATGTTGGGGGTGGAGAGGGAGACAGAAGGGAGACAGATTTTACAGTATGCAGATTTAAGTCCTCTCCTTCCATACTGATGAGTTTTCACAGATAAGGCCATCCCCCCCTCTTCCCAATACAGAGAAAGAGATACCTTTACAAATGGAGATTTCCCTTATAAATGTAAATGTTTGTCTGGCAACTCTTTGCAGAGCCACTGTTATGAGAGGTTCGGGGATTCGATCGGAGATGTAAAAGACACTTTCCACTCCAAACAAATGGACTGAAGGTATATTTTATTATATAGAGGATAGTAAAGGTGACAGTCTGCAAACAGATCCAAATAGGTCAAATATTAAGAGGGAAAAAACATCAGCCCGACTGGAAAGGGAAAATACCCACATCGGCTGAAGAGAAATGACACAAATCAACCAGAAAGAGAAACACCAGGTTAACCGAAAAGAGAACACATCAAATCAATTACTTCATATCAAATCAATTACTTCACATCAAATCAGTTACTCACAACATCCACGCCCCACTGCCGGGAGAGCTCTGTCAATCGACGCGGCTGGGCAAGGATCACACGTCCTGGGCAAGGTGTCCCTTCCACAGGTGGAACTCTCACTAGGGCTCAGTTTCCAGCAGTTTTTATACCATCAGTAATTTTCAGAGTAAGCAACTACAGAGTTTGCAGAGCAAGCATTTAGTGTTCCCATGCACAAAATGGTTATCAGTGGCGTACGTGCATTGAGCCCCCTGGCTAACATCCCAGCCCAGTAGTTGCGTACGTGCATTGTTCTCTCTGGTTATCGTCTCAGCCCGGCACAGATGGCCAGTCCATTCCGGGCTACGATGCTCCAAGAGCCTTGAAATGTTACAACTTGCAACTCTCTCCGTGGGAGAAAGGCCAGTTCCTGGGAAAAGGCCAGTTCCCACCACACAGAAAGCAGCCTTGTATTTCTTTTTTGTGCTGGTGGCTGTAGGTCAATGGAGCGGCCAAACATGGCTGTACTCATGTCAAGACAGCCACCTAGAGAATGTGGCATGAGAGAGACAGAATTTTTAATAAGATGGGCTTGGTGGTGCCTTTCCTATTGTAACATCTATTTTACATTATATTACAGCCATCATATGACATTGGCTCCTTCCTGAAACAGGTCTTCTATGTTAAATTCTTTAGGCAGTTTGGGGAAAGTCAAATGTCTGTCAGAGAAAATAATCAAGGTAAAGAGACATATTTCAGGGTGGCCAATTTTTAATCTCCCACAATATAAAATTTAAAAACACACAAAAGTAGAGGGAGAATAATAGAGTGAACCTACAGGTACCCCTATTAAACTTCAATAGTAATCATCATTTTGTCTTTCTTATTTTATCTACATCTTCCTCCCTCCCCAGCTTCCACCACCTCCCCTCCCTTTTTTTGCAGAAGTTTTTTTTTTTTTTTTGGTGAGGAAGATCAGCCCTGAGATAACATCCGATGCCAATCCTCCTCTATTTGCTGAGGAAGATTGGCCCTGGGCTAACATCTGTGCCCATCTTCCTCTGCTTTATATGGGATGCCGCCACAGCATGGCTTGACAAGTGGTACGTTGGTGCATTGGTGCGTGCCCTGCAGAAGTATTTTAAAGAAAATCTTAAATATATCTTTTCGTTTATAAGTACTTCAATATGTATCTCTAATGGATAAGGATTTTGTTCCTCTTTTTTTTCCAGACATAACCACTATACCATTATCATACCTAAAACAACAACAACAGCAACAATTCCTTAATATATCTCATACCCTAGTTTGTGATCAAAAATGTCTTTACAGTTTCTTCAAATCAGGATCCAGGCAAGATCCAAACATTGTATTTGTGAGATATATCTCTTAAGTCACTTTTTTTTTTTTTAAAGATTTTATTTATTTTATTTTTCCCCCCAAAGCCCCAGTGGATAGTTGTATGTCGTAGCTGCACATCCTTCTAGTTGCTGTATGTGGGACTCGGCCTCAGGATGAACGGAGAAGTGGTGCCTCGATGCGCACCCGGGATCCGAACCCGGGCCACCAGCATCGCAGCGCGCGCACTTAACCACCAAGCCACAGGGCCAGCCCCTCTTAAGTCACTTTTAATCTATAACTATTTCTCCTTCTTATATTCTCTTTGTAATCCCCTCACGTCCCACCCCATATCACTTATTTGTTGGAAAGGCTGGATAATTTGTCAGGTAGAATTTCCCACGTTTCAGGATTTGGCTAATTACATCCTCATGGTGTCATTGAACAATTTCCTCTATCTTTCAAGTTTCCTGGAATTATATCTTGAAGCTTGATCAGAGTCAGTTCAATTTTGGGGACAAGAAAACTTCATAGTGATAGTATTTCCTATTGTGTCATATCAGGAGGTACATAATGTCATCTGATTCTCTCATTTTTATTGATGTTAAGATCGATAACTGAGTTTAAGAGTTGTGAGTCTGATCCTTTCATTATAAAGTTCCACATCAGCTTTTTACCTAATGGCTTTAGCAGCCCTTGAAATTCATTGCCTAGATCCATTATTTCATCTGGTGTTGAAAAATGGTGATTTTCTTTTTCTAATTTTATCAGCATGTTTTAGTCGGACTTGTGTAAAAAATAATTTTCCCTCTTCCAATTATTTGGTTCTCTTGAAATATAGTGCACACAAGAAAGGCAGAATATAAGTTAATTTTCTCCTGTATTTATTGACTTTCAGAAAAATGAACTGGTTCCCTAGCAACCACCAAAGGTGACTGATTTGGATTTTTACAAATCAGCCTTATTAAGGTATACTTTATATAAAATAAAATTTCCCCAATTTTTAACATACACTTTATTAAGTTTTGACAGATATATATGATTGTATAGCCACCACCATGATCGTGATGTTGAACATTTGCATCATCCCAAAGAGTTCCCTTATGTCTCTTTGAAGCTAATCCCTTTATCCTATTTCTGGAACCTAATAACTACTGATCTGCTTTCTGTCACTATAGTCTTATCTTTTCCAGAATGCCATATAAATGGAATCATACAATATGTAGTCTTGGCTTCTTTCATTTAACACAAAAGTTTTGAGATTCATTTAGATTGTTGCATGTATCAGTAAGTCATTCCTCTCTATTGGTGAATAGAATTCCATTGATTAGCTATATCACAATTTGTTGATAGTTTAGCAGTAGATGGACATTTGGGTTTAGATTTTTGGCTGTGATGAATAAAGCTGTTTTGAACATTTGAGTACAGATTTTTGTGTGGACATATGTTTTCATTTCTCTTGCATAGATACCTAGGAGTGGGATTGCTCAGTTGCATGTTAAGTTTATGTTTAACTTTTAAGAAACTACCAAACTGTTTTCTAAGGTAGTTATACATTTTGTCATTCCCACCAGCAATGTATGAGCATTCTAGTTTCTCCACATCCTCATCAAAACTTGGTATTGTCTGTCTTTTTATTTATAGCCATTGTAGTGGTTGTATAATGGTATCTTATTGTGGTTTTAATTAGCATTTCTCTAAAGTCTAATGATGTTGAGCATTTTTCCTATGCTTATTTGATACTTCTGAAGTATCTGCTCAAAACTTTTGGTCATTTTTAAATTGGTTGTTTGTCTTCTTATTATTGAACTGTAAGATTTATGTATTTATATATTCTGGATACAAGTCCTCTATCAGTTTTGCATAACTGCAGGCCCTCCAGGACCAGTTCAACTCACCCCATATTATCAACAGAGTAATTAAGAGTGGTTTCTCAGGAACTGAGACCCCTTGTCCAGTTCAGGTCGATTGAGACCACCAACCCATCAACTTGGCCTGTGCAAATGCTCGACAAGTGACCTTTTTGATGTCAAGGAGCTAAAAACTCCACCCTCAGATCATGGTAATGCCGCCATTTTGTGAACATGCGTCTTATGAAGAGGCATGAAGCTTGACTACACTTGTGCAGATCATCAATTACCTCACTTCTCCTTACCTCCAATCATCTATTCCCACAATTCAGACCACCTTGCCCCCTACCCCATAAATATCCCTGAGTCCCCATTTTCAGTGAGGTGGATCTGACATTGATTCTCTCGCCTCCTTGCTTGGCTGCTTTGTGATTAAATCCTTTCTCTTTGCAAACTCATCATCTTGGTGATTGGCATGACTGTGAGGGGGGCAAAACGAACATGGTTTGGTAACATTTGCAAATATTTTCTCCCTGGTTCTGACTGGTCTTTTTATTTTCTTAATAGTGTCTAACGAAATGTAAAAGTTTAAAATTTTGATGAAGTACAAGTATTGATTTTTTTCTCTTATGAATTGTGATTTTGGTATTATATCTAAGAAATCTTTGCTTGTCCTAAGGTAATGGTGATGTCAGCAACATGGCAGGCTGAGTTGTTCCCTTTGTCTCTCCCCTCTAAGTTACAACTAAATGGACAATCATTAAGCGACAGAGGATCGCCTACACAGCACAACAGGATGCCTGAGAGATCCATGCAGCCATACATCTGAAGGTGGGTGGACTGGATCCCTGGGAAGCAGTGGAACTACGTGAATGCACTCCTCTCCCTCCCTGGTGGCAGCAAGCCAGGTTGCAGATCCTCACACAGCAGTTGGCCTGGCGCAACTGTAAGTGGAAGAGGGGGCAGCCCAGTCTGCACGCAGCCAGCCCAAGTGTGAACACTTTTGAAGTGGTAGCCCAGCCCACAGGGCCCTACCTGTGGGAATCCCACCATGCAGCAGCCTCACCTGTGGGAATGCTCCTCACCAAGTGGCGGTGGCTCAGCCCCCACATAGGTGCCCCTCGTGCCTAGTGGTCTAGCTCAGCTGAACCACTTGTGAGTACAGTGCCGGCCTGCATGAAAGAAAGCACCCCTTTCCCCTAGTGCAGCAGCTCAGCTGCTCTGCTGAGCACAAAGGCCCTGCCCATGTGAGAGCAACCTGCTGAGAGGCTGTGGCCAGTCCCCTGCAAATGCAGAGTGGCCCTACCGGCATAACAACCAGCAGACAGGGTGGGATCAAAAAACAGAGCTCCTGCCCCTCCCAGTGCTGGCAGGTAGAATCTGTGGCCTGATACTACCACAAATGTGCCAGCAAAGGATCAATTCATCAAACACCATGAAGAACTACAGTAAAACTTCAAAGGAGAAGGAAAATGACAAGTCTCCAGAAACCAATCCTGAAGTCACAGAAGTTTACAATCTAAATGACATAGAATTCAAAATAGTTGTCATAAAGAAACTCAATGAGTTACAAGAAAACTCAGAAAGACAGTTCAATGAACTCAGGAATAAAATTAATGAGCAGAGGGAATACTTCACCAAAGAGACTAAAGCTCTAAAAACAAACAAACAAACAAACAAACAAACAAACAAACAAACAAAAAACCAAGCAGAAATTCTGGGTACAAAAAACACAATTAATGAGATAAAAAAATAATCTAGAAACCATAAAAAGTAGAACTGATGCTATGGGGACAGAATTAATGAGTTAGAGGTTAGAAATATAGAAATGCTTCAGGTGGAGGAGGAGAGAGAACTAAGATTTTTAAAAAATGAAGAAATTCATTGAGAAATATGTGACTCAATTAGGAAAAGCAACATAAGAATTATAGGTATTCCAGAGGGAGAAGAGAAGGAGAAAGGAGCAGAGAGCTTGTTCAAAAAAATAGCTGAGAACTTCCCAAACCTGGGGAAGAAACTGGACTTACAAGTACATGAAGCCAATAGAACTCCTAATTACATCAATGCAAAAAGACCTTCTCCAAGGCATATAATATTAAAACTGGCAAAAGTCAATGACAAAGAAAAAATATTAAGGGCAGCAAGTCAGAAGTACAAAGGAAGCCCTATCAGACTTTCAGCAGATTTCTCAGCAGAAACTTTACAGGCTAGGAAAGAATGGAATGATATATTCATAATACTGAAAGACAAAAACTTTCAGCCAAGAATACTCTATCCAGTGAAATTATCCTTTTAGATATGATGGAGAAATAAAGCCTTTCCTAGATAAACAAAAGCTAAGGGAGTTCATAGCCACTAGACCTCTGTCTTGACATGAGTACAGCCGTGTTTGGCCACTCCATTGACCTACAGCCACCAGCACAAAAAGAAATATAAAAGCTGCTTTCTGCGTGGTGGGAACTGGCCTTTCCCGGGAACTGGCCCTTCTCCCACGGAGAGAGTTGCAAGTTGTAACATTTCAAGGCTCTTGGAGCGTCGTAGCACGGGATGGACTGGCCATCCGTGCCGGGCTAAGACGATAACCAAAGAGAACAATGCACGTACACAATTACTGGGCTGGGACGTTAGCCAAGGGGCTCAATGCACGTACGCCACTGATAACCATTTGTGCGTGGAAACACTAAATTCTTGCTCTGCAAACTCTGTAATTGCTTACTCTGAAAATTACTGATGGTATATAAACTGCTGGAAACTGAGACCCGGTGAGAGTTCCACCTGTGGAAGGGACACCTTGCCCAGGACGTGTGATCCTTGCCCAGCCGCGTCGATTGACAGAGCTCTCCCGGCAGTGGGGCGTGGATGTTGTGAGTAACTGATTTGATGTGAAGTAATTGATTTGATATGAAGTAATTGATTTGATGTGTTCTCTTTTCGGTTAACCTGGTGTTTCTCTTTTCGGTTGATTTGTGTCATTTCTCTTCAGCTGATGTGGATGTTTTCCCTTTCCAGTCGGGCTGATGTTTTTTTCCCTCTTAATATTTGACCTATTCGGATCTGTTTGCAGACTATTGCCTTTACTATCCTCTATATAATAAAATATACCTTCAGTCCATTTGTTTGGAGTGGAAAGTGTCTTTTACATCTCCGATTGAATCCCCGAACCTCTCACAACAACCTCCCTTAAAAGAAGTGATGAAAGAAGCCCTCCTACCTGAAACAAAAAGGCAAAGGTTTACAAAGCTTAGAGCGAGGAGATAAGTAGACAGACAAAATCAGAAAATTGCAGCTGTCTTTCAGAATAGGTTAGCAAACACTTAATTATAACATAAAAGATAAAGGGAAGGAAAGCATCGAAAATAACTATAAACACTTCAATTTAGTCACAAACCCACAATACAAAAAAGAATAATTTGTGACAACAATAACTCAGAAGGGGAAGAAGAAAGGGATGCCCAAGGGATGCTTAGGTTAATGGAGATAAGAGACTACAAGAAAATAGACTATCTCATCTATGAGATCTTTTATACAAACCTCATGGTAACAACTAAACAAAAAACCAGAGCAGAGCCACGTATCATAAATAAAGAAAAAACTGAGAAAACCATCACAGAAAACCACCAAACTGAAATAGCAGTCAGAGAAACAAGGGAGAAGAAACAATGGAAATATAGAACAACTGGTAAACAAGAGATAAAATGGCAGTATTAAGCCCTCCTATATCAATAGTCACTCTAAATGTAAATGGATTGCATTTTCCTATCAAAAGACAAGGAACGGGTCGGCCCTGTGGTGTAGTGGTTAAGTTCGGCGTGCTCCGATTCAGTGGCCCGGGTTCGTGGGTTCAGATCCCAGGTGCAACCTACACCACTCATCAGCCATGCTGTGGTGGTGACCCACATACAAAATAGAGGAAGATGGGCACAGATGTTAGCTCAGGGCTAATCTTCCTCAGCCAAAAAAAAAAAAGCCACAGAATGAACCATATATATCACTCCCTTCACCCCTTGTGCCCACCCCCCACCCCCATTGCCCCTGGTTACCACATTACAGTTTTCTCTGTCCATATGTTGGTTTATATTCCACATATGAGTGCGATCATACAGTGTTTGTCTTTCTCCTTCTGGCTTACCTCATTTAACATAATACCCTCCAGGCCCATCCATGTTGTTTCAAATGGGAAGATTTTTTTTTTTATGGCTGAGTAGTATTCCATAGTATATATATACCACATTTTCTTGATCCAATTGTCAGTTGAGGGACACTTAGGTTGCTTCCACTTCTTGGCTATGGTGAATAATGCTGCAGTGAACATAGGGGTGCATAAGCCTCTTTGGATTGTTGATTTCAGGTTCGTTGGATAGATTCCCAGTAGTGGGATGGCTGGATCATAGGGCGTCTCTATTTTTAATTCTTTGAGGAATCTCCATACCGTTTTCCATAGAGGCTGCACCAGTTTGCATTCCCACCAGCTGTGTATGAGGGTTCCTGTTTCTCCACACCCTCTCCAACATTTGTTGTTTTTTGTCTTGGTGATTATAGCCATTCTAACGGGCGTGAGGTGATATCTTAGTGTTGTTTTGATTTGCATTTCCCTGATGATTAGTGATGTTGAACATATTTTCATGTCCCTATTGGCTATCTGTATATCTTCTTTGGAGAAGTGTCTGTTCATTTCCTTTTCCTATTTTTTGATTGGGTTGTTTGTTTTTTTGTTGTTCAGTTGTCTGAATTCTTTATATATTATGGAGATTAACCCCTTGTCAGATATATGATTTGCAAATATTTTCTCCAAGTTGGTAGGTTGTCTTTTTGGTTTTGTTTTTAAATTTTATTCTCATTTGTATTTTTTTTTTTTTGCCAAAGAAGATTCACCCTGAGCTAACATCTGTACCAACCCTCCTCTATTTTGTATGTGGGTCTCTGCCTCAGCATGACCCTGATGAGTGGTGTAGGTCCGCACCTGGGAATTGAACCTGGGCCACTGAAGCAGAGCATACCAAACTTAACCACTAGGCCATGGGGCAGGCCCAATTGTCTTTTTGTTTTGATCCTGGTTTTCTTTGCCTTGCAGAAGCTCTTTCGTCTGCTGAAGTCCCAACTGTGTATTTTTTCCTTTGTTTCCCTTGTCCGAGTAGACATGGTATTCTAAAAGATCCTTCTAAGACCGATGTCAAAGAGAGTACTGCCTACATTATCTGATAGGAATTTTATGCTTTCAGGTCTTATCTTCAAGTCTTTGATCCACTTTGAGTTAACTTTTGTGTATGGCAAGAGAAGATGGTTTACTTTCATTCTTGTGCATGTGGATGTCCAGTTTTCCCAGCACCATTTATTGAAGAGACTTTCCTTTCTCCATTGTGTGTTTTTAGCTCCTTTGTTGAAGATCAGCTGTCTGTAGATGTGTGGTTTTATTTCTGGGCTTTCAGTTCTGTTCCATTGATCTGTGTGTGTGTTTTTGTACCAGTATCATGCTGTTTTGATTACTATAGCTTTGTAGTATATTTTGAAGTCAGGGATTGTGATGCTCCGGCTTTGTTCTTTTTTCTCAGGATTGCTGTAGCTATTCAGGGTCTTTTGTTGCCTGATATGAATTTTAGGATTCTTTCTTCTATTTCTGTGAAGAATGTCATTGGGATTTTGATTGGGATTGCATTGAATCTGTAGATTGCTTTAGGTAGTATGGACATTTTGACTATGTTTATTCTTCCAATCCATGTGCATGGAATATCTTTCCATTTCTTTATGTCATAATCAATTTCTTTCAATAATGTCTTATAGTTTTCATTGCATAGGTCTTTCACCTCCTTCGTTAAATTTATTCCTAAATATTTTATTCTTTTTGTTGCAATTGTAAATGGGATTGTATTCTTGAGTTCTCTTTCTGTTAGTTCGCTATTAGAGTATAGAAATGCAACTGATTTTTGTAAGTTAATTTTGTACTCTGCAACTTTGCTGTAGTTCTTGATTATTTCTCATAGTTTTCTGATGGATTCTTTAGGGTTTTCTATATATAAAATAATGTCATCTGTAAACAGAGAGGGTTTCACTTCTTCATGGACTATTTGGATTCCTTTTATTCCTTTTTCTTGCCTAATTCCTCTGGCCAAAACCTCAAGTACTATGATGAATTAGAGTGGTGAGAGTGGGCACCCTTGTCTTGCTCCTGTTCTCAGAGGGATGGCTTTCAGTTTTTTCCCCATTTAGTATGATTTTGGCTGTGGGTTTGTTATATATGGCCTTTATTATGTTGAGGTACTTTCCTTCTATACCCATTTTGTTGAGAGTTTTTATCATAAATAGATGTTGGGTCTTGTCAAATGCTTTCTCTGTGTCTATTGAGATGATCATGGGGTTTTTATTCCTCATCTTGTTAATGTGGTGTATCACAGTGATTGATTTGTGGATGTTGAACCATCCCTGTGTCCCTGGTACAAATTTCACTTGATCATGGTGTATGATCTTTTTAATGTATTGCTGTATTCAGTTTTCCAGTATTTTGTTGATGATTTTTGCATCTATGCTCATCAGGAAAATTGGCCTGTAATTTTCCTTCTTTGTGTTGTCCTTGTCTGGCTTGGGTATTAGGGTGATATTGGCCTCATAGAATGTGTTAGGAAGTGTTCTGTCTTTCTCGAATTTTTGGAATAGTTTGAGAAGGATAGGTGTTAAATCTTCTTTGAATGTTTGGCAGAATTCTCCAGAGAAGCCATCTGGTCCTGGAGTTTTATTTTTGGAGAGTTTTTGATTACCATTTCAATATCTTTACTTGTGATTGGTCTATTCAGGTTCTCTATTTCTTCTTCTTCTTTTTTTTTTTTTTTAAAGATTTTATTTATTTATTTTTTCCCCCCAAAACCCCAGTAGATAGTTGTATGTCATAGCTGCACATTCTTCTAGTTGCTGTATGTGGGACGCGGCCTCAGCGTGGCCGGAGAAGCGGTGTGTCGGTGCGCGCCCGGGATCCGAACCCGGGCCGCCAGCAGCAGAGTGCACGCACTTAACCACTAAGCCACGGGGCCGGCCCTCTATTTTTTCTTGATTCAGTTTTGGGAGGTTGTACGAGTCTAAGATTTTATCTGTTTCTTCTAGATTGTCCAATTTGTTGGCATATAGTTTCTCATAGTATTCTCTTACAATGCTTTGTATTTCTGTGGTATCCATTGTAATTTCTCCCCTTTCATTTATAATTTTACTTATTTGGGCCTTCTCTCTTTATTTCTTAGTAAGTCTGGCTAAGGATATGTCAATTTTATTTATCTTCTCAAAGAACCAGCTCTTTGTTTCATTGATCCTTTCTACTGTTTTTGTTTGTTTGTTTGAATTTCATTTATTTCTGCTCTAATTTTTATCATTTACCTCCTCCTGCTGACTTTGGGCTTTGTTTGTTCTTCTTTTTCTAATTACGTTAGGCATAGTTTAAGATTTCTTATTTGGGGTTTTTCTTGTTTGTTAAGGTGGGCCTGTATAGCTAAGAATTTCCCTCTTAGGACTGCTTTTGCTGCATCCCATATAAGTTGGTATGGTGTATTTTCATTTTCATTTGTCTCCAGATATTTTTTGGTTTTTCCTTTTTTAATTTAATTTTTATTTATTTAGTTTTTTGGTGAGGAAGATCAGCCCTGAGCTAACATCCGATGCCAATCTTGGTTTTTTTTTGCCGAGGAAGACTGGCCCTGAGCTAACATCCATGCCCATCTTCCTCTGCTTTACATGGGATGCCACCACAGCATGGCATGACATGCAGTGCTTTGGTGCGTGCCCAGGATCCAAACCCATGAACCCTGGGCCACCAAAGTGGAGTGCACACACTTAACCGCTTGCGCACCCAGGCAGGCCCTGATTTCTACTTTAATTTCTTCAATGATCCATTGGTTGTTTAGTAGCATGTTGTTTAATCTCCACATCTTTATCACTTTCCCAGCTTTTTTCTTGTAGTTGATTTCTCGTTTCATAGCATTATGGACAGAAAAGATGATTGATATGATTTCAGTCTTCTTAAATTTATTGAGGCTTACCTTGTTTCTCAACAAATGGGTTATCCTTAAGAATGTTCCATGTGCACTTGAGAAGAAGGTGTATTTTGCTGTTTTTGGATGGAGTGTTTGATATATATCTATTAATCCATCTGGACTAATTTTTCATTTAAATCCACTATTTCCTTGTTGACTTTCTGTCTGGTTGATCTATCCATTGATGTAAGTGGGGTGTTGAGGTCCCCTACTATTATTGTGTTGTTGTTAATATCTCCTTTTAGGTTTGTTAATAGTTGCTTTATATACTTTGGTGCTCCTTTGTTGAGTGCATATATATTTATGTGTTATGTCTACTTTGTGGAGTGTCCCTTTTATCATTATATACTGCCCCTCTTTGTCTCTCATTATCTGTTTTACCTTGAAGTCTACTTTGTCTGATATGAGTATGGCAATACTTGCTTTCTTTTGTTTGCCATTATCTTGGAGTATCACCTTCCATCCCTTCAGTCTGAGACTGTGTTGGTCTTTAGAGCTGAGAAGTGTTTCCTGGAGGCAGCATACTGTTGGGTTTTGTTTTTTAATCCATCCTGCCACTCTGTCTTTTGATTGGAGAATTCAATCCATTTATATTTAGAGTGATCATTGATATATGAGGGCTTAATGCTATTTTATCACACATTTTCTGGTTCTTCTGCATTTCTTTTGTTTCATGTTCTGTGTATTTCGGACTATCAATTCAGTTTGGTAGTTCTGTATGATGGTTTTCTTCATTTTCTCTTTATTTATCATCTGTGTCTCTGTTCTGATTATTTGTTTAGTGGTTACCATGAGGTTTGTATAAAAAATCTTGTAGATGAGATAGTCCATTTTCTGATAGCCTCTTATTTCCTTAGACTAAGCTGATTCCCTTCCTTTCCTCTTCCCCTTCTAAGTTATTATTGTCATAACATATTCCATCTTGTATTGTGAGTTTGTGGTTAAAATGACAAGATTATATTCCTTTTTGATGTTTTTGTTCCCTTTATCTTTGATGTTATAATTAAGTGTTTGCTAACCTGTTCTGATAGAGAGCTGCAATTTTCTGATTTCATCTACCTATTTTTCTCCTTGCTCAATGCTTTATAACCCCTTTCTTTTTTTTTTTTTTTTTCAGGTGAGGGTCTTATTAAGCATTTCTTGTGGTGGGGCTCTTGTGGCACTGAACTCCCTTACCTTTTGTTTATCTGGGAAACTTTTTATTTCTCCATCATATCTGAAGGATGTTTTTGCTGGATAGAGTATTCTTGGCTGAAAGTTTTTTCTTTCACAATTTTGAATATATCATTCCACTCTCTCCTGGCTTATAAGGTTTCTGCTGGGAAATCCACTGAAAGCGAGATAGGTGTTCCTTTGTAAGTTATTTTCTTCTGCCTTGCTGTCCTTAATATTTTTTCTTTGGCATTGACTTTTGCCAGCTTTACTACTATGTGCCTTGGAGAAGGTCTTTTTACATTGATGTGTTTAGGAGTCCTGTTGGCTTCTTCCACTTGTATTTCCAGCTCCATTCCAAGGTTTGGAAGTTCTCAACTATTATTTCTTTGAACAAGCTTTCTGGTCCATTCTCCTTCTCTTCTCCCTCTGGAATACCTATAATCCTTATCTTGCATTTCCCAATTGAGTTGGATATTTCTAGGAGAATTTATTCATTTCTTTTTAGTCTTAGTTCTCTCTCCTCTTCCATGTGAAGCATTTCTATATTTCTGTCCTCCAAGCTGCTAATTTTGTCCTCCATAGTATCAGTTCTGTTGTTCAGGGATTTCAGATTTATCTCATCCATTGTGGGTTTTTTTAGTTGTTGTTTGGTGAGGAAGATAGGCCCTGAGCTAACATCTTTTGCCAATCTTCCTCTTTTTGCTGAGGAAGACTGGCTCTGAGCTAACATCTGTAGATTGGCTCTGAGCTAACATCTGTGCCAATCCTCCTCCACTTTATACGTGAACACCACCACAGCATGGCTTGATGAGTGCTGTGTCGCTCATTGCCTGCAATTATATCCTGCAAACCCTGGGCCACCAAAGTGCAGCACACAAACTCAACCACTATGCCACCGGGCCAGCCCCTCATCCATTGTGTTTTTCATCTCCAATATTTCTGATCGGTTTTTCTTTATAGTTTCAATGTCTTTTGTGAAGAAGTTCCTGATTTCATTGAACTGTCTATCTGTGTTTTCTTGTAATTCATTGAGTTTTTTTATGATAGCTATTTTGAATTCTCTATCATTTAGATTATAAATTTCTGTGCCTTCAGTATTAATTTTTGGGTGCTTGTCATTTTCCTTCTGGTCTAGAGATTTAATATATTTTTTCATACCGTTTGACGGCATAGATTTGTGCCTCCACATAGTGATAGTGTCTGGTCACAGCTTCCACCTGCTGCCACTTGGTGAGGGTCAAGAGCTATGTATTCTGAGCCCACTGTGACCCTGGCTTGCCTGCTCCTAGCTGCTGGTTTTCCATCCTTTGCATGGGCCTTCTGGCTGATTCCTTGAGCTGGAGTGCCGGGCTGGGGGGAGGGGCACTTTCTTTCTCTTGCACAATCCTGGGGCTTTCTCGCTCTGCCCTTGCTATCTGCTTTCCTGAGGTGCTGGCTTGATGAAGACACCCCCGCAGTAGCTTAGTCACCTCTGTGTGGGGCTTTCACCTGGGCTGTGAGGTAACTTGGAGAGTGATGGTGTTTCCGTGGAGAGCCACCCCTCCCCCCTTTCCTCTGAGAGCTGAGTGGTCTGGAGCCCAGGGTCACTGCTGTTCGGGAGGGGAGGAGATCTCCTTACCTCCTTCCACTTCCTCCAGGGAGTCCAGCACCTCCACCTTCAGAAGTATGGCTGCGTGGGTCTCAGATATCTTTTGTTTTGTGTGAATGTCCTCTGTTGGTATATGAGTGTCTTTTTCATTGTATCTTTGGGGGGAGAGTCTAAGGGGAGAGCTCACTCTGCCATGATGCTAACATCTCTTTCTCATTGAAGTTTGAATTTACATTTCCCTTATAAGAGAGGTTGAGCACTTTTTTCAAGTGTTTAAAAAGCCATTAAAAAAGCTTTAAAAATAAAAAATAAATACTTTAAAAAGTATTTAAAAGCCATTTGTATTCCTTTTCTGAAAATTGTTCATATTCTTTGTCTGTTTTTCTATTGTGTTTTTGGTTTTTTTCTTATTAACTTGTAGAAACTCTTTATACACTAAGGGATTAGGCATTTGTTTAAGATAAGAGTTTCAAATATCCATCCACCCCCCAGCCCCCATTTGTAACTTGTGTTTTGACTTTGTTTATGGTGCTTTTTGCTTTGGTCAAAATATTTTATTTCTGTTTTTAAATTTATCACTCTTGTTTCTCTTACAGTTTTGTGTTAGAAAAGCATCTCTACTCTGATAATTTTTTAAAAATCTTCCAATTTTGGGGATAGTTTCTGGTTTTATTTTTCAAGTTTAAATATGCTATCCATCTGTTGAAAAGCATGAGGGATGAATCCAACTTTATCTTTTTCTCATGGCTACCCAAATGTCATAACAAATTGTTCAATAATCTTTGTTTTCCCTATAGATTTAAAATGCTATCTTTATCATATGTTACTTAAGGAAAGTTTTTAAAAGATAGGAGATACAAGAGAATATTTGCACAGCTGTGAGTCCTCCAGTTGAGAGAAAGAAAGTGACTCTGCAAGAAAGAAGGTATAATTGTAAGAGGTGAGTCATTGAAAAGGAGAGAGGAGATGGATCTGGACCATAAGTGTGTGTGGGGGTGTCCTTAGATCAAGGCTGGAGCACATCATCCATGATAACAAGACAGGACTTGGAGGCTATGGAGTGGATGCAAGTAGTTTGGTAGATATGGCGATGGGAAGGTAATAGGAGGAAACATGGTTGATGTTAAACAGCACTTACTATGAATCAGGTACCGTTTTAAGCATTTCACTTGAGTCTTCTCATTGAGAAAACTTTGAGGGTCTTCTTAAAGATCCTGTGAAGTAGGTGTTCTTACAGTTCACATTCTCTTAAACCAGAAGAGGGATTTTGGAGATAGGCTGTTTACTGAACATCTCAGCGAGCATGTACCCTATTTATGTGGGTCCCAGAATCAGAGACTGGGAGGGTCAACCTAGAGAGTGGATAATAATAAAATCAGGAGAGGGATGTGACACTGATGATGGGAATGGAAGTGAGCAGAGCCTCTATGAAGAGAATTGGGCAATAGAAGACAGTAGAATTTTTTGCAACAGATGAATTCCTGAAGTCATTGCATAAGGCAAGACTAATTTCCCTTGGCAATGAACATAAAACAAGAGGGAATGTACTCCTAGTACATCTAAATATGCAACCATCATAACATGCTACTTATTTTTTTCAGCATTATCTCGAATATTTCACAGCATATTTTTTAAGAGCACAGACACTGGAGCCAGACTTCCTAGTTTCAAATCCTATCTCCTCTCTCCTTTTCAAGGACTGCCATTCACTAGCTGTCTGACCTGGAGAAAGTACTTAAGTTCTCTGTGTCTTAGTTTCCTTAATGTTATCTTTCCTTATCTGTAAAATGGGAACAATGCTAATAGGGCCTTCCACATAGGGTTGTTATGAGGATTAAATGAGCTAATATTTATAGAGCAATTAGAAAGGAGCCTGGTACACAGAAAGTGCTACATAAGCACTTATTAAGTAAAAAATCATTAACTATGTTTCAGAGGAATATTTCCTAAATTAACAGCATGGCATATCATGCATTTCTTTTTTCTTTTTTTTTAAAGCTTTTTCATAGTATTTCATCACATCTAAATTCTGTTGCAAAGTTATTAATATTTTGGGGTATTTTTCCAGCATTAGTGTTAGCACCCCATCTTAGTGGAGGACATTGTTTTAGGATATAGAAAATACTTTGAAAGTTATAACAGTGAATAGCACAATAATTGGTAAAATCACTTATGTGCTCACAAACATAGTGTTGAGCGAAAACAGTCACACATGAAAGAGAATGATTGTATTTATAATGTTTCATTTATATAAAAGACAAAAACTAATCTTTTCTGTAAGAAGTCAGGATGGTGGGTGCCCTTGGAGGGGGAAGGATGACTGGAAGGAGGTAGGAGGTAGAAGGTGTCTTCTGGGTGCTGATGATTTTATTTCTTAATCTGAGTGCTGGTTACACAGTTTCTTAGCCTGCATGCTGGTCCAGTTTATGAAAATTCTAGAGTTGTACACATATTGTACATGTCCTTTCCTTTATATATGTTATTATTATATATATTATTCTTCAGTATTCTTAATTTGTATGAGGTTTCAATACTTTTAAGTAACAGCGTGTGCATTAGTTTGCCTGGCTGCCATAACAAAGTACCATAGACTGGGGTGGCTTAAACAACAGAATTCATAAAATTTCTGTCTGTCTCATGAATCCATTCAATTAAGAAGCCATTACAAGTACAAGGTGGGCTGTGCACTGTCCATGTATAGTAAATGCGAAGGGGCAGTCTACTGTCTAATTAGGTAGACAGCAAGACACAGACACATTTTATAAAGAAGTAAACCCAATGGAAGCAATGCCATAAAACAACACAGGACTCATGCCCCAAAGAGTTGTGCAGATCTTAAGTAATGTTGGTGACTGCATTCTGTGGCATTCTGCATTTTGGGGCATATGGACAACATGCCAATACTGGTTGAATAAATGTTACAATAGCCTTTAAGGTTTTGGCTGACCATGTACCAGGTGAGCTGGGTTAGATTCAGAGAAGGGGAAGGACTGACATTTATTCTACCAGGCATCGTGGCTGGATGCTCTTTATTTGCTAGTTCATGGAACGTCATGACTGGATGAGGTAGGTGTCGCAGGTTGGGCTCCCCAGGATGCAGAGTCTAAGATAGAGATGAAGAAGTGCTCGTGAGGGCCAGCCTGGTGGTACAGCTGTTAAGCGTGTGCGCTCTGCTTTGGCGGCCCAGGGTTTGTGGGTTCGGATCCCTGGTGCGCACCGACACACCGCTTGTTAAGCCATGCTGTGGCAGAGTCCCATATAAAGTAGAGGAAGATGGGCATGGATGTTAGCCCAGGGACAGTCTTCCTCAGCAAAAAAGAGGAGGATTGGCATCAGATGTTAGCTCAGGGCTGATCTTCCTCACCAAAAAAAAAAAAGAAAAAACCAAACAAGAAGTGCTTGTGGATTCAATACTGTGGGAAGGAGGGTAAGGAAGCAGGATTGATGAGAGGGCCAACTCAGGCTGTGATGCAGTCCCAATGAAGGTTTCAGCCAGCACCCCACCCCGACCCCAGGGGAATTCTGGAGCTGGATGTTCCTTCAACGTTGTCCCAAGTTGGGTGTGCAGCTGAGCTTGTATACTCCCTGATTGATCAGTCATTGGGTGTGGGCTGCCCCAGGAAGGAGGTGTGACCTTGGGTGAGGCAGTTTTCTTCAGCCAATCTTCAAAGAAGACTGACAGCTGAGGACTGATAGCACTCCTAATAGATGGAGAATAAGTCCTTCCTCCCTGAAGAGGGATCTGGGAGGCCCATCCCAGAGTCCACCACAGTGGGTATTATTGGTTCATTCTACAGATAAGAAAACCAAGGTTCAGCAGGGACAGAGCCAGGATTTGAACCTAAATCTACCCTCAGTGTCTGTGTTCTTCTCCACCATCCTTGCTGCCAATTCCGCACATTCCTGCCTTCCTGACTGCTTACCAGTGACCTCGACGTTTCCTGGTGACCTTGACTCACCATGGCTAGCCTCCCTTCCCCATTCTGCCTTGGGGCAGTCTGACTCAAGCTTCACTCTAGCATTTGCAATGCTCTCCAGGTCCACAATCCCACTTTCTCAGTCCACTGTTGCCTGCAATCATCAAGATGGACCTAATGAAAGCAGTGTTGAGGAGGATTACTCTGGCTCTGAGACGCTGGGTGGATTGGTGAGGGCAAGAACCTGGAATTAGATTCTGGCAGAGCACGGGAAAAGTCGTAGCAGATATTCAGGCATGAGGTAATAAGAGTTTGGCAAGGGCAAAGAAGGTAGGGAAGGAATAGCAAAAGCCTTTGGGCTCCTCAAACACAATTTAAACACAGCTCCCCTGAGACCTTCTATTGGATTCTCCTTAGTGGTGACTGCTGGGGCCTCATTTACTATGTAGATCTCCAGGGAGCAGCAGGAAACAACAAATCCTTAGCCTTTCAAAATGGTGGCCATTCTCCTCATTGACCTGACAAAGACAGATGTCAAGTGGGCCCTGCAGGAGTTTGACAGTTTGTCCAAACGACTGTTTTCAGTCAAGGTTATAAATCTCTTAGGAAAAGGTTTGCCTGCCTGGCCATTCAATCATTTGGCCAATATGGATTAGTCTGACCATCTTCTCAGAAAGGAATATCTCTGGAGATTTTCAGATGGGTCAATATTTAATGTTCTGTGTTTTAGCATTATCATCCACCTCCCCCACCCCTTTGTATAATACTCTTCGAGGGTTGGCTCCTGGGCCTCCAGGACAGTCAGGGGAGGAAAGTCTTAATTCCTTGGCAGAGATTTATTTGGCTCTCCTCAATCTGAGCCTCCCCACACAATGCTGTTTGAGCCTCACCTAGAAATTGGCCTTATTTGCCAGGAAAGGGGAATTCTTTACATGACAACAAGGAAAATGTAATCCCTTATGCAGGGGGGTTGAGTCCTTTTCTTTGCCTCTCTGACAGGTGTGCTGCTGCCGTCTCCTCTCTGCCTCCTGGTCTGTCTTTCCCATACCTCCCAGAGCTAGCACTGAGTGGAGGGAATCATGGAGAGGGATATTGGCAACCGGTACCTGGGGATGGAGTTCCATTTCTGCCCAGCTAGGGGTTTCAATGCAAGTTACTTGGTTTCAATGAGCTTTGCTCCTTTATCTGTAAAAGGAAGATAATACCAATTGTACTGGGTTGCTGGGAAAGTTGTAAGAGAAAGTTAACAGACAGTGAATAGCACAAGACAGATATGCAGTAAATATTGGCTCATTCCTCCTTTCTCCCTCCTTCTCCTTAGAATTTATTCTTGGACATTACCTAATCTGATTCTTTTCCCAAAGCAAGGATTTCCATTATGATATCCAGCGCTGGTTACCCTCTGGGTGTCTCCTCCAGATCCAGTCTCTGGTGTCTGTGCTTTGCTCTAGGCCCCGTGAGGCTGAGCCTACTGACTATCACCCAGCTGACTTCTGGTTGGGTGTGGTCAATGGTGAACATGGGCAGGAACTGGGAGGTCAGGGGGAGAGAGGCTGGGCTATTTTTTCCTAGCTCCCTTGCTGCCCTGGCACCAGGTTCTGGAGTAGCTGCATCCCTCTGAGAATGCAGCCCCTGCCAGATTGTCCCTCGTCCCGAGCTCAGATCTCCCCGGGCTCCATTGCAGTACCTCCTTGTCCCATCAGTCCCGGGCGTGGAAACGTCTCTCTGTTGTTGCTAGTCTCTGCGTGCCTCAATGTCCCTTGTTAGTTCCCCTAACTTTGCCCACATCTCTTGAGTTCCTTAAAGTCTCTTCTGGTGAACTCGCTGCATGGAATTGTATCCTGCTGGCATCCAAACAGAAGGTTATCCACACTCTATTTGATTACTTCCAGGGACCAGACTCAATATTTATCTTTTTCACTCCTATTTTAAAATAATGATGTACTTGAGGATGGAACTAATATTTAGGGTGCATCTACTGTATGTTGAGTGCTGTGTACACCTCGTCACACTTATTCCCCACAACGACTTTGTAGGGAAGATGTACTACCCATGTTTCACCGAGGATGGACTCAAGACTCGGGGAAGTTCCATCGCTTGCCCTGGATCCTACAGCTAATAGGTGGCACAGGATGCGTTTGGCATGGAGCTAGGTCAGCCTGACTCCAGCGTTTGCTCACTTTCCAATACACTTGCCTATCATGGGGGAGAATTCCAGAAAGGGGAAGCTGGAAATATGGGAAAATTTGCCTCAGATTTCACAATTTTTCCAAAGGCTAGGTTGGAAAGAAACCCTAATATTGTTCACAAAAACTACTTTTGAAGGATACGTCCTCTTGTGAGGTGGCTAAGTGACACCACGGGCCACTAGATGGCACTACTTCAGCGCTGGGTGAACGTTTCCCCATCCTCATTTTTGTGGGCAAAGGGTGTGCCACATAGCAAGTTCTGTTTACCTTGACATGTAAATATGACTTTGATCTAATGAACTATGTACTTCCTGTAAACTGGGCTGACTTGTAAGCTTTTCAAAGATGAAGTTGTGAACGGGCCGGGATAGGGTGATGGGTGGGGATGGGGGGATGGGTGGGGGTGGGGGGATGAGTGAGGGTGGGGGGTGGGGAAGTGAAGAGACTGAAAATGATGAAGCCTCAGCCCCAGGGAAGCCTGCCAGTGTAGTGGGGTGAAACAGTACCCCACCTATAATACCAAACCGAGGAAAACTGTCACTCAAAGACCATGAGAGCATTGGAGCTGGAAGGGTCTGAGAAGTCTTCTAGCCCAACCCTCTCCTGACACAGGTAAAGAAACATTCTTCTGTTACTTTCTGTACGAGTGATTTCCAGCTTACCCAATTGTTCTAAGAAAAAACACCGTCCCAACATTTCTTGCCTGTGGCCTTCCTGGTTGCTGCGGTCTTTTGTGAGGTAACTAGGTAAAGGGTGCAACTTTTGCTCCCCACTCTTTGTTTCTAAGGGGCCTTCTTTTTGTCCATTTGAAATTCTCTAGACAAATTTTTCAAACAGTTTTTTCTTTTTTAAACATATTTAAATTAAAAAAAAACGGAATACATTCATCTGGTTCAAAAGTCAAAACAATATAAAAAGACATCCAACAAAAGGTCTCACTCCATCTCTTCCCCCTCTGTCTCATCCTCCCCACATCAATCCACGGGTGATCGCCATTTTTATTACTTCCTGGATATCCTTCTCGGTTTCTTCATGCAAATACAATCAAGCCTACATACCGAAAGGTCTATTTATTTCTTTGCGGGAAAGGATTCTCCATTGTTGCTCCCTGGCTGCCAAATGCCCTTTCATTTCCACTTACCCTCAGGGGTGATTTCTATAGTGGCCATATTTTTTTGGAATACAAAGTTGACACATAAGGTCAGATGGGTACCAGTGACTGTGCCTAGATAGTGCTCCTGTCCTGGAAAATATGGACACTGTCGTCTCTGCAGCTGGTCCAGAGCTCCTTGTCTTCCCCCAAGTCCCCACGCTCTCTCTCACTCCTGGAGGATGGTTTGCCTCCTACTCCCTGAGCCCTCCAAGCCCGCCCTCCGAGACACCCTGCTCCTGGCCTCATCACTTCAGAGTCCTTCCACCTCCCCCACCCTTCCCGGCGCTCGCTTCTCCACGGGGCTCCCACTCTCAGCATCCACAGGGCTCTCTCTCTTGCCGTTAGACTTGCCCAACTTCTCTTTCTCTTTCCTCCTGTTTTTTACTCTCCCTTTCTTCTCCTTTTTGCCGTCAAAGTTCTCCAAAGACTAGTTACTGAGATTTCCTCACCACTTAGTTCAGTTCACTAAAATTTAATTAGCACCTATAATGTGTGAGTAATGAGCTAGATGAGGAAGATTCAAAGATAAAAAAGATGTGGTCTCTGCCTCTAAAACACTTAAGCTGAGACCTAATTAAGAGACATAGAGTGGGATACATGCAGTAATGTAGGCGTGGTCTAACTAGGCTGAGCACAGACGGAGGAGTCCTTATTTCTGGATATGATGATGATAGTCGTCATTTACTGAGCCCTCCAGGTGCTAGAACTTGGGATATTAAAATCCTGATGCTGCTTCCTCAAACAGGGCCCCTAACGTAAATTGACTCCTCTTTCTTTAGTCCTCTGCTTTCTGTCACCTGTTTAGATGCCATTCCTCTCTGAAGCCCTCCGTAACAGGGTCTTATTCAGATCTAACCTTCTCAGGTACTGCTCCATGCTCCAAACTGCCTTCCCCATCGAAAACAAAGCTGTGCTCCTTCCCTCAGAGCCCTGTATTTGCTTCCCAGGGTGGCAGCTCTATGAAGATCACTCCTCAGTGTCTGCAGGGGATTGGTTCCAGGACCTCGTGGATACCAAAATTCGTGGATGCTCAAATCCCTTACATAAAATGGCATAGTATTTGCATATAACTTATGTACATCCTCCTGTATACTTTAAATCATCTCTAGATTAGTTATAATACCTAATACAATGTAAATAGCTGTTGTACTGTATTGTTTAGGGAATAATGAAAAGAAAAAACCTCTGAACATCTTCAGTACAGATGCAACCATCAATCTGCATCCAATCCATGGATGTGGAACCATAGATACGGAGGGCAGACTGTACTGTTTCCTGACAGACCCTTCCCAGCTAAGTAATATAGGTTCATTTTAATAGAGATCTGGAAAGGCAATTCTTTAACATGAAGGATTCTAGGTCACAAATATGTTTTGAAGATTACTGACAAACTAGAAAACCTCTGGGGAGGGTAGACCAATGGATGGAGGTGTCGATGTTGGTGAAATGTCATGTTAGAAGCAGTAAAACAAAAACAAAAACAAAAACAAACTACCAATGATTGAACACTTACTTATCATATACCAAGTATTGGCTGAGAATTTTGCTTATAATATCTCAGAATATTAGTTTTCTAGTGCTGCATAATAATGTCACTACAAACTTAGTGGCTTAAAACAATACACATGTGTTATCTTACAGTTTCTGTGTGTCAGGAGTCCAGACAAGGTTGGATTCTCTGCAAGATTGCAATCAAGGGCTGTGTTCTCATCTGAAGGTTTGACTGGGAAAAGGTCTGCTTCCAAGTTCACATAGTTGTTGGAAAGATTCAAGTCTTTGCTGGCTGTCAGACTGAGGGCCTCAGCTTCTCACTGGCTGTCAGCTGGAGGCCATTATCAGTTCCTAGTTAGTTGTTGGCCAGGGGCTGCCCTCAGTCCCTTGCCATATGGGCCTCACCAACATGATTCTTACTTCATCAAAGCCAGCAAGGATAACATCTGCTAGCAAGATGGAAGTTAGAATCTTATGTAACATTATCATGGAAGTGATATCCTGTCACCTTTGCTGTATTCTATGGGTTGGAAGCACATCACAGGTCCTGCCCATACTCAAGGGGTGGAGATTACGCAAGGATATGAGACAAGGCAGTGGGTGTCATAGGGGCCATCTTAGAGTCTGTCTGCCCCAGCATCTCTCAAGTAGATATTTCTATTCTTATTATACAGGTGAGGAAAAGGAAGATTAGCAAGATTAAGTAACTTGCCCAAGGGCACTTACGTAGAAAGTTGTAGAGAAGGGATTCCAAACATGGCTTGTCAGATTTGAAGCTCATAACCATTGTGTTACACTAAGGTAAATTGTGGGCTTTTGGCCTGGATCAGAGAAGACTCAGAAGGGGCATTCATAAGGACAGTCTTTGGAACGTGGATGAGGGTGTAGGCAGAACTAAAACTAACAAGTAGGAATTATCAGGAATAGATGTGGCTTCACATAAAGGACTTCTAGCATTTACAATGACCTGAACAGATTGAGCTGGCCGCCTTCTGAAGTGGCCTGTTCCTTTCATCTCCTGGGTTCAATCAGCATCCACAGCAGGATGAACCCTGCCCAGGACACTGGAAGAGACTCCGCCACTGCATGAGGATCTGCTGGGTAGGATTTAAGATCTCAGAAGCAGACAGTCCGTATTTCTTAGAGGGCATTAAGGGTGGACATTGTAGAACCCAGAAGCCAGGTGGAGAAAATATCCTGGAGGAAGCTGAACTTCACCCTGCTTGTGAATCTATGCAGGTCTGAAGCCCCCCTGGAGAGGCCTCCAGAATGCCCCCCTTTTCCCCAGATGTAAAGGTCAAGATGATGGTAGCAGTTACTCCCACATGGAAGGGCTCTCTGAGGGCTTCAAAGAAACTTTTCTTAGAG
The DNA here is from genome assembly GCF_057802395.1 of Ceratotherium simum simum. Lineage (NCBI taxonomy): Eukaryota > Metazoa > Chordata > Mammalia > Perissodactyla > Rhinocerotidae > Ceratotherium > Ceratotherium simum. The sequence continues at coordinate 38,518,675 of NC_141913.1, forward strand.
TTTTATTATCCTAACTGATAAGGAAACTGACTAGGGTACAGAAAGTGGAAGCCGCTATCCCATATCTCTTGGCAGGTTACACTCAATTCTTTCCTGCTCACATCAGCTGGGGTTGCAACAGCTCCCAGTTATGGTGTATCCAAGCTGGTCACCCGATGGCAGAATGTTGTGCATTTGGAGGCCTCAGACCAATGAGCTGAAGTGAACACCTCACCCCACTCCTTACTGCCCCAACAACAAATCCCTTGTCTCACTGATAATTCTTTTGTGTGCAGCTGAAATTGTGCCAAACTTTATCAGTTCTGGGAAAATGTACATAACTTTGCATAGATAGTAAAGCTTCTTTCCTTTATTTTGCTGACTAGAATTATGATTACTTCCTCTATGAGTTTCTGGTGTAAAGTTAGATAGACCCAAATGGAAGCTTTTATATCATCACATTAATCCTCTGAAATGGTTCAGCCAATGCATGGTTAATGCTTTGCTTATTGTCTATACTCTTCAGGCAGAAATGTAACTTGAGGAAAAGAGAGTATGTGTGTGTGTGTGTGTGTGTGTGTGTGCGCACGCTACAGGGATTGGGAGGGCCCCCACTTTCTCAGCTTTTCTCCCACTGTACCACCTAGCCTGGTTTGTTTACTCTCTTTGTGCCTCTGGGCCTTTGTGTCTGTTGATGCCCTCGCCTGGAAAGCCTTGTCCATTTCTCTCATTTAGTGAACAGAACACCAATGAGGGCTTGGGGAAATCTGGATCCAGCCCTGATTTTGGCATTGACGTGCTGGGTAACATTGGTCAAAGCACCTGGCCTCTTTGAACTTTCATTCCTGATGCATGGCAGGAAATATTTATTGACTCAAACTGAACCTACCTGGACAGTGGGACAACCCACCTGAACCACCCATCCTGCTGGGTAGCTGGAGGGATTAAATGACACAGCAGAAGTGAAAGCGGGTTATTCCTTGACTCTTGTCCATCATCAATGCCCAGACCAGACGCTTCAGAGATTCTCCAGCCCACAGTGACTGGTCTCCTCTGATTTGTCACTTATTGAGCCTTATCCTGCTTCGCTAATTTATGATCTACTTATGTGTGTGCTTTATCTACTCTTCTTGTGCATAAGCTCTTTTTCTGCTCCGTCAAATCCTTTCAGTGCATTGTGTGATGCCTACATCATAACTGATTTAGTCTTTGGATTGACTGCTCAATTGAAGCTGGGATCCATGGAAAGAGATTTATTTGAAAGGGACCACCCAATGCAAGGACTTTAGGTTTGAGATCATTTTATGCCCCCGTTCATGGTGGAATGAAGAATGAATAACACAGTCTGAATGAATAATTCAGTGTGTCATGAGTTGGGAAGGGAGAAAAAGGAGGATATCTATACATGTCATTTTCAATCATCTTGACTTGAATTGCCTGGTCTTATTTGGTCAAACAATGAAAGCTGGGGGAAAATGGTCAACCTTATTCCTTCCTTCTTTGAGACAAAGTAACCGGCTGACTGGCTGTCCTTTATGCTCAGCAGAATTTGCTGGCCTGGGAGGCCACAACGGGTAACTGAACTGAGGCGAATAGGATCATACCCAGGGAGGAAACAGCAACCTGGCAACATCTTTATTTTTGCCTTGTTGGTGTGACCTTGTTCACAAAGAAGACATGGAAGAAAAATGACTTGGGGAGTGGGAGCGGGAAAAAGAAAAAGTCAGATTATGAGGAAGGGCCAGGAGGACACAAAGGAACCTATCGGTTAATGCTCAGGGAGTATCTGGAGTGTCCACGGGAGGACCAGGCAGGGCTTGCCCCACATGCTGACAGAGGACAAGCTAGACTTGCCTCCCAGCTCTGCCACCAGAGAGAGGTCAGTGGACAGCCCCCGCCTGAGTGATTCTCACACCTCACCCTTTCCCCAGTAGGCAACAAATGTCCCTCACCTCTGCCTTTGCACAAGCCTGGGCTCAGAGAGTCCCTCAAGCTCTCAAGTCAGGGGGCCCCAGGGAAACAGAACCAACAGCATATTTATATGGGTAGCTGTAGGGAGGCTGGCAAGTCCAAAATCTGCAGGGTATGCTGGCAGGCTGGAGACCCAGGGAAAAGTTGCAGTTTCAGGCCAAAGGCTGAATGCTGGCAGAATTGACTCTTCCTCGAGGAACCCTATCTTTTTCTCTTAGTTCTTTCAACTGATTGGGTGAAGCCCTTCCACATTATAGAGGGTAATCTGCTTTGCTCAACGTCTATTGATTTAAATGTTAATCTCATCTAAAAAATACCTTCACAGAAACATCTAGAAGAGTGTTTGACCAAACATCTGGGTTCCTTGGCCCAGCCAGTTGACACACATAAAATTAACCATCACACCTGGGTAGGGAAGATAGTTCCATGGCAGAGCTGATTTTGGAGGGAGAGGAGTGGCTTCTCTTTTTTTCCTTTCCTTTTTAGAGATTATTTATTTATATTTTCAAACAGGAATTCAGACATATGGTAAATAATCTGAAAGGTCTAGAAAGGTATACAGTGAAGAGTGAGTCTCTCTCCCATTCCTAACCTGTTTCTTAGGAATTTTCAGAAATATTATATGAGTATATAGGTATATTCCCATAAAGAGTAACATACTCTGCATACTTCACATGGTATATTTTGCTTTTGTCTTCTCTAAACGAGAAAAATTGGAGTTTTTCTATGTCAACCTGCATTGATCTACTGCATTCTTTTTTTGTGTGAGGAAGATCAGCCCTGGGCTAACATCCATGCTAATCCTCCTCTTTTTTTGCTGAGGAAGACCAGCTCTAAACTAACATCTATTGCCAATCCTCCTCCTTTTTTTCCCCAAAGCCCCAGTAGATAGTTGTATGTCATAGTTGCACATCCTTTTAGTTGCTGCATGTGGGACGCGGCCTCAGCATGGCCAGAGAAGCGGTGCGTCAGTGCGTGCCCAGGATCTGAACCCAGGCCGCCAGTAGCAGAACGCGCGCACTTAATGGCTAAGCCACGGAGCCGGCCCTACTGCATTCTTTTTAATGGCCACATAGTATGCCACAGTGCATTTATGCAGTCTCCTAGTGATGTGCATGTAGGTTGTCTCAAACCTGTTGCCATTGAAAACCGTGTTGCAACAAAGATCCTTACACATCTATCCTTGAAGCAGCCTACTAACGCCAGTGACTTCCCCAATGCATCCTTCAGGTGAGCTCAATAAACTTTTTCTGATATAGTCCCCATCCCTCCGGGTCACGCTGTGCCTTCACTCAAATTTTCTATGGAGAGTTACTGCCTCTCCTGCGGGCTCAAGCCCTCTGTCCAGTAAGAAGTTAATCTCCCTCTGGTTTCCTGAGACTCCGCTCAATTGGACAGTGTCTCCCCATGGGTCTTTATCCCAAACCAAATGTGGTTCTTCAGAGTCAGTCAGGCTTGCTCTTTGTTGAAGAGATCCTGTATATTTTTCTAAGCTTATTTCAGAGGCAGCAGCATTCTAATTCAAATTTCTTCTGGCACTTGGCTGCAGTCAAAGTAACCGAGGAGAATAAATTGTAGCCAGACAGGCTGCACAATCCCCTTGCCTGGAGGAGGGTTTTTTGGCTGCAAATCCTGTCACCAGGCAGGCAGACATTCTCATTGCTCTAGGGCAGGTTCTGTGGGAAGCCGTAATAGACAGTGAAGGTTGGGCTATCCAGGCTCTGGAAATAAGTTCTGGCACCCAAGGGCCTGGACAATGTGCTAAGAGAGGGGCAGCGGGATCTGGAAGAGGTTGCAGAAATCACACAGCGCAGCCCTGCTTATAACAGATGAGGAACTGGAGCCAGCTCTCTGCAAAACCAGCTCTGGCCTGCACCCGTCATCCCAGTGGTCCTAAACATTTTGGGGGTCAACAAACCCCTCTGAGAATCTGATAAAAGCTTGGGCTCTTCCTCCCAGCAAACTGAACATATGCATAGACACACAATATTTTGGATACAGTGTGTATTTTGGTTGGGGTGGTGGGGGAAGAGGGTATTCTGGGTTAAGAGTCAATTAACATGATGCCTGTGAAACTTTTTCACTCAACATGCTATACAAATGCCAGGCATTATTATCTTCTTCTCCAGGAGTGCTCTGACCAAAATGTTCCTCCACTAACCTGTCTTTAGCTGGACTGGCATTAAAATCATTGCATTTCTGGAAGGTGCTGGTTGGACTGTGAGGGCTGAATACTGCTCCCTTTTCCTAGGAAACTGGTTTTTCCAACTCACTGATCTGAAGTGTGGACATGCTTAAATTTACTGTAGCTACTGAAAAACATCATTCTTCTCACACTGGGTGGCATGTGTCCATTGTGAACCGACCACACTGAAAATTCTGACCTGGCCTCTCTCTGGCTGGCCCAGCCTGGATCCACTGTCCACTTGAGAGTAGATCCAACAGAACTGAGACCAATGGGCACAAGACAAAAAAGGGTCTATTTCACCTCTGTGAGAAAGAACTGTATCGCCCCACTAAGCTTAAAATATATGTAATATTATTTCCTCTTAGTTTACCAAAGTAAAACTTGTTATTTTAGAAAATACAGACAAAAAAAATCTCCAATAATCCCAATCAGTGTTAATGCTTTATATTTTGGTGTATGACCTCCCAAACACACACACACACACCCCTCATGCACATTTTACATACTATAATCGTACTATTATGCCTCCAGCTTTAGTTCTGATTATTTCTCTTAAAAACATATAAGAATCTTCCAACAAAAGGGTCCAGTAATGGAATTGGCTGCCTCAAGAACAGTGGGGCCCCAACTGTGGAAGCGTTTAAGCAGAGGTTTGACAGGGATGTCATAGAAGAGATATCTGCAGTAGGTGAGCCGTTAGACTATAAGTTTTTTAAGGATTCCATGCACTAGTGGCCTTGGCAAAGTTTCCTCTGTGAGTTGCTGGAACTCTTGGGCAGGTGGCCACTGGCTCCCTCCCTTTCTAGCTCACCCTCCTTAATAGGCTCCACAGTGCCCTAGCCTGGCTCTCCCGGGAGGCCCTCTTAGGCCAGACAACATGAAATCAGCATTCTTCACTACTCCTTTGCCTGCATTGTTACCAGCCCCTGGGTAACCGGCTTGCTTGCAAAGGCTGTCATTAGTGGAAACTTTTACTTTCAAGCAATGACCTAATTGGTTCTTTTCTTAGTACAAAAGAGACAATATTACATTTCTATTGCCATCCTACTGTGGGTACTTTGGGTTTTTTATTTAGCACTCCACAGCTGGTTGTTGTGTGTGCATGTGTGTGTGTGCAAGCTCATGTGTGCATGTGCACAGCGTGAGGTGTAGTGTGAGGTTTTAGTTGCCCAAATCATCCTGTTGCAATTATTTCCTCATCTTCAAATCTTCTCACACTGACTTGTGCTTCAGGAAGTAGGCAAATGCCTGGGTTTGCAAATTGTTGTGTGCTGAGAATTTGTTAGTCAAAATATGAAAGAAATCTGACCTTTATCAACTTAAATTAATTTTTAGATTTTAAATTTATGAAATATTTCAAGAATACAGAAAGCATAGAAAAATATAATCGACCTTCATATATCCCATTCACTTGATTTAACAAATATGTAATATTTTGCTTTATTTACTTCAGAATTCTCTCCTCTTTTTTTTTTTTTTTTTGTTGAGTGAGGAAGATTAGCCCTGAGCTAACATCTGTTGCCAATCTTCCTCTTTTTGCTGAGGGAGATTGGCCCTGGGCTAACATCTGTGCCCATCTTCCTCTACTTTATATGTGGGACGCCTGCCACACCATGGGTTGATAAGCGGTGTGTAGGTCCATGCCCGGGATCTGAACCCGTGAACCCGGGCTGCTGAAGTGGAGAGCACGAACTTAACCACTACACCACCGGGCTGGCCCCCAGAATTCTCTCCTTTTGTGGGAAATAAAACATTAAAGGCCAATACTCTTATTCCTTCTTGCTCCCTTTCTTCAGGTTAAACACTAACCTGAAATTGCATGTTTTTATTCTTTTACTACATATGTGAATGTGAATTTATTCTTTTACTACATAAATAATATGTTATATTGTTTCTTTTCAAGATTTACTAAATGGTGTCATACCATAGATATAATTTGCAGTCGTTGTTTTACATTTAACACTGTGGTTTTGAGATTAGTGTGTGTTGATCAATGAAATTCTCATTGATTCATCTTCAATGTTATATAGTATTCCATAGTATGCAATGCTACATTTTATTCATCTATTTTTCTAACTGGGCATTTAGGTTGCCCCTCCTCCTCCCTTGCTGTTGCTATTGCAAATAAGACTGCAGTGAACTTCCATGGACTGCCTTCCTTCCTATGCGCAAGTACGAGAATATTCCCAAGGTATAGATCTCACAGTAGAATTGATGGTTCATAGGATGTGGAACTTCATTTTATAGTTGAGAATAAAGGGTGTCTTCATTATTAGTTTAGTTTAGTTTTTTAAATTGTGATAAGATATACATAACATAAAATTTACCATTTTAACCATTTTTAAGTGTGCAGTTCTGTGTCGTTAAGTACATTCACATTGTTATGCAACTGTCACCACCCTCCATCTCCGGAACTTTTTTATCTTCTCAAACTGAAACTCTGTACCCATCAAACAATAACTCCTCTCTCAACCCTCCCCCCAGCCCCTTGTTCTTGTTCTAAATAGACGAAAGTCACTATTACCCCTTCATTCATTCCATAAACGTTTATTGCATACCTATCATGGCTCAAATATATAAATAGGTTCATAAAATTTGGTTCCTGCCATCAGGAAACTCCCATCCTAGCCACAGACAGACACAGGAATAATTATATGGAAAAAGTGGTAGAATCCAAGTTCTGGGAGAGTCCAGAGGCAGAGCAACAGATGCAGGGGCAAGGGTGAGATGAGAGGAGGTGGGAGTGGGAGACAAGAAAGTCTTTAGAAAGGAAAGCATTTTTAAGCTGAACCTTAGGTAGGAAATAAGATTCATCCAGGCAAACAAGGGTGGGGGGTGTAATGGATTGTGAAAGTGCCTTCAAAAACCAAACCAGTCAAATAGATCTGTATCAGCCAGCGGCTAACCAGGATAAGAGAAACCACTGAAGTCTGTGAAGCAGAGGGAGTTTAATGCTGGGTATTGGTTACGCGGTGACGGGGGAGCTGAGTTGCCAAGCAGGAGCTGATGAGGCATCTAGAGAATAGCAGTAGAAGGAAGCACCTGCCACCTCTGAGTCAGAGGGTCAAAGGGAGGAGGTGATATCATCAGAGCCCGGGGCCAGGATCTCCCAAGGGAGACTGGAGCCACAGCAGGTCTGACGGACAGCAGTTGGAGCCATGGGGGAGACAGAGCTTCCCCTGAGAAGCTGCCAGAGACAGAGAGGGAGGGGGACGAACACGCTGGCTTTTTCCTTCCAAAAATGGAACACTGAAGTAACCCAGAGACTGTAACCACAGAAAGCAGCTACCATCCCGGGTGGGATGGGGAATAAGGAGAACAGGCTGGGGGCGTCATAATTAGAATGTCAGAGGAGGGGCCACATGGAGACTTCTGAGAAGGAGGGCAGGCCCTGCTAAGTTGGTGGTCAGACTTCTGAGAAGGTCTTCCCTTCACAAAACTAGTATGAGTACTGCTCTTACTGAGAGCCTAACCTGCCAACAGCAGGGACCATGGCTAAGCCCCCAATGGAGCAGTTTTCCATTTCCCCAGGAGGGGTCAGCCAGCCACCTGGTGGCAGATTGATTACACTGGGCCCTTTTTGTTAGGAAGGGAGCAATATTTTGTTCACGCTGAAATAGATACTGTTCTGAATATGGTTTTGCCTTCTTCAGTCACGACACGTGGCACCATCACCATCTGTGGATTCCTAGATTGCCTTAGACATGATAATATAACCCATACAACATTACTTCTGACCAAGGAACTCATTTCACAGGAAAAAAAAATCTAACAATGGGCTTAAGCCCGTGGAAATCATTGTTTTTACCACATGCCCCATTTGGCCTGAGTGGTGGAATGGAACACTTAGATACAGTGCCAACTGGAATTAATAACCTGAAATGCTGAGGTTTTGGCTTATAGGATGTGGGATATGCTTTGAATTGGTGGCCAAAATATGGTGCTGCTTTTCCCACAGACAGAACATGTGGGTCTAGGAATCAAGGGATACACTGGGAGTGGCTGCACTAATTGTTACACTTAACCCATTCACAGGATTTTTGCCTGCTGTTCCTGCAACTCTGGGCTCTGTTGGTTTGGAGGTCTTAGTTTCCAAGAGAGGAACGCTTCCATGGGGAGGCATCAGAATGGTTCCGTTGGGTTGGAAGGTGAGAGCGCCACGTGGCCATGAGCTGCTGGCTGGAGTGATTGATCCCAATTACCTGGGGAAAGCTGTTTGCTGCCACACAATTGGGGCAAAGAGGACTATGTCTAGAACCCTGAGCATTCCCTGGGTGTCTCGTAGTACTTCCATGTCCAATAATAGAAGTTAATGTAAAAATACAGCAACTAAAAAAAGCAGGCCCATTGAGGATTCAGACCTTTTTGGAATGAAGGTTTGGGTCACCTCACCATCTAGAGGATACGAGCAGCTGAGATAAGGCTGAGGACAAAAGGAACATGGGATGGGGTAGTGGAAGAAGAAAGTCATAAATATTGACTACAGCCTTGTGACCAGTTAGAGAAATGGTAGCAGCTATGCATGTTTTCCCTTATTTATGTACACGTGGTTTTGGCTCACTCATGTATGGTATGCATACATGCTAAGTACTTTCTTGTTTTCTCCCCTCTTCCTTTCGTTTTATTATCTTATTGTTGTGTTATCCTTGTAGAACTCATAATGACCTGCTATGTGTCTGCCTCCCTGTAAGGCAGCATCCTTGAGAAAAGGGACCTTTTATATGCACCTCAAACACTGGCCCACTCCACTGGGCGTGCCTCCTGGCCGTCTTCTGCTGTTTCTGTCCAGTGACTGTCTGCCAGTTACTCGGAATTCCCTGCACAGAAACAAAGGGTTAATTCAGCTCAGGAGCTGTCACAGCCCATTAGTAACAATTATGACTTGGCTCAGCAGGCTTGTCCTGCTGGGAAACCTCACAAGAGAAGAGTTAGGCATTGTTTAAGGAAGCTGCTATGATTCACAGAAAATAATCATCACTCTCTCTCTATTTATATATTTATTTATTAAATGCTTAATAATAATAGCTATTAATAACCAATATTAACTGAGTACCCAGTGCTGGAGATACAGTGAAAACATAGTCCCACCCTTGTGGGAAGTGAACTAATAAATCCCTGATTACGGGACATAGTGATAAACATCATGCCAGAGGTCAGGGGGTGGCTGCAGGAGCCCAGAGGAGTGACATCTAACTTAGACTGGGGGAGATCTACAGGGAAGGATTCTTGGAGGAGGTGGCCCTTGAGCTGAGGCTTCAAGCAGGTACAGTAGTTAGCTTGTAAGCTCTTTTGGTGCAGGAAACGAGATGTTCTGCTGGAGAGCTTATGCTAGTTTAGCAGTGGGGTTTGTTGTCAAGACACACACAGCCAGGAATCCACAGGTAGGAGCCCTAGTACGGCTGGGCCTCAGGGTCTATGGTCTAAGGCAGTGGTTCTCAAACTTGAGGTGCGTCAGAATCATCTGGAGGGCTTGTTAAAATACAGATTGCTGGGCCCCACCTCCAGAGTTTTTGATTCAGTCAGACTGGGGTAGGGCCAGAGAATTTGCATTTCTAACAAGCTCCGAGGTGATGCTGATGCTGCTGGTTCGAGGACCACGCTTTGTGACCCTCCTGTCTAAGGCAGTCTGGCAACCTCAACAGCAGAAGTTCACAGACCTCGGCACCAGCCTTGTGTAATCGCCATTATTGTGACTCAGCTACCTTTTCTGTTTTTGATGTTTTTATCCTCTGGGGATTGTTCCCCACCTGCTGCTGTGTGTCTTTTCTTTCCCTCATAGCTGGCTTTGGCTCACTCATGGTCTTGACCCACTTGTGGCCACCACGGTCCCTCTGACCAGAAGCCTCTCTCTGTGCATCTCTTCGCTTCACTCTTTGGCTCCTACTTGATCCTTCACATATTTCCCAGTTCAAATGCTGAAAGGAGAGAAAATTGATTGGCCTAGTTTGTTCCTGACGGGCAGAGTTTGAGGTTCTAGGCAACCTTTGCTGGCCAGCCCATGAGGGGACTTTGTTTAGCTCAGAGTCTGTGAAGGCCAGGGTGGGGATGGGGGTAAGGAGGAAGCCTCTCCTGCCTGCTCTCCCAGACACCCTGAAAGACGGGCCTCCATCTCCTCTCTCTCTTCCTCTCCTCCTGTTCTCTGCTCACTGTGCCTCCTGAAATGTTCTACTTCCATAACTCTGTTGAAACTGCTTTCCTCAGGACCATCCATGGCTACTGTTCTCCAAGCCCAAGGCCTCTTTCTAGTTTTCAACATTTATTTTATTTTGCTTTACTTTCATCTATTTAGTGTTGACTGGATAATGTATTCATGTGGTTCAAAATTCAAAAGGTTCAAAAAAGCTAAAAAAGCTAAAAAAAAAAACAACAAAAAACTCTCTCCACTCCTTTCCCCAGCTACCCAAATGCTCTCCTTGGAAACAACCAATGTTTTTAGTTTCTTCTAAATCCTTCTGGAAATATTCTATGAATATATGAACATATACATATATATTCTCCTGGTTTGTAAACAGAATGGTAGCATATTATACACATTTTTCTATACCTTCCTTTTTCACTTAACTTTATATATTAACGATTGTGTTATATCACGATGTAAAGTGTTCCTCATTCTCTTATACAGCTGCATGTTATTCCATTGTAGCCGTGATTTACAGGTCCCTGACGACAGACATTGTTTACAATGCATGGCTGTTGCAAACATGCTGCAATAAATTATCTCATGTGTATGTGACTTTGCACAGCAAAATGAAGGATACATTTCTTGATGTGGATTGGATAATTCCAAGGTATTGGCAGCTGTGATCGTCCTAGGATGGATTCCCTAGAAAATGGACGTTGAAGCAGAGTTTTGTGTGCAGGTGGTTTGTTGGGAGAATGCTCCTGGCATCCTACCTGTGAGGGAGCAAGGGTGGCAGAAGGTGGCAGAAGGACGAGTGGAACTGTGATGCTACAAAGGCCTCCATCAATCCTGCAGAGTTGTGTCCAACTGAGGCAAGGGGACCGGGCATATCCCACAGTAGACTAGACATTATATGCAGGCTGCCCTGGGGGGAGGGAAAGTGACTTTGGGCAGGGTTGCTGAAGCAGAGCGTGTGAACTTAACCACTATACCACCAGGCCAGCCCGAGGTATAAAACATTCTTAACTAAAATAGAATAACTGCCTTTTCCCACTTTGCATAAAAAATTAAAGTAAATAATATTCTCGATTTCAAGTTTTCTCCTGTGATTGTTTTTGTGAGGAAGATCAGCCCTGTGTTAACATCTGATGTCACTCCTCCTCTTTTTTTGCTGAGGAAGACTGGCCCTGAGCTAACATCCGTGCGCATCTTCCTCTACTTTATATGGGACGCCGCCACAGCATGGCTCGACAAGCAGTGCGTTGGTGCGTGCCTGGGATCCGAACTTGAGAACCCTAGGCTGCCGAAGTGGAGCCCGCACACCTAATCGCTTGCACCACTGGGCCGGCCCGTCTCCTGCGATTTTTTAAATTGAGGAATAATTGACATACAACATTATATGAGTTTCAGGTGTACAATATAATGATTTGCTATTTGTATATATTGTGGAATGATCACCACCATAAGTCTAGTTAACATCCATCACCATACATAAAAAATTTTCTTCTTATGATGAGAACTTTTAAGATTTGCTCTCCTAGCAACTTCAAAAATGCAGTACATTATTATTAACTATAGTCACCGTACCATACATCTCTCATAATTTTTTTTTTGACCTTGGATTTCCTGTAATTTTACATCAGCCTTGTAGAGTCCTATTTTTTTAAATAATTTTTTAAACTTTATTTTGAACTAATTTTTGCCTTACAAAAAAGTTGCAACAGTAGTGCAGAGAGCTCGTGTCCCTCACCCAGCTTCCCCTAACATTGACATCCTACATAACCACTGTACAGCCATCAAAACTAGGAGCCCAACACTGGTATAATACTATTTATTTATTTATTTATTTATTTATTTGTGAGGAAGATCAGCCCTGAGCTAACATCTATTGCCAATCCTCCTCCTTTGTTTCCCCCAAAGCCCCAGTAGACAGTTGTATGTCATAGCTGCACATTCTTCTAGTTGCTGTATGTGGGACGCGGCCTCAGCATGGCCGGAGAAGCGGTGCGTTGGTGCGTGCGCGGGATCCGAACCCCGGCCCCCAGTAGAGGAGTGGGCACACTTAACCGCTAAGCCATGGGGCCGGACCTGGTATAATACTCTTAACCTAATACAGACCTTATTTGATTTTTACCTTTTAAAAAATCTTTTTATTTTGAACTAAATTTAGGCTTACAGAAAAGCCATATTTTTTCTTTAAGTTTTTATGCTTTCTACTGCTTGCAGGCTTCCAGCAGATAAAAGAGCACAAACAAGTAACAAAGGAGTAGTCATGGAAAAATCAGAACTGACCAAAAATGCTTGGGCAGCTGGTTTTTCATCTGTATTTGTAATCATGTTTTCTTTTGCAGTGTGTAAATTTAATTAAACTGACTTTTTGAAGCACCACACTTTAGCTAAACAGTTTTACATGAGATCATAGTTTATGTGATACAATAAAATATTTTAACATTCAATGCTCTTCAGCAAAAAGCATCATGACCTTCAGGTGCTCTCCCATCTGAATGAGTCTGAATACTCTTGCGCGCTATGCCATCCATCTATTTACAGATTCAAGATGCCATGAGGGTTGATTCTCTTGAGGGGAGATTCAAGCTCTTGGCTTTCTGGACCAGGCTCTTTCAACTAGTTACTGCTGAGACTGTGGGAGACCTCAGACCTCTGTTCCTATTAGGTACTGGGATAAATATTATATGTCTTTTATGGGAATCACTCCTCATTCCCTAATATTTAGCTTCTTTCCTGAGTACTAATGTAATTTTTTATGTTTTAATTATTCATTTTTTATGCATGCACATGGAGAAAAATTCAAACTGTATAGAAAACCATAAAATGAAGAGTTAAAGTCTTCCTCCACTCCTTCCAACCAATCTAGACCACTGGTTCTTGAAGGGGAATGCCATCTCCTGGGGGCATTTTGGAAAAGTCTGAGACTGTTTATGATTTTTCCAATGATTAGAAGGTATTACTGGAATTTTGGGAGGGGGCAAGAATGCTCATCATCCTGCAAAACAAAACAAAACAAAACAAAAAACAAAACAAAACAAAACAAAACATGAATTTGCTTACCTCCAACACAACATTTTAATACTGGTGGATGTTTATATAAGTCAAAAATACTATTTACTAGACTATCTAAGTCTAGAATATAGATGGCATTATGGTTGTGCAGGTTGTATACTGTCTGACCAAGAGGATGCTATTCACATCATAGGAATCACAGATTTCAATATTTATTATGTTATTTTTCTGGCAGATGGCAGTGAAGTGTCTTATCCTAACAAAATTAGAGGTGTGTGATAGTTTTTCCGAAAAGTGGAGGTAAAGTATTTTGAGGAAGAGTCCACTTTCTAATTTGCATGAGGATGACAAATTGAAATTTTAAAAAATGTCTTTGAAAATTAAGAAAATGAGTTTGTTTTTTTTTTCATAATATACTATTTTTTTTATTGTGGTAACGTTGGTTTATAACATTATATAAATTTCAAGTGTACATCATTATATTTCGATTTCTGGATAGATTGCATCATTGTTCACCACCCAAAGACTAATTACAATCCATCACCACACACATATGCCTAATGATCCATTTCGCCCTCCTCCCTCCCCCCTTCCCCTCTGGTAACCACCAATTCAATCTCTGTCTCTATGTGATTGTTTGTTGTTGTTTTTATCTTCTACTTATGAATGAGATCATACGGCATTTGACTTTCTCCCTCTGACTTATTTCGCTTAACATAATACTCTCGAGGTCCATCCATGTTGTCACAAATGGCTGGATTTAATCGTTTCTCATGGCTGAGGAGTATTGCATTCCATTCCACATCTTCTTCGTCCTTTTGTCCCTTGATGGGCACCTAGGTTGCTTCCAAGTCTTGGCTATTGTGAATAATGCTGCAGGGAACATAGGGCTGCATGTATCTTTACGCATTTGTGTTTTCATGTTCTTTGGATAAATACCCAGCAGTGGAATAGCTGGATTGTATGGTAGCTCTATTCTTAACTTTTTAAGTAATCTCCATGCTGTTTTCCATAGTGGCTGCACCAGTTTGCACTCCGAGCAGCAGTGTATGCGATTTCCCTTCTCTCCACATCCTCTCCAACACTTGCTGTTTCCTGTCTTGTCAATCATAGCCATTCTGGTGGGAGTGAGGTGATATCTCAGAAAATGGGTTTTTATATGTAACAAATATTTTGTGACTCAGTTTTAAATTGTCTTTTGACTTTGTTTAAAGTCTTTTTTACTGCAGAAAAGTTTTTAAAAAAAATTTTGTGTAGTCAAGTTTATTATGCTTTCCTTTTATCTTCTGTATTTATATCCTGCTTCAAGAGCCCTTCCCTGTGATATTGGAAAAGTAGAAACTTTTGTGTATTAATTATGTAATCATTCTTTTTATTGAATTATCTTATTTCTAACTTTTTCCAAACACCTACTGAAATATTTTTTTCCACCCTTTGATGTATAAATGTGGTGAATTATACTCATAGATTTCCTTGTATTGAGTCATGCTTGTATTTCTCGCTTGAATGTACCTCAATTGGTCACAATATATTGTCCTTTTAATGCACTGCTGAGTTTTATTTGCTAATATTTTACTTAAAATATTCGAAATGAGATTGATTTATAGTTTTTTTTTTTCGCATTTCAATCTTTGTCAGATTTGGTATTAGTATTATTCTGAATTTGTAAAAAGAATTTTGAAGCTTGTATACTTTGTCTAGCACTGAAAAAGTTTAAATAGTTTCAGAATTTATTCGTGCATTTATTCATTCAACAAGTATTTATTAAGTCCTGGTACTGGGAATACAGCAATTGATCAAAATAGACAAAAATCTGTTTCATCCTAGTGGAGGAAGACAGACTGTAAACAAATAAGTAGTTAAGATATATAGTATGTCCGATGGTGGTAAGTGTTATGGAGAAAAATTAAACAGGAGAGGGAGATAGGGGGTGCTGGGAGGGGTTTTTCAGTTTTCAATTGGGCGGTCAGGGAAGCCTCAGTGACTTTTGAGTAAAGGTCTGAAGGAGGTGAGGGAGAGAGCTCTGAAAATATCTAGGGGGTCAGTAGAGGGAACAGAAAATGTAAAAACTCTGAGGTGGGAACATGCCAGGTGTGTTCAAAGAACAGTAAGAATAGCAGAAGGAGGAGGGAGTTGAGCCAGGGGAGAGTAGTATGCATTAACGTCAGAGAGGGAAAGGAGAGGCCTTGCAGAGCCTGGTACGTTACTATAAGGACTAATCTTTATAATGAATGAATTGGGGAGTCATTGGAGGATATTTCAGGTAGTTTATTTCAGGTGAAAGATAACAGTGGCTTGGACTAGGATGACAGCAATGGAGGTGTTAAGTGGTGGTCAGATTCTGGGTGAATCTTGAAGGCGAAGCCACTGGGATTTGTTGGATATTAGATGTGGTGTAAGCAAAAAAGAGAGAAGTCAAAGCTGACTCGAGGTTCTGGCCTGAGTGTCTGGAAGGATTAGTTTGCCATTTATTGAGATTGGGAAGACTCAGGCAGGAGTAGATTTTGGGGGAAGATCAGGGATTCGTTTTTGAACATGGTATGTTCGAGATGCCTTTTAGGCATTTAAGGTGATAAACAAGTCTGGATTTCAGGGAGGAGGTTCAACCTAGAGACGTGTATTTGAGAATCACATATAGATGGCTTTGAAGGCATGAGAGTAGATGAGATTATCAAGGGAGTGATTTTTGATAAACAAAAAGATGTCCTTAGATGGAACCCCAGGGCACTCCAATGAGTGCCAGTGAGAAGCCAGTCAGCAAAGGAGACTGAAGAGGGGGGACCAGAGATGGAAGAGGAAAACCAGATAAGTGTTCAAGGAGAAAGGAGTGACCATGATGGGGCAAGAGGAGGGCAAGAGGGGTGGTAGTGAGGTGGTGGAGCTCTAAAGGGAATGAGAGGAGAGGGATTGGAATTAGGGAGCATCGAGAACCCTTTAAAGGAATTTTACTGTAAAGGGCAGCAGAGAAATTGAGTCTGAAGAGGGAAGTGAAGTTGATAGAATTTTCATAAGATGGAGAGATTGTAACTTGTGTTTGTATGCTGATGGAAATGATTCAATAGAGGGGGCAGTTGTTGGAGTGATGTCTTTGTGTAAGTGAGAGGGGATGGAATCTGGTGTGTAAATGTGTGTGTGTGGGGTACTTAGAAGCACAGACAATTCATCCTTCAACAGGAAGGGAGGCTGAGGACATGGGTACAGATGCAAATAGGTGGATGGATGTGACAGTGCGGGCCTGTGGATGTCTCTTCTGATTGATTTTATTCCCCCAATAAGTGGGAAGTCAAATCATCAGCTGAGAGTGAAGATGGGGGAGATGTTGGAGGCCTGAGAGGAGAGGAGAAGATGTGTGAGAGTTGTCTAGGAGAAGGAATAGAAGGACTGATGGTCCAGGGAAATATAGTTGATTGCCAGGCAGAATTAAAAGACTACTTGAGGTTAATGGTCATTAACTTAATTTAGCAAGCTTGTGTGCGTGTTTCTTTTTCCAGCTATGATTTGCTATGTAGATACAGTGATTGGTGAAAAAATTGGATTTAACCAACGGTTTGGTAGTTTAAGGGAATTTACCTGGAGAACCATATACACCTGGCATTTTGGGGCTCCTGCATTTAGCGTAGTTTGGTCACTGTCAATCTTTTCTTGTGGTAATTGGTCTATTTAGATATTCTGGGGTCAGTTCTTTGTAACATATTTGCTAGAAAATGGACCTTTTTGAATCAGTTTTAATTTTTTTTTTTCACAGAGCTTTGGAAATGCCCAGAGCATTTAAAAATGGACTTAATTTGGCAATCTAGTCCTCCAGTCTGTCATTGGAACCATTTTAAATGCTTCTCAGTTTGGCAATGAGCCCCTCTGCCTCAGCCTTTCCTTTGCTCTGTTCCGTTGTGTAGAAGTGATGGGCGAGAGAAAGGGTCCCAGCAGGTCCAGCCACTCAGTTTACTCAGCTGTGTTTCCTGCATACAGTGCTGGCTGTCACCCTCTTGTCCTCTCCGTGGGAGGTGCTGATCTCCAGGGCTGCTCAGAATCCTGAAGTCCTTGGCTGCTCTCACAGTGGTCATTTAGCTTTTGTGCCTAGGGCTAGTTGGAGAAGATTATTAACATAGCAGATTAAAATGACACCCTGAGCTGAACCACTCTGGTTGTTTTTTTGTGGGGAAGGTGCGTTGTGAGTGAGACTTGACAACCTCTCTCTGGGTCTCACCCTCTGGGTCAATTGATAATGTAGCCCACTACTATGTACTGCCTCTCCCAAAAGAAATGCGCCAGGCCTGGCTGGTTTCTCAGGTAAATTCCTTTAAACTATCCAAACCCTTGGTTAAACCCAATATTTCACCTGCTCTGTGCCTGTGTATAGGCAGGAGAAAAACACAACCATGCATGAACTGCATATATAAATTTGCATGGACATTTATTCATTAAGGAGAATTACTCAGCTCCCTTTAGATGTCTTGTAAGTGGAAGAATTCAAGGATTGGGGCTTGTGATTTGCAGAGGAGGGGAAACAAAAAAACAAACAAACCAGGGCTGGTCCCGTGGCCTAGTGGTTAAGTTCGGCATGCTCTGCTTCAGTGGCCCAGGTTCCTGGGCATGGACCTACACCACTTATCTGTCAGTGGCCTTGCTGTGGCAGCCTCCCACATACAAAATAGAGGAAGACTGGCACAGATGTTAGCTCAGGGATAATCTTCCTCAGCAAAAACAAAACAAAACAAAACCAAAAACCAAAAAAACCCCAAACAAACCAAAACAAACCTACCCATAGCTACATGGATATAGGAGAGCTGAGGTCATACCGCAAATGGAGATTTAAACTGAGGCTCAATTATCTTCCTCGGTAGTTACAGCCCCTGATCCAGTGCTTTCCAAGCTGTGTTCCTGGAGAATTCTGATCCTTCACTAAACCCTTTGTGGGGTGAGGATTCTGTGGTCAAATCAATTTAGCAAGAGCTGAACACTCTGTTGCCTTCTTGGAGATTCACAACACACTTCATTTGTGTAATTAATCATTCAACAAATATTTAATGAGCTCTTTCTATGTGCCAAGCTTTATGCTGGGCTCTGGGAGAGAATAATAAGTGAAAACAAACCCAGTTGCTGCTTTTGTGGAGCTATACTCTAATAGGGAGATGGACATTGATCAAATAGCCAAACAAATAATGTCTAATTACAGACCCAGATGAGTTTTGTAAAAGAAAGGAACATGCTTACAGGAAACCTAGGCCAGGGTCAGGGAAAGTTTCTCTGAAGAAGGGACACAAACAGTTCTCTGAAATTTGATAAGAATTAACATTAACTAGGTCAAAGGCCAAGACTTGATGCTTTAGAATGTCCAATAGAAATATAACATGAGACACATATGTAATTGAAAGTTCTCCAGCAACTATAATGAAAAATAAAAAGAGAAAGATGAAATTAATTTTAATAATATATTTTACCTAACTCAGTATGTCCAAAATACTGTCATTTCAACATTTAATCAACATAAACAATTATGATTATGAATGCAGTATTTTTTTATTGATGTCATAATAGTTTATAACACTGTGAAATTTTAGTTGTACATTATTGTTTGTCAGTCACCATATAAATGCGTCCCTTCACCCCTTGTGCCCACTCCCCAACCCGCTTCCCTGTGGTAACCACCAAACTGTTCTCTCTGCCCTTGTGTTAGTTTATCTTCCACATATGAGTAAAATCATGCGGTGTTTGTCTTTCTCTGTTTGGCTTATTTTGCTTAACATAATACCCTCCAGGTCCACCCATGTTGTTGCAAACGGGATGATTTTGTCTTTCTTTATGGCTGAGTAGTATTCCATTGTATATATATACCGCATCTTCTTAATCCATCTGCCGATGGACACTGGGGTTGCTTCCACTTCTTGACTATAGTGAATAATGCTGCAATGAACATAGGGGTGCATAAGCCTCTTTGGATTGTTGATTTCAAGTTCTTTGGATACATATCCAGTAGTGGGGTAGCTGGATCATAACATATTTCTATTTTTAATTTTTCGAGGAATATCCATACTGTTTTCCATAGAGGCTGCACCAGTTTGCATTCCCACCAGCAGTGAATGAGGGTTCCCTTTTCTTCACATCCTCTCCAACATGTGTTATTTTTTGTCTTGGTGATTATAGCCATTCTCATGGGTGTAAGGTGATATCTTAGTGCAGTTTTGATTTGCATTTCCCTGATGATTAGTGATTTTTTTTTGTGTGTGTGTGAGGAAGATTAGCCCTGAGCTAACATCCGATGCCAATCCTCCTCTTTTTGCTGAGGAAGATTGGCTCTGGGCTAACATCCGTGCCCATCTTCCTCTACTTAACATGGGATGTCCCCACAGCATGGCTTGACAAGCGGTGTGTCGGTGTGCGCCCAGGATCTGAACCTGCGAACCTGGGGCCGCCGCAGCGGAACATGAGCACTTACCTGCTATGCCGCCGGACTGGCCCCATAGTGATGTTGAACATCTTTTCATATGCCTATTGGCCATCTGTACATCTACCTTGGAGAAATGTCTGTTCATATCCTCTGCCCATTTTTTGATCTGGTTATTTGTTTTTCTGCTGTTCAGTTGTGTGAGTTCTTGATATATCGTGGAGATTAACCCCTTGTCGGATATATGATTTGCAAATATCTTCTCCCAGTGAGTGGGTTATCTTTTCATTTTGATCCTCGTTTCCTTTGCCTTGCAGAAGCTCTTTAGTCTGATGAAGTCCCACTTATTTATTTTTTCTTTTGTTTCCCTTGTCTGAGTAGACATGGTGTTTGAAAAGATCCCTCTATGATCAATGTCAAAGAGTGTACTGTCTATGTTTTCTTCCAGGAGTTTCATAGTTTCAGGTCTTACCTTCAAGTCTTTGATCCATTTTGAGTTAATTTTTATGTATGGCAAAAGAAAATAGTCTACTTTCATTCTTTTGCATGTGGCTGTCCAGTTTTCCCAGCACCACTTACTGAAGAGACTTTCTTTTCTCGATTGTGTGTTCTTAGCTCCTTTGTTGAAGATCAGATATTCATAGATGTGTGGTTTTATTTCTGGGATTTCAGTTCTGTTCCATTGATCTGTGTGTCTGTTTTTGTACCAGTACCATGCTGTTTTAATTACAGCTTTGTAGTATGTTTTGAAGTCAGGGATTGTGATGCCTCCAGCTTTGTTCTTTTTTCTCAGGATTGCTTTAGCTATTCTGGGTCTTTTATTGCCCCATATCAATTTTAGGATTCTTTGTTCTATTTCCGTGAAGAATGTCATTGGGATTCTGATTGGGATTGCATGGAATCTGTAGATTGCTTTATGTAGTATGGACATTTTAACTATGTTTATTCTTCCCATGCATGTGCAGGGAGTATCCTTCCATTTCTTTATGTCATCATAGATTTCTTTCAATAATATCTTATAGTGTTCATTGTACAGGTCTTTCACCTCCTTGGTTAAATTTGTTCCTAGATACTTTATTCTTTTTGTTGTGATTGTAAATGGGATTGTATTCTTGAATTCTCTTTCTGTTAGTTCGTTATTAGAGTATAGAAATGCAACTGATTTTTGTAAGTTGATTTAGTACCCTGCCAATTTGCTGTAGTTGTTGATTATTTCCACTCGTTTTCCAATGGATTCTTTAGGGTTTTCTATATATAAAATCATGTCATCTGCAAACAGCAAGAGTTTCACTTCTTCATTGCCTATTTGGATTCCATTTATTCCTTTTCCTTGCCTAATTGTTCTGGCCAAAACCTCCAGTACTGTGTTGAATAAGAGTGGCAGGAGTGGGCACACATGTCTTGTTCCTGTTCTCAGAGGGATGGCTTTCAGTTTTTCCACATTGAGTATGATGTTGGCTGTGGGTTTGTTATATATGGCCTTTATTATGTTGAGGTACTTTCCTTCTATACCCATTTTGTTGAGAGTTTTTTTTAATCATAAATGGATGTTGGATCTTGTCAAATGCTTTCTCTGCATCTATTGAGATGATCATGTGGTTTTTGTTCCTTGTTTTGTTAATGTGGTGTATCACACTGATTGATTTGCGGATGTTGAACCATCCCTGTGTCTCTGGTATAAATCCCACTTGATCATGATGTATGATCTTTTTAATGTATTGCTGTATTCGGTTTGCCAATATTTCGCTGAGGATTTTTGCATCTATGTGCATCAGCGATATTGGCCTGTAATTTTCCTTCTTTGTGTTGTCCTTGTCTGGCTTTGGTATCAGGGTGATGTTGGCCTCGTAGAATATGTTAAGAAGTGTTCCATCTTCCTCTATTTTTTGGAATAGCTTGAGAAGGATAGGTATTAAATCTTCTTTGAATGTTTGGTAAAATTCTCCAGAGAAGCCATCTGCTCCTGGACTTTTATTTTTGCAGAGGTTTTTGATTACTGTTTCAATCTCTTTACTTGTGATTGGTCTATTCAGATTCTCTATTTCTTCTTGATTTAGTTTTGGGAGTTTGTATGAGTCTAAGAATTTATGCATTTATTATAGATTGTCCAATTTGTTGGCATATGAGTTTTCATAGTATTCTCTTATAATCCTTTGTATTTCTGTGGTATCCATTGTAATTTATTTCTAATTTTATTTATTTGAGGCTTCTCTCTTTTTTTCTTAGTGAGTCTGGCTAAGAGTTTGTCAATTTTGTTTTTCTTCTCACAGAACCAGCTCTTTGTTTCATTGATCCTTTCTACTGTTTTTTTGGTTTCAATTTCATTTATTTCTGCTCTAATTTTTATTCTTTCCCTCCTTCTGCTGACTTTAGGCTTTGTTTGTTCTTCTTTTCCAATTCTGTTAGGTGTAGTTTAAGGTTGCTTATTTGGGATTTTTCTTGTTTGTTAAGGTGGGCCTGTATTGCTACAAGTTTCCCTCTCAGGACCACTTTTGCTGCATCCCGTATGAGTTGGTATGGTGTATTTTCATTTTCATTTGTCTCCAGATGTTTTTTGATTTCTCCTTTAATTTCTTCAATGATCCATTGGTTGTTCAGTAGAATGTTGTTTAGTCTCCACATCTTTGTTGCTTTCCCAGTTGTTTTTTTTAGTTGATTTCTAGTTTCATAGCATTATGGTTGGAAAAGATGCTTGTTATGATTTCAATCTTCTTAAATTTATAGAGGCTTGCCTTGTTTCCCAACATATGGTTTATCCTTGAGAATGTTCCATGCGTGCTTGAGAAGAATGTGTAGTCTGCTGTGTTTGGATGGAGTGCTCTATATATATCTATTAAGTCCATCTCGTTTAGTTTTTTGTTTAAGTCCACTATTTCTTTGTGGGCTTTCTGTCTGGATGATCTATCTGTTGATGTAAGTGTGGTGTTAAGATCCCCTACTATTATTGTGTTGTTTTAAATATTTCTTTTTAGGTTTGTTAATAGTTGTTTTATGTACTTTTGTGCTCCTGTGTTGGGTGCATATATATTTATAAGTGATATGTCTTCTTGGTGGAGTGTCCCTTTTATCATTACATATTGCCCCTCTTTGTCTCTCATTACCTGTTTTATCTTGAAGTCAACTTTGTCTGATATAAGTATGGCAGCACCTGCTTTCTTTTGTTTGCCATTTGGAGTATTGTCTTACATCCCTTTACTCTGAGCCTGTGTTTGTCTTTAGAGCTGAGATGTGTTTCCTGGAGGCAGCATATTGTGGGATCTTGTTTTCTAATCCATCCCGCCACTCTGTGTATTTTGATTGGAGAATTCAATCCATTTACATTTAGAGTGATTATCGATATATGGGGGCTTCATGTTACTATTTTATCACTCATTTTCCAGTTCTTTTGCATTTCCTTTGTTTCTCATCCCATGTGTTTTGGATTACCAATTTGGTTTGGTAGTTCTGTATGATGGTTTTCTTAGTTTTCTCTTTATTTACCGTAGGTGTCTCTATTCTGTTTATTTGTTTAGTGGTTACCATGAGGTTTGTATAAAAAATCTCATAGCTGAGATAGTCCACTATCTGATGACCTCTTATTTCCTTAGACTAAGTCGATTCCGCCCCTTCGCTCTTCCCCTTCTAAGTTATTATTGTCACAACTTATTCCATCTTGTGTTGTGAGTTTGTGTTTAAAATGATGAGGTTATATTTATTTTTGGTGTTTTCCTCCCCTCAATATTTAGTGTTATAATTGTTGCCATTCTATTCTGATAGAGAGCTGCAATTTTTCTGATTTTGTCTACCTATTTTTCTCCTTGCTCAAAGATTTGTATCCCATTTCTCTTTTTTTTTTCCCCCCAGCATGAGGGCCTTCTTGAGCATTTCTTGTAGTGGGAGTTTTGTGGCAATGAACTCCCTTAGCTTTTGTTCATCTGGGATAGTTATTATTTCTCCATAACATCTGAAGGATATTTTCGGTGGATAGAGTATTCTTGGCTGAAAGTTTTTGTCTTTCAGATTTTTGTTTATATCATTCCAGTCTCTGCTAGCCTATAAAGTTTCTGCTGAGAAATCAGCTGAGACCCTGATAGGAATTCCATTGTACATTATTTTTTTTGCCTTGCTGCCCTTAGTATTTTTTCTTTACTGTTGACTTTTGCCAGGTTTACTGCTATATGCCTTGGAGAGGGTCTTTTCATGTTGCTATATTTAGGAGATCTATTGATTTCATTCACCTCTATTTCCAGCTCCTTCCCTAGGTGTGGGAAGTTCTCAGCTATTATTTCTTTGAACAAGCTCTCTGCTCCTTTTCCCCTCTCTTCTCCCTCTGGAATACCTATATTCCTTATGTTGCATTTCCTAATTGGGTCAGATATTTCTTGGAGAATTTCTTCATTTCTTTTTAGTCTTAGTTCCCTCTTCTCCTCCATCTGGAACATTTCTGCATTCCTATCCTCAATATTGCTGATTCTTTCCTCCATATTGTCAGATCTGTTCTTTAAAGATTCCAGATTTTTCTTTATCTCCTCCATTGTGTTTTTCATCTCCAACATTTCTTTTTTTTGTTTGCTTTGTGAGGAAGATCAGCCCTGAGCTAACATCTGCCAATCCTCCTCTTTTTGCTGAGGAAGACTGGCCCTGGGCTAACATCCATGCCCATCTTCCTCCACTTTATATGGGACGCTGCCACAGCATGGCTTGACAAGTGGTGCGTTGGTACACCTGGGATCCGAACCGGTGAACCCCGGGCCACTGCAGCAGAGTGCGCGCACCTAACCACTTGCGCCACTGGGCTGGCCCCCATCTCCAACATTTCTGATTGGTTTTTCTTTATAGTTTCAATCTTTTTTGTGAAGAAGTTCCTAATTTCATTGAATTGTCTATCTGTGTTTTCTTGTAGTTCATTCAGCTTTTTTATGATAGCTATTTTAAATTCTCTGTCATTTAAATTATAAATTTCTGTGTCTTCAGGATTGATTTCTGGGTGCTTGTCATTTTCCTTCTGGTTTAGAGATTAAATATATTTTTTCATACTGCTTGAGGGCGTGAGGTTATTTTTCCTCATTCTGAAAGTATCTGGTTGCAGCTTCCACCTGCTGCCACTGGGTGGGGGTCAAGAGCTGTGTATTCTGAGCCCACCACGATCCACGGGCGCTCTGGCTGACTGGGTGTGCTGGGGCTCCAGGTGGCGGGAGGGGCTCTTTCTTTCACCTGCCCAATCCCCAGGGGCTTCTTGCTCTTCTCTCATTGTCTGCTCTCCTGGGGTGCTAGGGTGATGAAGGCACCCCTGCAATAGTTCATTCTCCTCCATATGGGAATTTCCCACAGGCTGTGAGAGAACTTGGAGAGCGACTGTTTTCCCGTGGAGGGCCGCCCCCCGCCCCCCCTCCCCAGAGAGCCACGCAGCCCCAGTCCCAGGGTCGCTGTCATTGGGGATGGAGAGGAGTTCTCCTTACCTCCTTCCACTTCCTCTGGGGGTACCAGCACCTCCACCTTCAGATGTAAGGCTGCATGGGTCTCTCAGACATCTTTTGTGTTGTGTGAATGTCCTCTGTTGGTATGTGAATGTCCGCTTCCTTGTATCTTGGGGGGGAGAGTTTAAGGGGGAAAGCTCACTCCACCATGATGCTGATGTCACCCTGAGTGCAGTATTTTATATGTATTTTTTGTTCTAAGTCTTTTCAATCTGGTATGTATTTTACATTTACAGCACATCTCAATTCAGATCAGCCACCTTTCAAGTGCTCAAGACCCACAGGTAGCTTGTGGGTACTTTATTGGCAAGGCCAGTGTGGCAGAAAGGCAGAGGGAAAAGAGGAGGGTGGTTTGAGATAGGGTGGTGCCCCCTGCCTACACCAGCCCATGGAGGATGTTGTAGGCCAACTGAAGGATCTTAATCTTGAACCTGAAGCTAAGGAACGGTCAAAGCATATTAAAGGTCCTAAGAAGTTCTGCGTTGAAGAAGCCTGTTTTAGTTTGTTTAACTCAATGTTCCCATATTTATTCCATGTAACACCTACTCACATCCCAGGACTACACATTGGGAAACGCTCTAGCCTATTCTTTTTGGAGGAAGTGTTGCTACTGATTGATAGAAACTTCAGTAGCTGGGGACCTCAGCCCTTTGAATTAATCAAAGGAGAGCCAGGTTACTTTAATTCCTGCTTGTCACCCAGGACTAAGGACCAAGTAAGCAGAGGGATATTACTCCTTTGATGGAGGCTTGGTACTCCCTTTCCAAACTTGGCAGGCAGTAAATAACTTATGGGGATCCATGTACCAGCCAAGAGTTGAGACTTAAGGCCTTTCCATTCTTTAAGGTCTTCTCAAGCCCCATCTGCACCCAACAGTTTTTCCTATCAGTTTGATTCACTTATATTTCTTCTCTTCTCTGAATGTGGCATGTATAGTTTGAGTAAGTTGTCATTTAATTACATTTTCCAGTTCTTTTTGAGTTTCTTATAGCATTTAGAATAGTGCTGGGAATATGACAAATGTTTAAGAAATAGTTGAAGGGATCAAGTTTGTGCTGTTTTTTTTTTTTCTTTTTTAGAACCAATGGTAAGACTTTATTTCAGAATTTCACTAAGTCCAATCCTCTCAGCTCTCCATCATCTTTTCTGTCTTTGAACAGAGAGAGGATGTGAGAAAAGCACTGATCTTGGAATCAGACACCTGGATTTGTGTTCCATCTCTGCCTTTTTGTCAGCTGTGTGACCTTGAGCAAATCAGTTAATCTGGCTGGGTCTTGGTTTCATTATCTGTAAAGTGAGATGGTTGTACTAAATGACCTCTAAGGTTTGTTTTAGTTTTAACACTCTAGATCTATGCTGTCCAATATGGTAACCATTAGCTACATGTGGCTGTTGAACACTTGATATGAAATGTGGCTAGTCGATTTTACATGTGCTATAAGGGTGAAATACACAGTGGATTTCAAAACAAGAATGTAAAATATCTCATTAATAATTTTTATATTGTTGAAATATACATGTTGAAATAATATTTTGGATATATTGCATTAAATAAAATATATTATTCAAATTAATTTCACATTTCTTTTTACCTTTTTATGTGGCTACTAGAAAAGGTAAAATTACATATGTGGTGCTATGGACTGAATTGTGCCCGCCCAATTCATATGTTGAAGCCCTAACCCCCAATGTGATGGTGTTTGGAGATGGGGCCTTTGAGAGATAATTAGGTTTAGATGAGGTCATGAGGGTGAGGCCCTAATGATCAGATTAGTGCCTTTATAAGAAGAGACCCCAGAAAGCTTGCTCTCTCTTGCTCCCTGCCATGTGAGGACACAGTGAGAAAGTGGCTATCTACAAGCCAGGAAGAGGGTTCTCATTAGAACCTGACCATCCTAATCTGGGACTTTTGGCCTCCAGAACTGTGAGAAAATAAATTTCTGTTGTTTGAACCACCCAGTCAGTAGAATTTTGTTACAGCAGCCAAAGCTGACTAAGACATGTGGCTTGTATTATATTTCTATTGGCTAGCACTGGTCCAGATGTCTGGTACCTCCCACATGGAAGTCTTCCAGTACTTTTAACTTTCTACATTGTGTCTGTGAGAGCAGGGATGGCTTCCTGAATATTCCTTGGGGTGCTCAGCCCAGTGTTTTACCTCCAGTAACTGCTCAATAGGCATCTGGTGGTTAACTCATCTTCTTAATTGTAAGCAACACAGTCTTTGGCTCATCTATACAGAAGAGGAACTCATTAAAGGCATAACAGGTAGAACTCAGAATCCCTGCAGGGCAAAAGAACCAGGCTTGGAAGACAACACTTAGGCGGGCTGCAATGCGCAAATCCTGTTGCTGCCCCAGAAAATCAGAGCTGGCTGCCCCTGCTGCTGCTCTGTTGGCAGAGCGGAGTGGCTATGCACTTCTAGACTCACTAGCTTCCAGTTCAGAGTTTGATTGGCTGAGTTTAAATCAGGAACTCTAGCTGCAAGGGAGACTGGAAAGGTATGTGTTTGCTTTTCAGCTTCTGGAGTGGAAAGTGGTCTCCTCTCACGAGAGGGGGATGCATTTCTCTAAAATAGGAAGGTGTCTTCAGAAGATGGGCAGCCAAAAAGAATGATCAGAGTCCTTTCCTAGAGTAGCCCAAGACCCTGAAATTTTGACTGCAACACAAACAGATGGTTCTGCTGAAACTCCCCAGGCAGGGACTTCCTCCACACTCGAGGCTCCCCAGGTAACCTCATGGTTCCTCTGGAAAGTAGGAAGCATAACAAACAGTTGATGTTATACACTACTCTAATGCTGTGATTGTAATTTCACTATGTCATTTGGAAGTTCTCACATGGTATTTTCATATAGAGACACAGGAGGGCACTGTAACCAACCAGCAATACAACTTAAACAGCTTCATAGCCTTGGCAGTTCAAGAAATGGATGTTGATTTTGTCAAATCTGTTTCTCTCTCTCTCTCTCTCTCTTTCAGGCAGAATAACCAACTTTGCAGAAATACCTAGCTCCCCTGGGGGATCTCACTTGTGACAAGGGCCCCCAAGACACACCCTTCACACTGTCCAGTTAAGGTTCTAGGGACTATGGCTTTGAGCAACTCAGCAGAAAAAGGGATTTTTGGCTCACAGGTTACTGAAGAGATGGAGACGTGGTTCCCAAGGGCTCATATTTAGAGGTCGTCTGGCTAAATCAAACCGAGAGCAGAGAGAGAGACCTGGTTGTCCAGACTTTCTTCAAACCCGCAGCCTGTGCCCATGATTCAGTTTTCCCGTCTGTAAAATGGAGATAACACCCGGCTTATGTCTGTACAGTTTGCCAGTGGAGAAAAAGAGCGGGAAGGGGACGGAAGCAACACACCTGGGGGTACCATTTACCATCCCATAAAGTGCATTGAGTTTTACACTAAAAAAATAAACCCAGCCTGCCTCTCGTTAATGAATTACAGCACGCAGGAGGGACAAAACGTGCTCTGCTGGCAGCCGGAGTAACAAAGTAACGAGTATCAGCAGGAACAGGACCTGCTCCTCCAGACTGCTTTCCCCACACAGATCTCCCAGGCTGGGGCCCCGACACCAGGGAGGAAGGGCCGCGGGGCCGCTCGGGTGGTTTTCCTCCCCCAGCAGGAGCGGGACAGGTTCCCGGCGACGGCGGGGTTACTTGCGGTCAAAGGTGCAGTGTCGCAGAGCCAGCTCTGGCCGGCTGCATGGAGGCGGGATGGTGCGCAGCCCGGCCGCGGCGCGTTCTACCTCTCCCACCCGCTCTGTGTCCCCAAGGGCTGTTGAGGCGCAGCCGCCTCCCGTTGTCCCGGCCGCCGCTCAGCTCTGGCTCCCCTGCGCCATACGCGGGTTCCCGGCCAGGGTGTCGGGCTCTCGCCGCCCTCGGTCCCGGGGTCCCGCGGACAGAGCTGGAGCTCACACCCGAGAGAGGAGCAGGGACGAGGATCAATAGAGGGAAGGAGAGGAGGGAAAAGATGATGAGGGAGAGGAAGGGGCTGCTTAATTGCACTCAACAGGTAGTTGCGCGCGTCGGCCGAGATTCGGCGCTGGTCACGAGTCTGAGACCCCCAAGCTCGGCTCACTGTTCCCTTTGGGGACTGTCGCCTGGTATCCTTCTAGTCCTCCACCCCCAAAGTAAGAGAGCGCCTACCACGTGGGAGGCGCCGCACTAAGCGCTGTACTACATTATCTCCTGATTTCTCCCGCGTCCCTAGGCGGCAGGACTGTTACCATCCGCGTACTGTGGACAAGGGAACGGCCTTGGAGAAGCTGGGTGGCTTGCCAGGAGTTTTGCAGCTAGTGCCGGAACAAGGACTCCGAGAAAGATCTGTGCGATCCTGAAGCCCCGGCCACAGCCCACAGCCCCTCAGCTCTACCGGCTTATAGTCCCATCACGTTGTCTGCACCTGTCGCGAGCCTCGCTGGGCGCGAGAAGAGGGAGAAGAGGAGCAAAGGGTGACCAGGTGGCTCTCCCCCATCAAGACCCTTGACCCGGGGCGAGGGGAGATCATTTTGGGCGAGGGGGTGGCTTTGCGCCTTGGAGAGGATAACCTTCCTTCTCCAGGGATC
The DNA here is from genome assembly GCF_057802395.1 of Ceratotherium simum simum. Taxonomy (NCBI): domain Eukaryota; kingdom Metazoa; phylum Chordata; class Mammalia; order Perissodactyla; family Rhinocerotidae; genus Ceratotherium; species Ceratotherium simum. The sequence goes on from NC_141913.1 coordinate 38,548,363, forward strand.
GAGTCTCCTGAGGGCGCAGGGTTTCGTGACAAAAACCCCTCGGGGGCGGCAGAGGCAAGCGGAGGGTCTAGGGTCCGAGAGTGGGCACTAGGAGGAAGTGGGGTGGCAGGAGGGTGGCCGCCCGAGAAGCAGGCGCAGGAGGAAGCGAGGCTGCGCGTGTGGAGCGTCCACGCGGTGGATGTGCGGCGCTTTCATTCAAACTTTGGGAAGCCTCGGTTTCGGCGTCAGTGAAGGTGTGACCAATCAGAGTCCGGGGACGGGAATAAATTATGCAAATAACCATCTGGCGATGGGTCAGATGACTCCGATGCTTTAAAAAACTACCTCTCCGGTGTGACAGTAGCTAGCCCTGGCTTCCCGGGCTAGCCGCACGGGTGAGGGCAGGTGTGGTTCTGGTTCAAGCTCCTTCACACTCCTCCCCCTCACCCCGCGGCTCAGTTTAGCCAAGTTTTCATCTTCCACCGTCTCCACTTTCAACCGTCTAAGCCCACCACTCTCTGGTCGAGAGAAGGCTGCCCACTTCGGGTCTTACCAGCTCTGACTGCTGGAAACCCCGAGAGGTGTTCTTTTTTTGAAGTCCTGTTTCGCGGGAGGGGGTGTGGCGGAGAACGATGAGAAAGTCCGTTCTTCTGCTCTGCCTTTGGAGCGTCTATTGTTGCTTTGCCGCGGGAGGCCCCGCACCCCTTGGTCCAGAGGGCGGGCTGCAAGGTAACGTGCACTTACTTTATTTACCCCCTCCCACTTGTTTTCTGTGCCGGGCTCCCTCTGTCTTGTCCACTCTTCTTCAGTCCCTCCTCATTCCTGCGAAATCCTCCTTCCTTACCCGCTGCGCTGTCCACTTTCTCCTAAGCAGCCTGCAGTTCACTTGTTCCTCGGCGCTTCTGACCAGGGCATCCCTAGCGAGACATCCGAGAGGCCGCAGGCTGGCGGGTGCGCTCGCCCGCGCTCGCTCTCGCCCCACCCCTTTCCGTTATGTGGTTCCCTTAATCAGCGCTGTCCAGTCAGCCGAGTTGGCTGTCAGCCGGCTCTTCAACCTTGTCCTCTTCTTTGGACCTGGAGCTTTTCGAGGCAAGAAGGTTGTTAGAAAGAGAGCTGTCGTTTGGTGCCCTTCCTTTTAAATTCAGTGTAGGTGTTTTGAAAGTTAAGGTGGCCTGGTAGCTGGCTCTGGTTTGATTATGCTTGCAGGGACCATTTGGTGAGTAACCTGTGCCCAGCAGCTGCTGGGCTTATTCCTGCAGGTTGCCATCCTCCTCCTCCCCAACAGTCTTTCTAACCCTCCCCGCACCCCCGCCCTTTCTACTTTTCTTCACCTTCCTCCTTCTAGCTGCTAACTTTTCCTTCTCCTGAGTTCTGCATGGCAACTTCTTCCATTGGAAGGAGCCTGCCCTGGAGGGGTGAGGGTAGCCTCACTCAGCGGGAGTACCACGTCAGTTAAGCAGCGAGAGCGGGGAACTCCTAAACGACACCCCATTATTTAATCTTCTACTATTCTGCTGAGGTTGGGCCAAATAATGTTGATTCATGTCAGCTTGTGTACATTTGGGAGGGTTCATTTGAATGAATGAGAAAGTCTTGCTTTACTCGACATGTTGCCAACTTTCGTGCTAATCGAAGAGTGCCCTGGGGTAGGTTGCATCTCTAGTTCCTCTCCTGTAAAATGCGAACGCTCCGTCCAACTTCTGTGTTCTGTGATTCTGAGTATTTGTGGGGCGTTTCATTCATTCAGAAAGTATTTATTGCATCCTGCTTAGTGCCAGTCACTCTTCTAGGAGCAGGGGATATAGCAGTGAACAAACAGATGAAAACCCCTGCCCTTGTGGGGCTTACATTTCAGGGGTGGGAAGACAGACAGTAAACTAATTAAAATATACAGATGGTATTCAGTGTTATGGAGAAGAATAAAACAGAGGAGAAAGGTCCAGGGTGCTGGTGGGACAAGGTGGTGCAGGTTTAATCTGTGGTTGGGCTTCCCTCACTGAGAAATTGACCATTGAGCAAGGGACTGAAGGAGGCGAGAGAATGAGCCACGAGGACATCTGGGTGGAGAACAATCATCAAGTCCTGCAGGTTGAAGTGACCCAAGCTGCAAGTAGTAGGAATGAAGCTAGAGAGCTCTGGGGTCAGAGAAGACCAGATGCTAGGGTGAACCTTCTATGTTGATATGTGGGTTTATCCACAAATGTCTCCCAGGAAGCTGGCAGACTCCTTTTCCTTCTCTCCTAGACTTCCCCATCTGGTCTCTGTGTGAGTGGCTATCTGGGTGGTAACTGGGGAGTTGTCAAACTAGTTATGTCCATGGTTCAAATTTCTGCTGGTCGGGGCTTTTGTTCTTGCTTTAACGACAAAGTTCTGCTTGTGTGTATTTAGTTGCATTTTCTGGAACCCTATCCTTTTAACATCTGGGGTATTCTTTTCCTCTTCCTGCCCCCTTCACCACCACCGTGACCACCACTCTGGTCTCTTTCCATAATTCTATTTGCTTCTTAACTCTGGGAGAAATTAAGCTCCTGGGATGGTCATTTGGTATCTTTTCCCTTGATTTCTGGGTGACAGGAGAGTTTAATTTTCTAATTCCCTAGCCCGTTATCAAGGGATGGTTTCCTGGATGGTTGGAAGAGTGCTGGATGGGGTTCATTTGTGACCGTCTGAAACAGTGTAGTGATGACAATGTCTAATGTTAAAAGGCCATAGGGACCATCAGTGACATCGGCTGTGTTTTGGGAACAGGGCCATCTTCTAGATGGCACTGTGTGGAATAGCGAAGCAGTATGAACTGCTCTTATGAGTTTCTTCATGGCTTCAACTATTTACTTAACAAACTAGAAGAATGCCTGGCACATGTCTTGCACTAGGAGGAGCACTGAGGATGCCTGAGGTCTTTGGAGTAAGTGCTGGAATCGAGATGGGAACTCTAGGGGAAGGCCATTGTATAATAGGTTGACCTTCTCACCTCCAATTCCAAAATCCCAAATCTCTCAAAATTGGAAACTTTGTTTGGTCACTTGTTTGGCAGCAAGACCTCGCCTTACCTGACCTGAACTCTTTTAGCAGCAAAAACTGACCTGAACCAACAGGAGGCTATTTATAATCTTTATTTTTGCCCTGGAGAGTGAGTAGTCATGTACTCATGACTCATGAGTCATGACAGTAGTAGTACACATATTAGTGTGTTTGACGAATGAGGAATGCCCCAGACCATGCTGGATATATGGTATATGTACCATAATGCCTTTCTAAAATCTGAAAATTTCTGAATTCAGAAACTCAACTGGTCCCAAGCATTTCAGGAAAAGAACTGAGGACCTATACTCTAAAGGTATTAACTTGAGGAAGGGAAAGAGAACTCGTTTTGATAGGGAAGAAGAATGAAAAGCAAGAGAGACCTATTTATTTCAAACTCACAGTAATTAATACTAGTGATTAATTAATACTCTTAAATATAGATGAGATGTCCCTTTTATAATATCTTTGCAGCTCTTCTAGGAGGTGACGAGGAGACATTCAGCAGATGTGAAAACTCAAACCCAGAGGGGTTAAGTAATTTGCTCAAGGTTGAGCAATAACTAGACCCCAGGTCTCTTACTACTCAAGCCCGCTAGATGCACCCACACCCTGTTTTTTTTCTCCCCAGATGAACTCCACAAATCTGGGGATGTACAGGCTGCTGCCAAACCATCTGTGAAGTTTAACCTCGTCACCTCTGAGGACCCGGAGCACGAAGGATGCTACCTTTCTGTTGGCCATGACCAGCCCCTGGAAGACTGTGGCTTCAACATGACAGCCAAAACCTTTTTCATCATTCACGGCTGGACGGTGAGCCTGGGGGAGGGAGCTCCGAAGATTTACACAAGATTTGGTTTCCTTTGTTTTGGTACATTAAAAAGAATACTGGTGCTTCCAGATTCCACTCTCTCTCCCCCTCTTTTCTTGTGGGCTGCTTGTATTTCAGACAGCTGTGAAGAATGTAATGGGCACTCGCTGAGGGGGCAATCTGGATTCCAGCAGGGTGGTATTTAGTGCTGGCACACAGCGGGCTTTCAGAAAGTGGCTCTCCTGAGGGCAGCAGCCCCGCTCCGCTGGCTCTTAAGGACCCCTCTAATTATACTTAATTACATTGGTCAACCACTGCCTCACGGGGGCCAGCCCTCCCTAAGAGCTGAGCTGAACTGAAGCAACTTGACTGGCTCAGAGAGTCTATGAGGAGCCAGCTGGCCTGGATTGCTGGCATGGTGCCCTCCTGTTTGCATAGAGATGGCTCCGTTTAAAGGCAATGGGGCTCTTTGTATCCCCTAGCTGAGCAATTCAGATTGAAAGGCCCATGACAAACTTCAACAAAAAAGGGGTTTAACGCTGGCTTCAGAAGCTTTTGACCAGCGAGGGATTTATTCATTCATACAATGACAGCCTGTAGGAAAATGGCACTATTAAGTGAACAGGTTTCTGCCTCGGCTAATTGGGAGGGGATGTTCCTCCTCTTAATGATGAGAAATTCATATCCGTTACATGCTTTCTGGGTCTTTAGGTCTATCACCAACTGTTGGGGTCAGGCCTGGGGGGAAGTAGGGGTGGGTAGGTGCCTACCTACCTGATGTGATTGAAGAGATGATTAAGGGCCTGTCCATCTATCCTCATCCCACAGCCCACGAGTAGAATCATGCATTTGAACCTTTTTGAGGCCCCCTGTCAAAATGCAAATACAAACTGCCTGCAACTTACAAATGGATTGCATTCCAGAAAGTTCTTTTGTAATCTGTTTGGAACTTGGAACAGAAGTTTCCCATAGAAGCAAGATTGTAAACGTCATTTGGGTTCCCAGGCCAGACACAGAAAATCTATTTATCTAATAATGTACTTGTGGATAGGCTTACAACTGGACCTAGTCACCATTTATACTTTGTTTCTGTGGGAAAATGTGTTCCGAGTTGTAATTTGGGATTCCAGGAACAGATCTCCCTATTCTGGCTTCAAAAGGGATGGCAGAGATGGGTTGTGGGAAGGGGTCATTTGTTAACTCTGCATTTGCCTAGGAGATAGCATCTCCCTGCATCTCCGAGAGAGAAGCTGATTCTCCAGGGCAACCCTTCCCAGCTACCTTTGAATGATGGACCAGGCCACTTGCCTGACTGTGAGAGAGACTCAGGCTAACCTCAGGCCAGTATTGCCACCAGCACTTATCTCATAGTTTCCCTATCAGATAAGGGGCCAGCAGCAGAGGACACCAGCTATGAAAGTTTTGATGGGAAAAACTGGAGATGTAAAGAACAATGGAAGACAAATACCTAGGCAACAATCCTAAGTGCCTGTGGCTGGCCCTGCTCATGTGCAAATGTGTGCTCCCTGAGCCACCAATGTGAATGTTCTGGAATCTGCTGGGGAGAGGGTCATGGAACTGAATTCCATATTCCTTAGGATTTCTGAAATTTAGAAGAATAATTTTTGAAAAATGCCCTGTTTTCTCTGCAGTTGAGCGGCATGTTGGAAAACTGGCTGTACAAACTCGTGTCAGCCCTGCAGACAAGAGAGAAAGAAGCCAATGTCGTGGTAGTTGACTGGCTCCCCCTGGCTCACCAGCTTTACATAGATGCGGTCAATAATACTAGGGTGGTGGGACACAGCATCGCAAGGATGCTCGACTGGCTGCAGGTAACGGGATGGAAGTCATCTCCTTCCATGAGCGGGATCTTGAACCCGAACCCTCTTAAGAAACACAGGACAGACTGTGCTACAGTGAACTTCAGGAGTCTGAGAATATCTTTGGGATTCAAATTTTTACTGAATTAAGAGTTGCTTGAAATACTTGAAAGCTGGGACTTTTAGAAAGCTTTTTAATTATTGATGTATCTCTGGATGTTTCCTGTTACTTTATTTGCAGGAAGAAAATTTGCCTTATGGGTCACTACTTGCTGATGCCCTTAGGTTGGGAATGGTCAGGCACCAGGACCAGCCTGTAATCTCTTTTGTTTAATAATTTTATTTATTTATTTATTTTCCCCCCAAAGCCCCAGTAGATAGTTTTATGTCATAGCTGCACTTCCTTCTAGTTGCTGTATGTGGGACACGGCCTCAGCATGGCCGGAGAAGCAGTGTGTCGGTGCACGCCTGGGATCAGAACCTGGGCCGCCAGCAGTGGAGTGTGCGCACTTAACGGCTAAGCCACGGGGCCAGCCCCCCAGCCTGTAATCTTAAACAAGGATGTATGCTCTTGGTTCTGAAAGGTGGCTGTCCTGAGGGTGGGAAGGGGGTTGGTTCAAACAAATGCAGCCTAATGCCTCCCATAAAATATTAAGGTGGAAAACAGATCTGGAGGTCTTAAATTTACTTTTTGTAGGTTAATGATTTGCCTGAGATCGGTGGACTTAACTGAGGGCAGGGGTACGCTGGCAGAGTGACCCAATTATCTGGGCAATTCCAGCCTGACTTTCTGGAAGCAAAAGCCCATGGAATCTGATGGATTCTGGCAGAATTCAGGATTCTCTAGCAGTCCCTCAGTCCTCTGCCTAGGTTGTTTTGTAGAGCTTGGTTCCTGAGCCATGGGATCAAATCCCCACCTCCTCACCCCCCACTAGCTCATGCCCTGTCAGGGTACGATGCTTCAGCTCTGGGGTTCCAGGCAGGCTTGTGGTGAGGAGACGGGCAGCTCCTGGGCTTAAGAGGGTGGGGAAGGAGCATCCTGCTGCAGGCTGTGGCTGGCACTGAGTCTCCAGTGAGCCTGGTGGCTTTGACCTCCACACTGCCACCCCTCCCCCACTTAGATACTGCCAGAAGGAACAGAAGCATGTAGGGGAAAGGTCAGGTATGCAGCTTCAAGTCACAACCTCCACCCTGCCCTCAGCACTTGGCAGTTGAAGTGTCACCCAGTCTTTTGACCTCCCCTTACCTGGCTATTTCCCATTGCCAGCAATGCCAGCTGTGCCCCGGGCAGCCTCTGCCCCTGGCTCCTGCGTCTCCTCCCCGTTGTGGGTGAATTGTTGAATTGTTGGTGATCCTGTGGGCTCAGGACCACACTCTTCACTCACACAGTTTTGTGACTTCCTGCAGGGGAAGGATGATTTTTCTCTCGGGAATGTTCACTTGATCGGCTACAGCCTGGGAGCTCATGTGGCTGGATATGCTGGCAACTTCGTGAAAGGCACAGTGGGCAGAATCACAGGTAAGCTCTGCTGCCTCCACTGACAGTTGGTCCCCAGGCTCCCTTGGGGGAGTTCACCTGGCTTTTCCAAACCTGTGTGAGTGAGCCATAGAGGGTTAGCTTTGGAAGAAACCTGGAGAACATCCGGAACTTTTCAAATGTTTTTTTTTAGTCACAGAGCCTGAAAAAACTTGTTCAGGACCCCAATATGTGAAACAGACAGAAGGGATGTTCTGGTCAAAGCTGGGTATATGTGGGTAGTGATAGCCTTGTTCTTTGGGCCTTCCCTTTCTCTAGGAGAATCTTAGGGTCCCAGAGCACCAGGGAGCACGGTTTGAAAACCACTGGTCTAATCCAACAGGTGAGGAAACACCCAGGGCTTTGGTAGTGCCGTGGAGTCAACTCCGACTCCTAGCGACCCTGTGGACAGCAGAGCAGAACCCTGCCCTGTCTTTTTGCACCATCCTCTCACCTTATGGCCCTATACCAGCCAATGCTCTGCTGCTATTCATAGAGTATTCATGCCGATTTTTTCAGAAGTGGTTGGCCAGGTCCTTCTGCCTAGTCTGTCTTAGTCTGGAAGCTCCACCGAAACCTGTCCACCACAGGTGCCCCAGCTGGTATTTGAAATCCTTGCAGCATAGCTTTCAGCATCACAGCAACACGCAGCCGCCATAGTATGACAACCGACAGGTGGGTGGTGTGGTTCCTGGGCCACGGTGGTGAGTGGGCGGCTGCAACACCCAGGGGCAAACAGCTAATAACTAAGGGGCAGGACTGGAATGGAGTCTTGGCCTACGAGCCTCAGGGGCTCACTTCCCATCTCCACCTGTGATACTCCAGGACCTCAAAGGAAAAGAATGAATGGGATTCCGGTTTGAATTCTGTCTCTGATTTCTATTTCATCCTAGAAAGAGCCAAAGGCCTCTTTCCAATGATTAGCTGGCATATTTAGTAGTGATAATTATGTGTTTAGAATGGGTGGTTAAACTTCATCATTAAAGAGATCTGTCTTATATTGGTACCCAAGTTGTCAATAGAAAATTGAGCCTTCCATCTTAGTGAGCTTTTGATGTGAGAGTTTGGATTAAATCATTTAATGATTGTAAAAAGTGAGAAAGACTCTCTTTCTCATTTTTGGGCCCCCTCAGATACATACACAGGGCTTCCTCTAGGCTAAAACTAATGGTAAATTTCTTGCCTTGAACTTTTATCCTCCTTCCAGAATTCTTCTATGTGTCTTCACTCCCAGCTTCCGCCTCGCCCCCAGCATATTATGGGCCTCATTGGTCACCTAGGGGAAGAGAGTTGATCCATTTCTTTCCTGGCAGTGTTTTCATTTTAAAACAGGACTCAAGTAGAAGGGAGTCCTTAGCTAAGGAATGATTTAGTAAAGGTAGAATTTCAAGTTTCAGCAGCAAGCTGGTGGGGTAGATTTAAAAATGTATATATTTGTGAGGTTTTAGTGGCCCTCCTCAAGTTGTTGTCCTGGGCTTAAGTTTAATGTGTGCACGTGCACACACACACACAACCACACACACACACACACTCCTTTAGATCCAGCTATTGGATTCAGCATAGCTTGAGAGCTTTATTTTGGATTACCAAGACTGCGGGGCCTGAGCTGTTAAGTGGGCAGTGATCGTGCGGCCACACATGACTGCTCATTAACCCACTGGCGCTGGAGAGCTGTGCAGCCTTAAGCCACTCTGGGTTCTATTGTCTCAGCACCTCCTCCTAGCCCCCAGTGAGAGGCAAGATGTTTCAGAGCCGGGCCAGCTGTGTTCAAACTGCAGCGCACACAAGGCCCCCGCCACAGTGCAGGGGCCCAGGCTGTTGTTGGCAACAAATGACAAGCTGCAGGTCCTTCCTTTCCCTGATTCTAAATCTGAAATGAGATGGAGCTAGTGAGGAGTGTTCCAGTTCTTTCTCCCTGTCTGTTGGAGTGGGAACTGCTGAGATGTGGGCTTCGTTGGCAGAATGCTAATCAGTGCTCCGTGCTGTCTGCAAGGAGCATGGGGGCCCGCGTGTCCTGAGCGCAGCCCCTTCCCTCCGGCCTTTCTCTGTGGAGCAGGGGCCTGGGGTGAACACGACAGGAAGGTGTGGCCTCTGTCCAGTTGCCAAGCAGCACCTCGGAGGGTATTTGGATGCATGCTGTTGTGTGTGTCTGATGGGGGAGGCTTGTGCCCTCTCCTCTCCCCTCAGACTTCCCATGGGCCTGGTGGTCCTGACTGGGAAGAGGAGCAGAGACTGCAGCTTGTGTGGGGTCCTGAGCCTAGTGATGCTGCTGTGCAGAGGACGGCAGGGGGTCCTTAGCCTGAGACCTGCAGGGGATACCTGAACCTCTCTCTTGCTTAGATCAGAGAGCTGTGGACTGGGGTTTGCTAGGATTTACCCTCTTAGGCTTCTGAGGGAATTCTGCAATGTGGTAGGGAAGAGGTCATATATTTCTAATTGAACCTATGTCTAGTTAGTTATAAACAAATAAGCCAGCAGATTCATTCATTCAAGAAATATGAATTAAATGTCCACTCTGCAGGCTCTGGGCTAGATGCCACCTAATGTCAAGTACCTAATGTGTGACAGGTACTCCATGTTATCTCTAAGCTGCGTAGCAATGAGGGTCCTTTTGGCTTCATTTTACAGATGGGGAAACTAGGACTCAGTGCTTAAATAATGGGCCCAATATCTCGTACCCTAAAGAGCAGAGCTAGGAGTCAAACCCACGCCATCAGATTCCAGAGCCTACACCTAGCCACTGCGCCATTCTGCCTCTGTTCTGTTGGTAGAGACAAAGTAGCTTGCAGTGCAGCAGGCTTTGCCCTGCCGGGCCAGAATGCAGAGGCTTTCCTGTGCATGTACGTGTGTGCACATGAGAGCGTGTCTGCATGTGCACGCGTCTGTGTATTCCATCTGCTGGACGGAACACCTTTGGAGGAGTCTGACTGAATGGAAGAAGGCGTGATTCTCCAACTTATTTTTTTTTTGGAGGGGATAACTTCTCCCTCCCATTCCTAGTTAAAAAGAGTAAATTGTACAACTTTTCCCCAGAGTCTGTGGGTCCTGGCTATGTGTCAGGCCGGGTCAGTCTGGGTAGGTGAAGGCTCAGCCTGCCTGCCAGCCGGCCTGTAGAGAAGCCCCATCAGCGGCCTGCATTCCTCCAGCGCAGCTTGGTTTCCATGGCACTGACTGTCTGGTGGAGACTTTTGTTCACACCAAGCAAAGAGCCCCTCTCTTGTATTGCTTGCAGAGCAGAATGTTCCTCTTCTTTTTTTCTCCTCCAGGGGACATAGCGAGAGGCAGGCAGAGGCTGCCTGTGTTAGTACTGTGGTCCTTGCAGCCTCTAAAGAGAGTCATCGTGGGCGATTCAGGGAGGACACTGCTTTTGTGCCATCTTTCTTTCGGCTTCTGGGCTAGGGATGAGCCCCAGGCAGCTTGGGCTTCCCTTCTGCCTCCATCATACATAAATTTTTCTAAATTCCTTCTGGAAACTATTTCAAGTTTCAATCTCTACCAGCTCTGATGAGTAAGGAGTTCCACAAGTTTACTGTCCACTCCAGACAATAGCTCTGCCTTTTGTTTATCCTAAAATCAGCCCTCTCAGGTCTCGCGATGTGCTCCCTGGTTCTATTGCACTGGGGTCTGGGGAACATGGTTCCATTACCCATCTCCTCCTTTCACCACTCTGTTCTTGGTCATATCTCTTCCCCACCATGGTGTTTCCAGATCAGGGTTTCTCAACCTCAGCACTATTCACATGTTGGGCCAGATACTGCTTTGCGTGGGAGCTGACCTGAGCATTGTAGGGTGTTTACCAGCATCCTTGGCCTCTACTCACTAGATGCTGGTAGTTTCCTCCCTCCGTTTCCACTAATTGTGATGACCAGAAAGGTCTCTAGACATTGCCAAGTCACTCCTAGTTGAGAACCACTGTCTGAGACTAAACTAGACCCCCCGCCTTTGCTGTACATATTCTCGTCTTAACTCTCTCCAGGTCCTCTCCCTGTGTCAGTAGGGCAAAGACCTCCTAGGTTGGGGTGAATTCGGTTCCTATAATTACTTGGGCTTGGTAACAGTAGCGAGTATTTACATTGATAAGCACTTAATCTCTCAATATCTCACATGAACTGTATGAATTAAGACATTCAAGTTTCATTTATAGATGATACTAAATGAAGCATGGAGAAGTGTTTCAAAATCTGGTCCACAGACCACCTACTTTTAGGATCACCTGGGGAATACATATATATTTCTGGGCTCCACATCAGACCTACCAGTCAGAATTTCTAGGCCTTCAGGGAATCTGCATTTTGTGACTTGCAAATTCTTTTTTGAAGGTTTTATATTCATATGGTTCCAAAATTAAAAGGCAGTGAAAGTCTCTTACTGTTGCCATTACCTGTCCAGTTCCCTTCCCTCCCCTCTCCCCCGACACATATACACACGGGTAACCTGGGGCTTGTGTGTCCTTGCAGAGTTTTTTATAGCTACATAGTGGAATCTGAATTTTTAACAAGCTCCCGAGCGATATTTGTGCTGTTTCAAATGTGAGAACCAGTGCTCTCTACAGAGCTGATTGCTTGTTCAATACAGAAGGTTTGTAGGCAAAAAGGTTTTCTCCCTGTGGCTGCAAAACAGAGGAATTCTGGAGGCCTGGGATATAGATTCTCAGTGTATTTGCTGTACCCTCCTCTCTTGCCATTCCTCCTCTGGGCCTCATTCATAACTAAAGGAAGGGGAAGAGGAAGTCCAAATATAGCTAGCTCAGTTTGGGGAGACTCAGTCTTCCCTCCAGAAGATGTAGGTAGCTTAGTTATTCTGTAAAACTTCTGCTAAAATTAAGGTTGTGGAAGGCTGTCAGTGGCAGAAAAAATGGGATGAATAGCTTTGTTTCAGCCAGCCCCAGTTCTTTACAGAACTGCTCTAGTTCTGACAGTCCTCGGATCCACGTGTTAGTTGAACTTTGTGGCTGGTTTACCGAGTCAGCTGAGCTGTCAGGACAGATGAAGCCTTCAGAAGAAAGCCTGTAAGTTCCTCTACAGCAGGCACCACGCTGTTCAAGATTCACAGGGCTGGGACATCTTCATTCTGCACAGGCCGACTTAACTTTAAGTCCAGACTCATTGACTTGGTGCACCTGACATGGTCGATCTTGCTCCCCCTCCTGCTGTAGGTTTGGATCCTGCTGGGCCCATGTTTGAAGGGGTGGACATCCACAAGAGGCTGTCCCCTGATGATGCAGACTTTGTGGATGTCCTCCACACCTACACACGTTCCTTTGGCTTGAGCATCGGGATCCAGATGCCTGTGGGCCACATCGACATCTACCCCAACGGGGGTGACTTCCAGCCGGGCTGTGGACTCAATGATATCTTGGGGTCAATTGCATATGGAAGTGAGTTCCTTATTTTCTGCTTAATGTGGAGTGTTGACTCCATTATTGCATCTCTTCCTAAATCAGCCAGAGCTGATGTCCTAGTGACATTCATTTTATTGTTCTCACCTCAGTGGCCCTCCAACACTGTTTGCAGTTCATCATGCTGCAAGCCTATTAACGGCCTTCCCATGGTCTCTGCTTTGCTTTCTCATGCTTTGAAGTTACAGTTATTATTGATTACTTTCTTTTTATAACAAAAGGAATACTTGTTTGTTGGGAAAAAAATCAAGCAATATAGAATTGCGTAAAGCAAAAAGTAAAAATACTCCCTCACCTCCCGTTCCCACGCCTACTTCCACTCTTCAGAGGTAGCCAATATGAACAATTTCGTGTGTATCCTTACAGCATTTTTTCTTTGCAAATTTATTAGTGTGTGTGTGCATGTGTGAGTGATTATATTTTTCAAAATCACATTGTTCTGCAACTTTCCTTTTTCAGTCATGATAGATATTATGGACATTCTCAAACATCATAGCACATAGATCCATTTACCTTATTTTCTTTTAAAGGCTGTATAGTATTCTTCAGCATGGATGCACTATGATTTTATTTTTTATAACACTTCAAGGAGTAAAACCAAGGCGCTGTCTCCATTCACTTACGATTTATCTTCTGGGTGCCCGAGCCTATTCCAAGCACACTTGGTCTGAACTGAATTTGCTGCTGAAAGTGATGTGTGGCCCCAGTGACCAATCTCTTTCTGGGTTTCTCTTCATTCACTGCCTTGGATTCTGGCAGCATTTCTCAGTCTTGGCCCCATCAGCTCTCTCTACTCTGATGCTCTGCCCTTTGGGTGTCCCACTGTGTCACCTAGTCTTAAGACTGTTGCCCTCTCCCCATGTAATAGTATCCAAGTAGCCCCTGCTGGACTTGGAGGTCCATGCAAGGAAAGTTCAGCCCTATCTCAGGGGATCAGATGATGGCATTTCTTAAGGCTGTTGGTGTTAGTGAGGGAGGGGTGGGGGTGGCTTTGCCAAATTTTTCTTAAGGTCCCAGGATTTACTTAAACTATTGGCTTTGGTCTTGGGTTATAAGAAATAATGATGTACTATGGGCCAGAAAATCCGAATTATACTCCTAACTTTGCAACCAACTGACTGTGTGACCCTGAGCAAATTACTTCACCTCTATGGGCCTTTGGGTCATAATCTATAATTGAAAGGATTGGACTAGAATGGGGTTGGCAAACATTTTCTTAAAGGATCAGCTGGTAAATATTTTACACTTTGCAGGCCATACAGTCTCTGTTTCAACTACTCCACTCTGCTGTTGTAGTGTGGAAGAGCCAAAGACGATGAGTAAACAAATGAGCATGGCTATGTGCTAATGAAACTTTATTTACAAAAATGGGCCCAGCCTGCAAGCTGGAGTTTGCTGAGCCCTGGACTAGATGGTGTTTAGCATCTGACCCATTCTCAGCATTTTGTGACCGCACAACTCTATCACGACTTAGTGACTCCTACTGCACCACTGGTCTTCATCACCCTATTTAGTGCTTATTATATGTACTTTCTCGGTCTTTCTTGCTTTGTGTGTATTAGTGCTGTCTTCCCACCTGGAGAGCAAGCATTTTGGTGGCAGGAACGGCCTTCGATCCTTCTATATTCTAATGGGAGCCTGGCACGTCACTGGGCATGCATTAAGAGCTACACAAACAAGAACACCAACAGTAACAATAAAAGTAGTTTTTACTGATAGAGTGTACAGTACTTATTGATTGAGTGGGTGAATCATGGAGAAGTGGCTCATCCCATATCTTCTCTGTCTCTCTCTCCCCCAGCAATCGCAGAAGTGATGCAGTGTGAGCATGAGCGGGCAGTACACCTCTTTGTCGACTCCCTGGTGAATCAGGACAAGCCGAGCTTTGCATTCCAGTGCACCGACTCCAACCGCTTCAAAAAGGGAATCTGTCTCAGCTGCCGGAAGAACCGTTGTAATAGCATTGGCTACAACGCCAAGCAAATGAGGAACAAGAGGAACAGCAAAATGTACCTGAAAACCCGGGCGGGCATGCCTTTCAGAGGTAACCCTCAGTCCCTGCCCGCTGTGCCATGAGGAAGGTCTTCATCATTTCCCTCCTTCTAAATACCGCATTGTAGAACAGGGCACATGCTGGCCTAGGCTATGTGACAGGCATAGTTGAATCAAATCATTGCAAATCAGATTATGTTGGCCTGTTCTAGGAAAGTTAATCTTTAAAAATAAATGGTGGGGACTCCTTTTGTGATGTGAATCATCACTCCATGATTACAATATCAATATCTTAAATTTCTATCTTGCATTTAACTTTTCAAAGCTGTTTCATATTTGTTTTCTCATTCGACTATCATAATAACCTGGAGTAGGACAAAAAGGGGTCAAAATGATATCTTGTATTTTTATGACATATTATAAACCATAAGGTTTTTGTGGGTATTATTTTACATATGTGGAAGTTGAGGCTTGAAGAAATTAATACCTTGGTCCTTAATTCAAGGTTACATAGTTAGAAAGTTGCCCAGAATTCCCAAAAGGTCCCCCAAACCCCAAGATCAGGGCTTCTTCTATACTGCAGTGCCCTCTTATGCCATTGGGTAGAATGAGACCCGAGGGAGGCTGGAGGCGGGGCTGGACCAAAAGGATGTCAGTCCCTAAAATTCAATGGGCTGGGTGACTCATTTTGGGTCAGGGTGCCCTGAGATGACAAGCAAGGCTCACAATGTCTTTGTTCTGCTGTCTCTGCAGTTTACCATTATCAGATGAAAATCCATGTCTTCAGCTACAAGAATGTGGGAGAAATCGAGCCCACGTTTTATGTCACCCTTTATGGCACCAATGCAGACTCCCAGATTCTGCCTTTGGAAATGTAAGTCATGAGTTTCCTTTGCTGGGTTCATGACAGAGAACAAGTTGGTTTGAGAATGAGAGAGAGGATGGGAGTGTGTGAACAAGTGCAGGAGAGAGTAGTCGGAGTGCCTGGGGGAGGAGCTGGGTGGTTCCAGCGGGCCTCTGCATCCTCTCTCCCGCTGTATGCTCTTCGCCAAGCTGTTGACTCAGAACATTTCTGGGAGGGAAGCTCTCAGGATGAATCAGCAGTGTGAGAAGCTGCTGGATCAGCCGGGCAGAAACTGCTGTTTCATTTCAGGCAATACCTGACACCTGAGGCTTTAGGAACTTCATAAATGTCATCCCTGGACCATTTCTAATTATCTGTGGGAAGGGCACATAGCAATCTGTCTGTGTTTGTTGAGCACTCACAGGGTACAAAGCCACATGCTGAGTATTGTTGGGATTGCGAAGTAATGTCATCAAAGTACTCACTCTCAGGGCTCAGGGTCTAGTTGGGACACCAGGTTTGTACGCACACACTTACGCACACAAATGTCAAATGAGAGGGGCAGGCAGGAGGGGACTATGAGTTCCAAGGGAGACAGGTGCTGAGAGCTGAGGGGAAGAGGACACTGTTGAGTGGGGATGTGACTTTTTTGTGCTTTCTCATTTCTGTTCTTTCTTGGTCCTGTCCCTGCAGGAAGTAGCATAAATGGGGAGATGCTCAGGAATGGTTTTGGTAAGAAGCCAGTGTGCTGTGGGCAGAGTTTTCTCTCTGTCAGCCTGGAGCACAGCTGAGCTTCTGCCTTGGTCCTGCTGGGGAATGTGGAGGGCGTGGGGGAGGGCCCTCTCGCTTTTTTCTCTCTGTCAGTGTGGGGCAGGTGGTGCCACTGCGTCACCCCCGACGGTGCAGAAGTTTTCCAGGTGGCAGGGGAATGAGACCAGCTTCTCTCTCCCCTTGTAGAGTGGAGCAGATCGGGCTGAATGCCACCAACTCCTTCCTGGTCTACACCGAGGAGGACTTGGGAGACCTCTTGAAGATCAAACTCACCTGGGAGGGGACATCTCAGTCCTGGTACAGCCTGTGGAAGGAGCTTCGCAGCTATCTGTCTCGATCCCGAAAATCGGAGCGGGAGCTGAATATCAGGCGCATCCGGGTCAAGTCTGGGGAAACCCAGCGGAAGTAAGTGCCTCACGACCCTTTTCAGCCCCGTGTCAATGGTGAGCCGAAGGCGTGTGCCTCTGCGGTGTCCTTTCCTTTACTAAGCACGCACCTTCAATCGTTCTGTATGCAGAGCAGAGGGCAAAACCTCCAACACCGATGCCAGGAAAAGTGAATTCCAGATCCAGGGCTCTGTCAGCTGCTGTGCCCCTTGTGCCCAGATCACAGGCCCTTGGCTGAGGGGGAGGGGCAAGTGGGCACTGGAATCCAGCCCTTGTTCTGTTTGCCAAGCCCTGTGTTGGCCCGGAGGAAAGGAGGCTTCTCCTGGCCAGGGCTCTTGAGGAGCACTGCCTTGATAATCTGTTTGTTCGGGGGTCCACGCAACCAAAAGTCTTTCTCCTGTCCAGAGCAAACCAGAGTGTCAGGTCTCGGGAGCCCCCACGGATGAAGTCTGTGGGAGGACCTGGTTTCCCTAGCATCCTGTTTTCAGAGACTTATATCTCTCTTTCGGAGGCTCTGAGTCAAGGACATGGGGAGGAGTCCTAAGTCAATTAACAGAGAATCCTCGTTGGCATGCCTCTATGCCATGGTGGGTTCCCATGTCTTTTAGCCCCAAGCCTAGCATGAAAAATCCAGACCTTTATGTATCAGCCCCTAAAACCATGCCTTGACTCTCTGAGCAGGCTTCTTTCTAAGTAGAAGCCGGGGAAGCCTGGGAGAGCTTTGTCAAGAGAGGAGGGTTTCCTTGACCAAGTCCTTCAGCAGGCCTCTGGGAGGTCACCGCCAGCCTTGGGATGGTAGGAAGCAGCCTCCACCCTCTTTGTACCTCATCCAGCCTTTTCTCCATCACAATTCTTCATATGTCCTGTTTCCATCCATCACATGGCACAGCTTAGCTATGATGGGAGTGCTTGGGTCCCTTGTCTGAGTGATTCTGGTCTCGAAACCTGTGAACTGGGGGGTGCCAGCTGGGGAGCTGTTAGCACCAAGACTGTGGTCTAGATAACTGTGTGTCTTTTTCCTTCTCTTGGTGCTTGTAAGTGCAGCCTGTACCTATGGATAGCAGAAAGATGATCATTTTTATAAAATATTTCAAACATAATAAATCTGAGACATAACAAATGTAAACAATTTTCCGTATTGGTTTCAGATATAAGATTTTAAAATGTAAAACATTACAGACAGAGTTGAAGCCCCTTTGTGCCCTTCTCCTGTCCTGTTCCTCCCCTTTCAAACTAAATGTACTCATCTTTCAACATTAACTCATGGTAGTGTGTTTCCCTCCTTCATAATCTTTATGCCATTAGTACTTCTGTTCGTGTATGTATAAACAGCATATAGAATTGTTTTGGGTGCTTCTGAACTTTACATGAGTGGACACATCCCTTAACAAGTTGCTTTTTTCATTCAACAGTGTTTATGAAATTTGCCCAATACATGTAGATCTAGTCCATTCACCTTTAACTCCTGTATGTAAACTGTCATTGTATAAACAATAGTTTCACCATTGTTCTGTGAATATTTAAGTTGTTGCTACTTTTTTGCGGTCACAAATAGTGCTGAGATGAACATCCTTGTACACTTTCCTTGTGCACGTGTGTGAGGGCTTCTTTGGGGCAGGTATACTAAAAAGTTGAATCACTGGGTTATGGTATATGTATTCTCCATCTCGATTAATATTATTACATCCCTCTCCAAAGTACTTGGACCAATTTTCAATCTCAGCCACAGAGTAAGAGTTCTCCTCTCCCCTCCTCCTCACCTACATTTGGTGAAACATGCTTGCCATTCTGTTGGGTGTGAATTGGTCCCCTACCACATGTTGTTTTAATTTGCATTTCCTGATTGTGAGTGTAGGGGGTCACATTTTTATGTTTATGGGCTGTTTGGGCTTCCTGCAAAGATTCTTAAAGCTGTTCTGAATGTGGCTTTTGTCCCTCGGGTCAGCATCAGTGTCAGGCGTCCCATACATTTATTGGTCACAGAGTTATGCTAACTGCACACCACCAAGGCTGAGTGGGGCAGCCCACATGGTTTGGCTGTAAGTTATAGTTGAAATGGTTATTAGACCACTGATTCTTTCTGTGATCTTGGTTATCCATTTGCTGCATCTTTGATTTTGACTCGCAGCTGAGTTCCAGTTACGCTTGTCAATGGATATTTATGAACACCGTACTGGAGGTACCTCAAGTTTCTCCATTCGAGGAGTTTACAGTCCACCGTAGGTGTAGGAATCCACAAGCAATTAAAGGCAGTGTATAATGTGTTAAAATAAGACAAAACATTCATTATTAACTCCATGCCATAAGAAGTAACGACAATAACAAAAGCAACATTTATATAAGGATATGCTTTTCTATTAAGTTGAGAGCTCAAGGGCTTGGGCAGTCAGGGAGGCTTCAGAGAGGCCACGCCTTTTGATAGACAGAGGAAGGCGGAAGAAGTGTGATTAAAGGTGACATGAGCCAGATCGTGGAAGATGTCAAGGTTTAGAGTAGCGATGGGGAGTTCTGAAGGTTCTTGAGTCAGGGTGTGGCATGATGACGACTTCTCTTTTCTCCTTGCTCCCTCCAACTTGGATCCAGAAAGCGCCATCTGGCTAATGCACAGCCATGTACCTCCCCCTAGAAATTTGGCTACATTGGTTTCTTTTTCCTCTTAGATCGACTTTTTGTGCAGAAGACCTTGAGAACACCAGCATATCTCCTGGCCAAGAGCTCTGGTTTCATAAGTGTCGGGATGGCTGGAGAATGAAAAACGAAACCAGGTAACCAGGACTTTCTCATCTGTTCATGCAGCGCATGTTGGTGGGTCACCTAGCACGAGCTGTACATGGGTCTGGGCACTTAGGACATAGCAGTGAACAAAACAGATAAAAACCTCTTCCTTTATGAAGCTGACCTTCTGCTGGAAGGAGACAGACTGATCAGTGAGGTGTGTAGGATGTCGGAGGGTGTTAATGTCCCTTTGCCTCTTGTTCTGCCTCACCTTGTAGGTGTCACAGCCTGTGGTCCTGCTGGAATGAGATCTTTCAGTGACTAAGTCCCTGGGGTGGGTGCCCATGCCCCTGTCTTAGATTGATCTTCTCCATAGTGACCAGGGCTGTGGGAAGGTGCCAGGGTTCCTAGCTTCCTTCTGGGCGCCAGGCTGGATTAGGGTGGGACATAAAAGAGATGCACAAGATATAGTCCCCCTTTATAGGTTTTCTGGAACCCCGGTTGGTGTGAGTGGATATGAGTGGGCAATTCTCCCCCTTTTGAGAAGCAGGAATGCTCGTGTGGGTGGTGCTGAATCAGACAAACGGGTCACCTTGCTTCAGTGTCCCATTGCCCCATGCTGGAGTGCCATTGTTTCAGAATTGGGGAAGGCTGATCTCATGGTGTGAGGCGGTGGGTGCATCCAGAAGGGGAATCTGTCACACACCCTCTGAGCCTAAACGCCTGGGAGGTGGAGGCCCCCACCCCTTGCCCTAACCGAGGTAATAATGCCCTAACTGAGATAATAATGCTGCTGCCATACACCGAGCATGTAGTGTGTGCCTACCTGCATTCAGTGCCTTCCATACGTTATCTCATTTACTTTTATCATCAACCCCGTGATGCTGGTATTAATCTGTGTACAGTTGAGAAACCTGAGGCTCAGAGAGGTGAGGTCACTCTTTCCAGGTCCCCCAGCTGGTGATGGCTGTGTGAGGATTTGAAGCAAGTTGGTTTACTCTAAAGCCTGTGCTCTTTCTTGAGTGTGGAGGTTCCACTTTCTCAGATAAATCACCTCACCTTGATCTGGGTATCAATTATCAAGCAGCTGTGCCCATGCTGGGGTCCCCTGTGATTAACCGTCTGCCAAGCCTGAGGGCCAGGCTCCAGCCCAGCTGCTCTGTCTCCTGTTCAGAAGCAACAGCATGACCACAAGTTCAGTGATTATAGCACTGTGGGATTCTGAAAACTGCCCATCTAATTAAGTGACTCCGTCTAGTGTGGGCTTGTATGATTTTCTGCTATAATAATAATTTTAATTCTTTACATTTGTATTCAAATTTATACCTTTCCAAGTACTTCCACATATATTAACTTCATTGATCCTCAGAACAGCCATATAGATTGGACACGCTCAGGAAGGATCGCCATTCTTATGATAAAATATCTTACGATGAGATATGCTACTCTTCTTTTCTGTTCCAGAACTTCATAACAGTTGAGAATGATATAACTTGCTTCATACTACCTCTTTGAAAAAACAAGTCGTCCTTTCCTTTACTCTCAAAGGAACAGAAAACAATAGGAGCCCCAGTAATAAATTAACACTAGGGAGTCGTGACATCCCTACACATATGTTACACCTCAGTATTCTCTCTCCTGACGTGGATACTGTTTCCCTATTCACTGACAGGGAGACTGAGGTTCTGAGAGGTTCAATGGTGTGTTAGTGTAGCTGAGACTAGAATTAAGATCTCTGACTCTGTCTTGCCCCCTTCCTGCCATATTATAGTCTTTCTTGTATTTCTAGATCAAAGCAAAGAGGACTTGTTAAAATAGTTCTCCCTGCAATTGTATTTGTTCATGTGCTTGTGTACGTGTGTGTGTGCGTGTTGCAAGTGAGTATTGTGCTAAACATGTAAATGCCGGCACTGAGGTGTATGGAATCAGGAACCCAGAGAGGGCTCTAGTGTGGTGTTTCTCAGAGTGAGTCTGTGGCTTGTTGAGGGACGGGGAGAAAGAAGCACTCAGGACCTTTTTCATTTGTTCTGAAAGAGAAGCAAGTACAAGAGTTGGATAGATATGTAAGAAAGCTTGGTCTTGAGGTAAACAGAGCACACCCTCAATACAGGCTTGCATGATTGCTAAGCCAGCTAATGAACACCCTTCTCACACGGTTCCTTTCAGCCCAACTATGGAGAGTCCCTGAGGGTGCCAGCAAGGCCCCCCGCCCCTGCCTTCTAAGCATGTGGAGGAAAGTTACTGCTGAGGACCCGCCTGACGGAAGGACCCCTCTCGGCCTTGACCCTGGAGCACCGGGAAGAGCCTGCTTGCTGGGCTCAGGACCTTGCCTCCCATGACGGCTGGGACTTCTCTTTGGAGAGGACCATGCACTGCTGTTTCTGCTGTTCTGCTGCTGCTCTAGAATAGCTCTAACTCCAGATCTGTGTGCAGATGGCTAAATGCCCGGGCCCCTTGTGCACACCAGGCTGGTTTCTAAGTGGCCAGATGAGCCCATACTTTGCCTGACAAGGAACACTCACTCTGAAGTGGCTGTGTGGAGGGCTGTCAGCTGCTTGACCTGACTTGAGCCATAGTGAGAGGTCTTTCTGCTGGGACCTGATTCATGTCAGGATGGCAAGCCTGTGACCTGGTTCACCCAGAGAGGGGAGAGTAGATCTGGGCTGGTGCTGATGCCCTCGCTGTTGGGGTTCGATGGGCTGCATTGATCAATACTGGGTACATTTTAGACATTCTGTCCTGCTCCCCAACTCACTCTCTAAAGCACTCATCATTGGCTTTCTTATTTTTCCGTTGCTCATTTTCTGATTGGACAAATGTTTATTAAGCACTTAAATTTAACTAGCACGTGGCAGTAGACACATTAGTAAACCTCTCCAGACTGTCTCCTCCTCATCTGGGACCTAATGGTTTTGGAATTTCTAGACCCCCTTCCAGTTTAGATAATTCATGGATATACACGTGATGAAGGGCACAAAGGGCATTGGGAGGGCTACAGGATGTAAAAGTTGGGGACCCTGAGGCTTTAAGTGGTTTCTGCCTATTTCTTCTTAGTTAACGTGTGTGTTCCCCCTAAGAGTGACACATTTGATCAGTAGCAGAGAAGCGAGCAGCGTATCATACGTGCTGGGGACAGAATGGCGGCCAATTGCCAAATATGCTTGCTTCGGAGCACAATCTCTTCTGTTTAGGAAGATGGAAGGTATTACATATGTTATACATATCTGTTTATACAGAACCAGCACCTGTCAAACAGAGCTGGTGCTAAGATTTAAAACAAGGCTTTTTCCTCCTTGGAATATCTTGTTCTAATACCAGTGCCTTTTCTGGGTTAAACTTCTTGGAAAAGCCTCCAATTCAAGACCTTGATTTGAATTAATAGATATGAAATCTGAGAAACCCTTTTATACTTTTCAAAAGATTTGCATGTGCATCACCTAATTAGGGACTCAACAGGAGGTGAGTCGGGCAGCTATTATCATCTCCATTTTACAAAACCAAGGCTCAGTGAGGTTCAGCCACATGCCTAGAGTTATATACCAAGTTGGTTGCGGAGCCAGGCTGAGGACCCAGATTTCCTGGAGGCAAAGTTCTTAGTATGCTCATCTCTACAACTTCATCAAGACCTCTACAGCCATTTGCCATCAATATGTCCCACACGTGACAAAGAAGGACTTTTTTTCAGAGCCATCTGTAAAACTCTAAGCCCTTTTATTAACATATAACCAGGAGAACAACTGTGCCAAGGGGTTGGGTTTTTTATGGATGAGATTTATCTGGAAGGAGATGTGATGTCAGGTGGGGGGAAGAGCGCTTTTCTTTGTACTTAGGTTTTTAAAGGACATTGTCTTAATCTGTATTATGCCAAAGTTGTATCATTGTTCAATGCCAAACTTCTCAAGACATAACCAGTCAACTCTTAATTCAAGGTATTTTCTCAATCCAATTGTGGCTTCTTCTCTTGCTTCTGTGATTGCTTTCTAGCCAAAGTGAAGCTTGTATTATTGACTGTGCATTCTGATTACTTCTAACTTCTGTTTTCAGTCATAGAAGCCTTGGGAATCAAATCTTCGGTGGGTCCTGTATTTATACATTTGTCTTGAAGCCTTGTTTGTATATAATGATGCTTTTTTTTTAATTCTTAGAACACTATTTATTTCTTGAGTGTATATAATGTATTAAAACAAATATATGGTTAGTTTCTATTTTAAGATTAACCAATTTCAAGATTAAAATTTTTAAATAGCAAAATAATTAAAAAACTACAAAATTCTTAGTGGTCTGGCAGCTCAATTCTTAAAATTTGAAAGAATTATGGCTGCTCAAGCCTAGACACAGAGTTACTTCAATATAAGATATATTCTCTGTCTGATACTAATTATTAGCAGGAAGTGGACAACAACTCCTTTCACTAAAGAACAAGAGGAAAAATTATTTGAATCACAGTAGAAATTCCTGAACGTATGTATCAGGAAGAACTGGGAGGGTGGCTGGACATTGGGGGACATTAGCGAGGATATAGGTTTGGTTGCATGGGACCTAGTGACTTAAGGTTCTGCTCCATAAAGCTAAGAGGGGTCCAAGCTCTTAGTTTTTTGCTGTGCCATCCATAGGATGTTCCCCTCATCCCTACAGTCCAAAGTGTCCCCCATTCAGTTCCCTTCCAGCCCATGGAAGGTAGAAAGGGAAAGGGGGCACATATTTTCTCTTAAGAGCATGACTGAGAAGTTGCCTACATTCTATTGGCCAGAAATCACTCATACAGTCACTTGGGAAGCTGGGAAATCCTATCTTTATTTAGGGTTCCCATGAGCCCGGCTGAAAGTCCAATTCTATTTATAAAGAGGGAAATTGGATATTGCCATCTGTTCATCACGAATTAATTTTTATTCCCTAGGGGTGGGGAGATAGACCAGGGCACCTTTTAAATCATTCAATTTTGTAGTCAATTTTTAGTAATCTTAAACTGATCTATCACTATGAAGTTTGACAAATTACATCAATTGGACTTTATTTCTAGTCTTAAATGTTAAAATGTTTTCAAATGAGATGAAACTTCTCTGAAAGGGGGCTTTATGATGTGGAAAGTGGCTGCTCTTTTCCACCCAGGACACTTTGAAATACCATACTCAATCATGGCAGTAGGGGAGGGATTGGGTTAGACAATAAGAAGTATGTTCTTAATCTAATTACGGTGATGAGGAAAGGGCAGAAATCTCTCTGGCAGAGTAAAGGCACTTTTTGAAATTGCCAAAGGTAGAGTCATAGTCTGGGTGACTTCAGTGTGTCTTGTCTGACTTGGGAATTCAGTGCCACTCCTTCACTAATTAGAGTCAGGGAACTTCCACAACACCTCCTTTGACTGTACAAACAAATGGAAGCATTGAACTCCTTAGAAGGACGGATGCCAAGCAGGTACTAGAACAGCCATTGTTACCCACCAAGCAGGTACTAGAACAGCCATTGTTACCCAATGTGGTATTTCTAAGTTATTGCGTCTGTGTTCATAGCTACCCCCAGCCCTCTGCCATGGACGATCTAGGAGGGCAGATATTTTTATCTGGCTTGCTTGCTGCTGCAGCGCTAGAACCTAGACTGGTGTCTGGAACACAGAAGGTTGTCAACAGATATTTAAATGAATGGATGAAGGTAAGCACAAGAAATCAGCTGCTTAAGCAGGCAGTAGGGGAATTGGGAAAAGAAAAGTTAACTTGAAGTAAAAAAATCCCGGTATTTCACTCAGTATTACATGCGCTTTAGGCTAAATATAATCTTTCTAAGCCTTTGTCTGCTCATCTGGGAAACAGAGACAATACTTTACAGGGTTGTTGTGATTTTTAAATATATATATATTGAAGAAAAAGTATCAGTGTTTTACAAACATTTGAGTTAGAAAAGGAAAAAGATAAAAATAAAATCCTTTCTATGGCTATGTGGCAATTTTATATATGATAAAGAGACTCTGTTAATCATTGGGAAAGGAACGGATGGTTAGACAGATGATGCTGGGAAAGTAGGCTCATTAAAGGAGAAACATATTTTAGATTCATCTCTCACACCGTATACAAAGATTAATTCCATTTTAATGAATGATACAAATGTGAAAGAAAGCCATAAATCTACTAGATATAATGAAATGCATATTTGAAATCTGGATAAAAACTAAAAAATATATAAATGTCATGACCGAAATAATAAGAAATAAAAAATTAGAATAGATCAACAAATATTAAAGAAACTGAAATGCTAATAAAAGATTCTTCTTTACCCCATATATTAAAAAAACTCCCTAGTCATAGAGGTTTTACTGGGAAGTTCTACCAATGTTTCAAGGAATATTATAATCTCTAACTTACACAAATACTTCAGATAATAGAATAAAATAGAAATCTTCCAAACTCATTTATGAAGAAAATTACAGGCCACATATTCTTATGAACACGGACGTAAAAATTCAAAATATAGCTACACTTATGGGCTGAATTGTGTCCTGCTCAAAACTTATGTGTTGAAGTCCTAACCCCCAGTACTTCAGAATGTGACTGTATTTGGAGATAGGGCCTTTAAAGAGGTAATTAAGGTTAAATAAGGTCATATAGGGGAACCCTAAGCCAATTTTACTGGTGTCCTTATAAAAGGGGAAATTTGGACACACAAAAGAGACACCAGGGATGCACACACACAGAGAAAAGGCCATGCAAAGACGCAGCAGAAAGACAGCCGTCTGCAAGCCAAGGAGAGAGGCCTCAGAGGAAACCAAATCTGCCAACACCTTGAACTTGGACTTCTATCCTCCAGAACTGTGAGAAAATAAATTTTTGTTGTTTGGGCCACCCAGTCTATGTTATTTTGTTATGGTAACCCTAGCAAACAAACACAACTACTGAATCCAACGAGTACTGAAAGGAATATATCGTGGTCTTGGTTCATGCTAGGAATGCAAGAATGGCTTATTATGAGAAAATCTATCAGCATAATTCATCCAATTAATTTACTAAAAGAGAAATTCCACATAATTATCTCAATAGATATAGGAAAAATATTTCATAAAATGTTCAGAACTCTCCTATTGATAAAACCTCTTTACCAGAAATTTACAGGAAATATCATACTTAATGAAGAAACTTTCGACTCACTTTCTTCAGGTTGGTAAGAAGACAAGGATCGCTGCTATCATCCCGACTGTTTAACATAGTACTGTATGTCCTGGGCAATGCAATAAGAAAAGAAAAAGAAAATAAGTGGCATATGATTGAAAGGAAAAAAAACCCTCTCTTATTATGCAGATTATACAATCATCTACACAGAAAACGTAATAAAATAAATAGACTAATGATTAGAAATAATGAGAAAATTGGGCAAGGTTGCCAGATACAGGACCAGATAATAAAAATCAATAGTGTTCCTTTTTACCAGCTATTATTACCCAGAAAATTTAAAAGAAAATAATGTTCATAATAGCAACCCAAACCCTAAGGAATTCCAGAATTAATTTAACTCATATTATACAAAATTTTTATGGAGGAATTCAAGAAACCATTAGAAGTCATAAAAGGAGATCTAAATAAATGAACTTTTCATGGATGAGATGGTTTAATACTATAAAGAGACCAAATTATTTTGTAAACTCAGTGCAATCCCAATCAAAATTCTAGCAGCATTTTTGAAGAACTAAAAATTTTATTCTAAAATACATATGACATGGTAAAGTTTATAAACATATATTTCAACTTTGAAAAAGAAGAGTAAAATGGAAACTTTTTTCCTAACAGATATTAAGACATACTATAAAGCCATAGTGATAAAAAGAGTCTGCTATTGGTACATAATCAGTCAAACCGGTTAATGGGATGTAATAGAGAGATCAAAAGCAAACCTATGTATTTATTTGAACTTGTTTTTTACAATAAAGGTGGCACCACAAAGCAATGGGGAAAGGTAGCTTATGTAGTAGATGGTGTTGGGAAAATTGGCTCAATATATGGAGAAAAGTAATATTGGGTTCCTATTTTACACCACATAAAAAGGCAGACTGCAGATGGATTAGAAGCCTAAAATTGAGAGGTAAAACTATAAAGATAATTAAATAAAATAAGGAGAGTATCTGAGATCTTAGAGTAGCAAGATTTGTTAAATAAGATTCCCTAAAGTGTTAACCATAAGATTGAAAATTGATGGATTTGATTACATGAATATTAAGGATTTCTGTTTGACAATAATTACGACGCTAATGAATAATAATAGCCAATATTTTCTGAGTATTTACTATGTGCCAGGTTCTGTTTTAAGAGGTTTACATATAACTCATTTAATTTTTACAACAGCCCTATAAGGTTAAGTATTATCATTCCCTTTTTACAAATGAGGAAATAGAGGCACAGAAAGGTTAAGTATCTTGCCCAAGTTTACACAGCTGGTAAGTGGCAGAACCAGCATTTGATCAGGTAGTTTGGCTCCGAATTTTGTGTTCTTAATCTTATATGAATAAGACAAAATTAATAGACAGATGGCAAACTTGGAGAAGATATTGTGACATACAAAACTGATAAGAGATTAATATCTAGTATATACAACTAACCTCTGTAAATTGACAAGACACACAAAACATACAGGATTCCCATAGAAAAATGGGAAAGATATGAAAAGAATGGCTAAGAAGCGTATGAAGAAATGCTGAAACTCATAGAAATTAAATAAATGTGAATTACAACAGTGAGGTACTACTTTATACTATCAGAATGGCAAAAATGAAAAATGGATGATACCATGTATTGGTAAAAGTGTTCAGAAATGGAACCCTTATGCACTGCTGGTACTGACATTTTGGATAATAATCTAGCTGTACTTAGTGTGTTTAAGTATATATATAACTTGTGACATGGCTGTCTCAATCCTGTATATATACCCCAGAACTATTGTCACATTGGTCCCTAATTGGATTTATATAGGGATATTTATACCATCATTGTTTGTTATAGTGGAAAGTTGGGGGAACCTAGGTATCTATTGCCCTGTAACAAATTATCACAAATTTAGTGGCTTAAAACAACCCCCCTTTATTATGTCTTTATTACAGATAAATCTTTATATCCTTATTATAGAGATAATAAATAGGTATAGGTCAGGAGTCCAGGAACAGGTTAGCTGGATCCTCTGCTCAGGTGTTACACATGTGCAATCAAGGTGTTGGCTGGGGCTGTAGTCTCATCTGATGCTCAGGGTTCTTTTCCAAGCCATGTTGTTAGCAAAATTCAGTTCTGTGCAGCTGTAGAACTCATGGCAACTTTCATCTTCTTTGAGGCCAGTAAGATAAGCATTTCTCTGCTGCTTCTTCTTTTAAAGGGCTCAGCTGACTAGATGAGGCCCATACAGGATAATCTCTTTTTTGATTAACTCAAAAATCTACTGCCCAGTAACTTAATCACAGGAGTGACATTCCATCATGTCAAAGGTTCTGCACATACTTAATGGGAAGGATTACACAGGTATACTCCAGAGGGTGGGACTCTTGAAGACAATCTTAGAATCTGCCTACCACACTAGTGTCCTTGCCTAGGGGTATGGGCAAGTAAATGTGGTGGACATGTTCTAGGGAATACAATACAACATATAATAGGAGCCCTGAACTAGATGCGTCTTGGCTAGATCCTGAAAACCGTTAAAAGAAAAAGTAAGCAATAAAGTGATGTTTATAGTGCAGAAAATTTTATGTAAACTAAAATGCATACACTCAAAATAACACTATATATTTTATAAGAATATATATCAAATGTGTTAGAGTAGGTGCCCATGGTGGAAGGGAGGAAAATGAAAGTTGGGATTAAGCAGAGGGTGGGGAAAAAATGAAACAAGAGAGACTTTCATCATGGTAGAATGCCATGACCTGAGGAGAATGGATAATACAACTCTCTGAAGCTGAGGTCCAAAATAAAATAACAAAATAAAGTGAAATAATTAAAATAGAAACTATATTCTTTGACACAGTCCTCTCTTGCTTGTTGTCCACTGTCAATGGCCTAGAATGATTCTAAGCATGAGCAGAGCAATTCCTAATATACTGTACAGATCGTTTCAATGGTTTCTTTTCTCAAAGCAGTTTTCTCAGGATGGCTGTTGGATTTGCAGGGTCCATCATGCAGAGGCAGAGTGCAGGTGTAGCTGTTTCTGGAGGGGAGGGGGAGCACCCTGGAGGGGCCCGGAGGTGATGCTCTCTGCAGGGGTAAATGGGATGGTGAGACAAACCACACAATCTGACCAACTCTGCCTTGTCTAAAAGAATAGAGCCCTTTTATTTATTTATTATGAAATTAGCAATATAAATTAGCAAAATCCTATGAGAATTATAGGCAGTTTCCAATTTATGAACAAAGTTCATATTTAACTGAATGTTGAGAATGTTCAAGCTTTCCCCATAGAAACAATGCTCTAAACCATAGTTATATTCCCAGTGTTTGCCAGACCACACATAATATACAGCTGAAATGCAGCAGTAACAGAACTCATTGGGTCCTGAGTCTTGGGAATCAGGATGTGAGAGGAGGAGAAGGAAAAGAAGGAAGACTTTCAAGGCCAATTCTAGTTAAAATATTTAAGTAGACGAAGTTCATATCTGTCAAACTCTGACATTCCTTTCTTATGTCTCTTGCTTTCTTCACTCTACATTATATCAGGAGTATTTCCCTTGTTGCAAAAGAGCTTAATGATCATTTTTCAAATGGCCACAGAAAGTTCCACACAGTGGGTGGACCATCATCCTTTACTTAGTGGTTCCTCTATTGCTTTCCTTTTCTGCCCCTTTGTTTCCTTGGTGCTTCCTTTCCTGGCCCCTATTACACATTCTCACATTGCTCCAAGCACCTCCTCTCCCATACACCTCAAGCATTCCATTTTCTAAATTTACTTGACTTTCTTCTCCCTCAACCCAAGCTCTCATTTATTCAGTGTGGCTGACTTCCACAAGGGATGCGTTGCAAGCTTTTAGCTGAACTCATTCATGCTTAGGTAAAAATGGCTAGTAGACCTTTAACCAGTCCAGAGTTATCTGCATGGTTAAAAGAAGATGCTTGTTAATCCAAATTAATCTTTGATTTGCATTGAGGCAGCAGAGCAAATCAAAAGGCAATTTTTCTGTTAGGGTAGAAAAACATCGGGTCAGGGTAGTCACCTGATAAATAAGCTAGTCCTGCTTTTGCATTGAGGCAGCAGAGCAAATCAAAAGGCAAGTTTTCTGTTAGGGTAGAAAAACATCAGGTGGGGGTAGTCACCTGATAAATAAGCTAGTCCTGCTTGGGA
Source organism: Ceratotherium simum simum (assembly GCF_057802395.1). Classification (NCBI taxonomy): domain Eukaryota; kingdom Metazoa; phylum Chordata; class Mammalia; order Perissodactyla; family Rhinocerotidae; genus Ceratotherium; species Ceratotherium simum. The sequence continues at coordinate 38,578,908 of NC_141913.1, forward strand.
ATCTTTCCTCTAGTCAAGTCTCCTAAGATATTGCTGGTTTTCACAGTTGGTTTTGTTCCTTCACTCTTGATCTTGAAGATTCTCTACGCACCAGCGTATGTTTTTTCCTCCCCTTCCTCCCCAGTGGTCTCCATGGCAGTAGTAGTTGCCATGGAGATGTGCAGAGAGGAGTCAAAACTGTCTTTTGTAACTGTGGGTTTATCTACAAATTGGGGATGGTCTCTCCTAAAAAAAAATTAATAAGTGAAAAAAAGGAATAAGAGTATAACAAATATAAACTAGGGTTCAAGTCGTTTGTTTTCCTTAACGTCTGAGGTTAGCAATACCATTTCATCATGACTTTCTTCATGTCATACCAGAGCATGTATGTGTTGTGGTGGGACAGGGCCGTTGGAAGAGTCTAGAAGCTAGGACAAGTCTAAGGCTCAAGGGCTCAGGCCCAGAGGTCAGCTGGAGCAGCAAGGAGCAGAGTTATCTGGACCAGTGCTAATTATCTCAGCCCAAAGGAATCCACACTCTTCCTCATTTATGCTGTCACAGGAGGCGAGTGATAATCGTCAAACGCCACATATCAACCTTGGAAGTGTCGAGGCCGGGAACAGAGGCTGGGATTATCTCACTGGAATGGAGAAGCTAAAAGTACACTTCAAAGTAAAAATATCTTCACTTCTGCCCTGGTCATTATCCCAAGACAGCTTCAGTGGGATTATCATGAAGCCAAAGCCTCAACTATTTATTGGGAGGGAGGGCATTCCATCATGATCTCAACAACTCATTTTGTTTTTCTGTCAAAGATATCAGTCCTACTATCTGTCGTGTGTCCTTTCTTAGATAAACACATATTTCTTCTTTCTGACTAGGCTACCCCAAACTCTCTAAACAGGCTCCTTTTTGGCCAAAGAGAGTTTTTCAGAAATACGGCTTCACAAACCCTGTAGTTCATTTCCCTGGAGACTGCACTGCTGCTGTCTCTCCCTCCTTCAAGGCAGGCTTTTTCACCAGTAGTTCTTCTTCTCTCTCTTTGTCTCCTGCCTCCTCCCCCCTCTCCCCCTCCCTTCCCTCCTACTCTTCCTCTTTTTCAGACAGTTTCATTGAGGTTTAATGGACGTACAATACGCTGCACATATATAAATCATGGAATTTGATGTTTTGATATATGAAGTCATCATGAAACTGTAAGATCATCACCACAATCAAGATAGTGAACTAATATATCAATCATCTTCAAAAATTTCCTCAGACCCCTTTGTAATCCTTCCTACTGCCTTCTCTTTAGGCAATCACTGATCAGCTGTCACTATAGATTAGTTTTCATTTTCTAGAATTTTATGTAAGTGGAATGTATATACAGTGTGTTCTCTTGTTCTGTTCACCTTCTTTCACACAGCACAATTATCTTGAGATTCACTCCTGTTTTTGCACATATTAGTAGCTCATTCATTTTTATTCCTGAGTAGTACTCACTCTATGGATATACCACCACTTTATCCATGCGCTTGCTGATGAACTTTGAGTTGTTCCAGTTTTGGGCTATTACAGACAAAGCTGCTGTGAACATTTGTGTACAAGTCTTTGTATGGACATATGCTTTCATTTCTCTTGGGTACATATCTAGGAATGGAATAGCTGGATCATATGGGAGACGCATGTTTAACTTTTTAAGAAACTGCCAAACTGTTTTCCAAAGTGATCGGAAACATTCCCACTAACGTTGTATGAGAATTCCAGTTGTTCCACATCCTGGTCAACACTTGTTATGGTCAGTCTTTTCAATTTTAGTCATTCTAACTGGTCTGTCATGGTATCTTATTGTATTTTAATTTGCATTGACTTAATGACTGATGATGTTGAACATATTTTCTTGTGCTAATTTGCCATTCATATATCTTCTTTGGTGAAGTATCTCTTCAAATCTTTTCCCCATTATAGAGGAGATTGTTTGTTTTCTTATTATTCAGTTTGGGTGGTTCTTTACATATTCTGGATATAAATTCTCAGACATATGATTTGCACATACTTTCTCTCAGTCTGTAGTTTGTCTTTTCATTCTCCTAACAATGTCTTTTGAAGTGTGGATGTTTAAAATTTTGACAAAATACAATTTATCAGTTTGTTCTTTTATGGATGTTGCTTTTAGTGTCATTTGTAAGAAAAACTTACCTAACCCAAGGTTACAAAGATTTTCTCTTATGTCTTATCTGGAAGTTTTATAGTTTTAGGTTTTACATTTAAGTCTATGATTCATTTTAAGTTACTTTTTTTACGTGGTGTGAGGTATTGATCAAAGTTCATTTTTTTGCATACATATATTTAATTTTCCCAGGACCATTTCTTGAAAAGACTATCTTTTTTCCATAGAATTACCTTAGCATCTTTGTCAAAAGTCAATTGTCGGGGCTGGCCCTGTGGCTTAGTGGTTAAGTGCGTGCGCTCCGCTACTGGCGGCCCGGGTTCAGATCCCGGGCGCGCACTGACACATCACTTGTCGGGCCACGCTGAGGTGGCGTCCCACATAGAGCAACTAGAAGGATGTGCAACTATGACACACAACTATCTACCAGGGTTTTGGGGAGTAAAAGGGAAAAAAAGGAGGAAGATTGACAATAGATGTTAGCTCAGGGCCAGTCTTCCTCAGCAAAAAGAGGAGGATTAGCATGGATGTTAGCTCAGGGCTAATCTTCCTCAAAAAAAAAAAAAAAGTCAATTGTCTATATATGTGTGGCTTTATTGCTAGACTCTCTGTTTCACTGATCTGTTTGTCTATTTTCGTATCAATACCATACTCTCTTGATTAACGTAGCTTTATAGTAAGTCTTGAAATTGGACACTGATAGTTTTCCAACTTGGATTTTTTCTAAAATGTTTTAGCTATTCTAGGTCATTTGCATTTTCATGTGAATTTTAGAATCAGCTTGTCAATTTCTACAAAAAGTCTTCTGGGATCTTGGTAGGGATTGCATTGAATTTATAGATATGTTTAAGGAGTATTAATATCTTAATACTGAGTTTTTCAACCCATTTTCATCAGTTCTTAATTTGAATTGGAACACTTTCTACACTAAATTTGGTATTTTACAGCTTGGCTTTCTAGTGACAAAATGATTCCTTCAGGGAGCTATGGCTTACTCCTTACGAATATATAAAAAATATTTTTGATAGAACGATTTTAAGCAAATACATATTTACTCATTTACAATGGCATTTTTGTTTTTAAAATTTAAAATTTGGAAATTAAAAAATGTCAAGATACCACTTTAGATGGTGTAGTGGGTGTGTGGAGGGCCACCCAGATGCTCCCTTCAGCACTGAGGTACTCATTCCCCCAGTTGCTGGGAGTGTTGGCAGCTGAGGGCTCTCATCTGAGCCTCTCTCCAAGAACTGCCCTCAGCCAACCAAGGGGCTCAAGGTCACAGCCCCTCCCCAGGGGCAGTACACATCCAATGACTAGTCAATAGGGCCCTACCTTCTTGTCTCAAGGCTGGACCACTGTGGAGGGCCATAAGAGCTGCGGCGCTCCCGGTGGGACCAGCCGAGGTGTTTGTTGCATCGTGGTTCAAGTCTTCCCCTGCCCAGTCCCGCTGCCTTCACTCCCGCACAGGAGTTGATCTTGAGAGCATTCCCCAGTAAAACTCCTGCACGCAAATCTCCATCTCAGACAACGCCCATCTCCTGGGGAATCCAACCAAAGACAGATGATTATTTCCTAGTCAGCTTGCAATTAATTCAAGGGCTTAAAGGAGTGTAATTCAAGGTCAGCCTATGAGGCTCAGGGATGATATGGAGAAAACAGGAAGCCGATTATCATTGGCCTGTTATGACTGTTTGCTTATGGTCAAAGTCACTTACCTCCCTCAGAGGTGCTTTCCCTTTCACACGGCACCTTTGAAACCACCCTGACTGGGAGGAGGAGAAAGCACTTGGCAGGCTTCTGCCTCCTCAGTGCAGCAGGGATAGCACTGGGGAGAGAGCGGGCAAGAGGGAACCTTTCCTACAGGCCAAGAGGAGCTGAGCAGAGAGGCTCGCCCCCTGGGAACAGGGCATCACGGAGCTGGGAGTGCCCCGGGGAGCACTGAGGGAAGGTGGAGAAGACTCACTTTATAACTTTTCTCAACTCCTGTTTGATGGGGGTAGAAGGGTGAGATGGGAAGTAGGAGGAAATAGTACCAAAAACTACTGTAAAATTGAACATAGTGATTAAACTAAAACATATTTTTATTCACCTAGTGATCAGAACTGCCAGGTGGGCAACCAGCATCCTAATGAATAGATTTCCTAATTGCTCTTTGCTACAGACCTTAGCCAACATTCAGTCTTTCCACCTTGACATAAATCTTGTCCCACTCTGTCCCAATAATCTGTGCCTCACAGAATCACCCACATTTTTTTAAAAGTTAGAATAAGGTCTTTAAAAACAACCTTGGGCTAGTTCATGTGAGTTTCCATTTATATGACAGACATATATTTTTGTAAATTTATTATATAATAATGACTAATAAATTAATTGTATTATAAAGTCCTTTCACCTGTGTTCCCTTATTTGACCCTTACAACCACCTGTGTGGTAGGTATTGTTATGCCCATAACAACACCTCTTCTTGGCAGAGGAGAAAACTGAGGTTCCAAGAGGTCCGTGGCTGGTACAGGGGCTCTCAGTAAGTGGATGAACTTGGACTTAAACTTGGGTCTACAGGCACTAAATCCTGTGTTATCTCCTTCTCTTAAAAGCACTAAAAGAATTTACTTTTCAGAAACCTCCTACTGTGAGTCTGTTTGTCCTCTGTATAAATCTGGATGTTCATCTACTATGAAGTGGGAGACATCTGCTTCCTTTGAAGGAACATTCATTTCAAGACTTTCTCATAAGAAAATGGACAAGAAAGAAATGATCTCTCTGTTGTTCCAGGTGAATAGGAAATTGGCAGTCACCAAGATTTCCAAACTTGCCCAACTGGCTTGCTGTGGGATACCACAATTACATACATTCCTGAAGAATGGCCTAGAGATGTTTTACCAGAAAAACCACCTGCTGAACCTGAAGGGAGGAGCAGCTATGGGAACAAGAGGTGCTATGGAGGAGGGAGCTGCGCCGTGGGGCCTGGATGCGCTCCAGCTATCACCAGTAAGGCAGGCCCAGAGAGTTCTGGAAGTAATAGAGGACCCAGTGTGGAACCAGGCCCTTTCCAGTCCCATTCATTAATCCTCACTGCACCGCTATGAGATGAGGCCTCCCCTCCTTTATTTCAGTCATGGAAACAGGCTTGGAGAGGCTGAATTGTCAAAGGTTAGAGCAATACATGGCAGTTGGGATTCGAGCCCAGGCCTCTCTGACTCCAAATCTCTTGTTTTTAATCACTGTATTACAACGAGTAAAGAGTTAGGCAGGATAATGAATGGCATTGCATACCTTCAGACCCGTATTTAAAATATTTCTTGAACGTTTACTTGGTGGAAAGATTAAGGCTGAGAGAGGGAAAGGTTGATGCGGGGAGGGTGGGGGCATCCAGCATGGATACTCACTCAGCATCTCCTCCCTCCTTGTAAGGCAGCCTGGGGCGACTCTGTGCTCACCTGAGCGTAGTGTTGGGAGGTATCTTCTTCCCCACCCTAACAGCCCATCAGAGCATCCCTTACAAGTATAAGCAGTTTGGACCCTGAGAGGTAGCCTCATAAACAATGTTGCCAGAGAGGTTGTAGTGCCGAAGGCTGGCTCTCCGGACACTGCCACTGTTTCCCACGCAGTCAGACTACAGACTACATCTGCAGACCCTCTGGAGAAGTCTCATGCATCATTCATTATGGCCTGCTTCTATGCTCTGTTCAGGGCTGGCAGCCTGGCTGGAAATGCTGGCCCCACTGGCCAAATGGCTCCATGCTACCCCTCCTCCATCTGGCCACGCCGCTCCTGCTCTGCAGCGGGTGCACGGGCACCTTCCTCCCTGCCGCGAGAACAGGAGGTGAGGGGACCTGGTGATTGCTTCAGGTAATTGTTACCTGCTTGGGTGGCTTCCTCCCAAACAACATCTTCTGCTTCCCTTCAGGATGCCAACAGCCCCAGGAAATCAGAAGACATTCCACATCTATCCACCGTAATCAGAAGAAAGTTTGGATTACGGGAAGACCATCTTCAGGGAAGCCTGCCCCAGGATTTGCTCATCATGATAAATAACCAACAGCCTATTCTCTCCATTTTATTTACTGTCTGTAATTGTCAATATACTTTATTTTTTTTGGTGAGGAAGATTAGCCCTGAGCTAACATCTGCTGCCAATTCTCCTCCTTTTGCTGAGGAAGATTGGCTCTGGGCTAACATCTGTGCCCATCTTCCTCTACTTTATATGTGGGACACTTGCCACAGCATGGCTTGATAAGCGGTCTGTAGGTCCATGCCCGGGATCCAAAACTACGGACCCTGGGCTGCCAAAGCAGAGTGCATGAACTTAACCACTATGCCACTCGGCCGACCTTCAATGTACTTTATTGAGGTTGAAGTCCATGGCACATCAACTGAATATGAATCAAACTGAATATTTGTTTAAAACTGTAATTTTATACAGTAATTCAGACTCTTTTCCATCAAGGACTTAGTAGTCTACCAAGAATTCAGTGCCCAGACCAATTTCAACATATAGGAAAAGATGAGCTAAAAGGTTGTGCCCAGAAGTATGGGCGTGGGAATAAAGGAGAGGTACAGAGATGGGCAAAAATGACCAGAGATGACTGGCAAGGAAGGAAGACCCAAGAAAGCCCGTACCTGCTGCAGCGTGCTCATCAGAGTCCTGAAAATTATAAGAAGATGAGAGAGACAAAAGATGAATGTTCTGTCCCCAGGGCTAGGACTTAAGCCAGCCCAGAGGTGCTGAGGAGCCTGTCCTGATCTGTGCTAAGCCAGGAAGGGCTATCCCCTGGTGCTCACAGGATTCACTTAAGCTGTAAAGACGTGCAGGTTATTCCATGAACAAAAGACTCTGGAAGAATACTCAGCTGGTGCTGAGAGAGTTTGAACTTCCTGGAGGATGTTCCAGGCCTTGAATCATCCTAGCCTGTAGATGTGTACATAACTTCTCGTGACTACTGGTGGATTTGCTCAAATTCCATGAAGGCAGATTGATTAACACTCGCAAGGAGTGTCATGAAGGCCAGGGGAAGATGCTGGTGCAGTGGGTCTGGCCGCCACAGAGGCAGGAAGGAAGGTTTGGAACATCTGGCTGTAAATGTTTGGAACATCTGAATAACACTGTGTTATCCATGGTGATGTCAATTTTTCCTTAGTTTGTTCTGGAATAAGTCTCTCATGCACAACAAGTAGATACTCTGATAATAATTTAATAAATGGTCTTCTGATTCCTTTAGGAAAGGTAAGAAGCAATTAATGAAGCAGGAAAAATGAAGCACAGATAAAGCCGGTGACTTAGCCAAGCTCTCACAGCTCAGTGGTACGTAACTTGAGGGGTTTGACTCTAATAACTGGTCCAAGGAAATGTCACCTGCTGTCTTCTCTCCTTGTACCAGTTTCTTTCTGCCCAAAGTGTTGGGGTGACCATCAGGACTCTTTTTTTTCCTGGTCCTCTCAGAAAGCAAAGGCAATTTTTTTGCATACAAACGTTCATAGTAGCGTTATTCATAATAGCCGACAAGTGGAGACAATCTAAATGTCCATCAACTGACGAATGGTTAAACAAAATGTGGTATATACATACAATGGAATATCATTTACCAATAACAAGGAATGGAGTTCTGATACATGCTACAATGTGGGTGAACTCTGAAAACATTATGCTAAGATAAAGAAATCAGTCCCCAAAGACCATATATTGTATGATTCCCTCTATATGAAATAAAATCTATGTGGAAATGTCCAGAATAGGCAAATCTATAGAGACAGAAAATTGATTAATGGTTACCTTGGGCTGAAGGACTTAGGGGTGGGGGATGGGGATTGACTGCTAAATGGTACAGGGTTTCTATTTATTTATTTATTTATTTATTTATTTATTTATTTATTTGTGAGGAAGATCAGCCCTGAGCTAACATCCATGCTAATCCTCCTCTTTTTGCTGAGGAAGATTGGCTCTGAGCTAATATCTATTGCCAGTCCTCCTCCTTTTTTTCCCCCAAAGCCCCAGTAGATAGTTGTATGTCATAGTTGCACATCCTTCTAGTTGCTGTATGTGGGATGCAGCCTTAGCATGGCAGGAGAAGCGGTGTGTCCGTGCGCGCCCGCGATCCAAACCCAGGCCACCAGTAGCGGGGCGCGCGCGCTTAACCACTAAGCCACGGAGCCGGCCCCAGGGTTTCTTTTTGAGGTGATGAAAATGTTCTAAAATTGACTGTGGTGATGGTTGTACAACTCTGTGAATATACTAAAAGCAATTGAATTGTATACTTTAAATGCATGAATTGTGTGGTATGTTAATTATAGTTCAACAAAGTCGTTAAAAATGAGTAAGAAGAGACCATTAGTAGGATTTGGAGCGTTGTAGATGGGAAGCTGCAGTTGTGTTGCACCTCTTGGCGTAGTCCTGGGACCAGAGCTGAGTGCCAGCACAAAGGTTGAAGAGGGGAGCCTGGATTGGACACTTCAGAGGCTAAAGCCAGTAGGCATTCAATGACTGAATGAATAAATACAAAATTCCTAGCTCTTTGTTAATGCCCAGTTAATGAGAGGGAAGAGAAAACAGTTTGGCTTAAGTCTTAGGATTTGGAGCTGGGAAGAGCTTTTGATGGTGGGCCAAAGAGATTTTGAACTAAGGCTTTAATAGAACCATTGCTATGGTAAATTTGCCCATCTCTTACCCCTCAGAGAGCACCACATCTGGGGTCCCATTTGAGATCTTAGTGATGAGGAGTTGAGAGTAGGAGGATCTCATTTGTTACTCATCACGGAAAGCTGGAACAAGGAAACCAGTCGCCCCTAAGAAATGTAATCTCTCATTAGCATATGGCATTTAAGTTAAATGTGAAGATTTCTCCAGAAAAGCTCACAAAACACTTCCCAGAGGCACCTCTGGGAAGATCTGGAAACTTTTATATATGAGGACACATGGGAATTAAATGCAACCTGATATGAGACTGGGATATGGATTATTTGACCTCTGGAAAGTTCACAGTCAGTGGAGGCTGTGACTTAGCCTCTTGAAGGATCAAGTTCAGATGTGATCTAGTGGGTTGAACACAGTCAAAGGGGTCATTTCACCCAAGTTTTAAACCAAGTACTGCTACACTCATTTATTGTGCTATGCTGGGGCAAGCCATTTGCCTCTACAAATCTGGTATAAAAGTGTGAGCAAGGACCGGTTGTGAAAGAGATCGTGAAGCATCTTCTGTTTTCCCTGTTGCCTCCGTATTCAGTTCAGCTGAATGTGCCTCAAGTGTATGTGTCTCAAGTGCCAATGTTACCCCAAGCTAGTCTCAACTCCTGTTCCTTAGTAACTTGGCTGGCCAAGGAAGCTTGAGAAAGAGAATGGCTTAGGCTAAAACATTCTGAGAAACAAATTCTTGCTAAGATATGTATGACTGAGAGTTATTAAATGTGTTGCAGTTTAAGAGAGGAAGTCAGTCACATTAAGGAAAAATTTAATGAACCCATACCTTATTGTGGTAGAATTTTTTGTTTTGTTTCATTTTGTTTTAGGTGGGTGGACTGTCTGGATGCTTCTTAATTGACATCAGTTAGATCAGTGCATCTCTAACTTTAATGTACATATGGACCACCTAGGGATCTTATTAAACTTGACTCTGATTCAGCAGGTCTGGGATGGGACCTGGCTGACATTCTACACTGCTAATAAGCTCTCATGAGGTACTAACACTGCTAGTAGGGGACCGCCCTTTGAGTAGAGGGCCTCGGTGACCATCAACCCACATTCAGCACTACTAATAATACAGTCAGGAAGGCGTTGAGTTACTTTTTTGTGGAGTCCCCTTGACATGCTGTATATCCTTCCACTAGAGCACTTAAGATGTTATATTGCAATTATTTGTCTAGGGGCCAGCTTCTCTGTTGCACTGAGAGCTCTTCCACAGCAGCAACTGTGTTTTATTCACCTCCCTTTTCGTCTTGGTTTCCACCTCTCCTCACTTTAGCGCTGTGCTTGGCACAAAACAGGCACTTAACATTGGATGAGGAGCAGATAATCAGCCCTGAAGGTGGTCCGATGAGATCATAAATTCCGCAGGCTCTTACACGGAACCTCTGTTTCTGCTTGGCCACACGGTGTAAACCACTGCTTTTTAACCCTGACTGCAGATTGTAGGAATTAAAAAAATACAGATGCCCAGGTACACTCCAGTGTTCTGCTTTAATTGAACTGTTTTGGGGCCTATGTATGGATGATTTTAAAAGCCTCCCAAGCTCTTAAAACTCAACAATAAAAAGATAAATAATGCAACTAAAAAAAGGGCAAAAGATTTAGACAGACATTTCTCCAAAGAAGATATACAAATGGCCAACAGGTACATGAAGAGATGTGCAAAATTATTAGTCATTAGGGAAAGGCAAACAAAGCCACAATGAGATACCACTTCACACCTAATAAGATGGCTACAATAAAAAAAAAGAAGTGTTGGCGAGCATGTGGAGAAATCAGAATTCACATATGCTGCTGGTGGGAACATAAAATGGTGCAGCTGCTTTGGAAAATAGTTGGCAGTTCCTCAAAAAGTTAAACATGGAGTTATCATGACCCAACAATTTCACTCCTAGGTATATACCCAAGAGAATTGAAAACGCATCTTCCCACAATAACATGAGTGTTCATAGCATTATTTGTAATTGCCAAAAAGTGGAAACAACCTAAATGTCCGTCAACTGATGAATAGATACATAAAATGTGGTATATCCATACAATGGAATATTATTTAGCCATAAAAAGGAATGAAGTACTGTTACGTGTACAGACAGACCTCAAAAACATCATGTGAAGTGAAACAAACAAAAAGCCACATATTTGATGATTCCATTTATATGAAATGTCCAGAAAAGGCAAGTCTGTAGGAACAGAAACAGAAAGCAGATTAGTGGTTTCCAGAGGATGTGGGGAGGGAGGAATTGGGAGGTATGGCTTTCTTTTCGGGGTGATGGTAATGTTTTGGAATTAGATAGTGGTGATAGTTGCACAACATTGTGACTGTACTAAAAACCACTGCAATGTCCACTTTAAAATGATGTATTTTATGTTATGTGAATTTCATCTCAAAAAAGAAAAAGTTAAAAGCTTCCCGGGGATTCTGATTTGCTGCCAGGTTTGAGAACCTCTGGTGTAAGGCCACCTGGGGTATGTGCTCTAACATTTACTGTTAAGAAGATGATGCTGTCGACCAGAAGTTCTCAACTTCAAATGCACATTGGAATGACCTGGAGAACTTTAAAAATGTCAATGCCTGGATAGCCCCCCCAAAAGAGTCTGATTTTATTGTTCTGGGGTGCAGCCTGGACAAACTCCACAGGAAATTCTACAAGCGGGACCATGGACTGTGACGCACAAGTTCCTAAACATTAGGGTCAGAAAGATCACAGGAGAGTTGTTAAATGCCCTTTTCTGAACTCTGCCCCCAAAGATTCTGGTTTCGGAGGCCTGGGGTAGGGTCTGAGAGTCTTGACTATTAACAAGCTCCCTGGTGATGCTGTGCAGGTGGTCTGCCACACTTTGAAAAACACTGCTTTGGAGGAGGCTTCTCAACATTTAATGTGCATACAAGTCACCTGGGACTTTGTTAAAATGCAGCTTCTGGTTCTGCATTTCTAACCAGCTCGCAGATGATGCCAAGAATCCTGGCACACAGACTACAGTGAGTCACAAGGCTATAGAGTAGAGGTTCTCAAAGTGGGGTCCCTGGACCCGCATCAGCATCACCTGGGAACTAGTTAGAGATGCAAATTCTCAGGCTCCACCTCGGATTGACTGAAACTCTGGGGGGTGTGCAGTGATCTGTCTTAACAAGCTCTCCCGGTGATTCTGATGCATGCTGGAGTTTGAGAACCACTGCTGGATGTGTAGCAAGTGCTCTCACTACCCACCCAAATGCTTCCCCAGCATGGACCAGCACCCCGATAGAGTAGCAGAGGGCTGTAAACTCACAGGTTGCCTGTGGCCTCAGGGGGTTGCTGATTCTGAGGGGAGGAAGCCCTTGCAAAGAGATGTTGGAGTGGGATGGTGGGTGCTCCTGGGGATTAACAAGATCTTCAGCCTAGGATGGTGGCAGAAGGAAGGGCTGGCTCAGAAGTGGGCCGCTGGGCAAGAACAGTCAAGGGTGGGGTTGGGGTACATCCGTGGCAGGAGCGGATTTGTGAACCAGGGACTCCTGTCTTCCCTGCATTCCCGCTACAGCTCGGGGCACCTGCCGTCCCAGGCCCCCAGGACCCTTGGGAAAGCTGTACACCCACCCGTTTACACTAAGGTGTTAGGAACTTAATGTGTTACTTCTTTCAGGGTCATTTACATTTAAAAAGTGGCTTTCGGGAGAAAGCACTATTTCTAAAGTGCAATTTTAAGCTTTGGGGTTCCTGGGTTGGAAGCTGCCTGGTCTTGAAATCGCCCTTCCTCAGCGACAACCTATGGGGCAAATGAATGCGGCTCTGCCTCCAGCTTTCACTGCTGAAGGCTGGCAGGGCCCCTTCCCTGGGCTCGGGCCAGGCTGCGTGAGATGAGGAATTCCCCATCTGCTCAGCTGCCTCCTGGAATCTCTCACAGTCCCATCCTCTGTGGGAGAGAGGCAGCAATTAGCATAACTGGAACAGACTCTCTTTGTCTGCATTCCAGACTGTGGGATTCAGGCCTCCCTCAGAGACATGCTAATTATGTGGAAGGGACCCTGGGTGCCTCTTGGCACCAATATTTGCGCAAATGTTGCTGCTGCCGGAAAATAAACCAGGTGTAGGTGAAGCCACAGCCCAGGCTTGTGCATTGATTCACCCCCTTCTCGTGCAGGAAACCTCCTGCTACTTCAGCCACTTGAGCTCTCTCAATATCGTCCTCCTCCAAATTTCTACAGCCCTTTGGGGTCAGGAAAACACGCTTGATCTTAGCAAGAATATCTTCCATCACCTCCCCCACAATTGGCTTTCCTCCCCATCTGGACTGCAGCTCCTTCCTAGGGGACCTTGTTTGACAATTAATCAATCAACCAATCAATCAATGTTTATTAAAGAAACTCTGCCAAGCACGGTGCAAAGATCAATAAGGCACCATCTGGAATGAGGCATGTGCAGCCCAGTTGTGGGTGCAGGGGTATACAGCTGAGGGAACAGGTACATACCAATGGTGAATGGAGGAATACATTGGATGCTCTGGGAACACTGGAGAAGAGGTACAGAAATGTGCCTGAAAAGGAGTGTGGGGGGGAGTTTGGGAAGGCTTCCTGGAGGAGATGACATTTGAACATTGTTAAGGATGAGTAAGGGTTTATTACATAGGTGTTACGGAGGGAAAAGCATGTAAAAATCACATGGTTGGAAAGAGTTTTGGGCTTTCCTGGGACCATGGGTGGCTGAGGTGGCTGAACCGCAGACCACCTGTGAGAGGGGCAGAAGGCCAAACGGAGAGGCGGGTGGCTGGGTCCTAAAAGGTTTTATCTTCCAAGCTAAAGAGTTTGATGGTTGACATGAGGGCACTGGGAAACCAGTGACGGATTTTAATAAGAGGGTAATGTAGTCAGAGTTGTGTTTTAGAGAGTGCCTCAGTGTGGAGGAGGGACTGGAGGGATGAACTAGAAGGGGAAACCATGAAGGCATCAGAAACTGCTGAGGAATGAGACCAAGGCAGGGAGGGTGGGGAGAGAAAGGAGGCAGCGAGGGAGAGGGGCGTCTGGGATGACACAGCCCAGTGTCTGGGGTAGGGGCCTGGGTACCTGGTGGTACCCTGAGATTTGAGACAGGGACAGTGTTGAGGGCAACAGTCTGTGGAGATGAGGATAAGTTCTGTTCTGGACACAGCAAGTTTGAGGGGCCCATGGGTGGCCCTGACTCATGGGAAGTTAGACATAGGAATCTGGACTATGGAGAGGGATTAGAAGGAGAGACTCGATGTTGGAGGTGGTATAACCTGGTGGCTTAGAGAAGATATTTAAGAGGCCAGCTGAATTTGAATCCTGGCTTTGCCTCTTACTAGTTGCACAAACTCAAGAAGACACAATCTACAAGCTGTCTGTGTGTTGCTTTTCACTTTTGTTACAAAGGAATCTAAATCCTATCTTACAAGATTGTGGGAAGACTAAATAAGATAATCTACGTAAGGTGCTTAGCACAGTGTCTGGGACATTCTAGGCACATGGCAAATGGTTTTAAATCCGTTTAAAGCTGGATGTGGGTAAGACAGCCCTGGGGAGAATGCGCAGTGTGAAAAAGAAGAGAATCAAGAACAGAATTCCCAAGGAACCAGCAGCCATCGAGGTAGAGGTGGGATCAGAGAGACCAAGAAAGGAGGAGGGAGTGGCCGAGAGACCAAGAAAGGAGGAGGGAGTGGCCAAGAGACCAGATACCATAGGGGGTTTATAAAATGAAGGTGGGGCTGTTGGATTGTCAATCATGAGGTTACTGGTGATTTTACAGCAATTTCAGTGGAGTGGGAAATGAGTGTGGATAATATTTGCAAAAAATTTTGCTATACAATGAAGCAAAAGGGGAGAAGGTATAGGGAGGACTTGTCTTTTAAAACAGATTTTGTACGTATCTCTACACTTTCACTTTCCATCTTTTACTAAAATTATCTGTGCAGATGGAGGTCTGCCTCCATGACAACCCCAGCATCCCTGCTCACCCCAGTCTGGGTTAGGGGCTACTCTTCTCCCAGCACCCCAGCACTGTGAAGAGCTGTAGCAAAGCACCCATGGGGCGAACTGGGGTTGTTGGTTACTCACGTGTCTTCCCCATTAGATGGTGAGGAACACAGGAACTATGCCTTGTGTGGCTTTGGTTTCTCAGAACCTATCCCAGTGCCTGGCACAAAATAGATGCTCAATAAATGTGTCTTGAACCATCTTGTGTGATCGAGATGTTGGATGAAGGCTCCTGCTTCCAGACACTGTCTACCTGGGGAGACACAAGTGGAGTGTGACTGCCCTGGTGTTGGAGCTGCAACTGGTGACTCTAGTGTGACTGGGAAAAATGGTGAAAGAGCAAATGGCTCTGTGGTTGCTCTGAACATCAACCTGGGGCCAATGCCTTGTGAATAAATGTTCTGGTGCAAGCTCAATCATGTCCACATCAGGCATGTAGACCCAGAGTGGCTCACTCATTTGTTCCTGGAACTAGTGTTTGTGGATGCCAAGGGTGTGCTAAGTCTTGTCCCTACTGGGTCACGATAAGTCTTAAAAGGAAGCAGAGTCATGAGTGTTGGTTTCATAAATGTAAGTGAAAGTCTCTGACCACTCATAAGTAATATTCCCTCCTCACCAATGCCTAGAATTTTCCTGGGTGCTTTAAGTGTGAGTTGCAGGGGCAGGGCGGCACACCTTAAGTGCTGCGTTAATCTCAAGTCAAGGAGTCATTCCAGCTCCAGTTGGCTCAGATTCTCCTTAATTTTTAGATCCATTCTTGAGATTGGGTTTTGATAACATCTGGAAGGATGTTAAGCACCTGAGAGGGAACAAGGGCATCTATGGAGAGTGAAGGTCTGAGAAATGGGAGATTATGTCTCTGGGAGACCATGTGGCTACCTCCCTGCCCTTATGTCACTTCCCATCCAATTGAAGACTCAGGATGACCACAGCCATGAGATACTCTAACAGTCAAAGTAAGCCTAGGTGGTTGCAAGTTTACATGAGGTCATATACATGGGATCCAAAGGGAAGTGGCAGTTTGGACCAGACCAGTTCAGATCTGCTGTGAAAGTAACCCATGAGGTGGTCATTCTTTCTGGGACCTGCTCCTCGGGTCTGCTCTGGGCTGGACAGCCTCTAGTTCTACTCTGCTATAACCAACCTTTCTAGGTAATTCAAGGCCAAAGCAGACCCAGCCTCTAGGAAAGAACGGCACTCTCCAGGGTATCCATCGCAGTGCATCCTTCTCCCTGATCTACAGCAAAAGCATTGAAGGAACCTCTCTCTCCCCTTGGTCTCATGAGGACGCTAACCCACAAAGCCCTGGTTTTGAGTCTCTGTTGGTGGATAGAACAGAGATTCTGAGAGATTTTTGTTCTTTCTTCTCTTTGGCCTTGAAGTCTCAGGCAGGAAAGTAGAGAGGAGGATGCATCATGGGGCTCTGCTCTCTCTAGCTTTGCATAGGGCCCATGTTTCTTGTGCATTTGCCTCTCTCACTGTGCTTAGCATTGGGCTGGGCAAACAAGTGTTGCCCCTAAAATACTTATTGATTGACTAAATTAATCATAAACTGCAAAAATAAAGTGGTTTTCATGTTTCCCAAGTTATATACATTGAAATCTGCCATTTCACCCTGATCCTGAAGGAAGAAGTTCAGATTATCTTTTTGAACAGTGGGGGCTTTTGTGCCTTGGGTCCTCCTTCTCCAGTGGGATATATTCCCAGACCACCTTCGTCTGCTACCCTGCAGAGCCCAGGCATCCCAAGGCAGCCTCGTTCACCTTCTTCGTTCCCATCGGGCACCTCCTCGTTCCCATCAGGTGGCAACAGGTGTTTGTGACTTGGTCAGAGCCTGCTCTAGGAAGTGGTTCTTACATCTGGAAGTGGAGGAGACTCTCTCTGATGCATCGTTGCCAAGTGGGTTTGAGAGGCTGAAGAAATTATAGCATCCTCAGAGTTTGTTTTTAACTTTCAACGAAATAACTACTCTCTTAAAAGGGGAGGCAATGCGCTTCCACAGGAGAAAGCTGTGAACTAGTAGTCAGAAGACCTGAGTGGTTCTGCCACTTAAGATCCAAGGATATTTCACCACCTGGTTCTCAGTTTTCTTAACTATAAAGTGGGGATAAGAATACTTGTTTTGTCTGAATAGACATTTTTCCAAAGAGGGTACACAGATGGCCGACAGGCACATGAAAAGATGTTTGACATCACTAATCATCAGTGAAATGCAAACCAAAACCACAGTGAGATACCACCTCACACCTGTTAAAATGACTATGACCAAACAGACAAGAGATAACAAGTGTTGGAAAGGATGTGGAGAAAAGGGAACACTCAGACACTGCTGGTGGGAATATAAATTGGTGCAGCCACTATGGAAAATGGTATGGAGGTTCCTCAAAAAATTAAAAATAGAACTACCATATGATCCAGCAACCCCTCTTCTGGGTATTTATCCAAAGAAAACAAAAGCACTAATTTGAAACAACATATGCGCCCCTATGTTCATTGCAGCATTAGTTACAATAGCCAAATGGAAACAACCTAAGTATCCATCAGTGGATGAATGGATAAAGAAGCTGTGGTATATATACACAATGGAATACTACTCGGCTATAAAAAAATGAAATCTTGCCATTTGCAACAACATGCATGGACCTAGAGGGTATTATGCTAAGTGAAATAAGTCAGACAGGGAAAGACAAATACCATAAGATTTGACTTAGATGTGGAATCTAAAAAACAAAACAAACAAACAAAACAAAATTCATAGATACAGAGAACAGATTGGTGCTCCCCCGGAGGGGAGTGGGTGAAATGGGTGAAGGGGGTCAAGAAGTAAAACTTCCAGTTATAAAATAAATAAGTCCTGGTGATATAATGTACAGCATTGTGACTATAGTCAATAATATTGTGTTGCATATTCGAAAGTTGCTGAGAGTAAATCTTACAAGTTCTCATCACAAGAAAAAAAATTTATAACCTTGAATGGTGACGAATGGTAACTAGACTTATAGTGGTGATCATTTTGTAGTGTATACAAATATCGAATCATTATGTTGTACACCTGAAGCTAATATAATGTTAAATGTCAATTATATCTCAATAAAAAAAAAAAGGAATGCTTGTTCCTAGCCCCTCACAGGCTAGCTTTGAGGATCAGCTGAGATAAAAATGTGAAGGCACCTTAGAAGCTGCCACACGCTTTCCTGAGGTGAGGGCTGGCTCTTTTGATTGCAAACCAGCTGGCCTCTCCCTGCTCCACGTACCTGCTAAAGCACACGGGCCTGTAGGGCGTGTGAAGTGGACATGGGTGTGGGGCTCCCTCAGCCCGATTTGGGGCCGTCCACCAGGCAGCACCATCTCCTGCCCTGCATGCCTTGCCCATTTTACCCCACACCAGAGCCAGCGGGGGCTTCAAAGCTGGAAATGTTTTCCCAGTTTCTGCCGTGAGCAGCCGAGCTTTCCCGGGGCTGCACTCTGAGCACCCCCCGAAGGCCATTGTTGGAGAGGATCAGAGCCTGACCTTTATCTCTGTGACAGTTATAGTCTTTATAGCCGGTCAGGCATTTTATTGTTTCCCAGTGACGACACGATTGGAATTTGGCCCATAGCTTTGTAGCCCTCCCCAGTGATGAATTAATAAGGGGGAAGGCCAGGGAACTGTGCACCGGACAATGGAAGCTATGGAATTGTGAACAAACTCCCAGAAATTCTCTTTTGGTCGGGAGGCAGCTGAACTGGGAAGGGTTGAAGATCTGGAATTCTCCTTTCTGATCTGGCTGCTGGGGGTGGGGCAGGGTGGGTTATAATTCCCTGGTCATCGTCTTGTTAAAACCCTCTTATGTCAAGCAGGCTAGTGCCAGAGGAGGGGGTGGTGGCTTTCCGGGGGCCATCTCTGAGTGATGGCTGAGCCAAAATGTCAGCATCAGGGCCGTGGAAGTTAGCCGAAAAATGATCAACGTCATGCAGAGAGCAACTTTGAACAGGAATACAAGGATCAACAACATGGAGCTCCTCCCGCTCAGGAACGTACAAGAAAAGATAGTGAATATTGTCACACGTGGTTATGACCCATGGTGGACTGTGACGATCACTATACGGGAGTACCAACACGGTGTGAAGGGGTTTAGGGTATTGCTATGGTCTGAATGCTTGTGTCTCTCAAAATTCGTACGTTGAGGCCTCATCCCCAATGTGACAGTATTAGTAGATGGGGCCTTTGGGAGGTGATGAGGTCACAAGGGTGAAGCCCTCATGAATGGGATCAGTGCCCTTATAAAAGAGACCCCATAAAACTCCCTAGCTCCATCCCTCCTATGAGGATACACTGAGAAGTCTGCAACCCAGAAGACGACCCTCACCTGACCATCTGACACCCTGATCTTGGACTTCCAGCCTCCAGAACTGTGAGAAACAAATGTCTGTGGCTTATAAGCTACCCAGTCTCTGGTATTTTGTTACAGCAATTCTAATGGACTAAGATAGGTGTTGTCGGGAGAGTCCCAGAAGTCTGATGCGTGATGGGGGGCTACACCAGCCCAGGGCTGCAGAGCCACACCTGTAGTCATGTATCTCCACAGAGCCCCACATTTTTGCCACCAGGAGCTGGTAGCCTGAGAGCATCATTTTATCAGTCTGGGCTTGAGGCCAGTCTCCTTTGAGATCAACAGGCAGCTGTTGCATAGGCCATATCAGGTGCATGCCGGGATGACTACTGGCCCTGGAAGGCAGCGGCCCCAGAGATTCCACACCTGTCTCCCTATGATGCGTCCTCTGATTTGCACCAGCCCACCCTCCAAGATGAGGTCCCCTTCTACTTAAAAAAAGAAAGAAAAATGGAAACCATCAGAAGCAGCCCCTTCCCCTTCCAGGTCACTGAACCTTCCTGTATTTTTTGGTACCCTTTGTTCTTTCTCTGTGTCACGTTATCACCTCCTGTTCAGCCAACTCCCGACACCTGTGCCCCAGATTTTACAACCTACTGATCCCATTAAATGTCCCCTTTCTCCTGTGTCTCTAGCCCCTCCCCTTTGGCTAGTTTTTTTCTGAGTTTAACACGTTCAAGTCTCATTCATTAAAAAAAATGAAAGTCTCCCTCTCTGCCCTCACATGCCCATCTATCTGCCCCTCTATTTCTCACACCTTCTGGAAGGTGTTTTCCAACTCACTGCTCTCTGGCTTGTCCATCTACCACTGGGCGGGAACTGCTCTCAGTGTGGTACGGAGATGCCCGTTGGTAGAGTCAATGTGCGTTTTCTAGGCCAATTCAATTCTCTTGATTTGACCTATTCTTCCCGGCGAAAGAAAAGCCTCCAGTCTTCTCTTAAGTTCTCTGACACGGCACATGTTCCTGGTTTTCCTGGGTCTCCAATTTGTCCTCAGTCTCCTTTTACCAGCTTCTCTCCTTGTGTCCTGAGCTCTCTTCAATCTCTTTCTCTTTTTTACACTCGCCTTCAGATATCTCATCCAGTTACATAACAAAACCACCACCTATCTCTGATTCCAGCCTGGACAGCTTTCCTGAGTTCTGCTTACATGTCTCTAGACACCCCAAGTGAGCGTGTAAGGCTGGCTCATCCCCTCCCTCTCCTATGCTCCCGTGGTGGCATAGTAACTGCATTACTCATCAGAAACCCGAATTTGTGAGTAAAGTGTGGGATGACTGGTGAGCACATGAAAGTTTCCCTTGAGTCTACATTTTCCCCTACCACCCTGGGAGACTAGGTTTTGGAAGGAGGGAGGGGGTGGGGAGGGAGAGGAAGAAGGAGAGGGAGAGACAGATGCAGAGAGAGGCTTGAGATTGAGCACGATTTCTCTTTTAGAAATGAACGTCTATGTCGTGTTTCATCCATGTTTGCAGCATTTTAGTAGTGAACAGTTGTCAAGGATTCTGGCAGATTCCTCATCAGAGATACCTCAGAGAATGCCCTTGAGGATGAGCCCCACTGGGAAAATAGTCCTGATCTTTTCTTGAGATTAGACCTGGGTTAGGTATCTCAGCAGAGCATTGGTCCAAAAGCTGAAGTCCCCAGACAAGAAGCGGTGACTGGGGAAGGGTTGGGCGGGGAGGGAAGAAAGGCTGGATGTGCAGATGGTGCCACCACCATGGCGCTGCCACCAGGGAGGGGCTCGCCGAGTGCTAGCCTGGTGTCGGTGGAGGGAAGAAGCGATGCTCACAACTCCTAGGGACTAAGCTTCAGGCAGACAGACCTGGAGGCCTGGAAGGGGTGGGAGGCCCATGATGGCGGGAAGAGGGCAGATGGGGGAGGCTCCAACGATGATATGAGCCAGCTCTCCTCACTCCCGGTTGGGAGACCAGAAGCCAAGAGCGTGCGCAGAGCCGTGGCGCTGCTCTGGTGGAGCATGACCCACCAGGCTTTTGGTGGACCGGCTTCTCGTACCTCCTCATGGGCTCTGAGCAGAAAACCCAACATCTCCCTGTTGTTGCTTGTTTTAAACAGCTGGGTTAGCTCCTTGGAAGGTTGGCCAGGGTCTCTACTTTTCTAGTTCGTTCTGTCTCCTTCTGCTTTTCTCTTGAAGTTCTTCTTCCTCCTACCCCATCACCATTTCCTAGTCTAACTCGGTGATTCATCTACTCTGGCCTCCTAATTTCTGTCTCGAGAGAAACACCTGTCCTCTTGGCTTGAAGGAGGTTTCCTTCCTGTCTATTTCTCTTTCACAATGGTCCTGTGACGGCAGCATTCTTGTAAGATCTCTTCCATCATGTCACCCCCCAGGACGAAAGTGTTTGGAAGCTCCCCCACATCTGGTGGACCAGCTCTAAACTTTGCACTCAGGTGTCTGATGCTCTCCATAGTCACCTGTCTCCATTTCCAGCTTGTCTGCAGCCCCTGGTTCCCCTGCTCCAGCTACTCACCTTCTCTCCGTCCTCAGCGTGTGTGTCACACACACACACACACAGCCACTCACACTCAAGCTCTTTTTGTCTGGAATACTCTCCATGGGATCTAGTCCAGACTTTTCCATTTGCAGGCTGTGCAGGTCCCATCCCCTCTCAGAACCTCAGTTTCCCCATCTGTAAAACAGAGGCATTGGATTAGATGAGTTTCATTGGGATCCCTTTCAGCACAGAAATCCTTTAACTTTGTGATGAGTTAGAAAGCCATTGGAGGACAGGGAGTCTGCCACATGTCTTTGTGTCCCTGACAGCAGCAACATAGAAACTGCTGCCTAGAGCCAGTCCTGATGGCCTAGTGGTTAAAGTTCAGCACTCACATCACTTCAGTGGCCTGGGTTGCAGAACCACATCACTTGTCTGTCAGTTGCCATGCTGTGGCAGTGGCTCACATGGAAGAACTAAAAGGACTTACAATTATGATATACAACCCTTCACTGGGGCTTTGGGGAGGAAAAAAAAAAGGAAGGTTGGCAACAGATGTTAGCTCAGGGCCAATCTTTCTCTGCAAAAATAAAAAAAGAAATTGCTGCCTAGGTCAGTATTGATTTTGTTGTTGTGACACTCTGCCCATTGCAGGGGCAAAAGGTCTCCCTGCTGGTATGGGTCTAGGGTGTGGGGTGTCCTTGTCTCTTGGGTTGTGTATTAGTCAATAGGATGTGTACATATACAGAGAGATTTATTTTAAGGAATTGGCTCGTGTGATTGTGGAGACTGGCAAGTCCAAAATCTGTGGACTAGGCTAGCAGGGTGGAGACCCAGGGAGAAGTTATAGTTCAAGTCCAAAGGCAATCTGCTGGCACAATTCCCTCTTCCCTGGGGGGAGGTCAGTATTTTTTTCTATTAAAGCCTTCAACTGATTGGATGAGGCCCACCCACATTATGGAGGGTAATCTGCTTTACTCAGAGTCCACCTATTTAAATGTTAATCTCATCTAAAAAATACTTTCAAAGAAACATCTAGAATAATGTTTGGCCAAGTATCTGGGTACTGTGATCCAGCTGAGTTGACATATAAAATTAACCATCCCAGGCTGACTGTCCTGCTCTTTTATGAAGTCCATTCCCCTGGGCCTGGGTGTTTATCTGTTCCTGAACCTGTGACTGATATGCCGAGATCCTCCGGTTGAGTGCAAATGTCCAAATGAATGGAAAGAAGGCACTGTTCCTGGAGTGTGTGAGAGAAGCCATTCCTGGGCAGTGATTGACAATGGTAGTCGGGATCTGAGCAAAGCATCTTAGATGATGCCAGTGACCCGGGATCTGCAATCCCAAGTCATGAGTCTCAGCCCTCATGTCTTAGTTTCCTCTTCTGTAAAAATGGGGAAAATTGTAGGATTAAATATGATAATAGGATGTGAGTCCCCATCATATAATAGCTGTCATATAAAGGACACCTGATAGATGTCAGTTTTCCTGTTTCCTTCTTCCTTCCCTCCCTCCTTCCTTCCCTACTCTTTCTCAGGGTAGATGATTTTCCTTTGACTCAGTGCCAAGGTTGAGACAGGTAATCTTCCTTGCTGTGTGGGGCAGATACGTTTTTTGGTCCCTCCTTCCACTTGGGTATAGCCCTCTGGGGGTCCAGCATAAAATGTCCTATCCGACTACCCACCTTGTGATGGCCTTAGACTTTGTTTCCATAGGCCCCAATTTCATAGCCTTGTCCACCACTGTCCTCAGCTCTCAGCCCCGATTGTGTGGGTGAGAGTGAGTGCTTCTATTGTATTGCCTCCCTGGCCAGAATGTAACTCATTCGTTTCAGAAATTATTTTTTTCTCCTCTTAAAAGCCCTACTGTGTGTGGCTCAGACCCAGGATAGTTCATGAGTGGGTAAGATGTCACTGGTAAATTGCAAGGGTTCAGCGCTAGCCACATAGAAACAATGCTTTTTCTTCTGTGACTTTTTCTTAGGTAGAAAAAAAACCCCAAAAGCAATGAAGCCACTGTCTCTTCTGCCCAGCCATTTAGCCCAGGAGTACTGGTCTAAGCCTGACTTTCCAAGTCGCTTGGCAGTGGAATGTAGAACAGTTCAGGCAAACAGAAGCTCCAAGGAAAATAAGATAATGGTTTAGTGATCCCGGACTCATCTTGAGTGAGCCAGCGGGGGATGGTTTCCACATTACCTCTGGCAGATGAGGTTGGTTGCCAACCATGTTAAACAGGAAGGAGAATAGCATTCAACTTTCTATCATCAAATATTTCTGATAGTTGATTTTGTGAAAATAAACAACAAAGTGCTAGAAGTCAGCCAATCTAAGGTGGTCACCTGCTGTGGCTGAGTGTGCTAGCAAGATGCTCAGGCTTTGTGGTGCTTCTCTGGGTGTAGAGCTGGCTTGCCCGTGCCATGTTCTGGGCCCCGAGTCTGTCTTTGGAGGGCTGCCTGTGGCCTTGAACAAGAGTGTCACCAATTTGCATGGAACCACACTTCAATCCAGCAATTCCAAACTCAACAGGGTAGGGGAATGTGGCATTAGAATCCCAGGGGAGCTTGTTGAACACACACACACACACACACACACACACACACACAAATTTCCCCACCACATGTGGTCTGACTTGGCAGGACTGCAATGGGGCCCGACAATCTGCACGTTCTCTGAGCTCACTGGGTGATTCTGCTGCACAGCCAGGTATGAGAACCATGGTCCTAACCCCGCATGGAGTGATTGGAGATGGAGCATTGTCTTCCAGATTGGCCCCTTTCTGTTCCCTCTCTGACTGTGGTTCTCTGCTGTTTCTTGGATTCAACGCTACACTGTGTGCACATACACAAGTGTGCTCTAGAGTGTGTGGTTATCAGATACTGTAGGTGTTTGACCCACCTTCCCCGCAATGAAAGACATCATACACATCCCCCCCACCCCCGCCCCAGCTTTGAGAATCGCTGCTTTTTTGTGTGTGTGAGGAAGATCAGCCCTGAGCTAACATCTGACGCCAATCCTCCTCTTTTTTCCGAGGAAGATTGGCCCTGGGCTAACATTCGTGCCTATCTTCCTCTACTTTATATGGGATGCTGCCACTGCATGGCCTGAGAAGCAGTGCGTAGGTCTGCACCCGGGATCCGAACCTGCGAACCTCAGGCCACCGCAGTGGAGCGCACGAACTTAACTGCTGTGCCACCGGGATGGCTCCTGAGGATCGCGACTTTTTAAATTTTCATGTGTCTGGCTAGAGTGGGAGAGGAAGTTCCCCTGCGCACACACCCGGGCATTCAGCCTCTGTTCCTTTACTGCCTGCTCTTCCTCCCACGGTCCTGGGGGACCTTAGGGAGCAGAAGGAGGAAATATACCCTGGCAGTGGGGCTTTCTCCGACCTGGACACCACCCCGTGGACTAACGGTTTTGACGTCAGTAGATGCCCGTAAAATTCCTCTTGAAAGAAAGGGGCTGAGTTAGCAAAGAGATATGCCGACAAGTGCCAGATCATGGCAACTGCCTTCTCCTTCAGGTCTGCTCCTTTTCCTAGGAAAGGCATGGGTACAAAAGAAATAGGATTGGCAAACTCTGCTCACTACCATTGATGACAGGGCTGCAGTCACTGGGCAGGCATGAGTCTCTGAGCCAGAGTGTGCTGTGCATGGGCTGGCCCCAGAGGAGGGCACAGTTGGGAAATGACACATGGGCCTTTCTGCCCCTTGGGGAGCCCCAGAACGACTCCTTGTCTCTCTTTCCTCAGATGCCCGGGCTTGCCCTGCCGCATCTGGTCCGCTCGCCTGCAGGTCAGGGGCTGCTGCTCCCCCTTCCCTTCCTGTTCTCCTCTCCGAGCCCGCCCTCTGCCCCAGAAGACAAGCACATAGCCTCTCTTTGTCAGAGGGTCTTGCTGCCCTCACACAGCGAAGGACAGAGGAGCACGACGGCACAAGGGGAGTTTCAGAGATTACGGGGCTCACATAGGCTGCTCCACGGCCCCTGGCTCCTGACATCCCTCTGAAATGGTGGGTGGAAGGCCTGTGGACAGAGCTCATCAGTGGTCCCCTGCCCCAGCCCTGGGCCCGCTGTGTACAAAGATGTAGCAGCTCACACTTCACTTGTCTTCCCAGATCCTCTTTCTTGCGTGGTCTTCCATCCTGCTGGCTTTTTGAGCCTTTCTCTCTTTTTCCCCTTTCTATTAACAGTGCATGTGTGGGGGCTGCCTTCCATTCTGATGTGACCGGTCCCAAGATGTTGCCTCTCAGATGAACCCCCTGAGCTAACTACCTATCCTCCACCCCACCCCTAATCTTGACCCTTGTCCTGGCCCCATTTTTTGGCTCTTGCTAACCTGGCTGGGGGAGCAGACATGGACAGATGGAGTCTGGCTGGTGAGGAGGCAGTAGGGGGCGCTCTTCCATGCCTCCCTTGGACACCCAGCCTCCTCCCTGCCTCCCCTCGACAACCCTACTTTCTGTGTCCTTCACATGCTCTCTGTTGAGGACAGCGTGGCCTAGGTTCCTCTTGTGCCCTGTTGCTTTTAGGCCTTTCATACATGGACACGACTGTGCTCATTGACGGGAAACCAAAGCCTCATGTGGGCGCATTCTGCCGTCCCAATTAGATCAAAGAGGACGGGAAAAATGCTCCCAGCACTCACTAGTGCCTTGAACGCTGGTGGAAGTCCAGCTGTTCTGGCTAACTGACTCCTCCTGGTGAAACATTCCTGGTTTCCCTGTGCTCTGGGAGGCATTGGAAGTGAAGTTTCCACCAGCGGTTTTGTCTCGAAGAAAGCGAGTAGAAGGAAGAGCTCTCTTGTTGGGGAGAATTCTGGGTCTATAAAGAAAATATTGCTCTAAGCAAAACAATCCATTTACTCATTCATTTATCCTTTCATTCATTCATTTCCAGGAGACCTACTAAGTACCAATTCTAGGTAATACACAGTCCCTGGAAGCCTACCATCTTGTTGGAAAGATAAGACTTGAAACAATTAGACAACAAGGCAAATCAGCATGGGACTAAATCCGTGATTTGAATCATGGACTGAGGAGGTAGAGAAGAAGGATGGTAGGGCTGCAGGGGAGTGTAGGCGCCTTATGGTGGGGAGTGGTTTCCCAGGCCCTGGGAGGAAGAGCAGAACTTAGGCATGTAGAAGAGAAAGTGGAAGAACTTCCGGGCAGAAGGAATGAGCAAAAACTTGGTGTTTTGCAGCAAGCAGAGGGTGTTCTGGGGCCGTGGAGGGAGCTGGAGAAAATGAATATTGGCTCTATGCTGCCTCCACGGACGTAGCAGGCATATTGGCCCACACTAGCCATTCCAGACCTTGTCTGGGAATCGCTTTGGTAACCAAGAATGTGTAAGAGTGGCTTGCTGGGGCCGCACTCACCTCTTCACAGGCCCTACAAACAGGCCCAGCCGGGGCCGGAGGCCTCATCCAGACCACTCTTGTCTCACTCCAGGCTCAGAGGTAGCAAGAAAGGCTGGAAAGGCAAAGCTGTTTAATTTCAAGGCTTTCCGAGCTAGCCAGGTGGAAGGCAGCCAGGGAGGCAGCAGCTGGTGACAGTCTGCCTGACTGCCTTAGATAGCAGGCAGCTACTTAAGGAAACAATTGGGCAGAAAGGGGGGTGTCAGGTCAGGGAACACGGGCCAGTGGAATTCTGAAGAAGGTCAAAGTCCAATCTGGTACAGCACTTTACTCCCAATTTAAATCTCTTCTTTCCTCCCAGGCGGCCACTACCCTGCAGAAGAGGCCAGGGCTGCCACAGGAGAAATTTGCAGTTAAAGACTCCAAGTGCCTGGCACCCTGGCAGTGCTGCAGTCTGGCCTGCCCATTCATCTCAGCGCCCAGAAGTCACACTCGGAATATGCTCCTATTTTGCTCATATCTGGATGCCTGTTTGCTTGGGGGGAAAATAACCCCCAAACTTTTCTTACTTCTTCCGATCTGGGGGAGGATCCCGGAGTGTGCAGAGTGGGAGATGGTGGGGTCTGGAAGGTGGTGATCATATGTTTTTCTTAACTGGGGCTGGAAAAAAGTCCTAAGGGAATGGCTGTCAATGGGTAGCGGGAATATTAAAGTGCCAAACTGGAATATGGGAGGGCACTGACGTGTAATGTGGACAATAGAGTGAGGCAAGAATCTGGGATATGATGAACATTTAGCGGGAGGATTCTACAGAAATGGTGGATTAACGTGTTCAGGGCACATGATTCAGTTTGAAAAAAGGCTTCCCTTCATGCCTTTCTCGTTGGGACAGTTGTTTCTCAATCTTTGACTTCACTTCAGGGAATACTTTTTTTTTTTTGTGAGGAAGGTCAGCCCTGAGCTAACATCCGTGCCAATCCTCCTCTTTTTGCTGAGGGAGACCGGCCCTGAGCCAACATCTATTGCCAATCCTCCTCCTGTGTTTTTTTTTTCCCCCTTTTCTCCCCAAAACCACAGTAGATAGTTGTAGTCATAGTTTCACATCCTTCTAGTTGCTGTATGTGGGACGCGGCCTCAGCATGGCCGGAGAAGCAGTGCGTCGGTGCACGCCTGGGATCCGAAACCTTGCTGCCAGTAGCAGAGCGCGCGCACTTAACCTCTAAGCCACTGGGCTGGCCCAACTTCAGGGAATATTAATGCTGGAGATTACTGAATGCCCTGGAGATTCTGATGTAGCAAATCCACAACTTCTCTCCTTCCCCCGTCAATCCCACCACCTCTACCACCATTACCACCACCCCAAGGGAAGAGATGGAAAAGCTCCTTCCCACTTCCATTTACTACACCTGCCTTGGATTGGTGTTCTTGGGACCCCTGTACCATTAAATCAGCACACATTGATTGGGTACCTAAGGGTTGGTGAAAACTTGGCCACACGGTGTAAAGTCTAGGCCGCTCTGGTGTTTGATTTCAGCAGGTGAAATGTACGGAATTGTCATGTACAGAACTTTCTGTGAGAAGAGGGAGCATCTGGTGCAATGTGTTTGTGCCATGAGGGTTCATGAGGACAACGACCTTCTCACAAGGAGATTTGCTTGTTGGCACCTTCAAAGGCAAAGCCTGTCACAATCCTTTGGCTGCCTGTTGGGCTGGGACATTAGGGATGGGTTACCCAACACCGTGTGCCCAGGAGCCCCACATGTACACACACACAACCCTGCCTGGGGCACCTGAAGACACATTCTGTGTAGCCTGCAGCTAAGTTGATGGTCAACGAGGCCCGGCTGGCCCTGACTCCATCTGAGCCCGCTGGAGACTCAGGGAACACGCTTAGATTTTGCAGTGGGCCTCACGGATTCCTCCACTCCCTTTTCAGCTGGCAATGGGGAGCAGAGGTTGATGCTACAGGGACTCGCTGTTGTCTTTTTTAGTCTGACTGGCAGGAACAAGGAATGCTGGAGATCAGCCATTCAGGAACGCACAGGCCCCTACAGGTCTCTGGGCCATGCTGGGGAGGGCTAATTGGGCTCCCTCAGGCTCTGGTGAGTGACCAGAGATGGCAGGAGCTCTGGAAGAGCCGTTACTCAGAGGTGGGCACTAGATGAGTGGGCTACAAATTACCTTTGCTGGGACGCATTCCCCAGATTAAAAACCCGGCCCTACTCAGCCCCATTTGCCACTCACTTTGGAAGTCAGGAGCTTTTGTGGGTCACATTTAGGGCCCCACTGCAGGTCAGGAATTCTCAGTAGCTCCAGGTTCCCACAACCTGAAGCCCAAAGGTCTTTGGGTGCCGTCTAGGACACTTTATTGTCGGCTTCCAACTGTCCTGTTCAGGCTCATCTGCTCTTTGCTTTCACTCAACTCTTCTTCTCAGACCAGCCTACTTTCTGCCCACCTCATCCCCAACTCACCTGGGCTGTTCCACAGGCCATGGGTCTCATATGCTAATTGCACCACAGGTGTGGAACACCTGCTTCCTCCTTAGATACCTATCAAATTCTACCAGCTCATCTAGCTCCAGTTCTGGGAGACCTCTCTCAACTGGAAGTGATTTCTCTGCATCTTTCAAGGACGGCACTTTGTATTATTCATCTCCATGTCCCCAGAGCTTAGCCTGGTATGAAGAAGAAGCTCAATAAGACTTGGTTGAATAAACTAATGCACATTGATGATCATTAATTTGGCACTCTGCCTTGAGTGTGTTTTTTCACGTACATACATTATCTCTTTAACTAACTTAGGAGCTCACAGAAGGCACAGATTCTGCATTTCACTTCTCTCTACACATCACAGCACAAGCCCAGAACCTTGTATGGGGAGATGTTCAGGGACAGATTTGTTTTGATAATGAAGAAGAGAGACAGTAAAAGTGGGTTCCTTTCTGTTCCCTAATTTGGACCCTATGTTCCAGCCAAGCCCATTTCTTCTCTGTCCCTGCCACCCACTCCTTGCTTACCTGGGCTGTCACATGTTTGCTTATTCTGTTCTCTGGCTCCTCTATTTGTCCCCCCAAGCACCTATTGTTCTCAAGGTGAGATTGAACCCCCCCTCATCCACAATACCCGCCTCTAGATCTCCTGTAACTGAGAAGACTATCAGTTTACCAACTCAAGTATGAAAGCAACAGCATGGTTGTTTATTTTCTAAAAAACAGCTAGTGATAGTTAATTTTATGTGTCAACTTGACTGGGCTGAAAGATGCCCAGATTGCTGGTACAACGTTATTTCTGGGTGTGCTTGTGAGGGTGTCTCCAGAAGAGATTAGCATTTGAATTGGTGGACTGAGTAAAGAAGATGCTCTCACCAATGTGGGTGGGCATCACTCAATCTACTGAGGGCTTGAATAGAACAAAAATGTGGAGGAAGGACGGATTCACTCTCTCTGCTTGAGCTGAGACATTTTTCTTCTCCTGCTCTTGGATGTTGGTTCTCCTGTCTGAGGCCTTCAGACTCAGACTGGGACTTATACCATCTGCCCCCCACCCTGCCCCAATTCTCGAGCCTTTGGACTCAGACTGAATCACACCACCAGCATTCCTGGTTCCCCAGCTTTCAGACAGCAGATCCTGGGACTTTTTGGCTGCCATATTTGTGTGAGCCAATTCCTATAATAAATCTTTCATCTCTCTCTCTCTCTCTCTATATATATATATCCTACTGGTTCTGTTTCTTTGGAGAACCCTGACTAATACACAGCTTAATGTTGATTTCAAATCCCCATCCTACTGGGTTGTCAGGAAATTCAACCCAAATCTTCCTTTTGTCACTACCTGATCCCCCACTGTGTTAGGTAAATGCTCCAGGCCACTGTTGCCATGGGCCACTGGTCCATACTGATCACACTGGAGATGCCGCTACCCAGCAGATGTGGTCTCTCCAGGTCTACTGCTCCGCATCTTCTGGATCACCTTTGGGTCATGGGCTTCTGTGGTGCGCCCAGAGCCCAGGATATCCCATACCACAATTCCTTCTGAGGGTCTTTCAGTTTGGGGTATTTCAGGAAACAGGTTGCAAATTCCTATTGATCTTGGTACCCATAGACTCCAACCCCGCCTCCGATTTCAGTCTAGGAAAACTCTCTTTCCTCATATCCTGTTCTCCTCAATTGAGCTTTGACCTGGGGAAGCCGGGAAGCCCTTGCAAAATTCTCCCTGGCAAGGAAACTGGAGTCCACTACTTGCAGGAGCTGAGGAAGGCAAAGACAAAGAAAGAGGGAAGCATGGTCATTGTTATTTCAAAAAATTACTTTGCCTGATCTCCCTTCTCTTAGCCCCATTTATATCATATTACCCTCTTTCAGTGTTCCTTCACTTTTAAAATGCAATACTCTTGTCTCTCTGATGAAATCGTAAACTGTGAGGTCATTTCCTGGTCCACAATATATATTCCCTCATATTTCTTCCTTAGCAACTTGTACAGAGCTAAGCATGCAGTAAGTAAGCGTTAGGGCTTGCTGACTGGTTCTTTTGTTTCCAGAGTTCACTGGAGAATGACTTTGGCTCTGCTCTTCTTCTCTGAAACCTGAGAAAAGCCAGTCTCTTACCTGGGTGGCCCTTGATGCTTCCTGTCCCCAAAAACACATTGGTTCTACTCACACCACCTGCTTCTACTCCCCAAGCCCTTCCTGCTGTGTGGTCCCCTCCCACAGCCCCCACAATGCTCGCCTTGGTCTGGAGCTGGGAAAGGCAGCCCACAGCAAAGGGACAAGCTCCCTTCTTCATCCTGGCTGGATCTGACTAGAAGAAAGCGATGCCATTCCTAGTCTCTTGTGTGAGAAGGAGGCTGTGGGATCTTGGGAGACAGTTTTGAAATTCCCTATCTCTTCCTCCGCTGGTGGGACTGACACGTCGATAAGGACTCCCAGCTGCAAGGAGGTGAAGTCACAATCAGTCTTGGGCTAGTTCCAGGCATTCCTCCTTCCTTCTTCCTTTGAGCCCTCCCAATCCCTCCCTCCCTCCCTCTTTTCCTTTCTTCCTTCCTTCCTTCCTCCCTCCTTCTTTCCTTCCTTCCCTCCTTCTCTTTCTGTCTCTGTCTCTTTTTCTTTCTTTCTTTCTTTTTTTTTTATTTTGTGAGGAAGATCAGCCCTGAGCTAACATACACGCTAATCCTCCTCTTTTTGCTGAGGAAGACCGGCTCTGAGCTAACACCTATTGCCAATCCTCCTCCTTTTTTTTTTCCCCCAAATCCCCAGTAGATAGTTGTATGTCATAGTTGCACATCCTTCTAGATGCTGTATGTTGGATGCGGCCTCAGCATGGCCAGAGAAGCGGTGCGTCGGTGCGCACCTGGGATCCGAACCCGGGCTGCCAGCAGCGGAGCGCGCAGTTAACCACTAAGCCACGGGGCTGGCCCTCTTTCTTTCTAACTCACCTTGATTTTCCTCACTTCTAACCTATTCCAGCTTAGGTAATCAACGTTAACAGACTAGTGTCTATCCTTCCATGACTTTCTTTATGTACATAGAATCATACAAACTCATCTATAGGTTAATGTGTGGTTGTTATTTCTTTAAAATAGGACCATTCTACATATATTTTTCTGCATCATGTTATTATTACTTAACAATATAGTATGGAAATCCCTCCAAGTTAACTGGTATAAATATAATGCATTTTTTAAATGGCTAAATATCATTCTTTGAAGTGGCTATACCACCATTTATTCAACAGATTTCTATTGATGGGCCATCAGATTGATTTCTGTTTTGTGCAATATAAACAATGCTTCTGTATTGGTGTTTTTTAATTCTATGGAACAGATTTCCAGACATGGGATTTCTGAGTTGAAGGAAAGGTGTAAAGGTGTGAGTTAGATACAGTATAATTCACCCATCTTGGTGCAGAGTTCTGCAAGTTTGGACAAATGCATACACCACAGTCAAGATAAACAGCAGTTCCATGACCCCCAAAATTCCCTCATGGTTTTTCGTAGGCAGCTCTCCCCCAACTCCCACATTTTCAACCACTGATCTCTTTTCTGTTTCTCTAGTTTTGTGTTTTCTAGATTGTCATATAAGTGGAATCCCCAGTGTAGACTTTTGAGTCTGGCTTCTTTCACTTAGCATAACAGTTTTTCAGATCCAGCCATGTTGTTGTGAATATCAGTGGTTTGTTCCTTTTCTTTCTGAGTAGTATTCCATTATGTGGAATTATT
This sequence comes from Ceratotherium simum simum, assembly GCF_057802395.1. NCBI lineage: Eukaryota > Metazoa > Chordata > Mammalia > Perissodactyla > Rhinocerotidae > Ceratotherium > Ceratotherium simum. The sequence goes on from NC_141913.1 coordinate 38,612,075, forward strand.
TATCCTTTCCCCAATTGAGAAGCATTTGAGTTGTTTCCATTTTTTGGCCATTATGAATGAAGATACTACAAACATTCATGTGGAGGTATTTATGTAGACATATGTTTTCATTTCTCTTGGTTAAATTTCTAGAAGTAGGATTGCTGGGTTGTGTGGTAAGTATATATTTAACTTTCTAAGAAACTGCCAAGCTGTTTCCTATGGTTGTACTATTTTGAATTCCCACTATCAGTATATGAGCGTTCCAGTTGCTCTGCATCCCTGCTACCACTTGGTATTGTCAGCTATTTTGATTTTAACCATTCTAATAAGTGTGTAAGGTATCTCATTGTAGATTCAATTTGCATTTCCCTGATGACAAGTAGTATTGAACATCTTTTTGTGTGCTTATTTACACATACATTTCTTCTTTGCCAAAGAGTCTGTTCAAATCTTTCACTCCCCACCTTTTTATAATTTTATTTATTTATTTATTTTTTCCCCCAAAGCCCCAGCAGATAGTTGTACGTCATAGCTGCACATGCCTCCAGCTGCTGTACGTGGGACGCGGCCTCAGCGTGGCCGGAGAAGCGGTGCGTCAGTGCACGCCCGGGATCTGAACCTGGGCCGCCAGCAGCGGAGCGCGCGCACCCAGCAACTAAGCCACGGCGCCGGCCCTCCCCACCTTTTTAAAAATTCAACTGTTTGCTTTCTTATTATTGAGCTTTGGGAGCTCTTTATATAATCTGGTTTAAATCCTTTATGTATTTTGCAAATATTTTCTCCAAGTCAGTGGTCTGTCTTTTCATTCTTTTAAGAGTGTTTTTTGAAGAATAGGAGTTTTAAATATTGTGAAGTCTAATTTATCATTTTTTTTCTTTTATAGGTCATGATTTTGTATAATATTGAAGAAATCTTTGCCTAATCCAAAGACACAAAGATTTTCTCCTATGTTTTCTTCTATGTTTTATAATTTTAGCTTATAGTTTTAGGTTTTGCATTTAGGTCTATGATTCACTTTTGTTGCTGTTGTTGTTGAGGAAGATTAGCCCTGAGCTAATATCTGTGCCCATTTTCCTCTATTTTGTATGTGGGACGCCGCCACAGCATGGCTTGATGAGTGGTGTGTAGGTCTGCGCTTGGGATTCAAATCTGTGAACCCCAGGCTGCCAAAGTGGAGCATGTGAACTTAACCACTACACCACCTGGCCAGCCCCGTGATTCACTTAAGTTAATTTTTGAATAAGGTGAGAGGTAGGTTTGAGGTTAATTTTTTTGCATATGTATGTCCAATTTAAAGGCCAATCCTTTTTCATTGACATGCTTTTGCCTGTCTGTCAAAAATCAACTAACTATATCTGTTTGGGTCTCTTTCTGGACTTTCTATTTTATTCCATTGACTATATATCTTTCCTTTCTCCAATATCAGGGATGTGTATTTTTAATTTAATAAGTTTATTTTTATAAGATATTGCTAGATTGCTTTCCAAACAGGCTTCGCAGTTCATCTTTTCAACAGCAATATATGAGTAAATATATTTACTAGCAAAGGGTAGAATCACTTCATTTTTTCCTGGTTAGAAGTGATATCTCAGCATTACTTCAATTCTAATTATTTTCACTTGGTTACTTCTCTATATTATATTGGGGAAAGGGAGAGGTAGAAGGAAAGGGCACAAGGGGAAGTGAACTTATGTTATTACACCCCACGATTCAGACTTTCTGCTAGGTGCTTTTTTCCTATGTTTTAAAAAAAATTTAATCTTTTTATGGTGGTAAAACATATATATATAAAATTTACCCTTTTAACCATTTTTAAGTGTATAATTCAGTGTATATTAAGTACGTTCACAATGTTGTGCAACCATCACTACTATCCGTTTCCAGAACTTTTTCATCATCCCAACCAGAGACTCTGCACACATTAAACGCTAACTCCCCACTCCCCCCTCACCCTATTCCCCACTCACTCATGCCTGGTAACCTCTACTCTACTTCTGTAGACACTGTAGGTGGAAGTACAATGGAGCTTTGCCAGGTTAAGGAATAAAACCCTCAGCCACGGGGCGGGCAGCGTGGAGCAGTGGGAATGCCTCTTTTTGCTCCGAACCTCTCTGAGTCTTGCTTTCCTCATCTGAAAGGTAGAAATAATAACACCAGCCCTGCTGTATAAAAATCAAGTTTTTATACTGAGAAAACAAAAATGTCACAGATATAGAGTTACAACCAAACATATGCACCTTTGATAGGTTTATACAAAAACAAATTGTGAATACATTGATGCTATATTAGTAAAATTGTATTTTATATGCCCTAGGGGAGTTGCCCCTTTAAAGAAGTTCTATAATTAATTCTTTCATGAAGTGGAGGACTGTCAGCAAGTATGTCTGTTTTTAATATTCAGCTTTTAATCCTTGTTTCTTTCTTAGGACCAACTACGCAGAACATTGACTGGCTGAATTTAGTAAAGGTGGATGGTTGATGGAGAGCGGAGTGGAGCTGCTCAGACACGGGCAATCTGGAGAGAAGCCCTGTGAGAGGATGGGAGGTGTCTGCTTGCTCTCCCCACACCTTTTCTATAAACAGGATGGGTGGATTTGTCTTCCACCTCTGCGGGTCGAGGTAATGTGAGTCTTTGCCGAGCCAAGGAGCCAAGGTAAAGAAAAGCACACTTTCCGGAGGCTCCGTGCTTTGTGGGCCCTTCTAAGGGGCTCCAGAAAGCTCCTGGGGAAGCTCCAACTTGGTGCTCACACAGCTTAAGCACACTTTCCCTGCATGTCTGGGGACCATGGGGCCATCTTGGAGAAGCTGAGAAGATGTGTGGGATACGTCCAGCCTAGGTAGCCAGTGGCCTGGATTTAGCTTGGGTAAGTCTGGGTTTGCTTTTTCTTCTCTAGAGATTTGTTTTTCCCTTTTTTTGTTCCCCATGATGCTGAGCCAGGGGAGACCCAGGAAGAAGCAAGGAGAAGCAAGTCCCAGACACCAAGGCTGTGGGCATGACCACCAAGTGAAATGAGGCAGCACTGGTTGCTCACCTGGACAGTACAAACCAGACTCCTTGGCCAGCCTAATTTGGCTGTGGTTCACGTCATTCACATTGCTCCCTGTGTCTGGGCTGGAGCTGGGGTGGGGGGATCAGTCAACTCCCTGTGCTGGGCCTGGGCCTGGGCCTGGGCCTGGAAAACGTCAGGCTATGGCTGACCATTCATAAACAACCAGCCACTCCTGGGCTGAGGACAGTTTGCCATTCACCTTGCTCCAGATTTCCAGGGTCCATGTCTGTCTGTCTGTGTTTATGTCTTGGCCCTGTAAGTGGAGTCTCTTTCCTGGGGAGGCCTGTTCTTGGAGGCCATGACCTGTGGCCACCTACTCCCTACAAGACGAGGGCCTGGGCAGGCACACCTGAGCCCTTCTGAACATTTCAACCCTTTCAGGAGAGGCAGCCAGGATCTGTCTCCTTGGGCTAGAGCAGTGCTGGGTGGGAGCCAATACTATGGGCCCAGTGGACAATTCCTCACTGTGTGAATCAAGGGGAGGAAATGTCCCCCTGCCCAAATACATCCGCCCTCCCCTATGTTGCTCAAAATTCTACTGAGGTGAGACTCAGACGAAACAGTCACAATAGAGGCTGGCCCTGCGGTGTAGCGCTTAAGTGTGCGTGCTCTGCTGCTGGTGGCCCGGGTTCGGATCCCGGGCGCGCACTGATGCACCACTTGTCAGGCCATGCTAAGGCGGCGTCCCATACAAAGTAGAGGAAGATAGGCACGGATGTTAGCCCAGGGCCAGTCTTCCTCAGCAAAAAGAGGAGGATTGATATGGATGTTAGCTCAGGGCTGATCTTCCTCACCAAAAAAAAAAAAAAAAAAAAAGTTACAATAATAATAATGACAATGTTTTTTGCTTGAATTGTGCTTTCCAGGATTCATTAGCTTGTTCAATCTCAATATCAGCTTCACAGTAGGTGGGCCAGGAATTGTCTCCACTATTTCATAAATGGGGACACTGGGAGGGTCAAGGAGAGGAAGCGGGCTCTGGCTGGGGTCAGGTGGCCTGGGTCCCATCCTCATTCTGTCACTGTCACTGTCAAAGAGAACAAACGACTCCTTCTCTAAACTTAGTTTCCTGATTTGAATGTGTTTTGTAATTTATAACATTCTTTTCATTTAAGTACGACATATTGGTTAAGGGCTGGCCTTTATGTACTGATGTGAAGGGTCTCCAAGATAAGGTGCTAAGTACAGAGAGAAGCAGGTGGAATGTGGGTACAATCTGATGCTATTTGAGTTTTTAAAAAATGGCTATATATCCACACGCACACCTGATTGTATTTGTGCATGACCTTCACAGGGGGGATATACAGAGCATGTTGTTGGCAGGAGTGAGGGTAGGAGCAGGGTGTAGAGGGTGGTGGGAGGGAGGAAGTCACGGGTGGGTGGGAGGTTGAATTTATATCCCTTTGTACCTTTTAATTTTCTACCATGCATAAACAAAATTTAAAAATAAAAATATTTTATATTGGAGGTCTTAAGGTTTTATTTTGATGTAAATGATATGAGACGCTTTATGTGCATAAAGGAATTATTATCATTATCTGAGGGGGTTCCTTAAAGACTATTATCACCATTAGACTTGACAACAATGTGTATTGGGAAAATGATGGGTTTAAGAATTGAGTAAGCATGAGTTAAATTTGGCCTCTGGTTTTCTCATCTGAAAAATTGGGGGAGAGGGAGGGAATAACAGCTATTATGAGTTATGAGAAATAAAATGAAAATATGAAACACCAGGTGCAGTGTAGGGCATGTCCTTCTCCCTTCCTGTGACCTGTGCCAGCAGGGCTCTGGGGAAATGGAAAACTTGTGTGTTTCAAGTAAGTGTTGACCTCAGGGAAGGTCTCTAGGGCAGTACCATCCAATAGAAATATAATGCAAGCCACATATTAAATTGTAGGTTTTCTAGTGGCTGCGTGAAAAAAAGTACAAATAAACAGGTGACATTAATTTTAATAATATATTTTAATTAACTCAATATATTTAAAATGTAATTTTAGCATATAATCAATATAAATTATTCCTGGGATATTTTACATTTATTTTCATACTGAGTCTTTGAAATCCAGTGTGTAATTTACACTTACATCTCAATTCGGAGCAGCCCCATTTCAGCTGATCAATAGCTGCATGAGGCTAATAGCTGCCATTTTGGAGAGAATACCTGGAGAGTGTGGGCTCTTTTCCAGGGATGACACAGTAGAAGTTTCCGGATACCCAGGGGCCTGGAGCTGGAGCTTAAAGGAGGAAGGTGATGGAAGTAAAACCAAGTTTGCTCAGTCCAGGCTGTGATTAGGTAATAAAAGCACAGAACATGCTTGAGTAAATAAATACGAGGCTGTGCGCTCTGCCCCGTGAGGCTGTCCTCCCATCACCCCGAGGAAGGTCAAGTGCTTTCACTGCTGTGGTGACGTGGACAGGGAACTGGAAGGGAGGCAGGACAGAGGGCAGGGAAAGGGCTGGGTGCCGTCTCTGTGTGACCTCTGTTGTCCACTCTCCTGGTCTCTCTTCTCTCCTTCTTACTCTTCACTGTGAGCTCTTGGTCGGCCCGAGCTCTAAATGTCAGTGCTCTGGTGGTCTTGTTTTGAGCCTTTTTCTCTCCCTATGCTATACATCGCTCTCTTCTCATGGCACCAGGTCCTTCCACGGGCTCACTCTCCAGTGCTCCCCTGAGCTCGAGTCTACTGCATTGAGTCCAGAGTCTTCTCAGCATCTCAACTCGGGTCTCCCATCTCCTTCCTCCCCACGCTTGCTCCTCCTCCTGCCCTCTTTCATTTGCCTGAGTAAGAAACTTGGGATGAAATGTGGCTCCTTTCCTTCCTTCCACTTCCAAACCTTGTCAATTCTCTCTCCCAAATATCTATTGAGTGTTGAGAGATATTTCTCACTGAATTGCTGCAACAGTATCCTAATTTGTTCTTCTATATCTAATTTTGCCCATACCCAATCCGTTCTCCATCCTGCAGTCAGCATATCCTCTAGCTTAGATTCTATTCTGTAAATTTTTCGCCTAAAATGTCACTTCTCACCATTGTCCCTGGATGAAGTCCAAAGTCTGTGTGTGTCCCCAGCCAACTTCTGAGATCTCATCTCTCTCCACTTCCTCTCTTGACCTCTGTAGTGGATTGAATAGTAACCCCCAAAATTCATGTCTACCTGGAACCTCAGAATGTGACTTTATTTGGAGATAGAGTCTTTGCAGATGAAATTAGTTAAAGATCGAGATGAGTTCATTCTGGATTAGGTGGGCCCTAAATCCAATGACAAGTGTCCTTATGAGAAGAAGAGAAGACACAGCGAGACACAGAGAGAAGGCGGCCATGTGAAGACAGAGGCAGAGGTGGAGTGATATAAAACACCAAGGATTGCCAGGAGCCACTAGAAGCTAGGAGGAAGCAAGGAAGCATTATCCTCCAGAGCCTTCAGAGGGAGTATAGCCCTGATGATACCTTGATTTTGGACTTCTAGCTGGCAGAACTGTGAGAAGTTAAATTTCTGTTGCTTTAATCCACCAAGTTTGTGGTAATTTGTTATGGCAGCCTTAGGAAACCAATACACTCTGTCTGTTTCAGCTGTAATGAGCTACTTGCATTTCTTTGTCCTTGCTGTTCCTTCATGCTCTTCTACTGCCCACCTCCCTTTCCCTTCAGCCTGACTAATGGAAGCCTCTTGATGTGTGTCCCCAGCTGGGCTAGGTGGTCTCCTCTGTGGCCCCAGAGCACATGGATCTCTACGTACTAATTGCCTTTCTACTTACCTGAATCCCCCACTAGACTGGGAGTCCTGTGAGGACAGAGACATCTTAGGGACACATCCAATATTCCTCCCATGCTCAGCCAATGCCTGGCTTGCAGCAGATCCTGAGTAAGCATTTGTGGAATACCTGAATGCTATCTTCTCTGTCAGGCATTACTCTTTGTGGGTATTATTTCTAGTTATCCTTGTAAAACCATTCTAAGTTAGATATTATTATTATTTATTTTTAATTCAAGACATGGAAACCAAGGCTAAGGGCCTTCAGAGGCTGACCTGTAAGGGCATAAAATTAGGTCTATATACAGGCCTTGTAATCAACAGGAATTTGGAAACTTATTTTGGGCTCTATACAGCCTGGCTGTCAAAGCTGTATTTCTCATTGTCCAAAGTCCAAAGGTCAGGGTTTGCTGAGGGATGTGCTTATGACATCAAGTGGGAAACAGTGGTGGTCACTGTTAGGGGGGCAGAGTAACGCTGAGAAGGAGAGTCTAGTGCTCAGGAAGGGTTGAGAATCAATGGAAGAATGGAGGAACCCAGAAGCCTTGGGTGCCTCCATAGGAGGGGAACCCGCAAGGTGATAGACGATGAGGATGGGGAAGCTGCGAAGATAAAGGCAAACTTGGCCAAGTTGTAATTGTGCCTTGGCTGGGTGGTGGGGAGTGGGGCTATCACAGATTCCGGAAGGAAAGAGCATTCCCAGAGACTTGCCCCCCGGGGCCTCTATGAACCATCCCACCTACCAAGCCCATTTCCTACCCCCTGCTCCCATCAGGTGCCCTTCCCCAACTGTGCCCCACCCTCACTTTGGCCCCAGTGGGCTCCAGGCTTCACTGGCCACTGGGTCTTGGTTTCTGTGGTCTGCTCACCTGTCTCCCCCAGATGAGGCCTGGGCCACACTCACCTCCTGCAGAAGCTTCCCTGCACTGGGCCCAGTGGTCTCCCTGGAGGCTGAATTCCTTCCACTTTACTTATTACCCTCATTCTATGGGCTCTGTCCACGTGCACCCCATCTCCCGTGTCTGTCTCCTGCCCTGGAGAGCTGGGGCAGAGTCCTATTGTGCAAAGAGCCTGGGCTTTGGAGGCCCCACACCTGCGGGTGAATTGTTGCTTATTAGCAATGTAACTTTGAGCAAATGATTAACCTTGCAGCCCAGCCTCTGTTTCTTCATCCATAAAATGGGAATAATGACCCCTTCCACTTAGGGTTGTTGTGAAGATAACAAGAGGCGATGTACAGAATGTCCTTGGCATATAGTAGGTGATTGATAAATTCATGTTGATTAACCAGGCAACTGGATAATCATTGCCATCGTTATAACTAAGATCAGGGAGCACTTGCTTATTTTCTCTTTTAATACAGTCAGCTTGTGGATCTCTATTAGTTTCATTTTGCAGATACGGACAATAAGGTTCAGACAAATTGTCAAGTACTCAAGGCACATTTGGGGCTGCCCTGAGGCCTTCTGGCCTTAGATACTCTGCTTTCTCTACCCCAGTGCTCCTTGGGTGGGTATGACAGGTGTAGGGACAATTGTCACTGTTTTGGCTCTGCTCCCAGGCTGAGAGCACACTCTTGGCTCAACAGGCACTCTCCAGGGTGTCAAAAGTTCAGAAAAAAACAGAAGTAAAACTAACGAGTCACTGAAGTAGTAACTAGTAAAAGTTTATTGTGCACACACCAAAAAGACAGTTTGCAAACCGGGAGCATGTAAACCAAAATGTGGAATAAGGCTCAGAGGTATATTGTCATAAAGCAGCTTATACAGTGAGAAGGCAGGGACTGTTTATTCTTCACAGTGATGGGTTATAATATTAAGAATTTTCTTAAATTAAAGGGAATTGGTTAATGGTTACCTCATATCAATTTTGGAGAACAATTTAAGTTTCACTTATGATTTTCAGAGGCATAAGCCAGAAGTGACCCGGGTCAAGTTAGCCTTGTTTGTCTTGCAAAATAAGCTAAATTAAGTTTTTTGTACGACTAAACTGGTTTTCTCTACTCAGGGAATTTTAAGTCTGGTCTCCGATTGTGTTTGATTTTAACAGGGGTCTTTTCGACAGAACTCAAGCTTGGGAAGCGTGGCTGGTGCTTCCAGATGCGGGGCAGATGGGAAGGGCCTGTCATGAACGGCTGCAGGCTCTGGTCCTTTGCAAAGGTACTGGGCTGTGCCATGTTTTGATGTGTTTTCCTGTGTTATTGCGTGTGCGGCACTCCTGCTCATGTCCTGGGGCAACGGTGGGGCTGGGCACATGCTCTTTGTCTCCTTTTCCCTCTTGGTCCTTTCCATGTCTGGCATTGGGGCCACCAGGGTGGTCTGGAACATCACATATTTTGTAGCAGTGCATGTTTTCTTAGGGCAGGGGTGGAGCTGAGGAGAGAAAGCCTGGAGGAGGGAGGAGGAGGATGGGGAATGATGGTGTTGAGTCTTTCTGGAAAGACACTGAGGAGACAGGATCTGCTTGTGCTTCTGCTCGGGCTGGCCTGAGGTCACATGGATGGGAGACCAACAGGAGGATCCAACTCTGAGTCAGCAGAACCCAGAAAGGTCGCTGTAGGACCTCCTGGGCAGGAGACAGGGCTGGTGCCTGGCTCATGGCCTCCTTCTCTGCAGGCCCTGACAAGAAGCATGTGGATTTGCCAAGGTGCCATGTCCAGGCTGGGGCCTGGCTTCCTGTGCCAAGGGCAGGGAGCTGAGGAATTTAGTGACACATTTTCAGCATTCACTAACCTAGCTCCCCAGATTTTGATCATAGCTGTAGAAATGATCTCATGTGGTTTTTTTTTTCTCTTCAAATTTTATTAAGAAAATAAAAGATTGCTCTACCTTCACAACCCCACCGGTGTCACCAACCTCTTTTCTCCTCCCCATGCCCTGGCTGTGTCACATGGTGCAGCAGTGTCTGGTGGACAAGGGGTGCCCCAGCTCTGGGTGGGGGGTGGTCTCCCGACTGCTCAACTGACACCGCTCTCAGCCCCAGCCCAGGAGCGCAGAGGGAAGAGGAAGAGGGTTCCAGGCTGTTCCATGCTGCCAACCTCTCTGCTCTCAAGAGAGAGCAGCGGTCTTTGGGGAGACCTGCTGGCTGGAAGGTGTGGATAGTGGAAGCTAAGAAAGGGGAAAATGCAGCCAATCTTGGGCTTGAGGGGGAGCTGAAAGAGCGAGCTGGTGAATGAGGCTGAAAGGGATTGAGAGGGGATCCAGAAATGTCTCTCAGGGCCCCTCCAGCCCCAGGCCTTGTCCCCCTCTCCCTCCTGGAGTTGCTGAGCTTGGATGTCCCTTGAAAGTCGTACAGTTTGCTTCCTCCCGTCTGCCCTCCCCTTGCCCAGCCGGGCCAGCGTTCCTGGGAGGCCGTGTGTGCCTGGGGCTCCTTCTGTGGCCAACTCAGCCCCTCAGACCGCCTCCGGGGCCAAAGTGAAGCTGGTGAGGCCCAGAGGCCAGGGACCTCTTTGAATAGGGAGGGGGGCGCAAAGGTGGAGAAGAGGAGGGAAAAAGGGGGGTTTGATCTGGTGATTTAATTCGCGTATGGTGTTCGGCTGCACCAAAATACACAACAAATGAGACCCAGCCTCTGACCTCTCAGCACTCGAGTTCAAAATGGTCATTGGTAACCTAGACACAAGAGCAGGAGACCGTATAGCCGACCACACCAGCAACTACCTTTTGAAGTGAGAGGAAAGCTAGTTATCATGAGTTGGAGTATAGAAAAGTGTGTTGATTTTTTTTTCTTTTGCCGAGGAAGATTCGCCCTGAGCTAATATCTGTGCCAGTCTTCCTCTATTTTTCAGTATGTGGGCTGCCAGCACAGCATGGCCGCTAACAGAGCAGTGTAGTTCCATGGCCTGGGAACTGAACTGGGGCCGCCAAAGTGGAGTGTGCTGGACTTAACCACTAGGCCACTGTGGCTGGCCCTCTGTGTTGACTTTTTTTAATTAGAGGGAAGCCTCTTTACCTAAGAGTCCAAAAAGCAAATCTGATCATTTTATCCCCTTGCCTAATATCATCCTCTGGTTCCTCAGAGCAAAAGGCCCCAAACCTCAGCTCTGCCTGCCTTTGCAGTGTCATCTCCTGATGCTCCTACCTTGCCCCTGACATCCTACCTGATTCCAACTACCTGCCGTTCCCAACATACCATGCCGGCTACACCTGTCACCTTCCCCATCCTCTTCTCCTTCTGGAATGTCTTACCTTCGTTCTCAGCCTGTTGAGCTTCCACATAGCCTCCAAGACCAATCGACTCACAGGTGAAGATTTCCTTGCTCTTTGCCCTCCATTCTGAGTTAGTCACTTCTTCTTGACCTTCACTTCCCATCCTTTAATGGTCAATTCCACATCACATCATCTTTATATGGTGCCCAGCACACAGTGGTCCTCAATATATTCCTACCCACGCAGTCCCTCCTCACATGGACCCCAAGCAAATGCAAAGCCCTCCCTGGTGACCCTAGTCAGCTCCCCTCGACTGCCTAAAACAAGTGCCCTATTTCCTTCATTCTAAGACTCACTTTAAAAAAAACACTTGAGGGCACCTTAATTAAGGCGTGTCATATAACCTACATGTATATTTAGTGTGACAGTGCCCCCCCCAAATTGCTATTACATTGATGACATTTCTTATAATTCATGTCATCTTAGAATCAAGGAAACTCTTTAGTTCAAACTTTACCCTCTTACTCATAGCTCTCAACCCTCCTTTTCCAAGTAATTTTAGCAGGATTAGTATCATCCTGTTTCTCAGCCAAAAAGAGAGCTCTCAGAAACTCCTTCAAGTTCTTGCTGCTATCTGCACCTGTTCTCTGTGTCCCACAACTTCCCACTCTTTCTCTGCTCTAAGTGCATTGGGTTCAAAATCCTGGCTCTGGGCGGGATTTGATCATGGGCAAGATGGAGTGTCCTCATCTGAAAATGTGAGTGAATAGTATCTACCTCAGAGGTGCCAAGAAATTAAATAAAATAATCCATGTAAAGTTCCCAGGACCTGGTACATTAGGTATATTCTCTTCCTGTTGCTGCTGTAGCCAATTCCCACAAACTTAATGGCTTAAAACAACACACATTTACTGTCTTACAGTTCTGTAGGTTAGAAATCCCACACAGTGCTCACTGAGCTAAGTCCAGAGTGTCAGCAAGGTTGTGTTCCTTCCTGGAGGCTCTAGGGGAGAATCTGTTTACTTGTCTTTTCCAGCTTCTAGAGGCCACCAACTTTCCTTGGCTCATGGCCCCTTCCTCCAGGCAGCAACTTGGGCCAAATCCTTCTCATGCTGCCATCTTTCTGGTTCTTTGACTCTGGCTTTCCTGCCTCCCTCTGCCGCTCGTAAGGGCCCTTGTGATTATATTGGGTTCTCTGGATAATCCAGGGTAACTTCTCCGTCTCAAGGTCCATACCTTTAATCACATCTGCAAAGTCCCTTTTGTCATATAAGGTAACATATTCCTAACAGGTTCGGGGGATTAGGACATGGATGTCTTTGGGGGGCCATTATTCTGCCTACCAAATTATATAAAATCTCAATAAATGAAAACTCCTTCATGTCTGCTGGCTCTTTCCCCTCAGTGTACGTTCTCTCATCAATAAAATAAAATGAAATGAAATAAAACAAAACCAAAATAAAATAAAACTCCGTTCCAGTCTATGCCTCCCCTTTAGCTATTTCTATCAGACAGCCTAACTTTCCCCTTCTACAGCCACATTTCTGGAAAGAGATGCCTACACACAATTGTCTCTGCTTCCTTGACCCACTGCAACCCAGTTTCTATCCCCATGGCTGCACTAAAAATTTCATGGAGAATGTCATCAATAACACCTCTGTTGCTAAGTCTAGTGGACAACCTCGAGCCTCAGTTTTACTTGACTCTGTAGCATTTGACATTGTTGATCATGTCCTTTAAAGATTGTTTTTGAACCTAAAACTACTCTAAGAAATAGTTTATTAATTTACAAAAATAGACACAATAAGACAGACAAAAACAATTATTTTTGAATACATAATACATTTACATGTTTCAAAAATCAAAAGAATACTGACTTTTTCCTTACCACCCCATTTCCTCTTACTCCCTATAAGTGACTGGTTTTTATTAGTTTCTTGTATATCCTTTATGCAAATACAAACAAGTCAAATACAAACAACTATGACTATTGTGATATTGTGATTTATCATAAGAAATATATATTTTGTTTTTTTCCACTGTTCCTGGCACAGAGCTCCTAAAATCTTTGGAGTTTCCTAGGTAAGGAGAATGATAAAGGCATCTTTTGTTATGTTAATGAGGCGACGTTTGGAAAGCCCCTAGGTAACCTAAGGATGGGTGCTGGTTGCCAGGAGTACCAACCATATGGTTAGAGGGTTGGAACTTTCGGTCTCACCCCTCAACCTCTGGGGAAGGGAGAGGGGCTCAAGATTGAGTTCAATCATCAATGGCCAATGACCAATGATTTAATCAGTCGTGCTTATGTAATGTTTGTTGTTGTTAGTGTCATTGAGTCAATTCTGACTCCTAGTGACTGTGTGTACAGCAGAGCTGAACACTACCTGGTCTTTTTTTGCTCCATCCTCTCACCTTCCAGCGCTATATCAGACATATGCTTTGTTGCTATTCATAGGGTTTTCATGGCCAATTTTTTCCTATGTGGGTGGCCAGGTCCTTATTCCTAGTCTGTCTTAGTTTGGAAGACTCCCCTGAAACCTCTCTACCATGGGGTACCCTGGTGGTATTTGAAATACCAGTGGCATAGCTTTCAGCATCACAGCAACACACAGCCGCCACAGTATGACAACCAACAGACAGGTGGTGTGGTTCCCTGACCAGGAAATGAACCCGGGCCATGACAGTGAGAGTGCCAAATCTTAATCACTAGACCACCAGGGCTGGTACGTATGTAATGAAGCCTCCAGAGAAATCCCCAAAGGAGCGAGTTTGGAGGGCTTCTGGTTGGTGAACATGTGGAGATTTGAGGCGAGTGGCAAGCTCAGAGAGAGCACGGAAGCTCCACGCTCTTTCCCCATACCTTGTCCTATGTATCTCTTCATCTGGCTGTTGATTCCTAGCTTTTAATATCCTTTGTAATTAATCACTAGTCTAGTGAGTAAGCAGGTTTCCTGAGTTCTACAAGTTGATCTTGAAAATTAACCAAACCCAAGGAGGGGGTTTTAAGAACCTCTGCTTTACAGCCAGTCGGTCAGAAGCAAAGGTAACAACCTGGCCTGATTGCCATCTGAAGTGGAGGACAGTTTTGTGGGACTGAGCCCTTAACCTATGGAATCTGATGCTATCTCTGGGTAGATGGTGTCAGAAATGAGTTGAATTCTAGGACACCCAGCTGGTGTTGGAGCATTGCTTAGTGGTGTGGCGAAAAACCCCCACGTTGGAACTAGGTGCAGAACACTTAGACGGTTTCTGATTTCCAGTCTGCTGCATTACCAGAAATGTACGTCACTGTGACACAATATCTTCCTATTAAACTGGCAAATATTTATCAAGGGCATGTGTGAGAGTGAGGGAAGAACTCCTACATGCTACTGATGGGAGTCTAAAATGGTACCTCAATTCCTGGGGGAATTTGGCAATAGTTATCAAAAGTATGAACACTTTTGCACGCCTTTTGTCCCAGTAATTCCATTTCTAGGAATTTATCCTATTGAAATCATCATGGATGTGTGCAAAGTTTCAGCTACAAGGCTGTTTGTCATAGCACAGCACTTCCAAAAGTTGTAAATTGTTTAAATATTCCAAGCAAGGCAAAAAACAATAAAAAAACAAGGAAGAAAGGGAAGCACTTACGTCAGGAAATGAAAACTTTCTGAGAAATCTCCAGCAAACAAATGCTGAAGGCTCCTTGGTCAGACCACACCTCCTGGCCTTCCCTAGCTGTAAGGGAAACTGAGAAGTGTAGAATTTTTATTGGGTACAAAGCTAAGGTTTTCTTAGTAAGAAAGAAGGGAGGAATGGACACCGTGGTGTCTGTCTATCTGTCCATCGTCTATCTATCCATCCATCCATCTATCCATCTACCCATCTACCCGTCTATCCATCCATGGATCTATCCATTATCTATCTATCTATCTATCTATCTATCTATCTATCTATCTATCTATCTATCTAATCTATCTACATCTGGAAGGATAGACATCGAGTTCTTTTGATGGTTATTTCTAGTGGGTAGAATTTTAAAGAAAAGTTTTACTTTCTTGTTTTTGCATATTTGATATTCCAAATTTATTTTCAGTGAAGCTGTATTATATTTACTTTAAAAAGTAGTTTAAAGGAGGTTACAGTTGTTAAGGATGGGATGGCACGTGGTGGGGTGGATAGGACCAAAAGCAGTTGTGGTACCAGTGAAGCTGTGAGAAGCATGGAACCAAAACATCTCGGAAGTGGGGGACCAGAAAAGTTTATGGAGACACAGCAACTGCAGTTTGTGGGGAATTATGGCTGTGTTGCTGGGTTGTTTCCTTGGCTTTTAATTCAGGGAGAGTCAAAATATTGCCTACAACCTATCTGAAATTTATAGGGCAGGAGGTTGGACTCTGCAGCCCCTACAGACAGCCTATGAAGATGGATATCTTGATTAGGTATAGATTTTGCTAACAACCAGGTAGCTCTTTGACACTGTGTCTGCCTTCTTGTTCCAGCTCTTTGGTTGGCTCACAATTTTCCAAGACCTTCAGATGCTGTATCCAGCCTCAGAAGGCACACCAGACTGTGTGTCTTTCCCAAGAGGAGTAGGCCATATGGCTGTTAGCATTGTGGCAGCTGCTTGGTCTTGAGACCCTGGCCGCAGAAGCATGCACACAATGTACTGGGAACTTCAGAGAGGCACGATTCATCCCGTTTCCCTGGGATTAGGTGGATGATGATGACAACCATTTACTGAGAGTTTACTCTATTTTCTCACTCAGTCCTTAAAACCACTTCACCATGTGGGTACTTATAAATAGGAAAACCAAGGCTCAGAAAGGTTAAGTAACTTGACTACGATCACACAGCTAGGACAGTAGGAGAGGAGGGAGCCTGGTTCTCGAGTCTATATTCGTAAACATTATGTTGTTCTACTCTTAGGGTGACTCACCATATGGTTTGCTCCAGACTGTCCTGGTTTTAGCATTTAAAGCCCCACATCCTGAGGAGCTCCTCAGTCCCAGGCAAACCCAGGTGGTTGGTCACCCCAGCTGCTCTCCTTTCTCTCCTCCCCTCCAGATCCTGTCATAGTTTAAAGGCTGCCTCAGGTCTCCCCTCTTCTCTGAAGGCCTTCCTGACCTCTCCTCCTCCCTGTGGGAGCTCCTCTGGCATTTACGGTTCTCTTCCCAATGAGCACTCAGCAGGAGGTGTGTTCTTCACAGGTGGATGCCTTCAATGCTCCTGGGCTGCCACTGTGCATTTTCCATGGCGCCTAGGGCAACAATGGGCACATGATTAGTACTTAGGGAAAAAGTCCTAGGGGAGTTAATGAGTGAATGGATTATTAGCATCACCTAGAGCAAATATTTACAGTGTATTTATTATGAGTCAGGGATTGTTAGGTGCTGTGGGAAACAATAAGTGAGTTTAATTAAATAAATAACTGAGTAATGAGAATAACTGAATTGCACTCTGAGGTAGAGCACTGTGCTGCCAGTGATGTCAACAAAGGTGAGTCAGAGGATACTGCGTCCCAGGCGTGACGGTTGTAATAACAGATGTGGTAGCTACAACAGCAGCACCACTCTGCTTCATAGGTCCTGTAGTTTACAAATCTTCTCACTCACGTGATCTCATTCCTCTGCCTCCCAGCAGGCATGTAAGATAAGCAGAGGAGACACACAAAGCCCCATTTTACAGGCAAGGAAAGTGAGGCAGAAAGGCCCCACAACCAGAGTGGGGGTACTAGGCCACATCCAGACCACTGCTGTGTTTTGTGGTCTGCATAACTTTCTAAAAAGTTAAATTAAATGACAACATTTAAAGACTGGGAGGTTTCACATAAAAATCCAGATTTCCGGTTCCTCTTGATAAAATGGAAGATGTGATATGATTGGGTGCTTGATAATGGTCATAACTTTAGATGAGCGTTCGTTCTCCAGTTCTTTCGTTTCCAGGACCTTCCTGGCCTATGTTACCTGAGGCATCAAAACAAAGAGACCAGACAGTAAAGAAAATATCTCCAGTGGAAGAGGGAGTGTGGTTATGAGTAGCCTTAGGACCTCAAGAGATGTCCTGTGTTCCAGAGGATGAAGCACACACATAGGAGGAATGCCACAGCTACCAAGGCCGTCTGCATACCCCTTGCTCCTTCAGGAATCTCGATGTTGTCCTTGACTTCTCCCTCTCCATCATCATTGTCTCCCTCCCCCGCCTAATCAGTCAAGTCTCAAACCAAACTTTTGATTTTTTCCCAATTAACCTTTTCCTTCAGCAAAGGGCAACTCCATTCTTACAGTTGTTCAGGCCAAAAACTTTGGAGTCATTCCTGACTCTCTCAAACGTCACCTCAACAAACCTTGGCTCTGCCTTGGAAATATATCCTGAAACTGCCTGCTTCTACTACCCCAGAGCAGACCACCATCAGCTCTTGCTTGGAACTCTGTAGTAGTCTCCTAATTGTTCCTTCTGCTTTCACCGCTACCCTGCTGCTGTCTGTTCCCAAAAGCTGCCACAGAGGGATTCTGTTAAAACAGAGATCGTGTGCCTCTGCTCAAAAGCCTCTATAGTTTGCCAGTGGAGTACATCCATTGTCTTGAATGTGGCGTCTGGCTACTCTACCCTCATCTCCACCTTTCTCCTCCACATTCATTCTGTTCCAGCTGTTGACAAAAATCTCTGGCAAACAGGAATTTTGTCAAAGGAAAGCTTTGTTGCATTTGTGTGAACTGTTTGCAGACCAGGGAGACTCAGCGTTTGGGGCAAACGGAGAGTACACTCTGAAGAGCAGGAGGCCCGTTGAGGGTTTCAAAGGCCAAAACCACAGGAGCCACAGGAGCATTGTAGCAGTTCCTCTACCAGCTTATCCTCACGAGGAAAGCGTTGTCTTGTGCCGGTTGGTTGCTGGGTAAAGGTGAGGCTCTCTGAGCGACCTAGATACAGAAGGACACATTTGATGACAAGTACAGCTTGAAGTTTTTCCGAGAACAGAATATGTGACTGCAACTCAGTCCCGTTATGGCCATTGACCCTGTTTTGTTTTTATGTCCCACTTAGCTACACAGAGTCCATTTTGTTTCTCTGGCTTATTCTGTTTTGAGGGGCTTCTGATTTTATCTCATTGCACACAGCCATACTGCCTTCCATCTCCACCCCACTGATCTTTAGTACAAGTGATTACTGCCTGAGGTCTTTGTACTTGCTAGTGGTTTCAGTTATCTAAGCCTGCGTAACAGATGACCCCAAAACTTAGTGTCTTAAAACAATATCATCTATTATCTCTTATGGTTTCTGTGGGATGAGAAACCAGGAGCATCTTAGCTGGGTGGTTTTGGTTCACGATATTTCAGGTTGGCAGGGGCCAAGTCATCCGAGGCTTGAATAGGATGGGGGATCTACTTCCAAGGGGGCTCATCCACAGGGCTGGCAACTTAGTGCTGGCTATTGGAGGAGCCCTCAGTTCCTCGCCACGTGGACCTCTCCATGGGATTGCAGTAGGATGTCTTGAGGACATGAAGGTTGGATTCGCTTGAGTACAAGAGCCAAGAGATCAAGGTGGAAGCTGCAATGCCTTTTATGACTTAGCCCATAAAGTCACACACCATCACTTCTGATGTATTCAGTGGCCCCAGAGAGCTACACAGAGGTGCAAAACCAGGAGGCAGGGATCACTGGGGCCATCTCAGAGACTCACCACCAGTCTCTCTGCCTGGGGTACTCTTCCTTCAGTAAATGCAGGACTAACTTTTATGCTTCCTTAAGATCTTTGCTCAAATGGTCCTCATCAGAGAGGCCTTCACAGACCACCCCTCATAAAATAACACCGCTATCCTCATGACATTCTTTCCTGCTTCACTTTTCTTCGTAGCACTTATTATACCTGAAATGTTGTATATTTCTTCATTTATTTTCTGTCTCCCTCCAGTAAAATGAATCCCCAGCTTTTAGACCAGTGTCTGGTGCATAGAAGGTCCTCAATATTTTTCAAATTAACGAATAGCCTATATGCACTAAATGTTTGTTGAAAGAATGAGATCTTACCTCTTTAAATATACCTCATCCTATCATATCAAGGGCACCTAATATCAACATGATTTAGCACTGTTGATATTGACCTTGATCACCTGGCCCAGGTGGGTTTGCCAGGTTTCTCCACTGCAAAGTTACCGGGCTTTCCCCCTTTTCCATTCTGTACTCATTGGAAGGAAGTGACCACGTGCAGCTCAAATGTAAGGGGTGGGGAGTTATGCTCCACCTCCCTGAGGATGAGGTATCTGCATAATTTATTTGGAATTCTTATGCAGAGATTTCCCTCTTTTCTCTCATTTATTAACTTATTCAATCATTTCTTTTGTATCAGCGTGGTCTCATGGATATCTATTTTATACTTTGTGTTATAATCCAATCCTACTTTATTTTGTTGCTCAAATTGTTCCAGCTTTGGCCATTGGGAGTGCTTTCAGTTGGCTTCTGTACACTTTGGACATATCCCCATCAATGCGTACGGGTTCTTTTCTTTTGAGCACTTCCTTATTTTCTGGCACTACAAGATGCTCCAGGCTCATCCTGTATATTTCTTGCCCCAGTCTTAATGTCTCTAAAGAGCCCTGGTTCCTTTTATTGGAGCATGGTATTAGAAACCAAGATCTGTAAATGTACTTCAAATACTTCCACTTCTCACCATTTCCTCAGCTATTACCCTAGTCTAGGCCACCACCTCCCTCAGTGACAACCTGACAACTACCTATGGCATACTGCTTCTACATTTTCTCTATTTCCTCCCCATCCATTCTTCCTGCTGCAGCAGAGGCATCGTTCTAAGTGATAAACCTGATCATGTCAACATTTTAATGGACACCATTGCTCTCAGGTTAAAGTTCAAACTCTTATGCACAGTGTAAAATATCCTTCTTGACCTGAACCATGCCCACCCCTCCAGCATTATATTTGCCCGTTACCCCAACTTGGAGGCCGCACACCAGCCACGCTGAACTTTCCTTTATTTCTGTGTCTTTACATACATCCATACAGGACTTTAGCACCACTGAGAGACAAACTCTTAGCCTAATGATTGTTTGGTACTATGTTAAAATGTCTCTTTCTCCTTTCTTTTGTTTGGAGTTGAAATATCCAAGGCCCCTTTTGATATAAAAAGTAAATATTTTGTCTTTTCCCTTGGCTCCTGGCACACAGCTCCTAAATCCCTTGGAATTTCTTGGGTAATAGGATTGTCTTTTGTTATAATGAGGCCACTTTTGGTGGGCCTCTAGATAGCTTCAGAATGGGGGCTGGTCACCAGAAAGACCAGGCATGATTAGAAGGTTCAAACTTTAAGCCCCACCTCCCAGCCTCCAGGGATGGGAGAGGGGCTGGAGATTGAGTTAATCACGGATGGCCAATGATGTAACCAATCATGCCTGTGAAATGGAATTTCCATTAAAACCCCTAAACAATGAGATTTGAAGGGCTTCCAGGTTGGTGAACACATTGAGGTGCCTGGAGGGTGACCTGCCTGGAGAGGCATGGAAGCTCCATGCACCACCCCCTACCTTGTCTTAAGTATCTCTTCTATTTGGCTGTTCCTGAGTTGTATCCTTTGTAATAAACAGGTAATCTAGTAAGCAAAGTGTTTTCCTGAGTTCTGTGAGCTGTTCAAGCAAATTATTTGAACTGAGGAGAGGGTCACAGAAACTCTTGATTATAGCTGGTCAATCAGAAGTACAGCTGCAAGTGGCCTCTGAAGTGGGGCAGCCTTGTGGGACTGAGCCCTTCGCCTGTGGTGTCTGCACCAACTACTACAGTTAGTGTCAGAATTGAATTGAATTATAGGACATCCAGCTGCTGTCTGGAGAGTTGGAGAATTGGCTGGTGTGGGGAAAACTCCCACATATTTGGTGTCAGAAGTGTTGAAAGTAAAAACAATTCACCCCTCCTCTGCTAATCTAGCTTACTGTGAGCCAAACTCTGTGCTATGCTCTAGAAATGTGTGTGTGCATGTGTGTGCAGGTGCATACGTGTGAGCGTGTGTGCGCATGTGTGTGCACGTGTGATGGGGATGGAGCTGAGCTGGTCTTGCCTTTTACTGCCCTGTACTGTGTTTACCTGCCTCCCCAGGTAGACCGCGTATCTCCTGAAGGCTGGCACTGTACATCCTTGTGGTCTCAGCACCTGGGCACACACTTGCAACACAGCAGATGCTCAAGTATTTGTTACTTAAATTATTAACAGGATGAACAACTAAACAAAAAAAATGAATAAATGTAAGTCTGGGTAAATGAATGAGTGGACGAATTGGTTATACCTTTCTCATTTGCCCTCAAGGACAGTAGGTTGATATTTTGATGATGTTGATATTTTGAACACTGCATTGAACTGAACTGAATTTTGAACACTTGTCAGCAGTCCCCTGGGGCCAGGAATGGTCTTCATGCGTTGGTGAACATCAACTCCCCTTTATCCACAGCACACCGGTGGGAGGAAAGAGGGCGTGCAGCGTGTGTGTGTGAGAAGGCTGCCTTAAGCTCATGCTGGGGGAGCCTCTTGGGAAAGTGAGGTTTTCTTTGTGCTTGAAGTCCTGAGAGTACCTGAAAAGGCCATACAACCAGTCAAGCCTCAGACGCTTATTTCTGGCTCAGCTAGCCAGAAATGGAAGGCCTGGGTGGGACTTGGAGGAGGTGAGACTGTAAACACTGCTGGGATTTGAATAGGTGGAAAACAGGGTGAGGGAGGCTGTGGGAGAGGGTGGAGTGCACCCTGGGCAGGGGCCAGGAAGGAGTGTGGCCTGAGGAGTGGAGTGAGCAGCAAGGCGGGGACATGTCTTGGGCTCTGATGATGAAGGGCCTTGAATGCCAGGGTGAGGAGCTGAAGTTTTTCCTACAGAGAATTCTTTCAAAACAGATAATCAACAAAAAAATATACCATTTTTTTAATTACAAAGTAATGAATGTTAATTATATAAATATTGAAAAATATAGAAAAGAATAAAGACAAAGAATCACAAGCCAGCACATCATCCAGAGAAAGCAATTGCTAACATTTTTAATGAATTTCCCTCCAATAATTTTTAGTTGCAGTCATAGGTGTATGGCTTTATACTTGTTTTTTAAATGTAATTAATATATTGTGAGCATTTCTCCATGAAGGAAACAGTCTTTAAAACATGACTTTTAATAGCTACTTAGTATTCCATCTGTAATTTATTTAATAATTCCCTACTAGTGGTTATCTGACGTCAAGTTTTGAAAACATAAATAATGCCTTGGTGGCATTCTTGTATATACATATTTATGTGCATCTGTGATTATTTATTAAGAATAAATTTCTAAAAGCAGAATTACTAGGTCAAAAGTTCTGCTGATTTCAAAAGCCTTTGGTGTCCTGTGTCCTAGGGAATGACTCGAAGTTTTTGAGGAGAAGAGTAATCTGGGAAAGGTCTGTTCTTTCCACTTTTGCTGATCACTTTCAACTTCTTTGTGGAAGACAATCCCTGGGTCTCCTGCCTGGCCTACACTCCTTTTTGGAGAGTGACCCAGTGTCCACAGTCCTCTTCATGTTCCTGCCACATACGTCCCCTTCCCCATCCTCCCCATCCCCAGCCATGACCTGTAGGGCTTGGAAGTTGATCAGTGCTTGATGAGGGCTGAGGTCACAGAGAACTGAGGCTGGGATGGGGGTGCCATGTGCTTGCTGAACAGAGCTTCCCCAGCCCCTTGATGAGATCCAGCCAACACTCACCCCACTTCCTGGGGATGTCTGACGCCCTCCCCACAATTGCTGTGAATCCCTGGGCTTATGTGTCCTTGAGTCACTCTGGCCCTAACTTCCTGCTTCTTCTGAGCTTTCCAAATCTTTGTTTTTCTCTCCTCCTTCCCTTTGCCCTCTCAACACCCACTCCATCCCCTCAGGGGTGCTGAGTGTCTTGTTCTGGAAAATGTAACTGTCGATTCAGGGATTTATATGAGGGGAGTTTTATTACAGCGTCATACAGTGGATCAATTAAAATGGAATATTCCGGCCTTTAAAATCCCGCATCCCCACCCTCCACCCAATTCCATAGTTCCAGCCACCCACAGCACTGCTCAGCTACCACTCTCTCCCCACTCGTCTCCCCTGTTCAACTCTCTCCTTCTCATTCCACCCCACAGCTTCAGCCTACCCCAGATACTTTCCTGAGAGGAAGTTTGGTGCCAGCAGGTAACAGTTTTCCTCACCCCTGTGCCCTCTGTTCCGTGTAGGGTTTCACACAATACTGGACACAGCCTTGGGGCTCCATCCACAGGCTCCTCCTCTGAGGATCCCAGGACCAAGTCAGAGGAGAAGGGAGAGGAAACATTCAGGCCTGAAAGGAACAGTCAGCTTAGTGTGACACCCTGCCCCCAACATGGAAATCCTTCCAAAGAAGCTTCTTCCCTGCCTGGAATCTGAGGGCTCATGGGAATTGGCACAGAGTCA
The DNA here is from genome assembly GCF_057802395.1 of Ceratotherium simum simum. Classification (NCBI taxonomy): domain Eukaryota; kingdom Metazoa; phylum Chordata; class Mammalia; order Perissodactyla; family Rhinocerotidae; genus Ceratotherium; species Ceratotherium simum. The sequence goes on from NC_141913.1 coordinate 38,635,425, forward strand.
CTGTCCCAGTAAAGGATGTTTATGGGCTGGCTTGAGATACAAGGACGTATCTCTCCTCTTTACCTCACAGGGGTATTGAGGGGTCAAATGACATAATAGATAAGAAAGTGCCTTATAAGACACAAATATAAGGGCTTGTTATAAGATGGTTTTTATTGGAAATGTAATCTGAGTTCCAAACGACCGCTTTCAAATGCACTCTTGGACCATAATTATAGTGGACATCTGTTGTTTTTGTTCTGCCCAATGGCTCTTTTCCCTTCTTCTGCTAACAATACCGCCCACTCCTCTTCCTCTGGGGAAGTGTGCCTCCTCGACTCCAAACTTGTAATGCTGCCATTACATTAGTCCACTGCCAGGTCATGGAGATGGACATGTGACCCAGGGATGGCCAATCACATTAACCCTCCCACCACCATCACCAATGATTGATCCATGGGATCCATGATCAAAGTCCGGCCAATCACTGTTCTACCTTGAGATTTTGACATACTGAAGTATCGAGAAAGGACTTTTCCTTCCTCTAGGGGCTGCTGAGTAGGGGTGACATGAGCTGTTGACAGTCTTGTCTTGCCCCTGTCCTGCCTCCCATGGCCACTTAGAGGAAGCCTTCTGCAGTAGGAAAAAGTAAAGCCAAGCTGGGGGTTGACCCTGGGAAGCCTGGTCAAGAGTAGGAGAGAGGCCCCTAGTGCATCATCGGAGCCCCTGGTCTCTGTCCCTGAGACAGCCACCGTCCCTGTGCCTTCCTGTCTCCTGAGAAACACATCCCCTTTTTTCCTTCTGCTACAGCAGACTTTTTGTCTCTGAAAGAATCCCAACCAACACAAGTTAACCCACTTGTGAGCTGAAGACGACTATTTATGAGTCTCCAACTATTTCATGTGTGAATATCTTCCTTCTCCAAAGAGATTTGAATTGTCTCATGACCAGGAGACTCAGGCTTGACACAGGGTTAGTCAGCAGATGATAAAGACATGGTTATCAAATTAAACTGAACTGAATTAGTGATCTTTACCAGCAAAGCCTGTATCTGCCTTCCAGCCTTTTCAGAACACATTGAAATACAAACGTCATATATAATAGATGCTAAGTATATGCAGTTGGATGAGCCAACGAACACGTTCTTAATTAAATTAAGGAAAACTGAGTGTTCATTCACTTTTGTCTCTAACTAGAGGCAATTCTGTTCATTACACAGACACAGGAAGCAAGGCCTGTATATTGTGGGGAGGAGGTGAGGGGAATTGGAACTTCTTTTTCTGTTCTGGGATCTTGTTTTGAACATTGCTTAAAAATACTGGGTCTTATCCAGATACCGACAACCATTTCTTGCCAAAGAGATTTCTGCCAAGACAAAGTATGAACTGTAGATGGACCAGTTGAATGGAATCTGGGGTCTGAACACACACAGGGGATGGCGGAGGACTGTGATTTCTGCGTGGGGGTGGGGGCACCAGCTGGCAGGCAGCCCAGCACAGCTCATTTTTAGAAAAATCAAAACAAAACACCACCATCAACAACATAACGTGATTTTCAGAAACAAAGTGTAGCAAGGAGTAGGAAGAGAGTAGGATGACGCTTAGGAATTTTAGATTGCTTCACTCTATTAGCAAAGATTAAATAAATACATTTCCATTAAAATAAGGCTTTATTAACCTAAATTTATGTGTCTGTTGAAAGTTAATAAAATGTTATCACAATAGGCATGTGAATAAGGATTCTCATGTCACAGAGGCTGCGGAGGCCCCTCTGCTCGCCGGACAAGACCTCGGGCTTCCTAGCTCACTCCAGGTCTGAGCGAGAGCTCGTGAGCTGGTGGCAGTGGTGGCAGAGAAGGGAGACAGAATTTTGGAATATGCATCACTCTGAGGCTGCAGTTCTGGCTCTCATCACTTGCCTGCCCAGCGACCTTGTTCTCCATTTTCCTCATCTGCAAAGTGCCCTGTTCGCTTTACAGCAATGTTTTGAAGATCAGATGAAATAGTGGATGATAAGATATTTTGAAAACTGTAAATAGCTATAGAAATGTAAGATCTAGTCAGGAATAGGGGACATAAACCCTAAGAAGAAAAACTACAAAGTCTAAAATAATAAGAAATGAAAGCCAGGGTCTGGATGAGAGAAAAGGACTTTAGAGGACCAATATTGCACACCCAGGAAGATGCTGATTTTTGCCCACCTGCTGGAATATGGTTGTTACTAGGATCCAGGCAGTGTGCTGCAAGGGTTAATGGCCTGGACAGACCCTAGACCCACACTGCCTGGTTCATTCCCCAGCTTTACCTCTTATCAGCCATGTCTTTGGATAGGACACTTAGCCTCTCTTTGCCTCAATTCCCTTATCTGTGAAATGAGCATAACTACACTCATCCCAGAGGAGAGTTGTGAGAAGTAAGGGAATTCATTCATGTAAACTATTTGAGACAGTGTCTGGTACCTAATAAGTGCTCGATAAATGGGCTGTCATTCTTATCTGGAGTACTAGTCCTGGCCTTACTAATAACTACCTGTGTGATCTTAGGCAAATTATTCAACTTTTCTGTAATAAGATGATGTGTTGGACTCCTAGTCCAGCAGGGCTCTCAACATTGGCACTATTGACATTTTGGGCCAGATGACACTTTGCTGCGGGTGGTGGTCCTGTGCATCGTGGGATGTTTGGCAGCACACCTCACCTCTGCCCTCTAGATGCAGGGGGCAAAATTGCCCTTGGTTGAGAACACTGGACCAGAAGTAGAGCTCTTAGGTTAGAAATCTGTAGACCTTGAGGGTCCCAAAGATGAGTTGGGAGGTCTATGGTTCTCCTGAAATTGTATGTGAACTTGTGCGTGCATGTGTGTGTGTGTGTGTGTGTGTGTGTGAGATGTACATGTGAGTAAACTCATATGCATTTTTCTCAGGAGAGACCCCCAGTTTTTATCAGCATCTCAAGGCAGTCTGTGACCCAAAAGAAGTCTAAACCACTGGTCCTGAGCTCTTCTAGCTCTCACGTAATGCTAGTCTATGCTCTGGGAGGAAAGGTATTTTTAAGATGAGCACCAAGTTCTTCCTGGTCATTGTGGGAAGCTCCCTGGTCTTTCTTTTTCAGCCTTTCTGATAACCCTTCTGCCTCCAATCCCCCTTCCTTCTCCACAGAGCCTCTCCCTTCTCTCCCATGTTGGTGACTTGAAGGGCTCCTAACAGCCAGTTGCGCCGTGCCAGCTCTCTCTGTGCACCCTCTGAGCTGTGGTCACATGGCAATGGGTGGGTGGGTGGGAGGCAGGAGGAATATGGTTGGGGAGACATGGGACGAGGGGCATCGTAAGACTCTTCTTTCTGGGTACCCTCAGTCCTATGCTGGTTTTGAACATGCCCCTTCCTTGCTGGTGTTCTAGTCCTTGTTATCTTGAGCAGAGCCAGAGATGCCTGCAGCTCTTTGCCCAAGGTCATTCTGCTGAAGAGCTAATATTCATGCTGCTGCTGCGGTGGGGGACAAATCTCTCGTGTTCTGTGGTGGCAGCAGGGCTCAGCCCATATCTCTTCATACCACGTGATCATATTGAACACTCGTTAAGAACTTGGCTCTTAACCAAGGAAATCTGTTTCCCTTTCAAATTGAATCTGAACCTTCACTCACTCTAGATCAGGAGTGGAGAGAAGGGAAAGGAGGCCAAGACACCCAAAAGTTTTCTGATCAGGTCCTAGTTTAAATAGAAGAATGGGGAGCTGGATGAGAAAAGTAACTTCATTCAAACACTATCAGCTGGTGCCAGAGGCCCTCTAGGGAGCTAGAAATACAAAAGTACGCTGTTGGAATGTTTCAGCTCTCTGCTCCCAAGATGAGAACACAGATGGAAACACCTACCACTGTCAAATCCCTTTCCCTTCTCTTTCCTCCCACTTCTGCCTTAAGGGATGGATCAGAAAGATGGATTCCTCTCCAGTGTGAGTCTAAACCTGAAGTATTTGTGAGGCATCAAAGCTGAAGGACAGGTGTAGACTGGAAAACTAGCTTGGATATTTGTCCAAGTCAGCTGGCAACATGACTCACTGCACCCTCTGTGGCTTCAACAATCTGGCCTTCTCTCTCTATGGTGCACTTGGGTCACATGGGCAATCTGGATTTGCAAAAAGGATGAATAAGGGTGTGATTATTCACTTTACAAAGTAATCTTTACTCGTAGAAAAGGAGTCACTAAAATTTTTTTAAAGGCAAATTCCCTAAGTGAACATTTACAAGGATTTAATTGTCACCTAACTTTTCCAATTCACTTCATTCTTTACAATTTGAAGAGTCAGGCCACCTGTGGTTCCAACAGCATCACCATCCTCAACCAATACTCATCAAATGCCCAAGGGATTTTGAAATCTGCTCTTCTTCCACTCTTCTGGATGCATGTAATATATGCATAGCTCCTTACACAGGAGTAGCCAGGGAGCTGCGGGATGCTTGTCAGGCCCCCTTTCCACCTCTGAGAAATTAGGACAACCCGACTGAGCACTCTCAGAGAGGTTGTCAGGGTCAAAGGAGAACCTAGATGTAAAAAGACAGTTTTTTCATGGGGATGCTAAAAGTGTGGCTAGAACAATACAGAGACCAGATAGCATATTGTGTTAACTTGTCTGACAACCTCAACACTACAGAAGAGATGAAGGGAAAGAACAATCATTCTAGGGCAGCCAAAATAAGAATATTAAAGCTACCATTTACTGAATGTTTTTTATGTGTAAGTTGCTATACAGACATTACATAGATATGTAAATACATATTTCCATATTATAAGCTCTTTGCATATATTATTTCCCTTAATTCCCTTCCATGAACTAGTAATTATTATCACCATTTATAGGAGAGGAAATGAAGGCTTGAATCCAAGTTACAAATGAACCTTCCAGAGGCCACATGTACGGTTCATACAGTTACAGAAAAGCCCCTCACTCCCAGCCCGGCCTCCCTCAGGACCTGCTTCCGTGAGTCTCAGAAGTTGGGTTGTAAGATCTCCAGCCTGCAGCAAACCAGATGGTGGGTAAGTCCTGAGCAGGTGGGTTGCATGGTAAGGAGAGGAGATGGTGGACTGCGCAACAGTGGGGCAGCGGCAGCAGGTCTAGGAAAACAGGCCTAATCACCAAAACAGTAGAGTGATCTGGGCCAGTTGGCACAGCGGATGAGTCCTCCCGCATTCACTCATCAACCTTGTGGGCAGCCCTGTGTCACAGGCCTTGACTAGAATGCATGCTCAACAGGATGGCCTTTACTAACGAAGGATGGGCTAACTGATGCTGAACTCATTTCGTTAAAAAAGATGGGAAAGTGTGTGTGTTCATTGAGGAGAGTTTCCTGAAAGCTGGCTCGAACATAGAGGATACAGAAAGAATGAGGACTTGGGAGCAGGGGAGAGGAGAGGAGCACAGCAGGAGAAATGGCACAGCCACGCGAGTCGGGGAGGCACCTGAGATGAGCCTCAGGTTTTGCCAAGGGTTCTGACTATCCATCCCCCGCTCGCCTCACGGTGCTGCCTCTTCCAACTCCTGGATGACTTTGAGATGTGGGACCTTGGGCCATGATGTTTTCAGGGTAAGAGTGGTCCATTAGTCAACACTTGAGGCTTCCGTGGTTCAAACATGGGACCCTAAGATGTGCTCCCTCACTCTTCTCCAATAGCACTGCCCAGAGGAGTTCTACATCCAGGACAAGGCCAGCCCTACAGTCTGTGAACCGAGTGACTTATGGGACTAATAATAGGATTCTTGTGAGGACTAGATGAGGTGATACATGCAAAGATTTTAGCACGATGTCTGCCATGTAGTAAGCACCCAATAAAATAAGTGGTTATTATTTCCATCTGGGCTGAAGACTGTAGCACTTGAGACTATACCAAGCAGACACAGCTAATGTGACTGTGCCCATTTTACAAGTAAAGAAATCAGGTAAGCAGGAGGGAGTGTAGCATCCTGAAATCAGACCTAGGGAAGTAGGGGTGGCATCGTTTGAGGGAAGTAGGGGTGGCATCTTTTGATGCCAATGACTGGAAACCAAAGCTTATGTTTTCCAGAGATTAATGCCAAATCCTTGAATGAATCAGCTGTGTCTTCCTAATCTGGGGTCAGAATGGTACCATCATCATCCTTAGGTGGGATGGGAACATAGGGTGGCTGGGAACCCCAGGGCTTGAGGATCCAAGGGGAGATTGGTGGAATATGTGTCCCCTTTTGTCTTGTCCACAACTAGCCTGGACTTGACCTGAGATCCAGGAACGAAGGAGATCCTACTTTCTGTAACCAGCAGAGGCCTGAAGACTAACCGAAAAATTACACGGGGTACCAGGATTTGGGGTGAGTGAGACTTCCTATGGGAAAAGAGCAGTGCTTTTGAATTAAAATGGTGAATCAGAGGCTTTGGGAGCTCAGGAGCTCAGCTGACATTTTAGGAAAGCCACGACAACAAAACCCTGGGAGCCCTCCATGAAAACAGGAGTTAACTGTGAATTAGTCAGCGTTCTCCAGAGAAACGGGACCAATAGGATGTCTTTATCTATGTCTATTTCTTTCAATCTATCTATCTACTTATTGATTTATTTTAAGGAATTGGCTTATGCAATTGTGGAGGCTGGTGAGTCCAAAATCTGCAGGGCAGGCCAGCAGGCTGGAGACCCAGGGAAGAGTTGCACTCTGAGCACAAAGGCTGTCTGCTGACAGAATTCATTCTTGCCTGGAGAGGTCCATGCTTGTTCTATTAAGGTCCTCAACTGATTGGATGAGGCCCACCCACATTTTGAGGGTAATCTACTTTACTCAAATTCCACCAATTTAAATGTTAATTTCATCAAAAAAAAAAAAAAACTCTTTCATAGAAATACTCAGAATAACGTTTGACAAACTCTCTGGGCATTATGGCCCTGCTAAGTTGGCACATAAAATTAATCATCACAAACTGAAAATGCAAGGCTGAGACTGTTGGTTCATGGAAGGACTCTGTTGGCTGTGTAAGGCTTGAGAACATGAGAGTAGCCTCTGATGGACTTCCAGGCGACCTCGTGTCAAGGCTTTCATTGGGTGGGAGGTCGGAGCACATTTCCTGCATCAGACTTTAGTCTTTTAGCTCTTGCCTTTTCAAGTTCTTGTTCTTTCCTCTTGACTTAGGATGGTAAAGGAAACCTGAATTTGCTCAGTCAATTGTCTGTAAAGTTTCCATCTATTTCCAGAATTTGAAAGATACAGTCCTATTGAGATACCTTGGCCACTTGACGTCGAGGTATTTGGAACAGATTTTCTCTGCCAGTGCAACACTTGACAACCATTGTACGATAATTTTATGCTTATGTCTGGCCCGACTGTGAACAATGTAGTCAGTGTTGTGAATTCATGAATAGAAGCCCTGGTGCTCTCATTGCCCACTGCCCAGCTCCCAAGCATGGGAAAAGGCACCCTTCTTTGGCGCAGGCGTAGGGGAACAATTCTACTCACAGGGCTGAGGATGGAAAAATTGTCAATAGATGGCAACACCATACGAGCTCGGGAGGTTCTCATGACCTTATAACTCCTGAAACTGGGCTTGGAATGACCCACCAGTGTGGCCTGAGAGTCCTGGGGAGTGAGGCAGGCAATTTCAGAGTGGACAGGTTCCTGGCTAATCATAATGTCCCTCGAGAAGAGTAAGAGCTGCATGTAAGAGACACAGAGGTGATGAACACCTGATCCCTTCAAGAGCCAGTCACGTAGCCCCCAACGGTGTCAAGCTGATGGTTCCGCCAAACGGTCATTTCAATGAACATAGATACTAGCTTGGAGCTGAGTCCTTCAGTCTGGAGTCTGCCAGGCCATGAGAGGAACAACTCCTTTCCCACCAACCCCTTCACCAAAGCATACCAACCAGGCTTGGTCTGGCCTCTGGGAAGCCCTCCTTCAAGGCTGGTGTGGGGGGCAGGCCTGCCCACTGCACTGATGGGCAATCTCATCAGATCAGGCCTTTAGGGGGCAGGGCTATATTTCAAGAGTGATAGGGTGACCTGAGGACCAGGCGATTGTTGCAACAACATGCTGTGTGGAATGAGAGCGTGTACTGCACACCCCTCATGCTCACCTCCCTTTGTTTTCCTCTTCAAACCAGCATTCACGGTCCTGTAGTGTTACACTCTGAAGGCTGTTTTTTCATATGGAGCACGAGGGAAACAATTCTCCTCCCTGCACGCATCCTACAGGACAAAGATCTCGTGCATGCTTTGTAAATACTAGCACTATTGGCAATTAGTCAAGATAGTCCTTGGTTTTGAACATTGGTCAGACAAATTAGCTAATGAAATCTGCAAAAGAAAAGGAAGAGATTAGATATTTTTGTTTGAGGATAAGAACAGACTTGGCATTTGGCCAAGAGAAGGACACAGGCCTTCGGGTTGGTGTGCTTGATGCTAGGAAAATTATATATTGGTCATGAAATAAAACCGCTCTTTTGTTCTTGAAAAACGGCATGGTTTAAAGAATTTATCCAGGTCTACCTGGATTTATTCTCTTTTGTTTGAATTTGATCCTCTGATGCTGTTCAGTTCAATGAATTGAATTGTTGGATACCTGCCATTTGATGAGGACAAAAAGATAGAAAAGAGACTATGTTTTCTTTGTTTAAGGAGCTGGTAGAATTACAAGTGGTACCCAAGCGAAGCCATCAACAGCAACATAAGTGCCAGCTTGGATAATGCTGTTACTTATGTTATAGAAGTTATAAAAAAAGTGAGGGAGAGAGAAAGAGAAACTTGAAGCTGAAGGAGGGTTCATTGAAGAAGTGATTCTTGAGCTCGTCATTGAAAAACAGGCAGGACTTGGGTGGAGGAAAGGCATGTGCAAGATGCTCTGGGTTTAGCAAATAGTGCAAGCCAAAGAGTGGAGAGAGAGATGAAGCAGGCCCGGGTGGGCACCAAGGAGGAGAGGATCTGACCCAGGCCAGTGTATCTGGAGTCACACCAAGGACTTTATGGAGAGGCAGCAAAACTGAATGCTAAAAGTGGCATTTACGCCTGAGGTCATGTCGATATAAGTAATTAATTGAATAACTGAATATACGCAGGAGAAGAGACAAATCTCCCTTACAGAAGAATTCCAAACAATGTATGTTGATACTCCCACCTCCAAGAGGGGGACCTTAACCTACTCCTGTCCCTACCCCATGTGTAGACCAGACTTAGTGACTTGCTTCCAAAGGAAGGACAGAGCATAGAAAGGGGAAAATAGTAGGCTTACAGTGAGGAAATCTGGCTAACACCACCCTAACCAAGTGGTCAAGGTTGACATCACTGGTGATGTGGATGTCCTGTATCCCCTTATATTAGTCAGGGTTCTCCAGAGTAACAGAACCAATAGGAGATTAGATAGAGGATAGATAGATAGATAGATAAATAGATAGATTGAAGGAAGAGATTTATTACAGGAATTGGCTCACACGGTTATGAAGGCCGAGAAGTCCCACAATCTGCAAGCTAGAGAACTAGGAAAGCCAGTGGTAAAATTCATTTGGAGACAGAAGGCCTGAGAATCAGGGCCTGATGGTGTAAGTGTCAGTCTGAATCCAAAAGCCTGAGAACAAATCCAAAAGCCTGACGTCTGACAGCGGGAGAAGATGGGTGTCTCAGCTCCCGCAAAAAGCGAGTTTGCCCTTCCTCTGCCGTTTTGTTCTATTCAGTCCCTCAACAGATTGGATGATGCCCATCCACACTGGTGAGGGCCATGTGCTTTATTCAGTCTACTGATTCAGATGCTAATCTCTTCTGGAAACACACTCACAGACACACCCAGAAATAATGTTTTACCAGCAATCAGGGATCCCTTAGCCCAGTCAACCTGACATATAAAATTAACCATCACACCCGACACGATATGAGAAGGACACTTCGCTTCTATCAAATGCTTTTCTAAAAGCCTGTAACCCCAGTCTAATCACGAAAAAACATCAGACAGTCCCAAACTGAGGAACATTCTGCAGAACACCTGACTGGAACTCAAGACCATCAAGGTCATGAGAAACAGGAAAGTCTGAGAAATTGTCACAGCCCAGAGGAGACTAAGGGGACATGACAACTAAATGCAATGTGGGATCCTGGATTGGGTCCTGGAACACAGGAAAAAGAATGTTAATGGAAAAACTGGTGGATTCCAAACAAAATCTGGAGTTTAGTGTATAGCAATGTACCAGTGTTAGTTTCTTCTTTTTGACAAATGTATCGATGGAAGATGATAACATTAGGGAAAACTAAAACTGGATGAGGAGTGTGTGGGAACTCTCTGTATTCTCTTTGTGACTCTTCTGTAAGTTGAACACAATTCCAAAATAAAAAGTTTATTAAGAAAAACAGAGCATTTACATAGAGCTAAGGTTTTGGAACTTTCTGGGTTGGCAGGCTTTTTCCCATTCACGTGATGACGGACAGGATCATTGTGTTTGTGGTATCCATTGGTTGAGAGAATGCAGACCAGCGAAAAGCTGCTCATATAGTGCAATGGTTCAGAGCCCACATGCTGTGATCAAATCCCGCCTCTGCCACTTACTAGCTGTGTGGCCTTGGGCAAGTTACTCAGCCTCTCTGTGTCTCAGTTTCCTCATAAGTAAAATAGGGATAATAATAATAACTGAACTTTTTTCCAAGGCTATTGTGAGGATTAAGTGAGTTGATACATGTAAAATGCTTAGGACAGATCCTGGCAAAGAGTAAATGCTACATAAATATTCATTGTTACCACCAAAAAGTCACTCATGTTTTTAAATGAATTCACCTTTTGATCACAGCAATATCTACATACATTTAAAATACATGTATGAGACATACTATTTATTCAGTCTGTAAGAAATACAGTTCAAGGATTTGTACATTCAAAGGTAGAACCAGGTCTATATACGGATTTTCAGGTCCTTTGCAGAGAATCTTCGCCTTACCCCACTCCCATCCCAGGGGTTGTCCCCACAGCAACATGGTGACATTGTGGGAGTTAGGGAGTACCTGTCCCAGGCAGGGGATGCTGACGTCCTATGTCAGGTGTCAGGTAAGCTAGGACTTCAGAGAGCGTGGGTCTCAGTGGAGAGGAGGAGGACGCGGGCACTTGCCTATAGTGGCCACCAAGCCCCAATTCCACACTTGGCATGTAGAGCCCTGAGGAGGCTCAGTGCATCATACACACAGGGAAAAGAAGACCAGGGTTCCAGGATGAAGAGTTTTTTATCAGAAGGGAGGACATGGCCACATGAGTCATACATTTCATCCCACCATGAAATGGACCAAGATCCAACAAGAACCCTTGTAAAAAATCTCACTGGGCCCAGCCCTATGGCCCAGTGGTTAAGTTCAGCACACCCCGCTTTGGTGGCCCAGCTTTGCAGGTTTGGATCCTGGGCACGTACCTACACCACTCATCAGCCATGGTGTGGTGGTGACTCACATACAAAACAGAGGAAGATGGGCACGGGTGTTAGCTCAGGGCTAATCTTCCTCAAGCAAAAAGAGAGGAAGATTGGCAACAGATGTTAGCTCAGGGCTAATCTCCCTCAACAATAAAAAAAGAAAAATCTCAGCCTTGCACAAGTGGAAACATATTCTGCCACCCCCACCTCCAACACTTGCCTTTCAAAGTCTGCATCAAAGACCTCGTCAGGGTCGGGGAAAACCCCCTTTCTACCCTTCTTGTGTCCTTACAGCTGGACTAATAATAAAATTGACACAAGATCAGATTAACAAGTGAAAACTCCAGTTTAATATGTGTGTATTGGAGATTATGGAGAAATGATGCTCGGAGAGTGAACAAAGCAGGCAGTGTGTATATCTTTTCCACAAAGAAACAACAAATTTGTAAGGAATGACGGGACAAATAAACTTAGATTTGAGGGATGTAAATAGTGAGAAATTTAAGCAGAGTTTGGGCTTGAGATAGTAAATTAGCAAGATTTGTTTATGCAGGCTTCTTGGTGCTGAATTCCCTAGCTCTGGTGATAAGGATGCAGTGAGAGCACCTTTCACGTGGGAGATTTATTTCCTGCTTTCAGAGACAGGAGGTCAGAATGCCCCTTTTGCTTCTCAAGTAACTTTAATTCAAGATCATCAGTATGCTATTGTGGGATATTTTGGGGTGGCCCGCCCTGGGCCCCAACAACCTAACACCTTTCCCTCTCTCTAGGAAGTGTGACTTGGTCAAGGAGAACATGAGATCTGGACATGAATGCTCAAGTGCAGTTCCTGGCTCCACCACATCCTGTGCGTCCTTGGGCAAGTTACACAGCCTCTCTGTGCTTTTATTTCCTTCTTTGTAAATTTGAGCTAATAATAGTACCTTTCTCCTAGGGTTGTTTTGATGATGGACTGAGATAAAAAGTGAAAAGACCTTACAAGGATGCCTGGCATATTAAACATAGGATAAACGTTAGCTAGTATTATCGTGACCAAGAGTGTTCGGTGTTGCAAAGAATTCAAGGAGAAGGAACAATGAGATGTGGCCATGGGATCCGTTCCTCTCGAGGTCCAATCCAGGCAACAGTTTTGAGGCTGGTGGTGGGATGGGGGTAGAAAGCCAGATGGTGGGAGACGGGCATGAGTGAGCACACCTAGTTCCTTCCTGCCTCTGAGTTTTCATTCATACTGTCCGCCTCTTGAATGTCTCAATTAATCCACCTTTGTGGTTGGATTGGGTGCTACATTAGTGCCTCAGGGCACATGCACACAGGATGTTTTGGCTTTCTTGTTGATCCTGTAAATCCTTGATTCAGCGTACATTGGGCTTTTCACAGTTACCTCCCCAAGTAGAGATATGAGTAAGGGACCCCGAGGATCAGAAACTTCATCTCTGTCTCTCTTCCTGCCTCACTGGCTGTCCCAGGGGCAACCAACAGTGGCCCCTGGCTCAGCCACAGAGCAATGGGGAAGAAGTTAACCTCTCCTCTTGGTTCCTTTTGGTTGGGAACTCCAAGCCTGTCCGAGAAGATAAAATCAACCAGAGGAGGCAGCAGACAGCACAGATGCGTCAATGATGAAGGAGGAAGAGGAATAGAAGGGCCGTGCTCCCCACAAGCAGAGCGCAGGCCATTTCCGGCTCTCGATAATCTTCCTCTCAGAGTTCCTCAAGGTGTCAGAGAGAGTACTAGGTCTTTCCTGGAGTAACGTAACCTGCAGGGACTGCCGATTCCTCCCCTTGAATGTGGCTGGATGGTGATATAAAAACATGGCTCCTGACCCAATTACAAAGATTTTTGATGCTGTTTAAAAATAAGAGAACAGATTTTTGAAAAACAAGTTTAGGTGGAGAAGGGGATGGGCGAGTGGTCCTGGAGCTTTGGGCTACATGGTAGACCACCCGGGTCAAGGACTAAATGGGAGTTGCAACCCGACCTTAGAGGGTCTGTAGCTCCAGGCGAAGAGTTGAGAGGATGAGTCTGGGGTGGACAAACTGGCCCCTGAGAGCTAAGGACATGGGCCCTGAGCTCCACCAGCTCCTGCCCTAAGCCTCAAATGCCAGCTGGACAAGCAGCCACCAGGGAGAGGAGGGACATCACCTTGAAGGGAGAGTAGCTTAGGACATCACGCCAGAAGACTCCACTCTTCCTGCAGCTATAAGGTGGCTTAAGCCACCTCCTCTGCCACAAACCCATCTGTCAGCTTAGAGAGAAATGGGATGGGGCAGGGAAAAGTCTGAGACGTGATCATTTTCTTTTTCCTAGAGAGTTGCATATTTTTTGGAGAGCCTGTTTGAATTATTTTATTGGACTGGGCTATGTATATCTAACATCCCCTGCCCCCTCCACACCACACACTACACAACAAATGGGAGATCATGAGGAAGATCAAATCAGTTATATAGTGACTTGAGTTGAATTGTGTCCCCCAAAGTCATATGTTGAAGTCCTAACCCCAGTACCGCAAAATGCGACCTTGTTTGGAAATAAGATCATTACAGATGTAATTAGTTGAGGTGAGGTCATGCTGGTTATACACACATACGTGCATCAGTAGGGTGGTCCCCTAACCCAGTATGGCTTGTGTCCCTATAACACAGGAAATTTGGGCACAGATACGTGCACAGGGAGAACGCCAAGTGAGGATGAAGGTGGAGATTGGGGTGATGCTTCCACAAGCTAAGGAATGTCAAAGATATTCCACCAGATAAGCACACCACCAGGAGCTAGTGAAGAGGCATGGAACAGATTCTTCCTCACAGCCTCAGAAGGAGCCAACCCTGCTGATCCCCTTGTGGCTCCTGGAACCATGAGACTATAAATTTCTGTTGTTCAACCCACCCAGTTTGTGGTACTTTGAAACAGCAGCCTTAGCAAACTAATACCCATAGAAAACAAAGACTGCCTTTTCCATGTATCTCGTGACCTAGTAACTGACCTAATGCGCAGGACCAAAGTATCCCAAGCCAGTCCTGCTGTGAGAGTCACAGTGAAGCCACCAGCGATTTGGGCTGTGACACCAAGGGGGACAGTGTGAGGCCCTCAGCAGGTACTCCCCAGGGAAACCAGGAGCAGGTGACAAGCCAGGTGCATCTGAGGAATCATTCTGTCCTGTCTCCAGGTGCTTCACTCCTTTGCTCTCTGGGACCTGCTCTGCCTTTAACAACGGCCTCTGTCCCCTTTGGGCTGTTCTCGTCTCTTGCAGACACTGAGAAGGAAGAAGATAGCTAAGTTATGCAAGAAATGAAGTTTGGATCTGCAGATGTGACTCCCTGCTATTCTTATGATGAATTAGTGAAGAGTTGGCAACATCAATTGCAAACCTTTTGTGTTTTTCCTAGAGGAAGTGGGACCTAGATTTGTTAGGCCAACCACTCAAGCACCGTCTACAGAAACCCTGCTCTGGTTCTCCCTTCTCCAAAAAGTCTCTCTAGATGGACCCCTACAAATGTTCCTCAATGCTTTCCTCCAAGTCTCTCAGGCATTTGTTCACATGTACTGCTCGTCTCAAAGCCTTCCAGAAAAAAACCAACCAACCAAATAGTCTCAGTCAGTTTGGGCTGCTATAACAGAATACCATAGACTGGGTGGCTTGTAAACAGCAGAGATTTATTTCTCTCAGTTCTGGAAGCTGGAAGTCTGAGATCAGGGTGCCGGCATGGTTGAGTTCTGGTGAGAACTCACTTCTGGGTGGCAGACTGCTGACTTCTCACTGTGTCCTCACATAGTAGAAGGGGCAAGAGAGTTCTCTGGGGTTCCTTTTATAAGGGCACTAATTCCATTCCTGAGGGCTCCACTCTTGTGACCTAATCACCTCCCAAAGGCCCCACCACCTAACACCATCACATTGGGGGTTAAGGTTTCAATATGTGAATTTTTGGGGGACACAAACATTCATTCCACAGAACAAACAACTAAAACCCCCCAGGTACTGGAAGGAGACGCCACTGAGCCAGACTGTCCCAGGCTGAGATGGATTTGCTCAGCAGACAGAAGCAGAAGGGCATTGGAATAGGCTGGCAAGATCCACCAAAGGTCAATACTTGCTTACAAAAGCCATGGAGTGAAGGTGAAGCCACAGGACCCAGAGAAGAAGCGGGTGGGGCAAAGGTGGGGGCACCGAGGGATAGGAGTAACCGTGGTCGTCAGCAGAAGCAGCAATGAGACAGATGCTCGGGTGGCAAGTGGCAAACAGGCCCAATGTGAAGTACATGGTACTTGGTGATAACGAGATGGGAATTGTATTGACTCTACTGATTTGGAGAGAAGGGGGATGAACAGATACTCGTGCTGCCCCTCACCTGGGGAAGGAGAGAAATTCATTTGTTGCATAAGTGCAGCCTCTATGAAACATCGGTATCACCCAAGGGGGTTTTAGGAAGATGATCCTTGAGTTGTGCCCACGGACCTGCTGGATCTCTGGGGAGTGGGTGTGGTTGGGGTCAGGGCATTCCTGCTACACAGGACAGTGTCCACCTGAGGCTGTAGCCAAAGAACATTGTGATGGCTGATACTTGCAACAATGACCTTGAATTATTAGGAAAAGATGGTTTTCTGTGTTGATCCTGTCCAGAGAAGGCTAGATGATAGCCTGTATGCGGTACTTTACAGTCTGCAAAGAGCTTTGCATACATTGCCTCATTTCCTTCTCATCACAAGCCTGTGAGGCACAGATTTTTATATCGTTGTTTCACAGAGGAAGCAATGCATCTTGCTCAAGGTCACAGAGCTGGCAGGTGCTGCATCACGTGATGTCAGATCCTGTATCTTTCTAGAAAACCCTATCTGCAGAGAAGTATCACTAGACTTAAGGGAAGTTTATATTAAAATTTGTTAAATTACAATCATATTTCCTAAAGGGCATATCCATTCATTCACCCCACAGACATCAGTGAGGGCCCCCTGTGTGGCAGGCGCTGTACCAGGGGCTGGCTCGACCTTCAGCTACATGGAAGACCCAGTTCTCCTGAAAGTCATTCCTCTTCCTGTTCTCAACCGCTATGGCTGCTGCAAATTTATTGATAAAGTCTCACTGGGAAGTGGATGGAGTTTATTTTTTCTCTCTAATCCAGCAGTAGAGTCCATTAGAACAGAGGCATGTCTTCTAGTTCTGGTATGTTCTTTCCAGCACTGAACACAGCTCCTGACTGACCTGCAGATCTGCGAGGGTGTGTTAACTCTCTGGCATCTCTGGCGTCACTGTGACGACACAGGGAGACTCATCATGGAATTTCCTCAACTCTGGAATGTGTTTATTCTGGAGAACGGTTCTGTTCTGTTTGGAACTGTTTATTTCCTACCTCTCAGACTTCTCAGAGAATCCCAGGGAGTCTTTGGGGTGAGGTTTTCCCTGCAATGGCATTTGTGTTTGAGTCAGAGGGCGACATTACCAGAGGGGAAGGGACATGCCAAAGGAAACAGCAAGTCAGTGGGTGAATTCATGGCTCTTCTCTCACCTGGACTCCAGGGCATGTTCTTGTGTCTGGGATATGCCCCAGTGTGTCGGGGTATAGTGCAACTGCTTATCTGACCTCAGAACCAGAAGACGACCGAACGGAAGGAAACTCAGGGGTTATCAACTCCAGTTTTATTATTTCATTATTGGGGAGACAAAAGTCCCAGAGAAAGGAAGGACTATCCCAGGGTCTCACTGGTGGTTTTGAGGTTGGGCTAGGGCTGGAAGTCAGATCTTCCCAGGGTCAGGTTCCATGTAGTTTACCCACACTGAGTTCCACCATCTCTACAACCCTACTCGTTTGCTTAGACTTTAACAAGGAAAAATATTATCATCAGGAGCCTTTGGATGAACCAAGAGAGGAGAGCCTGTCTGGGTGTGCACTACTGGATCAACCTCTAGCTGAGCTGTCCTAGAAGCCCATCTAAGCTTCTAAGAAGCTCATCTACACTCATCTATGCTCATCCTCAGACCTCATCTAACTAACAACGTTGATTTCTATGGGGCCAAAGAACCATAACCACTCTAAATTCAAAATCACACACAAGACCGTGCCATGTGCTAGCTTGTGCCTGGATTAGTCTTGTGAACGGTTCACTTCTGAGACGTGTACTCTTGTGTAGCTGTTCACCACATCCCAAGTTGGGGAACCTCCACGAACCAGCTGGGCAAATACTTGGACTGCTGGCCTGCTTGGAATTTTTCAGTTGTGTGTACCTCTGTCATTTGGAACCATCCCACAGGGCAGGCAGACTGCCAGGCAGATATTCTGAGGCTGACCCAAAATCCCTGTCAGAGTCCACAACGGCTGGTCTGTGTAGTCTCAGGTTAGTCACATGACTGCTGTTGGCCAGAGTTCTCTGAGCACTGTGGCTTATGATGCTTATTTTACGTCTATTGGGAGGACCAAGTGAGAAACTGATTGAGAAATGCCTGGAAAAGAGTAAGTGCCAGCAAGCTGGATGGGCTGGCAGCCCTCGGTTCATTTTGCTGTTCTGCCTACCACGGATAACTTAGCTGTGGGCAGAGATAAGGCCTGCCAGCTTCTGCCAAGAGCCATCTCACAAGTCAAAGGTTTGTTGTCATTCCCCAAAACTTAACAACGTGGAGGAGGACTGGAATCCAGATCTCTGGGCATTAGGGGAAGTAGGTTAAATGTTCTGACCAGGGCTGGCTAGTCTCCAGGGCAGGACACTGGGGCAGCTTTGTCTCAGGTCCTGGCCGGTGCTGCTCCTGCTGGGAGGCTGGTGACCACAGAGAAGAATGTGGGTTGGGTAGGAGTGATTTTAGGGACACAGGGGAAAATGTACCCCCAGTATGGGTCTCCCATTTAGCTTGATATACTTTGAAAATACTCACTTAGAAATATGGTTCTTGGGCAGGCCCCAGTGGTCTAGTGGTTAAGTTCACGTGTTCCACTTTGGTGTCCCGGGTTTGGTTCCCAGGCATGGGCCTACACCACTCATCTATCAGTGGCCATGCTATAGCTGTGGCTCACATACAAAATAGAGGAAGATTGGCAGCGGATGTTAGCTCAGGGCAAATCTTCCTCAGCAAACAAAACAAAACAAAACAAAGCAAAAGAAATGTGGTTCTTGACTCCCATTAAAGCTTAAATCTGCTTGGAAGTGGGAATCCTAGGTACTAGTATGAGTCATGTACATTTCAAAGTTTGTGAGTTTGTCAGCTTCCTTCTGGACCAAGAGCTTGATAGTGGGTGAGAAAAGAAGGGAGAAAGGAAGAGCAGGGAAGGGAGAGGGAAGAGAGGGGTTACGAAATTCAGATCAAGGATAGGATTGTGCAATTACAAAAAGTTAGTAAGTTTCTGGCCTAAAACAAAGTTTGGGGATTGCCTATGACTTGAAAACGGCCAAGCTCTCCTTTCTCCTTTGAATCCAACAATTTTGAGTTGATTGAACTTATCTTGATATTTTGCTATGTATCCACAAACAATTTAATTTCCAAGATATATTTTAATCCATGTTGAGGAAACATCAAATTCATTTTCTCCTACTAAATGCTGCATTTAGTAGGAGTGTTATGGATATTGATTCATGTTATCACACGTTCTGAAATAATTCCCAAATGCTTTTTCTCATTGATACCCTTGCCAGGTCTTTGTTGTTTCTTTTGTTCTGTTGCCTGGAAAGGTGATTCATAAATAATACATATTCTATAATTTTTTAAGGTGATAACCATGATGATGATGATGACAATGCTTTAATTAGTCAGCTTCCTAATTCATTTTCTTTAAACAAGTTTTCCATCTCTGTCTACTTGACCTACTTTGACGGTTAACACGCAGCAGGGAAAGAGTGGGTCCTTCTGGTCTTGCCGTTGGCTAATAGTCTGAATCCACCCAAATTACTTTCCTAAAATGACGGGCTGGGTTGTGAAGCAATGGACACCAACTCAGATGCCTACAGGGGTCAAGAGGCAAAGTGAATGAGTGAAATAGGAATGGTGGGGACTGTGGCCAGCAGGAGAGGCTGTGCCTGTCTAAAGGGGTGGTGGCTATTGGGTTCCAGATGTCAATGCCTTGCAAGAATAACCACCCAATTCTACCAGGACTCTCTCTCTCTCTTTATTTTTTCCCATGAAAACTCAGAAATTCAGATTTTAAAAAATCATCTGACTCCTAAATGTTGGCAACTAATTCAGATTTTTCAAAAGTGCTACTGGTCAAGCAAAGCTTGGAGTGAGAGTTAACAGCTTGTCAACTCTGAGTGGGAGGATCCAGAAGGCCGCACTCAATAGTCAGGCTGTGGTTCTTTGGGTAATATTACCTCATGGTAAGAAGAGAGATCTGGATTCCCTTCCTAGTCTTAAAGCTAAAGGCTCAGCAGTTGCAAGGGGAAGGGGATGAAGGCTCCATCCCTGGCTGATCACCAGAATTACCCAAGGAGTTTGAAAAATTACAGATTATGAAGTTCCACCTCAGACCCACAGAACAGGAAACTCCAGGAGTGGCATCAAGTCATCTTTATTTTTAAAAGGCTTCCCAGAGGATTGTGATACAAGAGGTTCATGGTCTACACTTTGAGAAAGACTGCTTGTGGACACTTATACTCTAAACACTCACTACTAAGGTCAGGGATGATTTTATGGACATTTAAACATCATCCGCATATCCACCCATTCATTCCTTCATCCATCCATTGTCAATATATCCATTCATCCATCTGCCATCCAGAAAATCTTTGTTAAACACCTACTGTGTGTGCCTGGCACTGATGTAGCCACCATAGGGCAGCACCCATGGGCAAGTTCAGCTTTGGCTATTCCCAAGTGACCAAGAAGCACTCCTAGATGGCCATTTACCAACAGCTGTGGACTCTGGTTCTTGTAAACTTTGATACTTACTAGGCTGACTCTGGATAAGATTATGAAACAAGAGAGGTTCAGAATACTTAGATTCTGGCCATTGGCTCAACTCCAGGAAGAGAGGCATGCCCAGGAAGCAAGATGTAAGATTACTGGTTCTCACTAGGAAGACTTGGCCATGTTAGATAGGCAGAAAGCTGTCTCCATACCTAACTGACTGCCCAGAGTTGAAGCAACAGGAGCAGATGTTGGGAAGACAAACAGGAAAGACCCTTTTGTTTCTAAAATGTGTCTGTGGGGCAAGAATCGGGGTCAGACATGAGGCTTCATATTGTTTCATCAATTAGTTATATCCACAATCTCAACCAAACAAAGTAGGGGGCAGAAGAGGAGAGAAATATAAATTTAGGTCCCTGCTATTGAGACAATTAAGGTCTTATCGAGGCACCACGTTTTTATTGAAAGAATAATGCAAGGCAAGATGTAAACAAGTATGCAATGTGTGTGCAGACAGTGAGTGCTGTGGAGGGGCTAGAAGTCTTCAGAAACTCTTCTTTCTGGGTAAAGGAGACTGTGCTCCTAGATAGTTATGACGGTCATTTTCTCTCTTTCATGTAAGGAGATTCTGTTCTGGAGCCATTCCTGGCCGTACTCTCCCACTCTATCTGCGGACTCAATTAGTCTTTCCCATGTTGCTTAGATAGTTCCTAGAGTCAATTCTGGAGTCAGCTGTGGGAGCCCGGGGAATTTTCTTAATGTCTCTGAGCTTCGGTTTCCTGGTGTGTAAAATGTGGGTAATCGTACCAATGTCAGAGTGTTATGATGAGGATTAAATGAGATAGTATATATTAAAGGGCCTAATGGTGCCTTGGCACTGAACGAATATAATTTCATGTTTCCATGAAGGAATAGGAATAACAATTCTTCTAAATCTACACTGTTCAAATAGACTAGTGGAAGAGAATAAAAAGTAACCATTTGGAAATAGCGACTATTTGAAAAAGATAAAATTAGATCCATATCTCACTCCATACACAAGAATAACATAGTAGTAGCCAGCTATATGTGGCTATTGAGCACTTGAAATGTGGCCAGGATGAACTGAGATCTGCTGTAAGTGTAAAATGCACAGTAAATTTTGAAGACTTGGTATGAAAAACAGAACGTAAAATATTGATTACATGTTGAGATGATAATATTTTGGATATATTGGGTTAAATAAAAGATATTATTAAATTAATTTTATCTTTTTCTTTTTACTTTCTTTTTTTAATGTGGCAACTAGAAAGTTTTATTTATTTATTTATTTGCTCAGGAAGATTTGCCCTGAGCTAACATCTGCCTCCAATCTTCCTCTTTTTTTTGTTTTGCTTGAGGAGTATTAGCCCTGAGCCCTGAGTTAGCCCTGAGCTAACATCCATGCCAATCTTCCTCCATTTTGTATGTGGGTTGCCACCGCAGCATGGCTGACAAGTGGTGTAGGTCTGCACCCGGGATCTGAACCCACGAACCCAGGCTGCCGAAGTGGACTGTGCTGAACTCAACCACTACACCACAGGGCCGGCCCCATAGAAAGTTTTAAATGACATATGTAGCTCACATGGTAATTCTATTAGGCAGTGCTGTAAAACGTTCTGAGGCAGATGGTCTACCATACCCAAAGTTTGCCTAGTGGGCTTCCTCTTGTGGGTTTTTCTGAGAAGAAAAACTAGGGCTCAATTTGGTGATGGGGCACAAAGACAACCTTGACTAATTTAAAGATGACTAGGACTATTAACATTCAATCCTCCAGTTGGAGGACATGTAGCTGCTTTTCCCTCCTTTGGAATGAACTGAGGTGGCTTTTTTCTAGGATGCTCTGTAAAGACGCATAAGTAAATTTCAAGGGCTCAATAAATATTAGCTATTATTATTTTTATTTCTCTAGCTTTGGGTCATGTAATGATATCCCCTAAAAAAACACTAGAGGCATTTCTCTAAGACCACAAACAAGGAACTGTCTTCACAACCATTCAACATTTTACTAGTTAGTTAACCAATGCAGCTAGATGAGAGAAGTCAACTATAGGCATAAGAATTTCTTTTTAAGTAAAAGAAATAAATTTTTTATTTGCTAGTGTACTTGGAAAACCCGAGAAAAATCAATGATAAAACTAATTCAAACAAATAAAAGAATTCAGTAAGGTGGTAAGATATAAAAGTAACACACATGTAATCTATGCAGAAATAGAAGTACAATGATGTACACCTGAAACTTTTACAATGTTATAAACCAATGTTACTGCAATAAACAAAAAATTAAAAAAAAGAAAAGAAAAGAAAAGAAAATAAGCAAAAAAAATAAAAATAAAATTAACACACAAAAATCAAGAGCCATCGTATAGACAAATAATAATCTAATAATCAGATAAAAGACATAATGGTAGAGGGGCTGGCCCTGTGGTGTAGCAGTTAAGTTTGCATGCTCCGCTTTGGCGACCTGGGGTTCACAGGTTTGGATCCCGGGCATGGACCTATGCACCATGCTGTGGCAGGCATCCCGCATATAAAGTAGAGAAAGATGGGCATGGACGTTAGCCCAGGGCCAATCTTCCTCAGCAGAAAGAGGAGGATTGGCAACGGGTGTTAGCTCAGGGCTAATCTTCCTCACACACACACACACACACACACACACACACACACACAAAACCATATTACAAAGTGTCCTTAATTAAAACATCATGGTATTGGTGTGAGAATAGACAAATAGATTCGTGGAAGAGAATAGAAGGCCCATCTGTAGACACAAGTACACATGGAAATTTAGTACATGAGAGAGGTAGCATCTCAAATTACTAGAGTAAAGATGATCTTTTTAATAAACGGTGCTGGGACAACTGGAAAAAGATAAAATTAGATCTATACCTCACTCCACACACAAGAATAAATTCCAAATGGATTAGAGATCTAAATGAAATATGAAACCATAAATGTACTAGGAAAAAACATGGGTGAATTCCTCTTAACCTCAGTTAAGGGGTTAACTCAGTTAACTCTGACTCAAAACCCAGAGACAACAAAAGAAAGCACTGATCAATTTGACCAAATTAAAAAAAACAAAACATCACGACAAAAAATCACCATAAATAACTCAAAAGACAAACAATGAAATAAAATATTTGCAATATATACCACAGACAATGGGCCAATACTCCTAATACATGAAGAACTCCTAAAGGGACAAATGACCAAAAATCTTAGAGAAAAATGGGGGGACAGTCACGAACAGACTTTTATATATACAATTTTACATGTATATATATAACTGTATGCAAATGCTGTACTCTAGTTAGTAAATTTGTTTCTCATGGGATATGGGTTAGCTATTCTGAAACTACTTTATGTCCATAACAGGATTGAATAAATAAGTGAACATATCGTGGGTAATGAGAGCCAGGCTTTTCACTGTTCAAGAAAAGTTACAAATAAGGAAGATTAGAATGAGACATATACACAGATAGATGGATGCAGAAATAAATGTAGGGGTGTGTGTGTGTGTGTGTGTGTGTGTGTGTGTGTATGGTTTCCTAGGACTGTCTGCTGAGGGGGCCTAGAACAAATACACCCCATTAGCAATGAGTACATGTAGTGTCCAGATCTTGGTTTCTAAATACCTTTCTCCAATAAAAGGAACCAGAGCTCACTGGAGAAATGATTGATTACAGGGCTGGGTCCGGAAAAATACACGAGCCTGAAACATCTTATGGGGCCAGAAAATAAAGAAGTACAAAAAAAAAGCCAAAAAAAAAAAAAAAACGGGGCATGTCAAAGGACACAGGAGCCAACATGAAAGAATTCCTAAAGCCAAAGCTGAAATAAATTGAGCAATAACATAAATAATGATAACATTATATTGTAATGCATAGAATAAATAAATATTCGTTAGCTCATATTGTTATAAATAACTAGATAAAGAAATATTGGAGGAGAAGGGACAGCTCTGTCTTACAGAATTCCAATTAATAAATGCAGAAGGAATGAGGAAAACAGAAAATTAACATTGGGCAAACGCACTAATAACTGTTACAAGAAAGAACCGTTCATGGATGCTAAAATCAATGGGCAAAAGTATGATGAGAAACAAAATGTTAGCGTAGTCTCAAAGAACCACCCCACAAGATATTTAGTAATTACAAAGGAAAATAATGATAACTTTAGAGTGGAGCAACTTACCACCTTAACCACGTGGTCAAGGCTAACATCCTCATGATTGACATCATGAACCCCTGATATGATGCACGGAGAAGGCATGGCATTGCTTTTCTGGTGTTCTTGCCCAAAATGCATAATCTCAGTCTAATCACAAGAAAACACCAGACAGACCCCCAAACTGAGAAACCGTTACAGACCGAAGGAGACTAGCAGACATGATGACTAAATGTGATGTGGGAGTCCCAATGGGATCCTGCACAGGAAAAAGGACATTAGTGGGAAAACTGTTGAAATTCAACCAAGATTTATAGGTTAGTTAATAGTATTGTATCAACGTCAGTTTCCTGCTTTTGATACTAGGAATGTTTGTGTTACGTAAAATGTTAACATCAGGGGAAGCTAGGTGAAGGGTATATGGACACCCTATGTTATTTTTACAAGCTTTTCATAATCTAAAACTGCTTTAAAAAATGCCTCCACGTATTTGCTGGGTCAAAGATCCTGAGTCAAATGTAGATAGATGCCCCATGGCTGCCCTCAGATCTCTTCCTATCACAGCCTCGCTGAGCTAATACACACTTAATCCATTTTTCAATTATATGTCCAGTTTGTACCCTCTATGGACCCAATCCTAGAAGGCAGAAGTTAAAATATGATCATGCATTAAAAGTTTTTATCCACCAGCAATGAAAAAACCCCAAAAGAAAGAATAAAAAACTTGAAAGCAAAAAAACAAAAAGTGACTATTGTTTTAACTTTAAAGGTCGGCATAGAAAGAGAAATTGCTTCCGCATTCCAGGGCCACAATGCCTTAGAAGAATTAAGAGTACTGGAGTGAGAAGGAATGAATCCCATCTGAGTCATCTGAATCAGCTTGGTTTCCCAAAACTTTTTGCATAACTGACCCCTGCTTCCTGATATTCTAACTAAATAATTACTCCACCCCCACTCCCACCATCCAGTAAATTTACTATCCACATCAGGCGGGAAGCAGCTTTGTCAGAATTATCGGCCATAGCTAGGGTGGGGGGTAAAGTGAAGGAAAAGCCAAGGAAAGGAAGGAGTGTCTGGGAGCAGAGAACCAGAAGGACCTTGGAAGAGAGCTAGTGGTGCCTGCAGAGCCCCTCACAGGAACCTGGCAGGGTCCCAAATCCCGCCTGCAGAAGTTCCGGGGGAAGGAGGGATGGCTGGAGGGGTGTGGGATGGAGGGCTGGTTGGTCAAGGATCTCTTTGAGGGAAACAGAAGTTAGGGAATGCATGAGCCTGTTTTTCTGGAGCTCGGTCAGTACTTCACATACCTTTGCTAGCGGCCCCATAGCCAGACAGAGAGTGTCAGTGTTCTGTCTGGGGAGAGGCTGCTTTCGTGCTTTAACAGCAGAGTCAGGTAGTCGTTACAGAGACCATACGACCTGCAGAAGCTACAATATTTATTATTTGGCCCTTTATAGGAGAAGTTTGATGACCCCTGGTCTAGGGCATATTGGGTTCTGTCTGTGCTTTCTAAAAGGATAAATCCCCTTTCAAAAGAACAGACTCCTTTATGAGGTTCCCCAAATTCTGCTTTGACTGTTCTACCAAACATCCTAGAGGCCAAGACTCCACGTTTGCCTCGAGCACCTAAAGAAGTCACAGCATTTCCGTGAGCACTGATCCCTTCATCTGGGGGCCAGAAATAGAGCCCTCTCTTAGGGTACTTTGGGGGATGAGGGTCAACAAGGGAGAGAGGAGCCAGGAAGAAGAGGAATCAGGTTTAACGGTGAGGATTCTGTGAAACTGCCAGTAGATGTGCACTGTTTTCAATCTTGAAATAAATATGTTTTCCTCCCAAAGTGACAATTTTTGCTAATAACAATAACACAGATTAATAACATTGCAAACAGATGCTCAGTGCAAGTTAATTTGTTTATTTCTGGGGATGCCCAGGGTCCCAGGCAGGAGGCAGAAGGTTTGGGAAGGGAAGGTGTGAGTTAGGGTGGAGAACAGCAGACTTGTGAAAGGAGTTTCTGAGAGCGCTGAGCTGTGTAATAGTCTTCAAAAGGAATTAGGCTTCCAGAGGTTGCAAGCTCTTTCTAAATTTAGACCTGAGATCTTTGATGGACAAAGGGGAACTATTCTAGCCCTATGGTAGCCATTGGGGATGGCTTAGAATACAAATACTAATTGTCTTTACAATTTTTACAAAGCCAACATATAAGATACACTACCAGACCTTGGTCCTACATTGGGCCATTGTGAAAGCAATCACAGAGCTTTACTAAGTGGGATACCAAAAAGCTCTAAGATACCACTGTCCCCCTCAAGGGGCACATAATCTATCTTAGAAAAGAGATATGTGTACATAAAAAGATAACATAGCATCAGTGTATATAACTGAGATTACATTCAGCTATGAGCAACTAAAAACCTCGAGACAAGATAGCAAGTCCACAGGTATGCATTCTAGGGCTGGAGGGGCAGCTTTGTTCCATGGAGCCCTTAGCCCTCCACCATCTCTAGGGTGTGGCCCTCACTCTTGTTCCAAGGCACAGTTGCGTTACAGGTAGCAAGAAAGAGAAAGAAACTAGGAAGGGCTATCATCAAAAAGGCAAGAAATAACAAGTGCTGGTGAGGATGTGGAGAAAATGCAACTCTTGTGCAGTGTTGGTGGGAAGGTAAATTAGGGCAGTCACTGTGGAAAACAATATGGAGGTTCCTCAGAAAATTAAAAATAGAACTACCATATGATTCAACAATTCTACGTCTCGGTACTTATCTGAAGGAAATGAAACACTAACTCGAAAAGATATCTGTACCCCCGTGTTCACTGCAGCATTATTTACAATAGCCAAGACATGGAAGCAACCTAAGTGTCCATCACTGGGTGAATGGATAAAGAAAATGTGGTATCTATGATAAAATATTATTCAAACATTAAAAAAGAAAAAAGTCTTGCCATTTGCGACACCATGGATGGACACTGAGGGCATTATGTGAAGTGAAATAAGTCAGACAGAGAAAGACAAATACTGTATGATCTCACTTATATGTGGAATCTAAAAAACAAAAACAAAAATAAATACCCAAACTCATAGATACAGACAACAGATTGGTGGTTGCCAGAGGTGGGGGCAGGGAAAATTGGTGAAGGTTGTCAAAAGGTACAAACTTCCAGTTATAAGACAAATAAGTCTTGAGGATGTAATGTACAGCATGGTGACTATAGTTAATTAATAGTGTGTTGTAGGGCCGGCCTGGTGGCACAGCAGTTAAATGCGTGCGCTCTTCTTTAGCGGCCCCTGGTTCACAGGCTGGGATCTCCAGTGTGCACTGATGCACCGCTAGTCAAAGCCATGCTGTGGCGGCCTCCCATATAAAGTGGAGGAAGATGAGCACGGATGTTAGCCCAGGGCCAATCTTCCTCTGCAAAAATAGGAGGATTGGCATCGGATGTTAGCTCAGGGCCCATCCTCCTCACACACACAAAAAATCAATAGTGTATTGTATATTTGAAAGTTGCTAAGAGAGTAGATCTTAGAAGTTCTCATCACAAGAAAAAAAATTTGTAACTATGTGCAGTGATGGATGTTAACTAGACTTATTGTGGTGATCATTTCACAACATATATGTATATTGAATCATTAGGTTGTGCACCTGAAACTTATAGTATGTTGTATGTCATTTATATCTCAATAAAATAATCATGTTGTGCAATTACATTTAATTGCATTGTAATGTGCTCATAATATAATGTCATGAAAAATAAAACGGGATATAAGACCCCCCCAAAAAAGAGTCTGAAATAATTTCATTGAGTGTTTTGAAAAAATCTTGTATTTATTTAGCTACAAATTATTTCATAGCATTTATAGCCTATTTTGCTGGTCCTCAGGCATGAT
This sequence comes from Ceratotherium simum simum, assembly GCF_057802395.1. Classification (NCBI taxonomy): domain Eukaryota; kingdom Metazoa; phylum Chordata; class Mammalia; order Perissodactyla; family Rhinocerotidae; genus Ceratotherium; species Ceratotherium simum. The sequence goes on from NC_141913.1 coordinate 38,663,668, forward strand.
ATGAGATGTATCATAAGTTACATATAACTAATAATAAGGAACTGATTATTCTGAATGCCTTCCTTTACAAAGTTAGAGAGGATTCAGGTTATTCCTCTATTGATGTCACTCTTGCTCATTTTCTTCAACATCCTTTCTTAGATGGTGGTGAAAGTGTAAGGCATGTAGCTTGCACATTACTAATTGTACATTACGGGCTACCTAACTTCTGTATGACAGAGCTCTTCGGGTCCATTGTAATGGCAATTATAAGTTAGTTTGGTGGTTTATTTTCTGTCACTGCTATGGCTCTTTGCTGGATTTGTGAATAGTATTACTCTACATATTCAAGAAATATTTATTGAGCTCCTACTATGCAGGGTGATGATGGTCCAATGTTGAACAAAACAGACATAGACCTGACCTCATAAAAATTAAATTCTAGCAAGGATGATGGACATAAAAAAGGAAGTTAATATCATGGGACATAAATTACACCTGTTTCTTGCAGCAGTCATCATGGAAGCTGGTCCCTTTTCTGGGCTAATGCTCTGAGAGCAACAGAAGAATGAAATCTAACTTAAATGTGACACAGATTCCTTTTTTCAGAAGAAGCCAACTGCACAACCTTTGATGGACAAGTAGCTACCGCTGGTGTGTTCTTTGCTTTGAATGGGAAGCAGAGAATTTCTCAAGAGGAGAAAAATTCAGATCAGAGGATTCTTCCCCTAGGGTGTAACTTTTTTCAGAGTGACCCTGACTAATACCGTGACTCTCCTAATTTTGGTGACTTTCTGGATTCAGTTCAGAGCTACTAATTCAGCAGATTTTCCCTGAGTCAGACCTTAGTGGAAACCAACATGCAGGGTCTGGTGCTGGGCACCTTCTGATGCTCAACAAGGATTTGTAACGATAGATGAATGCATGAATATTCACACTAAACCATTTTTTTCTGTCTTCTCCTCTTTCTCTTTCTAACTCTTTTTTCTTCCTTCCCCACTCATACCCCAGTGCTTCTTCAGACACATTTTATGGTCCTGCTGGGCTTGAAAGATTACTGACCCTCCAAAGTCCAATGACTTGGTATCAGACGATCTAAGTTTTCTCCTTTTCTCTACCTTTTAAAGAAGTGTGTTGTGATTTCCCCAGCAGAAGGGAAAGTGATTAGGGCTACTCAAATGTTTGCCCAGGCACAGGAGCAAGAGAAGGGGAAGAGGAAGCTTTTGAAGGCAGACCCTCACAGGCAATTTTTCCATTGATTATAATTCTCTGTCATCAAGCAGGGTGCCAGGAAACAAATTTTAACTTTGATTTTTCTGCATTAATTTTAACAACTGGGACTTCCTCATTTACTATACAAGGATGCATAATTTATAGTTAATTTGGAGATGAATAAAATAGTAACATACGTTTTGTTTTCCCTAAAACATAATACCTAAATTAGCACGGTGCCCTGATTACCAACCTACACGTGCATTTAGATTGTAAATGAGTTCAGTTTTAAGCATATTTGTAACAGTTGAGCAAGTGAGAGATGTGTTATGCGGTCATATTGATATTAATGATGGGGACCTCCAGGAATCCCAAGAACACACACGCATGCACAAATACACGCACATGCACACGTGCACATGCAGGCACACACACAAAATAAACCAGCAAAGGGCAAAGGGCATATACCACCTCTCTCAAGGAAGTTTTCTGATAGCTGCCACACAATAGTTTTGCTTAAATCCCATTGGCTTGAACATAGACCACCCCTGGCTGCATGGGAGGCTGCAAAATAGTCTTTATTCTGGGTGGCCACGTGTCTTGCTAAAAATACCAATTACCATGGAAAAAAGAAGCATGCGTCTTTCTTGTGAAAGAGCCTCTTTTATATCGTCCTTTTTGCTGTAAATTCCATTTTTTTTGATATATTAATATTGTTATATTGTTTTTTGGTTAGCATTTGCATGGTATACTTTTTCCATTCCTTTCTTTTCAACTCTTCTGAATTGATTTGTTTTAGCCAAATGTCTTGGCTACAGCATGTAGCTGGACTTTGTGTTCCTTTTTATTCAATCTGATAATTTCATTTTTAAATAGGTGACTTAAATCCATTACATTTATTGTGAACCATTTTATTTTTGTTTTCTGTTTACTATCCATTTCTTTCGTTTTTTTCTTCCTTTTCCTTCTGTCTATGCTGTATGTTGAGTTAGATAGAGTTATATAGATATTTCCATCCCCTTTTATCACTCTACTGTTTGGAAGCTACAGGTTCTATTTCTGTTAATTTAGTGGTTTCCATTTAAATTTTTTCATCATATCAACTACCCTAGGCAGGTAGGATGTCTCATGCACAAAGGAATTCAGACTTGATGAGGAGTCCGATGAAACGCCCTGGGATGTGCTTACTGGCTCTGATCAGCCCATCTAGTATCATGTGTATACTCTTAAGCCAGTCATTGCCAAGGAGATGGGAGTGGTGGGGTGGTGGTACTCTCACTGGCCATGTCTGTGTCATGGACCAACCTGGTAGTCAGAGAGAGGGTTAGACCCACTCAAACTACAGAGACTAGGTGTGGAAGGGGGGTGCTATTATCAAAAGAAGGGGGACTAGATGTCTGCCCAAGAGGATCCATCCTAAATGTGTATCCACCTAACAACAGAGCTTCAAATAATATGATAGAATTGATAGAATAGAGGGAGAAATAGACAAATCCACCATTCATTAGAAAGTTCACCACTTTGCTTTATTTTTCTCTGCAGCACTGGAATACTGGAATATAATTAATTGAACAACTGGAAGATTAATAGCTCCTTGCCCTCCAGGAAAGGAAATTAATTTTTTCTGTTGCTAATTATTCTGACATAGAATTTAATGGGCCATAGAGAACAGTTATGAAAGAAAAAGAGGAAAGAGAGAGTGCCTTTGATATTAAGCAGAGGAGAGAGAGGAATTTCACCCAGAATAAGAGAGGTCAAAGATGGGAGTGGAAGTGAGTCTAAGTGCAGAGCCATACACCACTCAGTGGCAGAGCTCAGGGAGGTTGTGAGGCCTCACCTAAATGGCAATGTGGTACTTAAGGAAGGTGCGTCTGCAAGCATTGAGAGCTCCAGCCTTTACAAAGTTTTCTGCACCCAGGTGAATGAGTGATGCTGAACCTAAAGGGAATGGGTGAGCTATGACACCCATTGATGACTGGGGACATCAATGGGGACAGATTACTAATCAGGGCCTCCCTGATGTCTTGGTGCAGTCTAAGACCCCAGAGCCTACGTAAAATCTTTTAGAAAGTGGGGAGGAAGATACAGTAATGAGTGAAATTGGGTTATCGTCATGGTTAAATGTGAGTTTAGAGTTGAGTTCATTTATTTCTTCCTTTCCAGACTATATGGCTTTCTATTTCTTCTTTCTCTTCCTTCCTTCCTTCCTCTCTTCCTTCCTTCCTTCCTCCTTCCCTTTCTCTCTTTCTCTCTCCTCTTATTGCATTGACCAGGACTTCCAGTATGATGTTGACTAGCAGTGGTGAGAGAGCTCGTTCTGGCTTTATTCCTGATCTTGAGGAAAAACATACATTCTTTCACCATTAAAAATGATATTTGCTATAGGTCTTTTGTAGATGCTCTTTATTAGGTTAAGGAAGTTTCAAGCTCCCTTTAGTTTCCTTTTTATCATGAGTGGATGTTGGATTTTGTTAAATGCTTTTTCTGCATCTATTCGGATGATCATATAGTTTTCTTCTTTAGTCTGTTAACATGGTGAAATACAGTACTGTTTTTCAAATGTTGAACCAGCCAATTATTCCTGGAATAAACCTCTCTTGGTCATGATGTATTGTCCTTTTTATATATTGCTGGATTCTGTTTGCTACTATTTTGTTGACAACTATTTGCATCTATGTTTATGACAGATATTGGCCTATATTATTTTTCTTGCAGTGTCTTTGTCTGGTTTTGGCATTAGGGTAATACTGACCTCATAAAATGAATTGGGAAGAGTTCCTGCCTCTTCTATTTTCTGGAAGAGATTGTGTAGAATTGAGTGAATTTTGGTAATTTGTGTCTTCCAAGAAATTGTTCCATTTCCTTTAAAGATATCAAATTTATGAGAATAGAGTTGTTTGTAGAATTCTTTTTTATCCTTTTAATGTCTGTGGGATCTGTAGTGATGTCTCCTCTTTCACTCCTGATATTAGTTCTTTGTGTCGTCTCTCTTTTTTTCTTGGTCTGTCTGGTGAGAGTTTTACCAATTTTATTGATCTCTTTAAAGAAACATCTTTTGGTTTCATTTTGTTTCTCTATTGTCTTTCTGTTTTCATGTTCCTTGTTTCTGTTTCTATTTTTATTATTTCCTTCCTTATACTTGCTTTGGGTTTAATTTGCTCTTTTGTAGTTTAAGATAGATGCTTAGATTACTGATTTGAGACATTTATTTTCTAGTGTATGCATTTAGTTTTATAAATTTCCCTGTGAGCATTGCTTTAGCTACATTCTACACATTTTAATATTATATTTTCATTTGTATTCAGTTCAAAATCTTTTTTAATTCTCCTTGAGACTTCCTCTTTGACTTATGGGTTATGGAGAAATGTGTTGTTTAATTTCAAAATTTTTGAAATTTTCCAGATGTCTTTCTGTTATTGGTGTCTAGTTAATTCTGTTATTGTCTGAGAACATAGTTTGTATGATTTATAGCCTTTTAAATTTGTTAAAGTATATTTTATGACTCAGAATATGGCCTATTTTGTTGAATGTCCCATGTACACTTGAAAAGAATCTGTATCCTGCTGATGTTGGATGGATTGTTCTAGAAATGTCAGTTAGGTCAAGTTGGTTGACAGTGTTGTTCAGGTCTTCTATTTTTTGTACTAATTTTCCTTCTTCTTGTTCTATCAATTACCAACTGAGAAGTATTGAAGTCTAATTGTGGATTTTTCTATTTCTCCTTTAGTTCTATCAGTTTTTGCTTCATGTTTTATAGCTCTGTTGTTAGGTACATACACATTTAGGACTATTATGTCTTTTTGAAGATTTGGTCCCTTTACCATCGTCTAATGTTTCTCTTTATCCTTGATAATATTCCTTGTTCTGAAGTCTTCTTTGTTTAATATTAATATAGCTATTCCAGCTTTCTTTGGTTAGTCTTCATATGGCATCTCATTTAATATACATATGTCTTTACATTTAAAGGGGATTTCTTGTCAAAAGCTTATATTTTGGTCTTATTTTTATGTCCAATCTGGCAATCTCTGTCTTTTAATGAATTATCTAAACATACCAATTAAAAGACAGAGATTTTATTGATTATTATATGGTTATATTAAAATCTACCATCTTTCTAGATGTTTTCTATTTGTTCCATCTATTCTTTGCTTGTGTGTGTGTGTGTGTGTGTGTGTGTGTGTGTATGAGGAAGATTAGCCCTAAGCTAACACCTGTTGCCAATCCTCCTCTTTTTTGCTGAGGAAGATTGGCCCTGAGCTAACATCCATGCCCATCTTCCTCTACTTTATGTGGGACACCTGCCACAGCATGGCTTGATGAGCAGTGCATAGTTCCGTGCCCAGGATCCAAACCTGCGAACACCAGGCAGCCAGAAGTGGAGCACGTGAACTTAACTACTACACCACCAGGCCAGCCTCTGTTTCTTTTTTTTAATCTGCCTTCTCTTGAGTTAATTAATTGAAAATATTTTATGATTCCATTTTATCTCCAGTATTGACTTATTATTTATATCTTTAAAAATATTTTTTGTGATTGCTCTAGCATTTATAATAGACATCTTTAATTAATCAAAATATATCTTCAAATAATATTCAACTGCTTTATGTGTAGTTTAATTACCTCACAACAGTATATTCCCAATTCCTCCCTCCCTCCTGTTGTTGTCATATATTTTACTTATACATATTATATAAACAAAATATATTGACACTATTTATGCTCTGGACAGTCATTTATCTTTTAGAGTAATTAAACATTTAAGAAATACTTTTATTTTACCATCATTTATTCCATTTCCATTGCTCTATATTTCTTTGTGTAAATCCAAGTTTCAATTTCACATTCTTGTGCCTGGAGAACTTCTTTTAAAATTTCATGTAGTATATGCCTGCTGACAATGAATTCTCTCCATTTTTGTTTGTCTGAGAAAGTCTTTATTTGTCCTTCATTTTTGAAAAATTTTTTCACTGAGTAGAGATTTCTAGGTTGATAGTTTCTTTTCTCTTCCTTTCAATACTTTAAAGCTGCCACTTCATTATCTTCTGACTTGCATGGTTTCTGGCAAGGCATCTGCTGTAATTCTTATCTTTGTTCCTTTGTACGTAATGTTTTCTGTCCTACATCTGTCTTCAAAATGCTCTGTCTTTCATGAAAATGAAAGACAGTTTTCATATGATGTGCCTAGATGTGTGTATGCGTGTGCATCTTCTGGAGCTGGTATTTATCTTAGAGTTCTCTGAGCTTTTTGAATCTGCAGTTTGGTGTCTGTCATTAATTTTGGAAAATTCTCAGCCATTGTTTCTTCAAATATTTCTTCTACCTTATTCTTTTTTTCACTTATTTCTTGGACTCTAATTGTGTGTCTATTAGAATATCTGATATTGCCCACAGCTCTTGAGATTTCTGTTCTCCTTTTTCCTACTCTTTTTTTTTTTTCTCTTTGTGTTTCAGTTTGGGTGATTTCTATAAGCCTATCTTTCCTCAGCTGTGTCAAGTCTACTAATGAGCCCACTGAAAACTTTCTCTATGTCTGTTACTATGTTTTCATTTCTAGCATTTCCACTAGATTCTTTTAGTTTTCATATTTTTGCTGAAAGGATCTTGCCCATTTTTTCCATTAGAGACTTTGACGGATTAATCATAGTTGTTTTAAATTCCCTGTGAGATAATTCCCACCTCTGTGTTGTATCTGAGTCTGGTTCTCTTGATTGCTGTGGTCTGGATCTGCCATGTAGTTCTGGGCCTGGAACATATTCATGCCCCTTCCCCAGGGGTAGAGTAGAGGGTTCTTTCTCTTCCCTTACCCCAGCTCCAAAGGGTTTTCACCAGTGCCCTTATGGCTACTGTGTTGTTGCCCTTTCCCCTACAGATTAAGGCTTTTGTCCCATAGAAGAGATGGGGGAGAAACATCTGGATGGAGTTTTGTTTTGTGTCCCTCCTGTGGTGGCTGATGGTCACTTCCCCCAGGCCTGTATCAAAAGGGATGCCTTTTTTTCCCTTTAAAAAAAAATTCCACATATAAGTGAGATCATACAGTATTTGTCTTTCTCTATCTGACTTATTTCACTTAGCATAATGCCTTCAAGTTTCACCCACATTGTTGCAAATGGCAAGATTTCATTCTTATTATGGCTGAATATATTCCATTATGTGTATAATATATATATAAATGTGGTATATATACACCACATTTTCTTTATCCGTTCATCCATTGATGGATGCTTAGGTTATTTCCATGTCTTGGCTATTGTAAATGATACTGCAATGAACATACGTTTGCACCGATCTTTTTGAATTAATGTTTTTGTTCTCTTCAGATAAACATCCAGAAGTAGGATTGCTAAATCATATAGTAGTTCTATTTTTAATTTTTTGAGGCTGCACTAATTTGCATACCCACCCACAGCACACAAGGATTCCCTTTTCTTTACATCCTCACCAACACTTGTTATTTCTTGTCTTTTTGCTAATAGCCATTCTAACAGGTGTGAGGTGGTATCTCATTGTGGTTTTGACTTGCATTTTGCTGATGATTAGTGATGTTGAGCATCTTTTCATGTACCTGTTGGCCATCTGTATGTCATATGGGATGCTTTCTCAGGACTCTCCGCAACATTGGGATCTGTAGAGAAAAGCAAATTCTCCCCTTGGGCTTCACACGTTCTTGCCAGGCCACACTCTGTCTCTACTAGTTTGTTAAGTATTCCAGCTGAATTCTTCCTGGTGTGCAGCTGCAGCTGCCCCAGGTAAGCCAATGTTCATTTCCTGTCTCTCCCTGTAGGCACCTGTCTCTTCTTAGATTTCAGGCTAGTTGGTTGCCCTATAACCTCAGCTTTCTCATGGGTTCAATGAAAGTTGTAAATTTCCCATTTTCCCAGATTAAAAAAAAAAATCTTTGTAAAGGTGAGAACAATACTCTTTCCAGGTTGCTGCATCTATAGCAGAAAGTGGGAGACAGAGTTGAGCTACTTTGAAGAAAAAGAAAAGGAAATCATTTTGCTCACTCATGTTTGTGGACTGAATTGGTAACCACTTCTCACATAGCATATTGCCATTTGGTTCTTATAATCCTGTATGGTAAGTAATTACTATTCCCATTTACAGATGAGGTTCAGGGAGGATGAGAAAAGGGGCTGGGATTCCATTTTGGTTCTGCCTGATTGCACAGGAACCGCTCACTGCTCTATGCTGCCTTCCGAGACCATGGAGTGTGGGTATGAAATTAGAGAGGAACCTGGGGGAGGAGGCAGCATGGATCATGTTCTCAGCCTCTAGTAAAGTGAGCTTTTAAGGACTGAACTGGGGGAGTGACAAAGGTGTTTAGAGTGAGGGGAAAGGATCTGGCATGATTTGGGGGTGGGCTGAGGCTTTAGCTGGTGGGCTTCACACAGGGACTCAGTAGGAAGCGGATCTTGGGGAAAAGAGTACTAATAGCTGGAGAGATGTGGGATGCTTTCTATGGAGCCCTTTGCTGCTCATGGAGAGAGAGTGGAGTCCTCACGACCTTGGAATGTGGGCTCAATACCAGGGCAGGGGCAGAGCTTTTCCTAATGTCGGGGAATCCAGGCCTTCGTCCCATGTGTGGGGATTGGAGGTGGAGGAGTGTGTCTGGGAAAGGCGATGATGGAGACGGAGCTGCAGGAGAGCAACCCTCAAGTTTCTGCTCAGACAATCAGAACCCTCTCCCCTTCTTCAGAAGCACTCCCAGCCCCACTACTCCAAGACAAAGGGTGGGATCGCACCTCTTTCCTTTTACACACACACACACATACACAATCCTTTTGTGCCTTCCCGTACTCATTCATTCATTCATTTATTCAGTAAATATTCATTATTGCCAGGTCCCATAGCCTGTAACCTGATCTTCCTGAATACAGGGGCTAAGGGTGGGGAAATCATGCAGCTGAGTGGCCCTTAGTTCTCTGCTCTTCTCAGAGATGACCCAAGTAAGGACCTGTGTACCAGAAGTTAGTGAGGTTGTTTTCCAGAACCCTACAGGTAAGTAATGCCCTGGTGTTACCTGGGTAACTGGCCTGGCCCCAGATTCCTGCTGGGGACATGAGCAAGGTTTACCTTTGAGCACACCTCTCCCTATAAATACCACAGATCCTCAGTGTGCCATTTAATACACTGTAAGTTCTGTGCTAACCTGTTCTCCCACCTCCTCCTCCCGGTGGGCCACTCTGCTGGACCACCTGTTCTCAAGGCTGGCTGTCTACTTCCAGGCCTCCAAGCCTCCCTTCTTTTTTTTTTTTTTTTTTTTTTTTTTGAGATTTAAGGAAAATAATTTTTAATGCTTCAATGCAAATGGATACACGCTGATTAAATACAATTCGATGTTCTTTGAAAATATCTCAATGACAGCATTTGATACCAGTTAAGGCCAGCAAAATAGAAGTGAGGAAAATGTCACATGTATTGTCTTTCATTGGTTTCATATATCCAAGCCTCCCTTCTGACTCACAGACCACTGTGCCCTTCAAGGCCCAGCTTAAATGCCACCTCCTCCGGGAAGCTTTCTCTGAATCCTCCAGTTGGAATTAATCATGCTAACCTCTTGGCTCTCACATCAAACTGCTTGTACCTCTGTTTTGTATTTCACCTTGTTTGGTCTTGTTTCACCAGAGGCAGCTCCTGGAGAGCTGGATTATCACTATCCTCCCTAACTCCCAGATGTGCTTAACAACATTGAAATATGACCAGTCCTTTCCTGTGGAAACCCTTCTGTGGCCTTGCATTGCTCTCGAGGTGAAGTCTGAGCCTGCAAGTCTCCACATGATCTGGCCTCCCTGTCCCACCTCATCTGTAAATCCCTTAAGGAAGCCACAGCATGTGCAACTCGTCTCAAACAGCTGGGCCAACAGAGATGAAATAGCTCAGCCCCTGTCCTCAGCACTTAGTGTCTACAGAGTGTGTCAGGCTGAAGTGGCCTGGAGGAAAAGCTTTGCATTTTCCTTGCAGTGAGGATGGGCCTCTCGTCCCCCTCCTTCTTGGAGGATGGTAACCTCTCCACTCTGGCATTGTCTGGCTCAGACTGACTGGAGGGCCTCTCAGCATAATTCCCTGGAAGAGTGCTTTGCAGCTGTGGAAAGTCCCCTTAGCAATGACTTCCTGACTTCTTGGGCTAAATTGTCTACTCTGTCTGGCTTTGTGGCCTTCTAAAGGAAATGTCCACATATTTGGGATATGATTCTATCTGATGCCAACCTGACGCTACTAGCAGCTTCCACACTCCCCAGGGAGGTGAAAGTCTTGAATTGGAAGAGATCATGGTCACTGGCCTAGAATCCCAGACCTGGGAAAGTGCAGAGACTTAGCATCTAGTCCATCAACCTTGGCCATAGGCTAGTTGCAAACTCAGTTTTCTTTATCTATTAAATGATGAGGGGAGTTAGAACGAGAGTTGGATTTTCAAACTTTTTTATTTCTTGGCTATGGAAACATTTCTTCAAAGAAAAGCTGCCAGAGGAAGCCAACTATGTGAAGAAACCCTTTGAGCTACTGCTGTGTTTGAAATGGGAGTCCCATTTCATCCCCAGTCTCAGCAGAAACCCCAGGGCTCATTTGGGCTCTGTTTAAAAACCCGTGAATGTGACCCAGCCATTCTACTCCTAGGTATTTACTCCAATGTAAACAAGTTCACACAAAAACTTGTACACAAGTGTTCATTGCAGCCTTTTAGGTAATAGCCCCAAATTGGAAGCAACCTCAGTGTTCATCAACAGGTGACTGGGTAAACAAATTATGTATTTGTACGATGGACTACTGCTGGACAACAAAAAAGAATGAATGAACTATTGATATGTGCAATGACGTGAATGAATCTCAAAATCTTGATGCCAAGGTGAAAGAAGCCAGATCAAAAAAAGTATATCCTATACAACTCCATTTATATGAAACTCTAGAAAATACAGACTACCCTACAGGGAATAAAAGCAGGTCAGTGGTTGCCAGGGGATGGGAGTCAGGAGGGAAGGAAGGATTCCAAAAAGGGCATTAGGAAACTTTTGGGGTGATGGAAATGTTCCATATCTCGATTAAGGGAATAGTTTATAGGTGTATACATATGTCAAAACATCAAATTACACACTTTAAATATGCACAGTTTATTGCATGTTAGTTATACCTCAATAAAGTTATTTTTTTAAAAAGGCTACCAGATTGTTCTGTCTCAAAGAGCTAGCTTAAAAAGCACAAAAATTCTCACCAAAGCTATTCCTGGGACCTTGTTCTCTCCAGAGCCCTGTGACCAATGTTGAAGCCAACCCTGCTCCTGCTAGTGTTCAATGACTCAGCTGGTGAGAAGTTCTATAGGTTTCTAGAAGGGTATATGAGAAAACCTCTTTGCCCTTTTGCTGGCAGATAACATTAGAACTTGAAGTTTTCTATTTGCAAGTGGCTACAAGCAAGAGTCCCGTGGTCTTGCTATGTCCTCACCAGCAGGCCTGGTTGTGCTCCCATTAATGAGCCTTTCAAAAAACTTGACCCCTACATCCTCTCCCCAGCCCCCTATGCCACGTTTTATTTTTGATTAATCTTCTAATCATCTTCTTGGAAGGGCTCATTCCCACCTGGTCTTGCTGAAGACAAGCACCAGGTTTATGAGGACCTGTACTCTGGGATCTGCTTCTCCAGAAAAGGGGTCACGGTGCGGTCAGCAGACAGAGCAGGGTGCTGGCTCACGAATTTTCCAAACATTGAAATGAAATGAAAAAAACACATTTATGCTGCCCGGTGTAAAACAGAGAAGCAAGGCAGATAGTTATTTACTTCTTTCTCTGCCAAGAGCCTCCAAGTGCCTGGCAGGACTCAGAAATTCACCAGGAAACTACTAATCAAACAACAAGTTTTTCAGTTTGATTATTTTATTTTTTGCTTTTGAATTCTTTCCCAGTACCTGTTAGTGCCTAGTACTGTGTGAGGTGCTGGGAAATGCACAGAGAGCTCACAACTGAGTGGGAAGATGGTCCAATCAGAGACAAGATAGGTGTAAGGAAGCCAGTGTAGGGGTGAGGGCAGTCACGTGCTACTTCAAGGCCACACCAAAGACTTTCAAAGTTCCCTTATGCCTCTAAACTGTTAGGAATTAAAGAAAAAGAAGATCCTTTTGACTCAGAATCATCAGGCAAGGAGGAAATGGTGTTTAAGCTAAGCCTTAGAAAACCAGGAGGGAGAGGAAAAAATGATAAGAAAGCTCAATGATAAAGTCAGATATGAATGCAGTAAGAGAAATAGACTGGAGTCAAATTTGATTGGACACAATGCTCAATATGACAATAATTATGTAAAAATTGAATGAAAAACAGAAAAATGTTAATTACATATGCATGTACACCACTGAAATGCATAGGAACTGTCAGCAGGGATACACTTGAAACTGAAAACAATGGTAATGTCTGATGAGAGCATGGAGTCATTAAGTGGAACTTTTACTTTATCTCTATTGGTCAAATATTTTATAATTAACTCTATTCCAAAGAGATCTGTGAATTTTCTATTATTTATTTTTCAACTTTTTTATTGTGGTAAAATATATATAACAAAAAATTTACCATCTTAATCATTTTTAAAAGTGTACAATTCAGTGGCATTAAGTACATTCACGTTGTTGTGCAATCATCACCATCATCCATCTCCAGAACTTTGTCATCACCCAATTAAAACTCTGCACCCATTCAACAATAACATCTCCTAGCCTCTGGTAATCACCATTCCATTTTCTGTTTCTGTGAATTTGACTCCTCTAGGTACCTTACATAAGTGGATTCACAACAATATTTGTCCTTTTGTGTCTGGTTTATTTCCCTTAGAATAATATTTTCAAGGTTCATCCACGTTGTAGCATGCGTCAGAATTTCATTCCCTTTTAAGATGGAATAATATTCCATTGTATGTATTTTCCTCATTTGGTTCACCCATTCATCCATCCATGGATATTTGGGTTGCTTCCACCTTTTTGGCTATTGTGAATAATGCTACTATGTACATTGATGTACAAATATCTCTTTGAGACTCTGCTTTCAATTCTTTTGGGTACATACCTAGAAGTGAAATTGCTGGATCATATGGTAATCTACGTTTAATTCTTTGAGAGACCACCATATTGTTTTCTACAGCAGCTGAGCATTTTACATCTCTACCAGCAGAGTACAAGAGTTCCAATTTCTCCACTCCCTTGACAATACTTGTTATTTTCTATTTATTTATTTTTGATAACAGCCATCCTAATGGGTGTGAAGTGGTATCTCATTATGGTTTTGATTTGCATTTCCCACCATAATTAGTGATGGTGAGCATCATTTCATGAGGATCTGTGAATTTTGTTTGATGAGGAAGATTGACTCTGAGCTAACGTCTGTTGCCAATCTTCTTCTATTTTATATGTGGGTTGCCACCACAGCATGGCTTGAAGAGCAGTGTGTAGATCCACCCCTGGGATCCAAACTCATGAACTCCAGCTGCTGAAGCAGAGCATGAGAACTTAACCGCTATGCCACAGGGCCGGCCCCTGTGAATTTTTAAGTAATGAAATATTTAAAAGATGTCAGTAATGAAAAGGGAATAAATGGAATACCTGGAAAACCTCATACATATATTTTACCTCTTTAAATGTTTCTGATTTTCAACAAACATGATGGTTGCATTTTTACCTTTTATCATGTGGAGTGGTTCTGGATGATGGTGAAATCAACACTGCCTCATTCATCTCTGAGATATGACTTTCTGTGCAGGCCATGACCCCCGGAGTAGCTCTGAGGCTGTACTGCTCTCTCTGTGTTGGTGGCCACACAGGAGGTGTAGGGGTCAGGGATGTGAGAAGGTAGAGGGAGATGAGAGAGAAGGAAAGTCGTATCAGTTAGCATATTGGATAAGGAAGTTCCAACCCCCCTGAGCAATTCGTAGCTATTTTGCTTCTAGATGGGTGGAAAATGACCCCTAGATAAAGCTGGTCAGCTGCCTCAAGGCTGGAAGGCAGCCCCTGCACAAGATACAGACAGTTTGCAGGTGGGGGACCTACTTGTTTCCAAGCAGTTGGTGAAGACACAGTTCTGGCTGGATTCAGACTTCCTTGACCTCGAGACAATTTCTGGAAATGCCCCTAAACAGTTGTTGATTAATCACCACAGTTTAAAGAGACTTTCTAAAAGGGTGTGGACAGTCTGTCTGTCTTCACTTCCCACTTGCATAGTGAGCTCAGTGGGTTTTTCTCCACGCCCACCCATTCCCATCTCCAGTCAGCTCCAGTAAGTAGGTTGCTGATTCAGGGAGGAGCTATATGTAAGATGCAGCCAAGGTCAAAGTCGGCATCAAGACCTTTTGGGTGAGGTTTGCTCTCTCTGTGATCAAAAGCTCAAGCCATTTTGGTAACAGGACTCGCTCTTGATATAACACACTTTTACAAATTTTGCTCAAACTGGAAGTTGAGCTGGATATCTTTCACCTGCACCCTTCCTGTCCTACTGTTTTCAAGCCTAATTCAGCCTTCTTAGGGTAGTGCAGTGTTTATTAGTTTAAAAATAAACATTTTTAAACTCTTTTAAATAAACACTTTTAAATCTCTTTTAAGTTCCCAGAAAGAGCATTTCACTGTACTGGGACATTTCCAGCTGGGAAAGTGACCTCAAAGAGTGACTTAAGATCTTGATATAATCGCAATTCAATTAAAGAAGCAAACACATAGAGACAGAGATTGGATTGGTGGTTACCAGAGGGGAAGAGGTGAGGGAGGAGGGCGAAAGGGATAATTTGGCACATGTGTGGGGTGATGGGTTGCAATTAGTATTTGGGTGGTGAACATGATGTAATCTAAGCAGAAATAGAAGTATAATGATGTACACCTGAAATTTATACAATGTTATAAACCAATGTTACTGCAATAAACAAAAAATTTAAAAAAAAAAGAAGCTTGGAGAGCCCACCTTTGAGAGGCGTTGCCCTGCCATTCCTTTTATAGGACTGTCATATATTCTGTCTAGTAAATCTGCCCTTTAAGGCCCAGCTCAGGCATTACCTTTGTAAAATCTTTCTTGGCTCCCCTGGGCAGCTAGCAACTCCCTCCTCTGGGCTCGCTCAGCACCTTGAGGGCACTTAGTACACCCAAGTGGGGCCCAGTGTAGACATTTCCTCTCTCCCATTAGCCTAGAACCTTGCAAAGTGTCTGGCACAAAATAGGCCTCCAGGAATCTGTTTGTGAAGAGTTTTCACTTCGTGCTGTGGTTTCTGATTAGGTAGGAACCAGGCTGGACCAGGCTCCACATTTTCAATCCTGGTTTCTTTTGAGGATAGGAGATTGGAAAGAGGCCACCAGCAACATCACTGATGGGATCCATGGTATTCCTGTCCCCAGTCCTCCTGAGGGTGCTGCCCCCATAGTCACCTCCTTTTACTTTCCATAGTCAGAAGGGGAAGTGTGGCTTTTATACTGAGAAAAGCCACAGGCCAGAGTTCTAGGCAGTTTCCCAGAAACTTGAGCCTGACCCCAGGACAGTACCTTGCCAAGCTCCACTGGGCCAGAGCCAGTCTTTGCACTTCCTGGGGGCTTCCTGACTCTGGGAAAACATGGGCTCCCTGGTGCCAGGGCCAGAAATAGGCTGGACAATGCCAAGGGGTTGACAAGCAGCTGAAGTGCAGGCTCCTTCTCTGTTCAGATTGTAGAAGGGAATGTAAGTCCAGCAAACAGCCATTTGTGGAATGCCGGCTGGCCGCCTGGCCCCAGCTCTGCCCACTGAGCTGCCAAGAGCCGTTGGCAAGGCAGCCTGGGCCTTTTTCAGTTTTCTTCTCATGAATTTGCTTGAATTTAAAGGATTAAGTTTCTCTCTCTCATTTTCTCTCTCTCTTTGCATTTGGAACAGAGATTTAGCAAAAAATTTTAACAAAATCCGGTGGTAGGTTTAAGTAATTTGGATTTAACCATTATTATTCTTTACATCTTTTGTCTAAATTATTTGCATACCTTTCCTGCATTTATAATTTTAAAAAATTACCAAAGTAATATAACCATACAGGGAAAGTTGGAAAACAGAGAGAAGAGAAAAAAAATTGTTCAATCATAATCCCATCATTGTAACACAACTATTTGTGTGTGTTCTTTCCTGGTTGATTGTCTCTATTTAGCTAAAGTCAGAATGAACACAAAATACTATGTGATCCATTGTGGATTTTTCCCCCTTTAACGTTGCGCCATAAGCCGCTTTTCCTTGGAAATCTGTTGTCACCAAATATCATTTTAGTGCCTGTAGAATATTAAAGGATGGACTTTCCTTAAAACTGTCCCTTACTTGCTTTGTTTTAAATGTTTACTTCTAGCACAGCTATTCTTTTTTTGTGTGTGTGAGGAAGATTGGCCCTGGGCTAACATCTGTGCCCACCTTCCTCCACTTTATACGTGGGACGCTGCCACAGCATGTCTTGATAAGCGGTGCGTATGTCCGAGTCCGGGATCCGAAACTGTGAACCCCAGGCCGCCAAAGCTGAGTGTGTGAACTTAACAACTATACCACCAGGCTGGGCTCCTAGCACTACTATTTTTTTTTGTTTGTTTTGTTTTTTTGGGGGGGGGTTTTGTTTTGTTGTGTTTTTTATTGTGGTGACATGGGTTTATAACATCGTATAAATTTCAGGTGTACATCATTATACTTCTGTTTCTGCATAGATTACATCATGTTCACCACCCAAAGACTAATTGCAATCCATCACCACACACATGTGCTTAATCATCCCTTTCGCCCACCTCCCTCCCCCCTTCCCCTCTGGTAACCACCAATCCAACCTCTGTCTCTATGTGTTTGTTTGTTGTTGTTTTTATCTTCTACTTATGGGTGAGATCGTATGGTATTTGACCTCCCTCTGACTTATTTCACTTGGCATAATACCCTCAATGTCCATCCATGTTGTCACAAATGGATGGATTTCATCATTTCTTATGGCTGAGTAGTATTCCATTATGTACATATACCACATCTTCTTCATTCATTCGTCCCTCGATGGGCACTTAGGTTGCTTCCGAGTCTTGGCTATTGCAGTACAGTAATTCTTAAAAAAAAAAAAGAAAAAAAGTGTTGGCTTTCTCTTCCCATGCCCAGCTCTGAATGTCTCATTCAGCTGTCTTCATCTTGGATTTTGGTATCTATGTCCCTGGAGAGTCTCTACCTCTTCAGGGTCCTCCTTGCAGCTACCCCACAGGGAAGGCACAGAAGTTGATCCCAAGCACATTTAACTTCTGGGAATTCAAACCTGACCTCTAGCCCTCACTCCTCTTGCATCACCTACTGTAGACAGCAGTGGAGGCAATCCAACCTGGAGCAGTGCTGGAGAGACCTGTGGAATGAACATGTGGGTCATTTTAAATGGGTCCTGACCAGTGTCAGAGAAAGTGTAACCCATCTGCAAGTGGTCAGGCAGGTGGGTGATGGTTTTGCCAAAGTCCTTGAAGAAGAAATGAAATAATAAATTAAGGGTCATCAGTAAGCCTTGACTAACAATTAGAGGAACTGATAAAGAACTGTATATAAAAAAACCATGTGTGGTGTAATCTTTGGAAAATTTAAGGGATTTTCAAGGGGAACTTTTATTTGATTTTCTACTTTCACTCTGACTTTGAGACAAAATGTGACTCCATGATTGTTGGGAATGACCTAATTTTGTTGGTCTTCCAGCATTTGTCATGTTCCTCAGTAACGTCCAGGAATGGGAAGTAGATAGATGCAATTTGTCCCCTTCCCTCAATTTCTCTCCATGGTGGCATGTTACACAAAAGCAAGTCTTAGACCAAATTCTCCCAAGAGGAAGCCTTCATAAAAGCAATCATACAATCTGTTCTTGTCAAGTCAGGAATGTCCCCACTCACAGGCATGCCTCTAGCACCTTGCATGAGATGCTTACGCCAAGAGGGGTGAAATAACATTCTGATAGTAGCATCAGTCAATGTACAGTGAGTCAGGTAACAGAGCTCTCCATGAAGTGGGGAAACCAAGGACCAATTGGAGCTCAAGGCCTAGGCTGTACTCCAGTAGGGTTGGCCTGGTCTTGCAAGGGTGGTGGGTACTGTAACATCTCTCTAGCTAATCCCACTGAGCAACATTCATTTCCTTAATGAAACATGAAAACATTTCTAACATCTCATACTTTAATTCTGGAACCCTTTAGATTGCCAAAGATATTTGAATCTTGCTTTTGCCACCTCTGGAATGTGGATTCCTAATTAGACTGCTTCAAATGCTAACTCACCACTCCTAAGTTGTGGATTAAAGTTAGTTTACAACTGGAAACAACCAAAATGTCCACCAACACGGGACTGCTAAAGAAAATTCGGTACAATCATTTAATGAGACACTCTGCTGCTGAAATTTAAAAAAAAGGAAGCTCTCTGGGAACTGGCGGGAGAAAGACCTCCAGGATATAAGAGAAAATATCAGAGAACAGAGCAAGGTGCAGATGTGCGAATGAATACTATGCTACATTTTGTGTAAATTGAGATGGAGGGGAATGAGAGTTTATAGTAGTATTTGCTTAAGACTCTCTGCAAGAATATACAAGACACTAATAAATTACCTCTGGGGGTAGGAGTGGGAAAAGAGTTTGGGAACAGGGCCAGTAGGGGTAGAAGTGGACCCAAGACTTTTCATTGTACATTTTATACTCTTTTGATTTTTAAACCATGTGAATGTATTACCTATTCTAAGCAAATGAATATATAATTAATTTTCACATACACACATCATGCTATTTATACCAAAGTATTTTAAAGTAAATTCCAACACAGGCAGTATGACAGTGGCCCTCAGTCCTGGCGTCTCTTTAAGGCAATGCTTCTCAAACTAGGGGGCCAAGAACACAAAACCATGGGACAAACATCTTGCTGGAAGATCTGGAAGGAAAACAGACATAGACATATTCTAGAGTAGAACGTAGCTTCTCTGAAAGCCCTCCTGGCTCACTGCATACAACCAACCATTGGCTGTCAGATCCGTGGGTGGAACGGGCAATGATCAGGGGATCTCTCTGGGCCCAACATGATGTTAAGGTTGGCTCCTCCTGAGTTTCATCTGTATGGGGTTTGGGACTTTCTAAAGCAAATTTCATTTGGTCTCCACAACACCTCTGAGAAGTAGTAAATGTTATTCCCACTTGACACAAGAAGAAACTAAGGCTCAAAGGCCACATGATTGGATTAAAGTCATTTGACTACAGTAACTCCTGGGTCAGTATTTTCATTCTGACTCGTGAACAAGGGCTATGTTCTGTTGGGAATTTATGTATTTCGTATTTAGTTATTTAAGACAAGAGCTATCATTGTCTTGCTTTTGACCTTTGTTTATTGTTTTTATTTACATAGTGAATTTTCCTGACAGTTTCAAGGAAAATCTACATACATGGAAGAAGGTCTGGGGAAAATGAGAGGAGGAAAGATAAAATGAAGCCAAGAACTTTCACTCCCTGCAACCTGGGTGGCCCCAGATATGCCTCTATCCTTTCTCATAGCCATTGCTAAAGGGATACCAGTAAGTTTGTCCAGTCTTGTGGCCCATGCTAGGTACCCCGAGGAACACTGATAGAATGGCAGGCTGGGCAGAACTATGACAGCTGACAGAGCTAACATCTCTGCTTATGAGTAGGGATTGAAAAAGAAAAGTCCAGAGGTTGAGAGGTTTTTCCTTTCCCACGGTAATTCGCAAAGGAGAAACTCTGGACTCTTTCCAGTAGTGAGGTGTTGGTTGATCCGTTAATCTCGTTGATCGTTGCTCCTTACCAGTATTTCCGCCTCTGATTCACCCACCTCCAACACTCTCAGTCCAGAGTGGTTGTTACTCTGTAAAGGGTGGGGTCACACAAGGGCCACCTCCCTGTGCCATTTGTACTCTGATCTCAATGGCTCCTGTTTGCATCACCCAGATGTTCATCTAGGAACCAGGATGTGGTATTTTCTCATTTGATTCTTGCATTAACAGCAAGGAAAGTAAGATGGGTGAAAGTTGTTGCCTTCACTGGCAAGAAAACAAGACCTAGAGCAGGAGACAGAACCAGGACTAGAACCTAAGTCAGGAAACCCCAGTCAGGAGCTCTTCCAGCCATGGCAACTATCAAGGAAGAGTGTCGGGGTCTGGGGCTGCCCACAAGTCCAGGTCGGCAGAGCCGGGGTCTTGTCTGCCCCTGTGACTCCATTGCTGGGCATTGGAGTCAGGGTGGCTTCATGGGCATTCAACCCGTGCAGTTGCACAGGGCCCCAGGCTCAGAAAGGCCCACACTTGGTTTAATGCTCTGCTGTCACTATCTTGAAATCCTTACTAATTTTACCTTTTAAAAAAAAATTTATTGTGGCAAAATATACATATCATAAAATTTACCATTGTAACCACTTTTAAGAGTACAGTTCAGTAGCATTAAATATATTCACAATGTTGCGCAGCTATCACCACTATCCATTTCCAGAACTTTTTCATCTCCTCAAACAGAAGCTCTGTATCCAATGACTCCCCATTCTCCCCTGCCCCTGACCCCTGATTATCTCTATTCCACCTCTGTCTCTATGAATTTGACTATGCTAGGAACCTCATATAAGTGGAATCATACTGTATTTGTCCTTTTGTATCTGACTTATTTCACTAAGCGTAATGTTTTCATCCATGTTGTAGCATGTGTCAGAGTGTCCTTCATTTTTAAGACAGAATCATCTTCCATCACATGGCTGGACCACATTTAGTTTATCCCTTCATCTGTCGGTGGACATTTAGGTTTCTTCCACCTTTTGGCTACTGTGCATAATGCTACTATGAACATTGATGTATGAGTTACTATTCATTTCTAATTATTTAAAAAATGGGGGAAACATTAATAATAAATGGAATTTGGTGGGTAAAAACCTTCAAAACCCAAGGCCAATGAGAAGAAAACAGCAAAAATGATCATGGCGAGTAAAAACCTTCAAAACCCAAGGCCAATGAGAAGAAAACAGCAAAAATGATCATGGCTAGTAAAAACGCAGGGAGACTTGCTCTAGGGCAAGGTTGTTTCCTGGTTCACTTTCTTCCTCGTTGTTCATTTGCGTCAACCTGTTCATCCTTAACCAGTTGTCAGATGCCTCATTGACTTGATAATAGTTTTGGCAGGGGAAAGAAACACATTAAACATATCCACTGACTATAAACGTATCCCCGTTTCAGAAATGCTCAGTGTGGATAATTATTAAAGCTGGGTGATGGGTGTGTGGAGATTCACTATACTATTTTCTCCATTTTTTTTTTTTTAGAAGTTCTTAGTTTATTAATCCTCTCATGAAAAATCTCCACAATCACCACAGATAAAGTCACTGCAGAATCTTTACTCCTTCTTTTTGCCAGCACCGACATTGGCCTTCGCAGTTCCCCTGACTTTCTTCATTCTGTTCTTGCGTTCCTTTCGCTGTTTTCTTGAGGTCTTTTTCTTCTCATACAGGCCATGTCTTGCAAGTCTGTGTTTGGGTTCATTTTTCTTTGCATAATCCAAGGAATCATAAATCATGCCAAAGCCAGTTGTCTTCCCACCACCAAAATGGGTTCTGAATCCAAATACAAAGATGACATCTGGTGTGGTCTTGTACATTTTGGCTAGTTTTTCCCGAATTTCTGGTACTGTTGCCTTCCCAGGGTGAAGGACATCGATAACCATTTGTTTCCGCTGAAGTAGTCGGTTGGTCATGAACTTCCTGGTCCGGATAGTTACTGTGTCGTTCATGATTGCGGTGGATCCTCAAGCAGCCGGGGAGGAAAAGAGCTTTTTTTTTTTTTTTTTTTCATTTTTTTAATTTTGAAATTTTAATAAGAAAATAAAAAATAATTTGAAAAATTTTTAAAGTGTATCTTGAAGTGGAGGAAAGAGGGTTCATTCTACTTTCTGACTGAACCCACCTTTCCTGGCTTGATCTCCATCCCAGGGGCTTGGAAGTCTGTGACTTGGTTCTGGTCCCCGGCTCCTGAGAGAGTGTTGGGTGTCCCCAGGAGGCCTCCTGGGGCCTGAAGGATTACAAACAAGTTGCCTGGAGTTATTCCCCTCCTCTCCACCCCCTGGCCCCGTACACTATACTGAAATGAATTCCAGTAAAGTTAACATCCTGGATGGAGAAGAGGAGGGGGGAGCCCCCAGATATGCTCCTGGGAAGCACTTCTGTCTCCTGCCATCCCAGGAGGACCAGCAAGAGCTGAGCTGCCAGGGAGGGGGGCTGGGCTGTAAAATGATGCTTCCTTCAATCCCCAACCCCCACTTCCTTATATTAGGAATTTTAACAAAAGAAGGAACATTAAACCAGATAATAGGACTCTGCCAACTTTTCTTGTGGTCCAGGAACATCTGCTCGAGAAACCCCACACTGTGGGGTGAGTCACTGGGGTCCGGCCTCGCATTGGCTGAGAGGATCTCCTGATGTCGAAGGAAAGCTGGTCTTCCTCCTATTGGAAGGGAGCAGACCCAGGGCCGCCAGCAATTGCTTGGCTTGGGTGGTGTTGGAGCGTGTGGCTACCACCCCGACCTCCCAGCTTCTCCTCAGCCCCTGGCAGCGTGCATGGCTTCCTGAAACTGTCTGCAAACTTTGGAAGAGGTTAGAAAAATGAGACAGACGGTCACAGGATAGCTAACAAAATCTGCCCCTTATAGAACTGGCCACAAGGCCTGCAACTGGTTCAAATGAGCTGACTAGTCAATTCCAGGGATGTCAGTACTGATGTGATTGAAAAAGTGTGATGGCTTCTTAATCCTGCAATAAAAATCTCACTTTCTATAGGAGTAGCCCATTCCTGGTTTGGATCTTAAGACTTGGGCCTGGCAGGCAGGACCTAAGCAGCCCAACCAGGGCTGGGTCCTGTGTGAAAACTAGAGTCAACACCCGTGGCCCTGGTCCTCTGAAATCCTGAAGGTGGGATTAGCTGGTTCTCCCACGGCAACTGCCTAGAAAGGGGCTGACCACAG
Organism: Ceratotherium simum simum; assembly: GCF_057802395.1. Taxonomy (NCBI): domain Eukaryota; kingdom Metazoa; phylum Chordata; class Mammalia; order Perissodactyla; family Rhinocerotidae; genus Ceratotherium; species Ceratotherium simum. The sequence continues at coordinate 38,686,795 of NC_141913.1, forward strand.
TTACTGCAGGCTCACACCTTCTGGGCCGGTCCTGAGCCAACTCTTCTCTCTCCATCTCTCCATCTCTGCTGGCTACCTCCCTCTGGTTACCACGGACACGTCTGTTCCATTTTTGGGAAACAGATTTCAGAAAAAGAGTAAAGAAGCCATCTCTAATTTCAGTGTATTTGGGGCCACATAGAAGTTCTAAGGGCTTGGTGAAAAGGGCATGAAGGAACCACACAAAGTCTTACAACGTCAGAGCTGGAACAATAATGGCTGGCTTTTTTTTTTTTTTTTTTTTTTAAGTCTTAATATACATTAGTCTTGGTGCTGAACTTACATGGATTCTTTCATTTAATCCTTACCACCAAATACCCGAGGCAGTATCCAGATGTGACAGGTGGAAGCAGGTCAAGTAACCTGTCCAAGGTCACATGTGTTGTAAGTGGCAGAGTTGACATTCACACTCAGCCCCGCCTGAGCCCAGGGCCCATGCTGTGTCGTTAAGCTAGACCCCCGAAAGGACCTGAGGGCACCTGCGCAGAGCTCTCACTCTTCAGTGAGGCTGAGGCTTCAGGTTCTAAGGCACTTGGTCAAGGTCACACAATTAGTTAATGAAAGAGCTGGGATGAGAAGCCTGACCTGGAAGGAAGGAAGATGTCCTGTCTCCTGGGCCAGGGTGACATGGTTGAAAGAGCTTGTGCTGACCAGGGAAGCTTAGGCAAGCTGATTAATATCTCTGAGCTGCCAAGTCCTCCTCTGTGGGATCAGCCTGGAAAATACCTCCCTCACAGTTTATAGTGAGGAGTAAATGCAACGGTGTATGCAAAGTTCCCAGTGTTGAACCTGGCACTCGTTAGGGACTGAATAATGCTGCTGTTACTATTATTTACTTTGGCAATGGTACCGTCCTATATCACTCACAAAGTTCTTCCTTGTCTGCTAAAATAATAAGTGAGCCTTGTTTCTTGCCTGGACAGGGACAGAGCTGGGCCCAGGGCAGGCTTGTGGATCCTCACTCTTACCCGACCGGCTGTTTGGAGTACTAATGGAAACCCAAGGTTGGGTTCTGAGAACTGGATTGAGACCTGGCCCAGAGCTGACCCACTGTGAGTGGGGGCGGGGTGGGGGGGGCAGTACAGTGACCAATGTCCTGGTTTGCTCAGGACTGAGGAGTCTCCTGGAACATGAAACTTTCAGTACTAAAGCCGGGACAGTCCTGGAAACGGTTGGCCACACAAGATGGCAGCGATTCTATGCCAGGGTGAATATCCTCGGGGAGCTCTGGGCATTTAGGGGGGACTCTGATCTGTCGACACTCACAGGTGCCAAGAGCGAAGGTGGTCGGAAATTTGCCCAGCCCACTCCGGCCAAGAGTAAAGCAGAATTCGCCTTACTTTGTTAAAGGAGGCTTTAAACCAGGTGACTTGACTATGAAACAGTCGCAGCAACTATTGGAGGACACGAAGGACCCCTTGGCCCTCGCTGGGCCTCTGGAGTGTCCCCGGGCTGCTCTACTCTCTCCGCTGGGAGCCCCCACCAGTCGCTGCCCGGAATGCGGCAGCTGGGAGAACCCCAGCCCCTGGGACTAGGAGAACAGGCTCCTCACTGCCAGGGCCCCTCCTAGAGGCCTGGGGGCATTTTGTATGTGTCATCTTGCATTATTTTTCTTAAAGAAGGCCCCCAAAACTGCATCAAAACCTGGGTCCACCCCTGGCTGAAGGCAGTGGCTATCCAGGGCTGACCTTGGGCATCAACAGAGCAGGGAATTGCGCCCGGAAGAGAATTTAGGGCATCTCCAGCCTCAGAGTCTGGGACTACCCTTAAGAGCTGTTTCCTGGTAAAGGTGAAAGAATTTGGAGCAATGAAGACAGCACTGGGGAAATTAGCTATGACCCTAAACTCCCGTGGGGCAGGGAAGTCAGGCCCCATGTGTGTTCTGATGTTGAGGGGGCAGAATGCAGGTGGTACAGAGGGTTGAGAGAACAATGTCTCGAAAAGAGGGAGGCCGATTGGCCTCCTAATACCACTGGACTTTTGGTGGGTAACACCCTCCTGGAGGCTTTGCTCTCAGCACTGGATTCCAGGAAATGTGAGGCTGGCTGGCGCCCCCTAGGGCTCAAAGGCTGAAGTGTGGCCAGTTGTGGAAAAGGCATTGGAGGGGCCTGAGCTGTGTGACCTCCTTTCTTGGTCCTCAGTTTTCCCATCTGTTAAATGCCTGACTCTTCTGAACCCGTCCAGCCGAGAAATTCGGTGAGACAAAGCAAAGACATCGATGCTACTTCTCTTCAGCTTCTACGAGAACTACCCCCATTCCATCAAAAAAGAAAGAAAAAGAGAAAAAGGAGCAAAGTGGCCCATGGGCATGGGGTGAATCCTTGTCAGTCTGTGCAAGGCAGGAAGCCAGGCAGAAAACAACAGTTTTGGGCTGCCCTCTCTTACCCTTGATGAGCATGACCTCCGACTGCTCTCTAGCAGTCGGTCAAAATGGAATGGGCAGGAGTTTAGGAGTTTAGGAGACCTGATCTCAGTCCTGGCTGTTATTGTCCTCTGTCCCCAGGTTTGTCTGAGGCCATGTCTTCGCCTGTTAAAAGCTGGGGGCGGGCGTTGGTGTGGGGGGAGGTGCAGAGGAGGGGAGCATTGCTATTCTGATTCTTTCCGAGGGTGTTGTAAGAATCAAAATGAAAGGGCTTTGAAAAGGATAAAGTTCCACTCATACTTAAAGGATTATTATTTACTTAATTCCTTGAAAGAAAATCACAGTGAGAACTTTCTCGGTCCTGGGATGGCTGGGTTTTCTGGGGATAATTTCAACACCATGCAGTGGGACTTTTACACCTGGCCTCGCTGGCTGGTAAACCTTGGTCCAGGAGACATTTTCAGCTGGATCTCCTGTTAGGTAAATGGGCCAAATATGGCCTCAGTGTACGGGCCTAGAATGTTCCCGTGTTGCTTATTTATTCACAGCAGGCTAGGACTGTTAGCCCAAAGCCTGCCAGGGCCAAACTCAAGTTGTTACACGTTCAGTTGCTTTAAATATAACCCAAATAAATATATTTTTAGATATTAGAGCCTGTCTGCTTTGTAAACCCCATGAAACTGCACTCAACATCTGCTAACCATAGATAAGACAAACCCTGCAGCTATGAAAGACCCCATATTGCTGCTGCCTTCTGGAGCAATCAAACCCAGAGACCCCCCCCCCCACTTTGTTGCAGAGTGACATCACCTAGATACGTAAGCCCCTCTCTGCCCCCAGGAGTCCTCTTGCCCTGTTCCCTTCTGGGTGGTGGCCTTGTGCTGCTGTCTTGGGAAGGTCTCTTGCTGGGATGGCCGGCCCCTTTCATTCAGCATTAACCAAATGCCACCCAGTAAAGCTTGTTGTGTGTTACTGCGTCTCGTGGTCCTACCTCTTCCTTGATCAGCCCTGAAATCCTCAAATTTACAGCACATTTGTTCAGCCCGCTCCTAACTCAGAAAACCTCAGACGTTTTCCCTGTGGTTCAAGTTAGGCGCTCGTACAAACATCAGCAAACCTCCTTAGTCTGGAAGTGCTCCATGTGGAACTTTGCTCCCCAGTGCTCAGGGCCTTCGGGACTGGCAGCAGCTCCTGGGAAACCGGAGGGGCAAGACCCCAAACCCACCGCTCCAGGCTTCAGGCTTGTGATGACACCTGCGGTCAGACACACGTGCCTGGGGGGGGGAATGGCTCGAGGGTCCACCAGGGCTGCGCCTGGGGCAGGGATCAGGGCGGACAGGTCTGCAGGGGGCTGTCACCGTAAGGTTGGAACGTGGCAGGTAGTTTACTTAATTGAAGAGTGAGCATTACAGCCGGAGGGGCCCGTGGAGATCAAGTGCAACTTCATTTTACAGAAAAGGAAATTTAAGTCTGGGAAGTCGTGCAAAGTGATTTGCCTAGTTCACAAACTAATTACTGGCAGAGCTGGGGTGCCCAATCCATCCACTGTGTTTTCAACCACAATACCCTGCCGAAACTTGCACAGAGCCAATTTGTACCAGCGAACTATTTACATGATTTGCCACAAGAATGGTACCTGCAGACTGGCCGTTATCTTTATCTTACAGCTGTAAAATCAGGACACCTCATTCCCCCAGCCACAGTGACTGGTTCAGGGTGAGAAGCATGTCAGCAGAGCTGGTGATAATGAATACTTTTGCTGGAATTGTTGGGAGACACCTGCCATGGATCCCTTGCCTCTCATAGAGTCTGAGAATGAAGACAGCTCAGAGAACAAAGGAGAGAGAGAGAGACTGAATATTGCTAATGTTGTTTGATCTCTTTATTGCTTCACTTGAAGTTCACCCTGAGCTTTTCAGTTATGTTTTTACATAAGGAATTTGAGTCAGATTTTCTATCATTTGCAACATACACTGGGGTGCCAAATCAACAATCTCCCTGTTGTTTTCTACCATCATTCTTTGATCATTTTACTCATGCTGATGCACTTTCTGCCAGTGCCTTCCTGTGATGCTTTCAAAGTACAACTTAGTTCGACAAACATTTATTGGGCTTTTACTGTATTCCAGTAGAAGTGTCCTGAGTTATGCTTTGGGAGACAAACAAAGATTATTAGGACACAGTTTCTGCTTTCAAGAAATTTATAGACTCAGAAGTTGTTATTAAATGAACCACAACACACAGTGATATATGCAGTTACACAAGTCCACACAAAGCCCCAAAACAATACCTAGGAAGAAGGGATTCAGTGTGCAGAGGTGAGAGGAGCTACCAAGGGGAGGTGATACTAGAACAGGATTCTGAATGATAACATGAGAGCGAGGTTGGAGGCAAGATCCTCTTGGATGACATGGCTTTTCCCCAGCCTTGTTCTAAGTGACTGTGGGTCATTAGCACCCCTCCCCCACAGGCCAGTTCTTTCTGATGCATGGTGCCTTCTGTAGAGAAGTTTGAATCAAGTTCCTCAGGGATTGAGCTAAGGGCCATTTGGCCATATGGGCCACTTTGGATTTTCAGGTTGGAGAAGAGAGGAGTATTTTAAAATCTATGTTTTGGGGGCTTTGATATTTATATTCATATGCTTGAGGATTCATTTATGGAGAATAAGAAAGCATTGCATTTATTTTGGGAGGTCTCACAAAACTGAGATAGGACCAAATATCAGCAGACTTTACTAGACCCTTTATAAGACCCTGGCTGAGCTGTCTAGCCTTCCCTCGTGCTCTACCCACCCCTGCAACTTGAACCTTGAGAAATACTGAACTACTGTTCGCAGGACACACCAACTCTTACCTCCCTTTCTCTCTCCCTCTTCCAGGGCTGCCTCCTTCTTGTTCAGTAACATTGTGACTTCTCATCCTTTACACACCACCTACAATACCACCTCTTCTCGAACCTTCCTGCCACTTCCTGGGAGACCTATGTACTCTTCTTCTGTTCCCACAATCCTTTATACACACTCTCTGGAGGGAGGGGAAGAGGGGGTGAAAGTGTGAAATTGAGAAAATAGGAGGCTCTGCAGGACGAAGTCCAAGAAAGCTGAGTTAGACAGAATTGTGCTTTTCTCTGATGCCATTGAGGGTCATCGGTCAACAGTGGTCATCACTCATTGAGGGTTCTATTTGGAATGACATCATCCGTGCCCCAAGATACTGTCAAGGCCCTTCTGGAAGAATCCAGCCCAGTTGAACAACGGCTGCCTAACCGCCAAAACCACCCGTAAGACACCTGCTGCCCCAATGGCATGATCGTCATTAGATTATGTTGTTATTGGCAGCAAGGATGTCTCCTCTCTGGAGTATAAGTTTCTTGGAAGAAGAGCAGTGTATTTTTTTTTTTTTAAGATTTTATTTATTCAGTTTTTTCCCCCAAAGCCCCAGTAGATAGTTGTATGTCATAGGTTCACATCCTTCTAGTTGCTGTACGTGGGACTCGGCCTCGCGTTGGACGGAGCAGTGGTGCCTCGGGGCGCCCCCGGGATCTGAACCCGGGCCGCCAGCATCAGAGCGCGCGCACTTAACCGCTAAGCCACGGAGCCGGCCCAGAGCAGTGTATTTTTATCTTCCTGTCTCTGATGCCTACCCCAGTACCTAGCTTATAGCAGGCATTCAATGAATGTATGTTAGCGAGTCAATGAGTGAGTAAATGCACGAATGAATGAATGAACCCGTCCCATGATGGGGATAAAAAACAAACAAACAAAAAACACTGGATCCTGATCAATCTAACTACAGGCTTTGGAAGCTTTATCTTTCTCACCTGAAAAATGAGGATAGCGGACACCTGAGTTCAGGCTTGAAAATGTTGATCCTAAGAGCACTGAACTTTCTTACAGTGAAGTTTCCCCCAGTGAAATCTGCTGCCTTCTGAAGTGCTCTTTCAGTCTGATGATTCCCATCGGGATCCTGCACAGGCTGGAGGACCAGGTGCCCCGCAAAGTCCCTCCTTAATGCAAAGGCTCTTTGTGCTGGCTTGCCCAGAGTCTTGCGCTAGTTAGGGCAGAGCTGGGCACCCCAGCCAGTTCTCTTTCTGCAAGACCACATCGCTCCATCACACTGACGGTCCCTGGAGGGCCGTCGAATATGCCAGGTGTACTCCACAGAAACTGGTGCCGTCGACAACCAAAACATGAGGCCATAACTAGAGGGGATAAAGGGTAGATGATCTCACTGGAGGTGGAAATCCAAGAAAGAGTCTGGTGAGACTTCTAGGCACCTGATTTGGGTCAGAGGAAGAAGTAAGAGAGAAACTGAGGAAATGGAAAGGAAGGAAAGGAGGAGCTTGAAAATAAGGTATTGTTAGAAACTGGCCAGTTGGACTCAGGGCCAGTTTCCTGCTCAGTAGCTTTGTGCCATTCCCCACAACAGGTGTGGCTCCCAGCTGAGGAGTCTTGCTTGGCTGTGGCACAAGAGGAGGGGGTGCTGGGCTTGTAGGGTTTGGGGTCACTGTGTTTCAAAGTTAAGAGGGCAGAAGGCTATGGAACTACTAATTCCACCTGATTCCGCTGAAAAACTGGTGGAAAAGGAAGGCTGGCTGCCCTGGAAGGAAAAGGTTTCAGTATATGGCAGTGGGCAGCTGATGCATGATAAGTTTCAACACCCAGGAGGCCTGGTCTCCACCCTATGGTTGAGACCAGAAGCTGTTCCCAAGAATGGAGAGAACAAGAGAAGAATTTAGTGTCAGGTGTATAAGCCAAAATTTAGGGGTTTTGTTCTCCTGGTTCTGTTATCCCAAGAGATTTTGGCTACAGCAGTACTTATTTACTTACTTACTTACTTACTTACTTATTTATTTATTTATTTGTGAGGAAGATCTGCCCTGAGCTAACATCCATGCTAATCCTCCTCTTTTTGCCAAGGAAGACCGGCTCTGAGCTAACATCTATTGCCAATCCTCCTCCTTTTTTTCCCCACAGCCCCAGTAGATAGTTGTATGTCATAGTTGCACATCCTTCTAGTTGCTGTATGTGGGACGCCGCCTCAGCATGGCCGGAGAAGCGGTGTGTCAGTGCGTGCCCGGGATCCGAACCCTGGCCACCAGCAGCGGAGTGCACACACTTAACCGCTAAGCCACAGGGCTGGCCCCTACAGCAGTATTTTTGAAGGTGTGTTTCTGTTCTTTTGAAGGTTCTGTTTCTGTCATCTTAGATGTTAGAACTCCAAGTGGAAAAATTAAGCACATTTCTTTAAGGCTGCATGTGACAGACACTGGTAATTTGCTACCCCCAAAAGCTCTCCTAACCCCCTTCTACCTTACCACTTCTCACTATCAGTGCTAGAATTGTTAAATATTCACTTCTGTGGTTTTCCTTGCGGATGAGGGTGAGCATATGACTCTGTTCTAACCCATGAGATATAAACAGAAGCCTAAGAGGGTAGAAGTTGGGGGGTTATGAGAAAGCTTATGCCTTCATGATAAATGAAGCAAGAGCCAACATGGGATTTTTCCTTCCTCCTCTTATCTGCCGAAAATGCAAATATGATGGCTGGAACTGCAGCAGCCATCATGTGACTGTGAGGGAAGACCAAGAAAATTGAAGTGACATCTCCTCTGGTACGACTGATCCATCGAACCAGGGCCACAACCACCTCTCTCCAGGCTTCTTGTCTTAAAATAAAAAAGGTCGTGTAGTTGAGTTTTCTGCTTTTTGCAGCTGAATGTAATCATAACCGATATGTAGGGCTCCTAAGTACATTTAATATGCTCAGGTGTATTTTGAATCTCCAAGAGGGAGAGAAAATATGCAGCAACTCCAAACTTGCATAACTGAGATATAATTCTTTAAAAAAATAATTTTTGTGGGACTAGTGCTTCAGGTATACCCTTTGGGAAACTCTGGGCTAGGGGATCACAAGCCTGGTGTGACAGATGGACCCTAGGGTGGCCCCTATGTCCATACCCCATAAATCCTCTCCCTTTGAGCGTAGGCAGGACCTATGACTTGCTACTAACCAGTAGATATGGCAAAGGTGTTGGGATGTCACTTCCATTATTATGTTATGATTAGACAGATAGATGATAGATGATAGACAATGGATGGATAGATAAGTAGATGATAGATAGATAATGATAGATAGATGATAGACAATAGATGGATAGGTAGGTAGATGATATATAGACAGATAGAACAATTATACATACATGTATGTAGCTCTGTCTTGCGAGCATGTGCTAGAGATTCTCCTGCTGAACTTGAAGAAGTAAGCTGCCATGCTGTAAACCACCAGTGGAGAGCATCACCTGGCAAGAACTATGGGCGGCCCCTAGGAGCTAAGGGCCTCAGTCCTACAACCATGAGGAACTGAATTCTGCCAACAACCACACGGGCTTGGAAGAGGACCCCAGGCCTCAGGTGAGAGTACAGCAGCCCCACCTGACAACTTTATTGCAGCTTTATTGCAACTTTATTGCAACTTTATTGAGACCCTGAGCAGAAGAGCTAAGCTGTACCCAGATTTCTGACCCACAGAAACTGTGAGACAATCAACGTGTATGTCACTTTAAATGGTAGGTTTGTGGTAGTTGTTACACAGCAACGGAAAATTAACACACCTGGGAAAGTGCCAGCTCCCAGTACAAGGCTCCAACCTGTAGGTTGGTTCTGGTACGTGGGGTCTGGGGCTAACGACATTAGGGCCTTCCCACATGGCCCACCTATTTTTCTTCTAGGTCACCTTTCCTCCAGTAAAGATGTGCTAATCTAGAAAGCTCTTTTACGTATAAAACCCTCAAAAAATGAAACAGCTCCAAACACATGATGTTCTGCCGTAAGTTTCATCACCTCTTATTGGTCTTTGGGTATTCGTATCAAGTTGCATCGTATGGAGAGTTCATCCCTTGTTCCATCTTCTTGGAGAGAAATTGACCGTCCTCGCTGAGGGTACAACATTATTTTTGGAGACTATTTTGCCCTTCAGAGTGGAGAATCTGGGTTCCTGGTATTTTGGTTATTTATCATCCTTCCTTGTCTTCATTTGACATTCAAAATATATGCCTTCCTATGAAATTTCCACAACAGATGGGAAAGAGTAGCAAATTAGATTTTGTTGGGCCCTCTAACCCAGGGATATTCCAAAACTTTTCTTTAGTAAAAAGAGAGCCCATTTACCTGTAGCTGTGAATAATTTTTGTCTTTTGCTCCAAATACTGTCTGCAGCCCAGGGAAGAAGTGACCTCAGCCTTGTATTCAGCCAATGTGTATTTGCCACTTTATTAGTTGTTCCTTTCATCAACTTTTCCTGGAAAGCTGTTTCACCTGAAGCACAGAGGCTGTCCGTTGTCCACTCTTCCATCAGATTTTGGACTGTGGTTCGGGTTGCCTGTTAGAATACACAAGTGAGTTCCATGCTACACGAGGGTCCAGCCATGAGACCCTCCCACCCAATCCACCTCCCCTCCGTCTGTTAACACATATCTGCCCTCCTTTCTGTAAAGGGACAGATTAAAGATGTGTTACTGAGCAAGGGCTCACCACCAGATGTGCATAAAGAGCCAATTATTGTGGCATCAGCCTTTGGGAAATAACTTTATTTGCGAGATTCATCTGCAAGGAGACTGGAAAGATGTGCTCTCAGATCTGTCTCCCCGATCCGGGGCTTGCGGCACAATTTATGGGATGAAGGGCAGGGCGGTCTGAAGTGTGGAGATAGATGATTGGAGGTGAGGAGAAGTGAGGTAATTGATGATCTGTGCAAGTACAGTCGAGCTTCATGGCTCTTCACAGGACACAGGATGGCCACGTTACCATGATCTGAGCATTGTTTTGAGCTCTTTGACCTCAAAAAGGTCACTTGTCGAGCATTTGTGCAGGCCCAGTTGATGGGTTGGTGGTCTCAACTGGCCTGAACTGGACAGGGGGGGCTCTCAGTTCCTGAAAGACAATTCTTTATTACTCTGTTGATAAGATGGTTGAACTGGTCCTAGAGGGCCCATGGTTACAGATGTGTCTACATAGAAAGTTAAAACTACAGCATTGTTTAAAAAAAAATTACTGTCACCAAAATCAAAGTAGAAAAACCAGCAACAAACTGAGAAAAATTTTATAAAAAGGAGAAAAAAGACAAAAGGTTAATATTCCTATTAAAAAATAAGCTTACTTTTCAGTAAGAACAAAACAGGTGCCTAAAAGGCTCTGTACCCACAATTCCAACATGTGTGTGTGGCAGGGGATTTCCCCATACTGCCAAGAAATTCTCTGACACCAGCTGGGTGCCCCACAATTTAACTCAGTTCTGATACCATTTACCTGGAGTTAGCATCAGATCCCACAGGTTAAGGGCTCAGTCCTACAAGACTGCCCCTTCTCCTCCACCTCAGAGGCCAGCCTCAAGTCCAGGTTGTCACCTCTGCTTCTGACTGACTGGCTCTAGACTGAAGGTTCCAAAGACTCCCTCCTTGGGTTTGATTAACTTGCTAGAGTAGCTCACAAGACTCAGAGAAACATTTTACTTACTAAATCACCAGATTATTATAAGAGGATATAACTCAGGAACATCCAGATGGGAGAGATGCATAGGGCAAGGTATGGGGAAAGGGTGCAGATCTTCCATGCTCTCTGTGGGTGCCACTCTCCTGGAATCTCCATCTGTTCACCAACCTGGAAGCTCTCTCAACCTGGCCTTTTGGGTTTTTATGGAGGCTGCATTACGTAGGCATGATTAATCAAATCACTGACCATTGGCAGTCGATCAATTCAACCTTCATCCCCTTTCCCCTCCCTGGAGATCGAGGGGTGGGGCTGAAAGTTCCAACCCTCCAATCACAGGGTTGATTCTCCTGGCAACCAGCCCCCATCCTCAGGTGACCTAGGAGCTCTCCAGTAGTCACCTCAGTAACGTAACAAAAGATACCTTTATTGCTCTTATCACCAAAAATTCTAAGGGTTTTAGAAGCTCTGTGGTAGAAATGGGGGCAAAGACCAACTATGTATTTCTTATTATAAATTACAATTTCACAGCACCCCAGTAGAAAAATTAACAGAGAATAGGACCCTGTAAATCATGGAAGAAGAGATACAATTGACCAATAACCATGAAAAGATGACGACAGTTATCTATTAACACAAAGCAGAGAAAAGCAAATCTTATTTGAATTTCAATTTTAAAATTTATTTTGTGAGTTTTAGATTGGCAAAGATGAAATAGAATGATAAAACCTGGTGTAGTCAAGGTCTAGAAAAGTGAAGCAATTTCATATCCTCTTGTAATTGGATTGTAAATGGATACATTTAATCAGGAAGCCAATAATTTAAATCATGTGTTCAGTGCTGCCATTTATGTGGATCTTTATTTCTTCATATTGAGACATGTTCACCACATATTGCTGAGTGCAAAACAGCATGATCCTATTTATCTCAAATTGCATGCCACATATATATGATTGCATGCAGGGTACAGTTATACCTGCACAATGTACGGACCGAGAGAAGGGTTTAGAAAGATGGTCACAGTAGTTCTTTCTGGATGGTGGGATTGGGGATTATCTCGTTCTCATTTATCAAGTCTGAAAGGCCAGCCTGTTCCCACCCCATCTGTGACGATAGCCCCCGTCCTCGGCTCCACTCCCCTTCCAGGTGCCTGGCTGAATTGGATTCCCTGTGCACAGCCACAGTGGGAAAGGAGGCAGGGTAGTTAGGCCATTCAAAGGGATGCAAAGGAAATTTTGGCCATTTGAGAGGAGAAAGGAAAGGTCATTTATTCTAATACTGAAGAACAATCACCTTAGAAACTAGGAGAAGCTTCCTGGACTAAGCTTCCCTAAGAAGACCAAAGACAGTTGCCTATGTGGATTTTCATCTTTTTTTTTCCTTTCTGGAGCATTTATCCCTACCTCCCACTTCCTTATATTGTGAAAGAGTCTTTTTTTTTTTTAATAATGAAAGTTTTACCTATGCAACGCTGCCAAACCACAGGAAGTCCTCTACCAGATGGTGTTTCCCAGGCCAGCCACCCTAAACATCCAGGATCCAGACTGACAAGGAGAGGTTTGGTGCCTGTAACAAGCACTTGTGAGTCTAGGGGTGGGGAGAGTTTCTCCTGCTTTTCATCCTGTTTTCTTGGAAACAGTTGGGTTTATTTAAATTTTACCTGGATGGAAATTTTTACAAAGAACAAAAATGAGAATTTACTTTAGAAAGTCAGATTTAGGTTTTGTTCTGCCTAAGCCCAATAGTCACTAGAAGGGGAAGACTAAGAAGGAAAAAAATATGGGAGTCTTGGGTTTTCTCTGGAGACAGTGACAACTGATATTCTACAGCCCTTCCTTCTGCTCAGGGCCTAGAAACCCCAAAGCGATGACAGATAATGGTGAGGCTGGTGAATGGGGACTCTGGTGAACTGGAGAATGCACCCCCTTCCAAAGGGGCAGCCTTAACACCGAGCTAGGAGTGTCACCTGAACCTCTGGTTTTTAAAGGAAGGCAGAGATTGGATTTTCATATCAAATCTCCCAATATGTCCTTATGGGTAACTGATTGGAATAAATAAAAGATATTGTTCGAACCAAATGAAATAGAGCAGAAGAGATCCTAAAGACCATCTTGTTGAATCTATCATCTTGGAGATAGAAGTCTGAGGACCAGAGGAAGACATGTCTCATCAGTGTCAATGAATAAGAGGCATAAACTTCAAGAGAAGCAAAAAGTTTACTTGAGGTCTCAAGAATTGCAATTCGGGGAGAACAAATTCAGGTAGAAATGCAAATAACGTCCTCCTAGAGAGTAAAAGTCAGGAGCTTTAAAGACAAAGAAGTGAGGTTGTATTATAAAGAATTTTAATTGGAGCTGGAGACAGAGAGCTAGTCTTGGCTAAACATCGATTGACTCTTGATTATATCTTCAGAAAGTCCACAAGCCTCAGTCTTTGTGATCAAGATGTCTATTCTCCTGCTGACTTCTCAAACAATTGCTTGTAAAATAATTGCCATTTTGGCCCAGTCCAAAGGTTTGGCCCAGTCCAAGGTTTAAGACAGCAAGCCAGTTTCTCTGAAGGGGCAGCTCTGACTCCATTTAAAATGGCTCCACTATAGTCAATTTTGACATGTCCCCATTTGGTTAAGATCTTTCTTTGAAAGCATTGCTGATCAACCATTTGAGAGCATTGCTGATTGACTATTGGAAAGCATTGCCGATCAGCCATCAGCCATCAAAGCATCGTTGGCCCCTCATCACCAGAAAGGCTCATTCTTCATATGTCATGTCCCACGTAGGAGGGAAAGTGGTTTCCTTAGGGGCCTTAGGCCACAATTGAGCAACAAGAGTGCCAGAGCAGAGAAAAGCCTTACCATCAAGTTCCTTTAAAAGCAAACACTGTAGTTCCTCAAAGTTTCTCAGGCGAAGGCTTAGAAGCCTTAGCAATCATTCCAAGTGCTGAGTGACCATTATCCAAGTGCATAATTGTCCACTCGATGTTTTCATAACATCGAGCTACGCAGAAAAGACAAAGTTTTACAACAGCGAGAATTCCTATAACAATAAACAAAATGCTAAGTCCAAATTGGAGAATAGATCTGAACCAGAAGGCCATTCCTGAGGAGAGCCAGCTAAAGTGATCAAAGAACCATGGGGTGTCAGTGGGCACAATATTTAACCATTTGGCCTGTGCTCAGATTTTTTCTAGTTCAGTTTTTACTTTGCCAGAGGTGTTTACCCAAGTACAACAAGAGGTGTTTGCCACAGAACAACTCCACCTTGTCCAGCTAGGAGGTAATCAAGAGCAATTCTATTGCCTAATATGACTCGTGAAGGGAATCCAAAGATTTATCTTGGGAAGCTATTGCTTTAGTGGCAGATTTAGCAATATTGTCCAGGGTTTTAGATAAATCTCTGGTCATATATTCATTCACAGCAGTGCATACCCAAGGAAAAAATATTTTTTCCAAATCTGGTAGCTTCACTGGTGTTGATCCCGCCAGGCACTGAACACCCTTGACTATGCATGAAACTAGTTTCATATTTTAGTCTGAGAAGTAGATTCAAAGATAAAGCCCAATGCTGAGTTTCTGATTGATCATATAATGAAGTAGGTATAACCAATAATCCAATTGCATAACAACATCTAGTTTGATGGAGACTTAAGCAGTGTGTCCTCATAGGTCTTTCTGCTAAGTATAAGTGAAAAATATACCCTAGGGAAACACAAATCATGGAATCATTATAATGAAATCAACTAAACCAAGGATTTGACTGGCTTGGCAAGGATTTCTAGACACTTAGCACAAGGAATTAGGAGAGGAATGGCAAAGAGATTGGTAATTAAATGAACTAAGAACCTCTAGATTCATGTACAGAATGAGACTTCTGATGACAAACCAAATAGTCAGAAAGATTTCCCCCTTTTGTAATAGATTCAGAGCTGCAGCTAAGAGTCTTGTATTTCCAAGAAAGAGAGGGAGAAAATAAGGTAAGAAACAACAGCGAGTTGTAGGTGTACAGGCCTGGTCTGGCCATCTGGGGAAAGCTGTCTGTCTCAGACGTCGGTTGCTTCTCTTCCTGGTCAATTTGACTTGAAGCTCTCCAGCACGTGTACAGGACCAGCTGTTGGGTAGAGCTTTCTTTAGCTATGAGATGTATCTCCAAGGTTAAATACCTTCTAGTTTGCAGCAGTGTCAGTGGTCAAGAGGGCTTGGTAAGTTATTTTCAATGAGGCCTGAGGGCTATCTTCCTCTGATGATACTTCCAGAATACCCAGTCACCAGGCTCCAGACTGTGACCAACAGGATCCTTTACATTGGAATCCAAGTAGCTTCCTTAAGCTGTTGATGATAGGCTTGAGTATAAGACATTAGAGACTTACAGTAGCTCATCATCAGCATGATACTAGAATCTAACATCTACAAACGTGCAAACATAATTTTTTTTTCTCCACAATTACCCTCAGTTTTTTTCTCAAAGTTAATCACAGTAAAACTAACTTCTTTATATTAAAAACTTGGCCTGATTAAATGAAAATAAGAATATTCATTTGGAGTTTCTGAATTCTGGAGGGATCAGGCAGGGAGAAAAAGTAAATGTTTCATCTTTATTTACAAAGGTATATCTTACCAAATTGTTTATAGCTTAAGAGAAAAGATTTCTTTAAATCTGGAAAAACAAAATATTAGAGCATCCTCCTCAATTCATGGAGTCCCATGTCATTAATATTTGTTCTTGATCTTTTGTTAGCAGTTTTATGAAGCCGTCAGTCTCTCTGTTAGAGTTCTGTAATTTCTTACTCAGTTCAGTTTTATGATCTGAAAGTTTATCAGAAACCTGTATTCTAGAGTATGTGTCAGAGTCCTTTCCAGGAATCTCTCTGAAGATGAAACATATTTGCAAAAGCATCAGAGTAACACAATAACACAATAAATGACAAAAGACTTAAAGTGCCTTGGTTAAAGTTCTGATTAATGCAATTGATAAGGAAATTTGGTTATTTCTGTGACATATAACATTTTAAGATAATAACTAGAATTATGACTGATAACATTATACTAAGACATATCAGAATTTTAGGAATTTCATATTATTTTTAGAACTTTTATATTAATAACATATATACATACAAGGATATCTATAAAGGAGGCTTTGCATCACTTATTTGACAATGCTTCTCATGAAATTTAACATACCAAATAAACCTAATTAGTTTACTATTTCCCTTTTTATAAGAAAGAACAAATTCTTTGAGAAGTCCCAGGGGCTCTCTGGAAATTCTCAAAGTTACTTTCAGGTAAAAAAAAAAAAAGACTTTATTTAGGATTTGAATTTTTGAGAAGTTTGTTAAAGATATCAAAAAGTTTGAAAACATTTGGTCAAGTAAGATCATAGGTCACTATGAAACAATGCTTAGTTATCCATTTAACCAAAGTGACAACAATAGAAGATGTTAAAGGCAAACATAGAGACTTAAACAGTCAAAAAAACAAATAAAAAACAAACCTTAGCTATCTTAATAGAGAGACCTCAGGTTTTTGAACACAGGAAATTATTTTGACAAAACATAGAATCCCTGCCTTTTAGATAGACTTACTCAGAAGTAAAGAAAAAACTTTCATAATCTCTTTATCAAGAGCAGACTAAATGTCCAAGAAAACTATCTCTTTAAGAGAGAGAGAAAATCAAATCCTAATTTTGCAGCAGCTTACTTTTGATATCAAAACTCATTTACTTAATTAAATTCATTTAAATCTTAGCCAAATTGACCATGCACAAGACTGTTTTCTCAGGGTTCTTCTTCCACAAATCTGTAGTTTCTTTTTTACATTCAGAATTTGTTCTTTCTTCTTTCTCATATCCAGTTTTTCTTTAGGACAAATTTACTTGCTTAACAAAAAAAATCTCCATTCCTTATACTGAAACATACATTTTCTCCTAGCATAAATGTTTTTTTTTTTTTCTGGTGAGGAAGATTAGCCCTGAGCTAACATCTGTTGCCAATCCTCCTCTTTTTGCTGAGGAAGATTGGCCCTGAACTAACATCTGTGTCCATTATCCTCTATTTTGTATGTGGGACACCTGCCACAGCATGGCTTGATAAGTGGTGCATAGGTCTGTGCCTGGGATCTAAACCTGCTAACCCTGGACTGCCAAAGCGGAGCATGTGAACTTAACCACTATGCTACCAGGCCAGCCTCTAAAATTTTTTTTTAATGTGGCAAAAGACAGCTTTACTAATGGACATCTGACCCCATTTAAAATGGCTCCACTATAGTCAATTTTAATGCCAGGATGACACCAAAGGTTGGACCAGAGTCTAGACCTGCTGACTCACGGTGTGGCTTTATTAATTGGCATTCAACTGCTGGCTCTTTCAAATAGCCAAAACATATTTAGTTAGGTTAATTCTTCTTCCCTCTGCTGCTTCTCCTTTTCTCCCTCTCTCCTTTCCTCCCTCCTTTCTTTCAATTATTCATCCATTCATGTGTATCTCCTTTTCATTATTTTCTAGACAATTTTAAATTTGAATTCCTCTGATGCAGGAGGTATTTAGGAGGGTGTTTCTTAATTCTAAGTATTTAATACTTTTTAAGGTTTTCTTTTATTATGTATTTTTAATTTTATTGCCCTAGCTCAGGAAATTTGGCTTGTATATCTCCACATTTTGTATTTTATTGAGGTTTTCTTTGGAACCACATATATGGTCAATTTTTATAAAGATTCCAAGGGCAAAATAAAATAATGTTTATTTTTCATTAGCCAGACACTGAATTCTATATATGTACTAAATCAAGCTTGTTGATTGTCATATTCAGATTCTCTATGTCATTTATTTTTATTTTTCTAGATCTGTAAAATTCAGATGTAGGTATATTAAAGTATTTCACTATTAATGTATGTGTGTGTATGCCTTAAGTCCTTCTTGTATTTTTAGTAGTTTTTGTTTTATATATCTTGTAACTATACTGTTTGAAATATCAAAATTTATAGCTGTTAAGTTTTCTTCAAACTGCACCTTTTACCATACTATAATGTCTCTCATAATTCTGATTAATGCTTTTGACTTTAAATTCCACTTTGTCTAATGTTGGTATCTCCACCTGCTTTCTTTTTGAGCATATGTGTTGGGTATCTTTGTCTATCTGTTTATTTTCTTTAAGTATGTCACTTTTTAAAATATAAACTATGTATGCTCATTATTAAAAATTTAAGAAATACAGAAAATTATGAAGAAGAAAGTGACAAATTACCAAAAATTCTAAATTCTACTAAAAATAACTGATGATAACACTTGGTTGACATCATTCCAGACAGCTCTCTATGCATATATGGAAAGAAGGATCTAGAGAAAGAGAGAGAGGCAGCAAGACAAAGATATAGAGAGACACCAAAAGAGATGAAAACAATTACATAAGGATGGTATCATTCTGTATGTGACATATTTTTAAAAATGAATACTGCATTTAATTTTAAATGAATTTAACAGAAACAAATGCCTAGATCAAACTTCTTTAGATAATTGTTTCTTCCCCACAAGAGAAATAAGTTCCTAAAAGATGCCACTAAATATAAGGGAATTTAAGAAGTTAGAATCCTCACGGGTTTTTTTTTTTTTTAAATGTGAGTTTCCATATAGGCAAGACTGATTGATTACTTGCTAGGATAGACAAGGGATTAACACTTAGAAATATCCTCCATCCTGCCCTCTCCTTCCTCCTAGTTTTGATGCTTATATTATTTTAACTTTGTCAGAGTTTACGTTCTGCAACCATAATGATCTGCAACCATAATGATCTTGGATGTTTAATAGCATTCCTATATCTAAGTGGACTCTGTGCTCCCCACCAAGCCCATTTCTATGGCTTCAAAATAACAGGGCTCTTTATTTCAATTCATCCTTTAGTGAGCGAGATTTCACCATCAAGTAGATTTTTCAAAAGGGCTCATAGATGCTGTATTTTCTGAGTCCTTTCATGTCTGGAAATGTAAGCTCTTGCCTTTATACTTAAGCTCCAACTTGGCTGGGTAGAATCCTTTGTTCTGGCACTGATTACTGCAGGAAAGACATCTGAAACCTACCTTATTTTCCTCCTTGTAAGTGAATTTCTTTTTGTCCTGAATGTGAAATATATATATATATATTTATTTATTTCTAAGTTTAATAGTTTAGCCAGAATGTGTCTGAAGGTTATTGTTACAGATTTTTCCTACTAAATGGTATGTATTTTCCATCTTGCAGATTCTGTCTTTATCCTAATACTTATATGAGTTCACTTTTTTTTTTTTTGAGTTTTGTGTGTCATTTATTTCTTTTTTTTTTTTTTAATTTTTTGTTTATTGCAGTAACATTGGCTTATAACATTGTAAAAATTTCAGGTGTACATCATTGTACTTCTATTTCTGCATAGATTACATCATGTTCACCACCCAAATACTAATTACAACCCATCACCACACACATGTACCCAATTATCCCTTTCACCCTCCTCCCTCCCCCCTTCCCCTCTGGTAACCACCAATCCAATCTCTGTCCCTATGTGTTTGTTTATTGTTGTTATTATCTACTACTTAATGAAGGAAATCATACGGTATTTGACCTTCTCCCTCTGACTTATTTCACTTTGCATCATGCCCTCAATGTCCATCCATGTTGTCACAAATGGCTGGATTTCATCGTTTCTTATGGCTGAGTAGTATTCCATTGTGTATATATACCACAGCTTTTTTATCCATTCATCCCTTGATGGGCACTTAGGTTGCTTCCAAGTCTTGGCTATCGTGAATAAGGCTGCAATGAACACAGGGGTGCATGTACCTTTGCAAATTGGTGTTTTCAAGTTCTTTGGATAAATACCCAACAGTGGAATAGCTGGATCATATGGTAGTTCTATCGTTGATTTTTTGAGGAATCTCCATACTGTTTTCCATAGTGGCTGCACCAGTTTGCACTCCCACCAGCAGTGTATGAGAGTTCCCTTCTCTCCACAACCTCTCCAACACATGTTGTTCCCTGTCTTGTTAATTATAGCCATTCTGACGTGCGTGAGGTGATATCTCATTGTAGTTTTGATTTGCATTTCCCTGATAGTTAGTGATTTTGAACATCTTTTCATGTGTCTGTTGGCCATCTGTATATCTTCTTTGGAGAAATGTCTGTTCAGGTCTTTTGCCCATTTTTTAATTGGGTTGTTAGTTTTTTTGTTGTTGAGATGCATGAGTTCTTTATATATTTTGGAGATTAAGCCCTTATCAGATGTATGGTTTGCAAACATCTTCTCCCAATTGTTAGGTTGTCTTTTTGTTTTGTTGATGCTTTCCTTTGCTGTGCAGAATCTTTTTAGTTTGATGTAGTCCCATTTGTTTATTTTTTCTATTGTTTCTCTTGCCCGGTCAGACGTGGTGTTTGAAAAGATGTTGCTAAGACTGATGTCGAAGAGCGTACTGCCTATGTTTTCTTCTAGAACTTTCACAGTTTCAGGTCTTACATTCAAGTCTTTAATCCATTTGGAGTTAATTTTTGTGTATGGTGTAAGGTAAGAGTCTACTTTCATTTTTTTGCATATGGCTATCCAGTTTTCCCAACACCATTTGTTGAAGAGACTTTCTTTTCCCCATTGTATGTTCTTGGCTCCTTTGTCAAAGATTAGCTGTCCGTAGATGTGTGGGTTTATTTCTGGGCTTTCGATTCTATTCCATTGATCTGTGTGTCTGTTTTTGTGCCAGTACCATGCTGTTTTGGTTACTATAGCTTTGTAGTATATTTTGAAATCAGGGAGTGTGATACCTCCAGCTTTGTTCTTTTTTCTCAGGATTCCTTTAGCTATTCGGGGTCTTTTGTTGTTCCATATAAATTTTAGGACTCTTTGTTCTATTTCTGTGAAAAATGTTGTTGGAACTTTGATAGGGATTGCATTGAATCTATAGATGGCTTTAGGAAGTATGGACATCTTAACTATGTTAATTCTTCCAATTCAAGAGCACGGAATATCTTTCCATTTCTTTGTGTCTTCTTCAATTTCTTTCAGAAATGTTTTATAGTTTTCGGTGTACAGATCTTTCACCTCTTTGGTTAAGTTTATTCCTAGGTATTTTATTCTTTTTGTTGCAATTGTAAATGGGATGGTATTCTTAATTTCTCTTTCTGCTACTTCGTTGTTAGTGTACAGAAATGCAACTGATTTTTGTATGTTGATTTTGTATCCTGCAACTTTACCATATTCGTTTATTACTTCTAAAAGTTTTCTGGTGGATTCTTTAGGGTTTTCTATATATAAAATCATGTCATCTGCAAATAGTGACAGTTTCACTTCTTCCTTTCCAATTTGGATCCCTTTTATTTCGTTCTCTTGCCTGATTGCTCTGGCTAGGACTTCCAATACTATGTTAAATAGTTGTGGTGACAGTGGGCATCCTTGTCTGGTTCCTGTTCTTAGAAGGATAGCTTTCAGTTTTTCACCATTGAGGATGATATTAGCTGTGGGTTTCTCATATATGGTCTTTATTATGTTGAGGTACTTTCCTTCTATACCCATTTTATTCAGAGTTTTTATCATAAATGGATGCTGTATCTTGTCAAATGCTTTCTCTGCATCTATTGAGATGATCATGTGATTTTTGTTCTTCATTTTATTAATGTGGTGTATTACGTTGATTGATTTGCGAATGTTAAACCATCCCTGCATACCTGGAATAAATCCCACTTGATCATGGTGTATAATCTTTTTAACGTATTGTTGTATGCGATTTGCTAGTATTTTGTTGAGGATTTTCGCATCGATGTTCATCAGTGATATTGGCCTGTAATTTTCTTTTTTTGTGTTGTCCTTGTCTGGTTTTGGTATCAGGGTAATGTCAGCTTCGTAGAATGAGTTAGGGAGCTTCCCCACCTCCTCAATTTTTTGGAAGAGTTTGAGAAGGATAGGTATTAAGTCTTCTTTGAATGTTTGGTAGAATTCACCAGGGAAGCCATCTGGTTCTGGACTTTTATTTTTGGGGAGGTTTTTGATTACTGTTTCGATCTCCTTACTGGTGATTGGTCTATTCAAATTCTCTACTTCTTCTTGATCCAGTTTGTTGGACCAGAAGGTTGTATGATTCTAAGAATTTATCCATTTCTTCCAGATTGTCGAATTGGTTGGCATATAGTTTTTCATAGTATTCTCTTATAATCTTTTGTATTTCTGAGGTGTCTGTTGTAACCTCTCCTCTTTCATTTCTGATTTTACTTATTTGTGCCTTCTCTCTTTTTTTCTTGGTGAGTCTAGCTAAAGGTTTGTCTATTTTGTTGATCTTTTCAAAGAACCAGCTCTTGGTTTTATTAATTTTTTCTATTGTTTTTTTGGTCTCTAATTCATTTATTTCTGCTCTGATTTTTATTATTTCCCTTCTTCTACTGATTTTGGGCTTTGTTTGTTCTTCTTTTTCCAGTTCCTTTAGGTGCATTGGTAGATTGTTTATTTGAGATTTTTCTTGTTTGGTGAGGTGGGCCTTAATTGCTATAAACTTCCCTCTTAGAACCGCTTTTGCTGTATCCCATAAATTCTGGCATGTCGTATTTTCATTTTCATTTGTCTCCAGGTATTTTTTGATTTCTTCTTTGATTTCTTCATTAACCCAGTCGTTGTTCAGTAGCATTTTGTTTAATCTCCATGTATTTGTGGCTTTTCTGATTTTCTTCCTATAGTTGATTTCTAGTTTCATACCTTTGTGGTCAGAAAAGATGCTTGGTATTATTTCAATCTTCTGAAATTTATGGAGACTTGTTTTGTGGCCTAATATGTGATCAATCCTGGAGAACGTTCCATGTGCATTTGAAAAGAACGTGTATTCTTCGGTTTTTGGATGGAATGCTCTGTATATATCTACTAGGTCCATCTGTTCTAGTGTGTCGTTTAAGGTCAATGTTTCCTTATTGGTCTTCTGTTTGGATGATCTATCCGTTGGTGTAAGTGGAGTGTTAAAGTCCCCTACTATTATTGTGTTACTGTCCATTTCTGTTTTTATGTCTGTTAATAATTGCTTTATATATTTAGGTGCACCTACATTGGGTGCGTAGATATTTACAAGTGTTATATCCTCTTGTTGGATTGTTCCCTTGATCATTATGTAATGCCCTTCTTTGTCTCGTTTTACAGTTTTTGTTTTAAAGTCTATTTTGTGTGATATGAGTACTGCTACCCCAGCTTTCTTTTCATTGCCATTTGCGTGGAGTATCTTTTTCCATCCCTTCACTTTCAGTTTGTGAGTGTCTTTAGGTCTGAAGTGTGTCTCTTGTATGCAGCATATATATGGGTCTTGTTTTTATCCAGTCAGCCACCCTATGCCTTTTAATTGGAGCATTTAGTCCATTGACATTTAAAGTAGCTATTGATAAGTATGTACTTACTGCCATTTTTAACTTTTTTTTTTTTTCCTCAGTGTTTTAGTAGTCCTTCTCTGTTCCTTACTTCTTCTATACAGAATTGATGGTCACTTTAGTTTGACCTCTGTCTGAAAGCTGTGCTCTTTAACTCCCCTCCTCCCTCCTTTTATGTTTTTGATATCATATCTAACCTCTTTTTGTGCATTTGTATCCATTACGTTCTAATCGTGGAAATAGATAATTTTTCCTATTTGTGGTCTTCTCTTTTCCCCTTAAATCAGTCCCTTTAACATTTCTTGTAACACTGGTTTCTTGGTGACAAACTCCTTTAATTTTTGCTTATCTGGGAAAATTTTGATCTCTCCTTCCATTTTGAACGATAACCTTGCTGGGTAGAGTATTCTTGGCTGTAAGTTTTTTCCTTTTAGCACTTTAAATATATCATGCCATTCTCTTCTAGCCTGTAAGGTTTCTGCTGAGAAGTCAGCTGATAGCCTTATGGGGTTTCCTTTGTATGTAACTTGACATTCTCTTGCGGCTTTTAGGATTCTCTCTTTATCTTTAATTCTGGACATTTTGATTATGATGTGTCTTGGTGTGGGCCTCTTTGGGTTTATCTTGTTTGGGGCTCTCTGTGCCTCCTGTACCTGGATGTCTGTTTCCTTCCTTAGGTTAGGGAAGTTTTCATCTATTATTTCTTGAAATAGATTCTCTGCCCCTTTGTCTCGCTCTTCTCCTTCCGGGACACCTATATCACGGATGTTAGTGTGCTTGATGTTGTCCCAGAGGTCCCTTAGACTGTCCTCACTCTTTTTAATTCTTTTCTCTTTTACCTGTTCACCTTGGGTAATTTCTTCTAGTCTTTCTTCCAGCTCACAGATCCGTTCTTCTGTATCCTCTACTCTGCTTTTGAGTCCCTCTAATGAGTTTTTCATTTCCAGTATTGTATTCTTCATTTCTGATTGGTTCTTTTTTATATCTTCCATTTCTTTGTTGACATTCTCACTGAGTCCATCTATTCTTCTCCCCAGATCAGTGAGCATCCTTAACACTCTTAGTTTGAACTCTCTGTCGGGTAGGTTGCTCATTTCTGTTTCACTAAGTTCCTTTTCTGGGGTTTTGTCCTGTTCCCTTACTTGGAATGTATTCTTTTGCCTCTTCATTTTGCCTCTTTCCCTGTGCTTGTGTCTACGTATTAGGTAGGTCAGCTACGTCTCCTGCTCTTGGATAGGTGACCTTATGTAAATGATGTCTTAGGAGGCTTCCAGTGTGCTTCCCTCAGTTCTCAATGTTCCAGGGGTGACCCCTATGTGGGCTACGTGTATCCTTCTGCTGTGGCCTGTTTGCTCTCCCTGTAGGCGCCCAGGGAGGCTGAGTTATGCTCCTGGCCAGCTGTTGTAATGCTCAGCTGCTTGTAGTTGTTGTGGGCCCTTCAGTCTCTTTATCAGGTGTGGGGAGCCCCAGCACAGTTGGCTGCAAGTTCTAATACCACATTTGTGTTGCAGTATTTCTTTTAAGTGAGTAGGCCCCCACCGTGGCAGGTTGTTAGGCTCAGGGCCTTACAATTGCTGTAAGCCTCTAGCCTATTAGGTCTCTTGTCAGCTCTCTGAGGATTGCAGCTGTGTGGGGCTGGCCTCAGGCACAGGAGCACCCAATTGTTTCAGGTTTTGGAAGGTGGAGCAAACCTCCTATGTGGGTCTTTGAGAAGTACAAGTCTTCTGTGGCTGAGAAGCCCTGCCGCCCACAGGTCCACACACACAGTCAACACAGTCCTGCCCGTGTGGCGCCCGACCTCCCAAGTGGACCCAGTCTCTCCACGGCGGGAGCCCCACACACTCTGCCACCGCCCCACACTCTCCACCCGCTCCTTGTGCACACCCTGCCCTGCTCAAGTCAGCTCAGTTGCCAGGCTGCAGAGAATCCAGTCACCAATCTATGCAGGCCCACACGTTGCCTGAGGGCTTGTTGTTGGGTGGGGCTAGTCTCTAGGGTGGGCTGCCTGCCCTGGCTGAGCTGGATTAAATCGGTGCTCTAGCGGGTGGAGCAGACCCTGGGCTAGCAGGTCTCAGGGAGAACTCCAATGGCGTCTGTGTCAGCATCGCTCACACCAGGCCACAACAATGGCCGCCGCCAATGTCCCAGTCCCTGGAGAGGTCTCACCCCTCACCGAGATGCACTCAGGGCCTATTAGGTGAGTCTCTTGTCACCAAGCACTGTGCGCGTTTCTTTGTGGTGATTTTAGGATGCTTTCTGGAACGGGTGAGTTTGTGCGCGGGCCCTTTAAGAGCCAGTTTTAGTTTCTTTGTGAACCGGGTTTTCTGGGGGTGCTACCCAATGCTTTAGTAGCAGGCAAAGTCAGATATTATGCTGCTGGTCTCAATTGTGCTGGGTCCACAAAATGCCCACAGTGGGGGCGCTCCCCGGCTCAGGGCCCCGCGCCTCCAGGGAGGCTGCGTACCTGTGAGCTGCTCCCGGCGGCCGTGAAGCTGGCGGCTTGTGAAGGCGGCGTTTTTCCTCTCCAGAAGGGAGTCTCTGCCTCTTATACCCCAGTTAGGATTGTCCGTTGTTGCAGGAGTTCCTCTTATCCAGTTTTCAGTTCTGTCTCAGGGGTAATTTTTCCACAAGTAGTTGTAAATTGGCTGTGTCCACGGGAGGAGGTGAGTTCAGAGTCTGCCTACGCCGCCATCTTGACTCCGCCCCCTGTCCGAGTTCACTTTTTAGATATAGATCTCTCATGCATTTGGAGTTTATTCTGGTGTATGGTATGAGGGATGAGTCCAATGTTATCTTTTTCCCAACGAATATCCAGGTTTGTTCGGGGCATTTTGAATTTGAAGTGCTGATGGAGCAGGCAGGTGAAGCTACCAATGTGACATCAGGATTGGAGAGGGGTCAGGGACAGAGGTACAGATTTGAGGGTAATCATGGGGATGTCCAAACAAGGAGATGAATGGGATTGACAGGTGTCAAAAATCCAGCAATAGCAAAATTAGGCCCAACAAATCAATAAGTGGTATTTAGTAAGAGTTGATTGTACATATAAGAACAGCTTGCAACCTGAGAGCTTTTAAATTCAAAGACTGATATGGAGCTGAAGCACATGATGTTACAGGATGGCTAATAAAGTGAAATTGAGGAAGTTGTTTAACCTTCACAATGATTGTTATTGCAATGAGGGTTTCCAGATGGCAGGGGATTGGTTAAAAGTGATTACCTCCTATTATTTTTGGAATAAAAATTCCAAAGATGGAGAAGATGACTTAAGTTTCTTTTATGATTATCAGGCATTTACAAGAAGTGGCCCAAGTTAAGTTTCACCCGTTTTGCAGAACAAGCTAAATTAAGTTTCACTTATGTGGCTTAAGTGGTTTTGTCTGCCCACAGAATTTCAAGTCTGGTCTCCATTTTGTAGTTAATTTTAATAATTCGCCCCTTTTGGTCATTCTCTCAGTAGGCTGAGAGTATGACCAACTAGTATAGTGTTCCTCTCAGTTAGCACCGTTGATGTAGTCAGGCCGAAGAATGACCTATTTGCTGTTTCTGCTAGTTGAGTCGCCAAGATGGGTGGTCATGTAGTCGCTGTTACCAACAGTTGCATCGTCATCATGAACAAGGGTGGTCAGACCATGAGCGGTCAGGATTAGTTGTCTAATCCTGATGGATATCATTTAATATGTGAGCGACTGCTGAAAGGCATTTAAAACCCTCGAGATAAAACAACACACAAGAGAGATTAATATGATGACTGTAATGAGAATAATAGCCGAGGTTTGAAAAATTCCCCAGAGCAGAGATTCCTAGGAGCCAAGATTTAACCAATTAAATAAATCAAATCATTACAATCAGATTCAGGTTTTACCTTTCTAAGTCAATCTACATTATTTTGGATAATGCGTAATTGAGTGTCAGTTTTTTCCCTAAGTTATTTACATAGGCACCCTGTGATGTATTAGCAATCACGTGTCCCCATGATTACTTAGGACATGGATTACGTAGGATGACTTATCCTCGTGATTACTTAGGATGAAGATGAGGATGTTTTATTTCAGGAGGCAATGTTGCAAGTGAGCTTCCACCTAAATTAGGCCTCTATATAATGTGAGCAATCAGGTAACTTAATAAGAGGCATTTCTATGGAAACAAAAGAAAAACAAAGGTTAATAGTTTGAGCAAATTATAAACTCAGTTTCTGAGTTTGGAGAACAGCCAGTTGAGAAAATTTCTAGATTTGAGTTAGAAGCATCTTTAAACGGTGGAATGAGGATGGTAGTTTCAATCTGATAGATTTTCCTGGTTTGCAGTTTGACTGTCTTTGATAATGTCATCAGATGTTCTGGTGAACTCTCTTGAGTGACACATCCAGCAATAAGCATGAAGGTTGTCCATACATAATCTGTTGTGGTGGTTTCTCTGAAGTTTACAAGTAGATGACAAAAACTCAAAGACAATTAATAGGACTAAAATCTGATAATGGGAACACTGTGGTTTTCTATTGAAACACAAAATTTTATAGTCATCCCATTTTTATCAAAGATAATTAAAGTGAAATTAATTTGTTTGTAAAATAAGTCTAGTCTGATTAAACTTGGCTTGATAATTTACACAATTGCAACAAGCATAGTGATTCTATGCATATTCTCAAATATGATGGTCCAGTTAAAGCTTTGGTAATATCCACAGGGCTTTTTTGGTGCCATAAAGCCAACTTTAATTTTTAAAAATTGTCTGGTAATAAGGAATCTCAGATTAGACCTTTGAAAATCTCTTTAGACTAAGAAGCCAAACTAAGGACTTGTCTGTGTCCTGTTACAAGGAGAACAGATTCTTATTGAACTTATGTAAATACATATATTGTCATGAAAAATGAGAATATTTAATGAGAGTTTCTGAATTCTGGAGGGATTAGGTAGGGAGAAAAAGATAAATGTTTTAACTTTGGCTTACAAAAATATACTTTACCAAACTGCTGTAAGTTATAGATAGTTTAAAAGAGAGGAGAAAAAGGATTTCTTTAATTCTGGAAAACAAAACATTAAAGAACCAGTAATGTTTTAAATTGTCATAAAAATTATAATAATCTGATAAGTTTATTACAATAAACTGATATATTCATTCATTCTCATGTAATTCTTGTCTTACTTGATTTGGGTTAGCAGTTTTATGAATCAATCAGTTTTCCACTAGAACTTGAGAAATTCTTACCCTATTCAATGTTGTGATCTTAAAGTTATCAGAAACTTGTGTTCTAGGGTACTTGTCAGGGTCATTTCCATGAACATCTTTGAAGATGAAGCATTTTTGGCTGTAGTTGATTGTAAATGCTTTAAGAGAAGAATCAAGAGTAAAACAACTGTCTGTGAATGACAAAAGACTTAAAAATGGTCATGGTTAAAGATCTGGTGAGAGTTTACTGAAAAAAAATGATGCAATTGACAAAAAGTTGGCTATTTTTGTGATATACAATACTTTAAGATAATAGTTGGAATTATGACTAATAACATTATACCAGGATCTAATAGATTTTTAGGAATTTCATATAATTTCTCAATTACTTATATTATCAATATATACCCATGTAAATACAATCTAAGAAGGTTAAACATTATTTTTTATTTAATAATGTTTCCCACGCAATTTAACATATCAAATAAACCTAAATAAATTAACATTTCTCTTTTCCTAAGGAGAGAGACACATTTCTTGAGATCTTCCAAGCGTCCTCTGGAAAAATCCCACAGTTAGTTCAAGGTCAAAAAGACTCCATTCAGAATTTGATTTCAGGAAGTTTGTCAAAAATGTCAAAAGATTTAAAACAGTTTATCAAATAGTAACACAAGTCACTGTGAAACAAAACTTAGTTATCCATTCAACCAAAGTGACAATTTAAAAATTTTAAAGGCAAATATAGAAAGTTACATATTTATAATAAAGCCTTAGCTCTTTTAATATTGAAGACTCTGTTTTTCTATGTAATTAAAGACCTGATAAAGACAACAAGAAGCACAGGGAATATTTTCATAAGACACAGAACCTTTATTTCCTAGGCAGATTACATTAAAGGTAAAGAAAAACCTTTTATAATTTTTTACTAGGAGCAGGCCAATAATCGAAGAAATTTACTGATTTTAACAGAGAGAAAATTAAACTCTAGTTTTGTATCAGTACTTTATTGAGTTCATTTTAAAAACCCTTATAAATAAATTTATTCAATTTTAGCCAGCTTTGGCCTCACAATATAAAATTTCTTTTCTGCAAACCATCAGAAACTTTCTATATCCATTTAGGTTTTGTCTTATTCTTTCCTCTTTCCCATTCTGGAACAACCAGTCATTTTATTTTAGGACAAAATTATTCTCTTTTTTCCTTAAAAATACATCCTATATTCCTTGCATATTCTTCTATAGAAACACATTCTATTTTCTTCCCATACTTTGTACACAAAGTTGTTTCCCTTTTCTCTTATTGTTTCTAGTAGTTTTATTTTTACATATTGATTATAAATTTTAACTACTAGTAACCTTTCCTTTCCCCGGAAACTAGGAAGCAAGCATTTGTGTACTATCTATCATACATTAGCATCCTGTAGTAGATTAGCAAATTTATAAATACATAATTATAAAAACTTACAATGTTTGAGACATATTTTTATAGTATAATTTTTTAAGGTGGCAGAAGACATACTTATTAATAAACCTAAATATCTTTTGTCTCTCTGTAAAAAATTAAGAAACCAGATGGGGCCAGCCTGGTGGCACAAGCGGTTCAGTGCACGCGCTCCGCTGCAGCGGCCCGGGGTTCGCCGGTTTGGATCCCAGGCGCACACCGATGCACCACTTGTCAGGCCATGCTGTGGTGGCATCCCATATAAAGTGAAGGAAGATGGGCATGGATGTTAGCCCAGGGCCAGTCTTCCTCAGCAAAAAGAGGAGGATTGGCAGATGTTAGCTCAGGGCCGATCTTCCTCACACACACACACACAAAATTAAGAAACCAGAAGTAGATAAACTTATGTTTAACAAATAGCGTCTCAGTATATCTTATTTTGAAATGATCTAGTTAATGAATACCCATTATTTAGTTTAGCTTAGCAGAAACTTTTATCTTAGTTATATCTATTTAAATTACTTTTCAACAATTATGCTTAGATTAGACATTAAACAGCTAACCATCATCTTAAATTATTTTTCTTGTTCACAAATTGTGTAACATAGAGATAGCATGCGCTTATTTGACTAGTAAACCAAGGTAGAAAAAGTTGTACGTTTGCATTATATTTAATGTTGACAATTCTGAAGACATGCCTGTTTTTATTAAACCAACAAACTTAAACTAGATTTATTTATCAAAGATTATCCCAGATTATGTGAACCTGAAAAACATTTGAGTTAATTTTTATATTTCTGAGAGTTTTAGGAATATTTGGTTCGTATAAGTGCTTATTTTTCTTTAAGCCAATTAAATAGAGCTCTTTTAAAAAGATCAATATACGTGCTATACATACACACATAGATATACATAAACATATAGATGAACACAAACAGAGATCTTATAGCTTTCATTTAAAAATTTTAGCCATGTCTTAGGTACAATAACACAAAGCTCAAAGAATAGCTGGATCCAAATTGTATTTCTGGCAGATGGACTAAAGTTACCTGCTCAGATGGCCAAAGTTTTTTTTACTAAAGATTTTTTATTTGCGCCCTGTAAGGATTCTTTTAGGGAAGCTATTTTTGGAATCATTTTGTCTTTTAGAAGCTTCTGCACACCAATCAAAGAATGCATTCCACTGTTTCTGAGAGATTTGGGATCCTCCCTCTTCAAGGGTGCCCCTTAAGGTGGACTTCTTATCTAAGTTAAAGGTTCCCCAAAGTGGCCACTACAATTCCAAATTATTCAAAACTTCACCCATTTTCCAAAAAGGCACAAGATCCTGGTTCATAGTGGATATACATATAGGAAGCAGGAGTTTCAGAGGGAGATAGAGAAAGAGTTTTAGACCAGGTGGAACCCATCTTTGCCTTTAGATTCCCTAAGATGTCTTAACTATGATAGTAGCTGTTCCAAAACATAAGGAATCATATATTTTCCCCTCTTTTGAGCAGAATAGAGTGACTTACCAAGAAGCTTCAACACACAAAATACAGGTTTGCACAATAAAGTTGGAGGGCTCAAAATGCAAAAAGAGGAGAGCTCAAATCCAAGAGAGACTTACCTATGAACTTCACGGTTGGTGAGAAAGTAGTGACCTCAAAGGGCTCTGTGGGTACCAGCACCTGGTTTGCTCACCAGCCTCAGAGTCATTGGGAGTGGGGATCATCTTAGGATCCCACTTCTTACACCAGAAACTGACAAAAATCCAGAAATAGCAAAATTAAACACACCAAATCAATAAATAGTATTTAGTAAGAGTTTATTGTACATATAAGAACTGTTCATGAACTGGAAGTTTTTTAATTCAAACACTGATACGAAGCCTAGGGGAATGAAGTTACAGGATGGTTTATAAAGTGAAAGTGAGGAAATTGTTTAACCTTCACAATAATTGGTTATTACAATGAAGTTTTCCAGATGGCAAGAGGTTGGTTAAAATTGATTATCTCATACTGTTTTTAGGAAGATGATTTAAGTTCTTTTTTTTTTTCTGAGGAAGATTCACTCTGAGCTAACATCCGTGCCAATCTTCCTCCATTTTGTATGTGGGTCACCACCACAGCATGGCTGGCAAGTGGTGTAGGTCCACGCCTGCGATCCAAAACTGCGAACCTGGGCTACAGACGTGGAGCACACAGAACTTAATCACTATGCCATGGGGCCAGCCCCTTAAGTTTCTTTTACGATTATCAGGCATTTACAAGAAGCAGCCCAAGTTAAGTTTCGCTTGTTTTGCAGAAGAGGGTAAATTAACCTTCACTTATATGGCTTAAATGGTTTTGTTTGTTCAGGGAATTTTCAAATCTTGTCTCCACTTTGTATTTAATTTTAACTTGGGGAAGAACATGTTAATGCCAACATGAGCAGGGCCAAGCCGGGAGGGGAGAAGTGGAAGATGAAGAAAAGAGGGGGAAAAAAGCAATGATAGAAAGGTAGGTGGTAGAAGATGGGATCACAAGGCAGAGTGCATGCTACAGAGACCATTCAAACCATCTTAGGAAAATATTTATTACCTTATGTAACCAAGCCAAGAGATGGGAAAAGAGAAAAAGGAAGCAGAGTTAAGGACTCAAATGTTGCCAAGTTACTATTTCCATCTTTCATATCTGCTTCTCTCTGCAGGCTGGCTCTAAGTGATTTTCCCACACAACAGAGAACATTGCTGTCAATGTCTACAGGCTTCGCACACAGTTTCACCATGAGACAAGCACTATGGTGAGGTGCCCAAGAGTGCTGTTTCTGGAGACAGACTACCTGAGTTCAAATCCTCCCTCTGAGAAGTTCAAATCCTCCTTGCTCTCACTTACTTGGGCAAATTACTTCACCTTTCTGAACCTCAGATTCCTTATCTGTAAAATGGGCTAATAATAGAATCTACTTCATAAGACTGTTACATGAATTAAAGGAGATAACACAACACAGTATAGGCATTTAGTTAGTGTTGATTGTTATTGCTGCAGTTATTATTATCATTATCATCATTATTATTATGAAGCTGAGCCTCTTCCCCTGACTCCAACTTGAAGAGCTTCAAGGGAGAATTCTAACTGGCCCAGCTTGGGTCGTGTGCTTACTCCTGTGGTCAAGGGGATAGGGAAACATGATGGGTGGCCCCCACTGGAACTATATAGATAGATGGTTGTGGGGTGTAGGTACTTGAATGAAGAAAAGTCTGTCTCCAGGAGAAGGAAGGGTAATGAGGACTAATAGGAGCTTTCTACTCCAGGGAATGAAGTTATCCCAGGAGAGAGGAAGGGACTGTTCTTCCGGAGTCTTCACTGTCTGTCCCTCTCATTTTGACAGCTGCATACTTTCGTTGTACTATACATCCAGATCAAGTGAAGCTGATATTGGGGTTTTCCTAAAGGCAATGATCTGGTGTCTGCAGAGTACACCGTAGCTTCTGTCTGATGATCTACATGCCACATGGAAGGGAGGCAGGACCCCAGGGTAGCCAGCTATGTGGGGGTTGGTTTCCTGGGCAGAGAGCAGAGCCAGCATCATAGGGTAGGCTGGATTCAGCCCCACTGCTACCTACTTCTTGGGCAATTTCTCTAAGCATTGGCCACTGGTGCCACTCTGCTTCCCAGAACCCATAGAGAAGACATCTTAGCAGCCAGAAGTCCATGGCTCTCTGGGAAAGGTCAGCTGTTCAGGGTGTGACCTTGAACCTGTCTTGTCTGTGAAAGTGGGACAGTGGAGAGTCTGACTTCATCTGTTCCTATTCTAATGATGATTGCACCATTTCTCCTGGGATGAGGCCCATCTCAAGAGCTCTCTCTGACACATTTACTTTCCCTTCCCCCCAGTCTTGGTCCAGCTGTGTGTAATTTTGCACCTCTGCAGACATTCATACTTATATGATCCACCTTTGGACAAAGGTCAGGTAACCATAGTAATAGCAAACACTGCTCTAGTACTCACCATATGCCAGGCACTCTGATGCTGAAAGCAGGCATTGATGAGAGCCTTGCCAAGTCTGAGCCTTGTTTTTCTCATTTATATGGAAGATCTGAGACCCAAAAAGGGAGCGATCACCTGTTTAATATCATACAGAAGTCAGGAGCTGAAGAGGAGTGGCTTGTATAGGTATCTCAGTTTAGTGGGGAAGATAGGCCTATGAACAATTAATTAGAGGGCACTGTGATAAATGCTGCAAGAGGGCTAGGAGTTGACCTGTGGCTGAAGAACCTATGAAGAGGGAGGCACTTGTTTTGTTCTAGGGAAAGAGCCAGGTGGAATGAGGGGATGGGCTGGGAAGTGTAGACAGACTGAAGAAGGCCTTTAGGTTGGAGTAGGATTTTGCCACATGTTATGTGCTAAACTGTAAACTTATATACTGAAGTCCTAACCCCCAGTATCTCCGAATGTGACTGTATTTGGAGCCAGAGTCTTTAAAGAGGTAATGAAGTTAAAATGAGGTCATGAGGGTGGGCTCTCATCCAATATAATTGTTGTCCTTGTAAGAAGAGGAGATTAGGACACACACACACACACACAGAGGGAAGACCATGTGAAGACACAGGGAGAAGACAGCCATCTACAAGCCAAGGAGAGATGCCTCAGAGGAAATCAACCCTGCTGACACATTGATCTTGGACTTCCAGCCTCTGGAACTGTGAGAAAATAAATGTCTGTTATTTAAGACACCCAGTCTGTGATACTTTGTTATGGCAGCCCTAGCAAACTGATACAGCATGCCAAGAAGTGGGGAGGGTGTACCTGGTGGAGGGCTCAGTTAAAATAAAGTCCCAGAGACCAGAGACCTCAAGGCCTCTTTGGGGATTTGGCAGTGAGACTCAAGTACTGGGACAGTGAACTGGGGCCAAAACACTAAGGGGCTTGAATCCTGGGGGTAGGCATGTGATATAGATTCCAGTTCTAGAAAGATGGAGGATGGATCAGTGGGGGAGTGGGAAGGGGAAAACTTGGTGCCAGGGGCACAACTGTAATATCCAGTCTGTCCTCAACTGAGCTTATCTTTCAAAACGTCTTTTTGACTTTCCCCTTCTCCATGCCCCCACCCCATCCTGGTCTGGGCCTATGTCAGTGGTATCTGGGTTATCATCCTCCCATGTGGTCCACCAGGCTCCAAGCCCTCCTGCCCACTTTGGACAAGGGCCTGGTTCTTAAGCTGGGTAGCAATGTGTTTTTGTTTTGTTTATTTGTAAAAATGGATAGGAATGAGAGGACAATTTTCACACGCTGTGGAAGCCAACTGGCAAGACAATCCCCAAAGAGGAGTTTCAAATTGCTCTCAGCAGAAAGACTGCTATTAGAAAAAATAGAACAATCCATAATGGGAAAAACACACACTTGGATTAATGAATTCTGATATGCTTGTTTCAAAATTTAGTATCTTAAGTTTACTCTGAGTCTTGTGAAAGGATAAATACATAGCATTAACCAAGTCAATCTGAAGGAAGGATGGTGAGCTCCAAAGACATTAAAATATATAAAAAACCAATCATTTTATTGGTGCAGGAAGAGACATCTGGATCAATGGACAGAATGGAAAGTCCAGAAACAAAGTCATTTACATATTGGAATTCAACATTTGATATAAAATGTCATTTTGAGTCAGCGGGAAAGGAAATATGATTTGGTGCTGGGATGGTTTGTTATCCATTAGGAAAAAAATAAGTGGTAACCCTATTTCATACCAGTCACAAAAATAAATGGGAGATGGTTTAAAGACAAAAATCATTTTAGAATGCTATAAATACATTAGAAGAAAATATAAAATATATTGGTGATCTTGGGGAAGGGAAGGCCTTCCACGCAAGATACACATGCATGTACACACTCGTGAGTAAAACAAGAAGGAAAAGTGTGAAGTCTCATAATTTGATTACAACAGATTCAAACACTTCTAAATGACAAATGCATGTGCGCACACATGTGTGTGTATGTGTGTGTGTGTGACAGCAAATAACATTAAACAAGTGACAGTGAAGAGAACAGGAAAATGACATGGTTTGTCTTGGATGACAATAAAGAAGCTCATATTATCTGGCTGTGCCCAGCCCAGCTAAACAATTCCCCACCAGTGATGGGGATGGCTACATTGAGTTGCAACCCTGAGCAGTCATGCATTGAGCATGACTAGCCTTTTGATGGGTGAATCTCTATGGGATAATTCCAAGAGGCAGAGCCTCCTGTTCACACTCTGCCCCCAAAGAATTTTCCTATCTGCTAGCTGATGCCCAATTCGCCTTCAAAAGCCAAATTCTCAAGTCAAGGCTTTCATTCCTGGCATTGCTGTCCCATCGTTGAGAGTGCTTTACACTTAGGAAGATGCCTTTCCACCTACCGGCGCATTAATCCCCAAATAATTCTGTGACATAGATAGATACAGCTGGAGAAACAGCAAGGTTAAGTGACCTGCCCAGGGTCAGACAAGGGATCCTTAGCAGAGCTCATGAAAGCAGTAGCCAGAACAGTGGGTGCCTCGTTGGACGCCTGGTCTCCAGACACCTGGCTCCCTAGGGAGCCAAAGATGCAGGAAGGGAAGGTGAAGTTTCCAAAGCTGACTACCCTGACATTGGAGTCCTGCCTTGGACTGTTTCTGCTCATCAGTTACATTAGAAGAACCAACTTGGTCTGAACCGCTGGCCTGCTCAGCGACCATTCAGTGGAATTGGATGTTTAGAGAGCAACAGAATCATTTCAAGGACACATCCCTGCCCAGAGACAGACTCCGAGCCACACCTTAGAACAGCCCAGCCAGAGGGACCCCTCACTTCTCCTCCAGGAAACTATAAAGTCTGTACCAGTCCCTGGGCAGTCAATCCTGTATGCCTGGCGAATTTCCTGCCCTTGTGTCTGGAGAAATCCTTTCTCCTCAAGTTCAGGAAGATAGTTTTCTATGTTTTATTCTAAAGTTTGCTGTTGACATTTAGGTTTCTAACCTACCTGGAATTGGTTTTTCTGATTGGTATGAGTTGGCAACATAATTTTCTCCCATAAGGATAAATGACTTTTCTAGCACCACTTCTTGAATAGTCCATCCCCTCCTTGCTCATCTGCAATGCCACTGTGTCACATGTGGGGCCTCCCTAGTGTTATTTAGCTGTCTCTATCCTAATTACTGTCGCCGAGTTGATACCACACCGTCCCAATCGCTATAGCTTTTAAATAATTCTTGAGATACAAGAGGGCAAGTCTCTCCTATCTTCTTCAAAATTGTCTTGGCTTATCCTGGCCCTTTGCTCCACATGTAAATTTTAGTGATAGTGTATCAAGTCAGGATTTTTTTTTTATAATTTTTTGTTTATTGCAGTAACATTGGTTTATAACATTGTATAAATTTCAGGTGTACATCATTTATACTTCTATTTCTGCATAGATTACATCATGTTCACCACCCAAATACTAATTACAACCCATCACCACACACATGTGCTGAATTATCCCTTTCCCCCTCCTCCCTCCCCCCTTCCCCTCTGGTAACCACCAATCCAATCTCTGTCCCTATGTGTTTGTTTATTGTTGTTATTATCTACTACTTAATGAAGGAAATCATACGGTATTTGACCTTCTCTCTCTGACTTATTTCACTTTGCGTAATACCCTCAATGTCCATCCATGTTGTCACAAATGGCTGGATTTCATCATTTATTATGGCTGAGTAGTATCCCATTGTGTGTATATACCACATCTTCTTTATCCATTCTTCCCTTGATGGGCACTTAGGTTGCTTCCAAGTCTTGGCTATTGTGAATAACGCTGCAATGAACACAGGGGTGCATGTATCTTTATGCATTGGTGTTTTCAAGTTCTTTGGATAAATAGCCAGCAGTGGAATAGCTGGATCATATGGTAGTTCTATCCTTGATTTTTTGAGGAATCTCCATACTGTTTTCCATAGTGGCTGCACCAGTTTGCACTCCCACCAGCAGTGTATGAGAGTTCCTTCTCTCCACATCCTCTCCAACAGTTGCTTCCTGTCTTGTTAATTATAGCCATTCTGACCGATGTGAGGTGATATCTCATTGTAGTTTTGATTTGCATTTCCCCGATAGTTAATGATTTTGAACATCTTTTCATGTGTCTGTTGGCAATCTGTATATCTTCTTTGGAGAAATGTCTGTTCAGGTCTTTTGCCCATTTTTTAATTGGGTTGGTAGTTTTTTTGTTGTTGAGATGCATGAGTTCTTTATATATTTTGGAGATTAAGCCCTTATCAGATGTATGGTTTGCAAATATCTTCTCCCAATTGTTAGGTTGTCTTTTCGTTTTGTTGATGGTTTCCTGTGCTGTGCAGAAGCTTTTTAGTTTGATAGTCCCATTTGTTTATTTTTTCTATTGTTTCTCTTGCCTGGTCAGACATGGTGCTTGAAAATATGTTGCTAAGACCGATGTCGAAGAGCGTATTGCCTATGTTTTCTTCTAGAAGTTTCATAGTTTCAGGTCTTACATTCAAGTCTTTAATCCATTTGGAGTTAATTTTTGTGTATAGTGTAAGGTAAGGGTCTACTTTCATTTTTTTGCATGTGGCTATCCAGTTTTCCAACACCATTTGTTGAAGAGACTTTCTTTTCTCCATTGTATGTTCTGGGCTCCTTTGTCAAAGATTAGCTGTCCATAGATGTGTGGGTTTATTTCTGGGCTTTTGATTCTATTCCATTGATCTGTGTGTCTGTTTTTGTGCCAGTACCATGCTATTTTGGTTACTATAGCTTTGTAGTATATTTTGAAATCAGGGAGTGTGATACCTCCAGCTTTGTTCTTTTTTCTCAGGATTCCTTTAGCTATTCGGGGTCTTTTGTTGTTCCATATAAATTTTAGGACTCTTTGTTCTATTTCTGTGAAAAATGTTGTTGGAACTTTGATAGGGATTGCATTGAATCTATAGATTGCTTTAGGAAGTATGGACATCTTAACTATGTTAATTCTTCCAATCCAAGAGCATGGAATATCTTTCCATTTCTGTGTGTCTTCTTCAATTTCTTTCAGCAATGTTTTATAGTTGTCAGTGTACAACTCTTTCACCTCTTTGGTTAAGTTTATTCCTAGGTATTTTATTCTTTTTGTTGCAATTGTAAATGGGATGGTATTCTTAATTTCTCTTTCTGCTACTTCGTTGTTAGTGTACAGAAATGCAACTGATTTTTGTATGTTGATTTTGTATCCTGCAACTTTACCATATTCGTTTATTACTTCTAAAAGTTTTCTGGTGGATTCTTTAGGGTTTTCTATATATAAAATCATGTCATCTGCAAATAGTGACAGTTTCACTTCTTCCTTTCCAATTTGGATCCCTTTTATTTCGTTCTCTTGCCTGATTGCTCTGGCTAGGACTTCCAGTACTATGTTAAATAGGAGTGGTGATAGTGGGCATCCTTGTCTGGTTCCTGTTCTTAGAGGGATGGCTTTCAGTTTTTCACCATTGAGGATGATATTAGCTGTGGGTTTCTCATATATGGCCTTTATTATGTTGAGGTACTTTCCTTCTATACCCATTTTATTCAGAGTTTTTTATCATAAATGGATGCTGTATCTTGTCAAATGCTTTCTCTGCATCTTTTGAGATGATCATGTGATTTTTATTCTTCATTTTATTAATGTGGTGTATTACATTGATTGATTTGCGAGTGTTGAACCATCCCTGCATACCTGGAATAAATCCCACTTGATCATGGTGTGTAATCTTTTTAACGTATTGTTGTATGCGATTTGCTAGTATTTTGTTGTGGATTTTTGCATCCATGTTCATCAGTGATATTGGCCTGTAATTTTCTTTTTTTTGTGTTGTCCTTGTCTGGTTTGGTATCAGGGTAATATCAGCTTCGTAGAATGAGTTAGGGAGCTTCCCCACCTCCTCAATTTTTTGGAAGAGTTTGAGAAGGATAGGTATTAAGCCTTCTTTGAATGTTTGGTAGAATTCACCAGGGAAGCCGTCTGGTCCTGTACTTTTATTTTTGGGGAGGTTTTTGATTACTGTTTCGATCTCCTCACTGGTGATTGGTCTATTCAAATTCTCTACTTTTTCTTGATCCAGTTTTGGAAGGTTGTATGATTCTAAGAATTTATCCATTTCTTCCAGATTGTCGAATTGGTTGGCATATAGCTTTTCATAGTATTCTCTTATAATCTTTTGTATTTCTGCGGTGTCTGTTGTAATTTCTCCCCTTTCATTTCTGATTTTACTTATTTGTGCCTTCTCTCTTTTTTTCTTGGTGAGTCTAGCTAAAGGTTTGTCAATTTTGTTGATCTTTTCAAAGAACCAGCTCTTGGTTTTATTAATTTTTTCTATTTTTTTTGGTCTCTATTTCATTATTTCTGCTCTGATTTTTATTATTTCCCTTCTTCTACTGATTTTGGGCTTTGTTTGTTCTTCTTTTTCCAGTTCCTTTAGGTGCATTGTTAGATTGTTTATTTGAGATTTTTCTTGTTTGTTGAGATAGGCCTGTATTGCTATAAACTTCCCTCTTAGAACTGCTTTTGCTGTATCCCATAAATTCTGGCATGTCTTATTTTCATTTTCATTTGTCTCCAGGTATTTTTTTATTTCTTCTTTGATTTCTTCATTGACCCAGTCATTGTTCAGTAGCATTTTGTTTAATCTCCATGTATTTGTCGCTTTTCTAATTTTCTATTTCCTATAGTTCACTTCTAGTTTCATACCGTTGTGGTCAGAAAAGATCCTTGGTATTATTTCAATCTTCTGAAATTTATGGAGACTTGTTTTGTGGCCTAATATGTGATCAATCCTGGAGAATGTTCCATGTGCATTTGAAAAGAACGTGTATTCTTCGGTTTTTGGATGGAATGCTCTGGATATATCTACTAGGTCCATCTGTTCTAGTGTGTCATTTAAGGCCAATGTTTCCTTATTGATCTTCTGTTTGGATGATCTATCCGTTGGTGTAAGTGGAGTGTTCAAGTCCCCTACTATTGTTGTGTTACTGTCTATTTCTCTTTTCATGTCTGTTAATAATTGCTTTATATATTTAGGTGTACCTACATTGGGTGCATAGATATTTACAAGTGTTATATCCTCTTGTTGGATTGTTCCCTTGATCATTATGTAACGCCCTTCTTTGTCTCTTTTTACAGTTTTTGTTTTAAAGTCTATTTTGTCTGATATGAGTACTGCTACCCCAGCTTTCTTTTCATTGCCATTTGCATGGAGTATCTTTTTCCATCCCTTCACTTTCAGTTTGTGAGTGTCTTTAGGTCTGAAGTGTGTCTCTTGTATGCGGCATATATATGGGTCTTGTTTTTTTATCCAATCAGCCACCCTATGCCTTTTAATTGGAGCATTTAGTCCATTGACATTTAAAGTAGCTATTGATAAGTATGTACTTACTGCCATTTTTTAACTTTTTTTTCCCCCAGTGTTTTAGTAGTCCTTCTCTGTTCCTTTCTTCTTCTATACAGAATTGATGGTCTCTTTAGTTTGACCTCTGTCTGAAAGCTCTACTCTTTAACTCCCCTCCTCCCTCCTTTTATGTTTTTGATATCATATCTAACCTCTTTTTTGTGCATTTGTATCCATTACGTTCTAATCGTGGAAATAGATAATTTTTCCTATTTGTGGTTGTCTCTTTTCACCTTAAATCAGTCCCTTTAACATTTCTGGTAGCACTGGTTTCTTGGTGACAAACTCCTTTAATTTTTGCTTGTCTGGGAAATTTTTGATCTCTCCTTCTATTTTGAATGGAATACTGTACCTTGCTGGGTAGAGTATTCTTGGCTGTAAGTTTTTTCCTTTTAGCACTTTAAATATATCATGCCACTCTCTTCTAGCTTGTAAGGTTTCTGCTGAGAAGTCAGCTGATAGCCTTACGGGGTTTCCTTTGTATGTAACTTGTCTTTCTCTTGCGGCTTTTAGGATTCTCTCTTTATCTTTAATTCTGGACATTTTGATTATGATGTGTCTTGGTGTGGGCCTCTTTGGGTTTATCTTGTTTGGGGCTCTCTGTGATTCCTGTACCTGGATGTCTGTTTTCTTCCTTAGGTTAGGGAAGTTTTCATCTATTATTTCTTCAAATAGATTCTCTGCCCCTTTGTCTCGCTCTTCTCCTTCCGGGACACCTATAACATGGATGTTAGTGCACTTGATATTGTCCCAGAGGTCCCTTAGACTGTCCTCACTCTTTTTAATCCTATTCTTTTACCTGTTCAGCTTGGGTAATTTCTTCTAGTCTTTCATCCAGCTCACAGATCCATTCTTCTGTATCCTTTACTCTGCTTTTGAGTCCCTCCAGTGAATTTTTCATTTCCAGTATTGTATTCTTCATTTCTGATTGGTTCTTTTTTATATCTTCCATTTCTTTGTTGACATTCTCACTGAGTTCATCTATTCTTCTCCCCAGATCAGTGAGCATCCTTAACACTCTTTGTTTGAACTCTCTGTCAGGTAGGTTGCTCATTTCTGTTTCACTTAGTTCCTTTTCTGGGGTTTTGTCCTGTTCCCTTACTTGGAATGTATTCCTTTGCCTCCTCATTTTGCCTCTTTCCCTGTGCTTCTGTCTATGTATTAGGTAGGTCAGCTACGTCTCCTGTTCTTGGATAGGTGACCTTATGTAAGTGACACCTTAGGAGGCCTGCAGTGTGCTTCTCTCAGTTCTCAATGTTCCAGGGGTGACCCCTATGTGGGCTACGTGTGTCCTTCTGTTGTGGCCTGTTTGCTCTCCCTGTAGGCACCCAGGGAGGCTGAGTTATGCTCCTGGCCAGCTGTTGTAATGCTCAGCTGCTTGTAGTTGTTGTGGGCCCTTCAGTCTCTTTATCAGGTGTGGGGAGCCCCAGCACATTTGGCTGGAAGTTCTAATACCACATTTGTGTTGCAGTATTTCTTTTAAGTGAGTAGGCCTCCAGTGTGGCAGGTTGTTAGGCTCAGGGCCTTATAATT
Source organism: Ceratotherium simum simum (assembly GCF_057802395.1). Taxonomy (NCBI): domain Eukaryota; kingdom Metazoa; phylum Chordata; class Mammalia; order Perissodactyla; family Rhinocerotidae; genus Ceratotherium; species Ceratotherium simum. The sequence continues at coordinate 38,729,539 of NC_141913.1, forward strand.
GCTATAAGCCTCCAGCCTTTAGGTCTCTTGTCAGCTCTCTGAGGATTGCAGCTGTGTGGGGCTGGCCTCAGGCACAGGAGCACCCAATTGTTTCAGGCTTTGGAAGGTGGGGCAAACCCCCTATGTGGGTCTTTGAGAAGCACAAGTCTTCTGCAGCTGACAAGCCCTGCCACCCACAGGTCCACACACACAGTCAACACAGTCCTGCCCCTTGTGCGCACCCTGACCTCCCGAAGTGGACCCAGTCTCTCCACGGCGGGAGCCCCACACACTCTGCCACCGCCCCACACTCTCCACCCACTCCTTGTGCATGCCCTGCCCCACTGAAGCGGGCTCAATTGCCAGGCTGCAGAAAATCCAGTCACCAATTTATGCAGGCCCACAAGTTGCCTCAGGGCTTATTGTTGGGTGGGGCCAGTCTCTAGGGTGGGCTGCCTGCCCTGGCTGAGCTGGATTAAATCGGTGCTCTAGTGGATGGGGCAGACCCTGGGCTAGCACGCCCCAGGGAGAACTCCAATGGCATCTGTGTCAGCACGCCCACACCAGGCCACAACAATGGCCACCACCAATGTCCCAGTCCCTGGAGAGGTCTCACCTCTCACCAAGATGCACTCAGGGCCCATCAGGTGAGTCTCTTTTCACCAAAGCACTGTGCACCTTTCTTTCTGGTGATTTTATGTTGCTTTCTGAAATGGGTGAGTTTGCGTGTGGGCCCTTTAAGAGCCGGTTTTGATTTCTTTGTGAACCAGCTTTTCTGGGGTTACTCCCCAATGTTTCAGTAGCAGGCAAAGTCAGATATTATGCTGCTGGTTGGATTATGCTGTGTCCACAAAATGCCCCCAGCGGGGGCGCTCCCTGGCTCAGGGCCTCGCTCCTCCAGGGAGGGCTGAGTACCCGTGGGCTGTTCCCAGGCGGCCGTGAGGCACTGTGGCTTGTGAAGGCGGCATTTTTCCTCTCCAGAAGGGAGTTTCTGCCTCTTCCACCTCAATTAGGATTGTCCTTCGTTGCAGGAGTTCCTCTAATCCAGTTTTCAGTTCTCTCTCAGGGGTAATTTTTCCAAGAGTAGTTGTAAATTGGCTGTGTCTGCGGGAGGAGGTGAGTTCAGAGTCTGCCTACGCCGCCATCTTGACTTCCTCCTCAAGTCAGGATTTCTATTAACATTACAATACATTCATAAATTAATTTAGGGAGAATTGACATCTTTATAATATTGAATCATCCTATCCATGACCTTGGCATATCTTTATTTAAGTTCTTCCATCTCTCTTAATATTAAGTTTTATACTTTTCTCCATTAAAATTTCACACATCATCACTTAGATTTATTCATTCTTTATATTTCTGTTGCTATTGTAAAAAGTATCTTTTTTTTCCAATACTCTTTTTCATTGAGGTAGATTACATATAATAACATATACAGACTTTAGGTGTACAGTTTTACGAGTTTTCACAACTGTACATACCTGTGTAATAACCACCACCTCTCACAAAATATAGAACACTTCCAGTCACTCTAAAAGGTGCCCTCACGTCCTTTTCTAGTCAATTTCCCCCTGCCCTGGAGACAACCACTGTTCTGACTTCTATCAAAATCTATATTTTTAAAATAGTTTTTTAACTGTTTGTGGTTGTCAATACCTATTTTTATAGAATCCTTAATCCTAATGTTTCATTTCTGTGAAAGTACACATATCTCCCAGTGCACATGTTCACACATTATTGGTATTTCACGTGAGTTTCAGACTCTTTTCTGAGACTATCTTTGGAAAGTGCGTGGGGCAGAGAAGGGCTGTGCAGATACTGCAGTGGAGGACTAAACTCACACTTCTAGCAAAGGCCTGTGAAGGTTTTCTCTAGCTTTCTGATAGTAGTTAGAAAATTAGTGACTTATGTCTATTGGTACACTCACTCCACTACCTCTCGATTATCTCAGAGGAATATAGAAATTTGATATTATCATCCTAACGTCAGACTTGTCTACATGTAGCCAACAAGACACCAACTCAGACTGTTGGATCAAAAGAGTGCTCATGGAAAAATGAGCCTTCTTGTGCGTAGATACATCTAGTCACACAATACGTTTGAGTCAGTAGCCCGTGTTCTTTGGGCTGCAAGGAGGAGAAACCTATAGGCTCTTGAGCTCAAGCCTCAGTTTCATCATCTGTAACATGGAGATAATTTCAATTTAGACTTGGTTGGTGTTTACCCAAGGCTTCCCCTCCCATTTTATTTCATTCAGTCCTCAAAGCACTTCTGCGGGAGTGGGTATCCTCCCCATTTTACAGATGATGAAACTGAGGCTCATGGAGCTTAAGCAACTAGGGAGAGGAGGCATCGCATTACCCCACCCACTTCCCTCGCAGGGTTGCTCTAAAGATCACATGAGATCATGGATGGGGAAGGCCCTAAGCACAAAGCTGAGTTTGCATAACCATTGGAGAGAGCCATCCTGATGAGTTGAATCGTACCTGCCAGACCCTGCTGGCTCCCAGCAAACCACAAAACTGAGAAGAGAGGACAACATTTGCTAAGCAGAGGTGCTTGTCGTCATCATCATCATCATCTCTGCTACCTCTCCTGATTGCTTATTGTGTGCCAGCACTGTGCGAGGCCCCCAGCAGGCATTAGTGTAGCTGGGAGCCTGAAGCCCTTTGAGTGCCCTGCAAGGCCAATAATCTGGCCACTGACCACTGCCTCGCTGACTCCAGCCTCCTTCCACCCCTCCCTCCATCACTGCTCTCTCACCTCAGAGCCTCCCCTCACTTGAGAATGTCACGCAGGTCTTCCCAGGTCCTGCACTTGCTCTTCCTCCTGCCTGGGACTCTGCTCCGCAGAAGCTTCTGTGTCCTGCTCCTTCGTTTCCCTCTGGTCTTTGCTCAAAGAGGCTCTTCTGACCCCGTCTCTGAAACAGCACTGCCCCTGAGCCCAGGCACTTTCCACCCCCTCACCCAGCCTGACTTCTCTTTACTGAACTTATCACCTGGCACTGTATTTTTTGTGTGTGTGTGTGAGGAAGATCAGCCCTGAGCTAACATTCGTTGCCAATTGCCCTCTTTTTTGCTGAGGAAGACTGGCCCTGGGCTAACATCTGTGCCCATCTTCCTCTACTGTATACGGCACGCTGCCATAGCATGGCTTGACAAGCGCTGTGTTGGTCCGCACCCGGGATCCGAACCCCCGCACCCTGGGCCACCGAAGTGGAGTGCACAAACTTAACTGCTACACCACTGGGCCGGCCCTCGCCTGGCACTATATTTTATGTCTATCTGCGACTTGTCTACTCCTCCATTAGAGTGTAAGCTCTGTGAGGGCAGGGATCGAGCTGCACGTTCACCGTTCCCCCAGCACCTAGGACAGTACCTGGCACAGAGCAAGACTTCACAATTATGTCATTGGTGAATAATAGTGAAACTCACCACTGTCATGAACACTGGAACGGCTTCAGTCTCCACGACTACTGAATCACTGGCCCCATGAACCTTATTTCCATCTACACATCTTTGCAGGCTCTCAGGTCCATGGGTCCCCACCGGGGACCCAGTGAAAGACTTTTCAGAGAAAACTGTGACCAGTCGCTCACTTAGGTTCCACTCCAGAGCCCAGCCAGGCTTGGTGGCAGCCCCACACTGGACATGGCACTTCTGCGGAAGGACTCAGAAAAATTCCAACATTTCTATCAGGGCAGTTCACAGACCAGTCAAGTGCAGACAGTTGAACAAAGAAAAGCCAGTGGAATAAAACCAATCGAGCCAGTGGAAAAGCAAAGAGAAGGCACATGGTCAATCCTGAGGCAGCTGAAGTGAAACTAGGGTCCTTTGGAGAGAGAAAGAAGCATTTAAATAAAATAAAATTTAAATAAAATGACTTTAATTCACCTTCTCCGTCAAGTGTCATCTGAGCCAGAAGAAAGGATTTGAGGAGAGTTTCCCAGGACAGTGTGCTGGCTTTATGGGGAATGAATGGCCCCCTCAACAGGGAGTGGTGGGGTTGGTGGTCTGTACCAACTGCAGTCAGCTTCTGGGTCTCCAGGGCTCAGAAGACTCACAGCAGGTTTTGTTATGTGGACTGTGCCTCCCTGACAAATACAAAGGAACTGCAGCCGGGGCTGGTGACAGGTGTGCACCTGCCGCCTGCTCACCCCCTTCTCAGGGTCCTCCCACTCTTTATGGCCTGCCCCCTGTGCCCCCCTTGCTGAAGGTGGTGGAAGGGAAGGGGCCCAAGGCCACTGTAACTCCATCTGGTATCACCATCACCGAGGCCTGTCCTCTGTACCTGGAGTCATTGGCTTGATTTGGAATCCCAATCCTCCTTCCTCTCCCCACTACTACTAATTTCCAGAATCTACGAGGACAGGAGGATGGGCCTCTCTAGGAGCACATTGGGGCCTCTTTCCCTGCCTTTCATTTTGTGATTTTCAGTCAGGTGAAACTGGGTTAAAAATAGAGTGACTCTATGGCCTGGTTTGCCGGGGACAGGCCTAGTTGACACCTGCTGTCCTGGCATAATTATTAATAGCTCCCTTTTTACTCTCGAAAGTGTTCCTGCTTCAACAATAAACTACATGGTCACCCTGGTTAAAGGGATGCTCAAAGGCCGCCTGGGAGCAGGAAGCAGTCAGCCAAGGGCAGCCTGGGATGGGAGAAAGGTCTGCCTCACCCTTGACCTTGGTCTGGCAGATGGACGGGGGCCGATTTCTATGAGCCTCTCATTCTTTGTGGAAAGAGCTGGCCCCACCTATTGTAGATCCCACCCTGCTGCCCTCTGGCCACGGAGCAGCTCCAACCAGCTATACTCTAAAGATCTGCTCTGACTCTGAATCAAGTGCAGCCTGTGTGAGGGCCCGGGGCTGGGAAACACCACACCAGCTCCTGGAAGCAGAGGCTCTTCCTTTCTGAGACCTCACCTCTTCGACATTTCCTGGGGATCATTTTCTCCTCCATCTCTTCACCCTTTTGCCCTGAATTGCTGCAAAGATGAAATAAAGAATTTGGGGACCAAATCCAGCCAGCATGTGACTAGTGAATACATGGTTCTGGAGGAGCCCAACAGAGGGAAGTGAGAATAAATACACAGGGGAGCTGGAGGCTGACCTGGAGATCCTCTTGGCACCTGTTTTCAGATGAGGAGGTGAGCTCTGGAGAGCTCACTGGCCATTCAGCATCCCTCTGTCGAGTGTCCACTGTGTGCCAGGCGCTGTTCTCAGCACGGGCGTAGAGTGTTGATGAAGGTGGACGCCTCTCCCTCGTGGGGCTGACATTCTGGGGAGGGGGGCAGGCAAAATCAAATGCACATGAATTAAGAAGAAAACTGGCGTTCAGGATAGATGCCATGGAGACCGTTCACATAGTGCAATATGATGGAGTGGTTAGTGGCAGGTGGGCGAGTCAAGGACGGTCTTGATGTTCCGCTGAGACTCAAATGAGGAGAAGCCAGATGGATGAAGAGGAGGGAGTGTGCTGGGCAAGGGAGCAGTGTGGCCGAGGTGTGGTGGGGGATAGACTTGGGGTGTTTGATGAGTAGAAGGAATGGCCAGTGTGGCTGAAGGGTAGCAGGTGGGCAGGAGCCGGTATGGGGTGAGGATGAGAGGTAAGCAGGGGCTAGGGCGGGCAGAGCGTTTTAATCCAGGGAAGGACTTGGGATGTTTTTCTGGATGCAATGGAAAGCCAGTGGAGGGTTTGAAGCAGGGTTTGACTTGACCTTTAGGGTGGCAGGAGCAGAAGTGGAGAGACCACTTAGGAGGCTGTGGGCCACATCGAGGTGGTTTGGATTAGGGTAACAGTGGAGAGGAGAGAAGAGGTCTGGCCTGGGATGTGTTATGGAGGTATGGCCAATGGGACTTGCAGGTGGCGGGCTGGGGCAGTAAAGAGTAAGACAATGCAGTGAGGCCCAACATCATTGTCTTGCAAATTTACCCCACTGAGCAAAGCCAGATGCACAATCACACCTGTATTTAAGTCAGTGCTGGCCCGAGCCAGGACCATGACACCCCTTGACCATCTGCCTTCTTGCTCCTGCCCTCTAGAACTCTGCCGGCCTCCTGAAAGTTCCATCCCCTCAAGTGGAAGCTCCGTAATAGGAGAAACGAATCTAGAATCCTGCACTAATAAGAAAGGGCAACTTGGAGGGAAATGTGTGTGTTTTATTTGTGGTCTTTGGTTAATTAACCTTTTCCAAAATATTTTCTAGGTGACTGTGATACTGTGGGATGCTCTGCAGTTATGACTGCATACTACATCTTCCTCATTGAGCCCACAAACAAATATCACCATATTCAAGGCTCTGAGAAGTCCTGCAGCAAGGACACCGGTTTATCTTTCCCAAACTCCATTTACCATGGAACCCCTTTGATTTAACATGCATTAGCATCCCAAGGACCTGATGCTCTGTAGAAGATGCTCTGGGAACACTGGGCTAACCCTTCACTGCCTCTAATAGTAAAGTGTAAGGAGGGGTGGAGGCAGGCTGGTAGAGAGCGATGGTCCACCAAATCGTGCTGCCTTCCCTAGAGTGGAGTACAGAGCCTCACGAATTCCCAAATGGGAAGGGGAGATGTGTCTTTCTCCATCTTGAATCACTCCGTCATGTCGGCCCTGCAGCTCAAGCCCCTCGGGGTTGCTTGGAGAAGTTCTTCCGGCTTCTGTCTGCACCGTTTCGTCACAGGGCTCAGTCTTGTTCTGAGGGAGGGCTGGAGAACCAACTTCGGGCCATCTCTGACTCTGCCCCAGGCTCCCCTACACTACCACAAGCAGGCGTCCTCACCTCCTAAGAAATTTAAATTGCGCAAATAGACATATCGGGGTGGGGGTGCCCACCAGCTCCTCGGGTGCAGCCATGACTCCTGCTGCGTGCACACAGGATGCGTCCAGCACCAGCACACGTTGGTCCAGGAGGGCGGTGGCGGTGACAATGGGATTGAGTAACACAGCGTCCACTGGGGATTGCATGAGTTGGCTGGGCTGCTGAGGGCTGAGCAGCAGTGGGCAGCCCTTACTGCTCAGCCTCTAATTCTCGCACTGTGTTCACATTCTTTCCTTTAAGTCCCTCTGGGCCCTGACTGGTGGTGTGTGAGGACACAGAGAAGATGCTCTTTGGAGTGGAGTCAGCCCCTGGCCCACTCCAGCTGGTCCTGCGTCCCAGGGCTTGGTTCCACAGCCACCATTAGGCAAAAGGGACACAAAGTCACTTGGACCCACCGTTGCTGGTTGTGAGACAGCAAAAATGGGGTCCTGCAATTACACCCTCAGAGAGGCCTGGAAGGAAGCTGTCCTGCAGTTCAGGCACGCAGCCCAGAGCCTGGTGAGCAGCAGCAGCAATGGGGACACTTCAGTAGCACCCGGCAGCCCCCAGACAGTCTCTCATGTGTTCCTCACACAGATCTGCCCATCAGGCAGGGCCCAAGTTACTCACTCGGCTTCACAACTGAGGAAGCTGAAGTTCAGGGAGTGACGAAGTGGCTCGAGCAAGGCTGGAGCTGGAGTCAAATCCGGGCCTCTCTAACCTATCCAGAACATTCCCTGGGGACCTGTGCATGTCGGAGGATTTGGCTAAGTGGATGTTGTGTGCAACTGCGGGGTTTCAGGGACTCACTTGGCTGAGTGGGCAGCTCCTGGAGGAGGAGGTCATGAGCTTGCATGAGCTGTGGCTTCCAGATGGATCCCCGACCCTGCACAGCCTGGTGGGTGCAGGGAGGCACCCTTACGCCCGAGTGAGCATTACCCACAGTCCCCCTCCTTAGGAAGCATATTTGTTTAGAGCCCCGTAAAGGAAACACCACAAGAAAAAATCTTGAAATGGAGCCAATGAATGAGCCCTGGACCCTCCTTCAAAGCGCTTCCACCTATACCCACAAATAGCTGTGGGACCTTAGAGAGATCATTTACCCTCTCTGGGCCTCAGTTTCTAGAAGCAGCAAATGGCAATATCTGTCTTAATTGCCACACAAAGGTATTGTGAAGATGAAATAAAGAAATAGATGTGAAGTCATCCTGCAAAACCGTACAATCTAAGGCATTTTCTCATTATTCAGGTACCAGATGGCATTAGGCCAGTCTTTCACAGCTTCCCCCAGCACCCCCTGCCCCAGTTCCATTAAAACCAACTCAGAATTTCCCAAGGGATGGTTTGCTTTTTGATGGTCCATAAGGCTGACTTTACCTTTTTTTCTACTGGCTGATTCAGATTGTGATTTTCCAGAATGTAAACCACCCACAAGTTGTAAACAAGTTCAAGTGGATCAACTCCAGGGGAGAAGGCGTTGGGGGATTCGTTTGAACTTGCTGGGATATGAGGATACGAAGTCTCAGGAGGTTTTAGCCATCCTTGCAATGCTTCCTTCTGCTACTATACATGGAGATGACTTATAGAGCTACTAGGTTGGGCCAGGACTATGATGCCCTAGGAAGTGTGTCTCAAAGTGGGTTCCCTTAAGATACTCAGTGATAAAGGGTTTGTTTCCTGGTCACATCTCTTTGGGAAGCTGCCACATCTGCAACTAACTCATCCTCTCACAGATGACCAGCGAGCATCTAGCATTTTAAAGGCTCTGAGAAGCCCCACAGTTAAGAAACATAACTTTAACTCAATATTTCCCAAACTTACTTTGCCACGAAACTCCAGCCCTTATTTCACTCCAAGAGCTGCTGCGGGCGTGAGAGAAGCATCTGCTGAGGCAGTGTGGGTCACCTGCACACACAGGATTTAATGACAGCCCAGCTTATTTGGGATCAGGGCCGTCTGGGAAATCCAGGCCTTCCCGTCTCAACAAGCACATGATGGCCTCCAGCTGTAAGGAGCTCATGGTCTGGCCAGAGACAGAACTGACTTGCACATCAACTGTGTGGGGCTGCGTCTGGGTGAAGGGAGGCTCCTGGGGGTAGAAGGAGTGTTTGGAGTACTCCAGGAGACAGTCTGGGATGGAGGCAAGGGCTGAAGGGTGGGGGAGTTCACTGTGCCAGATGCAAGGGTCTGGTGGCAACGGTAGCTTAGTGGCCAGTCTGGCTGTGTGTTCAAATCCTGTATCCACCATCAATGAGCTCTGTTATGTTGGGCAAGTCCCTTCCACTCTCTGTGTCTCTTGTTCCTTATCTGAAAAGGGGGATGATAATAACGGTACCCGCCGCATAGGGTGGTGGGAGCTCTGAAGGCCTGCCAGAGTAAGCCTTTAATAAATGTCAGCTATTACTTTTATTCAAAGCCTTTTTTTCTTTTTCTCTCACCTTTAAAGCTGTTCCTTCCTCAGGTGCCTCACTGGGAAGCTGGAGACAGCCCGTGTGGGGCAGCTGAAGGAGGTGCCACTTTAGAAATCAGTGCACGATGTGGTTGGGAAGCAAGTGCGGGGCGAGAGCTTAGTCCAGCTCTTCTCAAATGGCTCCAGCTGCCCCCTCGTGAGGCCTTAAGTTTGTCTGGTTCAGGTCACCTGTGTTGCCGGCTAAGGAAGTGTTTTGTTGTTGCAAGAGCTTCTCACAGGGTTTATGGTCTGAGGTGGGGGTGGGGGAGATGGAGCAACCTCCCCTGCACAGGCCGGCAGGTTCCCTACACCCACACACACCAGGGGGCCCTTGACCAGTGGCCCACCGAGAAGGACCCCAGGAGAGAGGGGAGAGGCTCCTCTTGTGGCTTCCAGCAGATGTGGCAGCCCTGAGCTGAGGCAGGAGGATCTGAAGGGGACCGAATGCTCTGTTGACCAAAACGTTTTCATCCAAGTGCCCAGAATTCTACCGTTAGAAAGAATCTTTGGATTAAGGCCACTGGGCCTCCAAACAAGTCCTCAATGTGTGATTACATACCTGGGGCCGAGTAGCAGGTGTGGCACATTATCACTACAGCGTCTAGGGCCTGGACCACTAGGACACTGGGTGGATAAATGCTGACAGGGCACAAGAGTCAGAGATGGTGGAGGCCCAATGGGACAGAGCTGGACGGCATAGCCCCAGTGGGGGCCAAAAGGCAGCCAGAGGCCAGGGAAGGGGCTAGAAGGCCAGCCTTCCAGCTCCAGTTGTGCCATTATTCTGAGGGTGAAAACCTGACGCTATGGGTCAAAGATGGGAGCCCCTCCTGGGCAAACTGAAGCAGCAGTTCAGACCATCGCTAAGGTTCACCGGTGATGTCAGACCTCAGGGAGGGCTCACTTGGTTAACTCCCAGTTTTTCTGGTTCTTTTCTGCCGGAAGCGCCCGACAATAAAGCACCAGAGTGCCTGGCGGGGACTGAGGGTGGGAGTGAGAAGAAGCTGCCACTAGGCGGTGATGGAGGCCAGGGTGGTGGTGAGCGAAGCCCAAGTCCAGGGAAAGCGGCCCGCGTGGGCGGGGCGGCACCCTGGCGGCCGGCCCAGCGCCGCCCCGCCCCGCCCCGCTCGCCCGCCACCCCTCCCGGTGGCCCTGGCGGGGCTTCCGGCTTCCCGGGGTGAGCGGTGGCCCGAGGCCCGGCGGCCAATCTCCACTCAGCTGCCTTCACGTGTCTCCGTCTCCGCAGGCCTTCCCCTCGCCCTGCCCCGCCCCGCCTGGCCCTTCTTCCTCTGCACCCTCCTTCCCTGTCTCCCCTCCCTGCCTCCTCAGGCCCCTCCCTCCTCAGGCCCCTCCTCACCCACTTTTCTCCTCATTTCTCCTCCTCCCCCATCTCCAGCAAGGAAACCGAAGGCCCGGTGTTGCCTTTGCTTGTTCTGTCCTTACTGAGGACCGACTTCCCACATCCCTCCCCACCTCTCCCTCAGTCCCCCAAGGGGATGATGGCCTTGGGATCAAGACACCCTCTGCTGTCTGGGGGCCCTGGGGCGGGCTGCGGGTCGGGGCTGCTGCTGAGCAGCTCATAACACAGCTGTTCAGGACACCCCAAGCTCAGAATGTGACATGCCCAAGTTAGCCACCACAAAGAGAGACCCACAGAAGCTTAGGTTTTCCTAGGCTCAAGGGAAATCTGGTTGACTTTTCTGGGAAGAGCAGGATCAGGCTCGTGTGGAAGTAGGTGGACCTTGCTAAAGTTCTTAATGCCACAGGTCCCTGGGGCCAGAGTGTGTTAGAGAGGGCCATGCAGGGTGGGAACGTTTGGGGAGGAGAGTCTTGGGAAGTTTTAGGAGTGAGGTCTCTGAGCCCCTCTGCAGCTGTATTTCAGCTTATCTTGCTCAGCTGTAAAAGGCATCCTGGGAGGCCAGAGGATGGGCTTTGAGAATTCACAGAACAACAAGTGAAAGAGATAAAACACCACCCTGGGTGGGTCCTGACCTCTGGAATGGCAGCCAGCACTGGGCAGACCACCCTGCCTACAGCTGGCAAGTCAGGGCATCTGCTTTCTCACCGGCTCAGCTGTTGATGGGAGCCATGGTCTTGGGCAAACCATTTCATCCTCTGGGTTGCAAGGTCTCCAGGTAAGGGGAGTGTTAGGCTTCAAATGGTGGGATTCCATGTGAACAGCAGAAGGGGTCTGTAACAAGCCCCTCCTGGCTAGTCACAGCCTCTGCATCTGTGCACACTTTATTTTTTAACTCCTTTGGAAGTAACTAAACTCCTAGGAATGTCACTGATAATTACCCTTCTCCCATTTTTATTGTTACTTGAAGGTGCTCACTAAGTACTTGGGGAATGAGGCCTGGCAGATGTTCAGGACTTGGAGGGTCAGATTCCCTGTTGGAGAAAGAGCCCTGGATTGAGCACAGAGCTGGCTGCTCGCGGGGCCTGGGTGCCCGCTGTGGGCACTGGGCCTTCTGTCATCAGGCCTGTGTGTTTGGGAGCATTCTGCTTCCTCCCCTGTGTCTTCCCAGGGCAGGCACTCAAGTCATGAGCATTTCCCTGGCCTGGAGCTGGGAGAGGTTGGCTGCTGAGACCTGCGCTGTCCACATCCTCTGCAGATGGGGCAGTCTGGGGGCACCAGCTTAAGCTACCCAGGGGCAGTGGGGAGGCTCAGGATGAGCCCTCACCCGGAGCATGGGTGCAGTGCAGTGGGGGGCTTGGCTGAGAAGCCTGCAGCTGCAGCGCTATGCACAGCATCCCAAGCAGGAGATAAAGATTTAATGACCATGGGCATCAGGCACTGCTCTAATCCTTTGAGGTCCATCTCTCAGCTCCTTCCTCTACGCAAACCTCTTCACAAGCAAAAACAAAAACAAAACAAAAAAAGCAACCCTTCCTCAGTTCTCAGCTTGCACTGACCTCTCTTTTCTCTTCCTCACATAGTCCAGACCATATAGCATATGATTCTCTACTGGCTTGCATTTAATCATTTCAGGGCTTTTTGCACAGGTTCCCAGATAGGATATGATCCCTCCAGGGACCTTCATGTCCCCTCCCTGTATGCGAAGCAAAGGAGTCCCTTTCAGAAGTACTGGGGGTGTGCCTGTGGATTTGATGGTTACACACAGGCCCTCCCCACCGCCCTGCACCCCGCCCCTCAGCCCTGGCCCCGGCAGCAGACTTGTGTGTCCTGCCCACACCTCGCCCTTCTCTCCCTGTTCACTTGTTCTCAGTACAACTGTGGAAGTTTGCTCAACTTTTTCTCACTTGTGCTGGCCTCTTGATGGAAACTAAACACAAAGGAATTTCCTTTTTTGCATCTCTTCAAGGTGAAAATTACCCTCTGCTTCCTGCTTGCACTGCTGTCTCCTGCTTGTCGAGGACATCGATAGCTCTGGAAGACCGGAGGGGCTTCTGAGGGGTCAGACATATTCAGAGACACTCAAGCAATTTTAATTTTCAGGACATTTTCTTGATTTCTGACGCTTTAAAAAAAATTAGAGCCACCCTAGTTCATTGATTCTCTGATGCTCATTCTGGAGCTGGGTCTAGAGGGAGAGGTGAAAGCAGGAAGAGCTGGGTCACTGCTGGGTGACAGCACTCTGGAGTGCTGAGGCCACTTCCAGAGCTTTCTCACCACCCTGGTTAAACTCCATCACCTGGGATGAGCTAAGAGTCTCTGTTCCTGGGATCGGCCCGGTGGCATACCGGTTAAGTTCGCGCGCTCCGCTTTGGTGGCCCAGGGTTCGCCAGTTCGGATCCCAGGCGCAGACCTGTGCACTGCTTATCAAGCCATGCTGTGGCGGTGTCCCATATAAAGTAGAGGAAGATGGGCACAGATGTTGGCCCAGAGGCAATATTCCTCAGCAAAAAAGAGGAGGATTGGCAACAGATGTTGGCTCAGGGCTAATCTTCCTCAAAAAAAAGAGTCTCTGTCCCCTGCACCCTGAAAGAATGCAGCCAACACATGGGAGTTTCCCTTCCCACCCATCCTGTTCTCCTCATCCTGAGCCCACCTCTGGGCGGGGCTGGGGCCACAGGGATTCCAGGCTCATGTCCCCAGTCTAGCTCAATGGCCCATCCCTGTTTGTCTTGTCTGGTGGGGCTCTCTCTTAACCACCCAGCCTGCGGGTGCTGGGAGACTCAGAATATCTGGGTTGCCTGGCACTGCCCTCTGGAATTTGTGGACCTGTGTTCTTGGTCCACAGAAGAATGCTCAATGACCATGGCCGTGCCGGAGTTTACTAAGAGTAACTATTCTGCTCCTAGGCATGGCCAGAGGACCAGGAATTCTGGTAAATAGAGAACCACAGAGAGCCCCACCAGACAAGAAAAACAGGGATGGGCCACTGAGCTAGGCTGGGGATGTGAGTCTGGAAGCCCTGTGGCCCCAGCCCCACCCAGAGGTGGCTCAGGATGAGGTGAACAGGATGGGTGGGAAGGGAAACTCCCATGTGTTGGCTGCATTCTTTCAGGGTGCAGGGAACAGAGACTCTTAGCTCATCTCAGGTGATAGAGTTTAACCAGGATGGCGAGAAAGCTCTGGAAGTGGCCTCAACATCGTGCAGTCAGCGGCCCCATGGTGACTCAGCTCCTCCTGCTTTCACTTGTCCCTCTTGGGTTCTACTGTCATGACCTGCTTCTACGAATGGCTCGCAACCCAGCTCCCCAGGAGCAAGAAGCTGACTTTCAGGTCAGTTAGTCACTACAAATGCAGAGTGTCCCGATTGGGCAGGATTCCCATGAGCTGCCACACTGAGGGCCTTTGCGTAGTCTACAAACGGCTGCTTTAGCTTTGGCACCAATTCCTGGTCAATCAGCTGTGGCCTGCGTCACACGATACATAGCACGGAACCTCTTGCAACCACTGTTTCTCAGGAACGGGCAGTAATACTGCTCAGGAAATGTATTCACCCGAAGGTAGAAATAAAAGACCTTTGAGGCTTCACGTGTCACCCTCCCCAGGCTCTCTGAATTTTAACCCGGGGCATGGAGTTCACCGTGCTGACTATCCTTGTTCAACTCTCCTTTTCTTAGATTGCTTAAGGCCCCTCAGTTGTGACCCGACACTTCTGTAAATTCCATAGTGCCCACTTCCAGGGGTATCTTCATCATTTTGAAAAATGGCATAAATGGCATAGTCCTGGACCCCCCAGGCCCATGATCCATCCAACAACAGTTCTACTCAAATGAGGAACGCCAACGTACGTGCTGTGGAAAGGCCTAGCTGCCTTGGACGTTAGCCACCAGTCTCCTCAAATACTACCTCAAATACTCTTGGTTTACCTTAATAAACCATTATGAGTCTGTCACATACACACTTATCTATATCTTTCTTGAACATATTTCTTTTAAAAATATGAAAATGTTTTAATAATCCAAGAAACAGAAACATATAAACATTTGGAAAACAGGAGAAAAATCACCCACCCATCACTTCAATACAACCACTGATAGTATTTTTAATTGACATATAACAAATATAGTAAAGTACAAAAGCCATAGTATAGAGCTCAGTGAATTTCTACATATGTGTACATCTGTGTTACCACCATGCGGATGAAAATGTAGAACACTCCCAGCACCCTAGTACACTCCCTCGTGTCCCCTCAGGAGATGCTCCCTCCAAAGGTAACTACTATTCTGAGCTTTATCATCATGGATTAATTTTGCCTATTTTTTGAACATCATATAAATGGAATCATATAGTATGCACAGTTTGATGTTTTTTCCCAAAAACATGATACCCGACATTCATCCATATGTTTATCAGTAGTTTTTTCATTGCTGCATAGTACTCCACTGCACGTATTTCCTCATCCCACCATCTTAATATGAACACCATTAGCATTTTAAGTAATTACTTGTTTTTCTTCTCTTTATTCTTAATATTTCTGATCTTAAGAATATTTCTATTTTCCCCTGTACCACGTCTTGGAGAAAAGTTGCTGGAGTTGCTTGGTAGCTACGTAAAGAGGACTTCCTCCTATTTGTTCTAAAACTGCCGTTTAGAGAGCTCAAAGGGGCCAAACTGTATCCTTCATAACTTGGTCTGTCCTCACTCAGCCATTAACTTTCCAGATGGAGGTCTTGTACACTTATCATGTGCAGTAAGAACAGACTGGTGGGCCCACGCCCACATCTGGGAGCTTACACCCATGATGGACACACATGTGGAAGAGAATTTTTCCCACCCGGTAAGACTGCTTGTTCTCGGGGCTGGGCAAACCTGCATGGTCTCAGGGCTCTGACTGCATACGGGGACCAGAAAGCAGACTAGGTAACGACCGATGCACACACTCCATGGCACGGCTGGGGTGCTGCTTAGTTGCTGGATGCTGCTGGTTCTCTCTGCAGATACAGCCTAGAGCCCTGGAGGATGGTCTGACTGGGGTCCCAGCTCCCACATTCCATTGTTTCTCAGCACCAGGCACATGGTCAGACCGGGCACCAATCTAAAGGCTGGCTGGGCTGTGAGCTCCATCTCCTCCACTCTGTGGGCCTCAGCTCCCGGGGACTTTGCTTCTCTTCGCAACCTGGAAAACTGTGTGTGTGTGTGCGTGTGTGTAAACAGCCAGCATAGCTTGCTCTCTCCTTTTGGTATCAGCGTGTCCCCTCATTCTGTAGTTTCTAATTTTATCTTGTCTTGTGTTTCTAAAGGGCTCCCGAGCAGAGCCCAAGTCTGGCTTTTACTTCTCCTGCCAGAGCCCCTTGTTTCTACAACAGTGTCAGGACTGTTGGATGTGTCTGTGTGTTCGCTGTGCGAAGACGGGACCAGAGCTTGGCTTTGGAGGACCCCATATCATTACTTTCCTTTGCTCTAACATATTGGAACGTGGCAGAACTGCAGAGAGAGTGGATTTGCAGAGCAGAGGCAGAAGGGGCCTTGTCTTCCACAATGGACAGGTTCCTGAAAAGTTTTGCATCCATCAGATGCTTCTTTCTTTACTGAGGTTCTCATACCAGAGGCACTGGGGAGTATGGAGTCTAAGGCAGGGTTCCTGTCCCTGGGGAAGTAAGGCTAGAGCATGGGACACAGATGTCCCCACTCGTCTTCGCTCTGTCTACATGTCCTAGCTGCTGCCCACAGCCCTCAGACTTACTGGTTACGGGCCTGAGTCAGCTGATGTCCCTGAAGGTGAGGAGGGGAGAATACGAGCAGCTCCCTGCAGCCCTTGCTCTGTCGGCAGGTTAAAGATTGGGGGCAGGTGAGGACTCGCAAATAAATATAGGGTCCAGAGTGAAGAAGAGGACCCTTCCAGGCTCCAAGCATCCAAGAGGGTGAAGCGTGGGGAGTACCATGATTGTTGCCCCATCTCCTCTGCTGCTCCAAACTGTGTCTCCAGCTCTCCCCCCGTGCCTTCAGCTGGCAGGGGCCGGGGTGGGGCTCAGAACTCATGGGGGCTTGTAATCTGTTACTAGCCCTTAGAGGCTGTGTAACACTGGACTCCCTAGCTCTGGGGCTTTGCATCTGCCATTTTCACTGAGGAGAAATATAGGGCAGTGTCCTTGGCCAGAGGGACTTGGCACATTGGCCAGCAAGTGGAACAGATTTTTGCCCCTCCCCTGCTGCCCACTGGTTTCTTTACTGCAGGCTCCTTCTCTCCCTTCCTCAGTTCCCAGGATGAGAGAAGGACCAAGAGTTTGGCCAACTTTGCAGAGAGAAGCATCTTTGAGATGCTGTTGAGAAAGGGACCAAGGCAGCACAGGCCTGTGGTGCCACCTAGGGGACGAGGTGTCCCTGGGCTCATCGCTGGTACGAGTGGACTCCTCACTGCAAGTCAGCCTGATGTACGAAAATCTAGGATTCACTTTAAAAATCAAAAATGAGATGGAGAGACAGGGAAAGGAGAGTGTCATGGTTCACTTCACAAAAATTATTTAAATTATTTCTCATTTACAAAGGCATTCCTTTTAGGGTAACTTTAAAAATGTATGCTCTCATCCCACATTTTAAGTTACTGGATTTTGGAAGAAATTTATAAACCTTTTTTCCCCCATGAAAGTGGAAGAGATGGCATTTATTATGTAAAGGGAGAAAATCTATGCAATAACTGGATCACTCTTCAAAAGGGCAGTATAGATACACTTGGTTTTATATATCATTGTCATTTAAATTTTTCTTTAAGTGATAAAAATGAAAACCTAAGAGTGTTATTAGAAGAAAAAATTGTTCTTTCCTTGTTTGGATCTATCTAGGATGGAGACCACTAACTCTTGTTCAAATCCCACTTACAGGCCAATGACTTTCAGATCTAGCTCCATCCCAAATACCAGACTCCTTCACCCAAGTGCCTGCTCAGCATCTCCACTTGGATGTCTGAACTGAACTACTGAACTTCCCCTAAACCTGCTCCACCTGCAGCTCTGCCACCTCAGTGGCTAAGAAAACATGCCCAGGAGTCATCCTTCTCTTTCTACCAACCAACAGCCAATCCATGAGGAAATCTCAAGGCTTTATGTTCAGAATATAACCATAATCGGACAAGTTCTTACCACCCTATTCCTGACTCTAGACCTGAGATACTTTTATTTCTTGGCCTGGATTACTGCAGTAGCATCCTAACTGGCCTCCCTGCTTCCAACTTTGTCCCTCTACAGTGCATTTCCATAGAACAGACTGGGGTATCCTTCAAATGTAAGTCAGATGACATCTTTCCTCTACTCAAAAGCCTGCAGTGGCTCCCTATTGTACTCAGAATAAAAGCCGAAGTCCCTACAATGGCTTATAAGGCCCTATGTGATATGTACCCAGGGTGCTTCTCTGACTCATCTCCAACCACTCTCCATCTTGCTCACTCTGTTCCAGCCACAATGGCCTCCTTGCACAACAGGCTCACTCCTACCGTAGGGCCATGCACTGGCTGTTTGTCCTTCTCTTCTCCCAGATTATCTGTGTGGCTAACTATCACCTCCTTCAAGTGAGGTGCTCAACTTGCTCAACTGTCAAGCACTCAGTCAGGTCTGACCAACAGTACCCTGACCAACTACTTTATAATCTTCAAATCCAACAATCCATACTCAAACAACTATCTGCTCAGCTCTCTTGAACTTGAGATAGAGTCATTGCAATGTACTTTGGTTAATTAAAAGTAGGGTGCCTGGGGCTGGCCCTGTGGCTAAGTTTGGTTAAGTTTGGTGTGCTCCACTGCAGCAGCCCAGGTTCGCGGGTTCGGATCCCAGGTGTGGACCTACACCACTCATCAGTCATGCTGCAGTGGTGAGCCACATACAAAATAGAGGAAGATTGGCACAGATGTTTGCTCAGGGCTCATCTTCCTCCAGCAAAAAAAAAAAGAGGAAGATCAGCAACAGATGTTAGCTCAGGGCGAATCTTCCTCAGCAAAAAAAAAAAAAAAGAAAAGAAAAGAAAGTAGGGTGCCTATATGTCCCAGTTTGCCTAGGATGGCCCATTTATAGTTGTTGCCCCAGGGTAATTATGAATAGTGTCCTCTTCTCAAAAGTGACCTAGTTTGGATGATAAACTGTATGGTGGAACCTGACACATTTGGTTTTCTCTCCCAAATCTTCTCTACCATATGTATTAGGTTCAAAGTAAATTGTCAATAGTTACTCTATTGCTTTCTACTGATGCTTAGTGCCAGGCAGCAAACACCTTTAGAATCTCCCCCAGTTCTCCACCCCTTCTCTCTTGAAAACACACACACACACATACGTGCATGGACAGGCACACAAAAACTTCCATGATCATCTATGGAGATAGGACAGGTAAACTGTACGTGAGAGCGCCTACTTGCTACTTGCTCTACTTCTCTGTAACTTTGGGCAATTCACCCATGCTTCAATTTCTTCAAACATCATCCATCCATCCATCCATCCCCTCAACATTATGGTACATCTATTGTGTGCCAGGTACTGTGCTAGGTACATGAAGTCCTCGCCCTCAGGGAACTTACAGTCTAATGAGAGAGATAGACAGTAAACGATCTAATAAGTGAATACAAGCTCAGAAGAGTAAAGTCAGGGTGCTACAATAGAGTCAGGGGGAGAGGAACTTAGGGGGAACAGAGAACACCTGACTGAGGAGAGAGCATCTGAGACTTTAAAGACGAGTAGTGTCTTGTCCTGGGAATGCAGAGGAAACAGCATTCCAGGCAGAAGGAAGATCTGTCACAGTCCTAAAGCATGAAAGAGCATGGCATGTGAGGAGCCCAAAGAAAGGCAATATGTTTGAAGCACAGGGAGCCAGAGGAACAGTCTGAGCTGAGCTGA
Organism: Ceratotherium simum simum; assembly: GCF_057802395.1. Classification (NCBI taxonomy): domain Eukaryota; kingdom Metazoa; phylum Chordata; class Mammalia; order Perissodactyla; family Rhinocerotidae; genus Ceratotherium; species Ceratotherium simum. Next base: position 38,748,992 of record NC_141913.1, read on the forward strand.
GGTTAGAGAGAAGTAGGGGACCAGACCACCTCAGGTACTGAGGGACCATGAGGAGGCCACTATGGGTATGGAGTCCGCACTTTATTCCAAGTGCACTATAAACCTGTTTCAGGGCTTTAAAGGAGGATGACCTAATATAAGTTGTGTTTTTAAAAGATGCCCCTGGCCGTTTCTTGGAGAAGGATTAAAGAGGGGCAAGAATGGAGGTAGGCTATCATGGTAGTCCAGGCAAGAGATTCTGGGGCTTAGGCTAACTAAAGTGGTAGAGGTGGAGAGAAGAAGAAGATGGATTTGAGATATATTCTGAAAAAATTAATAAAACTTGCTGATGGATTGGATATGAGGGGTAAGGGAGAGGGTGGAATCAAGGAAACACCCAGATTTCTGACTTGAACTACTGGAATTGAGAAGGGAAGGACTTGAAGGAGGACTTAGTTTAATGAGGTAAAAGTTACTATTTGTGGGGGCTGGCCTGGTGGCGTAGCAGTTAAGTGTGTGCGCTCCGCTGCAGCGGCCTGGGGTTTGCGGGTTCGGATCCCGGGCACGGACCGGCGTACCGCTCGTCAAGCTGTGCTGTGACAGTATCCCATATAGGGTAGAGGAAGATGGGCATGGATGTTAGCCCACAGCCAATCTTCCTCAGCAAAAAGAGGAGGATTGGCAACAGATGTTAGCTCAGGGCTAATCTTCCTCACACACACACAAAAATGTGTGTGTGTGTGTCTGTATATATATATGTATACCTATGTATGTATATAAACAAACAGAGTGGGGAGGTGACATGAGAAGGGGATGGGTGGATTTGGGGTTAAAGCAGTATTTTTCAACAGCAGCACTCTTGACACTTTGGGCCAGATAATTCTCTGTTGTGGGGGCTGTCCTGTGCATTATAGGATGCTTAGCAGCATCCCTGGCCTCTATCCACTAGATGCCAGTAGCACACACACCCCTCCCCAGTCATGACAACTTAACACATCTCCATATATAGCCAAATGTCTGCTGGGGATGAAACTGCCCCCTGTTGAGAACCACTGGGTTAAGGGCGTGCGTGGAAAAGGAATAAGGACAGGATGTAATTCAGATAAACGGGGAAAACTGAAGACGGGGAATGAAATCCAGGCAAAAGTTTGGTTGCCTCAGTCTGTGGCCCCGATGGCACTCAGTTAGGTTTCTCTAAATTTCAGCATAAGCTCAGTGATTTATAACAGCTATTATCTACTGTCTCTATTTCCCAATTTTAGTTGGCCGTGTAGCAGACGTTAATGGCAATGTTGCTTTTTGACTGCTGGGAAGTGCCCGCGGTGTGAGAGAAGGGGTGTCACAAGCTTCCTTCTGCGACTTGACTTCTAGCCTTTTCTCAGCCCCACATTTTCCATTTAAAAATATGGTCCTTAAAACGAACATAAATCTTCCTCAAGGAAGCTATGTTCCCACTCAGACGTATTTGAAGAGTTAAAATACATAATCAGCACTGTCTGTATTTAAGGGAAAAAAATCTAATATGATCTCATTTATCAATATCAAGGCTATGTCCAGTAATTTTGCTCCTTGGACACTTATCTCAGAATGAATTACAAACATCAATCAACACAAATTAAACCGATTTTCACAATATTAAAAAAACAATACAAGATAACTCAACAACAAAAAATAAACAACTTAATTTTAAAAATGGGAAAAGGACTTAAAATAGATATTTTAAGATAAAAAAGATACAAATGGCTGGTAAGCACAGGGAAAGATGCCCAACATCACTAATAATTAGGGAAATGCAACTCAAACCACAACGAGGTGTCACCCCACACCTATTAGGATTGCTACTATAAAAAACAAACAGAAAATAGCAAGTACTGGCAAGGATGTGGAAAAATTAAAATCCTTGTGCACTGTTGGTGGGAGTGTAAAATGGGTAGCTGCTATGGAAAACAGTATGGCAATTCCTCAAAATATTAAAAATAAAATTACCCTATGATCCAGCAATCCCGCTTCTAGTATAAACCCAAGAGAACCGAAAGCAAGGCCATGAACAGATATATATATATATATATCTACATCCATGGTTACAGCAGCATTATCCACAATAGCCAAGAGGTGGCAGCAACCCAAATGTCCATAGACGGATGAAAAGATAAACAAAATGTGGTATATACATACGATGGAATATTATTCAGTCTTAAAAAGAAGGAAATTCTGACACATGCCACAACATGGATGAACCTTGAGGACATTATCCTAAGTGAAATAAGCCAGTCACAGAAGGACAAATCCTGTATGATTCCACTTATGTGAGGTACCTAGAGTAGTCAAATTCATAGAGACAAAAGCAGAATGGTAGTTACCAGGGGCTGGGAGGAGGGAGGAATGGGCAGTTGTCGTTTAATGGGTACAGAGTTTCAGTTTTGCAAGATGAAAAGAGTTCTGGAGATGGATGGTGGTGATGGTTGCAAAGCAATGTGAATGTATTTAATGCTACTGAATTGTACACTTAAAAATGGTGAAGATGGTAAATTTTATATTATGTGTATTTTACGTCAATTAAAAATTTAAAAAAAATACAAGAAATGACAGGAAAAGATTAGCTGAAGTTATGGCAGTATTTATTCAATTTCCTTGCAATCATACTATCTAAGGTATAAGTGGTGGTTATTTGGCGAGGATACGATTCCTTTTAAGGCCTTCTATAGTTGGATTTTAGTTCAGAAATACATCATATTTGGTGCAAATTTGAGAGAACTTATGCTGGTATGGGCGCTTATTCATGATAACCGCATCTTTACCTCGCCATCCCTTGATCAAACTCAACTGCTTTCAGTGGCAGAGCATGGCTGGTTTTGCAGCTGCTCTGCAAGTCATCTGGTTTACTGTGGCCTGGCCAAGTAAAGCAGGAGTGGGCCATAGCAGGCTTCGTGCTCTCCTCAGGCTGTGTTCTCAATGATGACCGCGATACCTTGGCCACCTCCAATGCAAGCCGATCCAACGGCGTATTTTCCACCTCGACGCCTAAGAAAGAAAGCAGTGGCTAAAACCTACTTGAATAAAGAATTAACAGAATTAATTAGATAATTATTAAATAGAATTAATAATGATCACATTTGTGTTACGCATTCTTATTCACCTCATTGTCTCAATCTTTTCCCCAAACCTGAATGTTGGTTTATAGTCACAATAGGAGAAAGCATTTGGAAAGCTAAATATTAAAAAAAATATTAACATTAAAAAAAAGGTAGGGGCCAGCCTGGTAGCATAGTGGTTAAGTTCACGTGCTCCGCTTCGGCGGCCTGAGGGGTTCACGGGTTTGGATCCTGGGTGCAGACCTACAAACTGCTTATCAAGCCATGTTGTGGCAGTGACCCACATGCAAAACAGAGGAAGACCGGCACAGACGCTAGCTCAGGGACAATCTTCCTCAAGCAAAAAGAGAAGGATTGGCCACAGATGTTAGCCCAGGGCCAATCTTCCTGACCCAAAAAAAAAAAAAAGAGAAAAGGTAGTAACACAGAAGAGGGAAGCTGAAACAAATACACAAGTTCAGGTGTGCTGTGAGAAAGGAGTGAGGATAGGATGTAACTGAGATAAACAAGAAGTTGAGGAAGGGGGAGTATAAACATTAAGCCCCTCTGATTTATATGGTTTTAGATTTTTATGGCACCTTAGATAAGTGCAGTTAGTGAAGTTGTCCATGTGAAAGGGCAGATACTTTAGGAACATTTCATGTCCCTTTCATGAAAATTAGACTCCTTTGGTATAGTACCACCTGTTCTCATTCCTCAGTCCTGATAGAATGACCTCGAGAAAACCACTCAGGAGTTATTTTTGTGCATGTCAATCACTCATTTCAACTCACTGAATCATTAAGTGAAATAAGAGTCCCATTTACTTTAATCTAACAAGGAGTCACTGATTTTTTGGGCTGACATATTTGGTGTCGTTTGCAATTCTCCTAACAGAGCACAATGGTCCAAAATACACAGTACCAGAAGGAAGAGCTCTTCTATCAAAACTGAAAAGTATCAAACACACAGAAGGCTCCTCCTGGAACCCTGGAAACAGTGAAGGAAAAACTTAGCCCAGACTCATTGTCAGTTTGCTTAGGTTTCTTAAATGACGGCATCTAGATCAGAACCCTCTCAGTTTTTTGTTTGTTTTCTTAAATAACTTTATCTTACTCCTGTAACTGGCACTAGAGTGCACAGGCCAGGAGAACCAGGGCCTCATTATCTGCTCACTGCTGTGCACCAGCACCAGGGATGGGGCCAGACGCCTGCTGGCCCCTCAGTGAACAGGTGCTGATGGCTATAGTGAACACACAACACATGTGAGCAAGAGCTCTCGACCCAAGAGCAGAGCCCCTAACGAGTCAACTAAGTCATCTATAAGGCCAGCTGAAAGGGGGTGCCCAAAAACTTGTTCCTGGTGAGAAGCAGTGCTGGGTGATCTGAGAAAGAATGAAAAATGTTAGATTGTTCTGGGGAAACCTATCCCCATGCATTTCTACAAAAGAAGGCAAATCTGAAATGGAACCATTTCTAGCAAGTACCGTAATTCATGAACCAGGTGTGCAGTAATTCTTGCTCCAGATCCTCCCAATGGGTGACCCAAAGCAATGGCTCCTCCGTTCACATTGGTTTTACTTGGGTCAAGATCCAAACTCTTCTCAACTGCCAAGTACTGGGGAGCAAAAGCTTCATTCACCTTAAAAACAATCGAAACGCTGATTAAAAAAATCCTTATTCACAAAATGATTTTTAACTGAGAACTGTCTAGTCCTATTGAGAGCTAATTTTGCTGTTTTTTTTCCTATTTAAATTACCTTGAAAGGTTATTTTATCTTCAATCATTCTTTGTAAAGATAGCAGGTTTGAAAATGGGTTTATTTACTAAATAATACTTTAAGTCAAATGCATCCCTTAGAGACAACAAATCCTCAGTGATATTATAAATGGAAACCTACTAGAGGCAGTGGGATACTGTAGAAAGCCCACAGGTTCTGGAGCTAGATGGACGGTTCAAATTTTGGCTGTATGCATGTTCTTTAAACTCTCTCAACACTCAAGGTTCCTCAACAGTAAAATGTGACTGTAGTATCATCCTAAGAGTTATTGTCAAGGTTAAATGAAATCATGGGTATTAAGTATCTCATGTATTACCTGACACATAGCAAGTACTCAAGAAATGGTTGCTACTATTATTATTACTACCCAGTACTAATAGCCATACTTCCAAGAAGAGACTGATGGACAACAAAGAAGAAATCTTCACAGCCAGATACATAAGAGGAATGGTTACTATGCTGAAATGTGGCAGAAGTGAAAAGTATCATAACTGTTGTATTATACTTAACAAGGCTGGCTATGAGGATTACCTTACCTCAAGTTTATAGCACTGTATTTTCATAGGATCTTAGCTAGGGAATTTTATAGAAAAGAAAACTGATTTTAAGAAAGGTAACTTGTACAGAGTTGGGATCAAAATCCAGTTCTGTGTTCTTTGCTATTATATTTGTGTTCTCCCAAGACGGTGCCTTATTTGTCCTTACATCCAACGTTATTTTTCCATTTTATATAGTCATGCTCAAGGAGGTTCTAAGAGACCTAGAATATGCTGTGAAACTAGGCTTTTGAACCTAGGAAAAACCACTGCGTGATCATCAAACGTCCCTGACAATCATATCAGGGTGTTGAGAGCTATGTCCCTGACTATTTATACATCTATAGAAGATTATGAGCAGCTCTGTAGAGCTGATATATTTCAATAGAGTTTTAAGTGTGAAATCTAAAGTCAGAAATTTCGTGGTCCTGTTTGCTAATACAAATATGGTAATTAAACAGCCCCCTTAAGGCTCTGAACTGTTGATTGCCTAAGAATGGAAGAAGAGATTTAAGGATAAACCATTTGTCTGAAACCATGGTTTCCTGGGTGAGAGATTACCACAGAGGAAATCACATATGTGCCTAGAGTGAAAAGGCCCCTTCACTATCAATTTAAATAGAACGATTTCCTTTGTTGTATTAGTTATTTCCCAATGTCAAGCAGCATATGCTTAATTACCTAAAATTTTCAAATACTCCCCAAATGCAGAATGTATATAATCCATCTTCAAGTATTTTCTTCTCCACCCCTTCTTGTTATTGTGCTAAATACTTAAGATGCCTTTGTTCTAAACTAACATTTAAAAAAAATCACTCTACCAATAAATTTAAGTGTCCAATGCCAAAAATTAGGATAGGTGCATCCCAAATCAAGCCACAACTACAGCGTAAAAGGATAAGTTGTGGGGGTGGTTAACTTGCGGGGAGGGCAACAAACTTCTAGATTTGGCACCAGATATGGTTTTCCTATTAGGTCAATTCTTTTACTTGTATTTTTTCACTTTAATGGATAAAACAGAGTTCAAGTTACTTATTTCTCACCCACTTTATATAATATTCAATTCAATTCAACAAGTACATTAATAGTCTAAAATGTAATAGAGTCTTATAAGGTCCTAAGAAGTTTCCAGGAATTTATACTTTAGTGAGAGAAATCAGGCTGTTTTAATTATTCAAAATAAAGCATTTTAATCAGGTAGGGAAAAGTACCAACACAAGGCATGTAATGAAAGTAATACTTATTTAGATGTACATCATTTGGAAAGGTTTACAGTACTAAAACAAGAGAGCTAAAAAACACCAAACTAATACGATTTATGCTACAGAAGTTGGTGGTTTATTCATACTGTAAAAAAGTAGAACACTTACCTCTACCAAATCCATATCCTTAAGATTTAGTCCTGTTTTCTTCAGTGCTCCATTGATAGCAGGGACAGGACCTATAAGAACAAAAATCAATTTCACCTCATATTTAAGTATCAAATTTCTTCCTCTTTACTAAACAGCTAAGTAAGGAGGAAATAATGTGACAGTTGTTAGTAGCCACAAATCTTGCTTCCTTGATAGCATACTATTAAATGATGTGACAATAAAGAAATAGAAAATGGAACCTAGGTGAAAAGCTGATTATGTAGTCAAACTGCAGATGAGAGACTTACATGAAAAGTTCTACTATAAATGGCTTTAACAGTTCAAATGCCCAAAGGAGTCATATATGGAATTTTGCACTCATTTATAGATCATAATATCAAATGGCAAGGCAGACTGAGTGCTGTCCTGGGATACAAATAATATGCATTCCTAGTATAGAAGTGACTGTGACTACAGTCTGAATTTTCAGGCCCATCTGGACATAAGGCAAGAAACAGCAGCACTTATCTCCAGATAGGCAGAGCAAGACAGGCAGCTACAAGGCCCTTTAGGGAAAAGATATCTGAAGCCAAGAGACCTTTATAACTCCAATGGTAGGCAGAGAATTTAAATAAAACATAACCCTCACTGAAGAAAGCATATCCACCTAATAAGACTTCTGAAACTTGAGCTCCCAGATTTCTGATGATCACCAATGACAGTTTAATATTGCTCATAATTTTTAAGTAAATTGATTTTTTTTTTCCCAAAAGGTAAAAAGTCTGGCTAGGGATGACTACCTACTTCTCTATCTATTCTTAGAGAATGAAATTGCCATAAATGTCTAAAAAGAAAAATATGTGGTATCTTCTGTTGAATTCAAGTAGTCAAATATTCTGCAACAAGTTTCACAAATATATCTAAGGTACAACGAGAAATCAATCTTTACAAGAAAAGCATAATGCAATCTAAATATAACGTAATTTATTCTGTCACTTAGTTAAAATGTTCTTTGGACAACAGTCTGCTGATTGGTAGGGCCATCCATTTAACACTTTTCAATTATAAGCACCAGTTCACTGGCTACTGATTTAACACAGAATCTAATTCCAGATTCTCTTTGTATCTCTTAGGCTGAAAACGGGATGGACAGTGAATAGTAGAGCATCAGTTATCCAGCATGGTCAGAAGATGAAGTATCCTACAGAGGTGAATGATACACAGAACTAAAAGCTGAGGGTGTAAAACCATGGTACACACTTCCCTGTCTTTATAACCATAGCCAGCATGACTCAATGAGTTCATGTTAACTCAGAATCGTTACAGTCAATTGGAACAATATGCTAGCCCACAACTTGATTTTTCAAGGATAGTTCCCATACCACTCTGTCACTTACTGGGGCTCAGGAAGGTATAGTCTTCTTATTGGAAAAAGGAGACCTTATTTCTAGTCTTGGCTCCTACCACTAATAGCTGTGTGACCTCGGGCACATTTTTGGGCTATAAGCTTCTCATCAGAAGTGCTCTGAATTGGTCTTTAGCCTTTTTCTTTTCAAGCATTGGAATCCTTTCTACAAAGGAAGCTCAATAATAGATAAAGCTAGAGCTGTTCCAGCTGAAGAGGTTCAAAGCTCCACCGGCCACTGACCACCCCACCCCCACTCCCACCCCACCATCCCTGGGGAGTTCCAGGGAGCACTGTCTTTCCATGACTCTGCCCTTCCTCGGAGCCATCACTGTTCTCTGCAAGTCCTGGCTTTCCCCCATTTTCTGGGTCTGCAGCTGCTCTGCAGAGCTAAGGATTGCTGTACGTTGGATAACTGCATAACCCGAGGAACAACTATACTTAGAAATTGGACTGACAATTCAAGCCCTACCAGAGACTCAATAATCTGTTCTCCCCTGCTTATTCATTGGTGCACTCCATGTAGTTACCTTGTTTAATCCCGGCCTACTACTGAAAAATGAGCTGTCTAGGTGAAGGGGACATCTGATGCTCTGGGACATTTGGCATATACAGCTCTGTTCAAGCTCTGATGAGAAAAGACAACTCTTCCACAGTGGCATTCATTGTACCATAGGGCAAACAACCAGGCCCTGGAATAGACGGAAGGAAAACTACATTTTTTTCTCACTGACTACGTTAACGTATCAGAACTCATTAAATTAGGTTAAACTGAAAAAGAACTATAAAGTAACTACTTGTCTATATCAGATAAATTTGGTTCATCATCAAAACCATCTATGTACATTGGAAAAAACCCATATTCCTAGGCTCCACCCTGGACCTACTGAAACAAAATCTTGTGGGGAGGGGGTATGGTGAATTTCAATGATCATTTGGGGTTGGGAACCACTGCTTTGGATACCCAAATGATAAATGTCATCCATACCAACATACAGGTGTTTAATTTTTCAAGCTACCTTCTATCTCTGACAAAAGCTATGTTTTGCTGATAGTGGGTGGCTGAAAGCTAATAAGCTTTTTTTTTTTTTTTTTTTTTTAAAGATTTTATTTATTTATTTTTTCCCCCCAAAGCCCCAGTAGATAGTTGTATGTCATAGCTGCACATCCTTCAAGTTGCTGTATGTGGGACTCGGCCTCAGGATGGACGGAGAAGTGATGCCTCGGTGCGCGCCCGGGATCCGAACCCGGGCCACCAGCATCGGAGCGCGCGCCCTTAACCACCAAGCCACGGGGCCGGCCCCTGAAAGCTAATAAGCTTTTAAGACTATAATATAGAAAAAAATCGACTTTTAACAGATGTTTACAGAACTTCCAGTTTTAGCTGACATAATCTGCAACACAGTGAAAGATGACAAGGTATAGCCATGCCAGCTTTCTTTCTTAGGAATTCTGTACAGAGATAAATCTTCTCTGAAGGACATGGCAGCAAATATGGTTAGGTAATAACTTAGTCCCAGATCAGCATAAGTGGTATTATTTGAGAGGACCTGGAGGCTTACTCTGAAGGATCTTTGAGAAGGCAGGTCTGCAACAGGTGATCCCCCTTCTGTCTTGGGACCTACTTCAAAAACCAATTTAGTTAGCCAAAAAAGGCCTAACTAGGCTCATAGAAAAATCTTTGGAGCTATCAAGAATCTGAATCTATATCCTAGGGTAGGCTTTTCCTTGGGGCATAATAAAGATGGGACAGACCAAAGTCTTTGGGCACCAATTTTATTTTTGTAAGTGAGGCACCTCATTGGTTCCCTGTTTCCCTAGAAAATGATGACAGGAACTATGAAAATTCAGCAACATCTGTGGTTCCTAGGAATGCATCCAGCAAAAACCTTTCTGTTCTTGTATTTCATATTTCTCGAGCCAAGACTATACATGTTTGTAGGGACTTCCAAATTTTCTCTCACTAGTACTTTGCTAATTGAGATACACTGTTATAATTCATTTTCCTAGTAAGCCTCAGCTGAGCCAGATGAGTATTACTTTGACTTTTTGAGACAACACAGTGAAAAGAGCACTGGAATTAGAGACCTGGATTCACGTCCTGGCTCTATCACCTACTGGTTTGGAACTCTGCATGACAACCTCCCTAAGCCTCAATTTTCTCATTCACAAATAAGTCTCACTTACTAGAGTTGTGGGAAGATTAAATGAGTCACATTGAGTGACCATGCGTAAAACACCCAGTAGGGTGTTTATCTTCTCCATACCGCCTACTTCACTGCATGATTTCTCCCCCATCTCACATTTTCTTTTATCTTGTCAATATCATGTAATTCTTCTCTGTTATTTTCTGTGTGTTAATTTTAAATATCTCAAGTGGGCAATGAGACATGGTTACTGCCCACAGGGAGTTTACACCGTCTTGGTTTTCCTATTGTGCCCAGCAGTTTCATAAAAATTAGTTGTTTAAAGGACTGATTTAAATCTCCTTTTCTCCACAAGTGACCTTGATCTGGCTATTGTTTCAGGAATCTGAATGCCAAAGAAGACATCTCCAGAAATAGAACCAATTTGTTTCACTACAAACTTACCAATACCCATGATAGAGGGATCACATCCAGATGCAAAATATCCGACAATTCTTGCCAGTGGTGTGAAGTTATGTTTTTTAATAGCATCTTCACTAGCTATGATAACAGCTCCAGCTCCATCAGCTACCCCCTTGGAAACAAAAACAGAAGATTAACTAGAGGGTAAAAGAACCCAGTTAATCGAGGTTTGAACTAATGGAGTAGTGTTAGGTTATGGCAACACGCAGGAAGCAGTGCCATAATCCGGGATACAACAAGCAGTACTAGTGATACTCTGGTAGGTTAAAGAGATTCCTTTACAGAACACAACCTCACGAAAGGAAACTAGGAAAGAGTGTCAAGGAAAAGCTTATATCCAGATGTGGGAAGATGTAAGAAGAAATCTGATGAGTTGTATATATGAGAAAGAAAAAATTATGAAAACAGAAATATTAAACCAGGTAGATTTCCTTCTAACATTCTGAAAAGACTCAGGAATTGGGAGAGTATTATATAAGGCCCCCAGCTAAAATATTTTGTTTTGGACGATGAAAACCCAAATTAAGAGAATACGAACACTACTAGCTTAAGCTAAATAACTCAAGAGTAGCACGAAGAGTATCTAAAAGATTCTGCATAATGATTTTGCATTGAACGCAGCAGGGAGAGTTCAAGATAATCTGTGGTGCTACCTACCGATGCGTTCCCAGCAGTGACAGTCCCCTCCTTCTTGAAAACTGGAGGAAGTTTACTTAACTGTTCCAGGGTTGTCTGGGGCCGAGCATGCTCATCTACTTGCATTGTCTGTTTTCCTTTCTTTGTCTTCACCTCAATTGGTGCCATCTCATTATTAAAATAGCCAGCATCGTTAGCTGAAATAGTAGAAAGACTGTCACAAGAATGAGAGAAAAAGAACAACAACAAGAAAAGAAACTAAATCAAACATATCCTTTACTTTAATTTCTGGTTTACCCTTTCCTCATAGTCTACTCTAATACGAGCCTTTATTACTTATATAACTTTCTTTGCCTATTGGAGGATTCAATATACTGTCTCGCATCCACACAGATGCATTCTGCGCTTTTTTAAATTACAATTTTGATTTTTTTATTACAATTTTTTTTGCAAGGTACTGCTAGATTGTTAGCAGTGTTTGTCTGCTAGCTACATATCTAATGGCACTGAATGGATTTAATACCCTTTTTTAACTATTCTAGGTGAGAAAAGAAGTAACTAAAAAGTTACCAAGTTGCACCAACAGTCAACAATAACGTATTGCACACTTAAAAATTTGTTAAGAGGGTAGATCTAATGTTAAGTGTTCTTACCACAATAAAAAAATAAAAGTTACCAAGTTGTCTATGTCACCATGTAATCTATGACTGAAATTTAATGACAGGCAACCTGAAGAAATTATATGAGCTATAACTGACACAGTTCTAAGTAAAACAGCTTACCTACTTCCACCTCCGTTGACTGGAATGGACTATCTAAAGCTTTAGAAATAGGATAAGTCAGGAATAATACAATCTGATTTTTTTTTTTTTTGGTGAGGAAGATTGGCCCTCAGCTAACATCCGTGCCAATCTTCCTCTATTTTGTATGTGGGACACCGCCACAGCATGGCTTGATGAGCACTGTGTAGGTCCGCGCCAGAGATCTGAACTCGTGAACTCTGACCCACTGAAGCAGAATACGAACTTAACCACTATGTCACTGGGCCGGCCCCAATACCACCTTAATTTTGATATCACTTTACCACAGGCTAAACACTTTCCTTATTTGGTTTTCACAACAACTCTATTAGGTAAATAGGGAAGGCAAGTATTTTTTATCTCTATTACTAGAGATAAATCTGATTTATCTCTATTTTACAGATGCTCAGTGAATAAATGACTTGACTGAGGTCAAATAAGTTGTATGTGGCAAAACTAGAAATCGAACTGATAACTCTTGACCTCTAGAGCCATACTCTTCCACTGTAAATGTGTAACTGAAAAACACAGGATGAGCTGGATGGCATCAGCTCCATTCCATTATCCCACTGAAATGCTAAGATGGACATTATCCTCACTATTCCAAGTACTTAATACCTCTAATCAGAGTTTCTGCTTGTTTATAATAGTTTAATTTTAAAAACGTTTTTCAGGAGACTAACAAATTTCTTCAACTCACCATATTGATAAAAGGACTACTGTCAAGTTGCTCATTTTGGACCAGTTCGATAGCAGCGTGCAATGTTACACAAGGGCTCCAGAACTAGGGCCTTGGACTAGTTCTAAGTCTGAGTCAGGTGCAATGACTCTCAATTAGGAATGGGAAGGGGAAGGCATAAAAGGATACCCAATGGGTCTTTTCAAACATGTCATCCCGTCCTTTTGAATATGATACGCCTCACGGGGGAGGACATCTTCTCTGCCCCAGTTGCCCCAGTGAACAATGATCTCTAATGGAGTGTATCACAGCCCTCACGAGTGTTCTACCTGACAACAGGACTAGTTTGGGACAAAAGTCAAGTGTCCAGATAGAGTCAATTAACAATACCACTTTTTAAGTAGTATTAATGTATTTCAAAAGAGAAATTTCTAGTTAATTTTGCAATCATTAATAGATTTTTAGATCATCTAAAAACAAAGGAATGAAGAAAAAATGTGATTTTCAAAAGGTATAATTTTAAACCAATATTATTATATGATTATTACAATCTGAAATGATAAAAATCTTTCCTATAGTTTTTTTCCTATCGATATTTATAATATCCAACTTCACTGACCAGCTTTCCACCTCTGCTGTGACTGCAGGGCGTATTTGTCACAGTCTTCTCTGCTTATTTCATGTTTCACAGCAAGGTTCTCTGCAGTAACTGCCATGGAGATTTGGACATGTGGATCCGTTAACGATACCCACAAAGTATCTTCCAGCTATTAAAAGACATTAATAAAGTGATTTGTTAAAACATATCTTTTGAAAGTAATATGCTATAACTTCTTTAAATTTAAATAATTAACAGTTCCAAGAAACAGAAGTAAAATTAGATTTTCTGATAAGCATTTCCTATTACTACTATTCATATTTGGTTCTGGGACATTTTTCAAAAACATTCAATGCCATAATAAAATGCACACATTCTATTCTCTCTCTAAATGTTGGGCTCTAAAGGGAGCCCATAGTGCTAAATGTGCAGAGTGAGAATGCAGGAAGTTGTCCTACAATCAAAATTAAACCCTCAAGGTTCCATTCTGTAAGAAACCTAACACTGAGTCCTCATGCAGTGTTTCCCTGTAGCCACTTCTGTAAACCACAGTTATGAGCTCTGTAGGAAAGAGTTTATCTCTACTCCTTTTTCATTCCCTGCCTTCAGTGATAGAAACAGCTGGTTCTGTCAGTTACTACGAGGTTGAAAAGAACCTGGGACAAGCTCCTTGAGTAACAGAAAAAGTTGTTATTATCCAATCCTATAGTCTCTGATAAGAGACTGTTTCTCTTATCTGTTTCTTCTAGACTGCTCCATCTATTTCTTCTAGCCTGCCTCATTACTTTTTGAGTCACTGACCTGTCTTTCCGAAGGTTTTCTCAAATATATTTGGTGTTTAAATGACTATCTCATATTTTCTAAGACTTATTCCTTTCAACTTTCAAAAATGCCAGGTGAGAAACTGGGTGAACAGTATAAATCAATCATTACTATTGGGAAATTCTAAAAATATAAATGTCATTAGCCCTTTCATATGGGAAGGACAGGATACTATCATTATCAGTACAAGCATTCTCATGTTGTAGGTCTCAAAGATTTAAGAATCAGTTTTTGTCTGACTGATTTGGGACAATGTAATCTATATTCAAAGAGACTGTTTTTGTGATGAAGAAGAAATCTATTTGATGGAGGCTGCTCCAGAAATAAAACTTCCATAAATCATAGCAAAGATTTAATGACTTGTTCTACCAGTTATTCAGTAGAAAGATGAATTCAACCTTTGCCTGTCTTTTTAAGCTGATTCTTCCCTTCCTACATCTCCCTAGATGCTAATTCTACTCAGCAAAGGTGTGCTGAGATCAAGTCTAATTTTATGTAGGTTAAATGTCAAAACTAACAACCAAAGTAGAGTTAGTTTTGAAATAGTTTACAAATTTCCAAGCATTCGTATCTTGCCAATCCCCTATTAACAAAATTGGGGTCAAAATTAGTTTTCTTTCTTCCAAAATGGTGTTATTAAAATTATTAGTATAATGGCATGAAAAATAATTTAAAAAAATTTTAATAGTTCCAACCTGGAGATCTAATCCAAACTTTGTTCCAAAACGCATGTTTCTGACACAGAAGGGAGTCTGGCTCATGTTTTCGCTTCCTCCACACAAGACAACTTCAGCATCTTTAACACAAATTTCCTATTTAAAAACAAATGAGCAACACCCTTTTATTGTGACACAAGTATACATTAAGCAGTAAACTAATAGCAAATCTAATAAGTAATGTATCTTAGCTTACAATGTCTCAAAAGGAAATACTTTTAAAGTAATTGTAAAGCAAATGCTAAGACATTCATTCCTAAGATACAAGGGGAAAAAAACCTAACAGACTTCAATCATTTGTGCACAAGTAACAAATCCTACCTATGTTTTGGTAAGGAATGGTAATTCTTAACTCAATACAAATCTTGAAAATCAGCAGAGATATTAATGTCTGGCATAAATATACAGATTGCCAGCAGATAATAAAGAATAAATCCTTTGAAAAGGCAAAAGTGAAATTTTATCCTACTAATGAATGAATCTGAAGGAGACCACAGATATACAAGAACTAGGTTAACCAAGGGGACTCATAAAAAGGACCTATTTCATTATTCCAACTCTTTCCACTATTTGCATTTCTCAGACAAGAAGCAAATAAAAAGCCTCCAAAAACCCAATGTTTAAAATGATTGCTAGGAAAATCAGGATCACCATTTAAGATATATTGTTACAGAAATTAATTAATGTGAAAATAATTTATTCATTACAATACGTCTGTCTTTTATTTTGTAATAAAATGAAGACTTTAACAAATAAAATTGGATTTCACTGTATCACTTTTCCCTGTGCTCAAAGGAACAAATGCATTTGCCCAAATATCCCTTAAAAATGTCATACTGGTCTGTACTTCTACCAACATTATCATTCAGTTCTTTCTCATAAAATACATTCCTTATCATCCCCTGAATTCTCCAACTCTCTTCCTCTCCTTATAGTCTTTATTCAGTGTTTCAAACTGCCTTACAGGGAGCTCTTGCAGACCTGGGTTCAAATTCTCCCTCTAAGACTTTGTAACATTAAGGCCATTAATAATCAGTTTCCTTGAATGTAAAATAGGAATAATAATAGTTTTTGCCTCATAGGATAGTTGCAAAGATAAAGTGAGATACTGAATGTAAATGTAGCACAGTGTCTGGCATATAGGAGGCACTCAATAAAAATGACAGTCATGATTAGCTTTTTAAAAAATTATGATAAAATATACATAACATAAAATTCCATTTTAACCAATTATAAGTGTACAGTTCATTAAGTACATTCGCATTGTTGTGCAACCAATCACCATCCACGTCCAGAAGTCTTTTCATTTTCCCAAACTGAACCTGGTGAAACTCTGTACTCATTAACAATAACTCCCCATTCCCTCTCCCCAGCCCCCGGAAACCACCATTCTACTTTCTGTCTCTATGAATGTGACTACTCTAGGGACCTCATCTAAGTGCAATCATACAGTATTTGTCCTTTTGTGACTGGCTTATTCCACCTAGCATAATGTCTTCAAAGGTATTATTAGCTTTTAAGAATCTATTTTCTTCCTGTGAGTATTATTCCAAGAAAAAAATCAAATACTGACCTCTTCTAATAAGCACCATAAAAGAAAAATCTTCAGTGTATATTGAAGTGGGACATTTCCTCTAATAACCTTTAACATATTTTCAGAGAATTAAATATAATGTTGCCCATACCTGACATCCATTCACAATGGACTGGAAACCAGAGCCACAGAGCCTATTAACAGTGAGAGCTGGGGTCGCTACTGGGATTCCCACACGCAAACCAACATGCCTCGCCAGGTATATAGCATCTGAAGAACTCTGGAACAGAGGGAAAAGAAAAAGAATTTCCTCTATCAATCTAGAAATTAAGAAGGACAAAATATATGGAAATGTTGGCAATCTATGAAAAATTATAAACTATATGGGTCTAAGGTAGCATACAATGTATATATGTACAGCATATTTTATATTACACATGTGCTTATGATTTGAATAAAAACTATAATTTGGTCAAGAGTAAGAGGTGGGACTAGACCACTGCTGCCCAAACTTTAAAATGCATACTGGGGCATCTTGCTAAAATGTAGGTTCTCAATCAACAGGTCTAGGACTGCCTGAGATTCTGCATTTCTAACCATTTCCCCGGTGAAGCCAATGTTGCTGGTCCAAGGATCACTCTTTGAGTGAGAAGGGATAAAACGACTTTTTTTTAAACAATAAAAACAACAGCTTTTACTGTAGAGAGCTAAAGCAAATTTGATAAAATGTGAAAAACTGGTCCATCAAGGTAAGAGGTTTTAGGGCACTGAATAGTTCACTATTCTTTTTAATTCTGTACAGGCTTGAAATTTTTCAAAATAAAATCCAACAAGTTCAGCACATCTATAGGTTAGGAGTTTTGAATGAAGATGGAAGTACGAGGAGCTCAGTATAACATCAATTAATCCACTGATTGAATGTTTCATTTGTTGATTGTGATGAAATTATCTTATTTTCATTAATCATTTTCATCAAAAACACTGTTGATGTAGGAATATTCTTTTGCTAGGATTTTCTGTTGTGCAGTCACTATTCTTATAATATTCTCTAGTGTTCTGATTGGTGAAATAGGTGTTTTATAAAATCAAGCAATAGTTGAGGAGAGCAGAGAAGGAGGGGAGAAAAGGAGGGAGGAGAAGTACAGGGAGGAGAGTGGAAAGGAGGAAGGAAGGAGAGAGGAAAGAAAAGGGAGAAGGGGAGGGAAGAAAACAGGAGAGAAGGAGGAGAGGAAGGGAGAGGGGAGGAGTGAAGGGGAGGAGGGAGGAGCGGGGAAAGGATGGAGAGGGGAGCAGGGAAGAGAGGGGAGAAGAAGGGAGGGAAGGGAGGAGAGGAGGGGAGAAGAGAGGGAAGGAAGGGAGGAAAGAGCGAAGGAAGGAAAAAGGAAGAGAGGGAGGGAAGGAGGGATAGAAGAGAGGGGAGAGCAGAGAGGGAAGGGGTGGGGAGGGAGGGGAGAGAGGAGAGAGGATGGAAGGAAGGAAAAGAGAGGAGGAGGAGTTAGGAGAGGAGGAGAGGGGGCTGGAGGAGAAGGGGAGGAGAAATAAAATAACATTAAGCATTTTCAAATGTTTGCAGACCTATCAGACCTTGCATTAAGTGCTTTGACAAGGATGATCTCATAAATTCCTTACTGTATACACCTACATACTGTGCATTACACAAATATATCATATACATGTATAACTGTTTTCTATTATTATTTCTAACTTTTATTTTCATTGTGAGGACAAAGTGAGCCAACAAATGTGAAAATAGTTTTCTGAACTGGGAAGTGACGTAAAAAAATGAGGGATGTTTGTAGTGCTGTTTCTAGGTCTAATTAAACACTTTACATTCACGTTTTCTTAGCAAGAACCCATCTACCAGGTTGTGAGCACCAAGGATAAGCCCCTTAAAGGCTCGATTTCACCCCGAGGGTTTAATGACAATTCTTTTTACCAGCATGTTACTAGTGCCTTTGGGTCTGTCTTCACATTGAGTACAGCCATGTTTGGCTGTTCCCTTGACCTATAGCCACTAGCACACAAAGAAATATAAAGCTGCTTTCTGTGTGGTGGGAATTGGCCCTTCTCCCATGGAGATAGTTGCAATTTGTAACATTACAAGGCTCTTTGGGCATCGTAGCTCGTAGCTCTAGGCAGACTGGCCATCTGTGCCAGGCTGGGACAATAAACAGGGAGCACAATGCACATACACAACTGCTGCGCTGGGACGATAGCCCGGGGGCTCAGTGCACATAGGCAACTGATAACCATTTGTGCATGGAAACACTAAATCCTTGCTCTGCAAACTCTGTAACTGCTTACTCTGGAGATTACTGATGCTATATAAACTGCTGGAAACTGAGGCCCAGTGAGAGTCTCACCTGTGGAGAGGATGCCTTGCCCAGGACCTCTGACGACTGGACTCCCGCCTAGTCGTGTCAATTGAATGGACTCTCCCCGGCGCAGGGGCGAGGATGTTGTGAGTAACCGCTCTGATATTTTCTCTTTTGGTCAACCCGGTGTTTCTCTTTCCGGTTGATTTGTGTTATTTCCCTTCAGTCAATCTGGTGTTTTCCTTTCTGATCGATCTGATGTTTTTCCCTCTTATTATATGACCTATTCGAATCTGCTTCTATCTCAGTCGATCTTGTGTTTCCCTTTCTGATCGATTTGTGTCATTTCCCTCTTGTTATCTGACCTATTCGGATCTGTTTGCAGACTATCGCCTTTACTCTCCTCTACATAATAAAATATACCTTCAGTCCATTTGTTTGGAGTGTAAAGTTTCTTTTATGTCTCCGATTGAATCCACCGAACCTCCCAAACCAGGGTCTCTCATTGCTGCCTGGACAACCCCAGGGCAGTTGGTGGCAGGGCCCCTCCCAGTGTCCCTTCCTGTGGGGGAAGGTTCCTATTATGTCAACCTCGGAGCTGCAAACTGATAAATAAATGGCAAGCAAGAGGATATATTGGAGCACAAAGGAAGCCATTTGGGGTAAAACTAATTCGGCCTGAGTTTGTTTTTCCAACAGGGCCTGTCACCTTTAAACATGCATTGTGTATCTGCTTTGTCATGTCCCAAAGAGAAGAGTAAATGCCCTTAAGATAAGGATGCAACTTCCCCCACACTGGCATGTCCTTAAGGACAAGCATTTCTCCCTAGGCTAGGATTTGATTGCTGCAGTCATCCTGTGACCACCCAGCTCAAGACAACAGACCTGACACCAGCCACACCCATCGAGATAGCAGACCTTCTCCCCACTGTGTCTATCAATAGCTATTCTGGCAGGGCAATCTGGCAGGGCGATCTTGTGGCTACTGAAAAAGGGATATTGCAATTATATGTGATACATGCTCTCTGACGGTATATAACCGCTCTGTACACCCCACTTCTTTGGTGCCCTTCCTTCCTTGGGGAAGGGAGGCCCTGGTCTATGGTGCTCAAAAGTTGGCTCATAATAAACTCACCCCAATTGTGATTTATAGATTGATTATGGATTATTTACATCAACAAAACCCAAGTGTAAAGAGAGGGGTGCAGTGTTGGGAGCTGGGGACGTGGCCCAGAGCAAGGCAGCTGTCTGACTGCTGTGTTGGCCAGCTACAGCACCTCCTGCAGTGGGGCATCCTATAATTCTGGTCAGCTTCCCCTTCGGGAAGTAGCTAATCGAGAAATGAGCACCATTCAAGTCCGTGTCCCTTTCTCTATGTCAGACATGACTCAAATAAAGTCTCAGGATGATATTCCCAAAATCCCTCTAAGTTCATTGATGGCTTTCAGCAGCTCACCATGATGTCTGAGTTAACCTGGCAGGATATATATATTGTCCCGACTCGATGCTGTACTATAGACGAGAAAGGACGCATTTGGGCTGGGGCTCGAGAGTTCGCTGAAGAGTTCCACGCTAGGGAACGACATCGATATCCTGTAGGGGGCACAGCAGTGCTGGACACAGACCCTGGCTGGGATTATCGGGATGAGCAGGAACGGTGGGGGGCGGAAAAGAAGTCATCTGATAACATGCCTGATAGAATGAAAAAAGGATTTATTAAACCTGTGAATTTTGAAAAACTTCAGGAAGTCACACAAGGAGCAGATGAGAACCCTGCCCTGTTTCAGGGAAGACTAGCAGAGGCTATTCGTAAATACACAAACTTAGATGCTGCCTCTCCAGAGGGCATCACTATTTTAAACACGCATTTTATCAATCAGTCAGCTCCTGACATTCCTCGTAAATTAACCAAGTTGGCCCTAGGGCCCCACCCAGCCGCTAACGGAGGTGGCCGCCCAGGTTTTCAATAACAGAGACTTGGCTATCAAACAAGATGAGGACTGCAGTGCTAAGGTCCAGGCTCATGTCTTAGGAGCCGCAAACGCGGATTGGCCACAGAGACAGACTAATTCGGGGTCCAAAGCCAAATTTAATGATGGGGGTCTACGGAAGTCCCCGTTCTAAATGTCAACAGCTGGGACACTGGAGTAAGCAATGCCCCAAGAAGGACCTGCCTCCAGGGCCACGTCCTCTTTGCAAAAAGGAGGGACATTGGAAGAGGGATTGTCCTTGTCTCCAGAGTGAGAGGGGGCCAAGAACCCATTTCCCTGCCAGAGGAAAGGATCCAGAGCATTCATCCCGAAGGGGCCCAGGGGCCAGTTCGCCTCCCATTGGCATCCAACAGGCTGAGCCCCAGGTTACTCTGGACGTGGAAGGTGAGCAAATCAACTTTCTTATTGATACAGGAGCCACTTACTCTGTCCTTATTTGCCACGCTGGTCCGACAAGAAGTCACCCCATAAGATTGTGGGGATAGACGGAGACTCAAAATGTTGCATTCAGGCTTATCCCCTGACTTGTAAATAGCAACACCAGGTGTTGTCACATTCCCTTCTTGTTTTGCCCGTTGTTGAGTTGAGATTTAATCACCAAGCTCGGAAGTCAATTCATACTGACGCAGGGAGAAAATAACTTGTTCGTGGCACTCCTTATTGAATCCACAGGTCAACAAATGCCTCCGAATATTCCTGCCCATATACTAGAGGAGGTGTATCCCAAAGTATGGGATTGTGCCCTTCCTGGATGAGCCATCACTGCCACTCCTGTTTCTATTATTCTAAAGACCCAACTTGTGTTTCTCATGCTAAACAGTACCCCCTGAGGCCTGAAGCTATACAAGAACTTCAGCCCCTGACTTCTAAATTTCTGGAACATGGGATTCTCCGGAGATGTCAATCGCCCTATAACACTCCTATCTTGTCTGTTAAAAAGCCCAACATCGAATGTCGTTTGGTTCAACACTTGCGAATAGTTAATGAGGCTGCTGTTCCCATTTATCCCATAGTACCTAATCCCTACACTAATCCTTCTCAAATACCTGATGGTGGACAATGGTTTACTGTTTTGGATTTAAAAGATGTTTTCTTTTGCATTTCTGTGGCAGAGGACTCTCTGCTTTTTGTTTTCAAATGGCATTTCCCTAATGAAGCCCTGCCTGTCCAACTGACCTGGACTGTTTTGCCTCAGGGGTTTCAAGATAGCCCTCACTTATTTGCCCGGGCATTGGGACGAGATCTATGAGACTTAAATCTTAAAGACAGTGGGTTAATACAATATGTAGCTGAAATCTTAATTTGTAGTCCTACCAGAGAAACTTCTGATGCTAACACGATTTTATTTTATTTTATTTTGTGAGGAAGATCAGCCCTGTGCTAACATCTGCCAATCCTCCTCTTTTTTTTTTTTTGGCTAAGGAAGACTGGCCCTGGGCTAACATCCATGCCCATCCTCCTCCACTTTATACGGGATGCCGCCACAGCATGGCTTGCCAAGTGGTGCGTCGGTGCGCGCCCAGGATCCAAAGCGGCCAACCCGGGCCGCCGCAGCAGAGTGTGCGCACTTAACTGCTTGCACCACCGGGCCGGCCCCGCTAACACGATTTTAACACTCAATTTCCTAGCCCAATGCAGCTCGCGTCACTCCCACTAAGGCCCACATCTCTGCACAACGGGTTCAATATCTGGGGTATGAGATCACGCCTGGCCATAGGGCTCTATCTCTGGCCAGAAAAATGGTCATTTTTAGATCTGGAACCCCCTAGGACAAATAAGCACTTAAGAATCTTTTTAGGCATGGCAGGTTTTTGCCAGTTATGGATTCCCCAGTTCGGAATCATAGCAAAGCCTTTACAAGAGGTGACGCCCGGCCCAGACACTGAACCCCTAGAATGGACAAAAAGGGAAGATTCAGCTTTTGACTGACAACAGTGCCTGTCTGAGGTGCCAGCTCTGGCCTTACCAAACATCAATAAGCCTTTCACTCTCTCTGTTACTGAGAAACATGGACAGGCTCTTGGAACATTCACTCAAAAACTGGGCTCACAGACCCAAGGGGTTGGTTATTTTTCCTAAACCCTGGACTCTGTGGCCTCGGGGTGGCCAGCCTGTCTGAGAATTGTGGCAGCCACTGCTTTATTGGTGGAAAAAGCCACTAAATTGACTCTCAGTCAGTCTCTTACTGTGATGACTCCTCACCAAGTTCAAACAGTTTTACACCCAAAGGGACACCACTGGATGACAGGGGGACGTGTCACTAAATATCAAGCTATCCTCCCGGGTACCCCAGAAGTGATCTTACAAATGTGCCAAGCTCTTAATCCTGCAACTCTCTTGCCAGGGTCAGATTATGCCATCAATGATAATTTACCATCCCATAATTGCACTGCAATCATAGAACAAGTGTATTCTAGCAGGCCCGATTTAACTGATTCTCTGATACCAAATGTGGACAATACCTAGTTTGTAGATGGCAGTAGTTTTATGGACCAAGGTATATGAGAGTGGGTTATGCCACTGTCAGCCTGACTCAAGTCACTGAGTCAAAGGCCCTAGCACCCAGTACTTCTGCCCAAAAGGCAGAATTAATAGCCCTAACCAGAGCATTACAACTGGCCAGAGATCTGGTTATTAACATTTGCACTGACTCCAAATATGTCTTTCATGTTCTCCACGCTCATGGAGCTATCTGGAGAGAACAAGGGCTTCTGACTTCCCGAAACTCTCTCATCAAACATGGACACGAAATACTAGAATTGTCAGAGTCTACACATCTCCCAAAAGAGATGGCTCTTATTCATTGCAGAGGCCATCAAAAGAACCTTCAGCTGAAAGCCAGGGAAATAATTTTGCTGGTGCCGAGGCCAAACGAGCGGCAAAACGAGACTAACTTCTTGCCCTTCTTCCCGCTCCCCTACTCTAGGTGATATTGTTCCTAGATGTACTGAAAAAGAAATAAATTTAGCACGGGAAAAAGGATTTTTGCAGGACAATTCAGAGCCGATGTCTTGGTTTAAAAACCAACTAGGAAAGCTCTTTGTGCCCAAGGAATTACAATGGAAGCTAGTTAATGGGACTCATGAGGCTACTCATGGGGGCAAACATTCCCTGACACAATTCATATGCAAGCTTTTTAATGGATTGGGACTAATTTCTACTATAAAACAGGTTTGTCAAGCCTGTGCAGTATGTGCACAAATAAACCCCGAATGAGGGTTAAAGCTGCCTCCTCTTTCTCAGCCAGTACAAAGGCCTGGAACATACCCTGGAGAGGATTGGCAACTTGATCTTACTCAAATGCCTCCTTGCTGTGGATATAAATATCTTTTGGTCTTTATAGATACCCTTACAGGATGGATAGAGGCCGTCCCCTACTACAGTGAGCGAGCCGCTGAGGTTACCAAAGGCTTACTGCGAGAAATAATTCCTAGGTTTGGACTACCTCACTCGTGACAATGGCCCTGCCCTAAATCAGTTTACAATGCGGGCATTAAAGGACTCTCAGCACAGACTCTCTCTTCTGCATTTAGAAGTAACCCAAATGAGAAAATCAGTCTTACCAAACAGGATGGCTCTAGACATTTTAACTGCTGCTCAGGGTGGCACTTGTACCATCATTAAAACTGAGTGCTGTGTATATATTCCCAATTGCCATAATAATGTCACTACTTCACTTCAAGACATGGGAAAGCAAGTCAAGGCCATGTCGGACCCAACCCTCTTTTTTTTAATGACTGGCTAAATTTATGGTCAGGTCCTGGGTACTGGACGACTATCAAAACTCTCCTTATTGGATTAGCAGTCCTCTTGATTCTGTTAATTGTGATATGCTGTCTCCCGTTGCATACCTTGTCTGCACTCAACACTGCAGTGGCCACATTTCAGTCATCTGAAGCCCCCGGTTCCAGTCACATGATCCCCGTTTAGGGAAAGCTCTACCTCCCTACTCAGCAGGAAGTAGACACAGAAGATGGACCTTCACCCATTTCCCAGAGATTTTTGGGATCGAGGGTTCAGGGGGAAATATGATGTGGTTGAAACCTTGTTTATAACTCATTTTACAATTTCCAGGAGAACTCCACTCAGTCACATGCCCCTACTTACTCAATCACCTCTGGCTGGGAGAGAAGGAATTTACCTCAGGAGGTGATGAATGACTTTAATCTCCTGCCTATGTGTTCCTTGAGGCATACATATCATACCTTGGAATGCAAAGACACATCTCATTCATCTGCCTGCATGCCCTAATCTTTGAGGCTAACCAGACCACCTAATACTTTCTCTTTTGACATTTGTATAGAATAGTAAAATAGCGGAGAATCATATATAATGGCCCCACACAGACACTTCCATGGCAGCAGCTCTTTACTGTCCATGGGTCCTGTCTCCAGGCTGAACACAAAATAAAGGTGCACGAACGAATGAGCGGCTCGCATCTGAAAATTCTTTTTCGACTGGAGACTCAGTGGCCCCACATGAGGAAGAGCTTAGTATAGGAGGAAGATCACTGAACTAGAAGTCATGAGATCTGCGTTCCAGCCAACTGTTACAGACTACCTAGGTGACACTGGGTGAGTCTTTGGAACTTCTCCAGAGGCTTCCTCTTGTGTTAAGAGAGGCCTGGAGTTCTATAAAACCTCTAGGGTTTCTTCTCGTTCTTTAACATATACCATAAATCTCACTCAGAACTTATCTTTTAAAAAGCTCCTAATTATTCCTTATTATAAATCTATTTCCATAAATTAGAATTTCTTAGAACAGAATACATTAGTTCCTTTAACACCAAGAACTTTAACACCTCTCAAAATAGGCAGGACATAAATATGTACGTTCAAAATACAATCAATTCTTAATATTCATGGATATGTACTTGCAAATTCATCTACTTGCTAAAATTTATTTGTAACCGCAAAATCAATACTTATGGCACTTTTGGGGTCACTCTCAGACATGTGCAGAGTGGAAAAAAAATTTTTTTTTTGGTGAGGAAGATTGGTTCTGAGCTAATATCTGTTGCCAATCTTCCTCTTTTTCCTGAGGAAGATTAGCCCTGAGCTAACATCTGTGCCCATCTTCCTCTATTTTGTATATGGGATGCCACCACAGTGTGGCTTGATGAGTGGTGAGTAGGTCTGCACCCAGGATCTGAACCTGCGAACCCTGGGCCACTGAAGCAGAGAGCATGAACTTAACCACCATGCCACCGGGCCAGCCTCCAGAGAAAAATTTTAGTTGTCTGATAAGTACTTTCCTAGCTGAGGATGAATGCGGCAACACTCTGCCTTCTTGTTTCAGCTCTCATGCTATACACAAGTGTCCTTCATGCAGTCTATTTAGTGTCATGTTTTTCATATTTTTGTGCTTTTTGTTGCCAATTTTTGTTGTTTAAAATGGCCCCCAAGAGTAATGCTGAAGTGCTGTCTAGTATTTCTAAGTGCAAGAAGGCCCGTGATGTGCCTCAAGGAGAAAATACATGTGTTAGATAAACTTCATCCAGGCATTAGTTATAGTGCTGTTGGCTAGGAGTTTAATGTTAATGAATCAACAACATATATTAAATAAGGTGCCTTAATATAGAAAGATACATAAGACAACGTCCTGTATTGATCAGTTTGACAAAAATGTTGTGACCAGAGGCTGGCAGGAACCTAACCCTGTTATTTCCCCTAGGACCAATGGTTCAGTAGTCACTAATTTGGTATTTACGGTGACTATATAGAACATAATGATGATGAACTAGACAAGCTGAATAGACCTATAACAACAAGTGAAGAGATAGAATTAACTGGTAATCAAAAAAGTACCCACAAAGAAAAGCCCAGACTGGCTTCATCACTAAATTCTACCAAACATTTAAAGAAGAATGGATACCAATTATTCACAAACTCCTTCTAAAAACAGAAGAGGAAGGATCACTTCTCAACTCTTTTTATGAAGCCAGTATTATCCTGATACCAAAACCAAAGACATCACAAGAAAACTACAGACCACTATCTCTTATGAATGTGGATGTAAGAATCCTTAACAAAATTCTAGCAAACAGAATCCAGCAATGTGTAAAAAGAATTATACACCATGACCAAGTGGGGTTTATTCCAGGAATGCAAAGTTGTTTCATTACCTGAAAATAAATTAATATATCATATCATATCATATCAATAGAATAAAAACAAAAATCATATGATCATCTCAAGTGACAGAGAAAAAACATTTGACAAAATTCAACATGCTTTCAAGGATAAAAACACTCAACTAGGAATTGAAGGGAACTTCCTCAATCTGATAAAGGACATCCACAAAAAACCCACATCTAACATCACACTTAGTGGTGAAAGATTGGATGCTTTCCTTATAGTATCAGGAACAAGACAAGGATATACACTTTTTGTCACTTCTGTTAAACACTGGAGTTTTTAGCCAGGGCAAGTAGGCAAGAAAAAGAAATAAAAGAAATCCAGATTGAAAAAGAAGAAGCAAAACTATCTCTACTCTCAGATGACACAATGTTACGTAAAAAAAAAAATCCTAAAGAATCAACTAAAAACTATTAGAACCAATAACTGAAACAAGGTTTCAGGCTGTAAGATCAATATATAAAAATCAATTGCATTTCTATACACTTGCAATGAACAATCTGAAAATGAAATACAAAGACAATTCCATTCACAATAGTATCAAAAAGAATAAAATACTTAAGAATCAATTTAACAAAATAAGTGCAAATCTTATATCCTGAAAACTATAAAATTGTTGAAAAAAATTAAGATGATTTATACAAATGGAAAAACATCTCGTGCTCATGGATCAAAAGACTTAACATTGTGAGATGGCAATACTCCTCCAATTGACCTACAGATTCAACACAATCCCTATCAGGATCCTAGCTGACTCCTTTGTAGAAACTGACAGATTCTAAAATTCATATCGAATTGCAGGAGACCCAGAATAGCCAAAACAATCTTGAAGGATTCTGAAGAGGAGGCCTCACATTTTCTGATTTCAAAAATTACTACAAAGTAATGGTAATCAAGACAGTGTGGAACTGACATAAAAAGGAGAGACATATAGATGAAAAGAATAGAACTGGAAGTCTAAAAATAAAATCAAATGTCTGTAGTCAATTGATTTTTAATAAAAGTGCCAAGACCATTCAATGCGGAAAAGAATAGTCTTTTCAACAAATGGTGTTGCGACAACTGGGTAGCCACACACAAAAGAATAAAGTTGGACCCATACCTGAAAACATATTCAAAAATTAAATCAAAATGAATCAAAGACGTAAATCTAAGAACTAAATCATAAAACCCTTAGAAGAAAACATAAGGGTAAATATTCATGACCTTGGATTTGGAAATGAATTCTTAGACCAAAAGCATGAGCAACAACAACAAAAAAATAAATTGAGCTTCATCAAAATTAAAAACTTCCATACTTTAAAGGACACTATCAAAAAATAAAATTATAACAGAATGGAAGAAAATGTTTGCAAATCATATATCTGATGAGTGACTTGTATCTAGAATATATAAAGAACTCTTATGACTCAATAATAAAAAGACAAATAACCCAATTATAAAATGGGGAAAGAATCTGAATAGATATTTCTCCAAGAAAGATACAGAAATGGCCAATAAACACAAGAAATGATGTTCAACATCATTTTTCATCATGGAAAGGCAAATCAAAACCACAATAAGATACTACCTCATATTTGCTAGGATGGCTATAATCAAAAAGACACACAATTACAAGTGTTGACAAAGATGTAAAGAAAATGGCAACTTCATACATTACAGATAGGAGTGTAAAATGTAGCAGATGCTTTGGAAAACAGTCTGAAAGTTCCTGAAACAATTAAACATAGAGATACCATACAACCCAGCAATTCCACTCCTAGGTATATACCCAAGAAAAATGAAAATCTATGTCTACACAAAAGCTTGTACATGATGTTCAAAGCAGCATTACTCATAATAGCTAAAATGTGGAAACAACCCAAGCGTCCATCAATTGAATAATGGAAAAACAAAATGTGGTATATCCATACTATGGAATATTATTCTGCCATAAAAATGAATGAAGTGCTCCACACTCCACTGCAAACAGAATCAGTCCTTGGTAGAAGCAAAATTTCTGAGCCATCTAGAGCCAGGGGTGGGGACAGCTGCACACCTCTTTCTGAGCCTTATCCCAGTTCCAAAAGCTGAGCACTTGGTGGAGGGGGCGGCAACAGCCTCATGTCTTCTCAGCCTGCTTCTCTCAGTACGGAACAAGCACCTTACGAGCCAGGAGAACAGCGATTAGGGCCCCAGTTCTCTCAGTGGCAATGCACTCAACGTAGAACCTCCACCCCACCAATGAGGGTTGGGAGGAAGGGAACCCCCACCTCTCAGCCATACTTTGATATTTTCCTCAACAAACACTGACCAAGCTCTTACTGCGTGTAATAAATTATGGGAGATGTGTTGTATTGCTTGGCTTTGCTATCCTCCTTAGGTAGCACACAGAGAGAACCAATTAACTTCACATAAGTCAAGGAGATTAATCTACTATTTAAGCAGCAATGAATCAAATCATTATGTTGCACACCTAAAACTAATACAATGCTATACGTCAATTATATCTCAATAAAACTGAAAAAAAAGAAAAAGAAAAAGAAAATGTTTTCCAAATGTTTTCCAAATCAGATAGTTTCCAGAATATATGTTCCTTTGAATTATGTATGCCATTGCTTTTGGAGTCTGAGGATTACCCAAATTATAAATACCTTTAACTATTATTAACTAGTTCACCATTACGACATGTTAAAAAAATTATTTTTAGAAACTGATAAAATAAAGCAACAGGAGTGAATACCATCCTTCTGCCCTACTAACCTGCAAGACATTGCCTACAACGACACTGTCAACAATCTCAGGCGAGACTTTGCCAGCAGACAAGGCAGCCTTGGCAGCAAATTCAGTCAAGTCGATAGCTGTGAAGTCTTTCAGAAGACCTCCATAAGCTCCAAAGGGTGTTCGCTTAGCAGCAACGATGAACACACCTATTGCAATGAGGAGAAATTTGTAAGTAAGTACAGGTTAGTCAATATCCCTAACGTGCTTTAAATAACCTCCCTGTGAAAACTTAAGTACAACTTTCAATTAGATAACTGAAAATCGTTGTCACATAAAATAATACATAGAACGAGTCACACTCATAGAAGCAGTCTTAAGAGTTATCAATTTGACCAATACCTATATGCAAGCACCAAGAACTGAAATGTTTCTTCTATGTGCTGGAGCATGTTGCCTAGTCATAGAATCAAAGACTCTCCCAACTAGAAGGCCCCTTAAGGTTGTTTGAGGGCAACCACTCACTCTGTAAGAACTTCCTCTAGAAAATTCCTGACAAGAGGCTCTCTCTAACCTCTGCTAGAAAACTTTCAGTAAGAAGGCATACTCTACTGGGTGAAAGAGCATGCCCATAAATAGACAACATAAACCAATAACTTTTCCTCAAGCTGAGCTGGCTTGGCTTACCAAGTTTTCCATCCACCAATTCTAGTTCTATACAAATGCATCCCAAAGTCAGACAGATGTATAGTTTCTAGAATATATGCTGCTTTGAATCTGAATTATATATGCCACTGCTTCTGGAGTTACAGGATGATTCAAATTACAAATTTCAAATAACATGAACTATTATTTTTTAGATAGACTATAATCGAATAAATGGGCCTTAGAATAAAATAGGCAAAACAGGTCACTTTTTACACGGGTAGCCCCTCCAGTATCTGGAGTCAGCTAACCTGTAAAATTCCCCAGACTTAATGACTTTTTTCTCAGGTAAATAAGAAGGATTCTTTCAACAGTTCTTCATTTTACATTAATTCTGGTTGTCTTCCTCTAAAGACACTCTAGCTTGCTATATCCTATTATAATGTGTCACTTAGAATATAACAAAGTTTCCTGCATTTGACCTAAGCACAAAGATACAGACGAATCATCTACACACCTATCAACACAAAGTAAGACTATAAGTTTTCAGTATCAGTATTAGCTCAACTGGTGTCTGCACAAATAAATAAAAATTGCCCCTTCCCAAGGCGCTCTCTACTGCCACCTACCAAAAAAAAAGTTATGATTATACAAATCTACAATGACTATGATGTGAGAGGCACCCACTAGAGTTGTACAGTGCAAAACCTGCACATCAGGAAGCAGCACTGGTTATAGCAGTTTCATCACACTAACATTTACTAGGCACCTACTAAGTACTAGAAATTTCACCACTTATGTAATGTCTAATCTTCCCAACAACTCTGCAAGGTAAGTATTACAGCTAACACATAGAGGGCACTTACTATATCACAGACTTCAAGTTTTGCGCTTTGCATATACTAATTCTCCCTAAAACAATGTAAGCACACATTTCCACATCTTGTCAAGAAACTATGGAACTTTCTTTTTTTTTTTTGGAGAGGAAGATTAGCCCTGAGCTAACATCTGTTGCCTAATTAAAATAACAATGAGATACCATTATACAACTATTAGAATGGCCAAAATCTGGAACACCGACAACACTAAACGCTGGTGAAGATGTGCAGCAACAGAAACTCTCATTCACTGCTGCTGGGAATGCAAAATGGTACAGCCACTTTGGAAGACAGGTTGGCATTTCTTACACAATTAAAACTAAATGTATTTTACCCACATGATCCAGTAATCATGCTCCTTTGTATTCATTCAAATGAAT
The DNA here is from genome assembly GCF_057802395.1 of Ceratotherium simum simum. NCBI lineage: Eukaryota > Metazoa > Chordata > Mammalia > Perissodactyla > Rhinocerotidae > Ceratotherium > Ceratotherium simum. Next base: position 38,780,556 of record NC_141913.1, read on the forward strand.
GAAATTGAAAACTTATATCCACAAAAAAAGCTGCACATGAATGTTTATAGCAGCTTTATTCATAACTGCCCAAACTTGGAAGGAATCAAGATATCCTTCAGTAGGTGAAAGAATACACAAACTGTGGTACATCCATACAATGGAATATTATGCAGCAATAAGAAGAAATGTGCTATCAAGTCATGAAAAAACATGGAGGAAACTTAAATGCATACTGCTAAGTGAAAGAAGCCAATCTGAAAAGGTTTCATACCGTATGATTCCAACTACATGACATCTGGGAAAGGCAAAACCATGGAAGCAGTAAAAAGATCAGCGGTTGCCAGGGGTTGAGAGTGGGGGAGGGAAGGAGAGATGAACAGGTTGGGCATAGTGGAATTTTAGGCAGTGAAACCACTCTTTATGATACTGTATTGGTAGCTATATGTCTATTCATTTGTCAAAACCCATAGAACTACACAAAACAAAGAGTGAATCTTAACGTAAACTATGGACTTTAGTTAATAATAGTGTATCAATATTGGCTCATCAATTATAACAAATGTACCACACTAATGCAAGGTATTAATAATAGGGGATACTAGGGTGAAGTAAGGGGGTAAATGTGAATGCTCTGTACTTTCTGCTCAGTTTTTCTATGAACTTAAAACTGCTCAAAAAAAGAAGTTTATTAATTCAAAAAAAGGCAGATAGAAAAAAAATATGGCAGAACCTCAAGGACTGACAACTTAACTGGCATCACAGAAGGAGAGGAAAGAGAATGCATAAAAAAAATATTTGAAGAAATAATACCTGAAAATTCTCCAAATTTGAGAAAAGACATAAATTTACAGATCCAAGCTGACAAGAAACTTTCAGATATTGAGGTATATGGGGTAGCTATTCTGGTTTAAACCTGATTTGGCCTGAACTAAAGAAGCCTGATTTATGGCCTATCAAACATACATTATACATCTGCTTTAACTATTAAAAAAAAGAATGCATTAAGCATTATCTCAACATAAAAGAATGCACTCTCTTAAGACAAGAATGCATACTTCCCCTACTACAATGCCAGTATCTGTAATGCCCTATCCGTAAGGCCAGTATTGGCACTCCTGAAGATAAGTTCCCTTTCCTGGACATCGGGGTCATGTTGACCTGCTAATCTGCAACTGAATACCTCTTTGAAACTTTGATGAATATGTATCCTGGGTGTGTTTCATGTACGTTCTTTGTTCTAAAAAGGTATAAAACTGTACTGAAAACCATGGTTCTCCAGGATGCTTTCTTTCCTTGTGGAAACTGCCTTCCGGGTTTACGGGCTCAAGCAAAATTGACCTTCTCTCTCCTATCTCTAATATGGTTATTGGTTATTTGTGTCAACAAAGTTCAGTAAACCCGCAAATAGAATAAATGCAAAACACACACACTCACTCACCTTGGCACATCATCGTCAAAATTCTGAAAACTAAAGATAAAGCAATAATCTCAAAAGCCAGAAAAACTGACATATTCCTATATATGGAAATGAGTCAAACAACCATTGACTTATCAGAAATAATGCAGGCTAATTTCACTTGTTTCTCCATAAATTTCCTTTCATGAGTTTCTCCCCAATACTTCATAATCTCAGAAAGCATTTTTGTGTGGGGATGTGCTAATGGTGAAATATGAGATATCTACAGGAGTCTGTGTGTGAAGATGAAAACAAAAGCATGAACTTGCCCCTTATTTATAACATCTCTGCTTACTTGGTGCTCCCAGACCGTAAAGGTTAGCTTGACTAAGGCTAAAACTGAACTAATATAATTATTTTGAATGGGGAAAATGCTATTAAATATATTTTAAGAAATAATCTGGGACGTGCAAGTCCAAAGACTAGATAATTTAACGGTTTTTTTCTTGTAATTGCATAAACCAGATACCATGTCAATAATTATTTGATCTGATATCAATTTTATGTAAATGTCACAAGGTCTAAAACTTAACAATCTTTAACACCAAACTAAAATCTTGTTTATTTTAAAAGGCTCTGAAAATTCAGAAGCTAAAGATTTCCAAAGACAGTGAAAAGACATATTAATCCAGTGCACTGTGAGTCAGAAACGCCAAGGGCCTGGCAAGGTGTGCTGATGTGACCGCACAGGTAAAACAACACTAGAGGAGAAATAGGAACTCTGCCTTCCTTTCTATCACATTGTTAGGTAAAAGCAACTGGGATAAGTGCTAACAAAAACCTGGGGCATTGCTTCTTCTTGCTGACAGAAATGTGATAAGTTAATGACAAGCTTTACCAAAGTCAATTATGCTCCCATTCAGATGTGTCCTCTTCCCTACAATAACCAGTCACATGTTCCTCTCTCTTATCCACTGGCCCTGCAAGCACTTCGTATGCTACTTGAAAGAAGCACATATCTAGTGTAGTCTAACTAGCCTATAAACAGTCACTATTTGAAGCTCTAAAGGCTTGGTTTGTAGTCAGAGCCACCAACTACCTGTTAATGCCTACTGTTACAGGCAAGCCATTTTACCTTTCTAGACATCAGTGTCCTCATCTGTAAAATAGGGAAATAGGTAAAAATATGATCACTAGCTCTAATACCATAGTAAACTATCACAAATTTATAAACTTTATACTTCCTTAATATAGATGTTGATGTACATTGTTTCCTTACTGGGTTCATAGTTTTCATCAAATTTTTAAAGGGGTCTATATTACAAGAGAATGGTAAGAACCACTGATAAAATATTAAACAGAGAAATCAATAAAAATATTATTTCCTTTTAAAAAACAAAGCTCATTACAATACAGCTTTTAAATAAATTGGGTTTTCTGAACACACTGTCTAAAAAAAATCAACATGCAGCTTTATTAAGCAAACGTAGTAAATTCAGAGTTGGAAAGAGCACTGACAAATTAAATCCAATTGTAGTAGGCTATATACACTACATTTTGCCCTACAATACCTATTTTTCACTTGAACTGTTCCCATGCCATTTTGGCTCTTCTGAGCTCCAGATCCCCCTAACCAACTACCCACCTGACATCTCCACTTGGGTGCCTCAATCTGCTCTTCCAAATCTATTCCTTCCCCAGTTTTCCTCACTCCCTAAGCGGTACCATCATGAACACAACTCCTCAAACCAGAAACCTTAAGTCATTCTTGACATTTCATTTTCACTGACCTGACACATCCAACCTCTCACCAAATTCTATCAAATCCATTTCTAAATCTATCTCAAATCATCCCTCCCCCTTTTTCTCAACTCCACTGCCCCCCACTGGAGGCAAAACCATCATTTGCTGTTGCCTGGATCTCTGTCTTTGATCCTTAAATGGTCTTAAATTCTCCTCATTGCTACACAGACAGCCTCATAGCCCAGAGGATATCACGGCAGAGTGGAAATCAGATCCCGTCATCTCCCTACTTTAACGCCTTCTATTGCCTTCCACTGAATTTAGAATAAAACCCCACCTCCTTCACAGAGCCCACAGGGCCCTGGACTACCAGAATGTTGGTTCTTAGATCGTGCCAAGAGTTTTGCTACCTCGGAGCCTTGATATAAATTGTTCTATCTGAATGTTCTTCAAAGGACACATTAAATGAGGACAAGCTTTCACATCCTTAAAAACAAAACTCCATTGACTTGACCACGTTATGAAAAGGGAGTTTACATTTTTTTAAGTTAAAAATCCTAGAATTTATGTACTTAGTGACTCTACTTTCCTGGAGTCACTCAAAAGAATGGAAAGGGGAGGGAATAAGACAGGTCTTCCAATAGAACGCCACCAAACATTCTGGGGGAGCAGGTTACTCGGGCAGAAATTCCCCGGCGACCCGAAGAGAACATCCATTCCTCCCCGGACCTTGCCCACCCGCGACCAAGTCCGAGGCAGCCGAGCTCGTCCGCGAAGCCCTCCTCCGCCCCAGGCCGCCTCGCGCTTATGGCGCCCGCCCAGCTTTCCCAAGAGCTGAACTCCAACTCGGTGGGTCACCACTGCGCGAAGAAAGGGAATGACCTGCAAGGTCAGAAGCAAGCAAACCCTGGTCTCAACGCTCAACTGGAAACTGCAGCGAAATCACTGTCGCCAGCGCCTTGCAAGTAGGTTTTCTCCTCAACCCCAACCGTCCTTCCGGGCTGGGTTTTTATCCAGTCCGCTTTATGGCTGATGAGACCCCCGACTCTCCGCCGACACGGGACGCGAGGCCCGGCCTGGGAGGGCAAGGCCCCGAGGGGCGAGGAGAGGCGGGGCGGCGGCGCTCACCTCGGAGCAGGGCCATGGCGGCGCAGGGCTTCTCCGGCTATGCAGGGAGGCCACCGGCCGTCACTCCATCCTTAAGGGTCGAGGGGCGGCGCCCTGCGAGGCCGCGCCCCCGCCCTTTCACCTTCTCTCCGGCCCGCCGGGCCCGCCCGCGGCCTCCCCCGGCCGACCGGAGCTCCTCTCCCTCGCGTCACCCCGTGGGAACCAAAGGTACCAAAACTCGCCCCGGATTCGGGCCGTGGAGGAGGGAGCGTTCCTTGCGAGCGGATTTTTGCCTCACATTATTTTTAGAGACTTTACCTCTGTTTCCAAATCGAGAGAATGATTTGACTCTACCCTATCCATCCTATCCCTGCTTGTATAAATCCCCCCCCAACAAGTAATCAACTTTCCCCTTCATCCTTGCCAGAGGGTTCTTTTACACATGCGCCTACACGGCCCCACGCCAAGATGACGCCAAGACGCCGAAAGCAGAAGTGGCTTGAGGGAGGCGGGGAGGGGGCGGGGGCGGGGGCGGGGCGCCGAGGAAGGCGCGAGAGGATTGGCTGAGCCTCTCCCGCAGGGCTGCGGTGGGCGGCTGCCCAGACCCGGGGCGGAGGCCGCGTCCGTCTGGCGGGCGTGGGGGCGGGGGCGCGGGGGCTTGCACGCGGTGCCGGGTGGGGGCGGTAAGGTTGGCATGTCAGGCGTGCTTAGATTGTTGTAGGGCTGGGTTGCCCTTTGGTCCTCGATGCAGTCCCCGGATGAGCTTGCAGTATTTTCCTTATATGATCAGGCCCCATTGCTGGCGGCGCCGCTTGCCTGGAGCCTGAGAGGATTATGAAAATGTGTCAGGCGAGGTGGGCCCGGGGGACCGGGGGCGGGGAGATTAGGGGCAGCGGGTTAGGCTAGAGATCAAGGAGGTTTAGGGAGGCCTCTGCCGCTGTAACTGTGAACCCTGGTCAATGATGACCTGACCACTGCGCAATCTGAGTTCTAAGAACCAGTGATGGAGTGTGTACTGAGACCGGGCGAGCAGAGACGCGGTGGATCCGCAGGGCCAGTGCTCCGAGGTGGGCCAGGCTGCCTTCGGCTTGGTTCCCGTCGGTGTGGGAAGGGGTGGTGGGTGACCTTGAGGTTTTGTGTGAGCCGTCAGGGGATGCCTGCCCTAGACTCCTGCTTTTCAAACGCGTTGGTGGCCCTCACTCAATGTGTGTGTTTGTTTATTAAATCCAGCCTTTTTATTATGAAAACTTTAGGACATACAGAAATGTGGAAAGACTTCTCCGTGAACTCCCACGTATCCACCACCTATATGCTACAATTGTTAACATTTTGCCGTATTTGCTATATCACATCTGTCCAACTGGTTTTCCATCAAACCACTTTTTTCTTTTCAGTTAGGAAGAGTGGCCCTGAGCTAACATTTGTTGCCAATCTTCCTCTTTTTGCTTGAGGAAGATTGTCCCTGAGCTCACATCTGTGCCATCTTCCTCTGTTTTATATGTGGGACACTGCCACAGCATGGCTTGATGAGCTGTGTGTAGGTCCACACCCAGCATCCAAACCTGAGAACCCCAGGCTACCGAAGTAGAGCCTTCAAACTAAAGCACTGCGCCACCCGGCTGGCCCCCTCCTTGTTTTTTTAAATGTAGATCTCTAGTACAGTTCACTCTGTGAACGCTTTGGCTTAGGTCAGTATTTTCAGCTCTTAGGACAAAACTTCCATGCAGCCAAATGTACAAATCTTAAATTGGATGAGTTTCATAAATGTATACACTCATAACCCAAACCACTATCAGCTATCAAAATATAATTAGAACATGTCCATCATCACAGAAAATTACTTCATTCCTCTTCCCACCCTTCATCTCCCAGTCACTCATTGTTCTGTTTTTCTATCTATCTATTGCAATTTGACCCTCTGGTTTATTCCTTTTCTTCTTTCTGTTGCTTTAATTTGAGGGAATGCAGGACACTGACAGTCAATTCAATACACAGGTAAGTTCTGAGGGTTATTAACTTTGAAAAATATGTAAACTACTTTTTCACAACAAGTGTATATGGTCAATGGAATTCTGATGATGAGTAGTGTTAAAAAAACAAAACTCACCGGGGTAAATTTGAAGACCTAATTGGCTTTATTAGGCAATTCATGGACCAGGCAGTGTCCCATCTAGCAAGCAGAGAGATACTCTGAGGAGTTATACAAAATGGAAGGTTTTTATAGGCAGAAAGAAGGTAGGGCAAGAAGGTATTAATAAAAGAAAAGAAAGAGTTCTTTTTAGGCGGGGGGGGGCGGGGAGGGGAATGGCAAGGGTTTTATCAGGCAGATGACCTCGCTACTGCTAATCGGGTAGTATGATTCAGATTGATTGCTCAAAGGTTGAAAACTGCAATCAAGTCTTGTTTTGCATCATGGGGGCCTTTTTTGGGCCTGTTATTTCTTTTTTTAACAGTAGATCAAGGCTTCTCACATACCAGATGACGATTTTTTCCACCTGCGTCTTCTGAGCGATGAACAGGGTGTGATAATAAAAGCTGGACACTGTGCACCCAGCATTGTTCCAGGCACTCACATACACTGTTTATAATTTGTATACCCAGGGGACATAACAGTTATTATATAAAATAGAATAACATTTGTCGACTGAAAGAAGGAGTCTGGGTGATATTAGTGAAGGAGCTTATTCAATAATCAGCGTGAAGACTTCGAACCCCAGGAAACCAGTTCAGCAGAGCGCTCTGATGGAGTTGCCCCGAGGGGTGTGAGTCTAAGTGCAGTTTATATCTCTTTCACAAACAGTGTACGTGCAGGGAAGAGGAAAAGAAAAAAACTTACAACTAGATTTCAAAATAAAGGGGTGGAGTACCTCTGGGCTTTTCTCTAGCTTATACATTGAAGGTAAGATAGACAAGAATTTCTTGGTTATACATCAAACAAGTTCAGAGATGCTGATGTTATCTATGTGGAGGGAGCCAAGGACCAGAGTTGTTAATTATTCCCTCAATCTCTAAGAAATGCTGCTGGGAAATGTGAGGCAAGGTATGTCTTTATCTCTTCCTGTTCTGGATCTGTCCAGCTGGCATCTTCAGTCATGACGTGTGGGGGTGCAAGGTCACTTTGACACAGACTGAGGATGGCCTGCAAGGCTGCTTCAGAGTACAGCATGGATTTGTATTGTACTGACTTAAAACCTGTGCAGTTTGCTTGCTAGATTCTCCCATTAGAGAGGGGTCCCAAACATCTGTCCACATGTACAATTCATACACATCAGACAAATCCAAGTTGAGGGATGTTCTGCAACCTCATGAAATAGGTGGGATTTTTTTCTTTGTAATTTTATGGATGAGAAAGCTTAGGCCCAGAGAAACCAAAGAACTTGCCAAGGCCTCAAATCTAGAACATTGCTGAATAAGAATTTTGAACACTTGATAGTCAGACGCCAAGGTCCATGTTGTCTCGGGGCTTATGGGATGTGGAATATAGGAGTGGAGATAGAAAAACGGACAGGTAGCATTAACTAAGGTGTATGTTACACAAAATAGGAAAGGAAGTAAATGTTAAGTGAATCTTCTTTGGAGGACAAAATAAAGTATTTGGGAAGAAACCTTGGTAAGAATAAATTTCTATACTTGCCAGTTGGTGGCTTAGGTTCATAAGCTTTATTTGCTTTTTGGTGGGGGTGTGTGTGAGATAAAGGGTGGTTTCAGGTAGGTAGAGAAGTGAGGCAATATGTTACTACTGGATCAGCCCTTCTCAAGGGTTCCTACAGAAAATGATTTGAGTGACTATTTTCTCAATTATCTCAACGATGGTACAGAACTAGTCTCTTTATCAAGAACGAACATCTTTCCCTCTGGTTTCATTGGCCAGAATTGAGTTGTATGCCCATGCCATAGCTGCAAAAGCAGCTTGGAAAACAGGTATCTGACCTTTTCAGCTTCTATCTTGGAAAGCAGGCTCTGCCAGTAAGGATGGAAGCTAGAAAACACTGTTGGGTAGGTGACCATCAGTGTCAGCCACAAAGGCCTTTATTAGCAATTAGGTGGTAGACTTTCATACAGCCTGCACCCTCTCATATTGCATATTGATGTCTCTAAATTGCTATGATGAATTTGGACTTTCATATTTTAGCCCATGATTGAGAATTTGGAGCTCTAGCCTTTTGGCACTACCTGTCAAGCAAGAGTTCTGCTTTAGCAGTGTCCTTTCATTGGAAACACAGAACTGTTTGTGTGGTTAGTGGACATTTGGTCTTGTCCAAAATGTCCGTGGAGACATTGGGTCCATGCCAAATGGTTCTTGTCAAAAATGTGCATGCATAGAAAATATCCCTGGGTTCAAATAGCCCATAACGTTTCTTATACTTTTGGTTTGTGGGATTAATACATAAAAAAACTACCATGTTTTATTGATCTAATAATTGTGTTGTGACTGTATTGCCAATAATAACCCTTCTTGCCTCGGTAGCCTAGTTGGTAATGGCACACAGTGTTAGGTAGATGGGTGGGGGTTTGAATCTTGCAGAAAAGCAGGATTTATATTAACTATGTGCACTGAGGAAGAGTCCTAGGGTTAGAGAAATGCACAGAGGACAACAAGTCGAGGATGGGATCTCGTGATGCATGGTGTGTTAATATGTCCCTGGACGTTTGGTTGGATGTGGCTGGGTCATTCAGTAAGGCTGGAGTTTGAAAGGGGGAGCTTGGTCAGCAAATGCATTGAGGTAAGCACTTTATAGAGCATCTTGCTTGGGAGGAGTGAGAACAGGTGTGGTTCTCCTGCCACATAGCAGTCAGATGTAATAGCTGCCGTGAAGGGGGTACCAGTCATCTAATTAACACCCCTACAACTATCCCGTTGCCTGGGGCTGCTTGGCAGTGTTTCCCTTGAATGATGTCCTATAGAGGTATGATTGCAGTAGACCAAAAGAAGTGTCTGCCACTATTTGGAGGGGTTTTAGTGGGTGTGACTCCCACACTTAGCTGCCTATCAGTGTGGACCACCATGCCCTTGTCTGGTGCCTACCTACCGGCTAATCCAGCCTGGCTGAACTGGGTGTCAAAACCATAAGACATTAGTAAGGTTTCTCCTACCAGTAAACCAGCGACCATCAGTTAGACGGCTGCAAAAAAAAAAAAATAAAAAATAACCCTTCTTCTGTTGTTTGGCAATATAACATCTTTATTTGAAATTGTCAACAGAATATGACAGAAATAGTATACTCACAAAAAGAAAAGCCAATGCTACATTATAATGGTTTTTGTTACCATTTCCATTCTTTTAATGAGATAAAAGTAAACGGTACTGATGCTGTGAGGAGAGGAGAATCTGCAATGCCCAATGTACAGCTCCTCAGGATTTGGGTAACATCACAAGCCTTCAAGATGGGACAGGAAAGTATCAGCACAGCATTAGTGTTGAAGGGGAAGGAAGGAAAACTCTGAATAGGTTAAAACAACATGCAGAAGAAGAGCAAAAGCAATGCCATCTCAGGTACTTCGAAGAACTCTCCATGATATTCATGATGAAGAGGTCCTGTTAATGCTACCAAAAAGGACTCATTAAAGATGCAAGTAAATAGAATTCAAAACAATCTACCTCCACATCCAACTTCATTGCATGGAATTGAAATTCCAGAGGAGTATAAAGTGACCGGACATGGGGAACCATTTATGTATGATTTCAGTGCTCAAGATGACAAAAGAATTCTTATTTATACAACTTATGACAGTATTCAATATTTAAGTGCCAATACCACATTATTCAGTGATGGCACCTTTAAGACGGCACCAACACAGTTCACTCAGTTATTTACTGTGCATGGTGTAGTATTGGGTTATACTATGCCATTGATTTATGCACTAACAATGAAAAGGCGAGAAGATACTTACAGATTTATATATATATATATATATATATATATGAGAAAGTACTTGTATTTGGATGGAAAAGAAATCTCAACATTAACCCTTCATTGTGTATGATGGATTTTGAGATTGCAAATATGAATGTGACTTGACTACTCCTACCAAATGGACAAGCAAAAGGATGCTTGTTTCACTTTTGACAATCACTGTGGCAAAAAATAACTTCTTTAGTTCTAACACACAAATATGTGAGAACAGAAAGTAACACCTGCAAGTGTGCATCCATGTTGTTTGGAGTTTCATTTGTGTCTTTGCAAGGTGTAAATGAAACTTTTGAGTACATTGTGGAGAATGCAGAATAAAATTTAGATAACCTAATGAGTGATTTTAAGAGAGTATATGTCTGTGGAAGGCGTGACAGGGGCAGAAGAGAACTGGAAGCTCCAGGATTTCCACCAGAAACTTGGAATGTTTATACAGCAGTACTGAATGGTGATCACAGGACAAACAACGCAGTGGAGGCTGGTAAGCAAATTTCAAAAGCTGATGGTAGTGCATAATCCTTCAATTTGGAGATTTATTGGAGTGTTAAAAGATGAACAGCAAAGCAATGAACAAGTTATCACCCAGGTTCTTGGTGGTCACACTCATACGGCCACCAACTTCACAATGATACCAACAAAATCAAATTTGTATAACAGAAATTGTTAACAGATATATCAAATGTAGAGCCAATAATCAGGTCGATATATACTTTTTTTTTTTTTTGAGGAAGATTGGCCCTGAGCTAACATCTGTTGCCAATCTTCCTCCTTGTTTCCTTTTTTCTCCCCAAAGCCCCAGTAGATAGTTGTATGTCATAGTTGTACATCCTTCTAGTTGCTCTATTTGGGACGCCGCCTCAGCATGGCTTGATGAGCGGTGCGTAGGTCCACACCCAGGATCCGAGCCAGTGAAACCCAGGCCATCGAAGTGGAGCATGAGAACTTAACCAAGCCAGCCCCCAGGTCAATATACACTTGAGAGCAATTGCTCGTCGACTTAAGAGTAACCCTGCTGAACTTCATGACGAAGAAGAATAAGAATAAATGTGAAATCCACAATTCATCATGAATTACAATATAATAATGTAAATAAAATTTTAATGATGTTAAATGTATTATTTAAGGAATTATAGACCAAATGTCTCAGTGGACGTTTTAGACAGGACCAAATATCAAGGACCTATGACCTTTTTGGTGTCGACTAAAAGTCTCCATGGATGTTTTGGATAGGACCAAATGTCCTGCAAAGGTTTGTGCAATTGCTTAGATTTGGTATTGAATTCTACATTAATATTTATCAAAAAGGAGTGGAAAATAGACAAAAATGCTGCTAAGTGGGTGTAGTTCCCCGGTACACAGGAGGCAGTCAATAATTATTTGTGACATTGAAAAATACTACTCATAATAAAATTGAAACCAAAATGGAATTCTTTACCTGAGCCAAAATCAACACATTTTATCTTAAGTTAACACTCAATGGACTTAAGCCAGTCAACTGTTTTGTAATGAAGAAAATAAATATTTGAGAACATATGTGACGTGAGTTATGCCTAGATGTGGAGTAACAGTGGTGGAGGAAATAAATCGATCTTTAAAAGTTATGGGTTTTTCCATTAAAACTTTCTAATAGTCCAAATGCAGAGAAGACTCTTGGTCTGTAGAACTATTGATTAGGGATAAAATGTCCTTTAATGAGAGAAGAAGGCAGGTTCTATTCAATTTGTCCTTCACATATTTATTAAGAAAACTTAAGATACCATTGCTATCACAGTTTCCTATTCAATACCCTGTGAATCACCAGCAGCAAGTCATTCCAGGTTTACTCTAACTAGAAATCTAATTTACATTTATAAAAACATGTAAATATCTGGAAGGATATTTACATAGTCTCAAAGTATCACAAAGAGCAAAAGATATTTTTACAATAGAGAAATCTTGTGGGTATTTACCCCTTAACCAAATGATCAAGCTTAACATCACCAATAATGGGACAAACTGACATCACACACCCCCTTGATGCATTGAGAAGGATGCAACCTCAGTTATGTAGGGTTTCTCCAAAACATGTCTGACTTGAATCTAATCATAAGGAAACAATCAGACAAATCCAAATTGAGGAACATTCTGAAAAACAACTGATCTGAACTCTTCAAAAATGTTGATGTGAAAAACAAAAGGCTGTGCATGGTAACAGATTAAAGGAGACTAGAGATGTGACAGTTAAATGTGATGTGGGATCTTTAATTGGAACCTGGATGAAACAACAACAACAACTCTAAAGAACAGGATTGGGACAATTGGGGGACCTTTAATATAAATTACATGAGATAGTAGTATTGACGTTACTTTTCCTGATTATGTTAATTATATTGTATTTCATTGGGAGATTTTTCTTTGTTTTTAGGAGATACATGCTGAAGTATTTAGAGGGGAAGAGTCGTGATGTCTGCAACTAATTCTCAAATGACTCAGAAAAAAAATGCATACATGGTGCTGGCCCCGTGGTGTAGCAGTTAAGTTCACGCACTCTGCTTCGGCTGCCCAGGGTTTGCTGGTTTGCATCCTGGTTGCAGACCTATGCACCACTCATCAAGCCATGCTGAGGTGGCATCCCACATAGAGCAACTAGAAGGATGTACAGCTATGACATACAACTATCTACTGGGGCTTTGGGGAGAAAAAAGGAAAAAAAGGAGGAAGATTGGCAACAGCTGTTAGCTCAGGGCCAATCTTCCTCAAAAAAAGAAAAAAATGCATACAAATACACTGGCCGAGAAAGAAATATGGCAAAATATTACCAATTAGGGAATCTAAATGAAGAATATTTGGTTGTTCACTGTTTTATTTTTTTGAACTTTTCTGTAGATTTTTAACTTTTCAAACTAAAAATTAGAAGGAAAAGTATCTTTCAAGCAAGCTACATAATTACCTGAAATAGGGAGTGATGTCAGCAACACGGCAGAGTGAGCTGTTCCCTTTGTCTCTCCCTCTTCGAACAACAACTAAAAGGACATTCATTGATCAGCAGAGGATACCCACACAGCACATCAGGACGCCTGAGAGACCCGAGCAGCTGTACATTTGAAGTTAGATGGACTACCCCCTAAGGAGGTGGTTGAGATAGGTGAGTACCCCCTGGACCCCAGGCAGCCCAGCGCACGTGTGTGGCTACTTTCCCGGCTGGAGTGACCATAGCACCTCTGCAGCCCCTAGGGTGGGAGCGTGCCTCAGTGCCGCTTTGGAAACAGGTGACGGCAGCCCTGAGCCCCCGTGTGATCACTTCCCCATCTGGTGGGAGAGTCCTCCGGGCCACACAGCCCACAGAGAGCGGTGCAGGCTTGGACCCAGTGGGGAAGCCCCGCCTACCAAGCACAAAGGCCGGTGTGATCTAGGAGCAGAGGGCGGCTGAGATCCCAGTCCAGGCAAACAAGCTCCCAGCTGCCATGAATGCCCATAGCACCGCTGCAGTAAGCATGTCTTGGAGGGACTGTGGGAGCAGGCGACAGTAGCCCTGAGGCCCCGTGTGATCACTCTCTGTCGAGTGGGAGAAACCACAATCCCACTGTGGTCCCAGGGAGTGGCTTTGGCTCAGTCCCAGAGGGGAGGTCCTGCCCACCAAGCACAACAGCTAGTGTGACCTAGGAGCAGGGGGTGGCTGAGATGCCAGTCTGGGCAAACAAGCTCCCAGCTGCCATGAACACCCATAGTACTGCTGCGGCCCCAAAGAGGGGAAAGCATGTCTTGGCAGGACTGTGGGAGGAGTCAGCAGCAGCCCTGAGCTCCCCATGTGACTACTTTCCCATTTGGTGGGAGACCCCACAGGACCGCTGCGATCCCAAGGAGTGACCCAGCCTGGGACAGGCATAGCTGACAGGGATCACGGTACCAGGTTCAGATTACACAGCCCTTGCCCCACCCCCCAAGTGGCGGCCACTGGAACCTGCATCCAGAAACCATCACTATGCATCGGCACAAGTCCACACCATAAACTTGTATAAAGAAATCTATTAATACTCCAGACCAGGAAGAAAAAGACAAACACCCAGAAATCAATCCTGAAATCTATAATCTAAATGACAAAGAATTCAAGACAGACATCATAAGAACACTCAATGAGCTACAAGAGAATTCTGAAAGACAGTTCAATGAAATCAGAAACCAAATTACTGAACAGAGGGAATTCATCACAAAAGAGATCGAAACTATAAAGAAAAACCAAACAGAATCATTAGAGATGAAAAACACAAGGGATGAGATGAAGAAAAATCTGGAGTCCTTAAACAACAATGGAGGATAGAATTAGCAATCTGGAGGATAGGAACACAGAAATGCTTCAGATGGGGGAGGAGAGAGAACTTAGACTAAAAAGAAGTGAAGAAATTCTCCAAGAAATATCCGAGTCAATTAGGAAATGCAAAATAAGGATTATAGGTATTCCAGAGGGAGAAGAGAGGGAAAAAGGAGCAGAGAGCTTGTTCAAAGAAATAATAACTGAGAACTTCCCAAACCTGGAGAAGGAGCTGGAATTACATGTAAAAGAAGCCAACAGAACTCCTAATTACATCAATGTAAAAAGACCTTCTCCAAGGCATATATTAGTAAAGCTGGCAAAAGTCAATGACAAAGAAAAAATATTAAGGGCAGCAAGACAAAAGAAAATAACCTACGAAGGAAGCCCTATCAGGCTTTTAGCAGATTTTTCAGCAGAAACCTTACAGGCTAGGAGAGAGTGGAATGATAGATTCAAAATTTTGGAAGACAAAAACTTTCAGCCAAGAATACTATATCCAGTGAAAATATCCTTCAGATATGATGGAGAAATAAAAACTGTCCCAGATAAACAAAAGCTGAGGGAGTTCATTGCCACAAGACCCCCAACCCCTACAAGATTTGATCAAGAAGGCCCTCATACCTGAAAAAAAAAAAAAAAAAAGAAAGGGTGTACAAAGCCTTGAGCAAGGGTATAAATAGGCAGACCAAGTCAGAAATTTGCAACTCTCTCTCAGAAAAGATTAGCAACAATTATAACTGTAAAAATAAAGGGAAGGAAAACATCAAAAATAAATAGTATCACTTGATTTTAACCACAAATTCACAACACATACCAGAATAAGTTGTGACAACAACTTAGAAGGGGAAGAGGAAAGGGAGGAAACCTGCTTAGACTAAGGGAATAAGAGGCTATCACGGAATGGACTATCTCATCTATGAGATCTTTTATACAAACCACACTGTAACCAATAAATAAAAAATCAGAACAAAGACACAAATGATAAATAAAGAGAAAACCATCCTAGATAATTAGAGACCAAACTGAATTAGTCTGAAATACACAGGATGAGAAACAAGGGAAATATACAGTAACTGAAAAACAAGCTATAAAATGGCAGCATTAAGCCCTCATATATCAATAATTGCTCTAAATGTAAATGGATTGAATTCCCCAATCAAAAGACACAGAATGGCTGGATGGATTAAAAAACAAGACCCAACAATTTGCTACCTCCAGGAAACACGTCACAGCTCTAAAGACAAACACAGGCTTAGAGTGAAGGGATGGAAGACAATACTCCAAGCTAATGGCAAGCAAAAGAAAGCAGATGTTGCCATACTTATATCAGACAAAGTAGACTTCAAGATGAAAAAGGTAATGAGAGGGGCAATATATAATGATAAAAGGGACACTCCACCAAGAAGACATATCACTTATAAATATATATGTACCCAACACAGGAGCACCAAAGTACATAAAGCAACTGTTAACAAACCTAAAAAGAGATATTAACAACAACACAATAACAGTAGGGGATCTTAACATCACACTTACATCAATGGATAGATCATCCAGACGGAAAGCCCACGGGGAAATAGTGGACTTAAACGAAAAACTAGACAAGATGGACTTAATAGATATATATAGAGCACTCCATCCAAACGCAGCAGATTACACATTCTTCTCAAGCAGGCATGGAACATTCTCAAGGATAGACCATATGTTGGGAAACAAGGCAAGCCTCTATAAATTTAAGAAGATTGAAATCATAACAAGCATCTTTTCCGACCATGATGCTATGAAACTAGAAATCAACTAAAAGAAAACAACTGGGAAAGTGACAAAGATGTGGAGACTAAACAACATTCTGCTGAACAACCAATGGATCATTGAAGAAATTAA
The DNA here is from genome assembly GCF_057802395.1 of Ceratotherium simum simum. NCBI lineage: Eukaryota > Metazoa > Chordata > Mammalia > Perissodactyla > Rhinocerotidae > Ceratotherium > Ceratotherium simum. The sequence continues at coordinate 38,796,871 of NC_141913.1, forward strand.
AGGAGAAATCAAAAAACATCTGGAGACAAATGAAAATGAAAATACAGCATACCAACTCATACTGGATGCAGCAAAAGTGGTGCTGAGAGGGAGACTTGTAGCAATACAGGCCCACCTTAACAAACAAGAAAAATCCCAAATAAGCAACCTTAAACTACACCTAACAGAATTGGAAAAGAAGAACAAACAAAGCCTAAAGTCAGCAGAAGGAGGGAAAGAATAAAAATTAGAGCAGAAATAAATGAAATTGAAACAAACAAACAAACAAAAAAACAGTAGAAAGGGTCAATGAAACAAAGAGCTGGTTCTGTGAGAAGAAAAACAAAATTGACAAACCCTTAGCCAGACTCACTAAGAAAAAAAGAGAGAAGCCTCAAATAAATAAAATTAGAAATAAATTACAATGGATACCACAGAAATACAAAGGATTATAAGAGAATACTATGAAAAACCATATGCCAACAAATTAGACAATCTATAATAAATGGATAAATTCTTAGACTCATACAAACTCCCAAAACTAAATCAAGAAGAAATAGAGAATCTGAATAGAGCAATCACAAGTAAAGAGATTGAAACAGTAATCCAAAACCTCTCCAAAAATAAAAGTCCAGGAGCAGATGGCTTCTCTGGAGAATTTTACCAAACATTCAAAGAAGATTTAATACCTATCCTTCTCAAACTATTCCAAAAAATAGAGGAAGATGGAACACTTCCTAACACATTCTACGAGGCCAACATCACTCTGATACCAAAGCCGGACAAGGACAACACAAAGAAGGAAAATTACAGGCCAATATCGCTGATGCACATAGATGCAAAAATCCTCAACAAAATATTGGCAAACTGAATACAGCCATACATTAAAAAGATCATATGCCATGATCAAGTGAGATTTATACCAGGGACACAGGGATGGTTCAACATCCACAAATCAATCAATGTGATATACCACATTAACAAAATGAGGAGTAAAAACCACATGATCATCTCAATAGATGCAGAGAAAGCATTTGACAAGATCCAACATCCATTTATGATAAAAACTCTCAACAAAATGGGTATAGAAGGAAAGTTCCTAAACATAATAAAGGCCATATATGACAAACCCACAGCCAACATTATACTCAATGGGGAAAAACTGAAAGCCATTCCTCTGAGAACAGGAACAAGACATGTGTGCCCACTCCTGCCACTCTTACTCCACATAGTACTGGAGGTTTTGGCCAGAGCCATTAGGCAAGAAAAATGAATAAAAGGAATCCAAATAGGCAACAAAGAAGTGAAACTCTCACTGTTTGCAGATGATGTGATTTGCTATATAGAAAACTCTAAAGAAACCATCGGAAAACTATTAGAAATAATCAACAACTACAGCAAAGTTACAGGGTACAAAATCAACTTACAAAAATCAGTTGCATTTCTATACTCTAATAATGAACTAACAGAGAACTCAAAAATATAATTCCATTTACGATCACAACAGAAAGAATAAAATATCTAGGAATAAATTTAACCAAGTAGGTGAAAGACCTATACGATGAGAACTATAAGACATTATTGAAGGAAATTGATGATGACATAAAGAAATGAAAAGATATTCCATGTATATGGATCAGAAGAATAAACATAGTTAAAATGTCCAGACTACCTTAAAGCAATCTACAGATTTCATGCAATCCCCATCAGAATCACAATGACATTCTTCATGGAAATAGAACAAAGAATCCTAAAATTCATATGGGGCAACGAAAGACCCCGAATAGCCAAAGCAATCCTGAGAAAAAAGAACAAAGCTAGAGGCATCACAATCCCTGACTTCAAAACATACTACAAAGCTATAATTAAAACAGCATGGTACTGGTACAAAAACAGACACACAGATCAATAGAACAGAATTGAAAACTCAGAAATAAAGCCACACATATATGGACAGCTAATCTTTGACAAAGGAGCTAAGAACATACAATGGAGGAAAGAAAGTCTCTTCACTAAATGGTGCTGAGCAAAGTGGATAGCCACATGCAAAAAAATGAAAGTAGACCATTATCTTTAACCATACACAAAAATTAACTCAAAATGGATCAAAGACTTGAAGGTAAGACCTGAAACTATAAACCTCCTGGAAGAAAATATAGGCAGAACACTCTTTGACATCAGTCTTAGAGGGATATTTTCGAATTCCATGTCTACTTGGATAAGGGAAACAAAAGAAAAAATAAACAAGTGGGACTTCATCAGAATAAAGAGCTTCTGCAAGGCAAAGGAAACCAGGATCAAAATGAAAAGGCAACCCACCAGCTGGGAGAAAATATTTGCAAATCATATCTGACAAGGGATTAATCTCCATAATATATAAAGAACTCACACAACTGAACAACAACAACAAAAAACAAATAACCTGATCAAAAAATGGGCAGAGGAGATAAACAGACATTTCTCTAAGAAACATGTACAGATGGCCAATAGGTACATCAAAAGATGTTCAACATCACTAATCAACAGACAAATGCAATTCCAAACTACACTAAGATATCACCTTACACCCATGAGAATGGCTATAATCACCAAGACAAAATAACACATGTTGGAGAGGATGTGAAGAAAAGGGAACCCTCGTTCACTGCTGGTGGGAATGCAAACTCGTGCAGCTTCTATGAAAACAGTATGGAGATTCCTCAAAAAGTTAAAAATAGAAATACCTTATGATCCATCTATCCCACTTCTGGGTATTTATCCAAAGAACTTGAAATCAAGAATCCAAAGAGGCTTATGCACCTCTATGTTCATTGCAGCATTATTCACTATAGTCAAGATGTGGAAGCAACCCAAGTGTCCATTGACAGATGACTGGATAAAGAAGATGTGGCATATATATACAATGGAATTCTACTCAGCCATAAATAAAGACAAATTCGTCCCATTTGCAACAACATGGATGGACCTGGAGAGTATTATATTAAGTGAAATAAGCCAGACAGAGAAAGACAAATGCTTTATGACTTCACTCATATGTGGAATATAAACAAACACATGGACAAGAGAGAACTGTTTGGTGGTTACTAGGGGGAAAGGGGTTGGGAGTGAGCACAAGGGGTGAAGGGGTGCATTTATATGGTGACTGACAAACAGTAATGTACAACTGGAATCTCACAGTTATAAACTATTATGACATCAATAAAAAATTACCTGAAATAAATGCTTTTCTAAAATATTTAGTCCTTTTCATGTTTAACCATATATAACCAGGTATATATTGTACAACACTAAATAAGTATATCAAAATTCATTATTTTATAATTTTTTTGGTCTAGACATGGACCCTCGCATGAGATGTAAATTGATTGTCCTACTCTTACACTTTTACCTTTCAGTGTTTTTAGAAATACATTAATAGCATTTCTTTCTGTACTTATTTTTTGGAAATAAGGAAGGTGTAGCATTAGCATAAGACTGGAAATCAGTGAACATATTGTAAATCTGTAAATTCTAGTGTTAAGATTTCATTATGATTTCAGAAATATCCAGCCTCAGCCCTATCTCCCACATTTTCTGGATAATTTTCTTATGTTTAAACTTCCTATAACACTCAAAATTGATGGTAGCTTAAACAGCAGTGGCTTTAGAAGTTTCAGTAATGGAAACTGGGGAAAGCTGGTAGGGACTAGGACAATTTTTAAAAATGAATATATGAATTTGAATGAATGAGACAGGTGAGCTTGCAGATCTTGAGTAGTTTGGAAAATTATGTATGTGCTCACTGTTAATCTAACCACTTTGGTGACAACTTTAATTTTTGTTAATTAAAAGGCAATTATTAGCTTGGGTGTGGTTTTGTCCTTACAACAAACACCTGCTCTTCAGAAAGTTCAAGTTGCCAAACATGCACATCAGAAATGAAACGTAGACAGAAAGTAATATGGACACTGATTTGCCGAACTCCTTCGTTTTAAGTTTACGGTAAGTTTTGGTGTGTTCCTAATAGCCTTAAGACATTATCACAAACTTAGGTGAAGGATATATATTTGTGTTTTTCTCCTCTACCTGTTGAAAGTTATTTGCAGTGACTATATCCTTGCCAAGCCTTAGGATTACATTTAGTAATAGAACCTTAGGCAAATCTCAATGCCTTGCTGGTTCAAGTTGCCTGTGCAAAATGCTAATGTTGGTGGAAGGAGACAACACTGCGTCCATGCAGTTCAGGCAAATGTCTCCTGGAACACAAGTGTGTTTGAACAAGTTGGGTTTAATGCTTGTTTCAACAAGGGAGACCTCGCGCCAAGGGCACTCTTTAGGGAACTATGGGCATCTCAGGGAGAGGGTGTTAGGAGTTGGGCTTTTGTTAGGTGATTTGGGGAGGGTCCAGAGGAACAGAGGTTCACTCTGGATTGGGTGCTGTCCAGAAGTAGGGACAAGTCTTTGGGTGGGTATTTTAACATGATGCTATCTAGAAGGAGGGCAGATTAGAGCTAGACTAAAGCTACAACTGGTGAAGAACTGCAGTCACTCATAGTAGCTGAGACAGGGGTCATTTTGTATCTTGTGGTTTGCAGTGATCTTGTTTTTGTGCTTAGACAAAACTATGAAGTGGTGTTGTGTTGTTTCACTTCATCACAGTCACACAGTGGCCTTGTCTGATGTTTTGTAGGATTGTGTGCACAAGACCATCATGGTGTAGCAGGGAGCATCAGGCTGGCTTCTATTACTACCCAGGCCTAGCTCTAAGTGTCAGATCAGGTCCTAGATGTCAGGCTGCATTTTTCTTTCTCAACTGTTACTAGATAAATGTATCGTGTATGAAATTTGGCTCTTTGCAGACATAGTTTCCTGTTGAGGCCTTGAAAATAAGCCTAGACCTCTCTAGGCATGAGGTGAAGGCTTTCTTGAAGAGAGGTTATTCTTCCATTAGTTGGGTTCCAGAGGTAACTTTTCACTGACTGGTATATTGTGAAAATTTTTGTGTATCATGAAAGATGTCAATAGTGGTTTCTAATGATGGATGTTTAAGGGCACCATCCCTGGAGATACCTTATTCTGTACATTTGGGTGGGGCTGGTTATGGGAATTTTTAAAAAGATTGCCAGGTGATTTTGGTGTGTTTGCCTCTAGGAAATAAACAGTCCACCCATGTTTCCATACAGATGTTCAGTTTCTAGGCTATTCTGTTCTTTTGGTCAATTTTTCTATCTCTGTGCCAATTCCACCCATTTTAATTGCTAAAATAATTTTTATAAGTCTTGATACCTGTTAAGGAAAGTTTTCTCTCTTTCTCTTTTTTCCTTTTTCTTTTTTTTTGGGGGGTGGGTGGTGAGGAAGATCAGCCCTGAGCTAACATTCAATGCCAGTCCTCCTCTTTTTTGCTGAGGAAGACTGGCCCTGGGCTAACATCCATGCCCATCTTCCTCTACTTTATATGGGACTCTGCCACAGCATGGCTTAACAAGCAGTGCATCGGTGCACACCGGAGATCTGAACCTGCAAACCCCAGGCCGCTGAAGTGGAGTGTGTGCACTTAACCGCTGTGCCACTGGGCCAGCCCCCCTTTCTCTTCTTAAGGGTCTTCTTTACCCTTGGGCCTTTACTCTTTCATATAAATTTTAGAATTAGCTTGTCAATTTTCACCAAAAAACTATGGTGAGATTTTGATTTTTAATCAACTTGGGGATAATTGACATTTTTGTGGTATGTAGTCTTCTTATCCAAAAAATGATATATTTCTCCAATTTTTTAATGTCATCATTAATGTTTTTCACTTATATTTTTATAAATTCCTTCATATAGATCTTGTAACGATTTTCCCACTGATTTTTAATGCCATCTTTACCATATGCAAAAATCATACATGTGAGTGCGTCTATTTCCAGGCCCTCTGTTCTGGTCTACTGATCTACTAGTCTTTTCCTACACCCAAACTGCCTTGTTTGCATTCTGTATCTTCAAGTAATTGCTCAGTAAGTCTTGTTATTTTATAGGGAAAGTTTTCCTCCACCCCAACTTGCAGTCTGTAGTTTGCCAACCCCTGGTTTAAATGATCATAACACATATTTGAATATAGGCCTCAGAATGAAGTTTCTCAAGAAAGCCTTAAAAGTAAACTTTTCAGCCAATGTATAGCTGTGGAGCTTTCAATTTCATTTGGATTTGGCACACCACTTTATTTATTCAAAAGTATTTATTTCCACAGATTTTTATTCACAACTAAATATTATAGTAACTAATACAAGCATTTTTCTATAAACGAAGGTATAGTTTACAGATTTGTTCAAAATGGAAAAATATTTTTATCAGTAGCGTTTCTTCTACAATGTTACATTCACCCCTGAATAAGATGTGAAGTCTGTCAGAGGAGCAGTCCTTCATCTAAACATCAGTTGGCAAAATGTCATATCCAAATCTGGATTATTCTGATACAATATCACTTTAGAAAGTAGCTTAAATTCATTTCTGATTGATCCCCTTTATTAGAATTAGAAAATTCTTTTAGGAAAAACGATCTTTAGTATCTAATGACCTTTATAATGAGAGAAAAAAACCAGTCCTACTTTTTATTGTCATTTGCATCAACCTCTACTTTTCTATACCCCTAATTCTCTAATCATGGCACCAATGTGTACAAAAGGTGAATTATGACTATTTGGCTCATACAGCAAATTAATCTGAGAAAGTGACTGCAGAGAAATATTCTATGATGAAAAACTACAGGGTCCGGCCCCATGCTGTCACATTTTAGTCATCATTTAGTCATATAGGCATTGTACAAGTTCTTCTATTTAAGAAACCCTTGCTGCTTTAGAATTAGATCAAATGTGTGAAAACATTTAAATTTACTATATGCAAAAGAAATGGATTCTAATTTGTTACTATAATCTTAATGCATTAATTAGGGCTCTAAATAAATATTTATGAATTGATTGTAGCAGTGTTAATTTTTTCCTAAGTTTTCCAAGTTTGTAGTTTTGTTTTCTGTTTTTACAAAAGCTTTAAAATTTAGTATAGCAATATCACGGGAAGAAACTCCTATTAACATGCTCCATGGAAAGGAGGAAAAAAATCTATTTTCCTTTGGGTCTAATCTGCTTGCCAGGTACCATCAATCTAACTGCAGGTATGATGGCACAGGGAGAATGCATGTAGATAATATGCTTGTCAGCTTCATCAACATTCATTAATATGTACATACACACATTACTATAGGTGCACAGATAGGTCCCATATAATACTTAAGACACAAATTGTTTAATCTATAAATATTTGATTTTTGAGTAATCTTTAAAATGCCTCTAATGTCTCAAAAGACAAATCAAAACTCTACCATGATGTTATGTTGAACATTAAAATTCTTCCCACAGCAACACTTATTTCAGAGAAATAATCGATGTCCGTTATCTTAGTAATTGCTAAAGGCACATAGTGAGAAAAGTGTCAACTAAATTTTAAATATTGAAAAATAAAGATAGATATCTAGTGCAGAGTTCAAACCTTTGTTGAATTAAGTTAAAGTCATTATTGATTTTGTGAAGTTGGAAAATGTTTGGGTTGAACTGACTTTAAAAAATGCAAAGAATAATAATGCTAACAAAAGATTATTCAAGTTTCCCTAAAGATGTTTCTTACAGTCTCTAAGAGTTAAGTTAAATAGGGCAGATCTAAACATTAAGTAATCAATTACCATATTTCTTTATTGTCTGGTGGTTTATAAAAAACTGTTTTTAAAGTATATATAAATTAAGTACAGCTCCAGTGAAATACCTTTAATTTTGTAAGAGGAGAACTAAATCTGCCATTTCTTAGGCTAAGTAGAGGACTATTCATAACGTCCCACCCTCCATCTATTCTAATTGCCAAGCTTTTATTCATTGAATCCTTGGCATTTAGTGATTAACCAACCAGTGACAGCAGAGAGGTAGTGACCCAAAGAGAATGAGGGTATAAGACAGTATATATGTAAGGACAGTAAGCCATGGCATTTATGGAATGACTGCTTTTCAAACTCTTTAACACTCGAACAAGATATTTTTGGTCATCATCTTGAAGATTAAGGACTGTCCTTACATGAGAGACTCAGTTTTAAACTAAAGTGCAGTAAAAAGCAAATTATACTTAACTTCAAAAAGAGGTAGCCAAAGACCCAATTGGTTTAGACTGGCCTTCCAAACAAAGTCAGTGTGTGGGGTGAAGGGTGTGTGTCAGGGATGTCAGATGATATAACTGTACCTGGGAAAGAAGGGAAGGCACAGCTCTGCGCAGAGCCCCAAGAGAAGCCCGGATGTTTACTGTGGAGGTAGAGGGGAGAATGCCGATGACGCTGCTGGGACATGATGGTAGCAGTCTTTGCCCAGGTGCTGTGCCTTGTTCTGTCCAGTGGGCAAGGAGAATGACTGAGGAAGCTGAGCTGTAAGGATGCAGTACACAAGACTGTTCAGGGCTTGGAGTGTGTTGTGTTTCCAAGAGCCTGTTGAGTGGCTGAGTAAAAGAAGGTAGTGGGGTATGTGTGTGTGTGTGAGTGTTCTTGCAATTAATGGAGAAATCTTAATTTTTTGATGTAATATAGCTCTTCTATAATTTGCAAACAGCATGTGTTCCTCTCATGGGAATAGCATACTATTATCATCTACCAGAAATAGGGAAAAAAAATAGTAAAAAAGGCGCAAAAGAATACGTTGGGTTTTCTAATTTAATGTCTGCTTTTGAAGAGGCAAGAAAAAAATTATAAAAGCAGCAAACATATAAAATCTGTTGGAACATTATCACTGAATACTTTTTTAACCCTTATTTCAAAGCAGAAATATTTATGATTTTTATGTGGTAAATTTGAAAAATGTTGAAAATAACATGAAAAGGGAAAGTTGACATAAGCTATTCTCTCTCTAAAAAGAACACAAAAAAAACCAAAAAACTTTTGGATAATAATTTAATAATCCCTGATTTTTCAAAAAGGTTTTCAAATAATCCGATCCTCAAGATCAAGTTTATTTTCCTTTACTATATTGGTTATCTGGAATTACTAGTGCATTCTGTGTTCTTACTGGAGGTTTAATGGCATTAAAGGATTAAAGGCTTTCAAATTGACTTGTTTGGTTTTTAATCTGTAAATAAAACACTACTTGTTATTTTTTCTAACATTTAGCGTATATAGATTTTTGTGAAAGTTTTTTTGACTCAGTAAGTAAGTGTGTGGACTAGCCTTGGAAACAAAGACAATCTTTCCATCTTGCTCATTTTAAGTTTGGGACAGCAGCATTTTTAGCATAACTCTTCCATAAACCCAAGACTATGCAAAAGGTTTGAGCACATTAGGGACTGAGATTTCTAATTTTGCTTCAGAAACCACTACTCAAAATGGTCTGGAGGTCTATTACACCATCATCTCTGCATCATCAGGCATTAAAAAAATACCTTTGGGTAACTTCTCAGAAGGCCCAGGCCTGTATTTTTGTTCTCAAAACACCTCCCCACAAACTCATCCACATCTATGGTTGGTCTACCTAGGGAAATGTCACTAAATGACAGTATCATGGTTATTAGTACCATTATTTGTTAAAAGTCCTCGGAAGGCAATTTATGTGACTTACATATTTTTAATATTATTTTACTTTGGACATTCTCTAGTTATATGCAAAGATTAAAACTAGGCAGTTTCTATTGTATAGACTGGCACCTTTTATATGGCCATGGGGACTGCTTGGCAGCTGTAGATTACGATGTGTATTTGTTTAGACCGAAATCATACTTAAAAAAAAAGCTTCCATACTTCAAGTATTTTTATTCTGAGCAGTAGGTACAAAAAATAATGACAGATGTGTCTTATTCCGTATAGTTCAGCATTCTGCACAGGCTCTCAATCTCTGATTTGATACACTTTTACAGATTTAACAGATCCTTAAAATCACTTTACTGTATATATTTCTTCCTGCTCTCACTGGCAATCGAGCCAAAGTTGGAACTGTGCATTTTCAGACTTCATTGAGGAACTCCAGATTGAGACATGCTGGGATGTGGATCGAGTCCATGGTCAGAGAAGATGGATTAAATGGGAATAAGACGGGAAACATGTGCTTGAAGTCTAACAGCAGTTGCTGAGGGTCATTCCGCTCTTGTAGCTGTGCCTGTGGGGAAGAATAAGACCATGTAAAATACTACTACACCTAAAAATAGCCAGTTTAGGTGAATTCACAAAAGTGAATTGGCACATCTCATGGAAATATTTCTGTTAAGATAATTAGGTAGGACTTCAGGAGCATGTGGTCTCTCTATCCCTGAGGCATTCAGCAGGGAGAGAAGCCCTGGTTTAGGTTTGCTGGAGATCAGATGACTTCAACCTCTCTCCTAGTTTCTTTTAAAAATTTTCCATCTAAGAGAGAATAGAAAAATACATTTCAGGTGCAAATCATGTGGAGAGGCAGTGTGGTGAGCTGGTTAGCATCACGGGCAGATAGCCTGAGCTCTAATCTTGGTACCACCCTGGGCAAGTTCCTAAACCTTTTTATGCTTCAGTTTCCTCGTCTGTAAAATGGAATGGGGAGAGTGACATCACACAAAATGACAGACTAGGAACTCCTGGGGGTCGGTCCCTCCTGACTTCAGTGGTTGCACTGAAGCAACCACTGAGCTGGAAAAAGCAATTGGTATCAACTATCTGGGAACTCTGGAACCTGACTGGATACTTACAACAACCAGGAGAGTGCTTGATGACGGGAGAGGCTGCCGATCTTTGCTAAGAGGGCAGTGTGTGCAAACCAGCTACCATTCCCGTCTCCAGCCCCACTGCAGCTGTAAGAATAGTGGCTCACATTCCTAGAGCAGATGGCCGGTGCCAGGGCAGGCAGTGGGACCTTGTCCTCCAGAAATTTGGGGTTGTGCACTTTGGTTGGTCTGGTGGTTCCCTGAAGGACTGGCATAGATGCCCGCCTTGGTTTTGGCTCTCTTGGGATGCAGTGGCTTCTCCCAGTGGCACCAACTGGAATATTTAAAGGGACAGAGCCTCTCCCCTTCTCCCCTCTATTTGGAGCCAGACATTTTACAAAAAGTATAATAACTGAAATGGAAATTTTCAGTTCACTAAAGGGGTTCAACAGCAGACCTGAGCAGGCAGAAGAAATAATCAGTCAACTTGAAGACAAGGCAATTGAAATTCTCCAGTTTGAGCAGACGGAAGAAAGAAGGAATAAAAGTGAACAGAGCCTGAGGGACCTATGGGATACCATAAAGCATACCAACACACACATCATAGGAGTCCAAGACGAAGAGAGAGAGGAAGGGGCAGAAAAATATTTGAAGAAATAATGGCCCCCAAACTTCCCAAATCTGATGAAAGACACACACACACACACACACACACACACACACACACACAGCCAAGAAGCTCAATGAACTCCAAGTAAGATAAACTCAAAAAGATTCACATTGAGACACATTATAGTCAAATTATCAAAACCCAACAAAGAGGGAAACTTGAAAGCAGCAAGACAGAAGTGACTCATCACATACAAGGTATCTTCAATAAGATTAAGAGCTGATTTCTCATCAGAAACCACAGAGGCCAGAAGGCAGTGAGATGACATATTTAAAGTCCTGAAAGAAAAAAACCTGTCAACCAAGAATTCTATATCTGGCAAAACTATTCTTCAAGAATGAAGGAGAAATTAAGTCAGTTCCAGATAAACAAAAGCAGAGGGAGTTGTTTACCAGTAGACCTGCCCTACAAGAGATACTAAAGAAAGTCCTTCAGCCTGAAATGAAAGGACATTAGACAGTAACTCCAAGCCATAAGAAGTAAAGAACACTGGTAAAGATAACTACATAGGTAAATGTAAAAGCCAGCATTATACTTTTGGTTTGTAACTCCTTTTTGTCCTATATGATTTCTACATCTGTATAAAACAATAATTATAAATCTGTGTTACTGGACACACATGTATAATAGATGTGACCTGTGACAATAATAACATAAAGGCAGAGGGATGGAGATGTATAGCAGCAGAGTATTTATATACTATTAAAACGACGTTGGTATTATTTAAACTAGGTTGTTATAAATGTAAGATGCTAATTGTGATCACCAAGGTAACCACAAAGAAAATCACTAAAAAAAAATACAGAAAAGTAGATACCAAAATGGTACACTATAAAAAATAAACTAAATCCACAAAAAAGACAGTAATGGAAGAATTCAGAACACAAAACATATAAGACATACAGAAAACAAGTAGCTAAATGGCAGAAGTAAAGCCTTCTTTATCAGCAATTACTTTAAACGCACATTTAAAGGCAATTAAAAGGCAGAGATTGGCAGAACAGATTAAAAAAAACATGATCCATCTATATGCTATCTATAAGAGACTCACTTTAGAGACACGAAGAGATTGAAAATAGAAGGATGAAAAAAGATATGCCAAGTAGCCAAAAAAGAGCTGGAATGGCTATATTATTGTCATACAAAATACACTTTAAGTAAAAAAAAAAAAAAGGTTACAAGAGACAAAGAAGGACATCATATATTGATAAAAGGTTCAAATCATCAAGAAGATATAACAATTATATGCACCTAGCAACAGAGCCCAAAATATATGAAGCAAAAATTGACTCCATTGAAGAGAGAAATATTTCTACAGTGATAGCTGGATATTTTAATACCTCATTTTCAATAACAGACAGAACTACCAGACAGAAGATCAATAGCAAACAGAGGCCACAAACAACACTATGAACCAATTAGACCTAACAAACGTATACCTGACCAAGTTGGAGTTATCCCTAGAAAGCAAGGGTGGTTCAACATACAAAAATACAAGAATAATATCTCCTTGTATCTAGAGAGTCATGTGCTGCATAATGATGTTTTGGTCAATGACAGTGGTCCTATAAAATTAGTACCATATAGCCTAGGTATGTAGTAGGCTATACCATCTAGGTTCGTGTAAGTATGCTCTATGCTGTTTGCACAATGACAAAATGGCCTAAGAATGCATTTCTCAGAACGTATCCCCATCGTTAAGTGATGCATGATTGTACATACAAGGGAATATTATTCAGCTATAAAAAGGAATAAAGTTCTGATACATGCTGCCACCTGGATGAACCCGGAGAACATTGTAAGTGAAATAAACCACACCCCAAAGGACAAATATTGTATGATTCCATTTATAAGAAGTATCTAGAATAGGCAAATTCATAGAGACAGAAAGAATAGAAGTTACCAGGGGCTGCAGGGAGGGGGAAATAGAGAGTTATTGCTCAATGAATAGAATTTCTGTTTGGGATGATGAAAAAGTTCTGGAATTATACAGTGGTGATGGTTATATAACATGGTGAATATAGTTAGTGCCACTGAATTATACACTTAAAAATGGTTAGAATGGTAAAACATACACAAAAAAATGAGATAGGGAGAGTCCTTTCCTAAGGCTTTGAGGATCCAGAGAGTTAACGTTGCGTAAAGCTCGTAGAACAGTCTCTGGTGCTTGGTAAGTGTGATGTTTGCTGTTATTATTATCTTTATGACATGCTTCTTTGTTCCTTCTTCCTGTGCACACACCATCAACCTCTGAACCATGAATTCCAGCAGGAGCCGTACTTTTACAAATGCCATTGAGTCTAGTTAACTGTGAGAGTACTGTCAAGAGGAAAATCAACATATCCTGATTTTGTGAAAAAACAGGTCCATCCAATTATAGCTTAAAGTATAAAAACTGGTTTTTCCCCATTAGGATAAAGCACCATCATTGCTTCAAATAGTGACAATACTTTGATATATTGTAACTTTTTAGAGGTTTCATCATTTCCTTATCTTAGAGAAGACCAAGGGATATTAATCTGCCAAACTCATCCAGTATCTGGATGTCACAGCTGACTCTCATGCTCCTAGTGCCCCTATTTTCCTTAAGGCTTCAAGCAGGGGGTGAGGTCAGGAAATAGGGAGTAGCATTTGCGAGTGCTGGGATATAGGTTTTTAGAATGAAATCAGTGTAAGCATAGGATTGTAAGATGGTTCTGCAGTGGCAGAGGAACCTGTCGAGTTGAACCTGGATAACGAACGGAAAACACTTGAAATTTCCAGGTGTCAATTTTTTTTTTTTTTTTTTTTTTTTTTTAGATTTTATTTATTTTCCCCCCAAAGCCCCAGTGGATAGTTGTATGTCGTAGCTGCACATCCTTCTAGTTGCTGTATGCGGGACTCGGCCTCAGGATGAACGGAGAAGTGGTGCCTCGATGCGCACCCGGGATCCGAACCCGGGCCACCAGCATCACAGCGCGCGCACTTAACCACCAAGCCACAGGGCCGGCCCCCCAGGTGTCAATTTAAAGACACCCATGGGTTTGGCATCTTGAAAGATGCGCCCAAATTTTAAAGTAATTTTAACAATTTGAAAACATAGTTTGAACTAATAGGAAAAGAAGTTCAAGAGAGGCAAGGACATTTAGGGATGATGAATAAGCAACCAGCTTTACTAATTTAAGATACCAAATGATGGCTCTGATGTGACCCTGGCAGAATGTTCTCTCTGGGATCATTGGACACTCACACTCAGCTCACTGAGTTTTGTTGCATTTATTATTACAAACCTACCACACAGCATATGAAAATGTACATAAAATGTGAAATGGCAGGAGGCTCTTAAAATTTTTTCATAGCAGTTAAGGTCCTTTTATTTCTCTACATTAGTCAGATATATCAGTAGACATTACTATTTGAAGGTTTTGAAGAAATTTTAAAGGATTTAGAGGACGGTATAAAAATGGGACAAAAAAGAAAACTTAATACCTATATTATTACAATTCAGCAGCAAAAGTTGCGTATACATTTAATTATTTAAAATTCACAAGGTCGTCATTTCACAGGAATCCTCTTGTGAATCCTTTGGTGAGTTTAACAACTCCCTCAAGCATACATTTTTAAAGGTCAGCATATTCCACCCATACGGCCCCAGCAATTGGTTTGCTTTAATGAGCAACTTGTATTTATCCTACAAAAGATATGTTCAAGTATAGAGGGTGGTGTGGATTGTTGCACCATTTCTTCTGAGCACTGTCTAGGGAAACAGAACATAAAACTATAGCTGGCAAAAAACAAAACAAAAGAAACATTTTTTGACAGAATTGCCAGACTGAAATTGCTGAGGAAGATGCAGAATCTGACTGTACACATCCTCAGAGAATCTCTCACCAACCTCCATTCCCTCTTTCCTATGTCCTAGATTCAAGCTCTAAGTCTGACTTAGCATATATTCTTTGACCTTGGGCCTGAATTCTCTTGTAAACAGTGTCATTGTCCATTTATAAGCAGTTACAGCTCTCCTGCTTATGTGTGTCTTAGATATTTAAAAGCAAATAAGACTAGGCCGGCTCTGTGGCTTGGCGGTTGAGTGCACGCGCTCTGATGCTGGCGGCCCCGGTTCGGATCCCGGGAGCGCCCCGAGGCACCACTTCTCCGTCCAACGTGAGGCCGAGTCCCACGTACAGCAACTAGAAGGATGTGAACCTATGACATACAGCTATCTACTGGGGCTTTGGGGGGAAAAAACTGAATAAATAAAATCTTTAAAAAAAAAAAAAAAAAAAGCAAATAAGACCTTCTAAACATGCAGGTTTGTGTAAATTATCAACTCTCCATAAAAATCAGTAGGGGGTCAGACATCTTAGTGGCTTCTTTACTGTCATCAAAGTCTCTCTCCCCTTTCAGCAGTTAGACTGTACATGTTTCCTAACTGGATCCTTTCCATGAGCGCCCCTGTCTTTTGAGATATCTGTGTTGGTGAATCTTTGCTTCTCTCTGTGGTCTGCTCTTTAAAAACCCACTGCATTTTCCCCACTGCCCTTAAGAGAACAACATTCCATCTGACTTGGCATCCCTCCCTTGACCTTCAGCCTCCATTCTCTACTTAGATACAATGTGAAAGTTAATTTATTCTTTTCCCCTTTCCCTGCCTTCTCCTCTGATTGCTTTCCCCATTTCTTTTGAAACTTGTTTTGTGTTGGCATCACTTCACTGGCTAAAGAGGTTGTTTAAAAGTCTGAGAAAGTATTATGTCTCCTCAAGGTGTTCCCCACACATAACAATGGGAGAAATGTTCACCGGTTTTCTGAGTAATCTTGATGGTATTACTGTCAAGATGCTGTCAGCCATAGTCACACATCAATGTTAGGCTCTCAGCCAAAACCACCTAGGGCTCAGCTTTAGGAAGCTTATCTTGAAGTACAAAATTCCCATTTTCTTCAGAAAAAACAGATTTAAATAATCATTTCCCTACTATGTTTTCTTTCAAGCATATTCCTAAGGGCAAATATTGTAAGTCCTAGAGAAGATTTAAGAGCTCAAATTGTTTTCTTAAAATAATATTTCTTATTTCATTCGTGGGTAGGGCTGATATACCGCTTTGTTAATTCCATTTGGTGCTATAGTTCAGTAACATGCTAGTGGCAAATGAAATCATACTTAGACTATATCTTAAATCTGAGAGGCAGAGATTATAAAAGTTCAGTCTTCTGTGTATACACAGAAGTTATTAATGGGTGATATGGTTCATATTTACCTAAAGAGAAAGCCTAAGAATGTAAAGTCTTTTATCATATAATGTAACCAGTATTTTATTAATAAAGAGAAGATTAAAAATCTAAACTTTCAATTTCTTTTATTAGTTTTAGACTAGGACTTTATAAAATTAATTAATATTTTATTTTATTTTTTGTGAGGAAGATCAGCCCTGAGCTAACATCCGTGCTAATCCTCCTCTTTTTGCTGAGGAAGACCGGCTCTGAGCTAATATCTATTGCCAATCCTCCTCCTTTTTTTCCCCCAAAGCCCCAGTAGATAGTTGTATGTCATAGTTGCACATCCTTCTAGTTGTTGTATGTGGGACTCCGACTCAGCATGGCTGGAGAAGCGGTGCGTCTGTGCGCACCCGGGATCCGAACCCGGGCCGCCAGTAGCAGAGTGCGTGCGCTTAACAGCTAAGCCATGGGGCTGGCCCCTAATTTATATTTTAAAACTTACCTGGATTGTTCGTATAAAGCCCACTGTTACTCGTTCTTCAAATTCATTCAGGGGAGTATAAAGGTTTAAAATTTTGACAATCTGTGGAAATAAAAAGTTTAGCACAGAGTTAAATGAACATAAGACAGCTTTTGAACTTTAAAGAATATATGACATTGGCACAAGAGTAGAATCCTCTTTAGACAGGACCCACATCTTAGATGGAGCTGGACTGACGTTCAGGAATCTATACTTAGTAAACTGGAGTCCATAAGCTTTGCCTGGTAGATCTGAGCCCTCTTACTGCATTCCTATGTCCTACATACCCACCTCAAACCTCCCCCTATGCTCTGTGGCTTATAAAATAATGAGGATTTTAGGAAACTGTTGCCTGAAATCCTCAGTTTCTTATCTACTAGTAATTTAGAAATTTCTTCAAAAGAGTACTGGGGATCTTACCTTCAATTAAAAAAAGGCCTTGTTTAACCATACCTCCCTACCTCCCATCACCCCCCAAAATCACTTATAAAGCAACAGATTTTTTTTCCTATTTGAACAGAGGATAATCTTTTGTCTGCCTACCGTTTAGTGGAAGTAGCCGGCCCAAATGCAAAGCAATGCCAGTTACATTCTAGAAGTAAGCTTATGAAAGCAAAATATATTTAAAAGGGGAAAAAAACTTTGAAAACTTTCAGTACATTTACAGAAGGAAGCAGCTTGCTTCAGCATTTGGTATTTCATCTTTTAGTAGTTGGTGCAGGAGGTAAGGAAGAGTATGTTTGCTTTGCAGTACTGAGTTTGGATTTTGTTGTTCTTTAGGCGCTGGATGGGGAGAAGGGGCATGATGTAACTTGGAAAGTCTGATTTCTGTGTGCTGGTCTCATTTTGTGAGACCACCTTGCAGTGGCCTATTTCTAAAGAGGCATACTCATGATGGAAGGCAAGGTGCCCTGCGTGGGGACAGGCTTTATCTTTTTATAGACTGGCACTATCTCTGCAACCGAGTGCCACTATAAATACAATTCTGGAGGGAAAAGGAAAGGAACATTTAAATGCCTCTAGGTTCTTACTGACTTTATTTAAAATAATGTAAATGGATTCTAAGTGAAAACATGACCATAACGAAATTATCGTTGTAAAGAAAATAATTTATTTAATGCCAAATGCCTGATGCTGCCCATTTCTGGAAGAAATTTAAATTTCTAGGTGAGAAACAGTCCAAAATTCATTGTAAGTGTTTTTTAAAAAGTTTTTACCTATGCTTGATGTTTTGTGGGTTTACTACCTTCTCTTTCTAAGTGAGCAAGAGAGATCAGAAAGTTACTGGAAAATAGTGGCATCTGTTTCACAGAACAAAGTGGGCTTTGGTTCATTCAGGAAGATCCCATTGGCTAGAACTTCAGAATTGTGTCATTAGGGTATATAAAGCCTGGAAGTGCAACAGTATAAAACAGCCACCGGCAAGAACAGACTTGAAATGGAAGCCGGGCTTGCTTGAGTTCCATGGTTGATGGCGTATCCAGTGACCATACCTGCTGGGTGCTGAGCGAGGTGCACAGGGAACAGATGGCCTCGGCGTCCTCGGGGGTTTTCTTCTTTAACTGCAGGAGTTGGGCTGCTTGGATCAGAGGTTCCATGATCTGAACTGCTCCACTCTGGTGAAGGTTTCTTCCCCGAAGCCATTCCTCAAGTTGACTTATATTGTACCTTGGACATAGGTAAGAGAGAGCTGTGTTACGCTGGTCCTCCTAATTCACTGGGATGAGTACCGCTGTTGTGTTTATTTTGCAGCCTAGCTGCCACTAGGGTTATCATTCTCCTCACCTTAATTATCTCACATGGAGAAAAGCTTGAAAAGTGTCTGGCACTCAGTAACTTTTTGTTGAATAAGTGGGTGCTTAAAATCAGGCAAAGATGAAGTACCTAAGGTGTCTGTATAAGTTAATGGGAGAAAGAGCCATTAAATATATTGAATTAAAACAACTTATATTTAATACTCACAAACTTATTTATCCTTCTGTGTGAGACTTCATGGCTCTTAACTCATTGCTTTTTCTCTCTGATCTATCCATATTGTATTTACAATCTTTAGAGTATATAAACATCTTTAAGCTCTGAACTAATTTGTTTACTAAGTCACCATTTTATGTTCGATGAATTTCACCAACAAACAAAAAGGTGATGGATTTGAGTTGCCTACTGACTGTGTGACAAGGACTATCAGTTAGATTGGGATTTCATTTTCAGAAACGAGTGTCGTGTGTTCTGACTCCAGCTGGTATGCACAGGCCCCTCATCTGTGCTGCCAGGGCGAGGCGCCTCTCCTACCTGAGCTGCATGCCTGTGCTCCAAGAGCAGACGTCCTTCCGCAAGAGGAGGTTGTTGAGAGTCACCGCATTGATCATGTAGAAGAGCTGTTTGAACACCTGCAGGATGATCTCAGGGTCCAGGCCCTGGTCGCACATGACTGTGTGAAAGGAATTCATCTGGCGGATGATGGCTTCCAGGCAGTATGAGTTATCCCCATCCGCCATGCTGGAGGAGCGCTTCCGGTAGCCAGTTGGCTTCACACCAGATAGACCCTGAATGCTCTCATTTTCCAACATGGCAGAAACTGAAAGAAAAGCATGATTAGAGAAGCTTGCATGTTCCGCAAAGAAGATCTGTTTTTGGACCACTCAGATCATATAGTAATCAGGGCTTTGGCAATGATACATCCAGAGGTGTACATGCTAATATGCTCAGGAGCTTATAGCATTCAGCATAGAATTTCTAATCTGTTGGTCTCTATATGGTGGGCCAAATTTTCACTTAAATATATTGATGATGGGTCAAAGATAATGGGCATGTACCACCTCGATTCTGTGCTGGCTTCTGTGCTGAGAGTCTAAAGTTTGAGAACTGAGCAACTTGAGTATAGTCCTGACCCAGCCACTGACCTGGGCCGGAACCCCGAGATCATCCTACTGGTGTTCAAACAGCTCTTCTCATGAGCCACTGACCATGTAAATATTAGGTTGGCTGGTCTATCATACTTTTATGTGTAACTTAACTATGTGCCAGGAGCTTTATGTTCAATATTTCTTTTAATCTTCCAACAACCCATTCACTGATGAGGAAATTGAGGCATCAGGAGGTTTAAATAACTTGCCCAGGGTCACACTGCTAGGAAGTGGCAGGGCCAGGAATTGAACCCAGGTCTTTCTGACTCCAGAAATGGTGCTATTAACCATCACATTATTCTGAGTCATGAAGTATCCCCAGTTCTCCCTATGTCTGGTGAGGATAAATGGTGCCTCATAAGAAGATTCTTAGACAGGAAGAAGAATTTGCAATGAACCTTATCCCAAGGGATATACTTCTGGTTGGCATGAAGGACTCTGTCCTACTTGGAATTCACTTATAACCTACTTGTGTTGTAAGAACTTGGGGAAAGCATTACACTTAGGTCCAGGCGACCATTTCCTCCCCAGCCTTCATGGAGCACAGTGAGTGGTGCATAAACATGTCAGTTTTCTTTTAACTTAAAAAATAGCTGGTCTTATTTTTCAATCCTGATTTGAAGTGTACTCCTCTGGACAAAGTGTATGTTCAATAAATATTTATTGCATGAGTGCTTACTGCTGTGTTCTTTCACATGAACACACCACTCGACACTTTCCTTTTTTTATGAATAAAATGTGTATATATACATGGTACAAGAGGATTAGATTATATTTTTTCTCTGTATATGCATTTATACCTTTTGAATTTATATTTATTACCTATGGAAATTAGTTCATTTTGGGAAAAAATACAATATACTACAGAAAAAGAGATGAAGGAAAAATGATCTATCCTCTCACTATCCAAGTATCACGTATTTTGATGGGACGGTGTTGAAAATTTCATAGCTCTTCTTGAGCACACGGCACACACTGCCTCAGCTGCCTTCCTTGGGAAGGTCCTGGCTTTCTGGAGGCTGTGCCCAATATGTACTGAAAATGTTCCTGTAAGGTAGGCAGCGCTTACCCTCACTTCAGACTCCGTGATGAGGGCTGGAGATCTCCTGGGGCCAGCTTACCTATCATGGGCTGCAACACACCCTCGGCGATTTTAATGAGCTGCTGGTAGATCTGGATGGAAAGGTCACTCAGCACCTGACGGTATTCCGTGAGGTCAAAGTTCTTCAGACAGTGCTCATTCTGCTTGGCCGTATTCTGGGTCATGAAGCCCTGCAGAGGGCAAGGTGGCGTGCTTTACTGAGGTGCTGTGATCTGCTGGACTCAGTGGGATTTCCAGGCCTCTGGTCACTTTTGCAACATCCTATTTGCAGGGCCCTATCACTCTCTCAATTTATACGATGTTCTACGAGACTCTGTCAGTTCTTTCAGGTCTCAATGATGGCTCTTAAATTTGAAGGCAATGTAAAAACTCAGCATGATCAAGAAGTCAGAACCACTTAATTAACAAGGCCTAAATCCTTTAGTCTGAATCCCTGGGGTGAAGCGATTTCCTTAAGGAGGCAAAACTCAGGTTGGTAGCAGGTCCAGGAAAAGAGGGATCCATGCTTTCTGAGTCTTTGTGCAATTCTTTTCTCAATATACCAGGTTACCCTAAAATGTTAGCTTATACACAGCCCCTTAAAGGAGTATGGCCCTGGGTCAGATTATATGTTTTTATAATGAGAAATTTTACATGGATTCTATCATTGGGTATCAGAATTAATAGATGACCAGAAACGAGTCCACAGCTACAGCACCGTGTCCTCTCAGCTTTCTAGATTAACAAGATGAAATAACACCTAAGTTCAAAGAACTGCTAATATCAAAAGGACTCATGTGACCAATGTCCCTCTGTATTTGGGCCGAGGGAAACCAACAGATCAGTGTCCAAAAGGCTGACTATCCCCAGCAAAGCCTCTTGTACTGTGTCAAAGTACAAAGCAATTTTTTTTTTTTTGTGAGGCGATCAGCCCTGTGCTAACATCCGCCAATCCTCCTCTTTTTTTGCCGAGGAAGACGGCCCTGGGCTAACATCCATGCCCATTCTCCTCCACTTTATATGGGACGCCGCCACAGCATGGCTTGCCAAAGCAGTGCGTCGGTGCGCGCCCGGGATCCGAACCAGCGAACCCCGGGCCGCCGCAGCGGAGCGCGCGCACCCAACCGCTTGCGCCACCGGGCCGGCCTCAGTACAAAGCAATTTTTAATAAAAGCAAAAGCAGGTGGGAGAGGGGATAACTGAGATAGCTAAGGTATTGAGATATAGCTATAGAGAGAGAGAGATTTTTCTCCCTTGTTTAGATTTCACAGATCTCGTTATACTGTGGTTCAAGTCTTGTCTCTAAGAACATAAGCACGTGTAACAAAAGCCTAACGTAATGGAATTCTTCCTCCCTAGCCTTAAATAATGCTCCATTTAGAATACATACAACATTAGGTCAAGCGATGAACTGCAATGAAATAACATTAAATATAGTTCTATGCTTAAAGTAAAAGCTTGTATATGATATTAGGGTTATGTAATAGAGGACATCCGGTTTGAAATGAAGGCCATTTCTTCCAATAACACAGTAAAAACCATTTTTTTTTTTTTAACGTTTAACCCATCCCTTTCATAATAAAAGGAGGTGATCAAATGATGTTCTGATTCTGAGGAGAGATATGGAGTTAAGCCATGTTCCCAAGAAGGCACGACTGACGGGATGGCATATCTGTTCATTATCTCAGGGAGAAGAGTCTGTCAAAACTTGTTCTGGCACAAAAGATGGAATAAAGATAAGCTTTAAAAATGGTTGCATTATATTGCTTTACAGAACATGGTGACCTTGGGAAGGGTGGAGCGTGAGCTCTGTGAAATAAAGAAGAGAAAGGAAAGTTGAGGAGACCCACAGGGACCTGGGAGTGAGCAGTGTCTGGGCCGAGTTGGGATTCTTACGGGAGAAACTAGAGTGAAAACATGCCATGTGTTACTAGGTCATGGGGCTGAATGCAGAGCATGGGAAAAGTTCTTTCAGCGACCAGTCTTGGGAAAGGTGAGTTCTGGATAAAGCTGGGCCCTAGAGGTCCAGAGTAGAACGTGAAATGATGGGGCCAGCTGGGCCTCAGGCCAAGGAATCAAATTTGGTTAGAAGCATGAAGCTGGGCTTCAAGGTCAGGTTGTACACATGTAGTTCAGTCATGTTCTGCCTCTTTTCTTGTGGTTATCTCCGTCTGCCTTGAAACAGACAAACTAATTGGCTGGCTTAGGAGACAGTCTGACATACCAGACAACGGAGCTTTCTTCCAACATGCACTGAAATGGGGCTCTTCTAGGGCTGCTTCAGAAATAAGGTCACAAGGGTTTCCCTGGAAAGTCCCTGGGTTCTCAGACAGTGGATGGGTTATGCAAACTCATTTCCCTACCAAATCTACTAATTTGATTCAGGGTGCTCTCTGGGGACCCTCGGGATCGTTGAGCCCACCTGGAGGCAGGTCTCCTGTGGTCTGCTTTATTCCTGCTTCTAGCTACCAGGTATAGTAAGGCATGCCCAGGCCTGAGGGCCCAGAGGGTGCTCCAAAGACCTTCTTCATATCCTCTCCTTAGGGGACACCTCATTTGGACAAAGCAGGGATGCCTTTGCTGACACCCCCAAACACACTTTCTGAGCTGAGATCTGAGGTGCTGTGCCCACAGAAATGAGGAACTGACTGCTGAAGGATCTGGGGCACTTCCATGGTTTTTCATTGCACTTTAGGGGCGTGGCCTTACGTCAGCACTCACCTCATCTCCACTGTACTGCTTCAAACAATGAAGGAGGCGGCAGGTGTTGGCGAGCCAGAATGATGTCATCTCAAAGTCGTCATTGAGCTTCTGTGACAAGGAAAGACATTCCTAGTCATGAGTGAGTGGTCCCTGTCTGGTTAAACGCTTACCTGGCACCTCTCATCCATGTGTCCCACTCTTCCCTGCATGACCCAAGTAGACCCGATGATGGGAAAGCACCTGCCAGTCACAGAGATGGGACCCACTGCTAAGATGTTGCGTTACTCTTCCTCCACTATTAGGATGGCACACAGATCCCTCTCCTGGTCCCCTGATCAGTGGCACACACACACACGTAAACACATGAAGGACAGGCTGCCTCTACAGCTGAAGAATACAAAGCCAGTGACACAGAGGCTTGACACCAGCAGCCCTGGGCTCTACTGTAACCACTGGGCTAGCTGGCCCTGGCAGGTGCTGAACTATCAGTGATCCAACATAAGGGATGATAGGGAGCATGCCAGTAAAATAGTCTCGTATTCCATTTATCTAGAGGTCAGATGTCCAATGGTTTTGACTCTCTGGAAAATAGCTACAAACCACAACTAACTGAAAAAGGCTGCTCAACAACCCAAAGAGCCATGATGCAGTTTTTGCACTCAGACCAATGACGTCACGGAGCTCCTTCTGTCAGTAAGCATCACCATTATTTAAATGTCAGAGAGAGGTGTGAGCCATGACGACAATAAAACAAGCAAGTTGCTCAGAAAGTGACTGGTGGGGCTTGGGATGATAACTGAGCCCAGCGATTAGGGAAGGCCTCCCTGAGGAAGTCACGCTGGAAGTCAGGCCTAGACTCACCTGGACTGGCACAGGTCCCCAGCCAGAGCTCATGAAAGAGGTCAAAGAAGAGACACAAATCTGAGAGTCGCCAGCATGTAGATGACATATGTTTAGAGCTGGGAGTGGATAAAAGTGCCTACAGAGCCCCTGGCAGGGAAGGCGGTGCAGCTACTGATGCACAACTGGCACGAAGCTGGAAGTTAAAGGTGGCTCTGGCACTCTGATGGAAGGGAAGGGGGGCAGGCAACATGGCTGAGTGGATCTCAGAACTGGTCTGGACTCAGTGCTTTTGGGGATGGCTTGCATCTTGGAAGTGGCAGCGTGTTGGAGAATGAAAGACAGTCTCCAAGAGCAGTACCATTCAGGGCTCAGCCTTCCAGGAGGGATAAACCCTGTCACTGAGGGCTGATTTCCCTCAAACACCGCACCTCCCACACTCTGGCCCTGGCCTCACCTCCCTGCAGGCCAGCCTGTTGGGCAGCGCCCTGTGAGCAGCACTGTCCCAGCCCAGCTGCCTCACCTTGCGAGTTGATGAATGTCAGCAGCCTTCCCTGTGCCACCACCCTGGGCAGCAGGCACCCAGCCCCTTGGAGAGGGCCTGTGTTCAGATTGTATCCCTGACTGTCACTCCAGGGTGTGGCCAGCTCACCCTGGGCTGAGGATATCTTCCTAGTATCTCTGGTCAAGGCTTCTGAAGGCAGGGGCTCCCCTGGAGGCTTAGCAGGGAGGTAGCTGGTGGGCTACACTGGATTTCTGGGGTTCCTGCCATTTCTGAGCCTGAACATCCTTCTCTAGTACCTGCCCGAGCATCCCGGTTATGGATGAGGTGGGTGAGCTGCTTCTGTGCTTACATTATTTACCTTCAGAGTTGGAGGCTTTGGAGAACACACTACCACAAAACCCAGACAGAACGAAGCAATGGTGAGGTGCTGGCTTCACTCAGTCCCCTGTGAATCCCCACTTTCGGCAGGGGACGCTTACCTTGAGGACCTTCTTAATGCCGTTGATGGTGGAGGTCAGCAAGGAGTGCACCTTGACATCATCGTTGATGTAGTCCGCGTGCCGGATGCACATGTAGAGGATGTAGGCGGGAAGACAGGGCACCGTGCCCGCCAGCATCTGGGGCTTCAGGTCTAACAGCAACAAACAGCAAGAATTCAATTTATAGCAGATGCTTGGGGCTGTGAGAATCCTGGTCTGAAATACAAATCTTTCCAGTATTTTCCTGTAGCTTGTCTAAGAATGACCTCTCACGGGGGTTGGGGGAGGAGTAGAGGAGAAGCTGCTTTGGATACGCAAACACCCTCTGACCATGACCACCAGTGGTTTCAGAAACTATGTAAAAACCCCAAAGTAACAAAAACAAATTCCTAATTGTTTGGACTATAACATTAAAACAGGCTCCTAACGCCTTGTCCTTACAGCATGGAGGAAAAGAGCCCATAGATAGCTCCCTGCCTCAGTTTCCACACGGAGGCCCCAGTCCTCGCCAAGAATGGGCCTGTGGCCACAGGAGCTGGCTCCCCACCAGCAAGGGCAGAGGGCGAGAACTCCTGACCCCTCTGCACAGCACGTCCTGTGTGGGCACAGCAGGTCCTTCAGAGCAAGATTGCGAGGGCCGCTCCCAGGAGGACCTGGCAAATGGTACACCCCCAAAGCCAGAGGCAGTGTGCCAGGGGCTGGGATGGCTGGAGCAACCCATTTAGCCGTCAGTTTGGAAACAGTATACCTGGCAGCGCCTGCCCGGGCCTTGTCAGAATCAACAGATCAAGCAGGCTGCTGACTGGCCACAGCCACTGTCTCCCCTCCCCAGTGCTACCACTTGGCATATATCTCACCAGCCTCTCTCGGCCAGTGCCACCTTGGCTACTACAGTCAAGGACAGCTACCACCCCATCCTCCTCTGCCCACGGCCCTCTTGTGCATCCCCCAGCCCTGCCCCTGCTAGGTGTGCTCTGGCAGAACTGGAAGGACCTGTGACTCTCCCTATGAATAGCAGACTCCTACTCAGCCCCATGGGCCTTCCCTGCCAAAGCCTCTGGAGGACCAGGGAGAAGGTGTCAGACTGCTTTCCATTCTAGAGGAAGCCCGGGGAGGCAACAAACAAGGCTTAGAGCAGTGAGTGGTGACAGGAGCTCAGGGAAGGAGGAAAAGGCCCAGGGCAAAGGAAAGATGCAAGGTGAGAACAGGCCAGGCACCGGGTTGCAGGTGTGCTCACTGTGACCCCAGCACTGTACTTTAGCCATCACCCTTCACTCTCATTACCTCCACCCCCCCCACCTTGGCCCAGCCCAGGCCTCAGGAGTCACCTCTAGACTTGGAATGGCAATGAGGCGAGGCCACATCCCCTCCACCTGCAGGTGGGTCAGGGGGAGGGCAAGGGGCAACATTCTCAAATCTTCTGCCATTGGGGTTGGGGCTGGAGATATGCTGGTACTTGGTACTTGGCTTATACCAAGTCCCCTCAAAGACATCCTGCCCTTCTAGTTAAATGCTAACTACAGGCCATGATACTCTGGGTACACAGTTAACATCTGGGCATTTTATAGGCTCAACAGATGGCTGTGGATTGTCCCTTGGCTATAATTAGAATCCCAGTAACATTTATCCAGAAAAACATATTTTAAGACCCAGACTTCCAAACGACAGCTTCTTGCTGTAAGCCTGACCCATGTGCAGATTGCAAACAGCTTGTCCTGCCCTGGAATGTTCTATTGTGACTTGAGTCCTGTCTCTCATAGGCTTGCTTGGTCTGCCCAGCTAACTGTGAGCATCTTGGGAACAGGGACCATGGCTCTACTTTTCTCAGTCTACCACAGGAACTAGCTAGTGCTGGGTCCCTAAGAGGCGGTTGATAAAGCCTTCGTGTTCGTTTGGACGGGGTCTTTTGGAGGGACGGTGACGGGGTGCTGTGTGCAGGCAGCTTACCCAGGCATGACCTTGCCCGGGGCCACCTGAGTAATGACAGTGGGAAGGAGCAAACCATCTGCTGGCATGAGTCTCCATTATTATTTTTAACTCTGATGCTGTGAACTTTGAGTTTCCTTTATCAGGGATCAAAGGTTCATTCCTAACAGTGTCTGAACAAGATGCAGCCTGTTTAAGCAAGTTTGAGATGAGCTTATGTCACATTTAATTGTTTGACAATCGCAGGGGCAATTAACCTTTATAAAAAGAACAAAATATTCAGCTACTAAAAATATCCAAAGCTAAGAGCTGAAGTAAAATCTGTGCCAGGCTGAAGTCAGGCTCCATTCTTCCTGTAGCCCTCCACCCTCAGCACAGTGGGACCTTGATAAACTTAAGTGTCTCTAAAATAATGTGTACCTCTTATTTGAACTTCAAATACCCCTGCAAAAGCTACCACTTCTTTGAATTCCTCACATTTGAGAAGGGGTCTGGAACCGTAACACAGCCCCTTCACCTATGTCATATTCCACGTGGTGAGGTAGGCCAGGTCAGTAGCCTCATCCCCATTTTCACAGACAGGAGAACGAAGGCACCAGAAAACGGAGCTGGTGGGCCCAGAGGACCAGACCACTAAAGAGTCCTCCTTTTCCCATCCAGGACTCTCTCCTCTGAGACTCTTCCTCCTGGCTCTGCAGGTGGCTGCTGCACTGGGCTGGACGCAGAACAGGAAGGTGGGCGCAGAACAGGAAGGTGGGCGTGCTGAAGCCAGATGGGGAGTGAGACCAGAGGGGAGGGAGCTGGTGCAATTGGTAAACCAGGCCCGGGGCTGGCCAGGAAAGCAGCTCCTAAGAGCCCTGTGTGCTACTCCCACACAGACCACAGCGTCAGCATCACCTGGGAACTCACTAGAACTGTAGCAGCTTCAGGCGATGGGTGTGAGGTGGAGGGTGAGAGTGGGTGGGGATCATGCCTAGGGGTAGGCAGGGCAAGGTGGGGGTGTCTGTGGTGGTGGATAGGTGAGTGGAGGGCAGGGAGTGAGGGTGGGTTATGTAGGGTCGGCAATGGCGAGGACGGGAGTGGGGGTGGTGCCACAGAGGGCCCTCACCTGTCACCAGGTTCCGAATGAGAAGGGCCTCGTCTTCCTTGTGGTACTCGAGCATGCCCTGGAAGTCCTTCTCTTTCCGCTGGACAGTGACCTGTCTGTTGAGCTCGTGGCGCTTCCTCTCACTCTGGGCCAATGCCTGGGCAGCTGAGCAGGAAAGAGATGGCAGAGCACGAATGGAGACCTCCAGGCTGCAGGCCCACGGGGAGGGGATGTCTCAGGTGGTGGGGTTTGGGTCTGGGGACCCAGTGTTCTGGGTTCTCTGAGCTCCCACACTCCTTACATGGTCTGTCCCCACAGCCTGGGCCACACTCCAAGTGTGACCCGAGGAGCTTAGCACCAGGCATTGGGGTGCACACAGGACGAAGGCAGAGAAACACTCGAAAAGACAATGGGCAGGTTTTGGATCAGAGAAAACTTGGGAAGGATGTGAGGTGCAGGATGCACAACCCATCCTGCTGGGCAGCTGTTTCTTTTTCCCTACCCAGCTATAAGAAAAGGGGATACTATCTTTCTAGGAGGATGTCATAGACCCTGGCACTATCTATGACTCATTGACAGTGAAGCAGGATGGTGCCAGGGGCATACTAAGAAACTGTCCCCAGCCCCCAAATGTAGATCCTGGAGCAGGACCTGCTAAATGCAGTCTTTGCAACTATGGTCACATGCCACATAAATGATGTTTTGGTCAACGATGGACTACATATATGACAGAGGTCCCATGAGATTAGTACCATATAGCAGCTGGGTTTGTATAAGTACTGGAGGGGAGGAAGAAATTTTCCTCTACCCTTCTAGGTTCTTCTGGCTGGTCTAGGAATTAAATTGACCTGAGACAGATTAACAGGAGAAAAACAAACAAAAGTTTAACAACATGTATGGCCAAAATGGCCAAAGCCCTCACCTTAAATACCATCCTCAGCTAAAGATTAAAGGAGATGAGAGATGTTGGGGGTGGGGAGAGACAGAGACTTTAAAGGGAAAGAAGGCAATTCACAGGTAGGTGAAAAGGAGAAAAGATTTGGAAAACAAGTGTGTGTTTGGCCACACAGAAACAGAAGAACACAGAGGGAAGCCCGACAAACAGGCTTTTCTAGGTGCCTCCCTGTCTACCACCTAGTTCATGTTACGCTAAGGTGATAGCTTGCTTCCTGAGACAGGTTTCTTTTGGGCAGTTAAGGGAGAGGTAACAAGAAAAACTTTGAGGGGCCAGCCCAGTGGTGTAGTGGTTAAGCGCGTGTGCCCTGCTGCGGCAGCCCAGGGTTCGGATCCCGGGCGCGCACTGATGCACCACTTGTCAAGCCATGCTGTGGCGGCATGCCATATAAAGTAGAGGAAGATGGGCACAGATGTTAGTGCAGAGCCAATCTTCCTCAGCAAAAAAGAGGAGGATTGGCAACAGATGTTAGCTCAGGGCTGATCTTCCTCACAAAAAAAAAAAAAAAGGAGGAAAAACTTTGAGTCTTTTGTTTCTCAAAAATAATCAGCCTAAAATAATCCTCATGTTAAAGAGACACATCATGGCATGGCAAATTTTGTTCCCCTTCAGTAAACTCTACGATGTTCACACAATGACAAAATTGCCAAACAATGCACTTCTCGGAATGTATCCCTGTCGTTAAGCAACACATGACTGTACATAAGGTAATTATTCAAGAGGCATTTCAGTGGTGTGGTTGAGGGTATAAAGGCCTGGTCAACCCTCACTCAGGACTTCCCCTGGCCTGACACCATGGGAGAGGGTGGTGGGTATCTACAGAGTTATCCCCAAGCATACAGGGCACTGTCCTAAGCATGGGAACAGGTATGATGGGGTAGCCAGTCTAGCTAAGGAGACGTGTCCATACTTTCACATGGAAACATAAGATGATGTAGTTCGGTCAGGTGCCAAGCCAGGAATGTGGACCATGGGTGATGATGCAGCTGGACAGACAGGCTGCTAGAGCTGCAGGACCAAATGGAGGAAGTGGGATAAAGAGCAGGTGGGAAAGGGCTGATTCATCGACCCACTGGCCCCACAAGGCTCAGGACGAATGGGAGGGGAGCAGGGAGAGTGAGCACCCAGAGGTGGGAGTGTGCTCAGAGCACTCCACCGGCTGGAGGGGAGGCTCTGTGTGAGGGCAGGGGAGAATTTGGAGAGGAGCACCAGACAAGAGCAGGGATTTCATTGTGCAGGCAATGAGGAGGTGACGGAGGACTGAGAGCACCATGGCAGAGGCTACTACAGTCAGCTGGGAACCAGGGAGGGAGGGTTGGTAATGCAGGAGTGGGAGCGACGGACACAGAAGCATTTGAGGAGAGGGAGTGATAGGTCTTCAAGACTGAGCAAAACGGAGAAGCCTGCAGCCTGAGCAACTGGGAGGATAAGAACTTAAGGAACAGAAATGAGAAATCCAAAGATGGAGAGAGGCTGAACAGCACAGACATCTCGGCCCTCCTAGAGCCTCAGCTAGAGCAGCAGGTGGACATAATTAGGTGATTAAACAGACAGACAACACCTGGGATGGGAGCAATGCCGGATAGGCTTGTGGTGTAAGGACAGTGCAAGACGAGACTCGAGCTCTGGGGACGCAGCTCCTGAGCTGAGGGTGGAAGGATGAGGGGGTTTCCAGGTGATGAGGGGGAGTATCCAGGGGGTGGTGGGGGTATCCAGGTGATGAGGGGGTTTCCACGTGATGAGAGGGAGTATCCAGGGGGTGGTGCGGGTATCCAGGTGATGAGGGGGGTATCCAGGTGGTGGTGGGGAGTATCCAGGTGATGGGGGTGAGCATCCAGGGTATCCAGGTGGGGGGTAGTATCCAGGCAATGGGGGAAGTATCCAGGTGATGGGGGGAGTATCCAGGTGACAAGAGGGGTATCCAGGTGATGAGAGGGACTGACAGAAGGTTCTAAGCAAGGTGGCATGTGCAAAGAGGGGGTGGGGAGTGACATGATTAGATTTGCAGCAGGGAGCTAGAGGAAGAGAACATTTTGCATGTTTCTGGAAAAGCAATTTAAATCTCTGCCTGACCTCTCGGGGCCAGATTCCAGTTTGGAAGTTTAATCACAGAGCTCTGCCCTCCTGACTACCCATAATAGCACAGAGTGAGGCCCTGGTGGTTTGGGTCTTCATGTCATGTAGCATTCTTTCACACCAGAGTCTTGCCTCCCAGCTTTAAACCCTTTGAGGGCAGGACCACAGGCTGCCTCTCCTCCAGCCCTGTAGAGCTCAGAGTAAGCACCCAAACACTTAATGAATTCATGTGTCGTTAGTCCAGATTCTGGCAAACTGAGAATGTTTGAGCTTGGGTGGTCTGAATGATTCTATCACAAGACTGGACTAGGCACAGGCACCAGGAAATCGGTGAAGTGGAAAGAGTCTGCAGAGGGAGGCAGGCAGTTCCTTCCCTCAGGCATGGCTGAATAACCTGTGCCTCATAACACACGCATACACACAAGCGTGTGCACACACACTCACACTACCTTCTAGGTCTTGGACTTTCTTCATGTAAATCTTCAGCTGTTTTTTGAGCTTCTTCTCATTCTTTTCCAGCTTTTCTACCAGTTCTTTAAGGTCCTGAAAGCAGAAGGAAGCAGTGTGAGAACAGACCTAACCCCACCCTGGAGGGCAGGGGGTAGAATCCTGGGGCCCAGTGTGGCCCAAGGCAGTCACCCAAGGAGGCCAGGCTCCGTGACCAGCCAGGAGGTCTGCCCTACACAGCTCGCTGCTCCTCGGTCTGGACCTAGGTCGGAGGAGATGGGTCAGAGTTCATTCTCTCAATCAAAATAGGGCCAACTCCTCTTGGCTCAGGCTGCCTGGCAGCCGGCTGAACCCCAAGGTTCTCTAGGCCAAGCCTCCTCAGGTCGCCATGCCAAACCCCAAGAGCCACTCAGCCTGGGTATCCTCCGGTGGGTGGGCAGTACCCTGGGAAGGAAGGACAGGCGGAGGTGTGCGAGTGCGCAGGGGTGTGTGTGTGTGGCACTCAGCTGGAAGAGCCAGTAGGCCAGTGAGATTTCCTGGGGCCCAGAAGCAAAACAGGACCCCAGCTTGGGGCCTGGGCTCTCTGTGGCTGCCCAATCCCTAGCAACCTTGGCCACTGGAAGCCAGTCGGCCCACTGGGACCTGGAAGAGCATCAATGTCACCCCTATTCCAGCTAGGCCGTGGTCCTCTGTGGTCGGGGAGGCAGGGAGCTCCACCACCATTACAGTTTCTGTGACTAGGAGCGACGTGGAAGACTGAAGCCAACATACCATCGAGGAACCTCAGAAAACATCTGGGTAACAATTTTCTAAGGTTGGCCTAGAGACAAAAGTCAGCCAAAAGCTCCATCCCAGGGCTGTGGCCATGGCAAACCACAGAGTAAAACCCAGGCCAGGGGCCCACAAAAGTGCATGCCAAATGAGAGTCAGCTCGTAGACCCAGGCATCTCGAGCAACCTTAGATGAGATTCTTTGGGGTACATAAAGTCTTCTGTGAACCCTCAGTTCTACTCACACTCCATCTCATCCTTAGGCGTCTTTCCTGAGCTGTGCCACAGCCTGCGAGTATCCCTGTGGCTCCCTGAGCCAGCTCCCCAGCTCCAGAGGCTTCACCGTGTGCCACCACCACCCCTACCTTGCGCTCACATAACCCTCGCCACATCCAGCCACACTGAATGCTCAACTCTTCATTCGGCCTTTACTCTTGCACGTGATGAACCAATGCTCGGAGGTGAATGACTAGGCCAATCCAGTGAAGGACGAACCCCGAGCTGCTCCAGACCAGAGCCAGGAGGGGAACTCCAGTATTGCAACTGCCATCCGGTCTGCATACTCCTCTATGTGACATTACCAAATCCAAAAGACAAAAATGTGCTTGTGTCTCTTCCACCACTGTTTTAAAAATTTTCCCTACACCTTGGAATGTCAGATAATATATGCTCTAACACCTGTTTGCAGCTAAACATCAGACGCTCCAACAAGGAAAGATTCATCTGGTAGCCAGGCCTTGGCTATTATCTTCTATCTTTAAGAGCTCTGAAGTCTCAGCAAGCTTCTGGAGAAAGAGCCCAGGAAATATAATACTCCACCTGGACCACTGAGGTGGTGCTTCTGATCCCTGTCACTGAACAGCAGCTTTGCACTGCTCAGCTCCTGCGTGGTGTTAGCCAGCTCTCTACACCCACACCCAAGCCCTCAGATCCTGGAACACTGCATTCCTTACCACGTCAAGGGAAACAGTCTAGAGCAGTGGTTCCCAGTGCTGCATGCTGAAACTACCTGAGCATCTTTAAAGCCTGAAATCAGCGAACTTAGGACAAAAGAGGGAATGCAGTGCCTGCCACAGTGGGTGGTAAACTTGGGGAGCTACGGAGGCCCAAAGTCCCAGAGAAGGCTAGAATTACAGATGGCTTACAAAAGAATGAGTTCAACCTATGAGGAGTCTTGGAAATAGAGATGAGAATGTCTGGGGACACTTGTAAACTTTTCAAGTTGGTACCAGGAAAAACAATCACATCCTCCTGCCAGTGTCCATGGCCTTCCCAGTCACTCCAGCTGGAAGCCATTTGCCCGAATTCCTGTAAACTCAACTCTGAGGCACCCAGCACTCCATGCTGTGGTTCATGTGCACGGACCTCACCCTCCCTGCCGATGTCAGTGCTTCGCAGCCGGCACAGAGGAGGTACTAATGCTTGCTCAGCAAGGGAATAGAAATCACGGAAGCCCCTGGCCCTGCTGGCTCTGCCTATGGGCCCCAGCCTCCGCCTGGCAAACAGGGAGGACTACGCTCTAGAAGGAGTCTCCCATCAGGCTGCAAGCTGGAGCCCTCCTCGCCTCGTCTTCAGCCCCGCCGTCCTCAGCCTCGCCCGCCCAGCAACCCAGGCTCCTGCTCAGGCCCCAGCCCCACTGCTCAGCAGAGGGACCCACGGTCCCGACTCCTAAGCCGTCCTGGTGAGCTGGTGCAGTTCCTCCATGGAATACAGCCCTCCTTGTAAGGTTGTCACCCACCATGCCACTTGGCCAATGGCCCCTCTGGGGAGCACGGGCCAGTGAAGGCATTTTCCACACTGCCTCCTTTACTGGGCAGAGCTGGCCTGACAATTTAACACACATTTCTTTTCATAAAGCTACCTGTCTACATATGTGTGTGTAACAGAGAGTGACATGCAGAGAGAGGGAGAGAATCAGAGGGAAAGGAGGAGGACCTTGGGATTGACTGAACTGTCTACCCACTACAGGGTCACCTGGTTATGAGGGGAAAGAGTCTTGGGCTGGAAGCTATGCTGGTGCATGAACCTGCCAATCAGGTTCAGGGCACCTCCTGCTGCTCCTGCAGAGGCACACTCAGCTCTAAAAGGCCAGTGGCCCCCCTGTGCCACCCCATCCTCCTCCCGCCCTCACCCCTGTCGGAGTGCCTGTCCGCACAGCCCTCTTCCCCTCCTCCTCTCTGCCCATCTCCATGGCTGACATCCCCTCCATGCCTCCAGCCTCAGCCAAGCCTCCCTTACAATTCTTTTTCTGTAACACTTGTTAATCTCACGTAGAATCACATTTTCAGAAACACCATCTTGTTTCTCTTCTTTTTCACGTGTCTATCTTCCTCTACTAACCCGTAAGCTGAGGACAGAGACTGTCTTCCATTTTTCTGGCACCTGCCAGGGCTCCTTTGGTGACTGTCTGCAAGGATGGCCACCAACAATACCTCCCATTCTTCCTCCTAGGGAGAGGAAGAGTCTACCCCCACCAAATCCGGCCTAGCAGCAGGATTTGTTTTGATCAATAGAACGTGGCAGAAGCGAGCCTGTGCCAGTTCTGGGACTAGATCTGGAGGGGCCTCCCAGATCCTGCTTTCATCCTCCTGTACGTCAGCTGCCAAGCAAAGCAGCTCAGAGTAGGCCAACGAATGATGAGAGAGCGTGTGCTGAGAGAGAGACCACATGGAGGGGAACTGAGGCCCCCCCAAGC
The DNA here is from genome assembly GCF_057802395.1 of Ceratotherium simum simum. Taxonomy (NCBI): domain Eukaryota; kingdom Metazoa; phylum Chordata; class Mammalia; order Perissodactyla; family Rhinocerotidae; genus Ceratotherium; species Ceratotherium simum. The sequence continues at coordinate 38,832,346 of NC_141913.1, forward strand.
CAACAGCCAGCACCGAGGCTCCAGACACGGGACTGAGGCTGTCTTGGATCCTCCAGCCCCAACCAACACCAGTGGAGCAGAGACAAGGCGCCCCCACTGAGCCCTGCCAGAATGCCTGACTCACACAATGTGGTTACTGTTTTAAGCTAAGTTTTGGGGAGGTTAGTTATACAGTAGCAGACAACTGAAATAACTCCCCAGATTTTGCTGACTGCAAGTTTCTAGATTCTCTGTTCCTGCTACAGGGCCAAGGACATGAACCTTGTCCATTTGGCTAAAGGCCCATTTTCTTCCAGAATGTGACTTCCCAGAGCTGGGATCCAAGTGGGCACGGCTACTCACCAGGTTCTCATTGGTCAGCCGGGATATCTCCTGCTGGACGCCAAATTCCACTTGGGCCTCCGGGGAGAGCAGCAGTGTCTGGCAGAAGGTCTGCTGCTGCTTGTCCATTTCCTCCTTCAGGGCCTCCACCTGGGCCTTGAGACCTTCCACCTCCTCCTCATGCTCCCGGCTCTGGGCCTGCAGCTGTGCCTCCAGCAACCTGCCCCAGGGAGAGGAGGGCAGGTGACTGTGGGGCTAGGGTCAGTGCCCCAATATGAGGGGCCACTGATGGACAGGCAACAGGGGAGCAGCCAAGCACACGCCAGCAGCAGCAAGTGCACGAGCCCAACAGGGGACAGACACCGAGGGAAACAGATCTGTGGGGCTCATCAAGCAAGCAGGCCAGCCTGTCCTTCCGGATGACAGGAAACTGGGGCCAAACCCAGCACTCCGGGTCTTAGGCCTCTGTCTTGACCACCCTCATTCCCTTGTTCCTCAGTCTGAAGCACAGTCTGTTGGTTTGGGATTGAGAGATGGTCTCCATGTCAAAATGTCATCAGCAGAAATAAACGTCTTATAGCATCTCTTAAATAAAAGCATCCACATCTGCCACCAAACTTACAAGTATCTCCTTGTTAAGATAAAACTCTGGTAGACTGAAGTAATTACATTACTTGGATATTTTCCCTATAGAGATTCCCTGCAAGGTTTAGAAAGGCAAATTATCAGCCCCCTTCCTTTTTTTTTCAAAATGTTTTTTTGTTCCCCCCGCCCCCCCCAAAGCCCCAGTAGATAGTTGTGTGTCATAGTTGCACATCCTTCTAGTTGCTGTACGTGGGACGTGGCCTCAGCATGGCCGGAGAAGCAGTGCATCGGTGCGCGCCCCGGATCCAAACCCGGGCCGCCAGTAGCAGAGCGCGCGCGCGCACTTAACTGCTAAGCCACGGGGCTGCCCCAGCCCCCTTCCTTTTCATTTATCTCACCTTTACCCCCATCTTATTTCTGGCCTTACAATTTTTTTCCCCAGTCAAAACAGAAACTAAGACTATTTACAAATGATCTGAGGGAAGGTTTAAGATCAACTGGGCCATGACAGGAAGCACAGAGACCTAGACAAGATCTGGAGAAGGCTGGGGAGAAGTCTCAGAAGACTCTTGGACTCTACAAGTTACCTGGGCAATCCTGGGAGAGCTCCTGTTCCATCACAATGGAAGGCAAGGAATTAGTGAAGGTTCCTAAGCAGCCTCCTCTTTGGGAAGTTAAATACAAATGTGACTATAGCTTCTTGGACTTCATTACTTGAACAAACTTTGATTCAGTAAAACATATGAAAGGAATGTAGGAGGCGCTGGATGAAAGGTACCATCAAAAGCTTCCTGAAATGGTCCATGCAGGGAAAATGCAGCCCAGTCTCTTCCTGGGATGCACATAAAGATTGTGACTAGAGCTGGGCACAGGGTTAAGAACCTGCAGGTGTCCAGGAGACAGCTGTTAGAGCCCCTGGCTGCTCTGAAGGCAGGGAGGTGAAGAGCCACCAGGGTTTTGCAGGTCTGCTAACATTCTGGGAGGTGATAATTGCCACAAGAGAGGAGGGAGCGAATCTACAAGGGAGCAAGAGAGAGAGGATCAAGTCTACACTGCAAACTCCCAGATGGAAGCAACCATGTTTTCCACAGCAGCACCGGGTGTGATGCTCGGCTCCCAGTGGCTTCTCAACAAAGTTACACAAATAGATGAAGAAATGCTGGAGGAATGATTGATTCACCCACTCACCACTGGCAGCATTGCCAAGGGAAAGCAATAAGAATGTGAGGGTTGTGGAGAATAATTTGGTAATTAAGTTAGCAGTTTACAGGACATACAATATTTAGATAACAATACACTAAAAGTAATCACCAGTAAGCTACAAATTTCATGAGAGACAGAATAGCAACATTTGCGTTCTAGGGACTCAGCCCCAAGGATTAGTCTCTGATTTGTTCTGTGACTTGAAGCTCACGTCCTTCTTATTCTCCATGTAGACTGTAGTTGGTGACTTGGTCTAGGGTCCTGCACATGGTCCAAGGACCCCTGCCCAAGTGTCAGACTAGCCACTTCATCTTGCAGGTGAGAAAACTAAGGCCGAGAGAGGTTTGAGGCCACAGCCAGTGGCAGTGCTGGTTCTAGAAGCCACATCTCCTGATGCATAGGCCTGTGCTTTGTTTTATTAATGCATTCATTTGCTTCTGTATTAAACCACATCCTATCTGCAGATAGAGAGCCATGAGGAATTACCTGGTTTCACACGTGGGTGCCCTCCTCCAATAAAACAAACTTCTAGGTGGGATAGGAATCTGATCGTACTGAATAATAGCCATTGTAATAATGCAAGTAGCACCTAATGGTGGTTCCGTGCTCACTACATGTCGGGCACATGCAAAGTGCTTTACCTGTGTTAACTACTCCTTATAATGACCTGAGGAGGCAGGTCCTGTTCTGATCCACAGTCTACCAGTGAGGAAATGGAGACAGATGTCACCTTGCTCACAGGTGGTGGGGCCACATTTGACCCCAGAGCCAGGAGACACACTGCCTTGAGAAGCAGCTGACCTGGACTTTCTTTTTCCAAGACGAGATGCTCTTGTTGCTGTAATGGGACCTCTACTATGTCATCAGCAGGCAGAACTTTGGCGACAGTGTGTGAGGGCGCCAGGTTCCCGTTCCAGCTCTGTCCCCACCGGGCCGAGTGGGCTGGGCACGGCCCTCACTCCACCTCACTGAGCCTCAGGTTCCTCTTCTGGGAAACAAGCCTGAAGACCACCGCCCATCTATTGTTGGGAGTCTCAAATGCACCAAGCTATGCCACTGCCCTGAGAAGCCACTTACTGACAACAAACGTGTGACGTGACCATCATGTGCTATTTCTGTGCACGTCTAACCTCCCTTGCTAAACTGTTGAAGGCCAATGGGTTATGGATTCAGACTCTTGTATCAACCGGAATCAGGTTCAAATTCTGGATCTTCCGCTTAAGCAGTTCCTTAAACCCTGCAAGCTGCAGTGTCCTCACTCCATGAGTGTGTGGTAAGGGTCAGACTTGACACATGCAGCACACTGACCACGGGCTCATCAGCTGTGTTAGCTCCAGGCTGTCACTGTGATAGGCATGATGAGGGGCAGACTCCCAGGAGCCCTTGCTTGGAGCACAGCCGGTAGCACACATCCAGCAACGCTCCCGGCTGACCCTGCTGAGTTTAGATGGTCAACACGTAGCATGGAGGCAGCACAGACTCAGGAGTCCCTAGAATTAAACATCCTTCTCAGCCTTGTTTTCAACAGCTGTGTGCCTGCTGCCATGTTAACTCGCCCCTTGTCTGCCCCTTCCCCAATAGGGTGAGCTGGACCAGGAGGTTTCTAAGGTTCCATTGAGCCCTCAAGTGGTATTACCTTGACTCAAACCAGCAGCTTCCCCCGACCTCATCCACACAGCCTGGACACAAAGTGCCAGATGGGCGACCTGAGGGCTACCCCCCACATCCCCCCGTGAATTGTGCCCAGGGCCTTTGCATCCACGCCAGCTGAAAAACAATTAAGCGTAGACATGAGCAGGCAGAACAGACACAGCAGACACAGGAAGAAAGGCATATATTTGACCTGGCAACTTGCTTTAGGCCTTGGTAGGCCAAGCCGAGTTCTCCATCTTCATTCAAATATCCCCAATCCTCAGTCTTGCTAGAAATAAAGGATAAAAAAAACAGGGCAACCAGTGTAGGGGATAACGACAGGCAAGCAGAGCACCCAGGAAGGTAAAGCGATTCCAGCCAAGGTTTGGAAACGAAAAGGGGACGGCTCCAGAACTCCCAGCTTCCCTCCTTTCTCTCCTGTCACCAGCACTTGGGCACCTGCAAACACCCTCTCCCCTGTCTCCCAGCTCCCAGCTACTGTCTTGGAAGGGGGTTCATGGACTCTCATGTAGGACTCACTGCTCATCCCAGGCCAGAACACACGCTGCTGGAGAGAGAGCAAAGGGATGCACTTGTCTGGGTAACTCTGTAAACAGCCGCCCATGGGCTGGCAGAGGCACTCACATGCTCCCACACACCGTCCTTCCCTCTCCCAGAATGATGCTGATTCGGAAAAGAAAAGGGAGAATCAGGAGAGATGCAAACGGGGCAGGGAGGAGAGCAAGCGTGCTTGGGGGAAGCTGCAGAGGCTGCGCAGGCATTCACTAAGGGGCGGGGGGGAGGGGGGCGGTGAGGGGACCGCGGCCTCCCAGGATGCTGTATCCCTCACACCCCAGCAGCAGGGACGGAACTTGGAGGGGAGGACAAGGAAGGAGACTACATATTTTGCCCACTTTTCAATGCGTTTCTCCTTTCTGTTGCTTTTTTTTTTTAAAGATTTTATGTATTTATTTTTTCCCCCAAAGCCCCAGCAGATAGTTGGATGTCATAGCTGCACATCCTTCTAGTTGCTGTATGTGGGACGCGGCCTCAGCATGGCCGGAGAAGCGGTGCGTCGGTGCGCGCCTGGGATCCGAACCCGGGTCGCCAGCAGCGGAGCGCGTGAACTTAACCGCTAAGCCACCGGGCCGGCCCTCTGTTGCTTCTTAAGGGCATGAAAGTATTAACTCGTCTCAACTCCAGCCCTTGCTGCAGAGTCTTGCATAAGGAAACAGCCAATAAAAACTTTGTGACAAGCAGGATGAGAACTGAACTTTCTCCTTGGGACTGGTGTGCACTACTCCTGTTTACTCAACCGGGAAAGCAGGAGGCCAGATGCCTCCTCCTTGCAAGTTCTTTTGCCCTCTCCATTTGCCCAGTGTCCGCCCAGTGCCAGCAGGGCGGGTCTTGGGGATCAAGTGCGTGTCACATGCCCCTCCCCCAATTCCCCACCTCACACAGCCCTGGGCACACAAGAGACACTCAGAGGCCAGCAGGACTGGGTGGAGGGCAGCGGGCAGAGCCCTGCTGTCCCTGCAGGATTGTGCCCCTCCCTCCCTGTTCCTGGTGGGCTCTGCTCCTGGGAAACCTCCTCCTGCTGGTTGGAGCCCAGCTTTCCTGGCAGGAATCATGGAGCAGGAGCCGCATCCACATTGCTTGCGAGCAGGACCAGTAACCCCTTGCAAACTCCAAGGGGGGAAACAATCATCCCAGGAGTGGTTTTGGCCACAGTCAGTCACTGTACTGCCCCCAGCTCAGCCTCACGAAGAAGAGCCTCAGACCCTGCCAGGCTCACACGGGCTGCTTCTTGGGCACAGCTGGTCACGTCAACACCAGGCCCTACTCTGAAAAGTCTGCAGGAAAGGAGGGAAGGGGGTGATAGCCGTGAGTGTACTTCCAGGGCTACTATATTATGGCTTCTGTCCCTGAGTCTGCCCCTTACTGTCACAGTGTGTTCTCCCTCCAGTGGGGCAGCAGGGGATTACTGCCAACAAGCTCATCCTGGGGACCTCTCCCGTTCAGGACTCTGGCTCCTCAAAGGCCCAGAGCCTCACCCAGGCTTGGCCTCCCCAGAGACCGCCTTTGGATGTAGACTTTTTGCTGTCCCCTCCCGTGCTTAGCACTTGGCTGTCCTGTGTGTTCCACGCATCCTAGCAAACCCCACAGCGACCCGGGCGGTGTCAGGGTGAGCTGAGAACTTAAAGGTGCTAACACTTACATTTACTTAGGGCCTTCTACTAGCTACTGCTTTAACCCGAAGGTGCGGCTCACTGGGAGGACTTCCAGGCACAATGCCGTGGAAGTTCTCGGGAGGGCGCAGAGGTGAGTGCATCTGGTGCTGAGAGGGCATGTGCGACCCTTTACTCCAACCATGTCATTTTCCATATGTGGAGAGACACCAAGATGGAGATCACTTGCCTGACACTGACACCTGGGCTAGAACCCAGGTGGTCTCCTGACCTTGGTCTAAAGCTCTTCTCCTGTCCCACACTGGCTGGCCCTCCAGACCCTGAGGAGGGGCTGCCGGGTCTCTCTCACAGGGTCACCACACTCCTGTAGTTCCTGGGAGGGCAGATGCTCCCACTCCCTCTCCGGGGGGGTGCACGCATGTTGCCGAGCTAAACAGTGAGGAGTCAGCATTAATCCCCACATCACCAGCCTCAGAGGGACACACTCAGAATTCTTAATTCTATAACATGCCAGGCATGATGCACAAAGATAAAAGTAGAGAACCGGGCAGCCCAGTCAGCCCACAGTGCTCAGGAAGTCAGGCACGTGAGTAAATTAAAAACCAGTCCACCAACTCCAGGTCTGTCCTTTGTTCCCAGATTTGCACAGGAGCTTCTCCCTCCCTGTCCACACACACCACAAAGGGGCGAAGGCCGGGGAGGGCGTGCCACTTGGTGGTATGAGAAGGAAGACCCCAAATGACTCAGCTCTCAGGAATTTTTTCTATAATGTTAAGTACTTGATGTCAATTAATAAATCAACAAATATTCATGGAGAACCTCCTGTGTATACGCCACTGTGCTGAGCCCCGTTCCCAAAGAGGCCACAGACACACAAGAATAAGCAGCAAGAAGAGTCCCCGACGGCAGGAGGCAGCAAGACAGAGTTGAGGAAACAGCTGAAAGCCTGGCCTCCCGTCACCCACACGCCCTGGGCCCATTTCCTCATGTGTAAAGTGAACGCACTTGGCTGAATTACTTGCAAGGTTTCTTCTAGATCTTTAGTTATACAGTCTCATTAGCTGTAAAGGTCATGCACCAGAAAAGGCCTAGGCTAATACTCACTTTCTCTCTGTGGAGACCGTGAAAACTAGGACCCAACAAACACCCCTCTGCCCCAGCTTACGGACCTGCCTCCCTGTGGACAGAAACTGGCAAGGTTACTGCCAGCTCGGAGGTGGTCAGTTTCCCGTTTCTAAAAAAACCATTTGTGCTCCATGGATGTTCTTATTTCTTTAGTTCACACCTGGACTTTCTACGCAACTGCCCAAGAGATTCCCTGGGATCTTGGAGAAATGGGAGGCGGCAGCCCCAGCATCACGAATGAGAGAGAAGCGTCTGAACCCACAGGCCTGGCCACACGAGGCTGAATTGTTTGTGGATACACACGGTTATGCCACTGAATTCCAGCAGACAGAAACTGTGCTGATGGCTCAGGACCAACAGAATTTTGGGAAACACAAGGGGAATTATCACCTCCTAGAAGAAAGCCACGAGCAGTTAAAGAGAGGACACGTGTGAGAGGAGCTGAGCAGAATCAGGCTCTTCCTCTTCCTTGTCATTCCCCGCAGACATCCTGCAGCAGCTAGGGCTCAAGGCCAAGTGAGCCGTAAACCCCAAGCCCCTCCTAACGTGGCTGCACACACCCTTCCTGGTTAAATGCGGTCTCCGCTGACCTGGGCAGGCCCACTAGGGGTGAGTAACGACCCCAGGTTTACCCGCCCAAGCCCAGGTGGCAACAGCAAAGCTACTCTCTGTGCGGAGGGCCTCCTGTTGTCTGCTGGGATCTGCTGGGTGGAGAGGGGCTGCAAGGAGGTTTCCTGGGACCCGAGGTAATGTCCAGTAATGCACCCTAAGTCTCACTTTGGAGTTCTATAGACTCGGAAAGGCTTGGATGGAAATTGCCAGTGGCCAAAGGAGCACTGTTTTCGGAGCCAGACCTGAGCCATGGCCACACTCCTGCCTCTACCTAGCTCTGCGACCTTGAGTGTGTGCTAGAAGTCAGGCCAGCCTGATAGCAGCAGGGACCCCTGCTCTCCTAACGCACCTCCCCATCCCTCTCCCGGTATGCCTTGACAGACAGCTTCAGACAGCCCTGAGAAGACAAGAGACTCTCCAGACACCCAGCTCTGCCTGCAGCAGCCTATCTCTGGGGCACGGACCGCCCTCTCTTTACTTTAGTTTTGCCATATATAAATGGTGACAGTGATGCTGGTTTCTCCTAGTTCCCAAGATGTGAAAATGAGCCAGCTTTTTGGAAGCAGAAGGGCTCTACATATTCTTGTGGCTATTCCCAGAGCAGGTTCTCAACACTGGCTCCCAAAGGAAAAGACGCAGCTGCAAAGATCTATAAACTCTTAAAAGTTAGCAAGTGAAAACAAGTTCTGAACCTGGGGACCCTTTCAGAGGCTGTGATTGGGCATGGTGTGGTGTGTGTGTGTGTGTGTGTGTGTGTGTGTGTAGATTCCCTTGATTGGGCATGGTGTGTGTGTGTGTGTGTGTGTGTGTGTGTGTGTGTGTGTGTGTAGATTCCCTTCAGAAATCTAAGCAAAATTCAGTGTATGAATGTAAATTTTTCTAGGGAGAGGACAGATTTCCCAACCTTACCTCCAAATTACCCATGCATAATATAATTTATATTGAAACCAGAACACTCTCCATTACAGAAAAACAGTAGGAGAGGAAAAGCAACCCTGTCTCCAAAGCATGTTTGTCACTGGGGCAGCCCGTGTCATAACAGGATGCCCTCATTGCCAGCTGGCCTCCAGGAATCATAGTCCCACATCCCCCTGCCCGGCCTGCCTGCTCTCTCCCCCTGCTTCCTCCCTCACTGCTGGATTCACCAAATTGGAAGAGACACAAACCCACACGTGTCACTACCACATGTGGCAGGCACTAGGAAATCGGTTCTTCCGGCTTCCCCACCACAGGCAGCGGCTCCTTTCTGTGCTTAACCCGGTTTCACAGGCTATTAGTTCCCTCTTGTACCCTGGGCTTGCTGAGAATGGAATTATTTTAAAATAAAAATAGCTTTTCTTCTATCTTATCACCAGCATTATTATTGCTGCAGAGGAAGACAGATCCAGGGTATTAAGCAGCCCCTGGGAAAACCTCTACTTGGGACTGGTTCCCTGACAACATGTGGATGAAGACAATGGGAGCTGATAACAGAGATGGTTCTGAAGATCAGAAAGATATGCACACTCACGCACACCTTTTTCTCTCTTTTTCAAATTTTAAATATCACCTGTGCTCTTTTTCCTTATTCATCTCATTTCTTATCTCCACCTAGGATAATTTAAAGTGACTAAATCTTGACTCGAGTTTTAGCACTGAGATTCACCTTCATTTCCTTCTCTCCCTCCTTTAGCAAAAAGAATTACATCTCTCCTGAAATAAATTTACCTCCCCGCTGGGCGCTGCTTAATACCTTCACCTTCTGATTACCTACAGCGTGGGCTGGAAGCAGCCCCACTGGGAGCCAGGCCTTCTGGATTCTACCTTGACACAGTTACAGGCCAGCTGTGTGCCTGGGCAGCTCAACCCTTCTGGGTCTCAGTTTCGTCTCTGCAGAAAGAGGGGCTGAATGAGAAGATCGGGAGATCAGAGCACTAGAAAATCTTCACTGATTCTGTGACTTTCTTGCCAACTTCGTGGCATACTCCTGGTGCCACCTACTGACATTTTCTGGAAGTGCTTACTGTTTTCAGCAATTTTGAACAAATGCTTAGTGATGGCTCAACATTCAATTAGTTGAGGTAAGAGAGAAAGGTAGCCAGGGAAAAGGCCAGCTCTGTTTCCACAACTGCCCACAGAGGCACAAGGAGGCAGAGATAATAATAATGGCAATAACAACACTAACATTTACTGGGTGCTTATCACATGCAAGCACTGTTCTAAGTGCGTTACACAAACTAATTCACCTGATCCTCTCACTCACCATAGGAGGTACGCTGCTATGATTGTCCCAGTTCACAGATGAGGACACTGAGGCACTGAGCGGTTATGAAGCCGTTACTAAACAGCTGGCAGTGAATGGACTCCAGAGTCCACATTCTCGAGTGCTCTGCCATATCACCTCGGCGTCTCTGTTCTGTCCTACATCCTGGGGCCCTGTTGCCTCCCTCAGACAGTCACTCTTTAGCCTTAACCCTGGGTTAGCTCATCCTTGAGGAGGGACCAGAGGTGGGTGGTTAACTAAAATCCAGGACAATCTCATTTTAACCAATATGGTAGTGGTCAAATTCTCCCATCAACCTCTATAGAGCCTAGCTTGGGTTCTGCCTCTTTTAAGGGATAGGGAGGGGGGCCCACCATGGTGTAACGCCCCCTAGTCGGGTTGAGTAGAGATGGCACTGCAGCAAACAGCTGGAGCAGGCCCCCTCCTACTGACGGGCTGGGCTCACTTGGCATGGGCTTCCCTCTCAACGAGAAAAGCCACTCTCAGCCAGCCTTCCCCTGCTTCCTGTCAAACCTCCCAGGGAAGCTCCCTTTCCGAATGCTCTTCAGAGGATCTGGGTTCTGGATGCTACAGGTGTGTTACTGGAGTCTTGTGAAGCTAACAGTGGGCTTCCTAAGGGCATGGGACTCACTGAGTCTGCTCCTAATCTTGTATCTCCTATAGTGAGTAATACCCCGAGGCTGAGCTCACGGTCAGTGCCTGTGAGCGGCCTTCACAGATGAGGTTGGGCCGGGCCCCTCTGCCAGCGCCTCCTCCAGGGACAGATACCACAAGGTGGGACTTACCTGTTTGTCTGGCAGACCCCGTGATAGGCCTCGATGGCATCTTCCTGATCTACGTGCTTTTCACTGTTAGGCCAACTTGTCCTGGCATTAATGTTTGGTTCCTAGAAAGTCCCAGATTAAAAAATAAAGAACTCTGGTTATACAAACAATTGCCATGAAATGACTATGTATAGACAGAGGTATAAAAACAAGCCTTTGGGAAAAGACAAAAGCCCAGGACGACCTCACCTAACAGTAGTTGAACCCAGGCAGGAATGTGACTTTAAAAGGTCACATTGGAAGAGACACAGAATGACAAGGTCTGGCTGTGAAAGGCACTGAGTGTGGAGCGGTGGGGGGAAGATGCAAGGACAGTGTCCCCAGAGGAGAAAGCACCCCAAATCCAGAGGATGTGACTAAAATCTGTCTCAGTTTTGAATCCTCCACACTCATTACTGCCTACTTACCCCTACTCCCATGCTGCCCCAGGGCCCATGCCCAGAAGTGACCCAGCCTCTTAGAGCCCAGAATGATCCAGGTGGCCTCTGTCCCCTCCCTCCTGCTCCACAATCTGTCCCAGAAGGTGAAAACATTAGGAACAAATGCTAAGTTGGACTTGCCACCGTGGGAGGACTACGAGTGAGGAAAGACTTTCTCCACCTCAGAAACAAAATAAGTAGCAAGGGGCAAGGCATGAGTGAAAAACCAGGCCAAGGGGGATGCTCAGACAGTGGCTGTTCTAATTCTGTGCCTTGTTATTTTTGAACATGTCCATACTAAGTAACTTCAGAAGATTCTAGAAACTTCCAGCAAAGTCTCCCATGAAAGGTCATGCTGAGAGGGCAACAAGTATCTTGCTCTGGCTTTAGAGATCCTAGACCAAAAGACTCTGCTTTTTAGGTTTAAGAGCCGCACAGGTAAAGACATGTAATAAAAAAACCAAATCTATTGCCTATATGTCACCCCCCAACCAGCCCAACCACGGCCACCATCTTGTTACCGTGCTCTTGCCAGCAAGTCGCCGCTGGTCAGCACTGACGATCTGGGTCCTCAGGATGAGCACCTCCTCCTTGCGAACCTCAAGCTCCTCATTCGCCAGCTTGAGCTGGTTCAGCAGGAGGCTGTAGCTGTCTGGGGAAATGTGGGTGGAGTTGCTCTGTGTGGCTTGGTCGGCCATGGCTTTCCTCAGCTCATTCAGGTCATTCTTCAGCTTCTTGTTCTCCGACTCCAGCTCTTGCCTCTGGAAGACAGCCGGAGTGATAGACTCCATTACTCCCTAGATCCAGAGCACTCTCCCCGTGTGGGCCTCCTCCTCCAGCTTCCTTAACCAACCTGCCTGTCCTCCTGGGAAGCTGAGAGCAACCTTCCCATCTTAATGATGAAATACAAGGCAAAAGTTCTGGCTGGCATCAGCAAGCAGCCAAAGCTGGGGCCTGGATTTGAACCCATAACCCCAAGTTGTTGGTGTGAAGCATCTGACACGACGCCTCTACCGTAGTGTTCCCAGAAATGATTCAGTAGTGTTTGAATTTCTAAGCATATTTGGCCAATGAAACCCATCCTTCTGGAAATGCCAGGTTAATTTTAAAGAACATGCTTTTAACACAGGACTTCCTAGAACCTTATACATTCATGTACTTTGTGACTTTCCAAGAGAAGATATGGAAGGCAGGATTTCCTAAACTTATTTATCTAGACAGCTGCCCTTTTTTTCCAAGGAGCATCACATGGACTAATGTTTTGGAGAATATACCCAAAACAGTCTTTTATTGTTTTGGTCATATAGAAAGCCACTGACCATCAATGCCAGTGGAAGAAAAATTATCTGTATAGAATCAAAAATACCAATGAAACTCAATTTTGGAATGTATTTTAAATTTTCTGGATAAAATATTTGTGTTTGAGATGAAGTCAGATAATTTAAAGTCTGATAATCACAAATTGATAATAGGGCCCTGAAATATATGGGATTCAAAATTTCCCAAAGAAAACCCAAAAATGTGGATGAGTGGGCACTGGCTGCACGTTTATTACAGAGCCACAGGAGCATAGAAATAGGGAACCATTGGGTATAATCTCTTTATTTTCTGAATGAGGAAGCTGAGAAGGGAGTGGAGAAGGCTCACAGTGAGTACAGAGGCTGAGCTGGGACTACAGCCCAGGACTGCTGACGTCTGGTCCAGGAGTCCCATTTGTCAGCCCCGCCACACCACTTCAGGCCTCCTTGGATAATGCTCTGCCAGGTGTGACCAGCCTCAGGACCCTTCCACCCAATCTCACTCTCATAGATAGCACACGTAAGCCTTGAGCCCAGTACCCAAACTATGTGCTTCTGTAACTGTGGGCCCTCCAGGACCAGTTCAACTGACCCCATCTTATCAACAAAGTGATTAAGAATTGCCTTTCAGAAACTTTGCAATGTCATGTAGCCAGAGCATGCACAGAAGAAATCTTGACCTGAAGTGACCTGGAACCAAAAAACCAAGACACGACAGGAACTTAAAAGTCAGACACTTATCAGAAGCGAGGGGTCCCTCATTCAGGAAGACCAAGTGTTAAAATTCCTTCCTCATCTCATCATAAATGTTTAGAACCCTATCGTAAAAGTTTAGAACCTCATAAATGCTTAGAACCCTATCATAAAAGTTTAGAACCTCATCATAAATGTTTAGAACCCTGTCATAAATGTTGAGAACCTCATCAAACATGCTTGAAGCCCACCAATCAAAAGCTGTCCCGTCAGCATTTCTGTGTGCCAGCCTGTTCTCCCTGACCTCTTAAATTTTGCCCCAAATCCTGAATCAGGGAGACAGATCTGAAGGCCCCCTGTCTCCTTGCAGATTGATCTCGCAGAATAAAGCTGATTTCTTTTCCCAGAAGCTGATGCTGTAATTAACCGGCTTGTTTACGTGCAATGGGCGAGAGAACCCCATTTTTGTGCGGTAACATGAGTAATTAGTGCCAGAATTGAATTAAATCATACAACACTCAGTTGGTGTAGGCAGAGAACTGGAGAATTGCTTGGTGCGGAAAACCCATACATTTTGTGTCAGAAGTGGGAACAGAGTGAACAGTTTCCTATTTGCATATATTGTAGTCCCTTGTAATAAATACAAATTTTCCTTCATTTCAAAGATGAAGAAACTAAAGTGTAGGAAGGGGAAATTGTGCTTATGGCTCCATTTATTAGCAGACCAAAGCTTAGGGCAGGATTTGCTGCCCAGCTTCATCTTCCGTCCTCCACAGGGTGAGGGTTCAAGGAAGCCTGTCTTCCAAGAGTCTTACCTTCAGGCTATTGTAGGCTAGATCTGCATCCTGGTCCACATCCATGTCATTCTTTGGTTGGTCCTCCTACATGGACAGAGACAGAGAGGTGAACATGGACCACCAGGCAGCTACTCCACAGAAGTATTTCCACGCATGGTCAAAACTTGCTTGTTTTGCCCTTGCACAAGTACATGTACTCCCACCCTCCAAATGTCCACTTCCTTGCCACCTCCAAAATGCAGCTCACTACTTCAGGCCACCGTGAAGCTCTCCATACACATCATCCTCCTGCCCACCCTCACCCCTTCTGTAACTTTATTCACATGGTTCTCATAGGCAACTGCAGGTTGAATATGTATAACCACATGAATACGGTTTGAATTATGTCCCCCAAAAAGATACACTGAAGTCCTAACCCCTGATCCCTGTGAATGTAACCTAATTTGGAAATAGGGTATTTACAGATGTAATCAAGTCAAGATGAGGTCATTAGGATGGGCCCTAAGCCAACATGACCGGTGTCCTTACAAGAAGAGGAGAAGACACACACAGGGAAGAAGATGGCCATGTGAAGATGGAGGCAGAGACTGGAGTTATGTAGCTGCAAGCCAAAGACTGCCAAGGATTGCCAGCAACACCAGAAGCTCAGAGAGAGGCATGGAACAAATTCTCCCCAAAGCCTTAAAGAGAGCATGGCCCTGCTGACACCTTCTTTTTGACTTCTGGCCTTCAGAACTATGAAAGAATAAATGTCTGTTATTTTAAGCCATCCAGTGTGTGATACTTTGTTTTAGCAGCCCTAGGAAACTAGCACTGTAAGACTTATGTACTTATTAAGGAGGTTAATTAATATATGATTAATTATGTGCTTATTAATAAGGTTAATGAGCTACTCTTAGGTTTTTTGGGATGTGTGTGTGCGCGCATGTGTATTCTGTTTTCCCAACTAAATCATCCTAAGCACCTTGGGGAGAAGCCTGCTTCTTCTATGTCTCTATAATAGGTATATGACAGCCGGCCCCCTACAATGCTCAGACTTCAAAGATAGTAGATGTGGATGGCAACAACTGGAATACTAGCCCATTAGGATTCAGCTGAGCCAGTGACTCCTATAATTATTTGGTAGCTATTGGACTTGAATGAGAAGGGGTAGAAGTACTTTCATAAATGGTTAACTGCTTGGGGTGATTTCAAGTAATGGGTAACAGTCCCTGAATAAGAAGGTTTTTTGAAGCTAAAACCTGACAGTGCTGAATTAGATTATCTACAATGCTAGCAACCTTAAGTCCAAGGTAAGGCCACCACCAGCTGTGGATGGATTGGATGTCCTCCTGGATTGGAGACTGGGACGGGATCTGAGCATCTCCTGCCGCCCCTTCTAGATCAAGGATTTCTACTTTTACTGCATTGCTTCAAGCCCTGAAACCTGGGAAAACAACTCTCCAAGGTACCAGTCTCTGCTTTCTTCCCACCATCACCAGTGGTACAGGAATGTGACTGTTCAGGGTCAGCTCTTAACCTGCTGCCCCAGTGAGAGGCCTGTACTTGCATTCTATGCAGCATGGATTTGCCACATGACCACAGATAATTGTTGAGTGTATTAGCTTCTTGGAAAACAGAGATCACCTACTCAAATTTGAGTTGCTGTGAGTACTAAGATGCACTGGCAGTCATGTTTCTAAGTGGGCAGACCACTGGAATCATCTAGGTGGCCAAGGTGACTTTGCCAGGCCCGGGGAAAGGGAGCTGAATGGATGGGAAGTCAAGTACACTGATAGCCTGGCTGGCTATCACAGACACCCCTTCCTCACAGCAGCTCACTCACTCCCTCCCTGATGGTACATCCTACAGACTTCCCTATCATTCCTCACTCAGACCCTGGCCTCTCTCTAGAGCCGAGACCCTGGGCCATCTCTCTCCAGAATAAAGACCCAGGTGGCTCAGGATTCCTCTTGAGACTAAGGGCAGATCCAAGAACACGACCTCTGAAACCTCGGTTTCAGGGTTCTACAGAGGGATTCCATACTCTGCCCTGCCCCACTCCTGCCTTTCTTACTAAACTCTGTTGGAAACAGGTCATTCTCCTTAAACAGACCCTCAATCCACATTACAGGGCTATGGGCCAAGCCTACAGTTCTAACTCTTGCTAAGTGATTATTTTTTAAGGAAAAAGATGCCCTTTTTTATTTGGAATCGAGATAAACAGAAGTCCTAAAGTCAAGGTTTCAAAATTATTTGGCATTTCTGTGGTAGGGATACTGGATAGTGAATCTTTAGGGGCAGCTGGGTACGCCAGGAACTTTCATGTTGGGCATTGTCAGACACCGTCTAGGCAGCTTTTCATATATTTGATTTACACTTGCCTGTCAGGGCAGCTTCTCTTCTAATTGAATGAGTCATTTATAAATCTAACCCTTTCACACTCCATTCTAAATCTAATCCACCTGAGACATTCAAATCTATCAGCAAGATTTATCTCCCCACTTACTGCTCATGAGAAAAAAACAAGAATTTACTAGCAATACCAATCAAAGTCTGTATCACATTTGATTGGAGAGAAAAGTCAGGTGTTACAAAAGGAGACAGTGTGCAGAGGTGGGAGCAAGGGTAGGGCTGAGGGTGTGGGGAGGGGGTTGAACCCCACAACAGGCAATTCACGCCTGAGAACAGACCCAAGGCCTTTGACAAACCCACTAGGAGGTCAGCTAAGGCTATGTCTCACATCAGAATTAGCCTTGTATCCCATTAGAAGTGGTCGTTACACCTTCCAAGAAACAAGTGGCTTTTATCTTCTTATCACTGCTAACCTCAGTGGTTCTCTCTAGTCCTACAGCACCAATCTGTTTGTACCCTACTTTGCATTTATTTGAGCACTACCAATGTTATTTTTTATTTTTCACCTGTGTTACATCTGGTCCTCCTGAACTAGATTATAAATTCCTTGGTGGCTGGGGATTTCTCTTACATTTTTATCTCATTTAATAAACTTTTTGAAGACCTACTATGAGCCTGGCACTAGCACAGTGCTGAGCATAGCATAGGTGCCCAATAGGTCGAGATAGAGTGATACGTCTGGGGACACTAAGGTTTCAAACAATATTCTTTCAAGACCCAAGATACTGATGATAATCTGGATTGAGGCCAGGGTGCAGTCATGGGATAGCAGGGTGTGTGGCTGCAAACTTGGTCTGCCCCTGACCCAATGGGGGTCAACTCAAGTCCACGCCAGATTCCAGGTACAAAACGGCAATAGATCTTCTCTGCTAAAATTTGACTTCTGCTTGTATTTATACTTGAATTACACATCCTGGTCCTCTTTGCAAGTGAGTGACAGTGCCACAGGCTCCCTGCTAGGTTCACCACTGGAAATCCTTTGCCCTGGGGGCACTTGGGAAGCTTACTCCTGTTCAGTTGGGGTGAGTGGAGCACTTGCAGAGAAGACTCAATATGATGCCAACACAAGACAGAAGCCCTTCTTTAAAACCCAGCACCAGCACAACCTCATGGGGTCATACCCGCCACGTGAGCCCTGGTAGGAGTGAGCTGGCTCTCTCTCTGATGCCAGCACCACAAGGGCACTGCTCTGCAGGCTTGCAGCCCCTTCACGCACCTGGACTTTCTTGCCGTCCTGCTGCTCTCTCTTCTCCAGCTGCGCCTGCAGCTTCTTCCTCTCCTGCTCAAGCTCCCGCACTCTCTTCTGCAGCTTCAGGAAGACGGTCATGTCCAAGGCCGCCTTCTCCAGGCCGATCTCCTTCAGAGGAAGACAGGCAGCAGGGAGGAGGAGGTTTTAATAGGGAAAATACAGCACCTCACTGCCTCCCTCTACATCAGCTGTCTGTTTTCTCTCTTCTCCCAAACATCAACCCGCGCCTCAGATACAAAGCCAGTGTCAAGCAACTATCACTTCTCATATTAAAGTTGATATTCCAGGCTCATTTTCTGTCTGGATAACATCTGAGTCTCAGCCATTTGTCCTCTTCCTGTGTGAGCCACTTCAGATGGCCAAGATATATTCCAAGAACAAATGGATCAAGACAACCATTTTATTTGGAAGTTAAAGGAGCTCACTTCTGGAAAATAGTTTCACACTAGAGAAATTATAAAATGCAGGATATAATGCTTACTGATGAAGAATCAATGCAGTTACTAATCACTGTGAGCATGCTGTCAAACACTACTTGATTGCACCTTGAAACAGAACCAACACTTGCCCTGCTATGGAACCCATTTATCCAACAGATCTTACAGCAACAGTTTCCCATGATGTTTCCTTCAGATTCATGCCTGGGTTTGCCCTGCAGAGTTCTTTCATGTGTGGGTGTGCTTGTACAAACAAGGGCATATGCACGAGCATATCCACATGGATATTTTAAGTACATGTATGTACATGTGTGACAATATAATTTGGTTCAGCCAGCATTTAATGAATGCTTTAAATGTGCTCTGTGCCCGCTGCTCTGGCCAATCCCAAGAACCAGTCTCTGCTTCCTTGAAGAATGTAAATCCACTGAGGGAAGTCCTTATGTCTGCATGTAAATGGTCACATATACAAACACCTGGGTGGTGTGTCTAGCGTGCAGGCCAACTGAAGCCTCCAGGACCCAGACTCAGGAGATTGCAGCGGCAAAACCAAGGGCCTTAAGCTAGCGCTTATTAAATGCTTACTAAACGCATACGGCTAGTGGCCAACCACATCGAACTGTACAATAGCCCGGCTTTTATCCTGAGGACATCCTTTTCTATCCTTCCACCTTTTACTCTGTCACTTGCTCTCTCTCATCATCTTTTATTTTCCTTTATAGCACTTAACAGTACTTACAATTATATTTCAAACTTCTTCTATCAATTGATCATTGTCTAACTCTCCATCAGACAAGCTCCCTGAGGGCAGGGACCTTCTCCTGCTTGGTCACCGCTGTTTCTCCAGGACCCATCCGCAGTGCCAGGCACAAGGACATGCTCAAAGCACATTTGTTTTTCTAGCCGTCTCTCCTCCACGTCTGTCTTCACTTGCTTCATAAGGTTTTATGTGTTTGTGATTTTCTTCTTTACAAATGCCAGAGGAAAAACTGTGTGTCTTCGACAAACTTACACACAGACCATGAAGTCCACAGTGGGGTACATTATTTAGTGACTCTAAGAGGCTGTTACCGACAAAGATACAGTCACTCAGCAAATATTTGTTATTGTTTTGAGTTTTATCTAGCTTCTAAGTCAGGAAGGGAAATTTTCTTGTGTTTTTATTGCTATTACTAAATGCACTGTGATACTCAACGGGGATGATAAATATAGCTATTTTAATGACTTAGCTGTTCCTTCTTTAGCCAGCCATTTCACCTCTCTGCACTAGGTTCGCAGTTTTGCAAGAGGAATCGGGGCTCTACCTTCTTCCTTCCTTTCTGGATTGTGGGTAGAGTGAACAATAATGAATTGCGTTGTGCAGTAAATGTTAAATTCAGAGTATTGTCTATAAGTCCACTGCAGTCCAAGTGATCCTGCTGTCAGGAAGGAGCCCCTGGGCACTCTGGTCACCACCCACAAGACAGTAAATCTCTGGGGGGCGCTCCACACAGGTAATACACACTCCCTCTGGAGCACAGACAGCAGCCAAGAGCCTGCCTTACTCACCTCCACCTGTTGGAGGGCATCTTCTGTGTCTCCGACCTCAGATGTGGAGATGGACGGGTAATTGGAGTCAGATTCTAAGCTGCTTTGATTTGATGGGTTCCGCCTGTGGCCTGGAGTTTGCTGTTCGAGGAGAAAAACGTAAAAACTCATAATGAACTATTATTAGTAAGTATTACTTTTCAAAGAATGGTAGGTCCTAAAGTTGGACTTCTGCCTTGTTTGTCAATAAAAATAGATATCATTGTTTCTTGGAATGATGGCTAAATAGAGCTATTACCACAAAATATTTCACATACAATTCTTACAGTCATCTATCTAGCTAACCAACAAAATGACAGTTAGAAGAGATCACAGCTCCAGGCTAAGGACTGAGTTCCCTTGTCTCTTAAGGAAATACACATCCTTAACACTCAGGCCAATGTCTCCGAAAAGGCTCCGGGGAAACAACCCGTAACTCCTGGTCTCGCCCTGAAAGTGAACCAAGACAGTCCTGTCCACAGCCTCCCTCTCAAAAAGAATGTTGCAAACTTGCCCCAAATGGCCCCCTATTTCAACCTGTACTCCGCCAATTTTATGAAAATAAACACCTTAGAAATAAATGTTAGAAATGGAGTTTATCACTGTTCATGTAAAAATACCTCTTTTTTGCCCCCTTGCATCTGATTTGGCTTTCAGAGTAAAAACTGATCTTGGTAGGAAAATTTTAGATTTCTATATATGGTCCTATTCAGCTTCTCTTCCTGGTTTCTATGCAATTAACTTACTCAATCTTGTTTGAATATGCATTTCTGAGGGAATATTTACATGGGGTAGAAAAGAATGACAAATCCTGAAATATGAAAATGTTTCCATGTATATTGCATTTCACCAAAGATTAGGAGAAATGATCAGCCCCTTGTGGGCCTCTCTGCATTACACACTAATGAAGCTGAGATCATTATTGTTTCAACACAGGGATCTTTCCAGAGCAGGAAACAAGAAAGGTAGCACAGACACTTGGGTGGAATTTTCCTTAAACTCCTAACTGAGATCCTTATAAGACCCCAAAGTTGGAAAAGGAGCTGTCCTTGGGAATGATCAGCCAGCCCAGCTACTTCTCTATGTGATAACTATCTGCATGAATGGCAAGAACAGATGGTTTCGGGAAGCAACACTGCTCACACAGTAACTGCTCACACAGCACAGATCCACTGAGCATCACGGTGAGTCAGACAGCAGTGCAGGGGGCTGGCACTGTGCAAGAACAAGGGTTGTGAAGTCAGACGGGGGCCAGCGCAGTGGGACAGCAGAACTGCCCTCCTTGCCTTTATGATGGTCATCTCGTCCCGAAGGTTGTCATATCTCTGCTCCAACCGCGAATATTCCTTCACGAGATTCTGGTACCGGGAACGCTCCTCCTCCAGCTCCTTCTTCATCAGGAGATTTTCCTTGACAGAGTTCTGGGCAAATTCATCTGGAAAGCAAGCACGCTAAGCTGCAGTTCTGCTTTCTGAATGGACTCCTCTACATGTACTGACTCATGCCTTCTGATTAATCTCGTTAAAAGGCTGCCCATGACAAGCTCCTGACACGGACACTTGAAGAGTTTATTCAGCTACCTCACCTACTGCAGAGCAAAGGGAAGCCTGTCACTGTGGCTTAAGTCTTCAGAGAGGGGGAATGACCACCTGCTCTTGGGGAAGTGGCAGGAGAAGCAGGCAAAACACATGACAGCTCCTGCGGTTAATGCGCCGGCCTCTCTCCTGTGACCACTGTCACAGCAACTGGGGGCGGCATTCCTGGATGAACCTAGATTTTGTTCTAGAGTTTCTTTCCTATTCCTGATCTTTCAGGTTCTTGGAGTGCAGAGAGAGTAAAGGAGATTTGAGGAGATAAAGCCAGAGGTTAGGTTGGGGGAAGGAAGGAAGGGAAAAAGGTAACATGGATGGGCTTTTCCCCCACCAAAACTTACTATTCATATCAGTGGAAAGAAACAATTTTTAAAGGGAAACTAAAAATACAAAGTTTTCAGCAAGATTTCCTGCTGGGTGGGACTGTGCACCTGGGTGGCTGGATTCTCTCGTGGTACACGGGAGGAACGTGAGGATGGGAGAAAGGGAGCAATTTGTTAAGGCCACGCTAAGCCAGGTGAGAACTAGGGTCTGTGGACCTCCACTGCTCCTCTTCAATATAGCAGCACATGGGGGTGATTGCAGCCCAGGAGTCAGTGGGTGCTTGAGAGAGGTGACCTGGATATGACCCATGACCCTCTCTTAAGCAAACATTAACAGATGACCCACTGGGTAGAAGAAACCACGATAGGTACTATGGACGCTCAAGACAAATTTAAAAACACCAGTAATGACAGCTCCTCAGTGCTTATTACATGTCAAGCACCATCCTAAGTGCTTCACGCTTCTGAGATCTGTTCCTTTATGTCCATTTTGCAGAGGAAGAAACTGAGGACTACAGTCATTAAGGGACTTGCTCGCAGCCACAATGTACCACATAGTAGAGTCACTCTTTGAGTGCAGGTCTGCCTGACTCCAAATCCCATGCATTATGTCTTCCACTATGTTTGTGTCTCACCACATTAAACTCTTGAAACCAAATGTCACAGCAGGATCTTAAAGATCACCCTTCTTCTTTTTCATCTCTCTTCTATTAAAGCCCTTTCCCCACTGCAGCATCTTGACTAACCGCGTGCTTGGTAAAGAGTCTTTGGGGAAAATCAGTGTGGAAAAGAAATTAAAACTCAAAATGAAAAATCAAGCACTCTGGTACTTACCTTTAGATTGGCACAGGATTTGGTTAAGCTGTTCTTTCTCATCTTTCAAGAGAGCATTTTCTTGCTCCAGGTCTGCAACTCGCTGAAAGAGAGAGCAACAGAGAAAAATGTTTCCCCTGTGAAGCTGCACAAAGGAAAGGCTCCTTTTGTGAGGTTTGAATGTCAACTAGTTATGTTGAAATGCTCTTTTTATTTAAGAAAATTGAATCAACCAAAGCTGCTTTCATTTCAAGGGAAAAATTGGATACTGAAAGAAAAATCCCATTAAAACCAGATACATGAGATCACCATTGTTTATGGTTTTCCAGTACCTATGAAAAGTCTATACTGAGCTCACATGCCATGTTCAGGAACTGACAACGAGAACAGGCTTTCTGGCATTTGGTTGCTTGTCTTGGTAAATTTCAAGCTCTCAAATCTGAGTCTCAGGAAAGCCTGGAGCTCACAATGAAGAATTCTCTCTAGTCTTCATCCCACTTGCCCTTGCCTGTGTTACTGGACCAGCGCAGTCCAGATGCTGGGAAAGGGGAGGAGACTTGCTATTAACACTCAACTAGGGTATAGGAATTTTATTCAATAAGGCTGCTAAAAAATAATTCCACAAATAAGCCAATCTATAAAGCACAGTACCCTGTGCTAGGTGTGGCAAAAGATGAGTAGCAAGACAGCCTCCCAGTTTTTGGTCTGATTGACGAGCTTCTCCACACACTGTGCTCAATGACACAATGAACGACCTTACTCTCTGGTTCAAGAAATCAGTTCTGGCCATCTCTTGTATATTTTATGATTTAATCCAGGGAGGACTCTTCCCAACTTGTATAGAAAGAGCCTCAAAATGAAACCTTCAGTATAATAACACAACACTTAGTAACCAGCATGTGTACGGTAGCTGAGACTAGATGGTGACCTACTGGGATTGCTACCTAGGAGATTGGTGCACGGGATCGAGGAGCAGAGATGATCACACAGATCCCTGAGGATCCACCCACACTCCCATCAGAGAAACACCTTTCAAACTCTGCTCTACCCCTTTGGCAGTAAAACCAAGAAAAGAGGCCCCAGGGATTCTGGCTAAAGGGCAGAAGACTTTGTGAGGTTTGAATTTCAAGTGATTATGTTTAAATGCCATCTTTCTTCCCTTTCTCCTGGCTTTAAAGTTAAGTTTAAGGCACCAAGAGGTGAGTTAGGAGAACTGCTACCCCCACCCTCAGCATCACGTAGAAAGGGTCAAGAGAGAATTTCAACAAGGCTGGGGTACAGGAGCAAGGTCAAGGTCCTCCCCTTAGGAACTCAGAAGACAGTGACTCCCATTTCAGTGCCTCAGCTCCTCTGGGGAGCTGCTGGCAGTCTGCAGGTGGCTTGCTCTCTAAGGCTGCACATAGAGAAATGTAGATACACAACCCTGTCGGGTTGTCTTGGAGCTTGCAAAAAGGCTCCAAGCACTTTGTCAATCCACCGATAACACGATCCAACTCCTTCAGATTTTAAGGAGTTTTAAATCTCCTTCAAAATGTGGCTTAAAATTACCTTCCAGGAAACTGTTCCTTCCTGGCTACAAGACACTGTGGGTCCTTTCCAACCTCTAAATTCAGACAGACTCAGTTTCTCTCATCAGTTTATCCGTGGCTGTGCTGCTGAGAGTTACAGGAATTAGGCCCTGACAAGCGTGTGCCATTCCGACACTACTCTAGGTTAAGAGCCACTGGTCTCATATCTATAGTCAGCAGATCCTTTCTCTGCCAAGTAGCCTATAAGCCCCATCGTGATCAGGGACTCTCTTTATAGACAGTCAGGCAAAGACACATGTTCTGCCTCCCCACAGGATATCAAATGAGATAAGGCTGGCAAAAAGATATATGCATGTAACTATACCCAACTGTTATTCTTTGTTGACAATTTATTGTCTATTATAATTAAGGCAACTGATGGTTTGTGTCTACAGAGGCTAAACCTGGTGTGGTGGTGAGGGCAGATTTGGAAGAAAAAGCACTAACAGTGATGCCATTTATCATCAAAGGCTCCCACTTGCCAAGCCTAGTTCTGGCCTATGGGGTGACACAGGGCAAGGCTGTCATTCATCCATCAGACACTTCCTGACATGCTTCCCTGTGCCAACAGCCTTGCCAGGGGCTGGGGGATGCAAAATGAACCAGGCTCAAGATAGCTGCCCTCAGCGAGTGTCCAGCCCAGCAGGGGTGAAGGACAAGTACATAACAGTAAGAAGACTGGTAAGGGCCGTGGCAGATTTCCATAAAGCAGGGTTTCTCAGTCTTGGCACTATTGACATTTTGGGCTGGGTAATTCTTTGTTGGAGGTTTCCCCGAGTACTAGTCACCCCCCAGTCTTCCTAGCTAGCTAGCATGTGGAGAGTTCGTTGGCAGACGTGGCAGGTGACAAACTTCTGCAGCCAAACAGCCTCCCTTTTGCTGTCAGGGATGTGCCTGCAGTACGAGATACTTAATAACACAGACCAGGCAGCGTGTTCCCCTCAGCATGATCAGTAACACCTTCACTAGATTTTGGGACTCATTAAACATCACTCAGGAACTCCATTTTTTGGAGGAGTCTTTTAACTCTTGCAGGCAATATTATTGGAAGTGTTTTACTTCTAAAAGGTTATTTGGGACAGATCATCAGAACACACACTGGGTTAAATCCTGTTACTATCCAGCTAATTTAGTCCCTGGTGTAAGATGAATGAAACAGATGCCCCAGCTCCACGCTCCAGAACTGCCTTGACCAGTTAATCTCTGGGGATACAATGCAGCTCTAGGCTTTTATTTTTGTTTTGTCTTGACTTATTTTTTCAAGTTGGGTATTTGCACTGTAAAAAGAGCCAATTGCAAGGTTTCTAGTAGAAAACCACAGGACAAGTGGATTGGATGATGCCTATCAGGAAGGGCTCATCTGCCCCCTGCTGTGTCCTGTGATCGCTGTCCTCGATGCTGTACCTACCATCTAATAGAAAGTTACAGGCGTGGCCCTTGGCAGGGACAGCACTTCTAATTCTGCAAAATCCTGTGAAGGGTTACTTGCCTGTTCTCTAAGAGTAAGGGAAATAAAGCATGAATACTCTATATAAATGGGAAGTTATTTAGTCAATGGGAAACGGGCCTAAGCAGAGAAGAGTAAGAAGAGTAGACAGACAGTGCACAGAAGCCTGTGCGGAAACGGAATCTGAACTCACCTGGGACACATGCCTGCGTTAGGCACATATACAAGTTAGAGAAATGAAACTGAGAGTGGGGCACTCTCTCAGTGCTGTAGGGAAGGGAAATGTCTGGCCCACCCATCGTTTGAAGAAGATCCCCAGAGGAGAGGCCAGCAGAATCCAGACCCCTGGCCCGGCATCACGGCTGCTACTTTTGTTATTCAGCATCCGCTGTGCCAGGACACGGGGCTAGGAGTGAGGATGGAGTCCAGGTAGGTTACAGCAGAGCTCATGACCTCCATGAAATTATAGGCTACTTGGGGGAATAATAAGCTAATGGTACCATCAACATTTGCTTTTAAGGAAACTGAGGCCCACAACAGTTAGAGAGCTTGCCAAAGGTCACCCAGCTTGGCAGGGGTACAGCTGGGCTTTGCCCTGAGCAGTACGGGTCCAAGCCCAGGCTCTTGACCACTATGCCACCCTGTGCCCTGACAGTCCAGAAGGCTGACACCTGAAGAACTGTAATGTCAATAGCCTAGAGCAGGCCTCAAATGATGGATTCTGACAGCAAGAGCTACAGGAAGGAGTTGAGGGCAGGAGGAAACTGGTGTGTGCTACAGGGACCAACTGCCTGAGACAATGGTTCATCATTCTGAAAGTTTTGTGGTTAATGTTGCCTTCAAGGTCAGGAGATTCTTCCTGATCTGACCCCACCGCCTCTCTGACCTCACCATCCTCCTGCCCTTGTCCTCCTCACTAACTCCACCTCAGCCCAGTGGCCTCCTTGCTGGTCCTCAAACCTGCCCAGCCTACTTCCCCTCAGGGCCTGTTACCTTTGTCACCTGCTCCCTAGAAATCCTCACAGCTCACCTCTGTCTCTGGTCATGGTAAATGAAACCGCACAGGTCACTCTCTACCCCCTCTACTCTGCTTTAAATTTTTTTACGGCATGTGATGGATAATTTGCATTTGATTCCTGTCTGTACATTCTCCAATAACCGCCAAATATTTAAGCTCCATAAGAATGAGCAAGATTTTTAAAAATTGTTCACTTTTGCCCCATTGAGTAGAACAGCATCTAACACATACAGGCACACAACAAATATCTGTTGCATGAATGCAGGGCCATGAGCTTCCATGATTTCTGCAGTGAGACAGTGTCCTTCCACAGAGATGGGGTGGGGGTCCTCTTTCTAAGAACCATCAGCCACCTTATGAGCCACGAATCCTGAAGCCATGGAGAACACAGCTCCGAGTCTTAGTTGGCACAAGAAGTCCTGCTCTGCCTCTCTGGGGAAAAGACTCGCAATATTCCATTGTGAGAATCCCACCACCCCACAGTCAGATCTCTCTGCTACTATTTGGAAAAACCCCAAACCTTTATATTGGAACCAACTAGCAACTGGTGGTTCTGTGACAGAAGACACGATACAATGCACAACTCCAACCGTGCCAGATGGAATGCTCTGGGCCTGGGGGCTGCTCTTCATCCCACACCAGTGCCAAGTACCCTTGCTCAGAGCCAGGCATCTGGCTGTGAGCTGCTCTTCCTCACCCACCTGCAACCCTGTACCAAGCCAGGCCTCGCTGGCCCCACCAAGCAGGTTCAGACCTTCTGACCAGATTCTGGATAATGAGCCATTGCCTCTGTGCCAAGGCTGGCTCTAGGAGCCATGTCTCTTTCATCAAAGACACAGAACAGCTGAGCTGTACAAAACAGCATAGCTGCACAAGCCAGTCAGGATAGGGATCACTGATAGCTTTAAAAAAGAACAAAACACACACATCGCATAGGCTAAAAGGAAGAGACTAAAGGTCAGGTGCGGACTGCTCTGGGGAGAGGCCACAACAACGGATACCTCTTATAGGAATGGTGTCAGCTAACTTACATGGCTGGAGTGGGGGGGCTGCCCCAGGCTCTGTGGACACAAGGGTGAATTCCTGCCCCCAGAGAGACCTGGCCTCCCACAGCCCAAGGCAGTGTACCCACGTGGCTTGATAATGAATATTGTCAGGTGGGGAGCCCAGAGTTTTCCAGGATGCCAGTTCCAGCACAACACTTGCAGACAGAAATATCAAATGCATTAATTAAACATCTACCAGCGGTCGGCTCCCTCACTATGCTTCGCCTGTCTCATCAATCTTGCTCAAGGCAGAGCAGGCCCCTGGACCAGCCCGAGAGGGAACCAATTGTGTGATTATTCAGCATTTGTTGAGACTGGGCACGGTGCCTTGATAAATATTAAACCCTGACTAGGCACAGAAGACGAAGGGGAAAAAAAAAGCCAGCCCTGCTACCCGCCTCCCACCCAACCACCAGAATAAAAAGGTTTTAGAGACCCTAGGGAAGGAGGAAATTTTGCTTCCACTTTTCCTCTTCTTGGAAGAGGTGGACACTGCACTTAATGCATCATCTTCAGCCAGGTTCTTCTCAAGTTACTAACTTGGGATTTGCTTGTGTTTGGAGATCGGAAGGTGCTCTGCCTCCGCACCTATTCTTCCCCTTCTCGCAGTGTCCTTGAGTTTTTTTCTTGCCAGTTCCAAGCTCTCATTTTATTTAAGACCTAGGTCAACGCACTCCTAGGAAATGGTAACTACGTTTTTCAAGGAGAAGAGGAGGGAGTCGCTTCTCTGTTTTGCTCTGCTGAAGAATATTTTCGTTATTATAAACCCTTAGGCTCCCTTGCAAGGAGACTTGGATATTTTAAAAGTGCTCTGAGTCCCCAAATCACAGTACCCAAGGGTAAGCAGAGAAAGAGGCTGGGGAGTTGACGAGTCAAGTGGAGACAGGAGACACCCCGGTTTTGTGAGTCCACTGGGTGAAGACACTTCCTGTGGTCTCATCTGACCAGCACGCACATGCAGGAACGGGCTTTTCTTTCCTCCCAGGGTCACCAACGTCAGGAGTTTCCAGTTCTAAGCTTGGCCCCTTCTCTGTGCCTTTGGATCGCACCTTCTTGTTTTTTATTCACATAGATGCGTAACCATCCATCTGTTCTCAAGGGTCAATGGACAAGTGTGGAATGTCATGGTTTGTAGGTTACAAGCTTGCAGCTACATTTTAACAGGAGTTTCCTAGCACCACATGCTTTATCCCAAAGAATGAAGTCCACTTCAGGCCTTGTGCTGGGTGAGCTGCAGGTTTATCTGGGCAACTGGGCAACACACGGTGTGGGGGTGGGGGTGCTTTCCTGTGCCAGGCTGCTTGCACCGGGAAGTCCCATATCTCACTTTCTTCATCACCTAATCCCCATGTGGATCCCATCTCTGACCCTTGGGAAATCCCCAAGATTTGGGGAAATCAGTGGCTGACGGTGCTGAAGTTCTGCCTGGACAGGAAGATGAGGTAAGCAAACCCAACAGGAGCTGGCTCTGCAGGCTTTCATTTCAAATGGCAGACTGCATGTTTCCCAGCTGTGACTGAGGGCTCAGCCCAGGAGAAGGTAATGGGGCAGAGGAAGAGAGAAGCACTATAGAGCAGGGCTGAGGTCCTTTTTCCTTCTAGAAGCCATCAAATACAATCTCATGGAGCTGGCCAGATGCAAGTCCAGAAGGGGCCTTAGAGATGATCTAGACCAACGTTTTTCTTTTTAAAACAGATGAGGTAACTACCGCCAGTGAGATTTCCCACATGCGCTTAGTCATGGCAGAGCAAGGATGAGAATCTGGAAATTCTGATGTCTACCCCAGGATCCTTTCTATGGAAGCATTTGGCCTGCCCCAATTTTTAAACGCTGCTAAGTTGTTATTCCAACATTAGGAACACTGAATCCTTCCCTCCTTAGATTCTCAACCCATTCCAACTCTCTAGTGATGGATAGGTACCAATCAAGTGGGCAACGTGTTATGTGGCCTGTGGGTCATTGTAGAGATGCAGGAGAGGGTAGCTGTGTCCCAGGTCTGTGGAAGGCTCTCCAGTTGCACATGGTACTTCCCTGTTTTGAAAAACTATTTGGGGAGTGGAGAAGGGAATGTCTGTATCCTGACTTTTGAGATAGGGGTATGGGGGCTGATCCCAAGAAGTACTATTTTATAGGGAGAGTAAACTTATAGACCACACCAACCAGAGTGGGCAAGTCAAGCTGAAACTATCAACACTTAAACTTGAGGCAAATTCAGATGATTTATTATGGATAGGGATGTCTAGAGGTTGCCTGTAATCCTTGCAGGCAACATCAAGAAGAAAAGCCACTATCTCTGTATCATCTCTCTCGCCAACAAGGACTCAGGCCACAGAGCTGACTCGGTGGCTAATTCTAGACTGTCAGTAAGATGCCCAAAGCCAGCCATTGTGCCTCCCTCTCAGGGGAGGACAAAGTGTTCAGTTAGTGGCACAAACTCAATCAACACTTGTTAGGTGAATGGACACATGCTTGTGGGGGTCCCCCAAAGCATGGGCACTTTATGCCTAAGTGCAGAGGGATGGTCAGTCTGTGAGCACGAGCCCCAGTAAAGTTCACGGCAATTTCACAGCTTGAAGAAGAAACTGCCTGAGAGAGGGAGCTGTAAGTCAGCCCACCACCAAGCCGCCCCCTCTGGCCTCACCATACCTTTCTCAGCTCATCCTTCTCCCTGGTGTGGGCGTCCTCCAGGATCTTGCGCTCTGAGTGGGCCCTCTGCAGCTCAGTCCGCAGGCTCTCAAGCTCCTCCTGCAGCCTCAGGCTGCTGTCCCCACCTTGGCTCTGCTGGTAGTGGGCCAGTTCCTTCTTCAGCGTCTCCACCTCCACCTCGTGTGTGGACCTGACCGTCAACAGCTTCTCCGACAGCATCTTGAACTCTTTGTTCTGCGGACAGCAAATAGGGAGAGGGAGAAGAGGCAGACAGCAAGGTTATTTGGGCAGGAAAACACACGAAGGCAATTAAAAAAGGGGTTTCCAAGGTGGAACGAAATCTCAATCACTGCATGCTTGAGTGCTTTCCTGGCATCTCACCCACTAAACTCTGTTGTGAGTCTAGGAGAAATACAGGAAAACAGAAACACCAATTCTGACGTGCAAGGAGTGTTCACAAGCAGCGGCAGAGCTGGATGCTGGCTGACAGCAGTCAGCTTTCCATGCCCGGCTGGACAGATCTCACACTTTGATTTTAGGTTGTGGGAACCATGTAGCTGGCTTCTCGAGTCTGCAGTTTTTGCTTTGTAGGTTTCCCTGCTCTTTCACACGAGGCCCTCCTGCCCTTGGCCTCGCTGCACACAGAGCTGCAACCTAATCACTGGCTCCGAGACAAAGGACCCCTTCAGCATCCCCTTTTCCAAGGAGGCCTCCATGGGGCCTCAAGATCCCTCTCACCACCTGTCAGCTTACCATAAGACTCTGACTCCGGGAACTGATGCCCTGGCAGAATCCGTCCATGCCGTGCCCCTGCAGCCTGGGTACCCAGTCATGTACCCACTCAAGCGATAGGTAAGTGAGAAGCATTCCCTGTGTGCCTGATACAGGTGTGGAGGGGAACTGGGAAGTGGACTGCAGATGAGCTCACACAGAGGAAGCGCTGAGGACCTGGGGCTGGTGACAAGTGCTGGCGTACACATGGGCAGAAACGGGTGCCGCAGGAGTTGAAAGTATCAGCTGAAAGTGGCAGCGGGGAAAGTGGAGAGGAAGAAGAAGGGGTCTCCAGATAATCAAGCAAGCAACAGTCACTGATTGTTCTTCATTGCTGTTCTCTGCAGAAGCTCCAAGTAGAGCAGAGGTATTGGCTACAATGCCAATAAGCTGGGGCATCAGCAATCAATTACTAATTCATATCAGAAATTAGGCTTCATGGAAAGCAGTGAGGAGCAGCGACAGAAGGGCTGTTGGACCCAGTACACCACGCACACCATGGGACCTCAAGGCTGAGACCTGCTGTCGCTGTCCAAGCAGTACATTTTCTGCATTGATATAGCACACAGAGATCCTCCCACAGTCCATGGAAATCTCCCAGTTACAACCTGGTAAGCCCTTATGTCTCAACTGGAAGTCAGCCTTGATCTAAGTAATCATAAATAAGAAATTTAATTAAGCACCATCTGTTTAAAAAAACCTAATACCGTCTGTACTGCCCACTCTGCTCTAGGTCCACCCTGGAGGGTGAAGGGTCTCTACACAAGGGGAGTGGAGTTCAAGGAGGAAACATCTGCCAGACTAGCCACCTTGACTTTGCTATGCTCTGGAAGTGAGATTCAGCCCAACTGTCACCTCCAGGTGGCACAGCCTGGGTAAGAGCCTCCCCCCAAGACTCCCCCACGAGAAGGGGGAGGACTGGGCTGCTGGGGTCTCTAGATAAAGTTGGTGTAGGGTACAGAAAGAGGCACAAATGCGGTGGTGGCGGGGGCAGGGGCACATCCTGCTACCCTGAAAGATTCTCAGGGAGAACTATGTTTTGTGGATAGGCAGATGACAGCATCCTACTATGGACAAAAATGACAGTCACGGAACCTGATACAAAGACAATGTGTCTGGAAGGCCAGCTCTTTGCTGGCCCTGATAATCAGGCTGAGAGCAGGCTCAAGGAAGTCAGGAGTTAAGAGTGGCTGGAGCCAGACCTGTGTTCAGATCCCAGCTCCCTCCTTGTTCAGCTGCGTTATGTCTGATCAGGTCATTCCACCTCTCTGTGCCCTGGTTTCCCCATTTGTAAAAGAGGGATAACAGTAACTCCTTCGTCATAGGGTTGATATCAAGATTCAGGGAGCTCATACGCTCAGCCGGTGCCTGGCACACAAGAAGTGCTATCTTCATTGTTAGCTCTCCAGGGAGTCCCTTGGAGAGATGCTCTGAACTCTTTGCTGGCCGCCTGGTGTCTGGGTGAGGCGATTCCTAACAGCAGAACCTGGGCAGCTCCTTATTTCATCATCACTGGCATCCAAAAATAATCACTGGGGTTCACCGCAGCTGTCCATTTTGTTTTCTCCGTGTATGATTTCAGAAAGGAAGACCTCAGAAGGGCCCAGTGTTTCCTGCCTCATCTTCACACCTGTACATGCCTATGGCTGTGCAGCCAAGCCTGGCACAGGGTGGTGTGGGACACTTGCTCCCTCATAGACCCCAGAAACCCTCCTGTGATGGCAGGCTAAGCTCCCCAGAGCTGCCTCTATCAGTGTGACCTGGAGACCTGGCCAGCTCTGTCCTGAACCAGTGAGGGCCTTTTCTTGATGCCAGGGGGATGAAGATTTCTAAACAGACCCGTTCTCCTTGGGCTCCTCAGACATCCTGAGAGGATGCTCATTCTGCCTCTACTGCCAAAGGGGATAGATCTGTTCTCAACTGGCAACAAGGAACCTGTCTGAGAAGGTAACTTGAGACTCCTGCTATTTGTGACTTTTTCAAAAGCTCATTTTTTCTCTCAAAGGTTTGCTTAGGCAAGATCTTTTTTATGCTTGAAATGTTTCCCCCGCCTGAAGGATATGGCATCCACCTGTTTCTCCAGTCAGGGATCCCCGGGCCCCTGCTGGCATCTATAACACTTCTGTGTAAACCAGAAAAGGCAGCACCTCCAGGGGGTAAGCTCCACAGAGCTGCCCCTATGGGCGGACACAGCCCCAGGGGTGCACAGCCTGGAACAGAGGACATCCCTTCCTCAGGGCAGCACTGCATCAGGGCTCACGGTCAGGTGAGCAGAGTGTGGGCTGGATTTCAGCCCCACTTGTCCGTATAGCCAGTTACCCCATGCAGAGCACAACCTGCAGGGCTCTACACAAGAGGCTCTGAGTGGTTCCCAATCAAGGGTCTACAGACTCCTGGGGGGAGGGGGGAAAGTCACTCTAAGACAGTCTGCATCCTGGAAAATAACACCTTCCACTGACAGTACTCGCACTTACCGGGCGCTTACTACGGGGCAGGCACTGGACTACATTATTCACATATATTAATTCATTCACTCACAAAAATATAGTAAGGCTGATTTACATCCCCATTTCATAGTTGAGAAAACTGAGGCACAGAAGGCCAAAAAGCTGTGACTTGTAACATACCATTTTTCAAATGGATGTGGATGCTCTTGTGAGTCATAAAATATTAATTTAACATATTTACTGAGTGCATACTAAGTACACTAAGTCAAACTGATTTAAAAGGCTACTGACTGAATCCTTATGGTTGTGTCATTTTTTCAGAAAAAATATATTTAAATATAGCCTTATACTCATAAAGGTCTAAGAAACTTGACATTCATTATAAAAAAAAACTGTAGGTGTAACTGGCCTAGTCACTCTACACGCTGTGCTTGAATAAAGCCAGACTGGTAGAGAGCTGAGTCCACAGGTTATGTCATTTTGGCCGAAAAATGTCACACCACAGGCCTACACCAGGGACACTGTAAGAAATGGTCCTAGGAACTGTCATTGTATTTATCGCTGAAGGATACTGTGCAGGATGTGGCTTAATACATCACAGATGATGAAAACCCACAGGAAAACATCTCAGCACCAGGGACAGCTCCGATCATCCTAAACTATTTTATTTCTCTTTCAACAACTCTCAAGCGATCCTATTTCCTTCTTTGTTGTTTCATTGGGAACTTGGTGCCAATTTTGTGTTTCTCTAGTTGGGTGCACAAAACCTTAGGGATGCATTTTGGGTGCCAACCTTACCCTGGTTTTATCTTAGTTTCCTCCTTCACTGACTTCTTGGCAGCGAGTTTTCTAAAAAGCTCTCTCTGGTGATTCTACAGTGCAGCCTGGGCTTGGGCACCACTACTTTAGCCACAGCAGGGTATTGGCGAATTTTTGAGATGGAAGTTACCTTACAGATCTCAGGCCGATCCCCTCTGAAGAACACAATGCCCAGTTAGAGATTCAGCCATAATCCCAAGCAGTCAGCGCTGGCTGCAAGTATAATTGAGGCAGAACTCAGGCCTCTGTCCAGCTGGGACTTTGTCTGCTACCCCATGCTGCTCTGACAAATACTTTGGGATGCCTTCGCCTCTGTCATTCCTGGCACACGTGTATCCTCTTCTTCTGGCTTAAGAATCCTTGTGCATCAAGGGAGCAGCCACCCGAGTTGTCTCCAGGCATTATAGAGAGAACTGAAACCCATTCGCTTCCAAACGGCTGGCCCCATCTGCTAAGAGACTGGGCTAAATCAAGAATCTGAAGAGCTGGTGCTGCACATTATGCTGACGCCTCCTCTCACGACAGAGTGCCAAGCACATTATTTGACACCAGGCCACACACCCCACCATAAAAGGCCAGCCAGTCCAAGGAGGATGCTATCTGTATGAGAATGAACCCAAAACAAGGCTAAGAGTCTCCCCTGGACTGACGAATTCTCACACGTCCCAAGAGACTCCCAATGGGCAGATAACTTACAATTTGGTTGGATGTGGCAGAACGTACCTTGGAACCAGACTGCCAAGTTTCAATCCCAGCTGTGCTACTTACTAGCTGTGTGACCTTGGGAAGGCTACCTAACCTCTCTGTGCCTCAGTTTAAAATGGGAATA
Source organism: Ceratotherium simum simum (assembly GCF_057802395.1). Lineage (NCBI taxonomy): Eukaryota > Metazoa > Chordata > Mammalia > Perissodactyla > Rhinocerotidae > Ceratotherium > Ceratotherium simum. Next base: position 38,867,272 of record NC_141913.1, read on the forward strand.
ATATTACCTCATAGGGTTGTGGTGAGGATGAAAGGAGCTAATATATAAGAACAGTGCCTAAGAGTACGTGCCTGGCACATACTCGGGCAACATGGGGAGGGGTGCAAGAAAGCAAGATCCAATCCACTCCTCCTGCCTCTTCTGATCACCCTCTGCTTGCAGGGCACCCTGCCCAGGGTGGGTAACACCTGCTACCACTCACAGATGTTTGCCAAGCAGGAAGCTTAAGGCAAAAAGCCCTTTTTAAAAATAGGCTTTTAAAATCTGCTTCTCTTTGATGTTCAATCACATGGATTGTAAAATATCAGATTTATTTTTAACCTCCCAAATCTCTTCAGGAATCAGCAATGCCAAGGCAGGGCCCTCGGGCTGGGAACCCAGAGGAGGCTGGCGGTACACAGGGCTCCTTGAGGGTGCAGTGGTGCCAACAAGGCGTACTCGTTCCTCTAACTATATACTTTGTTTGGTAGGTTAAGTAGCAAAATTTGACCATGCAAATGTCTTTTATGGACAGAAATCAACAGCCACAATAATAATAATAATAAAAATGTGGTTGTCTTTGTGTTTGCGGTTTTCAAATGGCTGGTCCCAGAGACCAGACCTTCTCCTTTCTGTCCTGTCCCTCTGAGCGGCTGTGCCTTCCCCCTGACCTGGCCTGTCACTGCAGGCCGACCAGGGGTAGGTACCCAGGATCCTCTACCCTGCACTGAACTTTCTGTCTTGTTTCCCACTAAGGAGCCAAGCCAGTCCAGACACCCTGAAGAACTCAGAGAGAGAACATAAACATCCAGGCTGACGGTCTCTTCTCGTGAAGCCTGGTCTTTGGCAAGAGCAGAGAAGCAGGAACATTTTACCGCTATGTGTGCACTGCTTTTGGGCTCCTGTTCGGGGCAGCTGGCTTAGGTATAAAATGGCTCATTTATTTTCTTGCCCTATTGGGATCTTGAGAAGCTGAAAAAATGCCTAGCATAGAAGAGGGTCAATAAAACCAAGTGACCTCCAAGGCAGTGCCTAGTGGCCCCAAGTCTAATTCTCCCTCTTCTTCACACCCTGACACCACGCACAGTTTGTGTTCTCTCCCTCCCTCTCCCCTGTCCTCTCTCAGGAGGTACCTGAAACCCTCTGGGGCACTGCAGAAGCCTCCTCCTGTGGTCACCTTAATACCCCACATGAGCAAAGTGACAGTCAGCCTGCTTTCAAGTCTGGGAACCCACCTTGGCAAGTACACTGGAAAGGAACGACAGTTTAGTGATGTTTGGGGTTAAAAAACTAGCAACACCCTCATTATGGCTGTGGGATTGGACAGACCTGGGTTGGCATGCTGGTTCTAGAAATTTCTAGTTCTGCGACCTTGGCAAGGTATTCGATGTCCCCAACCCACATTTTGCTCATCTGTAAAATGATCTCACAAAGTAGTGTGAGGATCAAATGAGAGTGAACACAGAACACCATCAAAGGGCCAGGCACATAGCAGGAGCTCAGAAAATCACTAGAGTAGTGATGCTGTTGGCCTCATCGGCATCACAGGATTGTTTCCTCATGATACAACATCCAAGGTGTGTCAAAGTATCCTCTGTTCACCCAGCCTAACAAAGCACTCAAAACAGTCAAGCACCAAATAAAGTTGAAGAGAAGGATAAAGGAGGATCGGCCACCTGGGTCACTGAAAAGTGGGTGAATGGGTGTGTGTGCATGCACATGTGCGTGCCTCGTCTTTTCAACCTGATAGAGGGAACCGAGTGCACTCTGCTTGTCTTGGATCCCTCATGGTACCATGCACAATACCCCACACCCGCAGGGACTTGATCAATGACTTGTCACTTGTGTGACTGGCTGACGTGGGAAGGTGGCTAGGGTAGAAAAACAGGAAAAAGCTTAATCTCAGTAATGAAGGTAAGCATTTCCTGAGTTTCCCATTGAGTACCAGGCCCTTTGTACATGTAGGATCACTCACCCTTCTTGCAGCCCTATCAGCCCCATTTTATGGATAAGAAAACTGAGGCTCAGAGTGGTCAGGTCACTCACTCAACTTTTAAGCAGCAGCTTGAACTTGAATTGGATTCTTTCTGATTCTCAAGCAAGTGCTCTTCCCTTGCCACACAAGGCAACAGAGGCGGAGGAGCCACATGGGGAAGAACGTACACTCTAGACCCAGACAGCTGGGGTTCAAATTGGGGCCCTGCCACTGTCACCTGGGTGATTTGAGGAAGCCACTTGCCCTCTCAGTTTCCTCGCTTGTGAAAAAAAAAATTTAAAAAAAGGAGGATGATACTATTTACCCTTTGAGGCTGTTGTGAGGATTAAACAAATTAATACAAAGCATGAGGACAGCGGCTGGCACACAGTGAACCCCCATAAATGCCAGCTATTGTTATGACACCATGCTGTTGCTATGAAGGCAGGGAAACATGACTTTGGGCTAATGCATTAGCTTCCTCTTGCTGCTGTAACAAATTCCCACCAAGTCAGTGGCTTGAAACAATACAAATCTGTTATCATACAGTTCTGGAGGTCAGAAGACTGAACGAGGTCAGCAGGACTGTGTTCCTCCTGGAGGCTCTAGGGGAGAATCCATTCTATTGCCTTTTCCAGTTTCCAGAGGCTGCCTGCATTCCTTGGCTCATGGCCCCGATCACTCCAATCTCTGATTCTGTCATTGCATCTCCTTCTCCGAATCTGACCCTTCTGCTTCTCTCTGATGAGGACCCTGTGAGTATACTGGGCCCACTCGAATAACTCAGGATTCTCTCTCCACCTCAAGATCCTCAACTTAATCACATTTGCAAAGTCCCTTTTGCAATGTAAGGTAACATGGTTACAGGCTCTGGGGATTAGGACATGGACACCTTTGGGGGCCGTTATTCCGTCTGCCATAGTCGTAGCCATTCCTGCCGAGTGGAACGATACCCTGAGGACATCTGTGCTCTCTTGGGTCCTGGCATGTGCAGTTCCCTCAGGAAGCTGTGGGGCTCTCTCAAATATGCCCTTCGAGTCCCATCACAGCCCCCAGCCCCTAGGTGAGGGCTCCGCACACCGACCTGGTCGTCGAGCCTCCGCTGCAGCTGGACCACCTTGTTCTCCATGCCCACGTTGAGGCGTTTCAGGTGCTCTGCTGAGCGGGCCTCAATCTTGAGGGCCTTCAGCTCCTGCTTGGCCTTGAGCCTCCGGAAGGCGCACTGGATGACAATGGCCGCACCCCGCAGCTGCTGGAAGCGTCTGTGTGCCATCCAGCCCCGCGCGTGCTTCTGGATGACAGTGGCCTTGTGCTCCCTGAGGACCTGCAGGGGGACAAGCACTCACCTGGTGGGTTTGCACTGCAGGACAGGAACAAGGGAGGCTCACATGCTGCCCAGACGAGGTGACAACCAAGGTCAGCCTTGGTTCTAGGAGATACATGCCGCCCTAAGACCTGAGCTCTGGTGGCCATTTCTTTTGTTTTATTTTATTTATTTGTTTGTTTATTTATTTATTTAATTTTATTTATTGTTTCCCCCAAAGCCCCAGTAGATAGTTGTATGTCATAGTTGCACATCCTTCTAGTTGCTGTATGTGGGACGCCGCCTCAGCATGGCCGGAGAAGTGGTGCGTCAGTGCGCGCCTGGGATCCGAACCCGGGCCGCCAGCAGCGGAGCACGCACACTTAACTGCTAAGCCACGGGGCCGGCCCCGGCCATTTGTTTTATGAACAAGTTTTAACTAGTTTAACTAGTACCCGCAGGGAATCAGCTGTCAAACTCTTTTACTTTTTGTTTCATTGGTTAGGAAACCACAGTCTAAAAACCTCAACGTTGGAGGGGCCTAAAGATTATCCAGCTGATATCTCCCCATTCAACAGAGTCAGATTCTGTCCTGGTGATAGTGAGCCAGAGACGAAGCAAGATTCTCTTAGTGAGAGTCCACAATGGGTTAATGGCTCACAGTTACAAACTTGGCTTGTAATTCACTGCTTTTTTTTTTTCTACCACCAACTTAAAAACCACTCAGAAAATTAAAGCATCAACAATGTTCTTGCCCTAATACTCTGCAAAATAAATGTTTGTAGAATAAATGAGCAAACATGTTAAGAGACTAATAGCCCCAGTATCACGGTTCTGGGACAGAGATGGGTTCAAGCCCAGTGACATCACACAGATGTCACCAATCTCCCAGGAACATTCACAGAACCTTCTCCCACTGGCCTGGGCTTCTCCACGTATTACATCAGGGTGTGCTCCATCCATGTGTTTTCATTATCACTTTAGTGCCTTAGTTATCATTATTTAGAACAATCACACCTTCTCTGATCATAGAAAAGATAGATTTTGGCTTTAGAAAAAACAGACCATTTTAGACATTTCCTTCCAATCCCTGTTTTGCAGTAGCATTGAGCTTCAGTCGTGTGTGGGTGATCTGGTGGAACGGATGTGTCCTAATTTAGGGCTACCTAACCAGGTATTTCAGCTTCACTGGATAATGGCCTGGCAGGGAGGCCGCCAGGATTGCTCTCCTGACCTCACTTCACCGGGCTTCAGGTTGCTCATCTGTTAAATGAAGGGGCTGGACCTGATGATGCCTAATATCACCCCTGCTCTCAAGTCTGAATAAACCCAGGATGGGTCACCAGGCTCTGCCACGGGCTGTGTGCCCTCAGGCAGGTGACTCAGCTTCTCCAAGCATCTCAGCTGTCAAAGGGGTACAATGGTAGACACCATTCCTACCTGTGACAGTTAATCTTATGTGTTGACTTGACTGGCCAGAGTGCCCAGATTAAACACTGGTTCTGGGTGAGTCTGTGAGGGTGTTTCTGGATGAGATGAGCACTTGAATGGGTGGATTCAGTAAAGTGGATTGCCCTCCCCAATGTGGGTGGGCATCAGCCAACCCACTGAGGGCCTGAACAGAACAAAGAGTGGAGGAAGGAGGAATCTGCCCCTTTTCTTCTGCCTCACTCCTTGAGCTGGGACATCTCATCTCATCTTCTCCTGCCCTCGGACTGGGATTTACACCATCAGCTCCCCTGGTTCTCAGGCCTTCAGACTTGGACTGAATTACACCACTGGCTTTCCTGGGTCTCCAGCTTGCAGGCAGCAGATGGAGGGACTTCTCAGCCTCCATAATTGCATAAGCCACTTCCTCATAATAAATCTCCATATATACACACACATACATATACATACCTCCTTTCGGTTCTGTTTCACTGGAGAACCCTAATACACCATCTCAAGGGACTTTGGACAGGATTCAGTGAGAGCAGAGTTGTGACATTACTTAGAAAAAAGTTAGGAACACCCAACAAACGTTCGTGTTGGTGACAATCCATTTGCTGCTGCTCTAGTTCTGAGTTTGCAGCCTGTGGGTCCCTCGGGATAGCTACAAACCTGGTGGTAGATTCTCCGCACAAACATGCCCCGAGCGAAGGCCTGGATGACGACAGCAGCCCTGCGGATCCTCTGGTAGGCCAGGCGGGCCCTCCGCATGCGGTACTGCTTCTGGACCACCATGGCCGCCCGGGTCCTCCGCAGACGCTCGGCCAGCCTGGGGAGGGAGAGAGCAGGCGGGCCATACTGACAGAGGCCCCTGAGCTGTGCATGACTGCCAGCCCCTCCCCTCCTTGGCCCTACCTGGACACCCCCAGGCCAAGCCACCTCTCATGCCCTTAATTGATGTAGCAATGCCTTGGGCACCTGAAGGTCAGGCTCAGAACAGTAAAACGAGCTTCCTCCTTGTCCAAAAAGTCTTTCCACATTTTTAAAACTCAATCTAAGTCTGACCAACTCTGTGATCCTCACCTGCCCACTCCCCCACCTGCGAGCCCCTCACTGCAACCTGGGCAGTGTACCACGACATTACGCGTTTACACTTCTATCTGTCCCCTAGATCTCACTACACTTGGAGATGTCAGGGGCCATGACTCAACCATCCTTGTACCCCCTACATCTAGTACAGGGCCTGGCATAGCAGATGTTTGGTAAATATCCTATGAATGGATAGAACCTTCTTGGGCCCTGTTTTCTCATCTCTCCGTCTTCTCATCTCCCCAGCCCTTTCTGCCCGGGATGCAATGCATGTGGACATCTACAGTCCCGTTTCACTTCTACATTCCCCATCACACTCCCGAGTCAGAGAGAAAGTCAGTCTGACACTTCTTACCTTCCTAAAGGCTTTGTTTGGTGCCAGGATCATAGCAGGTGCTCAGAAACGCAGAATATTAAAAGCTAGAAAGGACTTAGAAATCATCTCTCACAGCCCCAGAGGAGGAGGTAACCTACTCAGGCCCTCCCTGCCTGCTGACATGAGCCTGATTCCCCAGTCTAGCTCTCCCTAAGTGCTTTCTCCACACATGGGCCCTGCATATCCACTAGAAGACAAACTCCGTGCAGGGACAACGCAGGCCAGCTCTGTTTCATGTCCTCCTCACCATCCGGGGCCTAAGATAGAGTCCCATGCACAGGAGTACTCGGTGATGACTTGACTAGCTGGCACAGACTGTTGGTAATTACTTAGTGTTGATACTACTGACAATCTTCTCATTTCTACAGCTTTTGCTCCAGAGATCATCTCTTAACTTTCAGAGGTAATTAATGGCATTCATCATCTCTGGTCACGCTCAGATAAACAGCTTACAGCAAGGACATAGGATTGAAAGGAACAATTTTCTAACTTTATGATACAAAGGATGCCTGCTCTTGGCTTGTAACTCAGGGGGTCTCGGTTTTTTATAGCCAAGCAGAGACGACTGAGCAGCCACTTGTGAAACTTTGGCTTCCAAATGGCAATTAGTGTCATTTTTCCAAGGAAATCCCTATTTGCAGAAGTCACCAATTTTGAACCAGGGCTGGGTGCAAATCTGATGACTTGTGTGAAGGCCCGAGGGTGGGTGTCACGGGAGGGCGTGTCCTCCGTGCCTGGCTCAGTGGAGATGCTCATACTACTTGAGTGCTGCATCAACCCAACGACATCAGTGAGGAGGGAATGTATACGATGGTTTCTTCCACATGGTGTTGGGCTGGGGCACAGGAGCCTGACTGGCATCCTGGCTCTGCCCCTAGGTAGCTGCTTGTGGTTAGACAAGCCACACCCTCTCTGTGCTGGCTAGGTGCAACGACTCATAAAAGGGACCTTCCAGGACCTCGCTAGCCCTAATTACCAAACTCCCAAGGGATTTTGAAATTGGTGGTGTAAACCATGAAGGTAAATGTAAGTTAACTGTGACAGGCTGAATTTGTCTCTTTTTCTAAAAGAAGATTATTCTACTTTGGAGTTTAAACAAAGGGAAAATGGTGGTTTTGTGGCAAAACCAGCTGGTCCTAGGTTGGTGCTGGTGGGATGGGGACAAGACTGGGAGAACCAGGAGACTTGGGAACTAGACCTACTTCCTCAGGTGAGAAGGGCATGAGTGAGACGGGCCCAGCTGCTGGGAGAAAGCCAGGGTGCAGAGAGGGCCCAAGGAACCACTCTAATTAGAGAGCTTGATGAGCTAAGAGAGCCAGTCCCTGCCCCCGGGCCCCCAGCCCCCAACCAACCTGCTGCCCCAGACGTGCCCCCGCTTGACTCACCTGCGGGCCAGGTACCCTCGGCAGTACCTCTGCAGAGTTAAGGTAGCCCTCTTCAACCTGCGGTATTTCACTCTCTGCAGCCAGCCCCGGACAGTTTTCTGGATCATGATGGTGGCTGCTCGAAACTTGTCAGCCCGAAGCTTCTCCAGGTAGGCCACCTGGCCTGCCCGGAAGAAGATCTTGGTGCGGCCAAACTGGAACTTGTCAGGATCCTTTACAAGGCAGGGAGGGGAGCTGGTTCATCATCGGTGAGCAGTTAGGTAGCGTGCCCCACCACCCCAGTTCCTCCAGTGCAGAATTCCCTTTCCAGATCTCACATGTCCCTGCTCCTTAGACACATACTAACTCTCGGCATTTGTTTAACAGACACTGAGTCCGTCCCTACCTATGGGACAGGCCCTGGGCTCAGTGAAGAAGATGCCTGCCCTCAAGCAATTGACATGGTGAGGGCAGATAGACTAGCACACAAGGACACAGGACGTTTTCAGGCAGTAGTGAGGATTAGGAAGATAGTAAAACTGGGGGCTAGAGGGTGCGATGGGGATGTTTAAACAGGATAATCAAGGATATCTCGATGGAGGAGATATTTGAGCAAAGAGCTGAATGAACTGAAGGAGCAGCCATGGGAAAGTCTGGAGGAGGAGAGTTCAAAAGAAGAGCAGAGCAAATACAAATGTCCTGTGGTGGCAACAAGCTGTGTATGAGGAACAGGAGAGCCAAGATGGCTGAGTGGGGAAATGAGGGTGGACGGTGGGAAGAACCAACCATCAAAGGCCTTGGAGGCTGTGGAATCGGAATGGGGAGCCACTGGGGGGCTCTGAGCAAGGGAATGACCTGATCTTGTTGACATTTTAAAGAAATTATCCTTAAATAGCCACACAGTTGTGTGCATAATTTCAGATTGCAAATAACTCCCCAAATAAATTTTATTTGGTTTGAGACTATGAGATTTTATTTTGGACATATAATTAGTGTCTGAATTACATCTATTTAGGTTAAAATTAGTTGCCTTTCCCTGCGCTCGTTCCGGTGGATTAGGAAAGATGACCCAGCAGTGTGCTCGTGGACAAGCCTGGGATAGAACACCTGATAGTTAACCCGCGATAACTGAGTGCTCTTTGTAAATAAACTTCCATCTGATTGTGCTCACTGGCATGAAGACCATAATAGGAGGGAGGTAATGAGCCAGGGTCTAAGGAAAACACACACACACAACAGTATGTTTCACACTGACACATGGCTCTGAAGTAATGCTGACTCACCCCTCTTCATGGCTTAAGCCCTACATGGCTAAGAGAAACCTGGTTCCACACACAGAGAAGATGGTGCTGCCTAAGCTGTGGCTGAGCAGGGACACAGCACCCAGCTAGACTGTCGCTGACTGTCTCCTCCGTGGCTAGGCTGCTGGGAGGGGCGAGGTGTGGGCCTGGTTCTCATCCCTGCATCTGGTGGTCAGTGCCCTGCTGGGGGAGGCTCCTTCTCAGTGAGGAGGGACCAGGAAGCAAAAGGTGGGCAGCTCAGCCCTCAGTCAGTGGACAAGCCTGGCTTCTCAGGCTTCAGCACAACTCTGGCCCGCGGGGTACCTGATGCATCCCAGGAACCACAGGACACATGCTCCATTTCCTATTCAGGAAAAAACCACCAGGAAGGGGACAATCGGGTCTGCAAAGCCACCGTTTTTCCAATTAAGGATCTCTCTGAAGGTCCCACCTGCTACAACCAGTCCCCACTGGTTGATTGCTGGGCTCTCCTTACCCCACGTACCTTGAGCACATCTCCTGCCCCAGATCTGCTTTCTGTAACCCCTAGAGCTTAATGACTATACTATTCACATATGAATCAATCAGGGGACATCTTTTGAGACCTTTCCCCCAAGCATCACAGACTGAGGGAGTGGAAAGGAATGTTAGCAATCCATCCCAAGCCACTCCTTTTACTTCACAGATGATAAAACCAAAGCCTAGAATGGTGAGGTGACTTGTTCAAGGTCTCGCTAAAGACATCAAGAAATAGAACCCAAGACCCAGGACCCCCAGACCAGAGGTCTTTTACCATACCACGCCCCTTTTATATCTCCTTTTCACCCTTCTCACACAAACATAGTTCCTGATGCTCCCTGGGTTCCCAATAGACGCTTATTAATAGGCTCCTTCACTGTTGGGATGAAGGTTCAGGTGTGCATGATGGCCAGTCCCCGTGATATGATTCCTCCAGTGATGTCCACAAGCACATTAGATTATTAGTCCTGGGGGGCTGGACCCTCATATTATGCTTTTTTTTTTTTTTTTTTTTTTTTTTTTTTTTTAAAGATTTTTATTTATTTATTCTTTCCCCCCAAAGGCCCAGTAGATAGTTGTGTGTCACAGCTGCACATCCTTCTAGTTGCTGTATGTGGGACGCGGCCTCAGCATGGCCGGAGAAGCGGCGCGTCGGTGCGAGCCCGGGATCCGAACCCGGGTCGCCAGCAGTGGAGCGCGCTCACTTAACCACCAAGCCACGGGGCCGGCCTATTATGCTCTTTATAACCCTCACACTGACCACTCTAGATTAGAGTATGTAGGAATACATACTTGTGGAGTTAAAAAAAAAAAAAGATTCAGGTTAAGGATTAAGGCGTTCCTACAATCCTTGCAGGAGGCAGCTACCACTCATGAACAGCCTCAGGCAGCAGCCCCCCACCCCTGGCTGCCCCTCAGTGAATGTGGCCGTTAACTGCCTGTTGCCTGACCTGCACCCACCTTCATCACTGCTTCTTTCCTAATCGTTCTAAAATGCACTTAGTACTTTCTTGGAGAGGGCAGGGAGCTGGCATGTGTTCTTCTAGGCTAACATATGGCTTTGCCAAGTCTCAGCTGCTTGACTTGAAGTCCCAGGTCACTTAGCATGAGCACTAGGAGCATTGGTGATTAGAAGACGTGGCCCCCAAAAAGAGAAAAAAAAAAAAAAAAGAGGAAACACAAGGTCTCCAGAGTCTTGAAGCCTTGATTCCTATTCCTTCTCCAGGATAGATAATTAAGCGGTGACATTAATTAATTAATCAGACTGGCTCAGGGGTTTAGACTGGGGGGTTTCTTGGTTAGGCCACCTATGCAACCTTGGGTAATTTATATCAGCTTTCTGTGCCTCAGTTTCCTCATCTGTAAAAGGCGGTCATGTCTATATCCTCCTCATAAGACAATCTGAGGCATAGACGAAGTGCAGGAAGCAGTTAGAAAAACGTCTGACTTCTACTAAGTGCTTTGTAACTGTGAGCCATTATGGCAGGTTTCCCCTTATGACAGGTCCATCTAATCACCCATGTAGCCACCTGCACAAACTCAGAGTTCCTGTGACAACCAGCAACCATGCCAGGAACACAACGACTATAGGACCCTTGCCATTTAGGTATTCACGGTCTGGTGAAACGACAAACAAACCCTCAATGACAATACAAGGGGATAAATGCAACAATGGAAGGCAGAAGTTGAGTACTGTGGGCCAGTAGAAGATGGAGTAACTAATGCCATCTGGAAGGCCGGGAACAGGCTTCACAGACCAGAAAGCACTCTCGAGCTCAGTTTAGGAGAGTAGAACCTGGCCAGATAGGTAAAAGAGGGAAAGAGCATTTCAAGCAAAGGAAACAGCATGTATTCACATAATTTTTCTTTAGGCAATTCACTTGTTCATTCATTCATTCACAAATGTTTGGTGAGTTACTTCTCTGTGTTAGGCTCAGTGCTCATAACTGGGGGTGGGGGGTGGGGTGTCAATGCAAAGACTGTCCTCTGCAAAAACACAAGACAGCATGCTACAGGCTTGGAGAGTGACACAAAGTACCAGAGCCCAGTGCTGGACAGAGGAAAGCAGGAGGGCAGAGCTGGCATTTAAGCTGGGCACTGACAAGCAGGTAGGCTCCTCATCAGTGGAGAGGAGAGGCAGCTGGGCCACACAGGGCCCAGCGGCCTGAGCGCATCAAGGAGGCAGGCAGGCCCCGGGCAGTGGCAGTTGGTCCTATTGGCTGGAGGTGAGCAGAGTGGGTGGAAGGTGATTCAGCCAGTCTGACCCGGGGCCCCTCCAGAGTACCCTCTGTTTGGGAAGCAGAGGTTCTACTGGTAAGCTTGGAGAAATCCAGGGAAGGGAGAGGAAGAGTGGAACTCTGACCCTGGACAAAGGAGAAGGCAGCCACAGGGTAGAGTGGGCTACTTGTGTGCCTTGACCGCACACTAAGAGGCCAGCTCATGGTACCCCTGAGGGGAAGACTCCTAACGCTCCATGTCGACTGGAATCAGCTGACCTTGAATACAGATTTTTCTCACCCATGAAGAATGAGATGTTAAAATGTGGACACTGATAGATGCGCCACGGCAAAAACCTCAGTTAATTAGAGTCCAAACAGCTAACTGCAACCTTAACAATGAGCTTGTCGTCCTCTTACTCTCTGCTGAGTATTTAGCACAATATTCTGCACTGTCTACAGGTACAGACTTGAGTAGCTAAGATGTTCAGAGGATGACTGTCACTTTTACAAAATAACTCATGACCTTAAATCCCGATCATTTGACAATGAACTACTCCAGATGAATAGATCTTCCTAGCAAAATAATTAAAAATTTTTGATTTAATTCTATTACCTTCTTAAAGGGAAGATCTTTAACATAATGTAACCCTTTACTGAGATCATTAACGATCATACTCTGCTGTAATCCCAGAATACTCTAGGAACGAAGGTTTAAGGATCTGCCCCTCACACAAAGGCCCCCAATAGCTCTGCTTTTATAGTTTTTTAGTCTCAAGTGTCAGGGGTGCATTCAGGTTGTTTTAATTAAAATGAAATCTGTTGCCTTATTTAAAACAAGCGTCTGGGGGAGGGCCTGAGGCTGGCTACACAATAAGGAAGACAGGAGACGCATAGCTATTTTCCCCTCGGCTGGTTTGCAGGCTGCGCCCCGGGCTCCAGATTAGAGCCCCCAGCTGGGGGCACCAACGTGGGCAAGTAGGCTCAGCTATGGAGCCTCCAGCTTTGGAGAAGCCAGAGATCCAGGGCCAGCAGCTTGGAGCCAAGAACCACCTCATCACAAACTCCAGTGGGCTGTACAAATAATTTCATTTTCTATGTGCACTGAGATGTGAAAAAGGCTAGGAAGTACTCTAGATACATGAAGGGGTTTTTGTTTTACAGTCATTGATGTAGGAGAATGGATTAACATCTCACACAGTTTCAATAAGAAGGATGAAGACCAAAAAGGGCAGTTAACACCTTCCTCCCCAGTTCTCAGGGCATTCCGGCCAAGCCTTTCACGGAGCCTGAGCTGTCCAGGGGCGTGCCCAGCGCACCTTGATGAGGCTCTCCAGGACAGACTTGCAGATGGCCTTCTTGTCCGTGTTGGCGAGCTCTCTCTTCTTGACCAGCACCCGATACCGGTTGAAGAAGTCATGGTAGGCCCACCTGGGGGGAAAGCAGAGGCACGTCAGGTGACATGTCCTGCCATGAGTGATCTCAGACAGCGCCCCGCGGGGTCAACGTTTCCAGCATAAAGCCATTCTCAGAGCAGCAAAAACCATTCTGGGGTGTTTTGTCCTTCCCTCATGCCCTCTGCGAGTTTCACTGTATAGGTGAATTATAAAGTTGTAACTGGAAGACTGAGGGAAAAAGAGTTTTGGAGGCACCTCTGGGAGGACCGACCAGAGGCAGAACCACTCACAGGGGGTTCTGCCCTGGGCACGTGGAGGTCCGCTCTGCTGCTGCTCAAGTAGGAGCCTTACCTGGAATGCAGCTTGGTTTTTATATGTTGGTTTTCTTCTTACAAAACTAATACTGCTCATCGTAAATATTTTTTTAATGCAGAAAAATATACATCAGCAAATAAAAAGAGGCCATATCCTAACCCCTAGAGACAATACTATGCACACATTTTGGTATAGTTTAGAAGGAACCATTTTCCTCCCCAAATAGATTTTGCTTATGATTTCTTCCCCCTGATCATTAGAGTAATGCAAGCCCACTGTAAAGAAAACATTCAGCGACTCACATAAACAAAATAAAAAACACTTATAATCCCACTACCTCTATAAGTAAGTGCTGTTTTGGTATGTTCTGGAAGAGAATATTTAAGAGGGCCTTAAGTTGATCCCTTGGCCTCTGAGGAGACCTCTACTTACACAAATGCAGTCTTTCAATGAGCAAATTTACTATTTTCTAAGCAGGGTCTGCCCTGTTTCTCCTGAAAATGACCTCAATTCATACAGATACTCTGAGATCCTTGCTTCGTGTCTTAGTTTTCAGGGGATGCTCACAACCTCCTCAGATAATCATATATTCTAATTCAGCACAATCCCACTCGAAGGAGCTTCAAATTTCCAGTCTAAATCCCTCTGAAGGTGAATTCAGCCCATCTATCCCAATCACTCTGTGTCCTCGGCAGAGGTGTTCACTCAGTCCCAGCCCGCCCCTCAGAGGCATCAGGAGATGCTACCTGCGCCCCGTCTTCAGGTACATATCCTGTCTGCGTCGCTCATTTGGAAATCACTCAGGTGCTGCCTTGAGATTGTGCATCTACCGTTTCCCACCACCTTGTGGCCTTGCTGAGCGACTGTCCAGTTACTCAGATAATCTCTGTCTTTCTAAAGCATTAACGGAGAGTCAATGGATTGCATCCTTTCTCCTGGAGCACGTGTGCCTTTAAAAAGGGTCCTTCAGAAATTTTATCCAAAGAAATGAGTACTGTGGAATATCAGATACCACTGGTGGGCGGTGGACACCTGATGGGCCTGGGAAGTCAGTTCTTTGGAGCTCCTCTCCCTGTGTCCACAATCGTGTGCCAGTGTGTCCTCGGGTTCCCCTTTCTCTCCCAGGCCACTCATTTCTACTTCCCGATGAGAAGGAAAACGAAGACTGAGCTCACTGTCTCTCCTCTGCATTTGTAGACACTTATCTTGGTTTGGTGGAAGATTTAACATAGCTGCGGGTCTCAGGGAGTAAGTGTAAGAGCAAATAAAAAAATGGCATTTTTCCTTCTTTCCCTCCTCTACATAAAATGGTTGGTTAGAGGTTGCGCCCTACCTTCTTTATTCATAACAGCTTTATTGAGATATAACTCACATACCGTAAAAATGTACCCTTTTAAAGCGTACAACCCAATAGATTTTAGTATATTTGCATAGCTGTGCAACCACCCCCAATATTGAGTTCCAGAACATTTTCATCACCCCCAAAAAGAAACCCCATACCCATTATCAGTCACCTCCCACTCTCCCCTCCTCCCAGACCCTGGTGACCACTAATCTACTTTCTGTCTCCCTGCCTCTTACCTTTTCAACTGGTTCTGTCACAAATGGGTTGGGCGCAAGGGAGACGACAGCACCTATTCTGCTCAGAGCTGGCCAGGTATTTACATGGCGCTGCTCAACAGGCTCACGACAGTGGATCCCCTTAGGAGGGAGGGCAGAGGGCACTTGGAGATCCCAAGGGTCAGAAAGCTAGAGCTGATAAGCTGCAAATCAGATGTGTCTTTTGTTTTTAATACATGCAAAACACTACTGAATTTTTCCCAGGCTCTTTCTGCCCTAGCCCCCAAGTTCTAAACATAGATCATTCTGCCTACTGGTACTTCCATGTAGGGTAAGATGGATTTGGGCAAGAATCAGATGGAATGATGCACACATAAAAAAGGCTTTGTAAAGTCTAAGTCTCCTTATCCCCCAGGCCCACCCATCAATATTGGCCCCTCGTAATGCAATCTTTTCTGCCCCCGGTGAGGTGTGGGCGTTCCCTTGAAGGCAGCTCAGCACTTTCCCTGTGACTTTCTGAGGGCACTTCCCACATTCTGCATTACGATTATTTGTGCACTCACTAGTCTTATTTCTCCCCATGAGTTTGCAATTTCTCTGGGGGGAATAATCAGAGTAGCATTTAGCTGGGTGAAAAACCTTAAATGCTTCTAATTTGAAAATCTCTTACCACTGACAGTTCCATAACTCAGGGAGGTTACAGGCTCAAGGAAATTAGGAGAATAGGGAGATGTGACTGCCAAGTCATCAAGGCCAGTACAGAACAAGTCGAGAGTAGAGAAATCTGCTCCGACACTGACCAGCAGTGTGACTTAGGCAACTCACAACCTGGATACCTCCCCTCCACGAGCCACAAAATGGAGAGAATATCACCCAGCTCATGAAGTCCCTCCCAGTGCTTTAGGAGCCAGTGAGTTCATGGATGTGGAGTGTCTGGAAGGCTACAATGCTTCCTAAAGATCTAAGTTACTCTCCCTTCCTGTCCAAGCCCCCTCCCCTTCTCTTACAAAGGCTTCCTCGCACACCTGCACCCAGGTGAAACCGATGAGGGGAGGATGCCTGCAGAAGGCAAACCATCCACTGAGAAGGGCTTGCGTAGGCACTCCCTCAGGAGGTACCAAAAGGGGTATGTGTCTGCTATGGGGTCTGGGCATGTACAAGTGTCCTGCACCAAAGGACCCAGAATCAAATGTGGATCCCCTTTTCCATGGACCTCTGTGCTCTTAGAGATAAACTCCTCATAGGAAAGGCTCCCTCATCTCTAAGGGGAAAATCTTCCAAGTGAAGATAAAGAGAATACGTAATTCTTTATCCAAAAGTGGAACTTAACAGGACTTCCTGATTTGGCAGGGATCTCTGAATGGAGGTTTTCTGCGACCACGTAAAAGTTAGGCAAGACCACTCATTAAGACCACAGGGTATCCAGGATTTCTCCTTGAGGTTATTCACCATGATGGAATCTCTCCCTCCCACAGCACTTGAACTATTCCTATTTCCATGTGGGACACAGAGCTTTCGGCCTTGTATTATAGATATTTTTTGTACACGTTAGCTTCTCTGCTAGACTCGAGACTTCTTTGGCCAGGGTCACCCCCTGATACGTTTTAAAATCTCCCAGCACCTATCATGACATGGTATCTTTACACACAGTCACTTATCACTCTTTAAAAAATTGCTATTTTCCTGACCAGTAATATGGTTGGAACTCCAGTGTTCAACCTTTTCTCTCTACCAGTGTTTCTCAAGGAGGGCACTATTGGCTTCGGGGTAGGACAATTCTTTAGTGTGTGGGACAGGACAGTTCCACACAATACAGGACACAGAGCATCTCTGGACCATTACCCCCCACACCATTCATCGAGATATCCAAAAATGCTCCTGAACATTTGAAAATATTTACTATAGAACATAGTTCTGGTTCAAGAAAGCTTCTTGAGAACAACTAACCATGACTGCCACCTGCCTCTACAACGTGAATCCACTGCTTCCTTCCTCACTCTTCCCATCCTCATCAGGTGGCCCTGGAAATGTCCTCTCCCACTTGCAGTATGGCTCTGTGGCTCGCTGGCTTGGAGGTGTTTTTTAAGCCAATTCTGGGCCTGGCTGCTCTTCTGTTCCATTTCATATTAACGGTGGGAGAAGAGCTCCCATCCCAAGTCTATTACTAGGCCCCAACCCTGTGCCATATGGAGTCGTAGCAAGCTCAAGGGTACAATCACACTCAGCCCTGCCTTTACTGCAGTCCTGGTCTTCCTTGATGTGGACTTGTGTGTCCGGGGCCTTGCTGAAGTCCTGGACTTCAATGTCATGTTTCCTCTGGAGTATAGGCCTACTTCACACTGCGTGTCTCTGACCTGCTGGGGAATAGGTGCCTCAATTTGGTAAAGTTGTCACAATTGGGTGTGTGGGAAAAACCCAGGACCTGTGATGGCTCCTGGTAAGAACAGGAAGATCACAGGCAGCAGGCAAAGTCGACAAAGGATGAGCCAGGGCAAGCACTCAGCTGAGCCCACCTGTCTGGAAAGATGCTTCCTTGCAACAAGCTCCTCAGGGCTCATGACAGTGTGTGGTAAATACAGCTGCTGTGAACGGTGAAGCAAATCCAGCAGGGTGATATTTTGGTTGACTGAGTTCCCATCTGGAGCCCAATACTGAATTTAACCATCTACATGTGGGAACATTCTGCAGAAGAACATGCCTGCCTGAGAGGCCCCCAATGGACCCGTGTGAACAGATGGGGCGGATCCGCCAAAGTGGTAGCACTTTGTGCTTCCCTTCTCTTGGGTAGCTTCTTTCACAAGGGGATTGGCTGGATTAGAGAAACTCTGAGAGTCCCTCTAGTAAGACCAGGGTATGAGGCTCTCAGTCACAATAATTACTATGATATCAGGTCACAAAGAAGAATCCCTGAAGATGGCATGTCAGGTTATCACAAGAGCCCCTAGAAAATGGTGAAGAATCCATCAGAGCTTTTCAGGTCAGGATTAGATGAGTCAACCTGTACTTTCAGATACCCCACTGCCCTGTGACATTCAACTTAGGTCAAAGATCCTGGTCATGCCAACATGGAATGTAAGGAGCATGCTTACCTTCTTCTAGGTCAAGAAACTTGCAGGAGCCTGTGAGCCCCAGAGGGGGCCTTGTCCTCTACAATGTCTCAAATAGGCCAACAGAAGTTTGTGGGCAGAGGTGTTTAGCCATGCTGTGATGCCCACTAACCAGGACCAACAGACTCTCTCTGGATATTGAGTTGTGGAAATAACCTTCACTATGGCCACCAAGCATCATACACCCCTTCCCTTGTTCTCCCTTTTGAAAAAAACAAACTAGCAGAGAAATAAACGATGTTGGATACGAGAGGTTTTCTTGGAACTGTATCAAGTAGGGACAAAACTTTCAAAGGGACACAGAGGCCAAAGTCAAGAGGAAAGAGGCACTTTCTCAAAGACTCACAAGTGCAGACATCCTTAATCCGTGGGAGTGTGTATGGTGGTTCCACCCCTTTCTAACTGTGAGGACTTAATCTGATCATTTAACTTTTATGGGATTTGTTTCATCATCTGTAAAATGGAGGTGATACCCCTTTATCTTGCTTACCTCAAGAGTCAATGGGATCTTTTCAACAAATGCTGCTGGGACAACTAGAATCTATACGCAAAAGAAGGAGGTTGGTCCTCGACTTCATATCATATACATAGATTAACTCAAAACAGATTCAAGACCTAAAACCACAAAACTCCTAGAAGATGACACAGGAGTAAATCTTTGTGACCTTGGATTAGGCAATGGTTTCTTAGATATGACATCTAATGCACAAAGGAAAAAAAGATATATTGGACTTTTTCTATATTAAAAGCTTTTATGCTCCAAAGGACACCATCAAGAAAGTGAAGACAGCCCACAGAATGGGAGAAAATGTTCACAAGTCATATATTTGTTAAGGATCTAGTATCTAGAATATATCAAGAACTCCTATAACTGAATACCAAAAAGACAAATCACCCAGTTAAAAAGCAGGCAAAGGATTTGAATACACATTTCTCCAAAGCAGATATACAAATGGCCAATAAACACATAAAAAGATGCTCAACTTCATTAACCATCAGGGAAATGCAAATCAAAATCACAATGGGATTCATTGTGATTCATACCTACTAGGATGGCTGTAATAAAAAGATGGGAACCCTTGCCCATTGCTGGTGAGAATGTAAAACAGCCACTGTGAAAAAACAGTTTGGCAGTTCCTCAAAAGGATCAACAGTGTTACCATGTGACCCAGTAATCCCACTCCTAGGTAAATACCCAAGAGAAATAAATGTCCACACAAAAATATGTACACAAGTGTTCATAGTGGCATTATTCATTACTTGCTAAAAAGTGGAAACAGCCCAAATGTCCATCTTGATGAATTGGATAAAATAAAATGGATAAAATAAAATGTAGTGCATCCTTACAATGAAATAGTATTCTATTTCAATAGAATATAAAGGAATATAAAGGAATAAAGAATATAAAGCAATATAAGTTCTGAGACATACTGCAACATGGATGAACCTTGAAAACATTATCCTAAGTGAAAGGAGCCAGACACAAAAGGCCACACATTATATGATTCCATCTATATGAAATATCCAGAATAAGCAAATCTATAGAAACAGAAAGTAGGTTAGTGCTGCTTGCCAGGGGCTGGGAGGAGGCAGTGACTACCAGTGGGTACAGGGTTTCTTTCTGGGGTGATAAAAATATTCTGAAATTAGTGGTGATAGTTGTACAACTCTGTGAACATAATGAAAACCACTGACTTGCATACCCTAAAAGGGCGAATTTTACAGCACACAAGTTATCTCTCAATAAAAAGCGTCAATGTGGTGAACAAATGAGATGAGGCTTTGTGGGTGGCCTTCATAAAGTAATACCCACACATAGGATTTGCATCATTATTTCAGCATTGATACTCATGGAGGAGCTCCTAGTGCAAAGGCAGCAGGGTGCTCATCCCATCACTCACCCCACCGTAGATACCCCACGTTTGCCTTTCCCTTTATCCCATACCTATGTCCTGTGCCTCCCAGGGGAACACAGGCTTAGCCCTAGAGGTGGCCCCAGGTCTAAAGGTTGCTAAGCTTTGCTGCAGGGGGAAGGAAATGTAATTCCTCCCCATTGGATCTGAGCTGGAGCCAAGACACAAAGTGAGGAGAGAGGAAAATCTAATCAGTCCCAGCACTGCCTGGCTGTGGTTCACCCAGTGGCCAACACTTGCCTCCAGGATAATGATCTTAAGGCAGGATGCATTTAAAAATCACTGGGAAACCTTGCCAAAAGGCAGATGTTCAGGGCACAGTCACAGATTCTGATGTAACAGGTCTGAGCTTCTGAAGTGTTAAGTGCTTCCACGTGCCCGTGATGCGCAGCCCTGGGTGAGAACCCGCGTCAGATCCAAAGAGCTGAGCACAGCTCTCAGGCAAAAGAGCCAGAACTAAAGGCTGTAAGATCCTGAGATAAAGAATTATTTCACCCAGAAATAAGTTCTTTGTTATTCTTTCTCTGTGGGATTAATTGCAAGGCAAGTAACTGTGTGTCTGTTGAAGTTTAATCATGATTAAATGGGAACGCGAACCAGGCAATTTCTCAAGCCTCCACCTAGTACTGCAATCCTACGCTATGTGTTCCATATAGGGGATGGAAATTGGGGAAGGAGTGGAAATCTCAGAAAGCACCACTGAGTTTTTCTGAAGTGAAGAAGATGAGATGAAGTGAATACTTATGACGGGTTTTTTTAATATATAAACATTGCATATTCAAGTAGTCCCACACACAGACTCTTTTTGGTTAAGCAGTATTGGCTTCACAATTCCTCCAGGACACAAAGCTGCTCTGAACCCCTGCAGAGGGAGACCGATGACTGCACAGGTGTAAGACACATGGAGGGGGAGCTGGGAGCTGGGTGATGCGTGGACGAGCTCCTCTTCCCGGACAGTGCATTTATCACAGTGCTTTATATACATGATAATGAACATATTTCTTAGCCACTGCAGCACATTTCAAATTGAATGATACATTTTCATTTTAAATCAGACTCACAGAGCGCCATAATTCTTAGAGAAGATAAAAATAGACAGGTATACTGAAGCCTGAGTCGGGGTGAGGGAGCACCAGAGAGGCTTGCAATTCTGCATTCATCCTTTCCGGCTTGGTGGACTTTGGGGGCACTGGGCATATATTAATTTCAGAACAGGGCTAAGAGTTGTGTGCCCAGGAATCAGTAGGCTGGATGCAGGAACTCAGCCTGAAATCCCCAGCTGAGAAGGGCTGCCCTCTGCTTGGGCTCCCGGGGAAGAGCCCTCTGGACCATTCATCACAAGTCCCTGCGATCCTGGACTATGTGTTTTCTTCTCTGCCATTTTCCTCTCTGTAAAGTGATATCAGCCCTCTGGCCATTTAAGTAGGAGAAATGCCGGAAAATGGTATAAATTCTAATTCCCCTCATTAAAGAAGTTTAATTAAATTGAAACCTCTATTAAATTGAAGTTTCCTTTGGAAACAGCTGTGCAAAGTCCTGTAGTTACTTGACAAGCTGATGCCAGTGACATCACTTTGCTGTGTTGAACCTCAGCAGCCAAGGAGGTGGATTCTTTTTTCAACAACCTCCAATCTGCTCGGGTCCCTCTGGTCCCATGAAGGTCTCTCCAAGTCAGATCAACAAAATAACCGCTCAACTCTACACTCTGAGGTGGCACACACGACACCTGTGTATTTCCTTCAAAAGCTAACATCTTGATGGGCACACAGTATCCATAAAACCTCACTTGCTTTATCTCTAGATACAGCAGACACACCAATCTCCCAGATGAAGCAGTGAGATAGCTTTTTTTTTTTTTTTAAATCTGTGAGGTCATTCCAAATAGTTACCCTGGCTGCCAGGTGCAGAAAGTTAGGCAATGTGCAAAGTCAGAGGATTACAGGTGTGGCAGCTCTGTCCCACAGCCCGTCCCCCTCACCACTCATCTTCCAAATACCATCCTAGGTGCTGTGGCTTGGCAGTGAGGAGACAGTGAAAGAGGATTAGGATCTAAAAAAAATAATATGGATGATTTAACTCCATCTCAACACTAACAAAAGTGCCATAGAACTGTGGTGCCTCTTTCCATAGTTAACATTTCAAATGGCAGTTTGGGGAGGGAATCCTCTCTTTGACCCTCTAGCAAAATCTGCTAAGAGAGCAAATGTAAGGAGGATACGGAAGGCAGTGTTCTGGATCTAAGCCCAAACATTTAAATCACAGCATTAAGTAACATTTTCTGTGACACCAGAAATATAGTCTTTCCTTCCTTCCTTACACTTTCCACAATACCTGCAATTACAAAAACAAAAGGTACAGATGCCCTTATAATTATCTGCTAGAAAGACGTCTGAAATAATTAGGGAGGCAGGGAAAGACAGGCATCAGCTGCCCCATAAGAGGCCTGCAAGTTTGTGGGCATCTTGACTTTGCTGGCAACTCTGATTGCAGCCAGGTGGAAGGACCAGTAGGAGAACCATTTTCCATATGGAAAGAATGCCTTCTCTTAGCTGCCAAGGAAGAGGTTGTCTGGATGACGCCAAAAGCACACCTGGCCTCCCAGCTTGTTACGACTGGAGGACTGAACACTAGGAATGGGGCCTGAGCTGGCAGTGAAAGCCTGCTCCCTGAGCACTGGATAGGAAAAGTGAGTTATCACCCCTTCTGTGCCCAGACATCACGCTGCTCTCTGGCTGGTGGTGTCCTCCCGCTGCCTCCCCACCAATCCGAATCCTCCTCACCCTTCAAGGCCCAACTCAACTCTCACCTCCTCTGTGAAACCATGGCTCGTCCCAAACTTGCACCTGATCATATGTTCTCTGATTATATCACTTCTCCTAGACTGTGAGCTCCTGGTGGGCAGAAGCCATGATTCACATCCTTAATTCCCTCACAGCAATGGGCACAGAGCTAGATGCTTGATACAAGATGAGACATGGAGCAGAAGGAAAGATTGGGAGGAGAGGAGGATACCATGACAGCAAGAAAACCTTCCCATTCTACATAATGCTCATGTGAGACCACAGAAGTAAATCCTCTCCCCTTCCTCTTCCACCTCCTAAAATAGATCGTTTTGTACTGCACCAGCAAAACCAGCAGGAGTAAGGGTGTCACACACTGTCACTCTGATTTCACACTGAGGCTGAGTAAGCTCGATTGGTGACTCAGAGGTGGTAGAGTTGTGCAGGGACTTCTCCTGAAGTGTGGTCTATAGTTAACCAGCTCGGACTCACAGACCTAGAGCCTTTCCTTGACACTTGCCAAAGAAAGATTCACACCCTCTATAAGTCAGTTGTCTTATCATTAAACAATTCATTCTGTTGGAAAGTTCTTGGTGATACACTGAGATGGGTCCCCAAGGTTCCACCTGCCTTAGAAAATCTCATTGTCACATGCTTCCCTTGTTTCTTCTCCCTGGCTTGACATGGTCCCAATGTTCATGCCTCCCACCTGACAAGCCCACCATAGCACCGACTGCATGTTTTACACAAAGATGAGCACCTGGGTTTCTCTGCTCACTTCCAGGTCTCTGCACCATCAGGCACAGGTATGGCTGTGAGGACCCAGGATCCCCAAGTTTCTTGCACAACGACCCTAAACAGTTTAACCTGGGACATGTTAGCTCCAGTCTGTTTTGAAAGACTTCAGATAATTTTTAGACTGACCTTTTCAATTGCTTGGAGAGTTTTGGGAATTTCAGAATGCTCTTTTGGGGTGATCACATGTCAGGATTTCACAAAAACAAAGCTAGAAATTTCTGGTATAGATATGTTCTACCCAGATAATTATGCCCATAAGGATGCAACTCCTTGCTCATATCTGGATGAGTAATAAACATTTTATTAAATGCTTAAGTGCCCAGCACTGTGCTGAGGAATTTAGATGCGTTACCTCATTCATGCAACCACCTATGAAGTAAGTACAATCATTCTACTTAAAGATAAGGTAACCCAGGCTGAGAGAGATGGATTTACTCACCTGGGATAGCCCAGCCAAGCAGTATGGGAGCTGACTCTGGAATCCAGGCCTGACTCCAAAGCCCAGGGTTCAACCACCAGGCCCCTTTAGCTCTAGCCCAGGCCACAGTTCTTCAGTCTAGACTTTTACTTACAAGCTGACGAGAGCAGGGAGCAGTTTCACACCAGGCCCCGGGCCCAGCCCTGGGGTGGGGGACAGTCTCATAGGACCCCACCCTACACCTTACTTCTCTGATAAACCTCTGTTTGGATGGCAACACTTCACTGACGTGAGCAGTAAGATGCTTGGCAACAACCACCTGGGGGGCAGGGGAAGGATGGTTCTAGTTCCAACTCAGCCACCAACCAGCTGGTGACCTTGATCAGCTCCCTTCCTTCTCTGGACCTCATTTTACATCATGACACACCCATACCTATATATTAAACCCCAGTCAGGTCGTGCCACAATGCCCTTTCTACCACAATTGCCATCTTATATTTTCAAGTTATTTTATTAAAAAAACAAGATGTTGGTCACAACCCATAATTGATTTCTTGACCCACTAACGGGTTGCGAAGCAGTTTTGAGAAACACTGGACTAAAGATGGTGGACTCAAGAAAGCTTTCCGGGAGCCCAGCAGATAGAAAAGTCAGGAGTAGGAGTGGAGCCCGGCTGCCTGTGGATCATCGTTTGAAAATCAGTGACTCGGCAGCTCCTTAAGGTCTCTGTCAAGTTCTTAAATTGAATGAACTGAGCCTGATCTGAACCGTGTGCTTGGAGCAGTCACTGAAAGGTAATCTAATTGGCCAGACTACGGTACTTTGAACTCAAAACTGAACTACTATGCCCGTGGCCCGAGCCCCATTCCCTTAATCAAAAGGCTGAGGCTAGACACTGTAGGGCAGACGGAGAAGGAACGCAGAGCCTTCATCTAAGAAGGATCAGCAGGGCCCACCTCATTAATAGTGGAGCTGTCAGCTATTTGTGTTCAGACTCTAAGGTCAAACACTGAGATGGAGCCTCAGGACACTCCGTCTTTCTTCTAAGCAGGGAGCGACATGGTGGAAAAGAAAATAATAAGAGCCTTCAATCCTGGCTAGAGCAGATCAATCTGAACAATGCTGGAACTTGCTGGGTTTTGAAAAGCTGCTTGGATGTTGAGGATTGGTGACAGTTTTTGTACTTTCCAGGTCAAATGCAAGTTCCTAATTCCATCAGCAACTTCCTCCCCAGGCCTAACATTTGGGAACTGTTGATGGTTAAATTGTTTCTGGGTAATTACCACTGCATTCGAAAGGGTTGCTCAACTGCAGCGGGAAAGTGCCAGGTGGAGAGACGGCAGGGAGGAGTGGAGAGGCACTGCATCTCCTCCGCCTCGTTTCTGGGTCCCTCCACTTCCTGACACATACGGGACTTCTTCAGACAGGGGCTCCCTGACTGCTCTGCTCAGCTCCAATTCATGGCAGATGTCTGGCCTGTGTGACACCGGAATGCAGTATGACTTCATGAGAGCTAGTTGGTCGCCATCCACCCGCCACTCCTACTTCAGGCAAGTGTCCAGAGGAGATCCACAGTCTTAGCACAGCTTCAGCAGACACTGGGGTGGCTCAGTGGCTTATCCACAATGCAAGTTAGATCACAATAGCTGTCTTTTAACTTCAAGAAACTGTATTTTCCATCACAGATTTCATTCCGTATTAAGAAGTAAAGGGGTGCATTGATAGATGAATAGGTAAATAAAATGTGGTATACACATCCCATGGAATATTATTCAGCCTTAAAAAGGAAGGAAATTCTGACACACGCCACAATATGGATGAAACTTGAGGACATTATTCTACGTGAAATAAGCCAGACACAGAAAGACAACTACTGTATGATTCCACTCATATGAAGTAGCAGAGTCGTCAAACTTACAGAGACAGAAAGTAGAATGGCGGTTGTCAGGGGCTGGAGGTGGAAGGAATGGGGAGTAGTGTTTAATGGATACAGAGTTTCAGTTTTGCAAGATGAAAAGAGTTCTGGAGATGGATGATGGTGCTGGTTGCACAATGATATGAATGTACTTAATACCACCAAACTGTACTTAAAAATAATTAAATGGTAAATATCATGTTATGTGTTATTTTATTACAATAAAAAAGTGAAAAAAAAAATAAAGGTAAAGGGGATGAGGCAGGCGTTAAGCAAAGGAGAAATCCCTTTTATAACTCTAGCTAGCTCATCACCCACACCAATGCCAATTTGAAATTTGAAAAGCTGCCCCAGAGGATGTCACTGCTGACTCCCATACTTCTCAGACCAAACTGAAATCCTTATATCCGTCAGCATCCTCCCTGGGCCCTCAGTGTTGGGAACTTTTTTGGAGGATCTGCTCTGGCTGACAGCACGTAAGAGGGTTCCCCGGGGAGCCAGACTCCGGCTGCTGCAGGAGGGCATGGCTGGTGGGCACGTTACCTGGATGGGTAGCCGGCTGCACTGATTCGGATCGTCTCCAGCACCCCGCATGCTCTGAGCTGCTGCACTGCTCTCTTTGGGTCAAAGCTGCAAAACAACAAGACATGCAATGAGTGGCCATGCTGGCAAAGAAACAGCAGGAGAGAGGGAGGGATGACCTCTTCCTGCACCGAGGTACAGACCATCATGCACCCTTGAGCTCAAGGTCAGGGGCCAAGCACAGACTAAAAGACACTGATTGGCAGGCAGACGAGCCATTTCAGCATCTCCGTTCTGTGCACATTCTTATTGTCACCTGGATACTCCTCCTCTTTGCCTACCTGAACTCTGCCCACCCTCCAAGACTCTGCCTCCCCTCCAGAGCCTTCCTTTATTATTTCCATTCACAGGGGCATCTGTCTTAATTCAATGGCCAAATCATATACACTTGGCACTACCAGCATTATATGGCTCAGGAGTTAAAGAGGTGAGTTTCATGCCAGGCAGACCTGGGTTTGAATTGTGACGTGGTCACTTACCAGCTGCATGTGTAATTTGGGGAAGTAACATAACCTCCTTGGGCCTCAGTATCTTCATCTACAAAATAGGGATAATAATAGGATTCCTTTTATAGGGTTAGTGTGAAGATTAAATGTAATGGCCCGTGAGAGCAGTTAGAACAGCATCTGGCACAACATAAGGGCACACGTATTATTAACTATTATCATGATAGCTGCCCAGTTAAGAATCACATAGACGAAGAACTTGATCTTCCCGTCTTTAGAGATATGAGCCACGTCTTCAACAACTCACATGCCCTAAAATTCTAAGTTTAGTGCAGGATTTATTTAAACACATATATTGAGTAGGACACTGTAGAATAAAAAGGCAGACATGCTCCAGGCCTCTGAGAGTATCCACACTTGCAGAGTTGAAAAGTGTACAGAAGTTGTGTACTACAAGGCAGTATATGATCAATGTGGTAAAAGAGCTGAAAGAAACTGGAGGGAAAGATGTTGGGTTGGCTGGGGTAAACAGGGAGTCTTCATGGAGAAAGAACTATGCTGAAGTAGAATTAATCACTATTTATAATTTGCTAAGACTATTGCTCCACTCCATGAGAAGAGATGAGGAATAAATGCTCCCTTTCTTTCTGACTGTTCTGCAGCTCATCTAAAGCCAAGGGCCAATGCCTCTTTCGCTTCTCCCCCTCCGGGAAGTTGGAGGGCAGGGGTGAGGCCCACCTGGCTCAGTCCCGGATCCTGGGGATTACACTGGCTCCAGCACACACCTTGGCCAGAGAGTCAGGGAGCCTGCTTGCCCTGCTGGATAAATGCAGATGGCGGCTTCTTTATCTCTAGGACACAAAATGGGCCACTGGGCAACCTCTCACCACACTTGTCTGCCACCCTCCCTGACAACACCCTCTCAGGTGTCCTTTTCCCAGCAGCTGGGCCCATTCAGGATTCTGGAACTCCGCAGGAAGGATCTGGCCTGGGTCCTGCCACCCTTGATTCATCTCTTCCCATCGGAGACTCGCTCTCTGTCCTCCCATCTCTCTGTAAGACTGTCCAGCCCCTAGTCCTCGTGGCTCTCTTATGCCGAGTTGCACCTGGGCCAGGGACCCACAAGTCCATGGAGGCAGATGGTACCCTGGGTCAGCAGGCACGTGGCAGTGGGGAAGCAGCGGGCATGTTCCAAGTGACTGAAGACCATGAGCTGACTGCACTCCATGTCAGTCCTGGGGCCTGGCATCCCAGGAGACACCCACGTTCTCCAGGCCTGTGCTCACTTTGACTTCCTCACGTCTCCCTGTTGCCTGCCCAAGTCCTGCCTTCTTTGGACACCCAGCTCCTCCATAAAGTCTTCCCAGTTACTCCAGCCCCAAGGCACCCATGGCACTTGGAGCATGTGAGGCACAACTGAACACTGAATCCTGCAGGGTCCTGAACAACACGGTTACTTCAGAGGAGTTAAGGTCATCTTTCTAAGTAGAGAAAAAGCTCCTTAAGGTCTTACAGGATGAGAGGAAACAGAAGGAAGCACACGTTTCCTTTTGAGACTTTGCTGTGGCCGCAGCCTTTCACTAGGCCATCCCCTTTGTCACTGTTCTGAGGCCTCCCAGGATGCAGCTCAGTTCTGGGATCCGAGGAGGACCTTAATAACATGGGGTGGTAGGGATCAGTCTCATAAGAAGCTCCATGGGACATGACGGCTGCTTATGAGCTCAAATGATCCAAGGAGCCTTCAGGAGGCAGGCTCTGCTGTTCACGGGCTCCTCTCCTCTCACCTCTAAAGTGGTCGGTTGGGCCCTGAGTTATGAATGCACAGTCAATGTGCTCAGCTTTGGGAAAGGTTTTCCGTGGACTGCAGGCCTCTCCCTCGAGGTGCTCTGCACCTGACAGCAGCAGCCGTGTTCTCCAGGCTGGCCGTCGGCTTCTTTCCTCTGTTTGGCACGACCACAGGGTCAAATTCAATGCACTGCACACAGTGGGGATCGGCAGCATGCTTAGCGAGCATCTGTGACTTCTAGCCCCTTGAGGGCTGTGGGTCTAGCTAGGGTCCCTACTTCCTCCAGGACCAATCGCTGCTTCCTTGGTGGAAAAATGAACTGATTCTCCCAAGATGCCCTTCCCTCCTTAAAAGGACTATTACTCTTCCTGGCACGCCCGTCTCTCCCTGCTCTGGTAGGCCTGTATCATGTCTATGACCACTGGGCATCCTAGTTCTGCACTGGGCCCTGTCTAATGGCTGGAAAGTGGCTTGCTGAGTGTAAGTCCCCCGACTCCCACGCAGCCTAGTGTAAGTTCTCTGGGCGGAGGCAATGCCTCCGCCTTCTCGTGGAACCTGCACACACCAAGCTGGTCCCATGGAAGGCATTTTGCAAATAATTGTTGAACTCAGCTTTAACATTCTTTCTGGCTTCTTGATGACCTCAACAAAATCACTTCCTTCCTCACACGTTCTCTTTCACCATGGGAGTCGGGGGGAATGAGCAAGGGTGCAGTGGAGAAGTTGGTCTGGCCTTAGCTCTGCCACTAACAGCTAGTATCGCTTTGGGCAAAACACAATCTCTCTGTGACCCATTTTCCTCATTCATTCAACGGGAGCTGAGAATATCTGTCCAACTATAATTCACTGGTTTGTTGTAATGATCAAGTGATGTAAAAGAGAGGCACGCTATTAGAAAAAAACAGAAAGACACTATACAAAGAAGATATTGCCATCATCTTTCTCTGTTCACACATCCCCAGGGGACATGTGAAGCCAGCCAGCCTTCTGTATTTTAATCTTATCTCCTCAATAGTAAAAACTCACTGTCAAATGCATCTCTCAGTCTGCCTCCCTGCATTTGTTATCAGATGGCTGGAAGTGAAAATCAGCCCTTCTACCTATTAAATTTTGGAGGACTATGGTGCGGACAAGCAACACCTAAGTCTGGACTGAAAAACTACCAAAGATATACAGGGTCAAACTGCTGAAATCCAGGTCTATACTTCCCCTCCCAATAAAATGCAGGCTCAGCAGAGCCGGGAACCGGCTGGATGCAGAGAGAGAATCCCATGGTATTAGAACTGGGCTCCGTCTCAGCAGTCACAAGCCACTTAATTGATTTTTGCACAGGCTGCGAGCTCCCCACCTGCTTCTTCGGGCTCTGTGGCATTCTGCAGTTTCACTTCGGGGCCCTGAGACTCTCAGGATGGCTCGCTTCTGAGACCAGTGGACTGGCCTGCTGGAGACCTGGCCAGTTCCTCTGACAAGCCATCCCAGATTATCACAGGTGGCCCCAGGCCACCTCCTCCCTAGACACTTAATCGCCTCTCACCTCTCTGCTCCCGCAGCACTTTTACAGACCCACTGACAGTCACTTCTATGTTGTCATCAGTTATTTGCGACTGGCAACTCTTTAAGGAACCTTATTCATTGTCATTCCATCTGTTCTGGCCTAGTGCCCAGTGAGTAGTGGATATGATAGATGGTTTCTGAATAAAGGAAAAAGCAGAGGGAAAAAGACTTTTATACAAGAGATGCCATCAAAGCATTTAGTGTAGGACAGTGGCTCTCCACTGGGGGTGATTTTGTCCTTCAAGGAACATTGGGCAATGTCTTAAAACATTTTTAGTTGTCACAACAGTGGGGATGCTACTAGCATCTGGTGGATAGAGGCCAGGGATGCTGCTAAGCTTCCTACAGTGCATAGGACAGCCCCACAACAAAGAAGTACCTGGCCCAAAACATCAAGAGTCCTGAGGGGGAGAAAGCCCAGTTGTAGGAGAAGGGAGGAAAGATATAGCACTTCCCTTTAGAACGTCAACATTATATATTTTAATCATATAAATTTTTATACTTCTCCCAAATAATCCCCATTCATTATCTCCTTGAATTCTTCCATCAGGATAATTAGTTTTTAACCACAATTAACAGATGAAGAAATAAGACAATGAGGATAAAGGACTAGCTTGTGGTTAGCCAATCAGTAGCAGAGCCTGGACTAGAATCCAGGTTTTCTGTTTTGGTTCAGTATTCTCCCTACTTTCTTCATTGGGAGGAAGATTTTGGTCCTGAAGGCAAAGGAGGGTCTTAGAAAAACGCAATATTAGGACTAGAAAGTCCCTTTGAAAGTCGCCAGCGTCTCCTCTCATTTGGGAGGGGAGACCCGGCAAGAGAACCCGGCACACGGTAGGCACCAGGTTCTGATGAACGAACTGCCCAAGGTCACAGCTGGCTGGCGGCAGAGCTGGTACCCAACCCCCGACTCTCCTCTCCTGGGCCCGCACCTCGCTCCTGCCCTTCACACATAATCTAAGTCTTTCACACATCTGCTTTTTGAACAGCCTCTTTTCTTCTGGAGGCAGCTGGTAAACAGATGCCACACAGGGGGAATTCCTAAGCATGTCTCAGAGACTGGAAGGAAGAGAAACGACTGAATAATTAGCATGCTTCAGAAGGCTGATTCAATATTGTCTTCCTAACCTTTTCCAGCACAAGGCCCATCTGAGTGGAAGTCAAGCTTTATTAAATGATAGGAACTGGAGAGACCAGTTCAGATATTCACTCTGAGAGTCACAGTTGCCAAAATAAATTATTTCACAGAAAGAAATTATGCCAGGACCAAAAAGGAAATTGGAAAGATGGAAAGTGCTTAAAAAATTTAAAAATATAACTCCTCTGGCCAGAAGGAATGGCATGTGTGGGGGCTCAGGGTATTGGAAGAAAATGCTGCAGAGGTAAGTGGCAGACTGTTCTGAAGGTTTAGGGCAGTATTCCAGGAAAGAAATGAAGCGAGTTTACAATAGGGTGACAGCAGAAGGAAGAGAAAAGGGAGACTAGTGTGAGAAATTTTCAAGTAGACTCCATGGGACTTGACAATGATTGGACGCTGGGGAGTAAGGGAGAAGGAAGAATCAAGGGTTACGTTGTCCAATATGGTAGCCACTAGCCACCTATGTGTATTTGAATGTAAGTAGAGTGAAATTAAGAACTCAGTTCCTTAATAACAGTAGCCACATTCCAAGCACTCATCAGCCACATGTGAGTCATGGCTACCACATTGGACAATGCAGATTATAAAACAATTCCATCATCACAGAAAGTTCTATTGGACAGCACTGGTCCAGAGTGATTCTCAGGTTTCTGGTTTGGAAGATCATATTTGATGGGTGGATGAGATGTCAGGGAATGGTTATGCCGTTTACTACAAGAGAGACCAAACAAAGAGGAACGATTTTTTTGGAGGAAAAAGATGAGGAGTCTGATTTCAGACATGTTGAATGTGAGCTGGCCAATGAAGCTGCAGTAGGAATGCAGAAATACTGGTCTGGAATTCGGTAGAAACCAGAGATGGACAAGACACTGAAGAGTCACTATTATATAGATTTGGGTAAGGTTAACCATGTGAGCATGGATAGAATTAGAAGAAAATTTTCACGGTAAGAGTAGTGGCAGAATTTGGATCAGAGTAGGCTGAGGAGTGAGGGGAAGGTAAACTAGTGTGGATAACTCTTGATGTCAGCAGGAGAAAGTATGTGAGAAGTAGGACCATCTGTGTATCTTATCACTTGACATGGCATTTGAGGTCCATCATCCTCAATGCAAGAAGCTTTCCCTGACCACTCCAATGATCCTTCTGTCTCTGAATTAAACATTCACTGTGAGACCCACTCATGCCTGCATTTAATGGCACACTTTTATGTGGTTCTCTATTTGTTTCAAGTGTGCACATTCCTCAACACCACTGTAATCAACATGGGATGGGGAACTGGATCTTCTCATCTTCTTGAGTCCTCTGGATGGCAGACAGGTGGAACTTGGGAAACGTCTGTAGGCCTGTATTCAGTGTATAAACCATGTGAGGAGTGTAAGATCAATTGTTCATCATGCTGAAGACCGCAGACCCCTGTGAGGCTGTGCCTGTCCCTGTTCCCCCTGAACTTCTAAAGAAACACAAAGAGGCTGGGCTTGACCCGCCCAACTCCAGCAGAGGAGCGTGGCTAACACTTGCACAGGCACTTACTGGAAAGGGAGCTTCTCATCATTTGGTTTGATGCAGCGGACGTAGTGTGGCGTCGTGGCGTTCAGGGTCTCCATGAGCAGATGCAGGGAGGTGCGGAACTGGGGGGACAAAAGTCAGTGCCTCGTTACTTTAAACGAAATTTAAAATTTCGTGGATGTATAACAAACCTAAAGAAATGGCCACAGACTGGTGGTGGCAGCTGTTGTTACTATTATTGTTTTGATTATTATTGCTAATCCAGAAGGATGGAAAGAAATTCAGGGACCTGGGGTCACATTCTAGCTCTGACACTTCTACCCTGCTGGATGACCAAAATCAAGTCCCTCCCATATTCTGGCCTCAGGGCTCCTCAAACCAAATGGGAAGAGACCACCCCTTAACGTGTTGAACTCAGTGTTGTGGCTCAAATGAGATGAAAGGCAAACAAGTGCTAGGAGATAGCAGAAAGATAAGCACTGTGACTGGAGCCTGTTCTTCCTGAACCTGAGGGCCTGGAGCCTTGACACCCAGTGCCCGGCATCCTGGAAATTATTACACTAATATGAAATGCCCCGAATAGGCAAATCCACACAGATAGAAAGGTTAGTGGTTGCCAGGGACTTGGCAGACACACTCTTCTCTTGGGAGACACACTGGACATAAATCCCATGAAGACCCCACAGCAGGAGAAGTTGTTTTTCAGTTTTCGGGTCCCCAGGCTTATTTAACCCTCCTCTCCACCCTGCAGACTTCTAGACCCTCTTGCCTCTCCCACAAGGTGACTGTGGTCCTGTAACGTGGTCCTACCACAGGGATTAAATGCACTGTTTGGGGCTATAGTCACCCCCTTTCTCTCTCCTGTCAGTTCCCTCTGCAGAAGGTTTCAGAGCTTCCTTCTTCAAAGGGCACAGAAAGATTGAGCTAGGTGGCCGAGGCTGCAGATGCTGAGGTGACCTTGGCCTCCCTCTGACTCTGCAGCCATCCTTCACCTACAGAGAGGCCAGCCCTGCCACATGTGCCATGGCCCACAGCTTCCTGCCATGAGGCCTGGGGCTGACCTGGTGGCCCACAGTTTTCTTGTGCTCCTTGTTGGAGGCTTTCAGGGGGGGTCTGGAGGAACGAATGTTGATCTTTGAAGATGAGCTCTTCCCGGATGTGGAGGAGGCAGGAACAGAGTCCTTGTCATCATGAAACAAGTCAGCCACTAGTGGGAACTAGAAAGAAACACAGAAAGAGTAATGAAAACAAGATCTCTTACACTTCGTATTGCTTAAACTTTTTCAAAGTAGCTTCCCAACATATACCTAAGAGAATTAAAAACACGTCCACACAAAAACTTGTATGCCAATGACCATAGTCACATTATTCATAATAGCCACAAAGTGGAAACAACTCAAATGTCCATTAACTGAAAAATGAATGAACAGAATATGGTATAACTGAAAAATGAATGAACAGAATATGGTATATCCATACAATGGAATATTACTCAACAACATAAAGGACTGAAGACCTCATACATGCTACAACGTAGATGAACCTTGGAAACGTGCCAAATGAAAGAAGCCAGACATGAAAGATCATAGTGTGAGATTCCATTTATGTGAAATGTCCAGGGAACAGAAAGTAGCTCAGTGGTTGCCAGGGGCTGGGGGAAGGGGAAAGTGGAGGGACTGCTAATGGGTATAGAGCTTCTTTTTGGAGTAATGAAAATATTCTGGAGTGGTGATGGTTGCATAACTTGGTGAATATACTAAAACCACTGAATCGTACACTTTAAAAGGGTGAATTTTTACTCACCCTTATAAGAATTATATCTCAGTTTAAAGGAAGGAAGGAAAAAGGTAACTTTCCCAGACAATCTTACTGAACCTTCACCTACAAAGATGGGTAAAACTTCATTTCCTTGTGGTGTGGTAGAAGGTAGTTATAATCTAATAGAACTACGTTTCAATTTTTCCATACTTCCTATTATTAGATCTTGTAAAGTTCTTTAACTTCCCTGAGCCTTAATTTCTTCACCAGAAGAATGGGGATATACCGGTTATATGGGGCTGTTATGAGACTAAGATAACCCCTCTGTGTTAATGCTTCATGAAGATCAGGCCATGCACGAGGTGTTGGTGGTACAGCGAGTCCCAACCCTCAAGACGCTCAGTCCTGCCAGCATCCCTTGGGGACGTCAACGCTGGGCTAGATTAAAATGTTGTAAGCCCTCCACCACACACCTGCCAGTGGGGAGGGAACAAAACGAGCATACGGGCCCCACTCACCTACCCTGAGCCACTTCCAATCCCAGCAGAAAGCAGGCTAAAACGCTAGTGTCTCCCGGCTCTGCTCCTTCTAACCCTCCCGCACTTTTCTTCCTTTAACCCCCATTAAAACAAGTGTCTCCCCACCTCCTACCACCATGTCTGAATGCCCTAGTCTACCTTTCCAAGGGCTCCACACTTGGATCCCACTCCTCCTCTCAGATAATACCTCTAAAGTAATGAAGGTGGTCACTTTGCTGTCCCACAAACCACTAGGCTTATCATTCCCACCTCCACACCATTCCTCACTGTGTTATTCTTACCTGAAACACCCCACCCCTTCTTGTCTCTGCTCATCCCAAGAGGCCCGTCTCTCAGGGTCCACCCTGCGTCCTCCACAACCCTTTCCCAGGTCACTCCACCCACTCACATCTGTCTCTACAGGCTCAGCCTGTAGCAGCCGGGTACCAGCTGAGGTCTGTGCTGGGCCCTGAGCTCTATGCTTGCTGATTCTACAGCCTCCCAGCCTTCCCCCTGGACAGAGGATAAGGGCCAAGGAGAGGATTAAAGAAGACAGTCCATGTAAGATAGAGAAGAGTACCCAGCATATAACAAGCACTCAAACATTATCCAGTTCTATTATTTTTATTAGGGGGTATATAAATGAAAAATGTCTAAACTGGAAAAGTACAGATGCCCGAGAAAGTTATATTTTTGAGCTGAAGAAGAAACTCAGAATCAGAGCATTTTAGATCTGGAAAAACTATCAAGATCAACTCTTTAGGTGGCAGGTGAGGAAAGAGGAGCTCAGGGAGAAGGGACCTACCAGAATCCTGCTTCAACTTCCATTCACCCAGCAACAGGCATGGTGGCCAGTATGGCTCACCCAGGGCTGCTGGTTAATGGCTGAGCCAGGGCTAGAACCCTGGCCTCTGGATGACCAGGTCAGAGCTTATTTCAATACACAAAGGTACCTTGGTCATTTACACCAGCAATATCAAGAAAGTGGAAATAAAAATGGGTTTAAGACATAGTCTTTAATTCTGAGGTATCTGCATAGTATCCTCTTTATTGGAGGCTTTCCTGGGTAGGGGGCTGCCTAGTGGACCCAATGTCGATCTTTGAAGGTGATCCATTCCCAGATGTGATGGTGGCAGGAACAGAGTCCTTGTCATCATGAAAGGAGGAAAATTAAATACATAAAGGGGCACTTCATGAAACATTCCTCCAGCTGACAAAATCCTCTGAAATTCACAGCAGGAGACTTATGCTAAAGAAAGCTCAAGGTGCAACATCACCTTCATGCAAGGCTACAGGTCCTAAGTGGCGGCGACGGTCGGCTTATGGTCTGATACTGTTCTGCATTTCACTTTCTAGATCTTCCACAAGTTCAGTCCCAGTTTAATCGAGTGTTTCCTGAGCACCATACCAGCTTGGGAAGTAAAGGAATCATATAAAGGAGAGGTCCGAAATCCACAAAATAATTCAATGGCATACTCTATCAGTACTTCACATCAGTATTTCAGGGATATTCAAAAAGTCCTAGAAACACATCAACATTAGGCAACACATACGGGCTTTTTCACATTACCATCTGTGGTAGGCCCTGGCTAACCTCCTGCAATCAGAGATGCCTGACAGCACGTAGTCATGATGTAACCACAAACGTGCTATCTCCAATTCAGTACATTACAAAGTCCACAGAGGAGGAGCGAGATGGAGCTAGTGGCACCATAAAACTGTTCCAGAACCTGGATGTTAGATCCAGGTGACTTGGTTTACTCAAAGGCGGTACCTCATTAGGTAATACGCTTGAGTTGCAGGGTGATGTGACTCGGGGTATAAAACACGTGGTGACCATCCCATCTCCTCGGGGCCTTTTGCCACTTGACCTCCCCCAGGATACACAGAGGACTGTTGGCAGTAATGTGAGGCGTCTTTCCGTGAGAAACTAGGGAGATGCAGATGTGTGGCTCACCGAGCATCCCTCAGTTTGGGGACCTCTGATATTCTTTACATATTAAGGTAACTTGCATGAATTTCATAGATCAAAGCACTCATTTTCACCAAGGCTTATGCCCGGTCCTGAGTAAGAACACTTTACAATCAAAGAGGAGTGGAGCGAGTGTGCTCACCCCCACATACAAGGTTATGATGGCTAATGCTCAAAACTTGCACTGCATGCTGGTTGAAATTATGGGTGTATCTTCTATACTAAGTATTTTACACTAAAACAGAAGATACAAACAACTTATTTCCTCCTACCTCACACTCTGAGGTATTATCAGTTGACATCTTTTTAGGAGTTCAATTTTAGAGTCAAAAGTAATTCTACACCACAAGTTAGTATTTTGTTTTACACTACACATTAGCTAGCCATATGGGTTATAAAGCAGTTAAATAACCGTGTATGTGTGCACATGTGCTGTACCGCTCTTCCCTTGCACTCTTCATTTTTCACAGACACACCAGCCATCAGAAGCACCTGACTTCCGGGGCCGGTCCCGTGGCTTAGTAGTTAAGTGTGCGTGCTCCATTGCTGGCGGCCCGGGTTCACATCCCGGGTGCGCACCGACGCACCGCTTGTCCGGCCATGCTGAGGCCGCATCCCACATGCAGCAACTAGAAGGATGTGCAACTATGACATACAACTATCTACTGGGGCTTTGGGGAGAAAAAGGGAAAAAAAAGGAGGAGGACTGGCAACAGATGTTAGCTCAGGGCCGGTCTTCCTCAGCAAAAAGAGGAGGATTGGCACGGATGTTAGCTCAGGGCTGATCTTCCTCACAAAAAAAAAAAAAAGAAAGAAGAAGCACCACCTGACTTCCAATTTCTACCACAGTGATCTACATGCAAATAAAAGTTGTGGTTCTTGAGCTCCCTGGTCTGGGTTTTAAGTTCAGTCTAAAAGCACCAGTTAATGACCTTAGGGCCAATGAACATCTCTGGTAAGTGGCTCAAGCCCCTCCTCACTGCTGTCTGTTCTGTGGCTGGAATGGGCTGGTGACACGATGAGAACACCAGGGAAAGCTACCATATTCCCAAGGGAAGCAGCCCCCGGATCCCTGCCACAGGGCCTTCCTGTCACGCAGGTGGCTTGGAGAGTGACCCCAATGAGATCACTGAGGATGTCTCCCAGCTTCAGCTGCCAGCAGGTGACAATTCTGTTCCTATATCCAGCATCTTTGAAATGAATCCTCTTCCTCCTCTTCTCTCCACGTGGTATTTCAAAGTCATAAATATTGTCTTTTTAGAGGGGACAGTAATTAGGCTGTCAGAGGAACAAGAAGACTCAGATATAATTTTAAAAATCTGTGGCTAAAATTTACATGTGCCAACGTCATAAAACTGATACTTTTATTAGGTTCAATTCCATGTGCTTTCAAAGAGAAAGTAAATATTAGGCCACTGAATGTCAAGAAACTAGATTGATTGGTTCATTTTTTCCTTCACTCAACAGTGCTTATTGACTGCCAAGTACATAACAAAGACCATGCTGTGGCTGGGAGCACAGAAGTGAACAAAAACAAGCATAGCCTCTGACACACCATGGAGTTCGTGGTCTAGCGTGGAAGGTGAACTCTAATCAATTAACTCCTCAATTAAAAGCATAATGACAAGAAGATGAGCATTCTAAAGGAAATGAACAACAGAAAGACATGACTGAATCAGGGGCCTGGGTGGTTGGGAAATCAGGAAAGGATTCTCCTAGGAAGGGGTGTTTGAGCTGGTGGGTTATTTGAGGGATAGGAAAGCATGTTATGGGGTGGCAGTAACTGCACCTTCAGAGAACTAATAAAAAGCCAGTGCAGCTACAGTATACACAGTGAGGGGGAAGCAAGGGGGACCAACTCATGCAGGGCCTTGGTTGAGGATTCTGGCCTTCATCCTAAGAGCAATGGGAAGCCATTAAAGGTTTTTAAAAAAATAAGAGGAGCTAATATTTATTCAGCACTTAGAATGTGCCAGGCATATATGAACTCATTCAATTCTCCCAATAACCATGTGGTGTAAGTACCATTACACTCCATTTTACAGATGGGGAAACTGAGGCTGAGGGCCCAAGATCACAGAGCTGGTAAGTGGCAAAGCCAGGATTTGGACATAGATAGCCTGGTTCCAGAGCCCAAGCAACAATATACCACGGAGGGGAGCAATGGCCAGTGACTGTCAGGAAAAGATCATTCCGGCTACAGCAAAATGAAGACGCTCAAGTCCACTGCACGTGAAGCACTGCAATAGGTGCCTAGGGGAGTTAAGAGAGACTAGAAGAGCTCACAACCCAGTAGATCTCTAGGAGGTAAGGTGGTCGAGTCGAAAGAGCACTGAGCTAGGGTCAGGAGAGCTGATTTTTAGATGCGACTCAGCCACTTAATTAGCTGTGTGACCCACGGCAGACCTCCTAACCTTCCTAGATTTTAATTTTCTCATCTGTAAAAGCGAGGGAATTCAATGAGATGATTCCTTTCAATGACTCCCTGACCTAGACTCCTGCATTTTCTCCTATCTTTAACCTCTCCCTGCTCATCGGCTTCTTTCCCTAAACATGCTCCTAAGGTCAGGAGCATGCATTAAAATCAAACGAGGAACCCTGAAATTAGATTTAACAATGAGAGTATTTTAAAATTTAAGTCCTTTTCTCTTGTTTCAATCAGACAAGCTATGTCTTTTATTTATTTGATGTATTAAAGGGTTTATAACTTTAGAGCAGAAAATGAAAACTTCTGCTTAAGGCAGATTTTAACCTACACTGGCTCTGTGCTTTACTTTGGGAACAAATATGACCAAGGTTTAGTCTGAAGAATTTGTATTTTAGTTTAAAAGCTATGTTTTAACTGTAGGTCCCTAATGTTGAGGCTACATTTGTAAGTGGTAGGATCTCTGGGATGGAAAGGGAGATGAGTTTGTTGGGATATTAACTCTAGGAAGGAGGGTGGGCTTCACATTCTATTCAGAATTTGTTTTATAAACTCAGTGAACCACAAGACTGAAAGACCAAAGGTGCCATGTTCAACCTTGGGCTTGGCAAGGCAAGAAATATTGATTACTGCACCCCCACCCCCACTCCCATTCACCCACCAGGATAAGGGGCTGTGCCAGAGACCTCCTTGTCCCAAGAGTGTCCCAACTACACATACCCGAAGTCTCACTGAAAAATAGTTACTAAGCTCTTGCTTGACAAAGGATTCACGCAAAAGAACGCATTTCTGAATGAGAGAGAGTTGTTTTTTTCTTTAATTGACTAACTCCAGTTATGCTTTTTGAGCTATTGGCAAGTCTGTTTATATGATGACTGCCCAGTAATGGAACTACTACAAGTCGTCTTAGGGCAGCCCTAGGAATCAGCATCCATCTGGGGCTTTCTAAAAATTCGCTCCCTTCAATCTTGAAAACACTTGGATAATATCTTCAAACAAAACCAGCACATCCCTCATCCTGTCTGTCACTTATTTGAAAGTGTCCACAGGTACTGGCTTTGGTATTCTCTGCTATTCAAGTCTATATATAGATTTTAAAAGCCTGAGGAAAATCTATTTGAAAAGGAATTAAAAGAAGTACGGAAACACTTTCTAAAGACCTTTTGACAGTTTAAGAAAAATGTCAATTACAGCTACATACATAGCTGTTACCTTGGAAATCATGTCTATTCACTTCTGTTTCTAAGAACATAAAATATCTTTCCTTTAAAACAGACACGTGAGGGCCGGCTCCATGGCTTAGCGGTTAAGTGCGCGCGCTCTGATGCTGGCGGCCCGGGTTCGGATCCCGGGCACGCCCCAAGGCACCACTTCTCCGTCCAACGCGAGGCCGAGTCCCACGTACAGCAACTAGAAGGATGTGAACCTATGACATACAACTGTCTACTGGGGCTTTGGGGGGAAAAAAATGAATAAATAAAATCTTAAAAAAAAAAAAAACAGACACGTGAGACCAAAATATGACAAGCTATAATAACTGTTTGATTGGACTCTCTTGCCTAGAATCTTATCTTTAAAAACTCTGGCTGAAAACATAATAAAAAAAATATACTTTCTTTTCAATCAATTCTTTTACATGGTCAATGCTACCTTATGGAAAAAAATCTCCAACTTTTATGTAAGAAATAATGTGTTTGAAATGGGCTTTGGAGGAAAAGTCTTGGCACTTCATTTTTTTTTTAAAGAAAAACGTGGGGGCCGGACCGGTGGCGCAGCGGTTAAGTGCGTGCGCTCTGCTTCGGCAGCCCAAGGTTCGCAGGCCCGGATCCCGGGCGCGCACAGATGCACTGCTTGTCAAGCCATGCTGTGGCGGCATCCCATACAAAGTAGAGGGAGATGGGCACGGATGTTAGCTCGGGGCTGGTATTCCTCACCAAAAAAAAAAAAAAAAGAAAAAGGTGGACTTTCCTGTATTGCAAAAAGGATGATGATATTGTTTTATCAACTAAAAGTTCTCTTGTATAGTGACCTATTTATTCTAAATATTGGTAGATGCTTTTTTAACTACCAGCACAAACTGATTTTAAACAGGAAGCACTCCAAATACATTTAAAAGCAAGTGTTTTAAAGTATGTCAATTATATCTCAAAGCTCTTATATAAAAAATGATAAACCAATTTTTACAAAAGTAAATGTAATTGCTGAAAATGGAATGTGTGTAGCCTGTAAGGACAAACCAGTGTGGAAAGCAATGGACACAGACACATTGTCATTCCTTGATAAGTTGAAGTCAAGCCCAGGAAGTAGAAAGGAGATAAGGAGACAGCACATTTGGGCCTTGTCTGAGCTACTTCCTTGTGACGCTTGAACCTCACGGATTGTCTTGGCCCCGGGTAGGCGGCTTTGGGCCAATATGGTCTACCTGGCCTCTGGACCATATTGGTCTCAAGATCCCTTCTGCTGGGATGGAGTGGAGAGACGGCATCAGGACTGCCTGCCTGGGAACAATGCCCAAGATGACCCTTGCTACCCAGCACTTACTGGCATTAACCCTCAACCCACTGTTCATCCCTCTGCCCTACACTCAGTGCTGCCCTGGAATAGGACATCTTCAGAGGAAAAATATTCTCCTTTTGAGACTTTTTTTCAGATTGATAAAATATTGCTTTTTATAATAAACAAACACTGGGAGGGAAAAACCTCCATCTTCAGCATCTAAAATGAATTAGTCTGTTAATAACGTCAAGTAATGTTTCAAAGAGGCATTTCTTTACTTAGGTCTCTATTTATAGCCCTCTGATAGCTGAGAAAGCAATTAGCTACATTATAACCTCTTCAGCAGTGTGACTGGCTTTAATCACATTCTCATTAACATCGTTTTATTTCACTGCTCTTGGTGGGAGTTCTTCAAACATCCCTTTGGCTGGTAGGGTACATGGGAGTCTTCCATCCCATATTGTTTTATTATTCACAATGATTTGTTAACTTCTTGTCAGGTGTACCACACAAAAGACAAAAGCTAATAGGTCTCTCGTAAAATAAAAATACTTTAAGTAAAACTATGAACTGACATACAGGATTTGAGATTTAGCTTTGCTTAGTGAGATGAAAACCAATAAAAAATTGGGCATTACCTCCATGCCACAGAGCCTTGTATCTTTCTAGGTCTTTCTTTTTCTCTCTGTAACATGGAGTTAGAAACCTTGTAGGACCGCTGTGAAAACTAAAAACTTCAAAGAAAATAATAGAGGCTCAGTAAACAATGAGCTTTAAAAATGCTAGAGAGACAGATGATGCCAGACACGTCCATCTGTCCAAAAGATTTAAAGCACACTTCGACTCACTCTCTGATTTGTAGCCGCAGCCTGTGTAGAGCCCGCCTGTTGGTTTATAGTGACCTAGTGTCGGTCTTTACTTTCTATCTTCTGGGATGTCTGAAATGGGCTAGACTGGGTTCAGGGTGGAGAGTTCTTAGCCCTTCTCCTGCTAGGGTCTGGTGGGCCTAGAAGCCGCTCTTGGTTAATCTCTGAGTGCTACTGGTCACCATCACAGCACCTCATAGGGTTTGCTGGGATGGGGGAGTTGGCAACAAGGTCACTGGTTCTTTAGAAATATTCGTTACTGAAGGGGAGAGCTAGAGTTGTGGCAGGTGGGTAGGGAAGAGAGGGAGTTCCCTTTTAAGAGTAGATCACAGACTTGTTTTATACTCCAACTTAGCAATAGCTATAAACTTCTGAAGTGCATACTCTTTGAACCATCAGTTCTAAAAATTTACCTGACAGATATAATTATACAAGTAAGCAAAGACATAGGCAAAGGGCATTCATTGCAGCATTATTTGAATTAGCATCTGTTTAAAAAAAGAAAAGTAGATACATATTCACGTGGAAAGATGGCCAAGACATAATGTCAAGTAAACACTTAAATTAGAGAGGAGTATGCATAATGTGATTCATTTCAATCTTAAAAAGATGTACCAATATGATTGTATATACAGAATGGGAATCCATGAAAAGGTGGGTCAAGGAATAGGAGAGAATACTTTTATATATTTCTATACTATTTGAATTTTTATGAGCCTATATAGTTATGCGTCACTTAACGACAGGGATACGTTCTGAGAAATGCGTCGTTAGGTGATCCTGTCATTGTACAAACATCATAGAGTACTTATACAAACCTAGATGGTATAGCCCACTACTCAACTAGGCTATATGGTACTAATCTCATGGGCTACCATTGTAGATGCAGTCCATTGTTGACCGAAACATCGTTATGTGGCGCATGACCGTATTTCTTTTCTAATAAAAATCCAGTACCCTCAATCTAAAATGATTCGCCTGCATAGAAAAGAGTTGACAAGAGTAGGCCTGAGACTGCTATTCTTACAAAGCCCTGCTTACAAGGTTGACCCTTGGCTGGTGTCTGGGAATTTGGGTTTCAGGAGGGTTTTCACCAATTCCTAGTAAGAATGGCTCTTACTGTGCCTATGCTGTTTATGCAAACAATATGGTTTATGCTGAACACCTGCTCTCCTTCTGGAGTCTGGAATTCTGGTATGTGCTAGGCAAAGGGGGCCTACATAACTGACTCCCAACCAAAACCCTGAATACCTACGCTCACATGAGCTGCCCTAGGAGACATTCCACAGGTATCGTCACAGCTTGCTGCTGAGGGAATTAAGCATGTTCTGTGTGATTCCACTGGGAGAGGATTCCGGGAACCTTGTGCCTGGTGTCCCCCCCACACTTCACCCCATGGACCTTTTCCTTGTGCTGATTTTGCTTTGGATCCTTTTGCTGTAATAAATCACAGCCATGGGTATGACCATATGCTGAGTTCTCTGAGTCTTCCTAGCAAACGATTGAACCTGGGGTGGTCCTGGGGACTCCCAACATATGCCTGTTATTCTTTTCACAGCACCTCCTTGACCTTCACAGCATTACCACAATTTGTAATTAAACTGTATATCTTTTTCAATAGACTGTAAGTTCCATGAGGTTAACTACATGTATTTGTTACCACTACATGCCACACACTCAATAAAACTGTTAAATAAAAATAAGAAAAAAAAACTCAGTTACTAATAAAAGATGATCTGCCAGAGAGCGTGAGAAATTCCTTTTTAGATTCGGGGATCCCTTAGAGACACTTAAATTAAGACAAAATCCATACAACGGCAGAACCCAACTCTGTATTAAATGGAAATCACCCAACTGTCTCTCTCCCACCCCTCATTTGTGCTCCTAACCTGAAAGGAGCAACGTGTAGTAAGACAGTAAAGTTTCTCAGCCCTCTGAGGCCACCGTCAGACTAACATGAGGTCACAGGCTCTAAGCTTCTATGAAACGCTTGATGGAAATGTGCTCCTAGTGCTCAAACCATCTACTTCCACTCTCTCCCTGTGCCTTGGGTGGTTCCTCTCCTGTCCCCCCGGCACCCCTGTAAAGAATGGAAAAGTCCTTT
Source organism: Ceratotherium simum simum (assembly GCF_057802395.1). Lineage (NCBI taxonomy): Eukaryota > Metazoa > Chordata > Mammalia > Perissodactyla > Rhinocerotidae > Ceratotherium > Ceratotherium simum. Next base: position 38,912,155 of record NC_141913.1, read on the forward strand.
TAATCACCATGGACTAGAGAGCTGGAAACCTGGCAAGCTGAGCGGTTATTCTTGCACTGAACTCCAAAATGATATTCACATTTCCCCAAAGCAAATTGTCTCAGTGACGACTAATTCCCTGATGTTCCAGATATCTAGAGAGGACACTGGGCAGGGGTCTGCCCGGGCTGCCCACACACTGGTACTGACTCAAATCCTTCCTCAACTCCTTGCCTCCTTGGGGCCATGTGACTTAATAAGGTTTACCTGCCTTTATGTACTCGGGTCCATTTTGCTGGGTGTATTTCTTCCATTCCATCATCTCACCCTATTGCATTCATCTAAAGCTTATCACAAAGAGACATTAATCTGCCATTTCTAGCGTTATCAGGCCCCTGCAGTGAGTTCAGTATCATGTGGTCTGAGAGAAAGCCTCCTAAATCCTGGAGAGCCCTTCTCTGGGTTGCCTCTGAAGGGTTCAAGCCAGCAGTGGCACCTGCACCAGGGGTCCAAACTTCTGGAACGGTGGTACCCATGCTTCTCCCTGGCTGCAGGACGCCCTCCCCGTGCCTCCTCTCTCTTCGCTGTTACTGTGTGCGTGCATTTATTTGCCCACTCACAGACCACTAGCACGTAAGCAACCTGTCTTCTTCATCTTTGTATGATGCTGGGCGTGTTTAGGGCAGCGCTTCACAAGGTAGGTGCTTAATAAATATTTATGTGACTTGATGCCTTGTTTCCTCTACCTGTAGAATGGACACAATATTTGCTATCTTTTTGTTATGCTCATGAAAAGGAAATAAATTCTGCAGATAATAGAGAGTAGCATTCCAAAATAGTAGATTTAAGTGTCCCTTAAATCCTACCTTCTACTCCATTTATTTTAAGTTTTTGCTTATGGGGGGGTTCCGTAGACGGCTAAACAGAAATTAAATGCACGGTCTCGACTCTGACTGTCGACATTCCTGCTCTAGTTCCCTGCTTCTGATGCTCTCACCTTGCTTGCCTTCAGGATGTTGATCTGCTCTTCATACACCGTGTCTCTGTTTTTCTCCAGAAAACCATCTGAAAGGTACTCCACCTGGGAAACAGAAACAGTAGTTCATGCTTGCAGCTGCTTGTGTAGTTTCATCTCACCCACACAGTGTTTTCTGAAAAGAGTTGTGAGTAGACAGGAGCCCCACAGATGTTCCCATTTAAAATGCAAACCCAAGATGTGATCAGGATTTACATAGAGGGAATTGAGCATTCATTTTGTGGAAAAACATACTGTTTTCAAAGGGTTCTCTTCAATAGAAGGCTTCCTTTGGGTGCTGTAAATGCAGCTTGTCAGCCACACCTCAGACCTACTGAATTAGAACCTGCATTTTAACAAGACCCCAGGTGACTTATGTGTACACGGAAATTTGGGAAGCACTGGGCTAGTGCACACAGAACAGAAACCTACATAGAACAATTCCATGTCTATGCCAGTTATTGGGAAAGGGGCCCCCCAAAGAAGAGACCACTCTGTTTTCACTTTCCTTTTCTCTCTCAAGCTCCAGGGGGATAGAGCCGTGACTATTTTATGTGCTGCTCTATTCACAGGATAGAGAGCCTTAATAAATGTTTGTTAAGCATATGATTGCGCAACCACAACCCCCTGTGGGGTTTTGCCATGAAGTAACACGTTGGTGAATCATAGAGATGGCGTGGGAAGGGGAAGAAAAAGAGGAAGTCTACCTACAGAGACTTCAGACCACCTGAACTCAAAAGGGACAGCTCCCTCTTACCCCAGACACCCTGAGTCTACCTAGGGCAGGGCTAATGGAGCGCCAAAGCCCACAAAAAGGAGACCCACCTTGTCTGCAAAGTGCACGACAATAAAGGCCGTGTTGGACATGCGGGGTTTCTGGAAGTGCTGGCTGCCAGAGTGCCGGTCATAGAGCTTCTGAGCCCAATTCTGGTCAGTTCCTTTGGGGACCTGCAGAACCACAAAACAGGACAGAGTGCTTTGTGAAGAGAAAAAAGGAAGCAAAGAGTCAAGGCAGAGTGGTGGAGTCTTTCAGTAAGTTGACCTCATGAGATAGGATTTGGCTCTCAGACCTGGACCCTAAGTGGACATGGAAAACAAGATTCAATAGTGGAAACTTAGGATCCTGACATGGCGTGTCAACACGCCATGTGGGTTGGCTCCTGTGGTGTCTGTAGGAGTGTGCTGAGCCTGAAAGAACTCGCTGGTTGGCAGATGCTGGAAGGTTTAGGAGAGGATGAGGGTGGAAGCCAAGGTCACAGGAGCAGAGTCACAACCCACGGGACAGATTTGAAGATGCTTCTTTCCTCCCGTCAGCCCAGTGACTTCCGTGACATGAACATGCCACGTCCACCTCTAGAGCCATGCTCCTGTTCACTCAGGCCAACTCCTGCAGCAGGAAACGCACCCTGTCTCTAAGCTCATCTAAATGCCACTGTCCAGGCTTGGCTCAAGTCTGCCCTCTTCTCTGAAGCCTTTCCTGACCACTCTTGATCTCATTTTGAGATTCCTCACAATCAAGCTCTTACACATATACTGCCTAATACTGTTTATCGTTGGTTTTTGTGTATTGTCTCATCACCACAAAATAAGTTCGCTGGGTTCAAGGACTAGGCGTTACCATTTTTTTCCTGCTCCTCAAAGAACTTAGAATTGGGTTCTGGCCACACATTGGGTAGTAAGTACCTAGTGATTGAGCTACATGGTACTAATCTCTGCCTTCCCCAAATTTAAAACTAGATTTAGAGGTTTCACTCCATTAAGAATTCTGAAGGGCAGCCCCTTTCGGTATCTTTAGAGATGGCTTCAAAAGTGAAAAGGCATCTTGCTTTGTTGAAAATATAACACAGAATCACTGTAACCACCATTCAAACTGCCAAGGATGATGGTAACTCTGCTGATGGGATGGTGCTCCCTCCTCTGTCATCCCTGAACACCACTGCACACCGACATTCCTCAGTTATGGGTCACTCCTTGACTTGTCCTTCATTAGTTTAGACTGTCCATTTGGATCAGACAGGGTTGAAGGTGACCCCTGCACTAGCCATTTAAAAAGGGCTTTGTTCAGTAAATTAATAACATCTGTGCCATAAGAAAAATGCTTACACACTGGAGAACAAATTTCTCAAATACTTTGTAAGCAAAATGAATTTTTCTCAATATTCAATTTGGTGTAACTAGTATTGAATATCCATTGCTAAGTGCCATAGGAAATTCAAGAAAACTTTTTCTTGAAGGAGGCTATTGTGTTGGACAGACAAAATAAAATATATTTAATTTAGCATTTTTTAATATATACTGTTTTATATTTGTCTCTAAGCATCCATGTTTAGAAACACCAGGTATGGGGGAAGGAAGGGGTCAGCCTGGCAGGGCTGTCAGGAGACGAGGCTGGAAGACAGGAATACAATGGACCCAGGACGGGCAGAACTGGGGCAGACAGAACAGCAGGGGCAGGACCATGATGAGAAGCCCCACCTAGGTCACTGCTTATAATTGCCAATACCAAAATCATCTTATTTTGACAATGAAATTGGACCTCTGTTAGAAGACTCCTCAATCCTGCATATTCACAATTCAGACCGGGAGGAATCAATGAGCAAGGTCATGTGTACACATATTTCCTGATGAGGGTCAGTGTCTCTTGTCATCATCCACCCTCAACTGAAAATAAGGGCCAGCAGGAATTCATAACAATTAACATTCTCAGATAATACTAATAGCAAATGCCCAGAGCACTTATTATTTGCCAGGCAGCTTTCTATACATCTTAGAAGTATCAACTCATTTAATCTTCACAACAATCCTATGATGGAAGGCACTATGTTTATGCACATTTTACAGATGAAGAAACCGAGGCAGAGAAGTTAGGTAACATCCCCAAGGTCACAGCTGGGAAGTAGCAGAGCTGGAGCTCAAACCAAGACAGGCTGGCCTGGGGGCATGTGCTCCTCACTATTATGCTTTCCCGCCTGACAACAGAGAGTCTGAAAGGCAGGCATGAAGGCAGGATTAGGTGGAAGGCACTTATCTCCAAAAATCTTTCCGTAAAAGTAGATTTAAAACAGGCATAGGAGAAAGAAAGCAAAGTTTGCATTTTGATAAAATCATTTAGATTTGCAGCTATCCGTATAGCTCTGGAATATGCAGTGAATCGAATCCTTTAAAAAAGAATCTACAAGTGGCTTCACACAAGCATCCTTACTCTCCTCTCAAAGTGATGTGAAGAGGGCCCTGGACCGGGAGCCTGGATCCCAGCTAGGTGAGTACTCTCTTTCAGAGGCCTAGTCCCTCTGACTTGCTGTGTTGGCCACTGGTCACATCAAAAAGTGAAGGTTCCATCTATATAAAATAGGGAAATCTATAGAGACAGAAAGTAGATTAGTGGTTGTCTAGGGCTGTGGCGGAATGGAGATTGCTAATGGGTTTCTTTATGTAGTGACAAAAATGTTCTAAAATTGATTGTAGTGGTGATGGTTGTACAACTCTGAATATACTAAAAACCAATGAATTGCGTATTTCAAATGGGTGAATTGAGTATGTTAATTATATCTCAATAAAGCTGTTAAAAATACATTAAACCTGATTTTACTTTCTGCTAATAAAATAAAAGAGAAAAAATGGGGTGATGGGAGTGAAAGTCACTGGGCTTACTAAGCTCCTCTTCCTCAACAGACTGGGGTACAAAGCCTGTGGCCCAGGACAACTTTTCACCAACGTGCTCTTTGGAACCCTGGTCAGAAACTGTGCTCACTCTCAGATGGCCACCATCACTGGCCAAAGCCTGCCCCCAGTGCAACAGCCAACAAGAGCAGACGTGTAAGGATCCCAGAGCCAGTTACTCCATCGCCGCTTCTTGTCCACGTCTTCTTGGGCCACTGCCACCAACATCTGCCTCCTGGTCACTCACTCACTATCTCGTTCCATCCCATACCTCTGTGGGCTCCCTGATGCCTCCTACCACTGCTGACCTCTCCAATGACCATGCCACCATCAACACCTCTGGATCCTCCTCGCCATCAAAGAAGCCCAGCTGGGACCCCAGGACTCTGCTGTCCTAATGACTCTCTAGGTGTTGGTGGCACCTTCCTCCCCACCTGGCAGCCATCCCCACGTCAGTTCCAGGCCTTTACTTTTCCACCTTCATAAAACACCCCTCTGTGTGCTCAGCAGAACACCAATTCTAGACCAACCCAACTACCCATCCTGTCCTTTCCCACATCTGGTGGCTGGCTAGGATCATGCATCAACTCCTCTTCCCTTAATCAAGTCCTGTTGATAATTTAGTATTAATGCCAAAAAAATAAAATCAAATTTCATTGTGAGAATCACTTCTAGAGATTAACACACTGTGCCCAGATCTAAGGTGGGAGTTGACCGAGACAACTCCTGTATCTCAATTTATGGTCTTTGACCTCAGCAAACAGATCTATGCACTCTGGTATTTCTCTTCCTGTTTATGGGATGTCATGCCCCTCTTCCTCCATTCTCTTCAAGCTTCTAACTCTGCCACTTCTTAGCAGAGGCCTCATTTCCTCCTTCACAGGGAAAAGAGGTTGTCAAGCAGGAAACTCAAATTCCTGCTCTAGATGCAGAAACTCATCTGCATCCACAGCCACCCTATCCCTCTCACTTATCCAGGAGAAGGGACCAGTGCTTCTCCTCTGGCTGCCCTCCTGTCCACCCACCCCTGCCTCCTCCTAGGGACCAGTATCTACCCACCTTCCCTCTCTCTCTCGGAATCCTCAGCTGCTTGCTCTCCTGCCCTTCCTCTCTCTCGGCTTCTCCTTTTCACAGCCAGGCCTCCACAATGGAATTCAAACTTGCCATCTCCACTGCCTTACCTTTTAGCCTCTTCTCGTTACTGAAACTAGGCTTCCGCCCAGACAACGCCCTTGAAACCGGTCTAAGCAACAATGCGCTGTCAGATGCAGTGGCCCTCGGAGGCCCACACGCTGCCCCCCTCCACTCTCCATGCCTTCATCCTCTCCCACCCCGACTACAGCAACGTCGCCACTGCTCTTCTTACTCCAGTCTCCCTCTCCATCTTTGCTTTCACACAGTCGCCACAAAGATCTGCTGAAGAATAATTCAGATCTGATCACATTCTCCCTGCTTCACACCCTTCGATCCCCAGAGTCTGCAGCTGCAGAGTCGAGTCCAAACACCTTCTCCAGGCAGCAGAGCCTCCCAGCCTCTGACGGTTCCTGCTTCCTAACCTCACCCGCCGGCACCACAGGCTCTGGACAAATCAGATCATTTCAAGTTCTGCAAATGTGACATTCCTTTTGCCCAGAGCACCCCTCCCCTCATCTGACTTCTCTGCTTACAGAGCCCTTTTGGGAATGCTTTTCCCCATGACACTCTCTCTTCTCAGCCCCCTCCTCCTCAGCGCTCTCAGTTCTCCCTCATCCCAGGTGATGACTTCAGGGCTTGCCTGACCCCTCCGGGGTGTGTGGAAGGGCAGGGGTCAGTTAGTTACGCAGGAACATGGAGTTTGCTGGGTGGATGAATGAATAGGTGTGCGAAAGCCACTTCACCTCCCTCTATCACAGGTTTCAAATCTGTTCACAAACACATTGGACAAGGAGACCTCAGGGGCTACTTCTCAAGAAACCACGAGCCCTTGACCTTAACACACCGTAAACTCTCCTGAGAGCAGGCTGGGCCCAGGGAAGGAAACAGAAGGGCATTCACCTCCCCACTGTCTTCAGCCAGCTGTCCTTCCATTGCCTCAACAGTTATACAGTAATTAGGAAGGTCCATCCTGGTCAGCTCTTCAGGCTGGGTTCCACGAAACAAAAGAATCCTAGTCACATAGGGCAGAGCTTGCCTCCCTGCACGCCCAGGCCTGCCTTTGTGGGCCCCTAACACCATCTCTTCAACCTGAGAGAGTGTCTGCATTTTTATTCACTGAAATTGCTTTTGGAGGTCAAGATATCACTTTCAGAAAACTCCTGCTAAAATGCAAATGTCACTTATAAGGAAACATGCACAGATGTCTCGTATCCTATCAGTCCTATCTAGTTTGTTCCTCCAAGAGGGAGGGCAGGACATGTCTGGTCTGAATATGGCTTAGATGCGGCTTCTGTCATGCAGCCCCCACAGCAGCCTGACAGAGCACTGCAGGCAGGAGAGTTTTGTTCAGAGCAGCCTGGAGATTAACATCCCTATAAGCAAACACCCTCTCCTGCCCCCTTGGTTCCTAAGGAGCAGCTGTAGTCTGTGGCTTGGTCTGGGTGTGACTATAAGTCCATGACCACAAAGGGGCTTTTCCACCTTAAGGAATCTTGAGCTGTTTGATATTCTGGTCCCCGGGCCTCCTCTGTGGCTTCTGGCACCCATCACAGGCACTGGGGAAAACTACCTTGTGTGCTGCCCCCTTCAATCCACGGCCACCTCATCTCCCTATTTCTAATTTGAATCTCAGCTCATCAGCCCTGCCTGCCACTGTGTGTCTCCTCCAGGAAAAGTGATTTTCCCAATGGCTGCTTTTATACCATGAATCTAATTCTTCATTTGGCTTTGTGACCCATCACACAGGGGTCACAGAACCCAATTCTTCACAGCGCCATCTCATTATTCTTTCTAATCCTACAGAACGTGTCTGAGCAAGCAACAGTGGAGGAAAGGCACGGGTCTGAGGCAGCTCCACTGTCCGACAGGATGGCTCCCAAGGCACGCCAAGTTGCCCAGTTGTGACCAACTCCACGAGAATTCCTAACCTGCTTAGGCTCAAAGCCATGGGTTCTTCCAGAAGGGGGCAGCAAGCTGCCCTATATTTTAGTCAGATTTATTATGGTGTAATTTCCATACAGTAAAACGCACGCTTTTTAAGTGTACAGTTCCATGAGTTTTAACAAATGTAATAACATCTGTTACTAGGAGCTACATCAGATTAGGCTGAATAACTCTGAATTCCCAGAGCAATTAAATCTGATAGAAAAAGGTTTCTACACTGTAGGGTTTTGCATTATTCCTTCATTTGGTGTTCATCTTTGCCACCCCTGTTGCACCCATGGCCTCGGCTGCCAGTGAGTTTGAATGTGTCACATTCACAGTTCTATCCCATATCTCAACACTCCAAGCCCCCACCAGCTTGATTAGCAGGAAATACAGGCTTTCGTCAGACCTGCCCTTCTACGGAGACTCGGGGACAGAAAAGCAAGGAACAGAACCACAGTGGCTGCGTGCACCTCAGCAGTCCTTCTCAGTCAGTGTCCCCTGGCCTCAACGCTGTTCAGCTGTCACTCTGCGCCCTTGGGCTGTAGCCCATGCCTCTTCCAGCCTCCTCTGGGATCCTGACCTCCAAATATGGCCCTGGTCCCTGTCCACAGCCCTCATCTGGCCTACCCCCACTCACTCAGGCCAAGCTCCTCCTGAGCACCATCCTGTCCCTCTTCACCCTTTGCTGGCCAGCAGGGAGATCCCATCCCCCTCTCCTGAGGGTCTTTCCCCCAAGACCAGACATACAGTAGGCGCACAATACATTCTGGGTGCCTGATGGACTGCAGTGACAGGAGTTTGAGCTGGATACAGTCTTCAACTTAAATCACCTAATTTTATAAATCTGACCCAAAGGGAAGGCTCCACAGAGCATAAGGCAGAGATCACCCATGTAGACACAGCTGGAGTTTACTTTCGCTCAGCTTCTCAAAAGTAAAATAGATTCCAACAGGAAGCCCCAGGCGGTGTACACTCAGTAGGAGACTGAGAACAGGAAGGTCAGGGGGTCCCTATCGCACTGGGACTATCCAAGGCTACAAAGTTGAAGGATTTGGGAAGGTTACTTTCATAATTGCTGAATATTTGCATCTTGGGCCTCCCTGCAGAGCCCTACTTTTCTGGCACCCTCCTAAGCACTCTCCCGCCACTCCTGTGACCACCTGCTCCCCAGCCCTGCATTGCTCCGGGTTTCCTCTCAGTGGCATGTGTCCCACCCTCTGGACAGCAGTCTGAGGTCTGCACCTGTGCACTGGCACCTGTGTTCTCACCACTGCGGCTTGACATTCATGTGACATGTTCCCTTGGGTAGTGGCACCTCGGAGAACATCAAACCACAAGCCAACGCAAACCCACAAGTGGCCCTAGTTTGCCTGCTAAAGGCAGGGTAATTCACTGAAAAGCAATTAGGCAGCTGCTCAATTCACAGAATCAGTCACCCTGAAGCATTCAGGTGTTTTTATGAGAGGTGTGTGCAAATGCGAAAGCAGAGGCCATGCCCCTGGGGTTACGGCTTATGTTACAGCTAGCGCTTCACAGAACCAGGCAGAGCAGTGCACTACAGCCTGCCTGATGCGCTCCTCGGAGCTGTGGACGACCTTGGCCTTCGCCATGGGTAGGGGAGTGAAGAGCTGGAGTCCTGCTGGAGCCCAGGCCTGGGGGAGCTATGCTGGCTCAGCAGCCCAGAGGCCTGGGTTGGACAGAGGACACGGTGTTGCCTTTGGGGTTGGGGGTGTGGAGCAGGAGGAGACGCTTAGAGACAGGGTCACAAAAGAGACTGGGGGAGGGGAGGGTGTTCCTGCTGGGCGTCAGAAGGAAGCTGTTGGCAGTGGACACTGAACCAAGAGAGTGAGTGAGAGGTAAACACCAGGAAGGTAGACTAGAGGGCCTGGGCTATGACTTCGGTCATTTAGCCAGTGCCACTTGATGCAGGGACAAGCGTCCTATCACCTTTACCGCAACCTCGCAGGTGCAGCAGGCCTAGGCACCCACCTGCCCACCTCTTCCTGGATCTGACTCTGGATGAAGTCCATGGCTCTGAAGAAGTGCTGAAAATCATTAGATAAAAATGTGCCGTGGCTTTCCATATATTTTCACTGTCTTCTATTGTTTTATTAACCGTTCCTTTTCATTTTCAAAGGCAATGAAACTAGGAGAGCCCTTCTGGAAAGGAAACATCTCCTTCTCCCAAACCACCAAGCAGCATTGCATCCTTTCCAGGCAAGACATGGGAGACCAGAGAGTAAAAGCAACTGGGTTTCTTCTCTTTTAATACCAAGAATCATGTGATTTCTACACCTTTTGATTCGAGTTTCCATCATCGGAGGAGTTGGTATACATTTACCTCCTTATCGCCAACCACCAAACTGGGAGAAATTTTGAAGATCATCAGATCCAACCCCCACCAATTCATAGAGCAGGGAACCAAAGGCCAAAGAAGTTAGGTGACTGATAACACCCAGATCCCTCTGCCCCACATTCCCAAGGCTGCCTGGTTCTCTCCATGCTGGCCATTCAGGACCTCTCCTGGCATATCAAGTAGACTCCACAAAAAGCTACATAGGGGAAAATCTATGGATCTCACCTGCCACCAGGCCATGTAGCCCTATCACTCACAAGCCAGCTAGCATGGCAAAGATGATGCTGAGCTCTTGAGCCCTCACTCTCTGCAGACGCCTGTCTAGATGTTGGGGTCCTTCTCTCGGCACCTGGGATATCTGGGACACCAAATCCATACCACCATCACATTTTGCCAATCCATACTACCCAGTCTCTGCCAAAAGAGGCACATGATCATCAAAGTAGCAATACCTGCCAGTTATGCTCAATGTGTTACCTTCCAGTACTTTCTAGTACGCAGAATGGACACCAATGCTTCCCCCAGCACACTAAAGGCCGACTAATCACAGATGAAATTCCAGCTTTGAGATCTCACGTGTTACTTTGCACCACACAGCTGTCCTCTGAGCCACACCCCAAGCCTAGAATTGAACTAATTCAATGATAGCATCATCAGTTTTACCTTACATTCTTCATCCAACAGGTCCAAGATGCCCAGCTTAGCTTCTATGAGGTCAATACAAGGCTGGTTATCATAAAAATCAATCAAGGTCCAAGGGATCTGCTCTTTCATGTATTCTTCTTGCTCCAGTTTGAATACATGCTAGGGCAAGAAGTGAAAGGTCAAGGTTAGTGAACTGCAGACACACCTTAATACTGATCTCCCCTGAGCTTCAATCACAAGAGTTCTGAGTTGTGGAGGATGGTGCCTATCCACCAGAAAAGCTTTGGGCACACAGTCACAGTCATGACCGCAGGCAAGAAAAGCTCGGTTAGGTGATCCTCATTCCCATGTGAACCTTTCCCTAGGACATTCTAATAATCACCCACATTGTCATATCCCAACCAGTCGCATATCCGGCTGGCAATTGCTCAAATACCCCAGAAGCCTAGGCTTAGGAGGAGTGGGAGTCAAAGACAAGGGGAGGATCATTTACCCCCTCCATCCAGCTGTCCCACTTCAAATCTCCTCCTGAGCAGCGGGGAGCACCTGCCTAAAGATGGGGCACCACCAGGAAATCAAGGGAAGGTCAGGGCAGAGCTAGAGCACACTGATCCTGAATGGAAGAGAAGCAGCCTAGGCTGTCACTCCCTGGGAGAGAGAGAAGTCTCCCCACCCCAACATCTCTGGGTCCAGAAACCAAGCCTACCGAGTTGAACTGCTGCTGAAGCTTCTCATTCGCATAGTTGATGCAAAACTGCTCAAAGCTGTTCACCTCAAAGGTCTCAAACCTGCAGAAGGGAAAGAGGAGAGGACAAAGTAAGAGACACGTCCTTTTACTGAAGGAATCACTGGGACTTCAACGAGGTCATCCTCTACTCCCATTCAGCTCCACCCTTAACCCCGACACAGAAGTCCCATTTTCTGCTCTTGTACCCAAAGAGAGCACTGTTGCAGGTACCGGCCCAACAGAGAGCCCTGTTAAATTAGGAGAGTAAGAATAAAATATCCATTTTCTTAATTAGAAAAAGCACTGACAGTAGGAAAATTTAGAAAAAGCAGATGTAAAAAAGAGAAAGTCAACCATGATTCAATCTCTCATATTGACCACCAGTTACATTTTGGTAGGTTCCCTTTTGGTGATTTCACATTCTTAAACAAAATTAGAATTACATATAAAATCATACCTATTTTTGTCATTTAGTGTCCCATTTGTTATCTAACATTTCCCCATGTCATTGTTCTTCAAAGGCATCAGTTTTAACATCTGATCCATACAATGGTTGATGAGGACGTGCTAGACCTGGGGTTTGCACAAGATGCCCAGGTAAGGGAACAAGTGGGGCTGCAATTTATCTAGTGCCCCCTCAAGCCTAGGAGGGGTCATTCCTCCAAGGGGGTATGCCTTTTTCCCGTTCACACAAAGGTTCCTCTTGGGCTGGCGGTGGCCCCCAGACAGATGAATCATAATTTAACCCAGCCCATATTGCTGGAAAATTTGGTTCTTGTTCCAGTTTTTACCTGCTATCAATGCTGTGACAAATATTGTATATACATGTTTCAATTCATGATTCTTTTCTTAGGATGCTATACTAGAATGAGAATCATCACATCAGAGTTTGTTTTCTTAAATGGTAGAGGCAAATTAACTTCCAGAAAGCCGGAACCAATTTATGTTATCAGCACCCCCTGACTCTTGCCTCCCAATGTATGAAAGCATCTTGTTCACCTAATACTGGCTAATATGCTTTTTTTAAATTCATGTTTGAGTTGGAATTTATACACAACGAGATGCACCAGTTTTAAGGGTATATTTTGATAAGTTTTTGACAAATATTCTTCAGTGTGTGACGACCACCACAATCCAGATATAGAACATTTTTATCACCCCAAAAAGTTCTCTTGTGCTCCATTCAGGTCAGTCTCCCTCCCCCTCACTAGGAGTATTAATGCGTCACAGCTCTTTGGTCAATAGTGTAGATTAACTTTTAAAATCTTTGGTTACTTAGTACATGAAAAATATTTTTGTTTGTATTTCAATTTCTTTGATCATTGATAGAGCTCAACATTTTTCTGTACATGTATACTAGTCATCTGTACTTTGTGAATTGTCTGTGACGGCTGGTGAAGTATTTGTTGGGTTTTAACTTTAAAAATAGACTTACTTGACCTCTTTACACTTTAGAATATCAACACAGTCATTCATTGTTCATCTCAAATCTTTGCAAAATGGCTCCACCACTGCAGGTTGGGGGGTGGGTGGAGCCCGCAGAGAGGAGGATGGGTAGAGATGAGACACAGCACTGCAGAGCCAAGCAGGGGTCCTGCCTGCAGGCCTTGTATGACACATTGAGGGATTTTTACCAGTGGCAATGGGGAGAATTTGAAGGATTTTAAATTAAGAAATGACAATCAGATTTTCATCTTAGAAACTGGCAGGAAGGTGGAAAAAAATTGTGATTTGGAGGAAGACGTGCAAGACTGAAGGCAGGAAGTTGAGTAAGGCAGTTCCTAGTGGAGTAATAATCCAGGAGAGATCCAAGCAAGGCGTGACTTAGGCTGGTGGTGGCCAAGTAATGGAAAAGGTTTGAAGACATTAAGGAAAGTGGAAATGAGAGGACTTACTTCAAATGACCAACAGGGTGCACAGATGCGATTCATTTATACAACCAATGTATGTGGTTGCTCACCAAGCTGGAAACACTGTAACAGCACCAGTAACTTTAGCTACCAAGGAGTGGGGCCATTTACTCCCTGAGCAACGTCATCAGGCCAAGGCAGTGAGAAGGGGCAGAAATCTAGGAGGAAGAGATGCTTTTCTCTCATTCACACAACAGGCTGAATGAGCCGGCAGAGCACCCACAGAGCACCAGGCCCCAAGTGCTTCATGAGCTCTCACTCACTCAATGCTCACAACAAACAAGAAGAGTTAGGGTTTTTTATTAACCCCATCATATAGTTGAAGAAACTAAGGTATGGGGTGATTAAATAACCTGCCCAAAGTCAGAGAGTCAGTAGGCAGAAGAACCAGTATTTGAACCCAGAGAGTCTGATTTCTGAGACTGCATTTTTAATTCAGAGAGGAGGAAAAGTTTCATTAAGAAGAGGAGGAAGAGATGTCTCGAGAGTGCTGTAATAAGGATAACTTCCCAGAAGAGGAAGTATCTGAGCACATGGAGAGCGGGAGATGGCAATACCAATGAGGCATCTGGGGCTGGGGCACAGGCTTCAGCCTTCTCCATAACCTCAATCTTCACCCCTCTCAGTCTTCAATATGGACAACTGAATTTTCTCAGTCTTATATAAAATTATGTCAGCCCTTCCAAATACATTACACTCCTTAACTTCCACTTCCAAATAGAAACGTTGCAGCTGCCCCTGGTGGGGGTTGGGGATGGTGGTGGTGGTGGAGAGAACCTTAAGCAGAGAGAAAACAGATACACCCAATGGGGCTGGGTTTGCGCCCAGAAAACACCAGACTTCTCTTCCTCCTCTGCACCCACCTCCCTTACCAAGGAATGAGATTTGGAGAAGTGAGAAATCACTGAGATCAAAGGAGCCAACTGCTCAGAGACAACCACATTAAAGAACAGTTTCAGTCATGCCCGCGTAGGAGAAATAATTCTAGGTTAATAAAATAAGATCAAAGACTCAAGGTCCAAGCTGGAGCTGCACTCTAGACCATGCAGGAGGGAGGCATTGTGTCTGCCAGACTGGGGCCCTCCCAGCCCAGATGATCGTCCTACAGACCGAGTTACATCACTTAGAACCTCATTTCCTCCCCCTTACCCCACCGCACCCCAAGAGAGGTTGCTGACGATAGCCAGAGGAAATTTAATTAATAAAACCCAGAAGGAAGATAAAAGAGCCACCCTAGCAATTGCCCAGATACTAGCAACTGGGTGTGCTGGCAGAGCTTGTACTGAGCTCCACAGATAAAGGATTTAAATATCTCCTGCTTGTCGTTTTTTAAAGGTTTACATTGGTAGCACTCCACAAAGAACATTCTCATTAATCTGAGATGGACTGAAATTAGCTCATAATTTCCCTATTTCTAAGATATTATCTGGTAACAATTCCTCTGCCATCTAGTGTAATTACTGAAATGCCGGAGGGCCAGAGATGAATGAGGGGTTTGGGTAGCTTGGAAAATGTCTAAGAGGACTGACCTCAGAAAACCAGCCAGGGATATAGGGCAACTTCTCCTCTACAGTGGAATTACATTTGTAGTAATTTTTCCCATCTACAGGGATGACTTTAAAATAAACACAATGGATCAATTTATAGTTCACAAAATTAAAATGTCACAAAGAAATTTATATACTAGAAAGAATTGGATTTCTCCCGTAAAATTAATGCTGAGAATATTTAGACCAGTATCCTTGGGTGGGAGGAAGGTCAAAACATAGAAGACAAGGCTGTGACCTGAGATCTGTACTAGTTGTGGTACAACTGTCACCCCTACTTCAATTTCCTCCTATCCTCAAAATGTAGTGGAAAAGAATACAATTTCCTTCTCATTCAACTCCAATTCCAGGGTGTGGTAAGGGTCACAAATGCCTCTAAAAATAAGGTAATGTCTGCTAGAAAGTGAAACTGCAATAAAAAGAAGTCAACCAGTCACTTTGAGTTAATTATTAACCTCCATGAACCTCTCGCTCCAGAGCAGAGAGGCCATGAGATGCTTTGAAGGTTGGGAACCAATTCTTCCCCTAGAGCATGGGTCAAAGGAACTGGAACTTCTTAGCTCAGCCTCGTCTATTTTACAAAGACCACTCTCTACCATTCTACCGAAGGCTGAATGAAAAGATATGGGATATAGGGCAGATATAGAGCAGAGCTTCTAGAGAATGATTATTAAAAGTCAAGGTCTCTTTCCCTCCTGAAGCCCATGAAATCTCACAATGGCACCTTATGGTCTGTTAGGGAGGCCAACCCTCTGATCTCTTTACTAAATAATCTTAGGATGTTGGCCACACTTGAGAATGGCAGGACTTGAATTCTGCTCATGTGCTTCTCTCTGTGCCTAGATGTCCCCACACAGGACTTGTCCTTCAGAGACAACACAGTCCTAGGCACTGCTCGTATTCTAAGCCCAAGAAGAGTCAGTCTTCTGGAGGACCTAAGTCCATTCATTTGCACTGTGTTCCAATTCCTGGATCCTCTTCATGCCTGGAACTCGAGTGTGGGACAGGAAAACGCCCACCCTATGGCAATCCTCTCCCAAACCGTCAACTGCCCCAAGAATTGTGAGGGCTGCAAAAAAGAGCAAGTCATGATCTCTGCCCAAAAGAGCTACTGGGAAGATGACAGAAAACCAGCATATGAAACCTCCCAAGGAAGAGAGATTTTATGTGTTATAGGCTTTTAAGGAAGGGTGAGCTCATGAGGGTGGGGTGCTGGCATGGACAAAGAGAAATGGGACTTTGTCTGAACCTTAAAAGTATGTAGAGGTGTCTGGCTCCAGGCACATTCCAAAGGGCTCTGTCTGAGCAATTCTGGAAAGCTGAGCTTGACTTCAGAGCACTCCGAGTTACAAGGCTCTCCAAGGAGATGGAGATTCCAGGGCAAACCCAATGACTTCGAGTGAACTGCTAGATTGAAAACACTGGGCTGAGCTATGCAGGTCCATCCTGAAAAAGACACGCCTAGGAATCTTCTGGGCTGTCCAGGACTGGGCCGCTGTCCACAGGCTGGAGGGTAAATGTAATTGCTGACTTCTCCCCCTCCATTCTCCATGAAACCTTTTGATACTAGTCAGAGAGGAGCTGGGTAGTCCTCTCCAAATAACTAAATTGAAACTATGAAATTATCTGTAAGTCTATTTTGAAAAGTGAGACCAAGAAAACAAAACAAAACAAAGAAATAATTTCCATCAAAATGATGAAGGCAAACAGTGGGCCTAAGAAGTTTACTTAAGATATATCATTAAAGTCAACCTATGGAATGGTAGAAAATATTCGCAAGTCATATTTCTGATAAGGGGTTAATATCTAGAATATATAAAGAACTCCTACAACTCAACAATAGAAAACAAATAACTGGATTAAAAAATGGGTAAGGGACTTGAACATTTCTCCCAAGAAGATATATGAACGGCCAAGAAGCATATGAAAAGATAATCAACATCACTAAACATTAGAGAAATACAAATCAAAACCACTATGAGATATCACTTCATACCTATTAGAATGACTACTACCAGAAAAACAGAAAATAACCAGTGTGGTAAGGATGCAGAGAAATTGGAACACTTGTGCACTACTGGTAGGAATGCAAAGTGGTACAACCACTATGGAAAATAAAATGGAGGTTCCTCAAAAAATTAAAAATTAAATTACCACATGACCCAGCATCTCACTTCTGGGAATATATCCAAAAGAATTAAAAGAAGAGATATTCGTACACCCTTGTTCATTGCAGCATTATTCACAAAAGCCAAGAGGTAGAAGCAGCCCAAAAGTCCAAGGACGAATGGATAAACAAAATGTGGTATATACATACAATGGAATATTACTCAGCTTTAAAAAAGAAGGAAATTCTGTCACATGCTACAACATGGATGAATCTTGAGGACACTGTGCTAAGTGAAGTGAGCCAGTTACAAGAAGACAAACACTGTATGAATCCACTTACATGAGGTATCTAAAGTAGTCAAACTCATAGAAACAAAAAGCAGAACGGTGGTTACCAGGGGCTGGGGGGAGGGAAAATGGGAGTTGTTCAATGGGTATCGAGTTTCAGTTTTCAAACATGAAAAAGCTGTGGAGACCTGTTGCACAACAGTGTGAATATTCTTAATAGAGTTGGATGCTAATTTAAAGAGACACAGAAAGTAACATGAGGGCTGGGAAGGATATAAAATCCCATTTCCTGCTTCCTGGGGCCCAATCCTCCCTCTCCTCCTCTTCCATCCTCTTCCCCACTGCTCCACAGCATTAGGCACAAATCGACACCCTGCTCTGCTCCAAAGGTCTCCTATGCCAATTGTTCTCATCAAGAATGGACTGGCCATAGCCAAAGCCCCCTGCTACCTTGGCATTTTAAAGGCTGAAGTCAAAGACAAATAAATGTGTATTTTTCCCAAATTGAAGCCATTTATATTTTATTGCCTTGAGGAGGGGAGAGGAATAAAGGATTAAGACTGCAATCAATCAAGCCTGTAGAGGCAAACGCTGGTTAGTGCAACATGAAAAGGAAACCCCAGCCAAAAGCTGCCTGGCTCTCTCCTATTCATGTCCATCCCCTGCCAGGTAAGAAATACCCTGCAAGCAACTTCACAGATCCTTAGTTAAGGAAAACAGCTTGGCTTGGGTTGGCTAAATTGCTCTGGGTATTGCTTGCTTTGCACTTTTTTGGAGCTGGGGTAGGGGAGCAAGATGTAAGGGAAGCCATCCTTCTACGAGGACACTGGGTGTCTGGGAATGTTCAGGAGAGCCTGAGGGTAGGGACTCACTGTAGTTGTGATGGAGGCAGCTGTGGCCCATGCAATTTATTTAGGAGTTCACAGTCTTTTCTGCTGCCTGAATTAACTACCAGTTAGAACATCATGATAAGGGGAGATGTGTGTGTACGATGCTAGCTCGTGCACTGCTTGCTTATATATATAGAAGTGAATGTTTATTCACTCTGGCTGATTCTGTAGTAACATTTTAAACATTTACAGAAAAAATCTGGAGTGGCTCCTACACTACAGAACTCTTTTAAGGTGTCTCTAGAATGAACTTGGCTGGTGGGCCAATAATGCCCTAGATAGGAGCTATAGTTTATCTGGGGACAGTTATCCCAGTTGAAGTAATTAGTGCCTACTTGTGGCAGGCAGCGGGGTAGCAATTTCACTCTTATTTGCTAGCTTCGTGCATTTCTAACTTAATTCAAAGAGGGAGCCAACTCCTTATTCCTTCCCTCTTAATGAATGGGGTTTAATGTATTCAGAAGCACATCTCCACCATCCTTCCCATTATCTCCAGTTTCCATATGCCACTCTTTTGCTCACAAGTGACAAAGAAGAGTAAGAAAATCAAAGACATTAGGTCATCCCAAGGGCAACTTCTATGTGTACCAAAGCATCCCCATACTAGGGCTGAGAAACAACGAATGAGACAGTGGATAGATGTCTTCTCCCTCTCCAGTGTTTGCTGGTGAGGCATTTGGGTAGAAAACTCAAAAAATAAAAAATGCTGGAGCTTTCTGATACCATGGAGGATGAAATGCTCTTTCGAGAGAATCACTCCCACAGTTATATTATAAATAAGCCCTAAAGACGGTAATTAGTTTGAAATGGGAGGAAGGTGATTAGAGAGGGCAAGAGAGGTGGGGCATCAAGTATGATGCCCACTTCCAGATAACTGAGGGATGATCACATTTAAAAAAACAGATTCGGTGGTTTTCTGGAAGGTGTCTGAAGCCCAAAGGAAATAAGGCAGAAAGACACCATGATTGGGAAAGGAAGATGACAATAAATAGCTCACACGAGTCATCTCAGATTTCCACCAAATGTCATTTTCCCCCAGATTAAGAAATGAGGTCACTGACTTGATGGATCAGAAACAGGACTTCAAGTCACCTGCTTTCCTGGGGTGAAGTTTTTGGTTTTAAATTCCTAAGAGCTATTACATACCCTCTGAAAAGAGTGCCTAGGCCAGTACAAATTTATACAATAATTTCGCAGCAGACCAGAACTGTTGAAGAGCATGCATATGTTGAAGAGCATGCATATGTGCACTCTGGGAACGTGTGTAAGTGCTTTCTTAGCAACAAATGGCCCAGATAGACAGCCAGCTTGTTAACTCT
Organism: Ceratotherium simum simum; assembly: GCF_057802395.1. Lineage (NCBI taxonomy): Eukaryota > Metazoa > Chordata > Mammalia > Perissodactyla > Rhinocerotidae > Ceratotherium > Ceratotherium simum. Next base: position 38,931,663 of record NC_141913.1, read on the forward strand.
GAACTGCCTTGTATCTAATTTCTATGTTGAGCTCTGCACACAGGGTGCGAACTGGGCACTGCATAGAGCCTATGGAGAAGTAACCATGCATGGCATGTCGCTCTCTCCAGGAGAGTGAATCACTTTTTAAACATGACTGCTTTATGACCCAGTTTGAAAAAGTAAATTAGCTTCTGAGAAAGAACAAAGGTTAAAAAAAGAGAAAAGAAAACAGCATAGCAGACCTGAAAGGAAGCACAAAGGGTTGGAAATTCCCAAGAGTGCTGGTCCACAGCCCCATGCTTATTCACCCTTTGACAGGACCTGCTCTCACTGGAAAGATGTCAGATGTTCTCAAAGGATCCCAGGGCCACTTTGAAATGCAGAGGTCAGAAGCTGGTACCAAGGACAGGAGACCGAGTCCTCAGGATCCCCACCCATCCATGGACAAGTCTACCTTTCAAACCACGGACAGGCCTTCCTTGCAATCTATTTCTCCCTTTTGGGCAGTCACAGGACCTTAGAGAAAATAAACTCAACTATAAAAATTAAATGGCAACTATAATCACAAAAGTCTCAGCTTGCATGAGCCCAGCTGACATCTCCAGACTCAGCAGCACTAAGAGCCCTACTCACAGAGGTCCCCAGCCAATGAGCAATGCCTTTTACTGGGATCCCTGGGAAGGGAGGACCCCTCTCTTTAAACTCAAGGCACTGCTAAGACAGTATGTAACTATAACAGAACTGAGGCATGATATTTTACACTATCAGTAGCACTGAAGTCATAATATTTTTACATGCTATTAACAATGAGTCTGTAGGTTAATCTTCCCAAATTGAAACCTCAGTAATTAGATTCTTGTCCAGGTCGATTAAGGGAATTGGGTCAGACACAGCAGCCTCAGTTTCTCTGGGTCTTACCTCCGAAGGTAACACTAAAGGTCAGTTTTTTGGCAAACCCAATAACCTGAAAATACTCATGGCAGAGGGAAGAACAAAACAGAATTAATTGCTGACAGCTAGGCAGTACGTTCCCAGGGAGCACAAGCTGTTCTATGTTCTCCCCAGAGCAACTAGAAGGGCTGAGCACATAGCAGGCACTTGACCGACCAGAAGGAGCAGTGGCCTGCCCACAGTCACTCGGCTAAAGCCCTGAGGGGCCCTGGGGAGGATGACTCTCCTGCCTCCCACTGGGGTGATTCTCCACTGTTTATTCCATCGCCTAGGAGGTTTCCTTTCACACTCAGCTTTTTCCTGCCATCTTGACCGTGCTTCTCTTCCCAAGGATGCCTCCCCCACCTCCCATACTGCCTCCCTTTACAAGATCCAGTTCAAACCTCACCTTCCATCGAAAGCTCTCCCTGACACTGCCAACAAGCATGCCCCCTCCTGCCGTGAAACTCGTGCAGCACTGTGTCCAAACTCTCAGACTGACCCTGCTACAGTTTCTTCCGTTGCCTCTTGTAGTACATAGCTCGTGCAGGTGACTTAACTCTTTAGCATGTTCCAGAGGCCTTTGTGATGCCAGAAATCAAGTTTCCTCCTTCTTCTCTTACGTCCACAGCATGCTACATGGTTTGATTTGAAACCCAATGATGACCGAGAGCAGCAGAGATGTAAGTGGGACAGCCTATCTTTGCATGGGGAAGTGGCTGCTTCTAGAGATGACTGGCCTTTACTACAGCCACAATATAAGGTGAATCCCAGCGCATCAGCCCATAAGCAGCTGTTTCCACTAGAGCATTACTGTTCTTACAACTCGGTACTTTCACGGGTCGGAATTTCTATTTTAAGACAGAAGCCATGACTTCTATGATATAAAGATCCAGGAGGGTTTAACCTATTATTAGCTTAAAGAAGGCAGGACATTGATCATACAAGAAGTGCAAGGGAGGTTGAAACCCAGTACATATAATTTCAAACCATTCTACAAGCATCTGGAAAGAACCTCAGAGATTGTGGCTCAAAACTTCATTTCGAGCTATGGAAACTAAAGACCAGAAAGGGGCTGTGATCTGTAGAGAGTGGTTCAGCTAACCGGTGACAGCAACGCATCATAACACCAGTCTCCTGATGCCCAGTCAAGTAAACTTTCCACTGTGCCATGCGCAAAATATGTTGTTATAAATAACAGCCCTTTCCATTAGGCTAGAATTCTGAAAGGAAGAGAAACTTCAAAACTTAACACACACAACACAAATCTGTACAGCGCCGGGCAAAATTACGGTATTAAAACAATCATCTTGATTGGTGATATCATGAATGAGGTCAAATAGTAGATTTAAATAAAACATAGATACAAAACCTGAATTTAAGTTCCAGTCTGATGCCGAGCAAGACATTTCCCGCTCTGGGCCTGCTTCCCAGTTGTAAAAAGGGATGTCTAGAGGGTTTCTCAATGGGCAAGCTACTGGTGTCCTGATAGTGTCCATTCTTCCTTGGGACCGTCCTCCATATTATAGGACACGGTGTAGCATCCCTGGCCTCAGGCCACTAGATGCCAGTAGTGACCCTAGTCACTGTGACAACCAAAAATGCCATCCCACCTTTCACACTCTCCCAGTTGAGAACATCTGGGAGGTCTCCAAGGCCCCTGCTGGCTCTAAAATGCCGGCAGGAGGACTCTAAGGATCACCAGGTGGAGTGAAGGGCAGGAGGATGGGCGCAGGCCTACCCGTAGATGTCTAGGACCCCGATGAAGGAGTGCTGCTTGAGGGCGGTGTGCAGGGCCATGTTGATGTGCTCCACAATCCAGCCAAACAGCTGGGCGTAGATGTGCTTGGCCAGGGCATCCCGCGCGTTGACCACCTGCTGCAGGGTCATGGTCTTCACGTAGGTCTCCGAGGTGGTGACCAGCTTTCGATGGCACAGCCAGTGCTCCATCTGACTGTGCTCCACTCCGAGCAGTCGGCAGAAGTTGTTTAGGTGTTCATCCTGGGGCTGGAGGAGACACGGGGGAGATGGGTTCAGGAGAGGCGCGGAGGACCAGCCCGCCACCATGATCTCCCCTTCCTGCCGAGGGAGAGAATGAGCCCAACTCAAGGCCTCGCCAGCACTCGAGAACCCTGTTTCATGCCAGCCGCTGCTCTTATAGCCTCACACACACTCTCATATCACTCAGTGGATGACAATCAGGGCCCAAAGAGCGTGGCTCTAACTGATCATTACACCTGCTAATGACCACATCACTGGGGCTTTACAAAACAAAAACTCTCTCCGCTTTTCCTGTCCCCTCCTCCATTGCTAGCTGGCTGCAGAGTAACTGGTTGGAGAGGGTTCCCCGAGTGAAGGGAGAATGAGGATTGATAGCTTAGGAATGGAAAATCCATTAAGAGCAAGGAGCAGAAGGCAGCAGAATCACGGTGAATATATAGTTTCCATCTGCAGAGTTCCACAGGCAGTGCTTAACCCACGGCCCAGAAAGAAGTCCTCATTTACAAGCATTACCTTCAACTAGCATCTGGTCTAACGCTGTGTGCTTGGAAACACGCCCTGAGCTGAACCTGAACGGACGACGTCCCTTCCCGCACTGATACTGCTCCGTCCTAAGTGTCCCAGACTTTCTTTCATCTAAGCCTCAGCAATACTAAGTAACACGTAACTGACCTTTATTTATATTCTTAAAGCACTTGCTGCTTGGAGAAAAAAGTGAATTAAGGTGGAAAGCTAGGACAAATGACAAAAATAAGGAACAGATTTTGACCTGAGAAGATCCCTTGGAACACTGACTGACATCATCACACCTTTAGAGCTGGAAAAACACTAGGAATTCCAGCTTACGTCCCTTCTCCATACAGGAAAGAAGCTGTGTCCCAGAGAAGCACAGACTTGCCCGGGTACCTTCCACCTCCCTCTACCCAATGTACCCAGCTGCTTCTCCCAGCTGCCTTTGATCTTGATCCTTATTTACCCAAAGTAACAATCACACCACCTGGCCTTTGAGTCATTGATAACCAGATCACCCACAGGATCTTGTCTTATCTCACCCAAATGTATAAGTCTCTTGGATAATCCTTGCTGCCCACTTAGGGCACCCCATGGCAAACCTGCTTTTCCTTGGAGGTTCCTCTCACCCATTATTCATTCCCTCTTCTAAATCCACCTGGGAAAAGCTGATAACCCAGCCATGAGCCTGCCAGGGAACTTATTAACTCTGAGGCTGAGAGGGATTCCTTTAGAACAGGATGTGCCACCTCCTAATGGCCCTAAATTGCTTGAGGGACTCATTTCCTGATGAGGCTATCTTGTAGGATTTAAGTGAGGGCTTGTTCAATGAAAATTAACACAGATAACTACCATTTCCCCCTCAATACCATATCCCCAGGCCATTTTTTTCTCCTACAGATATTTAAAATCCATCTACCCAAAACAAACACAATCACAAAACAGAATGTCAGAATAGGAAAGAACCTTCAAAAGTCATGAAGGCCAGTGTTTTTCCAAAGTATGGTTTGTGGAGTAGTTACAAAGAACGTTAACTGGTTTTACTTAACAGAAGGGGAAGGGGGTGACATCAGGTTAAACACAGCTCAAGTGGTTTGTTAACACACCTTTTAAGCACCAAGACAGATATTTTACGGAGCATTTCCTGAACTTAATTGACCCAAACTGCCGAGGGTTAATGTTCCCAGGAAAATACCTTAAGAACTGTCATTCTGGGCCGGCCCTGTGGCTTGGTGGTTAAGTGCGCGCGCTGCGATGCTGGCGGCCCGGGTTCGGATCCCGGGTGCGCATCGAGGCACCACTTCTCTGTTCATCCTGAGGCCGAGTCCCACATGCAGCAACTAGAAGGATGTGCAGCTACGACACACAACTATCCACTGGGGCTTTGGGGGAAAAAAATAAAATAAATAAAAATCTTTAAAAAAAAAAAAAAAGAACTGTCATTCTACTCCAATCCCCCTTATGTTTAGATGGGGAAAAGGAGGCGAAGCGAGGCTCCCTGACAGCAGCCCAGCGCTCCTAGCTCAGCCTGGGAAGAGGATCAGCTCGGGCCAGGTGGGTGCGGGAGGCCCTGTCTCTTCACTCACTCAGCAGGTGGGGCTGCCAAGGCCACTGCTCCTGGCCAACAGCCTTTTACTCTGCAGCCACCCCACCTGCCCTCTGCCTGCTCCAAATGGGAAGCCATATGTGGTAGAGTGAAGTGCCTGGGGACTGCTTGGCGGGCAACAGGTTCAGAGTGGCAAGTGTCCAACTTGTTAATCTGACCTATTTCCAAGAAATTTTTAATTGCTAGGCAATGAATCCATTGCAGCTCAATTCCCTGACATGTGAATGACAGCAAACATGACCACCCAACACCTGCCCACAGGCTCCCTCCCCTCCCTGGCACCTCCCAAGGTGGAGGCAGTGGAGAAAAGACCACAAGTTCAGAAACTGTTTGATAGCCACCCTGAGACAGGTTCCCATCCGCTGCAGTGGGAGGTGGCTTGCCTCTCTATTACCCTCTTCTGACTGCTGATTAAAGGCTAACTGAAACCGATTTAACATTGTGCAATTACATTTAAGTTTAATTAAATGATGCTAAATACATTAAAAATAGCCAGTCATCATAGGTAGCAGATTAGTTTTGTGGGCCCATATCGCCCAATTCAAGAAATAAATTGCCTCTAGTGTCCAAGTAATTGCATGCTGTTGCATCTCCAAGGTAACTCTGGCAGTCATGGAACACATTTTCGTGCTTTAATTAAAAATAAAAACTACTGAGCAGAAGGCACACTGCGTCTGCATAGACAGCCTTCCCAGCAGGAGGCCCACCCTATGTGCCCGAGAATAAACCAAAATCCATCGAGAGGGACTTGCACTAGCAACCATTTAGTGAAGCGCTTCTCGAGCCTACACTGTGTGCCCAGCACTGATGGGAGGCATCAGGCTCATGAAGGGCAGCCCCGGCTCAAGGGACTGACAGTCCAGTGGAAGAAGCAAGACTGGCAGTGTGTAGGGGAAAGAACTGTACGTGGTTTTGCCATGAACTGTCACTATGACCTTAGAGCAAGAGTTTCCTCTCTGGGCTGTGAAGTGAGAGGGACGCTCGTAAGGTCCACTCTGGTTCTAACAACGATGATAATAGTCAAGAATTCAATCATGTGAGCCCTGAGCTAGGGTAGGCAACATCACCCTCACTCTGCAGAGGAGGAAACAGAAAGGGCAGGTGACTATCAGCAAGTGGCAGAGCCAGGATTTGAACCCTGGCAGTCCTGACTGAGTCACTCTCCATTAGTTCTCTGCACAACTGCTAATTGAAGAACAATATAAGACTAGCCTAGACTGCGTGTCTGTGCTCAAAAGCCTTCTGACTTCCTGTAGTCTCTCAGACAGAGAGCCTGCTGTGTCATGTGGTATCCAAACCCCTACCTGTGAGGCATCCTCTCTCCTCCACTCCCTTCACCACTTCCCCTCCCTCCACCACCTGTATCCTCCGTCCACTCTTCCCCAAGCGTGCACTGATATTCCCACCTTCATACAGTCTTTACAAACACTGAGTGGGTGCCAATGTGTGTCAGAACAGGAATAGTGAGCACAACAGACATAGCCCTCGAGTTTAGTGGGAGAAACAGGTGTTGATTCAAATACTACCAATAAACGTTCACTTTCTTCTCACCTGAATGTCCCCTCAGAGGATGGGTGTGGAGGATCAGCTATAAGATCAGAAAGATACTTCATTTATAAGCCTAAGCCTTGGCTTTCCAGAGAGGCCCTGGCCCTGCCCCATCTCCAATTGCAGGTGCCCAGGAACCCACTGGACCTGGTTCTGGAGGCTCACCATCAATCCCTACTAAGACCTCAGATTTGCCCGTTCACTCAACTCTCACTTGCATCACCCCTGAGCCTAGAGAGGCTCAATCACTCGTCCATCCACCTACTTATCAGATACCTGTGCTGGGTGCTGGTGATATAATAATGAGCAGTACAGTCCCCGCCTTCACAGACTGTGGGGTCTCATGAGGGAGAGAGACATGCAGCAAATAAGCACATGATAAATGTAAAATTACAAGCATGCTAAGCACCATGAAGAGGAGATACAAATGCTGTAAGAATCCATGGATGTGACTCAGAGACGAAGGGGACTGAAGTAGGGGTGGGATTTTGGGTGGGTTGGAGGCTAAGGGAACGTCTGTCATCTTTCCTGCATCTGACCAGCCTAAACCAAGAGTTTTTCAGCGCAAACCTTCCTAATCTCACCTGTCCCTGATGCCAGGTAGAGTATGGTTGCCTTAAGAAACCATGGGACATTTACTGGGGTACATGTTGGGGGAGGCACAGACTCTCTATGCCTTTCTCATGAGGCGAAAGACATAAGGGGCAATACTTCACTGGCCCCAGGACTCAGATTAATTCACTAGAGTGTTTGGCCTGCACTGGAGGCCCATCCACCATCCCCCGCAAGGCACAGGTCCTCCTCTGCAGACCCCAGTCTGTCTCATAGCATCATCACTGCCAACCTCACTGCCCCATCACACACGCCCCATCACACACAGAAACACAGGCACATGCACATTAATGTCCATGGGCACCTAACACTGCCCAGCCCTGAAAGTCCCTCCTTTCACACCAGGCCAAGGCAGGTGAGCCTCAAAGCTCTCACGAGGCTGCAGATTCCACGTTGAGATGGCAGCAGCCCTGACAGGCCCTGGGAACCCCCCAAACCCAACACCATTTCTCGTTTAGGGAAAATGTATGGGGCAGGGGTGGGGGAGGGTGATGAGTTCTGCCAGATGCCAGCTACAGTTCAGGTCTTCCTCTCTCTAAAGGCAGGCCAGGTTTAACTCTGATAACCCCTAACCCTAGACAAACAGTAGGAGGTTAATAAATGTTTGCTCATTTGAAAAAGCATCAGCTTATGAGTGGCATGGACACATGCCCACATTCCTATTCTGTAGTATTGTCTGTCTTTTCCCAGAATTTGGTTATTTAAATTCTTCGTCCTTGGAAGCAAGAATTATAATTTGTACCTCCCAGGACTTAGCTACCAATGGACATAAAAAAGGTCTATTATAAACAATTGCAGATTCCCTTATTCAAGGTCAGAATACCAGCTTTAGTGTAGCCAGACACCATTAAACACCTGAGAGCACACAATAGTTGCTGTCTCTACTTCTGTGCCAGTCCCTACTCCAACATCCACTCACTTAGACATTTTTTATCTATCACATATTAGGTTCTACATTGGGCACCAGGAAAATAACAATCATTATGAGCATTTATGGAGCACTTTACAGTTTACAATACTTTTACATAGATGTCTCACAATATTCTGCCTCGTACTGTCAAAATCTTGGCAAGGGTTGCCATCTGTTTGGTCTGCCCAGTTAGATTGTAGGCTCCTTGGAGACAGTCACCAAGTATGGTGTCCAACACTCCTTCATATCCTTGCAGCATGCACCTCAGTCCGGAGCTCAGAAAGTACTCACGGATTGATAACACTTTGTAGAATTCCATGGACCTCAGGGTACTTGGAAAACCAATCCATCAAAAAGAATTTACTGAATAGCCACTAAATTCCCTGTCCTCAGTGACAGAAATTTGATGGCAGTTGATTTGAAAAGGATTCATTCTTTTAAAAAATTATCAGCAAAGCAACAGAAACCATTACTGTTAAGAATAAATAACCCATGAGCGTCCTCTAAGTGTAAAGACACATTTCAGTTGTATAGAACTGTAAGAACCAAGTAAATTGTGTACATTTTATCTCTGGTGCTGGTGTGCAACTTACTGATATACTGCAGGAATCACCATCACGCTCACTCTGAATCTCCAAATTTCCAAGGTGCAGGATAGAAGCAATTATCTTAAAAATGCTTATCTGATGGGACTCTCTCACTCCTGGGGGGGAAAAAAAAAAATGAATGCATGACACTCAATATCCATGGTAGGATAGAAAGGACATTTTACCCTTTTTTTAAGGACTTTAAAAAAAATAAGGTTTGGTTTTCCTTTCAGGGCCAATGACTCCGAAAATGATCCAGGCTCTTCACCAAGTAATTACCACTCTCAGGAACAGCTCAGAGGGCAAAAGCGCTCCCTGGACTAAAAGGGAAATATCCTCACTCTGATTGTCCTGATCAAACCAGATGGGTCAAGCTACTATTTTAACTTCTCCAGGAGCAAAGGAGAGGCAGCAATCATGCAGACGCATTTTGGACTTCATTTCAACCAAACACTTTATGGATGTTTTTACGGGTTTAATAAGAATGGTCATTTATCTGCAATCATTTTTCTCCCAACATAATATCCTGCAAACATCTGTGACACACATCCAAGGTGCCAATGGGGGAAGAAGAGGAGAAACTTCTCCTTGGGGCTGGATGGCCAGCTGGCTCCTAGCCGTTCCCCATTGGAGGCTATCGCCACGCTACATGCTCCTTTATGGCTATAGACATACAACATCTACCTTGGAACCATTGTGGCAGCAAACACCTATTGTCAAATTTATTTACGCACATTAGTTATCAAAGACATGGATAATCTCTTAAAATTTATATTGAGCTTTATGGCATTATTTCTTTTTGCATTACAAAAACTTCAGACTTATAAAAAAGGCTACAGAATAATATAATGAACACAGTCAATCTACCGTTCAGTTTAAGAAATAATACAATTGTTCCCCTATATTCTCTCCCCAACTGCAGTTAACGTTAAAAATACTTAGGCTAAAAAACAAAAGTCAGTGACACATAGATAAATGGGAATAAAGATGTTTCATTCTAGGATTAAAAACTTTACTCAGACAATTCACAAAGTAGACAACCCAAACATGAACTAGACAAATTAACTCTAGACTTTAAAAATGTCAGATGACCACTACTACCATGTAAGCTTCATAGGGTCAGGGATTTACTTTTCAATTTTTATTACATAATATTCTCAAAATATACAAAGTAAAAAAATAATAATATAATGAAACCCTGTTCTGGCTTCATCACTATATCCTCAGTGTCTGGCACACAGTAAGTGCTCAGAAACATGAGTGACAGGATGACTGAGTTGATGGCTGTTACACAGACTGCAAATACTTGCAAATGTCTACAGAAATGTACCTGTCATTCAAATAGCTGGTCTTATTTCATCTAATAATCCAAAAAACAGCCAGAGGCCAAAGAATTTAGGCATACATCTGGGGTCAGTGTAACTGAATGAGACTGGAAAAAGGAAGGCAGGTTGAAGCCAGAGGCTGATACCCAGGATAAGACAGGAAGCTAGATGGTTGTGGACTCTGTAGGGAGTAAAGCACTGGGCTTTTGATCAGAGCTTAGAGTGTCCTGCTCTCAAGTGGGTCCCATTAGAAGTACTAGTCAGAAGTGGGTGCTGGGACCAGCACAGGACCAGAGGGATATATCACTTTGCTCTCCTTCACTTATTCTTAGGAACCAATGCTTCGTCAATTTCCAAAGACCTAACCACCCAGTCATGGTAGGAATTTAAGTAGTAAATATTGAATCCTAACTATAGTTAAGATTCCTGCACTATACTGACCAAAAAACCCCTTCTTTATACAGGATTCACTGAATAAGCAGCATCTCACTATGGGAAGCAAAAAACAAAACAAACAAAAATCAAACAATAAAACCAAAGGAGTAAAGCAGGGGTTGGCAACCTATGGCTGGTAGCCCACAGCCTGTTTTTGTAAATAAATAAATTCATTTACATTTTGTCTGTGGCTACTTTCTCATTACAATGGCAAAGTTGAGTAGCTGCTACAGAAACCATATGGCCTACTAAGCCCAAAATATTTACAATCTTGTTCTTTAAGAAAAAGTTTGCCAATCTCTGGAATAAAAAAATGGACATCCTTATTAAACAGTAGGGAAGAAATGCTTATTAAAATAATTAATTTTACAAATGCCATTTGCTTTGAAAATGAAAGTATCCAGTCTCCTTAGAGCCTTAGAGGGAATGACCTTCTCCTCGGATCAGCTCATACCCACTGCTCACAGCAGCACTAAAGGGGAGCCGCCAGAGGCCTTCTCCCTTCTCTGACGAACTGGGCAGAATGTTACCCTGCTCAGCTTCGTCTCCTCCAAACCTGCTTCCACCTCTGGAGAGGGAAACAGCTATGCGATGCTGGGGAAGTCAGGGGTGCCAGTGATCAACTTATTATCTCTCAGCTTTAAATCTGCTCCTTCGCCCTGCTTTGTGATACTGGAGCTCCACCCTGCAAACATTTCCCCTTTGCTGCTTGGTCAACAGAGGGGACTGTAGTGACTCTGTAAGGCAACAGCAGCAAGATGACATTTCTCTTCTCGGTTCTGGTCCTCCACGGTTATTATTCACCTTAGGAGCCCAGCAACCTTCCAGGTGAGCTCCCGCTAATGTGTCCAGGCCATGCTCTCCCCATTAGCAGCTGTTTCTAAGAAGTTCTGGCCCCACCAGACCCTTGGGCAACTGCAGGCTGCTGTACAGACCAGTGCCGGCCCACACCCTCCGGCAGCGTCGTCACCACCAGTCGGCTTCCTGATCTGGTGGTAGCAACATCCTCCTAGAAGTGCTTGAAATTTCAGCCAGGCGTGGGGGGCTCTGCTAGTCAATAATTCTTTTATTGGCTGCTTCCTCACTCTAGAGAGAGTTCTTTTGCTCCTGCTACTTCTGGACCCCGAAAGTCCTCTTACTCCCCATTAATAGTAGTTAACGTAATTAATAGTAGTTAATCCTCTACTACTGCTTTAGTTGACAATTAATTATATTAATTTTTCTCTACTGGAATAACCAGTGTGGTTTCTGTGTCCTGACCCATATTTTACGGGTACAAAAGACAAACCATATCTATCTACCAGGTATCCAGAGAAGTGAACAGCACTCAGATTTCAGCACACGAAGTCCTGGTTTTCTCCCCATTTAGAGATTCGAGTGTGTCCTGTTTGGCCATGTTTCATTTGGACACTGGATAAAACCTCCCTGATTCCCACCAAATAATCTAAGAACTGCTGCTTGGGGTTAGTCACGTGAATCAGAAGCCAACTGTCTGTCTCTGTCAGGGAAGGGGTGGGAAAAACACAAGGGCCATCCAGAGCTACCTCACGGGTTTCAGGCTGACTTCCCAGGCTTTGCTTTCTGGGGCTGCAGGTCCCAGGAATTTACCACTTCAATTTCCCAGTTAAGAATAGCTCATCTTCCACCTTACCACTTGGGGCTCTTCTCCGCCAAAACTGGCAGGAGAGAAGGGGCAATTTGCTCCAGCTCTACTGCTTTTTATGCCCCAGAAAGAAAGAGAGATCTTGTTTGAAGGATTCCACTGCTGAGCTCTACATGGAAATAGCGATAACAGAAACAACACTGTACGTATGACAGAGCTACACACTTTACAGTCTACTTCCAACTGGGACCCCACGATTGTGGTTCATAGATGGTTTGGTCCAAAAGGCATGTTCTTTCTGCTAGAACACACTGCCTCTAAACCCCGACCACAGCACCAAAAGACACAGCTCTTCTTGGGTTTCCTCCATTGGCGTCAACGGCTGGAATGAGTGAAAACGGATACTTCGCAGTGCCTGAGAGCACAACTCTCAAATCCTTATTTTAAGAAAGGTCAACAGAGCACCAAGCCTTAAGATTTGGAGCCCAAGGCTCGAATGGAATGAGAGAGTAAGAAGACATTCACCAAGGGCGAGAAGGCCTCGCCATCAGCTGATGAAGGTTGGCAAGCCAAATGGGACACTGCTTTGCTTTTCTCTCCATGAAATCAACCCTCGGGCTTTCTCCCCCATTCAGAAGCTCCTTACCAAGGAGCGTGAAGGCTTGTCGAGTCTTCTCAAAGTCCTCAGCATCATCCACACCCTCGATGGACGTGTTTCCTCCCTGTGACGTGTAGAAAAAGTCCTCCGCACATGCTGTGAAGGCAAGGAGGTAAGGCATCAGGCATCGGAGAGAAGCTCCATCCCAGTTTACCTGCAGATCACGACCCATGAGGATGTCTGCTCATCCCAGACCAAATTTTATTCCCAGCCAGATGTGGAACTCTTTAAAATATTATATTTATTGACAATGGCAAATGGGACTGCACACTGGATTACACAGACAGAAAACACTGCTGCATTTGTGTTAACTGGTATGTGAAAAACCTGTGAACATAAAAGATAAGTCATGAATAGGTCAATTTACAGTAGGATTCACCACAGACTTTTTTTTTTTTTGGTGAGGAAGATTGGCCCTGATCTAACATCTGTTGCTCATCTGCTTCTTTTTGCTTGAGGAAGATTGTCTCTGAGCTAACATCTGTACCAATCTTCCTCTATTTTTTGTGAGATGCCACCACAGCATGGCGTGATGAGCAGTGTAGGTCTGCACCTGGGATCCGAATCTGCAAAACCCAGGCCACCAAAGCAGAGTGCACGAACTTAACCACTATGCCACCAGGCCAGCCCCAGACTTGTTTTTAAAAGGGATCTGATATACACAAGTGAAATGTATACCCACCCTAGAACCACAGGCTTCCATGGCCGTCAATAATCTTAGCCTGACATCCTCATTTGACAAATGAGGGGCGGGCAGTGATGTGCCCAAGGTGACATGGTTTTGTTTGTTTGACCAGGTTGGGGCACCTTGAGCTATTCAGGCACATGAACAAATGCAGGCTGAGCCCCTCACATGTCTGCTCTCATCCCCCAGCTCAATTCCTCTTCTGTCAGGCTTCTGGTAACAGCCCAGGAGACAACCGGTGAGGGGAGGGCCAGTTCTGTCATAGGATTTAGAGCCACCCTCAGCAGAGGGCAAAAACGCAAAAAGCCCTGGGTAGTATCCACACTGCACGGCTTGCAAGTCAGCATTGAAGGCACCAACTGAATCTAATCAAAATTACCCTTGAAATCACTTAAATTTTCTGCAAAATATAGTACATTTGTGTGGTACAAACCTGCCTAGTACCTGGTATTTCTAAGTGAATAACGTTCGATTTAGACAAGATGCCGACACTAGACACTGGCTGGTTTTCCTCTTCCCCTGAAAACACCAGTTAAACTCTTCTCCCTTGACCTGGGCATGATGCTGAAACGCACATTAGTTCAAGGTGCCGAGATGCAGCTTCACTGCAACGCCCAGTCCTCCTTCAACACCTGTCCTTCCCATGTGATCTCCTAGGAATTTCTGGAGTCTCTCCTTCCTCCATCCTGATGGCCATTGCCCTGGAATGACCTTCAGCATCTGTGGTCTGGGGACTGTTGCAAAAGACTCTAAACCAGTCTCCCTGCTTCTGCCCCTGTCCCTTCAAATCCACCTCCACACTGTTGGTAACCCTGATCACACAGCTCCCCTATTTAAAGCCCTTTTGAGATCCCCCTCCTGTCCCACTGCCCTCAAGGCAAAGGTCAAAGGATCTAGGAGACCCTCCTGGATCTTTCGTGGCCTCCTCCTGCCACTCCAGACTCATGCCTCATCCTTCCTTCTCCATCTCTACATCCCAGATACACCAGTTTCCTTCTGTTCATTCCTCAGCTCTACCCACTGTTCATGCCTTAAATGGACCTGCCTACTTCTGTTTCCTGGTCTCTCCCATTTCCCACTTTGTATCCTATGTTCCAAGCCACACCGAACTTCGCCAAGTCCTCTGGCTGGTCAAGCACTCATTGCCAGGCCCAGCTAGGAAGTGGCAGAACCCAGGCCCCAACCCCCGTCCCACACAACCTGAGCTATACTCATCAGGCAACACTTCTGCCCCCAGGAATGAAGAGCAGAATTTCAGCTGTATTTTTTGAGGGAAGGCTTCCTGGAGGAGTAACTTAACCCACTCTGAAGACCAGAGGCACTTGAACTGGGAGAGGAAGGACTTCAGCCCCAAGCTCACTCACAGCCACAGCAGAAATGAGGTTTTATGAAGGAAGTCACATTAGGTTTTGGTGGAAATGGCACATTTAGCTCTTTCATATCTAATCACCCTGCGAGCTCTGGCACTGAGTAATATAATGGTTTCAAAGGCTTAATAAAAGCACCAGTTCAGTTTTCCTTTTACACTTCCTTTTCAAAGTATCTCAATTTGACGATTTTTACAGTACCCACGTGAAGATGACTAAATATATCATTTACTCCCATTTTTCTGACAGGCAAAGTGAGGAACACGGGGCTTTAAGGGGTTGCCCAGGCTCACCCTGAGTTTGGCCAGGCCTTGGGAGTCCATTACTTGATCACCCTATTGTGGAGACGGTTGTGTACCTACGACATGATTTTGCCATCAACACAACCTAACTCATGAGAAGTATTGGCTTGACACACCACAAAGACAGTCTCCTGAGGCTCCAGAGGAGGCCACTCAACTTCCACATTGGAGGAAGGAGGCATTTTCAGCTCCTATCAAAGACCCCTCATTGTCAACAGCCAGGGTCTGATGGCCTGATGTTCTGAGTCAGACCAACCACCCCATCTCCCCTGCTTCCCGTTCCCCAACTCAGGCCCGGCAGGCAACTCCTTCCAGGTGAGGCTCATCACTGCAGGGGCCCTCCTCCCCGCCCCGGGTCAGTCACAGCATTCTCTACTAAATGAACTGAATCCAGTCAAAATTATTGTCTCCTTTCCATCTGGTTTAAGGATTGCAATCACCTCTGTTACATCACTCTCCAGACCCTCTGAAGACAGACATCCCAACAGGAGGCGGTCTTCTCCTGTCTGCTTAGCCTGCCTGGATCTCAGCTCTCCTTTCAGGCCCACGAAGCTGGCACTGACTGTCCCACCCCAGAGCAGCATCTCTTGTCCTCCAGTTTGGGTCTCTCTTTACTTAGCATTCCCAAGGAGAAATATACCACAAAGTTCCCTATTAACTGACTCCACAGGCAGACACTGGATCAGGCAGGGCACAGGCCACAGAGGTGGCATGAACCCAGGGATTAGAGTGCTGGACCCTCAAGGCCACGGCCAAGGGCTTGCACTTGACCCACGGAGGATATGCTCCAACCTGTGCAAGGCAGGAGAGGTTGTTATAAACTGTATCAACACAGCTCTGGAAATGAAAAAGAAGAAAGAGAATTTATTCCTTGTTACTTGAAGGCTGTATTTAAGGGAATATGGGCCCATTACACCTCTTTTTACCATCATTTAGTCACACTGTAACAAATTATTCATTGGACTTTTTTTTTTTTTTTTTTTTAAATCGCACCCTGAGGTCATTTTAACGCAATCGACCACCACCAATGGGGCAGAGGAAAGTGTGGATGACTGGATGCAAATCTGTTCCCTCCATTCTCAGAAAAATGCACAAAGCTGCTGCTGGGCCAAAGGGTCTTGTAGAGACTTCTGTGCATTTGAACAGCACGGTTTAGGTGAAGAAAAGGGGGAAGGAGGTGAGGCAGTCTAAATATTCACCAGGAGCCGCTGGCTCGGCCTTCATTCACTTGATATTTCCAGCCACTTGACCAGGGTTATCAGTGGAACTAAATCATCAAGCTTCAGGGCTCGCAGCCAATCCACCCACAAGGCTGAAGACAGCCTCACACCTGAGCACAAGAGCTTATCAAAGCCTCTTCACTTTGCTCCAACAAGATGCCCTGGGAGGGCACATGCAGGTAAAGGAGCAATAAATCAATTGAATTGGGCAGTTTTCAACTGCTCCAGTGGGGCCCCAAGGAGTCTGAACCTTGGCAAGACATAGAATAAGGAGAAGTCAATTTTCACCTCAATACACTCATGTAAGTGCAAAAAACCTGAGGAGGATTTCTTCCCTATTACCTTAAAGCTACATTTGGGACGAAATGTCCAAATACAGCCAGATGGATCATGCCAGTACTTGTTCATTTTCTATAAAACTGGCCCTAGAAAAAATTTCTCATTTCTCACAGGTTGGCTCTGAAAAGACCAACTGGGCCCACGTTCCCGCTCTGGGAAGGAAAGAGGATGGCAGTGGCCTTTGACGTGGCCTGCCTCCTGGTCCCTCGCAACCATAAGCCAACATCAGAGCCCCAAGGTGCCAGCACAGGGCAGTGCTCAGACAAGGCTTGTAACATTCAGTCCTTGTCCCCAATAAGTTTATGATTTCACTGGGGAGAATCAGACTTGCAAGCACTGAACAACTAGAGTACAAAACCAGTACAGTATGTGCCATCCAGGGTTTCCTCCTTTGGGCCCCAATTTAAATTTACTTCCCCTGGGAATCTTCTGACCCACCTCAGCTATGCCTCACTCAGCATATCCTTATCACTGTTTTGCAACTGACTGTAAGCAAAGTGAGGGCAGGACCCACAACTGTTGTGTTCAACACCACATCTCCAGTGCCTAACACTGCCTATGTAGGGTTTGATGAATGAATAATGAGGGAACCAAAGCTAAATTGCATGGCACAGGCACCTACTGCTACAGGAACTCATAAGCAAGTAAAGCATAGAGTTAAGACGGCAGACCGAGGTTTGAACCACTTGATGTATTTTAGCGACTGGGAGCACAGGCTGGAGTGGTCAGAGGCGGATCTGGTGCTGGCCTTTAAGATGGCTAGGATTTGGTCCAGGACAGCAAAGCCTCAGAAGTCTATGTCTCTCACAGTTGCACAAAGACCAACCAACCTCTGTCTAGACACTCAGCTCTTCACACCGTTAGTACTGGACCTCCCCACACCTCCAAAAATAGAGACAACAGGCCAGGGACAGGATGTTCCACAAACACAGGACGCTGCACGGCCCCCAGGCTTGCCCTCATCACACAGTCCATCTGGAGATGGGCTTTGAGGACTCAGCGGCAGGACTCAGTCAGCACTCCATGACAAAGCCCCTGTGCATAGAAGGGGGAAGGGCCCAGGCCCCAAGGAGAGGTGCTACGTTGGTGTGGTAGCAAGAACTAAAGCCTGCTCCCTCTTCTCGCTTTGCCCTGGCTCTCAGTCAACAGTCTCAAGGCAAACTGAACTTGCTCATCAGGCCCCTTGGCAAACAGCACTAGCTGAAATGAAGGATGACTGGGACCCACGGAAAGCTTGCCTTTTTATCTGACGGGAACAACAGGTGACATCCTGCTGGCTTGAGCTGAGAGGCACTTCAGGTTGCTCCATTCCCCTGCTCCAGCGCGGGCGTGCCACAGCTTCCCCGCCTGTCCAGGAGAAACCAGCACTGTGCCCGCTAACGCCCAGCAGTCCAGTGTCGCTCCTCTAAGCCCCTCTCTCATCTTCTGCGGTGAGACCCAGGCTCTACAATATGTCCCTCGAGCCACCCCCAATTTATCCCTGCTCTATCCTCTCATGCCCTCCTTTTTCTGTCTCATTCCTTAAATATGACTTAAAAACTCCTTGGCCACAGTTAAGTGATGTGTACTAGCTAAATCTCTAGATTCTCATGGTTGGGACACATTTCTTATGATGCCTAAAGTGGAGACATTTTTCAAAATAATGATGCATGGAAATTCTCTTATGCTCTGCAAAATGCTGTTCCACTCCTGCCTCTAACCTTCTCAACCATTTCCTGTGGCAGGCAGCCTAGGTACAATTAACCCTATTTTACTAGTTGGGCAGTGAAGCCCAAAGAGGTCTAGGGGACGTGCCCACATGAGGAGAGGAGCTGAGGCAAGACCCCACGATGGAGGGCTTTGAGCAGAGCACCCTTCTCCACTCAGAGCCCCCAGATGTACCACCTGCTGCACTAGCAGCCCACCGCAGGAGACGGGTGCACACCCGTTTACTTACTTAGTGCAAGCTCTTTAAACTCCGGAAGACTGGCAGCAGCACAGAGCTGGTAAAAGATGTGGTAATTCCTCTCGTCATCTGCCTGAAGGAGGAAAAACGGGAAGCAGTTTTAGGGCAGTGACCCACAAGTTCATCCCCTCACCCAGTCTAATCCCAGGGCGTTCTGGGTGACAGAGGTCAAGACTTTTCCTGACGTTTTCCTCCACACCTCTGCCACTTCAATTCCCATTTCCAGATTTTCTATTCATTATTATGGGACCCTCTTCCAACCCTGAGGATTTTTACCTCTTGACTTATGCAAAAACACGTGTTTTCTTTTTCTTCCTACATAGAACATTATTGCTATTCCACAAATGGTGAGTTGGTCAATCAACAAACACTTATTTAGATATCCATGCTGCCTGGCTAATGTTAGACGGATTGTAATTTCCCTGCAGTAGGTTCCCTTTCTCTTCTGGGAGGCTTGGAATTAAGTAAAAGCTACACCCTTTCCCATCACATCAGGCTGGGCAGTCAGGAAAGGTCCATGACCGAGGCAGGATTTACAGTGAATATTCAGGCTACACGTGCCTGAAGTTGGCAGAGTGGTGGTGAGGGCGGGGGGTGCTTCGGGAGGCCTGAGCAGAGAGAGGAAGGCTCAAGGGGTGTTCAGAGAGGAGTCTGGCCAGAGCCATGGCCAGCACATTCGACCGGCACCCAGCACAGCAGGCTGTTTGCTTTGCTGAAGTGAAATGAAGGATGTGGGGTTGTCAAATCAAACTTGAGAGGTGGAGAGAAAGCCTGGCACAAAAGGGGAAAAAATAATAAAGCTGGTTAAAAATTTCATTAGACGTTGGCCAAGCATCAGCATGGAGACAGGTGTCATCGAGAAAAACAGTTGAGGCATTTTGATGTCCCCTCTGAAGGCAGCTGAAACATCAGGGCAGGGAAGCCATGGGGAGGGTGTGTGGCCAGCTCACGCATCATCAGCTCAGTTCAGGGATGGGGCATCGCAAGGAGGCTGGAGGAGGTGAGTTGCACTGACCACCAAAGGCCAGGGCGGAGGAGGAAGAGGGTCACTGAGAGGCCAGAGAGCAGTCGGGAAGGAGGGAGCGAAAGGTGGGCACAGAGCAATGAAGAACTGAGTCAGGTGAGAAGAGGGCACTCCATTTATTTGAAAAGGAAACTAAATATGTGGCCAAGTAGGGTTTTTCTTTTTTTGTATATATAACCTAGCAAACAAGAGAGTTCCTGGGGAGAGCTGAAACCCCCAGACCCTATATGACATTCCTCTGATCATGACTCTAAAATCCATAAGGAACAGGACTGTCTTATTCTTCACTCTATCTTCAGCGTCTAGCACAGGGCTAGCCCATAATAGGCACTCAATACCTGTTTGTTGATTGAATCTAAAAACAATACCCACTGAAAAAAATAATACCAGGTAAAACATTTTTCAGGCCTGATGCCTATAGCATTTGCATGAATACATGTTGATGAAAGAAAACATAGAAAATCAGAGAAAAAGTATATCCAATTCCAGACTCAAAAGATGAATTGCTCTTTGGGTTCAGGGAGGGGGCAGGGAGCAAGGGAGGACATAATCCATGGGAAAAAATACCAAAAGGCCTGAGTCACACCACTCACCTGAAAGACCACTCTGGACTTCTCCAACAGGTAGGTCCTCATGTTGGCCCCAATGATGTGGTACCTTTTGTCAAAGCCGATCTGAATATACTTCCCAAAACGGCTGCTGTTGTCATTGCGAGTGGTTTTAGCATTTCCAATGGCCTGTACCGAACAGACAAACAAGGGTGTGCAAAGCAGGGAGGGCTGTCTTGAATTCAGGATTGGATGTTTGTGGCAGCATCTGTCTCTATTCTCTTCCTCTTCCTTCATTACGGAACATCCCTGCTACTAGGATGACAAGGGGCCGAGCTAAGACAAAACAGAAGTTCATTCTCCTGTCTCCTTTACTCCTCACGATGGCCAACAAGAGTAATGAAGTGGTTTGCTTCCTTTTTCCTGTCTGGAATGCGCAAATGATGGCTATAGCTGTAGCAGTCATCTTGGGACCAATGAAGGAAAGGTCTAGAGAATCACAGAGACTACTGCCCTGACACCTTTTGAGCCACCAAACCAATAGCTCTGAACTTTTTGTGAGAAAAGTAAACCCTCCTGTGCTTAATTCACTTTGATCAGATCCCCACAACTAAGCAGCCAAATATCATTCCCAACTGATAAACGGTACTTCCTAGCAAGAGACCAGAGATCAACACCCACCCCTCCTCACCTTATCACTAGGACAAATCGGGAAGCCATCACTCTCTTGGTACCATTTCTTATGCAGCTGCAGGGACACAGTTCAAAACACTTGACAACGATTTTAAAAATGAGTGGCTAAATGACGGGCCTTGCTGCGTAAATACTCACTTTCCATAAAATATCACATTGCTAGTGGATTGGTAATATATTAATATTTTAATCCTTTTCATGTTTACTTTTTAGGTGGTTAAAACACTTGAAAAACATCCACTATAACTTTTCAGTCGTCTAGGAAATTTGAGGCACAAAGAGGTTGAAAGAAAATCCAAAATCCCAATCCACCTTCTGCTGCTGCCAGCCAAATCCAAGCCACAGAACTATTACTAGCTCCTGACCTCCCCAAAACTATGTAAGGCTCAGCTGGCAGCTGTTATTAACAAGGCTAACAGACCAGCTGAAAGCAAATCACTACTGTTTAAAAGGTCAAAAAGTTGACCTCTAATACTCATGAAAATGTCCCGTTAAGTCTTGAAGAGGAAAATTATCAACTATTCCTATTGTTGAGATGAGTCAAGTGAGGCCTCGAGTCATGCACTCATTCACAGACACCTAAGCCTGGCACCGCACTAAGGAAGCTGTTGATCCCAGGATGGCCTCACTCTGCATATCCACTCACTCTCCACGTATACAATGTGACATTCCCAACGTGTCGCACATCTTTCCACTGCTCTCTGTCCTACTGCTGCAGCCTAAGCCCAAGTCGTCATCGACTTTTTCCTGGAGTCTTCAATGGCCTCTCAATGGGCCTCCCTGTGCCCACTCTTGTCAATTCTCCACTTCACCACCAGGGTTTTCTTCTAATATATAAACCCAGTTATTATATTTCCTTGTGTAAAATGCTTCAATGGCTTCCACTGCCCTCTGAGATCAAGCTTTAAATCCTCAGCGTGGCTTGTGAGGCTCTGCAGGATGACCCAGCCTTGCCTCTCGTCACTCCTGCCCTTGATGTCCAGCCTCGAACAATCGTGAACTCTTTCCTTTCTCAAAAGACCTATGTTGGCGCCGGCCCAGTAGCGTAGCGGTTAAGTGTGTGTGCTCTGCTTCGGCGGCCAGGGGTTCCGGGATTCGGATCCTGGTCATGCACCGACGCACCGCTTGTCAAGCCATGCTGTGGTGGCATCCCATGTAAAATGGAGGAAGGCGGGCATGGATGTTAGCCCAGGGCCAATCTTCCTCGGAAAAAAGAGGACTGGCATCGGACGTTGGCTCAGGGCTAATCTTCCTCAACAACAACAACAAAAAAAAGCCCTATGTTCTCTCTGCCCCCCACTCAAGTTTACAAATGCCGTTCACCTAGCTGACTCCTCCTCTTTCTTCCAGTTTCAGCTTAAATGTTGCTTCTTCAGGAAGGCCTTCCCTGACCTCACAGGCTAGGTGAGCTCCTCCCACCACGTGCTCCTGCGGCCTCTACACTTCCCTTCTTTTTTTTTTTTTTTTTTTAAAGATTTTATTTATTTATTTTTTTCCCCCCAAAGCCCCAGTAGATTGTTGTACGTCATAGTTGCACATCCCTCTAGTTGCTGTATGTGGGACGCAGCCTCAGCACGGCCGGAGAAGCGGTGCGTCGGTGCGTGCCCGGGATCCGAACCCAGGCCGCCAGCAGCGGAGCGTGCGCACTCAACCGCTAAGCCACGGGGCCAGCCCGTACACTTCCCTTCTTGTTTCCCCTCCCCCCTAACTCCGTGAGATATTACCCCGTCTCCATGAGAGCAGGGACTGCATATCCGCTTCAGCATAGGATCTCCAGCACCTATCCCAGTGCGCAGCACACAGCAGTCATTCAAAAATATTTGAGTGAATGGAAGAGTAAATGAACTTGGGTTTCAGTTTTCTTTCCTGCACAATGAGAGTTTTGGAGTCCTTGTCCTCAAAGGTCACTTGCCACTCTATGGTCCTAAAATCTCCCATTGAGGCTGCAATATAAACTTTTCTTTAAGGGTTTAAAGTGTATAAAGCAACCCATCCTTCACATGTATGGTGTGTGCCTCTGCAGAGAAGTGGGGGAAAGTGTAACCTTGGTATGTTGGGTTGCCCTGAAGGATACCTTGGAGCATAGAATATGCCCAAGGTCAGGGAAGGGCTAGAATCTGGTCAAGCTGAAATGACTCTGAGAGAGATGACTAATCAGAGGAGTTCATGTCACAAGCTCCCTCTAGTCAAGGAAGATAGGGACTCAAGCCCCCCAGTACCCACCAACCACATCATCTCAACAGAGGCCTCTGAGCACCCACTGCTCCTCCACGGAGCTCTCTGATCCTTCAAGGCACACATGACAAGCCACCATCATACTTTAGTAAGCCAATTCTGTTTGGAAAATAGCAAGGAGGGCTGTGTTCCCTAAAACGCTGGTAAAAATGATCATTTTCCCAGGCCTCCATCATGAGCCAGGTCCTGGGCTGGGCTTCTTTTAGTCTCCTTTAATCCTGACAAGGACCCTAGGAGACAGGCATTAACAACTTTCATCATACTTATGGGGAAACTTAGGCTCAGAAAGGTTAAGAAGTGAGCCCAGGGTCACATGACTGGGAAGTGGCAACACCAAGATATAAATCCAGACATGCCCGAGTCCAAAGTCTGTTCATGCCACTTGGCTTCACAGTCATCCCCCAACTCTCCAAAGCACTCACTAGACAGGAGATGCCACACACGGGGTGACTTCTCACATCTCAAATAGCCAGGTCAAATCAAAGGATAAAAGACAAAGACATCAATCCTCACTTTTATCTTTTTATGAGAAAGCGAGGAAAAGCCTCTCAGAGGATGGTAGGGCATCAACTCATTACTCTGACAACTAGTAAGTTATGAATCAAACATCTACCCTAACTTTCCTGTGTAAACTCTATCAGGGTGACTAGTCGGTGAGAAGTTTCTCTTCTTAGACTTATTTCAGCTAATAAATGCAGGAGGAAAGAGAATGGAAAAACCACCATTTTGTGACTCCCGAGGAATTAATAGATCACTGCATAATCAATGGCTGCTGACATCACAAAAAGACAGCTACATATTCTGAGCCTCTTGATGGGAGCACACAACACTGCCAACAAAGAATCCTTGGTTTGAAAAAAAACAAAATCAAACCTGAATCTGATCAAGCCTCTAAATTTTTCTGCCCTTTTACAGGAAATACAGGAGGCAAAGGAACATGTTAACAACATTATGAGGATGCAATCAGGAAAGGCTGGTTTGTGGAACATTCTAAAGAACAATCTACTTTCAATAAATAAGTCTCAATTCCAAAATTTCAAAAGATTCAAATTTTGCAATTTATAAAATGGCAACAAGAGCCTTTACTCTACCTGAGACCACTCCTTGTGATAGCTTGGGAAAGCTTGCCCCAGGTCTGAAGATCACTGCCAAAAGACTCTCTTACCTCACGAGGCTGCTTTGAGAAGCAGAAGACTTGCATGTAGTGCTTTATCTTTTAAACCCTTGCTAGATTTTTCTGGTTGGTGACTAAGGAAACATTTTGATGCAGGGGGGAAGCAAGTCCAGTTGTTACAGATGATAAAAACCCACGCTTTGACCCTCACTGAGTCCACAGTCCAGCAAAAGAGGCAGATATGATGCAAGTAGTTAACATTTGGAAAATGAGCAAATGATATAAGCAGAAAATTCACAGAAGAAACTCACATGACCAATAAACATAAGAAAAGATTCTCAACCTCAAGAGTAAACAGAGAAAGGCAGACTAAAATGATGGCCCAGAGTGGCAGTAACAAAGAACTGTGGTACTGTGAAATGATGATGAGGATGTGAGGAAAAGGGAACTCTCCTACACTGCTGGTTCAAATACACAAACTGGAGCAACCATTCTGAAGAATAATTGGGCACATCTAGTAAAATGGAACATACATGTACCTAACAATTCAACAACTCTACTTCTAGATATAACCCAGAGAAACTCACAAAGTACACAAATGAGTATGCACAAGAATGTTCAATGAGGATTGTATTTAACAATAAAAAAAGAAATATAACCTAAATATCTACCAATGGGGGAACAGATAAATATAACGAGATACTATAAAGCTGTTCAACTAAGTAAACTAGAGTATGATTCATGGATAAATAAAAAAAATGTTGAGTAAAAAGCAAGTTGCAAAATGGTTGATAGAATAGGACACCATTTATATATGACAAAACAGAACAATCTTCTTCATGGTTTATGAATACAAAAATACGTAGTAAAACAAAAACAGACTAGAATAAATAATTTCAATATAATTGGGATTACACAACAAGAAAGTACATACTGAGTACTGTGGAAATACACAAAAGGGAGGAATTAGCCACGCCCAGCAGAATGGGAAAGGCTTTAAGAAGTGGAAAATGCAGTGGATCTTAAAGGGTGAGTAGAATTGTACCAGTAGGGAAGGAGAAGGGATTCTATTCATGAATATAATGTGGGCAAAGGAAGGAGGATATGTGTGAGAATGGAGAAGCATGGAGTGGCCCGTGTGTTGAAACACAAGAGGAGATGGGCTCAGTAAGGTACACTGGGGCAGATTCCTGTATAAATAGGTTAATAGTTGTAGGCCTTCTTGTTTCTTTAGCTTAAAAAAAACTCAAACCCTGAAAATTATGTAGTAACTGCTCTTAGTTTCTATCAACTTTGTTCACTGTACCCCAGCCCCTTTTCTTTCTCCTAGGATGAGGGGAGTCTCTGTAGCTCCTGGAATTCTATGCCTGCAGATTCCAGTCACCCCAAGAAGTCACACGAGCCCTCCGGCCTGGACTTGGTTCTGTTCCCGCTCTAAGAGTCTCTTGATTACCAATGCCCTTTTAATCAGCGCAGACTTGTGAACAAATCACTCCCGGGATGCTGACAAGTTCTTACACAGAATGGGGTCAGAGAGCTCTGGCGCTGACAATAAATCATCCCAATCCGTCCCAGCAATCCCAATCCATCCTCAAGTTGCCTTTAATTCAAACAACTGCCACTTAGTGCAGCCCACTGGGAATTCTGCCTCCTCACACTGCCCTCAACGTTCGGTCTCCCCAGGAGGCATCTGCAGTTGCTGGGCTGCGGAAATAATGAGATGATGACAAGACTAACTGATTGCTTCGTTGGGAGGTGCCACCCTTCCCCGGGACAGGGGCAGGGTAATCAGTAATCAGCTGTCCCCTGATTAAGACATACTTTGTGTTGGCTGTAGCCCTCTGAGGAGCCACAAAGCCGACTGGGCTCCTGACACGAGGGCCCAGCTAGACTCCAAACTGGTGAAAAGTCAGGTTTTGGCAGTGCAAAAGCTGCTCTTTCTCTGCTTGGCAATACTCTTTCTAATCCCATCCTGAGTTCTTCCTCGCTACAATTCTTTCTTTCCATGTTCATATCCAAGATTTCTCTCAAATATAACACTTAATAACAGCTCGAGGGACAGTCTCTATGATGACAAAATTCTATATTTGACAGAATGAGCCCTCAGGACTTACCCACATAGTTTCCAAGGTACCAATTTGCACAAGATAGAAATTTAATGTTTTGAGCCCAAACCACTATAGCATTTATTTACATGACATCATGAAAGATTAGGCTGGTTCACGGACACACTTCTCCTCCTTTAGACCTTGGCAACTGAACCACATCTTGTGTATTTCTGGATGTATGTGGTTCTCACATTTCTCCCATGTCAAAGCACTCTGCCTCCCCAGCAGTCCACCAGCCTACTCAGGCCATAATGGACGCTGAAAACATTAGATCATTTTAGACCACAGTCATTTAAAAAGCATTCCCAAAGCAAGGACTCAAACAGATACTTGCACACCAATGTTCACAGCTGCATTATTCACACTAGCCAAAAGGTGAAAACCACCCAGGTATCTATCAAAGGAAGAAAGGATAAACAAAATGTGGTATGTACACGCAATAGATTATCTACCCATAAAAAGAAACAGAGTACTGATACATGCTCAACATGGATGAACCTTGAAAACATTATGCAAAGTGAAATAAGCCAGACACAAAAGGATTAAGATTGTATGATTCCACTTACATGAGGTACCTATAAGAGGCAAATTCAGAGAGACAGAAAGTAGAATGGAGGTTACCTGGGGCAGAGTGGAGGGCAGAATAGGGAGTTATTGTTTAATGGGTACAGAGTTTCTGTTTGGGATGATGAAAAATTCTGAAAATGGATAGTGGTGATGGTTGCTAATGTCATTGTAAATGTACTTAATGCCACTTAATTGTACACTTAAAATGGTTAAAATGGTAAATTTTATATTATGTATATTTTATCCCAACAAAACAATAACATTTAAAAAACCATTCCCCGTGTCTCATACCTGTTTAATAAAGTGGTGATCTGTCTTCACTGAATTCCCATCTTGAGTAATAAGAACTTTGTTCAGTCACCAGAGATCAAACAGGTTTTTTCCCTTCTGTTTTGCCCAGAAAAACCACTTACTCTCTTTCCAAAAGAAGAGCCACTCTGTGTCTTCGAAATCTTACTACCTAAAAGATGAACTGAAACTCAGGGGCAAGGGAGAAGCTGAAATCCTTGTTTCACTCCCATTTGAGATGAAACATGATGCTAATCGTAGACTGCTATCTTAGCTGCCTCCATTTAAGTGCAGTAGATGGTCCAAGGGAGGCCAAGGTTAAAGTCCACAATTGATGCCTCTGAACTGAGGCCTCGGCCAGGCCCCTGCCTCAGGGCTTAGAATAAATGCTATGAGCAGACGCATAGGGCTACCAGCTAAATGTCTGACAGTAGGAAGTTAAATTATGGTAAAAGCATATTTAAACATATGTTTGCAGCCACTAAGACAATTCATAAAAAGCTTTATGATATGGGGACAAGGCTTATACTATAACATTCAGTGAAAAAGATGGAAGGAAATATATCAAAATGTTGAACGATTATCAGCAGGCTGTAGGATCAGGGGGGATCATTTCCCTTCATTCTTTCATATTTTCCAGGGAGTTGTTCTTATCTTTTTA
Organism: Ceratotherium simum simum; assembly: GCF_057802395.1. Classification (NCBI taxonomy): domain Eukaryota; kingdom Metazoa; phylum Chordata; class Mammalia; order Perissodactyla; family Rhinocerotidae; genus Ceratotherium; species Ceratotherium simum. The sequence goes on from NC_141913.1 coordinate 38,959,466, forward strand.
ATAGGTCAATGGTTCTCAAGGTGTGGTACCCAGACCAGCAGCATCAGCATTACCTAGGAACTTATGTGAAATGCAGATTCTCTGGCCCACCCCAGACCTTCTGAATCAGGGACTCTGGGGGTGGAGCCCAGTAATTCGCTTTAACAAGCCCTCTAAGGCAATTCTGATGCACAGTGAAGTTTAAGAACCATTGTAATTGAATAAAAGTGGGGTTTTTCTGTTTTTATCTGTTTGGTAAAAATGTTTTCAACTGTATTGACCATTTTCCCAATTCACATAAGAACAAATACCAAAATTTGCTTCTGTCGAATTCTTAGTGAATATGCTGTGTCCTATTACTCAGCAGAGAATAAAAGTTCTCCAGATAATGCAACTCTGTAGGCAGGAGATCTTGCCTGGATAATCAATGAACTCCTACGAATTGAGACTTAGAACGTACTCCTGCCCTTGGTATAAAGGAACAAGAGAGAGGGGACCTGGGAAGATCCAGGCAGGTTCTTGTTCCCCACAGCTCCAAAATAATCTGGAAGACCAACCACGTTGGTGCCTTGTGTCTTAATCGACGGGGCTCAAGGCTGTGCAGAGAAATCTGATGCTATCTTGGCAGCTTTCAGCCTCAATTCAATTTCTTCTTAATAAAACAAAGGGGCTGCTCAGGGCTGGCAGAAGGGCCTACTCCTACCAGACTGTAACCCAGACAACAATGAAGAGCATCTGCTTCAAAGGCAGGAAATCAAAGCTGGCCCAGAGACTGTGAGGCCATTTAGTTCCACTCCATCAGAATTAAGTTTTTATAGAGGAAAGGAAGAAAAAGAGAAATGGAGTTCTGGCCCTGTAACATGATTTGTTACAGCAAGATCTAAGTTTTAGGAAATCTCTCAGGCCCTGCACTTGCATCGACTACTCTGAGCCCACCCTGGCAGGGAGGTGGAGGGGCAGTGAAAATACAGACCAGACCTGTCCTGGCCAGTTCATGCCATCACAGGTAACAGATTCTGTTATCACTTACCTTTTGGCTCTACTTTTCCCCTAAAAGATAAAATCTTCAAGGATTTTGGGAGTAAAAAAAAAAGGGAATCTTCTACCTAGGCTTCCCCATCCCCATGAGAATTGCCCTCCTGATTCAGTGGGCCTTCACAGCATCGAAAGGTTTTGGTGGAGCACTGATTTGCTGACACACGATGGCAGCATGGGAGGGGAACAGCAGCAGAGGTGGCAGTAGATGAAGAAGAGCTGTCACTACAGCATTCAGCAGAATCAAGGGACAGGAAAACATGAAGAAGATACTCTGCCCAATACTGGGGACCTGTAAGACACTACCAGCTCAGATTATTCCCAAATCTGTGGTTTTAGGGGCACCTTGATAATTTTTTCCTCAATAGTGGACAATGGGTTCTCTCAGGGAGAGGCCTGAATGCTAACCATGTGAGCTGCTTCCAAGGACTCTTGTGATCAGCCATGCAAGGCTGGACACCCAGCAGTCTTGCTGCCAGCAGAAGGAAATCCAGCGAAGAAGGCCAAGGATGTTTGGAAGGCTTTACCTCCATGATGGGACTGGACGCCAGGACCTTCTCTTCAATGTTGGTGTCACTGGCTGAGCCACCAACTGTGGCGAAATAGCGCATGGCATACTTGGCTGACACAGTCTTGCCGGCTCCAGACTCCCCGCTGACTATGATGGACTGGTTCTTCTCATCCCTGGAAAGGAAGAAGCTCTGGTCAGTCGTTGGCTGTGGAAAGGCTCTGCTGCCTTCCATAGACTCTGTTGACAAGGACCTGAGCCTGATCAGGAGCATCTCTCCTTCTTTTAGGGATAAATATGAGGAACAGTGTAAAAAGAGTCCACCCTCCCTCACATGCCTGCACAAGATCTGAAAGTGGGGAGAAACACAGGAGTTCTGAAACAGGCTTACAAATGGCACCCACGCTTCTTTATGACCCACAGGAAGGGGGACACAGCCAGCTGGTCACTTTCCAAAGTTGTCTCTGGATGCAGTACCCCCTAGACCATTCCTATATATATATAAATATATATATCTTCTGAGAATTTACATATATACATGCTTTCAGTGACAATCTCGCTTTTGTTTCTGTTATGTGCCCATCTTGTGCCACTGTATAAGTTATACTTTCTTCAAGAATGAGAATCTTTTCTTCTCTTTTTGTATTTGAGCCTAGCATCCCAGCAGACACAGCTTTGAACATTTTTGTTCATACAGATGTATCACAAAGGGCATGCTATTAACCACCAGGCTGATCTTGCCTCAAGTTTCCCAGAAATTAGATAAAACAGTTATCAATTGTAATAAGAGGGATTTTAGTCAGACTAAATGGAAGGCAGAAAGAAGATACTCTACATCAGATAAAAATGCATCTATATTTATCCCTTTTAAATAGATAGTAGGAGGTCAGACAAGTAATGCAAAGAGCAGCCTATTTTGTCTTCAAGGACCATGGATATCCAAGCAGGGAGTGAGAACAAATGTTTGGGCAATGAACTACATGTAAGGGCTGTACTCAGCCATCTACCTTCAGTTACAAATCCACTACCTGGAGGGCAGGCACTTCGCTTTCAGTCTCCAGTGCCTCTAACAGTGCCTGGTACAAAGTACCAGTATATTGTTGGAGTGGAAGCAACTTAGGGATCAAGCAGCCCCCTTCTTTTCCAGATAAGGAAACTGAGAAGTATGAAGGTAGGTTTAGAACACAGGTCTCCAGGCACCAGCCCAATACTCCTAACACCAGCTCCTGTGGCTTCCTGGGTAGAGTGGGCTATAGAAGAAAGAACAGAAAGCCACCGTGAGCTGCCTGTCCCACCTCGCTAATTATCAACACGGGTAGGTTGCGGCTTATCACAACATGTGAATGAATGTTGGCCCTGCTTCTGATCGGGGTCAACAGCCAAGAAGCTGGAAAAGTGGCCCTGCTTCTGATCGGGGTCAACAGCCAAGAAGCTGGAAAAGTGGGGTGATAATACTGACGTCAACTAGAGATGGACTAGAAAGACAGAAAAGAACTGGGGTGGAGGTGGGAGCACTGGAGGAGAGTCCGGTATGGTAGGTGGGCTTAAGAAACCTTAACCCTCAGCCTCTCTTCAAGGTCAGCAAAGAGCTGTGTGGTCTCTGCTCATAAATGTTCATCAAACGGGGAGGGACCTGAGGGAATATAGGTGGCTAGCAGACACTACTGAGAAGTGTCTTTCAAATTGGCTATACAACCAATTACTTGAAAATGTATGCAGAATCCTACCTGGTATATGGAGGATGGCGTAAGAAGTGGCTTTCTGGGATCCCTTGTAGTTCTAGGATATCACTGTTAGAGTGTCTGTTTCTTCTCTCCTTGTTCCTGTGAAATCTTTACATTGAAAGGTGGCCTCTAAAGAAGCCTGTGGATGCTGATATTTCCCATTCTCATTTTTTTTTATCTTAATTTTATATGACATCCAGCGGACCCTGAGGATCATGACAGATGCCCCGTCTCCTCTCAATACCTTCATAATCAACTCCTTAGACAGCTGTTCAGAGCACAACCATCCCAGGTGACTAAGAGTAGAACAAGCTGGGCTTTCAATCTGAAATGGACCTAAGTTAGATGCCATCTTCCACTCCCTGTATCTGCAACAAGGAGAACCAGACTGCAAGAGCCACGCCCCAAAGTTCAGAGTTTTGCCCAAAGTCTGCACATTTAACCTAAAACAAATGGATGAGCACAGGATATGTCTGAGCAATTAGTCCTTAGCAGAAAACTATGTCGAATGGAGTGGTATATACTGTCCAAAGAACTTAACAAAGATTCCTCGTAGCGACACACGGGTACCAGGAGAGAATCAATCAGAGCAGCGGGGGGAGTGAGTGCTGCCAGGCTCCCTGCGGCAACACAGCACACACAGGAAATTGGACTGCGAGGATACCCAGATAACGTATTACATCTGGCAGAGACAAATAAGGCACAGACCGGTGACACTTATCTCTTTTCACCTGCAGTGTCAAGATGGAAACTGCCCTGTGCATCACTGGTAAATGACTGAAAAGTCATGCACTGCTCAGGAAAAGAATGACTCACACAAGAGACAGAGAAGTTTGAGAAGCAAGCAGGCTATTCTAAGGGTAAGTGGCAGGAAGTCAAAAAGGGGGCTGGTTTATGTGACAACAAAGTGTCAGGAACTCAAAGGAGAAGGAATCAAGGCAGGGAAACAAAAAAAAACTGGCAGGATGTTAAGGTAAATTTTGGTGTCCTAATGAAAATGCGTGTACATGGCCAAGCTATTATCAGGAGTTATAAATATCTCCAAGTTTTAAAAATCTCTACATTTGAGGCTCTTGGGCATGAGGAAGTATGGGCAATGACCATTAGTGCTAACGCACGCCTAATTGGTGGATATTAGATCGGATGCTCACATGTAGGCTTAAGTCAGGTAAATCCCCCTCTTCTTAAACCACTAAGTACTTTTTAGCAACTTTCCTAACTTAGACCAATTTAAAATATTTGAAAAATTGATGGTTTCTATTTAGCTCCATTGCACTCTGCACATACCACCCACTCCCATTCCTAGTCCATTACAGGGCACATTACGTGTATATATAAACCATTTGTAACAGCCCATAAATTGGCCTAAGGGATGATGTGCAATAGCACGCTCACCTTGTTCTACGTATATTAGCTTTGCTTCCAACTCAATAGAGAACACAAAACCAGAACATAGGCATTAAAAGCAAACTTGAATTTGAAACTTGTTTGCACCGATTAGCTATCTGACTTTGGACAAGGTAGTTAACTTATTTGAGCTCAGGTTATCTCAGCCCACTCTCTTATGACTTTGACCCCCAGCTATGCTTATGCTCTTCTAGGTGGTCACCTTGACTTAGGTACCTAGGTCTCTGATTCATCCTAACACTCCTGCCAGATTAAATGTTCAAAGCACAGCTCTAATCATGTTTTCCCCACTCAAAAAACTGAAGAAACTACTCACTACTTATTGAATCAAGTCCAAACTCCCTGGTCGAGCATTTGAAACCCTCTACCATGTATACTCCTAAGGCTAAAACCCTGAACAAGTGTGGGCCAGCTGTGGTGCTGTGAAAAGAACACTGAGATGTCAGTCTAAGGATCCGGCCTGAGTCCTGGTTCTGCCATCAGCAGTCTCTTGTAAGCCCTAACCACATTACGGAGGATACCCTCATCTTACAGATTTGCTGCAAGATTATATGAGATAATCTCTACGCTTCTTATAAGATGGTATTGTAGTCCAGCCAAATTGGACTACTTGTCCATCTCTGAAACTGCACACTTTCCCAACACTGCCGTTTATGGTTTCCCCTCCACCTGAAATCGCCTTCAACATACACCCTTATACTGAAGTCCTACCCATGTCCCAAGTCCACTCCCTCCTGACTTAGGTACCCTAGCAGGCAATTACTTCTCCATCTTCTAAAGTCCCACATCATTTGCTTTGTACCACTTTATACCATCGTCACATTTCACTTTATACTGATGTCAGTCCTTGTGTGGTCATTATACTTGCTGTGTGACTTTGGGTCACTTCTTTTCTCTGGGTCTCTGTCTTTTCTACAGCACAGGCTGTGACTTGGACTCCCCAAGCGATCTCCTCTATCTCTGACATCTGATGATTCTATGACCAAAATCCGAACAGGAAGTATGGGTGGGGAAAAGCTTTTGTTTTCAAATTCTAATTATTAATAGCTGGTTTGGGGGGAGATATTCTTAACTGTGAAATTCTAATATCCTTAAAAAACATAACCAACGTGTTGCTTCATCCATTCAGCCCTGTTATAGACATGACTTAGCGGGTAACTTGGGTCAATTTGCTTTTCAATAAATCCTTTTCTCCTGAGTCCAGTAAAATCCCCTTTATTTAGAAAAAGAAAACCATGGCCAAGGAATTTCCTGCCCAGCCTCGACTCAGGTTTAGGCTGTTATCAGGAAGGCACGCATTACCCCAAACAGGAAAAATCCCTTGGAGCCTGTGCGTCAGGCAAGAGTCCAGGATTCTGAGGTGAGGAACCCAGCCATCCTCCAGCTTTCAGGCAAAAGGCCAACAACCAACACAGGCACACACAACTACTCCCCAGTTCACACTGGATCCCCACCTTTAACACCTGAGAGGCAGAAGTGCTGCTAAACCACCTCCTCCTGCAAACATTTCCCACCAAACCACTGCAGTGCTGTGAGCTCCCTAAGCAAGGTCAACCGATCTCCCCCTCCCCATCTCTGGGTGGGGTCCCTGGGGAGAAGAGCAGAGCAGATGGCTGTCAAGGCACCTGAAGTCCCTCCACTGTTCCACCCTCCACCGAAAGAGAGCCCTGCTGATCAGCCAGAGAAACACCAAACCACAAAACAGTGGGAACTGTTTTGAGAAATCCTGCTGAGGTGCTGGCTTGTTTGGGTTTCCTGTGGAGAATAATTTGTCACCTGTGGCCTCTCAATCAGCAGTATGTACACAGAACCCTCAGAAAGACACCGCTCCAACTGTGTCCAACTGAGAGAAGATCCAGAGAACTCCAGAGCAACCAACTTGGCTGTGAAGGGCAAGGCTAGGTGCCCTACCCGTGGACACATGTGGCACCCACCATTCTCACACGTGGCACCCTGTGTTCTAACAACCACAGTCAGTCCACACATTAGTCAGTGAACTACGAGCTCAGAGGGCAGGCACTCCCTTTAACCTTGAATCCCCAGGGCTCCTGGCACCAAAGCCTCTCCACTCCTTCCCGCTCCCCACCCATACCTTCTCCATGTAAGTGGCACCAGCCTCCACTCACCGACTCCAGCCAGAAACCTAGGAGGCACTGTGGGTTCCTCCCCTTCCCTCAAGTCCCACATCAGTATGTCCTATTGAACTCATCTCCCAGTATAGTCTGCTCTCTTCTCTGTACCTGTGAGTTCCAGCCATCATCATCATCTCTGACATGGGTTACAACAGCATCTTTCTAACCCCCACACTCACCCTCCTATATTACATCCTCCTTATATGACCTCCCGTACATAAATATCGGATCATACCTCTCCCCTGCTTTGAGCCTTTCAATAGCATCCCTCTGCCTCTAACCAAGCTCTACTGTGTTCAAGGCTCTGTGTGAGCCAGCGTCTCTCTTTCCAGCTTTATCACATGTCACTCTTCTATTTGTTCACTATGTTCAAGCCACAAAGGGCTTCTCTCTTTATTCCTTTCTACTTTACATGTGCCTGCAGCTATTTTAGCTCAAACTGATTTTCCCTTCCTTGATCTCACAACTCTTAATACCTGGCACTCAAACATCTTCTGCCTTATGGCAGCTCATGTATTACTGCTTTTCAATGTAATTAATTAACTGCCTATTTACATCACGCTCGAATGGTGTACAAAACTCTGAGAACTTAGGTTTGGAAAGGCCAAGTGATGTGCCCAGAGTTCTCAGCTAGTGAGATGCTGAGCCCAACCTTGAACACAGGCTTCTATCTCCTTGCACAAGCTCCCTCTGGGTTGTGCTGTGACATCTCTGTATTATCATTTCACTCTTCTGGTATAATACAGCATCCCTTAGTGAATCCCCCCTAAGAAATCTAGCCTCAGTATAAGAGATTAGGTATGAATCAGGCATCCTCAGTTCTGGTTGGCTTAACATCATCTCCTCAGCTGAAACATCACTGCTTCAGAAGCCCCCCCCTCACCGCCCTAACTTCAGAGCATTTACTATACAGTTTACTAATATTCTGCTTGTCTACTTAGTATACCTTATACGCTCGTCTCCCCCTATAGAACATAAGTCTAGATGATGGCCGAGATCAGACGCAGAAACTTGGATGGGCAGGCCAGCACTTGGATTGTGTCAAGAAGAGACATATAGTCACATATAGTGGTCTATACAGGTGGCACCCAGCGTCTGGTGCTCCCTAGAGTTGTGCAAAATGGAGCTCGGTGGCCCCTGCCCTGTGCTCAGTCTCCCACGCTCGCCATGGGAAGGGGACTGTGGAGGCCTGAGCCTCAGACAGGTACAGCTCTATTTCCCTGAACTGGGCAATCGCTGAGAGAGGTAGATGAGGTGGGAACAACATGCGCTAAAGCCTCCGACACACAGCGCAGTTGCAAAACAAGAGGGAGGGGAAATGGGGCTAAGGCACAGTAGGAAGGACGCCCCATCTCCGAACACATCATTAAGCCCCTCCATCCTTTCCTTCTCTAGTGACAGATCATCTGAAACTCTGGGTGTGTCCGTAGAATATATTCTGTTCACTAATGGGATAATCAATCCACTGTGTCTCGACTGTCTATGTCTGTCTAGTCTCTAATTCTACTTTCAACACCATCATCACAACACAGATCATCTACTATGGTTTAAAAACAAGACTCTGCTCGAGAATGGGGATACTAAGAATTTTTAATTACGAATTTCTGTTCAACAAAGATGTTTGTGTCAGTACCATGGATAGAGTTAATAATTGGGAGGCTAGGAAAATATAATTAAAATGAATCTTAGAATCTTTAGTCAGCAATGCTGACTAAAAAATGACAATACTATATATGGTATGATACTATCTTTAGAAACTCAAACAAGCAGAAAGAAACAACATAATCCTTAGGGATACAAACATACAACTACAGAAAAACAAAACGATATCAAAACCCTACTCGAGTGGGGAAGTTAGGTAAAGGGAGATAGAGGGCAGAATCAGATTGGGGGAACGGAACTGGGTTCTGTGAGGAGTTGAGGGTAAGGCTGTGGGACGGAGGGTAAGTTAGGCAGGAGGGATACAAGAAAATTATGGTCAGGCAGATTTGGGCTTGAAACGGAGCCACACAATTGCAATGAGTCTAAGTGAAAGGCTTCCTCCCAGGGTAGGAGCACTAGAGACAACATTCTGCTGTGAGAAGGGGCTGGGACAGACAGCTCCAAGAAGAGATCCTATGAACCCTTCCAACAAGAAAGCCAGGCCTCAAGTGGGAAGGAAGAAATACATCCTGGGCACCTGGAGGGAGGGCACCTGTGGGAGAGCCCTGCGCTTAGCAGTAAGGGAGACAGACAGACATCCCCAAGCACCTCGCCACCAGGCGGTGATGTCCTCCACTGCCACACCTCCCCCTCCACCAGGTAGGGCTGTGTGCTCAGGTACAGCCCAGAACAAGCCATTCAGGAAGGCCGTCGTAAATATTCATTGGAAACTGCTTACTTGGTATTTAGCAGTCAGAGTCCTAAGTGTCTACTTGGAAGATGAAATTGAACCTTCTGACAATGTAGGAGATAAGTACTTAGCATGTTTAATATCCAGGGATCATTTTCCCACTTCAGTTTCACAGCGGCCCTGGGAGTCTTAAGTTCCATTTATAAACCTCGTCCTATGTGTAGTGTGACACAAGTACAGAAAAACGAATCTGTCCCTTCCACTTACTTGCTGTTCCCAAGAGAGGCTGTCTCCTCTCAGATGTGATAGCATCACAGAAAGAACCTCAGGGAGCTCCATCAAGCCCACCCCTCACTGGCAGACAAGCAGGGGCAGAGCGAGACTGACTGTTAGGGGGCTCCTCAGTGTGAATGGGAATGTGCCGGCTTCTTTGCTTTTAAAATAAGGGGCTGGAATATGATCCTTCGACCTCCGGCTAACTCCCGTATTCTGTGATTCCAGATTCAGGTTACAGCTGAGCTGTGTGATACATTCTACGTCAACTACAGTTACCTGCTAATGTCAACAACACTTTGGCACTCAGAAACCTGTGGGCTTAGGTGACGGTGAGCAACAGAGTCAAATGTTTTCTGTGATTTTATACCTTACAGACTTGTTTTGGTTAATGTTGTCATTAGCTAGGGTGAACTATGACATACACATATAATATTTGTACCCCAGAGTGCCAAAATAACATCACTTTTCAAACTCCATTTCATTTGGACCTGAAAACTATTTTGCAGTGAAGATGTTCGAACATGTTCTAGTAAATTCAGGTAAAATGGCTTTTCATTGGTTAGTCCAGCTGGTATCTGAAACCAGGTGCATCCGAGTACCTCAGTCTCAAGTCCATTCTCTTTCTCTATACCGCACTCTCTGCCAAGCCACAAGTAAGATACAAGGTCTTCTACTATTTCTTTTATAGATGTTGCTTTCTCCATCTTTTAAATTTAGGGCATCCCTGAAGGTCATTTCAGCATCTCCTCTCACTTCTCCAGGTTGCCTGTAAGGTGATGTCAACTTCCCTTGTGACTATAACTGCCATCCAAAAGTTGTCCACACTTAGATATATCTCTCCGACCCAGACCTATCCCGACAACCAAACACATATGCACAACTGCCCAGTGGACAACTACACGTGGAGGTTGCACAGCCCCGCGCCCCAAAGCCTACATGTCCAGAATGGAGCTCTCAAGCTCCCCACCAATCTGCTCCTCATCCTGCCTCCCAGAGTAGATGGCATGGTACCCCACATAGCAATGAGAGGGGAACTTGGGAACAGCCCTTGACTCCTTTCTCTCCCTTACTGCCTCAGGCAAAGCTGACTGTACTGCCTAGATTCTTTTTTTAATCCATCCCCCAAGTCCTGCCTCTCCTCCTCTCTCTCCTGGATCCTACCATGGCAGCACAACTGGTCTTCTTGTGCCTATTTTATCCCCTACTCAATCCATTCTCCTCCCTGCTGCTGGAAAGATATTTCCAAAACGCTCACCTGAACGTATCTAGGCCCTGCTCAGCACCCAAGCATGAGACACTGTGGCCTGTAGGATGCAGTCAACGTCTTCAGCATTCCAGGCCTTCATGATCTATTCCGAGAGACTATTCCACGCAGAGGCGTCAGGCTGTGCAAAGGGTGGGAAAGCTCAGGACTGTTCAGGGAGGGGGGTGAAGTTCAGGGCACTCAGATCCCAACAGGCAAGTCATGGTTTCTGGCAACACTGACTACAAAGAAGTATCATTTGTTCACTGACCCTGGCTGTTCCCCAGAAACGCCTGTGAGCTTATGCAACTACCTCTGCTGGATCCCACACCAGACCAACTGGATCACAGTCTCTGGGGGTGGGGCCCAGATATTTGTTTGTTTGTTTTATTCCACAAGTGATTCTAATGTTCTGCTACAACGTTAGTTTTGCTAGGTTTAAGAACCACCCATTGTAGACTCAACAGCTTAATTAAATGGGTCATTATATAAATATGGTCAGGTACTAGCAGCAATTTAAATATCTTGTAACTTACTCACCGTCAATATTAGCCTAATACAATGTAACATTGGACTTAAAACAAAGATTAGCTTTAAGAGGCTAAACAGTCCTTAATTTGTGAATTTATTAACCACCCTTCCTGGCTGTAGACAATAGGAGCCTTTCCATTTAATTCTAAGCTTCAGCTAATGGCTGATGATAAATCACCTAGAAATCAGAGCAGAGTTTCCTCATTAACTGGATTTACATATTTGATACCCACACAGTTGAAATAACAGTGTAGACCAGTCAGCGTCGGATGTTAGAAGCACACAGATGCACACGCACTAAAACAAGCATGCTACTGCCTGCTAACGCCTACAGCTGGGGAAAAGAACACTTTCACACTATCTCCTACTTTAGGGGTTCTTAACCTGGGGCCTGAATAGAATTCGGGGAGATCCATGAACTTGGATGGAATAAAAAGCACATCTTTAGTTTTACTAAATTCTAACATCTTTAACATTTCCTTCAGTTAAGAACATAGCCAAAAAAGCAAGCAGAATTAACAGAATCTGTGACTTTGACCTCATAATATTACAGTTGCTTTAGATACCATTAAATATTTATACTCATCACTACTTCAAAATGATGGTTATGAGAACTGCCATTAATGTATTAAAAAACAATTCCTTGTATCTACTTTGTCATGAGTTCCTACAATATTTTGATAATTTCAATATAATCAGTCCTTTATAATTGTACATATTATATCTGATACATTTAAATATGTTAAACGGAATGAAAAAGGTTAATAACCCCTGATCCTCTTTTGAAATATTTTTTTCTTTGCTTTATTGCAAAACCATGCCTCTTTACACAGCACTGACGACGATGACTTTTACGGAAACTGTGCCCACATTTCATCAGTCCTTCTGTATTTTCCAAGGGCCAATCAGAAACACCATAAAGTGTGTTGGTGGAGATGGGGGAGCAGATTTCAGAGACCCCTAGGATATGGGGCAAAGTTCTCTCTACTGGAAAATATTATAGACTATGCCATAAAGTTGGTATATAAACTTTCAGGCCTTGAAATTGAAGCATATCAGAAGGCTAAACAACACTCTCATGCTATTTGCATCTTACTGTCCTTAGTAGTCCAATATTGTCCCCTGGAAATGCAAAGATTTTCAGGTGTACTTTCTAACAAGTTCCTAGGTGATGCTGATGTTATGGGCACCCTGAGAATCACCATCCCTTTGCTAGTTTGAAATTTCATGATTCTCTTCCATGGCCATGAAATCATATAAGAGGTGAGCCTGAAGCTGAATCTACTTAGGTTATTTTGGGGCGTCTTCTTGAGGGCAAGGGGCTGGCTCAAGAGACACACTGTGTGTGGACCATTCTCCTCTCCTCCAGTTGCCGTGAGGCTCTCACATGCTCTATTCAGACAGACTCCCACTAGGTTCAGCTTTCTCTGCACCCTTCCCTCTCCTAGATGCAAGCAACGCCAGCGTCCTGGCCCAGAAAGTGTTCAACCTTTTGAGTATGAGAAATTCAGGACTGGGTGGGGTGGCAAAGGAGGACAGATGCTCAGCACTGGGTGGTGTCCGGAACTGAAGGCCCTAGGGCATACTGTGGACAAATCACCAGAGGCTGGTGCCCAGTAGGTACTCAGTATTTCATGATGAATGAATAGATACTGCAGGGGAAAAAAGAGAACTCAAAGACATTTTGGCTATGGAAAGGTACTACTAATTGCAGCCATTCATGTCAGCTATTTAATATTTATGCCTAAATTATCATGTAGCACAATGATTATGAATATCATTAAACATGTTAGACTAATTCTGCTGTAGGCTTTATTTGATTACAAAAATAAATGCTCAACCTTCATAGTGTTTTGCCTAAACAGCTTAAAAAATTAGACTACTACTGCCAGGCACAAACTCAGACCCAAACTGCGTGGAAGCTAACTGCCTTAGGACTCTCACTTTGGACCCAATATTCTAGCCAGCACACTAAACAATGCACTGGAGCCTAAGCATCAGTTAAGTAGACTTGTAAATCTTTTAAGAAAAAGATGTGATAAGAGAAACAGGGAAACTCAGGGCAAAGCAAATTGTCTGCAACTTAATTTCTTCCGTAAGAACAACAAAGCTGATCATACCCAGATGAAGGGAATGGGAACTAAGATTTCAAGAGACACTGGATAGGGGATTTGATAGGGGATAGAGGATTCGTGCCTTTCTCCACCTCCAGGGGAGTCAAGGGCACAACAGGGAAGCTACCAGAAGTCCTAGGGTCAATATCCACTTTCTGCTAACAGATCTGGAGGGTAAGAGTTTTTCCATTTTTCTCCCTTCAATGGGGACTCTAGTCAGGCGAGGAGTGTCTGCTTAGGATTCTTAGAGACGAATGCACAACTGGAGACTCAAGGGGAGCATTAGCTTTTCTATGTAGTTTTCTTTGACATCATACAGCTTGGAGCACAGTCTCATATGACAAAGTCACCAAGACCTCGAGCATGGAACACTTTAGTTACCCATTTCCATCACAAACTCTCAATTACAGAAGAGCTGACTCGTCACATCTTCAGTTTTCTGTCCATTCCTCCTCAACATCCTCTTTCCTAGTGTCAACCCCCCCACACCCCCAGACCTTCCACTTCCAGCTTTTAATCACTTCACCAGCATCAGCCAAAGAGAGGGAACAGAGGCAGAAGGTGAGAGAATACGGCACAGTGAAGGGCCTCACTTGGTCAGACCAAAGGTCTTCCTTGGCTGCCTCCATTCCAGGTGGCACAGAGAGCTGCCACCGAGCCAGGTTTGGGTGGTATTCCCACTGTCCTCTGCACTATCGAGCCTCACGGGGGATTCGTGCCCAGTGCACCACACTGAGACAGACTCTGACATACAGGATTGTGAGGAGGGGGAGATTAGGAAACTAGGGATCGCAACGTAAAGCGGCAAAGATCTGAGAAATCCTGGCGGGGAGGGAGGACAGCAGAGAAATCAGCCTGACCCTGAGAGCTTCACCTCCAGCCCAGGCAGAACCAGTACCAATGACCACAAGTCATAAGGAAGCTGCTCTCAGCTCTAAGTAATATAAAAACTTAGCAGTTCCAGTCAAATGGGACTATTCATGCTCTCCCACATTCAGCCACACTTCCTTCTTATATCTTTCTTCCTGTATTTTTCTTTATGTGGAACTCTCTATCTCCTTCTTCCCTTCCTATGAAAATCCTGTCTATCCCTCCAGGCCCAATTCAAAGGCCATCTTCTAGGAAACCTGCCCTGAAAATCCAGCTGCAATTAGGCGCTGCTACCTTTTCCCCCCTATGGAGAAAACTGAGTGCAAAGAAGCTGAATGATTTGTTGAAAGCCATTTTGTCAGTTTCACAGCCGCAAATGGACATCCAGTCCAGCATTCTTTCCTTCCTCCATGCAAGGGCCCTTCAAACACATCATGCATTCAACCACACAAGAGGCTGCTTCATAAAACAATCTGCTTCACACTGAAGGTGTTCAAGCAAAGACAGAACCAACTTCACGGCTTAGCAGATAATTCATATAACTGTTGGACTCAGAGCAAATGCACAGTGAATGGTGGCTCTAGTTATTTATCAACAGCACTCTTTTATTCACGGGTCTCTTTGGTACAATGCCCCAAGTTTGTGGGTCCTGGGATACAAATGAATTATACTTATTGGGTCTCTAAACACATCTGAGTCCACAAAAGAAAGACTCGCTTCAATGAGCTGGAAAAAACCTAATAATGGAAAGCAAGTCAATCATTCATTAGGCTGTCAGGAAAACTTGCCGACTCTCAGAAACATATCTAAAATTGAGCAGTGCTACTCCCTACTCTCAGCCCACACAGGCTTCTGATATAGTCTTACATTTGTATCATCTGGGAAATCCTACCTAAAGGTCTAAATGTGCCTGCCCCATGCCTCACGGTACACCTCAGGCCTCTGAGGTCAGCCAAGGCATCTTCCCTACCTGCACCCAATCCCTGAGATTTTAAGATGGCAGAGGAAACCATTTCAATAGATGAAAGGACAACACTTATATCATGCCCTGAACTTCTGCAATAGCAGCCTCAGGCCAAAAACAGATTGTCTTGAGAAGATCACAAGATCTTTCAATTACCTGGGCTGGGTGAGAGAGTAACCAAGATCTTGTTCTAGCAGAGTTCCCATTGATTACTCACCTCCCTGCCCTCTCTTGTGTCTTTTTATACAGTACAGATATAAATGGCCAAGAGTTAGCAATAAAATAGGACACCTGCATCAGGGATAATAAAAATTCACAATAGTCAATATTAATTCTATCCTCCTCCATGATCACATCTAAAATTTCAGTTTACTCTTCTGCTGACAATGTGAGGCAGATCAGGTAACACTCCCTCACACACTTTACAGGCACAATAGCCAATACAAAGTGTAAGTGGTTTACCCAAAGCCAGGGTTTCCTTGGCAGAGTCCCATGTTGCTCCTTCCCCCTCCACTGCCAAGCCCAGCAGGGGGTGTGGCAGTGAGTACTTTCACCAGTTAGATTCCCAGGTGCCCTTGGGCATGAGTGGTGGATTAACAAGTGCAAGAACCAGAGAATGAGAGTTCTACTTCAGAGTCAGGAATCTTGAACCCCTACTTGAGTGTCTACAAACCTCTCAGCACCAAGAAGGGGAAAAGAAGGACAAGATGAAGGGGGGAATCAGCCGCCCATCAGTCATATACAATTCTTTGCTGCACACCTACATAGGGTAAAATTTTGAGCTTTCTAAGTAAGCATATGAAAATCAATCCCTTGAGGGGCTAACACTCAAGAAAGGGACGCCTAGCACACCAAAAACAAAAGGCAGCATTTGTGCTGAAATGCATATGAGAGACCATCAACAGCCTGAAACTGTAGAGAAGAGGAGAAACTGTAGAGAAAGAAGAGATCCAAGAGGTCCAAGACCACAGAGAAAGACCCCTAGAGGGTCTTGTTAGATGTCAACGTCAATAGCCCTAAGGTTGATCTTGACCAAGAGTTAGAAGTTTGCAGTGGCCGAAGAGAAGTTCAGAGACAGGAATTAGCTGTGTGGTGGGTTCATGGGGCAGAGACTGGAGAGCTCAACCAAAGACTTAGAGAAGTTTCTCCTTACCTTTCCTTGAAGGACAATTTTGAGAGTACAAACATAGTTATGTAACTACCTTGCTTTCTGTGGGGAAGAGAACCCTTCTGTCATAAAAAAAACTTTCTCCTTCTTTGTCAAAAATTCAAAAATGGCTCCCTAAGAGCAGAGGGACTGTTTTAATGAAGATAATTTAATCTCTCTTTGGAAAGATTTTGGGTTCTGAATACTTGCATGCGTTTGGGGGCTAGGTAATGTAATTAAAGCAGTCCTCAAATATTCCCAGGACATGAATTTGCTTGCTTTTTTGTTTTGTTTTGTTTTAATCAGCGAGAGAGAAAAAAAAACACCATTCTAGGTTTTCCTTTAATAATCTTAAATGCTAAAATATGGGTTGTTTTGTTTTTTTTTTTTTTTTTTGCTGAAGAAGATTCGCCCTGAGCTAACATCTGTTGCCAATCTTCCTCTTTTTTTGCTTGAGGAAGATCAGCCCTGAGCTAACATCTGTGCCAATCTTCCTCTATTTTGTACGTGGGTCACCACCACAGCATGGCTTGATGACTGGTATAGGTCTGCACCTGGGATCCAAACCCACGAACCCAGGCCGCCGAGGCAGATCACACAGAACTTTAACTACTCAGCCATGGGGCTGGCCCCTGAAATATGGCTCTCTTTAATACAGTTGTGAGAAGTCCCTCATCAGTTGCAATATCCAAAATGGTTAAGTACTTTTTAGTGTTATGTTTAGTGTCATTTATCAAAATCCTCAGGAGTTTTAAATTTTAAAAAGTATTCCACTGGAGGAGCAGGTGTGTCCAGGGTAAAGGAAGCCCAGCTTCCTGGGAGTTACCAATGATCTTCTTTGAGGATACCTAAAGTCTCACCATGTTATCTCATTTACTAGAGCCCTCCTGATATAGCTCACAAGGCTCGCTCTTTCTGTGTTGCCAACATGGGCAAGCACCTCCTTCAGGAGCTCCATCAGCATCACCTGTTGAAGGAAACTCCTCCTGTTGTAAGCAGCACCTTTTCCTTCTAGATGTTCTGTGACTGTGCTGCATCTTATATTTGTGAAATGCTGATCTGGACCATGTTAAGATTCTTATTGATACCACGGTCACCTCCAGTCTTGGTCTCCTAAAAGTACTACAGGCTCCAAGACTGGGAAGCTTACCTTGTCAATCTGCTCAACAACCACAACTTGGTGGTGCATTTTGCTGTGCCATGTTCCGGCTTCTTGACTGGTGGAGAAGGGACATAGGGAAAGGAGCAAAGATGGGAGGTGTCAGGCAGTGGGCAAGGCTTTCAGAACCTAGGAAAGCAAGATCAGAGGGCTGAGCAACCTTGACCTTGAGATGGGCCCTGCTGCCCTGAGGCTCAAATGTTTTTTCTTTAATCCCATTTTTTTTTTGCTTCATTTTTTTGTTGTGCCTGACTCTCAATTCCAATTCCACCAGGATCTACAGTCCTATATGAACCCAAAACTTAAATGTTTTCTTTTTCGATTCTCATTTTATATTTAATGAAGATTAAATTTAAAAGCCTGGTTTATGATTTGGAGAAATCTTTTCTTTTAAATAATAAGGTAGATTTATATGCATATTGGCTAGCATGTGTGGTACTGAATTCTTTTCCTCATAGTGCGTACCTACTGAAATACAGACAACTCTTTTCAGATGGGATTCTTTACCACATAATATTATTCACAGCTGCCTCCCTGCCCTCATCCCACCTGTCTCAACCTTATTTTATCAAGTCTAGACGCAAATGATACCACCTAAGCAATGTAGTTCCTGTGCACCTTCTCTAAAATAGCATCACTCAATCTGCTACTCTCCACCTCTCTTATTATTTTGGGGGGTAACAGCTTTTTTTGAGATATAATTCAAATTCCATACAATTCACTCGCTTAAAGTGTGCAACTCAATGGTTTTTAGTATGTTCACTGAGTTGTGCAACAATTGCCAAAATCAATTTTAGAACATTTCATCATTCCAAAAAGAAGCTCCATGCCCATTATTAGTAACTTCCCATTAGTCCCACTAACCCTAGACATTCACTGATCTACGTTCTGTCTCTATATATTTCCCTAATCTGAACTTTCGTACGAATGGAATCATATATTATATCACCTTCTGAGTGGCTTCTTTCATTTAGCATCATGTTTTCAAGGTTTAACTATGTTGTAGCATGTTTCAGTACTTCATTCCTTTTTTATGGCCAAACAACATAATATTCCATTGTATGGATATACCACTTTTGTTTATCCATTTTTCAGTTGATGGACATTTGGGTTCTTGCCACTTTTTGGCCATTATGAGTAAATATAAATATTCATGTTCAGGGTTTTGTGTGGACAGGTTTTAATTTTTCTTGGATTATAATAGTAACTTTGTGAATTTTCTTCAAGGACAGGCACTGAAAATCCCTTTTACTTTGAGCCTATCAAAATCAAACTCTTATATCAAAAGATGAATCACAGCATACTATTCAGGAACAATTCCAATCACTTTATTCCCCAATAAGCTATGTTTGGTGATTTTTTAA
Source organism: Ceratotherium simum simum (assembly GCF_057802395.1). Lineage (NCBI taxonomy): Eukaryota > Metazoa > Chordata > Mammalia > Perissodactyla > Rhinocerotidae > Ceratotherium > Ceratotherium simum. The sequence continues at coordinate 38,978,251 of NC_141913.1, forward strand.
GCAGCCAAGATGGAACAGAAATCCCTGAACTCTGTGGTGTTTTATCTGACAAGTGGAACAGTACTCCTTTTCCTTCAAATGTTTATCAAATAAAACATTAAAAAAAAACTGTGATACCCTTTGCCAGTAGACTGATTTGACTTTCCTGACTCCTAGAAATGCCAGTTAACATTAAATTTTAGTTAATTTCCTATAGAAATTTTGGAAAATTCAGGCATCCCTTAACAGAGAATCTGACTTGGGGATTTCAATATGACTCTTCAGGAAGTTCTTTTGTTTCTATTTCTTGCATCTGACCTCAAATTTGAGGGCCAATGGGCTGCTTCAAGAGTGGGGTTTTTTCCCTTGGTCACTCATATCCTTTTGCTTGATGATACATATACCCTTTTTAGTCTACCTTCCCTATGCTGTGAAGAACTTAGCATTTGCATGCAGTATGTTCTCTGCATCTTCTCTGTTTCCTTTTAAACACATGTTGATTAAAAATTTATGTCCAGGGGCCGGCCCCGTGGCTTAGCAGTTAAGCACGCACGCTCCGCTACTGGCGGCCCAGGTTCAGATCCCAGGCGCCCACTGACGCACCGCTTCTCCAGCCATGCTGAGGCTGCGTCCCACATACAGCAACTAGAAGGATGTATAACCATGACATACAACTATCTACGGGGGGCTTTGGGGGGGGGGAAGGGAGGAGGATTGGCAATAGATGTTAGCTCAGAGCTGGTCTTCCCCAGCAAAAAGAGGAGGATTAGCACAGATGTTAGCTCAGGGGTGATCTTCTTCACAAAAAAATAAATAAATAAATAAATGTTGGCATTGTTTTAAAAAAAATTTAAAAATTTATGTCCACACAAAAATCTGCACAAGAATGTTTACAGCAGCTTTATTCATGATTGCCAAAACCTGGAAGCAACCAAGATGTCCTTTAGGAGGTGAATGGATCAACCGTGGTACCTCCAGACAATGGATTATTATTCAGTGCTAAAAAGAAATGGGCTATCAATCCATGAAAAGACATAGAAGAACCTTAAATGCATATTACTAAGCAAAAGAAGCCAATCCGAAAAAGCTACGTATTGTATGATTCCAACTACGTGACATTCTGGAAAAGGCAAAACTATGGAGACAATAAAAAAATCAATGGTTGACAGGGGTTGGGGGGGGTGATAAACAGGTGGAGCACAGAGGACTTTAGGGCAGAGAAAATAACTTTGTATGATACCATAATGCTGGATACATGTCATTATATGTTTGTCCAAAACCACAGAATGTACAACACCAAGTGAAACCCAAGGTAACTATGGACTTTGGGTGGTTATGATGTGTGATGTAGATTCATCAGTTATAACAAATGGACCACTCTGGTGGGGGATGTGGATAATGAGGGAGGCTATGCATATGTAGGGGCAGAAGATATATGAGAATTTTCTGTACCATCCCTTCAATCTGGTTGTGAACCTAAAATTGTTCTAAAAAAATAAAGTCTTAATAATAATAAAAGATATGTTAAGACCTTAATTTCTTAGATTTTTCCTTCCTTGTATACTATGGAACTCACAGTAGAAATACCTCTAAAGGAACATTTGAAATCTTTAAAATATCAATGTGAATATACTACTCAAATTGGACTTACATAGCCCATCATGGAATGCTTTCCAAAAATGGTAATAACAGCTAACTTATGTAGAACCTTCCATGTCAGGCATTTTCCACGTAGCCAACAACTGATCCTCAGAACATTCCTAGGAATAAGACCCTATTCTTATTATCCCCACATGACAGATGAGGAAACAGAGACACAGAAAGCTCATATGACTTGCCTAAGGTCACCCAGCCAGTAAGCAGCAGCATGAGACTCAGGCGCTGGCAGCTCCAGCAGCCACGCTTTTAACCATCTCATCACACAGCTACTTCTAAGGAGAGGGAGCTGTGACTGCAGCGTGGCATCGCAACACAATGGTTTTAGTATGCGACCATTTCAACTACCACTCCCAGGCTAATGAATAGTGCATTTAGTAAGTAATCCTAAAGAATCACAAGGAAAGAAGGGAGGGAGGGAGAGAAGGAGAGAGGGGGGGAAGTAGATATCCCAGACTAACCAAAGAAGTAGCAGCACAATTTTCTCCGACAAGCTCGGGTGAAGACCTATCCCCTGGCTTGCACTATTGTACTTTTCTTGTCTAAAGGAAGAATAATATGAAACCCTGTTACACTCCAGAGCCATTTATTCTCCACTTGGGAGAGAAGACAGCAAATCAAACACATACACACACAGACACAACAGACCCCCATAAAACCTGATTGACATTTGAAAAAGGAAAGTTCATAAACATACTTTTAAAATATATTATTATCAAGTAGTTAGAGGAGGAATTCTAACCTATTACACAAAATAAACGTGTGGAAGTCACAGTTCTTACTATTTTCCTTTAGCTTTTAAAAGATGAGCTAAGGGTTGTTATTAAACCACAAATGAGAGGGCACTGGCTGCTCGGGGCTCCAGCTGGCCTCTGCTGCCCTCCTGCTTTCTTTCCAGATCGTTAGAGGATTGAACCACACCCTGCCCTTCTCATGCTGGCCTCTCTATGTTGTTCTGGAAAACACTGTCCTCCGTTCTGGATTTATCCCTCTCTTCACGACTCACTTGTTCTGTGGTCTCAACTCTTAGAGGCCAGTATTCAACTAGCCATTTCTTTGAAAAATAGTCTCACCAACTACTTCACCATAATGGCTCAATCTGATGCCCATCTTGACCAAGGCATGAAGAAGTCTGGGCCTGAGGTCTTCCTCAGTTCATATCAAGCCACACGCTGAGCAGAACTGAGGGTCTGATCGCACCCAGGAAGCTGGCCTTTCCACAGAAGGTTAGAAGGAGCACTGGACTGGGAGATTGGTACTGCCGGGGCCTCAGCACAAATTCAATGCAGGGTCTACCAAGCCCCTCTCCTCCTTGGCACTCAGCTTCACATTTTCTGTAAAATAAAGGAGTTGGACCAAAAAATACATCTAAGAATCCCTGCAACTGTCAAAGTCTGATTCTAACCCACTTTCCCTTGTGTGGTCTCTCCATCCCACCTGTGACAAGAACAAGGGAACCTGAGAGAGTCTGTGGCCACCGACCAGGGCAGAGGTGGCAGGTCCACAAGGATATCACACTGATGACTGTCTTCAACAGCACACTCCAGCTCTCCAAGCTCACCTGCCATAGGCTCCTTAGACAAACACTGCAGCCACCCTCTCAGGCATCTGTCCTGAGAGAGACACAGTCATCTCATCCGGCCACCCACCCGCCTTTGCAGTGACCATGCATTGGCTCATGGCATTGCAGGTTCAGGTTCAGACTCTCTTCTCCCCCAAATACACGTGACCTATTTCTATCCCAGGGATTGGCTGGGGGACATCGACACTACGAGACACATTATAAAATCCATGCATTATTCATCCAACATGTCAGCATCTACCATGTGTTAAGATGACAGGGGTCTTAGCAATGGAGGGACAAGGCCTGGAACAGTTCCTCAACTTCCTGCCACCACATCTAGCAACCCTCCTGCAGCAGCAGCACCTGGCTTTTCTCCCCTCTTCTCTAACAACAGGAGAATCCTGCCTTCCTAGGGAGGTAAATTCCATCATCTGAGCTCTGGATCCCACCCCACGTTGGGCACTCCACTCCGTCAGTTATCCTCTGTCTCCCATACTCCGTAGCTTCAACCTCTCCCTCCCAACTGGCTCCTTCCCATCAGCATTTTAACATTCTGAAATCATTTACCTTAATACAAACACGCAAACACTCCCTCCTCCCCAGCAGCATGGAGGATGGACTTGGGAGTTAGAAGAAACACAGGCGAGACTGAGGCCTGTTCAGAGGCTGCAGCAGTGACCCAAATGGAGTACGAAGCCCTGAATTCAAGCAGTGGTGGTAGATATGGGAAGCAATAGACACAAGTCACATTTTAAGGGTGTGACGTATGACATTTTCCCTCTCAGATAATATGTATATTTTAATAGTTTTTGACTCATAGCTGAGAAGAAAGGTAGCACTTCAAATAAAGTGATAGGCCAGGGAGATGGATATTTTTAGGCAAGAAAATCTTTGGACAGCCATATGTAATTAATATTACATAGTTACTTGTCTACTCTGAGAATTTAAAGGGCTGCTATGGTCTCCAGAACAGAAACTGTCATACCCAGGGCATTCCAGTTGCTCACATTTCATGCTCACTCAGAGTTGTCCACATATGCACAGATGGGGCACATCAAGTGTGCAGAGAGATGCTAAAAACAGGGAAAAGCAAAGAATGTGTCTGTCTGAAATCCACAGCTGGCTCTGTACTCAAAGTACATGTATGGAAAGCTACCAAGGATGAATTATCACCTGTACTATGATCATCCACTGAGGAGCAATCCAGGTGTCCAACAGGGTGGCTCTCACACCTCCCGGCAGACACTGTCATGCAGCAGCCATGAAAACTTCCCTCAGATGGAGTAAGTTAATTAGCCCAAGCCCAGCACCCCTGTGGGAGTTCAGCTAGAAACATAGGTTCTCCAGATTCAGGCCATATAGAGACACAGAAGGAGAACAAAACAATGACAGCCCTGGAGTGGGGCCATGAGAATGAGTTCCAGCACTAGTTCTGCCACTCATGAGCTTGGGGACTTTGGCCAAGCCTCTCAAGACCTCACCTCTCAATAGGTGATATAATAAAGCCTGCCCTTCCACACTCCTTGAGTTTTGGTGAGGAGCCGTGAGGTAAGGGAGAGAAAAAGGGCCTGAAAACTAAAAAGCAGCGTAAATGTGAGAGTTACAAAGAATGTTAAAGATCATTTTGCCCATCTGGTATGGAGCAATGGGAGGCAATTCTCAGACGCACAGGACTGCACAGCATTCCTAACCAACACCCAATCAATGTAGTAACTCAGTCAATGCATTACCTGATCAATGCCATAGTACCCCACTTCCTCCACCTCATTTGTGTTAAATAAAAATCCTACACACATTTCCAGTTGCCCCCAAGAAGGAGGCATCACCTCCAAATAAGATTCACGCACTAGCCCAGATTTCTTACTTACAGATTCCTCTTCCTCTACCAGATCTTTAAATGCTACTGTTCCTCGGGGTTAGATCTGGGAACTTTCCTCTTCCCCAGCAATCGCTCCCTAGATGACATCATCCATTCCCAAGGCTTTAAGCACCATATATGGGGAAAGACCTCTCTCAACTCCATCATGTATTCAACTACCAGACAAGATCTATGTGGATGTCAGGGATGTGGTAGGGGCGGGGTGGGGGTGCGGATCTTGAATGAAGCAGGTCCCAAATGAACTCATTTTCAATCCCCCATAGTGTTTCCTTCTCCCTTTCCCCATCTTCCATGGGGTCTCAGCAGATAGAACTTCCATCTACCCAGTTTCCCAAGTGAGAAACACAGGAGTCATTTTTTCCAGGAGGCAGTATACCAAAGTGGTCAAGGGCACACAGTTTGGAGTTAGGGTTCATATCATCTGTGCCAACTGCCAGCTATGGGCCTTAGGCAAGATGTGGAACTTCTGTGGTCCCATTGACAAACCTATAAAACTGAGTTAGTGCTGCAATGACAATTAGGTAGTGCTCGTACATCACTTATGATCTTAGGGAATATTCCAGATTATTATCATGCATATCAACAAAAAAGGAAAATACTTTTGAAATACATTAATATACTTTTCTCTTACATTTCTTTAACATGGCATTCTCCTTCCTCAACTCAATCCATTAATGTGTCTCAGGATAATTAGGATTATTTATTTATTTTTGGTGAGGAAGATTGTCACTGAGCTAACATCTGTGCCAGTCTTCCTCTATTTTGTCTGTGGGACGCTGTGGGATCAAGCCATGATGAGCAGTGCGTAGCTCCGCACCTGGGATCTGAACCTGTGAACCCTGGGCTGCCAAAGCAGAGCTTGCGAACTTAACCACTACGCCACCGTGCCGGCCCCAATTAGGATTATTTTAACAGGAAGGAAAAGACAAAGGAAAAGTGCCCAAGTTCAGCTTTTTATTATCAAAACAAGATTTTTGAGTTCCTAGAATGACAAGTGTCTTGAAATCCTGTCTGTTGCTATGGAGAAATGAATTTTTAAAAGTTTGTTAAATCTCATTCAGATATCAAGAACCAGGCCTGGGGGATGTGAACATTACTTTCACTATAAACTATTGACAGAGAGAATTCAGGATGTGAAGTGAATCTCACCTGTCAAGGGGAACCAGGAGAGGCTTCTTGCTGCAGGAATTGGAAGCCTGGGGGAAGGGACTCAACGGAACCAAGGGAAGCATGCAATGTCATTCCCAATTTGGGCCCTTTACCCTGCTACCTCCTGGCTAAGGGAAATCCCTTGGACCAGTCTAAGGAAGAAGCCAAGCCTCAAAGGGGAAGCCCAAGTTCAGCTTTGGTATCCTTGGCTTAAGACTGACAGCACACCAGTACTGGTGGAGGAGGCAACTCATGACCCACAGGATGGGGCTGCAGGATGGGGCTGCAGGATGACGAGAAGCAGAATTTGCTTGTTTCTCAGTTTAAAAGGGCCTTCCAGACAACCTCTTTAAGAGTAAACCATCCATTCTCCTAAGTAAAAAAAGTCTACAATAGCTTGTGAAAAAGTCATTTTGGCAATTTACCGCCATTGACAGTGAAGATATCTTTGATTAGTTCTAAGAACGTTGCATCATCAGCCCTACACAGTGAGAGAGGAAACACTGGAGAACAGAAAAACCTGGGTGCTAAAATAAAACGGACACTGCCACTTAGCTCTGTGATCTGGGCAGGGTCCACAACACATCACAACACACAGCGGCGTGACCACAGTTCAGAGGAGAGCACTGGAATATTTTGGTTGACTCATTATCAACCATTACAGCAACAAACTATTAGTAAATTTCTATTAATGCAGCTTCCAAGTGTTTATATCCCGGGAGAAAAGGAGAAGGCGACGGTCTCTGGTCAGTCTAGATCTAGACTCCTGGCTCAATTACAAATGCCACATTTCACAGAATTTATCAAAAAACTGGCATATATTCAGAGGAAGTCAATCAGAACAGTGAACTGTCACAGGAGGAATGTTAGCCAGACCAGGAAGAGTTTAGCTTAAAGAAGACAAGACTAAATGAGATTCCCAGAGCAGTCTGTTCTGGGGACTGCTCCAGGAAAGAGGCAGGCCCTAGGGTGGGAGTGACAGGAGACAGATATCTGTTTCAAACAATGGAATGGCTGCCTCCTGAAGGGTCTAGAAGTTTCCAGCCCAGACTGGATACCACAACACTGAAGATGCTGAAAAAGGAACCCCTATCCTAGAAGATTTTGAACTCAAAAGCCTTCCAACTACAAGAAGCGAAATCATAGTCATTCTATGGATTTCATGAACACATACTCTGCCACATAAAATATAAGGGGCTCTACAAATATAAGTAAAATGAACAAGACTGTAGAAACAACCTCACGCAAATGGGAAAAAAAATCTCTGCTTTGGATTGCTGAGCTAGAATTCACACACAACAGGTAATTATGATGGATCAATGTGTGCAATGACAAATGGAAAATAACTCTAGGAGCCCAACAACCCAGTAGGGAAACAGAACCAAGTAGAGTGAGCATATATTGATTCCCAATACCCTAGCTGAAGATGGGTACTACACATTTAAACTAAGTGCAGCTAGACTCTCAATAGTTCCAACATCTATATTAACATGTCCTCAACCTCTCAGCAGATACAAAGTTAGCAGTACAGATATTCTTAGCTAGTAAGGATGACTAATCAGAGAAGTGGCTGGGTGCTAGGACTTCCCCTGATCTCTCTCTGCTACTAGGTGAGAGGCATTTTCTAAAAAGACATCTCATAATTCTAAGAACTCTTGGTACTTGCTCTTCCAAAGAAGGTTAATTCCCTTTTTAACCAAAAAGGACATCTTTTTTAAAACAGGTCATCAATCGTGAGGCATTTTGTTCTCTAGTTCTGGGAATACAGAGGACCAAATTAATTTCCATCACCTTTTGGCTGTAGGTGCTCCTCTTGCGGCTTCCAACATCATTGATCTATAATGGGGGCAAGGAGCCAGGCAGGCTCAGAAAGTATTTGTTTTCAAGTCTATCCACTGTGGTTCTAAAGGACATAAACACAGGACTTTCTCCTGGACATGCTGCACTGCCTGCAGGCTTTCTGCAACACTCTTCATGCACAGAAGAGTTCTCTCACCTCCCAAGACTCTGCTGTTGACAAAGACCAGGTGGAGTACCTGAGTTACACAGATGGTTTCAGCGAAGTTCTCAACCCTGCCCCCACACAGATAGCATCTGAGAGTGCTCACTAACTATCAACACCTGAGCCCCAACTAATTAACTCAATCTCTGGAGTTGAGGCCTGGGCATGGGTGGCTTGAAACCTTCCCGGTGATTCTCAAGTGCAGCCATGGTTGTCAGTTACTGCAGAAGAGGCTGGGCATCTACTAAAACTGAAGGATCCTCCACCTTTTAATGGGCTCTCAAATTCTGTCATTTCTTTCCTTGATCAAAACCCACTTTCAGATCCTTAATTCATACTGAGATGTCAAAAGCAACCAAGCAGAACTTAAAGATTGGAGAGACTATTAAATCTTATGACACAGATTCTTTTTGTGATCACCAGTTCTGAACCCCAGAAATCAGACACTCGTCTATTCCAAAAGTTTCCCAAACACTAGTCCGAAGACTTACTCCTTTCGGAATCACTTGTAGAGCTTTAAAAATATATAGATGATTTGGTCCCACCCTTGAGATTCTGATTCAGTAAGGGGCGGGGTGGGGGGGTTTCCTCAGTGATTCTGATGTGGAGCCATTTAAGGGAACTTCAGCTTACTCCACCTACGGGAAAGGCCAGATCTACTCACTACGGGGATTCAATTCTCTCTTTATCTCCTTGATAAAGGACCTCCTCAAGGCTTTCTTTTCTTTTTTAAGCCAAAACACTCTCCATTGTTGTATACCTATGTCCTAATGTAATTGAAGAGCTACTAAAAAAGTAGTGCTCTTTAACCCAGTCTAGAAAGATGACACTGATAGAGAGACAATGATCACACACTCTTAATTACGTCTCCTATGATGGGGATGGGTTGCACTGAGCCAGCCACCTTCTCTCACCTTCTCATTTGTAGCACGCCCACAAGACCCACAGCAGTGGCTGGGGGACAGCTTTTCCTCTGTGGATCATACACTAGTCCAGAAAGACTATTTCCTCTGTGGCTTTCAACACTGCCTTGGACACTAAACTAGTCATCTCTTGTGAACATGCACTCTTAATAATGAAAACTGTGAGCATGCTCCCCCAAAATATATATTTATAAATTACCTTCTGTGCTACTGTACTAATATGCTGTGTACATTATAAAAGATACAAAAATGGCATTTTAAATCTCAAAAAGAAGCAAAAAAATAAAGTGCTAATATTTTCTTCCCACACTCCAGTGAATCTTCTTCCAAAAACTGATGTAGCCTCACAGTTTGAAAACCACTGCTCTAACCAACTGATTCACCACCGCAGGCACCAGAAGTGACCGAGTCTCACTTCTGGCCACTGGGAAAAGCTGCTTTCCGGCCTCCACAACACGCTCAGGGAATGGTATCCGGCAGGCTGTCCTTCAAGCAACTGCCTATGAAATAATCAAATAATTGGTTCCTGCGACATAATGTATTATTTTCCCTTTGCTTAAGCTTATGGATGGCATCGCCAACAGGGTAGCAGGGTCCACATTCTAACACTATGCTAGGGGGCTGCTCGGAGGGTAACAGTGCAATTTCACTCTAAGTTCAACACCGAAAGTTGTTGGTTTCTGTATATGACAATAGGTGTAAACATAGTGCAGCTGATGCTGTATTTCCTCTAGACAGATTGGCAGCCACCCGTAAACTTCTGTAATTCTAATTCCAAACACAAACCTATAACAAAGTCCAAAAGAACATTGCTAATCACATGGAACTGACATCCTTACACTCTTCCCTTGGCCCTAGGACTGTGTTCTCTGAGGGCGACCTATAGAGGGAATCCCACTCAGCTTTGAATTCTCCTTAGTACTTCTTTCTTTCAGACACTATGAAATGATGACAGATATCACGTTAATTATCATCAGTATTGTCACGACCACCATCACTATATCAGACACTTACTGAACACTTACTCTGTGCCAGAAATCATCTGAGAACTTTTCATTTATCAACTCATTTCATTCTAACAATCTTGCAAATTAGACACTATCTTTATCCCCCTTTTACAGATGCAGGCACCGGTGAAAAGCGAAGTTAACTTAAGTAACTTGCCGAGATCACACAGCTGCTATGGTTTGAGAACCCAGGAAGTCTTGTCCCCAGACACTGAGCCGCCTTGCTTCAAGGCATCTTCCTTTCCTACTAAACTTAGGCACATCAGACTACGTTTACAGCCTCTCTGTCTTCCGGGATATAAATGTAAAAACACACAGTTAAAAAAGAAAGAGTGGTTAACATGGCGTGAAAGGCATTACTATGATGTAAATAGAAATGCCATTTCATCCTGCTAAGCTTCACATTTTATTAGCTTTTTTCACTGAAAATTATTTCAGACACCTTGAAAAACTAAATCTTATTCAGATGTCACCACCACTATGAGTTCCAAAAGAAACCCACGTGGGGTGACAAGTTTGACTTTGACATCAGAACAAAGCCCTATAACAAGAACAGAGTGTAGTAACCATAAGAGCTCACGTCTACTGGGCAGTGCCAGCGCGGGACTCTGTGCTTAGGTTCAAGTTGGTGAAGCGCCGTTTATTTCTTACAATAACCTGAGAAGGGAAGGACACACACATTCTCTTGTTTCGGTTGAGGAAATGCAGGTGCCTTAAGTGAAAGAACTTGACTGGGGGAAACATGATGGGAAGGAAGCAGTGAGGCTGGGGTGCTAACTGTGGTGTGTGCTAGCCCAGCTCTTCAGACATGAACAGTCTGAAAATCCCGTCTGATCAACCCAGTGTGCATAAGTTTTAATAAGATTTAAAGATACAGGTAAGTACCTGACTAAATTTTTAATTCTATTAAATCATTAGTACCTAAAGAAAGAACTGTTCCCAGCATGTTAAAGCAATCCATCCACGGTAACACTTCGTAACCAATGGATAAGAAGAGAGATAACAGATTTGTTAAATTTGCACATGCATCAAGCCAGGGAGACCTAATATATCAGATGAAAAAATCAGGATTCAAAAAGGCGCACTCGCTAGAATAATGGAACACAGGTACAAAAGGTGAAATTTAATATGGATAACTGTAGAATCCTGCTCAGCACATGAAAAATCAATTGCGCAGTGCAGAATGAGGGCACATATCTTAAAAGGAGTTTGAATTTACCAGTGACAGAAAGTAGATCAGTGATTACCTGGGGGCAGAGGGATGCATTTCAAAGGAACAGAAGAAAATTTGGGGGAGTTAAAGAAATGCTCATTATCTGGATTGTGGTGATGGTTTCACGGGTGTGTATATATGTCAAGATATGTCAAATTCTATCTGCAATTTCAGGTGTGTAACTGCACTTTAAATATATGCAGTTTATTGCCAGTCAATTAAATCTCATTAAAGTTGTAATACAATAATTTTTGTGCATATGTAGGCAGGGGGTGGATAGAATTTAGCAGCTTGAAAACTTATTAAAGTCAACAGTGTGAAATGTCTGCCAAAAGCCAATGCACTTAGAGGCTCCTCTACCAGAAATTCTGTTTAAGTAGTAGCTCTTAACCTCATCTGGCAGACCACGTGCGGTGACCACCGCTACCAGAGAGAAAGACCAGATGGTGTCCAAAGGTGACCACAATGGGAGAAGGTCTGAAAACCACACTCAGAATGGCTGTGGGAGCCAGGATGCTGGGTTCAGAGTCGGGGATAGAAGGATACGTGACAGCGCCTGCTGTCGTGTGAGAAATTGCCCACTGTCCTGTACCACTGCACGGGACGGAGCTCAGACCCACGGGTAAAAGCAAATGGAGACCTAGCGGAGTGTCATGTAGTGGAGAAATTCCTGACAATGAAAGCTGCTGAAAATGGAACACATCTAAGAGACAGAGCTACCTGTACTAGGCATGGTCAAGCAGCACCCAGAGGACCAGTTGCCGGGATGTGCTTCTGGGCATTCTTACAGCGTAATCAATTTCTATCAGATGACTGTAGGCTCTCTCCTTTCTAGCAAGCTTTGACTCCCCAGGTAAAATAAAGAGTCAATATTAGTAAACTAAAGTAACTTTTAGCTCTACGGTTTTTGATTTGGGATTTACCTTCACGAAGTATGTTAGGTACACTGCAGATAAGCAACTATTAACAACATTCATGACCTCTGCAGGTCCTAAAAGTTAGACAAATGAAATGGTCCAGTCCTATTCTTTTCTAAATTCACAACTTTAAAAGGCGATGACAATATACACTTACTATCGCTTTCTTTTAACATAGAGATGTCATTAGCCACATTCACTGCACACTTCAATAACTTTCCCCTACACCCAGAAATTTAAATGATAAAACTAGAATTTCAAACACGATAGGTAGAAATATAAAGAATGATATCATCTAAAAGATCATAAAGGATCAAGATGATGCTACAGACCTCAGTGCGGTGGCATCCCTTGGGGAGGGAGACGGGGGTACACAGGCATGGCTGGGCAAGAGGGGCTGGAAGAGGAGATGGAGATGAGCAGGGAAGAGAAGGTTCAGGTGAACAGCACAGTGAAGAGAGCATCCCAGGAAGAATCTGAATAAAGGGGAACTGTTCAGAGCATGTTCTAGAAATATAAGATAATGCCCAAGAAGAAATCAAAAGTCGTTGCTGTGTTCAGACATCTTGAGCATCTCCTATACTTGTCCTAAAGCAACCTGGTCCTGACTAGCCCCAACATGAAATCATAACGAGTGGGAAGGAAAACAAAACTTCATCCAAAAAAATCAAGGTTAAGTGAAGTCATGGTTTCAGATTTTACTGTGAAAATTCAGCAAGTCATTGCTCCCTAATTACTGACCTCCTCAGTGATTCCATCATTTGTTGTATTCAACAACAGTCAATGAAGCTGTCAGCTTTAACATCCACACTCCAAATTTTTGCAGTGCTCAACAGCTTTCAGAGGTTCCTCATGACTTCTCACTGAGTCCAAGTCTCTCTCTGAGGCTGGGCCAATATTCTCCTTAAAGAGTGAGGACACTGAGAACCACAGGGGCCAAAGGGTTTGTCCACAACACACAGTAGGTGAGCAACACAACACTACCAGGGACAGACGCCCAGACACTCTTGCACAGCAAACAACTTACAGAGAAACAAAACCTGGCTCTGCTCTCATCAGTACCATGATGTTCTTTCATTGAATACATGAGGTTCAATCAGCAAGTACTTCACCTCCCAAACTTGCCCCAAACTGTACAACGACCCAAAATAACAAACCGCCTTACCCCAAAAAGTAAGGAAGAAACTGACATCATCCTAGCTAAAACTTAATCTCAAAGCAAAGTATGGATTTAGGTCACTTATGTATAATTCCTTTTAAAAATTACTTTCTCAAAGATCCAAATTCCAGAGTCTGCAGCCTAAGAGATCCTGAAAAGTCCTCTACCCATTCTCAAGTACCCCAGAGTATTTCACCCCAAGGACTAGGAAGATAAAGGTGTCAATTCTATTTTTTATTTTTGACCTCAAAAACAGAAAATGCAGAGCTCCCTCATCTCCTCGCCCTTCTTCAACACATTTCTACAATCAGGAATTTTTCTCATTGTCCTAACAAGAGCCAAGGTGGTTGCTTTTGGTTGTCACCGGCAATAGAGGACAGCCTCTCACTTCCACTCATACCATCATCCTTAAAATCTCTTCTTCCTGTTTACCAAAGTGAAACACTTCTAATTTTTTTTTTATGGGGTAGGTACCTTTTTCACTATGGAACTCATTTCCATACTGCTCCCCTGGAAGGCCTTCAAATTCTCTCCAAACCCTTCACACTTGTGGGGACTCAAATCCAGCAAGATATCCTCCCCCAAGAGCCCAACCAGGGTTTATGAATTAGATCCCCCTGCCTCCCCGCCCAGTGAGCGGAGGCATTCACTCTCAGGGAGCTCCTCCCCATTTCCGGGAATGCTCCCACCCGCAAGGGTGTGTTTCAGTCACCCACCAAGGTGTACCTAGCTGTACTCCCTCCCCGGGCTCCCAGGCAATGGCAGTCCCATCTTTCACTATTAGTCACAGCTTGGCAACACAGCAAAGACAGATGGAAATGTGAGTGCTCAATTACCTTGGCTACCTGGGCAAATACATTTGCTTTGATGTGTCCCCACTCTTTCAGAAAAACAACACGAACAGCTTGAAAAAGGGACCAGACTTGGCCAGCCCAATAAGATGGCCCACTCCCACCAGCAAAGCTAGAAAATGCACCAAAATTCTAGTCTCACTGTGGAATCTCAGACACTTGTGACCCATTAAAGGAAAAGGTCTATGCTTTGGTCTCATGATGCCGTGAGGACCAGAGTCTGCTCTGTCCTGGGAAGACTGCCTGAGCCAGTCAATAGGCACCACTGAAGCAGGTAGACTGGCTTCTCCACTAATGCAGGGAAAACATACTGGGCCTGAATTCCAGCTTCTCCGATTTACCATTTTCATGACCTTAGTCTCTATATTCTTCTTTCTCTTTCTTTTTTTTTTTTTTTTTTTTGGTGAGGAAGATTAGCCCTGAGCTAACATCTGTGCTAATCCTCCTCTTTTTGCTGAGGAAGACCGGCTCTGAGCTAACATCTATTGCCAATCCTCCTCCTTCTTTTTTCCCCCAAAGCCCCAGTAGATAGTTGTATGTCATAGTTGCACATCCTTCTAGTTGCTGTATGTGGGACGCAGCCTCAGCATGGCCAGAGAAGCAGTGCGTCGGTGCGCACCCAGGATCTGAACCCGGGCCGCCAGTAGCGGAGTGCGCGCACCTAACCGCTAAGCCACGGGGCCGGCCCCTCTATATTCTTCCTTGAAGACCAATCATACGTCCTAGGGTGAAGTGCTGGTGCCACAAGAAACAGATCATCAAACTGTGCCAGAGTCCCACACTTGATAACTTCTTCTCATCCACTGTATCCCGGTTGTTTACAATAGGCAAGATACTTCCACAAGAATCTAAGCTTCTCACAACAAGGTGTTCTCATCCTTGGAAATGGTACAAGAATATGGAGAAGGAAAAGATCATTATGAAATAGGGCCCATCAGAAAAATTTTTCTTTGAACATCCCTTGTATCATATTATCTCCTTACCTAACAAGCTCTAAAATGTCTCTGTTGCTCTAGGCCAGCAATTCCCAAAGATAGTTGCAAAGAACGTTAGTCCCTTGAGGTGATCATTGAAAACAGTTCTGTGTCTAAATATGATTTGCAAACCCAGCGTAATGCATCACCATCTTGGAGACTCAGGATGCATGTCAACATAACCACTCTGAGATGCCCTGCTTTAAAGGAAGAAGTTTCACTTGATTAATCCAGGGTTTCCCAAACTCATTTGACCGTCTTTGTACCCTCTTGTTAATAGAACATACTTTTCTCCCAAAGTTCACCCCCTCTTCACAGGCCTCTACAGTCTGGCCCCACCCTAACTGTATAGTCCACGACCCCCGCTACAGACCACTCGCCACACAGGGTAAACTCTCCTGGGTGCTGGTCCCTGATGATGCCTCTTGTTTACAATACCTTTTTTGAGATACATATTTCACAGAATTGTGAATTAAATACCCATTTAAAGTATAGAATACATAATTCACAGAATTGTGAATTAAATAGCCATTTAAAGTGTAGAATTCAATGGTTTTTAGTACATTTGCAGAGTTGTGCATCACCACAATCAGTTTTAGAACATTTTCATCATCCACTCGCCCCACCCCGTCCCATCCACCCCCAAAACAACCATACCCATTAACAATCACTAACCATTTCACCTCAAACCTCCAGCCCTAGGCAACCACTAATCTCCTTTCTGTCTCAATTTGTCTATTCTGGACATCTCGCATAAACGGAATCATACAACATGTGGTCTTTTGTGTCTGGCTTCTTTCACTTAGCATTATGTTTTCAAGGTTCATCCATGTTGTAGTATGTATCAATACTTTCTTCCTTTTTACGGCCAAATGATATTCCATTGTATAGCTATATCGCATTTCGTTTATCCCTTCAGTTGACGGATATTTAGGTTGTTTTTACCTTTTGGATTATGAATAATGCTACTATAAATATTTGTGTATAATTTTTTGTGTGAATGTATGTTTTCATCTCTCTTGGGTATATATCTAAGACTGGAATGCACCTAAGAGTAGTCATGTGGTAACTATGTTTAACTCTTGAAAGAACTGCCAGACTATTTTCCAAAGTGGCTGCACCGTTTTACATTCCCACTAGTGGTGTCTGAGGATGCTAATTTCTCCACATCCTTGCCAACACTTATTATGTATTTCAAATTATAGACATCCTACTGGGTATGAACTGTATGTTATTGTAGTTTTGTGACCACACCTTTTGATGCTCCACTTCTGAGGTTATGATCACTCTATTCCACCCACCTAGATGCCTTCTTCTCACTCTCTTTATCCTACCAATTCATCAAGATCCAGCTTAAATCCTGCAGTTTTCTTGGACCATTTGTGACAGTCACATCTCAAATGACCCCCTGCATGGCTTCTATTTATACTTCCTGCAGTTATAGGCTTTTTGACCTATTTAGTCTTCTCTCTCCAACCAGACTGGGAGCTCCTTAAGAAGTAGGGAAAGGTCTTACATGTCTTAGTGTTCATTCAGTAGGGAGCCTATCAAACAACTGATACTTCGATTTAAAGTAGGAGCTGAGGCTGTAGTTGAGGCAGGTAAAAATAAGGGAGAGGGCATTCTGGATCTTGGACTGGGAGAGAGGGGCAGAGGAAAAGAAGCAAGCAATGGAGGTCAGTCCCCTTTCTCACAGAACTACAGGTTCTTATGCAGAGCACAGAATTCCTGAATTTGATGTTTTACACTACTTTAAGATTCTTTTTCTTCACTGTGATCTCCATTTACTCTCAAGTCTAGACTTGGTGAATTCAACAGGGATAGCGATAGTGAACCAATCCTCTTCTCTTACTGTGCCTCCTCTTCCTTTCCTCCCGCACAACAGGACTCTGCGAGAACTCTCAGGATAGGAATGAAGGTCTATGTTTCTTCCTTCAAGCTTTGACCAAGTCCCCTCACCCACTCAAAGCATCAAGAATTGGAGAGTCCCCCCATGAGCAACATCAAGAAAGAAAATCCAGTCCTCAGTGAATTAAGGGAAAGAATTGCCGAGTCCAAGGCCCAACTGACTCATAGTCTCCAAATACTGGAAGTGATTAACTTTAGTTTCTAACCCCCTTCATTTTGCCCAGCTGTTACAGAGGCTCAGATTGAAAGCAGACGGTGTGAGGCCATGGCCACTTGAACTACATAACAATTATTTCAACAACTACTGATGAGTCAGGGAAAGCACAACACACAGTCAGCAAGTATTGTTAGATGAATGTGTTCTAGCATTCAAAGTTGACTGCGAAGGCCCATACTGGAAACACAGCAAAAACCTTCCCTGCATCTGACCAGTGGGTCTCTTCTTTCCCTGCACAACAAAGATTCTGCTGGGGTTTCTAATGTATCTCTCAGATCAATAACAGAAACCCTGAGCTGCTGACAACAGAACATTCAAAAATAGATCTCTCCTGTGGCCACATGTGCTGGTCTTATACTTCTAATGCACGTTCATGAGCAAAAACTGCACAAGAATTTCAGCAAAATTAATTGGCTACACCCTGGGACTGAGTGGGTAAAGTGAGTATAAACCTTAAAACCTTAAAGAAAACTCTTAAGGAAGCAATTCCTGGTCCAACTTGAACATCCACACTCCTTAATTCTCAAGTGCGTTACCCTAGGCAAGATCGTATTACCACCATCCTGGACACCCACATTCCCTTCCATTTGATGGATGTGAACAAAGACCCAAACAAGTGAAACAATCCAAGTGCAGAAAAATCATGAACCCAGCTGCAGGCATGGAAGGGAAGAATGGAGGCATCTAGGCAAGAGGATCTATGGTGTGCATCAAGCTGAAGGCTAGAAGATTCTCAAAGCTATAGAGGAGACTGAACAAGTCTTTGATAAAGAACAGTAATTTCTGATACACCTAAGTACAACTGGCTAAGAGAGGACAATGGAATGAAAAACAATCAAATATCAAGGTTATCCATGACAGGATAAGTCTTATAGAGCTGCCAGAACTTTTACCATGGTAGAAAATCACCAGAACCAAGCCACACTCACCTTCCATTTTAGAACCATCAAGAAATCATCCTCCAAAGGAAGGAAGGATAGTCATCTTCACACGAAGCAAATGAAGACTCAACTTCAGAGATTCTCCCAAGGCATGAAAGCCTCAGATCCACGACGCCATACACTTGACCTTCAATAGTAATACAGGGCTGTGTGCTGTAACACACTGAAACTCATTCTTCTCTCCATATGATCTGACCTTGAACCACACTTTCACTTAGGAGGTCTGCATCAGTAAGTTACCAAGCTAAGTGATTCCTGGTCAAGCCCTGAAGCACATTAATATAGTATGTGGTCTTTCTTAAGGCATTAGAGAGGTCAAAGGTTGCAACTATTTTAGCTCCATAGAAATAAAATGGTTATCGATCATTCTATTTATTAAATTGCTCAGTTCTCCAATCACTGCTTATTTTGAATATGGTCATCGCACATCTATAAGAAAGCAGACTTTTTATAAACTGATCTCCACAACCAGTGATAAAACATTATAAATCAGTAAGGAAGCCTACAAAACAGCCTTCCCTCGTGGAAACTTGCATTGGGCTGAAAATTATACTCTGAAACCCACTGAAGCACAGACCACCTTCAACAGGATTCTCCTCTCACTCAAGTAGCCTAAGTAGCCTCCTCCCCAAAATGGACTTTCCTACATTTGCTGCTAGCTCCATAAGATGTTCTCTAGAGGTGGCAAGAAAGATTTTGCTCAAAGGATCCAGCATTTTAGTGTTAACACAAATATACATGTCCACCAAAACTTTGGTAAAACTATCTTTCCCTACATTATGCCTGAATAGTTCAAGACCATCACTGTGATGATGAATTTTGTGTGTAACCTGGCTAGGCCACAGTACCCAGACATGTGGTCAAACACTAGTCAAGATACTGCTGGTGAAGGTATTTTTTAGACGAGATTAATATTAAGTTGTTAGACTGTGAGTAAAGCAGATTACTCTTCATAATGTGGGTGGGCCTCAACTAATCAGTTGAAGGCTCTAAGAGGGAAAAAAATTGATCTCCCCCAAAGAAGAGAGAATTACAACAGCCGACTGCCTTCAGACTTGAAATGCAACACCAACTCTTCTGTGGGGCTCCAGTCTGCCAGTCTACCCTAGAGACTTGGACTTGCCAAGCCTCTACAACTGCATGAGGCAATTCCTTAAAATAACCTCCCTCCTCCCCAATACACACACACTCTCTCTCTCCCGCTATTGGTTCTGTTTCCCTGGAGAACACTGACAAATACAATCACCCAGCCCATGTCCTGATCAAACAGACCTGTACCTATCTTTCAGAGCTAGAAAAAGAACAAAAGTGAGAAGATCTACTTAGGTGCCTAAACAGAACTCCAACTTCCAGGCTAAAAATCCAAAACCACCATGTATGACCGCTAATTTGAAATTTCTGTTTCTGCCCCAAATGCTTGGCATCACAAGAAGCTGTCAAGGAATCCTGGTTCCTTCAAAAGGGAGCCTTCAGTGAGATCTGTAAAATGAATGGTCATGCTATAAAATGGACTCATTACACTGGGAGGGGAGGAAAGAGGGCCAAAAGGAAGTCAAGGAGAGATGAAATGCTAGGCACTTATTTCATTGCTTGAGAAACAAACTAAGTCTAAGGAGCCACTGCTCTCCAGGCTTAGGTTCAGGTTCACAAGAATAAGACGAAGAAATAAGGAAATGTGGCAAGAAAGGGAACCTGAGCTGGTTTTGTTTCCAAGATGTTTCCTCAATCCTAGAATCACCACTCCACCACTGAGCAAAAGCAGCGAAGGAAGGTAGACACTCCCCTTTCTGCCTCCTGGCGACCCAGGAGGACCTCTGGGCTGAGGTTATTCTTACCTGGCCATCTGCTTGTAGGCTTCTTCTGCCACGGCAAAGATGTGGGGGTCCATATCCCCCATGTTTTGGCCACTGTAGGCATAGATGACATCTTGTCCATAGATTGGCAACTGTTCATAAGGATTAATGGCAACAAGCACGATACCTGCAAACAGACAATGTAGTCAGATTCTGATAGCACGATGGCCACCTGGCATCAGTTTTTAAATCCCCTGTTCATACCATCAAAACTAAAAAGAATGAGAGAGTAATAGAACGAGTCTTAACGAATCACTCAACCAAATCAAGACATATCTGTGTGTTTACCAGGCACTGTGCTAGGCCCTGGTGGAGAAAAGAATGACAGGCCAGGCCTCCAAATACCCCAGAGCATGGAAAAAGCACATACACACACACATGCAAAAACTGAATTCACAAAATAGGTATGTGCAAAGTGTTGCAGGATCAGAAAGAAGGGGATGCATAACTCTACCATGGGTGTTAGAGAGGCTTAAAAACCTATCTTAATTAAAATCTAGGAAAGGGACGATTAATTTTTCATTGGTGTATGGGTTATCTTAATTAAAATACAAACAATTTGTGGACAAGGAGTATGATTTACACATCTTAAGGTCAAATCTTGGCTCAGCCAATTATTAACTGTATGACTTTAGAAAATTACTTAACCTCTGAGTGCCTCAGTTTCCTGGATTGTAAAATGGGGATAATAATTGCATTTACCTGTTTATCCTGAGGATAAAATGATTAATAGAGAGAGAGAACATTTAGACCAGCACGTTGCATAGTAAGCACTGAGTGTTGGCTATTTTTTATTATCTCATATCACATTATATCATGTATTATCTTTCACTTCACTATTTGTTTTCATCTTGTCTCCCCAAGACGATACATTGCAATGATGGACTCAACAAATACATTGAATGAAGCATTAGAAAACCCTCTAACCTTTCAGATCTTTTATGAGGCCAAGGTAAACTGATATTTGAGAACGTGAAAGGAGAACAAAATACAAATTCAGTCTTCAAGACAAGATGGAAATTCATGCCTTTTTCTTTCACATAAGAGCATATTCTGGATCTCAAGAGAACCACTGATGGGGGTACAAAAAATATTAGCTTTTCCAGTCACTTGGGGAAGAGGAGGCAGGAAAGGAAAGGGTCATTGCCAAGATGGGAGATCTCCTACATTGTGTTCCCTCCTGGTGTTTGAAAAGTGACGTGGTCAAGAGAATGAGAAGACAAACCACAGACTGGGAGAAGTATTTGCAAAGAACACATCTGATAAAGGACTATTAGCCAAAATATACAAAGAACTCTTAAAACTCAACAATGAGGAAATGAACCACCCAATTAAAAAATGGGCAAAAGACCTAAACGGACACCTCACCAAAGACGACAGACAGATGGCAAATGAACATCTGAAAAGATGCTCCACATCATCTATCATTAGGGAAATGCAAATTAACACACCAATGAGATACCACTACACACCTATCAGAAGGGCCAAAATCCAGAACACTGCCAACACCAAATGCTGGCAAGGATATGGAGCAATGGAAACTCTCCTTCATTGCTGCTGGGAATGCAAAATGGTACAGCCACTTTGGCAATTTCTTACAAAACTAAACATACTCTTACCATATGATCCAGCATTCACACTCCTTGGTATTTATCCAAAGCAGTTGAAAACATCCACACAAAAACCTGCACACAGGTGTTTATAGCAGCTTTAGTCACAACTGCCAAAACTTAGAAAAAACTAAGATGTCCTTCAGTAGGTGAATGGATAAATAAACTGATACGTCTAGAAAATGGAATATTGGTGTTATAAAGAAATGATTTATCAAAATATGAATAGACACAGAGGAACCTTAAATGCATATTACTAAGTGGAAGAAGCCAATCTGAAAAGGCTACGTACTGTGATTCCAACCATATGACACTCTACAAAAGGCAAAATTATGGAGACAGTATAAAAGAGCGGTGGTTGCCAGGGGCTAGTGGGGAGAGAGGGATGAATAGGCAGAGCACAGATGACTTTCAGGGCTCTGAAACTACTGTTATGATATCATAATGGTGGATACATATCATTACACATTTGTCCAAACCCATAGAATGTGCACCACCAAAAGTGAACCTTAATGTAAACTATGGACTTTGGGTGACACTGAGGAGTCATTATGGGCTCATCAATCATAACAAATGTACCATTCTTGAGCAGAATGTTGATAGTGGGGGAGGCTGTGCCCGTGCGGGGGATTGGGGTGTATGGGAAATCTCTCTACCCTCCACTCAATTTTGCTGTGAACCTAAAATTGCTTTAAAAAGTAAAGTCAATTTAAGAGGGGAAAAAAATACCAAAGAGAGAGAGAGAGACAGGAAAACTGAAATGTAATAAACCAGATTATTCCAAGTAAAGGCGAAAGGGAAAAGGCAGGAAAAAGACTCCTAACAAGTCCTCTTGAGACACGAGTCTGCCTGAAAAGACATCGTGGACTGAAAAATCAGGCCCAGAACTCTGATAAGTTCCACTTAACAAAGCTAATGACTTGGAAAACTCTCATAAAAACAGCCTCACATGTTCTACTGGTTAGTAGAGTTTCATAAAACCCTAATACTCACATAGCATTTAATTCAAATTTTGATATTATACTCTGAGGTCACACATTTCCCTAAAATGTCTCAGCCCCCTCCAGAGCAGAAACGAGAGTGTTTCTTGATGACGTAGAATTCTGTGCTCCATCAGTCACCCCGAGCAGCTGATGCTGGAGGAGCCACGGTGCACTGGGATAAATATGTACACACACCAGGACCTCTCTTAGAGGAGATGACTTTAAAAAGTGAAGCTGATGGTCATTCATCCCTTCCTCCTTTGGGAGATTTTTAAAAAATCTTGTTGGGAAAAAAAAAAACCTATTGAAGGCTCTGATAATTGATGGTTTCTTTCAAATAAAACTCCCTCTAGCAGTTGAAGGAGCTTTTAGGAAACTACTTGCCAAGCACTGAAGTCACCATGCTCTTCGTGACTCCCGGAATCTGGCAGAAGAGCTCACCCTAACTTAGTAGCCAACCGATCAATTCCAAACCAAAGTGGAACATCACAGGGAGAAGAACCCCAACCTGAGGCCTCACTGCTGATCACGGACAAGACCAAGGCTCTGATACACAACCGGACAGCCCCCACAAAGGAGCCCTCGGCCTGACTTCTCCCTCAACCAGATCCTAAAATGGTTTGCCCTTCAAATAGTTTATCGGGTTCTTGTTTTCACCATACCACTTAGCAATACTCTAAAAAAAAAAGAAACCAAAATTTGGAATGTGAGAAATTGAGAAATTTCAAGAAAACTAATATGAGAGAATTTCAGGACTTCGTGTTTAAAGCATTTATATCATGGTTTCTGCTCATGAATTCGACAAATATTCATCATGCACCGTGTTTGTACATGGGCAAGTGAGAGAGTCAGAGAGAAAGGCAGCTCATTCCCAAGCAGAAAACAAAACTGAGCCAGGTATACACTGACAGGAGCGTGCTCAGTGGTGAGAGCTGACACCCGAGCTAGGACACGGGATGTATTTACTGCTCTCCTACTGACTCCAGCACTGTGCCTAAGCCAGTCACGCCGCATAATGTGGCCTATTTCTTCCCTGGTTGAGCTGTAATTATCACCAATCATCCCAGAGATGTAGGGCAGCCTTATTAAGTCACATTCACTGACTGCATACCTTTCAAGGGTCTCAGATGAGAGGTACTTAAAAACGAGAGTGAAAGCAGGATTCTTAACCAGTGGAGCTTAACACATAAAGTCTAAAGATTGTAAGCACTTTCAAACAATGTAGCCAGTAGATGCTCCCCACTTACCACAGTAAGTGTAGATGTGGTTTGACTCCAGGAAACGGACCTTTAAATTATGCAGAACTGCAGGCTCATGTAGATAGCTAAGGGCAGTTAGGTCATTTTCTCCCACCAGGATATCCGGATTCCGCAAGAATGGCAGCTGGTTGCTTTGGACATCAACGGGGTATTGCAGAATCTAAAGAAATACAAGTAACAGACACAAAAAGGCAGAGTTATGAGTCAGTTAGCCTGTATTCAATGTCCTGTCTTGTTGGCTAGGATTACTATCCTAACATGATCATAAGTGACGAAGATAAATACCTTGTTCTAAGGAAAGGCAAATTGAATAAAATACCTGTGCTGCCATAAGAGACTAGCACAGGTGGAAAATTCGCTGATAAGATAATCTCAGTGTGTCAAGGTAAAAGACATGAGAAGTTCAGGAAGCACAACTAGATTTAATAAAGTGCCCTACTGCTTCTCAATGAGAAAAATACTTACTTAGACTAATTAAATACTTAGTCTTTAATTCCAGTAGCGATAGGGGTACTGCTCTTTTCCCCATCTAAGAAACCTTCCTTGACAGGCCCCATTCAATGCGGGTGTTTCTTTACTCTCCCACCAACCAACACACTCACTTTTTACTTGGATGATCTTGAAACTAATGAACTACCCTCCATAAGTGCTCTCAAGTTGCACATATATTTTTTCACAACCTAAATGCAAGCTACTCAAGGGCAATAATTTTACTTTGACCTAAAGTCCACTAAGAGCTTGAGATATATATGTGTAATTAGGGAGTATGATTATACATCTTAAGGTCAAATCTCAAACACAAGGTATTATCCTTATATCCTTAGCATAGCACTTGGACTATATAAGTACTCAAAAATGTTTATTGACAGGATACACGTATGACTGACATGTATGACATACACATATACGTGTAATTTATAAAAAGATGGTACAGGACCAGCCCCGTGGCTTAGCAGTTAAGTGCGCACATTCCGCTACTGGTGGCCCAGGTTCGGATCCTGATCCCGGATGTGCACCAATGCACCGCTTCTCTGGCCACACTGAAGCGGCGGCCCACATACAGCAACTAGAAGGATGTGCAACTACGACATACAACTATCTACTGGGGCTTTGGGGAGAAAAAGGGAAAAAAAAAAAAAAAAGGAGTAGGATTGGCAATAGATGTTAGCTCAGGGTTGGTCTTCCTCAGCAAAAAGAGGAGGATTGGCACGGATGTTAGCTCAGGGCTGATCTTCCTCACAAAAAAATAAATAAATAAATAAAATAAAAAGATGGTAGTGGTGTTTTTTAACATTTAAACAGGAAGAACTTGGCTGCAGCTTACCATATTTTATCTGACTGTTAAGTTTTTTATGATGTTCTTAAGAATTATCTGAGAGCTTGTAAAAACAGTTTTCCAAACACAATTTATGTTTCAGGAGCTCTGGGTGGAGCCCAGGAATCCGAAATTTTAAAACCATTCCCAAGTAGTTCTGATATAGGCGGCCCATGGATCATAACTTAAGAATTATCATTCTACACAAGGCTTTCAGGAAATTTTATGGACATAGCCTCAATTCACCGGGATAACAGTCAATTTTTAAGAGAATGTAAATATCAATGCCCTCACTTGTCCCACTTTCAGAGGGACCTGTACTGCCAGATCTTAAGGTATATTATTAAAGCCAGCAATTAAAGTACTATGGTAATAGTGGTAAAATAGGTAGATAAATGAAATGTAATAGCAGTTCCAGAAATAAATGCAAGCAAATATGGAAAACTTGTTCATGATAATGTTAAAACTACAAATAAATGGTTAAAAGGAACTTTTCAAATAATAGTGGTAGATACACTAGCAACCATTTAGGAAAAATATTAGACCTGTGTTCTACTCTCACTCCCTCACACCAAAATAAATTTTGGATGGAACAAACATGAGAATTGAAACAAGAAAAAACAAAACCACTAAGAAAATATGGGCAAATATTTGTAAAAATTTTGGAAGGAAACACTTTTAAAGGACGATGCAAAAGCCAGAACAACGTAGGAAAGTGTTCATTAATTTGACTATACTACAGAATCTTAAACCCATCATAAAACCACCATATGCAGAGTAAAATGGCAAAAGGAGACAGTGATTCTGCATTATATAACAGAAATAATAATCTTAATATCCAAAGAATTAAGAAATCAAAAAGAAAACCAACATCCCAATAGAAAATTGTGCACACAGTACAAGTCACAAAACAAGAACTACAAATGAACATACGAAAAAATATTCAACTTGACCATAAACCAAAGAGATGCAAATAAAAGATTATTAGCACTAATATCATCCAGCAGATAAGCAAAGGTATAAAAACTGAGAAGATTCTAACTAGGAAGGGTGTGCACAAACAGGTCCACTGCTTGTGAGTTCAGATTGATTTAACCTTTCTAGAGGGCAGCTGGTAACACCCAGTCAGAATTCTTCACGAATATACTCTTCCTTAGTCTTAGGAGACAATCTTACAAATGAGCAAAGATATCGACTCACCGAAGCTATAAATATGAAAGTAAAACATGATGTAGACCCATATTTACGGTCAGGCAGCTACCCACAGCATTCTGCTGAATCTAAGAAAAGGCATGTTACAGAATGAAATCTATAACAGGAACCCATTTATTTAAAACTGTATATTCAAGTCTGTCTGGAATAACATCCCCACAAAATATCAATGGTTATCTATGTTAGTGAGATTTTCTTCTTTGTACGGTTTCCGGTTGTTGGTTTTTCTTTTTATATATTAATCAAGGCTCTTTTTCTTTCTGTGAAAAGCTCTTTTTATATCAAACTTTCTCCACACAGGAGACCAGCAGACAACTGACTATCATGAAGAAGATGCAGACAAAATTTCCAAAAGGTAGGAAACAAGGGAAATGCAGTGTTGACAGCTGATTTTTATTTCACTAAATTCTAACAGTTGATAGCCCCCCTTATCCCCAGCTGAGTTAGTGGTATAACCGAGACTCTCACCAGACCTCCCTCCGGAGCCTTTCTGAAGACCTCCCAATGGAGAAGTCCCTCCCTGCCAGGAGCATCTCCCACCTGGCTCTCCACCTCACCTCGGTAAGCAGCACAGCCAAAAGCCAATTGCAGAACCGCAGAGCTCCCCTAGCCAACCCCTCATTTTTCAGATTAGAAAGCTGGGACCTGAGCCCAGTGTCTTTAAACCCTGAGGCAGAAGTGCTGGCATTCCATCTATTCTCAAATGAACCTCCCCTCAAAATCCCCCAAGCACAAGGAGGGAAACACATATGCAATTTTGTGAAAACACGGTCCACAAATAAGCCAGTGGTACCGGTTACAGTAAAATTGATAAGGAATAAAAATGCCCAGAGCAGCAGAAAAGAGGTAAGGGCTGCAAGGTCAGCATTCAAAGCCACAGATTTCTTGGTGTGTGCACATCCCGAGGGAAGGAGAGAATGACAGGCTTAAGAACAGATTTTTTTTCTTTAACAGGAATTTGATTCTAACACTGCTGCTAGTGTCAAACATTTACAGCTAACATGGTCTTATTTCAAATCTAAGTGTTTATGAGGTGATCAGGGACCATGAACTTTCTGGCTCAGAAGACTTCACTACATAATCAACGGCCTTTGGAGATGAAGAAGAGGCTGAATATTAACAGCCATCACAAAATTAACACTCAGTCATCCACCTGGAATGGACCTTGGCCTCCCCCTTGAGACCAGGAACAGATGAAGGCCTCCAATTGGTGTCCACCTAGCATATAGGACTAGGCAACACTTGAGACTATAGAGGGAGGAACAGGGTAGGGGGTTGGTCTATACCTGCGCTCTCCAATAGAGGAGCATACGTGGCTATTTGAATTCAAGTTAAATACAATTAAAACTTCACTTTCCCAGTCACACTAGCCAGATTTCACGGGCCCAATAATCACATGTGGCCAGTAATTACCACACTGGACAATACAGATAGAGAACATTCTACTGTAGGACAATGTTCTACTGGAGAGCATTCGTCTAGATTGCTCTAAACTCTGTGGGTCTATGATTTTAATAATACTTTGTAGGTGTTCAAAAAATATTAGCTGAATAGAACATCTGGTTTATTCATGACCTCTCCCTTGCCTCAATTTGTGTCCATGTACATGGAACTACAGCAAGAGAATACAATAAAAACCTCTTTGAATGACAACTCCCAACACAAAGATTTGGAGCTAGTAATAAGCATATATGGTAGATAAAGAAAGCCAACTTCTTTCTCCTACTTTATCTGCCCATAGAACCAGAAGATCTAGAGAAAAATAAGCTAGTAAAAATAGGGTTACCAGCTGGCAAGGGGTTGATGTTGACCCTCAGGAGCCACACATGTCATACTCTAGTGGAAATGGCACCCAACTAGGACTTAAACCCTGTATTCAAGTCCTGGCCATCAACTAAAGCAGTGGCTCTCAACTTCTCCTGTACCTTGGAATCCCATGGGGAGCTTTAAAAAAAAGAGTCTGCTGTCCTGCACCCAAATTCTGATTTCAGTAGTCTGGCTGCCACCTGGGCTTTCTAATGTGCAGCCAAAGTTGAGAACCACTGAACTCAACTGCTATGGGGCCTTGAGCTCATCACCTCACTTCCATGGACCACAGTTGCCCTAACTGTAAGATGAGAGGACTGGTCCCAATAATCTTTAAGGGCCCTTCCAACTTTATTGGTCTAAAATATTTGGCTTAGGTCAGTGGATATAGGGATGTTCTCTTTTGTGAAATTAGGAAAGCTGTCCTGCAGAGAAAACAAAGTGAAGGAAACTCTATTCCCAGATAACAGGTGACCTCAAAGCTTAAACCACTTATACCCACTGTAGCAGTAAGTGTGTGGCTCTCGGTGCATTTAATACGGGTTAAAAGGCTGTTTTACATTATGTCCTAAATAAGTACAAAAAGTGCAAATATTTATTGCATCAGTGTTCTGCTGTGTCTTATTCTGTAATAGTTCTGTGTAAAGTCTTATCTCCATCTTCTCCAGTCCCCAAAAAGATCGTGCTTCTTAAAGAGAACCTTCTTATTCTTCCCGTCCTACAACTTAGCACAGACCTAAGCTCAGAGCAGGTACTTAAATACTTGAAAAATACAATACTCTGTGAATCATGTAAACTTTCTAGTTGGGAAGGATCAGTTAGCTTATGAGGAAGTAACAAACTAACCCTGAAATCTCAGTGACTTAATACCACAAAGGTTTCTCTCTCACTCGTGATAGGTGCCCACGGCTGGCTGGTACGGAAGCTCAGCTCCACAGGTCACTCCAACATCAACACATTGCTCCCACAGCCACCATGCAGAGGAAGAGAAGAGCATGGCCAACTACCCCCAGCTCTTCCATGCTTCTGCCTGGAAGTGATACCATCAACTCTACCTAGAACTCTCCGGATGAAAGTAACCACAGGGTCCCACCTAACCGCACGGGGGCTGAGAACCACGGTGGAACATTCAGATATCATCTCTGCCATGGTAAGTGTTCCTGCTTTGGGAAGTCAGCATGAAACTCAGAGGTAGTTGCCCAAGGGTGTTTCAAAGAGAGTGTGGGGTGAGGGGAGTGGAGAGAGAGGGCATGGTGGGGTAGAGTCAAGTATCCCACTGTGTTTCTAATAGACTTCTAAAGATTCTTGGCCTGGAACTTGTCATATTCTAAACCCTATGTTTGTATATGTATTACACTCATTATAAGTTAGACTGCATGCTCCACAAAGGTACAGAGGCGCCATTTTCACTGCTGTATAACCAGACCCTGGCACATAATAATTGTTCAATAATTGTTTTTAATGAATGACTAATGAATGAATGGTGATGCAAGTAATTAAAAGGCCATAAATGAAAACATTGAATTAGAAACAAAATTACAGCAGCATAAAAATACGGAGTCAAGGTTAATCTTTTTATTTCAATTTATTGCAGGGAACACAGCTTACAGATTCTGCTAGACTCATGGAGTCCCAGTTTAGTGTTTAACTTGGTGTCTTTCAGCAATGGGCTTATTAAACCCTCTATGGGCTTATTAAACCAGGGTTTCTCAACAATGGCACTGTTTTCATTTAGGACTGGATAATTCTTTCCTTTGGGGGGGTGCGGGGGGAATGGCAGAGGAGGCTGCCCTGTGCATTACAGGGTGCTTAGCAGCATCCCTGCCCTCTACTCACTAGATGCCGGTAGCAAACCTCCCTCCTCAGTCATGACAACCAAAAATGTATCCAGACATTGCCAAATGTCCCTAATGGGGCAAAATCAATGCTTCACCCATCCCTAAACAGAAGCAGCCAGGCAAAATGTCCTAACCGATGGAAAAGATCATGAATACAGCAGGGGAACAGACTGATGAAAATAAGTAGACCGAGATCCATCTGGAGATGGATGGTGGTGATGGTTGCACAATAATGTGAATGTACTTAATGCCACTGAACTGTATACTTAAAAATGGTGAAGATGGTAAATTTTATCTCATGTGTATTTTACAATAAAAAATATTTTTAATAAAAGAATAAAAACCCACTTTAGATAACTGATTGCATTAGTAACAATATTATCAATAGATAGATATTTATACACAATGTTATTTTATAACTTTAAGGAAACATTTTTTTTGCATCCATACAATATAAACATGATAAATATTATCTTTTCACATTATTCTTGCCGTCCAATCAACAAAATGTAATACTGTTTCAATCATGGATTATTGAGCAATTGAGAGCAAAACAAAGATAAAAATTAGATGACCCATAAATCAATATTAAAATAAATAAGAACAGAACTAACCAGTAAAACAAAAAGAAAAAAGAAGTAATCAAACTCACCTGCACTAAGAAGCCTAACTGGTACCAGACGAGTATTACCAGATACTCTTAGCTCCGGTTTGGCCAGATGTAGACACAGCTGGCTCTTAAGCTGCACTGAGTTTATAAGAGCTCTGTAGGTGTTCTCAAGGTGTATGGGTCTAAGCGCACCAATGTGCAAGGACAACAGTCCTAGTTCTTCTGTGAGCCTGTTGCTTCTTGACATGAAGACCCGTGTTTGCTATCTCCTCGCTATAATATCTTGATATATTTGGTACCATCCTTACACCTGAGCAAGAGGGGCTCTTCCCTGGGCCTGGCATCTTAAAGGGCTCCAACATCACAAATGCAAAATATATGCTTATTAAAGTACACATGGGATCAGAGTTCAGGGCTGACACCGTGAGATCTGCAACTCTCAACACACATTCTTGTGACTAACGACTTCAGGCCCCAGGAAATGCTTCTGCACACCTCTTGCCCCACATCCATGAAATAAGACATCTGGGTCCAGGTGCCTCAAAGGTCTGCAGGCTACTACTTTGGAGTGTGGGGAGGAACTGGGCAGCAAAGATGCTTAGATAAAAGGAGACAAATTAGCATGTTAATCCTTCCTTTCAAATAGCAGAAATGTACAGAAAATTCCTACATACTGAAATACCATTTCCCAGTTAGGCTAAATGTCCAAGTCCTCACTTCTCCACATGTTCTCATGTGGTTCCAGAGGTGCTCAAAAATTAGTACAGTGTTTGCAATCATTTTAACAGGACAGATGAGGAACACTTGGCAATACTGAACAATTCACATGACTCTTAAATTTGTTTATATCACAGTAAATGCATAACATACCTAAAGCAAGATAGTGGTTCTTTACATGTGCAACTAGATGGAGACTGAACAGTAGAGTTGCAGATACTTTATTCTTTTTATTTTTTATCTTTTTTGCTGAGGAAGATTCACCCTGAGCTAACATCTATGCCAATCTTCCTCTGCTTTATATGTGGGCCACTGCCACAGTATGGCTGATGAGTGGTGTAGGTCTGCGCCTGGGATCCAAACCCATGAACCCGGGCCGCTGAAGCAGAGCACGTGAACTTAACCACTAGGCCACGGGGCCGACCCTCAGGTACTTTATTTTTAATGTATTAAATGCTTTAATTTTCAAAAACTAGAAATGTCAGATTTACTGAAATAATTTTGATAAAATATGCTTTTAATATTTAAACAGATGTATGCTCACATCTATACTCTCTTCCTGGCCCCACAAATGTTAGAGGGCTTGGATATGCTGAGACACAGGTAGCATACGTTACTCTTTTCAAAGCTCACATGTTCCTGTCTTCCTCCCACCCACAAACACTAAGTCAGGGCCTTGCACACAGGGAGTACTCACCATCAAGGTGGCTGCTGGACACTGCATACAAGCTCTGGGGTGGAAGGGAGAATTTCAATACAAAACCATGGAAACGGGGAGAGTTTTCCCTGCCACCAGAGGGCAGGAGTCGAGCAGTTGGTAAGGAGATGGGGGCAGGAGAGAGAAGGCCTGCCAGACAGAGTTCCACTCCAGGCAAAGAATGAGGAAGCTGCATTTATCACCAAGGTGTGGAGACACTGAGATGCTTGATCCAGCTTAAAAACAGCACTGTGCTAAGGGTTGGCACATCTAGATACCTTGCACCCATCACAGCTATGGGGAGAAACAGAAGACACTATTCTTTCCCCCCCAAGAACTTTCTTATCTTCTCATTGGCTTAAATATAAAACAACTTACCATAGTGATAACTGAAACAAGCCAGACACAAAAGGACAAAGATTGTATGATTCCACTTCTGAGAAGTACCTAGAGTAATCAAACTCAGAGACAGAAGTAGAACAGAAATTACCAGGGGCTGCAGGGGAAGAGAGAATGGGGAGTTATTGTTCAATGGGTGTAGAGTTTCAGTCACAGAAGATGAAAAAGTTCTGGAGATGGAAGGTGGCGATGGTTGCACAACAATGTGGAAGCACTTTATGCCTCTGAACTGTGCACTTAAAAATAGTTAACATGGTAAATTTTATGTTTTGTATATTTTACCATGATAAAAATAAATAAATAGGGCTGGCCCAATGGCACAAGCGGTTAAGTGCATGTGCTCCGCTGTGGTGGCCCGGGGTTCGCCGGTTCAGATCCCGGGCGTGTACCGATGCACCACTTGTCAAGCCAGGCTGTGGCCGTGTCCCATATGAAGTAGAGGAAGACAGGCATGGATGTTAGCCCAGGGCCCGTCTTCCTCAGCAAAAAAAAAAAAAAGAGAGAGAGAGAGAGGAGGATCAGCAGATGTTAGCTCAGGGCAGATCTTCACTAAATAAATAAATAAATAAATAAATAAGCAAGTAACAGGGAAAAAGAAACATCTTAGAGGAACACTGAGGAGCTTGACTACCTTGAACAAAGAGTACAGGTTAGCAATAAGGTAGAAGCCAGAGGTTAAGAACATTATTGTTGTTCTAAAAAAGAACTAATTTATTTTCATCCTTTGCCACTACAGTTAAACCTACACTATTGGACTTCTGAAGGAGGAGTAGGCGGGTAGGGGAAAGAGACTGCCAGGTGGATTTTCCAGCTAGCCTGGTATATCAAGGATGGTTTCAGCTACAGAGGAGACTCTCTTCAAGCATTCAGAGTCCAGCCATCTAACTTCTGTTCTCCTGCCTCTGGTCCACAGCTTGGCTGAGTCGCTCCTAATGACAGCTCAGAGCCAGCAGTGGACAGACCACAACCCAGGAGAGACCTGGACAGAGTCAGATGTTCAGAGCCCATTATTTCTCGAGAGCTGCTAATCTCCAGCCTCAGGCATCTCTTCCGATTACACACTGACTGGCCATGTAGCAGGGGAGGGAGGGAGGGAGAAGAGGGGTCCTGGGCAGCTGCCAGGATTAGTCATGTAGGGCAGAATTCATTTTCAGCTGGGGAGGCAAGCATCTGCTCTGTTTTAGCAACACAGCCGATCATTCCTCACTACCTCCGTACAACTCTTCAAAAACACCCACCCACTTAAAAGATCAACTGAAGTGAAACCTGTTGGAGGAGAAGAGACACCATTCAAGTGGGTGAACTAATTTCATTTTGTTTCAGGCGTGGGGTGGGAAGTTATTCAACATGGTAAACATGATTCCATCTGTTGGGAATTTTCCCACCTCAAAACCAGGAGGAGGCTAGCCAAGTCTGCCTGCCAGGAAGGGGAAGGCAAGGCATGCACACCTTGGTGTAAACACCTTCTAACAAACTCACTGCCCCAGTTTTACCAAGTGATAGGCTCAAGTTGACACAAAACAGATGTTAGTAGGGGAGGATGTTCAATCTTCCTACTAATCATGGGTTAATCACCAACCACAGTAGGTACTATGTGAGCAGAGCATAAGACAAGGTCCCTTTCTCAAGCAGGTTATTACTATTCAGACAGACAGACCAAAAAGCTTGAAAGAAGGAAAGACAATAAGACAGTAAAAGATCAAAGGCTAGGTGATGTGGTACAAAGTTTCAGGGCTGTTGAGTTCAGAGGGAGGCAATAATCACTCCAGCCCCAGCCTTCCTCCCAGCAATGCCTGCTCTGCAGCCCCTCACACTTAACCCATCCCAAAGCCAAGTCATGATTTTTTCCTGACACTTAGTTCAATACCTGTTTCTCTCTCAGTCTCCCCCATCGTAAACCCTGCACGAACAACCTCTGCCTGCATCCTCAGCCTCAGGCCACCCGTCTGTCCCTTCTCCAATGGCTCCCAGGTGCACTGGCCTCCTTTCCTTCCCTTCAACGCACCCAAAGGGAACACACCAAGGCCTCAGGGCTTTGGCACACAGAACTCCTGCCTGGGACACCCTCTGGTCTCGGCCCAGTGCACCCTGACTCTTCAATGGCTGGCTCCTTTCCACAATCCCCTCCTCCCTCAAAAGATTCCCTCCTTTATTATCCCTCTCGCCCCTTGTCCACTTGCTTCTGTGCCTACTACAACTTGTCACGACACTTTGCCGTACTTCCGTATCCATGGTCACAGGTCCCTCTGGCCCTGAGCTCCCCCAAATGGCAGGGTCACGACTGTTCACCCACGTACTCCCATGACCCAGCACAGCACACAGGGCAAGCATTCAAATATTTGTGAAACGCACAAATCACAGAGAGAGGTGGTCACAAAAGGCTCACGAAAAGCGAAACTGCATCAGACCTTCTAGGAGGAACAGGATTTCATAGTTACTACCTTGTCTTCCTTTCCAGTGAAACCACCTGCAAGTCAACTAACAAAAAATAATTCTCACAGCAACAGCTGACACATATTGAGCGCCTGTGCCAGGCACTACTCTAAGCACCTGTCACATAGTAACATTTAATTTTCAAAAGCACCCTAGACAAACTATGATCCCGTGTCACAGATGAAGTAACAGGCACAGGAAGATTGCTAACTCGCCCAAGGGCACAAAGCTAGCAATGGCCAAGCCAGGATCCCAACCCAGGCAGCCTGGGTCCAGAGTCAGTGCTCCCACCACCGTGCACTGTCTCTCTAAGTGGCTCTCCCACTCACCTCCCATTGATGCCTCAATCCCATGGAGGGAACCCTCCTGTTCTCTCCTCTCCACGGAGAAGATTTTTGCCTTAGCCACCGGTGATCTCTCAGCCACTAACACCAACAGGCACTTATTTGTTATGAGACGTCCATAGAGCAGTTCCATGGTTTAACACTTACCACTCTCAAAGATGATGTCATTATCATCAACAGCAACAAAAAAGATGCCAGGGGCTCAGAAGCTCCTGGAATGTGCAGGAAAAACTCAAACCCACAATGTGCCATCCAGTCCTGTTCCGCAGCCCCCTGCGCTCCCAACCCCCCACCCCCTGCACTTACAGTGTCATCCTCCAGTCTGAGCTGGAGGCTCTTGTCTCCCTCCTTGTAGTCCTTGGTCAATTCGGCCGAGCGCCACACTTCATCAGGGTCAGGGATCCAGACCCTTGTGTACTGAAAGATTAAAACAGAAGAAACTTAGATACAAAATGAAGCTTTCAGGATTTTAAAGATGAGCTCCTAAATGAGGAGCCCTCAGGAGAACTTTTAAAGCCATCTCGACACATTTTCTTCCCTTCTCATTGCAAGACACAAGGTGATTCAATACCACCACACAAGATAAATAACTCACAGGATTGGTAACAGAGGGCACCTTCTAGATCCTAAGAGAATATCACAGATCAATGAAATCGGAATTCTCCCGACTGCCAAGCCTGCACGTGGTTATATCCATCAGAGTTTTGCACCACCATCTCAAAGGGTGGTAACAAAATAGCAACATCAGAGGGAGCATCTAGCATGCTACAAACGACAAAACCACACACAAAACTCAACAAGACAGCAGTGTAATCTTCAAAGCTTAGCAATCTCTGCTCTGATGTTCTGCATTCAGGGACCAAGCCATTTTCCTGCAGAAGTGAAAGAAAGTGGTCAAATTGAAAGCATCTTTATGTATCCCTAAATTGTCAGCAACCTCAATTTATCTGTGCATTCTTTAAGCCAGAAACATACCCAAAAATCTCAACCTCCCCCATCAGTTATCCAGATTTGCAAGGTTATTGAGCCGGCCAAATCCTGGCAGGGAAGAACACAGCCCTTGGCAAGTGGTGATGCACTTTCAACAGAACTCGGGGATTCTCCGCCCTAACTGCACATCAGAATCACCTGGGAGCTTTGAAAACACCAAGTCTGTGTCCCATCTCAGACCAGCTCGGTCAGAACCTGAGGTGACATAAAAGCTCCCAAGGTGAATATAACGTGCAGCCAGGGAGAACCACAGGTCTGATGCACTCAACAGCAGCCTCTGGATCTACTGGCCATCACTCCTGTCATCAAACTCTTGACATCCGTCAGACCAAGTTCTGAATTTTTGTTTCATAGGTATGCGATTTCCACAGAGCCTAGCTACTTTAGAAGCCGTCGGTGCGCGCGCGCACACACACACACCACACACACACACACACACACACACACACACACACGGTTTCCTAGCCACAGAATATTCTTAGCAAACCTGAAACTAATGGCTCTTTCGACCAAAAGGCCAGCCGGAATGTGCGCTTGGGTCAGCATAAGCCACCTCACATGTGGGGCGACAGCTCCAGGCACAGACCCTGTGGCCAGTCAGTTGCCTGGGCACAAGTGGCCAGCTGGCTTTATTTTGGTCCTGCTTTCTTATAGCATTTCCCTCCAGGTGATCACTGGCCCCTGCTACGCTTGTCTCTAATTCAGTATTGAGCAGTGAAAGTCCTGAGGCAACAGACAGACCACTCATCAATGGGAAAGCGAACAACGACCAATTTGCCTCCCTGACATCCGAGCTTATTTGTTTGTGGCATTGTCAAGAACCAAGTTCACGGAATCTTCTCTCTACCTCTGAGCCTGCCTTACAGTGAGATATTACTATATCTGTATAGGAAGGTACTACAGAGCTTTAAAGAATCTGAGAGCTCTGCAGTAAGACATTAAGAATGTTCTGAGGTATCTCCAGAGAAAACTTGCTGAGCATCGCTGAACTTAACTGTCAACACTTCCCCTCCCCTCAGGTGTTCTAACTTACTTCCTCCACTGTCAGTTAAGCCCACCATTCATCCAGTTGTGATGACTCATAAGATCCTGTCCCTAAGCGTCAGGTGAGGGACCTTTCCTTAGCCTTGCTACAGTTCCTGGCCCTCTGAGTTATGCTCGTGGGAGAGGGAGTACAGCAGACTCAAGACATTTTACTCAAAGCAAAGTCTCCATCCAGTGTAATCTGGGTCAGAAATGGCACAAGATAACAGTGACAAGTAACTGAGAGAAGGGGGAAACTCCCCCAGGAACTGAGAGGAGGTGATGATGTGTGGATATCATTAAGCTGTGTGACAGACACACAGGAAGCCAAGGAGGCCAGTCTCGACTCACCCAGGGACTCCTCTGACCTTACCCCTGCACCCAGGTGCCACTCACTGGACAGTTAATTGCACCCAGCACTGGGGAGTCTCACTGCCTGGCTCTACCTCTATTTAATTCTTACTCTGGGCGAGTCCATATATCTTTCTATTTATATAAATCTCTTCTCTCTAAATAGACTGAAAGCACCTGTTAGGCCTTCTATATTTTCCTATACCCTCAAAACCCATCACAGCCTCAGGGGCATGGGGGCCCCTATTGATACTTCAGCTCTTTGCTACACCAAGTGAGGATATCAGCCTCACCATTACCTAGGAGCTTGTTAGAAATGCAGAATCTCAGCCTCCACCCACACCTACTGAATCAGAATGTACATACCTAGGAACTTGCTGTTCTCCTCCTGCAATATGATCTCACACTTTCCTGCCTTTGTACACACACAGGTCAGCAAACTATTGCCACGGGCCAAATCTGGTGTGCCACCTGTTTTTGTACAGCCCATGAGTTAATGGCCTTTAAATTTTTAAATGGCTGGAAAAAGATCAGAAGAATGATATTCACATGGTAGCACATGAAAATTACATGAAAGTCAAATTTTCCATAAAGTTTTATTGTAACACAACCACATATTCCATTTATGTACTGTCTATGGCTTCTTCCACACTTCAACAACAGAGTTGTGTAGTTGTGACCCAGACCCCCGTGGACTGAAAATATTTACTACCTGGCCCTTTACAGGAAAGGTTTGCTGCCCTCTACCCTGCACATGCTGATCCCTCAGCCCAGAAGGCCCTTCTCTCCCTTGTCCACATGAGCAGAGTCCAAGTTCCAGCACCATCTCCTCATTAAACTCTTCCTTCCCTCTGCCCTATAGAGTTAGCACTTCCCAACTCCGAGCTGCCACAACCAATTCTTCTATGATTAACTTCATGATTTTGCAGTCATTTCTTTCATGTCAGTTTCATCTCACTACTTCAAGATCTTTCATATACACTATTGACCATCTTTGTATTCCTGGCATGTAGTAGATGCTCAATAAGTGTTTGCTGAGCACAGGAATTAGTAAATGGAGAATGCGCATTTATGAGGCATCTGGTTTATACTTAAAACACACTGCTAAGCACCATGTGATTAGGTACTGACATGGAGATCTATCCCCTGATCTCAAGGGACACATAATCTAGTTGGGTAGATAAATCACATAAAAATATACTCTCAAGCGTGATGTGACCATTTCCTAAGGAAAGTAATAGCTATTCAGTGGGGGCAGGCAAGGCAAGAGAAGGGTGGGCAACACAGTTAGTGCCAACTTAGAGAGGAAGCAGGTGGCCAAATTCTTGTGTAACTTTTTAAAGCATAGTGTGTATTACAGATCCCATCAAGCAAGTTTTAGACTCAAATCCAGCAAACATTTGAGCACCTAATATGTGCCCATTCTGTGATAGATGCTGTCATATGTTTCCTCCATCTCCACAATAAAGACACACGTGGACGTGCATTGCAATTGTAGCAGTTCACTGTTAAACCAGAATGAAGTAAACCCCGCGTTGTGTCAGTGCCGGATGGGCGACATCTGCAGGCAGGCCTCCCCTCAGCATCTTGCATCCTTCATCCTACTTCATGGATTCTCAGCTTAACGTGCCTATGAATTACTGAGCAGGGCTGTTTACCCAACATCATGCATACCACACTCCATGAGAGATTTATAGGACTTCCAAGGGCAATTTTAACCGTAATCAAATTTTGCCTTACGTGCTGACTTGCAAACAACCCCCCACTGCCTCTCCCCCTCAAAAACCTAACCACCCAGGGAAGAGGCGGGCAATCATTGCAAAGTAAACAGCCAAGAGAACAGACTCACAAACGAAGAGAAGGCAGAGATGAGCATCACAGTAGCCAGCAAAGACTTGAAGGAAGCAGACAGACACAATCTGAGCTGTGGAGATGGAAAGGACTTGGAGGGGAAGGATTTCCTATAGGGTGATGAAAATGTTTTGTAACTAGATAGAGGTGGTGGTTGCACAACATTGTGAATGTACTAAATGCCACTGAATGATTCACTTTAAATAGTTAACTTTATGTTATGTGAATTTCACCTCAATTAAAAAAAAATAAACACTGTTTTGGTTGCAGACTATGCTGTACACTCTCCTGGGATGGGTTCTCACTTCTGGGAAAGCAGTAAGATAAAGTACATTCTTTTAACAGAAAGCCATCATTTCTATGAGCCAGATAGAAACTCTCTAGAACCAAGGGTCCGTGTTGCCTCTTAAGTTTTTCTCACCTTCGAGGAATTCCTTCAAATAAATCTCACCTTTACCCGCTTTCCTGGAGGCAGCAGACTGCAGGAAAGACAAGCTCACTTTCATAACCCAATTCAAGTGCCACTCAGTTTGTCACTATCCTGTTTTAACAATACTTAATTCCAACATAGCCAAGTAAATAACAAATCTGACCTAATTATCAAAGAAAAGCCTGTGATTTTTCTTTTGGAAAGAGCCCCCATGTATTAACTGGAGAAGGCAGATGTCTCTGTGAAATGAAAGGCATTAGCACCAAGCTAGTCTCCTGCCCCTGGTTCATTCCTTCCATCTCCGCAGGGCTGGCACAGAGGCAGTTCTCCAACACACAGCTGGGGGCAGATGCTGCCTATGGCAACAGGCTCAACGCTGCTGCACGTTAGAACCACCTGGGGAGCTTTTAAGCTTCCCATGCTAGGCAACCCCTCAGACCAATTACATCAGCCTCCGGGGGTGGGAACCAGGCAGTGGTTTTTAAAGCTCCCCAGGTGCATCCAATGTGCAAGCAAGTTTGAGAACCAGCCGCCCACGTGGTTTGATTTGGTAACTGATTTGCAGGGCACCACAGACCCTCATATGCCCAGAGACCTCTCCCCACCAGCCTGTGGTTGAACATGAAATTCCAGCAGTGGATTCTTTCTCCTGAGCTAAAGCACTATTTCCGGGAAGCCACTGCTGAGGTGCAAATACAATATGGAGAAGAGTACAGCATCTCCCCATTTAGACTATCAGGCAGGATAGTACTGCAGTTGTGTGTGTGGGTTCTAGAGCCAGAGGGCCTGGGTAAGAATTTCAACCAGCATCTCTTAGCTTAAGTAAGTGGATGAGGAGGTCTGAGCCTCGTCTTCCTCAGCTGTACAATGGGGTAAAAATTAGCACTACCTCATGAAGTGTCCCAAGAATTAGATGAATCCCATAGTGTCAAAGTACTGTCAGCATTATGCAATAATGATGACGGTGATGATACTGTATACTGTGTAGTCTACAAGCAGGATCCTGATGGGATCTTGCATAGGATCAGGGGATGGGAATGGGAAAATAACAAGCCTAAGGTGTTTCATGTGACTGGGATCCTCTGGACGTCCTGCGAGTGACAGTACATAGGTAGCCATGCTGTGCTTTAAAATCAATACCTGGAACTAGCCTACTTCAACTCCAAAACCCTGAGAGAAGTGATTCTCAACACTTGCTAGCACATAAGAATTATCTATAGATCTAAAAGAAAG
Organism: Ceratotherium simum simum; assembly: GCF_057802395.1. Classification (NCBI taxonomy): domain Eukaryota; kingdom Metazoa; phylum Chordata; class Mammalia; order Perissodactyla; family Rhinocerotidae; genus Ceratotherium; species Ceratotherium simum. The sequence goes on from NC_141913.1 coordinate 39,019,544, forward strand.
GTCCATGTCCCACACTTGAATTAAGATTAAACCCTTGGGAGTAGGGCCCAAGCACTGTCATTTCTTTTAAGCTTCCCAAGTGATGATTGTGCCACCAGAATTAAAACCACTGTCAGAGTGAGCCTCAGAACCAGAGTAGACCTCAGGGAAAAGAGAGAACACTGGAAACATTCATGCCCTGGAATTATTATTAATGCCACCTCCATAACCTTATACTAATTTAAGTACTTTAATCATTTCAACTTAGTTTTAAACTGAGATAAGATGAGCAGGGTTATTACTAATATTCCATAAGAGAGAAAACTGAGGGTACAAAGCACTAAACAGTTTGCCCAAGTTCACCGTGAATAGCTGAGTTCAGAGCAGATCTCTGACTCTAAGTCCTCCGCTATCTCCCCCTCATGGAGAAATACTGACTTTCTTACAGCAGCCCAGGTCCCACAGAGTCCATCTTTTATACAGGTTAAGTGTCTTGTAATTACCCATGAAAAAAGTGCAAATGTCCATTTACAATGACACACCAAGTTAAGCCACCAGGTAGCTTCAGAGCTAAGAATCGGGCAGACTGAAGTTTCAGTTGCAACGCAGCCATGACCGGAAGCAAGGCAGTCAGGGCACAGCCCCCTGGGCACGAACAAGAGGGGACCCCACAGCCTAACCTGGTGGCCGACCCGATGAACCGCCTGGCCATTCCCAGCAGGGTTTAGGGAACAGGCACACTGTTCACCTTGTTCATGGCTGTACCCCTCACACTAACACGGTGCCATGGTCTAGTAGGCACTCAATAATCGCTCCATAATTGAAATCAGGGCTCTGGTTGGGTGTGGGGAGGGAAGTCCTTTTGATAAAACAGAGCAAGTAGTCAATAGCATTTGCTATTCAGGACATGAATTTTGTTCTAGAACTCATTAGAGAAGATGCAAGGTCAAGTTGACCAGCTTCCATCCCTCAAGGAACACAGAAGCCACCAGATTTCTCCATATAGGACCACTCTGAGACCTATCACAGAAAGCAGCATCAACAAACAAAAGTCACCAGCACAGAAATGAGTAGGTGGATAGGCTGCAGGCTTCGCAGGAAAACATAATCGTTAAAAGGCAGGGAGGTGAGACCTGGAACTCAGAAGCTGCCCAAGGCACGAAGGATCACAGCCAGCAAAAGGACAGCAAGCTGCTTCTGCAACCTTGCCTGGAGCCCCAAGCACAGGCACAAAGTGCTAGGAGGGTGTGCTGCGAGACTACAAAACCCTCTAGGCCAAAATACTTGTAGCCCTTATAAAAATACGGGGATTTTATAGCTCAGTTCTTCAGTGAGGTTAGGAAAACACAACACTTCTCAAAAATGTCATAAATGATGTCCTCTGCTTGGTGTAAGTGTGTCCATTTTGAAGCTTCTCCTGATAAAACAATAGTTTATGGAAAGGGAAGAAAGAAAGAAGAAACACTTCCAAACTAAGCCAGGTTTCATCTTAGCATCATCACAAGAGTACTTTCCCCCGGTACCAGGTACCTGGTGGGGTACTGCCAGGTTGGAGGAACTATGAAAACACCTTACCTAGTGGCCCTGTGGTAGGAAGTGGATCACATTTCATTCGTTTGCATAGAAAGAGACTGGAGGACAAAGACCAGGCTGTTTACCCCATCTGAGCAGAAGCTCCCACAATCCTCTCTACAGTTATTGAGGTCTGAAGATCGTGTTCATGGGCCCAGACACCAACCGCATCCTGGACCCAGTGGTGATGATGAGTCCACCAAATTCGGGGGGCCAAAGTCAAGACTATCCCCACTAGTATGTCACTGGGCATCTTCCCTTTTCATCACTGAGCTCCCACTATGGGAGACCAGAGAGCAAGAAGGTTAAGATTCAGGTATCAGGTACCAGCCTCAACTCCCATCACAGGCTCAGCTTCTTCATCTGTCAAGTGGAGAAATACCTTCCATATTAGGGTTGCCGCTAGGGTTAAATGAAATGATATATATAAAACACTTAGCACAGCATCCGGCACAAAGTAAGTGCTCAATAGTTATTGTTACTGTAGCAGGAACTCGGGCCCTGGGAGTGAAGGGGACATGGAGAACTCCCTCTAGGAGAGCACAGCCACAGCCACGTAGTCCCCACAGAACCACGTGCACACAGTGTCACAGGAACAGAGACGTTCACCCCCGCCAGTCTCTGCTGAGTTAGCTAACGCATCCTTCACCAGCAGCAAGGCAAGCTTCCTGGGTTCCCTGGTTACTTATCCCATTACAAGCTTCTTGGACCAGTAATAAGCTTCTCTTTTCCCCAAATACTCTCCACAGGGAAGCTCCCCATAACTTAAGGCCAGAGGGAATTATATGTAAATATACTGTTTATCCAGCGCTGACTAAGTAACCGAAAATCAATGTCTGATTTCTGGGCCAGTCAGGTAGGTTCCTGAGGCCTAACCCAGATCTCTTCTGAACTTGCTCCACATTCTTTCCTAAAAGAGAGAACCAAGCTAAGCCAAATGCTGGCAGGAAATTAAGGCAAAGAGACTGAGAGAGCAAAAAGCCACTCAGCATCCTTCGGGTAAAGGAGGACAGAAAAAAGCAGAGAGCGAACTTCATTCTGTAATGTATTAAATGCACAGTTAAACAGCAAAGTTATAAAGACACCCAATAGTCCCTATCACTTAAATGAAACAAAAGTCAAATATACCAAAGGTAGATCTATCTACATACTTCTGGCACTGGTCATCACAATCATATTTTTGATATTTGCTATCCTATATGCTTATAGCACTGTCTTCTCAACCCAGTATTTTGAGGCAAGATTCAACTCTTTCTGATATCTGATTACATCAGTCACAATTACATCTTAATCCACATTTTATAACTGTGTTTGAAGCTAACGAAGAACCAAGTCTCCATGTGGCTTTTGAAGGCAAAATTTACCTGTTTACTGCCCTGCAGATGTTGTTAACAGAGTAAGCAGTGTGTCCTCAAGTGGCAAATGGACAAGATGGGAAGTGCTTGGTGTTCCGGAAGCACTGTTGAGTCATTTCATCCAGCCAGTTTACACCAGCAAAGCTGGTGTAGAGCCGTGTGTGGATGTTGAAGTTTTGGAAAGATCACTGCAAGTTCCCCCGTTTAAAAGGGGTGTGTTGATGGCAAGTCGGTTTTGTAAGGCTACAATGTTAAATCCATTTAACCTGCTTGCCAAAGAAGCTAAAAAAGATTTACTAAAAGCTAGTACATTTCATGCAGTTAAATATACGTCTGGATCCTATCAAGAAGTTAAAGCTTTGTTGAAATCCTACTTCTAGCAACATGACTACATCTCCTGGACCGTGCATTCTCTCTGCACAGAGCAATTTAAGTCATATTACAAATCTTTAAGTCATTTAACAGTTTCCAGAGCACACCATCTTCATTTCCACCTAAGCTCTGCGAAATATCCCTCCTTTTCAAATCCATACGTAACACCATCACTTGGATGGTTGTTTTCCCCTTTTGTCCTGCAGGTGTATACTCCTGCTCTTGACAATTGAAGATCAGTATACTGCTTTCCCCAAAGAAACAGTCTTAACAGTTTACGATCAACATAATGTTTATTAGAAAGTCACAGCCCCAGAAATATTCACCAAGTCCAAGTTAAATTTGTTTGCTTTCATTTTTAAAATTTAAAACCTGTTCCATTATTTGACCTCTCTAAGCAATCAAAGCCACCACTGCCTGAAGTCATTTCAGGCTAAGCTGTCTTCTAAAAAGAGAACTTATTGATCAAAATTCAGTAATTGAGAGACTGTATAGGGACACGACTCTTTTCTGAGGAAAAATTTAGGGGAACTGCCCCATGCATCTGGACACATCACTATGTTGATTTGCTCTTCCTTTGTCTTTAAGAGATCAGCTATCTTAGAACTTAAAAGCCTTACACAATTGCATTTGGGACTCAAGCCAGCTCTCAGTCTTGCTTTTACAGGATAAAGCACGCTAGCCTCCCTATCCCCCAGTATTCCAACACTTGATCTTTGAGGCTATTCCATCAACATTCTTCAACTGGTGCATGTCCCCCGTAAACTACAAGGCCCACGGACTAGAACATAGACTCTAGTTCATTCATTCATCAGTAAGTATTTATTGAACACCCACCACGTGACAGGCACTGTGCAAGCTGCTGGGACACAGTGAAAAAAAGACATGTCCTTATCTTCAAGGATGTCAGACCACATTATGACACTAATCTACCTCAATGGTTATAATTGCTTCAACAGCACAGAAATTCGCAGCATATAAGAGGGGACCTAACCTAGTCTGGGTCATCAGGAAAGGCCTCACTGAAAAAGCAAGATTCAAGCTGAAACCTAAATGGACAAGGAGAGAGGCGTGTTCAAGGCTGAATGATTATCCGTGTGACAGGCCTGGTGCAGGAAGGAGTAGTGCTCCCCGAAGAACTGAAAGAGAGCCAGTATGAGTGAGACACAGTACAGAGGAAAAAGGCTCAAAATGACGCTGCGGAGAGATGCAGGAGGTTCTTAGGAGCCCCATTACAGATTTTTATATTATTCCACGGCCAATGAAAAACTACGCACAGGTTTTAAACATGAAGAGGGACATGTTCAACACTGCATAATTAAAGGATGAGTACTTACAGATTGATGTATAAGGAAAAAGAATCCTCAATATGAGAACGTAGTTAAATCTTCCAATGTGCATGCTCTGTATCCTTTCCCTGTCCTCATGTGCACTCACAAGGAAAAGGAAATCGAGGACATCGTTTTTCCTGCCCCTACTCCCAAATAAACTGTCTTTGAAATTTTGCTCCTGGATATTCCTATTATTTCATTTACTCGATGCTTTTCCATTCCAGACTACTAAACTGCTATTTCTACTACACTTCTTTAGCGATATACAGCTTTTGAATCCTCTTTATTTATGTATTATTTTATTTCCTCTTCAACCGGGTCTTCCAACTTTTTTCCAGTGTCTCTTGCAATGTGGAGCTTATCTGGAGTTTCAGAGAGTTAAGTGGAAAAAATTAACTCTAAGAGTGAAGAGGGAATGCTCAACCTGGGTACATTAGCACACAGGCACAGTAATAGCATCTAAAATTCTGTGACCTCAGGGAAAGAGAAAGATGTTCCAGAACTCACACACACAATCACCGAGCAGCAGCCATGAAACTGATTGTGACTTTAGAGCCAGGAAGTTAAAAGGGTGTCTGCTGCTTAAATCACTATTAACCAAAGACCTTAAAATGATGCCTCTGATTTCCATCCTGGTGCTGAGAGGAATCACCGAGCAGCCATTATCAATAATGCATCCTGCCTATTTAGAACTGAATCATTCTCTGGAGAGTTTTATTCAGTGTTAATATCAAACAAGTTTGCTGTCCGACAGCCCTAGATTCCCTAGGATGATCACGGCTAACGCCTTTCCTCTAGGCCAAATGATTGGGTTTTAGAGACCGATTCAGATTTTATACTGAAATGTCACTTCAGGTCCAGTTGAAAAGTGGGTCTGCAGCTTGAAAGAACTGACCCTCCATGTTACTATCAAGAAAAGACTTAGGAGAGTTTTAGAAAAATAGCAGAGGACAGATGTGGTTAGTGCAAAATGCACCCTTTATAGGCTCTACCCTGAAGGATTATGAGCGGGTGGGGGGGATTCATCTCAATGAGAAAAGCTAAAATGAGAGAATGTAGATTCATCTCAGTCTAAAACTTCCCTGCCTCCCCCACTCCCCTCCCCCGCCAAACAGGTATCATCACGAAAAACCATTTGAGGAATAGGTATGAAACAAGTGATCTTTCCAGTCCATTTAGGTGTTAAAATAGAGATGCATCCCAGGTCTACAGTTATAGCCTTCTCCAGTGTCCCCTACCACTTCCCTGGTTCCAGGGTCTTCCTGGAGACCCAGCACAGCATAGATGAGAGCCTGAGGACCATCACAATGGAAGAAGCACAACGCCTCCAACAAAGGTAAGTGATCCAAGCAGTCCCCACCTTCAACAAACTGAAAATGTACAAAAGCAGACAAAAGGAAAGAAAGCAACCAACCTGGTTCTGGACACAGGCTGAGTCATAGTTATTCTTTCCATGACAACTGAGAACACAGAGCTGAAAACGTCCAGCAAAAGGCAATTGTGTCTTGGTGTGGAAGGTACGTTGGTCTGGAAGGCAGGTTACAAAGGGTATGGACCTCCCTCGGCATCCAAACAGAACTGCCTCTGACAAATCATTCTAATTCTCCAGGCCTTGGTTTTCCCAATGAGTAGGTTTAACTAAAAGAAGCTCTGAACGCTATGTCTGTGTTTATCATTCAACCACTTCCCTGTTTCCCAGTAAGAGGGCTGCCTATGGCAAAAATCTTTTAATGCTGACCTCCAATACATCCATGGAAAGATCATGGTTTGTGGCTCAACAGAAAAGCCTCTCTCTCATCACAGAGACCATAGGAACCTATAGTTCAGTGCTTTGTTTTTAGGTAAATAAGTTTTTCTCCTTATTTAGCAGGTGAGGGAAACAAGGTCCCCAGAAAATCAGTGCCTAACCCAAGAGCACACCACTCTCTATAGTCAAAAAAGTGTCCCAAGAACCAGTAGGAAATGGGTGAAAGAAGAAAAGTTCCCTGCTAAAAAATAATCATTAGATGTTTAAAATAGACCACTCATCGGCCCTTCCCTCTCCTGCTGTATCCACCATCTGCTTGTGTTTAACACAGCTCCTTCATATTTTGGTTAACGCTTAGCTCTAGAGTCTCTTTTACTGCTGACAGAAGGATGAAGAACAGTATCATGTTATGACAGAGTTCCACCTCTCACAGCTGAGATGTTAATCACCAAAATGCCAGCAAATTCCTCCCTGCCAAGTCCCAACATCCCATCCCCACATTCAAAGGCTTCAAACTAGCTTAATGTTGTCTAGCCTCATCAACCACTAGCCCACAGCTGGACGAGGCACACTGTCCACTGTTCATCCGTAGCATCCTCCTCTCCATCCACGTCTTGCATGTGCTTGTCCCCACTGCCTCACTCCTAAGTGCCGTACGGCTAGAAAAGTACTTTATTTAGAAAGTGTATTGCAGCTTTCAAAGGGCTTTCACAAGCGCATAGTCTTAGAATTCCATGAGACAGGAAGCACAGTTGTTCCTAGACACATTTTACCCATGAAGGACACTGAGATCCAGAGAGGGTAAGGGACTTGGCCAACTCAGGCCCCTAAAAAAGAATGGACCCAAAAAAAGAGCTGATTCCTCTGCCAGTGCTCTTTCCACTCCTCCATGCCCAAACCTGAATGGAGGAATTCCAATCAGTCACCAAGACCTGTCAGTTCAACCCCATTCATTCAGGCACCTAGAACATGTCAGATACTGTTGACCTCTCTCTCTAACTCAGCATCTTCTCTAGATTCCCACTCTGCTACCTTAATTCAGGACTTCATCTTTTACCTGAAATATTACAATCTATTCTTAATTGGTCTTCACGCCTCCAATCTCTCCCTTTCCAGACAGCTTGCTCCTGGAACAGTCTACTGGGATGAGGGTAGGGGGGTAAAACTGTCCCCAGGGGACATCTGGCAATGTCTCCAAACATTTCTGGTTATCACAACTGGGGTAGGAGGGGTGAGGTGCCAAGGAGCATCTACTACTGGCATCTAGTAGGTAGAAAACAGGATGCTAAACATCCTACAATGCACGGGACAGCCCCCACAACAAAAAATTATCCAGCCCCAAATATTAATAGTGTCAAGCTGAGAAACTTTGTTCTCAAGTTATCATCCTGAAAAAAACAAAAAAAAACTCGCATTCCTCATGAAGTCATTCCCTTACTTAAAAACATCCATGTTGTTTACAGGATCAAGTTCATATGAGACTGTTCACAATCTGGCCCAAACAACTTTTCCGGCTGCATCCCTGACCCTTCCCCATACCATTCCTACCCTCCTGCCACACTAACCTCCTATTTCCAAACACCTCACCAGCTTTCCTGTCTGTGTGCCTTTGCTCACGCTTCTTCCTCTGCCTCGAACATCTCCCTCCCTTTCTCCCCCTTCCCCCACTGCTACTCCCCTTTTACAGTCCAGCTTGAGCATTACTTCCTTTGTTGGGCCTTTTTGTTCCCGCTGGCCCCAGTGGTCTCTCTCCTCTACGTTTTCATTATAACAGCCGTTAATTCTATTACATTCACTCTATAGATGTTTCCCTTCCCTCTCATGTAGGAATAAAATGTCATTTATCTTTACGTCCCATGCATATAGAAGAGGGCCTGGCAAGTATTTCAATCTGTGTTGGTTGAATGGATGAACTCCAGCACTGTCGATTCTTGCTTCTCATAGCGAGAAACTAGAGCCTCTCTCTCACCGGAAACGCTAAGTACAGTACTATCTAACCAACCCATCAGCACAGGGCTGTCACCAGTTTGAACATCTGGGCAGGACGAGAAGCAGCTTTGTCTTTGAACTCCTGCAAAGAGGTCTGATGATGCTGCATTTCTCTCTGCAGAGTTAGCAGAGCCATAGCTCCTGTAACTTCTTAGGTCTTATCTGTCAGAACTCCTGGTTCCGTGGGAATTGCTGGGTTCTGCAGATTTAGAAAACTCTGATTCAATGGATATGTTAAATAAATGTAGTGTTTTCTGTTTCCAGAAGAACACCAAAAGAAAGATCTTTAGCACAGGTCTAACCAGTTATAGGGTACCCCCAAGAGACATTTCAAAAAGTCCCAGACTCCTGCCCTGTTAACAAGGGACAGATCAACAGCTGACCTCCAGAATGTGCTGCATCACACCGACTGTTCACCTTCCATCACTGGCAAGAAGCAACACCCACAAGGTTTAGGTTAAAGGGAAACAGAAGGAACTAGAAGTCATCAAGAGCTCCTTGGCACCTCCAAGGAGCCTCCTTGGCCCTATTAATTTTGCAGGGACTCACATCAAAACCTCTCTGTGGGCTCCAGAAAACACTGATGTCAGCCCTGCAGGAACTGATGCTATGGAGGAGGCAAAAAGTAGCTAGAATGTATTTGTAGCTCACATAACCAGAAACCATTAAAAAAAAGAAAAAAGGTTAAATAGTACTTAGCATTAACCTCCGACCTGTGAGGACAGAGGAAAGAGGCCTAGCTGAGGCTTGTACAAGCTTCAAGGATCCAGTCCGAAGTCTGGAGAGCACCTTAGGCTGGTAGAAAAGCAGCATAACTCATGTCAGAGGCAACAGTAACAACGAGTGGTCTTGTGTTCGAGAAGTATGGCCTGATGAAAAGTTGGAAATGGGGGTTGGTGGTCTGAATGCCAGTCCCAACCCTGTCACTAACTGCTGTGTGACCGAGACAAACTGCGTCCTCACTGAGGAAGATCCACTTCCCTCCTCAGTTTCCTCCTTTGTAGGAACTGCCTATCCCACCTCACAAGGACATCAAAGGAGAAGAATTCCAATCAGACAGTAAACTCCTCATAGGGCAGAAGATGACACTGCCAGGCACTGTGGAGGGAAGAAGTCCAAGACATGTTTTTGCCCTTGGAGAGCAAACAGCATTCTTAAGCAGACAAAGCATAAAAACGGAAACATTAATCATCAATTAAAGGTAAGCGGCAGGACGTCGAGTTACCGGAGACCAGCACAGAATGAAATCTAGTCAGTGGTACCAGCCCTCAGAGATGCTGAAATGGAAGCTCCCTCTGGCTGGACGTCCAGGAGGAGTACCCAAAGAGAACCTGACACGCATGATCAGAAGCAGGTGTGGGACAAGAGCTGATATTCCAGGCAGGAGAGCGCAAGGCCATCAGCCAGGCTGAACCAGGGACTTGCAGGCAGGTGTGGTGGGAGGTAACCTCTAAAGGCAGGTCAGTCACATCACAGCAGAGGACTTAATTCCTAGCTAAGGGATTCTCACCTAATCTTCTAACCGGGAGAAGCCAGAGAAAGTTTATAAGCAGTTGGCTGGTGGGTATAAAATACGTTTATAGCTGTCGAGCATTATACAAATGCTAATTGTTTTCATTGCTATTCTTGGCACCCACTGAAGCCCCGCACCGTGTAAAGGGTACCCAGATGGTAGAATAAAAACATTAAAAGACAAAATAGACCAGTGAATAATTTATATCAGTTTAATCACTTAACAATACTCTGCACCCAGATGGAACCGGCAAGATAAGAAAAGCCCAGAACCTCTGGAAGATAAGCAACTGAAATCAAACGAACGTCTTCCTCTACATGAGCAAGCGGTTAGAAGCCAGGTTTCCAAAACAACTTAGCTTTCTCGACCAAACTCCGGTCTTCCTCCCTCCCTGCTTCCTTCCTTGTTTAGTTCAGTGGCTCCTCTCTTCCACGTAGGCAATCCTGTGGCTGCTCTCCTATATGTAACTTAGCCTCAATCTTTCCACTGAGCTCTACACCTACATACCCAAGTCAGTGTCTTTATCATGGTATCTAATATGTAGATCAAGAGTTTAAAAGGCCAAATGGAACTCCGAATCTTATCCTACCCCTCACCTATTTCTTTACCATCTGAGAAAATGATACCTCAATCCACTTGGTTGCTCAAGCCAAAAGCCTAGAGCTTGTCCTGGCTTCCTTTCTTTCCCTGATATCCACAACCAATCAGCAAGTCCCATTAGCTCTGCCTCCAAAAGATATCCCGGACCTGACACGTCCCCATTCACCCCACCCCTTCCACTCCCTCCTAGACTGTTCTATACTCTTACCTAGCGTCTCTGCTTCCCTCCCGACCTCTACTAATCATTTTCTAAACATCAATCAGTGTTTTTTGTTTTTTTTAATACATCAGAACATGTCATTTCCCTGCTTAAAATCTTCCACTGCATGAGAATCAAATAAGCTCCTCATCGAAGTTGTCAAACCCCGCATGGTCTGTCCACCAACCCCATTCCTTTCCATCCCCCAGCACACTGCACTCCAGCCACAAGGGCCTGATTTCTTTCCTTGGGGTTTTTGAAATTGCAGCCCTCCTCCAGCCTCCCATGGCTCTGCCTTGTCATAAATCTCCGCTTAAATATCACCTTTGCAAAGAGCCTTTCCTGATCAACTAATCTAAAAACAGGCCCTGTTAATCACTTTCTACCATGCCCCCTTGTATTTTCTTCATAGTATTTATCTGAAATGAGTGTGTTCATCTCTTGCCTATCTCAGACTCATAAACGTAAGCTCCAGGAGGATAGAGACCTATTTTTGGTTCACTGTTACACCTCCAGTGCCAAGAACGGTGCCTGGTATACAACAAGTGCTCAAATATCTGCAGAGGAACCAAATCTGAGCTAGAACAGCCCACGTTTATTACAGGTGCTCCCCCTCTGGGGGAAATGGGAGCGTTCCAGTTGTCCTTGCTCCAGCGCTAAGGTTCAGACTGGAGAGAGGTCTCTGCAGTCCACGGGTCTGGGGAGACTTCACAGGAGAGAGACAGGATAAAGAACAACAGACGATATCTCAGGTGCATGCCAAGACACTGAGGAATCCAGATTTTAAGCATCTACTGGAAAGTGAGAAATGTAGAGGGAGGGAGGCTGATACACAGGAGTAGCATCACTAATTCCATAGCATGACTTAGTCTACTATTTCTTCACAGCAGGTTAAATAAAGACTGGCTTTCCTGAGCACCACCATGAGTCAGTCATCATACCAGGCATTTCTATCCACTGTCATTTAACCCTCATAATTCTTCCAACAAAGCACTACATCCCTCATTTCTATAAATGCGGGGGCTGCGGCGCATAGAAGGCGCATCTTTCTCTGCCCAAGGCCATGCAGCAAGGGCAGAGCAAGCCTGGATCCCAGTATGTCTGAGGTCCTTCCCTTTCCACCCACTCTATACTGTGTTCCCCAAGACAACTAAGAGTTTTTGGATTCAAGGAAGCAGGTGCTAAAAGCAGGAAAAACACAGGACAGGAAGCCCGAGTCCCTTATAAACAAGCTGTGACATTCAATTTGGATCAAGGAGAGACAAACTTTGGTCCCTGTCGTGAGTACGGAGCCAGAAACCTGGACCAATGACTTCCAGCTCCCAGCACTCCTCCCTGCCACCACCACCCCGTTTCCAAAGATAAATATCGGAGGCAATGTGAAGTTCTACCAGTAAACGTAGATCAGGCCAGGGCATGCCACCCTGCAGGATGATCAGAAGGGCTGGACTCTGGCTCAGCAACTCTGACTGCAAATTGCAATCTGAATCCAAGAATGCCTCCAGGATAACCCCTGTTAACCCTACACTGACATCTCCTGGATGATCTCATTATTTGCAAAATAGTCTCAAATGAAGCCACAGCTGGGAGGGCAACAAGAAGAAGGGTTGGCAGGCTGTTTCTTTCTTTTTCCTTTCTTTTTTTTAATTGCAAAAGGTGTGCCAAAGAGCAGTCTTCAGCCAGAGGCAGAGCTCGTTCACTGCTAAGGGAAAACACTCGGGATGAATTCAAGATCTTTCCCCTGGCTGTGCCAGCTGCATGGAAAGTGAGCGAATTATGAGCTTACACACATGAGGTGGCAGCAATGGACCGTCAGACCGTGTTCCCTCCCAACACTCTAAGACTATAAGGGGCACTAGGTATTGGAGAGGTTTAACTTGCCTCAGTGGGATGGAGGCAAAGAGGAGGAGGAGGAAAAGGACTGGCAGGAAGGGAAAAGAGAGAAAAACAGAAACAAAATGCAAGTGGTAGAAAAAAGTATACTAATTCCTAGCAATAGTGTAGTAGCTAACAGTCACCTCCACTCTGTTCAGAATTGGTTGATATGCGTCAAGATTGCAATGAGCTAGTTCAGAGATCCATTTACTTGGGTGTCAACAGCCTTCTGCACTAAGGAAATAAAGAAACGGCATGGGTACCAGTGACCCAACCCAGCACATACTCTGGTTCTAAGGGTGTCCCCACAGCCAACTTTGTACACCAGTGCAGGGGTAAAGGAAGGCACCAGGTGCATACCCATCTGCAGTAATGCCTCCCAAGCTCCTCAGAACTCTGAATTTACCAGGTCACACCAGACATCCATTCCTGCCCTTCCTGTCCCTGTTACAGCACAGCTACTGGCTTGTCATACTTCTAGAAATGAGTAAAGGGGATTCGGTAGTTGGTCTAGATAAGACACTTCCAAAAGTTGGCCATGAAATGATGCTCACGAGGCCACGGCACCCTTTTCATATAAACTGGCCTTGAGCAGGAGTGACTGGCTAGCTCTACTCACAGTCTTCAATAGCCGGACAGCGAAACCATTGCCCCTGCCACCTTCCAGCTCCTTCAACAAAAGGCAGATGGAGCAGTCAGAAGCTCTTCATGTCGGGTTCTCAAAGTTCTTCCAGAATATTCCCAACTGAGTGCAGTAACATTAAGCAAGTATGACAATGATTGTGACAAAACGAGACAGGACACTCATGCTTCACTCAGTGTTACACCACAAACTAAAGAAGCCCAAACTAAGAAATCTGTATTTAAAAACCAAACCAAACAAGATAATATCATAAATAAAATTTGATACTTTGTTCATTACAAATATTTTTTAAATATATTCCCTTTCGATGTCTATAAGGATGCCAACCGTCTTTATATGTGAAGGACTACTCTTTATGCTGAGATTATATCCTTGTAAAAATGTCTTCTAAGAAAAAATGGGGGGGCCCCATGGCTTAGCAATTAAGTGAGCACGTTCCGCTACTGGCGGCCCGGGTTCGGATCCCGGGCGCGCACCAATGCACTGCTTGCCCAGCCATGCTGAGGTGTCATCCCACATACAGCAACTAGAAGGATGTGCAACTATGACATACAACTATCTACTGGGGCTTTGGGGAGAAAAAGGAGGAGGATTGGCAATAGATGTTAGCTCAGGGCCAGTCTTTCTCAGCAAAAAGAGGAGGATTAGCACGGATGTTAGCTCAGGGCTGATCTTCCTCACAAAAAAAAAAAAAAGAAAGAAAGAAAAAATGGGGACGTAAATGGCAGTTGGGGATTTTTATTGGGGATTTTTATTTAGGGTTAATTTATCTTGGCCAAATTAAAAAAAAAAACAAACTGACAACCTACATCAGCGACTTGTCATCAGATTTTTTGTTTGTTTTTAGTAGCTCATGAAATCCAAAGTCTGGGAACCACTGGTCTATGTGTTCAGGTTGTGGAACACACCATAGCTTGGAGCATAAGCAGGGTTCTAGAAACCAGAGATGCTTGCTACTTGGCTGCATGCCTGATTACAACTAAGAAATCCTTTTCTAAGAGAAATGAGCCTATAAACTCATCAAGTGGCTCTAGATCCAGCCACTTAACCTCATGCCTGCCATGTGCTAACAGATGATCAAGACAAGAAAATTAAGTCAAAAGTGCAGTGGTCAAACACACTTCAGGAATTCTGCATGGCCCGTTTACTTCTCATAGGTTCATAATGCTCATCTGCACATTAAAGGTTCCAAAAAGTCCTGCATTTTAAAAATCTGTTTAATCAGAATTTCTCAATTATATCCGACTAAGGAGCTATTTTAAAGGAACACAACTTCTGGAGAGGTATTCCTGTTCCGTGAAACATACTTTGGGAAACAAAGGCATAGAGAGAAGAGCAGTTCAACAAGAGTCAGGAGCCCTCTCTGCTTCTCACTCACACTGTGACCTAGGAAAAAGACACCCTCTTCACCCCAAGGATCAATGTTCCTGCTGTAGGTTTCCTCTCCAGCCACTTTGCTGGTGCCTTCATGCTACGGTAACACATCTGTTGGCCTCTAGTCAACACACTCTGTGAATCAGAAATTCCCATTATCACCAAAAGCCTGAATTGAAGAGGAAAAGTAAGATACTCTTACGTTAGCTCACAAAGCAGCATGGCCCGGACTTATGGGGAGGGAGGGCAGTCAAGGAGGCCAGATTACAACATAGGAGCCAGGCCAGTAATGGAATTCTAGGGAAAGGGAGAATACTCCCTTTACCCTAAGTCAACCCATCTCCTCAAGGTCAAGGCTTATACCAGCATTTCCAAGCAAGTATCTGACTCCTATTAAAGTGTAAATCCTACTAGAGGAGGTCCTACAGGTGAAAGGCACGGATGAGCACTCGATAATTTCTGATAAGCAAGTTTCAGGTCCCTGAATATCTTGGGAAGCAGACTTCCCTCTAGATCCCTTTGCAACATGCTGGGCACATCATCACATGCCATTCAGTCTTATTACACTGTATTGACAAAAGCATGAAAGCACATTTTGGCAAGTGTTAAGGCAGACATTTCTACCTAAGTCCCCTAACAGCAGGAGAGGGTAGATGCATACTGTTCACCCACTCGAGTTCTGACGGCCATATCTCACTTTATAGTGCATAAGAATTTGAAAGCATGCCCAACTTTAGTCATCAGGGAAATGCAAATTAAAAACACAAGATACCACTATATACCACCGTGAAATACACTCAGCAGAATAGCTAAAACAAAAAAGACAAAAGCAAGCATTGGCAAGGATGGGAAACAATCTGAGTTTTCATACACTGTTCATGGAAGTATGAATGGGTACAACCACTGGAAAACTATTTGGCAGTATCTATGGCTGAATACAACATCCCCTATGACACAGTAATTCCACTCCGAGATAAGTACCCAAACAAAATGCACACATACGTTTACCAAGACAGGTACAAGACTACTCCCTGCAGCATTTTTTTAATTGCCTACAATTGGAAATAACCCAAATATCAATACTGAATGGGCAAATAAATTCCAGGATATTTACACTGTAGTATACCATACAGCAATGATAATGAAGAAACTACAACCACATGCAACAAGGATAAATCCCAAATATAATATTGAGTGAAAGAATCCAGATATATATATATATCCAGGGATATATATATTCCCTTTTGATGTCTATAAGGACGCCAACTGTCTTTATATGTGAAGGACTACTCTTTATGCTGAGATTATGTCCTTGTAAAAATGTCTTCTAAGGAAAAGCGGGGGCCGGCCCCGTGGCTTAGCAGTTAAGGTGAGCACGCTCCACTACTGGTGGCCTGGGTTCGGATCCCGGGCGCACACCAATGCACCACTTGCATACACACTAAATTATTCCATTCGTATCGACTTCAAAAATAGGCAAAGGTAAGCAGTGGTGTTAGAAGTCAAGATACAGTTACTCTTGGAAAGGGTAGAGCAACTGCCAGGGCTCACAAAGGAAGTTTCCGAGATGATAGTAAGTTCTGCATCTTGTTCAGGGGCTGGTCACAGGGGTGGGTTCAAAATGTGACAGCACATCAAGTTGTACACTTATGATTTATGTATTTTTATGAATGTGTTTTATTTCAATAAAATGTTTGCTAAAGGAGTTAGTGAATTTTGCATTCTGTTGTACAACCTCTCCGCATTTGTGTCTATGTTGTTTCAGCTTTCCCCAAAATCTTTCACTAAAATTCACATTCTAGGAAAACGTGCCACACTCAGCCTGTGGCTTCTTTTCCTCCACACATGCTGCCGCACACCCTCCAGGTATGAGAAGGTGGGGGTAACAGAATCCACCTGTGGGTCCCCTTGGACCAATCACTGTCTTCCTTCCTCCACTTACAAGCTAGAAGCTCTGCCTGATGAAAGCCCTCTTAATTTCCTTCCCTCTGGGCACAGCCCTCTCTCTAGCCCTGGGATAGAGAAATCACATTCACTTTTAAATACCCGCCAGTCTTACTGGCACTGAAGACCACGAATGGAGGATTGCATGAATGGCTGCCACCTCTTCTGTACAGCCATTTGCTACTCTCCCAGGTCCCTGGAGAAGCCAGGCCTCAAAGGAGCTGGCATTGAGAGAAGGCGTGGGACATGCATGAGCCTCTGTACCAGTGGAATCAGATTAAGTGTGGGGCAAAGCATCTGCTATTTCACCCCTGAGCAATGGCCCAGTTGGGGAGTCTCTAAGGGAATACCTTCCCTCAGTTCCGTCTGGGTGAGTCTGCATTAGGCAGACAGAGGGAGAAGGAACTGGAGAGTGTCTCAGCAAGCTATGGGGAGCAATCTGACACTACAGAGGTTTGATATTGGTCAACCAGATTACCCACACTTAACCACCTACTATAGACTGAATGTTTGTTCCCCCCAAATTCATATGTTAAGTTCTAACACCCAATATGATGGTATTTGAAGGTGGGGCCTGTGGGAGGTGATTAAGTCATGAGGGTGGAGCCCTCATGAACAAGATCAGTGCCCTTACTCCCTTGGCCCTTCCGCCATGTGAGGCCACTGCAAGGCGACTGCCAACCAGGAAACAGGTCCTCACCAGACACCAAATCTGCCAGTGCCTTAAGCTAGGACTTCCCAGCTCCTAGAACCGTGAGAAATAAATGTTTGTTGTTTAAGCCACCCAGTCCACGATATTCTGGTACGGCAGCCCGAAAGATTGAAGATGCCGCCCTTTCTCAAAGGCTCTGCAACTAGGCTCAAGGAGGAAATTTGTGAAGGAGGGAGGAGATAACACCCTCACCAGGAAAGCCCATCAAGGCATCTACCTTCATCTGAGCAAACCTGCTAAAGAGCCTCTCCTAACTTCTACACCTGTTTCTCCACCTGTCCTTCCAATGCTCTCAATGCACATGTTACCCCAAAGTAGACATTTTCATAAAGTATGTGGTGGAAACCAATGGTGACTTGCTCCACAACTGCCCTCAAGACTCATGGTTTGATGAGAGGCCTGCAGACCTCTACATGTCATTTACAGGCCGGCCACATTCAACAGAAGTATCCTGAATATTAAGCAGTAGAATGAGACAATGGGAAGAGGGACAAAGTGAAAAAAAGACTACTTCGTTAAAATCCTCATTGGAATTGTGCTGAACAGTAACTACTTATGGAACATTTGCTATATACAAAGCACTGTGCAAGACACAAGGATGAACCATATTCCCATGCTAAGAGCAAGCTACAACAGGCGTGGGGGCAAAGCCCTCCCACTCAATGTGATGAGGTGTCCCTGCAGCAGGGAGGAGAGTATCCAAGGGGTCGTTGGTCACCTGAGTCACTTGTCTGCCCATCCCACCCTGTCCAAGGGCCTACATCTCAGGTTGGGTGTTTCTTTAAAACACTGAATTTGATCATTAAACCTAAAAATGATGAGGAGGTGGGAGCTAAGAAAAATATTTTCATGAGCTAGTAGCAAGCTAAACTTGGAAGAAAGTCATGAGTCACCGGAGACTCAGACATGCCTTCCAAGAAAGCATCCGCTCTGTATTCTCAAGTGGCTTTGCCAGCATTCCTTTCCTCCTCCTCCACCTCTCAACAGGCCAACAAAGCCAGCATTTAGTCAGCCTCTTCAGTTCCCTCCACTGGGGCCAGCAGCCCTCGGGATAAAGTATCCAACCTACAGTCACCAGGGATTGGCTGGCAGTGCTGGGTGAAGACGACCTATCCCCAGAGCCTAAGGGACCCTCAGGTCCATTCTTCCAAATGGGAGGATCCTCAACCCTTAGGAAAACGAAGACCCGCTATTTTTAAACAACTTGCCAACAGCCAACAAAAGCTAACTGATGGCTCAGGATGCTGCCAGCTGATTCGCATACTTAACACACAGGTGATTCATCCACCAGGTACCGTAAAGGTGGTGGGAAAGGGGGAAAAGAAACCATGAGAAAAACATCCTCATTGTGAAGGTGTACAATCCCTGCACTGCAATAATGT
Source organism: Ceratotherium simum simum (assembly GCF_057802395.1). Taxonomy (NCBI): domain Eukaryota; kingdom Metazoa; phylum Chordata; class Mammalia; order Perissodactyla; family Rhinocerotidae; genus Ceratotherium; species Ceratotherium simum. The sequence continues at coordinate 39,038,131 of NC_141913.1, forward strand.
TAAAAAGCTCTCTCCAAAATGAAGAGTGACCATAATCTAGGGCTGGTTTGGGGGTTTTCTTCTTGACCAAAGTGCACAAAGCAGGTGTCCTGGGACGGAAAGACTCATATGGGGAAAAAAAGCCTTATTTATGGGCAGTTTTTTTCAGTGCAAATAATATTTAATATACTGACTCATACAGGCAACTTCCTCTATCCTCCGTCTGTCATGTAAGCTTTGATAGAAAATAAAACCCAGAATCTGGAAATTCTCAATTGTATACAAAGAAGCAACTGTGGAAGGGAGGCTAGTGTAGTGGCCCCTTTTGCCCCGTTAGCTCTTATTCCACGTTTCCTAAATTCTTGGTTATCCAGCTTGAAATTTTACCATAATGGGATTCGTTTGGTTTAACAATATGCTTTTCTAAAAATGCAAATATACCTCTAAGAGGGACATGGTACATTGGCGATTCACACCCTTCCAACAAATCAGTCCAGTGCCATCTGGAGAAAAACAGTTGAGAGCAGCTGCTCAGAGGAGACGTCTTTTTACCACGGTCAAGGCAACCTCAGGTGTGATGGCACTCGGGGCTCACAAAGGCACCAAGGGCTGGAGGAGGTTTGAAAAGAGGGTCAAATATAGCAGGAGGTAGGCAAATGCCAGACATCAAGTCACCCCTCAACCATGAACCATATACCCCATACCCCAATGTTAGCGTACTCCAGGATCCAGGCCTCCCTCAGCCTCACACAGGGAATATTATAGCTCAAGTGTGTTATGGACCAAACAGGTTCACCTAGAAACAGCCACCCACAAAAAGATTATTTCTAGAGGGAAACTGCATCCTAAAACTCCAAATACACAAAGAATTTTTTATAACAATCTATTGATATTATTAGGGGCTACCTGCATTTATAATGCATTCTTGAAAACTGAAACCAACTCAGATCAAGAGCCTCACTCTTTACTACACTTAAAGTGAGGACTGTGAGCAGATAGGTGAAAAATGCTGATATCACACAGAACTTATTCTGAGCCCCAATCCTTCCTACCTCAAGGGAATGTTTGGCCTGATATTAACTGTAGGATTAGGACTTAAATTTCACACACAGATATGCTCCCCAACTTCTGCACCTCCTAAGAGCTGAGCCCATTAGTCACTGAGGTTCATTCTACTTGAGCTAAAAACTTGAAGCTATCACCCCAACACAGTAGAAATATTTTCAGATTTGAGGAAGAAAAACCAGTTTGGGGAGGCGTGTTGCGTGTGACATGTGGACATCAGAGCACTGGAGATGCAAAGACAAAGCAGAGAATTCAATGTTTTTGGGGGACATTAACTTCACTTTAATTCACAGCATTAGAGGGCTTTCCTACATCTGGCCAGCCATTCTGCAAATACAGTCATACGTTGCTTAATGATGGGAATACTTTCTGAGAAATGCGTTATTAGGCGATTTCATCATTATGTGAACATTAAAGCGAGTACTTACACAAACCTAGATGGTATAGCCTACTACACACGTAGGCTCTATGGTACTAATCTTATGGGACCACCATCATATATGCAGTCCATCGTTGACTGAAATGTCATTATGTGGTGCACAGCTGTACACAAGCTCAGTTACAAGGTTGGTCCTGTGGGAGACCAAAATTGGCCACCTCAAAATATGTCCTTTTACTTTGGTTATTTTATCAATACACTGGGAGGGTCCTTGCTAAGACCAAACATTTACATTTATAAGGGAAATCTCCACTTGTAAAGGTATCTCCCTCTCTGTACCAGGAAGAAGGAGGAATGACCTTATCTCTAGAAACTCTTATCAGTGCGGAAGCAAGGACTTAAATCTGCGTACCCGATTACTGTGCTTTCTGGTAATCTCTCATAGCTGACTCCCCCACCCCCAATATCCTCTCCTGTCTACCTGAACATGCTACTTAAATTGAAAACCTCTGCCATTTGTCAAGAAACTCAGTTTCCCTGGTTTCTCTCATGTATACGTGTTATAAAGCTTTGATTTTCTCCTGCTACTCAGTATCATGTCAATTTAATCTGTAACCTAACCAGAAAGCACCCAGAGTGGGTAGAGGACACTGTTCCTCTCCGTCAGTCCCCAAGGCTATATACTGCTGGGGGTGGGGAGAGGTACACTCTTTAGTGGGAATCACCACCCTGATCCTCAAGACCATCAGGGATCTCAAAGTCATTCACCCTCAGGCACACCACTCCAGTCCACTATGAGGGAGATTTACAATTAAAAGTGAATTACACAATACGATTTTGTCATTTCCCTGAACAACTGCCACGGAAGTGTCACAATAAAACTGACTCTGGAGCCAGACAGCCTGCCATGTAGTTACTGTGTGACTCGGGCCAGTTACACAACCTCCCTGGGCCTCAGTTTATCATCGGCTCCCTCCCATAGGGTAGATGGGAGAATTCTATGACATATGTAGAGTTTTTAGACAATATCTGACATCTATTAGCTAGCACTTAGCAGTGGCACATATCTTCCACTTGAGCCTCAATTTTCTCATCTGTAAAATGAGGGGAGGGAAACAAGAGAAGATCTGTTGCTTTTAATCAAGTGTCAGTTCCGACAGAGTGGAATATTGGTTCTCACTTAGCTTTCTCTTTCTGGGTTATATTCAGTTTTTTTAAAGTCTCTGCTCTAACCATTTTTATTATTCTCTCTGGACTGTTAGGTTTTCTATCCCTCACAGTGCATTGGTAAATACAAAAACGTGTTCACAGGGAATCTAAACCACATCATCTGAGAGTGGAGAAGGCCTGGAAAGGAACTGCCTACTCAGTGTTCAAATCCCTTCTTCTGAGTATCTGGCAGGAAGATGATTACCCAGTTTGGACTTAAATACCCTCAGGGCTGGGGAACTCATCACTCACATAGCAGCTGTTTGCGGTGCTGGAGACTTCCAAAGTTCTTTATGCTCCTACCTTCTGGCAACTTGTGACCAAATCTCTACTGCCAGAGAATCTTGATGCTTGCCGTGATGGTGATGACAACAGAACTGGTTTATAGTTTGGATGACTTTAAAAGGTTTTCTAGTTTAAACCTTAGAATTCCTCTGAGAAGTAAGTAGGATAGGTATTATTCCACCTCTGGCAAAATAAAGGGGTTGAGGAGGGGGGAGGGCTCAGCGAGTTTAAGTGACTTTGCTCACTTTTCTCATGAAACTAGAGTCAGGAACTAGGACTCCTGGAACCAGGTCTTCTAACTCCAAGTCGGGGCTTCCAGTCCATTTTTACCCACCTCCCAGTTCAGAAGCATGAACTGCCGAAGTTACCCCTGCATGTAATGAATAACCATCAACAGTTCTCTCAGCCCTTCCTGCTCATTCTGTCTAGGTAATTCCTCTTGAGTGGTTAGCAGTGGGTCTTCCAACAAACGAACAGCTTGGCACGTTAGTTGAATTAGGAAACCAAAAGCATAACAAAAAACACATTCGCACATCATATAGTCTTTAGAACTTCATAAACTCTGATCTAAATCTGAAACATCTAGAGTAATGATTAGCTAATAATCAGCCCCATCTCCACTCCCAGGCTAAACTAAGAATATTTTATCCAGTTACTTTTCCAAAGGACAGCAGCCATTCACCTATCACCACCTTCTTGAGATTACACATAATATGAAATTGAGATAATCAAACTGGTTAAAACTTTAAGTTATATGGTGATCTAACCAGCCATAAAAGTGTGCAAAGATCACTTAACACACATAGGCTGTTCATGACAGAGCTGTCACCCCACAGGGAAGGGCAACCACTCACAATAAGATAGAAACCTGCCTTGTTTTAAGTTCATTTTTGAGAAGTTCTATTGCTCATTTCAGCTTTGATCACTGTAACAGTTAACACAGTAGACGTGAGGGGGGAAGAGAGAGGACCCAATTATCTTCTCCATCCACCCCACCCTACAAACCGCAACGTCCCCAGAAATGCTTCGGCTACCTTTCTGTGGGAGTGTGGTCCTTTTTACTTGTCGGAAGTCTTTGGGATGCTGCAGTGTTTGAGCTGACAGCGAAGTGCTTCCCATCACAATGGAGGAAGGAAGAGGAGGAGAGCCCTGTAAACCATATACTATGTGCTCCTAATGGTGCAACGAAAGGGGCAGTGGCCACCTGCCCTGGGGAAGCTGAGGAAAGCAGCCAGGCATTATAAGAAGCACATGGGTTTCAGATCACAACTTCAAGATCTCCTTCAAAGGAAGGAGCAGCTCCTCCACAGCTGCTCCCAGGAAACTCTTTCCAGGTGGAGGTTTCTTTCCAGGCTCTTTGTTATTACTTTTTTAAACCTAATAAATCATATTTTACTCTCAGCATACAAGGAGAAGGTCTCATCCCCATCCTGATTAACAATGCCCTATTAATAAAACATTCTTAGATCCATTAATTCAAATAAATATTTAAGCACTAATGTGGCAGGTGCCAGGACAGATGCATGGACAATTAAGTCATGGTTCCTAGTCCTCAGAGGCACCAAGTCAAGCCGACTAGCACTTCCCAATGCTTGGCCATCTCTCCTCAGCCCTCTGGGCTCATACACAGTGCCTATGTTGTGAATATCTATTAAACGATCTTGTGAGAGGCCCACTGGTACTGTATGGATGTTAATAGAGATTCTCCTTAAAGAGATGTTAAAACATTGACATAACCAGCCAGGCCCTAAATGTTATCCGGCTATCCTGTGCTCAGGACAGAGCTTGACTAACACATGCAATAGGCAGTCAACATCAATGTGGCTGGAAAATGATAATTTTACAAAACATTCTAGGTCTGAGTATAATGGGATGACATGGTGGAATGGAAAGAAAGGTGGGGCAGGAGCCATGTCATCTGGGTTCTAATCTCTGGCACAGAAGTGTGACCCTTATCAAGTCTCTACTTAACTTCTCAGTGAGGTCCACTAAACTTAATTCTGCTGACCTCTGGTACATCACTGCCTTTTCTTTGTTAAAAAATTTAATTATAAACTATTGCAGACTTTTTTTTTTGTTTTTAAGTACAGAGGAGTTACAGCCAACAGCCATATCCCCAACGAACAGTTTTAACATATTTTATAGCCTATTCCAACTCACGTTAGATTTTTTAAAACAAATTTAAAGTTGCTGTTGAGGGTTCCTTCCCAATGTAATTGCCCTCCCTCTACCCCAAAATATAGCCATTACCTTGACAGTGGAGCGATTCCCTCACATCCATGTTTGTGTACCATGACTACATACGTATATATGCCCATAAATATACAATACTGTTTGACTGCATACTTCAGATAAATGGTAGCATATACCACATATTCCATAATTTTCTTTTCCACTCACCATTGATATTTATCCTTGTTGATACAACATGTAAATCTGGTTCACTCATTTCAGTATTCCATTGTGTGTGTGTGTGTGTGTGTGTGTGTGTATACCATTGTTTATCCACTCTCCTATTGGTAGGCCTTGATAAGCATTCATTCACTTGTTAATTCATCAAGTATTACTCGGAATCTACTATGTGTGTCATAGACCATGCAGGTACTAGAGACCTAAAGAAAAATTATATAATTCCTGCCTTCAGGGCAAAGATAAAGAGCTCCTTTGTGGAATGCCAAGGTTGGGGAAATCTCACTGACTATGCCAGTAGTCAGTTGGATATTTACGTCCAGAGCTCAGGAAGTGAGCAAAGGCCTTAGAAATGAGCCCAGAAGTCTTATGCTTATAGGTGGAGGTCAAAGCCATGAGAGCAGATGAGCGGGCAACAAGGACACGTGTGACTAGGTAAACCACAGGAACAGGAGAGATGAAAATAGATTGTTGTTTTTATGCCACTAAATGTTGGGGTGGTTATGCAGCAACAGATAACCCAAACAGATCACTCTCCCAACATCCCCAAATCAGACTGACTGGGAGCAGCAGCCCTCTAGAGCAAATCGTGCAAGAGATCCCCAGTGATAGCACACCAGGAACTTCTAGTGTGTCTGACAGCTGTGAACAATACAACCACCACGCATCGACGTTACCCCCACCCCATGACATCACGTGGTCACGGACACCCCGTGGTATTTCAGCTTTCTCCCAGCATCCTGAGAGCGCCTTCCTTAAGCTACAGCCAGGTAGGATTTTGATGTTTGCAAACGATTGTCTGTTTATGCCACCAGCTGCCCTGGGGAACTCTCCCTTGGATAAAACAACATCTTGGGGACTCTGTTATAAAGCAGAATGTTAAAAGAATCACATTATGCTTATCTGCATGTGGCCATCATCTATGCAGACATCAGCAAAAACCACCAAATGAATGAACGTGTAAGAGTAGCAACACAGCAGCCTAGGTGTTTAGTTGGTACGCATGAAGGACTGAGTAACGAAGCACAGGGAAGTAAGCAAAGGCTGCCAGTTCTGCTTTACGAGGCACCTTGCTCAGACAGGTTAAGGCCTCTTGTGTGGAAAGCAGATGTGATGTCAGGTGCAGGAAAACCATGATGAAAAGGGCCTGGGCACCCTGCCCTCTCTAATGCTGGGTGGAGAAAAACTTGCACAGAAACCAACACCAGAGTACGTACCAAAGGCCACAAGGGCAGTGAGGGTTGGGTGCCACAGAAACTCGGAGGCAGCAGGGATTCTATTAGCTAGAAAGGTAAGAGAAGGCTTTGTGGAAGTAGTGACATTTGAGCAAAGCTTTGAAGGACGTGCAAATTTTGAACGTGCAGACAGGGAACGGGCGTACCAGGAGGAGACCCACACGTGGGACTCACAGCAGCCTGTGTGTGAGGGGGCCCGCTGTAAGGCTGGCTGTGGGTTTGGTGTACAAAGGAAGGTAGAAGGAAATCGAGTTGCAAAGTCAGGACTATAGCAGATGATGGAGGACCCTGAACACCATGCGAAGGACAGAAGACTTCATGCTACAGGAAGCTACTGAAAGTTTCTGAACCAGATAAAGGTGAGCTCAGAACTGAGCCTTGGGAAACTTCACTTGGCAGATATGTGAGAACAGCTACCATTCACACCAGAAAAATAAGTGATGTGGAGTCTGTTTATCACCACCCAGACACAGCTTAAATACAGGTGGCCACACTGTGAAACCAGAGGCGAAATATTTCTCAGGTGACTTTAAAATCTTTAAAACAAAAATGATATTCCTCTCCATTTAACTCCAGGTTAGGTCATTAGAAATAATGCAGAGCAATAATTTTTTTTTAAATCTACATTTTGACACATCCTACTGCAGAACACATAGTCTTGCCCTCCTTTAAGGACCAGCTCAAGCCTGTACTTCAGAAATTACCAAATTTCTCTAATTGTCAGGATTATGCATTTGAGCACACTGCCATTTAAAATGTATGCACTCATGTATGTATAATTTATATCCCCAGCTTCCAAAAATGATTTATAGCAAAGCAATTAATTTCATAGTCTTTTCCAGTCATTGTTTTGCATATCTATTTTATCTACCCATCTACATTATAAGCTTCTTTTGATGAAGGGTTGTGTATTATGCATCTGTGGTTCTTCCAAAATACTCAGCCCAGTAGAAGGCATATGCTAGTGCCTGAGAGATCCTTGTTGATTGATTTCTATTGCTTCCAGCCTTGGTAATATCAATGGGGGGGGGGGGAGTCTCTCTAAAACGTCCATTATTCCTGGCCAGTCACCTGGCAAAAGCAACCTTCCAGAAGGCAAGTCAGTTTCCTTTTGAAACATCTTTTTTGTGTGTGTGTGTGAGGAAGATCAGCCCTGAGCTAACATCTGTGCCAATCCTCCTCTTTTTGCTGAGGAAGACGGGCCCTGAGCTAACATCTATTGCCAATCCTCCTCCTTTTTTTCCCTTTTTCTCCCCAAAGCCCCAGTAGATAGTTGTATGTCATAGCTGCACATCCTTCTAGTTGCTGTATGTGGGACGCCACCTCAGCATGGACAAGCGGTGCATCGGTGCACGCCTGGGATCCGAACCCGGGCCGCCAGTAGTGGAGTGCGCGCACTTAACTGCTAGGCCACGGGGCTGATCCCAAAACATCATTTTTTAAAGTCTATCTGAAGCTCAATTTATAAGAACCCTTCCTCAATGGTTGGAAATATGAAAAGCAAACCAAAGTTTCCCCTCTGAAGGAAACTAACAAGGATGTTCATGAAAGACAGACTTCAGGTCTGCTCATGAGAATGAAGCCACTGCTTGCTGACAGGGTGCTACAGACTGACTGTTTGTGCCCCCTCAAAATTCATATGTTGAAACCTAATCCCCAATGTGATAGTGTTTGGAGGTGAGGCCTTTGGGGTGATTAGGTCATGAGGGTGGAGCCTTCAGGAATATAATTAGTGCCCTTTAAGTGGCTGAATAGACCAGGGTTCTCCCCTCCCTCCATATGAGAAGACAGCTGTCTATGAACCAGGAGGCACCCCTGCCCAGACGCCAAGAGGCCTTGATCTTGGACATCCCAGCCTCCACAACTGTCAGAAGTAAATTTCTGTTGTTTATAAGCCACTCAGTCTATGGTATCCTGTTATAGCAGCCCAGATGGACTAAGACACACGGATTTCAGGAAACAATAGCTAAAGATGTTAACTAATATCTCTCATGGGGTTTGTCTCCACACCCATCTGGAATTCAACCACCAACATCCATATGCTGCACAGTCAGCATTTACACTAAACTGGGAAATTACCACCACCCCACCATGCGGGGGGTGAGGGTGGGGTTCTGCTGCTGTACCTGCTGCTGCTGAGGCTGCCCTCTCCCTTTTTTATCCTTCTTGGCAATTTTTTTAAACCAAGATTTCAAAATGTAATTTTTTAAACCAAAGCTTCCTAGTATTTTATGTACTGAAGTCTTCCTCCAACTGACCTGGCGTGCATTACAACGCAACACAGGGGAGCTACCACCTCTTGGATCCATTCAGAAAGAACTTCATTGTATCACCATTTCCCCTACAACACGGTGCCACATCCTCCTGCAGCATTAGGCGAGGGTTTCCTTTATCAGTATTCAAACAAGCTGTGTTCTAAGTTCTAAGTCTGGAACTCAGAATTCATTTTTTCCATAGAAACGATCCCAGAATTGATCGATTCCCAGGACAGCCCACACAGCCTGCATGCCCAAAATCAGTAAACATATATGTTTCTATAAGGAAGCGCATTTCAAATCACTTAACAGCTATGTGCCTGGGTTTCCATGTGCCACCAGCATAAGGAAATTTTTAGTTAGTAGGGGCCCCAGCTAAAGACAGGGAGGGAGAACAACCCCACCTGTGCATATAGGTGCACTGAAGGCATTTGCCACCCGGCCAAAAGAAACTGACACAAGTCCTCCACTATCATTCAAATGCAGTGGAGATTTATGACGGAATTGTTAAATATCTGGCAGCCCACCTGACAGTAGCTTTGATGATTCAATGAGTATTTAGTGACATAAATGGTGTGCACTCCCCTCCTACACCCAGGCTGCTGGATGCTCTCTCCTTTCAAGTTCTTGAGCACTCTATCTGAAAAGTCTCCTAAGGTATTTACAAATTTTAGCCGTATTCAAGTTCTTTGCATTCCTGTTCTTCTAGTCTTAGAAATGCAATCACCATCACCACAAGTACTAAAGCTATCACTACCGTTTATAGACGGCACTTCACCATATTCAACATACCCGAATCTCATCTCTTAAGCCTCACAACCACCCCATGAAGAAGTAAAGGGATGTACCTAAAACAAAGCAACTGGCAGCCCCCAAACTTCAGCCCAAATCTGGCTACTATTCTGCCTTCTTTCCATGGCTCCAGGCTGCTTCTCTCCTCATGGAGGAGGCTTTCAGGGTACATGGGCAGCCATTTGTTTACCAAACGTGCCACACACCCCAGCGACAGCTGACTTATCACCACACCCTGTTATACGCAGCTCAGTATCCCCTGACTTCTGTTTGGAGTCTGTTAGCACCTTCTGCAGATTTAAACCCCCACTTACATACAAGGTTGTACTGAAAATTTCCCAAAGCTTTTAATACTAACACACTAAAAGGAAAAAGGAGAGAAATGAGGGTGGAAAAGGCAAAGGTTTGGCCAAGGGGATGATGATGCACTGAGGTCATCCTTAAAAATCTATGAGAAATAGGGGACCAATCTGATTACCTAGTCAGGGCAGACTTATCGAGAGCTGTCACTGGAATTATAGTCAAACCCTCTGTCAGTAGACTTGGGCTATTTTGGGCCTGTTACTTCATGAGACTCTAGCATCTGTTATGCTTCTGTAGGTTTCTAATTTCAGCTGCAAAGACAGAGTCTAGGAAATGAGGCAGACACATCTAAGGGCCTGCAGAAACAAAGAGAAGAATCCAAATGAATAACTACCTGCCTTGAAGGGATTTCAAATAAGAGGCTCAAAAGATGGAAAGAAAAGATTAGAAGAGAAAAATGATAGGCAAGAAAACCACAGTAGCAGACACAGCCCTAAGCTGAAAATTCAGAAGAATCATGAAATCAAGCAGCAGTGATGGGAGAGGCACTAAAAGGGATGACTGGGTCTTGCATTTGAAAAGTGAGTAGAGGCAACTGGAAAGGCTAAGTAACAAGCCCAAGGTCACACCGCTTAGTGGGGAAAGGAGATTAGAGTATAAAGCTCCTGCTTCTAGGCATTGTTCTAACATATCTCAGTAAATCAGGACATGTGTGAAGCCCATGACTTTGGCTAAGACTCAGTTTTTAACAAAACAGTTCCCCATCTGCTCAAAGAGCTATGAAAAGGTTATGAAAGGTGTCATGGAAACCATGGGGTTCCTGGAAGAGGCTGGTCAAATGCTTAGCTGGACCACAACATTCAGGCTTTCCATCAGGGTGATATTCAATTTCCTAAAAAGCCGCCATCATGAAGGAATGCCAGTGATATACTGGAGCTCAAAAAAGAATTAAAGGGGGGAGGAAATGACACTATAATAAGTAGGAACAGAACATATTAAGTAGATAGTCTAATACTGGTTGACTTCCTGAATCACTGAATAAAGGTACAGACTCTTGGGCTCCAAAAATATTTTAATTTCAAGAATTTGAAAGTCTAAGCTTTGACATAAAATTCAGTCTCCGTAAAGGAAAAAGACTAACAGATTTGACAGCATGTTTTTTTTTTAACAAATTTAAAAACGAATGACAAAAGATGAGACAAAACATTCACAAATGTACAGAGAAAGATTTAATAACTATTAGTCTCAAAGCTCCTAGAAATCAGGAACAAATTATGAACAATTTGTCAATAGACAATTCAAAGAAATACAGAGTCAATCAACATATGAAAAGATGCTCAACCTCACTCATGATTCGAGAAATATCCATCAAACAATGAGAAACCATTTTCTAACCTATGTGTTCTACAAAAAATTAAAAGACTGGTAATACCCTGAACGAGGAAATAGGCACACACTCATGCAGTTGAAAGAAATGCAAAATGGCTTAACCTAGAGGGCAACTTAACCTAGTCAGGCTGCCTAGGAGTCTCTCCTACAAAAGCACTAGCCTGATGAAGAAGTAAATAATACATATGTTAACTGCAGCATGGTTTATAGTTGCAAAAAATGGAAAATTGGCTAACTTTCCATCAATGGTGGGATGGTAACATATTGTGCAGTCATCCATGCAAATCTTGTAGTAACTAATGTGTAGTAGTAGACTAATGTATGATTTGGAAAGACAATCAAGGTAGATTAAACAAAAAATACAAATTACAAAACATTATATGTAGTATGATCCTTATTTTGTTTAAAAAATTCCGTGGATCTATAAATATGATAGATGGTTTGTGTATGCAAAGGGCTAGTCTGGAAAGTTTATACCAAAATTTAACAGTGTATCTCTGAATAGATGGGATTAGAAGGAGGGGGGAGGAAATGTGTTAAGAGAAAAAGTGATAATATTATGGGTGATATTTTCTTGTTTTCTGTGTCTTTCCAATTTTCTATGATACTCATGAGTTCTTTCGTAGTCAGGAAGAATTCTATTTTAATAGAATTAAATACTCAAGATTTCATTATGAAATATACAGAAAATATTCTGAAGGGAAGGAATAAGCCATCTAGGAGAGACCTGCAGAGATGACCCTCACTCTACACTACTGCCCCATGAGAACATTTATCAAAAGAAGAAAACACTATATGTGGATCAGTGTTGATTTTTTCAAAGATTTAACACAGACTGAAGCACTCTGGTGTTCTTAGAATTCTTCATCCATACACCTGGTATGTAACACACAATGCCACTTGATGTGGTACTTGTTGTAATTATGAGGCCACCAAAAACTGAAGCTAGGACCCATTGCCTGTGGACCTGCCCAATGATAAAAACCTGTATGTTTTGAACATTTCCTGCACAACATTTCCCACAGCAGGACCCTCTTGAGAGTGCCCATTTCAAAAAAAAGAAAAAAAGATGCTCCTGCTAAACTATCTTCTACTGCCATGGTCTGCCTGACAAAGCTATTTATCCTTTGGGGACTGATGCCTTGGTGTGGCCAGTAATTCCACCCATGAAACAGAAGCGGGAGTAATTACCTGCATTTCCCCCTCAGCACACTGAGGTCTGTGGTTAACCCATGAAATCAAGGGACTGAAGCAAAATCTTGTGAGTAAAAAGACTAAAAACAGCTGTATCACTGTTCTCCACTACACATTGGTACTTGCTTACATAATGAAGCAGGCGTGTGTACTGGGCTACAGGAGTGAGGATGGCTCTACCCTCACATGGGTGTTGGCTCTGGACTGAGCCACACGCACACCCACGCCCAGCCTCCGTTGTGAATAAGGACAGGCCTCTGTGAGGCAGGTGGCTTTTGGGAAATAGTCTGTATCATTTAACAGACACAGTTAAGTGAATGAACCCCATGGCCTAGGCTGACCAGCCACTTACTCTAACCACTTGTACGAAGAGTGTCCACAGTACAGGCGGCCTCACGTGTGAACAACCCACCAGAACTTACACATCCAGATATGAGTCATGCCATTCAAAGCAATCTTCCAAGAGCCCAAATGATAGCTGTCACGGCTCCTACGTGAACCACCTTCACAGGCTTTATGCTTTCAACTATATCCTTAGCAGTGAAAATGTTCCATCGTTAGAGAAGGAATGGAATTATTTGAAAGTCAAGTGCGAGTCTATCCCAAATGGAGTGAACAAGGCAGGTCAGTATCACCCATCCTCCAATCCTAATTCCCTTACAGAACCAGTCCATTCTCCAGGTCACCAAGCTCAGAATCTTGGAAAAGACTTTCTTCTGCCTCATCTCCCCACATCTAACTAGGACGATAAGTACAGTAATTTACTAGCCAAACCGGGACACTTCTGAGAGTGAAAGGAAGCACTTTTAATATTAGTTGAACCATATGAAATTACCACATTTAACCATTTTTTGACCTACAGAAAGGCAGCTTCATACGATTCACCTATGCTGGGTCGATAGGCATAAACTAGGCATTTCCAGGGCAAACAAGGACGAGCGGTCACCTAATGTCTAAGCCATCACCAAACCCTTTCACATCTACCTCCTATGCCAAACTCTCCCCACTTTTCCCATTTGAATCATCTTGGTTCAGGCCTTTTTTCTTTGTCTTTCAACTTAGGCTGGAAAGTACCATGGCCTCCTTGCCTTCAGTCTCTCTCCCCTCCAACCCGTTCTACCAATAGCTAGTAGATTCAACATCGTAAAACACAGATCTGGCCACGTCACTCCTTGTAGAAGGATTAGTGGCTCCCAGAAACTCTTTAAGTCCAAATTTCCTAGGTTGTTATTCAAGGAGCTCTGGGCTCTGACTCTCCACCTGCCACTGTTTCCGCTCTCTCCTTCAGCCTGACCTTTACGATGCACCTGCTTGCCCCAAGATCAGTTGATCCACTCTATTTAGGTAGAAGTCCTCTGTCACTAGCTTGGTTCACACTGAATATCCTTTAAAAAAACAAATAAACAAGACCAAAAAACTAATCCCCCTCACCCTGCCTTGCATTCCTGCTTCCCGGCTTGTTCCCAACTCCTCTCCTCAGTCTGCAACTTCCCACTAGCCCCTAGGCCCAACACTGGATTCTATGCTGGCTCCTCAGTGTGGCTACAATATACCCTACCTCTGGACAATAGCTGCTCTCAGCTCCTCTAGGAGACCCCTGGAGAGCCAGCACAGACCCTGCAGTCTCACCTGGCACCTGCCCACAGGGCCCTTGTGAAGGAGAACTATCACTGCAGTGTGTAGTAAGCCAGTCAAATGGAATTACTCCATTTCCTAAGCAACCCGCAGATTTTCAAAATATTGCTGCTGATAGGGTTCCCTCTTCCTGGAATGTCCCCTCCCCTATCTTATGCTCTTGAAATCTTCCCCATCCTTCATGTAAGCCTTCTCTGACTTTCCTCCCACACCCCTTACCCACAGATAAACCTCTCGAGTCCATCTTGCCTCTCTCATGGCAAATGCATCCTGGCTTGTCCTAGGGTCGTTCATATATTTATCTCAACCAGACTGCAGGCTCCATGAAGGTAGATACTGCCTTAACCATTCTTTTGATTCCCAGACCTACTACACTACCTGGCCTAACAAAAGTCCTCCAAAAGATTTATTTAATTGTACTGATGAAACATACTTGATCCATGTATAACTTATAATATGGCTTGAACACAATTGTAAGAGAAGTCCCAAAAGTTCTTGAGCAATAGTAGTGTTGTTGGAATAGTCCTCAAGTGACTTCACTCAACAATAAAGCTTATTTAGACATAAAAGTTCTGGTATCCTTGTTAAAAATAATTCACCACTTTATAGCAGCAGAATGTAGGGCTTATTTTCCAGGCAATAAGCATGATGGATTTGTAGACATAACAGACAAAAAGTTTTAGGTTCTGAATAAGATGCCATCAAACAACACAAGCCAGTGGCCAGGCAAGGAGAGTTAACCTCTGATACAAGTCCCAAGCCTTCCAAGGTCTAGAGGCAAACCCTTAACAGCTCATGAAGCAACTGCAGGTGCCAAAAGACTTGATGCCAACAAGGAAACCAGGGCAGTAGATTACACAGTTTTTGCCCAAAAGGCTAGTGATGTGAGCCAGGAAAGGACAATAGTGACCAGCCTCACTGAAGTCCAGGCAAGAGACCACCTCTCAAGATCAGAGTAAATGATTCCCTTGCAAAATAAAATATTTACTTAAACACTGCTGCCACAATGTAGTTCACTTATATCTAACATTCTCCATCAAGCAGGTCACTTTGTGTATTTACTTAGTAGTATACTTTAATAATAGTTAATACTCACAGATTCATGGAGATACTACATTGCTCAAAATCAGTTGTTTATCTCATAAAATATATTGTTCAAATTGTTTAAGGGCCAAGGTGTCAGCTGGCATTGTTGCTTTGGAGCTACAGGCTCCAAATCTAGTTGCCATGTTCTCTAGATTCCAACTAAATTATAACATTCATACTAAATGTTCCAAAGAGCCCCAGTGAAATCAATACTAAAATATCCATCAACTACCAAGCTAGTTGTTGTCATGAAGAAAATACAGAGAAAGGAAAAACAACTACAACTTAGCTTTGAAAAGAGTCAAGAATTCAACTTGCTACAGTTGGAAGTGCAGTAGCCTGGAGGCTGGATTAACTGGGAAAGGTTGGCAGAGATAGTAGGATTTAAACAGAAGGAAAAGAAAGGCCAAAGGCTTAGAAACAGGAATGAACTAATGCAGACAACTGTCATGTAAGGTAGACAATGTACTAAGCTCTCCTATATGATCACTGCAGTGACTCTCAACTACCTGCTCTTGGAGCACAGGTAACTCAAGTAACAATAGCAACTGAGGAGTGGGTCAGAGAAGAGACCTTCTTCATCAGAGGGGAACAGGTCAGACCATGGAACCTCAGATCCACGCAGCCCAACTCCTGTGATTCAAGAAGAAAACCCCGAGGATGCCAAGGCCATCTGCTCCCTAGGTATCTCCCTCAGCACCCAGCCGACTGTCAACATTGTACTGAACCAACCTTAAGAACAGATAGCAGTGGCCTCTACGTGAACGATCCAAGCACGACTGTAAGAGCAGAGGGACCCTTAGCAACTGCTGTTAGACTTCAAGCACAAGGTTCCCATTCCATTGCCATTTAATCCATCTTCTCTGGCCACAGACGCAATCAACATCCTAGCCTGTGTCAATCTGGGGTTCCTCAATGAAGTCTGAGGTTGCACATTTCCAATCTAAAACACATCTACGTCCTTACCTTTTGTACCTATTGCTCAGAATTAAAACAATTGAAATACGAGGAGAGAAAAAAAAAAACCCTTCAAATAGAAAATGCATATCAAGCAATAGTGGGAAATATGTTTGGACAGGTAGAGAAGGGCTGATTATGGAGGCTTCTAAGCACAGGAAGCTGTTAGAGATTCCAGAGCAGGTCAGTGACACATGAAGACCATGCTTCAGGACAGGTTGTCCAGAAACAGTGATACACACGGTAGACGCCATGGGAGACACGAGAGAACAGAAGTTTGACGAGGCGCCTGTTGTTCCTTCCACTCCCAAAAGACTGGCTTAGATGCCGAGCCACCAGCCTTGCCTCTTAGGCAAGTAAAATGTAGTTGGTTCTTGGGATTCCCACCTTCAAGGGTTCACCCCAGAACACAACGATCTTACTCTAAATGAGAGGTTCTCAGCCAGGGGTGATCTCGACCCCCTGGAGACATCTGGCGAGGTCTAGAGACATTTTTGGTTGAGCTTCAAGCTATTTTAAGCAGTGGGGATGGAGCTGCAGATCTTTTCAGCAGTTGTCCTTATGTGCATTCGCAGAATTGTTAGCTGAGGAATATAAGATATCTTGCCTTTATTTTTTCTCCTGCAAAGCCAACTAACTTCACTGATGCTAATGGGCATCCAACATTATACACTTTATTACCTTTATCCTCTACCAAAAGGGCTAACTAAATACAGACAAATATTTAATAGGGCCCATGTGCCTGCCATAAGCTCACTGGGCCGATTGAAGACACTAGACACAGGGCCATGGCTCCCTAGTGCACACACAGACCCTCAGTATCCTCAGGCCACCTTCAGGGTTTACCTCCCACAACCCAGTGGGCATCTCCCATGCTCAGAGCCAAGATTCAGAGCCCACATACTTCAGCAAAGTCCTGGCTGGAAACTGGAGAAGAGTATAAAACCACATGCAGGCGTGGGCCAATGACAGCAAGGAAGGAGTGTATTTTCTTTTCTATATTAGCACATCTGTTTGGATATTCACTAAATTCTTAAGTGAGTAATTCAGTTTCACTTTGTCATGGTTAAAGCAAAGTATTTTATGTGACATCTGCTTCTGCTAAATCAGGAGCTTGTTTCCTCCTGAGCTGTCACACTGAAGACAGTGATTCATGATGCTGGCTCTGCTGCTCAAGCGAGGGCTTGAGAGAATACCTTTTCAGACGTGGGAATCCCAGCTTCCCTGAGCACCTATGAAGCGTCTACTACTGTGCAGCAACAGGCTCATCGACAACAAGAAAACCTCAGCTACCGTGCACAGAGCTATCCTCAAATTATATTCAAGGAGGAAATGGCCTGCATGGTACGAAGGGTGCCTACCACCCTCTCCTCCTAGTTTGTTATGCTTCCCCCAAAGCACACAATACTGATTGGTTGGATTCCAGGACAGTGACTGTTACTAGGGCATGGTCATTGGGGTCCGGTCATTGGGGTCCAAAGGCCACACACAGCGCTTCTCCCCTCTCCTCACCTTCTCTCTGGGAGGTCTGGGAATCAGCAAACTGAACCAGAGCTAAAGGTTCCTCAGTGTCAGGCCCACTCTCTGCTCTCTCTCTCTCCTGTCTTTGCTTTGCAAGGGACAACCAGAGGACAGTAAGACCCCTAGATATGGATGTGGCTCAGGGGGAGCTGGAGCCAAAACCACCACCGAAACTGCAAGGCTCCAATCCAGAACTCTGCTTTGGAAGGACTGGGCTTGAGGCCAATCAAAAGCTAGTGGAACTTTATTTACTATTTGGCAGTTGTTCCTTAAGAAAGCCACAGGAAAGAAGGGTACTTAGTGAGGCAGTAGTCAGGCATCCTTGAGTCCTTGACCATGTCATCTTTGTACCATGTAATCTTCACCTTAGGTCCTAAGGCAATCTTGATTACCACATACTAAGGGGGAAAAGGGAACTATAAAAAACGCTCCCCAAGTCTTAATCATGGACAAAGAAGACAGAATGTTCAGAAAACTCACAGCAGGAATACAGCTCAGGTGGAGAAAAGCCAGGTAACAAATCTCCCCAATGGTCCAGCATTGCATAGACCCATTTAGAACCTAGAGATGTAGGGGTGGCTGCAGTCCAGGAATATTAAGCCAGATGGAGAGTTTGCAATTAGTAAAATGTCCCTGATACAGAGCAACGGCTGCTCCAACCCAGTCCAGCACGGCCTAGAAGAAAGCATCAGAACCTGGCTGTTCCAAGTATGGTCCACAATCTAGGAGCAGCAACATCACTTGGGAGCTTTTCAGAAATGCAAAATCTCCAACCCAGACCCAGTGAAGGACAATCTCCATCAAATGAAAAAGCCCCCAGGTGTTCTGCATGTACATTAAAGTTTGAGGAGCTTCTGCCCAAACCACCACCAAGGCAAAAGAATTAGATGATCCTATCCCAGGCTCAGAGTTTCTCCAAGTCCTTTCTTTCCTATTCCTATTTTCTGCCACAGCCAAGAACAGACTTTTCTGCATCTCCCAGGAGCAATGAAGAGGGAGTCTTTTGTCTTTCTTCACCCCAACTCATTCCTCTCCCAAAGGAGAAGAGTTGCTAATCCAAAGGATTGGATATTATCAGTGGGTAGAGTTATTATACTCTTGAGACAGGCTCTGCCCTCATTCCAACCTCTCCCACCTCACCCCTCCCTGTTCTGCCTGAGCTCAGGGCTGTAGGCTCATCTTGGGCTTCTAGCCTCCTTTGGCTAGCAGACCAGGTGGCCTGCTTTGTAGGCTCAGCCCTCTTGGCATTTTGGCAAAGCCAGGACCTCAACAACTTACCAACAGTCCTGAATTTGAGGGTAATAGGGTACTGCCTAGCCACTGCTTAAGCTGCTACCTTGCTCCTCATTTCTAACTAGTTTTTGTGTGGATATTCTATCAACCCAAGCCACGGAGGCTGGGGAGGGCCAAAGACACTCTAGCCCAACCCTCCCTGGAAGTTAGCATCGGTATCACACAATCTCACCACTGTTCAAAATCCTTAATGTGGGTTGATTAAATCTCAATCCTTTTGTTTTTTCTTTATAAAGGTTTCAGTCAAATTCCTAAGAACTCTAACATTATACCAGATTGCTCTTTGAAATTTGGTAGATCCTAATAATTTGCCATCAAGAGCATGGAGTTCCAATTGGGCAGAGCAACGGAACATGGTTTACATGTTATGCTAAATGTAATAAGAATCTTCTTAGTTGAAAGTATCAGTTTAAAAAAAATGCTTAACTTAGTTTAGGTCGCCACTGTGAAAGATTATATAATTAAATTGTTCATCTTTGTGATGGTTCTTTCTTTGGGATAAAGAACAATGCCAAAAGAGCGTGGGCATCAGGAACAAAGATCTTCTTGGGTTTCCTACAACAATGGAACTAGTTCCTCGCTAATAATATCATTAATACTAATAACAATGAATTCAGGCCATGCTCCCTTAAGCTACAGCTAAGACAATAGAAATCTTCATAGCCTTTCCCCAAGTGTAAAAATGACAATTCACACTCTTTGACACTGAACTTATTTCCATAACACTAGAGTTTTGGCATTTTTACCTGGCCTCACATGCACGTATTCTAAGAATCCTATCAAATGGGTGTGGCTCTGTGAGCAGGTACACAGACATTCTTCAACTGATAAGACACCCGCAATCCCCAGGTGTGTGGAACCATCATGAGCCCACAAATAACAGTCTGGGGCTATGGGAAGGCAGAGAGCAATGAGGAGATTAGTCTTCCCTCTTCCCATCTCTTTTCAATTCAATTCTGTTTGATTTGCTTTTGTACATTGCAATCACTTAATGACCTTGATTTCTGGTTTCCCTGGAAACCAAATTACAACCAGAAAAAAATGTTAGGATACAGAAGTAGTTTGAAACTTCTGAATAGAGGCTGAAGGTCCCTCTTGATACTCCTTAGAGGACCACACTCAGGCAAACAGGGACGAAGAATAGGTGGATAGTAGCAGGCCACTTATACTCCAGCAAGGAGAACCAAAAGGATTTCTCACCACATCAGGCTTTTACGCTGGAGTCATCAGCACAAGCAGCAGCACCTCCAAGAGACTGCAAGGAGCATGATCTATGAAATGCATTCTGAACTCTCCACAATAGAGACATACACCGTAGGAGTATACGATTGTAGAAACCAGGTGGTATCTGAGCACCCAGTACATGCAGAAGTAGGAACAGAGGATGAAGGCATTAGACCTTTCAAGACAGCTAAGATTTAGAAAGAAAAAAGGTAAGAGGGCAATTCAGATGACACAGTGTTTGAATCCTAATGAATCCACACTTAATGTGGAGATAGAGCTATTTGGTGACCGAGAAGGTGGGGGATGAAAATCAAGCCAACGTAGTGAATAGGCTGCCATGACATCAGCATGCCAGGCCTCTGCAGGACCCCAGGTGTCAACTCTTTTATGCAGAGATGCACAGAGGTGGACTCCACACGTGGCATCCACCCTTATTAACCTTCAAACTGGAAGCAGATGGAAGAGCCCTGCCAGAATGCATAGCCAACACTGGCAACCACAGAAGGCCAGAGCAGCAACACCTACGGGCTGCCAGGGGTTCAGCTGGATGGGCTGGAATGGAGCCTCTGAGGACCACAGGACTCCCACACCAGAAGGACTCAAGAAGAGGGCTACACAGTAATACCTGGTAGCAGGAAGTAAACTCTTGGTTTCTGGGGTTTAGGAGAAGAACGGTTTCCCTATGGACTGAGGTTAAAAAAAAAAAAAAAAAAAAGGGAATCAAGGTAGGAATTCAGACCAGGATGAGGCTGGAGGAAGAAACAAGACAAAGGCCAGTCACTAGCAGTTGGCATAAGCAAGAAGCGCATTGCACGGTAAGAAGCAAACAACTGCTGGTCCCAGGGTATACCAGAGCTGAGTCAGCAGCCAGGGTGGCAGGATTTGGAGGGATTGCAGTTGTGAAGGTCAGACAGATATTGGAGCCAGGATGTCATTACAATCCAGAGTCTTAAACCATTATTTTCCACCAACCAAAACAGAGCGGCTCTGGAGCAATGTCTCCTTAACCTTTGAGCTCTGGACTGGCTACACAGAATCCAAGGAACACAGGAAAACATATACCTAAGACAGTATCAAAATGTTTCAAACCGTATGATTCCATTTTTATGACCTTCTTTAGAAGGCAAAACTACAGTGATGGAGAACAGATCAGTGGTTGCCAGGTTAAATAAAATTTTTAAAAATTATTGTGTTTACAGTGTGCATTTTTCTGAGGAAAGGTTTCATTCAATTTCAAAGGGATATATAGCCCCCCAAAAAGTTAAGAGAACTACTGCTTTACAATAACCAAAGCAGAGGGGCCTCGCACAGGCCATTCTAAGTATGGAGGCTGGTTGGGCATATCAATTAACCACAAAGCCACGGAGTCACTTCCACAAGTGCCACCTCAGCCCTCCCAGGTCAGCTCCTCCAGGCGATTTTGGCAGGACAACAGAGCTCTCAGTTGACTCGCAAGGACTCTCATAAACCGGCCTCGTTTTTAAGTAGCCCACACTAGGCATCCTCTCCAGCTGCTTCTTACAGAACTACCTCAAGTTCATTCTACTCAAAACTGAGCTCATCTCCTCCCACCCTGCACCTCCAACCCCCCTCCCGCTGCTCTCTGTCTCAGAGAGCAAGGCCATCCTCTCTGCAGCCCAAGCAAAAGCCTGGATATTGTGTTCACTACTTCTCTGCCCTGTTAATTCACCAAACAGATCTCCCGATTCTCTCTGGAATCTGTTCACTTTTCTCCATCCCCACCACCAATATCCTTGTTCAGGCCCCACCTTTTCTCACTAGGATTAATGTAATGGACTCCTGGTCCTTAGTTTGGCCCCCACATGGATCCATTCTTAGTGCAGTCAAAGTGATGTTTCACAAATACAAATCTCATCATTTCCCTCCCTTGCTCAGAACTCTTTAACGGCCTCCCCACTGCTCTTGTGATCAAGTCCTAATGCCTCAACAAGGTCCTGCATGATCCAGCCACTGCCCACCCCTAGAGCTTCATCTCAAACCATTTCCACTTTGGAAATACACTAATGTCCCTTCCCTAATCGTGCCATGCTCTCTCGCTCACTTCTAGGCCCTTATACTACCTGCCTGGAATACTCTCTGGATTTCACTTCCTCTAGGAAGTGCTCCCAATTCCCCAAGCCTGAGGTATACACCCCTCTCCTCTGTGATTCCCATCACTGCCCTTATAACTCTATGTTGTCAGGCAACATGCCTGCATTCCTGACTAAACCCAAGGCTGTGAAGGCAGTGTATCTTATTCACCGGTGCATCCCCAGAGCCTAGCTTACGACAGGAGCTCAAGGTTTGCGGTCAGATAAGTTTGCCTCCTCAGCTTGTCATGGGTAAGGTATGATCTCATACTTCTCCATCTCTCCCATCTTATACAGCACACCCTGGAGAAATGTTCATTGACCAAGACTCACTTTGCTGCCTTCACTACGGAAGGATTCAAGGGGAGGAGAACATCTTGTCCCGGACAGCCAGGCAATGGGAATTAGCCCATTACAGGAACTAAAGCTGCCCTGATTCTGAACTGTGTACTTTTGACAGCTAGAGGTTACCTTGGAGATCACGTGGTCTACGGTTTTCTCATACCCTAGGGTACTCCCAAGGGCTCTAAGAGGATCCACCACCAGAGATATGGGGGGCTTGGACAGCCCACCCTGCCACAACCAGAGCAGTTATGCCTTCTTTCATCTTGAGCTTCAGTTAAGATTGGGTTTGAGGAAGAGTTTTGATGTAAAATTTGACAAGACCTCAAATTCCATTCCACTCCCTCAACTTACAGACACAAAGCTGAAACACAGAGAGGTTAAGAGACTGGTTGCGGCCACACAGTTATCTAGCACTAAAAACCAGCCACAAGATTCCAGCACTCCATCCAGGTTTTCATACCATATGGGGCTACACAGATATAGAGCAATTTGAAGAGAAAAATATCTTGGTTAATTATTCTCCTACCATTTTGTTTTGTTTTATACATTTTTAATTGTGTATGCTATAGTTCACATAACATACATGTATGTAGGGTAGAATTATTAGAAAGTGACCATCTGTGTAACCAAACCCCAAGCCAAGAACACCAGCACCCTGAAGCCTCCACTCCCTTGTGCCCCTCCCTCTAGAGGCAAACCACTATCCTGTCTTTTCAAATAATTCTCTTGCTTCTCTTCATAGTATGAAGATACCACAATGTATTGATCTATTTTAAACACTGAAGGATATTTCTCCCATGTTTTAACATCAACATTGAATCAACTGAATCCACATGATTTCAACATGACTGTAATGAAAATGTCTGAGCACCCAAGGCAGAAACAAGACAGCTTCCCCAAGCAGCCTGCACTGGCTGGATGTTTCTAAGAAGCCCAAAAATAGGAAATTATGCAGATAAATGATGAATCCTCAACAATCCTCAGTGCTTCATTAGTAGGTCTACATCAATCATTTTGGGTCCTAAAACTGAAGTCTTGCTATTTGCTAATATATCTGAATCAGTAAAAATATGTAGTAACTGTACTGATGATACCAGGTACGTAGATAGAAATTGTGATTACCTTCCCCCTGGCCAGCTCTGAATTATCCAAGTCTAACATGAGGCCACCTGTTGTTGCTTCCAATATAGAGCTGAGGTGTGGTGAGGTACCCTTTCTTCCCTCTCATTCATTATAGTTCACCTGGCTTTGAATGATCCCATGTGCTAGAACTCGGTCCTCTCTGACCAAGGCTCCAAAAAGAATCCCAAGCTGATGATCCCAAGATCAGCTACATGGACCAAGGCTAACGGGTCGCTGGTACTAGTTAAGGCCCTAGAAACCCCACCCACTCTTACCCCTCCCAATCCACAGCTTCCACCATGCTGTAAGAACCACAATGAGAAAGTTTCTCATGTCAATATCCTAAGACAAGGAAGGGCCCATGACAACTCAATCACAGTCAAGAGTAGTCTACATGACAGACCCCATACCTTTCCATGAAAACAGACCAGAAGGAAGAACCAGGAATGCTGGGCACCCAAGTAGGGAAAGAATCAGCATAAATTTTGAAAAATGCCCCCAAGAGTTAAGAAGTCCTGTATAACATGCTCTCCAGACCATCGGCTTGCCAACTTTACCCACACCTGGTCACTGATGGTGACTTTTTCAAAGGTGGCAGTGCTTAGTGGACAAGAGCATAGGTTCTATCCTCATCCTACCAATAGGAGTATCACAGTGACTTATATTACAGAGTCAGGGGCTCTTCATACAGAAATGTAAATCCTCAAAAGAACCTTCAAGCCATGTAAAAACAAGGACAGATGGTGTCATTGCCCTGCTCAAAATCCTCCACTGCTTCCTCATCTCAGAGTAAAAGTCAAAAGCCTTGCAGTGGCCTCCAGAGCCCCACACAATCTGACCTCTGTCAACTCTCTGATCTCATATCCTACTCTCTCAGTTCAGATCCAGCCAAAGGCTTCCTTGTTGTCACCCAAAACTGCAAGGCCCACTGCACTCAGGCCTGGGCACTTGTTCCCTGTCTAGAATGTTCTTCTCTCAGCTATCCATGATGCTTGCTTCCTCACCTGCTACAAGTCTTTGCCCAAATGTGCATTTCTTAGCACAGCCTCAAGTTTCCCCATCGCCCACCTCTCCCCACTTTATATTTCCCTTCTCTGCTTCATTTTTTCCTCCTGGCACTTAAAGTATTTAGTCCATGGACACTGTTATCTTATTTGTCTCCCTCACTATGATATAAGCTCCATGTGGGCTGGAGCCATCCTCCACCATTTGCTCTAGGTATCCCCAGCCGTTGGTAGGCACTCAAGATTTGAATGAATAAAATAGTGCTACTCTCATTTTGCACAATAAAGTGGGGTACTTAATTGGCAAGATTAAGCACCTTGCCAAGCATATATTACTGAAAATTACCAGGGCCAGGATTTGACCCTCGACTTATGAGACTCTGAAGCAATGCTCTGAATCCACCCTGACTCTCCTAAGTCAGTCAAATATGCTCTTTTTCTTATCCCTAAACATATGTCACTCAAACCAGCCAGTCATGCTCCATAAATGCAGAACCCTAAAGTATAGGAATCACTGAAGATGGAAGTTAAGGAACCAAACATTTACTCCATTAGTAAAGAATCTCCAAAGATGTTTATAGCACAGATTGGTGAGAATGAGTTTATTAGAGACATTAACCATCTGGAAGATCTTGACAATGTAGAATATGGGTCTGTCAAAAAGTATATAAATAAATAACAGAACATAGTTAAAAACAGGATAAAGGGGGAAAACAGAAAGCCAAACACCTAGGGATTCAGATTAGAGAATGCCTTACTAAACACAAACACATCAGAAGAAGATCCTACAATCACAGTGTAAGGTGAACAGAATAGCAACAAACGTGAGAGCTACTTTTAAATGGTCACAAGGAGACTTCTACAATATTGAGATTTCTTTTCAGGATTATGTCATATATTACCTCTGGAAAGTTTCTGTTAAGATTTTCATTCTTTGGTGGAGATCATAATACATAAGGAAATGGCAAAAAGGCATAAAGAGAAGAAAGAGATAATACTCAGATTAGCTCCAAGATTACCAGAGTGGGAACTGAGGTTGTGCCTTCTATTGTCAATATTGTTAACACCTCGGTTTAACCACTACCAATTCAAGGGTGTGTAGTGAGACCCGCACTAAAGGTGTCACTACTATCATTTATAATCAGTAGCATTTCTTGCGAGACAAGGCAAATAGAACAAGTTAAACTGATTATCTAAAAGAAGCAAATTCTATTCATAAAAACATCAAGTCCCTACACCCTGCAAAGGGAACTGAGCAGTACATTATTTTATTATATTAGGCAAAGATTGAAACAGATATCCACCCAACATCAAGATTACAATTTAAATTAGTAGGCAGAAGAACACATCCTTCTGGGTCTTATCCTCTTTGCAAGCTCTGGAGCGAGTTCTCCTGACAGATTGCATCTTTCACTCAAATACATGTCCTCTGGGTTAAATTAGTTAAGACAGAATTCAAAAGAACCAGGAATCTATGAAAACTCTATCTTTGTTAAGGGGTCAGTCATAACTAAGATCTATAGTGGCCATTACTGTGTTGCTTCTATTGCTGTATGTTTGCAGAATGTTTTGCAATTACCACCAATAGTTATTAAGGTCCTTAAATTCTCTGCAGTTTATGCTGGTAAGGTTATCTCATTAAGGTAGAACTTTAAGTTTACTAACTGAACATCAGGACTGGAGTTTCAAAGTCTTAGCCTCCTTGGTCATTTCTTTAACCTACTAAAGGACTGCCTCTTACCAACCCATCCACTCTTCCTATAAGGCAACCTGAGCATACACCAGAGTCATCTGGAGACCTTTATGCAATGCATTTATGGAGTACTTACTATCTGCCAGGCAAGCTTCAGGCACTGGGGGACAAGAAGAGGAAAAGACAAGGTTGCTGCACTCATGGAACTCCCATTCTAGTAAAGGAGACAGACACAATCAGATTCACAGACACCTGCTACAAAGATGAGTAAAGCATGTTAACGGGCTTGGAAATAACTCAAATGGAGGAATGAGGACTGCTATTTTAGATGGAGTCGTCAAAGAAGGCCTCTCCAAGGATGTGACAACTGAGAAAGGAAACAATGGAAATGAGGAAGCAAGGCCTGTAAATACAAAGTGGGAGAAAGCATTAAAGAGAACTGAAGCCCCTCTCCAGAGGATCTGGGATGGGTCCAGGAATCCACATTTATAACACACGACCAAAGCAACTGTATCACGGGTACTCTAAGAGCCTCGCTTCAGGGAAACACTGCTATAGGATAAACATAGAGTCCTTTGTACACAACAATGACAATATTGGCCCATCACAGGAAGTATGGCACAAATACTGAGACGTCCCATCAAGATGTAAAGATAGGGCTCCTATGGAGCCAGCCATCTACCTACACCCACCAAACTGGGCTCCACAGGCAGACATGTGGTAAGGGGCACCCGTGCCGCTTCGCTCAGAACCTCCTTGGCACCTTAACCAGCCAAGCACCACCAGCAACATCTTCCTTTGAGCACCCACTGTGCGTGATACTTGACATAGTTGCTCCCTGTGAAGAGGCCTTTTCTGTCTGCCCCAAGTAGATTCAGGCCCTTCTGGTCCCAACTACCCCATGTACATACTTCCATCATAGCAATCAACTCCCCACTGAAGGTTTCTCAACCAGCACGCAATAGAAGCTCAGTAACTGTCTGATCTATGATAATAAATAACAGCGACTAATGACAATAATAAAATCCCTATTGTCAAGACACTTATGAAAATGGAGCAATTTCCAACAGCATAATACCCTATGAAGGGGCTTTCTACTTTCACTACATTAATGTTGCATTAAAACAAACTGGATCATTTATTTCAGTGAGACATTTACTAATGCAACACAATCACCAAATCTCAAACACCCAAGCCTATCACCAACATTAAACTTTCTCATCATTTCACTTAATTAAGGTTACAGGGAAGCTGAGTGACTGCTTATGAATAATGTACCATTAAAGCCCTTTATCATCACCAGGATTTAATAGTCATTTCCCAAAAAGATCTGTTTCCACTGTGCCTCTCGCCTCCCTGCCCCTTGCTCCCTACCACCCACACTGCTGAATGCAAGTAGGCATTCTCTAAAGCTCCCATCCACTCTCTCCAAAAAATACCTGCTCAGCAGCTCTGTGGTCAGCATTGTTCTAAGTACTGGGCATGGAACAGTGACTAACACAGACAAAACCCCCTGCCCTTAGGAAGTTTACCATTTTAAAGCAATTTCCAGTGGTGCTTTGACATAAAACCAGAAGCCTGATCTGCTCTCCCAAGAGTCGCTGATGCCTCCCTCCCGCTGTGACAAATTTTGCCAACTTTACTGCAGGGCTCACCATGCTTTGGAGGCAGATAACTACATTTTACATTTGTGTTCAAGATTAGGGACAGGTGAACACCAGAGAAAAAGCTCATTCCTAGGCCACGGAACGCTGCTCTGATATGGTTTAACTATTCAAGTCAGAGAGCTGCTATTTCCTTTTCTTTATGTCTGAACATCAAGCGTGGCCTTGTAATTATCACGCTCAGATAGGGAATTGCAATTCATCTCTGTACATTAAAGAATATCTAAAAAAGCATCAACTACCCAGAGATAGGTACTACGGGGCCCACTGAAGTCAGTGTAGGTGTTTTATTATGGCAGACCCCATCAGGGAGAGCCTCCTAAGAGCACCTCTTCCCCACTCCTCTTCCTGGCTTTCATTGTTACCCTGCTGAGAGCAACTCAGGCTGCTGTTCTTATCTCCCAGGCCTCTCAAATGCTATTTTAGCTTAAAGTACATGGGAGTTTAGCTTTTGTCCAAAGCCTAAAGAGCTCCTACACCAATGAAAAAAGAGAACACACAATTAACTCATTTTATTGATTTCCCAAGTTAAGTCCTGAGACTGACCAAATGGGATCAGATTGCAAAAGATTAAACTTCCATCTCACAGTCCATTTATAGCATTAAAATCTGTCTACCACCTGAGCTCTATTTCGTGGTCCTTTGCCTTTTCTCTTTACAGCACGCGGCACACCAGGTTCTTCCTGCATTTGGCCTTATGTCAGCCCTACGAAGTAAGGAGGGGCCCTGGGCAGGTGGTATCACCATTTTAGAGATGAGTAAACTGAGACACAGTATAAAAAGGAAAGGGGGCAGAATTTAGTTTTAAAAATATCATGTCATTTAATACTGAATTTATGCTATGTAAAATTTGGAGAATGCACAAAATGTCAAGTCACAGCCACCCAAAGAAAGAGAAAAGGAGCCCATGTCTGAACTATGGCCCAAGGCTTCAGCTAATGGACTCCTAGGGCCTTATGCTGATTCTCCAGTCTTTCTGATGGATCAGGCCTGCTGTCTCACACACTGACAGAGGGAGGAAGCAGTCTGGGCATCAGCAGGAAGGGGAGAGCGCTATGTTTTATAGATGGGCACTTGCAACTACAGAATGCACTTCCATAGGGGACTGTTTTCCCCAAAACCTTAGTGCTGGGCAGAAGGCATTACACTGTGTCAAAAAAATAACGTGTCCAGTAAGAATGAATGGCAACTGCTGTTATTTAGACCAAGAAATTGTCTTCTCATTGCAGCACATATTCCACGAGCACAAACCAGGGAGGCAGGCGGAGGAAGACAGAAGAGGAGCGTTCAAGAGGCAGATACTCCTCCACCCATGAAGCCCAGTGCAGCACGGGGCCACAGCTCAGCACTGGGAACAAACCTGCTGACCACTCCACTATGCCCCTCCCAGACCCAGAGGGGCTCAGGAGGTCAGTGCATGCCAGGCTCCGAAGGCCGCAGACTTGATGCCAAGTCCCTGCCCTGCCATTTCCTACCCATTTGACTTTGCATGAGTTGTGGGACCCCTGAGGCCCAGATTCCACATTTGTAAAAGAGGCATGAGTACATCGGAGTATTGCCCCCAGAGGGTGATCATGGAGATTAGCGAGTTTGTTTAAAGCAATTAGCATAAAGCCTAACACAGCGTGTGCTCTATACGTGTTAACTATTATTAATACTAAAGAAGGGGGAGGCTTTGGATGACTTAGACCTTCTCAAACTATCCGTGGTGAAGGACCATGTATTAAATTCCCAAACTATCAGACTGATGCTTTGGGAAAACAATAAAAATGAATCATTAGAAAAATCATGTGCTTGAATGTCACAGCACTGTCGAATTGCCTTACTTCTCAGGCACATTCCAAAGATGCACTAACTCTTCCAGGTCACCAAGTTATCACTTAGGAAGGCTCATCATGTGAAAGGTACCCAAATAATCCTCAAAGAGCCCAGAGGGGCAGCCAGGCTTCCAAAGGCAGCTGGCTTCTAATTAAGGGGTGACTGAGGCCTGGGGTGAATCAGATTTATGTAATAAAGTTATGTAACCCGTTCCTAATTCAGACATTTGTCCGAGCTGGGCAAGCATGTTCAAGCGTCAGCTGACTCCTTCAGAAGCCTCAACTCACACTGCCCTAGAGGGAACCTGGCAAAGAGCCGAAGGACCAGAGCAGAACTAAGAGCTCATCCTTCTACTTGAGGGGTCAGTGCCACTGCCTGTGGGAGCAAAAATGCAACAGGAATGGAATGTTGGGAGGTGCCGGGGAGACCAGCAATGTTGGCATTATGTCAACAGGTAGAGCGTGTGGTTGGACGGCTGTCTCCTCACTGAAGCCCATGCAGGGCTTTCCAAGGTCTTGTTTATCCATAGAACCCTCCTTTGGAGAAGACATGCATGGTTGCCTGCCTGCCCTCTTTCCTCATCCAGGAGGATCCTAGTCACTCCATATAGCTTTTCAAAAATCACAGATGCAGCAGAGAAAGACCTGGATAGCCAGAAGAGTTGAGTTCTACTCTAGACTCGACCACTAACTGGTGATTTGATCTTGGATAAATCACTTCCCTGCTCTGAGCCTCAGATTCCTCCCCAGTACAGAAGGGGAACAAAGCTGAAATCAAGTCAGGGCCTTTCTGACTCCATGACTTGCTGGCTTGCTCAGGTGCTCACCTCAGTCTGTACTCGCCCGTCACTTACACTCAACTCCATACCTGTACCTCTGTCCTCTGCTCCACCCCACCTGTTCTATTAGTGACAACAGCTCTCCACTGATCCTGATCCTCGAGGTGAGGTAAGAGCCTGAACTGCTTCTCTCTCTCATTGCATCTCAGCTACACTGCAAGGTAGTCTCTCCTCCACACTCGTCACAATACTCAGTGAGGAGTAGGCCCTTGGCTCATCTTCAAAAAATATCTGTGGAATTGAGTCTTAAGGCTAGACTCAATTAGCCTTACTTAAGGGAGGTTGACAGCTGTGTAACCTCTTCCCTTCAAAGAGAACTTCCATTCCCCATTTATCAAATATGTACTGAGCTCCTACCACGGCCAGGCCACGCCAGGCTCTAGAAAGACACTGGCAAAAAAAACGACTGTCCCTGTCCTCACAGAGCTGATGCTTTACTACTGAAGCTCATTAAGTCCACTTAGGATGGGAGGTCTAATCATTAGCATGGTTTTAAAATCTTACAGAATAACATTCTAGAACCACTAAATAGACTACTCCAATGCTTAAATCCTTGTTATCAGATATCTGCTCTTGTAACATGTTGGGGGATTTTTTTAGGAACAGTGAATAGATTTTCTGATGAGGACTCTGTGTGTGTATATAAAGGGGTGGTATTTGTGAGGTTTTGGGGGTTTTGTTTACCTTTTAAAGGTAGTGGTTAGCCGCTTCCCTTCCACTTTTGAAAAAAACAGGCTTGGAATGTTTCCAGCTACAACTAATCTTAGATGACAAGAGAAAGAAAGAATGCAACATCACTACTTCTTCCATCTCCTACTCAGTCCCTACCCAGCTTCCCAGTCACTCTAGGACTTAGACACTGAATTAAAATATAGTGATTTTCCTAATAAGTGTGCTAACGTTTTCCTAGACGATTCAAAACGGATCAAATTTAATTAAGAAAAACTGAAAGTCTAGGACAGAATCGTAAGGATGATCATGCCATACACCACTATGGTCATGAGAGACCAAAGTGCTCAGCCATAAGACATACAGCAATTGATATCACTCCAAAGACGTGGCTACTTTTCTTTCACTCTCAATTCCCCAGTTATGTGGAGAGATTCACCCCCATAACAGCCTTCTCCTTGCTGTACGGACGGAGCACCTCAGGTTCAGAGTGGCCTTTATAATTTATTTTCTAGTCAACAGCCATCATCTAGGTGCTCTACAATCAGTCTTTAGAAGTTCACTGTTACCAAAAGAATAAATGGGCAACAGGATGCTCGTCTCCCAAATCCAAAAGAGGCAAGTTTCGATATGAGCTAAGAAACAGTTTTGCTGATAAAGGGCATAGGCTTTATATCACTGACCCAAACTGGAATCTGTCATTTCTACAGCAAGAGACGGCTTCAGCTGTAACTCCAAAACAAGACCCGCAGCATTTACTGAGTTTGCTAATATGTAAAGTGCTCAATTAATATGGTGGGAAACAGAAAGGCAAACAAGCCAGTCCCTGACCTCAGCGGGCTTAACCCTGGCTCCAGTTAGAGCAGCCGTTTTCAAAGCGTGGTCCCGGGTTCTGCAGCATCAACTCCACCTGGGAGCTTCCTAGAAATGCATATTCTCAGGCCCCATCCTAGACCAGCTGAATCAAAGCTCAAGGGGTGGGACTTGGGAATTTGTGTAACAAGCCCTCCAGGTGATTCTGATACACACCAAAGTCTGAGAAACACTGAGGTACAAAAAACAGAGCACACAAAGCCAACAATACAGAGCATCAGCATCTGTCACGTTCTTTAGATATGAACACGTTTCATACATAAGCCACTCATACCCAACCTTTCTGGCAATAATACACCTGACTGCTTATAAACATTTATTAAGTGCTATTAAGTACCATCCAGCAATTGACATTTTGCTGAGGTAAGCTAACATTAGTCCTGTTCTCTTTAATAAGCAATCTCTGAATATTCACTTGTGTATTTGGTAACTTACGTCAAAAATTCCCTTTGCAGGGCCAGCCCCAGTGGGCTAGTGGTTAAGTTCAGTGCACTCTGCTTCAACGACCCAGATTCAGTTCCCAGGCGCGGACCTACACTACTCGTCTGTCAGTGGCCATGCTGTGGTGGTGGCCCACACACAAAAAGAGGAAGATTGGCAGCAGATGCTAGTCCAGGGCAAATCTTCCTCAGCAAAAAAAAAAAAAAAAAAAAAGTCCTTCATTTGTCAAGACATGATTGAATATATCCTTTGGTCCTGATTTGGGAGTAAAAAAAGGAACTTAGGTGAGGGTGATTGTGACCCAAGTCCTATAAAAAGCAAGGGACGGCAGTAAACTTCTACAAATAAATCTAGAGAGGAAACCTCAAACTCCCTTCGAAAATGGCCTGCCCATGAACCATAAGCTCTCTGGGCTTCTTCTTCAAGGCCCTTCCAGGAGGATCCAACCTCCCACATCTTTGCATAAAGCCAGTCTCCAAAGGCCTGGGACAGTACTTCCAGCTCCATTCAGAGATCAGGAACAGGTCTCCATGATCTCTAAGCACAGTACAAGAAACAGCGCCAGGAGACATTAGCTATACAATTTGAAAAATAACTGGACTACATAATTCTATACACCATACCATCGCCCCCTTTCTCTCTGAGAGTCTTGTTTTCTTCCCCTCTGGAACCAAAACCTATAATCTATAAAACAGAAGAAGTAGCAATACCTACTTGTTCCTTAAATGCTCTGAAAAGCCCAGAAAAAGGAAAAATAAGCTCATGAAGAAAACAGGGCCATTATTTTCCATCTGTAGACCCCGGCACCGCCCAGCAGAGCAGGAGGGATCCCAAAAACCCTCCCAGCTTCAGCTCATACATGGAAATGATTTTCCATTCCTCTTTCAAACCCCTCCCTGCCTCCGTTGCCTCGAGCCTGAGCCCACAGAACTTTCCAGCTTATATAATCTCCCCACCACATGGCACGCCATGCCTCGCATCCAAGGGGCTCACATCCAGTATTGTATAGTAACCATTTACTGTACAAAAGGCACAAAAACAAGAGCTGGGCCATCCCATCTCCTCCCCACAACTGTGCTTCCACACTGCTGGGTTTCACGTGGAGATGAAAGAAAAGGATACTGGATTCAAGTGGATGATAGCCATCCATTACCACAGGCTTAATGAAAGTGGCCTATTACCGCCTCAGCCTCCTACACTCAATGCAACAAGGAAATGTTTGTCAAGTGATTCCACGTGTATTAGTGAGATACAACCAACTTTTTTTTTTTTTAAACCTTGAGACCAGCTAGGATAACCACCTGTCCCAGTTTGTCCAGGACTTTCCCAATTCAGCACTGAAAGCTCTACGTCCTGGGAAATCTCCTCAGTTCCAGGCAAACCGGGACAGGTGACCATCCTCGAACCAGCAGCTCCTAGTCTGCTGCTACAGAAAAACAAATCTAGAGATAGGACCACATGTTTCCAATCTGAATCCCAATAAAAGTCTCAGGAAAGGATCGTCACAGCCTTTAGTAAACTAAACTAAGTGTCTCTTGGCGTGAGGAGCACTCTATTAAGAGCTGGGAGCCTCGACTAGTGGCTCATTC
The DNA here is from genome assembly GCF_057802395.1 of Ceratotherium simum simum. Classification (NCBI taxonomy): domain Eukaryota; kingdom Metazoa; phylum Chordata; class Mammalia; order Perissodactyla; family Rhinocerotidae; genus Ceratotherium; species Ceratotherium simum. The sequence goes on from NC_141913.1 coordinate 39,072,487, forward strand.
AAACACTGACGTTTGAGAATCTCCTGGAGGGCTAACCCCCAGAGGTTCTCATCTATAAGTGTGGCCTGAGACCCAAGTATTTGCATTTCTAACAAGCTCCCAGGTGCCACTGATGTTGCTAGTCACAGACCGCACCAGGAATAGTCACGGCCTAGGCTATAGCTCATCCATTAATTTGCTGACAAAGCTTGAGTCAACTATGGACCTTCCTGGGAAGCCACGGACTTCTCTGGCTTGTTTCTTCCCCTATAACTGTACATGATCCCTAAGCTCCCCTCAAATGCTAGGCTTTCAGAACAGTGTTTCTCTAATTTCAGCATGCAGAAGAATCACCTTGAAGACTTGTTAAAACAGATTCCTGGCTCCTCCCTACTTCTTCCGATTCAACAGGTCTGAGGTGGGCCCAGGAAGCTGGATTCTTACAAGCTCCCAGGTGATGCTGATTCTGCTGTGGGGACCACTTTGAGCAGCACTGGTCTCTAACATGAGGGACGCTGGACAGTATTTATACCAATTGTGAACGTAGAGCTGGGTAGCAATTATGCTACAGGCTTTTCACATCTTTCAGCTAAATTTTTTTTTTAATCTTCAACAAATTCTATTTTCTCTCCTCACTCATTACACCAACAGCTGCATTCCATCTCCCTAACCTTTTTGTCTGTGGATTCAGAGATTGCTGTCGCTGCAGATCAAGTAATCTCATGGGCTACAGAAGCTTTCTTTTCAACGGTCCACCCAGTTCGCATGACAGGGTCACAGAGAAACTCAGGCGGAAAGGACGGTCTCTTCACTCTGAAGCTGAGAAAGATTCAGGGATGCAGCAGCCTGCAAGAAGCCCCCGAGTGAGTGGAAAGACTGAGTTCTCTTGCCCTCCAGCTTAAGTACTTATACATGTCTCCCTCTCCGTCTAAGGGGGGAGGTATTAGAGGGAAAAAACCCACCAATATAAATCAACCCAAGTTGTTCAAGTCGGGCACTGAGCTCCACCACTCCTGATCTTCTTCAAGTACTTCTCCCAGGGCTTCTGGGAAAATTCTAAAAGAAAATAGGATTAGCTAGAGGGGATCTTGCCAACAAAGGAAAAAATCTTAGTTTGCTTTGGATACCTTCTAACAGGGACAAAGATGTTAAATGAGGTGGTTCACTAGACCCTGCCCCATAGTGGCCTATAAGGGGCAGGGCTGGGATGTGCAGCCTTCTCACAGCTCTGAAGCTCTGTTGGGTTCACCAAGAACAGAATTCGTTAAACTATCTCACTTCTAGCACACAGGGCATTCAAAAAGGTATCAAGCAAGAAACACCACTGTGTACTCCACAAACAGAATACTGTGTATACATTTGCTAAATTTCTTTAATATTTAAGCACGCCACTTCAGCTTTTATGATCTAGAAAGAAGGAACAAAGCAGTGCTTTTCATTTCAATTTGCTTTTGGGGACAGAGCAGAATATCTGAAATTGGTCAGGTTCCCAACCTTCACAGTCAGCATTGTTCTCCTGGAGGGAGCACTTCGAGCCTGAATGTGGGAGAGACTCAAGTGAGGTGTGAAGGCTAGGTCTGTTTGAGACAGGCCTCACACAGAGCCCACACCCCCGGGTTATATGGCCACCTACCCAGAAAGTCTTCCCTCAGCCAAGAAGCAAGAGTTTGTCTAGGTTTCTAGAATCTGTTTTCTGAAACACTTCCCTGACTTCTTGCAAGTGAAATTTGGAAGAAGATGGGGGCAGCAGGAGGGAAACACCTCTCTCTTCTCAGGGCAGCATCTGTCTGTTGCTGGCAGCCACAGAACCTTGTGTGAGGTCCCAATGGGCCATGTCCTAAGGAAGTACTCCTAGAAAGTGGAGCTGTCAAAGCAGCCAGGAGCATTGTTCTATCCCTCCTCACCGCTAGTGATCTGTCAGCATCCCTGGGTCCAGCCCTGGCCCTCTTCTAAGCAAGCTGCTCAACCTTAGGCAGGGCACTTCACATCTGAGCTTCATTTCTTCCTATGTGAAAAGGAGATAAGCCCTGCTTGGCCTGGGGTTGGAGGATGCTTTGTGCCAGGGTAAGGGGCTGCCTCTGCTTTTGGGGGAGTCCACCCTGCTAGTTTACACCTCGAGGTCGGGCCACTCCCAGAACAGTAGTTGATGAGCACTGCTACTTCCTGGTAGCTGGTAGCTGGTGAAAACTTACCCACGCCCTGCTTAGAAGTCAAATGTTCCAGGAGCTTCTAGGCCAGACTCAGCAACTGAGGATCGCTCTGTCCGTCCACCTCCAACCTGCCCTCCAGCCCCAAAGCCAGCCAGTCCACCAACTTGCTGGCAATTTAGTTGCACTTTCTCTCCTCTGGGGCTCTGCATACGCCACTCCCCATACCTAAAATTCTTTCCCTTCTCCCCCCAGCTTTGCAAATTCCTCTAGGCCTAGTTTGGGTCCCTTCTCTGCAAAGCCTTCCTGTTCTCAGTTCTTTCTCTTCAAGTGCCTTCATGAAGCCTTCTCTGAACTGCCTAGTATCACTGTAAGGCCCCACTGTGCACCCCTAGTGTATCTACATGGTCTTTATTCTACAGTTTGCATATCTGTCCCCCTTCTAGATTTATAAGCATCTTGAGGCCTCAATTATTTCTTTATCCCCAATGTCAACTACCAAAGTGGCTTAACAAACACTGTTAGAATAGATGAACTGATATCGCTATAAAGTAAGATAATTGAGTTATAGTATCAATGACATTTTTAAGTAGATTTCCAATGCTGGTGTAGCTCACACTAAACAAACTTAATACGTGAAAATCAGATTTTCCTAAAAGGTACATCTGGAGAGTTATGTACAACAGGATTCACCAGAGGACTCTTTTTTAAATATCAGGTTCCCATGCATTTAAAATAGGATTTAGTCTGATATTTATTTTTTCAGGCACTTGCACTCAATTTAGTTCAGGAAACATTTACTGAGAACCAACTACCACCTAATGGAAGGTGGTCTTCAGGACTCACTGTAGTTTGGGCTTGCCCTGTGTGCTTCCTCAACCTCGCCATTCAAGGCAATTACTAAGTCTCTACTTAACGGAGTCACTGACCGTGCAGCCCCACAGACAAGCAGGCATCTCTTCAGGAGCCACCAGCACAGGGATGCCCCAGCAGCCAAGGCCCTGACTTACTGATGTATCAGCAGACACCTCCGACTCCCAGGACCCCAAACAAGCACCAGCCGCAGGCCTCCTTCATTGCAATCGTAAAGGCGTTGCTTTTGACTAAAATATTTGAAATGGACATCATCTTTAGTTTCCTTTTCCCTACTTCCAAGATTCAAATTCCCCATGGAAAGCACAAGAGCTCTTTGGAGCTTTTAGAGACAGATGGGCAGCCCTGAATTGAACTGCAAAGCTGGTACTTAGCAGCTATGCAACCTTAAGCTCATAACTGAGCCCCTCTAGGTCTCGTTTCCTCATGTGAAAAGTAGGGTGGTTTGAGAACCAAACACTATGTACAGAAAGCACTAGAATACTGGGCACAGAGGAAGCATTCACTCAATGACAATTTTCATCAAATCACCTTTCTCCTGATCACACAAAATTCACTTTAAAAGTAACTTTTTCCAAGTTACTAAGAGAAATAAAAAGTGGTTCTTCCTTGGTGTTACTTATTTTAAAAACCAAGCCCCTAAAGTGTAAATCAAATCCACAATAAGATACCACTTCACATCCACAATGATGGCTAGAATCAAAAAAATAGAAGATAACAGGTGTTGGTGAGGATGTGGAGAAACCAAAACCTTCCTATTGCTGACTCAAATGTAAAATGATGCAGCTGCCATGGAAAATGGTTGGTGTTGCCTGAAAAAGTCGAACACAGAAACACCCTATGATCCAGCAATTCCACTCCTAGGTATATACCCAAAAGAATTAAAAACAGGTACCCAAATACTTTTCCATGAATGTTTACAGCCGCACTATTCACAATAGCCAAAATGGTGGAAACAACCCAAATGCCTATCAGCTGAGGAATGGATAAACAAAATGTGGTAGATACATATAATGGACTATTATTCAGCCATAAAAAGAAATCAAGTTTTGGGCCGGCCCCGTGGCTTAGCGGTTAAGTGCGCGCCCTCTGCTGCTGGCGGCCCGGGTTCAGATCCCGGGCACGCACTGACGCACCGCTTGTCTGGCTGTGCTGGGGCCGCGTCCCACATACGCAACTAGAAGGATGTGCAGCTATGACATGCAACTACCTACTGGGGCTTTGGGGGAAAAATAAATAAATAAAATTAAAAAAAGAAATCAAGTTCTGATAGATGCTACAATGCAGATGAACCTTGGAAATACTACGCTTTGGACACAAAAGGTCATATATTATGATTCCATTTATATAGAATACCAAGAATAGGCAAATCCATAGAGAAGGCAAGCAGATTAGCGGTTTCCAGGGCTAGCAGAAGGGAGTAGTGGGTACAGGATATCCTTTGGAGGTGATGGAAACATTTTGGAACCAAAGTTGGTCATTGCACAACATTGTCAATGTTCTGAATGCCACTGAAATGTTACACATTAAAATGGTCAACTATGTGTTATGTGCATTTCACCTCAATAAATTTTTTAAAAGCTCTCCATGAGGATAAAAATTTTCCATTTTCAAAAAGTAGGACACAAATGTGTTACTGTTCAGTCATTCTCAACACCTACTGGAAGCCTGCTGTGTGCCAGGTATTGGGCTCAATATGAGTATCTTATCGCCTAGTGGATCATTTGTATCATCAAGTAGGGTTTGTTTGTGTATACATACAACACACACACACAGACATATGCCATCCACAGAACATAATGTGGTTTTCTCCCAAAGCTCAGTCATTAGAGTGACTGCTAATAAGCCCATGGACTGTGTATATATAAACAAGACCACTTCCATCATAGCATGTTACTGTGCTTTTGCTCTTAGTAAATCTGCTTGCATTACCATCTAAGAATTCAGCAAAACTACAGATTTCACAGTAAAACCATGAGATTCTCTTTTAAGAGTTTTCCAACAAATGGCACTAAAACATTTTCATCAAAATGTGGCTTCTTTAGTTGACTAGACACTCATTCCCAAAGGGCAGATTGGTACATCTTATCCCAAGCACCATGGTCCCGTCATAGGCCCTGAAGTCATGGGATAGTGGCATTTCCATTATGGAAGTCATCACTATGCTATTTCTTTTGTTTTATAAAAGGCTTAGGGAAAGTGTGAATGGTTTTTCTACCTCACCTCTGTTTTCAAGTGAACATTAAAGAACAAAAAAAATTCTTCAAAGACTAGGAATACTATGGAACCAGAAGGGAAGACATATGTTATGTACTGCGGAGACTTCCTGTGCAAATCTCCAATCTAGAAAATGCATAAACCTATGAGCAAAGTGTCAAACCTTTACCAAGGTGTCCTTCCCACCATTAACTCCACATCCCTGTTTGCTTTTGGCACATCTCTCCTACTGCTTGATGATTTTGAATGGTACATGCTATTTTTTTAAGGTAAACCAGTTGAAAATATTTCAAGAATGTTATACTACCCTTCTTAATAAACTGCAGGCATCCAAATAAGAATGGAGAAGCCCTACTTTAATTTCCCCAGACTGAGTGAGGACAGAGGCAAGGCTACCAAGATCAATAAAGAGATGGCAGCACTGAAACCCAGACTCAAATCAGGGACCGGATATGAGTAGCTGGAATAGGAGCTTTCGGAAACCAAGTCTCCCAAGCCCCAACTCCGGCTGCTGCTCCCAGACCACTGCTCTGAGGTTGCAGGAGCCTGTCAAAATGTGTCCCTTCTGAACGCTTCCCTGTAGGAACAGGCACCAGGGACGCCTGGCCATTCGGACAGGGTTAGAGAAGGGCACAAAAGCACTTTCACAGCTCTCCTTTCTCAAAGGGTACTATGCCATACACCTTTCTAGACAGTAAACTGAAAAGAAATTGTCTGAATTAAGGAATCCATCGAGATAAGTGAAGACACCTAGAGTTTTTCGTTTTTTGTTTTAGCAAATATTTACATGCAGTACTTACTATGTGCCAGGAACTGTTTTTAAGAGCTTTATAAATTACTAGGTCATTTAATCTTATAAACAAGCCTGTGATTATTCAGCACCTAGGTATATACCCAAAAGAATTGAAAGCAGGGATTCCAACAGATAGTTGTACACCAATGCTCATAGCAGCAGTATTCACAGTAGCCAAAAGGTGGAAACAATCTAAATGTCCATTGACAAATGAATGGATACAGAGCAAGTGGTATATACATACAATGGAAAATTATTCAAACTTAAAAAGGAAATTTTGACACATTCTACAATATGGATGAACCTTGAAAACATTATACTAAATGAAACAAAGCCAGACACAAAATGATAAATATCATGTATTTCACTTATATGAGGGAACTAGAATAGGCAAATTCGTAGAAAAGGCAGAATGGTGGTTGCCAGGGTTAAGGGGAAAGGGGGATGGGGAGTTACTGTTTAATGGGTACAGGGTTTCAGTTTGGGAAGATGAAAAAGTTCTGGAGATGGATGGTGGTGATGCTTGCACAACAATATGAATGTACTTAGTTCTACTGAACCATACACTGAAAAATGGTTAAAATGTGGTTAAGATGGTAAATTTTGTTAGTGTCTTTTACCACAGTAAAAACAAAAAAACAACTCTACTAGGTAGGTCCATTACTGTAATGCTCAGAGTCCACCCAGCAGCCTCTGCCCCTGTCCCGACACAGCCTGCACGCCACTGGGGAGACAGACACCAATGATAGTTTAACTACAACTGAGGCACAGGCCACAAGGTGAGGAACCGAGTGAAGAGGGCAAATCACAGGGGAACTAAAGGGGAGGCAATCAGGGAAGCAGCAGAATTCCAAGTTGTCTGAAACGCGTGTAGCGAATCCAACATGTCGCTCTGGTGAGCAAAGGCGTTGACAAGTCAAGAGCTGCTGCACACATTCCTGCTCTCAACTCGTGTGTGGTCCAGGCCTGGCAAGCTCCCCAACAGAGAGCAGTCATGCATTCATCATCTCCAGGACCTGCTCAAATGAGTCTCAATTGCAGCACTCGAAGCGTCCAATGCCCCTCCACGCAACCTCACGGCACGCCACAGTGGGTAGGAGTGTGCACTGGGGAACCAGACTTCCTGGGTTGGAATCCCAGCCCCACTATACTCTCTGGCTTTGTAACCTTGAGTGAGTTATTACATCTCTCTGGACTTCAGTTGCAAAATGGGAAAATATATACTTTACGGGGCTATGAAATTGAGTTGCCATGTGAAAAGTGTCTTAAGAACAGTGCTTGCCATATGAAAAGATAGTTAGCTATTATTATCATTATCACCTTATTCCAGTCTCACAAGACCCAAGGGGCAGGAGGACAGGACCAACTGTCTCCATTTAACAGACAGGAAATGGGGCAAAGAGCGCAAGTCGCTTGGGATTGTGCAGCTGGTTCGACGACTCTGCTCTCCCCACCTACAACAATCCAAAAGCATTTGAGGATAATTTCAAGCATTTCAACAACATGTGAGCACCTACTACACACCAAATACTGGCTACCCCTTCTTCCGCTGCCTGTAGGAAGGAAGATCTCAGGTTCTCCAAACCTATCACCTTGGTCTGTAACCCGAAGAGCCAAGTTCAGAATCCTTCAATTCATCCATGGGGAAACTGAGCTAAGATAATAAGCTTTTATTGAGCATCTGCCATAGATCCAGCATGCTACCCCATGCGGGAAACAAAAGCAGTAGAACTTATGGTATCTGTCCTTCAAACCTGGTGGAGGAGGCAAGAAGTACTCAGCAAAAATAGTTAGAGAATAGAAGGGTGGGTGCCACTAAATGCTGAGCTCTGATGGAGCCAACAAGAGGAAGAGGAATCCAGCTAGGTTGAGTCAAGTGTCAGATGATGCAGTCAGGAAAAATGTTGTGGAGTAGGTGGGATTTAAATGGGGCTTTAAGGATTGCTACCTGTGATAATTAATTTTATGTGTTAACTTGACTAGGCCATGTAGTGCCCAGATATTTGGTCAAACATTATTCTGGTGTGTTTGTGAGGGTGTTTCTGGATGAGATTAACATTTGAATTGGTAGACTGAGTAAAGCAGATTGCTCTCCCTAATGTGGGTGGGTCTCATCCAATTAGTTGAAGGCCTGAATAGAACCAAAAGGACAAGTAAGAGAATTTCTTCTGCTTGACTGCCTTTGGGCTGGGACATCTGTTTTTCCACACCCTCAGACTCAGATTGAAACGTCACCTCTTCCCGGGTCTCAAGTCTGCTGGCTTTTGAACTGGAACTTACACCACTGGCTCTCCCAGTTCTTAGGCCTTTGTACTCAGACTGGAACTACCCATCAGCTCTCCTGGGTCTCCAGCTTGCAGACAGCAGATTGTGGGACTGCTCAGCCTCCATCATCACCTGAGCTAATTCCATACATACACACACACACCCCCTATTGGTTCCATTTCTCTGGAGATCCCAGACTAACGCACTACCATTGGCTTGGCAAAGCAGGAGGGAGAAGCAAGTTCCCAGAAGTCTAAGAAACAGAATGAAAAGAGGCAAGAAGGTGGGAGCAAAAGAATGACTAAGGAAGGCCATGAGAAAGTAGCTCTGAAGGGGGAAAGAGGACACACAGAGGAATGAGGATTGTGAGGGAGACCAGGTAACACCATCCATTCTGGTGGATTCTGAATGTGACCCTCCCTGCAGGCAGACAGACAGGATGACTGAGATCTTGTGAATCACACAAATGCATAATTTTAGAAGGAATCTTCCCTGGAGAAGAGTAGAAAAGGCTGGACAAGGTGGCCACTACTTGTCCAGGTAGGAGGATACGTGTGTGTGTGTGATGGCAGTGCAGAGGCAGAGAGAGGAAATCTCTCTCCTTTGAGAGCAGAAGACTCTCACGCTCCCTTTGACTCCATCAGCAACTCAGGGGGCAGTTCAACACCCCACCCAGGTAAAAAGGCCCAACAGCCCAGAGAGAAGGCCACCTGCCAGTGCCTAAGAACCTGAGCTCGGTTAACACTTCCTAAGTCCCTCACTAATCCCTCTGGGCCTCAGTTTCCCAATCTGTGGAATGAAGAACCATGCTGTTTATTTACCTCAGAAGAATTACGAGGATAAAATGTGCAACGTGAAAGAACATTAGAGGAGGAAGAGGCCCAGTGAGAAGGCAGGCAGCAGTGGAAACTGCCCCAGTGTGAAGCCTCAAAGCACTGAATCAGCCCGCAGTCCACTGGAAGAGCAGGCTTCTTACTGACCAACCTGCAGAGGATCGCCTCCACAGAACACATCTGGAGCCTAGTTAAAGTCACAGCAAAACAACTTGCTAAATCTCAGCAATGAATCACTACCGAACACCCTTTCCTTCCACACCGACACCAGGGATGTCATAGCCAGTTCAGGTATAAGATTAGGTGGCAAGGAATACTCAGCGCAGTTTAAGGAAATGCCTAGGTCTTGCCCCATGGTGGCAGAGGTGGGGGCAGATGAAGGGGGATGGGAGGCTTACCCAGAAGTTGGAAAAGACAAGGACCTCCAAAAAAGCAATTCCTGTAATTGGTTCTTGAAACCCCATAGTTACAAACCCATAGACTGTGGCAAACACCATCCATAACAGCACGCTCAACTGCAGACCCAGGGCATCCCCTTCCGCTCTGGGACCTCTGCCATGGGCAAGGTTCTGCCCTACATTAAGTCTTGGTCATGCACAACCACTGTAACAAAGACACCATAAACGCTCCATGCCAGAACATGAAAAGGAATAGGAAATATCAAACTCCAATAAGGCAGAAAACTCAAGTAACTGGAGCTATTATCCTCCACTCGACTTTAGGGAAAGCACACAAATGATCCACGAGCAGGTTAACACTGGAGATGTAATAATAGCTACACTCACCGAGAGCTCACCGTGTGTCCGGTCCTGTTTCCTAGTGCCTTTCACATATAACTCCTTTAATCCTCACAGCCCTGTGAGATAGCATCCCCATTTCGCAGATGAGGAAACTGAAGCATGAAGAGGTGAAGTTGCCCAGCATCACTAGTAAGTAGCAGAGCTGGTACTGAAACCCAGGCAGGAGTCAGGCTCCCATATCTGTGCCCTTTTCAGAGTGCCACAGCACAGCCCAATATTCTCTACCTTCTGTCTCTAAAGGGCAATAATGGGGCTAAGAGTACAACAAAAAAGGTCAACCAAAAAGGTCAGAAGAGTGACTTTTCTGAATTTTCTAAAAGGAACATGATGTGCTTCTTTCAACACAAAAACAAAAACCAAACCTAACCAATTTTTTTCAACGACCCCTACCCTCCTTCAAACCCCTCTTGGGCAGCCCCCAGGAGACCAGCAGCACAGAGCTCTCCAGCCCACCTGGACACTCAGCATGTCCAGAGCAGCCTGCACTGAACTAGCTCCTCAAAAACAGAAACGCCAATGCAACCACAGCAAGGCTGAGTGCCAGGCAGGCTGCCAAGAGGCTGGGCTAGGATCAGCTGTCACCTACCTAGTGATCCGATTAAGAAGTGTTGGTTAACGCTGGGAGTACAATTAAAAATACATCAGCCCCATCTAAAAAAAAAAAAAACTCTCCTGTGACTTTTCCAAGAACTTATTCAACGAGGCAAAAAGCTCTGCTAGTTCACGATTAGCCAGCAGAAGGCACTTGGATGTGTAATTAAGTCTTTTCGGATGAGGGATAAACTCCCTAGCTGCCCTGTAGACTTTGATGGATGGGAGTCAACAGAGATGGCTTCTGCCTGAAAACAGCCTTAGTGCTTCCAGAGGGGGGTTTGGACAACCTCCATAGCTTCTGGAAGTTACCCTGATAAGTGTACATACACAGTTCATTTTTGGTGGCTACTACAGAAGGTCTTACTGAGCATTGGCAAAGGCTCCTTCAGAAAGAGACAAGAAGAATGAGAACCAGCACTGTCTACCCAACGGGTAGGCACTGATACAGGAATCAGGAAATAAAAAGTACCCTCAGTGGATTTATTTTTTAATCCTCAACACCTAGAAGAGCTCATCTCTCCCAGGGAAGCACACAGGGTGTGTCATCACTCCCACCCCACTGGTGAAAAAGCCAGCTAGAAGAGTGGTACAGATGAACCAACAAAATCACCTATACAGGATGCCACCAGCCCTTCCCTGGACATTCTTTACCTGCACAAGGATGCAAAAGGCTGATTTTATCAAGTTCTGTGATATGCTTTGCCAATATAAAACGTCTCAGGAATCTTGAATGAATTCATCTCCATGAGGGTTGAATGCAGCTCCCCTTGGGCTTTAGAACCCTAACTAGGTTCCTCTGCACATCCCTCTGTCCCAGTCCACCTGCTTCTGGTGGACTCTGCAGCCCTCCCTCTCTGCTGCTTTGGAACTCTGGGCACCATTTATCCCAAGCTGAGCAGTTACATGGAAGGAAAACACTCGCCTGGCAATCAGAAGCACTAGGCTCTGGCCCCAGGCCTATCATGTTCCAGCTGTGGAGTGTGGGGCAAATCTCTTCCTCCAACCCTCAAATCTTACAACACGATGAGAACCATGTTTTGCTCAGGTCACAGGGCTTTTTGAAAGAATCAAATGAGATGATGTATGTCACGGTGCTTTAAAAACAAAGCCTTATGCTGGCCAATATTAGTCATTAATTGCATTGACTCATAGAATGGAATGCATCGAAACTTAGAACTGAAAGGGAGTCCTAATGCTAAAAACCACTTAATAAATAAAACTCAGGCTGCAGGAGAGACTCCGACCGTCACACTTAACGAAATCCAGTTCTCATCTTTTTTTTTTTTTTTTTTTTTTTTAAAGATTTTATTTATTCATTTTTTCCCCCCAAAGCCCCAGTAGATAGTTGTATGTCGTAGGTTCACATCCTTCTAGTTGCTGTACGCGGGACTCGGCCTCGGGTTGGACGGAGATGTGGTGCCTCGGGGCGCGCCCGGGATCCGAACCCGGGCTGCCAGCATCAGAGCGCGCGCACTTAACCGCTAAGCCCCGGAGCCGGCTCCCAGTTCTCATCTTAAATAGCAGAGGAAGAAATTAGCTGCACCTGTTTAGGGCCAACCTTTACAGGGGGTTATAAGGGAGTTTTAGGTACCATCCCTCTAAAAATGATTCCCCCCTTCACCAGCAGACTCTGGGTGATGTCTAAAATGCTACTGCTGACATCCAACATTCTGGGTAAAGAACTGATCCTGTGCCCTCCTGGGTAAAAGACATGCTAAGAGTGTGTTATCCCCAATGCCAAGGATCAGAGGTGAAAATCAGGCCTTTCACACTTTTCTGTGACACACACTAAAGACAGAAAAAGCATACAATGTTGTATTTCTATAAAAAGTTTACTTAAAATTATAACAAAACAAAGATTACTTTTCATGATCCCTAACAAGATCCAAATATTCCTTAAATCATTGTTACATGAAGGCATGGTCAACCAATTTATACGCTGATATTAACTAACTAATGAGGTCATTTTCTAAGATGTGCAGCTACTCAGCCTGGGGAATGGTGTCCTACCTACCACACTGCCCCACAGAAAATCACCAGAGCATAATTACAAGGCAGCTGGAATGCACAGGATTATTCCCAGGTTCATCCCCTCCCAACCTCCCATTGGCCCCACCCCACCTTTGGTCATCCCGACTTGGTTTACTTGTTCCTCTAGCCTGAGATGCACTGATGCCTCCTCCCTCCAGTGTCCCCAGAGGAGCCTGAGCATTTCCTTGAGTCCTCACTTTCCCTGACTCCAAGTGACGGAACAGAAACAAGAATTCAGGATAAGAATGTAGGACCACAATAAAGATGGAAGGAGACGGCACTGGTCCACGACTCAGCCTGATTCCAGTCTCAGCTCCACCATCAACCAGCTCTGTGACCTTGGGCAAGTCACTTCTCCTCCTCCAGCTACACTGCCCTCAATCTGTAAAATAAGGTTCTTTCTAGCTCCAACATTACCGAATTATAAGTCATTATTTGAAATTTTCACTCATCTTGTAAGTTTCTTTCCAGGTTCCTCTTAACATGCATAATTACAAATAATGTTTCCAGAGACAACAATATCTTTACTCCATGTGTTTTTTCATGAACTCCCACAAGGGGAAAGTGCTTCTAAGAATCAGTAGCAGGTCAGCCCTCAGTGTGGGTCACTGCAAGGGCTGCTGCCAGCTCAAGAAATCTCGATGAATCCCTCTCAGACAGCATCCTCCATTATTCCTCAGTTCCCAGGGCCCCGTGGTGGAGCTCATGATGTGCACAGATGCCATGGATACACAGCATCACACGAGAGCCCACCCAAAACAGTACTTCTAGGTCTTCTGTTTTCCATCTCCCATACTCGTTTTCATTGCCAATTCCTACTTTCCTCTTGGCCGAGAACATCTGAACTGCTGGAGGTAGCTCTGCTCTGAAAACTCAAGTAGGATAATGGATAATTCTGCCACTCCTCTACTAGACTTCAGGGTAAATGAACTCCACAGACATTTCAGGAGGCACTTCCCCGCTTCGAGGCAGCAGGTGAAATTACTCTCATACTCCCCACCTCACATGATCCCAAACCCCACATGCCATGAGCTGCAAGTCCAAGCCCTGAACCCCTAGCCTGATGAGGGAGCAGCGAGTCTTCACCCTGTGCCTTCAGGTCAACTTTTATTCACTGCTCGGTAATAACAGCACTTACTTGTCACTAGCTGCCTGACATAGTCATCTGATCCCCCCATCTAAACTGTAAGCTTGAGAGCCAAGACCTTTTTACTCATGCAGTGCTGGGCAAGGACTGGAGTTCCATTCTGGAGGCCTAACTGGGTCTCGGCTTAATCAAGTCCCCAGTGACTCCTCCACCTGGCTCCTTCTGCCCCTCCCCACTTCCTACCCTGTAGCCTCGTGAATGATCCTAATGGAGAAAGGAAAAGACACTTGCTTTCCTCCTTGGTATCAACCTAAGGTAGAGAGCCCCAGTGTCCTTCTACCCTCACATCCTGGTTCCTACCACTGCCTATGACAAGAATAACAGTTTCATATGTGACTATTTACAACTGATTACTAAGTCCCAGAGTGAGATGGACAAGATCGAACACAACTTCCTTGGAGCAGTGCTTGAACTGTTTTCCTCCAGGGACAGGCGAATGCCAGTTGAGGTTCATTCTCACGGGCACGTGCAGAGATGGAGCGATTCCCAGCTACTGGGTGTAGCACTATCTCATCCACTCCCTCTCAAGAGAGCATACGAAAATGCATGTGAGTGTTATGTTAAAGGGATGACATTGAATCTAAGATATGCTTACACATGCAGCAAAAAAAAAAAAAAAAAAAACCACACACACAAAACACAAATTTTGCTCTGTTAACTATAACTGAGAAGAAGTTACCTAAGAGATTCCTTATAACTAATCACAATACAGTCATTTGTAGCTTAACAACAGCGATACATTCTAAGAAATGTGTTGTTAGGCAATTTTGTCATTGTGTGAACATCATGGAGTGTACTTACACAAACCCAGATGGTATAGCCTTACTATACACCTAGGCTGTATGGTACTAATCTTATGGGACCACCATCACATATGCAGTCCATCATTGACTAAAACGTCATAATGCAGCACATGACTGTATGTTAATGTTGAAAAGCAGTATTTTCTAGCTCCAACACTCCATGGATGAACTCCTTGCCTAGCATTTCCAGGCTTTAGCTAAAAAAGAGACATTTCATTTCATTCAAGCACAATTTGTACCATGAATCCTTGAACATATCAGTAGGACTATAAGACAAGCAGCCAAATCCCTACCAGAAATGGTCTCAAATCACATCTAAAATCAATCAATGGAAAAGTAACAGGTGCTGAGCCCCCTGCCCACATGCCACCCCCTATAAGCGCCCACCTAACAAGCCTCCTTTCTGACACTGGCCCCAAGCACCTACATGCTGCCATTGCACTGAGCACAGTGCTTTGCACTCCTCAGAGCAAAATCATCATCATAATTACTATTATTCTTTGATAGCAAGGTAGGCTGAGTGGTGCTTTAAAAGCATTTGTAGCTCGAAAACCTATGGGGCAACCAGCAGTTTGAAAGCATTTAGCTCGATACTGAGATCAGTGCAAAAGCCTGTCACTGTGACAGGAGGTGATAATGTGACATTTCACAAGTTTCAAAACAGCGGGGGAAAACCACCTCCCCCCTATTATTTGGAGCAATGCTGGACTTCCAAACATACTCTCTGCATGAACTGTGAATCACTCTAATTATTCAGCAGTCTGAACACCACACCAACCACAGTCCACAATCAGATCTGTGCTGAACTTTTTGTGAAGAGAACACTTCTAGCTTTTGTACCTCCTGTCTTCCCCATCAGCACCATTTTCCCCAACAAATAATAATTTGCAGAATTCTTTATTGAAAGGGGCTCCTGCTTCCACAGTGGGCACTCACAAAACATACATTTCCTGTTTTCTCCCTTCCCAACCATGCCAATACCTCCTCTCTCCACTTTAACAACAAAATCAAGGACTGAATGTTATCCCACAAAGTTAAGGACAAAAAATTATCCCCAAACCACCATCTGCTCTCTGCTTTAAAACAGTGTCTGCTGCAGTCCTTCAAGGATCCTCCAGAAATTTAAGGACAATGAACATCAGAACGTGCTGGGGGGAGCAGAGCGTAGTGGTTATGTATTGAGGTTCAAATCCCAGTTCTGCTGCTTCCTAGCTGTGTGACCTTACTCAAGTTACTAAATCTCTCTGGCCTCAGTTCTCTCTTATGTAAAATACATATAAGGGAAACGTCCCTCCTTCCACAGTAGTGAGGATTAAATATGAGGTTAATATATATGTCAGGTACTGTGATATTGAGATATGATTCACATCACAATGGTTCCATGTAAATTAACAATGCTAATAATTAACAACAGTAACTCTTCCTAGGACTAACAAGCCGGGCCAATAGCAGTCTGCCAGAGGCTGGGGAAGAAAATGAGCATTAACGCTCATTTCACTGCACCCAGTAGGACACTTCTCTCTGCCAAGCCCCCGTTCTTCTCTACCATCTCTCTTCTTGGGACTAGGGCTGCCTGCTCAGAATTTGTCCAGTAACAGATTATGGTGGTTGTCATTGAGCAAATAAGAGGAAAGAGGCATGTGTTTAAGCTCCAATGTTGAAAAACAGTTAAGTAGGGGCGTGAAACTCAGGAACTTTAAGTACGTCAGCTGTAACTTGAAAGGCAAGTAAATTCTGTACATTAACATTTTTTAATCCCTTAAAATCATTCACATTTCTTTCCTCCACCTCTTTCTCACAGCACCCTGCTTACATACACACCCACAAGTTCAACCACTCAGAGGTATTAAAATTCTTAACCTAAATCAATGGTGAGGGAGTCTACATTATTTATAAATAGGTAGACCCACTGTTCACAGTTATTTTCTGATAAGCCTTCAAGACAACTCTCCAAGACCAGTCTACACTGCTGAAGACAGAATTAATCCAGGATCTGATGGCTTCCTTCCCGTAAAAGCAAAAATATCAGCAAGGAGGAGCGAGTCTCAAGTCATTCCTTATTCATGCCCCCTTGAAAGCACTTCAACATGGACCACCACATCCCAGGTGAAAAGAGAGTTATCAAACCAGACAGAAGCCTGCCTTCCTACTTTATTCTCTATTTTCTCTATTTGCGGCTCTCCTCAATTGGAAAAGGTAAAAATAAGTACAAAAAAATAAGCACAAAGAAGATACTACAGGCCAAGATCAGAGAGGAGTTCATGAGAATGCTTACTGCTTTAAGTGAGACCAATGTTTGACTCTTAATTCTGTCCCAAGTATTGAAAGAATCTGCAGTAGAACCATAGTCATCACCTTCAGATATCTTTGAGGAACAACTGAAAAGAATGTGCGTCAGAAACCTATCTACACTAACCCATTGTGAACTTCTGAAGGGAGAGCAAACCCCTGCCCATGGTCTGTGAGTTTCATCATTTGCCTTCTTAGAAATTTAAATACTTGCCTATCAGATATTAGAGAGAAGATTCTTTTAATGAAAAATGAAACTTCAAAGACCAAGAGGACTTCTGAGATCCTAAGTCTACAACTCAATGATGATTAAAAGTCACTGCCCCCCTCCACCCCCCACGCCAGGCCTGCCCCACTCCAGAGGTATCTGCAGTGTCCGCACAAGGCCAGGAGCCCCTCAAAGCTGGAGGGACACCAACCTGCTACAGTCATACCTGGTGTAAACCTGGAACAGTTACTCAAAAAGATGGAGAAAGTGTGCAGCTTCAATAAATCCTGCTACCACTGCATTTAAGCACATTTCCCAAGCTTCAAGTACTTTTTAAATAATCATTTCTCCCTCTATTTTCTACTACCTACAGCCACATAAAAGAATCCGTTTGGGGGATTACAACAATTTCCTCTGAACACTGCCCTGGGAATGACAGTCCCAGGAGTGTTTGATTGGCAGCAGGGGAAGGAGAGCGGCATCCTGAAGCACTGCTTAGAAAGGCAGACAAAGAAGGGAAAGGAGAATGAGTGGTGGAAAGAGGTAGACGAGACTCATGATGTTCACATGCTGTGGACCTTGGAAACATGACCTAGAAGGCAGAGGCAGGTGCAAACACAACTGTAGAAACTGCCAAGGAATGGACGACAACTTGCTCTGCTCCTGAGAACCGAGAATCTATGAAGAAAAGCTGTGTGATGAACACATAAGTCACTCCGCCCCTCCCCAGCACCTCCCTGGTGTGTTATACTCCAGCTTCAAAATCTTAAACGGTTTCCAAAACACTGGAAGCAGCCTGACATTTTACCAGTGGGGGTGGGTAAATGTATACAGCACAGCCATACAGGAGTATACCACAGAGCCATGGTCCTCACCTGTGGTCCTTGTCAGAATCACCTGAGGAATGTGGTCAAAAGGCAAAGGCCCAGGCCCTGTCCGAACTCAAGGAGGCTGGGCCCCTGTGTTCTCTATTAGCTCTCCAGGTGACTCTGTACACGTGTAAGTTTGAGAACTACTGCCACACAGCCATAAAAACAAATTCTCTAAACAACAAAAGGGAACAATCTTCAAGATATGTTATTAAAGTAGCAAGTGCAGAACAGTGTGTGCAGCACGCTGCCATATGTACAAGAAAAGATGGGGGAATAAAAATAAAGGGGGAGGAGTGACACCAGCAAGACCAGTGAATAAGACGTCATCCCCTCATAACCCAGCCCCCTCCCCCAAACAACAATTTGGTATCCATCCATCCAGACAAGTGCCTTTTGGAGAGTCTTGGGATCCAGCACCATTTGCCAAGCAACATAGGAGGAGTCTCACCCACTCGTGCACCCCATGCAGGGAACAGGCTTACAGACCTCGGTCCCAGCTGTGGACCCTGAAGCACCCATGAACTGGCTCCAGCCCCTCTTGGCTGCAGTCCAGGAGCCCCTGGTGAACACTGACTTAGTCACCCATGGGTGAGAGAGCCTTTGTGGAAGTCCAGGAGTCCAGTGGAGAAGCCCCAGCACACCACTGGAGGGAAAAAAAAAAAATCTGAGTTTGGATGCATTGCAGAAGAGGAACAGTTTGACTTTACCACATCATCCTCCCCCAAGGAGGCACAGCCCAATGTCAAGAGACCTTCTCAGCCCATGAATTCTCCCAGAGGGGGAGTGGGAGGGGGAGAACATGTGAGGGAGCACCCAGCTTCCCCAGCTATGCAGGACAATGCCAAAGAGGCTCATTTCTCTCCTGCCCCATCCAGAGTACTGAGTCTTGAGCTCATGATGGGGGTCGGGGGGAGCAGGAAAAGGCTGGGAGAGCAGCAGATAGGATACTCAGAGGGCATTAATGGGACACAGATCCTACTAACCACATTGCAGACTCCACCAAGATGCCCACCCATGACCACTGGGGATGCC
This sequence comes from Ceratotherium simum simum, assembly GCF_057802395.1. Lineage (NCBI taxonomy): Eukaryota > Metazoa > Chordata > Mammalia > Perissodactyla > Rhinocerotidae > Ceratotherium > Ceratotherium simum. The sequence continues at coordinate 39,091,370 of NC_141913.1, forward strand.
TCACCTACAGATCCCCCAACTGGCCAATGGGCATCCCCAGCACTCCATAATCCTGGCCCCCACACACCCCTACCCCATGCCGGCTCCCTGTGTGCACTCTTGATGGCAGTGAGAGCAAGCTTTCGCAGATGGCTAGTGAGCACACTCAGAGAGCAAGCCAAAACCTGCAGGCCAGGGACAGACCACAAACTTGAGCTCTAGCGCTGCCCCTGGGAAAGCAACAAGGAGGCTGTCAGCACCTGTCCTGGCACATTGCAGGAGTTCTGCACTGCACCTGGCACTGAAAAGTTCTGCCACAAGAGGGAGCAAGAAATGTGGCACGTGTGTATCCACAGGTCTGAGAAAGCTTCAGAATCCCTAGCAGGGCTGACAGAGGTATCTGTCTCAGGAAGTCAGTCGGTGAAGACTGAAGGAGGGGACTGCTACTTCAAATGTGAAGACAGCAACTAAAGACTTCAGGAACATGAAAAGAAAAGCCAAGGAAACATGACACCAAAGGACCACAATAATCTTCCAGTAACCAACCCTAAAGACATGAACCTGCAGTTTACCTGATAAACAATTCAAAATAGCTATTTCGAGGAAGATCAACAAGCTCCAAAAAAAAAAAAAAATCACACAAAGACAATTCAACAAGATCAGGAAAACAATACATGAAAATAAGAAGTTTAACAAAGAGATAGAAATCATAAAGAAGAACCAAACAAATTCTGGAGCTGAAGCATGAAATGAAAAATGCAACAGAGAACATGAAGAGCAGAATGGATCAAGCAGAAGAAAGAATCTGAAGTAGAAGAAAGGATCACTGAAATTATCCAGTCAGAGGAGGAAAAAAAGGAAAAGAGTAAAGAAAGCCTATGTGAACTACTGGATTCTATCAAGAGAAGCAATCTGTCAAATACTGAAGTCCCAGAAGGAGAAGAGAGGGAGGAGGAGGCAGAAAGCTTATTTAAAGAAATAAGGGCTGAGAACTTTCCAAATCTGGAAAGAGATCTGGCCATCCAAGTTCACGGAGCTCATAGGTTCTCAAATTCAACTCAGAAAGATCTTCCCCAAGGCATATTGTAATAAAACTGTCAAAACTCAAAGACAACGAGGGAATCTTAAAGGCAGCAAGAGAAAAGAAGCTTATCACTTACAAGGGAATTCCCATAAGGCTATCAGCAGATTTCTCAACAGAAACCTTACAGGCCAGGAGAGAGTGAGATGATATATTCCAAGTACTCAAAGTAAAAACAACTGTCAACCAAAAATACTTTTCTTCAGAAATAAAAGAAAGATCAAGATGTTCCCAGATGAAGAGAAGCTAAGCGAGTTCATCACCACTAGACTTGCCTTACAAGAAATGCTGAAAGGAGTTATTCAAGCAGAAATGAAAGAATGCTCATAACATGAAAACATACAACACACTAGTAAAGGTAAGTTTATAGTCAAATTCAGAATACTCTAATACAGTAATCAGGTAGTATGTCAACCACTTACCTATGGTGAAGGACAGAAGTATTCAAAATATGGCTACAATAAGTTGTTAATGAATACACAATATAAAAAGAGGTAAATGGTAACAAAAAAAGAGGAGAAGTAAAAGGGCAAAGTTTTTGTATCCAATTAATGTTAAGTTGTCAATAGCATAAAATAGACTGTTATATCAATAAGATGCTTTATGTAAGCCTCATGGTAACCACAAAGCAAAAACCTACAGTAGATACACAAAAGACAAAGAGAAGGAAATCAAAGCATATCACTATGGAAAATCATCAATTCCAAAAGGAAGACAGCAAGAGAGGAAGAAAGGAACAAAGGAAATATAAAAATAAAAGCCAAAAAAAAGACAGTACTAGTAAATCCTTACCTACATCAATAGTTACTCTGAATGTAAATGGATTAAATTCTCCAACATAAAGGCATAGAGTAGCTATATAGATTTTAAAAAAAAAATTAAGACCCAACTATATGCTGCCTACAAGAAAGTCACTTCAGCTTTAAGGATACACATATCAGACAAAATAGACTTTAACTCAAAAGCTGTAACGAGATCAAGATGAGCATATGTAATAATAAAGGGGTCAATTCATCAAGAGGATATATCAAATATATATGCATGCAACACTGGAGCACCTAAATATATTACGCAACTACTAACAGATCATAAGGAAGAAAAAGACAATACAATAATAATAGGGGACTTGCACATCCACTTTCAACAATGGATAAATCATCCAGACAGAAAAATCAATAAGGAAACATTGGACTTGAACTATACTTCAGACCAAATGAACTTAACAGACATATACAGAACATTCCAACCAACAGCAGCAGAATACACCTTCTCCTCAAGTGCACAGAGAACATTCTCCAGGATAGATCACACTTTTGTGACCTAAACAAATCTTAGTAAGTTTAAGATTGAAATCATACTGAATATCTTTTCCAATCACAATGGTATGAAACTAGAAATCAATAACAGGAGGAAAACTAGAAAATTAACAAATATGTGGAAATTAAACAACAAACTCCTGAACAACCAATGGATCAAAGAAGAAATCAAAAGGGAAATCAAACAATGTTTTCGAAACAATGAAAATGGAAACCACATACCCAAACCAATGGAATGAAGCAAAAGTAGTTCTAAGAAGGAGTTTTATAGCAATAAATATCTACATCAAGAAAAAAGAAAGATCTCAAACAACCTAACTTTACACCTCAAGGAACTAGAAGAACAAATGAAGCCTAAAGTTAGCAGATTAAAGAAAATAAAGATGAGAGCAGAACTAAAACAGAGAACAGAAAAATAGAAATATCAGTGAAACTAAGAGCCGGTGCTTTGAAAAAAACAAAATTGACAAATCTTTAGCTAGACTAAGGAAAAAAACAAAAGACTCAAATAAATAAGACCAGAAATGAAAGAGGAGACATTACAACCGATATCACAGAAATTCAAAGGATTATACGACTACTATGAACAATTTTACACCAACAAATTGAACACCTAGAAGAAATGGATAAATTTCTAGAAACATACAAACTATCAAGACTGAATCATGAAGAAAGAGAAAATCGGGACAGACTAATAACTAAGGAGACTGAAGTAGTAATCAAAAACCTCCTAACAAGGAAAAGCCCAGGAACAGACAGTTTCAGTGGTGAATTCTACCAAGCATTCAAAGAAGAATTAAAGCCAATCCTTCTCAAACTCCTCCATAAAACTGAAGAGGAGGAAACACACCATATTTATTTTAGCAGGTCAGCATTACCCTGATACCTACCTGAAAGAAAACTATAGGCTAATATATCCCTGTTGAATATAGATGCAAAATCTCAATATTAGCAAACCAAATTCAATAGCACATTAAAAGGATTATATGCCATGATCAAATGGGACTTACCCCTGCTATGCAAGGATGGTTCAACATACACAAATCAATAAATATGACATATCACACTAATAGAATGAAAGATAAAAATCATCTCAACAGATGCAGAAAAGCATTTGACAAAATACAACAACTTTTCATGTTAAAAACTCTCAAACTGGGTATAGAAGGAACATACCTCAACATAATAAAGGCCATATATGACAAGCCCACAGATAACATCATACTCAATGGTGAAAAGCTGAAAATTTTTCCTCTAAGATCAGGAACAAGACAAGTGTGCCCACTCTCACCACTCCTATTCAACTTAGTACTGGAAGTCCTAGCCACAGCAATTAGGCAAGGAAAAATAAATAAATAAAAGGCATCCAAATCAGAAAGGAAGAAGTAAAATCATCTGTGTTTGCAAAGATGATCTCATATATAGAAAATCCTAAAGACTCCACCAAAAAAATTATTAGAACTAATCGATGATTTCAGTAAATTTGCAGGATACGAAAAACATACAGAAGTCACTTGTGTTCCTATACACTAAAAATGAAATATCTTAAAGAGAATTTTTTTTAAATCCTGTTTGCAACAGCATCAAAAACAGTGAAATACTTAGGAATAAACTTAACCAAGATGGTGAAAGTTCTGTACACTGAAAACCGTAACACACTGATGAAAGAAATTAAAGACAAATGAAAAAATATCCTGCGTCCTTGGATTGAAAGAATATTATTAAAATGTTCATACTACCCAAAGCAATCTACATATTTGATGCAATCTCTATCAAAATTCCAACGGTATTTTTCACAGAAATAGAAACAACAATCTAAAATTCAGATGGAACCACAAAAGACCCCAAATAGTCAAAGCAATCTTGAGAAAGAAGAACAAAGCTGGAGGCATCACACTCTTGATTTCAAACTATATTACAAAGCTACAGTAATCAAAACACTATGGTACTGGCATAAAACAAACACGTAGATCAATGGAACAGAATTAAGAGCCCAAAAATAAACCCACGCATATACAGTCAACTAATATTTGACAAGGGAGCCAAGAATACTCAATGGCGAAAGGACAGTCTGTTCAATAAATTGTGTTGAGAAAACTGGATAACCACATGAAGAATGAAATTGGGCCCCTATCTTAACATCACTCACAAAAATTAACTCAAAATGGATTAAAGACAAACATAGACCTGAAAACTCCTAGAAGAAAACAGGAAGAAAGTTCCTTGACATTGGTCTTGACAATGATTTTTTGGATATGACACCAAAAGCACAAGCAGCAAAAGCAAAAATAAGTGGGACTACACCAAACTAAAAAGCCTCTGCACAGCATAAGAAACAATCAACAAAATGAAGACAACCTACAGAATGGGAGAAAATATTTACAAACCATCTATCAGATAATGGGTTAACATCCAAAATATTTAAGGAACTCATACAACTCAGCTCCAAAAAATCAGATTTAAAAATAGGCAGAGGACTTGAATACGCATTTTTCCAAAGATGACATACAAACGGCCAACAGGTACATGAAAAGGTACTCAGCATCACTAATTAGGGAAATGCAAATCAAAACCACAATGCGATATAACTTCACACCTAACAGAATGGCTATTATCAAAAAGACGAGAAGTGTTAGCAAGGATGTGGAGAAAAAAGAACCCTCGTGTACTGTTTGGGGCAATGTAAACTGGTACGGCCACTATGAAAGATAGTATTTAGGTTACTCAAAATAGAACTATCATATGATCCAGCAGTCCCACTTCTGAGTATATATCCACAGGAAATGAAATCAGGATCTCAAAGAGATATCTGCTCTCCCATGTCCATTGCAGCATTATTCACAATAGCCAAGATATGGAAACAACCTAAGTGTCCGTCAAGGGATGAATGGATAAAGAAGATGTGCTGTATTTATGTATACACACACACATATACACACACAATGAAATATTATTCAGCCCTAAGAAGGAAATCCTTCCATTTGTGACAGCATGGCTGGATCTTGATGGCATTATGCTAAATAAGTCAAAGAAAAACAAATGCTATATCACTTATACATAAAATCTAAAAACGCCAAACCCCCTTGCCAGGGGCTGGGATGTGGGGGAAATGGGGAGATGCTGGTCAAAAAGGTATAAACTTCCAGTTATAAGATGCATAAATTCTGGGGATGTAATGTACAGCATGGCGACCATAGTTAACAATACTGTATTATATACTTGACAGTTGCTAAGAGAGGAGATCTTAAATGTTCTCACCACAAAAAAGAAATGGTAATTATGTGAGGTGATGGAGGTGTTAACTAACTCTATTGCAGTAATCATTTCTCGATATATGAGTGTATCAAATCATCATTTTGTACACCTTAAATTGACACAACGTTATATGTCAATTATATCAATAAAACTGGGGGAAAAACAAAAAAAGGGAGAAAAAAATTTTTAAAGGATGGGGAAGGGAGACATACATGTGATTGCATACATATAGGTATTACATGTTTATGTATAGATATGTATTTTACGTATTATACATAAAATAGACATATAGTACCTCTATATAAAATATATAAATTTATATATTTGTATATATATATAAAATATATACTATATATATATAACTCAATTTGGATCAGTCATTCCCAGATAGTAGAGAATGTATGTATTTGAATTGCTGAGTTGGATAATCTTCTGTTTATTTCTTAAACATAAGTGGGGATGTTAAAAATAATTGAGATTCCTTGCATGCTATCAGTCTCACTACTTTAAAAGCAGGCTCTTGAGCATCTAGATACTGTCAGACTTAGAAACTGCTATGAAATAACTTGCATACCCTGTCCATGGACATGGGAGGAAATGCTGTACAATGCCAAGCGCTAAGGACACAGAGTAGGCCCTTGGGGTGGGTGTGGGGGTGGGTGTGTGTGGTGGGGGGGTGTGTGTGTTTATAAGTGGTCTAACAGTTGTATAGTATATTAGAATTTACATTTAAGTGCTTTTCATGTCATTGCTTTTCATCCATACAAAAACCCATAAGACAGATAATGTTCATTATTATCCTGTTTGACAGGTGAGGAATCAAGAGGGGAAGCAACTTGCCCACAGCCACGCAACTTGCCCACAGCCACACAGCTTGAAAGCAGTAAATGCTGTGAGCCCACGCTGGAAGATTCTGCCATGGCATCACGTGGCCTCTCATGGACAGAGCTTTGGAGCTCTGCAACTTACAAGATCAGCTAGTTCAGGGGCTTCACAGAGGACAAAACTGATAACTCAGGTGATGTTCCCAATGTCACACAGCATGGCCACAGAGAAGCCTTCCTATGTTCTTGCCTTTTAGAGTAACGATTTCAACTAGAATACCCAATGTAGGGGCTAAGATGGCCTTACACCCATACTACTATCTATCTGCCTTCAGACTCCGAAAGAACTACATCAACTGTTGTGTATTTTTTTTGTTTTTTGTATCCATGCAAATTAGTAAGAAAGAATCAAATGAGGTCGTGATTGTAATTACCAGGTGAGACACAATTAAACACTAGCTGACAAATAGAAAGCCTTGTGCTGACATCCCCCCTACTTGGAAGGCCCGCGTCCATTCTTCTCACCCTATTCAAATCTAAATCATACTCTAAGGCTGAGCTCAAAACTGACCTCCAGAAGGCCAGTATGTGTGTGTGCATGTGCACATGTGTGTGCCTGTCCAGTGCAGTTCTGAGCACAACCAGAGTAGGTGGGGCAGAGAAAAGAAGGAACATAGGCCTGAGTGCCGAGACAAATCCCAACCCTGCCACTTAGTGGCTTTTAGGGCAAGTACCATCCTCTTGTTTCAGTTCTCTCAATATAAACAAGGAGACAACCTCCTGCCTTGGAGGATTATAGCAAAATCAAAGGAGATAATGGTTTAAGGCCCCTAGGTGCCTTATAGGTGCCTGGCATATAGGTGTTTGATAAATTACTATTAGCTCCAGGAAGCATCCCCTACCTACCCAACTCCTCCATGATCTCTCCATCTTCAATTGCCAAGACACTCATAGGCTGTGTTGTAAGCACTCACCTATTATAGCAATTGGTGTCAACAGTTTATCTGCCCACCCTGAGGGGTGGGGAGCCGGGAGGAAGGCTAATTCTTGCCTTTATATACCTCATAACCTCATTGTAAGACGCTGTTTATCACAGGGGCTCTGATATTTTGGAACGAGCTAATTCAAGTGGAAACAAGTTTCAAGCAATGGTAAAAAGAACAGTGGCCACAAGGGCAGTTTAACAATCAAAAGTTTTTGCAGGTATACATTACCACTGAGGCACTTCCAGTTCCTCTGGAGGATTCTGAGTCCCATCTACCAAAAGGGAAAATCCACACTCCACTGATGTTTTCAATCAACATTACTTCATGGCCTGCTGTATGTCAGCACTGTGCAAAGCCCTAGGAGATCCAAAGATGACTGAGAAATAAAATGCACCTTCAGAGCGGCCCTGGCCTGACAGAATGACATCAACTGAAGATAAGCCCTGTTCTGCCAATCTCCATCTGGGCCTCAGTTGTCTCAGCTGGAAATGAGGAAGTTGGATAGATTATCTCCAAGGTCTATTGCAGCTCTGTCAATTAGTCTATTAATAAATTGCCTTTGGAGACATATGTTAAAAATATACATGTATATTTATACATGTAATTTAGTAATACGTAATGGTTAAATGTTTTCCATAATGAAGTTGAATGACTTGACAAAGAGGTGTCAGTATTCAGCATTCCTTCTACCATCTTTCCCACCCAGGAAACAATTTATTTATGGCAAGGAGCTATGGGACAAAGGGAACATATGAAGTATGCCCAATGGGAGTTGGGGGGGAGGCAGCAAATGGGAGCCACGCTGCCTGGAGCAGGAACAGAGACTACAGTAAGGAGTGGACGTTCAGAGGATGAATAAATTAAAGACCGGCACAAGCAAGAGGTGCTCAATTACTCTGGTTCCATTTAGAAGAGGGATAAAAGGCCCAACCTACCTCATTAGACCCTGAAGGAATCTCATGCTAAGCCACACTGAAATACTGGTGGTGTTTTTTGGCAACTCCTGAGTCATCAAGAAAATAAAGTGAAATTATGCTCAGTAGCCTCTATTTGATATATCCTCCTAAAATAAAGTTTAAGAAGCACTTTGGTACCTAAGTAGTTAAACCCTTAGCTATCTACAAAATGAAGAACCCATTACCCTATTTTGTGGTAGTTCACAGGAAAAGTTTCCCTGTATTTAATTTTTTAAATTTATTAAGTACCAGAGCCCAGCCTTGGTACCATTCTCCTTTAGAGAGATGAACACTCAAAGCCCTGAGATGTCACTTCTGAGAAATGAGATCCAGGGTCTCATGGGCAGGAGCCTTGCGCCACCAGCCCCATGACAATGGCCAGCCCAGGTGGATCCACAACTCACTCACTCTCAACAACTACCTCTTATTTCCATTTTCCCAGAACCCTGTTCTCAACCAATAAACAAGCTAAGTTAATACATGCTAACAAATTCCTGCTTACCCTTCCCAAAACATTTATAAAAATGTTTAGCTAACTTGAGGAATTCTCAATAGCACTTTGGGCATGCCAGAGTACAGGAAATATTTAGGTCCACAGCCTTTGGAAAGCCTGTTCTCAAAAATCCCTGTGTTCCTATTCTCTGATTATCCTTCTTGGAGACACTAATTCCAAGGGTGTGCAGTGTGTAGAGGGATCCATAGGGTTGTAGCATGGTGCATTAAGGTGACTCAACCATACTAGAAAGGGATGCTCATCCAGCAGCAGAAAAAGTCCTTTGGTCTGGGCTCTAGCAGATCACAGGCTCTTTCCCTAGGTTCCCCAAAAGTGAGTCATGATCAAACTATATGATTTCCAACTTTACTTTTATTCCAACAACTAAGAAATTCCAAATAAATCCTTAAGCAAGAGTCTTGGCTTTTGAGTTACTGGCACTTCTAGAATTGGCTTTCTTCTAAAGAAGCCTTTGTTGTACCTGTTGATCTAGGTACAACAAAGTCAGACTGTCAATGGAAAAGACTCAGGTGAGTGAAGGAAGCTCCTTAAGAACAGTGGTGCCAGCATTTCCTAAAACCACATTGCCTGGCAAGTCACTCTACAGAATAATAAGGGCCCTGGATTTAAGTGAGGATCCATGCTAGTCCCATCTACGCAAGTGTCTTCACTGTTTCCTGAGAAGATACAGCCAAACAGCTTCAAGGCAAAGCAGCAGGTGACTCCAGCATAACTTAACTTGACACTGCTCCCCGCCACCAGAGACTTGACTTATTCTCTTCACAGCTCCTTAAACTATTTACATAAACAGATCTACATAAATGTATTATACAAGTAAATTTAATAATCAATTTAATAAATTAAATACCATAGTTGATGGGACAGAAATCTTTTCTGATGAGAAGCATCGTTCAGAAAGTCCCATATTTTAAAATTATAAAACCCTGGAGAAAAAAAGACTTTAAAAGAACTAAATCAGCTGCACTAAGAAAGTGACATCAACACAGATTGGATGTATAACTCTATACTACCATTTTGCTATATGTGACATTTAGGTTATTCTGTAAAACTCCCTACAATCATTGAGAACCCAACGTTTCATGTTTGGTTCTAGATATAACTTTTAAAATGACTTGATGCTCCCTGCTCTAGACTGTCTTTATTAGTTACCATTTTGGGAAAATGAGCAATCGTTTCCTTGCTATTTGCAAAATGCCCAAGGAAAGCAACACATTATTTTCTTTTTAAAACTAAAAGGTACCAACTCTTCCCAAACACAAGGCTAAGTGGGTGAGCAGAGAAGAAAACTGAAGTGATGCCTCAGTGTACAGGAATTAATATTTTTTTTATTTTTATTTTTTTTGTGAGGAAGATCAGCCCTGAGCTAACATCCATGCTAATCCTCCTCTTTTTGCTGAGGAAGACCAGCTCTGAGCTAACATCTATTGCCAATCCTCCTCCTTACCCCCCCCCAAAGCCCCAGTAGATAGTTGTATGTCATAGTTGCACATCCTTCTAGTTGCTGTATGTGGGACGCGGCCTCAGCATGGCCAGAGAAACGGTGCGTTGGTGCACACCCGGGATCCGAACCCAGGCCACCAGTAGTGGAGAGCTCGCACTTAACCACTAACCCACGGGGCTGGCCCCAGGAATTAGTTTTTGATTGACAAGACAGAGAAGTTTCTGGTTATTGGGGCTGTTAGGTAATATGGGGATAAACTCCCATATGGGGCTGGTGGTACCACAGTTAGAAGAACCAGAGTTGTAGGTGTGTCTATTCTCACACCCACTATAGGATGGAAGTCCTCCAAGCCCACAGAAAATTATTCTCAGTCCTTCCTTTTTGGGATTTGCAATCAAAGTAGCAGACAGCCTCCAAGGAATGGAAACCGATTCTTTCCATTCAGCAGAGTAGTAGTAATAGGATCCAATGAACTCTTGAAGAGTCATGAAACAGAGGAGGTAATGCTAAGCATCAGAGCCAACTGTTCAGTTAGAGGGCACACAGTCCACATGATCACCCTCACTTCTGACACCAGTTGCAAGTTCAGAGGTCTTCAGTTTCAATAATTCAGTAGGACTCATGGAAAGCTGTTATCCTCACTGCTATAGTTTATTACAGGGAAAGGACACAGATAGGATCAGCCAAAGGAAGAGACACGTGGGGCAGAGTTCAGAGAAGTACCAGTTGCGTTGCATTCCTGGCATCACTGTGTGACAGTACACAAGGAACACTGTCAACTGGGGCAGTTCACCCAAGCCTCAGTGTTCATTGTTTTTATTGGGGCTCATTATGTAGGCATGATTGACTGCTGTGAAATAATAAAGATATATACTGTTTTCTGCCACCAGTTTCTAATATTTGGTCTTAGATTCTGGTTTCTGACACAGAGTTCCTAAATCCCTTGGAATTTCCTGGGTGATAAGAACGTCTTTTGTTCTAATGAGGTAACTCTTGGTGGGTTCCTGGATGGGGGCTAGTGAACAGAAATACCAAGCCACAATTAGAAGCTTGGAACTTGGTGCCCCACCCTCCATTCTCCAGAGAGGAGTGAGGGGCTGGAAAATGAGTTATGCCTATATGATGAAGCCTCCATAAAAATCCTCAAAGCATAGGGTTCAAAGAGCTTCCAGGTTGATGAACACATCCACGTGCCAAGAGGGTGACACACAACTCTATGAGGACAGGAGCTCCTATACTCAGGACCCTTTCTATGTGTTTCTTCATCTGGCTCTTCATCTGTATCCTTCATTATACTCTTCATAATAAACCAGTAAATGTGTTTCCCTGAGTTCTGGGAGCCCTTCTAGCAAATTATCAAACCCAAGGAGAGGAGTTCATGGGAACTCCAATTTATAGCTGGTTGGTCAGAAGTACAGGTCACAACCTGGCTCTCACAATTGGTGTCTAAAGTGGGGACAGTGTTGAGGGACTGAGCCCTTAACTTGTAGGATCCGATGCTAACTCCAGATAGATAGTGTCAAAATTCAATTTAATTGTAGGACACCCAGCCAGTATCTGAGAACTAGTCAGTGCCGGGGGGCAAAACTACACATCTAGTGTCGTGTTGTGAGTGTGGTGCTAGTGTGAGAGTAAATGAAAACGGTGTTTTTCCCAGACAGCTGCCAACATGGCTGATCTCAGTCACCAGCCCCTCTGGGCAAGGCCCCAAGTCCCCACCCTAAGTCACATTGCTGGCCTTTCTGGCATGGCAACACCCCACCCTAAGGTGTGGCCAGCTCCCACATGAAATCATATTGTTGGTCTTTCTGAAATGGCCAGCCTCCACTCTAAGTCACATTGTTATCCCATGACAAAGGTGAGACGTCTGTGTGGGCAAGGTTACATTTTTTAATATGCAGGGGGTAGATGCCTGTGCCAGGCATCAAGTCCGATATACTGACCCATTAACACAGAGCCAAGGAACCAGGTCAGTCAGCCTCCTCGAGTTGAAGCCAGCCCAGTCTTCTTTCCTATCACACCTCTCTTTAAATAGGGGTAAAAAGAACAAGGTAGTGACAATGAGTCGGAAGCTAAAGAAAAAGGAAAGTCCACATACCATTTCTTCTTTAAAAGGATGGTTTCTCCAGGGCAAATCTGTGTTGCTTCCAGGACCAATGGGACTTAGTTTGCTCTGATTCCACCAAGTAATTCTCCAACTACCTTTTTGGAAGCTAACCTAGAAGGCTGCTAATCTAATGCATCCATCAGGATAAACTAGGTTTTGCTGTAGTCACAAACCACCCAAAATCTCACTGGCACACAAGGAACATTTGCTTCTCGCTTCTGCTCTAGCTTCATCATGGGTTGGCTGGGGATTCTGCTCTGTACCAGCCTCATTCTGGAATTCAGGTGGATGGAGCAGATCCTACCTGGAACAGTGCTGGCTACCACAGCAGGGGGAAGAAAGAGACTGGCAAAACGTGCCATCTGAAATGTCACTTCGAATCACATTTTCTTTGCCAAACCAAACTCGATGGTCATGCCCAAGTTCAACTGGGTGAAGAAGTACAATTCTATCAGGTGGTGAGAGGAGGAGGAGGAGTAGATATTGATGAGCCAAACCCCTGCCATATCCATTTCCCAACCAAAGTAGCAATCTCATCCATGTCCCTGACATGGGATGAGGGGGTGATTAGGAATTTGGGGGTTTGTGCTATTTGTTTGGGGTTTGTGCTTGGTCCCTAATGTTTTCTACTGAGTTCAAAGAGTAAGCTGGAATAGCTGCAGAACTAAACGTTTCAGTTTCACACGCCCACCTGGCTTTGCAGCATCAGTGCCAAAGGTCCAAAGTCCCCACCACAGGTTAGCAGCCCTTCACCCCCAAAAGACCATGCCAACATAAGATAACACAATGGCCAGCACCGCAGCAAGAGCTTAAAGGGTAACCCGAGTCTAACAGTCGCAATAAGGTATACTCAAGGCTCGCCCTCATCTACAAATCCAGCTGTACTCATTTACCATATGAAATCATATCATCATCATCATCCTAGCTGTAAGCAATCACAGTGAAGGGCCGGCCCCGTGGCTTGGTGGTTAAGTGAGCGTGCTCCACTGCTGGCGACCCAAGTTCGGATCCCGGGCTCCCACCGGCGCGCTGCTTCTCCGGCCATGCTGAGGCCGCGTCCCACATACAGCAACTAGAAGGATGTGCAGCTATGACACACAACTATCTACTGGGGCTTTGGGGGGAAAAAATAAATAAATAAAATCTTTAAAAAAAAAAAAAAAAGAAATCACAGTGAAGACAAGCGCTAGAAGACACGATAGGAAAATGTCTCTTTACAAGAATGGAAAAAAGATGTATCTCAGAAACTCCTGATCAATTACCAACTCAGTTCAATATGGAGCTAAACTAAAACCCCAGCTCTTCCTCACACAGACTGCTGTCCAGCCTAGGGGAATTCGGTACTTGCATTATTGAATTGTTTTAACCTAAATGAAGCACTTACAATTTCTATTAAGTTTTATCTTGCTTATTCCATCCCATCAAGGTAACAGTATCTAGCCCTGAGCACTACACAGTAAGAACTACACATTAAGAAGGTCATTGACAAACTAGCAAGTACTCGTAGGCGGGAGAGGCAGTAAAGGGTCTGTTAAATGAGTAAGTGGAGGGGACTGGACATGTTTATTTAGCTTGGAAAGGCCTTGGGAAGGTTGTGTTATCTGTCTGAAAACATCTGAAGAGCTGTCGTGTAGAGTACAGTAGGCATTCTCCTTAGCTCTGGAGGGCAGAGAAGTAGAGTCAACAGGTGGGATTCAGGAGGAAGCCCTCAGTTACTGAGAGCAGAACCACCCTCTGACAATGTAAGTGTTCCACGGGCTCAGAAGCACAGTCTTCTGCCATTGGGAGGTGTCAAGCAATACCTGGCTGACACTAGCCATGGAAAGGGTGTTGGAGTGGTTGACCTGTATGAGGCTAAGGATTCTAGGTGACTCTAATTACATCAATATTTATCTGGATACATGAAGGCTAGGAATAAGGAAGAATGAAAGCATTCCGTAACATTAACACCAGATCCAGAGAACCCCTGAAGGTCTCCTTAGGGGGTATCTATAAGCACAGACAGGAAGATCCTTTTCTGACAGACACCACGGGAAGGACATGATGTAAAGTCAGAACCTAGTGTGCAATACAGACCTGTCCTGCTATTTCCTACGAACCCGCCTAGATCCCTCACATAACTTACACAGTACATTCTGCCCTTTCATTGCTCCCACAAAGGTCTTGCTTAGGACTGAGCACACAGTAGGCATTCAATAAACAATCCTCCACCAAACAATATTATCACCTTCTCATCTAAAGTCTTTGGTTTATGGTAATGAAGCTGATGAGAGGCACAGGTATAATGAGAATTCAGGCCTTTGTGACGTTTACTTTTCACTCATCCAGCAACAGGATTTAAGTGGAAAATATAAGAGAAGCTTCTGGAACGTGTTCTCCACAAGCTACATACTTGCAGAATAGTAGCAAATAAACCTAGAAATGATGCTCAAGAGACCTTAGAGGAAGAGAAATTTATTCTTCAGTGACATGAAGCACTGCTTGGGATGAAGGGAGACGCTAGTATTCCAACAGAGTAAAACATTAAGTTAGACATCAACCCGAGTCTACAGGAAGAAGTGTATGGGTTATAAATTCTTAAGGCCCTTTGCCACACCTAAGACAGCACCTAATAGATGCACACAGTTCATCTAAGCAAACCCCATACACATCCATCAAAAATTCAGAGGACAAAGATTCCTCCCTCCCCCAAATCACTCCACAAGCAGGAGCTGGATGAGTCCAAGCCCCAGGTCAAGTTTCTGGCAGCAGGACTCACGCCCACACTTCTTCAGATCCCTCAGTGTCGGGGACACATCAGGCCTCAATACATACTTTCAATCGATCAGCTAGTCACCCTAAAACAGGGAACCCAGGAGAGGCAGCAGTGGAGCACCTCCCTGCAGGAGGAAGTTTCTGCCTGGGATTTTCATGTCTTTCTCAGCACAGACGGAAGTTGAATCTCCCACCACAGTGCAAAAATTAGAAGGACTACAAAGTGACCCACTTTTGGGTGTCTTTAAAAGTTTTAAGAGTAGCAATATCTTCAGAATCATCCCCAAAAGTGAGGTATTTAAATAAAAAATGCTGATGGGAAGAGTTTTAAAAACGTATCTCATTCATCATAAAAAGTGTATTTTTCCATTCGTTTAAAAAAATGTATGCTCACAACAACAAAATCTAAATAGATTATCCAACCAACTTTACCCAAAGTCATAAAAGGTTGGAATTCAACTTACCACTGACAAATCCCAGAAAAGATTTCTGCAAACAAGGGAAAAATGTCATATGAAGGATACTGAGGCATATCAGAAAAAAAGAGATTTTCCACTAAGGTGGTGTTTTAGAAACTCAAAAGCCATTCTAATTAAATCTACAAACTTGTTACACCGTTGGCCTACACTGGTGCCTGTGACACTGATGGAAGAAACCATTTACCAAAAACTGATACACTTCAAAACACTTTCTAGATGGTTCTTTTAATTTAACTTTTTGTTTTGTAAATTAAAGGGGCAGCCCTTCCCAATACACAAATTACCATACCACTTCCCTAGAAGGTAGGAAGGTGATGTAAGACAGTAGCTCAGTTTAATTATGATTTATTAAGGGCAAATTATATACCATGTAGTCTTTTTTCACACTTTCATGTTCTACCTTCCCTCAGTCTAACCCCTAGCGGGCAGATGGGCCTGATATCACGAAATATTTGTGCCAGACACAATCCTGGAGATCTTAGTCCAAGCCCCTCATTTTAGAGATAAAAACTGAAGCCCAGAGAGGTAAAGTCACTTGCTCAAGGTCACACAGCCAGTGAATGGCAGAGTCTTATGCAGCCAGGAAGGGAGGAGGCTGGAAGGCCCTTTTCTTACAGGGGATACACATGGCTAGAAGCAAACCCGGCACCTCACTGCTTCTGGAGTCCTGCTGCTTGGGCCAGCTTCAGTTCAGCGCAGCCAGGAGACTGGGCTCGCCTGGCAATCTCAGTAAAGAAACGTGCATCACAACACAACGGCAGGTGGCGGGAACCAGGCAGCAGAGCACAGGGCTGTGCTCTCCACCCTGCATCCACACGTATTCAGTGAAGAAGCACAAACATCACCACATCACCTAGCCCTTGGTGTCTGGGATCAACATTCTAAAATTCTGTGCTTTCAAGGGCTGTTAAATCTGAATTAACTCAGCCATGAGACTTGATCTCTTTAAATGGATTTCTACATGAATCATAGACTCTTAGAACTGAAGGGGATGTTATAAAAGTCAAATCCATCTGGATAAAAATAAGAAGCATACATATTTGGGCTTGTTTGGGCACAGAAAACAGCTGGAAGGATATAAGACGAAATGTTTTCTGCAGCTACTTCTGGGGAGGGGATGAGGAGGGAAAGCAAAGGGACAGGCTCGACTTCATATAATTCCGTACTTTTGTTTTTAAACAAGAGCCGGTTTTACTACCCTCCAATCAGTCCCCTGCACAACTCCTCTTCCTGTCCCTTAGGCATCATCATTTCACAGAGTTCCACTGGGGACTGCCACCTTGTCTCCTGCTATACGTTCAAGGGAGGGACAGCTTACAGGCATACTTTCATTTCTACCTGAACCCTAATGAATCCACAAATCCCTATTTCCAGCCTGGAATGCCTTCTTGGGTTCTAGAACTGTATGTCCAAAGGCTTGCAGGTCAGTACCACCAGCTATTCCGCAGACTCCTCAACCCAACACGCGCCCAGTAAACTCAGCATCCTCCTCTCTTCTTCCCCACACTGGGCTCCCTCCTTTAAGTGTCCAAGTCAGAATCATGGGAGTCGCCCTCAGTTCTTTCCCTTCACCTACCACACCCAGTGAGTCTGTATGTCTTCCCGGAACCTCTTTGAAAGCAGGTTTCTCCTCTCATCACCACCACTGCCCCCTCCTGAGTTACCTGAGTTACTGCAGCGACCTCCTGATTACCACCCCTGCTTCTAGTACTTCCCGCCTCCAACCCACCCCATGGTACATGAGTCTATTTAACAAACAAAGCTGATGAAGTTCTTTCATTCAGTCTTCACTGAGCAAGTACTACATGCCAGGCACCATTCTAGGCCCTGAGGTTACAGCTGTCAACCAAACTGACACTGTCCCTATGGACTCTACATTCTAGTGACGAGATCGAATTTATGGCTCCCCATTGCTTCAGGTAAAATCCAGACATCGTCGGCAGCACACAAGGCCTTCCCTGATCCCAGCCCCAACCACCCCACCTACCTCACTGGTTACCACTTGTTGACCACCCCTCCCCCGAAACTCCAGACATGTTGGACCACTGCCGGTTCTCTGAATGCACATTGCTTTCTCATGCTTCTGTACACACTGTTCCCACTGCCCAGGACATCCTTCCCTTTTCTGCCCACGTTACCTTGTCCTCTAAGGCTCTGTTTAAGTGTCACCTCCTCCAGGAAGCCTTCCCTGACATGATTCATCAAAATACCTTTCATCAGAATCCCCGTGCAGGCCTCTAGACACAGCACTTTGCACACAGTCCCGTATTTGTGAATTTAATCTCCCCCACAGGATCAGAAACTTCTTTATAAAAAGGCCCTACTCTATCCCTCATCTCTCCCCCATGCCTGGCGCACTGATGCATAAACATGAAATATTAAGGGATCTGCTTCCTAAGTAACTTAACTATGTTGCTAAATCCCAGGATCCTGTGAGGTAGAGAAGAGATGGAAACAGTTACCAGCATTGACAGATGTGAAAAACGAGGCAGCGGAAGCCACAGCACATTACCAAAGATAAAGTTATACTGACAACTCTATACCCAACTGTCCCTGCATGCTGCTGCTTCCAGGTACTCTCCAAGATATGGAACACACAGGGCCTGGCCTCTGCCCCCAAAAGGCTCACAGTCATTATCAAGTATGTGCATCAGATTTTTAAAGTTAATTTTTCAAGCCCAGCTTTCAGGAGCCTGTTTCTGTCTCCTTGGATGCCTGCCTTGGATGCTGTCTCTTAAAACAAGCTTCTGGTCTTTCCTTGGATGTGATTCAGAGACCCTGGCTTCCTTTTTACTCCAGGTTCATTTGGCTTTCGCCTTATTGTTCTTCCTAATCCTCTCACCTCCCTCCCACCCACCTTACCTCCACACACAGTGGAAACAGCTCCAACAAATAAATGAGCCAAGGTATCCTACTTCAGGATTAGCACGCCAGTCTGATATTCCAGGGATAACAAGTTTCCATCACACCATAACCCACCATGAATTCTTCCTGGGAACAGTGTATTGGACCCCACTGGGTTCCTCCCCAACTTTGTGACCAACCAGGAGAGGGTATCACCTTGAGGCAGTCACAGTCATTCTGGGTCTTGGCCACTTTGTGAAGGGTCTAAATTCCAAGGATCACGAGTCAAAGAATATGATCCTAAAATTCTATTATCAAGCCTTCCTGGATGTTGGCGGGCTTTGACGTCAGACAGACCTAGTTTTAAATACAGGCTCTGTGCTTCAGTGACCTCCACACCATCGTTCTATATACAAATCACTCTGAACCTCACGGGTTCACTCTTTTGCAAGCATTTAACGTGTTTTTTTTTTTTTTTTTGGTGAGGAAGATTAGCCCTGAGCTAACATCTGTTGCCAATCCTCCTTTTTGCTGAGGAAGATTGGCCTTGGTCTAACATCCTTGCCCATCTTCCTCTACTTTATATGTGGGACACGTGCCACAGCATGGCTTGATAAGCAGTGCATAGGTCCACAATGGGGATCTGAACTGTGAACCCCGGGCCTCCTGCCAAAGCAGAGCACATGAACTTAAGCACTATGCCACTGGGCCGGCCCCTGTGTTGCTTTTTTTTTTTGGCCAAAAAAGACATTCATTTGACTTAAAAATATTAATTCTTGTTTTCTTTTTTGTACTATAATATTGTTTGCCGATTTAGTTCATTATTTTTCACTGCCACAATTATACATATATGTGAAGTCCCATAAAATTGTCATAAAATACTGGCCCCATCACTTGTAAAATTGGAATAAACTCCAACACATTGTCACGTGAATCAAATAAGACTATGCAGGAAAAATGCTTGGTTCTACTGAAAGTTCAATATATGCTAGTTTCCCTTCCTCTAAAACTCTGATTTGTTAAAAAGCCTGAACAGAGCTAGATTAGATTGCATCAGAGAACTCTGTTTTGGGCCTCTGGAATGTGTTTTTTTATTTTCAAGGGACGTGAGGGAGGTCAGCTCTCAAACCTGGTCACTTGGCATCTTGGTGATCTGCCCAGTTTCTTTGGGACAAGGTCCACCCTGAATCCTATCAACTCCTGGATTCCAGCTTCCTCAGCCTAACTTCTAGGCTCCAGGGATGCAAGAAACCAGCAACCTACAGAGGCCCTGCCCCAGGGGAACACCCACCCAGTTCAGAGCCTCCCTTGCCTGTGATCTAAGATAGCTGGGGGCACACTGACAGTGGTAACTGGAACAAAGAATTATGTAAACAAGACTGCTGAATCATCATAAAAAGAAAATCCTCTCTGGACCACAATTCCTCAGCTGAAGACCGATACATTACACAGCCGTCAGATTTTCAGGCCTTGGTGGAAAGCACAGCATGCTGAGCCCGAGTCCTGGTCCAGCACCCGATGTTTCCTGCTGAGGTAGCAAGCAATTAATTAAAGCCACTTGCCTAATCATACAGCATAAGCTGCTTAATAGAATTTCAGAGGCTTCCTTGGGTGTTTCAGGGCCTGACCCACAGAGAGGGCACTCCTTAACTGGAATCTGAGCAGAATGCTCTGGGATGAGGAGTTTGGGTTCAGAAACTAAAGCATCCCTCCTATATGAAGACAGATGAAAGATGACAGGTACATTCTAGTAAACGAGGGGCCACTGCTTTCAGCATGATTCTAAAGGACAACTTTTCCGTGATTTTTATTTCACAATTTACTAAAACCTTAAGCACTGGGACCAGAAGGGAGCTTAAAAGCATATTCCATTACTGACCACTATAAGACTGACAGCCACAGGTCTTGACATCACAAGCTTCCCCAGATAAGAACTAAAATGTGAGAGCAGGTGATCTATTTGCAAAACCACCCACAGGCCCAAGTGACTGAAGAAACCAGTCTGAGATATTTTATTGTGACGGATTTATAGTTTGATTTTAAAACTCAGGAAAACTAAAACAACCATTTCCTAAGTTCTGATATTAAGGTTCTTAAAACCTACATAGAGTAGGTGACAAAACTACTGTTGTATATCAGTTGGTGCTCAAAAAAAAAATACGTATTCTGCAAAACTAAAAAACAAAATCAACTTACATCACACTGAAAAGTAACTCATGCCCCTTGTTCATACATTGGTGAATTCTAGATTCCACCCTTGGACAAGGAGCAACTAGAGTTTCTTTTCCTTATGAAAAATGCTGGAAACCAAACTAAAGTTACCCCTAGGGGCATGTTAACGTAGGTCTGAAGTGACTGTCTCATTGTCATGGCTATAAAGCATGAAATTCGAGTTCCTGATTAGGTCTTTCACAAGAATATCAACGTCCTGTGGCACAAATTAGTCCTCTGAGTTAAATTCCAGCTTACCTAAAGGTTAGCACGGCCTATTTGTATTTTATACACTCTAATTTCTATAAGAGCTATGGTCATGGTCAATGTTCAGAAGACAAAGTAAGGATGTCTTGTATAGGGCACAAGAATATAGTGCTCACTTCAAAACAGTGACTCACAAGCTAGGAGGGATCCTGTGCACAATGAGAGACGTTATCTTAACAGTAACGCACAACTCAGAATACAAGACACTCCTAGTAGATGTATCATATTCTGGCAACTTATGAGCACGGCAGCATGAGACCTGGGAGGAATGTTTCATTTTCCTCACAAAAATAAAACCAGATCAGCCCTTGAATGAGGATTGAGTAAAGCCTGTGTCCAAGACTGCAGTGTCCTTGTCCCCCAATCCCTGGAAGCCTGGAGCACATCTCCGCCACCATCTGTAACTTCCCATCATAGGGACACACGTGAACAGCTGGGACAGCAAGATGCCAATGAGGCCAAGGACCCTGTGTGAACCCCACAAGGAGAGTTAGTCCTCCTGGGCTCTGAACATCCGGGACCCTTCCCAGCCACAGCCACAGCTCCACAGCCTCACAAAGCCTTCCCAGCTTATGTAAAAACACAAACTTCCACAATTGTGTATATGTATGTATGTAAATGGTACGTGCCTAGAGAATAACAGTGGTTACCTCTGACAAAGAGAGACCGAGAAAGGAGGAATAAGGGGATGGGGGCTTTCACTTCTTATTCCAGAGATCCCTAAATTGTTTGAATTTTTACCAGATCATATCAATCCTGCGAAATTTCTTAAAGCTTAGCAAAAATGTCAACCAGAAGAAACATCTGACAATCCATGACCGCACAACATTGAGGTCAAGAGTCTCCTCTCTGGGGCCAGCCACGTGGCTTAGCGGTTAAGTGCGTGCGCTCCGCTGCTGGCGGCCCGGGTTCGTATCCCGGGCGCGCACTGATGCACCGCTTCTCCAGCCATGCTGAGGCCGCGTCCCACATACAGCAACTAGAAGGATGTGCAGCTATGACATACAACTATCTACTGGGGCTTTGGGGGGAAAATAAATAAATAAAAATCTTTAAAAAAAAAAAAAAAGGAGTCTCCTCTCTGTACACTAAATTTGACTCCTTTAAATTAAAACATTCAAACAGTTAGTGCTCCACCTGCCTTCCTTGATTGGAAAGGTCATCCTAACGCCACCAGCATATTGTGGAGGGGCAGGTAGAGTTTAAATGGTAATGTCAAGGTGGATCCCAAAGAGCCTTGGCAGAGTCCTCAATCATCTCAGTACCTTGTTTCTTGTCCACAGAAACACATCCATTTGAGTTCACATTTGTTACCTATTATCTGGAAGCACCATGAGGCTATTTAATACAATATGCTTCACGAGTGAAAATGCAGATTAATAATCCATTAGCTTGTTCAACAAGCATTTCTAATTGGGACAGGCCATACTGAGGCGGGAGTGACTGGAATTAGTCATAAAGCTTTCCCAACACCAAGGGCTGTGTAAGGCCCTGGAAGGAAGGGTCAGGGGAGGGTGCTGAAGCTCCCTCCTCTGAAGACCCTGTAAAATCTGATAGATTCTCACCTGTCCACAGCAATTTGACTCGAGCCCTGCCTGACACTGGCTGTTATGTTTAGACTGAGGTTTACAAGACCAGCACTTGAAAGTCTATGTGCCGTAACACAATAGAGAGGCAGCAGGACAGACTGAAAAGGCCTGCTGTAGAGCAGACAGGCCTTCATCCCAACTGCAACTCTCCTTCTAGTGGTTTGAACTCACAGACTAACCTGAAAAATGAGTTAGGAAAAAAAAAAAAAAACTTTCATTCCAAATTTCTACGGATTAATGTATATAAGGCTTCTAGCTTGGGGAGACGCTCCATAAACGGTAGATGCAGTCACCCCAAGTAAAAAGCAATCATGTGGCACAATTAGACATCATTTCATCTAAGTACAGTGAACTAAGAGTTACCTTTACTATTATATGATGCCTTTAGCTAAAATATAGCTCTTCATTAGTAGAGCTCAATATAACTTGAGCAGTGTTCTTACCATCGTCTTCTGATATGACCCACATTAGGGCAAGACTTAAAAGAACTACAAGTGTTTATATTCAACCAGCTACATATGTCGGTAATCCTTGAGTAAAAGATTCCCTTCACCTCACCCTCAATATTTTGAGTTAAGATCTTCCTAATGTTTGTACACCCATCACTGCTTCTAACCACCTTCCCCAGCAGTTCATCTACATGCTAATGAAAAAGACCTGACTGCTCCCAAATTAACCAGAGAAGAGTCATTAAATTGCTTTGCCCGGCTCTCCCAATAAGCAGTGAGTCTTTTCATTCTATTTCTTGTATCAGAGCAGATGCAAAAAGGAAGAGGAAATAGCTAAGTGTGTTCACCTAAGACTTGGCAATTGTCTTTTTACCAATCAGGAGAGGAATCTTTCTGAGCAGTTTATAAGAACTAGGAATTTCAAAGCACTAAAGAGAATCAGAAACCACTACAAACTAAGATCCACAAACACTTCATGAAATATGGAAGATCACAGTATCAAAGATGACTTCAACGTAATTTTAATATGTTTTCAAAGTGACTTCGAGTCCTTTAATACCAACAGGTCAAGAGGATGAACTAGAAAAGCTCTCAACTTCTTCCCATTCCAGGATCATGAGGAGAAAAATGGCACTTGTTGTGGTCAAGCACAATGAGGTTCCAGAGAAGTCCCACGCCTTTTGGGGACCACAGCATAACAGAAGCTTCAGATTATTCCAATTGAAAGTAAAATCTCAATCAACCAGAACTCAACTACCCAGAACCAGTCCACTGGACTTCTAGAAGAAATACAGATTAAAAAGAAAATACAATCATATTTAAAATCAACTTCTAGGGGACATTTAGTATCAGCATGCATTCAAACACAATCTCCTTTGCCTTTTCACCCCCTTTTAAATAGAACTTATTTTTAGAGTAGCTTTAGGATCACAGCAAAATTGAGCAAAAAAATAGAGTTCCCATATGCCCCCTGCCTCCACACATGCACAGCCTCCTCCACTAACACGAGCCACTCAAGAGTGTTACATTTGATAGTGTGTCAATGTAGGTTCATGAATTTTGACACCAAAGTCCATAGTTGGTTAGACAAATGTATAACGACATGATAGTATCCACCATGAGAATATCATACAGAATAGTTTCACTGCCCTAAAAATCCTCTGTGCTCTGCCTATTCATCCCTCTCTCCCCACTAACCCGATAGCCACTGATCTTTCTACTTTCTCCAGTTTTGCATTTCCACAATGTCATATAGTTGGAATCATACAGTAGATAGCCTTTTCAGATTGGCATCTTTCACTTAGCAATATGTATTTGAGGTTCCCCCATGTCTTTTCATGGCTTGGTAACTCATTTCTTTTTAGCACTGGATAATAGTCCACTGTCTGGATGTACCACCGTTTATTTATCCTACTGAAGGATATCTTGGTTGCTCCCAAATTTTGGCAAATATGAATAAATCTGCTATGCACATTCACATGCAGGTTTTTGTGTGGACATAAGTGTTCAACTCACTTGGGTAGATACCAAGGAGCACGACTGCTGGATCATATGGAAAAAGTATGCTCTGTTGAAAAAACGCCCAACACGTTGTTTTCACCTACAGAATACGGTAAAATTTGCTGTTTCAGGATATTAAGACCCACATTCAAAGTTACATCTTTAGCTCTACTCACCGAGGTATAAAAGTGGCCCAATACATTCTAAGGAAGAGTTTCCACGTTGCATCTCAGAATACAGCATTTCCATTTTGATGACAGAGCCAAAAGCTAGGAGTCAATCTTGAAATCTCTCCCTATCACCTCTCCCATCCCAGCCATCAGCAAGTTCTGTCACTTCCACCCAAGTTCAAGCCAGTGTCATCTATCACCTAAGCCACAACGATCCCCTGTAACTGATCTCTGCACCTTAACTCCTGTCCTCCTCCAAACCATTTTCCACAATGTAGCCAGAATGATTAAGTAAATCTATACTGAACTGTGTCACTCCCCTCTTTAGAATCCAACAATTGATTTCCTTTGAATATAGGATGAAATCCAAAATTCTTACCTCACCAAAAGGCCTGGTGTTACCCTGGCCTATTGCCCTATTCTCATCTCAAGCCCCTCCCCTACTATTTACAACACTCCTGCCCTTCTGACCTTTCTTGCAGTCCTTCCAACATTATAAGCTCTTTCCTGCCTCTGCACCTTTGCACTGGCTTTGCCCTCTGCTTGAGATAGACTTTTCTCCCCAACTCCAACCAAACCCTTTCTCCTCACTTGTTTCTTCTCATCTTTCACTTTCTCAGAGGTCACCCCTGAACTCAAACCTAAAATAAGTTTCTGTTATTCCTGCGCCATCCTGTTCTGTTTCACTATAGGACCCACCCAATTGATAATCTTACATTGATCTGTGTAGAGATTCAGTGTTTGTCTCTCCCATGAGACCAGAAGCTATTTGAGGGCAGAAACCACGTCTGCTTTGTTTACAAATGCATACTCAGTGCCCGGTATAAACACTTACATAATGGTGGAATTCAAGAACTGATTGAACAAATATGGAACTTGGGTTTGTTTGTTTGTTTGTTTTTTTCCAACTCTCAATCAGAATTCACTAGAACTCGAGAGTAAAACTTTGGAGGTTTCACTGTATATAACAAAAGAGGCTCCCACAACTAAATGCTGGTATTTTCATAGGTGGAAACAGAGGATAGCAGGAACATAGCTAATGTGGAAAGGAGCACATAAAGCCATTTCCTTGAGAACATGAGCTGATAATGCGGACCAACAAGTAATGAGGTCAAAGCCATCAATAAACAAGTTGTATTTGTTTGCTATAATAAGGTCTTCTGGGGGCCATGTGTCTAAAGCAGAAACAGTGCCTGGCATATCATAGATACTCAAATATTTATGGCACAAAAAAGTTAGGGGGAGATCCTTGGGGGTCCCAGTTAGCTCACCCTTGGATATTGCCAAGAACCTCTGGACCCTCAATCAAATCTGTCCTTTCCTACACCTAACACCTCAGTTGGGCAAGGGAGCCTCCACTTCCTATTTTTACATAGATATTTAGATTTTTCACCTCCCTTTCTACCTTCTTGGCAAAGGCACTTCTGACAATTAGGATCCACAATTACATATTTCCTCGTGTGAATTCCTAACTCTTACTATCTGTACTGTTCATGTATTTACAACTTAATCAAGTAATGCCTTTGTACATGAACAATCATAGACTCCCATAATATGGAAAGTACCTGGGAAGACCCCTCAAGGTCATCTGGTCCACAATCCTCATTTTCAAGGGAAAATCCCAAGGCCCAGGGAGGTGACATGATTTGTCCAAGGTCAGACTTCATCATTCAGAGCACTAAAATGGGAATGCCTGCTGCCCAGCTCCCAATCTAAAGCCTACCTGGCCATTGTCTCTCCAAGGAGTCGATGTTCTGAGAAAGAAGCTACGGTTATCAAACTCTTGGCATATGTAGAAGCTTGCTGAATATCTGATGACTAGGTAAGAAGGATAATGTGTATGAATCACCATGAAGTTTCCAGATTAAACATAAACCTGCACCTACTACCATTGCACCATGACATTTGCTGTTATCGTTGTTATTAATGGACATTTCCAGAGGAGAGTTGGCTGCACAAAGTCCTGTAAATGCTACCACTCCTCTCATGCATGAAGACGAACAACTGTGAGAGACAAAGAGAAGGTTTAACTCATTACCCTCAGTGGACTCCCAAAGAAGTCAGACGGGTTTGTCTACAGCTGTCAGCCACTTCTGAAAATAAATAGACCCTAGGTGAGAAGGCACAGAGTCAGCCTCAAAGTCAAGTTACCAGAACCCACAGCTAACCCCAAGCAGATCTCCCCTGACCTTTGGAAAGTCCTACTAAGAAATCACGCACAAGTTTTGGCGCAACACATGTTCCCTCCTCCCTAGGCTGTCAAAGAAAAGACGCTTTCCTCTACTTTCTGACTCAGATACGGAATGATTTCAAGCCCTGCAGAAAACTTTTCATATATTCCAACCCCCTAGCATTTTCAATGCGCTTTCACATATATTTATTATCTTCTTTGACCATCACAACCATCTTCTAAGGCTGGGCCCAACTTACAACCAGGTAAACTCAAACTGAGACAGGTAGAGTGACATCTGAAGTCACCCAGCTGGAGCAGAGCCCAGGCTTCTGGCCCCTGGATGCTCTCACAGCCCACCATGCCATCATATCACCTGGCTTCTCACACTCACAGCGGCTTCCTCCTCTGCCCACATCACATCAGTTCCCAACTCCTCCACCTCCACATCATCTATACAGACTCATCTCCCAAGTGTTCCAACAGGAATCTTCTACTCCAAGAAAGAAAGTCCCTTCCCCCCCCCCCAAAAAAAGCATACAACACTAAATTGTGTGACTAGACCATAGATACTGAAGAGATCTAGAGGAAGGGGATGTTAATAAGGATCGGTGTTCCAGGAGCACACAAGTCACTGCTCTTACCATATTCTATCTTCCCTTCAAAAACTCAGATTGCAGAGCAAACACACAGCTCTGACCCTGCCTATTATAGCCCTGATGCCTCAGTTTCCCTCAGCCCCTGAAGTAGGGACATCAGTGACCCCTAGAAAGCATCCTTACAGATAATCAAGTTCTAGACAGAGTCCCCATTATGGGGCAACTGGGAGGCAAAAGCCAAACGTCCCAGGGCCCTGAACTGTCCAACACAGCTGAAGGGGCAGGAGCCCTCTCCCTACTGCCAAACCAAAGGCAGAGGGAGCAAGTTTCTAGAGGAAAATAGAGCATGAGGTGGGGTTTTTGTTCTTTAGAATTCAAAGATGCCCCAATTCAGGAAGCTGGGAGGCTGAGGAACCTTGCCAAGGGCAGGGCCACCAGCTTTTTGCTGAACTGGTTTGGCATCTTTTTTTTTTGTTTATGGAAATGACTACACGCAATGTAGGCTGCAGACAATGCAGATGGCCGATGGCCACTCTTTCAGCGGTGGTATTTCCCAGTACAGGGCAGAGAAGTTGCCCCTCTTGCCAAGGAGGCTTCACTACCTTCTAAAATTCCACTGTGCTTTGATCTTTGATCTAGAAAAATGCCCTTTCTAAAACTGTTCTGCCTGGCCCAAACTTTTTAAATCAGGTTCTAAAATTTATTTACACATGTTAACGTTCTCCAACAGCAATAGTGTGAGGAAAATAACGTTACTTCAGAACACTCCCCCCACATTCCCACTTCCAAGCAGGTTCCTGCCAAACACTAGCATATGGTTGCAATGTCATCATCACTCCAAATAGGAATCCCTGTGCTCGGTTTTTGACGCCCGCAAGTTAAGGTTAGAACATCTACTATGTCGTTAAACCATCTGGAAAGACCACGCTGATCTACTAGTGAGATCAGCATTTCCATAAACAATGCTTCGCCTTTATAGAGCATATTTTCTATAAGATTACCAACAATGGCTAAGTTGTTGTAACAACAATGGCTAAGCTAGCCAACAGTGGCTAAGATTAGCCACTGATGGAACTGATGAGAGAAGGCAAACACCAGAATGTCAGATCATCAGGAAATCTGTGGTATACTCTAGTATACTCTAGAAGCCAACTTGGGACCCTTGAGCCCTCAACCACATCACATTAACCCCTTAAGCACATCCCCTTCACGGGCTGATACTGAAGGACATCAGATCAGATTATGGAGTGTCCACGGACCGCTAAGTCCTGCACTGTGCCAACCTTTCTGAGGCAGCATCATCGGCAACTCAGGGTCAGTGCAGCACTGCCCAAGAAAGTGGAAGACACGTCTTTCAGTTGTACAGCATCTCACAGCTGACCCCACTCCGTCCACTCCAGTCCTGCCAGGGCAGCTTCTCCCTCTCACATACCGAGGTACTATCAGCAACATCCACCAGCTAAGCTAAGTGCTCTTGGCGGAGACCTCCTTACAAACTGGTGGAGGCAGCTGCATTTTACATTTCAATGATTTTTTTGTTTGGTGTTCATGCAACTGTAGCTAATAAGAAAAATGACTTCATGGAACGCAGTACAATCAGATCTTCGGAAACAAACTGTACCCCAGTTGTCAGCTTTCCAAGACACAAGATGTAAACAGACCTCCAGTGAACGAGAAGTCCAACCAAGCCCACTTATATTTATTCCTTTTCTCCCCACACCAACTCATTACTCTGCAAAACAGGAAAAGTCACAGATAGGAATTAATACATCCTGATGTAGAACTTGGAGGGGTCGAGAGCTTGGCCCCTCTCATCTCAGGGTGGTGTCTTTCATCTGGGTGCCTCCACACTCTCCCAGGAGACTGGCAAACAGGGGCCGCATTCAATGTTCTGGTTTTCCCCTCCACCGCAATGGCGGCCCAGTCCTGCACCCAGTCCTGCATTGGCAAGGCCACTTTACCGTTTCAACCTGTCATGTTAAGGGAGAAGGGGAACGCCTGGCAGCAGCTCCAGGCAGAAACAGCACAACTCTCCTGGGGCACGTAATCTTAGTTTCTCCTCCTATCTTATTTCATTAACTTTAGGCACCGTCAGCAGCCCAGGTGCCTGATACTGTGGGAAACTTTCTGCACTGCGTTTCTGATACGACCATGAGCACCTTTCCTAACAAAAAACAGTCACAGAGCCGGTCAGCATCTCCTTCTAAAAGCTAGTTTGGTAAAAATGGCTTCATTTAGCAGAGACCAAGCACCTCTCACCAACTAGGATCATTCAGGCTACAGCAGGATGAACGAGTGACCCACAGGGCTGGCCCTCCCACGCCAGCCTTGACTCTGGGTGATTACTCCGCTTGCATCAGTAACAAGGAAGAGAGGAGGCATGACGGTGAAGCAAACTCTAATTTGCTCTGAGATCTCAGAAAAACATGTTAGATGTCCTCTAACATCCCTTCCATGTCTAAATTCTCTAAAGTTCATGTTAGCCATGCAAGCAGGAAGAAAAGCCTACTATTTTATTTTTTAATACAAATAGCATCGAGAAATAGTCCAAGTTATTGGAGGTGTAACATTCCAGGCAAAGAAAAATTCAAGGAAACTGTCTCTGTTCTGCCTGAAATCAGAAGACGGTTTCCAGTGATGGTTTTAGGCAAGGAAGCCTCATGCAGGACTCAAAGACCACAGAGGCTGGCCCTTACTGACTGCTGAGTTTAGGCTGTCAAGTGACGCACTGCTCCTAAGCTGGGGCACCTTTTGCATTATTGTGCTTTAGTGATCTTTATGTAGTAGTTACTTAAGACCATTTTCATCCTCTATTTCAGGCCTCAAATATGCCTCCTTAAAAGTCTATACCTTATTATGGGTGGTATTCCCTTCAAACAAAGCATAACATCCCAGCCTAGCCAGTGACACTATCGTCATGGCTGCTAACACATCCCACCTGCTATCAGGGAGCGAGTCTACCGAGCAAGACATGTAGCTTAACTGACAACTGTGAGTGCTCCCTCTCCCCCATTTAACAGTATTTTCATTAAAGGGAAAGGTCCCCTTTGGGCCGGCCCCGTGGCTTAGCAGTTAAGTGCGCGCGCTCTGCTGCTGGCGGCCTGAGTGCGCACCAACGCACCACTTCTCCGGCCATGCTGAGGCCATGTCCCACATGCAGCAACTAGAAGGATGTGCAACTATGACATACAACTATCTACTGGGGCTTTAGGGGAAAGAAAAAAAGGAGGCAGATTGGCAATAGATGTTGGCTCAGAGCCGGTCTTCCTCAGCAAAAAGAGGAGGATTAGCACGGATGTTAGCTCAGGGTTCATCTTCCCCACACAAAAAAAAAAAACAAAAAACAAGGGAAAGGTCCCCTTGATAAGGTATTCATATACATTATACACCGAATCTGTGACTCAATACCTCATATGGAATTAGATCTGCTTAATAAAAATCAAAAAGATTTTCAAATTGTGATGATTTTTAAAAATTGAGTTTCTATCAAGAGAGACAAGTAGAAAATGTTTCTTCCTGCTGGAGCTAAAGCTGGGTTAAGAAGTGTTAAGACTGGGAGTCAACTCAGCATTGACATATCACGAGTTGTATATTGCTTTGCGGAGGTCCCCCACCTCCCTTCTATTGGGAGGGTGTGCAGCTCCATCAGGTATCTGGCAGGGTTTTGGAGTGTCTGTGTGTGCTGGGCATGATCCCCACCTCGCAGGAGGGATCACCAGAGAGCCAGGTGTTGGCTGCAAGTCTGCAGACTTAGGAAGCTAACTGGTGACCAACTCAGGACAGAGACACACCTCAACCAGAATGCCACTGATTAACATTTAAGGTAACCTGGCTGGGAAACCAGAGCCAGCCAGATTCTCCTTCCCAGGAGTCTGTTCAAAGTAACAAGAGGGCTTGATGGAAGGTGTTAGATGGTTCCCTCCAACAACTCGGCTGGTGGATGGCTCTCCTACACCCTAAGGTTTGGATGGATCATTAACAATCAAACATTCTCTCCCAAAGCGCGAGTTAAACTCAGACAACAACTTGTCCCTTTCCTCTTATCAGTTACTATAGGAGTCATTTCCTTATGCCAGGCATCAGGTAGCATGCCATTCAAATCTTCCCGAGAAGGCACACTGGCCTCAGGACTTAATGGCCACACATTTTATGAGCGATCCCCAAGATGAGCTCATCTGACTGATAGGTAATATCAGTAACGGAAGCCCCAATTATTTTCCGAAATGGCCACATCTAGCTTTTTAGTTAAGCCACACAACAAACAGGCACAAGCAAGTTTGTTAATTCTGTTAAACATCAGGTAAAAAAAATAAAACAAAAAACCTGGTACGTCAATTACAGGCTATTATAGCTGTCCTTAAAGATTTTCTCTAATTTATTAGGACTTTAAGAGTTATAAACTCAGTGCAAAATTAAATAAAGTAAAATTTAAACTGCTTTGTACACAAAATATAAAGTAAAATTTCCCTACTTATTCCCACTTCCCACCCCCACCTACCAAGAGAAACCACTTATCAGTTCAGAGCTTTGATTTCATAAGATTCCTCATTAGGAGATTAGGTTAAGTTAAAGGCCTCATATGAAAACACCACTGATAGGGATTTAATGTATGACTTTTTCGGGGAAAAGGGGAACATTAGAGCTTTTCCCCCCAGCTACAACCCACTGCATTTCCATCTTCAGTAACACCAACTATACAACATTTTACTTTATGAAGATCACAATCTTGGATATCAATTTTTATTTCATTTGGAAAGAACTGCCAATCTTGAATGCATATACTGAATCAATGACTTCAATCTTTTAAGTGAATATAAAAGACGCCAAGAAAGTTTTAAAGGAAGAACTCCCTGGAAAGGATATTAAAGACCTACAAAGTTAACAGAATCCCCTAAGCATACTTTCAGTGACTGTCACCCTGGCAAGCATACCCCAGCTGGGAATGTCTGAACAAAGACCAAAGGATTTCCCATATTTCCTTAGGAAAATTCTTGCTGTGTAATGCACGAGGTTCCCTCTACTTTTGCCTCATTACATGCATTCACAATTTGAAAGCTCAAGACCATTACCAAGCACCTCCTGTATATGAGGCAATACGTTGAACACTTTCACTGGCATCACCACATGTCTCCAGGTACTGGGGAAGGTTTTTGCATTTTTGTTTTTTCTTTTTAAATAAGGTATGAGACTTTCTATTACTGACCCTTGAAATAAGGTTTAAGTTACATAAGTGATGTATGTAAAGGGTCCCTGGCATCTGTTTCATTCACCCTCCCTCAGTTCCACATTCTGCTCCATACCACTCAACCTCCCTCTTCAATCAAGAGGTTATGTATCAACTGTCCCAACCTGTAGAGACTCCATCTACAGCAGAGAGAAATAAGTCATAGGAGGCAAGAAGCTGTAAGAATCAGAATTGGATTATCCTGTGAAAAGTCATGGAAATGCTTCCCCTCCTTGCTGTCCTCTGGCCCAAATCCTATTGGCTCCTTAAGATCTGGTTTAAGACCCACTGCCCTCCAAGAAGCCCTCTCGCTCTCTGCTTCCGCAGCTGAGACAGGCAATGACCCACAGTCAAGAGATTATCTCCTGTGCCTAGGGCTCTTTTCCTCAGTTTTTTAAAGCAATATATATATCTTGAATGTTCAAGTCTGCAAAATAAATAAAGCCAAGCCCATCTGCCATCTGGCCCCGTGAGGCAAAAACATTTTATCATTTGTAGAAACCTCTGTATTCAGCATAAAGGCCCCTGGTGCCCTCAGGGCTTACAATCTAGGTTAAACCAACAACTCAGAAATAAAATATACCGTTAGAGAAAGCTGCAAAATTTCACATAGGGCAAGGCTCTATGGTATTTATATTGCACTTATATGAAGTACCACATGGGGCCTTGGCTGGCTTTGTGTTAATTCTAAATTATTCAGCACTGCACTGATAGATTGCTAATTAAAATGCTAACCCCTAAGGCACAGGCCCAGCTAAGAACAATCCTCTTGGCTTCATTACTCCCTCTAACAGCATCAGAGGTAGATCTCTCCATTTGCCTCTCTCCTCTCAAACTGCCTGAGCACACCAAAGGGCCCTCATCCTCACAAGTCAAACTTGTTCAACAGCTAAGGAAGTAAAATGGAAAATCTGGTGACAAGGCGATTTACTGAGGTCCCTTCAGAGGCCTGCAGTTCCAGAAGACTCAGGGAAGGAAGGATAGTTCTGACACCTGGCATTTCAGAAAACATGCTCTTTCTTCCTTGAACATGCCTGAATTCCCTTTGTCTCTCACATTAGAAGAGAGTAGTTGCCCCCGTCAGGGGCCCTTCCCTGATTCTCCTCCGACTGTGGTTCCAGAGACAACTAGGGCTTCCCCATCCCTGCTCCTCAGCTACACCAGCACCGTCCCGGACACCAGGTAAAAACTAAGGCGTTATGAATAGAGTATTCACTTTAGTTAATAACATATTAATATGGTTTATTAACTGTAACAAATGCAGCACACTAATACAAGATGTTAATGGGGAAACTGGGCATAAGGTATATGGGAACTCTATATTTTCACAATTTCTGTAAACCTAAAACTGTTCTAAAATTAAAAGTTTATTTAAAAAATAATTACAACACAAAATGCTGATGAGGATGCGGAAAAACTGGATCCCTCATACACTGGGCAGTTTCTTAAAAAAACGAAACATGAACCACCATAAAACCCAGTATCTGCACTTCTGGGCATTTATCTCAGAGAAATGAAAACTTACGTTCAAACAGAAACCTGTACACCAATGTTTATAACAGCTCGAGTCTTGACAGCTATAAAGTGGAAACAACCCAGATGTCCTTCAGTGGGTGAACGGTTAAACAAACTGTGGTACATCCACACCATGAAATACTCGGCAATAAAAAGGAATGAATTATCAACACATGCAACATCCTAACTAAATCTCCAGAGAACTATGTTGAGTGAAAAAAGCCAATTCCAAAAAGTTCCACACTGTACATTCCATTTATATAACACTCTGACAAAATCATATAAATAGAGAACCAGTAAGTGGTTGTCAGAGGTTAAAAAGGGAGGGGGTCGGGGGAGGTGAGGGTGGCTATGAAAGGGAACAAGGGTCCTTGTGGCGATGGAAACGTTTTGTACCTTGACTATCAAAGACAAAATCCTGGTTGTGACATTGTACTACAGTTTTGCAAGAGACTGCCTTTGGGAAAAATTGAATAAAGGGTACATAGGATCACGCTGTTTTGTTACAATTGCATGTGAATCTACAATTATCTCAAAATAAATTAACTCTATTTTTAAGCCACTAGGCCTTAACAAGTAGGTGGCCTGGGGGAAGGGACAATGAGCCCCAAGTAGACATCTGGAGTCACGACCCAAACACAAGGGGGGTGGGAGTCCACCCAGCCAGGTTGGGAGGGTGGCCACACACAGGGGGGTGAGACTATGGAAGCCAGGCCTCAGAGAAGCAGAGAACAAATATGGAAAAGTGAGATTGGCTGGGATTTGAAGGTATCGGTGTGAAAATATATTTCTTTATATTAAAAACCGTAAGTGTATAGGACTATATGTATATACAATCATTTCCCAGCTCTGTCAAAAGGGCCTAGGGGTAGTAACACTCCAGGGGCAACAACATACAGTTAATGCCCAGAAATTGGTTTCCAACCACCACTTTCCACTGAAAAGAACCAGGACTCCTTAGAGAAGTGGCTGATTCTGGGCTGGGGCAGAGAGACACAAGAGGAGTCTGGAACATTGTGTTGTGGTGAGAAACGAGATCATGTCAATGTGACATAGAAGTCAGTTTAAAAGGATGCCCAGTGACTGGATCTGGGACAATTTTAACATCAAGATAAATGACAGACATGTATTATAACCCACTGAACAAAATACAAACGTGAGCCCACACAGATAATGAATAAATGGCTATGTATGGGGAAAAGAGAAAGTGCTTCCTTACAACAGAAGCCAACAAATAAATGGAGAAGGAATGATAGTAATAACCAATCACCATGTGGCAACCACCATACTAAAAATAAATTCAGGTAAGAAACATTAAAAGATGCTAAAATTAGTAGATGAAAGTCAGGTGAGAAACAGAAGTTTACATTATCTCAAAGTATCTCCCCACAAAATATTTACGACCAGGGGGAGAAAAAAGTAACTTCACAGAGGAGAAACCTGACAGTAAGTGATCAGAGTTAACACCACCAGCAACAGGACAAATTAGATCTGAGGTGCCACCCAATGGGTTGCAATAATCATCACAGCATCTGGTCAAAATATATAACCCAAATGGTGAGCCTTTCCAACAGTGACTGGGCTATAATCTTCAAAAATGTCCAAGTCATAAAAGTCAAGGCAATATTGAGAGAATCTTCCAGACTGAAGGAAACTAGAGAGAGATGACAAGCGAGTGTAATGTGTAATCCTGGATTGGATCCTTTACTACAAGAGACATTACTCAGTCAACTCAAGGCATATAGGAATTCCTTCGATTATTCTTGCAACTTTCCCATAAGTTTGAAATGATTTCAAAATGAAATTTTTTTTTTTTTTTTTTTAAAAACAGACAGCTTTTGCTCTTCACCCTGTCACCTTATTTCTGCCTGGAACAAAGACATGCTGGCATGAGGATGAAGTCCCAAGACACCTAAGGATAGCAGAGCAGTAACACAGGAGATGTAGAATTGCCACACCAGCCCTGGCCGGCCCACCTCAACGCTTCCCGTTACATGGAGGAAAATAAACCCATTGATGGTCACCATAGGAGGGTTTTCCAGTCACTCACAACCAAAGCAATCCTAACTAACACATTTAACAGGTAGAAGACTACTACTCCATTCCTATTTCCCACTGCTGCTAAGTGAGAACCCAACAAAAAATGACAAGAAAGCTATGACTTGCTCCAGGGACAAGAAGGCAGAGAAGCTGCATGTTCTGTGCAGCAATGGGCAGTAAATAAAGGAGGCCTGACCACAAATGACAGCAGGTCTATCTCCACTGAAAATCCAGCGAGCTGCTGTGGGAGCGGGAGCGATGAGGTTGGAGGTAGGACTCTCAGAGATCTAATGAAATGAAAGAATGTAATGAAAGAGGGATAGAAGAGGCATTTTCAATCTGTGTAGCACAGCAGCACCTGCTTCAGATACAGGATGAGTTCAATAGGCCTTCAGGTGCTTGCTTTTCAACTGGATCACCACTTAGATCACTGTCTCAATGGGAAGGATTCCAAACGCTGGATGATATGGACTGCATATTTCTGTCACCTCCAAATTCATATGTTGAAATTCATATGTTGAAATACCATCACCCAAGTGATGGTATTAGGAAGTGGGGCCTTTGGGAGGTGATTAAGTCATGAGGGTGAAGCCCTCATGAATGGGATTAGTGTCTTATAAAAAAAGACCCAAGAGAGCTCTCTCTCCCTCTTTCTGCCATGGGAGGATACAAGAAGTCAGCGTCTGCAACCTGGAAAAAGGTCCTCACCAGAACCTGACAATGTTGACATCCTGAGCTCGGACTTCCAGCCTCCAGAACTGTGAGAAACAAATTTCTGTTGTTTATAAGCTATCTAGTCTATTGTACTTTATTACAGCAGACAGAATGGACTAAGACACTGTAGTTCAAGTAAATTTAACCTGTCAACATATGGGGAAATTCTATCAACAGCTATATCACTCATAATTCAACTGTGTTTCCTAGGCATCGAGTTATATTTCATTTTTCTAATCACAATGTACTTTTAGCTTCATCATAACTCACGTTGGGCCAATTCCTTCCTTACTCTTTGAAGCTTCCTTCGAACCATTAATTTTAATTTCATTCTCACTCTCAACAGTCCTGTGAGGTAAATACAACTGCTTCCATTTAACACATAAGGAAATCAAGTTGAGGAAGATTAAGCCCCTTGCCCAAGTTCTCACAGCAAGGAAATAGCATAAATGGAACAAGAACTCTGAGCAATGACTCCTACTGCAGTGTTCTTTTGCCCAAACTGCATGGTATACCACTATAACACTGTCAGTTTATGACATTTTCTCCTTGCTTTCTTAAGATTAGGTTATATTACGACTAGATTATAAATGGCTAGAACACAAGGTCAGAAGACAGTCAGTGGGAAGGAATGCATGTATTTTACCTAACCTTAGAAGAAAGAATGTGCAGGAAATTCAGCATTCCTCCATCTTTCTCTATTTGCTCACATTCTTTTCAGAAGAGTTACAAAATACTGCTCCCCCGGGTGAGCCCACACCTGCCTCCCTGAGACTCTCCTTGCAGCAAGCATCCTCTCAGCTAGAATTTTCCAGCCCCTTGAAAATCTCATAGAAATATCAGAATCTCAAATGCTTAGCTGCCAGTCCCCACGTAGCCCCAAGTACTGAATACAGCAAGTACTGAGTGCTTGCTATGTAAGGCACAACGTTCGGCCCTTGGCATGGTCTCTGCCCTTATGGATAAGTTGAAGAGATAAGACAAATATGTAAACGGTTAAGCAATCACCCAAGAAATAAATAAGTGCAGACCAATGACAAGCACAGAGGCATAAGAGGAGGATATGAGCAAATGCCAAGACCCAGGATGGATAGACGTTATTTACAATAACTGCTTCAGAGTACAGAGAATAGATTTCCTTAGGCTAAGGTAGTCAGGAAGGCTTTATGGAAAAAGCTAAAGTTTGACCTTGGTTTTGAGAGACAGAATGAACTGAGATATAGAGAGGGAAAGAATATTTTAGCATGGATGCAAAAAAACTCAAGATACGTTCAGAAGATGATGAGTGGACCAAATTCTGCCAGTGGGAAAGAGTCGATCATACAAGGCAATAATCAACTGACAGTACATCAGTCATGAAGCTCTGGCTACAAGAAAGGCTTCCAACTGGCTTACATCGAAGGACACTTCTATGTTATGTGACACGGAGTCTAGAGTTTTGGTGAGTTCTAGTATTGTTTCCCCCTAAGACACATGGCTGCACAGGGGAGGAGTTTTGTCAAGAAGTCACAATGGGGCTGTGGATGATCCTGATGAGGACACTAACATAAATGGTTACCATTAGTGAGTGCTAAGCACTGTCCCATACAGTTCATCCTTAAAACAAACCTGAAAGAGAAGATTAGAGGGAAAAAGCCAGAAGAGGTTCCTCATCTAACAGCCAAATCCAAAATGAGATTTGGAAATGCAGCAATAGATCTTCCTGCCTCTATCAAAAAATACATATAGGATATTAAGGGGATCTAACGAGAATAGCTACTCAAAGTCTGTAGAATCCGCAGCAACTTTCATTCTGACCACTGGGGACCTGTGTTCATTACAGCAAAGCTGTGTTAGGACATTCCTCAGCATGTTAGTGTGTGAGTGAATGAATGAATGCAAGAGATTGGCCAGACCATTTCATCTCTTATAGGATGGCCCAGAAGAAAAAGTACACTGATGTCCAAGCCTAGAAAACCGTAATTCCCAATCTATTCCTGATACATTGATGTCGTCATAGTGAGATCTGGCCAGGCTCAATACCCAAGCAAGACTCTCCTACTCAGTGATAGGGTGGGTATCCCTCATTCTAATACTGAAACATCTATAAAACAAGTTAGCAGAGGCTGCCAATTGCAGCATTACATGCAAGATTCACTTTAGAGAGTAAAGTCATTCATTCGTTTAAAAAGTGTTTCTTGAGGGGCCAGCCTGGTGGTGTAGCGATTGAGTTCGCGTGCTCTGCTTCGGCGGCTCAGGGTTCACGAGTTCGGATCCCAGGCACAGACATACACACCATTCATCAAGCTGTACTGTGGCAGCGTCCCATATACAAAGTGGAGGAAGATCGGCACGGATGTTAGCTCGGGGACCATCTTCCTCAAGCAAAAAGAGAAGACTGGCAACAGATGTTAGCTCAGGTCCAATCTCCCACACCAAAACAAACAAAACAAAACGTGTTTCCTGAGCACCTTCTATGTGCTACACGTGTTCCAGGTTCTGGAGATTCAGCACTGAACCAACCAACTGCTGCTCTCATGGAGCCCAGAATCTAGTTAAGGAAGATAAGCCACCAAACGTGCCAGGTATGGATAAATGCAAGGAGAAAAGTGAAACAGGGTGACGGATTGAGTGGGTGGCAGAGAAGGCCTCTGAGGAGGTGACAGCAGAGGCTTGAATGACAAGGAGCCACCAGTGCAAAGACCTGGGAGAGAACATCGACGCAGAAGGACTAGGACGAAGGCACTAAGGAGGCAAGAAGCCTGCAGTGTCTGATGAACAAGCAGGAAGGAGGCTGATGTGGATGGAACCGGCACGTGAAGGAGACAGGGATACTAACTGGTCAGGGCAGGCAGGGGCCAGATTATGCAGGGCCATGTAGGCCCAGCAGGAGGTTGATTTTCTTCCAAAAGCAA
Source organism: Ceratotherium simum simum (assembly GCF_057802395.1). Taxonomy (NCBI): domain Eukaryota; kingdom Metazoa; phylum Chordata; class Mammalia; order Perissodactyla; family Rhinocerotidae; genus Ceratotherium; species Ceratotherium simum. Next base: position 39,131,248 of record NC_141913.1, read on the forward strand.
AGAGAAGCAGCTGGATGGTCTCAAGCAGAGGAGCGACAGAATCCAACCGACAGGTTATAAGACTGATCTGGCTACGGTGTGGAGAACAGACTGGAAGGAGACGAGGGAAGCAGCAGGGAAGCCAGTTAAGAGATCGCTGCCGCTATCCAGGCCAGAGACCGCGGCAGGTTGGAGGGGTCCGAGTCGTGAGGAGGGCGAGAAGTGAGGAGCCGGGTGTCGGTTGGAAGTGGAGTCAACAGGCCTTGCTGATAGACTGGGTGTTGAGGGGGGATGCCTAAATCCGGGGCTTAAGGATTAAGTCCTGGAGGGTGAACTAGATCATGCCACTTACCGAAAATAGGGAGAACGAGGGAGAAACAGGAAGACCAACAGACAAGCCTGCTTCTTAAGCACCTCTTCTCATGAGGTAGCGACTTTTGGAAATGAACACACTTTCGATTTGAACCATTTCACTCTCCCTAGAGGGTCAGGAAAAAATCTGGAAGAGGCAGCATTATTTTTTTTTTAATGTACAAATTGTGACTCAGCTTCAGTGACACCTTCACAGAATCTTAGAGATGGAAAGGACCCAAGATATCTGGTCCTACTCCCTTCATTTAGTAAATGAGGAAACTGAGGCCCAGAGGGATACAATGACTTGCCCAAGTTAGCGTCACATAAGTGTCACTATTAGCATCAAGTTAGTCATGTCACATAAGATGTTACAATCAAAATCTCCAAGCAGAGAGCTCAGTGCTCTTTCCAGTACACATGCTCAGTCGCTATGCTACTTATCATATGTATAGCAGATCAATGTTCGTTTCCGGGGTCACAGGCTGAATACACCAATAGACTGGAAACTGGGAAGACTCCTTTAGACACGAACACGCTACTGAGTCTCCAGGAAAACACACACAGAGCAAGTGCACAGGAGATGCACTCCCCCACCCCCATCAGCCCACAGTTCCTAATAAGGTACACCACCAGGACACGTGCTAGAACACTGACTTCAGGGCCTGAGCCCCGCCTTCCGGCCCTACCTTGCAGAGTAAGTTTGAGCATGTCACTTAACAAGTGCAGGGTCGCAGCTCCTTCTTTATCTTCCCTACCTCAGAGGGGTCTTGGGCACAAGAAAAATGACAGCTAAATGGATGCACAACTTGAAAAGCATAACGTGTATATAGAAATATAAGATATTGCTGTTAAGAATAAAGAGCTGATGTTTTCTGAAGGGGAAAAGCAGAAGCCAACCCATTGTGGGTTCCTTCAAGGCCACTTCTCCCTTCCCACATGGCCAGAATTAGGGGTCTGGGGCAGGCAGAATATACCCTTAGACATTGACGTACATGCGGGAAGTGGAAAACGCCTTCTTTTTCTTTCATTTGATTATACAAATGCCTTACATAGGGTGCTGGTGATTTGCCTGATGCAGACATGCTGCAACTTCAGAAGGTGTCTGACCTCAGACATCAGGGCCTGTTCCTAGAAGGACACACCCGATGCCAGGGCTCCTATTGAATGAGGAGCAGAGCAATGGCCAGGAGAGTCAGAAGGAAGGCAGCCATGCCAGGATATCAGCACATCTTGGAGTCTATCACTGATCAGATGCTTGATCTGAAGCTAAATTATGAGCTTCCAGGGCATTATAGGGAACTGACATCTAAAAAAAGGCAAACCAGGTCCTAGCCTGCCTCTCAGGGGACTTGTTTCCACTTCGCTGCAGCGACCTTTCTTCTAGGGCTAACCTGAGCAACACTGTGTGCAAGGGGGTCCACAGAGTGCCAGCCCAGCCAGGGGCAGAGCCCACACGGTGCCCCCCACTTCTTTACTTTCACTCTCTTCTCCCTGGATCACCCTTCCTCGCTCTATTCTCTCATTCATTCTCATCCCTTTCCCGTCTGCATCCAACCTTGCAACCTACACATGGTTTCATCCTAAAAGATAGGTAACAGATGGTCCTTTTACATCGCCTTTCTACTTCCCACCACTAAATAACCACCACCAAAACATGGAACTAACGCATATTGAAACTATTTTATACTGAATCAATAAAGCTTTGTAATTCCCCTTCTTAGAATAAATTGAAGTGAGTTGGAAACTTATTTCTCTAAGAGAAACAAAAACTATCAATTTCTTTAGGTTTACTTTCATAGATAAGTGGAAATCTCAAGAACAAAATGGTTTACTTTCCTTCTTTTACTGTTTATTTGAAACTATTCCTTTTCACTTTATTTTCCTTCCCAACAAGCAGTCATTTCTAGCCATTTCAGGTGGGCAAGTAGTTTCAAGGTCATAGGGGTAACATTCCCATTATAAGGCTCTCCCCTATGGCATCCTTGCTGGACGAGCCTGCTCAGACACCTACAGAAATGAAGCCCTCACTTCTGCACAAGGCAGCCCATTCCACCCCTGGGGAGAGAGGGGGCGGGCGGTGAGGGGGGTCTGATTGGCAATGTTCTCTGCACACCAAGCTAAATCTACCTCTCTGCAACATATACCCATGGTTGATCACGCTGATCTTTGGAAGAATTCAGAGAGGAGACACAAGAATTCCACACAACAGCCCTGCAGTATTTCAGGATTATATTTCCTTTTCTCCAGACTGTAAGCCCTGCGTCCCCCAGCTGTTCCTCATACGCAATAGTTTCCAGGCACTCTCTGTTCTAGGCCCCTACCTCCAGATGAGCTCCATTTATTATAGAGATCCCTTAAATGTGTCATCAACATCAGAACATAGTTGAGTGGAGTCACATCTTGGGAGGGGAGGGGGTTCAATTCTAAATTCAATAACGAAGCAAAAGTCATGCAGCACCAAAATTATCCTCAAAAATCCCTTACACTGCCCATCAGTGAGATGCTCTCACTTCAAGAGGCTCTGAACTGCCTAAGGAAAGAGATTCCCTCCCTCCTCATCCTCACCAAGCAGGGTGATCACTCACACAACTCAAAATGATTTTTTCTTATTTTTAAGTTGGCTTGTTCTTTGGGGATTGTTTGCTTTTGCCTAGCACACATCCTGCATTCCTGACTTTAAATGCATCCGTGAGCCAGATCTACCCAAGCTGTAGGACAGGGCCACTGTTACTCAGTTCTCTTCAAAGGAGATCTGTTTTCCTCAGTCTTCCAAGTTCAACCTCCCCTCCACGCCTGGTCCTCAATCCAGGCCAGTATTTCGTGATGGCCAACAAAGAGCCACCGCTGGGCACAGTTCACCCAAAAAACTTTGTAAAACTTCCATTTTGAAGATTCACTATTGAAAATCGTTGTCTTGATAAAAGAGGTCATAAGGAGGTTAATGTGATAGCAATCTTACCATAGTACACAAAATCAATAGCACTATCCTTTTCTAAAGGCTGCAACAATTTAAGCAACTACAATTTTTTTGCCTGGAAGACAATTATGCACTCTTATCATCATTTATCATCCCAGGTGAAAAAATCACTGGCACCAGTTCCTTGCCTGTGTATTTCTGGCTATATTTGGAGTCACCATAAATCATGTTAGTGCACCAGCACCAGACAACCCATAGTTAAGACTTATTCATTTAGGACAAAGAGTGCTATTTTATAAGGGAGATTATGAACAGCAAGCTTTGAAAGAACTTCATGACACCCCTGTTTAAAGCAGTGTCAAAACAGCAAAACTAAAGCATAACTACATACATCAGGATAATCCTAATTTTATGGAAACACAGGCCATCTTACCAAAAAAAAAAATTGGTACTAAATTAACTTTGTTCTCAAGAATAAGCTCCAAAGGACTACATGGGTAGAACAGAAGATACAGCTCAGTGAGTCGGAGGCAGCCCTGAAAAGACACGCAAACAAACTCTTCCATACTTTGGGTATTGTACTTTTATGCTCTAGATGCAGTCATTTTTTAAAATAATACAGTAAATAAGTTTTGATAACAGCTTGTTACCATTTTTTTTGTTTGGATTTTTAGATACTTCTATCTTTGCCTTCCTCTTCAAATGGCATGGTAATTTAAGGGAATCATTTTTGATATCCATATTTGATGTTTTCTCCATCTTGAAGGGCTATGGAAAGAAACCAAGCTTCAGCCCTACCCTGCCCCATCCAATCAGGTTGTCACCCCTATATCCTGCTCTCCTACACACAGTCTTGAGCCCCCGAGGCTGGAGGGAGGAAGAGCAGTTTTCTGGATCAACAAATGGGGCTCCCATTCTAGTGAGCTCTTTGAGCAGCTCAGAGGAGGGAACAGCTCTAGAGGCTGGAAGCGCCCTGGTGATGTGATTCTGATCTTCATCATCACCTACTCAAGTGTGGTATTAGACTGCCCTCCTCAACGCTCAGAGGCAGGAGGCAGAAGGGCATGTTGAGGGACTGATAGGAGGAAGAGGTGCGACTTGCTCCCAAACCACTGTCTTAAGAGCTGTGACAACAGCCAAGGAACCTCAAGAACTTCCTACTCGATGGGGGCCACATTCCACAGCTCTTGTCATCTTGCTAAAATGCCTCCTCGATACACTACTCCTGGACAGTACTTACTACACTGAACATAGTTGTGAGCTCCTTCATAATGAGGACTATGTCCTATGCACTTTTTACAGCCAGCACTGTGCCCGACATCAAGCAGATTCTCAAATATGTGTCTGTTACACAGCACTGCCCAACCCATTGAGACCAAGAGTGGAAGACATCTCAGCTGTGGGCGAGGGCAGTTCTGGCACACATGAGCAGCTGAAAATGGACATCTCCACAATATAGAGCTTCAGAGTCACCAGAGTTCACAGCCCAAACTGGCAAAAAGTCGAATCAATGCTATTTCCCACCTGCATAGCTTCCTGTTAAGTCAAAGTGTATGACTGAAAACTATCCAACTTCCCAGTCTCTGCCATGAACTCTCTCAAATACTAACCACTGTTTATCAGTGAATAACAATGACAAATTACAATTTCTTAAGGATTCCACCTTGCACAGTAACATAGCAGAAAAACTGGGGATGTGTGAACACAGCTCAGTAGGAAAGTACTACCACTAACCCCTGACAAAGCACAAGAAGCATAAGGAGAGATTTTAAATTGCAGCGTTAAGCTAAGAGTTGACTTACTGAGATAAAGTAGAAAACAGTTATAGCCTAACTAATTATTTGGCTAGCACTTAGCTACATCATTTTAGATACAGGCTATTGTTCCAGGGCTGCTGGTGTTATTTACAGCCCTGGACACATTCTTCTTTGGCCAGCATTTAGGCAGTTTCTGATTTCTGAGATGGTTCACATTGCGACTTGAGCACAGTTCAGACTGATACCCTTAGCATCTGTCCCACTCACCAGGAACTCTCTACATGGCTGAGCGTTGTGTAACTCCAGCAGCCTGCTGAGTGGGGTTCAGTTTCACACTGCCTGTCAGATTTCAAGGATATTAACACAGTGGGCGATCCCTAGAGCCTTTATTAAGGATGGATTACAGAAGGTTAAGGAATGTGAGGCAAGGGAGGAGGAAAGGAAGTGAAAAGAAGCAACTGGAGAAAAAGGAGAAGACCTAGAACACTTTTAGCACAGGAGATGGACAAAATCCAAAAAGAAAAAAAGATGTTTATTATTGGACTATTTGTAATAGCAGATGTTAAAGCCCATATCCCAGCATTTAAAGACAATGTATGTGATAGCTCGTTAGAGCTCTTCCAAACATGTACACCACCACCAGAATCCAAGGCAGGGATTAAGGATAGTCAGAAGCTAGCCTAGAAATTCAAGCAGAAGGATGTAAGTACCATAACAACCATGATCTAGCAAGAAATGGATCCAGGCCCAGAACGAATCTCCCAAATCCTACTCTACAGGCGTGAGACGCAGCACCTATATTTTCACTAGCTCTCCAGTCTTTCTGATGCACCCCAAGCGGGAAGACCGTGGCTGTAGTGCCTGCAACATCCACAGCTCTGCTAAGGGAAATACATGGTTCCCAGTGCCTGAGCCATCTTGGGAAGTTCCTTGGGCCTAGCCATCCAAAGCCACCTGGACCAGTTGTACCTGCCCAGGAGCAGCCAATCAAGAGGCTGTCTTGTACAAAAGCTTTAGAGCTTTGTCATTAGTGACACAGTAACAACAATGGAGAGGGGAGCCAATCTAAACTGGAACTAGAGATTCAAAGAGGGGTGTTTAATCCAAGGCAGAGGTGAGAAGACAGGAAAAAAGAGAGAGCCAAGAGTAACTGAGTCACACTGATGGCATCAGTATGGAAGGAAATGCATCTCTGCTGCTGACAGGATAACCTGGTCCCTAATCTTGAGCATCTTTCTGGTCCTCTAATACTGTGCTGGCCTGTTACACCAGGCTGCTCAGACCAGCTAAGCCTGGTTCCTGAGAGAGCATCCTTAAAACAGAGCCCACATCCTGAAGTGCCCTTGCAACCAAAAAAGCCAAGTACACCAAGTGCCAGGAAGGGCTAAAGATAGACACAGGCATCCTGTTAGTAGTGTCAAGGTGGGAAGCTCTTCTCAGTACAATCTGGAGGAAGTCCCACAATTGTAAACTATGGAACAGTTAAGTTTGGAGCTCTAGGGTTGAAGATTTGAGATGACAGGTGGTCCTCAAAGCCAGGACCTTAGGACTCCTTTTGTTCCTTCTTTCCCCACACTTGAAGAAGGAAAAGCACATGCATAGCCCTAGAGCTTCTCCATCAATACTGGTGCTTCAGTAGGTCAGAGGACCCAGTCCAAGGCTGGCTGCCCCACATGGAGGATCTGGAGCCAGGGAATCATCACCCAGAGCACCCTTCCCAGCCCTCCAGGCTCTCACCCTACACTGCCCTGCGCTGCACTGTGGCTTCCCCGAGGACAAGACCTTCTCCTAGCAACAGGATTAGCAGCAACTGTTAATACAGTTCACGCATTATCTCATTTTACCTCATCAGCAAGCCTCTGAGGATTGTACTAGCTTCTTACCCACATTTTACAGATAACTGAAGCCTAGAGGTTATGCAATTGCCCAAGGTCACACAGCTGGTAGATGGGGAACCAGTATTCAAAATCCAGGTCCACCTGCTCTAGAGATTATGTTCTTAACCTCTATATTTTCTCTGCCCTTTTCCAGAGTTTAACTTTTTTTAATCGTGGTGTAATACACAGAATATAAAATTTGCCATAACCATTTTTAAATGTACAGTTCAGTGGCATTAAGTACATGCACATAGTTGTGCAATCTTGACCACTATCCATTTCCAGAACTTTTCATCTTGCAAAAGTGAAATTCTGTACCCATTAAACAACAACTCCCTACTCCCTCTCTCCACCATCATTCTGCTTTGTCTCTATAAATTTGACTCCTGTAGATACCTCATGTAAGCGGAATTATACAATATTTGTCATTTTATAACAGGCTTATTTCACTTAGCATAATGTCCTCAAGGCTCATCAATGTTTAGCATGTGTCAGAACGCCCTCCCTTTTCAAGGCTGAATCACATTCCATCGTGTGGATGTACCACATTTTGCTTATCCATTCGTCCATGATGGACACTGGGTTGCTTCCACCTTTTGGCTATCGTGAATAATGCTGCTGCACTCTCCTTTCTTATCTTACATTCAGTGGCTGACATCCTGCCTGACACACAGCAGGGGGAAAGAAAGTACAAAGAGCATCCTTCCATCTACTTTCAAAAGACCATTTTAGGAAATTAGGTGGAATGGGCTCTCCATTTGATATTTCAATCAACAGATATTTATTAATGCTGTTACACTTGTCATAACATTGAGGCAAGCATAGGCCCACGGATTAAGTTAATTATATTAACATACATATATTTAAATGTATGGGACTGTAAATCAGGATAACTATAAAATTCTATGAGCCTTTAAACTTTGAACCAAACAGACCAGAACTGCTACATTTAAATGAGTATTTTCCTGGCAGCCTGGGAGGCTCCACACTGACACACCACTGAGAGCTTTTGAAGCCCGACTGTCACTCCTCCTGAGGATGACAGCTAGCAAGAGGCCACACAGAATCGGCATTAGTACCTGCAAGTCGCACTTCGTCTGTAATAGAAATAAAAGTCAACGAACCTCTACCTTACTCAAGCAGCTTAGTTCTTTGAATAACTTCTGGCTATTTCTAGAACAGAAAGCCTATCTTCCAAGCATCAAGTTCTGCCACCATATAAAAGAAACAAAAGAATGCACCATCAGACTTGAAGCCAATTTCAGGGGAGGTATTGATGAGCTCCAGTATCCTTGGACCTCTGCCAATGAGGCCATCCAGAAGGAAACAGCATTCACTCAGAGGAGTAGGATCTGGCATGTTGGTTACCAAGTCAGTCACATTTTAAGGGCATTCTCATCATTTTGGTGCACACAGCTTGTTACATAGTTAGGCACATGTATACCCAGTAAAATGACAGAAGAGCAGACAGCTTGATAGCAAAGAAACACTAGTTTCTGGCTGAGAAGACATTTATTTTCCTTATTTTACAAATAAACATTAGCCCTCATTAGTGAGTATAGGCAAACTGAGAATGTAATTAAACCTGATGTTGAGACAAGAAAGTAATTTATCTCCTTTTAGTGTACACATACCTCATTAATGCTTATTCAGAACACAAATGAACCACTGGACTGGAAGACTCAAGGTCAAAATACTCCTTTGCAGGGATAGGCTCTCCTCTCTGCCTCACATACAGGCTGTGACGTACCTCATGGCAGGTAGAAGGTGCTCTGGACACTTGTTGGCTGAGTGATAAATATAAAAGATGGTCTGATCCCCAGATGAAAACTATGAGTATTATCATCATTCCTATGGGAGAGAAGATGACTGAAACAGACTCAATCTAATTTTTCCTCCCTGATTCACTGTCATCTCTTCTGAAAGCCACCTGCTTTGCTAGATCTCACATAAAGGACAGAGATCCATATTTGCCCCCACCTAATCATGCAAATATCCATGAGTCTTGATGACATTAATACAAACTAGTGAGTTAATTGAGGAAAAAATAAGATTATGCTTTTAATGTAAATGATAAGTTTAGGAAGGTATGCACAAAAATATATATAATCAAAATTATGTGTAAACTAAGATATTCAAAAATAAGGCAGTTATATCTGCTCTCACCTCCATAAATGTTACTTTGCTGTTATTGACATTCACACCTTGTGCTAAGCCTTTGGGCACAGTAACAAAAAAGAAAAACAACATTTAATTATCTCCTGACAGGGGCTCCACATTCCATAGATTTAAGCAAGTGCCAGAGGAAACAGATGGGCTTTCCACTGGGTACTCCAAGCCAAAAGCCTTGCAAAAAACAGAAGACAGTGTTACAGTCAAGGGGCTCCTGGGTGAAAAAAGGCCTTTTCTGGAAGAGCCATAGCCTGGAAATAGGAGGGGAGTACAGGTGGGCTTTAAACCAATTCAGTGACATTTATTGGGTGCCTACAGTATGCCAAACCATGTCTTGGGAACTGTGAGAGAAGAGAGCATAAGATTCAACATACATCTTCAAGGAGAGCAATTTTGCAAATATATACGCACCACCATCAATTGCACGCACATAAAAAAAGTAACACAGAGAATCCAAAGTTACGTATAATCTCAAAGCTTCTTAAAATTTGGCTTTGGGACTCAACCTGTTTTCAGCAGAATCACCTTCTCATTATGTAGTAATTGATGAAGCATAGTAATAAAATGAATACCTATGAACTCACCGTGCAATCTAGCAGACTGTGAACAGCATATTCCCACTCCTGCTCCCTCGCTACTCTCACTCCCCGGATAACTACTATTCTACCTCCTTTTTCCCTCATTCCCTGGTTTTTCCTCAGTTTTATCACGTGCGTCCTTCAAAACTGTTTATTTTGCTTATTTCAGAAATCCATAAAAGTAGTATCATTCTGTACGTATTTTTCTCCAAAGCACCTTAAATGATAGCTAAGCTGAGCATCACATAAAATCAGGTGCTATGTTCTGAGCAGGCATATCATTGGTAAGACTGTACTGGGATCTAGGTGGGCGGTCAGCAAAAGTAAGTTGAACCAGAGTCTCAAGTGAATGGCACACAAAGTAGATAGTTGAATACAGTACAACTTACCAGTTCAAATATTTTACCTTCTCATCCTTTCCCAAAGATATACAGTAACTAGGTCACAATATGGACGGAACTGGCATTCTATTGCCCAGCATCCTTTCTGTCTTGTGGAGGCCAGTCTCTAAGCCAGAGGACCTGAACTTCCTAGTGCTGAAGAGATTATAAGCCAGATCTTTGAATCCCATGCAGAAGGCATCTGGATGTTCTCATTACTTTTAGGATTTTGTGTCACAATGCATTTGAATTTTATAATGGCAAAAGCTCTCTGGGAAAAATCATTAAGTAACTTTTCAAAATGGGCCCCTTCATTCCTCCCCAAACTTCAGCAAAAGAGAGAAAAGCCTTCAGGGCCTGTGTCACTATTAGAATCACTCAAAGGAAGGTACTAATTTATGAGCCAGTGAATAAGTGTTAAGAGGAGCATAATGAGCCATAAACCTGGAGCTCGGGTACAGAAGCTTGATCATTCCCACAGCAAAGTAGCAAGATATCACCAGTGCTCATCTACACCACGATCCAGACAACCTGAGGACCTCTCCTCCTCCTGTCCAACCTGCAGTGCCCCTCCCTGGAGGATGCTTCTGAGGGGCTTTGACAAAGCCCCCCATGAGCATCTAAAGTTATCATAAGGAGTGGTTTGGGTCCTGGGTCTCCTTCTGTAAGGCTCTCTCCTCAGATGCTGGAGGAGGGGGCCTTGTCTGAGATGGCCAACCTGACAAGCTGAACAAGGAGGGTGAGCTCATTTTCCACACACCTGTCCAGCCAATAGGCAGTGAAGAGGGCACACCCATAAATGTGAAGACCTTGAACTTAATGGGCAGATGGGAGAGGGCTTCCAGAAGTCTCATTCCTGGTTCTCTGGCTGTAGTTCAGAAGGGGAACAAGATGCCCATTAGATATCAAGCACGGTAGCAAAGAAAATGCTCCCACTGTGGCGTTTTAAGGAGGAGATAGAGCCAAGTACCTGGAAAGTATATACTGTATTGTGCCTAAGTCTAACGCAGTGCTGCCCAATAGAAATACAAGGCAAACCACATATATAATTTAAAATTTTCTGGTAGCTATGTTAAAAATAGAGGAATCAAAATATTTTAGCCCAATATATCTAAAATATCATTTCAACATTTAATCAACATAAAAAAAGTATGAAAGATATTTTACATTCATCTTTTATACTAAGTCTTGGAAATCTGGTGTGCATACAGCTCATCGCTATTTGGGCCAGCCTCATTTCAAGTGCTCAATAGCACATGTGGTTACCACCCTGTTGGACCACACGTAAGTGGTTAACAGTAGCTGCTTCTGGGAATGAGATTGCAGGGCCTCTGCATTTCCTGCATTGTATGAATTGTTTCAATAATCATTTGTATTAGGAAAAAAAGGGGGAGCATTGTGAAAAATGCTTTTTAATTTTCCTTTAAAGCTATAATAGGAGACCAGAAAGCACAGCGTCCATTTAAAATGGCTTTCAAACCGCTCTTGCTCTTCTCAGGGGGTGGGGGGAAGTGGGAACATTTTCCCCCCCATGCCTTGGTTGTCTACTGCTCGGGTAGGTATGAATTTACAGCAATTCTTGCCCTTCTTTCTCACTAAGTCCCCTTATAACCAACACCCCTGCAGGATGGCAAGGGAGGGTTAGGAGAAAAGGCCACCACCCAGCACAGAGATTGAAGGGGAAACAAGCCGATACAGGCGCCAAGCACACACAGTGTGGCAGACACTGTGCTGACAGGCACTTTACATATACTAGATCATATAACCCTCCAGTAACCTTATCACGACGCAGGCGCCATTCCAACTTTTCAGATATTGAAATCAAAGTTCAAAAAGTATCTGCTCCAAGGTTTCAGAGCTGAAAGTATTTAACTACAACACCCAGGATGGTCCACACCAAGATCATGACCACAGACGCCAGGACTGCCCATACCAACGTCATGATCTGATCTTGATTAAAATCATGCTGTAAGACAATAGCATTTCTTCATTAGAGAAGAGCAAATCCCACGCATCTTTTATTTGCAAGAACCCCAGATCCTGACATTTATTCTCTAAGCTCATTTGTATATCCTCAAGTGTAAATATTTCCTCTCAGACAAACCTTTGTTACTCCAAACTCAACATGTCAAAAATCAAGCATTATCGCAAACCAAAACTACAATGAGATATCACCTTACACCTGTTAGACTGGCTATAATTACCAAGACAAAAAACAAAAAATGTTGGAGAGGATGTGGAGAAAAGGGAACCCTGTTACACTGCTGGTGGGAAGGCAAACTGGTACAGCCACTATGGAAAACAGTAGGGAAATTTCTGAAAAAATTAAAAATCGAAATACAATACAACCCAGCTATTCCACTACTGGGTATTTATCCAAAGAACTTAAAATCAACAATTCAAAGAGACTTATGCACCCCTATGTTCATTGCAGCATTATTCACAATAGCCAAGACATGGAAGCAAGCCAAGTGCCGAGCAACTGATGAACAGATCAAGATGTGGTAAATATATACAATGGAATACTACTCAGCTGTAAAAAAAAAAAAAAAAAAAAAGACAAAATCGTCCCATTTGCAACAACATGGATGGACCTTGAGGGCATAATGTTAAGCACAATAAGCCAGACAGAGACAAACACCATATGATTTCACTCATATGTGGAAGATAAATTCATGGACAAAGAGAACAGATTAGTGGTTACCAGAGGGGAAGGGAGTTGGGGGTGGGCATAAGGGGTAATGGGGCACATATATATGGTGACTGACAAATAATATACAACTGGAATTTCACAAGTTATAAACTATTATGACCTCAATAAAATAAAATAAATCAAGCATTATCTTTGCCCCATCTCAACTTCTTTCTGTCCATCCACAAGCTGGAAACTTCCAGGTCATTCATTTTTGACTCTGCTCCTTCCCTCGCCCACATAATCAAATGAGTATTGAGTTCTAGGCTCAATAATCCCTAAGTGACTATTAAGAAGCAGTACCCAGATCTTAGTTTCTAAGTACCATTCTTCAGTAAAAGGAAGCTGACAGACACCACCTTAACCGAGGGATCAAAGTGACCCCATGAGTAATGAGACATTGATAACACACATCTCCTGAGATGGTGCACTAAGAAACGCACATTCACTTCTGATGCGCTCTTGACAAAAATTCATAACCTCCATCTAAGCATGAGAAAATATCAGACAAATCCAAAGGGAGGGTCGGTCTACAAAACAATTGACCAATACTCTTAAAGAGCCAAGGTCGTGAAAGCCAAGAAGAAACTGAGGAACTGTGAGCAATAGGAGGACACCAGGGAGCAATGATGCTAAACTCAGTGTGGAATCCTAGATGGGATCCTGGCCACAAAAAGGTCATCCATGGAAAAATTGGTGAAATTCCAATGAGGCTTGTAAACAAGTTAATAGTATTGTACGAATGTTAATTTCCTGGTTTCAGTAATTGCACTATGCTTAGACAAGGTGTTAATATTAGATGAACCTGGAAAAATATACACAGGAACTCTGCTATTTTTACAACTTTTTTGTAAGTCTAAAATTATTTCATAACGAGTTTTAAAATATTACTATAGTCACTACCCCCAAATATGTCTAGCTCGTCCTTGTCCCCATGATTAAACTCACTCTCCTATCGTGTCCTACTGATAGTGCCCTTCTTCCCAGGCTCCACGTGAATTCAAATCCTATTCATCCCTCAGGGCCCTGTCATGTCCCACTGCCGCTAAAGGATGTCTTTCCCCACCACTGCAGCCCACCTGACCAAGGCTTCTGCAAAATGCCTGGAACTATCTGCACTCCTCTCATGACACATGGGTAATGCTGTCTTGTTCATTAACTTCGTGTATTTAGGTTTTATTGCCCAATGACGATGCAAAATGTGTTTGTGTACACAAGTACCTGAGAGAGCACATGTTCCATTCACTTTAAAATGTGCTGCTTTTTAGTGTGGTTTCTGGGAACCTACTGAATAACAAAACAGAGGTCAACTACTATTTCAAACCCATACAGGTTTACATTGACAATTCTGTATGTATAGTGACAAATACACCATCACTTAGGGAAGGCAGTATTTGGACTCACATACTGTAAGTAGTATAGTTATGGCTGACCCTTAGCACAGAAAATTATAGTCTTTAAAAAACAACAAAAAACACTTGCCAGAATCTAGAATGTCTATTTAGTTTCTACTCTGAGGTACCTTGGCCCTCCGACAGCAAGAGTATGGTCTCTCTCTGTTGAACAAAATAAGTGCATATACTTGGACTCCAACCAGACCTGGAGCTCAAAAAAAGCCTTCTAATGGGTGGTCATCCTGCAGTTAATGAAATATTAGGATCACATTAATCAAAAGGAAATGGGAAGAAACTAGCAGCTTTTAGGCCCAAGTGGAGAGACCGGGTGTCAGCAAACAGTTACAAGGAAGTTTGGACCCCAGGACTTCAGGGGGTTTTGGGTACAGGAGGGACAATCTCCCAAATAAGAACCCACTAAGTATAAGGCAAAGTGCTAAACACAGTGGAGGCTTCCAAAAATGTCTAATACCCTCTGCTCTCCAAGATCTCAGCCTAGCTAGGGACATGTGACATAACACAAAAACTATCAATAAGGAGGGACAGGGCCAGCTTGCTCAAAGCACACAGGTAACAGGCAGGCAGAGAACATGCCGTGTGAACTGGATAACAATTTCCATGCAAACTTTGGAATTCTGGTGGCCACCAGCAGAGCCAAGAAGGTTCCACTGGGTTTACGGGCCCTCCTGAGAAAGGAGAGCAGAGGCAAAAGGACTGGGAGCTAGGAAGGGGAAAGAAGGCATGAGGCAAGGCAGGGAATGGGGTTGAGAAGGAGGGTGGAGTGTGGCACACAGCCTCCAACGCTGCTCCCCAGTCTCAACTGGGGGCCCATGGAGGCCAAAGCCCTTGAGCTACTCAACACCCACTCAGCCAAGCCACCACGGTTCTGTGTTCATCTGGGCTCCCAGCATCAGATTCCGAGATGAGGATTCCTGTTCAAGAGACCTATTAGGTAGTGCTCCCAGGAAAGGGTATGGGGAGCAGGACAGGACAGGAAGCCAAGCAGGGGTGTGATAGTTGGGAAAGTCTCAAGCAGAGGAACTTTTGCTCAACCTGCACAGGAGCTCTGGAAACAGTGTGGGTCACACCTTAGAGCTGTCCCATTCCCAAGGTGGGGGGTAGGAAGCTATAGCTGTTATACTCCCACTGGTTAAAGAGCTGTCCCCCAGGGGGGATGTCAATTCTCAGGCTCTAGGAACCTCTGAGAGACACAGGTGCTGGCTATTGGGAGCGAGCAAGCACTGGGCAGTGTGCAGGAGACGAGTGAAGGGCAGACAGAGGAGCACCAGCAGCATCTGCTACCATTGATTTCCAGGCCCGTGTCCCTAACATCACCCCATTTTTAAAGAAGAACATCACTCAGGAGCCAACACTAAAAGGCTGAATCATTAGTCCCTCCGATGGTGGTGGGTACCGAGGGAGCAGGAGGCTCCTACTGCCTTACAGCTTGATGCTTGGGAGAAACCTACATTACCTGATGCATAGGTAAGGGACAGTTAGAGGACCCCAGCCCAAAAGCACACGAGTTCTCTTTTCCAAAAGATTGGCCCCAAATCGGTGCCTTTAGTATAGGGCCCCTGTGCTCAAAGCCACCATTGACATACACAGTGTGTGTCCACAAGTAACTTCCTACCAGTACCCAACAATCCAGTGCTCAGACACCACCTATCAATTAAAAACCAATCAGGAAAAGGATTATTTGAAGGTAATGGTTTCAGTCTGGTGATTTCCCAGTCACTCTACTGGCTAGCATCGAATCAGCATATTGAAAATCTCATTTGAAAGAGCAATATTTAAATTTTTCACCCAGAATAACCCTCCTATAAAGAGTCGTATTATTAAGCCTGAGGGAGAGGTTGTATATTTTATACTTTAAAAATCAGACTATTTTCTGCAATTATCATAATCAAATTGTACTCACCATGCTTGCACATGTTTGGGCGTCTTCCTGGGACCTGTGCAAATCAAATTAGCCCATATTGTCTCTTCCTGTGGGTTGCAAACAAAGTACCAACACTTGCCACATACGTGCCACTTGGGACGAGAGCGCCCATCGTCAGCTCCACCTTTCTGCAAAAGTGGACGAGGCTGACTCACCTTGACATCACCCTCAAAGTGTCTGGCAGTGACTCCAATTTACTTTTCCCATCCAGAAAAACCCCACTACAAAGAAAGCAATTCCTCAAAGGTGAGGTGTCGGGTCTTCTGAAAACAGGAGTGCCTTTGTTAACAGGAAGTGCCCTTTGCCAATGACTAAAATCAACTCCAAAAATAAAACCATTCACATAACATATAAGCCTCCAGTTCAAAAGAGTAGATAGACAAAAAGAGCAAGAAAACAGTAAATTGGAGGGATCGAAAAGAAGAAAGTCTTTTCTTGAATAATTAGCAGTAAACATATACTAAGTTCTTACCTGAAACTATTTATACTTACAGGCCACCTTATACACTTAAATAAGTATCTCATATTCCAATAATAACATCTTCCAACTATGTCACTAAAGCAACAGGTATGATCAACAAAGGGCTTTAAAATTTCCATCCACTTATAAATGCTGCGGGCATAATGGATAATTATTTCCATCATGCATCATACATTAAAGTACGTGCCTGAATCCAGTGTTCATCACGTTAGAAAAGCCCACTAGCAGGTTAAAAATAAAAGGGAACACTGGCTATTCTGATAACACACTAAAATGAACAAATCATCTCCCAAGAAACGAAGTGAGTCTGAGTGGCAGGCATTTCTCTGCATAATTTATGATTCATATGCATACGTACTGAGAATCCAGCCTAGCAAGTGGGGTGACAATGGTTAGGAAACAATGCAAACGCTTCTCATAGTAAAGCGTTAACCGTGTTTAACTCTGCCAGAGAGAACAACAACAACATACATATATATATACACACACACACACACACACACACACACACACACAGCTCAAAACAAATCTGGAAGCTATTGCATCGGCCACAGAAAATCTGAATTTCAGATTCAAAAACCTAAAAACAATTAAGAACTAGAAACTTATTAACAGAGCAAGGTGCAGTCCACCAGCCCTAGGGAGAAATTCTAATACTGTTTTTGGATTAATTATGCCAAAACCCTCACACCAATGAAGCTACTTTTTTTTTTTTTTTTTTTTTTGGTCTTGTGCATCCTTCCAAGGCCTTCCTCTGGTGAAAGTTTTGTCCCTATCTCTGTAAGTCCGGGAAAAGTACGCTGAAACTTCTTTAGCTCGGACTCCCACTAATTCATCATTCCTAGTAATTAAGATGCAATGTACTCATTTCTAACTCAAAATCAAATTGAGTGTTTTTCCCTGAAAGAGTTCTGTCTTTAAAAGCAATCCAATATTAATTCTCGTTATTCAAAGTCAGGGCTTCAAAAATTAAGAGCTTATTCAATTGCCCAGGATTTTCACATAATACAACAATTAATTATGGTCTGATAAAGGGCTTTATGACACGTTGCAGGTGTAATCAGTTGAGTCACTCATCGCACTCGGGAGTACGAGTAGCATTTTCGTGCACTTTAATGTTACAAAGCTTCAGTGCTTTAAACTCTCCAGCACATGTTTTTCCCTGCCTCGCTGGTTTCCAGCCTCCGGGAGAAGTTCCTGATAACCCGCTTCAGGAAAAGGCCTGAAAGCTGGAGCTCTGAGGGCTCTTCCCACCACTCCCAAGGGTAAACGGGGTGCGGTGCTTTTCCAAAGCCAGGAGTGCCAGAGATTTCACCCCCTGGCCGGCACCTACACCCTTTCCTCTCCTCTCCTCTCCCAGAATCTGTAGTGCATGCGTGACAGCTGCAGGGGACCTTAGTGGGGGCGGAGTGTGTGTCAGATGCAGCTGCGACCCCGCCCCCAGCCAGGTTACAGCCTCCGCGGGCATCTCATGTCAGCCCATCTAAGCCTTGGTCCCCTCCAGGAGGAAGGAGGGATTAGAAAATTCCTCTCGGGAAAAGGAGTGGCCAGCCCGCCCAGCCGAAGGGCTCGACCACCCGCGGGAGCAGCTTCGAGCAATCGCCAGGTGAGCATGCGGAAGTAGCTCTTCCTCCCCCGCCCAGACCTATCGGCCCAGGCATAACACACCCACACCCACGCGCGTGCACGCATCACACACACACACACACACACACACACACACACACACACACACACACACACACACACACACACACACACACACACACACACACACACACACACACACACACACACCTCTGCACAGAGACGCGCGTACAAGGCACTGTCAAACCTGTCCCAGCCACAGAGAAGACGACCAGGCAGATGAGGAGTCGGGACATCCGAAACTTTTTTTTTTTTTTAAGGGGAGGGGGAGGGGACTTCAAGGCCCCTCTCCCCCTCATCCCTGGAGCCAAGGTGAAACCCGAGGCGGCCCCGGCGGCTGCAGCGCGACCGCAGGCGCTCGGGGAAGCGGCGGCTGGTCCCTAACTTGAACCACAGCAACTGCCGCGGAAGCGGGGCGTCTCCGCCCGGCCGCACCTGTTCCCGACTCTGAGGACGGAGCCTCGCACATCCATTCTGACCTTGAGGGCACCCCGAAAATCCACACTCCACCCCGGGTCAGCATTACTCCGATGCCCTCCCTACAACAGATGAAGTCCCCGGCAGGTACCCACCCAGAGGGGCCGCCTCAAAACGCCCATCGCCGGCAAATGATGAATGCGCTTCCCTGGGATCTCCAGAGCTCCCCGGAGCGCCCCTCGCTTTCCCCAGTGCTTACCTCCCCCCTCACACCAGGTTGGGTCCCCCTTT
Source organism: Ceratotherium simum simum (assembly GCF_057802395.1). Lineage (NCBI taxonomy): Eukaryota > Metazoa > Chordata > Mammalia > Perissodactyla > Rhinocerotidae > Ceratotherium > Ceratotherium simum. The sequence goes on from NC_141913.1 coordinate 39,150,126, forward strand.
CTCTCCCCCCCTCAAGTGCAAGAACACCCTCCCCAAGTTCAGCGTTCCCCCTCGTCGGCACGCAGGAGGAAAGGAAGCCTCAGAGGGGCGCCCTCGCAAGCTCACGCCGCAGAGCACCTGGGGTGGGGTCCAGCAGCGAATGGAGGGGGCGGCGGCGCGCAGGGCGCCACCGCGGGGGGCTGTCCCCACGCACCCGGCTCGGAGGTGGCGGGGACACCCCCGCGGTTCTGGGTCAGTGCGGGGCGCTCCTGGAACAACCAAACTTTCTCCGCCACCCGAAGTTCGGGGCGTGAGGAGGCGGCGAAGGGGAGTCGGAGCAGCACCTCCCGGCGCCGCAGGAGAAGGCGCCCCCGAGGGCCGCCGTGGCCGGAGCGCGCCGCCCTCACCTGCGCCCGCCGGGGCGCCGCGCGCAGCCCGCGCTCACCTGGCTGTAGAGCTCGCTGACCGACATGACCCCGCGGGCCGGGCCTGGCCCGGGGCGCCGTGCCTGGCGGGCGGCCCTCGCTCGTGCGCCGGGGGGCGGCGGGTCCGGGCTCCTCGCTGCCCCGGCGGCTCTCAGTCCCCGGCCGGCCCGCCTGGCGCCATCTTCCTGGGCTGACCGGGAGTTTCTGTGTTTCTTGTCCTTTCCCCCCGACCTGCCCCGCCGGCTTCCTGGAGGCGCCGGGGCCGGCTCGCTGTCTGCCGGCGCGACCTTTACTCCCGCCGCGGCGGCGTAGCTGCGGCCGGGCCGGAGTTGCGGGCGGGGTGGGGGGGGAGGAGGCCGCGCGGCGCCGCTCCCCGCGCAGGTGTGGGAGGAGGTGCGGGAGCCAGGGAGGGGCAGAGGGCGGCGCTCGTCGGAGCCGGCAGCCGGGGCGCCGTCGCCGCCGCCTTTGAGCCCTGTGGGGCCGGGCTGGACGCGCCCTCCCGCGCCCCCGCCGCAGCGGGGTCCTTGGGGCCGGGGGCGGGGCCGGGCGAGGAGCCGGTGCCGGCCGCCCCCTGCTGGAGGCCGGGCGCACGCTGGGACAGGTGCGCCCCGGGGGCCCACACCTGCCGCGCCGCGCTCTGCCTGCTCGCGGTCTGTGCCCCTGGGAGGCTGGGCAGGGATGTAGTGGAGACAAGAGAAAAAAGAGGGGAAGTAAGCCGGGGGGTGGGGGGGATAAAAAGATGCCTATGACTGAAAGGCTCCCATATATTTTCCTCTGGATTTTACGTGGCTGCGTTCAATATTTTCATGATTAAAATTCAGTTATATCGTAGATTGTTATTAAGGTGATTTGGGTATACCAAAGATTGTCTCCGCCAAACTGAGCTCCCTGCGCTGAAATCCTGATCAGAAAGGTGGGAGTTGTAACTCTTCACTTCGTTTGCCCGGTTCACCCACAGCTTCCAGCTAGGCTCCCAGCTACCTCCTTCAGACTTGCATGCTTTGCCGGGGGTCTCACATTTTCTCCCCTCTCTCCCACATGCACACTCTCAGTCGCTCTGCCGCTCCCTGCCACGTTTATTTTTGTCCCCTCTGCTAGTGGCCCTCGGCTGTCTTCAGCAACTACAGTCCCTCTTCTACTTCCAGCAAAAAAGTAGAAATTTCAGCCAAAAAGGAAAATAGCTGACAGGAGTTGGTGGAAGGAGAGGAGGGGACACGGCTTTGGTTTTCTGAAGGTGGCTTTTGTACGTGAATGAGGAATGGCCTCTGAGGGTGGTCCTCAGCCAGAGTGTCTGTCTATACCTGCTGGAGGGATTGTCCTGGAGCCCCATTCCCTGGAAGGTGATTCTTAAAACTCATCCCATTTAAGACCTTCCCACCTGGAATGCAAGATCCCCATTTAATTCACCGTGGGACCCCTCTCAACTGTGCCTCCTCAATGAGGTTCACCTGGGGAGCTTTAACTGACCCAAGGAAGGGGCCCCACCCTCAAGAATTCTGGATGATTGGTGAAGGGTGGAAATTATCTGAATTTTTTAAGCTCCTCCATAGTCTAAAGGATTGTACCTCTGGGTTGACAAATGCAGTAACCAAAGCTTGGGCTACTCTCCTTGGATCTGAAATGGACTTCATCATGTCACTGTCAAGAGCAGAAAGGAAATGGTTCCATCATTTCTCACTCAAAAATCTGTCTGCATCCATTCCTTCCCTATATTCTAGTATTTCTCTAAGCATGGCCCTCAGGCTATCAACATCACCTGGGAACTTATTAGATATACAAATTATCAGTCATCACCGCAGACTTACTGAATCCGCAACGCTGGGGGAGGGGCTCAGCACTCAATGTTTTCATACCTCCCTAGAGAATTCTCTGCTCTCCAGCCAAGAAAGCCCACTTGCTATGGTGCCATCCACATCTGTGCTCCAGATCCCCTTTGCTTCTCCGCCACCACGCTCCATCAGTGGTCCCATCTCTCTGCCAGCAACTCTCTCTCTCAACTGGCTCTTGACTTCTCTGTCCTCCTTTCCTGCTAAACTTCTTGAGGTGTAGCTGGTACCAGCTGGCTCCACTTGCTCACACCCAGTTCCTCCGTAATTCACTGGTTCTCAACACTTTCTGCATGTTGAAATCACTTTTACGAAAACAGATGTCTGGCTCCCACTCCCAGAAATTCTGATTTAACCTGTCTGGGGTGCTGCCTGGACAAAAGAATTTTTAAGAGCTCCCAGGTGGTTCTAGTGACAGCCAAGGTTAAGAGTTGGTGCTTTAATTCCTTCCTAAGTGGTTCCAGCTCAGCCCCATTCTATTGAAATCGCCTTCTCCCTCTGGGGCGCTAATTGATTCTCCCTGCTATGTTAAATCATCTCCTCCCTTGGCATCTATCATTTTCCTCCTATTTTCCCCAGCCTCTCTAACCACAACTTCTCGGTGACTTTTTCTAGCTCTGTTTCCTCTTCCTGGTTCCTGAATAAAACTGTGGCCCATTTCCCACACCTCATCTTTCTTCTCATCCACACCCCCTATTTTACCTCTTACCAACATGTTAACTCTGAAATCTAATTCTAACCCTCGTTTAGACCCACCTTTCCACCTGCCAGATAGGCAATGCTAGCAATCCCACTAGGACCTTGAACCAACCTGAAACTCATTTCTTTCCATCCTTCCTCCCAACCCCCAACCTGGTTCCAACTTTCTGGCTTCCATCATACCTGGCACAAATTAAAGGCTCAATTCATGCTGACTGAACTGAATCACATCCCTAAGGAGAATATTACTCTTGGCCAGAGCCTTGTGAATTTCTAATCCCACAATCAGATAAGGTCTTTCCCTCCTTTGAATAATAATAAAGACGTTTTAAAACTTACTTTGTGCCACGAAACATGCCAAGAGCTTTGCTTCTGTGATCTTGTTTGAGCCTCAGAGCAACCCTATAAAATAGGTTTGAATAATAATTCTATTTCATAGATAAGCAAAGTGAGTCTGGGTAAGGAACATTCTAGATCAGAGAGATGGTATTCAACTAAACTCTCATTCTAGAGTCTAAGCAGTTGCTTTTTACACCAGTGGTTCTTGAACGTTAGTGTGTATCAGGACTAGGGATACAGGGGATGCTAACTCAGTTGGTCCACGTGTGGTCCACGAGTCTGCATGTGTAATAAGTACCCAGGTGGTGTAGGGGTCACACTTGAAGAAACATTGCTCTGTGCCCCATGGCTTCTCAAAGTAAGAGAAGACCTCCATTGGGACTACCTTGGTCTCCCTCCTGACAGGTGGGGGTTTCCATCACACACAAGTGGGGAAGAACTTTGAACTTCCGAAGCATTCACTTAACCTCTCTTAAGGAGCTCCCCTTACTGTACCCGGCATTACATGTATACCAATATCCTTCTCTCCTCCTCACCACTAGGCTCGAAGGCAAGAACCACACCTGACCTGTATTTGTAGCCTCTGCACTTCCCATCATGCCTTGCACAAAGGACTCAGGAAACAGTAGGTGAATTGTGTGTGGGCTGGACCTAGTGATTTGCTTCTAACAAATAAAATACAGCAAAGGTGATGGGCTGTCACTTCCATGATTAGGTTGTGAAAGACTGTGACTTTTATCTTGCTGGAAATCTCTCTGGCTCTTCTTATATGCTTGTTCTGATGAAGCAAGCTGTCATATTGTGAGCTGCCCTATAGAGAAACCCATGTGGAAGGAACTAAGGGTGGCCCTCGAGAAACTGAATTCTCCCAATAGCTAAGTGGGTGAACTCGGAAGCAGATGTTTCTCTAGTTAAGCCTCCAGACTCGACTCGAAGACCACAGCCCTAGCTGACACTTTGATTGCAGCCACATAATACACCCTGAAGCAGAGAATCCAGAAAAGCTGTGTCTAAATTAAAGAAACTGTGAGATGATAAAGTCTGTGACCCACAGAAACTGTGAGGTAATAAATGTGTGTTGTTTGAAACCACTCAGTTTGGGGGTAATTTGTTAGGCAGCAATAGGTGACTAATACAATCACACACAAAAAGGGCTCTGTGTGACTGGCTTCCTGGTAAGAACTGCATCCTAGCAATTTCTCTCCTCCCCTTCTTGGAAGGTTGGTTTCCCGTATGCCCCTACATGCTAAGGCATCATCGTCAAATGGGGTTTGTGGTTCCCTGGTGTGTGCCAGGACTCTTCAAGGAGTTGTTATTCCATAGATTGTTTTAAGGGAATCAGTTTCCAGATCCTAAATCTCCTTATTCATTCCTTCTAAACACTGATTTGCCAAAAAACAGCCCTACAGTTAGGGGGGCTCATTCTCAGATCTCCCTCTGGAGCCTCCAGGACACCAAACAAAAGGACAGATAGAAACTTCAGTGTTGAGAAGGTGAGTGACTCTGATGAAGGAGCCGCACTCTGTGCAGGTCAGTGGTTTCCAATTCTGTTAACAAAATTGAAGGAGGACCTGATCCATTTGTCAGCTGACAGGTTATTTAAAATAATCTTTTCGTGGATCACTATGTGCTTTTGGCAAAGGAATTCAAATTGAGGGACGCTGTCCTAACAAAACTTCCTTTCCCATCTATTTGTTTATGTAAACAAATATAACACTTATATCCATAACAAAAATAGGAATAGATTTTTGAAGTTGTATAAGACCATCTGTGATAATTCAATTCAGAATACTTGACCACTGGAAAATTTTTAAATAATTTATATACATATTTTTGTTATAGATAATGTTATAGGGTGGTTGTCAGAAGAGTTTCCAGTATAAAAAATGTAGGCTAAAATTCTGTAGGGAAAGTGGAATGGAATTTCAGGCTCAAGAAAAAAATGAATGTATTAAAGAACTTGTGTATTTTTTTAAACGGGCAATGGAGGGTATCAAATTGCTATGGCAGTTAGAGTCCATTGGGTTCATTTAAAAAAGTGATGTAACCGTTTTATTTTAAGCTGACAATATGTACAATATACCAAAATTACATCTTTTTCAATTATTTAAACTTATGAAAACTTTTAGTTATTAACCTAAAAATGTGTGGAGACATACATGGTTTTTCAAAATTACTTTAAAGAGTTTGAGAGCAAAAAAGTCTGAAGCCCATGGAGCAGAGGGCAGCCACATCTATGACCTCCAAAATTAGGTCTTCATTAGGAATTCCGGATTGAGAATGGTATTAACAGCCTTGATGCTCTGGAACACTTTCACCTTTGTAGCTTACTCAGTGGGCATTTCTGAGTCTCTCTCTAGGCAATGTGGATTTGTTTTTCACCTGTTCCAAGTTAGCACCCAGGCTGTGAGGGTTTAAGCAGTGACTTCTGTTACTATTTGTATGGGGGAGACCTTGACACAGACCTCAGCCTAGATTTCGCAAGGGCACTCCTCCCCGGGGTAGAGATGGCTGGTGATCAGGGTAGAAGCTCTAACACGTGAAGATGGCAGAAGATAATTGGGAGAAGGTTGGTTTGGGAAAGAAAAGACTCTGAAGACTGAGGAATAGTGAGAGCTGGGGGCCCCAGCAAGGGAGAATGGGGATGTCATAATTGTTTTCAAATACTTGGAAATCTGTCATGTGAAAGAGAGATTAGTCTGGCTCTGCTTAATGGAGGCCAAATCCAGACCACAGGGAGGAAGTTCAGGGTGATAAATATTGGACAACCATAAGGAATAAGTTCAACTTCTAATAACAAAAACTGTTTAAGAGAGGAGCAGGCCTCTCATGAAGAAGTGAGCTTGCTGTCTCTGGAGGAACTCAAGAAGAGGCTGGATTATCACTGCCAAGGATCTTGTAGATTTTCAGTGGGAGGGTGGGCTGTACCACCGCGGGAGTCAGTGGTTGTGGCCTGGTGGCTGCCCTCCATACACCTGGCTCATGACAACAAAGGAAGTGTAGAGCTGTTGTCACAAATGCTGTCTTGATAACCTCAAGGGGAGGAAACCCCCATCTCAAAGCTTGCTCCCTGGCAAGGTTCAATATCAGCCCTTTACAACTCAGTAAGACTGTAAGTCCTGTGTTCCCTTTAGGGGGTTTCATTTAAAGCTTGACTTAATCCTAAATGGAATGAAAGGCTTTGCTCCCTACTAGGCATCCTGACTCTGCTGCAAAAGGGTTGAATTCTTTTCTTAGGGGAAGAGGGAGAGAAAAGGGTGGAGTTAACACTGTCCCAGAACCTCCAAAATCTCTCTTCATAGAAGCTGTTCACGAGGCCCAAGGCAATTGTACAAATAACTGTAATGACCCCCAGAATGGAATGACAAATCTCCTGAGGCTTGGATGGAGACAAGGGAGGAGAAAACTGAAGTAGCATGGATCAGAGTAAACGCAAACATAACAGCCTGCGTGCCCACAGTCTACACATCCTCACCAAAGTGACTCTGAGCCTCTAGTCCTCCAATAACAATAACGTCCCCTCACTGTCTCTTGTTCTTAGCTAAGCAGCCGCAGGATCCCCGTCCAGAGGCTTGCCAGGCATACAGTCTAGTTTGTCACCAGCTTCTTGCGCCCTCTTCTGGACACTTTTCCCAACAGCTGGTTTTATTTTTGCTTTTTCTCTCATTTTCTATATTCCACAATTCCCCAATCTTTCAAACTAGAAAGGCATCAAAGACATCAATGTCCAAACTTCTCATTTTACAAGTGAGAAAACCAAGGCTCGGAGAGGAGGCAGGACCTGCCCAAAGCCACACGGCTGGATGGTGGCTGAGCTGCTCTCGACTTCTGGGAAGAACTAGGAAGTTGATAGGGGCTCACAAGCCCTGCTTGAGTAGCAGAGATTTTCACTCACAATCTCTCCCCACCTGACTTGCTCCGAAAGTGTACCCTTCACGCCATACCACCCACTAATCAAAATTGAACCATTAAACCGAGATCTTGCTGTGGGGCTCAAGTTTCTACCTGATTCCAGGTGAGAACTTTCTCGTGTCCCGAGATGAAGTGAGAGGGAATCAGAGCCAGATGCTGGGCTGAGGATGCTTTTCAGGGCTTATATTAATTACATAACCCTTTAAATTAGTAAATCCTGCCTGGAATATGCTGCCTGTTTCCAAATCCTACTCTGCTTTAAGGCCGTGATTCTTGGTCTTGGCTACACATTGGAATCACCTGGGAATCACTTCAGACAGGCTGATCCCCATATCTCATCCCAGCAGCTCCAATTTAATTGTTCTGGGAGGTGGTCTTTAGACACCCCCAGGTAATTCTACAGCAGGTCCTAAGGCGAGAATCTCTGCTTTAGGGCCTACCCCATGTCCCACCTTCTCCATGAAGCTCTCCCACACCACATGGATATATGTTTCTATTCTATGTGGTACTTGAGATTGACAATATCTGTAATATACTTTGAAATACTTCTGCACACATATTTATTTTGAGCATTAATTCGAGGGGTAGCCAGATAATATGCTATCAAGAATTTACATTCCAGGGTGGTCAGCTGGCATATCAGAAAAGGCCAAATTCCATACATAGCCACTACAAGTCCTTCTACTATTCACATCTCAATCAATAACCAAGTCTTGGCTAATTAGCATACTGAATGTCTAAATGAGTTGTTGGTGGTGAAACTGGTGACTTCTTAAGTGGCAGGATGGATGTTAGAAGTAAGCTGTCTTTGGTGAAATTAATGATACTCAAGATTTTTGGATTGGCTAGAGCCCCTCCTCACCCTTGCCGGAACAAGACTCCTGAGCTCCCTACAGCCTCCATTATTAGGGAGGGTGCTCAAGGCTGGATCCCAATTCAGTTCTGTGTCCAGCCAATGGTTTAGGAGGATTTCTGATTGTATAGTGCTGACGAGGAGGCATGAAATCCTGCCTCTGAAATGTTGCAATGAATGAAGCTTTCATACAGGTGACCCTCAAGTGACCCTGCCTTACAGGTGTGGTCAGAGGCCCTAAAAGGTCAGAGCGCTGGGATTTCATCAAGCTTTCAAAGCTAGTTGTATGACTTCTCTACCTACTTGCCAATGAAGGCTTGTTTAAGTAACATCTGTGTATGTGGCAGAATTTGGATTTAAACTGCTTTCTTTATAACCTGTAGTTACCACCTCAAGTTTCTTGGACAACTACAATTATCTAACAAAAAGAACCCAAGTATGGTGTATGACCAGATAAACCTAGATCATTTTCTAACTCAGTCTTGTATATTTCTGATTCTTTTTAAAAAATATGAATCTAAACATTATTTATTAAACACCCACTATAGCAAGAACTCCACAAGGTACTAGATATTCAGAGATAAATAAAATGTGTCTGGGGGCCCAGCTCAAACATCCAGCTGCCTTTTGACTTTTCCACATGTATGTCTCAGAGTATCTCCAACAAAGGTCTTGATTTTCACCCTCGAAACATGTTCTTTGGGGCCGGCCCCATGGTGTAGCGGTTAAGTGCACGTGCTCCGCTGCTGGCGGCCAGGGTTCGGATCCCGGGCACGCACCGATGCACCACTTGTCAGGCCATGCTGTGGCAGTGTCCCATATAAAGTGGAGGAATATAGGCATGGATGTTAGCCCAGGGCCAGTCTTCCTCAGCAAAAAGAGGGGGATTGGCATGGATGTTAGCTCAGGGCCGATCTTCCTCAAAAAAACAAAACAAAAAAAGAAACATGTTCTTCCCCAAATCTTACCCATGTTGATACATGGCTTCACTGTCTACCATCAAGCCAAAAACCTAGAAGTCATCCCTGATTCCTTCCTTTCCCTCAGTTCTCACTTCTAATCCATCAGCAAAGCCTTACAGCCCGATCTCTAAAGCATTCCCCAATCTGCCACCTCTCTCCCTCTCTACTGCCACCACCCTCATCTGGGCCCCAGCCATTTCCTGCTGGACACTGCAAAGGCCACCCGATCGCCCTCTTCACTTCCATCCACTGTTTTGACCTGATCTCTTCCTGCCCTTCTCCTTTCTTACTATGCTTTTCCAGCCACAAACCTTTCTGCTCCCCAAACACACTGGGCTGGTTCTCAGTTAAGGGTACTTGAACGTGCTGGCAAGGTAGGTATTCCCCTCAGGCCCAAAATTTAAGGGGGCACCAAATATCTCATTAATCAAGATAATATCTTAATGGGATAGTAAAAAAAATTAATGCAAAAGTCCATGATGAACAAAATATCAACATTTTAAATAAAGACAGGATTCAACAGTGCCATATAGGAGCCTGAGGAAAAAGTAAAATGTGTGCCTCCCATATATGTGCTTTCATGTATTTTCTATTAGATTCTGCATATCTTTTTTTAAATTTACTTTTACTGAGATATAATTGATATATAACGTGTAAGTTTAAGATGTACAACATGTTGATTTGATACATTTACATACTGCAATATGATTACCACAGTAGCGTTGGCTAACACCTCTATCACATCACATCACTATCATTTCCTTTTTGTAGTGGGAACGATTAAGATCTAGTCTCTTATCAACTTTCAAGTATATAATACAGTATTGTCTGTGGAGATCTAATGCACAGCATAGTGATTATAGACAACAATGCTTTATTATTTTTTTCCCCAGGACATTAAAGGAGTTGAAAAATTGTAAAGTAAGGGTATTAATACTTGCAACATTATTTTAAGTTTAAATACTTTATTTATACTTGTGTATAAATAAATAAAGACCACCTTCAGGTTCGATGATTCACTAGAACTCACAGAACTCAGAAAAGCTGTTACATTCATGGTTTTGGGTTATTACAGTGCAAGGATACAAATTAAAGTCAGCAAAGGAAAAAGATGCATGGGGTGGTGTCCAGGAGAGACCAGGCACAAGCTTCCCGCTGTCCTTACCCAGTGGAGTTTTAGGGACAGCACTTCTCCCAGCAATGAAGTGTGACAACATGTGCAAAGTACTGCCAAGCAGGGAAGTTCATCCAGGCCTGCAGGGTTTTTACTGGGGGTCAGTTATGTAGGCATGGGGACCACACTGACTGACCTTAACCACTGATTCTCCATTCCACCCACTCTCAAATTGAAACTGATACAGCATGGCCGAGGGCCGCCAGGGGAACAAAAACAGGCATTTGTCATAAATCACGTTGGTAGTATAAACCATCTGCTATGGCCCAAGGCCCCAGGTATACACAGACGCTCTTAGGCAGAATTCCAAGGGCTTATCGGTTATCTCCTAGGAGCTGATTAAGGATCAATCCTTTCTTTGGAATGTGAAGGGTTTGAACACCCCACGCCTGCTGAGTTAATCCTTTACTGTTCAATCCCCAAAACAGAATTTATTATAATTTTACTTATTTGGCTTTAATGAAGCAAATTCATCATTAACATTTTCAAAATCTGCTTCTGGAAAAAGTTAACCATTAGGGGCCAGCCCAGTGGCAAAGTGGTTAAGTTCGCGCACTCCGCTTCGGCAGCACAGGGTTCACAGGTTCGGATACCGGGCACAGACCTATGCACCGCTCATCAAGCCATGCTGTGGCAGTATCCCATATACAAAATGGAGGAAGATTGGCACAGATGTTAGCTCAACAACAGTCTTCCTCAAACGAAAAAAGGAAGATTGGCAATGAATGTTAGCTCAGGGCCAATCTTCCTCACCAAAAAAAAAAAAAAAAGTTAACCCTTAAAGAAACACATTAAAATGTATGTAGGAACACACATTTTTCCTTTGGCTTCAAGCTTTAATATGGCCCACACACCACTGTCAGATCCTGCCTTTAAAATTTTGATATTTCATTCCTCATGGATTTTTTGCATAAGTCTTGATTTTTAAAAATATTGTTTATCTTGATTTTTAAAAATATTGTTTATATTGTTAGTGAGTTTCTCGGTGCCTCTTAAATTTTACACTCAAAGCTAGTGCGTCACTCACCTCACTCTAGTCCTGGCCCTGCAACAAGGCTGGTGCTTCTCATTTTCCTAACCTCAAATAGCACCTAATCGGGGGCCGGCCCCATGGCTTGGCGGTTAAGTTAGCGCACTCTGCTACTGGAGGCCCAGGTTCGGATCCCGGGCACGCACCAACGCACCACTTCTCCGGCCATGCTGAGGCCGCGTCCCACATACAGCAACTAGAAGGATGTGCAACTATGACATACAACTATCTACTGGGGCTTTGGGGGAAAAAAAGGAGGAGGATTGGCAATAGATGTTAGCTCAGAGCTGGTTTTCCTCAGCAACAAGAGGAGGATTAGCATGGATGTTAGTTCAGGGCTGATCTTCCTCACAAAAAAAAATAATAATAATAACACCTAATCAGAAAGGCCTTCCCTCATCACCCTACTGATGATTGTACCCTCCCATTTCTCTTTTCATTTTATCACTTCACACTCTGAAATTACCTTATTTGTATTCTTGTTATTTCCTGTCTATCCCTTCCACCCAACAAATATAAGCTCCTCGTCTTATAAGAAAGCAGGGACCTCGTCTGTTTTGCTCACTGCTGAACTCCCAGACCTCAGAAGAGTGTCCCTCACATAGTAGCAGATGCTTAATAAATGTTAGGTGCACTGAGCCTCTGTCTGGGGACTGAAACCCTTATGTGGGGATAGACCAAAGAGCAGCTCACAGGTAAGGTTCCTTCCAGCTTAGTTCATCACCAAGCTGCCCTCTGTGGCTGGCGGGTCCAAAGGCTGAAAGCACCCACAGAAACAAATCCAGATAGAATACTAGAGTCAAAGGAAGCAACTAGCTATTTCCAATTTTACTGATTTAACAAGCGCTATTTACGGAGTGCAGACAAATCGCACTCATGTCAGAGTGCAGAAAGTACCTTGCATATTCAAACTTTGCATAATTCAAATTAGCTACATTTAAACTCTCCAGCCTTGCAGAAAACACCCATTTACCACTGCCTCTGAGCTTGTCATTAAGAGATACTTTGGCCTGTGGCTCTGGTCTGTCCTAGGAAAATAATTCATTCTTTTTTGGCGGCGATTTGTATTTCTAGGCATCTATTATTAAAATATAAACACCTCTAAAGGGAAAATGCGTTAACGAAGTCATCAGATTTGCATGCTTTCATTGTAATGCCTTTGCTTCTGGGTCTTGTATGGCTTCCTTATTCTTGCCTGGTCATAACCGTCCATTGTCCTGGGCCCAGAGTGCTCACTGGTGTGACCCCCATCCTTCTCCTTCTGGTCTCCTGCGCCGGCCTCTGCATGCTTCCTAACTCCAAACACTCCATTGGCCAGGATTTCTCCTTCCTGTTGTTCCCTAGATTTCCCCACGCACAAGCCTGAGGGCTCCTATCTTATTCAGAGTATAAGCCACAGTCCTTTCAGTGGCCTTGGCTCTACTGCCCCCCTCCCCCACTCCAGCCACCAGCCCTCTTGCTGTCCCTCACACACGTCGTGGTCAGTCCTTCCTTGGTGCCTTTGCCTTTACTATCTCCATGGTTTTTGCCCCCTCATCTCCTCAGGGCTTTTCTCCCTGAGGCCTTCCCTGCTGCCTCACTTAAAAGTACACATCCTCTTGGCATTCCAGATCCCTGTCCCCATTCTCTACGCCATTATCACAGTCTAGTATATTATATATCTTCCTTATTTATTTATTTGTTTGTTTCCTTCCCCTTTTGAGAATGTAAGCAGTTTTATTCTCTAATTCTTAGGGACATCCTTACCTTAAGCCTGGTTCTTTCCAGCATGAAGTGGTAGTTTGGATGATAAATTAGTTTTCTAGGGCTGCCATAACAAAGAACCACAAACTGGGTGGCTGAAAATCATAGGCGTTTATTGTCTCACGGTTCTGGAAGCTAGAAGCCCAAAATCAAGGTGTCAGCAGGACCATGCTCCCTCTGAAACTCATAGGGGAGAATCCTTCCTTGCCTCTTCTAGCTTCTGGGGGTGGCCAGCAATTCCTGGGGTCCCATGTTACAGCTGCATCACTCTGTACCCATCTCTTCCTTCATTGTCACATGGCCTTCTCACTACATGTGTCTGTGTCTCTCTGTCTCTTCTCCTCTTTTTATAAGGACACCAGTCCTATTGGATTAAGGGCCCACCTACTCCAGTATGACCTCATCTTTTCTAATAACGTTCGCAATGGACCTGTTTCCAAATAAGGTCACATTCTGTGGTACTCAGGGTTAGGACTTCAACATCTCAGGATGTCCTTGTCCAGTGACAGTTCTGTTCTATCAAGACAAATACATGGGGCTGGAGCTGCTATCGTTTACATGAAGCCAAGTCTTCCTTCCTTTCTTCACCTATTTAGTCAACAAACATTTATAGAGCCAGGCATTTGCCAGGCACTGGAGACAAAAAAGTGACAGGCAAGCCCCCTACCCCAAGAAGCATCCAGGCTGGTGAGGAAAAGCAATGACAACAGGGCAGCGTGGTTGGTCCTGTGCAGGCCCACGTGGTGAGAGGCGGCTCCTCCTGCCCTGGGCTATCCAGTAGCAGCCACCTGCTGGCACCTCTGATAGTATTTGCATCCCCAGCCTCGACAGCTTTGGAGTGTGGGGAGGCATATCATTTAGGATTTCATTTTTATGCTCTAGCTAAAAGTTTGTGGTCTGCATCTATTTCAACTTGTGTTACTCCATAAATTAGGCCATAAAATTCTCGCATCCAGAAGTTGTCTTTTGACTCAAGCGTTTGTCATTCCTAATCAAGCTGGTCTTAAAGCTTATGCCACAAGTGGTGGGAGAAGTAACTGCCTAGCCCCTGGCTTCCCACTCCTCACCCCTCTGGTACCACCCATGGGCAAGCTCCGTCCCAGAGCTGCAACTAGTTTTAAGCCTCAAGTCAGTAAATTGTCTTAGTCTTGATGTTCCTCTTGCCTTGAACTACACCCCAATTCCAGTAATTGAGATCCTGCTTTATTTATTTATTGGTGGTAACCAAGCCTCTGTCACAGTCTGGTTATAGTCACTGAAGCCTTCTCTTGTCCTAGTACCCTCATCTTTACCTGGTTTCTTATGTCATATCCAGGTTTTCCTGGGACAAGACTCACACTCACCCACCACAGTCTCCTCTTGGTCCATGATCTCACCATTAAGCCCACGTCTCATGACTTTGTCCCAATATTTGCAGCAGTTCCTCCTGGATGCCTGGACCTGCCTGTATCTTGCTTCCAGATTCCCGATGCTATGATTTACTGACCTCTTAGGATTCCTGTGACCTACTGCTGGGGCCTTCTCAGACTCCCTGCTCCCCCTGGGGGATCTGCTTGGTTTTGGGTCAGTGGTTCTTAATCAGTGTCCCATGGCACACTGAGGCGGCACTGTGAACTGTCACTATTGGACCACCAAATTCTGATTACAACATAAAATTGATTTTTGTATGACTGAAGATGAACACACTTTTATGAACAGGATGTCATTTGCTTAGATTGAGAGGTGAGAAATGAGGTACCGTGTTTGCCGGCACATCCAGGCTGAGAGCATGGACGGTGCAATCAAGCAGTCTACCCACACACGGGAGATCAGCGCAGAGTGCGCTGGCCTGCGTGCTCTTACAGACACCGTGAGACACGTGCTGCTGCGGTGATGACCATGTTGTAATCACCGCCAACTTGTCTAGTTCTGTGTCTTTTGATCCTTTCAGATGCATCAACAAATATTCTGGCATTTAAAGTGTGACTTGAAACATACACAGAAAAGTTGAAGAAATATGACAGTGGTCAGGTTCATCCTCCCGTCACTGAGCCCTGGAATCATCGACCAGCCCCTCCTCTTCTAAAGCTTGTCAGTAGCGTGGACGCGGATAGTGCTAGCTGCTCGGCAGTGATGATCAGAAATCAAAATGCACATTCCCTTCGACCCAGAAATCCCACTTTAAGAATTCATTTTCCTGATAAGCTCATGAGTTGATCATGGCAGCATGATTTGAAATAACAAAAGACTGGAAACCTGAATGTCCATCTACAGGAGTCTCCTGGTGGCATGAAGTCCTAAGGAGGTTTGTCCGTGGAGACACTGGTCCAAACCTGGGTCATAGCAATCTCAGAGATTAGTTTACCAGAACATTCTCTGGTGAGGGTAGGGCATTGCACACATGGGAGTGAGAGCAGCTAAATGTGGGGCCAGAAAAGAGAGAGGGGAGAACTGGCTGTGGGTGGGGTGGGTGGGTAGCTATGTGTCCTTGTGGGAGAAAAAGGTGTGAGAGACGTGTCCAGGGGGTGGGGTTATGGATTGGGGAACCTGCACCCTGGGTGCCCGGCTGGGAGGACAGATGAATGTTATGAGGTGTGTGTACTAGGCGGGAGTCTGAAAGCAGACGCGGGAACTGCTAGAGATAAAACTTGACGTTTGTTTTTTTTACCACTGTAATCTGGGTGGCTTGGGTGACTCTTCTTGCAGGAAATTAAGTAAGAGAGGAGTCTCCCCTCTTCCTGACAGTGCTGAGCCTGTATTTAGCACGCGTTGTTGGGAAAGCACAGTCAATCTGAGTGATTTCCTTCCTTGTCTTTTTGCCGCGCATAGATTTCTCCGGTTCTTGGCCCCAGAATTGGAATTTGATTTGCAGCATCTCCATGAAATGATTTGTTGTTTTGTGTAATTGCTGTAAATCCTTGTCTGGCTCTATTATTTCCCCTGCCCTAGTTTTCTACAAATCACTTTGAGCTGCCTCCAGCTTCTCTCCCTCAGTCAGGTGCCAGACCCTGGCTGCTTCCATGGGCTGCAGCAAGACTCTGCAATTAGTCCTTTGAACAAAGAGCTAGAGTGGCCACACTGGTTCCTGACAGACAGGTCCTGAAAGCTTGGGGAGAGGGGGCCTGCTGGGGCAGAGCGATGGGCCTCAGTTTCCAATGCAGGGAGAGGTGTATGCCCATAGGCACAGTCGGGCTTTGGAATTGCACCATGATTAGTGCATGCTAAGTTCACACACACACACACAGAGGACTTCTGTATGAATCAGGACCATTAAGCTTTTATTCAAAGCCTACCATGGGCATGGTGTTCACTTTGAGTACATACCCACATTTTCACATGAGGATTTCCAACATAATGGGGTTTTTGCTTTTGCTTTTTGATGGAACTACTTATTTTCTTCAAGTGATTTAAGATACTATAAGTCATGTAACTCAAAGTTCTACAAACTAAAAAAAAGTTTCAGAGAGCACTGCTTCAGAGTGGTATGTTAGCAAGAGCACTGGATTTGGAGCCAGATAACTCAAGTTCAAATCCTGACCTTCCCAGCTGCCTGACTTGAGGGTCTACGGGGCTAAGTTGCTCTGGGCCTGGATTTTTTCATTTGTAAATTTTGTTTAGTAATCCCTGCCTACAAGAGAAAAAATAAATAAATTCTGGTGTATTCATACAATGACACACTACCCAGCAATAACAAAGAAGGAACTACAGTGATGTGCCGCAAAACGATGTTTCAGTCAATGATGGAATGCATATGTGACAGTGGTCCCATAAGATTAGTACCATATAGCCCAAGTGTGTAGTAGGCTATACCACCTTGGTTTGGGTAAGTTCACTCTACAATGTTCGCACAATGATGAATTGCCTAACGACGGATTTCTCGGAACATATCCCCGTCGTTATGCGACACATGACTGTACAGATATATGCAACAACATGTATGAATCACACAGACATTATGTTGAATGAAAGGAACCGGACACTGACAACTACAATTCTGTATGATTCCATTCATATGAAGTTCAAGATCAGGCAAAGCTAAGGGGTGGTGGTAGAAGTCAGAATAGTGGTTATTTCTGAGGGGGCACTGACTGGGAAGGGGCATGAGAGAAACTCCAGGATGCTAGAAATGTTCTCTATCTTGATCTGGTGGGGTTATACAGGAGCAAACATGTAAAAATTCACCATGCTGTGCACTTTACACATTTTACTGTATGAATGTGATAGCTTAATTACAAAAAGAAAAAAAATCCCTGTCAAGTGTCCATGGCTATGGTGAGGACCACGTAAAACTAGACATGCTTGTGAAACAGCAAACACATACGAATGCTTATTGTTAAGTAATAATAATGTGGCAGAAAGATGTTAGAGTCTGGAGAAAGCCATACTGTTCTTTTAGATCAGAATGAATTTGACTAGGAATAGAAACTGAGCATTTCTGGGAAGTTACAGAATTTCACTGAAATGGTCTATAACATTTCTGAGTTAAGTTATAGCACTTAGCATTTGTTGAGTACTAACCCTGGGCTTGTATCATCTCATTTAATTTCCCAACAGTCAAGGCAAGGTTGTCCCTGCTGCCCTCAGTTCTTTGACCTCTCAACTGGCCTTGGAAGTCAGTGGAGCACCCAGGCCCCAACTCTCAAAGCCACTAAGGCTCTGCAGGCACCATGTTGCCTGTCACCCAATGGTGCACTTCTTCTTCCTGGAGTTATGTCCAAATGATTACGTCAAGTAGTGTCAATCGTACAATCAAGACTGTGCCCTTAGTGAGAAAGGAGGTAGAGGGGTCTGGTCATGAAGCATGCCTGAGATGGGGTGTGCAGTTACTGAAATTCTACAGGCAATTAATTTCTATTGAAAACTGGGATTTTCCTTTTTCCCATTTGGAAAATGGGAATTTTTGGTCTGTTCCAGAATGCTCTGACCTCCTTCCCCCAAGACAGATTCTCCAGTCGAGTCAATTCTGCTTTTCACTATGGACCTGCCCCCAGCAGACTCACCTCCAGATATCCTCTTCCTTCTCTAAACCACTTACAGTCCACCTGTTAGTCCAGCTCAAGTGCCACCTTTTCCGGGAAGCTTTCCTTGATAGCCCCATCCAGAGTAAACCTCTTCCTTTTCCAAAAACCCAGAGCAGCAGTGGTGTGGCTCCAAAGTGTGACTTGGATAGTACCACCCTCCTCCAAGTCACCAAAATCTCCTCTTCCAAGCTCCTCCAAATAAACATAAAATCTAAACAAACACGGTGTACTGCTATTCACATGCAGCTTCAAGACACGCCCTCCAAGCCTGTCTTCCAACCAGATGCCTCCCTTAAGGCCAAGCTACATAGAAATTCTGGAGCCTTTAAGAAGGCTCAGCATTAAGTTTGTTCTACGCACTTGATTATATTTAACACAGTACTTCATTATACTTTGCTTGTACTGTTTTCAGTGACTTCTTATCTCTAGGTCTTGATCTTCAACAAGACTGTAAACTCAAGGGAAGAAATTGTGTCTCTCTTATTTTGTATGCTCCCTAGGGTCCAGCAGAGGGCTTAACAAAGCCAAGAGAGCACTAGTTACTAAAGACTTTGAGATGCTCTGCTCAAGACATACTATGTTTTGTAAATTCAGCAAATTAATTTTATTCATATTATTTGTAGTAGTAATGTTTATAGTCACAATGAATAATTGTTAGTGTTCTTATAATTGCATTTGGTATTGATTCCTCCAGTTGTTAAACGCAATTTATACAAAACCAATTGGACTTTAAACTGCAGTGCTATTTTCCAAAGTAATATTGTACTTTTCCATTATATCTTTAAAAGCTGTACTCAGCACATTTTGTAGGCTAATGAAATAAACTGCTCAGAAACAACACTGACATCTGTAGCATGCATATCAATAAACATGTTTTAATTCCAATCATGCATCTCTCCAGTTTAGGTTTAAGTTATTTCTTTCTGTTCAAATAGCAATTGCAGTTTATTTACGTACTGGACAATTAGTGTTTCCATGGTCTTCCTCAAGTTGACAGCTGTGGGATTGGCATTATGGTATTAAGGTTGGCCCCTTACATAGCACAGGTCCACAATCTTTTATCCAAATCCCTTGGGGCCAGATATGTTTTGGAATTCTGAAATTTTTGGATTTTAGAAAGATAGCAGACGCCTAAGGCATAGATTTTATAACACTCTCAGGCAGGGCTGGGGCAATGCCCAGTGATAAAAACATTAATAGCTCTATAGTAAAACCTAGTGAGATAATTTTAAGTAGTTTCACACTTGTTCAGGTCAGGTTTTGCTGCTAAGTGAGGTTCAGCATCAGACTTTCTGGTTATTGAGCTTTTTGGATTTTGCACTTATAGACGAGGGCTGGTGGGCTGGTCTGGCTTCTGTGATGTACATGGAGTAGGGTTGGCCACTGGGTTTGTCAGAGATTCCAGACCAGGGCACCACCAGCACCGTGTATCTCTCATTCCTTTGGGGATTACAATTCAATTCAGCAAACATTTGTTGAGGGGGGTCTCTATACGCCAGGTGCTGTGAAAGAAATTTTTAAGGGGAATAAGACAGGGCTCTATATTAGTGTGCTCGGGCTGCCATATCAAATCCCATAGGCTGAGTGGCTTAAACAACACCTATTTATTTTCTCAAAGTTCTGGTGAAGGAAGTAAAACTTGTATTAAAAATTAAAAAGTTACTACCTTAGAGACAGGCACCTCCACACCCTAAGGATTCCTGGTATAAGGGGGAACGTTTATCGATCCTGACTGACTCTATTCATGGAAGACTCGCCCTAAACTGTTCGGGGAAAATTGAGAACAAGAGAGTGCTCCAGAGGGATAAGTTTGGGAGGGTCGGGGTGGAGGGGGTCCAGATGGGGACGCGTGTGTGTTACCTGATAATCGCTTCGCGCCATAGCAATTCGCGCCATAAAATGTAACTGTTTAAATGTTTTAAATTAGCCAATCATGTAAGACCGCGCCAACCTTTTCCCGCTTTGTGCTTCCAAACCCTATATAAGAATTTGCCCTTTAAGGTCCGGGGTCGACTCCTCTGTCTCCTCAAGTAGAGATACGTGTCGACCCGGAGCTCCGCTTAATAAACCTCTTGCGTTTGCATCAAGCTCGGTCTTCTGTGTCTGTGGGCCCGCGCCTTCCCGAGACTGGAGTTGGGGTTTCCTTTTTGGGATCCTACACTGGAGGCTGGAAGTCCAAGATCAGGGTGCCAACAGGTTGGTTTATGGCGAGGCCTCCCTTTCTGGCTTGAAGATGGTCACCTCCTCACTGTGTCCTCACATAGCTTCTTCTCTGTGGTCATGGAGAGAGAGAGCAATCTCTGGTGGCTCTTCCTCTTCCAATAAGGACACTGGCCCTATCAGATTAGGGCCTCACCCTTATGACCTCATAAACCTAATTACCTCCCTAAAGGCCCTATCTCTAAGTACGGTCACTGGGGGTTAAGAAGACCTCAACATATGAATTCGGGGGGGCACAACTCAGTTCATAGCAGGCTCTTTCCCTCAAATAGCTCATAGCCTAGCAGCAAACAGAGGCCAGATCACAACTGAACTGTGAAATGTGATAAAAAGAGAAACACAGAGCTGGGAGAGAGCAGGGAGGCAGGGTGCCCTCAGGGAGTCTGGTGAGCAAACCGAATAGATGACATTTGAGTTGAACTTTCAGTGAGGGCAAGGCTGGAATTCCAGGGATCCTGTGGGAGGGAGGACAGGACATCCTGAAGCCACACCTTGAGTAAAGGCATAGCAGTGGGGAATGCACGTGTGTGGAGAGGGAGGGTGTCTGCTTGAGACAGGTGACTATCAGTTCTGTGTAGCTGGCTTCTCAGTGCTCAGAGTTTTATATAAAAGGTGGCCTCTGTGTGTTGGCCCCTAGGTTGTTTAGTCCTTCACTGCAGGCCGACGAAAGCCCTCCAGTGCCAAACGCAAATTTTTACACATCCGCTTATTTAAAAAATAGCCCAAACTCGCAAATTTCTAGCCATTTAGAGACTGCCTGCTTTGCATACCCAGAGACGCCTCACCCCACAGCTGTTAGCTATTGATAAGATAGCGCCTTGCAGTAGTAAGGCCCCAAGCTGCCAGGGCCCCTTTGGAGTTCTCGCCCCAGAGACTTCCCACTGTGCTATTGAGCAACATCACCTAGACATGTAAGCTCCCTGCCTGATCCCCCTCTCTCCCAGGAGTTCCCTTGTCCTCCTCTACTTCTGGATGGTGGCCTCTTCTCTGTAAGCCTCTGGATGGTCTCATGCTGCGAGGGACTAACCTTTCCTGCAACGCTGTCCAAGCATCGCCAATTGAAGCTTGTGTGTGCTACTGCCATCTCATGGTCATATCTCTTTTCCTTGATCAGCCCCAAATCCCTTGAACCCCTGCAGAGAGGCAGAGGGAAACCTGACATCAAAAGAGGGGCCTTTACTCAGTGACCAGAAGAAATGAAGGGGCGAAATGCCTTTCATTTCAACCCCACAGCCTCCATATCGACCTGGCTAACCTGCTCCCAGCTCTGGGTAGTCAGTCACCGGAAAGCCCTGCTGTTGGTTTCTGCGTCTAGAGGCACAGCAAAAGCAGACATGTGCCATGGTCACCAGCCTTGGGTGTGTAGTCAAGATGCGAGTCTTTGAAAATGCTAGCTCCCCCAGTAGGGAAAGAGAATGAAAACATGTTACCCTGCCTTCAGGAGCCCTTTACTTGCTCTATGCCAGTGTCTGGGGCTACTGGAAGCTAAAAGACATTTCCTGTCCAAGAGCTGGGAGCTGTAGAAATGTCCAAGTCTTGTACATCTGATGACTCATCTCGCCTGCCTGCTTCAGGTCTTGCATAGTTTCTTCATCGTCAGGGTTCTCCACCTCCTGACGGTCAGCGCCAGCCTGCCGCTGGCCATTTCAGGTGTTCTCCAGGACCTGTGTCTCTCAGCCCTGGCCTTATCCCATTTCAGTCTTGCTTGGCCCTCCTAGATCTGGGTGCTAAAGAATCAGAAAGAAGGCTCTGTGGTCACCCTTTCACTCTGGCCACTGATCTTTCCCTTCTTCCTCCAGAACAAAGAAGGAAACACTTTCTGAGGACTTGTTCTAGGTGGAGCCTTCTGAAAGCTTGGGATCATCAAAGTTATCTAAGACTTGGTACCCACTTTAAGCAACTCAGTTGTTAAGCAATTAATTGGAGAAAACAAACACATGCTCACACAGAAGCATAGTTTCAGCTGTGTGCTGCTGGTCAAATTGTAAGTCCTCATAACTTCCCTGGCCTTGCAATGCCCTATATCACTGCTCCCCTCTGTCCACTAGATTCTAGTGATGGTTCTGTCCAGGGCACCAGGGTCACCTCAAGCGCGTGCCCTGCATCACTACTGTATCACCCCAGGGCTTTCTCACAGCCTTCTTAGCTTCCTACCTGGTGGGGAGCAGTCAGTGCCCCTGGGGGCACTCTTCGACCAAAGTGGGCAGGAGTGAGGCGTTAAATGGCCCAGCCTCCACTTGGGCAGTACACACCTGCGAGGCTTCCTACACAGTTCCTCAGAAGGCCCGAGTGGAATGAGACCCAGTTGCCTGTGGTGGTCACCAACCTATAGCACATGCTTGTACTGGCTCCTCCCCTTCTACCGCCCACCCCACACTTCTGCTTCCTGGATCACCTACCAAATAACCTAACAGCAGCCAAGTCCTCACAGGGGCTCTGCTTGCGGGGCAACTGAACCCAAGACACGTTCTCATCTATAAAGTGAGGGATTTGGAGTAGACCCTCTCTCAGGTCCCTTTCAGCTCTAGAAGCACCTCAGTTTTTAGACAAGAAAAGTGAATCCCAGGAAGCCCTGCCACAGGTCACACAGCTGATTAATGGTACACGGGGCAAGAACCTAGCACGAAACTGTCTTGCTGTGTCAGTTTTCCCAGAAGCACATCCACAAAGTCATTTCAAATAAAAGTCCCACATCACAATGCTTGGAAGCACTAAGCTAATAACCCTCAGCCTCTATCCACAACACACGTCTTAGAACTTTATAGAAAAGAATTGACATCGGAGACAATGTTGGCTCAGAGAGTCCTCGTCCAGCCAACACCTTCAGAGGAGACATAAACAGAATCACATCTTTTTATTGTGACCTGCACTAGGTGTGATATCCCTTTTCCAGTTATCTCAGAGTCCTCCCTATATAGGAAGCTATTCTTTTTATTAGATGAAACTCTCAGCTAAATTCTGAGAAGCTATTTGCCCAGTTTATGTAAGGTATTGAAATATTAGAAGGATGGTTTAAAGAAGGAAAAATATTCATGCCCATGTGTAATTTATGGATGTACTTGATGGATTTGCACCAAAATGCTATGTTAGCAAACATAAAGGTTTGGATAGAGTCCATGAGGTGATGGAAATGGAATGAAAATAGCCTCATGCTATATATTGCCAAACAACAAGCCTTAAAGGGCATATTGGTTGATTAAGACCGCTTTGACAACAAATTGGATTTTAGTAAGAAATCATGACGTTATGGGATGGAAAAAGTGCTGAACTAAGAGATAGGAGATTTCTTTGGGCTTCTGTTTCTGTATTTGCAAAATAAAGAAAACAAAAATATTTGTGATGGGCTTTTAAGATCTAAAAGTCTATAATTCATTGATTTTGCCTGCTACCTATTGTGGGGAGGCAGTAAAGCAGAGAGACTAAAAGCATAGACTCTATAATCAGACTGGGTTCAACTGGCAGCACCACCACTTACTGACTGTGGTGTTTTCCAACACCAACAACCATAGGGGTAAGTCAGGAAAATAATTCTGCTATAGGTAGATTATTCAGATTTGTAAGTCTATAAAATCTAAAAAAGGAACAAAGTTTAATTTGCAGGAAGAAAATTACGTGTAATGATACAAACTCAAAGGAAGAAGGTTATCCATGAGTTAAAAGGAACATACGAGCATACTGTAGTGAAAAATATTAAAAGACTGACAAAGACAATATAGATGCTCATGAAACTACAGTGGCGGCTTACTAGGGCACGCCCTCCGCATGGGATGAATGTTCCGGGGCAGCACTCGATGGATGCACAGGATCTCCCGGATCTTGTCCTGGCAAAGCTTGTTTGCTGCCACCCCTGCTTCAAACTCTCGGCGCGCCTCCTCCTTCTCTGCTTCCCGGGCCTGCTGCTGGTAGGACATTTGCATCTGAAGCTGCTTCCTGTACTCTTGGGCTAACCCGGAGCGTCTGAAGTGTTAGAAATGACAAAGTATACAACTATAAAAGTAAGCATTTGGATTTATTTAGGGCATTAAAATTAATGTAATTTGTGAAGTCAAATTAAAATTCCCATTAAAATCAGACTGAGTGGGGAAGAAATAGGTAAAAAGTTCAATAATGTGTTTATTACACAATAAGAATTAAGATAATCTTAGAACAAATATTGATTTTAGGGGGGGAGTGCTTCTTCCACACTCAAAATATTTACTGCTATGTGGAGAGAGTCCTTGGCCTCTCTCCGTCCCCTCTCTTACTCCTTTCCAAGGAAGAAGTGACTTACCTATTGGGAACAGGCTGGTCTGCCTGTTTTCCACTCTGCTCTCTATCAAAGGGCCACGGCCCTGCAGGGCAGGCCTGCAGTGGTCTGGACCACTAGTGACTGGGTGGGTAAGTTTGCCTCATTCTGTTCAGTATTAACTAGACAATTTCCTCCATATATAAGCCACATTTTAAAATTTATAATGTGACTTTTTTTATTGTGGTCAAAAACACATAATATAAAATTTACCATCTTAACCAATTTTTTTTTTTTGGCTAAGGAAGATTCACCCTGAGCTAACATCTGTGCCAGTCTTCCTCTATTTTGTATGTGGGTCGCCACCACAGCATGGCTGCCAACGGTGGTGTGGGTCCACTCCTGAACCGAATCCAGGCCTCCAAAGCAGAGTGCAATGAACTTAACCACTAGGCCATGGGGCCGCCCCATCTTAACCACTTTTAAGTGTACAGTTCAGTAGTGTTAAGTATATTCACATTGCTGTAAAACAGATCTCCAGGACTTTTTCATCTTTCTCCAGAAACTCTATACCCATAAACAACTCCGCATTTCCCCCTCCCCCAGCCCCTAGTCAACACCATTATATTTGATGTCTTATGAATTTGACTACTCTAAGTACCTCAGGTAAGTGAAATCATACAGTATTTGTCTTTTTGTGACTGGTTTATTTCACTTAGCATAATGTCCTCAAGGTTCATCCAGGCTGTAACATCTGACAGGATTTCCTCCCTTTTTTAATGCTGAATAATAGTCCATTGTATGTATATACCACATTTTGTTTATCCATTCATCTGTTAATGAACATTTGGGTTATTTCCATCTCTTGGCTATTGTGAATAGTGCTGCTATAAACTCGGCTATGCAAATATCTCTTCAAGGGCCTGCTTTCAATTATTTTGAAAATATACCCAGAAGTGGGATTGCTGGATCATATGGTAGTTCTATTTTTAATTTTTTGAGGAAACTTCATACTGTTTTCCATAGCAGTTGCACCATTTTACGATCTATAAGCCATATTTTCACATCAGCTTTTATCAGAAATAAAGATTATAGCATGCATGTACCTCTGTGGCAGCTTCTATTTTCCAAAGATGGCCACAGTAATATCTCCCCTCCCATGTGCTCTTCTGCAGTGTGAATCTCTACTCCCCTTATCAAGAGGTGGAGCTTATTCCTCCATCCCCTTGAATCTGGATGGGCCCTGTAGCTGCTTTTATGACCAATAGAATATGACAGAAGTGATGCTATGCCAGTCCTAGGTGTAGCCCTTAACTGGCCTGGCAATTTCCTCCTCTGTCTCTTGAAATGCTTGCAATTGAAACTCCCTCTCAGAACCAGCCACCATACTGGGAGAAGCCCAAGCCACATGGAGAGGCCACATGTAGATGTTTGGGCTGACAACACCAGATGAGATTCCCAACTACAGTCAGCATACACTGAAAGCTATATGAGTAGCTATCTTAGGTGTCCACTCCAGGTGAGCCGTCAGATGAATGGAGGGCCAGCCCCATCTGACTTGAACCACATGAAAGACTTTAAAGCAAGAACCACCCAGCTGAGCCTTATCTATCCATCACAGAATCATAAGAGATAATCATAACTCACTTCAAACCACAAATTTTGGGGTGTTTTTTTAATGCACCAGTAGGTAACTGTAATACCTTCTGCCTACACTTTTTTTTTTTCTTATTGATTCAGAAACTGGGCAGGGAAGAGAGTTACTATCCATTAAGTTCCCCTCACATCTCAAACAACTCAATTTTCAAAAACAAAAAGGAAACACCTCCAGAGAAGAAGCAGTAGCAGGAAGTCAGTAGTGTAGGCCAGGCTTTGTTGTTAATGCCCCCAAGTGACAATAGGCCCAGGTGCATCAACCATACTCTTTCTAGTAAGAAAAGAGTTTATTTCTATTCACCAAGTGTGAGTGAGTCAGACGACAGCCCCAGGGACAGGGAGGGTGACTAGCAATCAGAGGAGCCAGGTCCTCTTCCTCCACCACACAGGTCGCCTAAATTGGGTAGCATGGCCATCAGTGGGAAAGGACTACTATAGTCCAAGAAAGGCTACAAGGAGGCCTTTTCCTCCACTTGATTGTGGTGATCAGAGGGACACATGTCAGAGGAGAGCAGTGGTATTTCCCAAAGCATCCAGAGCGTTTCAGTTTTCCAGCCCAGTGAGGCTGCAAAAATCTGCCTGAGGACATTTGCATGGAATCATATCCCAAAAGCCATTTCTGCTAATCTAACTAATTAGGTCACCCTGTATTTCAGAATTTATTTCATGGGGGAAAAAAATCTTATTTCATTGGGATTGAGGGTTGGGCCTATTTTATAAAAATTGTTTCTAATTTATTTTATTTTTTAAGACGTACATCCAATTTAATAGCTAATGTATATAATCAGAATGTACACAATGGCAATAGAATTTGATTTTACCAGGATGGTTAGTGCTTATTTTTATATGAAACTGTGTAAACTGGCTTGAGCTTTTAGGACAAATGTAATACTGATGTAAAATAATGTCAATAATACATGAATTATGGCACACTGTCCCCTCTCTATGGAAAAATCTCCAGTTTTTTTGGTGGTAAATAATAAAAACGGAAACAAAATCATACCTTGCAAAATTCTCCTTCTCTTCACGGTTAAGCTCTTTAAGACCTTCATTTATACGTTCCTGTTCCATAGCACGTTCTTCCTGTTCTTTTGCTCTTTGTTGCACTACAAAAGATAAGAGTAATTTTTTCTAAATGACTTTTTTTCAGACAAGACTTGCTGACATCTTTCTGGGCATCAATGCTATATTGTCTTTAGAAAGGCAGAGCTTAGAATCACTGGGCTGGATCTTAGATCAATAAGGTAGCAGTCATCTCCACTGAGGGAAGAATAGGGCTTAAGTTCATATGTGCTGTGATCTATACAGATTTTCCCTTAATCATTTTTCATTGAAAATCTATGATCAGCCCTTTTTATACCAGATTGCCACTGTTAGAACACTTCTCACCTTTCTCTTCTTGAGGAAAAACAGTTCTATTGCCGTTTATGTTAATAAGAGAGTTTATTTACTACAAAATAAACATTGGAAAAACAGTATATAAAGCTCTTATAAATTAAATAAGAAAAACTTAAGCATCCCAGTAGAAAAAAATGATAAAGAAAACAAACAGAGTTCACCAAAGAATAAATACAACCAAAATGTATATATCTTTGGTCCCAAAACCCATTTACAGGAATTTATCTTAAACAATCATATACAATCCAAAAAAATTATGTACCGAGATGGTAACCTGAAATGCTAAAATAGTAATAAAAAGATTCAAAACGATCTGAAGGTCTATTACTTGTGTTTAGGTAAAGTAAATTATGGTCCATTTTTATAATGGATTTCTAGGCAGCATTACAAATCCTATAATTGACCTGCAAAAATGTTTATGATAAGTGGAAAATGCAGGCTGTAAAACAATATATACAACATGATCCTAATTTTTGAGGGGAAATTATACACATAGTAAAAATACTGGAAGGAAATACATGAAGTTGTGAATAGTAGCTATTCTTGGGTGGTAGAATTATGGTTGATTTTGTTTCCTTATTTATAAACGTTCCAAATACTTAAATTTTCCATGTTTTCTTAATATATTCTAAAACATTCATCATGGGTGAAGATAGAAATCTTTTTAGTTTACAAGCTTTCTTCTCATTTTCTTAAACCTCTATCTAATACTGGCTTAACAATTTTTTTTTTTTAAGTTTTAATAAATTTTTTGTTTATTGCAGTTACATTGGTTTATAACATTGTAAAAATTTTTGGCTTAACAATTTTCAACTGCTCGAGTGGAGAATTAATCAAGGGAACCAAGATGAGCTTTCTCTTGCAAAGACAACTACGTGAAATCTAATGGTTCCCTAATAGTAAATCTGTCCATCTATTGCCTCCCCAGTTCATTGGGCTGGACACGGAATGGCGAAAACCTGGAGAAGGCAGTTCATTCTCTCAACAAATATTTCCTTTTGTGACCAAGCACTGTTGGAAGCTGAGGGAATACAATGGTATTCTAAGGCAGAATTGTGAGCAAGCCACAGTGAGAGCCCCCGAAAGAGGATTTATTATGAAGAGGGGAACACAGAGAGCCTCACAAGGAATGAGATATTTGAGCTGGGCTTGAAGGGTGTCCAGGATTTCTCAAGATCAAAAGCATCATAGGCAGAGCAAACCACCCAAGCAAAGGTATGGAGGTGTGGAGATACCTGCAGAAAGAAAAGAGGGACAGATAAAAGAAAGGGTGTGTGTGTGTGTGTCTGTGTCCCATCTTCTCATTCTCCTTTATTGTCACTAAGGCACACAGAGCATTCAAGGACATACTGTTCCTTTAACCTTTAGAACATCTCCCCCATGACTGCTCAGAATCTGCTGGGATATAAAACTCTTCATGTGTTTATACTTTGTGTATTCAATTAGCTAAGTTCTGCAAAGCAGGGATCTTGCCTTAATCCTTCTTACATCCTCCATAGTATTTCACACATAATACCTACTTCATAAATGTTTTGGTTGCTACTTAAATTGAATTAAGGCCCAACTATAATATAATTAGGATTCATTTCCTTACACTTTTCTTGAACTTGAAGCTTTCTTGTACACATGACTTCATTCACGAGTTGTTTCCTTGCCTCTTTTTCAAGTCTCAGCTCCTTGTCCTTCTCAGCCAACTTCTTCTCCTTCTCTTCCTCCAATATTCTGTCCAATTCTTTCTCCTGAGCTTTTTCTTCCTCACGCCGCTGTGCCACATATTGATGATATATCTTCTGTTCTCTTATCATCTCTTCCTTCATAACATAAAAATTACCTCATGTTAAAATGTTTAGGTATGATAATGATATTGAGGATAAGTTTAAAAACAATCTTTTAGAGCTACGTACTGAAACATTTAAAAATGAAATGTTATGTCCAGAGTTTATTTCAGAATATTCAGGGGTGGTGGTGGGGAATGGGTGAGTGTAGATGAAACAAGAACGACCATTAGTTGATGTTTGTTGAAGCTAGGTGATGGACACATGGGGGTTCACTGTACTATTCTTTGTTATCTGTTTGAAATGTTTTATAATACATTTTTGAATAAGTTAACTCAAACACTTTCCCACAATGTTTCTCAAGGCGAGTCCCAAATAATTTTCAATTATACAGCTTTATTTTCATCTGGATGGATGAAATTTTAACCTGATAAACAAAATAAGTCACTACTACTATTATAGCACTGTCTCTGACTAGAGATGAGTCACTTGATACTTTATAACAGCAATTCTCAATCTTAGCTACACTTTGGAATCACCTGGGGAACTTTAAAAAGTATTAAGGGCTGAGTCTCACCCTCAGAGATTCCTATCTAAGGGAAAGCCTTTAAGTTCCCCAGGTGATTTTAATGTGCAGCTATGGTTGCAAACTGAGCTTTATAATGCAGCCATTTTCAATTGGCTTCTCTGTCTTTCATGGTATTATTTGTGCTGGTTCATCCAATCTCTGATCTGATCTCTTTTGAGGATATCATAGATCGGAGGTAGGACTAGCAAGGTCTGCACCCTCAGAGAGGCTTGTATACATAGTCTCATACTTACTTAGGAAAAAAATTAACAAAAGAAGTGCAAAACTTATACTCTGAAAACTAAGAAACATTATTGAAAGAAATTAAAGAAGACCAAAATTAATGGATGTCTCACAGATCGGAAGACAAAATTATTAAAATGGCAATTGTCCCCAAACTGGTCTACAGATTCAAAACAATCTCTATCAAATTCCCAATTGGCTTCTTTACAAAAATTGACAAGCTGATCCTAAATTCATATGGAAATGCAGGGGAGCCAGAACAGTCAAAACAATTTGAAAAATAAGAACAAATTTGGAGGATTCACATTTCCTGATTTCAAACTTACTACAAATTTACAGTGATCAAGACATATAAATATGCGATATTGGCATAAGGATAGACATATAGATTAACAGACTAGAACTCAGAATCCAGAAATAAACCCACACATTTACTGTCAATTGATTTTTGACAAGAGTGCCAAGACAATTCAATACGGGAGAATAGTCTCTTCAACAAATGGTGCTAGGACAACTGGATATCCACATGCAAAAGAATGAAGTTGGACCTCTACATCATACTGTATACAAAATTTAACTCAAAATGGATCAAAGGCCTAAATGTAAGAGCTAAAACTATAAAACTCGAAGAAGAAAACATAGGACTACATCTTCATGACTTTGGAGTAGGAACAGTTTTTTTTAGATATGATATCAAAAGCACAAGCAACAAAAGAAAATACAGGTAAACTGCACTTCATTAAAATTAAAACCTTTTGTGCTTCAAGGGACACCATCAAGAAAGTAAAAAGACAACCCACAGAATGAGAAAAAATGTTTACAAATCACATAAGTGATAAGAGACTTGTATGTAGCACATATAAAGAACTCTTACAACTCAATAATAAAAAGACAAATAACCCAATCAAAAATTGGGCAAATGACTTGAATAAACTGCTAATAGATTTCTCCAAGGAAGATATATAAATGGCCAATAAGCACAGGAAAAGAGGCTCAACATCATTAGTCATTGGGAAAATGCAAATCAAAACCACAATGACATATCACTTCAGACACACTAGGATGGTTAAAATAAAAAAGACAAATAATTAAGTGTTAATAAGCATGTGGAGAAATCAGACCCCTCATACACTGCTAGTGGGAATGTAAAATGGTGAAGCCACTTTGGAAAACAATTTGGAAATTACTCAAAAGCTTAAACACAGAGTTATCCTAGTACTCAATAATTCCACTCCTAGGTACATGCCCAAGAAAAACAAAAACATATGTCCAAACAAAAATTTACATATGAATGTTCACAGCAGCCTTATTCATACTAGCCCAAAAGTGCAAACAACTCAAACATCCATCAGCTGACAAATGGATAAACAAAATGTGGTATATCCATACAATGGAATATATTCAGCCATAGAAAGGAATGAAGTACTCATATGTGCTACAACATGGATAAGCCTTGAAAACATTATGCTAAGTGAAAGAAGCCAGTCAAATGGTCACATAATATATGATTCCATTCACATGAAAGTCCAGAATAGGGAATCCATAGAGACAGAAAGTATATTAGTAGTTGCTTAGGACTAGGGGTTGGCGGGTGGGAAAGAGGGATAAGCAAGATAATGAAAAAGTTCTAAAATTGACTGTGGTGATGATTGCACATATCTGTGAATATACTAAAAACCACTGCAGTATATTTTAAATGGGTAAATTGTATATTATATGAATTATACCTTAATGAAGCCGTTAAAAAATAAACAAAATAAAATAATCCAATTGAGAAAAACTCAACAGCAAAAAGAAAGAAAGAAAGAAAAAATCAAACAATCCAACTAGAAAATGGGCAAAAGATATGAGGAAACATTTCACCGAAGAGGATATACAAATGGCAAATAAGCACATGAAAAACTGGTCAACATCAGGGGCCGGCCCCATGGTGTAGTGGTTACGTCCAGCACGCCCTGCTTTGGCGGCCTGGTTTGGTCAGTTTGGGTCGTAGGTTTGGTGAGTTTGGGTCGTAGGCGTGGACCTGCACACCTCTCATCAAGCCACGCTGTGGCGGCGTCCCATATACAAAGTAGAGGAAGACTGGCACAGATGTTAGCTCAGGGCTAATCTTCCTCAAGCGACAAAAGAGGAAGATTGGAAATGGATGTTAGCTCAGAGTGAATCTTCCTCACTAAAAAAAAAAAAAAAAAAAAAAAAAAAAAGGTCAACATCATTAGCTGTTACAGAAATGCAAATTAAAAACACAATGAGATAGCACTACACAGCTATCAGAAAGGCTAAAGCAAAAAATAGTGATACCACCAAATGCTGGTGAGGATGTGGAGAAACTGGATGACTCATACATTGTTGGTGGGAATGAACATTATTGGTGGGCTAGTATAGCTACTCTGAAAAACAATTTGGCAGTTTCTTAAAAAAAACTAAACAGTCACCTAACAATTGCCCTTCTGGGCATTTTTCCCAGAGAAACAAAAATTTGTGTTCACACAAAAACCTGTACATGAACCTGTACATTATAGCAGCTTTACTTACAAGAGCCATAACCTGGACACAACCCAGATGACCTTTAAGAGGTAAATGGTAAAAACAGACTGTGGTACAGTCGTACTATGAATACTCCTCAACAATTAAAAGAAATGAACTACGGACACATGCAACAATCTGCATATATCTCCAGAGAGTTATGCTGAATGAAAAATGTCATTCCTGAAGGTTATATACTATATGATTCCATTTATATAACATTTTGAAATGACAAAATTATATAAATGGAGAACAGATTAGTGGTTGCCAAGTGTAGGGACAAGAGGGAAGTTGGTGTGGCTATAAAAGGGAAACATGAAGGATCCTAGTGGTGATGGAAATATTCTGTATCTGGCTGTGTCAATGTCAATATCCTGGCTGTGATATTGTACTATAGTTTTGCAAGATGTTACCATTGAGAGAAGCTGAGTAAAGGGTAAATGGGATCTTTCTGTATTATTTCTTACAACTGTATGTAAATCTACAATTATCTCAAAATAAAAAGTTTAATTAAAGAACATAGTAGCAGATTTCTGGTTTCCAGTTCGGCATGAAAGGAGCTTAGAAGTTGCCACTCTCTCCTAACAAGTAAAAAGCTCAACTGAAAAATCAACAACTAATCTTAGATCCACAAGAGAAGTGAGGGCACAGGGCAAACCACTGCTCCCCGAATTAGAGACAGACAGGTGAATACAGAGAATCACAACTTACCATAGCAGAAAGCCATGAGTAGAAACTTCTGTAGGAAGTTGGCTGGGTAGAAAGACCTGAACGGTAGTAGATGAATTGCTGGAGGCTCAGCGAGTTTAAGGGGACCCAGACTCTGAGAGATAAAAACTCTAAGAGGACCCAGTTACGGGGACCCCCACACTTTTGTGAGTTTTACCTCCTGGAACTCCACCAGGTTCTCACAGTGAATATCAGAGAAAAATCCCCTCATGTTTACAGCAGAGGGAGGGAGAAAGGAACCATTTCGAAATACACCAGAGCCTTTTATTCTTCTTAACAAGGTTTGCCCTCAGGAGAAACTATTTAACCAGAGCCTAACCTGCTGGGCTTTTATCAGAACCTAAGTGACCTGGGAGAAGGGAAATACCCTGGACCACCTCTAGCCCTCCATGTGGGAAAAGGGAAACACCATAATCAAGGCTTCCAATGACGAGGGAGAGTCCAAACCCAAGGGCACTAGCACTAAAGATATAGAGGGAGAATCCCTTCCCCTGCTTACTTGGATTTTTATGGCTTGGTACTGAGCAGTTATTACCACAAAGGCTCAAACCCAATGCAAAACACTAGAGCAGGCCCGACTCCTCTATAAGATTGGTATGGTCCAATGAGTCTATCACTTCTTTGAACATAGCAACCCAGGTGACTCAGATTTCATCTCCAGTCCTAAAGAGGCCCCAAATGACCCTGAATCCAGATAATTCTTCTTACAGGGATCACCCCTCACATTACAGGGCCATGCTCCTCTACTTTGTGGGGACCTCCCAAACTATTCAGGAGGCCCTGGAAGGAGTAGATGTGGTGGCCTGCTGTGAAGGAGACGCTTACTCAGACTCCTAGATTTTACAGTACCAATGCGGCCCACAACCCCAAGGCCAGCCTTCAGGTGCCAGGCCCTGCAGCCCACCTTGCAGAGCACCCTTCCCACCTCCTGGTCCTGGAGCTTCCACGCCAAACATGTCAGGAAGCAATGCCTGGGAGGGCCTTGTACTGGCAGCTCCACCAATTAGGGGTCAACAATGATCTTATATTTGGACAGCCCTGGAGTAAGCTCCTGTCTTTAAAACAAGTGATTACCTCACTACAGAGCCCAGTGTTAATGTCCCAGAGACCTTCAGAGAGTCCCAAGGCTCCCGCTGCCCTGAACAGGCTTGGCAGCCCCCAGAGAATTACCCTGGGGACTTGGCAGCTCCTTGAGCATGTCCTACCTCCACGGGAACAAAGGCAATAACTAGACATTCCCGGCTCTATTAGACACAGAAGCCCAAGTCATGGTGATTCCAGGTAACCCTTCTAAATTCCCCAAGATAACCTCATACAGCCTATAAGGCATAGTGGGTAAATCTGTAAAGGGAGTGCAAATTAAGCTAGAACTGTCTATTAGCACTATATTTCTAAAACAGTTGCTAGTGGTGGTGGCCCTCCTGGGTCTCTCGTTTCCTATTATAGATATGGATGACCTCACCCACTGAAATGCTTAGTGGAATAAACCCAAATTCCTGGCAATTCTCGTGGGAATTGCCAAATGGGAACCTGTCCAATCGCCTCTTCAGTGAAAACGGTAAATACACCACAATACTGGCTGATGCAAGGTACGAAGGGCCTTTGGCCCATCATTAGAGCTGTGTTTGACACTGGGGTCATTAGGCCCACTATCTCACCCTTTAATAGACCTATCTGGCCAGTGTTAAAACCAGCCACCAATGAATGGAGATTAACAATTGACTATCAAAACTTAGATGAACAAGATCCTGCCGTTAAGGCTTCCATTCCCAATACTATAGAGATGGTAGATGATATCCAATAGGCTCAGGGCCCCTACTTTGCTGTCCTAGACTTAGCCAACGTGTTTTATTTGGTCCTGATAATTGAAGACTCACAACCTCAATTTGCATTCACTTTCAAGGGTACCCAGTATACCTTTACTTGGTTGCCCATGGGTTATCTAAATATCCCTGCCATAGCACATAACCTATGGCAACAAGATATAAATTCACTCATACTAACTCACTGCTGCCTTTGGCATTATATAGATAACATTCTACTATGGAAGCCCTCTGAGGATGCCATCTGGAAAGACTTATACCTAGTAACACATTTACAGCGGAGAGGATGGGCCATTGCCCTGTATAAGATCCAAGGATGAGCCACTTTTGTCAGGTCTCTGGGCATAGCGTGGTCAGCTAAGGGCCAAGAAATTCCTCTCGTTGTAAAACATCAACTCTTCACAATCAAGCCTCCCCCTACATATGGCAGGCACAATACATACTAGGTTACTTCACCTTTTGGAGGCAACATGTTCCATACTTATCCATTCTGCTTAGGCCTATTTATGCCATTACATGCAAACTGGCTTCTTTCCATTGGGGAGAACTTCAAAAAACTGCCTTATAGGTGGCCTAGCAAGGCATACAGCAGACCTTGTCCTTAGTCCCTCTGGGCTCAGACTTCCAAGTTGAATCACTGGCAATGCCTGATTATGCCTCATAGAGTCTCTGGACCAAGCATAGCTCTACCTGGCTGCCCACAGGGTTCTGAACCAAATGTCTGCCCCAGACAGCAGCCCGGTACATGCCACCAGAGCACTAAATCTTGGCAGCCTACTGGGCCCTTTCAGAGACAAAGGCATTAACAAGCTAGCGGCCTGTACTGCTTTGCACACAAGTCCCCATCTTGCCTTAGGTCAGGGATTCAACCCAGCAGCGGCTGGCAAGGCCACTGAGGCCTCACTGTTAGAATGGAAATGGTACCTTCAGGAAAGGAATAAATCTGATGTCAAGGGTCTTTCCAAATTACAGGAGGATGTGACTTCCTCCATGATAAGTCCCTTGCTCACTGACATTGAGGTGCAGCTAGTGGCACCCCCACTGCCGGCCCCTCTAGCAGTGTGGGGAGGCCCTTGGGACCAACTGTCTGATAGGGAAGGGGAGTTGGTGTTCTTCACCAACGGCAGCACCACCATTGTAGGCAATGCAGCCCACTGGAAGACCATGGCATATTCCTAGTTGAGGAGGGTTCTCCTGGCTTAGCCCAACTGGCAGAGTTGGTAGCAGTGCACCTGGATCTACAACAGGCCATAATAATGCAACTCCTATGGGCACACATTTTTACTCATTCCTGGGCGGTTGCCAACGGGCTCACAGTCTGGTCTGGACAATGGCAAAACGATAAGTTCATGATTCAAAGAAAGCCTATATGGGGTACCTCCATTTGGAAAGAAATTGCACGCCTGTTCCAAGGCTCCGCATGAGCCACCTCCTAGAGTACCAAACACAACCCTCAACACAACTATTCTTCCAGTGCCATACTCACAAGCAGAGTGGGCCCATATTACATCAGGCCATATGGGAGTGACAGCACTCACTGCTTGGGCACACAGGCGTAGCATCCCCCTTACCATGGTTCTAGACAAAGAAGTGGTAGATAATTGCCCCCTTTGCTCCCAAACAAAACTCTGGAAGGCTCCCAGGTGAGGACATATGTCCTGGGCAACAGACTCTACTCCAGACGCATATTGATGTTATCAGGCAGCTGCCACCCTTCACAGAACCTAATAGGTATGCAACCACCATTGTGGATACCTTCAGTGGATGCCTGCTGGTTGCTTCCCATCATGTAATCTCCTTCTTAACCAGGTATGTGTGTGTTTATCCCCTTTGGCCCACCAGACATCATAGATTCAGATCAAGGTACCTATTTCAACTCCTAAATTGTTCTGTCATGAGCTCTAGAATATGGAATCTTGTGGAATTTCCACCTAGCTTAACAGCCCCAAGCAGCTGGATTTATAGAAAGGCACAGTGGCCTACTCAAAGACATGTTCCTCAAGCTTTTAAACAGTAAGTGGCTCCCCAAATGGACAGAATTTTTGTCCCAGGCTCTAATACTACTTAACTCCCAGCCTTCAGATCTCCAAATCCCACACACCTACTATCCGTCTCCTCCAAAGACTCTCCTGCTAGTACTTAAAGAGAACCCCCACTCCTTTGACATTAGAGAGGACATCATTCACATCCGCTCACCAGATGAATCTCCCCTTCCCATTTGATGTTTTGATTGTCTCTCCATCTTCCACATGTTCAGCCATCCTATGGTGCAGTTGTTCACCTGGCTAATTTTGTTCCAGTATATCTCCTGAGACATGGTTAGGCCTGAGGGGTCTACCAGCAACCCTATTATCCAGGCTGTACACAATAAGAGTAATAGCCACAACCCAAAGCATTTGCATTTGGCTAGCTTGCGGGGGCCTCCTTTGGGACCAACAATTTGGATACTGACCAAAGGCAGGGTGTAGTTGCATTAGAGTAAGAGATTGTTTACCTCTTCTAAGGTTGGGTAGGGGCTGATAAAGGCCGCTAGATCCCAGAGTCGTTTTTGGATTTCATTTCCTAAGGTGGCTGACATCCACTAGGCAGAGGGCCTCTTTTCCTCTCTCTGAGATCCACACAGTTCCATTAGTGGGTCCTGGAGCTATAATTTCAAACTCTTGCAAAATTTGTGATGCATTTAGTTTAATTAACCAGACTTTATAACACGAAAAGCAAGGCAAATCTGGTGGCCTTAGGTTTGTGGCTGGTACTGGGTTATCGTCTGGGCCAACAAAATCTGTATAATCATGATCTCTAAGCAATTGAGCAGGGGTTTGTCCACTCAGACTCTCTATTATAAGAGGATCATATTGCACAATCTCATCCTGTACAGTTATCACCTCTTACTGATGAATAATGCTTCATTTGTATTCTGTTGTGGATCAGACTCAAAGGGCCAGGAACAGGTCCAGTTGACACTGACCAGTCTGCAAGCTGTCTGTGGAGATGACCCCTATTATCACAACACTGTTACCTTTAATATTCCACCCACTTTTACCTTCCCAGCATCCCTCTGCTAGAGACATCCCGTTCTCGTACCAAAAAATCTATTCTTATCCCTATCATGTTGGGACTATCACCACTGGACTAGCAGGCATAGGAGCTGCCACCCTAGTCCAGAAAGATCAAAATAAGCCACCCAGCAGTTATCAGCTACCCCAACCAACTACATACAGAAAACACACCATGATGCAACAAAAGCATGACTCACTAGCACAAATGGTGATGGATAATCAACTGGCATTAGATTTTCTATTGGTTGAACAGGGTGGAATCTGTTCTATACAGGGCATCTCTTGCTGCACGTATATTAGCAACTCAGAACAAGTACAGGCCAACCTCCAGAAGATGTCTCAAGAGATACAGGTCATGCATAATGTAACCAAAAATTTCAACAAATTCCCACACTCCAAGGTCCCTGATTTGTTCTCATGGCTCTCGCCATGCACCTGGGGGCAATGGCTAAGAACTGGATTCTAAACAATAACGAGTCTATTCATCACAGGCTTCACCATCATTGCCTCAGTTAAATTTGCTTTACAATGGCTTCAGAAAATAATATCTATGTCCTTTAACATATCTGCTATACAAGTGATTGCATTCCTGATGCCAAGGCATCACAGGATAGATTGTTGAGAGTTCAGCTCAGGTACTCTATGGTATTGCTCCTTCGGCATCTATTTCATTTGGTCAAGTGGCCTGCAGTGACCTTAAATTGACATTAGCCTCTCATATAAGTGCATGCCCTAGATAGCAGCCCACAGAGTCACAAGCAAATGTAAGTTCCTGATGTGACTTCCTCAACAGCCTCGGTGATCAATAGTTTCCCCTGCCTCCCAATGCCTTCCCCTTATGTGCTCCTTAGATAAAACACCCATGGGGCTTTCCAAAACCCTGATCTTTTGGTTTGAATTGTCCAATCCAGACTTAGCCTGGGAACCCCAAAGCACTCTACCCATGGGCCCCATTAAGGGCATGTGTGCCAGGTGCTGCCTCTCTCTATCTGTACTCTACCTTTACCTCCCTGTGTGGACCCAGGAGGCATGCTGTGTACTTTCTCCAGGACCTGTGAGTAATAAACTTCTCTATTTCAATTTCTCTTGTGGCCTGTTGTTGAACTGTTTCTCACCATTCAGTACCTTGTACTACACTTAATAAGTGTTAACTTGACAAATTCATAACATATGCAACAAAAGCAATGCTTAGAGGGAAATTTGCAGCAGTTAATACATATATTAGGAAAGAAAAAAGAAATAAAATCAATAATCTAAGCTTCCACCTTAGGAAACTAGAAAAAGAAGAGCAAATTAAATCTAAAGTAAACAGAAAAAATGAAAAAAACTTGAGCAGAAATCAATGAAATTGAAAACAGGAAATCAAAAGAGAAAATCAATGAAAGCAAAGGTAGTTCTGTGAAAAGATCAATAAGACTTTAGCCAGACTAACTAAGAAAGAAGGAGAGAGGCCAAAAATTACTAATATCAGAAATGAAAGAGAGGACACCACTACAGATCCTACAGACGTGAAAAGGATAAGAAAGAAATACTATGAACAACTCTATTTCCACAAATTTGATAACCTAGAGAAAATGGACCAATTCTTTGAATGAAACAATCTGCCAACATTCACACAAGAAGAAAAGGACAATCTGAATAGGCCTATATCTATTAGTAAAAAAACTGAATTAATAGTTAATAACCTTCTTAAACAGAAATCACCAGGCCCAGATGAGTTCACTGCTGAATTCTACCGAATATTTAAGGAAGAAATTATGCCAATTCTCTACAATCTCTTTCACAAGATAGAAGCAGAAGGAATACTTCTTAACTCATTCCGCGAAGCTAGAATTATCTTAATACAAAAAGCAGATAAAAACATTACTGGAAAAGAGAACTATATATTAGTATCTCTCATGGACATAGATGTAAAAATCCTCAACAAAGTATTAGTAAATCAAATTCAATAATGTATAAAAAGAATTATAGGGTCCCGCCCCGTGGCGCAGTGGTTAAGTGCGCGTGCTCTGCTGCTGGCAGCCTGGGTTTGGATCCTGGGCACGCACCGATGCACTGCTCGTTAGGCCATGCTGTGGCGGTGTCCCATATAAAGTGGAGGAAGATGGGCACAGATGTTAGTCCAGGGCCAGTCTTCCTCAGTAAAAAGAGGAGGATTGGAGTGGATGTTAGCTCAGGGCTGATCTTCCTCACACACACAAAAAAAAGAATGATACACCACGACCAAGTAGGATTCATCCCAGGTATGTAAGGCTGGTTCAACATTCGAAAATCAATTAATGTAATCCATCACATCAACAGACCGAGAAAAATCATATGATCATATCAATAGATACAAAAAAAACATTTGACAAAATCCGACACCAATTCATGTTAAAAAGTCTCATTAAACTAGGAATAGAGAGGAACATCCTCAACTTGATAAAGAAAATCTACAAAAACCTACAACTAATATCATACTTACTGGTGAGAAACTAGCAGCTTTCCCTCTAAACTCCGGTACAGGCAAGAATGTCCCCTTTCAGCACTCATTTTTAACATTGTACTAGAAGTTCTAGCTAATGCAATAAGACAAGAAAAGGAAAGAAAAGGTATATTGATTCGAAGAAAGAAATAAAACTGTCTTTGTTCACAGATAACATGATGGTCTACGTAGAAAATCTGAAAGAACCGATAAAAACCTCCTAGAACTAATAAGCAATTAAAGCAAGGTTACTGGATACACAGTTAATATACAAAAGTTAATTTCTTTCCTATATACCAGCAATGAAAAAGTAGAATTTGAAATTAAAAACACAATACCATTTACATTAGCACCCAGAAAAATGAAATACACAGGTATAAATCTAACAAAATATGTACATGATCTATATGAGGAAAAGTACAAACTTCTGATGAAAAAAATCAAAGAAGAACTAACTAAATAGAGAGATATTCCATGTTCATGAATAGAAAGACTCAATATTGTCAAGATGTCAGTTCTCTCCAACTTGATCTTTAGATTCAATACAATCTCAATCAAAATCCCACCAAGTTATTTCATGGTTATTGACAAACTGATTCTAAAGTTTATACGGAGAGGCAAAAGATCCAGAAGAGCCAACTCAATATTGAAGGACAAGAACAAAGTCAGAGGACTGACACTACCCAACTTCAAGACTTACTATAAAGCTACAGTAATCAAGACCTTATGGCACTGGTGAAAGAACAGACAAATAGATCAACTGAAACATAGAGAGCCCAGAAATAGACCCATATAAATATAGTCAACTGATCTTTGACAAAGGAACAAAGGCAATACAATGAAGCTAAGAGAATCTCTTCAACAAATGGTGATGAAACAACTAGACACCCACATGCAAAAAAATAAATCTAGACACTGACCTTACACTCTTCACAAAAATTAACTCAAAATGGATCACAGACCTAAATGTAAAACACAAAACTATAAAACACCTAGAAGATAACATAGGAGAGAATCTAGATGACCTTGGGTTTGGCAATGAGTTTTTAGATACAACACCAAAGGTACAATTTGTGAAAGAAAGAACTGATAAACTGGACTTCATTAAAATAAAAAATTTTGCTCTGTGAAAGACACTCTCAGGAGAATAAGACAAGCCACAGATTAGGAGAAAATATTTGCAAAAGACATATCTGATAAAGGACTGTTATCTAAAACATACAAAGAATGCTTAAAACTCAAAAATAAGAAAACAAACAACCCAATTAAGGTTGGGGGCTGGTTGCCAGGAGAATCAACCATGTGATTAGAGGGTTAGAAGTTTCAGTCCCACCCCTCTGACCTCTGGGGAGGGGAGAGGGGCTGGAAGTTGAATCAATCACCAATGGCCAATGATTTAATCAATCATGCCTATGTAATGAAGCCTCCATAAAAAACCAAAAGGAGAGGGTTCAGAGAGCTTTCAGGCTGGGGAACCAGAACACTTCCATGTGCCACTTTGCCAGGCCCTAAACTTCATGAAGACAGAAGCTCCTTTATTTAGGACCTCACACTATGTATCTCATCATCTGGCTGTTAATTTGTATTCTTTAATACCTTTTGTAATAAACTGGTAACGTAGTTAGTAAATGGGTTTCCTGAGTTCTGTGAGTTGCTTTAGCAAATTAATTGAACCCAAGGAGGGGGTCATAGGAACTTCTGATTTATAGCCAGTGGTTCAGAAGTACAGGTAACAACCTGGACTTGTTCTTAGTATCCTGAGTTGGATGGGGTTTTTGGAAGCTCCAATTTGTAGTGGGTCAGTCCGAAGCCCAGGAAACAACTTGGGCTTTTGACTGGCATCTGAAGTGGAGGGAGGTCTTGTGGGACTGACCCCTTTCCCTGTGGAATCTGATGCTATCTCCAGGTAAATAGTGTTAGAATTGAGTTGAATTGTAGGACACCCAGCTGGTGTCCTGAGCATTGCTTGGTGGCATAGGGGGAAAACTTTCCCTCTACACATTGGAATTGGGTTCAGAAGCCTTAATGCTCCACACTACACATCATTAGGGAAATGCAAATTAAAACAGCAATGAGATACCACCACACACCTATTAGAATGGCCAAAGTCCAGAACACTGACAACACCAAATGCTGGCAAAGATGTGGAGCAAGAGGAACTCTCATTCATTGCTGGTGGGATTGCAAAACAGTACAGCCACTTTGGAAGACAGTTTGGCAGTTTCTTATAAAACTAAATATACTCTTACCATATGATCCAACGATCATGATCCTTGGTATTTATCCAAATTTTTATGTCCACACAAAACCTGCACACAGATGTGTTCAGCAACTTTATTCATAATCACTAAAACTCGAAAGCAACCAAGGATGTCCTTCAGTAGGTAATGGATAAATAAACTGTGGTACATCCACACAATGGAATGTTACTCAGCGCTAAAAGGAAATGAGCTATTAAGCCATGAAAAGATATGGAGGAAACTTAAATGTATATTACTTAGTGAAAGAAGCCAATCTGAAAAGGCTACATACTACATGACTCCAACTATATGACATTCTGGAAAAGGCAAAACTATGGAGACAGTAAAAATATCAATAGTTTCCAAGGATTTGGGGTGGGGGGAGGGATGAACGGGTGGAGCACAGAGGATTTTCAGGCCACCAAAATTACTCTGTATGATACTCTCTTGGTGGATACATGTCATTATACATTTGTCCAAACCCATAGAATGTACAACACCAACAGTAAACTGTAATGTAAACTATGAACTTTGGGAAATAATGAGATGTCAATGTAGGTTCAGCAATTGTAACAAATGTACCACTTTGATGGGGGGAATGTTGATAATGCAGGAGGCTATGCATGTGTTGGGGCAGGAGGCATATAGGAAATTTCTGCATCTTCTGCTCAACATTGCTGTCAACCTAAAACTGCTCTAAAAAATAAAGTCTACGAAAGAAAAATAGTACCTATAGGAAAAGCACAACAGCCTTAAGAGTTCAATACAAATTTCAAAGGAACAGACAGTTAAAAAAAATACTGGAATACTTTACTTTCTTTGCCTGACAAAACATTACATATCCTTTAAGGTCCAACTCAAATACCACTTTCTCAGTGATGTCTTCCCCAACTGCAGGCATACTTAATCACTCCATTTCCTGCAATCCCGTCTTGCTATCACAATGGAGTTCTCAAAATTCAGTGAGCATCAGAATCACCTGGGGGAGTTTGTTAAAACATAGATTTCTTGCTCCTGCCAAGATTTGGATTTGGAGATTCTGATTCTGGAGCCTATGAATTTCTATTTCTAACACCATCCCAGCTGATGCTGATGCTGTGGGTTTGTGGACCGGACTTACAGTAGCACTGTTATGGTTCAT
Source organism: Ceratotherium simum simum (assembly GCF_057802395.1). Lineage (NCBI taxonomy): Eukaryota > Metazoa > Chordata > Mammalia > Perissodactyla > Rhinocerotidae > Ceratotherium > Ceratotherium simum. Next base: position 39,194,132 of record NC_141913.1, read on the forward strand.
ATTGCATGAGGCTGGCTCCCGTTAGACTGAGAGCTCAACAAGAAATCTCATTCAGCACATAGTAGGCACTGAATAAACATCTTACTCTTTTTTGCTTCTTTTTATCAGCCTCTTCCTCTAAGTCTTGAAGGGACATTTGCATGAGCTTCATGTTCAAGTCCTGCTCCTCTCTGTATTCCTGCTGAATATGCTCTATCTTCTCTTGGAGGGCTTTTTGCAAAGCGGTCCTAATTTCCTGTTTTGTCTTCTGTTTCTTTAGCTTATCCTGTTCATTCTCAAGTTTCACCCGCGCTTTGTCGATTTCCTGAGGTAAAACAGTAATGAAGATCATGCATCAATATAGTTGGACAAAACAAATACATTTCATTTAAGAGATGAGAATAAAGGATTTCTTGGAAATACACACCTGGATTGCTGAGATAGCAACAAGGCTGTGAAATTAAGAAATTGCTGTGCATATGTGTATGTGTGTGTGTGTGATTACAAAGTAATAGTTGTGGAGTTCAAAATGCAGAAAAGTATAAAGAGAAATCACCTTTAACCCTAGTACCCATCACCCACCACCACTCTCAACATTTCAGTGTATTGGCCTTCTAGACTTGACTCTTCTATGCACATCTGCACATCTAGATTTGGATATCCTATTAAGCAGCAATAAGAGTCTACAAATGGAAATGTGCACATCAGCTAAATATACAAAATTAAATTTTAAGCATTCTGTTCTTGAAAAGTATTCTCCCATTCCTCTCATTTTCTTATCTTTCTGACCCTCCCGGCTGGCTTAATTGCCTGGCCAACCAAGCAGTTTTAACAGGGGCACCAATGCAGTTGGGCATTGTAGGTTTGGTAAAAAATCTGGGTATGTTATAAACATTAGTCCTCCTACCAGAGACAGCTGAACTCTTCTGGAGGGATAAGTACTTGCCCAACTAGGACAGGAGATGACGTAGTGAGGATGGGACACAATTCCCAATTTCACTTGATTTAATCAAGACTCACAACAGCCATGATTACTATGATTAGTGGTTTGTGAGAGGGGAGTTATATGCTAGACTTTTCCATTAATGCCATGAGCAGTAAATCCACACTGAATGTGAAGGTCAAGCGAGATAATATAAGTGAAAATGCTCGGCTGTATCTAAGGAAAAGCAATGGGTATCAAACATGAAAGCCAATGAAATAGCAGACAGCACTTTTTTAAAAGTAAAGTTGACTACACCAGGAGGAAGCAATCAGCCAAATCCAGACTATGAGATGATAGGGAGGGGATGGGGGAGAACTGTGCAAGATTAAGAGACCTAAAACCAGTTTACCATGTCTTGGTTTCACCAAGATAGTTCTGATTTTACACCTGTTGTGCTGATGTAATGAATTTATTCCACCCTTTCAATCTCAAATGTGTCCTGGTTTGAATGATAAAAAGTCACTCTTTCTAAAAGAGACTAATAACAACCATGTTTGGATTCTGATTTAAATGTCAAATAATTTAGACAATGATGGAAACTTGACGAGGATTTTAGGTGATAAAAAGGAATGATTATTAATTTTTTCAGGTCTGATATTGGCATTGTGTAAGAAAATGTCCTTAATTATGTTGTTGTTGACATGCATACTTGAGAGGTAATTAAGGGAGAAATGACATGTCTGGGATTTGTTGTAAAACATAAAAATGGAGTGAGCAGGGAGGACAGAGGAAACCAGTACGGCAAATGTAATGGCTACTGAATCTGGAAGATGGGGGTTCATTGTTGCAATACTGTGATTTATAAGAAACATGTGTTTGGTCATTCAGATGACCAGAACACATTTCTCAGATATATTTGGTCTTCATCCACAGCTCCTGGCTCATAGCTCCAAAAACCCTCAGAATTTCCTGGGTGGTAAGAGCAATGGGAGCTCTTGTCCTCAGTTTCTGACCCCCACCTCCCACAAGGTGAGGGCTGGTTGCCAAGAGACCCAGCCATGTGATCAGAGGATTGGAACTTTCAGTCCCACTCAATGGCCAATGACTTAGTCAATCACAACTACGTAATGAAGCCTCCATAAAAACCCAAAAGGACAGCTCATCGGCCCTTTTTCGCAGAGCTTCCACGTTGGGGAACCAGAATGCTTCCACATGCCACCGTGCCGGGCCCCAAGCTCCACGAGGACAGAAGCTCCTTTGTTTGGGACCTCGCCCTATGTATCCCTTCATCCAGCTGTTGATTCATATCTTTTAATATCCTTTGTAATAAATTGGTAATCTAGTAAGTACATAGGTTTTCCTGAGTTCTGTGAGTCGTTCTAGCAAATTAATCGAACCCAAGGAGGGGACTGTGGGAACCTTTGATTTGTAGCCAGTCAATCAGAAGTACAGCTAATAACCTGGACTTGAGATTGGCATCCTGAGTTGGAGAGGGTTGTTGGAACCTGCAGTTTGTAGTGGGTCAGTCAGAAGCACAGGTAACAACCTAGGCTTGCAGCTGGCATCTGAAGTGGAGAGCAGTCTTGTGGAAGTGAGCCCTTTATCTGTGGAATCTGATTCTATCTCCGGGCAGACAGCGTCAGAATTGAGCTGAATTCTCGGACACCCTGCTGGCATCTGAGAACTGCTTGTTGGTGTGGGGAAGCCTCCACACATGTGTTGGAACTGGGTCCAGGAATTCTCTGCAATTGTACTCTCCACTTCTGTGCATTTGAAAATGTTCATAATAAGACATTAAAAAGGGTGGAAGTCATATTAATTCTCAAAAATTACAAAATAGTAGTGATAAAGAACATATCAGTGGCTGCCAGGAGTTAGGGTTGAGGGAGGTTATAACTATAAAGGAGCAGCTGGAAGGAGTTTCTTTGGATGATAGAACAGTTCTGTATCCAGATTTTGGTAGTGGTTACATAAATCTATACATCTGATAAAATTTCATAAAACTATATACCCATTCACCCAAAGAGTGCATGTAAAAACTAGTGAAATCCAGGGCTGGCCCGGTGGTATAGTGGTTAAGTTCGTGCGCTCTGCTTCGGTGGTCCGGGGTTCACAGGTTTAGATCCTGGGCACAGACCTACACACCGCTCATCAAGCCATGCTGTGGCAGCGTCCCACGTACAAAATAGAGGAAGCATGGCACAGATGTTAGCTCAGGGACAATCCTCCTCAAGCAAAAAGAGGACGATTAGCAATAGACATTAGCTCAGGGCAAATCTTCCTCACCAAAAAAAAAAAAAACAAAACAAAACTGGTGAAATCCAAAGAGGGTTTTAGTTTAGTTAAACAAGGAATAACTTTAGTTGAAAGTACTACAGCAATGTTAATTTCCTGCTTTTTATAGTTATATATACATAGACATACATATAATGTTTGGTTATATAAGGGTACACAGGAACTCGCTACTATTTTTTGCAACATCTTGTGAGTCTAAAATTATTTCCAAAAAATTTTTCGAAACAAATTTTTTTAAAGGAAGGTAGAAATAGAGATAGCTAAGTATAGTATAATAAAAAATAAATATTTGGCCTTTGTCCCCTGTTCCTGGCACATATCTCCTAAAACCCTTGGAATCTCCAAAGTGGTAAGATTGTCTTTTGTAGCCTAATGAGATGACTAGTGGCTGGAGCCCCTAAATAGCTTCAGGATGGGGGCTGGTAACCAGAAAGACCAAACCATGTGATTAGAGGGTTGGAACTTTGAGCTCCACCCATCGACTTCCAGGGAGGGGAAAGGGGCTAGAGATTGAGTTCAGTCACCAATGGCCTAGGATTTAATCAATCATGCCTACATAATGAAACCTCCATAAAAACCCCAAATGACAGGGTTTGGAGAGCTAGGTTGGTGAACGCACTGAGGTGTTGAGAACATGGTATGCTCAGAGAGGGCATGGAAGTTCTGCGTACCGCCTCCCATTCCTTGCCCTATGCATCTCTTCCATTTGGCTGTTCCTGAGCTGTATCCTTTAACAATAAACTGGTTGTAGTAAGTAAAGCACTTTTCTGAGTTCTGTGAGTTATTTCAGCGAATTTTCAAAAGTGAGGGGGCATTCATGAGAACCTCTGACTTTACAGCCAAGTTGAACAGAAGTGTAGGAAACCTGGGGACCCACTACTTGCGACTGGCATCTCAAGTGGAGGCAGTCTTGAGGGACTGCGCCCTTAACCCTGTGGAGTCGGATGCTATCTCCGTGTAGCATCAGAATTGAATTGAATTGTTGGACACTTGGTGTCCACAGAGAATCATAGAATTGTTTGGTGTGAGAAAAAACCCCACACATTTGATGTCAGAAGTGTTGTGAGTAAAAATGGCTCATGGTATCTTACACCGGAGGATGGGTATATATAAGGCAGTTTGGGGGCCAGCGTTTTGATTTTCTTAGAGAAGCTAAAATATTTAGACATCTTCTACTAAACTCTTCAAAAGAAAAGTCTCAAACCCAGAGAAGGCTTCTAGGGCTCTGAAATACTTTACCTTTGACATTTATTATGATTCCAAATTTCAATATTTGGGATTTCCCAGGAAAATAATACCTTTTTTCCTAAATTTAGTGGTATTGAAGTAACAGTTGCTGAAAGCTTTTTTATATACATATAAAATTGCTACTTTTTCCAGTGCTTTCATACATTTCCAGTGACAGTTCTAATTTCTATACAGTAGGGGATGTGAACTTGCTGGAATGAAATTATTGATGCTAGTGGACAGGGGGTCACTGTAGCTGTTGTATAGCACTTTGCATAGGATTTGGAAACTGTCAATTATCCACATCAAAGAATGGGGGGATGTTGCCAAATTGGCACTAGCCTTCCATGACACTGCCAAAGATTATCCTATTTCATCCTCACAACAAAGGCAAGTGCTTCTTGCTTTATTTTTCAGATAAAGGAACTGAGTCACAGTAGTGAAGTCACTTGCCCTATACAATAGGATGGCACTGTTAACTAGACCTTGAAATCCAAGGCTCCAACCACGGTCTGTTGCCCTGTGAACCAGCCCGGGCCATCAGGCAAACTGTACAGTAACAGGCCTGCAAACGGTGGCGTATACTCACTGAGCTGATCATCCCATGACAAGCATTTTACAAAACCTACCACAAGGCGCGCCTCCTCTTCCTTCAGCCGCTGTGCTGCCTGCCTTTGCGCCTTGATGCTGGTGATCTGGGCATTCAGCCCAAGGCGTGTGTTCTCCACCAGCTGTTTCTGTCTCCTTGCCTCTTCGGTTTCTCGCTTTTCCTTGGCTAATCGGTCTTCCTCCCAGAGCTTTGAGAACATCTGCTCCTCCACCAGCTTTTGCCTTTTCAGCTCCTCATTAAACGCTATCTGTGCTTTCCGCTCCTCGCACACTTTCTTCTGATGGATACAAAACAATTCAACACGGAGCTCCTCGCAGCGTTCCCTGAAAGGAGAAATTTTAGAGTTAAAACCCAGCCTTTCACGAGACACTGCTCTATTTAGGCACATGTCTGCACAGTCAGACTCTGAAGTAAGAAAAGTAAAAGACCTGGATGTAGGCCATCTGAGCAGAGGAAACATGTGAGGGAGCAGCAGGGAGGGAGGCCCCATAAGGTCACAGACAAAATACAGGCACTGGAGTCAGGCAGAGCAGGCTTTCAATCCTAGTTGTGACGTTTTCTTTGTGACCTTGGATCAAAAACTTGCCCTGTCTGTTCATCTGCAAAAGAACTGTCTTTAAAGGTTCTGGTAAGGATCAGAGGTAATGGATATAAATACCTGGTAGATAATATGAGCTCAATAAATGATAACTATTATTACTACCATAAAGGAAATAGAAAAGGGATGGGTTCCTGCCATACTACAAGTGGATTAAGGCTTTGGTAGGAAGACACCTCGCATGCACATCCAAGGAAAGATCCAAGGGTAGAGTCAGCATATCATGGTGAGGCTCCCCCATTGCCCTGATTCCTGGCAGGGCACATGTCCACTGAAGGAGTTTCTGCCTGGGTTGCAAGAACAGCCCTATTGTTGCCTTTTCACAAACAGGCTTATGTCACTATTCAAGAAGAAACGCCCTTTCAGCAAGTGTTTACACCTCATCCTTTCTTTCAGTCTTAGTAATTCAAATTTCTTCAAAAGTTCTTCATTGATCCCATTTTTAATTTAAGAGCTGTGATAGTCAACACTGTCTGTATTACTTTAGAATTACATAGGGATATTTTCAAAATCCCATTTTCCCCTTTCTCCCTCCCAGACCAGACTTGTTAAATCAGAATGACCGGGGGTAGGATGCAGGCATCTGTACTCTTCCAGAGAGCCTCAGGAGGTTTTGGCACACAGCCAAGTTTGAGAACCTCTGATTGAAGGCAATGTTTATAAACATCAAGTCTTCCTGGTTTCTAAATCAAATTCTGCACCAGGAAGCTGAAGTTTGGAGAATGGGCTCAATAAAGAACTTCTTAAGAAATCTGAGTTGCTAAGATTGAAAGAAAGGATGAGGTCTAAAGTCTTATTGCAAGAGTGGCCAATACCACACAAATTGACATTTATCAAATACTGTTGAGTACTGTTCACCATTTGATGGGTATTAGTCTCATTTCCCTAATTAAACTGGAATCTCTTTGAGGGCTGGGACTCAGGAACATACTTCAGGAATATATGTGCCAAACTACCTACCCAATGCCCAATAAATAATTATTGATTTAACTGATATATAATCATACTGATTAGCAACATAAATGATAACCAGCAGTTATCCATATTCTGTGGAAGGCTCAAAAAGGTAACAAGCTGAAATTGCTAGGTTACCAAAAAAACAAAATACACTTTAACACTGAAAAATTAATTCATCGGGGGCCGGCTCCGTGGCTTAGCAGTGAAGTGCGCGTGCTCCGCTACTGGCGGCCTGGGTTCGGATCCCGGGCACACACCAACCCACCGCTTCTCCGGCCATGCTGAGGCCAAGTCCCACATACAGCAACTAGACGGATGTGCAGCTATGACATACAACTATCTACTGGGGCTTTGGGGGAAAAATAAATAAATAAATAAAATAAAAAAAAAAAAAAGAAAAATTAATTCATCTGCCTGAAATTCATCAGTGAAATTCTCAGAACTGGCCACGATAAATTTAATTCAAGTCCTTCCCAATCCTATGATTCATACTCTCACAAAGTTATTGAATTAATTAAAAATCTAAAGCCTGGGGCTGGCCCGGTGGCATAGCAGTTAAGTTCACGCACTCTGCATCGGCAGCCCGGGGTTTGCAGGTTCAGATCCCAGGCACGGACCTACGCACTGCTTATCAAGCCATGCTGTGGCAGGTGTCCCACATATAAAGTAGAGGAAGATGGGCATGGATGTTAGCCCAGAGCCAATCTTCCTCAGCAAAAAGAGGAGGATTGGCAACAGATGTTAGCTCAGGGCTAATCTTCCTCACACACACACACACAAATCTAAAGCCTAAGAATAACAAGTATGGCTTATGATATTTTTTCTTTTAAAAAAAAATTCTTTCTTCCTAAGTACAAAACTGAGACATGTTCATTGCAGAAAAACTGGAAAATATAGAGAAATATGAAGAAACTAAAAATAACTTAATCCTACTACCAAGAGATAACCACTATTAGCATGTTAATGTACTTCTTTCAGGTCTTATGTATGTGTGTTTTTACTAAAATTGGGATCATTCTGCATATCTATATCTGTATCTCCTTGTATCTTAATTTTTCCACCCACCATTATATTGAGAATGTTTCCTCATGAAATATTCTTTAAAATAATTTCTCACTTTAAAACTGTATTATAGTTCACCAAGCTGTGTAATACAGGCTGGAACCTATAAATCACAGTTTATTTAAACATTTCCCTATTTGATGAACATATAGGTTACTTCTGACCAGGCTACTTCTGAACATAGAGGTTACTACTTGACCATTTTATTATAATGTTGCAATGAACATTCTTAAATGTAGCTCTTTCTGCTTCTCTCTGATGATTTCCTTAAGGTAATTTCCTTCCTTAAGAAAAAAATCAAAGAGTACAAAAACATTGGTAAGGCAGTTGATGCATGCTGCCAAGAAAGCCTGAATCAACAGCATATGAAAGAGCCCATATCAAGTATTTCTTTAGGTCAGTAGGTCTTCAAAATTTTTTGATTATGTATACCTTTCAGTAAAAAAATTCTAAGCACTCACAAACAAATATGACTATTTATAAATTATATGTAGTTATTACTATGTAACTATATTATAAAATTATTAAATATATGCAAAGATAAAAATTAAAAAGAAATGAGATAAACATCAAATATTTTCTCCCTACATCCTAATTATTCACCCATTCACTTGACCTTGGGAACTCTCGATTTAGGGATGCTCACTTTTATCTACAGATAGATAGAATATCTATTTTCATGATAATAATCATTGATAAGGGGAAAACCTTTTGTTTGTGAGTGCTTTACATGGTACTTTCACACATAAAATCTTATTTCATCCTCACAATTGCCTTACAACTTAGATGGGGCAGCAAGCAGCATTCTGATTTTAGAGTTAAAGCAATCGAAACTCAGGGAGCCTAAGTATCTTCCCAAGCCACACAGCCAGTAGTAGTAATATCATTACCAACAGCTATTGAGAGCTTATTATTTGCCAGGCACTGTTCTAAGCACTTTACATGTATGAACTCTTGTGATCTTCATAACAACCAATGTTGCAACAAACACTATTGCAAGTTCATTATTATTATTATCCCTGGTTTACAGATGAGGAAATGGAGGCCCAGAGCAGTTAAGCATCTTATGTAAGTTCATACATTTAATACAGTATGTGGTAAAGCTAGGACTGAAGACCTGCAGTCTGGTCCTGGAGTTTAAGTTCTTTGGTACTTCATTATATCATGTCTGCCAGTAACTGACTGAGGCAAGACTACCCTCAGGTGTTCTGACCACACATCCTAGGTTATTCACTTAATAAAAACACCCCAAAACAAAAAATGCCTACCTTAATCTGGGATCCAATCACTAATTGTGTATAAATATAGGACATTTAAAAAGAAATTTCATGACGTTTCAAAAGCATGATCCATAAAAGAAATATTGATAAATTGGATTTCATCAAAGTTAAAAACTTTTTATCTGTGAAAAACCCTGTTAAGAGGATAAAAAAAAACAAGCTATGGACTAGGAAAAAATATTGCCAAACCACATATCCTATAAAGGACTCATAGCTAGAATATGAACTCTCAAAACTTAACAGCCAATCCAATTAGAAAATGGACAAAAGACATTAAGAGACATTTCACCAAAGAGGATACACAGATGGCAAATAAGCATATGAAAAGTTGTTCAACATCACCAGCCATTAGAGAAATGCCAATTAAGATCACAACGAGATCTCACTACACACCTCCGTTCCAATAGTGACAATATCAAAAGCTGGTAAGGATATGGAAATACTTGATCTCGTATACATTAGTGCTGGAAATATAAAACGGCATAACCACACTACAAACGACTTTGGCAGTTTCTAAAAAAAGCAAACATACATATAAGACCCACCAATTATCCTAGAAAAATGAAAAACACAGAAACCTGTATACAAATGTTCAAATCAGATTCAACTACAATAGTTAAAAACTAGAAACAACCAAAATGTCCTTCAATAAGTGAATGGTTTACACAAACTTGAGTATATCCATACAATGGAATACTACTCAGCAATAAAAAGGACAAACTAGTGTTACATGCAGCAATTTGGATGGACTTTAAAGGCATTATATTGAGTGAAAAAGCTAATCTCAAAAGAGCACATATTGTATGATTCCATTTATATACCATTCTTGAAATGATGAAATCATGGAGATGGAGAAGAGATTAGTGGTTGCCAAAGGCTAGGAATGATGGGGGTCAAAGTGGTGGGTGCGACTATAAAGGAGGTAGCATGAGGGAAATCTTTGTGGTGACAGAATAGTTCTGTATCTTAATTGTGGTGGTGGGTTAGATGGATCTACACGTGATAAAACGGCACAGAACTATACATTCACTTTGTACCAATGTCAATTCCTTGTTTAATATTGTATTATAGTTACATAAGATATAAACATTGGAGGAAACCGGGGTAAGGGTACAGGGGACCTCTGTATTATCTTCGTAATTTCTGTGACTATATAATTATTTAAAAGTAAATTTTTTTTTTTTTGGTGAGGAAGATCAGCCCAGTGCTAACATCTGCCAATCCTCCTTCTTTTTTTGCTGAGGAAGACTGGCCCTGGGCTAACATCAATGCCCATATGCCTCCACTTTATATGGGATGCCACCACAGCATGGCTTGCCAAGTGGTGTGTCGGTGCACGCCCGGGATCCGAACCGGCGAACCCCGGGCCGCTGCAGCGGAGCACGCGCACTTAACCACTTGCGCCACCAGGCCAGCCCCAAAAATAAAAATTTTTTAAAAATGAAATCACTGGTTATCTTGTCATTATTATTTGTTTCATTTCATTATTATCACTGAAAATAATTTCACTGTTTAGAGGTCTTGGAGCACTAAAAATGACCCATTCCAGGTATCAAATATTCTAGGTATGCCACTGAATATACCCAACAGGAATGAATACATATGTCCACCAAAAGACATGTACAAGAATGTTCATAGCAGCTTTATTCACAAGAGTCTCAAACTGGAAATAAATGAAATGCCTATCACCTGGAGCATGAATAAATAAATTGTGGTATATTCATACAATGTAATACAAAAAGGAGGAAGAGGGAAAAGGGGAGGAGGAAGAATAATTTCATCTTGCTTTATATATATGTTAAAGCTTCAATTATATTTTCAGTAATGGGGCCTGATTTAGCAACCTTGGTCAAAATTTAACCCTGGCCCTTCACTCTCATAATTAATTAAAACTATGCTTGCTGTTCTATAATGACGAGTTGGCAGTATTGCATTAACAACACTGAAAACAATGTGTTTTCAGATGAATTATATTGATGTAGGATACAACTGTTTGCTCAAAAACCCTAACAATTCATCTAACTAGCAAGTTATACAACTTCTCTATGAAGTTGTATACTCAGTTATACAAGATTTATCTATGAAATTTATAAAATATTACCAAATTAATACGTATTTTAAGAGCACAACCACGTACGAAACTTCATTTTTCTTACTGTGCTGAGAAACATTTACTATGAAGTGGAAAATACATTAATGCTGCTGAAATTCACTTGCTAGTGTCCCCTTTGTCCCTCACAGCATCTTTTCTTCCAGCAGCCAGTAGGGAATGTCCAAATCCTACCAAGGAGAGAGGGTGAAGCTAGAAAATCCAAGTCTAATCCTGTCTTCGTCACTGCAAGCTTGAAGACCTAGGCAAATTAATATCTGTGGAACCCAAGTTACCTATCTGCAAGACAAGGAGAATGGCAAGTCCCTTCTGGCCATATGCATCACTAATTTGGTTTCTTCACTGCCCTCCTTCAGCAGCTCCCCAAGCCCTGAAACTTCCCATTCCCTCCATTTTTAGCAGTTTAATTTACTCTGTTAGCAGCTGCATCTGCAATTTTGTAGGCACTATTCATTGCAATAGTTAACTTCTCCTTTGGCCTCTACTAGGATGGTTTCGGGCAGTCTATACGATTAATAGCAACTTCATGGCAGAGAGAGCGGAGATGGCAAAAGCTTTGTCTCTGAGCTGTGTCTTGATCCCTCCACATGCCTGGTTTTGCTGTTTTCTCACATCTGTTGACTTTCAGATTTCTCACCTCAAATGTTGAGCACTGTAAAAAATGAATTCTTATATTCCTTCTGTATTCTACCAGAATTTAACTCAGAGTTTACAATTACTTTATCTTGGACCATTCTGTTCCTGAATCCAGAGTGACATGATACACAACCTGCCCCACTCACACTTGGTGACCTGATAGCCTATGTGACCTTCAGTTTTTTTGTTAAGCTAATCAATCTATTATTCAATCAAAGAGCCTGGCAGAAAGTAGAGGCTCAAAAATATTGATTGAATGAATGAATGAATGCTAATGGCTATGTTTTGAACATTTCCAGGTAGTAGTTGAATTTTAAAAATCCCCTCTGAAGATAAAAATCTTAGTCGGTTACTCTAAAATTAAGAGACTGATAAAGTGATAAAGATTTGGGGCATTCCATGGGTCACAGGATGTGATCATCACTACATTGAGAGACATGAATGAAAAAAGGAGGCAAAATGAACAAAACATCCTGAGATATATGATAACAATTCTTGATGTTCACACTCTTAGAAGGAAGTATCAGAGGCACTGAAAATATAACTGAGAAATTACATATATAATAAAATTATAAATATGTAAATATGTTCTTGCTCTAAGAGCTGTAGATCTAAGAAGGAATATAACACATTGAGACTTTTTAGTATATCTTTGCTTTACAGGTAAGGAATCTTTCACAGTTTGTGAAATTAAAAATATTTGTCAAGCTCTTGATGATACAACACTATAGATCATCTCAGAAGCACTTCCTTGGGTACTTCCATACAAATCTTCTATTTATTTATTTGTTTGTTTATTTGGAAGATCAGCCCTGAGCTAACATTCATGCCAATCCTCCTCTTTTTGCTGAGGAAGACTGGCCCTGAGCTAATATCTACTGCCAATCTTCCTCCTTTTTTTTGTGTTTTTTCCCTTTTTTCTCCCCAAAGCCCCAGTAGATAGTTGTATATCATAGCTGCACATCCTTCTAGTTGCTCTGTGTGGGATGCCGCCTCAGCATGGCCCGATGAGCGATGCGTCAGTGTGTGCCTGGGATCCAAACCCGGGCCGCCAGTAGTGGAGCGTGCGCACTTAACCGCTAAGCCATGGGGCCGGCCCCCGAAACAAATCTTCCGTCTGTAAGTGCAGAGTATTAGGCTGAAATGAGGGCACAGACTCAGGGTATCCCAAGATGGAAAAAGTAAAATGAAAAGGGCTGTTGAAGGTAACCAGAGGATCGGACTGAGTACAGTGAAGACCAGGGATCTGAAACTGAGAGTCACAGTGGATCTGGGTCAGGAAGTGGATGAAAAGTTCAGGTGATCAGACTCAAAGGATCAGGATACCAGGCAAAGAAATGATAAAGAACATGGAAGCAAGCACACATTCAGCACAAGCGGAGCTTAATACTTACAATTCAATAACAGAATCTCACTTGGTACTTCCATTCTAATTGGGAGGCAAGCACAGGACATTAGAGCCCAGCACTTAGACAAACACAATACCTACATGGATGGATATCAGCAAGACAGCAGAGAGGAATTTTCCACCATTACCCCTCCACAGAACATTGATTTTGACAGTCACCCATAGATGAAAGCACCTTTATGGGAGTCCAAGAGTCCGATGGAGAAGCTATAGCACACCACTGGAGCAAAAAGATCCAAGAATAGATAAAATGAAGAGGGTAAGAATAGCTTCACTTTACCCATGTCACTCTCTCCCCAAGGTGGTAGAGCTCAGTGCCAAGAGAGACCCTTCAGCCTACGATTTCTCGCATGGGGGAAAGTGAAAACACATAATTGAGTGCCTGGCTTCCCCAGCTGTCCAAGAGGCCCACTTCTTTCTCACTCCACCCAGAATAGTGAGGTGATCTGCATGGCCGAGGACTTGGAAGAGGCTGGGAGCATAGCATCTAGGGCTTGGAACACATCAAAGGATATGGATCCTCTTAACTGCTGCATGGACTCCATGAGGAAGCCCATCCATGAGCCACTGGGGATGGCTTCCCTGCAGACCTGCCAAAGCGGCCCATGGACACCCCTAACACTCCATGACATGCCCCATGGCCAGCTTCCTATGTGCACTCCAGTAGATGGTGAGTATGAGCATTTGCAGATGGCTAGCGAGAGTGCGCAGAAAGTTGGTCTGACTCTGTGGGATTTGGAGAAGGCTACAAACTTGAGCATTTCAGGGCACCACACTAGGGAAAACAAATTGGAGGCTCTCAGCCTCTGGCTTGGCTTTGAAAGATCAAGAGAAGGCATACAATCTTAAGAACTGCTGCCCAAGAGAGAACAAGAGGCTTGGAGCAGGCACACGCAGAGAAAAGGTTTGAGAAAGTCTCAGAATCCGGGGCTGGCCCCGTGGCTTAGCGGTTAAGTGCACGCGCTCCACTACTGGCGGCCCAGGTTCGGATCCCGGGCGCGCACCGACACGCTGCTTGTCTGGCCATGCTGAGGCGGCGTCCCACATACAGCAACTAGAGGAATGTGCAACTATGACATACAACTATCTACTGGGGCTTTGGGGAAAAAAAGGAGGAGGATTGGCAATAAATGTTAGCTCAGGGCCAGTCTTCCTCAGCAAAAAGAGGAGGATTGGCATGAATGTTAGCTCAGGGCTGATCTTCCTGACAAAAAAATAAAATAAAATAAAAGCGGCAAAAAAAAAAAGAAAAGAAAAAGTCTCAGAATCTCTAGCTGGGCTGACTGGTGAAGGTATTTCTTTCCTGAAGTCAGCCAGTAAAGACTAGAGGAGGTAACTGCTTCTTCAAATGTGAAGAAAGCAATGCTAGACTTCAAGGAACACAAAAAATCAAGGAAACATGACACCACCAAATGAACACAATAACTTTCCAGTAAACAATCCTAAAGCAATGAAGTTCTCCCAATTACCTGACAAAGAATTCAAAATAATTGTTTTAAGGAAGCTAAGTAAGCTACAAGAGAACATAGATAGACAACTAAACAAAATCAAGAAAACAATACATGAACAATATGAGAGGTTCAACAGAGAGACAGAAATCATAAAAAAGAACCAAACAGAAATTCTGGAGCTGAAGAATACAGTGAATGAAATGAAAAATGCAAGAGAAAACGTCAACATTAGATTTAATCAAGTATAGAAAAAAATCTGAGAACTCAAAGACAGGTAATTTGAAATTATCCAGTCAGAGTGGCTAAATGTTTGAAAAACAAGATCCAACTATATGCTGCTTGCAAGACACTTGCTTCATCTTTAAGGACACACAGGCTGAAAGTGAAGGGATGGAAAAACATTCCATGCAAGTGAAACCAAAAGAGAGGAGGGATAACTGTACTTCTATCATACAAAATGACTTTAACTCAAAAGCTATAACAAGAGACAAAGGTCATTATATAATGATAAAAAGGTTAATTCATCAAGAGGATACAACAATTGTTAATATATATGCACCCAACATCAGAGGACCTACATATATTAAGCAAATATTAACAGATTTGAAGGGAGAAATAGACAGCAATGCAGTAATAGCAGGATATCAATACTTCATACTCCACTTTCAACAGTGCATAGATCATTCAGACAGAAAATCTATAAGGAAACACAAGACTTGAACTACACTTTAGATTGAATGGACCTAACAGATATATACAGAACATTTCACCCAATAGCAGCAGAATACACATTCTTCTCAAGCACACATGGAACATTCTCCAAGACAGATCATATGTTAGGTCACAAAAGTCTTAATAAATTTACGAAGATTGAAATAATATTAAGTATCTTTTCTGACCACAATGGTATAGAACTAAAAATCAATAACAGGAAGACAGCTGGAAAATTAAAAAATATGTGGAAATTAAACAACACACTCCTGAACAACCAATGGGTCAAAGAATAAATCAAAAGGGAAATTAAAAAATATCTTGAAACAAACAAAATGGTAACACAACATACCCAAACTTATGGGATGCAGCAAAAGCAGATTTAAGAGGAAAGATGATAATGATTAACACCTCTACTAAGAAAAAAGAGACATCTCAAATAAACAACTGAACTTTACACTTCAAGGAACTAGAAAAAGAACAAACTAATCCCAATGTTAGCAGAAGGAAGGAATAACAAAGAACAGAGCAAAAATAAATGAATTAGAGACTAGAAAAATGATAGAACAGATCAATCAAACCAAGAGCTGGTTTTTTGAAAAAATAAACAAAATTGACAAAACTTTAGCAGGACTAAGGAAAAAAGAGAAAAAATTCAAATAAAGAAAATCAGAAAGGAAAGGGGAGACATTACAACTGATACTGCAGAAGTACAAAGGATCATAAGAGACTACTATGAACAATCACATACCAACAAATTAGATAACCTAGAAGACATGGATAACTTCTTAGACACACACAACCTACCAAGACTGAATCGTGAAGAAATAGAAAATCTTAAAAGACCAATAACGAGTAACGAGATTGAATCAGTAATAAAAAATCTCCCAATAAAGAAAAACCCAGGACCAGATGGCTTTTACTGGTGAATTCTACCAAATATTTAAAGAAGAACTAATACCACTCCTTCTCAAATGCTTCCCCAAAACTGGAGAGAACACTTCCAAACTCATTTTATCAAAGCCAGACAAGGACACTGCAAGAAAATAAAATTACAGGCCAATATCCCTGATGAACATAGACACAAATATCCTCAACAAAATACTAGCAAACCAAACATAACAGCATATTAAAAGGATCATACACCACAATCAAATGGGATTTATCCCTGGGACGCAAGGATTGTTCAATACATACAAATCAATAAATGTGATACACCACATTAACAGAAGGAAGGATAAAAATTATATGATCATCTCAATAGATGCAGAAAAAGCATTTGACAAAATTTAACATATTCTCATGATATAAACTCTCAACAAATTAGGTATAGAAGGAATGTAGCCCAACACAATGAAGGCCATATATGACAAGCCCAAAGCTAACATCATACTCAACAGTGGAAAGCTGAAGGCTTTTCCTCTAAAATCAGGAACAAGACAAGGGTGCCCACTCTTACCACTTGTATTCAACATAGTACTGGAAGTCCTAGCCAGAGAAATTAGGCAAGAAAAAAAATAAATAAATAAAAGGCATCCAAAACAGAAAGGAAGAAGTAAAATTGTCTGTTTGCAGAGGACATGATCTTATATTTACAAAACCCTAAAGATTCCACCAAAAAACTGTTAGAACCAATCAACAAATTCAGCAAAGTTGCATGATACAAAATCAACATACAAAAATCAGTTGGGTTTCTATATACTAAAAACAAACTATTTGAAAAAGAAATTAAGAAAACAATCCCATTTGCAATAGCACCGAAAACAACAAAATACTTAGGAATAAAATTAACCAAGGAGGTTAAAGACCCATATACTGAAAACTATAAAACACTGAAGAAAGAAGATGAAGACACAAATAAATGGAAAGATATCCTTTGTCCTTGGATTGGAAGAATCAATATTGTTAAAATATCCATATTACTCAAAGTGATCTACATATTCAATGCAATCTCTATCAAAATTCCACTGGCATTTTTCACAGAAATAAAAAAAATCCTAAAATTTGTATGGAATCACAAAAGACGCTGAAAAGCCAAAGCAATCTTGAGAAAGAATAACAAAGCTGGAGGGATCACACACTTGATTTCAAACTACATTACAAAGCTATAGCAATCAAAACATTACAGTACTGGCATGAAAACACATACATAGAACAATGGAACAGGATAAAGGGCCCAGAAATAAACCCATGCATATATGGTCAACTAATCTTTTACGGGGAGGCTAAGAACACACAATGGGAAAAGGATAGTCTCTTCAATAAATCACCTAGGAAAAACTGGATATTCACATGCAAAAGAATGAAATTGGACCCTTATACATCATTCACAAAAATTACCTGGAAATGGATTAAAGACTTAAACATAAGACTTGAAACTGTAAAATTCATACAAGAAAACAGAGAGAAAAGGCTCCTTGACATTGGTCTTGACAAAGATTTTTTTGGATATGACACCAAAAGCAAAGGCAACAAAAGCAAAAGTAAACAAGTGGAACTATATTACACTAAAAAGCTTCTGCACGGCAAGGAAACAATCAATAAAATGGAAAGGCAACCTATGGAATGGGAGAGAATAATTTCAAACCATATATCTTTTAAGGGGTTAATATCCAAACTATATAAGAAACTCATACAATTCAACAGCAAAAAAAAACCAAAACAAATAATCTGATTAAAAATGGGCAAAGGACCTGAATAGACATTTTTCCAAAGAAGACATACAAATGGCCAACAAGTACATGAAAAGGTGCTCAACATCACTAATCACCAGGGAAATGCAAATCAAAACCACAATGAGATATCACTTCACAGCTGTTAGGATGGCTATTATCAAAAAGACAAGAGGTGACAAGTGTTGGCAAGGATGTAGGGAAAAGGAAACCCTTGTGTGCTGTTAGGGAGAATGTAAATTGGTACAGCCATTATGAAAAACAGTACAGAAGCTCCTCAAAAAATTAAAAATAGAACTACCATATGATCCAGCAATCCCACTTCTGGGTATATATCCAAAAGAAATGAAATCAGTATCTCAATATCTGTAGTCTCATGTTCACTGCAGCATTACTCACAATAGCCAAGATATGGAAACAACCTAAATGTCCACTGATGTATGAATGAACAAAGAAAATGTGTTTTATATATATACAATGGAATATTATTCAGCATAAAAAAGAAGAAAATCCCACCTTTGAGACAACATGGATGAACCTGGAGGACATTATATTAAGTGAAATAAGCCAGACAGAGAAAGATAAATACTGTATGATCTCACTCATACGTGGAACCTGAAAAAAAAAAATTGAATATACAGAAAGAGAGAGTAGAATAGTGGTTCCCAGGGGTAGAGGGTGAGGAAAATGGGGAGATATCGGTTAAAGGATACAAACTTTCAGTTATAAGAAGAATGAATAAGTTCTGGGAATCTAATGTACAGTATGGTAACTACAGGCAATAACATGGTATTGTATATTTGAAATTTGCTAAGAAAGTAGATCTTAAGGGATCTCACCACAAACAAACAAAAAAACCCTCAGTGCTTGCATTATTCAATGATGTGTACATAATTACCAAGTTTTAAAGTACAACTACTGTGTATACCCTTTTAAGATTTTACTTTACTGCAAATTAGCATCCTTTAATCTTTTTTAATATGCTAAATTCAGATTCCGTGTGTGTGTTTTTCTGACATCGTTACCTGAATTGCTGGTCTAGCTTTTCAGCCACAAAATCCTGTCTCTCTTTTTCTTTCTTCTCTTTTAATAATCTGGTTTTATCTCTCATTCTATCTTTTTTCTCCTCAATTGTTTCTTCTTTCAATTGCATTTCAGTAAAATATTCATTTTCTTCTGATGCTAAAAGTTCACGCAGTCTGAAACAAAATGACAAAAAATTAAAACTGTCATGCCACACGCATCATTTTACTGACTTTTATTTCATTAATTTTGATTTCAGAAGTACGTTTAATCACAAATTTTGTAAGAAGGAAAAGATCATTGCATCTTCCATAAAATAAGACTAGTTGCCATTTACAGCAATAAAGAGACTGCCATATTTTATTTGATCACATACAGACGAGATATGTAATGTATATCTTCAACAAAAGTAAAATGAACATTTTAGAGTAACAAAATATGAAACAATATATTCTTTTGCTTTCTATCAAACGTAGCTTATCACAAATGAAAATATAAATAAGCAATAGCTACTGATTTGGTAGGAATATGAATATGTCAGCCATGATCCTGACTATAAAAATTCACTTGATTTTTGATTGGTCTCAAGTTGTGGTTTTAGGAATGTTTCACAGTCTTGAGTCACCAGGTTTGTGAGCCTTACTTATTTCTTCTTTTTTCAGTGTTAATGATAAAGCCTTGCATGGCATCCTTTATTCTTGCTTTCACAAGACTGTCCACAAACTTGCGGTCATTGTGCTGGTCCCACTCAACTTTCAAGCGATCTCGCTCCTTTGACTTAATAGAAGCCAAAATAGCATGATGTTTCTGATGGGTGCGTCGGATTCTTTCCAGATGTTGCTCAGCCCCTTGGCCTTTGGGAGGCTTGGCTCTCTGGAAACAAATAACAACTATCACTTATGATAGACCCAAAGTCAATTGCTTATTTTCAATTAATCATGACCTCCTCATACTCACACTAAATAAAATTGGGTATGTAAAACTAATACATCCTGCTACAACTGCAGTTTATGTGCCTAAGGTGTAACTTGTTTGATTCTTTGAGCCTATAGCTAAGATGTTATCAAACCAGTCTAAAATATTTCTCCAGTGCCATCTGAGTAAAAGTTCATGGAATTACAAAGTTAAAAATGTGAATGGGACTCTATAGATTATCTAGTCAAACCAAGAGACATTAAGTGATTTGTCCAAGGTGCTTCAAAAAGGCACACATAGATAGTACAAGAATTAGAGTTCTTCTAGTTCTGACCTTGATCTTGCCACCCCCTAGCCCACATTGCTTCTCAGGGTAGACAACACAGTTACCACCATCAAAATACTTTCAGTTAAAAGAGGCTACTATCTAACTATATGGGATATAGATAATGAGTTGTGACAATGAAAACTCTTTACTAAGAAGGAAGAAAGGGAAAGAGGGAGAGAGGAAGGAAAGAAGGAAAAGAGAAGAAAAAAGAAAACTGGTGGTAGAACTTGATTCCTATTTCTATTGTGCCCAGAAGTTTAATGTAAGGGCTGTGCTCCTGACATCCTGGGGTAACTTGAATTTCTGTAAATATATTCTTGTTACACAAACTTCCAACTTAAAAAGTTGGAAATGCATATACCATTTGAATACATATTGATACATTTAATAAAATCACATGGACTATATCTTTTTCATTTATGTATTCCTACCATTGAGCATAATGTCTACCAGTATCAGGTTCTCAATATGAACGAATGAATGAAGGAAAGAAATAATGTTTCTGGGTGTCCTGGATGCAATTTTTGCTCATCCTGGGGCCACCATGAAATCCGTGTTCTTGAGCTTTGAATTTTCAGCCAGTTTTACCAAGTCATCCTTAGGTGAATATTGCGACTCTGGGGTGCTGATTCAAAGCAACAAAACTCTTAACTCATGTGGCAAAGAGTCAATCTGATCATTTAGATTTAGAACATCACTGTCAGGATTACCAGAATACTAGGGTTGGGGCTTGGTAAAGGAGTCTCCTGGGGATAGTAAATCAACACTTGAAGATCGTCTGATGAAAAGATTCAGGGTTCAGGACACACATATAGGTATCTAGATTTCGTTGAACAAGATAAAGCAGGGCTGAGGCGGACTGGAGAGAGATGATGATGTTGGATGTTATATCACAGGAAGGAGCTAATCCATACAGTAATCCCCCCTTATCCGTGGGGTATACGTTCCAAGATCCCCAGTGGATGCCTGAATAGTACTGAACCCCATATATACTATGTTTTTTCCTATACAAACACACCTAAGATAAATTTTAATTTACAAATTAGGTACAGTAAGAGATTAACAACAATAACTAAATATAATGCAACAATTATAACATACTATAATAAAAGTTATGTGAATGTGATCTCTTTCTCAAAATATCTTATTGTACCGTACTCACCCTTCTTCTTGTGATGATATGAGATAATACCATGCCTACGTGATAAGACGAAGTGAGGTGAATGAGGTAGGCATTGTGACGTAGCGTTATTTTCAGACCGCGATTGATTGCGGGTAACTGAAACCATGCAAAGTGAAACCACAGATAAGGGGGAACTACTGTATCATAACTAGTTAGAGCTTAGAGCCAGTTAATTAACAAACTACTATTCTCTAATATGTATGGCATTTTATGAATGCAGATTCAGTGATAATGAAGCAAAGCAGGGTGAAGACTACACCTTGGTCATGATACACACAGGAACTCAGGCTCCCAGGAGACATATGGGCTGAGAACAGGAACCAAGCACCAAGGTCATCGAGAATCAGCTGTCTTGAGTTGTCAGCGCAGGAACCGGGCTCTAAGGTATATTTTGACTGAAGAGGGGAATGGAGGTGGAGGGTGGTGAGACACAGCCTGAGCAGTAGCCAGGGGGTCAGGAAGCCCTTTAAGGCTTGGGGCATCCTATGCAGGACTCTGTGGTCAGGAAGGACCCAGTCTCTCTCTGGATGAATAAGGTACAACCTGGAGTTTTCTAACAACAAGGTGATAGCAATCCATGCACAGTCTTGGCATTACTCAAAATCCACATGTTTTAATAGAAATATAACGTAAAACAGATCTGAAATTTAACATTTTCTAGTAGCTGTATTTAAAAAAGTAAAAAGAAACAGGGGAAATTAATTTTAATAATATATTTTATTTAACCAGTATATACAAAATATTATCATTTCACCATGTGACTCTAGGCACATTTCAAGTACTCAAAAGTCATGTGTGGCTAGCGGCCACCAAACTGGACGTTACAACTCTAAACCATGCTAAAGTCAGGAGAACAAAAGATTTAATAACTACCTTGTATTTTCAAGGTCACTGAAGGCTTTTGTTACTGTTAACATCTCAAATGATAGTTTCTAGCATTACAGTTTAAAGTCTTAAATAACAATGTCTTACAGTCTAGGTTTGAGTCTAGACTCTACCCATTACTAACAGTGATCTTGATAAAGTTACTTCATCTTTAAGTTTTCTCATCTGTCAAAATGAGCAAATATCCTCCTAAAAAACTATTTTGAGAGTTAAATAACTGGGTCCCTAGGCAGAACTTACCAAAGAGCTGCTCCTTTCGCTTCTCCATTACTGCAGACATTACGTCTTTTATTGCTTTCTCCCGGAGGAAATGTTTAGTGTCCAAGTCTCACCTCTGGTGACTTTAATTCTTCCCCCACCACAACTCTGCAACCTCTAATATCCACACTTATCACACTCCGACATGTGAGATGCACCAACTCTGACTTTTTCCTTTTCCTCTTTATTCTTCTATAAGCTCAATGTATTATTCAATAGGCCTGCTTCTCTGGTTTGGTGACAATTTTTTTTTCCTGTTCCTTATTGGTTCCCAACACAAGTAATGGCACCTGAGCAACAGCTGAGCCCCTGAGCTCTGTGTTCAGATACAGAACCCCAAGTAAATAAGTTTCTGTCCCTCATGAAATCTGTCTGTAATTACCACCTTGAACTCTACAGTCTGCAGAACCCTCCAGTCTACTGATTTCCAGACCCAGATCCTACAGTCCTCGGACCTAGAAGAGGGAGCAGGTCTATAAGTTGACTAAGAATTGCCATGTGCACAGAGCATAATAAAACTGTATCCTACACTATCCCTGATCTTTCTTCCATAAAGTGCCATCACAGACAATATAGCACATTGCTATCTATTGTGTTAACCTTTAACGGTTTTACACAGGAGCAAATTGTTTCTGCAACTAGATGATAAGCAACCCGAAGGCAGAGAGCAGACTTCTTATGAAGGGTAAACCTCCCATGGTCATTGTATTCACCCCTGTATCTCCCACAGTGTTGTACACACAGCAGGGGCTCAAGTAATATCTCTATCATTGCCTAATTACACATGGAAGTTTTCTAGCCTGTACAAATTTGTTTGTAGGAACATAGGAATCCAGGCGCACGGACCAAATGTCTGTGGTTTCTGAGCAGAACCTATCAAATTCTGCAGCATGCAGCATTCTCCTGGCCTCCTACTACCACCTTAGAAGTAACCAACTGTCCTATTTCCAGGCCTGCAGGGACACTTCTGTATGGTTGAGTCAGCACAGGAAGAGCTCTACAACCACTCACAACCCCTCACAGCCCAATCTTCCTTCCACAGATGATTTTCCTAGGGGTGCAGGGCCAGCCCAAGATCATACGGCTAAATCACGGCCAGCCTAGACCCCAGATTTCCTGCTGCCTGGCATAGCGCCCTTTCCGTGACACACGGTCTCCTTCAGTCTTGGAGACTGAAAACCAAGATCCCAAGTGGTACTTCTCCAAATACAGAATCTAAATATTATAACCGACGCGGGGTGGACGGGAGAGACGAATACGAGAGCAGGTGAACGACCTTATTCTTCCTTCTTTCAAAATTCAACCCACTGCATCACGCACCTGCTCCCCTTGAGAGAGCCCCGGCTAGGGGTCAGGTTGGGCTCCGCTAGACCTGCAGTGCCGTGCCCGGAGAGGCAGAAAGCGGTAGGGTCTCGCACACACACCCGTTGCTTACCACGATCACCACTTTGGGAGTGGGGCCCTTAACCTCCCGCTGTACGATGCCAAACCGCTGGCTGTACATTTTCGAGTCCCCTCGGGATGGGGGCGGCGTCCGCCGCGGTTCTCCAACCGTGGCGACCTACGGAACCAGTTTCCGCAACACAGAGATCTGGTTGCCATGGTGCACGTCTCGGAGTGAGGAGTAGGTGGGTGAGGCGGAAACTGGTCCCGTCACCATGGTGACCAGACGCCGGCACTCGCGACTTCCTCCCGGAGCCGAGGAGCTGAGTCTGCGCAGTCCTCACCCCGCCCTTGGCCAGGCCTCCGGCCAACCTTGCTCCCTTCCTTTACGAATCGTAAGAACAGCAGAAAAAAGCCTCCTTTACCCGAAGTGAAAGCGAAGATATAATATACTCCAATTGACTTTGCTATTTATATCCTGTAATCGGTCTAAAAGCATGAGAAAGGTTAGTGGACATTTTGTGGGGAGGTTAAATTTTGTGGCCATCTCTATGATGACGGTAGTAATCATCACAGGACAACCTTATATTTGTGTAGTTCTTTACAGTAATTTGCAAGGTATTTTCACACATAAAACTTTTGACCCTCACAATATCTCTAACCAGTAATGATACGTCTGTTATTAATCATCCTACTACACTGGGCAGAAACCAGGGCTTAGACTCAGGGTACCCTGGGATGGGGGTGCTGATCAGATAGGCCAGTAGTGCAGTGACACAACCTGGCTGGGTAAAATAAGACCAAGAGTCTGAGTCAAGGGTCACAGTGGACCAGGATCAGGACATGGGATGAGAAGGGTAGGTAATCAGGCCCTGAGAATCCAGATCCCAGGCAGGGGAACAGGCAACACAGATCAGGGACCCTAGAAGGGGCCCTCAGCACAGGTGGAGACCACAGCTGTACTTCCAGTTAAGAGCTAGGTGGTAGTTAATACCTAAAAGCCAATTAAGAATGACACTTTGGTACTCTCCTTCTCAAGCCGGGTTGAGCATACAGCACTAGAGCAGAGGAAAAAAACAGTACCTAGTCACTGACGTGTAGTAATAACCAAAGTACAACTATGTATCCCGTCTTAAGGCCGCAATTTACTGTAAATTAGCATTCCTTAATCATTTGTGATCCACCCACTTCAGATTTTGTATGTGGTACGTTTCTAGATTTGGATTCCAATTCCTGAATTGCTGGTTCAGCTTTTCAGCCACAAAATAATGTCTCTCTTCTCTTTTAATAATCTCGTTTAATAATTATTTTGTCTTTTTTCTCCTATAATGCTTCTTCTTTCAATTGCAGTTCGGTAAAATACTCATTTTCATTTACTGCTAAGAGTTTACGTAGCCTGAAACAAACAAAAAAGACAGAAATTAGACGGTCGGCTCGGTTCCCTGGACAGAGTCCTGAGGGCCAGTTCCTTGATCTTCGCGTCCCACGGGGACCTCGCCCGCCGGCTGGCCTGGGAGGAACCGCCCCTCACATCACACCCCTGGGGAAGATGGGAGGCAGTGAAAACGCCCTAAGCCCGCCGCGCGGTTTGGGCGAAGCCGCTGAGATTCAGGGAACCGGATCAGGAACCCCCAAGATCGTACTGCCCGGAGGGCCCCGTCGAAGTTTTCGGCGCGTGGGAAGCCGACTCTTGGCGACACCCGGCTGCCCTCGAACGTCCAATCGTCGGTCCCGAGCTCGTCGTGCCGCCACCTCACCCCGGGTGAGCCTGACATTTTAACTCTGGTTGGGTTTTGCCTGTTTTACCACTACGTGAGGGGGACTCGGCTTCCCTCTGGGCTGGCCCAAGGAAACGTCGGCGGGCGGAGGCCACGCCCCAGGGCCGCCGTCTCTGAGCTCCGGTGGGATGACCGCGGTCCCGGCGCCCCCTGGCGGGCCTATTCGAGCTGGGAGGGGCCGACCCGCCGCCCGCCGCGGTAAGCCTTGGCCTTTAGCCAAATCCCTGCGGAGGCCTAGAGGAGAGATTCACCCAAGGCCCTTGGATGGAACCTGACCTTGATCTTGCCACCCACTATCCCAGTTTCTCAGAGGCCGTTAACACTGTTACCACCATCAAGACACTCCCAAAAGAAACACTAAGTATACGAATCAGTAAATAGGACAATATAAATCATTTAAAAATAACTTTAAAATACAACAGCTGAGACATAGAAACCATATTATTTCCAATTCCTATTGTGCCCCAACAAGGTTCAAGCAAGGGCTGTCCTCCTGATAGTTTCCTGAATTCTCTATTTTCACCACTAAATTCCATGATAAAGTTGGAAATCCATTCACCATTTGTAATACATATTGATGCATTTAATAAAATTGTATGGACTATATCTTTCTCATTCCTGTATCCTAGTATTAAGTACAGTGCCTACCATGGGCTGGGTTCTCAATACTTGAATGACACAAAAATAGCCGAGACCAGCAAGTTTTTTCTGGGTGGGCTTGAGAGAATTTCTGTACTTGCTGGGGTCACCATGAAATCCATGGTCTTCAGCTTTGCATTTTCAGCAACGTAGCTTTATCAAGTTATCCTCAGGTGAGCAGTGAGACCCTTGGGAGCTGATTCATGGCAGGGTGGCTTTGTAACGTGTCACCTTGACTAGGCTATGTTTCCCAGAACTCCCTTCCCTGTATGCTTCCAGTTAGGATGGGCCACCAGAGACATTCTGCGTGATAATTGGAGGGCAGAAGTGAAGCAGCAGCATACTGTTTTTACACTTGAAAGGCTGGTGCAGGGGCACCAGGCGCTGTTGCAGTTCACACATGTTGTCATATATCTGCTGGCTCACCTCGTTGGTGTGGGGCAGCAGGCAGGCCTGCAGCCAGGCCTGCAGCTGCTCCACCTTCCCCGGAATCTTCCTTCAGCTTCTCTAATTCCCGGGCCAGACGCATATTTAACTCTGTGATGAAGGGCACCAGCTTCTTCTGCAGGACACCCACATCATCGAAGTTGGAGGTGGTGAGAGACTGACATGGGTTCCAGGCCATCCTCGTGGGTTCCAGCTCGTGCTCGTGGGCGCCAATATGTCCTTGGTCTCCCACACTTTATGTCCATCTTCCCTTCCCGATTGCCTGCCCTGCAGACTTCAAGCTCCAGCATTAGATGCAAAGATAACAGCCTCACAGAGCCTGTTTAACCAGCTCCCACAACTGCCTAAGGTCAAATCCCTATAATAAATCCCTTAATATATATATGTGTGTGTGTGTGTATATATATATATAAAATCTTTATATTAGCAGTGCTGCTTTTCTGACTGAACCATGGTAAACATGGTAACCAGACTCTCATCTCATGAGTCAGAATGCCAATCAAATAAATTTCACTTTTAGGACATCACTTTCAAAATTACCAGAATACTAGGGTTGGGTGTTTGGATCCTGGGGGGAGCAAAACAATACCAGAAAATGATCCAGTCTTGACTCTGGCTGAAGTAGGTCGGGGGAGGCAAAGGAAGATGCAGAGGAGGGTGGCAGAGGGCTGTATCATGAGTCACAGCAGGGAAATGGCTAATCTACATCTGAATTATCTAAAGCTGCAGGGCTGGGACTGGAGTAAGTCAAGAGAAGTACATAGGCTACAGAATTTAAGGAGGCAAGCACTCAGTCTCAGCCATGTAAGCTGGCTAAGCAAAGAATCACAATCTAATCTTTTTGGCACTTTACGAAAAATGGACAGTGAGGCAGGGCTGAGCCAAGACTGGCCCTTAGGCAAGATTCGAAGCGGGAACTCAGACTCCTACTAGATGGGCTGAGAGAAGAAACCAGGCACAAAGGTTATCAAGGGGCAGGGGATGCAAGTTGTCAGTGAAGATGAGCCAGGCTGGCAGCTTTACTTCTGAAGACTGTTTTTCCTGAAGAGGGGGAGGGAGGGTAACAAGCAAAATGGACAGCAGCCAGTGGGGAAGGATGCCATTCAGGGTTTGAAGAATCCTACACAGCACCCAAGGCCTGGGAATAACCCAGTCTCTGGATGCATGGATGCTCTGACAAGGTGGCCCACAGCCATGGCACTCCCTAAACCTCACTAGAGGCAGCAGTGTAAGGGATTTGTTAAAAATGCTTAGAGTAATCCACCTTGTTTTCAAGGTCATGGGAAACTTGTTATTATTACATGTTATCGAATATAGGATTACAGTTTACAGTTTAGTGGCTTAAAAAACACGGCTTTTATAACCTGGGTTTGACTCTAGGCTCTATCAATACTAGCTGTTTTACACTAGACAAGTTATTTAATTTCTCTGAGTCTCAGTTTTCCCATCTGTAAAAATGGGCAAAATCAACGTCTTCATAAAAAGACTGTTTTGAGGATTAAATACATTAGGTCCATAGGAGGAACTCACCAAATAGCAGTTCCTTTCCTCATTTATTAACATTACATTTTCAATTGCTGTCTCCCTGAGAAAATGTTTAGAGATACTGCCAGGTCTCATCCAGAAGCCATTTAAAATCATTTATGAAGGTGGCTTGTTCACGCTGTTTTGTAGTGGCTTTAATTATATCCCATCCTCCACCCCAGCTCCCCCATCCTTAATATTCACACTTCTTGTCACACTCAGGGTCCTGGGATTTGCACCAGTTGGAGCAGATGCACCAACTTTCTAGTCTTTCTTCCTTTTCTGCTTACTTCCTCTATAAGCTCAAAGTACTGAACAGGCCTGCTCCTCTGGTTTGGTGGTAGGTTTTCCAGTTCCTACTGACTCCTACATAAGCCCCCCGATCTATGGTCCAGCCTCTGAGTAGATCAGTGTTGTCTCTCATAAAGTCGGTCTGTAAATATCACCTTGAATCCTACAGTCTGCAGAAGCCTCCAGTCTACTGCTTTCTAGCTCCACGTTTTTTAAGGTCCTTGGACCTAGAGGAGAGGGAGCAGGTCTGTATGTTGAATGAAGTTCACTGTGTGCCAAATGGAGCATCACAAAACCATTGCCTACTATTCTGTGTCCACAATCTATTTCCCCTTTATTATCCCTTCTCTCTCTTCTAAAATCTTCCATTACAAACAACGTAGCACGTCATTACCTCCTCTGTTAGTATGTAATGATTTCATGCGTAGAGACATTGTTTCCCCAGTTAGATTATAAGCTCCATGAAGGCAGGAATCCTTTGTGTCCCGAAGGATAAGCCTTCCAGGGTCATTGTATTCACTGCTGTTATCTCCCACACTGCAGTGTACCCAGCAGAGACTCAGTCAGCACCTCTGTAACTGCCCAAGTGCAGATGGAGGAGTTTCTGGCTTGCAGAAACTAGTTTGTAGGAATAAATGAATCCAGGTGCTTAGGCCAACAGTTTACGCTGCCTGTGTCTGTAGCTCTGTGCAGGGCCTGTCAACATTCTGCAGCAAGCAGCATTTCCCTGTCCTCCTCCCACCATCCCAGTCCTTGTAGGCACCTATCCTTTGTCCTATTGCCAGGCCTGCAGGGACAGTGCTGTACATCAGCTGAAACTGTTAATAACCTCAACAGACTCAGGAAAGGCTCAAGAAACACAGCCTAACCCCCTCCACAGAGGATACTCCAGGAGGTGCAAGACTAGCCCAAGTTCACAGATCCAGGTCTCCTGCCCATCTACCACTGCCCAGCCCACCTTGTCATCTCTTGGAGACTCCAAAGTCCTTCAAGACCCCAAATGATGATTCTCTGAATAAAAATTTATATATTAAGTCTGATCCCTGCTGGATTTTCTTAGGGAGATGGGGACCAGGCTTTCCTTATCTTCCTTTTTCTTTCAAATCTCATCACAGGGCACCAAGTCCTCTCCCCCACCATATCCCCAAGGAGAGCCCTGCCCTGGACCTCAGGAGAAATCTCTAGGGTCCTACACATATCCCCTCACTGATGATGATTGGTGCAGTGGTATGGGGCCTTTACTTCCCACTGCACCCTACCAAATTGCTGGCTGTACTTTCAAAACTCAGGGCCCACATCTGACCGGCACCCACCCCATCCCCACCTCTCACTGTGCGGGGCACACCTTGGCAACCAGACTGCTGTGTCCCGAAGGCGGGTTCCACCCAGGCTGAAAATCTCCGTGATCTGGGAAAGAATTAATATCATGGGTCAACGTGGTCGGTGGAGCTAAAGCAGGGTCAGGGCAGGGTGAGGTGTCCCCCAGCACTGACCACGGGTGTGCCAGCCCCTCCTGCCTCCTCCTCTGGGGCCGAGTCAGAGGCGGAGTCATCCTTGCTCTCCTTTCCCTTGTCCTCCTCAGGGTCGGGTGGCTCCTGCTTCACAGGTGGCAGGCCTGGGTCTACTGCCTGAGAGAGGTGGGAAACGGGCAGCAGTCAGAAGGACAGGGTTGGCCTGAGGAAAGAGTCTCTATCAGCCAATCTGGCACTGTGCTGACAAATCCCAGTCACACTTCAGCACAGAAAAACTAGCTCTCTGCCTACAAACTTTTCTCATTCCTCACAGATTTCCATTTTTCTGTTAGCTGGGCAGCAAAGCAAGCAAAGCTGGTTGCCTGGGGAGGATGGGGCATCTGTCAGACAGGCAGGGTAATTCTGTGGAGAGGTTGCAATCAGCACACCTATTGCTCTCTTCAAAAACCACTGTCATGACCACTCATCACTGACCCCCACCTTGCTGGGGCAGCCAGGCAGCAATACAGGAGAAGTCAGGACGGCTGTGCCCGGTGTCCAGTCTTCCTGGGCATCCGCCTTCTCTTGCTTCACCTGGGGTAAGGCCACAACCCAACTCAGGCCAGGGCACTGGGCCTCCTGCGTGAAGGAGGATTGCAGCAGACTTGGTCCCAGCTTCCTGGCATGATGCTGGGTGGGGTTGGGAAAAGCAGGATAAGGTGGGGCCCTCACCTGCAATACGGCTTCTCTGGAAGCTGGGGCAGGGCCAGGCACCTGCACAGGACTGCTTGCACCCTCCCGTAAGAACACAAGGTCGGTGCCAGGTGGGGGCAGTACAAAGCCACTGCCTGCTTCCTGCTTCATTGGAGTCTGGGCACGGTCTGGTCGGGCTGTCGGCGTGGCCAAGGGGGGCTTCAGACGGGGCCGTCGTGTAGAGCTAGGCCTCTTTCGACGAGGGTAAGGTGGGGGCAACCCTGCCCCATCCTCAGACCCTGCCCGGACACTTGGCAGCAGCCGCTTCTGGGAGGAACGATGGAGTGTTATGGCCACCTGGTGCAATGACTGACCACACCACCCCGCCCTGATCAACGTGCCTGCTAATCCCTCATCAGTCGCAGCACAGAATCTGCTTACATATGAGCCCCTCAACACTGAGCCTGCTTGCCTCCTGCTAGCAATGCCAGAACCACCCAGATTCCTCATTTACCCCAGCACAATGTCTGCTCATCCTTGGCCAAACCCATTGCTTTTGCCCATCGCTCTGAAGTTGTAGGACCCATCTGACCTGCCCAACCCACCACCCCCAGGTACTGGGGGCCCTGGCCCAACTTACCCTGCCCACCTGACCCTGCCCCACTCACCATGGCAAACTGCAGGCACTGGCGCCAACGACACTTCTGGCGCTTCTGATTGCTGCCCCCAAATTTGGGCTTGTCACAGCAGAAGTCGCAGTGGCCACAGTCCATCCGCCGCAGGCAGGCTGCACAGGCCCCACACTTGCGGTTTTGCCGGCGATTCGTGTAAGGCTGCTGGAGGACAGGAGAAATGCAGGTTACAGTCACTAGGACTATTACAGTGCTGTTCCTGTTGCTCCTCTACTAGCCCCATCACAGGGCACTGGGTTGCACACTGGTCTTAACCTGACTCCCCACTAGTCACACCTCAGTGTCTGCTAGTCCAACATCAGGCACTATCACTGTACCGGATGACCCTCGATACCACTAGGATTGTGGCTGCTCCAACACACTATCTATCACTCTACCTACCAGTCCTCCAACAGCTACCAATACAATGTCTTTGATCCCCGCTTCCAGCAGGATTTTGCTGACCCTCTCTTAGCTCCCATCAGTGTGCCTATACGTCTGCACAGCCTACGTGAACTCTGGTCGCTGTGCCAGTTCTCCCTCTATTTGCCCCACGAGAGTGCTGGACCATCTGACATCAGGTACTGTCACTGCACCTGGTGATCCCATATTAGTTGCTCCCCCATTGTCTGCCCATCCCATACTTGTACCCATTACTGTGCCTTGCTGGTCCCTTTTAGGCCCATTGCAAGATCTGCGTCTTTAGAGTTAACCAAGTGCCCTGGGAAAGTCTAGGCTTGTCCAGGTAGGGTGGGGCCACTCACTAGCTCGTCCTCGTCTACACAGTAATAGATGAACTCGGCAGGTGGCGAGGGGACCAGGGCTCTGGGGTGCTGCAGAGGCAAATGGGGTGGGGTCAGGGCAGGTACTGGGTGAAGCTAGGGTTGTGCCTTCCCCCTGCCCACCAGGGCCTCACCAGCTCTGGGGATTCTTGAGGCTGAGATGGGGGAGGTGGAGGCAGTGGCTGGGTTTGGGGACGCCGTTTGGCAGCCATCTTGGAGTCGCAGCCTCCCCTGCGGCGGCCATGTTTACCCTGGGAGAAAGCCAAAAGGGTAGTTTGGGCTTGGTGGCACTGGGCAAACACAAGACCCCGCCCTGTGCAAGAAGCATGCGTTGGACAGGCAGGCGGGAGTGGGGGGGTGGGGCACTCACAGCAGGGGGAGCCACAGCTAGGGGAGGGCGTCGTTGACATCGCTGATGGTGGCAACGGAGGCGATGGGCAAGGTGCTGGCAGACAGGGGCAGGTAGATGGGGCCAGGGAGGTGAGCGTAGGGTGGGAAAGAAAGGAAGACATGAGGTGGGCAAGGCCAGGTTGGGAGGAAGCAGCAGCAGCAGCAACTTCAACAGCAGAATGAGCTCTGCCCCAGCCCTGGCCCCTCCAGCCTGACTCACCCGTAGGCAGCGCCGCTGGATGCACTTCCACTGGCGCCTGAGACCAGGGCGGGGAGGGCGAAGGCAAACTCGGCAACGGCCACAGTCCTCTCGAGTTTGACAGCCCCGGCACACTCCACATCCTCGGCTCTGTAGGGGGACCAGAGGGGTGATGCATAGGGCCAGGGCTTTGAGGGCCAGGGGCTGGGGTGAGCCTTGGGCCCACCCCACCTGCCCGACTCACCCTTTCCACAATTCGGAGGCACCGTCTCCGCTCACACTTGCAGAACAGCCCCGAGGCCACGTCTTGGGGCAGCTGCAGAAGGCAGGTGGAGCAGGCCCCGCAGTCCTCGGTTACCTGGCAGGCTGCACACTCCCCACAGCCCACTCGCTGCCAGGAATGGGTGGGGCAAGGTCACAGGCCCAGGCAGAGTGGCTCTAGGAGCACTGCCCCTCATGTGTCTGCTGATCCCACATTAGCCTCCATCACCATGTCTCCTAGTCCCCTATTGGCCTCATCACTGTATCTGATAATTACTGATTAGCTGCATCATGGAGGACATCACAACGTCTACTGGTCCTGTTAACCTCATCGCTGTGTCTACTAATTCCCATTACTGTCTGCTGACCATGGCAGCTCCCTACAAAATGACTTTGATACCCTGTGGATCCATCACCATTCCTTCAGACCCTCCATCAACCCCCACCACATCCTGCTCCCACCACACACTTGTGAGGAGGAGGCAGGTAGTGCTTACCTTAAACATCCTCTGCTCCCGGTTGAAGGCAATTCTCTGCGCTGGGGGGAGGGTGAGGGAAGAAGAGAAGTGTAAAGGGAGCATCAGATACCTGACCTCATCCACTGCCTCTGCCCTGACATCCACATTCAACCTCCAGCCTGACACCGGGCTTGCTCCAGCTCCTATCTCCTAGTACCCTAGGGTCCACTCACCTCGGCAGTCCTTGCACAACGTCTTGAGCCGCTGCCTTCGGATACCATCCCCTGAGAAGCTAATTCCACAGTTCTCACAGCACCTGGGATGGGAAACATGGGTGTAGAGCCCTGAGTGCACCCCCAACCACAACCTTCACCCACTTGGCTCACTTTGGGCCAACACTCACTCGGGTGCAGGGAGCGAAGCTGGAGCTGTGTCAGTGTCAGCCTTGGTCTCATCCCCTGGGGCCTCCTTCCTGACCTCACTCTTCTGAGGTCCAACCTGACGTTTCCGAGCCTTGGCTGGCCTTGAAGGCTTCTTCTGCTTCTTGCTGGGGACAGCCAAGGAATGGGCCTAGAGATGAGAGCAAAGGCAAGAAGACTGTAGGTCAGTGGGTGGGTGTTAGGTGGCTCACCCACTCCAGCCTGGGTACCCCGCATTGTGTAGTACCTTGGGGGTTGGATAGCACAGGACGCCTTGTTTGAAGTCGAAGAGGGTGAGGTCACACGCAGGACCCAGGTATCGGGTCAGCTCAACTTTGCTTCGGATCCTGTCTCCTGTAGGGCTGGGGGTGGGCCAGGATGAGTTGATACCCAGCTGAAGCCACCACTACTCCACCCACATAATCCTCCCACTGGGCTGTTGAAGAGGCCTGCAGGCTGGTGGGATACAGGAGGCAGCCTGAGACCAGCCTGGGAGCCCTCATCAGGCCCTAGTACAAATAACCCTGAACAGCAAGAATACAAAAGGTGTATAAATACCAGCATGTACACGAACACTAATAAATAATACAAATGCAAATAAATATGCACATATTTATAACATATGCTACTAACGGTATTCTATATAGGTGAAAATAAACACAAATAGGAACACAAATATATCAAACAGCATGTAAATATGTTAGCATCACATACTAAATATATAAACAAGTAAACTTAAATAAACAAATGTTGAAAAATACACATGTAAATAAATGTACATACACAAATATATGTGTAAACAAATGAATGCAACTACATACAAAATAAAGTATAAATAAGTGGTGTTGGGAGATGATACTCCACAGGTCTCCTGCATTTCTGCATGTCTTGCCAGAGTGGCACTGGTTGTCCTTTGTTATGAACTGTCTTTTCAAGGATGTTTGTAGAGCAAACAGCCTTGGAAGATAAGAGATAGGGTCTCCTTCCACAGTAAATGGAAGGCATCCTTACCGTCCTAACATTATAAAAAATTAGATTCCTTAAACTCAGGGTTCCTTTCCTACAACACAATCTAGTGTATGTGCAGGTGGTAGTTAGCCCTCTTCATGTTACCCTCTGGGAACTGGTGTTAGGGAAACTGGCACAAAACTGATATTCTGGATACTGCTATTGCTGTGAGTAGTAAACTGTCTTTCATCTCTGACCTAGGAGTCTCATATCTCCTACCAGCATCCACAAAACTGTGACATACCCACCTGTTACTTTGCCCTAATTAGGGTAAAATCTCTGATCTTTTACAGTTGTTGATAATTACACTTATAAACTTTGAAAGTTTTATCCAAGTTGCAAATATGAAAATAAATTTACAACTAAATATAAACAAATGTAATTGTATTTATAATTTTACTATATTCCTCCAGGAAAACAGCAACTTAGATATAAAAACAGTCCAGGAAGAGTGTAAAAAACTTAATAAGTATATCACTAATATATCCTTAAACACCTTAAATCTTTAAGCATAAACTGTTGATAAACATGTACGTTTACATATTTATAGTCGATTCTCATTATTCACGGTAGTTACGTTCTATAAAGTCACCTTGAACACTACATTAGTAAATACAAAACAACTGCTCCTAGTGGAACTACAAGTTAGGTTCCTGCAAGCCTCTGGTCACAACACTTTTGTCAAGTGATCAATATGTAACCTTGTTTTATGTGTTTCTGTTTAAAGACACCCTATTTAATATACCCATCTTACAAATAATGAACTGCATGGCCTCTGAATGACTTAAAGCCAGGAGCTTTGGAGGCCCTCTGTGTTACATAGGTTCCTTTGCCAATGTCCTTTGACTTAAGAAATTTTATATATTGAAGTATACGGGGAAGCCATTCTGGTTTAAACTTGATCTGGCCTGAATTTTATTTGAACCAGAGAAGCCCCACTTACAGCCTGTCAAAGGTACATTGCACATCTGTTTTAATTATTACCCTAAGGAATGTACTCTTTGAAGATAATGAATAAATGCCTCCCTTCTTATGATGTCAGTATTCTCTGAAGATGAGTCTCCCTTCCCATGACACCAGAGTCATGTTGATCTGCTGTGTATGTGCTCCTTGAACCCTTGAAGGAATGTGTCCGTCATGCTTGATGTATGTATCTTTGTTTTGAAGTGGTATATAACTGTGCCAAAAACCGCTCTTCTCCGGGGCACTTTCTTCACTTTTGAAGGTTGTGACTCCTGGGCTATAATCCTCAATTTTGTCACGAATAAAACTCTTTTCTTTACTTTACTATAGAATGATCATTGATTATCTGCACTGACACTTGGTAAAACAAGCCAGTCTTATCAGCACTGAAAACCTACTCTTCAACATAACTCTTTTCCCGAATAACACTTAGCAGGTATTTTTTAAAATTCTTCTGGAAACTTCATCTGCAGAACCTGCCTTGCACACAAATGTAACATTTTTCATGATGTATCTATCACCTTTTGAAATGAGTGAACCAGCCAGCACTAGCTCAGATAGGTTTAACATTTTCCTAACCCTGGGTAACACGACTGTCAATGTCCTTGGCTTTCAGCCTCACAACACTGTCCATTACACTTTATTTCACTGGACATCTCACAGATCCACAAATCTAGCCACTTTTTACCTTTTCCTTGGCTTCATCACATACTATAGATGTTACTTTAGCACTTTCTGGAGCAGCTTCATGTACAAATAGGCATATTTCCTCTTTTCTTTCTAGATATACAGTGTTTCTGATTCATTAACATTGAACTCCCAGTCAACAGCACTGCAACTCACACCTGAACGAAGCTCATTTAACACATATTTTTCTCCTTATGGCACATCATGAACTTTTTGCACTTAAAACATTAGATAGCACTTCAGAACTACGCTTGGGGGCCATCACAAACAGCAAAATCACCAACAAAAAGTACAAAAATGAGAAAAACATGGTATTAAGCAGACTGTGAAAAGAACACTTGTTTACAGCACAAGAGCTGAAATGAGAAGGCCCTCATTCAACGGCAGCTAGGAATGCATGCATCAGGTGACTTAGATTTTTTTGCTGCTCTGTGCACATCCACGAATGACCATGAAAGCACAGTGAGTACTGACTTTGGGGTACAAACAAATTTTAGGGAGTAGACGAATTTGCAAATACGGAATCTGCAAATAATGAAGATTGACTGTATATACCTAATTTTAACCCCACCCATAAATTTAATCACACCCCTTGATTTCACCCTGCCTAACCAGGCTCAGACCTACACCGACTCTGTCCACAACCCACCCAGTACCTCTGGTAATAGGTGTCTGAGCGTCCACAGGTGGCACCTGACTTGCGAAAGACCTCACGGCGCTTCCAGCCAGGGCCCAGGGCTGGGCAGTCCAGCCAGTCTTCAGCCATTGGGGCCACGGGAAGCAGCAGCACCCTGCAACGTGGAGGAGGCAATGGGAGAAACCAAGGCTCTAGGAGGGGACCTGTTGTGACCAAGACCACACAAACCACTGTATCTATTAATGCTTGCCCAAGACCTAGGACCTGCCACAGGCAACTGGCCAATATAAGGAAGAGAAAACCCCCGTTCTTCCCTGTCCTGGGCCCAGGAGGTTGTCACTCCTCCCCCTTCCTGACTTGGTAGCCCCATTCTCAATTCAAGGGTCCTCATTCCTCAGTATCCTGATCCCCTATTCCTCCCCATCCTCAGCCTGAGAGCCCATCATTTCTCCCCACTGCCAACCTAGGAACCTTTCATCCTTCCCCCTCATTTCTCCCTGTCCTGGGCCCAGGAGACACTCTGTCTTCTGTCTGTGACCCACTGGTTGCTATTCCTCCTGTCTGTCACCCCGAAACCTCCATACCCGCCATCCTCAGCCTGAGAGGCCTCATTCGTCCCATCCTCAGCTCAAGAGGCCCCCATTCCGCTCGTCCTCAGACTGAGGTCCTAGTACTCTACCTCAGTGTTCTGACCTCCTATTCACTCCCTTCCTTGACCCAGGAGTTCCCAGCTGCTCTCTTTACGTCTTTTAACCCTCCCATTCCTTCCCTATCTGATGTCCTCTTATCCTGCTACCTCAGTGTCACTGCCCCGGTCTCCTCCATGTCCTCTGCCAGAGAGCCCCCAACTCCTCCATATCCTTGACCTGAACAGGCCTTCATTCCTTCTGTTCCTCAGCCTAAAAGCCTCCCCTCCCTTATTTCCCCTCTCTGTCAGTGTTCTGAACCACAATTACTCCCCAGTCTCAGCCCCCAAACCTCCCTATTCCTCTCCTCTGCAGCTGAAAAGTTCCCTCACTCCTTCCCTTCAGCGTCCTCCTCCTCCCTTCCTCTCCTCTGCCTGAGAGACCCTGGCTTCTCCCTCAGCATTCCGAAGCCTCCATTCTTCTCTGTTCCTGCGTCAGGATCATGCCATCCCTAACTGTCAGCGTTCTCACTCCCTATTTCTCCTCGTCTTCCATATGGGTCCCTCCTCCCTCCCTTTCAGCATCGCAACGCCCCCTTTTCTCCCCTTCATTAACCTGAGGGCCCCTCAATTCTCCCCCTCAGCGTCCCGAACCCTCACTTGTCTCTCCTTAACCTGAAAGGCCCCGATGTCTCCCCTCAGCGTTCGAATCCTCCTCCATTGCTCTCCGTCCTCGTCTAGGATCCCGACACTACCAACTGTCAGTGTTCTGAGTGCCATTCCTCCCCGCCCTCCGCCTAAATCTCCCCATTCCTCCCCTTCAATATTCCGACGCCGCCATTCCTCCCACTCATGGGCCTGAGGGCCCTTCATTCCTCTCCGTCAGCGTTCTGAGCCTCAATTCTTCCCCATCCTCCGCCTCAGCGCTCTCCACTTCCACCCCCACGACTGTCTCACCAGTTCGGCACCGGGCCGGTAGCTCCCGCCGCTCTAGGTTCGCGGACCCATGACAACGGTCCCGCCTGTGACTCCCGCCTTGCCCTGCTCCTCTTCTTCCTCCTCCGCAGCCTCTTCCTCAAGCGGTAGCTGTCGCCGCCGCGGCCGTTCGTTGCTCCCGGAACCGGAAATACACTGCCCGCTTCTTGGGCTCCGCCCCCGGCGGGACGCCTGCGCGCTAATACCGCGCCGGCACCAGCCCTTAGTAGGGAGGACCCTGCGCCTGCGTGCTGAGTCCCGCAGCGGCGCGCGTCCCTTGCCGGGGACCTGCTGCGCTTGCTCGCTGACGTCCGACTACTGCTCGCGCCCCTATCGGAGACCTGTAGCGCCTGCGCTCTTCGCTTCGCCAACCGGCGCGTTCTTCCCACCCCGCCCTCCTCGTTTGCGCCTGCGCTCTCCAGTCCCAACCTAAGGGGGCGTGGAGGGTTGGGGTTGGCCGAGCGCGCCTGGTTACTCCTTGGCGGTCTCCACAAGGAGTAACCGGGAGGGAGGGGCGGCGAAGCCCGGGGTTGTGCGGATCCGCCTTCTCCCACCTCACGCCTAGGTCGAGCCTGTGCTCTCCGGTCCCTCCGAACATCTCCCCGAGGCCTATTGTGCCCTGCGCTCTCCTCCTCGCTGAACAGTTGCAGGAGCGCGGAGACAAGTCACGCCGCGCGCTGGCGCCCGCTCCTGCCGCGGGAACCGGGAAGGGGGCGATGCCGCGCTGCAGGTAAACAGAAGGCCAGGTCCATGCAACCGATGAGGCCGGGTCCATCCGGGAAAGGCCGGGCTGTGGGGCCGAGTGGACCCGACAACAAGAGAGGGCGGGGTGGGGTTCCCGGCACAAACTCGGTGGGCTCCTGCCAAAAAGAGGGGTTTGTGGAGAAAGAGGAGGCTTTGTGTCCATCATTGAATACACCTCTGGTCTGGAGAATATTAACGCTCACACAGGAGTGGCAAATCGGCTAGACATTGAATGAATGCTGACTGTATACCCACTGTCTTAAAATGAGACGCTGAGAATGTAGGTCACTGGGCTCTCCCTCAGCAGGTCATATCCCCACAGCCCACGGGGGGGGGGGGGTCTGCAGAGCAGAGTGGGTGCCAGCTGTACACTGCAGCCCCTCCTGAGTACAGGTATGCCACGCCCCATCTACCCCAGAGATTTTGTAACTGAATAAAGTGTGGAGACCATCAGTAGTTATCTTTCTTGATTCTTCAAAATTTTATTAACAAAACCAAGAGAGGGGGAAGGCAAAGGTGAGCAGACTCCACAGTCCCACCCAGGCACAAAGAATGGAGAGACAGAAAACAGACAAAAACAGGAGAAAATTCTGAGACCCTCTGTTAAGGGCAGAGGGGCAAATGGTGGACAGGCACAGGGAGAAACTCAGGGATGACTGGAGAAACAGAAGAATGGCAGAACAGTCAAATGGGGGATTCAGGACAGCTCCCCCGCCTGGAATGCAGGGTGTGAGGACCTCTGGGCCAGTAGGGCTCAGCGGTCGGCACTGGAGCGCAAGTCTGTAGTGAGCGGGTCATGCTGGATCGTTTGGTGCAGCATCAGGGCCAGCAGTCCTGCCCGGTTTGTCATGGCTGTGCGTACATTGCGCTCCTGCTCAAACAGCTCGTCCAGCTTGTACCACTGCCAGGGGAGCAGAAGGCGACATGAGAAGGGGCTCCAGAAGCCCAGCCGGACCCTGGCCACATCCAGCATCAAAACCTACCACACGCACGCGCTCAAGGTCCACTTCAGCACGCCGCAACTTTTCCCAACAGTAATGGCGGTTGCACTGGCGCTTGGGCAGGCGGCAGAAGTCACCTGTGAGCTCAAAGACATCACGTACAAGGGGGCACCCACATACCTCGTCGGCTGGCACCTGCAAGGAGACCAGGGGATGGGGATGAATGTGGGGTGGTCAGGCAGGAAGGAGAACAGGATTGGGAGTAGT
The DNA here is from genome assembly GCF_057802395.1 of Ceratotherium simum simum. NCBI lineage: Eukaryota > Metazoa > Chordata > Mammalia > Perissodactyla > Rhinocerotidae > Ceratotherium > Ceratotherium simum. Next base: position 39,234,878 of record NC_141913.1, read on the forward strand.
CAGGGAGGAAGGAGGGAAGGAATGAGTTCAGGGGAGAGTAGAAAGGAATGGAAAGGGAGAGGACTAGAGGATGAAGGGGCAGGGAAAACAGGAGAACTAGAAGGTGATGACACAGGAAGATGAGGAGGAATGAGGGTGATGAGGCAGGGAAAGTGGGGGATATGGAAGTGGGCGGGTAGAAAAAAGCAAGGGAAGAGGAGAGGAAGGAAGGGCTAAATAAGGGGCAATAGAAGGGAGGAGGGACAGAATGGGGAAGCTGGGGGAAAACCTTACTTTGGGGTCCCGTGAGTGCTCGGGGCATAGCACCTGGAGCCGCTTACAGTATGTCTTGCTCTGAGGATTGTAGACATCACAGAAGAGTCGTGTGGCCCTGGCGGTTTAGAGTTGAGAGAGGGTAATGGAAAGAGAGGAGGGGGGCCCACCTATCCTTGCCCATGCCCATATCCTGCCCCACCATTCTACTCCTGAACCCAGCCTTAACCTCCCTCCTCTAATTCCGCGTGGCGCCCACACTCACCCCTCAATGCGTGTGGGGTACATGGACCCAAAGGACGTCTGGCTCTCATACTGGAGGGATGAGCACAAGTGGAGGGAACTGTGGATGTGTGCTGCATGCCCTCCCAAGACAAGACCCAGAAGACACATCTGACCGCCCATGGGCCCACTGAGGGTCCCCTACCCCTCAGGCTAACACCTGACCTTGGCATAGCAGCGCTCCATGTGGCGCAAGGCAACACGTGGGTTGATGGGATGCCCACAGGAGACGCAAAAGATCTGCAGGTCCGTGTCATCACTGTCACCCTCATTGCTCTGCATGGGGTAGAAGGAACAATGAGGATGGGCAGGACCAGGTGCTGGGCCCTGCACTGCTGTGCCTGTGCTTGCTTACCTCCTCGTCCTCGCGCACAGCCTGCTGCTTGGCACGCAGAATGATGGCCTCAAGCTCATGGAATCGGCGCTCCATTTCCTGAAGGCGGGTTCGGGCACTCTGCTGCTCACGGCGAATGCGTTCAAGCAGCTTCTTGCCGTGCTCCTCAGCAATGCAGGGGCTCTGCTGCCACTGCTGGATGCGCTGGGGGAGGATCTCGTAGATGCGGCTGCAGGGAGGCAGTGGGTTGGGTGTGGGCAGGTGGCAAACAATAAGATGAGTAAGTGGGATAACCCAAGGATGGCAGAATGGATAGGTGACTAAATGGTGAAAGGATAAGTAGATAGCTGACTGAGTGGTAGATGGATGAGCTGAATGGTGGATGGAAGGGTGAACAGATAGATGGATGAGTGAGTGAATGGATAAGTGGGTGCCTAGTTGACTAAATGGGACAGGTGACTGGCAGACATACAGAAGGCTCTGGTCATGCCCTACCCCGTACTCCCTGTGTCCCTTGAACCCCCCAGGAATGACTCACTTGGCTGCCAGCTTCATGCCACAGTCGTCTGAACAATACTTGGAGCCGGGCTGGGCAGGGCGCACACAGCCAGGCCCCAGGCACTGCGGTAGCGATGCAGGGTCCTTGGCATCAGCACGCTCCGGGTGTTTCCATTTGTCCTTGTGCTTCTGCTTTTGGCGATGCCGCTTGTATCTCTCCTCTTTCTATGGGACAAGGCAGTTCAGGTCAGGGTGGAGTTGAAGTCTGCCCCAGACCCATCTCCCCCTGCATTGCACCCCTTCCTGGCTCTTGCCGCATGCGGCCCCTAGCCTTTGCCTCTCCCTCCCCACCCTACCCTCTGCCTTCCCACACCCATTTCACCCTCTCCATCACCTTCTTCTCAGACTTCTTCTCCCGACGCTTCACATGCTTCACTTTCACTGCCCTCTTCCGCAGTGCGGGATCCAGGAATGGGGACTCCTCTGTGTCGCTCATCCAGGGCTGCAGGTGAGGCAGACACTGGCCCATCCGTGCCACCCATGACTACCCCACCAACTATTCAGTTCCCAAATCAGCCTTCCACATCCTCTGCCTCCTCTCTTCTCATTATGGATACTCTCTACTTCTGTAACCTCTACCCTTCCACCACGGGACCCTGCCTGCTCACCAGGCCATGGTCATCAAAGGCCCCTGCACAGAAGTCCTGGTATAGGTCAGGGTCCAGTGGTAGGTCTTCATCTGAGAGTGGCTCAGGCGTGGCCGTAGCCTCAGGTGGCTCCTTGACTGCTGCTGATGCCACTGCCCCCTCATCCTCACGGATGCGCCCTGGCTTCTGTGACGGCTGTGGCTGCTGCTGTGTGGGCAGTGGCCGACGAGGCCTTGGCAGGGACTCTGAGGGTGTCACTGGCGAGAGCTGCAGGGCAGAATCTCAGGACTGGCCCTGACTGCCCTGCCCACATGCCCTGCCCCGCTCTGGGAGGCTGGACTCACCGAAGAAGGGAAGTACTTGTACGATTCCTGTGCCGGCAGGAGGAAGGCCCAGGTCAGCCCCAGGTAGATGGAGGGTGGCCCTGCCCTAGCCCCTCCCACAAGTGCTTGGCCCCACCAACTAGCCCTGCCTTGCTTCCCCAGACACACCTGCCCCTTTTCCCCTCATCACCAGGACATGCTCAGCCCTGCCCTCCCTGCCCTGACATGTCTGATCACCTAGAAACATCTGGCCCTATCTTGCCCACCTGGGTTTGGGGGGCTCCCCTGCTGGCCCAGCACACCTGGTCAGGCCCCATTCATCTGGACAGGCCAGGCTCCTTCCCACCTGTCTGTATGCAATTAGGCCCCACCCCACCCGGCCCACCCATTTTAGCTCTTCCTGGACACACTGGCCCCCTCCACCCCACCTGACCCTGCCCAACTCCACCCAGGCTCACCCGGGCCCGTAGCTGGCACTGACGCAGCCGGCACTTCTGCCGGATCTTGTTGGGGCCCCCAAATTTCTTCATGTCCCGGCAGAAGTCGCAGTGGCCACAGTCCTCAGTGCGCCGGCAAGCCTCGCACTCACCACACATGCGGGCTGACCGTTTGATTTGCTGTTGCTGCTGGTGATGCTGGGGGGAGGGACCCAGAACAGAAATCAGGAACTCAAGTAGGACCTAAGGTGGGATCACCTTACCTATCCCAGCCACTGCAGCCACTCACCTGGCTGGGTGTGGCCACCAAGGGCTGTGGAGAGGATTTGTGGGGCGAAGCAGAGCCCCGAGCAAGCATGGCCCCAACCCCTGTCCCTGACCCCGCCCGGCGCTGCAGGTCTGGATCCGGGGCAGGCCTCTTGCGCCCTCCACCCTCATCCCGGGGCTCACTGCCGTCTCGCTCATTGCTGTCCCGCTCGCGTGACTTCTTGTGCCGATAGCGGATCTCCAGCTTGGGGTCTTTCTCTATGGGGCAGAGCGGGGAGCCGGTGGGGTGACATTGGAGGATTTCGATGGTCCCAGAACTCTTCTTCCTCTTCTCTCCTTTTCTGTCCCACCCACCTGCTCTGTCCCCCTAGTCCAGGGCAGAACTGCCCCCTCTGGTGGGACCCTCCATTATGGCTCACAATGGAGCCTTCACTTTAGCTCACAACAGACCAACACTCACTCTGCCCAAGAACATATATCACTACTCCCCACGACCCACCCTCCCATTATGGCTCTTCCTTCTCCCTGAAAGTCCCACTTGCCTGCCCTGTCCTTTCCACCCCCCTCACCTCGGCACTCCCGACAGTACCACTCGCGGATGGCCTTGGCCATCTTCTCAGTGATCCGGATGCAGTCCCCATGGAACCACTCATTGCAGTTGTCACACCCGCTGCAGAGGATGGGGCGAGTGGTGGAGATATGAGGGGCCGGACCTATGGCCTTGCCCAACCTTGCCAGGTGTCAGCCCCGCCCACCTCTCCCCGGCTCACATCATGAAGCAGTTGATGTCCGGTTTGCGGCAGATGCAGTAGATGGGCGCATTCTCCCCATTCTCCGACTTGCTGTCCTCCCCAGCATCTGGAGGCTCTGGGTCTGAACCATCCCCCTCCTGTGGGAAGTCCCCCATTATGGCTCCTTAGAGAACGCCCATCATAGTGTCTCATTTCTCCATTACAGCTCCGCCGTGGCGCACCACAAACCCCAACACTCTGCCAACAGACCTCCTATCATAGCTCCTCACAAACCTCTCCATCACGGTCCCCACAGACCTCCCCCACCACTCACCCCTGACACCCCGTTACTCTGCTAATAAACGCCATCACTCTGCCCCAGATCTCCCATCACTTAGCCGGCTAACACCCCATCACTCTATCCACACACTCATAAGGGCTCCTTACACTCTACCACTCACCACATATTGCCCCCAAAATGGCTCCTCACAGACCCCACCACAGGTTGTCAGACACCAACGTGATTTACTCACTTCCCAACACAGCTCTCCACAGATCTCCCGTTATTAACCCCACTGACAACCCTGCCCCCATCCCGGTTCCCTACGGATCCCCTAATACACTCATCATGGCTCACTACTGAGTGCCCAATACGGCTCGTCGCAAACCCCTTATCACTTTGCCTAAAGAAGCCCCATCTGGACCCCCCCGGAACTACAATCAGGGATCCCCACTAAACTTCCATTCCGGATCCCCACATGGCTCATCACAGAACTCCCAGACTCCCAGAGAACTCACACAGCAGATAAAAAATCAGGCCATCAGTCCCCCATCATACTACCCACAGACCCCTGCTGAGGCGCACCACAGGCCGCACCATTCTGCCCACAGACTCCTGTTACGGTTCCCCACAGACCCCCGTGAGTCTGCCGACGGACCCCACCATTACCAACCCGACTGACCTCTACTGCCGACCCCCTCCCCGGACCCGTACTCACCATCTGTCAGCTCCCGGGGCACCGCCTCGAGACCCCCGCCAGCGACCCGCGAACCCGCACAGACTACTCGGCAGCGTCCGCAGCCGTTGCAAAGGCGCCCACAGCTACTTCCGCCTCTGGTCGCGCCTCCCGGGCACCGTACTCCTATTGCGCAGGCCCGGTGCGTCGGCTTCAACGACAAACAAGTAGGTCCCCCTCCTAGAGCCCCGCCTGTCCCTCAGGCGCCGCCATCTTGACTACTGATACTGTATGGCATCCGAGTCCATACATTCGCAGGAAACATGGCCGCGCCTATAACGCTGCTTTCCCAAGGGCGCCGCCACCTTGTCGGTAGAGTCCGTACGGTGACTGCTTGTACGGCCCGGACGTTACAGGCAATATGGCCGCGCCAACTACGCGAATTCTGCGAGGACGCCGCCATCTTGGAATCTGGTTCCGTAAAATGGCCTAGTCTGTACGGTCAGAGGCAATACATGGCAGCGTCCTAATCGTGGCTTCCTCGATGGCCCCGCCATCGAGGTGGTTGATTCCGTACGCCGGCAGCTTGCACTGCCCAGTTCACAGGGAAAGCGACCGATCCCGAAATACTATCTCGATCAAGTCGTATTCATTCCGCTATTCAATCACTTTTCCCTTCCACATGTATTAATGGGGCGCCAGAAGACTGTGTGCCTTGCGCTGCGAAGGAAACCAGTCCACCTGTTAGATCTCCGACACCACCTCCCGCCACTCTTTCCCACTCCCCTTGCAGTTGCTCAGCCAGGCCTAGCACGGTTCAGCCTCTGGGCCTTTGCAGGAACACTCTCATCCCTCAGAATTAGTCCCGAGCGACGAAAGAAGGCCAGACGCGATGGTGGCCTGATCACCTCTGGTGAGAGAAGTGGCCAGAACAAAGCAGATTTTGAAATCAGGGACAATCGTCTTCACCAACCTCTCCCCTGATCCTGCCACCAGCAGAGTGTAGATTTGTCTTGTTCCTGGTGATGTCCAGTTTGGTTCTCTTGTTTCATACAAATTCAGTATTCAATATTCTCTCCAATAAAGTTAATTTAAAATTATTTTAAAGAACTTAAATTGTGTACAATAAAAAAAGTCGGGGAGGGGAGAGCCTGGGTGGCTTAGTGGTTAAGTTCCACATGCTCCCCATCAGTGGCCAGGGTTCGGTTCTCAGGCCAGGACATACACCATTTGTCTGTCAGTGCCATGCTGGGGCTGCTGCTCACATACAAAAAAAAAAAAGGAGGAAGATTTGCAGCTGCTGTTAGCTCAGGGGGAATCTTCCTCAGCAAAAAAACAAACAAAAAAAAAAGTCTGTACAGGTCAGAGAGCTAGATATCTCTGCAGGATAATGATCTAACCTGGGCGACCATGGAGGTCAAATGAGATACATGTTAGCGTTATTTTATGTGCACTTATTTTATATGCAACACTTATTTCCTAGATATGGGAATCATGGTCATAGTAAATGTCCACATGTCCATGTTCAAAGTGAGAACGACTGTATTTATTTTGGGTTGAGGAGAGGATTCTGGGGAGAATGAGATGTTTCACCCGTGGCTAACAGTTTTTCTAGATTTCTTGGTTCTGGACACTGTAGCAACTTATTTGTTACTGATGATTTTGCTGCTTGTGGCTTAGGAGGTCCGATTTTTTTTCCTCACCTTTCCTAAACATTTTTCTTTCCCATCCCTTCCACACCATCACAGACGTCAAGACACATGGGCAGCAACAAAGGTTCTGTGATCTTCTCCTCTTAAAAGGGGTTTTTAATCCAGAAAACAGAGACCTTCAGATCCAGCATGACTTCTCATTTTTATTTATCAATTAATTTCGAATTAATCTTAATTTGATTGTAATTTATTTTAATTAACATAATTTAATTCTTTAAATTTAGTTTTTCATTTAATGTATTAAATTAACTTTAGTATAATCAAATTTTTATGTGTTAGTAAGGTACTTAGATAAATTTATTTTCACATCAATTAATGAATTTTATATAATTCAATTTTAATTTAATTAACATTGGGTGTATGAAAATAAGTTTGAGGGAATATAGCTCAAGTTTAACTTAAATTTAATTACTCAAATTTAATTTAACATAATTGAATTTTGACTTATTAAATGCAATTTGGTTTAAATAATTTAATATTTAATTTATTCAACCTTGATGTCATTGTGTATCTTTTAATTTTAATTTATTATATTACATTTTATTTAATATGATTTAGTTTAATTCATTCAATTTAATTTGCCACATTTAAATTTTATTTTATTTTATTTTATTTTTTATTTTTTTTTTTTTTTTAAAGATTTTATTTATTTATTTTTTCCCCCAAAGCCCCAGCAGATAGTTGTATGTCATAGCTGCACATCCTTCTAGTTGCTGTATGTGGGACACGGCCTCAGCATGGCCGGAGAAGCGGTGCGTCGGTGCACGCCCGGGATCCGAACCCGGGCCGCCAGCAGCGGAGCGCGTGCACTTAACCGCTAAGCCACCGGGCCGGCCCGCCACATTTAAATTTTAATTCAAATTCACTAAACTAAATTTTATAGTCATGTAATTAATTAAATTGATTTAACTAAATTTATATTCAATTACTATATTTTGAAATATAATTTATTAAATTAAATATGATTTATTTAATTAGGAAAAAACAATGAGAAAACATAAATTACCCACATCATGAGTGAAAAAAGAGCCATCAGTACAGATCTTACAGATATTAAAAAGAGACTATTATTCACACATTTGTACTAACCTAATACAATTTATTTGACTACTTAGATAAAATAGACAAATTCCTTGAAAAAGGCAGCTTACCAAAACTAACACATGAAGAAATGGAAAATTTGAGTAGCCATATCACTATGAAATTATTTCAATTTCTAATTAAAAACCTTCCCACAAAGAAAACTCGAAGCCCAAATAGTTTTTTTTTTAATTTTAGTTATTTTATTTTTTTCCCCCAAAGCCCTAGTAGATAGTTGTATGTCATAGCTGCACATCCTTCTAGTTGCTGTATGTGGAACACAGCCTCAGCATGGCCGGACAAGCGGTGTGTCGGTGCGTGCCTGGTATCCGAACACGGGCCACCAGCATCGGAGCGCGCGCACTTAACCGCTAAGCCAGGGGGCCGGCCCCCAAATAGTTTTGATAGTAAATTCAAATATTTAAGGAGGAAAAAAGAGCAATCCTATGCAAAGTCTTTGAGGAAATAGAGGAGGAAGGAATACTTCCCAATTCATTTTGGGAATCATTTCCCTGATACCAAAACAGACAAAGACATTACAAGAAAAGAAAATGACAGACCAATATACCCCATGAGCATAGATCCTGCAAAGTTTGAGGAACAGTTTCCAAGAGACCATCTTTACTTCTGAGGCCACTGCAGAATTTAAGGGTTTAAGTTTAAGTTTAAGAGTAAGGAGATCATACCTACTTCTGACACCAATTGCCAGTTTGGGGGTCCCCAACTAACTTGCTAGAAGGACTCACTGAAAGCTGTTATACTCACAGTTATCACAGGGAGAGGATACAGATTAAAATCAGCAGTAAGACAGAGTCCAGGAGGGTTCTAAATTCAGAGCTTCCAGTTATCCTCTCCCAGAGGATTCATGGACAGAGTTAGCTGCTCCCAGTAATGATATGTGACAATATGCATGGAGAATTGTCAACCGGGGAAGCTCACCTGAGCCTTGATGTCTAGAGTCTTTATTGGTGTTCCATTACATAGGCACCATTGTCTGCCTGTGTGCCAGAACTCAGTTTCTAGCCCCTCAGGAGGTTGAGTTGATACCATGTGACCCAAATCCCTCACCTTAAATCACCTTATTAGACTATCCAGTGACCAAGAGACCTCCAGGCAAACAAAGATACTCCTGTCGGGTGTGACATTAAAGGGTTTAGAGATTACCTCCCAGAAGCCAGAAGCCGAGGAGGGCAAAGGCCAGGTCTCTCTTTGGACAGGGTTAAATTCTTTACTACACAGACGCAAAAGTCATAACAAAATATTAGCAAATTGAATCCAGCAATTTATAAAAAGGATAATACACCATGAGCAAGTGTATTTATACCAAGAATAACGATCCCAAGAATGCAAAATTGGTTTAATATTTGCAATATTGCAGGGGACTAGTTATACCATGGAACCCTGATGACCTTATATATCTCCACAAAGGCCAAGTAGGCAAAGCTTTATTGCCTTCTAACTGAGCCTTGGTAGAATGCCCTGGATTCCTCCCAAACCAAGGAAGACAAGCACAGGGGAGGAAAAGACATCCTGTGGGCAAGGAGCCAAAGGATGAAAAAGGCTCCTCAGCTGTGCTGGCCAACCTCTGCTGCCTGGCCTCCACTGCCCTCCAGCACTCCTAAAGTTCCCAGCCATAAGGTAACATGATTTCCTGATAGGGTTCCGGCAAAACTCACAGTGAAAAGGAAAAAAAGAGACCATTAAAGAGACCATATGGGTGAGGCCTCTGGCCAATTAATCTACTGTTGTTATAACTTCCTCTGCCAAATGTGTAATGAAATTGATGTGTTATATGCTTGTACTATAAATGCTCATAAACTTCCAGGGCAGATTCTCCCCTTTAGGACAGAGCTACAGGTAGAAAGTGTTATGGGACAAATTCCCCTGCCATTGCCACCAGTGGGTGGGTCAGGATTTAGTGCGAGTGCTTCTATCCTGATTCCAAAGCTTTCACTAAATAGATAATAACCTGTTGGTTGGCAAGTCAAAGCCTTAGTGTCAGTGACCCAAGGCATTATCATACCTCTGCCCACAGGAGGCTGATAACCGCCCCCCCACCCCAAATTTAGGGGCCTAATGCTAAGTTTTTTGGATTTATGTGCTCACACTGTTCACTCTCTCTGGAGTGAAGAAAAGACTGCTATCTCTTTCCCAGATAGGATGTGGCTCACTAGACAGGGCTTGTTGAGTGCAGTTGACCTAACCCTCTGGTCATCTTGGCTTTAGATGGAAGGGTGGCAGCTACTCTGCTACCGCTGTTAAACCTCACTGTCAGCTACCCAGAATCAAAAGCAGGTGTAGTCTCTGTGCTCCGTGGGAAGAATTCAAAAGCCATTTTCATAGCCCCAGCCAACACTCCACTTCATGAACCTGTTGTTTTTTTTACTGACTCTTAGGCTATTTGGTCTCCCATTTAAGAGTACAGACTGACAGAGTAAGAAACTCTTCTTTGGGGCTGTGAACTACCTGCTGTTGATCAGACCATCTGGTCACTCATGTAGACGCCCATGGTAAGGGAATATTCTCTGATGAGATCGACTGGAATCAAGCTGCCAATCAAGATGGCACTGCTCAGATCACCACCAGAGACTGCAGTGCATCCACCATCAGGAACTGGGCACAAGGTAAAGAACTCTGTGTTTTTGATGCAGGAGCCACAACTGCACGACAGGTTTGTGATTCTTGACAAAAGTTTCCATGTGTCTACAGTGAAGGAGACCACATTACATGGAACATTGGCCCCACCTGATCCTGACAGATTGACTACATAGAACTCTTGACTCCACTTTTGGGGAAACCTACAGTAATTCACCACTCTTGACATTTTCTCAGGTTACAGTGTTATTCAGGTCTACTCAGCCAACTCTGGCCATACCATTTTGGCTCTTGGAACTAATTGGAATCCTAATGCGTTGGTGGGAGTATAAAGTGGTGCAGCTGCTTTGGAAACGAGTTTGGCAGTAAAGCTGCCATTTGACCCGGCAATTCCACTCCTAGACATATACCCAAGATAAATTAAAAACATACGTCCCCACAAAAACTTGTACATCAGTGTTTATAGCAGCAAATAACCAAAAAAGTGGAAACAATCCAAATGTCCATCGACTGACAAATGGAAGAACAAAATGTGTTATATCCATACAATGTAATGTTATTCCACCGTAAAAAAAATGAAGTACTCATACATGCTAAACATGCATGAATTGAAAACATTATGCTAAACAAAAGAAGCAGACAGAAAAGGCCATATATTATATGATTCCATTTATATGACATGTCCAGAATAGGCAAATCTCTAGAAACAGAAAGTAGATATCTTTGTCTTGTTCCTGATCTTGAGGGAAAATATTCAATCTTTTACTATTAAATATGTTGTTAGCTGTTGGTTTCTGTTGATGCTCTTTATCAGGTTCAGGAATCTCCCTTCTATTCTTAGTGTGTTGAGTAATTTTCTTTTTATCATGAAAGGCTGTAGGATTTTGTCAAATGCTTTTCTCTGTCATTTGAGATCACATGGATTTTGTCCTTTATTCTATAAATATTCTATAAATATCCTTTATTCTATCAATATTTACAAAGACTGATTTTTGTATGTTAAACCATACTTGCTTTCCTGGGATAAATCCCACTTGGTCATTGTGTATAATCTTTTTTATATGTTGTTGGATTTGATTTGCTAACAATGTATTGAGAATATTGGTTTTTATATTCATAAGGAATCTTGGTCTGTAGCTTTATTTTCTTGTGATATCTTTGTCTAGTTTTGGTATCAGGGTAATAATAGCCTCATAGCATGAGTTGGGAAGTGTTACCTCTTTTTCTACTTTTTGGAAGAGTTTGTAAAGAATTGGTATTAATTATTCATTATAGAATTCACCAGTGGAGCCATTTGGGATGGACTTTTTTTCGTGGGAAGTTTTTAAGTTACTAATTCAATCTGTTTGCTTGTCATAGGTATATTCAGATTTTCTATTTCTTCTATAGTCATTTTTTTGTAGTTTGTGTTGTTCTAGGAATTTGTCCATTTCATCTAAGTTACTTAATTTATTGGCATACAATGATTTATAGTATTTTTTAAAATAATTCTTTTTTTATTTCTGTAAAGTTGGTAGTAATGTCCCTTCTCTCGTTTCCGATTTTAGTAATTTGAGCCTCCTTTTTTCCTGGTCATTCTAGCTAAAATTTGTCAGTTTTGTTGATCCTTTCAAAAAGGTAATTCTTTGTTTCATTGTTTTTCTCATCTCTATTTCATTAATTTCCACTTTAATCTTTATTATCCTTCCTTCTGATTGCTTTGGTTTTAATTTGCTTTCCTCTTTCTATTTATTTTCAGTTGGAAAGCTAGGTTATTGATTTGAGTGGAATGGACTCCTAAGAGAGAAACTAGATAAGTGAACAATCAAACCTCAGCTTCCAGTAAAGTACACAATAAGATAGGTAGTAACGTGGCAATTTCAAGAAGCATACCTCCAATTTGACAGAACGCTCAACCTCATGGTTGGGGAAGGGGATAAAAGGTCCCAACTGGCTCTAAGAGGCCCGAAGCACATTATGAACCCTCCTGACTCTTCTTTGACCCTCCTATGCCCACCTCTGGGAAACTGGGCTACTATCGATTGGCATCAGTGGCAAATAAGAGCGGAGTGTGGGTGGAAGACTCGAATGTGGTGCTTCTTTTACCACTGGCCTGTGCTTGTTGAATCTGGGCAGTTGTGGATATTGTTGACAATGATCATGTGTACGAAAGCTCTGATCTTATCACTGACAATAAATACCATCAATTGTTTTATTTGAAGTGACCATCTCACTTGATTCCTTTTTGAGAAAACGTCTGCCAAGTAACCAAATCTGAGTAACTATAGTTTGTCAGTTGTTCTTTCAGATAAAAATGGTGTTCCAGGAAAAAAGTGGCAAGTTTAGCTCCCAATTCAAAGAATCATAGAAGTACTTTTCCTCAGGACAACCCTTGTACTTTGGTAGGTAGTAGTGTTTCACGCTTCTCATTTCATCACACATAATATTAAAATTATAGATATCTATTCAAGGTTTGAGATTTAATAAAATTAATAATTTTTATTGCTTCATCGAAGATATTCTTAAGTGAGACTGGATTTTTTTGTGTTTGATTGCGTGTGGTGAGCGATATGACAAATGCTAGTATAGTTTAGAGCAACAGCCTAGATTTGTGCTAAGATGCCTGCAGTTTTACCAACCATTGCTTTTACCCCTTGGTGCAAAAGTGGTGAGAAAGGGAAAAAAAGTCCTAATATTATTATGAAAAGGCTTGCTCTTGTAACCCACCTGGAAGCATCTCAGGTATCCCCAGGGGTTCACAGACAACACTTTGAGAACTGATTTTCTATACCACAAATGTTAGTTTTATCAAATACCGTTGGATATTGTTGATTGATTGACATGGATTAATCTTGTTGTCCTAACTAAATTGGAACTTCTTTGAACTCAGGGATACAAGCTTTTACTTTTTAAGTATGCAGCACACTATCTACCTGGCACCCCATAGATAAATGTTGGTTAATTGATACATAATCAGTCTCACTAAGATCTTAAAAATAAACAGCAGTTACCTGTCTTTCTTAGATGACTCAGGAAGATAACAGAATGGAAAGTTGCTGTATAATAACAAAAAAAGTTATAACATGGGAAGAGAAATGATCTGTTTGGAATATAATAGTGAAATCCTTTCAGAAGTGGCAAAGTAACTTTCCGAGGTCTTTCTAATCTAGATTTTTACTGTAGCAAACCATTCTAACTTAGTAAAGCCCTAAAACTTATGAAGAAAAGAAAGTATGATTTGTGATATTTTCCCTTTACTTTTTTCCTAATTATAATACTAATGTACTGCAGAAAATCTAGGAACGTATGAAACAAAAATTGCCAATAATCCTACTATTAAAGATAAGCATTGTTAACATGTTAATGTATTTACATATATACATATATGTACATAAACATTTTAAAAAATATATTTGGGATTAGATTGCATTTCTACCACTGTATTTTGGTGTTTTGAGCTAAAATTTGGGGGGGAATGCTTTTCTATGTCCTTAAATATTTTTAAGAGTAATTCTTTTTTTTTTTTTTGTGAGGAAGATCAGTCCTGAGCTAACATCTGTGCTAATCCTCCTCTTTTTGCTGAGGAAGACCGGCTCTGAGCTAACATTTATTGCCAATCCTCCTCCTTTTTTTTCCCCAAAGCCCCAGTAGATAGTTGTATGACATAGTTGCACATCCTTCTACTTGCTGTGTGGGACGTGGCCTCAGCATGGCCGGAGAAGTGGTGTGTTGGTGTGCGCCTGGGATCCGAACCCAGGTCACCAGTAGTGGAGCGCACGCACTTAACCACTAAGCCATGGGGCCAGCCCAAGAATAATTCTTAAACTAATATCAAAATTTTAAAAACATCCCTGAAAGCAAGGATTATTATCCACACTTTACAGTGAAAGCAATTGAGACTCAGGGAGTCTAAGTCCCTTGCCAGGACACACAGCCAGTAATACCGAATCTGATATTATTAAAAATTCTTCCTACTGTGAGTGCTGGTCAGTGGGTTGAAATCAGGGCATAGACTGAGGGAACCCTAGGATGACAGAAGCTAGATGAAAAGGCTGATGGAACAGCCACAGGATGGAGCAGGTTTTGAAAGTTGAGGATCACAGTGGATCCGAGTCAGGGAATGGATTAGAAGTCCATGTTTTCAGACTCCAGGAATCAGGGTCTTAGGCGAACAAGCAATACGGAATGAAGAGCCAAGTATGGGACCTCAGCACAGGAGCCTACAGCCGAACCACTGCCATCCACCTCAAGGACTCAACCCTCTGCCCCTACATGGGGAGATGCAGATCATGGCTCAGGTCCAGGGACAGGTGGAATGAGGAGTGTCCCCAGGTGGGAATGGAGTTGGCCTCCTGGAAGCCAGGAAGGGCATCACGGGCTAAATGTGTTTTTTAGTTCATTTATTTTAATTTCCATACAATAAAATTCACCCCTTTTACGGTACAGTTTCATGAATTTTGAAAAATGCATACAGTCATATAACAACCACCACAATCAAGATACAGAACTCTCTCATCATCTCAAAAAATCCTCCAATGCTACCCCATTGTACTCAAGCACTCCCCCTATCCTTAGCACCTGGAAACCACCGATCTGTTTTCTGTTCCTGTAATTTTGCCTTTTCCAAAATGTCACATAAAAGGAATCCTTTACACAGGCCTCTTTCACTTGGATTAATACTTTTGAAATTCATCCAGGTTGTTGCATGTATCGATAATTCCTTCTTTTTAATTATGGTAGTATTCTTTGTATGGCTGTACCATATTTTACCTGTCTATTGAAGGGCATTTAGGTTGTTTTCAGTTTTTGGTGGTTATGAATATAGCTGCTATGAATATTTGCTTACAATTTTTTTTGTGTGTGAACATAAATTTTCATTTTTCTTGAATAAATACCAAAGTGGGATTGCAGGGTCATGTGGTAAGTGTACGTTTAACTTTTTTAAACTACCGAACTTTTCCAAAATGGCTGTACCAGTTTCACCAGCAATGTATTTTATCTCATTGTGCTTTAAAAAACAACTTTATTGAGATATAATTCACATATCTCATAAAATTCACCCTTTTAAAGTGTACTATCCAATGGTTTTTAGTATATTCACAGAGTTGTGCATCAATTATCACAATCAATTTAGAACATTTTCATTACCTCAGAAAAGAAATTCTGTACCCATTAGTAGCCACTCCTCATTTTCTCTCAACCTCCTCAGCCCTAGGCCATCACAAATCTACTTTTTGTTTCTGTAGATTTACTTAGACTGGACATTTCATATTAACGGAAACATACAACATGTAGTCTTTTGTGACTGGCTCTCTCTGTCTCAGCATAATTTCAAGGTTCATTCATGTGGTAGCATGTATTATTACTTCATTCCTTTTTATGGCCAAATAATATTCCCTTGTTTGGATATACCATATTTTATTTATCTCTTCATTCATTGGTGGACATTTGGGTTGTTTCCACTTTTTCTGGCAATTATAAATAATACTGCTATGAACATTTGTGTACAAGTTTTTGCATGGAAATATATTTTCACTACTCTTAGATATAGTCCTAGGAAAGGAATTGCTGGATCATATGGTAATTCTATGTTTAATCATTTGATGAACGGCAAGGCTGTTTTCCAAAGTGGCTCCATCATTTTACATTCCCACCAGTAATGCATGGGGTAATTGTGATCACGAGTCTTCCCTTGTGCTACACACATTGCAGGGGCTAAATCAATATCTCTGTAATTACATAGCGCACATGGAGAGGTTTCTGAAATACTGTACCAGCTAGGCAGAAACAAAGGAATTCGGGTGCTTATACCAACAGTTTGCAGGGCTATGTAGAACCTATCAACATTCTTTGGTGAGCAGCATTCCCTTGGTCTCCTCCACAATGACAGTCCATCCAGTCATCTATCCTTCCTCCAATTTGCAGGTCTGCTGGGTCAGTGCAGTCAAGCAGCTCTCAAGGTTGACTGACCACATAAAACAGAAGGCTGAGAGACATAGGAATGACACCCACAGCTACATCACATTCCACAGACCACGCTCCAAGAGATGTAGAACTAGTTCCATATCTCAGGCTCAGAGCCCAGATCTCCTGTCTCCCAGCCCTGTGTCTCTCCTGGGACATACACACCCTATCACAAGGGAACAGCCCTCCTGGGTTCTTGGCGACTGAAGGGCCTTCAAGACCCCAGATGATTTTCCAGAGACATAATTTATACATTGAGCTGACTCGTGTAGGATACTTCGTGGAGGTAGGGCAGGTGGTGAGCTCATCTGTCAGATCTCCTTACTATATACCAGAGCGCGCTCCCCTCTTACCCAGAGCCCTGACTGCGGTCCAGTTGGGCTGGATCAGGCCTGGGCGCGGGGAAAGCCGGAGAAATCTCAGTGTCTTGCACACTCCCCCAACTCCTGCCTTTTATCCTGATCACCACGTTGGAAGTGGGGCCCTTTACCTTCCGCTCCACAACGTAAAACCATTGGCCTTATATTTTTGCTCCCGGCGCTCAGAGGGGATATCCTGAGGTGAGAGACCGGAAGTGGGCTCTGTCACCATGGGAACCGAAGACGCCAGGACTCGCGACTTCCCATTGGGGTTGAATTGCTGAGTCTGCGCAGTCCTCGCCTTGCCATTGGTCACGCCCCCCGTCTCCGTAGCTCGCTCGCTCTCGGGTTCAGATGGAAACGTGGAAACTCTCAGGAAATCGATTACGGTGAATACCATAACTTCTTTTCCCATGAGAAACTTACCAGGTAGCTGGAAAGATGATATAGAATCAAAAGATTTCAGTAAATTTTAAAAGTACCATCAATAACAGAGGAATGCAAATTTCAGAAAAATCTGACCTAGTCGGAAGGAATCAAGGAAGATTGCCTGCAGAAGGAATTATTGAGGTAAATTTTGAAAGATGATTCGGAATTATTCAGAGAGGATAAAAAGGGTTTGTGGGCTTAAGGGTATTCTGTACAGAAGAACATCATGAACAAAACCGTAGAGGTGACAGACAGCATGCATGTACTGGCAGGGTGGGGTTGGGAGGCACGCAGACGCGGCGATCAGCACAAACAGCTGTTCCTGTGGGTTCAATTGCCAGGCAAGAGGGGCTAGTTGCTGAGGCTGGTGAGGTAGGCAGGAGGCAGGACTACGGTGGCCTTGTATGTCATGCCAAGGAACCTGGGCTTTCCTTTGAAGATGATAGGGAGCCATGAAAGCACTTTTGTCAGGGAAGCATGAGTCCTGCCACAATCACCCTGCCCATCCTTGACCATCTTGTCTCAAGCCATTCCTGATCTAGTGCCCCTCCTGTCAGCTGCACTCCAATTTTGACCCTATTTTTCTAAGTAATAACAAATCTGAGTGTGATGGTTCATGAGAGGATGTTGTTGTCGGTTCCAAATCTGTCTTGAACATCTGTGGGGCAGGCCAGATGGAAAGGCAGGACCAGGAGCTGTGCAAGGCCAGAAGAGCACAATAGATGGTGGGCCATATTCCATTCTGTAGGATAAATCGCTTAGCAATGGAATGTACAGGTATAGTAGATACTGTATTGCACCGTCCTCATCCCACTGAGGGACATATTCCCCCAGCTGCAGGTAGAGTTGCTAGGAAATTCACCAGGAGGCTTTATTGAGACCCAAAGCAGACACCAGAAAAAATGTTAATAGAAAATTCCCAAAGCAAAAGGATTAAAGTCAAGGACATTTAGCTGTATTGAATGATTTATCTATTGGCTAATTAATTAATCAGAGCCAGAAGAAGGTTTATTTAAAAAAAATCCTGGGGGCCGGCCCCGTGGCGTAGTGGTTAAGTGCGCAGGCTCTGCTGCTGGTGGCCCGGGATCCGGGGTGCGCACCGGACGCACCGCTTGTCAGGCCATGCTATGGTGGCATCCCATATAAAGTGGAGGAATATTGGCACGGATGTTAGCTCAGGGCCAGTCTTCCTCAGCAAAAAAGACAAGGATTGTCACAGATGTTAGCTCAGGGCTGATCTTCCTCTCACACACACACACGCACACAAAATCCTGGAGGAGAAGAGGTTAATTACACAGTAAACAGAGGGCAGAATTTAATGGGCCAAGTCCTTGAATAAGTAGAGGATGACTGCCTCTTCCCTGAGAGTAGGTGGGCAGAGGAAAGGGGGTTCAGCATTTCCAGATTTGCCCTGGAAGTCTGAAGATGTCTGCTCTTAAATATATCATAGTATCTTTGAAATAGAAGTCCACGACAACTGGGCTTGACGGGGTTAGATTTAAGCTGGAGGTGAGATTGGAAGGCTAATACTGTCCACATGAAGCCTGTTCTTTATCTTTTTGCATATTTGGGCCCATTTGGTTTGAGTGTGTCTCAAACTGTGTATAGTTGAATTGTGTGGGTTTTTTTAAATCTGAGAATCTTTCTATCATACTGAGTATTAAATTCCACTTACTTACATTGTTATAGTTTTCAAATCAACATCAGAAATTGGTGAAAGATTCAGGGCTCAAGGGGCACTTACAGGTGCCTAGATTCGGGTTGAATGAGGTAGGGCAGTGCTGAGGCAGGGAGGAGGCAGAAGGTATGCACCAGGGGGCTGGGTCCCCTGGGAGTTAGAACTGGGAAGTGACTAAGCCACGTCAGAATTACATAGATCTTAGAGGCTACAAGCCTAGAGGAGAGCAAGGGATTGGATATCCATCTCGTGTTTTCAAGGTGACTGAAAGCTTCTATTGCTATTTTAGTATCTAAAGTTACAGTTTCTAGGATTCTAGTGTACAATTTAGTGGCTTAAAGAACAAAGTCTTATAACCTGGGTTTGATTCTAGGTTCTACCAACACTAGATGTTTGACACTGGGAAAGTTCATCTCTTTAGAGTCTCAGTTTTCTTATTTGTGAAAATGGGCAAAATCAATGTCTTCTTAAAAAGACTGTTTTAAGGATTAAATAAATTAAGCGCATAGGAGGAACTCACCAAATAGCAGTTCCTTTCCTCATTTATTAACGTTACATTTTCAATTGCTGTCTCCCTGAGAAAATGTATAGAGACACTGCCAGGTCTCACCCAGAAGCCATTTAAAATCATTTATGACGGTGGCTTGTTTAGGCTGTTTTATGGTGGCGCTAATTCTCCCCCCATCCTCCACCCCAGCTCCTCCAGCCCTAATATCCACACTTCTTGTCACACTCAGGGTCCTGGGATTTGCACAAGTTGGAGCAGATGCACCAACTTTCTAGTCTCTCTTCCTTTTCTGCTTACTTCCTCTATAAGCTCAAAGTACTGAACAGGCCTGCTCCTCTGGTTTGGTGGTAGGTTTTTCCAGTTCCTACTGACTCCTACAAAAGCCCCCCGATCTGTGGTCCAGCCTCTGAGTAGATCAGTGTTGTCTCTCATAAAGTCGGTCTGTAAATATCACCTTGAATCCTACAGTCTGCAGAAGCCTCCAGTCTACTGCTTTCTAGCTCCACGTTTTTTAAGGTCCTTGGACCTAGAGGAGAGGGAGCAGGTCTGCATGCTGCATGAAGTTCACTGTGTGCCAAATGGAGCATCACAAAATTTCCTACTATTCTGTGTCCACCATCTATTTCCCCTTAATTATCCCTTCTCTCTCCTCTCTTCTAAAATCTTCCACTACAAACAATGTAGCACATCATTACCTCCTCTGTTACTATATAATCATCTCATGCTAGGGAAATTGTTTCCCCAGTTAGATTATAATCTCCCTGAAGGCAGGAATCCTGTGTGTCCTGAAGGATAAGCCTTCCAGGGTCATTGTATTCACCGCTGTATCTCCCACACTGCAGTGTACCCAGCAGAGACTCAGTCAGCACCTCTGTAACTGCCCAAGTGCAGATGGAGGAGTTTCTGGTCTGTTGGAATTGGCTTTGCAGTCAAAAAGGAATCCAGATGCTGAGGCCTATACAGAAGTTTATGTTGCCTGTGTCTGGGTCTCTGTGCAGGGCCTGTCAACATTCTGCAGGAGGCAGCATTCTCCTGTCCTCCTCCCACCATCCCAGTCCTCACAAGGCACTTACCTTTTGTCCTATTGCCAGGCTGCTGGGACAGTGCTGTGCAGCAGCTGAACCGGTCGAGTTAATAACCTTAAGCAAGCTCAGAAAAAAGCTTGAGAAACAGTCACAAGCCCAACCCCTTCCACAGAGGATGCTCCAGGACGTTCAGGACAGTCAAAGATCACACAGCTGCATAATGGCTAGCTCAGAACCCAGAACTCCTGCCACCCGGCACAGTGCCCTTTGGTGACACCTGGTCCCCATCTCAAGGCAATGCTTTCAAGGGGGTCTTTAAACTGAAAGACCTCCAAAATGCCCAGGTTATGATTCTTAAAATATGGATCCTATATAGATCTAAATATAGATCCTCATAAATAAAGATTACAGCGGCATGGAGATTTTGTGGTGGGGGGGAAGGGGGCAGGGATTAGACCTCTTATATATTCTCATCTTTCAGATCTCAACACAGCACTCCGGGTCATGCTCTTCTCTTAGGCGAATTCTGACTGCGGGTCCAGTTGGACCAGATAGGGCTGGGGGGTTGGGGGGTGTAACCTAGGGTCCCTAACACGCACCACCCTCCTGCCTTTACCACGATCACCACGTAGGGAGTGGTCCCTTTGCCTCCCGCTGCCAGTTGCCCACTGCCCGTGTCCCTTCTGAAGGGAGGATCTCACGAATGGAGCGAACTGCGGGGCTGAGCGACGGTGGCAACAGTCTGGTTGCCATGGTGTGTGTATCCCGCGAGGCGCAGAGCGAAGACGCACCGTCACCATGGGAACCAAGGACGCAGGAACTCGTGACTTTTTCCTGGCGAGGAGGAGCTGAGTCTGCGCGGTCTGTACATTGTTCTCGCTGCTCCCCGGCTTCAGCGTCAGAGGCGGTGTAGAGCCTCTCTAACCAGAAAAAGAAAAACGGAGGGTGTAGTTACAATCTCTTTATAAGCTGGACTTTATATTATAAACTACAATAACTGTAAAGTCTTGGGTAGATCGCATCTGGTCTAAAAGTACGCAGGGCTTTCATTGCACCTGAGAATGCTTTTGTTATTTTGCTGTCTATTGTACCGGCTTAAAACGGGGGTGAGCGGGCAAGAAAGCCACTCTTGGAGCAGGAGGGAGAGAGCAGAGGCCGTGGTGGCGGCCACCGTGGCCCCTCCTGGTCTCGCAGCAGCCGCAGCCCTGCCCTCCGCCGGGTCCCCTCCGCTGCCGGTCGGTGCCTCCACTACGGCGTCGGCGGGAGGGGCCCCAACCGGAGACCGTGGGCACTCCAAGAGCTCGGCATCCCGCAAAAGAGCCCCCAGAAGTAGGGTCCCGCGTGGGGTCCGTCGGCTCTTGTGCAGGATGGTCCAACCTCTGAACCCGCTTCTGGGAGGACAGGTTTCCATAAAGGAAATCCCGCCTTCTGGGGCAGTCAGCGCGCACCTGGAGCAGGAGGGGCCTCGGCTCAGCGACAGGAGACCCGGGCTGTCTCCGAGCCGGGCGCTGTCCCGGGGAGACCCCTGTAGACGCTGCCAGCCAGGGTGGGTCTCAGCGGAGACCCGGGGTCCCGTTGGGGGCCGCGCGTCTTCCTCGGCCGGTGTCTGCAGCCAGCCGCCGGCTGCCCTTCACCGTCACCGGGAGACCCGAGTCCGCGACGGGAGGAGCCTCAACCTCCGCCTCCATGTTGGAGAGGCAGATCGCGGAGCCAGAGACCAGCCGGTTCAGATCTGGGGACAGGTGGAACGAGGAGCTGCCCCAGGTGGGAACAGGGTTGACCTCATGGAAACCAGGAAGGGTATCGCGGGGCTCAGGGGACCGAGACCCAACGCGGAGCATGAGGCTGAAAAAAACCCGCCTTGTGGGCAGGCTGGAGCAAGGGTCTGCGTCACTAGCGCCCTCGGGCAGGCGGCCTAAGACCAACTGGAGCCGCCACTTCCTGGGGAATCTTCTGGCTGAAGTAGTCCCCATAGTCCACACTATCCTGTGGGCCTTGAGGACAAGGAGAGAGAAGGGATCTGGTCTACACTATGGGAGCCCTGCTACCTAAAATTAACCTTCACAGTGAACAACTCGAGAAACATCCCCAAAAGCTTTTTTGCCTTGTATAAATTCCTACAAATAAGAATTGCAGGCTTGAAGGACTTTGTCCAGTCGCCATGGAGAACAGCCCAGGTATGCTTAATATTAAATGTGCGCTCCATTCATCCAGTCCAGAGGGCACCTGCAGGTACTTTGGTAACTCACTTTAGGTGGTTCCTCTATCTAGAAATGGGGACCATGTTTGATGGCTCTGGAGGAGAAATGTGGGAATCTGATCTTTTTCTCATGACCGGGAGGAGACAAGGGGTCCTGCCATCTTCTCCCTTGTAATTGGGTGAGATTTAACCCACTTTATGGGGCAGACTGGGAGGTGGAGGTGGAAGGAAGCCATAAAATTTGGCTGAAAAAATTGACCATCCCTGTGGAATTGGGTTGATAAAGTATGATAATGTGTGTTTTGTGAGTTTAATACTTTAAAACTCTCATTTGTATTTTCTTGATGCTCTCTTTCCCCTAAAGCCTAGTGAAATTATGTTTGAAAATGTCACCGGCTGGTCCCTGGCTCTGCCATCTGCCGCTTGGGATTGCTGGGAAGATGGTGGCATAGGAAGACTCTGAACTCACCTCCTCCCAGGGATACAACGAATTTACAATTACCTGTGGAACAAATTACCTCTGAGAGAGAACAAGAAACTGGATAAAAAGAACCCCCACAACAAGGGATAACACTGACTGAGGTGGAAGAGGCAGAAATAAATTTCTGCAGAGGAAAATGTCAGCTTGACCGGTGGGAACTCAACAAGCCTCTCTTTTCTGGCTCTTCTTTTTGCTGGGGAACCTCTGGTACCCCCCAATGCCCCAGATTCTTCTCTGCTGCTACTTTCTGTGAAGTTAGTGAATCTCTTCCCTTCGGGTTCCCAACCCCCTGCTTATTATGTTCCTTTCCCATCTCTCCCTCTCTCATCTCAGTTTGCTTGTGTTCATTTATGCCTTTTCACACATACACACTGTAGGAGCTATGCTCAGCTGGAGAACAATACTGAAAATCCTCTTTTCATCTCTAAAAAGCTGCCACCCTTCATTGACAAATATGAGTAAGCGCTCAATGAATTTTGATTATTTTTCTGATAATGTTGGAAATCTTTCATTCCACAATTTCCCCTTCTTATTGAGCATTGGTATAAATCACAAAAAAACTTTCTCTACATTACAGATAACAGTTTTTTTAAGTAGTTTTTTTTATTGGTGTCTTAATAGTTTATAACGTTGTAAAAGTTTAGTTGTACATTAGTGTCGGTAACTATATAAATGCCTCCCTTCACCCCTTGTGCCCATCCCCCAACCGCCTTCCCCCTGGTAACCACCAAACTCTTCTCTCTGTCTGTATCTTCCACATATGAGTGAAATCATGCGGTGTTTGCCTTTCTCTGTCTGGCTTATTTTGCTTAACGTAATACCCTCCAGGCCCATCCATGTTGTTGCAAATGGGACAATTTTGTCGTTTTTTATGGCTGAGTAGTATTCCGTTGTGTATGTGTGTGTATGTGTGTGTGTGTATATATATATATATATATATATATATACCATATCTTCTTTATCCAGTCATCAGTGGAGGGACACTTGGGTTGCTTCCACTTCTTGCCTATAGTGAATAATGCTGCAATGAACATAGGGGTGCATAAGCCTCTTTGGATTGTTGATTTCAAGTTCATTGGTTAGATACCCAGTAGTAGGATAGCTGGATCATAAGGTATTACTATTTTTAATTTTTTGAGGAATCTCCATACTGTTTTCCATAGAGGCTACACCAGTTTACATTCCCACCAGCAGTGAATTAGGGTTCCCATTTCTCTACAACCTCTCCAACATTTGTTGTTTTTTGTCTTGTTGATTATAACCATTCTAAGGGGTATAAGGTGATATCTTAGTATAGTTTTGATTTGCATGTCCCTGATGATTAGTGATGTTGAACATCTTTTCATGTGCCTATTGGCCATATGTATATCTTCCTTGGGAAAGTATCTGTTTCATTTTCTCTGCCCGTTTTTTTTTTTTTTTTGGTGAGGAAGATCAGCCCTGAGCTAACATCCATGCTAATCCTCCTCTTTTTTTTAGCTGAGGAAGACTGGCCCTGGGCTAACATCTGTGCCCATCTTCCTCCACTTTATATGGGTTGCCACCACAGTGTGGCTTGACAAGTGGTGCCTCGGTGCGTGCCTGGGATCCAAACCTGGGCCGCCAGCAGTGGAGTACACACACTTAACCACTACGCCACAGGGCCGCCCCCTCTCTGCCCATTTTTTGATTGGGTTGTTTGTTTTTTTGTTGTTTGGTTGTATGAGTTCTTTATATATTATGGAGATTAACCTCTTGTCAGATATATGATTTGCAAATATTTTCTCCCAGCTGGTGGGTTGTTTATTCATTTTGATCCTGGTTTTATTTGCCTTGTAGAAGCTCTTTAATCTGATGAAGTCCCACTTGTTTATTTTTTCTTTCGTTTCCCTTGTCTCAGTAGACATGGAGTTTGAAAAGATCCCTTTATGACCAATGTCACACAGGGTACTGCCTATATTTTCTCCCAGGAGTTTTATAGTTTCAGGTCTCACCTTCAGGTCTTTGATCCATTTTGAGTTAATTTTTGTGTATGGTGAAAGAAGATGGTCTACTTTCGTTCTTTTGCGTGTGGCTGTCCAGGTTTCCCAGCACCATTTATTGAAGAGCCTTTCCTTTCTCCATTGTATGTTCTTAGCTCCTTTGTCGAAGATTAGCTGTCCATGCATGTGTGATTTAACTTCTGGGCTTTCAATTCTGTTCCATTGATCTGTGTGTCTGTTTTTGTGCCAGTACCATGCTGTTTTGATTACTATCGTTCTGGATTATGCTTTGAAGTCAGGGATTGTGATGCCTCCAGCTTTGTTCTTTTTCTCAGGATTGCTTTAGCTATTCGGGGTCTTTTGTTGCCCCATTTGAATTTTAGGATTCTTTGTTCTATTTCCGTGAAGAATGTCACTGGGATTTTGATTGGGATTGCATTGAATCTGTAGATTGCTTTAGGTAGTATGGACGTTTTAACTATGTTTATTCTTCCAATCCACGTGCATGGGATGTCTTTCCATTTCTTTATGTCATCATCGATTTCTTTCAATAATGTCTTAGAGTTTTCATTGTATAGGTCTTTCACCTCCTTGGTTAAATTTATTCCTAGATATTTTATTCTTTTTGTTGCAATTGTAAATGGGGTTATCTTTTTCAGTTCTGTTTCTCATTCATATAGAAATGCAACTGGTTTTTGTAAGTTGATTTTGTACCCTGCAACTTTGCTGTAGTTGTTGATTATTTCTAATAGTTTTCTGATGGATTCTTTAGGGTTTTCTATATATAAAATCATGTCATCTGCAAATAGAGTTTCACTTCTTCATTGCCTACTTTGATTCCTTTTTCTTGCCTGATTGCTCTGGCCAAAACCTCCAATACTATGTTGAATAAGAGTGGTGAAAGTGGGCATCCTTGTCTTGTTCCTGTTCTCAGAGGAATGGCTTTCAGTTTTTCTCTGTTGAGTATGATGTTGACTGTAGATAACAGTTTTTATGAATAGTTCTCTCCACTATGTTTTACTTAATTGAAGATTTTAATCTATGCTTTTTAGTTAAAGAATACTTTTAAATTCCTTTTGAGACTTCTTCTTTGACTCATGTGTTTTTTTAGAAGTGTGTTCTTTAATCTTTAATTATTTTGTAATTTTCCAGCTATCTTTCTGTTACTGAGTTCCAGTTTAATTTTATTGTGGCCTATAAGCATATTTTGTATAATTCCTATTCTTTTAAATTTGTGAGATGTGCTTTATGGCCTAGAATGTAGTTTATCTTGTGAATGTTCCGTGTGAGCTTAAGAAGAATGTGTATTCTGCTGCTTTGGATTAACTATTCTATAAATGTTAATTAGCTCTGGTAGTTCAGCTCAACTATGTCCTTACTGATTTTCTATCTGCTGGATCTGTCAATTACTGATAAAGGGGTGTCGAAGTCTCCAACTATACTAGTGGATTCATCTATTTCTCCTTGCAGTTCAGTTTATGCCTCACATATTTTGACACTGTTGTTAGGTGTGTACACATTAAGGATTGTTATGTCTTTGTGGAGAACTGACCCCGTTATCATTATGTAATGTCCCTCTTTATCCCTAATAATTTTCCTTGCTCTGAAGTTAGCTGCCTGAAATTTCTTTTGCTGATATTAATATAGCTTTGTTTTGATTAGTATTAGCATGGTATATGTTTATCCATCCCTTTACTTTTGATCTATGTCCTTATATTTAAAGTGGGCTTCTTGTAGACAACATATAGTTGGGTCTTGGTTTTCCATTCATTCTGAGAGTGTCTGTCTTTTAATTGGTGTATTTAGACCATTGACATTTAAAGTGATTATTGATATAGTTGGACTAATATCTGCCACATTTATTACTGTTTTTTATTTTTTATTTTTTTTGTGTATGTGAGAAAGACCAGCCCTGAGCTAACATCTGATGCCAATCCTCCTCTTTTTTGCTGAGGAAGACTGGCCCTGGGCTAACATCCATGCCCATCTTCCTCCACTTTATATGGGACGCCACCACAGCATGGCTCAAGAAGCGGTGCCTCAGTGCGCGCCTGGGATCCGAACCAGTGAACCCCGGGCCACCGCGGCGGAGCGCACGCACTTAACCTCTTGCACCACTGGGCTGGCCTGTTACAGTTTTTTATTCATTGCCTGGTTTTTTGTTTCTTTTTCCGTCTTCCAGTCTTGTTCTGCCTTCTCCGGTTTTAACTGAGAATTTTATATGATTGTATTTTCTCTTCTCTCTTAGTATATCAATTATACTTCTTTTTTAAGTTGTTTTCAGTGGTTGCCCTAGAGTTTGCAATATACATTTACAACTAATCCAAGTCCACTTACAAATAACACACTATCCCTTCATGGGTAGTGCCAAGTACCTTATAATAACAAAATATTCCTAATCCCCCCCATCCTTTATAATATTGCTGTCATTCATTTCATTTATGCAGAAGCTATAATTGCCAAATGCATTGTTGCTATTATTACTATTTTGAACAAATTGTTATCTATTACATCAATTATGAATAAGACAAATAGAAGATTTCATTTTACCTTCATTTATTCCTTTTCTAATGCTCTTCCTTTCTTTGTGTAGGTCTGAATTTCTGGCCTATATCATTTTCCTTATCTCTGAAGAACTTCTTTTATCATTTCTCACAAGGCAGGTCTACTGGAGACAAATTTCCTCAAATTTTGTTTGTCTGAGAAAGCCTGTATTTCTCCTTCACATTGAATGACAATTTCACT
The DNA here is from genome assembly GCF_057802395.1 of Ceratotherium simum simum. Taxonomy (NCBI): domain Eukaryota; kingdom Metazoa; phylum Chordata; class Mammalia; order Perissodactyla; family Rhinocerotidae; genus Ceratotherium; species Ceratotherium simum. The sequence continues at coordinate 39,262,321 of NC_141913.1, forward strand.
GTATATGGAGTTCTAGATTGGTGATTTTTTTTCTTTCAACATCTTAAATATTTCACTCCACTCTTTTCTTGCTTGTACAGTTTCTGAAGGGAAGTCCAATTGAATTCTTATCCTTGCTCCTCTACAGGTAAGGTGAAAATGAAAATACAACATACCAAAACTTATGGTATGCAGCAAAAAAAGTGCTCAGAGGTAAATTTATAGCTATAAATGCCTACAATAAAAAGACCTCAAATAAACAATATTATACTTTAATGTATTAGAAAAATGAGAGCAAACTAAATCCAAAGTTAGCAGAAGAAAGAACATCAAGATTAGAGTGAGATAAACGAAATAGAGAATAGAAAAATAATAGAGAAAATCAACAAAAACAAAAATTGGTTCTTAGAAAAGATCAACAAAATGGATGAAATTTAGGTAGAGTGATTGGGGGTGGGGGACGACACAAATAACTAAATCAGAAATGAAAGTGTGGACCCTACCTCTAATCTTGCAGAAATAAAGAGGATTGTAAGAGAATACTGTGAACAATTGTATACCAACAAATTAGATAACCTAGATGAAATGGACAAATACCTAGAAACACAAAAATGACCAAAACTGACTCAAGAAGAAATAGAAAATCTAAACAGACCTATAAGAAGTAAAGAGATGGAATGAATAATCAAAAATCTCCCAGGTGGTTGCCAAGGGCTGGGGAAGAGGAGAACTGGAAGTTATTGCTTCATGGATACAGAGTTTCAATTTAAGAAGATGAAAAAGTTCTGGAGATGGGTGGTGGTTATTGTTGCAGAACAATGTGAATGTACTTAATGCCACTGAACTGTACAGTTAAAAAAGGTTAAAATGGTAAATTTTATATTATACATATTTTACCACACAAGGAAATACATTTCCCAAATTGAAAATTCTTTTTTAAAAACTTCCCAACAAAGAAAAGTTCAGGAGCAGATGGTTTCACTGGTGAATTTCACCACACTTTAGTGAAGAATTAATGCTAATTCTTTTCCAACTCTTTCAAAAAATAGAAGAAGAGGGAAGACTTCTGTCTTTGTTATATGAGCTGCTATAACAGAATATCATAGACTAGGTGGCTTATAAACAACAGAAATTTATTTCTCACAGTTCTGGAGGCTGAGAAGTCCAAGATCAAGGCACCAGGAAATTCTGTGTCTGATGAAAGCCTGCTTCCTTGTTCAAAGATGGTTGTCACCCCACTGTGTCCTTACATGGTGGAAGGATCAAGGAGCTCTCTGGAGTCTCTTTTCTAAGGGCACTAATCCCATTCACGAAGGCTCCACCCTCATGACCTAATCACCTCCCAAAGGCTCCACCTCCAAATACCGTTACGTTGGGGATTAAGTTTCAATATATGAATTTTGGGGGGATGCCAACATTCAGTCTATAGCAACTTCTTAACTCATCTTATGAGGCCAGCAGCCCTGATGTCAAAGTAGAGAAAGACATCACAAGAAAAGAAAACTGCATGCCAATATCCCTTATAAATATGGATGCAAAAAATCCTTAACAAAATACTAGCAAACTGAATCAAACAGAATATCAAAAGAATTATACACCATTATACACCACAACCAAGTGATTTATTCCAGGAATGCAAGGGTGGTTCAATAAAAGAAAATCAACCAATGTAATATACCACATTAATAGAGTGAAGGAAAAAAAATTATCATCTCAAATGATGAAAAAAATCATTTGAAAAAATCTAACACTTTTTCGTGGTAAAAACACCCAGAAAATTGGGAATAAAAGGGAATTTCCTCAACATGATAATGGGCATTCATGAAAAACCCACAGCTAACATCATACTAAATGGTGGAAGACTGAAAGCTTTCCCCCTAAGAGCAGGAACAAGACAAGAATGGCCACTCTCACCACTGCTATTCAACATTCTACTGGAAGTTCTAGCCAGAGCCATTAGGCAACAAAAAGAAATAAAAGGTATCCAAATTGGAAAGGAAGAAGTAAAACTATCTATATTCTTAGATGACATGATCCTATGTATAGAAAATCCCAAAGAATCCACAAAAATGAACTGCTAGAGCTAATAAACCAATTGAACAAAGTTGCAAGGTACAAGGTACAAGATCAACTTTTTGACCTCAAAAAGTGCATCTATAAAAAATCTGTAGCTAATATTACTCTTAAATAGTGAAAAACTGTATGCTTTCTCCTTAAGACTGAGAAAAATGCAAAGATATCTGCTGTTGGAAAGGCAGGCATATGCAGATTCTGGCCCCTTGCATGGTTGCCTAAGAGTGGCCTTGGGCCTGGAATGTTTTCTTGCAAAGAGATAAATAGCCCTCACAGCCTGTGCTGGGCATATCTCTTTGTTTGGGGACATCTTTCTCTGTTCCAGGCTTAATGAGTACTTTTTTGTTCTGCTTAAGTGTGTGTGTCATATGCCCCTGGCCAACCCCACTGCTATATCTGTTCTTGGAAGGGAGGTAATGGGGTCCTTTGCCTGCAGCACAAGAGGGGTGCATGCAGATCATCTCCTTGTGTTGGCTGTGGGGTAAGCTCTGCTGGCCATGAGGGATAGACACTTACTGTTGAAGCTGATCTTGCTGTCTCTTCTCTTCGTGAGTAAAGCATTGTTCTGTCCAGTGCAAGTCATGTCTGAGAGTCATGTCTTTCTTGGCTGCCCCAACACCTGAAGACTATGCACTGGATTGACATCCTGGGATTGTTGCTCCTGGGCAACAGGTGTCGCTTGCTTGACAAAGCTCTCACCAGTCTTGTTCGACATTGTACTTATGTCTTGGTCAATAAAATAAGACAATACAAAGAAGCAAAAGGCATACAGATTGGAAAGGAAGAAATAAAACTTCCCCTATTCCCAAGCAACATGATTTTCTACATAGAAAAGCCCAAGGAATCTTTAAGGAAAAAGCTCTTAGAACTTATAAGTAGTTTGCTAATGTCACAGGATAAAGGGTCAACACACAAAATTAATCATATGTCTACATGGTCATCAAATCAACTTGAAACCAAAAAATTTTAAATAATACCATTTACAATAATTCCAAAATAATGAAATACACAGGTATAAATCTAACAAAATATGTGCTATATCTGTATCATGAAATCTACAAAATAGTAATGAGAAAAATCAAAGAAGATCTAATTAAATGGAGAGACATGTCAGGTACATGGATTGGATGACTCAACATGTTTAAGATGTCAATCATCCCCAAGTTGAGCTACAGATTTACCACCATTCCAGCCAAAATAACAGCTGGATTTTTGATTATATATAACAAATTTATTTCAAAATTTATGTAGAAACAAAGGAACTAGAATAGCCAAGACAACTTTTAAAAATTTGGTGGATTCACACAACTTGATTTTAAGACATAAAACTACAGTTATCAAGACAATGTGGGATTAGTGAAGGGATAGACATATATATCAATGCACAGAATAGCAAGTCCAGAAATAGACTCACCGAAATACGGCCAGTTGATTTTTTGCAAAGATACAAAGGCAATTCAATTGGAAGGAATAGTGTTTTTCAACAAATGATCAAATGATGTTGGAACAATTGAACATTCATATGCAAAAAAAAAAAAAAAAAACCTCAACCTAAACCTCATACCTTATACAAAAGTTACTGAAAATGGACCATACACCTAAATGTAAAACATGAAATAAAACTTCTAGAAGAAAACATAGGAGAAAATCTTCATGACGTGGAGTTAGGCAAATAGTTCTTAGACATGACATCAAAGTATGATCCATTAAAGAAAAAAATAGAAAAAAAATAGATCCATTAAAGAAAAAAATTTGACTTCATCAAAGTTCAAAACTTTCGCCCTCTGGAGCTAGCCCTGATGGTCTGGTGGTTAAAGTTTGGTGCTCTCACCGCTTTGGTGGCCCAGGTTTGTTTCCCGGTCGTGGAACCACACAAGCTGTCTGTCAGTTGCTGTGCTGTGGCGGCAGCTCACGTGGAGGAACTAGAAGGACTTACTACTGGGATATACAACTATGCATTGGGGCTTTGGGGAGAAAAAAAGAAAACGAGGAAGATTGGCAGCAGATGTTAGCTCATGGTGAATCTTTCCCTACCAAAAACAAAAAAATTTTTGCTCTCTGAATGACATTGTTAAGAGAATGTGAAGACAAGTTCAAGGCTGGGAGAATATATTTGAATAACACATATCCAACAAAGAACATCTATATAGAGTATATAGAGAACTCTCAAAGCTCAATAGTAAGAAAATTAAACAACCCAATCTTAAAAATAGGCAGTAGATTTGAATAAACATTTCACCAATAAGCCCGTAAAAAGATGTTCAACATCATTAGCCACTGGAGTGTGATGACAGAGGGACAAAGGAGTTGTTTTGGGGTGATGGAACTCTTCTGGATCCTGGTTGTGACGATATTTACACAAATCAATACATGTGCTAAACCTATAAAAAGTCAATTTTACTGTATTTCAATTTAAAAATAGAAATTTACAATTTAACCAAAAAATAAGTAAATCTTCTATGCCTGATCACCAAAGGTGACATATATTTTGTTTTCTTTAACCAGTCTAATTTCTCTGTGATGACTCTTCAGATGTCAGTGTTTTACCTATATTTAAAAATGACAGAGCTTATCAATTTTACCTAGATCGGTACCTGATGCTGTAGTTTTCACAAGATTTGATATTCATGGTGAGCGCTGTGAATGGTGAACTTATCTTGTCACCCACGTTGCTAACATATTTCAAAAAGTAGCCATTATACATTTTTAAAAGGGGGATTGTGGGTGGGGGTTAGGGTTAGGTTTGGGTGAAACTCATAGTATGTGAGAGGGGAGGGAACCCTGAGCAGGGAGTGTTTACAGAGAGCGCTGGGAATGGTCCACACTTAGCCATTTTATCCTCAGGAGCAGGACCTGGACCCTGTGTTCATTTCTGACAGGTGGAATGATGAGAGTTTTCATTTTGTTCTTTATACTTTGCTGTGTTTTTCAAATTTTCAGTTAAAAAACGTGCTCCTTTTATAAAAGAAAAAGTGAGTGCTAAAAAGGAAGACAGTGAGGGCCGGCCCCGTGGCTTGGCGGTTAGGTGCACGTGCTCCACTACTGGCGGCCCGGGTTCGGATCCCGGGCGTGCACCGACGCACCGCTTGTCCAGCCATGCTGAGGCCGCCTCCCACATACAGCAACTAGAAGGATGTGCAACTATGACATACAAGTATCTACTGTATAGACAGGGAAAAAAAGAGGAGGAAGATTGGCAATAGATGTTAGCTCAGAGCCGGTCTTCCTCAGCACAAAAAGAGGAGGATTAGCATGGATGTTAGCTCAGGGCTGATCTTCCTCGCAAAAAAAAAAAAAAAAAAACAGGAAGACAGTGAAGTTTAGCTTCATAAACTTTTAGACCAGGTGGACTTCCTGTCTGTGGCCGCCTATCCTGGAGTTGCAATTTGTTTTGCTGGCACTCTCAAGAAGAATGGTGCTGCCTTGCCACCTAGTGGCCACGTGGCAGGGGAGCCTTCCAACCAGCATTTCAATAAAGCAAAAATCTATCTTATCAAGTTTGAAGAAGACAACAAATATACAGTGTTCTAGGTAAAACTTTGATTTGGTTGAAGCCTAATTGATACCAGATACAGATAAAGTTTTCTGTTTTATGGTACTATCTCATCCTTTTGGTATCATCGGGGGACATAGCTTCTCCACTCAAAGCTTAACTCTTTAGAAACTACATAAAAATTAGATGAACATTCTTACCCATTTCCTAAACAGAGTATATTGAACAAAACAACCTTTCCTTTAGATCTCATGGTCTTTTTAAGCAATATCTCCATCATCAAGAAGAGCCTAGACTTAGTCATGGCTTATCAGTAAATCCAGGGCACAGCGTAGCAGTTTCTTACTGTTATGTCCTGTATTGGTTTGCTGAGGCTGCTGTAACAAAGTGCCACAGACTGGGGGGCTTAAACAACAGAAATGTGTTGTCTCACAGCTCTGGAGGCTGGAAGCCCAAATCAAGGCGTCGCAGGGTTGATTCCTCTTGATGGCTGTGAGGAAAGGATCAGTTCCACCCCTGTCTCCTTGGCTTGTGGATGGCCATCTCCCTGTGCCTCTTCACTTCATCTTCTCTTTATGTGTATCTCTGTGTCCAAATTTCCCCTTTTAATAAAGACAGCAGTCATATTGGATTAGTGCCCACCTAATGACCTCAGTTTAACTTGATTACCTCTGTAACACACCCTATCTCCAGGGGCCCGTCTGGTGGCGCAAGCTGTTGAGTGCGCGTGCTCTGCTGTGGCAGCCCGGGGTTTGCCGGTTCAGATCCCGGGCACGCACCGACGTACTGCTTGGCGAGCCATGCTGTGGCGGTGTCCCATATAAAGTGGAGGAAGATGGGCACGGATGTTAGCCCAGGGCCAGTCTTGCTCAGCAAAAAAAAGAGGAAGATTGGCAGATGTTAGCACAGGGCTGATCTCCTCACACACACACACTAAAAAGACCCTATCTCCAAATCAGGTCAGATTCTGAGGTAGTGGGAGTTGGGACTTGAACATATGAATTTGAAGTGGGAGTGCACGATTCAACCCATAACACCTCCTGATGTTACGTTTCAGTAGGAAACCAGTCAGCTTCAGGCTGGTACCTGCAAATCCCTACCTCCTTGCTTCTTCTCATCTTCCTTTTTTTCCCTTCAATGGTTTTCAACCCTGAAGCACATTAGAATTATCTGAGGAATTTATAAATTTATAATCCTGGAACTTACCTGTAGACCAATTGAATCAGAATTGCTGAAGAGAATTTGCAGGGAAACCTAACCCAAGAAGAAGGGATTGAGGAAGGCTTCAGATAGGAGGGGATTCATTTGCTGAATTTTGAAAAGTGAATGGAAATGATTGAAATAGAAAAGAAAGAAGCATGTAGAGAAGAACATTGTAAGCAAATATGCAGAGGTGACAAACTACATGGATGGGCTGGCAGGGTTTGTGTGTGTCTTGGCGGGGGTCACACGCAGGGGCAGAGGAGCAACCCTTCAAGCCACTGTAGCTACGGGATAAACTTCCAAGCAATAGGTGCTGGGAGATGAGGCTGAGGAGGCAGGCAGGGGCCAGGTCAAGGGTGGACTTGTGCATCAAGCTAACGGGACTGGGCTTCAATTTCAGCATTTCAGAAAGGGAGCCTTGAGACCTACCATGAGCACTAGGCTCACTCTTGACGATCCTGGCCCAGCCTCCCTGATTTGGCTGCCCTCCTGTCAGCTGAATCACAATTCTGATTCTACTTTTGTAAACAATAACAAGCGTGAGTTGACCGATACAAAGGATGCTGTTACCAATTCCAAATCTACCATGGATGGCAATGAGTCAGGCTAGAGTAGAAGGGGCAGGACTGAGCTGGACAAGACCCATGGAACATGATGGATGATGGGGAGGTATGGACCCAGACAAACAGTGGGGCAGATAGTGTACAAATGCATTGTGTGGAGCGGGGAGAGGCGGTGAACAGCTGGGCCTCGGCATTGAGAGGAAGCACATGGTCTGGCAGTGGGGTATAGGGACCTAAGTTGGGTACAAGAGAAAAGCAGAGGGGGAAGTCTGGGCCAGTGAAGGCCCTGGGAGCAGCTTCACTGGAGTCTGGTGAGGAAGAACCAAGCCACTCAACTGCAGAATGTGCATGTAACCGCTAAGCTGGGGACGCGTGAGGATGGAGCTTTGCTGTTTTAGGCATCATCGTGGTGTGGGCACCCGTGAGCTGGCTTGATTGTGCTGCTCCCTGTGAGTGTGGCCGGGCTCTGGGGGAGCTCGCCTGCAGCCCAGACTCCTTCTGGGCAGCGTCAGTTTCTCTCAAACATCAGTAGCAACTGGGAGGGTAATTCTGCTGTGCTTGGGCTGTCCTCTCTGCTGTAACTGTATTGCAACGTCACGTGAAAGATTCCTGATATAATTTAGTCATTTCCTAGATTATCTGGAAAGTTTGTCTGGAGGTTTGGGGGATATAGTAAATCCTGGGAGTGTTCTAATGATGTCTGATAAATCTTTGATGTAAAGATCTAAAATCTTGCAATTTATTATAAGCATCTTTGAAATATATGAGTTATTGTTAATTAGCTTTATATAAGGCTTATACAAGATTTATAAACGTACCCTGTTATACAGAATGTACTTCAGTATGCTTGGTCATATCCACACAGACAGAGGTTTTCCAAAACATGGAAATTACCTCACTATATAGACTTGGACATCATAAAGACAGTTAATAAAATGAAATTCTAACTGAGTTATCCTTTTTATTGCTAAGTTTTCCTTAAGGAAAAGAACTTTCAGAAGGTAAGCAAGAAAAACACCTTGGTTCCAGGAGATTAGAACATATTCAGCAAAATGAACACATTGATATAAATGATATACAAATGGTCCTTTCTGGCTTTCCTGTGACTCCTGTTATTAGAGATCTGTTTGGCAGGTGTTTCCACAATTAATTGATTCTGGAAAGTTTGGCAAGCCTTACTCCTCTCTACCTCAAGAATTGGATGACTGCCCAGTGTGTAAATACCAATGTGACAATATCCTTTAAGTGTTTTAAATGCTTTGGGAGAAGTATCTATCAAATAAAAGATAATAGTTATGTAACTTATAGTACTTGATTACAAATATTTATATATAAAGTATTGATGCCTATTCTAAGAACTATTTTGCCAAATTCACAAAGTATGTCAATATGTGAATGCCACGATCTGAGTGTATGTGCTGGCTGTCTTCCACTTGCCCCTCAAGATCCACTCTCCGTGGTTTTCCATCCAGCCCTGGACCCAGGAGGCCTGACCTATGTGGACTGCTTCAAGAGTCTCCTTTGGCTTCTGCCTTCAGGTTGGGTCCAGCTGATGGGAGTAGGGGTTATCAGCAGAAGACTGATAGGTGGGAGGAGAATGGAGGCAGTTATTTATTCTCACAGCTTCCTTCCTGCTGGGTTCCCAACAGGTGTGCTCTGAACCTAGCCAGAGGACCACAGCTCCTGCCGGGTGGGCCCTCCATAGAGCTGCCTCCCCAGGCTCACATGAGCATTAGTCTTCGTGCTTGGTGATCATAACTGCCCCTTGAGGTTGCAAACCCCAGGGAACTGCACCATCGCTTGTTACCTTCCCTAAACCATGCCAACACATTTTAAGTAGTCCTTTTTATTAAATTCTCCTCAAATTATCCAATTTGAGTTTTCCATTTGATTTTTGCCAAGACTTTGAATGATACAGTGTATTTACTCTTTTCCTTTGTATGAACTAACATGGCAAAAAGTACTAACACACAGTCTCTGATTGTGAAGAACTGAAGAAATTCTGCACTATCAAGCTGCTCTATTAATATACCTCGTCTTCCTTTTCCTTGAATAGAAACCAACGCTCCAATTTCCAGTCAGCTCTGAATCTCTCTTGAGGTCAGCTCACCCACAGCCTGTCAGGATTGGAGGGGCGATTCAGACATTGTTACTGTTTGGGTTGGACATTTTATACCCCACGTGCAGCCACCATCCTCTAGAATATGTGAACTAGAAAGAGGACAAATTTTCTTATTATTATCATTGAAAAATTACTAAGTAATGTTTTTCATTTGTGTCCTTGTACCTTCCCCTCATAGGCAGCTGGTCCTCTCACCATATCCTTTTATTACATATACACATTCTATCGAATTAAAAAGATCGACTCTAGAAGCTGGAGACATAAAAGTTCAAAAAACTCTCATAGTTTAAAAAATATATAAATGCTGTGAACTGAATTGTATACCCTACAAATTCATATGTTGAAGCCCTAATCCAACAATGTGACTATATTTGGAGATATGACTTTTAGGAGGTAATTAAGGTTAAATGAGATCATAAAGGCGGGGCCCTAATCCAATAGTATTAGTGGCCTTATAGGAAGAGGAAGAGATCGCTCTCTCTCACTCACTCTCTCCCTTCCTCTCTCCCTGTCCCCCCCGCTGTCCCCACCATGAGAGGACACAGCAAGAAGGTAGTTGTCTACAAGCCAGGAAAAGTGTTCTCATCAGGAACTTAATCAGCTGGCACCTTGATCTTGGCCTTCCCAGCCTCTGGAACTAAAGAGAAATAAATGTCTGTTGTTTATGCCACCCAGTCTATATTTTCTTATAGCAGCCTGAGCTGATTAAGACCAGTGTATGTTTTATTTATGTGTACTGAAAATACAGAAAAAAATCCTATAATAGCAGTAACACTGAGGAAACCACTGTTAATCTACTTGGCATATTTGCTTCCACTCCAACCTCCCTTTTTTTTTTTTAAAGAAATCTCATATTGGTTTACTTTTTTGTTAAATTGATTGATGCTTACATAGAAAACTTTAGAGAGTACATCAAAATGCAAAACTGAAAATAAAAATGGCACACCACATCCCACTGCCCAGAAGTAATCGTAGTTATTACTAGGTGAACATCATTTCACACAACTTTCTTATTATCTGTGTGATTGGAGAAATAGCTAGAGAGGAAGAAATACTTTGTAAAAATGGGACTATGTTATAATCGATGTTTCTTCATTTGCTGTTTGCCCTTAGGACCATTTTCAGAGGCTTTAAATGGCTGCTTTTTAATACTTTTCACCAATTTCACTGGGGGTGGGGTCAGCAGTCCTCCTCGCACTGTCATGCCAGAAGTCAATCTGTCAGGGGTAGTTTTGGGCAGTTTTTGAAGTTTCTTTTGACCGCAGGAAGGTTCTTTTTAGCTGTCTCTTTCCCTGGTTCTCTCTGATGAACTAGCTGGCCTATGGGTTAGCTTATTCTGATTAGTTGAGAGGAGCTACAAGCATCCTCTTATTTGCTTTACGCCAAAATCTCCATTGTTTTTGAGAGCACCCTTAAGCTTGAACTTCCCCACGGTCTGCTTCAAATAAAGTCAGCTCCTTTCTGCAGAGCTTCAGAACTCTCTCCACCTGGGTGAAATCTCTGAACCACTACTCTGGGTGCTGGATGGGGGTCTTCTTGGCTTGACTCTCCTGGCATGGAACCTCTGCCCTATGAGCGAGCTGGAGCAAGGACCTTGGGGCCCTAGTAGTCTCTATCTGCCAAGCCTGGGGTGGAGCCTCTGCCTAGGGGCTGGGTAGAGGAAGGGAACCCCCGGCCTTTGGCCACACTCACCAGAAATTTGGCCTTTTCAGCTCGGAGTTGGAGTGAATGAGAAATGCTGGCGTCCTGCCCTGCCAGCGAGATACCATGTCCCCTGACAGGAATCCGAGGGGAGCACGATCCCCGTTGTGGCTACACCTGCCTGGAGTGGAGCCTCCATCAGGCTGAACCGGAATTGGAGAGACCAGGAGGAGGTGGTGACTCAAGTGCTGCACTTACTGTTCTTACTAAGTTTTAGTAGATTTTATGAATAAACATTTCTTCATTTTCTGTGTGCCCTTAAGACAACTACCAGACACTTTAAATGGCTAATTTTTTTCTTTGTAGTTTTCACCAGTTATGTTTGTTCTGCTGGGGAGCAGGTCCAAGGAGCTCCTCACACTGCCATCCCAGAAGTGAGACCCTAACATATTTTCTAATTTCTCTTGAGACTTCTTCTTTGACCTATGTGTTGTTTAGAAGTTTGTTTTTTAATTTCCAAATATTTGAGGATTTCCCAGCTATCTTTCTAGTATTGATTTCTATTGAATTGTCCATGCAACCTTGAAAAGAATGTGTATTCTGCTGTTGTTTGACAGAGTATTCTATACATGTCAATTAGATCAAATTGATGGGTAGTATTGTTCAAACTATATCCTTTTTTTTCTTTTAAATACGAAGTTTTTGATTAGCCTTTTCCCTGAAACCTCATGGAAATGTATATGAAGTGCTGATTTCCTGGTTTCACAAATTCTCTTAAGATAATTTTACGATTGCTATATTAACCAAGAGAGGCAAGTATAAATCTGAGTCCACAAACTCAGATGTGTGAGAAATAACATTTATTCATTGTCCTTCAAGTTATTCAAATCCTAGTCCAAGTCTCCTTTTTGTTCAGCTGGCAAGAAATCCATTCTGTTATTATGATGCTTCCCTTCTCCAGAGTTGTCAGAAGGCCAAAGTCTTACCAGATTAATGGGAGTGTGGGTGCAGGGGGTCCCTTAGTCATCTCTCAGAATCTCTCTATGTCCATTTCCATAGCTTCCTGTATTCTGATTGCTCTGTTGCTTCTGTGCCCCATGTGTGGGGTATGAGAATCATGGGCAAGGCTGGGAGGCCCCATACCGGGATGATTCTCACTTGATGCTCCAATTTTGGAGATTTTATCATGTGTCTAGGACATGATTATAAAGTGGGAAAGCTTCCCCTCTGATCACCATAGACCTCAGATTTCTCTCCAGCCTCACCAAAATATCTCCTTTCTTCTAGATCTCAAAGGAACCTCTTTTCCCCCCTCTCTCTCAAGGACACCTGGAATAAACTCTTTAAGGTGTTTATAAAAGGCCTCTGAGTTCAAAGAACTTCTTCCTTATACTTTGCAAAAAATACATGTGGCAAGAAACGGCTAAAGATCAAGCTCTATTCTCGAAAAGGCAGGAAGAAGATAACATATCTATACAAATTAATATGTCAGTGAATTATCACTCCCTCAAATTATAATTGAAATAACGAGGTCACAGAGTGTAGCTCAGCCTGACCAATGGCTCCTTTGATCTAAGCCAATAGTTCTCAAAGCGTGACCCCCGGACCAACAGCATTAGCATCACTTGGGAACTTGAAATGCAAATTCTTGGGCCCCATCCCACATGCACTGAATCAGAAGCTCTGGAGATGGGCGCAGCAATCTGTGTTTTAAAAAGCCTTCTGAGGGGCCAGCCCTATGGCGTAGCAGTTAAGTGCGCGCACTCCGCTGCCGGTGGACCGGGTTCAGATCCCAGGCGTGCATCAATGCACCATTGTCAGGCCATGCTGTGGCGGCATCCCATATAAAGTGGAGGAAGATGGGCACAGATGTTAGCCCAGGGCCAGTCTTCCTCAGCAAAAAGGGGAGGATTGGTGTGGATGTTAGCTCAGGGCTGATCTTCCTCAGGAAAAAAAAAAAAAGCCTTCTGAATGATTCTGATGCCTGCTAATAACCTATATCCTTAATGATTTTCTTCCTGCTTGATCTATTAGTTATTGACAGGGGAAGTCTCCAACTGTACTAATGGATTTGTTTATTTTTCCTTCATTTCTATCAGTTTTTACCTCACATATTTTGATGCCCTGTTGTTAGGTGCATACATGTTTAGGATTGTATGTGTTTTTGGAGAATGATCCCTCTACCACTCTGTAGTGTCTCTGTTTATCCCTGATAATTTTCCTTGTTCTGAAGTCTACTTTGCCTAAAGTGAATATAGCTACTTCAGCTTTTTCTTGATTAGCATTATAATTGTATACCTTTCTTTATCCCTTTGGTTTTAATCTATCGGATTCTTTATATTTAAAGTGGTTTTCTTGTAGACAACATAGAGTTGGGCCTTATGCTTTTTTTTTTAAATCCATGCTGAGAATCTCTGTCTTTTAATTGATATAATTAGACCCATTCACATTTAATATGATTATTTATATATTTGGGTCAATATCAACTATGATTGCAACTATTTTTCATTTGTGGTCAAAGCCTTCTTTTCCTACCTTCTCTGGTTTTAGTTGAGCATTTTGCATTAGTAAACAATTATACTTCAAAAAAAATTTCAGTGGTTTCCCTAGAATCTGCAATATATTATAATATTTGTGGAGTTTTAAAACCACCACTATAGAGTATAGACATATAAGGAGCACAATATTGCAAAATGTTACCATTTGAAGAATTTAAATGAAGAGTACATGAGTGTTTGTTGTTCAGCTCTTTCCATTTTTATGTATGTTTGAAATTTTTCAAAATAAAAACATGTGGGAAAATGTCACAGTTGTCTGAAGCCAGCTAGCCTGGTTTTTTCCTTCTTGTAGCCAATTTGCTTTTCACCTGAATGCTTGAAGAATTCTTTCTTTATCCTTAAAGTTGAATAACTTAACTTGGATATTTCTAGTTGTATACAGTGTCTCAATAAATTTTCCTGGAATGCAATGTGCACCTCCATCTAGAGGCTCAATTTTTTTTTTCTAGGTCATCACCTTTATTACATCTTCTGGATTCTTCTGGTCTATTTTTTGGGCACCTTGCGTTTAGGACACCAATCATCCTCATGTTGGATCATTTCTATCTTTTGTTTCTGAGGGCTTCACTGTATTTGCTTCAATTTCTTTCTCTTTTTTTTCAACTGCATGCACTATAGTCATCTTAAGCTTTTTTTTTAACTTGATTTTCAGTAGTGTCTTTTCTAGTCCTTGCTATTTGTACTTCAATGTATTTGTTCTGTAATGGTGTTGTTTGGACCCTCAATATATATTTTTAGGTCTGATGCTCTCCTTTTATCTCTTTCTTTTGTTTCTGTTTATTCTCTTTTCTGTGAAGTCTGATTTTTAGTTACTTAATGTATATATAATTCATATGGATATAAAATTTCTTGCCATTTGTGTAATTATGTATTCCCATAAGTCACTTTCCTTATTAATCTCTGCATGGTTTCTTCCTTTCTTGCCTCCCTTTCTCTTTTTTTCCTTTCATTTTATTTCATTTGCTAAATGCCCTGAACCAATGTTCTGCTCTTCACAATTTCAGGGAATAGTCCATCCCTTTAGGGAATACTCTCAACCTTTGGGTTGTTTCCCAATAGAAAACTAGACTCAGTTAGAGAGAGAGCCATGGCCAAGAAGAAGGAAAAAAGAAAGGCTATCCCTTCATTGGTAATCTTTAGATTTCCTTCAGTTCTCATATATAGGGGCTCTCCAATATAATTTCAGGTATGGCAGTGTAGTGAGGAGCCAGACCATGCTCTACCTCTCCTCTCTGCTCCAGAATCTCATTTCCCTCCTCAACATAAGTTTTTAAAGTTTGTTACCTTATATTATCTCCCTGTCCTTGTTGGCAATTATTAGTGACTTTTTTTTGGAGAAGGTTTTTTTTTTTTAAAGCTTATTTTTGGTGCATTTTGTTAAGTAGGGGAAGGAAAATCTGTGGAGCAGTCTTAATTCTCCTTTTTAACTTAAAAGTCTACTATCCTCTACCTAGTCATATTTATATTATAAAAGCAGGCTACAGGAAGGGAGAAATATGTTTCATAAGGAAAAAGAACCTAATGCTTTGAGCTGGAAGCGATCTCAGAAGTCATCCACTTCTCAAGTTCACAGAGCCAATTAATGACTGAGTGGGACTACGAAAAGGTCTCCTGATGTTTTTTTCCATCTCCCTCTCTCTCACTAATAGGTGGAGGTTCAGACATCAGAGAAAGAGAGAGAGAGAAAGAGAGAGAGAGGGTAGTTTTCATGCTGGGGACCTTCCCTTCCTGCCTCTAATAATACTGCATACCTCTGGGCCTTTGTTAAGGGCAGCCTGGTGGCACAGAAATTGAGGATCTGACTGTAACACTAAAAAATTATACACCGGAGAAAGACTCATTGAAGTGAAGAAAGCACACTAGGGGAGAGTAAAAGCTTTTTTCTTTTTCCTCTCCTCACCGGTTAAAAGAAAAACCCACCAGAGCTACAACTCATTTTAGGTATGAGACTTTGTAAAAGTAAGAAGTCTGATTTTCTGGGATGGTTCATCTCAGCTACTATGACCACTAATAAGAATTGAGAAATGATCCCTGTGAGAAATGTATTACAAGTAAATGCCTTGGGTTATAATTTTGTCTGTTGGAAAATGGCTTTAAAACCAAGCCAAAGGAGTGTAGTTTTAGTAGGAAATGTAAAAACATAATCTGCCTTGGATGTTATAAATCCCCAAAGAGTCAGACCTATCCTGCGTGATCAGTGAGGCATCTCAGAAGGTGCCCCATCTCTTAGCATGGGCCTTCCCTCTTCTGAAAGGAAGACCCATCAGCACCAGACAGCTATGAAGCTGGCCCCAAGCTTATTGGACCAATTGGTCACCAGTCATTGGACAAAACCAGAGAAATAAATATTTCCCAAGCTTCCCAGAAATGCAGAGTCCTGTTGCTTAAAGAGATCCTTGATCATTATTCTACAACGAGGCCTTTAGTTAATTCTGACTTGGGTACATCCAGAAGTTAAATTTGACACCTAGCTGCAAGAAAAAGACAAAGAGAAGTACTAAAATTATGAATAAAGTCTTTTCTGTCAAAGTCTGTTGGGTACCAAAAACTTACAATTCATAAATAATCTAGCTCTCCAGGTGGTAATGTAAGTGTCATGAGGGAATTCAACAATGATGGAAGTCTTTAGGTTCAGAAACACCCTGGGAGCGAATGACCTCTTGCTCCTGAGAGGCAGCAGAGCATCATGGTAAAGAGGATAGGCTCTGAGGTCAGGGACCCGCTTTGCCATTTATTGACTTGGGCAAATTACTTACTTATAAGCATCAGTTTCCTCATCTGTAAAGTGCAGATCATGATTGTAAGTATTCATGTGTTTATTACAAAGATTAAACAAGATAATATATGTAAAATACCTGGATTAGAGTAGGTACCCAATAAATGTTAACTGGTGTTATTGTTATTATTTTTCCCTGAAGACTAGAGTTCCCATTACTTTTACTCTTGCTCATATTTCTGTAAAGAACAGTTCAACAATTTCTCACATCCTGCTCTTTTCACTTTTTCCCTTTTGTGTATATGTGGTTAGAACCCTGAAGAAGACAAGTTTTTATTTCATTTTTACCTGCCTCCCACACATCTCTCTATCCCTACTGTCTCATAAAAGCAGCTAGATTTTCTTTTGAGAAACCACCTCTGTCCCTACTCTCAGACCTCATGTTTTGGGTAGGGCTTACCTGGCCCCCAGCTCCAGGATGTTTAGCCAATCAGATCATTCCATCCCTCTAAATAGATGGATTGGCTCAGGAGTGGGCAGATGACCCAAGTCAGGGCAATGAGATGCAATCCTGGGGCGTTTGCTAGATCTCTTGGGAAAGGGAGAACTGCTAACCTATAATGGTATAAGTCTGGACTGGAGGTCACCACAGGGAAAGTCGGCCTGAGAACGGAACTGTGGACAGCAATGGCAAAATGGAGTAACATATGTCAGGCTTCTAAAATAGAGCTGGGAGGCAATTAAGGAAGTGAGCTTATGCATGTACACCACGTCTCTGCCCAGATGGAATGGGATGTTTTGAACTGTGCCTCACTGTTGTTGTCTTGACCTTTCTTTAAGAAAAGAAAAAATGCTTATTCCTATAGAAAAATGTTTACTCCCCTAGATAAGAAATTTTTGGCATTAAAGATGGCCCTAGCAACCAATCATGCGTAGCCAAGGAATAATAGTTGTTGCTAGCATCCATCCCACGTCTTGCAAAACAACCTGTGTGATTTATCTCATTTTATCTTTTTAGATCTTGACTTTCTTTGTCTTCTCTGGAGCACATTTTGGGTTTCTGCCTAAATCTGTGTCTCCCGAATTGTGGTTCTAACTGCACAAATAAATATCTGTTGTTTAAATTACAGTGATTTTTCCTCAGCCGACAGAAGCAACACAGAAGAGTGCAGAACTGAGAGAGATGGCTTCCTAATAGTATGTTTGAGTACTTGGATCCAGTTGTAACTGAAGACATACACACACACACACACACACACACACACACACACATTACAGTTTTATAAGCCAAATAAAGTCTTTTTTTCTTACTTAAGTCATTTTGGAATGAGTTTCTGTCATTGCAGTTGAAGGAGTCCTGACAAATAAACCAGTCCTAGAAAGAAATATGAAGTGGGCAGTGTGATCCAATAGCTTATTTCTATATTTTTTCCACATTTTCCCCTCCCCTCTTGTATTCAGTGCCTTTATGCTCTCTTCTTCCTATTTATTTTCTCACGGGAAATAATCTGATACTATTTGTCCTTGACGCTGCATGGTGAATTTCTGTTACTAGAGTATTTCTTTTCCTAGAGTATTGACATTTCAAGCCTTACATCTAGTCCTACAATGAAAGGCTTTGCTCTTGTTAAAGGAATTTAGCTCTAAATAAGTAGGTGTGTCAAGATGGAAAAAGACATAAAAAATGTACCAACAAAATAACAATGTGTAGATCTTGTTTGGATTCTAATTCAAACAACAGTTTTTAAATAAACACCTTCTGATACGATCAGGGTAAATTGAACATTGAGTGGATATTTGTTATTCAGGAATAATTGTTAAAATATTTACATGTGATAATACTAATATGGTAATTTTTAAAGAGTTTCTATTGTTAGGAAATATTTTTGGATGAAAAGATACAGTGTTTGAGATTTGCTTCAAAATATTCCAGTAGGCAAGGGATGGGAGGAGAGAGAAAGATTGGTGATAAATTAATAATGGTTGAAGCCGGGTGATGGATTGAGCGTAGGGTTCATTATACTATTCTTTCTAACTTTATATGTTTGAAATCTTCCATAATAAAAGAGTTTTAAAAGTAATAAGTAGAATTGGCCAAGGCTGCTATTCGCGTGCCCAGAATCTATGCTGTTGTTCTCCCTTTATTGTTGAGGAGGCAATGTAACTGTCCAGATTCAATTATTTTTTATTGATTTTTTTTCCAGTCTCTCTTGCAGATGTGAGCAACTAGTGAAAAGCAGATAGAAGCCATTGGATGTGGCTTCCAGAAAAATTCTTTAAAGATGCTGGCTCAACTGGTAAGCGAGCCTGTGACTCTTGCCTCTTTTCTGCTGCCTGGAACAAAGACCTGAGGACAGGAGCTGGCAGTCCTCTTGAACTGCCGGCAACCGCAAGGCCAGAATGCATAATATGAACCGTGGCACCAAAAGATGGAAGGAGCCTGGATACTTGATGACTGTGGAGCTGCCGCACCAGGCCTGAGACGCTTTCCCCTTTTTTTCACCAGGGAGAATTAAATTCTTTTCTCATTTTAAATTTGCATTTGCCCTTACAGAGGCTGTAAATTCCACGAAGACAGGGTCCCTCTCTTTTAGCTCACAAACTTGGCTGCTTTTCGGAATTATCTGGGGTGTTTTAAAAATATTAAGGCTTGGACCTGACTTCCAGAGTGTCTGATTTCATTGACTTGGGGTACGGCCTAGGTAGGCACTGGAATTTGTAAAAGCTGCCCCTGTTGATTCTAACGTGCAGCCAATTTGGGGACCCACTGTTTTAGCTCGCCATTTGATCCCCGGAGGGCTTGGCCTTCTGCTGGACGGCGGTCAGGATTGGGTAACTGAGATCGCTTGTGACCGCCTGGAGTAGGAGGGGCACCGACCCTGGTAGCTTTGGGCACCAAAGCCTACCCAGCCCCGCCT
The DNA here is from genome assembly GCF_057802395.1 of Ceratotherium simum simum. Classification (NCBI taxonomy): domain Eukaryota; kingdom Metazoa; phylum Chordata; class Mammalia; order Perissodactyla; family Rhinocerotidae; genus Ceratotherium; species Ceratotherium simum. The sequence continues at coordinate 39,281,587 of NC_141913.1, forward strand.
TTTCCCTGCCCCGGCCCCGCCCCCGCCCAGCTGTGGCCTTGGATGACGCGACAGCGCGTGCGCTCGCTGAGCCCGCGTTCCGGGAGCGCCGATGTGCGCCTGCGCGGCGCCGGATCTCGGCGGGCAGTTTCAAGTTCGGTCTTGGAGTTGCGTCTCGTGATCACGGGCTTCCGGCCGAGACTGGAGTCTTCGCAGCTCGCGACCCGCCAGCTAGTGGACCCTTTGCACCAAATCGGCACGAGGTTGGAGTCTGGTGTTGGGGATCCTGCCCTCGGAAGCAGGCGGAAGGCATTGCTTGGGCCGGGTAGGGGGTGCAGGGTCGCGCGGGCGGGGCGGAGGAGCAGGGCTTGACAGTCCTACCGTGGGTTGGCTGGAGTGGGTGCTTTAGACCTCAGCTACCCTGGGAGTGCATAGTAAATGACTCCTTTCCTTCTCCTCCCTCCGCCTCCTCACCGACTGCAAACGGTAAAGTTCTAATCCCCCCCTCCCCGCCCCGAAGCATAGCAGAAAATGCTTATCTGGCCCCTTTTATTTGATCTTACTGTATTTTTCCTTAAAATTCTTGTGTATTTTGCGTTTTTAAAGAAAATACCAATGTTATCTTTATATATAAATAGTGCATTTGATCTACTAATCCTTAAGGAAGTGACGCAGGTTTGTTCCCTGTACCTTGGTTTGGGATGCATTGATCATAGAAGATTCTAAGACAAGTCAGTACTGGACGTTGGTTAGAAACCGAATTTTGTAGAATTTAAAGAAATCACTCTTGAATTTAAAGAAACTACTTTCAAGGAGATATGATTTATTGGATATTTACTATTGGATTTTGAAATTGAACAGAAATTTATCTGGCTTTTTTTAATAAACATGTTTATATTTTTTTTCTTCAGAGCCTTAAAGGATGGCCTCCTCAGATCTGGACCAATTATGCTGTCATATTAATGAAAAGATTGGCAATATTAAAAAAACTCTGTCACTGAGAAACTGTGGTAAGTAAAAACAGATTCCACTGACTTTGTACATACAAAATGTATTTTGATTATTGTTCCACTTTGAATGATATCTTATGCCTCGTTAAGTGAATGTATCTTAGAAAGGTAATTTTAAATTTTGAATAGTGACTTTAAAAGCTTGCCAGCATCAATATTTTGAATATTGCAGAGGATACTAAAATGTAAGTTACATTGAACGATGAATTGAGTATTAATTAAATTTATTTACTTATGGTTTTCTGAGAAACACAAAGCATATTAGTAAGATTTGAAGGTTATGTGGTATTTGTGGTTCCAGAGCTAAATGGAGATACTAAAAGGCAAGGAATAAAAACAGAAATGGAAAAGACCCAGGGAGCTAGAAGTAGCTCATAACCCATCTTACAGCCTGCTTGGGAGGAAGTTTATCACTATATATTGCTGGGAAACAACTAATTGAAAATGAAATCAGTTTTTTAAACATTCAGAAACTTAGAGGTTGTAAACCAGCTTCCAAAATATTTTGAAGCACTGAGAGAATGATGCAATGGATGTGCAAAGAAATAGGTGATCCTTGTCAAGTCTGGAAAAATGTTAATAAAAATGATGTGCTGCTCCCCAGCCCTATCTAGGAGAGTTAAAGATTTATTGATAGGCAGAATTACATCTGCTGGGAAGATCGTGTTGAAATTTTACTGTAGTTTGTATTATGAATTGATAATTAAAAAAAAAATTTCAAATATGAAATTATAATGTTGGAATGCCCTTTTGAATTATACATGTCCTCCTAGGGACTTTGATATTCTCCATCCCTTGTTGAGAACCTCTAATAAAGGAGCCTCATCTGTTTTACAGTTTATGGCTCACATACTCTGTAGAAAGTTAAAGCCGAAGGGACTGTGGGTTCATCTTCTCCAGCCTCTCATTTCACGCTGGAGGAAACTGAGACTCTCAGAAGTCAAGAGGCTTGCCCAGGTCCCCCAGCTCGTGAGTAGTGTTGAGACTAGTTTCTGTGTCCTGATTCCCAGTCTAGTCTCTTTCTATTTCTATGCTGCTTTTATTGAAAAATCTAAAAGTGACATCTAGATTTCTAATAATATGACATTGTGGTTTATAATAAATATATATATTGGTCTCTGCCTCCCAGTTCCTGACATAGAGGTCCTGAAACTCTTGTAGTTTCCTAAGTGATAAGAGTACTGGGAGCATCTTTTGTTCTAATATTTGATCTTTGACCCTGGTTCATGACACAAGGCTCCTGAAACCCTTGTAATTTCCTGGGTAATAGGAGTGTTTTTTATTCTAATGTGGCAACTCTGGGTGGGCATCTGGATGAGGACTGGTCACCAGAAAGACCAAGCCGTGATTAGAAGCTTGGAGTTTTCTGCCCCACCCCCTAATCTCATGTTCAGGGAGAAGGTCTAAAAATGGAGTTAATGGTAGATCATGCCTACCGGATGAAGCCTCCATAAAATCTCAAAAGTATGAGGTTTGGAGAGCTTCCAGATTGGTGAACATGTGGAGGTGCTAGGAGAGTGGTGCCCTCAGAGAGGGCCTGGGAGCTCCGTGCCCCTGCCCTGTGCATCTCTTCCAGCTGGATGTTCATCTGTATCCTTTATCATATTCTTTTATAATAAATCAGTAAACATAAGTAAACTGTTTTCTTGAGTTCTATGAGCTGCTCTAGCAAATTAATTGAACCTGAGAAGGGGATCATGGGAACCTCTGATTTATAGCCAGTTGGTCAGAAGCACAGGTAACAACCTGGACTCAGGATTGGCATCTGAAATGGGAAGGGGACAGTCTTGTAGGACTGAGTCCTTAACCTGTTGGATCTGATGCTTTCTCTGGGTAGATAGTGTCAGAATTGAGTTGAATTGTAGGACACCCAGCTGGAGTCACAGAGAATTGCTTGTTGAGAGGAACCTCCTCCCCATTTGGTGACCAAAAATGTCAGAAGTGAGGTATTCTTTGTGAAGGTAAAGGACACACACAGGGAAGACATAGTGGGAAGAACTGGGTTTTTCCCTACACAGGATATGGAAAACAGAGTTTTTCCTTTACAAATAATTATCCTTGTTTTGATTCTCTTTCTGAGGGCATGATTACTGTTGGATAAAAATATAATTTGGAGATCTTTACAACTATCAAACCTTGAGTTTAAATGACTCCACCAAAGCATGAGGCCTGGCCGATGCCAACGTATTAGATTAGTACATACTGGGTAACCATCATTTGTATGTGGGGAGAGTAATTTGTTTGGTTCCCTACCTATTTAATAAAGCCCTGTAATTTGTTTGCCACTTTGCTGTAATTTACTAGGTCACTGTATAAAAAATAGTGAGTTTGCTCAATTGATTATATTACTACAGATCAGTAAACAAGGCCCTAAAATTTAGATGACTAAAGGTTATTTGAGATACCAGTGTACAGGGAGGAGATACTGTATCCAGTTACAGGCATACCTCATTTTATTGCATGTTGCTTTATTGCACTTCCCAGATGTTGTGTTTTGGTTTTTTTGTGTGTGTGTGTGAGGAAGATCAGCCCTGAGCTAATATCCATGCCAATCCTCCTCTTTTTGCTGAGGAAGACTGGCCCTGAGCTAACATCCGTGCTGATCTTCCGCCACTTTATGTGGGATGCCGCCACAGCATGGCCTGACAAGCGGTGCCTTGGTGCGCGCCCGGGATCCGAACCTGGGCCGCCAGCAGCAGAGCGCACGCTCTTAACCGCTATGCCACGGGGCCAGCCCCGATATTGTGTTTTTTACAAGACCATCCACCAGCAAAAAGATTACGACTCACTGAAGGCTCAGATAATGGTTAGCATTTTTTAGCAATAAAGTATTTTTAATATATGTACATTTTTTTAGACATAATGCTACTGCACACTTACTAGACTACAGTATAGTGTAAACATAACTTTTATATGCACTGGGAAACCAAAAAATTCACATGACCTGCTTTATTGGGGGGATCTGGAACTGAGCTCGCAATATCTCTGAGGTATGCCTATAATTATCTAACCACTTGAAATTAATCTCAGTAGACACATCAGTGCTCTCATTTACTTGTTAATTTTTTTTAGTGGTTTTAAGCCTGGTGTCAAATACAATGAGCATTGCCCTATTAGATAGAATAATAGACTGCTTCTTGTTATGATGCTGAATAGTAGTTAGACTTTCTGATGCTTTGCTAGGTTCCAGACAACAGTGCTAAGCCAATCTTAGGTACTTTTTCACTTACCTTCACAGTCACCTTCTGAGGTAGGTACTGGTTTCTCTGACTTCTGCTGCCTCCATTATCTACAGATAAGGTCAAATTGTGCTTGTACTTATGTGTATTTCATTGTTTGACTGCTAAAAGTGAAGATGGAAAGATTTGATTATGAGGATAGTTTTTATTTTGTGCTTTTGATCTGCCCTTAGAAAATTCTTTTTTACTACTACTTTTATTTCTAGGGCGGAGCATACTCTGGTTTTCCCATCCTCAAATCTATGAAGCTAGAGAGAGGTGCTAGAAGGTGGGGTTGGGGGTATGAGAGCATCCTACTTTATAAACGTCTGGTTGTGTTTCTGCCAGGCACCCGGGGTTTATCACCAGCCTGTGACTTTTTATGTTACTTTCTCTGCTTGGGGATTCTGAATAGTGTGGATAGCATATATATGAATCCCAAACCTCTATTACTAATTTTGAAAGGGAGCTCTCCCCTACCTCCCACACACACTGTGGAGGGCCAGTTCAAAACATAATCTTATCTCCCTGGCCGGTGATTGGAGTTTTTCAAGTTTGCACTTTCACTGAAGATAACATCCCATGAAGAAGGTATGGCCTCATTTGGGATTCTCACTTCCAACACCCTTTGCTTTGAAGTCCCAAAGCCTTGCGTCTTATGCCCATTAAAACCAAATGTATGAGGCTGCTGAGACAGACCACCTCCTCTCCCCAGCATTCCTCCGCACCCCCACATGAGGGCTGCTGCAGCATCAGCTCACGCATACTACCTGGTCTGTGCTTCTCTCTTCACGTTGGAGCCCTTGGGGATTTACTGTTCTCTTGAAAGCTCAGCTGTGTGTGTAGAACAGTGTTTATTTTATCGAGCATTTCTAGGTGTTTTATTATAGTGGAGGAATTTGCCAAAAATAAAAGACTCAGGGGATACTTTGTACTTACCTCTTCCTTCCCTTTCTAAGAAGGGAACTTACTTAGAAATGAGTTCTAAGAACTACTTAGAAATGAAGTCTTAAGATTATCCATGGAGACAGGTCCTAGGGGCTGAATCAGCAGTCCTTTCTCCACCCCCTAGTGTCTCTAAGGTAAAGCTATCTGTTCCAAGAGTTCAGTTGGGTACTTGTATGGTATTACTTTTCTATATACTTTGTTCCCATTTTATCTTTGTTTACTAATAGGCCAAGAACCTACCTTGAAGACTGTATTAAATAAAATAGGAGATGAGATCATTGTAGTAAATGAACTTCTAAATAAATTGGAATTGGAAATTCAGTATCAAGAACAGACCAACAATTCACTCAAGGTAATGTTTTTCTTGTGAAGAAACGAAATAAAAAGGCAATAAATACAAACTCCCTAGTCACCAGGGAATTCTTAAGGGTTCTTTAAGTTTATAATGTTCTTAGTTTTGTGAATTATTATTAATGGTATAGGGTGCTATTTGCATTTTATTTTCCCAGTAAAAGGACTGGCACTCCAGAGGTATTTCTTTTTTCATGCTGGTAGCCAATGGAATTGAACTTTACTACAAGGGAGGATTTCCTAAATAATTCTTGGTAGGTTTAATTTAAACAGATGCTATCCTGGGAGAGTGGTGTAGAAGGGACACCTGACCTGGGATGAGGAGATGTGGATTCTCACCCTGGCTGCCCTTGGCACCCTCTGCCGCCCTGAGAAAGCCATTTTACCTCTTGGGGTCTTAGGGTCCTCATTTGGTAAATAATGGGTCATGCTGAACTATTTCTTAGATCCCTTTTATTCTGCATTTCTATATTTCTTTAAATGTAATATAAGGATTCTCAAGTAAAGAAAGACTTGAGCCTCATTCACATGCACATTGTGTTCTAAATAAGCCTTCTAGATTGACTTCAGCTAGTAAAAATGCTTGTGTACTTCCTGATGGGAAAATACTCAATCCGTGCAGTAATTACCTCATGCTGTTAAGAGCCATTGATGTGTTCAATGGGATTGAACAAGATGGCTTCTACGATCCCTTATACCCTTATAGTCCTTAAGGTCTGTAAAGATTTTTCAACTATAGGAATGGGCATGATTATGCCTATCTTACTATTAGTTGAAATGAAATTAGTATCTATGAACATCATTCAGCTCTTCAAAAGAAAGATGTCATATAAATTCAAAATAGAAACCAGTATTGATTTCAGTTCTAATCTGTCCAAGAATGTCTAGGGTTAGGTGTGGGCCTAGAGAATGTTCAACTCAGAATTGAAGGCTATTTGGAATTTTTCTTCATGTTATGATTGAGAATCAGATGACAGGAATCCAAAGGTGCAGAATACTTTCCTTATTAAATTTGCATGAGTTCATAGCCTTAAGTTCTAGTGAAAGTTAACATAAAACAAAAACAAGCAGTTATGATCAAGTGGAAATTTTCATAAAGCTGGAATGTGTGCGTGTCAGCAATGGAAGTCATTCCAAGCAGTGTCTCGTGCTTGCCATCCCAGCATGCGTTGTCACTTGGGTGCTTTATACAGGTGACGCTGGGGAACGCTTGCTAAGTCAACAAAAGCAGTTTACCGGAATGACAAGCGTAAATCTTTCATATATTTTTCAGTTGCCCCCCAAGGTTAAAGTATTTTAGAAAGACTTCAATGCCAACCTTGCATGTTGTAATATGATTATAATAATTATTCTCTGAAAAAAGTCCAGTAGAGAAAAATAATATATTGCCTTCCAAAAGCAGCTCTAGAAACCAAAGAGCTCTTTTTTCTTAATATTGCTGCATTCAGTGCTTTTCCATCCCTTCTGTGTTTTGAATACTCACAGTCATTGTGATTGTGGTTCGCAGTCTTTCATGCTCTCTCTAACTTCTTCAAACACTCACAGGCAGGATGGATGCTGATTTGTGAGCATTTTTTAAATTTCAGGAACTCTGTGAATCTCTTGAAGAAGATTACAAAGATGTGGAACATCTCAAAGAAAACATTCCTCCCCATTTGCCTCAAGTAACAGTAACCCAGAACTTGTAAGTATATTTATAGTTATTCTTCCTAACTGGATTTATAAACCTATTAAAACAGACACCTTAAATCTTTTTGCTTTTTCATGTACTGGCAGTTTTGTTAGTGACTATCCAGTTTCTTTGTCACTTAACACTAGAATTAATATCTCCCTGTCTTCACCAGTTTTCTTATCCTGCTGTCTCTGAGAAAATGTTGCCCCTCTTTCCCAAGGGTGAGTCTCCTCCAGGCTCTCTTTTTCCACTTTTTCTCATTTCTTTCTCTTAAAGCAGAATTTTTCAACCTCGGCTCTGTTGACATTTTAGGCCAGATAATTCTCTGTTGTGAGAACAGGATGTTTAGTAGCATCCTTGATCTTTACCAACTAGATATCAGTAGCACCCACCCCCCACCCCCCTGTTATGACAATGAAAACTGTCTCCAGATGGGCCAGCCCCGTGGCTTAGCGGTTAAGTGCGCGCACTCCGCTACTGGCGGCCCGGGTTCGGATCCCGGGCGTGCACCGACGCACTGCTTGTCCGGCCATGCTGAGGCCGCGTCCCACATACAGCAACTAGAAGCATGTGCAACTGTGACGTACAACTATCTACAGGGGCTTTGGGGAAAAAAAAGGAGGAGGATTGGCAATAGATGTTAGCTCAGAGCCGGTCTTCCTCAGCAAAAAGAGGAGGATTAGCATGGATGTTAGCTCAGGGCTGATCTTCCTCTCACACAAAAAATAATAATAAAAAAAGAAAAAGAAAACTGTCTCCAGACATTGCCTTATGTCCTCTAGGGGGCAAAATCTCCCCTGACCCTTGAGAACCACTGCCTTAGGGTAAGAATAAGGTTATTGAGCTTCTTATCTTAAAAACAACAAAAGAAACAAAAACCTAGCTCTGCTTTTCCCTTCAAGCTACTGTCCTGTCTCCGTTCACTGCCAATATATGTTTGTGCCTCCCTTTCTCCCAGAGCCCCTAAAACCTGGCTTTTGGCTGTTATTACTGCCACACTTATGAAACTGATCAGTTGAAGGTCACAAAGAGGTCAAAAATTGCTCCTCAGCCCAGATTCTTTGCAGATTTTATTTTGCTGTCCATCTTTTTGTTTTTGACATTCTGTTTCCTGTGCTCCCACTGTGCTTTCTTAGTTGTCATCCCACATCTGACTTGGCTGCCTCCTTTTTCTCTGCCTTCCTTTAAATTATAAGTATCCCCTCAAGCTCTATTTAACTCACACTTACCTAACATCACTGTTAATGCACTCAATGTTTAACTCCAGCCTTGACATGACATCTAGTTCTGCTGTTTTAATTGCTTGCTGCGATGATGGGTGAGCTGTTCTGTCCTCCAACTCTGCGTGTCTAAGACTGAACTCACTGGATCCTAGTTACTCACCCATCCGTGCCTGCTGCTCCTGTCCTCCCATCGCCTGGACAGGATCTCAGCATCTCCCACCTGTCTCGCCCTCTCATAGCCCTCAGCCATCCACCTGCCTCTGCGGGCGGTGTCTGTCCCTGCCCTCCCTTTTGTTCTCGTTGTCTGGCTCTGAATGAGATCTTCCATCAGCTTTTGTCTTTATGATTTGGGAGCTCCTGTGTTTTCTTTCCCATATTTCCCCACTCCCATCTCTCCAGTCCTCTGTCACCAAAATTATATTTCTGAAAGGGGGCTCCAAGTATGTAAAAATATTCCATGGCTAACAATTGTTTTTAACTTTTGAAATGTATCATATATATAGAAAAGTGATTAAAGTATTATTAAGTGCAAATTAAAGAATAATAATAAGAGAAACATCAGTGTATCTACCAGTCAGATTAAGAAATAGGACATTACCAGTACCTTACAACACTTGTGTTGCAGACCCTCCTTCTATCAAAGAGAAAATCATCCTGGCGTTTATGATAATCACACTTTTACATATGTGTTTTTATAAACAATATATTATTTAAATTTGAAAAACTGAAGGGAAGGCATGAACCTTGCTGTATAGGAAGAGAGGTGTATTTCTGCTGATGGTTGAAGGTCTCCAGAAGAAGATAAGCTCAACAGAGTCCCTGGCATGGTCAGAGTACTTTGGATTTTCCCTATGAGAAGAGAAAATTAGTGGGCTAGGTCATGAATGAATGCTAGGAACTGAGGTCTTCATAGGATGTCCACCAGGGTTATAGTGTGCGCTGGCCGTTGGACATCCAGCAGGAAAATGGCCTGGGGAATAGGAGGAATTGTCTTCTAAACTCACTGTGGCCTGGCTTTCAGGGCTAGGTCAGAGCAGAACCTTTCTGTAGGTTGAAATGGTGATTTTCAGCTGATACACGGGGCAGGGTGTGAAAGAGAAATTAGGAGCTTCCTTAGCACACGGTCAAGACAAGCAAGTACAGGTAAGAATCAGCCAGGCTCCCCATGGAGTCTCATGTTAGGATTCATGTAAGGATGATGGTACCATGGCATTGGGCATCTTTATCTTGACAACCCACAACATGGCCATCTCCTCAGTCACACCGCCTCAGTCAGGGCTGGTTGCCCTTGGTGTCTGGTGCTCAGCTGTCCTCTTGGAATCTCACTTCCTGTCTTTCTTGGGATTCCCTTCGCTTGCTCCTGGGTTGGATCTACTCTTCTCTGTATCCCATTTCTTTTTTGGAGCAGTCAAGCCAGTATGGCTTGACTTGCTGCTGGCAACAGGAGTCTCTTCCTTCCCTAACAGTTATACAACCTAGAAGCTACAGCCTATTTCTAGACTCCATTTACTAGTGAGGTAAGAGCTATGTTAGGCTTCTCACTGGCTCCAAAAATTGGGCGAGACTGAGCAACGGTGACCCTGACCCATGCTCATTACTGGCAGCTAAAATAAGTCTGCAACAGGCAGGGACTGATACTAGCAACCAATGGGATAGATTAGAAAAATAGAAGTACAAGATGATTTATGTTTCCATGCCTGGAAATAGGGAAGTCAGCAAGAGAAGCTGTTTAGAGGTTAAGTTCAACTTTACATACATTGACTTTGAGGAGCCAGTGGGATAACTGACGAAGATGTTTAGCATATGTCCTATATGTACCATGTTTTGGGTACGTAAATACAATTCTATTACTGAAGATTTGGGGACTTAATTTTTCAGTGTTCTCTTTTCAGATCTTCATGAACAGTAGGAGTAGGGATAGAAAAAATGTTGGCTATAAAATTATTATAACAAGATGAATCACATGTTTTATACTGATTATTTTCAGTTGGGAAAATTTTCTAGTATGCTGCAGAATTCTGATGATTACCGGTATGTCTGTGTATCTCTATTCTGTAGTGTTAAGGTATCAGATCTTGACCCTGAGGAACCAGTCAAAGTCGAGGAACCTGCACCCACAAAGAAGCCCCCAAAAGAACAAAGAACTATTAAAGAGATGCTGTTTATTACTTCTGATGAGTTTAATGGCATTCCTGCGTAAGTATTTAAGATAAATTTTAACATTCAACTCTAATAACATACATGATTGTTTAAATCATAAAGCTTGATTATGTTAATCATACTATCCTGTGTTCAGTTATTGATCTTTTCTAAAATAGTTTTACATTGTACTATGAAAATGCAGGAAATCTTTTGTTGAAAATGTTTAAAATCTTTTCGTAGATCTAGAGATGGGTCACTTTATTGCTGAGTCCTCTCCAGGACCATTTTGTGATACAGATTTAGCCAATTACATTTTAGAAGTAGCCTCAGTTTTGCTGTCGTTTTAAGGGAAGTGTGTTGTATAGATTTGAGAGTTAGAATGGAGAGTGTTGTGTTTGTTTGGTTTCCATTTGCCCCTTAACTCGTGCCACACGCTTGTTTGAGTGTGTGTGTAGTCAGGGCGCTGGATCACTGAGAAGAATACAGGAAGTGAATAAGACAAGATGCTTTCCCTAGATGGGGGGGGGGGGGCGGTCTCCTTTGCTCTTTACAGATGATAATAATGGGGAACCAATTATGGAAATCCATGTTTTTAAACTCTCATAATTCCAGGGCTTTGCTTAACTTCTCAGCTATATATTGTTACGTTTCTCTTTACTTTTTTATTATACATGTTGTTAGAAAATGTTGTCAGGAAATAACTCATCTGTAATTCCACCACTCAGATAATAGAGAGTATTTCTTCCAGATTTTATTTAATTTCACATATATAACAGATTGTTTCTGATTGTTATTACAACAATACAGTTATACTATAAATACAATTTACTTACTTTTTTATCATGAACATTTTTCTATCAACTATTAATGTAAACTTGGATTTTTTTTATGTGAGGAAGATCGGCCCTGAGCTAACATCCAATACCAATCCTCCTCTTTTTTGCTGAGGAAGATTGGCCCTGGGCTAACATCCGTGTCCATCTTCCTCTACTTTATATGGGACACTGCCACAGCATGGCTTGACAAGCGGTACATCGGTACGTGACCAGGATCTGAACCTGTGAACCCCAGGCCGCTGCAGCAGAGTGCACGCACTTAACTGCTGCGCCACTGGGCGGGCCCCTAAACTTAGATTTTAAAAGTTGTATAATATTTCATCATGTGGTTCCCCTATAAGTTATTTAAGCATTCCCTTATTAAATATTTGGATTGATTTCATTGTTACAAGTAATGGTACAGTGAAATTTCTTTTATTTTTTTTATTGCACTAACTTTGGTTTATAACGTTATATAAATTTCGGGTGTACATCATTATATTTTGATTTCTCTGTAGATTACATCATGTTCACTGCCCAAAGACTGATCATAGTCCATCACCAAACTGAAATTTCTTGTAGACAAGTCTATTTTGTAATTCCTTATTTCCTTGAGATAGAGACCTAGGAAGAGAATCCCTGGGGCAAAGAGTGTGATTATTTTACTTTCCTGAGAGATGTCCATACCAGTTTTTGTTTTTTAATTAATAAACTGTATTTGTTAGAACAGTTTTAGGTTTACAGAAGAATTGAGCAGATAGTCCAGAGTGTTCTCATACCTGAAGACCATAGCCTCTATTATTAAAATCTTGCATTAGCATGGTGCATTTGTTAGAACTGACAAACCAATATAGATGCATTATTAACTAAAGTCCATAGTTGACAGTAGGGTTCGCTCTTTGTCCTGTACATTTTGGGGGTTTTGACAAATGCATGGTGTCATGTGTCCGCCCTTACAGTACCATACAGAATAGTTGCACTGCCCTAAACGTGCCCTGTGCTTCACCTGTTCCTCCCTGCCCCGAGCCCCCGGCAATGACTAATCTTTTTACTGTCTCTATAGTTTTGCCTTTTCCAGAATGTCATTTAGTTGGAATCATACACTATGTAGCCTTCCCAGACTCCTTTCTTTCACTTAGTAATATGCATTTAAGATTCCTCTCGTGTCTTTTTATGGCTTGATAGCTTATTTCTTTTTATCACCGACTAATATTCCATTGTCTGGTTGTACCACAGTTTGTTTATCCATTCACCTGTTAAAGGACATCTTGGTCACTTTCAGTTTTGGGCAATTATGATTAAGGCTGCTGTAAACATCATGTGCAGGTTTTTGTGTGGACGTAGTTTTCAACTCATTTGGGTAAATACCTAGGAGAGCGATTGCTGGATCATATGGTAAGACTGTTTAGTTTTGTAAGAAACTGCCAAACTGTCTTCCAAAGTGGCTGTACCATTTTGCATTCCCACCAGCAATGAATGAGAGTTCCTGTTGCTTTACATCCTCACCTGCATTTAGTTTTGTCAGTTTTTTCTATTTTACCTATTCTAATAGATGTGTAATGGTATCTTGTTTTAATTTTCAGTTTCCTAATGACATATGATGTTGAGCATCTTTTAATATGCTTATTAGCCACTTGAAAAATCTCTGGCTGTTTCACAGTTCTGAGCCTAGTAATGAGGCTGACATTTCTCTTTAATCTTGTTTTTTTGGTCACTCAGTCGTTTCCTTTATTGACAGCTTTATTTTCATGAAAATTCTGTTTGATGCTATTCAGTTTTTTAAATTGTCGTTGTTATTGTTGTTGTTCATTGGCTGAGCTAAAGGAAAGAGCAAATGTCTGTGAGGAGCATAGGAGGATTTTTAGAAAATGCTTCCAGGAAGAGATATAGGAAGGAAATTAGAATAGTCGTGGTAGAGTATTCATTTTTAAACTAAGGGATTATTTAATGAATGACAGACGTTAGAAGGTTAGGATAAGAAAGAAGGTATTCCAAGCATGGGATTTTTATTTATTTATTTTTAAAAAATTAATTACTGAGAGTAGAATTAAAATGGAAAACATTGGTAACAGTGGGGGATGGGTATCGAGGAAATCAAGGTGGCAGTTCAGAGGACTTAAAGGAACTGCATTGTGGAGAGCTGTGGTATCAACAGTTTGGAAATTGTGGTTAGAAAAAATAGAGCAGCAAAAATGAATTTAGAAAAGAAGGGAATAATGCAAATGAATGGGTTTTGGTCAATATGAACATTTTCTTTTAAACATATTTATGTGTTACTTTACATTACAGAAGTTTTGGTTAGAAAAATGCCCCTTTGAATAGAGGCGAGGGACAGAGTTTAACATAATGATTCCACAATTTGTTGAGGGGAAAAATTGAGGCAGATCATTAAGTTTTGGCTTTGGTATGTACAGACCACTCGAAATCAAGAGTCTCGTTTTTTTAATAAGACTCTGTGGCAACTGGGAGGATGGAAAAGAGGGTGATCTAGATTGAAAGAGTGGGATTTAGAGTGAACCAGACAATACTCGAAGGGAATTGAGCGAGGAAATAGAAAAGGGCGTGGTGACACATTGGTCCTCCTCTGGCCTTGCAGCTTAACTTCAGAACCCTCTCGTTCCTTTGCAGTGCTTGCATCGGCGGTTCTTCTCTATCTTAATTGGCATTGTCACCTTTTTTGTGATCTTCTTTGTCATCCTTCATCTCCCCCCCCCCTTTTTTCTTTCTCTCTCTGAACATATAAGTTTTTGCAGAAAACTAAGGTGGTATGAGTTACATAATTTATTAATATTTAAATTTTTCTTTCCCTTGCTCACAAACATTTAAAAATGTTTAAGTAAACTTCTGTCTTGCAATTAATCAGTCAGTTTGAATCAGAATTTGAGAGCTTATTTTAAATTGTAATATTAATTCTTCTAGTAATTAGATGGAGAATAGAGATTAATGCATCCAGGCATAACTAGGGAAGATAGGCACTGATATGTTGTGGTCTCTAATTTTTCAGCTGTTGAGACATGTCTGGTTTATCTGGAAGTTGATATAAAATTTTTTTATTAAGAGTACTAATAGGTTTGCTACTGTATAAAGTCATCATACATAATCACTTTTCAAAGAAAACAATTTTATGTAACGATTCTTTAAAATATTAATCATATACTTATTTGCAGGTACATGAAATCCCGCTTAACCTACTGTCAAATTAATGATGTTATTAAAGAAATCAACAAGGCAGTAGTTAGTAAATATAAGATCCTACATCAACCAAAAAAGTCTATGAATTCTGTGGCCAGAAATCTCTATCACAGATTTATGGATGAAGAAACGAAGGATACCAAAGGTAAAATGATAGCATGTATATGTGTACATGTCAACTGTTTAGAGTGTAACTAAATCATAAGAAACAAAGCTAATTCTAGAAAATTCTGCATCTAGAGAAATAGGTCTCAACCAGGGGCGATTTTCCCACCAGGGAACAGTTGGCCATCCCTGCAGACATTTTTGATTGTTACAACTGGGGTTGAGGGTGCTACTGGCATCTTGTGGGTAGAGACCAGGGATGCTGCTAAAGTACCTTATGATGCACAAGACAGCTCCCACAACAAGGGATTATCTAGCCCAAAATGTCTGTAGTGCTGAAGCTGAGAAACAGTGCTTTCGAGTCTATTATGGAACTGTACTCAATGTTTTGAGAATCAGAATAGTAATGATAACAGTTGGTCATGCTTATATAGTACTTACTATGTGCCGGATAGTGTACTGAGACCTTTAGTCCTCACAACATCCTTATGAGGTTCATACTATTGTTACCCCAATTATGCAGACTAGGCAAAGAGATCTTAAGTTACTTGCCCAAGGTCAGCCAATGAAGTGATTGAGCTGCCGTGGGTTTCGTTCTATTAACCACGATACCATATTGCCTCTTGGAAACTGAACAGTTGTTCAGAAGTTACCAACAGATATTTA
This sequence comes from Ceratotherium simum simum, assembly GCF_057802395.1. Lineage (NCBI taxonomy): Eukaryota > Metazoa > Chordata > Mammalia > Perissodactyla > Rhinocerotidae > Ceratotherium > Ceratotherium simum. The sequence continues at coordinate 39,296,908 of NC_141913.1, forward strand.
GTGATATAATCAACAGGGCTACATTTCTGAAATGCTACAGTAAACATTATGCAACTTCAGTTGAAAGAGTGATTATGTTAGCAAGAATACCAGTTCTCACTTTGGTTGGATAATGATAGTAAAAATGATTAATGCCATTCGTATTCACAGCGCAGTGCATTAAAGACTCATCTTGAAAGTTGTCTTTATAAAAATTAGCACTAATATCTTTATTTTCAGGTCATTATTTTGTAGTGGAAGCTGACATAAAGGAATTCACAGCTTTGAAAGTGGACAAGAGGTTTCATGTGATACTGAATATTTTACGACACTGCCGGAGGCTCTCGGAGGTCCGCGGGGGAGGACTTACCCGATACGTTATAACCTGAGGCCCTTGTGAGCTCAGCCAGCAGTAGGGTACAGGGGCTATTCTTATAGTTTCCTTATATATAATTTCTTTTTATATAATTTCTTTAGCTTTCTCATTTTCTTCTCTTTTAAAAAAACTTTTTTTTAAAATAAAGTGTATATATTTTAAAATTCACTTCCTTTCAGCAAATATTTAACTACCTACCGTATGAACCTCTGTGCTAGGCATATAATGGAACTAAAAAATGTTCATGTCTAGTTTTTGTGTTTAGTGACAATGCTGCAGACCCTAATAAGACGGTGCAGACGTGATAATGGAGAAAAAGGTCAGGAAGATAAGATAAGCATACCCAGGCTCTTTGGAGTTAGAAAGTCCATCACTGGCATTTCAGGTTACAGGCAAAAGTTGGGAGGGAGCCCATCCTTGTGATTATCCTGCTTTCCCATATGTCAGAGAACAGCTTACCCGAAATACATTCAGTATAAACCAATCTGTAAACTTCAACCTGTAATTAAATTGTAATTGTATTGAGATGAAAAAGATGATAAAATAACATGTGTAAACAGGTTGATAGTGGCCATGGAAAATGGGTGGTTGGATTGTAAGAATTTAGTTGTGTTTCTCTTTTGAACTTGGGGAGACTGGTCGATCTCTGTTTCAGTCAGCGTTCTCTAGAGAAACAACCAATAGAATATATGTATAAAAGGAGATTTATTATGAGGCATTGGCTCATGTGATTATGGAGGCTGACAAGTCCCCCGATCTGCTGTCTGCAAGCTGGAGACCCAGGAGAACTGGTGGTACCATTCACTCCGAGTCTGAAGACCTGAGAACCGAGTGACGTAGGCTGGAGAAGAGGAGATGAGATGTTGCAGCTCACGCAGTGAAGCAGGAAAAAAGGAACAAATTCCTTCTCCCTCCGCCTTTTGTTCTGCTCAGGTCCTCTGTGGATTGGATGATGCCCACCCCTATTGGGAAGGGTAAGGTACTCTACTGAGTCCACTGATTCAAATTCTAGCTCATCCAGAAACTCCTCACAGACACACCCAGAAACGATGTTTAACCTGGGCACCCTGTGTCCAGTCAAGTTGACACATAAAGTTAACTGTCACAGTCTGTGTCCGTGCCATCTGCTTGGCAGGCTGATCCTTGTAGCAGAGGAAAAAAAAAAAGTATCTCGCTAGGCCCAGTGGCCTGGTTAACATTGTCACTGTGATGACCACAGAGTACATGATGGCCACTGCATATTTATTGTTACCCTTTCTTTCTCCCTAATTTAAATGCAAGTATGCTTAATTTTTCATGTTTCACTTTAGTTTTTTAATTTTTTGATTTTATTTTTTTTATGAGGAAGACTAGCCCTGAGCTAACATCCACTGCCAGTCCTCCTCTTTTTGCTAAGGAAGATCGGCCCTAGGCTAACATCCATGCCCATCTTCCTCTACTTTCTATGGGACACCACCACAGCATGGCTTGACAAGCGGTGTGTCCGGTCCGCGCCCGGGATCTGAACCTGTGAACCCTGGGCTGCCGAAGCAGAGTGCACAAACTTAACCACTACGCCACCGGGCCGGCCCCTCGTGTCTCACTTTAAATAAAAGTAGTAGCATTATCATTTACTCTAAGTCTTGCTTAGTTCTTCTCTATGAATCATTTTTCCCTATGAAAAAACGTTTTCTCTGTGTAAAATATTTCTTCCCGAAATTCATGTTGAACATCTGTGTCAGTAAGTTTGTTTAATTCTTGTGGAATAGATACTGAGGTGAACAGTTAGTCTCTATCTTAATTGTTAGCCTGTAGTCAGTTTGTACATTAATTTAGGCATACAGGTAGTAAAATCATATTTCTCAAATAGTAAAGACATTCATTTTCAAGCAAAATGACAGGCTTGTTCTACTTGTTTATTTTTGAAAATAACATTTAAAAAAAATCTAATTTTGAAAGAATTTTCTGGTCCTGGGTCTCTGCTCTCAGATCCATTCCTTGCTTTTTTTTTGCTCCCCATCTTCTCTTGTAGTAGCTTCAGTAGCTAACAGCCTTGAAGCACCCTTCCTCTCCAGTCCATGGATCCCTGTAGCATGGCCCTCTCCAGAACTTTAGGCACAGAACTTCATGCTACAGTTCCCTGTGGCAGGTCCCATGGCCTGGAGGGGAACAAACTCCAGCTGGCTGTGTCTAGCTGGATGCTGCAGAGCCTGAGGCCTGGTTTACCACCTCCTAGTCCTACCAGCCCATGGGCCCTGGGTAAGAAAGGGGTTGTCAGTAGAGACCCAGAACCCCTCTCAGGCTTCCATATTGAGATACTAACTTTTATGTGATAAAATCTTTAATCTGTTCCTTTATAGATTCTGTTTTTTTTGGAAAAGTTGGTTATGTGTAGATAACACTTTTTCCAGGTAACACAGGTAGTTTCAAGCGATCATGGTAGATCATCTCCTCTGTCCTTTTTTTTTACCTCTCCTAAGGATACTCTGTCCCCTTTTACATTTCCTAACTGTATCGGTGTCCCCTCAGATTCTTTTGGCCTCATCCAGTTTGTATGTCTAGACATGGATCTTCTTGTGTTTATATTACTTGTTAGTTACAAAGGGGGAAATGTGCCCTTAAATGAAGAGATCTGGGTGTCACTACTTGTGGCAGATTTTATTTCCCAAAGATGGATGGATGGGAGAATTCCATATCTTCAGTGTGCTCCTCATGCTCTTTCAATGTGATGTCAACACTTCCATCAAGAGGCAGGATCTTGGTTCCCTTCCTTTGAATCTGGGCGTATCTTTGTAACTGCTTCAGCCGATAGAATGGAGAGGAAATGCCGCTGCATTTTTTTCCAAGCCAGCTATTAAAGACAATATGAATTCCGTCTGGTCTCTTTCTCTCTGGGGATGCTTGCCTTTGGAACTCTGTCACCATGTGAGAAAGCCAGCACTAACTACCAGTCATGTAAACAAGTGGTTTCAGCCCTCAACCGTCAGGTGTTCTTGCTGAGGTCCCAGACACCAAGGAGCAAAGATAAGCTGCCCTGCTGTGCTCTGTCTGAATTCAGGACTTCGCAGAAATCATGAAAAATAAATGAGTATAGTTTTTGCATAATTTATCATACAAGAGATAATGAAAACACTACTCAAACTTAGTATCACCAATAGGGGAACATCCTGACATTATGTGCCTCCTAATGTGACACAATGTGAAGTAGAATGTACTGCCTGTAAAGTATTAGTGTCAAAAACATTAAACCTGAACCTAATTAAGACTTTGGCTCTATCAGCTAGTTTATAGGAAACAGGGGATAGAGAAACAAGCTAAATGTCATGAAGAAACAATCAGACAAATTCAGATTTAACATAAATAACCTGGTCTCAAAAACAAGTCAATAACAGAAAAAAAAGTGATCCTGTTCTAAATTAAAAGAGACTTAAGAGCACAACCATGTATAAACCATGAACCTTGATTGGACTCAGTTTTGAAAAAAAGATTTAGGGACAGTTGTGGAAATTTTAATATGGGTTGTATATTAGATGCCATAAAAGAATTATTGTTTTTTAGTTATGATAATGGTATTGTGGTTATGTAGGAGAATATTCTTATTTTCTGCAGATGCATGCTGAAGTATTTAGGGGTAAGATGACATGTGATGTCAATAATATGCTCCAAAATGGTCCAGCAATATAATTAGATACACATATAACATGCATGCATAGAGCATATATGGCAAAGTTAATAATTGTTTGACCTAGCTGATGGTTATAATAGTATTCACTGTATTATTCTTTCTAGTTTTATGAATGTTTAAAATTTTTTCCTAGTAAAATTTAAAATACCCATGTGAAACAAACATACTGGTCAGATACTTACATTTCATGAAAACACTGTGCGAACTCATGGGCTGGTGAAGTCGGGAAAGAAGGAAGAGTTGCTAGTGATCAGTGATGAGCTCATGTGCCACTTGGGGCACCCGTGACATTCAGCCCTCGTGCTTCCACTCTTCTCGACCCTGCTCACTGAGCCTAGGCTGGGTGTTCGAACTTCATGCATTAGATGAAATGGGTGAAGACATGAATTTCTTGAATTACCCTGGATGTAAATATTGTTATGTTTACACACAAAGCAATGTATTTGGCGTCTAACTTACGCATGGAGAGATGATATGCAGTGTATAAAGCTTGATATCTGAAAAATGTGTCACTTTGAATGAACCATGTTTTCAGACAAGCTTAGGCAGAACATATCCTCTGTGGGTGATTAATGTGGATGGATTTTCATTTCTAATGCAGGCTTATCTTTATTAAGAGCTTACTTGCCTGCGTTTTTTTTTTTTTTGGCAACTGTAGTGCAATTTCAGACCAGTATTTTAAATCTAGGATCAATGCCGCAACTCAAAAAGCTCAGATAATTAAAATTTCCTTCTGATGGGTCAGCGTGACCCAGGGCTATTCTAATTACAGAAGTTTTCTTGGTAGAGTGAGTGTGAGCTGTGCCTGAGCTGCATATTAAAAACTGCAACTTTAATCCTTAATTGTGACTCAGAAATCAAATTATTTCTTGGGAATACTCTCTTCAACTTTAAAAAATAATTCAGCAAGATGGTGCATCAAAAACAAAACATAAGCATCGGAAACCTGGGTTCTAGTCCTACCTCTGCCATTTCCTCTCTCTTGGTTCCTCCTTCAAAAATTTGATCCCTTTTCATAAGCTCCCTGTCTACCACCCTGGTCCCGAACGGTATCATCTCTCCCTTGAGTTAATTCAGAGCTTCCTAACTGGTCTCTATGTTCTTGCCCCCCTACCTACTGTCTCCACATGAACCAAAGTGAGAGTAGGTCCCTCAGCTACTCAAAAACCTTCCGTAGTTCCCATTTCATACAGAGTAAAAGCTGAGTCCTTGCAAAGGCCTGCAAAGCCCGGCATGGACCCCTCAACTCAGTGGTGTCATCTATCCTCCATTTCCCAGCTCTGGTCCAGCCACTCTGGCTTCCATGCTGTTTCTTGAACAGGCCAAGTATGAGTCTTCCTCAGACCTTTGCACTGGCCGTTGCCTCTGCCTGGAGAGCTCCTTGCCCTTCACCCATGTGACCCTCCCCCTCACCTCCTTTCTATCTGCTCAAATATCATTTGATCATTTAGGCCTTTTTGGACCACCCTATACTTAAAATTACAGCTCCTTTCTGCAACACTTCCCTTCTCTGCTTTATTTTCCTTCATAGCATGTATGTCTATCTGATGGTTTATATATTTTACCTATTTATTTATCTTTCTGACTCCTCTAGAATATACACTCCTGAGGCCAGGAGTTTTTGTCTCTTTTATTCACTGTTGTGTCCCCAGCCAATCTAACAGGGCTCTGCAGTAGAGGATGCTAAAGGAAGATTTACTGAAGGCACATTAGTTGAACCAGTTTGTGGCCGTGCAAGTGACTTCCTCTCTCCATGCCTCAGTTCCTCCTGTACATATTGAGATGGTTGAACAAAAATTTCTCCCAGAGCCTTCTAGTTTTAATATTCTATAATTCTAATATTCCCAATTACTTCTGGGAAATATATTCATGTTGAAATTAAAGGATATTCTGTCTGGCTGGATTATAAAAAATTGTAAAAAATATTTTACTGATAATTACATGGAAATCTCATCTTTTCAGCAAAGAATCTGTAAAGTATTAAGCTTCAAGAAATACTGAAATTCTAAGTTACTAGTTAAATAGTAAAAAGCTTTCATTGACTAAGAACCTTTACAAAAATGTTTTTTTCAGCCAACATCTTTAGTTTTCTATTTTGCTTATTAGATATAGTTTTAAGATTTCATGATTTATAAATGTTATACCTAATCATAAATGAAATGACTGTAGTGCATTGAATAGAAGTATGTGTTATAGCAGGCAGTTTTGTTTCATTAAATGATTACTTTTATGGAATATCCCATCTCCTAATAAACCATTGCCATTGTTCCATAAACATATCTATTAATACAAGTGGCAAAAAAGAAGGTTTACTCAATATATATGGAATCTTCCTGAATATATTTCAAACAGTGTTACTCAAACTGCAGCCAAGACTATATATATGATTTGAAAATAGAAATAATTTAATATAATATCAACTGAACTCTGTTAAAGTTAGGTTGACTCAAGATAAGCCTCTCAGGAACACACAAGAGAAATATTTATGAGAAATTATGGTGTGATTAGCAAGCTGTACTTCAAATTCTTTATTATGAGCACTCTTTTGCCCTGGTGTATTTGAAAAGCAGGAAATTAGGTGGCTAGAAGGCTACATCATTTTTTAAAAAATTGGTATTAAATTTATATACAGTGAAATGCACAGACCTTAAGGATAGAGATCAATGAATATTGACCAGTGCATATACCCATGTAACCCACACCCCTATCATTTTTTTTGTTTTTCTTTTGGTTAAACTTTTTATTTTGAGATAAGTGTAACTTCACATGCAGTTGTAAGAAATAATAGGGGAGAGCCCTTGTACCCTTTACTCTTTGCCTCAATGGTACCATCTTGCACAACTATAGTACAATATCATAACCAGGATATTGACATTGATACAGTCAAGATACAGAACATTTCCACCACCACAAAGACCCCTCAGGTTGCCCTTTTACAGCCACACCCACCTCCCTCCCACCACCGCCCCCTCCTTTGCCCCTGACAACCGCTCATCTGTTCTCCATTTCTATAATTTTGTAATTTCGAGAATGTTATATAAATGGAATGATACAGTATGAAACCTTTGGAGATTGGCTTTTTTTTCACTCAGCATAATTCTCTGGAGATTTCATCCAGGTTGTTGCACATATCAACAGTTTGTTCCTTTTTATTGCTGAATAGTATTCCATGGTATGGATGTACCACTGTTAGTGTAATCATTCCACCTGCTGAAGTACATCTGCATTGTTTCCAGTTTGTGGCTGTTGTGAATTAAGCTGCTATAAACATTCTAGTACAGGTTTTTGGGTGAACATAGCTCTTCATTTATTCGGGAGTGCAATTGCTGGATCCTATGGTACTTGCATGTGTGGTTTTGTTTTTTTTTTTTTTAACTGCCAAATTGCTTCTCAGAGTGGCTACAACATTTTACATTTCCCTCTGAGCACTGCTTTCACTGCATCCCACAGACTTTGATAAGTTGTGTTTTCATTTTCCATACTTCAAAATATTTCAAAATTTCTCTTGAGACTCCTTTTTTACCCATATGTTGTTTAGAAGTGTGTTGTTTGATCTCCAAATATTTGGGGATTTTCCAGCTATCTTTCTGTTATTGATTTTTAGTTTAATTCCGTGTTAGTCTGAGTGCATATCTTGTATGGATTTCTATTTTATATTTGCTAAGGTGTGATTTATAGCCTAGGATGTTGTCTATCTTGGTGAGTATTCCATGTGTGCTTGAGAAGAATGTGCAATCTGCTGCTGTTGGATAAAGTATTTTATAAAAGTGTCAATTAAATCCAGTTGATTGATGATGCTGTTCAGCTCAACTCTGTCCTACTGATTTTCTGCCTGCTGCATCTGTCAATTACTGATAGAGAGGTGTTGAAGTCTCCGGTTCTCGCAGTGGCTTTGTCTATTTCTCTGTGCAGTTCCATCACTTTTTGCCTCACGTGTTTTGATGCTCTGTTGTTAAGTGCATACACATTAAGGATTGTTACGTCTTCTTGGAGAATTGACCCCTTTATCATTAATGCCATTCTTTATCCCTGATAATTTTTTTGTTCTGAAGTTGATTTTTTGGGAAATTAGTATAGATACTCTAGATTTGTTTTGATTAGTGTTAGCCTGCTATGTCTTTCTCCATTCCTTTACTTTTAATCTATCTGTGTCTTTATATTTAAAGCAGGTTTCTTGTAGATAAGATATAATTGGGTCTTTTTTTTTTATCCACTTTGTCAGTCTCTGCCTTTTAATTGGTATATTTAGACAATTCACATTTAAAATTATTGTTGATATATTTGGATTACTATCTGCCATATTTCTTACTGTTTTCTATTTGCTGAATGTGTTCTTCATTTCTTGTTTATCTTCTCTCTTTTTCTGCCTTCTCTGAATTTAACTGAGTATTTTATATGATTCCATTTTCTCTCCTCCTTAGCATATAAATTATATTTCTTTAAAAAAATTTTTAGTAGTTGCACTGGAATTTGTGACATACATTGACAACTAATTGAAGTCCACTTTCAAATAACACGATGGCAGTTCACAGGTAGTGCAGGTACCTTATAAAAGAGCATCCTCAATTCCTCCCTTCCATCCCTATAACATTGCTGTCATTCATTTATCCATGAGCTATGATCACCCAATACATAGTTGCTATTATTTTGAGCTGACTGTTATCTATCAGATCAATTAAGAAGAAGAAAAAGAAAAGATTTTATTTTATCTTCATTTATACCTTCTCTAAATGGTCTTCCTTTTTTTGTGTGTGATGAAGATTAGCCCTGAGCTAACATCTGTGCCCCTCTTCCGGTATTTTATATGTGGGATGCCTGCCACAGCATGGCTTGATGAGTGGTGTGTAGGTCTGCACCGGGATCCACACCTGCAAACCCTGGGCCGCTGACGTGGAGTGTTCAAACTTAACCACTGCACCACCAGGCTGGCCCTTCAATGCTCTGCCTTTCTTTATAGAGATCTGAGTTTCCGACCTATATAATTTTCCTTCTCTGAAGAACTTTTCTTTTAACATTTCTTGCAAGGCAGGTCTACTGGCAACAAATTTCCTCAGTTTTTGTTCATCTGAAAAAGTCTTTCTTTCTCTCTCACTCTTGAAGGATAATTTTGCTGGTGGTTTTTTACGTTCACCGCTTTAAACATTTTGCTCCACTCTCTTCTTGTTTACATGATTTCTGATGAGAGGTCCAAGGTAATTCTTATCATTGTTCCTCTATAAGTGAGATATTTTTTTTCTTTGACTTCTTTCAAGATTTTCTCTTTTTCTTTGGTTTTCTGCAGTTTGAATATAATATACCTGGGCATAGATTTTTTAGTATTTATCCTGCCTGGTATTCTCTGAGATTCTTGATCTGTGGTTTAGTATCTGTCATTAATTTTGGAAAATTCTCACACATTATTACTTCAAATATTTCTTCTGGTCCTTTCTCTCTTTCTTCCCCATTGGATATGCCTACTATGTATATGTTTCCCATCTGTTCACTCATTAGTCCTGGGACATAGGTTGTTTACTCCTAAGGCCCTTCTGTTATTTCAAGGGAAAGCCAACAATGTTTACTAAACCCCTCTCACCTAGTAGGATTCAATATCCAAGCTTTGTCTCCCCTTTTGTGGGCAGCAGCTGATAGCTTTACTAGACTTTTTCATCCTTCCAGCTGTTGCTTTACGCTGTGCTCCTTGGAGACCCCTCCTTCCCCCAGTGCACAGCAAGTATTTGAGTGGAAGGTATAAGTAGATTTGGGGCTTCTCCCTCTGCAGCTCCTTCATTTCCAGGATTTCACCTGGCTATTTCCAGCCACTCTGGCACTCCCAAAGTTCTTCTTCTAATACCTCAAACCAGTAAGACTGTAGCTTTCTATTTGAATTTTAGTTTACTTGAATATAGCTGGGGAATACCCTAAGGGAAAAACCTGTCTAAATGTGGAAAGGGGCATATTACCTCCACTTTTGCCTGCTTTTGGCCATTTTCTAGAGCCTTCAAATAATTTGTTTTAAAATATTTTTGAGAGTAGCGTTTACAGTTGTTATCTGTGAGAGAGTTAGTCTATTTTAAGCTGCTCCTCCATGACTGGAACCAGAACCTAGGAAGCTATCTCTTGACTTTTTTGATGAGAACAGCAAGGTAACCTTTTAGAATATAGATATTACCCCTTATCTCCCTGGATCACTAGTAATCAAAAGTGTCATGTGCCTGCTGTATGTTCTGTAGGGTCCATTCATGTTTTCCTTCTGAGAGCAGAGCGTAACAAGAGCCACAATTTTCTGTTTTAGATATTTGTATTTTGGATTTAGGATTTTCTTCAAGCAGGACGCCTATAGACCTAGACTTAATTCTGGCCTGTTTCCAGCACGTGGAAGAATATTGAAAGAATTGTGATTCTGTTTATACTTTTATTATCAAAGCTAATAATTGAGGAAAGTACCTCTGGCAGCTCTCTCTTCTTTGGTCCTCTGTGTTATCAGAAGCAGCTCTTGGTATTAGTAAGCTAGAAATAATGATTCACTCTGGTAATCCTTTCCAAGTTAGAGACCATGGTAAATCATACAATCGTTTGTTTCCCTAAGTTGAAACACCCAAGCCTCTGCTGTTCGATGTGAGCCGGGCATGGAGGTGGGTGGTTCTCTTCTATTCTGAGGTTCTCCTTGGAGGTGGGCTTGGATTCAGAGATGCGTGTTCACAAACACCTTTGCTGTTTGTGAGTGTGAGCTGACCTCTTTTTTGGGAGAGGAGTGAGAAGGGCATTTGCTGTTTCTGCCTCCTTGACCTGCTTTGAGTCAGAAGAGACTCCATGCCCTGTTAACCGCCATATCCCCCAGTTCTGGAGCCCAGAGCACCCGTCTGAGATTAGTAAATAGCAGTGTTCTAACCCCGTAGGCTGGAAATTCATGCGTCAGATGTGATTTTCTGCTTGTTTATGCCACTGGGGCAGAGACACGATGATAAAAACAATCTTCTTGTTTTTAAAATATTTGTTTACAACATTAAGAGATTGGGCCCCAAGAACCTTGGTGGGGTATGATGTTTAATTTTATAAGGAGTTAAATCTCTTGTTATGTTGACAGAACCTCCTCTAGGTGGCTATAATCTTAAATGGTGAAATGTCTATCCCGTACCTTAAGGGATCATGTGGATTATTTATAAGGGTGGAAAGTGACTACCCCAGTTTTCTTAGCTACTAATTTCTCTTCCTTATCTGATTGGACCTCCTAGTTTGGCCATCTAAGAATCATCTTTTCTCTCTACCCTTTGGCTCATCCTGTATCAATTCCTAAACCCAACATTATTTTCATCTTCTCTTGGCTGCATGTGGTCTGAACCCTCCTGAAATATGCTCCCTCGTGCCCCTTCCAGCCAGTATGGCTTCTATGGAAGACCCTGGGAGAATCTTGAACACAGTGGTCCTTCATCTTTTTTTCCACTCTGATAGACAAGATAGATCTGTTTATCCACTTGACAAATATTTATTGAGCATCTACTTTGACTCAGGTGTGTTAGGGGCTAGGGGTCAGTGATATCAAAAAAGATAGGCATTTTTGCTTCCATGAAGCTTATATTCTAGGAGGGATTACAGTTAAGTAAATAAAAAATATTAGTGCTATGAATGCTTTGATGTGTGTGTTCAGGATATTGTAGGGACACACAGAAGCACCTAACATAAACGTGTAGGGATCAAGAAAGAGTTCTGGGGAAGTGATATCTAGACCAAGGCCAAGATATCACCCAAGTGGTATTGAGAGTGATTAGGAGGAGAGGGGATCCATGCAGAAGGGAGAGTCTCTGACACCCCCGTGCATGACACATGCCCAGGAAGAGTCCAAGGTTATGTCCAACCTCCAACTACATCCTATACCCACCCTTTTCTCTCCTGCTTAAGAGAGTATGTAGAATGCAAGGTGAGCAGTAAAGTCATTGTAGGGGTAAATATGAATCCGCTCTAACTTTTTAAAAAGATAAGTCATAAATTATTTGCAAATTGTCAGTTAACTAAGAGTCTAGGTATGATCCATAGTTGAGAAATGCACTTCGAAATGGTTTAATGTACCGGATGTGGTGCCTTACACATAGAAATTAATAAAGAAAACAAGAAAAGTCGTTAAGAAATGCACCCCCTCCCCAAAGGTAATCACCATTAAGAGTGGGAATACGTTCTTTCAGTCTTTTTTCCTTCCAAATATATATTGTTAAATGTATAAAGAGTCTTGTGCAGTATATGTATAACTGGCTCTTTTTACTTAATAGATCATAAACATTTTCCCAAGCCATCAAATACTTCTATGACATCGTTTAAATAACTGTGTACTTTCTCATATGATATATTTATTTAATTGGTTTCTTATTGTTAGGCATTTGGGGTGCTTCCAAATTTTTACAAACAACATGATATCTCAAAAAAGTCTGTAAGCTGTGTAGCTAAATCCTTCTAGCTTTGGAACTTCTATAAATTGGCTCTTCTTTTTCTTAAGTGGAATTTGAGATTCACTCATCATACATTGGTTGAGTGATACAACAAAAGAGAGTTTTTTTTATAGTGGGAGAAAATCTTGGTTGTGAAAAAGAGTAGGAAGAAGCATTATGAATTTCTTTTGTATAAATCTAGGTAAGGTTTTCAATTTATATTTCCATAGCTCTATCATTTGTTGATATTTATTTATCAAGGTTCTATAGAACTTTGGGAAATAAAATGAAGAGCTGTGGGTATTAGATTTAACCATAGAACTAGAATCATAATGTTTTCTTAACCTTTTTGCCATCACAGAATGTAAGAGGATAATTAAAGAAAATTACTTTCATAATTTTTAATCGAATTTGGTAGAAAACAAATACGTCATGTAAATTCAGGGTAAGGAAAAAACTTGAATTCCTTCCAAGTTCAGGTTAGTTATTTAAAGCATTTTAAGCTATATAAACTTACTACTGCTTTTCTGATTATAATACTGTCACCGATAACATAAATTTATAGATGCTAGAGAATTCTCAGTTAAGTCATAGAAGTTTGTGAATCCTTTAAAATTTTAATGAAAAAAAGCTAAAATATTATTATCTTGTTAATTTCCATCTGACTTTGAATTTCTTAAATCTCTATTTCCCCAAGAACTGATATGGTTTATGCTACCTTGAGGTCATTAGTAATTAGATCAAAGATAATTTCTTGCACCACAGATACTTGATCATCTAGAAGCATCCACTAGGAAGCCCTGTACTACAAACATTCTTAATGTTGAGGGAAGTGCTAAACCTTTCATAATTCCATCTGGGTCCACAGTTTTTCTTGCCAGAGTTAACAGTGCTGTTTGGGCAGTCACAGCTGGCTTAGAACAAATCAGTTCCAGGTCAGCCCCTTGCTTTCCTCTAATTTTCCAGGACTCCTCACTCTCTAATCTCCAGTCATGTTGAACCTCCTCTGTGTACTGTTCAGAATTCAGTTGGAAGCTGCCTCCCCATCCCCTGAAGGCTGGGCTGGTTATCAGTGATTTGTGTTCCCACTGGGCACCTTCCTACTTATCTCACTGTTGTCATTGCCCCAGGGGGGCCAGAGGCCAGTGATCAGGTGGCAGAGGATCCATCCTGGGGTCTCAGTGGGAGGCAGGAGCATGTGTGGGCTGAGGCTCCAAGTCCCTGGCACATACTCCATTGTCCCATTAGCCTTCACTTGCAAAACACAAACTCAAAGGTGAAATTATTAAGAATTTCAAGATGGTGACCGGAAGGCATTAATCCCTAAGGACGAGGCCTTTCTGAGGAGGGGGAAGGAGGTCTGTGAGACTGTACAGGACACACACCCATGAAGCTAGACCTGTATTTAATCCTCCTTTTACCGATGTGGAAAACACGGCACTGAAAGGCTAAGTAAAGAGCCAAACATCACATAGCAAGGATTTGAACTTGAGTCACACGCCCCCATAGTCTCTGCTCTTCACCTTTATGCTGGCCCTCCCCTCTGTAGGGTGTGAATAGATGCCAGAATTCATGCTTTAGGGAGGTTGGAAGCACAGGGAAGGAAGCATTTCTTTGTGCTTTTCCTCCACATGTAACTACTTAGGTGGTGAGTCTAACTTACTCAGGTCTCAGGTCTCTGCTGAGGACTGATGGTATCTCATCTACTCTTTACATTTGATGATGTTGACAACAAAAGTGGCCGGTCATATATCAGCATTGTCTTCATTAAAAAGAAAGCTTCTCTCTGTATACGTGTGCCCATAAATATGTATGTAGTTATACAAACAATTCACATATTTAAAAATGTGTAATGTTTTTAAAAATATTAACTTTGCCATTTAAAAAAAATTTGGACCTGTATTGCCCTCTAGTGGCCATGAAAATTTAAAAAGAGCAACCTCAAATGGAACAGCGGGCCTTTATGAAGTGCCAACTGTAAAAACATCAACCATACTACTACCATTTATTGCTGGTGTGCAAACACACACGTCCACGGTGACCAGGTAGGTGATGTCACAGGGAAGTGGGCTGGGACAACGTGAAAACTGGACAACACTTGTCCTGTCTGAAGGGGGAGGCTTCCACTGCGGTCTAGCTTGTGGTTGGCCTGAGGGAAGGCAGGGAAGCCCCAGATGCAGCTATTTATGTAAAAGTTCCCAATTTTTAAATGTAGGCAATTAACTAGTTTAAAAAAAAACAACTCTATGTGGGCCATACACGCTTCCATGGGCTGGATTTGGGCTGCAATAACTACTCACTCGTGATCTTTGGTTTATTGGTGCTTACTGCCTGCTGGGCACTTTGCTAAGCGCTTTACATCCAGGTTCCTACTTCAGTCCCCAATACGACGCCATGATGCCTTACCCTGTTGCACAGCAAAGTTACATAAATTGCCTAAGGTCACACGGCTGGGATTTGAACCCAGCTCTTGCTAACTCCAAAACCCGCGGTTCTAACGTCTGTGCTTACTGCCCACCACGTGGTGTATAAGGTTCATTCCACTGAGAAATATATGCCGAGTTGCTAACATATGCGAGAGACTGTTCTAGGTGACAAAGATACAGCAGGGAATAAAGTAGATCCTGCCCGCATTCTAGTGTGTTCGTGTGAATCTAATGAAGCAGAGAATTAATGGGGCGGGAATTTGTTTTGAGTGAAGGATTCCCTGGTTTCCATATCTTTAGAGCACGGTTCTGTGTGTGGCCTCTCAGTTCATTCCACCAGTTCTCTTTGCTCTGTCCTATTTCCAGCTTGGCATCCGGATTTCTCTGTGCTTCTGTCCAGCCTGGCCCACGACTTTGCTTCCCACTGTTCAGCTCAGAGTTTATTCCCACATCTCTGCTCTGCACATTTGGCCTGACCACAAAGCAATGAGGCTTTCGGCTTGGCCTTCGGGACATGCCCCTCGTTCCAAGACCCCACTCCTTCCCAGACACTGCCCTGGCAGGGGGTCTCACTTAAGATGTCTTACTTATTAAATTTAGGGACACTTGTGCCATAAAAGAAAGGGCAATTTCATCACAGCCAGCTATTCTATCTAGAAAGTCATGAAATATTCTTACATGCTAAGTTTTGGAGTTTTATTTCACTTTTAATTGTACTTTTTTTTGTAAATGAGGTTTATTGAGGTATAAATAAAATTTAGTAAAATTCTCCCTTTAGTTGTATACTTTGAATTTTGACGAACATATAGTCTTGTAACCTCCATCATAATCAAGATATAAAACATTTCTATCACCCCCAAAATTTCCTCCTGCCCTTTTGCAGTCAATCCCCTTCCCTCATCCAGTCCCCAGACGCCATGGATCTGTTTCCCATCCCTGCAGTTTTGTCTTTTCCATAATATCATATAAACTGAATCATACAGTTCTGTGGCATTTTAATTGCTGGATAGTATTCCTAATTGTTCTTTAAGACAAATATTTTCTCAATGGCAACATTAACTTTGAAATTTTAATGAAAACCAATGGGAAATTATGATTCCTGTTAGAAACATTTGTCTTACAACCCGCTTTCAAGAGCATATCAATGTTATTACAGGAAGCATGTCTGAATTCAATAGCATCTATTGGTCTATGCATATAATTACTGACATGAGCCATCATGCTTAGTCAAACTAGTAACTTTCTTGCGAGGAAGAGTGGAGATGAGGGAACCAAGAAATTACCTTGAGAATTTTCGCTGAACTCCTCCTCTCGTTCCCATCCCATGTAAAGAACTACAGATATGTTTCAATGCCATGCGTGTTGCTAGGGTTTAATCAGTGCTGCTGGTGGAATAGCAAGACCATGGACAATTGGGTCTGCATAGAAAATTAGTGTTTCCAGGGCATCTTCTTGCATAGGTTTATGGGCTTCACCTCATCCGAGTGAGTCAGTAGCAACAGTTTGGTGAAGAGGGGAGAGAATTCCAGACAGGGTGAACAGCATGTGCAAAGGCCCTGTGGCATTGTGCTGCACTGAGGTTAGCATGAACTCAGGACTGCCATTCAGCTGTTTGTGCTGGTCAAACCATTAAGACAGTGAGTATTCATTTGAATTGATGAAACCATGGGCTTTATCAATTGTTAAATATTTTTTAATATCCCTACTGAATGTGCCCCAGGCCAGCTAGCCTCAGGCAGGTAGGCTGTGGCACCCTTGAGCCCAACTAGAAGCAAGGGCCAGAGGAAAGGCACTTAAACCCAGAGACTCCTGTGCATAAAGTGCATATTGGACTGAGAACCACTCCACACTAAGACTTCCTAGAGAGGCCAGGCCTGCATAGCTTAACAGTAATAAGTGCCTTGGGCAAAATTTGAGTTCTCAGAGCCCTTTTCCTGAGGAAAAGAAAACAAGCTGAACCAAAACCACTTAGGAAAGTGCCTAGCACAAAGTATGTCTTCACTAAATATTTGTTGATCTGCTGCTTGGCAAAGGACATTCAGGCGTCTCTGACATTTACTTTTTTCTGAAGTCGTGTCTCTAATTAATGCCTGTTTTACTAAAACAGGTTAGGTTTATTAGGTTTGACTTAACAGAATTCCATTCTGATTTCCAATATTTAGAGATTATTTAATCCAGCTCTAATGTTGCAGATGAGAAAGAAAGTAATTTGGCTAGAGTACCCAGCTAGTCAGTGACTGCAGCTGTGGCTAGAATTCAAGTTTACCAACTCAAAGTCAATTCACTCTCCTGTTTCAATGAAAATAAATTCTTTTTCCCCCCAAAAAGAAAAGTGTATTTGTGTTCCTGGAAGCAAGTCTGATTAAATTGCAGTTTTCAGGTCTTAGTTCAGTAAGGTCCTAGTTTGGCCTGTGGCAGCAAATAAATATCGCAGATGAAGTGGATATAAAAAGAAAACACCCACACACCTCATAAAACTTCAGTACAGCTTCTCAGAGAGGCTGATCTCCAATAACTTTATGATGCCACGGTTGGGGCAGGCCCTCCACCTATGGCCAGAAGCTCCCTGGACCTGTAAAAGTGTGGGGTAGGGTCCTGATGCTGCTCTCTGGTCTTCTGAGATAGAGAAACTGAATTAGGATTAGTCTAGGCAAGTGTTATCTCAGTGCTGCTAGACTGTTCTTGACTGCATAAACGACTTCCTTTTATTTTATTTTCCTCCTACACTGGTAGGAAGAATAATTTACAGAATGTTACGTGTCTGGTTTTTGTGACAGAAAAATGGGTGACTGCTCTAATTTCAGCAGGCGAGGGAGAGAAGGCTTTAGAGCAGTCTCTTCAGTGAACCAGCTGGATTCCTTGCTGAGCGCCTTTGCAGTCTAATTAGGGTGAGTTACATAAAATGCAATTTGGACTGAGCTGCCTTCTTGCAATGGTAATTTAGGCTTTCTGCCTCTTAGCCTTCAAAATGAAACTGAATGGAGAACTAGAAATGAGCAGATTAAAAAAAAAAAAAAGCTTCTTGCCATTTTGGAGTTAACAAAAGATTAAGTGAATGAATAAAGCTTAGCCATTAAAATCCTCTGAACGGAAGTTATCTATCCCTGATGTCTTTGATGAGCCTGTGCTCTCAACTGGTGGCTTTGGGTTCAGTTAGGGCAAAAGTGAGTAAAAAAGTAGTAAAGGGCTTTGTTTTAGGGTCTGACATTTAAACAGACCTTGCAGGTGCTGGAGAAGCTCTAGAAGAACAATAGCATTCAGGCAGGGAGTCTTTCTCATTGTCTAAGAGATGCCATGGCAACGTCTCCGTGAAGCTGTGTGTGGGCGGATGGGCCTGTGCCAGCATGCAAGTTCACCCTATGTGTGCTCGTGTGTTTCTCGTGGATCACCCTCCCTTATAAGTCCTCATGTAACTATATATATCTAGTCACATATGCTTATATCAGCTACCCCAAAGCAGCTTCTAGTTGGTGCTTCCAGCTAAGAACAAGGAGTGAAACCGAATAAATTTATCAGTGAGGGGGCTGGAAGAGTCTGCACGCAAGCCTACGCGCTATGAATGAACCTAAGAACAAAAAGGCACGTCTTAGCTTAGAGAACTCTGCAGGCAGGTAATTTCTGTGAGGTATCAAGAACAGTAATAGCTATAACAAGTCGGAACTTCGAGAGCAATTTGGATTCTTTCTAGGTAGAACAAAACTTACAAGTCTTTTTCAATTTAGTAATTTAGTGTTGATTACAGAAGTTTCCAAGTAACTAAAGTTTTCACAATTTTGTTGCTGCAGGGTGTACCATCAACTGTGTTTTGAGGATTTATAAAATATCCTTTACCCGTTTAGATAATATAGCTGAAGACCAAGAAGGGATTGGAGATGAATTGGGGGAACAGGGAAGAAGAGCTAGGAGGGATGGAATGAACATCTACTGATCTATTTCTCTATGCCGGAAATGCTGATGTCTGCTTTACATGTATACTTATTTCATTCCTCACGGTAATCCCTTGAATAGTTGGAGAAATGACTTCAATTTCTTTCTTTCATTTATTCACTTGGCAGATGCTTATTATGTGCTGCTTATACTCCAGGAAACATAATGTTCACCCCAATAGATGTGTTCCAGTTCCTGGAAACATAATGTTGACCCCAACAGATATGGTCCTCGCTCTCAGGAAGTTTGTATGCTAGAGGGAATATACATATTAATCAAATAGCCAGGCAAAGGTGACAAATAATGGGAAGGGGAGGTAAATGGTACTATGAGAATATTTAATGGTGGATCAGAGAAGCCTTCCTTAAGAACTACAGTGTAGCTGAGATCCTAAGAATGAGTAGGAAATAACTGAATGAAGTGAGAAGAAAGCACGTTCCAGACAGATGGAAGAAAGAATGTGGGCAAAGTTCCTGTGGCAGGAAGAAGTGTAGTGATATGAGAGAATAAATGAGAGCCAATCTATTGCTCAGGGTTCTTAACTGAAAATAAAAGAGATAAGTTATGACCAATTTTTGCTGAAGAGGAATTTTAAAAAAGATGGGGTAGCTTACAGAATATCCTAAGAGTGCAACAGAAGCAAGTTCAGCAACAATGTCCAAAATAATTCCATGGAGCTTGTGCCATGAAGATCGCGCTTACACTGGTATCACTGGTACCATCAACACTGGGCACTGGACAGTGTTGTAACCACTGGAAACTAGACAGAGCTACTCCTATTACCAGCACCCTCACAAGAATGGATCCTGCTTCTTTGTCATTAGTTGCTGAGTAATATCCACTCTGGTGTGTCTCATTGACAGAGCTCAGTTTACATGTCCATACTCTAAGCCACAAGGCAGGCTTGGAATGCAAAGTAGACAGTGAGATGCACAGCTTCAAGTTCTGCCTATTAGGAAGAGTTCTCTCTGCCTTGACCTTAAGGCCCATCATGTCGTTCCACTGATACCTACACAATGTGCAGTGTTCTAAAAACTCAAACTCTCTAGGAAACTCCCCAATAGTTGAGAGAGAAGTGTCGCTGTGAGAGATGTAGGCCCATGGGGTTGTGAGCTTTCTCATGACACTTATGTGTGACTTTAAGAGCTGTTCTAATACTCTATGCTGTGTATTAGTTATCTATGGTTGCATAACAAACTATAAGAAAATATAGCAGCTTAAAACAACAGACTTTTATTGTCTCACATAGTTTTTGAGGGACAGGAATCTGGGAGCAGCTTAGCTGGGTGGTTCCGGCTCAGGGTTTCTCACAAATCTGTAATCAAAGTGTCAGTTGGGGCTGCAGTCATCTGAAGGCTTGACTGGGGCTGGAGGACCCACTTCCATGATGGCTTCCTCACATGGCTGAGGGCAGGAGGTCTCAGTTCCTCCCTGGCTATTGGCAGGAGGCTTCAGTTGCTTGCCATGTAGGCCTCTCCATAGGCTGCTTGAGTGTCTTCATGACACGGCAGCTAGCTTGTCCCAGAGCAAGTGATCCAAGAGAGAAGACAAAGCATAAACCTCAATGTCTTTTATAACCTAGCTTCCCAAGTTGCATGTTGTCCCTTCTGCTGTATTGCATTGGCCACACAGACCAACCTTGACACAGTGTGGGAGAAGACTACACAAGGCATGGACACCAGAGGTGGAATCATTGGAGGTCATCTTGGAGACTGACTACCACATATTGTTTCTTCTTGCTGACTGAGTGCTGCTGGGCACATCTGACTTTATTGCTTGGTGTATCGGAAAACGCCCAGTGAGTGAGGAGAAACTCACGTTCTGTGTCACATGGCGACCAGGTACTCAATCTCCACCAGTGTCTAATAGCAATCCAGGAGCTGTTTCTCAAAAGGAGAATAGTTACTTTCTAAAGAGGAAATGATTTTATGTCACAACCCTTCAGGGCTGTGGCTGAAATTGTCCACTTGGGGCTTGCTGTAGGCCCTTATAGCATGCTGATCTGCCACAGTCGTTTAGATCTCCTTGGCCAAAAGGACCAAATGGCAAAGCTGCTTCTACTGCTGCCTGGACCAGCTGATAAGACTTCTCTCAGTGTGGGCCCCCTCAAAGCTGCAGCTTTGGATTAGAGCAACACAGCTACAAGAAAACAGTCAAACAAATCTAGAACGTAGGACCCTCTATAAAACTGTGACAGTGTGCTGCAGCCCTTGACGGGAAAAACAATTTTCTTCTGGTATTTTCTGTGTTTTTGTTGTTGGTTTTTTAGGATAGATTTTTACAAAGCACCAGATCAATAGCTGCATACCAGGTTCTGGAGATTGTGTTAATCTGTTTTGATAGAAACAACTTTTGGAACAGTAGCCACAAGTGCTGTATCACTTGATTAAGCTAGTATCACTTTTCTAAGACTTAGCTGCCTTTTATACTAACCAAACATGTGATTAAGAAGGTGATACAATAGGAGTTGCCAGCCCTAGATCTTTCAATAGACCTCCAGTTCCTCCAGGGATGCGAGATTGGTTTTGGTTTACAGTTCGAGAAGGAAGGGGGAGCTCCACGGGCTTCCTCTGGTTTCTTAATAGCCCTTCTTCCTCAGATCAGGAGTCCATGTGGAATTTCTGCCCATTGTAGAGTGCATTTATTCCAACTCTACCCTCAGGAATAGGGATATGACCTTGAATCAGCATTGGAGCCTCACTAGACCCACCATGAGATGGACTCAGGCCAAACGTCACTCATCATCTGACCATCACAAGTTCCCTCTGTGATTGATGACCCACTGTAGTATTCTGGGACCCTAGGATGTTAGCTCAGAACCTGTCTGATAATCCCCAAGAAGTCTGGATAATGACCATTCCCCAGTGTCTGTTTGCCCGGTAGGTGGCCACAGTTCCCTTTGGCCAAGACTAAAAGGAACACTTATAGTATATACTTGGGGTGGTCTGCGGGATCTTTCCCTTGCAGTGCCCCTTCATTCAGGGCACTCTATGTCTGTGCATTAGCTAAATCTGGGATGAGGCACTGTAGCAGGCATTTTGTGTCTACCCCTATCCCCTTGGATCCCTTTTACAATTTCTGTGTATCCCTCCTGGGTTCTTCTGCTTCTAATGTCCCATACCTGCAGCTCTCTTCAGACGTCTGCCCTTCTGCTATTGGAACCACTTTGGCCACAGGCACAGAGAGTGGGAAGTGCCTGGGAGCTTATGACACCCCTCCCTCCTGGAGCTCCTAGTCAGTGACTAATTAGAACAAGAGTGGGAAAGCCCAACTTCCTTCCCTGGAGTTGGGACAAACTGAGATAATTTAAACTCCAGACTTCCCTGTGGGATCAGGCAGAGGCTGAAACTTTGCCTGAAATTGCACCTCACTTGGCTTCTTTCCCTTTCCTATCATGCTTCCTCTTTCCTTACCAGTTTCTCCTGGGAGCGCTTCCTTAGTAAATAACTTGCATAGAAATCCTCATTTCAGGGTCTACTTCCAAAGAACTTGCCTAAGACAGGTGCTATAATTATCATGGTGGCTCAGGTCTCTGTTCATCAGATTCTGTTTGTTTGTTTGTTATATTGATCAAGAAGGAACTAAGTGAACCGGCCACCTATTTCAGTTCTAAGTTGCTCATGACCATTGACCATTGCCAAAGATCCCCATGGGTCAGTCTATTCTATTACTTTGGTCCCACATCCTATTCTGTAACCACCTCGGCCTTGCCTCTGGGAGTTAAATTCTGCTCCTAGGTTTTATCTATCTTGGTATCCCAGCATTGTCATTGAAACTAACAAGCTCATTTCCATTTCATTTTCTTCCACCAGTATCCTCAGCCTGTGAAGAATAGGCCCTACCATTACTTGAAGATGATGGCAATGCTTTTACCAATGTAATTCTCAAGAAGCTGGTGAAGGGAGTGTCTTCTGGGTTTTCTTGGGATATATAGAAGAAGGATGAGTGAGATGTCCATGATGAATCCACTTTGACATTCCTATATCCCCGAGGCATTGGATCCTTTCTCTGTATCCTTACTGCCCAAAGTGTGTGAGGACCAGGAATACTGGCATCACCTGGGAGCTTGTTAGAAATTCACAATCTTGGACTCTACCCCAGACCTTACTAAATCAGAATTTTAATAAGACCTCCAAGCTATTCATATGCACATTAAAATTTGAGAAGCACTAACCTACAGCTGTGCCAGCTTATTTCTGGCATCTCAGCATCTTGCAGTTAGGCCACCCCTGAGCCCAGGTATCAGTCAACTAACTGAAAACACAACTAAAATCACTTCCAGCTGCTCAACCTGGCATATTGAATTCAGAGTTTCTGGTGCACACAAATAGCAGTAAATTCAGTCTGATTGAAAATTATGTTTCTCTATCCTTGGTCTAGACCCATATTCTGCAAGTTTTTGAAAAAAAAATTAGCAATATCTTGCATATCTTTTGGTATGTACATCTCCTCCTGGGTTTGTCTTTGTTAATACATCCCACGCCATGTTGGTACTGGAAACTGCAATCTAATCAAAAGCCAGGAAACAAATAGAGGTAGCAGAGCTAAATCATGCGGAGGATGGGCTCACTTGGCAAGGTCCCTGCTTCAGCCATGATCTTTAGGGGTCCTCAGGCAGGGCAGGCATAACCTCATCAGAAGGGAAAGGAAAGGCTTCTTCTGCTGGGTTTGGATGCTTCTGAGGCATTCAGTCCTCCTATTATGTTCAATTCCATCCCCATCCACTGTTTCCTGATTGATGCCCAAACTTTCACATAAGAATGAATGAGGCTGTGAATTAAACTAATGTTGTAATTCAGCAACCCATAGGATCAAATTTAGAGTTTAGTTTTTGGATATCAGCCTTGCAGCCTCAAAAGATGACAAATTATTTTAGTAGCTATTATTTTTGCTCGTGCCTTGAGCTGAGAATTTAGGACTTCGAGTTTGCCATTCTTAGTTCTTTAAGCCCTGTGGTGTTGTTAAGAAGCAGCCACCTTATCCCCTCGTCCTTGAATTACATGTGCTTTGCATAACTGTTCTGTGGCAGATGTGATTTAGTCTCCCAAGCCCTACTTTTAATGGACACTTTGTTTCAGCTGATACAGGTAATAATTTAACCAACTTTAATCACTAGTCACCGTAATGTGTGGACTTGCTGGATTTTACTATTTCGTCCTCAATCATGCTAGATAATCAAGTTTGGATTCTCCCTATTATTGTAAGGGTCTATTCCTTGCCAACCACTTCTGGAAGCAATTTCTTTGAAAGTTAGGGTTTTTATCTCAGGCAAAAGAGGTATACTCTGGCTAATTAAAGTACAAAAATAATTTATTACAGGATATTGAGCAGTTCCCAAACTCTCCAGGAAGGCAGAAGAAACACCACGAAAAGGAACACTCAAAATCCTGCTACAGACCTGGGCTCGGACAGCCTCCACTGCTGCTCTCGTGGAGTGCAGCCTTTTCTACTGGCTCTGCTGACAATACTCCTTCTTAGCCATGGCCATCACTGCTATGACTGCTTCCCCTCCTGTCTCTAGAGACTGGTTGTGACCTCGACCATGGCTTTCATCCTTATCTCAGCAGATTCCATCAGGCAGTATTCCTTTGTGTCACAAGCCCCAGGGTCTGATGTAGGGGCAACTGATGGCTGGAGTGGATGTCACACGCCTATGCCTTAGCTACAAGGGACACAGTGAAAGCAAGTGTTCAGCTTGAAGAGTGGGAAGAGGTCTCTGCTGCCCACAAAAATTCATAAGGTGGAAAAGTCCCCAAACAAAGAAAAGGTGTTCAGATACTGGATTCACTGCAGCTCATGGGGTTGAGTACAGACATCAAGAGTGACTGGGTGGG
Organism: Ceratotherium simum simum; assembly: GCF_057802395.1. Lineage (NCBI taxonomy): Eukaryota > Metazoa > Chordata > Mammalia > Perissodactyla > Rhinocerotidae > Ceratotherium > Ceratotherium simum. Next base: position 39,321,510 of record NC_141913.1, read on the forward strand.
ATGAGGTTGGAGAGGTAAACAGGAACCAGATTATTAGAGCTTTGCGGCTTATTTTAAGGGTTCGGGTTCTTCTAAAATCAGTGGGATGATTTTAAAGTGTCTTAAATTGGAAGGGGGCGTTACATGACTGGTTTTTGCATTACGAGAAAGATCACTCTGGAGAACTGATCGGATGGGGCGTGAGAGGTTGTGGGTACACCTGTTGGGCTATTTCATTTATTCGGGTGAGAGATGATGGTAGCGTGAGCAATAGTGGTGACAAAGAGGAAGAGGTGAATTTGATAGACTTGCTGATGATTGGATATGGGAAAGTGAGGGAGAAGAAAGTGTCAAGAACACCTTCAAGTTTCTGGTTCATGTCCCTGGATGCATGATGGTGCCACTCACTGAGGTAGGGGATGCTATATGTGGTTCAAGTTGGGGTAGGGATGGTTTTTTTTTGTGTGTAGTGGGAAGTGTTGAAGATCATCTATCTGCTTGTAAATAAGCTGAACTTGAAGTGCCTTTGAGATATTCAAAAGGTGATTTCAAGAAGGCAGTTTGATAAATAAATCTGGATCTCAGAGGAAAGGTCTGGGCTGAAAATATGAACTTATAAGCCAATGGTTCATAAGGTGTAAAATGTACGTTATGGACTGAATTGTGTCCCCTCCCAAATTCATATGTTGAAGACTTAGCTCCCAATGTGACTGTATTTGGAGATAGAGTCTTTAAGGAGATAATTAAAGTTAAGTTAGGTCCTAAGGGTGGGGCCCTAATCCAATAGGACTAGTGTCCTTATAAGAAAGAGAGAGAGACATCAGGGATGTGGGAGCACAAGGGAAAGGCCATGTGAGGACACAGCAATAAGGCGGCCACCTGCAAGCCAAGGAGAGAGGCCTCTGGAGAAACCGAAGCTGCCAACACCTTGGTCTCAGGCATCCAACCTGCAGGACTGTGAGAAAATAAATTTCTGCTGTTTAAGCCACCCAGTCTGTGGTGTTTTGTTATGGCAGCCCCAGCCGACTAATACAGTAGGTATGAAGGATTTCATTTGGTAGGAGTGTCTGGGGCAGAACAGATTGGTTCTGGAGGGATGATTTTAATGGCCAGTTTAGTTTCACAGCATTAGTGTCCCTCCTTTCCTAACAGAACTCCAATTTTGTTCCTATATCCACCTTTTCCCTACACAGCTATGTTCTCAGGGGACCTTGACCCCACCTTTAGTTCTACATGGGGCCTGATTAGCATAAGCGTAATCCCCCTCCTCTTTCCAATGAATGGTTCAAAAATGGCCATGTGACCCAATATCTGCCAATGGGAGATAAGAGAAGACCAGCTGGTGGGCTTTGGGAAGTTTGTCTTTGCTCCCAAGAGAGAACCATAAGGAGGGATGGTTTCTTTTATTTCTCTGGAAATCTTTGAGTCTAGCTGTATTGTTTGGCACTGCTGCAGCTCTCCTGCTATCAGCTTGAGCATGTAGACATCACTGAGAGTGACAGAGAGATGCCAAGGACCTGGGGCCTCAGAGACATTGCCGAGTCTTTGAATCCACTAACCCTAGAAGGCTGTTTTACTTCTATACTCCTTGTTTTGTGAGATGACATCATTTATAACCTTTTTAGCCTGTTTGGGTTTGGGTATATGTTACTGTGGCTGGAACCTGGGCAGAGGAGGACAAGGCTGCCTGTTTATACCAGATCCCACAGCGAAAAACTGACAGACCCAGGATTTAAGTTGGTCTGAAGGCAAAGCCCATGTTCTACGACTGTTGCCCTGCATAAAGGAGGAGTATTCAGGTTTTTATTAGTAGTCTCTTGGTAGTTCTAGGGCAGGGGATGGCAAGGGCCAGATGGTAAATATTTTTAGGCTTTGTGGGCCATATAGTCTCTGTCAAGTCTGCCATTGGAGCAAAAGTAGCAGTAGACAATATGTAAATGAGTGGGTGTGGCTGTGCACCAATAAAACTTTACTTAACAAAACGGGTGGTGGGCCCATGGTGTTGTAGTTTGTGGACCCCTATTCTAGAGCAAAAGATTGAGAAAAGAAATTCTGGGGCCGGCCCTGTGGTTTAGCAGTTAAGTGCGCACACTCTGCTGCTGGCGGCCCGGGTTCAGGTCCCGGGCACGCACCGACACACCGCATCTCTGGCCATGCTGGGGCCGCGTCCCACATGCAGCAACTGGAAGGATGTGCAGCTGTGACATGCAACAATCTGCTGGGGCTTTGGGGGGAGAAAATAAATAAATAAAATCTTAAAAAAAAAAAAAAGGAAATTCTGGACTTAGACCCTGAGTTTTAATGACAAGTGTCATTATACGAAATATTGACTGAGTCTGATTTAAGTGTTTGCAGCAAAATGTGAAATTTCAACACACAGCCAAATTCCCTGCTGCATTTTTGAAATATTTTTATCTACATCCTTCAATAGCAGGATTTGGGTCAGCATAATGTGAGTTCATTTCTAAATATTGAGTAAGAATGGTTCACAAATAAAGGGTCATGACCAAGCGCCCTAGGGTATTTGCAGAGGCAGCTGTGGGAGGCTGAGTGGATGTGGTGCCTGCTGAGAATGCTGGAGATGGGGTCATCTTTCCCCCTGATCCCAACTGCTGCTTGCTCCCCAGGCCCCTAGGGCAGCGATGCTGACCGATACTTTCCAGCTAGGAGTGCCTACTGCACCACAGGGCACTGTGGTCGAAGTTTAGGAGTAGGGGTGGAAATGGGGATTCCTCCCCTGTCTCTTCCCCAGAGAATGTTCAACTAACCCTAGACAGCCAGAACTTTTGACTTGTTCTTCAGCAATTATCAGTGAACTAAATGCTCTTTGTTGGGAGCTTGTGAGGTTTTTGATCTATGGAAAGAGGGACATTTACACCCCTTTTTATTTTGTTTCTATCCCAGAGCTTACAATAGTAATCAAAGTGTATGTCAATGAGGGTGTTGGCCAGAGATGGGGAAAGAAAGGTGAGACTAGAAACTTTGTGAAAAAATAAAGAATAGAATTTAATGACATTGTAATAGCTGAGGATAGTGAAAAATGAAAAATGCTTCCATTTTCTGCACAGTGGATATTCTCAGGGAGGTGCATTTTCAGATTGATTCTCCACAGAGCAGAGTATTTAATATTTCAACTTAGGAGTAATACCATCAAGAGCAGTCAACAACAAGTACTACTTTTCCACTTGCCTTGATGAAGGCAAGCGCTGGCCTCCTGTCTGTCAGTGCATTTGTGGCTGGCCTGGGCTTGGCAGCCTGGGGAGCGTTTAAGGTCCTAGCTTCCAGGTACTCACCTCTGAGTTGGCTCATCTTGTCTATCACTGCTGGAGAGAAGCCCCCCCGGGCTGCAGGCCTGAGCAGAGGGGAGCTAAGATACAGTGAAACCAACTTAAAGTCCCCACTCCCTGCACACTAGATTAGGTCCCCATCAGGGCAGGTTAATTCTAGCCACAGTGTCCTACAGAGACAGTCCAGGAGGGAAGGTCACAAAGCCGAATGTGACCAGTGTTTCATTTTACAGGATGCTTTCTGAAGCCTGCGCTAGAAGAAGAGATTTCAAAAGACAACCATTAGCTGCACAGCACAGGTGTGGACTAAGCAAAGCTGCAGGCCAGGAGCAGCCACAAGGCTGAGGGCCAGGCCCGGAGCACAGAGCAGCTGCTTTCAAAGGCGATTCTTAGAAAGTCATAACTTATTCATGCTTCATAAACACACACAGGCAGTCAAGTCCCTTAAACACAGTGTGCCACTTCACTTCAATTAACAGCAAAGTGGTGCCGTTTGCAGCCCAAATTCTCCCAGCTGCTGGTGGTAGGGCGAGCTCCCGCAAGGAGGCAGATAGCTGTCAAGCTCCATGCCTTAGTGACCAATCTGGATACAGGAAACGCTGGCTTCCTTGGCCACGGGAAAGACATTTTGACCATTTCTGGGTTTTTCTTTAATTTCTTTTTTTTTTTTATTGTGAGATTTTTGTTGTACATTATTGTTTGTCAGTCACCATATAAATGCATCCCTCCACCCCTTGTGCCCACCCCCACCCCCTTGCCCCTGGTAACCACCAAAGAGTGGGTTTTTCTTAATGTGTAGTGATTTATAGCAATAAACCAGAAAGTCTTAGTATCTGAGCTTACTGGATAGCTACCAAGAGCTCCATATTAGAAATAGCAAACCTCCTGAGAAGGTGAAGCAGCAGCATATGAATAGATGTTCTGTCGGAATAAAGTGCTAGGTGTCAACAACAACCTTTTACCGGGGCCTAAATGGCCTCACTTCAATGCTCCACACAACTATAGGCATTAAGATGGAACAAAACACCAACATTAAAACAGAATACTCCTACATGCCTGACCAGGAAGTAGATCTTTATTGAGAACGTTTTTGCAAGCCCCTGTTGACACAGCATACCTCAAATACTGCAGACAGATAGCCTGGAGACAACCCTTTAGCCTAACGTTTATCAGCTAGAATCTTATGGCTGAAAGGCCCTTTGAGAGATCACTTAGTTCAGAGACTCTTAACCGGGAGTGGTATTATCCCCAGCCCACCCCCCAGCCATGGGGCATTTGGACATGTTTGGACAGAGTGGGGGCTCTCTAACTGGCAGTTAGAGCCCAGGGGTTCAGGGGCATTAAACATGCTGCCATACATGAGCAAGTCTACCCAAGAAGAATCGTCCCAACTAAAAAGTCACTAGTGCTACCTTTGGAAACCAGTAACTTAGACCAATTGCCACATTTTACAGATGAGAAAGTTGAGGCTCCAGGACACGAAGTCTTCTGCCCAAGATCAGCCAGATTAGTGCTAGAGGTGGGTCAGGATCCAAGATTCCTGACTCCTTCTTCAGAATATCCTTCATTAAGTTCACAGTGACCACATTTCATAAAATTAAAATTAGGACTGAGTCAGGGCCAGCCTGGTGGCATAGTGGTTAAGTTTGCTCTCTCCTCTTCAGCGGCCCAGGGTTTGCAGGTTCGGATCCCGGGCATGGACCTACACACCACTCATCAGCCATGTTGAGCCAGCGTTCCACATACAAAATAGAGGAAGACTGGCACAGATGTTAGCTCAGGGCCAATCTTCCTCACCAAAAAAAAAAAAAAAAATAGGACTGAGTCAAACAAGTAGGAGATAGGACAACGGATAGCATCCTAAAGCAGGATTGCCTGGGAAGAGCCTCACAGCTCTCCCTAAACCGACATGGTGCCTGTGCTCAGGAGTCTCCCTGCTAGGCTGAGTCTTGGTGAGCAGGGCTGAGGGAGGAGACCTCTTTTATGACTAGGAGGAAGAGATGCTGTAAGTTCAGGTTATTTAGACTAGGTACTATGGTACCTAGGTGCTATGGGAGCAGCAGACCCTGCACCACGGAGGCAGCCCCTCCTGCCCCTCTCTGGGGACAGAACTTGCTGGGCTCCACCCAAATAGAGAATGCATAAAGCAGCTGGTTCATTCACAATAGATAATGAGCATTTGACTTTTTACATGCATTTTTATTAAGACACACACAGACAAAAACAAAGAAATGACGTACTGAGGTGGTGTGGTGTCAGTTTTTCAGATCAACCAGAGAAAAGTTATTTATGGAGCCTGCAATTTTCCGTTGATCACTGCAGCTTGAAATGCTTGCCCTGCCCTGAATCCCCCATACTTCGTACCTTCTGTGGCATGTGTCGCAATCTGGTCCTCCTCTGTAATAATTTGTGCACATTGAGTTGCTCCTGCTATTAGACTGCAAGCTCTCTGAGTGCAGGGACTCTGTCTTAGTCACCATAGGCTCTCATGATGCCCCACGCAGTTAAGCAGCTGGTGGATTTTTCATAAATGCTTGTTGCATAAGCGAGAGCAAGCTGACAGATTCAACAACTGACTCTTTTGCCTTCTGCTGCTGCTATGCCAAGGCGCTCACAGGTATGGGGACCATTCCATTCTCCTTTCATTCTTTAAGGTATCCAATAAATCTGGAGTCACACAGCTGGGGTTTGGATCCTGCCTACACCACTTACGGTGTGACCTTGTGGAAATTACTCAAGGCCACCTCTTTGAGGCTGAGCATCCACATCTGTACAATGAGCATAATAACAGTACTTACCTTAAAAGGTCTTTGTGAGAATTCAATATGGGATATTACATATGTGATTTTGGGGTGTTCTCCAACAACAACAACCAATTCTCTGGGACACCACCTGGGTGCCCACCAGTTCAATTCAATTCTGACACTAATAATCACAGATTTAAGAGTTCAGTCCCTCAGGACTGCTTCCACTTCAGACACCAGTCGTAAGTCCTAGTACATAAGTCCTGTACTTCTGACCAATTGGCTCTAAATCAAGGGGTTCCCACAACCCCTTTCTTAGGTTTGATAATTTGCTATCAAAAAATTACTTATATTCACTGGTTTATTATTAAGGATACAACTGAGGAACAGCCAAATGGAAGAGATACACAGGGCCAGGTATGGGGGCGGGGCGTGAAACTTCCATGACCTCTCTCGGATATGCCACCCTTCCAGCGTCTTAATGTGTTCACCAAGCTGGAAGCACTCCGAATCTTGTTGTTGGAGAGTTTTTATAGCGCTCAATCTCCAGCCCCCTCCCCCTTCCCAGAGGTCAATGGGTGGGGCTGAAAGTTGCCACTCTCCAATCACGTGACGGTCTTTCTGGTGACCAGCGCCATCCTGAGGCTATATAAGGCCCACTCTAAGTCACCCCAGTAGCATAAACTCAGGTGGGATGAAATGGGCTCCTTATGAAGAACAAAACACACTCCTATCACTCAGAAATTTCAGGGGCCAGCCCCGTGGCATAGTGGTTAAGTTTGCGCCTAGCGGTTAAGTTCTCGAGTTCCACTTCGCTGGACCAAGATTCTCCGGTTCAGATCCTGGGCGTGGACCTACTCAATGCTCATCAAGCCATGCTGAGGCGGCGTCCCATATAGAAGAGCTACATCTCTACCACTATGATATGCAAGTGTGTACTGGGGCTTTGGGGAGAAAAAAGAAAAAAAGAGGAAAGATTGGGAACAGATGTTAGCACAGGGCCAATCTTCCTCAAAAAAAAAAAAAAAAGAAATTCCGAGGTTATAGGAGCTCTGTGCCAGGAACTCGGGACAAAGATCAAGTATATTTCTTATGATACACAGTGGTACTTAGCATAGTGCCTGGGGTGTCATAAACCCTCAGTAAATGTTATCTGTCATCTTCATCAACATCACCACTACCTTCCGGAGTTAAGCCCACTCTCTTGCCATTGAGAAGGTTTCTTAGGATATAGATTGAAGACATGAATTATAGTTTCTAATTAAAAAAGGAAAGCAGTCAGAAAATTATAAGGGTCAGTACACTGAGACTTGACATTCAGAATCTGTTAATTCCAAACAGAATGTCTCCACCTGAAGGGCCACCTCGGGGCAAAAGACCATATGGTGGCTTGGTTGGTGGCATCCGGCAGAGCGCTGGAAGAATTATTCTTTGGCTCAACTGTTTTTAACTTAAATGATGTGGAAAAGAGAGTAAGCCACACATAATGTCCACCCAGAATCGTGTCAAGCATTAAAGACACTCAGAAATAAGGAGTTGAAAAATATTTGTCTCCAAGATGGAAAATAAAATATGATTTGTTGGAGAATGTTGACCATGCCAATCCATATTAATTCGCCTGGGCTTCTGGGTCCCTAGCTTGATAGAAATAATTTTGAGGCAGGCTAGGATTTTAATTAAAATGGAAAAAGGCTCATTGCATTCTCTCAAATGATCGTCACCAACAAGGCATTCAGAAGGTTGGAAGAAGCTGGTGAGGATTCGCAGGTGGTTGGAATAACTTTGCATGGAACTTTTGATGGTTGTAGGAGTCCTTAGATATTATCTCGCTTAAAACCATTATTTTACCAGAAAAGAAACTGAAGTCTAGGGAGGTGCTCTGACTTGCCCACATCCTACACGGTAAGTTAACAATATAATTCAGCTGTGTTAGCTTTCATCCAGGACCCCCTCCCTATACCATTTTAAGAAACCTTGTATAAATTGACATCGGTTCCTCCCGTCTCTCAGTGTTTTTCTATTTCTGGTCTTAAAAGGGAAGATTTTTCAGATGCAGAGAATTTTTGATATGTTCATTGTATTTTCTGAGCTTTTTTATGCTTTGGACATTTGTGTGTAATAAATTGATCTTCCATCATGGGAAGTCATGTCATTTCTTTCTTCCAGAGTCTTCTCTATGCAACATTCTTGATAAACATTTACCTACAAAGTTGGATGATTTCATCGCTAAAGGAGACCTCAGGTTTCCATGTCCTGTCAAACCCCACTGAGGCCTCCAAGCTGGGGCCTTTGGTCCCTGGGTGCCCTTCCTCCCTCTGAGGGAACACACTGGGTTGGAGGGCATGGCATCAAACTGGCTCTGCCATTCTGTCATGTTGGGTAGTTCACGTCCCCCCTCTGGGCCTCAGCTTCCCTCCTTTGCAAAGAGGTCCATTTCGGTCTCACAACTGTTGTCCCACATTCACTCTCTTTAGAAGCCATGCTCTGCTCTTGCAAACTGACTGAATTGGTTTGTGGCCAAATAGATTGTGTAGCTGGATGAAATGTGAAATGAATGTTTTTTCCCATGAATAAATTATACAAGACTCAGAATCATCTTTCCCAAAGGCCAATTACTGTAGCAGTGGCGATTTCTTCCCCCCTGTTAAATATGTCAGAAATTAACCTGGCAAGAAATTGTGTGAATTTGTACATCAGTGAAAGAAAAGTTCACCATACAGGAAGATGGGAGTGAGAACAATCTGGAACAGACAGAATGCAAACAAATCAGTTGCCTACTATTTCTTGCTATGCAGAAAAAGAAAACATAAATAACACTCATTTATTGAGGGTGGAAGAAAGAGCACAGTCAAGAAACTTTTTTGGAGAAAATATTCCAGGTTGCATCCCCAACTTTAAGGTCTGTCTTCATTTATTTTAATATTATTAGTAACAATGATAATAGTTTGAATTTTTTCCGTAAGGTAGGTCCAAATTCTTTTTATATTTCAAGCTCTGTTGTCATCATCATCATCACGTAGGGTCTATCTCTGCATCTCCTGAGCATGGATGGTGTCTTAATCCGTTTGGGCTCATATAACAAAATACCACAGACTGGGTGGCTTATAAACAACAGAAATTTATTCCTCACTCTTCTGGAGGCTGGGAGTCCGAGATCAGGGTGAGGACCCTCTTTGGGGTCACAGACTTCTCACTGTATCCTCACTTGGCAAAAGGGACTAGGGAGCTTCTGTGGGGTCTCTTTTATAAGAGCACTAATCCCATTCATGAGGGCTCCACCCTCATGACCTAAGCATTTCCCGAAGACCCCACCTCCTAATACCATCACATTGGGCATTAGGATTTCAACATATGAATCTCGAGGGGAGACAAACATTCAGACCATAGCAGATGGTGACAACACTGTGATTCTACCTATTCTTGAGTTTGAGGCCAGAGTGGTGGTAGTGCAAGCTGCTTATGGCAATGAGATGGACTCGAGGCATGAAAATTCAAGTCCATGTAGGAGTATAGAGGCCTTCCTTCTCTTCCCAAGGTTTCCTAGCCAGCTGGGGTGGGCACAGCTGACTCTACTTGGTGAGATCAGACCCATGACCAAGCTCTTCAGTCCTTTCCAAACCCTGGTGTCTCCATCCACCAAGCTGGAGTGACATTTCCTGGGAATTCTGTGCAGGGGCCTCTAGATCCACATAGAATTCTCTATTTTCCTGCTCCCAGCCATCTGGAACTTAAGCACATTCCAAAATGGATAGGGAGAGTCCCTAGGATCTGAGTGTAGGGGATTGACTCCAAGGATCCTCCTTTCTGAACAGGTCTTTGATGGGAGGTTTCTAGGATCATATTCAGTTGGAGAACTGTGGGGATCATTTACTAATGTGCCCAGCATTCTAAAAGCTCTCAAAGTGGTGTGGGCTGGTTAGATCAGAGAGAATGGGGGTAGTGATATCAACAATACTATAGAAGTCACTTACCGAATGTTTACTAAGTGCTTGGAGCTGTGGTAAGCACTTCACAGTCATTCTTGATTAATTCTTATAACCATCCAGTGAGGTAGATATTATCCCCATTTTACAGGTGAGGAACTTGAAACTCAGAGAGGTGGAATAATTTGCCCAAGATCATGCAGTATGCAGGTGGCAAAGCTAGGACGGAAATCGGACTGAGTCTGCAGCTTCTTGGCCACTGCTTTCTGCTTCTCCTGAGTGTTCCAATTTAGAGATTCAAATCTCATCCTTGCAAGTCGCTGGGAGGGACCCATAGGCACAAACACTCTCTCCCCTTGACCTGGCCAGCTAGCTGAGACCAAGGGCCTCAGGCAGGCCCGCTCCTAAAATTTGTGGGTTTCAAATGGTGGCCCCCAAGACCAAAGGTCTAAATATTTTAAAGTTATAAATCCAGCTAATAAATTGTTAACTAAAATATGTTCTGTTTCTGCCTTGACAAATATACCTTCATAACCCTGACACTGATTAATATGTGTGTGGTATAATACAGAATAAATATTTGGTCTTTATCCCCGGTTCCTGGCACGGAGCTCCTAAAATCTTTGGAATTCACCGTCTATTGTATACTAAAGAGATGGCTCATGAAATGGAGTAGGGGGACTGGATAGCTTCAGGAGGGAAGCTGGTCATCAGAAAGACCATACCATCATTAGAGGATTGAAACTTTCAACCCCATCTCCTGACTTCCAGGGAATGGAAGGGATCTGGAGATTGAGTTCAGTCACCAGCGGTCAATGATTTAATCAATCATGCCTATACAATGAAACCTCCATAAAACCCCCCAAACAACAGGGTTCAAGGAGCTTCTGGGTTGGTGAACACATAGAGAAGCTGGGAGGATGACGTGCCTCGAGAAGGCGTGGAGACTCTGTACACCACAACCCTCCATACTTTGCACTATGTGTCTCTTCCATTTGGCTGTTTCTAAGTTGTATCCTTTATAATAAACCTGTAATTGTAATAAAGTGCTTTCCTGAGTTCTATGAGTCATTCTAGTGAATTATTGAAACTGAAGGGGTCATGGGCACCCCCGAATTAATAGGCTGTCAGCCAGAGTTACCAGTGGCCCCTGGCACTTGTGACTGGCATCTGATATAGGGGCAGTCTTGTGGGACGGAACCCTTAACGTGTGGGGCCTGACTAACTCAGGACAGTTAGTGTCAGAATTGAATTGAGTTGTTGGACATCCAGTGTGTCTTGGAGAATTGGTTGTTGGTATTGGAAAACACCACACACATTTGGTGTCAGAAGTGTTGTCAGAAAACACCCCACAATGTATAAAGCTATGTCTTTTAAGTGATGGAGGCACATAATTTTGATTGTGTGTATGATTTGCGGGCCCTCGAAAGCTCAGGCCCAGGACTGGGGCCCCTCTTGCCCAGGTCTAAGGGTGGTACTGGCCTCAACGGATGTTAGGGATGGTCTAGCACAAATCTGACTCTATGACAGGTAACACGACTCAAACAGTCTCTCTTTATGAAAGACAACTTACTTTGAGTTTGGCGTGATAAATTTGGATGAAGCCACAGTAAAGCTTTAAATTGAGCTCTGTGGTTTGACCTCATTTTTGCTCTAATAATTCAGTTTTTAAATTCCATTTGGTGTGAAATTATTTATCCCTAAGCTCAGGCAGAACGATTGACTTTTCTTGTCAGTGTATTTAAACTATATTAGGCAACATAGGTTTGAGCTTTAAGACTTAACAGAAATATGGTTTTACCTTTGGGGAAACGTGTTAGTAATTTTTCCCTCATGAAGAAACATCCCTTTGACATTTGGAAGGAACAATTCTCCAAAGGAAAGGATGATTTCCGATTTTAAACATTTCAGGTCAAAGACAAAGCTTAAGATCCCTGATATACAAAGAACTCTTACTAGTAAGTAAAATAAAAATGGAAGTGCAGTAGAAAAACAGGAAAAGGACAAGAAACAACAATTCACCAAAGAAATATAAATGAACAAAACACAATATGAAAAGATATTCAACCTCACTAACAATTTTAAAAATACAAATCAAAACAATAGGTGTTGTTTTGTGGGTTATCTTTTTGTCTTTTAAACCTATTAGATTGGGGGGAAAAGAGATTGATAATATGAGAAAACAGACTTTCTCAACCTGCAGGAGGAAGCGTCAATTGGGTGCACTATTTTGGAGCATGGGGACAGTGTAGTGTTATCTATTATAATTGAAAATGCTCAAAAACACTGACTCCACAACTAACTTTTAGAAATTTATCCTGAAGAAACATACCACTGTCCAAACATGCATGAATAAGACTTTCCTTGCTACAGGGTTTATTCGAGTGCAAAACTGCAAATTCAAGCGTTCCCAAGTCCGCCCTCTGTTCTGATACCAACTGCAGGTTCTGGAGGCCCCAAGACCACCTTCCGTTTCGATAATTTGCTAGAAGGATTCACAGAACTCAGCAAAGCCATTATACTCACAGTTTTATTTGTTATAGCAGAAGGACACATTAAAATCAGCCAAGGGGAGAGGCACACAGGGCAGGGTCCAGGAGACACAAGCACAGTTTCCAGATGTTCTTTCTTGATGCCTCAGTGGGCAGCAGACAGCACCAATTTCTCCTAGCAACAGTCGGAGTATTGGCAACCAGCAAAGTGTCCAGAGTTTTTTATTGGGGCTTAGTCACATAGTCATGGCTGACCACCTGCACAGCTGACTTTAGTCTCCAGCCCTCCAGAGGTCAGGCTGATACTGTGTGACCCAAGGCCCCCCAACCATAAATTGCATTGTTAGCAAAGACTATCCAGCATGGCCCAAGGCCCCCAGATAAACAAGGATACTCTTATCAGGCCAGAGAGGTAGACAAAAAGCATATATAATGAAGATCCCACCATGCCATGCTAGGGAACTTAGATTTTATTCTGTAGATGGAGAAGATTCATTGAAGAATCTTAATGAGGGGCTACCAAGAAAAGATGTGTGCTTTAGACAGAACATTCTGGCAGTATTAGTAATGATGAATTGGAGTGGAATAAACCTAGAAGGCTGGGAGCCCATTGTACTTATCTAGGTTAAAGATGCAAACAGGATGTCAGTGCTTGTTAATTCCTGTCCTTGGCAGCACTGCTCCCCACTGAGGCCCAGCCTTACATGCAAACAGGAACAGGCTGCCCTTATATTAAAATGATCAGCTCCACTAATGAGTGGGGTCTGGAATTGGTCTGGTTGCCAAGAGCTTAGTATCTGGGGTATGTGAGGTGAACCCACAGAACCCAAGTCTTTCCCTGGGCATATCTTTCAACTTGTCTCCATGATTGTGCCTCTGTCTCTTTTTCCTGATATGAGGTCCAGGTGTCCCAAAGGAGAACTGTCCTCAGCTGTCCACTGTGTGACCAGCTACCTGGACTAGGCCGGTTCACTCTAGCTTGAAGGTCAGACCATCCTTCCTCATCTTCACTTCTAGACATGGTTCTGTTCCTCACAGAAGGAGCTCCTGGAACCATGAATTCTGCCGTCCACCCAACCCCAAACTCCCAGCACTGTCCAGAGGAAAATGGCTAATGCATGCTCTCCCTCACCTCCCCTGGGCCCGTGAAATCAATGCCAATGAGCCTGGCAATTTTTCCCACTGTGCACGGGTGCAGCCCCAGGATCTTTTTCTACACAGCACTCTAGGCAGCCACTCAAGGATTAGCATTGGCCATCAAGAGGAAAGCCATTTGTCGTTCTTGGCTACAGGCCCCTGCCCCCTTGGATATCAGTAGTATCCAAGATGACTTCCACTTCACCACAGTCCTCTAGTTTGGATTGCTGGCATGCCTAGGACCTCATCTGGCCTTAGACCCACTTACTTCTGGGTTCTCTCTTCTCTCTTCAACTTGGATATCTTGAGGTCAAGTCCACAGGAGACACAACAATTTTGAGATATGAATTATGGAGACAGTTTGTACTTCTGGGAATTTTGAAATCTTTAGAGACCCAATCAGTCTTTGGTCATCTGAAGGCCTGCTGCCCTCATAGCACTGGGTGTAGCACTCTGCAGGAGAAAAATGACTTAGGTGACATAGGCTTGGTTCCCCAGGTGCTTACTACCTAGTTGGAGACATACGATATGGTGTTATGAAATGAACCTAAAACTCCAGGCATCATAAGCTAAATGCTAAATGAGCAGAGAAGATGACAAATGCCCCAGGAATTCAAACCACACAGGAGTAGATATTTCTGGAGATGGCAAACAGGGCTCCACCCCTGATTTACTGCCCAGTCGCTGGCACTGGTCCCACAAATGCCAGATGATGGGGAGGCAAAGCCAGGTGCTTCAGAATGAGCAGGCAGGAGGAGGTGGTGCCCTGCTGGCCCAGCGGGGCCCACAGGGCTTTAGTGATGCCTCCTGGTACTGGCTGAGGCTGCGGAAGGCAGGCAGGAGTGGGCGAGCAGTAGGAACGCCAGTCACCAGGAACATTCACACGATTCTCTGTCATTATTTGAACTTAAACTCAGCTACACCCACACAGCCCTGAAATCCCTGAGGAGGCAGCAGGCAGAGGAGCAATTTCCACGTGGAGGAGGCTGGTGCATGCTCTGTGAGGTTTCTCGGTGTCTTCACAGTGGCTCATGCACGTGGGCTTAGAAAAATGGAGAAAGATGAGGGACTGAGGCAGCAGGAGCAGAGAACCCCAGTTGCCTGTACACTGGGTCCCAACTGTGGACTATTCTGGGGCTTGGGGGTCTGAGCAGAGGCACATCATTCCCTTAACACTTCCTGGTAAATGCCCAGTGGGGCTTCAAGATGGGAGCAGGCCTGGTTTTTAGTGAACTCCAGGAACCCTAAGGATTTGCCACTGACCAGTCTGGACAAGGCTATTTTGGAGTGAAAGAGAAAGATGCAAAGAGCCTGAGGTGAATCACACTGTGTACAATTCCACCTCCCCACCATATGTTTGTCTAGTGGTGAATCGGGTAAATAGGAGCAGAAGGAAAGACGGGCTGAGGAAGACATGCTGAGAATTGGGAAGAGGCAATCCCAACTCTTCACCTTGGGGATCCCTCCCCTTCCCCCCAAGAGGGCTCTATGGCACAAGGCTTGGAAAATACTCAAGGAGAGTGCAGAAAATCCTCAGAGGGGGTAACTACAGAAAACCAGGAGAAACTACAGAAAAGCCACACCACCTACGGTAGCAAATACGTTAGAAGGCTTGTGTTCTTTATCTTCCTCCCTCCCCCACTGCAATGTCTACAGTTTATGGTCAGATGTTGAGTTGGCGGGTCCCACCTTCTAAGCATCTCGCAAATCAGCCCCTTGTTCTCCACCTCTATTGTCCCACCTTGATCGAGGCCATGGCCTTCTCTTGCCTGCACTGCTAAAACTGCTGCCTACCTGGTCTTTCTGATTCTCATCTTGCCCCATAAACAAATAACCTGGATTTTACATTTCCCTTCTGGAAAGACAATCTATTGTAAATACAGTAGAAAGCTGTTTGTGTCACTCTCCTATTTAAACCCAAACTCCTGATCACAGTTTTCAACCCTCTGAATGGCCTGGCACACACTTCTAGACACTCCTGAAACATCCCTCCTCACTCCTGCCACACTGGTCTTCACTCCGTTCCTCAAGGGCATCTAGCTTCTTTTTGCCTTTGGAAGTTTGCACATACCAATCCCATTGTCTGGAATGTTCTTTCCCCTGTTCTTGGCATAGCTGGCTCCTTCCTAGCCTTCAGGACTTGGCTTAAATGAACAAAGGTCTTCCCTGGCTGCTTTATCCACTCTATACCATTGAACCTAAGATATCATCAATTGTAAGACATACCAATATTATATGCAAAAAAGTGAAAATACCACTCATTATAACCTAAGGCCTCATCTGTGATAAGCTGCATCTTGATTTCAGGAATATTAAAATGTTTTAACAAATGCATGTCTAGAACAGTGAAATATGGCAAGTAGGTTTTCCCTGTTATTCTCTGTCGTTGTACCTTGTTCACTCCCATCATAGCACTTATCTCAATTTTGAATAATATGTATTGTTACATATGTATTATTCATCTAAGATCTGGCTGTTAACTGAAAGGCCCATGATATCGGGGAGTGTATCTGTTTCGTCATGACTTACACCCAGCAGCCACTGTGGTTCCTGGGCCACAGCAGATGCCTCCTTATGGCTGTTGACTATACAAAGGGGTGGAAAGAGACTGGCCTGGGAAGTGAGAGAGCTGGACTCTACTCTGGCTCTGTCCTTAACCAAATGGGTGACCCTGAGCCAATCACTTGGCTTCCCTGGGCTCCAGTTCCTCATTTATAAAGGAGAGAATTGAACCTGGAAATGTCCCAAGATCTCTTCCAACTCTTAGTAACGCACGATGAACTAGTGAAGAAATCTTTTCCAATTGTTTAGTTCCCGTACAGAAAGCATCTTATTCCCATAAATGTGAGAAGGATCATTGCACACTTGCTGCTGTGCAGCCACATTATCACATTGGTTGATTTCTTCAAATCTAGAGAAATAAAGCAGGAAGAAACACAGGGCGGCAGAGAAGACTACCTCGGTGCTGCCTGGAGCTGCCCTGTGCTGCTCCCACCCCCGCTCTACAGTAGCATTAATAATAAACAAGGACCGTTCAGCATTGCAGGCAGGTGCCCACTTTCTGCTTGGTGAGGCTGAGAGAGTGCAGGGTTTCTGTAGAGGGAAGCTCCTTAGCGGTCCATGGTGAGATGATACTCTTACGTGGCACCCTATTTCGAAAACATTTGATGATTGTTATTCTCTGCAGCACCCCAGGCTTTGCTGATAAGAAAACTGTATGTGGGGACTAGAGTTCCAAGATCAACAGGAGTCAGTGCATGAGTCTGGAACAGAGTGCACCAACTTTTTTCTATAAAAGGCTAAATAATAAATATTTCTGGCTTGGCAGGCCACATGGTCTCTGTAGCAACAAATCGACTCTGCCATTGTAGCGTGAAATAATGTGTAAACGATGGGGGTGGCTGTGTTCCAATAAAGCTTATTTACAAAAACAAGTGGTGGCTGGATTTGGCCTGTGGGCTATAGTTTGCCAGCCTCTGGTTCCGGATTCCACGTTCAGAGATGCTCTGGGATTACGCATTGACTTGTTCTGCCACCTCCTGGATCTCCCAGTAGCAAATGTACGTCATGACTTCCCCAACGTCACACAGCTGGTAAATGAGGCTGGGATCCCAGTCCACGTCCGCTGACTGTTGTCTGTGCATTTCACTGCAGGGGGCGATGCTGCCTACTACTATTCTCATAACATTATACTCATTGACAATCCCAGACAGTGGGAAAATGTGTGTTCTTAGGCACAGAGAAGAGAAAGGAAAGAGGATTGAGAAAAAATAAGCCCCTTTTCATCTCATTTAATCAGAAAATTTAGAAAAGAAAGATTTATTAGTCACTCTGAGTTGTCCTGCTTCCACAAGTCCAGCATGTAGTGACGTGGTGGGGCAAGGCTCACTTTCTCCTCTCCCTCCTGCGTCCAGTGGACTGCAGCAAATCAGTGTTCGGTGGGAAAACTCGCCACCATGGTAGTGTCTAGGTCCAGCTTTCCTGGCAAGGACACCTTTTGCTCTAATCAGTTAAACTATTGCTCTAATCAGGGCACAGCAAGTGAAACGAGGCTTTTGTTTGGGAAATTAATTTCAATTTGCTTGTTAACAATGTTATTTGTTTCTGTCCACTTGCCCATAGAGGGGCAGAGATTCAGCTCTAATCCTGCTTTCAGGGTTCCTACAGTCTAGTTGGAGTGACAAGGCATAAACAAGTCAGCAGCTAAATAAAATGAAAAACCTGGAAAACATTTCAGTGCAATAAGAAAAATGTATACATGCACCTGCCTGCACACATGAACACACACACACACACTTCCAGTGAGCAACAATAATTATTAGAGATTGCATAGTATTAAGCCGCTTTAGAAAAGAGAAACTTATTTGTTGTGAATATAGCATAATCTGTCCCAATCCCTCCTTCCCCTTATGCCCTTTCTATTATTATGTGGAGCAGTTTTAGTGTTTTCTTTCCAGCTTCCAGGCAATGCTCAGAGGTCCAGTGGGGTCTCAGAAATGAGGGCCACTTCAATGTCTTGCCAGACAGAACCATCTATCCGTGTTGGATGCCTTTAGAACTAAAGGCAGAAACACAGAAAACTATTTAACTAAAACACATAAAAGCATTTGAAGTGTGTCCTTTCTTTTATTTTGAAATAGAGGTTCTAGCTTTTAGGTAAGGACCCTTACAGAAAGGTCACCAAGAATTTAGAGTCTTCCTGGCCACACTCAGGGGGAATGGGCCAATTCTGACAGCTACACACTGGATGTTTCATCTGTTCAGTCCACAAAATAGATGTCGAGCATTTCCTCTGTGGAAGGCGCTGGTTGTTCCTGGCTGGGTTCCTGGCTGAGATGAGCTTTTTCTATAGAGAGGACATTTGTCAAATGCCTCCAAGAACAGGGTCATAGTGAGAATTAATGTATACATAGTGCTCTCACGATAAAAACAAAAAACTAAAACTGTAAAGAGAGCAAATCAAGACTTCTTTGGCTTTCATCTGGCATTTTGCATTTTTCAGTTAACCATGAAAACAATTACTGGCCTTCTCCTAACGAAGTAGCGGAGCAGAAATGGCAGTGGAGCTGATGGCTCTGGGTTATCTCCCTAGGAAATGGGGTATGTCATGTGTGTTCTGGTTCAGGGACCAGCAGCTGCCAAGTATCTGTGCTGCTTCACAGCCCCCAGCCTGGGAATGCTCCTGGGGACTGCAAACAGAGTGAGCTTCGATGACAAAACAACCGATAGCTGGATGTGAGAGCTGCAAGGAGCTTCAAGACATCGTCTGGTCCCATCCCTCTCTGAGCTGCTGCACAAGGTATGAGGTCCTGGAGCCAGCACTGCCAGGCCTGTGGCTGCTGGAAGAACCCGAGCGCCGAGGCCAGAGCCCCAGGCTGGCACAGTACCTGTCAGAGAGGGCGGCTTCTCCAGCCCGGCTGACCTTGCTTTGCGCCTGCACCTGCGTCTTGGCTGCCGCAGCTGGCGCTCATTCCTGATTCTCCTCCTGGTTCTTTGGCTCCCTTCCGCTGGCTCCCTGTCTGCTGGATTACCTTCCAGCTCTCCACAAACAACCCTCCTGACAACTCCAGCTCCAGCTGCCTCTTTTCTAAATCCAATAACTAGGAAACATCAAGGGCAGAGGCCAGCTCTGGCCCCCCAAACCCACCAACGGTTCTATTTGTGCCCCAGCTCGGAGTTATTAGCAATCACTTTTCTGGGACAAGGCTGGGACTGAACCTTCTGGCAACTTTATATAACGATTGCCACACTCAGGAACAACCAGGAAAAACAGCTTTAATCCCCTAAAAGCCAGGACCTCCCAAAGAGAATGCTGCTGACTTAATCTGACATTTTCAAAGTGGGTGAACTTACCCATTAGCAATCAAAATGATTACAGTTCAGATGTCTTTTTGCTAGTAAACCTGATATCATTTTAAAGCCATCAGATATTACAGTGAAACTCCTAAATTTGTCTAGATTCATAATGCTTTCACCGTTATATCTCATGGCTCATGTTTTAACTCATTGCACAGCCTAACAAGCTGTATTGTAACAAGGTGGTGCTATATTTGAAGAGTGACTTCACTCAGCCCGGAGATATAGAAAGACACTGACTTAATGGTGGAAACCCTGGTTTTTCCTTCTGTCTCTGCTTAACTTGGACTTGTCATTTCAAAGGGACAGGATCTGCTAAGATGATGTCAGAGTCATGGTCCACATGGACCTGGTTATTCCTGGATTTTCACCATGAAGTCATCCTTCTCAAATGTCAAAATGAATTTGATCATGGCCTTGGCTGTTCCCTTGTCTTTGGCATAACAACCAGCAAATGTGTGTCAGCTCCCAGCTTCCTGGTTACCTCCCGTTCCCACATTTCTGATGGGTGTCCAATCTCTTTTCTCTTGTTTGCTTCTGGATTTTATCAACCTAGGTTCCTGAGTGTGAATTAGTCTTGCAATTCCCTCTGAACTGTGATCCCATCCAATTTTTTAAAGACTAACTTGATAGTTTTTGTAAAAATTACACATTCTCATCGAAATGAATCCAAGCAACAGAAAAAGATACCAAGAGAAAAGTTTAAAAATCACCTGAACTTCTACTACCACCCACAGATAACCACTGTTAACTTCTTGGTAAACATCCTTTCAGGCATCTGCACACACACACACACACACACACACCATCTATGTATATATATAGATGTGCCTATATATATATATGTGTATATATATATACACAATTTTATAAAGATGGGATTTGCCATACATGCAGTTCTATGGCCTGTTTTCTTCACTCAGCCATATGTCATTGTGGGGAGAGAGTTCTCCATGAGTCTCTTGTGCTCCTACATGTCTTTCTGGGTATGCCAAAGATGCAAGGCCATTTCTCTGGATTGTGTTTGTAGCAAACAACCTTGAGGAGGTCTTCCTCCTGGACAAAGGGCAGGCTTGCTTACTGCTTGCAATAAAATGGTGGGTTCAAAACAATTGAACCTCTATCAGGACAGAATTTACATGTCTATAGACAAGAATTATTTTGCATTGCTATCAGGTATTTACAATTTTTCAAGAAGTAAAATCACTTCCATAGAACCAGATAACCCAAGGGGTGTCCTTTAGAGTCTGGATAATGCACAGTTTTCCACTGAAGCACATTTTTCCCTACAGCACCCAGCAAACCCTTGGCAAACTCCAGTTGCCTCTCTCAGAGGATGGCTACTAGAATCGGGCAAAAAATTGAAGAACATCAAATGGCAGGGTTGACTCTATGTTCAAACAGAGGAAAGCTGCCTTCAGTTCTTCCTAAGAGCAGGGCTGGTTTCAGAGCTGTCAAGTAGGGAGGTTGGGGTGCTGAGGAGGGGAAGGGAGGGCAAAGGAGGGGAGAGAACCAGAGAGGTGGTTACAAATACTCCCATTGTATATGGTAGTAACAGATTTCTATTCAAACCTATTTGAATTTCATGAAGCAAACCTGATGTCCTGTCAGTTTTGTTAAAATTGGGTTTTAATCAATAAATGAAAATTAAAAGTGGGCAAAACCTAAAAATGATACCGAATTTTAGGAAAGGGGGCTAGGAGTAGCACTATTTTCTCTTTTATTGTGTCTTAGTTTTATTTCCAGACACAGATTTTCTCAGTGGAAGTGCCCATAACTCCAAGGTCTGAGACCTGCCATGAATCTCTTTTTAGCACCCTTTGCATGGGAACAAAAAAAGCTTGGTTGTTTTCCTCTGACTGGCCTGGGAGGGCCTTCCCCTTCCTCCTTCTCCGGAGCTGCATTTTAATGAGACCCCAAGGGACGGCTTTGGGGGATGCAGGGAGCCAGCACTTCAGTGTAATTTAAGAGCCTTTTAATTTTTTATTTTTTAAAAATGACTCTTTTATATTTTTCCTTCTAGGTCTTGGGCAGCACCGAGAGCTCCCACTGGGGAGTTCAGCTCATTTAACGTTCCAGGTGCTCCCCGTTCTGAAGCATCACTGCTTGTGGCTTGTTGAAAAGTCCTGAGGAGTCTCAGGGGCATAAGAACAATGTGTCTGGTGACCCTCAGGCTGTCTTTAAGAGAAGAACAGCTTGTCAGCGAGGAACATTTCACCTCTGCCACTTGCCCTGGGTCAACTTTTAGGCCCAGTTTGAGTATTTCCCCAGCGTTCATTCAGCAACACTTTTATTAAGCACTTGTTGTAGGTTACACAACTTCAAAGATGGTCAAGCGCGGGACTCACTTCTAATGAGGCTTGCTGTCTAGTGTACAACGGACCCCAAGACAGACCACTCTCAGCAGCCTGGAGGGGGCCAAAGACGCAGGATTAAGAGAAAAAAACAAGGGGCAGAAGACGCTGAGTAATACTCAATCCCACCTGGGTAACAAGAGTAGTTTATACATGTAGAGAGATATAAGACACACATGCTTACATATGCAGGGAACATTTCTGGATGTACACATGATAATGGTTCTTTCTGGAGGCTTGGCTTTGGGGAAACAGGCAAGCAGGGACATTTTTACTTTCCACTTTATACCCCTCCATGTGTTCAAAAAACATTCTTTCTACAATGAGCATATATTACTTGTATAATAAAACAACAACAATAACACAGCATGGCAGTCCCATCAAAGGGATATGTACAGTGAGTTATAGAAGCAATGAAACAAGTCACCAGATCCAAATTCAAGAATTTTCCTGATTACTTTAGCTGGCATCAATTGTTTTGTCTTCTGGACTTGTGTAGGTTTTTGCTTACACATTTATCATATATGGCACTTATCAGTCTCAACAAGTGCCTGCCTGCCATCTGTCTTTCCTTCTTTCCTTCCTTCTACAGATGTTTATTGAGATTCTACTATGTGCAAGGTAGATGATTCAATATTGTATCATAATCAATTTTGGTTGCATGTGACAGAAAGAAAAAAACTAAAATGGTGGCTTAAATAAATAGAAGTTTATTTCTCTTACACATTATACTTAGTCTAGAGGTAAGCACTCCAGGCTCGTATGGTAGCTCCAGAGTGATCAGGAACACAGGCTTCTTCTAGCTTGCTGTTCTACCATTCTTGGCATGGCAACTCAAGGTCTAAGATGGCTGCTCCAGCTCCAGATTTTATGTTCAAATCCCAGCAAGCAGAAAGGAGGACTAGAGAGGGGCTCATGGTTTCCCTTTTAAGGAGGCTTCCCAGAACTACCACACAACACTCTGCTTCAATCTAGTTGGTCAGCACTTAGTCACATGGTCACACCTAGCTGCAAGGGAAGCTGGGACATGTAAGGAAGATGGGACATGTGGGGAAGATAGAACACATTGGAACACATAATATTTTAGCTGGGTGCATTGCTGTTCTCCATAAATCTAAGATTCTTTTTCTACTGAAAAAGTGGAGACTAGAAATTGGGAGACAATTAGCAATCTCTGCTACACATAGGAGCCAAACCAGAGAGTTCCTGCCCTTATGGTGCTTATACTCTAGTGAGGGAATTAGACATTAATCAAACAATCATGAAAATAATTGTAAAATTGCACACTGAAGTAAGTGAGGTAAAGAAAAAGTTCACTGGGTTCTAGAAATATGTAATGAGAGGACCTGACCTACTCCTGGGGGAAGACTTCTCTAATGAAGTTTGGAATGGGACTGGAAATGTAAGCAGAGGTCAGCCATGTAGGGCCTTGTTGTCTATGTCAATGATTTTGATATTTATCCTAAAACAAAGGCCAGCCATTGAAGGGTTTTGAGCAGGATATGTGTTGACCTTATTACTCTCCTATGGTTATGTTTGGAAAGATCTTTCTGACAGCTAAGTGCAGAATGTACTAAAAACGAGGAAGAATGGATGTGAGGGGGGAAGATACACATCAGCAGAGGGGTGACCATAGAAGTCCAGCCCAGTTCAGAGTGGCTTCCAGTTTTGGAAATTGGCAGCGGTCAGTGGCAGGGATGTTCAAGGCTGTGCCATTTTTTTGTCCTGTCCTACCCAAGCAGAGGGGAGCACCAACAACCACAGGAGAGAGAGATCTGCATTGAGTCATGTGGGGCCATGTGTTATTCATCTATATCTCCCCAGGGACAGCACCACCTAGTAAACATGTTTGGTTTTATACCCAATAGCCCTTCCAGCCACCTTTTTCCTACTGAAAGAACCCTCATTTACTCAATTGCATGGTGAACTCAGGAAGGTAAATCCCTCCTCTCACCCCTGGGGATGACTCATGATTGGTCTAAAACAGATATGGTAATCCCATACCTCTTCTCAGATACTTTTTCAGCCTTCTTGTAGCTAATAGTGAACTTGTGACTCAATGAGATTAAAGGGGGTTTCGTCGTTAATTTGCC
This sequence comes from Ceratotherium simum simum, assembly GCF_057802395.1. Taxonomy (NCBI): domain Eukaryota; kingdom Metazoa; phylum Chordata; class Mammalia; order Perissodactyla; family Rhinocerotidae; genus Ceratotherium; species Ceratotherium simum. The sequence continues at coordinate 39,345,375 of NC_141913.1, forward strand.
CTGGCTAGAACCTCCAGTACCACGTCGAATAGATGTGGTGAAAGTGGTTATCTTGCTGTTACTGATCTTAAAAAGTATTCAGTCTTTCACCATTAAGCATGATATTAACTGTGGGTTTTTCATAGATGCCTTTATCAAGTTAAGAAAATTCTTTTCTATTCTTAGTTTGTTGAATGTTTTTATCATGAAAGTGTGTTGAATTTTGTCAAATGCCTTTTCTGTATCAATTGAAATGAGCATGTGATTTTCCCCTTCATTCCATTAATGTGTATTACATTGATTGATTTTTCTTGTGTTGAGCCATCTTTGCATTCCTGGAATACACCACACCTGGTCACAGTTGATGATTATTTTAATGTATTGCCAGATTGGTTTGTTAGTATTTTGTTGATGATTTTTGCATACTTATTCATGAGAGCTAGTGATCTGTAGTTTCCTTGTGATGTCTTTGTCCTGTTTTGATATCAGGGTTATACTAGCCTCATAGAATGAATTGGGACATATTCTCTCCTCTGGTACTTTTTGGAAGTTCATGAAGAATTAGTACTACTTCTTCTTTAAATATTTGGTAAAATTTATCACGGAAGCCATCTGTTCCTGCTTTTCTTTGTAGGTAGTTTTAAAAAATGTATTATTAATTCAATCTCTTCTCTTGTTATAGGTGTATTCAGATTGTCTATTTCTTCTTGAGTCAGTTTTATCTGTTTGTGTCTTTCTGGGAATTTGTTGATTCATCCAGGTTATCTAATTTTTTTGCATATAATTCCATACATTTTGCATACATTTCGTTTCTAATCTATATTATTTCTATATGGGTGGTAGCAATGTCCTCTCTTTCATTTATAATTCTAGTAATTTGAGTTTTCTTTTTTTCCTTGGTCAATCTAGCTAAAAGTTTGTTAACTTTATTTATTTTTTCAAAGAACCCACTTTTGGTTTCATTGATTTTGTCTATTGCTTTTCCATTTCCTATTTCATTACTTTCCACTCTAATTTTTATTATTTCCTGCCTTCTTCTGGCTTTAGGTCTTTTTCCAGTATCTTAAGGTGGAAGGTTAGATTATTGATTTGAGATCTTTCGTCTTTCTTAATATAGGCATTTATAGCTATAAATTTCCCTCTAAGCACTGTTTTAGCTGCGTACCCTAAGTTTTGGTATGTTGTATCTTCATTTTCCTTCATCTCAAAGTATTTTCTGGTTTCTCTTTTGATTTCTTTACCCATTTTTTATTTAAAAGTGTGTTGTTTTTCTACATATTTTTGAATTTCCTAAATGTCTTTCATATTCTAATGAATAGAAAATGGCAAAATTAAGAAAATATTACTGTTGGGATTCGAATTTTAAAAACTGTGACTTTCATCTTGTTTGTACACGCTCCTCTTGGCTCTTCCCACTTGCTTTCTCTAAAGAAGCAAGCTGCCATATTATATGCTGCCCTTTAGAGAAGCCCATGTGTCAAGAACTGAGGGCAGCTTCTGGCCAATAAACCAGAAGGGACTGAAGCCCTCAGTCCAACAGTCCACAAGGAACAGAATTGCAGCTGTGTGAGAGAACTTGAGCCAGAGGACCCAGTCAAGTCATGCCCAGATTCCTGATTCACAGAACTGTGAGATAATAAATATTGTCATTTTAAGCCACTAGGTTCTGGGATAATTTGTTACACAGCAATAGAAAACTAATACAATGTAGTTGGTTCAGAAGGAGGGCCTGGGTCCTTTGGATGGGTTAGCCATTTCTTTCTTTTTATTTCCTGTCTTCATGATGTATGAGGCCTGGAAAGGACCATACCTCACATATTCTCTCTGTGTCCCAGCATCTCTACCGAGAACTGAGTGGTAAATCAGGTTGAATCTGCTCTGGGGGACTGACCACCTTAGATTCAGGGGAGGAAAAACCAAGAGGCCTCTCCTTAAATTTAATTCTCCAATCTCCCATTCAGTACTAGGGTAGGATGAAGGCTGCAATTCCTAAAATGTTTGTTTACCATTTGGTTATTGTCTCTTGTGAGTAAATTTGTTTGTTTATAACCCTGAGGGAGGAAGGGGAGTGGAGGATAGACTAGAACTCCCAAACCCTACACCAAACCCTCAACAGAGATAATGAGAGCAGAGCATTCAGTACATAGTAGGTGCTCCACAAACGTTATTTTTTCTTCCTGTCATGTTCTTCTATTCTATCCAGTCTTCCAACCCACTTAAGCTGTGACAGAGAGGAAAGACTCAAAGTGCTTCCGTTACATCCTGCAACCATGTTCTAATGGGAGATAGTAAAGCTCCTAATTTATCTGCTATTGACATGCTTATTTATAACCCTTATTGAAAGATGAATTCAACAAAATTCAACTCAACAAACATGTAGGTGATGGGCATTATGTTGAGACTGCGCAGAGATGCATAGAAGACAATTTCTGCCTCAGAGCTGTCAGTCCAGAACTAGTGCCTGGATGAGGAAAGTTTGTCTTTATAGATCATCTCATAATTTGAGGGTCAATTGCTAAGGATCCACTAATTTTTTCTGCACACTTTCTTCAACTCATTCTGCTAAGTAATACTGTCAGAAAGTCTAGTAGTTTCTCTATTTTAGCTTCAATCCTGGTGATGGGTCTCTTCTCAGGTCATTTATGTAAGCATCTCCTGGGCTACTACACCTGGAACAGAGGCCTGCCCTAAAGGAACTCTGGGGAAGCCCTCTACTAGCCAATATGGCAACTTTGTGCAAATAAGAAATAAGATCTTGAACTTCAAGTCACTTCACAGCCATTAGTCACAAAATATTCACATAATGATACAATTTTATGATGTCTATGAGGTGAATGGTTCCCTATAGTTGTGTAGTATACACTTGTACAACTGTTAAGTGGTGTACAACTTATATAACTGTAGGGAGCAGGAGTGTTGTGAGGAAAGGATCTTCTTGACCTGTGGAGCTGGAATCCAGGGATGTTGGAGAGAGATGGAGCATGGGAGTAAGAGAAGGAATGAGAGGATGGCCTCTTCCCAGGACTCCCTACCATGTGGGCACACCGTGCTAACATTAAGACACGAATTTGATAGCTCACAGTTGTCACCTATATGACCACAGGATTTCCAATGTCCCCCAATTAATTCTGGTCTCAGGTATGTCCCAGACCAAGTAGGCTGTTGCCTCCTCATTGGGATCCCCAGCCCACAGCCCACTTGAGGGCAGTGTATCCCCACTGCAGCGCCTGCTGGGCCTGCTTTCTAAGAGCAATGACTCCCCTTTGCTTAAGGCTGCTGCTTCCTGGGGGAAGGGCAGCAGAGCCCTTTGGATGCCAACACTGTTGTCTGCGTCCTCTTCATCTCTGTCCACCCGCTGTGAGAGCCACACCGCATCCCAGGTGAAAATCTCCAACCCAGATCTACCCTGGCTCAGGCTCCTAGGCTCTTTAGCAACAATGCTTGTGTCCCACACTTTGTGCTTTCCCTCATGAAAGCAGCACCCCAATGTCATCTCTCCTCTAATCTTTCCCCCCTTGAATTTATACTTCCAACTTCTTCTCCTCAGACTAACCATTGCCTCCAAAGGCTATCTGGGTGTCACTGCCCCACTGTTTTGTTACATACAACTGGATTCTGAATGCCTGTCATAGTCTGTCAGAGACACTTGGAACATCCTATTGCAGTAAACCTGGGAAATGCGCCTTTAGTTCAGGGCAGGGATCTCCAAACTTTTTGTGAGTTACAATGGCACTATTTCCCCCCAACAGCCATATTATTACTGGTACAAGAGGTAAATATGTGTGAAGAGGGCTAAAATATTTGAGCAAGTTGTGTTTTATGTGACTCCTGTGTGTGTGTGTGTGTGTGTATGATGTTGACCCACATATATATTAGTGCAAGATAGGAAAATTAGAATGGAAGCCCCTGCCAGTTTCACTCTTTTCCATTCTGGAAGTCCCAGCACACCTCGGGGTCCAGGCTAGGGGTGGGTCATGGCGGGTTGGCTAAGGACAGTAACCAGTTTCCAGAGCAACTGGATGGAGCTTTGGAATCTCCCCTGAAGGAGTTTCCATGCTGGCCCTGTAGGCTGTGTTGGGGGTCCAGCTTCCAACCAAAAGAAAACTCAAAGTTCAGTTTTCAGGTAGACAAATAACTGTTTGGACAAATATCTATGGCCGTGAGATGCTTGACTGAAAATTTCCTGGTTTTTCTCCTAGTCTTCTAAATACATCCAAACCTTTCCCTCGAACTTTTCTAGGAGGCATTTGCTTCTATTCTCACAATGAGTTAAGCCAATGAAAAAATTAATGAATGTAAAAAAAAAAAAATTAGCAAACGAGCCTGCATGGGAAGGAAGAGGGGAAGGAAAGAAAACTGAACAGGGTTTGGAGACCATGACTACAGGCTTTGTCATTGACTATTTGGGTGATGCAGTGCAGGTTGGGTTCTCTGTGTCTCAAGGATTTCACCATTAAAATAAGAGTTAAATTAGCTGTTCTTTAAGGCAAATATTCTCTGACGATACTCTCTCCCTTCCTCTTTCCCTTTGTTCTCCATTTCTCACTTCTTGCCCTCTTTCTCCTGGCTGTCTCCTTTCACTCTTCTTTTTCCTTTTCTCTTATGTCTGTTATTTTTATTCCCAGACCTCTACACAGGCTCTTTTATTTTCAGCACCCAGACATTTGTGCCAATGAGTATGATGCAAATAAAGTTAGACAGGATTTTGGTTCTGACTGAATAAGAATTGCTCCACTTGAATTTTAAAAAAAACAACCCAGTCCCTCTCAACAGATTCTATTCAAAATTTCTTGGCTTCTGAGTTTAAAGAACAAGTTGTTCTTGTGGGAAGTTAATTATAAAATGTTTGGTCCACCCCCTTCCCCATTAGTGACTGACACACAAAATGCATCCCCAGAAGACTGTGCAAACTTGAAACAGTCTTCCAGAGTGAGGACTTTCCCCTCACCTACTAGATCAGTGAACCCAAGTTCAAAATTTAAAAATTCTATGAAGCCAAGTCTATCTGATGATACAAGTCAAGGATTCTCAGGAACTTTTAGTATTTTCTGGCATACACACACAAGGCTTTGAACATTGCTGTCAAAACAGACTGGAATTAGCAACTCGGACATTCTAAATGGTCTCTCGTGCTTATGAAAACAAGCGGCAGGAGCGGGGTGGTGAAATTGGGAGGAATAAGAAAAGGCACAAAAATACGAAGCATCTGGAACTTCCTAGTATGAGTTAGTGGGAGAATAGGACCCAATACTTGAGGTGGATGATATAACATGAACAAATGATGGAAATAAGATATACTCTTCCCTTTTTTCACCATTTGTGTTAAGGAGAAGGAAAATTCAAATTGAAACAAATGGAATAAACAATACCTTGGTGCCTAAAGCCCAAGGTAGGTGAGGAGAAGTTCCTAGTTGCCCAGCTGAATTACCTCCCAGGTGGTTAAGATTGTCATATCATCATTGCAGATGTTGCTGATGTCTTGCCCCATATCCCTGGGACACACCTGAGTCTGCGGTTCAGGTGAACAGTTCCAGCATGCTGCCGGCCTCCCACCTCAAGCACCGAAGCCTCCCTTCTTCTCTGTGTGATGGCTTTCTCTTTCACCACTTGGACATTGCTTGACTGCTCTCAGGCATAACCCAGAAAGTAGGAGGGGACTTAATGTCCCCAGAGGCAAGTCTCAAGCGGTGGAGAATGGGAGTCAGTGATAGATGCTGTGACCGTCATGTCCTCCAGGGAGCTGCTCTTAAGCCACAGTCCACATAGGTGCTCAGGATGGGGCAGCAGGTGCTCACCACTGGCACCTGCTCCTCAGCGCTCCCTTGCATTGGCGGTTTGCTTTCCCTGCCTCACTTTCCACATTTCCTCACTTCAGCTTCCTGGCTTCACCTCCCAATTAAACAACTTAAACCTAAATCCTTGCCTCAAAATCTGCTTTTCTGGGAACCCAAACTGAGGCTCCACTATGTAATTTTTTTTAATTCTGGTAAAAAATAATACATAACATAACGTTTACCATTTTAACAATTTTCAAGTGTACTATTCAGTGGCATGAAGTAGATTCACATTGTTGTGCAACCATCACCACCCTCCATCTCCAGAACTTTTCACCTTCCCAAACTGAAACTCTGTACCCATTAAACACTAACTCCCCATTCCTCCCTTCTCCCAGCTCCTGGTAACCACCACTCTACTTTCTGTCTCTATGAATTTGTCTATTCCAGGTACCTCACATAAGCAGAACATACAATGTTTGATTTTTTGTGACGGGCTTATTCCACTTAGCATAATGCCTTCAAGTTTCATCCATATTATATCATGTATCAGAATTGCATTCTTTCTTTTAAAAAAATTCAGATTTATTGAGGCACAATTTGCATACAGTAACTTCACCCTTTTGAAGGATACAGTTCAATGGGTTTTGACAAATGGACACAATTGTGAACTACCACCATAAATCAAAATGTAGAACATTTTCTTCCCCTCAAAAAGTCCCACTGTGTTTAAATGGCCAACAGGTATATGAAAAGATGCTCAACATCACTAATCATCAAGGAAACGCAAATCAAAACCACAATGAGCTACCGCCTGATGCCTATTATGATGGCTATTATCAAAAAGAATTTCATTCCTTTTTAAGGATGCATAATATTCAACAGTCTGTGTATACTGTTTGTCATCTTAAAGAATTCATGAAGAACACTGGGAATGCTGACAGGCTGCAGATGGACTACTTTTGTCCAGTTTTCAAAAAAGAATAGCATATTAGTTTTCGCTGCACAGCAAACAATCTTAAAATCTCAGTGGCTTACAACAACTAACGTTTATTTTTCTCACTCTCAGATGTGCAGGGCAGCTCTGCTTCAGGCTGTGAGTCTGATCCAAGTCAGCTCCATGTGTCTCTCATTCTCTTAGGACCAGCAATCCCTGGGACAGGTGATTTTCACGGTCAAGGGCAAGAGCACCTGAGGAGCGAGTGGACATACAATGCCTCTTAAGTTCTGGGCCTGCGCCTATCAGTCTCTTCCGCCTGCCTTCCTCCCTTTGGCCAGAGCAACCACATGCCACGCCCAACGGCAATGCGTGAGGGAATCGATCAGCTCCAGTGGGAACCGTGCAACGTCACACAGCGAAAGACAAGGATGTAGTATTCTAATACAGGTAAGTAGAGTATTAGTAACAATAATCCAGTGTACCACAGAGAGTTGATTATGGAAAATACAGGGGAGTTGATCCCCAGTAAATTCCACAGGGGGATATTTAATGGACGGTGCATGAATACTGTACTTAGAAAAGAAAATGATGGCTATAAGTAGCCAGCACAACTTCATTAAGAATAAGTCCTGTTGGGGCCGGCCCAGTGGCTATTCGTTAAGTTCGCATGCTCTGCTTCAGTGGCCCAGGCTCAGGGGTTCAAATCCCAGGTGCAGACCTACACAGTGATCATCAAGCCATGCTGTAGTTGCATCGCATATACAAAATGGAGGAGGGTGGGCACAGATGTTAGCTCAGGGCCAATCTTCCTCAGCAAAAAGAGGAGGATTGGCAATGGATGTTGGCTCATGGCCAATCTCCCTCACCCCCCCCCAAAAAAAAAAAAAAAAGAATGTCATGTCAGTCTAATTTCAGATCTTTTTTCCCTTAGATTTAGTTTATAACTAAATCAAGAGAATATGGAAGTTATACCTCATTTGGATTTTAGAAAGGCACTTTAAATATTTTCCACAATATTCTTGAAGACAAAATGGAGAAAGACAGATCATAGAACCACGTGGTTAGATAAAGCTACTGATGTTTATACAACTATTCTCAAATACTTTGGATTAATGGGTCACGTGTCATTCTTGAAGAAGAGAACCTTTTGCAGCATGCTAAGAGCTAAAGCTCTGTCCTGGCCAACACTTTTTATCAGTGATCTGTGTGAAGATATAGATCGGAGTGAAGCAAGCACAGACTGGAATTACAGATAGAAAAAAACCCAAAAGCTTGAAACTTAACAGAAATAAATGCCAACTATTCTTCTTAGACATTTAAAAAAAAACACTAAATGAACAAAAATCCAATACAGGGTGAGGACCCCATGAGAATGACGTGGGAGAATGAAGAAAACTTCAAAACTCTTCTGGAGATCATAAAGGAAGACTTGATTAAAGGAAAAATATAACTAATTCTTACACAGGAAGACTCAGTGTTATAAACATGTCAATTCTTCCTCAAATGATATATATTTTAACAAGTGAGCTTGACTCATTCATATTTTGGAGAATTACTGATCTGTTTGGAATTATTTCTACTGGCTCTTTCAATGTGGAAGGAGCATGTGGGGGCTTCCAGGGTACTGGCAATGTTCTGTGTGCAGACCTGGATGGTGGTGTATAAAGGAAAAGCTCCCCTGTGTTTCTCCTCTACCCTCACACCGCTACCACACTTCACTTCACTTTGGACACCAGATGTGTGGGTCTTTTGCACATCAAGCAATTCTCCAACACCAGCTGGGTGTCCTACAACTTAACTCAATTCTGACACTATCCACCTGAAGATAGTGTCAGATCCTACGAGTTAAGGGCTCAGTCCCACAAGACTGTCCCCCTACCCACAGATACATACTTCAGATGCTAATAGCAAGTCCCAGGTTGTCATCTGTACTTCTGCCTGACTGGGTGTAAATCAGGGTTTCCACAATTCCCTCTTTGGGTTCGATAATTTGCTAGGCTGGCTCACAGAACCCAGGGAAATACTTACTTGTGTTTACTGGTTTATTATGTAAATAAAGATATGATAAAGGATACAGTGAACAGCCAGAGGAAGAGATACTTAGGACGAGATCTGGAAGGGTCCCAAGTGTGGGAGCTTTCGTCCCCTTGGAGTTGGGGTGCAGCATCCTCGCAGCACATGGATATGTTCGCCAACCCAGAAACTCTCCAAATGCTATACTTTGGGATTTTTATGGAGGCTTCATCACATAGGCACGATTGACCAGTAACTCAATCTCCAGCCCCTCTCTCTTTCCTGGAGGATGGGGGGTGGGGCTGAAAGTTCCAGGCTTATAATCATAACTTAGTCTTTCTGGTTAACAGTTGCCATCCTGAAGCTATTCAGGAGCCCACCAAGAGTTGGCTCATTAGAACAAAAGACATTCCTATCACCCAAGAAATGTGAAGAGACTCTGTATCAGGAACTGGGGCCAGAGACCAATGTATATTTTCTATTGTTTCACATCGTGCCAGGGCATTTGCTTTATAATAATGTGTTATGTTTCACATTTGTTTTATGCCTTCCCAATCAATGCCTCCTTCCTCTCCCCAAATGCAGCCACCATCCAAACTTTTATAATAATCAATTGCTAGCACTTAATTTGTATATTTGAATAAGATAATTTAGTTTTGCCTATTCTTGAACTTAATATAAATGGAATGAAATAGTATATATTCTTTTATGTCTAGTGTCTTTTACTCAAAATTGTTTTAAAGATTCATCCATAATAGTTCACCTTTACTGCTGTTTAGCATTTGATTGTTTAAATATAATGCAATGTATTTTGTGCTTTATTGTTGATTATTTTGGTGTGTCTAGCTTTCAAATATTAATAATTGCTGCTATGTTACTTGTTACATGGCTACTATGAACCTTCTTGTATATATGTCCTGGTGCCTATGTACTCAAGTTTCTCTTGTATGTATACCTAGAAGTAAAAGTGCTTGGTCACAGGGTATAAGAATCTTCAATTTTAGTACGTAATACCAACTGTTTTTCAAAGTGGTAATAATATATACTATCCCTAAAAGTGTTTGAGCAGCCTTGTTCCTCCACATCATCGTTAACTCTTGGTATTGTCAGACTTTTAAATTTTAGCCAGTGTGGTAGGTATGATTATCCTTAAAGTTGTCACACACTTACTTAGTAAGTTTATATTATTCTCAAAAATGCTCAAACTAATCAGTATATATTTTCCCCTGGGACATGACAAGAGCGTTAGTGAGCTTTTACTTCCCATTGCTCCCCTGCCACCCCTGAAACCTTACACATACCCACCCATGTGGTTATCATCTAGAATTTTAGACTTACATTTTAAAATAATATTTTTATAAGCAATACTTATCATATGTTTTACTTTTTGTCTGTGTATCATGATTTCTTTACTTCTTTCTGGGTTTGCTTTCCTTCCCTTTTTTTTTTTTTTGGTGAGGAAGATTAGCCCTGAGCTAACATCTGTTGCCAATCCTCCTCTTTTTGCTGAGGAAGATTAGCCCTGGGCTAACATCTGTGCCCATCTTCCTCTACTTTATATGGGATGCTGCCACAGCATGGCTTGACAAGCGGTATGTCGGTCTGCGCCTGGGATTGAACCTGCGAACCCCGGGCCGCCGAAGCAGATCGCACCAATTTAATGCTACGCCACCAGGCCAGCCCCCACTTTCCTTCTTTTTTTTTCTTTTTTTTTAAGATTTTATTTATTTTATTTTTTCCCCCCAAAGCCCCAGTAGATAGTTGTATGTCATAGCTGCACATCCTTCCAGTTGCTGCATGTGGGACTCGGCCCCAGGATGGACGGAGAAGTGGTGCCTCGATGCGCACCCGGGATCCGAACCCGGGCCACCAGCATTGCAGCGCGTGCACTTAACCACCAAGCCACAGGGCCGGCCCCCCACTTTCCTTCTTAATGAAGAACATTCTTTGCAGTTCTTTCACTGAGGGTCTGTGGGTGGTAAACTTTCTGAGTCTTGAAAAGTCTTTATTTCATGAAAATAGTACACAATAAGGTGTCATTTCATATCACTGGAGGAAAGATGGATTATTTAGTCAATGATGGTTTAAAATTAGATCCCTACTTCACTGTTTACAGTTAATTTTCAGATGGAGTCAAGATTTAAGTGTGCAAAATGGACGATATTAAGCCGGGGCTTGATCTGAACCCACTGATCAATCTTAGCATCACAAGTGGGACATCCAGTCAGTCAGTGTCTCCTAACTTGGTATAATAGGAACTACAGAGCACCTCCTCTGAAGTATTCTTGCCCCTCCCAAATCGAGCCTAATTCCAGTCTAGTTCTAGATCTACCAGAAAAACACAAGAGAGAGTCGCACACATTCAGCAATATCACAAGGCACAATCAAGGCCAAAAGTGAGAAATTCTAAATTCTTCAAATAGTTGCCCTGTTTATTAAAAATTAAATGGCACACACTAAAAAAGAGAGGAAACTACTGTGGATTAAAAGAGACAAGATATAATAGCAAAATGCAATATATGGACTTTATTTGGATCTTGCGTTGAAAGATATTTTTGCCACATCAGGAATACTTGATCATGGACTGAGTGTTAGGTGATATTGAGGAATTATTGTCAATTTCATTGGTTGTGACATGGTTTTGTGGTTTTTTTAAAAGTTCTTACCTCTTAGAGATATACACTGAAGTATTTATAGATGAAATGGTACGGTGTCTGGGATCTACTTTAAAATAATTCATTAAAAATTTTGGGGCAAATGCATGAAAAAGGAATAACAGAAATGTGATGTTTTTGTACATGGAGGTGTTCTACTTTTGTGTGTTTGAAATTTTCCATAATGAAAAGTTAAAAAAGAAATTTTAAAAAGCCTATGTAAAGCATTCTTCTCTGCTCCGAGGAAGCACTCAAACACAGTTATAATCACAAGCATAGAATGTTAGAAAAATATTCTACTAATTTTTATACTGACAAAGTTAATAAAACATATTGATGTTGATAATGTTGATGTAATTTGTGTTAGCATATACCCTAACTGGGAGAAACAGACTGGATTAAGTGAGGGCTCTGACTCCCAATTTAAGATATTTACTTAATGTCTCAAATACTGCATATAAATAAGATCTTGGACTGTGATTAAGAAACTCAAAAAAATAAAATTCTCAGGTTAGCAGTTTGAGTTTCCTTAGTTTAATATTTCTAGATGACAGTTTATTCCTGGCATTTCCTGCTTAAATAATTTCTTCCTTTTTCTCATTAATATTCTCAGACTTTCAAAACTCAGCATAAAGAAAGAAAGTTAAAATAACGGGAATTTTCTTTTCAAATTACCGTTATGAGATAAACAGCAAAGTGTCTTGTGTGATACATGGATATGAGGTCTAATTTTTTCATTCTTTTGGGCTCGTTTCACACACACTCTCTCAATGTACAATTAACTCAATTAACTTCTGATTAGTACCTAATAGGTTGGGAGGGTTCATAACGTTTTGAAGAGCATTTGCTGAACAAGGCAAAAAGAAACTTCCTTGTGTTCTTCCTCCTCACGTGTAGGTCCTATGACAAGGTAAGGATAAAGAAGCCATGTTGAAATAACCCCGTGGTCCACTGATCCCAGATGAAGTCTCTGGAAATACCTTCAATGGGCCATGTCCTGGGGGCCATATGTGAACCTGACAACCTTAGAGATGCTCAAGGTAATCATTAACTTCCAACTTTTTGAGTCTAAAACCTTCTTGTACGCCTTGATATTCTGAGAAGAAAATATTGTATGGAAGGGAGGAAATGCTTTTCAAAATTGCAGCTGCCTTCAAGGGGTATAGATGCCCTGAAAGTCTGACATAGCAGAGTCTTTGCGAGTCTTCTGTGCTAATATGCTAATAAGCCCTATTTTTCCACTGAGCACCGTGATGACTTTTGATGTGGGCCTGGTGCTGGGTTAAGGAATAGGGGCTGAAGAAAACTGAAGTACAAGTCTTAATAAATAACAAGAATTTGTAGTTCCTGGGGACAGCATTGGGGGCGAGGAAAACAGACTAAACAGGAAAGTGGGAGCCAGGTAGTCAGCACAAAGCCTTGTATGTAGGGAGGTTGGCCACTGAAACATCTGGTAGCACAACGGCTAAAATGACCTTTAGGAAGAGGAATTTAAAATGATTTGTGTTTCTGCAATGTAAATACCTTTGATTTTCCCAAACATTGCTATACAAACAAAGGCCTTTATGATCAGACTATGTTTCTTGTTGTTCTCTTGGTAGGAGAAGGATGAAGAAAACTAAAAACAAAAAAAAAAGACGGGTTAAGTTCCCTATCAGGGTGGATACAGTATAGAATAGTGTGAAGTTCATAAATTCAAGTAATTCATCAGAAGAAAGAAATTAGAGCCAGAGGTGACCATGAAAACACAAGCCTCTGGGAATTGCAAAAATTTGGAGTAAGAACTTAGACTTTCTACAAGTTGTGGAGTGGGTGTTTGAGCGAACCTTCTCTAGCTCTTAAGAGTCAGGGCTGGGCCGGCCCTGTGGCTTGGTGGTTAAGTGCGCGCGCTGCAATGCTGGTGGCCCGGGTTCGGATCCCGGGTGCCCATCGAGGCACCACTTCTCCATCCATCCTGAGGCCGAGTCCCACATACAGCAACTAGAAGGATGTGCAGCTATGACATACAACTATCTACTGGGGCTTTGGGGGGAAAAAATAAAATAAATAAAATCTTTAAAAAAAAAAAAAAAAAAAAAGAGTCAGGGCTGCCTTGGCTGACAGGGAATCACAGGACCCTGCTGTGTGTGTTTGTCCTAAAACAACATTGCCCAAACTCCAAGAAGGTCATTTCTAGTTTCTAATGTTGAAATAAAAACTAACTGCCCTTTATCTTTCCCCTTCAATCTGTTCCCTTTGAGCCTAAGCGGTTATAATCATTTCAGTCTATCTTCGTATGCAAGTGGGTCAGTCTCCATAAGCATTTTAGTTGAACTTCTCTGATTCACTTCTCTTATGACTTATTTCTTGTGTAAGGCTGTGTTTAAAACAAATATTATCCAAATTCAATGCTTCTAACCGTTACCACCGGCATCAGGAGAGTTGAGTGAGCTCTGGATTTGGTCATCTCGGCAACACAGAGGACCCCAGACCAGCTGTATGAAGTTCCACGTTTGGGTCGCAGCTCTGTCACTTAACTGGCAGTGTGACCTGACCCTTCAATTTCCTTATCTGAAAAATAGGGTGACAAACCTTCACTGCTTACCTCATAAGACTGTTGAGAAGATTAAAAGAGATAACTTTTATCAATGATCTTATTCAGAGTACAGCATTATGCAGATAAGGGTTAATAATTGGGCTGATGATATTTAGACAATAAAGACAAAGAAATGTATTTCCTTTGTTAAGGACTATTTGGTTTAGCAATGTACCTGAGAAAAGAATAACTGAACCCTGAATGTTCTTTATTTCTTAATGGGTGATCTGGCAATGGTCTAAACATACACAAAATTGGGAACCCCTTTAAGCCTTCTTAGTTGTTAATTTTCCTTCAAGCATTAAAGTGGGCCAACCACCCAGCTAACTTTGAGTTTCTCTCCTATGAGCAAACTCTTGCACAGAGAACTTCAGCCAAACTTACTTCAGCGGTTACTACCCTGAGGCTCTTGAAGTTACAGAGGACTTTCTCTGTAAGCCAAGAATCAGATCTTTAGAGAGGGCCAATCTCAATGAAATAGCCTCAGGGTTGAAGTGCTTCAATTGAGTAAGAGAAACACCTTACCCAATAGTGTCTTCTAGCTATCTTGCTGGCTCACATCCCTGTAGTTGTCTTTGCTATTAACAAACACTCTGGTAGAATTCTCCTTCTTGTCCCAGGGAACAAGGTTGAAGAACCTCCAGGACTCAACTATGCACTTGTTTTTCAGACTTAGGTAACTGGGGCAGATCTTTTTATGGCACAGTGGAGAAAGTCATTATTGTGACACAGTAAAAATGCAAACTAATTAGGGCACTGAAAATACTCTGTATGATATCACTATGGATACATGTCATTATGTATATGTCCAAACCCATAGAATGAATGAACCCTAGTATAAAGTAGGGACTTTGGGTGATAATGGCATGTCAATGTAGGTTTCTCAGATATAACAAATGTACCACTCTAATGGGGGATGTTGATAGTGGGGGAGGCTATGAATGTGTGGAGGCAGGGGTATTTGGGAAATCACTGTATTTTTCTCTCAACTGTGCTGTGAACCTGAAACTGCTCTGAAAAATAAAATTTTTACAAAAACAACAAGAAAACTATAATAACCTAAACAAGTATACTCTTAATGCTAATATTAATACATTCTTTCACAATCTTAGCCTTAAATTAAAGTTCTTCGTACAGAACACACAAAAAATACAAAGTAATTGCAGAGCAAGCTTCTAACCCATTGCCCAAGGCACTTACTGGTTCCGGGTGAATGGCTGAGTCCAGGGCCACATGCTGGCTCTTGGCTCCACTGTGGTTTCCCAGCCTCTTATTCTTGAACATCCAACAGTTGCTGTGTGCCAGTAACGACGATGTACTCCCTGAGAACGGAACCCTACTCTTTGTTCCTCATTTCTTTTTTTCTTAGATGTGTCCTTTCCTCAGGCTTACCCCCTTTTCTCCTCTTCTTTCCATTCCTAACAAGACCAAGAGTGACCTCTTTATGCATTTTTTTATTGCCTAAATACCATCAGCCCAATTATTAATCATATACTCGATCCATTATGCAAAGCAAGTCAATCAAGGAGCAATGGACTGATGTGTTGCTGGGAAAATGAACAGTTGGGAGTAATTATAAGTCTTTTTTAAATAATGACTTTTTCTTTTTATAAAATAATAGACGTTCATTATAGAACTTGGCAAAAAATATGAATAGCCTTGAAACCCTTTTATTGGCGATGTCTGATTATGCATTTGGCTATGGGACCCAGATGTAGACGAATGTTGCCTTAGCCCAGAACATCTTCCTCTTCCCATGGTACCCACAGGAGAAAAATGCACAAAGAAAGCAAGACAAAGAGAGGTGACTTCTTACTATTAGGAGGATCTTTGGATCCAAGTCCAATATTAGAACTCTCGTACCTGTGCTGGATCACACTGGGTGCTCCTCTTACTAAAAATAATCGGGTTTAAATGGCCTTGAACCAAAGCAGGTTCTAAGCTGCTCCACCTGGCCTCCAATCCTGAGCCCAAGGGGAGTGACAGCTTCCCCTAATGGAGCCAAGAGAAGAGAGGAGTCAGAACAGAGGCCACCTAGGCCCTGCTCTAGCCCTTCTCTGGTGGGCAGTGGCCCTGGGCCCAGCTGCAGGTGGAGACAGTGGTTCTGGAGAGAAAAAGGGGGGTGCCTGGGTCAGCACAGCATCCCACCCCACACGCATGTGCTGGCGCAGAAAACAAGGCCTCTTAGTGACCCAGAATCCCATGGGTGCAGGTCCCCTTGACCTCCTTGGGATGAGATGAGGGGAACATGAAGGGAAGGGGTGGGGAGATAAGGGAAGAGTATTCTTCCCCAGAGACCTTCACCCTTGACCCTAAAACCCACTCCAGGGATACCTCTAAGGAAATAATCAGGTGCATGTGAAAAGCTTGGCTATAAGATTGGTCATTACAGCATTACTCACGATATTTAAAGTAATTCGGATGTTAAGTGTTAAATTATGACAACTAAACCATGAGGCTTTTAAAGGCAGACACTACATATCAAAGAGTCCATCACCCCACCAAAGCCATTGTCTGATGTCAAAGTCTTTTTCAAGGAGTTCAGTTCATAGCTCAAGAATACCTATTTTTTCTAAATTTCACATGATTATTCCATTTTCTCCACAAGAAAAACATCAGAATAAAGACAGTGAAATGCCTGTCAAAGATCAAAAGAGTAGTGTAAAAGCCAAAAATAATACAGACATTTGGAGCTGGACAAAACTTTGGTTAATTTAGTCCAATACCTCTCATTGTACAGATAATGAAATTGAGTCCTGGTGAGGGGAAGTGATTTACTCAAGGTGAGGTCAGGCCCAGAATCCTGTTTCTTTGACTTCCCCCACCCCCAACCAGGGTCTGTTGCCCCTCCTAGAGGCTGCAGGGCCCTTTGCATTCTGGGAGAGATTTGGATCAAGCCCTTCCAACTGATGTAATCTCTGATTAAAATTGGCATTCAAATAGATTTGCTCAATTCAGCAAATACAAATACAGAACACTCAGTAAAATCTGAATGTCAGATAAACAACAAAAATTTTTTAGTATAAGTATGTCCCATGCATATGCATATATATACAATAAAAATTTATTCATTTATATATATTTATAAACATATATGTTAGGATATGTATTTAATGTATAGATACACACACACACAAATTGTTGCTTATCTGACATTCAAATTTTACTGGGCATATATTTTTTTAAATAGGGTGTATTTTTATTTGCTAAATCTGGCAATCCTACATTCACAAAGAGATAAAAGTCAAAGATGGTTAGCATAAGAAAAGATGACCTGTTTTAACTTCCTGATTTTTACTGATGGAAAACCGATAAGCAGAGAGAAGCTGTGACTTACCCAGGGTTCTATAGCTGCTTGGTGACCAAGCTGAGACTAAAACTCAGAATGGATGATTCCCAGAGCCCCTTCTAACACACCACAGTGTATGTGCCTTCCCTCATGACATTCCAAAAAAAAAAAAAAAAACCAATCTGTGACTCTTTTAAGAGTGAAATTCTAAGGAGATGGTTTCACGTTCAGTCAGTCCCTCTCCATACATCTCTCAGGCTACAGCATCACGGAGAGAGCTTTCCATGTTGCCAGAACAACTTAGTGCAACATAGCATACTTTGAAGATCTTTGAGAACAACGATTCTCAGCCGCCAGCACGCATTAGGATCACTGGGAGGATCTCACAGGTGGCTGGGCCCCGCCTCCAATGATTCTGAAGCTAGAGGTCTGGGGAGGGCCCTAGACTTTGCATTTCCAACAAATTTCCAGGTGATGCTGATGCTACTGGTTCAGGAACTACACTGGAGAACCACTGGTTTGGTTAATGCAGTCATGCCTGTTCTACACAAGTTTCCTGACTACACGAGGAAAAAAATCCTTGTGTTGGGTAATAATGTATGTCAGTCAAGTAAAATCTTATCCTGTGTGTTATTAAAGACATTGTTTTTAGGGGGCAAAACCAGTCTAAATAAATTCCTGAGCTGAGACCAGTGAGATTGGACTATCGCAATGAATTTTATGGTTATGAGACAAACTGAGCTAGGAAGGGAAAGAGGGAATAAGGAACAATAATTAGTTTCAGAAATGGGGAACCATGTGAACAATTTGAAAATGCACTGCAGTGAAAATGTTCTGTGACTATTTTATACCTTTTAGTTTTCTTTCCCCAAACTTAGCTATCCAATTACGTGGCTAATTGCACCTGAATGAGACATTTTTTTGAGATTATTAAGGCCAAGATGTGAAGTTATGAAGTCTTTGTTCAATCATCTTTGTGGGAACTTGGTGCCCTATTTCCACTCATCAAAGCTGGAGGCTCCAATACAGTTTCCTGTTCCCCATTCCTGCTCCCGACCAGTCACGGCAGCCTCCTGTACTGCTCTTGAACAATGACTGCATTGTCACACCTCTCTTGGCTACTGAAGGAAACTTACCAAACAAAAGTTTTTAAATCTCTCCTTCTCATCCTTGTCCTCCTTCAACTGGCCCACTGCAGCCCCGAGCTCCAAGGCTGAGAAGTCATG
Source organism: Ceratotherium simum simum (assembly GCF_057802395.1). NCBI lineage: Eukaryota > Metazoa > Chordata > Mammalia > Perissodactyla > Rhinocerotidae > Ceratotherium > Ceratotherium simum. The sequence goes on from NC_141913.1 coordinate 39,363,825, forward strand.
TCCATGTGTCAGCATCTCACCTTGTGCTCTGTGTATAGCAATGCACATATGCAATGGTTACTTGACCTTGCACCAAATGGCATGGCTCAAATCTGAGATCACTAAAAGATGCTATAAAAAATCAAATTATATCTCCAAACTGAGGGTCTGATAGATACATTCCCATGGAAAGAGTAGTCTTTTCCGGGAAACTCAGGTGGCCACGGTGTGATTCCATGGATGAAGCTTAATTGGCAAATATCCATGGCAATAAATAACGAGCAAAGGGAGAAAAGCCCCACCAGTTGGTAGCTGAGGTGGAGGATTGCTCTGCTCAAAGCTTATGGATCCCCAGGGGCCCATTCCCAGCTTGCCTGAAGGCAGATGCAAGTGGCCCCATGAAGCCAGGAGCTAAAAACAAAGGAAAATGCTTCCCTAAATTTATCTGCCCAGCAGCCCTCCCAGGTAGTGAGAATGGCCCTTACCTCCATGGAAAGTGCAGTAAAAGCGGATTTCAAATTTTAGCTGGATATTAGGGAAATGGAAATTAGAATGAACTCCTTCAGGGATATCAATGTGGTAGGCAATTTAATACGGGATTGTGGTTTCCTCTCTACCTCTCAAATACCATGCCTGTGACTCTCTGCAGGGAGCCCAGTGGAGGTCAGGAATAAAGAATTGTAACATACTCCTAATAAGTGAGACCATAACGAGAAGCAGCATTGGTGTGCAGGATTACAGCAGTGAAATGTGAGGCAGGTTTGTCGCCCAGACCTTCTCACTGCCATGTCTCAGAGCCTTCATGGAGCTGGGCAGATACATTCTTGGGGAGGGATTGGGCCAAGGCATGCTATTCAGAAGGCCACTATTAATTGTTGGTCAAGCTGATCTGCAAGAGTGAACTGCCTTGGAGCAGAGAGGTTGAACAACTCATCACATGGTAAGGAGACATTTTTACCTCTACCTAAGGTAAGAGGCTGAGGAAGTTAACTATCTTACCCAAGATTCAGCAGCTCTTAGTGGCAGAGCTGAGACCTGAACCGGGGTCTTCTGTCTCCCCATCCCATCTGTGGTCCACACCAGCCCACTGTCATGTATCAAAGAGTATTCTGATACGGAAAAAAATAGGCAAGAGAAAGGAGTTGATCCCTGTGTTCACAATTAATGAAGAGGATCAGAATCAAGTCCTTCCAAGAGTAATTGGGCAGAAGATACTCTGGACAGAGCAGGTAAATGAGAGAGCACAAGAAGAAGGAAATACAGTAGCCTAGAACAGAAGAGAAGGCACAGAAGATAGGAAGGCAAGGGGGAGAAAAGATGAATACAAATCATAGCACATATATAGACACGTATATGTGTTTGCTATGAGATAGACATTCTTCTAAGGGCTTTACCTATATAAACTATTTACATTTCATAATCCTGTGAGGTAGGTAGGTGGTCAATTATTATCATCGTTTTACAAATGAGGAAACCAAAGCACAGAGAAGGCAATCAGCTTGTCCAAGGTCACATTGCTCTGTCACACTGCCAGTAAATAGAGCTTGGATTTGAACCTATGGAGTTTGGTTCTACCCTCTGTGCACTTAATCTCTGTGGTACCGCAGGTCTCCCAGTGAGTAAGCCAGCTTTGAGAATACCATGGATGTGAAAGAACACTGAGGTTTATGAGGGTGGAACTGATTGTCAAAGAGTAGCAGTACAGGATGAGCTCAGCTGGTGGCAGAGCAGAGTGATGCCTCTTCGTAACGAAACCTTAGAGCAAAACATGAAACAGGCAACTCAATCAAGCAGTTGGGTAGACACGCATGGTGTCAGACATGGCGGGGAGCCCCTAGACTGGACCCAACAGGTCATGATCTTGGCTACACTAATCAAAGCTTATCAACAGTTCCTTGTGAGAAAGAGCTGGAGAGTGGTATCTGAACTCATGGTTCCCTTCATAGTCGCTTTGAAAGTAGTCATATCAAAATCTATATATCGATCTATCTGTCCATAAAAATATGATCTTCAAAGACTGTGGGCTCAGCCCTTCTGATGTTAAGCCTCAGGTTAAAGAAACCAGCAGGAGTGTTGTCTCTAGCTGTCTGGACTTGGTGACCTCTATCACAGTCACAATTCTGTGCCTGAAGTGGATAAAACAGGCAAGTGGCACCCCTTAAAAATTCTATATTAGTAAGATTTATTTATTTAGTGTTATTATATAACATTAAAATATTATATGCAAAGCTCTAACAATAGTGTTTTGTCCAGAGTAGGTACTTTCTACAAGTAAATCTCGCAGGCAGCATCATTTCCTAAGTGCCCTGGGTCTGCAGATGACTGTGTTTGACTTGATGGAGATTATAAAAGGAAATTGGACAGACTAACCGTAGCTGATCACACATAGTTATCAAGGGCTTCCTAGGGTGGTCAGAAAGGGAAAGCCCACTGAAATTCATCAAAGAGGATGTTTTGTCACTGAAGTGTGAGTGGAAGGCTATGAACTGATGGAAAAGGAAGGATTCAGGTTAACAGAATGGGATATGTATCTCTTCAAGGATTCTGGCAAAGGCAAGAGATAGAATAAAACACTAATAAGGTGTTAGCTAGATAAGAAAAGGATATCATTGGAGAAGTAGCTAGAACATATGGATGGGGCGTGTGGTCAGGGGTGGTCAGGTAATACGATGAGAAAAGGCCTCCAGCAGAATCAGGAATAATCTGTGCCTTAAACAGAGCAGGAAGATGGGCTTCCTGCCAAAGCTGTGATATACAGAAGAATGACAAACATTTCCTTGGGAGAAAGGAGGACAAGTCAGAGAAGGAGCAGAGCAAGGACTCCTAGAAGACTCTGCAGTAGGGCAAGAGCAGTCTTAGGGCAGATGGTGTGTCCCTGGCTATGAGAAAGCCCAGCGTACACTGTGACCAGATGATGTGACAGGAAAAAAGAGCCGTGTGTGTGTGTGTGTGTGTGTGTGTGTCTGTGTGTGAGATGCTTGCTGCCGCTGGATCTTTTGGAGGCAGGGGTGGATATTGAGTTTTTACTGGAGTACCAGTGCTACCAGATAGCTTTGGCCACGAGAGCCAAGACAGACAAACAAACACATAGATAAAGAAGAAAAAGCAGTACAAAGCAGGATTGAATCCAGTGAGTGGTGCACAGAGGGTGAGGCCAAAGGAAGCAGTCAGGACAGGCAGCAAGAGGAGGCAGCGCGTGACCTGGCTTTTGAAGGAGGGGCAGGAAAATGGGCAAAGAAAAGAACGTCATTCTGCTTGACGTTCCAATTCTTTAAACCAGTGGGTCTCGGACTTGAACATGTATCAGAATCACCTGAAGGGCTTATTAAAACACAGATTTCTGGGCTCTAACCCCAGAATTTCTGATTTAGTAGATCTGGGATGTGGCCTGAAAATTTGCATTTCTAGCACGTTCCCAGATGACAAAGATGCTGCCGGTCTGGGGACCACACTTTGAAGACCATTGATCCAAAGCAATGGTAAGGAAGAGTTTGAAGTTTTATTTTGCAAACTTAGCACATCAATGCCCTTCAGAAAGACCAGAATTAGGTTTGGTCAGGGCCAGGAATAATAAAAGATCACAAACCAGGACAGTGTTGGCGGAGGAAGGAGCCGAGAGATCCAAGAGGACCAGAAGGGCCTGCCTCTGGGTCAGCCAGGAAGACCAGGCAGAGGCAGAGGGTCTGATTGTGTATTTGGAGTCAAGGGACATCAGGAAAGGGCCCCTGAAACCAGAGATTTCTTCCATTGCCCTGTCACAGGTGTCTGAAATGCCAATATTAAGATTCCATTTAAAACACCACCACCACCACCTCCAGGCACTTCCCTCTGGACCTGTAATGAATTCAACCAGAATAGACAGAGTCTAAATCTCTGTCCAGCCCCAATTCTGCCGTGCACTGGTGGATTCTGTCCTCCTTCAGCTCAAACCCTCACTGTTAGGGTCTGAGCTCCTGACTTATGTGAGGTCCTTGGAAGCTGAGATTTTTAAAATAGTTAGCACTTGTTAAATATGAATAGTTAATAGTTGTTGAATTAAAAAAATACACAGGGAACTCTTTTCCTAAGACAATCTGATTTTACACTATTTGTTTTAAGCACACATATACGCGGTACAGTTTCATGTATAGCGGGCTGAACTTGAAGTTTCGACTTGGCTTTTGGGCTCAGCTCTGACCCTGAGATGCTGGGGAGCTTCTGCCTCTCTCAGGTTATTTGATCTCCCGACAGTCAACTGGAGACACCTGCCTGGCTTATCATAGCATTGTGCAGAAGAGGATCAAGTGAGACAGGTGAAAAGTGCTTTTAAACTCTCAGGAATGCTATGAATACAAAGGGCTTCTTTAGATGTGACTTCTTTCCACTGTTCGTTTTTGCTGTTTAACTTGGATCCAGCCATTGGATGACAAATGCACAAGACAGAGGTGCTCCTGCCTTGTCCTTGAGAAAGGAAATCAACTCGCTTTGAAGCTCTTGAGGGAAACAGTCTGTACGTGAACTGAGATCAGGTCGCAGATCTCTTGATATTCGATGATAAAATTAATAGACAGATTAAAGAGGTCATGCAACATTGAGATCATCATCCAACAGTAGCACTTGCTACGAGGATCCTTTCAGAATGAGGCAAATTGTTATTAGCTCTTAAGAGGTTTAAAGTGCCACTCTAGCGAAACCACACCTTTCTTGTGTTGTAGATGTGCAGCTGATTTTTCAGACCCAAGTACAGGACCTTATATTTGTCACTGTTCAACTTTATTAAATTTTTCCCTTTGGGAAATATAGACAAATATGGGCTCGGTGCAAGGACAAGTAAATTTAATGGTGACAGTTTGGGGACAGGAGGAGGCTGAAGCAAGAGCCCTGAGGAATGTCTGCGGAATTCTGTCTCCAGGTGGTGATGGTGCAGATTATTTTTACATGGATGCTCTTAGGTGTTCATAATGCCCAATACTTTGTAGAAACCCAGATGCACTACCTGCTGTATAATCCTCTCTCCCAGCCCAGAATCCCTACTAAGGAAGGAAATGAAGTTAGGGGTTCCATGCAGGTCCCATGATCACTTCTTCCTTTACACTCAATGCCCACAAACCATGACTTTAATCACCTGAATTGATGTCAGACTCAGCCTATTTCCAGTCTTCTGGTACCTCTTTCCTTCTCCAAGGTGCTCAGAAGTTACGGCCTGGGCTGATCCATCCCGTTCATGGGTCCTCTCATCACCCCGGGATGCAGCCTACCTAGGCTGGGAGGCTCAAGGCACTAGGACCACTTGTCACTTTTCAGACATGCTCTTCACTCACCTCTGACCAGCTGGCCTCACCCATGTTTGTTCTGCCCTTGGAATACGACACTTGTTCTTGATAGAGAAAACCGGAGCACACGAGGAGGGAGGTAGAAATCTATTTGCTCAATGTCATTCTCAACACATCGGTTTTAGTTTCAGACAGCTTATGGAAATAATTCTGCAATATCCCTCCCTGATACCTGTTTTCAGCAGGAAATACAGAATATGTCAGACTCTCAGAAAACCTGTGAGGTGGGTGAAGGTTGTCTTTAGCCTCCCTCCATCTCCTATATTAACTCCCGCCTCTCTCTTCTAGTGCTTGGTCTCTATGGGTTTTCTATCCCACCTTTGAGGGTCCTGCCCGCACACATTGAAGCTAAAATAACAGAGGGATCTTTGATAATAGAACTAGAGGCAGAGTAGGAAACAGACATTCTCTTTAGCATTATAATGTCCAGGAAGTAAGCTGACAGGGGGTTAACACTGGCAGAATGAAAGATCTGGTTGTTTACCTATATCTCTCCCTGAAGTTAGATCATGACGAAGGTCTATCACCTCTCCCCTTCCCCTTTCACCTCTCACCACTGTTGGACCCACCTAGCTGTGAAATTGGATGAAGTTGAATGATTGACAACTGACGCTGGCAACCTACACAAGAAGACATGGGGTTCCAGGGTGGACTGAGGATGGATGGGTACTGTGGGAGGAACAAAGGAATTAAAAATGACTCAGAGGCTGTGGGAAAAGAGGTAAGAGAAGAACAGGGAGGATTACAGGACCAGATGTTTCTCTGCCCCCTGGAAGAGGGTGGCCACTTGGGGTAACTGAGAGTCTAGAAAAAAGACCCTGAATTTCTTGACCAGTCAAGGGGGTCAAGCTGAACAGAATGGATAATCCACTCCTTAAATTCCACTGTCTGGGAATGCCATGTGTTGCAATAGGAAACTGAAACGAGAAGTGAAGTACTGCTCGTACATAGTTCTTCTGGGATCTGGAGTATGCTTGGCTGGCTCAGAATAAGACTCCTTGGGGATGGATGCACCATCCCCACTCCCAACACTCCACCCCACTCCTGCGATAAGGAACACAGAGCTAGCAGCACACCTGGCCACATTCTTTCTCTGGCAGGTTGTCAACCCAGTCTTACTAAAGTGCCAACTGATTAGTAAGGTGCTATCTAGTGAGACCTAATTGCATCCCATAATATCAAATCCACAAATATGTATTACCCCCCAGACATACCCATGACAGTGTGATTGGTGCTGGGGCTACAGCATCGAACAAGACAGTATCTGCCCTCATGGGTCCCACATTTTAGTGGGGGAGTCAGACATTGAGCAATTGATCACAGAAATTGTAAGAGTAAGGTGTACTATAAGGGGGCCAGCCCCGTGGCCTAGTGGTTAAGTTTGGTGTGCTCCACTTCAGTAGCCTGGGTTCAGTTCCTGGATGCAGACCTACACCACTTTTCGGCAGCCACGTTGTGGCGGCGACCCACATACAAAATAGAGGAAGATTGGCACAGATGTTAGCTCAGGGAGAATCTTCCTCAGCAAAAAAGAAAAAAGGTGTACTATAAAAGAGGAGCCCTGGACACTTAGCCTACACAGGGGAGCTTAACCAAGCCTGGGAGGGCCAGGAAGACTTCCTTCAGGAAGTGACATTTCGTCTAAGCTCTGAAAATGAGTAGGACTGGGTAAGTGCTAAGAGGAGAGGACGTAGAATGTTCTAGAAAGAGATAAGCATGTATATGACTGCCCTGATGTAGAGAGAAACAGAGAGAAGCATCCAAGATGAGAGTGTAGTGACTCAGTGGGGAGGCTGGAGAGGTGGGCAGGAACCACGTCACACAGGGCCTTGCAAACCATTTCAATGCTTGAGGATTTTATTTTAAGCCTATTTTCCTATTTTAATAGGAAACCTATTAAAGGCTTTAAATGGGGGAGTGAAATAATTAGATTTGCCTTTTAAGAATGCAAATGAATAGGGTATGGAAAATAGACTGAAAAGGGTCAAGAAATCTTGTGGTGAGACCAGTTGGGAGTCTATTATAACAGTACACATAAGTAATGGTGGCAGATAGAATGAAGGTGGTGACAGTGGTGACGCAGAGAAGTAAATCGAATTTGAAAGCCGTTTGGGAGGTTAAATATCCAGACATGGAGATTAACTGGATAGTCTGTGAGGGAGCTGTCCAAAATGGCACGGGGAAGTGCCCTTTGCTGATGTAGAGTGATGGAGGGAGACAAGTACGGGAAGAAATCAGGGTTATGTTTTGGAAATGTTGCGTTTGGGAGATGCTGGGAAAAAACCACACACTTCATGTGACAATCTGAAGCTGACATCAGAACCTATGGCAAATACCACCCAGAAATAGGCCTCCAATTACAGACCAACTTATGTAATGATCCCAGCAGAACTGGCAAAAGAAGGATTGCTGGGAAAAGTTGCAAAATGACTTCTTAAACTGTTTCGAAGCAAAGCCCCAGCATACTGCTTAAAAATCCATTTTGCAATTAGTCTTTTTTGTTTTGAGGTAAAATTCACATGAGATAAAATTCACCATTTTAACATGTACACTACAGTGGTTTCCAGTATATTCACAATGTTGTGCAACCATCACTCCTATCTAATTCCAGAACACTTCGTCACCCTTAAAAGAAACCCTGTACCCATTAAGCAGTCACTCCCTATTTCCTCTTTCCCTGTGTTTATTTGCACACTTCATAATTTTTTGTGGAAACTAGACGTTTTGAGTGTTATAATGTGCCACCTCTGGAAATCAGATTTTCCTCTTTCCTCAGGGTTTGTTGTTGATGTTTGTGGTTACTGTTTGTTTGGTTAGTGACTTTTCTGAACTAATTTTAAAAATCTGTATTCTTTGTCATGTGTGGGCACTGAAGTCTCTGTTTGATTAGCTTAATTGTCAGCTAGTGATTCAACAGAGATTTCCTGAAATGCCTAGAACCCAAAACAGAAAAATATCCAAGTCTTTGCAGGTGGGCTGTGTGTGTGTGTGTGTGTGTGTGTGTGTGTGTGTGTGTTGAGGCATGTCTTCAACACCCAGCTGGGTGGATCACAACTCTGCCTTAGCTTTCACTTCCTGCTTGTGCAGAGCCTAAAGGCCAGCCAGAGGTGAAAGCTTAGAGCCTTCTCAGGTCTTTTCTGAGCATACGTCCTGCTTGGGCATGTGTGTGACCTTCTAGATTCCCAGGAATATGTGGGAGCTTTTCAGAGCCCTAATTCTTAAAGCATCTGACTCCCTATCCTTTCCTCCCAAGATTTGGCATGTCTGTTGTGTGCCCTGGCTGTTATCCCTTGTTTTGGCAGCAGTGGCTAATACACTTGCCTTTAAATGTTTCTGACTAGTGTCCCCCAGGGTAGCTGCCTCTCCACTCTGCAAGAATTCCAAGCTAGGCAAAATAAAAGCAAGCCCTTTGTGCCAGTTCAGGGAGCCACCCGACAAGTCAAACCAACCAACCACAATTCTTTGAGAACAAGGTTTTTTCTATTTCCTCCAGCACCAGAAACCCACACTGGGAATGTGGGCTCCACTTTCAAGACTGCTGTGAATCCAGGGAGGTGGGGATGGGACCAAGATAAGCTAAAATGCCACAAAGATTTCCTACCAAGAGTCAGCCTCCTTTTTCTTGATTAAGCATTCATCTGGTTGCTGTAAGCCTTTGATTAGTTTCCAGAGTTCCAATAGAATTGATTTTGATAGGTTTTTTTTTCATTTTTTTATTGATGTCTTAATAGTTTTTAACACTGTGAAATTTTGCTTGTACGTTTTTGTTTGTCAATCACCACATATATGTCTCCCTTCACCCCTTGTGCCCACCCCCTACCCCCATTGCCCCTGGTAACCACAATACAGTTTTCTCTGTCCATGTGTTGGTTTATATTCCACATATGAGTGAGATCATACAGTGTTTGTCTTTCTCCTTTTTTTTTTTGTGAGGAAGATCACCCCTGAGTTAACATCCATGCCAATCCTCCCCTTTGTGCTGAGGAAGAACAGCCCTGAGCTAACATCTATTGCCAATCCTCCTCCTTTTTTTTTCCCTTTTTCTGCCCAAAGCCTCAGTAGATAGTTGTATGTCATAGTTGCACATCCTTCTAGTTGCTGTATGTGGGACGCTGCCTCAGCATGGCTGGACAAGCGGTGCGTTGGTGCGCACCCAGGATCCGAACCCGGGCCGCCAGTAGCGGAGTGCGCGCGCACTTAACTGCAAAGCCACGGGGCCGGCCCCTGTCTTTCTCTTTCTGGCTTACTTCATTTAACATCATATCCTCTAGGTCCATCCATGTTGTTGCGAATGGGACAATTTTGTCTTTTTTTAACGGCTGAGTAGTATTCCATTGTATATATATACCACATCATCTTGATCCACTCATCAGTCAAGGGACACTTGGGTTGCTTTCACTTCTTGGCTATAGTGAATAATGCTGCAGTGAACATAGGGGTGCATAAGCCTCTTTGGATTGTTGATTTCAGGTTCGTTGGATAGATTCCCAGTAGTGGGATAGCTGGATCATAGGGTATTTCTATTTTTAATTTTTTGAGGAATCTCCATACTGTTTTCCATAGAGGCTGCACCAGTTTGCATTCCCACCAGCTGTGTATGAGGGTTCCTGTTTCTTCACATCCTCTGCAACATTTGTTGTTTTTTGTCTTGGTGATTATAGCCATTCTAACGGGTGTGAGGTGATATCTTAGTGTTGTTTTGATTTGCATTTCCCTGATGATTAGTGATGTTGGACATCTTTTCATGTGCTTCTTGGCCATCTGTATATCTTCTTTGGAGAAGTGTCTGTTCATTTCCTCTGCCCATTTTTTGATCGGGTTGTTTATTTTTTTGTTGCTCAGTTGTGTGAGTTCCTTACATATCGTGGAGATTAACCCCTTGTCAGATATATGTTTTGCAAATATTTTCTCCCAGCCGGTGGGTTATCTATTCATTTTGATCCTGGTTTCATTTGTCCTGTAGAAGCTCTTTAATCTGATAGAGTCCCACTTGCTTATTTTTTCTTTAGTTTCCCTAGCCTGGGTAGGCATGGCATCCGAAAAGATTCCTTTATGACCAATGTCAAATAGTGTGTTGCCTATATTTTCTTCTATGAGTTTTATAGTTTCAGGTCTTACCTTCAGGTCTTTGATCCATTTTGAGTTAATTTTTGTGAATGGCGATAGCAGATGGTCCACTTTCATCCTTTTGCATGTGGCTGTCCGGTTTTCCCAACACCATTTATTGAAGAGACTCTCCTTTCTCCATTGTATGTTCTTAGCTCCTTTGTTGAAAATTAGCCGTCTGTACATGTGTGGTTTTATTTCTGGGCTTTCAATTCTGTTCCATTGATCTGTGTGTCTGTTTTTGTACCAGTACCATGCTGTTTTTATTGCTATTGCTTTGTAGTGTGTTTTGAAGTCAGGGATTGTGATGCCTCCAGCTTTGTTCTTTTTTCTTAGGATTGCTTTAGCTATTTGGGGTCTTTTGTTGCTGCATATGAATTTTAGTATTCTTTTTTTCTATTTCCATGAAGAATGTCATTGGGATTCTGATTGGCATTGCATTGAATCTGTAGATTGCTTTAGGTAATATAGACATTTTAACTATGTTTATCCTTCTTATCCATGTGCATGGGATGTCTTTCCATTTCTTTATGTCATCATCGATTTCTTTCAATAATGTCCTGTAGTTTTCATTGTATACATCTTTCACCTCCTTGGTAAGATTTATTCCTAGATATTTTGTTCTTTTTGATGCAATTGTAAGTGGTATTTTCATTTTGAGCTCTCTTTCTGTTAGTTCGTTATTAGTGCACAGAAATGCAACTAATTTTTGTAGGTTGATTTTGTACCCTGCGACTTTGCTGTAGTTGTTGATTATTTCTAATAGTTTTCCAATGGATTCTTTAGGGTTTTCTATATATAAAGTCAGGTCATCTGCAAATAGTGAGAGTTTCACTTCTTCATTGCCTATTTGGATTCCTTTTATTCCTTTTTCTTGCCTAATTGCTCTAGCCAAAACCTCCAGTACTATGTTGAATAAGAATGGTCAGAGTGGGCAGCCTTGTCTCGTTCCTGTTCTCAGAGGAATGGCTTTCAGACTTTCCCTGTTGAGTATGATGTTGGCTGTGCATTTGTCATAAATATCCTTTATTATGTTGAGGTACTTTCCCTGTATACCCATTTTGTTGAGAGTTTTTATCATAAATGGATGTTGTATCTTGTCAAATGCCTTCTCTGCATCTATTGAGATGACCATGTGGTTTTTATTCTTTGTTTTGTTGATGTGGTGTATCACATTGATTGATTTGTGGATGTTGAACCATCCTCGCATCCCTGGTATAAATCCCACTTGATCATGGTGTATAATCTTTTTAGTGTATTGCTGTATCCGGTTTGCCAATATTTTGTTGAGGATTTTTGCATCTATGTTCATCAGCGATATTGGCCTGTAATTTTCCTTCTTTGTATTGTCTTTGTCTGGCTTTGGTATGAGGGTGATGTTGGCCTCATAGAATGAGTTTGGAAGTGTTCCATCTTCCTCTATTTTTTGGAATAGTTTGAGAAGGATGGGTATTAAATCTTGTTTGAATGTTTGGTGAAATTCTCCAGAGAAGCCATCTGGTCCTGGACTTTTATTTTTTGGGAGATTTTTGATTACTATTTCAATCTCTTTACTTGTGATTGGTCTATTCAGATTCTCTATTTCTTCTTGGTTCAGTTTTGGGAGGTTGTATGAGTCTAAGAATTTATCCATTTCTTCTAGATTGTCCAATTTGTTGGCATATAGTTTCTCATAGTATTCTCTTATAATCCTTTGTATTTCCATGGTATCCATTGTAATTTCTCCTCTTTCATTTCTAATTTTATTTATTTGAGGCTTTTCTCTTTTTTTCTTAGTAATTCGGCTAAGGGTTCACCAATTTTGTTTATCTTCTCAAAGAACCAACTCTTTGTTTCATTAATCCTTTCTACTGTTTTTTTTGGTCTCCATTTCATTTATTTCTGCTCTAATTTTTATTATTTCTCTCCTTCTGCTGACTTTGGGCTTTGTTTGTTCTTCTTTTTCTAGTTCTTAGGTGTAATTTAATGTTGCTTCTTTGGGCTTTTTCTTGTTTGTTAATGGGGGGGGGGGCTGTATTGCTATGAATTTCCCTCTCAGGACCGCTTTTGCTGCATCCCAAATGAGTTGGTATGGCGTATTTTCATTTTCGTTTGTTTCCAGATATTTTTTGATTTCTCCTTTAATTTCATCAATGATCCATTGGTTGTTCAGTAGCATGTTGTTTAATCTCCATATCTTTGTCACTTTCCCAGCTTTTTTCTTGTAGTTGATTTCTGGTTTCATAGCATTATGGTCTGAAAAGATGCTTGTTATGATTTCAATCTTCTTAAATTTATTGAGGCTTGCCTTGTTTCCCAACATATGGTCTATCTTTGAGAATGTTCCATGCACACTTAAGAAGAATGTGTTGTCAACTGTTTTTGGATGGAGTGCTCTGTATATGTTTACTAGGTCCATCTCATCCAGTTTTTTCATTTAAGTCCACTGTTTGATTTTGACAGTTTTTGACAGGTTATTCACCATTTTTGCAGAGGAATGGTCTCTTGGAGTTCCCTACTCCAGGCATCTTAACAATGTCTTTACCTAAAAGAATTACAGGTTTTGAGTGTTTGTACAGTTTGTGGTGGTTGATGAGAAACACAGAGGCAGAGAAGGTAAATGTTGTCATTAATTTGCTTCAGGACTGGCAGTGTCCATGTGGTGTGACTAGGGGACAGGGGAGGACTAGGTACATTGATACAGACATAATTGATGGGGTGAAGAAGGTGAAGATAGGAAGATCCAACTTTGAATAAATATTTCCCTTCACATCTCCCTCACATTATCTACTTTAATAAATAACCATTGTTAAATATTATGTGGCTAACTCTGTGCTAGGCACTGTTTAGAAGACAAAAGAAAGAGCAAACTACATCTGTGCCCATAAGAAATGTTTAATTTTACTGATGAGATGGCATTTACTTGCCTTAAACAGTTCTGGAATTAATGCAGAGGAAGTGGATATATGTTGCTGTGCCATTTTTAACATTAGGTGTGTAGGGACTTCTTTTGAATTTGTAAGGACTAGAACTAAGCTGGCCAGTTTGGGAGCTCCTGGCTACATGTGGCTTTTTAAAATTTAAACTTAGGTGAGTTAAAATGAAATAAAATTTAAAATTAAGTTGTTTAGTCACAGTAGCCACATTTCAAGTGTTCAATTGCTACTTGTGGCTAGTGGCTACTGTACTGGACAGCACAGATGTCATTGCAGAAAGTTCTATGGGACATTGCTGGGCTAGGGTGTGGAAGGCCAACCCAGAATGCAATTTACTCCTTTTGAGAAACTTACACCTCCTTGAACAAACTCATATACTGCAGCCATGAACAATAAAATGCTAGCATTAAATGTATGCTCTGTTAGGTCAAGATTATGTCTTTACATCTTTGTGACATGGACTCCTTGAAGGTCTTCCTCAAATTTTGCATGAGAAATGGAGGTGTCACCTGGGAAAGAACTCCTCCTGAGGGTGAAGATCAGGCACATAACTGGCTCAGTAACAATGTCTCGGCTATCTAGGGGAGGGGCGATTCTGGGTTTTCCAAGAGTCTGTCCCTCAGATTTGTCCTCCTAAGTCTCATAAATTCACAGCTAAGCCTTAGAGAAAAGTGGATAAAGCAGAGAAAAGTCTTTTCACTTACATCTCTCTGATACACTGGGATACATGGTGGTGATGAGAACCGACATCTGAACAGTATTGAATCTTCCAGTCAATGAACATGGTATGTATCTCTCCATTTATTTAGCAATATTTAACAATTTTTAGTGTAAATGTCATGCACATCTTTTGTTAAGCTGATTCCTAAGTGTTTTATGCTTTTTGATATTATAAATGGTAATTTTTAGACATTTTATTCTCCAATTGTTTGTTGCTACTATATAGAAATACAATTGAGTTTTTATATTGATCTTGTGTTCTGCAACCTTGCTAAATTAACGTTTACTATTTCTCATAGGTTTTGTAGATGCCTTTGGATTCTCTGTCTACACAATCATGCATGTTGATTGAAAAATGCCTTTGCCTCTAGTTGTGTCTCTGCTACTAAAACGAGGAGTTACTTTGTTTCTATAGGGTTATTCTTGGAAACGGAGAAGCTCTATCCTGTTCTGCACCTAGTTCCTTTTTACTTGACACATCTTGAATATATTTCCATATTGGTACATAGAACTCCCTCTCATTCCTTTTTTTAGAGTTACATGCTCGCCATTGGGTAGATGTATCATAGTTTATTTCACCAGTGCCTTTTGAATGGACTTGAGTGGTTTCCAATCTTTTGCTATCACAAACTAGGCTGCAATGAGCCCCTTTGATAACCATTATTTCATTTGTGCAAAAGATTAGCTTTAGATGAATTCCTAGAAGAGGAATTATTGGGGCAAAGTGTATATCCATATGTTATTTTGGCAGATATTGTGTCATTTTCTTCCACAGGCTTGTACCACTTTGCACTCCCTCAGCAATATTGGAGTAGCTTTTCCCATACCCTTGCCAACAAGGGTTTGTTAAACATTTGGATATTTTTCACAGCGATAGGTGAGAAATAGTGTCTTGGCATCAACTGCTCAGGAGTCACATGGAAATTGAGTCCACAATTGTAGGTGAATGGGTGTCCTTTTGAGGGGGGTCTCCAACACTGCCTGAGCGGGGGTGGCTGTCTTCCTGGTTGCTATCCAGGAGGGATTCCTTTCAGCAGCAGCCAGCACACCCCTTCTACCCAACTGAGCTCTGAGACTCTGCTCAGTCCTGATTTCACCTACCTCACACTATCAGCTCCCCCCACCCCTGCCTTTCAACTAGTTGCCAAGATGGAAATGGCGTGGAGTGGAAGGGAAAGGCATCTCACCCCCCCCACACTCACACCTGTACTTGTGTGGGAATACATAGAAACAGCTTGAAATCTCCTTTTGGCCCTGAAGAACGATAAAACACCCCGTTATTGCCCAAAAGAGAACAGATCAAGAGGTAAACAGAGGATCAAGAACCTGCGTCAACCACAAGCATTTTAACCATCTCTGAAAAATTAAGAGTTCATGACACCTCAATCAACATCTCTCCATGCTGGGGTATGCCTATTTCCTAACTTGGAAGTTGTGGAGCCAGACTCCAGGGACAAGAAGACAAAAATTCGCCATGGCTTATTTTCAACTCACAATTATTTTTCTAATCTGCTCAGCTTGCAAGTACAGAGACCATGTGGGGATTACCTCAGACCTCCTATTTCAGTGTCCCTCAACCAAACCCCTCCCAGAAAGCACCTGTCTGTGTGTTTTGTAAGTTCCTGTCCTTGTAAATCTCTCTTCCTCAGGTTCCTGCCTACAGTCATTCATGTGGCATTTACTGTTCGCACCACCACAGCTGTGTGACACACTCTTGATGCTCTTGGGGCTACCCCAGCGGCTGCTTTTTATGTGTGGTTTGTAGAGTTGATTCAGTGGCCCAAAGCAGGCATAATGTCCCATGCTCCACGGGCGTGAACACACAGGATTAATCTCAGTGGCATTTCAAAACCCTTTCCAGGATGCAATCAAGACCTAATTTATTTCTCTAACCTTGATTTCCATTGTGGCCCCACACAAAGCCTTTACTAGAGTAAGCTTATCCCTTTTGCTGCCTCCACATGCCACAATCGTTCCTGCCTCCTTGCCTCTGCTCATGCTCCTCCCCCTACCCAAATCTGGATTGTCCCTCTCTTCTGACTGTGCGATCACTGTGCATCCTTCAAGTTCGAGGTCAGCTTGCACCTCCTGAAAGAAAGCTTTCCCTGATCTCTAGCCCCAAATCATCTCTCCCTCTTTCAACTTCTAGCACGTGTGTCACTGTCTCTTGTCACACCCTCACCTGTCACTTGCCTCCTACTGCCTTGTGACCTCATCGTTCTGCAGTGTCTAACGATTTAACTTCTCTCCTCTACTGGCATATAAGTGCCTTCAGGGGGAAAACCACAAATGGTAGATTGCTTTATTAATTTCACCCCTGTGTCTAGAATTTACTATTGTACATGGTAAGGTCCAGTAAACACCTGTTGAATGAATGAGCAATTAACTCCTGCTCTTCTCAAGACTTGGTGACCATTTTAGTGAACATAGAAGGTCATTTGCTTTGACTCCAAGCAAGGCTTTTATGCACTGTTTCCTCATCCACGAGGTTTCAGAATATCCCCGACTCCTTCATGTCCAACCAGCTTTTGGGTCCCATTTGCTCTTTTTCAGTAACCATCACCCTTTTGGCAATGGCAGCTCTAGGACAGTGCTGTTGTTCCTGCCGTCGGCCACCACGATCCACGGTCTGGGCTCATTCTCCCCGGCTTCTCCTCTCAGAAGTGCTCATATCAAGCTGCTGAGTGGAGCAGCCTCCTCCCCAGACACGCCTGCCCTTCTTAGAGGAGGGCTTGCTGCCCTGACCAGCCCTAAATGTTCACGCTGTCGTAGTGAACACCAACCGATAATAGTGGAATTTAAGTAGCTATTTCAACAAATATTTTCTGAAGGCCTGAGCTAAACTGTGGCGAGAGAGATTCCCTCTGAACGCACCCATTTGCCCTCTTTCCTTTATACAGAAACCACCACTTAATTTTTCTTTAGACCTATTACAGGGATTTTCAGAGACCAAATAAGAGACTTCCAATCTAAATGGTAATCTTGGGGCAAGCCATTTGCTGAAATAAATTGAAAGCAATAACCAGGTTTTAGGATCAGTTCTTTGCTTGAAGATTTTCTAAATGACTCAGAGTCAAGAAAAGTGAAATGGGCAGAATATCTATTTTAGACTTTGGCTCTTACGTAGAGTAATAATAATAACAATGTCTTACATTCATACAGCTTCTCATGGTTTTACAAAGTGTTTGCATGTTAATAATTTTATTTGACTTTCATAACCACTCTGTGACGTACAGACGGAAATGTTTATTATGGGAGGAAGTGGGGAAGACCTCCAGGCTTGGGTGCTGGGCTCCTTCCCCAGGCTGCATGGAATGTCACGACACGGCCCATGTGTGCCTGTAGAAGAATTAGATTTAAATATAGGTTGGCTGACAGTCTAATAACTGTGTTCCTCATTCATTGTTAAGGAAAGCCAGAGAATGTTCTAGAATGAAGTCTATCTGGAGGAAAATAACTGTTTTATCATTGATCATGAGCTTTGAGGACCTCATAAGTCTCAAATCACCTAACCTGAGGTGTAAGAGCCTGGACCTGGGAGGGGCGGGTGGGAGGGTGGCCAGGAAACAAGGACTGAACGAGTGTTGGTTAAGCAGCCTCTTCCTGGGACACCTAGAGCCGCCTCCTGTCTGTCTGCTTTCGGGAGACCAGCCTCCTCCATGGCCAGGCTGTCACGATGCTGCCACAGATGTAACAAGAACAGTCATTTGGGTACCATAATGAGTGGTTCTTGCCTCTCCTCTTCCCAATCTGATATCCTACAGTGTGCTCTGAGGATGGGGATTAATTGTCCATCTGCTGTGGTATATTGTTTTCAGTCCACATAAAGGTCTCTAATCTGAGTCTTGCCATGAGGGATATTTACTGTCTCTTACCTGTGTCTCTTGGCCAAAGGGGCTTTGGGCCACAGTGGAAGGCCTTGACACTTGGGCTAAATTATTCAACGTGCCTCTTCTTATCTTTGCAGATGAAGAAACTGAGGCCCAAGAAAGGGGACAAACCAAATATGCAAAGAAAAGGGAATAATATACTTGTAACTAAACATCAAATTTACTTCCGAGTTTCCTGGCAGCCTGATCTAAGAGGGAAACGTGATGTGTTGTATAGATCTTATTTTTGGAAATTAAAAACACCTGCTAGGGGCCGGCCCCGTGGCATAGTGTTTAAGTTTGGCATGTTCTGCTTTGGTGGCCTGAGTTTAGCTGTTCAGATATCGGGCGTGGACCTACACCATTCGCCAGCCACGCTGTGGCGGCAACCCACCTATAAAGTAGAGGAGGATTGGCACAGCTGTTAGCTCAGGGCTAATCTTCCTCAGCAAAACCAAAACAAAAAAAACACAAAAAAACCCACCTATTAGTTCTTCAGGTATGTGTCCTTCTAGTGCCAACCCCACATTCACTACTCTTTCTTTTCCTTCATAGCAAATATCATTGTTTTTTCAAAATAAAGTTTCCTGATTATAAAAATAATAAATGAAAATTTTGAAACATAGAGGAAAACACAAATTTAAGAGGTTCTCCTATAACTTTTGATATTTTTTTGTATTTCTTTCCTGCCTTTCTCTTTGCATACAAATAATATACATAACAAGTTTATAATCATATTTTTATAACCTGCTTTTTTAGACAATCCATTATGAATATTATTCCATGCCATTAAAAAATTCTTTCAGGGGCCGGCCCCGTGGCTTAGCGGTTAAGCATGCGCTCTGCTACTGGCGGCCGGAGTTTGGATCCTGGGCGCGCACCGACACACCGCTTGTCCGGCCATGCTGAGGCCGCGTCCCACATACAGCAACTAGAAGGATGTGCAACTATGACATACAACTATCTACTGGGGCTTTGGGGAGAAAAAGGGGGGGGAAAAAGGAGGAGGATTGGCAATAGATGTTAGCTCAGGGCCGGTGTTCCTTGGCATGGATGCTAGCTCAGGGCTGATCTTCCTCACACAAACACACACACACACAAATTCTTTCGAAATATCATGTATATTGGCTGGAACAATACTCCATCATGAAGACATACCGTAATTTACTCAACAATTTCCCTTTCGTTTGGTATTTAAGTTGTTGCCAACATTTCTCTATTATAGATAAAGCTGCAATTATCGTCTTTGTGCCTCAGTCTTTGTCAGTATCTCTAATGATTTCCTTTGGATAAATCTCTAGAAGTAAAAAATCCAGGTCAAAGCTCAGCAACGTTTGACGGCTCTTGACACACATGCAGGCAAAACGTTTGGAAAGAATGGTCTGTATTTGATGTCCCCACTCCTTGCATCCTTTTCTCCTTGGCCCACTGAAATCTGGCTTTTGCCCCCTGGTCGGCCTCCCTGAAATGGCTCTCATTGAGTTCACCAGTGACCTCTTACTTGAAAAACCCCTGCATGTTTTTCAGTCTCATCTTCCTTTTGAATCCTCTATGGCATTTGTACTGTCAGTCACTCCCTCCTCCTCTAACAAGTGTCCTTGACTTGTGAATCTTTGTTGTTATGTTTCTCCATCACATCTTTCTAGGCTCAGTAATGATTTTTGCTATAACAGAAAACCCTACTAAAAGTGACTCAAAGGATTTAATTTTCCTGCATGAAAGAAGATTAGGTACAGCTACTGAAATTGGTTAGTAGATCAATGATGCTAGGGCCAACATCCCTGAGATTCTCTTGGCCTTCTTCTCATGCTTGTTGCCTCAAGATCACAACGTGGCTGCTGTAGCACCAGGCACCACATCTACATTCCAGACAGGAAGCATGAGGCAACCTCTGCCTTTTTGCAATCTTTTAATTCAGGAAGGGAGTTCACTTCAGCAGACTTCCTGCTATGCTTCATTAGCCAGAAGCCGTCACATATCAGCCTTCAAATCATTCATGATTCATCCTCTGGAGGCCTGGGAAGGTGTTAACCTCCTGAGATCAAGGGATCTCAACCCCTATTTAGTGTTGCTTTAGTAGGAAAAAGGGGGATGGAAAGGTGTGGAGAATGGCTTTGCATGGGCGATAGAGAGAGTTGCTGCAGTTGGTGATTTTAGATTGATTCCCCACTTGACTTGCTTCCTGGGAACTTCAACCACAAACACAGATTCCCCTCCTACCTATGTTGTGATGAGGAGTCCAAATCCTGTCTCTCCAGCCTAGAATCCAGCTACCCTCTTGGTCTTTCCCTTTAGATTCCTCAGGGAGCAGTGCTCTGCAAGTACATTCAAAACTCGCCGTCAGAAACCCACTCTCCCTCGGTAATGACTTCACCCAAACTTGTCCCAACATTATATAGCCCAAGAGCTTTCAAATGTGTGTGTGTGTTTTTTTTTGTTTTTTGTTTTTGCTGAGGAAGATTAGCCCTGAGCCAACATCTGTTGCCAATCCTCCTTTCTTTGCTGAGGAAGATTAACCCTGAGCTAACATCTGTGCCCATCTTCCTCTACTTTATATGTGGGGTGCCACCACAGCATGGCTTGATGAGCGGCGTATAGGTCCACGCCCAGGATCCGAACCCGTGAACCCTGGGCTGCCAAAGCAGAGCGCATGAACTTAACCCCTATGCCACTGGGCCAGCCCCTCAAATGTGTTTTTTTTTTTTTTTGTGACTAAGATCAGCCCTGAGCTAACATCCATGCTAATCCTCCTCTTTTTGCTGAGGAAGACCGGCTCTGAGCTAACATCTATTGCCAATTCTCCTCCTTTTCTTTTTTCCCCAAAGCCCCAGTAGATAGTTGTATGTCATAGTTGCGCATCCTTCTGGTTGCCGTATGTGGGACGCGGCCTCAGCATGGCCAGAGAAGCGGTGCCTCAGTGCACGCCCGGGATCCGAACCCGGGCCGCCAGTAGTGGAGCGCGAGCACGTAACCGCTAAGCCACGGGGCCGGCCCTCAAATGTGTTTTAATGTCAGAACTTTTTTCATTTTCCATCATATAAAACAGATGACTCGCCTCACCTTGCTGTCCTCCTCGTCCTTCACAGGGCGGGTGGGACTGGGGGCTGAGCCCCTTGGAGCATCTTGAGGACACTGATGAACAGAGTTTATCTTGCTGTCTTAGCCTGGGGTCCCCCAAGCAGATTCCAAGACAAAAGATTGTAAGTCACTACTTTATTAGGCAGTGCAGTCCTGCCAGGGAAGCAGGAATGGGAGGGAAGAGGAGCAGGGCGGAGAAGGAAGGAGAGAAAGCTAGCACGAACGTTCAGGAGCCAGCCGCAAATTGTGATCACGCACAGCTGATTGCCTGATCTTGCTGGACCCTCTTCTGAGTGGCCATACGAGCAGTTGCATCTCAGGACGATCTGTCCGTGGGGAGAAGGTGAAAATAATTTATCTGCTGGCTCCCGGAACCCATTGGTGACAGCTTCACCCAATGTGCCTTAACTCCCCTGTCCATCATAGGCAAGGGTGCCCATCGAGTCTTGTGGCCTCTGAAACTTCAGAGGCAACAGGTGAGCCCCAGGGCAGGAGGTGAGAGGTGCATACTCTGAATGGGAGGTGAGGGGGGCCATCGGAGGTCCCCGAGCAAGGACACTCCTTGAGGCCAGCCAAGATGAGGTGATGCCACAAGGACCTGAGGTGCTTCACAAGAAATGTTTGATACGGTAGGTGAGCACTCCCATTTCACAGATGAGAAAACTACAACCCAGAGAGGGGAAAAGCTTGGCCCAGTGTTACGCAGCTAGTTAGCAGCGGAATGCTGCCTCAGACTCTCAGTCCAGTGCTCTTTCGTCATGCTAGGCTGTCACTGATGGGTTTTTTTTTGGCTGCTATTCCTTTTGAGCACACAGAAAGCATAATCAAAGCCCTGGCCCCTGTCAATTGAATTTCCTAAGTGGCGCTGGCACCAACTTCATCCATCACAGACTGTGTGCACATCTTAATTGGAACATTTCTTTTTTTTTTTTGTCAGCCAGGTTCCTTTATAGTCAGAGAAAAGCAACCCTATAAAAGCTAAGTGGAAGTCTATTATTATCAGCCACGTCTGCCAATATTAGGCTGGGGCTTTCCTCGTCTTTGCCAGAATTGAATAGCAGCCATCCTTATTTAATAAAATACTGAGAATAATTGTAAACCGAGACTGATGTACCAAAACGAAGGAGTGCTTTATAGCCTCGTATGTTTTTTAATATTGCAAAGTTCCCCATATCCCTTTCTGCAATCGACAGGGTATAAATCAGGCATAACTATAATAATCACAAATAGATTTTCTTCCAGAAGACAAAACCAAACTGGGGAACAGGTCTTAACAATTCATAAATCCACTGTGTTTTTTTTCCAACACCACCAAGCAATTCAATTCTCCCCGGACCCTGACTGGGCATCCTACACTTTAACTCAATTCTGACACTATCTACCTGGAGATAGCTTCAGATCCCACAAGTTAAGGGCTCAGTCCCACAAAACTGCACCTCCCCCCTTCAGATGCTAATCACAAATTCAGACTGTCACTTGTGCTTCTGACTGACCAGCTACAGATCAGAGGTTCCCATGACTCCGTCCTCAGGTTCAATTAATTTGCTAGAGCGGCTCACAGAACTCAGAGACATATTTGCTTACGTTTGCCAGTTTATTATAAAGGATACAGATGAGCAGTCAGATGAAGAGGTATATAGGGCGAGGTCCGGAGAGTCCCAAGTGCAGGAGCTTCTGTCCTCATGGAACTGGAGTTCGCCACCCTCCTGGCACGTGGATGCATTCATCAACCCAGCAGCTCATCAAATCTTATTGTTTAAGAGTTTTTATGGAACTTAATCTGTAGCCCCCGCCTGCTTCCCCTTCCCAGAGGTCGGTGGGTGTGCTGAAAATTCCAAGCTTCTAGTCACTCAGTCCTTCTGGTGACTGGCCCCATCCTCAGGCTCTCTGGTAATGAGGGTGCCACCTCATGTCACCTCATTACCATAGCTCAAAGGGTCTCCTTATGAACTACAAAAGACACTCCTATCACTCAGGAAATTCCAAGGGTTTGAGGAGCTCTGTGCCAGGAATTGGTGACAAAGACCAAATATTTCTTATTATACCACAACAAATGACTCCTGTTTTTTTTTGTGTGTGTGTGAGGAAGATCAGCCCTGTGCTAACATCTGCCAATCCTCCTCTTTTTTTTTTTTTTTTTTTGCTGAGGAAAACTGGCCCTGGGCTAACATCTGTGCTCATCTTCCTCCACTTTATATGGGACGCCGCCACAGCATGGCTTGCCAAGCGGTGCATCGGTGCGCGCCAGGGATCTGAACCTGCGAACCCCAGGCCGCCGCAGCGGGGCGCGCACACTTAACCACTTGCGCCACGGGGCCGGCCCCATGACTCCTATTTTTAGTTCTACAGAGAAGGATGGTGATTTGTTACCTTGCTTTTAGACCCCAGACCTTCCTGATAAATGTTATTCTGTGGTCTTAGTCCATTTGGACTGCTGTAACAGCATAAGTACCGGAGACTGTGTGGCTTATAAACAACAGAAATTTATTTCTCACAGTTCTGGAGGCTGGGAAGTCCAAGATCAAGACACCAGCAGACTCGGTGTCGGGTGAGAGCCTGCCTCCTGGTTTATATACAGCCCGCTTCTCACTGTGTCCTCACATGGCAGAACGGATAAAGGAGCCCTGTGGGGCTTCTTTTATAAGGGCCCATTCCTGAGGGCTCCACTCTCATGACCTAATTAACTCCAAAAGGCCCCACCTCCTAATACCATCACTTTGGGGGTTAGGCTTCAACATATGAATTTTGGGGGGACACAAACCTTCCATCTGTAGCATCTGTGAAATGATTTTCTGAGGCTGATTGCCTCCTAGGAAATGATGCTTAAGTAACTCACACATTCTTGGAGACTTCAAGCACAAGCCCACTAATTGGCAGGCAATAAGTAACTGACACACTAGAACGTCTGTAAAAACAGACTAAGGGCAGTAGTTACCAACATAAAAATACATACGCCTAATAAATTCACTAACCTTTGCTTTCTCTCCTGGTAAACACATATCTTGGCCAGAGATAACCTTCATGTGGACTCCGGTTTGTGGAAATTGTTTTCCCAAAGTAATGGCACTTCCTAAAAGATTTTAGGTTGTGATATTCTTGAGTTAGTTGAATAAAATGTGTGTTCTCATCTTTGATAGTTGACTGATTGCCCTAGCGAAATAACTGGAATTCATTATGCTTTCACTGGAGACGTGTGTGTCCACGTGTGTCATTTATATCAAAAGTATTAAAAACACATTTGTATTTAATCTACTCAGCCACAGTTTTCTTTTTCCGTGAAAATTACTCACACAAGTTGGACTGCTCATAATATCTGTCATTACTAGTAAAATTCCTGATGCCTAGAACAGAGGCTGGCTTAGATGTGTGCTGGGGTCATTGAAACTAGTCTCTTCTTGCCTATACGTTTTAAGATGATAGTCTCCATAGAGCCAGAGACAATTTCTGATGAACCAGAAAGTATTTCAACACTTAGAAAAAAACTTCCTAAATGTCTCTTGAGTTTTTCATTCATGTAAACAACAACAACAACAACAAAACCATCTGGTGCTCGTTTGCCATTATAGTAGTGTATTTCTCATCCTGGCATTGGGAGAATGGGGGGTTGGAGATAGAGATCCAATTCCACATTTCCTGAGTACTGACAGAGATGGTGAGAGGATTTTTCCATATTTGTCACATCCACGTCCACATTTAGAAAAGGTGGGGCCACGATAATACCGACTTGGGATGGGGTATTACGGGAAGAGAACAAACAGATCAAATTTAAATTGATCTAACTTCTTAAGAAGTTAGACAACTCACAGTCTTTGTCCAGTGGGTTATAACCATCAGGCTGTAAATAGAGAACACTGTTCTAAGCATGTAGTAAGCACTTAATAATGGATTGACTAAGGCAAATATTAGACCAATTGTCTTCTAGGCTCCTGGAGTCAGGGACCTTACTAGCTTGGCATAATATTTGTTCAGAAATCTAGAATAATACTGTATGCTTAAAGAATTATTTTTGGAATTGAAGGATGAAGTTCATGGGCCACTCTGGGGCTGGTTAGCTCAATTAGGTACCAAGAAGACACAGGCAATGAGTTTTATGTCCTTATGGATGTGAGCTACTCATCAAACCATGGGTCACCTTTATAAGCATAAGCCACTGTGGGCGATGAGGAGAAAAACTCGTTAAGCACCATGATTAGGGGAAAATCTCAAATATATTCTAATAACAGTGGGTTGTTTGTATGAGAGGAACAGGATATTTTAACAGGTCCAGGGATGAGTAGAAATGACTTGGAGAATTGAAACGAGGTAAGGTAGAAGAGTCAGGTCTCAGTAAGGGCAGAGCAGAAAAGGGGAGGAAGTTGAGTAGGAAATCTCAAACCTTTTTTGAACATGACCCATAATTAAGAAAACCATTTAATGGTGTGACCTATGGTGCATGCACACACACACATCCTCACCCTACACAAACATATATACATACACACACACATATCTCAAATAAAAATGTCATTAAGTCGTACTCTTATCACATATAATGAACTTTGATATTTTCTATTCTATTCTATTTCAGTGTTTCAAAAGTGCTGGCAAGACCTGCTAAATTGATTTCACAGCCCATAACAAGTTATGACCTATAGTTTGAAACACACATGACTGGGTGAGGCAAGGACAAGGCAGGGTAGTCAGAATTTCAGTGAGGTCTCATCACAGGCTGAAAGAAGAGAATGTGGGATGGTCCAAGCCACTGGAGAAACTTCTGGGAAGTTAGCAGGCTGAGAGGTCAGCCCTGCCTGTAGGAATCCGGGGAGAGTTCAGATCTGCCCAAACTACTCAATACCTAACACCTGGGTTGACTTGCCTTGAAGGCGCTGCAGACTTTCCACAAAACCTCTAAGATAGGGAGTACTTAAGGGGTCATGGAGGAGATGAGGGTATTGGTGGCCAGTATCACTGAACAATGCTAGGGGCAAGGGATTGTGAAAAATGCTGCCTGCTGCATGGTTACGATCTTTGCAGACCTCACAGATGAAGTAATTTACATAGTAGGGACTCAATGCTTCCCTGTTTAAAATGCTGAAATGGTTCCCATGACATGTAGGATTAAGGCCAAAATCCTCGCCATGGGCCACAAAGCTTTGCACGATTTGTGCCCCAACTTTCTCTCTGGCTGCTCTCCCTTCCACCCACCCTGCCCTCCAGATGGTGTCATTTTCAAATGCTCCAATCTTTTCCTTGGCTTTCCCTCACACTGTTCTCTCTGCTTGAGCCACTCTTCTGTTCCACATACAATTTAATTTTTGCTTCTCCATGTAGCCTTTTGTGACCTCCTAAATGAGATTAGGTCTGCCAGTTAGACCTTTCATACAAGGAAAATCAATTATTTGTATAAGCATGTATTTAATATACATTCCCCACTAGACTCTGAACTCCATGTAAGCAGGAAGTCTGATAAAAAATATAAACAACTGCTTTACACATCACTAGAGAATTGTACTCAACTTTCTTTGATAATTTTTAGAATATCTCTTGAATCTATGCCTAAATTACCCTTTTCACTGTAATATTGTTTATTTTCTTCTTTCTTTTTCCCTTAATCAGGCTTCTGAAGAGTTTACATATTTTATTGCTCTTTTCAAAGAACTATCTTTTGGTTTTATTTATTTCTACTATTTCTAGCCACCTTACCACATTCGCTTAGTAATTCTAGGACTTTATGAAAAAAAAATAACTAGAGTCCTAAGGTTTTTAGTTGTGTAATTACAGCATCTACAAATAAAGACTTTTTTTGTATTTTCCTTTTGAAGATTTGTATCTACTATTTCATTTTCATGTCTAATTGCTTTATTTTAGCCTCTAAAACAATGTTAATAATAGGGATGATAGCAAACATCTCTGTCTTGTTCCTGAATTTGGTGGAAATGGCTTTAGTGCTTTTCCATTTTGTATGCTGTTTGCTGTGCTGTTTTGAGTAAATAACATTTATTGTTCCCTGAAGGGCCAGTAATGTTGAATGAAAACCAGAAGTGTCCTGGGAGCCAAGTTAAAAAAAAAGTATTTCAAGAAGACAGGAGTGATTAACTATGTCAAATGCTGGATAGATCAAGCAAGATAAAGCCTGAGAATTGATCATTACGGGCTGGTCCATGGCATCGTGGTTAAGTTGGGCGTGCTCCGCTTTGGTGGCCCAGGTGCCTGGGTTCGGATCCCAGGCACAGACCTACACCACTCATCAGGCATGCTGTGGTGGCAACCCACAGACAAAATAGAGGAAGACTGGCACAGGTGTTAGCTAAGGGCTAATCTTCCTCAAGCAACAAAAAAAAGAGGAAGATTGGCAACAGATGTTAGCTAAGGGCTAATTTTCCTCAAGCAAAAAAAACAGGAAGACTGGCAACGGATATTAGCTCAGGGGGAATCCCCCTCAGCAAAAAAAAAAAAACAGTTTGTTCCTTTATATGTCAATCATATCTCAATAAAGCTTGGGGAAAGAAAAGAATTGATCATTAGACTTAAAATCACGGAGGTCACTGATGACCTTGACGAGAACAGTTTCCACGGAGTAACGACTGGAATGGGTTGAAGGGACAATGGGAGGAGAGGAATTGGAGAAGAGAGTTTTGTTTTGCCAAGATTTTTTGTAAAAGAGAGAAGAGATTTGGGAAAGAAGATGGAGAGGAATGGAGTCAAAAGAATTTCTGGTTTGGTTTTGTTTTTTAAAAATGGGAGACATTAACCCGTATTTGAAAGCTGCTTATGACCCAGTAGTGAGGAAAAAATGGTGATCAAAGAGAGAGGGCAGCATTTATAGAATGCTGTCCTTGAATAAGTGAGAGGGGATGGGATCTTGCATACAAATGATTTCAGATAGAGCAGGGACAGTTTATTTACAACAACAGGAGGGAAGGCAGAATATGACTAATGGGGACAGATGTTGGTAAATGGGTCACTGTAGTCACCTATTGATTCTTTTTCTCAGTGTACTTAAAGATTTCCTAGGTGATTGTAGTGTACGTGTAGGTTTGGAATCAATGGCCTATAGTGAAAACCAAGCAACCCTAAGAGCCTGTTGCTTCCTTCCTCCAAGTCTATGCCTGGTCTTAGATCTCATCTCTCTGCTGGTGAAAAAAGCCATTTCCAGAGCAACCTCGGGTGAAAGTGAAGAGGGAGTTACCTCTAGTTTCTAGACCTTAGGTCCCAGGCTGTGAGAACAGCCCCAGGTCTGTTTCACCTTCTTAGCTGGACAGGCTGGACATACGAGAAAAGAGACAGGAGAAAGAGAAAGAAAGGTAGGTAGGTAGGTAGATAGATAGATATATCGGGAAAATAGGTCAGACCTTTCCCAAAAGGGAGCAACCGAAGAGAGGGAGAAGGACCCCTGGCCCAGCACAGGCTTCTTCATATGTCCCTGCTGCGGGGACTCCATCTTCTAGAAGGTATGGTCCAGTCGGTTCCTTAAACATGACCAGTCCTTACCCCTGAGAGAGGCCACATGCAAAGTCATTGGCCCTGATGCCAAGTCCCCTTTGGAGTAGGAGTGGGGTGGGGAAAACTGTGTTTAATAAATCTAAGTTGCCTCTTCTCCTCCAGCCAAGCCCAAGTCAAAAACAGGTGTCATGAGAGATGAATTTGGCCAGCACAATTGTCTTAGTCTGTTTGGGCTGCTATAACAAAAATACCATAGACTGGGTGGCTTACACAAACATTTACTTCTGGCAGTTC
This sequence comes from Ceratotherium simum simum, assembly GCF_057802395.1. Lineage (NCBI taxonomy): Eukaryota > Metazoa > Chordata > Mammalia > Perissodactyla > Rhinocerotidae > Ceratotherium > Ceratotherium simum. Next base: position 39,392,520 of record NC_141913.1, read on the forward strand.
TGGAGGCTGGAAAGTCCAAGATCAAGGCGCTGGCAGATTCAGTGTCTGTCGAGGGCGTGCTTCCTGCCTGGTTCACGGACCACCTTCAACCTGTGTCCTCACGTGGCAGAAGGGGTGAGGGAGCTCTCTGGGGTCTCTTTTACAAGGGCACTAATCCCATTCTCAAGGGCTCCACCTTCATGACTTAATGAGCCCCAAAGGCCCCATCTCCAAATACCATCACATTGGGGATTAGGTTTCAACCTATGAATTTTAGGGGCACACAAAATTCAGTCTATAGCAACAATACTTTAAAAAATTATATCTAAATCCCCTAGCAAGGCAGGCGTGGCACTTTCCAGCTCGGTGCAGTAACTCCCCACCCCTATGTCCTCCAAGACCACTGCAGAAACAGTGGTGCCCCTGGCCTAGCCACTGAGGTACAGCTTATGGTATCTAGTCATAGGCAATGGGGAAAAGCTGGTACCTTTTTTCCCCCCAGAAAAAAAGAAGTCCTAAAATGACCTGGTGACCTTTGCAACCCATGGGTTCTATGTGGTTATTTTCTGCTGACTTATCCCTACCTAGGCAGCTGTTTTTTTTAGGAGTCTTCCCTTGAGATAAAAATAAGGAATAACCTGTCTCCTGACAGCAGCATCCACAGGAGAACGACACCATGCGATATAAATGTGATGGAGGGTGCCTAGATAAATATCCCAGTTTCTATTCATTCCCTCGGCATTGTGCGGTAATGGACTTGATATTAAAATGCATATTTCACATCCTTGTCCCACAATTTGGAGGAAGACCCATTCACTATGCATGAGCCATTCACTCATGCTCATCACACAGAGAAAATTACATTTTCCCAGTTGCCAAATGGAAGAGATAAATTATCTCATGCGGACAAGCACATTGCTCCCAAGAGCAGTTTCACAGACCCAAGACACTGATCTAAAACACCCAGGAGGGAGACTCGAGGCTTTCCTGGTGTCGTCCTGGGTCAGTCTCTTCATTCCGGCCCACCAGGCCCCCACCCTAGTGGGCTTAATGTGGTAGGACGTTTGCCCTTCCCGCCTTTTTGCAGAAAATGAGCATCCTTGGAACCTCTTATTCTTCCTTCCTAGAAAAGATGTTATAAAAATGAATAAATCAACACATAGAATTTCATATTTATGCATACCCAATGAATTGATAATACTTATTTGTAATGAAAATTAAAGAAGCAAAATGTTAAAATGTTCTCTTTGGAGAAGATACATCGGAGCATCTTAGCACAGATGTGCACACGCTTGCTTGTTATACGCTCTCTCCTTATTCCTCCTATTCTTTCAGGTTAATGAAGCCCCAGAGAACTACTCTAACTTGGCATGTAATCCTTAACCTGTTACCTACATACATATGATTAATAGCAATTGAATCTACATAATAATTACAGCTAACATTTATTACCCTTCATATGGCCATCACCGTTCTAACTACTTAATGCATTTTCCAATATGATCCCATGATTCAAAATTTTTATGTTTTTGCCCACCTTTCAATTAGCAATTATATGATTCACACATTAATCCGTTCAACAATGTTGAGCACCTACTATGCACCTGGAATTGTACTAGGCTCCGGAAGTAGAGGTGGGGGATGAAGCTACAATAACCACGGTACATAGGAGACCCTAAACATGTCAAAGTGAGGTTCTGGCTCTGAATGCCTTGGGAGCTGGGAGAAGGGAGGGCTCGTGGGCAGCTAATGCCACTAGCGACCTCATTATGCAATATTTAGGTTCTCACATTTTTCTCTGCCTAGAAAAGCGGCTCCTCAACCATTCTACTGCGGTGCACGCAGTTCCGTGATTAGGTTCAGGGACGAACCTAATCGGTGTGGACCGCTTTGGGTTTTTCGACGGCACCACATAAACACCAGTTATTACCAGTGCTACGGGTCTGGTGGCTTCTGCTTTCCTTTTCTCTGGCTTCCAAAGTCTTGGTTCCCTTCTGTTAGTTTTATCCCGGCCGAGCGAACGAGCGCAGACTCACTCTAGGGTCGCCTCTGGACTGGTCCACGTGCGCTCTGCGCCCCTTCGACCCTCGGCCGGGTCCCCCCTCTCGTCCACCCGGGTCTCCCCTGGCCTGGCGCCGGCCGGCGATGGCTGGACTCCAAACCGGCCACCCGGTCCCTGCCGGCTCCTTCTCCCCCGCGCCCCCGCCCCCAGCCGCTGCAGCAGCGCGGGGCTGAAGGGGCGGGGAGGCTGGGTTTCGGCCGGGGCTCAGGAGGACCCTGCTTCCCGCCGCCCCCAAACTCCCAGGCAGAGCTGAAGGGGCCCCTCCCCTGGGCGAAGTGAGGACGGGCTTCTAAGGTGATGGAGGACTCTGGAAAGCGTGTGCCCATGCTGGAAGGCCAGGGTACCCCAGGATGGGGGCTCGACTCAGGAAACGCGGGCTCCCGGCCCCCCAGGTGAGGTTGCCTCCGAGGCGACTGGGTTGGAGAAGGCCCGTCTACACTGCGCGCGCTTGGCCAGGGAACAGCGCGGCCGAGCGGCCCGGAGGCTGCGGGACAGGGGAGCGGGGGGAGGGAGGTGGCCGCCCCCCGCAGCCCAGGGCCGGGCTCCCGGGCGCCCGCCGCCGCAGCAGGTGGGGGCCCGGCGGGCAGGGGGCGGGGCCGGGCTCGGGGCGGAGCCGCGGCGGCCGAGAGCGCTGGGCGGCACCGGCGGGGCCGGAGCCGGAGCCGGAGCCGGAGCGGGAGCCGCGAGCCGGGCTGTCCGGGCGCCCGCGGGAGCTCGCCGCGCGCCGGGGCTGGGACCCGCCTGGCCGAGCGCGCCGGCGCCGAGACCGCAGACAAAGGCGCCGCTCGCGCCCGGCCGCCGCGCTCTCGGGCTCTGCCTTGGGTAAGTGGCTCCCCCTTCGCTTTCTTTCTTCTCCCCGCTGCCTGCTCCTCTCGGAGTTCGTCCGGCTCCGGAGAAGCCTGGGAGAAAGGAAGAAATGATACTTCCCCGCTCTCTCTGCAACCCCACCTCACCTTAAAAAAACAACCAAAAACCAAGCAAATACGAAACTAGCGAGTTTCCGAGCGGTGGGCTGTCTCCCGCGGGACCGACGCGGTCGCCCTCTGTGACCCCTTGCTCGGCGGACCAAGCGCGCCGGTGTTGTCCCTGGATCGACGGTTTGGATGGAAAGGTTGCCGCTGGGCTCCCCGCGGGTGTGTGTAGGGGAGGCAGATCTAGGGACGAGTGGCCACGAGGGGACCCCACCCTCGGGGACAGTTCGGCGCTTTTGGGGGCGCCGAGGGGCGGTTCGCATTGCGAGTTCAGATTCGGATCTTGGTAGTGGGGTCCGCCCCAGTTTCCTAGCATCCTCCCCTCCAGCCTCCTTCCTGTCTTGTTCAAGGGTTAGTATCGCGCCCTCCACGCCCCACCCCGCCCAGGCGCCCACTCTACCCCTCCGCGGCCCCAGCGCGGGGGCTCGGGGCGTCCGGGAGAGGGCGGGGGAGGGAACCCCACCGCTTTCCCCGGCTCGGTAATCCGGAGCCCCAATCTGCTGGGGCGGCCGAGCAGCTGCCAGCAGAGGATCAGGTTTGCCATCACAGCTCGGTCCCAGGCCGGCTCCCCAAGCCTCTTCCCGGGCTGCTCTCCGTCAGAAAAGCAATCGGAAGCCTGGCTGGCTTTTTGCTTTTGTTCTGCCCGCAACTCTCCGGAATCGGAGGAGAAGCCCCGGTGGGCGGATGCCCTGGGAGGGGGCCGTGGCGGGAGCTCCAGGTGCAGCCCCGAAGTGACAGTTGGAGGCGGCGGCCGTTTCCCGCCTCTGGGTGGGGAATGGATCCCGATCACTAATCAATGCCCGGGAGCTGGCCTTGGGTCCGCGGCTCCCGAAAGAGCGCGGTGTTGCCGCGGCCGCGCGCTGTCACGCGCCTCTCCAGCGCTCTCGAAAGCGCTACCTCGAGATGCGCATTTCCATTCATGGGTCTGTGCCTGGGATTTGATTAATGTCACCTCTGCCCGAGTTCTCTAAAGAGAGAATGTCTGTTACTATTCGATTTAATAGCCATTTAGAGGGGGCCTACAATGTGCAAGGCAGCAGTCCTACAATCATCTTTATTTAAAAGATACCTATTGAGCGCCAACTATGTGCAAAGCTGATGTGCCATGACCTTCTCAGTTTATTGAGTGTTTAGCTGTACTATAACCTTATTTTGATAGATATTTACAGAGCACCTGCTGATACAAGGGGCTTTTTTGCTGAAGAGTTGCCTAGTGTACTTCAGAGGGAATGTGGAGATAAGGGAGAGAGAGTATGTCTTTGGACCCTTGAGGCTTCAACTCCTTTACTAACCTGCATTTTCATCTCTCTGGGCTGCTTGTGTGGTGTAGGAATAGCTCGAGGGTTTGTCAGAGGGGAGCAGGGCAAAATAAGTAAAAGCCCTGGGACCTCTTTCCAATTCAGTTTTCCAACATTGAAAAAAAAAAACAGAGAAGTTCCTTTGCGCAAAGCGCTGTGCTACTTATCACAGGAAATCAAAGGTTAGTAAGGCAGAGCCTTGACACTCAAAGGGATGGGGAATCTGTGATGGGGACAGAAAGACAGACAGAAGGGCAATCAACTAAACAAGGAAGAAGGAGGGGGAAGCTTGAAGACAGGGCCAGCGTGGACCTTCCAGCCCCTTAGCTCCAAGCTGGTGACAGTGGTGTTGGGTGAGAGTATCTTTAAAATCCCAGCGTTGCCTGTGGCTGGGGACCTGCAGGCAGAATCAAATGGTCTGAAGGTCCTTCTGCTAAGAAATTTGACAACCTGAGACACACTGGAATATCCAGATTGTCAAGAAAACTGCGAGTCCTCAGTCTATTGGCAAATATTTGAGCACTTACAATGTTATATATAGACTGTTATCAGAGAAGTGTAGTCTAAGATGTGATCTTTGTCCTAAAGGACCTAACAGAGTTCCTGAGATAAACACATGAAATGACTAGTTGGGCAACATACATGAAACATCAGGAGCAAATTCCTCCTAGAATTTAATGTCAAAAAAAGAAAAAAAAATCCTGTCCTTGTGGAATTGTGGTTTTCCTTTTATCAGAAAGCAGGAACTTGCTGTCTAGTGTATTTATCTTTTCACTGTGGCTTCTAGCAATTCCTGATAACTGCTTCATCCCAGCTTCTTGGTACAATGATCTTTTTCTTCCTAAATTATTTCTGATCTCCTTTTTAAATTCTTTTCTAACTACATTATATTATTTTTTGTTATGAACTTGAGAGCCCCCTCAAATCTTTTCTGGAAGTAGGCCTATTATGAAAGCTACATAGGATATATGGTAAATACCAGATGAATGACTTGGAGGTCCTGGACTTATAAGAAGAGGGGAGAAAAAGCCAACAGAGGCTGAAATCAGGAATGTGCAGAGAAAACATAAATTGGGCTTGGAAGATGGAATAGGATTCAGATAGGCAAAGAAGGCAGACCAAGACTTCCCTCCCAAATTGAGGGAGATGATGTGAGCACAGGTGTGAAGGGAAACAAACCTTCTTTAGAGCACTGGAGGAATTTGATAGCTCTTCATCTGGGAGAGTTTCCGTTCATTCAACAAAGAGGCAGTGCCAGAACATCTTACTACGTGTCCGTGACTTTGCTAGTGTCAGGTGGGGGCTCACCCAGCACACTTTGGGGTTCTCTGTGATCCCACAGCTGGTGAGGACCCTTGTCTGCTGCTCCAGCTGCAGGAAAGCACTGGGTCCTAACATTCTTTCAAACATTCCTGGAGTTTTTTCACCTGAGCTGAACTTGATTGTAATCTTCTTCAAGGCCGAGAATGTGACTTGTTTTTTCTCAGCATCCTACCCTCCCTGCAGGCTCTGGCGTGGTCTGTAGAGCAGGTGACGTTTATTTCAGAACCCTGTATGGCCCATTTCTCCACTCTTTCCCTACCTCATCAGGGCCTGTCCTCTTCCTCTGCAACACTTTCAGCTGCTCTGAGCCTTTCACTGTACGGAAACTCAGGGGAAAACAATCTGTCATCAATCACTTTCTCTTGAATATGAATGTAGGTCCCTGTTCTTTCTTTCGGGGGTCTTTGCACTTTAAGTCTCATTATGGAGTGAAAGGCTTTGTCCCCCATGAGAGAATTTCAGGCACAGATGAGTGGGCGTTGGAGGTAATTGGAGAGGCAAAGTGCCTTTACTGGAGCTCCTGAACTTGTGTCACCACCTCCTCCTGTAGCTACTCTTGGCAAGTGTCCTTGCAGCCCCACAGTCCATAAAAGTCTGGAGCCTCATTGCTTTTTATCATGGGGTGGTGGTTGAAGTCAGATAGCAGCTCTGCATGAGCCTCCTGTCAACCTGGCCTTCACGTGCTCTACTCCAAGGTTTAAAGGTTAATCCTTTTCCAGAAGGAATCCTTGCTTCTTTACTTACATTCTTTTAAGGAAGGGATTCTCAGCCTGGGCACTGTTGATGTTATGGGCAGGATAATTCTTTTTCATGGGGGCCTGTCCTGTGCATTGTAGGATGTTTAGCAGCATCCCTGGCCTCTACTCACTAGATGCCAGTAGCATCCCATACCCCCTCCCCAAATTGTGACAACCAAAACTCTCCAGTTATTTCCAAATGTCCCTTGCGGAGCAGAGAGTCACCTCTGATTGAGAACTACTGTTCTAAGGGGTATTGGTTAATATGTATCATGCTGTATAACTATTCCCACTTTTCTGGGAGAGGCCTTATTTAGTGTAACTTGAGTCTTTTCAATAAAGGTGACTTAGTAAATGTGTAATTAACATTGTGGAACTTTCCATATGAATAATTTCATAAATAAAAATAAACATCCTTTGTAAGGTCACGTATCCTAATCTAGTCATCATATTAAGTCAGTCTTTTGAGGCAAGAAGAAAACAGTACTCAAATTCTGCCCTTAGCATGAAACTGGTTTATATACCAGAAATGTGGGTAGTAAAACCATCGTTGGAAACCACCATGGTTTCCACCATGGATGACCCACAGGGTCATCCCAGCCCCCTGCTTGGGCAGTGGCTGGTGGGCAGCGGTGGGGGAGGGAAGTGGCAGGGGAGGATCCAGTTCTGGTGGGATAGAACATTTATTAATTTGAGGGGTCCTCTTTAAGCAAAAGACAAAATGATCAGGGGCTAGGGCCCCTCCCAGGACTGGAAGGGTCTTGTGCAAGTGAGGGACTCTGAGGTTTTAATTTCATCAGCTTCTGGGAAAGGTTTTGAGAAATGACAGTACAGCAGTGGCTGCAGGAATAGGAAAGTAGGGACTTTCTTCTACCTATGATTGGCAAGAGCTAAGAGAAGCTTCTCAAAAACTTGACTTAAATAGAGAGCATGGATCAAATTAGAACTGTTAAATATAGGGCAGCCTGTACTTCTGTTAATATCTGCTGTCAAAAGTAAGAACTTCCATATCTTCAGCATCTCCAGGTCAGCATCAGCATCAGCAACGTCTTTGTAGGATGGAAGGTGGGGCAAGGTTAGTTCAAGTTTAGCAGGAGGATCTGTGTTCCACTAGTGGATAGAGGTAACTTAATGCACACTCTAAGTGAGGTTGGGCCGGTGGCCAGGTTATTGCTTCAGAAAGCAAGTAAAACTCTGTTTCAGGTCACTATAATGGTATCTGAAAGGTTTGCTATAAGATTTCATTGATTCAAACTTCTATTTTGGAACACTCAAGCCTGGGATGAGATTTTTGCTTGCATTGAAATAGGCCAGATAGGCGGCCCCGTGGCTTGGTGGTTAAGTGAGCGCGCTCCACTGCTGGCGACCCGGGTTCGGATCCCGGGCTCGCACCGACGTGCTGCTTCTCTGGCCATGCTGAGGCCGCGTCCCACATACAGCAACTAGAAGGATGTGCAGCTGTGACACACAACTATCTACTGGGGCTTTGGGGGGAAAAATAAATAAATAAAATCTTTAAAAAAAAAAAAAAAAAAAAAAAAAGAAATAGGCCAGATAGGAAATACCTTTTTTAGGGGAGGGGGGAGAAAGTAATTCGAGTACTTAAACATTTAAAATAATAAAACTATTTTTAAAAAATCTCTATTTGTCAGACTTTTCATTTATTCACAATCTTTTTCCTTAATGGAAATTGACCTACCTTCGATGAGGAAGGGAAAGTGCTGTGATTATTGCTTTGGTACATAAATGTGCCTGGCTGTACTTGAAATTGATCTTCAATAAGTCAATGTCTAGATGTAACCAAAATAAAGAGTCTCTACAAGAAGATTTACTGTAGGAGGTATTTTGTTTAAATAGCTAGTTTTCCATTTGTGTTTAAACTGACTTGATTTTTATCAAACTTTTCAAGAGTCCAGATCTGTTTAGAGCTTTTGGGTCAAATCCACACACACTCACAGAGATTGAACCTGCAAGGGATCTTGAGGATCCGTGAGCAGATCTCCTTGCCCCATAGCATAAAGGGGGAAACTGAGGCTGAGAGAAGTTAGGTGGCTTGCCAAGGTTATACAGAGATCAGAGCCAAGGCTGGGCCAGGAGTCAGGAGTTCCTCCTCTTCCCTCTGATGCTTAGTGCTGCAGGAATACTTTTCCGTCTTCCTAGTTGCCAGAGCATGTTGTGGAAGAAGTCCAGGCAGGAAGAGTCTGATAACTTGTCTCATTTCTGGGTCATCTAATCCTGATAGAACTAATCATTAATTCAAACTGATAACATCTATGCCAAAGGTGTGTGTGCATAGGGTCATACTGAAAAGAACCATGGGAAAACTGAAACAGTTGGATTAGTGGAATGAGATTATTTTCTAAAACTTCCTATATACAGCATAGTGACTATAGTTAATAATACTGTATTGTATATTGGAAAGTTGCTAGGAGAGTAGATCTTAAAAGTGCTCATCACAAGAAAAAAATGTGTAACTACGTGTGGTGATGGATGTTAACTAGACTTATGTGGTGATCTTTTCACAACATTTACAAATATCGAATCATTATGTTGTACACCTGAAACTAATATAATGTTATGTCAATTATATCTCAATAAAAATCATTAAAAAATTTTTTAACTTCTTTTAATGCTCTTTTGTGTTATCTTTACAATAAATGATTAGAATGAAAACATTTATTTCCCTATTTAAGAAAGTAATGCATATTCATTATAGAAAGTATCAGGAAGAATTTAAAAATCATACCTGTGATCTTTTGACCTGATCGTATTTTGCTGTTTTTTTTTAGTGTTTTCTTTCTCAGCTCAGTTTTTATTTATTTATTTATTTATTTATTTATTTATTTATTTATTTATTTATTTAGTGAGGAAGATCAGCCCTGAGCTAACATCCATGTCAATCCTCCTCTTTTTGCTGAGGAAGACTGGCCCTGGGCTAACATCTGTGCCTATCTTCCTCCATTTCATATGGGCCGCTGCCACAGCATGGCCTGACAAGCAGTGCGTCGGTGCGAGGGCCGCCAGCAGCGGAGCATGCACCCTTAACTGCTATGCCGTGGGGCTGGCCCCTCAGCTCAGTTTTTAAATACAATTGAGATCATACCATACATATAATTTTAATTTTTATCTTGCCTTTTTTCAGTTAATATTATAACAATTTCCAATTTATTACAAACTCTTTGTAAACATAATTTTTAATGGCTGTATAATTCAGGACTTTGGAAGACTGTTAATTTATCACGATATTTTGTTATTAGTGGATGTTGTTTGCTCCCAATTTCTCACTGCAGTGTCATTGCAATGAGCAACTTTATGTCCATACTTTTTCTACAATTTGCGCTGTTTCTTAGTGTACATTTCCAGATAGTGAAATTACTCAACCAAGGATGGCATGCACCATGTAAACAGATTGCTTTCCAAAAGTGGAAATAATTTCACCACGTCATTGATAGCATAGGGAATTTTATTTTTAAAAAGTTATTTATTTGATAAGTGAAAAATATGTCATTGTTGCTTTCATTTGCATTTTAGTTACCAGTATGGCTAAACATTTCTCTTTGGAATTGTTACCTGTTTGTATTTTTTATTAATTATTTATTTTTCTGTATTTGGGTTTAGTGGTTTAAAAAAAATTGATCAGCATGTAGAAAACCCATTTTTTTAAAAGGAAAAACAATAAACCTCTGATCTCACGGGTATTTTTTGGAAGTTTCCATCCAATTCTAATGTTCCATAATCCCAACACTTCAAGGGCTGTGTTTCAGGCTAAACTCTTTTTGTTCATAGTAGTGGAGTTGCTTGTTCAGTTGGTAGATACACACCACCAAACAATTCTTGGATGCTAACTGGATGTCCTACAATTCAACTCAATTCTGACACTCTCTACCCAGAGATGGCATCAGATTCCACAGATGAAGGGCTCAGTCTCACAGGACTACCCTCCATATCAGATGCCAATCACAAGCCCAGGTCATCACCTGTGCTTCTGACCAACTGGTTATAAATCAGAGGTTGTCATGACCCCTTCCTTGGGTTTGATTAATTTGCTAGAGCAGCTAATAGAACTCAGGAAACCTGTTTACTCGCTATATTACCAGTTTATTACAAAGGATATTAAAGGATACGAATCAACAACCAGATGAAGAGATACGTAGGGCGAGGTCCCGAACAAAGGAGCTTCTGTCCTTGTGGAGTTTGGGCCCAGCATGGTGGCACATGGAAGGGTTCGAGTTCCCCAACCTGGAAACTCTCTGAACCCTCTCCTTTTGGATTTTTATGGAGGCTTCCTTACATTGGCACGATTGATTAAATCATTGGCCTTTGGTGATTGATTCGATCTCCAACCCCTCTTCCCTCCCTAGAAATCAGGTGGTGGAACTCAATGTTCCATCCCTCTATTCATGCTTGGTTCCCCCTAGCAACCAGCCCCCATCCTTAGGAAAGGCCCGCTTTCCAAAAGTCACCTTATTAACATAAACCCGGTTGTGGTGGAGTGGGGCTTGTTATGAATAGCAGGACACTCATTTCACCTTTTTGGCTCTGAAGCAATTTCAGGAACTGAGGACAAGAGACTGAATATTATGACACTCCCATTGCTCCTATTTCTCAGGAAATTCCAAGGGTTTTGGGAGCTGTGAGCCGGGAACTGTGGACATGGACGAAGACCAAATATATCTGAGAAATATGTTTTGGTCATCTGAATGGCCAAATACATATTTCTTATAAATTACAATATCACGACTTTTAACCACTGTTATACTACCTCTGGATCTTCACTAAAGTGACCTGCCTCAGTTGTGTCTTTGAGGGAGCAGTGCTTAGGTATATTAGCAACTTCCTCTGAACTCGACTGCCTATTTCTGAGAGAACTCTGTGATGTAAGGTAGTTTTGCTATTTTAAACTTCCTGACTGTATCTTCTATACTCTTACCCTCTCTTCTATATTTCCCATCCTTTTTATGTCTCCTAGCTACATTCTGATAGTTTTTTTTTGGACCTATCTTCTAAATCACACTGTCTCTCTTCAGCTGTATATAATCTGCAGTTAATCCATCTGTTTTGTTCTTAATTTCAGTTACTGAATTTCAGTTCTAGAATTTCTAGTTCTTTTTCAAATGTTTAATATTACTGTAGGTAGTTTCTAGTTCCTTGTTTTGAAGTTTTTAAGCCCAACTTTTATCTCCATGAGCATAGTAAGTATAGTTGTTTTACATTCCGTGTCTGGTAATTTTTCCATCTGGAATATTTGTGCATCTCTTTCTTCTGTCTATTGTTTGATCTCATTCTCATGCTGGTTCATATTTAGTCATCCTATCTCCTTGTGTGCCTGGTTATCTTTGAATGTGTGCTAGATATTGTTTTGAAAAAATATTTGTATAAATACATGTCTCATCAATTTTAAGATGTACATTTCTTTTCACACTTTAATCTCTGAAATTCAGATGTGGTTTACAATTGATAAAGTCTTACGTTTATGGTTGGTAGTGTTTTTTCTTTTTCACTGTCACCTAAAATAATAGTGCAGTCATATAATTAGTGATATTTAAGATTGATGAAGTGCAATAATTTGAGGCTTTGAGTGATGATGATAAAAATGAGAAGAGTTCTAGAGAGGAATTTAAATAGGTTCTGCAGGCTTTTGGGGGTACCAGCAATCCTGGGTCAACTTAGGGACTACAGATTTTCTAGACCACCCAGATGACATGAAACAGACTAGTTTATTTTTTGTTTTCTCTTATTCCTAGGGCCTAGTTCATTGGCGTCCCAACCATAAGTGTGTCTTTCAGGCTTTGACCCTAGGGATGCCCTGGCCCCCGACCCCATGAGGCTGTCAAAAGTGCTGCTCAGCTTCCCAGCTTTCTCTTCTGAATTGACGTATTCCCCCAACTGCATAAAAGTGGCCCCTAGTGCTCAGGCCCACATCTCTGGATCTCCTCCCAGATCTTAAGCCTGCAGTCCTTCCCTATCTTGTTAGCACTTCCGTGTTTTTAGGAAGAAATTTAAAACAATATTTCCTCCAGGTATCTTTGTTGTGCTCACTGGGAAAGTTGGCTCTCATTACCCAGTTCACCACTGCCAGAAGGAGGCGGAAGAGAGTCTGATCTAGCTTAGAGACTGACAGGAGATGAGCACAAAACACCGGCTGCTCTTTGCCTGCTCAGGACTAGAGAACTTTTTCCATCCACTCCCAATATGTCATCCTGGTCACGGCTGGAAAGTGGAGGTTGGGATGAATAAATTTCTGCAAACTGGACACAGCTAAATGTAGGTACATTTCCCTACATAGAGGAGACTAATTCCTCAGGCTTTTCCTAATAAGGCAGGTGACCTGGCAGAGAAAACAGTTGGAGGAGTGGCATCCGGAGCCCCATCAATCCTAAGTCTCCATCTGGCTTCTTACTTCTCATCCATACCATCCTGCAGAAAGATGGGAATTTAGGACCAAGGGACGTAATGAGGGAGGAAGATGCTTTCTATTCCAGGAACTGTTAAGAAGTAAAAAAAGTAGATTCTATTTTAGTAAGTAAGATTTCTTCCATTCAACATGGTCCCCAACATTTTATATGAAAAGCAGAATTTCTCACCTGTGGAGACTGAACTACTGTGTCCAGACTCAGGAATCAGAGTGGCCTTTCCAGGTGACTTTTCTTGACTCTGATATTTCAAAAGAAGCTTTATGATCCTTTCCGGCTTTTAGAAGGCACGTGCTTCTGCATGTGTTCTCAGGATCAGCAGCCAAATGTATTTCCCCCTACCTTACTCCAACTCACATGAATATTTTTCCCCAACTTTCATGAAGCCAGAGAAATTTACAATGAGAAAAACTTATTTGCTGAGTTTGAAAAGGTTGGGCAAAGGGGCATGGAATGGTGGGAAGTCCCTCTCCACCACCTTCCCAGAGCCTTCATTGCTTTTTTGAGGGGAGCTCTTATTTTTATTTTGGGGTACCTTTCTCCCTGGAAACCTCAGAGCTGTCCTCTCAGGAAATTGCTATCTGCCTAGGGAACCACAGGTCCCCTCTCACCCTTCAAGTGTGTAGCCATTGAGTAAAGTGAAGGAAGGTAGGGGTAGTGGGGAGCTGCCCTGCTGGAAAGGGCTTGTTTTGGGATGGAGGGTATCCCCACCAACTTTTTGGAGACCACCTCATACCATGGAGCCTTGTGTATATTCCATGATGATTTATCCAGTTTATTCTTATTTTAATTTTACAATATTTCACACATAGGAAAGACTATATATAACTTAGTCCACCTATTGCTAGAAATAGAAATCCTCCAATTAGGTTTTAATAACCGTCCTTAAAGGAACAAATCTGTCATTCCACTCCTGGGTAGTTCTAAATTGTGACTGATCCCTTTGGAAGAAATGATAAATGACTTAATTAATTTTGAAGAAGCAAATTTTCTATTATCCCAGAAAATGTACACTTCCATGATTATTTTTGGAGGCAGAATTACTAGAAAGCCCCACCAGCCATAAGAATTTATGAACCATGATGTCTGAGAACTCTATTGCCTGAAACGAAGTAAATTAATTCCTCCTGCATGATTCACTTTAGATACAAGTCCAAATTTCTTCTATTTATCAGTAACTTAGGCTCTTAAGCTGATTTTTCTAAAGAGGTATAGTCATTTTGGGATCCATCAAGGCCATTTTCTGTATTTCTATTGTCAAATTTCCCATTTACTTGAATTTGAGTTTTTTTCCAGCCATTCTGAGACCATTTTGTCTGCTAATAAGAGATAATATGCTATGATTTCAGTAACATATGTGAGAACCACAGGGAGTTCAGACAAAGTTAGCTGAGCAAATTCCTGTACTTGTCATAGAGACCAGGACAGTGCCTTCAGTATGTGGTGTCAATGGTACTTTTTAGCAAATATTCAGAACTTTTTAGAGGACTCAGAACAGTCAAGTATTATAGCTCTTTCAACAGAAAAAAAGGGACAGAGAAATTCAGAGATCTGAAAAGATTTTATTTTTAAGAAGAGAGTAAGGAAGATGATTGCAGTAAACCACTTAGGAAGGGGAGATGAGAAATATATAAAAATATAAAATCTATAACAATGAACTAACTACAGTGAACTGCTTTGAGCTTTCCAGATTGGAGAAGAGAAAATGAAAAATGTCTCAACCAATTAGTATAGAGTTCCAATGCCCATCCTACAGGGCTCAAAGAGGGCTTTCACAACCCACCCATCTGCTATGAAATACAGCCAGTGAAATATGGGCTATCAAAGTGACAGAGAGACGTTAGGATTTATATACAGAGTAAGGAGAAAGTTTTTTTTTACAGTGTGAGTGAGACTATGTCTGGTAATAGTTCTGGGCATGTTGTGGCCTAAATAACTGTTCATTTTTCTATGCTTTACCGTATTCTTGAGCTGAATGGAGATTAAAGACAAATAAAAAGACTTAGGTCCTCATTAGTTTTGTTGGTGAAGGATGATATGGAGCGTGAGTCCAATGTGAAAATGCTCTTAAAATACTTTAGTTAAAAGTTTAAAGTCTTGTTTCTAAAGTTTTATGCATGCTTTTCTTCTTCAACAGTTATTCAGTGAATTTGTTAATCCTGAAAACCCTCTTCTTTTATGAGCAGTCTTTGAAAGTGAACCTGAAATGCATTTATGGAACAAGAGGAGGTAAAAAATCCTTTGACTTCTCTCTTCAGTTTATTCAGAAGCAGATCCCCAGAACCGAAGATCTGTCTGTTGGTCCTTTAATGGCTGAATTTCCTCTTATTTAACCAACAAACAATACAGTGCTTTGCTCCGCACTCCTGAATTCAGGATCTGGCTTCCATAACATATTAAATAACCTTCTTGTCTTCTGTCCCACCTTTCCTATCGGTAAGAAATAATAATAGCATTATTATTTAATTATCACCACTGAAAGCAATGTCAGATTTCAGTAATCTAAAACTACATTGCCTTAAACTGAGATTATTTGAAATAAGATTTTTCCTCTCTAGTAATGGATACTTAGGAAAGAAGATGTATGGCTATAGATACAGGGGGCTGATACAGGAACATATACATACACAGTTATGATTTATGAGGTAATCATAAGCTCTTTTCTGGAAGGACACATAAGACATTGTTAGTAGTGGTAAAGTAAGAAGTAACTGGGGATTGAGGTGAGGGAAAAAATTTTTTATTTATACCTTTATATACTATTTAATTTTTAAAATAAGCACATATTTTTATTTAATAAGTAAATAAGGGGAAAATTAAGAAGGTGAAGAAAAGAAAAGAAGCTACTGTGTATGAGATCCTGTCAGCTCTGAATTTAATCTCTAGACTCCTTTCTCAGTGGAAGGTCTAGTTTTTATAAATCATCAGATCAAAATCTATAGGAATACATGTTCAGTATATCCTCCATGGTTTTGCGTAACTTATATTATGCAGTATTTTATAAAGCCCCCCTCACGCCACTGTCTTTTTTGAGCCTCCCAATGGCTCTGTCCAGTATGTTGGGTCAGTATTATATGATCCCCACTTTACAGATGGGAAAACTTAAGCTTGGGGAAGATGGGTGGCTTGTCTTAGATGAAATAGTCACTACCTGGAAAGTCCAGAACTAGAAGCCAAGTTTAGTGTTCCTTTAACTCTGATAGAAAGAACTTTAGTATTTATTCTGGACATTCTTTTTTAAACACTCCAAGCTGCCTCCTCTCTGGTTTCAATCCATAGCATCTATTTCATTCTGTCTTAAATCATGGTTAGATGTATGATTGTTTTCCTCATTAATTTTATCAACATAGGCCATCTCTCTTCTTTCTGTAGCCTTACTGTGTCTAGTACATTACGGTGCATGTATTAGTTACTTCATGTTTGTTTTATGGAATTGGATACTCAAGGTACTTTCTCCCAAATAATTATCCAATTTTAGGAAAACAAAGTAATAAACTCAGCCATTTCCACAAGGCTAATGTCATTGTCCACAAAAGAATTAGAAGCACATGATGTTTGAGGTGGAAGAAAACCATCTTGGCGAGTATTTATTCTCTTGTTTGAGAAATGAGGAAACTGAAAATCAAATAGCTTGCTCAAGATCACACAGGGAATTAGAGGTGACATGGTACATGGAGCCTAGTTCTCTTAACTTCCAGCCCAGCCCTCTTCCTGCTGCAACAATCATTACAGGGAATAATTCTCTTGGTCATCAAGCATTTAGACGAATGGTCAATGCTGGCAAAGATAGGTCACACTAAATTAAAACAGCAACTGTGAAGAGGTAATCTCAAAAAGAAGAGGAGGTGTTGAGCTTATTTTTCCAAGTTTTCATGAATGATTTTGCAGGCATACCTCTTTTTAAAGCAAACTTGCTCTATAAACGTCAGCATTTCCACAAAAGGATTTGCAGTAGGAATCCTTTAGATGACAAGTATCCCACCGTGTGCACTTGCAATAGAGTAGAATCACCCCACTTGTTAGGCAAATGGAGGCTCACAGCCTCAAAGTTGTGAAGTGAGGAATTCATAGTGTTTTCTACCTTACCTGCTTAGCTTCTGAAAATGCGAGCCATGTCTGGCCTGGTCAATGAGCCAGCCATCCCCTTCTTCAACAGGGAGCAGAGAGACCCTCCACTTCCTAAATTTATCCCTGGGCACTTGAGGGCTCAAAAGCCATACCCAGTTTTCAAACATGCTGAGAAGGGAGCTGGAAAAATTTTTTTATCTGAAGCTACCCAAAGGAGAAACCATCAGAGAAATTCCTAGAGGGAGACAGTACCAAAAGTGTGAGGACTGTGGAAGTCCTGAGGATAGGATTGATAGTGAAGAGGCAGAATGCTGTTTTATGAAATGTGTGCCTATTGTGCCAGCCCTTATTGGATTCATATGCACCTAGAAGGTTCTAGCTCCAATAGGTATAGTTGTAAAAGACATTGTGAGAATGGAGGTCTCTAAAAATTCAATTTGGTTGAACAAATATTTAAGGAAGTGCTGTAGGAGAGTCACAGTAAAAATAGCAGAATATAGGCCCTGCTCTCCTAGAGCCTGGATTCTGTGCTTTCCAAACTTGCCTCATATTAGACTCAAGTAAGGACCCTCAAAAAATATTGTGCCCAGCCCACCACCCCAGAACTTGTGTCCTGATTGGTTTAGGGTATGGCCTGAGCTTTGGAATTTTTTTAAAGATAACTCTAAAGTGCAGACAAATTTTGGAACCAGTGGTCTATGGAGTGGTTCTCAACTTTGGCTGTATTAGAATCACCTGGAGACTATGTATGTATGTGTGTATGTGTATATATGCATATGTATGTGTGTGCATGTGTATATGCATGCATGTGTGTACAAATATATGTGTATATGTATGCGCATATATGCATGTGCATATATCCATGTGCATACATATACATATGCATAGGTATAACGCATGCGTTTGTTATACATACATGCCCAGGTTCCAACCCTAGACACTCTGATTTATGTGGTTTGGGGTGAGGTCCAGACATCAATTTTGTTTAAAACCATGGTTCCCCAAATAGGCTGCACATTGGAATCATCTGGGGAATTTAAAAAATGCTGATGCCTGGATCCCACTCCAGATTCTGGTTTAATTGGTCTGAGGGTCTGGTCTGGGAATCAGAATTTTTTCAAAGCTCCTCCTGTGATTCTAACACACAACCAAGTTGCAACC
This sequence comes from Ceratotherium simum simum, assembly GCF_057802395.1. Lineage (NCBI taxonomy): Eukaryota > Metazoa > Chordata > Mammalia > Perissodactyla > Rhinocerotidae > Ceratotherium > Ceratotherium simum. Next base: position 39,410,532 of record NC_141913.1, read on the forward strand.
CACTAGCTTACCTTGTGCATATTAGGTGCTCAATAAAAATGATTACATATGAAATGAGAGCTAGATAGAAGGGTTTATAAGAAAAACCAGTGCTAGAAATTTGTACATTTCTGGTTCTTTGGGCATTTCTGTAGGCTGAATATGTTATGCTGTGATTCGGGGTGGAGTGGGCAGCAACACCTAATAAATTCAGCTCACGACCATAGCCTTTGTTGTGGACCAGTGGAACTTGCAGAGGAACCGACAGCCAAGATTCCTAATTGCTCTGTTCCATTGAATCCACCTGTGAGAGGAGTGGCAGATCTGCCTGTCACACTCCGGATGTGTTTAACGCTATTCTTTGGAGAAAAATAACCAGAATCCGGCTTCTGTCAGCTCCAGGTGCTCAGCCACGGATTTAGCCTGAGGTGAACCCTGTCCAGCGTAGCAGGCGTCTGGAGAGCCCGCCCACTGCCCAGGGTTAGTGAGAGCTCCTTGGAGCGCAGAGCGCACGTGGTGCCTGGTTTCTTTTGTTCCCTAGGTGATTCTTGTTTAGTCCAAGGGGTACAGGGAGGGGAAGTATTTCCACATCTGGCCCTGGTGAACGCAGCTGCTGCTAGCTGTGGAGAGGCTCCACCATCCTGGAAGAGGGGAAATTGCCAGGCGGCGAGTTCACCGTAGCTGCTTACTGCGCGGAATCTGAACTGCTTCTAATGGCACTGAGGGCTCTAGGGCCCTGGTTCTCAAACGCGACTGTGCATCAGACTGTGCAACTCCCGGGCACGTGTTAAACTGGATTGTTAGGGCAACTGCCACAGCTTCTGATTCAGTAGGACTGGGGTGGGGCCCAAGAATTTGCATGTCTAACACCTTCCAGGATACCGCGGATGCCGCTGGAAGGGGACTACCCTTTGAGAACCACTGCTTGAGGAGGAAGGAAACAGATGGCCCCTGTGTTATTTAGGGAAAGGACGTTATTATTTGATTGATGCAAATCTACCTAATGGTCACAAGATAAGGAATTGAAATGACCTCCCAGCCAACTATAAAATTGATAGATTAATTGATTTTTTTAAAGTTATGAATCACCTATTACATGCTAGGTGTTGTGCAAGCTTTGTTGCTATAAGGAAGAGGAAGATGTGTTTACTCACTAAGCAGCTAGTCTGGGGGGTGGGAGTGGGTGGGGGGCATGAGCGATGGACCAGTAAAGGCACAGCCACAGTACCCTCCCCTCAGTGCCCTGTAGAGGGAGTGCCAGGGGCTTCCATGGGACACACATGGGCAGGAGGGAGTGTGGCTCAGAGGTGGCTTCCAGAGCAGGTGGTGCTGGGGCGAAATCTTGGAGTATGGCTAGGAGTTTGCCAGGTAAAGAAGGTGGGGCCGTGTCCCAGAAGCAGCGTGGGCAAAGGTGAGAAAGAACATGAGCAAGCCTGGCGTGGGAAGCCATGCATGGTTTAGGATGATTGATGGGGAGAGGGAGCTTAGTCTGGACAGGCAGGAAGAGGCCGGATCCCAGGGGCCTGTCCTCTACATGGGGGAGCCTGGAGGGAGGTTGTTGAGGGGTTTTAAGCAGGTGAGTAACATGATCAGATTTGCCTGCAAGTTGGAAAACAGACTGGAGGGAGTGTGCTCCTGCAGGAGACACAGGAGACTGTCACGGGAGCCCCTGGGAAGTGACGAGGCCACGGGGGACATGACCTTTACGTCATCTTGTCGTTGCATCACCATCTGCCTCTGCTCAGTATTTCAAACTTTTCAAAGCTATTTCCAATGGGTGCATTAACTGGCGTTTTGAGCATCTACTGTGTGTGCTGTCAGCGAGGAACCAGGCAATCATTCTTGTGCTCCCCACCCCTGCACAGATATTGCTTTTCAAGGAAAATTAAGTTAAAATGATTGTCAAGGGCAACCTTGGAGCAGATGAGCCACAAAAATGCAACCACATGAGGGGCCTGTGTGGAAGGGAGTGGGAGGTGGTCCCACCCACTTAGCCTGGATGAGGTCGTGGAGGGACTGTTCTCTGCACATTTTGCATCTGTTGGAGAGCTCTGAGTTTTTCTTTTTTGGTTCTAGCTGGGAGTCACGCTTCCCTCTCCTGCTCCTACCTTGAGAACAGATTACAAAACCCTAGTCATAGTCCAGCCACCTGCTGGCGGCCGCATTTCCCCACCTCCCAGCCCTTCAATTTGGGGCTTATCCAGGGCAGTCTCCTAAATTCGCAGTACTCGCAAGATGGCTCCAGTGCTGGGCATTATGGAGGGGACAGGGATGTCCAAAACAGACAAGACCCACTCCATACCCGCCATAGATGTGAAACAGTTGTGCAGGAAGAAATTGTAAATAGGGCTGCAGTGAGCTAATTGTTTAGTAGGGACAGTGCAAAAGGAGTTGGGGGGCGGGGAGTGAGTTCTCATCCATCCCTGGCCCATCTTAAAAAAAAGTCAACAGTGATGGATTTCTCTTGTGGTACTTCTCACTTCATCTACTCATAAAAATTTGATTTGTGGTTTCCTCTCCCAGGGCTCTTCATCACACCGTAATTGATACATCTCCAACAAGTGGGTCTTGAGGAAATCGATTCCGACAGGTCTCATCAGCACCCAGAGAGCCTACCAGGGACTTTGCAGGCTCCATCTTCCCTGTCGCGCCCCTTCCTCCTTCGGGCTGTGGAGTTTCACCATTGGTCGAGTTAGGGGCTCCCTCAGAACCTTGAGTGGGCTGCTACTGGGGGAGGCAGGGGTCACATTGAACAGATTGATGACCAGCGTCAGTGAGCAGTCTGTGCTCTGAGGTAATGGCATCAGATTTATAGGTCACCTATGTCAAGGTGGCTTTGTTGCTTCAAACCAACGCAGTAGACGTGAGAGTAGATTGTGGGACCGGGAGCTGGTAGCCCGCCTCAGATTGAAAGGGCAGGTAAGAGCAGAAAGTAATGGGCATGACCCACTGTCGGTGTTTGCCCTGGTCACAGCTCAGGGGAAGATAGACTTTGTCCAAACAGACACAACCTGAATGCATCACTGAGGGCTGTCCAGACATTTTGCTAATGACATGCCCAACGGGGATTCTCTTGCTAGAGGGTTGCTAAAAATGTTTGGCCAAATGTCCAAGGAGACTTTCCTTGACCTCTGGCTGGCTAAGGCAGAGCTGCTTTTATCCTGATTCCATCTGCTGTTTGTCTCAGAAGGAAGCTTGCCATACAGTGGGTACCATCTTGGAAGTCTGTTCTTAGGTCACTGAGGGGGGCTCTTCCTTCTCTCTCTCTCTTCCTTGGTGTTTATTGTCAGCCCTGCTCCATTCTAGACAGCACTAGAATACAAGCTGTTTTACTCTCTAACGACTCGATTGTGCTAGTTTTGTCTCCTCGGATGCTTAGTAAACCCTAAGGGCAGGAATGTAAACCGATTAAAGAATTTCTTTTATACCACCCCCTTGCTTTCCATTTGACCTACCATCACGCAGTAGCTGTTGTATAACCGGATGCTTGACTGAGGTGCCTGAATTTCCCTTGGCTCTGGGTCAATTCATTATCTGAACACATCCGGCTTTCCAGTATCCATCAAATACTCTTCGTGGGGCCTTGCACCTTATACTCACCCAGTAGGACTGCTTGATGCGTTCATTCATCCTTCACTCTGTGAGCAATAAGGGTCATAGTTTGCACATTCATTCTGGGTCCTCTCAACATCTGAAAAATGCAGTAGTGCTTTTACTTAAAAAGTGAGGAAGCAAGATGAATTATCCACTGCGATATAACAAACTACTCCACAATTTAAAGCTTAAAACAGCAAACATTTCTTATCTCACAGTTTCTATGGGTCAGGAATTTGGAAGCAGCTTGGCTGGGTGGTTCTAGCTCAGAGTCTCTCATGAGGCTGCAGTCACGATGTTGGCCGGGGCTACAGACATCTGAAGGCTTGTTTTGGGTGGGAGGGTCTGCTTCCAAGTTCACTTACGTGGCTATTGGCTAGAGGTCTTGGTTCCTCCCTACATGGACCTCTCCAGAGGGCCACACAGCGTGGCAGCTAGCCTCCCCTAGGGCAAGTGATCTGAGAGAGCAACTAGGAAGTTGCAGTGCCTTTTATGACCTAGATTCTGAAATTATATACTGTCATTCCCATTTTCTTTCTGTTCGTTAGAAGTGAGTCACTAGGTCCAGCCCTCACTCAAAGGGAAGGGGAATTATGCTCTACCTTTTGAAGGGTGTGTCAGATAATTTTTGAACATATTTTATCTTTTTTTTTTTTCGTGAGGAAGATCGGCCCTGAGCTAACATCCATGCCAATCCTCCTCTTTTTGCTGAGGAAGACTGGCCCTGGGCTAACATCCATGCCCATCTTCCTCTGCTTTATATGGGGCACCGCCACAGCATGGCCTGACAAGCGGTGCATCGGTGCACGCCCGGGATCCGAACCCGGGCCGCCAGCAGTGGAGCGCACACACTTAACTGCTACGCCACGGGGCCGGCCCCTTGAACATATTTTAAACCGTCACATAAAGTATGGCTCCTGGGTCTGACCAAATGGATGAGCAAAGACAGCTGAGTCCATCCTCCGCTAAGAACTCACTTCCTCATATGGGTGGCTTGGAGCCTGCTCTGGGAAACTCCACGAGCCTGTGGGTTGTGGGTGGAAAAGGGTTGGAATACCTAGTTACAGAATTTAGAATTAGTCTGACAACAGTTATTGACTAAGGTATATATAAAGGCCTCAAATTGTTCTCAGTACAGTCACTACAGGCAAATACTTCTATATGTTCTTGGGAATATGAAACTCATTTTCATTTTTTATTTACTCTTTTGGGATTTTGGGGGCTCTGTTTATATACCATTGCCATCTGGTGGTGACACTCTCAAATTGCAGGATTTTTTTGAGAGATGCATACATCTTTTTAACAATTTCAATCTGAAAAAGTTATGAAATGACAGCTGGTAGAAAAATTGCATCAGAGCTTTCAAAGCTCATTTAACATACTCTATCTCATTTGGTTACTACAGGAATTCTGTAGAGTAAATAGGACAGGTGTTATTATCTCCATCTTATAGATGGGAAACAGGCAGAAGAGATTGAATGCCACGCCCAAAGTATGGAGTAAGTCAAAAAGGCAAGAGTGGAAGCTGGAGCTTGGGCCTCCAAGTCTACACCACCAGAACTTTTCTGGAATCCCATTAGGTGTAGCCCCTACATGAAGGCGGGCTAGGGGCATCCAAAGAGTGTTTATCAAGTCAAGTGGGAAGTAGGAGCCCACGAAAGACTAACTTCCCAAGACTACTGCTGAATGCATGATTTTAGTTATTTGCTGCACAGAAGGGTTTGGAATTCTCTATCTAGATGGCTAATTATGTCAGTGTTTCTGAGTGTTTCTTCTGTGGTAGAATGAAGAGACATTGCTATTTCAGTTATTTACTACTGTATAACAAACCACCCCAAAGCTTGGTGTCTTAACACCACAATGACTTATTATTTCTCGTAATTTGGGCAGTGCTTGGCTGGGTGATTCTTCTGCTCCATGTGGCATCAAATGGGATTACTCATTTGGCTGCTCTCAGCTGCTGATTGGGTCAGGCTGGGCCAAAAGGTCCCAGAAGGCTTCCCTCACATGTCTCATGCCTCCATTCTGCTCTGTGTGACCTCTCTCTGCGTCTGGCTTGGGCTTCCTCACAGTCTGGTGGTCTCAGGGTAGTTGGACTTCTTACACAGAGGATAGCTTCTGATGGAGTAAGCAGAGAAGTTGCCAGTTCTTTTAAGACCTGGGCTCAAAAGTCCCAGGATGAGTATCATTCCTACCACCTTCTGTTAGTCAAAGCAAGTCATAAGGCCAGCCCAGATTCACAAGGACGAGAAATAGACTCCACCTCTTGAGGGTGGCATGCGCAAACAATGATGAGAAGAGTTGTTGGTGGCCAAATTAGGAATCTCTCTACCACAGTAACATTCATGTGTCCCCTTGCTGAGAGAAACTCAGACATGTTTACTACCATATACCATCCATAGCTACAAAGACTATCTGTTAAACCCACCAAGTGTGCATGAGGCATTTGTGAAAATTCAGGAACAGCAAGTTCAGCCCAATGTGAAAATAAGGTGGAGGGACATGGAACATAGACCTGGAACATGGTCTGTTGCCTGTTTACAGTCTAGGCCCCTAGTTGGGTTCCCGTCTGGGACTGCCCATAGCTCCAGGAATCATAGCCTTCGTCCTAAAGATTACTTTATGCATCTAACCCAAACTCAATTCAGACAGACATTTATGGAAAGAGGAAAAAATTTGGAGAAATGGCCAAAAAGTTGGCCAATTAGCTGGTAGAAAAAGATGAACTCTAAATGTCACAGACAACAGTGTGTCCAGAGCCATTTGGAGCTAAATTATGGTTCAAATCCAAATAATATGGTCAAATATGCACTTCTCCTATCGCTTGTAGCTAGAAAATGGTCCTCTCTTTTAGTTTCAGTCCATCCATTCAACCATGTTCTTACTTCCTGAGCAAGCTTTTGTTAGCTCTTGATTGGAATGAGAGAATTGGGTGCAGAAGTTCAAATTGCAATTAATAGAGAATTCACAGCTGGAGCTTCTATTATTCCATGTGATTGTCCTCTCACCTGCAAATTTGCATTGCCAATATATTTGTAGATCTCGTTGTTTTTTTGAAGAGCTTTCAGATGCATTGTTACATTTTATTTTCAGGGCAACTCCATAAGGTGATACTAAGATTGCTCCCTGGTAGAAAGAAGGAAACAGAAGTTCAGGAATGTTAAGAATTTGGAGCGGCAAAGCCAGACTTATGTCCTCTATTTCAGTGTTTTTCCCTCTATTTCATACTTACAGTTTGTAATATGCCTATCCTAATGCTCGGGGGAGGGTGACCAGCTGTGATGAGGAAGGAGCAATTCTTGGGACTAAAGCATCTGTTAGTAGCTTAATAATGGCCTTGGTCATGAAGTTAAGATGCAAAGATATGCATTTTGAACTTGAATTTCAGTTAGCGGTGTAAAAACTTGCTATTTGCAACCAGTAGAGGGACCACCAGGAAACATGTCTTTCCCCAGCCCTGATAGTGGCTTTCTCTTTGGAGGGGGATTTGAGCTCATATACTCATGGACTTGAACATCATGTAGCAGATGGATGAGGCAGCACTCATGTCAGCTGCTGGAGCACTTCCATGATACCCACTCAGAGCAGAGCTGATGAGGAGGTGGGCTGGTTAGGGCCCCATTTGCAGTCCTGTGGACCCGTCAGTCCAGCTCAGAGCAACTCATGCAAGTTAGTGAGGAAACTTTCTCAATAGCAGCTAATGGGCTTTCCTGCTGTGCTAAAATTAGAGCTGAAAGGTAAACACAGATATGTCATTGGAGTGGAATAATAATGTTATACCATATGGGGAAATTAAAGTGTGGATTAGCAATTCTGTTGTCCTTGGAGTTCTTCAAAGCTTTGCTATGAGCTGTGCAGAAACAGGGGGATGATGCATTCTGGTTTGCTGGGGACAGTCTCAGTACAGTTTGTTATCCTTGCATAAATATTAATGTCTCCTTTTACTGTCATAAATGTTCAGGTGTGGATGGTAAGTTCTATGGTTCCCCCAAAGCATGGAGCTCAGCATATCGTAGCACTCAGGAAAGGTTAGTTCCCTTCCTTGACAAGCCAACATCATCTGCAGCGGAGCAACCACATAGTGTATACTTTGTGCTTTTAATGAATCTATTCTTCTTGACACTAGAGGTCAAAATCAGGGATTTTTTCTTGATTAAGGTTTTCTTATTTTTTTTTTGCTGAGAAAGATTCACCCTGAGATAACATCTATTGCCAATCTTCCTCTTTTTTTTTCCCCTCCCTAAAGCCCAGTGCCTGGTTGTATATCCTAGTTGTAAGTCATCCTAGTTCTTCTACGTGAGCCGCTGCCACAGCATGGCAACTGACACCCAGGCCACTGAAACAGTGAAAGCACTGAACTTTAACCACTAGGCCATCAGGGCTGGCTCAAGGCTTTCTTTTAAAAAGGGATAATGCTTATACAAATTCATATTGGCCCAGCAATTGGCTTGACTGCTGCTGGCTTTGGATTTGGTTGAACACATAGGAAAAGGAGTTTCTGGTTCTTTTTAGATGAATCAGTAAAATCATCATATAATATTGTCCCCTGTATTTATAACTTACTAAATTATTTCTCATGCATGACTTTATCTCACAGCAACCCTGCTCAGTGAGGGAGTCTGGGGAACTAGAGATACAGAGAGGATCCCACAAATAATTAATACTGCAAAAACTGGAACCTAGGCTTCCCACTTTTTGATTCTATATCCTTCCCTTCATCCTGCCTCTTGTAGATGTTCCCAACGGCTGTATCTGGCCATAGCCATGTAGACTTAAGAAGTTTCTTTTAACACTCAGTACAATTTAGGATGCAGTGAAATTGATGGAGATGTAGCGTGCTGACCTAGGTGACAATGCAGAATTTGGTTACTCTAGAACGTGCACTGTTGCTAGTTCATTCATCTAGTGTGGCCAAGGGTCACCCTCATTAAACAAGCCTTAAATTTGTTTAATACATCTATGGTTTACAAAGCATTTTATCTGCAGTGTCTATTTGCAGCATCTTTTCTATGCATTGGAAGTGTAAGGCACAGGTAAACGTTTGAGGTCTTGCTATCACTATTTTTCCCTAACAGAGGAGGAAAGAGGCTCAGAAAGAGTAAGTGGATTGCTCAAGGTGACACATCTAATAAATGGCAGTGCATGGCTCAGAGCACAAGTATTTCTGATGTTTGGCCCTCCACTGGTCTGTCCTTCCTGATCTCAAGGAGCTTCTCCAGCATGTTATCAAACTTGGGAGAGCTGGTTTGATTCTCGGGCCACAGGGCTTATCATGAGCACCTCATAAAATGCTGAGATTGATTCTTTTCTGTGAAGAGGGACAAGTATAGCCTCTGACTGCCACAGTGGTGAGAAATGCAGCAGCCTCTTACAGGGCATGGACGATTTTAATCAACCAAAAATGCCTGGGAAGTTAATTAAGCAGCTCGTTTTCAAAGGCAGCCAAGTGGACAGAAGGCAATCAGAGAAGGGCAAAGGACTTAGGAATGAAAGGGTTTTTAAGGCTTGCAGACCCTGCCTGTCATGAATAAGAAATACAGTTGGGAAAACTCTAGAAGCCCACAAGGGTTAGAGAAGATAAAGGGCCAGAGAAGGGTTCAAGGACATGCCAAATGGCTGCTTCTATAGGGATACTGTGTTTAGTTCCACATTTGGAGCATGGAGTACTTGAGGGCAAGGAGTTTTAGACAAATACAAATCTATGAAGCCCAGAGCTGGATAAGAAACAGTCCCCAGTGTGGAACTGAGGACGAAAATACCTGCTTCCTCAGAGTTAGAATAATGCCTTTCTCCCTCACCATGAACTTTGTTAGATCTCAGTAAGAGAATCAAGATACTGGCCCTCAGACCAGCAGAAGCAACCAATTGTGTTGTGAGCAAATTTATTATAACATCTCCTCTTGGTGTTCATCTTGTCTTTCTCTCTGTTTTATTTTCTATCACCCTGTGTGACTGAGGGCACAGACTGACTTAGATTTCCTTACATCAGTTAGAGGCTTTGGTTCCAAGCAAGTTTGGAACTTATTGATTAAATGAAGTGAGAGTGTATTGATTGATTGATGTGAGAAGGTGGTCATGTCTGTTGTTTTCTTCATAACTTTTGAAAGAGTTGACTTAGAATCATTGGATCTTAGAGCTGAAAAAAGGAACTGTGTAGTCCAACCCTTTATCTGATGCAGGCATCTTTTCTGCAGCTGCCTGAAAAATGGCAATTCATACATTTCTGGAACACTTTCAGAGAGTTAGAATTTACTGTCTCACGAGATTGCCCATTCCATTTCTAAAATTTTTATCTATTCACGCTTACGTAACACCTGCTATGTACCAGACACTGATATGAGTCCTTTACAATTATAAGTCATTGATCCAACATGACTTTTATCCCTTGTTTACAGATGAAGAAATTGAGACACAGAAAGGTTAAGTGACTTGCCCAAGGCCACACAGCTAGTAAGTGACAGAGATGGGATTAGAACCCACGCAGCCTGACTCTATAGTCTATGCACTTAACCACCAGCTTTGCTGCCTCTCTGATAAGGCGTCTCTAGTAATTATTGTTTTTTTCTTATTTTGCATCAAAATTGGCCCCTTGCAGTTTCTACCCTGGAGTCTTTCATGTGATGGTTCATCAAGTATTTTTCAGACAAACCATCATGTCTTCCCATCATCATTTCTTCTCCAGGCTGGCAATCCTTAGTTCTCCCAACAGTTTCTCATTGGCCTGGTTTGCATGCTCCTGGTACTTCCTCTGGCTGCATGCAACTTTGGATAGCCTGGTGAAAATCATCTGAGATTTACGGTCAGACCCATCTGGGCTGGAATCTCAGCCTCCCTACTTACTAGCTGTATATACTTGAGCAGATACTTTATCAGTCTTTCTGAGTAGAGGGTCCTCCATTTCCGAAATGGGACTAATTCTAAGGTCTCGAGGTCATTGTAAAGATGATCAAAGGGCGGGATTTGTGGGGTGTGCTCCATAAAGGGTAACTAACTCTATAGCTACAATGACAACCATATTCATTCCCCCTAAATTGATCTGTAGATTCATACGATCCCAATCAAAACTTTAGCAGGCTAATTTGAAGAAATTGACAAGCCAATATAAAATTCATATGAGAATGCAAAAGATCTACTATAACAAAACAATATTGAAAAAGAAGAACAGAGTTGGAGGACTCCACCCAATTTCAAGATTTATTATAAAGCTACAGTACGAAGATAGTGTGATACTGGCTAAAGAAAGACAAATAGATCAATGAAACAGACTAGAGTCTAGAAATAGACCCACATAGCTACAATTAATTGATTTTTGACAAAGATATGAAATCAATTCAACAAGAAGAGCTTTCTAACAGATGGTGCTGGAAAAAATGGATATCTATCTGTAAATAAAATGAACCTCAACCCCAACTCCACTGTACCCACTGTACAAAACTAATATGAGTTAGATCATAGACTTAATGTGAAGGCTAAACATAAAATTTCCAGAAGAAAACATAGGAGAATATCTCTATGATTTTGGGTTAGTCAGAGACTAGGACACAAAAAGACTAACCATAAAAATAAAAGGATGTATTGGACTTTATCAAAATTAGATATTTCTGATCATGAAGAGACGTTATTTGGAAAATAAATAGGCAATCTACAGACTGGGAGGAAATATTTGGAACACATATAAATAAGTAAGACTTAGAATGTAATAAAGAACTCCTACAAATCAATAATAAAAAGACAAACAACCCAATGAAAAACATGAGCAAAAGACTTGAACAGATATTTAACAAAAGAAAATATACAACTGGCCAGTAAGGAATTTACATCATTTGTCCTAAGGGAAATGCAAATGAAAACTACAATGAGATACTATTCACAAACGCTAGAATAGCTAAAATCAGAAAGACTGGCAATATCAAATGTTGGCAAGAATACAGAACAACTGGGATGCTTGGACAATACTGATGGGAGTAGAAAATGATACAACCATCTTGGAGAACTGTTTGGCAGTTCTTATAAAGTGAAACATACATCTACCAGATGGCCCAGCTATTTCACTCTTAGATCCTACACAGGAGAAATGAAAACGTATGTTCATAAAAAGAGTCATATGAGAATGTTCACAGCAGCTTTATTCATAATAGTCCCAAACTGGAATCAATTCAAGGACCCATCAACAGGAAATGGATAAATAAATTATAGTATGATCATGGGAAATGGAATAATACTCAGTAATAAAAAAAGAATGAAATACTGATACATGCAACAGACACTCAAAAACATAATAGTGAGTGGAAAAAAGGCATAAAAAAGAGTACTTCCTAAATGATTCTATTTACATGAAGTTCAAGAACAAACAAAACTAATATATGGTGATAGAAATCAGAACACTGGTCACCTTTGTTGGCAGTGAATGGGAATGGACTGGAAAGGGGCATGAGGAGACTTTCTGGGGTAACAGAAACATTCTGTATCTTGACTGGGGTGATGGTTAAATGGGTGGACATAGTCATCAAAATTCGTTACGTCAGTACTTAAGATCTGTATAAATTCTACCTAAATGATAAAAAATAGTAATAATGACATCTGAAATTGAACATGTTAAGTTTTACTCTAAACAGTAACAAGTGTGATGGGGCTGTTATTCCCGTGATTAAAACTTTCTACTTCTATTAATGTGATCTGAGATAGTATTAGCCTTTTTTTTTCTTTTATTAGTGGTAACCTTTTTACACTCTTGCCATTTATGGAATTTGTAGCTAATGAAAACTACCAAGTCTCACTTCCTTTTAAGCGTGAATTGCTACAAAGCAGTGCTTCTTTATGAAATACCTCTTTTGTTTATCTAAGTGGTCTATATGTACCCCTTGAAGGAATGAATAGAACTTAGATAAACCAAGGTTTTGCGGAAGAGAGAGTAATGCTGTAAATAATAATGATAGCTTAGATAATTAAATAGTACTTAGTGCCAGGCACTCCTCTAGGGTTTTACATGTGTTCACTGATTTAATTCTCAGAACAACTCCATGGGCTAGTGCCACTACCATCCCCATTTTATAGGTGAGCTGGTCTGAGGCACAGTCAGATTAAATGACTTGTCCAAGGTCATATGGTCGGTAAGGGATGGAGCTGGAATTCAAACCCTGGTAGATGGGATGCCAAAATCTGTGCTCTTAGCTCCTATGCTCCACTCTGCCCCATCCCTGCTTTGCTGCTTCTGCTTGATGCTTTGACTCTAATGGACTCAATCTGTCTCTAGTCAATCCCCTTGGAATACCTCAACCTAGGTCGCTCTCCTAAGGAACATCATACCCAGAGCACTTTACGAATTCCTTTCAGGCCTCTTTTGGGAGAACCTGTTAATGAAGGAGCAGCGGGGCACAGTAAAGGGAATGGCTCTCATCATCTCCAGACCTTGTGTTCCACGTCCAGCCTTCGAGGTCTCTCTCTACACACCAAAGTTCAAAGAATTCCTTAAATAGCATTAATTAGCCTTGAGGTGCATGCTGCTATTCTACGTATCCCCCAAAATAGATATCAGTGGCATAAAGTCAGACTGGGGAAGCACTGCTTGGTAGCAATTCATGCCTAAAAGGAAGAGAGACTTGGCAGTTATCATTAGCCACAAATTCAATAAATAGCAAGAGTGTGTTGATGCTGCTTAAAAAAAAAAATGTGAACTCAATCTCAAGCCACATTAATAGAAATAGAATATATAGATCAGGGGAATAACAGCTCCAAAGCTCTCGTCACTGTTTAGACTAAATCTTAACATGTTCAATTTCAGATGTCATTATTATTATTTTATGTAGGTAGAATTTACACAGATCTTAAATATTTAGTTTAATGAGTTTTGATGCCTATGTCCACCCATATCACCATCACCCCAATCAAGATACAGAATGTTTCTATTACCCCAGAAAGTTTCCTCATGCCTCTTCCAGTCAATTCCTATCCACCCTTGCCAAATGCATATTTTGATTCAGAGAGAAGAGGTCTTCTGGACCAGACTGGGATTTTTCTTTACTAACCTTTACTAAGAACTTTGTACATGTCACGAACCCAGAGGAAGAGTCCCTTGGAAATGGGTGGTATAAGCTAGAGACAGCTCGATGCAGAGGCAGATCCCGTCTTACCAACTGGAAACACTAAAAGCTCATGTCCACACCTAACAGCCAGTCCTGGATGATGCTCACCTGCAGTAAAATCTTGACTCCGTCATTGTCTTTCTAGACCAGTGGTCCCAGGGAGTCTTGCAAGATCAAAGCATAGGTTTCTGGTTTCACATCCCAAAGGAAGCTGTCATGGAGCATTTAATTATTTAGAAAGTTCCAGGTGGTGAGTTATAAGTCTTATTTAGACCTTTTAATGATCTACTTTCTTAATAGTCTATGTCAAATTGGCCTTAAAGTCAGACAGAAAGAATACATGAGAACATGTTGGACCGAGAGGCACCCCCAGGACATGGGATGGTGTTAGATATGGGAGAGATGCCTACTACATATGCCTCTTTGAGGAGGCATACCTAGGTTTTCCCTGGGGCTCCATCGTAGTTCAGCTCCACATACACGCTTAACTTCTTCTGGCTGCAAAGTCCTCATCTGAAAATTGGAATTAATGTTCTTTCTCTATCTCAAGATTATTGGCAGGGTTAATGAGATATTAAGTAGTTGGAGCTCTGAAAATGTATAAAAGTGGTGTGACATTAGGGAACACTGCCTGTTATAGCCATCACTATGGCTCCTTGGAGAAGCTGAGCTGGTGAAAAAACAAGTAGTAGGTTTAGGAACATAAAACAATTTTTTTCAGTACTTATGTGTTTGAAAATTCACCCTTAGTCATTCATCCTTCAAGGCCCCCTCCACCTGCCTTAGCCCCCCTCCCTTCCCCCTAAAACCTCCTGAGAAATGTCAGACCTTGAAACTTGATCTTCTAAATTGAGTCAAGTCAACTGACTTGACTATTAAACATGTACCACATGCCAAGCACTGTGAAGGTTAAAAAAATGAGTAAGAAATAGCTCCTGCCCTCCAGGAATTTACAACTTGGTCGCATTGCTTACATCAGGAGAAGAATCCCAAACAAACCCTGCCCCCCTGTTTCATTCACTAACCAACACTACTGGTCTTCTTACTAGTTTATATGGATTTGTCCCAGTCTCTGCTTTTTCACACATTAAATAATTCCTGAATTTCCTCTCTACAGTGAGCGGTGGCCTAGCCAAGAAAGGATCCTATCATGAACTTCTAAGACAAGCCAAAAAAAGAAAATCAATAATTACTGTATCTTTTGAAAGAGTCATAAGTCAACTTGATATTATTGCATTCTCAATTTATGGGATGGCTTTTGTTTAAAAAAATGACCACACACCTTTATCTTCATAATTCAGTCTTAAAGCTGACTCTTTTTTTTTTTTCTGAACTAAACACCACACTTTGTTTGGATTTCACCAGCTTTTCTATTAATGTCCTCTTTCTGTTCTAGGATCTAATGTAGAGGACGGCGTCACACTTGGTTGTCATGTCTCCCCGGCCTCTTCTGGTTTGTGACAGTTTCTTAGTCTCTCCTTGTTTGTTCATGACCTTGGCAGTCTAGAGGAAGGCTGGCTCAGTGTCATGTAGCGTGTACCCCAATCTGGGTTTATCTGATGTTTTTCTCATGATCAGACTGAGGTTGTAGGTTTTTGGAAAGAACACCACAGAGGTGAAGTGCTCTTCCCGTCACATCACCTCAGGGGGTACATGACATCCACAGACATCATTGATGATGTTATCCTTGATCCCTTGGTTAAGGAGGTGTTTCTCATGTTTTTCCACTATAAAGTTACTCTTTTTCCCTTTCCATACTCTCTTCTTTGGAAGTGGGCCACTGAGTCTAGTACACCGTAATCTTTACCTCCTGGAGCAGAGAGTATCTACATATATTATTTGGTTGACTGTTTTTTGAACAGAATTAACATTCAGCCTCTCTACTACAGTACGATTCAACCTTGTATTACATTTCCTCCTTGCTCTGTGCTTTGAGAATGTTAGCTAATTAATCCCAATTAGACATCACAGCAGAATCTCACTAATTCTCACTTCACTGATCTGCAAATAGAAGAGTTTTTCTCAAAACCCATCAGTCTTTACTTCACTTCTAAGCTGAGATTTATATAGCTGAAAGAGGTGGTATCAATGAAGTCTAGATCTATGAATGTGTTTCTAAAGAGCTTATCTACAGAGCCTCAGCATGAGTAACTTTCCACAAATACTTTTCTTTGTATCTTCTGCTTTCCTGTGGAGCTTTATCCTAAGTCCTTTAAAAGAATATGTTTGTGAAAATAGCCTTGGATTTTAATCTATTTATTATGTTACAACCTCTAAATGGAACACCTTTCTCTAAGGAGTGCAAAGCCGAATATGACATATAATTGGGTAATGTCTACATTCTCAAAAAACTCCAGTATCCTTATGATTTGGTTTCCAATAGAACAGAGTTTGATTTAGGATGAATCTGTCCTGGATTCTGTTCAGTAAAATGCATTGTATTTGGTACTGAACATACATTGCCTTGTATATTATAATCATTTTATGTTTATATGCATCTATGCTTTTCCCCAAGCACACTGGCACACAGATGAGAGAATCATCTGTGACTTATAGCTTTGTCTCCCACAGTGACTAGCTTGCGGGCACTTGCAGTAGATCTTGTTGGTTGTCTATCCAGCATCCTTTTGTACCTTTCCTTCTATCCAACAGAATCCCAGTTTATTCAGTTCCCTCTCCCCCTCCTCAACCAAGTGTCTCAGGAGAAACTGACCCACCCTTAGCTCCAGAGGTGGATCTGATTGGTTTAAGGGCATTCATCTTCCTTGATCATGATTAGCTTAGGATGTTTACATGACCCCAAATAGGCCATGAGATGGGCTTGCTGGGGGCTTCTGATAAAAGTTTCCTCCAATTTAAGAAATAGCTACAGGGAGAGGTGAGGTGGTCCCTCTGCCTATGCACATTGTAACGTGTAGCTGTGAAGATCAGAGCGGCAGGAGTCACCCACCTCCCATGGGAGCATGAAGCCAGGAGAATCTCAGGGAAACAGTTGAGGCCTGTGCCACACTGTGGCTTCCAGCTTTGTGAGCCAATAAATGTACTTACTGTTTAAGCCACTTTGAGATAAATTTCTCGTTACTTGTAGCCAAAGGCATCCTGAATGATACAGAATTATCAATAAATATTTTTATTTGATTAATTTTAATACCAAAGGACTTCTTTTAAAATTGAGTAAGATGTACAAGTCATTTTGGGATAGTAATTTCATACCAGTTAGAAAATTTTAAATAATATGTAGTTTTTATTCCCATTCATAAACTTATTCATTAAATGTTATTTTAAGCTTTGGTATTGTTAATGGTTCAAGGATGTAAAATAAAATTGTTGGGATGTAGTAGATTGGTCTATTGTTCTGGTGTACCAATAGCATGGATTCTACTCATCGGTCAATTCAATGGATTTAATTTCATTGGTCATGAAACAGTCTAGATTGTAGCCTCCTCTGAAACACATGCAACTCTCTCCTCCACAAGTTATTTCATTTCAATCTCTTCCACTGCTGCCTCCCTTCTCTTTCCCTTCCTTCTGGCCATCGTTATGTGGGTGGATGTCCACTGAGCTGTCTTTCCAGATGCAGGGTTAGCCTCCGCCACAGCCTGCCTGGGTCTTGGGAATTGGATGCCCCTGTTCGCTAGAGTCCGCTCTAGAGCTTCCTCCCACTATTTCTCGGAGCTCCTATTTGCTGCTTGATGGCATTAACTTATGACTGTTTTGTTTCTTACCGAGGCTCTGCATGCTGACACCTACAGGAGCTCCAGCCCAGGAATATTGTTTCTCACATTTTCCCATCGTTTGCTTGATCCCCAGGCACATTCTACACTCTACTCGTCTCCCTTTGCTTCACCTGCTGCCCCCACAGTAACTCATTGTGAGGGGTTACGAGGAAAGTTCTCTCCACTTCCAAGGACACTTCAGTTTGCTTTCCCTCCATCCTAAGAAAAAGACCCATTAATTTGGTATCTTATTCCTTAGCCCAGTAAGTAAATTTCTTTTGTTCTCTCCAGCCAACTGCCCAATATTTCTCAGTTGGTATGATCCAGCTTTGTCTCCTATATTTTTTTATACTGTGTTTCTTAAATTATCTTTCTCAGAATATAGTCCCTTAAGGTGCTCTGTAGAAAAATGATTCCATCGACTAAGTAATTTGAGAAATGCTGCAGACCTTCACAGAGAGTCACCATGCATGTTATTAGCACATTATAGGTCCTGATAATCCTGTATAAAGACAAAGACAAGTGTTTAACTTATTGACCATAACTCCCCCCACCTCTGCTTCCCCTCACCAAGGTCTATTCAACAGCCGTGGAACCCACTGGGTAGAACTTAGAATTCCCTGAACCTGTTTGAGCTTTGCCAGCTCTGAGTCTCTGCTTTGGGGATTTCCTTACCTGGAACATCCTCACTCTCTGTCTTTGTGTCAGAATGGCCAGCCCTGCCCCTGAGCCTGGCGGACACAAATGTCGTGTGATAGTTTACCTTAAAATATTTCCATATAGAAGTTGCAGCAGGAGCATGGACACAATTTAACTCTAATCCACACCCTAGGGGTAAGTGCTTGGCATTTGAAATATCCTAATCAGGAATCAACATTCCAGAGACAGTTACTCAGCATTCCAGGTATCTTGAAATCTACACCTGAGGGTTAATTAGCATGAGGTATGTGAGAAATGATTTTTCATTGGTGTAATGAGTGGTGTTCGAGATCAGTGATTGGTTAGGAAGATCGTCTAGGCCACGCCTCCTGCATGAACAAGGTAGAAGAATCCACAAGCCCAGGTGTCGGGGGCCCTGGGGGTCCTGAGGACCCTGCTTCATGGAGGACCCATGCTCCCTATGTCTGAAACAGGCCTGGCCAGAATATTATTGCAGCCTCCTTAGGAGTAAGGTGCTGGCTGAAGTGTCAAAGGGCCACGACGGGGACTTTCCTGAGCTACAGGAACTGTTCATGTGACTGTGTTTGCAGGCTTGCTAATAAATATTTAACAATTGGCTGAATTCATCTAAGACTTGCTTAAATCATGTCATACCACCTGGTAGGGAGGTAGTGGAGAGGGGCTGTTTAGCCCTCAGCTAAACCAGAGGCTACTAATAGTTACCAGAAGAACCTGGCTGACAATTTGGCCAGTCAGCAGAAGGGTCAGTCCCCAGCAGGTGGTGACAGCAGGCTCAATCCCCATCTCCATCCCCTTCCCCACTGGTGCTCAAGGTGACGCTGACCAGAGGAGGGAGTCCTCAGCCACCCCAGAGCTCTGCCAGCTCAATGGGCTTTCATTTCCCATCTCTCCTCTGTCTCATGGAGTAAAGTGGCTATGTTAGGGACCTCTGAGCAACTAAGGCACTCAGTTAAGGGACCTACATCTCCTCTCTCCCTGTGACCACCACAAAGAGGGGACATTTGCGCTAGGCAACCACAAGCCAGTTTCCTGCTGGTATCCTGCCCTCCTCATCTTCCTACTCCCCCCAACCCCTACATTCTTAGGGTTCTTGCAGGAGCCATTCCTGTACCAGCAAATGCCACACTGTCACTCCTCCAGAACCTAGTCTTGTACTCCAGCCCCTTGTGGTCAGTCTAATCTCTGTGTGCCTCCGAATCTGCACCTGCAAAATGGGTATAATAATAGTATCCCCCTCATGGGCCTGTTGTGGGGGTAACTAGCTCATATATGCAAAGCGCCTAGAATGCTGCCCAACATCTTGTAAGCACTAGTATGTGTTCCTTATTCCTTTTCTTTCTTTTCTTCTTAATTATCAAGCTTTGTCTTTTCAGGCGGGCTCATTACACTGGTGAGGAATGGATGAGCTCATTCCTCCATGGAAGGTTGTTTCAGCCTTCTGTTAACCGAGAGAGATGTCACAAAGACCTTGTACTAACGTTCAGTTCTTTGCTCAGAAGAGTCCCTTTGGCCTCGCTTAGAACTTACTTGCTTTTGGTTTACACGGAGTTCTAATAAGCTTGATTTGCTGTCCTACTTCACAGAACATTAGAAACAGCAAATTAGAAGGAATTTGTGGCCGGCATACTCAAAGCAGCAAGAAGGGACTGCTGATCGTGAGGTGAGAGTCATATAAATATAAAAATCAGACTAAAGAGCTTCTAAATTCTGGGATCATTTGGAGAGAAAAAAGACAAAATGGTCCCAGATCTCAGCAGTTCTGGAATAGTGTCATTGTTCTAAACCCCAGTGTAATGGTGGATGTTTATAGTGATGGCCCTTAGTTATTGAGAGATGATTAAATGATTTTTAGCATGCTATGTTTAATGAGGCAGGAAAGTATGTGATAAGCTTTAGAACCTCCAATAAAGTGGTGAATGTTAGTTTTTTGATGCTGAAAATGATAAATCATCCTTCTGTTATTTGTTAATGCAATTTATATGACAGACCCAGTACCCAGATCATACTGGATAAATGAGGCATTTCTTCACATGGTTATAGCAGTTAATATTTGTCGAATACCCCCGAATCCATGAGATCCAAGCTCATTTACTCTATTAGAGAAACAACTCCCAAATCTGACCCTGCTAGATCCGAAGGGGTTTTACAGACACACATGAGACCATGCAGAGCATGGAGGAGGATGGATCTGAGGAAGAGACTGATGCCTGTAAATAAAGCAGCCCTTTTCTAACTTCTGTTTATCACTTCTGCTTTTTTTCTGCCCAGAAGGCCTTATCCAATATTATGTTTGCTAAGTTGGGAGCAGATATATTTTAGAGGCACCAGTGGGATATTTTGCTTTGGGCTGCAAAGACTGTCACTGGGTCACCGTGCTCAAGTTTACCTTGGCTTTTTGGGAGCAGCTGGTCTCGATGGCAGAGTGGCCTGGAGCGGGGGCTTCACCCCACCAGTGATGTGGGTGTGACTCAGTTTGGATTCTGACTTGTGTCCTCTGCAGAGATACATAAGTTAGTAAATAGCTAAGGGATTTGAAGGTCTGTGACAAATGATATAGCAAGAAACAGTGTCTTAAATTACTGAACATGTTTCCCTATTAAGGAGGAGGATGGTAATTATAGCCTGACATTACTGCCATAGCCCCCGCCATTTATTAAGCTCTTATTACCAGGCTCTGTGCACCCAGCAACACTTCAGCTCCGATGCTATCAACCCTACAAGGTAGGTACTTTATATAATGAGAAGATCAAGGCTCAGAGAGGTTAAGTGACATATCCAAAGTTACACAGCTGACTACAGAAGGAGCTGAAGTTAAAACCCAGATCTGTCTGCCTCCGAGAGTCATGCTTTTAACTACAAGGTGGGCACCAGGGAACCTCTCCTTCCCCCTGGGGCCAGCCCAACCTCAGTCTGTGTGCAGGAAGGAGCCAAGAGAGGGCTCCCAGGAGTATGCAGGTACCGCTCTGAGGGAGAAATGCTGGGGTCAAAGATATGGATCCATTTGGTTGGGGCCTTGATGAAACGCTGCCTGGTTACAACACTTCTCTTGGGGTAGGCCCTCTGCTTGAGGGGCCAGAACAAAACACGACAGCAGCAGGAGCGTCCCGAGAAACTCTCTGCCCCTGCTCCCATGGCCAGTGTGTCCTTACTCAGAGGCTTTTTCCGATTCACTTCTGAGTGGGCAGGTTGATTACTGATTTCTTTAGATATTCAGTTCAGGCCTGAGGTTGTTTTTGTTTGGGATGTCTCTCAGGGGCAGCTGAGCTGCCATTCCTCCCAGGAGGTGGAGAGGAGGACCAGCCGCCCGAGCTTCCTTCCGGAGGCTAGGCCATCGTAGCAGGATGCCTGCTGTCCTGGGAGGCCCTGGCCCTCCCTTCCTCTTCTTTCCAGCTGACCCTGCTGCCGCTCTGCTTCCCCAGGGAACATGGCAGCCTCTGTCCGTTGCCTCTGCCTCACCCCAGTTCCTCCGGACCTCCTTGTCTGTTAGGTGAGCGGCAGTCAGAGGGAAAGATCAGAGGGTGGCCTGGGGCCACGATCTCAAACAGGAAGAGAAGTGTGGGCAGACCACCCCTTAGTCCCGCTCTGTAAGGCATCCTGGAACACAGGGAATTCTGGTCCACAACAGGAAATGAGGGCTCACGTTTCTCATAGGGTCCAAGAAAAAAAAAGAAAGAAAGAGGGGAAGTAAGAGGTATCATGGTAACACAAGAGCACTGCCAAGGGACAGGCATGTTCCCCTGAGTCAGGCAGACATGGGGAGAGTGCCTCCTGCCACTGACTGTGTGGCATGGATGTTTTCTTAGTTTTTGAGGGAGATTAGACAGATAGAAGCAAAAGAATTCTAGCAAGGAATAGTGGGGAAATATTAGGTTGGGTGAAAGGGGCCAGATTTTTGAGAGTCTTGGGTGTCGAGCAGAGAGGTTGGAATTTTATCTTTTAAACACTAGGGATCCATTCAAGGTTCCCAAGCAGGGATGTCACCTGGTAAAATAGGGCTCAAGTGAGATTAGCCAAGCAGTATTACATTCCGTTCAAATCCATGCCTGCTCCTGGAAAAAGAACTTGTACAAATGCCGCCCTGTTGACAGCCTGGTCTGCGTCACTGTGGTAGTCTTTAGTGCAGTCCGTCACATATTTCTAGTTCTCCGCCCTCTGGGAACATAGGAGGATTGCCTTATCCTGCCTGCTTCCAAGGTGTGACTGTGTGACTTGCTTAGACCAGTCTAGGGGTGGGCAAACTTTTTCTTAAAGGACTAGATAGTAAATATTTTCAGCTTATGGGCCCTACAGACAGCTACTCAGCTCTGCTGTTTACTGTGGAAACACCCACAACTGACACGCAAAGGAGTAGGTGCAGCTGTGTTCCAATAACACCATTTAGAGAAACAGGCAGCTGGCCCAAGAGTAATAGTTTGCTGACCCCTGGACCAACGCATTGTGAACAAAGTGACACTTTTGGACAGACGCTCGGATCGTGGCGTGCGGTGATCGTGGAGGCACAGGTGGAAGTGAAGCCTCTGCCAGCCTGGGACCCCAAGTGAGCACACGGCATGAGTAAGCAATAAACTTGGCAGTGTTAAGCCATTGAGATTTTGATATTGTTTCTTCCTGTAGCGTAGCCTATCTCTGCCGAATGATACCGTGTCATCTTTGCATACGCAACATCACCATAGGCATTCTTGTAGTCCTCATCATCACAGCTAACGTTTGCTGAACACTTACGATGTGCCAAGCACTACGTGGAGACCTTTACTATTTGTTTCAGTAATTCCTTCCCACAACCGTGTGACAGGAGTTACTGTTATTAGACCCATTTTTACAGCCACAGGAAAGGGAAGTTTAGAGAGGTGAAATAACTTGCCCACAGTCTCACAAATGGTTAAGTGGAGGAATTGGGACTTGAGCCCAGGTCTGCTAATGCTAAATCCTAAATTCTTAACCTCTGTGTATCCTGCCTCGGGTTCAGGTCTTTGAATTATTTTTCCTTTTATCCCTTTGTCCCTTTGATCACTGCTCTTGGCTGTGTTGCTATTTTGACATGACCTACCGTGGCCCTGTCAACAGGGTAAGAAGGAAGACTCTTGCTTATAGAAAAGTGCTGGTCTGAGCAGTGGAGAAGGTAGATGGAAATAGCCAGAAGGATGAATTGGATTGGCAGTTCAGGCACACACAGGAAGATGACCACATTGGAGATTGGTAGATCTCAGGAATCGCTCTCAGTCATGTTTTTGTATATTTCCATCAGTCATCTCCAAGGTGTGTTGTCATCTTTCCATTCTCAGCCATGTTCTTGTCTTTCTTTGAAGGGAAAAAATAATTTATATTCTGGAACCATCTTGAGAAATTCTGTTACTCCCCTTCCTGGCCTGGCAAAGCACTGAACAAGCTCTAACTGTCATCCTTGATCATTTTGCAGATAATTTACCAGTCTTGTGTTGCAATGGCCTAACTCTATTTGATCAGGTAATAAGAAGCCACATAATGAGTTCTTATAACTTCTAAAGAGCTACCATTGAAGATAGTATCCATTGTGTTATTCAATATTCCTTATTTAAAATCTCACCTAATTAAATTGCTCTATTTAGTGTCATGGAAAATTTTCTCTCTAAAATGGTACCTTTCCCTAATCAAAAATGAAAATTACATAAGCAATTATATTTCCCTTTTTACCTTGGCTGTTGGGAAACAGGATTTATTTGATACTTGGAGATAATAACCATTTTGACTCAGGATCCTAGTATTTTATCTTTACTCATTTTCCCTTCCAGCTTCCCCTCACTGGGTTCAGATCTCTGTTCCAGACTTTAAGTTTTAAATCACATTATATTTTATTGTAGGTTACTGAAAACCATTCTTGGAAATAGATAAGATATAAATTATAATTAAAACTTTATGTGGCCCTGTTATAGCAAGGCAGCACATAGTGCAGAGTTAAAATTGAGAGCTACTGATTGTGTCATCCTAGTTGAAAGTTCTTGTATGTCTATCATCTAAGAGTGTGGTCTGTCAAGAGTTTGAGATACCTTGAAAGTACAGATTCACTTCCTTTTCCACAATGACGATTCAAGGTGTCCTTGTTCTAAACTCATTGCATGCATGGGCCAGTGATCTAGAAAGAGATTTTTTGGTTTATCAGACTTGATAAAATTAGTAGCAGCAAAGATACCTTTTATTAAGCACTTGCTTGCTGAACACTAGGGTGAGCATTTTTCACACTCTATCGTGTTTCCTCCTCAGACTGGGAGAGGTATCTTGTGATGGGGATGGAGAAACAGCCTCAGATATGTAAAATGACTTGCCAAAGACTCACAGGGAATAAGAGGCAGAACCAAAATTTAAACATAGGTCTTTGTGACTAAGAACATTACTATTACGCTGCTTCTTGATGGTGATGACAGTGATGCCAGGTACTATTCTAAGTGCTTGATATGTGTTAACGCATCACAATATCCCTATGATAGGTTCTGTTACCACTTATATTTTACTGATGGGGAAACTGAGGCACAAAGAAGTTAAGTAACTTGCCATAGGTCACATAGCTAGTAATTGGTGGAGGCAGGGTTTGAATCTAGAAAGTCTGGCTTTAAAACCCACTTGATCCTTATGCTGTACTCTCTTTGATCGTATCAATCCATGGGTGTGGAAGTAATGGATAGAAAATTAGGATGTGGGGTCATGAAGCCTGGTTCCTGGTCAACTGAGTAGCCGAGAGATCTTGGGCAGGTCACTTCCCTTCTATACCAACCAGGATCACTGTTAGAAGAACAGAACCACACCAGCTACTTTAATAGAGAGAGTTTAATAGAGGGAATTGGTTAAACAGGCGTGGGAGGCCTGCAGAGGCAAAGAGAACCTGGAGGAAAGACAGAGAGGTAACTGCAGGAAGCAGCCACCACCCCAGGGCTGTGGGAACAAAGGAAAGAAGCTTGGAGAAGGGGGCTGGTGAAACTGCGGCACAGACTGCAGAGGAGAGACCATCATTTGACTGGAGTCCTTGGAAGAGGGCCTCTCAGGGCGGAGACTCTGACCTTGGACACGTGGGACCTGCCCAGATGCTGCGGGTACCTCTGAAGGGTGCAGTGAGGCTGGTTCTGAGAGTGTGGGAAAATGGGGAACTAGAACCAACTTCCAATGCCAAGGTGAGGAGCCATTGCTGGGGCGACACTGCCAGGAACAGCCCTGCTCCCGCCTTGCAGTCTCCCTCTAGTGCCCCCTGTTGGCAGAAACTGACAGGGCGCCAGCATGGGATGTGATTTGCCGATTTCCAGTCCAGCATTGCTGAGAAGAGTAGAGAGGAGTGGTTCAGAGCTGAGAGACAAGTGCTTCATAACTGGCACACCCTCTCTCTATCTCTTTCTTTATTGTAAAGTGAAGAGATTGAACACATGGTGTGCAGGGGGGTGAATGGCACTCCATTTACCCCCTTCTAGGCTTCTGTCACAGTGAAAAGATGTAGTTGATCAAGTCCATCCTCTCCTCCTGCTCTCTCCCCACTTGGCAGTGATCATCTTGAGGCTTCATATGCACCCCCCCCGCCCCCCCAATACTTGTTTAGTGCCAAGGACAATGCAGGCGGGGGCACTTATCATATCCTTGAATTATTTATTTATTGGACCTTGATATGTATGTAAGCCACCAAGTATTTGGTGACCACAGACTGTGTACCCAGCCCTGGGCCGGGGTCTGAGCAGGACACTCATGAGGCATGGCCTGGCTGCTAATGAGCTTACAGTCTTGTTGTAGGGGTGAGATAAAGCCCGATCAGCAGAAAGCAGTTTTTTACCTATATGATGAAAAGTCTCAAGTTTTGGTGGGTTCAGGTGGAGTTTGAGTTCAGGAAAAGGAGAGAGATCCACACCACTTGGAGCAGGAGGTTTGCAAGAGGAGGTGATTTCTTACCTTCACGTACTCACTTGAAGACACAATTTCTCCAACAACCTGTGTGCTTGGGAGAAGCTATTTATTCTGCCATCTGTGGTATCTGGCATCTCTAATGTTGTGCTTTTCCTCAGCATCATGTTTCCATAGTGACCCCAATGATGTGCAGTTTCCCACATTTTTTAAATGAATGTGGCAATATCAAGAAAATATCCAACATAGTTACTTGTTATTGGCTGCAAAAATCTGTAACAGAGAAATCCCCTGGGGAGCAGCCCTGGACGCATCCTCACGTACCTCCACGAAATGAGTGAGCAGAGCGGACCTTTTGCTGGGAGGTGTCACTGAGGGCTTGTCCAGGCCTGGGCCAGTGTGATAACCTTGCAGATGTCACCCTAGAACGAGCCGCACATCTCTCTGACAGCTGGGACATTGTTTCTTGGCCTCCAGGAAGGCTTCAGGGAATCATTTAATGAAGCAATACTTGATCTTCAAAGTCTACAGAGAAGGATAAAGTGGCCCAGAGGACCTGGTGGCATTCCTTCAACGGCATCTGTCCACGTCAGCAAGACGTGGGAACACTGGATTAAACAACGAGGAGAACTCTGATGCTGGGTTCCTTTGAAAAGATCACACCATTAACACCACTTTTGCCTGATAAGAATATGGACTCCTTATGCAGCAATAGGGCTGTGCTCTTTCCGCAGAACCCTCAGGCACACTCCTCTCATCCTCTATTTTTAATTTAGATTTTTAAAGATTGAAGTATGTTACATAAAGTAAAGCTTGTGAATCTCAAGTGTACAACTTAATGAATTTTTTACATATGTATACACTGTGTGACCGGATAAGACTATAGACTATTTCTAATACCCTAAGGCTTCTTCGTGTCCCCTCCCAGGCAGTTCTCTTCACCCTTGCATTCTGACTGAAGATTAGTCTGTGAACTTCATATAAATGGAATCATAGAAAAAAAATTCAATTATGTCTGGTTCTTTTGCTAAATATTGTACAATTCCATTTTTACTAATGGGAAAACTAGAAACAAGTTCAGAGAAATGGCATGGCTTGAATAAGATTTCATACCTGCAGTCCTATACTCTTTACCATTACACAGCTTTCTTGTTATCATCCATCCAAACCCATGTTGAGAGATGGCTTTATGTCAGGGATGGTTCCAGGTGCTAGACATGTAGATATGAGTAAATCACCCTGCCCTCAAAGATCTCCCAGTGTAATGGGAAAGAAAGATTTTAGGAGGATAATCAAGATGTAGAAGGTGAAGAACTCTGTACAAGATGCTGTGTATTTATGTGGATGCCTAGAGGAGGAGGAGGAGACTTATGACTAGAGCGCTCAAGGAGAAGTAGATGACATTAGAATAGAATTTCATTCTTGGACATTCTTCTTGTTTTCTCTTATCAACAGGGCTGCAAACTCTAAGAAGACAAGTAGGGTTGGGGTTGTCCTCTGTGTATATCCTATAGGACCTTATAGTCATGGGGCTAGCAGGAAATTGTTGCTGAATTCATGACCCATAACCTCCAAACATTACAAAATGTCTTCTCTAAGAGCATGAGTAGTACACCTAGAACTTTCTAACTAGGCAGAGAGCAGAAATTGATGGGTTACCGTTTTGATTCGATTAGAGACCTAGAAAGATCTATGGCAAACAACAATGAAAGTTTCAGCTGAGTTCCTGGTGTAGAACCCTCTAGCTAGGGTACACATAGGGCCCTGTATGAATTTCTGAAAATTGTGTCCATAAACTTGCTTCTCTAGGTAGGTGGGAACTTTTTCAAGATCTCTCCAATCTGTCAGAACATAAGAGTACACACTGTGGCAGACATATCCTAAGATGACCCCCAACGAGTATAACCCCTTTATAACCCCCCTGTATAAGTCCCTCCTCTTGAGCGTGGCATAACCTATGACTTGCTTCTAACTAACAGAATATGGCAAATATGATGGGCAGTCATTCCCTTGATTAGGCTACTTTACATGGCAAAGATGATAGGATGTCACTCCCATAATTATGTTATATAAGACTCTGCCTTAGAAAGAGAAAGACAAACACTGTATGATCTCATTCATATGTGGAATATAAACCAACACATGGACAGAGAAAACTGGACTGTGGTTACCAGGGGCAGTGGGGGTGGGAGGTGGGCACAAGGGGTGAAGGGAGTCATATATATGGTGATGGACAAACAAAAATGTACAACCCAAAATTTCACAATGTTAGAAACCATTAAAACATCAATAAAAAAAAAAAAAAAGACTCTGCCTTAGCACACTGGAGAGTCTTCTGTTGGCCTTAAACAAGCATTCAGCTATGTTGTGAGAGGGCCACATGGCAAGAAACTGTGGGTGGCCTCTAGGACTTGAGTGACCTCCAGCCAATAGCCAGTGAGAAGTGGGGGCCATAAGTCCTACAGCTGCAAGGAAATGAATTCTGCCAACAACCTGCGTGAGCTTGGGTTCTTCCCCAGTCAAGCCTCCAGATGAGGATGCAGCCCATTCAATACCTTGATTGCTGCCTTGTGACCCTGAGCAGAGGACCCAGCTAAACTGTGTCTAGACTCCTGACCCACAGAAACTGTGAGATAATAAATGTGTGTTATTTTAAGGTGCTAAATTTGTGGTAATTTGTTATACGGCAGTAGAAAACTAATACACACATTTATCTGCAAACATTGATTGTGTCAAAACAACCCCTCAGTGACACATGGCTCTACAGACACTCTGAGTCCTATATACCATACAAAGGATGTAGAATAGCCAATGAATTCCTTCAATGATTGCCATTTAGCATTTTATTTCACACTACTGTGGGCTCCGACTTATCTAAGAAGTAAACAAGAGCATAACATTGTTTAGAACATAAGTTTAGTTGCTCTAAGAGAGACCCCAAATCAGCCACTTTTCTAACATTTGTAGGGCCTAGGGCAAGAATACAAATGGATAACACACCATATGTCTAAAGAATGAAAAGTTGTAAGTCACTGATACATATAATATGTTCTGCTATTTTGACAAGTATACTTTCATAATGACAAAATCTGTGTAAAGCGATGGTCTTCACACAGATCTTTACACAGATATCACTGAAAGTTGGCAAAATATTAATGATAATGACATTTAGTTATTATTTTACATGCTTGGGTATTCTACTGATGAAAAATGTTTGAGTGGAGTAACAAAATAGACAATTCATAAATTATTGTATATCCCATAAAATATATTTTATTGCTTTCATTTCAGAAAAAAATCACTAATTATATTGTTTAACATAGCTGGTGTTCAATTGACAGTAAGAATCTAAAAGATTAAAAAATAAAATATGTGCCAAATTTGAAGGCATTTTCATCAAAATGTAAATTTAAAGTAATGGCCAATAGACACATGAAAAGTTGTTCAAAATCACTAACTATCAGGGAAATGCAAATCAAAACTACAATGAGATATCACCTCACGCCCGTCAGAATGGCTATAATTAACAAGACAGGAAACAACATGTGTTGGAGAGGATGTGGAGAGAAGGGAACTCTCATACACTGCTGGTGGGAGTGCAAACTGATGCAGCCACTATGGAAAACAGTATGGAGATTCCTCAAAAAATCAAGGATAGAACTACCATATGATCCAGCTATTCCACTGTTGGGTATTTATCCAAAGAACTTGAAAACACCAATTTGCAAAGGTACACGCACCCCTGTGTTCATTGCAGCGTTATTCACAATAGCCAAGACTTGGAAGCAACCTAAGTGCCCATCAAGGGACGAATGGATAAAGAAGCTGTGGTATATATACACAATGGAATACTACTCAGCCATAAGAAACGACGAAATCCAGCCATTTGTGACAACATGGATGGACATTGAGGGTATAATGCAAAGTGAAATAAGTCAGAGGGAGAAGGTCAAATACCGTATGATTTCCTTCATCAAGTAGTAGATAATAACAACAATAAACAAACACATAGGGACAGAGATTGGATTGGTGGTTACCAGAGGGGAAGGGGGGAGGGAGGAGGGTGAAAGGGATAATTCAGTACATGTGTGTGGTGATGGGTTGTAATTAGTATTTTGGTGGTGAACATGATGTAGTCCACGCAGAAATAGAAGTACAATGATGTACACCTGAAATTTTTACAATGTTATAAACCAATGTTACTGCAATAAACAAAAAATTAAAAAAAAAATAAATAAATAAATAAAAAATAAAAGATTAAAAAATAAAATATGTGCCAAATTTGAAGGCATTTTCATCAAAATGTAAATTTAAAGTAATCATAAATTAAAATTATTTTAAAGTTTTCAAAAATCAGTAAAATTAAAAATCAAGAATATAAATTATAAATAAGTACCAAATTTTAAATTAGAATAATTTAAATAAGGCTGAATTGTTATTTAATTTCATGAACATTTAGTTCAAGATCTTATTAAACATTTTTATAAAACTAAAACTATTTGTGACTGTAGCTTTTAAAGTTCATCTAGTGAATGTAAAGAATCAGGATCACATTTCACATCTATTACCTCTAGACTTACATAGATGTATGTAAATTTAAGAGTTATATGAATTGTTTAATATTGCAAACCATTGCTCCACTTTTATATGCAACTCTTGTAAATACCACACTAATCCAGTGGTGTTGCTGGAACCAAGAACTGGAAGATGAAGAGAAGCAAAAAAACAGATATTCTGCCCTTCTGGGAAACAATACTTCTTCATAATGCAGAAAGCTGTTGCATTGATGCTATCTGAGAAGAAGGATTTGATGAGTTAATACCCAAGTGCTGGCACTGCTTAAATTCTCCCTGCACTCTGAAACCACATCTGTCCCTGATCCTGATAATGGCAATGCCCCCAATCTTTCACAACATTTGGACACAATGGCCTTTTGTTTTGAGGACCAAGGCAAAAGATGTGGAGAAATGTTTCCCTGGGTCTTGAAGGAGGTTAGTCATGTCAGTGGATGTTCAAGGTACTGATTGCACTCTGTCAGTGCTCAGCACTGGGTCCTGAGTGACTGGAGCACCCACATGTTCTTTAATAATGTGTGGGTGTGTTGGTGTGTGTGACAGAGAGAAACCTAGGCTTTCTGAAGTATGAGGCCCAGTGCATATGCCCTTCTTGCCTGAGTCCAACGGGGTGGTTGCTGCCACAAATATTAGCTGTGTAAACAGTACAGAAGTTTATTTCCTTCTCATATGACCTTGCAAGCATAGTAGTCCACGATAGGTTGGCAGCTCCACAGTCGCAAGGACCAAGGCTCCCTCTATCTTGTTGCTCCCCTCTCCCCAAGGTGTTGTCCTCATCTGAATGTCTCAAGATGGTTCCCACTATATCTGCAATTCAGCCAGAAGGAAGGAAAAAGGATGAAAAGCAAGGCATGCCCCTCTTTTTAAGGGTCTGATCTTGAAGTTGCACACATCAATTCTTCACGCGTCCCACTGTCCACAAATGACTGAGAGATGTAGTCTTCCTCTGGGGGTCCTGAGGCTGGCATAAAGGACGTTTAATAAATGGGACTGATTGTTATCATTGTCACCAGCATCAACCTCATTTCTGAGGTTTCAGCTTTGGGCTCTAAGGCTTTGTCTTTCTGTGAATTGTTCAAAATAAGGGACCCTTTTATAAAGTGAATAATTATCAGTGGGTTTTTCTCTGTGCTCTTGGATTTTTGTAGGTTTTCTCAAAATGAGGCACACCAGAGTTAGCCCATTCTGGGTAAAACAATTTAAATATAAGTAATATGTAGGGTTCTGTAATTTCAGAGGCAATATTGAAAGAACTCTTTCTTTAACAGAGAAAACAATTTCCATCTTTTAAACCCAGGAGAAAAATGATTCAATTTTTTAATGCTACACATGGCAGGAAATCAAGTGCAGAGTTTAAAGCACTTTAAATAGTTAAAGAGAAGGATAAGCCCATGGAAAACCCCATGATATTACTTTTTGTCAAACTTGACTTTCCAGGGATTAAACTTGCCTTTGAGTTTAGACCCCTGCTTATTCCAGTTTGTTAAACCCTTGACAAACTCCAGTCTGTTCCACTCAGTAGTTCCATATGAGAGGGTCACATTACAGTCTCCATCACAGAGCCAAGGGAGCTATTTTGCTGAACTGTGTGATCCTTGAGCTGAGAAGGCTTAGAGATCATTGACTGCAACTATCCTTATGGGCTGATTGGATGTTATACCAAGAATTAAATGGAAGAAATGTGACAAGACTTCTGATCCACCCGTTCATCTTATGATTTAAAATCCTCTCTAGAACATTCCTGTTAAATTCTTACTCCGACTTGTAACCATGAGACCTTTAACCACTCCCCATCCATCTTGTTTTCTAGCTCTGTAACTATTCTTGTTTATAGAATCCTAAAATTTTAGCACTGATGTGATGCTCACAGTTTATCCAATGCGAGTCTTCTTCATATCATCCTTGACAGATTGTTACTGCTCCTTCTCGAACATGTCCCGTGATGGGGAGCTTGCTGCTTTATTAGGAGTCAGCCATTCCTTTGAAGGAGAGCTCCAACTTACTTAAAAACTTTCTTATTTTGTCCTTAAACTTGCTTTTCTGATATGTATATGTATCACATATGTATGTATATACCTGACAGCCCTTTGTTACGCTCTGGATCAACCCCATATGAATTTGATCCCTCTTCCATAGGTAGTGTTTCCAATATTTGAAGCCAGCCCACCTCCATCTCCAGCCTTAACATGCTCAGTTCTCTCATCATCCCTCATGTGTCATGATGCCCCTCACCTGCCTGGTCATCGCCCTCTGAGCTTCCTTGGTTTTGATAAAAGTGTGCTTGTTCAAGTGAGTTTACCAAACTAGTTATTTTACTCTGTACCTACTCTCATTGTTCTTTTTCCATTTCTCCTCATTTCACTTTTAAAGCTGTGCAAGATACCCCAAATAATGGCTTGAAAATGTTGGGAAAAATAAGAGGAGGAATATATACAGGCTCTTATGTTATATTTCTCTTCATACATTTCTGTATTGAGATGGCTTTTAAAGATAATATTCCCATAATAATTCAGATATTAATCTGGGGTCCTCCAAGACCCTCAGGCCTTTTCCAGTGGCCATTTCTATATTTCAGATCTTTATAATAAAACTAGGGGTAAATGCTGCATCTTTTCTTTATCCCTACTAAATTTCCCTTGGCTAGGAGGATGCTTGTGTTTTTTAATTATCTCTAAAATGTATTGAAGTACTTTTAAAATCTATTTCTATCTTTAGAAGTGTTAGAGACCACAAGCAATTAGGCGTCATCTTCAAGCCTGAGGAGAAAGCATTTGCTCTGTTGATAAGAGGGTCATCATCGTAATGGAGTGAGTCCCACATGGGACAGGTGTTTGAAGGGATGGATCAGTATAAATAAGACCATCCCAAACCTTGAGAGAAAATGCAAAGACTACGCCCTATAGAATACTATCTGAACATCAATGTGTTGGACATTTGACCCCCCAAGACTCAGGCTTCTGGCTTGGGTAAGTGCCTTTCTATAGCATGTCTTTCTATGACCCAAGTGGCTTAAAGTCATTACATGTTACTTATGCAAGAAGATGAACATAAACTGACATGTGAAAAATGTATCATCTTAATTAGGACATCTTCCTGCAAAAAGAAACAACTATTTAAAGCATCTTTGGTGAGGACTCAAATTTCTATAAACCTGGATTAATACGACCCAGCCAGAGATTCCTAGTTTAAGGTGTATGAGGTCTATATCATATACGAATTAGTCTGCAATTATGACATATGTTACTCCTTCATCAGAAAAAGTGAAATGAACAGCCATGATTTGTTTTTCTGTGAGTCACTATGCTATTTACCCAGCATATGAACTGCCTCATCAAAATTCAGGAGTTTATGGTAAACTGGACCTAGAATCCTTGACTCACCCAATGAGACATAATCATTGATGACTGCCCCTCTCCTCTTGTGTCTTTTCAGTAATCTTTCCTTCCCCAACACAGTGAGCACTCTCACACTCACGGAAATCTCCTTTGAGGCATTATTTTTAACCACTTCATCCTTTTACCAAAGCTGAGAACCATGAGCCACGTCGATGTTTCTCTCCCTTTCCCCTCCGCAGTCCTTTCTCTCTGCAGTGTTGGTGATAGAGAAAGCGCAGCCTCAGGCTGGTCCACAGGGAGCTTGGTGTGCGTAGGGATCCTGGACTGTGCTGCAGAGTTGCCAGCCACAGAACAGAACTAGGGTATTGGCTCTTCCGAGGAAATGCAGGCTGTGCAATTTCTTTAT
This sequence comes from Ceratotherium simum simum, assembly GCF_057802395.1. NCBI lineage: Eukaryota > Metazoa > Chordata > Mammalia > Perissodactyla > Rhinocerotidae > Ceratotherium > Ceratotherium simum. The sequence continues at coordinate 39,444,750 of NC_141913.1, forward strand.
TTGGGTTGGCAACAGAAGTCGTGCATTTCACTTTTGCTGAGGCCTGATCACTTGTTGAATATTTATTTGTCCCAAAGATTATTTAGTTATCCTCAGGAATCCACGCTCTCCAGCCAACTTTTCTCCTTTGGCATGGGTTCCCAGTGGGGAATATGACTGACCCCTTCTCCTTTCAGAAGGGGCCTTAACGATCATCAAGTTGGAAGCATTATAGTAGATAAGCAAAATGGGACCCAGGAGGACACAGAACTTGCTAAAAGACAGCAGCAGAGCAAAGACTAGAACTTGGATCTTCTGATTCCAAATCCAGAGTGCTTTCTAGAATCTCCCAAACTTTGGGGAGCATATAATCAGCTAAGGAACTTATTTAATAAAGTGCAGATTCATAGGTCCCCTCTTTAGAAATTCTGATGTGGAATCTGCCTGTTGAACATGCATCTCCATGACCTGAGATACCCTGCATGCACTAGATCACACTGGCTTATCAGAGTTTAATTTCTCCTTGTATTCGCTGGGGAGGAGAGTGAGGCTACACAGTTAAATATGAAGATTGTCTATACCCTTATTCATTTTAAAAAATTATAGCACAAAGACCATGATAACAACATTAAAATAACTTACAGAATGAAAAAAATCCACTCATAGCCCAGCCCCCATCAAATCATCTATCTCCTTTCCCTTCCATCTTTGGAGAGGTTATCCATGTATTTAGGTAACAGTCAACCTAATAATTATTTTATCCTGTTTTTTACTTCTTTTGAGCCAAGTAGTGTCTTTGTTATTTGACTTGCTAGGAAACAGGGCCCTTGAAAGCTATTAAAGAGGAAAAATAATGTTTAATTTTAATGAGCATCTACTCCATTACTGGACACGGTGCTCAGTGTTTTACGTACATTCACTTGTTCAATCACATCGATCTTATGAAGCAGGTCCTATTATCTCCATTTTCCTGAAGAGGAAAACAAAACTTGGAAAAGCTAAGTAGCTTCTACCAAGTTTTCTGGTTCATAAGCAATAAAGCTGTGATTCAAACCTTCCGACTCCAAAGCTCATGCTCTTCCTCACCACACTGCTTTCCAGACACGCAGACAAAAGACAGACGGTGCTGACCTTCAGGTCTCCACCTCCATGAAGAAGGGAAACTTAAACAGGAAACAACCGGAGGACAAAAATAACAAGTGTCCTTAAGTTCTAAAACCTGTGCTAGAGATACACGGTGCTGTAGAGGGTAAGAGCAGGGAAATATCTATTGAGCTGGAAGCTTTGAATGCAAGGGAGAAAAATGGGACTCTATCCTAGTGGCAGAGCCTGCTATTATAGGTTTAGGGGCAGGGGAGTGACTCAGTGAAATGAAAAGTCACAGAGAGCCCCAGTCTGCCATGAAGGCATCAATTTTGGCTGACTCCCCAAACAGACCCTTTTCCAGAGCCACTAAAGATTTGATATTTAACTCTTCTTTCTCTCAGAGCTGTTAATTAGCATAGACAGGACCCCAAATGGTAGGAAAGAGGGATGTCAAGCTGGAGAATTAAACTCTTAATAATTCAGGGTAGAGGTGCTACCAGGAACAAAATTTTTCCTAGAAATGAAGGTTCCATTGTCCCCGGTGAGTTAGTTATTGTAAAAGTTTTTCTTATGATTTGCCTGGAGTTTCTTCAGTCTCTCTCTTCTCCAAGTATCCACGATACTTTCTCTCTGTACCATTCATTTGGCACTCGGCACAGCACATGCCATCATTTCGTGTGCTATTCATCACTGCCGATGACGTCAACTGACATTTACTATCTTGTGTCCTGCACTGTGTTAGGCATGATACTTAAGTCCCTGCCACTGGGTATTTACAGCCTGTCTGGGGAGACAGGACACATCCATAATACCAACGAATAGCCCTGTAGTTCACTGTGAGCTCAATGGACTTTATTATAAGGGGGAGGCAAGATGTAGACCATAAATTAAGAGGACAGATCAAAAGTGAGCCAAAGAGTAGGAGGAGGGAGAGGCCATGAGGCCTGGGAGTGGCCTGGGGTGTGAGGGACTTGTCTTCTAGAGAAGGCAGGCCTCAAAAGGAGGCTTTGCAGGAAGGACTGTAGTTATGCAAGAGGCAGTAGCAAGGGTACTTCAAGCAGGTCTGTCTCCCTGTCTAGACCATAGCCTCTGGGAGGGGCACAGGGTCCAACTAACACAGATGAGTGTAAAGGGCACTTGTTAGGAGAGTCTTGCGAAAGGAGAGAGAGAAGCAGGGTCGAGGATAAGTTGGGCTCTGAGGAGTCCCAGCAACAGCCTTGTCTGACACTCTGGGGACTTCTGCAGCTGAAACGGTCCTTCAGAGTTGCCCCAAGTTGGAGGCCTTTATACTCTCATGTCAATCTGTCCTTGGATGTGGACCTCCCTGGGAAGGGAGCATGACCTCAGCTCTCTTCGGCTGAGGCGGTTCTTAGTGGGGCGGCACCCCCTGCACCCAGGGCAAGAAGTCCTTCATTCCTGAAGGGGGACCTGGGTGGCACGTGCAGGGTCCATCATTTCTGTTCTCATTAAACAGAACGTGTTAACTTAGAACAGCTCACTCTCCGATGGCACTGGGTCCCTGACTTGTGGCTGCGACATACAGTAGGTTTGAAGCTGCCACATTTGTTTAAAAAACAGTAGTTTACCAGGCCAGGAAAGACCATTTTGTGAACGGTTGAGTAGTAGCCACCACAAATTGCCAAGTATATGGGTTTCAGACTTTATAATACGAGCGTCAGTTGTAGTGAGAATGAATGGCAGTGTTCCCAAGCCAATTAATGATCATTGGGGAGGAATTAGTGACCTGTACAGTCAGATAAAAGGTATCATTTCAGATACGGCCCCCCGAAGATTTGTTTTTCAGAGACAGAACCCTTGGAGTAAGATAAATATCTCTTATGTACACACAACTGTTAGTTAATTCAGGAGACAGCTAAGGAAATAATTTATGGTGTGCCTCCTTTTCAGGAGCTGAAATATCTCTTTGGACGTCATTTCTCAGCATTTAAGAGGGCTGTACAAGTGAAGAAGGAGGCACATATTCTATTTTTTTTTGTCAGAGATGGGGGAAATCTCCACAGAGTGAGAGAAATTCGTAGAAGTCTCTGGTCAGGAAGTGGCTAATCCCGAGGCAGAACCTGGACCAGCCGGGTCTCGGTGCTTGAGCCACCAAGTTCGTTGGAGCCAGGGGAGAATGGATCTCCAAAGAATTATAAACATTGTACAGCCGTGTAGAGTTTTCTACAAACTCTTTTAGACTCTTCCTAAATCTGCTTGTCCCCCAGACTTTCCCATCTGTGTAAATGGTACCATAAACGCCCAGTCACTAAAGCAAAATAATTAGGACTCTTTCTTTAGTTTTTCCTGTCCTCATTCCTGACAGCTAATCTGTCAGCAGATCCTATTAGTTCCACTTCCAGAACGCATCTCACACCTCTATCTCCATCCCTCTCCCTCGACCTGACATCCAAGTCCAAGACCATCATCTCCCACCTGGACCACCTCAGTGGCCTCCTTTACTGGTCTCATTGTTTTCACTCTTGCCTACCCCCATGCATTCTTCCCATTTCAGGAATCAGCCAGAGGGAACATGTAAACATGCAAATTAGATCACATTACCACCTACGTGAACACCTCATGTCTTCCCAGGACACTGGAATAAAGTTAAAACTCCTCGCTGTGACACACAAGACCCTGTGTGATCCACCTCTTCAACCTCATCCCTCACTACTCTTCTTGCTTCAGCCCCACTAGAGTCTTTCCTGAACATACCAAGCTCTTTTCTGCCCCTGGGCCTTTGCACTTTGCACTCTGCCTGGATTGCTTTTCCTCCAGCTGTTTACATGGACGGCTCCTTCTTATCTTTCAGATCTCAGCCCAAATGATATCTTTCCAGAGAGGCTAAAATAATCCTCTCCCCAGATACACTCTTACATCTCCCACCTCTGTTTATTTCCTTCATGGCTCTTATTGAAATCTGATTTTATTTTGTTTATCTCTGTTTTCTTATATATTGTCTGGCTTCTCTCACTGCAGTGTTCCACCAGAGCAGGGACCTGTCTGTTTACTGCTTCACTGTTGTATCTCAGTGCTAGCACAATGATGGGAACACAGTAGGCACCAATCAGCATATGGTGAAAGAATGAATGAATATATGACTATATGGGTTTTTAGGGCCTGTTGTACAAATGGAAGCAGAATACAAGAGCACAAGCCAAATTATGATTTCCTAATTACATTCCTAGAGATTTGTACATTAAGTTACAATTTGCAAATATTTTATTTAATGTTCTAGAAGAGTACACTAGTTAGAGCAAATTAACATATGAGGAAATTGTAGTACGCTGTATGATGATGCTGGGGGGCTATTAAATGATGTCGCTGTCTCCATATTCACAGAATTTTTTTATAGTATGTTGCTTATAAAACAGTATATACTGTATGATCCTATTTTTCTTTTTTAAAAATGTCATTATATATATATAAGTTATATATATAAGGCTGGAAGAATGTTACCAAAGTGTTAGCCAGGATTATCTGGGGTGTTAGGATTATTCGTTCTGCTTTGGTTTTCTTGTCTTTATTATCTTATTTTTATATGGTGAATTTGTAATTTTTGAAAAAACAGCGATTATTTTTGTTGTTTTTCTTTTTAAATACACCAATGGTGAATTTTCTTTTAGAGTAAAGAATGAGCATCATATTTGTCTTTTGCCTAAATCCAACTTTTTATACCTTGGTTTACTCGCTTTTTGTAAATAAGCTCTGAATTAAGAGTTTTGTGGAGGTGGCGGTGGTGGTGTCTTTGGTGCTAATGTTGTTTTAAGACAAACCCTTCTAAGATATGCAGGTGTCCTTCCCGGAGGGCCCAGTCTGGTACGCTTTCCCAGTGCAGCCTCCTGGGAAGTTTTGGCAGCCTCAGGGTCTTCAGAAAACTTGCTGTGTTCAGAAAATGACACTTGAGAGCACCCAATGGCATTCTTAAAGAGTGTTGAGTCAGCTATAAGTTTTGTCAAAGCATGTGGCCAGGCCGGAGAGCCGTATCTTCTCCCTCAGCCTGTGGCACTGAATTCCATTCTAATTCACTCTCTGGGGTACCTGGAAGATGAAAAATAGCTGGAAATGAAACTCACATCCTGGCTGACTTGCGCTCACTCCAGCACAGAAGCTTAGTAGCTGACGCTCAGGCCGCCCTGAAAACTCAGCCAGCTTTGTGCTTCCCTGAACTGATTTGGGGCACAGGGAAGGTGCTGGAGAGGGTGCAAGTCATGGGGAACCAAGACTGGCCCTGGAAAATGCATGGTCTGCATCAAGGATGGCTGGCCTCTGTGACCCCAGGAGACCGAGCCTCGGGTGACCGGAGTTCTGGGATGCTAAGGGAGCTGGGGCATGAAATGTGGCTAGATTTTTCTCCTTCCTCCCTTTGCTCTCGCCTCTGATCTTTGTCCTTTCCTGGGCTCCCACCATTGTTCTTTGAGAGCCCCTATCTAGCCTCCTCTCTCTAAAGACGCACAGAAGTCAAGAACCAATGTTCTGTGAACAAATGTACATCAGAAGCTTAGTGTGCATAGGGTTGTGACACAGACTGCAGGGGAGGCCAACGAGTCAAACTGTTGCCTCCTTCCTGGAGCTCACACCTGAATTAGGGAGGGAGATGTGCTCGTGTGGGCAAGACAAAGTATAAGGCACAGACACCAGGTAGACATGAGGCAGTAAATGCCTACATGAAAAGCCAGGCTGGTTCAGGACTGGTGAGGCCTGAAGTTTATACCATGTTGGAGGCCCTCTTAAAAAGAAGAGATATAAAACTGCTAGGGTCCCTCCCCGGACTCTGCAAGTGGTCTCTTAAAGTGAGGATCCCTTAACTTAAGCTTCAATAGTATCCTGGTGTGTTAGTCAAGGTTCTCCAGAGAAATAGAACAAATAGATGTGTGTGTATATATAAAGAGATTTTATATATATATAAGAGAGAGAATATATCTGGAGATATATATAAAGAAATTTTATATATATATAAAGAGATTTATTTTAAGGAACTGGCTCACTTGATTATGGAGCCTGGCAAGTCCAAAATCTGCAGGGTGGGCTGGCAGGCAAGAGCCAGTGTTGCAGTTGAAGTCTGAAGGCAGCCTGCTGGCAGAATTCCCTCTTGCTCGGGAGAGGTCAGTATTTTGTTCTATTGGATGAGGCCCACCTGTATTATGGAGGGCATTCTGCCTTACTCCAAGTCCACTGATTTAAATGTAATCTCATCCAGAACACCCTCACAGAAACTTCCAGAATAGTGTTTGACCAAATATCTGGGCACTGTGGCCCAGCCAAGTTGACACATAAAATTAACCATCACACAGTAAATGTGCCTCTGAATGTGAGGTCAGCCGAGGGAAGGAATGCTGTGGACCAAGTGCTCAGAGAAGGCTTCTTGGGAGAGGTGGACTTGAACCAGCCTTGGTAGATGGATTGGGTTTCATGGTACATGATGTCCTTGCATATTAAGCCAGGGGAGTCTGTGTCCCATGGCCCTCCACCAAACGTCTCACCCTCCCCAGAGGTTAGAAGGATTCTGGGATGGCTAAAGGGGTCAGTGGCCTTTGGACCGAATGGTCATCGAGGCCGTTACTTGTGGCCCACTTGCCCCCATACTGTCCTACCACAGGAACCTGTTTTTCCTTTTTCTTGTCCTCTTTTTCCCTCCCTCTTCTCTTCCTCACTTTTTCTTCCTGTCTTTTCCTTCCTCCCTCGGGTTAAACCTCGGGCAAGGAAGGCCTGTCTGGCTCACTGGAGGTCACAAGAGGCTCCAGCAAATGAGCTTCATTCCAAATGCTCAGAACAAGCCACAGCCTCGGTCCATGGTGTCGCTCGTGCTCCCAGGTCTCCGTGATGTTCAGAAAGAGGCTTTGTCCCTCATTTCCCGACCCTGTGCCCAAGTGACTGTTTGCTAATGTTAATAATTTTCTGATGTTGTTCATTGTGTAGGTATAACTTAAGGGAGCCTCTCCGTGCTCCCTGCACAGCGAAACCAGCCTCCTGGCTATCGTCAGCCCCCATCAATCTGCAAGACAAATGGGTGTTTTTATTAGGCCCTATAACTAAGAGAGGGAGGGGCGAGCATTACCATTCCAGCCGGGCACTTTTGCATTCCACCTTAGCCAAGTGGCCTCCATTTCACTCCTATTGTGTTTCCTCAGCTGGATCCTGCCAGACCTCCCTCTGGGGGAAGGTTCTGAAAGCAAGGAGCTGACAAAAGTCGTCTGAGGAGGGTACAAAGGATAGCAATGGCCCAGTGAGGCCACAGGCACTCCCTTCCGGAACATTCCTTTCTGCTCCCCACCACTAGCTTCAGAGTTGACCTGGACTCAGGAGGAAGGAGAGGCTTCAGCCATGTTTTCTGCTCCATGCCAAAACCCAGCCTTGAGATCCTCTGATTTGAAAATGGAGCCAAAACACCTACCATTAGGACCCATTCACACCAAAGTCATCTGGTTGTAATGGTCCCTTGCCTGCATTTAACGCTAACAGTGGTCAACATTCTTCCTCACAGTAACCTGACAAGGAGGACAGAGCGTGTTATCATTTCCATTCTAGAGAAGTGAGGCCCACGAGTGCTGGACTTGAACCAGATCCCTTGCCCAGTACCACCTGCCCAGCAATGATGCAAAGGGCTGGGTCTCACTTGGCCATGAGTTTGGGTGGTATTTATAGGCCACACAGAGACCTGGCTGCATAGGGTGCTCTCTCTCAATTGCATGGGGCCTAACAGGAGAATCTTCATGAGGTTAGTGAAACAGGTGTGGTGACAGCAGCATTTGCCCTGAGGTGTTAAATTCCGAGTGTGAGCCGCAAGGCCTGGGAGTGTGCATGGTGTCAGCACTAGAGGGGGAGAGGTGATATAGGGTGTTCTCTCAAAGCAGAGGAAACAGAGATTTAGTCACCATGGTATGTGCACCCACAAGGCCACCCCCACCCATCTGTGCCCCCTGGTGACTTCTGACTCTACTCTGAGGTAAGGTCCCCGGGTGGTGGGGGCTGGGGAGGAGGGAGGGCTGGTTCCCATTGTAGCTCTCCCCAGATGCCACATTGCAGCTAGCTCAGCTAATTGGCAAGAAAAGGAGAAGCAAAAATAGTGAAAATCTGTGAATTAATAAAACAGCCTTGAAGCCACCACCAAAATGTGTACAAATCATGAGGTAATTAGAAGTGTGAAGAATTCTATTGGGTTGGCTGTTTCCAAATCCAGCAACTGATTGCTTTAGGACGCCGAGGGCTGGCAGGCCGTGGGGAGTAGAAATTCTTTCCATTGCATTCTGATCTTGCCTCCCTGGAGCCTGGGTTCCTTGAAATCCTTTCAGGGTCCTGGCAGTTGCCCTGGGACCTGCTGGAATCAAATGTGGACCTTCCAATGGCCCATTAAGTACCTACAACATCTTGTCCCAGTAGCATCTTATATTTTAGAATAAAGCTTTAATGTTTCACAAAGTGCTTTTTGGATCCATGGTCTTATTTAATCTCACTATCACCAAATATTTTTATGTCAGTGTTTTTCAGAGGAGGGAACCAAGGCCCAGAGAGTGAAGTGATATAAACCCAGCTCATGAGCTAATCAGTAGCAGAACCAAGGCCAGAACCAGGGTGTCCTGACAACCCCTCCACCCACTCCCTCTCTGGCCCACCTTCTTCCTTTAGACCCTGCTGTGGCTCTCAGCAGTGACAGATATTTGTATCTGACAATTCTCATGTCTAATAGCCAATTGCTCTTCTGTTCGGCCATGGTATTAAATTTAGATAAATTGTTATTAACCTATTTGATTAGTAAACTAAGGTTCAGGCACAATTAGCTATTTGTTGATTTTAATTTCATTTTATATTCAGATTAGATTGGGGAGGAAAAAAGGATCCATTTTCTTTATCTTTTTGGAAACACTTTATAGAAAGAGATTTCAGGATTTAAGTCTTGTCGTATACCTGGTGTGGAAGGACAGAAACAACATGTGATTAGTTTCATTGTTTGGCTGTGTTCTTTCTGATCTGTGGGGACTTTTTTAAGAGTAGGTGCTCACTGGGGCTGGCCTGGTGGTGTAGTGGTTAAGTTTGCACACTCTGCTTCCGTGGTCCAGGGTTCACAGGTTTGAATCTCCGGCATGGACCAACGCACCACACATCAAGCCATGCTGTGGCAGTGTCCCACATACAAAATAGAGGAAAACGGGCACAGGTGTTAGCTCAGGGCCAATCTTCCTCACACACAAAAAATAATTTAAAAAAATAAAGTGTTTTTAAAAAAAGAGTAGGTGCTCACATTCAGTAATTCAAGAGAGAGCATCACTCAGGGCTGAAATGCAGCATACTCAGGGTTAGAAATTCTGAGAGCAGAAATCGGAGCAGAACCCTGTGAGAGTCATGTAACAAGCTTGACGTGTGTTGTTAATTCCCCAGCTGGTAGCAAAAGCTCCTGGGAGGATGGAGTTTACGTGGTTTACAGCCAGATTGAGCCAACAACAGTGTGATTAAGTTACACGCATTAGTTGGCTCCATAACCAGAATAGAAGTGTACGTGTTAATTTGGGATGGAAAGTTTTCAGCAAAGCAGTGGCTGCTTGCACAGACTTGTCTCGGGTCCTCAGGTTTGGCCAACAGCAAAGCTCTCTGTGGGAGAGGAGATTGGGGGAGTCAGGAGCAGGACTGGTATGAAATTTGAGGGGCCCAGGGCAAAAGGAAGATGCAGGCCCCTTGTTTGAAAATTATTAAGAATTTCAAGATGGCTACAGCAGATCACTAAACCAAGTGCAAGGTCCTTCTGAGCATGGGTGGGCTGCTGTGGGACTGCATAGGTCTTACGCCCTTGAAACTGGCCCTTGTTGAAGCCACTGGCGAAGGGAAGATATGAGCCTGGGGCTTCGGGGTTCTGTGTGCACCAGATGCCACTCGCCTGGAAGGTCAGAGATGAAGGTCATTCAGCTTATATTTCTGGAGTCACTTGGATGCTCCAACTCTGTTCCAAGCTGCAGGGATTCAGCAGTGAGCAAGCAAGAGCTGCCGGGTCTGTGGTTACGGCTGAGGGCTCTGGTGTCAGACCATCAGCTCCGAGAGTTTTAACCTTGTCTGTTTCCTATCTGTAAGTGGGCTGAATAATAATAATACCCACCCTGTTGTGAGGACTAAGTACATCATCAGGCATGTGCAAGGATCTGGACACACAAGGGTTTTAATGAATGTTAGCAAAGAATGCAGGCAGGCAAATAACCGTGAAGTGTGATGGGGCTTGAGGGGGGCGCAGAGGAAGTAGCCAGAGCAGGAGGGCATTTAGCCTGCCTATATCCTGGCTCCGTTCCTTCTGGATGGATACTGCGACTTGGGGGTCTTACACCATAAACCCGTTTTCTCCTCTCACTCCCAGTAGAACAGCCTCTCATCACCATCCTGGGGATCTAGGGGTGCCCTGGATGTAGGTGCTGACCTGATTTGACCCTCTCTCCACAGCATCCTCTCTTGACTCATCCTTCAAGGTCCTGAAATTCTGCTCTCCTCTGGTCCTGCCCTTGCCAGGTTCTCAGTGATCTGCTGGGTAAAGCTCATTCTCCTTATCCCAATAGTCACAGCCCTCCCCCATCTGACCCCATCTGCCTTGCTGGTCCTGCCCCCTCCCATCACTCCATTATGTAGAACCAGCTTCTCTCACCTCATCAGCCTCCACATTCGTTTGCTCCACGTGAGAGCCTCACCTGTCTTGGCAGTTTCAATTCAATTCCGCAGACATGGACCGAGTGCTTCTCTTTACATCCTTCTGGAACAAAGCACAGTTGATCTTCATTACTTGTGGACTCCGTATTTGCCAGTTCTCCTACCCACTAATATTTATTTGTAACTCTAAAATCAATACTCATGGTGCTTTCACTGCTATTCACAGACATGTACAGAGCAAAATGGAAAAAAATTTGAGTTGCGTGACGTGCACATTGCCAGTTGAGATCCAACAAAGCCATGCTCTGCCTTCCTGTTTCAGCTCTCATACGTTTCAGCTCTCATACTGTAAACAAGCATCCTTTCTGCGGTCTGTTTAATGCTACTTTTGTGCTTTTTTGTTGATGATTTCGCTGTTTAAAATGCCCCTAAGCCTAGAGCTGAAGTGCTGTCTGGTGTTCCTAAGCACGAGAAGGCTGTGATGTGCCTTATAGAGAAATACGTGTTAGACATGCGTCCTTCAGGCATGGGTTATAGTGCTGTTGACCATGAGTTCAATGTTAATGAATCAACAATATGATACATCCAGAAACAAGAAGAGGAAATTCTCCAAAATGTATGTGAGGCTGCTCCATTGTTTTGACTAGAGGCCGGAAGAAACCTAACCCTGTACTTCCCTTGGGGGCAATGGTTCGGTAGTCACTAATTCAGTTTTCGTGGACTTGATAGAACATAACTACCATGAGTAATGAGGATTAACTGTCCAAAAAAACTTTGAGTTTCTACTGAGTGTCAGACATCATTCAAAACCCTCTGGTACTTTGTGGCTTCCTGCTGGCCCTGGCCAGTGCTTTCTCTGTCCTGTGAGCTCATTTTGCATCAGTGTCTGCCCATTTTATTTGGTGCTCACTCACACGCTGCCTTCTGATGCCCCTTCATTGTTATTATAACTCTCCAGGTGTGGCCCCCAGATGGACAGTAAGTCCTTTTAGGACAAAAAACCATTGGCCCTCCCAGTGTCCTTCCTGAGGAGGTGGACAATGAAGATGTGCTGAAGACAGAGGTGGAGAAACTGTTTAATGGAATGTGCTTGCGGATAAATACTAGACACAGTAGGAAATCATACAACAGAACCTTTATCAGCAAGAAAAACTTCAGAGCGCCTGCCCCCTCAGGGATGTTGTGAGGATCAGAGATGTTTGCAAAAGCACAGAGAGAACTTTGGAAGTGCCATGTGAGTGTTAGATGTTCTTTGCTGTTGACATCTGTGGGTGGCCTTGAGGAAGGGATCACCAGGGGGCCGTTGGTGGTCTCCAGGATGATGGGGCCCTGGTGTGGCTTGGAGGGGCTTCCTGGGCACTTTCCAGCCAAGACCCCACAGTGTGAAACCTGCTGGTATTTCATGCTGCTGAGGGGGGAAAGCACAAGTTCAGATGGCGCTGAGTTAGATGTCCTCAGGCAGCTGTCTGCTGGGACTGCCTCCGTCTCTCTGGGAGAGGCCGTGTGTTTTCCAGTCAACCTTCCCGTGACCTGAGTGGTGAGGGGAGGGGGCTCCGCTGCCCAGTTACTGCAAGATTCTCGAGAGCCAGGAGGCTGCCATGGTGGGCTGCAGAGCACGTACGCCTATGTTTCTTTTTCTGTTCATTTTGGAGAAGTCAATTTTTCTTGTTGTTGTTTGATTTCCACATAGATTTGCCAGGTTTTTCTTTGTGTTTTGTCAGAATCTACCACCCCCAATCTTTCCCTTTGGAATGAGTCACTTCAGTGTCCCCTCTGCTTAGGGTATTTCCCTCAACCATTTCTCTTGATTCTTTCATGTTCTGTCATATTCTGTCTGTCATTATGGATATTTGTGAATAATATTAAGCACCTTCTGGAATTTAATCATTCTTTGAGGACACAGACTGGGTCTGGTTTGGTTTGTTATATGTACCACCATGCCTACTACAATGCCCAGAATGTTGTAGATTTATTATTATTATCTGTTGAGCTGATGGAATAATTTAATGAAAGCCATAACAAAGGTTAAGGTTCTACACCTGGGTCCCTGGGGCAATAAGGAAATGGGCGTGTCTAACTCTTACTCGTCCTCATTCCCAGGCATCTGTGTGGCAGGGAAGAATCAGCTCCTCTCTACTCTGTGGTAAGAAAGAGGCTGGTTGTGGCCTGAGAGAGGTGGGAAGGAAGTTCTTCTCAAGTCTAGAAACTCCTCGAGGGCACTAGGGAATCCCTTTCATTGGAAATCTTTAGGAAAAAGTGACATCCATCTGTCTGGAATGATCTGGAAACAGAGGCCTGCCTGGGAAGGGACAGCTGTTCTCATGCAGCCATGGCTGGGCCCAGTCAGAGCAGTCTGGGCCTGCGCTGTTGTGGCAGAAGGGTCTGAGAAAGTCCGACTTCCTGTAGCAGGGAGCAGGTACCCTAGCTGACTTAAATATCATAACAAGTACTGGCTCAGAGAACGTTCTAGTGCATCTCTAGTACACTTGATAACATGTGGGCTTCTGAGGGCTTGATTCTTGTCAGTACCTCTCTTTGTTTAGTGGCTTACCAGGCTAAGCCACTTGAGCACAATGCTGCCAGATTAATCTCACTAAAACACCTTGATCCTTTCACTCAGAAACCCCAAGTGGCTTCACACTGGCTAAGGGATAAAATCTAAACTCCTTAAATCATACTCTAAAGTCCTTGAGGTCAGAGCCTCCTTCTGATACTCCTTGCTAGTCTCCTCAGGATAGCTGACATGGTCAGAGATGAAATGCTAAGTGTTGGTTTGATTTTATCTGTGGTCACTTCTGGAGAATTATGAGACTATAGAACTGCCCGTCAGTCGGCCAGTTCTCCATCCTAAGGTAGAAAGCACGGTCCACCATGTTCAGGGTTTCGCTGTGGGGTGTTGCTTCGCTTATAACGAGGTAGGGGCATTAGGAAGAATTCAGGGAACATAAGTAAGCATAACAGTTTGAATTTAGGGCAGGGAGTGGGGGACCAGTAGTTTTGTGGGAGGTTGAAGTTAAGGATTTGTTTCTTCCAGGTCCCTGCCGCTCCCTGGTAGATATGCCTTTTTATTTCTCCCAGGTGCATCATTTCTCTCCTTTCCAAATAGGCTTAATGAACACCAGCTCCTCCCTTCCCATCAGCCTGCAGCAAAGATGAGCAGGAATGTTCTGAGCAATGCTGGGTGCTGCTCCTGGAGAGGACGTGATGTGAGCACCTGGCACAATAGTAGAAGTGTTGCTTGCCTGGCACGTGTAACTTTTTTTTCAACTTGGCTTTCAGGTTTTTTCTTTCCAGGAAAATTGAGGAACGTGTGTTCTCAGACTGAGTTCAAGAGCCAGGTGATTTCAGTTCTAGGAGTGAAAAATCTGAGTGGTCCATGTAGTGACTTGGAAAGAGCAGTAAAACATAAGTCCCTTGCTTCTCTGACATTCCTTGGTATTTATTTTGCTCCTTAATCACTGTCATGGATCACATCCTGCCTTATGTTATATTTGACTTATATCTTGTATTAGAGCATCAAGTCTTTTAGAGAAGGGATCATCTGTCATTCATTTTTTTATTCCCCTGTAGGCATAAGAGGTGTTTCTGTGTCATGGAAGAAACTCTGTGATCTGAGACAGCCAGGCTCAGCTCTTAATAAGGGAGCCAGGGACAACTAGGAACCAGGAATTAGTAAGGATGAAAATATATTGCTTTAATATCCAAATAATATCATTCCCATTACACCCATGTGCTTCAGTATTTCAGTTCTAAATCTAAGGCCTAAGATCATGAGTCATTTTGCTACTTCCCCTTTCTATGTGATTAGACGCAGGCCATGCTGGGTCTTGCACGCTCCAGAGTGGTGGTTCTCAACCCTGACTGCACGCTAGCGTCACCGGGGGAGCTCCTAAACACTCCAACGCCCAATTAACTGACACTCCCCGCGAGTGAGATGCAGGCATCAGTGGCTGTCAGACTCGCAGTGATTCCAGGGTGCAGCCAAGGCTCGTATGAGCTACTTGAGGGCAGGGAATCTGTTTTATTAATCAGTTTATCTCCAGGGGCATGTAGAGTACCTGGCACACAGTAGGTGTTCAGCAGATGTCAGTGCCTCCTATCAACATCTCCTCATGGGGGTCACAGACTTAAACAGCATGATTCTAAGACCAAGCCCAGAGCCTGTCCCTCTTCCAGGGTGCCCTGTCTCAGTGTTTGCATCCCTGTCCCTCTAATAGGACAAGCCAGAAACTTAGGATTCATCTTTGATTCCTCCCCCCACCCCCACATTCCATCCTCCACTGTGGTAATTTTACATACTAAATCTCTCATATCTGTGTATTTGTGTCTATACTTGCCACCACATCCTAATCCAAGGAACTATCAACAATCCTCTGAACTACCTCAAAAGCTGCCTATGTGCAGCCCAGCCCCACCAATCCATTCTCCACACCATGGTCAGAGTCATCTTTACAAAACACAAATAAGATCTGTGATCTATTGATTAAAACCCTTCAATGACTTTCCACTGCTGTTAGGAGACTAAACTCCTTAATCAGATTGACAAGGTCTTGTGGTTGTATCCACAGGCGCCCGGGGGTTGATACACAAGGCCCCAGTGGTCTGGTCCTCAGGTCTCCATGCTCTGGTCACAAAGCCCCAGGGTCTGTTCCATAAGGCCTCATGATCTGGTCCACAAGGCCCATGGTCTGGTCCATAAGGCCTCATGGTCTGGTCCACAAGGCCCATGGTCTGGTCCATAAGGCCTCATGGTCTGACCTACTTTCTCAGGCTCAATTCACTCCACTCTCTGCCACATTCTTTGCACACCAGCCCCTCTAGCTTTCTTTCACTTCCTTGAATTCCATGCTCCTTCCAGCCTTGGGGCCTTTGCACATGCATTTCCCATGGTCTGGAACACTCTCCCCAGCTCCCTCTCCCTCTTTGCCTAGTGAATTGCTGCTGATCTTTCAGTTCTCAGCTTAAGAGTCCTTATCTCAGTAAAGCCTTCTCATGTCCCAGCCAAACACTCCTTTGTCCTGTGCTCTTGCAGCATCGGGCTGACTTCTCTGTAAGTGGTCACCGCAGTCTGTAGCTCACCTTCCATCTGGGTGGTTATGTGACCCATGTCTCTCTGCCCACCTGACTGAAGCCCCAGGAGGGCAAGGGCTGTGTCTGACTTTGCTCATTTTATCCCCAGTGCCAATCAGAGGGCAGAGCACCCAGAAAGTGCTCAATAAATACTTGTTGACTGAACACCTGGATCTCTTTGGTCCTGGAGCTCTGTGAGCAGGTGTAGCTGCCAGCTTCTCTTGTCCTCTCTTTTCTTGGACAGAGGCTGCCTCTCTTGCCTGAGACCCCTGTGGTGGTTCCTAACAGCACAGTTATGTCAAACATTCCACATGACATGTCTGCTTTGCCCCATTTCCAGCAGTCTGCTAAAGGTCTATAAATATCCATGTCCATAAATTGCTTTTCTTTTTTTTTTTTTTTTTTTTTTTAAAGATTTTATTTATTTTATTTTTTCCCCCCAAAGCCCCAGTGGGTAGTTGTATGTCGTAGCTGCACATCCTTCTAGTTGCTGTATGTGGGACTCGGCCTCAGGATGAACGGAGAAGTGGTGCCTCGATGCGCACCCGGGATCCGAACCCGGGCCACCAGCATCGCAGCGCGCGCACTTAACCACCAAGCCACAGGGCCGGCCCCATAAATTGCTTTTCTATGGAAATCTTTTGATGTTTCTTAAATTCCTTAGAACTTTCCCAAATCTTAATTTTTAGTCTCTTAACCTAAAGTGTATCCTCTGTTCTGCCCTTTGGCTCAGACGGAGTTTCAAGACTTGTTCTTCTTCATTTTGAATCCCATGCCATAGCGTCCTGTGTCATCCACGTGCTTTTACATATTAATGTTTGTGGCCTCACAGTGATGCCAGGGGTGGCTGGGTGGATGTGAGAGAGTATCTCTGTTTACAGATGAGCACATGAGGCCCAGGTCACAGACACCCAACTTCCATCACAGCCTCTTGATGGCCTTTATTCCACTGCACATCCTCCCCTCATCTTAAAAGCCTTGAGAAACTAGACTTCTCATCCAAACATTTGTTTCATTGAGCATCCCCAAAACAATGTATAGAACATTGGACTCAACCTCAATTCCCTGGTTTCGTGACCTTCTAAGACATCACCCATCTCTAAGCCTCACTTCACTGGTTTTGTAAAATAAGAAATTTGGAACAGATTAGTACGGGTCCTTCAGTAATAATAATGGTAATAGTAATAGTAATGACGGTAATGATGATAGCAGTAATATTAGCTATTATTGGGTACTTACGATGTATCAAGCACTAAGTATTTTATGTCGTCCAGGAAAAATGCAGGGTTTTTCCTTTACTCTCACAACACTTCTGACACTAGATGCATTGGGGTTTTCTCCCACACTGACCAATTCTGTGACACCAGCTGGGTGTCCTACAATTCAGTTCAGTTCTGACACTGTCTACCTGGAGATAGCATCGGATCTCACAGGCGAAAGCTCAGTGCCACAAGACTGCCACCCATCCCACTTCAGATGCCAATTGCAAGTCTAAGTTGTCACCTGTGCTTCCGACAAAGTGGCTATACCTTAGAGATTCCCATGACTCCCTTGGCTTCAATTAATTTGCTAAAATGGCTCACAGAAAACAGTTGCTCATTAGATTACCAGTCTATTCAAAGGATATGAATGAACAGCCAGATGAAGAGATATGTAGGGCAAAGTCCAGAAGGGTCTTAAGCACAGGAGCTTCTGTCCCTGTGGAGTTTGGAGTGTGACATTCCCAGAACATGGATGCATTCTTGTTCACCAACCTGGAAGCTCTGTGAACCCCCATCTGTACTTTTGGGATTTTTATGGAGGCTTCATCACATGGGCTTGATGGATTATTAACTCCCCTTCTAGCCCCTCTCCCCTCTCTGGAGAATGGAGAGGTAGAGCTGAAAGTTCCAAGCTTCTAATCATGCCTTGGTCTTTCTGGTGACCAGCCCCCATCCAGGAGCCCACCCAGACTCACCTCATTAGAACAATAGGTGCTCTTATCACCCAGGAGATTCCAAGGGATTTAGGAGCTCTGTGTCAGGAACCAGGGCCAAAGACCAAATATTAGCAGGATCCAGGTACAGAGACCAATGTACAGTCATCCTTTGGTATCTGCGGGGCATTGGTTCCAGGACCCCCCCAAGGATACCAAAATCTGTGGATGCTCAAGTCCCTCACATAAAATGGTATAGTATTTGCATATAAGCCAGGCATATTCTCCCGTGTACTTTAAATCATCTTTAGCTTAATTATAATGCCGAATACAATGTAAATGCTATATAAATAGTTGTTATACTGTATTGTTTAGGGAATAATCACACAAAAAAAGAGTCTATACATGTTCAGTACAGACACAGCCATCATAGGCTTTCCCACCCCCAGTTGGTTGAATCTGCAGATGCAGAATCCACGGATATGGAAGGCCGACTGTATATATTTCTTATTATTTTCATATACCTATATTAGCTCATTTTTTAATTCTTTAATCCCCTCTACAAGCATCCACGTAGAGATTTCTGTGGCTCCATTTTACAGATATTGAAACTCAGGCACAGAGAAATTAAGCAACTTGCTCAAAGCTCCAGGGCCAGGAAATGGCAGAACTAGGATTCGAACCCAGGAACACTGCCTCTAAAGCCCCTACTCTTTACCAGCTAATGCGGAGGATAGAGACTGGGCTTTGGAGTTAGATATGGCTTGAGGACTGACTGTGCCACTTACCAGCTTCGTGAGCCCAGTCAGGCTGATCCTGTGCACGTGCTTTCCCGTGTGTAAAATGGGAATAATACCTGCGTTAAGGTGTATCGGTTTGCTAGGGCTGCCATGACAAAATACCATGGACTGGGGGGCTTACACACCAGACGTTTATTTTCTCAGAGTCCTGGAGACTAGAAGTCCCAGATCAAGGTATCAGCAGATTTGGTTTCTCCTCAGGCCTCTCCCCTTGGCTTGCAGATGGCCACTCCTCGCTGTGTCCTCACAGGGTCTTTCCTTGGTGTTGTGTCTGTGTCCTCATCTCCTCTTCTTATAAGGACACCAGCCATATTGGATTAGGGCCCACCCAGAGGACCTCATTTTACCTTAATCACCTCTTTCAAGGCCCTGTCTCCAAATACAGTCACATTCTGAAATCCAGGGAGTTAGGACTTCAACATATGAATTTGATGGGGGGACACAATTCAGCCTATAACAAGGGACTTTTGTGACCTTCAAGGACATCGTGTTGTGTAAAGTGCCTGACACCGTATAGGCACTCGTTTTAATACCGGGTCTTTCCTCTCTTTTTCCAGTTCTAACTTCATATCCATCCCTTTACTCCTGGGTAATGATGAGATGTGATGCTCTGTTGGCAGCACGCGAGTGAGCATTGGGTGGAATCTGTCTGTTTGGCAGCTATTTCTAGAGTGGAAAAAATCTCTTCTTCATTTTACATCACTTATGGCATGGTTTACAGTCCTAGAGTTAACACTGGAGGCCTTGAAATCTTAGAAAAATATTATGATAAGTCACAGTCCTTCAAACTTGCACGACATATTTTATCCAAGGACGTTAGCCCGCCTTTCATATGTGAATTTATCCTTCTGCCCCAAGTAAAGCAGCATCTCCCTCCCTTCGAAGCTAAATAGCGGAGGCAGAAGCACTTTCATCCAAACAACAGAAGGCATCTTGGAGCTGGCCAAGTGCTGCTGTCCCCTGAAGGTTCCTGTGTTTACTTCTGACCTCACTTTCCCTCCTGGGAGCCCACCTTTTTAAAGTCACAGAAAGTTAGAGGTGAGCTCAAGAGGATCCAAGAGAGGCAAAACATAGCTTAGCAATGTTGAGTTAATGAAGATGCTCTAGCATGGTGAAGGGAACATGAAAAAAAATGTGGGAGCCTTTGTAGAGAAAGATCATGTTCTGGAAGGAAGAACCAAGAATCAGCAGCAGCATCGTAAGACTAACAGCAGCTCATGTTGACTGACTGAGTGGCTGTTATATGCCAGACACTAAGCAAAGCTCCTTAGTACACTATCTCCAACCTTTATACCACCCCGAGAGGAGGTTTAATGCTCTCCATTCTTCAGACAGGACTGAGGCTCAGAGATGCTAAATAACTCACCTGAGGTGCCACAGCTTGTCACCAGCAGAGCCAGGACCTACAGCCGGGGCTGCGTATCTTCACACCTCCGCAGGGGAGGAAGGCCGCTCAGGCACTCTCGTGGGCACAACCTGGGAACGTCGTGTAGGCAACCAGATGGATGGAGGAGAACAGTCAGAAGGAATGCCCTAGTTCCCAGACCTGAAATGACCTTGCTGCTTCAGATATCCCGGGAACAGAGAAAAACACAGCTCAACCTTGGCTTGTGGGTAGAAGTCAGCAGCCTTGAAGAAACTAAAGTAATTCCCTAAGGGCTGGTGCCAAACTTGATGACTGGAAATGGAAGTGAACCTGGAAAGCAGAAATCTTTACACTTGAGCCAAATTAGCTGAGTTCTAAGACAGGAATTTGTCCTCTGTTTTTCTGTGTGTGGTTTGCGCCCTAAAAGGACTCTGTTCCACAGTTGTTCATTTGAGTGGGCTCTGAGAGTTTGGTGTTCTGTTAAGGGAGGTTGGGAGGAAATGGGAAAAAGCTGTAATCTTAACGTCAAACCATTTTTCTTTTATTAAATTTTTTTCTGACTGTAAAATTATGATCATTGCAGAAAAATAGGAAGAAAAACACAAAATTATTCAGGAAAGAAATTTCTGTAATCTACCACTTGCATATAACCATGAAAATTTAAAAAGACCACCCTTCCAATTTCTTTTCTATATAAGTTTAAAACAAAAAAAGAATCATAAGCTTTTTTGTATCATTTCATAGCCTTTTATCAGTTAGTGCTCTATCGTGCACATTTTCTAATTTTTTTTTTTTTTGGTGAGGAAGATTGGCCATGAGCTAACATCTATGCCCATCTTCCTCCATTTTATATATAGGACGCTGCCACAGCATGGCTTGATGAGTGGTACATAGGTCCACACCAGGAATCCAAACCTGCGAACCCTGGGCCACTGAAGCAGAGCGTATGAACTTAACCACTATGCCGCCAGGCCGGCCCCCTAATGTCTTTCAATGTCCTTTTTGAACAGAACTTTTTCTCCCCCATTGGATGATATACCATAATCAAATTAGTCTTTCCTTTTTGGGCATTGGGATGGTTGAGAGTCCCTTCTCTTGATTAACTCACCTGGTAGGATACCCCATTAGGAACCTCCCAACAGCAGAACAGGGTGTCTATTTTGGGAAATCTATGCTATTTCTATAGAGTTCACTCTGTTAATAATTATCTCTAATATCAACTTACTGAGGTCTGAACTAGTGTCAGTGTCTGGTATTTATAGCCACTTCACATTCTTTTGTCCTCCTAATAGAAACAGTTCAAATGTGTCACAAATGTTTTATTCTGGAAATGAATATTAGAAAAAGATGATTCATCTGGGGAACTGCGGGCACAGCCCAATGTTATTTATATACATCCCTGCACATACATGATCTTTATATATGCACATATGTAGGAGCAAATGGGCAAGTGGCAAAAGCCACCACACTGGGAATAGAAAAGTTCCTGTAACAATGAGGTGTTTGGGAGGAAATCAATAATCAGAGACATACTACAAAATGGGCTTTTTTACCCTCTATTGGGTCCACATCAGCAGTGGGCCGTGCTCTGCCACCTGGGTGTCACACCAAGGAAACTTGGGCTTATACCCTAATCTCAGTTGGTTCTAGTTCTTTTTGCTTACAGTAAAGTCACATGAATGATCTTGCCAAAGGAACAGGAATTATAACTGCTTTTATCCCTTCCGTTGGCCTTAACACACACGTGCACACACACACACACACACACACACGCACACACTCTTACATACACCAATGTGTTAGTGGCTGAGCAGCCAGGGGAAGAGAAGAGGGGACCACTTGCAGATGGATGGAGCAGGCCTCTTGAATATATCTGAAAAATAAGAAAAAGGCAAAAGTCCTATAGCAAAGAAAAATGATTTGCAAATTCACAAATCAGTGTTATTGTTTTTTAAATTTGCTATTGCCTAAGATTATTATTTGTCAATTTTGGGAGACTCATATGACCTGCCACCTGAAAAACATTGTTAGTTGAGTGAGAAGTCCAGCTTACAACACACAAAGTCAGGCTCCATTCCTTTTCTTTTCACAAGTTCCCTGCAGACCCCGGAGGAGCCACTTTCCATAAAAAAAATCTTCCTCTCTGAAACATGGAACATAAAAGGTGGCCTGGAGGTATTGTCAGGAGAATTTGGTTTTAATTTCACCCTGTCACTAAATCCCAGGTCCCCCCACCTTTCTTCGGCCTCAATTTCCTCCCCTATAAAAAGAAGTTCACATAGATTTGTGGTTTTTGCCTTGTGTTTGAAAAGTACTTTGGTGTTCCATAGATGTTTGATTTGAACTTCTTTTAAAATATATTTTTAATTTCTTTTAAGAATTATAACCAAAAAAACCCACACTCAAACGCATTGTTTATCAAATTTTCACATCTTGAAACCCTCGATGTGTTATTTCAGTTTTAGCTCACCTCAAAGTTTGTTCCACCATCTCTTTTTAACTTAAAAATAACTTGAGATTGTCAATGTGAACTGTTTTAAAAAAAAAAAAGCTGTCACACATTTGCCATAACTTATCTCTGTGAGTCTGGATTTTCTCAATAATATAAATTAAATGAAATTTAGAAATAAACTGGATAAGTGTTACATAAGAATCAGGTTAGTGTTCTCATTGATATAATTAAATGGTTAGAATTTATACTAAAAATGGAGTAAATTAAGCGTAGTCCAATGTCTGTCTCGTAGTAAGTGTTCAGTAACTGTTAGCAGTTCTCCATTGTATGTATTTGGTTTCCTGTAAAATTTTGTTTTTTTAAAAAGTTGTTCTGCAACATTACCTCTGAGAACCCTTCAGACCTGACATTTTATATAAATTACATTTTTACACGTAAAACAAAATATATTTGTGGCCCTCCAAACATAACAGTGTATACTAATGACCATTTATGGTTTTAGTAAAAGGCAGGGGATTAAAATAATTCATTAAAATAAGTAAATGATAACCATTATAAAAGAAGTGTAAGCAGTATCTTAATTAATGAATTTGCTAATTATTTTTCCCACTATTTGTCTGCTGTTGGGTTGTCAGCTGAAACAAATTATTGTATATTTGGGAAATATTGTATATTTACTTGAAGACAGTGAAGGCTAGCCTATGCACCAGAGCTAAGGAATTCCACACCAGAGGATTTTAGGAAATAGATTTTGGGTGATTGCTCAACTGATCATTTTAAATTAAATTACTAAGTGCTGACTCCAAATTTGGGTTAGAAAAACATTGCTGGTATATGCATTTTGCCTTCCTTCCTTTATCTTATTTTATAAAACAACCATCCCACCATATTTAATGAAGAAAAACTCCAAGAAATTGCCTAAACTCAAGTAGTCAGGACTATCAGGAAGATGTTTTCAGGAGCAACTTTGCCCTCAGTGAAGCATTAAGAAGAGGTCCTTTTTAAGGCTGGCGTTCCTGGATGGGGATGCCCCTCATTTGATTACCTTTTTTTTTTTTTCAGGAGTCAAGTGACGCTGGGGTCTGTTACTAACGTGGCATATCTGAACAGAGAACGTTGCAATTGGGTTCAACATACAGTGTTGTTGAAAGCCCAAATGGTCCCTCTGTGATTAGGGGTTGTTGGTAACCAATCAGCCTCAGTCTTGAGTCTTCAAATGAGACTAGAAGGGCTGTAGTGCCATCATCATCTTGATGGCTCCCCCCCCCCCGTTTTTTTAATTATTTTTTTTGTGTGTGAGGAAGATTGGCCCTGAGCTAACATCTGTTGCCAGTCTTCCTCTTTTTGCTTGAGGAAGATGGTCCCTTAGCTAACATCTGTGCCAGTATTCCTCTACTTTGTATATGGGATGCCACCACAGCGTGGCTTGATGAGTGGTACATATGTCCGTGCCCGGGATCCGAACCCGTGAACCCCAGGCCACCGAAGCAGAGCATGGGAACTTAAGCACCAAGCCACCAGGCTGGTCCTTTGATGGCTGCCATTTTGCCTTGGGAATGGGGGTGTCTGCATGCTCTCCTCCAAGTCCCCCTAGATCACTGGTTCTCAAGATCTGGTCTTGGGACCAGTAGCATCAGCATCACCTGGGAACACAGTAGAAATGCAAAATTCTCAAGTCTCACCTCAGACCTCCTGAATCAGACACTCTGGGGGTGGGGCCAGTCATCTGTGTTTGAAAGGGCCCTTCAGGTGATTCTGATGCTCACTCAAGTTTGAGCACCACTACTCTAGGTCATGGCTTACCTGGGCAGGGTGGCCATTCAGGAGCCAGGTCTGGGGACTTCTGTTGATGTCATACCAACTGACCTGTGAGAAAGCTTGGGCTTAGACCTTAACTTCACTTGGTTCTGGTTCTGGACAGTCCTCTTCTTTTTTACGAAATTAGCACACACACACTCACACACACACATCTACCAGGGCACTCGATGATTGTCTACAATAGTGAAAGAATAGTTTGCTCTCGGCTGTGTGCTATTTGGGAGAATAGCTGCTTTACAAGCCAGTCTTCACCTTCTGCTGTGGTCCTCAAACTTGGCTGCACATTGGAATCACTTGGGAATCCTGCCCCCTAGAAATTCTGATTTAATGGTCAGGATGCAGCCTGGGTTTGGGGATTTCTTTTTTCATTACAATTTATTTTTTTTAGAGCAGTGATAGGTTTGCAGCAAAGAATTGAGAATCTAGGAAGAGATTTTTGAGAGGAGGGATCAGAGATTTCCCATATACTCCCTGCCTCCACACATGCATAGTCCCCCACTCTCATTACCAACATCCCCTACCAGAGTGGTACATTTGTTACAATGGATGAACCTACACTGACATGTCATAATCACCCAAAGTCCATGGTTTACATTACCATTCACTCTTGACGTTGTACATTTTATGGGTTTTGACAAATGTATAATGACATGTACCCATCATTATGGTATCATACAGAATATTTTCACTGCCCTAAAAATTCTCTGTGTTTAGCCTATTTATTCTTCTCCCACTCCCCCAACCCCTGGCAACCACTGATCTTTTTACTGTCTGCATAGTTTTGTCTTTTACAGAATGTCGTATAATTGAAATCATACAGTATGTAGCTTTTACAGATTGACTTCTTTCACTTAGTAATACACATTTAAGATTTCTCTACGTCTTTTCATAACTTGATAGCTCATTTCTTTTTAGTGCTGAATAATATTCCATTGGGTGGATGTACTCCAATTTATCCATTCACCTACTGAAGGACATCTTGGTTGCTTCCAAGTTTTGGCAACTATGAATAAGTTGCTATCAACATCCATGTGCAGGTTTTTGTGTAGATATAAGTTTTCAACTCCTTTGGGTACATACCAAGGAGAAGGATTGCTGGATTGTATGGTAAGAATATGTTTAGTTTTGTAAGAAATGGCCAAACTGTTTTCCAAAGTGGCTATACCATTTTGCATTCCCACCAGCAATGAATGAGAGTTCCTGTTGCTCCACATCCTTGTCAGCATTTGGTGCTGTCCGTGTTTCCAATTTTGGCCATTCTAATAGGTGTGTAGTGGTTGTTTTAATTTGCCTTTCAGTGATGACATGTGATGTAGAACATCTTTTCATATGCTTATTTGCCATGTGTATATCTTCTTTGGTGAAGTGTCTGTTAAGATCTTTGGCCCATTATTCAATCGAGTTGTTTTCTTATTGTTGAGCTTTAAGAGTTCTTTGAATATTTTGAATAACAATCCTTTATCAGATATGTCTTTTGCAAATATTTTCATCTGGTCTGTGGCTTATCTTCTCATTCTCTTGATGCATTGGGATTGTAAAAGCTTCCCAAGTGGTTATAGTGTGTCACTGAGTTTGAGAATCAATGAGTTAAAATGCCAAGTGCACCTAATGAAAGTGAGGATGAGGATGGGTTAGGCCATGAGGGAAAAAGCCCAGTCACCAAGAAGAGGCACAGGCTCTCCAAAGCTGGTCCCCAGGTAGCTCTCATAGGGTGCCCTCTCTTCCAACAGCGGGACTTGAACTGGGTCTTTCCCAACATCTTGTCCCAGAGGACAGGGACAGCCTCCCATCTCTGGAGCATCTGTCCCACTTTGCCCTGGTGACCATGAGGTTGACAGTAAGTGGATGATTCCTAGGTCTTTCTAATTTTAATCAATGCAAGTTATGGGTTTTTTTTTTTTTTTTTTTGTCGGGAAGATCAGCCCTGCACTAACATCCATGCTAATCCTCCTCTTTTTTGCTGAGGAAGACCGGCTCTGAGCTAACATCTATTGCCAATCCTCCTCCTTTTTTTTTTTTCCCCCAAAGCCCCAGTAGATAGTTGTATGTCATAGTTGCACATCCTTCTAGTTGCTGTACGTGGGACTCAGCCTCAGCATGGCCGGAGAAGCGGTGCGTCGGTGCGCACCCAGGATCCGAACCCGGGCCACCAGTAGTGGAGCGCGTGCAATTAACTGCTAAGCCACGGGGCCGGCCCCCAAGTTATGGTTTTTAAAAAAGTTCAAAACGGGTTTATAATGAAAAGCTGCCATCCCCTATTCCCTCCCTGACCCCAAACTTTCAAGCATTTCTTTATTTAGTTGTTTTGTGGGTTAGTTTCATATCCTCAAATAAATACTTTACCTGCTTTTTTTGTGTGGTTTTGTTGTTGTTGCTTGCTTTTGTTGTTGTTTAAGGAAACAAGAACAAGAGAGAGAAAGGGGTAATTTAAATAGGGAGATTTAAATTAAATAGGTAATTTAAATTAGCAGACAAATCTGCTTGCCTGCCCACTAAACAATCCGATGTTATGTTGTGTATTTATTTCTTGGTGAACCCTTAAGATCTCCCTCACTAGGAAGTTAACATCATGGTCAACATCTTTATTTGATTTTGATAGTAATTATCACTTTTTAAAGTGCTTATATTTATTATGTTTAAACTTTAAGTGCTTGTGTTCATTGTCTTGAACTTCCTTTCTCTTTCCATCAACTTTCAGCAGTAGCTCTCACCTTATATAATATTATGAGAGTATTATATTTCTTTTCCTTCCCTCTTGCTTCCCTTCTACCTCCCCAATATTCTTTCTACTGAATCTTTTCTTTTACATGTCAAAGTTGATGACATTTACATTTTGTTTGACATTTATTTATGGATTTGAGTCTAAAAGTTGCAAGCATTGCATAATGTAAATAGCATTTACATTATGAATTTGCAAAAATATATATATATTTTCCTCCTCACTAACTCTCATCTCATCCCCTATTCTCCATTGCAACCCTCAACAATGTCCCCTCAGAACTACCACATGGGGTTTAAAGAAGAGGATGGGAAGGGGAGGGAGGCAGGAACTGTCTGCTTTTCTACAGGCAGAAGATAGAGTAGTGGGCAAGTGCATCCTGTGATTTCACATGCAAATCTTCAAGAAATGCCACGGTTTCAGGCCCCTCCCATCTTTTTTGACCTCAACTTTGGGGCCTCTCCAGTTGTCAGTGGAGCTGAAGAGCATCCTCCTCAGCTGCCCCCTGCTCCTCCCCACCCCCCCCACTGCGCCTTCTGGGCTGAGACTTCCACATTCTCAATTTTCAGAACTGTATTGAAATCCCTTGTCTTCCGGTTGTTCCCCTCCTTTTCTCTTCACTGTTATGGGTTTATATTGATTTAAAGACTGCCTTACTATAATTTTACTGCATCTAAGTGGCAGGGGAGATGAATGCCTGCTTGGTCCACACCTTAGTGCAAGCATCTCAGTTGTCTCCCCCTCTCTCTGTAGCTGCCTCCCAGCAGGACTTGAGTGTAAGAAGACTTGAGATTTCTGCACTGGAGAGGAGACCTTGCTTAGCTAACTTTTCATTTAGGTGGGGAATGGGAAGGGGAGAATGGAGTATGATAGTGTAAAATAATGTCCACATTTGGTTGCCTTGGTAACAGCCTCCCTATGTAAATAACACCTGGGAGGTTGAGGGAGAAGAGGAGAGCTGCTGTCAGCTGGTCTGGCAGGGGGATTGATGGGGGTGGAAGGGAATGTAATCACCAGATTGGAACCACTCGGGGGCTAGGATCAGCTAGATGGCTGGGAACAGAGTCATGCCTGTCACTGGTATCTGGAGGGTCCCAAACCTGTTTAGTCATGCAAGTAAAACACTTAGGAGTTGTTTGAGCAGGGAGAACAGACAGCAGTGCTTTTGGGATTGGGACGCTTCTTTAGTTACATTATCCTTTACCCCTCTGCTCAGAGGGGCTCCTTGGCCTTGTCTTCTTCTTTGTCCTGGCAACCCAGGAAATGACCTTCATGGTGTCATTTTTAAGGTGCCAGGAACCATTCGCCTGAAATACCCAAAGTGATGCCTAACTTTTCCTAAGCAGGATACTAGTTTTCAGTCTGTGGTTGAGATAAAGTTAAAAATACAGATTCCCTGGGGGCAGGAACCTGGTATCTTAGTCATGCAGAAGAGATGGCTGGACTCAAATCCTTGTGTAGGAGCCAACGGAGAAGAGTGTGAAGGTTAGGAAAGGAGATGGAGAGGACTCTGCAGAAAAAGACAAGGAACAGAAAGTGACCTTGGAACCATATAGGTAGATGTTTCTTCCCCATTTGCCTACAATTGGCTGTACCCCCATCCTCCTACCCACTGCCACCTCCCGTCCTCTTCTCTAGACTCCCAAGTGGCCTTCTGAGGGGATACTGTTCAGAGTTGCAGTGGAGAAGATGGGATGGATGAGGATTAGCAGGGGAGAACCATCTGGAGAGGGAAGATGGGGGCAGCAAGAGAGAAGGGTACTCACAAAGGCAATGGGGTGGCCAGGAAAGAGAGGGAGAGAGGAACGGTGGAAGGTGGGATATGGCAAAAAGACAAAAAGCCGGAAGGTGAGGGAAGTTTCTGTTGAACATTTAAAGCCATGGGATTAAAGATGAGGGGTGAATGCCAGCATGCCGTCCAAAATGGCCCTAGAATTTGGCAGAGCACCACGAGATTTCAAAGTTGGCAGAGACGATTTTGCTGTGTTGGGGTTGGAGGAGGGATGGGCTTGTGAGAATCTGCACAGGATCTTGCTGCCATGTGGTGATTAAACACTATATATAGCCATCTGATCCTAGCAGCGGGAGCCAGTTACCTTCTCAGGGTTTCCAACAACGAGCTCATTAATCTGATTGCTGTTCCTGCCTCACAAAGGGAAACAGAAGCAGGAAAAAGGCAGTGCCTTGTCAAGGGGCACAAGGCAAGCTAATGGCAATTTAGTGGTGTCACTTGGCTCACCAGCCCCATAGTCTGATTGCCAGGACAGCTCTAAGCAAGTGTCCTGGGGCATTTAATTCACTCAGGCAGCATAGCCCGATGGGATCTGGTGGTAGACTGGTGGAATTTGAAGCTCAGCTGTGCCACCTCCCAGCTGGGTATGCTTGGGCAAATTCCTTCACCAATCTGTGCCTCAGGTTCTCCACTTGTAAGATGGAGGCAATACTACTGATATGTTCCTAGGAATAGCATTGTCAAGTTAGATGAGATAAAGTACATTGTTACCTGTTGTTGTTGTTTAGTGTGGGAAGGCAAATAATGTCTATGTGATTATTGTTTCAGCAGTCTTTGGTATGATATTTTTACTTTTCATATGGCCTTCATGGCTACTGTTTTCAACTCTCACAAGAGCCCAGTGACATAAATATGGAAGGCATTAGTGTTCTGTTAACAGATGAGAAAACTGAGGCTCAAGGTCATGTAATCTGTAAGTGGCAGAGGTCAGACTTGAACCCAGAGTTCTCTTCATAAGCCAGAGGTTCTCCATTCCACTGCACCTCAGAATCGCCTTCTCCCAGAGATCCCATTCCCCAGCCAAAGCCAAAGCAGTCCCTGAAGCCTCCCTCCATGGAAGACTCTTCCTCCTTCCATGAGTTTCCAACAAATTACATGAGGCTCTTCATAAAAAATTAATGGCTGGCTTATGGTAGTTGGGGTGACTTTGTTCTGCTCTGCACCTGAGTCCTCTGCACCTGGGAGCACACCTGAAGCTGGCCAGTCAGAGTGAGGGGTCCCACCTGGAGGATGGAATAGAGCAGAGTGGGCCCCCTCAATAAGCCCTAGCCCAGCCCAGCTCAGACCGCTGGAGCACAGACAAGGTAGAACTGCAGCCTGTGGGTTTGTGCAAGGACCTCAGAGGACCTTCAATGGGCTGCTTCCCCCAGGGCGTCCAGCTCCTTCAGACCAGGCAGCACTTGGGAGAAGGCTACTTGGATCCTCTTCCTCCTCATAGGACAGATGAGGATGACACGTCCTGCTCAAGCTCTCATAGAGGGGAATGAAATAGGTCCTCCCGATCCAGCCTCACCTTCCTCCTTGGCCTCATTTCCCACCACGCCTATGGCCCAGCAGATCCGCCCCACTGATTGTCTCTGTTCCTCCAACATCAGACTTCTCAAGGATCTCTTGTTTCTGACCTGCTGCCCAGAGTGCTCTCCATCTCCCCACTCCACCTCCTGGGTAGCCTCTACTCACTCTTTAAGTCTCAATTTAAATACTACTTCTTCAGGGAATCTGCCATTTTTCCCCAAAGTAATAGTCGCCTCACCACCCCTGCTCATGGCACCCTGTACTTTCCCATCCTACCTTTATCACAATTATAATCATACGCACGTGCTATCTGTGCCATTACTTGCGTCACACCTGCCCCTCCATCCCCAGACTGTAAGTTCCTTGGGGCCAGGGACCCTGTCTGCTTTATTTGCCCCTGGGTCCCCACTGCCTGGTACATAGCGATGCTCAATAAATATTACATGAAAGTATTAAATATTAAATAATACCACAAGCAAGTGCTTTGGATAGTGGAAAGTTGCTCTGCAAATGTGTTTTCATCTTAATTTTATTGGTATCCATGGAGTTACCAAACAATAAAAGAGCTATCTACAGGCAGCTGAGGCTTCCAGAGGAATCAGTTTCATAAGGAGATGTCTCAGCCTTGCAATTTGCGGTATGGCTATTGATGAAGGAGGGAAGTAGACACGTGAGCCCGAGGAGGTAGCTTGTACTCAGTCTTGGTAAACAACCTGAATTTAGCAGCCTGAGTTTGTCAGTCTGATGATCTAAAAGCTGAGAGAAGAATAAAAAGGAATGAACACCGAGGGAATGGCATGCAGTCACTCTCTAGGTTTATTTTTGCTTAAACTAGTCTGTTCCTTCGGTGTTGATGACGCCCTGCCTTCAGTGTGATGTCCAAAAGAGCGTGCCCTCACCAGGATTCTTCCAGCAAAATTCCTTCTCTGATCCCGGTTTCTTTCAGTTCTGCCAGACTTTCTGCAACACTCCTACTAAATCTACCAGGTGTTTCCACAGCTCCGCTCAGCTCCCACCTGACTTCACCATCATCTGCACCTTTGCCACAATTCCTGTCCCATTGCAGTCTGTAAGTCCAGCCTGGTCTTCAGTACTCACCCATTCGACTGCACCCTAGTGTCATTCATTCCACCTAAACATCCTGCTCTTGTCCTAGAGAGCTGACCCCCTCCGGGGGAATGCCCCTTTATGAATCCCTTCCCCCAAGCACCTCTTTCAAACATTTTCCACTCTCAAGTCCCTAGCCCCATTCCCACCCTTGTCTCTTCATTTGTTCATCATGTTTTTGTTGAACGTCTACCATATGCCAGGAACTGTACAAAGATGAACCAGCTGCTGTGCTTTCGCTCTCAGGATTCCCAGTTGACTGGGAAGAAAGACCCACAGAGAGGTATGATTCCGTGAGATCACTGCTGTAGGGGTCTGCATTGTTCTCCCCGAGCTCGGAGAAGGCAGAGTTGACTCTGAAGATGGCAGGGTGACGTTTAGGCACAGCGTGGGTAGAGTTGCTCCAGGAACACAAAGAGGACGGCATCACCAGCAGATGAGCTGCGTGTGCTGGGAATGTGGTGAATCAGGGATGATCACCCCAATCTGCGTGGCTGCAGTGTGGGGTGCAGTTTATGGGAGTGGTTGGACACGAGGTGGGAAGACAGATGCAGGTCTGATGTGGGGGCTGTGTGAGGAGCCTGGGCTTAATCTCTGGGCAGTGGAGAGCTATTAAAATTTTTTTTTGAATAGAAGAATGAAATGATCAGATGTATTTTAGGAATAATTGGAAGCAGATAGGAGGATGGATTGGAAGGAATGCAGGAAGCTGGCAAAGAGAGCATTTAGAGGCTGTTGGGACTTCATTCATTCCTTCATTCATTCTAAACATGTTCACTGAGGGACGCCACAGATGCTACAGTGCTCTCAGCTGCAGGGAAGCAAAAGTGAATGGTTCTCGTGCCCTGCTGCGGTAATGGGGGCAAAAGCTAGAGGTGGCAGGATGCAGAATCTGGACATGGAGGGATATCCAGGACCTAAGCTAAGGCAGTATGGGTGAAGAAAAGGGGACAGATTGCAATATTTCTAAGACAGGGTCTTGCCTTCCTCTCGTATCACTGCCTTAACCCCATTTACTCTGGTCACAGCCCTCACCACACTTCCCCTAGGAAGTGATCTCATAGCGAGGTCTTGGAAGGGTGTGGAAAGAGAAAGAACAAGTCCAGGCTGAGAGAACATCCTGAGCATAGGCACAGGGGTGAAGGGTCAACAGGATTTTTCAGGCTTTAGTCCCAATTGCCTTTTCTGACAATTCACAAGAGGTCAGAGCAGATCTTTGATCTTTGGATCCTGGGGGAGCGAAGCGTTAAAGCTGTCACTCCACCCCTTTCTGCAGTTGTGTCAAAGACAGACAGAACAAATTGATCCACAGGGTCAAAGATATCACCTTCAAAGTCAGTGTTTTGTTTTGCTTTTTGCTTTATTTCAAAGAAATATTTGCCACCAAGGGATGGGAGTTAGGCCTTGGGTCCCAGACTCTCCACTTCAGTTCCGATTGATCAGAACTCTTGACTCAGTCCTGATGAGACCCACATTGTGTTTCAGGCTTTCTGAGACCGGGCCTCTTGAGTTGTCCCAAGATTCTATGTCTGCCCACACTTGGGATCCTAATTTGCAATTTAGGCAGTTAAAACATTCAGAACTAAAAACAATTCACATTGCTACTTGAAAAAAGAAAACAATTTTGTCATTGATAATATAAAGCCTTACTCTGAAAGCAACCTTCTTCCCACCCAGAAGGTTCTCACTGGAAGGGTAGGCATTCTGTCCCCTCCCACTGTGCTTGGTGAGCAGTAATCTCTCTGAGCATCCACTGAGTGAGAGGTGACCAGTGCTGGAGGAGGCAGCTCCTTCCAGCCACCCCTTCTCACTATCCAGCCTTTATCTCTTCCCTCATGTTCTAGAGGGCAGCTCTGTCTGTGATGCACATCCAGTCAACCGCCTTACCCACTCCTTAGAGCCTCAATTTGCCCTGGCCCCCTGGCACTGATAGATATTGAGGGCAATATCTATCAAGCAGCCTTCCTCCCAAAGGGTGGATCTACATATAAGCCTGGGGGTGGCTGAGACCTTCCCCAGGCAGCCCCCTGCCCAGACACGTTGACTTCCCTCTTGTTCCTGGCACTTGGGAACTCCAGGTCATAACAAGGAGACAGAGCCCAGTTTGTGCTGGTTTTTCAGGACTCATTAAACCCCAAGGTTCATTTATCTGGAGTGCGTGGAGAAAGGGGGAGGCGAAGGAATGCTTCACTGCGTTGCTGTCCAGCCCAGGCACTCACACTGCATCGGCTGGGGTGCCAGCTCTGCCCTGGGTTTCCAGCAAACTATCCTGTGCAGGTAAAATCCAGTTCCTACCCCAAGACTCCTTGTACCTGGGGGAACTGTGGAATTCTTGGCTGCCGGCACAATTACATTTGTCAAGCAAGTGTGCTGTATTGTGTTGGTCATGCTGCTGCTGTTGTCAAGGTTCCAGCATTTTCTGCAAGGAGGACTTTATTGATGTGTGTGTCTGAGGCTCCCAGGCAGTGAGGATGGTCTGTGTGTGCCAAGTGCTAACAACAGCTGAGCAACTCAGAAAGACAGCAGGCAGTCGTCTCTGGGAATGGAGGTAGGGTCCCTCTTTCTTCCCATTAGTCTCCCTTTCTCTCTCCTCATTCCTCCTCTCAGAGCTCCTCTCTCTCTCTCCCTCTTTCCTCCTCTTCAACCCTGCCCTCCCAGCTTGGGCCCCACATTGCCTTGTATCTTCAACCTGAGTGCTCAGTTTCTCCCGGATGCCTATATGCTGCATAAAAGACTGTCTACATCCCTGTGACTCATTCACTGTCTTGGTTACACCTGAACAGACAGAGGAGTCTCTTGCTCCTGGCCTTCTGGGGGCCCAGCTCTCCTCAGACTAAAGTGGAGCTGGAGATTTCCTCACTCAGCAAATACAGGCTCAGCCCCTACAGAGACGGGGCGCTGTGCTAGGCACCAGCCCCACACGTCCTCAGTGGGGACAGGGACCAATTCACAGTCCCCTCCTTCCTCCACCCCCCTGGCTCTCAGCTCTGCTCTTAGTGAAGGGAGAGGATTCCAATTTGGAAGGCTGACAGCTGCTGCCACATGGTCCATATGTGACTTTTTTTTTCCTGATACAGAATAATTACTTAATTATTTGAGGAGGAGGAACTGCTCCTTCACAGCTAGCCAGTCTTTGCCATGCGTAGCTCTTTGCCAGCTGAGTAAGAAGCCCCTTGCTCATCTGATGGAGGGAGGCTTGGAAATGCACAAGGTCATCCTGAGGCCCGAGAAACACCTGGCGGGGCCTGCTCCAAAAAATGTCAGCCTGGGCACTCTACCAAGCCTGGTGTTTGAGTGACCTGGGCAGAGTCATTTCTCTTCTCTGGGCCTCAGTTTCCTCATCTGGCAGTGGAGGGAGCATCGGTTCCTACTGCAATTAGTATGAACTGACCTGGCACTGATCTGACACCCAAAGGCCAGGATGGTTACCTTTCACCAAATGAACTCAAACCCAGCTAGGAATGCACATGCCAGCTGGCGGGAAACCCAGTGTCACGGTCTGGCTCCTGTTTCTTGCCTCATTTATCTAAGAACCCCGGGTGGAGGAGGGGCGGGTTCATTGGTCCCCTGCCCACCTCCCTGGTTCCTCTTCCTCTATTGCTTCTATTGCTTTCTTTTGCAACCTTCCTGCACTCCCCTCCCAGGCAGTGGAGCATCTGTATTCTTCTCCAAGGAACTCATCATCTGAAGGCTGATCACTTCCTTCCTCCCCCTTCCATGTCCAATGGGATTTGATGGCCTCCCATGGGGCCCTGACCATCAAGACATAAAAGGCTTATTTGTGCGTGGAATCCCTCACAGGCTTGCAGGGGATTCATGGTTCCTAAGAGACCCATGACACTCCCTGGTATCTCTCCTGCTGCAGCAAGGAGGAAAATGAAGGAGCAAGCACCCAACGGCACACGTTTCCTCTCCGGTGGGTCGTGTTCTTACGATGTGATCTCTGTGGCACGTGGTTCTGACTCCCGGGGTCTAATAACCTTTCAGTGAAGGAGGCGCTCACGAGGAGAGCAGAAGAGAGGGTGTTGGCCACATGGTGGCAGAGTTCATTAAGTTAAAACAGAGCACGTGGCATCACCATAATGGACTTGGTTAGCCCCTTGGTGAGTATCTTAGTCAGTTTGGGCTGCTATAAAAAAGTACCGTAGACTGGGTGGCTTATAAATAACAGAAATTCATTTCTTATGGTTCTGGAGGCTGGGAAGTCCAAGATCAGGATGTCAGCACGGTTGGGTTCTGATGAGGGCTCTCTTCTGTGTTGCAGACTGCCAACTTCTTGTTATATCCTCACATGGCAGAAAGAGGGCAAGAGAGCTCTCTGGGGTCCATTTTATTGGGGCACTAATCCATTCATGAGGGCTCCATCCTTATGACCTAATGACCTCCCAAATATCCCCCTGCTTCCTAATACCATCACATTGGGGGTTAGGATTTCAACATATGAATTGTGGAGGGACACAAACATTCAATCCATTGCAGTGATTCATTGTAGATTCATTCCTTGACACTCCATTCCAGGATGGATGTCTCAGTGTGTGCTGATAATTTAACCTAAAGTTCTCCCTACCTGCCTTCCACCTAAAAAATTACTCAAAATACACACGTAATGGCTAGTGGGCCAATACTCACCTTCTCCCATGTGGAGTCCACTCAGTGTTGGAGGAATGTGAAGGAACCAGCCCAAGGGATGAGAAAGGGTAACTTTTCCAACCCCCTGGAGCCCTGTTAACATCACTATGGAAGTTGTTAATTTTAGCATAATTGGATTGTGGTCATGACTTACCCCCAATTTGTGCTTTATACTTTTGAAGGTATATTCATATCACTGGCCTCTGTTTGTTCTTACCCCCATGAGTAAGTAGGGCAGTTTCACAGATTTGAAACTCCTTGCCGGAGAGCTTACAGGCAGCAGCAGGACTGGAACTCAGGCCTCCTGGCTCCCAGCTCGTGACTTTCCTCCTCAGCTGTGACAGCCCCGTGTGGCCCAGGGATTGTTGCTGTCACCAGTGCTGTTGAAATACCACTTCTATCATTTGTGAACAGGGAGATGCAATCGCCAGGAGAGGGGACACTTTTTTCTGCTCTGCGAATGATTTCTTTGTACCTCTGAGCACAACTCCTGTAAATGATTAGCCTCCGTGGAAACAGTAGGAGGTACTATGTGCATACATTCGCTGGGTAATGGGCCAGGTGACTGGGTGAGAAGCAGGGCTGGCGAAAGGAAGTCAAGAACTCTATGAAATTTAAAGAGACTGAGCACGGGATTGGAATCAGGCAAGAGCATGGGACTTCTCAGAATGCATTTGTTCCACCCAAATATGATTATTTGTTATTGAGTAGGTTAGGAATTAGGCACTGGGGTTATAGTGATGCACGTGATGAAGGAGTCCCTGCCCTCGCCGAGCTTCGGGTCAAACTCTGAAGACAAGCAATTAAAGCTGGAATAAAAAGGGAGAAAAGTGACATGAGAGGGAAGGACAGGGAGACACAGCTTGACAGATAAGCTAGTCTGAGGAAGGAAAGGAGCATCAGGGAAAGCTTCCTGGATGAAGGGGCATTTATACTTAGACCTAAAGGATGAGTAAGAATTAGCCAGGGAAAGAGGAGAGGGAACAGCACATGTGGAGGCCCAGAGACTATGGAGAATATGACATTTTCAATAGACTGAAAGAGGTTTTGTGTGGCTGGTAAGTAGAGTCAAGGAAACCATGAGATCAGAGGCTGGAGATGTTTAGAAAGGATATCAGTTCCCAAGATGACTTAAGGGAGCAAGGTAAGTCCTTCTTCTCCAAGGAACTGGGAAAACTTGAAAAATAAAAGCAAGCACTCAAGTGTGACAGGGATGGGGGGAACCTCCATAACAGGAAGCCCCCGTGGGAGGTGACAGAGAGTACACTGGTGTGGGGGTGAAGCCTGGATTAGGACCCAGGCTCTACCTCTTTCTAGTGTGTGATCTTGAAGGAGTCCCTTCAACTCTGCAAAATGGAAGGAAGAGGAGGAAACAGGCTCCCACTGTGAACAAGACACCGTGCTATGTTTATTCATTTTGGGGAATAGTTACACCTACCACTGGTATATTGTGCAACTTAAGTCAGACATTGTTGAACATGTGCGACTGTGCCCAGGACACAGTAGGTCTTCAATAAATGCTGGCTGAGTTGGACTTTGTGCCTGGGGAACAAGGCAAGAGCCCGGTTATAGCGATGGCAGCATAAGGTCAGAGAGATCATGCCTTGGATGCAAATAGGCTCTTTCCTGAGAGCCAGCTCCAGGCGATTGACAGAGGCTCGTGGGGATGCTGTTTGAGAAAGGTTCTGGTTTTCCTGGCTCATCAGGAAAGAGAGGATGATCATTGATTATCAATGTCCGCCTGGGGTTGTACCGTGGGTTGTCAAAATGGGTTGATAGTAGTACTTATGACACATACTTGCCATTTCTGGTGTAAAAGCAAGAAAACGTAACCCTGTATCCTTTAGCTATGAACCAGGAATCTTTTAGCGTCCCTTCCATGGGCTGACCCTGCAGGTAGGAAGTAAGTGGTCCCATGTGTGGGCCCCAAAGTTTGGCAGAAAGGTCAGGTCTGAACGCTGAACTCCTCAAAGGAACATGATGGCTTATTAAATCTGGGCTTACAGAGGGTTATCTCCAAATTCAGGGAAGGCACAGGGCACCGTTCAGTGGGTGCTAGAGCAAGTGCGGGAGAAATTAAAGATGCAGGCTCTGCTTTTGAGAAGCTTAGCCCCTGGCTGGGATGTCTGCCCTTTAGAACACAGTCCAAACAAAGCAAGCCCAAATGGGGCCTCACCTTATTTAGCCACAGAAGTCATAACTGTCCCGATTTAGATTTTGAAAGAGGCAAACATCTTCTGCGATCCCAGGTTTCCTTCCTTATAAAAGAGCAAATGAGAAGTTTCCCCCTGAATGTACAAAAGTCAAATGTAGGAGTTGTCTAAAATCTGAAGGATTTAAATGCTGGCACACACACACATGCCTTCACACATTTGTGATCCGGAAGTCGGTCTCTCAGCCTCGAGCCTGGGCAGGTGCAGCCTCTGCAGCCCGTGCGTTCCCATGGCAACCAGCACCCACACTTCACACGCAGGGACCCAGACTGCCCTGTCTCCCCAGCTTTGTGCCAATGTGGGCATGGAGCTCCAATGAGTTCACCGGAATTTTTCTCTGTGCTATTTCAGTATTGTTGAGAGGCCTGGGAAATCTTCGTTCTCTCTGGCTGGTTATGTAATTTTCAAGAGAAAAGGCAGAGTTCCCAGAATTTGCTTTTGGGGGAGGAGGTAACCCCTCTGGGGTCTGATGTTCCCTCTGGTAACTTTTTTCTTCGAGCCCTCAGTAGCTCTCCTCTTACCCCCTCTCAGGGAGATGAAGACAAAACAGGTTCCCCTCCTGTTTCTTACTAAGTAGCATCCCCACCAGCATGTTCTCGAGGAAACCGTATAAGGGAAACAAGCCAGGGTGCGTGGCATCACTGCCTCTCAGGGACATCAGATGTTTGCACATCCCACGGGAGGATGCTCACTGGCGCCTGGCCTGGGGATCAGTGCCTGTCAGTGACTCCCCTGCTTGAGACATAGCTATATTACGCTTTTGGCTTGGGTGGGTTGCTGTCCTACCGGCTGGTATGTGAAGGGTTACCCCAGGACCTCGGCTGGGAGTGGTACTGGGCATGAGAGAGGCAGGAGGCACAGGAAATGCAGCCTGAGTCGGCATCACGGGGGACAACATTAGGAGCTGCCATCGGCCTTTGCACCTGGGTTTCCATGAAGAGAAAGGGATTCCCGGGCACAGGCAGGTATTCTCCAGTCTGCTTACCTCCTGGGTGGAGGCAGGCGCACTTCACTGCAAAAGCTGGAAGACCAGGAAGAGTTGTTTCTCCTAATCCCTGGGAGCCCTACTTCTGCCACCCGGGGGTAAGACCCAACTGAGTCTCAATGCTAAAAATCAGAGCTAACACAGTGGGACCTTGGGGCCAGCAGTTGCTTCGCAGCAGAGGAAACGACTTACAGTCACTGTGCTCTTTTGGGGCCTGTGTGGCATCCTCGCTTGAACCCCCACCTTCACCCCCACTCACCCTAGAGGGATTCAAAAAGCTTTCTGATCTGGGCCTCAGGGACACAATTTTAATTTGTCTTTCCATTATATTTTAGTTATATTTTATATTAACCAAAATCTTACTGCAAACATGGAGCCATTCCTGTGTCAACTGGTATTTATTTATTGAATCCTTTCTGTATGCCGGACACAGGACTAGACCCTGGGGTGACATCAGTGAAACAAGAGAGATAAGTTTCCTCCCCTCCCCAAGGTTCTTTCTGGCTCTGGAATCTGATGAGATCCAAGCCAGGTAAGACCAAAGATCCCCGGCCCGAGGACTTCTCAAGGTCTCAGGCCAAGGTTGCCTCTTCTCCATCTCGGAAATGTGAGGAACTGCAGGTCTCCAAGTCCCTCCTCTCCAACAGTTATCTATTGCTGTGTAACAAACGCCCCCAAATTTAGCTACAGTTTCTGTGGGTCGGGAATCTGGGCACAGCTTAGCCAGGTGTCTGTGAAGGAAGGTCTTTCAAGAGACTTCACTCGGGCTGTGGCCAGGGCTGCCGTCCTCTCAAGGCTCACCTCGGGGAAGATCTGCTTCCAGACTCACTCACGGGATGGCCGGCGGGCTTCAGGAGATCTGCTTCCAAGAACTCATGTGCGTCTCCCAACAGGGCAGGCTCATGACATGGCCACTGGCTTCCCTGAAAGTGATCATCCAAGAGGGAAGCCACAGTCTTTTTATAATACCATCTCAGAAGTGGCATCCCATTACTGCTGCCATGTTCTGTTCCTTAGAAGTGAGTCAATAAGTCCAGCACACTTTTAAGGGGAGGGGATTACACAAGGCCTGAAGCCAGGAGGCAGGGATCATTGGTGGCCATCTTAGAAGCTGCCTTCTTCATCCGCCAACAGCCTTCTCTGACTGATCTGACTAGTCCTAACTCCTACACACTTGCAATGGGAATCATGAAGTTAGCCTCTGAATATTCTTGCATTGTTTCTGTAATTATTTTGATTGTGGTTCCTCTTTCCTAATAGAAATATAAGCTCCTTGAGATCAGGAGCCATGTGTTCTACATCTCTTGATCTCCCACTTCGACAAACCATGTACCTAGCAGGTCACTATCAGTTAGATAATTACAGCTTCAGGTAAAAAAAAAAAAAAAAAAGACAGTAAAAATGTCTTGAACAATAATAGGGCTTGACAATCTCACTTGGCAAGAAATCTGGAGGTAGACGTTTCCAGGCTTGGCTCAGCTACTCAGCAACGTCAACAAGACCCCACACTCACCTGCCAGCCTCAACATGCTGGCTTTCTCCACAAGCTTGTCGCCACGTGGTCTCAAGATGGCTGCTGCAGCACCAACACCGCTTCCTCCCACAACTGCATCCAAAGACAGGGAGTAGAAGAAGAAAACTTTTTCCCCGAAGCTCCCCCCAGCAGACTTTCCTTAAGGTTGATTGTCCAGAACTGGATCATATGACCACCCCAAACCAACCACTGCCAAAGGGGAATTGGATTACTGCGATTGACTTAGACTCATGGCCCTCAACAGGGATGGGTGTGGGAGATGCCACTGCCCTCTAGGATTTTGGAAATGTGTGAGGCTGTCACAGCAATCAGGAAGGGCTATTGGCATTTAGTGGGTCTGGACCAAGGTTGCTAAACTTTTGACAATAGTGCACCATACAGCTCCACACAACAAATGACTCTTCTGCACAAATGCCAATACTGTCCCTGCTGGAGACTGCTGCTAGACCAGTGGTTCTCAGCCAGGGGTGATTTTGTGCCTCCTCCCCTGGTGATAGTTGTCAATGTTTAGAGACATTTTGGTTGTCACAACTGAGGGATGCTACTGGCATCTAGTGGGTAGAGGCCAGGGATGCTGC
Source organism: Ceratotherium simum simum (assembly GCF_057802395.1). NCBI lineage: Eukaryota > Metazoa > Chordata > Mammalia > Perissodactyla > Rhinocerotidae > Ceratotherium > Ceratotherium simum. The sequence goes on from NC_141913.1 coordinate 39,485,926, forward strand.
TAAACATCCCACAGTGCACAGGACAGGCCCACAGCTAAGAATGATGTGGTTCAAAATGTCAATCATGCTGAGGTTAGGAAACCCTGGTTTAGACCAATCATGAGTCATCCCTGAGTTGGGCTCAGCTGCTAGATATCTGACCCACACCTGATTTCTGTTCATTTGGAGGAAATGGGAATGGTTCCCGGGTATGTGGCCAGTGTCAGCTACAGGGCCTCTGCGAGTCAGCCAGCTGGGTGAATGTGCAGCTCAGTTCACGTCTGGGATGGCCAGTACCTGCAGCCACGGGCTCTGGCTTTTCCAAGGTTTACAGTTAGAGAAGAGGGCAAGAACTGGTAGGAAGGCAGGATTATGGTTGCTTAAACTGGTTTTTTGTTTTTCTCAACTCCTAATCTCATTTCAATGTCCTATTTCTCAGTTTCTCTTTCCATAAAGTGGGCTTACGAACTATGGCCTCCACACTAGGGCTGAACCCAGGCTGAAAGGGTGGCTGACTCTTGCTTTAATTTGAGAAGTACCACAAGGTGTGCCTACCCCAAATTGTCCTTCACTAGCTAGGCCTGGGAGTCACACTGGGCCTCGATGGTTCTTGGTAAGAATCACTCACTTGGGCTTGGAGCCAGGTACCTGAGGGTTACTATAAATATTGATAAGATTACCTTTCGACTTGTTCCCAGCACATACATAGATGAAAAGAAGTTAATCTTCTCAATTTGCTGTTTTCTTGTTTAACCTGAGGGGTTACTCAATGGTCACAAGAATTTATGAGCTTGTTGTACAGAAGAAAAAGAATGCCTTCAAGGAAGTTACAATACCAGATAACCAGCCCCCAGCTGCCATTGAAGTCTAGAAGTGAGATTGCCCAAGGGCTTATCTGGAGTGAAAGAAACGTGGATTACCCCTTTGTTTCTCCAAAACTACTCCTGCCAAGCCCCTTAGCTCTATAAAACCCCCTGCTTTCTTCTCTTGTTAAGGTGGATCTGAGAGAACCTATCCTCCCACCTTCTCATTTTGGCCAATTCGAATAAACTTTTCTCCATCTCCAAGTACCAAGTCTCAGTGATTGGCTTACTGTGCATCCGGACACATGAATTTGAGATTAAGAGGTTTGGTATCAGGCTCAGATAATATGTTACAGAGACAAGAGGTGTGGGCTTTGGAGTCAGACAGATCCGAGTTTACATCCAGATTCATCCCCTGGTAGTCTTGTGACTTTGGACTGGCACCTCACTGTGGGTGCTTCACAGGAGAATGACATCAACTTCACAGGGTGGTTGTGAGACCCAACTGAAATAATCAGGCTACCCTTGGCCCACGGTGAACCCTCAATAAGTGTAGTGACCCCATCTACATCATGTCATCTATGCCATCTCTCCAGAAAGCCTCTGTTAAAACCCAAGTGGGGTTTAGGAGTGAGGCACATCAACAACATTATAGAATTGCAGAACTAGAAGGTAGCTTGTGGAAAACAGAGATCAGGGCCCTGAGAGCATGAAACCTACAGATGAACTTAACTAAGCCTGGGGCGGGGTCCCAAATCCAGGGTACCTCTCTGGAAGGGCAGACCTGGGAAAGTGCCACCATGAAGGGCAACAGGAGGACTGAGTCCAGGATGGAGGAGACGGTGCAAGAAGAGCTGGAAAGGGACCTGGGTTACAATACACTTCAGTGCCTCCTCAGGAACATGCTAGAGGATGTTTCTACACAATCCAGAGCAGGCATCAGCAAACTATAGCCCCTAGGCCAAATCTAGCCCCCTACATATTTTTTTCAATACAGTTTTATTGAAATGAAGCCATGCTAATTCATTTAGGTATTGTCTGTGGCTACTTTTGGGCTACAAAGGCAAGGTTGAGTAGTTGTGTTGAGTAGTTGCAGCAGAGACTGTCCGTCTTGTAAAACCCATGATATTTATTCTCTGGCCCTTCATAGAAAAAGTTTGCCAATCCTTGATCTAGAGGACTTCATTCACGTAAACTATAGTGATTAGGATCATGAAACTTAGAGTCAGACAGACCTGACTGTGATGTAAATGGTGCCACCCAGAACTGTGCAGTGCACAGCCTGTTCGACTGTAAATATCAGCCCCACCTAAGAAAGATTTCTTACAAGTTTTTGGATGCTCAGGAGAGGGAAGAAAGCAGCGTCTGTGAAATGTCAGCACCTCGCTGGGGGCCATATTTCCTGCTGAAAGTCAACAGCATGAGGTTTGGGTGGATCTGAGCAGGCAGTGGAGGTGAGTCTAAATTTAGACTTTCCAAAGCCGCTTTGTAAACCAGAGCCCCAGGAATCCCAGAAAGGGACAGTTGGCGCACACCATCTTGCTTCTGGTTTGCCTCCACATGTTAAAAGGCTGGATGTGTGGGAGGATAATTAACTGAACTCAAATAAGATATTGCTGGAGAGTCAGTGAGAAGTCAGTGGAGAGGTGAAGCTCCATTGTTAGGAGTCCTGGGGGTGGATATTTCTACTCCTGTCTTTTATTACGACAATCACCATGAAACCGTGAGAGCCTGGGCTGCCCTGGTAAGAGTTACATGTGTTTTCTTTGGGTATCATTTGAGCACAGCTAGACCAATGAACTTGCCTTCTCTCAAGGTGAATGCCAGCTCCCTGGTTTGAAATCACTCCTGTGATTCAGAGTAGGTTCGAATGGAGAAGGATTGCACTTTGCCCTGAGAAGCTGCATCACACCAACCACTGCTTTACTCACTCCTCTGCCCAGGCAGGCACATCAGGTGTTGGGTCTGCCCCTCTCCAGGGCTGATGGGCTCACACCCATGCAGGAAATGAACCACTCACCAGAGACTTCGTAGATAATAGGTGTTTCATAAACAGTCCAACTGTCGCGAAAGGCAAAGCGTTTACGGTAGAAATTATAGAAAGAAACTTAGAAAATGAGGAGGTTTGAGAAGAGATGAATAACAGTACACTCATGTGGGAACAGAGAAATGGTCAGATGAGGGCCTACTGGTTAGTGTTGAAATTCTAAGAAAGGCAGCATCTAAGCAGAAGATGTTTCTAAGAGGGTTGAAGTTCAGAGCTATTGGTTTGTCTGAGTGGTTGGGGCTTGTGGTGGGAAGAGCCCTGTTGAACAAGTTGCATTAGAGCAGTAAGATGGGGTGGGGGGAGGCTGACCATCTAGGAAATGTGGGCATCCAATTTTGTAGACATAACAAATGTTCCTTAGGTACTTCCAATCCACAGTTATTTTCTAAGCACTACTTTGTGCCCTGGACTTGAGAAGCTTAAAGTCTAGTTGGGAGGTGGACATGTATAAAAAGTTAAATAACAGCCAGATTAGTATATGGTAAATGTCAAACACAGTAAACATGAACACCAGAGTTTAGAAAAGGGAGAAATGTCGCTGAGACTAGGATGGGTGCTTTAGAGAGGAAGTGAGACTTCATCTGAATTCTGGATGATGGGCAGGATTTCAGCAAGTAGAGAGGAAGCAGGAGAATGTTTCAGGAACTGGGAAGATTCAAGCAAAGAAGCAAGGCAGGAATTGAAAGAGTATATTTAGAGGCCCGTGAGGAAGGTTGTTGGCTGGAATCGAGCCTTCCCAAGGTGACATAGTACCTGCCCACTGAAGCTGACAGCACATTGGGAAGACCACTGAGACACACACACACACACACACACACACACACACACACACACACACACACACACACACACACAAGGGAGACAGTCCCTCCTCCACATGAGAGGAAAAGGAAAGCGTTTTAAAGATAAATAAAGCACCTCTTAATTATTCACAGATTATCTGCATTGCAGCTGATCTCAAACAAATCCTGCTTTCAGCTTACTGGTGATGTCATCTGCTCCCTGCTTAGGTGCTCATTCCTGTCTCGGTTTGCAAGCCAGTGGGAGCTGGAAAGGGAAGAAGGCTTAAGCGTCCCTCTTCATAAATCCCCTGTTTGCTATGCCCTTGGGAACAAGACCAGGCTTATGAGAGAAAGTGAAAGAAGCTCCAGTTTAGTTTCCCTTACCTGATGTGGGTGGCAGGAGTCAGAAGAGGGATGGAATGGGGTACTGGGGGGCTCTTTTGTTCCCTGAGTTAGGTATCCAGGTGGACTTCACTAGCACAGGCCATAGACTATGGCTCAGTGGGTGGTCCCAGCACTGTCTCCAACTGGCTAGGCATCCTCAAACAGAGTGAAGGGTATTCATTTATCTATTCATCAAACATTTATTCACACTGTCTATGCTGGAAGCACTGAGCTGGTGCTCTCTGAGCCTCACTGCCCTCATCTGCAAAATGAGGACTTAGACTAGAATCATTGTCTGTCAGTGGAAGTGCCGTTGGTGTTTGGGGATGGGTGTCAATTATTCACTGATGGGGATGCTCAGCAGGATGGTTAGCAACTCTCGCCCTGCCCATTAAAGTCCAGTAGTGACTCATCAAATGAGCCAAGGAGGGCAGGACCATTCCCAGTTAAGGACCACTGGACTTGTTTGCTACAGTTGCTTCCCAATCTGAAATTCTGTAAGTCTATGATTATTTTGCTGCTGGGCCCAATAAAAACATGCAAAGTAGAAATGCTAAAGATCTGATGAAACCCCAGAATAGTAGGTACATCTTATTTAAGTGTAAGGGAATTTTTAACAATGGCAACAACGAGTAATATCTGTTGAACAATTACTATGTTCCAGACGCTTGGAAAATTTCTCTCATTAGAAGTCTTTAGGGGGGATCTGATTATTTACTACTATTTTAGATCATCTGTGTTATTTAATTTGCCCCCTTAATTTCAGAGCATTGAGTTGACTGTTATTTTGCATCATTTATCATTTACAGTGTTGTGCAGAGTTCAGACATGAAAGTATCCCTACAAAGGGCCCTATAGTATAATGCGAATTAAGAAGCAGCCCCAGCTAGATTCATTTCTTTGTGCCAGATACAGTGTTTATTCTGTGTATGTCAATGAACTTAATAAACTTATAAAACCTGCCACTCCCTTAGAAGCTATGATATTGCCTTTACTTGGGAGGTTGGAATTTCTATTGCTAGTTTTGCAGTCCCCACCCGCCCCCCCCGCCCACACTTAGGTCCTGTGCCTGTAATTTGAGGCAGCAGCCACCAGGGGGCAGTTGGGCTTGGCTTTGAGCCATTGCTTTGAAGAGCTGGGTCCCCATCATCAAAAAAGAATATAGTTCACCATGCCAGGGCTGGCGTCATGCTAAGAAGTCTGTGCCTTGGTTTGCTGGCAGAGAGTTGCTTTTTTAGGGTGGCAATATAATTTCCTTGTAATTTGTTATGTGTGCTTATGCCACCTACGTGGAAAGCAAGAGATACAAATGTAATTAAATCTCAGTGCATGGCAAATTCTCTCTTAAAATATTCAAAGATATTTGCAAAAGAAGGAAGAAAAGGGGTCTAAGTGGAAAAACAAGATTACTGAACCTTTATTTTCTGTCTGCAACTAGTTACTTTTTTCTCTCACATTTCTCAGCTAGGGGTGACGTGTGTTTGAAGAGCATAATGTATGAATTTTGCAAAGGTCAGAGCTGATCATTCCCACCCACAATTTGTGCGTGTTAACCTTCGGGGATCAGGCATTTACATAAAAGGCACACCATTTGATGGTCTTATCAAATCAGTTTGATAAGACCTCTCTTTTCCAGGGGAGCGCTGCACACAGCAGGAGGGGTGGCTGGGCAGTGCAAAGCCTGGAATCCCCTGAGCAAGCAGTGTTTCAGCTGGCTGGACAGATCAAATAACACTTGGGCTGGTTAACAAAAGACGCACAAGTGGAAAGGTGTTGGAAGCTGGAGTGTGGAAATTTACCCAACGTTATTTCTTTGACAGGGAAGGAGACTTGGTCTGAAAGATGCAGCCTTCCTGCACCCTCACCGAGTCCAGCAGAACACAGTCTCATTCAAGGTGGCGTGGATGAGGGAGTGACAGAGGATGCTGCCCCCATCTGAAGACTCCGGAGGATCCTGGCCTGGCAGCTGAGCTCCCCGCGGCTATGGGACATCAGGTGTCACTTGGTGTAGAGCTCATGAAAGGTGCTTGAGTTTCTCCAGCTTTCTTTACCAGTGCTCAGCAGACTGGTTTGGGTCTCAGAATCTAAGATGAACTGGTAGAAAGGGGAGCTGGCAGAGATGGAAAGAAGCCTCCAGAATCCATGATCAGAATCCCTTCATACACCTTGGGACAAAGCAGAGAGCAGCTAACAAGCTGCTGGAGGCTGTGATACAACTGTGCTTTGGACCATCATAGTAAAGGAACACAGCTCAGCAACAGCTTCACGTTTCAGCCAGAAGGAGCCTCTTCTATCAGGGATTTAAATAGGGGAGAGTTCCTTCATCTCTACTCTGAGGTCCATTATGATAGAAAACTTTACATTCATATAGATAATGAGACCAGTTTTTCCTTCCAAGATGCTATATTTGAAAGAAGCATGAGCCATTCGAAGCTTCCAGGAGGGTTCAGGATACGCAGGAGTTAGAGGACAGCCTCCCCAATGCAAGTTAAGAAGACAGTTTGAGCCTCCAACTTCTGCAGCTCAGCAAGTGTAGACATATGCCACTCTTGTTTCCAGAGAGCTGGTGGCAGTGATATCTCCAGAAGAAAAATCTTCCCTCAGCTTTGGGACTTGACAGAATGAGGTGTGCTGGGGAAGCCACTAGCTGTACCCTGGCCTTTCTTGACTGCCCCTTCGTCATTCGGGCAGCCCCTGACCACTGAGCCAACCATGGCTGAGAAGGGTGACTGCATCGCCAGTGTCTACGGGTATGATCTCGGTGGGCGCTTCGTTAACTTCCAACCCCTGGGCTTCGGCGTCAATGGGCTGGTGCTGTCGGCCGTGGACAGCAGGACCTGCCGGAAGGTGGCCGTGAAGAAGATCGCCCTGAGTGATGCCCGCAGCATGAAGCACGCGCTCCGGGAGATCAAGATCATCCGGCGCCTGGACCACGACAACATCGTGAAGGTGTACGAGGTGCTGGGGCCCAAGGGGGCCAACCTGCAGGGCGAGCTGTTCAAGTTCAGCGTGGCCTACATCGTCCAGGAGTACATGGAGACCGACCTGGCACGCCTGCTGGAGCAGGGCACGCTGACGGAGGAGCACGCAAAGCTGTTCATGTACCAGCTGCTCCGCGGGCTCAAGTACATCCACTCCGCCAACGTGCTGCACAGGGACCTGAAGCCCGCCAACATCTTCATCAGCACGGAGGACCTTGTGCTCAAGATTGGTGATTTCGGGTTGGCAAGGATTGTTGATCAGCATTATTCACACAAGGTATGTCTGGCTGGAGTGGCTGATACGGGTGGTCCATGGAATCCTCAAAAATGCTCAGAGTGTTCAAGGGGGTACGTATTCCTAGCTCCCTGGGAATCAGAGGACTGGGGTCAGTATTTGAGGGAGGCTGGAGGGTGTTAGAAAGATCACTAGCCTGAAAAGTTGTTGGGGGTGTTCTGGTTCTTAGTCTTGGCTCACCACACGGCCATGACCAATAACTCCAGGCTGCACAAGAAGGGGTAGGACTAGATGATCTCTAAGATTTCTTCCAGCTCCAAACCCTATGCTTTTAAAATTGTCTTGTTGGTGAATTTGTCTCTAGCATCCTCTTATCCCTGCCATCTGCTCAAGACTCCACTGAGGATCCTCCCCATATGAGCCTTATGCTCCAGTTCATCTCCCCTCCTCCTCCCATCAAAGCTGGTCCTTTCTGGGTCCCATTCTCTCTGTCAGTGAGCAGGGGGCATGAATAGTTAATCTGATCAACTAATCCTCAGTGTACATTATCCAGGTAATGGCTCATCTCTCCCAGGTCCCTGATGCCCTGGCCCCTCAGTGTGATTCTAAAGCTACGGGTGTCTAGACGGTTCTGAGACCCCATGTTGTGGGTGGCTAAATTCTCCACCAGCTGCAGAGATCAGAGCTGACCCGGCCACACAGTGGAGATACTGATACTAGTTCTCAAGGCCCCAAAGCTCTTCTTACCTAATCCACTGCTCCCTTCAGGAGCTGGGAGTCCTCTGAAATTCTATTCTCCTACCCCTGGTTCCTGCCACTTTAGGGGAGCACCTCAGCCTGAGCACACGTCACCAGGCACTCCTCAATATAGCTGAGGATGGATGTCATTTCCAGCCTCCTGCCAAAGCCTTTGTACAACAGATTTCTTTATTAGAATAAAAACATCCCCTAGGAAGTAGGTGCCCCATAAACTGTTATCAGCCAAGGAGCTGGGATCATCAACTGGAGGGTAGCTCTGACCTTCAACAAGCCTCAGCTTTCTTTTTGAGACCCCATTCTCCTGATTTCCCTTGCCACCCTATTTGCCTGAGGCTAGAAGGTCACAGATGCACGGAAAGACACTGGCCAGTCTGGCGCAGCTGCAGGGGGAGGGTGTCTAGGCAGGGGTGGCAGGGCTCCCTGTCCCATCCTCACTGGCTAGAACTTGGGCTTTGGCCCAGATTTCTGACCTCAAATCAGCCCAGCTGCCTCTAGCTCCTTGGTGCCGCCTTAATCGTGAGCTTGCCCTCTGCCTTCCTCCCGCAGCAAGGCCATCTGTCAAAACTGACAGCTGACTCTGTGGGCAGGAATGTCTATAGTAAAAAAACAAAAAAACAGTGCCCCTCTCTGTCTTCCTAATGCCCTGTGCTGTTTCTATCTTCTCTTTCTTCTAAGGAGCAATGACTTGAAACAATCAAACCAAAAGTTTTAACCCAAATCAGTTCTTATTTGGTAAAAGGACCAGAGAATCCACAAAAGTCTTGTTTCTGGGATGCACAAAACCACTTTCTGAATTGGAATAAACTAGTACATTTGGGAATAATAATAGGACCTCCCTTGATGACAGGGTCTGATTAAGTGAAGGATTACAGGGAAAGTGCTCAAAACAGCACGTAGCAGGCCTTCAGTAAAGCCAGGGAAGGTGGTTAGCTGGGGCAAAGATTGGCTATAGTAATAATCTCTAGGAGATGATATGGTGTGAGGAAGTGATGCTGTGTGAGGAGGCGAAGGTGCGGGCTCCCTTCTGATGGTGCTAGCTTGGGATGTGGACACTCACCCTCTGGGAGCCTCAGTTTCCCCATCTTTGACAGAGATGGTAATAAGTGCCCTGTCTGCCCCACTGGCTTATAGTTATGAATCAAAATGGAGCATTACTATAAAGCCCCTTGGAAAGTAGTAAGAACCCCATCCATTCATTTCATGAGTGTTGCTGAGCACACACCGGTGTGCTCCCAGTGCTGGGAGCCAGGAGGAGACCCAGGTTCACCAACCACTGACCGTAAGTGGCTGTTATCCTGTTATTCAGGGTGGGAAGCCGCTTGTTCAGTTAGGACTTTCATTCTCCTGATGCAGAGGAATTTAGATGTTCTGACTGACTCTTCTTGTGCTCTCTTCAATAAAATTAGTCGTGGGAGGTTAAAAAAATCATTGGAGCCAGTTATGAGACCAGTAGGTGTTCACATCAGCCCTGGTTTGGCAGGCACCACCCGCCCCACCCACTTCCTCCCTCATACACTTTCTGCTTTTAGCTTCCTCCCCACTCTTCCCTGAATGATGACGAAAGTCTTTATATTTGGTGCTTTTTTTAATCTGATGTGCACTTAAATCAGTTCTCATTTAATCCTCATAATGCTATGAGGCACTTAGGGCAAATGTTCCATTTTAAAATGGAAAGAACTGGGTTTCTCAAGGTTACCTGGCTGTGTTCTCCTAGAACTTGGGCCTTCTAGCATCCTGATGGATGGTCTCTCTGTGCACCATCTCCTTCATGAAGGCTTTCTGGATCCCCATTTGGAATTAATCTTTCCTTCCTCTGAATTACCATGTTGCTTTTCCCCACCCCATAACCTGGATCTTCTAGCACCGACCATTCTCTGCTCTCTTCAGGGTATTTGTGTCTCTGTCTTTTGTGCTCTCCTAGGCTGAGAGCCCCTTGGTTCTTAAGGGTCATGTTCATCTTGGTTTCCCCCAAGGAGTCTAATCACTGTGCCTGAGACATGGCACAGTTGGTTTTGTTGACCATCCTGAACAGATGGAAGAATAGTCATTTACCAGCACAGTACAGATAGGAAGCTAGTTGGGGTCATTGATTCTGTGTGGTTAGAAGGTTTAACTCGCAGAGAGAGAGCACATAATTCTTCTAGTCAATGGATTGATTGGAGTGAGACAGGTGCATCTGCTCTCCCCAATGTGCTTGGAGGATGATGACTACATGCCAACCGCTCTAAACTCAACTCCCCTAAAGTTTTATGGGTCCTGTACTTGCCTTGAAGAAGATTGTGCTCACTTGGGCCACAGCTAGCGCCTTTGTGTGAGTTACAAAAAAGGCTCTCCTTTTTCCAGGCCAATTCAGACCAGGGCCAGGGATAGGTTTCAAGATCCAACTGGGGGCTGGACCCAGCCCCTTGGCCAAGCTCAACCCACCCAGCACTATGCAGCAGCTGGGTTCTCACTCTCCTCATCGTGACTTGCTCACAAGTAGACAGTAAGTCCCCTTCACTTCCTCATCCCCTCATCTAGCACAGGACGTGGCGTGAGGTTGGTGCCCACGCCAACCCACCAAACCCATGCTCTGATCCTTCACAGGTTTGGTGAAGGAGGTGCCAAAGGAAATGGTCTTCTCCTCTCTAATGAGCAGCTGGCAGGAGTGGGGCTTCCATTCATAGGGAGCACTCTGGGCTTGTGTCCCCCTACCACACCACTCCTAGGAGTCTTGGTCTTTTGAGGTCCAGAGGGCAACTAGAGGCCCCAACAGCCCACACTGTTGGTGAGATGTCAGTGGTGGCACTGGGGGTGCTCTGATGGCTCTTTCTCAACAGAGATGGCGTGGGGAGCACTGGTCTCTCCGTGTTGTTATGAATCACCTCACTACTTGCATGACCTCAGGCAAGTCCTTTTCCTTGTGTGGCTCATTCCTAGAATAAGAGATCTGTAAGAAGACCTCACAATCACCTTGTCCATCCCCTTCATTTCACAGATGATAAAACCGAGGCCTAGAAAGGGGAAGAGACCTGCTCAAGGTCACACAATGGGTGGCTGAGCCAGGAGTACAATGCACGTGTTTCAACTCCGTGTCCACTGTTTTTTCTGAGCCTCACTTCTCAATTGTCTTATCTGCCAAATGAGGTTCTCATTCCTATTCTGCTTATTTCATAGGATTCTTGTTAGAGTCAAATGAAAGTGGGGATGTCAAAGTGCTTTCAGACTTACAAAGGGCTAAATCGCTAACAGAACTATTTGCCCAAGGGATTCCATAGTAATACCAGGCAGACACCTCGATGTCAGTTTCCCCTCCACTAAAATATGAAACCAACTCCCGACATAATGACCAAAGTCAGGAGGCCCTACCTGAAGGGTGGCTTCCCAGCCTGTGGTCCTGTTAGGAACCCCTTTCTGTCTGCCTCCTCAGTAGGCCCGCTAATTAGTTCCTTGTTGTTTGTGTCGAGAAGAGGCAGCTGAAGGATCAGAGCATGTTTTCCTTTGAATTTATCCTATTAGGGAATAGAGGATCTCAAAAGAGGGAAAAAAATGTAGTTGAACACTGAGTTCTGTGTAAATTCTAAGACATGTCAAGAGCCCCTGGGAGAATGTGCAGAGGGCTGAGCAGCACATTGACAGCTTGATCATCTGTGTGAACACTTCCCTCCAGGAAAAGGCCACCTGTGGCCGGGAGAAGGAACCGCCTTTTGTCTTTGCCAGGGCTGCCAGGAGACTGCCAGCAGACTTGCATTTCCTGAGGGCAGTGGGCAGAAAATACCCAGCAAAGAAAGCATGAGGAAGAGGCCCATCAGAGTTTGGGGCAACCAAAAGCTTTTGTGTTTTGCTGGATCGTTCCAGCAAGTCTAAGTTTTCTGCGAGGCTGTCCTGCCTTTGGGCCCTGACCTCTTTCTACTTTAGAACCCCGTCTTCTTACCTCATTCATTATCGGAATGCTTCCACACTTTACCTCCATATCTCATGAAGTTTCCTTAGAAATGAACTAGTATGGTGGTTCTCCAGGTGTGGTCCTGGCTAGCAGCATCAGCCTCACCTGCGAACTTGTTAGAGATGCACATTCTTAGGTTCTGTCTCAGACCTACTGAATCAGAAACTCAGGATGGGGCCCAGCAAGCTGTGTTCTAACAAGCCTCCAGGTGATTCTGATGCTCATTAACGTTGAGGAACCACTGGTCTGAAGACATGGAATAGCTTGTCCGTGGACAGAAAGCTGCCGCTGTGTTTGCCGATCCTTGCAGCTGTGGTTCTCAAATTTCAGCACAATGAAGAAGGCTAAGGACGCCTCCCAGGTAACACAGGTGTATTTGAAGCAGATACCTTAACTAAATGGAGTAGTTCATGGTGGGGATATCAGGCACTGACTCAGGGAATTGTGAAGATTGTTTTAGGCAGGATGACTTTTAAGGCCTCAATCACATCACATTGGAAACTGCCTGTTTCGCCGTCACTCTAGTTTGGCAGAGAGCTACACAAACAAGAGACCTAAACCAAAAAGAGTGTTGGTTCTCTTTAGGTTTAATTTTAATAGGTTTAATAGTTAGGTGATATGAACAGTGATTTTAGAAAACACATACTTTTCATTCTGCTACTTCACTAGATGTTATTGAAAAACAAAGACATTGGTTTCACAGTTCAGTGAAATTGAGTGTTGATTGAGGGCTCAGCAAATTATTGTAGTTTGTTAAGGCTGGTGGTTCAATTCAAGGTCCCAAAGGAGGCAAAGAGGTCCATGATGCTGAACACATACAGCCAGCTTCCAAAAACTTTGCACGGAGCTTTGGTCGGCAGCGTTTATTGCTGATTTAATCATGTTGATCAACCTTACCTCCTCCCTCTCCTGGCCACTCTGCCTTCCTTGATGCCTTCTTGTCTGTCTACGCCAAGATAACCTCCTCTGGTCTGCCTGGGCACACACAGAAAACTCCACTAAAGCACAAATTCCCTTGAAACTGAACCCGAAACTCAAGAGGAGGAGGAATGCTCTTTTCTGTGGCTGAAATAGCATTTTTGCTGGTGATCAAGAAAGTGTCCATTTGGTATTCTATGTGCTTCTATTTTGGATGGTCTCCACATTGTAGATGGCTACCTCAAGGTGCAGGGAGTGAGGAAGGGCTTCCCAGGATCCCAGAATAGGACTGGGGTCCACAGTGTTGGTACTGGAAGAGGCCCAGCCATACTCAGACCCCAGGGTTTCATGAGAAAATGGGCTCGTGGAAGGACAACTTGCTCAAGGCCCAGCTAGAAGTTCTTAAGCTGCTAAGCATGTTATTCCAACTCAGTGGAGCTGAAAAGATTTATTTAAAAGGCTATGAAATATCCCTTTTTAAAAGGGAAAAATATGACCTAGGGGATTAGAACAGAAGTTGTACTAGAGAGTCAAGTGTCCCTGAACACTCAGGCGGACTTGGAAAGCTAATTTTCTTGGCTTTCAGTGCCTCCCCTCCCCTTCCCCCTGCAGCCCCCAACCCAGGAGTAGGGTCTTCACTCTGTCCTGGGGTCCTCTTCTACCCACACCGGAATACCACAGCCAGGCCTCCCTTCATGGGGAGCAACCCCACTTAGCTCCAGGGTCAATATTATAAATCTTTAACAAGTGGCATGGCCCAGGCACCAACCAATCAGAAAGGAAGCCAGCCAGAGTCCTAAGGCAGGGTCCTGGATGTTCCCTGCTTGCCAGGAATTGAATCGTTATTGCCAGATCATAGGGATGTCTGGGAGTATCTGGGATTGAGGCCAAGATGATGACTAAGGAAATCAGGGGCTTGGAGCAGTGGCTATTTCACAACCCGTTTGTAGAAATTTCATTATTCTAACAACTGATCTAGCTGTACCAGTGCATACCAGCCATGCTCTGCTGCCTTCCTTTTCATATCAAAGCTAACTCTGTGTGTAATCCTGTGGGTCTGGTTCTCTACAGAGAGTGAGGAGTTGATTATATAGATCTTTAACTTTCAGCAGTTTGACTGTAATGTGCCCAAGTGTGGTTTTCTTTATACTTTTCCTATTTGGGATTCATTGAATTTCTTGGACCTGTAAGTTGATTTTTTTTTTAATCACCAAATTGGGGCATAAACACAGGATTATCTCCTATAGAATAAGACAGTTCATGTTCCTGAGATATTTACAACTTGGGAGTACCCAAATAGAGAGACTAGAGCAAGGACAATTATTTCTTTCTGCCCTACTTTCTCTTCTCCTCTAGCCTCTGATTACATGTATGTTAACTCAGCTTGGTATTGCCATGAAAGATTGTCCAATCTTTTTTCTCTCTTTTTTTCAGAATGGATAATTTCTATGGTTTTGCCTTCAATTTCGCTGAACCTTTCTTCTGCCATCTCTAATTTGCTGTTAAGCTCATTTGGTGAATTTTTCATTTTGGATAATGTGCTTTTCCCTCCTAGAATTTCCCTTTGGTTCTTTTTTACAGTTTCCATTTACATGCTGAGAATCCCCATCTCTTCACTCATTGAGACTATATTTTCCTTTAAATCCTTGAACATATTTATAATAGCTGCTTAAAGTCTTTAATAATTCTAACATCTGAGACATCTCAGGGTCTTTCTATTGACTACTTTTTTCTTAAATTTGGCTCACATTTTCATGCTCCTCCGCATTTCTAGTAATTTTTTTTTGACGAAGATTGGCCCTGTGCTAACATCTGTTGCCAATCTTCCTATTTTTTCTTTTTTCTCCCCAAAGCCCCGGTATATAGTTGTGTATCACAGTTGTAGAGTTGTAGCTTTTCTATATGGGATGCTGCCTCAGCATGGCTTGATGAGCAGTGAGTAGGTCTGCTCTCAGGATCCGAGCCAGCGAACCCTGGGCCGCCGGACCAGAATGCGTGTACTTAACTGCTACGTCACCAGGCTGGCCCTCTAGTACTTGTTGATTGTTTGTGGGCATTGCAGTTGATACTCTGAAAGGAAACTGAATTATATTGTCTTTCTTTAATGAGTGTTGAATTTTGTTCTGGCAGACAGTTAATTTACTGATAGTTCTCCTTGATTCTGTTAAGGTTTAGTTTAGGATTTGATAGGGCAGGCCTAGATAGCCCTTAATCGAGAGCACAGTTGTTACTCTTATGGCATGTCCTTTCTATTGTCTCACCTGAATGCCTGGAATGGTAACAAGGTGTTTCCCATCTGTCTAGGCTAGAACTTCTATGGATCCAAGTTTCTGCAACCTCTAGTATCCCTGGTCTATTCTTAATTCCAAAGTAGCTGCTTTCTGCTAGACCTCGCCAGGGTCTCACCCTCTGTATGTGTAGCCCAGCCCTCAGCCAGAGCTCTATGGGGACCCTTTCCCACAAAATTCTGGACCCCTACCCTATGAAGCTCCTTCCTCTCCAATATCCTGCTCTGCCAGTTCCAGATGCTTCAGCAGCCCCAGACTTCAGTCTCCACTTCCTCAGCTCAGTAGGACAAGCATGTTCTGCTTTGCTCCACCTCCCTGTGCTGTGGTTGGGAAATCTACCCAGGCAGAGTGCCAGGGTGAACTTGAAGCTCACCTTATGTGTTTCCTTCCTGTCTCTCAGAGATCCTGCCCAGCCCATTGTCCAGTGCCCGAAAACATCTTCTATGTATGTTTGTCGAGTTTTATAGTTGCTTACAACAGGAGGGCAAATCCAGTACCAGTTACTCCATCATGACCAGAAGAGGCCAGTCCTAGTATTCAATGATGTAATGCTCTGTGTGGCTAATGATCTTCTAATGCTAGATTGTAAGCACCTTGAAGGAAGTGTTGATGGCTCACTTATCTCTACATCCCCTGTAGCATGCTTAATGAATATTATTAAATGAAATTAAGTGGAGAACCTGGGGGATAAGTGTTGAATAATATGGTCCTCCTTCTCTTTATACCTAAGAGAATGTGCTGGTAAGGGAACTCCCTTTCAGATAGCATCTTCAGTCTTGGCGGAAAGGATCCCAGCTGCTCCAGTCCTTGCTCCAGTCTCCCCACTTGGATACTCCAAGGTTGTAAATGTCTCAGGAACATGACACTGTCTTATTCTATAGGCAGATATTCCTGTGTTTCTACTGAAGAAGGATGATTAGAAAACTGAATCAAATCCTTTTCAATTTTCTCCTGAAATGTTGTTTCTTTATTCAGCCCTTGCTACTGTTGCCTGTTAAGAAGACAGCAGTCTCAGGAGGAGTATCATATTGCTCTGATTATCCTGACTTTCCTGGCTACCTTCTACATTAGTACCACATTTCTTTGAGCTGGGAGAAACCAGCCCTTATCTCTAGCTTCATTTGCTGCCACCCCACTCACCTTGTGCTGTAAAGTCACTGACTTGTCACTATTCCCTGGAAAATACCATACTTGGTGACAGCTCTGGTCCCACATACTGTTCCTGCTGCTCCCACATAAATTTCTACTTATACTTGCAGATCCTGCTCAAAAGCCTCACCTCTGCTAAGCTTTGCCCAGCTCCCCAGGGGCGAGTCCATCACACCTGCTTCTGGTTGCCCAAAGCAGTTATCCTCACACTATTGTGATTACCTGTTTACACTCTGCTTCCACAGTAGACAGTGGGGCCCTTAGGAAACAGTATGGATCTCATTTATCTCTCTATTCCTAGCACCTAGCACAGTATCTGACCCATAATACATGCTCATTAAATGCTTATGGACTAATGAAGAAGGCAAGCCCCTGCCTTTCCACTGAATTGAGCATAGTCCTCAAGAGCCTCTTGGGATAAAGCTTTCAGATATTTGAAGTCATCTATCATACTCCTGTAAATCTCTGCAGCCTAGAACCCCTTCGTCTTCACAGAGTAATATTCAGGCACTGTTCTAAGTGCTTGACGGGTGTTAACCTACTTAGTCCTCATAACCTAATAATAATAACAGGTGCTGCCATTATCCTCATTTTACAGATGGAGACACAGGCACAGAGAGTAACTCGTCCAAGGTCACCCAGCTAGTAAATGGCAGAGCTGGATTTCAAAGCCCAATAGAATAGCCACCCAGTATGGCTTCAGAGGCCATGCTTTAGCCGCTGAGCTGTACCACCTCTTTGGCTATTCCCAGAGCTCACACTATCCTGACTGTCCTTTCACTGACCTCTTCCTACTTGTCAGACCCTTTCCTAAAATGTGTGTTCCAGAACAGATACTAGGTGATTTAACCAGCAGAGTTGGTGGGAGTGTCACATATCTGTTCCATAAATGACTCTCTGTTTATGCTGCTGGTATTTTTTTGGCAGCCATGTCAACTATTGGCTCATCTTGAGCTTGTAGCCAACTAACTTCTGTTAAGCTCGGAATTCTCTATTTGACATTTATGTGGCTGAATTTTTAGCCCAAGTACAAGACTTTATGCTTGTCCCTAATAGATTTCATCTTGTTGGCTTCAGGCAAATATTCCAACCTGATGAGATCTTTTTGGACCTTTGTTCTATCATATTATCTTATTCCTTACAGCTTCATAATTCATAAACCTGTCTTCTAGTACTACACCCATATCACTGATTAAAAAATGAGTAAAGAGATTAGGTGAAAGGCTTAGCCTTATGGCCATAGACACCTCCCTCTGGGGTGATACTGACCCTAAGCTTGCATTCTTTGGATTTAGTTGTCCAACCAGTTGTGAATTTACATAATTATGTAGTTGTCTGACCCATGTTTCTTCATTGTCCACAAAAACGTCCTAAGAGGTTTAGCTAAATGCCTTATTGAGACTCAGGGACACTGTCTATAGAATCTTCTCATTCTACCTCAATACAATTTGAAACTCGTCATAAAGTAAAAAAGCCAAATTCGAACTGCATGATCTGCCATGACACTTTAATCCCTAGATACACAGAGCTCCGTTGTTGGCAAACACCACCGCTTTACTTAGAGAAAACCTGATACATGGAAACCTAAACTTAACAAATTCGTGTTGGAGGTTAGGGCATGGTTAAGTAAACTATGGTTCGTCTGCTAAATAAAATGTTATACAACTATTTTCAAGAGTGTTTTTGAAGAGTTTGCAATAACAATAGAAGATGTTTATGTAATAATGATTAGATTTAAAAAGCAAGGTACAGAATTGTATAGATGGTATGATCATAACAGTTTAAAACAAGGAGAAAAGGATGACATAAAAGATAGACTAGAAGTAACAAGTCCAAAATGTTAACAATGGTTGGACAACATGTGGCTTTTTTCCCCTTTTTACTTTTCTGTAATTCCCAAAAATGTGCAACATGAACATGCATGGTTTTATCACAGTAACCTTTTCAGGTGGGAGGTCAGGGAAGTTTATTGCAAGAGTAAGTTTACCAAGAACATGTTTATTACAGAAAGTGTGGTTAACCTGAGGTATTCAGTCCCTGAGCGAGTAGGGCAAACACACCGGCATCCGGACCAGGAGTGTGTGCACGCTGACTCTTAACTGCGTTCTGCTTTGTGGTGCTCACTGTGTCAAATGTGTACATCTTACCTCCCCACCCAGAGTAGCAGCCCTGCCTCGGCTGCTGCCTCTTTGGGGACCAGGGGGCAGGCTCCTCTGGGTGTGCTTTCCCCTGGGAAAGAGGACGACCCTCCTTATGGGGGGGTGGGCAGATGCTGACTGGTGCCATGTGCCCCTGAGCAAGCTACTTACCCTGCCTCAGCCTGGATCCGTCCCCTCACAATAATAGATGCTACTTCATAGGGCTGTGTGAGGACAAGATGAAATGATGTGTGTGAAATGCTTAGCACTGTGTCAGACATCTGAGAAGCGCTCGGTAAATATTAGCTCTATGACTATTAATCACTATTAGAGGGAATTTCTCTGTTCTCAGATACCTGAAATTCCACCACTAACAGTAAATTTTGTGGAGTCAATTGACCATGCATTAGTTTCTCTTCTAAGATACAAATTGAAGGAGTGAAATAGAGTGAGAACAAGTCAGAAAACCCTTATTGGAACAAACTTCTCAGAATGGATCAATTAGGAAGCACTGGGCTTGGGGGAGTGTGTTTAACCCAAAGGATACCAGAATAGCGAGCCCCTCTAAATTTTGACCCTTTTGCGATTTGGCCAAGACCAGTTCTAGTACTGAGGATATATACCAAGAGTGATATCCAAAATATTTAACAGTTGGTAAGCTTTGGGATCAACCAATCAGAATAGACATGAGTGGTGACCAATCAGAGTGGATTCCAGTTGTGAGCACCCATCACTCTACCCCTCCACCCTTCACCCTGCAGACACTAGAGAGCAGGGCCTTGCCTCCGCACAGGTGCTCATTTGATGTCCACCAGTGACTTTCACATCCAGGCACACAGAGCAGCACCAAGAGGCCCACCCTAGCTCAGTTAGTTTGGGAAGAGATAGGCCCTTGTCCCAAAGCTGCCCCAAGGCCCTTATTCTTGCTTCCTTCTCCTCTCTATCATGATAGTGTGTTTGCCCTCTATCCTCCATCACACACCTGACAAGATCCCCTTGTTGTCTGAGGCAGCAGGAAAAGAGGAGCCATCCTTATTCTCCCTACTGCACCATGCTGGCCCCTCCTGTGTCCCCAGATGACCTGGACAGCGGGTTTCTGAGGCACAGTGGACTTTAGGGTATGAAGATTTTATTGCAGCATCTTCAGAAACCATGTGTCCTCCCAGCAGTGAGCTTAATAAAGTACTTGTGATCTGCAGGACTCATCTTCTTGAGGATGAATTTTTCCCATTTTTAATCTCTACACCTTTTGTTTTGGGATTGGAGTCACAGTTCCATATGCAGGAGGACAAGCCCAGAAGCACAGAATGACCTGCCCAGCCTGGCTTCGTAGGCCTAAGGAATTGCTGTGGAGGAAGGAGTTGTCAGTAGATCACAAGCTGAGCTCAGAGGAGCCTGAGGACAGGAGGACTGAGTTGTGCATCCGGTTCTCTGTAGGCCTTTATCTTAGCTGTTATGTAGTCACCAGCTGTCCTCAACCCTGACCCCAACCAATTTGCAAAGGCTGTGTGGGTCAGAAGCTAACGAGAAAGCACGAACAGCTAATGGTTCCTGTAGCTGGGGGGGTCAATAGCATCATATCCATCCTGACATTTTTCCTGCAATTTGCAATAGTGCCCCCTGGGAGTTCTTTCCCTCCCATGACAACTCTGGATCCTCAGACCAACCTTCTGAGGGAGGCAGGTCAGGTTACTTATTGTCCTCATTGAAAGCTGAGGACCACGGAGCCCCTGGGCTTGAGGAGCTCATCTAAGGCCCACTGCTAATGAGAGGCAGAGCCAGAACCAGAGCTGCCTCTGGAGACCTGGAGCAGCTGATGCAACTGGGCTCAGCTCCAGAACTCGAGGACTCCCCTGGTACCTTCTGAGATGAGAAGAAGGAAGAGTCATGACACAGGGGCCACTTGCTTCTGCTTTCCTCCTGAGGACACTTGGAGAACAGATCAGTTCTGTGACCTTCCCTGGCCCCACAGTGAGCAGTGATGGGGCCAGGACAGGAAATTATAATCCGTGTGTCCTGGGCCCTTCCTTCTCTCTGTGGGACCCTACACAGTCTCCCACCTTCCTGCAATGCTCCTGCCTTCCCGTGCCCCTCCTGCTGCCCCAGCACTCCCACACTGCTCTCTCCTTCCATGTCTCCCACTGGAAACTTACTGAGGCCCAGGGCCTGCTTCCTAGGAACACAGGTTCCCACTGAGGGACCCAGAGCTCACTTCCCCAGCACGCAGCCAGTTGGAAAAAGGATACCAGCTAGAGTGTTCCTTTCAGTAGAACAACGGTTTATATTTGCCTTTAAACTCTTTTTTTTTAAACAATTTTATTGAGATATAATTAACATACCATACAATTCACTCATTTAAAGTGTATAATGCAATGGCTTTTAGTCTATTCACAGAGTTGTGCATCTATCACCAGAATCTATTCTAGAACTTCTTCATTACCCCAAAGAGAAACTCCGCTGCCCTGAGTCATCATCCCCCAAAGTCCCTATCGCCCCCAATCCTAGACAATCACTAATCTACTTTCTTTCTCTATAGATTGGTCTTTGATCCATTTTGAGTTCATTTTTGTAGATGGTGTGAAATAGAGGTTCAGCTTCATTTATATGACTCTCTTATGTCAGTACTACACTCTCTTGATTACCGAAGTTTTGTAGTAAGTTTTGAAATCAGGAGTCTAAGTCCTCCAACATTGTTCTTTTTCAAGATTATTTTGTCTATTCGGGTCATAAAAAGGAATGAAGTGCTGATACATACTATAACATGGATGAATCTTGAAACTATTATGCGAAGTGAAAGTAGTCAGTCACACAAGGCCACATTTTGTATGATTCATTTATATGAAATGTACAGAAGAGGCAAATGCATAGAGATAGAAAGTAAATTAGTGGTGCCAGGGTCTGGGGGTTGGGAAACCATGGAGCATGACTTCCAAACGGTATGAGATTTTGTGTTGGGGTGATGACAATGTTCTGGAATTAGATAGTAATGATGGTTGCACAACCTTGCCAATACAGTCATGTGCTGCATAATGATATTTCGGTTAACTACAGACTGCATACATGATGGTGGTCGCATAAGGCTAGTACCATATAGCCTAGGTGTGTAGTAGGCTATACCATGTAGGTTTGTGTAAGCACTGAGGGGAGGAAGATTTCCCTCTACTCTTCTAGGTTCTTCTGGCTGATCTAAGAATTAAATTGACATGAGACAGATTAACAGGAGAAAAAGAAACAAAAGTTTAATAACATGTATACATGAGAGAAACCCAGGAAAAATGAGTAACTTGCCAAAATGGCCAAAGCCCTCACCTTAAATACCATCCTCAGCTAAAGACAAAAGAAGATGTTGGGGGTGGAGAGAGTAGGGGCTTCAAAGGGAAGGAAGACAATTCACAGGTGAAAAGGAGCAAACATTTGGAAAACAAGTGTTTGGCCACACAGAAACAGAACAGAGGGATAAACCCAATAAACAGGCTTTCTAGGTTCCTCTCTGTCTATCATCGAGTTCATGTTGTGCTAAAGTGATAGCTCACTTCCTGAGACAGGTTTTTTTAATCTAAATTCTTTTAGGCAGTTAAGGAAGAGGTAATAAGAAAAAGTTTCTGAGTCTTATTTCTTAAAAACAGCCTAACGAATCCTCATGTTAAAGAGACACATTTTGGCGTGGCAAATTTTGTTCCGTTTCAGTACACTCTGTGGTCTTAACACAATGATGGAATCGCCTAATAACTCAATTCTCAGAACGTATCCCTGTCATTAAGCAAAGCATGACTGTATACTAAAAACCACTGGATGGTACATTTTAAAATGGTGAATTTTATAGTATGCGATTTATATCTCAAAAAAAATTTTTTAAGAAATAGATAATCTGAATATCCCTATATCTATTAAAGAAATTGAATTTGCAGTTAGAAACCTTCCCACAAAGAGGGGCCCTTCCAGGCCCAAATAGCTTCACAGGTGAATTCTACCAAATATTTAAGGAAGAATAGTACCAATTTACAAACTCTTTCAAAGAATTGGAGAAGGGAATACTTCTCAACTCATTCTAAGCATTACTGTGATAGTAAGACCTGACAAAAAAACATTACAAGAAAACAACAGGTTAATATCTCCCATTAACATAGATGCAAAATTTCTAAACAAAATTTAGCAAATTGAATTCAACAATATATAAAAAGGAAAATGCATATTGACCAAGTGTGTTTTATCTGAGGAGTGCAAGTTTGGCTTAATATTTGAAAATCAATGTTCTAACAGTTTTAGAAAATGGTTTGGCAGTTTCTTTAAAAATTAAGTTAAATCTACCATATGATTCATACATTCCATGTCTATATATTTACCCAAGGGAAATGAAGGCATATGTCCATACAAAGGCTTGTGTACAAATGTTCATAGCAGCTTTCTTTTTCATAGAGAAAAACTGGAAGCTACCCAAATGTCCATCAATGTTTAGATGAACACGTTGTGGTAGATCCACACAATGGAATTACTACTCAGCAATAACAGGGAATGAACAATTCACAACAATATGGATGGATCTGAAAATAATTATGCTGAGTGAAAGAAGCCAAACCAAAATACATGAATGAATGAATGGAATGAATACCATAAGATTCCATTTATGTGAAATTCTAGAAAATGTAAACTAATCTATACTGACAGAAAACAGATTAGTGGTTGCCTAGGGATGGGAAGAGATTACAAAGGGTATAAGGAAACTTTTGGGGGTGATGCATATATTCATTATTTTGATTGGTGATGGTTTCACAGATATATATATGTCAAAACTTACCAAAATTGTACATTTTAAATATATACAGTTCGTTGTATTTCACTTATACCTCAATAAAGCTGTTTTCAAATTACGATATTTATTCAATCAACAAATATTTGAGTGCCGACTATGGTCTAGGTGCAGGGGAACAAGACTGAAACACAAGGCTCTAGACAAGGTCCCTGTCTTCGTGGAGTTTGTATTTAAGTGGGACGCTTATATGGACTGGCTATTTGTAACGGTCCCAGAGTTTACCCACAGCTCTTTCAGCCCCAGATGGAGAAGTTCCCTCCCTCCCAGAAGTGCAGGACAAGTGGCAGCACAGCTGGATGCAGGGCTGCATGGAGCTGGAGCTCAGCCATAGAAGAACAATAACTGGGTTTTCTCCTTTCTCTCTGGATGTCCCCCTTTAGGCTTCTGACTCACCATCCACCCTGCCACCCTGACTAGCAGGAAGGGGGTCAGGTCTGTTAGTCCTTTTTGCCTGAGAGCAGAGCAGACGGTGGCACAGAGAGCTGCTGAGCTGGAGAGGGCCACATGCGCAGACAGAGGTGCTAAGTAAAGCGGAGATGTCAGGGATTGAGAGACCATGGAGAGAGAGAGAGAGAGAGAGAGCCTGTCCTGTCACCGGAGAGCCTCTGGCTAATGTTTTCAGTCCTTTGGGAGCTTGACTTGACCCTCACCCCTTATCTCCACCAAATACCCCTGGTGAAGCCCCTCTTTTTGCTTAAACTCCTTTGAGTGGCTTCTGTTATTGCAACTCAGAAGAGCTTTGACACTCTTCCTTCTCTTGAACAGCCTCTGTCTTCGGGAGATGGGCAGGAGGAGGCACCCTCTACCCTGAGCATAACATGGTTTGGCCAGTTCCCACTTAGAGCAGTCTTGCTGTTCTCAGAGCAGCCATGCCAGAGGGAGGCAGGTCAATACTAAGGAGTACGGATGAAGGCAGGCCTGGGTGAACACCACTACGTGAGCTCCAGAGAAGCCATCAGCGGGAAGGCACTGGAATAAAGCTGAATAGGATGGAGGCTCTTGCAGAGATACAGACATAGGTTCCAGGCAGGCCTGTAAGGATTGGGACCAAAGGGCCGGGAGCAGTGTGTGAGGTGAGCTGCAGGCGTCTTCACATTCTGCGGGCTGGCACCCAGGAGGCGGTACTAGCCCCGGCTTTGCTCACCTGCCATTCCTCTCTCTCCTCTTGTCTCCTTCCCCCCTCACACCTTCCTGTTTCCTGTTTCCTCTCCTTGCTCACAGCATTTGCGGTGGGCATTCCACAGCCAACTAGGAATGCACAGGGGTTGCTCATTTGGGAACAAAATCCTGGCCTGAGGTTCAGACGATCTGATTTCTAGTCTCCAGTCCGCTCCCAACTCACCACGTGACCAGGAACAAGTATCACTGCTCTGTGCCTTGGTTTCCCCATCTGGAATCAAGAATGATGGCTGCTCTTCTTCTCTCCTAAGGGCACAGAAGCAGGATTAGAACTTAAAGCAAAGCGAGGTCTTTCCAAAGCCGGAAGAAAGACCAATGGGCTGGCGTCAGGTGTCTGGGTTCCATCCCTGCCTCCCACACATTACCTGTGCGACCTTGAGCAAGTCCCCCACCCCGTGAGGCTCAGCTTCCTCAGTGTCAAATGAAGAGAGTCCAGGCCTACATCCCACACACGGCTGTGGGGAAGATCAGAGTTCAAAGACAAGGACACACTCAGAGATATGAACGTGACACGCATGTGTGAGGAGGCCCTGTGACCACACAAAACCAGCCCTGAGACTAGTTATCAAGCCAGTCAAGGACTCCCATCCCAGCATCTTCCCCTGCAGTTCATCTCCAGACAGAGACCCCAAAATTCTAGATGCACGACTGTGTGAGATCAAAGCAGTCTACATCCCTGAGCTTCTGGTCTTTGCCCTGCACCCTCAGCCTTCCCAAGGAGGGCCAGTCCTGTTCATGTCACCCTCAGGCTGTGTTTGGGAGAAGCAGCCAGGTTTAAAGACTGTCATCTTCTTGAGTGGTGCCAGATAATGACATTTGGCGTGTCCAGCTCCCCTGGAGCTGTTGTTTTAGTGACGTATGTCTGCTGCCTTCACAGTGAGTCCTGCTGTGGGAGCCAGCATGTCAGTGCTCCGTGAGTTTCCTAATGAGATGGGGCATGCAGCAAATAGCAAAATATCAATTAACGGAACTCGCAACTAACCAGAGCAGCTGGGTTCTCAGAGACACTGAATGTGAGGGTCATGTAAGAATCTGGAAATCTCCTCTCACTACCTAGAGAGACCCCCCGAAAGATAACTTGCCTGAGATGACAGTGGAGTCTGGATTTGGCTTTGAGAAGCAAAGCAGATGACAACGAAACAAAAACAAGCCCTGTCAGGAATTCCGTTGTTCTTTGGTTTTTCACTTCCGATTGGTTCCTAGTCTGAACATACCATAGGCCAAGTGCCAAATGTCTTCCACGTTTTCGACACTTCTGTCTATAGCCTTGCACCAGAATGAACTAAAATTCAGAAAGACCCAGAAGCTAAGGAAGACATTCAGTTATCAAAAATTGAATTCTGTTCCCTGGGTGCTATGTACCAAGGCAGGAAATTGAATGGGGACATTTTAGAGATATTTCCAGCAACAGAGGTTGAAACAAAAAGTCTTTTCTGCTTAACCCTCAATTAGCCAGAACACAAAACCACCCCCTTAATAGCACCGAAACTTTGTCCACATATTCTTTGCAACATTCTGCTTCTTTTTGAACAATGGATTTTCTTCTCAGATGTAGAATTCCAGCACACCCAATCTACCCTACTTTGCACTGTTGGATAGCTAAATAAGGCACATTTGTTGACATTACAAAACCACCGCTCGTTTTGCAGATGGATGTCCTGCAGTTCCCTGTAAGCTTGTGCATTTTAAGCACATGGAGATATTTCCTCCATCCAGTGTATGCCCAATTTTTCAGGGATCATCTGCTCTATGCAATGAGACTTTCCTGAAATCTTAGTTATTTAGCTGCCTGGGTGCCCAGGGCCATCCAAGAAAGGGGTACTGGTTCCTTGAGCTCCACTTTGGCTGATTGGAGGAGAGGGAAGCAGAGTTTGGACAAAGGCTGCAGATTCTGAGCAATGAGACCAAGGAGGCAAGACAGGATGGTTCTGAGGGCCCTGGCAAATCCACCTTAGACTCTGCCCCCAGTCTTCTCCGCAAAGCTCTGCAAAGCTCGGACGGGGACAGCCCAGAAGGGAGGGGGTGCTGGCCTGCCTTAGAGCCCCCAAAGGCTCATCTCTCCCAAGCTGGCTCTTCTGTTTCACCTGCCTCGACCGTTTCAGATCATTCAAGTGACCTTCCCAGCTAGCAGCTCTGACTTTGCTTCTCTCCGGGGCCTTTTCTTTGCAGCTATAGAAAAGGATAGTGGTAGCTGTAGCCCTATTTTAAAGTGATATTATTCAGGTTGAGCTTTCACATTCCTAACCTACTCCCACTCCTACTTTTTTAGATCCAGGTATGAGTTCATATGCAAACTATATTAATTTTCTCCTCTGAAGAGCATCTTGCTACTAACAACAGCTTGACACAGTGAGGTAACATAGGCTGACATATTTTATAGGACTTACATAAAGAACAAGACATTTGGAATAAAAATTTAAAGAGCTTTGAACAGAGATTTTAAACAACAAAGGGATTCTGTACTGTGCAACAATTTAAAAAGTTCTTTTTATCCTAATGAGAAGATGTCTGTAATCGATGAAGTGAAGAAACCAGGTTAAGGAAAAGTATAATAGAATTATTTCATTTTTGGAAAGAAAGGATGAGTGTGTGTACATGGAGAGAGGGAAGGAAAAATGGAATTATGCTAAGTTGTGAACCCTTTGGGAATGGGGTTGGGGGTGACTTGAGAATGGAAGAATGAATTTTACTCTAAAGTTTACTTCTTTAATGATTAAATTTTTTGAAAAATGAATCTGTACCACTTCTGCAGTTAAAAAATAAAATACAGAGGCCGGCCTGGTGGTGAAGTGGTTAAGTTTGTGCACTCTGCTTCAGCGGCCCGGGGTTCGCAGTTTCGGATCCCAGATGCAGACCTATGCACTGCTTATCAAGCCATGCTGTGGCAGCGTCCCGCATAACCCGCGGGAAGATGGTCAAGGATGTTAGCCCAGGGCCAATTTTCAACAGCAAAAAGAGGAGGATTGGCAGTGGTGTTAGCTCAGGGCTAATCTTCCTCATAAAAAAGTAATAAAATACAAATCTGTCCTGCAAGACAGTGAAATGAAAGATCCAGAAATAACTTGGCCAGGATGGCAAAGCATGTCTGGGAAGGAGAGGGCACCATAGATGTCAGGAAGGAGCAAGAGTCTCACTTTATTTCTAAAGAAACAATTCGTGGTCGGTTGGAATTGGATGTATTTTTGCTTTCTGATGGAAAAAAAAAAGATTATGAAGGCCTGTACCATTGAACTTAACAAATACTAGGACATCTTATGTGTAAAAGCCTACTCTACATATACAGGATTTCCTACCCACATACACATTGTCATTTAAATGCCCATGTGGCGTTCAAGTGGAGGCAGCTTTCCAAAACCAATCATCCTCAAGTCAGAGCATTAGGAAAAAAAAAAAAAAAAAAAAAGACATTTAGCCTGGAAAATTCCTTTGCAAAATAAGTTTTTGTCGTTCTCAGGTTTTACCTAAAGGTTTTCAGCAGGCTCTGACTCAGCACTCCTTTGTGAAGACAACAGCTCCGAAGGTTTAGGAGAGTGAGAGTGTTTGGAACCAGGACTGGTTTTAGACAAAACTGCAGAGGGGTCTGGTAGGGTCTGTCTTTGTAATCCCCCAGTCTCCCTTGTCTGCACCCCTTTCCCCACATTACAGCTCCCATCCATAGTTTGCTATCCCCCATCTCCTTTCCCATTCTCCCTCTCACCCACAGGAGCACCACTGGTGCTTCTTCCTTCTCTCAAAACCTTCCATCGATCTTAAAAAGGGAGCTGGTTTCAGTCATTTACACTTTAGTATGAATTTTAACACATGGCCACACAGCCCGGTGATGTTTACATTTTAAGTTTTACTCTTGACTATGGGAAGGTTGAATTCCAGGAAACGGAATTTTCAGGCATCAGCCAGCAGGTGGAGGCAGTATTTTTCAAGTAACCTTCCTGTTCCTCCAGAAATCAAACCACCTGACTGTTCTCTGCTTGTAGCCTAAGTCTTGGGTATTCTAACCTGAAGCCTCAGTGCAGGGCCTCACCCACCCTTGGTGGGCCCCCTCTGCTCTGTGGAAGAAATCTTTCATTGTTCTCCACGGACTAAATGATGCATATGAGATCTCTAGTGCAGGCCACTGAACCTTTTGTAGGAGAGAATCTGGACATTCAGGATTCTTTAGGGCTTGAATTCACTGTTGAGAACCTAGGAGAAAGAACTCTGCAGTGTAGCAGTCAGGTACAAGCCCTGATTCTACTCCTTAAAAATTGCATGACCTTCTATTCCTTAAAAATTGCAAGTTATTTATCCTCTCTAAGCTCAGTTTTCTTACCTGTAACAAGGAAATAGCATCTATTTTATAGGGTTGTTCTAAGGACTAAATGAGATGAAGAATGCACTGCTTAGCACAGTGCATGGCAGGGAGGAAGCCTCAGTAGACGCCTGCTCCTCTATTACTCGGTGGAACAGAGCCAGGGCACATGGGAGAAAAGAAAACCAAAGACCAAAGCCAGCTAGAACCTGGGGTGGAGAACTTGACAGGGACACCTGTTTCTATGAACTCGGCCTTGACCCAGTTTCTCCTCTGGTGTCCTGCCGTGGGAGAGCCCCGAGTAGGGTTGGCTGGCGGCTCCCAAGTGGAGTACAAGTTTTGAACTCAGGAGTAGGAACAGCAATCCTTCTGTTTTGCAGCTTCTGCGTCTGCCACAGGTAAGATGGAAGTTCAGAAGATCCTAAGCTGCTAAGCTGGTGGTGCATAGCCCATACTCGAAGCGTATACATTTTCCCTGAGGCTGCGTAGCCTCACCTTGCGCACAATTCTAATAAACTTCATTATCTGGTTGTCAAATCGACAGCGGATTAAAGGTAGCAAACTAGGGACTAGACAGTCACCCTCAGAGCAGAGAGAAGTGACGGCTGACAGTCTGACAAGTAAGGAGACAGAAAAAATAGAAAGGCAGACATCAGAGTTAACAAAGAGTCACAGCCGTCAGGCTCCTGAGAGGCGCGTCTGCCTCCCTTTGACTTCAGAGAGCGGCAGTGTGTGATGACTCAGAATCAGGGTGTTCAAAATCGTGACCCTGCGGAAGGATGCTAAATCACATTCAGGATATTTTAAGAAGCCAGTTGTGCGTAAAATGTGAATGACAATAGAACCTTGGGTGGGGAGCACTTTCAAGTGTGCATAGACTTTCCACGCATTTGATTATTAGTTGATTCCCGTGATAACCCTGTGGTATAGGTGGGCTCATGTTATGGTCTCCCATTTTAGAGATGAGGAAACTAAGGCTTAGAGCGGCTGAGAGACTTGCCTAGGCTTTTGTAACTAGTGAGTGGTAGATCTGGGCTTCACTCCAGGACTTCTGGCTTGAGGTCCAAAGCTCTTTCCACCATAGATGCTTTCCAGCTGCGTTCCTTGGAGCCTGGGGGTTCTGCCCAGGGGCCTCCTCAGGGATGCAGGGGAGCCCCCCACCACCACCACCGCCAGCAGGGCTGTGGCTTCCCACCTCTGATTCAGTGAGGAGTGCTCGGTATTTACCTGCAAGAGACTTTCAATGGGGAAAATCAAAAACGTCCCGCTGCTTGGGGGAAAAAAAAAAGAATGGGAGAGAAAGAGAGAGAGAGCTTTGAAGCTACTGACAGTAGTGCCCTTAATATTTTGGGAACATTTCTATCCAAAATGATTCAAATCAAAAGAAAGTCATGGGGCTGTGTGCAGACAGAGTAAACCTTCTGCTCTCTGGAAAACTCAGCCAGCCAGAATGACTTCCCCAAGGATGTCCCAGTCCTGGGGATTCTGGTTCTCTGAGGACCACCCTAGGTGGGCTCAACCACTGACCTTAGATGGACAGCTCTCGCCTCCAAGCTCCACTGCCACCCCCTGCCATGCACACAGGGTCCTCAGACCACCCAGGGCCATGATGCCCTTTACAATCCCTGTCCCATGGGCCAAATCTGTCCCTCCTCCTCACCTCTGGTGTCCTGTTTCCTCAAAGTCCTGCTGAGAGACAACTGGCAAACTCCTAAATGACGTTCAACTAAGAGGGCATGCTTATTTCACAGTGTCCTCTCTGTCTAACAGAGCCCTCATAGACTCTTTAAGGCGGGCTCGTGTCTGTATGTCTCCCCCAACTGGGAACACTTCATACTCATTGAATAAATGACAGGTGTCCTTCTGTGTTCTAACAGTGCCCTCCTACACACCCAGAATATTACCCCACAGAATTTCTTTTGAAGGTGGGAATATCGGGCCCCACAACGGACTCCCAGGAAGAGTTATTTGCATAGAGAGGGCTTTGGTGACACCATACAGGTGGCCACTAATTCACCCAGGAAGATCTGGCCCCACTTGCCTCATTGCCGACCTCAGGCTCTGCTCCCTCCTTCACTCTGCGACCACAACACCCTCACTGAGAGATGAGGAAAAGAGTGTGCAAGTGGCATCCAGATGTCAGTCATCACCAGACACTGAATGTCTGAAGTCTGTGCTGGGTATTCTAAGAAGGAAACTATACTTCTGCTCCTTCACAGGGTCACTCTAAGAAATCAGTCGGAACTGAAAATGCTTGATAAATGGCAGTGTTTACTCTTCTGCTGCTCCCTGCCTATTGGGAGTGGATGATCCAACTGGAAAGACGGAACATAGAATAAGATCTTGGCAAATCAGACAAGGAGGCATATGCCATGCGGAACAAGTGACACGCTGAGGGTGGGGCCCAGCAATCTGAGTTTTAACAAGCTCTCCAGGTGATTCTGATGCGTGCCTCAGTTTGCGTATTGCTGACGTAGAGCATAGCACAGCTGCTGAAAACCAGCCCTGAGTTTATTCACAGCTTTCACATTGTTGAAAACTTTCCTTTCCCTTCCTCCCTTTCTGGCCCCAGTTTCCCTCTCAGTTAGAGGTCATTTGGAGCTGGAGGGTGAAAGAGGACATCCTAAGGAGGTGGGGCTTGAAGGGAGCCTGTGGATTGTTAGGATCTAGAGAGGAAGGGAGGGGGGAGGCATTCCAGGCACAGCAACTGCAAGAGAAAGGTGGTGGACATCTCCTATACAGTAGAGCGTGACCCCAGGGGAGAAGAGAGTGAGAAGGCTGGGCGAGGGAAGAAGATGAGGAAGAACCCAAGAAATGAGGCTGACGAGTTTGAACATAATGTAAGAAGATAACCATTAAAGTCTCTATCAAAATGGAGGCCGAGAAAGGGAGGGCAGAATGGCATCTATTCAGAGCTGGGTGCTTCTCGTATGTTTTCTATTTAATCTTGACAGCAACCTTATGAAGTATCATCTCTGTTTTGCAGGTGAGGAGCCTGAGACTCAGGGAGGTTAGGAAAGTTGCTTTAAGTCACCAGCAAGTAAGTTGCTGGCCCAGGATTTGAACCCAGGTCCAAAGCTCATGTTCTCAACGCAGCATCCAAGGAATCTTTGTGGGGCAAGGGAGTGAAGGCTGCACTGGATGAGACCAGAGCCAGATCCTCCTGCTAAGAAAACCCAAAAACATTTCAGTGCATTGTGTGCCCCCAATGCTGGAGCACCCAAGAGTCTGGGCACCAGCAGAGCGGGGACACCCAAAAGGATTTGTAAAGAATTTTATTTTTGCTATTAAAAAAAATTGAAGTAATCATTATGGGAAGAAAATTGAATATTTGTTGGACTTGGTATTAGTTTGCTAGGCCTGCTGTACCAAAGCACCACAAACTGAGTGGCTTAAACAACAGAAACCTATTGTCTCACAGTTCTGGAGGATGGAAGTTCAAGATCAAGGTGTCACCAGGTTTAGTTCCTCCCTTGGGCTGTGAGGGAGAATCTGTTCCCTGCCTCTCCTCTCGCTTCTGGTGGTTTGCTGGTAATCTTTGGCGTCCATTGGCTTGTAGAAGCATCACTCTGATCTCTGCCTTCGTCTTCACATGGCGTTCTCCTGGCATGTGTGTGTGTCCAAATTTACCCTTTTTATAAGGACACCAGTCATAGTGGATTAAGGCCCACTCTAATGACCTCACCTTAACTAATCACATCTGCAATGACCCCCACTTCCAAATAAGATCATATTTAGAGGCACTGGGCGTTAGGACTTCAACATATGAATTTTGGAGGACACAATTCAGCCCAACACAGACATCCTCACACTTGTTTTATAGTTTGTATGGGTTTTATTTGAATTACATACAGGAGAGGAGCACCGTGATAGTATCGGTTCTAAGGGCCTCTAAAGAGCTTCGCCTGGGCCGGCCCTGTGGCTTGGTGGTTAAGTGCGCGCGCTGCGATGCTGGTGGCCCGGGTTCGGATCCCAGGTGCGCATCGAGGCACCACTTCTCCGTTCATCCTGAGGCCGAGTCCCGCATACAGCAACTAGAAGGATGTGCAGCTACGACATACAACTATCCACTGGGGCTTTGGGGGGAAAAATAAAATAAATAAAATCTTTAAAGAGCTTCGCCTGCTTCCGTGGACCCACCAAGTGGAGCATTGGTGGGGAATACAGATGAAGTCCCGACTATGAGGTGGGATGAGGCTCAGACACGTGAAAACCAAGAGAACATCGTGGGACCACACTCCCTGACATTGAATCCCTCCATCCAACCACAGGGGCTGCTGAAGGAACAAATAGCATGGACTTCATTGGGGGGACGCCAGAGTCATTCAGCAGAACCTGCAGATCTGAGAGGACAAGACTCAGCACACTTACCCTGAAAGACCATGTGGTTCCAGCCTGGGTCTTTCCTGGATCTGCAGAACCTCCTCATCATCTGGCTGAGAGCCAAATCAGCCAGCATCAGCTGGTGTGATGTATGTGTGTTGCCCATAACACAGCCTGAGGAATCAGGTGCAGGAACAGCCCTTTTTAGCAGTGTCACTTGTTTACATGGATTGTAAGTGAGAACCTGTTTAATTAGGGTAATTATACATAGACACAGATGGTGATGGCAGGCACACCAACGCTGGCTGGCAGCAGTGGGGCTGAGGTCCTGGGATCATGCAGGCAGTCGGCCTGGTGTGGGGCCCCTTGTACATGCACGGGGAGAGATGTGGTAAGGAGAGAAGGAAGTGTGGTGTGAAAGAAACAGCAAGGAAGGCTCAGAGTCTTGGTTCTCTACACAGAGCCGTGGTTCTCAAAATGTGGTCCCCAAACCAGCATCTTCACCTGGGAATTTATGAGACATGCAAATTCTCTGGCCCCACACCAGACTTACTGAGTGAGAAACTCTGAGGGTGGGGCCCAGCAATCTGAGTTTTAACAAGCTCTCCAGGTGATTCTGATGCGTGCTTCAGTTTGCGTATTGCTGACGTAGAGCATAGCACAGCTGCTGAAAACCAGCCCTGAGTTTATTCACAGCTTTCACATTTAACTAGCTGGGTCACCTTATTTTTTTCTAAGCCTTACTTTACTCATCTGTAAAACAGGAAGAAAAACACCTCCCCTCCAGGGGTAGCATGTGGATGCCACGGGGTGCCCTGCTTTGTTCATAAAGTTCATCTGTTTTGTTCACTCCTCTGTCCCAGCACCCAGAAAAGTAGCTGGAACGAAGCTGCTAGCTATTTGCTATATTACTAATTTAATGGGCTACTGTGAAGTATTCATTGAGCTTCTTTATGTAAAGTACTGATACAGTGCGTGGCAGGCTCATAGTAAGTGCTTAGTAATCACCTCTGTTATTGATGATGATGCTGGTGATGGTGAGGATTAGGAGTTCCTCTTCTGTAAAATGAGACACAATCAAAGTGACTTATAATGTCTCCTTTAGAGGAGGAGACAGAAGATCAGATCCACAGCCTCTGAGGTTTCCAACTGTACACTGAAATATCTAAATGGGGATGGGAAAGGGGGCATCATTTGGTCTGCAGAGGGGAACAGAAGGGTCACCTGCGTAGCTTGGATGTTTCACCAGCCTAAGTTGTTCATATCAGCTGTCTGAATCCTAAACCCTCAGCATGAGTCCTCTTAGGTCCCGACAGCATGCATCACAGGGGCTCAGGGCGCTGCCCAGTGAGCAATTATCCAGAGCCACCTTGTGGGATGGGCTTGTCACGGCCTCTTTACTCACTCCAATTAGAGGAGCACTCACATTCCTTTGTCACTCTAAAAAACACTAAATGATAGCGAAACTGCAAAAATCAGCTCCTTAAATGGCAATAATACTCATTACCTTTGAGAATCAAAATGACAGTTGATCACGGTTTTCATTCTCCTGAAGGAATGAATGAAACGCAATCATGGCCTAGATTACATTTCTTGGGCCCTGCCCCAAACACCCCTATTTGTGGCATATCTTTGATCAACGTGAGATAAAATCAAATTGGGCAGCGAGTCAGCAAGCTTCAGAGTGTCAGCCTTCCACAGAGAGGCCAGCTGGCCACTAGGACCAGACCATTCAGACGGCCCTAAATTATCAGGGAACATAACCAGAGATGCAACAAAGACTCAAAACTAAGAGAATACTATGACACTATGCTCATAAATGTTCATTTGTTAAATAAATATATGCAATAAATATATATCTATTAAATAATATACAAAATAAATATGTACTAACATGTTTTTGTTAAATAATTATATGAAACGAATAAATTCATAGAAAAATATAATTTTATCAAATTTGATTAAAAAAGAAATAGAACACCTAAATAATGTAATAACTATTAAAGAAACAGAATCAGTAATTTAAGATCTTCTCACAAAAAAAAACCTCAGACCCAATAGTTTTACAGGCAAGTTCAACCAAACTTTTAAATAACAAATAATTCTGATCTTATCAAACTCTCATAGAGAACATAAAAAGAGGAATTACCTACAATTGCAACAAAAAGAATAAAATACCTAGGAATAAATTTAACCAAAGAGGTGAAAGATCTGTACACCGAAAACTATAAAACATTTCTGAAAGAAATTGAAGAAGACACAAAGAAATGGAAAGATATTCCGTGCTCTTGGATTGGAAGAATTAACATAGTTAAGATGTCCATACTTCCTAAAGCCATCTATAGATTCAATGCAATCCCTATCAAAGTTCCAACAACATTTTTCACAGAAATAGAACAAAGAATCCTAAAATTCATATGGAACAACAAAAGAACCCGAATAGCTAAAGGAATCCTGAGAAAAAAGAACAAAGCTGGAGGTATCACACTCCCTGATATCAAAATATACTACAAAGCTATAGTAACCAAAACAGCATGGTACTGGCACAAAAACAGACACACAGATCAATGGAATAGAATCGAAAGCCCAGAAATAAACCCACACATCTATGGACAGCTAATCTTTGACAAAGGAGCCAAGAACATACAATGGGGAAAAGAAAGTCTCTTCAACAAATGGTGTTGGGAAAACTGGATAGCCATATGCAAAAAAATGAAAGTAGATCCTTACCTTACACCATACACAAAAATTAACTCAAAATGGATTAAAGACTTGAATGTAAGACCTGAAACTGTGAAAGTTCTAGAAGAAAACATAGGCAGTACGCTCTTCGACATCGGTCTTAGCAACATCTTTTCAAACACCACATCTGACCGGGCAAGAGAAACAATAGAAAAAATAAACAAATGGGACTACATCAAACTAAAAAGCTTCTGCACAGCAAAGGAAACCATCAACAAAACGAAAAGACAACCTAACAATTGGGAGAAGATATTTGCAAACCATACATCTGATAAGGGCTTAATCTCCAAAATATATAAAGAACTCATGCATCTCAACAACAAAAACTACCAACCCAATTAAAAAATGGGCAAAAGACCTGAACAGACATTTCTCCAAAGAAGATATACAGATGGCCAACAGACACATGAAAAGATGTTCAAAATCATTAACTATCAGGGAAATGCAAATCAAAACTACAATGAGATATCACCTCACGCCTGTCAGAATGGCTATAATTAACAAGACAGGAAACAACATGTGTTGGAGAGGATGTGGAGAGAAGGGAACTCTCATACACTGCTGGTGGGAGTGCAAACTGGTGCAGCCACTATGGAAAACAGTATGGAGATTCCTCAAAAAATCAACGATAGAACTACCATATGATCCAGCTATTCCACTGTTGGGTATTTATCCAAAGAACTTGAAAACACCAATTTGCAAAGGTACATGCACCCCTGTGTTCATTGCAGCCTTATTCACAATAGCCAAGACTTGGAAGCAACCTAAGTGCCCATCAAGGGACGAATGGATAAAGAAGCTGTGGTATATATACACAATGGAATACTACTCAGCCATAAGAAATGACGAAATCCAGCCATTTGTGACAACATGGATGGACATTGAGGGTATAATGCAAAGTGAAATAAGTCAGAGGGAGAAGGCCAAATACCGTATGATTTCCTTCATTAAGTAGTAGATAATAACAACAATAAACAAACACATAGGGACAGAGATTGGATTGGTGGTTACCAGAGGGGAAGGGGAGGGGGAGGGTGAAAGGGATAATTCGGTACATGTGTGTGGTGATGGGTTGTAATTAGTATTTTGGTGGTGAACATGATGTAGTCCATGCAGAAATAGAAGTACAATGATGTACACCTGAAATTTTTGCAATGTTATAAACCAATGTTACTGCAATAAAAAAAAAAAAAAAAAAAAAAAAAAAAGAGGAATTACCCTTCTACATTATAACCTTGGTACCAAAACCAGACAAGTGTAATAATGGGAAAGGAAAATTGTAGAACCATTTCATTTATGAACATAGTTGCAAAACTCTGAACAAACAAAATTCAGCAATATATAAAAAATACATCATGTCCAAATTCAACTCATTCCAGAATGTAAAGTTGGTTTAACATTAGAAAATCTATTATTTTGATTTACCAGTAACAAATTAAAGGAGAAAAAAAAAGATCACATGATCATCTCAATAGATGCAGAAAAATATTCTAGAGAATTCAATATCCGTGAGTAAAAACTCATACTAACTAGGAATAAAAGAACTTCCTTCATCTAAAAAGTGGTTTCTACCAAAACCTTCAGCAATGTTATACCTAACAATGAAATGTTAAAAGCTTTTTCTTTAGAACTAGGAACATGCTGAGGTTGCCAATCATTTCCGTTCATCCTTGCACTGGTCCTAGTGAGCAAAATAAGACAAGATTGTTATTATTCACAGATGACTTGATTCTCTAAATAAAACCTCAATCTATAGGCTAATTAATAGATTTAATAAAAAGACTTTAGCATTGTTGCTGAATACAAGATCAATATACAAAAATAAATTTCAGGGGCCGGCCCGGTGGCGCAAGAGGTTAAGTGCGCGCGCTCCACTGCGGCGGCCTGGGGTTCGCTGGTTCGGATCCCGGGCGCGCACCGACGCACTGCTTGGCAAGCCATGCTGTGGCGGCATCCCATATAAAGTGGAGGAAGATGGGCACAGATGTTAGCCCAGGGCCGTCTTCCTCAGCAAAAAAAGAGGAGGATTGGCAGATGTTAGCAGAGGGCTGATCTCCTCACACACAAAAAAATAAATAAATAAATAAATAAATTTCATTTCTGTACACTGGCTGAAAGCAGAAAACATAATTTTAAATAATATAACATTTATAATAGCAACCAAAAAATATTTGGTAATTTGGCAATTCAGTTGTAACCTGGAGTTAGGACAGACTTCACAGGTCAAGGGCATTCCCCCCACAAGACTGCCCTCATTTCTGTCATCAGCCACATGCTCAGGGGTTCCCAGGCCACCTACATGTCTGACTAATTGGCCACAAATTCGGGAATTCCCATACCCCCTCACTTGAATGATTTGCAGAACTCAGGAAAGCCCTATACTGAAGACTACAGTGTTATTATAAAGAATGCAAGTCATGACCAGCCAAAAGAAGAGACCCATAGGGCGAGGTCTAGGAAGGTCCCAGATGTGAAGTTTCTTTGTCATCCTCTTAGCACATTGATGTGTATCACCAACCAGGGACACTCACTCAACCTTCAGTGTCCAGAGTGTTTATTGGGGTTTCATTACATAGGCATGAACTCAGTGAACTCACCTGAATGAACTCAATCTCCAGTGCCCCAATGCTCTAATCACATGATTTGTCTTTGGGCATGGCCAGACCCATCCTGAAACTATCTAAAAGCCCATGATGAAGCCAAAGATGAGTGTCTTTGTTAAGACACTCCCATCACTCAGGAAATTCCAGAGGGTTGAGAGGCTCCCTCCCAGGAATCAGAAATAGAGACAGCCAAATTCTTTATTATATAACAGATACCTAGACGTAAATCTACCAAAAGAATACCTACTGCCTCTTCACAATCTCCCTCTATAAATACACTGGAATACTATACAACTGTGAAAAATGAGTAAACTACAGTTTCACCCATCAACTGTTGCATGTATTACAGTTTTGAAAACCAAATTCACTGGCAGTGCTTTGTCATAAACAGTGAAGCAAAGATCATCACTCTTCTGTGGAACCATCTGCCAAGGGTGGGCAGGACCTGCCAGGTGGGGTGGTGGAAAATTATAAAGAAGACAGACTTTATCTTTGGGGCACTCCTATCTCATGTGGCCTTCCCCTCCTCAGAGTCCCACATCCCTCTAAGTGTCCAAGGCTCTTGCATTCTCCTACCTCCCTTAGCTCCACTAAAACCTTCCAGATGCATTGCTGAGTGTGGAGAATAAAATCCCTGCGTATTCTCTTGGGGGAGGCAAGGAATTTGCTTGTCTATCTGTTCCTCTAAAAGTGAAACCAAGGGTTTTGGCCCTTGGTAAAGGAACTTAAGGGAGCAAGGTGGCAAGGGGAGGAGATCAAAGAGACCTTTTCGGGTGGCCAAAAATTGGACTAGCTTGTTTGTGTAAGGAGGGAAGGAAACATCCTTCAAAACCACACTAGCTTCCTCTGTAATCACATCCTCCTAGGGCCTTTTCACAAACTCTCTGGGGTGACTAGCTCTCTAGACAATTTGCCTCAGCCTATAAGAAGACAGGCCCTGCCATGGTTTACATCAAGGAAGCTTCCTAGAATATGTACCTGCTTTCCCGTCTTGAAAGTCCTGACGACATGCCTCCCTGTCCTCCTTGGCCACTGACCTCTTCTTTGGCCCTTTTGTGAGAGACGAATTTACCATGGAGTTCATGAAACTTCACTCAGGGCCTCTCATTTGCACAACCCCTCCCAAGGCCCTGGGAGGGACCCAACAATGTGTTCACATGGTCACGCATTTTTGCAATATTTGCAAAGTAATGTATTTTGGGAGCAATTTGTTAGGAAGTGGTCTATTTCCATTCCAACCTGCCCTGCACCACACTTCTCCCCGTGTTGGGTGGTGCTGGCCTGGCTGGGCATTTGGAGGATCTGACTAAGGGGAGGTTGGGCTAGGGATACATTTAGTTTGGGTTTAGTGGGATGTATTTACACGGTTCTGAGTTACTTCTGTATACAGTTAAGTTATTGCCAGCTCTCTTGGTGTAGGAATAACTTCCAGGAATCCTTCTGTGGCTCCTCAAATCAACTGGTGGAGCATCATGATGCAAAAGAAGCAAGGCCCACCCTATGCCCCATAATATGTGACTACAACTAGAACATCATGGACAGCCTGGTTAATGGTGTCATCAGTTCAAAGAGAAAAGAAGGTCAGTCCCACATAAGAAAACTGGAAATGCCCCCAAATCTTACAGCTCATATACAAAAGAATACTTAATAGTTTTCCTGAAATTTGACAATAACCCTGAAAATTTTATATTACCGATAACTAGTTTTGAAGGTGATAGAAACTTCTAAAATATCAACTGTGCTAAAGTATCAACCATGTTAGAGGAAAGATTATCTTTTCAGTTATCTTTCAAAGACTGAGTTAACTTTAAATTCTGTCTATGAAAAATTATATTACAAAACTGTCATGGAAGAGATGATCAGCGATTATGCAGTACATGCACTTGTTTGCTACCTGCAGTTTGCCAAGCAGTTAATTAGTAAAAATGCTATTTTTATGAATTTTATGATGTTTGTGATATTTGCCAGCTTTTTTTAGTTTTTAATTTGCTGCAATTTTCTGATTCAAAAATGTTCACTTCCATACCTAACTTTGTGTTCATAATTTCGTATATTTTAAAAGGTCCCCCCAAACTTGGATCCACCCTGGCCCACTTTCTGCTTCATTCTTCACAGCGTGACTGCCCCTCCTCCCCACATCATCCAGTGTTGACTGTCCCTGGGTGAATAATTGTCTTTGGAGTCAAACCAGCAAGCTCATTGCCCAGAATTGGGTTGTAAGCTCCCTGAGGACAGTCCCCAACTCAGAGCACAGCACTGGAAATATTTAATAAATACCCGTCAACAAAGCCTCTGAAATGGGACCTTAATTCCCTGGCGCGGGTAACCTGGCAGCCTCTCAGCAAGTGGGACATATATACCAGGGACCTGCAGTTTTTCTAGGAAGAGAAGTGTTTATGCAGAGAAAGGATGTAGTCCCTGATTAATAATGTGACCTGGACAGGCTGCCCAGTCACCAGTCACTGAGGAGAGAAGACCCTCCCCGAGGTCAGGGTGGGACAGAGTTACTGAGCCAAGAGCTGGGTTCAGACCCTGACAGAAGCAGCGCTGGAGAGGGGCTAGAGTTGGTCTCAGGGCATTTCTTCCGCCCTCCTCTCCATCTCCAGAGCCCTCCTTTATCCTCTGCCAGCCTCTGCTTCTTCCCTGCCTGGGGTACGGGGTCCCAATGCTACTCACCCAGCAGCCTGCTCTCCCCACATTTCTAATGGCTTTTGTAGCACGCAGCCACCCTGCCTTCAGCATCTCCTGCCTGCAGGCCCCGGAAGGTACAGCAAGTCCCCTTGGTCCCTGCCCTCAGGGGCTCAGAGACATAAGTGGGGGAGGCAGTGTGAGTTTCCATTCACACAGAGCCGCATACAGCAGGAGCCATAATGACATTAGTCTTTGCTAATGTAATAGAAGACAATGGGCAACAGGTCAACATGTTTCCTCTCCCAGGTAAAGGTATTAACAAGGACATTACCCAGCGTTTCCCACCGCGTATCCTGAGAAAGACTGGTCACCAAGATGCACCTAGAAAAAGAACGATTATGTGGACAAAGAGGTGTGAAGAGTGTTGCATCCTAAACCTCTGAGACTCTATAAATAAACAGGTTGCTGCCAACCTGTCCCAAAGGCGTTTGTTCACACACGCGTATCTCCCCCATTAGCATCTTTGGTATGTGAACCCACTTTGGGAAACACTGCTTTGACTAAAAGCAGAGAGTCTGTAGGTGAGACTTTCACCAGGACAGGCAGGTAGTCAAACTCAGCAGTGGCAGGGCTTTTGGGGCTGCTTCTACCAAGTTCTGCAGGCAGCTCCTTCCTTCCTACACACAAGCTGGGCCCTGGTCAGGGGCCTTCCTGCAGCAGGAGCCCCGCACTGACCAACGCCTCCTTCCCAGGACCCTGGGGGAGAGAGACTTCTAACACCTTTAGGTAAGCTCTCTTGGGCCCAGCGCCAGTCCCCTCCCACAGCCATCTGTGTAGTTAAGCCACCTGGGGACTCTAAAACCTGCCACACCCTTCTGGGTTCCACCTGATCCTGGACGGAAAAAAGCAAGGCGATGAGATGACGTATCTCTTACTTTTGTTAGTCTATTGATTCTGTCTTGGTTATCTTCAACAAAGGTGGTGGTTCATACCCCAGAGCCTTCTGAGAAGGGGGAGCCCACAGAAGTGACTTTCCTCCTTCTGAGCACACTCTGCAAGTTGAACGGAGGAGAATTCTAATCCTCTGCTGAAGGGGTGGTATGTGAGCAGACATGGGGTAGCTGGTAGCAAGAGAGGAACTTTGGGGACTGAGCTGTCCTCTGGGGGACTTGGTGATGTTAGTACTGTGTCGTTGACCTCCCTGCCTTGGCTCCCTCCCCACCCCCAATAGAGCAGGGACAGTAACAGTGTCCACCTTGTGAGACTGTCATGATAATCAAATGAAAGAACACGGAGAGAGCTCAGGGTGGTACCTAGCAGGTCGTCAGCACCTGGCACAAATTCATTATTATGTACACATTACTCAGAAATGCTGTGGGATTCATATTCTCTTTCTTTCTGAGAGTGGAGGTGGAAGGAATGCAATAAAATGCTGTCTGACCTCCAGGTTGGCCCCAGGAAAGATTAGCAGCCCAAAGAGCCCAGCTGGACGCTGTAGCATCAAGTTAACGTCACATAGAAATCCACAGCCACACGCCACACCTGAGGGAGCCCCTAGATTTCAGAGGGCTGGACTAGCACATGACGGCCTCCTTTGTCCTGCGGTTCTAACACGGCCAACAAACTTCAGAATAATCTTCTCTTGACTGGTGGTCAGTTCCTGAAATTCCATGGGCATATCAATCATTCCTTGAGCTTCAGGTTTTTATTCCATTCATTCACCACATTTAAAGTGAGCACCTGCCCTGCGCACTGCAGACAGAGAGAAAACAGCTGGTGCCTGCCTTCTGGGCCTCCCCTACCATGGAGTTGTGAATTTGGAGATGAAGGGGCCCAGGAGCACAAACGCTTGCCAGTTAAGCCAGGCAGAGGGGAGGGGCCTACAATAATTTTGCCAGATATAAAATGAAAAAATA
This sequence comes from Ceratotherium simum simum, assembly GCF_057802395.1. Lineage (NCBI taxonomy): Eukaryota > Metazoa > Chordata > Mammalia > Perissodactyla > Rhinocerotidae > Ceratotherium > Ceratotherium simum. Next base: position 39,528,806 of record NC_141913.1, read on the forward strand.
AATACTTATCTTACAGGGTTGTCATGAGGTCAGCTGAGCTAATGCTGTAAAATCCCTTGTGTATAATGAGTGTTCAACAAATATTAGTTTTCTACCCCCCCCCAACATGTTCTCAGTTATTTATACCTGGGTGTTAATGAGGGGTCTGAGAGGAGGGTTTGCTAAGTGGGAGGAGAAAAACAAGAGTGCTGCCTTCATTTGGGGACTGGAGTAGGGGACAAAAAGGGAAGACTTGGAGCTCAGAGATCAACTTCTCTGATGTTCTTCCCCCACATGGCCACATGGGCCACTCCGTTGATTCACTCTGCTCTCTGCTCACATGTCCCCTTATCATGGAGGCCTTCCTGGACCACCCACCCAGTCCATCACTCGATCTCCTTACCCTGCTTTATTTTTATTTCTAGTACTCGCTCCACCAGACATATTATACATTTGTTTGTTCAGCTGTCTTTCCTACTAAAATGTATGCTCCACGGTTATAGGGACTTAGTTTTTTCACCACTGGGATGGAATCTCAGTGCTGCTAATTATTAGCTGATTTGGCCTTGGTCAAGTTAGTGTCTATACTTTTTTCGTAGGGTCATTCTGATCATTAAATGCACTAATAATAAAGCAGCACTTGGCATAGTGCCTGACATAATGTAAATTCTCAGTAAATGGCAGCTATTGTTATTATTGGTTATTTTCCAGTAAAGTTTTACGTCCCGTGGGTCAGCTATCTGGAGAAGACCTCTGTGGCTACTCAAGGATTCATCTCATTTGAGTGGAGCTAGAAATAGAAGCCTGCACTAATTGGGAAACTGAGAAAATATTGCTACCTTTCCAAAGCATATGAACTAAAGATCTCTAGGACACTGGTTTTCATAATCGGCTGCACATTGGAATCCCCTGGGGAGTTTTAAAAATTACTGATGCCCAGAGATTCTGGTGTAATTGGTGTGGCAGGTGGCCTGAGCATCGGGATTTTCTTAAGTTCTCCAGGTGCTTCTAACGTGTAGCAGGTTTGAGAGCCACTGCTCCAGGGAGCCACCAGATTTCCCCTTGACAGTCAGCAAGACAAATGTCTAATTATTGCCTAGCAGTTAATGCATCCTCCGAAAAGGAGCCATTTGCTCACAGACTGGCCCATTAAAAATTAATCACTTTCGCCCAGCAGGACCCCTCACTTAAAGATTGCTGTTGATTGTGAGGCAGCATCCTAGGACTCTAGCACCCCACAGAGGAAAGCTTGGGACACCAACAGCACAAGCAGATGAGGAAACTGAGGCTGAACCAGCTGGACCAAGCCTTTCCTCCACTCAACTCTCTAACCAGCCCAGCAGCTGGTTCCAGCGAGGATGGTGGTGTTAGAGCTGGCAATCCTAGCGCATCTCCGAACAAACAAAACATTTTTGTCACATCTTTGAACTGTAACAGAATTCAGTGTTCATGATTTGGACCCCATGAGGATAATATCCAACGCTTTTATCTGTGACGGTGAGCTCTAGCTGAATTAGAAGACAACCACATTTCAGGAAAGTGCTTTTTAAAAAGAACCCCAACTCCATTGCTCCTACTTTTCTGCTGTTTAAAAGTAAGGGGAAGTACATTATGCTGAGTGAAGTAAGCCACTCACAAAAGGGAAAATACTGTACGATTCCGCTTAGATGAGGTGCCTAGAGTAGCCAAATTCATAGAGACAGAAAATAGAAGGGTGGTTGCCAGGGGCTGGGGTGGGTGGGGATGGGAGTCATTGTTTAATGGGTACAGACTCAGTTTTGCGAGATGAAGAGTCTGGAGATGGATGATGGTGATGGTTGCAAAACAATGTGAATGTACTTAATATCACTGAACTGTACACTTAAAAATAGTTAAGATGGTGAATTTTATGTTATGGATATTTTGCCACAATTAATTATTTTTTAAAAGCAATTCTATCATAATTTTTTTAAAAAGTAAAGGGAAGTGACCACATGGGGGCTGTGCGCCTAGAGGAACTGAACTGGGCTTTTGGTTGATTTCCATGGAAACCTGGGAAGAGATGGTGAATTTCACTGGACAGGATCCCTCAGAACATGGAGTGGGGAAGGGGCAGCCCTGAGAAAGGAGGGCAGTAGATCAGCATATAGGGCATCTTAGAAATTAATGAAAACTCAGTGCAGCTAATTTGACCCTTCACCCATGTGTATTTCAGCCACATGAACGGAATGTACCAGATGACTTACCAATGATTGTGTTGTACGCTGGGCTTTTAAGATTGTGTGTTCCTTCCCTCAGCTTGAGAGATTCCCTGCTGCATATTTTCATGGAAATGAGTGTAATAGAGTTTGGAGTCAGCAATAAGAAAGGCTATTTGGCTGTGGTGTTCTTTCTTTTTAAAAAGACTTCTAACGTGCCTGATATGGATATTGGCATAAATGAGAATTATACCTTCTGAGGAAGAAGACTGTGGAGAGGGAGGCCATATATTTCTGCTTAAACTGGGCCTCTGGGAGGACATTGTTTTTCTAAACGATATTTTGATGAGTGTCTGTAACACAAAGAATTAACTCCCATTATGGGTCAGTCTGCTGCTTGGTGGGAGAAATCTGCCTGGCCTGTGAGCAAGGCAGATGATAAATCCTCAGGGCAGGCGGGATCTTAAAGACCATCTAGGGCCTTGCTGGTCCAAGTGCAGTCCTCTGACCTGCAGTGGCAGCATCACCTTATTCACCTGGTGAAATGGAATCTGCGTTTCATCAGTCCAGGTCCCCAAGTATTCGAGTGCACACCAAAGTCTGAGAAGCTGTGCTCTGGAGCATCCACCAGGAGGGTGGGTGTTAGCACACCTCTCCACGAGGCTGTCCATTCTGTGCTTGGACGCCTCTGCCTGTCTAGGAGACCAATCCCTCCTTGGACAGCCCTGATGGTTTTAGAGGGCTCTCTTAGCTGAAAGGCAGATTCAGATCAAAGGCTCTAAGTCCACACAGCCTGGGGTTGAATCCCCGCTGTGCCACTTACAGCCTGTGTGACCATGGATAGGTTGCTTACCCTCTCTGTGCCTCCATTTCCTCACTGTAAAATGACTACAATGAGAGTCCCTGCCTCCTGGGGTTGTTGTGAGGATGAAATGAGTTAATCCATATAAAGCAGTTAGAGGAGCTCAGTAAATGTTACCTATTATTATCATATTGCATAGATTTCCATCTCACACTTTGTCTCTCATCTGTCCTCAGAGCCTCCAAGAACAAGCTTAATTCCTTGTCCATGTGACAGCCTTGCAAATGTCTAAAGGCAGCTTTCATGACCCCCCAGCCATGTTCTCCAGCCTAAAAGTGCTCATCTTTCCCATTCTTTGTGGGACATGCCTTTGATTTCCATGGCACATCCACCAGGAGGCCTCCTGGGAAACTGCACCTCCCCAGAAATCACAGAATCCATGCAACAGCCCCCATTGACCCCCTCAGGCTAAAAGTTTTACTTCTCCATAGACTGGTTTCTTTTTCCCTTGACCCAGTTTCTTCTAGATCAGACAGGGGTGAGTATGTGCATTCCTACCCTCTTCCAAGGAAGCGTGGTGCCCAGGGGCCCTCCTGAGCCCATTAATCCCCTGCTATCCAGACAGCAGCGTCTTTGCTGCCGGCCCTGCTTGCAAGCCTCTCAGGCTGTGAGTGACGAGGAGTGCAGATCCTGCAGCCACCTTGCTCCACAAACACACCACCTACTAGTAAGAATCAGCAGGGGCCCTACCACAGGGCAGGCCTGCCCAGGGCTAATCAGAAATGCAGAGAGGCATGTGGCCCTTCCATAGCCTACACTGAAACTCCGCCATTTCTCCTTCCCCACTCTACTCCCTCCACTGCTCCCTTTGTCCTTCCTGGGGTTCTCCAACTGGGAGGGGGCATAAGGGTTCCCTGGGGAGCTCATTCAAGATAGAGATCTGAAGACTCCAAGTCAGTAGCTTGGGCAATCTGCACATCTAACAAGCACTTCGCCTGATTCTCACACAGGGGGTCCTTAGGGACTGCTGACTTACAGAATAAAGGTCATTGTCCTCAGCCCCTCCCCCATGTCCCATTTGTCCACATGTCCAAATGTCTCTCTGTCCCCTGAGAATATTCTAAGTCTTCCCACATCCCCCACCTTTACTCATGCTGGCTCCTATCACCAGCTCAAATGTTCCCCAGCACAGCTAAGATGTCCCCAATCCATCAAGACCTACTCAAACCTAACCCCCATGGAGCCCTCACTGACGCATCTCAGAACAAAATATCACCCCTCTGCACACTGAGCATGATTTTCCCTGCCTCTCCCTTGCTGCTTACCATAGACTTTCATGAGTACACATGGTGGTGGAGGTCCAGCAGAGACAGGTTAGAGTATGGGCTCTGGAGCCAGACACCCTGGACCACTTCCCTGTCACATGACCTTGGACAAGTTGTGTTACTACAGTGTGAAGAGCCTGCATCAAGAGGCTGATGGAAGGATTGCTGAATGAATTCATGTAAAATGTAAACACAGAGCTAAGCACAGAGCAAGTCCTACATAAATGGTGCCATGATCATTTCCTGGTCCTGCCGATTGTCTTTTCATATTGAACATCTCATTTCTTCAAACACATAATTCACTCTTCGAAGACAGGGATGATCTTAATCATCTTCATTTCTGCCACACAGGGATTGTTACTGGACCAGAATGGGTCTGCTTCTTGGTGAGTTAAAATCAAAGCCTTCACCAGAAGTAGTTGTCACACAAAGTAAAATTTTATTTGCGGCAAATAAGGAGCCTACAGGGAATAATTTCACAAAGTGCGGCTCCCTGAGCAAGGGGAAGTGGGTGCCTATTATTTGAGGTAGGGAATGAATATTCAAAGAGAAAGTTTGAATATTGAATGAATATTCAAAAGGAGAGCTCTGTCATGGCATGTGGAGGCCGGTAAAGCTGGCGCAGGCGCAGTTGCTGTTCATGCCTACTTGTGCCTAAAACTGTGCTATAGCTCCCCCTGGGCAGGGATTTTACTATGTTAACGAAGCAAAAGTTACTCTTGTACACTTCTCCACCCCTCTGCGTAGGCATCACTCTTTTGGTGGGGTTTTGGACTGGTTCAGGGTGCTTGGTGTTTAGATCTTCTTCCTGGAACATAGCTGAAACTGACCACCTCAAGGACATTAGAGAAAGGAGCAGCTGCACTTCTCAGCAAAACAAGAGAAATAGATCAGACAAGAGAAATAGGTCAGAGTCCATGGCTGGTGACAGGATGACACACGTTAGGCTCTCAGGACATATGCTGGAGACTTCTGGTTGGGAACGTGAGGCTCTCAGAGCCCCTCACCGTGCTAGCCTGGAAGCATCCATTCAGTATGAGGGGTGAAACAACTCTTCCCACCCTGTCATCCCCCCGCACCACACACAGAGAGCTACAACTGACTGGGCTTTTTATTCCATTTAATTTACTCCATTTAAATTTGCCCCAACTGGGCCGGCCTCATGGCGTAGTGGTTAAGTGCGCATGCTCTGCTGCTGGCGGCCCGGGTTTGGATCCCGGGCACGCACGGAGGCACTGCTTGTCAGGCCATGCTGTGGCAGCGTCCCATATAAGGTGGAGGAAGATGGGCATGGATATTAGCCCAGGGCCAGTCTTCCTCAGCAAAAAGAGGAGGACTGGCATGGATGTTAGCTCAGGGCTGATCTTCCTCACAAAAAAAATAAAAATAAAAAAATAAAATAAAATAAACTCGCCCCAACCCTGTGAGGGGCCAGTAGGCACATTATCGTTAAAAGGTAGAAGCATTACTGAATCATACCTTCTCTTCCAGCTTTCCAACTCCCAGACCCAGAGATCAGGCTCAGGGCAGGTGGAGGCATAGCGAGGGCAGACAGAAGAGAACTGGAGCCCATCCAGTGCTGTCTCGCCAGAGGAGCGGATGGGTACCCGCTTTTCCAGGATGAGTTTGAGCCAGGCAGTTCTGAATTCCCTGGCAGGCGGCTGGGACTGAGTCTGCACTTCTCTACTCCCTCTGCAAAGAGAATGCTCAGAGCTTTAATTATATCTTCCCTCCCGATCTGTTGTGGGCCCCTAATTACCCTCTTCCCAGGGCAGCAGCTGCTAGATTATTTCCCAAACACCTTTGAAGCTTCAGAGTCAAAGCCTCCCATTGGCTCTACGTGACTGTACAAGGACAGCAAAATGGGCTGGTTGGAGCGATAATTGAAGAAGACCCAAAGGCCCCCATGACAGGGTCTAGACAGGAAACTGTGTCCAGCTGCCTCCCAGTGGCCCCTCCAGAGTTGGCTTCTATTCGGGAACACCAAGGGACATTGTCCTTCCCTAGGAAGGGACACTAGGGAAAGGGCAATTCCAGTCTCGTCCCTTGCATGCTGAGTGGTGGCCATGGAGCATTGCAGAGTGTCGGCCTCGTGCCTCATCAGAGCAGTGAAACCTTACAGCTCACAGGACAGTGCGCCATGTGTGTGCATGCTGTCCCCCCCACTCCCTCCTCTGTCAGCCTGCCGGTGGGCAAGCCCCCCAGGGAGACCCGGTCTGATCATTGAGGACAGGTTCCTCTACATTCAAACGGAGCTGAAACTATCCTCGCCCTGCAGGCTCGGGCAGGAAAGCCATTTAGGGATTTCTGTTGAGCCAATATACTTACTGATTTATGGGCCTTCTGATAAAATGAAGACTCCACTCCTGGGTATTCCTTAAAGATTTTTTTTATTATTCTAGAAAATTCTGACTTTCACTCCATCCACTGAACTGAAACTCCTCTCTTGAATTCAGATCACCAGTATCATGTTGTGGGCCCCAGGGCCTCTCCCGCTCAGACACCCAGGGCTCATCTCAGCTGAGGGCAGGACTCCTGGCCTCCCTACCCCCTTGTCTGCCCCACACACCCAAGAATAGAGCCTCCCATTTGTCCCGATCCCCCCTTCCCCAGGGCTCCTCTTGCCAGAGCCAGCTAAAGACACTGCACCTTCCTAAATTCTCCTCTGCCCAGTGGCTTCTGAAACACATCAGTAAATCCTCTTTATGTTTTCAAAAGAGCTCAAGGCACAAGTAACCATAGGGAAGCCACTAGTGGTTAACAAAAATCCAGCAGGTTGTTGGTTTTCATTCAAAGTAAGAAAGAGCCAGGGCTAAACTTTCTCAGCTGCTGTCAGGGCCCAGCCCATAATTCCGGGGGCAGCCTTGCCCATGAGAATACCTTTCTTTTTTTTTATATATATTTTTTAATTGATGTTTTAATGGTTTCTAACATTGTGAAATTTTTGGGTTGTACATTTTTGTTTGTCCATCACCATATATATGACTCCCTTCACCCCTTGTGCCCACCCCCCCCCACCCCCACTGCCCCTGGTAACCACAGTCCAGTTTTCTCTGTCCATGTGTTGGTTTATATTCCACATATGAGTGAGATCGTACAGTGTTTGTCTTTCTCTTTCTGGCTTATTTCTCTTAACATAATACACTCCAGGCCCATCCATGTTGTTGCAAATGGGACGATTTTGTCTTTTTTTATGGCTGAGTAGTATTCCATTGTATATATATACCACATTTTCCTAATCCAATCATCAGTCGAGGGACACTTAGGTTGCTTCCACTTCTTGGGTATGGTGAATAATGCTGCAATGAACATAGGGGTGCATAAGCCTCTTTGGATTGTTGATTTCAGGTTCGTTGGATAGATTCCCAGTAGTGGGATGGCTGGATCATAGGGCATCTCTATTTTTAATTCTTTGAGGAATCTCCATACCGTTTTCCATAGAGGCTGCACCAATTTGCATTCCCACCAGCTGTGTATGAGGGTTCCTGTTTCTCCACATCCTCTCCAACATTTGTTGTTTTTTGTCTTGGTGATTATAGCCATTCTAACGGGTGTGAGGTGGTATCTTAGTGTTGTTTTGATTTGCATTTCCCTGATGATTAGTGATGTTGAGCATCTTTTCATGTGCCTATTGGCCATCTGTATATCTTCCTTGGAGAAGTGTCTCTTCATTTCCTCTGCCCATTTTTTGATTGGGTTGTTTGTTTTTTTGTTGTTCAGTTGAGAATACCTTTCGTATACTTCAGGGTAGGTGGTTCAGAAGGAAGCCCCCGTGTCCCCACTTTAGTCCTAGATGCTGCAGATAGGCGAGTGTTAATTATAGGGAATTCCATTCCATAAAAGACTGCCCATTTACATATCAGAGAAAACTCCCCTTGTGTCACCTCCCCTCTGGATGATCTCTGCTTTAGTCTTCCTCCAACAGTCTCAACCTCCGAGTAGAAAATAAGATCAGATCATTCTTTATTTATAATCCACTCACCCAGAAGTGAACTCTACAGACAATTTAGCTTGTCTCTTTAATTCTTGGAATCAAACTTAAACTCCTAACATATAACATGGATGAGTCTAGATGCACTACGTGAAGTGGAAGAATTTAGACTCAAAAGACTACATACTGTGATTCCATTTCTATGACATTCTGTACAAGGCAAAACTAGAGGGACAGAAAACAGTGGTTGCTAGGAGACCGGGGGTGGAGGGGTAACCAGAAGGACACAGGAGGGAATGGTTTGAGATGATGGAATTCTTATATATCTTGATTATGATGCTGGTTAGGTGATTCTCTATTTTTGTCAAAACTCATGGAATGGTACTCTAAAAGGGGCGAATTTTACTGTATGTAAATTATACCTTAACAAGCCTGACTTCAAAAAAGTTGCTTACACTTGCCAATCCTTTTGGAACAAGGCATAAGTGGCTGTCTACTTTTGCAAACTCTTCACCTACCTTGGAAAGTGGGAATTGGAACTCTCTGTAAAGTCAAGTATGTCAAAGAAGAGGATCAGTGGTCCCTGCAGAAGATGCCTCATTTTGAAGGGGGTTCCAACCACAGGAAACGTTCCTTACTCACTCACTCATTCATTCATTCACTCATTCACTCGACAGTGTTCATTGAACACTTCCTAGGAGGCAGACTTGGGACTAGGAAATTTGGAAATGGCTGTGGAACAAGATACAGCAGCTGCCCATAAGGGTGTATAGTCTAATGGTCCTGGGGGTTGGGGACTGCAGAGAAGTAAAGAAACAGTAATAAAATAGGGACAGTGGAGCTCCTGGCAGGGGCATCAACCTCATCCCAGAGAGCCAGGAAACTTCTGAGAGGAAGCCGGCCTGAGTGTGGATCAGCCAGGTAGGGCATGGGTGTAAACACATCCATCCATGGAATGTACACATGCAGATGTCCAGAGAGAGAAAGAGGGGCACATTTAAAAAACTGTAAGGAGTTCATTTTTGTTGGAGCATTGAGGCCTGGCAATGGGTATGCGGTAGTCATTTCCAGCGAAGGAGTGTTTTCCTCTTTTCCTCCTTTTTTCCACCCGTTTGAGGCTCTACTCTGAAGAAATATGTATGAAATAGGCCCTAGAGGAGATAAAAATACTGTCATAATAGCAGGGCTCTCAGAAGGTTTTAAACACTTAATAAATTTTTGCTCAACAAATGAAGAGACTTCAGATAAACTGATCAAAAGCTCCTGGGTCTTTGGGCTTCCCAACTTTATATGTTTTAACCCGAGTCTGTGATACTTTTTACATCAGTAAATAGGAAAATTCAGATGCTAAACAGGAATTACATCAGCAAACAATAACACCGTATCCCCTCGGTCTGAACTGTCTCACCTTGACCCCAAAATGGGTCTATTTTCTCACTTTAAAGAGACCATTCCAGGTAATCCAAATGGACATTTCCCAGGTTTCACTGTTGGGCCAGCTTTCTGAATTGCATCGAGAACAATTTCCAAATTGCCTGGCTATACTTTCCTATCTCTGCTAAAACACATATGTTATCACTATATCCCGTAGTAAGGGATTCCATCCAGACCACAAGTCATTGAGCAGTGGCTGAAATCAGCCAGAACATGTATCCAAGAAGATGCTCTGTAGAACTCCCAGAATCCTCTGAGCCAACCAAAGCTGTGTCCACTCTGTCATTTCGGGCTGTTTCTACATGCCCTTCATCTGCACCCACTATGAAGCTGGGCTTATCCATTCTCAGCAGGGGCTTGGAGTCTGGCACTGTAGCAGCATTAATTTTAATCATTAGCACCAGAGCAACTGGCTCGATTTCAAATGGATGGCTATTTCTGAGATTCAGCCACTGGATAAGTGAAGTTCCAGTGTCTCATCATTACTCTGTTGATGGTAATAAACTTGAGTATGGCTCCTATTTATCCATCTACTTCTAGATGAGGGCAGATTTGTTCTGCATAGTTACATCAAGTTGGGATGGGAAATCAGTCTTTCTAAAATCTTGGATCTGTTTCTACAGAAGAGAAATCCAGGGCCTCGTAAGTTTTCCCCGCCAAACCTTTGAGCCCCACAAACCAGACCTCTGTTCCCTAATGCTCCTTCAAGACCAACGGGAAAGGATGAAGAGTGAAAGGGGTTGTGTCTCCATGTGAGGGGAAACAAGGAGAGGTGTGGGAGGGAGGGTATCTGCAAATGGCTGATCACTGGAACCAGGGATTTTGTCTTCCAGGGTTATCTCTCAGAAGGCTTGGTAACCAAGTGGTACCGCTCACCACGCCTGCTCCTCTCCCCTAACAACTACACCAAAGCCATCGATATGTGGGCCGCAGGCTGCATCCTGGCCGAGATGCTCACGGGGAGAATGCTCTTTGCAGGTAAGCCGCTGACCATGCCACCTTCCTTCCTCTGATGTCCTTCTATAGAAAGGGAAAACTGACTGCAAAGAGCATGCTAATCACAAAACATGCCAGGCTTTCTCTTTGAAATTATCTCTGTGGCTTTTACGGGACTACTTGGAGGCACCCTATTATCATTTCAGACAAAATACTGGAGAGGCTGAAAAGAGCCTTTTGAGCACAGAACTTTCGAAATCAAGTAATCACTTGCATTCAAACACTTTGAGATTGACCTCTGAAAATACTCACCCTACATTTTCAGCCCCCTCCTCCTCTCTCCTTGCCACTGTGAGTGGTTGGTCTGGAATACTCATTTGAAGAGGGGACCCAGAGGGGCTCCCAGAGTCCCCAAACTGACCTTTCATGAGCCCACTGCAGGGAGAGGCCAAAGGGACCCCTTCAGAGTAGACCCTGCTTCTGTAGGCACTTGCTGGGGCAGCATGCCCGGCACTCACACGTGCTTAGTGCCACACAGGGCGTCCTGGGGGGACATGGAAGAGCCCCAGCCTAGGCCACCAGCTTCTGGCACATTGGAATCCCATGGGGATGGGTGGTAAGGGGGGGCCTGCTGTGCAGCTGGACGAGTCAGGGGACTTCTTGAGGAGGGAGAGGCTTGGTTGGATTTAAGCTCGTAGAGGTAAGTAGAAAGGCTACTCAAGGAAAAATGGAAGTCAGAAAGGCCTGGAGGTCAGGGCGCGCAGCAAGGAGACAGAGCAGAGCCACACCAGTGGTGCCAAAGCCTCACACAGTGCTCAGTGGTTGCCTGGGCGTAGAAGATGAGTTAGTTTCTAAGATACATAAAAACTGAAGCTTTCTTACAGATGAGAACAGTACTCATTCCCTACGTCCAGCATGATGCCTGGCAGGGAGAAGGTGCTCCACAAATAATTATGTGTTGAATGAATAAGTGAGTGAGTGAAAGAGTGAATGAATGCTTGACTCCACCCTGTCCCACCACACTTCTCCCACAGACCTGGCATAGCCTGTCTTCCTCCCTCTGCCCAAAGGAGCACAGAGGCAGTGTGTTCAAGATTCATTCTAAACGCAATTTGTTATTTCTGATTTTTTCCCCTCCTAATCGGAGACCAAAAGGTAAGGCTCATTCCTAGCCTTAAAATCATTTCCTTCCCCAGCTGGATAAAGAACAGGCAGAGAGGCATATTGGAAGGAGTCTTGGAAAGCCTTGGGCCAGGCTGTTCCCATCACTTGAGCACCAGCTGACTCAGTCTATATCAGACTGGTCCATTCCAGAGGCAGAGACATTTGACAAAGCCCAGCCTCAGAGACAGCAAGCAACCTGCCCACAGTCACACAGCAAGTTAGTGGCGGAGTGAAGACCGGAACCCAGGGCCCCTGGCCCCCAGCCCGGTGCTGCTCCACTGTCCTGTGTTGCCCCTCTCAGGCTCCTAGAGCCGCTTTGGGGCTTCTGCACCCCCCAGCCACTTGGGCAGCACGCTTAACCATCTGGTGTTTGCCTCCCCAGGGGCACACGAGCTGGAGCAGATGCAGCTCATCCTGGAGACCATCCCTGTGATCCGGGAGGAGGACAAGGACGAGCTGCTCAGGGTGATGCCTTCCTTCGTCAGCAGCACCTGGGAGGTGAAGAGACCGCTGCGCAAGCTGCTCCCCGAAGTGAACAGTGAAGGTACCTGAGCCTGACAGCCAGGCCAGCATCTGGAGACTGCACTCTGCCTTCACCTTAGGGGAGGAGGGGCAGGTGCTCTCCTTCCGGAAAGACCAAGCACAGTCCCTAGATATAGAAGCCAAGGCACCCTGGCAGCAGGCATTTGCCCTAGCTCCTTCAGACTGAGGATGATTGGCCTCTAGAGTTTGGTCATCAGGCAACTGTGGAGGCAGTCATCAGTGGGTCCTCCAAATTCTACCCTGATTTTGCTTCCTTTTCATTCCTGTCTTTCTCACTTGCCTTTCTCCCTTTCCTTTCCCCCCCTTAGAAGGCATGGTGTGGTACAGAGAACATGAGCTGTATCAGCTTGAGAGCCAGACCCACACTCAGTCCCCAGTTCCACCAGTGACTAGCTGTTTGGCCTTGAGAAAGTTTCTTAACTTCTCTTATCTCATGTTCCCTGACTGTAAAATTGGTATAATAATATATGTCACATACAGTCATTGTGATGAGTAAGTAAAATAGAATTTGTAAAGCTCTTGGCATAGAATAGTTGTTCCACCCATCTTAGAAGTTACATTATCTCTAGGCCTCATACCTGCCAGAGGCTTCCTTAGAAACTCCTATATTAGGTAGGCTATAGGTTCAGCCAATTGTAAGAGAGACCCAAATTCTCAATGGCTTAAATAAGATTTATTTCGTATTTAAGAAAAAAGAAGTTAAGAAGTTTACTTCTCTCATATAATAATCCAAAAGCAGATAGTCCAGGGCCAATATGGTAGACTTGCCCTACAAAGTCATCCAGGGGCCCAAGCCCCTTCTGTGTTGTTGTTCTGCCATCTTAGGGTGTTGCCTTCACCCCTGGAACGTGGGGGAAGGTGGGGAAGGAAGTCAGGTCCCCTTGCTCTTAAGGTCGGGAGCCAGAATATATACACCTCACCTCCACTCATGTCCTGTTGGCCAGAACTTAGTCACATGGCCCCACCTCACCAGAGTGGAAGCTGTGAAGTGGATATTTATTCCATGACACTCTGTGTCCATTATTATGAAAGAGAAGAACAGACATGGGTACAACTAGCAGTGTCTGCCACACGTCTCCTCATCAAGAAACCAAGAACTTGGACTAACAGTGTCTTTGGGGGCCGGCCCCATGGCTTAGCGGTTAAGTGCGCGTGCTCCGCTACTGGCGGCCTGGTTTCGGATCCTGGGCGCGGACAGATGCACCGCTTCTCCAGCCATGCTGAGGCGGCGTCCCACATAGAGCAACTAGAAGGATGTACAACTATGGCGTACCACTATCTACTGGGGCTTTGGGGAGAAAAGGGGGAAAAAGGGAGGAGGATTGGCAATAGATGTTAGCTCAGGGCCGGTCTTCCTCAGCAAAAAGAGGATTGGCATGGATGTTAGCTCAGGGCTGACCTTCCTCACACACACACACACACACAAAAACGGTGTCTTTGGCCATGATCCCCATTCAGTCAGTAAACTGCCCAAGTTTCCCCATCATTAAAGGGGAGGAGGGGTAATTTGATTCACCACAAATTAAGACTCAGCCCATCCATGTTTACTTTGATTCCTAGGCCTCTGTAGAAATCCCACCATCTGACAAGAGGTATAATCCCCTCTCAGGAATTCTGCATCAGGGTTGTGTCACCCATGTCCCCTCCCCCAAGCAACCACACACACAGCAGCCCCGTGGTGACTTGGCTCTGAGAGTCGTGGGTCTTGTCTTGGTAAAATCAGAATTGGAGCCTGATAGAAGATAAAGCTCCTCACTGTTACCACTAGCGTCAGCCAACATTCATTAACCCACTGTGGCTAGAGAACTGTGCTAGGGATGGAAATTCAAAGAGACCTAAGAGATGGCCTAGCTGGGAAGATAGGGAACACCTGTCAGAGATGAGAATGAAGATTAAAGAACATATCCCAAGGGGCCAGTGAGAGCTCCAGGTGTTTAGAGAGGGGAAGAGACTCCCCAAGCACTGAGAGGGACAGAGAAGCTGGCCTAGAGAAGTGGTGAGGACTCAGATCAACAGGACGGGTCACAAACCTGATTGTAGGACATGAAGCTGGAGAGGTGAGAGGGCCAAGAGGCCCAGCTGATGAGTGTGGACCCGACCCCGTAGCTGAGCAGATGTTCACTAAATCCAGACTTGCTTCATCCTCCCAACGTGCCAGCTTCAACCAACATTCTCTCATTGGCCTCTGGCCTTGAAAAGTGGCTCACTTGGCCTCTGGCCTTAGGGTGATGGGGTATCACTGAAAGGAGACGTCGGTGGGAGAGAGGGCATCAAGAGCCAGAAGAGCCAGCTGGTGACCCTCGGCTCACTCCCTCTGCTGTACACTCGAGGCCCTGCAGGCCTCGGAAGAGGAAGGGGCTCTCTCTGGCTGTAGCCCTCAGATGCTCAAAAGACATAGTCTAGGTGGACTATGTCCCTCAGCAGCCATCAAGCCACAGGTGCAGGACAAGGGAGGTAGGTCTCGAGACCACACCGGAACATTCAGTTCTGAGCTCCGTTTACTACAAGACGGAACCATACCACAAGTGACAAATCTGATGAGGAAACCTAATATACGAAACAGGGAACAGGAGTGCTCTGGGTGAAGCAGGGTTGAGGGGCTCAGGGCCCTGCCCACCAGCCTCTCAATCTCCAGAGATGCCCCTGAGAATCCTTCCAGGACCCCCGGGCTCTGAGGAGTCCAGTTTGGAATCCACTAGGCCACAGGAAGGTTACAAGTTTGTATAGAAGCCTCATTACATTAGAAGCGCCTTAAAAACATCTAAGGAGGTTGAACCAGAGGAAAGGAGTTGGGGGGTAGGTGTGGTGATTTATACGTTAAGGTAAAGCTGGTGCTGCAGCAGATAAACCTGAAGTCCCCATGGCTTACCCCTCCCCTAGCAGTGTATCCAGTGCTCTCCTCAAGGCCAGACAGAGTGGGGGAGCCTGGGGACCATGGCTTGCACTCAGGCCACCTGCTGTCTTCAATACATGGCTTTCAAGGTCCCCCTGGGCACCCATTCCCAGCTGAAGCCAGGAGCAGAGAGAGCAGATGCTCTTGCAGGAGGTTTACATGGGTCGGTCCTGGAAGTGGGGTACACACATCACTTCCCCCTGTTCCATTGGCTCTGGTCACACAGCCACACCTACCTGCAGGGGCCCTGGATGGTGTAGGCTGGTTATGTGCCAGGAGAAGACGGGGCTTGCATGGGACATGGCTGCTGCCTTCAAACATGAGAAGGGCAGTCATGGGGCAGAGAGAACATGCTGATGGGGGGACCATGGAGGGCAGAGCTAGGCTCAGGGGTGAAAGTTAAAGGGGTAGATTTAAGTTTGATATAAGGAAGGATTTTCTAATATTTGGGCTTCCCAGAAGTGTCTGGGTACCTGCTAGAGGATCAGCTGTCAGGGAGAAGAAAGAGGAGATTCTCATCCTTACCAGAATCAGTAGAGTGGCCTTTGGGGTTGGCACTTTCCAACTGCAGGGTTCCCTGGATCTTTTTTTAATAATGATGATAATGGTGATGTTGCCTGCCAACGTTTAGAGCTTTAACTCTATCATTTCCTTGTAAAAGGTCCAGTGTAATAGGTGGGGCTGAGGGAAGGGTCAGGAGCCCAAAGAGGAAAGACCTGCCCAGCCTGGAGCTGGGCAGTGCACAGCTGGGCCATGCACTCGAGTGCCCGATTCTTCCCAGTCTCGGGGGTCTGTGAGGCTGATCCTCTTTCAAGTCTGCAGCCCTGGGCCCAGAAGCATCCCCTGAGCCCCCAGAGTGTTTGGGGGTGATCAGATTTACTGCTGCTTAACTGATCTTTTGGTCTAGGGTTACGAGCAGCACCACATCCTCCTGGGAGGCCAGTGACCTTCTGAATCCATCGATTTCCTGAATCATTGATGAATTTTCCTGCAAAGAGATCCACGACTAGTGTGAGGGGCAGGGTAATGGCTCAGGCTGAGGCCCACCCAGGATCCCCTCTGAGAGGACAGCAGCCTGGGCCTGGAGCTCAGCTGCATTCCTCCCTTTCCACGTGGGCTGTAACCTCATTAGCCAAGTCATGATTTCAGTGGAGCCTCCAGCGCTAAGAAGTAATACAAACCTCCAGGCTAGACCTTGCCCTGAGATAACCCAAGGCCCAGCTCACAGGGCAGATGGGTGCCCCTACCTCTGTTCAGGAAAAAGGGTACCAAGACTGTGTGCAGAGCTGATATTCAGCCAGTGCACACCCATAACACCCTACTGGCTGCTGAAATCTTGATATACTTCCATGCTGGTTGGCAAATAGTCACTGCACAAGGCTTCTGAGTGTCCCTTCCTGTCCCCAGGTTCCAGCTGCCCAGGACGTCCCCATGGTCTAGCCACTAAAGCTTCAGCAGAGGGACTTCAGCCTGGTGGTTAAATATTTTCAAGAAGAAGCCTGCCCACCTTTGTTTGTCAGACCTCCAGGGGCAACATATGCAGGAGGAGCTCTGGGCTTAGACAGGAGCTCTGGGCCATCAGCCCTGTCCCCTGCCTACCTCCACGGTGACCTTTCTCACTGAAGCCTTTTACTGCTGCTCCTCGGCAGCACTCAACTTGTGACAAATGGAGGGGTATAGAGATACCCCAGTTTCCCCACCCAAGTGGAACCACCTCTGAGGTGTGTCCCATGCTGTCTCCTAGAAGACCTGAACGGAATTGAGTCCCAGGTGCCCACAGGAGAAACCTGCTCATTGACACATCTTCTATCGGCTTCTTCCCCACTCCCCTACTCGTGCTTCCTGCAATCACTGCCACATAGACTACCTCCCTCCAATCTCTGTCTCTGGAGAAATCCAGCCTAAGGCACAGTTCTAACCCTGGACCCCATGAAAACTTGAGCAAGACATTTTACCCCTCTGGGCTTCTATTAATTCATTTGTGAAGTCAAAAAAAGCAGCATTGGCTCTGAATTTGTCACTAGATTGTGGTGAGGATCATGAGAAAGAAAATGGCTAAAAACAGAAAAGTATAAATACCCGGGGACGTCACCATGCTGAGGAATCTCATTCTCAGCTTGGCAGGGGCAACAAATGACCGTCATGTCCTGCTTTGCTCCCCACAGCCATCGACTTTCTGGAGAAGATCCTGACCTTTAACCCCATGGATCGCCTAACAGCAGAGATGGGGCTGCAGCACCCCTACATGAGCCCCTACTCGTGCCCCGAGGACGAGCCCACCTCACAGCACCCCTTCCGCATTGAGGACGAGATTGACGACATCTTGCTGATGGCCGCCAACCAGAGCCAGCTTTCCAACTGGGACAGGTGTGGTTCCAGAGGCTTCCAGCCCTGGCGTCTAGAGCCCACATTCCCATCCTTCCTTTTCTTTTTTCTTTTTTTTTTTTTTTGTGAGGAAGATCAGCCCTGAGCTAACATCCGTGCCAATCCTCCTCTTTTTGCTGAGGAAGACCGGCCCTGATTGGCAACATCTATTGCCAATCCTCCTCCTTTTTTTTTTCCCTTTTTCTCCCCAAAGCCCCAGTAGATAGTAGTATGTCATAGTTGCACATCCTTCTAGTTGCTGTATGTGGGACATGGCCACAGCATGGCCAGACAAGTGGTGCGTCAGTGTGCGCCTGGGATCCGAACCTGGGCCACCAGTAGCGGAGCACACGCACTTAACCACTAAGCCACGGGCCCGACCCCCCACCCCCGTCCTTCCTTTTCTATTTTGCCTCCATGACCTTTCTCTCCTTCTCTCAAGTTCTATAGCCCATGGGGCACTTTCTCCCCACTTAGCTTCCTGCCTTCTCTCTCTTGTCCCCTGACACGCCCAGTAGATGACCAGCCGTGTCTTGCATGTGTAGGTTGGGGCCTTCCTTTGTGCAACACAGCCACCACCAGCTTTCCTCCCCACCCTGAGTATACTGAACACAGGGCTCGACACACTGTTCCACAAGTGTTCAATGAGTACCCACTGTAGGAACTCATACCTTGCAGGCTGGGAATTTGCCCTTGAAAAGTCAAATGCAGCAATGCAAGGAGAGAAAACAATGTGAAATTTACCACTACACAATACTTTCATGTGGCTCACATCATTTGCACCTACTGAGAGTGCCAGTAAGGGAGGGGCCATTATTATTATTGCCCATTGACGCATGAGGAGGCTACAGCTCAGAGAGGTTAGAGATTGGCATCATGTCACACTGCTAACACCTGGCCCGTTCGGGGCCCTCACCAATCTGCATCCACGTCAGACACTGCTAAGGAATCACAGAACTCTTTCCCACTAAACCAGTTTGGGTCTCAGAATCCTTCTCAACACAGTGTCTCCAGAAGTCACTACGAATGAATCAGAGTTGGGTAGAAGATACATTTTTTACCAATCTCTGCACAGGCACATAATGATCTCTTAGGTCCCTTCCTGTTCTGATGTTCTTAGATCAGGTAGCTAAACTTCTGGGCATCACCATCTGCTAATCCCGGGAGGGAGAGCTGATAGCTGCTCCATTTAGAAATAGAAGTCAAGGGCTTGGCAACTAGGACTCAGAGGGGGCCAAGTAGGTGCCCCACTGTTGTGGGAATGTGACAGCTAGTTACATAAGTGACAGACGAGCAATTTCTCCTTTTTAGTCATTTGACAGATGATGGGTTTCTGATTAAGGAGGCACTGAGGGAGGGCCAGGGCAATGTTGCTATTTTTGGACAGGTTTGTTGTTGTCGATTGTTGTTATCAAGAATTGCCAACAAATGGAGATTAATGAAGACGCTTCTGCCACCCCCATGCTAGGCCTGCCCTTGACTATAGTCCCTGCAGCCCCTCCCCCTCCACTCCACAGCATTTACGGCACCGAGTGGTGGCTCAGCGAGGCTCATCCTGTGCTTATCATGGCTGTGGCATGGGGCTGGTGCCAGGAAAAGCTGTAGCAGGGTTTCTTTGGCCACTGCCTTTCAACTCTGACTACTTCTAGACCTGGTGCACTTCTGCTCCCGACCTTTCCCATCACACTGGCAAATGAAGGAGGAGGATGACAAAGTGGATGACAAGCCCCTTTCTACAGGCCCTGCCTCTTTAGGCAAACTGTGTAACCTCTGGACACTAGTGTCCTCATTGATAAGGTGGGGATGATACTACTAACACCACTGGGTTGCTACAACAACTAAAGATAACTTACCTTTGGCCCTTGGCATGTGGCAGCCAAGGGTTAGGGTCTTCACAAGCTCTGCTTTCTAGAAATCTCTGCAGTCTCGAGGACCCTCATGGGAGGAGGCAGTGTTCACCTCTAGGAGTGCCTCCTGCCCTAATGGTGTCACTGGGAGGACGGGCAGTACTGGGGCCATCCCATGCCTCACTAATCATACCATGGGGACTGCCACCGCCCGTCTGCCCTTCACACGGCCAAACCTGCCTGTCCTTGGTGTGTTGGTTTTTCCTGTGTGAGCACTAGGCCTCCTGTTCCGAGAGTAGCTGGCTGCTGGCTGCTGCTTCCTCTGTGCTCCCTGCCTCGCTCCCCGCAGTTCTGCATAAAGCACCTGGCACAGGGAGGGACGGCTCAGCCCAAGCTGATGGCCTGCCCGCCTGCCCTTCATTTGCCCTTGGCTAGCTGACTTCACTCTCCACAGCTGCAGGACAGATTGGACAGAGGGCAGAATTCCCTCTGGCATCCTTGGCCTCTCCTGAGGGTGTCTGTAATCTTTCCATAGGCCCCACCTGCTCTGCATCCACGCAGGGTGCTGTAGGGCATCCAACCAGATCCACTAGGGCAGAAGTTCTTAGCCCTGGCTGTACCTTAGTATCACCTGGGGAGGTTTATAAACCATGCTGATGCAGGGCCCCACCCTAGACCTACTGAATCAGAACTGAGGGAATGGGGTAGCCATGGAATTTTATTTTTAATTCCCCCAAGTGATTCTAATCTGCACGAGGGCTGAGAAGCACTCCTTAGGGCCTTGCTACTCAAAGTCCCTGGACTAGCAGTATCAGCATCACCTGGGAGCCTGTTAGAAATGCAGAATCTTAGGCCCCATCTCCCATCTACTGGATCAGGATCTGCATTTTAACAACGTCCCCGGTTGATCTGTGTGTACATCCGAGTTTGAGGAGCACTGCATAGTGGACCCACTAGAAAGTAAGTTCCATGAGGACAGGGATTTTGCTTTTTTCACTGCTGTCTGGTAATGCCTAGAACAGCGCCTGGCACATAGGTGCACAAGAAATATTTGTTGGGAATTTCATGAATACAAAAGAACACAGGGATCGGCCCGATGGCACAAGCGGTTAAGTGCGCGCGCTCCGCTGTGGTGGCCAGGTTGGCCAGTTCTGATCTGGGCGTGCATCCACGCACCACTTGGCAAGCCAGTCTGTGGAGGAGTCCCATATGAAGTGGAGGAAGATGGGTACGCATGTTAGCCCAGGGCCAGTCTTCCTCAGCAAAAAAGAGAAGGCTTGGCATTGGATGTTAGCTGGGGCTGGTCCTCCTCACACACACACACACACAAAAACACAGGGTTAAGCTAAACAATTGGACCCTCTACCTGAGCCCTGGAGGCTCACCATTACCTTGTTGCATCACCCTCCCACCTTGGGAGCTGGAGGGGACAGGAGGTGGAGGGACTGGGAAGGAATGAAAACCCAGCCTGTGGGTGGCAGACGGATTAGGGGGGTTGGCTCCCTCCACAAAGCCACCCCGCCTGGGGGTCCAATCACCGTTCCGTCTGACCCTTGCAGGTACCCTGTGAGCCTGTCATCGGACCTGGAGTGGCGGCCCGACCGGTGCCAGGACGCGAGCGAGGTGCAGCGCGACCCGCGCGCGGGCTCGGCGCCTCTGGTGGAGGACGTGCAGGTGGACCCGCGCAAGGACTCGCAGAGCAGCTCCGAGCGCTTCCTGGAGCACTCGCACTCGTCCATGGAGCGCGCCTTCGAGGCCGACTATGGGCGCTCCTGCGACTACAAGGTGGGGTCGCCGTCCTACCTGGACAAGCTGCTGTGGCGGGACAACAAGCCTCACCACTACTCGGAGCCCAAGCTCATCCTGGACCTGTCGCACTGGAAGCAGGCGGCCGGGGCGCCCCCCACCGCCGCGGTGGCCGCAGTGGCCGCGGACGCAGGGGCGCGCGAGGACGAGCCGGCCAGCCTCTTCCTGGAGATCGCGCAGTGGGTCAAGAGCACGCAGGTCGGCCCCGAGCGCGCCAGCCCGCCCCCCGACGATGGCCCCGAGCGCCGCCTGTCTGCCTCTCCTCCTGGCCGGCCGGCCCCCATCGACGGGGGCGCCAGCCCCCAGTTCGACCTGGACGTGTTCATCTCCCGCGCCCTGAAACTGTGCACCAAGCCCGAGGACCTGCCGGACAATAAATTGGGCGACCTCAACGGCGCGTGCATCTCCGAGCATCCTGGCGATCTCGTGCAGACCGAAGCCTTCTCCAAAGAAAGGTGGTGAGGGCGAAGGGGGCGCCCCAGGCCCCCGAGCGGGAGGCCCCACACGGGAAAGCCGCGGCTGGCAGGAGGGGTCCGCCTCCCTGGCACCTCCACCACCCCTTCCGCCCGTCTCTGCTGCCTTGAGGTTCGCAGAACGGATCCGAGGAGCGAGAGGAGTGTCCATTTCTTAAACTGCCTTAATAACTAGCCTTTAACCTCTGGGAGCGGGTTTGAACAGGAGCCTAGTTTGGGGGTTGATCACTTTCCCAGCGAAGAGGAGGCCCTTGCATTTTACAGGTGGTGGTGTACAGGGAAGAAACATGTCTTAGCAGTGTCCGCAGGCTCTACCTGGGTGGCTGGGTGCAGAGAAACTTGCAGGCATAGGTTGAAACCATCCGGTCCAGCTAGCCTCAACTGACAGAAGAGGAAGTGTTGAGTGAAGATGAGGAAGTGATGAGCCCCAGAGAAGCAAGTGACTTAATATCAGGGCCTCGTCAGAGTCCCAGCAAGTTTTGAATCCCAGTCCCCTGGCCCCTAGACCGGTGTCTGTCCACTATATAGTGTCTTCCTCTGCTGGGGTCGCCCTGGCTTTTCTATCAGAAAACTTGGTCCAAGATGTTTCTTCCCTGTCCATTACCACCTGACCCATTTGATATTCTTTTATTCAGAGCTATGCTTCTTGTATTCCGAAATGGGAAACTGAGCCAGTCTTACCCTAGTCACCAAGCATATTTTTTCTGGCTCTTCAAGTCCTTAAGTATTCCCTTCTGCCACACCCCTGTATTTGCCTCACCCCTGCATGGTCTGAAATCTTTATTTCAGATCAGACCAGTCCGGGGTCTGTGGGTAAAAGAACTCATTCTCCCAGGCCTGTGTACACACCTCTTCCAGAACGCCCTATGCACTTTCCTGAAACATGCGCAGACACAAAGACACAGCCCTAGATCCTGACGGGACGTTGTACATGAGTGAGTTTGAAGACAGTGATTCCAAGAATCCCTCCAGTCTGCCCCCACACCCCCATCCACATCCACATGGCTTCTCTCCAAGCCTACATTGGGAATTAATGTTCTCCGCACGAATCGCTCCTTTGGAGGAAAATAATGAGGTACCTGCCATAGAGCAAATGTATTAGGAGAAGATTTCACATGGGACCTATCAGGCTTCATTGTACTGCCCCTGATTTTGATTATCCGTTTAGCCCTGGCAAAGAGCAGGCACTAAAGAAATGCATTTGAGAGCAAGTGGCCTTGGGGCAGGAATCCAGAAAGATAGGAGGGTATGAAATGTGGGGTGCTGACAGCAAGGGCCCTCAGGAGTCAGGCACCAGCATGGGGACCTCGTGACAAAGGAAGGGACTCAAAGCCACCATGCCCCTCATAGCTTAGGCCAGGATGAGTTTGGGGCATGCAAACCCAGAGGTGTACTTCCACATGGAGCCTGGGGTGATGGTGTGTGGGCATGGCAGTTCCTCTGCAGAAGCATAGTCCATCCTCTGGAATGCTCTGCCATTTCCAGCACTGGTGTTCAGCTCTCCCTCAAGACCCCTGAAGATACCCATAGGAAGTCGAGCCAGTCTGTAAGCAGAGGACTCGCCAGTGTTGGTCTTGGGCGTGGTCACCCTCACGTCAACAGCACCTTAAATCTAATCAGCTAACTAGGATTTGTACGTTGAAACCTGCAACACGTTAGAAACTTATATTTAAAAACAGAATTAATCACACTGACGAATTTTTAAATGGAAATATGTAAATACGAAGTGTTTGTTTTTTTTTCTTTTTTTTAAAAGAAGAGGAAATGTACACCGCTCCTCATGTGCCATTTGTCCTCAGAGGGCAGCTTTACTTTTTTGGTAAAGGAACAAGCTGCTGACCTTGACCAGGAGTTCATATATAATTGTTATTACAGAGGAATTGCTTTTACTACTCATGTTTTAAAAAGATCTATTAAATGTTATTAAACTTGATCAGGACAGGCCAAATAAAGCTTTATTGGAACACAGACTCATTTATTCATTTAAGTATTCTCTCATTCATTTATGTATTATCTGAGCCTGTCTTGGGCCGTGGTTGATTCATCAGAGCCTGACGGGCTCCTCCCTGTACCCCTGAAAGCCGGTGTTTTGAGGGGTTTCAGTTGGAGGAGAGGGGAGAGGAGAATCTACACAGATTGGAAATCAGGAAGTGATTCTAGAATCACCTGTGCCAAGCCTGGTGTCCATATTGTAGATTTCAGACCAGATCTTGGAGCAACTCCAAATCTTCTGACCAAGTCTGATCCTTTCCTCCAGTCACAAAAGGTGCCAAGAGCATGAGATCTGGGGGAGCCAACCACCCCAAAATACCTGCCTGAGCACACCTCCCAGAGGCCTGAGATTCCACCCAACTGAAGTCCATCCCTTTGTAATACCTGTGTCAAAGTGTTAGCTGGAACTTCATTTGTTGTTCAACAAATATAGACAATAGAGAGGGGTTTTAAAATTTGTTCGTTTCTGTTTATTTTGACTTTGCTAAAAGGCCCTTTAATTAAAAGAAGTTTCTACTGTTGAAATGCATTTGAGCCAAGAGGAGCACCCTGTTAAGACAATTATGGGATTCCCTCCGAAGCGTGAGCTCAGAGTAACTATCTCCATGCCGGGCTGGTGGGAGTAGAGAGCTGCCCAGAGCTGGGACAGAGTCCTGGTTGAAGTTTTATATTGGAGAAGACTGGAGACCTGGGCTGCTAGAATGTAAGAAATGGGGTTTGAGACAGAAGAAGTTGAGAAGCCCCAACAGCAAACAGCAGCAAAAGGAAAGAACTAAGAGGAGGAAAGAAGGTGGCTATCCTTATTCGTTCTCATATTGTCTAATCCTGTCTCCTGTGATGGTGTGTTTCTACTCACAACACTTCTCACACTAAATGTGAGTTTTCCACACCAAACCATTCTCTGGTTCTCTGCAGACTGACTTTAGAAATGGTGTTCTGCTCCTCCAGGCAGCTTCTGCCCTAGCTTGGGGTCTGATCTGTGCGGTAAGGAAAGTAAGATGGGACACTGGCTTCGTTTCCTTCAGAAGCAAACCCTGAGACAAAGAATTAAGTGCAAGTAATTTGGGGGTGGGGAGAATGACCTCAGGAGACACTGATAGAGCGATGGGGAGTGATGGGAGAGGGAAGGAAGCCAGTAAAGGGTGCAAGTCAGCACTGTGGGCCACGGCAGCTTAATCCTGGCGGGCAGCTCCATTAGGCAGAAGGAACAGCCACCTCAGGGCCTTCCCACCCTGCCAGTCCTTGGCTGATGATATTCTCCTGGGCTGTTACTGCCCCGACACCTCTGGTGTGTCCTGCAGCAGAACAGGCTCCAGTGGCCAGAGAAAGGCCACAGGCAAAAGGACACAGGTGCTGACAGGTAGAAGTTGGGCTGGTGTGCACAGAAAAGTGAGGGTCAAAGGAATATTGGTAAAACACCATTGACACCCACAGGTGTCAATAGTGGAATTAACACGAAGAGTGTCCAGGACCCAGGCAGAGAATACCTGCTGGTGTTGGCAATACATTCAATTTTCTC
Organism: Ceratotherium simum simum; assembly: GCF_057802395.1. Taxonomy (NCBI): domain Eukaryota; kingdom Metazoa; phylum Chordata; class Mammalia; order Perissodactyla; family Rhinocerotidae; genus Ceratotherium; species Ceratotherium simum. The sequence goes on from NC_141913.1 coordinate 39,553,991, forward strand.
AACCCTTCCTCCCTCCTTACAAGACTTAAAACTGGTCACAGGGCAGGAAGCCACAGGTAAAGCTCCAGTAAGTAGAGGTGAAGGTAGCTGGAGGTACTACATAAGTTGGGTTGCTACCTAAGTAACTCATGGCTTTTCCTTTCAATCGCCTAAACATCCCAAGCCCACCGTCAGTGTCCCTGCTAATAGTCCCACTAATCCAGCTCTGGGATCAACAATCCCCATCATTGTTGAGAAGATCCAGTATCAAACCAATGGGGGTCTTTGTGTCAGAACCAACTGATGGGCCTGTGGCTTGAGTGCAGGAGCTGTGTTCTTACCTGTGCTTACAGCCATTTTGATCCTTGAGACATGAATTTTGTTTTACACCGAGAACTTCACTAAGACCACTAAAAACCCTTCCAGATTTTGAGTTCGAGTTCCTTAGTCTCCACTGATGTCTCTTTCTTGCTCTGCACATTCTCGACTAACTGGTATGTGAACACTTCCATGCCTTGACACCTTTTAGCACCCAGTGGCACACATGGGAATAACTGTGGCAGGGTTTGGAGTACAATCAATGGTCAGGAAACAAAACCCAACCCACCAGAGGACCGAACCTGCAGCTCCAGTCTCCTTGGCACAGTTCTCTGGCCGGGCAGCTCAGCTGAACTCTGGGTCATTCCATTTCATTAGTGGTATTGGCTCTGTTTCCACTCGGGAACCAGGAAGAGCCATCTCAGCATTAGAATGACACGAGGCACAAGGTCCATATGGTGGGATCAGATTGGCCCTTTAGGGCATCTACCCCACCCAGCCCTGCCATCAAGCTTACTTGACAGACTGGAGCAAACAGGCTCTGTTGTGGGAAAGAGGAAGCATATGAATGACAGGTTTGTGGCTCAGAGCAAAACCTCCTCTTCAACAATTCTTTCACCCTCTGTCTCCCAGAGCTGCTAACAAGTGGACCACAAAAGGTTTATATCTTCTGCACTTTAATTCATGGACTCAATACTAAGAGGTTTAAATGACTGAGAAATTCCTTTGCAGAAACAAGGACACTGTGGGCCACGCTGGGTTGGTTAATTCCATTGGCATTGTATCAAAATGTAGTTGTAGGGGTTCCAACGGCCATGAGAGTTTGTGCATCACTGTCTTGGCTTGGTTCCCTCAAGTCAGTCCCTGAGATAGGGATTCTGGAAAAAGTGATTGATTGAGGGAATGCCCTAAGAAGAGGAGGAGTATGGGAAGCAGATTAGGGCTGAGGAAGAATGCTCAGCAAGCACTTGGTCCGGGTGGAGACCAGCTTCAGCCTGATCCCACAGAATGCTCTGGAGCATGGATTGCACCAAGGAATTGGTCCCACCTTGAGGAAAAGAGGACAGCCTTTTGTGCCCCCATGTCAGTCAGTCATTGGGTCCTGGCTGTGGGGGGTGGGGTGGGGGAGCAGAACGCCTAGGCAGGTCTCCTAGGAGTGACCGCGAGCCACTTAGCAACCAAAACCCACAGCAACTGAACAAGGGGTGCACTCACCTGCTGAAAGGGATCCGGGCAGGGTACCATCTGCATTGCAGGGCACTGCAGTAGGCGCTGTGGGGAGTAAAGAGGTAGCAGGAAGACCTGCCCCAGCGAATTTTTATGGTTTGGATGGGTAAATGGGGCAAATATGTAAAACCTCTGAGGTACAAATAAGAGACTTTCAAAGTTCCTGGTGAGTACTCCAGGGTCCAGTTCCAGCCCTTTCGTTATTAATAGCCTGTTGTTAACATTCCCCAGAGTTCCCTCTCCACCACCACTCCCCACCATGGAACCCTCAGCCAAGTGACTATGTTGGGGGTCCCCAAGAGCACCTTCAGGCTCAATAATTCACTAGAAGGACTCACAGGAGTCAGAAAAGCTGTTATACTCATGGTTATGGTTTGTTACAGTGAAAGGATACAGATCAGCAAAGAGAAAAGGTGCGTGGGTCAAGTCTAAGAGAAACCAGGGGCAAGATTCCAGGTGTCCCCTCCCAATGGAGCTGCACGGGGACGTGTTTAATTCTCCCAGCAGCAACGCGTGACAACACGCGAAGTACTGTCAAGCAGGGAATCTCACCTGAACCTTGGTGTCCAGGGCTTTTATTGGGGATCAGTGGTGTAGGAGTCTGTGACTGATGAGTCACTCAGTCTTCAGACCCCCCGGAGGTCAAGCTGAGACAGCATGGCCTAGGGCCTCAGACATACAAAAACACCGCAAGGGCTCAGAGGTTGTCACCCAGGAGACAGTCAAGGGCCAGTCCTTCTGAAGCCAGACTTCCCTTTGGAATCAAGGTCTGAGAAACTAGAACCTGCTGAGCTAACCCTCTACTGCACAGTAACATTGAATATAGTTGTGTCTCCTGCAAGTCTAAAGTTGTGTGAGAGTTTGTCTTATGTGAACATCACAGCAAAGCTGAGGCAACAAGGCTATTTACAACAGAGATCTTATTAGGTAAAATATGCCTACACATTTTTAAGAATATGCAGCACTATTAAAATATAATAATAATAAAAACGTGCATGCTGAGGCAGGTGTTAAGCAACTTAACACCTGAGATGCCTTTTCTTTTTGTTTTTTTGTTTTTTTGTGTGTGTGGTGCAGAAGATTGGCCCTGAGCTAACATCTGTTGCCAATCTTTGTCTTTTTGCTTGAGGAAGATTGTCACTGTGCTAACATCTGTGCCAGTCTTTCTCTATTTTGTGTGTGGCACACCGCCACAGAGTGGTTTGATGAGCACCCAGGATCCGAACCTGTGAACCCCGGGCCGCCAAAGCAGAGCGCACGAACTTAACCACTACACCACTGGGCCAGCCCTGAGATGACTTTTCTTGTTAAATCACTGTCTGCTTATGAAAGTCGAGCCTGTCGACAGATCTGCGAGCTAGCTCACTGCTCATTCTGTCAGCGTGGGTATCACCACTGGGGCAGTTGTACCACACGCGTAGTGGATTGCTTTGGGAAGCAGTCAATTCCAGCTACCCCAGAGCTGTGCTAGAACACCGAGGTGAGGGCTTCTGAGTTCTGTGGCTGAGGGAGCTCTCTGGCTGTGCAGCTGCCTGACGAGTGGCCACATGAAGCAGAAGGCAAGGTTGAGAACCGAAGATGTCAACAGTCAGGCTGAGCCACACCCAGCTCCAACCCTGAAAGATGGTTCTCTGGGGGCCTTGGAAGTGAGAAGGAAGGAAAAGATCAGACTCCTCACATATGGGCTCCTGCCAGTTATGATTAGGTTAAATTAGTTAAATTAGGTTAATTTTTTCTGCCAATTTGATTGGGCCATGGTGCCTGGACGTTTGGTCAAATGTTACTCTGGATGTTTCTGTGAGTGTGTCTTTGGATGAGATTAACATTTAAATCAGTGGGGTTCGAGTAAAGCAGATTGCTCTCTGTAATGTGGGTGGGCCTCATCCAATCAGTTGAAGTCCTCAGTAGAACAAAAGACTGATTTCCCTTGAGCAACAAGTAATTCTGCCAGCAGGTGGCTTTCAGACTTCAACTGCAACATTGGCTCTTCCCTGGGTCTCCAGCCTGCTTGTTCATCCTGCAGATTTCAGGCTTGCCAGCCTCCATAATTGTGTGAGCCAATCCTTTAAAATAAATTTCTCTCTCTCTCTCTCTCTCTATGTATGTATATATAATCTCCATCTTATTGGCTTTGTTTCTCTGGAGAATCATGACTAATACAGAGGGGCAGGGCTTTACATGTACCATCCATTTTAATCCCCACAACTGAGGAGGCAGATGTCATTAAACACATTTCACAAATGAGGAAACTAAGGCACAGAGAAGTTAAATAACTTATCCAAGGTCAGCATAACACAGGAATTCAGAGCAGGGATAATAGAGCCAGGCATCCTGGGTGCAATTCCAGCTCTCCCACTGACTAGCTCTGTGACCTGGCACAAGTTGCTTAGTCTTTCTATGCCTCAGTTTCTCCATCTGTAAAATGGGGATGATAATAATAAAATAATAATGCCTGTCTAAGAGAATCATTATGAGGATTAAATCAGTTAAAATATATAAAGCACTTAGACTAATACAGTGTTTGGCATGTAGAAAATGCTATGTGTCTCTGATAACTAATTAAAATAAAAAAGATTATACCAATAGAAAATGATGGATCCAGAATTCAAGCCTAATAACACTTTCAATATTATGCCTTCTCTGGGATTTTTACATTGCCCTACATCAAACAATGTGGAAAATTCACTTTCCCATTAAAAATAAAAATCAACAACAAAAACACCAGCCTTTGGAGTATTTGCCAATCTCACACCCTCCCTCCTCTGAGCAGTGTACTCTCCCACTCATAAGGGAGGCCCCTGCATCCAGGTCTGAGCTATGGTGACCTTCCTCCCCCACCCCTCTCACCCTCACTGTAGTGGCTGGACCAGCGCACACACCTGACCCAAGTTGGACCAATCATATTCTCGCTCCTGGGAATTTAGATTCAAGATGCAGAGATGCTTGTCAGTCTTTGCTGTTGCTTGAACTGAGGACAAGCCAACCTCAGAACCTCACCTCACCTCACTTGTGGGGTGACCAAGTTCATCATGTGTGCTTAATCACAGAGGGAGGAGAATGAAGCAGGAGAGAGAGAGACAGAGAAAGAAACTGCCCTAGTCTGCTGGTCAAGTTTCTCTCTGTTTCAGTCCATAGTGGGGACCTGAATGCACTATCCCACCCCTGGTTCCCATCGGATACCCCATAACCTTAGATTAACACCCTTATATGTGCATCTCCCTTGAGTGGACTCTGTTATTTGCAACTGAGAAGAGCCTTGACTCAGCTGCCCTCCTGGGTCCTGGCCCGGCCTGCAGGAGCGCTGAGTTGAACACCCAGACCTCAGCTGGATGGGGGGTGCCTTATCCCTCCATATCCATTCACACTTTGGCATAGGGAGCTCATCACAGCAGCCCCCTGCGAGCAGCGCTTTGAGAGAGGGAGGAAGCTGAGTAGTTCCATGGGGTGAAGGGCTCTGGGAAGGATCTAGACAGGGCCCACATCTCAGCTAGAGTTGGGTGAACACAACCACGGGAGATGAATGAACACCAGGTGGGAGGGGAAGATGGGAGGGACCTCAGGGGTTCAACCTCATCTCCTCCACAGTTCTGCCTGGGGCTGTCCCGAGCCGGGCAGAGCAGAGGTCAGTCAACGCCAAGAGAAGGCCCTTCGGCTTAGCACATACATAGGGTCTGACATTCCCACTGGGAACAGACATCCAGAGATTGAGGACACCAGGCTGTTGGTGTCCTCCATCTAAATCTTCCATCAAAATCTGTGAGCTTGAGAGTTTATCCAGCCAACTAATGTCCCCTGACCCTAGGAAGAAGAGCCACAGATGTTTTTACCAAACGATCTCATTAAATTAATTACATTACCACCGGACAGCTTGTTCAACGCCCTCAAGGAGTTTTAATAAAATCAGCAGTGTTAGAGCAGAAAGAGACCATCTAATGACTCCAGTCCTTACCCTAGAGATAAGATCATAGGTTCAGGGAAGCTAGGTGACAGAGGTAAGGTCATATAGGTCGTACTGTATGGTGGCCCCTGGCACGTAATCCACTGCTCTTCCTTTTACAGCATGATGCCCCATCTTGGGGCTTGAGGCATTCACTGTGGTTGGCTATCCAAAGCCATTTCCAACATCTTTTCCTTTTGTCTATCTCCCTAGAAGCTGAAAACTTTGCTTTCCCAACTTTCTGTGGAAGAAATCCACAGCCATGTGACCCAGTTCTGGTCAATGAAATATAAAAGTATGTTTCCTGCGAAGCTTCTCAATTCTTACGTTAAAAGGACATCATGAGAAGAAAACAATTTACCTCTGCTTCCTGCTCTTGAATTTGGATGCAATGCTGGAACTGCAGCAATCACCTTGAGATCATGAGGCAACAATCCAAAGGGGGAAAAAGCCAAATAGACTGTGGAGGCAAGAAAAAGGGATAGAAAGAGCTCAAGTCCATAAAGATGACATTAAGCTACTGAACCAGCCCTAAAACTGCTTACATTCACACATGTTGTTAAGAAAACAATAAATATTGTTAGGATTAAGCCAGTTAGTCCTCAGTTACAAGTTTTCTTTTACTTGCAGCTAAAGACATCCCAATGAATACAAGACTTCTTTCAGGGTCCCTGATTCCTCCACTATCTTGTTCTGTTTCATTCCTGTCATCGTTCCAGTCTGGGCTCCTGAAGCTTGGGAAAGTCCTGGTGAAGTCTCGCTGTCCAGTTCTCTAGCACCTACAGTTGGTAAACTTTGCCAATGCCTGTGACTACACTGGCTGATCCCAGGAGCATATTTCTGCCCAGGGTTAAGCCTTTCATTACAAAGAACTTGGCTTTTCCTAGAACATATGAGCAAAAGTTCCAAACCACAGTGAGTGTTTCAGCTCTCTTATAGACTCTATATACAGGCATGTGTTGGCTCTCAACCCCTCCTGTTACTCGGGGAAACCTTCTTGCTTTATTTATTGTGTCTTAATCTATAAGCCATCCCATCTGTCCAGCCTATATTTTGAGATATTTCCTGGATACTTAGCCCTCTTGGGAATAGCCGCATGACCCCTTTTCAAGTCCTCCTCCCTGGCTTTCATATCTGCTCCTATCTCCCACTTTGCATTTGCTGGGAGAAGATAGACATCTATCCAGAGAAGCTCCCCTCTGTAAGCCCCATTCCCTCATGATTTCCAGTCTTTTTTCTCCTTCAAAGTGAAGGGTAAGGAGCAGCTTTAGTGAAAGAGAAGAACATGAGGACGTGTTGCAGGCTCAGCCCGCAAAACCACACACTCTCCATTCCATACTCCTGCCCTAAGCCACTCCCCATTTAGAGCAGACGTGGCTTAGAACTAAGAGCTACACAAAATGAAGAGGCGTTCCTCTCTCAGCCATTATTTTAATGAGGCCTTTTCCTCCCTGCTTCTCTTCCCGTCCAAATGTACTCACCCTACCCTTTTCCAGTTCTGATTGGTGGATGTTCCTGATCTGCACTGGCCAATCCAGTAGCCACTGGCCACGTGTGGCTATCCAGCACTTGAATTGTGGCTAGTCCAAACCGAGATGTGCTGTAAGTGTCTAATACACGCCAGATTTCAAAGACTTAGTAATTACCCCCAAAAAGAATGTAAGAGATCTCATTCATAATTGTTTAGATTGATTACATATTGAAATTGTAATATTTTTGATATCTTGTATTAAATAAAATATATTAAGACTACACCTGTCTCTTTTTACTTTTTTAAATGTGGCTGGCTAATACAAAACTTTTAAATTACACAGGTGCCCCGCATTATACTTCTACTGGACAACGCAGTTCTAGAATGCTATGGGCTGATTATGGCCTTAACCCTTTTACAACAATATTTCATTTCAGCGAGGCCTCCATCTTCTCAAACTAAAGAAGTGACCCTCAAAGTAGAACTCCAGGCCCCACGCAGTCTTTGTGGGGCAGGTCTCTTTCAAATCAAATCAAATTATAAAAATGTTGGCCTCTTGCCTTAAAGATTGTTTGCAAACCTACTTTAACTGCCCTCAACAAAATAGGAGTGTTTGTAGGGGCCAGCCCGGTGGCACAAGCAGTTAAATGCGCGCATTCCGCTGTGGTGGCCCTGGGTTTGCTGCTTCTGATCCCGGGTGCGCACCAATGCACCGCTTGTCAGGCCAGGCTGTGGCGGCGTCCCATATAAAGTAGAGGAAGATGGGCATGGATGTTAGCCCAAGGCCAGTCTTCCTCAGCAAAAAAAAAATAATAATAAAAAAAAATAAAAGAGGAGGATTGGCAGATGTTAGCTCAGGGCCGGTCTTCTTCACACACACACAAAAAAGGAGTGTTTGTTAACAGATACAATAGTGTCTCTCAAAATCTGAAGGGAAGAAGCAGAATTGAACCTCATGAGGGACTAAACATAAGTCCTTGAGAAGCCAAGAATCAAGGTTCTTCTCTTCCCTCCCTTTGCAAAGGTTTTATTATCTTATCTCTTGGCCCAACCACTTTCATTTCACTTGAAGCCCTGAACCTGAATATCCTTCTGCTTCATCTAAGAAGTTTAGCAAAATCAATCACTGAAGTCACCAGCACAGAGTGGAGGATCAAGATGACCTGCTTACCAGATTACAGGTAATTTATTTCATCTCCAGTGGTGCCAGACATTGCATTTTACATTTGGGTCCCGTGGCTCTGAGCTGTGATTTATTCATTAGACTTGACAATGAGATAAGTCTGCCTTGTGCATGCAGAGGACATTCCAGTCTGAATCTGAAAGTGGAAGGAACTGCTGCCAAGGATGGCCACTGATTTAAAGGGGGGCGAGCCTCCTCACTCTCGGGGAGCTCAGCTTTCTGCTTGCAAAATTAAGTCAAAAGGGATGGAACATCCTTATGATAACTCATAATTACAAAGATCTGCATATATGGAGGATTATGGAAACAAAACTTCATCCCTTGAAAACCTACCGAGACCTGATCAGATAAAAAAGCAGCCAGGGCTAGACCTCTCGTGGGAGTGGTAGATGTCCTCCAAATGGAGTGAGCAAAGCTCTGCAGAGAAGACCTCTCACGTGCCCTCTACTCCAGTCTCTCCCAGAGTGCCAACATCTTCCACATCAGTCGTTCCATCACTGCATGCAACCCAGAAGGAACAACACATCGCACTAGCATGAGATCCTTCACCAGCTTAGCTAGATTCAGAGAAAGGCCCGAGAGAAAGGGACAGAGGTCATAGCAGTTTGGATGACATGGGTGGAAAAGTGTGAGCCTGCAACAGAACGAAGGGTAACAGAATATGCTACCCCAAAATATGCCACTTTAGCATAAAAATTATTTTGAGCTGAAGGCAATAAAACAGCAGCCAGTGCAGGAAGAGCTCTCTCTACCTGCCTCCCTTTCTGTCTAAAGGCAGGATATAAATTCTCCTTTTAATGGAGCTAGACACTTATCAGCCTAGAGAGGGCACCAGAGGAATCCGTGAACAAACAGTACTCCTTAGGTTCTTCCCATGCATTTACCCTCCCACAGTTTGTGGCTCTTGGAAGCCTATAACTGCTTTCCTTTGTCTTGTCATTTCTCTGCAGACATATTTTTCTTTGCTGAAGATAAGCCAGAGTTCTAAGCCACCACTTTGAGTTACTCTTTGTTTTAGGTTTCTCCCACGTGATGTGTACTGCATACGTTAATAAATAAATAATAAATAAAAATAATGTGTGTTTGTCTCCTGTTAAACTGTCTTTTTGTTAGAGTCCCAACTGGAAACCTAAGATGGGTAGAGGTAAAGTGTTGCCTCCCCTATGAGAACCTCTCTTCAAAGAAAGAGAGGTGAAAACTCAGTAGAAGAATCATTGACCACTTGGTGAAGGAGGTTGAACTGGACTGAGAATAAAGAGGGGAATTTCCATAGGGAGAGATGGGGAAAGGCCCTCTGGGAAAAGTTATTGTTTCCTGGACAGAGAATCTGAAATCACCCCCAGGGAAGAGAGAGCCAGGTCAGGCCGGGAGCAGGGCCCTGTGCTGAGGCAGAACCTCACAGGAGGCAGAAAATAAAGATGGGTGGGGATGACGGAGGAGGAGCATTCAGATCAGAAACCCCAGGAACTATGCGGCCTCTGTGTACCTGACCATGGCCCCAGAGCTTGACCTTCACTCTTCCATAGTGGGAGCATTTAGTTGCCTCCGTGGGTTGGCCTGGTTACTAATCTGAAGCCCTGCAGTGGGTCTTTCCTTGGTAGTGAAGCCCAAGTTGGTCATTTCTCCTTCTAAAAACTATATTGCCATGTTTCCCAGGCCTGGTAGCCTGAGAGCTAAGCTGCCCTTGTGTTATCAAGAGCAACAGGGATGGCATTTCTCTGTCTCTTCTCTAGCCTGATAGTGCAGGACATCAGCCTCAGCCAATTTCTTCTCTACATGTGCACCAAAGAAGCCATCCTAGCCACCCTGTGACACCTACCACTTCCTGTCTCTTCAGCTCGGGCTCTGAGAGGCCATGTTTGCTGGGGAGGCCACTGGGGCCTAATGTCCAAGTGGCAGCTGCCAGGGCTCAGTAGCTGCAGGGAAGTTGTGGTGAAGCCCTGCTCAGATCCCCTTCCTGTGGCTGCCAGAGGTGCTCATAAATTCTATTAATACAGCCATTTTACCTCTTCCTGCCTCTTCCTACTGCTTCCAGGCTCCCTTCCCTTAGAGGGAGGGAGAGGGGAAGGCTCAGTCCCCTGAAGCAAACGGATTCCTAGCAGGGGCCTCCCCACCATCCTCTGAGCAGGCGCAGACCTGCCACCCTCTCTGGGGCTCAAGCCAGATTCTCTGCTGTGCAAGTGAGAAACAGGTCACTCCTTGGATCCTCTCTTCTGGAAAGTCTATTGACTTGAAAGAGGGAGGGGGATAGCCTGCTAGGGTTATAGGATTAGGCTCTGTGAAGCCATTATTAAAGATTTATGACCACCTGGCCTGGCTATGAGAGCAATTATCCCGCGGCCCACCAGCTGTTCTCCCACCCTCCAGCCTCCCCAGGCCACTGTGCTTGGCGAAGGCAAAGCAGGATTCCAGCCCCCTGCCCAGAGCAGTTCCAACAAAGAACTCTCACTGTCAGCACATCTGGCTGCTTGCCGGGAAGTTGCTTTGTATAATTTTTGCTTTCCCTTCTCTTTTCACACCCTCTGTGGGGGCCACTGCCCAAAATCAATCACCTCAGTGTCTCCCCATCACTTGTTCTCTCACCTGCTTCAGCCTAGCCTGGGGGAGACATTTCGTTTGCACAAACCTGCAGGATGACAGATCTACCATCAATATTCATGGCCTGAATCCCAGGAAGTGACCCTTCTACGGGGGGATTCCTGGGTAGGCTGGGCTGACAGCTCAGAATCAAGCTCAGAATTCTCTACTCTCAAGGGCCAACTCAGTCCTATCTTCTGTCAAACGAGTCTCAGCCCCACCTGCAAATCTGGACTACTGCCCAGATGTGGCCAACCTGCCCCAGAGTGCGAGTCTTCCACCGGCTGACTTAGTTAACAGGTTACCCACAAGAGAAAAGATCAAAGAGGACCACCAGAGGGATATTTGAGAATCCAGGCACCCTGAAGGGATTTCCACTTGAAGGAATTTGTTTATTAGGTAACTAGCCCTGGAGTCATCCTGCAAGGCTGTTCCACCTTCCCACCCCTGATTTGCACTGCAAATGGTCTTTCTTGAATCGAAGACAAAAGTGATGGCAATAGAGGAAAGAACTGGAAGCCAGAGATTGCCCACTGCCCCCAGCATCTCACCCTCCCCAAGACCACTACCCACTCCACTGTGGAAGACGAGCCCTTGACCTTCCCCAGAAAGTATGATGGTTTGTGTGTGTGTGTGTGTGAGGAAGATTAGCCCTGAGTTAACGTCCATTGCCAATCCTCCTCTTTTTGCTGAGGAAGATTGGATCTGAACTAACATCTGTGCCCATCTTCCTCCACTTTACGTGGGACGCCTGCCACAGCATGGCTTTCTAAGCAGTGCATATGTCCACACCCAGGATCCGAATCCACGAACCCGAGGCCACTGAAGTGGAGTGTGAGAACTTAACCACCAGGCCACTGGGCCGGGCCCTTGATGATGCTTCTTTTTAACTGCCTGTTACATGGTTTGTAGCACTACAGAGGTGTAATGAGAACCAAACAAGTGATGGGTTAAAAACCTTCAGACTGAGATTTGGTGACAAACCCGTATGGGGGATCAGAATTGGCCACCCCAAAATGTGTCTCTTTGGCATGAGGATTATTTTGGGCTAATGAGGATTATTACTTTTAAAAACTGCTGGGGCCAGCCCAGTGGTGTAGCGGTTAAGTTCGCAAGTTCCACTTCGGCAGCCCAGGGTTGGCCAGTTCAGATCCTGGGCGCGGACCTACGCACCACTCATCAAGCCATGCTGAGGCGGCGTCCCACATAGAGCAACTAGAAGGATGTACAACTATGAATACAACTATCTCCTGGGGCTTTGGGGAGAAAACAGGAGGAAGATTGGCAACAGATGTTAGCTCAGGGCCAATCTTCCTCAAAAATAAATAAATAAATAAATAAATAAATAAATAAATAAAAACCGCAGACATAGGAGAAGCTCTGAAAAGTAGAATTTACCCTTTGTAAGAGACAGTTACATCTGTAAGGAAAATCTCCATTTGTAAATGTATCTCCCTCTCCGTACCAGGAAGAAGGGGGGATGACTTTAACTCTGGAAACTCTTATCAGTGCAGAAGGCAAGGACTTAAATCTGCATAATATGAGGGGGAAAGGGGGAAAAAAAAAGAGGAGGATTGGCAATAGATGTTAGCTCAGGGCCGGTCTTCCTCAGCAAAGAGAGGAGGATTGGCATGGATGTTAGCTCAGGGCTGATCTTCCTCAAAAAAAAAAAAAAAAAAAAATTGGCATAATAACCTTACTCTTGTTTACTGTGCTTTTCTGGTAATCTCCCATAACTGACTCCCCCCACCCCCAACATCCTCCTTTGTATTTAGCTGAAGATGGTATTTAAGATGAGATCCCCCGCCGTTTTGGTGAATTGCTCCATTTTCCTGAGTCTCTCCAATGTATACATGTTATAAAGCTTTGTTTGATTTTCTCCTGTTGTTCTGTCTCATGTCAATTTAATTCGTACCCCAGCCAGAGGGACCCAGACGGTAGAGGATTTGTCTTCCTCCTCTACACCCTCACTTGTCAGAAGCACGGATTTTAGTAGCTGTCCTTCTAGTTCAGGGATGTTGTGAAAAATAATGTTTGTGACTATGGATTGTTGTATGTGAAGATTATAAAGCAGAAAGGGTTTTTTTCTTTTATTATTATTATTATTATATATAAATCTACCTCTGTAAACCACCTAAGATGAAGGCTAAATATGTTTACTTTGGGGGCTGAGATGATGGGCAGCAGAAAATTGTGTTCTTATAAATTAAAATCATCTGCAGTGGTCCAGAGAAGGTGAGTGGGGTGTCCCTACAGGATGGTGGGGGTCTGGGAAATGACTCCCACTGCAGACTCAAGATTTGACAACTGAGACCAGAGTCCAGGCTGCTGGCTGTCACTCTCCGTATCATGACATGCAACTGTTGGGGAGGAAAAATTTTCCTCTCTCCCCTCTTAGGTGTTGGAACTGGCGTCGGCGAATTAAACTGACAAAAGACAAGAGAGAAAGGTTTATTTGTATACATATGAGAGCCAACAAAGGAAGTAGCTGTCTCATTAAATAGTTGAAGTTAGAGGATTATACACCTAACTTAGCAGGAGAAAGGGCAGGGAAGAAAGGCTTTTATGGGCTTTAGGAAAAATAAATGGGTTTTTAGGAGAACAATCAAGAGATAAAGTTTGTGATAATGTTTGTCTATACAAGTATGAGTGAACTTTCCATCTCCTTCAGGGCCTTAAAACTCCCCTGGAGAGGGATTTGGGGTAGATTGTATTTGCATTCTCCCTTCTGAGGGGTAGAACTGCCCTGAAGAAAGAATTTATGGCAGCCTTATTTCCCAGAATTTGCTGCTTTTAGTTAGATAAGGGAAGTTCCAAGAAGGTTTCTTTTTGTATCTTTCGATTCTCAATTGCCTTCAGCACAAAATAATCTTTATGCCAAAGTGGCATATTTTAGAGTGGCATAGTCTGGTCTCCTTCACTGCTGAGGAAAGTTTTCAGCAAACTGCCCCAGGGTAAAGCAGCCCCACAGAGCTGTCACTCTAGATTACTGCAAGGAACACCTTGCCCCCACTGGGCTCTCACCCGTCCAGAGCACCCTTGACCTTCCTGTAACCACCCTGCCTCCCCAATGGCTTCCAGCTGGGGTCAAGGGGTCAACTATAAAGGAAAGTTAAGCAATTTTATTTAGGGCTTTGAAATGCAAACCCCAACACACTGAGCAGTGGGCATAATGCTTTGAAATTGTGGGAGGAGGTGTATTATTTTTGGATATCTCAAGAAGCTAAGAGGGTGCTAGAAAATGACCACTGTGGGTCCACTGACCCAGTCAAAGGGGAGAGAGGGGAGTTAAAGAGAGGGCCAACTTTCAGGACGGGCCCAGAAGATGGCCTCCCCTCTACCAAGAAGGATGTGAGAGCAGAGATGGGAACTCTGGAGCTGTCAACCTGCAAAGCTGAGACAAAGGGAGCCTGGTCAGTGTTTGTGAAATCTGAGCAGCTGGGGTAAGGGAAGCAAGGGCTTGATCTTCTGTCTTCAGGTAGCGAGATGGGAGACTAGACTCAACAGTCCAGGTTGAAACCTGATGGGTCTGGGTGAGACAGAAGAAAGGAGAGTGGATTCGCTTTCTGGTCAGGTGGCTGTGGGAAAACAGAAAAGTGGTGAAGCTTCTGGGTACACGTGTGTGTAGTAGCGAGAAGACCTCCAGGCCAGCAGACAGGAGTTCTGGGTCCTTCACCTGCCCAGCTGCATCACGGGGAGTGTGGACCCTGTCCTGTCTACATCACGTGCTTGAGATGATCCCATGAGGTGATGGGTCCAGAAGTGCAACATATTAGAGTCCTGCACACACGAATAGTCTGAAGGATTACTTAAAAAGGAAGAGTTAAGGTGGACACACCTGGATGGATGGCTGTAGTGCCCATAAGAGATTTCCTATGGGCAAGTCTCCATGGCAACAAGAGCCCCAGACAGGACAGGACAGGGTTAACACAACACCACCACTGATGGAGCACCTGCTATGGGCCAGGCCCAGCGCTTAGAGCTGGGGATGCAGCATGAACAAAACTGACCCACTCCTGCCCTGAAGGACCTCACAGCTGGGCGAGGGGAGCTGGAAATTTATCCACCGTAGCTGCTCCTATGCTTCGAGCATCATCTGCCTGACTCAGGCAAAGTTCCAAACCAGCTCTTCACTTGGGGACTCTGATGCCTTCCATCTGCCACTCCTGGGAAGCTGTGGACCCAAAATTGGATCAAATGCCCGGTGATGGAATTACCAGGAAATGCAAGGAGTATTGGGGGTGTTGGGAGGGGGAGAAGCGCGGGCAGCAGGCGGGGGCGGGGGGGAGAGTTGAGGAGAAAGCAGCCAGCAGCAGCTGCAGGGGCCTGGAGGAGAGGTTAATGAGATCTGACTCTATAAGGGAAGACAAACGAGCGGGCGGGAGAAGCACCCTGTCCATGTCTGCTGACCACCTGCTCCAGGCTGGACGGGGCAGTGAGCAGTCCCATGGGCCCACGACACGGGCCCTCTCCCACTTCCCCAAATGCTTCTACTCCGCTGAATTCTGAATTTGCCGGCCTTGTGGGCGGGGTCTCTAGAATATGATTTCAAGGACTCCAAAATAGGCTCAAACACAAAAAGCATTCCACCCACACATAGGGTGGGGAAGGAAGCTCCACTATTAGAAACCCCTTCCCCTTTGGATGGGGGCTTTGAGATGCCTGTCACCTGTCAAAAGGCCAATATAGTACCTTTGGAGCGACAGATTTCATGCTTTATCAGTCGTTTGCACCTCAGTGTTAATGAGTTTATCTTAAAGAGGGGAGAAGGAGTATCTAGTCAGAAAGGCCCTGGGGAAAGAGAGAAGATGCCCCCAAGAGTGATGGAGAGGTAGAAGGAGGGGAGCTCAGCCTAGGATTACAGGAGTGGGGAGAGGGATGGAGGCAGTAAGAGGTGATGGAAAGAGGAGACAGAGAAGAGGGGAGGGAGGGAGGGGTGCCAGAGAGGGAGGGAGACGCCTGCCTGAACAATGTCATCATGTTTTTCCACTTACCTCATCTGGCACAAGCTACCCAGGGGCTTGTTTTCAAATGAATTAGAATGTTACTCAATTTGGTTTTTGTGTATTTACCCCCATGAGCTATTTGTCTTAATGAGTGTCTCTAACAGCACACTCCAGCCAGCTCAACTAACTCACAACCTGCCCTTCCGGAGGCCAAGAACAGACATGTCTGGACACACGCGGGATGCACCCACCAAGTGGGAACAATGAGGATGTTGAGTAAGCTTTTCGCACTCTTGGAATTAGGCCCCGGCAGGAGAAATCTGCGCTGATCGTCCCTCACGTCAGCACTTTCTCCAGCAGGTTTGTCTCCACTCTCCCCTGAAATGTCCACTCTGCCTCCAAGACCCTGACTTGCAGACCCGGCAAACTCGGGAGCCAGGTCTTGGAAGCCAAACTTCCATCAGAATCAAGGAAGAAATGAAATGAGCAGGAACCCGCCAAGTTTAGGAGAGAGAGGTGCTGAGTTTATAAGATTGTGCTCTGTTGCAGCCACGGTCTGAATTTGATCCTCGGGCCTGGTTGTCCCAGCCAACACAGACAATCAGAAATGAGGACATCTGGAGGCCAAGACAAAACTGGCGATTCAGCAAGTGTCAGTCCGAAACTTTTCCTGCCACCCAGAGCTTAGGTCAGCCTCCCATCCTTCCAAGGCTTTGTTACCTGACCTGCAAAACCAGGCATTCATGCATCCACGGACCCCAAAGTGTACGGGATTTGACACCATATAGGGGAAATCCAGAGGGATAAAGAAGCCAGTACTTCTTTCAATACTCTCCTCTACCATTCCTTTGACAGATAATTTTATGGCACATTCCACAAGGTTCCTCAGAGATGGCCAGCAGGATGGAGGCTCAATTGCCCATAGCAATGACCAACTCAACTGTGCACCCAATTTTCTTTTATTTCTATTCCCTGGCATTCCTTATCAAAATAAACTACTTGCCCAAAAGCAATCATTGAAGCCCTGCTTTCTAGGGGGAGTGCAGGCTGAGACAAATACCAATATGCACAAATATTCCCAGATTTCACACAGTGGTAATACCATTTGATTTGCTTCATAATCTCTGTTCTCAATTCTAAATCACCTACAGGTTTAAAAGACCCACTAGAGCTGCCATAACAAAGTCCCACAAACTGGGCAGCTTAAAACAATTGAAATTTATTATCTCACAGCTCTGGAGGCTAGAAATCTGAAATCAAGGTGTCAGCAGGGCCGTGCTCCCTCTAAGACTCTGGCTAGACTCCTTCCCTGCCTCTTCCTAGATTCTGGGGGCAGCTGGCAATCTTCAGAGTTCTTTGGCTTGCGGCTGCATCCGTCCAATCTCTGCCTCCATTTCACATGGCCTTCTCCCCAGGCGTCATCACATCATCTTCCCTCTGTGTGTGTCTGTGTCCAAATTTCCCCATTTTATAAGGATACCACTTAGATTGGATTGGGGCCCACCCTAATGACCTCATCTTAACTTGGTTAAATCTGTAAAGACCCTGTTTCCAAGTAAGGTCACATTCTGAGGTCCTGGAGATCAGGACTTCAGTTTATTTTTTTGGAGGACACAATTCAATCCATAACATCCACTAAGGGAACAATTAAGCAATTCTAATGAATCAGAGAATTTCCAAGCAAACTTTGAGGTTTCCTTTCAGCTGGCCATTTTGCAAATTGACCAGAGATTCTGGCAGGATATGAGAACAGAAACTGTGGGTCTCCAGGACAAGGAGAAACAGAGCCATCTTCTACAGTCATGATGCCAATGCGAATCTAAGGCCATGCTTTCCAAATGGGATTGTGGAAACAAATCGTAAACTGCAAACTCTTTCCTTTGCCTTTGGCTAGAAAATGTGGGAGGAGGCAGAATCTCCAAGGACCCGTTAACTGTTGCTAAAGAAGAATCCTGAAAAAATTAGAGATTGTTGATACAGGTGCTCTGAAAAAATAAGTCCTGAGGTAGCCATTACATCTTATTAGGTAGATAAGGAAATAATAGTGAATATTTACACACCTGTGAGCAAATAATGGAAGCTAATTCTATCCACATTCTGTATCTTGTCATCAGAGTTGAAATCCTGTCGTTTGCTAAAAAGTGTAAAGAGCTTTGCTAAAATATGGAAAGTTTTATTCTTAGAGTTCTAAGGATTTTGACTCTTAAGACTAATATGCTTGTTTTACGTAACTACATTTGAGAGAATGTTTATTGTAAAAAATATTGTTTGTTTACTTGCAGTTATAAGCTACATTTGTTATAGAAAGTTGATTTTTCCTGACAGTCTTGGTGACAAATTAATTCACTATGACATCACTTGTCTGGCTCAAATTAACTCAACCCATATAAAAGGATTGAACCGGTTTTCTTGACATTAGGAACATAGCTAAAAGGATATTTCCTCTTGCAAGTATGCATTTATTATTAAAGTGGTTCTAACGGATTAACCTTAACCACAATTTGACAGGGTGATCTTACTGATTAAGTTGCATGAATTCAAGTTACACATTATCTCATTCTTAAGTCTAGCCATCATGCACCTAACTCAAAGCCAGGCTGGCAGCCACTTGATGGAATTTGACTATTTACTTGATTCTATTATGAATTCTTTTCATAGTCACCCTACGAAGCATGAATCCATTTGAATCCATCAAAACGACATTCGATTGGATTCTGCAGATCTCTCTGACTTTATCTAGCTTAACGGTCATAACTTCCAAGGTCAAATGAACGACAGGAGAGAGGTCAACTTCACAAAGAAATATTATCAGATAGGCACCCACTTGCACTGTTACCCTAAGAAATTTCCAGGTGAAAAATAAGTAACGAACCAAGCAGTGTGATCCTTACGATGAATAATTAAAACCCCTTAAAGAAAATCAGTGGATCTTTGGCAAACATTGTGTATTCCAGTTTTATTTATATTAGGAGGAGAACACATATTAAATTATATCAGAATAAATTCTATTAAAAGCATCAGAATGTTCCGCCCTTCTAGATTACTTTGAACCAAAGGGCCCTGTCTCTGTTCTTTGGGAAGTAATGAAGCCAGGAAGCTGCCTGTGAGATTCTGACTGAGCAGTGCAAACGATGGCTAAGTTAGCATGAATTATCTGGACTGTCCCACCTGGCCCTCTGACCAAAGTGTTTTCGGTGTGGAAGGCCCCCAGCCTCTAGCTTATTCTTCAACAGCAAAATACCTCTTCGTTTCTGACGTGAATCCCAGCCAGTCAAAAGATCAAGCAGGGGAAAAGTGAGATGCCCATGGCTAGATGGAGGGGCTGAGAACTGAGTAGGTGGGCAGTAAAGATGACTAACCCACCTTGATTTCTTTGGAGCTATGCAACATCTAAACAAACAAACACACACAGTTGAAGAAAGCACAGGGAAATTGAGGGGAGCTGATGCCTCTCTGGAGGGTTTTTGCTCCCCCTGGTTCAGCCATTTGCCTGATCTTTTTCCACCCTGCCTTCAGTGCACGGAGCCCACAGCCCTTCCCTGCAAGGGCTGTCTGGAGGTCGAGTCTGGATGGGGAGGTCCCTGTGGCTCCAGGCTTGCGAGTGGGAACCACCTTCTTGAGTTTGGCACAGACTACCTGCCAATTTGGTTGGTTCTGGAGGCTTCTCAGAGCACTTGAGTTTCATTCTCCAAACGAGCCAGAGGCCAACCAAGCCATGCAAGTGTAATAGCATTCAACTTACCTCCCATTGGAGGAACACGACTTTCAGTCTACCCAGGGTCGCCTACTCCCAGCCCTTCCTGCTCCTGGTGGCAGTTCTGAACCCAACAGGACTATCATTTCTCCTTTCTGTCACATCCTAATTCTGCTCCTTCCAGCACAACTAAAAAATCTTTCCTGCTCTTTCTGATCTACTACTGTTGACAGCTGCACACGGGCTCAAGGCTAATGCATTAACGGCTTTCAGGACTCATTCAAGTGAGCGCTAGGCACTGTGCGGGTTACAAGTTGTCATGCCTTCTTTCAGGAGTCTCACTGTCGCTGTTTCTGTTCTGCTATCTAGGTTAACTCATGCTCATTTCTGTGGCCCACAAGTGTCAGATGGGGATACTCAAGATAACATTCAGTTCACCCCTCAGTTTCAGTTCTTCTCAACAAATGCAATCCCCAAAGACTGTCATTCTGCTCAAAGGGCATCTCAAGATTTTCAAATAGGAGAATAAGTTTTCAGCCCCTTCACCTTGGGAAATACCACAAAAAGTCATATCCTCACGAGTTACAACCTAACCACACTCAGGAGCCCTCAAGCATCTGTTTCTGACTGTCTGGGCCCCTGGATCCCTTCCTGTGATCTATGCTTAGTGAATGGGAAGATAATCATAACAGCAATACCACTAACCACTGGTAAACCACTAGGACAACTACCAGTAGATAAACACTAAAGAAGCCAGGTGGCAACAGTGGTGTAATAGCCTCTTGATAGCACATTCACAACCCCCTATAATAAAGACAGCTATTAGAACTACCAATAATAGTAATTATAGCCAACATTTATTGTCTGTCTACTATGTCTAATACAGTTCCACTGCTTTCTCTTGGGTTAGCAACTTTAAGCATTATCTATTGACTTCTTAATACAGTATATAAAAATTTGAGATCTCATACCACATCCCTTTCTTCTCCTTCCATCCTGATGAAGTTATGATTTTGAATTAAGTCTATATTTAGAATTTATTACTCTGACAGTTTTTATTGCTGAGCTAAGTGGTATTCTACGATTACATTTCCTTTCTTATATTTTGTTTTTTTTGGAGTTAATAATTGTCTTTTTTAATTCAATCATTTTCTTAAACCTACGGCTAAGTCTTACCACAAACTCCAACTGCTCTGTAAAACATCTCTAAGTCAAAATTTCTATACAGTCAAACCATTTATCAGATACTTAGTTCTGTTTTCCCCTTGGGGTCCCTCCTAGAGCTCCCCATCCTCCTGCTCCACTCGGCACCCTCCCTGACTCTCTAGACCTGATGCACAGCTGTCCTCCTCACACAGTGCCCTTCTCCTCTCTCTTGAGTTGGGTCCCCAGACATGGCAGGGATGTTGGATTTATCAGACCGGGAATTTGAAACAACTATGATTAATATGCTAAGAGCTCTAATGGATAAAACAGACAGCATGCAAGAACAGATGGGCAATATAAGCAGAGAGATGGAAATCCTAAGAAAGAACCCAAAAAGAAATGCTGGAGATAAAAAGCACTGTAACAGAAATGAAGAACGACTTTGATGGGCTTATTATTAGATTGGACATGGCTGAGGAAAGAATCTTTGAACTTGAGGATATCTCAATAGAAACCTCCAAAATGGAAAAGCAAAGAGAACAAAGACTGAAAAAAACAGAACAGACTATTCTAGGACTGTGGGATATTACACAAAAGGTGTAATATTTCACACGGTCACACCAACTCGAAAGAGAAAGAGAAGTTCCCAAAAGGAGAATGGAAATACTTGCTGAATAGCACTAATGACTACCCTAGGAGGTTAATTTTTAAAAACACTTTGCATGTCCTGAAATGTCTTATTGTATCTTATACTCAATTAGTAATGTCTGGGAATAGAACTCAAGATTGGAAACAATTTTCTCCCAGGATTTTGGGGAGAAAGTCTCCCGTGTCCTTCAGCTTCGGGCACTGCTGGAGAGAAGTCTCATGCTAGTCTGTTTGCTGGTGCTTCATATCTGACCTGTTGTTGCTGTATTTTTTCTTTCTGCCCCGGTAGCTTTTAGGATTTTTTTTTTTTTTTATCCATTCTGTTAGAACATTTTACAATGACGTGCCCTGATACAGATTTTCTCTCCATTTATCATGCTGGGCTCTCGGTAGGCACTTTTAATCTGACACTTATTTACTTCCTTTCTGGTCAATTTTCTTGCACTGTTTGGCAAGTTCCTTCTTCCTGTTTGTTCTGTTCTCTCTTTCTGGAGTGGCTATTAGATGTCAGTCTCCTGGAATAGTCATTTATCTTATCTTTACTTCTCTATTGTTCTTTGTGGTGGTGTTCTTTCTAGGACATTTTTCAACTTTATCATCCCATCATTTTACATAACTTACATATTTTTATGTCCAAGGGTTTTTTCTTAACTGATTCTTCCTGTTATGCTGCATTCTATGCCGTTCTGTATGCAGACTTTTCCTCAGCCTCTTTCTTTTCTTTCTGGCACCTCACCCTCCACCGTGTCTTGGTATATCACCTTGTGACAATGCCTTTTCCCCATTGTGCTCCTGGGGATTCGGGAGACTAGATGTTGGTTAAACTCACCCCCTACCTCTGCTTTTTCTGATTAAGATGACGTTTCAGTGTAACTTCTCACATCTCCTATGTCTCATTATTCCAGCCTCCTTGGCTGTTCAACATTCAAGAGATTTGGAGCCAGAACCAACTTTCTAGCCAGTTTGCCAGCAACTGCAGGTGGGGGTGCTGTTTTATTTAAAATGGTCTTTCTGAGCAGGCCTCTGCTCAGATGTCACCTTGAGGAAGAGAGGGCACGAGCCCTGTGGATAGGTAGGGAAGAGTGTTCCAGGCCAAGGGAACAGCAAGTACAAAAGCCCCGAGGCAGCAGTCTGTTAAACATTCAAGGTCATGCAGTGGGTCTGTAAGCCCAATGATGTGCTCCAGCATCTGGAAAGCCATGCCAAATTATATTTTACTGGAAAGAGCCCAGTTCTGGTTAGAATTGTCATGAACGAATTCAGCCTTCAAAAGACGGTGCAAAGACTTCCTTATGACTCCCCTTAAGTCACCTCTCAGTCCAAAGGGATAACCTCAGACAGAGAAGGGGGATGGCGGGGGAAGAGAAGCGTAGGGGACCCTTAAGGTATGCCTTGACACGGACTATAAAGATTGGACTGTAAAGAATTTAGAGGAAACATTGTGAAAACAAAGCCATGAGACACTTAGAGATGGCGGACACCATTTCTCATCCACCTGTAACAACCAAGGTGAGGGCTCCACCCCTCATCCAAGGGCCCTCACTCAGACCCCCACCAGCTTGTTCCCACTGAAAGTAGAACTGGGCTATGTCTCCAGAAAGAGCAAATCCCACCTTTGATATCTTCTCTGTAATGGAGTTCTGACCAATCTCCTGACCTCTTAGACCCTGTGTGGCCCTGCCTGCCTCAGCTGACTTCCTTAGACTTGACCTCTTGCCTATAAAACCACTTAACATTGCCCTTCTAGCTTTGTTGGTCTTTGAAACCTGGACTTCCCTCTCAGATCTGTGGTACCAGCCAGGGCCCTTGTATCAGTTAGGATGCTTTCTATTGCAAATAAAGGAAAATGTAATGCAAAATCTCTTAAACTCTAGGGGAATTTATAAGCTCTTATAACTAGAAAATCCTAAGGTAGAGGAGTTTCAGGCATGGTTTGATCAAGATTAGGCTTAAGTTATCTTTGTTTCTCTCAGCTATGTTCCCCTTGATGTGTAGTTTCATTGCAGGCTGGCTTTTTTCATGAAAACAAGATGGCAGCCACCATTTTGGGCTTCACATCTGTGTACCGTATTGTAGAAAGCAAAAAAAGATCACAAAAGTCCTGAGAAGCATTCTAATTAGAGTGGCTTGGCCACTCAAAACCAACTCCTCTAGCCAGGGAGGAGCATTCAGAAGCATTTAGGCCAAAACCATCTGGATCCTCAGTGGAAATTGGAACCATTGGGAAGAGTGAAGAAGGAAATGGAGGCTAGAGAGACAACCAGAAAGTATCTAATATAGCTCATCCCTTGGCTGCCTGATTTCCATTTATGTCCTTCTTCTCTTTAGCACACTTTCCAAAAAGCTCAGGCCACATGCTACATGCTCAGTCTCTCCCCAAAAGAGAGCACCTAAAGGTTGAGCTAGTTGCTTCATCCACCTCCAAATCCAGGATCTCTGAGAGATGAACCATCCCCTGCAAGACCTTGTGGAGCAGGTCAATGACCAAAGGCTAAAGAATAAGCAACCTACCCCAGCATGCCCAACATCCAGTGGTGAAGAGAACAGGATAACTGCAATACAAACTCCCATTTGGAAAAATGAAGAGAGTTGAACCACACATGGGAGTCACTGGAATAGAAATAGCAAGGATGCCCTCCCCTGGTGTCAGCCCAGTCTGGCTGCCCACGGTTCTGCTCCCTGAAGGGATTTCCCTTGAAGCTTGTCTTCCATGGCCATTTCTCCGGCGGGCATTGAAAAGAATGTTCTTTCTGGGGATCTTACAGGTTTAGCAGCCCATTCTCTGTGAACAACTTGAGGAGTGACCTAGCAATTGTCTGCCAGCTCTGGGATTTCCTTGGCAAATAAAGCTTGCTTAAAATTTAATAGACTTCTAGTCTATTTCTAGTCAATCCCACATGCTGGTAACTCAAACCAGAGTTCTTGGCTAGTTTTAATATTATGGCCTAGAATTGGGCCTAGATTCAGCCTTGGAGTTCTGTCTACCCTCCTGGACCTCAGTTTAATGGCATCCCACTTTTTTAAGTCAAACCTGTAAGCTGGGGTGACGAGGCTGGGAAATTATGATTCTACCCTCCAGGCTGCACCTCGGCTACATCTCCACGATAAAAGAGACCTTACCCTTTGTATGGTGGAGGGCCATTAACAGGAACTGCTTACGTGAGGCTTAGGTAGTTGGAGTACATCAATTTGTATTTTAGAGAGAGAAAAATAAAGCAGATGCGTGGGTCTCTTTAAAATAGGATAAGCTTTTCATTAAAAGAGAAACTATGAAACAAATCATTTAAACCTGAAAGTACTTTGTTACTTAGTGTCATAAATCCCTTCTGGAAAAAGGAGTTAGAAGATAGAGAATATTTACAACCCAGGGAGCCAAAAGAAAAAACAAGTTGCTTGCTAATCAGATTGACACAAGGTCTCAAGAAAGACAATTTAATTATGCTCTGCCCAAACCACACAGATTTCTTTTTTGCTTTCCTGCAATTCAAAACAAAATGATAAGAACTCTTGCCAGTAAATTCTTTCATTCTAGAATCATTGTTTACCCATTGGAAACGTAAGTCTAATATTTGTATCAATGTCAAGATTTGTAAAACACCATTCAGATAATTGTGGAGAATCAAAATATGGCTCACGCCGGGGATAGTGTATTAATTTACACATAACAAATTACAACAAACTTAATAGCTTAAAACATCATCCATTTATTCTCTCACAATTTCTGTGGGTCAGGAGTCCAGGCTTCTGTGGGTCCTCTGCTTAGGGTCACAAGGTTGTAATCGATATATTAACTGGGCCGCATTCTCATAGAGGCTTGACTGGGGAAGAATTTGTCCCCAAGCTCATTTGGTTGTTGCCAGAATTCATTTCCTTGAGCTAACTGACTAAAGTCCCTGGATTTTTGCTTGCTATCCTCTGGAGCCGTCCTCAGGTCCTAGAGGCCTCCTGTATTCCTTGCCTCTCAACGTGGCTGCTTGTTTCATCATGCCAGCAAGGAGAGTCTCTTTAACACCTTTGCTATATTCTACTGGTTAAAGCAAATCACGTGTCCCACCCACACTCAAGGAAAGTACATATTAGATTGAAAGACTGTGGAGCATTACGAGTTAGGAAAACCAGGTTTGAATTCCAGCCATACTGCTTTCTAGCTGTGTGTTCTTGGACAAGTAGTTGAATCTCTCCCAACCTCGGTTTACTTATGTATAAAATGGGCTAATTATACTGAGACATAAATTAGCATGGTTCCAACTGCAGGCAAATGAAGACCAATTAAAAGTAATAGACAACAAGAGCTTTATTTTCTTACAAGAAATCTAGAGATAGGGCAGTTTCAAGTTTAGTTAATCTTGCCCTTCAATATCTTCAAAGACAGGATTTTATTTTGTTTTTTTTATTCTGTTCACTTCAGGGTGTTGGATGTTGTTTTCAGCCTTATGCCTTCATGGTTTCAAGATGGATACAGCAGTTTTCAGCATTCCACCCACAAGTAAACAGCATTCAGAGAAAAACAAAAGGACCTATGGCACAGACGCTCCCATTTGCCTTTTTTTTTTTTTTTTGCTGTTGGGGTTTTTTAATTTTTTTAATTAATAGAGTATTTCTTAAAGCAGTTTCAAGTTTGTAGAAGAATTGAAGTTCCTGTATACTCCCTCTCTCCTCTTCAGTTTCCCCTATATTAACATCTTGCATTGGTATGGCACATTTGTTACAATTGATGAACTGATATTGATACATTATTATTAACTAAAATCTGTAGTTCACATTAGGTTCACTCTTTGGTTTGTACAGTTCTTTGGGTTTTCACAAATGTATAAAGACATGTATCCACCATTATAGTATCATACAGAATAGCTTCACTGCCCTAAAAATCCCCTGTGCTCTGCCTATTTATCCCTCTCTCCCTCCCCTCAAGCCCCTGATCTTTTTATTGTCTCCATAGCTCTGCCTTTTCCAGAATGTCATATAGTTGGAATCATACAGTATGCGGCTTTTCAGATTGGCTTCTTTCACTTAGTAATATGCATTTAAGCTTCCTCCATGTCTTATAGTGGCTTGATGGCTCATTTCTTTTTACTGCTATATATCTATATATCTATATATCTATATATATAATATTATATTTATATAAAACATTCCATTGTCTCAATGTATCACAGCTTGTTTGTTCACATATTGAAGGATATCTTGGTTGCTTCCAATTTTTGGCTATTATGAATAAAGCTACTATAAACATTTGTGTGCAGGTTTTTGTGTGGACGTAAGTTGCAACTCAGTTGGATAAATATCTAGGAGTGTGATTGCTGGATCATATGGCAAGACTATGTTTAACTTTGTAAAAAACTTCCAAACTGTCTTCCAGAGTGGCTGTACCATTTTGCATTCCCACCAGAAATGAATGAGAGTTCCTGTTGCTCCACATCCTCACCGGCATTTGGTATTGTCAGTGTTTTGTATTTTAATGATGCTAATAGATATGTAGTGGTATCTCATTGTTTTAATTTGCAATTCTCTAATAAATATGAAGTGGTAGTTGGAGCTTGGGATTTCTGAAACTATGATTATGGAGAGTAGAGTTATGGGTGATGACAAGGTCAAGGGAATACCAGCGAGAGTGGGTGACTGCAGTGGGGGTGGGGGAAGATTACTGGAGAAGAGGAGGCTCAAGAACTGAGAGATCAGGTCAGAAGTAAAATTGTCTACATGGACATTGACACTGCAGAATCTCAGGTTAAGGTTTGGAGGGGAGAACATGGTGAATGAAAAGAAAACATCAGGAATAGTAACTAAGAAGAGTGATAGGAATTGGAAAATAGAAAGAAATCACCTTATTCTCAAATAGTCTGGGAGAGCTTAAGAACAAAGGGAATGGAATAGAACTGCGAGTCCAGAAACCGTCTATGTTCAACTGATTTTCAACAAGGGACCAAATCATTCAATGGGGGAAAAAATAGTTTCTTCAACTAATGGTGTTGGGACAACTGGATACCCGCATACAAAAGTATAAAGTCAGACCTTTACCTCACACCATATACAAAAATTAAATCAAAATGGATCAAAGGTACAAACATCAAATCATTATCTTGTACATATGAAATTAATATAATATTATATGTCATTTATACCTCAATAAAAAAACTACAGGGATAACATTTTAAAAAATGGATCAAAGTCCTGAATATAATTGCTAACAATAAAAAACTCTTACAAGAAAACATAAGGGTTAATGTTACCTTGAATTTAGCAATGGTTTCTTAGATATGACATCAAAAACACAAGCCACAAAAGAAAAAAAAAAGCACGTAAATTGGATATCAACAAAATTAAAAACTTTTGTGTATCAAAGGATGCTATCAAGAAAGTGAAAAGGCAACCCACAGAACAGGAGAACATATTCACAAGTCATATATCCAATAAGGTCCTAGTATCTAGAATATATAAAGAACTCTTAAAATTCAAGAATAAAAACACAAACAACTCAATTTTTAAAAAATGGTCAAAGGATTTAAATAGACAATTCTCTAAAGAAGATGTACAAATGGCCAACAAACACATGAAATAATGCTCAATATCGTTAGTCATTAGGGAAATGTAAACCAAAACCACAATAACATACCACTTCACACCCAATGGGATGGATATAATAATGATATGAAAAGACCAAATGTTGGTGAAGATATGGAGAAATTAGAACTCTCATACATTATTGATGGGAATGTAAAATGGTGCAGCCACTGTGGGAAACAGTTGGGCTGTTCCTCAAAAAGTTAAACAGAGAATTACCATATGACTCAGCAATTGCACTCCTAGGTATGTACCCAAAAGAATTGAAAGCAGGGACTCAGACAGATACCTGTACACCAACGTTCATAGCAGCATTATTCACAATAGCCAAAAGATGGAAAGAACCTAGATATTCATTGACAGATAAATGGATAAACCAGTTGTGGTATATCCATGCAGTGGAATACTATCTAGCCATAAAAAGGAATAAAGTACTGACGCATGCTTATCAAGAATTTAGCTAAGCTGCTCCATGGCATGGCTGCCTCCACAACCATTTTGTTTAACTAAGTGGCCTGCAGGGACCTCAAACTGACACTAGCCCTCTCTTGCACATGCACGCCCTAGATGGCAGCCACAGAGTCAAAAGAAAATGTACACTCCTTATACGACTTCCCCAACAGCCCTTGTGATCAACAGTCTCTCCTGCCTCCCAGGGCCTGTACGCCTTTGCACCCCTTAGATAAGACCCCATGGGGCTTACCAAAACCTCACTATTTCTGTTTGATTGACCAATCCAGCCCTAGCCCAGGAACTCCAAAGCACTCCACCTATAGACCCTAATTAAGGGACATGCCCCAGGTCCTGCCTCTCTCTGCCTGCACCCTGCCTTGACCTCCCCGCATGGCCTCTTGAGGCATGCTGGGTACTTCCTCTAGAACCTGTGAGTAATAAACTCCTCTATTTCAGTTTCTCTTGTGGTCTGTTCTTGAACTGGGGCTCACCATCTGGCACCCTGTGCTCCACTTAGATGTTAATTTCACAAAGTCATAACAATGCTACAACATGGATGAACCTTAAAAACCCCACGCTAAGCAAAAGAAGCCAGATACAAAAGATCGTATGTTGTGTGATTCCATTTATATGAAATATCCAGACTAAGTGAATCCATAGAGACCAAACATAGATTAGTGGCGGCTGAGGACTGAGGGGAGAGGGAATGGGAAATGGGAGTGACTACTTAAAGGGTATAGAGATTCCCTTTGGGGTGATGAAAAAGTTCTGGAATTAGATAGTGGGCATGACTGTATAACTTTGTGAGTGTACTAAATGCCACTGAATTGTACACTTTAAAGTGATTTAAATGATGAGTTTTATGTTACGTGAGTATTACCACCAAAAAACCAAAAAACAAAGGGAAAGGGGGAATTAGTCCCAGGAAACAGGGAAAGGGGGCGCTTCCTTTAGGGCAGCCCTGGCCAAGGTGAGCCACAGGGCAGGGGCACTTTGACTGCCCAGAGGGGCACCCGCAGCTCCCACATAACTAGGCAGGGTGGCCCCTAGGTGATTACCACCTAAGCCTAGAACAAGGCTTCAAAAAATTCCTGTTGGAAGTCTGTGAATGAAAGAAATTTCCTACCTTTGCTGTGAAGAGTGATACCTTCCTGCACCTTCCCCCCTCCCCCTCTCTACCTTCCCCCCACCTCACGCAGCACAATAATAAAGCCTCTCTCTCCGTGAGAATTGCAAGTGTGGCCTGGAAATCCTAAACCATTCTTTGCCCAGGCCCAAAGAATGGCTCTTAGCAGGTGAAAGGCAGGCTGTTGTTGCCCTCCTCTGGTCACTGAGCAGCTCTGATTTTCTCCCTCTGACCAAGGCGAGTACCAGCCGCTGGCTGGAGTGGAGCTGGCCGGGCATTCTCCCCTTGCTGTGTGTGCAGGATTGGGGTCTTGAGATGTTCCAGGAGCTGAGGTACCAGCGGTCGTGTAGGTAGAACACCTTTGCTGTCCCCTCCCCCTTCACACACCCACTGGTGTCCTCCCATGCAGCAGGCTCCTGGGTCTCAGCCTGCCCTCCTCTCCCATATGACCCTGCAGACACCCACATCCCTCTGCTCACTGATTGAAAGACAAGTTTATGCCCTTTCCATGTAAGAGATTTATTGCTAATCCCTACCAAGAACACGGAGAAATTACGAAGATAATGCTCCCCATTTATAGTGCCAGACTTCCTCCTTTTTGAGGTGACAAATTGGGCTTCTACCCTTAGCTTTCATTCCTGAGGCGAAGACTCTCCAACATCCTCTTCCCAGACATAATGAGGGCCTGATGCACTCCAGATCAAGAAGGCTCCTCTTCCCAGGCCCGTGATAAAGATCAGACATCAGGGGGCAACAGGTGTCCTCTGTCTCAGGTGGTCTAATTTCATTTGTGAAGACTTAATGGGGTGCTGCCCAGTCCACCAGAACTCTCACCCCACCTTCTGGATCTGAGACGGCCTAGTCTTTTATGTAGATGAAGAGCTGCCTGCTCAGGGGGACTGGAGAGGTCTTGAATAGCTTGCCCACCCAAAAGTATTTCCCATACTAGCTGATCACTTTACTTTGATGTATCCATAAACCATCAGAAAGATGCTCAGTCTTACAACTGACAAGAGAAATGCAAAATAAAACTGCAATGAGATGCCATGTTTTTAAATTTTTTATTAATGTCATAATAGTCTATAACATTGTGAGATTCCAGTTGTACATTATTTTTTGTCAGTTACCATATAAACGCGCCCCTTCACCCCTTGTGCCCACCCCCCAACTTCCTTCCCCCTGGTAACCACCAAACTGTCTTCTCTGTCTGTGTGTTAGTTTATCTTCCACGTATGAGAGAGGTCATACAGTGTTTGTCTTTCTCTGTCTGGCTTAGTTCACTTAATATACTCCAGGTCCATCCATGTTGTTGCAAATGGGACGATTTTGTCTTTTTTTATGGCTGAGTAGTATTCCATTGTATATATGTATACACCACATCTTCTTTATCCAATCTTCTGTTGATGGGCGCTTGGGTTGCTTCCACATCTTGGCTATAGCAAATAATGCTGCAAGGAACATAGGGGTGCATAAGCCTCTTTGGATTGTTGATTTCAAGTTCTTTGGATAAATACCCAGAAGTGGGATAGCTAGATCATAAGGTAGTTCTATTTTTAATTTTTTGAGGTATCTCCATACTGTTTTCCGTAGAGGCTGCACTAGTTTGCATTTCCACCAGCAGTGAATGAGGGTTCCCTTTTCTCCACATCCTCTCCAACATTTGTTATTTTTTGTCTTGGTGATTATAGCCATTCTCACAGATGTAAGGTGATATCTTACTGTAGTTTTGATTTGCATTTCTCTGATGATTCATGATGTTGAACATCTTTTCATATGCCTATGGGCCATCTGTATATCTTCCTTGGAAACATGTTCACATCCTCTGCTGATCAGAATCCCAATGACATTTTTTTATCAAGTTATTTGTTTTTTTGTTGTTTAGATGTGTGAGTTCTTTATATAATATGGAGATTAACCCCTTGTCGGATATATGGTTTGCAAATATTTTCTCCCAGCTGGTGGGTTGTCTTTTGATTTCAATCCTGGTGTCATTTGCCTTGCAGAAGCTCTTTAGTCTGATGAAGTCCACTTGTTTATTTTTCTTTTGTTTCCCTTGTCCAAGTAGACATGGAATTTGAGAAGATCCCTGTATGACCAATGAGGAATAGTGTACTGCCTACATTTTCTTCTAGGAGTTTTATAGTTTCAGGTCTCACCTTCAGGTCTTTGATCCACTTTGAGTTAATTTTTGTGTATGGTGGAAGCAGATGGTCTACTTTCATTCTTTTGGATGTGGCTGTCCAGTTTTCCCAGCACCATTTATTGAAGAAACTTTCCTTTCTCCATTGTATGTTCTTTGCTCTTTTGTCAAAGATTAGCTGCCTGTAGATGCGAAGTTTTATTTCTGGGGTTTCAGCTCTGTTCCATTGATCTGTGTTTCGGTTTTTTACCAGTAGCATGCTGTTTTGATTACTATCGCTTTGTAGTATGTTTTGAAGTCAGGGATTGTGATGCCTCCAGCTTTGTTCTTTTTTTCTCAAGATTGCTTTAGCTATTCAGGGTCTTTTGTTGCCCCATATGAATTTGAGGATTCTTTGTTCTATTTCCATGAAGAATGTCATTGGGATTCTGATTGGGCTTGCATTGAATCTGTAGATTGCTCTAGGCAGCATTGACATTTTAACTGTGCTTATTCTTCCAATCCATGTACATGGGATATCTTTCCATTTCTTTATGTCATCATTGATTTCTTTCAATAATGTCTTATAGTTTTCATTGTATAGGTCTTTCACCTCCTTGGTTAAATTTATTCCTAGATATTTTATTCTTTTTGTTGTGATTGTAAATGGGATTGTATTCTTGAGTTCTCTTTCTGTTAATTCGTCTTGAGAGTATACAAATACAACTGATTCTTGTAAGTTGATTTTGTACCTTGCAACTTTGCTGTAGTTGTGGATTATTTCTAATAGTTTTCCAATGGATTCTTTAGGGTTTCCTATATATAAAATCATGTCGTCTGCAAACAGCGAGAGTTTCACTTATTCATTGCCTATTTTGATTCCTTTTATTCCTTTTTCTTGCCTAATTGCTCTGGCCAGAACTTCCAACACTATGTTGAATAACAGTGGTAAGAGTGGGCGCCCTTGTCTTGTTCCTGTTTTCAGAATGATAGCTTTCAGTTTTTCTCCATTGAGTATGATGTTGGCTGTGGGTTTGTCATATATGACCTTTATCATGTTGAGATACTTTCCTTCTATACCCATTTTGTTGAGAGTTTTTATCATAAATGGATGTTGGATCTTGTCAAATGCTTTCTCTGCATCTATTGAGATGATCGTGTGGTTTTTATTCCTCATTTTGTTAATGTGGTGTATCACATTGATTAATTTGTGGATGTTGAACCATCCCTGTGTCCCTGGTATAAATCCCACTTAATCATGGTGTATGATCTTTCTAATATATTGTTGTATTTGGTTTGCCAATATTTTGTTGAGGATTTTTGCATCTATGTTCATCAGTGATATTGGCCTGTAATTTTCCTTCTTTGTGTCATCCTTGTCTGGCTTTCGTATCAGTGTGATGTGTTAGAGAGTGTTCTATCTTCCTCTATTTTTTGGAATAGTTTGAGAAGGATAGCTATTAAATCTTCTTTGAATGTTTGGTAAAATTCTCCAGAGAAGCCATCTGGTCCTGGACTTTTCTTTTTTGGGAGATTTTTGATTACTGTTTCAATCTCTTTACTTGTGATTGGTCTATTCAGGTTCTCTATTTCTTCTTGATTCAGTTTTGGGAGGTTTTATGAGTCTAAGAATTTATCCATTTTTTCTAGATTTTCCAATTTGTTGGAATACAGTTTTTCATAGTATTCTCTTATAATCCTTTGTATTTCTGTGATATCTGTTGTGATTTCTCCTCTTTCATTTATTTATTTGAGCTTTCCCTCTATTTTTCTTGGTGAGTCTGGCTAAAGGTTTGTCAATTTTGTTTATCTTCTCAAAGAACCAGATTTTTGTTTCATTGATCCTTTCTACTGTTTTTTTGGTTTCAATTTCATTTATTTCTGCTCTCCTTTTTATTGTTTTTCTCCTTCTGCTGACTTTGGGCTTTGTTTGTTCTTCTTTTTCTAATTCTGTTGGGTGTAGTTTAAGATTGCTTATTTGGGATTTTTCTTGTTTGTTAAGGTGGGCCTGTATTGCTATGAATTTCCCTCTCAGGACTGTTTTTGCTGCAACCCATATGAGTTGGTTTGGTGTATTTTCATTTTCGTTTGTCGCCAGATATTCTTTGATTTCTCCTTTAATTTCTTCAATGATCCATTCGTTGTTCTGTAGCATGTTGTTTAGTCTCCACATCTTTGTCACTTTCCCAGTTGTTTTCTTGTAGTTGATTTCTAGTTTCATAGTGTCATCATTAGAAAAGATGTTTGTTATGATTTCAATCTTCTTAAATTTATAGAGGTTTGCCTCATTTCCCAATATATGGTCTATCCTTGAGAATGTTTCATGCACACTTGAGAAGAATATGTAATCTGTTCTTTTTGGATGGAGTGCTCTATATATATCTATTAAGTCCATCTGGTCTAGTTTTTCATTTAAGTGCACAATGTCCTTATTGACTTTCTGTCTAGATGATCTATCCACTGATGTAAGTGGGGTGTTAAGGTCCCCTACTATTATTGTGTTGTTGTTGATATCTCCTTTTAGGTTTGTTAATAGTTGCTTTATGTACTTTTGTGCTCCTCTGTTGGGTGCATGTATATTTATAAGTGTTATGTCTTCTTGGTGGAGTGTCCCTTTTATCATTATATATTGCCCCTCTTTGTCTCTCATTACCTTTTTTATCTTGAAGTCTACTACTTTGTCTGATATAAGTATGACAACACCTGCTTTCTTTTTTTTGCCATTAGCTTGGAGTATCGTCTTCCATCCCTTTACTCGGAGCCTGTGTTTGTCTTTAGAGCTGAGATGTGTTTCCTGGAGGCAGCAAATTGTTGGGTCTTGTTTTTTAATCCATCCAGCCACTCTGTGTCTTTTGATTGGGCAATTCAATCCATTCACATTTAGAGTGATTATTGATATACAAGGGCTTAATGCTGCCATTTTATCTCTTATTTTTCAGTTGTTATGTATTTCCCTTGTTTCTCGTCCCATGTATTTTGGACTGCTAGTTCAGTTTGGTGGCTGTCTATGACGGTTTTTTCTGTTTTCTCTTTATTTATCGTTTGTGTCTTTGTTCTGATTTTTTCTTTAGTGGTTACTGTGTAGTTTGCATAAAAGATCTCATAGATGAGATAGTCCATTCTCCGATAGCCTCTTGTTCCCTTAGTCTAAGCAGATTTTATCCCTTTCCTCTTCCCCTTCTAAGTTGTTGTTGTCACAACTTATTCCATTATGTGTTGTAAATTTGTGGTTAAAATGAAGTGATAATATTTATTTTTGACATTTTCTTTTATCTTTAGAGTTATAATTAAGTGTTTGCTAATCTGTTCTGATAGAGAGCTGCAATTTCTGATTTTGTCTGCCTATTTATCAGCTTGCCTAAGGCTTTGTAAACCTTTTCTTTCTTTTTTTTCAGGTATGAGGGCTTTCCTGATGAAATCTTCTGGGGGGTCTTGTGGCAATGAACTCCCTCAGCTTTTGTTTATCTGGGAAAGTTTTTATTTCTCCATCATATCTGAAGGCTATTTTTGCCGGATATAGTATTCTTGGCTAAAAGTTTTTGTCTTTCAAAATTTTAAATATATCATTCCACTCTCTCCTAGCCTGTAAGTTTTCTGCTAAAAAATTTGCTGAAAGCCTGATAGGGCTTCCTTTATAGGTTATTCTCTTCTGCCTTGCTGCCCTTAATATTTTTTCTTTGTTGTTGACTTTTGCCAGCTTTACATTATATGCCTTGGAGAAGGTCTTTTTGCATTGATGTAATTAGGAGTCCTGTTGGCTTCTTGTACATGTCGTTCCAGCTCTATCTCGAGGTTTGGGAAGTTCTCAGTTATTATTTCTTTGAACAAGCTCTCTGCTCCTTCTTCCCCTCTCTTCTCCCTCTGGAATACCTATAATCCTTATGTGGCATTTTCTAATTGAGTCAGATATTTCTTGGAGAATTTCTTCATTTCTTTTTAGTCTAAGTTCTCTCTCCTCCTCCATCTGAAACATTTCTGTGTTCCTATCCTCCAGATTGCTAATTCTATCCTCCATATTATCAGCCCTGTTGTTGCAGGACTCCAGATTTTTATCACATCCATCGTGTTTTTCATCTCTAACAATTCTGTTTGGTTTTTTTTTATAGTTTCAATCTCTTTTGTGAAGAATTCCCTCTGTTCAGTAATTTGGTTCCTGATTTCATTGAACTGTCTTTCAGAATTCTCTTGTAGCTTGTTGAATTTTCTTTTGATGGCTGTCTTGAATTCTTTGTCATTTAGATCATAGATTTCCATGCCTTCAGGATTGATTTCTGGGTGTTTGTCTTTTTTCTTCCGGTCTGGAGTATTAATATATTTCTTTATACCATTTGATGGAGTGGATTTATGCCAGTGCACAGTGATAGTTTCTGGATGCAGGTTCCACCTGCTGCCACTTGGTGGGGGGGAGTGCAGAAGCTGTGTAGTCTGAGCCCACTGCTGTGATCCCTGTCAGGTGTGGCTGTCCAAGCCTAGGTCACTCCTTGGGATCACAGCAGCCCGATGGGGTCTCCCACCCAATGGGGAAGTAGTCACGTGGGGGGCTGGGGCTACTGTCACCTGCTTCCACAGACCTACAGAGCTGTGCTCCCTGCTTTGGGGCCACAGTGGTACTATAGGTGTTCATGGCAGCTTGTCTGCCCAGACTGGGATCTCAGCCACTCTCTGCTCCTAGTCGCACCAGCTGTTGTGCTTGGTGGGCGGGGCTTCCCCTCTGGGACCAAGCCAAAGCCACTCCCTGAGACCTGGTGGGATTGTGGATTCTCCCACCAGACAAGAGTGTG
Organism: Ceratotherium simum simum; assembly: GCF_057802395.1. Classification (NCBI taxonomy): domain Eukaryota; kingdom Metazoa; phylum Chordata; class Mammalia; order Perissodactyla; family Rhinocerotidae; genus Ceratotherium; species Ceratotherium simum. Next base: position 39,590,157 of record NC_141913.1, read on the forward strand.
GTCACACGGAGGCTCAGGGCTACTGCCACCTGCTCTCACAGTCCCGCCAAGACACGCTCCCCGGCTTTGGGGCTGCAGCAGTACCATGGGTGTTCACTGTAGCCCAGAGCTTGTTTGCCTGAGTGGCAGCTCAGCCGCCCTCTGCTCCTAGGTAGCACTGGCCTTTGTGCTTGGGGGGCGGGGCTTTCCCACTGGGTCCAAGCCTGTGCCGCTCTCTGTGGGCTGCGTGGCCCTGAGGATACCCTCACTAGATGGAGAAGTGATCACACGGGGGGGCTCAGGGCTGCCATCACCTGTTTCCACAGTCACACTGAGGCACACTCCCACCCTCGGGGCCACAGCAGTGCTATGATCACTCCCGCCGGGAAAGTAGTCGCACACGTGCGCTGGGCTGCCTGGGGTCCAGAGGGTGCTCACCTATCTCCACCACCTCCTGCAGGGGCGTAGTCCATCCACCTTCAGATATACAGCTGCTTGGGTCTCTCAGGCACCCTGGTGTGCTGTGTGGGTATCCTCTGCTGATCAGTGAATGTCCTTTTAGTTGTAGTTCCAAGGGGAAGAGACCCAGGGAACAGCTCACTCCGCCATGTTGCTGACGTCCAGAGATGCCATTTTTTACTACCAGATTGGCAGAGATCATAAAGTCTGATAATTCACCACGTCACTGAGCAAGTGGGCAAACACAGGCATTTTCTTATTTATTGCACATGGGGGTGCAAATTCGTGCAGCCTCTCTGGAGGGCAACTTGGCAATACCTGTCAACATTTTAAATGCACAGAAGCTTGCACCCAACAATTCAACTTCTATTTATCCTATAGATATTCTTCCGCATGGATGAAACGACAAGTGTGTTTATTGCAACACAGTTTGTAATAACAAAAGATGGGGAGAAAGCCTCAATATCCAATAGGAGACTGGTTAAATAAATCATAGTAGAACCACACAATGGAACACTATGAATTTATTTTGTTAATGAGGCTGTTTTGTCTGTTCTAATAGGAAAATATCTCCAAGGTTTGTTAAGTAAAAGAGATAGCATGTAGAATGGTTAATGTTTCCATTCGAGTGGAAAAAATACATATATTCATATGTGTTTGTAAATGCATAGAATACGTCTGGAAGGATACTCAGTAAACTGGTAATATGATTTTTATGGGAAGGAGAACTAGGGGATAAGGAAGAAAAAGGCACATTTTGCTCAACATCTTTTGTATTGTGATAAAATATATATAATATAAAATTTACCATTTTAACCATCTTTAAGTGTATGGTTCACTGGCATTAAGTATATTCACATTGTTGAGTAACCACCATCACAGTCCATCTCCAGGGCTTTTTATCTTCCCAAAACAAAACTGTATACCCATTAAACACTAGCTCCCATTTCCCTCTCCCCCCATTTTCACACCTAACTATGATAATCTAGATAGGCAACCACTATGAATTTGTCTACTCTGGGTACCTCCTGTAAGTGGAATCATACAGTATTTGTCCTTTTGCTTCTGGCTTACTTCACTTTGCATGATGTTTTCATCAATATCCTTTTATATCTTTAAAAGCACCACAGGAATTTTTAAAAAAATACTGATGCCCAGGTCTTACCCCTAGAAAGTCTGATTTCATAGGTCTGTGGTACAGCCGGCACCTGGGATTTTAAGATCCTCCAGGTGACTGTAAAGTTCAGTCGTCTGAGCACACTCCCAAACCAGGCTGAGCATCAGATTCACCTGGGGAGCTCCCAGACTCCCATGTCCCGCCTCTGACCTACTCATTCAGAATTTTCAGGAATATGCCATTTTAACCAACACTCTGAGCTATTCCTAAGCAGCCAGCCTGGCACCGAGAAGCCTCTGGGAAGCAGTGTATAGATCATGCTGGCCCAGGGTGCTGGGAACTCAGCGTGCAGTTTGTACCCAGCTGCAGTGATTGACGGGCCTGGAGAGCTGTCCCCACTGGGGACTGTGCAAACAGAGTAGGGAAATTTTGGTATTTAAGGAGAGAGAGCTGAGATGAGAAGTTCCTATTTTTTTATAGTGATAATGACCATTTTCACACTTATCTATGTTAGTCTAGTTTCTAGAATGATCCTATTTAGGGAGGAGGTTACAGGAGCAGTCATTCTGTTTCTTGTCTTCGCCTCACATGGAATGAGTGGGAGGGCTGTGGAACCTCTGACAGGTCTAAGCAGCCCTGGTGAGGGCCTTGCCCCACCTGGGCTCCACACAGCAGCTGAGGGCTCAGAGAGGCATGGGAATAAATGCATTGCCTAGAACACTGACCTGGACAATCTCTCCCCACTCCTGTGCCCTCAGTCCTTCCCGGGACAGCTGCTGCTCCAGGAGAGGCTGAGGCAAGACGAAAGGGGGCGGTCTTATTCCTCTGCTCCCCCACTAATCCTCGCCCATGCAAGCCCTCCTTCCCCACTCTACACACATGCACACACACACACATCCCATTCAGTGGCTACTTGGTTTCTAGTCCCATCTCTGCCGTTGGAGGCTGGGTGACCAACCACCCCAGTTGACCCAGACTGTCCCAGCTTAGCCCTGAAAGTCCTGTGACCCAGGAAACCCCTTAGTTCCAGACAAGCAAGGAGGATCGGTCACTCTCCCTGGAGGGGAACACCATCAAGAGTGTTAAACTTTGTGAAAGGTGAGAGAATAGTGGAGGCAGAACCATCCCAGGCTTTCCAAAGCATATCACTTTACACACTGCATGTAATTACACAAGGCATTAATTTTTATTTTAAAAGAGCATTTTTGCATGTGCTTTATGATTATAAAGGTAATACATGTTTACTGCAGAAAACTTGCAAAATGCAGAAAAACACAAATATGTGTCTACTTTATTTACAACCCTATCTGCTGGCTATCCTGTACAGCTGCTGTTTTTCTCTTTATAAAACACTCTAGTGTTTATTATAATGTGTGAAGCATTCCCTCAATTAATTACTCTATTGACTGGAATTCCAAAGGATTCTGTTCACACCGATTACCAGTACTGGTCACACCTGTTATCATGTTGAGATACTTTCCTTCTATACCCATTTTGTTGAGAGTTTTTATCATAAATGGATGTTGGATCTTGTCAAATGCTTTCTCTGCATCTATTGAGATGATCGTGTGGTTTTTATTCCTCATTTTGTTAATGTGGTGTATCACATTGATTGATTTGTGGATGTTGAACCATCCCTGTGTCCCTGGTATAAATCCCACTTAATCATGGTATATGATCTTTCTAATATTGTTGTATTTGGTTTGCCAATATTTTGTTGAGGATTTTTGCATCTATGTTGATCAGCTATATTGGCCTGTATCTAATACACTCCCTCAATTTAAGATCAGGAAAATGAGGCCCAGAGACTCATCCAAGGTCACAGAGCTATTGTTAGGGGCGCTAATGCCCCAGCCTGGTTCTATCCCCCCAGATGCCAAAATGACATAGCTGGTACTTCCCCAGAGGCAGATGGAGAAATTAATTGAGTTTTCAGGCCTCTTTTTGCCCTGCCAGCCCCATCACCCAGCAGATGAAGGTCACCGTAAACCAAGACTACTACTGTCTCCTCCAGGTTCAGTTTTTGCCTCTGCCAATGGCAGCTTTGTCTCACCTCCTCCCCCCGCCCTCCGCCCTCCTCCCTCCTCCCTCGCCTCTATGCAGGAGACAGCTGAGTCAGCTCAAACCCACTCAATACCCATCAGAGCCACCCTTGTTCCTAGGGGTAGCAAGTGAACGTTGCACAAAAAAAAAATGTGCTTTCTGAAGAATCCCTGGCTCAATAGCTCTCCCCACCTGCCCGGTTTTTTAAGCACATACTAGAGCAGCACTGACCAGGAGAAATAGGATGTGAGCCACAAACACAGGTACATATATCATTTTAAATTTCCTTGAAGCCATGTTAAAAAATAGTAAAAAGCAGCAGATGAAATTTATTTTAAATAATATCTTTTATTTAACCCAATATATCTAAAATATTGTCATTTCAAAATGTAATCCGCATAAAACATTATTGAGATGAGATATTTTACATTCCTTTTTTCATACCAGGTGTTGGAAATCCAGTGTGTCTTTAACGTACAGCACATCTTAATTGGACTAGCCATATTTGAAGTATTCGATGGTCACATGCGGAGGATGGCTACCACACTGGACAGTGCACATTAGAGGCCCAGGCTACAATGCAAACGTCCCTGAGAAGGATACTACTGTACAACCACTGCTCATGTATAATGATCCAACAGCTCTGTCTCCTGGGAGGTCAGAGGGAACAGCGCCCTTAGGAAATAGGATACGGAATTATTGCTTATTGATTGTAGCAGAGAAAAGACAAGGCCAGGCCAAGAAAAGCAAATTCACATGGGCTGCTGCCACTACCCGACTCTGAGCAGGGATCCCACACTAGAAGTTCTCTGCCTGGATCCATGGTCTAAGACAGCAGGCTAAGGGGCTGCAAGGCATATTTACACCCATGGCTGAGGGCCCCTCGTGAACAGGAGTTTCAGAAGGAGGAAGTGAGAGGGGCATTGCAGGGGCATACAGAGAAATAAGGGGTGCCTAACACAGGCCTCCATCCCCATCCAGCTGAGGGTGCCTCTGGCTGACGTCACCGTTAACCATAATCACACCTAGGGCACCTCTCTTCCCAGGAACATTCCACAGCAGCCAGAGTGGAGCCGTTAGTTCATGTCAGGCCAGCCACGTGAGCAGAATCCTTCAGGCAGCACTTCCAAATGGGGTGGATCCCAGAAAAAGATCAGCAATTCTTAATATAGAACGCCTTCTCGAAGGAGAAAGAATGTGAAGGCCCTGGTTGGTCTCTAAGAGCCCTGAATTCTTAAGAATGTAATGATGAATCGGAGAAAGGATTTATCCTTAGAGGCTGAAAGTTGGTTGTCAAATTGTAAGTGCCTCAGAAAAGAAAAGACAGAGAGAGAAGGAAAAAAAGGAACGCTGGTTAGATTGGGCTATCTGTTATGGTGAGATGGAGGTGGCTTAGAAGCAGCACCACTGAACTTTCTAGCACAGTTTGAGATACAGCTTCCTTGATGAGTAGTATGCATTCGGAAGAGTTTTTCTTTCTACAGTTACCCAAACATACCTTGTACACACACACACACACACACACACACACCTCACGAATGTTTGGAATCAGTGGCCCTCAACAGTGTTAAAATGTTGAAGAAGTCAAAGAATTATGCTTAAATGTGGTAAAAATGACAGTTTGATGGCAGAAAGGCATGAACAGTGATCCTAATTGACCACGCTTTTCTTCCTTGCAGATTCTGGGCCTATGTTAACACAACTCAGGCTGTTAAATAGTTCTAGCAAGGGCGGGGCAGCATGACGTCCTTGGAATTCTTCAGGCAACCTTCAAACCTGCTGCACCTGGCTATGGGCTACAGTTAATAACCCAGCAGGAGAGCGTGAAGACTAAGCTGATAATAAATGTCCACTAACGGAGCTTACCTCAGTGAAAGGGCTGTATTCACAAGAACAAGGAAGTGTGCCTGGTAGGCCCCTGGGAGTGGCTATGTTCTTAATGAGGAGGGAGGAGTTAAATGTTGAATCCAGAAATAATTTCCACCACCTCCCCACACATATCCAGCAGGAAAATGCCATCCCAGCCAAACCCTTTCTTACGATAAACCACGTGTGATGTTTGCCCACCATTACTTTTTGCAAGACATCATCTATCACAAAAGCTGTATTTATTCCACCCAGTGGAGCAGGGGCAGGCCAGAAGGAGGAGAGTGGAAGAGTGAGCAAGAAAAGAGGCAAGGGTTTGTCAGTGTGTTTGTTTGTTGTTTATTTTTAATGGTTGTTTTATGCCCACCCTTGAAAAAAGTCTGTTGACTGTTGCTTTCATCAGCTGAGAGTTCACAATTAACTGCTCTCTTATCTGAAGAACTTTTAAGAGTAGAAGAAGCCCTGAAGTTCAACTCTCTGCCGTTGGCCACACCACCTCAGGCTCCAGCTCCAGAAACACTTAGACGCATAGAAGGTAAGACTTGGACACCCCTCAGAGAGGGTGTGACTCAATCTCCCCAGCTGACAACTTCTCAGTCTACACTCAGAAGACAAGTGTCCTCCCTAAAGCCAGGTGGGGACAGTCTTGTGTCAACGTTGAGGAAACCAGAAGTTACAGGCTTTGATCTCTCAAGCAGACTTCATTTATTCACACGTAAGTTGAAATCATATTTAAGAAAAACCCTCGTGAAATCCAAAATGCTCGGCCAGCCATTACTTTTCTTGGGAAAGGTAAGAATGGGGAGGTTAATCAACAATTAGGTCCAGATATAAACACAGATCCAGGTAGGGCAAAGGTCTCTTAAGATTAAACAGATTGGGGCCGCCCCCGTGGCTTAGCGGTTAAGTGCGCGCGCTCTGCTGCTGGCGGCCCGGGTTCGGATCCCGGGCGCGCACCGACGCACCACTTCTCTGGCCATGCTGAGGCCGCGTCCCACGTACAGCAACTAGAAGGATGTGCAGCTATGACAGACAACTATCTACTGGGGCTTTGGGGGAAAAAATAAATAAATAAAATTATTAAAAAAAAAGATTAAACAGATTGTGCATATTCCATTATCGTCATGATAAAATCCTTTCTTTGTGTAATGATCATTAATAAGAATCAACACTTATAAATAAAATAGGTTAACCATCTGAATAAGTAAACCATGTTTAATGAAGGAAATGTGTTTGTTCCCTTAAGTCATAAAACTTTTGTTTAGGAAATTGAATTTGCTCAAGTTGTACTATGAGCTCCGTCGCTTTGAATTAATTTAATCCAGCACATGTGTAGATTTTCTCGCTAGTCAGAAAATCTCAGATCCCTGGGTTTACTCTCCTCAGGCTTGTCTGGGTCTAGTAAATACACTGTCACTCTAGCAGTTTTAAATCCAAACAGATTAAAACTTTCATTTTTCCCCAACAGAGTCATAAATATTTTGAGTTAAATCTGATCCCAATGTCAGAGTAATCCAAGGGAAAAGTGCCAGGTTTTCCACAGTTTCTGAATGTTACTCTTCCTATCATATCAAAAAAGTTTGGGTCTGGGGCTGGCCTGGTGGCACAGTGGTTAAGTGCTCGAGCTCCTCTTCAGCACCCCAGGGGTTCACAGGTTCGGATCCCAGGCGTGCACCAACACATCGCCTGTCACGCCAGACTGTGGCAGCTTCTCATATAAAGTAAAGGAAGATGCGCACGGATGTTAGCCCAGGGCCAATCTTCCTCAGCAAAAAAAGAGGAGGATTGGCATCGGATGTTAGCTCAGGGCCGATCTTCCTCACCAAAAAATAAAAAAAAGTTTGGGTCTAACTAAATTGTACAAAATAGGTACATGTTAAACATGTAACTGAATCCTATTTCAGATTGTAGCAGGGATACTTGCTATCTGGAGAAGCATCCTGAAGTAAAACAAAGTATTATACCTAATTTTACTGTTTTTATATTTTTTATTGATTTTTTGTCGCTATTAAATTGGGGTCTGTGTTAATATTGTATTTCATTCTTTCCACCCTTTCCTTTGTATAAATAGGCTCCAATACTGAGTGGCTACCATGCAAATAAGAACACCTTATCTGGGGGTAACATTTTAGAGTTTACACAGACTGTCTCATTGGATCATCAGAATATCTTGTTTGGTGGGTTTTCCTCCCATTTTACAGATGAAGAAACTGAGGGTCTGAGATGTTATGAGACTTGTTGAAGATAACCAGCTAGTTAAGTGATAAAGTTGGGGTGCAAAGCCAGGTTTTCTGAAGCCAAATCACCTGTCCTTCCAGCACTCACGACGTCACCTTTGGGAACTGAGCTTCTCTCCTCCACCGGAGGCTCTAATTGTTGATGCGGTCAACGCAAGCATGTTGAAAAGTTTGGGATTTCTGCTCGCATTTTTGCTATGGCAGAGGCATGTGCCTCTAGCAGCGGCTTAGGAAATGACATTTTAACTCTCTGATCTACATTCCTGAAAAACATTTTCTTCTTGCAGGGAGATATTTGGGCCATTACCTGGTTAACATTTGCAAATTGCTGCAGGAAATTCATTAGCTTGAAAGGAACATGATTACAGCTGTCACACTTGGAAACAAAAGGTGAGGCGTTAATTATTAACAAGCGATCACCCAAAAGATACAACACAGAATTACTAACAGAGCTGTTAGGACTGTTAGGACAGAAGGAACAGAGTCCATTTAAGGCATCTCGGGAGCATAAAAAGACACTGCTCCTGCCCTGAGCATTCACAACACCCCTATAAGAGCCCAGTGGGAAAGAACCACTTGCTATTCTCATTTAGTTATGATGCTCATTCTTATTAAAATGTATTGAGCCATTCTAAAGCCTATGAGGGGCCAGTTTCATGCTTGGTCAAGGCACCGGCATTTGCAATCCAATAAATTCAACCATTCTTTATTGAGCACCCATGGTGGGCAAGGCTCAAAGCTACAGTCTTGGGGGCCTGGTAAGGAGCAGGATGCTGAGCTGCCCCTAGGACTGCAGTCATTCATTGGGGAGGATCACGATGACACACAAATCCCTATACTGCAAGCCAGAATGGACCTCTCCGAAGACCTGGGTGGCTTCGAGAAAAGAAGAAAAAATATCTGGAAAGCTGACTAGGAGTGAGGAGCAAAATTAACTAACATTTCCTGAGCACTAAGTACAGAGCACTGTGCCAAGTGTTCAGTGTTATTTAACTGAATCTTCGTAACACAGCAACTTGATGAGTTGGGTTATGATGTCCATTTCACAGGTCAGAAGACTGAGGCTTGGTGGGCTAACTTGCCCAGAGTCACACTGGTAAGTGGCAGAGCCAGAGTCACACCTAGGGGGGCCTGCTTCCAGGCCCCATCCTCTCAACCTCTCTGCTCTACCTCTGAAGAAGAAGGGCATTTGGAATCACCCCAAGGAATGGTGGATAGAAACAAGGAAACGGAGGGCAAATCCTTTCAGGCAGTAGGAATTTAGGAAGAGCCAAGGGAAATTACAGGTTGGTGTCTATTATGAAGAATCTTATATGTCAGGCTTGGGAGTCTGTGCTTAAGTCGGTCAATAATAGGAGCCTTTGTATATCAAACCATCTCTCCTCAGTAAATTGGGATTCATGGGGTTCAACTAGAACCCCAGGTTTTTCTAAGAACATTTAACACATAAATAAATACAGGAACAAAAGATTTACTCTACTATGACCAGACTGAAACAAATGTAAACTCAGTAACATAAATAAATTGATAACCAACCATAAGCCATTTTATTTGTCATCAACAAGATGTCATCAACAGATTAAAACAAAAATGTCACAAAAGGACAAAGGCACACACACACATACACACACACACACATACATCTACTGAGAGTGAACAATAACCATCCCAGGCTTTCCAAAGCATATCACTTTACACACTGCATGTAATTACACAAGGCATTAATTTTTATTTTAAAAGAGCATTTTTGCATGTGCTTTATGATTATAAAGGTAATACATGTTTACTGCAGAAAACTTGCAAAATGCAGAAAAACACAAATATGTGTCTACCTTATTTACAACCCTATCTGCTGGCTATCCTGTACAGCTGCTATTTTTCTCCTTATAAAACACTCTAGTGTTTATTACAACGTGTGAAGCATTCCCTCAATTAATTACTCTATTGACTGGAATTCCAAAGGATTCTGTTCACACCGATTACCAGTACTGGTCACACCTGTTAGATTCTCAGCTTCCTTCCTTGTCTTTTCCTCTCCTCTCTCCCCTCCTTTTAAGAAAGACCCATCTCATGAGCAGCCTGAGAGCAGGGACCAAGTTCTATGCGTATCTCCACCTTGAGCACTCAGCATGTGTGCTACTCTCCCAAGCCTCAGAAATTAAAAATAAAAGATAGGTGACAGAGATGAACTTAAGAAGGAAAAAGCTGGAAAATAAGCATTGAATCTACATATACTTTAAATGTTTTAAAGAAAGCATGTACCTTCTCATCAAATTTGTGTGGGGAGGAAATGGGCTATGTGAAAGCAAGTTAGAATTTTACTTTGGCTGTAATTACACAATTCTACGGTATTATTTTTGCCATCAATTGCTCTCCAAACATCCCCTTTTCTATCACAATCACAAGAGGCAAGCAGAAGCATTTGAAGAGTTAAAAGAGGGGGAATAGCAGCCCCCCAGCAATGTGCTCCCGGGGAATCATTTGCCTGCTGCTCTGTTTACAGAATTTTATTTGCGTACAAGAACTGCAGGAGCTCTGGATGGTAGTGGCTCTGAAAGAAATTAGCAAAGGTATACATGAGGCAGGGCTTCGATAAACCTCCTTGACTATAGAACAAGTAGACAGTGTCAAATGCAGAGCATGAGGACAAGCAATCTTCAGATTCTCAGAGGTGGAGGCATCATTGCCTGCGTTCATCTAATGATCTGAACACAACTGCCAATATATTGTGTGCACAATCCTCCAGGCGTTTTGCCATTTACATTGCATTATGGGTCAATTACAATTGAAACATAATTGGCCTGAGTCATTTTACGGGGAGTCACTCCCTGGTCAGCCTGCCACCTTCTGCATTACCACCAGGAGGGCAGGGACCTCTGAGAGAATTCTCTCTTATCCTCGCTCACTCACCAGCTGCCGGCAGAGTTTAGGGTTCCTTTGATCTTCTTCACTCTGGAAGCTGTATTCCTTCCTTCGTCTCAGATATGGAGAACAGGCTCGAAAAGCTGTTTTGCAAGCCTGAGAAATATAATATTACCATCTTATTGTCAAAGATATTAGAGAGTTCTGTAATCCCAAGCAAGGAAGAGGTTTGCACCCAATCTGTGGTCTGGGGGCCACTAAGAGTGTGAAAATCACTTCCAGGAAGTTTGAAAACTTGAACCTTAAAGGATTTATGTTTATAAAATGACCGTGTCTATAATTTGGGGCTGGTAGGGAGGGCATAGCTTTATAGTTCACCAAAGCCCTTGTTATCATCCCATCAAAAGTAGTGGATTCCTAAATTCAATCTCTCTCTCTCTCTCATGTGCACTAACTTAAAGAAGACAAGTGGTTTGATGGAACTCTTTGCTCCCAGTGGTTTTGAAACACTCTCCCACTCCAAAGCAAGCCTGAGGTTGATCCAACCCCGTTAGGACATATTTTCTTCAAGAATAAAACAAAAGCTCTATAGGGAATCGAGAAGCCAGGGGCTGCAAATCTATACTAGGCACAGTGACAAAAGCTAATTGGCATGAATAAATATCCTCATTATGTGGGCTGCTGCCCTACAGATTAAGCCTGCACCTCTCTGCCCCCATTAACCTGAGCTTACCTAGTATTGACAGGTGCTGGGATTGGGCAGGTAGGGCAGGAGTAAATGGAAAAGAACACCCTTGCTAGGAGAGAGGTTACACAAGGAGGCACCTTTTCCAGATTTCACACGGATACACAGCTAAGTGTCCATAACTGAACTGGCAGGAGCTGAGGGTCTGGCATCTCAACTCAACATGGCCGCATCACTACTCCCTTTATGAATGGCATAGGGATTTCATGCAGTGGGTTGGAGAGTCACAGACTTACCTTGGCAACCTGGGGATTTCTATCCTGTAAATGGATCAGGAGGGAATCTTGAGTCTGCTTAACCTGACTGGTGAAAAATTTCTTCCATTTCCGCCCAGCGAAGGCAGCCAATTGCCCAAACAAGACAAAGGCCGAGTATCTCAGACTGTCATTCTCCTGTGCGTCCCCCATGAACAAAACAACAAAACCCAGGTCATTCTCCTGTGTGTCCCCCAGGAACAAAACAACAAAACCACAAGGCAACAGCATCAGAGAACATCACAGCCATCCGTTCTTTGTGGGATCTTACAGGGTGGCCATCAGATCCCATCTAAAGCACTTAGCTGGCTGGGGTGGAGGAGATGGGCTGAGTCCTCAATGAACACCTTCTCCAGTGGACAGGAGGGTTAGACTAGGGGATCACTAGTGCTACTCCCAGCTTCCTAGCTTTTTCTTCATTACTTAGTATTTTTAAGATCAAATACATTTATATGGTGCAAAATTCAAAATAACCAAAAAAGGTTACTTTAAAAGTTAGTCTCCGGGCCGGCCCTGTGGCTTAGCGGTTAAGTGCGTGCTCTCTGCTGCTGGCGGCCCAGGTTCGGATCCCGGGCGCGCACCAACACACCGCTTCTCCAGCCATGCTGAGGCCACGTCCCACATACAGCAACTAGAAGGATGTGCAGCTATGACGTACAACTATCTACTGGGGTTTTGGGGGGGAAAAAATAAAAATAAATAAAAAAATCTTTAAAAAAAAAAAAAAATTAGTCTCCTTCCTACTCCTGTCCACTTGCCACCAAATTTCCCTCCCCACAAGCTAGCAAAGTTATGTTTTGTGTGTATCCCTCCACAAAATTAAGAAGAAAAAAGAAAAAGCTATATATTACATAGTCCTTTCCCACATTTTTACACAAATAGAAGTATACCATATCACTGTTACGCATCTTGATTTTTCCACCAAACAATCTATCTGGGAGCTCTTTCCATGTCAATACATAAATTTTCTTTCTTTCTTTCTTTCTTTTTTTTTTTTTTTGGCTGCATCATTGGACCTGTCCCCTGTTTACTACTCCCAGCACTTTTGCCAGGTCATCTCTCTTTACTTTTGGTCTGCATTTCTCCAATCTTTAGTAGATATAACAATTATGTTTCTTCCTGACCCCCGCCAGCTCTCCCTGGTTTGCCCCTGAAGGCATGTCATGAGTTCAGTCCTTCCTCCTTCTCCAAGGTGAGCTGTCTGTCCAAGTAGCTTCCTTTCCAGGTGAGGAGACTGAGACCCAGGGCACATCAGTGACTTGCTCAGAGTCATACCATCAGGTAACAGAGAACCAGGCTAGTCATCTCGCCTCCTGACTCTCAGTGCAGGGACTTTCATATCAGTGTTTCCTGGTCCTGTCCAGCTCTAGGTGAACTAGAGGGAACAAGGCTAGGACACACCTCCTCAGGGGCAAGGAGCACCTAGAACTGGGGCTCACAGACACTCAGTAAGACTAAAGACCACGATCATTTTGCGAAGCATTTTAAAATATTGTTTTAGCACATGTGACACATACAACAATTGCTCTAGCGTTATACTTTTTTTTACTGTTCTACCTGTGTGTGTGTGTGTGTGTGTGTGTGTTTAATTTGACTACCATGTACTGAGACCTGAGTCTATCCAAAGCACTACCCTAACACTATGAGATGTACAGAGTTGCGTTAAGACGGGTACCTGTCCCCAAGGAGTCTGACAATCATCCAGTGGGGGACACGTGCACAAGCGAGCACGCCATAAGGCAGGTAGTGAAGAGTCTATCCTAGTGACACACACTGCCAGGAAACAACACTCCATCACTCTTTCCAGGTTTCTACACCACCGGGGCTTTCTGATCAAAACTTACGGTCAACCTGGGTTTAAAAAATGATTGCATGGCAAACAAGCGCAGGAAATTAAGACAGCACCTTCAAAGAGATATCTGCTTACATTCCAGGGAGGTGAAGTAGAGACCTTCCTCTCCCCTCCCCAGAGAGGACTGGTTTACATTCCAGAGCAAGGGTCTCTTTGTCTCTCTGAGAGGGAGGAGAGGCAAACGTGCCAGCAGCTCCTGTAAAAGCTCCAGGTTTCATCATTTAAAGATTTTTCTTCCTCCCATGTGGTGCAAGCACATCCAGCTCTCCCTGTGCTACTCCATGGGGAGTTAGGTGTGGGGAACTCATGCAAGATGCTCTGTGAGTAAATAAAAGGTCTGTTCTTTGTTCTACAAGTCTTGTCTTTCTGTCAGAGAGTGCATGTGCGTATGTGCATAACTGTGTGTGTAATCAGTTGGCCTGCAAGGAAGGTATCTCAGAGTCCTCAGTTTCAGACTAAACAATGTTATCAGTGCACTTTCTGAATAGCCTGCCTTGTCGCCTGGCAGTTAAGAGTGCAGGCCCTGTCGTCAGAGGGCCTGGTTTCATACCGACTTACTGGCTCTGTGAACCTTGGGCAAATTGTCTAACCTTTCTGTGCCTTGGTTTCCTCATCCATAAAGGAAAAAAAATAATAGTGCCTATCTCACAGGATTATTGTGAGGATTATATGAGATAATCCATGTAAATTGCCTAGCACCAGGCCTGGCACTCAGTAAGGGCTCATTAGATGCTAACTATTGTTATTGTTACATTTATGAGACAGCATTGAATACATGTTGGTATTGTCATCAGCAGCAGCAGCAGCATCACCATCATTATCATCATCACCATCACCATCATCACCGTCACCATCATCATCACTATGATCACCATAGTCATCATCAGTGTACATATATTCACTTCTCTATTACAAGGAAAACTCCTTGAGGGGAAACGATGGAATCCTACACTTCTTTATATGTCTTCCACAACCCCCAGCACAGTACTAGTCTCCCAATAAGATTTGTTAATAAATAAGTGAATAATAGAGATCTTGTTCCCTGAGGAATACACCACCCAGGGCTCACATTTCTAATCCCACCTTGATTTCAGTAACCCTGAAGTTTTCTGAGTTGTCTCACTTACATCATCTAATAAAGTCCTGGTCTGAAGAGTGATGTCTATGAAGAAGGAGCCCAAACCTTTCCCCTGGATCTTGCCCAGGATGATGGTCAGAGTCTTCATACTCTCATGGATGACTTCAGAACTCACAGGGTCATACAATCCATGTACCAGCAGGTCTAGGACAATTTTCTTATACTTTCTCACCTGTTAGCAAGGTTGACAAGCATTAGCAGCACAGAAATTGCGCCCCATGAGTTAAAAAGCAACTCTACTTCTAATCTTCCAATAACCTAGGACTTGGACTACGAGACCATGGCTTTCTTCAGGATCTGCCACAACAAATCTCATCAAAATACAAATGCTTCCATTAACCTGACCAAAGAGTCCCACTCAGTCTTGGAAGGAGAACAGAAAGGGCAATCTGGAGTATGGCCTATGGGTAGATAAGGCTAGGTAGGGCACATCAAGGAGGGTGGTGGACCTGGATGATGTATGGATCTGGGGCATACTGGGGTACCTTTATAGGGGACAAGAGGAAATGGTCACTGAACTTGACAGATGCTAAAGAAGTAGGTGGGGGAAACATCTTTTACAAAACAAGCGTAGCTTATTAGAAAATAAATTAAAGTCATCAAAGAGAGTGATAGCCAGTTGTGTGTTAATCCTGCCTGAAGTTTTGTTTCCCAAGGCTGATCAAACTGAGATGGGATGACCCTAAGATGACCCCAAATGAGTCACGCCCTTGTACAATCGCCTTCCCTTGAGCCTGGGAGGAACCAGTGACTTGCTCCTAGCCTATCGAATATGACAACGGTGATGGGATGTCACTCCCATGGTCACATTACATTATATAGACTCTATCTTAGTAGACAGGAGTGGGAGACACTCTCCTGTGGGCCTTGAAGAAGTAAGCTGCCATGTATGAGATGGTACCTCTACGAACTGAGGGTGAACAGCCAACAAGAAAACAAGGACCTTGGTCCCACAACTGGAAGGAACTGAATTCTTTCAACCACCACATAAGCTTGGAAGGGGACCCCAAGCTTCAGAAAGGAGTACAATCTGGCCCACACCTTGATTGCAGCCTTGTGAGACCCTGAGCAGAAGACCAGCTAAGCCCAACCTGGACTCCTGACTCAAGGAAACTGCAAGATGATAAATGCTAGGTCTATGGTAATTTGTTATGCAGTGATAGGTGACTAGCACATGAGGTACCATATCCAGTCCTGGGGACTCCAGGCCATGAGAGTTGACCGAGTGCCACCTTCCCTTCTTACCTTGTCCGGGGTCTCACAGGCCATGGTTCCCAGGCCTCTCATTGCCATGTGCCGTTTTTTAGCACTGGGGTCACGGGCTTTTTCTGCCAAGATGAAAAACACATTCTTCAGAGGCTCCCGTTTCTGGAACCTCAGTTTCCAAGAGACCTGAATAGTGAGTGAAAAATATATTAATTTGGGAGTGTTCAGAGTCACAACCAACTCCAATCCCAACCCCAACCACTCCCTCTAAAGAGAATCCTGTGTTGCCTGATCAATCTTACCCCTTCTTTTGCCACCTAAAGACATCTGATTTTTGCTAGAAATATATGTTTGATCTACATACTGAAGAAATTGATGGAGGAAGAGGAAAGGGGTAAAGAAAAATTATGCAGGGCTGGTGTGGAGGTAGGTTTGGGGAGATTATGGAAAGAGTGCTCTAGGGCAGCTGTGGCTGTGATAGAACTGAGAAGAAAGGGGGCTTTAGAAGTGTTGGTGTGGGGCCGGCCCCATGGCGTAGTGGTTAAGTGCACGTGCTCCACTGCTGGCGGCCTGGGTTCGGATCCCTGGCACACACCGAGGCACCGCTTGTCAGGCCATGCTGTGGCGGTGTCCCACATAAAGTGGAGGAAGATCGGCCAGATGTTAGCTCAGGGCCAGTCTTCCTCAGCAAAAAGAGGAGGACTGGGAGATGTTAGCTCAGGGCTGATCTTCCTCACAAAAAAATAAATAAATAAAGAAGTGTTGGTGTGAGTTGAGAATGGGGATCCCTTTCACAGGACAAGGGACACTGTGTTCTTCCCATCTCAAAGAAGAGTCCCTTGACCCTTCTTCTTCCTCTAGCTCTTCTCCACTTTTCTACTCTACTTTGTAGCTATACATCTTGAAAGACATATCTATACTTGCTTTCTCCAATTCCTCTGCTCTATTCTCTCTTGAACCCTCTGCAATCAGGTTGATGTCCCCTCCACCCCTCCTGTCCAATGTGGCTAAATCCAAGGGTCAATTCTCAGTACTCATCTTCCTCAACCTCTCAAGAGCATTTGACACATTAGCAAAGCACATCTACAAAAATTTCAGGGCACCTTAAGGATATCCCACCCCAGAATGCATGCATCTGAGCTATAAAGATCAGGAAAAGAAATGCATAAATAATGCAAACTGGAAAACACTGTGTGGCTGATGCAGACACCTGTATTTCAAGGACTAAAGTCTAAGTATCTGCAGGGCAAGAGATGGGTTACCCTCTGTAGGGAGCACAGGAGCCCTGATACCAGGAAGGCGCCGGTGTTCTGCACATCACAGGACATGGCAACATGTGCTGGAGTCAGAACCAAGACGATGCAAGATCCAGACAAGAACCAAGAAAAAGCCACCTCCCCACCATCCTTCACAGTGGCAGGGCTGGAGATGGGATCCACAGACCTATTTGGTGTTTTGGTGATTATCAAGCCTCATTATTATTATTCATCACAGTTTGTTATATATTTTATTATTAAGTTAGCAGCAAGTTAAATTCTCAACTCATCTTCTTGTTATCCTAAAAACACTCTATCCATGTTTAAAGAACTGCCATCAAACTTTTTGCAGAAAAAGAAACCTCAGTGCAGCGGGCCTAACTAACGCAGACCAGGCAAGCACACATGTTACAAAGCAGCTGCTAGGAAGGGTCATTTGTTCATAATAGTTGTGTCAGACCTTGGAAAAGAAAGACATCATTGATGTCCTTTTCTTCTTGGGCTGGGCGGTGAGGATGGAAGGGGGCTGGTCCAGGATTCTCCTCTGTGTTTGATCCATGGAACTAAAAATAACAAAATCATCATGTCAGCCACAAACACTCTTTTGAAGCCTCCTCATCAAGGAGCATCATCAAGAAAGCACTGTGCCAGGGGAAGGATATAAAGAAGCAACATCTCTCGGCCTGTCCTTAGGAACCTGTCACCTTGGTGAGGAGGTGCAACAGTCACATCAGAAGATAAAGGGCAATTCAAGGCAGCCTGAGAGGAATCATTGGGGTCAAGATGGTTCTGCCCCCTGGTTCCCATTCCACCCTACAGCCTTCTTGTATCAGAATCACCAAAGAAATAAACTAGAGATTCTGGACCCCACCCACAGAGATTCTAATGAGTTGAAGCAAAAAGTAGTCTGAAATTTTGTGGGTTTTTTTTTTGTTTTTTGCGGGGGGTCTTCCAGCGAGGACCGGAAAACCTGCTAGACAAATTCTAAGAGAGCTATAACACTAAATTTTGTGTTTTTTAAAGCTCCACGAGAATGTAAATTGGCACTGCATTTTAGAGAGGATTTTGATATTATCTTACAATTTTAAAAAGCACATATACATATATATCCTTTATATACATAAAGGATAGGCACTATAGCCTTGTAATGAACAACCTAATGTCCTTTAATAGTTGTAATACAAATAAATTATACACGTATATTACAACTACACAACTAGAGGATGACTATTATGCAGTCAGTAAAACGAATATTGGGCAGATCAACATTTGCTAAAATAATCTCCAAAATATACTGTTAAGTGAAAAGTACAAATCAGTATGTAAGTATGATACGATCTGTATAAAAACAAAATGAGGGATGGAATCTATATGTGCATATGTGCGTGCATATGCATAGAACAGGGAAGAATACCCAAGAAACTAACAAAGATCGCCTCTGGGGTAGAATCTGAGCAACTGATGTGGGAGGGAGACTTACTTTTTTCACTCTTTTTTTATATATATACAGTTTGTAATTTTACCACGTGTATATATTATTTTAAATGTATATTATAAATAAATGTAGCTCGCAAAGGGATTCTGACTACAGCCTGATTTGAGACCCACTAGTGTAAACCAGGCCTTCCCAGACATCAGTGTGCACTCGAATCATCGGAGGATCTTGTTAAAATGCAGGTTTGGACTCAGAGGAGCTGGGGTGGGGGCTCTAGAGTCTGCCTTTCTTGTAAGCTCCCAGGGTTGCCAATGCGGCCAGTCCGAGGACCACACTTTGAGGGCGGGGGTGTAAAGTTAAGTGCGACAGGAGTCAAGAGAGGCCTGTGGCTGGGAAGGCTGGTAGGGACCTGCTTTAAAGGAGAGGGGGAAGCATATCTGACACGTTGGGGTTCCAGTGGGATTCCATGTGGGTGGTATCATGGTCTGGTAGTAATAACGATTACAATTTAAGAGAGTGGTAAAAGATATAGCTACAGGAAGTAGTAAAAGGCCAATGGTGAAGGACTTTGACTGCTAAATTGTTTAGTTTCAATTCTATTTTGTAGATAAGAATGAACCACTGATTTTTTTTATTGAGGTAAAAGCCACATACCACACAATTAACTATCTTAACAATGCTGTGCAACCACCACCTCTATCCAGTCCCAAAACTTTTTCATCACCCCCAAGGAAAATCCCATAAATCCCATACCCATTAAGAAGTCACTCCCCATTCTGCCCTCCCCCCCAGCCCCTGGCAACCATTAATCTACTTTCTGTCTCTATGGATTTACCTGTTCTGGATATTTTATATAAATGGAATCATATAATGTTGTGATCTTTTGTATCTGGATTCTTTCTCTTGGCATAATGTTTTTGAGGTTCATCCATGTTGTAGCATGTATTGGTACTTCATTCCTTTTTATGGCTGGATGATATTCCATTATATGGATATGCCACATTTGTTTATCCATTCATCCGCTGTTAGACACTTGGGTTGTTTTCACCTTCTGGTTATCATGAATAGTGCTGCTATGAACACTGGTGTACAAGTACTCGTTTGAGTATCTGCTTGCATTTCTTTTGGGTATATACATAGGAGTGGAATTCCTGAGTCATTTGATAACTCGATGTTTAACTTTTTGAAGACCCACCAAACTGTTTTTCACAGTGGCTGCACCATTTTACATTTCTATCAGCAATATGCAAGGGTTCCAATTTCGGCACATCACCAACATTTATTTTCCATTTTTTAAAATTTGTTATTATTATAACCATCCTAGTGGGTGTGAAGTTGTATGTCACTGTGGTTTTGATTTGCACTTCCCTAATAACTAACGGCATCTTTTTGTGGGCTTGTTGGTGATTTGTATATCTCTTTTGGAGAAATGTCTATTCAAATCCTTCGCCCATTTTCAAATTGGGTTGTTTGTCTTTTTGTTTTTGAGTCTTAGAGTTCCTTACATATTCTGGATACTAGACCCTTATCAGATATATGACTTACAAATATTCTTTCCTATTCTGTAGGCTGCCTTTTCACTTTCTTGATAATGTCTTTCATGCACAATAGTTTTTAATTTTGAAAAATCTAAGTTATCTATTTTCACTGTTGTTGTTGTTGCTAATGCTTAGGGTTAGATCTAAGAATCCATTGCTAAATCCAAGTCATGAAGATTTACCCCTATGTTTTCTTCTAAGAGTTTTATAATTTTAGCTCTTATTTGGGTCATTGATCCATTTGAAGTCAATTTTTCTATATGGTGTGTGGTTGGGGTCCAACTTCACCAGAACAATTTACTTTTATTTGTTTGGGTTTAAAAATTTGTTTTTTTTTTTTGGTGAGGAAGACCAGCCTTGAGCTAACATCTGTGCCAATCTTCCTCTATTTTGTATGTGGGTCACTGCCACAGCACGGCTTGATGAATGGCGTAGGTCCGCACCTGGGATGCGAACCCGCAAAGCTAGGCTGCCGAAGTGGAGTGCACCAAACTCAGCCACTATGTCACCAGGCCAGCCCCTGAAACTTTTTTAGCAGGAGAAATGACAGACAACCAGCTGTAGCAGTTCTCAGCCCTGGATGCATCAGAATCACTTGAGGAACTTATAATCTTCTTAACACCCTGGCTACACCCCAGACCAAGTCTGTCCTCATCTCTGAGGCACGCCCAGGCAGCAGTAACTTTTTTTTTTGGTGAGGAAGATTAGCCCTGAGCTAACATCTGCTGCCAATCTTCCTCTTTTTGCTGAGGAAGACTGGCCCTGGGCTAACATCCACGCCCATCTTCCTGTACTTTATATGTGGGACGCCACCACAGCATGGCTTGATAGTGGTGTGTGGGTCTGTGCCCGGGATCCAAACCAGGGAACCCCAGGCCGCCAAAGCAAAGCGCACGAACTTAACCACTATGCCACCACGCCAGCCCCAGGCAGCAGTAATTTTTAAAGCTCGCCAAGTAATTCCAGTGGGCAGTCACTGAACTAGGGTGACTAGTGACCAACCACATTGGTTTGCCCGGGCTGAGGGGTTTCCCAGAACATGGGACTTTAGGTGCTAAGACTGGGAAAGCCATGGGCAAACTGGGACAAGCTGGCCACCCTATAGATTATTCTTGAGTCTCGAAATTACTTACATGCAGGTAGCTGACAGAACCCAGCCCCGTCAAACAGCTGTGCTTTGGAACATTGGACTCTATTGGACCTGGAGGTGCATGGCGCTTTGATTTCTCCACCATTTTTGCCCCCCTGCTGGTTTCAGTAATGCTCTCTTGGTCCAGAAGACACTGGAGGGGCCCATGAAAACACTTCCCCATCCCCGAGTCTCTAGTCCATCTTCATCTCTGGCCAGCAGACCTCCCCTCACCACTGCAATGAGGGACCCAAATAGAAACCCAGAAAATTGCAGCCCCACCAATTAGCAAGCCTTTCCTTATTTGGGTAAAGGCATTCTCATAGGCTTCACATTAAGCTAGTGGTTCTCACACTTGAGCTTGTATCATAATCACCTGGAGGGCTTGTTAAAACACAGATTCCCAGACCCAGTCTTCAGTCTCTGACTCTGCACATCTGAAGCAGCGCCCAATAATTTGCATTTCTAACAAGCCCCCAGGTGGTACTGGGTGCTGCTGGTCTGCAGACCACACTTCGAGAACCACTGCATTAAAAGAAGAAACCACAGTATTACTATTGCATTCATCTCCAGAATAAAGGGATTTAAAAATTCACGCTGAGGCAAAAAACATGCTTGGTGGTTTCTTCCTGGGGGTTTTCTGCACACAGTCTTCTGTTTCAATAGAACCTGGCACTCCTCAGGTGGAGTGCTCTGGATCAGAGCTAATGGGTGCCTGACAACGGGTCTGAAGAGCTTAAAAGAAGCAAAGCTCCCTCAAGCTGGGGCCACTCACCGAGGAGGGTACAGGCCTCATTATGAAACAGCTGACCTCTCTGTGCCGAGGCATAAGAAAATCGTGCTGGAAGCTTCTCTCCATTGGGAGGAAAGTAAACCTGGTCTTTAAAAGTGTTTAAAATGGACTTCTCCTGCAGAATTAGCATAGCGGCTAAGGGCTTTAGCCAGCTAAGGAAGCTTCCCCAGGCTTCAGAAGCCAAGCATCAAGCCTTGTCACTTCTTAACAGACACATCTAGAATTTAAGGTCATGGGTGGCTCTCAAGCAGAGCAAAGGAGAGCTGAGCCCTCTGCGTGGAAGATTCAGCACATGGTTAGAGAGAGACATACAGCTCCACCTCTGCTAGCTGACCCTTCCCTACCTCCCCATCACAAGATAAAAACTGGTCTAGTTCAACCTCACAGGTCATCAGGGCTCATCTCCACCTTTGGTGCAGGGAAAGCAAAGCATTTCTCCCAGTGTTGGCTGGGCCTCCTACATCAGAATCCCGCAGAGTGCTTGTTGTAAAGTCCAGGCCTACCCCATAACTATTGGATCTGAATCAAGGGAGCATAAGGCCTGAGCACTGCATTTTTTTTTTTTACAAGGTGCCTGGTGATGCCACACACACACACTGGTATATAAGAACCGCCAGTGGAAATTAAATAACTCCAGAATTGGCATACTCCACTAACCTGAGGCCACGCATCAGGAGAGACCCCAGAAGTCAGAGGAGCAGCTGGGGCAGAAAGGGAAGAAGGGGGAAGTGTCAGCTTCTTTGCAGAGAACAAAGCATTGATGGCACATGTTTGTGAAGCACATTGAATTTCACTTTCAAAGTAAAATTAAAATCACTTTGAGCTATACATGCTAGGATCTGTGCACTTTTCTTAGATGCTATTCTTTTTTCTTTTGGTGAGGAAGATTAGCCCTGAGCTAACATCCAATGCCAATCCTCCTCTTTTTGCTGAGGAAGGCTGGCCCTGGGCTAACATCCGTGCCCATCTTCCTCCACTTTATATGGGACACAGCCACAGCATGGCCTGACAAGCGGTGCGTTGGTTCGCACCTGGGATCTGAACCTGTGAACCCCAGGCCGCCAAAGCGGAGCGCACGCACTTAACCGCTATGCCACCGGGCTGGCCCCTCTTAGATGCTATTCTCAAATTAAAAGTTTCCTTAAAGAATAAAACAAAATAAAAGTTAATTTGGGGTCTCAAAGCCCCTCATCTGGGCTCTGTATTTCTTGAGCTTGCAGCTTCTTAAAGGGCTCCCACCACCAACCTGCCCTCCTTCCTGCCCGCAGTGTCCTCCCTCCTTTGTTCTGACAAATTAAGTCCTTTGGACCCAGTCCAATCAAACAAAAGGATAATTTCCATCTGTTGCCATACAGGATCTCAGAAAGGAACATTTTAAACAAATTACGAATAAACTTAGGACACAGTTTCAAAGGTTTGTTATGTGTTCTAACTCCACCCACCAGCCTGCTCAAGCCCAAACGGCCCTTGGCAACGAGTGAGGTTTTTCTGGTGGGTTGCTCTGGTCATCACAGGCACCTAGTCCAGTGTGAGTGAGGCCAGGAGGCCACCTGGCCCTCTTGAAGCCAAAGGCACAGCTCTGCTTGTAGTTTCATTCATCCCCGCGCACATTCTTCAATAAATTCTTCTTCCGTTGGGGAGTGCTTCCTGTGTGTGCTGATGCCCTGTGCCCCGGGTTCCACCCTCCGCTAGATCCTGGAGCTTGGCTTCATTGTCACCTTGTGCTTCTATCTGCTCTTCCCGACATACACGGGTCTGGGGTGACTTAGAAGACTTTATGCTGACTCCTAGATGCCTTTGCAAATTTAAATCCTTCTGACTCAAAATATTAGGTTTATGGTCAATAATCCTTTTATTTATGGAAACCAAGAGGTGCACTATGAAGGCCAAAATTACAAAACACTTTGATCCTCTCTCCTCATTTGTAAAATGAGGGGAAGAAACTGTTAGATTTCTAACAATCCTTCCAACACTGAACTTATTAATGATAATAATAATATTAATAGCTACCATCAGCTGGACATATGCATGCTAGGCACTATGTTAAGTGCTTTGTGTACGCTGCAGGAGAAGCTGCTTTAGCTGATCTCTGCTTACCCAGCCTGCCAGGTTAACAGTGATTGTCCAGGCGCTCGGTAAACTGTACCAACCAATGCTTGTCGCTGATAGTGCTCGCTCCTAACTTCTGTCCCACTGGTCCTTATATGCTTACATGACACCTGCACTTGTTATTGTAACTGTGAAATTTAATTAAACACCATATAAACTGATGAAATATGAGTATACAAAGAAAGGAAGTTGTTTCTATGAAAGTAAGTTTGAACGTTTTGGAAACACTTGAAAACAGGAATCTGCTAAAAAATTGTTATCTAGTCAGTATGGACAGTAACAATTTGGAAACAGTCTTAATAATCTGGAATGATGATTGGAATTGGAATGATTCTGTAGAAAGTGACTTTAAAGTGTCTTCCCAAGTGTCTTTAAGTTCTCACTACATTGAAAGAAACCCAAACTAGAACTCATAGATGAAGTATTATGCGTGTGGCTTATGCAAAAAAGACAACTCAGAAAACATCAACTAGGGGCCGGCCCGGTGGCGTAGTGGTTATGTTCGTGCCCTCTGCTTTGGCGGCGTGGGGTTCACAGGTTTGGATCCCAGGTGCAGACCTACGCACCGCTTATCAAACCATGCTGTGGCAGCTGCTCCCACATATAAAGTAGAGGAAGATGGGCATGGATGTCAGCTCAGGGCCAATCTTCCTCAGCAAAAACAGGAGGATTGGCAACAGATTAGCTCAGGGCTAATCTTCCTCACACACACAAAAATATCAACTGTGGATCCATATTCAAAGAAAAGGCCATGGCCCTACATTAAAGATTGGGAAATTCTATATTTTAAGATAAAATAATATTTTTGAGGTATGTATCATCTTTTATAATTCTGCTTTAACCAACTTCTCCCATTAAGTCTCTAAAATACAGTCCCAATCTCTCAAATAAGAGGGATTTTTCTGTATTTCATTTAATCTTCACAATAATCTTGAGAGGTAGGTTTAATTATGCTCATTTTATTTATTTATGTTTTGTGTGTGTGAGGAAGATCAGCCCTGAGCTAACATCTGCCATTCCTCCTCTTATTTTGCTGAGGAAGACTGGCCCTGGGCTAACATCCATGCCCATCTTCCTCCACTTTATATGGGATGCTGCCACAGCATGGCTTGACAAGCAGTTTGTCAGTGCACACTCGGGATCCGAACCGGCGAAACCCCGGGCCTCCGCAGCAGAGCGCTCACACTTAACGGCTTGTGCCACCAGGCCGGCCCCTAATTATGCCCATTTTAGAGAAGGGGAACTGGGGCTCAGAGTAATGTAAACAATTCACCCAAATTCAAATAGCTAGTAGTGGCAGAGCAGAGTTCCAGACTCCAAAATCTAGACTGTCCATCGCTATATTGCAAGCCTCTCTCCAGCTCCTAGACAGCGTCTTGCGTGCTGACCAGGTAAGGAAACACTGCTTCGACACTTCAGTTTGAAGCATCAGTATCTTCTCGCAGTCCCCTCCCATCCTAAAGCTCTTTGCTGACTTAATATAATGATCTATAATCCATCGTAGATGGGTTGACATAGATTGGATTAAGATATTTTGTGGAAAAAAAATTGGCTTCACGGTCAACATTGTCCACTTCAGTTTTACAAAGAGAATGTCCACGCCCTGTGATACCAGTGACCTGAGTGACGTTGGGCTGCTCCCGCCCACAGCTGGCCCTTACCTGCGGCGGTCACGTGGTGACGGGCGGCGGGAGGGCTGGAGCGCCGGTCCAGGGCGGCTCGGAGGGCTACTGTTCCCGGGATGGAAGCCAGATGGGATGACTCGGTTCAATTTTCCCAGCCCTGAAGTCCTAACAGAGAAAAAGGGAAATGAGAAGGTGAAGTAGGGTCTGTTCAGGATAACGGGTCAGCACAGCGCTGGACGGTGAGAACCATATGAGGAAAAAAATCAAAGTTTAGATGGTATTAGGGTAGGGGGCGGAATTTCCCTCTGCAACCGACAAGGTTGTTCTAGGTGCCGCACAAGCATCACATGCCCGTTACTTCCCCGAACTGTGCTGTTTTCCCTCCTCCCTTGTGTTTTCCTCTGCGATGAGCCCTGTTCCGCCTGCACCGTGCCGCCGCTAGATGGCGCCATCGCTCAATGAACGGGTTCCAGGCGCCTCCACACAGCCGCAGCTGTAGCGCTTTGGTCCATAATCCTGTTAGAGCAGCATGTAATCCAAGGACGGCACATTGTGTTCCAGGCTACGCAGCCTCATTGTGACTGGTTAGTGCACCAACATCTCGAGCATTAACCATTGATGCCCTTTCCTCCTCAACAAACACCATAGGTCCTGAAAGGAACGATTTAAACTCTCACCAATTTAAATGATTTATTTGTAAAACAAAACAAAACAAAAACTTGGGTGTAACAGTACTTGCAGAATTTGGGAGCCTCCCTCTCCCCATCACTCCTTTTTTCCTGGACTCTCCAACCATGTGCATAAATCTATTTATCAGTAATTATTTATTGTCTGGCCCTGTGCTGGGTAATTTGGGCGATATGTCCTAAAAGGAAAAAAAACTTACATTTTCAAAGATCTAGGAGCTTATTTTTATGCTAATAGATAATATTTATTGAATATTTCTATGTGCCAAACACTGGAGTAAATATCACATAGACTATCTCATTTGATTCTTACAACAAACCTGAGGCAAGTACTCTTATTATGATGCCATTTTAAGGAAGGAGAAACTGAGGAACAGAGAGATGACCTCGCCAAAGGTCACGCAGTTTGTAATGGAAGAGTTAGAATTCAACCACAGGCAGGCTAATCTCTGAGCTTGGACATTTAGCCACAATGCGATGCAGTGGGCAAGTTTGTGAAATCTAACTAGGAGATAAGTGAACAACATAAACCAGAGAACTATGTTAGGGTGGAAGGTTGAAAGAAAAACAGGGGAGGGAAAGAAAACCGATGTTCTTGAGAAAACAAGAAGAATGAGGCTAAGACAAAACTCTCTTTGGACTTGGTCCACAAGGCACCGTTAGTGACCTCTGAGAATGCAGTTTCAACAGTGACGGAGGAAGGAAGCTAGACTGCAAAGTTAAGGGGCTATGTGGAAAGAGGAAACGGAGATAACTTGCTGCAAAAGGAAGGCAATAAATACACTGGAAGTGACAGCAAGGCCAAGCAAAGGCATTTCAGTTTTCTTGTGAACTTCTTAAAATAGAATCAAGCCTGGGCATGTTTGACAGCAGCTGCAAGGGAGACCTAAGACGTGGTGGTGCAAGTCGTGAAAAGTGGACTAGGAAGAGGCGAAGGGAGGGGTCAGGGGCACAGGGGAAGGGGTTAGCTCTGGAGAGGAGGAAAGGGGTGCCCCCCTTTCTGTCTGAAACTGGGAGGCAACCACATAGATGGAGATGCATCAACGTTAAAACGAGAAAGATGAGCAAGTTCAGTTCTTGCATATTAGCCTTAATCATCTCAGTAAATCCAGAGGTGGGTTATCTGCCAAGAGTGGGATAAGACTCGCGAGGACATATTCTTATACTGGACTAATTCATGTAGCGCTTAGAATGATCAAAAAGCAGATAAAGTTAATCCAGGCAACAGAGGCAGCTGGAGAAGGGAACTCTGCACTGCGCTGTAAGGATGCTCTGCCAAATCTCACTGGGGAACCAGGACTGAAATTTACCCCCACTGCATGGACAGAAACACAACAGGTACCCTATTAATGACCGCTTATGTCTACAGTTTCTTTGTACAGTGTTCAGATTTTAAGACATTTGACAGACTAGTATTGTCTTCCTCATTTGCCAAATGAGAAAACTTAAGTGCAGACAAGTTTTCCTGTTTGGCTTAAAGCCACAAAGAAAATCAGGAGCAGAACCAGAATTGGTACCCAGGAACCTTACTGATCCAACTTGAACTTTATTAAACACTTCCCACAAAGGGCATGGACATAGCTAATGGCTCCAGAGAGTGCAGACACAGCACAAACTTGGGAAGAATCCAAACCAGGACATGATGCCCAAGAGAACTAAGATTCCCCTAATGTGGCCTTAGCACACAGCATGGTTCTTCCAGGAATTAGAGGGGAAGTGTGTCAGATAATTTGATTGCAACATATTGACTTACTGATGACATGATATTCTTCACACACCATAATTATTTAATTTTATTGTTAATGGCTCTATTTTCATTCTCAATTAACATTTCCTTATTGTCAGAAGTACACGGGGGCTGATGCAACAGAAAAATGAAAGAGGGTAATTATTTAGTCTGCATTACTGATGAAAGGGGCAACAGGCAGAACGAAATCAATCAACAATTCACTTCCGATTTAGACTCGGGGAAATAATGACAAATGACAGTCACCAGTCAAAATGGTTTCCTGTCATTGTCAGGATTTTCAGAAGACCCTCCTTCTGTGATGGTGCATTGTCTAATCAGGAGACTTGTCTAAAAGGGATGGGTTTTAGCTTCCTCCCTTTCATCTTCTTTCAGGAAGTACCCCCAGGTCAGGCCGAACCCTCTCCTGATTTTCAGTTGCAAAGAAAATCAGCTGCCTGCTCAGCTGCAAATTGGGAATACCAACTTCTCCTTCATTCATTCTTCAAATGTTTCTTGAGATCCTACTTTCAACAAGGCAGACTGCTCGTCAGGTGGCAAATGCTCAGACTGTGCCCTCCAGGAGAACTGACCAGGAGAGGAGCTGAGACATGGTCTAATGTGTCCGTAGGAATCAGTAAGTGCCACAGAGAGGAGCTGACCAAGAGCGTGGAGTCAAGGGCAGTCCATCAGGACATGCTTCCTCAAGGAAGGAGCATCTGTACCTGGGCTTCCCGGAAACAGGGTGTAGCAGGGAGAGACAGAGAAGAAAGGCATTCTAGGGGGCAGGTGCAGCACGGGGTTGGGGGCCCAGATGGATGACCCCAGATGAGCTAGGTAACCTCGTGCTCCCCAAACCCTCCACAAGCCACTTGCACCAATGGCAGAGCCCAGAGCCTTGGGAGGCTCTTCTCAAACTTCAGCCCCCGTTTGCTTCCCACTCTGCTACATATTTGGTTTGTTTTAATATAAAACAACCGTCTTTTTGTCTCAAGTCTTGAGTAAAGTAGATGCCACAGGGAGACGCACCACATTGATCCCTCAGCTTCAAATACCCGCTGGCACAGGGAAGCAGCAGCCTCCTGATGCCCAGATGGGAAGTGGACCGAAGGCTCTCCAGTTCTACAAACTCTATGAACAGAAAGCTACTCTCAGCCGTTTCCTTGTCCAACCCACTGTCTGGCTGACCTGCCTTCTGTTTTCCTGACTTGATTACTTGGCAGTCATTATTACTACCGGGATGCAAGAATAAGTTCAAGTTTGTCCATAAGTAGCCTGTGATGACCTCTGAAAATGGTTTGCTACTCACTTGACCCAGAA
Organism: Ceratotherium simum simum; assembly: GCF_057802395.1. NCBI lineage: Eukaryota > Metazoa > Chordata > Mammalia > Perissodactyla > Rhinocerotidae > Ceratotherium > Ceratotherium simum. The sequence goes on from NC_141913.1 coordinate 39,619,532, forward strand.
AACCCCACAAAATCGTGCAAATCAAGAGGTTCAAGTCACCATGTTCACTTTAAGAACATCTGTGAAACTGCCTGGACCGTCAAAGGTACACATTTCTGAAAAGCCACCGACTCTCTGAAGGATGTCCCTTTACAGGAGCAATGCATGCCACCCCATTGTTACAGTGGTGGAGCACCCAGGCCAAATAGTGGGGCCAGACGCAGGGTCAGAGGCCCCAAAAGAGTGCTGAGTTTTTGCCTCACATGCTTAAAAATACAGAGTAACCCTGAACTTAACAGGTTAGATGTTGCCTCTCTGGTCATTGAGCTCATCCAAGAACACAGCCCTCAAGATGCGCCCCCAGACTGACAGAGCTCAGAGACTGATGAACCCCCACATGAACTCCTGTGGCCACACTGAGATGATCCTTACTGAAAAAGAGCAGATTGTTGCTCAGAAGAAAAAACTATCCCAGAAGAAGCTGAAGAAACAAAAACTCATGGCCCGGGAATAAATTCCGCATAAAATAAATGCAAATAAAAGTTTAAAAAAAAAAGTTCAAATTTAAACATCTTTTCTATCTGAGAGATGAATTACCCCCTCACCATCACCAATACCCTTACTTCCAAAAAATAATCATAAACTTACATAAACATTTTTACATAGCCAACTGGTTAAATCTATAGCAATCAACACACTGTGTTGAATTACAATGTTTCGTAGAATTGGTTGAATCTAGAAAATGTTCTGTGCTGTCTTACCTGAGCTAGGCATGGGGAATGAAGTACAGCTGGCTTCTGACTCGGAGCTCATCCTGATGAGCGACAAGTGTAACTAATCCCGGGAACATTGCTGTTCTTTAAACAAGCTTGGAGCTGACGGTAAACCACAGTTTGTCCTTGAAGATGAAACATAGAACAGATTAGCGTTTTATCACTAGAGAGAAATACATAATAAGACCTTCCTAGGCTCTCTGCCTCTGACAACTGCTAGAGATACATTTCAGGCTATGCCATTCTGCACACTTAGAAGATTCTCACATTAGTTCCTATTTCTGCAAAGGCCCGATGAGAAACCCACACGTGCTTTATTGTTGAAGAGAATTGGATCAATAGACAGAACGGTGAGAGGCCAGATCAACCCCACAGACGTGACCGTGTGTCACTTTGTCCCTGCTTTTAACTTCCCAAAGCATCCTTATGCTAGTTGTCATTCTGTCCTAGGAGGGGGGTCATTCTCATGCCTCTTTGACAAGTAGGGAAACTGAGGGGCAGGCAGAGTGAGTGGGGGACTTGCCCAAAGTCTCAAAGCTGGTTGATGGGACTGGGGTCTCGGTGTTTGGCTTCCTCTCCTGCTGTGACCAGTCAGTCATTCTGTGGAATCTGTCAGTCACCTCTAAAGGCCATTCTTATTCTCTGTGGCCTTCCTGTCTTCCATCCCTTCTACCTTTTCCCACCTGTTTTCTTCTCCACCCTCTCCCCCACCCTCCTTCTCTCCATTTTCAGTTTATTGTGGACGTTGTTTAATATGTCCCTTCCTCTTTTTTTTTTTTTTTTGTGAGGAGATCAGCCTTGTGCTAACATCTGCCAACCCTCCTCTTTTTTTTGCTGAGGAAGACTGGCCCTGGGCTAACATCCATGCCCATCTTCCTCGACTTTGTATGGGATGCCACCACAGCATGGCTTGCCAAGTGGTGCATGCCCAGGATCTGAACCGGCGAACCCCGGGCCACCACAGCAGAGCACACGCACTTAACCGCTTGCACCACTGGGCCAGCCCCAATATGTCCCTTCCTCTTGATCTAACCATGTCTCAGGGTTGCATTTGCTTTCCCTTCAATTTTACATTTATAGGAGAATCCAGTAGCATCCCACTGGTGACAAATGTGTCAGCATTTGATGACAATGAGAACAATGTCAGGTGCAAATTTGACCAACAGAACAATACACCCACGTCCAAAATTTTACAATGTGTGCTACTGTCATTAAAAATCCAGCCTATTGTTAGGACAACTGACTCTTCCTTGAGAGACTGGAGAAGACTATAATAGAAGGGCGTTCTTTCTTCTAGTCATGTGCCGTATAACTACGTTTCTGTCAACAACGGACCGCATATGCGACGGTGGTCCCATAAGATTACTACCATAGAGCCTAGGTGTGTAGTAGGCTGTACCATCTAGGTGTGTGTAAATATACTCTATGATGTTCATACAACGACAAAAACACCTAACGCCATATTTCTCAGAACGTATCCCTGTTGTTAAGCCACGCATGACTGTAGAACCACAACGGACGTATTTCATTTTTTTTTTTTTTTTTTGTGAGGAAGACCAACCCTGAGCTAACATCCGATGCCAAGCCTCCTCTTTTTTGCTGAGGAAGATTGGCCGTGGGCTAACATCCGTGCCTATCTTCCTCTACTTTATATGGGACGCCGCCACAGCATGGCTTGACAAGTGGTGCGTCCATGTGCGCCTGGGGTCTGAACATGCGAACCCTGGGCCACCGAAGCAGAGCACGTGCACTTAACCGCTTGTGCCACCAGGCCGGCCCCAAGAAATATTTTTTAATTGCTGTGCACATCCCCCAACAGACTACATTAAAAATTGAATTGCAGGGGTTTTTTTAACAGCAATGGGGCCAAAGAGGGGAAAGGGGAAGAGGCTGGTGGTGAAGCAGGAAGGTACACCGCTTCCTGTACCTCTGCTCTCTGAGGGCATTTTTCACTTCTCAATTCTTGCTGCTGAAAACAAATACTAAATTCATTTATCTATTAGACAACTAATATATTTAGTCATAGAACAAGAGTATCATTAATCTCCCTTTCTTTTATTAATTCAGTTCTAGTCAAGTGTAAACTCAAAGCTTCCAGAGTTGCCATCATTTAAAATCCCATTAGCAAGCTACTAATAGTGTGCATCCTTCATTTTACGGTGCTAAGTGGGTGTAGAAGAATGAGGTTGGTTGTCTTTCTCATTTTGATTTTGGTCCCTAGAGAAAAGAGAATTCTAGCCTTCCATTTGTTCCTGAATTTAAGCCTCTATTAGAATAAAAGTAAAGCTGAATTCATTATTACAAATTTTATGCTAAGAATTCACTCCCCCGAATGAATATTTATTTAGGCTACACATACATTGTTCCAAAAAAAAGAGGATGAAAAGGAGGATTTTTTTCTTGGATGAGCGGAAACGACATTTCATTTAATTAAGTAACATAGCAATCCCAAATCTAACAATAGAGTGACATTTATATCTTTAAAAAAAAAAAAGAACTATTTGTATTTCCTTTTTAAAAAATTCCCTTCAGGAACGGATGTAGGAGGAGAGCACTCTGAATGTTACAAATTTTTTTTTTTTTTTTGCAAGGAAGATCAGCCCTGAGCTAACATCCATGCTAATCCTCCTCTTTTTGCTGAGGAAGACCGGCTCTGAGCTAATATCTATTGCCAATCCTCCTCCTTTTTTTCCCCAAACCCCTAATAGATAGTTGTATGTCATAGTTGCACATCCTTCCAGTTGCTGTATGTGGGACGCAGCCTCAGCATGGCCGGAGAAGCGGTGCGTCGGTGCACACCCGGGATCCGAACCCGGGCCGCCAGCAGAGGAGTGCACACACATAACTGCTAAGCCATGGGGCTGGCCTGAATGTTACAAATTTTACAGAAACCTTTTCTACTTTGGAGTTTTGTATTTTGAATCACTTGTTCCAATGTCAAGGGTATCATACCTGGACTTTGATTACAAGTTATACACATTTTGTTTGTAAGTTACACACATTCCATTCTTCTACACATAAGAAAGTAGGTTTTAAATATGAACTCATTCCAGGGCAAGGTCTCCTCTTGGCACATGAATGTTAACAAATTCTCTTTTATACTGTGCTGAATTTCTGTTTGGAGACTGATTATTTAGGGCCCCAGCATCTATTTGCTCAACACATTTGCCTAGGTTGCCCTGACTGTGTCATTAAACAAATATTTATTCATTCAACAACCATTTATGGAGAGTCTCCTGGGTGCCAGGCTCTCTGCCCAACACTAGGGCACAGGGAATAAAAAGATAAATATGCAGATAAAAACTATACGGTCCCTGCCCTCAGAGAGGTCACAAGCAGACAGCCCATGGGTTCTTCCATCCTATGCCCATTAGAGTGTTTGTCCTGGACAATCAGGGCCAGGACTAAAGGAAAGCAAGAGAGACACCTAGGACAAAATCTTAGGAGACACTCACCCTCAGGGGTGTGCAAATGCAGGTGGGCACCTGAGAGTGAGGGTCTCAGTAAATATGGAGCTCCGGAGCTCCTGGCTTCACCCTTGTCCTGGCCTGCCGGCATCCTAACCCAGCCACCTGGTGGCCTGACCTCCCACCTGGGAGCCACCTGGCCTCCTCTTCCCTCCTGCTGCCCTTCTCCCAACTCACTGACAGAGTCACTCTCACTCTCATCTCAGCTCCAGTCACTTCCCTGAAAATGTCTAACTCAGGGTCTATTCTTTTTTTGTGTGTGAGGAAGATCAGCCCTGAGCTAACATCCATGCCAATCCTCCTCTTTTTGCTGAGGAAGACTGGCCCTGAGCTAACATCTGTGCCCATCTTCCTCCACTTTATGTGGGACACAGCCTCAGCATGGCCTGACAAGTGGTGCGTCAGTGCGCGCCCGGGATCCAAACCGGGGCCGCCAGTAGTGGAGCACGCGCACTTAACCGCTATGCCACGCGGCAGCCCCCAGGAGCTATTCTTCATGCCTAGGAGTATGCAACGCTCCCTGTCCCCACCCCTCATGTACCCACTTCTTCCAGGCCTTGTTCAAACCCCACGCTGAAAGTCCTCCCCAGACCTGACAGCCTGATCAATTTCTCCCCACGCACATGCACACCTATAATGGCCTTGATCCCGAGCCAATTTGTATTCAAACTGTTGCCTAGGAACCTATCTCCCTGACCTGGGTTGTGTGCCTGTGGAAAGCAAGACCTATGTTCCAGTCTTTGTGGGACCTTGCTCCAAACCTGCGGCACCCAGCACAGTGCCTTACACATGGTGGGTGTCTTAGGCCAGTCAGGCTGCTATAACAAAGTACCATAGACTGGGGGGCTTAATAACAAACATTTATTTCTCACAGTTCTGGAGGCTGTGAAGTCCAAGAGCAAGGTGCCAGCAAATGCAGTGTCTGGTGAGGGCTGCCTTCCTGGTTTGCAGATGGCCCTGTTCTTGCTGTGTCCTCACATCACAGAGGGCAGATAAAGGAAGCAAGCTCTCTCCTGTCTCGTCCGTCCTGTAAGAGCACTAATCCCATTCCTGAGGGCTCCCCTCTCATGACCTAATCACCTCCCATAGGCCCCAACTCCAAACACCATCACTTTAGGGATTAGGTTTCAACATATGAATTTTGGGGGGACACAAACCTTCAGTCCATAAAGTGGGCTTTTAGCAAATGATTCCTCCATTTATCTGAATCTTTACAATCTTCAGCACAGTTTTGGTGTTTCTTTTCACTTCAACAAAAGCAAACATTTGATTTGAGGCATTCACAACACTCTAATTCTACAGAAGTAAAATAGGAATTATAATGAGTTAGCTTGCTAAAAGAAATGCATTTTCTTATTTCCCAGCGGCTAATTAAATGCAATAGTAGCTTAAGTAAATGGGTATTTTGTTTAGCATTAATTTCATTTGTGTGTGGGGGGGTGGTAAATTGTTTATGATGATAGGCTTTTTCTTTATTGTAGAAAAGATGGTCACTGGGTGAAGTTCTCCATATCCCCTTCTAGGAGTAACACCACTATTGAGTGGCTTCTAATAAAGAATTACACTGGTGACCTTCAAATTGGGCAACTCTTAACAATAGCAGGATCTTCTCTTTACTGATGATGAGAATGTGGTGTGGGATAGAATTGGATGCAGCCAATTTTATAAGCAGCATTCCCGATATACTACTCAGGCACACCACTTCATCAGTGTAGAAAATTGTAACCCCTCCTCCCCCACACAAGCCACAAATGGTCATCTAAATGTACAGTTTGGATACTTCTTGAGACGGTGTCCTGAAGGAGTTAGTGGCCTGGGACACAGCGTAATTTTACTAATGGCATATGCTCTATACAAGGCCACAAAAGGGATTGATCTATCACAATTATCCTAATATCAACTCCACCCTGAGCATTTGTGGCCAAGGCTTGAATTTGCCCAATCATTGGAATTAGAGTGTAGCCACCCCCTCTTCTTGCTGTTTCCTTGCAAGGACCTGCTGTATGAGACGTTTGTCTTCATGGTGTGACTTGACAATACAGCTTAGAGTTATAGCAATTTTGCTAACATATTCATGCAAGCAAATTCAAAATGCTGAATGGAAAACCCTTATCTTTCTAGGAAGACCCTAGCTAAAGCCCTTTATGACATGTTTTTCCTCCTTCCTCACTCCACATCCAGGCACCAGTCCTCTTCCATCTAAAATGTGTAATAATTAAAATCAAAATGAGCGCCACGTGCTAAATGTGGAACAGAGCAGGGTTTTTCTAGTCCATGGTGACTTGACTACTGCAAGCAAGATAGGCATTGTCAACCAGGACAGGTTCCAGACTTAGAGGTCCCAGAGCACATTCAGGAGATGTGACTTGAAATGGAGCAAGGGTGCAGCCAGGAGGTAACTAAAGAGAAATTCACACTGTTCAGTAGATGCACATCTGGAAATCTGTGTAAAGGCTGAATTCTGTAAAAGCAATGAGATTTTAAAATTGGTTCATTGGGAGTTGGTTGTTTTCAAGGAACTATGAATGAAGACTCATCAATTTTATCTGCTTCCAAGTTTTGACTTTAGGGCTTTCTAAAAGTATGGAGCTTCCTCCAAAAATTAAAAACAGAACTACCTTATGATCCAGCAATTCCACTTCTGGGTATTTATCCAAAGAAAATGAAATCACTATCTCAAAGAAATATACGCACCCCCATGTTTATTGCAGCATTATTCACAGCAGCCAAGACATGGAAACAACCCAAGTATTCATCAATGGATGAATGGATAAAGAGGTGATAGATAGATAGATAGATAGATAGATAGATAGATAGATAGATAGACAGATAGATAATGGAATATTATTCATCCATAAAAAAGAAAGAAATTCTGCCACTTGCAACAACATGATGGACCTTGAGGCCATTATGCTAAGCAAAATAAGTCAGACAGAGAAAGATAAATACTGTATGATCTCACTTATATGTGGAATCTTAAAAAACTGAACTCAAGAAACAGAACAGATTGGCAGTTGCCAGAGGCCGAGGGTGGGGGTTGGGGAAAATGCGTGAAGATAGTCAAAAAAAAGAAGAAGAATATTTCATGGTTGGTGGAAGTTATACGAAATTCAAATTTCAGTGTCCATAAGTAAAGTTTAATTGGAACACAGATTAATTAACTAATTTTAAAAAGTAGCCAGTCAGTTCTTTGAAGCTTGGATTCCATGATTATGGACCTGAACCATCCAGAAAATGATGAAGGGGGATCTGTACAGATGTCACTCAGTACCAGGTACTCTGGGCTCATATAGTTCATTTGAATTGGTAATGGGGCAAAGGAAGAATGCCTTGCCGTCTGTCTTAGATGTTGTCTCTGCCACCACACATTCTATTACTCTTTGCTTCTGTGGATTCAGAACCCAAATTTAGGATCATCTCGTAGCCACCAGATTGAGAGTGACTGCCAGGCACAAATAAACTGCCACCAAGTAACTCACCCCAATTTTTGCTCATTTGTTCTTGGAGATCTCTTGGAAAGATTTGCAAAAATTCTAGAGTCTGATTGCTTCAACCTTGAGCATGTGTTTCTTGGTAATGTTGTCACTTCATTGGTTTGGGGTTGGGTAAACAACTGTGAACAAAACTGGGACCCTTCTCCCTGGTCTAACAGGTGAATCTAACAAGCGAGCTACATAGGCTTTAAATCAGTACAATAAAAATTCATGCTGTACTGTGAAGCAGCCATGCAGGCCTCCTAAGCCTGTGTCTAAATGACCTTCTCATCATCTCATGGCTGAAGACGCCAGCAGGATGAATCACCAACGGGAAGAGATAAAGGGCACCTCACTCTCACATTTCCCAGCTGCATTTCTTAGATATTGAGGGAAAAAGTAACAACCCTGGTCCTTGCCTCCCTCCACACATAGATAGCGCCAACACTCCAAGCCTTGTTTGATGTATAACCAAAAAGTTCTTGTTCTCTTTGAAGTATATCACTGTTAGATGTGTAAGCCCTTTCCTGCACATACACTGCATTGTTAAAAAGTATATAAACTACACTCAGATCTGTAGACCTCAGAGCAGTTCCTCAGAACACTCTGTTGGACTGTTTCCTGGGACTGGAGATCCTCACTTTGATTATTGAATAAACTCCTTGATTTAACCATTACCTAGACTCTTTATTTCAGTCAACACAATCATAATTGTTTATGGAATATTTTTGGATTCACATCTTGGACATAATGTGGTTTATACACACAAGGATACCAAAAAGATGAAAGATGAAGCCTCTGTCCTTAAGAAGTTTATAGACGAAATCAAGAATCAAAATGAATTTCCCTGACTTCATTCTCTGTGCATTTCACATGATTCCATAACATGACTTCCAACTAATCTTCTAGAAACTTCAAGAACTTTTCAAGATCAAGTTCAGGCTCCTCATACCAGTCCTCAAAGCTTTCCAGGTTCTGCCCCATTTTAAGGTCTCCAACCTTATCTCCCCTGACCTGTTATCTGCATACGTTCCACCTCCCCCAAGACCTACCCCAGTTCCAGGCAGCCCAGGAGTCTCCCTGTCCCTCCAATATCAGTTGTTTGGTTCATCCTCCTTGCCATTGCTCACAAAAGATATCCCCAATGGCACTAGTCAACAAAGGCTTTATGTAAGAGATGGTTCTAGAGAATGAAAGCCCATTTTAAAGATCTTCTGTGGTGGCCTCAGCTAATTAGCTTCCATGTCTTCACTTGAGATACATTCATCTTTATCCAAATAGTAATATTTTATATGTAGTAAAACTTAATTGATTCTCATAGTTTGGAACTTGTGCAGATAAGGGTTAATTTGAAGTTTGACTTTCACAACTGAAAAATGGCAACAATTAATATACAAGCAAATTTTATGGGGGGAAGGTTTAAATATCGTAAAAGATCAAATTTTTTTAGCTCGTTCAAGTATTTTAGAAATACTCCTTACAAAAAAAGGTGAACTAATTAGAAACAAATCTTAAGTATTTGTTAAAGCATGATTCATAAGGTAATCTACTAATATATTTATTAACTTAATTGGGTACTGTACATACTTCAAAGTAATCAAAATCCATTTTCTTTACATATTATGTAATTTAACTTTTTCTCTAATTCAGATCCCCTTCAATTTAGTGCAAACAAATAAAACATTATTCACTTGAAAACTTTACTCATTTGGAGATCATTAAAATAATTCTCTATGCCTAACTCCTGTGCTCTAAGGTTTACAGTGTGACCTTGGACAAGTTATTTTAACATCTGTAAGGCTCAGGTATGTCATCTATAAAATGGGAAAAAACAATACCTCTTGTGAGATTGGTGAGGATTAAATGTGAAGACATCTGGTGTAGACACTCAATACACATCAATTTCTTTTTCCTTACCTTCTTTCTTACTGATTCATAAAAGATAGCCTGTATATATCTTTAGATTGACGTTTTGGTACTATATTTTTATTTGATGTATGAATTTCTTTTACAAAACCAAAATCTCCCTATTGGCATTTTGTTAAAATAAATCCAGGGGCTGGCCCAGTGGCGTAGCGGTTAAGTTCACATGTTCTGCTTTGGTGGCCTGGGGTTTGCCAGTTCAGATCCTGGGCTTGGACCTACTCACTGTTCATCAAGTCATGCTAAGGTGGCGTGCCATATAGAAGAGCTACATCTCTACCACTATGATATGCAACTATGTACTGGGGCTTTGTGGAGAAACAAGAAAAAAGAGGAAGGCTGGCAACAAATGTTAGCGCAGGGCCAATCTTCCTATAGATAAATAAATAAATAAATAAATAAATAAATAAATAAATGTTTTCCATTAGTTCTAGTAAGTGTTTTTGATAGGACTGACAACATCTGGTCATTGAGGTACTCCATATCAATTAAGAATGCTTTTAGCTGCAAGTAATGGGATATCCAACCCATAGTGTCTGGAAAAAGAAGAGTTGTTTTTGTTTTGTTTTGTTACATAACACAAAAATCCAGAGATAGGTGTTATTAACATTGGTTCATCTGCTCAGGGGTGCTATCAGGACCTCAGTTCTTTTCATCTTTTTACTTACTCTTGCTATTGTCATTATACCAATGCTTCATCCTTCTGCTTGTCTGAGATTGTTACCACATCTCCAGTTTATCTTTCCACATTCATGGTTGGATAAAGGGGAAAGAATAGAACATCTTTTTCAGCAAAGCAAAATCCTCACCAGAAGTCTCTCCAGCACACTTCCTCTTACATATTTTTAACCAGAACTAGCCACATGGACATTTCCTTCCATTGCAAGAGAGCAAGAATATCAGTATCTGGCAATGGAAAGATGGATTTCCATAATTTTCTTAGACTAATGAGACATCAACTGGACCAAGTCACATAACCACCTGGAACAAAATCAAGAATTTTTTAGCAAGAAAGAAGGAGGGGGGTGGATACGACATTGGTAACAGGGTCTGGATGTATGGACCTTCTATTCCACGAAAGTAATCTGTAGGGTTGTGAAGCACTGCTCTCTGCCCTTTGTCTGTCACCCACATCTTTCATCAGTTACAAAACTCTCAGATACAATCCAATAATTAAGATTAAACTTGTATGAATCTCAAATTTTTGTTATGTTTGCTTTATATATTTTGAAAAAAACTCTTTAAAGGCAGAAAGCTAGATTAGATGATTTCTTGAGATTTCTCACAGATCGGAGACCTATGATTCAAAATTCAATATGAAGACCATAACTGTACTCTGTATACTTCTTATATAAGAATATCTTGCACTGTGCCCTTATCTGCACCTTACTCAAGTTGTGATTAGTTAGAATTTCAAGATCTTTTTCAGAAAGTCCACTTTTTTTCTTTTTGCAGCTTATTTTTCCTCAATAAGTTAACTAATTGGTACTTTTCTCTATTAATACCTTCCCAACCAATTTGAACCAATATCATTCAATCATTCTACAAACCTTAATGAAGCACTTACTTTGTGCCTTGCTCTGGGAATATAAAGATGGATAAGAAACCATTTTTTGCCTACCAGCAGTTTATAATCTGAGAGAAAGATGGATTTGTAAGCCAATAATGTATAAGGAATAGTTTGTCATAGGCACTATGAGAGAAATAATAAAGGAGAAGGGGAGAGAAAGGCAGGGGTGGTCGGTTCTTGAAGGGGTAGAGTCAGAATGAAACTGAGAATGAAGAAGTTAAAATCTTCCCTAGAGAAAAACTTTGAGATAAGATTTGCTAACTGTGGTTTTGTATACTCAGCACAATCAACTGTTATTCGAAACTAACCAGGTCTTTCTGTCCCTCTGTAGTATATGAGTGAGCTGTTTTTCCCAGAAGTTAAGGTCCAGATGTCAAGATTCAGCCTCACAAGGCTGAACGCAGGCTGAAGAAGAAAACTAACCAGAAAATTCCAGACAGTCAAGGGAAAAGAAATTCAGTCTTCAAGGCCAAACGCAGGCTGATGGGAAGGCACCAAACAGCAAGGCCACATGCTCTCCCTCCCCTACCTAAAACCCAAAATGAAAACCCTTACCTTTCTCCCTTTAAGGAGGTGGTTTTGAGTTTTAACTCCCATCTCCTTGTCTGGCTCCCTTTCAATAATAAACCTCTTTCCTTGCCACAAGTATGGCATTCCAGTTATTGGCCCTCCTGTGGGGCAGTTAAACAAATCTGTGTTTGTGTTCAGTAACAAGAATTCTAGGACCCTGAGTCATTAACATTGGAGACTTTCTCCAGAACTAGCATTTTCTGGATTGATTGTATTTTCAAGGAGTTCATTCATATGTGTGTTCCTTTAGTTAACATATGTTATATGTTACCATATGCATATGTTAGAAACTCTTTAATTAAAGATTTGTTAGTAGGAGAAAGTCTTTATCATGATGCTCTCTAGCTTTCGAGAAGAGAGCCAAAGGGAAAAGATTGATTTCCCAGTTTCCTGCGAGGTCAGCAGGAAATCACTCACTCTTTTGCCTCTTGGCCACTCAGCTCCCCTGACACACATTTTTACATGATACTAGGAAGTGAGTAGGCACCTACTTGTGATCACCAGTTTCTGAATTCACTTCTTCAACTTTTAGCTAAATGAAGATGAAATTAGAAATTCAGTAACTTCATGTATCAACTAGTGTTTTCCAAACTACAGATTGTGACTCATTAACAGGTCACGAAATCAATTCAGTGGGTCTTAATCATCTTTTTTGTTAAGAAGTAGCATAGAAAATATCAGAATGCATTTCACCTAGTAAGATAAAAATTGTTTGGTGAAACTTTTGTTGCAGTCGTGTGTGTGTGTGTGTGTGTGTGTGTCTGTGTGTATTGAGTCACAACATAAAATATATTTCTCACTGTGTCACAGTAAAAAAGTTAAGCCTGAACTTGACTCTGTGGGAGATCAAAATTGGCTACCCTGAAATATGTCTCTTTACCTTGATTATTTTCTCTGACAGGCATTTGACCTCCCCCAAACTGCCTAAAGAATTTAACATAGAAGACCTGTTTCAGGAAGGAGCCAACATCATATGATGGCTGTAACATAGTGTAAAATGAATGTTACAATAGGAAAGGCACCAACAAGCCCATCTTATCAAAAATTCTGTCTCTCCCAGGCCACGTTCTCTAGGTGGCTCTGTAAAGAGTTACCAGACAAACATTTACATTTAGAAGGGAAATCTCCATTTGTAAAGGTGTCTCCCTCTCTGTATTGGGAAGAGGGGGGATGGGCTTATCTGTGGAAACTCTTATCAGTATGGAAGGAGAGGACTTAAATCTGCATACCCTTGATTACTGTTATTTCTATCTCTCTTCTGTCTCCCACCCCACCCCTCCAACATCCTCCTTTGTCTTTAGCTGAAGATGGTATTTAAGATGAGAATCGCTGCCATCGTGTTGAGAAACTCAGTTTCCCTGGTTTCTCCCATGTATACATATTTATTGAACTTTGTATTATTTTCTCCTGCTAACCTGTCTTTTATTTATTTGGCCAGCCATAAGAACCTTAAGGGAAAGGGCGGAGGGGGATTCTCCCTCTTCCCCAACAACTCTAATCTCCATGAAGTCACTTATTAACCATCTAGCAAATATTTGTTGAATTGAACTGATTTGTACGTGTGTTTGTTGGTTTACTCAACAAATATTTACTAAGTCTAACTGTGTACACTACATTGACCATTGCAACCTCTCATTTAAATTTTGTTAAAATGTGGGACACCAGCAGGCTCTCAAAGGTTAATCAGATTCAGTAAATGCTCTTTTTTGGGGGATAAACCATTCCATTTACTAGGACTGCTTCATAATCTTTAATCTGGCTTAACCCCCACCTGCTGTATAAAATAGACCCTAATGCCTCTAAATGATGTCCAGAAAAAGATCTTATGAAAGCATGAGGTACAATTGGTCATCAGCAAACAGAGCCTTCAGATCCTTATCAGTCCTATTCTGGTCTAAACCTCTCCCTCACAGTCAATCAGAGCAGCTCTACACAGTCCTTGTCACCAACATAGGTGATGTCACAGGTCTCTGTCCCCAGTGTTCCTTTTTCAGGCATTGGGTGCTGAATGCTTATCTTTTCTTGCTATAATGACACCCCACCCCCACCAGCACTGCTACCAGAGTGCTGGTACATTCTCACTGTCCCTCAATGGGCAGAGTTCCCCACTGTCCAGAGCCATCACAGTTCTCAACACCCAAGACGTGCCCCCAAGGGCCCCAGGCCATCCCAGGAGACTACAGCTTGCCAGATCTGGGCCAGGCCCAAAGTTGCCTGCACCACCTGCTCTTTCAATTCCCAGCCTGCGTGGGTAGATCTTCCTATGAATTCCTGAGTTCTCTTCCTGCCTTGGACATGGGGGCCAAGCTGTGGCAGGGGCATCAGGTTAAGATTGCAGTGATGACTAAGACTCAGCCTCTGACTTGCTCCAAGCCTGGTGGAGGGCATGGCACCATGATGATCCACAGATACGTGAGCAACCAGGGGGTTGAGCAAGACTCTCAGAGGTCCCCCTCGTTTCTCACCCTCCCTACTCCAAAAGAGAATGCACTCCCACGCCCCATTAGCAGGGACCAGGGCTGTAAGTGTTCACAGCATCAGCCACAGCCCACATGCCAGTGCTTGCTGGAGAGGAGGCTTATCACGTCTCCAGCCCCGCCCCTGTCAGGCATGTTCATATCATCTAAGCTCTGAAGCTTGGGTGACCCTTGTGAAAGTCCAGCCTGGGTCAGTTAGGCTTGGGACCGCCTCAGCTGCACTCCTCCCGAGCTTTCTGAACTCCCTAGCAAACAGGCAAAGCGTGAAAGCAATCAGCATTCTGGAAGTCACCTTTTTCTCTCTCCTGAACCAGATCTACATTACTCTGAAAGAGAGTGGATTTGCAGGCGTTTCTCAGCCTTTCTCCTAATCAAACCTTTGGCTGTGGGCTGGTTCTCCTTCCTCCTCGCTGGCCCCTCCAGTGTCCCCAAATAACTATCCTGGCTTACCCTGTGGGAGCTGTCATCCCATTGTACCATATTGTCTCCCTCACTATAGTCTAAACGTCTTGAGGGAAGTGAGTCTATTTTGTTTGTCTTTCAGTCTCTGGTATCTAGTGCAGTCCTTGGACAGAGCTGGTGCTCAGTAAAAAGCTTGCAGCTCATTGAAAGAATAACTGAAAATTGCAGAAAAATAGAGCTGGTAGGAAAAATAAGATTCCTTTATTACACATATTCCAGGGAACAACCTTAGCAGCTATATCGTAAACTAACTGTTGTATGTTGAGATTTTCTCATTATAGTAGATGTAATTTGACTTGTTTTCCATCCAAATCTTCATAATAAGTGGTATCACAATGCAACCCACCATTTCCCTATTCCTGTGGGTTCTGTGTTATCTAAGCTTGCTTCTCAACATCCCTCTGAATGGAAATCTTTTCTTAAATTGTCATTATATCAATAACACATGGTCACAAAAAAATCCCAAGTCTGGATAAGCTAAACTAAATATAAACCTAAAACACTCCAAATCCTACCACCAAATAATTATTGTTAACGTTTTGGATGTAGCCTTCTAAGTTTTTTTTCAAATAGCCTTATTAAGATAGAATTCACATATTGTACTAGTTTGCTAGAGCAATATATTAGAGTTCTCCAGAGAAACAGAACCAACAGGATGTGTGTGTATGCGTGTGTGTGTGTGGAGAGAGAGAGAGAGAGAGAGAGAGAGAGAGAGAGAGAGAGATTTATTAATTTTAAAGAATTAGCTCACATGACTGTGGAGGTGCAAGTCCAGAGTCTGCAGGGTAGGCAAGCAGGCTGGAGACCCAGGCAAGAGAGGCAGCCCAAATGCAGTCTTCTGGCAGAATTCTTCCTTGCCCAGAGGAGGCCAATCTTCATTCTAGTCAGGCCTTCAACTGATTGGATGAGACCCACCCACATTAGGGAGTGTAAAACAGCTTTACTCAAAGTCCACAGATTTAAATATTAATCTCATCCAAATAGTGCTTCACAGAAACATTCAAAATAATGTTTGACCAAATATCTGGGTACTGTGGTCCAGCCTTTAAGTTGAAAAATAAAAGTAACCATTGCAGGCTGCCGTAACAAAGTACCACAGACTGGGTGGCTTAAACGATAGACATTTCTTTCTTTACAGTTCTGGAGATTGGAAGTGCAAGATCAAGGAGCTGGCAGGGTTGGTTTCTTCTGAGGCCTCTCTCCTTGGCTCTTGTAGAGGGCTGTTTTCTTCCTGTGTCTTCACGTGGTCTTTCCGCTGTGCATGTCTGTGTCCTAATCTCCTCTTCTTATAAGGACACTAGTCATATTGGATTAGGGCCCACTCTAATGACCTCAGTTTAACTTAATTGCTTCTTTAAAGGCCCCATCTCCAAATACAGTCATACTCTGAGGTACTGGGGGTTAGAACCTCAATATATGAATTTTGAGGGAGACACAATTCAGCTTATAACACATACCATACAGTTCAGTCATTTTAGCACACAATTCGATTTTTTAACACATTGAGTTGTACAACCATCACCAAAATCAAATTTAGAACATTTTCATCACTCCCAAAAGAAATCCCATACCTATTAATACTCACTCTCCATCCCGCATTCCCCATCCCAACAGCAGAGGGATCTAAAGCTCTATTCATAATTGAGGAAACTGAGGCCCAGAGATTAGTCCAAGGCTAGAATCCAGCTGAGAAAAACCACAGGGCTTCCTCCAGGGAGGAATTTGAGACACTGCTAGACAGTCACTTGCTCAGTTATACTAATTTTTTAAGTGTCAAAATAAGAATTAATATCCCCAAGAATTTTTTCCATCTGTCAATAAGTTTCATGGCTATCCCAACTGTATGATTGTGCTGCTGGATATTTGCTTCTTCTACTCTATTTCATCAGCATGTTACAGCCTTATCTTTAAGCATCCTGTTCATTACCCCTCAGTAGTAGGTACCAAGTGCCCTTCTCAGGGAATGAAGAGCTGTCCAAGCCAAACGCATTAGCTTTTTACCCACACACCTGAGGTTTGGCTTGTAATGTGAATGTCAGCAAAGAAACATGATATTAATTGTCCAGAAATCCTTCCACAATAGCCCCACTTGGAAGAGACAAACCAACTAGTTTTATTTACATTACGTAGAAAGGACAATATGAAAAGCCAGGATAAATTATGTCATGGGTTATGTGGTTCTTGAGTTGAAAGACAAAACAAAACACCATGTAGGGGGATTTCCTTTCTTGTTATGTGTGTCCCTAAGTTGCTGGTTTCTTTTGACTTCTAGTTACTTCTACTTAATAAGATGACTTCCAGCATAGCATTCAGCAGCCACCTTTAAACTTCTAGCCCCATAAATTTCAAGCATTATCACTGTGTAGTTTGAAGATGCTGACTGGCATACTACTGTTTTATTAAATGAATAAGTAAAATTCTTCTGGGGTGGTGGGGTTTCCCATAAAAGAAAGCATCGAGGGAGACAAAGTTACAAGATATGGAAGACACTGTTCACAGCTTGGGGTGGTGGGTAGATGCTGGTGAAAGCGAAAGCAGGCACCTTTCAACTAGGTTAATGTGTTTTTTATGGAACCTAGTTTACTAGATTTAAGGGCTCTAAAATTAAGAACAATATATTCTGCATTGTTATAAACACATTGTCCGTCCTCTCTTTGTGTTAGAACATTTAAGACACACCATAGGATTACAGAGTTACATAGTTAAGCCAGAATTGCCTGTGGTTTGAAGGCTGAATATAGCTCCATTACCAGGGTCAAATACATACCAGTGAGACTGGCTTGTAGCCACACTCGGGCTTTACTTTGTGGCGAAAGGATATTTCAGGCCTAAAATCTGGGAACAGGCCCAATCCTTCTTGAGTCAAAAGTCAGAGCACGGTCAAGGTTGTTGTTAGAGTCCTGTTCCAATTTCATGCCCCTGCTAGCTTGACAAGCCAGTTCACACCCAAATTTCCAGCTCTTCCAGTCCAAGAATAGACCCAGAGAGGTGAACCACCCTCATTCTAGAAAAAGACAGGGATGCAATAAAAGTACCTGCCTTTGCCCAGGTTGTATACTTTCTCCACCGGTCAAAACAAACGCAGACCTCGTCTATTCCTGACATAGGCAGTCAAAAAGGATGATCTGGAGTTTACGTACAGATTATTTCTTTGCTTCTCTATGATGCAATTATCTATTAATAAGAAGATAAGAAGCTGCCATTAACAGCACTAATTGGCTTTCAGGTGAACTCATTGAAATACAGAATTCTGAAAGTACAGACAGATTCATATCAAGGAGAAGCAAGAGGTACCAGGACTCAGTTTCTTCTCCTCGACTTAGGGTAGAGGCTTCCTTCCCAGCTCCCCCAGCTTTGTCTAATGCCATCACCAATTTATCAATCACTTAAGATTCCAAAACGTGGAGCATAATTGACTCACTCTTCTTTCTTTTCTCCCTTATCCTATTAGTCATCAATTTCCAGGCGTTATTTCCTTGAAAAGTCTCAGGTCCTCCCTTCTGCTCTCAGCCAGGGCAGGTCCTCAGTAACCCACACGCTGATTATTACAACTCTTACTCTAGGCTCCTCTCCTTCCCATCTGCGTGGCACATCCTTGCCAGATATCCCTGAAATGGCTTCTTCATTGTATCATTCCTCAGTGCAAACATGTAGAACGGCAGCCCCCTGGCACCTCCGACATTGGTCTATAAGCCATGACCAAGTGTTTGAGGTCCTTCATACTTGACATTCTTCCACTAAACTTTCACCTCCAGGAGGGCAAGGCTGGTCTTGCTGATCCCCTGTTTTAAGATGGCACAGTGTGTAACACAGAGTAGGCAGGCAGTAAATTCCAACCAAATGAACCAACAAACTTGGAAGCCCATGGAAGAGGTCATATCACCCATTGGATTATAATGACTGGAGCAGAGTAATTAATGAGTATTATGAATATTTTCCTTTTGCACAGGTGAGAAAGCACAGGAAGGGCATATTGATGGGTCAATGCTTTGCCTGATCTTGGAAGCTCTTGAGCTCTCTCTTGAGTGTAGAGCAATAAAATACAATTATTTCATGAGTACTTTATAAATAGTAGCACAGATTCAGAGGAATTGATGTCAAAAATTTCTTAGGGTCAGCCCCGTGGCTTAGCTGTTAAGTGTGCATGCTCCACTACTGGCAGCCTGGGTTCAGATCCGGGCACGCACCGGCGCACCGCTTCTCCGTCCCTACTGAGGCCGCTTCCCACATAGAGCAACTAGAAGGATGTGCAGCTATGACATACAACTATCTACTGGGGCTTTGGGGGTTAAAAAAAAGGAGGAGGATTGGCAATAGATGTTAGCTCAGAGCCAGTCTTCCTCAGCAAAAAGAGGAGGATTAGCATGGATGTTAACTCAGGGCTGATCTTCCTCACAAAAAAAAAAAATTCTTAAAGTTTACTGTACATAATTTGAGGTTGTGATAAATACTCTGTCTGATCAGAGCTCATTGATCTTTTCTTGATCATGTATGCTTACACACAAGTCAGAAACACTATAAATAGGGCCACTTGGGGCCAGACCCATGGCTTAGTGGTTAAGTGCGTGGGCTCTGCTACTGGTGGCCCAGGTTCGGATCCCAGCCGCACACCAACGCACTGCTTGTTCGGCCATGCTGAAGCGGTGTCCCACATACAGCAACTACAAGGATGTGCAACTATGACATACAACTATCTACTGGGGCCTTGGGGAGAAAAAGGGGGAAAAAAAGGAGGAGGAGTGGTAACAGATGTTAGCTCAGGGCAGGTCTTCCTCAGCAAAATGGGAGGATTGGCATGGATGTTAGCTCAGGGCTGATCTTCCTCACAAAAATAAATAAATAAATAAATAAGACCACTTGAAAATATAAAAATAAAAGGACAAGTGACTTTGGGCAAGCCACTTGACACTTCTGGCCTCAGATTCCTCATCTGTAAAATGAGGAGGTTGCACAAACCAAGTGATCTCTGTGTTCCCTTCAATTCTAAGAATATTTTATTCTGTATGCAAAAAAACCACCCTTTGCTCCTTAAATCAGCAAGTTTATTCGTTTGAGCATTTCATAGGCCAGTAAATTTCCCTTACCTCTGGTGTTTTTCTATGGGATCTTCATAGGGTTAGAAGCTTTTTATTTTGTAAAGAAAGAGTTTTTTTAATTTTTAATACTACCATCCTACCAACCATTACCATCATGTCATTTTAACAAGCCATATTAAGACCAGGAATTTAATCTCTGGATAAAAGATGATCCTTGTGTTTAATACATTTCGTTTATTAAAAAATTCATTGCAGCCTCTTTATTTTTCTCATTCCATCACAGACTAGTGAAAACTTTGTCACAGACATATCTGTTTGTCATACTGACTTATCAGTTTTTTCCCTCTGAGTCACCAAGGATGTAGTAAATCCAGCTTCCCCATGTGCAACACAGAGATATGAGTAAATCCACTATTTTATCATCCGTAAATATTATAAAATATAAAATTTCAGCATTGGAAAGTGTATTAAATAGAATTGAGGGTAATTGGGTCCATCCACCCATCAGAAAGGTGTCTGCATTCTTTCTACTACACCACTACCAGAGAGTGATCCAAACTGACGGCTGACAACTGGGTAGTTTTCTGATTCTGAAGGTGGGGAGGCTGGCTATGCTTAAAAATGCTTCTCCAGGAAGTCTTCCCCACCTCTCCAGCCAGAAGCAATCTGCCCTCTTTTGAACTTTCCTTAGGTATTGTTTGACCCTATCTTATGGCACTTTCCAGTTTCCTCTGCCTTTGTGTTACAGTAAAATGTGTAAAAATCTTATTTCCCCTCCTCGATTCCTTGGAGTCAGGAACTATGTCTTTGGACACCATGCATAGGCAGACACATTTAGCAAAAGTATCCTACAGGAAATGGATTCTCAGTCAATTGAGGGAAGAATGAAGAAAGAAAAGAAGAAAAAAAGAAGTCTGTTACATAAAGGAGAGGACTTCCTCCATGGAAAAGTCCTGTAAGCAAGTAGTCAAGAGAAAGTGAGGAAGCAGAAGAGAAAAGTGAGCTGGGTTAAAAGCCAACTGATTAAGGGATTGTGCCTAAACAAATAAGGTGCAGATAGAGGAGGGAGAGCGTGGGTGTGGAAACATGTTATCTTTATGATGACACTTTGCATCATAGCCTGACTTTCCTTCCTCTCTCACTTGTTGCTTTTCAAATCCACTTGCTGCATGGGTTTACTTGCTACCTTTAAAGACATCAGAGCTATAGGCATATGCAGTAACCACAGGCCGGCTTTAATTCTAAGAAGCCGAGTTAATCTTTCCCTAGAATGTAAGCACTATCTCTCTGAGAGCCATCAGCTGGCTGCCTCAGTTAGAAACTTTTCTCTACTGCAAATGAGCAGATTTGTTCCTACAACTAAATCCCTGGAACATCTTGTTCAGCCAAACTGTTTCTTCTTCAAGGGAACCTACGCCAGTGCTCATGATGCCAGGCTGTTCCTCGCCGACCCAGGACACTGTCTTCACAAATCAACTTAGACTGAGTCAGCAGGGGCATTGAGCAGAACTCTCTGTCTCTGATTGGATGCAAGGTCATATCACCCACCTACTGCTATCAGACATTCTTCCCAACTTAGATCTTATTTTCATTTGATGGTAGGTTGGTTTCAACCATTGAGTCCCATCAGTCCAGGTCTGACTTCTCATGACTAGACTGTCTTCATAGAGCCAGCACCTCAAATTCAAGTTGTCCAAAATGGAACTCTTCACTTTCCACACACCCAGGCTGCTTTTCTTTCTGGTTTCTCAATGATAAACTTATCTATCTCCCAGGTCAGGAGCTCATAGACCTTTCTACTACCTAGCCCCAAAGGCTCGTTCTTTCCTGGGCTAATTCAGATGCCGGGATCTCCTCCCATCTTTGCTGCAAACTCCAGGGATGAAGCCAGAGTTCCCCTCCTCATCCAAGGGTTGCCACCAAAGACAAAATTAAGTCAAAGAAAACTTAATCACTTTCCTAGGAAGGGTCTTATAGCCACTCCCACGGCACAGGAAACATTAGTTCACTATCAATAAACAACATACCATTTATAGAGTTCAAAGGGTCACAGTCTGGGGCTTCCAGCCTCTGTTTCCAAAGGCAAAGTTCGCCAAACCTCACACTCCCCCTCCTTCTGGCTTGACCTTCAGCCCAGGAGCATGCAATGTTCACGCAACTGTTGAGCTGCCCTCTATCAAGCATGTGGTTTACATTTCTGACTCCCCTGTTTCTGGGACTCTGCCTAGAAAAATGACCACTTTCTATTTTTTTTACATTTTCTTTTTTTAAAACCAACTAGTCTTAAAACTTTAGAATATCTCCTCTCTCTTTCTCTCAAAATTGCAAGGCTCTATCCTTTATCCTCTCCTTTCTTTTTTTTTTTTTTGTGTGAGGAAGATCAGCCCTGTGCTAACATCTGCCAATCCTCTTTTTTTGCTGAGGAAGACTGGCCCTGGGCTAACATCCTCTGCCATCTTCCTCCACTTTATGTGGGACACCGCCACAGCATGGCTTGCCAAGCGGTGCATCGGTGCATGCCCGGGATCCTAACGAGCGAACCCCGGACCGCCACAGCGGAGCACGTGCACTTAACCACTTGCGCCACCAGGCCGGCCCCTATCATCCCTTCCTTTCCAATCTCATTCCCATTGTTCTGGTTTAGGCCCCCTTCATGGTTTAACTGGTATAGGCTATCGCTCTACCATCCTAACTGGTCACCTGATTTCTGATATCACTCCATAATAATACTTTTTGTTTCTTTTAGTTTTACTGACATAAAATTGACATATAGTACTGTATAAGTTTAAAGAGTGATACTTCTAAAGCACATTTTGATCATGTCACTACTGTCACCCTACCCCCTTATGACTCCCAAAAAATTTTCAGTAACTCTCCATTGCTTGCAGAACAAGGACAAGGTTCTTAGCATGATATTCAAGGCTTCCACATTTGAGCCCCAACCTGCCAGTCTAGTCTTACATTCTCATACTTTAAATTCCTCTTACTGAAGCAAGCTCTAAGATTTCACATCCGCCTCTGTCAGAAATGTATTTCTACTGTCAAAATTCTAGCTATCATTCACACAAAAACCTGCACATGGATGTTTATAGCAGCTTTATTCACAATTGCCAAAACTTGGACGCAACCAAGATGTCCTTCAGTAGGTGAATGGATAACTAAACTGGTACATCCAGACAATGGAATATTATTCAGTGCTAAAAAGAAATGAACTAACAAGCCGTGAAAAGACTTGGAAGAGACTTAAGTGCATATTACTAAGTGAAAGATGCCAATCTGAAAAGGCTACACACCATATGATTCCAACTACGTGACATGCTGGAAAGGGCAAAACTATGGAAACTATAAAAAGATCAGTGGTTACCAGGGTTGGGGGAAGTGAGGGATGCATAGGCAGAGCACAGAGGAATTTTAGGGCAGTGAAACTACTCTATATGGTACCATGATGGTGGATACTTGCTATACATTTGTCCAAACCCGTAGAATGTACAACACCAAGAGTGAACCCTGGTGACCTTAAACAAATAGACAGCCAGTTATTTCTCCAGCAAAAATGGATTTATTCAGGATCAGCAACGAATTACAACTTGGGTTCTGCAACCATGGTGAGTCACCTGCAAGTCCCCCACAGCAAGGGAGGAGAAACGTTTTTAGAGGGGAAAAAGAATTTGGGAGGGCTATGGTAAACAAAGAGTCCATTGGAGGAATTGAGAATTCAATGTGTAATGGCTTTCCATTGGCTGAATTGTGACAGTCTCTCATTGGCTGAGTTTCTTGCTGTCAAGAAGAGGAAGCATTTCTTCTTCCTGTTGGGCTCTGCTATCCACGTAGGGCATGAGAGCTCCCCCTTTTGGCTTCCCAACCTCAGTTTAATGAAGTTTCTGTTTATTAATTTCCACAACTCTAAGGTAAACTATGACTTTGAGTGATAATGATGTATTGATGGAGGTTTATGGATTGTAACAAATGTACTACACTGGTTGGGGATGTTGATAATGAGGGAGGCTCTGCCCATGTGGGGACAGAGAGTATGTAGGAACTCTCTGTATCTTCCTCTCAATTATGCTGTAAATCTAAAACTACTCTAAAAAATAAAGTCTATTTAAAAAAACAAAACAAAAACCCTAGCTATCCTTCAAGGCTCAGATAAAATGACACCTGCTCTACAAGCCTTCCTTGATTTTCCCTACCTGAAATGCTTTCTCCCCACTCTGAGTGTTCATGGCACTGGCACACATCTCCTCCAGAGCACTCGTCACCTTTTACTTGTATTACAAGTAATACAGTAGTGACATGATCAAAATACAACCAGGATGTGTACACATCCTGGTTCCTCTTCCAAACTGAAGGCTCCATGAGGTCACGGAAAGTATCACTGACTTTTATATCCCTTTCATTGCCTAGCACATTCTCTTACATAAAATTACTTAATAAAATATTTGTTAAATCCACTGGTACACTAGTGGTGAGTTTAGTCAACAATTTTTGTTTATAGTAAATAGCTTCAACTTCAACCTACAAACTTTTTGAATTTGGGTACATTTTGCCAAGAAATTATGTTAGTCATTTCTCATATAATCATACTCTCAGTCCAGAGGTTAATCTATACAGGGATGAGCTTTAATTATAAATCCATAAGTTCTATTCCAGATAACTGTGTAGTGCTTACCCTGCACTTTACATAAGAACTAACTCTTTTGTATTCCCTGTGAGTCAGGGGAGGAGAGGAAACCGGATGGGTAAGGAATATATTCAAGGTCCCCAGCAAATGAGGGCAAATTAGAACATTGTAAGATTAAGGCAAAGGTTTATGCTGAGATTCCCGGGGCGCTGGTTCTCTGTGCAGTTGGTAAGTCATCCACAAAGGTGCTCATTAATAAACAGTGAGATTTGGCCAGCATCTTGCTCAAGACGCTGGAGAAAGGTATCTTGTAGACAGATGACTGCCCTGTCGGTGTGGTATGTGGAAGAGTGAGTTCTAGGCAGGCAGTCAGAGAAGGTAGGTTTTAGCTGGATCCTCAGGGAAGTCATTCACTCACCTGAGAGTGACAACAACACGGGCCTTAGGGAATCATAAGGCCCCCTTTCAAGCTCTAAAGCTGTGATCTGGAAGAATTCATTCTATCAATCAGTACACATTCTGAGTGAGTGCCTTTGTTGCACCCCTGGGAAGTACAGAAGAGCCTAGAGCCCAACTGGGGAGAGCAAAACTAACATATCAAAAAAAAAATTAACTAAGTGGGGAATAGAATAGGGAAGAAATAAAATGAGGCCAACTCATGGAGAGTTGGGCTAAAAATCTGACCTTGATATAGGAGAAGGTTAAGAAGAGAGAGGAAGAGGGCAGAGAATATTGGACTTCAGATTTTTATAAAACCTTCCTTATCTCATCTGAGCCTGAAGAGTTGTGTGAAATATAGACAATGAGCAGGTTCATCTACAGGTGAATAAAATATTTCAGGACCCCCAAGAATGATGTCCTGGCTACAAATCTTGATAGGGGATAGATTCCATTCTGGACCATTAGCCTCCTGTAATTTGTACTGGCTTCTCACTAGTGCTGACTTTGCACTGCACCTCCTCTGTTGCCAGAAAGATGAAGAACCTAAAATGAGAGAAATAAAATGTTTGCCAGACTTCTGACTTGAAGTTCACTGTTTCTTTTCACTATCCTAACATGGGGGCATGATATGATAAAAGTGTTAATTTTTGAAAGATAAGTTAGGCAGTCATTTGTAAGATGGATGAGTACTGCAAGAGGAGGGAGACAGAAATATGACCAGTTAGGAGGTGTGGTAGTTCATAAGGACTGGAGAAGACAATGTAAAGGGCAGGAAGTGGGTCTTGGTGACAAATTCATTTTAGCAGATGAAGGAAGAATCATATTCAGATTCCATTGATATCTATTGAGCACTTATTATATTTCTAGTTATACACTTGGGTGCTTTCACATGCTCATGTTCTGTTAGGATTTTTTCTTGCCCCCCTTAAACTTAGACAGCTGCCCAAGTGATCTCTTCCAAATCCAAAAATGGCCATATCTCTTCTTTGCTTAAAACCTTTCAGTAGCTCCCTATTGTCCTTCCCTCATCTGGCCATGCATCCTCTCCAGAATCCTCTCTTTTGTTTTCCAGCATCATCTCTTGCCCCTCACTATCCTGTCCCCTGCTCCAGCAAATCTGAATTGCTTGAGCTATGCCGAATTGCTTGAGCTATGCTATTTCTCACCTTCTGTTCCCTCTGCCTGGAAACCTTTCTCCTCTACACCCCCTCTGAGCTAACCCTACTCATCCTTTAAAACTCGGGTGAGATACTTACCCCCAAAAATCTTGCCCAACACTCCAATAAAAGATACTCAAGTCACGAGATAGGATAAGCAATGAGGAGTGCAGAGCAGCATCCCCAACCTTCAAGCCACTGGTCTCCAGGCTGCTCAACCACCATGATCATAGCCACAGCCACCACTGGACTCCCTAATGGCCCAGTCCTGCTGAATGACCACATGCTACTCCCCCCACCCAACATCCCAGCACTTCTAGACAGTTCCTCTACCTTCTTGTCAAAGCATCTTCTCCTATGAGGTTTTCTATCTACCTCTCCCTCACCACCAACATCCAATCACCAGGCCCTACAGTTTCTCCCTCCTACACATTTCTCAAATCTGTCTACTTCTCCCCATCTCTACTGACACCCAAGACCAAGTGATCCTTAACTTTCATCTTTAACTTTCAAGTAGAAATCACTACATCCTCTCTCCTCATTGGCTCCTGCTCCCTCTTCAATCCATTAGCCACCTGTAGCCAGACTGAACTTTCTTGAATGGAAATTTGATCTTGTCAACTACGGTTTAAAAACTGTTCCATGGTTGGTTTCTGTTTGAGATAAAGACTAAATTATTCAACTACAAGGCCTTGTAAATCACATTCTACCTGTCCCTGTCACCTCATCATCTTAGTATCAAATAGTCTTCTGTTAAATTCTCCTTCTTTTGAGTCATCATGCCCCCTGACTACTGTTTCCCAACTTCACCTGGCTAATCTCTACTCAGCTTCAGGCCTCAGTTTAAATGTCATTTCCTCTGGAAAGCCATGACTAATTCCTAGGCCAGATTAGATCTCCCTTTTAGACACTCTCCGGCACTTTGTGCTTATCTCTTTGTAGCATTTATCACAATTATAAAATTGTATGACTCGTTTCATGTGTTTCTTCCACTTAGTAGACTGTAAGCTCCATGAAGGCAAGGACCAGGCCTATCTTGCTCACTCTTACAGTCTTAGTGCCTGGCTTGATAACTGGCACATAGTAGGTCTTTGCTACTGCTTGTTGAATGAATGTCAATTAACATTTGTTGAATTAGAATTAATGTTTCCCCACTCCCATCCCTTCTCTTTGTGCCTAATTAGACATTGTAATACCCATTTCTATGATTGCTCTGACTTTATAATTACCTGTAGATGTATCCACTTCCCAACTCTCTCCACTCTTCAATACTTCACCTCCACCATCTGAGTGCTCCTTGAGGGGAGAAACAATCAAATATGTGTTTGAAACCAAGTAGGCACTCAAAAAGTGTTTACTGAATGAATGGAGCCTTATGAGGAAAAAGGACAGTATCAAAGGTGAAAACTCACAGCGGAGGATCCAGATTTGGGAGTCATCTCAATGGATTACGTTTAAGATTGAACTGTGGGCATCACCCTTCATTATGGGGCAGCAGGAAGAGGGGATGGCAAAGGCAAGGCCAGAGACCCAGAGGAGTATTGTGTCAGGGAAGCCGAAGGAAGTGTTTCAAGAAGGAAGGGAAGGTCAACTGGGTCATATTTTGCTGAATGAATAAGGAAGTTGAAGACTGAAAAAAGGTTTGAATTCCACCACAAGAGAGGAAGTTTTGCACAGTTTTAATAAAGTTGTGGAGATAGAAGCCAGATTGTATGAGCTGAGGAAGGGACTGGTTTCTTAGGAGAGTGGAGCTGCAGGCTGTTTGTTGAAAGGACTTGGCAACACGGAGGCGAGTCAACATCCCCCATTTGAATAGAGTAAAACAAGCTCCAGAATGTTCCCTCTCACATTTTCTTCTCACGTCTCCTTTCTGCCCTCATAAGTACAGGATGAGCTGGGTTCATGACAGCACTGTTCAATTTCCCTTTTCTCACTGTTGGTATAACGTGTTTTGAACACTATTTTCATAGCTGGCATGAAACAAAATTCTATTCTTTCCCCAAACTTCCACAAGGATTACTGTTGCTTTTCATGCTTATTCAGAGAATCTGAATGAAATATGAAAATATAAAGTCATTTTTCTTCACAAAAGGAGCTAAAATACTTTTTTTTTTTTTTACCAAGAAAACATTGTAAAATGCTTTTTAAAAAATCCTCTGGTAGGCTTTCAAAAATGCCTCTAGAGCAATTACTCCAAGAGTAAGAAAGTCAGTAATAAATTACTTTCTTAACATGTCTAACAATATGTGCCCCTGGCACAGGAGAGAATAAATTCCTTTTAAATAAATGAATTCCTCTTAACAAGGAACAAAAGATGACTAAGAAAAATTTCCTAAATTATAAACCTTGGAGGCTTGGAAATTTGGCCGATTTTCAACTTGAACACAGCCTCTGCAATGCAAATCAGGTAAACCTGAATTGCATCATAATGCCGAATTCCTGGGCTACAGGAAAGCCGTGGTAACATTGTCTAAACAAAGCTCAATAAGTTGGAATGGAGTAGAATTTACTGAGTTGAACTCATAAATGTCTGAAGGTAGAATGAGGGTCTTAGCCGAACTTAGATAAAAACAAATAGCCTAGTACAGAGGGTTGTGAACCCTAGAAAGTATGTGAACTTGGACTGAGAAAAATATATTTATTTTCACTAATCTCTAACTGGAATTTAGCATTTTCTTCAATTATGAATGTAGGCAACAAACCACTATGATTAACAAAAACCATGAATTTTTCATATCACCTTACAATTGTTGCAGATACTTTGAAATATCATTTATGATCATCATTACTCGTTATTAGACCCACCATTACACTTTTTATTTATTGCATTATAAAGTAGCACATGTGTTATTATACCAGAAATTTAGGGTTTAAAAAATATTTTGATAACTTTATTTCATACAACTGGATTGTTTGGTTATTCTATATATTTTATTTTATGCATTTAAAAAACCATTGTGAAGAGTCTGTAGGCTTCACCAGACGGTCAATGGTGTCCACTGCACAAAAAAGACTAAGACCAGGGGCCAGCCAGGTGGCCGAATGGTTAAGTTCAGGGCTCTCCACTTTGGCAGCCTGGGTTCAGTTCCCAGGCACAGACCCACATTGCTGTTTGTGGCCATGATGTGCCGGCGGAGACTAAAAAATAGAGGAAGATTGGCAGGGATATTAGCTCAGGGCAAATCTTCCTTAGCAAAAAAAGAAAGAAAAAAGAAAAAAAGATTAAGATCCCCTGATCTGGTATTTTATGAATAAAGCTTATGATTCGTCATTTCTAGTTGCAGACACAAAGATATGAACAACAGATTCTGTTTGCACAATTTGGTGCCCTTAATAAGTTGGAATCCAGATACAATTTTTGCAAGATTGTGTTGTTTAGGACTAATCATTTATTCCATGTTCTTTGCAATATAATTTTGGTTCAAGTGTAAGGAAAGAAGGATATTCTACTTCCCTTTGGATGCCTGTTAAAACAGACTGCTCCCAATTAATTGCTGGAGCTGGTGCAGACCCCAAGGTGGCTAAGTCCCAGTGTGAACCATCGGAATTGAGTCAAATCTCCAGGGTGGTCCTGGGGTCCCCAGACATTCCTGAGGTAACCAATGGCCATAGAAAGAACATCTGGAGGAATTTCCAGCCCAAGAGTGCAGGTTGGTGTGGGAAGTGATTCACTTTGGGAAGCATTTCAGAATGCTAGCAAGTCTAAAGTCAAACAGTATTGGGAGGAAAGATACACCGGGGAGATTTCTTTTGTGGTTAGACCACAGCTTATTGGTGTAAAAGATATGAAATATTCCACTTAACAACGTCAAACCTGTTTTTAGGGTTCTGATATCCCATGTACCAAAGAACCACCATTTTTTGCTCAGTAGAAAAATATTGGATTATTAAACCCAATTTATCAATTTAGCTTCCCTTAAATTACTATATCTATTGTAGCTACTCTCTTGGCTAGAGAAATCTTGAACACTTTATGGAAAAATGTCCCTGTACTGCCCCCAAGAGATAGAATCTTAGAGATAGCTTTTCATCCCATGTAGCCGGAGGACTATGAAGCCTGCGGAGTCTATTAAGGACTTGTATGCAGAGTAATGCTCAAGATACCAGGAACACTATTTGGATGATCAAGGCAAACATTCCTGGGATTTTTTTTCCCAGACATCAGCCAGAGACTTTGCATCCACCCTGTTTGGTGCAAATGTTCTGCTTGGTGAATAGTTCGTAACTACATATCTGGTGAATGAACAATAAAATTATACTGCTCATGGCTTAAGCATAACATATTTTCAGTGCGGGAAGGAAAGAACAACTGTGTTTGTCTTGGCACAGGAACTTCTTGAAGGTAAAGAAAGTATCATGGGCTTCTCATTATCCCATACCTAGAAATAAAAATCCATTCACAGCAGCATGAGTTCACAGAATCTATAACTTCAGGAGTCCTCTGAGCTTCTCAAATGTTAATGTGCCTGGAACCACTTGGGCATGTTGGATCCTGATGTAGTAAGTCTGGGGTGGGGACTCAGATTTCATTTTTCTAACAAGCTCCCTGGTGATACCAATGTTGCTGCTCCCGGAGTCCTCTCTTAAGGGCTTATAGATAATGATGGAGCCAAGGACTAGGATTTAGAATGATTAACACCAAGCAGCTTATGGTTTAGGAAGATTTTAGAGGTGGCCTTAGTAAGACTGAATCACTTTCATAAAAGAAAGAGGGTATTCCCGCAATGACATGACGCTAGTGAACTTTTGCTTTATTTTCTCAGGGATACCTAATAAGTCCTAGAGAAAAATTAAGTGTGGTACAATATTATTCATAAATACCAAAGTGCTACTTTTCCTTAAGGAGTAAAGGTTCTTCTATTGTTAATTAGCCTGTGCTATTAACTTCTTTGTTCTTCACAAAAATTTCTAGAAATTTCCTTGAAATATTTTGGTAATGAAGACAGTGCTTACCATGACAGCCAAAAAAGTTATATTTATTTTAATTACATAAAGAATTGTTAGTACTTTATTTGGAAGTAATTACCATCATTAGCACTTCATTGTATTTTGGGAATAACTAAAACGTTATTATTTCTTAATGATAGTACTTACCTACACCAAATGTTTTTATGTCTCACTTCCAGACTAGTCTGACTGGAGGTTTGTTTCTGCAGAGTGTCTAGCACAAATGCCTTTAGATATACTGTTTACTTTCTCTTGTATTTTTAAAGAGTTTGCATTTTTAATGACCGTAATTTATTGGAGGATAATTCCCAGTGGTGCCGTCAGCGTTATTATTAATGTCTTCTGTTCTAAGGCGGATGGGGCTGTGTAAATCTAAATGTGTGATTAGCACAATCTATCTGCTTTTGCTATAAATGGTGTGTCAACCTAAAACTGACAATCCTACTCATGTATACTGTCATTTACAAAGAGAATGACCTTTTCTACAGTTCTCTGAAACCTCAGTAATATGGATTTTCCTTAAGGAAACACACTGTGGTGTGTGGATGAAAGAAAGCTGCTCTGTTTTCATGGCAATTGATACAAAAGTTTTTCCAAGCATCTTCCTTTAATTTTGAGAAAGGTGGGCGATGGTGCGCCCATCTTGAGATAACTGGCATACACACCACTTACACTGCCTATTGAAGAGTTTCACAGGGAAGTCACGTGGCCAAGTGTGCCCTGGCAGCCTGCCCCTTTAAGGCTTCTCCTACCTCACATTTGAATCAGCCAAACCGAAGACAAAGCCCGAGGTCACAGCTTCAATTCCCAACAGTGCAAGACTAATATACGTACCCACACACATGTCCTCTATTTGTTCAGTGATACCTGATACCTATTTCCTCCTCTCAGTTTCCTGTTGATTTGGGCCTTGGTGTCTTATTTTACCCGATCTCCTGCGTTGTAATCCATCCTTCCAGGAAGAGTTTGTGTCTTCTTTCTGGGCTCAACATTGTTTGTATTGTCTGTATGGCCATTCCAACAACTCTACAAGGCCTGGTGAGCTACTTTCTGGGCAGCCAACAGTGGTCTGCTTTTTCTGAGAGGGTCCAGTGGAGGACACCAAGGAGGAAGCCTATAAGGAAGGCACTGGATCCACAACAGAGTTTAGGGGGCATTTACTCCAAAAGAAATAGCAATATACAACACAAATGGTTTATTTTATTGGTGTGGGTGTAAAATTTGTGCCGTGAGGTGTGTAAAGTACCTCACTCAAGCTTGATGACTTTTTACATATGTACACACCTGTGTACAGTCATTGTCCAGACTGAGATATAGAACATTCCCTTGTGTCTCTTTTTGGCCAAACCCCTGCTTAAAGCTAACCACTTTACTGACTTCCACCATCAGAAATTTCTCCTTAAAAGCTAAGTTCTTATAACTCATCCAATCAATCATTTCTGTGCTTAGAGTACCAAGCGATGTCATAATAATTCTTTGTCATTCATAGTAAATTTAGCTTAAATATTATAATAAGCAGTATTTAAGTAATAAATTATCTGCTTAATCCTAGCAAAACTGAAATTAAGAATTATACATAGCCTTTTCCTGATTTCATGTACCATAAGGATTGCACTTTTGGATCATACAAATGGATGAAGCCCTTGGAGCCAGTTGGACTTCAGAACTTTTGGATTTTGGAAAACATTATGAAGAGCATGTAGTGTGTGTTAGGTACTGCCCTCAGTGGGATCTGGGGCAGTGCCTTCTAAAATCAATCATATTACTGAAGAATATGTAATTAAATACAAATATTTACATTATGTGGGGAAAATAAAGACTACAGATAGCTTTGTGACAAACTGTCACCACAAAAATTCTGGCACCACCAAAATTATAAACGAAAAAAACATTTTGGATTTGGAATTACGAATAAGAGTTTGTGGACTTGAGGATAACACATTATTTATAGAACTTTTCTACTTAAGTCAAGGCTTGCTTTCATGTCATGTCCTCCACAAAGCTTCCTAGGTAATCCAATCTTAAGAATTGATAGCTTCGGGCCAGCCCCGTGGCGCAAGCGGTTAAGTGCGTGCGCTCCGCTTCAGTGGCCCAGGGTTCGCTGGTTCGGATCCCGGGCGTGCACTGACGCACTGCTTGGCAAGCCATGCTGTGGCGGTGTCCCATATAAAGTGGAGGAAGATGGGCACAGATGTTAGCCCAGGGCCAGTCTTCCTCAGCAAAAAAAAAAAAAAAAAAAGAGGAGGATAGGCAGATGTTAGCTCAGGGCTGATCTTCCTCACAAAACAAAAAAAAGAATTGATAGCTTCTTTTGAACTACTACAGCACTTTGAGCTTATTCCTCACATATTGCCCTTAAATTTTTTTATCATGAAATGTTTGATTATACACAAATGTAGAGAGTATAATATAATAAACTCCCTTAAAGATATCACCCAGCTTTAGCAAATAGTAACATTTTGCCAATCTTGTTTCATCTGATGAAAATAGTAAGAATAAAGGGCTGGCCCGGTGGCGTATCAGTTAAGTTCTCGCACTCTGCTTCGGTGGCCCAGGGTTCTCTGGTTCGGATCCCGGGTGTGATCAGATGCACCGCTTGTCAAGCCATGCTGTGGTGGTGTCCTATATAAGGCAGAGGAAGATGGGCACCGATGTTATCCCAGGGCCAATCTTCCTCAGCAAAAAGAGGAGGATTGGCAACGGATGTTAGCTCAGGGCTAATCTTCCTTACACACACACACAAATAACAGGAATAATAAGTTTTCACATATTGAGATAGATGGGGAAGCCATTCTGGTTTAAATCTGATTTGGTCTAAAACTTGTTTTTCCCAGAGCAGCCTGACTTACAGCCCACTGAACATGCATTGTTCATCTGCTTCCAACATTTTCCCAAAGCAGACTGCACTCTTTAAAGATAGGGATGAAATGTCTCCCTCTGTCCAGCATTGATACTAGTACTTCTTTGAAGATCAGCTTTTCTTCCCAGAGAACTAAGGTCAAGTTGACCGCAGTACATGCTAAACTGCGGCAAAACATCTCCTTGTGACTTTGGGGGAAAAATGCATTCCTTTCATGCTTGATGTATGTTCCATCATTACCAGATTACCCGTAAATGGGATGTCTAATCGGTGGATAATCTATACTCTGCTTGGAGTTGTATTTCTTGTTCAGCCTTATTTTTAGTCAAGGATTGTCAAGTTCTAACTCCATTTATTAGAGAGAACTCTGCATTTAGCAGAGGTCCTTTCATTCTCTCAAGGAAAATCCAGAAAGTGGAAAACCTAAAACAAGACAAGTTTGAACAAGAAAGTCCTCTTCTCCAACACACATACAGTTGGCCCTCCTTATCCACAGTTCTACATTCTTGGATTCAACAGATCTCGGATGGAAAGGCCTGCCATGGTTGCCTCTGTACTGAATATGTACAGACTTTTTTTTTCTTGTCCTTATTCCCTAAACAGTACAGTATAACAACTATTTACAAAGCATTTACATTGTATTAGGTATTATAAATAATCTAGAAATGATTTAAAGCATAAGGAAGAATGTGCATAGGTTATATGCAAATACTATGCCGTTTTATATAAGGGATTTGAGCTTCTGTGGCTTCTGGTATCCGTGGGGGGTGCTGAAACCAATCCCCTTTGGATATCAAGGGACGACTGTACATGTATACTGGGAATGTTAATATAGCAACTAACATGTTCCTTTTATGTAACTGGTACTTGGTGACATATATTCTGGATCTGAACAATGAAAGCGTAGGAAAAAGACAAATGTAATTGGAAAACATGAGTAATCATTGATAGAAACATAAAACCTAAAACCTCTCAAAGTTTCTCTCTGTCAGTTTGTGTAGGCAAGAACTACACCAAAGGATACAACTCCTGGGTTAAATAAAGTGCTCATTACTCCGTAACTAGTGGTGAGTTTTCCGTAAGATTGAAAACAAACGTGTGGGAAGTTACTCACATACTTTAAACACAATAATCCTCTTAAGCTTTGAAAATTACTGTACTCTTTTGAATTTACCTTTTAGCCTCTATCTGTCCAACAATCTTGCTTGAATTGAGCTATTTCATCCATAAGTGATGCTATTTTAATTAAGGAATAGTCATAGTGAGACACTATGTTAAGGTCTCACTAGTTAATGTTTAAAAGGCCAAAAGGAATCACATACATCTCTAGGTCTCTAGAAATAATGTAGGTGTATAGACAAATTTCAAGTATAGGATTTTTTAAAATGAATTTAAAGGTCTGATATCTAATATAGTGGATTGGGGGCACATAAAGTCAAAGGAGTATTATTATCATTACTACTACTACTTCAGATCTGATATCCTCAATTTGACCTAATGGGAGTTATGAGCTTTTCTAAAGAAAGAAGTATAAATTAAGATAGTATGACAGGGACCAAATTTTTGTGCACTTTAACAGTAACTGTTAGAAATTATTTTTAGATCCCAAACAACAGAACACCCTATTTGAGTTGATTTATACAAACAGAGGCTCATTTCACAAAACAAGAAATATGGGGGTAGCAACCAAGGCTGAACTCAGTAATACTATTGGGGGGCCAGCCTGGTGGCACAGTGGTTAAGTTCTCGAGTTCCACCTCAGTGCCCAGGGTTCGCCACGCAGTTCAGATCCCAGGCGTGGATCTACTCACCGCTCATCAAGCCATGCTGAAGCAGCATCCCATATAGAAGAGCTACAACTCTACAACTATGATACACAACTATGTACTGGGGCTTTGGGGACAAAAAGAAAAAAGAGGAAGATTGGCAACAGATGTTAGTGCAAGGCCAATCTTCCTCAAAAAAAAAATAATAATAATAATACTATCAGGGACCCAGGTTCTTCTATCCTGCCAAAATCCTTAAGAGTGTAGGCCTTCATCCTCTTGCTTGTCATCTTATGGTTCAATGAATGGGTACCACGCCTCCAAACATTTCTGGCAAGAAGAAGTGGGATGAAGCAAAAAAGCCAAAGGCACATGCCAGTTGAGTCTATTCTTTAAAAAAAAAAGTTCCCCAAAGCCCTACCCAACAGCTTCTACATATGTGACTCTAACAGGGTCCTCTTAGACCACCTGCACTGTCCAACTGGCATATAACGCAAGCCACAAATAGGAGCTACATATGTAATGTTAAATTTTCTAGGGCCGGCCCGGTGGCTTCGCGGTTAAGTGCGCGTGCTCTGCTACTGGCGGCCCGGGTTCGGATCCCAGGCACGCACCAACGCACTGCTTCTCTGGCCGTGCTAAGGCGGAGTCTCACATACAGCAACTAGAAGGATGTGCAACTATGA
Organism: Ceratotherium simum simum; assembly: GCF_057802395.1. Lineage (NCBI taxonomy): Eukaryota > Metazoa > Chordata > Mammalia > Perissodactyla > Rhinocerotidae > Ceratotherium > Ceratotherium simum. The sequence continues at coordinate 39,655,740 of NC_141913.1, forward strand.
CATGCAACTATCTACTGGGGCTTTGGGGGAAAAAGAAAAAAGGAGGAAGATTGGCAGTGGATGTTGGCTCAGAGCCAGTCTTCCTCAGGAAAAGAGGAGGATTAGCACGGATGTTAGCTCAGGGCTGATCTTCCTCACAAAAAACAAAAAATCTGAAAAAAAAAATTTCTAGTAGCCATGTTAAAAAAGTAAAAAGAAAGAGATGAAATTAATTTTAATAATATATTTCATTTAACCCAAAATATACAAAATATTTTGACATGTGATCAATATTTTAAAAATTCACATATTTTACATTCTCTTTTTGCACTGTTTTCAAACTCAGTATCTCAATGTAGACTAGTCACGTTTCAAGTGCTTAATAGCCACAAGTCACTGTATTGGACAGGAAGCCTTGGACCAATTACCAAAGTGACTAAGGAGAAGTTAATTGGGATGAACTAGCCAAACAGCAGTGTCTGCCTCCTTGACATTAACAGATATTTCATTAATAAGGAATGAATTAACCTCAATTTAACCAAAATAAGTCCCATCCATGATAGCTCTCTACAACCCTTCAACCTGAGATTATTCTAACGTAGGGCAAACTGTCTTTCAAAGACAAAAGAATTTTACCTCTACAAATGAAGCATTCATAGTGACACTTGAAATTTTTGAAGTTTCCCTCATTTAGCTTGCTGCATCTCAATAATTTCTGGGCAGCAGGGTTATTTTAGGTCATAGTTATTTACAGTCTTGCTTTTACTGCAGTGGTTACTATAGCAGCCATACCGATCTTTTATCATCTAACTACACTGTTCCAAGAAAGCCCCACCCTTCACTGCTCCCAATGGCACGGCTGCTCCAGATTTTACATAGCTGTCAAAGAGTTTAGGAGGAGACAATCTACTTTTCTCTATTTCCACTCAATTTTCTCTATCTTACATTTCCATCATTTTCAATTTTCTTACTTCCTCTGTCTTGCCTCTTTTTCATCCTTTACATCTTTATCTTAAAATCATCACCACCATACTTCAAGAACACACTCGAACCCACTTTAAGAACTCGATTACAGTAAAGAATTTTTGGTGATAACATTTCTGAAATAAGAATGAAAAAATATCCTCCAATATCATAACCGTGGCTGAGTATAGATGTTAACCGTGGATGAGTATAGATGTATTAACATACGGTCTCTGCTGCTTTCAAGGTGACAACAGTGTTCCAGTGTTTTTCTGAGAGGGAACATTGACTATCTATCGACGGTGACTGTGAAGGTAGGGATCATTAGTAAGTTCCCTGTGGGCCAATAACTATGCCGGCAGCTGTGGAGAGTGCCAAAGAATTTCGCAGAAGAGCGAGTCCTAGACACACAAACAAAAATAGTTGGGAAACATACATCGTTCCTAAAAGTGCGGAGACCTCGTATTTCCTGGGTCCTCCCTCTTCCGCTTCTCCATTCTCCCGCCCTGTACCCAGCCCCTAAATCTCCCCTCCGTCCTCCTCCTGCCTTCACTGGCTGTCCAGGACGGACGCAAACTCCCAGTCTTCCTGTCGCCTCCTCGGGCTGGAAGACTGGTACCCGCCGACATCCCCCAGCCCCGCCCGCGCCTGCGCAGAGCCTCTTCTCGCGCGAACGCGCTGCCATCACCCCCAACAGCCCCGCAAACCCCGGCGATGCGAGGTCCGCGGTAAGCCGGCCCTGGCTCCTTTCGTGGAGCGACAGGTGTCGCCTGTATCTCCGGACTCCTACTCTACACGGCCCCTCTCACATTCCTCGGGATCGCGTCCACAGGGGCGCGCGCCCGGCCTTAAAACAATAACCTCCGGGAATGAGACGGAGACAGGTCCTGCAGGGCAGGAACCGGCGCGCGGGCCGCCGAGGCGCGAGGCGGAGCCCCGCCTCTCGGGGCCGGCTTCCTGCCTCCCCATTGGTCCGCGCGCCCGTCAGTCTCCGCCCGTGGGGCCGCGCCGGCTCTCCTCCCGGCGCCCTCTCCTCGCTACGCCGCTTTACTAGCTTCGTCGGCGCCGTCCTGCTGCACACGCCAGTCGCGTCCTCAGCTGGCGCGGGCCCTGGGGAGCTCGGGGAAGGGCAGGGCCGGGCCTGGCCGGAGCTGAGCATCGCCCGGGTGGACGGCAAGGCGCGGCCTCTCCGCGGCCAGCACCACCTGTCGCGGGGCGAGACGTCGGGTAAGGCTCCGGGGGCGCGCAGCTGCGGGCGCCCTGGCGCGGCGGGCCCGGGCGGGAGCGCCGGGAGGGGAGCGGGCGCCGGCCTCCTCGCGCCGGCCCGGGGAGCCGAGCGTGGACCCGCCGCCGGGCTTCCGCGTGTGCGGCCGGCGAGGTCCCGGCGTGGAGGATGGGGGCAGGTGAAGGGAAGGGGCTCACTGAGTCGGGGCGGGGATGGCGGGAGCGGTCAGGTCGCGGCGACCCCCGGTTCGACCGTCCGCGGCTCTTCCCCAGCACACGGTTTGGGGGCGCGACTTCCCAGTTTCTCGGCTCCCTGGTCCCAGGGCGCTTCCCTCCCGCTCCGGAGTGAGGCCTTGTGGGCTCCGGATCACGAGCATCTCTCCTCTTTCCTCCAGCGCCCCTTAAAGACCAATTTTGTGGCTCGTCAAATCTCTTTTTATGCAGGGATGAGTTAATGACAGGAGTTAGGTATTGTGGGTGTGGGTGTGTGTGCGGTCGTTCGTTCCTTGCTTTAAAGGAAGTTTGCTGCAAGCTAGAAAGTTCTAAGATTCTGTCCATTCATATGAAATGGCATCTGTGGACCCGGATTGGCAGATGATTCTTTGATGTCCGCGATAACCATCTCTCCTTGTGTGGTGTTACATTTGTGGTCCTGGATTTGACTTTCTTTCTTGGTTCTGAAGATAATTCTAGAAAACATGTTGCCTTTTGGTAGGAAGCGTAATCAAAACAACAAATCTCAACAGAAGTGCTTCTTTATGAAACGTGTTATCTCATATCTGTTTGATTTACCTTCCTAAGGCTTGTGGCAGTCACTTCTAAGCAAAGCAGTTAATAGCATTGTTATTTTTTTTAATGTTGCAATTGATGATGATAACAATAGAAGCACGTATTAATTGTTAATTATGGGCCGGGCACTGTTATCTCAGTAACGCTTTGAGGTTGATAGTGTTATCTTCTCCAATTTACAAATGAAGAAACTAAGTCTTAGGAGGGTTAAGTAACTTGCCCAAGATCACAGGTTTTAAGCGGCAAAGCCTGGGTTCAAACTGAGGCAGTCTAATTTATTAGTTCCAGTCCTCTCTTAACCTTGTATGCTCCTTAAGCATTGTTCATGTCTTTAAGCTAATTGCAATGTTGTACTCATAAGTTTTGATCTTCAGTAGCCGAACATTCTGGGAGTTAGAGCAGAGACAGTCGTTCCCCACCCCACCCCCCATATACCCATATCCATGTGTGTATATATATGTATATATACACACTCACTATAGTATATATATATATGTCTATTGTGTGACTACTATAACTAGTTCAGTTATGTGTTGCTGTGTTACATGGTTTGCAGAAATACAGGAAAAAACAGTTTAACTCTGTCATCTAATATTGGATCTTTAAATAATCAATTTTGAGCACTGATTTATAACCTGTATCTGACTCTTTTATGGTAGTTATAAAGATTTCATTAAAAGTTAGGGTTAGAGGCCAGAAATGCTGACATTACCTTTACCATACCTTACTAGAAAACGTTAGGCTGTGCTCTTGTAGAAGTTCTTCATTCTGTTGAGAATTAAAACATACTCTTTCTGGGGGCCGGCCCGGTAGCGTAATGGTTAATCTCGTGCTCTCCACTACCTGGGCCCAGGGTTCGCAAGTTCCGATCCTAGGCGTGCACGTACATGCCACTTACCAAGCCGTACTGTGGGTGGCAGGCGTCCCACATATAAAGTAGAGGAAGATGAGCCCAGATGTTAGCTCAGGGTCAATCTTCCTCAGCAAAAAGAGGAGGATTGGCAACAGATGTTAGCTCAGGGCTAATCTTCCTCACACACACACACACACACACACACACACACACACACACAAACAACATACTCTCTCTTGCTCAATAGTTATTCTTGAGAAAGAATTGCTCACGGCTTAGAAGGTGAATATGTATAATGTTTTTGTATGTTAATATATTTGTTATGAAAACACATTAAAAAATTCATAAAGGAAGAACTCATTTACCATTTGAGAATTTCTTTTGTAAATTAACTCCTACTATAATGCTGTTCATGCATAGCTTGTATTTAATTTCATATAAAACTAAGCTATGCTAAACTATATTCAATTTTATATTAAGTTAAAGTAAAATAAATTCTAATTTATGTTGGTGAATTTCAGACAAACTTTACAGCCATATTTTAAAATGTAAATAACACTGAAACTTATAGTTGTTTACTGAGGAACAATGTTAGAGGACAAAATTCACACTAAGTATAAAAATTACTCTACATTTTATTTATTTTTTTATTATTATTTTTTTAGTGAGGGAGATTAGCCCTGAGCTAACATCTGTTGCCAATCCTCCTCTTTTTGCTGGTGAAGATTGGCCCTGGGCTAACATCCGTGCCCATCTTCCTCTACTTTGTATGTGGGACACCTACCACAGCATGGCTTGATAAGTGGTGTGTAGGTCTGCACCTGGGGTCCAAACCTGCGAACCCTGGGCCAGATCGCATGAACTTAACCACTATGCCACCAGGCCAGCCCCTGCATTTGCTTTTATAAAAAAGTAACTGTTTTATTTGAAAGTTATCATTTTGGTTAGATGGCTGCATATTATACCTCCTTTGATCAATATGTACAAATTTCAAAAGTAATGAAAAATATTGTATTGATTCTGTAGATATTGTTTAGGATGACATTTGATGTTGCCTGCATCTATATGCCATCCAAATTCTCATTCTCGACTTGGAAACTTAATTTGAAATAGTTTAAATAAATGTTAACCATGATTATCCTCGTAGCCTCTTAATATGGATTTCGCATTAGAAGATGTTGATGCAGAAACTAACAGGCCTTTAGAAGACTCTTTCTGACCACCTTAGTCTGTTACTACTAATAACAATAATGCTTAGATAACTAGCATTTATAGAGCACTTAGAGGGCACTGTGATAAGCATCTTACATGGATTATCTAATTTAAATCTTAAAACGGCCCTGTTTAGTAGGTCCTGTTGTTTATCATCCCCATTTGAGTGATGAGACAACTGCAATTTAGGGAGATTGTGATTTACTCTGACTTACTCCGACTTGCTCAGGATCAGCGCTAGCAATGGCAAAGCCAGGATTTACATCCAGCAGTTGATTCCAGAGCTTGCCTTTGACCACTCTGCTAGACTGCCTGGGTATGGATTGCATTGAATAAACCTTCAAGTCAAGTAGTCAAGCTATTTATGATGATGATAAAACTCTAAGGGCTTGATACTTTATATATATCATCATTACTACATACAACCATAGAGTTTCTCCTCCCCTATTTTATTGATGAGAAAAGTGAGACTTCTAAGTCAGTGGTTCCCAGACTTTTGGACTTCATGGGCCAGTAAAAAAAAAAGTGTGTGTGTTAAGGGGGCAACTGGGACCAGACATAAGATGGCAAACTTTTAATTCTGTCAAGGTTAAGGACCTTTTTAAAAACTACACTCAACCATCCCCATCTTTTTATAAAAGAAAGGACATTTTTATCACCAAAAAGGTAGGAAGATCATAATTACAACATGAAAACAAAGACAATAAATTTAGTATTATGAAAAACTGTATTACATTGTCCTAGTTTTTCTCATTTGGTCACAGACCAGTGAAAAGTGTGTCCCAGACTAACACCAATTCAGAGACCATTTGGGAATGCCTGGGTCACACAGCTGATTCCAAAATGGTAATTAGCTGAGTCCACATTCAAACTTAAGTCTGTCTGACTACAGAGCTTGTGCTCATTGCACTAAGTCATGACCTCTCTCAAATTTTGGTCTTGAGGGCATCGACCATCTCTTTTCTAGCCCCAAGTAGAGTAGTTTCCAGTAGCCAATGGCCTAGCAGTTTCAGTCCTAAGCCAGTTTGTAAACCCCACTGGGAGAGTAAGTTCCACTGGCTCCCAGGATAAGGCAGTGTGAATGACGTACCGAGGGTAGAAACCACAGACATATCTTAATATCCAAGAAACTCTTAAGCAGCTTGATTATGAATAACAAAAGATCCTCCATCACTTAGGAAATTCTGAGGATTTTTAGGAGCTCTATACCAGAAACTGGGGACAAAGACCAACGTGTTTCTTATACTACAAGTACTGATTACAAAATGTAATTTTTTTCAGATTTTCTTTAATTTAAAATAAAAGGTATTCCTTACTATTTTAAATTTGCCTACCTTGCCAATATACTGCAATACTAAGTCCAGTCTTTTGATACCAAAGTTTTAATTGTGGTAAATAAGGCTGCCCTGGAAGAACCACACAAACACATGATCAATGCTACCATTTAAAATTTATTTTGAAATAATTTGAAAAGCTTTGTTGCATACATCATACCTTTTGGCCCCTTAATATTTCACTGTGTATTTTTGGAACAAGGATATCTCTTACATGTGGTTATCAAGTTCATAAAATTTAAAATTGCACAATACTTTTATGTAAGAAGCTACAGTATATCTTCCAATTTTGCCTATTGTCCCAGTAATGTCCTTTATAGCATTTTTTTGGATCAGGTTTTGCATTTAATTGTCATATCTGTTTAGTGTTCTTTCAACTGCAATAGTTCCTTAGTGTTTGTCTTTTGTGACATGAACATTTTTGAAGAAAATCAAAAACCACAAATCAGTTATTTTGTGGTATGTTATTATTCTCATCTATTATTATTATTATTATTATTGAAGTATATTCAACGTATAACATTGTGTAAATTTAAGGTGTACAACATGTTAATTTGATACATTTATATATTGTAATATGATTGCTGTTGTAGCAAGAGTTAGCACCTCTGTCATGTTACATAATTATTTCTTTTTAGTGGTTGGAATAATTAAGTCCTAGTCTCTTAGCAAGTTTGATGATGATAATACAATATTATTGTCTATATTCACAATACTGTGCATTAGATCTCTAGGACTTACTACTCATCGTAGGTTTGTACCCTTAAACAATATCTGTCCCATCCCCACCCCCATCCCCACCTCATGATTCTTGATGTTCTTATGATCATATAGATTTCTTGTTTTTGTGGCCATATTTAGGGACCACATTTATGTGAAATATCCAGAATAGGTAAATCCATATAGACAGAAAGCAGACTGGTGGTTGCAGGCACTGGGGGAGAGGGGAAAACTGCCTAATGGGTACTGGGTTTCCTTCTGGGATGATGCAGATGTTTTGGAACTAGATAGAGGTGGTAGTTGCACAACATTATGGATTTTCTAAATCCCTCTGAATTGTTCACTTTAAAATGGTTACATTTATGTTATATGAATTTCACCTCCATAAAAATCAACTTTAAAAAATACCAATGTAAATGGTTTTGCTACACCCCCATATACGATGGCTTTCTCATCAAATAGAAATTCCATCAAATAGAAATTCCATTTGGGCCGGCCCTGTGGCTTAGCGGTTAAGTGCGCGCGCTCCGCTACTGGCGGCCCGGGTTCGGATCCGGGCGCGCACCGACGCACTGCTTCTCCGGCCATGCTGAGGCCGCGTCCCACATACAGCAACTAGAAGGATGTGCAACTATGACATACGGCTATCTACTGGGGCTTTGGGGAGAAAGAGGGAAAAAAAGGGGGAGGATGGGCAATAGATGTTAGCTCAGAGCCGGTCTTCCTCAGCAAAAAAAAAAAGAGGAGGATTAGCACGGATGTTAGCTCAGGGCTGATCTTCCTCACAAAAAAAAAAGAAAAGAAATTCCATTAAAAAACTTATTGCATGGTAATTGCAGTGATTTGTGATGATTAAAGAAATACATGGGCATTGCAAATTGATATTTGGTAGGAGAATTGATATGCAGAAGAATCTATATATTCCCATCAGTAAATATTTAAGGTTTAATGTACAGTCATGCATCACTTAACGGGGATACTTTCTGAGAAATACATTGCTAGGTGATTTCTTTGTTGTGCAAACATCATAGAGTATACTTACACAGACCCAGATGATACAGCCTACTACACACCTAGGCTATTTTATGGTACTAATCTTATGGGACCACCATCGTTGAGCAAAATGTCATTACGCAGTGCATGACTGTTATGTGGAGTTTTCCATTTTGAAGAATTCCCATATGTTTGTGATGGATGTGAAAGGACGAAAACATGTTTTCTAGCCAATTTGCATGATTTTTTTTTTATATTAACAGGTTTTCTAAAACCAAAAAAAGTTTAGTACATTAAATTTAAACATAGAATGTATTAGTACATTAAAATTCTAAGTCTAGATTAAGAATCTGGATAGCTTCTCTTCCTCTGAATGTGTATGCTCCAGGCTTTCCTGTTATTCACTTTTCCACCTTCAAGCTAAGCTCCCACACTCACTGACATGGCACTCACTTGGCTCTTTACAAGCTGTTACCTTGTTTCTTAACATCTCAATTTCTTCTCTCATAAGTGAAAGATACATACCTTGCCACGCTTGTGTGGATTAGAAAAAGGGTAAATGTTTAGCACACTGTAGTAGATAAATACATAAAGAGGAGCACTAATTATTATCCAAGGACTTAAGAGTGTTGTCAGGAAAAGTAAGTCTTTGCCTTCACCTTATTGTTACCTTTTTAGAATCGTTACAACTTGTAGAAACATAAATGTATTTTGAAAAAGCTTTTTCACATGTGGAAAGTTAAGCTTTCTAAATCTGCTTTTGAAAACTGATACCTGATGTACATGCAGTTCTGTACTGTTTCTCATCAGTGGTTAATTTGCTTTGCTTTTCCCAGGTGAAAGAAAAGATGTTGTCCCGGTTAAGAATAGTTGCTGCTCCTTGTCCTCTGGCATGTCGTCGTGTTCACACAAAAGAGAAAGGCAAGCCGCTTATGTTGAACCCAAGAACAAATAAGGTTAGTAACACTCATACTAACATACATTGGCTCTCTTCCTGATAAAGGTTTTTTATATTTTAGATTGATAAAGTATGAAATTTTTGTATTTTGTAGCTTTATACTAAATCTATTCAGAGGTATTTGCTTTTTCTGCATGAACTTTTTTTCAGTGTCCTCCACGTGGCGAGAATCGTGGCTGCTTTATAGCTCCCAAATTTCATCCTGTACAACTTCTACCACCAGAAAGGATCGACTTTATATCCTAGTTCTAACTCAAAAAAAAAAAATCCCCAGAATAGCAGTCTGGCCAGGACTTTTGGCCAGATATGGAATATTTAGATTGACCCAGCTCGATTCAGGTACTCATTCTGGACCAATGAGTTGGGCCCTTGGAGGGTGGGGTCAAAATTGTAAAATGAAATTTTATCTAACGTCCCCCCCCACCCCACCTCTGCCCAGCTTTTTGGACAGAAATGATTGCACACGAGTGATTTTGCCCATTAATCACACGACTGCTTCAAAGGAGAGACACCTGTGCCCCTTTTTACACCCTTGGGACAGAAATGATGGGCAACATTGAGATCTAGTTGTGCCTTTGTTCCTCATCCAAGCTACGTTCAGTGGGCAAGTACCTGTATTTTTTAGTGGCAATATTAAATAGTAAGTAATTCTGGAAAGAGATTTCTTACAGAAAGCATACATTGGGTTTATTGCTGTATATGCTATATATGAAATTTATCTTTTGGAAAAGTACATTCAGATGAAGGTGTCATTTATTTTAAAACAACAGTCATAAAAAATTTGCTAATCTCATTTGTTTCCCGTTATGGGGGGGAAATAATTAATTGTTGGTGTGATGTGTTTTGAGGGGTTTCAGGCCTACAGAGGGGAATTTGACCAAGGGTCACACAGAGCACCTTATCTTTGCGTTTTTGGTACCTGGCACAGCACGAGAATTCAGCAAGCAGTTAGTGAATTAAAGGAAGCTTAATGAGGGATATTCTAATCCTCTCTTGTTTCTGCCTCACCTCCCCAAAACTTGCTTGCTCTTCAAGATGCAACTCATTCAAAATCCACTTCTCCTCTAGAGCCTTTTCACACCACCATATAGACTGGAATAATCACTCCCTTCTCTGAAACCCCGTAGCAGTTTTTATCTTCCTGTTCCTATGGCAAAGAATCAATATATGTTGCTTTGTGCTTCTTTTCATGTCTAAGCTGTCATTGAAATAATTGATAGTATTTAGGTTTTCATGAATTTATATTTCAGGTTCCTTTTGGGCAGGGACCATTCAAAATTTCTTGTATCTTTTACAATTTCATTGTGTATAAATTTGATACAATTTATCAAACATTTGATAAATATGGTTTTATTTTATTTTTAGAAACTATTTAAAACATACTTTGGGTGAGTTATAAGAAATTTATAAAGTACATTAAGTAGCAAGTGAATTTTAAGGAGGATAGCCTAAAATGTATTATAGTACTTCTATAAAGAAAAAATCTAACACTCTGGCCTGAAATCTCTAAGGTTGGATAGCGTCTGTATGGTTACCTCATTGAAGGACAACTTCTGGAAATCCCTTAAGCATCATGAAAAGTTTTTTGTTGTGTTTGTTTGTTTGAGAAGGAAGTGATTCCCAGTGTGAGGGTCATGGACTCCTTGGGGGCTTACCATGCAAAGAAATCAGGTTTGTGCTTCAAACATTGTGGACTAAATTAATATTTTTCACATATTTATAAATACTGTTTTAAGAGTATGTTGCTGCTGTGATTACTAAAATAGTAACTAAAGGCAGTACTGAATTCTTAATCTTTTTAAATGTATGCCTGTAATCACTGTCTACTAAAGGTATACCTGGTATTATGTGTGTAAAACATTTTTATTGTGGTAAAGCAAACATAATGTACAATTTACAATTTTAACATTTAAAAGTGTACACTTCAGTGACATTAAGTACATTCAGTGTTGTGCATCCATCACACTCTCTAGTTCCAGAACTTTTCATTACCCAAAATGGAAACCCTAGTAAGCCATCACTCCCCACTTCCCCTGTCCCCTCGTCACTCAGCCCCTGGCAACCACTAATCTGTTTCTGTTCCTGTGGATTTGCCTGTTCTGGTATGAATATGAAATTGTTTATGACAAATTTTTTTAAGTCCTTATACTTTAAAGGATTGGACATTATGCTAGATTATGAGCAGGAGTTGTGGTGCTAATTTGAGCTCTGCCACTTACTAGCCATGAAACTTTGGCAAATCATTTAACCTTTCTAGGCCAGTTTTCTCACTTAAATAATGTAGATAATAGAGCATTTTGAAACATTCAAAGGACTGTACAAGTGTAAAATTAGATTTCTCCTTTCTCCCCATGCTCCTTTGGCTAACTTTTCTAATAGTTTTTTGAAACTCAGCTCTGCATCCTTTCCTCTAGGAAGCGTTCACTGACCCTTGTCCCCTCCTTCCCCACCACACTGGAGGAGTCCCTCCACCTATGTGTTCTTTTAGCATTCTTGTGCTTACCTCTATTATTACCATTGATAATTCTCTATTGGAATTATCAAACTCCTCCATGAGACTGTGAGTCCCTTGAGGATAAGGACCATGTCTTGTTTCAAGATCCTCAATGCCTTAACATAGTACTCAGCACACACAGAACCCTGGTAATGATGGATGGATGAAGGCACAGATAGAAAAAGCCTGAAGTAGTTGATGCTGCTCGTTTGCACAGATAATTAAACTTGAGTTTTGTTTCCAAGAAAGATGTTTGGATTCGGTTGTTTTGTCATCTACTTTTGCAAAGTAAGAAGGTAGGAAATAGCCGTATTCACAGCTCTTCTTCCAGTGTGCTGACTTTTGTGTTTCCTTGTGATTTTTGTGTGTTTTCCTTGAGCCTATTTCATCTTACAAAGTCTTAAGTTGTATATATGTTTTAAAAGTAAGAATAATTTTAAATTACATTAAAAGTTTTTCAGTTGATGGACATATTTTATTTCTAATTTCTGCATTGAGTCGTAAGACCTAGTTCCTATACTAAAGCAACAGAAGCTAATTAGAACATCTGATGTGAATAATTATGGATTTCTTATGAACAAACCTTGCCACTTAGTTACAGTTTTCTCCTATTGGTGCTATTTCATCTCATTTAACACATTTTCAGAAATCTAAACAAGCATTTGAATCTTCCAGGACTACGTTATACTAGTGCCTGAGTATACTGAAGTTAAGGGAATGCGTTATATAAATGGATTCTATCTTCTGAATCAATTGCTTTCTATCTGCCCTATCATCACAAATCCAAATCAGTGTTAAAGTATCTGAAATGTTTTAGTGTGGGATTATTTCTATAACTCTCAGGATATACGTCCTGTTTGGCTTATACAAGGCCTAAAGATTTAGGTAAAATGTGCTTTAAAGTATAAAATGAGTACCAATAAATGAATATTAGGTTGAGTCATAGAAGAATGAGAAAGTATATAGTAAATGAATTAGATATTTATTTTTAGTGCAGATTTACAGCTTTTAGAGGTAATTATAAGCATTTAATAATGCTGCCTTAGGACAGTTTCTCAAACAGGAGATCTGGGGAGTATTCAGGCTGAGGTTTATTATGATAACAACTGTAAAACTGTAAGCAGTTGCTTGATTAAAGATGGGCCAACTCTGAACTCTGTGCATAGCCTCCGCTCCCAACTCTTTTCACTTTCTTCCAGTTCTTCCTACCTGTGGATTGGCTGCCTTAGCAGGAGAGAAGCAAACAATTTTATTGATGAAGTGATATGGGTGTCAAAGGTATCAGAGTCCTTCTGAAATCAAAAAAATTGCTATTGATATCAACTAGCAATTCTCAAAGCCCTCCTGCTGTCTAAATTTTTTATTTTCCTGGTTCCTCCATAATATTAGTGAATATCTCTTTTAAATCAAATATTTTTTTCAAGGTGGAAGAGTTATTTCAGCCAAATTTGAATATCCTAAGGAACTTTATTTAGAATAATGTACCATAGATTGCTAGAGCTAAAAGAGCTAGATAAATAGTAAATGCCAGTGTAAATCATTAACATATTTGGAGGAGAAGTGTTGAAGAAGAGAATTAATAACCCCTTCACTTTGTGGATTAGGAAATTTAAGCCCTAAAAGATTTAATAACTTGCTTGAGCTTTGTATTGGGAGCTCTGGTTTTATGGTTCTCATTCTATGAGAATTTTGGTTTGTTTGTTTTTATTTTAACCTCCTGTGCCTAGTTCCCTAAGAGATAAACTAATTCAGACTTTTTTTGTGATTCTTATTATTTACACAGATAATATTATGACTAACAAAAAAAGAAAAATCACATTCCTACTACCCCAGTATATCATCTATTTTTATATTGCCATGATCCTGTTAAAAGTATACTTACTTTTAAGACTGTAGTATTCAATTTTATATGCCATTTTATCACTGAGAAGAGTATATTATAAATAATCTCCATGATGTTTCATAAACCTTATGATATATGGCTGCATAATAGTTTAGTAGATAGATATGGAATTGCAAAGACTGATGAGAGTCCTATCTTGACTGGCTGTTTAATCTTCAGTGTAGATATGACCTCTTTGGATCCCAGTTTCTTCATCTAGAGTGCTATAGAGAAAAAAGAAAAATTATAAAGCTACTTTAGGCACTGTAAAATACTATGTAAATGTGAGTTATTCCCTTCAGGTGATGTTTTATAAATTAGCCATGACCCTGTTGCTGAATATTGTTTCCAATTTTGACATTATAAATCATTAGTTACTAGTCATGTTATCAGTTTTATAAATAAGTTTGGTAATTTCCTAATCCCTGGTGGATTTTATTCTAACTGCACTTGAAGAGAAGGAAATAGAAGGGGCCTTTATTTCCCCCCTAGCATGCTTACCTGCACATTCAAGAGTCTAGTTAAGGGATTTTTACCAATATTGGCTTATGTGGGGAAACAGCATGTGTCTAAAGAAAACAGCTCAGAGGATCATTCAGGATCAGCTGAAGGAGGTACACTTCTACTGTGTAAATTGAGAAGGCACTGCTGTTGCATCAGAGATGAGAAAAATGCAGACTTGGTGTGATAAGTGGCATTGGGAGATGGAGAGAGTAGGAGGGCAGATGAGAGGAAGATTGTTTCTGCTGACTGTTAAAGAACTAATCAAGGCATTCATTTTAAACTAGTGTTGTCTCTGCAGGCTTGCTTCAACTTTAAGAATTTGACCACTATTACCATACTTAATACTTAAAATTATTTCTTTAATAATCATTTTAACTGCTACCCTGCATTATAAATAAAATGCTTTTGAGTGTCCCCTCAATCTAAATAGGAGATAGGTAGTGAAACCTTGTTTAGCCAACTTATTTATCTTTGGCAATAGGATAGGTAAAGTAATTTTAAATGAACTACGTAGTTCATTTAAACAGAAATTTTAGCTTTTTCGCTTTAGCCTTTTACTAGATTTGGAAAAAGGAAGAGAGACAGTTTTGGTTTTATCTCCTTGATATTTCTCAGCCTTAGATAAAATCTTACAGGGAGAAACATATGACACAAAGGATTTAGTGATTTGAGTCTTCTCCTTTCTTTTCTCTTTCAGTCCAGCTAAAGATTTATCAATTTTGTACATCTTTGCAAAGAACCAGCTTTTGATTTCATTGATTTTTTTTATCTGATTGTTTTTTCTATCTCATTTATTTTTCACTGTAATCTTTATTATTTCCTTCCTTCCTTCTTGCTTCAGGTTTAGTTCGCTCTTTTTTTTTCCCCTAGTTTCTTAAAGTGGAAAGTTAGGTTATCAATTTGAGATCTTTCTGCTCTTTTCATATGGGCATTTATAGCTATAAATTTCCCTGTAAGCATTGTTTTCACTGCATCTCATAAATTTTGATATGTGTTTTAATTCATCTCAAAGTATCTTCTCATTTCCTTTGTAAATTTCTTCTTTGACTAATTGGTTATTTAGGAGTATGTTGTTTAATATCCAAATATTTGTGAATTCCCCAAATTTCCTTCTATTATTGATTGCTAATCTCATTGCATTGTGGCTGTAGATCATACTTTGGATGATTTAAATCCTTTTGAATTCATTGAGACTTGTATTTTGGCCTAACATACAGTCTGTCCTGGAGAATATTCCATGTGCACTTGAGAAGAATGTATATCCTGCCGCTGTTGAGTGGAGCGTTCTATAGGTGTCTCTTAGGTCTAGTTGCTTTATAACGTTGTTCCAGTCTTCTATTTCCTTGTTGATTTTCCGTCTTGTTTTTTTCTCCATTATAGAAAGTGATGTATTGAAATCTCCAACTTTTTAAATTGTCTTTCTGCCTTCAATTCTGTCAGTTTTTGCTTCATGTATTCTGGGCCTCTTTTGTTAGATGTGTATGTGTTTATAGTTGTTATATCTTCTTAATGGATTGACTCTTTCATTATTATAAAATGTCCTTCTCTAGTAACAATGTTTCAGTCTATTTTGTCTGTTATTAATATAGCCACTCCAGCTCTTTTGGTTACTATTTACATGGTATATCTTTTTCCATCCTTTTACTTTCCACCTTTTTGTGTCTTTGAATCAAAGTGTGTCTCTTGTAGACAGCATATAATTGGATCATGTTATTTTGTCCATTCTGCCAATACCTGCCTTTTAATTGTAGAGTTTAATCCATTTACATTAATGTAATGACTGATAAAGTACAGTTTATACCTGCCGTTTTGCTATTTGTTTTCTAAATGCCTTCTGTCTTTTTGTGTTCTTCTGTTCCTCCATTGTTCCCTCCCCTCTGTATTAAATAGATATTTTCCAGTGTACCATTTTAATTCCTTTCTCATTTCTTTTATTGCCTTGTTCTGAGTTATTTTCTTAGTGGTTTGCCCTGGGGATTACAAGTACCATCTTTATAACAGTCTAGTTCAGATTCATACCAGCTTAATTTCAATAGTACACAAAACTTTGCTCCTGTGTAGCTCCCCACCTTTTGTGCTGCTTTGTCATACACATTACATCTTTATACATTGCCTGACTGTCAACACAGATATATAATTATTGCTTTATGTAGTTGTCTTTTAAATCGAGTAGGAGAAAAAAAAAGCTGCAAACAAAATACATTTGTACTGTCTTTTATATTTACTTATATAGTTTTATCTTACCCATGTTCTTTATTTCTTTGAGAGATTTCAGTTACTGTCTAGTCTCTTTTCATTTCAGCCTGAAGGACTCCCTTTGGTATTTCTTATGGGACAGGTCTGCTAGCAATGAACTCTCTGTTTTTGTTTATCTGGAAATGTCTTAATTTCTCCTTCATTTTTGAAGGATAGTTTTGTAGGATTTAGAAATTCTTGGTTGACAGGTTTTTTTCCTTCACTTGGAAAATGGCATCCCACTGCCTTAGGACCTCCATGGGTTCTGATAAGAAATTAGCTGTTAATCTTTTTGAGGATCCCCTGTACATGATGAGTCACTTCTCTCTGCTTTCAAATTTCTCCTTTTGTCTTTTGACCATTTGAATATGATCTGTCCAGGTGTAGATTGAGTTCTTCCTGATTGGAGCTGCTGAGCTTCGTGGATAGGTGGATTAATGTTTCTCATCAAATTTGAGAAGTTTTTGGCCATTATTTCTTCAAATATTCTTCTGTCCTTTTCTCTCCTTGCCTTCTGGGACTTCCATTATACACATGTTGGCACTTTTGATGGTGTCCCACAGGTCTCTGAGGCTCTGTTCATATTTATTGTTTTTTCTTTCCTTTTCTCAGACTGGATAATCTCAGTTGATCTGTCTTTTAAGTTTGCTGATGCTTTCTTCACCTGCTTGAATCTGCTGTTGAGCTCCTCTCGTGACTTTTTAATTTCGGTTATTGTACTGTCAACTCCAGAATTTCTATTTGGTTTCTTTATATAATTTCTATCTCTTTATTGATATTCTCTATTTAGTGAGATGTCATTCTCAGACTTGCCTTTAGTTATTTTCTTTTTTTTTTTTTTTTGCTGGGGAAGATTCACCCTGAGTTAACATCTGTGCCAGTCTTCCTCTATTTTGTATGTGGGTCACTGCCACGGCATGGCTGATGAGGGGTATAAGTCCACACCTGGGAACCAAACCTGTGAACCCCGGGCCGCTGATGCGGAGCATGCCGAACTTAACCACTAGGCCACGGGGCCGGCCCCCACTTTAGTTCTTTAGACATAATGTCCTTTAGTTCTTTGAATATATTTAAGATAACTAATTTAAGGTCTTTGTCTAATAAGTACAATGTTTGGGCTTCCTCAGGGACAGTTTGTATTAACTGCCCTTTTTTCCTGTTTATGAGCCAGACTTTGTTTTTTGTATGCCTCATAATTTTTTGTTGGAAACTGGACATTTTAAATAATATGGCTGCTTTGGAAGCTGGATCCTCCTCCTGGGTTTGTTGTTTTGCTATTGCTGTTGCTTATTTAGTGACATTTCTGAATTAATTCTTTAAAGTCTTTATTCTTGTTGTATATGTCCCCTGAAGTCTCTGCTTCGTTAGCTTAGTGGTCAGCTAGTGATTAGACAGAGACTTAAATACCTAGAACCAAATAAGTCTCCCATTCTTTGGCTCTTTGTACATGTTGGGCATGCCTTCAGTACTCAGCCAGGCAGTTTACAACTGTAAATCAGCTTTCACTGCCTGTTTACACAAAGCCTCAAGGTTAGCCAGAGGTGGGAGCCTTGGGGCCTTCTGAAGTCTTTCCTGGACATGCCTACAGCTCATGCACATGACCTTCTAGAATCTCAGGAATATATTAGAGCTTTTCAAAGCCCGCCCTGTGGACATCTCATTCCTCAACTTTTCCTTTTCAGCTTTTTGGTTAGCCTATTGTTTGCCTCAGCTGTTATCCACTGCCTTGGAGAGCTGCCATGTTAAATAATTGCCTCTGATTGTTTCCAGCAGGCTCTTCTGGGAAAAAGGCTGTTCATACTGGGTGAGCTCCAAGTCAGGTCAAATGAAGACAGCCTTGCAAGTGGGCTCTTCCAGGGAACCAGTAGACGGGTCAGATAATGCCAGTTCCCTGGGTATGGGGCTTTTTAGAAGAATCTCCAACCCCTCTACCCTCTCCAGTGGCTGCCAGGCTAATTTTCAAAGTGGTTGTTTCACAGTAATTGCTGTTTTCAAGCCTACTGTGGAGCTGGGGAGAGGAGAATAGGAATAAGGCAAGTTAAAATGCCATGAAGCTTGCTGTTCTTATTGAAATTCAGCTGTTTTTTTTTTTTTTTTTGAATAAATGCTCCCCAATTGCTGAAGCCTTTGGTTAATTTCCAGAATTCTAAAGTTGATTCTGATCATTTTGCCAGTGTTCTTGTTGCTCTTATGGAGGAAAAGATTTTTGGAAGTCCTTACCCTGGCGTTTTCACAGGCATCATTTTGATACAAAGAATTTAACCCACAGCTGAATACCAGAAATTGAAAAAGATTTTCTTATGACATGGTTAATTTTTTCTTAAGCATCATTTTTTCCTTCCCTGTACCTCTACTCAGCCTCACTTCTTTCTGGTGGGGGTAACCTCTGTTATCAGTTTGGTTGTGTTTTTTCAAAGTGTATTCCGTTGATTTCATTTCTAATGTATGGATGCATATGTGTATAATATATACTTTATGAGGGTTTTTTAAACACATTAGTTAACGGTGAGTGTATTTTGATTTGCAGCTTTCTTTTTTTCCTGAACTGTGTAGCTCATATTTCTACTACACACTTAAGAGATATATGTTTAATTATATGGTATTTCATTATATGGAAATACCATAAGTTCCCTAACTTCCATAACTGATGGACTTTTAGTTAGTTTGTAATAGCCAAGAGAACTAGAAACAATGCTACAACTAATCTCTTTGTATATGCCTCTTTATGTATGAATATTTCTCTAGGATGGCTATCTAGAAGTAGAATTGCTTTATTGTAGAGTATGTCCTTTAAAAATTTTAAGAATACTTTAAAATTGTCTTCCAAAAAGCCTAAACCAATTTATATTCCCAGCAGTGGTATGTGAGAGTATTACCCTCACCCATACTAGATGTGATCAATCTTATAAATTTTTGACAGTCTGGGCAGAAATGATATTTTGCTGATTTCTTTTAAATTTATATTTAAATTACATTTTGTAGTACAGCACAATTGCTACCCTAGTAAGTAATAATTTTTAATCCTTTTATTTCTCCTTTTTAGGGAATGGCATTTACATTACAGGAACGACAAATGCTTGGTCTTCAAGGACTTCTACCTCCCAAAATAGAGACACAAGATATTCAAGCTTTACGATTCCATAAAAACGTGAAAAAATTGAATGGCCCTTTGGAAAAGTAAGAGTTAATTAGATGTTTAGTTTTTTATTGATGTTCTGATCAGAAAAATTGGGAGTATTATGGTTATTATGGCATGAGAAATATACAGTCTCATGATGAAGTTTGTGTTTTAATCAGTTAACTGTTACTTTTATGATGATTGTGTTTCCTTCACTTCAGTGAATACTTGTGTTCAGTATTGTAAAATTTAGCAGAAGTCAGTTTTTAATGCTTAAAATCAGAGAGCATTTCAAGTTTGAATGGAATTTTAGAAGCAAGGCTATCATCTGATTTGACCCATTCTATTCAACAACTTCTATTGATCACCTACTTTGTGTGTGCCACTGTACTAACCACTGAGGGTATAAAGTGGGTAGTAGATGGGGTGACCATGTAATATATAATCCAATCCAGGACACTTTGGGGAACGAAAAAGAGGAGTAACTGAAACTGTCCCAGGCAAACTAGAATGTGTGGTCACCCCAGTGATGCACAGCTCTGCCTTCTAGGAGCTCTTCAATAGATAGTTATACTGTGACTATCATTGTACTCTGTACTATAGCGTGCAGGACAGTGAGAAAAAGGTACATGCAGAGTATATTCTGAAAGCACGAAGAGGAGCACCTAGCCCAACTTGGGGAATCAGTTAAAACTTCCTGGAGGAAGTGATGACTAAGTTGAATTTTAAACAACATGTTACATGTAGCAGGCAAAATGGAAAAGAAAGGCAAGGTATTCTGGGTAGAGGAATCAATCTGAATACAGGATTAAAAATATCTTTTGGGTTTGTTAAGTGTAAGAGATTATTGGTTTTTGATGGCTGGCAAGGGGTGGTTTTTTTTTGATGTGATGGGGCAAAAGGGTGACTGTAATAGATTGAGAAATGAGTGGGAAGGGAGGAAATGCAGACTCTTTCAAGAAGTTTAGGTAAGAGGGGAAGGAAAGACATTGAACAGTAAGTAAAGCAGGACCTGGGTTTAAGGGGGTATATTTCAGGCCGGAAGGAAGTTGAATGTGCTCATAGCTGTGAGGAATGAGCCCAGGAGAAAGGATAATTGATAGAACAAGATCCTAGAGAAAGGAAAAGGGCATAGGGTCAAGTGTAGAGGTAGAGAGGCTGGCCTTGAACAAGGAAAAAAGAACAGCTCAATCTCTGAGGCAAGAGCAAAGAAGAAGAGTAAGGATAAGCTATGCAGGTGATGGAATCTCATCATACCTGATGACCTTGATTTTCTTTATGGTGTAGAATGTGAAGGTTGTGGCTAAGATGGAGGAGGGCCAAGGTTGAATAGAGTTGGTGAGGAGAGTGGTAAATGTTTGGAAGAGCCATTTAGCCATAAAGTGAGGCTGAACAAGGACAGGTTAAAGGGATGAGAGTAGGCCCCTGAAGGCCTAGTGGCATGATCTTGTTTGTATTGATGCCATTCTGCCCGGCAGTGTTATTTTTCCAAGGAAAGGTGCAATGTAACATTGATTCAGGTTTGGGGTTTGCTGGGCTGGCAAAGATGCAGCATAATTCATTCAGCTAATATTCCTGCAGGGCTGTTATGTGCCAGGCATTGTTCTAAGATCTGAACTACAAAAATGAAAAATTCCAGCCCTTGCCTTCAGGGAGTTCACAGATGGAAAAGGCAGACACTGTGGAAGGGTAGTGCCACGATAAAGATATGAGAGGGTTCCTAAATGGTAACAATGGTGAGAGATTTGTTCAGAGTGAGAGACTTGATCATGGGATCCAGAGTGGGGAAGGAAGAGGAGCCAGAAGGGAGCTAATAGAATGGGAGAAAATGAAGCCATCAAGGAGTTAGAGATCCCTCGAAGAATTATGAAGCGAGGGCATTGTATAGCTAGCCAAAGGGTAGAGGATTGTGATCAGAGAGTGAAATAATGGCATTCAAGGTTTCTGAGCTATAACAAGCCTAGGTGAGGATGACAAGATCCAGCGTGAGGCACTCAGAAGAGTGACCAAAGGGAAATGAAATGAAAGTGAAAGTGATAACATTAAGGAGGTCCAGGAATTGCACAGCTTCCCTCTGTCACATGCCTGGTAGGTCTTCTGTTCTTTCCTTAACATTTATGCTGTCTGTTTCACAAAGCTATTCAGTCTTAACAGCCCAATTGTTAGTTTTCTTTCCTACACTGAGAAGAAATCTCCTTTCCTCTAATTTCTACCTATTGGCATTATTTCTGCCCATGGTAGCTATATAGAAAATATTATTTCTCTTCTGAATGGAATCACTTCTCCTTATTTATTCACCAAGTATTTGCACACCAGTTGTAGTCCACGTACTTTGCTGGTTCCTGGAAATATAGAAGTATATAAGGTGATAGTCCCTAACTCATGATATCATCTAGGCTAGAGGGAAGAGAGACAGTCGAGAGTGGAGTGAGAGTTACAGAAGAGGGAGTAGGGTCTTATGGGACCTGACAACAGGAAAATCTAACGTGTGTATATGTGTGGTAGGGGAGGGGAACAGGCAGAAAGGGACCCCCAGAGAGTATGCCACCTGAGCTGCACTCGGTGAGCATGAGTGTGGGATTGTGCCTGGATAGAGAGGGTGTTCCAGGCAAAGGGTGCATTGTAGGTAGCAGCTCCAAGGCCAGACTTGTGATGCATTTGAGGGACTGAAGCAAGTTCAGTATGAAGATGAGTCTGGAAGGTAGGCAGAGGTCTTGCTAGCTATTTTAGGAGGTTAAGCCTATTTAACTGGCATTTGGAAGTCATTCAAGGAAGACAGAAATAATCAGAGTTATGATTTTAAGAGAAGAGTAGATTGGAGCAGGGGAGCAAAATCGTGTGTAGAGAGGCTGGTTAGAAAGTTCTTGAGGTAGCCCAGGTGAGAAATGATGGTGGCTTGGACAAGGTAGGGGTGAAGGTAGGAAACATATATTTGAAAGATCTTTAGCAGATAGACTCTGTAGAACTTGTTGATTTACTAGATTGGGGTAGGGGAGAGTGAGAGAGGGAGAAATCAAGAATGGACTCTGCAATTCCCATTTGGTCAGATGATAACAGGAGGAGAAACAAGTTTGGGGAAAAGATAACGAGTCTGTTTTAGACATATTTAATTCAAGGTGATTACTGGTTTTTCAAGCCAACATTTCCCTATTTTCTAAGCTTTATTCTTTAAGAGCTGTTATTATATATTTATATGAATTGACCTTTGTGCCACCTCCGTGCTCTATGTAGACCTTGTAATGCCTATAAGCTTACTGGATTATAAACTCTGTGAGGACGGGGGTCACTTCTTACATCCCTGAAGTTCAGAATAGTGCCTGGCACACAGTTAGTATTTAGTAAATATTTGAATGGATGCCACTTTTTTTGCTTTCTTATTTACATGTCAGTCACTTTGAAGATGAGTTCCTTAAGGGTGGGAGTGCCTCATGGTAATCTTTGCATTTCCAGTGCCTGGTACAGAGCCTGACTCACAGTAAGGGCTCAATAAATGTTAACTGTTGTTATCCTCTTCATCATCATCATCTCCCATTTAAGTACATTTGTATTTTTGTTAATTTTTACTCCTGGGTGTTAAATAATGATAATTTAGGATTTTGTTTTCGGGGGGAGGGGTCCTTAATTTTTAACATTTAGATTTCACTTCCAAAGGCCAAAACTTTGAATGTAATGCTGGCTGATGTAGACATTATTTGCTGTTCTTAATTTCAGATACATCTATATAATGGGAATACAAGAAAGAAATGAGAAGTTGTTTTATAGAATACTGCAAGATGATATTGAAAGTCTATTGCCAATTGTATATACACCAACAGTTGGTCTTGCCTGCTCCCAATATGGACACATCTTTAGAAGACCTAAGTAAGGCTTATTTTTAAAAATATATTTGTAAATGATTTTTGTATAGGAAAAATATGACTCTGTAACACCTGTTATATTCCTATTTTATGTGTTGCAGTCTTATCTCAACCACATTTCCTACCTCACAAAAGCTTAATTTGGACAAAAAGGGATTAATAAAAACCCATTATGTAGAAATAGCATTATTCATTCTTAACTTTCTTTAAGTTGTTATGATTGTTATAGAAATTATGCATTTTTGTACCCAAAAAGGTACCCTTAATTCTGGTGGCAGGTTCTCCAGAATTATCATTAAAGTTTTTGACAGTTTGGCCAGATTAAGAGATTGCTTCTCATTGTTTGTCATCCTTAATTTCTGTTGTTTGTTTATGAACTTTCACAAATTTTAGTTTCAAATAGTTCTAGCACCTCCAGATATTTTAAGTGGAAAGAGTACTAGAATGGGCATTGACTCAGGTCTTTGAATAAGTCACTTTATCCCTTTGATCTGTTTTTTTATCGTAAAATAGGGATGCTGGCATCTATCAGAGAGCTGTTGAGAAGGTCAGATGAGGAAATTGATGCGATAGATGTTCTTTATAAACTTGGAAGCATTATATAGATGCTATTTTTATTTCGAGTTTTCTTTGTCCTTTTCCTCTAACCTATTATCATTTTCCTCAATCCTCACATCTTTCCCATGTTCTGTTTACATGTTGATACAAATATAGAAATTCAGACGATGTGTGCTAGCATTTACCTTCAGTTTCGCCTCGTTTAGTCTGATGGTTTTGAAACTTTAACGTGCATACAAAACATTGATGGGACTTACTTAAAATGTTGATCCCTGCCAACTTTCCTCTTTTTCCCATTCCCAAGATTCTGATGAAAAAGAGAAAGGTCTGGAGGTCCAGATTTGAATGAACACCGTGGTGATGGTGTTGCAAGTATTCCCTGGAAGACACTTGGAGAACCTGTCTGTTCTGTCCTGTGTGCTGTCATCAGTTAATGTGTCTAAAACATTTCTATGATATAACCCAGCTGTCAGCTCTTAGTTGCTTTTTCACTTAGCATAGTGGTTCTCAATCCAGATGAAAGGACAAAGGGAAACTTAAAAAAAAAAATAAAAACAACTACTGATGCCTGGGCTCTACCCGCAGAGATTCTGATTCAGTTAGTCTGGAGTTGGGGCCAGATGTCGGTGTTTCATAAAAGCTCCTGGTGTGATTCTGATGTGCACCAGGGTGAGAACTAACGTGATACATAGAAAGAGCATGGCTTTTGGGTGAGGGCAGATACTGTGTATCATTTTTGCAGTGTTCTGCGCAATGGTTTTTTGTTCCTTTTGTTTTTTACATAGAAAATGGTCAGTAAATCTTGGTTGGTTAATTTAAACTGCAGGTCAGTTAAATCAGAATCTCGGGGAGTGGGACCTTGGCATTTTTAAAAAGCTCATTCTGTTATGCAGCTATAGTTGAGAAGCTGTTTAAATTGATTTGAGCTAGGATAGTAGTAAGGCCAAAGTTAAGATGCCAATAAGAAAGTTAAGTGTAAGAATCAGTTTGAAGGCACTGGGGACCTGTTGGCCCTCATCTCTGCCCAACTTATTTTCTAGAACCTGTGTTTCTTTTTTTTTTCCCCCTCTTTCTCTCTCTCTTGCTTTTTTGAAATCTGATTATCTCAGTTGGATAACAATATACAGTGTGTTTAAAATAACTTTCACTTTTTCCTAATGCTTCAAGGATGCCATCTTTTATGTGAAATTACTGTAGTTTTTTTCTCTCCATTGCTATTCCTTCAAATTGCAAATTTTCCGTTTCAGTGAGTTTTAACAGTAGTTTGCTTAGCCTTGTTATGCTCTCCTGCATTGGTGGTTTATCTTTATATTGCTTTTTACTAGAGGTGTATTGAGTATTTTTCAACATGAGATGTGGTAACATTTCTTCTGGGGTAAAATGATCATATCATTTAATAATAATCTTTGTGGCAGCTACTATGTGTAAGCAATGCAATTACAGTTTGAAGTGGTTGAAAATGTTTGAAAATAGACCAGTGTGACTTAGCTAAATCTGCTTGGAAATTTTACTGTGTCTTGATATTTTATTAAAATATCTAAATATTCCAGTTATGAACAAAAAATTAGAAAAAACAAAAAACTGTTGTGAAATGCCAAGGTGTTTTTGTTCTGTTGCAGGGGATTATTTATTTCAATCTCAGACAGAGGTCATGTTAGATCAATTGTGGATAACTGGCCAGAAAATCATGTTAAGGTACTAATAGTACAACCTTCCTTTTCACAATGTTTTTTTCTTTCCTTGTAAATCACCACTGAATTTCCAAGAACAGTTTTTCATTGTTGCTCTGATTTATTTTGCATTTAAATACACACAGATTTAGTGCTCTGAGGAAATCATGATAGTAATAATTACAAAATGGGTTGCTGGTGTAGAGTTTGACTCTGGGAAAGAAATTAGGGCTGGTACACAAGGTGAGGCTGCTCACTGTCAGTACCACAGGTGTCTCCTGCCTTCTCTATATTCCTTTTCTATTTCAATTAATATTCTAGGTAGAAAAAGTACATTAAAATGCCATAAAAACTTTTATTCTGATGGGTGGTGGAGAGGATTCATTATGCTTTTTTTCTTCTAAATTTAAGATAGATTAGGTCCTTAAGCAGATATAAAACTCTTAGAGTTTCAAATTTAG
Organism: Ceratotherium simum simum; assembly: GCF_057802395.1. Lineage (NCBI taxonomy): Eukaryota > Metazoa > Chordata > Mammalia > Perissodactyla > Rhinocerotidae > Ceratotherium > Ceratotherium simum. The sequence continues at coordinate 39,681,544 of NC_141913.1, forward strand.
CAAATATATTGTTCAATCTTGCTGTCTTTCTTAAAATAAAATCTAATGACTTATTTAAGATCTTTTGGTAGGCTTTAGTGTTTATTACAGGAGTAATCTTACCTGCCTTTATCACATCTCTTCCTCACCAAAATAATGTTGATAAATAATCATTAATTCTAATAATCTAGAAAAAATTTGGTCAGATAATTAAACTCACAGTATCATCTTAAAACCTTGTAGGTAGGTATATTTTTTTATTCTAGATCTTTTTCTCTCTCACCGTCGCTAAGGTTTTTCTTGTTTGTTATGATGTTATGGTGTTATGATGTTGCAGTAGCAAGTTGTTTATTTCTAAACTCTTATTTTCTCTTACGGTTAATCTCTTTATCAGAAGTTTGCTTACCTCTCCCTATTTAGTCTTTGTGAAGATGTTTAAGTTGATCCTCCAGTCAGAAGTATTCCATTCCTAACCAAAGACAGAGGGAAATCAAACCTAGTTAATTCTTTTTTACATCTAGGTCTAGAAATCCTAGAATTTTAAGTATGCTTGGTTGGTTTATTTCAGAAGTTAGTCAAGAAACAATTTCATTTTTAAAAGTGAGAGTGAAAATATGCGAAGAGAATCTTTTAAAAAATGTTTTGCATTAGTGCCCTGTTTTTGACAATTTTTAATTTATATATTTTTTGTAATTAAGGCTGTTGTGGTGACTGATGGAGAGAGGATTCTGGGTCTTGGAGATCTGGGTGTCTATGGAATGGGAATTCCAGTAGGAAAACTTTGTTTATATACGGCTTGTGCAGGAATACGGCCTGATAGATGCCTGCCTGTGTGTATTGATGTGGGAACTGATAATCCAGTGAGTAAAATCATTTTCCCCCTTTGATCCTCCTCCCATATTTAAAAAAAGTGTTTTACTACATTCTTTTTTTGAAGATAATATAAGAAGGGATAATTTTGTGATTAGATGTTAATCTTTGTCTTAAACTCTGTTTTTAATACTTATACTAATAATAGTAAATTAAGCCTTTTAAAAGTGTCTTGAAGAAGGGCAATAAGGTTTAAAAAATTATATTAATTTTTTTATTTGGAAATTTTTGTTTTATAGAGTATATTTAAACTAGTTATGTGACAAAATGATTTTATCTTTACATTTGGTGTATTTTATAGGCACTCTTAAAAGATCCATTTTACATGGGCTTATATCAGAAAAGAGACCGATCACAACGTTATGATGATCTGATTGATGAGTTTATGAAAGCCATTACTGACAGGTATTTTTTAAAAATTTGAATATATGAAAGCACCTTAAACTTGGGGGAAAAAAAGGAACCACAGTTTTGTTTTGTTTTCCTTTAGTGCTTGTGAAGAAAGGTAGGAGGAGATTAAATTTTTGAGAACTTGTGTTCTTTCCTGCCTGATTAGATGTGCTGATACCTGGTGGTACCCCTTATACGCTGCTTTGTGTTATCTGACTTCTTGAGGGACATCTGCACCCACTGCCCCTGTCAGACCCTCACTGTCCAGTTCTTTCAGCCCTGGGCAGCCAGGCTCACGTCCAGCATTCCAGTGAAGCTCTGGTGCAGCTTTCATGTCTTAAACTCACTGACCATTTGGTCCTCACCTCTCTACAGCATCTGACCAGGTTTTCACCCCCTCATCTTTGAAATTCTCTCTTCTCTTGACTAGTAGAAGACTTTCCTAACTCGGTCTTTCTCCCACCTTCTTTCTTTCGTTGTCTTCACTAGTTCTTCTTGCTCTCTTTTATTACATGTGGATGAGTGTATAGTTCTCTTCTCTTTGAGTCATATAAGCTATGACCTTTATGCATGTGACTCATAAATCCATGAAGACCCATCTCTGTGGTCCCACCCCTCTCTGAAGCCTGCATTTCTAACAACTGGAATGCTCCATCTAGACATTTTGTTGCTACTTCATATTTATGTCCAAAACAGCTCCTTCCCTTTCCAAACTGCCTATCTTCTGTATATCCAGCCTCTGTTAATGGCAGTAACGTTCGCCCTATTGCCAAACCTTTGATCTTGGTGTTATCTTTGACTCTTCCTCCTTCTCCATCAACCCCCTGCACACTCAGTCAATCCTCAAGTCTAGTTGATGCTACCACATAAATGCCTCAGAAATGTATCTCCTCTTTTCCATTGCCACAGCCATTCTGCAGCCTCATCTCTCTTCTGGATTCTTCTAAACTTTCCTCCAGTTTCTCTCTTCTCCAGTTCATCTCCACCTTACCACCAGATTAATCTTTTTAAAATGTGTACTTCATTATGTCATTCTTTTGCTTGAAATCTCTCAGTGGTTTCCTACTGCCATTGGGTAAAGTCCAGACTCTTTGTGATCTAGCTCTGCCCTTTCTTTTAAATTACTGGTACATAGAAGACACTAAAAAATTAATTTCAGAGTCCAAGTTGACATATCTAAAATTAACTTTTCATCTTCCCAGAAATTGCCGTCTCCTTCCCTTCTTCTCACTTCCCTACCTTGGACGATCAAATAGTATCTTCTTAGTCATCTGGGTTGCCTTGGCATTTTAATAACTTTTCCCTTACTTCCCAGTTGGTCCTCACCATCAAGTTCTGTTTGTTCATTCTAATGTCTCATAATTGTCCCTTTCACTTCCTGTGACTTCTGCTTCAGATCATCTTGTCCTCATATCATAGTAGCCTCCTACCTGCTTCTCCTGTCTTTCTCATCTCTCCCACACCAATATGTGCTGCACATCACTGCCAGGCTTATCCTTCCTAAACGGAGTCTTACGTGAATTCTTCCCTTCTCTGAAGCCTTTAGTGATTCTACATCGGATGCAGAATAAAGTCCTCATTCCCTAATTTTGCATTCAAGATTGTCTCTTATCTGTTTCCAACCTACCTTAACCAACCTCTCCTTTATCCTCTCACATAAATCCTGAAATATATAGCCAGGCTGTTGAAAATTCAGGGTCACCAAAATACACCTTGTTTTTCTTCCTACCTCTTTACTTTTTGTTTTTCTTTTAGGGCCCAAATAAAGTCCCACCTTCTTTTCAAGCCTTCCCTTACCCCAATTCACCAAGATGATTGATGTCTTTTTCTGAATGCCAGTGAATTCATACAACAATTATTTTTTAACCTCTTATTTAATATCTACTGTCCTGTGTTGCTCTTTAACTGCTAATGCAATGAGAATATACATATCAAATGTTTACTTTTTGAGACTCAGAAACAAAAATCTCTTCCTTTTTAGGAAATTATTTCGTGCTTATATGTGCTGGGCATCCTCCTAGGCCTTTGGAAATAGTTTATACAGATTAATATTCATTCATTTATAACATTTGTTTTAAGCATCCCACAAATTTTTCTGAATGAGTAATAGATTTCTACATTTTGAGTCTAGTCTTTCATAGGCTCTGAAGATTGCCAGATGGCTTTAAATGAACTAACATAATACATTATGTATTTTTAAATGCAATCGTAAGGAATATTAGACAGGAAAGCTGTTTAATAGTGGTATTTTCAACCCAACCATTATGAGTTTTGCTGTTTTTAGATATGGACAGAACACACTTATTCAGTTTGAAGACTTTGGAAATCATAATGCATTCAGGTTCTTGAGAAAGTATCGAGAAAAATATTGTACCTTCAATGATGATATTCAAGGTAATGCAAAAAAGAATACCTTAAGTTTTTGATTCCTACTTTTTAAAAGTATTTTTAATGTGCTCATTTTTATTTTTAAAAATCTTTCTGTCTCTCACAGGCACCGCTGCAGTAGCTCTAGCAGGTCTTCTTGCAGCACAAAAAATTATTGGGAAATCGATCTCAGAACACAAAATCTTATTTCTTGGAGCAGGAGAGGTAAGTTTTTGTAAGCTTTTAGAATTTAAAGCCAACACTCTCCTTTAGAATTGGAAAATGGGGATAAGGAGCTTATAATTTTGTTGAGATAGAGGGTATGAATTCAACGTCTCTGTCATAAAGTAGGTAATTTAAAATACGCTTAGAGAGAATATCACAAAGAATCAACTTCTGTCTGATTTGTAAGGGAAGAACAAACCACATATTCCTCATAACAAATAATCTTCATGTATAAAGTCATTCAAACATTGCATCATACTCTAGTCTTTATTTTTAAAATTTATGTTTTGTTGGACAGGCTGCTCTTGGAATTGCAAATCTTATAGTTATGGCTATGGTAGAAAATGGCCTCTCAGAAGAAGAGGCACAAAAGAAAATTTGGATGGTTGACAAGTTTGGTTTATTATGTAAGGTAAGGTATTTAAAACTCGGAGAAGCAAAAGAATGTTGTTATAGTGATATTTTTTAGTTTGATTTTTTAAAAATATTACCAGTTCTTAAAATCTTGTATCTCACTGGCCTATCCACATTGTACCAGTAGGGGACCTTCCAGGATATTCTCATCAGAAATCCTCAAACTTTTGTCTTTTATAGAGACTCTTGCTTCATATTCAAATCATGATCTCTATGTTGGCAGCAGACTTATTCTTTTTTTCTTTGTTCTCTGACTCTTAAGAGATCAAATAACCATATAAGTAAGATTATACTTGACCCTTCTAAAACTAGGTTTTTAATCGGAACTCAGAAGTTTCTAATTAAATTGTTAGCAGGACATCTGATATTTGAGCAAAACTTCTTTAACCCTTTGGAGATCATAATCCCCTGTAGAAGTCTGTGGACCTTTTCCCCCAAGAAAGGCACATATTCCTGAAGCCAATTCATGGATAATAAAGAGCTTCTACCCCAGATTAATCTAGTATCCTTTGGACCTGCCTGCCTTCCTAGCAAGCGTTCATATGTGTTGAGGCTAATCCCGCCTGCACTCACAATCACGCTGGCCACTGTGTGAGGATCTGTGACTTGGATCGCAGTGCCGGGGTGGGGTGCGGGCTGCTCCCCTAGTTCCACTGCTTCCTGCGGGGTCCAGTCCACCCACCTTCAGATGTATAGCTGTGTGGATCTCTCAGGCTTCCTGTTGTGCTGTGGAGGGAATCCTCTGTTGGTTAATGGATGTCCGTTTAGTTGTAACTTAGAGGGGAGAGACAAAGGGAATAACTCACTCTGCCATGATGCTGATGTCACTCCCTGCCTTCCATTGATTGCCATTTTTAGTAGCTTAAGAAATGCGTTATGTCTTATACTGTGTAACACATTGAAATCTAGGTAAATGTTTCATGGTTGGACCTATCCGGCATACAGTGCTATTGTATGTTTGCTGTATATAATGATGTAGCAGTTACTTGTCATTTACATCTTTGGAGCAAGCTTATCTCAATGTACTTTGTTCCAGTTCTGAAATCTTTTCTTCTTTATTAGTACCAGTATTCTATTAGTATAAAAAATTAAATGACAAATTAAAGTGTGTGAAGGAAAAATCTTGAGTGCTTAAATTATATGTAATTTAACGTAGTAGTTTAAAATGTACCAGACAGTGTGATAAGACTTTATGGATCATATCTCATTTAATCTCAAAAATCCTATGAAATTTTATAAATGAGGAAACGGTGGTTTAAAAAGGTCGTGACTTTTCTAAGGTCATCAGCTTGGAAGTGATGGAGGTGGGATTCACACCCAAGTAGCCTGACTGTGAAGACTGTGCTTTTAACCATTCAGCTGCACTGCCTCCTGAGTGGGCTGTAACTGCCATGTTTGCTTGTATATAGGATGCAAGGGTTATAAGACAGCGTACTCTTAGAAGGCTATGGGGAAAGTGGAAAGTGATATATATTTTTTCTGGCACACAATTAGTTTGGTGCTTTTATTTGTGATGTTGGTTTTCCCAAATGTTTGGTGATTATTATATTTGTAACAAGTCAGGTCTAGAGTGCGTGTGGTATTGGTTAGCACAAGTAAGAATCCCTGTTCATCTGCAAGTTCAGAGTATATTTGCCTTTCAGGGTGTGTAAATAGCTTAATCTATGGGTTTTAGGCTTCCCGTCTCTCCTGGGGACCCAAAACACTGTCCTCTTTTTTGAGACTGAGAGTTTCATGTTGAATCCCCATATTGCAGAGCTGAGGTCCTGCTGGGGGCAAGCATAAGAAGCGACTGTTGAGAGAACCTGGAACTGTTGAGGCTGTTTTTCAGTCCTTAGATTAACTTGCCAGCCAACTCATGATAGTGTGCTGCTTTTCCCAGCCCCTGCTGGTTCTTATCTGGGGTTATTTTGGAGTTCTGATGGAAAAATTCACCTTTGTAGGGGAGATCTCTTTTACCAAAATTACGGATCTGGATTTCTCACCTTGATTGGCTTTTGTATTCAGTATGTTTTTGCCTGCTTTAAGTTGTTGAGAAATTCTTAATTGTTCTAGTTTGTCAGTGGTACCTCTCCTGGCTTTGTAACATTACCAAGGACTTAATTTTTACAGTCTTTGACCTGGGATTTGAGGAGGAAAGCATGTTTCATCATTCAGCCATCTTGAACTAGAATTCCCTGTTCCTCTTGTTTCTGAACTTTTGGTAGCACAAGTCCATGATGTCTAACTGCAATTCTGAAGTCCTAAAAGCTCTGAAATCCCAAAGTTTTTTCTGAAATTCATTTGGTAACAAATCTGACTGACCTGAACTTATCTGGTAGCAAAACCAGAGAGGATATTTATAGTCTTAACTTTCTGTATTTGGTGTGACTATTCATAAGTTTTGTTCAGTTGTGAGGTGCCCTTTGGGGGGCATTTGTAATTTTTGATACACTATCATAATACGTTGCTAAAATATGAAAAGTTTTGAATTCCAAAACGCATCTAGTCCAGATAAGGGACTGTAGGCCTTTGTGCCATACTGGATTTAGGAGGACTTCACACAGTAAATAAGTTATTGAGAGGGATTAGAAAGTTTTTGGTTATAATGGGATTTGATTTATGTTTTATATTTGGGTTTATGGACACTGTGAAGATAGAATTGGAAGAAACGAGTTGAAGAGAAAAGTAAATGAGAAGACATTGCTATTATATAAACAATATGTGGCTCATAATGATGTCTTCAATTAATCGTCAATAAGTGTTTACTAAAAAATACTATATTTTATCTAAAAATTTAGGGACGGAAAGCTAAAATAGAGAGTTATCAAGAACCATTTGCTCACTCAGCCCCTGAGAGCATACCTGATACTTTTGAAGATGCAGTGAATATACTTAAGCCTTCAGCTATAATTGGTAAGTAAAGTTGTTGACACATCGTTCTGTTACTTAACTGTATATTACTAGTCATAACTACAGTGCAAGATTACTGAAAATGAAATGGCAGGTTTTTACCTAGCTTTTAGCATATCTGATGTTTTTTGTGATAGCTTTTTGATAACAGTGTGTGAAGTTTAGTTAACGGATATTGCTTGTACTTTCAAGTGGTAGCAGCTGTGCTGTTGATCATGCTGTGCTTTTAGAGTTGGTATGACTGTTGGGCTCAAAACCTGAAAAAGACCAAGGTCATTTGACAGATTGTACCAAGAAAATCTTATGCAGAGGCAGAGATTTTCCTTGGCAACAAAGTTGAAAGCTTTCGGTACGTTTTAAGAGTCAGGCATTGCATAGCTGATGTCAGACTCTGCCAACATGGCATTACGTTCACAGCAGAAAATATAAAAGTCTTGAAAAGAGGAGCTATTTCATTTCCTATACGGCTGTAAGATTTGAATCTATAATTTTTCTTGTAATTTTGTCAATTTCACGTAGGAGCCCTATTGAATGTTAAATAGTAAAACTGTCACAAATGGTAAGTATTAGCTTCTTCATTGATTAGAACTCATAGTTTTTTTAGAGTGAGAAGAAATCTTAAAGATCATTTAGCCCATTTCTGGAACCTGAGAATCTGTTCATTGACTTCATCCCTGGCTGGTCAAGGAAACATAAAGAAATGTTTAACTTTTTTAGAACTCAGGAACTCCTAAGAATATGTCTATGTACCTCCACACGAAGAAACACTGAGTATAAATTCCTTTTTTACATAAGAAAAGCACAGAGATGTTAAGCAACTTGCCCAAGATTTGTGAATATTTCATATAGACAGGAGTGACAGAGCAAGCACTAAAACTGGTCTCCAGATCAGTATTTTTCTTTATTATATATCAGTTAATAAAACAGACTTAAAGATTAATTATTTTGACTATTGAATATAAGTCTTTTTACTAGATGAACTGGTTAAGCACTCAGCTGAAGCATTACTTGGTCATCCCCAAATTCCCATGTGGGCTAAGTATTTCTCCTTCATGCTGTGCTTCTGTAACACTGTTTACTTAGCACCTGTTACAGGTTTTCTGATTTCTGTTTACTTTATTTTCCCTCAACTATAAGCTGCCTGCATTATACTCATTTTTATATCCTAATGGCCTAATATTAGAGTCTAAGGCATGGTAGGGACTTAATAAAGGTCATTAAACTGAACTGTATCAAACTTGAGTCAGGATGATTTTATCCCTTCTGAATTCCTATTATTTTGTAATGAGTACAATAAAGTTGAACAATTTAACTTTTGAGATGCAGGTTATCTTTTTTTTTTATTTTAATTGTGGTAAAATATGCATAACATAAAATTTGCCATCATAACTATTTTTAAGTGTACAGGTAAGTGGTAGTCTTAAGTGCATTCACATTGTTGTGCAACCAATCTCCAGAACTCCTTTCATCTTGCTAAACTGAAACTCTGTACCCAATAAACAACTAGATTCCACTAGCAACCACCACTCTGCTTCCCGTATCTGTGAATTTGACTACTCTAGCTGCCTCATATAAGTGGAGTCATACAGTATTTGTCTTTGTGTGACTAGCTTATTTTACTTAGCTTATTGTCCTCAAGGTTCATCCATGTTGTAGCAAGTTTTATCTTCTTAATTAGACAGAGTGATGGAGATAGTCTTATACTCTTTTTTATTTCCCACAGTTTACTGTCTGGGGTAGACAATAAATATTTAAGTGAAAACTTTAAGCATTTTACTGTTTTTCTTTTCAGAGTTGAGATTGTGTTCCCATGACAGTATCTCAGCAATGCAAAATCTATCTTTGCAGTGGGAGTTTACCTGTGCTTTTATGTTAAACCTACTGTAGAAATGCTGTTGGTAAGAACTGCTTTATTTCACCTGTAATGAAGTTGCTTTTTTTCCCCTTATTTATTATAGGAGTTGCAGGAGCTGGCCGACTTTTCACTCCTGATGTAATCAAAGCCATGGCTGATATTAATGAAAGGCCTATAATATTTGCTTTGAGTAATCCTACAGCAAAGGCCGAGTGCACAGCTGAAGAAGCCTATACACTTACAGAGGTAGTAATCAAAAATAATTGTATGAATTGATTATGTCTATTTTCCCTCTATTGGCCTGTTAGTTATACATTCTTGCATAATTCTTTTAATGGTTACACTAGAGATTACAATGTATGTCCATGGATCATCAAATTCTGATATAAATTACTGCTTGTATCAATTCTGGAAAGCTGTTACCTTGTATCTCCATTTTAACACCCTCACACTTTTCGTGCTGTTGTGCATTTTAATTCTCTATATATTTTAAACCCCAAAAGATGTTGTTTTAAACAAAAATTATTCATTTAGATTTACCTACATTTTAATATTTTCTCTTGCCATTCCATCCTTTCTGCATGTCTGTGCTTATATCTAGGGTCATTTCCTTCTACCAGAAGAACTTTCCTTAAGTGTAGGTCTGATGAATTCTCTTGATAATTTTTTTATTTTGTCTTCATTTTGAAGGATATTTTCACTGTGCATAGTAATAAAAGTTGGTAGATAACTTTATTTCAGCACTTTGAAGATACCATTCTATTGTTTTCTGACTTCTGTTTTCCTTTTGATACATCATTTTGTCTTGAGTTTTGAGCAGTTTTACTACAATGGACCTAGTTGTGGTTTTCGTTGTATTTATTCTACCTGGCAATTGCAGAGCTCCTGAATCTGTAGCTTGATGTCCTGTTTTTTGGGGGCTGGGGGTGGTCTATTCTTGCAATATCTCTGATTTGGCCACATTCTCTCTCTCCTCTTGTGGGACTCCAATTATGTGAATGTCAGACGTTGTTTACTATATCTCATATATCTCTTACACTGTTTTCTGTATACCATCCTGTTTGCTCTCTGTGTTTCAATATGGTGATTTTCTTTGGACTTTTCTTCCAGTTTGCATGTTCTCTTTTTAGCTGTGTAAACGTATTGTTAGGTTCTTAATTTTATTGTATTTTTTATTTGTAGAATTTCTATTTGATTCTTCTGACAATAATTTATTAATTTAGTGACACAGACTTAAAATCACATATTATAGAAATAATCAATTTATAAATACTGCTTTCTTGCCCTCACATTTTATGAAACAATTCTTTTTACCCTCTTCAAATGTATCTTCACCATCAGTGTTTGTCTTTATGAGGGCCATTTTTTTTTTGTGACATAAATTTTTACCTTCATCCAAATCATTTGATTTAGTTCTTTTGAATTCTTGGACACTACCACTGAATTATATCCAAGTTACAAGTATCTGCTTATATACCATTAGGACAGTTGTTTTTTTCCTACTGTTCTGTGGGGATATATTTGTAATCTCCACAATGTATTCATTTTCTGTATTGTTCCTGTAAGCGATCTTTAAGTGGCTCTAGGAAGTGATTTTAAAAGGCTTATTTGCAATGATATCAGGCAGTATAATTGTTAGGTCATGCACTTAAGAATAATTAATAAATATGTGATAAATGTTTTTGTCTCCACTCTATTAAAAAAGTTTTTTACTATGGAAAATTTCACACATATGCAAAAGTAGAGAGAATAGTATAATTAACTCTCACATACCAATACCTAGCTTCAAAAATGATCAGCTCATCGCCAGTCATGTTTCTTCTACGTCCTACCCACCCAGATTATTTTGAAGCAGATCTCAGACATCATATCATTTCATTATAAATATTGTAGTATATCTCTCAAAAGTTAAGGATTCTTTTAAAAATATAATCACAGTATCATCATCACACCTCTCAATTTTAACAATAATTTTCAAATACTTATTGATCCTTTTGTGTAGCTTGCAGCTCTCTGCTAAAATTTTCTATCTTGCCATTTAAATTTTTTTTTTTTTTTTTTTTTTTTTTGGTGAGGAAGATTGTCCCTGAGCTAACATCTTTGCCAATCTTCTCTGTTTTGTATGTGGGACGCTCACAGCATGGCTTGATGAGCAGTGTGTAGGTCCACGCCTGAGATCTGAACCTGCATACCCTGGGCCACCAAAGCAGAGCATGTGAACTTAACTGCTACACTGTTGGACTGGCCCCGTAATTTCTTGAATATATGAATCATAATTAAAGTCAGTGTCTGATAGTAACAAATATCTCACTCTCTGTGAGTCCATTTCTATTATCTGTCTTTATTACTCTTGGTTATTCAGTTCTTTTTGTAAGCCTAGTTTTATTTTTGTTGATTTATTATTAATGAGAAGAATTATAGCAATAATTTGAGACTGTCAATGACATTATCTTCCTCCAGAGGGGCTTTACCTTTTCCTCTGGTGGCTGTTAGTCTGGGGTAGCTCACCATAATCTAATCAGGATACAGCCCATGTGATGCCCGGCCTATTTTGACAGTTTATCCTTTCTCCTGATGTGTACTCCTTTGGGTATGAATCAAAAGCCCTGGGATATTGATTAGCACCCCTCATCTCTCATGGTCCCTGAACTGGACTTTTTCTCTCTCTTTTTTTTTTTTTTGTGGGGAGATCAGCCCTGTGCTAACATCCGCCAATCCTCCTCTTTTTTTTTTTTTGCTGAGGAAGACGGCCCTGGGCTAACATCTGTGCCCATCTTCCTCCACTTTATATGGGACGCCACCACAGCATGGCCTGCCAAGCAGTGCGTCGGTGTGCGCCCGGGATCCGAACCAGTGAACCCCGGGCCGCCGCAGCGGAGCGCGCGCACCTAACCGCTTGCGCCACCGGGCCGGCCCCGACTTTTTCTCTCTCTTATCATGAGACTCCTGATAGCTTTGCTGCTCAGGCTCTCAGCCACAGATTTTGCTTTTGAAATCAGCAGTCACCTTGAAATTAGCTTCAAAGGCTAAGCTCACGTATCTTGCTTTCCTCTTCTTTTGGGTCTTGAAATATCTCCCAACTCCAAACTCTATCTTGCTAGTGCTCCTGCTTCATTGAAAAATATTTTTAATATATTTTATCCAGTTTTTCTTATTGTCATCAGAGGGAGAATTGGTGTGAAACAACCTAGAAGACCACTGCCAAAGCAAAACTCTGTCTCAGAACTTTCTTTTTTTTTTTTTTTTTTTTTCTTTTTTGGTGAGGAGGATCAGCCCTGAGCTATCTGTGCTAATCTTCCTCTACTTTGTATATGGGATGCCACCACAGAATGGCTTGATGAGCAGTGTGTAGGTCCGTGCCTGGGATCCAAACCTGTGAACCCTGGGCAGCCAAAGCAGAGAGCGCCAACTTAACCACTACACCACTGGGCCGGCCCTCAGAACTTTCTGAACTTAATATTCATGTGCTTGATATATGAAGCATTCTTTCTTTGCTCATTGTTAAAAATTTTATTTTGACATATATGTTCTCTCAAAATTCCTTTTGCTTCTATGTTAGTCAAAATAAATTCTCTTGACTATTGGTTTCCAACATTTATAATAATTACTGAAACATCTAATAATTATTAAAATCTTTTCTTTTGAAATCATCCACAAAATCTGCATACAGATTTTAAAAAATCAGTCTTTAGTATACTGTCTTACCTTTTTACCCAAGTATGGTGTTACTTTTAGCTTGATTGTTCATCCTCTTCACCAGTCTTTGTTACTGAAAATTAATGGTTATTGTGCCCAAAATTAAACCTTAGTCTTATACCATGACTATTTGATAAATATACTCAATATATCATGGGCTTTGGCATTTCCAAAATATAAAAAATTTAAATGTTTTGGGCAGTAGTAGTATATCACTAGAAGACTGCTCAACATTTAAGAATTTTATTTTTTTAATAAATGTTATTGTAATAGATGTACATTATTGGAATAAATAAAACTCCCCAAGGGGACTAGTTTGATAAACTATATTCCATCAGTTCTAAGATGAAAATTTTTTCACAATTTTTATAACTTTGAAATTGTTATCACTTAAAAATGATAAAGCATTGTGTCATAGTTTAATTTTACATAAATTCTTAGTGTTACATAAAATAATGGCATAAATTTATGTATTTGCAGTCACCTGGTAAATTTTTAATCTCTGTTTGTTTTCAGTGGAGAGATGTCTTGGTGTTCCTCTAACACCCTCTGCTGCTTAGTGAGAAAAATTCTTTTTTTTTCACTGTCTTTATATTTTAATGGCCAGTTGCTCATAAAACACAGAATAGGCTAACTTGGACTTCAGAATGAGAATACTGTTATCATTAGGATCTGGCCATGGTTAAGCTCTTGGTTGGTTATGAAAGGAAAAAACAGAAGTATGGCCTGGAGAAGGTAAACTGCTGTAGAATTTGGCCATTCTGGAGAAGATTCCCAAGATGTTTCTAAATCTCCAAATTTATTGATATCATGACAACATAACATTTTTCCTATAAAGAGCTATATTGTACAATCTACTTTATAAAGCTATTAAAATTAATAGTGCCACAAAAATAACCTATATTATTATACACATCATTATTGTGGTAACATGTATGGCATTAACCATGAACTAACCTTAATCTTCAAAGAAACAACATTTTTGTCACAAGTACAGCTATGCTTAGAACAGGTAGAGAATAATAGCTATCTGTAGAAAAGGATATAGCTATCCAGAGTTGTAGGCCCAAGATAGTCACCTGGGCCCACCACTAGCATAGTTAACTTGTTTCCGCACTTAAACCTTGTATCATTTTGAAATTGAAAGTGTCTTGTGAAAGTAATAATTACTATACATTGTGGACCTTCAGATTGTCCAAAGGTTCAAATTCTTGAGTGTTAAATCCGCTAATGCCAAAGGTCTATTATATTTCAAAGAATAATCACTCTTGGTATAATACACATTTTTAGATTTAGGGAAAAGCAGACAAAGCATTGTCTAAGCACTTAGAATAACTCTGCCGAATGTTCAGGTGTCATGTCAGTGACAAAACGATATATAAAGTATTTATAAATTAACTTTCTGGTACTCTTCAATTTCATGGGCATCTAATTCTCTTAGAAAAACTGAATGTGCTAGTAGTATTTATTATATGCCATTATAGAGCACAGTACTAAAATTGATGTATACAGCAAATTTGGAGACATTTTTAACAAGGCAACGTGCCATATTTTTCTGAGGTGTTAGTGTGGTTATACCATATGCTTGTTTTATAAACTGCCGAACTGGGGGGCATTATAGCGTAATAGACCATGGGCTTTGGAGTTATAAAATATCTAGATTCAAGCTGAACTACAGTTGTGAGGTGTGACTTTTTACAAAGTACTTGGAAATATCTAAGCCTTAGCTTTCTGAGATTTTTTTTCTTTTATATCAGTGAAATGGAGATGATGATAATCTCATAAGACTTTTATGCGGGCTAAATTAACTGAATTAACACATATAAAGCACCTGGTACAGAGCCAGAAACAGCAGATGTACAGTTAGTGGTTGCAATTTAAGTTTTGATGTTTTCGCCTTCATTCACAGATGTTTACAGCAACCTTTATTATTTGGGATGGTATTTTTTGGCCATTTACATTTTTCAATTTTTAAAGAAAATAGAAGTGTCAGGTTTTTTTAAAGTTTAATGGACATTTTTCAACTTTATGTGAATGTATGCTATGCATAAAACCTCATTCTAATAAGGATTTTAAGGAAAGGATCATGTTTTATAGTAAATTTATGCCTGTTTGCTAGTAATATATTGGTCTACTTTACTACAAGATTTAATTTTGTTTGAATCTACCTCAATTTTCTAGTCTACATAAAGTAACAAAATTGAGGGTATTTCATTTTTTAACAGGGAAGGTGTTTGTTTGCCAGTGGCAGTCCATTTGGGCCAGTGAAACTCAGTGATGGGCAGCTCTTTACACCAGGTCAAGGAAACAATGTATATATTTTTCCAGGTAAATGCCACCATTATTTATGTTATACAGTAATAGTTAATTACATAAAAATACTTCATGAAATTCTTTGGAATTTAAGATTAAAATGAACAACAGGATTTTGGTGTGAATGTATAAGGAACTCAAGGAATTCAGCACATCCAACTTGTTCTATTTCCACTGAATATTTATTCATATTGTTCATTAAACTTGTTTTTATTATAGAAATAACCATAGTAGTACATGGTTCATAAAAATGCAAAAGGAAGAGAATGATTTAAATATTTAACCCTGTTTATCTCCCCTTGGCACCTCCTTATCACACTTCTCAGCCATAACCACTGTCAGTGGTTTGCTTTGAGTTTTTCTAGTGGTTACCATCATGACCGATACACTTATATCCCCTTATCTTGATTCTTCCAACTCTAGACTGTATGTATGAACTTCCCACGATGAAATATAGGTAATATTACACACATACCTCCAAATACCTTGCTTCCTCTCTCTACCTCTCGATTTGTGTTACTGCTTTCAGTTTTCCTAGTAGTTACCTTTACCTTTATATTATATAACACACAAAGAGCTTTTGTTAGCAACTTAAGACAGTTTTTATCAGCTTGCCACAGTGAAAAAAATGAAAAAATTTGGTATTTAGCTTTCTTATCTCTTTTTATTCCACATCAATTTTGATTAGTTAATTGTAGGGAGGGTGTTTTTGACATTTGCATTGTATTCTGTTGTTTTCCATGCTTTGTGTATGGACTGGTTCTGAAATTACATGATTATGTCATTCATGTCTAAACAAGAGTGTGATATGATAAATATGGTAGAATATGCAATTCTATATCACAAAACTTTTGACACTCAGAGTCTTTCAAATATCAAGTATAATGAATCCTCCTTTAATTTCTTGCCAGCTTTCTTCACTTCTCCTTGATCCTACTCCACAACAAATGATTTCTTGTGTCCCATGTTCTTATTCTTCTCTCATGTACATGTGACTATTCTTCTCTGTCTTGGTCTCATGTTTCTGGAATACATCTTTGAATAAGTTTTTTTATAAGGCATGAATGAAAACTTCCTGAGTTTTTACATATCTGAAAATGTCTTTATTTTTTCCTGTCTATAGTTTGGTTGAGTAGAGATTGTAGATTCAGAGTCATCTTCCTCAGACCTTTGAAAACATTTCTCCATTCACTTTTAGTGGCCAGCGTTGCTGATGAGAAATCTGTTAGTGAGATTCTCATTCCTTTATATATTCTAGCTTTTTCTCCCTAAAAATGTTTAAAATTTTCTCTTTATCTTTAGATTTTTGAAAGGTTACTGGGATGCATCCAGGTGTGGGCTTATTGCCATTTATCATGCGTGTCTGTAAGTGGGCCAATTCCCTGTATCTTCTTTTCCAAAGGATTTTTTTATTTCTTTCCATTATTTCTGTTTTTTCCTTATGGAACTTATGTTTGACTATGGTGAAATCCCTCTATTGTCCTTGACTTGTAAATTTTGTTTCACATTTTCACCTCTGCCTTTTTTATTCAGTAATATGGGGGATTTCTGTAGTATTCATTTGTTCGTCTGTATCTGTTCTGTGTTTTAGCACTTCTGGTATATGTTTTGTTTCAACAGTCTTTTTTCTTTTTATTATGGAAAATTTCAAACATATACAAAAGTAGAGGGAAGAATGAAGTCCCATATTCCAATCTCCCACATTTCAGCAGTTATCTACACGTAGCCAGTCTCATGTAATCTGTATTCCCACCCACTGCACCTTCACTGGGTTATTTTGAAGCAAATCAGAGACGTCATATAATTTCATTCATAACTACTTCAGTATGTATCTCTAAAAAAGTAAAATTTTAAATTAAACATAACCATAATACTGTTATCACACCAAAGGAAATTAACAGTGATTGCTTAATATCATGTATCATCAATTCAGTAAGTTCAAATATCATTTTTGTATTCTCATATCTTTTTTAATCCTAGAATCACTCTTTTTTAATAGCCACTTCTATTTTTTTTTAAAGGTTGCAGTATCCTTTCAGATCTCTCCTGAGAGTTACTAAGATTCTTTTAAATATTTCTTCCTTTGTGCTGTTTATTTTCCGTAAATTTCTGGTGATCCTTAGTTCATTCATTTTAATGAAAGACTATGTTAAGTAAAACAGGAATTTGGCATGAATTTCCTTTGTACTTATGTCTTTCTCCTTGTGGGCCTCTCCTGGAATAGCTGGCAGCAGGCTCTAAGATTTCATGACAGGTAGATTTATAGCATACATAGGCTGGCATCAAGCAAGGATGTTATAACTGTTATCAAAGTAAAGATATTTGGCCTGTGAATATCCTAGTGCTTCTGTATATGAACTCGCCTCCTTTTTCCCCATGTAGTTGTGGTTGTCTAGAGTTCTACCCTGCTTGGCTCTTGACTCAGCCTCTGTAATAGAAACTGTCCCATCACTGATGATCTCTTTCTAGAACTTGATAATGTGCAAAATCAGTCTGTTCCATCCAACAATATTTCTATGGCATAAAGGCATAAGAGCATGGAAAAGCATACTTCTCTGCTGATTTTAACAGCCCTTTTTTGTATCATATTTGACTAATAAGGAATTTGGCAGTGGATTACTTTTATGCAACACTTCAAAGTCCTAACTTGATTAATAACAGTTATTAGCAGTATAGAGATAGACATAAAAATGACTTGGTAGTGGAGGTAAAAATGGGCTTAAAAACAGGAGGATTGGCCAAAAGTTTGTTTATAAAGCAATTAAAAACTTAAGGCTCTGGCAGTATTTGAATTACCTAGCCCGGCAATTATAACAACTGAATGAAATAACAACAACAATAAAACCTTAAAAGAGTCAAAAGGCTAATAAGATATTGACTAATAAAATATTGGAGAATTCTGGATCAAGATTAGGGAGAGAACTAGAGCTCAGAGGTGAACCAGCATTCGAAGGTGTTTTGCACTGCAAGCATTCTCTGATCAGGAAGAAGTGGCTGAGAGAGAAAGCCATGCTTTTCGTGGAGGGACGATAAGAGTTGGAGTATAGCACCTGCCAAGGATGGGATTCTAGTGAACCACCTCCCACTCTGGGCTGAAGCCCTCATGGGCTGAACCTTGGAATATGGGTGTAGTTTATATATCATGTGGGTGATTTAGAAAACCTCAAGCCTTTGTTCTGGACTACCAGTGCCCACAAGTGCCTGGCAGAAGCAAACAGAAATTTCTGGAACAAGATAACACTATCCTAGTCCTCAAATTACTTTTACAAATAAATTTTCAAATACAACCCCAGTTAAAAAATAAAAGATAGAGGCTGGCCTTGTGGCCTAGTAGTTAAGTTTGGCGTGCTCCTCTTCGGGAGCCTGGGTTTGGTTCCTGGGCGCAGACCTACACTGCTCATTGGTGGCCATGTTGTGGTGGTGACCCACATAGAAAGTATAGGAAGATTGGCAACAGATGTTACCTCAGGGCTAATCTTCAGCAAAAAAATTAGTTAATTAAGAAAATAAAAAATAAAAGATAATGAGGCATGTTAAGCAACAAGACAACACAAGCCAAAAGTAGCAGAAACAACAAGCAAACTCAGGAACTCTATGAAGCAAATATGCTTTTTATTTTTATGGAGATAAAAGTCAACCTTGAAAAATTCAGCCAAGTAACACTAAGTTCTAGAACTGAAAAATACAATAAATTAAGAACTCAGTGAATGAGGCTTATAGCAGATTAAACTACAGAGAATTAATAAACTTGAAGATAGGCCAGAAGAAACGATCCAGAGACCAAAAAAAAAGAGGACAATAGAGAAGAACAGATAAGATATATACCTTTAATTGATATACTTTTAATTGAAGTTCCAGAAGATGAGAATGAGAATGAAGCAGAGGCAATATTTGCAGGCCTCGTGGCTGAGAATTTCTTAGAACTGATAAATGACATCAATACACAATATTCAGGAAGCTCAGTGAAACCCATGCAGGATAAATAAAAAGAAACCCATATTTAGAACATCGTTGTGAGCCTTCAGAAAATAAGAGCAAAGAGAAGACTATGAATGCAGCCAGAGCAAAAAGATTTCCTTCAAGGAGCAACTGTTAGACTGACAACTGACTCTTACACAGCAACAAGATGCCAGAAGGCAGTGGAATGCTCTAAGTTGCTTATACAAAATACTTGCCAAGCTAGAGTTCATTACACAGTGAAGATATCTTGCAAGGATAAAGGCAAAATGAAGACATTTTCAGAAAAACAGAGGATTCACCTGCAGACCTGTAAGAAAGGAAAAGAAATTCTAAAGAGTGTTCCTTAGGCAGAAGAAGAATAATCCTAGCTAGAAGCTCAGAGATGTAGGAAGGGATGATGAGCAAAGAAAGCTGTGAATGTGTAAGTTAAACAAAATGGATGTTTTATATAGAGAGCAAAACCATGATGACATGGGATTTCGAAAAATATAGCCACAGGGCCGGCCCTGTGGCTTAGCAGTTAAGTGCGTGCGCTCCGCTACTGGCGGCCTGGGTTCGGATCCCGGGCGCGCACCGACCCACCGCTCGTCCGGCCATGCTGAGGCCACGTCCCACATACAGCAACTAGAAGGATGTGCAACTATGACATACAACTATCTACTGGGGCTTTGGGGGAAAAAAAAAAGGAGGAGGATTGGCAATAGATGTTAGCTCAGAGCCGGTCTTCCTCAGCAAAAACAGGAGGATTAGCATGGATGTTAGCTCAGGGCTGATCTTCCTCACCAAAAAAAAAAAAAAGGCAGTTGTCTCTGCAGAGCAAGAAATGGAGGGTTGGAGGTGGGCTGGGAATTGATGTTTTTTGTAACAAGTGTTGATGAATTGTATGCATTTGAATTTTCATAAATGTAAAACTAAATTGAGAAAAGCCATTTGGTACTTCTCAAGTTATTTCTTATAGAAGATAAGAATTGTAACGGTTAACAAAGATCACTTGATATTTAACTCGCAGATTTCTGTTTTCTCTTGGTTGCTTTGTTTGGGGTGTGGGGAGGCTGTTAGGGGTGGGAGTGACTTACCATTAATTTGCCTTAAATGTAGGAATTTATTTGGCTCCTTTCATAACTTGAAAAGTAACTTTACTAAATAAACTATTTAAAATGTGTTCTAGGCGTGGCTTTAGCTGTTATTCTCTGTAACACCCGGCATATTAGTGACCATGTTTTCCTAGAAGCTGCAAAGGTAAATGTTTTAAATACTGTTTGGTTTTTTAATAAAGGATGAATTATCAAGATAAATGGATCTTAATTAAAAGCAGAGAGAGAATGGGTTAAATCTGCCTTATGAATGGAAAGGAAGTTACTTATCTGTTGCTTTTTTGATTTGCCTATCTACTTTTGCATAGAATTGATTTTTTCAAATGTTTGATTGTAAGCTATGAATCCTCCCATATTTAGAGCACATATACTGTACCTGTATTTAGGATATCTGAAGGTAACATTGTGACAGCACAGATAAACTATAACTCCTTACATTTTTTTAATGGATAAGTACTGGTTTCTTTGGAGTGCTGGCCTATTGGAGCTCCAGAATTCACAATGTGAGTTTTGAAGAACTCACATTAATACAGATATTAATGTCTATTTTCGTGTAGCTATTGTAATTACACCAAACCTTCTATGAATTATGTGGAATAGGTCAATAAGTCTTTAAATCTGGGTTTTTTTTATTGTTTAGTAGTAAACAGTTATTAAAACTGTTCTGCAGTGCTTTAAGTGTATTCCTGCTAGGCATAAGGAGAATTAGGTCACCTGTGTCATTCTCTGCTCCTCTAGCCCTTTTTCCATTTTTTTAGGTCCTCATTACTATGTGTTATTTAAACAAACAAAAGTAAAATGCTGTTTTTCTCTTAGGCACTGACAAGTCAGTTGACAGATAAAGAGCTAGCTCAAGGGAGACTTTACCCACCACTTGCTGATATTCGGGAAGTTTCTATCAACATTGCTATTAAAGTAAGTAATAATTTATACCCCTCCACATAAATTTTAACGGTGTTTTCTTATGCAAGTAACACAAACTTATTAGAGAAAAATTTGAAACATTTAGAGGATGCAAAGAAGAAATGTTAGGTCACCTATATTCTTACTACCAGAATATAACCTACATTATTATTTTGGATTTGGTGCCTTCTGGTCTTTTTTCTTCCTAAACACACACATACATATGCACACACATCAACAGTCATCTGTGCCTGTTTTTATAGTTGGTTTCTTGCTGCACTTTTTTCCACTTTATTTGTAAGCCTTTTCCCATGTAAGTCAATAAGAATTCCCAAATTATTGCCCATTATCTCTTCAGAAAACAAGTACTGATTACATTGCACCTGTTAGATATGAGTGTACCTGTTTTCCCACACCTTTGCCAATACTTAGAATTATTATTTTTTTAATCTTGCATATTTAATAGGTGAAAATTGTATCTAATTTTTATTTAAAGCATTTATTATTAGATTGAAGAATTTTCCATGAACTGCCTGTTCATGACCTTTGCTCGTTTTTATATTATGATATTTGTCTTTCTAATGTCCGATACTGATTTATAAGGGCTCTTTGTTAAGGGTAGTGATCCTTCTGTTTGCTGTGGTACAGGCAATTTCCCATTTGTCATTTATTTTAACTTTTGGAATTGTTTGACATGCCATTTTTCCAAAGTTTTTTTTATAGAATGATCTGTTTATTTTATGGATTGTTTCCTCATCTTTTATGAATGTTAATGCCTTCTCCCACTCCAAAATCATATAAATATCTACCTGCATTTTCTAATAACATAAGACTTTTTAATCCCTCTGAGATTTTAGTGTATGATGTGGGACAGAACCATTTTTTTTGTGAGTAGTTAACCAGTTGCCTCAGCACCAATTGATTGAGAATGCTCCTCTTATTAACATAAAATTCTTGAATCTGTTACTGGGATTCTGTTTCTGACCATATTTGTCTATAACTAGGCACTCTTTTAATTATTAGAGTATGTATAATGTGTATTATTTGATACTGTATATTTCCCATCATTATGGTTTTTCAGTATTTTCTTGTCTATTCTAACCTGTTTATTCTTTTGGATGAATTTTTCTATCAGTTTTTTTAATTCAAAGAAAACCTTGCAACTATGTACGAAACTCATGTTTATAAATTGTTTATTATTTTCCTAGATATTTAAAATTTTTTGTTGTCCTGTATAATAAAGGTTTTTCTTTCCATACATACTTCCCTGCTTGTCATTTCTAATATATGGGGAAGGTATTAATTTTTATGAATTTATTTGATAACTGATTTCTTTGTTGAACAATCTTAATTCTTTTAATAGTTCTCAGTTAATGCTTTTGGAATTGTTGAATCATCTGCAAATAATTTCTTTTTCTCTTTTTAATATATATGGCTTTTTTTTCCCTATCTTACTAAATTAGTTGGTACTTAAGAGCAATTTTAAGCAATTGGGTTGATAAGGGCATCCTTATATTTTAATATTAAGTGTAATGCTAGCTTTTGATTGAAATAAGTATTTTTTTATCTTTTTAAAGAAGTAGGCTTCTATTGCTAGTTTACTAAGATTTTCTTAAACATCAGGATTAGATGTGGAATGTATCAACCACTTTTTCCACTTGGACGTTAATGATCATAAGGTTTTCCCCTTTATCTATTAATGTTACTGTTGCATTATTTTAATACTCATAAACTAAGCAAAGATTGGGAATTGGTAAAGGATGATATGTTAAGGAAATAGCAACCAATCCAGTTGAGCTGGAGTCTAAGGTATATGTAGGAAAATGGTACAAGACAAGATTTGAAAGCTGTCTGAAGGCCAGCTTGTACAGAGAGCACAAATGCCAGACTAAGGCGTCTGAATACTTTACTATTGCAAAACAGCTGCAGATTTTAGAGCCCAGAACTAAGATGAATAGAGTTCACCTTTAGAGAATGATATTTATAGAATGATATTACAAGTGGGACAGATTTTGGAAGCTGTCAGTTAAGAGATTACTGGTATATCCAAATGAAAGGTAATACATGAAGAAATAGAAGGAGATTTGGGCTTCGGGTTGGTATAGGAGCGTAGCCCCAGGATCATGTCTCTTCCCCCTTCCCTGGGCGGTAGAGAGTTTGCTCCTTCTCCAGTGGCTTAGGGCTTTCCTTTGTAGGAGCAAGGGATCAGGAGAGTAGGCAGTATTTTGTGTCTGTCCCCCACCCCAACCCGCAGCCACCGAGCCTCTCCTTATGGCCACCAGTCATCTCCTGCATGCCTCCATGACAAGGAGAGCTCACTCCAATCTCATGCCTTGCCCCCAGCCTTTTCTGTGGGTACAAATATGTTTCCTACAATAGACTAGGAAATAATTGAAACACATTTTCCATCACAAAACATAGTGAGATTGAGCTCCAGGGACCAAGGATTATTTTTAATAACCACCATTTTTTCTCAAGGTTTTCTTTTAGAAAGCTGAAGGAAACTTCAGTACTGGTCACCGTTTAGAATGAGAATTAGAGGAGGAGGAGAAAGATAATTGTTTGAATTTTTGTTTTTTTTACCGTGTGTCACTACATTTTTTTAAATTAAAATAAAACCATAACTTCAGAACTTAGTGTGTGACAGGCACTGTGCTACCCTGAAAAGGTGAGGAAGCTTTTCATACGACCTCATTTTACATCAAAACAGGCTCAGGGTTTATCCTCACCTTCAGTCATGGTGTGTGGCTTGGTTACAAAGATCAGAAATCCACTCAAGCCAGTTTAGGTGGGAAGTGACCTAGCTTAACTGTCTAGGGTCTGAGATCTCGAATCAGAATGTTTTGGGTTTGAAACAAGCAGTTTGAAGTTGTTTGAACGATGAAAAACTGAAATAGTTAAGCTCTCACTTAACTATGTTGGGCAGGTTACTTAAACTCCTCATAATTGGGTGTCCTTGTATGTAAAATGAGAATAATAGTAGTACTTACCTCAGAGGGTTCTTGTGAGGATTAAATGAGATATCCATGTAAAGCACATAGAACATGCCAGGCACTCATGATGGTGTTGAGTTGCCATGTACCGCTTCTAGCCCTAACTTTACTTGACCTTATAGTTCGTGTCCAACACCTGATTTATAATAGTGTCTTTGTCTCTCGATCCAAATTCTAGAGCAAAAGCACCAGGCTCACTTTGGGTTAGGTTTTCACCGCGGTCCAGTCAGTTATGACTAGGAAGTAGAGCCTCCCACACACCGTTTCAGCCAGGCTGTGGGGGAAGGACGTGGGCTGGGCAGGTTACCCAAACAGGTCTACTTGACTGACACAGTAGAGCTTAAAATTGTTTGTTGGCTTGAGGTATTGAGCACCTGCTATTAATTCTGGGGGAGAGGGGAGACTGTAAAACACGTCAAACTTAAGGTGACATCGCAGACTTTTATTTCATCTTTTAAACTTTTAATAGTTTCTGAGTGTTTTGAAATGAGTCAAAGTAATGTTATTTTTTATCTGGAAAAAAATGCCATTCTTCTAAATTTATTTCTCTGTCTTTTAATAATACTCTTTCTCTCAAATAGGTTAGTACTCAGAGCCTGCCTACACAGTAATCTTATTTATTTTTCAGGTTACAGAATACCTATATGCTAATAAAATGGCTTTCCAATACCCAGAACCTGAGGACAAGGCCAAATATATTAGAGAAAGAATATGGCGAAGTGAATACGATTCCCTGCTGCCAGATGTGTATGAATGGCCCGAATCTGCGTCGAGTCCCCGCCAGATAACGGAATAGAAGCACACCCACTGATAAATACTTTCCATGCTTCAGAGAACACCTTTTTTCACACAAAAAAGAGAATGTTCTCAAATTTATGGGTTTTTCTGTGTTTTATTCTTCCCCACCACTTTGCTTGACTTAATTTTTCCCATGAATCTACACTCTGTAGGGGGCAGATGTGTTGACTGCGTTGTTCATGCCCACCAGCACCCTGCAATCAAATAACCATAATACTTTCATTCTGATCTGTAGCTCATACCACATCAAAGAGATGTTTAAATTGTATTTGTGAATATCTTCACTTGTGCTCTTGTTCACGCTTCCCAGAGTATTTGCTGTTTACATAATAGGTAATAATCTTCTCTCACTCAGCTCTTTTAGTAAAATTGAAATTTACTTCTGTGGATATGGATACAGCATTCTGAGAAGCCAAATTTAACCAAATTCTAAGGACAAACTGTCAGTATCTAAAAATGTTCTTTTATTTCTGCTTCATTTTACCTTCATGCTCTGAAATTCCTTTCCGGTAGATACATGTAGAGAAGTTTGAAAAATCTACCCTATTATTTATCTTCTGGAACAAAACTGAAGATTAACTATAATGTCGTGAGAAAGAAATGGGAACTACTGCTGCCTTTAGACAAATAAAAAAAACAGTTGTTGTTTTCAACAGTGTATAAAAATCATAGTGTAACTTTTTTATCTAATAAAGGTAACATCTTAAATTTAATTGCTTCAATTATGCTATTTTATTGCCCAGCTAGGAATATTTTCATTTTCTTTATTTCTAGATGATACTAAGGAGAAGGGTATAGGATACCTAATGCATAAATTATGACTCATGTGATGTCTCATGTGACTTTTAACAAATTAATCATATGTTTCACATCTAAATGAGTCCTAGTTAACTGGAGAAGCTATACCCCTCCCTGTTCCAGTAGTGGTGCTGTTCATTACTTGATATAATTTTGGAATGTTGCTATGATACATTCCTTTGAATATCATTAGTGACAACTCTTTCTCCATTGAAGATGGATTTAATTTTTTGAAACCACCAAAATTAATTTAGAGCTAAGTGGGGACGAATGATGTAGGTGTTCAGACTAGGAAATGCCGTTTTTAATCCCGGTAAAATGGGTAATAATTGGCTTGTGAGACCAGTTTTCTTATGTGGCTTACATATTGGAGAGTTCTAAAGGAAAATCCAAAAACATTTTGAGAAGTAGTATTGCTATAAGTGTACCTAACATGGTTGCTTTGAGGGAACAAAACTTTTAAATGCTCATTCTAGAATATTAACTTCAAGAAATTATTCATAGCTACGTATTAGCATGCACATTATTTGGTATTTCCACAGTCCTTAATATGTTAGACATGATATTCTGTAGAGAAAAAAGAGCTTCATTTTTATGTTCATCTTCCCTTCTACCCATAGGTAGAGATTGGGTCATAATAATTTTGAATACAATTCAACGTTTTCAAAATGGCAAGGCCATTTTGAGTACGGGAGAAAGCAGTTGATTAATCCATTTAACAAATAAGTAAAGTCAGAAATCTGTTTCATAAAATAATCAACTAGGTCACAATTTGTTTCTTTTAATTAAAGATGAAAAGTTTATGTTTTTCATGTTATCTTTGTCAAAACAAAATCACCCCCAAAAATATTCTCTGTGAAATCTTGATTTTAGGTTAACATTGTAAGTATAATTACAAACCTGTCATTTACTTAATGCTTATTGAAGGCAGGAACATATGTTGAATTAATCTTACTAAGATTTTTGCTTATTAAATATGTATAGTACAGTCTTCATGGAAATTTTAAATATTTTAAGGAAAAAACAAGGCCAAATGGCTTATAGCCTGCAAGAGAAACCTTATATATATATATTTTTAAAAGCTGCCTATTCTTAATATGTGTTATTTACCAACCAGTATTTTAACAAGTAACACTGG
Source organism: Ceratotherium simum simum (assembly GCF_057802395.1). Taxonomy (NCBI): domain Eukaryota; kingdom Metazoa; phylum Chordata; class Mammalia; order Perissodactyla; family Rhinocerotidae; genus Ceratotherium; species Ceratotherium simum. Next base: position 39,708,229 of record NC_141913.1, read on the forward strand.
ATGTAAATTAAAGAAAAAAAATTTTAATAGTTCACCCAAGAATAGAGACAGGGGGAGAGGTGGCATAATGGCATCAAATTGGAAAATAAACTAAAACACTTGGACCTTCTATGGAAACTTAACCTAGCAAGAAAGTAGTTATTTTGAAAAACAGCCATGGAGAGTCATTTTCATTCTTTTAAATAGAGAAGAAATTCTGTAAATTTGTCAAATTATTTAGTAGGGAAAAGTGAGAATACGTGTTTTTCTAATCTGGCACCACTACCTGTAGTGTGAAACAAATTGGATTAATTTGTGAAGGTAAGGTTTATTGACTATAATGAGAAAAGTGTTAAAGAGTTTGGTTAAAATCTTTTTAAAGGATGGATTCTTAACCAGGAAGTTGCATTAAAATCACCATGAAGCTTCTTTAAAATGCAGATGCTTCTGCCTCTCCTCCCAGGCCCCCTAGACCACCAGGGGCAAGAGCCCTGGCAGGTGTATTTTCAGCAGGTCCCCAGGTGATCCTGACGCACACTCTTCCCCGGTCCTCCCAATCACTGCCTTGAAGCAGACTTCCGAATCAGCTGGGGATGACTGATTCCTCCTGCTGATGCAGGGGCGGGAGAGAGGGGGCGGGGGGCGGGGGTCCAAGATTCTTCATTTCTGACAAACTCCTGGGTGATGCCCACGCTGCTGGTACAGAGAATGCACTGAGTGCCATTGTTCCAGAGTACTGAGTGTGATGTGCGGTCTCTCTGTTGGTTTTTTCTGAGAAAGATTGGCCCTGAGCTAACATCTGTTGCCAATCTTCCTCTTTTTTTTCCGCTTGAGGAAGATTCACCCTGAGCTAACATCTGTGCCAGTCTTCCTCTATTTTGTATGTGGGTCACTGCCACAGCATGGCCACCAACGAGTGGTGTAGGTCCATGCCCGGGGAACCAAACCCGGGCTGCTGAAGCAGAGTGTGCGGAACTTAACCGCCAGGCCACAGGGCCAGCCCCCTGATGTGCAGTTTAAGTTTAGTGCTCATACAGTATATACTTTATATGAAAAAGATAACTGAAATTATGTTCTTACATGGAACTGGTTTCATCTATTTTTGTTATGTATAGTTTTTATAGGATGTTTATAAGAACAAAAATTAATACAGAACTTAAACATTTTTCTGAAAATACATAACTAGAATACTGTTCAATTCTAGGTTACAGATTTTCAATGTACTTATTTAGTAAAACCTAGCACCCAGTTCTCATTTATAAAAGATTAGCTATCAAATGGATATTTCTTTCTTCTCTATTATTGTTGTCTTATGATTTATCCTACCCTTTGTCATTTCTTTCTCTAAATTATCAGCCTCTGGAGAAATAAGATTCCACATTGTCCCTTGCAAAGAAGTTGCTAAGGAATTAAGACCAAAGCATAATAATTATTAAGGGATGTGGAGCATTACTTCTCTGAGATAACTGAGAAAGCCCAAAGGGGATGGTAGGGGAGTGGGAAAAGCCCTGCTTTAGAAAAAAGGCTTCATTCAAATGCTCCTGTAGCTTTTTTCCCCGAATCCATTCAGTATCCCTGGAAGATAATTTTATCTGGATCTTCATACTGTTGAACAGCTCCAGGGTTCTGTTGAATTCACCAAAACGGAACCAGCTCTGTTGAGCATACATAATGCTTGAGAACATTAGTATAAATCTCAAAGCTCTCTGCTGGGATTCCATTTAAAGGGACTGTCATAAACAATGAAAGAGCACCAATATGGTATTTCCATCTAAGACAGGACCACACATGTTCAAGTGCAGGCATAGTGCTGGCTTTACAAAAATGGCATAGATTCATTATCTACTTTGGCTCTCAACCGCTTTGTGATTTGCACTTTGATGTGTATCTAAATGTTGAAATGAAATAAATCCTCTATAGACAAGCTAAATAAAGTAACATACTTAATATTTAAAATATTCAAGATAATTTGACTGTAGAAAACTTCTCCCTCATCTGAAATCAGGATGTTTTAATGTAAGCAGAGAAAAAGCTCAATGCTTTGTTTCAAATTTTAATAAATTCAACTGGGCCTAATTAGGATATGACTCCTATTGCAAATTCCCTTAATCCTTGCCAGGAGTTACTCAGATAAACTAGTGATTAGATTTTAAACCGTAAGTATTTTCCTTTCTTGGATAAGGAAAATTGTGCCTCTTAAAGAGGACAGTAAGGGTATGATATGGAAATATGTTCATAATTCAGTTGCATAAAATATACAAATTAAGTCAAATGACTTTTGGGTGCTTTGTCTCTTTCTTTAACAGGTTTTTGCCAATAAACTGACTCTTTTTCATATGGCTATTTAATCGTGTATTTTCCAAATAAAAATTTGTTTGCCATTTTGCTGTTTAGGAAGTCATCCCTACAATCAGCACACTTTTTAAAGTTTTAAGACTAAGGGGAAATTTGTGGGTACATATTCCCCAGTTTTCAGTATGTCCTTTTATGTTCTAGAAAAATTATTTTCCCTTACTTTCCTAATTTTAAGTGTATATTCTAGCAAATCATTGATTCCTACATAGTCATTGAATTATCACCAACACCTTAGGTATGTACAATTATCGAATAATGATAAGCTAAATTTTATGGATAGCACCTACTCTGTGCCGGGTATTGGTCTAAGCATCATATGTGCATCAGCATATATAATCCTCACAATCACATTCTGTCACCACATCTGTTTTACAGAGAAGGACATGGGCACAGAGAGGTTAAACGCCTTGCCCAAGGTCTGTGCTGGGGAGTGGCAGAGCCTGGACTCTTAGCCTCAGCCCTTCTCTAGGAAGAAGGGCCTCTGTGACATGTGATTTTATCTGGATCTTAAATTCCTTATCTTCAAGAATTGTTATTTCAGATGATAATTCTTCACCTATTCTTATAAGACTAGTCTTAGGTCATTTTTAATGCATTTTACCAGTTCATTTGATTTTTACTTAGTTCGCATTTATAATTCAAATACAGTATAAACCTATTTTACTTGTTAGTCTTCAGCATTTTAAGTATTGGATGTAAACATAAAAGATTTGGTTTTGAGTTTGATAAATTACAACCAAGATTCTCGGTAGCCAGCTCACTAACATCTTTTGATTCGGTAGTCTTCACAGAACCACCAGTTGCTGTCATTTCTGTGCAAATCAGTTTCAATAGTGAGTATACACTTTGTGAATCTGCCAATGTCGCTGTGACTTTGAACTGTAAGATATATTTAAATGATATCTACTGTATTATATGCATATATATAACTTCTTCCATTAAAAAGTGAGAACAGTTAGAAAGTAATATAAAATGTATGTGTGGAACAAGGAATTTCTGAGAGCTATTTTAGCTAAATATTTGACAAAGTAAAATTTCTGCCTAATGTTTTATTATACTTTGCCTAATGACCTTTAAAATTAGCTGAAATTAAAACCATATTTTTGCAATTGATACTGTGTTCCCTTTGATAAGATCCCAAGTATTAATTATCAACTTCAAAGAAGCCACACATTGCAAGTCATTGCTTAGCCTTTCTCACCTTTGGATTTAAGATAAAGAGATAGAATAAACCGTCTTGTGGTAATCGCTTATGGGATTACTAATTTAAGGGGAATGCCTTGTGTACAGTATATGATACCAGATCGACTTATTGCAGATGGTTCCAGGAATCAGTCCAAAAACTTCATAATGATGTGAATTATTTTTTCTCTTTTGTGATATATAAATTGTAATGATGTGTGTATTTTCTTTGTAAAATTTTCCTATGCATAAAAAATGCATTATGACCTTGTTTTTAAAGGCTGCTATATATAGGGCATTTTAAAACTTGGCGTTATCTTAAACCTTAAAACACATAAACACACTCCACAATACTTGATCCCTTGGGAATATATTGTTTGACTTAAAATCACACGTGGAGCACTGGTCGTGCTCCTCACCTTTTCATGTCCTTTTGCTGAACTATTTCCCTTCTTATTTAGTTTAATCATAGCAGTAAAGGAATTATTTCTCACCTCTTCTCCCCTACTACATACACATTCCAAGACTCTAATGTAAGAATACAAAATCAGGAAAGATTGCATGTTGATTTTGTGATAAAGGGGAAAAACTGGTATAACAGCTAATATCTACTGAGTGCTTACTTCAAGCCAGGCACTGTGCTAAGTACCTGATACCCATTTACTCGTTGAAACTTCACAACAACCTCATGAGGTGTAGGTGTAACATTTTCCCCGTTTTACAGATGTAGACTCTGAGGCGCTGAGCCATTAAGGTCATGTAGCTACTAAAATGGCAAAGCCAGGATTCAGACCTCTTGCGTCACGGTTTAACAAAACTCCGATTCTGTTTAAACTAGACACTCCATCTACTCTGAGCACAGCCCATGCAGCAGAACGGCTGCAGAGAATCACAGTCGTGTGGTCTGTCTCAGTCATAATCACTAACTTCAAGAAACTCTTCATGCTCCTGGCATTTCCCCATCCAGTGACTGTGATACCTTCCCTGCTGTCAGATTTCTGACATCCTCCTGTGTCCTCACTCTCAGTAGATATTTCACAGAGAAATAGGACAATCAGAAGAGAATGTCCTCAAGCTCCCCTTACCCCCTCCATCTCCCCAGGTACCTTGAGCAAGTGAAAAGCAGCAGCTCCTGACCTGCAGGAGCTGGCCTGGCGCTATCAGCTGGCCTTGCTGTGGCTAGGAACTCAGCTAGGTCTCGATGTTCTGTTGGATGTAAACCACCTCACAGAACACCAAAATCAGGCAAGGCACTCTGACCATGTCGGATGGAGACAAAAACAAGGTGTTTTGTTTTGAGGGCAGCAAATTAATGCTCAGAGACCGAGATTGCCTTTGCCAATAATTTGTTTAACACAGGTTCACTGTGGGATTCATAATAGTTTCACAAGCCAATAGCCTACAGGATAATGTCTTTTAATAAGCTAATAAAAAAATTATACCCCAAACCAATGATAGATTAATCACACTATTGTTCCAGGCAAGGAGAGATAAAAGGAATAAAGTCTAAATTTAATCCAGATGTCCCTTTTTGTATGAGTATACACTTGAGAGAGACAGCTAAACAAACCAAGAGCTGACTTCCAGCTGCCAGTGCAAAATAAAAGTCCCTTGTTGCTAGAGCATGTTGCTAGGGAACAATGGTGCTGGTGTTGGCGCGCAGGCTGATCTCCTTCACGGGCCATTGAGCAGTTTGTCACCACTATTGATAAGGGAGTTGCCCTTACCATGGTAGAAGCTAATGCCCCAAGGTCTTCAGACAGTTTGTTTAGGTCAGCAAAGTGTTTCCTTGCCCAGACCGAAACACTGGAATATTTTTCACAAACTCTGGGTATTTCTAGTCTAAATGTCCCCTTGCCATAGTTGCTTCTCCACGTGTTCTTACTAATAAGCCCCTCAGCAGTGTTCACCCAGCTGAGCTACTGAGTGCTTATCAATGACAACAGATGAGATGATGACAACCTGATACAACTTAACTTCATTCTTATATCAAAACAAGTTTGGGGTTTTTTTGGTCTTTGTCACAAACAAGTTGGATTTGAAATCATATCAAACTAATACACAACACAAGGCCACTCCATCATCCTGTCTGTACACAGACAAAACATGGGCATTGTCCAAACCACAGAAATGACCAAACCCCACCCTACCCCCAGTCCTGGCTAGCATGCTTGAAGACTAACACTTGACCAATTATAATTTAGCCTCACTCCCTGAAGGTAAGATTTGTGATAACCAATCATAGAGTTGTCCCTGCTTCCTAAGCAAATTCCAATCCAGAGCGAACCCCAACTTCTGTGGCCCCCTGCAAAATCACCCAACCAAAACCCAAATCCTATAATAGCTGCTTTCTAACACCCTGTTACTGAGATGCTCCACAGTTCCCCACGGGGTGCATTCTCCCTCACTGCAATGAATAACTACAGGTGTGCTCCTGGTGGTCTTTGGCTGGAGGGCAGTGACAATCTTCACCCACGTGCTTAAGAACCAACTATACTCCTGTCAACCAGGACCAACTCCTCCACTTAGGCACTAGGTACCATTTCCTCTCACCCACTCAAGGGCCTTGCTCGTCAATTCTCCCTTCTCTGCATCATCAACTTTCTCTCTATCAGATCGCTGGCATGCTGCTTGGGCTAGGAGGACTCTTGACTCCTCTTCCCTTCAGCTATTGCGCCAAGTCACTATTCTTTAAACCAAAACTCTTCAAAAGATGTTCTATAGTTACTCTATACTTTCTGACTTCGATTCCTCTCCCTCCACTCTCTTTTGAACCCTCTCCAATCAGGCCTTCCCTACCCAGCCTCCAATGAAACCTACAAATTGCCAAATTCAAAGGTCAAATTAAAATTTTTGTTTTACTAGAGCCATAAGCATCATTTGACACGGTTGATCACTCCCTCCTCTTTTTTGTTTTTACTATTTTTTTTGATAGATATAATTTCAAACTTACAGAAAAGTTGCAAGAGTAGTACAAGGAACTCCCAAATGCATTTACCCAGATTCACCAGTTGTTTATATTTTGCTTCATTTGTTTCATCATTCGTTTTCTCTCTTTCTCAGTATACACACATAAACATTTATTTTCTGAATGATTTTGGAATAAGTTGCAGACAAGATGCCCCTTTACCCCTAAGTATTTCTGTGTGCATTTCCTAACATCAAGGATATTCTCTTATATAACCACATAACCATTCATTATCAAAATCAGAAAATTTAACATCGATGCAATACTATTACCTAATCTAGTATCCCTTCTCCACTCTAAAGTTATTTTCCCTTTGTAAATAAGTAATTTGTTGGGAAATGTTTTGAGACTATGTAAATAACCTCCTCCTGATCAAACTTTCACCCAAGTTTTAGCATCCATTGATGATTTTCTAACTTTATAATTTCTTCTATATGTATTAGTTGGCATTCTATTATAAGGAAGACCTTTTCCTTCTTCCCATTATTTTATTCATTTCTTTATATTGGTAGGGACTCATCGGTTCCTATTTTATTCAAGGTTATTCTGGGTTCTTACAATGCCTTCCTAACTGGTCTCCCACCCTTGCCACCTACAGAAATCTCTTCTCAGTAGAGCAGCCAGAGTGATCCTTTTAAACATAAAATGAAGCAAGTCATTCTTCTGTTCAAAACCCTCAATGGCTAAGCTGAAGTCTTTATAGTGCCATGAAAGGCCCTGCGTGATCTCCCACCACTACCACCGCCACCACTTACTTCTCTGACCTCATCTGCTATGCTCCCCGCTTTCCTGCTCTACTTCAGCCATACTTGCCTTGAGCACACCAGGCAAACTCCAGGCAGGCCTTTCATTTGTCGCACCCTTGGCTGGGGACGTTCTCCATATCTCCACAGCTGGCTTCTTTACCTTCTTCAGGTCTTTGCTTAATGTCACTTTTTGGTGAGGCTTTCTCTGGCTCACCCTTTTAAAAATTGCAGCCCAAACTCACCAGCATTCTCTCTCTCTCTTCCCTACTTATTTTTCTCCACAGAGATTATTACTGTCTGATGTAGTATATATTTTACTTATTTTGTTTATTATCTATCTCTCCCCAGTAGAATATAAATTCCATGAAGATATGATTTTTTGCATCTTTTGTTCATTCTTGTATCCCATAACCTAGGACAGTGTCCAACTCATTATTTGTTGAAAAAATACCTTTTTCACCTGGGGGTTCATGAATAGTCTCAGGAAGTCCAGGAAGCCCCTGAGATTGTATATGGTACCGTGCTTGTGTCTCTGGGAGGGAGAGGTTCCATTGTCTTTATCAAATTTTCTAAAGGGCCCTTTCTTTACCTAAGGTAGGTTTAAGAACAACTAGCCTACACCATTTTTAACTAGTCTATCAGATTTTTTTATTGGAAGAGTTGGCATGCTGAGATACAGGTTCCAACTTTCACTGAGGCTGAAATGGGGAAACAGACAAATAAAGGTCTTTCATTGCCTGATAAAACAAATAATACTCAGATATGTTGGCAATATCAGTGACTCCACACCTCCTTCCCCGAATAGTACCTGCTCTGTTCTTGAATCCTGAAAAATATGAACATCAAATACCATCTGGTTTGTGTCTAAACTGAAGAGAAGGCAACTTTAAAAACAATTTTCTTACTCAAACTGGTCTAAAAATTACACTTAAGACACTACAGGGGCCAGCCCTGTGGCATAGCGGTTAAGTGCGGGCACTCCACTGCTGGTGGCCTGGGTTCGGATCCCAGGCGCGCACCGATGCACCGCTTGTCAGGCCATGCTGTGGCGGCGTCCCACGTAAAGTGGAGGAAGATGGGCACAGATGTTAGCTCAGGGCCAGTCTTCCTCAGCAAAAAGAGGAAGATTAGCATGGATGTTAGCTCAGGGCTGATCTTCCTTACAAAAAAAAAAAAAGACACTACAGGTGCAGCAACCAGGAAAATGTGCCTTTCAGATCTCCAACTTCTAGGAGTATAATTGAGTACCAGCCCCAATTGCCGCACTCTGAAATCCGTCTCTGCATTCTCATGGAATGCATGCTTCCTGCAGGCTGCTCTCAGCAATGACTTAACACAGCAGGGATAGTAAGCCAAGCCCATTCCTGGGAGACAGGGGACTCTTTGACAGGTGACTTTAGCTCACCTGGGCCTTGCCAAGCTCAGAACTGTACTTCAATCTAAAGTGCTTTCTATACCTACCCTTTCTTCCTTCTCCCGCTCCTTCACGTGGAATCAGACCTGCATCAGGGTCTGAAGGCTCTCACAGCCTGCCCAGCTCCCTCCTCAATTTCACAGGCATCTCCTCTAATCAATTACTTATATGTTTAATCCTGTCTTGGTGTCTGCCTCTTGGAGGATCCAGACTAATGCAGCAGGTGATTCAGGATGTAAGTCTGTAGGTTAGAAATATTGAAATTATTAGAGCTATGGGTAAAGTAATTAGACTTTCTAGATTTTTTGATATTGTTTCTTTTCTAGATAATGTCCCAACTCTAGACCATGTTGTGACTGGTAACACTGGATGCTTTAATCTGCTCATCCGAGGGTGGAGAGGATCTCTGAATTGTTTTGGCCAACCCACCTATATTGAATAGCTTGTACTTTTAGAATGAGAGCCCATTTTTAACGTTCATCATGCTAATTAACAAATCACTAGAGTAACCAATAAAATCCATGTTTCGACATTCAATATGCTAATAAGCAAAACGTTGGTTTTTGATCAAAAACGATAATAGCAGAAAGTCTTGTGGTAGCTGCTTTTGCAGTGTAGCCTTTCCTCATATAAGATGCTCACTCCCGGACTCTTGATAACACATTGGATGACCACCCCTAAAATTAAAGCTTAAATTAACTGACAAATACTTAATATCACATGAATAGACTGAAATATTTAAAAGCAAATTACGGCTATTGTAGCAGATCAGCTATCCCAATGTGATTTAGAAAATGGTCACCACAGATTTGAGAGGAGAAGAATGGTGTTGAAAAGTGCTATCAAAAAGGGCAGGAAAATAGTTAATTTGAGTGAAATCCAAGTGCTACCATTGCAAAAAGAAACAACGTGTTTGAGGAATGAATTGAGGAAGAAGCAGGTATGGATGAAGAAAGCAAAAGTTCCATATTAGTCAGCTAAGTTTGAGGTGCATATTAGACATATTTTGGGTGACACTCAGCATCCAACCCTATTATTTTGGAACAATTCCCCAGTATGAATAGTGTTGCAGGGAACAGAATGTGCTGCCTTCCTCTGTGGAAGCCAGAGCTTGTGGGGGAAGATCCTCTTTCGCTGTACCTCATGGCAGCCAAGAACAGTGGCAAGTATGCCGTGGTGGTGTGTCAATGGCAGTGCCCTAAGAAGGCACTGAGGCAAGACCTTGACTGTGGTTCATGCTACCTCCATTAGTTCATGTTTTCTCTCAATTCTGTGGGCTCTCCAATCTCCTTAAATTAGCCAAAATTGATCTCTATGCTTGTAACCAATAATTCTGATTGACATCCAATTAACATGTCTATTTATAAGTGTCTTATATTAACCCATCTAACTAGACTTTAAGCAAATTGATGGCTGGGGTCATGTCTTTTGTTTATTTTGCATGGTCTCAAAATCTCTTTCTCACTCAGTTCAGAGCTCTTTCTCTATATAGGTTTAAGCAGTGCTTGATTTCACATAAATGATCAACAAAAAAGTTTCTCAATATAATTTGAATGAGGAAAATAAAGTCATGGAGTCTGCCATGTTAGTACTTTGTTGACTCTGAAACCTTCCCACTGCTTTTTACTAACTTGTAATCAGAGGTATTATCCTTCCCACTTAATTCCAGGTCAGTTACACCTGTAGACGAGGTAATAGGTAGGTTTATTTACTGATTTGAGAAAACCACTATTATATTACATGTAGGTTACCTCTAAGCAAAGGACAAGAGAGAAAAGGGAAGGCAGCCTTCTTCTATCTGTAGAAATTATATTATTAGATGTGCTAGGTATCACTTTGTAATGACTCACATTTGAATAACACTTTACAAAGCATTTTCAACAAACACCATTTAGTCTTTATAACAAAAGTTTGAGGCAAGAAGAGCAATTATTATCCTCTTTCTGCCAATGGAAAAACAGAGGCTCAGAAAAGTTAAATGACCTGACCAAGGTCACCCAAACACAAAGGGGCAAAATCAAGATTCAAACTATCAAGCAGAAGTTGATGTTGTGAGCAATGTGAAAAGACAAAGGACAAACTGGGAAAATATTTGCAACTTATAATTAGTAATTATCCCTAAGATATAGAAAGCACCTAAAAATTAAGAAGAAAAAGGCCATCTGTACAATAAAAAACTGAGCAAAAAAATGCACAAAAAGCTCACAGAAAAAGAAATGCAAATGACCCTTAAACTTATGAAAGATACTCAACACAGCTCATTTACAAAAGATGAATGCAAATTTAAACTACTCCAAAATGTTAGATTGGCAAAAATACAAAAGTTTGACAACATGAGCGGTAGTAAGGCTCTGAGGAAAAAGGTACTCTGATAAGTTGCTAATGGAAGGCAAAGTGGTACAACCCCCATGGAGGGAATTTTAGCAATCTCTAGCAAAATTATACATGCATTTACCTGTCGAGCCATAAATCCCATTTGCAGGAATCTATGGCAAAGATACATTTGCAGAACTAAAAAATAACTTACGCACAAAGCTATTTGTTACCACATTGTGATAGCAAAAGACTGGAAACAACCCAGAGCACTGATTGAATAAACTATCACAGAATCATTCAGTATTAGATAGCTGTGAAAATGAATGAGGAAGAAATTTGTATGCTGATACAGGATCGTGGCAGCCAAGGAAGTGTGTTGCTTGGAACTTCCTTCCAAAAATAACTTGCTGTCCAGCTGCAAGCAGTGTACCTTTACTGCTGCTTTTTGTTTTTTCATGTGGATTTAAATTCCATCAAGGTTCACTCGCTTTTAGCCCGAAGAACTTCCTTGTAAAGCAAGTCTACTACCAACAAATTCTCAGTTTTGTTTATTTGGGAATGTTTTTATTTCACCTTCACTATTGAAAGAGAGCTTTGCTGGATATAGGATTCTTGGTTGACAGTTTTTTTTTTTTTGTGAGGAAGATCAGCCCTGAGCTAACATCCATGCTAATCCTCCTCTTTTTGCTGAGGAAGACCGGCTCTGAGCTAACATCTATTGCCAATCCTCCTCCTTTTTGTTTTCCCCAAAGCTCCAGTAGATAGTTGTATGTCGTAGTTGCACATCCTTCTAGTTGCTGTATGTGGGACACGGCCTCAGCACGGCTGGAGAAGCGGTGCGTGGGTGCGCGCCCGGGATCAGAACCCGGGCTGCCAGTAGCGGAGCACTCGCACTCAACCACTAAGCCACCGGGCCAGCCCTGGTTGACAGGTTTTTAATTTGAACGCTTTGAATATTTTATCCCCTAGCCTTCTGGCTTCCATGGTTTCTGCTGAGAAATCAGCTGTTAATCTTACTGAGGTTCCCTTATAAGTGATGAGTCATTTTCTTCTCACCGCTTTCAAATTTTTCTCCTTGTCTTTGCTTTCAGCCTTTTTACTACAGTGTCTGTTTGTGGATTTCTTTGTGTTTATCCCGTTTGGAGTTTGTCGAGCTTCCTGGATGTGGAGATTATTGCTTTTTAAATAAATCTGGGAAGTTTTCAGCCATTATTTCTTTGAATATTTTTTTCTTCCTTTCCCCCGTCCTTTTGGTACTCCTATTACATGTATGTTGGTGCGCTTAATGGTGTCGCACATTTCTTTGAGGTTCTACTCATTTTTCTTCATTTTTTGGTCTCTGTTCTTTGGATTGTAACATTTCTGTCAATCTAGCTTCAAGTTTTCTAATTCTTCTCTGTAAATTCAAATCTACTGTTGAATCCCTCTACTGAATTTCCATTTTAGTTGCTATACTTTTCAACTCCAGAATTTCCATTTGTTGTTTTTTTTTTTTTTTTAAAGATTTTATTTATTTATTTTTTCCCCCCAAAGCCCCAGTAGATAGTTGTATGTCATAGCTGCACATCCTTCTAGTTGCTGTATGTGGGACTCGGCCTCAGGATGGACGGAGAAGTGGTGCCTCGGTGCGCGCCCGGGATCCGAACCCGGGCCACCAGCATCAGAGCGCGCGCACTTAACCACCAAGCCACGGGGCCGGCCCTCCATTTGTTGTTTTTAAAAAATTTTTATCTTTTTTTTGATATTCCTTATTTGATGTGACATTGTCATCATACCTTCCTTTGCTTCTTTAATCATGATTTTCTTTTCTTCTTTGAAAATATTTATGAGGGCTACTTTGAAAGCTTTGTCTGTTAAATCCAATATCTGGTCATCCTCACAGGCAGTTTCTATTGCCTACTTTTTTTCCGCTGTAGGGGTCATACTTTCCTGTTTCTTTACATTTCTTATAATTTTTTGTTGGAAACTGCACATTTTAGATACTCTATTGTAGCAATTCTGGGTACTGTCCCCCACCTCTGGGCTTTATTATTGTTATTTGCTTGTTTATTTGTTTAGTGACTGCTGGCTTATTTTAGTGGAGCCTATCCCCCCCTCAGCCTACAGAGTTAAGCCTCTGATATTTCTCCTCAGGCGATGCAGCCTTGGGTATGCCCACAATCATCCCGGGATGACAATGGTTTTGGCAGGACTCTCTGTGACTGTCTCCTTCCCTGACTACACCCAGCTATTAGGCTCCTCTAATTGCCAGCTATTGCTCTATTGTTTTCAACAATGTCCTGGGGCATAAATTGCTCCATACACTAAAGCAATCAAATTTGAGTTCCTTTGAAGGGATAGTTCCTCAGGTCAATGTTTGAGTTTTGTTCTGACTCCAGGTAGGCTCCTCCCAGTTCTCTGTTGCCCCTGAGTTCTCTTAGGAAAACTAGCTGCTGACAATTTAGCCTATATGTCTAACGATTCTACCAGTCTCCTCCCAATCCCCTTTCACCATCATCTCCACTCATTTTGAGAGTGCCTTTAAGCTTGAATGTCTTCACAGTCTGTTGTAAGTGAAGTCAACCTGTTGGAAAAGGTTAAGAGGTATGTTTTAGGCCTGCTTGTCCCCCAGGCAAAATCTCTGAGCCAAGGTACTGGGGCTGGAGAGCTAGAGACAAGGCATGCTACTCTCTCGTGTGACACCACCAATTTAGGAGCTGGGCACTTGGGGAGGAGGGCAGTGACCTTAAAGCCGGGTACCTGAGGGTTACTGTAAATATTCAACCCTGTTCCAAACACAGACATAGAAGAAAAAAAGCTAATCTTAATTTGCCAATTTCTTGTTTAACCTAAGGGGTGTCTCAAGGATCACAAGGATTTATGAGCTTGTTTTGTAGAAGAAAAGGAATGCCTTTAAGGAAGTTACCACCACCAGATAACCAGACCCCAGCTGCCACTGACACCCGGAAGTCTGACTGTCCAAGGGCTTATCTGGAGTGAAAGAAACATGGATTTCTCCTTGTTTCTCTGAAATTCCTCCTTCCAAGCCCCTTAGCTCTATAAAGACCCCCTGCCGCCTTCTTTTGTTAAAGCAGATTTGAGAGAACCTATCCTCCTTCATTCTTGTTTTGGCCAATTCAAATAAACCTTTCTCCATCTCCAAGCAAGGATGTCTCAGTGATTGGCTTATTGCACATCTCGCACACAAACTTGAGATTAACAGTTTCGGTGCCAACCTCAGGTCTTCTTGGCTGGCCTTCCTCAGCATGGAACCACCACATTATTAGCCATGGCAAGGGCAATCAGGGCCCTAGTACTATTCTTGGCAGGACATGCCCAAACTAAAGCCTCAATCCCACCTCTTAGGCACACGTGCCTGGAATTTAGTCTCAACAACCAGTGGCTGGGGACAGGATGAGAAACACTAATTTGTGCTAGCCCTTCCTGGAAGACAGCCCTCTGACTGTGAGCTGGGAGGACAGGGAGCCCTGTCTTACTGGTTGCACCAGTCTGGAGTGGAGGTTCAGTCTCAGTGATTTGGGAGGAGTGAGGGGCAGGTCTCAGTTCAAATACTACAAACTCTCATTGTTCCTACTGAATTTTAGTAGAGGTTTTAATAAACGTTTCTTCATTTGCCAAATGTCCTTAGGACAATTTCCAGAGACTTTAAATGGTTGTTTTCTGATCACTTTAACCAGTTTTTCCCGGGAATGGGCCCATGGAGCTCCTCATGCTGTCATTCTAGAAGTTCCTCTAAAACTAATTTTAAGAAAGTGTCACCTATGGAAGGAAGGAATTGATATTTTTCTGAATATAATTTTGACTTTGGAACCCATGTAAGTGATTTGCGTAAGTAAAAAATAAAAAGACAATACCAAAAAATAAACAAACAAAGGAATCTAATTGCATATCAGGTTGATGGCAGAACAATACGGAAAAAATCATTCTTAAGTAACCTAAAAAGACAGTATTTTGACTGCACACACCTAGTGGGATATATCCAGTCGTGTGCCAGGGTTACTTTAGTGGGGCTAAATAAAATAAATTATGTTAATGTGATTAGGAATCAAGATTTTTTTTGTGTGTGTGAGGAAGATCAGCCCTGAGCTAACATCTGATGCCAATCCTCCTCTTTCTTTGCTGAGGAAGATTAGCCCTGAGCTAACATCCACGCCCATCTTCCTCTACTTTACATGGGACGCCACCACAGCATGCTCTACAAGCAGTGCATCGGTGCGAGCCCGGGATCCGAACCGGCAAACCCCAGGCCGCAGCAGTGGAGCGCAAGCACTTAACCGCTTGCACCACCGGGCTGGCCCCAGGAATCAAGATTTTTGATATAGTGACATCAGTATAAAATTAAAGAAATTAAGTAGAAACTCTATAATCTTACACAAATTGAAAATATCAGTATGAATTCATGATTTATTTTACCTTAAAATATATATATTTCTTAGCTTTATCTACTAAAAAGGCTTACAACAAGCCTCTAGATCTAACTCTCATGTGATAGGAAATGCAGGGGGTAGAGGAACTTATTAAACGATATGATGGAGATGCAATCAACCAAGTCCAGCATCTGGAAGATTCTAGAGGAAAAATGACCTAATTTCTTCCACAAATAAGTGGCAAGAAAAAAGGAGAGAGAAAAGAAACCATTAAAGTTTAAAAGAAACTTTAAAGACTTATACCAAATACAACATGTAAACCTTTTTTGGATCTTAATTCAAACAAACCAACTCCATATGAGATACTTCAGGAGTAATTACATAAATTTGAACATTAAGAAGTTATTAGATGATATTAATAAGTAATTGGATGTTATAATAAATTAGATTATATTAATTATTGTTAACTTTTTCAGATGAGACAATAATACGGTAGTTAAGGTTTTTTTTAAGAGAGCTTTTTAATTTTTTAATTTTCTATTTTGATTTTCTGACTCGAACAAGTAAGCTTCAAAAAGTTATGATATGATCAGGAAAATTTGAACAGTGACTGGATGTTTGATGATATTAGGGAATTATTGTCTTTTTACGATAATGATTTTATGGTTGTATTTTTTAAAGTCCTTATCTTTTATATTTATATACTGAACTGCCCACCATCATTATGTAATAATGAGATGCTAAAAAAGAAAAGATCCTTAAATGCTTCTAGAAGTATTTACGGATAAAATGACATTGTGTCTGGAATTTGCTTTAAAATAATCCAGGGTTTTGTTGTTGCTTTTGAAGAGGCAGGGGTAATAGGTAAAACAAGATGAACCAGATATTAGTAACTGTTGAAGGTGAGTGATGATTATACATAAAGATTCATTAAATGTTTTCTCAACTTTCAAGTATGTTTAAAATTTCCCATAATGGAAAGTTTTAAAAATGAACAAAAAGTGCTATCCGCTATTCTCTAAAGATATAACAACCCCTAAGAAGAGGAGTTGTAGGAAGCCTTGAGGGGTGGGAAGGAACAAGCCAGGATCCTCTGGAAAGGACAGGTCTATGGAGGGTACCGCTCCCGGGGACCCCCAGCTGAGTTGTGATCAAGACCAAGCAGCAGAACATGTGTCTTCTTGAGCACTTCTTAGCTAGGCAAGGGTCAGATAAATAAAGTTCAAGTTCTGGTGTGTAATACTTTGCTAAATCAGACCCCACCAGACCAAATCCACCTTATTTTTTTACTTCAATAACATTAATCTAAGTCTCAACCATCCTACAAGATCCTGCTCAAGTCCTACTTCTTCTTAACTAATCTCACAGCTAGTAATCTCCCTCCTTCCATATTCTTATCACGCATTTTATCTTCTCATTTGTTCCCTCATATTGTTAGTTGACTGTTTCCTGATACATTTTCCCAACCTCAGTGTGTGCTCCTAAAACCAGGAGACATTACATATTTTAAAAATTCTCTCTGCATAAAAATGATACTCTCCACAAAGTCTGAGCTTAATTAATACTTGAATAAATAAAAGCTTTGAAGAGGCCCCAAAGTAAATTACCTAATGGCTTATTGAGCAAAGCAGTCGGGTGGGGTGGGGTGAGGGGAAAGGGTTCTCGATCTCTCTCCTGGTAGTTTCAAAAACCCCACAGACACAGCCCTTCTCTTCCTGTTATGAAGCTGCTGGATATTTTGACCACCTCGAGTACGTCGAACAAAAATCAGTGCATCTGGCACTGCACAGGAGCTTGAAATACCTTTTTATAAGCTGGAATATAAACCGAATGTGTCTTTTCCCCTTGTGGTTTGTAATCACCACGTGAAGATTCTGCACTCAGCAGTCCCCGGCTTTTCACTTGCCCGTCCAGCAGGCTATGCTGTGTGCTAAGAGTGAACACACACATCTTCAATGCTTGTCTGAGTCCAGCACAGGCAGCTTCAGATTTTAAGCAAATATTCCAGGTATCCCGAGAATAGAAAAGTGGAATAGACCAGACTCATGATCTATAGCAATGCTGCTACGAACTCTGATTCAAAGGCACGTTGCTTTTTCCTCTTAAGGCACCGCAAGCTTCAACTTTTAGATTTAGTGATCAAAAGAGATTCATCTCAATGAAACAATAGAAATTACACAAACATAGGCATGAGCTAAGCATCAAGGGGAATACTCTTGTTTGAAAACATTACACACAAAACAAAAAGCGGAACAGTAAACGTTTTCACTTTGGGCGCTGTGGTCCTCACAGGTTACCGCCACCATTTCACCCAGAGAACTGATGGGGGCTAGGGAAGGAGGGGAGGGACCCACTGCAGGCCGGGGTCGGTGTCCCCAGCCCGCGCCGAGCCTCCCGGCGCGGCCTCCCTGGCTGGGCGCCACCGAGCGCGGACCTCCGGCGCGTCCTAGAGCGGCCGCGCGCGGACACGGCCGGCGGCGCACTTCCGCCTGCGCCCGTCGCTGCCCCGTGGACGCCTGGGCCGCGCTGCGAGCCTGCGCCTCCCTCGCCTCCTGCGGCGGGCCTGGGGGAGTGGGTGAGTGGGGCAGGGCGCGCCGGAGGGGGGCGGGCCAGGGGCTGCGCCGCCGCGGCCTCCCCCGCGTCTGCCGTGTGGGCTGAGCCGCGCGGGCGGGTGCTTCCTCCGGACTCGCGGGCGGGGCCCGGGGCGGAGGACCGGGCCCGCGGAGCGCGGGGGAGCGAGGGCGTGCCTCCTCCGCTCCTCGAGGCGGGAGCCGCCGCCGCCCTGCGCTCCGGCCGCCGCCCACCCCTCCCTTGGGGAGCCTGGCAGTGACTTGGAGGAGAGCCTGGGCTCGCTAGTGGTGGGAGACCTGGCTTCTGGCCCTGACTCTGCTTTGGCCGCCCACTCTCTCTCTCCGGGTCACGGTTCTTTTATCATCTCTAAAATGGAGGGTGGCAGTATCTGCCCTACCTACACCACAGGGTGATGGCAGGGTTGGCACTGCCTGCCGGGAAACTGCTTTTCAACCTGGCTGCCTTTAGAGTCATTTGGGAAGCCTTCCAAATGCTGAGCCCCAGAATCACCAGGTGACTGTGATACGCAGCCAGGACTGAGAACCACTGGCCCAGAGTGTCAAGTGACAGTACTGTGGTCCTGTGCTAGGTTCTCGACCGGAATATGCACTTCGTCCAAGGTGGATCACAGTCATGAGAAGGGAAGCGGCTGGGTTTTCTGGTCCAAGAAGACGGGGACCAAATCGAGTTTGGTCGCTTTTAATTTCTAGTGTCTAAAGTGGTGTATGTCACTAAACATGAACCATTGATTAAATGCTGATTACTTCCCAACCTAGTGGAAGGGTTTTGATTTTTGATTATTTGGCTTCTTTTTAAACTTTTTATTATGGAAACTTTCAAATATATACGAAAATAGTGTACCGAATTCCCAACTCATGATCAATGTTGTTTCATCTGTTACCCTCACCCCCACTGGATTATTTTAAAGCAAATCTAAATGTACCATTTCATCCGTTAAATACTTCCGTTTATAAAGCACAGTAACTCCTTTTTAAAACAAAGCCGTTATTCATCTAATAAGCATTTAATGTTATCATCTATCCAGTCAGCATTCACAATTCCCCAGTTGTCTCTTTTTTTCCGTCCCGTTATCAGTTTGTCCAAATCAGGATCCAAACAAGCTACACATGTTACGTTTGGTGGTTGTCTCTTCCATCTCTTTTAATCTCTTTATCCCCCCCCTTTGTTTTATTTATTTTTTTCTTGTATTTTACTTGTTGCAGAAACCAAGTCATTTGTCGTGCTAAAGTTTCCTGCACACTGGATTTTGCTTTTTCCATCCCTGTGGTGCCCTTTAATAAACTGGTATTTAGATTACAGCGTTTTTCAGATTCATGTTCACTTTTTGGCAAGAAAATCTCATAGCGTTACTGTGTACTTCATATTGCATCACATCAGCCATTAGATAAGGTCTTGTCTCTCTTGTGGTGTTAAGATTGATCAGTGGAACTTTCAGTAAAACTTGTACTGTGGGGTAGCTAAATAATTGACTGGAGAATTACAGAAGGATGCCAGCTAATAACTGCAGAAGGAATGAGAGAATATCACCTTTTGGAAACCCCTAACGAAATAATGGATCCTGGCAATGATCAGTAGTGGCTAACATCAAAAAAGACAGCCAGCCAGCCAGTGTGTGCTTCCTGGTGGAAGGACCCAATACCACTTATCAAGTATCCTTGGATGATGGGTGGGGGATATAGATGAAAAAAGATTGGCCATGAGTTGATAATTGTTGAAGCTCGGTGATGGGTATGTGGCAATGCATTATACTAATGTCTCTACTTTTGTGTGTGTTTGAAATTTTTCATAATAAAAATTTTTCAAAAAGATTGACTAGTTGACTAGTGCATTCAGGTCAGCCTGATCCATCCATTATAGTTCTCCATTAGCCTTTCACTAAGTGGTTCTCAAATCTGACTGCACATCAGAATCAGGGGAAGAATTTTTTTTAATACTAAAACATATGTCTCGCAGATTTTAATTGTTCTGGGATGGAGCCCAATCACTGATATGTTTTAAAAGCTCTCCAGGTGATTCTAATATGTTATGTACCACTGGCCTAGATGCATTCTTTGTTAGGGATTGCAAAGTGATTATATCCTATTATTCCTTCTGCATTTGTTAACTTTTAATATTTTAAATTTTCTACATTCTGTTTACTTCTCACCTCTCTTTCAAACTGCAGTCCAATAGGAAAGCCTCTGCAAATTAAACTACTTAATTATCAGAGGAAGGCTGGATCTTGGAAGTGAAAATGTGGAGTAGCACATGGAAGGGACACTAGCAGTAACCTCAAGGCTTGTGCATGGGGTGGAGAGATGTACCACATGTGTGCACGAGGAGGGTGGGGAGCTGACTGTGTCCCCAAATGGACAGAAAGATTAGGTGATGTGTAATTAGAAAAGCATGTTCAGACTTAAGACATTTTTTAAAAATCATCATTTAAAAAATATTAAATAAATTAAATAGATAAATGCTGCTCATTGCAACCAAAAACAATCCCAAGATTCAAAAGAAAAATTAATAATCCCCTCTCCACCACCATTTTAATCACCCCTGAGATAACCAAGATTAACAATATGATGTGTATCCTTCCACACCAGACTTGCTGTCTTATATAAATGTAGGGGTTTTAGGGCATTGTTTTAAAAGTGAGATCATGCCATAGCTATCTGTAACTTTTCTTATTGTTATCCCTCCAGGACAAGAGTTGCAGACCTGACTTAGCTGCAGAATAAATAGTTCGTGGTATGAATGTGCAATAAAATATTCAGGTGTTTCCCTATTGACATACACTCAAATTGCTTCCATATTTTAGCCACCTTAAAAGTACCAGAATAAACATCATTGTACATAGATCCTTTATTTTTGTAGGATAGATTACCAAAAATGGGATTGCTGGGTTAAAGTGTGTTATCATTAGCAGCTTCGTTGTTATTGGTAATGTGTATTGCCAGATTACTCTCCCAAAACATAATAGCAATTCACACCTCCATCGCTAGTACCATATGAGAGTACATTTTTTCCCTTGTCTTAGTTAGCACTAGCTAGCATTAATATTTGCCAGCTGATGTGTGAAAAATGGTGTCTCTTTGTTTCTTTAATTTGCCTTTACTCTAACTACCTGGAGACTGAGCACTTTTCATGCTTATTGGCTTTTTGGGTTTCTTCTGTGAATTTCCTGTATATATCCATTGCTTATTTTTCTATCAGTTATTTTTGTTTTTTTTTAATGCATTTTCATGAACTTTTTCTTAGGGGCATTAACCCTTTATCATACAATGCAAACAGTTTTCTCCAGGTGTTTTTTTAGTCCTTTGACTTTATGAGTCTTGATATATGAAAGTTTTTATGTAATGAAAATGTCCATTTTTTTCTCATTTGTGAGTTTCCTATCTTGCCAAGAAGGGCTTTCTCATCCCCAAAGTTATATACATATTCTCCTAATTTTTTTGAACATATTTTATTGCACCTTTTACATTTAAATTTCTAAACCACGTGGAATATATTTTTATATATAATGCAAAGTGAGAATCTTGCTTTACTTTTTTTTTTTTTTGCTGAGGAAGATTTGCCCTGAGCTAACATCCATTGCCAATCCTCTTCTTTTTTTTGCTCGAGGAAGATTAGCCCTGAGCTAACATCTGTGCCAGACTTCCTCTATTTTTTTGTGTGTGTGTGTGGGACACCGCCACAGCATGGCTGGAGAGTGGAGTAGGTCTGCACCTGGGATCCTAACCTGAGAACCCAGGCTGCTGAAGCGGAGCACAAGGAACTTTAACCACTCGGCCATGGGCCCCGGCCCATACTGTTTTCTGCAAAAATAGCCAATTATGTCAGTGCTGTTTGTTAAATAAACCACCCTTTTAACACTTTTGTTATATATTGATTTCCATACATACCTGTGCTTATTTCTCAGCTATCCCCTCTCTTTCACCTCTATTTTTGTGCCAATATTATTCTCTTTTAATTATACCTGATTAGTGTAGTAAGTGTTGATATCTGGAAAGGTAAGTCACTGGTCACTACTTTAGGTAATTTTCCTGCCCATTCCCAGACATTTATTTTTTCTTCCATGTGATCTTTGGATTATTTTTTGTTCCAAGATAAATCCCACTGGAAATCTGATAGAATTTGCATTAAATGGATCTACATTAATTATGAAAAGATTAACATTTCTGTGTTATTAAATCCTCCTATGAAGGAACGTAATGTGTATCTCCATTTCTTTGAGTCTTTTAGGTCCTTTTCCTTTCCTGTTAACTTTATTGCTAATGATTTTATAAGGTTTTTTTTTTTTTCTCTTGTGAATGAGATTTTTTTCCCATTTTTATTTTTATCTGGTTATTGCTAGGACTGAGAAAAGTTATTGATAGTTTTGCATATTTATATATTGTATATATAGCTCTCTGTCAAATTTTCTTATTTTAGTACTTTTTCTTAAAATTATTTATGTGTTTTCCTCCCTGCCATCAGTATGGATAATCTATAATTGGTTATGTGTAAGTTTGAGTTTATTCTCATTTATTCTATTTGATGCACATCTCCCATCACAAAAGTATATCAGAGGTAGCGGATGTGCCCAGAAATAGTGAAAGGAAAAAGAGAGATGCCAGGAGTTGGCAGAAATCTACACTTTCAACAGGTTATTGCTGATCACTTATAAGAGCAGAAACCCAAGTCCTAACCAGTCATGGACCCTGTCTTTTAGGAGAGTGAGACATCCACTCAGCTGTACTCTGAGGGGTCAGCATTACTGTAGAGTATTGTAGAGCATTGCTGTATTTATGATAGTTCAGAGAAAGGGCTGATCACCATGGGCACCAGAGATACCACTTAGTCAGCATAATTAAATCCCATCTCTTGCCCAGAATCTCAGCTAGAGTTTTTATTGTTATTTAGTGTTGATTAGAAGGACTTTTTAAAAAAATTAATGAGTGGGAAGTACAAAGAGTTCCTATATACTCCCTCACTCCACCCCCCAGCGCCCCTTTTTGTTAACATCTTGCATTAGTGTAGTATGTTTGTTACAGTTGATGAATCAATATTGGCACATTATTAATAACTAAAGTTTATATTAGTGTTCACTCACTTTCTGTGTTGTACAACCTATGGTTTTTTTGTTTTTTTTTTTTTTTGTGAGGAAGGTCAGCCCTGAGCTAACATCCGATGCCAATCCTCCCCTATTTTGCTGAGGAAGATTGGTTCTGGGCTAACATCCATGCCCATCTTCCTCTACTTTATATGGGATGCTGCCACAGCATGGCTTGACAGGCGGTGCGTCAGTGCACACCCAGGATCTGAGCCTGCGAACCCCGGGCTGCTGAATTGGAGTGTGCGCACTTAATTGCTTGCACCACTGGGCCAGCCCCCAACCTATGGGTTTTGACCAAAGTATAATGACATGTGTCTATCTTTACTGTATCATACAGAATAGTTTCACTGCCCTGAAAATCCCCTGTGCTCCACCTCTTCATCCTTCCCTCCCTCCCCCTAAACCACTAGCAACCACCCATCTTTTTACTGTCTCCGTAGTTTTGCCTTTTCCAGAATGTCATATAGTTGGAATTCAACGATAGTTTTTAATTGACTGAGTTTGGCTGTTCTTTTATTTGTTTGTGAGCAGTCCCATAAGGTTTGGTAACTTGTGGTTTTAACTGATTAAGAGTTATTAAAATATTCCTTTGGATTCCTATGGAAAACTGTTAGAGAACAGGAATCCAGACTGTTCTGAATAACCAAAAAATAAATAACAGTAAATCTCACGGGAACTTGTTTTTGGTGATTTTGAGCAGTGATGTGAAATGATCCCTGGGTGATCTTTCCTTTGCAGGGTGGAAGATGTCTATGGATGTGACGTTTCTGGGGACAGGTGCAGCATACCCCTCCCCAACCCGGGGTGCCTCTGCTCTGGTCCTTCGGTGTGAGGGCGAGTGCTGGCTCTTTGACTGTGGGGAAGGAACCCAGACACAGCTTATGAAAAGCCAACTTAAAGCAGGTTAGTGTGCATTCAGCTATCTCATTAAGACTATCTCTTGTTCTGCTTCATTTTCTTGGCTCTCCTTGGGCCTTTGCTCAGAAACAGCCCTGACAGTTGCATCCCCCTTTAGTGCTAGAGCCCTGGCAAGACTTGGAGGGTTCTCAGTCATCTGGCCACATCCGCTGAACGTCATTCATTTATTTACTTTTGATTCATCCTATAAACGTTGAGAGCAAGAATTTACATAGGCTCAGAGGGTAGAGGATGGAGTGGATACATCAGGCATATTAGATAGACACTGCCCAAGCAAAGGAACGGTCTACATACTTATTTCTACTAGGAGATAGTTGTGAGTGTCATGAAAGAATGCAAAGGGCAGTAGATGTCTAAAGGAGGGAGGTATTCTTTTCCACTTGGGGTTGTCAGTGTAGGCATCTCAGAGAAGGTGACCTGTGAACTACTGAAGGAGGAGGAGGGACTCCCTGGGCTGGTGAGAGGAAGGGCATTCCAGCCAGAGGGAATGGAGTGAGCAAAGGCCCAGCATCAGGGAGACCGAGGAGGACAGTGGTGAAAAGCCTCACCCCAAGTCAGGCAGACCTGGGTTCCGGTCCCAGCTGTGTCTCTGCTTGTGACCTTAGCAGGTCAGCACACTTAAGCTTTACCTTCCTCATCTTGAAAATGGGGATAAAAACTCTGCTTAGAAGAGATATTATGAGAATTATATATAATAATCCCTTCTCTGTGTGCTTGTCTCCTTCTCATCAGTTAAATCTTAGCTCAAATGCCATCTCTTCAGAGGCTTTCCCTGAACCTCCAGGAAATAAGTAGTTCCTCCCTCACCCCAGTCATTCTGCTGCTCCATCCTATTTTTATTGACTTCTTAGCATCATCAATATCTAAAATTATGTTATTTAAATAGTTGTTTCTATGTACAGTATCTCCCTGTACTAACCTCACTGATCACTTATGTACTAGTAGATGCCTAGTAAATATCTGTTCAATTAATGCAGGAATAAGACATTCAGCACTTTAGTACAGTGGGTCTCACTTATTAGGATTGATACGTGGTGGTTATTGAAGTTATTATTCCTATAACTCAACACAGTGCATGGCATTTGATGACTAAAGGAAAGATAGTTTCCAGCATCCAAGGATCTCTTGGTCTAGTGGTGGAAACTGACATGCAAACAGTTGTAGTGTAATGTGATAAGTAGAATAATGGAGGTGTTTTCCAAGTACTTTTGGAGCACAAAAGAGGGGGGATACTAACTGAACCTGTGTGTTCAGAGAAAGCATCCCAGAGGTGGTAATCATTGAGCTAGGATCTAAGAGATGAACAGAAGTTTCTCTGGTGGGGGGAAGTAGGGATGGACATTCAAGGAACAGACAACAAAGTAAGCAACAAGTAAGGGAGTTTCCAGGAGAGAAATGACATGTTTGGGGAATATTAAGGCATCCAGAGAAAACATTGAATACTTGGCTAGGATAGATGGGAGATAATGCTGAAAAGGTAAGTGAGGGCAGACTGTGAAGTCTTCTATGGTATGCTAAGGTTTTGGGCCTTATTACAGTCACGCATTGCTTAACGATGAGGATATGTTCTGAGAAATGTGTCATTAGGCCTGCAAACATCATAGAGTATACTGAAGGGGAACAAAATTTGTCACCCCAAAATATGTCTCTTGAACATGAAGATTATTTTAGGTTAATTATTTTTAATAAACAAAGACTCAGAAAGTTTTTCTTGTTACTGCCCCCTTAACTGCCTAAAAGAATTCAGATTAAAAACCTGTCTCAGGAAGTGAGCTATCACCTTAGCATAAAGTGAACTAGGTGGTAGACAGGGAGGAACCTAGAAAGGCCTGTTGGTTGGGCTCCCCTCTGTGTTCTTCTATTTCTGTGTGGCCAAACACTTGTTTTCCAAATGTTTGCTCCTTTTCACATACCTGTGAATTGCCTTCCTTCCCTTCGAAGCCCTTGACTCTCCCCTCCCCCAACATCTTCTTTTGTCTTTAGCTGAGGATGGTATTTAAGGTGAGGGCTTTGGCCATTTTGGTGAGTTACTCGGTTTTCCACGGTTTCTCTCATGTATACATGTTGTAAAGTTTTGTTTGTTTTTCTCCTGTTAATCAGTCTCATGTCAATTTAATTCTTAGACCAGCCAGAAGAACCTAGAAGGGTACAGGAAAATTTCTTCCTCCCATACAGTTCTTACACAAACCTAGATGGTATAGCCTACTACACACCTAGGCTATATGGTACTAATCTTATGGGACCACCGTCGTCTATGCAGTCCATCATTGACTGAAACGTCATTAGGCGGTGCATGACTGAATTCTATTGGCAATAAAGAACCATTAAATGTTTTTAAGCAGGGAAACGACATGGTCTGATTTGTGATTTAGGACAGTTTTCCAATGGCAAATGTATTGGGAGAGAGAATAACATCAGGGAGACCAGTTCAAGGCAGCTTCATTCATCTGAGAGAGAGAGAGAGGAAGAGGATGTTGAAGCAGGACATGGGGATAGGGATGAAGACGAGAGACTCAATTTAAGAGATAACTTGTAGAGCCAACAAGAGGTGGTGACTGATGAATGCCTAGGGTATGAAGAAGAGAAGCATTATTACAAGTTATAGGTGGTGAAGTCCCAGACCTAGATAGGGAGTCAGGAAAAGAGCTGTTGGAGGAAGGAGCTAATAATGCATCTCACTTGGGACACATGGCCTTGAGGTATATACAGTTCAACCCTAATTATATACTGTCTTGTGTTGAAACCCTGAGGTGAGGGCAGGTACTATACTTTACTTCCCTTGGATCACACAGGGGTTTCTTTCATGAGAACTCTCAGGGTAGGCACAGGCCAGAGTGGAAGCTGTAATATTTAACATGGTAGAGAGTAGGAGGTTAAGTGGCAGGGTCATTAAAATAGAAACCAGAAACTGTTAAGTGTGGGTTCCAGAGGTTTGAGTGTAGGGATAAGTCTTTACTTTTTATTTAATACCTGTATCAGTTATCTAATGCTGCATAACAGATTACAAATTTAGTGGCTTATTTGCATTTATTAGCTCATAGTTTCTGTGGGTCAGGGAATTAAGGCCTGGCTTAGCTGGGTTCTCTGCTTCAGGATCTCACTGGGCTGCAATCCTGTTATGGGCTAGGGCTGAGGTCTCATCAGACGCTCAACTGGGGAAGAATCTGCTTCAGAACTCACTCAGGTTGTTGGCAGAATCCTTATAGTTGTGGGACTGAGGTTGCCCAGAGCTCCTGGTGGCCTCCTGAAGTTCCTGGTCATGTGGGTTTCTGCTTCATGGCAGCTTGCTTCCTTACTGCCAGCAAGGGAGAAGGAAACTCAAGAGCAAGTCTGCTAGCAGGATGGATTCTTATGATGTAACATAATCACATTGTATCCCTGTGCCATATTTTACTGGTTAGAAGCAAGTCACAAGTCCCACCCACACTCAAGGGGAGGGAATTATAGAAGGATGTGAACACCAGGAGGTGGGGGCCAGGGGTACCACCTTAAATCTATCTAACTCAATTCCTTTTCTCTAATATTTTATAGCTATTTTATATCTTTTTAAAGTAAACCGTTTGCAAAGCTAAGCCTGGCAAAAAATTAAAATAAAATGAAATAAAGCCTAAGGGAACCTTTAGTTTACTAGATTTTTATTGGCTTAAAAAAAAAATTCCTAGCCTCAGAGAGGAGAGAGAGATGGTAATCCCAGAACATTGTCTATGACTCCCTAGCACCTCAAAAGCCCCCAGTCTCAAACTGGAATGCAGCACCCTCAATACATCTTGGTTTCTTTCTTTTTTTTTTTTCTTGTGAGGAAGATCAGCCCTGAGCTAACATCCATGCCAATCCTCCTCTTTTTTTTTTTTTGCTGAGGAAGACTGGCCCTGAGCTAACATCCATGCTCATCTTCCTCCACTTTATATGGGACGCCGCCACAGCATGGCTTAACAAGCGGTGCGTTGGTGCGCGCCCGGGATCCAAACCGGCGAACCCCGGGCCACTGCAGCAGAGCGCACACACTTAACCGCTTGCGCCACCGGGCCAGCCCTGTTTTTCTAATCATTTTTTAATTACACTTTTGTAATACTTTTTATAATCATTTTTGAGGGAAAAAAAAGAAAGCTTAAGCTCACTCTTTAAAATTATGAAGGAAATAGACATGGCAAACCTGTGCCTATTAATCAGATGCTTGCATGTTAGGACCTTGCATATTAGAAGCTTGAAAGTATGTTTGGATAAACAGCAAGTACTTCCTTATGAAACTCGCAAAATATTATTATCCCAGGAGGTAGTACAAGGTGAGTTTCAATGAATCAAATAATGATAGGTCCATATTGGGTTACTGAGAGAAACCAAGATGTAGGGGCTGGCCCCGTGGCATAGCGGTTAAGTGCGTGCACTCTGTTGCTGGCAGCCCAGGTTTGGATGTTAGCTTAGGGCTGGTCTTCCTCACACACACAAAAAAAATTATTAGAAAAAGTATAAATGCTTGTAAAAGTTCAAACAAAGCAGAGAAGTATAAATAAGAAAAGCCTAAATCCCCCTCTCATAGGTAAATTTTCTGTACATGTAGATATGGTAATGGTGTAGGTGTATTTGTGTGTATATGTAATTCTACATAAATGGAATCACGCTACACTTGGTATACCCTGCTTTTTTTCATCTGAACAATATATATGAACAATATATTGCAGACATTTTCCTCTGGCAGTAAATACAACTGCATCATCACTTAGAGGATGCTTAGTATTCCACTCCTCTGTGGATGACATATTCGCCGGTAACTTTCTTGTTCTCAAATGAAAAGGAACTCATACATTTTTCTTTCTTCATTTGATAGTTTCCTCTTGCCTTTGATAATTGTGGTTGCCATTCCTTCTCCCTCTGAAATCAAATTTCTTGAAAAATGAAATGTTTGTCTTCCCTGAAACTGTGATAACTGTGGGAAGCAATTTTTTACTTAATTTGTCTCACTTGCTTTGGGTTCACAGATTGTTTTGGTGTTCAGTTTTGGCTCTGTTTTGCAGTAGATAGGGAGAGGGCCCAGAAAGTCTGATATGGCAGTTTTGAGGTCAGCGTGAGATCAGGACTCAGCAACCGTTGTACTTCTTTTGTCTGCAGAGGCCTCACGTCACACTTGGGGGTGCCTTGGCAGCCCGGACAGCAGGAAGGGGGAAATGAAAGGGTTCTAGAAGTCAAAAAACAGCAAAACCAAGGATTAAAAAGAGAAAACAAAAAGGAGTATATCGAGGGAACTTCTAGAGTGCCTCCTGGGGATTGTCAAGGTCCAAGATCAGCCTCTGCCCAGTCTTTTGTTCTCTGCCACAAGGGCCTGGGTTGGTGTAGTAACTCTGAGAAGACTTGCTTGGAGAACACTTTTGCCTTGATGTCACAGAACAAATCACTTTACAGTAAACTATTCCTGTTCTTTTATGGCATCAATAAACTGTTCCTATTCTTTTATGGTATCAAATGTTTGAAATAGGTGGGCCATGAGCTAGGACTGGAAGCCTCTGTTATACTAAAAATGTGTTAATTGTGATTGTTACTTTTAAAATGCCTTATGGTGCATCTCAGAAAAATGCTGATGTGGCATCTTGCCACATACCAGCAGTAAATTCAGTTTACTATTGGGTAAATCAAGTTATAGCCTAAGCCAATATGCACTGAGAAAGCTGTTGTGTTAATTCAGACTGAAAGGAAGGGATGGGTCCATGTACCTTTAAGTAACACTGTAGGGGGTCTGCCCTCTGATCTACATTCTGGCTCTATTGCCCACCTCCTGCCCTCTCCCTGCTCCTCTCCTATCTCCTTTTATCTCCCTCCTCCCCTTCTCCTTCCTTCATCCTCCTTCCTTTTTCTCCTCCCTCTTCAACCTCACCCAGACAGGCAGGCTCAGACTTGGTTAGTTAATCTCTGTCCGGCGTAGAGAGTCCTTAAAAGGCAGTTTTGGGTTCAGGCACTGGTCCAGTCAATTGGAGCCAGGGGAACATTTGTTTTGCTGAAAGTATATATTTGCTATTCTCAGAGGGAGCAGTAGGGGGCAGTGTAACTGCCAGATGCTTTTGATACTTGAGGCCTATCTAGTTATTTAAGTGAATTATTTTGGTACACTTCCTTATTTCTTTTTTTTTTTGTTTAGTAAGAGGATGTGTAGGAATATACTCAAAACTGTAACACTATGTAATTTGAAAATATTTTTTGAAAAATGTTATATCTTATTAACACCATCTGGTGAAATAAAGCCTATCTTTCTTGCTTCTGGAATCATGTAGAAAAATGTAAAGAAATAAGTTTATGGCAATAAGTAGAGCTTCTAAATTCATTTTACTGCTTTCTATTAAGTTGTTACACATGTTGCAAGTAGCTTTGTATGGGTTTTTATTTCTGAAAAATTCCCAAATTTATTTCTTTGCCTCAATCAAAAGGGAGAATTACCAAGATCTTCATCACGCATCTTCATGGAGACCATTTCTTTGGCCTTCCTGGCCTCCTCTGCACAATCAGCCTGCAGAGTGGCTCCATGGTCACCAAACAGCCTATCGAAATCTACGGCCCTGCAGGGCTTCGGGACTTTATCTGGCGAACCATGGAACTCTCTCACACGGAGTTGGTCTTCCCTTATGTTGTCCATGAGCTGGTGCCTACAGCGGATCAGTGTCCTACAGAAGAACTGAAAGAATTTGTACACATGACTAGAGCAGACAGCCCTCCCAAAGAGGGACAAGGAAGAACTATCCTGTTAGACTCAGAAGAAAACTCATACCTTCTGGTTGATGATGAACAGTTTGTTGTGAAAGCATTTCGCCTCTTTCACCGAATACCTTCCTTTGGGTTTTCAGTCATGGAGAAGAAACGCCCAGGGAAACTCAATGCCCAGAAACTGAAGGACCTCGGTGAGTGTTTTTTTTCCCTACTCATCAATTGAGCTGTTGTTAACTGAGGCTGTTAGAAGTGTCATAGTAACCTTCCTTTCCTGTCTCCCAGGCCTAAAACTGACATTTTCTCCACTTACTTCCTTTGCTCAAAGTTTGCTTATTGAGAGAAATCCTTGGAGCCAAAAGATGTTATTCAAAGCAAAAACCAAGTATGTTTGAATCCTTCTCTCTTCAGCTCCCTGGATGCACATTTGTAGTCTGTCTTATCTTCAGCTTATGCTGTCTTGGTTGGCAGGGTGGTGGTTGTTGTCTTAGGTTTAGGCTTTTATTTTTTCATGTCTTCCTTTTCAAATATGTTTCCAGTGACATCTTTGGCCTGAGAATTTTTGCCATAGCTCTTAACCTTGCAACTGCAACCAATTACTTTCAGGATTTTCCTTCTCTGTCGACGTTGCCTTTTCAGTCAGCCATGACTAAGTTAATTCACTGTTCAGAACGCTGCGCCTTAACTAATTTTACATACCTGGGTTCATCACACTTGGAAGCAAGTACACAAGGATGGGCTTGGCCCATCTGAGGCTTCATACCTCCTCCGTGGTGGGCCATCATGCGCAAGGGGGTCTTCAGCACCTCTCTCAAAGCAGTGTCCAGGTCCCGTATTCCTCCAGCATCACCACTTTCCTTGGCATGGCCACGGCAGAGCCTGTAAAAAAGCGTGGTGGTGTTTTTGTGTATTTGTTTCTTTATTTACACAATCTCTTCTTTCTTCCCCAACTAAAACAAAATGCTAAATAATAAGGAAAAGTGACTTAGGCCAAAGATATTTTTATTATTTAAAAACCTGTGGAAATACTATTGTATTTGGATACTTTAAACATGATCTATGTTGGAATTAGTGATCATGTTCTGTATGTTTGTAAGTATTGTCCAGAGTGATGATCAGGTGTTCTTCTAGACTAAAATGAGATTGAAGCCCAGTTTAGTAAATGTGGAAAGAAAACTGATTTATGTACGATTGTCTAAGATTCTCCTTGATCTTGTGATCCAAATAATCCCCTCTAACAATTTTTTATTAAGTTAGTCAGTTTGTAGGTACCTTGTCATTATTTAAATGGCCTCTTTAATTTTACCCAAAGATCAGCTTATTAAATAAAACACTCTCAAAAACTGTTATTCCCATGCACAGCAGAGAATCAAGACTATTATCTTGACTGTAATAAGGTCTTAGTGAGACTTAAGAGCTTAAAACTCATCTGACATGTGTGCTTGGGAAATGTTTTAAGTACTAGGGCATTGCTAATATCAATAGCCAATGCTGAATTTTTAAAAAAGTATAAATATTCCAGTTTTCCACAAGTAGTAAAATATTTATAACAATTATGAAAAGAATTGGATGCCCTTTGCATTTGCTATTTGCTGTGCCGTTGAAACAGACTCTCTTAAAAAGTCATAAATTCCATTCCCATGATGTGATGTTATCTGCCTCCATCATTAGGTGTTCCGCCAGGTCCTGCCTATGGGAAGCTGAAAAATGGAATTTCTGTTGTTCTGGAAAATGGAGTTACAATTTCTCCCCAGGATGTCTTAAAAAAACCTATCGTTGGAAGAAAAATCTGCATTTTGGGTGACTGTTCTGGGGTTGTGGGTGATGGAGGAGTGAAGCTGTGCTTTGAAGCAGACCTGTTGATCCATGAAGCGACCCTGGATGACGCCCAGATGGACAAAGCAAAGGAGCACGGCCACAGCACGCCACAGATGGCAGCAGCGTTTGCAAAGTTGTGCCAAGCAAAGAGGCTGGTTCTGACTCACTTCAGTCAGAGGTACAAACCAGTTGCCTTGGCCAGAGAAGGAGAAACAGATGGGATTGTAGAACTAAAAAAGCAAGCTGAATCAGTGTTAGATCTCCAAGAAGTGACTTTGGCAGAAGATTTTATGGTGATTGGCATTCCGATCAAGAAATGAAACCAGTGTTCTGAATGCGTACTGACATGTCTGTGAATATGTTACTGAACCAACAGTCCAGTTTGTTGTTGTTTTGGTCTAAAATTATTTGGGTGCTAATAATCCTAAAAAAGATGGAGCTGCATTGCTGAACTGACTCAGCAGTGAGAGGGAACAAGCTTTTTGATAATAAATTATTTTAAAAAGAAAAAACCAGCATCCTTTTTCAAGTCTAAATTTGACAAAATGATAGGCCATTCAGCTATACTTCTTGTTTTGCGGCTGCTGCCTCAAATATAAGCCAATACCCCATGCAATCCTGGGCTTAGTTTCTGCCTGGCTTTATTGCTGTTGTTGGCAAAGTACAGAGGGCTCAGCCCTCTTGGCTAAAAATGGTATTTTGGCAGTTTGTGTTGAATCTGTTCATGTTATTAACAGAATAGAGACAAATGTAATGAGACATTGGACATGCAGGATTGGCATGTTAAATCTTGAATTCTTTGCTGGAGTACTGGGTGCAGGGTTGGGCTAGGTGTTTATCCTTCAATTAATATTTTATTGAACTTTCTGGTTTGCTCTAAGCCTGTGGTTCTCAGCTGGGGTGATACGGCTTCCCTAGATGGAGTTTTGAAATTACGGGGATGTCTTCTTGTCACACTGACGGGGAGGGTGGGGGAAGTACTACTGGTATTTAGTCAGCAGGGGCTAGGGATGCTAGATCCTACAAAGTTTGGGTCAGTCCTGTATAATGAAGAATTATCTCACCCAAAAATGAATATTGCAGGCCTACTGAGATACACAGCAAGTTAAATCTTATACTCCCAATGTGAATATACTTTGCAAAAATTAATGACATAATGAGTTGAACTACTAGGTAAGT
Organism: Ceratotherium simum simum; assembly: GCF_057802395.1. NCBI lineage: Eukaryota > Metazoa > Chordata > Mammalia > Perissodactyla > Rhinocerotidae > Ceratotherium > Ceratotherium simum. Next base: position 39,741,824 of record NC_141913.1, read on the forward strand.
CAAATTCTACAACAAATCCTAAAGAACTTGGTAAGTGAATATGTTGGAATTGGAATATCATATCAAATATTTGACTGAAAAGAGCCATGAGCTGGAGCTTATGAATACAGAGGTAAAAAAATGATATCTACTAAAGTGAGGTTTAATTTACATGTCCCTATTAATAATTCTTTGAGCACAATTTTAATGTTTTTTCTAGATTAGCTTTTCCTTCTGAGCTGCCTTCTACCTCCCTTCTTTCTGCCATGGGGTGTCTCTGACTCATTTGCCCCACCATATTTCTCAAAATGTGTTACATGGAAAGTTGGTCTCAAGTATTGATTCATTCAAAAGGGTTCCCTAATCAAACAATTTGGGAAACCCTTTATGCTGTATGTCCTTCTGGGAGTGTTCTAGTGCCCATCAACGTACTAAAAACAGTACTGCTTGAGTGGTCATAGACCAGTTTTTGGTGTCAGAAAGATCTGATTTCAGAGTCCCATTCTGTACCTTATCTTGGTACCTGTGTGGTCTGGAGAAGATTACTTACTTTCTCTGAGCTTTGGCTTGCTCATCTCTAAAATGGGAATAATAATAAAACCTACCTCATAGGATGGTTGTGAAGATTAAATGAGACTATGCATAAAAGGAACATAGCACATTGCTTAAAGGTGTTGAGACATCTTGTGGTATGGAGGCCTGTCAACTCTCTTGAACCCATTTCTCAGTCCTATTTCACCATATACTTACTATTTATTAATATCTCAAGAACCTAGAGAGTTTTACAGTACACATTTAGAAACATTGTCATGGTGTATGCTGTTAAATTCCTGTGGGTTCTGAGGCTTCTTTGGTGAAAAATTTTGACTCCTGGATGGTTCTGGAGTTTCTAGAGTAGTGGTAGTCAGGATAGGTCTAGTTACTCAAGATCTCACTCATTCTGAAGAAGTATCCAGAATGGTCTGGTTCTGCCCTACTCTAGGCTCTCGGCCCCCAAAGTACCAAAGTTTGACCAGACTTAATGTGTATCTTGGTTTCTGAACTCAATCCAAATAAGCATTTATTAGACACCTACTGTGTGCCCAAACCTGTACAAGAAGGAATGGGCTAGTACTACTGGTACCTCTACTGCATGGAGCCCTTGAGAGTAAAGACTGTATCTTAGTCACCTCTACATTCTTGGAAATGCCTACCCATAGTAAGCACTCAGAAATGTTTCTTGAATGAAATGAGGCCTTGATATCATGCGTGCACAAACTTTAGGACCTAAAGTGTAGGACCTGGGCCTACCCCATTTCATTGCTGCACTTGTCCAGAAAATATAAACTACCCGTTTGGTGGTGCCCCATTCACTGAGTACCAACTAAGTGCAAGGCTTTATTGTGTTGAGAGTACATAAATGAATATAAGAAAATTCCAGGCCTGAGCTCACAGTCTAGGTGGTGGAGATAGATAAACAAAACTAAGTGTACAGTTTCTTTAAATGTTCTCCTGATCTTGTAGCCTGGCACTCAACTTTGCTGTTCCTGAGCATTATTTGGTAGCTGACTTGAGCTGTACACTTAGAATCAGGCTCTATTAATATACATGGGCTAAGCCCACAGAGACCACGGGAATGTTGGAATGAATTGATATGTTGGATCAAGTGTAGGGTATCAGTCCATGGTGAAAAGTCTTTCTTAGACTCTCTGCTGGCCTAGAATTTGTTCTTAATGGTAGGCCATTCTAAGAATTTGTGGAGCTAGAATTAAGAATGAAGCTTGTCTTGGACTTCCCAGAGCCTGTAATCTGCTCATGGTTCTATGACTCTAAGAGGAGATTAGAATAGTATTGTGCCCCAAGCTTATTTGATCACTGAATCCTCTTTTGCCAAGGAACAGTGTGGAACACTGCTGCTGTTCCTTAACACTGCTGAAAAGTATTATGTTTATACATTTACCTGCAAAATTTAATAAAGTAATGAATTCCATACCTACACTTAGTATAGTATTTTCTTTGTCCTAAACTGACTTTCAGTTGTCAGAAATCCATAGATGTTTATTTTAGATAAAAAATATGTACTTTCCAGTTCCCAAAAGGTATTTTAAACTTGCCCAAATAGACCCTAAATCAGCTCTGTTTTCTAATATTCATGCTTCATTAATATACTTTTAATCATAAAATCTGTGTAAGCGCGGTAGAGAACTTTTGTTAAAGATTCAAGAAAAGACAATTACTTATGATTCTACCATCCAGAGAGTTACTACTTCTGGACCAGTGGTCTTCAAACTGAGGTGTGAGTCAGTATTACTCAAGGTAGTACATAGGTGGACAAGGGTGTAGGTAGACGGAGATCCTTGGGCTCTGATTCCCAAGACTAATTCAGTATGTCTGGGGTAGAACCCAAGAATCTGCATCTTTATTAAGCCCCCCAGGTGATTCTGAAGTATATGGGCACACCACACTAGGAGAAAAAACTGACTTTTTTCTACGCACTTAAAAAAATTGGAGTGTGTATAGATATTGTATATATATTTAAATATATAATATGTTTATATATTTGTGTATATTACACACATGTTCACACGCATATTTTTACATGTAGGTTGACCTCAACTGTTTTCTGATTTAACTTTATGAGCGTTTCCCCACAACATTAACTGTTGTTTGAAAGTATGAATTGAACCATTTTATATTATTTTATTCTATAGATGTAATATAATTTAACTGTTTTCCTACTTTTGGGGCATTGAGATTGTTTTCCATTATTATAAATAGTGCTATCATGAATATTCTTGGGCGTAAATCTTTGTATCTCTGAGTATTTCCATAGGATTGATTTCTCTGAAGCTCAAAACACGTGACTTGGGTTTTTAGACTCTGGGTGGGAACCGCCCACCTGTTTGCTAGCTCACACTCTGCAGGAGCGTGAGAGGCCTGTTTTGCTACTCCATCAATAGATGATGTTGAGTATCATCAATTAATGACCCTTCTAATACTTCTCTTGCAAGACATTTGTCTTATAAAGATTATTTTTGCTTCCTAGTGCAAATAATTTTATGATGTCTTTCATAGCACATATAATTCAACTGTGATTTTCTTGACTGCTCTTATGCCATCTTAGAAATTTGGCAGTTTTTACTTAAAGGAGTAAAAATCCTTACTGCTTCAAATATGTTCATGACAGATGTACAGTGAAGGTATACAAAAGAAGGTACATCTTTTGTCTTCATGAAGATATAAATTTATAGTGAAATGTACTGGTTCTGTCCTAATTGATGGATTTTCAGGCAATGAGTGAGTCAGAGTATTTTTTCTTATATGGAAAGAATAAAAAGGAAATGCTGGTAATACTTTGAATGTTCACTCTTGGCAGGATAAGAAGAGAGTTTAACGGGGGGTGGTGGGATGGGATGTGGGGTAAGATCGAGAAATTCTTTACTTCCATAGTAGGAAGTAAACAGTGTTTAAAACTGAAAAATAAGTAGTACTTTAAGCATATTATGTTAAAAAAAAAAAAGGGGGGGAGTGGTAAATACCAGAGGAATAGTTAAGAGTAGAGGAAGGGATCCTCAGTGGAGGGTGCAAGGGGTATGGGAGGGATGGTCAGAGGACTACTATTTTTTATAAGCCTAATAGTATTAGTGCTATTTGATATTTTGAACTATTTATGTGTATTCATTTAGTTTAAATATTACATTAAAACACACACACATAGATAAGATGCTGCTCTGAATAATTATATTAAATTGCTGGTCTCCACATGAGACCCATTGACTCAGTTCCTCTCAAGCCTTTTTAACATTCCAATCTGTTCTCCATACCCCAAAGTAATTTTTTTCAAAATGCAAATCTGAGCCCAGCACCCCCTACTTGAAAATTTTTAATGGCCTTGCCTTACCCATCCTTTCCAACCTAATCTCACTCCACAGTGCCACTCATTTCTGCAACCCCAACCACATGGGCCTCCTTTTAGTCCTTTGTCAGAGGTTTCTGTTGCACAGTCTTGGCACCCAGCCTGGAATGCTCTCTCTCCTCTCCCCAGGTTAACCCTTCCTGGGCCTTCTGATCGCAGCCTTGCAGTGACACCCTCACGGAAGCCTTCCCAGACTTCCCCACTGGGCAGCGTATTACTCTCACAGCTCCTGCACCCACCTTCCTGCTGCTTGTCACTTCGTATTTTCATTTTGCTTGTGTGAGTATGTGATTGATGTTGCTCTTCCCCACTAGCGCTGTCAGCTTCCCAAGAGCAGAACTGTGTCTGATTTTGTTTCCCTTTGTGCCCTAGCTCCTGACTCAGGGCCTGTAACATATTAGGCACTCAAAAAATAATGGTGACTGGCTCAATTTTCCTTGCTAGCCTGTTATTCTGTGAAGATTAATACCTTGTTCTTCTAGGGATTTTTCCTGATTGATATTAAAAAAACAAACAAACAAAAATCCCCTCCATCAATCTCTGAACTAAAACTGGAGAGGAAGAGAATGGTTGCCTGTGACTTTAATGAGGCAAATCCTTATAAATACTAATTCTAAAGCTTTAGCTTGGTGTCCTAAGATATGTGGACAGTTACCTAGAGTCACGGAAAGGGCTGGAAAAATTAGTTTTTCTGCCCAAGGAATTAGGATGTTGGCTTTTGCTATGTATGGGAAAGTCAGAACAAAGGTAATAAAGTATGAGGGGAGAAGGCCAAGCCCCGTGCAGGAGTCTGGAGCCGCATGCAGGGTAAGGAAATGGTGGGAGAACCTTGAGAACACCAACATCTGATCAGTTTTATGGTGGCTGTGTTGCTTGGAAGTAAATCCCTTCATTTCCCCCAAACTTTCTTTGAAGTCTGATAGAAACAAAGAATTTGGGGATTTCTCCTCAACCCTGCACACCACCAAACGAGAACAAGTTCTAAATTCCATGACTGGGTTGACCTGGATGGAAAAGGGACAGCAGGAGACAATCCAAAAACCAGTCCAGTTCACAGGAGCTGGAGTCAGAGGTGGCCACAAGAACCTAAGTCTCCCAGGAATTTTCAGAAAATTGTAAGGAGGGCATTGACCTTTATACAACCCATGGAACGGGGAGGCGGGAGAGGGGTTGAGCCAATTTTATGTATGTTTTAAAGGACAGGATAACTCCAGCTGACATCTGGACACTGATATTTCTGTGCCCTCGACAGACATATTCTAAGGATTAAAAAGCTGTCATCTCCAGGATAATAGGGCAGTTGATGGAGGTGCCTAAGTTTATCCAAAGCAAAAAATATTTCCACTCCTAAATAAAGCTAGCTGAGAAACACTGTTGCTCAGATGTCAGCATGCTAATTATACACTCAGCAGACATGGCAGGTACAAAGATTAAATTCGCCCACGAAAAAAGAAAAGGGGAAAGGCGAGGGATCAAGTTTCCCAGCTATGTAAACCCCCCTGGAACTGCCAGCAACTGTGCAGGCAGCCTCAGGTAGAGCTAAGCAACATTTAGTTCAGTGTCACCAAATGAAACCAAGGTTATTTTGTCTAGGTTGTTCTCTACGTTGTTGGGGCTTCCAGAGATCATAGGCTTGACAGAATGAGACCATATCTCTGTCAAACATCCTGGACCGGAGCTGACCTTGTAGAAGTACACATGTCTGGGTCAGCTACCCAAATGCTGATCCTAACTGGCTTACAAAGGGCCTTGCCATGGAACACATCTTCATACAGCCAGTGGATACTGGAACACGATTGATTTCCTCCTCCACATGCCTATACTGAGAGGCGTAGCCTACTGCAGTGGCCTTCAAACTAGGGTACTGTACCCCTGAGGTTATGCAAAGACTTTTCTAAGAACACACAGGCATGCTTTCATATGAAATATTTCCTAAAATCAATCTTCCTGAAAATTAGTGTAGGCAAATTGTCTTTCTGGTTCCATTGTACAATGCTCCAGGAAACTAAAGAAGGGGATAATTGAAAATATTGGTATTGGGGTTGAAAACATAAATGATCGGGTAACAAATTATTTTGCAAGTTGAGGAGTTTCCAGTTCGTTGCTTTGAATAAAATTGAAGGAGGATCTAATCAAGTCCAGATCAAGGAGTATCTAATCTGTCCAATGATAGATTTTTTTTTTTTTGAGGAAGATTAGCCCTGAGCTGATATCTGTTGCCAATTCTCCTCTTTTTTTGCTGAGGAAGATTGGCCCTGGGCTAACATCCATGCCCATCTGCCTCTACTTTATATGGGACGCTGCCACAGCGTGGCTTGACAAGCAGTGCATAGGTCCACGCCTGGGATCCGAACCTGCGAACCCCAGGCCACCGAAGCGGAGCATGCACACTTAACTGCTGCGCCACCAGACTGGCCCCAAATGACAGATTTTTTTAAACTGCTTTATTGAGATGTAATTCACATACCATACAATTCAATGTTTTTTCATATATTCAGAGAGCTATGCAACTATCACCACTATCAATTTTAATTTTTATTATCCCCAAAAGAAACTCTGTACCCTTTGGTAGTCACTCCCTCTTTCCTCCCAAACTCCACAGCCCTGTGCTACTTTCTACTACTAATCTACTTTCTAACCACTAACCTACTTTCTGTCTCTATAGATTTGCCTATTCTGGACAGTTAATATAAAGTGAATCATACAATATGTGGTCCTTTGTGACTGGCTTGTTTCACTTAGCATAATATTTTCAAGATGTATCCATGTTGTAGCTTGTATCAGTACTTCATTCCTTTTTATGGCCAAATAATATTCAATTGTATGGATATACCACATTTTTTTTAATCCATTCCTCAGTTGATCCAATGATAGATTATTAAAAATATTTTTTATAATATACCTATATCAGGAATGAAAAAGGTGACATTGCTACAGATCTCCCAAATATTAATGTTATTGATAAGTTAAAAGAAGACACTATAAGTAACTTTAGTTTTAGATAAAATTACTAAAACAACTTCTTAACACAATTTGCTATAACTGACACAAGAAAAAAATAGGACTATTCATATTTTCTATTTATTAAAGAAACTGAATTTGTGATTAAAACTCTTCCTACAAAAAAGAAAAAACAAACAAACAAACAAAAACAACTGCAGGCCCAGATCGTTTTGCTAGTGAATCATTCTAAACAATTAAGGAAGAAATATACCTTTCTTCCACAAACACTTCCAGAAAACAGAAAAAGAGGGAACACTTCCCAACTCATTTTATGAGGTCAGCATAACCTTGATTCCAAAACTTAAGGACATTAAAAGAAAGGAAAATTACAGGCTAATCTCTCTCATAAAAACCCTAAGAAAATAATTAGCTAATTGAAGCCAGTGACACATAAAAAGAATAAGACATCTTGACAAATGGAGTTTATTCAAGGAATGAAAAGTTTGTTTAATTTTAAAAATCAATATTATTCACCACATTAACAAAATAAATGGGGGAAAAGTGGCAAGATGATCTCTGTAAGTACAAAATTTTTTAAATAAAATTTATACTCATTTATGATAAGAAATCTTATCATATTAACAACAGGAGGGAATGCCCTTAATCTGATAAATATTATCTGCAAAAAAAATATAGTAAATATTACATACATTTAGTAATAAAATATTGAAAGCTTTCCCCCTGGGATGAGAAACAGACAAGGATGCACACTTAATACCACTTCTATACAACATTTCTTTGAAGGTCTTAGGCAGTGTAATAAGGCAAGAAAAATGAATGAAAGGTATAAGGATTAGAAAGGAAGAAATAAAACTTCCGTGTTAGCAGATGATAGGATTATGTACAAAGAAAATCCAAAAGAATAAACAGATAACCTGTTAGGATTAATAAGTGAATTTAGCAAGGTAGCTGGAAACTCAATCAATATAAAGAAAATCAATTTTGTTTCCATATTCCAACAACAAACAGGTTGAAATGTTTTAAATGACACCATATACAGGAGCATCAAAAACATAGGAATAAATGTAATGAAAGATATGCAAAATCTCTCCATTGAAAACAACAAAACATTATTGAGATATATTAAAGAAGACTCAAATACATGGAACAATATATCATGTTAATAAATTTGGAAGACTCAGAATTGGAAAGATGCCATCTACCCCTAAATTTATCTGTAATTTCAATGTAATCCAAATCAAAAGCTGCAGGTTTTTATGTGAACATATATATGACGAAATTGATAAGCTGTTTCTAAAGTTTATATGGACATGCAAAGGACCAAGAATAGCCAGGAAAATCTTGAAAGGAGAACAAAATTAGAAGACTTACACTACCACATATCAAGACTTGTAAAACTGCGATCATTAGGACAATGTAATGTTGTTGTAAGGAGGACAAATAAACCAATGGAGTAGAATAAGGTCCAGAAAAAACTCCACACATATATCGTCACTTTATATGACAAATATGAAATTCCTATGCAATGGAGAAAGGATCGTCTTTAATTGAGGGTCAATCAGATATCCATAATGAAAAATAATTCCCTTAATTCCTACCTTAAACAATACACAAAAATAAATTCCAGATGGCTTTTTACATATAAATGTGCAGATAACACAGAACTTGGGGTAAGCAAAGATTTCTTAAACAGAAAACAAGCACTAACAATAAAGGAAAAGACTGTTAAAATGGACGTTAAAATTAGGAACTTCTATTCATAAAATATAGTATCAAAAGAGTGAAAAGGCAAGCCACAGAGTGGCAGAACATAGCTATAGCTGATAAAGGATTTGGATCTAGAATTCAGTAGTAGTTATCTGTTGCTGCATAACAAACGACCCCAAAACATTGTAATTTATTATCTCACAGTTTTGGTAGGTCATGAATCTGAGCACAGCTTAGTTGGGTGCTTCTGGCTCTAGATCTCTCATGAAGTTGTAGTCAAGCTGCCAGCTAGAGCTGTGGTTCATCTAAAAACTCAACTGAGGGGATCCACTTTCAAGCTTTCTGATGTAGTTATTGGCAGACCTTGGTGCCTTGCCACATGGGCCTCTCCATGGGGCTGCCTCATGACATGGCAGCTGGTTTCCTACAGGGCAAGCAACCCAAGAGAAAGTGAGCACTCAAGACAAAAGCCACAGTCTTTTTATTACTTAACCTTGAAAGTGATATCCCATTACTTCTTCCATATTCTATTCATTAGAAGTGAATCAATAAGTCCAACTCAAACTCAACGGAAAGGGATTACACAAGGGCATAAATACCAGGAGGTGGGGGTCAGGTGTTGGGCGGCGTATCTTAGAGGCTGCCTACCACAAGAATACATAAAAAAACTCTTAAAAGTCTTGATCTGGGCTGGCCCCGTGGCTTAGCCGTTAAGTGCGCGCGCTCCGCTACGGTCGGCCTGGGTTCTGATCCTGGGCGCGCACCAACGCACCGCTTCTCTGGCCATACTGAGGCCGCATCCCACATACAGCAACTAGAAGGATGTGCAACTATGACATACAACTATCTACTGGGGCTTTGGGGGAGAAAAAGGAGGAGGATTGGCAATAGATGTTAGCTCAGAGCCGGTCTTCCTCAGCAAAAAGAGGAGGATTAGCATGTATGTTAGTTCAGGGCTGATCTTCCTCACAAAAAAAAAAAACCAAAAGTCTTGATCTAGGTGGGAGTTATATGGGTATGTTCATGGCATGAAAATAATCAAGCAATTTCATTGTGATTTGGGCATTTTTCTGTATGTAGGTTATACATCAAGAAAAAGTTGACTTAAGAACATTTTTGAGTTATATGTCAATTATATCTCAATAAAGCCGGAAGAAGAACAATTCTGATGAAAAATTCTAGGCAGAATTCTAAAGATTCTTAGTTCCTGGTTATTCACTCAAGCAGGAATCTAGGTACTGCTGTGAATGGATTTTGCAAATATAATTAAAGTCCTAAGTCAGTTGACCTTAAGATATGGAAATTATCTTAATTCCATATAAGATATGGAAACACCTGACCCAATTATGGGTACTGTTTGAAAGCAGAGAATTTTCTCTGGCTAGTAGTAGAAGGGTAAGTTAGAGAGGTTTGAAGCATGAGAAGGATTTGACAGCCCATTGCTGGCTTTGAAGACTGAGGGGGCCACATTCAAGGACCTGAGAGTGGCCTCTAGGAGCTGAGAGTGGTGCCCAGCCAACAGCAAGCTAGAAAATAGGGACTTCTTTCCTACGACTGCAAGAAGCTTAATTCTGCCAACAACATGAATGAAGCGTATTCTTCCCCAGAGCCTCCAGATAAGAACTCAGCCCTTCTAACACCTTAATTTTGGATTTGTGAGACTCTAACCAGAAAACTCAGTCAACAACCACTAACCCTCTCCCATAGACTTCTCAACTACAAAACGGTGAGATAATAAATGGGTGTTGTTTTAAGCTGCTAATTTTGTGGTATTTTGTTATGCAGCAATGGAAAACTAATACATTCGCTATGTAATTTTTAAAAATGTTTTATTGAGATATAATTCACATACCACACAATTCACTCATTTAAAGTGTACAATTCAATGGCTTTCAGTATATTCATAGAGTTGTACAACCATCACCACCATCAATTTTAGAACATTTTTTTTATATTGATGTTTTAATAGTTTATAACATTGTGAAATTTTGGGTTGTATATTTTTGTTTGTCCATCACCATATATGTCTCCCTTCACCCCTTGTGCCCACCCCCCACCCCCATTGCCCCTGATAACCACAATACAGTTTTCTCTGTCCATGTGTTGGTTTATATTCCACATGTGAGTGAGACCATACAGTGTTTGTCTTTCTCTTTCTGGCTTATTTCACTTAACATAATACCCTCCAGGCCCATCCATGTTGTTGCAAATGGGATGATTTCGTCTTTTTCTTATGGCTGAGTAGTATTCCATTGTATATATATATATACCACATCTTCTTGATCCAATTATCAGTCGAGGGACACTTAGGTTGCCTCCACTTCTTGGTTATAGTGAATAATGCTGCAATGAACATAGGGGTGCATAAGCCTCTTTGGATTGTTGATTTCAGGCTCGTTGGATAGATTCCCAGTAGTGGGATAGCTGGATCATAGGATATTTCTATTTTTAATTCTTTGAGGAATCTCCTACTGTTTTCCATAGAGGCTGCACCAGTTTGCATTCCCACCAGCTGTGTATGAGGGTTCCTGTTTCTCCACATCCTCTCCAATATTTGTTGTTTTTTGTCTTGGAAATTATAGCCATTCTAACGGGCGTGAGGTGATATCTTAGTGTTGTTTTGATTTGCATTTCCCTGATGATTAGTGATGTTGAACATCTTTTCATGTGCCTATTGGCCATCTGTATATCTTCTTTGGAGAAGTGTCTGTTCATTTCCTCTGCCCATTTTTTGATCAGGTTGTTTGATTTTTTGTTGTTCAGTTGTGTGAGTTCTTTATATATTATGGAGATTAACCCCTGTCAGATATATGTTTTGCAAATATTTTCTCCCAGCTGGTGCGTTGTCTGTTCATCTTGATTCTGATTTCATTTGTCTTGTAGAAGCTCTTTAATCTGATGAAGTCCCACTTGCTTATTTTTTCTTTAGTTTCCCTAGCCTGGGTAGGCATGTCATCCGAAAAGATTCCTTTATGACCAATGTCAAATAGTGTGTTGCCTATATTTTCTTCTATGAGTTTTATAGTTTCCGGTCTCACCTTCAGGTCTTTGATCCATTTTGAGTTAATTTTTGTGAATGGCGATAGCAGATGGTCCCTTTTCATTCTTTTGCATGTGGCTGTCCAGTTTTCCCAGCACCATTTATTGAAGAGTCTTTCCTTTTTCCATTGTATGTTCTTAGCTCCTGTGTTGAAGATCAGCTGTCCGTATATGTGTGGTTTTATTTCTGGGCTTTCAATTCTGTTCCGTTGATCTGTCTGTCTGTTTTTGTACCAGTACCATGCTGTTTTGATTACTATTGCTTTGTAGTATGTATTGAAGTCAGGGATTGTGATGCCTCCAGCTTTGTTCTTTTTTCTTAGGATTGCTTTAGCCATTCGGGGTATTTTGTTGCCTCATATGAATTTTAGTATTCTTTTTTCTATTTCCATGAAGAATGTCATTGGGATTCTGATTGGGATTGCATTGAATCTGTAGACTGCTTTAGGTAATATAGACACCTTAACTATGTTTATTCTTCCAATCCATGTGCATGGGATGTCTTTCCATTTCTTTATGTCATCATCAATTTCTTTCAATATGTCTTGTAGTTTTCATTGTATAGGTCTTTCACCTCCTTCGTAAGATTTGTTCCTAGATATTTTATTCTTTTTGATGCAATTGTAAATGATAATATCTTTTTGAGCTCTCTTTCTGTTAGTTCGTTATTATCATACAGAAATGCAACTGATTTTTGTAGCTTGATTTTGTACCCTGTGACTTTGCTGTAGTTGTTGATAATTTCTAATAGTTTTCCAATGGATTCTATAGGGAATTATAGAACATTTTTATCACCCCCAAAAGAAACCCCTTACTCCTTAGCTGTCACCTCTCAGCTTCCCATCCCCCTAGTCCTCAGCAATCACCACCAATCTACTTTCTGTCTCTATGGATTTGCCTATGCTGGGCATTTCATATAAATAGAATCATACAATATGTGAACTTTTGTACCTGGCTTCTTTCACTTAGCATGTTTCAAGGTTCATCCATGTTATATCCATGTATCAGAACTTCATTCCTTTTTATGGCTGAATAATATATATTCAATTGTATAGATATACCATATTTTGTTTAGCCATTTATCAGTCGATGGATCAGACTTGACTCTTTTTTTTTTTTAATTGTGGTAAAAAAACACATAAATTTACCCTCTTAATTTTTAAGTGTACATTATTGTTAACTATATACACATTATTTTATAACAGATCTCTAGAAGTTTTTCATCTTGCATGATTCAAACTTTATACCCATTGAAAAACAACTCCTCATTTCCCCCTCCCCACAGCCCCTGGCAACCAGCAATCACTATGTAATTTTTGTCACACGACTTGGACATAGTTCAAAAATTTGGGTAGCATTTTCATTACAAAATTATTTTAATCCCCATTTACTTATTTATAAAATAAGATTCTCAGTGCTCAAACCTATAAAAATGAAAAATAGAGATAGTACGGATGTTGAATGTGGTAGTGTTTTAGCATTAAGTAATGTTTATCCGTGGATACAGAACTAATTATAAAAAAAATAAAAGATACCCATCTCATTTAAGAAATGTATTTCCAATAAAATTTAACTTTTTGTATTAGAAATTTGTGATTAGTTTACTTTGGCCAATTATGACAGTCAATCTATTCATATTTTTGTTGCAGAAAAATATGATAGAGTGATCAATAAAAGATGTTCAAGCATAAGAATAATGTTAATAAGGGAAGCAGAATGGAAAACAAACACAAGGAGAAAAAGGAATAATGAGAAATTTCATCAGGAGGACACGGGTATAGCAGATGAATGCACATACTCTGAAAGAAGACTGAACATGGTCTTGGATAAGTTATTTCATCTCTTATGTCTCAGTTCCTTCATCTGTAAATCTGAAATAGTAATAGTATTGCTATGAATAAATTGTTATAAAGATTAAATGATTTAACATAAACACTTAGAACTGCAAGTGCTGTATACAAATTAGACATTATCATTATTAAATCTCAAATTGGAGCCTAGGGTCTTCCCTCATCATTCAGATGAGCTTTAACTCCCATGGAGTTTTAATTGCCCTCACTGTGCTCCACCAGCCCAGAGGGTGGGTAGGGAGTGCCTACAACCCCCCAGTTGGCTAGTCCAAATCAAGCTGTGCTGTAAAGTGGAAAATATTCACTGGATTTCAGACAGTATGAAAAAAAAGAATGTAAACTATTTCAATCATTTTTACATTGATTATATGTTGAAATTATATTTTGGACATATTAGGTTAAATAAAATATATTATTAAAATTAATTTCACCTGTCTCTTTTCATTGTTTTTAATGTGGCTAGTAGACAATTTAAAATTACAGATGTGGGGCTGGCCCTGTGGCTTGGTGGTTGAGTGCGCGCTCTGCAATGCTGGTGGCCCGGGTTCGGATCCCGGGTGCGCATCAAGGCACCACTTCTCCGTCCATCCTGAGGCCGAGTCCCACATACAGCAACTAGAGGGATGTGCAGCTATGACGTACAACTATCTACTGGGGCTTTGGGGGGAAAAAATAAAATAAATAAAATCTTTAAAATTACAGATGTGGCTTACATTGTATTTCAATTGGACAGTGCTGCTTCAGACAGTCTGTCTCAATGTCACCGGTCAGAGTGATCCTTTAGAAATAGAATTCAGGTCACATCACTACTCTGCTCAAAACTCTCCGATAGTATTGCATCTCACTCACGAGTAAAGGTCAAAATCCTGACCAAGATCTACCAGGACCTACATGATCAGCCCTCCCCACTGCCACCCCCAATCTCTCTGGTCTAGGGTGGGATCCAGATTTTGCCAAACCTGAAGCTTACATCATAGGCAAAAGAGAGGAAAGGGGAAGAGGGACATGGGTCCTTGCTAAGGAAAAGAATATAAATTATGAATATAAAATTAGGTACAGAATTGAATGTTAATTTAGATCAAGAAAATAAATCACAACAATTTAATTCAGGTCTCTTTCTTCTGATGTCTCTTTAGGCAGTGTACCAGACATGCTTACATAGAAATGCTTCCAGATTGCAGCCTGGCTCTGCCACCCCACCTAGAACTCTCCACAGTTCCCGAAATTCCCCTGAAGAACAGCGGCCCAGGCAAGTGTCGTTGGCTTCATGGTAAAACTCCCTCTGCTCCGACCTCATTTCCTATCATCTCCCCACTTTTTCTGCCTCCTTGTTGTTCCTCACACCAACAGTGTGCCCACCTCAAGGCTTTTCCACTTACTGTTGCCTGAGCTTGAATCATTCCGTCCCCAGCTATCCACAGAGCTCGCCTTCTCATTTCTTTCAGGTCTCTGCTCAAATGTCATCTCAGAGAGCCTGGCCTGATCACCCTGTAAGAGCAGCAACGCCCTCCTCTGCTCTTCCTATTCTCCTTACTCTGCTTTGTCTCCATAACACCGTTACCATCTGACATCGTATGTTCATTTGTTGATTATTTGTCTCCCTGCTTTAGAATGGAAAATCCAGGAGGACAGGGAATTTGTTTTGTTTCTGATATACCCGGCACCTAGAACAGTGCCTGGCCCTTGACAGACACTCAAAAAAACTTGTTGAATGAATGACTCAATGTAAATTGAATGACAAGGAAGCCCTATCATTTTTCAATATAGAATTAATTCTTCAAGGAAATAATTCACTCCTCACCTCCAGCCCATATCTTCAATCATCATTATTATTTTGTGTGTGTGTGCGTGTGTGTGTGTGTGAGGAAGATTAGCCCTGAGCTAACATCTGTCGCCAATCCTCCTCTTTTTGCTGAGGAAGACTGGCCCTGGGATAACATCCGTGCCCATCTTCCTCCACTTTGTATGGGACGCCGCCACAGCATGGCTTGACAAGCAGTGCATCAGTGCGCGCCTGGGATCCGAACCCCAGGCCGCTGCAGCAGAGCGCACACGCTTAACCGCTACACCACCGGGCTGGCCCCAATCATCATTATTTAGAACCCAGTAGGTGTGTGGGGGCTATTGTTTTTGGCTACCTGACATGCTTCCACATCATTCTATCCCCAGTCTCACACTCGGCTTCTTCTTGGTAGCCTACTTCCCAGCCTCCAAGGATAAGCACACCTTCAAGGCTTGGCCAATGGGAGTATTCCAGAATGATTGGTCAGAGATGAGCTCATGACCTAAACTTGGCTAATCTGAGTCTTCCTCAAGACCGTTTTCACTGGAGCTGGGGGAGAGGAAGTAGTCCCTAGACTGTTGTGTCACATCGTTCAGTTAGAAGGCTGCGAATGAAGACTCTGGGGGATGTATTTTCCCCAGTCAGAGGAAGAGATGGATTGAAAGAAAGGGAGCCCCAGCAGCATGGAGACTTGGATCTAGTCTCTGGAGCTCCTCTGCTTCCTGCAGCTCTGCTTTCCTCTTTCTTCAACCCACAAGCTCCCCCAGCATCCTTCCAACACATCTCTTTCTGCCATAACAAATGCCACTTGGGCTCCTGTCACTCACAATTAAACCTGCTCACTAACATGATGCATCATGCTCTGGGCTGGTTGCTGAGGATGCAACAATGACTTGGATACTATCCTTGCCCTCAAGGAGCTTACGGCCTCTAGGAAGAGACAAGAAAGGAAAATGACTTGCAATACAGTACAGACGTACATAATGGGCATGGGACTCACCAGAATTCAAGGCTCTGACACATTTCTCTGACACATTGGTCAGCTTCTTTAAGTTCTTACGATGGTTTTATGTTCAAAGCAACCTAAGTATCCAAAATAATATAGCCCATGATCAAATCAATAAATACCAACTGAGCATCTACTATGTGCAAGGCTCAGCATAAGTGCTGTGATACAGATCTGTAGAGCATTCTAAGAGGGGTAGGTGCACTTCTAAAAAATAATAAAGAATATATGGTAAATATGAAATGAAGTCATAGGACATTCTATTCCTTCCTATCTGTGTCTTTCTAGAAGAGCAATTTAGCATGGTGGCTAAGAGCATGATCTTTGGAATCCCAGCTCTGTCACTAGCCTTGTGATCTTGGACAAAGTCACTTAATTTCTGTGAGATTCAGTGTCCTCCGTAAACTGGATAATATAACAGTATCTTTCTTACAGGGTTGTTGGGAAGATTAAATGAGTTGATATGAGTGAAACACTTAAAATAGTGCCTGGCACATAGTAAGTTCTCAACAAAAGTTAGCAAACAATATTATTTCCAAATTATATAGATTATAAACTCCTCAAAGCAGGAGCCCTTGCATTCTTCATAGCTCAGCTAACATGTAGAGACCACTCAAGATTTTTCTACTTGCTTGGATCAGCAGTATTAACTTATTAGCAGATGCAGGCATTGTCTTGCTTGCTGGTTTCTCCATCTGCTCTAAATTTAGTACTAAATAAAGACAGTTGTGGATGGAGGAGGTTTCAGAGATCTCTAGCCCAAATTCACTGCGTTTTTGTTTTGTTTGAAAACTATAATCCGGAGAGAATTTAGAAGCATCTGCTGAACACCGTTTTTAGGCATGTTTTGCAGAAATTTGTAGCATCTATTTACATTGTTATATGCATCCATACTTTGAATCTTCAACCATTTACATATAGTAATATCCTAACTGATGCTCCAAATTTGATGCTACTCTTATATGACCCTGCTTAATTCTTAACTCATTATAATGTATGGTTATTAAATAAACTGATTTATGAGAAGCAATTCACTTTCAGTCTTGGTAAGTAGAACAGTCACAATCCTACAATCCCAGGTTTGAATAAAGATGTCTAAGAATATGGCATCATAATTAAACTTTACATTTGTATAGTGCATAACAATACCTTACATCTGTATACCTTGTTTAATGCCTACAACCACTCAGTGAGGTAGGCAGGTAGGGGAGTATCATGAATTCCATTTTATGGATGAAGAAATTAGAACCAAGAGGTGTTAACTGACTTGCCTTTTACTAAATGGTAATAAATGGCAGAGCCAAGACTATACTCAGTTTTCCTGACTGCTAGCCAGTGCCCTTTCCACTCTACTGGCAGAGGGAAACGTTAGGAATTCCCATTTTCTTCCATCACATTTTACAGCCTGATTCTACTAAGGACCTGACAGTACTTGCCAACGGTGGTCTGTGTGTGAGTAAAGCCAGGGCCTCCTTTGGTCAATCCCATTTTGTAAATGCTGCTGGCCCATCCCCTTGGCAATGAGGATTTATACCAGGCAAATGTTGCACCTAACAGTATTTAAATGCATCTGCTAGAACTAAGAAACTTTGGAATTGAAAGATCAAAAACAATCATCGATGAAATAACTTGAATAATGGAGATAATCTTCTAGTCAACATTCAACCTCTTTGCTCCTTACTTCAAGCTAAAGATGCCTATAAAACCACAAACACTGTGGCAGCAGAAGGTATTTTGTAGACAGAACTTTGAACAAAAGCAACTATAGGAGTTTTGCAGAGTTTGTTTTCACTGGAAGAGAGCCACCACCCCAAAATTTCTCATCGTTGAATAGATGGGAGGGAGCAGGATTAGAAGTAGAAAGAGAGGTAGCCTGAATATATAGTTGATGGGAACTGACTCTATGTGGTTGACAGAAAGTGTTTATACTGTGAAGGAGTTAGCATGAGTGGTAGAGACAGAATGACTAAAATGTCTATACAATTAGTATATAAATTCAGACTTGTTTAAACTGGCATAGACAAGTATGAAGCATTTTGTATTGGACATAAAAATGGTTGAAGAGAAAGCCAGACAATGTAAAGGATCCATTCCACATAACACCTCAGTATGACAGTTAGGAGTCTTTATATTCCAAGACACTGAAAACCAATTCAATGAGCTTGAACAATAACAGAATTTATTGATTTCTTATAAGCGAAAAGAACAGGGATAGTACCAGCATCAGATGCAACTGGATCCAGAGCTCAAAGGATATCAGGGTTTCCTCTGCCTCCTTCTAACTTTTTACTCTGCTCCCCTCTGTTTATTATCCTCTTTCCTACTGCAGATGGGCTTCCTCATACAGTCATACAAGATGGTTGCCAGCAATGGCAGGCGATGCCCCATCCTAGCATAGCAATCCCAGCACAAAGAAAGAACATGGCTTCCATGTATAAATTCCCAGAGAAGGATTGTGACTGGCCAATATGGGCCATATGTCCACCTGTGGACCAGTCTCAAGCTCTAGGGCAACTGAGTGCCAGAACTGGTCAATCCTTGGTCATCTTTCCACACTTGAATCAAAGCAGATGGAGTCTGCTATCAGAAAAGTGGTGGTGAGGAATTTGGCTGGGCTATCACAGTCCACTACAGCAGTAGTTCCCAAATTTACCTGCAGATAAAAATTACCTGGACCCCCATTAAAAAACAGATTCCTAGGCTCCCCCTTCAGACCAATGGAATCAGAATTTACAGAGAAGAGGGATGGTAATTTGTATATTTAACAAGTACTCCAGGTGTATGAGTTTCCTATTGCTGCTGTAACAAATTACCAAAACTTTAGTGGCTTAAAACAACACGAACTTATCATCTTATAGTTCTGGAGATGAGAAGTCCAAACTTAGTTTCAATGGACTAATGTCAACGTGTTGACAGGACTGGTTTCTTCTAGAGACTCTGAGGGGAGAATCTGTTTCTTTGCCCTTTTCAGCTTCTAGTGGCTTTCTAGTGGTATTCCTTGGCTTGTGTCTTCTTTCTCCATCTTCAAAGTGCACCACTCCAATCTCTGCTTCCATCTCACATTGTTTTCTCCTCTGACTCTGACTCCTCCTATGTCCTTTTAATAAGGACCATTGTGATTACATCAGGCCCACCCAGATAATCCAGGATAATCTCCCCACCTCAAGATCCTTAACTTCATCACATCTTCAAAGTCCCTTTTGCCATATAAGGTAATATTCATAGGTTCCATGGATTAGGACATGGACATAGTTGGGCCATGATTCAGGTAATTCTCATTATCAGGTAAATTTGAGAAACCCCACAAGGAATGGTTAGTTAACACCAGAACTGCAACATAAATATTCCAAAACTACAAATACTATACAAGCATAATAAATCATTTAACTCTATATAACACAGAGATGCCCAAATTGAGTGGCCCAACCACCATGTTTTTGCATGTATCAATAATTCATGACATTTTATTGTTATATAGTAGATCATTGAATGAATTTACCACACTCTGTTTGTACATTCACCTGTGGATGGACATTTGGGTTATTTCCAGTTTTCGGCTGGAATAAAAGCCAAAATTCTATTTGAATAAATCTACTATGAATATTTGTGTTCAAGTCTTTGTGAAGACGTATGTTTTCATTTTGGGGGGATAATATCTAAGAGTGGAATTGCTGGGTCATATGATAAATGTATAACTTTTTTTAAAATTGAGGTCATAATAGTTGATAACATTGTGAAATTTCAGTTGTACATTATTATTTGTCAGTCACCATATATATGTGCCCCTTTATCCCTTGTGCCCAGCCCCTAACCCCCTTCCTCTCTGGTAACCACTAATCTGTTCTCTTTGTCCATGTGTTTGTTTATCTTCCACATATGAATGAAATCATGTGGTGTTTGTCTTTCTCTGTCTGACTTATTTCACTTAACATAATACCTGTAAGGTCCATCCATGTTGTTGCAAACAATGATTTTGGAACGATTTTGTCATTTTTATGGCTGAGTAGTATTCCATTGTATATATATGCTACATCTTCTTTATCCATTCATCAGTCGATGGGCACTTGGGTTGCTTCCATGTCTTGGCTATTGTGAATAATGCTGCAATGAACATAGGGGTGCATAAGTCCCTTTGAGTTGTTGATTTCAAGTTTTTTGGATAAATACCCATTAGTGAGATAGCTGGGTCATATGGTATTTCTATTTTTAATATTTTGAGAAATCTCCATACTGTTTTCCATGGTGGCTGCACCAGTTTGCATTTCTACCAGCAGTGTATGAGGGTTCCCTTTTCTCCACATCCTCTCCAACATTTGTCATTTTTTTGTCTTGGCGATTATAGCCATTCTAACGGGTGTAACGTGATATCTCATTGCAGTTTTGATTTGCATTTCCCTAATGATTAGTGATGTTGAGCATCTTTCCATGTGCCTGTTGGCCATCTGCATATCTTCTTTGGAAAAATGTCTGTTCATATCCTCTTCCCATTTTTTCATCAGCTTGTTTTTTTCTTGTTGAGTTATACTTAACTTTTTAAGACACTGCCAAACTGCTTCCCAAAGTGACTGTACCATTTTACACTCCTATGAGCATTCCAGGTGCTCCACATCCTCATCAACACTTGGTACGGCCAATCTTTTTAGTTTGGCTATCCTAATGGGCATAAAGAGGTATCTCATTGTGGTTTTACTTTGCATTTCACTGATGACTATTACTATTGGGTCTCTTATCATGTGCTTTTGGCCATTTGTATATCTTCTTTTGGCATTTTTTTTCCCTTTTTTATTCATACTATTTCTTCCCATCACCGTTTCCCAATTTTTTTGAGCCCCCGCTAATGCAAATGCCCTTGAGGCAGCAGTGGTAGCTTCATCCATGGCGGTTCCTGCTAAGTGAGGCCTTGGAAGGCAGTGATGATGGTAGATGAGGTTGGGGAGGTGGGGACTGGTGGGGTTAATGCTGAGGGCAGAGTGAGGAGGAGCAATGAGAGGCTCTGGATCAGGAAAAGTCCTGATGAGAGCAGCTGTAGTTTGGGTAGAAATGAAAGCCTTCCCCATTGCCTTAGGGCTTCCCTCTCTCAGTTATTCCTGTTGAAGTTTTGTTATTTGCAACCAAAAGATTAGTAACTACTATTACCCAACAGGTCATTGTGTTTCCTAGACATCTGATCCAGTATAAACCCTGACAATCCTGGGTAGTAGCTGTGAGACTTCTTTGGATTTTTTATCTTTTGAGCCTCTGTTTTCTTATCTATAAAAATGAGTTAATGGCACCTTCCTCACAGAATTACTGAATAGTTGAAACGAGATCACACATTGTATGATGTATGCAGTGTTATTGTTCCTAGAATTGTTAACCTGGAAACGGTTGACAACAGGGTTAGCTTTGGCAATCAGTCAGCTTGTGAACTGATATTCCTTTTCTAGATCCCTTTTGCCAACTTCATTATTTCCAGGAGAAAAAGTCTGAGAGCCACTTGGAAATAAGAGTTTGCCAAAAAGGAATGGGGCAAAAGAACTAATATTTGACTAATTCCTGAATGTAATTCATTTGAGTCTCCCAACGACCTTACGTCTCCTTTGAGGATAAGCTCAGGAGTGGAACTGCTGGGTTTGTCTTATTTTCAGGCAGCAATGCCAACTGCTCTCCCAAATGACTGCCCAATTTACACTCCCACCAAAAGCACCTTAAATGTCCTGACACCCTAGTCACTGCCAGTTGTTAATAGTAGCTGATTTTCTTTTTTCTGATCTGAGAGGTGTGAAATGGTATTTAGTTTTAATTTACATTTCACTGATTACTAATGAGGCTAAACATCTCTTTGTAGACTTATTAGTCATTCAGGTTTCTCCTTCTGTGAATTGCCTCATCATATCCTATGCTCATTTTATTTTCTGTTAGATTTCCTGTCTTTTCCTTAAAGCTATCTTGAGGAGTTTTTTGCATATTACCAATCTTTATTTTGTGTTGATTTTGAATATTACAAATAACTTTTTCCATTTGATCACCTATTAGTTCTGTTTATGGTGACCTCCATAGGGCAGAAACATTTAATTTTGATTTAATCAAATGTAGGGATTTTTTTCCCCTTAAAATTTTTACATTTTGCATCTTTTTTTTTTTTTTTTTTGTGAGGAAGACCAGCCCTGAGCTAACATCCGATGCTAATCCTCCTCTTTTTTGCTGAGGAAGACTAGCCCTGGGCTAACATCCGTGCCCATCTTCCTTTACTTTATATGGGACACCGCCACAGCATGGCTTAACAAGTGGTGCATGGGTGCGCGCCCGGGATCCAAACCGGCGAACCCCGGGCCCCCACAGCGGAGCACACGCACTTAACCGCTTGCGCCACCAGGCCGGCCCCATTTTGCATCTTTTTAAAGAAAATTTTCCTACCCCCAAACTCCCAACAATATTCTTCCACATTTCCTTCTATTGGCTTTATAATTTTGCTTTTCAAATTTAGGAATTGAATCTGCTTGAAGGTTTTTTGTGTTTTTTTTGCATATGTTGTGAGATTCAACTTAATTTTTCTTCCTAGAGTGAGATAATTTTCCTGACCATTTACTAAATAGTTCATCCATTTCCCACTGATTATTGATGTCTTTCTATCCCAAGTTCCCCATTTTAATAAGCTTTTGCTTCTGATCTCTCTTGTTTCACTGCTCTAGTTGCTGTTCTTGTGCTAATGCCACACTGTTCTAATTATTCTAGCTTTGCAATGTGTCTAATTATTTGGTAGGGTGCATCACCCGTTGGCTCTTCTTTTGAGAAATGTCTTAACTATTTGTAGACATGTGTTCTTCCATATATATTTAAGAACCAAATTCTCTTCAACTAGGATTTTGATGCAATTACATTTAATTTATAGATTAATATTGGGAGAATTGCTATGTTAAGCTCTTCTACTAATGAACATAAAATATGTTCTCATTTATTCAGTTTTCTGAATATGCCTTTAATAGAGTTTTATATTTTTATCCAGATAGTTTATGTGCATTCTTTGATAGTTTAATTTCTACATATAGTTTTATGACTATTGTAAATTTTCCATGTAAATGACAATAACAAATTTCTCTCTTTCTCTCCAATCTGTAGTCTCTCTCTCACGAATTACATTGGTTGGTCCTCTATCGTTATGTTAAACAGCAGTGGTAGTAACAAGTCCTTTGTTTGTTTCTGAATTAGAAGAGGTCACATTTTTACCGAGCAAGAGCTTGCCACCTGATGCACATAGAAGCCAATACTATGGCACCAGCTTTTCAGAAAAGAAAGAGCTTTATTGCGAGGTTGACCGGCAAGGAGACAGGAGGCAAAGCTTTCAAATCTGTCTCCTTGATCCGAGGTTTGGGGCAAAATTTAAGGAGTTAGGGGCTACTAAGCTGCAGCTGGGCCTGTGTAAACTGATTGCTAGTTTTGAATCAGTCCATATGTGGTAATCAAGCTACTTGGGCTTCTGGAAGCCAGATTTGCCTTATTGAAGGCCTTCTTGCTTCCAGTAGCAACATTTCTAAAGATTCTTGGTTCCAGGGTCATCCTGGGGCTATGGGTTCCTACCTGGCAAATTTGCAGTGCTGTCTCTGTTATTGAGCAAGGTTTGATTAATCAATAGCCTGTTTTAAGGAAGCAAAACTAGTTTAAGCTGGTCAATGTTTTATGTGCTGTTTCAACATCTAAGAGTTCACCATCTGGAATCTCTGACTTCTAGATCCTTTTCTAAAGGGCTACCTGATTAGGTCAGGCTCACCCAGGATAATCTCCCTCTTGATTTATTTGAAGTCAACTGATTCGGAACTTTTTTATATCTACAAAATCCCTTCGCATCCCTTCATATCATATCCCTTTGCCATATAACGTAACCTAATCATAGGAGTGACATCTTATCACGTTCACAGGTTCTGCCCACGCTCAAGAAGAGATTATACAAGGGCTTGTCTCAATGAGGATCATCTTAGAATCTGCCTACCACATACTTCCAATTCAAATTCAGGACTACATAACCTCATCTATCTTACATCTATATCTATCCATCTATATCTCCTTTCTGCCATGTCAAAAGTCTCAGTTTTCAATAACACCAATATAACTACTCATTTGCTTTATCTTGCAATACACACTAATGGTCTCATAATAATAATACTACTAAAACTCCGCCATCAATATGATTATCAAAAATAGTTTTTAAGATTTTATATATGTGTGTGTTGCAGTTCCTTTGTACTTCGGGTATGTCCCTCTAGGGGTGTAGAGTCAAATTATTTGTTTTAAAGTCACTTAGAATAGCTCCTCCCTCTGTGCTACCAACTTGACAGAGTTAGGTTCATTTGTTTTAATTTTTTTTCATTTTTTAGCAATCGCTTTTTAATTTAGATGTAATTCTTTTTTTTCTTTTTGTGAGGAGGACTAGCCCTGAGCTAACATCCGATGCCAATCTTCCCCTTTTGTATTTTCTTGAAGAATATTGGCCCTGAGCTAATATCCGTGCCCATCTTCCTCTACTTTATATGGGATGCCGCCACAGCATGGCTTAACAAGCGGTGCGTCAGTGCATTCCTGGGATCTGAACCTGCGAACCCTGGGCTGCCGAAGCGGAGTGCACACACTTAACCACTTGTGCTACCAGGCCAGCCCCTAGATTTAATTTTTAAAGTAAATTTTATTTCATAATTATGTTAAATATTTACATAGTTTATAGTAAATCCACAGAACAAGGTATATTTGAGAATTCTAGCTTCTCTATCCTTGTCTCTTTCCTCCTCATTAGTAGCTTTTAAAACTTTTTATGATTTAATCTCCCATTGTTTTTTAGTATAAGCAAATATGTATGTATGTTTATATCTGATGGGGTGGGAGGATCTCATGATTTCAAATTTTTAATGGTTATTTTTCTATTCAAAATTTCTGTTTCTCCTTGTATCATTAGGTATTTTAAAGTTTTTCAGCTCTATATCCCTTTCATCTAGATTTTCAAATTTATTAGCATGTAATAGTTCATAATCTTTTTAAAAATTCCTATTTTGTCTGTGAATTACTTCCTCCTTTTTATTTTGTGTTCTGTTTACTTGTGTATCTTCCTACTTTTCCTTGATCTGTCTTATGACAGGATAGTCAATTTCAGTAGTCTTTTCAACAAATCATCTTTTGATTTTGTTATTCATATTTATTGCTTTTCTCCTCTCTCCTCCAACACCTCATATCATTGATTTTTGCCCTTATCTTTATTATTTCCTTCCTGCTTACTTCTTTGGGATTTTTGCACTGAACTCTTAGCTCATTTGGTTTCAGTATTTCTTGTTTGTTAAATAAATATATGTAACACTATAAATCCCCTTTTAAGTACTACCTTACATACACTTTGACACATGGTGCTTTCATTGTATTTTGTAATTTCCCTTATAATTTCTTTAGTATATTAAATACTATTAAAGTATTTTTTACATTCTCAGATTTTTAGGAATTTTAAGCCATGTTTTTGTTATTAATTTATAAATTTATTGCACTATGGTCAAAGAATATGGACTGTATGATGTTGATTCTTTGGAATTTATTGAGGTACATGACTAGTATATGACTGATCTTTGTGATTATTCCATATATTCTTGAAAAGAATGTATATTCTTTATTTGTTGGGTATAAAGGTATTAGACTGAGATTACTAACTGAGTCATTCAAATATATTTTATCTTCACCTTTTAAAAAAAACTGTTTGATCTATCAGTTTCCAAGGTAATATATTAACACCTCCAATTACAGTAGTTGATTCTTCTATCAGTTGTTGCTTTATATATTTTGAGGCTATATTGTTAGGTGCATATAGTTTATAATCTTTACAGCTTCTTGATCTACACTGCATATAAAATCCTCTTTGTCCTTTATGATGTTTTTCACCTTAAGTTTTATTTTGAGTGATATTCAAATTGATACTCTGGAGTTCTTTTGGTTCATATTTACCCTATATCTCTTTTTCCATCTCTTAATATTCAAATATTGATTCACTGGGCACTTTCCTAGGCAGTGTTGTACAATAGCACAGCAAGTATCAGGGTGCCCCTGAGTCCAACTTCAGCTCCTAAGGTTGCAGTAGGCAGCCTCAGTTGTCTCTGATCCTGCACTGCACCCTGCTCATTTTCATATTATTTTCCTTTCCTACATCTGTTTGTTTCATTATTATATTCCTATTTTATAGCACAGTACCTGATACCTGGTAGGCACTCAGTAGATATTTGTTCAATGAATGAATGCACTCAGAGAGCATACAGCCTTGTTAGGAAAATAGGATCCCTTTAAGAATAGTTATAATTTATGGAGCACTTACTACACACTAATCTTTTCTACACATATTACCTCTCTGATCTTATCTCCTACATTGTTCCTCTCTCTTACCTGGCCCTAGCTATGTGTGATGATACCTACTCTTACAGATGAAGTAATTAAAGCTGAGAAGGGTTCAGTAACTTGCTCAGGAGCACACAGTGATGAAGCCAGGATTTGAACACTTGTCCATCTGACTCCAAAGCCCATCCATAATCTCCACCTCTATGCTACTGTTTCCTAATGAAGTCAGATGTAAACACACAACACAGTAGGAAATCAAGTGCCAGTGGGGTGGCTTGTGGTTTTCTGGATGAGATCAGTTGGGATGGAGTCAGTGGTAGGAGGAGAGGTGGGCCTCATGGATGAGTGAGATTTGGAAAGGTGGAGGAGGGAGGAAGGGCAAACCTCCAGCCTGGGCCTGTGATTGTCCACCATGGCCTTTTCCTTGGCTGAAGAATCAGTTCCAATTTGCAAGAAGCAGTAAGGATGGAGGGAAGGCTGTAGGGGAGAATTTGTAAGCCTGCATTCCTGGGCCTTGGGGTCAAACCCTCCAACAAAGAACCCCTTCCAAGGAGGCTTTGTGGACTGTGGTTAGGACCAGAGTCAGGACTTGCATTCTAACTAACTGGTGTAGCCACAGGCAAGTTCAGACCAACTTCACAGCTCCCCTGCATTGCCAATTATCTGTGTGCTGCGGAGGGCAGATGGGGCATCCAGGCTAGAGGGGCTTCTGAGCCAGGGCATCTTTCTTAGAGAGGATGGGTGGGTATTATTGTTGAACCAGGTAGGAGGTGACCCAGGAACCAGCCTCCCTGAAAAAGAGGAGGGAGGGCAACAGCTGCTACTACCTTTGGCCTCTGGGGCCTGTGGCCCTGAGGGTGCTGAGTTCTCATTTCCTTGATGAGTAAAAATGCGTGGGTGGATGCTTGGGTCCCGAGCGATGGGGGAGGCTCACTCAGCCCCAGCATGGGCTGTGGTCCCAGCGTGTGTTAGGAGCAGACCCTGGATCCTGCAGTGCTTCGCCACCGGGGTTACCAAGTTACCGTGCAGAGCAGGCTCCAGTAGAGTTAGAAGCGGGGAGGGCGAGGGGGGCAGGAAGTGCGGGGACAGTTAAAAGGCAGCAGCTGGATGCAGCTTGTCAGAAGTGCCAGGGAAGTGAAAGTCAGCCAGGCAAAGGAAAGGGGAATAAGCAAAAGCAGAGGCGGCAGTAGACATTGGGAGAAAGGGAAAGAAAAATCTCAGAGTGGTAAGTGTTCTGGGGGCTTGAGAGGTGAGGGTTCTGCTGGCCACCTTTTCTTGAAGGATGGGGACTGAAAGGCTGCATCTTGGAGCCAGTTATCCTTATCATTCACACAGCTGCTCCCTGAGGAGGAGATGGAAGGTATGTGTGGCTCAAGTGCTCACAGGATCCTCCTTCTTCAAATACCTCATTTCCACCTCCAAGAGGTGGCACTTGATTATCTTTGAATCTTTAAAAAAAATAGCAAACTTGGACCAAATTAATCTTGGTCCAAGGTAAAGTTAATTATTTTCCTCGAGGTTGTCTCGCAAGAAAAATGCTTTAAAAATAAGAAAAGATTTTGGTGATGTTAAAGTAAGATATTTTCTCCGTCAGAGTTGAAAGCGAAAAACCTTTCACACAAATGTTCATTATAAGATTCTATCACTAAAATAGTGCCACAACACAAATGCCAACTCCATCTTTCTTGTTTTTGCTTTTGATAAAATCGTCTTTTTGGAGCACTCCCCGCCTGCAATGTTCCCTCTTGTGCCTGCGACACTGAGTGAGACTCTTGGATGCCAAGTTCACCTGTTGGACTAAAAACTATCTAGATTTAAGACTGATTTGGAGTCTCCTAGGGAAAGGGAAAGACTGGATAAATTATAACTGTTTCAGTTCATGTTCATCACCATTCAATTCCTCACTCTAAAGTATGGCACCCAGTAGGCTCATTCTGCATATTTATTGAATGAAAGGATGTTTAGAAAAAGAAAGCTGAACTTACCATTGAAAAGCATGTGAAGTGTGTAGAATCACAAGGGTGGATGATCTCCTAAATTATTTAGTGTTCCTTTCCATTATTCCCCTCCCCAATAAATTTTGCACATTAGGCCCTAGAGGTCTGGGCCCTAGAGTCTAGGGTCTTGCCTCTGGAACTCTGGTCCAGGGATAAGGACTATCAGCCTCATCGGGGAGCTTGTTAGAAATGTAGACTTTCCAGTCCCATCTCAGATCCACTGAATCAGACTCTGCATTTTAACAAGATCCCCAAGTGATCTGTGTGCATGTTACAGTTGGAGAAACACTGCTGTAGGGCACCTGGGCCCCCTCCTTCCTGAGGCACCTGGTCAGGAGACCCTCCTAGGCCCTGGGTTCAGGTTATAGCTATTTGGGTCACAGGGCAGCTCCACACCGCACACTGCATAGAGGGCTGGAGGCTGCAGCGGGTTCAAATTCCAACTCTGCTGCTAAAGGAACTTCATCACACGGGCAAGTGACTTAAAAATTAAAAAAAAGAAAAATTCAATCTTTTTTTTTTTTAATTAATTAATTTTTTTGTGAGGAAGATCAGCCCTGAGCTAACATGCATGCCAATCCTCCTCTTTTTGCTGAGGAAGACCGGCTCTGAGCTAACATCTATTGCCAATCCTCCTCCTTTTTTTTTTTCCCCAAAGCCCTAGTAGATAGTTGTATGTCATAGTTGCACATCCTTCTAGTTGCTGTATGTGGGACATGGCCTCAGCATGGCCGGAGAAGCAGTGCGTCGGTGCGCGCCCGGGGTTCCGAACCCGGGCTGCCAGCAGTGGAGCCCGTGCACCCAACCCCTAAGCCACGGGGACGGCCCGAAAAATTCAATCTTACAGAAAACTTGCAAGAATAGTACAAAGAACCTCTGTATACCCTTTATCCATATTCACCTATTATTAACATTTTGCCACATAAACATTTTCTTTCTCTACCTATATATTATTATTATTTCTGAACTATTGGAGGGCTAGTTGCAGACAGTGGTATGCCTCTCCCCTTAATACTTCAGTGTGTACTTCCTAAGAACAAGGACATTCTCTTACATCACCACAATACCAGGGCCAGCTTCAGGGGGAGGCAAGCAAGGCCTGACAGTAAGTGGCCTGGAGAGAACTTTCTTAAATTTTGCACCCTAGGAGCCTTGCTTGCCACACCCTTGTCCTGGCCCTGCACACTACAGCTATCAAAATCAGGAAATCTAATACTGATTCACTACTATTATCTAATCTATAATCCATATTCCAATATTGTCAATTGTTCCAATAATGTCCTTTATAGGAATTTCTTTTTCCATACCCAATTCAGGATCATGCATAGCATTTAATTGTCATATCTATTTAGTCTCCTTCAACTGGAATAGTTCTTCAGTCTTTCTTTGTCTTTCATTGGCATTTCTGAAAAACATAGACCAGTCATTTTATAGAACATCTCTCAAAAGGGCGATAAGTTATTTTTAATCTCTTGATGGTTCAGTTTCACCTCCTGTAGATTGAGAATAGTTCCTGCTTCATGTTGTATCAAATAAGTTAAGACATATAGCAGGTTTGACATATGGCAAGTGTAGGTGGATTAAACAAGTAGCTAACACTAATTAGGCACTGGCCAGTACCATGCTAAGTGCTTACATGCATGATCTCATTTAGTCCTCCCTACAGCTCTGTGACATAGGCTCTGTTCTTACCCCACTTCACAGATGAAGAAACTGAGACTTAGAATAATTTGTCCATGGCCTCATAGCTAGTAAGGAGTGAAATGGGGACCTGACCTGAACCAAGTTGGTCTGCCTCCAAAGACTATTCCCTTAGTAACCATGCCAGTGATGCTTACCTAAAATGTAAATTTTTAAGATAAAATTTACATAACATAAAATTCACCATTTTATTGTTCCCTCAGCTTTATTGAAGTATAATTGACATATAACATTGTGTAAGTTAAAGGTGTACAATGTGATAATTTGCTATATGTATATATTGTGAGATGATTATCATAATAAGGTTGGTTAACACACCCATATAATTACAATTTTTTTGTGGTGAGAACATTTAAGATCTACTCTCTTAGCAACTTTCAAGTATATAATACAGTTTTGTTAACTATAGTCACTATGCTGTATATTAGATTCCCAGAACTTATTCATATTATAACTGAAGGTTTCTATCCTTTGACCAACATCTCCCCATCTCCCCCACACCCCACCCCTGGAAACCACACTTCTGCTCTCTGTTTCTATGAGTTTTAACCATGTACAATTTAGTGCCTTTTAGTATAGTCACAGTGTTGTACAACCATCTAATTCCAGAACATTTCCATCACCCCAAAGAGAAACCCCATACCTCCCACTTCCCTTCTCTCCTATCCCCTGACAACCACTAATCTACTAATCCACTTCCTGTTTCTGCGGATTTGCATATACACACAATAGAACTCTACTGAACAATAAAAAGAAACTAACGACTGATACACACAATAACATTTTGGATCTCAAAAATATCATACTGAGTGAAAGAATCCAGATACAAAAACCACATACTGTAAAATTCCACTTAAATGAAATTCTAGAAAAACCAAAACCTTAGCAACAAGAAACATGTCAGTGGTTGCCTGGGGCCAGGAGTATGCGGGTGGGGTCTGACTGCAAAGGAGCACAAGGGAACTTTTTGAAGTGATGGAAGTGTTCTAAAACTTCATGGTGGCTGCACGACATATACATTTACCCAAATTCATCAGACTCCTTACTTAAAAAGGTTTATAATATATAAATTATACCTCAATAAGACTGTAAAATAAAACCTCCAAAACCCAAACATATCTGGACCCCAATGGAGATTAATTCATTAGTATGTCTTCCTTCATAGTCTGGCCCCAAGTCTATCTTTCCAGCCTCATCTCCTGCCTCTGTCCTCCATGCATTCATTCAACATACATTCTCTGACACTTGCTGTGTGCAAGGCCCAGTGTTAGGCACTCAGACAAAGTGAGGAAAGAGAATCTCTGTCCTCAGGGTACTCACAGTCTAGTCTGGGAGCAGAAAGAAAGGGCACCCAACCCTGACAAACATCAGAGACCCTAGAGGATTGCTGAGTCTTAAAGGAGACAAATAAGAATATATGTTCCAGTCACTTTGAATTTCAAGTTCGAATTAAGTGTCAATTTAATTTTTTGAATAGGTAATATATTTACATGGTTCAAAAATTAAACAAATTATACAGTGAAAAATTTCCTCCCACCTATCCCCCATCTGCCCAGTTTCCACTCTACCCCATACGACCCTAGTTGTTATAAACATATATTATTTTTCCTTCTTTTAAAAAGAAAGTATAGCATAATGTACACATTGTTCTGGACCTTGCTTTGTCATTTGGCAGTAAACCTTTGATATATCTCTACATAGGTACAGCGAAAATTTTCACTCTATTTTACAGTTATATAATGTTCCCTTGTATGGATGTGGAATAATTTATGTAGCCAATCTCCTTTTGGTAAACATCTGAGTTATTTCCAATAGTCTGTAATGGCAAACAATGCTGTACTGCGTAACCTCTTATAAGTGGTGTTTTATGTTTTGTTTTGTATATGGCAAGTATATCTATGGCTACATATTGAATTTTTTTAAACCACTACACAAACACACTAACCACTTTCTTAGCTCTAGACTGTTTTGTCTGCCTTGAAAGTCCCCACTCAATCTTACTGGCAAACTCCTACTTTACCTCAAGTTCCAGCTCAACTGCCACTTGCTTGTAAAGCCTTCTGAATTCTCTCAGGCAAGATTAGGTTGCTCCTTCTCTTTTCTCTCACAGTATTCCATTCCTACATCATCAGAATTGTCTATTAACACTTCACTCTTCCCCCACTAGACTGGGAGCTACTCAACGGCATGTGCTATAGTGGGTTATGTCTCCGAATCACTTAGTACTTGGTACCTGGTAGGTATTGAATGAAGTGTTCATTGCATGACTGGTTAGGGCTGACAAAGGGGTGCTGGACTGCTCCTGTCCCTCACTTTCCGCTGCCTCCCAGCCTCTGTTAATACTTAGAGGACTGCTGCTAGACAAAGGTGGGCTGTGATTTCCCTTCCCCTCCCACCTAATTCCTTCCTTCCTGCCTCCACCCCTTTCCCCCCTTGGGATTCTGTCCACAGCTGCCCTTGTGGTCCTCGCTGGATCTGGCATGGACAGCAGCTATTATAGCTTTTTAGAAAATAAATAAATAAATAAAATGGAGCCTTGGCGCCACCCATCTTCTCCCTTCCTCATCAAATCTTTGGCCTCCTCTAAAGCTACAAGAACAAATCACTTGATAGTCAAATGCACATCAGTCACCCTCGAACATAACTTCCTCCACTTTAAGCCAAAGAAGATGACAGAGTTTACTATGGTGCCTTAAGGAATGTTTTCAGGTTAATCAATGTTAAGTGATTTTCAAAGGCAACTTGGATTACTTTTAAGAATATTGGGTTAAGTCTAAAATGTCTTGATGCTAACCTGTGCCTGGAGCTGTCAATTGCTAGGTCATTTCCATGTTAACATATTACTCTATTCCTTCCTAGGTGGGCAGTGCTGGAGGTGACAGCTCTCTGTCTCCACCTCTGGGATGAAGAGGTTAAAGCTCTGCATTCTCCTCACCCATGGGAAGCTCCGCTTCACAGGAGGTAGAGCCATCAACGAAAGTAAAAGGGAAAGAAAGCTTTCAAAGCCTTTGCCTGCTAAGGTCAGAGATGGTTGTGAGAATTGAGATGTTTCTCCTGGAGAAGTCTCAGGAAAAGTGGTAGCTTAGCTCCACTGAAGTGCTCTGGGACTGTGGTCTTTAACACTTCTTGCTTGCTTACCTCCTAAAGAAATTTTAGAAACTATGTTTCTTCTTGTACTTTTAAAGGTCAGATCTAAAATGTTTCATCTTAAATTTAAATAATGACAAAGTTTGTTATTTCTGGCATATTATAAGTATTGGCATTTTAAAATAAGATTGTTACATCATTCTTTAAGTGTATCCAAGGGAATGTAAATATCATAATGCATCTACCATCCATTTAAAAGATACATGAACAAGCTTTTCTTTAAAAGAAATTTTTCATCACTCTTTTTCTACTTATCTTGTATTTCCTTTCAACTTGCCCCCGGAACATTTTAATGGAAGATTTTAGACTGGAAAGTCTTTTATCAATCAGCCTATCATATTTCCCTACAAAAAATTTTTAAAAAATCTTTTGACTGAGTTTCTAAGTTTAAAAAACTCATCTTGATTTTATCATCGATACAATTTTGAATACCTCATTGATCTAAACAACATAAGATATTACAAATTTTGATAAACTATTAAAATTAAAGTGTAGAATATTTTTGCCAGAATGAAATAAGATTAAGAATCAATTCTAGGGGGCCGGCCCCGTGGCTTAGCGGTTAAGTGTGTGCGCTCCACTGCTGGCGGCCCGGGTTCGGATCCCGGGCGCGCATCGACGCACCGCTTCTCTGGCCATGCTGAGGCCGTGTCCCACATACAGCAACTAGAGGGATGTGCAGCTATGATATACAACTATCTACTGGGGCTTTGGGGGGGGAAAAAAATAAATAATAATAAAAAAAAAGAGACCGTGGGAGACCCTCTCAGCTGAAGACCTAAAATATGCCAAAGATATAACATTGTGTGTGTTGTTATGATTCTATTACATATGTATGTAGTCTTACATACACATCATATTTGGAGTGTTTTTGAACTTTATATAAATTGTATCAGATGGTATGTATTCTGCTGCTGCAGAATGGGAGGAGAACTAGAGACAAAAAGTATAGAAAACTCGTTTGGAAGTTTTGTTGCAAATGAAGCAGAGAAATGGGGCAGTGGCTGACAGTGGAAGTGGGTCAAAAAGAAGATTTTGTAGGATTGGAGAAATAATAGCTGCTTATAAGCTTATGGGAATCACCCAGTAGAGAGGGAAACATTGATAATATAGAAGAGGGGAGATAATTGCTGGAGTGATGCTGATGATCTTGATTAGGCAAGATGAGATTGGGATCTATTGCCTTAGCAGAGGGACTGGCTTTAGCTAGGAGCATGGAAAATTCAACTATGTAACGGAGGGGAAGGTGAAGAAGAGGATTCTGTGGAAGTTTTTGTCTCATTGCTTCAATTTTCTCAATGAAATAGAAAGCAAGGTTATTAACTGAAAATGAGGATGAGAGGGAAGGACGTGTAGGTTAGAAGACAGAGAAGGTATGAAATCCAGAAGAATGGAGGAGGGAAGTAGGATTCCTGGGCAGCACTAAGGGCTCACTTGAGGTTCACAGTGATAAAATTAAAGTGAAACTAGTCAGTGTAATTGTGTTTTTCTCTAGCCACATTCAGTGCAGCGGTACTGGCGTGGAGTAGGTGGAGAGCTGGCTTGAATCAGAATTGTGGTTTTGTCCAGCAAGCACAACAAAGAGGGAGGGGAGTAAGCAGACTGAGGGTATGTGCAAGAGAATGATTGTAATGATTGGCCAGGGGTTTAAGCTGAGTTAAGGATGGGAGAGAGCGGATACGTAGGTTGAAGAATTGCTGGAGTCAGAGTACTACAGGAAATATGGAAATATGAGGTGGTGTTCACCATGTGAGATGTTTGACATTGTGATTATAAT
This sequence comes from Ceratotherium simum simum, assembly GCF_057802395.1. Taxonomy (NCBI): domain Eukaryota; kingdom Metazoa; phylum Chordata; class Mammalia; order Perissodactyla; family Rhinocerotidae; genus Ceratotherium; species Ceratotherium simum. Next base: position 39,777,004 of record NC_141913.1, read on the forward strand.
GAAGTTGCCAAGTTTGATAAGGCTCCTGTAATTATGCCCATGAGAGTGAGTGGCTGAGTTAGGGTAGGACAAGATCTTTGGAGGAGAAGTCAAGGAACTGAGAGGTCAGGGTATTGGGAAGATCATCTAAGTATATATTATAAGCACCTAGAATTAAGAAAGAAGTGGTATTGGAGTGACTGATAGGAGCAAACAGTGAAAAAATGAAGGGGAATGAGAGCAACGATGAGGATTACTGGATAACAAGATTTGAAGCTGCAGGTTAGGGGCCGGCCTGGTGGCATAGTGGTTAAGTTCATGTGCTCCGCTTTGGTGGCTCGGGGATCGCAGGTTCGGGTCCTGGGCACGAACTACACACTGCTCATCAAGCCATGCTGTGGCGGCATCCCACATACAAAATAGAGGAAGATGGGCACAGATGTTAGCTCAGAGCCAGTCTTCCTCACACACACACACACACAAAGCTGCAGGTTAAAAGGAAGGGGAAAGGAGGATGGTCTGGAAGCAATGTCAAGGAGCAAGGAGGACACCTACCCCACCTCCAGGCACAGTTGAAGAGGCTTATGGTTGAAAACATAGCTGCCACTACTTGAAAGGGGGAAAGGGAAGCAGTGTCCCGGGGAAAGTCACGTTTTCCTTAAGCAAGAAGGTGAAGGGAAACTGAAGAGAAATTCTGAGGGAGTTGAGTTTAAAGGGATTTTCATTTGCATAAATAAATACATGGTGTGGTGGACACACTCTAATGTAGCTCCATATTATTCCTGCCTCCTGGTGTTCATACCCTTGTGTGGTGTCCTTCCTTTGAGCGGGGGTGGGACTTGTGATTTGCTTCTGGCCAAGAGTATGGCAAAGGTGACAGGATGTATGTGATTACATGTACGTGCTTATGTTACATAAGATTGTAACCAGGGTCTTGCACTGAGGCTCTCCCCCTTGCTGGCTTTGAAGAAGCAAGCTGCCATATTGTAAGCTTCCCTATGGAGAGGGCCACATGTCAACGAACTGAGGGGGACTCCAGCCAACAGACAGCAAGGGATTAGGGCCCTCAGTCCTGCAGTCTGCAGGGAACTGAATGCTGCCAACAACCACGTGAGCTTGGAAGTGGATCCTTTCCCAGTCAAGTTTCACTCTGTGATCTTGCAGAGGACCCAGCTAAGCCATGCCTAGACTCCTGACCCATAGAAACTGTGAGCCAATAAATGTGTGTTGTTTTAAGCTGTTAAATTTGTGGTAATATTGTTATATACAACAGATTAATACAGATGGGAATGGAAGAAGTTTAGTTATAGCAGTGTTACTTAATTCTTATAACTCCTTCTGGGGTATATGGCCTAAGAATCACATGTTGATCTATTATCAAATCACCTGGTTAGATCTTCTTTCAATTTTTTTTTTTATAATTTTATTTATTTTTCCCCCAAAGCCCCAGTAGATAGTTGTATGTCATAGCTACACATCCTTCTAGTTGCTGTATGTGGGACACGGCCTCAGCATGGCCGGACAAGCGGTGCCTCAGTGCACGCCCGGGGTTCTGAACCCGGGCTGCCAGTAGCAGAGCGCGCGCACTTAACTGCTAAGCCACGGGGCTGGCCCTCAATTTTGTTGATAGCAAAGAACTGGAAACCAGCTGACTTGCAAAAGAACTTATAACTCATTCATTTGGGTCATTCACTTTCTCAGCACAGACACCAATTTTTGAATTGTCCCTTTGAATTGCCGTGGAGGTTTTTACATCTTGGGTCGATACACCTTAGTAATGGGTGTGAGTGTTGACTTTTTTTTGTAAGGTGGGAGAAGGACAGTTTTGAAAGACAATGCTGTGTCCTCAGGTGCTTTCCCAAGCTGAGCAATTTTAGAAAATAGTACATATAGTGGTGGAAGATCTGGAAATGAATTCCCTTAAAACTAGTTTTGGAAAGTCTTCATGAACCCCAGGGGTAAGGGAACATAAGTGAATATGATAGTTTTAGAGGCTTTCTGGTAGAAGGGGGAAGAGCCCAGGCTATGATGGTGAGGGCAGCATGGGGCTAGGGGGCGGGGCACTGTGTGTGAAAAGTAGGAGGGGGACTAGAGAGTTTCTGGGCTACAAGACTTAAGAAATGACTTTAGAACTTTCTAATAATTAGTCTTGGTGAGATCTCCAACGAAACTATATCCTGATTGGTGAAAAATAATATATAACTAGTACATGTTTTCTGAAACTTTTTAAATGTAAAAGAAATGCATGCATCTTGTAAAGTTTTCAAAGAAAAGAAGTATAAAGTCAAAAGCACAGTTTATGCCTTTCCTTACCCAACAGGTAACCTAGTTAACAGGTGTGTAGTAGGTCCTCTAAGGTCCCTTCAAGTCTGAGGTTCCGCCTAAATCTCTTCCAACAAGAACCACTCACTTTTCCTAAGATCTGGCCAAGCTCTCAAATGTGTGATTCCTTGACTCTACTGTGCACGTCTTTAACCCAAAAGAGGGAGTCTCTTTAGTGTAGATACTTTTGGATCTAGTGATCCAGGGCTAGTGGAAAGGGAAGGATGGTGCGGTGATCGCCAGTTTCTTCCCAAAGTACACCGCTACAGCACCGTCTCCCCAGGGCTAGCGGTTAAAGTCTAATACTTGTGCCCACGCAGGTCCTCAAAAAACAAGACCCGCCTGATCGCTATTTATAAACACTTACTGGATGCCACTATACGCCGAGCTCTCCCGCGATGCTTGGGCACTTTGCGCTTTTTTGGAGAGGGATGCCAATTTCTCTGATGACCACTCCCTCCAAACAACCCCCCCCCACCCCGCACCATTGCGCGGCAGCGCGCTCAGCCAGGGCCTCAGCCCAGGCTAGGACTCCGGGCAGCCCGCCGACTGGTGGTGCCCCGCACGCGCCTGCGCAGAGCTATCCACCCGTCACTAGGGGCGGGAGGCGGGGGCAGCCGGGAGAAAGGAAAGCTGCGGGGAAAAAGGGCCAAACCCTGAAATTACCCGGATGTGGTCTCCGCGCGCGCATGCTCAGTGTCCTTTCGACAAGTTGGCAGCAACAACACGGCCCTGGTCGTCGTCGCCGCTGCGGTAACGGAGCGGCTCGGGTGGCGGAGCCCGCGTTCGCGCCCGCCCGCTCTCCTCGGGAGGCCCTTCCCGCCCTCCCCTCGGCTCCGCGGCCGTCCAGGGGGCGGGAGCGGGTGAGGGGAGCCGGGCGCCCCGCGAGAGAGGCCCCCCGCCGCGGGGCGGCCCGGGAGCTCGAGGCGGCCCGGCCCGCGCGGGCAGCGGCGCGGCCCCAAGGAGGGGCGGCCTGGCCCGGACGCCTCGGGGCGGGGGCCGAGGAGCGCTCCGGGCCGCCGGCGGAGCGACGGGCCCGGCGCCCCGCGGACGAGCCGCGGCGGGAGAGCGGACTCCCCTCGCCATCGCCCGAGCCCAGGTAACTCGCCATGTCCCCTCCCCTTCCCCCGGCGGGCCCGCGCACCCCACCCGCGGCTTCCCCGCCCCGGGGCGGGCTCCCGGCGGCGGCGGCGGGGAGCGCGCGGGAGGCCGGCGGGTCCGCCCGGAGAACGAGCGCGGCCGCCTGACGAGCCGGGCCGGCGGGTCGGGCTGGGCCGCGGTGCCTCGCGTCCCGCGGGCTCGGGGTCGGCCCTCGGGCCCCGAACTCCCCTCGCAGTTTGTCGCAGAATCAAGTTGAACTGGGACGGGGACTCCCGCTGCGGCCGCCGCTCCTCTTTGTTGTTCTGGAGTAGTTTCCCCGTCCTCCCGGCCGAGCGCGGCGGGGCGGCTGGAGCGTATTGCCTTAGGTCTAGAGGAAAGTTGTAGATGGTTGGTCTTGATTTCTTTTCTCAGGCAAATTTTTGTTTTCTCTTTGTCCCTTACTTTCTCTTCCTGCTTGTGTCATTCCCGTGTATGTTTCTGGCTTTGATTTGTTTACTTACATTTTGAGTATTGTGGGTGATGGCAGTATGCAGGAAACATTCTTAGCACCTAACTGACCACCCCCCACCCCGCCCCTAATAAAAAAGAGAAGACATAGTTTATCTTATTGCTAGGACTACAAGTACTGAGTGAGATTGGTGTAGGGTGGAGGGCGGTGGCTCCATCACATTCCCCAAACTGCTGTTATGGTTTTTCAAGCTAGATTTTCAAAGAAATGGGTGTGTTTTGCTAACTTGAAAGATTTCTTTGCGGGTATAGAGAGGTTTTAAACAACCCTATTGCAAATTGGTAGCTAGTTTCCCCCTGAAAAGCCAAGTAAAATTTTTTTAAATGAATATATTTCTAATTAATTTATTTTGAGTTTAGTTTTATAATGCCTTTAGCTGTTGCACCATAGTTTTAGGTGAAACTACCAGTTATTTAGGAATAATACATATAAGGTAATGGGGAATCATTTTAATTAGTTTGTATTGACTTTCTGAAGGCATGTAATCTTGGCCAATTTTTGTTGACAAACAACTTGACAAACTTTGACTTTTGCCAGAATTAGCATCCTTTTAGTGTCAGTAGCCATTTGATTATTCGGGTGTTTCAAAAGCAGGTTCAGTACTTTTTGCTGGAAGAAGGCATTTAGTGTTAATAGAAAATACAGAAATGCTTATTTTCATAAAGTAATTAGGTTTAGAACGTTGCATTTGAATAATTTTAATTGCAGATTTCATAAATTGCTTTTACCGTGTTGTACTGAGACTATATTTCAGTTGAAATGTAGCGTGGGAAGTTCTAACGTGTGTAACTTTTTTTTTTTTTCCTGCTAAGGATTTATTTTCTCTTTTGGAAAGTTCTAATATGGTTAGTACATGATATTTCAAGTTGTAAATGATTGATATAATTAACATTTTAAAATCTGATTTCTTATTAATGTTTCTTCTATAACGTCGTCATGATTTTGTTTTTTTAAGTGGGTTTCTTACAGCACAAATGTAATACAGGCAGGCCAAGGATTTAAGATTTGGAGTATCTTTAGGTCTAAAGGTGGTGATGAATTATGTAGGTTTAAGTTGTTGGAATTAAAACTAAAAGCCTTTAAGTTGTTGGAATTAAAACTAAAAGCCTTTCTAGAGAAAATTGATATAACATTTTGTGAGTCTATTAGTAGAAGTGGCTTTTTCTTTGCTTTCCAGGTTTCTGGGTGAGGTTACTTTAAAGAGGTATTGCATCTTAATTTTTTTTGTTTTTGAAGTGGGACTGCCTAAGTAGAAATTTCTCTGTTTAGCTAAGTGCCTTCCTTGTAAAGCTTGAGCTTAGAAAAAAACTGCAATTAGTTTCAGATTTAATGAAAATTTGTGCTGAGAAAGTCACTTAGAAATTTTTCGGAATAAGTTATATGTGGACCATGGACCTTTTCTGATGGCTTTGCTTCTTGAAGCAATTCTGCTTATCCTGGGAAGCAGCAAGTCTTATTTCTAAAAACCAGCGCTTCACTTTCTTAAGCTACATTTTAGGTGAGCTGTTTCTCCATTTGTGTGAATTCTTTTTCTTCATTGCCCTTCAGATTTTTTTTTTCTCTCAAAGAGCAAGTATTAAAAACTAATTTATGCTGCCCAGTCACACTCCAGCTCTCCAGTTTGGAAGCTGTTTTTTCTGATTGAGCCAGTGTTATAATAACATCATTAGACACTATTCTAATTGAGCTGTGAATTGCTGAGGCCTCTACTGGGGCAGTTAACCCTACAGGATCTGTCTCATGCATTACGTATAAAATGCATATTTAGTCTTATCTAAAATTTTGCCTATTCTGGTGAAGCATACTTTATTTTTCTTATGTTTAAACTTTACTTATTTCAGTTCTATTTTATCCCCCTCTAGCTCATGCCTAACTTTTTTTCATTTTTCTTTCAGTGATTTTAGAGTGAATGGTTCTTTAAACATCTTATGTTAGCACCATTTCAGTGCTCATTGTACATGTTTGGATTTCCTTTTTTGTTTTTTTCCTAGAAGATTGTGTAGTTAGAAATTTTTGTTTTGCTTAAGTGATGATTAAAGGTGACTCTGAGGTGTTGCTTAATCATGTATAAAACCAACCTGACTAAAACTATTTTATGGATTTCATTATTTTCTACACTAAATGAATGTTAAAGAAGTTAGATAAGCATAGCACAGAATTTAATACAATTTTGTTAAATTATCAAATTTTGGGCTTTTTGCTCAACAGTTGATGAAGATTCTATTGTTTTCAAAAGAGAAATTCAGTTGACAAATATGTCTAGATATTCATTTGAGCAACTTTCAGTATGATGCTGTTTGCATCATAATATGCCAAAACATACTTGATAGTCAGATTTAGAATTTTTGGATTTTTTTTCTATTCTAAAATGTGTAATTTTGGTGATGGGAAATGTGGCTGAATTCTAGTTTTCTCAGGAACAAGGTATTTTAGGTTGTGTCACCTTGACACTATTACATGGTATGATTGGCATCCAGGAAAATTTGTTTTAATCATGAGAGTAGATTAAAACTAGGGTAGTGCTTACCTATGTAAAACTAAGATAACAGGTGGTCAGAATCTTATAATTTAAGTGTTATTTGCTACTGCAAGTTATATCCTAGGTCAGATAGATAGCTACCAGAGACTGATTGTAAAGAGTGTCTGTTGTTACATCTTAATTTAAAGTTGGTGATAATTGTAAATACCTTTAAGCTCAAGGACTGTGCTTTATTTTCACATTTTAAATGAGAATTTTTTTGCAGTTTGGAAAACTTGTAACTGTGTGAGGTTCGTCTTTTTATTGATTTTTTTTTTACTCTCAAGGTTTGGGGCAGTGGTTCTCAACCTTGGCTGCGCTTTGAAATCTCTTAAGGAGCTGTACAAAGTACTGATGGCTGGATCCCATCCCCTGAAGTTGTGATTCAATTCGTCTGGGGTGCAGCTGGATCGGAGTTCTGAAGTGGTTTAGCTACTGGGATCCTGTAACTGTTGTTTTGAACTGTTTCACTTGTGTCAGCTTTACATTCTTTAATACAGTGTTATACAAATGCACAATGTAATCATCTCACATCTAACGTAATGGCTCCCTTGAAGATTTGCCACATTTGTTTTGCTTCCAAGAATGTTCCTCCATCTGTCTCTCTCTCTCCCTCCCTTTTCTCTCCTCTTTTCTTCTCTTTCCTCATTATTCAACTCATTTGAAGTGTCTGGTAGCAAGTTTTAGGAAGTTGTGTTTCCCATGATGAGAAGTTGGTATATCATCATTCTTCGAAATAGGAAGTTGACCTTCTTTTAAAGTACTCTAAAATGCTTACTTGAGCTCCTTTTAGAGACTAATGACTTTGTTTAGGTGCCAAAATTAGCATCTAAATTCCCAGTGGAATTCAGTCTTTGTAGGGGGTTAATCTGCTTGGAAACCATAAAATTTCTAGCCACCAATTAACTGGTCATTTCACTGGTTCCTGAGAGGCAAGTTGCATTGATTTAGCTTTTGCTGTCAGGGTTAACTTACATATTGTGAGACAGTTGCTCAGCAAGCCCAATTGGTTAGCAGTTCTTTAGAGATTATCTAGGGGGTATGTTCAGTTCTTCATTTACGACCCAAGTACAGTAGTTCCCAAGTGCTGGTCTAAGAGTAGTTGCATCTCCGTCTCTGGAAGAGCTATTTAAAAAAATAAAACAAAATATTTTTTGTCCCCTCCCCATGCGCCATCCCAACACACACACAGATTGAGAATGGGAATGGAGTGGAGGAGGCATGGGAAACTGTCTTATAAAAAAAGTACCTCTTGATTTTAAAGGCTTTGGATATTTTAGTATGCTTATCTTTATTGCTTCATTTGTTTTGATACAGTACGGGCTTTATTGTGCAGTCAGTGGTGCACTGGAGACGGATTTGACTTAAAATCCGTCAAACCCCAATATGCATGTTTAGAATGCAAAGCTTTATGATTTTTTAGAAAAGGACTGCTACTGAATATTTGTCTTTGTAGGAAGGTATGATTTCTGTATCTTAATGTGGATGAATGTATGCAGTTCAGGTCTTTTTTAAGTCAAAATGTATTTCTAAATGTAAAACTGAATTAAGGGTATTCGTCAGTGGTATTCACTAGTGAATTCTAGAGCATTTGATATCAATAGATGGCCATTCAGTAATTGAATCATCTGGTGAAAGGATGACTGAAAGTAGTACTTAATGGGATAAGATAAGCCAGGAATCATTGTACATAAACACACTGGGGGGATCTGTCTTAGATATCTCCTACTAAAACTAGTTAAAGGAAAAATTTTATTTGTATAGATGTTGAAATTAAGCAGCTGGCTAATAGTAAATAAAAATGACATAACTTCTATGTAGTTAGTCTTTTTAATCAGTTGCATGTATTCATGATGGTCTAAGTTTCACTATCTTTTGGTAATTTGTAAGGTGAAGCGCATAGTCTGGATCAGTGCTTTTGTAAAACTCACAGCACCTCAGACTCCTGGAGTGCCTTTTAAAGGTAGGGCCTCACTCTTGATAAATATTTAGTAGGACTGGGCTAACCTGCAGGGGGTTCTGATACAGCCTCTTTCGAAGGAATAAGCTAGATGACTTGATAGCCTCTTTCATTTAAAAGGTGTTATGAAATGTATTTTTCAGTTGTCAGTTATTAAAATTCATCTTAGTTTCCAATCTTTTTAAACAGTATTTCTCAAAGTGTAGTCCACAGACTTCTGGCGGTCCCATGACCTTTTTGTTTTAGAGGGTTCACAAAGTCAAAATTACTTTCATAATAAAACTAAGATGTTATTTGCCCTTTTACTGTGTTGACATTTGTGCTGATGGTGAAGAAGCAGTGGTGGGGAAACTGCTGGCACCTAGCATGAATCACGGCACCAAACTGTATGAATCCCTATTGTGTTCCTCACAGCGGAACTCATGTGTTAAGTGGTTGAAAAAATGCCAGGTTCACTTAAGACTATCCTTGGTGAAGCATTAAGGTTTTAATTTTTAAAATCTGTACCCTGGAGTGCATGTCTTTTTAATATTCAGTGTGATTAAATGGAAGTATGCATAAAGTACTTCTGCACATCACAGTACAAGGTTCATCTCTAGGAAAAGCACTTGTGTGATTGAGCTGCAAGCTAAACTACTTGCTTTTTTAATGGAGCACCATTTTTATTTTTACTTAAAAGGATTACTGGTAAGTAACCATAGTTACTCAGACTTGGGTATTTGACAGCTATTTCCTTGAAAATGAGTGAAGTGAGCCTGCCACTCAAGGAAAATAACGATTTGTTGCCAATGATAAAATCTGAGCTTTCAAGTGAAAATTAGATTTTTGAAAAACTTGTATCTGCCGTCATGGGCTTGCCAGCTTCCCAATACTTAAAAGACTTTTTCTTTTTCTTTTTCTTTTTTTTGTGAGGAAGATTAGCCCTGAGCTAACATCTGTTGCCAATCCTCCTCTTTTTGCTGAGGAAGACTGGCCATTGGCTAACATTCATGCTCATCTTCCTCCACTTTATATGGGGCACCGCTACAGCATGGCTTGACAAGCGGTGCGTCAGTGTGCACCTGCGATCTGAACCTGGGCCGCCGCAGCAGAACACGAGTGCTTAACAGCTACGCCACCGGGCCGGCCCCTTAAAAGACTTGTTTGATGAGATTAGTGGTAATATTAAGGAATGTGATTTTAAAATATATATATATATGTATAGTATAAGGAAATGTGTCAACATTTGGAAGATCTGTATAACTCATTGAACCAATATTTTTCCAAATGACCAATGCATGATGTTACCAAAATCATGCATGGATAGGAGATCCATTCAAAGTACAATATAGACCAATGGATTTTTATGTAACGGAGCCAAAAGGTTCATTGATGTGGTTTCAAATTCCACATTGCAACTAACCATTAAGAATTGCCATTTGTTGCATTTTGGTGTTGAATAAAAGATGAAGATCTATTATTATTTTAAAATGCTATTAAAATACTCTTCTCTTTTCCAATTACTTATCTATATGAGGCACGTTTTCTTCATATACTTTAACCAAAACAACATATCACAGCAGATTGAATGCAGAAGCAGATATGAGAATCCAGCTGTCTTCTATTAAGGTAGACATTAAAGAAATTTGCAAAAAGGAAAACAGCATCACTCTGAATACTGACTTTTTTGTTTTGAAAAATATTTATTTATTTTTTTGTGTGAGGAAGATTGGCCCTGAGCTAACATCTGTTGCCAGTCTTCCTCTGTTTTGTATGTGGGACGCTGCCACAGCGTGGCTTGACAAGCAGTGCATAGGTCTGCTCCTGGGATCCAAACCTGTGAACCCTGGGCCGCCGAAGCGGATTGCTTGAACTTAACCACTACGCCGGGCCAGCCCCAAATAATTATTTTTTTTATAAAAAATTTATATTAACACATAATGAGTTTATTGTTTTAAATTAATTTAATAAAATAAATATTTAAACATTTTTTAGGTTTAATTTGTAACATGGTAAATGTCAATAGATGTAACTCACATACACAGAGGCTATTTGGAATTCTCAATAACTAAGAATGTAAGTAATGGGATCTGAGACCAGAGAGTTTGACAACTGCTATTTTAAAGTAATTAGTTTTCTGAATTATTGACTAGGTTACTGATTGGTTCCATTGTTTATATGGTTTGTATTATATCGCTGCTATTTCTGAGAATGTTGTTAGTTTAATTTTTGTTCAGTTATTATATACTGGGAAACATGTAGCAGTCAAACTTAAGAAAAGGGGAAATTCATTGGCTTGGTCTGGAAGTAGAAGTGGCCTCAGAGTGCTGGATTCTGGGGTTACAACCAGCCAGTATCCCAAGACTCTTGGCTTTGCTTTCCTTTCTAAGTCGTAGGTAGGCTCCAGGCTAACTGCTACCAGCTTCAAGTCCAGCAGAAAGTGTGAGGTTTTTTTCCTGTGCAGTTCCCACCAAAGTCCTGGAGCTATGTCATTGGGCTGACTTGGGTTCTCTTTCATCTTTGAAACAACTGATGTGGCTAGGATGTGGCTCTGGTTAGTCAGGCTGGGGATTGTCCCATCTACCTAGATGGGATATTCTCCTTGGAAAATCAGAGTACTTTTACAGAAGGGGAAATATATGCTGGCAAACAAAATTAACGGGTGTCAACTAGAGGACTTCATTGATTCTTCTTTTTTTTTTTGTGAGGAAGATCCGCCCTGAGCTAACATTTGCCAGTCCTCCTCTTTTTTTGCTGAGGAAGACTGGCCCTGGGCTAACATCCATGCCCATCTTCCTCCACTTTATATGGGATGCCGCCACAGCACGGCTTGAGAAGCAGTGTGTCGGTGCGCGCCCAGGATCCAAACCGGCGAACCCCGGGCCGCCACGGTGGAGAGTGCGCACTTAACCGCTTGCGCCACCAGGCCGGCCCCTGTTGATTTTTCTTTTAACAACCTGTAATTTATTAATCTAGAAAAATATTAATTTTTAAATAAGATTATTTAAAGTGAAACTGATATACCAGTATGACATTTAAATCTAAGACCTATCGGTAAACAAGAAGCATACCTCTAAATTTGTCCCTTATAGTTCATCTTAAAAGTTATCACAAAAACATTCTTTTTCTTCTTTGATTGTATTATTCCCGTCTCAGATTTTTATAATCATTAGTACTTGCCTCATAATCCTTTGTGCTCTTGGAGGTTCTCCTCCAACTGCCCTCAGTTTGATGAACCTCGACTCTCAGACGTTCCTCTGTTTAGAATCTAGGCTGTAATTTGTGCTGCAGGCAGTTGAACTAAGCCTGCACACCTTTTTTTTTTTTTTTCCTGCTTGTAAGCCTATGCTTAGAATTTCTTGCTAGCGATATTTTGCCAGGCCAGGCTTTTTCCCCCCCGCTTGTTAAACTTAAGCACTTTTCTCAAATATTCCCTTATTAAGTAGTTCGTTGATCATGGATCAAAATGCCCATAACTTCTAGAAAATATACTTATATGTTTGTTTTGCATATATAATACAACCAATAATCCAAAAGTTAACAATCTGAGAAATAAAAAAATATTAACATTCATTAACTAAAATTTACGAATTTCCATGAAAGCCTCTCAGGAGAGCCCTCAGCCTGTTTAATTTTAGAGAGTATCTTAATTAGCTTGGATATCTGGCTTTGTTGTCCATGGAGTTGCTATTAGACCTATGGTCAGCATCAGGCGACAGCTTATGATTAATAGCAAGCTAGAGACAAAACGCACAATAGGTAGATAGATACAAGAACAAAACAAAAATGTCCGTTTTGCTGACATTCTGCCTCTCATTACCCCTGTCACCATGGATTTGTTCTATTATAGTGACTTTAATATTTGTTACATTATAGGCCTAACTTCTCTACTGAGCTCTTCAAACTCAGCGTATTTAAAACTGAATTTATTACTTAACCTCTTTTAAATCTTTTATTCTTTCTTCATTGTTCAATTAACCTGTCTAGGAAATGGATCATTTTTAAACTGTCCCTTCTTTCAGCCCCTTATACTTAGTTGGTTAGCAAATCTAGTCTGTTCTACCTAGAAATATCTCATTGGTTCCATTGCCCATGCCCCTAATCTAGGCCCTATCACTCTTCTGATCACTGCCTCCTAACTAGTTGTCTCTTTCCCTTTCCAAAGCTATTCTCCATGCTCTCACTATAGTTTTCCTTCTAATGCATATCTAATGCTGTTATTCCTCCCCCTCTTTCCTGTCATGAACCTACTCTAGACAAAACATCTGTACTCTTATCCCTGTGCTTTTTCCTATGATTTTCCTTTAGCCTGGCAAATTCTCATTCACATGTGGTAGTTATTAGTACTATTCCACCAATATTCTGATGGCTCTCCTCCGGCACACGGTAGTATTGCACTTCTCTGTCTCCCTCCCTCACTTTGAAATTAGGGATGGCCCAGGGTTTCTCATCCTCAGTGCTATTGACATTTTGGGCTGAGTAAATTTTTGTTGTGGGGAGCCATCCTGTGCATTGAAGAATGTTTAGCAGCAGCCCTGGCCTTTACCCACTAGATACCCAGTAGTACTCTGCCTCAACTTCCCCATTCCAGTTGTGACAATCAAAAACATCTCCAGATATTGCCAAATGTCCCCCTGAGGGACAAAGTTGCCCTGGTTGAGAACCACTGGCATGGCCATATAACTTTGGCCAATCAAATGTGAGCAGAAGTGATAGCTGTTAAAAGACAGTGCATGAGTTATCCTATCTCTTCCCCTGCCATTTAAGGATATGTATAGAGATGGTGCCTTTGTTAGCCTAATCCCTGAAAGATGACAATGAGCAGTGCTCCCAGTTTATCTGTGATGGACGTATAGCTTATGTGGAAAATAAAACTTTGGTTTAAGCTACTGATATTTTGGGGGTTGGTTGTCCCTGCAACATAGCCTAGCCTAGCCTGACTGATACATCATGCTAAGACTTAGCTTACCTGTGGACTTTTCCTTGTGTTGTCATTTATAGTCCCAAAACACTTTAATACCTACCTCTTTTAGCATCTATTACTTAGTGTAATAATATGTTTGGATCTTCTGGATCAGTGGTTCTCAATGGAGTAAATACTGCTCTTTAAGGGATGTTGTGCAAATTAGTGGGAGGAGCTTTGGTGGATAAGGGTCAGGGATACCCTCCTGCAATGTGAGGGACTGTGAAGAATTATCTTGCATCCCACAATACTTTCAAATGCCCCAGAAATTCGCATAGGAGGAAAACATGTAATTAGTCTAGACCCCCTAACTGCATCTTAATATATACTCATTTTTTCAGGAATTAAGTTTTTCTTAATTCAGTTTTTTGATTGAAGTTGTTTTGTTTGGAACTTGATCAAGAGTTTGCCGTTTTGGGAAGTCCATGTCACCAACTGCAGTGCCATTGTGCTATTTGAGTTGCCCAAACAACACACCTATCTTGGAAGGTCTGAATTGGTAGCTGTATTATTTGTGATGATTCTACATATAAGTCCAAGTATCTAACTTCTTTGTTATACTTTCTAAATTTGTTGATATGCTTAAGCATTTTTATTGAAATACACACTTTATTATATGTTAATCTTTTTCTCCTTTATATTACAATTAGGGCATTGTTGAATTTTTAAAAATATGTGTAAGTAGGTAGAACTTTGTTTCAGAATAGCTAAGGGAGTGATATAAACTATTTGTTACAAAAATGAGATGTTGTAGTGATAGAGTTGAGAACCACTTTCTGATTATGTGTTGTTTTTGTAACTGTGTGCTTTGCACATAGTAGATATGATGTTTGTTGAATTGGCCAATTTATGATTCCCAGATTGCTTTTGTGTACGTTGTTGCATTTGATTACCATAGCAAGTCTGTAAAGTTGGGAAGGCAGATATTGTTCCCATTTTACAGATAAGAGAATTGAAAGATGTTAACTTGCCCAGTCGTGCTGCTAGAGAGAATTGAAAGATGTTAACTTGGCCAGTCATGCTGCTAGAGCGTTTATTAGAACATGTAATTTTATTTATACCAGTCTAGTGCCCTTGTCTACTATCATTCCATACCACTTTTAAAAACAATTATAATCAGGCTGGCCCCATGGCTTAGTGGTTAAGTGTGTGTGCTCTGCTGCTGGCGGCCCGGGTTTGGATCCCGGGCGAGCACCGACGCACTGCTTCTCCGGCCATGCTGAGGCCGCGTCCCACATACAGCAACTAGAAGGATGTGCAGCTGTGACGTATAACCATCTACTGGGGCTTTGGGGGAAAAAAATTAAAAGAAAATAAAAAAAAAATTATAATCTAAAGCTATTTAATGTAGGAAAACATCCATATACCACTGCTGGTATTGTTTTTTATACAAGGAATTTTTAAATTGTTTCAGGCACTTGTGGTCGTAGGAATACAACAAAGACAAAAACATACGAGAAAGCTATTTAACAAAGCAAGGATGTTTTCAAAGAAATTTGCAATTAAAACAGTTTTTGAGATATCATTAGGCCCCCAGATAGCTAAGATTTTAGAAATGATAACATATGATGATGAGATGGTGGTGAAATAGCTACACTCAAACACATTAATTACATTATAAATTGGTACAAATCTTCTGAATGTAATATCAGAAAATGAGTTCAGCAACAAAAGTATTTACACTCTTCAAAATTTGTTACAAGGAAATGCCACAGAATAAAAAAGCTATAGTCAATCCACAAACATTTGCCTGGTGTAAGTCAGGAACTGTGCATGGTGTTCAGAATTTCTAAGATGAGAAAGTGTTGCTGTTTTCTTGAACTTCTTGATTTGTGGCAAGAGAGTGTGAGACAAATAAATGATCAAATAATTATAATGTGTTGAGTTGTAATAGGTGTGTGTTTCAAATTTGAGTGAGGGGATCAAGTAACATAACCAGGGAATACACAGTAAACACACCAGGGAAGTAATTCTCCAGGGTTGAGGGGAGAGGAGACAGTGTGTTAAGGGAAAACTCTTGGAGAAATTGAGACATTTAAGCTGCACTTTGAAGGATGGTTAGAACTTTACCGAGTGGATTAATAGGACTGGATGTTTTAGGCAAAAGAAATAGCATAAGCATGAACCTGAAAGCACATGCAGAAATGCATTCATTTGACAACAACAACAACTTACGTGTCCTGGGAATTGGGCATTTAATGATGAATAAGACAAGTACAGTCCTTGTCCCCTAGAGCTTTCAGTCTAGAAATTAAAATTGTTGGGAGGTTGGCATTCAGAGATTTCAAACTGGTGGTTCTCTTGGGCCAGATTTGAGTTAAAGGTGTGTTTTGTTTGGCATACACAGTGGTTTCTCTCCCTCTTCCTTCTTCTCGTTTCCCCTCAAATAAGTTGCCAACACTTAAACATGAGATTTCACGTATGAATGGTCCTTGAAGATCTGGCAACAGTGTGCTGGCATTCTCAAATGCCACTTCTGTCAGAAGTGAGTAGTGGCCACCCACTTTAGATGGGCATGCACTTGTACTCTTCAGTGCTTTTTTTTTATACCTGGCACATTTTATTCATTTATATAATTTACCTGGCTTCTATATGCCTTTGGGTTGTGAGTCCTGGATAAGTGGTTTACTTCTGTCCCTCTCTTCGTAAATTTTCTTTGACAGATTTTGTGTGTGTGTGAGGAAGGTTAGCCCTGAGCTAACATCCATTGCCAGCCCTCCCCTTTTTGCTGAGGAAGATTGGCCCTGGGCTCACATCCATGCCCATCTTCCTCCACTTTATATGGGATGCTGCCACAGCATGGCTTGATGAGATGTGTTGATCTGCGCCTGGGATAGAACCTGCGAACCCCAGGCCACCGAAGTGGAGGGCGCGAACTTAACCACTACGCCACCAGGCCAGCCCCTTTGACAGATTTTAATAGGAGAAAATGCAGGGTAAATGCATAATGTGTTTTAGGAAAATCTTTTAAAACAGTTAAACATTTTAGTATTCAGACAATAGCTGCTTTTTACTGAACATTATGTGCTAGGCACTTTATATAGCTTTTCTCCTTTGAGCTCTATATACTTTCCTTTTAATTCAGGTTTAGAGAGTTAGTTTGTCCAACTATTTAGTATGAGAGCTGGGATTCTAAACCAGATTTCTGACTCCCAGAACCCTCCATGCAGGTAATCTTTGGTGTCTGGAAAGTATACCTGCAACATGTATTTATTGACTGTGGGCAAGTGCTAAGTATTCAAAGAGGTAAGAAAAACTACTTCTCTATGTGCGGCTTATAATTAGTTGAGGAGACAGGCATTTAAGTAAAATGTATAACAGTAGAGGGGAACATGTGTTAAATACCAAGTGATTGATATAAATTCTAAGGAAGCTCAAAACTACAACAGTGGCAGGGTGCATAGAAAGGAGGAGACTGATAGAAATGACTAAGGTAAAGAATTAATATCTTTGCGAGGGAATGTTCGGGTAGTGAAAGAGAGGTAGGTCAAAGGTGATTTGCCTGTCCTGGATATTTCATATAAATGCAGTTATACAATGTGTGGCCTTTAGTGACTGGCTTCTTTCACTTAGTATATGTTTTGCAGGTTCAGCAAAACATATTTCCACGCAAAAACATGTTTTCCATGTTGCAGCATGTATCAGTACTTCATTCCTTTTTATGAGTGAATAATATTACATTGGTTTTTGTGTGGACATAGGTTTTTCAGTAACCTTGGGTGGAATTGCTGCGTCGTATGGTAACTCTGTGTTTAACATTTTGAGGAATTGTCGGATTACTTTCCAAAGTGGCTGCACCATTTTGCAATCCACCAGCAATGTATGAGGGTGCCATTTTTTCCACTTCTCATCAGTACTTATTGTCTGTCCTTTTGATTTATCCAACGTAGTGGGTGTTAAGTGCTATCTCCTTGTGGTTTTGATTTGCGTTTCCCTAATGACTAATGATGCTGAGCATCTTTCATGTGCTTATTGGCCATTCTTCTTTGGAGAAATGAGTATTAGTGTCCTTTGCCCATTTAAAAATTATTATTCATCTTTTTTTTTTTTTTTTTTTTGTGAGGAGATCAGCCCTGTGCTAACATCCGCCAATCCTCCTCTTTTTTTGCCGAGGAAGACGGCCCTGGGCTAACATCCGTGCCCATCCTCCTCCGCTTTATATGGGACGCCGCCACAGCATGGCTTGCCAAAGCAGTGCGTCGGTGCGCGCCCGGGATCCGAACCAGCGAACCCCGGGCCGCCGCAGCGGAGCGCGCGCACCCAACCGCTTGCGCCACCGGCCTGGCCCCTCATCTTTTTATTGTTGTCAGTGGTCTCTTTTAACAAAGATGGGTGTTGTTAACTGATAAACAGCGTTTGGTACCAGGTGATGGTGAATTTTTCATGTGTATTAGTGATAGACTTTTGGGTTTTACTAGTCGTTAATCAAGAATATTTTACAGTGCTGGTCTTCGTAAGTAATCCTTTTAGGAAGTCCTGTTAGGGGCCAGTGCGGTGGCGCAGCGGTTAAGTGCGCGTGTTCCGCCTCGGCGGCCCAGGGTTTGCAGGTTTGGATCCCGGGTGCGCATTGATGCACCGCTTGTCAAGCCATGCTGTGGCTGCGTCCCATATAAAGTAGAGGAAGATGGGCATAGATGTTAGCCCAGGGCCAATCTTCCTCAGCACACAGAAAAAAAAAAAGAAAGAAAAAAAGGGAAGGATTGGCATTGGATTTTAGCTCAGGGCTGATCTTCGTCACCAAAAAAAAAAAAAAACAGTCCTGTTAAGCTTTTACTTGACTAGTACAGTGAACACGACTTTTTTTTTTTTTTTTTTAAAGATTTTATTTATTTATTTTTCCCCCAAAGCCCCGGTAGATAGTTGTATGTCGTAGTTGCACATCCATTCTAGTTGCTGTATGTGGGACGCGGCCTCAGCATGGCCGGAGAAGCGGTGTGTCGGTGCTCGCCCGGGATCCGAACCTGGGCCGCCAGCAGCGGAGCGTGCGCACTTAACCGCTAAGCCACGGGGCCGGCCCAGTGAACACGACTTGATTGAGCATGCCTCTATAATAATGAGAAGGCCTAACTTTAATATTTTTGAAATGTCAAAAACAACATTATTTGAAAGTCATTTAAAACTCTAAACACCAAATTTTAATTATGTGCATTGAGTCTTTGACTTAACTGGAGCAATTTCATCTTTTCCCAAGTAATTGAATCTACTTTGTGAAATGTATTCTAATGTCTGTGTCTCATTTTTTTTTAGGTTATCCTGAATACTACATGACTAACAATTTTCCTTGCAACATTAGCTGTTGTTTTTCACTGCCTCCAAAAGATCAAAGTTGCTCCGGAAATTGGAGACATATTTGATTTAAAAGAAATAACTTTAACAGATGGACAATATGTCTATTACGAATACACCAACAAGTAATGATGCCTGTCTGAGCATTGTACATAGTTTGATGTGCCATAGACAAGGTGGAGAGAGTGAAACATTTGCAAAAAGAGCAATTGAAAGTTTGGTAAAGAAGCTGAAGGAGAAAAAAGATGAATTGGATTCTTTAATAACAGCTATAACTACAAATGGAGCTCATCCTAGCAAATGTGTTACCATACAGAGAACATTGGATGGAAGGCTTCAGGTTAGTCTTGTACTAGGGTTTTTCTCTATCTTTGGTAGTAGCAGATTAAAAAAAAATTCATATTTCCTCTTAAGTTACTGTGGGATAATTTAATGCTTGCTTCATCTCTTCAGATACTGTTTATCCTGTGCCAGCATGTATTATGGGAATATATGGGAGAATATGTTTTCCACGTGATAAAGATATATCTTAAAAGTTTTTTAATAAAAAAGTTCAATGTGGAAAATTTGGAAAATAAAAATAAAAAGCAGAAGAAAACCCACACCTTTAGCACTTTGGTATTCATCCTTGTAGCCTTTTTTTTCTTTTTTGGTATTATATGCTCATTTAAAAAATTGAGCTATACTTTGTCCTTTTATAGTTAGAAATCTAATATTGTATGTTTGGTACTTTTATATGAAAAAAAATCTGGAAGAATTCAAGCATGTCTTTAAAAGTTAAGGAGTTAAAAGCTTATATTTCACAAATTTTCTTTACCTTTCATTTTCACTGATTGCATTTTTCATGTAAAACTGCTTAATACATCTCCTGTGCTTAATATTTTTAGAGAAACGTATAGAAATCTTACGTTGTTAGATTTAAAAACTTGATTTCTAGATTTTAGGCGTGGTTTCTACAACAAACTCATACTTTTTTTTTTTGCATTTTTTAAAACCTGAGCACAGGCCTTGAAATCATACTTTAATTCATTGTGTTGTGACTATGGCCAAGTAAGTTATTTTGAGCTTTAGTTTTCTCATTTATGAAATGGGGATTATAATACTGGCTTTGCAGGATTGTAAGGATTAAATGAGAACATATATAAAGTGCCTGTGTAATGTGTGACACATAACTGATGCTCAATAAAATGGTTGTTTATTTTTCCTAGGTGGCTGGTCGGAAAGGATTTCCTCATGTGATCTATGCCCGTCTCTGGAGGTGGCCCGATCTTCACAAAAATGAACTAAAACATGTTAAATATTGTCAGTATGCATTTGACTTAAAATGTGATAGTGTCTGTGTGAATCCATATCACTATGAACGAGTTGTATCACCTGGAATTGGTAAGCAGACTTTGCTTTTATCTTTAGAAAGATGTTAATAGCATTTTAATTTTTCTAAGTTAAATTATAAATTTAGGGATAGCCTAGAATTTCAACTAAGGTTAAAGAATCAGACATTTTTAATGAAATATAAATATTTAAATTTGAACTTGGGAACAAACTTGTATTTTGACTGCTAAAACTAAGTATATACAGTTGGTATTTTGCCCATTTAGAACATTGTTTTTGAAAAAAAGATGGAAAGCATTATATAATTGAATACTTAGTTTATGTGTTGTCAGATAGCATTTATACTACTATTCTTGAAATGGTTCATGAAGTTTTGAATCTCTGGCTTAAATTTACATTTTATAATTTTAAATATAATAGAAAGTATTTTCATGGTAATTATTAATGTTTTCTTTTCTCTTCTTTTTTAAAAAATTAAGATCTCTCAGGATTAACACTGCAGAGTAATGGTATGTAATCTGCTTCTTGTAACTTTCTCTGTTTTCTTTTATCCTGTCCCCTCTATTTTTTATTGCCCTAGAATTAGTTTGTGTGGGTGCTAGTAACATTTACAAGAAAAAAACTTAACTGCTTTGGAAATGTAGATTTTTTTTTTTGCCTGCATCAGCATTTAAAACTGGGTTTAAAGAGGCTGTTAGCTCTTTGGACTTGAACTACTATTTGTGAACTAAAGTAGTCTAAAAAATATGATAGGGGAACATAAAATATATAATGAAAGAATATTTTTTGAATTGGTAAAAACTGGCTATTTTGGAAGAAAATCTCACAGAGCCCAGAGTTTATATGGGTATAAATACCTGTAGTGGTTGGTAATTTGGAATCATGTATTACATATCCTTTAAGAATACCAATATTCTAATTTTTCTTCATTTCAGCCTAACTTATTTTTATATATGATAATTTTAAGGATGATTTAAAATTGTATATATATTAATATTTTTTTCAGTCTTGTTACATATTGAGTAAATAAAACAAGGCTACTTTAAAGTATATGCTGAGATGATCTAATCCTATTTTAACAAGGCGAAAGTGAGTTTTTTGTTTTTTTGGTTTTTTAAGGAGAAAGTGTTTTGAGGTGGGAAAATGAAACACAAATGGGGGTGTGTGTTTTTTGTTTTGTTTTTTAGTGCAATATTTGAGAACAGAGATCTGTTAAAACTTTCTCTGTTACTTAGAACATGTAAATGAACTAAAATTTCTGTAAAAACTAATTAATTTGCAGAGAAACTTTGATGAAGAGCCACCATCATCTTAGAAAGGTGTGTCATTGTTCTGGAGGGAAATTAGTGGCTTAGCACCTCTTTTGTTGCAGAATCTTAGGAGTGGGTCAGAGATATCATCTGACCTTAAACAAAATTTAAGAAGAACATGAAAGTCTACTTGTCTTCGTTCTCCACTTTTCTTCCACATCACTAATAATAGAGAAAGATTCTAGTGCCTTTTGGTATTTGTTAATGGTTAGTAGGTTTCTGAGAACAGTGGGTTGGTAATGGGAGCTGTCTTGGTGATCTAGGAAGGGTAGCTTTAAGATTGTGTAAAGCCCTGCCTCTTCACCACAGACATTGATATCATGGCACTTCTTTTCTTTGAAAGTAAGCACCCTTCAGATCTTCACCATTCTTCATCCATGGTTTTGGAGAATTAAAACAGTGGGTGTTAGGGGTTGGGAGACTGTAGTGATAACTATATCAGAATCTCCCTAGAGAGGTGTTTGTGAGGGGTCCAGTTCAGAAGACTCATCCCACTCCTCTCATATCCTAAAAATGCTCCTGTTATGAGTACCTGTTATTGATGGGATTGTGTGGGTTGATAGCCTCCTTTTAGTGGCTCTAGGGCTGTATTCAGCCTTGTGGATCCCCCTAGTGGTGGTTATGTAAAGGCTGGCTTCAATGGCTTGCTCCCTCCGAAAACAACAGGTGTTTCTCACAGCTCCTTCTAGATTTGGACAAAGAAAGAATACAAGGCCAGGTAACTGAACGCTAAGAAAATGGGATAATTTCTTCACTTTTGAGTTGGGATCTTGGTAGTAATCATTTCTAGCCTGTCTCATCTCTTTCATCAAACTTTCCATGACCACATCTACCTATATATTCATTTTAACAAATATTTAATGAGCATGTATTGCCTGGTACTGTGTTGGGTTCCAGGGATGATAGGATAAATAAAGTATGTTTTCTCTACTCCAGGGAGCTCATAGTCTAGTGGAGAAGAGAAAAGGTAAATAAGACAGTGACAGTACCATTAGGCAAGTGCTGTGGCCTGCCTGCTGGTGGTGATAAAGAGCACAGGTCTAGGATGAGCCCAGTGGCTTCCACTTTTTTGTCCCCTGTACATTCCTTACCCCTCATAGAACATTTTGTAATAACTATATACGTGTATGACCACTCTAAAAATATGGTTAAATCATAATAGCTAACACTTACTAAGTACTCATTTTGTGTCAGGTACTGAGCTAAATGATTTACAAGTATTGTATCATCATTCTCATACCCCTACATGGTAGGTGGCATTATCCACACTTTATCAGATGAAGAGACTAGTGCCTGGAGAGGTCAAGGAACTTGGCTAAGATTAGACAGCCTGGAGGAACTGGAGTGATGTGTGCTCATTATTAGATATTTAAACAATAGAAAAATATTATAAAGGACGGTAAGCTCCATGAGGGCAGGGATCTTTTTTTTGTTTGTTGATGTATCCCAAGTGCTAGAACAGTACCTGGAACATAGGTGCTCAATAAATATTTTTTCAGTGAATGAATTTGTTGAATGCTAGTCCATAAAGAGAAATACTTAATAGTTTGGTGTCTGTTTTTCTGGACTTTACAAATATATACTATATGTTTTTTTTTAATTTTATTTTTTTGAATAGGCAATACATGATCCATAAATCAAAATACTATAAAAAGGTATACAGTGAAAAGAAGTGCTCCCACCCCTGCCCCCATTCCCCCCTACCTCAGGTAATCACTTTTATTAGTTTCTGGTGTTTCCTTCTAGGGTTTCTTTGTGCAAAAACACATGTATTATTTCCCTTGTTTCTTACACAAAAACCATATTGTGTACTGTTCTGGACCTTGCTTTTTTACTTACAGTATATGATTTTTTAAACATGCATATGATCATAGTGGACAATAATGCTTTGTAACCTACTTTTTTTTTCTCTTGGCAAAAATGTATTGCAGATATCTATCCTTGTTGATACCTGCAGTTTTACTTAAGAAACATGTCTTTTAAGTTATTTGATTAAAGAGACCTGTAGACTGGTAGAAGTCCCAAACTTACATTTGGGAAGGGTTAGCTAACATATTAAACAAGAAAATGTTGTGAGGCGTAACTCTTTAAAAGCAGAATTCAGTTGTTATGATTGACCATTAAGCTGAAGAGTCAACTGAAAAGCAGAAGCAATGAGTATCAAGTTGACCAGCTGTTTTCTCAAATCAATAGCTTTCTCCTTATGTACTAGCAATACTAATATCTTGGTTAAAAGATCCTAGTCTCTATAACAACAAAAAACCTAAAATATCTAGGAATTAGAGATGTCAGGATCTATATGAAGAAAATCATAGAACTTTGTTGAAGAATGTAATTTTTTTAAAAAAAAAAAGATTGGTTAAATACAGTCATACCCACTTTATGTCCTAGACGATTTTTTCTTTGTATTTTTATAATTTGGTCAACATTAGTGATGAGTGGTTGGGTCCAGTTTTTTTACTGATATATAATGATATGTTAAGCATCCTTTTGGTTATTTTCTTGTTTCTATAGAATTTTCTAAAGAGAGACTCTTTGGAGTGGAATTTATGGATCTTAAAAGTATCAATGTCTTCAAGACTTTTGATGCATGAAAAGCCCTTTAAGAGATTGTACATAGAAATTTGAACAATGGTTTATTCTTACTACTTTGAAATATTCTCAGTTTAATTAAAAATAGCCATGTAATTGGTATTTTTGTATAATAGATTTTTTCAAAGATTGACATAGGGAAAGATAAGGAGCACTGTATGCTGATTCTTAATGGAAAAGAGAATGTCTTTTTTTGACTATTAGTTGACTGCTCTAAGAAGAGAACCCTAGTATTAGAGTTCAGTGGATTGTAAAATTCTGGAGTAGTGTTAGGTCAGAAGCATTGAAAGGTTGTTGCTAAAGATAGAAAGCAAACCCAAAACAAGAGCCCACAAACAAATGGGGAGGTTTTGGGCAGAGAACAATTGACATTGTAAGTGCAGTTTTAGTTTTCTTTTTTTCCTCACAACAAAGCCAACTGTTCCCTGGTTTATTCAAGGAAAAGTGTTGTGTTGTATCAGCTAGAGTCTTGCTTTTGCTTATTGAGGTGTAACCGCATAGGTGAAAGATGTTGATTATTGAGTTTTCTCATGCCACATATTTATCAAACATCATTATTTGGATTGGGATTCTAGAAGGAAATTTCAGTTTGTACCATTTAGGATTTTGCTGTCTGGTTCTAACCCTTTAGGGACATTCAATACACTTCACTTTCAAAGAATATGTTACTTAATAATTCTAGATCCTGGAATTGGATAGCTGTCACATCCTACTCATAGTCCTACAGTGTGAAATTAGCAAAAAGATACAGTTAAGTACTTGATCTCAATTTGGTCTTCTCAGCTGGATAAACATTTTCTCCAGCCATTTGGTTTTCATCTGCCTCATGTTATAAGGAAGGATAATAATCATTTAAGGTGATTATTGCTTCTAGGTTAATCAAGAAACTAAGGAATACTTCTTTAGGGCCATTGCTGGAGGTTTTTGGAATATGGTCTAGCTTCGGATAAGGAGTCAGTCAGATTGATTGATAAAATATATCTGATGCCACTCCTCTAAATAAATAGCTTTTGCTGATAAATTAGTAAGCTTTTAAAATATTATGAAAAAATTCTAAGTTAGAGATACTTACACTATAGTTGATTTTAGGTGTTGTTATGTTACTTAAAAGATTTTTTCCTGGAAATAGAAGCTTATAAGATTTTAAAATATGTTTAATTTTCTATATAGCTCCACCAAGTATGTTGGTGAAGGATGAATATGTTCATGACTTTGAGGGACAGCCATCGTTGTCTACTGAAGGGCATTCAATTCAAACCATCCAGCATCCACCAAGTAATCGTGCATCAACGGAGACATACAGCACACCAGCTCTGTTAGCTCCATCTGAGTCTAATGCTACCAGCACCACCAACTTTCCCAACATTCCTGTGGCTTCCACAAGTGAGTTGTAGAATCAGATGTAGTCAGCAAGTTGAATTTCCTTGACCATTGAATATTTATATGTAGTCACTTGGAGGAAAACTCCAAGTAAGTAAAAATTAAAAGTACTATGGTATCTTCATAAGTAAACAAATATTAAATAGGTTTTTGGGTTGGTCCTAGAAAAAATGGTGTCTGTAGTTTATTTAAACGTTTTTATGTTGATGTAGAGTCACTTGGAATTTAAGTAATGACTTTGGTTATAATGCTGATTTAAATTAATAGTCTAATTTGTACTTTATCTGCTATTACATGCAGAAGTAAGAAGCCTCTTGAGCTTTCAGATACATTTTAGAAAAATATTTAAGTAGTTAGCAAGTAGTTTTGAACCAAGATGTTTATAAAAATCTGTGTTAATGGAATTGCACACTTTTCTTTAATCAGTATTTTTATTTTGCTTTATCTGGCAGAATATTAGTTTATAATAGTCATCTCAGTCTCCCATTGGGCAAACTTAGAAAAAGGGATCTTGACAAACTTGTTTATAACATATATCCCTCAAGATAGGTGTTAAATATTTTAGTCAATTTCTAAATAAAACTAAATTCTACATATTTAACTCGATTTTTTAAACAAGAAGTCTATTTCAGAAAGGTTCTTCCCATGATAGAGGTGCCACCTTCTCTGGCACGTCATGGAGGCAGAAGTCTGTTTGGTTCACCTTCTCTTGGGGCCTGATCAAGGCAATAATGACCTAGTTCTGTTAATACTGCTGTTTATTTTCACAGTCACCAAAGGTTGGACAGTTTGCTGCTTGGCAAGTGGAGTAGCTTTTTTTTTAATTAATCACAGAGCAGAATCTTGGCATGTGTATGGTGTTATTTGCATCTGGTTGCTAAGGACATTGTGTCTAAGTCCACATCAGCAGTAGATTGTTGATAGATCGGGACTGATACTTTGTTAGCTGCTACCAAAGGGAGCGTTATTCTGCTTACTTTAATATCAGGTCACATTCAACATAGAAATTTGATCTTTGGAATAAATGGAGGACTGATTTCTATAATTGAGTTTTCAAGTAAAGTATACCAAATTTCCCCTTCTTTAATTCATTTTACCTCTTCAAAGCAGTATCTTTTGGATTTGCTACATGAGATCACAGTCTCACCATAGACAGCATATTCTAAGTGGGTCATATAGGTTAAGCACGTACTTTAGAACCTGACCTATAACCACTTGGTGCTTCTGTTATCTGTCTACTCTTTATTTACCAATTTGGGAATATAGTTGACAGAGTGGGTAGTGACGGAGAGTAAAAGAAGGTACATTACAGCCTTTTGAGCATAGATTAGTGCTAGAGCACAGCCACTTACCTCTGTTGATTTTATCTGGAGATTGAATTTGCATGCCTTTGTTGGTGATTGCTAAAGTGACTTCAGTCATTTTAACTGTTCTCTTCCCTGGGGCCAAGTCCTATTGAAGACTGGAAAAAGTGATATAAATGAAATGCAGATAATTTTGTCTTGGTATTTTTGAATCTGTTTTTACTGTTGAGTAGTAATCTGTAGATTTTAGAATTTGTGGCAAAATGTTCCCTTAGATCTCAAAAAGTCTGTTGATAGAATCAAAAGAAAGAAAAGAAATTGAACTAAAATAGGGGAATTAGAAGACTATTTTCCAAGAACTGATTTAGTTGTATTGTTTAATTTTATCTTATGTACTTGGAATTGTGTAATGGAAACACTCAGTCCAGATAACTGCAGTGGGCTACTTTACAGTTTATGTTCATTTGGCACCTGAATATCTTCAGGGTCTCTTTCTAAATCTCTATAAACTACAATAGTTTAATTCCTCCTGTATAGTGACAGTTTCTGTAAGTTAGCTAAGAGTATATAGCATGTACACTTGTTAAAAGCAAGAGTAAAAATATAATTAACCTTTAAAGATAACTTGCAAAAATTTTTTTTGGATGAGTAGGAAGGGAGGTTTCTGAAAACATCTTTAAAAATAAATAATTTGGGGAATATTGAAATAATCTCTTTAGCTTTTAAGTTTACAATCTTAGCCTTAAGAAAATGTGATTTGTAGAGAGGAGAAAAATGTTCCTTTTCCTTGATACTTTGAGCAATGGTGTCATTTACTCTTCTATCTGATTATACTCCTATTTAGATGACAAAAGATTGAGGTGAATTCAGTGACAAATAACAATTATGAAATTTCAGTGCTTTCCAAATGAGGTAAACAATTGACTTAATTAATGCTTGCTTAAAGAAATCAAGCTTTTTCCACTAAAAAAAGCCTTAAAAATGTAGGTCAGGTAGCAATATCGTAGAATGTTTTGAATAGAATAGAAGCCAGAGGAAGCTTAGTCCTTCTGGTATATTGCGTATAGAGAAGGCAACTAATTTCCTGTAAATTCAGGAATATGTTAGTGTTCTTGGAAAGAAGTGATTCTTGGTTTTTAAAAGTACATGAAAGAATTTCAAAGTAGACTGATGGTTTCTTTCTTTTTTTTTTTTTAACTAGCAAATGCTATATTGATTGGACAGTGGAGTTGGACCTTTTTTTAACTTCTTCACCTAACCCATCACATTTCATTTAAAATATTTGCCTGCTCTGCTTTTCTTTTATCAAACCCTAGCATTCTGCCATTACCAGTACTGGTGCTGATAATGAAGTTTGCGGTTTTCAACATTTTCTTGAGCCTGGACTTTTGGGGTCCTAATCAGAGAGGTCCAGAACTGAATGGAGTTTAGTGGCCAGGAGTGAGCTGATGTGCTTCTGAAGAAGTTATTATGATAGGCTAGACGTACAGTGGGATTTTGCTGGTGTTTGAAGAATATTTGTGAAGAAATATTACTAAAACTAGCTAGAAATTACATAAGCTAGAATAATTTTGAACTTCTTCAAATTAAGATTTGCCTTTATAGATGACTTTAGGGCTTTTTATTTGATAAGCCATGGATGAGTTCCACTTTTTGTCCATCTTTATAGTTGTGACTATCAGATATAATTAGTCCTTCATTTACTGTATAAAACCATAGGATTGCATCTATAAATGTACCATATTAATGTCTTCTTGTTCCTCTAGGTCAGCCAGCCAGTATACTGGCAGGCAGCCATAGTGAAGGATTGTTGCAGATAGCTTCAGGGCCTCAGCCAGGACAGCAGCAGAATGGATTTACTGGTCAGCCAGCTACTTACCATCATAGTATGTACATGCTTTTAAAAATCTTTTAAGTAGTTGAGAAAAAATAGGCAGACTTCATAAAAGCAAATTAATCCATGTGGGCCTTAATTTTTAGACAGCACTACCACCTGGACTGGAAGTAGAACCGCACCATACACACCTAATTTGCCTCACCACCAAAACGGCCATCTTCAGCACCACCCGCCTATGCCGCCCCATCCCGGACATTACTGTAAGCTCTTGTTTTTGTCGTAAGAGCCTTTTCTTTTTGAGGACTTTGTTTTATTTCTATTTTTTAAAAAATGTTTTTACATCTTTTATTCATCTTGCAATTTAGTTTGATTAAATGATTAGTATCTTTTGTAAACTGTTATTTATTTTTGTAGGTTATCATACCTTTGTTTTAAAGGAGTGATGTTTACTAAATACATTTATTTCTTTGTTGCTTGTGTTTCATTAACATCACATTGATTTCCATTCATTTGTTTGCTTTGTATATGTTCTTAGATCTCATGTGTAGCTGTACGTGTCCACCCTAAGTGGATTGAAACCCCTTGAGTGTCAAGATCTCAAGGGTTCCCTCACAATAGTATTTAGCATACTGTAGACACTCAGATGTTGAATCTTATCATTACTCTGTGCAGGCTTGATTGGGAAGAATACCCTACTGATAACTATAGCTTGTAGTTTCAGGCAGAATAGGAGCATTGTTCATTTGGCTTAGTAAAATCAAGAATATAAATCTCTTGTATATGTTAAATCCTTTTTCCTCCATTATAAATAAACCGTTTGTATGTGTTAAATCCCTTTTCCTCCATTATAATATAAATAGTACCAAAGAAAACTTGGAAAATACAGAAAAATGTAAATACGAAAATAAAAATTACCCAGAATCCTACTATCCAGAGATATCCACTTTTAATATTTTGTCATATTTTTCCTTCCAGTCATGTAAATGGGTATATATAAATTTGGCGGGGAGGGAGCGGATCATACTGTGTATATATTGTTGTATCCTGCCTTTTTTCAGTTATGTTACTATTTTTCCATGTCTTAAGAGAATATAATTTTTAATGGCTGCCTGGGCCTGCATAGTGGTTAGGGCTGCTGAGTTTGGACCCTTCACTGGCTCTGTGACCATTAGCAAGTTATTTAACCTCCCTAAGCCTTAAGGGTAATAGTAGTATCTCCCTCAAGGGATGTTGTCAGAAGTAAATGTAATAATTCACGTGAGATATGTAGCACAATGTCTTAACACGTGGTAATCTCTCAGTTATGTTAGCTACTGTTCCATTATGTAAATAACCTTAATTTAATAAACGATAAACACTTGTTTATAGAATGGACCTAACTATTTGAATTATTATTATATATTGCATTATAGATTATACTGTAATACATGAATAATGCATTTATAATTTACATTATATTTTGCACGTACACTTATTATAAATTGCTTAACAGCAGTTGGCACATAGCACTAAAATGTTAGCTATTAAATACTCACAAAAGTAATTCAAGAATATTTTCTTATTATAAAGTAATCTAAGCTAAGCTTTTAAGTTCTTAGACATTGCATAAGCTTGATCTAAACAACTCCTAAGGTATGATAGTTATATTTAAGTAAAGTTGATTAAAAGTTTTAGCATTGGAAAACTTAATAAATGAAAATGGGATTTTTATTGTCTTGTCTTTAGGGCCAGTTCACAATGAGCTTGCATTCCAGCCTCCCATTTCCAATCATCCTGGTAAGTGTATTTAAAATTGATTCCCTGTATTTAGATTTTCCTTATGGTAATTGAAATATATGCACACACAGAGGTTTTAATATACTTATAGAGTAACATAACTTTTCACATAACAACAGTACTCATTATGGCATGAGTTAACAGTTTACAAGTAGCTGATAGAGTCATGCATAAACTGTCTATATTTGATTCTTTTTAACTATCTCTGGAAGAAAAGACAAGAACTATGTTTTTAGCTAAAATATAAAGTACCAAAATACTGGTTTTAGCATTGAATACATAAATACGCAGCAGAAGAAAATGAGGTTTCAAAATAGAACAGCTGTAAAACTGTAGCTTAAAAAGCTAGGGAGGAATCTGAAGTAGATGCTGAAAAGAAAAATAGTTCACTGTATCTGTCTTAGAAGATAAGGTAGATTCAGGAATCTGGTTTACCAGAATTTGGAAACAGCTTGATTCAGTTATGTTCAAATGAGTAAATAGCTAAGTAGATTTCCCTCAATTCAGAGTTTGAATATAAGTTTTTAAACTATAGAAGCAATGAAACGGAAACTTTGGAAATAAAAGAAAATATCAGAGGCTTTTTAACATAAACATAGGATTTTGATTTTTCCTCCCCTCCAACCCTTCATATCTGTTTTTCTTAGCTTAAAAAGATGCAAGTATGCAATTTCAACTCATCACCTTAATTTTTTCTCCTAATTAAAAAAAATGTTTTATTATGAAGAGTTTCAAACATACACCAACACCAGAATAGTATAGGAAATCCCCCCATTGTAATCATCCCTTAGTTTCAGCTCTTATCAACTAATGGCCAATCCTTTTTCATTCATACCCTCACCTACTTTTCATTCATACCCTCACCTATTATTTTGAAGGAAATCTTATATAATCTTTTTATATGTAAATATTTCAGTATATGTTTGCAACAAAGATTTTTTAAAAATATGACTACAATAACCGTAATGATCAGTTTAAAGGATAATTTATAGTTCCTCAAATAGATCTACATAATTTTCTTTAACAGTGTTCTGTTATTTATTATTTATGGTGGTTCCAATTTTCTTCTGGCTGTTAAAAAAAAACATCAAAGGTAAAAGCTTTATGCTTATAACTCATCTCATATTTCAGTTTAAGAGATTTAAAGAATTTGTGGATCAAAAGACCAAATTGCATTACAGTGATCACATCAAAGTATGAGAACCATTTTATCATGCTCATGAGCAATGGATGTGATAGTTTAATAAACTTTTTGCTGATTTCGGAGACAAATAATATTTGTTTTGTTTAGGAGAAAAATGCTGCTGGTGGGACAGAAACATTTTTTAACCATACATATTTACTAGTTAAATTATCCTCTTGGGTGGATTTTCTATATATTATTTGTGTATTTGTTGTGGTTTTAAGCATTTTTTTTGTGGGTGAAGGGGTCTTGCCTTTTTATAAACATTTTTATTGAGAAACGTAATATACAGAAAAGTACATAAAACAAGTATGCATACGGTCTAGTGAATAACATTAAAGCCAGCACCTGAGTAACCACCCAGATTGAGAACTAAAACATTACGGCACCTGCAGAAACCTTCCTACCCCATGCATTTTGTCTAAGTCAAAAACTTTTCCTCTCCTTCTCCTAGAGATAACCACTATCTTGCTTTTTAAGGATTATTTTTTTGCTCTTCGAAAGTGATAAATACATCCCTAAACAATTTAGTTCTGTAGTTTGGTATTACTTCTCTTTGAAATTATATAAATGAAATAATTAAATCAGAATCTTAATTTGTGTGTGTGAATAAATACATTGTGATAAGAGAGGAAAATCTAGGGTCTTAAGAATGAGAATTTTTGCTGCCTTTGGGGCAGCATCCTTGAGAGTCAGTAGTGACCCCTGGCAACTTGGCGGAGTGGGGTGTCTCATGTTCCTATGGCTTAGTGGAAGGTGGTCTGCAGGAGTGAGGGTAATCAGGGCTCTGAAGAGACATCTATCCTGGATGGAATGATGGAGTGGGGTTGGGAGCAGAGGCATTTAGCTAGTTATTTGGACTCAATTTTGGTTTCAGCAACTGCTTTTGTCCTCTTGATAGATTTACTTTATTCTCTTCATGGTAGAACTAATGTTGAGGCCTAACAGCTGGTGGTTAGGGAATAGTATTAACTAGTTATGAGGATATGCATTTGTAGCACCCTGCATTGGCATTAAAGCCTCTGTCTTTGAGTAGAATGGGAAGTGACTTAATGGTGAGGATGATCCTGAAAGGTCTCTATCCAGTGGTTGTAGGAGGGGATTGGGTCTGCGCATACACCTTTAATGGAGTCAGCTGGTTGGAACCCAGATGGCTGTGAACACTAATGGGCCTCAGAGAAGTTTTACCTCAAAACTGTTTTTCATTTGTCGTCTTGTACTGTTAGAAGAATATTCTAACTGGTCTCCCTGTTGGGAGAGCTTCCAGTCATAGTGGCCTCCTTTCCACCATATAATCTCTACTACTACTCACTATTTCTTTTAAAATTTGAATCTAGTTATGTTATTTCTCTGGTGAAGAATTGCACTGATTCCCCTTCTCATTGCTTGGCCATACGATAAAGTCCAAATTCCTTAGCTGGGCAGAAAGGAGTCTCTGATCCTGGTCCCTGCGTACTTCTCTAGCCTCATGTCTTTACGCTTTAACCATCCGGAATTGCTTACCCAAGCTTGCTCGGTTGTATCATCTCTCTGTGCTTTTTTTGCACATGCTGTTCTCTGCCTGATGTGTCTTATACTCTATATTAGTTATCTGTTGTTCTGCAACAAATTACTGTCAAAACTTAGCAGGCTAAAACAGCAGTAATAGTTGATTAACTTGCTTTCTGTGGGTCAGGGATCTGGGAGTGGCTTAGCTGATTTGCTCTGGCTCAGAGTCTCCTGAGGTTGCAGTCAAGTTGTTGGCTTCGGCTGCCATCATCTGAAGGCTTTTCTGGGGCTGAAGGATTCACTTTCAGAGTAGTTTACCCACATACCTGGCAAGTTAGTGTTACTGTTGGCAGGCAACTTCTTTTTAGTGTGGACCTCTCTGTAGAGCTTCTCGGGTATCTTTACATGACAGCTAGCTTCCCCCAGAGTGAGTGGTCAAGAGAAAGCAAGACAGACCCTCGGGGTCTTTTAAGACTTAGCCTCAAAAATCGCATATCAGTTCTGTGAGATCTTTTTTGTGGGGAGGGCACTATCCAAGGATAGTGGATATCAGGATATCAGGAGGTGAGAATCATTGGGGGCCGTCTTGATGCCCATACCACATACCCCTACCGTCCTAAATGTGGCAGACCCTTTTAAGATCCAGCTCGAATGCCGCTGTTGGGCAGCCTTTCCTAATCCCTTGTGTCCTCTGCTGTCTAGTAACTTTCTAATCCTACTAAATTACAGTTGTTAGTTTATATATCTGCTATCCTTGTTTCATGAAATAGAGAAGACATCAAAGTAAAAATGTTTGTATTAGGTGTATGGTTACATGCAGCCCTTTAAGGTCTGATTAAGAAATGCTAAAATATTCTACCACAGACTTAGGACCATTTAGACAGGAAATATGCATATACTTCTGACTATGTAAAATATTTTTAATAATTAAAAATGTTCAGTAATATATGGTGAATCTATTTTGAGAAATTACTTTTGAAGATAGTTGCATAAATGTTTTAGGAGATATAGGTAATATAAGTTGTAGAAAATGAAAATAATTAGTATTGGTCATTACCTTAGTGTTAAAGATTTCAGACAGGCCATATACTTGGTGATATCTATGCTTTGACTGTGATAACTAAGTTGAAAAAATATTTTTGGAAAATATCAGTCATTTCATTTCTTTTTTATGGACTAGCTCTGCTTTTGCCTTTTCTTAAAGCTGAGATATATTCATTAAGTTAAATAGTGATTGCATAGTAAAATGAAGAGCTTCCTCAGTGTCTTCGAGGTGGTTTTGATAATTCACAAATGGATTAAAAATCTGCAAGTTTCCAAATTCAGGTTGTGTTCTGGTACTTTGGAACTCTTCACCATTCAAGAGAATACCTTTATGTGTTCATAAAAGATTCTCATTGGGCATCTCATTCAGATCTAAATAATAAAAGGAATAATTCACAATGCATCTCTTAGGAGCTTTAACCAAATTTTAACTTTTTCTTGAATGACTATTTTAGAAATTGAAGATAGTGCTTTAGAGACTTACATTTCCCATTATAATTGAACAACATTTACTTGATAAAACTGTGCTTTATAATACATTTCCTCATTACAAAAAATATTTAGCTGAGTTCTTATATTGTAAAAAAAAAAATTTCATGTTGGTAACTCAGTCTTTTAAAACCTTTTCTCTAGCCAGTGATGAGCAGCCCATAGGCTTCATGAGACCGGCTCAACTTCACTAATATAGCAACAAGAAACTAAAAATATCAACGTCAGCAAGCACATAACAATCCCACTCCCTTTCAAATGAGTTGGGGCTTTAAGAAAGCTCTCTCTGAACTGAATAATTCTGTCCTACTGTTGATGCTAGTTTTGAAAAGCTGCAGGCTTGTCACTATTATATGGCATTTGGGCCTTGGAGCAAAAGAGCGGGGAGAGATCCAGAAAGGCTTAATGAGTGTTTCCTATTCCCTTCTCCTTTTTTGAAAAATGAGAATGTTCCCTCTTGGCTCTTTAGCAAATTTGAAGGAATAGAAAAGTTTTTCACGTGGTATTTTGTATCCCAACACTGCCAAGGTCTCTGGAACCCACTTAGATTACCTCTAGCCCTCTCTGTCCTCACAGATAGTATCCCCCTTCCTCCTACTTTTTTAGGCCTTAATAATCTCTTAATAGGTGGTCCTTTTTCATCCGTGGTCTGTGGTGCAACTCTGATGCCAGTTTCTTTTTATCCTCAAGTCTCTTAAAACTCTTCTTCCCAATACTAGCAGATCAACTCCTATTAAACCTGTTCAGAGATGCAGCTTTATATAACCATCATTATTGTATGTTGTCTGAAATATTAGGCAAACAAACAAAACAAACCCTTTGGTGACTGGGAAATAATAAAATAAGGTTTAAGTGCAGTTGCAGATGATGCAATTCATGATGATAAAAGTATATTTTTCTTATTTAAGCATGGAGATTATACAACTCCTGTTTTTACCCCTGAATTGACTCTCATGGAAGAAAGTTTGCTTGCTGTGGAACTTTACTTCTGGATAGTGTTCTTCAGTATGAACTAGGAAGTACATGTACTGGGGCCTCATTTTTTTACTCAGCATTGTAAACATTCATGACTTCAGGCCATTGTTTGTGACAAAATTTACCATTTGGACTGGTTGATTAAAGACCACTTTTAAGTTCTATTACTGTTTTTTGCTGCCAAAACATTGGATAATTGGTTTCTTGTCTTAGACAACCTCTTTAGTTTTAGCTTCAACCAGTATACCTGACAGTTATGTTTGCTAAAGCTTCTTATCCATAGCGTAATGTGATGTCTTTAATAAAGAATTTCAGTATAAAAAATAACTCCATAAATAAGACTGGGTTTTTAAGAAGACACTTTAGTATATCACTAGTTTTCATGTTCTAATGATAATCAAAAACATTTAAGGAATGTTTGTATTCATGATTAGTTGATTTGATCTGTGTGGCAAAACATTTGAATTTTTAAGTTTTTGAATCACCCAGTCTTCATGTGGTCTGTTTTATTAATTCTTCATTGGAAGGTACTTTCTTCCTTGATGACGTTTTGAACAGCAATTAGA
The DNA here is from genome assembly GCF_057802395.1 of Ceratotherium simum simum. Lineage (NCBI taxonomy): Eukaryota > Metazoa > Chordata > Mammalia > Perissodactyla > Rhinocerotidae > Ceratotherium > Ceratotherium simum. The sequence goes on from NC_141913.1 coordinate 39,812,896, forward strand.
TACATAGACTTTACAGGACTTTTTAAAAAATATATTTTCAGCATCAATCATACTTCATTTTAAGATATCTTGGGAGTTTGAAAAGATATATATTTTTTTGTCATTCTAAGTATCTTTTCAGATTGTTGCAAGTTTTATTGCTTCAAATTCTAGTTCAGTCAAAGTTCATGAATAGCACATTGAGTTGTGGACAAATAATTGGTTTATCAGCAGAAAACTTTCATTCTCTAATAAAGGGCACTGACCTTTTTTCTCTTTTTCTTTTTTTTTTTCTCCAATGGAGAGGTTCTTTTTTTTTTTTTTTTTGTGAGGAAGATCTAACATCCATGCTAATCCTCCTCTTTTTGCTGAGGAAGACTGGCTCTGAGCTAACATCTATTGCCAATCCTCCTTTTTTTTTTCTCCCCAAAGCCCCAGTAGATAGTTGTATGTCATAGTTGCACATCCTTCTAGTTGCTGTATGTGGGACGTGGCCTCAGCATGGCTGGAGAAGTGGTGCGTCGGTGCGCGCACGGGATCCGAACCCGGGCTGCCAGCAGTGGAGCATGCTCACTTGACTGCTAAGCCACGGGGCCGGCCCCTGACCTTTTTTTCCCTTAAATATGTCAATCCCATTTCCACTCTAGGGCCTTTGCATTTGCTCTCCTCTTGAAATGTTCACAATCTTCACATGGATACATGGTCTTTCAGGTCTCCCTTGTTCAGATAGGATGTAACTCATACCACCTAGTCTAAAGTGTTCTTCCCACTCATCTTCTGTCCCATACCCTGTTTTATTTTCTTCACAGTGTTTATCATTACCTGAGTTATCTTGTTCATTTGTTTGCTTGTCTGCCTCTGCATCTCCATCAGAGTAGGGACAATAGCTGTCTTGTTTGCTGCTGTGTATGTAGTGCTAGAATGATGCCAGATTCTCCATAAATATCTGTTAAATTAGTTTAAAAAGGAAAACCAAATAATTTCTATGTGTGTGTGCTCTGTGTAACATTCGTTGTATTCAAACAAAAATTAGAAATATTTGTTCAATTATATTTGTAAACCAAACCAAGTAGTGCCTTCTTTTTTTCCCCAATCATTTAAAATTATTTTGTCATTTACTGTCGTTGAAATGAATACACTAAATACATCTTCAAAGTTAAAATTATAGTAGTTAACATGAATTGATTTCACCAGAAATACAGATGGGACAAATGACCTTTCAACCAAGAGACAATTGAGAATTCCTGCTCACAGCAACTGTGTAGTTGGAGTGTAATTCACCTTGACTCCGGTCTGGGATGGCTGACTTGCTTATGGTCTTTCTCTCAATTAGGGATCCATAAAAAAATGCCATGGATTGATGTTATTCAAGAACACTTCCTTGGAATGTATCTTAAAGTCAGTGTGTTTTTAAAAAATAAAAGTTCAAAACTACATAGAAAATATTATATGCAGTCAAATGAAACAGCATGGTAAAATAATTTATTTTAGATGCTGATGACCTCCATTCTTTAAGTTCTCAGTTGACTGGGTCCTTTGAGGTAAGAACCTCAAATTCTAGATTTTAAAAATGACTGGAGTTTCCACAGTGCTAGGTACTGAGCTGAACAATAGAAGACATGGAAATGCCTGCTCTTTAATGCATTGTCATTTGGATTAAATTCTTTTGGGTGCTTTTCAGATGCTGCTTCTCCCCTCCCTTCACTCATTCTTTTAGGAAAAGCTTTGACTTAGGGAGTGAAAGTGAAAACTGTATTTTTCTCTCATGGGTGGATGTTCTCTCCCATTTATCTCCTATAGCTCCTGAGTATTGGTGTTCCATTGCTTACTTTGAAATGGATGTTCAAGTAGGAGAGACATTTAAGGTTCCTTCAAGCTGCCCTATTGTTACTGTTGATGGATACGTGGACCCTTCTGGAGGAGATCGCTTTTGCTTGGGTCAACTCTCCAATGTCCACAGGACAGAAGCCATTGAGAGAGCAAGGTATTGATTGTATAGTTAGATAGTTATTTTAAAAATTGAATATAGTACATTACCTTTTATTTGAAGTTATATATTTCAATGTAGATCATATGTTTTCGAATATAGATAAAAGAATAAAGGTTATCTTGAAAATTCAGAATTTGTAAGCATTCCATTTTAATTCTGGATGTTTGTTATTTAAAATGTGATAAAATGGGCGGCCCTGTGGCGTAGCAGTTAAGTGCGCGCGCTCCACTGCTGGCGGCCTGGGTTTGGATCCCGGGCGCACACCGGTGCACCGCTTGTCAGGCCGTGCTGTGGCGGCATCCCATATAAAGTAGAGGAAGATAGGCAGGGATGTTAGCCCAGGGCCAGTCTTCCTCAGCAAAAAGAGGAGGATTGGCATGGATGTTAGCTAAGGGCTGATCTTCCTCACAAAAAAAAATGTGATAAAAGATGGTCTGTTTTTTAAGTTAGTGAGGTTTCTGTGTATTGAATAGTAACTAGACCTTTTGGAATCCAGTTTGAAAACTAATTTTTATTTCCTCTGATCATGTATTATTTCTAAAAATCTATTGAAATAATACAAAATGAGGGCATGTTACTGCAAGTGTTATTTATCATATTGGAAAACTGATAATAAAACTGAAATGGTGAAGTAAATTTTGATAAACTTTCATTTTTTTTTTTCCTTTTTTTTTTTTCTATTGATGTTTAATGGTTTTTAACATTGTGAAATATTGGGTTGTGCATTTTTGTTTGTCCATCACCATATATATGACTCCCTTCACCCCTTGTGCCCACCCCCCACCCCCACTGCCCCTGGTAACCACAGTACAGTTTTCTCGGTCCATGTGTTGCTTTATATTCCACATATGAGTGAGATCATACAGTGTTTGTCTTTCTCTTTCTTGCTTATTTCACTTAACATAATACGCTCCAGGCCCATCCATGTTGTTGCAAATGGGACAATTTTGTCTTTTTTATGGCTGAGTAGTATTCCATTGTCTATATATACCACATTTTCTTCATCCAGTCGTCAGTCAAGGAACACTTAGGTTGCCTCCACTTCTTGGCTATGGTGAATAATGCTGCAGTGAACATAGGGGTGCATAAGCCTCTTTGGATTGTTGATTTCAGGTTCGTTGGGTAGATTCCCAGTAGTGGGATGGCTGGGTCATAGGGCATCTCTATTTTTAATTCTTTGAGGAATCTCCATACCGTTTTCCATAGAGGCTGCACTAGTTTGCATTCCCACCAGCTGTGTATGAGGGTTTCTGTTTCTCCACATCCTCTCCAACACTTGTTTTTTGTCTTGGTGATTATAGCCATTCTAATGGGTGTGAGGTGATATCCTAGTGTTGTTTTGGTTTGCATTTCCCTGATGATTAGTGATGTTGAACATCTTTTCATGTGCCTATTGGCCATCTGTATATCTTCTTTGGAGAAGTGTCTGTTCATTTCCTCTGCCCATTTTTTGATCGGGTTGTTTGTTTTTTTGTTGTTCAGTTGTGTGAGTTCTTTATATATTATGAAGATCAACCCCTTGTCAGATGTATGTTTTGCAAATATTCTCTCCCAGCTGGTGGGTTGTCTGTTCATCTTGATTCTGGTTTCGTTTGTCTTGTAGAAGCTCTTTAATCTGATAAAGTCCCACTTGTTTGTTTTTTCTTTAGTTTCCCTAGTCTGGGAAGGCATGTCATCCGAAAAGATTCCTTTATAACCAATGTCAAATAGTGTGTTGCCTATATTTTCTTCTATGAGTTTTATAGTTTCCGGTCTCACCTTCAGGTCTTTGATCCATTTTGAGTTAATTTTTGTGAATGGCGATAGCAGATGGTCCACTTTCATTCTTTTGCGTATGGCTGTCCAGTTTTCCCAACACCATTTATTGAAGAAACTTTCCTTTCTCCATTGTATGTTCTTAGCACCTTTGTCGAAAATTCGCTGTCCTTATATGTGTGGTTTTATTTCTGGGCTTTCAGTTCTGTTCCATTGATCTGTGTGTCTGTTTTTGTACCAGTACCATGCTGTTTTGATTACTATTGCTTTGTAGTATGTTTTGAAGTCAGGGATTGTGATGCCTCCTGCTTTGTTCTTTTTTCTTAGGATTTCTTTAGCTATTCGGGGTCTTTTGTTGCCCCATATAAATTTTAGTATTCTTTTTTCTATTTCTGTGAAGAATGTCATTGGGATTCTGATTGGGATTGCATTGAATCTGTAGATTTCTTTAGGTAATATAGACATTTTAACTATGTTTATTCTTCCAATCCACGTGCATGGGATGTCTTTCCATTTCTTTATGTCATCATGGATTTCTTTCAATAATGTCTTGTAGTTCTCATTGTATAGGTCCTTCACCTCCTTGGTAAGATTTATTCCTAGGTATTTTATTCTTTTTGATGCAATTGTAAATGGTATTATCTTTTTGAGCTCTCTTTCTGTTAGTTCATTGTTAGCGTACAGAAATCCAACTGATTTTTGTAGATTGATTTTGTACCCTGCAACTTTGCTGTAGTTGTTGATTGTTTCTAATAGTTTTCCAACAGATTCTGTAGGGTTTTCTGTATATACAGTCATGTCATCTGCAAATAGTGAGAGTTTCACTTCTTCATTACCTATTTGGATTCCTTTTATTCCTTTTTCTTGCCTAATTGCTCTGGCCAAAACCTCCAGTACTATGTTGAACAGGAGTGGTGAGAGTGGGCAGCCCTGCCTCGTTCCTGTTCTCAGAGGAATGGCTTTCAGTCTTTCCCCATTGAGTATGATGTTGGCTGTGGGTTTGTCATAAATAGCCTTTATTATGTTGAGGTACTTTCCTTCTGTTCCCATTTTGTTGAGAGTTTTTATCATAAATGGATGTTGTATCTTGTCAAATGCCTTCTCTGCATCTATTGAGATGATCATGTGGTTTTTATTCTTTGTTTTGTTGATGTGATGTATCACCTTGATTGATTTGCGGATGTTGAACCATCCCTGCGTCTCTGGTATAAATCCCACTTGATCATGGTGTATGATCTTTTTAATGTATTGTTGTATTCGGTTTGCCAATATTTTGTTGAGGATTTTTGCATCAATGTTCATCAGTGATATTGGCCTGTAATTTTCTTTCTTTGTATTGTCTTTGTCTGGCTTTGGTATCAAGGTGATGTTGGCCTCGTAGAATGATTTAGGAAGTGTTCTATCTTCCTCTATTTTTTGGAATAGTTTGAGAAGGATGGGTATTAAATCTTCTTTGAATGTTTGGTAAAATTCACCAGAGAAGCCATCTGGTCCTGGAATTTTATTTTTTGGGAGGTTTTTGATTACTATTTCAATCTCTTTACTTGTGATTGGTTTATTCAGATTCTCCATTTCTTCTTGGTTCAGTTTTGGGAGGTTGTATGAGCCTAAGAATTTATCCATTTCTTCTAGATTTTCCAATTTGTTGGCATATAATTTCTCATAGTATTCTCTTATAATCCTCTGTATTTCTGTAGTATCCGTTGTAATTTCTCCTGTTTGATTTCTAATTTTATTTACTTGAGACTTTTCTCTTTTTTTCTTAGTAAGCCTGGCTAAGGGTTTGTCGATTTTGTTTATCTTCTCAAAGAACCAACTCTTTGTTTCATTAATCCTTTCTACTGTTTTGTTGGTCTCAATTTCATTTATTTCTGCTCTGATTTTTATTATTTCTCTCCTTCTGCTGGCTTTGGGCTTTGTTTGTTCTTCTTTTTCTAGTTCTGTTAGGTGTAATTTAAGGTTGCCTATTTGGGCTTTTTCTTGTTTGTTAAGGTGGGCTTGTATTGCTAGGAGTTTCCCTCTCAGGACCGCTTTTGCTGCATCCCGTATGGTTTGATATGGCATATTATCATTTTCGTTTGTTTCCAGATAGCTTTTGATTTCTCCTTTAATTTCATCAATGAGCCATTGGTTGTTCAGTAGCATGTTGTTTAATCTCCACATTTTTGTCACTTTCCCAATTTTTTTTTCATGGTTCATTTCCAGTTTCATAGCCTTATGGTCTGAAAAGATGCTTGTTATGATTTCAATCTTCTTAAATTTATTGAGGCTTGCTTTGTTTCCCAATATATGGTCTATCCTAGAGAGTGTTCCATGCGCGCTTGAGAGGAATGTGTAGTCAGCTGTTTTTGGATGGAGTGCCCTGTATATGTCTACTAGGTCCATCTCATCCAGTTTTTCATTTAAGTCTACTATTTCTTTATTGACTTTTTGTCTGGATGATCTATCCATTGATGTAAGTGGGGTGTTAAGATCCCCTACTATTATTGTGTTGTTGTTAATGTCTCCTTTTCGGTTTGTTAATAGTTTCTTTATGTACATTGGTGCTCCTATGTTGGGTGCATATATATTTATAAGTGATATGTCTTCTTGGTGGAGTGTCCCTTTTATCATTATATATTTCCCTTCTTTGTCTTTCTTAACCTGTTTTATCTTAAAGTCTACTTTGTCTGATGTGAGTATGCAACACCTGCTTTTTTTTGTTTGCCATTAGCTTGGAGTATTGTCTTCCATCCTTTCACTCTGAGCCTGTGCTTGTCTTTAGTGCTAAGATGTGTTTCCTGAAGACAGCATATTGTTGGGTCTTGCTTTTTAATCCATCCTGCCACTCTGTATCTTTTGATTGGAGAGTTCAATCCATTTACATTTAGGGTAATTATTGATATATGAGGGCTTATGTTGCAGTTTTGTCACTTATTTTCTGGTTCTTTTGCGTTTCCTTTGTTTCTCGTCCCATTTGTTTCGGACTGCCAATTCAGTTTGGTTGTTCTGTCTTATGACTCTTCTAGTTTTCTCTTTGTTTATCATAGGTGGTTTTGTTTTGATTATTTGTTTAATGGTTACCTTGAGGTTTGGGTAAAAAATCTTGTTTATGAGATAGTCCATTATCTGATGGCCTCCTATTTCCTTATACTAAGTCAATTCAATCACTTTCCTCTTCCCCTTCTAAGTTGTTATTGTTATACCTTATTCTATCTTGTGTTGTGGGTGTGTGTTTACAGTGATGAGGTTAAATTTATTTTTGGTGAGTTCCTTCCTTTGATCTTTGATTTTAGTATTTAAGTGGTTGCTAACCTATTCCAGTAAAGATCTCTTTTTCTGAGTTTATCTACTTATTTTTCTCCTTGCTTCAAGCTTTGTATTCCCTTTCTCTTCTTTTTTTCTGGCCTGAGGGCCTTCTTGAGTATTTCTTGTAGTGGGGGTCTCGTGGCCATGAACTCCCTTAGCTTTTGTTTATCTGGGAGAGTTACTATTTCTCCATCATATTTGAAGGATATTTTTGCTGGATAGAGTATACTTGGCTGAAAGTTTTTGTCTTTCAGTATTTTGAATATATCATTCCAGTCTCTCCTAGCCTGTAAAGTTTCTCTTGAGAAATCCGCTGAGAGCCTGATGGGAGTTCCTTTCTACGTTGTTTTTTGTTTTTGTCTAGCTGCCCTTAATATTGTTTCTTTGTCATTGACTCTGGCTAGCCTTACCACTAGGTGTCGTGGACTGGGCCTTTGTCTGTTAATATATTTAGGTGACCTGTTGGCTTCGCTTACTGGTATTTCCTGCTCCTTCCCCACATTTGGGAAATTCTCAGCTATTATTTCCTTGAATAGGCTCTGTGTTCCTCTTTCCCTCTCTTCTCCCTCAGGAATACCTATAATTCTTATGTTACATTTCCTAATAGAGTCAGATATTTCTCGGAGTCTTTCTTCATTTCTTTTTAGTCTTAGTTCTCTCTCCTCTTCCATCTGGAGCATATCTGTATTCCTATCCTCTAAAGTGCTAATTCTTTCCTCCATATTGTCAGCTCTGTTCTTTAAAGATTCCAGATTCTCCTTTATCGCCTCCATTGTGTTCTTCATCTCCATCAGCACTGATTGGTTTTTCTTTATGATTTCAATCTCTTTTGTGAAGAAACTCCTAATCTCATTGAACTGTTTGTCTGTGTTGTCTCGTATTTCGTTGAGTGTTTTTATGATAGCTATTTTGAAATCTCTGTCATTTAGATTATGGATTTCTGTGTCTTGGGGGTTGGTTTCTGGGTGCTTGTCATTTTGCTTCTGGTCTGGTGATTTCATATATCTTTGCATTGTGGTTCCTGTGTTGGCTTTGTTTTTCCTCATCCTGGAAATCTCTGGTTGCAATTTCCACCCGCTGCAACTGTGTGGTGGTAAAGGGCTGTGAAGTCTAAGCCCCCTGCGCTTTGCTGCGGTTTTTCTGCTGCGATCTGCAGTTTTGTTTTTTTTTTTTTCCCGCTGCGATCCGTGGGTCCGATCGCTTGATCTGGTCTGCCGCGGATTGCTTGGTCTGGTTTGGTTGGCTTAGCTGCCGGGTCCGGTTTGCAGGGAGGGGGCGCTCTCTCTTTTGCCCTCTGGGTCCCTGATGTGGGAGGCTTCTCGTTGGCCCCTCGTTATCTGCTCTCTGGGGTGCTCAGATGTTTATGGTAGCCCTCTGGCTCTTCTGAGTCCTCTGTGTGGGAGTTGCCCACTGGCTGAGAGAGCCAGAAGAACTACGGTTTCCCTGCTGAGGGCCACCCCTCCCCCCTCTCTGGGAGCCGCGTGGACCGGGATCGCTGATCTGATGGGGAGGGAGAGGAGTTCTCCTTACCTCTCCCCACTTCCTCTGGGGGCCCAGCACGTTCCACTCTCAGATGTGCAGCAGTGTGGATCTTTCTATCTAGCTTTTCACTGTCTGGGATTCTGTTGTTGGTCTGTGACTGTTCCTTTTGTTGTATCTTATCGGGGGAAGAGTTCCTGGGAAAGCTCACTCCGCCATGACGCTGACATCACCTCTCCAATCTTCGATAAACTTTCTTTTTTATATAGTCATTAAAATGTTAATAAAAATTTATATAATCAATTGTAAATGCTTAAGGTGAAATATTACAGGAAAACATACACAATTTGAGGTCCTGTTTGATCTCAGCTCTTTAAGGAAATGTGTGTATGTGTAAGCACATAATCATGACTCTGTCACTAGCTGTGTGATTTTGGCAAATTACCTATTCTCTAAACCAGTACTATCTAATAGAATTTTCTGTGATGAAGGAAATTGTTTATAACTGTGCTATCCAGCACAGTAGCCACTAGCCACAGGTAGCTATTGAGCACTTAAAATATGGCTCATGTGATTAACTGAATTTTTTTTTTTTTGAGGAGTATTGGCCCTCAGCTCACATCTTTTGCCAATCTTCCTCGTTTCCTTTTTTCTCCCCAAAGCCCCAGTAGATAGTTATATGTCATAGTTGTATATCTTTCTAATTACTCTGTATGGGATGCCGCCTCAGCATGTCTTGATGAGCGATGCATGGGTCCATGCCCAGGATCCAAACTGGCGAACCCAGGCCGCCGAAGCAGAACGCACGAACTTAACCGCTACGCCACCAGGCTGGCCCCTCATGTGATTAACTGAATTTTTAAATTAATTTAAATTAACTTAATTTAAATAGCCACGTGCAGCTAATGGCTATTGATTTGGACAGAAACCTTAGTTTCATCATTTATAAAATGGGAATAATAGTATTTACCTCATTGAATTGTGAAGGTTAAGTGAGGATTTATGTTAAACGTTCCTGACACATAGTAAGCATTATATATATGCTCATCGTATTATATATAAATAAGATATTTAAAAAAGAAGAAAATATACAAAAATCTTAACAATGGTGATCTTTTGGTCACGGTGTTATATAATGTTCTTTCTTTTTAATTTTTCATTATTGGGTATGTTATATAATCTGAAGTAAAATTTATTTTTAAATACTTATCAAAATGGAATGTAATTCTCTTTTTCTTCCTAAGGTTGCACATAGGCAAAGGGGTGCAGTTGGAATGTAAAGGTGAAGGTGATGTTTGGGTCAGGTGCCTTAGCGACCACGCAGTCTTTGTACAGAGTTACTACTTAGACAGAGAAGCCGGGCGTGCACCTGGAGATGCTGTTCATAAGATCTATCCAAGTGCATATATAAAGGTTAGTTGCAATTTTACTCAAATATTTTAGACTTTGGAAGCTGTGTTTGTTGTTTAAAGAATCAAGGTGGAGGTGGGAAAAGTAGAAAAATGTCTTTTTATGTGTTAAATAATCAGAAATTATTTTTGTGTATAAAACACATTTCCTGGGGCATTTATTGACCTGATTGGTTATCTAATTTTGTGGTTGCATTAATGCCCTATTGTTTAATTAGCAAATTTACTTAAAAGTTTTAGAGTAATGAGGGGCTCTTGAAAATATTGAGTGAAAGAAACCTTTAAACTTGTATTCCTTTGATATAAAATATGTAAAAATCAGTCTCTGGAATTTTATCTTAGCCAATATTCAGGATTTTATGAAAGGGAATTCTAAAATTAATAGCTTTTCAAATTAAGAACCTGAGAAATGAAAAATTCTTCAACACTAGGTTTTTTTTTTTTCCTTGAGGAAGATCAGCCCTGAGCTAGCATCCATGCCAATCTTCCTCTTTTTGCTGAGGAAGACCGCCCCTGAGCTAACATCTATTGCCAATCCTTCTCCTTTTTTTTTTCCATTTTTCTCCCCAAAGCCCCAGTAGATAGTTGTATGTCATAGTTGCACATCCTGCTAGTTGCTGTATGTGGGATGCTGCCTCAGCATGGCCGGACAAATGGTGTGTCCGTGCGCGCCGGGGATCCAAACCCGGGCCGCCAGTAGTGGAGCACGTACACTTAACCAGGCACGGGGCCAGCCCCACCACTAGGTTTTTTAAGGTTAGTTATTTTGTGCATTAAATGAGTTTTATTTGCTATATCATTTTGTAAATTAAGCCTGAGGTATTTTTCATTAATTATTACATATTCAGCCCATTTCAATTTTAGTTTATAACATACATTGTTTTTGCAAGAGAAAGATAGTTAAATATATGTATATATATATTTTTTATAATTTTATTTATTTATTTTTCCCCCAAAGCCCCAGTAGATAGTTGTATGTCATAGTTGCACATCCTTCTAGTTGCTGTATGTGGGACGCAGCCTCAGCATGGCCGGAGAAGCGGCACGTCGGTGCGCATCCGGGATCCGAACCCGGGCCGCCAGCAGCGGAGCGCGCGCACTCAACCGCCAAGCCACGGGGCCGGCCCTGAATATATTTTTAATTTCAGATTTTTCGCAGTCATCCTAAGCATTTTCCTTGTTAGCTACTGAAATTAGTGGAATTAGCTGTACCTCATTGCTTATTCCCAGGAAATTGCTTACCATACAAATAATATAGCCAAATAGTGTCTACAAAAATGGAATTGCTTGATTGCTTTTCAACAACAAACCCAGTATCTCATTTTTAGTCACTATAGTTCAGTTAAAAGATACAGGGATCTGTTTTTTAAATGAAACTTTCAAATATATCGAGTATAGAGAAAAATAATAAACCCCCATGTACCCACTAGCTAGCTTCAACAATTATCAGCATTTTACCAATCTTTAAGGTGTTTCTCTACTTTTTTTTCTTGTAGTAATTTAAAGCCAATTCCAAACATTATATTAGTTCACTCATAAAATACTCTGGTATGAATTGTTAATTGATAAATAGTTGTAGAAAATGTAATCACAAGCTATTTATCACACCTAACAAAATTAATAGTAATTCCTTGTTAAAAGTTTTGACAATTAGAGGACCATTTATAGGTTTGGTCTGTTAAAACAGTGCAATAGAATAGAACAATAAAATATTAAATTATATTTATCGATAGGATATTCATGGTGTGAAAAGGTGATTAAACAATACATAGAATATGATGGTGGTCTGGTGGTTAAGATTCGGTGCTCCCATGCCCATTGCCTGGGTTTGTTTCCTGGTCAGGGAACTATTGTTTATCAGTTGTCAGACTGTGTTGCTGTGATTCTGAAAGCCATGCCACCAGTATTTCAAATACCAGCAGAGTCACCCATGGTGGACAGGTTTCAGCAGAGCTTCCAGACTAAAACAGACTAGGTTGGAAGACCTGGCCACCCACTTCTGAAAAAATTGACCGTGAAAACCCTATGAATAGCAGCAGAGCATTGTCTGATATAGTGCCAGAAAGTGAGAGGGTGGCGCAAAAAGACTGGGCAGAGTGTTGCTCTGCTGTCCACAGGAATCAGCTTGCTGGCACTAACAACAAAGAATGTGATCCCGTTTTTATTAAAGAGATAGTGTCATGGATATTTGTATTTGTTTATATATACCCACAAGTCTAGAATGGTGTGTACAATGTCTTATTGGGAATTGTCTCTGGGAAGTGAAATTATCTTTATTTGTGTTTTTCAATTTTTCCACAAGGAATTTTAGTTGTTTGTGCTTTGTTATTATTTTTAAATGGTGTTGGATTGCCTCAAATGTTTTGTAATCTATTTTATGTTTGACTTGAGAGAATTAATTCATTTTATTTTTATTTTTTACTTTTCCCTCTCTGTCATTGCTTCTCCCTATAGAGCAGTTTTGCCTTAGTCTGGCACCTTGGGGTTCACATTTCAGAACCAGTTATTATATTTAGGAGGTAGAGAAATTTTGTCCCTTGAGGAAATTGAGTTCCAATCCCCAGGGTATTCTCAGGGCCTAATTCCTGTTGCATAGGTTTCTCTGATGCTTACCTCTGCTATGGGCAAGAATTTTATTCCTAGGTACATTTCTGGTTAGCTGTCAAAGTATTTTACCAGCATTTGATTCATGGGCAGGTGCCCAGTTGTAGCCCTCAGAGAGCCTGGTTGTTGTGTCTTTCCATATTACTCTAAGAAGTCGAATTCCTGTTCTCTACACCTTCTGTTTTTGTTCTTATCGTGCTGCTATGAACATTCATGTACAAGTTTTTAGATAGATGTATGTTTTTATTTTCTTGGGTATATACCTAGGAATGGGATTGCTGGATCATGAGGTCATTCCGTGTTTAACTTTTTGAAGGACTGCCAGACTGTTTTCCAAAGTGGCTGTGCCGTTTTACTTTTCCACCAGGAATGTATATTTGAGAGTTTCAATTTCTCTGTATTCTCATGAACACTTGTTATTATCTGTCTTTTTTATTTAGCTCCTTGTGGACTTGAAGTGGTATCTCGTTGTGCTTTTGATTTGCATTTCCCTAATGGCTAATTATGTTGGACATCTTTTCAAGTGCTTATTGGCCATTTGTATATCTTCTTTGGAGAAACATCTGTTCAGATCTTTTGCCCACTTTTAATTGTTCTTTTTACTGTTGAGTTGTAAGAGTCCTTTATGTATTCTGGGTCCCTTATCAGATAAATGATTTGCAAATATTTTCTTCCATTCTTTGGCATGTCTTTTACTTCCTTGGTGATATGATTTGCAGCACAAAAGTTTTTAATTTTTTTTTCTTTCTTTTGTTTTTTTGTGAGGAAGATCAGCCCTGAGCTAACATCTGTGCTAATCCTCCTCTTTTTGCTGAGGAAGACCAGCTCTGAGCTATCATCTATTGCCAATCCTCCTCCTTTTTTTTTCCCAAAGCCCCAGTAGATAGTTGTATGTTATAGTTGCACATCCTTCTAGTTGCTGTATGTGGGACACGGCCTCAGCATGGCTGGACAAGCAGTGCGTCAGTGCACGCTCGGGATCCGAACCCGGGCCGCCAGTAGCAGAGCACGCGCACTTAACCGCTAAGCCACGGGGCCAGCCCAAAAGTTTTTAATTTTGATGTAGTCCAATTTATCTATTCTTTGGTTGCTTGTGCTTTTGAACCATTGCCTAATGCAAGGTCATGAAGATTTACTCCTATGTTTTCTTGTAAGTGTTTTATAGTTTTAGTTCTTACCTTTAGGTTTGTGATCCTTTTTGTTAATTTTTGTGTGTGGTGTAAGGAAGGGATCCAGCTTCATTCTTTTGCTTGAGGTATCCAGTTGTTCCAGCACCATTTGTTGAAATGACTCTTCTTTCCTTTGTTAAATTATCTTAACACCTTTGTTGCAATTTAGTTGACCTTAAATGTAAAGGTTTATTTCTGGGCTACCAGTTCTATTTTGTTGATCTATGTATCTATCCTTATGACAGTACTGCTCTGTCTTGATGACTGTAGCTTTGTAGTAAGTTTTGAAGTTGAGAAGTGTAAGTTCTCCAACTTGGTTCTTTTTCCAGGATTGTTTTGGCTATTGCCAGCCCTTTGTATTTCCATATGAATTTTATGATTGGCTTGGAGGATATCTATTTTAATAGTTTTTCCATTCTTTGCATGTGTTTGGAGCAGAGAGAGAAGGTGATTATGCATACCTACTCGTCCATCGTGACTGGAAGTCTCTGGATTACTTGTGTAATTTGAAGTGAATGGACAGAGAACTACAGTGTTGAATATATACTATGTGCCAGACAGTAGTTATGAACTTATCGGATGTGGGGTAGTATTTAAAACATTTGAGCTTAAAAAATGTGGAATCTTGTATAATTAAAGTGATTTTTAGGATTGTCAAATAAATGTAACATCTCTATTTTGGTACAAATGGCTCTTTTTCAGTCCCCAGGAGATGAGATATGTCATCACCTGATAAACCACTGTCATGGATGGATTTTTATAGTAATCTCAGGCTTTTACTATGAACAATAAATAACTGTCTTGTGGGATATTTTAGTGGAGTAAAAAACAGCTTTCCATTTTTGTCATATTAACTAAGATGTAAAAAATTAATTCTGTTTACCAAGTATATTATTGTTCTTCAGAAGAGTCGTCTTGTTAGCCAGAAAGAGATGCAGGTATACTGTAAATCTAACCATTGGCATTTTCTTCATTTGCTAATTTTTTGGGCAGCAGTAACTAATTTGTGAATCGTTTGCAGATCACATGGACCCCTGGAGGGAGTGCCCACAATTGAGAAGACCCCCTCCAAACACACACACACACACACACACACACACACACACACTCTTTTCCCTTTTTAGTTAAAATAAGGAAAACATAGGTTTGGAGAGCCATTCTTTCATTTTATAAACCAAGAAGCTGGAACTAAATTGTCCGGGTTTTTCTCTTCTAAGGTGTTGATTTTTTTCCTGCTTCACTCATGGCATAGTAGTGATCTTACATTTGTGAAAATCTGATGTAATGGCATTTTGCAAGCTTTAAATAAAGCAAATATCTAATTTCTCTCTAAGTGGCCATGCTCTTTGCTTTCAAAAGTAAGATCTGTTTTGTTTTATGTTGCTTAGCACTGGGCACTCAGGTTTTTTAAAGGCTTTATTGAGATATTGAAATATAATTCACATACCATATAATTCACACATTTAGAGTGTACAATTCAGAGATTTTTAGTATACTCACAGAGTTGTGCAGCCATCACCACAATCAATTTTAGAACATTTTCGTCACCCCAGAAAGAAACCCTGTACTTTTTAGCTATCACCTCCCATAACCCTATTTCCCCCAGCCCTAGACAACCACTAATCTACTTTCTGTTTCTACTGATTTGCCTATTCAGAACATTTCGTATAAATGGAATAATATAATGTGGTCTTCTGTGACTTCTTGCACTAAGCATAATGTTTTCAAATTTCATTTTGTAGCATATATCAGTGCTTCCTTCCTTTTTATGGCTGAATAATATTCCATATACATTTTGTTTATCCATTTATCAGTTGATGGGACATATGTGTTTCCAGTTTTTGGCTATATTATGAATAATACTGCTATGAACATTCATGTACAAGTTTTGTGTGAACATAAGTCTTCATTTCTCTTGAGTATATACCTAGGAGTGGAACTGCTGGATTGTCAGGTAACTGTGCATAACTGTTTGAGGGACTGCCAGATTGTTTTCCAAAGTGGCTGCGCCATTTTACATTCCCATCAGCAGTGTAGGAAGGTTCCAGTTTCTCTCTAGTCTCATCAACACTTGTTATTATCTGTCTTTTCGATTTTAGCCATCCCACTGAGTGTGAAGTGATATCTCATTGTGGTGGTTTTTGATTTGCATTTCTCTGATAATGTTGAGTCAGGTTTGTTTTTGAATACGTATATGTTAGGGGAAGGGGGCAGTGGATGCTTCTAAACCACAAGTGGGCTAGGTTGAAGATTATTATGATTCCCCACTTAAATTTATTCCCAATTACCGTCTATTGTGATTCTTACCTCTAGGTCAGGTAACTTAGCAAGTCCTTCATGCAATCTTACGTGCAGATTCCCAGTACACCAACACAACCTTCTGTTTCTCTTTATGGGTTACTGTTTCCTGGTGTTGATTTAAACTGAGAGTGTTGTAATTAAGCTTTATGAAAGAAAAATGCCAGAATTTGCTGATTGAAAGACAGTATCCTGAAGATGGTGACAGTGATCTTTATAAGACACTCACCTGTGTTAAGTAATAAGTTTGTAATAACCTTATATGAGAGTAACCACAGGAAGTATGTTTATATAAATGAAAGCAGAGGTAAGTTGTTTATTAGCTCAGGAGTGCTGATCAGAGATATCTCCTAGATCTGAGCCAAAAAGAATATTTAAAACCTTTGGTTACTTTGAATTGTCTTTATGAACAACTCAGTCATATTCTGAAAGAAAGATGGTTGCATTTCAGTGATAGCCTTAATTTTACCATCTGGTATAACAGGTTAAATCTAGTATGGTATAATGGGTTAGATATAGTGTACATTCAGGAGAGAACCCAGATTTCAGATACCAGTATACTCACACGCTGCATAATGACGTTTTGGTCAACATCAGACTGCATATATGATGGTGGTTCCATAACATTAGTATCATGTAGCCTAGGTGTGTAGCCTATACCATCTAGATTTGTGTAAGTACATTCTATGATGTTTGCACAACGATGAAATTGCCTTATGATGCATTTCTCAGAACATATCCCTGTCATTAATCAATGCATGACTGTATAGCCAATAATTATAAGTCTTCTGGTTTCAGTGCTGTAATTACGTAAATAATACACGGTGGGAGGAGGATTTGCTGAGGTGCTTAATGAATCATTTTTGCTACGTTTGCAGGTAAAAGTCATAATGTTTTAAGATTTCATCTTTATGGTTACCTATAATATGTGTTGCTGGTGATTAACATAGATTTAGGCTAAAATAATCATAATTGCGATTGTTTACAACATATTGTAAAGAGCCTGTATGTGAGGATCTGTTGGTTATTTTTTAATGACTCATGGTGGGGGTGGGGGTATGTTGAGAGCATATTTGAATCCTGGGAATTTATAAGCAAATTTTATTCCCTGCTCCCAGATAAAAAGATTATATATGTACAATACTTGGTTAGTGATGGTTAAAAAAATTTTTTTTGAGTTGTGTGTTTTTGTAAAGACCTAAATGGAAAACACACAACCATAAAACTCTTAGAAGATCACACAGGAGAAAACCTAGATGACCTTGGGTATGGTGATGACTTGTTAGATACACCACCCAAGGCATGATTCATGAAAGAAATAATTGATGGGCTATACTTCATTAAAATTAAAAACTTCTGCTCTGCGAAAGACAATGTAGATAAGAAAAGAAGAAGAAAAGCCACAGACTAGTAGAAAATATTTCAAAAGACAAATCTGATAAAAGACTATTTATTATCTAAAATCTAGAAAACTGTTAAAACTCAACAGTAAGAAAACAAACAACCTAATTAAAAAATGGGCAAAAAACCTGAATAGACACCTCACTGAAGAAGATATACAAATAGCAAGTAAGCATATGAAAAGATATTCAACATCATTTGTCATTAGGGAATTGCAAATTAAAACAATGAGATACCACTGCATACCTAGTAGAATGGCCAAAATCCAAAACCCTGGCAACATCAAATGCTGGCAGTAACGTAGAACAACAGGAACTCTCATTTATTACTGGTGGGAATGCAAAATGGTACAGCCAGTTTGGAAGACAGTTTGGTAGTTTCTTACATAGCTAAATATACTCTTTAGTATACAATCCAGCAATCAAACTCTTTGGTATTTACCCAAATGAATTGAAAACTTATGTCCACACAAAAACCTGCACATAGATATTTATAATTGCCAAAAAGTGGAAGCACCCGGGATGTCCTTCAGTAGGTGAATGGATAAATAAACTGTGGTACATCCAGACAATGGAATATTATTCAGCACTAAAAAGAAATGAGCTATCAAGCCATGAAAAGATATGGAGGAACCTTAAATGCATATTCCTAAGTGAAAGAAGCCAATTTGAAAAGGCTACATACTGTATGATCCCAGCTATATGACATTCTGGAAAAGGCAAAACTGTGGAGGCAGTGAGATGATCAGTGGTTGCCAGGGTTAAGGGGCGAGGGAAGGAAGCATAAGCAGAGCACAGAGGATTTTTAGGGCAGTGAAACTACTCTGTATGGTACTCCAATGTTGGATACATGCCATTATAATTTGCCCAAACCTATAGAAATGTATGAAACCAAGAGTGAAACCTAATGTAAACTATGGCTTTGGGTGATAATGATGTGTCGATATAGTCCCTTCAGTTATAAGAATTGTACCGCTGTGGTGCAGGATATTGATGGTGGGGGAGTTTGTGCTTGAGTGGGGATAAGCACTTTACTTTCTACTCAGTTTTACTGTGACCTAAAACTGCTGTAAAAAATAAAGTTTATTAATTTCCTTCTGAAAAAAAAAGTGGTTGTAGAGCTATTCAACTTTCCAAATATTTGAGTCCCTGCTTTGTGCTGTGGTATGTAATGCCTTCCAGGAGTACATAGCCCAGTGGAAAAGTTCAGAATCTAATGGACTTTTGGGAAATCTTGAAAAAATAGTGGTTTCTGTTCTGGGCATTGTGGGATTTCTGATTTCCAGATGTGACTTTGTTATGTTTTCTGTCCTGAAGTCTTCTAGGACTAATGGTTTGGCCGGGTAATATATATATATTTGACAAATTCATATCCCTTCAGAGAATAGGATAGTCTAAGTTTTGTCCTTCATTGATGCTAGAAGATAGGCATTGAGTAGAGAAATAAGTAAATAGGAATGTGATTTGCTATTTGAAGAGAGTTGTTTTATTTATTATTGTTGTATGGTTCGTGTAAATACCATGGTTAAAGACAATCAGTTTTTTCAGGCATCTGAAAATAATTGGTTTGAGTTCCGTATTCTGTTGTTTATCTGATGAATAGTGTGTTATTCATTCTTTGATTTCTTTTACTGTCAAGGATAATTATGCTTGCTCATGTTTGGATGTTGTGCATACTAGGAGGATTTGTTAAAATTTTATTCCTTGAATAAGGAGTATAGTCACATGGTTCAGAAATTAAAATATAAAAAAAATTTGCATTGAGCAGCCTTGCTTCTATTCTATCCTTGTCTTCCTTTCCTACAACTTCTATAGATGACCACTCTGCTTGTATAATCTTCCAGTGCTTTTTTTTAGTGCAAATATAAGCAAATACATTATGTTAGGAAGTTGATGTTTTCCTAGAAAAAAGGGGATGTGATTTGTCATCCGTAATTTGTTGCTTACGGTGAGAACATTCCAGTACTTGCATGAGGATAAGGGTAAAAGTGGCAACCCCTCCCTTAATATGCTAGCCTTTCGCATGCTGATGAAGAACACTGAAATGACGTATGAACTCCTTGCTCATCCTGAAAGGTAAATGGCTACAGGGAGGCCAAAAACAAAATAATAAGTAACATTTATTAACAGTTTACTGTATACTATGCCAAGTTTACAACAACCCTATGAAAAAGCATGTACACTTAGCATTTTCATTTTATAGATAAGAAAGTTGAGGCTCCAGGAGAGGTTAGGAAACTTAACCCATGTAATTAGCAGATATCAGTGATAGGATTCAAAGCTAATCTTTTTTTTTTTTTTTAATTATGAGCATTTGTAAACATACAGAAAAGTAGAGATGAACTAGTTTAATGAAATCCCATATACCCATCACTGAGACTAAGTAGTTGTTAAGATTTTACATTTGCTCGATCTATCCTTTTTTCTTTGTTTCTTAAGTATTTTAAAACAAATGCTAGATGTCATGTTATTTTGCTCCTATGTACTAAAGTGTGCATCTAAAATATGCAGATGTTCTCTTATATAGTGGCAATGCCATTTATTACACTCCTCCAAATAGCTAGAATGATAAAGAAAAGATGGCCATATGACCAAGGCCATCAGTTCAGCCTAAAGAAAACTGTCAGCAATTTGGTTATGAAAGGGTGGGGGTGATTTCTTCACTGTGCATTTTATACACACAGGTGGTTTTTCACAAAAACAGTAATGGCTGACCCATACTGAACTAGAGAAAAAGGATACAGAGGCACGGGGTAGCCAAAGCTGTCCTGATAGTGAAAGGTGCCTCATGGTGAGCTCCAAGCCACCTTTCCTAACTAATCAATTACAGTCTACATAAAAACCTAAAATTTTTAGTTAATTCTTTTCTTCTGAGAGCTAAATGAAGCTATGAGTTTTAAATAGTGCATTGATTTTTGACGTATGGGATCTCTTCTGATGGACTCAGAGTGTGAAACTTATACTTCTTTTTTAAAGGTCTTTGATTTGCGTCAGTGTCATCGTCAGATGCAGCAGCAGGCGGCCACTGCACAAGCTGCAGCAGCTGCTCAGGCGGCGGCCGTGGCCGGAAACATCCCTGGCCCAGGATCAGTAGGTGGAATAGCTCCAGCTATCAGTAAGTATGCTTTTGATTTTTTTTTTTTTAAGTGTAATAGTTGGTGTTTTATCTTGATTTACTGGGATAATAACATTTTTGAATTTATAAAAAACTTCTTCTGTAATAGTTGCCCTTTGTCTAGGACACTGTTTTTATTCTTTTTATATCAAAAAGGGAGTATGGGATAAAGGAGAAAGGGGGTTATTATTACATTATACTGATCAATCTCCCCTTTTTTTGTTGATGCTTCTAATTCCTGCCTCACCAGCCAGGGTGGGTTGTAATCACCAACGCACTGGGCTTTATTCAAGAAGGAAAGCATATTTCAATTTCAGAATTAGGCACCTCTCCAATTTTTTTTTAAGTATGCTAAGCATGGAGAGAAAACGAAGTGAGGGTGGTATTTTGATAACTTGTAGACTTCTTTTTAATTTTAGGGTAAAATTGAACTGTGTGCCAGGTTTCACACTGATGGGGAATTTTTTACTGCAGAGTTAAACTCCTGACTATAGACTTTTATGATGGAAACACGTGGCACCCATCTTCCACGTCTGAAGGCATAACTAGTGATTCATTCAACCCCTGTTCTTAACCTCTTCAGTGTGGTAAGCAAATCACACTGGCTAAGAAAACTGCAGTGGCCCTGCAGGTTTCTCTACAGTACATGCAAATTCCTCCCATTAGTTTCATTGTAATATTGATGAATGCAGATTGACTATATGACTGAATGTTCTGACTGGAAAATTAGATGCAGAGTCTCCATTGTGACTTATGTTCAGGAGTTTATAATTTAGAGATAGATAAGGCGTATTCATTTGGAGAATTAGATTTTTTTTAAAATTTGGGCATCTAAACCTTTAATTTGCTAGTTTTGATGTTATAAACATGCTTTTACTAAAGAATCCAGAATTACTAAATTTCTTGTTCTTATTTACTGCCTCCATTGGGTAATTGCATATTATCTCTGTTACACTGGGAAATTGAGAGACAGACATCATTTGGGTCATCCAAGAAGTCTTAGAACCAGGACTGTTAACTGTCTTATTATTAGTCATGTCTTACTCTGAACTAGGCTGTTTAGACAGATAGCAAGGTTCTTAGAACCAACCTGTGGACATGCACGACCTCTTAAAAACAAGTTGTTCCTTATCCCTTCACCTCCACTTCTAAAGAGAAAAATAGGTGGGGTGTTGGTGGATTGTGGTAATTTACTTTTTAATTGGTAGTAGCTAGAAGACCTATGTGGAATGTAAATCGTCTTAACCAAAAGTTTTCAGTCCCTGTTAATAAAGTTTAGATCTACACTTAACTTTTGGCACTTTGACAGAGACGTTATATGCTGGGGAGAAGGAAGTAAAGAAAGCTGCTCACTTTATTAATGTAAGATGTAGGGAGGATGGGAAGAAATCAGCCTGTCCCTCTGACGTCTTCCAAATCTTTTCTGTTAGGTTTGTCAGCTGCTGCCGGAATTGGTGTTGATGACCTTCGTCGCTTATGCATACTCAGGATGAGTTTTGTGAAAGGCTGGGGACCGGATTACCCAAGACAGAGCATCAAAGAAACACCTTGCTGGATTGAGATTCACTTACACCGGGCCCTCCAGCTCCTAGATGAAGTACTTCACACCATGCCTATTGCCGACCCACAACCTTTAGACTGAGGTCTTTTTACTCTTGGGGCCCTTAACGTTATCAGGATGGTGGACTATAAAATACAATCCTGTTTATAATCTGAAGATATATTTCACTTTTGTTCTGCTTTATCTTTTCATAAAGGGTTGAAAAATGTGTTTGCTGCCTTGCTCCTAGCAGACAGAAACTGGATTAAAACAATTTTTTTTTTCCTATTTAGAACTTTTCAGGCATGGCTCAGAGCTTGAAGATCAGGAAAACACATTCTTATTAAATCTTCACCAGTTATGTATGAAGGAATCATTCCAGTGCTGGAAAATTTAGCCCTTTAAAATGTCTTAGAGCATTTTATATGCAGAACCTCAATATGTATGTTATTCTACACGATAAATTCAATATTGCTGATTTTAAAGGCAGAGAAGTTCTCAAAGTTAATTCACCTATGTTATTTTGTGTGCAAGTTGTTATTGTTGACCATAATTTACTCCAAAATACTGTGCCATGTGGGTGAGTTAATTTTACCAAGAGCAACTTTACTGTGTTTAAAAAATAAGATAGTAATGTATTCTAACCTTTTATCCAAAATATTTTTTTGCAAGTTAAACTAGTGAAGATGATTTCAATTCAGATTGTCTTGCAACTTCAATTTTATTTTTGCCAAGGCAAAACACTAATCTGTGTATATATTGAGAATTCCTTAAAATTACCAGACAAAGAAATATCATTTAAAAATTACATTTGTTATCCCTGTTGGATAACTATTTATCAAGAAGTAAACTTTTGCCCTGTTAAACAGTTAGATGTATTCTTCTATATTTCTAGGCACAAGGTTGGTTACTATGAAGCCTAGAAAAGGAATTTCTTTCCTTCATTAATTCATAGGGAAAGGTTTTGTATTTTTAAAAACACTAAAAGCAGTGTCACTCCACCTAATATCTCACTGTTCTGCAAAGGTGGCAATGCTTAAACTAAATAATGAGTGTTTTGGAAACTGCTAAATTCTATGTTAAATACTATGCAGAATAATGGAAACATTACAGTTCCTAATAGATAGTTTGGATATTTTTGTACTTGATTTGATGTGTGCTTTTTTTTTCGTATGCTGTTTAAATCATGTATGTTATGACATTGTTTAAAATTCAGTTTTTGTATCTTGGGGCAAGACTGCAAACTTTTTTATACCTTTTGGTTATTCTAAGCCCTTTGCCATCAATGATCATATCAGTTGGCAGTGACTTTGTATAGAGAATTTAAGTAGAAAAGTTGCAAATGTATTGACTGTACCACAGACACAATATGTATGCTTTTTACTTAGCTAGTAGCATAAATAAAACCGAATCTCAACATACAAAGTTGAATTCTAGGTTTGATTTTTAAGTTTTTTTTTTCTTTTGCACTTTTGAGTCCAACCTCAGTGGCGAGACACCTTCTACTAAATGACAGGCAACAGCCAGTACTATTGGGCAGCTTTGGTTTTTCCCTCATGCTCTACCAGGACTTCCCCATGGACATTATGTATCCAGTGTAAAGTTGGTTGTTTTTTGAACTTTTATTTTACTGTAGCAAAATAGGACTGATTGTCTACAAGATAAATAGGTTGTCTACAGGATAGATAGTGTGAAATAAAATCAAGGATTATCTTTTGGATACTTTTACTTTTTGCTTGGAGGGCCTTTTTAAGCGTAATAAAATTCTTGAAGGTGTGTTACAAGTTTGAGGTATGAGAAACACTTATGCATGATAGTCATCCTTATAGCGACTTAAATGACCAAGTCTTCTACTTCCTTGCTTAGAAGGTCTTCTTAATAAGACCATCTTAGAAACCACTAAGTTTGCTTATTGCTGTGATTTAAACATAGATCTTGATCCAAGCTACATGTCTTTTGTTTAAAAATAACTTCTCTACCAACTCATTTGTACTCTTGAGTACTTACAGATACTTTTGTTAGAGACCCAGTTTTTTGTACAAGTTTTGTGATTTAAGTTTTATTGGCAGATTTTAAAAAAGATGCATTCTCTAGAAATTATTGACCTTAGGTCCAATTTACGGTGAGTGAAAAATAGAAGTGAGAGGAGAGAGTTCTAGAATACAGATTTTTAAAATCCAGATTATTTGATTAGAACCATAAGCATGCTATAATACAATCCATTGCTCCTTTTCTACTTTAAGGAAGATTTTCATGTTTAATCATCTGCGGAAGATATGTGGAAGATATTTGCTAAGAAGTCTCTCTTGGAGGCCAAGCCACTTGTCTTGGTTTCTTTCTGCTAAGAGCCATAAAAGTACTGCAAGTACAAAGAAATACTTCTAGTTAGTAATTGCTTTATATTTGTACCTAGCTTCAGTCACATGCTTTGGAGAAAACATCTAGTCTGTTATGATCAGTTATTCCTGAGAGTTGTTAAATAGTATTTCCATTTCTTAGAGGTGGTCATCTTTGATGAGTAAGACTAAAGAATCACTAGGTTTAAGATTTTATGGCTACTTTAAGGGATAGAATAGTTTCCACAGTTCTTGGAATCTGATTATTATGAGGATACGGTTGTGGGTGGGTTTTCTCTAGCTTGTTCATATCTCAAAGACTCTCAAAATGTTGAATTTGAGTGAAAGCTGAGTGAGAGATGAACCAAGTACATACATTTATAATCCACTGAGGCCCATTTCACTTTTGTCCAGTGCCTTTCAGTGCGTTATCAAAGGGAATCCTTAATAGTGTTGCCTTTATTTTCCAGGGAGTAGATTTCTTTTGTGGGATATAGTCTATCTCATTTTTTATAGTATATTACCCCTGGTATACAAAGATAATGATAATAAATCACTGCCATATAACCTTGTTTTTCCAGAGCATGGCTCATTTGTATTGACCTAACCGTTGCCTATCCCATTCCTCCTATAAACGTTGTAGGTTTACAGATTGGGTGGTCTGGCCTAAGGATAACCATATTTGAAACATTTAAGTAAACTGAACACATATTAGCTGTGTAGTATTTCAAAGTTAAAAATCCATTTTTGTGAGGAAGAGTGTGGTGTAAAGGGGGGTAGTATTTGTAATAGAAATTTTGAAGGCAAAATAAAATGTCCTGTCTTCCAGATGGTAAATATCTTATTTTAAACATTTATTGCAGTTATCTTTTTGACCATGCCCATCTGGAGAAGGGAAATTTTACACTTTCCCATGGTGCTCTGTAAGTATCTGTGGAGGTTAAAGAATATACGGTGAAATATTTCTACTCCTGGTTTAGTGGTAACTGGTTAATGGTTGGTTACTCACCAGCTGCTATGCAAAGTCAGATTAGTTCAGAACCTTTTTGAGAGCCTTTTGGAAGAAGCAGTTTTATTCTGAGTAGGGCAGAATCCTTTTTGTTGATAGTTTCTATAGTTTGCTCTGAATTCAGCATTGTCATTTTACTGGCATTTTCTTTAACGATAGCAGATTGGGAAAATGGTAAATTTTAGGTCACTGAGGTAAAATGAATATATGAAAGCAGTTGCCTCTAAAGTCACTTAACAACTCTTTTGTAGATGGGGCTTGGCTAAGACTAGCAGATAATAGCATGAAGGAATGCTTTTTTTTCTAAAAGTAGAACCTATCTTGTTGCAGATAACTATCTGTAAATAATTGCCTAAATCCTCCTTTGCTAGATTGTAGAAAATAGGCTATGAGAATCTTTTGTGCAAGCCTTCCCATTTTTTTCTGACAGCTAGATAATTTCTTTTCTCCTAAGATACATCAGGAAGGATGTAAAAAGTGAGTGGCCTTATTCATGGCAGCATCCTCCAGCCCAGCCTTGTCTCTAGCACTTGTCCCAGTGCTGCTAGGTTTTTTATCTGGTATCACTGTGGAATGGAATTTTCCACGTAATCCAAACTTGCCTTATTGAAGCAGTAAAACTTTTTTACTTTAGCCATTCTTTTGATGGAGTTATTTTATATGTATATGAGAGAACATACTGGATATAACATTTCTTTTTGTGCCTGTCTTTGTAGACTTCAGGGACTGCTAAGACAGGCAGGACTGTTTTGCCTTTGCTGAATGGTCGCAGAGTGCTAGGGTTTTAAATGTTTAGTTTTTTTTAAGCCCCCCCCCATCTTCTCCCTTTCTGACAGCAACCACTTCCTGTGTACCCCCCCTTAGTAGTTTCTTCTTCCCTTTCTGATTGATTTTTCTGACTGCTTGGGCAAAGAAACCAGATGACCAAGCTTGTTAGAATTTTCTTTAAAACACAAGGACAAACTGGGACAGGACCCAAGAAACTTTCCTATGAAGTACTGAGGACTTCAGTGCTTTGGCATTGGACATCAGTTGGACTGCTTGGAGTGCTTCCTGATTCTTGCTGAGTTTCAGGTAGCTGAGGTAGAGAGAAGTGAGGCATATTATTTTCCACCTTTGAAAGATTTTGAAAGGTTTTGTTGCTTCCACTCAAATGCTGCTCATACAAAAACTGGGGTTATAAGGGTTCCTAACTTAGCATCAGTAGCCAGAGGCAATACTCTTGCCTAGAGGACACCAACAAAAAAACAAACCACCACCAACAGCAACAAACAAAAACAAACCTTGGAAAATGAGAGGGTCGTTTTTGTTTTTGTTTTGTTTCGGTGTCCCATTTGAACCCTATCTTCTGGCCTTCCTCTTCTACAGATATTTTTGACTATAGGTGCCTTTATGAGAATTGAGGGTCTGATATTTTTCCCCCAGGAGTAGCTTAAAGTAATTGCTGATGTTTTCAGGGATCTTAACATCAGACTTGAATGAACAAATGAACTTTTTTCCCTTTTTTTTTTAATGTAGGAAGGACTGAGGAGAAAACTCTGGTGAAGACAATCATTTCTCTCTATTGATAGGTATCGTTTTCACAGTTTATTTAAGATGCTTTCTCAGTAGGTCCCAGAGCCGGTGGTGTTGTTCATCCTGAAGCTAGTGGCTCTGGGCTGGGGCAAGACAGCCGTGCGCTCTAGTTCGTGCTCTGCTGCCAATTGGATGTACGACCTTGGGCAAGTCGTCTACCTTCTTGGGCCTCAGTGGCCTCGTCTGTAAAATGAGGGAGTTGGACCGGCTGAGTTCTTCCAGCTCTGAAATTTAAGTGACCTTGCCTGCCTTGCAGCAGCTTTTGATTCCTTTCTCACCTTTGCTCTGCTGTTTGAGGGGGCTTTTTACTTATTTCCATGTTATTCACATGAGACTAGGCTTGATATTTTATTACTATTCTCCTATGGACAAGAAGTTACATAATATGTCCTTAAGACTTAAATTCAACCAAAGGCCTAGCACCACCTTGGGGGCTGCAATAAATACTTAACAAAAAAAAAAAAAAAAAAAAAAACGAGAGGGGGAAAAGCCTTCATTTTATTTTCCCATCATCTCTATTCAAGATTTATTAAGGCCTTTTTTGAGTCATGACGTTCTGCCCTTTGGGTTGGTATGTGTGTGACACTGTCCTCTTAAGTGCTGTGTGCTAATTTTTTTCCAACTAAAACAGATTGAAAACTTACTGTAAATGCCTGATGATATTAGGGGTCATTACTTTGGGTCTTTGATTTCTTAACTCTTCTATGCTCAAAACAGGGAAATTCGTCTGAACTGCATCAACTAAAATGGTTTCTACGACTCAAGAAAACAATACCAGTGGATGATTATTCACTTTATTCTTGGCTCTTTTTGGGTCTGTTTTGATTAGAAGACTTTTGGCTGGAGCATTCCTTTCAGAGTTCTCTTCCAGCCTATCCTGGGATGAGTATAATCAATGAACTTGGTTTTCTCAAGGACCTTGAGAGCCTTCCTTGGGGATGGGTTGAGGGTGGGGGGTTGGGGAGTCCTGGTAGAGGCCAGCTCTGTGGTAGCTGGAGACGAAGGGATGAGACCAACTGCTGTTGCTATGGCTGCTTGTCATTGATAGAAGGACTCATGGGCTTGGATAAAAGGCTAAACCTAGAATCGGCAAACTTACTCCAAGTATTGGGTTCTGGCCAATGCCTTCGACATGTGATTTAAGGGAAAAGTGTGAATGCTTATAGATGATAAAAACCTGATGGGCTGCAGAACCATTTGGAGGAGGTGACTGGGGGTTGGGGACAGATTTGGTGGTCGTATCTCCCAACTGTCTCCTCCCCTGAAGTCAGAGGAATGCAGCTATGCCAAAATCCAGAGAAGAGCCACATTTAGCTTCTGCTTTTTGGAAAACTGGTTAGCTAAAGCTCTGGTAGTTCCTCTGTGGCTTTCTGTGTACTTTTGCCTGGTTGAAGTCTGTGGCTAAAAAACAGTTGAACCTTTCCTGAGAACTCTGTAACAAAGTATGTTTTTGATTAAAAGAGAAAGCCAATTAAATCATTATGTGCTCATTCTTTTTCTTAAGCTTGTGGATGTTTTGGATCTGGAAAGAATTTCTGATCACTTAGAGAATTCTCAAGCTTGAGGACAACATTTTCTGTCATTGCTTTGTGACCATTGAAATGGGAAATACAGCATTTCAAATATGATCATGGAAGAACAGTCTCCATTCTCTTCTTGTTTCTAAAAGGAGAAGGTAGAGTGATGGTGGTTGGAGAAAAGGTGGGTGCTAGGGAATTATGAGAACCAAGATGCTTAAAGGAAAAACATAAATTGGAAATTGGAGAGATTGTCGTTGCTTATCTAAGGGTTAAGGAAAGCTATTTCCCCCCGTAGCTGCCTCTTCTATGAAATGAGGGTCACTGGGGCGGGGACAGGTAACATGACTCTATGGCAATGGCTTGTAAAAAGCATGACCAAATCAATATTTTCTTTCTTATTTTGCTGACGTGAGTTCCAGATATGTTTATCAGGCCAACCAAGAACCAAGAGCCTCATTCTCACCCGACCTAAAGTTCACAGTATTTTAGGCTAGAACTTGAAGAGAGTGGTAGATTGGCATTGTGTTGAGGAAAAAACATTCCTGTGTGGAGCACCTCAGGATAAAGGGCAGTTGTATGTATTTTTCATCTCTCTCTGCCCTCTGCTCTTGACCTAGATTCTTTGTGCTCTATTCCATCTCCTGCCTCATCACAACTCCCACAAATGGCAACCTCAAAAGTTAGGACATTCCCAACACCCCTTCAGACCCTTCCCACCTCCATCTTCTCACTGTGGTAAATTGCAGTGCCCTTTCCCCTCAGCCCTTTCTGTTCTAAAAGAATAATTCTTTTAGTTCTGGCCCTACTTTGGGGGTGGCATCTACTTCTATATTTTGATGTAGTCCTCTTGGGCCACCACTTGGTCTCAGACAGATAGACAGGATGGGTTTAGGGAAACCAGAGAATTTGACACCAGCAGAATTGCATGGTTCAAAAGCCAGTTCTCTAAATGGAAAAGAAATGATAAAGAAGAAAAGTTGGAACATCAGGAAGAAATTAAAAATATGGGTAGCAAAAATATGGGTAAATACAATAGGCTTTCTCATCTTGAGTTTTCTAAATTATGTTTGATAGTTGAAGCAAAAATTATAACACTGTTTAAGGTGATTCTAAATGTATATAGAAGAATATTTAAAACTACTGAAAAAGCTACACAAAGAGATATACTCAGAAATACTATAAATAAATCAAAATGGAATTCTAAAAAATGTTTAAGTAACTCACAATGAGGCAGGGAAAAAAAACAAGCAAAAAAACAGAACAAAGAGAAAGTAAAAAATAAAATGGCAGGCTTAAGCTCTTAACATATTGATAATTACATTAAATATAAATGGTCTAAATGTACCAATTAAAAGACAGATATTGGCAGAATGGATTAAGGAACATGACCCAAATATACACTGTCTACAAGAAACTCATTCAAACATAATAATATAGGGAAGCTGAAACAAAAAGTATGGAAAAATATGTATCAGGTAAACCTTAATTGAAGAAAAGCAGGAGTGGCTATGTTAATCTCAGATAAAGTAGATTTCAGAGCAAAGAAAAATACCAGAGACAGAGAGGGACATTATATGACAAAAAGGTCAATCCATCAAGAAGACGTAGTACAAGGCATACCTTGGAGATATTGCACGTTTGATTCCAGACTGCTGCTATAAAGCAAATATCATAAGGCAAGTCACATGAATTTTTTTGGTTTCCCTATTTACACTATACTGTAGTCTTTGTGCAATAACGTTATGTCTAAAAAACAATGTACATGCCTTAGTTAAAAAATATGGCTAAAAAATGCTAACTATCATCTGAGCCTTAAGCAAGTTGTAATCTTTTTGCTGGCAGAGAGTCTTGTAAAAAAAACTCAATAACTGCAAAGCGCGATAAAGTGAAGCGCAATAAAACAATGTCTGCCTGTAATCCTAAATGTGCATACACCAAACAACAGAGCAAAATGTGGGAAGCAAAAAATATTAGAATTGAATGGAGAAATAAATCCACAATTGCAGTTGAGGACTTCAACAACACCTTTTAAAACGATAGAACAACTAAACATAAAATTATCAAGCATATAGAACTGAACAACACCGTCAACCAATATGACCTAGTTGATTGACATTTATAGAGCAAGCCATACAACAGCAGCAAAATACACATGCTTTTCAAGTGCAAACACAACATATACCAATTAGACCATATCCTCAAACTCCAAATCTCCAATCCTCCAAAACTCAACAAATTTAAAAGAATTGAAGTCATATAGAGTATTCTCCAACTGCAATGGAATCCAACTAGTGATCAATGATAGAAAGATAACAGGAATATCTCCAAACACTTAGAAACTAAACATCATACTTCTAAGTAATCCATGGTCAAAGAGGAAATCTCAAGGGAAACTTTTGAAAAAGACACTGAACTGAATGAGAAATGAAAATAAAACATACTAATATTTGTGGGATACAGCTAAAGCAAAGGGAAATTTGTAGCACTAAATACAAATATTAGAGAAGAAAAATCTCAATACTGTAAGCTTCAATTTCAAACACCTTGAAAAACACAAAGCAAACAGAAGGAAAGAAAGTTGGAGCAAAAATCAATAAAATTGAAACAGAAAAACAGTGGAGAAAATCAATGAAAGAGCTGATTCTTTGGAAGGATCACTAAAATCGACAAACCTCTACCAAGATGGACAAAAAAAGAGAATACACATATTACCAATATTGGGAACAAAATGGGATATCACTGCATACTGTAGACATCAAAAGGATAATGAGGGCCGGCTCTGTGGCTTGGCGGTTGAGTGCGCGCGCTCTGATGCTGGCGGCCCGGGTTCGGATCCCGGGAGCGCCCGGAGGCACCACTTCTCCCTCCAACGCGAGGCCGAGTCCCGCGTACAGCAACTAGAAGGATGTGAACCTATGACATACAACTATCTACTGGGGCTTTGGGGGGAAAAAGCTGAATAAATAAAATCTTAAAAAAAAAAGGATAATGAGTGAATGCTACAAGCAACTTTACACACGTAAATTTGACAGCTTAGATTAAATTGACTAATTTGTTGAAAAATGCAAACTACCACAACTCACCCAATATGAAATAGATTGAGTAACCCTATAAGGAAATTGAATTAATTTTAAAATCCCAAAAAAGAAATCGCCAGTCTCAGATGGTTTCACTAGAGATTCTACTAAACAAAGAAGAATTAACACCAAGTGCACAGTCTGTTCCAGAAAATAGGAGAACACTTCCCAATTCACTTTATGAAGCTAGTATTACCCTGATACAAAACCAGACAAAGACAATACAAAAAAAGAAAACTACAGACGAATTATCCCTTATGAATATACATGCAAAAAATCCCTAACAAAATAGTAGCAAATAGAATTCAACATACAAAAAAGAACTATACACCATGACCAAGTGGGGTTTATTCTAGGAATGCCAAGCTGGTTCAATATTTGAAAATCAATCTAACCACCACATTATCAGACTAAAGAAAACTGTGCAGACAAAGCATGTGACAAAATACAACACCCATTCATGATAAAAACTCAGAAAAATAGGAATAGAGGGATTTCCTCAAGTTGATAAAAGAGCATCTACAAAAAAACCTCTAGCTAACATTATACTTAATGGTGAAAAACTGAGTGCTTTCCACCTAAGACTGGGAACAAGTCAAGGATGTCTGCTCTCACTACTCATATCCAACATAGTGCTGAAAGTTCTAGCCAGTGTAATACGGCAAGAAAAGGAAATAAACCACATACAGATCGGAAAGGAAGAAATAAAACAGTCCCTATATGCAGATGACGTGATTGTCTATGTAGAAAATCCCAAGAAATGTATTTTAAAAACTAGAACTAATAAGTGAGTCTATTGAGGTCACTGAATACAAAATTTACATACACAAGTCAATTATAGTTTTATTATAAGCAATGAACATGTGGACAGTGACATTAAAATACAATACTATTTACAATCACTTAAAAAAGAAACAAGTATAAATCTAACAAACATATATAGGACTTGTATGCTAAAACCTGCAAATACTGATGAAATAAATCAAAGAAGATCTAAGTAAATGAAGAAACAGTCCATGTTTTCATGGATTGGAACACTCAACAGAGTAAAGATGTCAATTCTCCCTAGATTGATATATGGGTTTAATGTGATTCCCATCAAAATCTCAGCAAGATTTTTTTGTAGATATAAACAGGATTATTCTAAAATTTATGTGGAAAGGCAAACAAAATAGCTAAGACAATTTTGATAAGGAAGAATAAAGTAGGAAGAATTAGTCTACCCAAATTCAAGATATATAGCTATGATCATCAAGACTGGTTGGTACTGGAGAGAGAGATACACAGATCAATGGAACAGAATAGAGAACCCAGATATAGACCCACAGAAATATACACAACTAACTTTTGACAAAGGTGCAAAAAGCAATTCAATGGAGAAAAGATAGCCTTGTCACTAAACAGTGATGGATAAATGACACACATAGACCAAAAAAACGAACTTTGACCCAAGTCTTAAACACTTTATAGAAAAATTAATTAAAAATGAGTCACAGACTTACATGTAAAACCTGAAATTATAAAACATTTAGAAAGAAAATCTTTGGGATCTAGGATTAAGCAGGAAGTTCTTAGACTTGACACCAAAAGCATGATGCATAAATGGAAAAATTGATAAATTGAATTTCATCAAAATTAAAAATGTTTTCTCTGTGAAAGACCCTGTTAAGAGGATGAAACGACAAGTTACAGACTGGGAGAAAATATTTGCAAGCCACCTATCTGATAAGGACTAGTGTCTAGAATATGTAAAGAATTCTCAAAACTCAACAACAAATAAACAATCCAATTATAAAATGGGCAAAAGACATGAAGAGACATTTCACTGAAGAGGATATACAAATGGCAAATAAGTATATGAAAAGGTGTTCAACATCACCAGCCATTAGAGAAATGCAAGTTAAAACCATGATGATAGCTCAGAATGGGTAAAATAAAAAATAGTGACATCATCATATGCTAGTGGAGATGCAGGGAAAATGGACCACGTGTATTGCTGGTGGGAATGTAAAATGGTACAGCCACTCTGGAAAACACTTTGGCAGTGTCTTTTAAAAAAAAAAACTACACATGCAGCTACCACATAGCCCACCAATTGCACTCCTCGGCATTTATCCCAGAGAACTGACAACTTATGTTCACACAAAAAACCTGTACCTGAATGTTTATAGCAGCTTTATTTGTAATAGCTAAAAACTGGAAACAACCCAGATGTTCTTCAACAGATGAATGGTTAAACAAACTGTGATACACCCACACCATGGAATACTACTCACAAGAAAAAGGAGCAGACTATTGATACAGGCAGCCACCTGGATGACTCTCCAGAGTATGCTGCTGAGTGAAAAAAGACAATCCCAAAAGATTGCAAATTATTCCAATTATAGAACATTCTAGAAATGACGAAATTACAGAAATGGAGACCAGATTAGTGGTTGCCAAGAGCTGAGGAGGGCCTGGAATGGGAGGTCAGTGGGCGTGACTATAACGGTAATAGAGGGACCCTTGTAGTGATGGAAATGTGTATCTTGACTGTATGAATGTGGATAACCAGTGTGGTGTTGCACTATAATTTAGCAAGATGTTAATATTGGGAATTTCTCTGTATCATTTCTTACAACTGCATGTGACTCTATAATTATCTCAAAATAAAAAGTTTAATTTTTAAAAAGTCATTACTATGAGGCTTATAATAATAGTGTCTCTTACCTCACCTGTCCCTACTCCCGTTCCTGTTTCTTAGCTCTTTTTCTGGGTCTACCTCCATCTTTCTAAATAGCATACTCATGTTTCCATTTCTTGATTTGTGTTTTTATTTAGACATCTATTGACTTCCTACTCTGAAAAATGAGGATTTAGCTCTCTCACATCATCATTACCACCATTATTACCCGTTCACTGATAGAATTAAATCATAACTTTTGATTAATTCAATATTCACAACTGAGCCACTTGCTGTACATTTTCTTTTCTTGTATAACTTTTTTTATTTTTGCTTTTTTCCTGAAGTTAATTGCCTCAATGTTTTAATTTGCTTATTTTTCTATGTACTCTTATTTTAGCCCCAAACTTTGCAACAGAATGATTCAATTCCTTTTATGATGGTCAGTCACCTCAGATAACCTTTCGGTTCCATCAATTAATCACTTTTCTGGAGGTGGTCCTCTGTCTTACTGCTCCAATGTGGACGAGGCCTGCCTCATAGCTGTCATCCATGGACGTCTCTTCACCGTTAGTGATAGGATTCTTGAGGATTACTTCCTTGGGAGCAGAAGGTGAAGGTGGGAGGTGGGGGATATGACACTTTATTGAGTTTACAGTGAAAACTTAGAGAAGTGGGTAAAGCTGAAGGCATCCCGCAACAAAAACTTAGCAGAAGGTGCAGGAAGGGGTTTAAAATAGGGAAGGTGGCCATGCCCCTCCACAGGCAGCTAGGTGATGGGACCGGGGTGCAGGGGTTCCAGTAGGGACAGAATCCACCCCCTAGTCCTGGCAGCAGTGACGGCTGGCATCATCAGCTTGGAATCAGAATAGCCTGGTGTGGCGTCTAACCCAGTCTACCACCAGGAGTCAGGATAGGCAGTAGCGGTAGCCCATCGATGAGCGCCCCACTGTACTCAGTGCGTCCACTGCTTGCTAGTAATGTGCTTTCCAAGATTCCTTATAACTTTGTAAACATCTCCATTCGCTATAGTTCTTGAAGGTAAAACTTTTAATTAAATATCCTGTAATACTTGTTAAATAAAAATGAATGAACATAATATATATAAGATATGGAGTGTAATAATAAAATGAACACCCACCAACTCACTCCCCACCTTCAGAACCAGAACAGTTGTGGCAGAAACAACCTTTTACAAATCTCTTGTGGGTGTGGGTGCCCAGGGCTGCTGGGGCCTTGGGGAAACCCTTACTTGAGGAAAACCCGCAGGACTGCATGGCAAGCAGCTGGCTGCCCCAGTGGCCATCTTAGGCAGATAGCAGGAACAGCTCGGATCACAGAAACACAGGGAGAGGGCAGGGCCGAGATACCTGTGACTGCTGCTGTCCCCTCTGGTGTTCACATAGGACAGAGCCCCGGAAAGCCTACCTTGGCTGGAAAGAGGCCTACAGGGCTCTTCAGAGCCTCCTTCCTCACCTCCTGTTTGTTCTAGCCAACTGTGGTTAGGTGAGCCAGCTCTCTCTCCGACCACACTGTGAGTTCCCAGAGAGCATGGGGTGTAGTTCACACTTCGTGTTCCACACACGAAATCTAGCCCATAGTTGTATGTTTCAGATGCTCAATCAGTTGGGTTGATTGCTGGACTGGAAATGAGCTGTGTCCCTCTCAGTTCTGTGTAGCTTTCATACCAGGCTGATCTCCAGGAAATAGACACATCTGGAAAGAACTTATTGCTGTGGGGCTGTTTTCCCTGGAACGAGGTTATCAGCAGATTCTTCAGGTCACATGGAGTTGCTCGGTGAGTGAGCCCCAAGAAGCTGCTCGAAGTGAACCCCAGCTCAGCACGGTGCTGCTCAGAAGCTCTGGCTCTGAAGAGAAAGGGATGCTCTGATGTTGTTCTGGGCCACGAGCAGTCTGGGGCAGCAGGTGGTCCTTGGGCCTGCAGGTCTCACAGCCACGTGGCCACAGGGAGGGGACACCACCCACTTCCTACTTTTCTGATTGTTCTCCCACGCTAAGCTTCTCTTCTGAAAATTCCTGAATCACTGAGCGATCCCTCTTGCTTCTGAGCTTCTAACTTATTCTCTCCAGTTTGGTACTTGTGTAATACTATCTTTTTTGTTTCCTCTTGTTTTCAGGGAGTCTGTGTAAGCATCTTGTCTAGAGTGTGAGTTCCTGAAGGACGTGGTTTATCCTGTAAGCAAAGAAACCAACTCTGCCTCATTTACGCAGAAAAGGAATTTATTAAAAGGATCTGACTTAGTACTTAGAATCTCAGCTAGAGCAGGAGATGTGGGCTTGAAGTCCACAGAGGCAGGCACTGCCTGTATCACACTGCAGAACTGGTCTGCTGGGCCCTGACACGGCAGCCAGCTTTGCCAGCGCCACCCACACTGGGCCCTGACTGCTGCCTCTGGAACCTGGAGGTAACTGCCCGTGCCACAGCCACCTTTGCCAGCACAGATTCTTCCCAGTCCCCACGTCTTTTTGGTAGCCTACAAAGCAAAGTCCGTGTCAGGTACACCTGGTTGGAGAGCCCAGATCATTTGTCCACATCCTGGCTGCAAGAGAGGCTGGGAAAGCAAGTATTTGCTTCTACTTCTATAGTGGGCCATGGGCTCTACCCAGGAAGGCAAGAATTCCTCGAGACTGGGGAGCTCAGATGCTAAGGGAGGAATCATGATTTGAACTAGTTTGTGTTTTTGGTTGTGCCTAGAATGGTACTTGTCATATGTAATTAGTAGGTTGTTCCCAACTTGTTATTGGGGCATGACAGCTAAAATCTTGCCCAGGAATAATCCACAAAATAATACGTGGAGGATGCATTTGTCACTATTTCTGATTTTCAACTTAATAGGTTCTTCATTGAACCAGCCTACCTGGAGGCACTTAAGAATGTCAGAAACCTAATATTTTGGTAAAATGTGAAGGTTGTTTTCAGTTTTCCACTATTATGCATAAGGTTGCTATGAACATTTATGTATAAGTCTTTGGATGGATATCTGTTTTTATTTCAAATTGATTGCTTTTATGCTAAGTATATGTTGAACATTTTAAGAAAGTACCAAACTCTTTTCCAAAGTGGTTGCTTCATTTTACTTTCCTACCAAAAATTATGAAAATTTTAGTTGTTCCACATCCTCACCATTCCCCGATATTGTGGGTTTTTTCAATTTTACCTATGCTAGTGAGTATGTAGTGGTATCTCATTGTGGTTTTAGTTTGCATTTCCTTGATGACTAATGATGTTGAGCATCTTTTCATGTACTTATTGGCCATTTATATATCTTTTTTTGTGAGTGTGTTTAAATCTTTTGCCATTAAAAAAATTGGATTGTTTGCCTTCTAATTGAATTGTAAGATTTTTAAATATATTCTATATAAAGATCTATATGAGATATATGTATTGTGAATATTTTCTCCCAATCTGTGACTTGCTTTTTCATATTCTTCATAGGATCTTTCAAAGAGCAGTTTTTAAATTTTAAGTCAAATTTATCAAGCTTTTCATTTATCATTTGTGCTATTTGTGTCCTAAGAAGTCTTTGCCTATGTCATAATCACGAGGATTTTCTTCTATGTTTTCTTACAGAAGTTTTATAGTTTTACTTTTTACATTTAGGTCTATGATACATTTCAAGTTAATTTTCATATAGGCTGTGAGATAAGTCAAGGTTTTTTCCCATAAGAATATCCAGTTATTAAAGCACCATTTATTGAAAAGTCTTTCTGTTTCACCCATTAAATTACTTTGGCATCTTTGTCAAAAATTAATTGAGCAAGTAACTTTACAGTGGAGGAACCTGTCAAAAATTACCTCAGCCAAGTGATCAAGGTTCACATCAAGAGTGATGAATCACGCTGATATGCTGTGTCCTCAATATGACGTGGTGAAAATGGCACTTTACTTCTTTGGTCTTTCACCCCTAAACATCAGACAAATCCCATTTGAGGGGCATTCTGTAAAATATCAGTATTCTTCAAAACTGTCAAGGTCATCAAAAACAAGGAAAGTCTGAGAAAGTGTCACAGCCAAGCAGAGCCTAAGGTGACGTGATGATTAGATATAAT
Source organism: Ceratotherium simum simum (assembly GCF_057802395.1). Lineage (NCBI taxonomy): Eukaryota > Metazoa > Chordata > Mammalia > Perissodactyla > Rhinocerotidae > Ceratotherium > Ceratotherium simum. The sequence goes on from NC_141913.1 coordinate 39,851,172, forward strand.
GTAGTATCCTGGATGGGCTCGTGGAACAGAAAAAGGACATTGGGTAAAAACTAAGGAAATCTGAATCAAGCGTGGACTTTAGTTAGTAATAATGTATCAATATCATTTCATTAATTGTAACAAATGTATTATTCTAATGTAAGATGTTAATAATAGGAGAAAGTGGATGGAAAGTATATGGGAACTCTTTAAACTGTCTTCACAAATTTTCTGTAAATCTGAAACTTTATTTAAAAAAATTAAAATCAAATAAACAAAAATATTAATTGACTGTACATGTTTTGAAGCTCTATTATTAGGTATGTTTACATTTAGGAATTGTTATATCCTCTTAATGAATTGACAGTTCGATGATGAAATGTCTCTCTTTATCCTGATGATATTCTTTGCTCTGAAAAGTACTTTTTCTGGTGTTAATGTGGAACTCCATTTCTTCTGATTTGTGTGCATGGGATATCTTTTCTCATCCATTTACTTATAGGTAGGTCTTGCTTTTTTAATCCAGCTTGACCATCTCTCTCTTTTATTTGGAGTATTTAGACCCTTTATATTTAATATAATTATCGATATAGTTGGGTTTAAAACTACCATCTTGTTATTTGTTTTCTATTTATTCCATCTGTTCTTTGCTCTTTCCCTCTCTATTCCTGACTTCTTTTGGATTGATGTAGTATTTTATAGAATTCCATTATTTCTCCACTATTGGCTTGTAAGTGCTACCTGGTTGTATTTTTAGTAGTTTTTATTTTTAGGGTTTAAAATATATATCTTTAACTAACACAGTATACCTTTAAATAAGATTATATTACTTCACTTACAAGGTAAGAACCTTACTTCCATTTCCCCCCTCCCATCCTTTATGTATTGTGGTCATATATTTTATTTTTACGTATGTTATAAATCCCACACTACGTTGTTGTTAATTTTGTTTAAACAGTGATACATTATCTTTCTTTTTTTTATTCCCCCATACAATCTGTTGTTTTTTTTTAATTTAATTCAATTTTATTTTATTGAGGTCATAATAGTTTATAACATTGTGAAATTTCAATTGTACATTATTATTTGTCGGTTGCCATACATATGTGCCCCTTTACCCCTTGTGCCCACCTCCAACCCCCTTCCCCTCTGGTAACCACTAATCTGTTCTCTTTGTCCATGTGTTTGTTTGTCTTCAACATATGAGTGAAATCATATGGTGTTTGTCTTTCTCTGTCTGGCTTATTTTGCTTAACATAATACCCTCAAATTCCATCCATGTTGTTGCAAATGGGATGATTTTGGCTTTTTTTATGGCTGAGTAGTAGTCCATGGTATATATATATATACCACATCTTCTTTTTTTTTTTTTTTTTTTAATTTTTTGTTTATTGCAGTAACATTGGTTTATAACATTGTAAAAATTTCAGGTGTACATCATTGTACTTCTATTTCTGCATAGTATACCACATCTTCTTTACCCAATCATCAGTCAATGGCACTTGGGTTGCTTCCACATCTTGGCTATTGTGAATAATACTGCAATGAACATAGGGGTGTATAAGTCTCTTTGAATTGTTGATTTAAAGTTCTTTGGATAAATAGCCAGCAGTGGAATAGCTGGGTAGTATGGTATTTCAATTTTTAATTTTTTGTGAAATCTCCATACTGTTTTCCATAGTGGCTGCACCAGTTTGCATTCCCACCAGCAGTGTATGAGGGTTCCGTTTTCTCCACATCCTCTCCAACACTGGTTATTTTTTGTCTTGGTAATTATAACCATTCTAACAAGTGTAAGGTGATATCTCATTGTAGTTTTGATTTGCATTTCCCTGATGAATAACATTTCCCTGATGTTCCCTGATGTCGAACATCTTTTCATGTGCCTGTTGGCCATCTGTATATCTTCTTTGGAAAAATGTCTGTTCATATCCTCTGCCCATTTTTTTTTATTGATGTTTTAATAGTTTTTAACATTGTGAAATTTTGGGTTGTACATTTTTGTTTGTCCATCACCATATGTATGTCTCCCTTCACCCCTTGTGCCCACCCCCCACCCCCATTGCCCCTGGTAACCACAATACAGTTTTCTATGTCCATGTGTTGGTTTATATTCCTCATATGAGTGAGATCGTACAGTGTTTGTCTTTCTGGCTTACTTCACTTAACATAATACCCTCCAGGCCCATCCATGTTGTTGCAAATGGGACGATTTTGTCTTTTTTTATGGCTGAGTAGTATTCCATTGTATATACATACCACATTTTCTTAATCCAATCATCAGTCAAGGGACACTTAGGTTGCTTCCACTTCTTGGCTATGGTGAATAATGCTGCAATGAACATAGGGGTGCATAAGCCTCTTTGGGTTGTTGATTTCAGGTTTGTTGGATAGATTCCCAGTAGTGGGATCGCTGGATCATAGGGCATCTCTGTTTTTAATTCTTTGAGGAATCTCCATACCGTTTTCCATAGAGGCTGCACTAGTTTGCATTCCCACCAGCTGTGTATGAGGCGTCCTGTTTCTCCACATCCTCTCCAACATTTGTTGTTTTTTGTCTTGGTGATTATAGCCATTCTAACGGGCGTGAGGTGACATCTTAGTGTTGTTTCGATTTGCATTTCCCTGATGATTAGTGATGTTGAACATCTTTTCATGTGCCTATTGGCCATCTGTATATCTTCTTTGGAGAAGTGTCTGTTCATTTCCTTTGCCCATTTTTCGATCGGGTTGTTTGTTTTTTTGTTGTTCAGTTGTGTGAGTTCTTTATATATTATGAAGATCAATCCCTTGTCAGATGTATGTTTTGCAAATATTCTCTCCCAGCTGGTGGGTTGTCTGTTCATCTTGATTCTGGTTTCATTTGTCTTGTAGAAGCTCTTTAATCTGATAAAGTCCCACTTGTTTGTTTTTTCTTTAGTTTCCCTAGTCTGGGTAGGCACGTCAACTGAAAAGATTCCTTTATGACCAATGTCAAATAGTGTGTTGCCTATATTTTCTTCTATGGGTTTTATAGTTTCAGGTCTCACTTTCAGGTCTTTGATCCATTTTGAGTTAATTTTTGTGAATGGTGATAGCAGATGGTCCACTTTCATTCTTTTGCGTGTGGCTGTCCAGTTTTCCCAACACCATTTATTGAAGAAACTTTCCTTTCTCCATTGTATGTTCTTAGCTCCTTTGTCAAAAATTCGCTGTCCTTATATGTGTGGTTTTATTTCTGGGCTTTCAATTCTGTTCCATTGATCTCTGTGTCTGTTTTTGTACCAGTACTATGCTGTTTTGATTACTATTGCTTTGTAGTATGTTTTGAAGTCAGGGATTGTGATGCCTCCTGCTTTGTTCTTTTTTCTTAGGATTGCTTCAGCTATTCAGAGTCTTTTGTTGCCCCATATGAATTTTAGTATTCTTTTTTCTATTTCCATGAAGAGTGTCATTGGAATTCTGATTGGGATTGCATTGAATCTGTAGATTTCTTTAGGTAATATAGACATTTTAACTATGTTTATTCTTCCAATCCATGTGCATGGGATGTCTTTCCATTGCTTTATGTCGTCATTGATTTCTTCCAATAATGTCTTGTAGTTTTCATTGTATAGGTCTTTCACCTCCTTGGTAAGATTTATTCCTAGGTATTTTATTCTTTTTGATGCAATTGTAAATGGTATTATCTTTTTGAGCTCTCTTTCTGTTAGTTCATTATTAGCATACAGAAATGCTACTGATTTTTGTAGATTTATTTTGTACCCTGCAACTTTGCTGTAGTTGTTGATTATTTCTAATAGTTTTCCAATGGATTCTTTAGGATTTTCTATATATAAAATCATGTCATCTGCAAATAGTGAGAGTTTCACTTCTTCATTACCTATTTGGATTCCTTTTATTCCTTTTTCTTGCCTAATTGCTCTGGCCAAAACATCCAGTACTATGATGAACAGGAGTGGTGAGAGTGGGCAGCCCTGCCTCATTCCTGTTCTCAGAGGAATGGTTTTCAGTCTTCCCCCGTTGAGTATGATGTTGGCTGTGGGTTTGTCATGAATTGCCTTTATTATGTTGAGGTACTTTCCTTCTATTCTCATTTTGTTGAGAGTTTTTATCATAAATGGATGTTGTATCTTGTCAAATGCCTTCTCTGCGCCTATTGAGATGACCATGTGGTTTTTATTCTTTGTTTTGTTGATGTGATGTATCATGTTGATTGATTTGCGGATGTTGAACCATCCCTGTGTCCCTGGTATAAATCCCACTTGATCATGGTGTATGATCTTTTTAATGTGTTGCTGTATTTGGTTTGCCAATATTTTGTTGAGGATTTTTGCATCTATGTTCATTAGTGATATTGGCCTGTAATTTTCCTTCTTTGTATTGTCTTTGTCTGGCTTTGGTATCAAGGTGATGTTGGCTTCATAGAATGATTTAGGAAGTGTTCTATCTTCCTCTATTTTTTGGAATAGTTTGAGAAGGATGGGTATTAAATCTTCTTTGAATGTTTGGTAAAATTCACCGGAGAAGCCATCTGGTTCTGGACTTTTATTTTTTGGGAGGTTTTTGATTACTATTTCAATCTCTTTACTTGTGATTGGTCTATTCAGATTCTCCATTTCTTCTTGGTTCAGTTTTGGGAGGTTGTATGAGTCTAAGAATTTATCCATTTCTTCTAGATTTTCCAATTTGTTGGCATATAATTTCTCATAGTATTCTCTTATAATCCTCTGTATTTCCATGGTATCCATTGTAATTTCTCCTCTTTCATTTCTAATTTTATTTACTTTGAGCTTTTTCTCTTTTTTTCTTAGTAAGCCTGGCTAAGGGTTTGTCGATTTTGTTTATCTTCTCAAAGAACCAACTCTTTGTTTCATTAATCCTTTCTACTGTTTTGTTGGTCTCAATTTCATTTATTTCTGCTCTGATTTTTATTATTTCTCTCCTTCTGCTGACTTTGGGCTTTGTTTGTTCTTCTTTTTCTAGTTCTGTTAGGTGTAATTTAAGGTTGCCTATTTGGGCTTTTTCTTGGTTGTTAAGGTGGGTTTGTATCGCTATGAGTTTCCCTCTCAGGACCGCTTTTGCTGCATCCCATATGGTTTGGCATGGCATATTTTCATTTTCGTTTGTTTCCAGATAGTTTTTGATTTCTCCTTTAATTTCATCAATGATCCATCGGTTGTTCAGTAGCATGTTGTTTAATCTCCACATTTTTGTCACTTTCCCAATTTTTTTTTCATGGTTCATTTCCAGTTTCATAGCCTTATGGTCTGAAAAGGTGCTTGTTATGATTTCAATGTTCTTAAATTTATTGAGGCTTGCTTTGTTTCCCAACATATGGTCTATCCTTGAGAATGTTCCGTGAGTGCTTGAGAGGAATGTGTAGTCAGCTGTTTTTGGATGGAGTGCTCTGTATATGTCTACTAGGTCCATTCCGTCCAGTTTTTCATTTAAGTCTACTATTTCTTTATTGACTTTTTGTCTGGATGATCTATCCATTGAAGTAAGTGGGGTATTAAGATCCCCTACTATTATTGTGTTGTTGTTAATGTCTCCTTTTAGGTTTGTTATTAGTTGCTTTATGTACATTGGTGCTCCTATGTTGGGTGCATATATATTTATAAGTGATATGTCTTCTTGGTGGAGTGTCCCTTTTATCATTATATATTTCCCTTCTTTGTCTCTCTTAACCTGTTTTATCTTGAAGACTATTTTGTCTGATATGAGTATGGCAACACCTGCTTTCTTTTGTTTGCCATTAGCTTGGAGTATTGTCTTCCATCCTTTCACTCTGAGCCTGTGCTTATCTTTAGAGCAGACATGTGTTTCCTGGAGGCAGCATATTGTTGGGTCTTGCTTTTTAATCCATCCTGCCACTCTGTATCTTTTGATTGGAGAGTTCAATCCATTTACATTTAGGGTAATTATTGATATTTTGTTTCGGACTGCCAATTCAGTTTGGTTGTTCTGTCTTATGACTCTTCTAGTTTTCTCTTTGTTTATCATATGTGATTTTGTTTTGATTATTTGTTTAGTGGTTACCTTGAGGTTTGTGTAAAAAATCTTGTGTATGAGATAGTCCATTATTTTATGGCCTCCTATTTCCTTATACTAAGTCAATTCAATCACTTTCCTCTTCCCCTTCTAAGTCGTTCTTGTTATACCTTATTCTATCTTGTGTTGTGGGTGTGTGTTTACAGTGATGAGGTTAAATTTATTTTTGGTGAATTCCTTCCTTTGATCTTGGTTTTGTTATTTAAGTGGTTTCTAACCTATTCAGGTAAAGATCTACTATTTTTCTGAGTTTGTCTACCTATTTTTCTCCTTGCTCCAAGCTTTGTACTCCCTTTCTCTTCTTTTTTTCAGGCTTGAGGGCGTTCTTGAATATTTCTTGTAGTGGGGGTCTCGTGGCCATGAACTCCCTTAGCTTTTGTTTATCTGGGAGAGTTACTATTTCTCCATCATATTTGAAGGATATTTTTGCTGGATAGAGTATTCTTGGCTGAAAGTTTTTGTCTTTCAGTATTTTGAATATATCATTCCAGTCTCTCCTAGCCTGTAAAGTTTCTCTTGAGAAATCCGCTGAGAGCCTGATGGGAGTTCCTTTGTACGTTATTTTTTGTTTTTATGTAGCTGCCCTTAATATTGTTTCTTTGTTATTGACTTTGGCCAGCCTTACCACTAGATGTCGTGGAGTGGACCTTGGCCTGTTGATGTATTTAGGTGATCTGTTGGCTTCACTTACTGGTATTTCCTGTTCCTTCCCCAGATATGGGAAATTCTCAGCTATTATTTCCTTGAATAGGCTCTCTGTTCCTCTTTCCCTCTCTTCTCCCTCAGGAATACCTATAATTCTTATGTTACATTTCCTAATAGAGTCAGATATTTCTCGGAGACTTTCTTCATTTCTTTTTAGTCTTAGTTCTCTCTCCTCTTCCATCTGGAGCATATCTGTATTCCTATCCTCTAAAGTGCTAATTCTTTCCTCCATATTGTCAGCTCTGTTCTTTAAAGATTCCAGATTCTCCTTTATCTCCTCCATTGTGTTCTTCATCTCCATCAGCACTGATTGGTTTTTCTTTATGATTTCAATCTCTTTTGTGAAGAAACTCCTAATCTCATTGAACTGTTTGTCTGTGTTGTCTCGTATTTCGTTGAGTGTTTTTATGATAGCTATTTTGAAATCTCTGTCATTTAGATTATGGATTTCTGTGTCTTGGGGGTTGGTTTCTGGGTGCTTGTCATTTTGCTTCTGGTCTGGTGATTTCATGTACCTTTGCATTGTAGTTCCTGTATTGGCTTTGTTTTTCCTCTTCCTGGAAATATCTGGTTGCAATTTCCACCTGCGGCCACTGTGTGGCGGTAAAGGGCTGTGTAATCTGAGCCCCCAGTGCTCTGCCGCAGCTGTTCGCTGTGATGCGCCGGCCACTTGGTCTGGTCTGGTAGGCTGAACTGCAGGGTCTGGTTTGCGGAGGGCGGGGGGCTCTCTCTTTTGCCTGCTGGGTCCGTGGCGTGTGGGGCTTCTCATTTGCCCCTCGTTATCTGCTCTCTGGGGTGCTCAGATGTTGATGGTACCCTATAGCATCTGTGTGGGAGTTTCCCACTGGCTGAGAGAGCCCGAAGTGCTACGGTTTCCCTGCAGAGGGCCGCCCCTTCCCCGCCTCTGGGAGCCACGTGGACTGGGATCGCTGATCTGATGGGGAAGGAGAGGAGTTCTCCTTACCTCTCCCCACTTCCTCCGGGGGCCCAGCATGTCCCACTCTCAAATGTGCGGCAGTGTGGATCTTTCCGATCTTGCTTTTCATTGTCTAAGATTCCATTGTTCGTCTGTGACTGTTCCTTTTGTTGTATCTTATCTGGGGAAGAGTTTACAGGAAAGCTCACTCTGCCATGATGCTGACGTCACTCCCCCCTGCCCATTTTTTGATTGAGTTTTTTTTTGTTGTTCAGTTGTGTGAGTTCTTTATCTATTTTGGAGATTAACCCTTGTTGGATATAAGATTTGCAAATATTTTATCCCAATTGGTGGGTTGTCTTTTCGTTTTGTTTATGGTTTCCTTTGCCTTGCAGAAGCTCTTTAGTCTGATGAAGTCCCATTTGTTTATTTTTTCTTTTGTTTCCCTCGCCTGCGTAGGCATGATATTTGAAAAGATCCTTCTAAGACTGATGTGAAAGAGTGTACTGCCTAGATTTTCTTCTAGGAGTTTTATGGTTTCACATCTTACCTTCAAATCTTTAATCCATTTTGAGTTAATTTTTGTGTATGGCAAAAGATAGTAGTCTACTTTCATTCTTTTGCATGTGGCTGTTCAGTTTTCCCAACACCATTTATTGAAGAGATTCTCCCTTCTCCATTGTATATTCTTAGCTCCTTTCTCGAAGATTAGCTGCCTGTAGATGTGTGGTTTAATTTCTGTGCTTTCAATTCTGTTCCATTGATCTCTGTGTCTGTTTTTGTACCAGTACCGTGTTGTTTTGATTACCATAGCTTTGTAGCATATTTTGAAGTCCGGGATTGTGATGCGTCCAGCTTTGTTCTCTTTTTTTCAGTATTGCTTAGCTATCTGGGGTCTTTTGTTGTCCCATATGAATTTTAGTATTCTTTGTTCTATTTCCGTGAAGAATGTTGTTGGGAATTGTATAGGTCTTTCACCTCCTTGGTTAAATTTGTTCCTAGATATTTTATTCTTTTTGTTGCGATTGTAAATAGGATTCTCTTTTTGAGTCCTCTTTCTGTTAGTTCGTAATTAGAGTATAGAAATGCAACAGATTTTTGTAAGTTGATTTTGTACCCTGCAACTTTGCTGTACTTGTTGATTATTTCTAATAGTTTTCTGATGGATTCTTTAGGGTTTTCTATATATAAAATCATGTCATCTGCAACAGTGAGAGTTTCACTTCTTCCTTGCCAATCTGGATACCTTTTATTTCTTTTTCTTGCCCAATTGCTCTGGCCAAAACCTCCAGTACTATGTTGAAAAAGAGTGGCAAGAGTGGACACCCTTGTCTTGTTCCTGTCCTCAGAGGGATGGCTTTCAGTTTTTCCCCATTGAGTATGATGTTGGCTGTGAGTTTGTCACATATGGCCTTTGTTATGTTGAGGTACTTTTCTTCTATACCCATTTTATTGAGAGTTTTTATGATAAATGGATGTTGGATCTTGTCAAATGCTTTCTCAGCATCTATTGAGATGATCATGTGGTTTTTATTCCTTGTTTTGTTAATGTGGTGTATCACATTGATTGATTGTGGATGTTGGACCATCCCTGTGTCCCTGGTATAAATCCCATTTGATCATGGTGTATGATCCTTTTGATATATTGCTGTATTCAGCTTGCCATTATTTTGTTGAGGATTTTTGCATCTATTTTCATCAGCGGCATCTATGTTCATCAGCGATATTGGCCTGTAATTTTCCTTCTTTATGTTTTCCTTGTCTGGCTTTGGGATTAGGGTGATGTTGGCCTTGCAAAATGTGTTAGGAAGTGTTTCATCTTCTTCAATATTTTGGAATAGTTTGAGAAGGATGGGTACTAAGTCTTCTTTGAATGTTTGGTAGAATTCTCCAGAGAAGCCATCTGGTCCTGGACTTTTATTTTTGGGACATTTTTGATTACTGTGTCAATCTCTTTACTTGTGATTCGTCTATTCAGATTCTCTATTTCTTCTTGATTCAGTTTTGGGAGGTTGTATGAGTCTAAGAATTTATCCACCTCTTCTAGATTGTCCAAATTATTGGCATATAGTTTTTCATAGTATTATCTTATAATCCTTTGTATTTCTGTGGTATCCATTGTAATTTCTCCTCTTTCATTTCTAATTTTATTTATTTGAGCCCTCTCTCTTTTTTTCTTAGTGAGTCTGGCTAAGGATTTGTCAATTTTGTTTATCTTCTCAAAGAACCAGCTCTTATTTTCATTGATCCTTTCTACAATTTTTTGGTCTTAATTTCATTTATTCCTGCTCTTATTTTTATTTTCCTCCTTCTGCTGACTTTGGGCTTTGTTTGTTCTTCTTTTTCTAGTTCTATTAGGTGTAATTTAAGGTTGCTTATTTGAGATTTTTCTTGTTTGTTTTTCTGAATTGCTATGAATTTCTCTCTTAGGAGAACTTTTACTGCATCCCATATGAGTTGGTATGGTGTATTTTCATTTTTACTTGTTTCCAGATTTTTTTTTATTTCTCCTTTAATTTCTTCAATGTTCCATTGGTTGATCAGGAGCGTGTTGTTTAGTCTCCACATGTTTGTCACTTTCTCAGCTTTTTTCTTGTAGTTGATTTCTAGTTTCATAGAATTATGGTTGGAAAAGATGCTTGATATGATTTCAGTCTTCTTAAATTTATTGAGGCTTGCCTTGTTTCCAAACATATGGTCTATCCTTGAGAATGTTCCATGTGCACTTGCGAAGAATGTGTATTCTGCTGTTTTGGAATAGAGTGTTCTATATATATCTATTAAATCCATCTGGTCTAGTTTTTCATTTAGTTCCACTATTTCCTTGTTGACTTTCTGTCTGGTTGATCTATCCATTGATGAAAGTGCAGTGTTAAGGTCTCCCTACTATTATTGTGTTGCTGTTAATATCTCCTTTTAGGTCCATTAATAGTTACTTTATGTACTTTGGTACTCCTGTGTTAGGTGCATATATATTTATAAGTGTTATGTCCTCTTGATGGAGTGTCCCTTTGATCATTATATACTGCCCCTCTTTGTCTCATATTGTATTTTTTATCTTGAAGTCTACTTTGTCCAATATAAGTACGGCAACACCTGCTTTCTTTTGTTTGCCATTAGCTTGGAGTATTGTCTTCTGTCCCTTCACTCTAAGCCTGTGTTTGTCTTTAGAGCTGAGATGTGTTTCCTAGAGGCAGCATATTGTTGGGTCTTGTTTTTTAACCCATCCAGCCACTCTGTGTCTTTTGATTGGGGAATTCAATTCATTTTCATTTAGAATGATTATTGATATATGAGGGCTTAATGCTGCCATTTTATCACTTTTGTTTTCTGGGTGTTCTGTATTTCCCCTGTTTCTCGTTCTGTGTATTTCAGACTGCCAGATCAGTTTGATGGCTCTTTATGATGGTTTTCTCAGTTTTATCTTTATTTATCATCTGTGTCTCTATTCTGATTTTTTGTTTAGTGGTTACCGTGAGGTTTGTATAAAAGATCTTGTAGACAAGATAGTCTATTTCCTGATAGCCTCTTATTCCTTTAATCTAAGTAGGTTCCATCTCTTTCCTCTTCCCTTTCTAAGTTATTGTTGTCACAACTTATTCCGTTTTGTGTTGTGAGTTTGTGGTTAAAATGAAGTGATTATATTTATTTTTGATGTTTTCCTTCCCTTTATCTTTAATATTATAATTAAGTGTTTGCTAACCTGTTCTGATAGAGAGTTGCAATTTTCTAATTTTTTCTGCCTATTTATCTCCTTGCTCAAGGCTTTGTAAACCCTTTCTTTTTTTTTCAGGTGTGAGGGCCTTCTTGATCATATCTTGTAGGGGGTGGGGGTCTTGTGGTGATGAACTCCCTAAGCTTTTGTTTATCTGGGAAGGTTTTTATTTCTCCATCATATCTGAAATATATTTTCACTGGACAGAGTATTCTTGGCTGAAAGATTTTGTCTTTCAGGATTTTGAATATATCATTCCACTCTTTCCTAGCTTGTAAGGTTTCTACTGAGAAATCTGCTGGAAGCCTGATCAGGGTTCCTTTGTAGGTTACTTTCTTCTGCCTTGCTGCCCTTTATGTTTTTTCTTTGTCATTGACTTTTGCCAGTTTTACTAATATATGCCTTGGAGAAGGTCTTTTTACATTGATGTAATTAGGAGTTCTATTAGCTTCTTTTACTTGTAATTCCAACTCCTTTCCCAGGTTTGGGAAGTTCTCAGCTATTTCTTTGAACAAGCTCTCTGCTCCTTTCTTCTTCTCTTCTCCCTCTGGAATACTTATAATCATTATGTTGCATTTCTTAATTGGGTTGGATATTTCTCAGAGAATTTCTTCATTTATTTTTAGTCTCAGTCCTCTCTCCTCCTCCATCTGAAGCATTTCTATGTTCCTATCCTCTAAACTGCTAATTCTATCCTCCATAACATCAGCTCTGTTATTTAAGGACTCCAAATTTTCCTTTATCTCATTCATTGTGTTTTTCATCTCCAACATTTATGATTGGTTTTTCTTTACAGTTTCAATCTCTTTTGTGAAGAATTCCCTCTGTTCATTAATTTTGTTCCTGATTTCATTGAACTGTCTGAGTTCTCTTGTAACTCACTGAATTTTTTTATGATAGCTATTTTGAATTCTCTGTCATTTAGATTATAGATTTCTGTGCCTTCAGGATTGATTTCTAGGTGTTTATCTTTTTCCTTCTGGTCTAGAGTATTAATATACTTCTTCATACTATTTGATGAAGTGGATTTGTGCCTTTGCATAATGACAGTATCTGGTCGCAGATTCCACCTGCTGCCACTGGGGGGTAGGCAGGATCTGTGTCTTCTGAGCCCATGGCAATTGCTGTCAGCTGTGCCTGTCCCAGCCTGGGCCATTCCTTAGGACTGCAGCAGCCCTGTGGGCTCTCCCACCAAATAGGGAAACAATCACACGGGGGCTCAGGACTGCTGCCGCCTGCTCCCACAGTCCCGCCGAGACGTGCTCCCCCCTTCGGGGCTGCAGCAGTACCATGGGCATTAGCGGGACCCAGGAACTCGTTCTCCTGGGCCTGCGGATCTGCCGTTGTCTCCTCCTAGGTCACACCAGCTGTTGTGCTTGGTGGGTGTGGCCTCCCCACTGGTTCTGAGCCTGGGCCACTCCCTGGGGACTGCAGCAGCACTGTAGGCTCTCCCACCAGATGAGAAAGTGATCATGCAGGGGCTCAGGGCTGCCATTACCTGTTCCCACAGTTGTGCCAAAGCATGCTCCCACCCTCAGGGCTGTAGTGGTACTATGGGTGCTCCAGCCAGGGGAGCAGTCGCACATGTGTACAGGGCTGCTGAGGGGCCAGAGAGTGCTCACCTGTATCTCCACCACCTCTCTGGGGGTAGTCCATCCACTTTCAGATGTATAGCTGCACAGGTCTCTCAGGAGGCCTAATGTGCAGTGTGAGTATCCTCTGCTGATCAATGAATGTCCATTTAGTTGTAGTTCAAAGGGGGAGAGACAAAGGGAACAGCTTACTCTGCCATGTTACTGACGTCACCTCCATTATCTTTTAAGAAATTAAAAAGCAAAAAATTCCTTTATTTTAATCTATACTTACCATTTCTGGTGATTTTCATACTTTTGTGTAGATTTTAGTTTCCATCTGGCATATTTCCCTTATGCCTGAAGAATTTCCTTCACATTTCTTATAGTGCAGGTCTACTGGCAATACATTATTTCAACTTTTGTTTGTTCGAAAAAGTTCTGCCTTCATTTTTGAAAATTCCACTAGATAGAGAATTTTAGGCTGACAGTTTTTTTCTTTCTGCACTTAAAAGATGTTATTCCCTTGTTTTGTGGGTAAAGATGAATGTGTATGTGAACTGAAAGAACCTGTCACTAAGAGCAGTAACAACTGCCAGACCCAATTGGGTCTACTGAGCATGAGATTACCTCTCCTAAACAAACAAACAAGCAAACAAGGTAAGTGCTGGATGAGCCTTTCATTTCAACTCTTGCGTTAGTGGCTGGAGCAGGAAACAGACTTCATTGCCAAGCTCAGAACATCACCTCTGAAACCAGCTTTTCTCCTATCAGGGCCACCTCCCTACAGACCACAGGACCCAAACAGAGAAGCCACCTCCCCATCTGTAAGCTAGTAACCCAGGATCCCTGGGGGCTAAACAGGAGACCAGAGGCCAAGAGGAGGATAAACTGGAGTTCCTGTCACCATAAGCATCTTGTGACACTCTGAAGTCTTACTGTAGCGTGTACTTGGCACCTCAGCCAGTAACGCAGTCACCTTCTAAATTTCCACTTACACTTGAAACTATTTCTGGGCTTTCTGTTCAGTTCCATTGGTCTGTCTGCCTATTCCTGTACTATTCCCATACTATTTAAATTCTTACAGCTTTATAATTTAATATATATGATTTAATATATAGTATATTAATAGAATACATTTTAAATCTCTGAATATGTAATAATATATTTTAAATCTCACAGGGCTAGTGCATTCTTAATGTAAAAGATCCCAATACAGAGACACGTAGATGACAATGGTAGAGCCCTCTTTACTGCTCCCCTCTCACACCAATCTCCACCAAAGCTCTCTTCACAGATGTTTTATATCTTTCTATCTTTCTAGTCTTTTCTTAATGCATTTACTATCATATGTATATATTTATACACATATATGGTTTATTTTCTGCTCACATCAATGGAATCATAATACAATATTTTATCAGCTATTAGATACCATCAATAATAATATGCACCAAGAAGAGAATATACTGCCAGGTAAACTATGACACAATGCTTTCTTTTCACTTATAATTTTTATTTTACATATATTGGAAGCATTTGTTTAAACTTATTTACACAAAGTTCTTTTTGGTATTATCTCATGTCCGTATACTAAATGGAAAATATAAATAAAATAAGTTGGTTCAGGTTTTTGCTAAAATTTCTGAATGTTCGGAATCAGACTTTTCTGAATCTCTTCTGACCCCGAATTGCCCATGACTGTTTTACACCCTGTATCCTTCTTCGCACCATCAAGAGCCTTGTGATGCAGCATTCCTTTAAAGACTGCTTCACTACTGTCTCAGGGAGTTTCTTCCAAGTTGTTAATGCCATTTTGCAATTTTTGATCCTGGCACTGTCTTGATCTTACCAGAAGTTAACAGAAAGTTTTTAGACAACAAGCAGGACTCATGTTCCTTCATCAAATGGTCCTTAAATGGTTTGTTAACTGAAATTTTTGGGGTTCACATATGCTCAGGCAGTATAGCTATGACTTGACTGGCACTGAGCCAATAGCATTTAAAACATGCTATTGATTGTAAAGTGACTTCTGATTTTTCAGAGATGTTGAAATATGATAAAATGTGTCTTAGAACCAATTGAAAAAACATGATATGTCAGTATTGTTCTGCAATTTCCTCTTTTCATCTAATGATATGTGCAGGAGATCTTTTCATGTTAGTTCATATAGAGCTGCCTTATTTTCAGTGTAAAAGCTGCAATATTCCACAGTATGGATATACCACAATTTATCTAACCACTGTTCTATTATGGATAGCTAACTTGTTTCCAAATATTATAAAAATGCTACAATAAATATCTTTTATGTGCCTCTTTGAATATTTCTCTAGGATAGATATTTAGAAGTAGAATTGTTGGATTGAAGAGTCTGCCCATTTAGAATTTTAAATTGTGCCCCGGAAGGCCTCGTCATTCTGTAGTCCCAACAAATGTGTATTAGATACATCCTCACCCTCACCTCACCCACAATGGATATCATCAATTTAGAAATGGTGCCAATCACATTGGATTGAGAATGACATCTTACTGTGATTTCAGTTTGCATTTCCCTGATTACTAGTAAGGCAAGAACCTTTTCATAGTTTATGGCCCATTGACTTTTTTTGGTGAATTGCCTGTTCCTAATCTAGTTGTTTGTGAGGTTTTTTTTTTTTAAACTTTTTTTTTTAATAATTTTTTATTTATTTATTTTTCCCCCAAAACCCCAGTAGATAGTTGTATGTCATAGCTGCACATCCTTCTAGTTGCTGTATGTGGGACGCGGCCGGAGAAGCGGTGTGTCAGTGCACGCTGGGGATCCGAACCCGGGCCGCCAGTAGCGGAGCGTGCACACTTAACCGCTAAGCCACGGGGCCAGCCCTGTTTGTGAGTTTTAAATTTATCAGTACAAGCTTTTGTATATTCTGGACCTGGGCATTGATCCTTTGCCTGTTATATATATGTAAACAGTTTCTTTCAGCCTGATTCTTGTTTTTAGTTTTGTTATTGGTCCCAATGTCTAATTGAAGTTTTATATCAATGTAGTCAAATCTCTCGGAAATTTCCTTTACGGCTTCTGTGTTTTATGTTTTGCTTCAGAAAGCCTTCCCTACTCAAAGATTATACAAATACTCTTCCATGGTTTTGTAACATTGTGGTATTTTACAGGTTGTATTGTTATATAGTTACTTATTTATTTTAGTCATTTAATTCAGCCATAATTTATATATAGTGTGATGTGGAGAGATCTAACTTTAATTTTTTCCAAATGGATAACTAATTGATTCAACACCATTTCTTAAATAAACCACCATTTATTCACTGATTTATTTCTCGATATGCCTCCTTTATCATGAATGAAACTTTCATATATGTATGTTTAGTTCTGGGCCCATTATTGTATTCCATTGATCTGATTAATCTATCTGTATCCCTGAGCTAATACCAGGAAATTTCTATTCTTATGGCTTTAAAATATATTTTAATGTCTCCTAGGGTACATTTCCCCTCATTGCTTTTTTTTGTCAGTCTGTCGAGAGAAGGTGTTTCTGGCCATTAGAGCTACCTACCTACAGAGCAGATTAAAATAACACCCATTTATTAGCTCATGGTTTCCATGGGTCAAGAGTCCAGCACATTTTAGCTGGTCCTCTGCTCAGGGTCTCATGAAACCAAGGTGTCGGCCCACTGTGTCCTCATCTGGAGGCTCCGACTACGGAAAGACCTGCTTCCAGTCTTCCTCAGGTTGTTGATAGAATTCATTTCCTTATGGTTGTAGGACTGAGTCCTTGTTGTCTTGCTAGCTGTTGGTTGGGGACTGCTCTTAGCACCTAGTGGTCACTCTCAGGTCCTTGTCATGTGGCCCCTCCATCTCAGCCATGGAGGACCTCCTTCAAGTCAAATTCCTCTCATGCTTTGAGCTCTTGGACTTCCCCTTTTGTGACCAGCTGAAAAAAGCTCTGCTTTTAAAGGGCCCATGTGATTAGGACAGGCCCACCCAGATACTCTCCCTATTTTAAGGTCAACTGTGGTGTATATCATAACCTAACCACAAGAGTGAAACCACATCTTCACAGTCCAGGGATTATTCAGGGCAGGTGCACCTGGGGTGCAGGAAATCTTGGGGGCCACCTTAGAATTCTGCTTACAACACCCCCTGAAAGGGGTGCAAAAGAGAGACGTTTTACCTTGGGTAGGAGGTTATACTGGAGCACTGCCCTGTGGTAGGCATGGGTGGGGTGTGTGTGTGTGTGTGTGTGTGTGTGTGTGTGTAAAGGACCTCCAAAGAAGCCCAGGTATAGTCTCCACAAGGAGCTCACAGTCTGAAAGAATCTTAGCAGTTGAAGGAAGCTTGGGGCACATCACTCCCCAGAAGTCTTCTCTTTTCCAAGTGAACATCCCCAGCAACCTCAGCTATTTCTTACATGAAGTGGCCTCTAGACTTCTCTTCACTACTGTTTAGTAGGAGTAGAGGGAGTGGGGGAAAGACATAAATTTGCTTCAGACCAAAGCAGCACATGGTCAGCGCTTTACCTGAAGGCCAACCAGGGCCACCAGCCTTCTGAGCAGGAAGCTGGAGGATCAGGGAAGGCTTCCTGGAGGAGGTGGCCTTTGAGCTTGGCCTTGAAGACTGGGGAGAATTTCAACAGGAAGAGCTGGATACAGCAATGGGTTTCCAAGAATGATACAGCAAAGGCATGGATGTGGAAGTCCACAGGGCATTTCCAGGAGTGGTAA
Source organism: Ceratotherium simum simum (assembly GCF_057802395.1). Taxonomy (NCBI): domain Eukaryota; kingdom Metazoa; phylum Chordata; class Mammalia; order Perissodactyla; family Rhinocerotidae; genus Ceratotherium; species Ceratotherium simum. The sequence continues at coordinate 39,868,810 of NC_141913.1, forward strand.
GCAGCAGTGTGCATGGAGCCCCAAGAGTGTGCAAATGGAGAAACAGCAGCAGGAAAGGAGAGTTGGGGCTGGACTGTGGCGAGGCTTAAGGACCAGGCGGAGGAGTTTGGACTTCAGTAAGAACGTGAGGTCAGCTTGACTTATCTTGACATTAGAATGCTTCTTGCCACTGCCCAGGAAGGAGAGGCTATCTTCCAAGTTAATATTCCATTTTAACACCGAACATGAAAGAGAGAGCGAGAAATACAGGCACTTAAGCCTGGAGTAAACAGTCATTACCGTGACCACAAAAGCATCACTGATGGACTAATAAAAAGGGAAAGGAGTCACGGATGAAACCAGTACACCTCTGCAGTGTGTAAGGCAACACCACCCCATAGATGTCGCCAACCTTTCTCTTGCTGGACAAACCAAGCCCTGAGAGCTATAATTTTAATTGAAAGTCAAACCACAAGCAAATTGCCCTTAACAATTGTTATGGGTTGAATCGTGTCCCCCAAAAGGATATGCAGATGTCCTAACTCCTGGTACCTGTGAATGTGACCTTTATGGAAATAGGGTCTTTGCAGATGTAAGCAAGTTAAGATGAGGTCATTGGAGTGGGCTCTAATCCGATACGACTGACTGGTGGCCGGCTCTCTGCAGGTGAGATGGTGGTGGCACATGTCCCAGTGTCCTTAGGGGAACCCATTGAGATCCGGAGCCTCAGTCTGGAAAGACGAGGGCTGAGGGGCACACAGGCAGCATGACAGCGAGTCTGTGACATCACCAGGACAAGGTTGGGGCAGGAGGACTTTGCTGATCACCTCCTAGGAGGCGCCTTTCCTTGATACATTGAGGACCAACAAAAAGGACTACTCGGACAGGATGGGGAGTAATGTGCAAAACCTTCCACGGAGGGTGAAAATGCTACTGCGATAGTGATCTCTGTACAGGTTTATCTACATCAGTAACTGGCAGACACCTGGGGCCTATATGTCCTGGTACCAGGGTCTTGGTATCCGTCAGACCTGAGGTTCCACATTGTTCACCTTCATCAACTTCTATAAGTTCTTTAAGCTTCAGTTTCTTTATCTGTAAAACATTGACAGGCATACTTAACATTGTAGGTCTGATGTGAGGATAAAATAAGAAAAATGTATGTCAAGTGCTGAACAATGTGCCTGGTGCATAGGAAGGGGTTCATAAAGCTTAGCTATCACCATCCCCACCATCACCATCATCATCCTCATCATCAGAAGACCCTTAATGGAAAACCAGTATGTTGTGGGGATGCACAGGCCTGACTGTCAATGTGTCCACGGGAGGGGCGCTGTTTCTGCGTCCTCATTTGGGCACCGGTGGCCTCCTCCCCTCACCCATGCATGCTCCCCGCCCCCGCCATCTCGGGCGTGTGCAGGGAGCCCCTGATCCAGCCTCAGCGGGGCTGACACTCAGCTGTGGGCACTGGAGCCGGATTTCAGGTACGGGGCAAGCCCTTTGTCGGGTGACAACGTGAGGCTGTGGGCACCTCGGTCCCTGGGGAGGCTCTGAATCCCCACAGAACTTCCAAGAGGAGCTGGCCGGAGCGGTGTTTACTAGGAGGCCAACAGGTGCCAGGGGACAGGTATCTTGGGGAGAGAGTCAAAGAGGAGTGACATTCTGCTGCCCGTGCGCCCCTGGCACCGAGCCGGCTGGCACCCAACGTGGGCAGGGCTTGCCCCCAGGAGGGGCGGAGGAGCCGGGGTGCGCGGCGTGGGGGGCGAGCTGGAAGGGGACAGAGAAGCGCGGTCCCCGAGCAGGGCAGAGCCGCGGGGCGGGCGCGGGCGGCGGAGAGAGGATGGAAGGGGCGAGGAGCAGACGAGGCAACCGGGAGAGGAGGCGGGGTGGCGCCTCGCCAGGCTTCCCGCTTCCCGCGACGACCACCAGGTGTCGCCATTGCCTCGCGAAGCCAGCGCGAGCGTCCTTCCTTTGCGGCTCCTCCTCCCCTCCCACCTCCTGAGTTAGACTTCGTCCTGCAAAGATGACACCGGTCGGGTCCTAGCCTTGAGTGGCTCAGCAACAAAGCCCGATGGCGAAGGTCTGCGCAGAATGTGCCAGGCCGCCGCCTACAGACACACGGGCCAGGCCCCCCTGCTGCCCGCTGAGGCCCAGGAACCAGACTAACACTGATGCACCTAACACCTAGATTTTGGCATATTAAGAATCTTTAATTAGATGTTGCAAGGACCCCCGGAAGATGGCCTATGACAGCTGTCGTTTTAGTTCACAAGAGTCTCAGTCTTGCAGAGGAACTAGGCCAGGCCCTTACTTGTCCAGAATCTGGAAGGTAGCAGAGTTTGAGCTCCGCTCAGGACAGAGGCCCCGCCCGCTGGGTACTGTCCAAAGTGGAGGTCTGCAGGCTCCTGAGACCCTTCTCTTCCTGGGGCCCAAGTGGGCTCCGTGTGTGTGTGTGTGTGTGTGTGTGTGTGTGTGTGTGTAGGCGGGGGTGGGGGTGGGGCGGTCAGAAGCCTCCTCCTAATGCTAATGGCTTGGCTTTCAGAGCATCAGAAGGAAACTTATTACTCCCACTCGGTCTCAGCTCTCCAAAGAGCCCCTGTTACTGAAAGATTTGGGGAGCTCCCCTGAGCACGAGGAGCTGTAAGCCAAAGAGGAAATTCTAGAGCCAGGCCCAGGAGGCATGAAAATAATAATAATATAGCAATAGCTAAGATTTAGCGAGCACTTACTATATGGCAGGCACTGATCTAAGCACATTAACTGTAATTACTCGTTTGATCCTCACAAAAACTCTATGAGTGAGTGTTATAACTGTTTGACAGATGAGGAAAGTGAGGCACAGAGATCTTAAGTCTCTCTGTGTCTCAGTTTCCCGAAAATTCAACGGGAGGATCCCCACCCCCACGACGTTAGCCATCAATTATTTTACTGAAATCGAAGATAATTTCATGGCAAGTGGCAAAGTGTTGGGGTGAGACCAGGAAAATGTATTTTTGGATACGCTGCAGTGGGGCTAGAGCATCAGAAAATTTGCTGGAGAACCTGTAGGAAATGGCTTCTAACCAGCTGCCTGTGACTTTTTCTCTTAAAGCGCCCCCTAGTGGGAAGGGCGGGCAATGCTGCCGCCTTAGCAAAGTTACTTGGAGGTCACCCTGGAAGGGAAGCCTTCGCATCGCGTTCATGGACATAGTACCAGCCTCGCCCTCAGAGTGAGAGAGCCTCGCGGTGTGGGGAAGGGGCAGCTTAGCCAATGACACGAAGCTGGAGGGGACACTCACTGAGTTACTGTCCTGACTGGTGGTCCATGAGAGGCCACTGTAGAGGACTGTTGGCATTTGTGGTGTGTGAACCATGTGGTGGAGGTGATGTTGGGCAGAGGCGGAACTGGGGGGCTGGTAGCAGTGGTTTGAAGCTCCACAACAGTCCCAGAACTGCCAACAATGTCAGAAATTCCATCACCCCAGAGAAGAGGACATGACACAAGGCTGGGTCCCAATTTTGCCCCCTTCTGAATTTAGAAAATTCTTCTCTAGCTGAGGCAAGGCCTGCCCTCCAGTGACTTCCTTCCAGGCTCAGAGTCCTGGCTCCACAGGGAGCACATCTAATGCCCCAGGACAAATGAGCTCATCAGACACTTGCCAGGGCCTGGGGTGGGGGCTGGGGGTGAGGGGTGGAGTGGGGGCACCTGAAGAAGGGCGGGTTGTGGGTGTCAGCCCTTTTTAAGAGCTGCTTCTGCAGTTAGAGCTCAAACTGCCACCAACTGCTGCCTTGGGCGTGGCTGAGGGCTCGGGCATGGGAGCACTGTCACAAGAGCCCTCACACTACCCTTCTGGGTCAGCAGATAGCTGTTGGGTACATTTCTCTTTGAGAATGATGTGCCCCCCGCCCCCAGAAGGTGAAGGGACCTTCAAGGCTACTGCTACAGAAAAGCCCAGTTCCCCCGATTCCGTTGCCAGCTCCAGAGCAGAAGTGTCCTCTCCATGCTGCTGCTCTGATGGTTGGGGTCTCTACTCCCGCTACCTGGCATGGCTCTCACCCACCACGTGTTGACTTGTTTCCAAAGAAAGAAGCTGCCCGTGTTTGGGGCCAGTCCCCACCTTCCATGACAGCCACAAACAATGCGGTGTCAAGCACCGGGAGGTGTTTAAAAAGCATTTAATGATGTAGTAGAAAGAACATGAGCTTTGAGGTCAGACCTGAATGTAAATCTCGGTACCACCATTTATCAGCTAAAACGTAGACCTGAATGTAAATCTCGGTACCACCATTTATCAGCTTACTAGGGCAAGTTTCCTCGTCTATGAAATAGTGGTGATGGTGATGGTGGGGACTGAAAACTCTCTAATGGGACGTTGGGAAGATGAAAAGCACACCCATCATGGGACTTTTCACAGACGGGAGACAGAGGCATCCGAGACACCAGAATCTGCAGCAGCGGTGTCCCCAGCAGGGTTTCCGGTTCTGGCCCCGCCCCCTCCCAGCGCCGACTCTTCCCCACAGTCTCGGCTTGGCCACCAGGAACATTGTCTGCAATGCGCCGTCCCCTTCATTGCCACAGCCTTTCCCTGACCTGGTCCCCAGAGCGAAGGCCTCCCCACGGTATGCCCTGTTTGGAATTACTTGAGGGAGAATGTGGAAAGGAATTTAGAGAGAAAAGAAAATGTTTAAAATAACAGAAGCCAGTACTTTGGAGGGAAGTCTAAAAAGACATAGATGATTCAGTCTGGGGAAGAAGACACTGTAGGAAGGACGGAAGGAGGAGAACGAGGATTCAGGTCAGACACAGGAGAACTTCCTGCGATAGAACCGTGGGAGAGGGGGCCCAGGGGCTCAGCAGTGGTCATCAGCAAGAACTCCGAAGCCAATCTGCTGGGGTCTAATCCCAGCTCTTCCCCTTACAAGCTTGGCCTCTGTCCATGTGCGCCTCCGCTTCCTCATCTGTGGGATGGGGATGGTCAGAACCCTCACGGGGCTGTTATCAGGATTAAGTGAATCAGTGTACACGAATCACTTAGCACACTGCCTGACTTGTAGTGAGTGCTCTGTGAGCGCTCGTGAGTAGTATTCTTCCTTTGAAATGTAAATTTAGAGAACTAGGGAATACAGTGGGGAGGGCCCATAGAGACATCCAGCCTGACGGTTTCTTTCACAGGTGAGGAATGGGAGCCTGGAGAGCTGCTCTCCCCACTGCACCTGAGGGGCTGCTCCAGCCTGGGTCTCGTGCCCCTGCCTGCCAACTCCTTTCTCTGCCAGGTTGCAGCAGAGTCAGCACTGTGTCTGCAGCACTCCTGGAGTTCAGGTCTTGCTGTGGTGCAGCCCCTGGGTAGGGGTACTGTGGCCTGTCTGTGCATCGGTCAGGGTGCCAGGGACAGACGATTCTACTCAAAACAGTTTAAGCAAAAAAAAAAAAAAAAAAAAGAAAGAAAAAAAAGGTCATTGTCATGTAACTAGGAAGTCCTGGGTGCTTTTCAGGCACAGGTGGATCCAGGCCTGGAATGCTTCCATCAGGACACACTCTCTTTCTGTGTTCCTTTAGGTGGGCTTCATTCTCAGATGGGCCCTCATGGGAGCAGGGTGACCACCAGCAACTAGAAGCTTGCATTGTCCTCATGTCTTAAAATGTAGGTTTTATTATTATTCAGTTGTGCTGAGGCCAACAAGTCAGGAGACACTGCCACTGAAGGGATATTTTGTTACAGTTCCCAAGAGGAGGGTCCGCACATGCAGGGGCCACATGGGGAAGCACCAGAGTCAGTCAGGAGGAAAACGTGGGCAGGAGCCTCTGTGGAGGTTTTTGTGGGAAGGAATGGGCAGGCAGGCCAAGCAGGTTTAGGATTGGTTAGTTTGAATGATTTCAGAGGGCTCCGGGGTGTACGGGCTGCCCCTAGGTGTCTGATACCTGGCTCTGGGGTGGTGAGGGCAGGGGAATAGTGGCCCCGAGTGTAACAGCACAATAAAGGAGGCTGTGTGTGGGGGGGGGTGTGGGCTCTGGATTGCTTAGTTTGCATATGAAAGGCAAGCTTGTAGGAGAATCCTTTGCTATCCCTAGGAATTGGCTAGCCCTGGGAGGGGCAGTCTCTCCAGGGTCAGCAAGGTCCCAGATGTCAAAGCATTAGAAATACAGAAAACAGAGGCCGGCCTGGTGGCGCAAGCGGTTAAATGAGCGTGCTCCGCTGCGGCAGCCCGGGGTTCACTGGTTCGGATCCCGGGCGCACACCAACACACTGCTTGTCAGGCCATGCTGTGGCGGTGTCCCATAGAAAGTAGAGGAAGATGGGCACGGATGTTAGCCCAGGGCCAGTCTTCCTCAGCAAAAAAGAGGAGAATTGGCATTGGATGTTAGCTCACCAAAAAAAAAAAAAGAAAAGAAGTACAGAAGACAAAAAGATGTGATTACTACACCTCACAATTAGAGACCCCAGTAAAGAAGCTGTCTCTCTCAACATCGCCAGCTCATGTCCAGGAGAAGCTCTGACTGGCCCACTTGTGTCATATGCTCAACACCAAATGTTGGCGAGGATGTCCCATATACTGTTGATGGGAAGGTAAAATGCTACGGACACTCTCAAAATGGTTTGGCAGTTTCTTAAAACACTAAGGAGGTACTTACCATATGACCCGGCAATGGCACATCTATCCCAGAGAAATGGAAGCTCCTATCCAGACAAAAACCTGTACATGAATGTTCATAACAGTTTATTTGGAATAGTCCCCAAAAAGCCAGTCTCAAAATGTCGCACACTGTATGATTCCATTTATACAACATTCTTGAGATGACAAAATTAGAGAGAGGGAGAAGAGATTACTGGTTGCCAGGGATTAGGGATGGGGGTGGTGGGGGTTCAAGGGGGTAGCATGAGGGCAATGCCAGACAGTTCTTTTTTCTCTTTTTTTTTTTAAGGAAGATTGACCCTGAGCTAACATCTGTTGCCAGTCTTCCTCTTTCCAACCCCCCACCCAAAGCCCCCAGTACATAATTGTATATCCTAGGTCTTTCTAGTTCTTCTACTTGGGACACGGCCTCAGCATGGCTTGATGAGCGGTGAGTAGGTCTGCGCCCAGGATCCGAACCGGCGAACCCTGGGCCACTGAAGCAGAATTCTCGAACTTAACCGCTGTGCCACCGGGCCATCCCCCAGACAGTTCTTTATCTTGATGGGGCTGGTGGGTGTAATGCAATGGCATAGCACTACACTTACTGTACCAGTGTTGGTTTCCTGGCTTTGCTACTGTACTATATTTATGTAAGATGTAACCATTGGGGGAAACTGGGTGAAGGGTACACGGGACCTCTCTGTACTATTTTTGCAACTTCCTGTGAATCTATAATCATTTCAAAATAAAAAGTAAACAGATCTTAAAGAACTCTTAGCTCTGAGGAGGTACAAAACCCTTCTGTGGGGCTCAGGCAGTGTTTGGTCAATGAGCAATCATGCTTGCCTTGGGGGAAGGGCGTGGGGAAAGCTCTATTTCTCTGCTTGTGTACTGGGAGAAGAAAGTCTCTGTTTTGTTCTGCCATCGACCCCAGATGCAGCCGCCGATTGTGCTGAGGGATGAACTTTAGTGCTAATCAACCTGATTAGCTTTAGAATTAAATAAATAAAGACAGTGGGTCTTTAGAAACAAGAAAGTTGATGGAATTTTATGTATCCAACCAAAATGAATGCTGTGTGGCAACCTGGGAAACGCTCAGGATGTTCAGTGAAACAATTAGGAGACAATTTTATGTGCCCTTTGATTGTGTTCATATATCAAATATAAAAGCATATGAAGAGAATAAGCCCAAATGAATATATCTATGCTCTTATCGCAGGAGGATTAGAGTGGGTTTTCCTCCTCTGCTTTTTAAATCATTTATGAAGTTGTTAGTGGTATTTTTATCTATTTTAAATTTCATTTTATTTTTTAAATGTATACTTTTTTTTTTCCCCCCCAAAGCCCCAGTAGATAGTTGTATGTCATAGCTGCACATGCTTCTAGTTGCTGCATGTGGGACGCGGCCTCAGCATGGCCGGAGAAGTGGTGCGTCGGTGCACGCCCGGGATCCGAACCCGGGCCGCCAGCAGCGGAGCGCGTGCACTTAACCACTAAGCCACGGGGCTGGCCCCTAAATGTATACTTTGAGATATATTCTTTCTACTTTGTCCCCCAGCAACCGCTTTTATTAGCTTCTTGTGTATCCTTCAGTATTTTCTTGATGGAAATCCAAGCAAGCCTGAATAATATTCTTATTTTTTTCATTCTACCATAAAAATAGCATTCTAAATGCATTGTTCTTGCTCCTTTTTTTCACTCAGCAATCTTCCCGTATCCGAGCATGGTACTTTTTTCCTAAACAAACAGACAAACGGGAACAGACAAACAAGCAAGTGGAAATGTGAATGCGTGGTGGCCAACGGAGCAAGTGGACGAAGATCCTGCATCTAGAGGCTCATCTGGTTGGTCAAAGCAGTTCAGGCCACCTTGCTCCCTGATCTTTCTCTCCACTCACTTCCTAGTGAAATGAAGGGCTCTCATCCTTTGCCATTTACCCAGCAAGCATTGACAACTAGGCAAGCAACTGTTTTCATGTTGGTTCATCAGTTTTGGGGACAGATGTGAATGGGCTTCTGCCAGCTGCTGGGGCATCTTCCTGCTGTGCATTTGTCACTTGCTGTCTTGCCCCTGGCCCCAATAAAATACACTAATTTTTAACAATATAAAGAGCCTTAGTTTTAAGTAAAGCCCAATTCTCTCCCCTCCCAAGGCAATCTGCCCTCTCCTGCCTGCTCATTTGGTGACAAGAAATAACCCATAGGTCTCCTGGGACAAGGAAGGGCTTTCAAGCCCTTCAGTGAGGGAGCTGAGAGGGCCCCTGGCTCCGGGGGCCGCCCTGTGCCTGTCAAGGTGCCGACCCCACACGACAGGCCTTGTCGGGGACTCCGCTGGGCGTGCTCTGTAAGCCGGAGGTGTCTGGGGGTGGCTGGCCCCACACCTGGGAGACAGGACTGGGCTCCAGGGCCCCAAGGGTAGAATGCCATCAGGGACAAGGGGGGCCTGATAGCTGGAGAAGTAGCAGAAATGCCAAGCTGAACACCCAGCCAGCAGTGACTGCCTTCTCCGTTGTTTCAGCTGTTTCCTGACCCCAGTATGGCGTAATTTGTGTCTTTCTCCTTCCTGCTTCTGGATGTGGCTCTTGGGAAAAGCCACGGGGAGGCTGACGGTATGGAATTTTGCCCCCCGGAGCTACATTATCGGTCCTTGGGAGAAGCACCTGCAGCCCTGGCTGACAGATCCCGGTGACTCGGCCCTGAAAGGTTAGAGAGCTGGAAAGAAGCCCCAGACCTCAGGACACCCTGGGCCTCGGGGACCCCGCTGCAGAGCCAGCTCCCTGTATTCAGTAGATGGCGGCCTCTCAGCGCCTCAATTTCCTCATGGAAAATGGGCAAAATGTCCACCTTCCCTTCTGTCATGGGACGCAGCAGAAACAAACTAGATCAGATGGCAATCTCAGGTGTCCCTGAGAGAAGGCAGGTAATGCAAATGGCTGGAACAGCTGGGTAAAAAGGATTTTTCCCCCTGAAACATGAAACCGTCTTGGCTTAGCTTTTATTTCTTCGCCTTTTGATAGAGACAGAGGTATGAAAACCGCTTCACTTTCCTCTTACCTCTGCTCTAAGAAAAACTAGAGATCAGCTTGATTACTGCTGTCAACGGCCCCGGGCCTCTGTCAGGGAGAGGACGGCAGGCTGAGGGCTGGCGGGAATCCAGGCGGTGACACCACGTCCAGAGGGGCAGCCTCTGCGGACTGCCGGCGGGCTGTTGGCAGGCAGGAAAGCAAGCCTAGTGTCGCCAGATCTAGTTTTTCAGGAGAAGTTGGAACTTGTATTTTTATTGACGTTTCCTAATGGTGAAATGTTGGCAAATGATTCAAAAAATTGTAAAACATCGCAGGCCAATCAAAACAGGTCTGCGGGCCAGATTTAGGCCTCAGGCTGCCAGTTTGCTGACCTCAGACCCAGACCACTCAGGGCTGTGTGCTGTCTGCTGGCACACACCCAGCAGTTTCCACCGGCACCTGCGAAAGGACTGCGGACTTGCCCTCCCCACTCCCAGCTGTCATGCACCCATGAGACACTGAAATACTTCAGTATTTATTTATTTTTATTGAGGTGACATTGGTTTATAACATTATATAAATTTCAGGTGTACATCATTATATTTCAACTTCTGTATAGACTACATTGTGTTCACCACCAAAAGTCTAGTTGCCATCTGAAATACTTCATTTTGAGGCATAAAAGTATGAAGGATTTTCTGGACGTTTGGCACCATCTTTTCACAGGAGCAGCTTGAAATATCTTACATGCTCTGCAGTGACTCTTGGTGACCCCAAGCCAAGCCAGTCACTTCTCTCTGGGCCTCAGTTTCATCACCTATAAAATGAAGGTGTACAACTAGACATTCATCCAAATCAAGCCTTCATTGGCTCTAGGACCAATTTTTTTCTAAGGGGGGAGGAAGAGTTTTTATAACATGGTATTAAAATGCAACAATTTCACTCCTGGTTTTAGCTGAGTCTCTAAGGCTACACTGACCAACAGAAATATGATGCGAGCCTCAGACGTAATTTAAAAATTTCCAGTAGCTACATTAAAAAATTTAAAAGAGGGGCCAGCCCTGTGGCGTAGTGGTTCAGAGCGTGTGCTCCGCTTCTGCGGCCTCGGGTTCGCAGGTTCGGATCCTGGGCGTGCACCGATGCACCGCTTGTCAAGCCATGCTGTGGCGGCGTCCCATATAAAGTGGAGGAAGATGAGCACAGATGTTAGCCCAGGGCCAATCTTCCTCGGTAAAAAGAGGAGGATTAGCATTGGATGTTAACTCAGGGCTGATCTTCCTCACACACACAAAAAAAAAATTAAAAAGAAGTAGGTGAAATTAATTTTAATAATACATTTGATTAACACAACATATGAAAATATTATCAATTCAATATGTAATCAATATAAAAACTATTAGTAGGGTATTTTACATGATCAGAAACCCAGTGTGTATTTCACACTTATAGCACATCTCAAGAGCTCAGTAGCCAGATGTGGCTAGTGGCTACTATACTGGACAGCACAGTTCCAAGACAACAAGTGACAACTATTCCCACATTTCCAAGTGAGATGCTAGGTCACCTCAGCAGGAGTGAGAATTCTGCATTTCACCTAGTGAGTGAAAGCCACACATATCTTCCCCTCCCCCCATCAAAGTTTTCTTTCCAAGGAAAAAAATGTCTTCATAGTGAAGGGTGACCACACCATGTTCGGTTTACCCAGCATGCACTGCTCTCTGACCCCAGGCCATCAGACAGGTATCTGTTTCCACCATCCGTCCATCAGCTCTGGGGACAGTGCTGAGTAGGCAAGACCTGTGGGGGAGAGATGAGGAGCCCTCCTGGGACTTGCAGCTGACCACTGCCTGTAGCCTGTGAGAGCCTACAGGGAACATCTCCCTGTCCCTCACCCCACCCCTCAAGGAGCCAGGGGCAGCTGTGAGCAGGAGGAGAGGAGACGCTTGCGGTAGGGAACAGAGAAGACACCCACCCAGGCCCCTCCTGCAAGGCAGGCCCTCAGCCTGCAGCAGCCCTGGGGGAGAGTAAGCTCTCGCCTGACATGAAGTTTGGAAGTCCTAGATTATTTCACGGGGCTGGGCTTACTCATCAGGGAACTAAGGCTATTTCTGTTTCTAAAAGTAATCAGAGGATTTGCTTTAAAATATTCCAGCAAAACAAAGTGTATGTTGAGGGGAGATGGGAATTGATAAAACAGACACGACTGTTGATAGTTGTTGAAGCTGGCTGATTGGTTACATTGGGGTTCATTATAGCATTTTCTTTATTTTTGGTCATGTGTGAAAATTTCCATAATAAATGTTTTCAAACAGTGACCAGAGGACTTTTTAAAATTAGGAGTGAACAGGAGAGGCACAGAACCTGCCAGAGATTCACTTATGGGTAGGATCAGAGCTAGCCCCACAGAGCAGGTTTCAGTGGGTAAATTATGGGCAAAAACTGCAAAATAATAAAATTGTTTTCTGAGCACATCCCATGAGACTCGCTTGTCCAATGCACCGGTTATTTCTTCTGGGTAGTTGAATTTATATGTTCCCATCGGCCAACCATCCCCCTCCCCATTCCTGGGGACGCGCCTTCTGGCTGAGACTCCCCAGTGCTTGCCCCAGCAGGGCTCCCGACATTTTTTGGGTGATTTGATGACACAGTAGCTCCTTGCGACAGACACCCAGATGGACGTTCGAGAAGTGCAGAGGCCCTGGGAGCACGGAAGGACAACCTCTATGAAGATACTGTGCACAGCAGGGGCCATTAGTCACCAAGGATCATTTGACATTTTGAAATGAACTCATGTCTCTCATAAATAAGCTGGAACACTGGATCATGCCTGGGGCAGGGTGGCCATGCTGGGGTTGGGGGTTCCCACCCTTCTGCATGAAGTGCTGCGGGATGTGTGGTATAAGGTCTAAATGTGTGTAAAGTGAGCAGGGGGTGCATGAAGGAGACCTCGCTGGCCCCCTTGTGGCCCCTCTGATTGGAGCCACAGCCCCCTGGCAGCTCCAGCTGTGTGGGCGGATGAGTTCAGTTACCATCCTCATTGGTGACAAGCCTTTCCTGGCTCCTCCACATGAACTGAGCCCTCAAGCCCGAGGCCTGGGCCAATGGGCCCATCTGACTGCCCCTTCTCGGGCCTGGAAGGTGTTCAGGCGAGAAAAGCCATCATTCATGTTGAGTCCCTGTCTGGCACTGAAGCCCACAACCGAGGCCTCCGTGGGCTTCTCTGCCTCCCTGAGAAATAAGCCTCTCACTTATAGTCTTGACTTTTTTTCTTTTTCAGAGTGAATTAGCTAATATGTTTTGAAGACTTCCTGAGTGCTAGGCATTGTTCAGGGCTTTGTGTGAATTATTTAATCCTCGCGGGAACCCTGTGAGGAGGGGATTATCATTCCCCTGCCATATAGGTGAGAAACCAGAGGCTCACAGCAGAGATTGCTGCTAAGGGACTTGCCCAAGGACACACAGTGAGCGAGCTGTGACCAGAGACCAGACTTGGCCCAGTGACCGCTGCGTGATCCCGCCTCCCAGGAAGCATCAGGAAACCAGGCTCACTATGGATACGAATCACACGGTGCCTGACGCATGGAAGGCTCTGGGGTGGGGCTCCCAGCTGAGGCTCTGGGAAAGTCCAGCAGCATAACACTTCTAAAGCTGTGCACTACGGGACATTCCAACACACGCAGGGTGAAGGGTGGCTCCTGCCAAGCAGGGGTTCTTGGGTGACCTGGGAGAATAATTGAATAAGAATAATTTATGATGAAGTCAAATGTTTCTTTTGAAGTGCAGGAGAATTGTTTTCCGTGCTAAACCTTCCTTCCATCCAGGTGGGCACACCCTTCATTTGTTTAGCAAATCTTTTCTTCAGTGTCTGGCAGAGGCTCTCTCTGAAGAAATGAACTAATAATGTCTAACACTTTTGAGTTTACAAAGTGCTTTCCTTACATGATTTTGTTTCTCTCTCTCCATGAGATGGCAGCAGGCATTTTAGACCCATCATAGAGATTAGGAAGCAGGAGCCTATGGCGGCCACATCTACTGCTTGGCAGCTCAGCCAGGACTCAAACCACACATTTAAAATTGGATTTTCCAATTAAAAAAAGAAAATGGAAAGGGAAAAGAGATGCCAAGCTGATGGGATTTTAGTACAAGCACCCTGTGTGTCTTAAGGATTTCTCTCAAGCCCAGGTCCTCTGTCCTTTCTTGATATGCACATACCCCTTCCCTCCCTCCTCCCAGGCCTTCTTGCTGATGAGTAAACAAGATCCTTTAGAGCCACTCACCTTGGAAAATGAGGACAGCGTTATAGCTGGACTCATCAGTCTGTGCACGCCTAAGTCTGGATGAGCAGGCTTCCGGTCCAGATTTCAATAAATGTAGACCCTGCCAGGCCAGATGATGGTTTAGGACTAATTAAACTTGAATTTTCACTGGAGTACTTAGATCCATCACAGGGACATAGAATTCATTACAGCCTCCTCTCTAAGGGGTGGGGATGGTATGTGACTTGCCAGACTTAGGATCATCTTGGCCCCGTTTGGCCAAGGACAGTTACCAGCCCCTTTCTGAGAGGCAGAGAGCCCTGCCTGCCCCTGTTTGATTTCTTGGAGCTCCTCTGTGGGTTCTTTTGCCTTTTCTCTCCCCCTTTGCTATGTCTCCTTGGCCTCTGTGCCCGCCCCTGCCCCCACCTGCCTACACGCAGACTCGGCTGTCCTAACCGAGGGGCCTGTAGGACTTTCCTCTTGACAGAGAGCTTCGGTGCAAGCCTTGAGGCTTCCTTTGCTGACTTGTTACAAGGACGCAGAAAGGTGGAATGAACTTCTCCAGGGTCACAGAGAGCCAAGATGTAAACCCAAATTTTCTGATATGACCCCAAAGTCTTTCTGCTCCAGCACTGAGAAACAGCAACCCTCCCTCCTCACCTCCTACTGCCCATGATGTCGTTAAGATTCACCTGGCCGTGAGTACATTCATTCGCCAGGAATTCTTAGATTTTCGTTCACAAATACATGTCTCCCCAATTGGACTGGAAGCCCTTTGAATCAACTCAATATATTATAAACCAACCAACCAACCAAATGAAGAAACACACCGTAAGCAGGCAAAAAAAATGTGCATCTTGTCCCTAGGTAGGACCTTATCCTTAAATCTCCTAGTCTCTCCTCCTCTGGGTACCCCTTCCCCCCAACAGCTAGTGGGGGTCTGGGGCACAGTTTCTGTTTCCAGAAGGGCTTCTCACAGGTGCCTAATATGGACTTGTTCATTCAGAGCTCCCCAAATTTGGGGAATGCTCATTTGTTTGTGTATGATAAAACAAGAAAAAACATATATATATACACGTTAGTTACGTACAGAGAACAGAATCTGGTTATGCTTTTCATCCATTTTGGTAATTAGCCTTGACACTTAAGTTGTCCCATATTTGGCCGGTTGGAGTTCTCCTTGGCTCCTATGTCTTTGTCAGCTTCTTTTCCAGCCCCTGTGAAAAGATACTCCAGGCTCATCTTGTACATTCTTGTCCCAGACATTTCTCCTAGAAGCACTGGTTTCTTTTAGTGGGAAATGGTACACTACTGTCAAAATTTACTGAAAACAGTTAAAAAGATTACTTTGTGTGTGTATTCCCGCCCCATTCTACCTCCTCTTCCTCCTCCTCTTTTTTTTATGGAACATATAGTTAATACCTATTATTGTCTCTCTTTTATATCCCTCTTGTAGTCTTAGTTCTACACACACACACACACACACACACACGGTTGTCATTTTGGTTGTCTAAACTTCATTCTCTACTAGTTTCCTAAGCAAGGGCTATAGAACCAATATTCCCTGAATTTTTGCATGTTGTTGTCTGTGACATTTAAATTCAAGAGTCAGTTTGGCTAGATCAAATGTCCTTGGCTCTCATTTTCTTTCCTTGAGTATCTTTAATATGTTACCCATTTTCTTCTGGCATAAAATGTTGCTATCAAAATGTGTTTCAGCAATCGAATTTTCTTTTCCTTATAAGTTACTTGGTCTTTTTACCTTGATGTCCAAAGGATTTTTCTCCTTTTTATTTTTAAAGTCCAACATTTTACTAGACTACATCTTGGTCTTGGTCATTTTGGGTCAATTTCTCCAGTTAAGTGGTGTGCCCTTTCAATTCCTTTCAGACTTTTTGTTTGTTTTTCCCAAATTTCTGGAAGCAATGTGTTACTATTGCCTAACTATAGTTATAGATTTACTTATTTTTTCTTTGATTTGTCAACATTTTGCTTTCTACACTTTTGAGGCTATATTATTACGTACTCACAAATTTAGATTTATTTGATCTTTCTGGTTATTCAAACCTTTTATTATACAAAATACCTCTTTACCCTAGTAATGCTTCTTGCTCTTAAATCTATTTTTTTCTGATATTAATATGGCTATTTCAATTTTCTTTAGGTTTTTGATTGCTATATCTTTTTCTATAACTTAACTTTTAACCTTTGTGTATCTTTTTATTTTAGGTGTGCTTCTTGTAAGCAGATTATAATTGTTTTCTTTTTTTATCAAGTCAGACAATCTTTATCTTTTAATTGGAGCATTTAGTCCATTTACATTACATTTAATATAATTACTGATTTGCTTGAGCTTAAATGTTGTTACAGTCATGCACCTCATAATGACGTTTTGGTCAATGGCGGACCGCATATATGACGGTGATCCCATAAGATCAGTACCATAGAGCCTAAGTGTGTAGTAGGCTACACCATCTAGGTTTGTGTAAGTACACGCTATGATGTTCGCACAATGACTAAATCACCTAATAACGTATTTCTCAGAACGTATCCCTGTCATTGAGTGATGCAAGACTGTATTTGCTCTCCTTTTGTCCCAATTAGTCTGTTTCCTTTTCTTTTCTTTCTTGCCTGCTTTACTTGTTTTAAATTATCTCATTTTTTCCTTTCTTAGTTTGGCAATTATATTTTTTTAAAAATATGATTTTTAGTGGTCAAACTTGGAGATTACAATACTTTTTTGAGTTATCAAATTCTAAAAGAAATTAGTACTCTTACCTCTTCTTAGACAATGTGAGTACCTTAGAAAAACTTTAATTCCACTTACTCCGCTTCTGATATATATGCTGTTGTTGCCAAGTCTCCCTGCCCAGCAGCCTATGAAGCTTTCAGAAGCAATACTCAGTCTCTTATCTGCCCTCCATGTAATCAGCAAATGCTCCCCGGCTCTGAATGCCCGCCTTATCTACCTGAGTTTCTGCTCTCTGTGAGATCTTGGCCCAGGAATTTTTCACTCTCATGTTAGCTCTCTGATACCTTCAAGAATTTTTATATTTAGTCCAGCTTTTCCAGTTGTCCTTGGTGAAACACTGGTCTGATTTTCCTATTCTGTCATAAGAGGAAGAGGAAGTTTGATACTATAACTACACTCTACTTGATGAAGACCTGCTGTGCAGGTGAAGAGGTGGGTATTGCTGCTAATGGAGTAGTTGAAATCCCATAGCTCTTCAGTATCTGTGGTGGCTAAGAGAGGGGACTTGCAGACCCAGCATGTGATGTTGTACCGAGTGTGTGTGTCAGCCAGCCTGGGGAGCTGCACACATTGCTTAGCTGTCTGAGTAAACATAATCCAAAAGGGCACCTGAGGTGACCTGTGCTGCCCTGAGCAGATTTTGGGTCGGTGCCCATGGCCCAGTGCCACTGGGGCCTACCTAGCCTCTACAGGTCAGTATGAAAATAGTCTGTTTGTTCCACTTTCACAAAGATGGATACAACAAGTGCTCGGTGCTGGTTCACTAACCTGTAGTTCAAAGACAGGAGCCTGGGTCAAGGGTCAGAGTGAGCCCATTCTTGCCAGGGGCTGAGAAAGGGTGAGAGACAGGCCATTCCTGTCTCTTATGGCCGTTCCATAGTCTTCTTATGAATATGAAGGAAGCGGCCATTGCAGGTGGGGGCTCTGCACCACCTTCACTGGCAAAGATACAGCTCAGGTCTGGAACACACTCGTGCAATGCCCTTTTCTTGGAGTTATGGACTTAACTGTGTTCCCCCAAAATCCATACGTGGAAGTCCTAACCCCCAATACCTCAGAAAGTGACTGTATTTGGAGATAGCACCTTGAAGAAGAAGTAATTAAGGCTAAATGAGGTCGTGTGGGTGGTCCCTAACCCAATAGGACTGGTGTCCTTATAAGAAGAGGGAGAGACACCCGAGATGCATGTGCACAGAGGAAAGTCTGTGTGAGGAGACAGCAAGAAGATGGCCATCTGCAAGCCCAGGAGAGAGGCCTCAGGAGAAACAAACCTGCCGCCACCTTGATCTTGGACTTCCAGCCTCCAGGACTGTGAGAAAATAAAGTGCTGTTGTTTAAGCCCTCCAGTCTGTGGTACTTTGTTATGGCAGCCCTAGCAGACGAATACACTTGGGGTGGGGTCAAACCCTCTCTCCGCTGATGGAAAGGTGGTGGTAAGAACCTCCCTTTAAACAGCTCCCCACCCCACCTGGTCCTGAGGTATCTAGCTTTTGGAAAATGACTCCCTGGTGCTTTGTTTGCTCTGTTGGTGTCTGTGTCTGTTTGCTGCTCTTATTTCCTTTACCAACCACCCCCTTCCAAGTGAGAAGATTCTAGCGGGTTCCTGTCTCAGAAGGCAGAGAGCCAGATCTCTGGGGCTTCTGTCCTGAGGGGGCCCAGCACCTGGGCTCCTGGACATGCTGGAAGCTCCAGAGGGACTGTTGATCGGATTTGCTCCTTGGTGGGGTCCCCACTCCTCGGGTAGCAGGGACACCTTGCTGCCTCGTGGGCTTGCTCACTGACTTGCATGAACTTACTCCTTCGGACTCTAAACCTCTCGCACTGCTGAGTTTCTTGTTTTGCTCCTGGACACTGGGGCTCCTGGGAAGTCTGAGAAACAACTCAAAGGGCTGTGGCCCTTGCCCTCCTGGCCATGACAACCGACACCTAACCCCAGTGACCCCCACAAGCTTCTGGTGAGGGAGGCCAGTGAGCACACGAAGCTTCAGTCTCCAGAGAGGAGGTGGAGCAGGGAGGGAGCAGCCCGGATAATGACCTAACCTGCCTGCAGCTGCTCCCCGGGAGACTGTGTGTGTTGGTTCAAATCGTAATTCGTTTTGTTCATTAGGCAATAGCACATACATGAAATTCCCTTTTTACTTATTGACCACAAAGCGCTACAAACTAAGATTTCAGGCACAAGTAATGACGCTGGTAGTAAGCAGTCCCTTCTTAAGCTCAGCTCCTGGTGAACACACAGGTGATAAATACCTCCCGTGTGCTTCCTCTCTCTGCTGGTCCTAAACTCGCAAAGACTGTTCCGGAATTCTCCCAGCATAGACCTTCATTGTAGATAATTCTGGATTATCTGATTCAAACACCAAAGTGATGATTTTTAAATCTCTCATGTACAAACCTCTTTTTAAAAAAGGATATCAAAAGTC
This sequence comes from Ceratotherium simum simum, assembly GCF_057802395.1. Classification (NCBI taxonomy): domain Eukaryota; kingdom Metazoa; phylum Chordata; class Mammalia; order Perissodactyla; family Rhinocerotidae; genus Ceratotherium; species Ceratotherium simum. The sequence goes on from NC_141913.1 coordinate 39,887,818, forward strand.
TTACGATTCCCCAGGGTTGACTTAAATTATTTTGCTTATAATATTACTTAAGTATGAACACAGAAGTATTTTAACCCTCTATACTTAACAGCTCCTATGTAACTCCAGAACCAAAACCAGAGTACAAATGAAATAAAAAAGTCCCTACAACACCGCCGGAACTCGAGTTATTCTTCTGAACCCAAACACTGTGAACATCACAGCCACTGACATCACTCGTGTGGTGCGATGACTCGCTTCTTCCACGTCTCTCCTCTACTGGAAAAATCGCAAACATTTGGCTTGTACAGAACACCACGATGTTGATGAATGGAATCCTCTCCTCTATTCTTTTTTAAAAATACTATTTGGCCCTGAAATCTCTAGATACAGTTATGAGATAATTTCTCATATGATACGGAAAATGTTTACATTAATTTTTAAGATTTTCATCGGAATGAAAATTAAATTAAAATGAATTTTAAAATTAATTGAATTGAAAAATTAATTCAGGGGTCACAGACCTCCTGAATGGGTCTGGCGCTTCTCGGGGTGTTTGTAGACCCCAGTTTGAAAACTTCTGGATTTGCGGTTCCGCCTTTCCTGTGAGAAGCTCTCTAACTGCTTCCCTCTGGCCCGCCTTGTCTCAGCTCCTCTCATGCCCTGTGGGGCTGAGGTCGCTGAAGGTGGAAGGTGCCAGGTCCAGGCTCTGCTCGTGCTTGTTTTGCTCCTCCTGGGTGGAGCCAGGCGCCCTTTACATGTGCAATTCAACCAAAACACCAAGAGCTGTTTAACCACCCAAGGGAATGCCCCCTGCCCCGCTGGGCGCCCCAGCTGTCTGTGGAGTGTCCCCACGTCTCCGGGCTGCGACCCGCCTAGGGAGGGGCCTCTGCCACACAACTGATCCTGGCCGGGGACTGGCTGCTGCTAACTGTGCCTCCACCAGAGGAAAAAATAAAAGCTAGCGACTCACACAACCGGAATAGCGACGGGAGACGTATTTAAAAACAGAAACACCTGCTTCAGAATTGCGACAGGAAATGAGATTTCAGAAATGCCACAAGGAAGCCGGTGAGGCAGCGGCCCCTCCCTCGTATTTCCCCTGCTTTTTGCGTCAGCCGGGGCCTGCCCCCAGGGAAAGCCCGGCCTCCAGCCCCAGGCCCGCCCTGTGGCCCCGCGTGGTGGCCACCGGGGCTGGTGCCTGGCCGTGGGGTCAGGGCTGAGCGTGGCCTGCCTGGTGCTGTCCAGCAGCCGGTCCTGCCAGGGTGGCCTCGGCGAGACTCCACACTCGGGTGCGAACCTCGCGGTGTAACAGAAACTCAGGGAGCCGGTCATGGAGGGAAGGCGGATGGACGGTCCCCTGAGACCGCCCCCCCCCACCCCGGGCCCAGCCTTCCTTGGTGGACTGTACAGTTCCTGGCAGGTCCTCTTGACTGAGGACGTCTCTTGAGAGGCCTCCACCGGCTTTTAGGGGAAGGGGAGGGGTGCTGTGTTCATTCCGGGGCAGAGGTCTCCAAAGTGGGGTACACACATCCCAGAGGATGTGGAAAATGATCTGTGGGGTCAAGGAAAGAAAATAGTCCATCTATTTAATGTTTTACTTCAAAAATGAAAGAGAAAGTTATGCAACGTTATTAATGCTGAATGCTGACGACTCTGGCACCCTGGATTGTCATGTGGGGGGCCCCAGAGAGAGAGGAGTGTTTGTGGGAGGGGGGAGTTGGGTATTGCAGCACCCTGCAACTTACATGAGCCCAGTGAACGGAACTGAGAGATTCCATTACCTGTTTTCAAGTAAACTAACTCCTACAAAAAGGACAAGTGGCTTTAAAACATTGTTGAAAAGGAACCTTGGACTGAAGATACCACTAATATGGAAGTAGCAATGAGCAGCCCAGAATGGCAGAGCTGACCCTTCTCCCGGCCCTACTCTGAGCTGGTTGTCAGCCACGTTATGAGGTAGAAACAGTAGTGCTTTAAGCAGATCTGACACAGAGTTGGCCAAAATTGAAATTATCTGAAAGACTAAATGAAATATGACTTTACGTCCATAATCATGCATGTTGAATGACGCCTGAAGTGCATATTGCGCCACGAGATAGTAACATTTAAAATTTTAACTTCATCTTTATCTCATTCTTTTAAATCTTTTTTTTTGGATGTTTTAAATTGTACATAATATAACAATACATTCATGCTCTGCATGACGACGTTTCAGTCAATGATGGACCGCATATGCGACGGTGGTCCTGTAAGATTAGTACCATAGAGCCTAGTTGTGGAGTAGGCTGTACCATCTAGGTGTGTGTAAGTACAGTCTACGATGTTCGCACAGTGATGAAATCACCTAGCGACGCATTTCTCAGAACACATCTCTGTTGTTGAGTGACACATGACTGTAATGCATAGATATAATTTATAAAATAAGATAAATAATCAGAACTTGTGTGGATGTATGAACAGCTTTTTGTCCCCTGGTAAGGGTGGGCAACACCAAAACTTGAGCACGGCTGATCTAGTGCTGCGGTTCTCAAATTTTAGGTGCCTCAGACTCTCCGGGAGGCTTGTTAAAACACAGGTCACTGGGCCCCCCGCCCCAGAGTAGCTGATTCTGGAGTTCTGGGATGGTAGGTGAGAACTTGCACTTCTAACAGGTTCCCAGGTAATGCTGATGCTGCTGATCCGGGGCCAGCAGGTCTATAGAAATGACCACAGTCTGAGGGGAAGAAGCTGAAGATGAGTGAGGCCCACCTCTGCCACACGTCAACCTTCTTCTCAGTGAAGACAATGGTCCCCCTGAAGACCAAAGATATCCCTCCCAACCTGCTACCCTGCCTGGAGGTTGCCCTCAGAGATGGACTCCTAAGCCTTAGGCCTGGCTTTGCAACCACCTCTACAAAGGGAGGAACTAGAAACAGCGCTAAGGAATAGGGCAGGAGTGGTAAGATCAGGGATAGGAGGAGTAGGGGCTTTTAGTCCACCTACTGGCCTCACCCTGAGGACACAGGGCTTGCAACGCTCAGGCTTTGCTATCAGAGAGATCAGATGGACTCCCTGTATTAGTTTTTGACCTCAAAACTTCAATAAGGTAACATATGTGCAACAGGGAAAAAATATTATTATTTTTCATTCTCTTCCTACCTTCTAAGAAGCGTAAGTGTTGGCAGCTGAAGACTCTTGTCCGCTGGGCTCAGTGGAGTGGTGGGTATGTAAGTGTGGAGGAGCTGAACTGCCCTGCGAGGGAAGGGGCGCGTGGCAGGAGCTGGGCGGGTTGGAGACTGCTGGGAGAGGGAAGGAGGAGGAAGCTGTGGTCAGCACCGGGGAGACACGAGAAGCAGCTGAGAGCGGTGGGGGGCTGGGCCACATACTGCCTGCCTCTCTGTCCCCTACACGTCATCACCATCTAGGCCAGGGATGGGAGGCTGAGTCCAGCGTCCCACATCCGGTGCACAGGCCTGGTGCAGAGGTCCTGGGCCTTCCCCATCTCCCTCTGCCCTCCAGCTCCCTCCCACACGTATTCACATCCTGTTTTCATTTTTTTTAATATGCATTTTTATAGGGGACTCTTGAAAGCCAGAAGCAGTGACACATCAAGGGATGTAGTTTCAATGGCAAGATTTCCAGCACAGGCAGGGCAGGAGAGAGTCAGTGTCCCTTATATTGGGCCCCAATCACATCCATATACATGTAGGCCACTTACTTCTGAGGGAAGGCCTACTGTGATATCAGTTTTCTGCACCTGCCTATGTTGGCTGCCAATGAAAAATGTTAGAATTCCAGCCCCAGGCGTGCAGCCTGCAGGGAGGAGGGAACAAGCCATATGCACCTCCTGCCTGGCCCCCACCACAGCCTGTGCCAGGTGTGAACCTGCTGAGGCAGGAGTGGGGGGCCCCTGGGCTCCCTCCTTCCTCAGCACTCCTTCTCATGGGGCCCAAGCTTTGTCTTTAGGGTTAATTATGGAGCCTCCTTTTACCCACGACTTAGAGCCCATAAAGGGCTGTGAGAACTGTGGAGACAGGCTGTGGAGCCTGTGAGACCTGGGTCCAAATCCTCGCCCCACCACGAGCCTCAGTTCCTTGCTCCGTAAAGTGGGGTGATGAGGGTGCTGACTGCGGACGGTCACAAGGATGAAGTTAATGTGTGCGGAGTGCCAGGCCTCTGCATGCTCCCCTGCATCCTTGCTATGTACTAATGCAATTTGACTAAATTCCAAAATCCCCTGGGGGTTCCTCCACTGAAAGCTAAACTTGGAGAATGTAACCCTGGTGTTCCTGGGGCATCCGAAGGTAAGAGACACTTATCATTCATTCATCCATGCAACAAATAACCATTGAATGCTGATTGCATGTCAGACAACAAACTAAAAAAAAAAAAAGAACAGATAGTGATAAAAGCCTTTCCGAAAGCCTCCCTGGGAAGGCTATCCATGCAGAAGGGCCTCAGGGCTCTGGTGGGCCTCCCTGGAGATGGTGCTACTGGGCGGGGCAGGCAGCTGGCACTGCCAGTGGATGGAAGCCCATTTCCACCCCCAGGCCAAAGAAGCAGCCGCAGAACCACAGAGGGTTGCCAGGCCTGAGGGCCCACAATGACACAGAGGGGAGGCTGAGGCTGGAGGGGCTGGCCCAGCCTGCTCCTTGCTCTGGGTGGGTGTGAGGCTGCTGGTCCCCGGAGAGCCCTTCTCTGTGCACCTACCCCCTCAAGTCGTCCTGGTGCGCTGGAAGCTTCTGAGTCAGGGCTTTGGCATCAGACCCAGATGCAAACCCTTCTCCCCTGCTCTGCCTTGGGAAAGTCATTTTAGTGCTCTGAGACTGTTTTTCCATCCTTAAAATGGTGATAACTACATTTTCTTATTCACTCCGCTCAGGAGAACCATACGAGATAATAAGAGGAGCTGCTTTCAGGATGATGACATCTTACACCCACTGTCTACCACGTGGCAGATCAGTGTCCGTCTACAGAGGCAGCCTCCTCCTCAGATGGGCTTTCATATTTTAAAAACAACAAAGCAACACCAAAACCCCTTAAATGTAACAGCAGCATAGAGCAGTCTGACCTTTCTGCCTCGTTATGGTGAAGCAAGGATCCTCGCAGCTCCATGTGGAGAGAGGAAAAAGGAGCCAAATATTGGTGCAGCTGTGCGCCAGAGGGGGGAATAGCTGGCTCACCCTCCGCCGGCCAGTGGACAGCAGCGTAAAGACACAGTGGGTGCCTCAGATGCAGTGGCTGTACAGATGGCCCAGTGGGCAGCTATATCCTTCTATATGGGTCCAGGAGACTCAACGGCTGGACTGCAGACGGCAGTGAGCTGTGTGCACCCCCGACCTCCCTGCCTGCTCACTCAGTTTCCCCACCAATCCTTTCATCAGAAACTTTACACGCAAAGCACCTTAGAGAGGAGTCTGGCCCTTGGCCTGTTTTTGTGTGGCCTATGAGCTAAGAATGGTTCTCACACTTTTAAATGCTGTGAAATTCTTCTCGAAAGAATAATAATATTTTGTGATGTGAAAATCATATGAAATTCAAATGTCAGTGTCCATAAATAGTGATTTGTTCACTTGTTACGTAGTCTACGGCTACTTTCATTCTACAATGGCAGAGTTGAGTAGTTAACAACAGAGACTGTACAGCCTGCAAGACCTAAAATATTTATTACCTGCAGAAAATATTTATATGTGCAGGAAAAGTTTGCCGATCCCTGACTTAGAGAAACCTTCCTTCCAGGAGCATTTGTGCTTTAATTCACACTCCTGCCTTAAACAAAGAGATGAAGCTCTAATGGTGGAATTTAGGGATCTATCTATGACAGGTGGCTTCCTCTGGTCGACCTTTCCAGGGGAGAGTGTGGGGAAAATTAGAGCCAGGTAAAAAAGACACAGCAGGATGGAAAATAGAAGACTGGAGTTTCTAATTCCAGCTTCAACTAACTAATAATTATGTGATTTTGAGCAAAAAGGCTTTTCAAGTGCTGGTGCTTTTCTCATCCATTCAAGATCTGCCTTCTTGACCTCAGACAGGAAGATAACAGCTGTGAAATGCTTTGAGACCTAAAGGGTCTCAAATGCAAAGATCAGCCAATTCTAGAGCATCCTGAAAATGTTCATTTCTTCCTTCCAAGGCAAAGTGGCCATAGGTGTGGCGACCCTATTCTCACCCCGAGTCAAGATCCCGGTTTGACAACAAGTCTATTATAGATCCTTGGCATTTGTGCAATTGACATTTCAGTCATTCCCAAGCCACCCAGCAGGTCCCTGACCAGTGTATCTGTCATTTTGCTGAGGCACAGATCTAAGCTACTCACCTGCTACTGTGTGAACCTAGTGGATGGCCCAGCATCCTCATCCCGGGACAGCTTACTGTTCTCTCCTCATTATAACACATGTAGTAACTAATAAAGTGATTAAAAACTTCCTTTGTAAATAAATGCTCTGTATTCATAATGCAGGCTGTCTCAAAGACCCCAGGGGATTATTCATGAGGGACATGGGTCTCCAGTAAAGTAATTATTTGCAGTCAGGAGAGTCTGGCCTGTGGCAGGCATTTCTAGACTCTATCTAACATGCTTTTAAGAACCCCAGAAAGTGGTTTCCTTTTATGGCAGTCTCAGTTTCCGATTCCTAGAAATAGCTGATTCCAATGGCACCTGATGACCACAAGTCACCTGAGGGGGCCTGAGGCCAGGGATGGATGACAACTACCTTTTATTTGGACACCAAAGCACACTGCAGCCTGAATTGCAACCACACCTTGCCATGGTCCCAGAGCATGCAACAGAATTTGCACTTGGTGTGTTTATTTCCATTCCACTAAGGGAACACGTGCGCTCTTAAAAATGCAAAGCCACACCCGAATCCATGCCAAAGACACTTGCGACAAATTGCATCACCTGGATTTTTTGTTTATGATAGCTAGCTCATGTTGGCAGTGCCAATTGGCCAGTTGTGTGCTATTTTAAATCCTTCCTGCTCCTTTTCTCATTTGTGACCAGGGCACACAAAGCTGCCCAGAAAGAAGGAATTCAACCAGCATTAGAAGAATGCACTGAAGTCCCATTTCCTAAACCCCAGGGGGAGATCTGAGCGAGAGGGGAGGACTCAGGTGGCTGAAGACAGGGTCCTTTTCATGTATCTGTTTCCCCAGGCCAAACACTGGGCTCAGCAGACAAACGTTAGCGGGAGGAAACAACGGAGGGTGGCTGAGTAGCAAGGAGAGGCCTGGGAAGGGGCGTGGGCACGAGGGGGTGGAAGCACTTCCTGAGGATTCATCCTGGCACAGAGTTTTCAGCTGCCACCCCCAGAGCCCCATCCCTCTGCCTGGCCAGGTCCAATCGGCCCTGGCAGAAAGGGCTGCGGGAGGGGCCAGTCATCACCCTGTCCTTACCAGAACCCCCATCCCAGGCCAGAAACCTTATCAAGCCAAGCTGCTCTCATCATTGGACCCTCCAGTCAAGTATCTGGACTTCTGGGCTGAAGGTCACCTTTTTTCTTTGATGTCTCTCCCTGGTCAGTCCCTGAAAAAAATACATTCTTTCCTTCTCTCTGTCTCTTCCCCTTTTCTGAAATGGCACACGGATCCCACTCTAAACCCACACAGGGTTTGGGCTGGCTGGGCTGGCTGCCCTGCGTGCTGACACCTCCATGTGGCCAGCCCCCTGCCTGGCTTCATTTGGAAGCAGACGACTATACCGCTGGCTCGCGTCCCCGCCCTGAAAGACTATTCCTCAGGTCATACTGACACATCTAGTCAGGATGGGGGTTTTCTGCAGGCCCACGTCCCTTGTCCCTTGTAAGGCCTCCAGGATGTCAAAGCACAGAGTGTGTCGTGGGGGTGATGGGAGGGGAGGCAGCAGTGTGGGATCAAGTCTACCCAGAAATATGCTCAGTAAGGTAGAATAACAGATACACTAATCTTCAGGAGAGTCTGATTACTCTGAACACCATGGAACAGGCGGGTATTTTTTATGAATGAAATATTTCACACCCAGGGGACTCTGTTTTACCATAGGTAACGTAAGCTGTGAATTCAGAGAGCTTTAAACGCTGAAACCGTTCTGAGAAAAGTTGAGTTCCAGGTTGGCACTGTGGGAGGTTGTTCCAACCAAGTGGGCAGCGTGGGCTCAGCTTCCTCCATCCTTGTTCTGGCATCAGAGCCTCCTGGTTTCCAGTTCCAGCAACCTCGCTGAGCCTCATTTCCCCCTCATCTGCAAAACAGGGTAAGTGTTCTGCCTCACAGGACTGGCGGAAGGTCAAAAATAATCACATCTGGAACTCGTTCTGGAAGGAATAAAAAGAAAGCGAGGCTTTTAAGTGAGAGTGTCAGAAGCCCCCAAGTGTGAGGATGCTGCAGGAGCAGCAGATTCTCTCCCTGGCTTGGGCCTCAGGACCCGCTGCCCTACTGTCAGGGTTTCCCCCATCGGTGCTGTCTTTCCTGGTCAAAGTAGAATGTTACTCACATGGAACTTCTGTTCGTCTTTTACAAGCAACTGCAACTGTGCAGCCTATGAAGTCCCTCAAGGACCTGACCGTGGGGAAGTTCACGTGCCTATTCAAATGCAAAAGGGTTCCCAGAAGCCCAAGGAAGATCCTCAACTGCTGTGAGGCTGGAGGATTTCCTCATGAAATCCAGCATGAAGGGTTCTTAAAGATCTAGATCCCACCGGCCTCAAACAAAAGCAATACCACCAGAGGGTCTGCGATATGGGATAAACATCTCCCAGGCGCATTGATTTTACTCTTGGAAGGTAAGCAGAGAGTTATTTAAGATATTTCAATATCAAATATGGATGTTCAGAAAATGCAAATTGTTCATTGATCAAGATTAAATACAAGGCTTCGAAGAAATTCCGGGCTTGCAGCTTAAAGCAGCAGTCCGGAAGTCTGGCCTTGGACTCCACCGCACCTCCTCACCACACACGGCCTCGCCTGGCCCACCCTACGACACCAACTGAGTCAGGATCTCAAGGGCAAGGTCCAGCATCAGGGCTCCTAGAAAGGCTCCCAGGTGACTCTAAAGTTCAGAGGGAATTAAGCAGCGCGGGCTCAAGGGTGTTTTGCTCTTGAAACTCAGGGTAGGAGGTGGAAGGGTCTGGAGTGCACACCCTCAGCACTGGTTTCTGGTCCCTTTGTAGATGAGGTAGTGATTTCTTCAAGATCTGAGTGACATAGTGACAGATCCATGGAGATTTGCTGGATCAAACCAGTGTTAACATGAAGCCCTGGAGGATGGGGAAGTCGGCCGGGGTTATCTCCAAATGGCCCTTGCTCTACGCAGCGTGCTGAGACACTGGGTACAGACTGGACACCGAGGACCAAGCACTCGCACTTAAGGTGTCTCTTTCCATCTTTTGATAATGGGGAGTAAACTATCTAAGGATGTTTCTCAAAGCCCTGTGAAAGTAAGACAGCATCCCCCCGCCCCTCCTGGGGCCTGGAGGTGATGCTTCTGAAGACCTCCGGTTCCTTCATGGAACCAGGGTCAAATGGGAAAACCACAGAAAAATGAGACTTCCAGAAAGATGCAGATGTCTTGTTTTCAAATAAAACCTTGGTACCCAGAACATGGATTCTTAGGCAGCTTAATTCTTCAGTTTGTTCCACAAAAAACATAATATCTTTCACCAAATAGATTCTGAAGCAACTTGATGGAGCTGCCAGCCTCAGGGACAGTCTGTCCCAGGTGGCGAGTGCAGCAGAGGCAGGGTCTAGTTAGATATAAAGCATGCCCCCGGGGCACAGTGGCCTGGCTCCTGGCAGCAGAGCCATCTCGACAGTCCCTGGAAGTGCAAGAGACAACTTTGTAAAGGGGGCCTGGGCCTCAGGAATACTGACTGTGGCATTGCAATTGGAAGGCAAGCTGCTCGAGGGCAAGGGAGCAGTGCAGAGCAGGGGGTGAAGATCACGGGCACGAGAATCCCACAGACCAGGGCGGAATGCCAGTTGTACCCCTCACTGTGTGACCTTGGGCAAGTTCACTCATCTTAGATGGTCTTCTCACTGTAAAAGAAGGGGGTACCACTTCCTTCACTGAGTTTAAGGATGAAGTGCAACTGTATATAAAACATTTAGCAGCATGCTTAACTCAAGTACTCAGAAGTGGTGGTTATTTCAGCCATTGAACATTTTTCTGTCATTTGCCCAAAGAATGTCTAGTACCTGGGACTTGCTCAAGTTGACTGGCTAAATGAGGGCTAGTCAGTTGTCTTCCACAGCAGTGGTTCTCATTAGGGGGGGCAATTTTGCCCCCCAGGGTACACTTGGCAATGTCTGAAGACACTTTGGATTGTCACAACCAGGTGTGTGTGTACAACTGACATCTAGTAGGTGGAAGACACGGATGCTAAAACATCCTACAATGACAAGACAGCCCCCCGCCACCCCAATTATCCAGCCCCAAACGTCAGTAGTGCTGAGGATGAGAATCCCTGATGTAAAGGAGAAGCTTCGATCAGCCCACTCAGATCGGGGGGCAGGGAAGCAAGCAGGCTTGTAAGTCTGGGATCTGGCAGCAAATGAAAACTGTCAACATTCCTGGAAGAGGAATCTTCCTCTCAATTAGGACACCTTTAGCAGTTATAACTCACAGGGTTAAGTTACAGAAATTGGATTCAGAATTAAGACTCATAGGTCAGTGGACTGATTTAAATAGCTTTCTGGTAAGACGTGAAAAAGCAATAGAAATTAGAGGGTCAGAATGGAAAAGCAGCTGGAGGTTGAAATGTGGTCCATGAAAAAGAGCATCACATAGTGGTCCAATAGATGAGGTCCGTCCCCCATTTTTAATTTTCTTTCTAGGATAAGGCAAACTACATACTAAGAGACTATAACCACCAAGTAAAGGGAAGTTTCCATGATTCTGTAAAGACTAATTCTCCAGAAAGCCAACAAAGTTATCCAGCTGGGCCAGTATCTGCTCATGCTATGGCCTCAAAGACGAAATTAAAAACCTAAGTGATAATCCTGACTGGACCACAGTTTCAGCCAATTCTGACACTGCATTTGCTTGGCAGAGCACTTTAGTGCCTAGCATGAGTCCAGAAATCAATTCTGAAACAAGAATTGGTGTCTTAATCTAGGCCAAGTCCTTCACGGACATGATAGTTTGAGAATATAAATTAACCCTATTATATTAAGAAGTGCTATTGAAATCTTTTGATTGGCATGCCCAGGAATGAGAACCACCAAGTTAAATGAAAACATGCTCACACCTGAGTTGTAAGCAACTCATGAGACATTTTCTATGAAATCTTTCTGAAAACATTTTTAGATTTGGGGATTTTTATTTTTACCTTAAGCCAGTTACTTAAACTCTTAAGCTTCAGCTTTTTTTCTCTGCAAAATGGAGATAATAGTCCCTACACCTCTAGAGCTGTGGCGAAGAGTAAATAAGATTATGCACCTGAGCTCACTTTGTACTAACTGGGTCACCCAACTGAAGGTTGTGTTCTAAAACCTAACGGCTTTTTACTTTTACTTTACATTGCTCTTTAGCAGCACTTCAATAGTATTTTTTTCAGGGTCATGCTGGGTTTTAAAAAGAACCACAACAAGAAAGATGCTACCTAGGAAAGCAAATTATTTATTTCACAGCATCTCCAGGTTTTAGCTTCTTACTTGAAATTCATACAGTCCCTACAGGTAATTATTTCCATTTTACAAATAAGGAAAATGAAACTAGAAGTACATAATCTGCAAAATATGGGATACGATGTCTTCTGAAGACAGAGAATAAGGGAACTTGAATTGAAACAGAGTCCAAAGCTGGAAATTAAGCTATGTAGGCCTAGCCCAGGAGCAGTTTCCAAGAGGAAATGACCAGAAAAGCATGGGAAATGACTGAAAAATCAGATATACTCTGAAAGGTGGCACACTCCATTCCCTTCAGTGCTCTACTTGGATTTAAAGACTCAGAGAAGACAGACTTGGAGACCAACTGACTCCATCTGTTACCTGAAGGGTTTACCTAAGGGTATCCAAATGGTGGTGATGGTGGAAAGGACAGCAGAAGGATGCTATTCCTGGGGAAAGTTTTAAAAAAGACAGGGGGCAAGACCTGAAGGGAGGTCACTGAAAAAGTTGAGGAAATGGAATAGAATATCAAGAAAGGCTTGCCTACTAGTAAAGAAAGTAAAAGATCAGTTTTGTAATCCTTGACCATAAATACAATCTTTGACATGAAAATATATTTTCCAAAAAGTAGTAGGAACTACCTGCTTGGGAAGAGAAAACAAGATATGATCCTGACTCAAGAGTCCTCACCACAAGCTTCTAGCCATAAGAATAAGATCTCATTGGTTTTCATGTGGTTCAAGAAAAGCCACTGGGAACAGGCCAGGAAAATTAGACACTTTTGGAGTTCGCTTTCTCAACATCAAATGAGATGGTGGCTCTCAGAATATGAATTCTGAGAACCTTCATCCATCAACTGGAATGACTAACCTAGGAAGATCTGTCTAGCCTCCAGATACTGGAACTTCTAGAATTAAAAAGAAACATCCTAAGGAATACCATTGGGTGACTTTATAAATGTGCAAAGTTCCCAAGAAGTACAAATTCTGTATGTACAGAATAAAAGGAAAGTTGCTATTTAATCCAAACACAACCAAGAGCCCATTCATGGTCCATTCTTGGTTTTTATCAATAGCCAGATACAGAAAAAAAAGTCCTTAACTGAGGTAGTAGACTGTTTTAAGCAAGTAGCTTTAAGAGCTGCTACACAATTATTTTCACACATACACAATTCTTAAAATTATTTCCAGCAAGTTCTTGTAGACTCCACTAACAAGAAGAAATGAAGCAGCCCATCTCTCCATTTTTTCTCTGTGGTTTAAATAGTCTTAATTTCAGAAAATTTTACTCCATGAATGATGCTCAGTAATGAATTCTTAATAATAATAGACATGGCTATTTCTTGTTAACTCTTATCATATATTTTTTTTTAATTTTATTTATTTTTCCCTCAAAGCCCCAGTAGATAGTTGTGTGTTGTAGTTGCACATCCTTCTAGCTGCTGTATGTGGGACGCGGCCTCAGCATGGCCGGAGAAGCGATGTGTCAGTGCGCGCCCGGGATGCGAAGCCGGGCCGCCAGCAGCGGAGTGCGCGCCCTTAAGCGCTAAGCCACGGGGCCAGCCCTATCATATTCTTTTAATTGTCACCTAATAGTGAGCCTCAAAAACTTTAAATCTAGGTATTTTACAAATGTTTAGCATTAGCAAAATCCATAAGCTATCAAGTATTCCCTCAATCCTTTTCGAAATCTTAGCTTTCTAGTTTTAGATTTATCTCTCAAGTACAATGCCTAGGTCCCACACTTCAGCACTTTACATCTGTGATTCAAGTAGACTTGAAACAACTCCCCCATGTAAGTCTCTTCTTATGACGCCTTGGTAATTCCCCTGAAATTGCTGGAACAGATGATATCACAAGTTCCACTGTGTTTGTTTTTGATCTTTGGGAATGACACGGAACAGACATAAGCCTTGGTGCTTTAAGATAGAGAAATATCTACAATTTATTTTCCAGTTTTAAACAGTTACTACATTCTTATAGTTCCCGGGTCATATTAAAAAAACCCTCAAATTTTCATTTTGAATTGAGGCTAACTATTGTCGACTTATCCAAGAACATTCTAATTTAACAGAACCTCCATGACTGTCTCTGGAACATAGGTCATCTCTCTATTTTGAGGTTTTGTACAACCTTTGAGATGGCGAGACTGACTTTTCCCATCTTGATCTTCAATATTAATATATGCAGTAAATTATGCATAACACCGCTAGAAGCTTTGGGTAAACATTAAATGTTGCTGGTAGGCATTGAACAAAGATTTATATAATCTTGTCCCTCATTCACTGTCTCTTCTTAAATTAGGAAGCTTCTTATTACTAAGCCAGTTCTTTTCAGTTTGTTGTGTATTCAGCTGAATATCACAGCTCAAGACTTTCATATTTAAAAAGGTGTTTATGCACACACTCTTGCAAAGATTAAAGATTTATAATTTTAAACACAAACGCAGCAGGAACTCATTAGGCAATCAGGTTACAAACATCTCCATTTTTCATGAGACCTCTAAAAAACACCCCGAGGGCCTAGGAATGTGTAGTTTCTAGTCAGCTGTTTTTTTCTTTTGCCTTCCAATCCCCATCTCTGATCAATGAACTCTATTTACCATTTAAAATATGTAACCACTTATCCACCCTAAGGAAGTTCTCTTGCACTGGTGTACAAATGCTACCTTTAAAATATAAAGCAGATAAACATTAATATGGAGGCAGCATAGAAAAATCCTAAAATGGCAGGAAAATTTAACATTCTTTCACAATTTTCCATTATTTCACATGGTCAGCTGGTCACTTAATGAGAAGAATTACTCTGAGATCACAAGTAGGAAGATATAGCAGTTTAAAGAGATCAACTATTCTTAATCTTTATTAAATGGATCCCCTTATTAGGTTTCTCAATGTCCTGCCCTATATATCATCAGTGCTCCACTGCCCACAGGTACTTAAATCACTAATAGAAAATGCTTCAAGTATGGAATAGCCAGAAAACAGAGTATTACTGTAACCAGCAAATTATGCTGTGGAAGCAGAGACATGGAAAAGATGTTCACAACATACTACAAACATCCCTAACCCCCATTACTTATGAAAAGGTTTGGAATGAGAGAAGTAGAAGTTTAAGGGAGGAGGGAATACGTAGCAGATTGACAACGAGTGTCTGTTTTTAAGCTAAGAGATCCACTAATAAGGAACAACTTGAAGTGTAATAACATATCTGTACTTATTTTCTAAACCTAATTATTCTAGCCTTCTTCACTCTTGCTGAAAACCTACTTTGCAAGGGAATTCTTTTGATAAAATCCTTTATAGAAAGAATTACATATCATTACAATTCCTAAGCTGTCTAGCCAAACCGAATGTTTTCAGTTTAGCATCTATCCTCCAAGGTTATGAAAACGGACTAATATCAAGTCTTTCTCAATAGGTTTGCCTAATTCTTGATTATTCACATTGCAGATTATCCAGTGTGGTGTGGTGATTCCCTGGTAACACAGGTCTCCAGGGTTCTTGCAGCCTCTCTCACCCAATACTTCCATAAACAAGAAAAGTAACGCAGGCACTCGAGGAAAGTAGATCCAGACTAAAAACTTGGATAAGTGCTTATTAGTTTTGCTAACATTAGTTTCAGACAAAGTTTAGGCTTTCTCTGGCAAGGAAAGCCTCCAAAGTAGATTATTTTCAAGGTCCTCTGAAAGATCTTGACCTGTTAGGTAAAAGTTAAGAAATTCATATTTGCTGGTCATTCAAGCTATGCTGGAATTGTATAAACACTGTAACATACCTAAATAACGTATACTTCTGGAGGCTAATTCTAAAATTAGCAAAATAATTCTAGAGCAATGATGTTTTCCATCATGAAATCTATACACTCCAATCTTCTAAGATTGCCTAAGAATTTGACCAAAACCTACAATAAAAAGACTTACTATGACTGTGTAATACCTCTAAGTACTAAGAATTTGTTTCTTTAAAACAATCTTAGGAATGTGTTTATTCTTGCTTATTAACAAATGGCAACAATTTATTCCAATCAGATCAAATACATTTCATTAATGGAGTAATATTTTTATCAACCACAAAACCTTTCAGAAGGTACTTAGCAACTGAAAGTTAAAAACTTGTACCTTCATATTAGAAAAAAATTAGTTTTACAGATTTGGTGATAAAAATCTGTAACAAAAGATAGAAACTGAGTAGAATCTAAGTTGGATTCAGGATTTTAGTTAACGTTAATGTATAAAAAGTCACTCACTATTTTATTTACAATTAGGTTAATAGTGATTGTGGTCAACTACGCAAACATGCAACTGAACAATCTAGCAACTAAACAATCTAAAACTATCTATCTAAATCTCTAATTTTACCATAATGTACCACTCATTTAAAGAAAAATCTAAATTCAGATAGAAGCATAAGTGACACATTCAACACTAAGAACACACCTAAAAAAAAATCACTACCAGAAAGAACACAGGTAGCTGGCTGGGGAGAGGGAAAACTTTGTAAAAGGAAATTTTCAATTCTGGTAAACAGCTATCTTCGAGTCTAAACTAATGATTACATGAAAAACACCAAGGAGAATACATTCAAGTTAATGGAAACAAGTCTTTATTAAGTAACTTTTAATATCAGAAAAATAAAACTCTTATAATTCTCTTTACAGCAAATATATAATATCAGTGCTTTGGCCATCTTAAGTTAAAGGCCCTTTATCATAAAATATATGGTTTTAAACTTTACTCAAATTGAATTTATAATCCCTATGACTTCCCTACATATACATAACAAAAGAGTGTAGTAAAATTAGCAAATACTAAACTATATTGATAATTTATCATTCTTAGTTTGTGGTTTTTAGAAACAGTACACGCACCTAATATATGTCGATTCCTTGGCTTATTAGTTGCAGTGTACAATGCAACAAAATACAAAATACATGCTTGGTGAACATTCGTTCGTATCTACAAGACGGCAGCTAAAGATTAGGTTTCAATACTGACATTTAACTATCCTACAAGCAATTAGCATTACATCATAATATGCCATCAAGGCAATTTTTTATACTGAAAAAATCAAAATAAAAACCGTTATTTGTAAACTTTTATACGAAATGTAACTCTTCAAGTGGAAATAAAAAATAAAATTTGTCTATTTACTATTCAATACACATAGGATTTCAATTTTGTTATACTGAGAAAAAAAGCTCTTTTGTGTTGGGAAAATAACGCTTCAAAAAATAATTAGTAGAAAAACCCACCAATATAATGTTTTGTCCTTTCAATGCCAGCATAGATTTGGGAACATACTGAGGATGAAGTGATCGACATCCACAAGTGAAATGTAAAAGCGTATCTTAAAGAAATCTTTCCTTGTGATTGGAAATAGTTTTGAAATGAAGTAAACTGATTGGAGGTCGTCACAGCTGCTTTTGTGAATTACGCTAAGGGCGTTATTATCCCTGTCTCCCCCCTCCCCTAAATTACTAAAAAATAAAAATATATTCATAATGTGCAAGACAAATATGGATTGAACATAAAATGTTTCACATTTTGAACTATAGTCTAAAAATTAATCAATAGCTTGATCAGACTAATGAATGGAATGTTCGCATCCTCAATTATTAGCCAATATAGGTGCATCCCAAAGCCTTTCCTGAAATGGGAAGACCCAGGAGGCCATTTCCACATTCACCGAGGGAGGCAATGGGTAGGAATTCACAATGGACAACACTGCATTCCTGATCCACTGATCATACCAGCCGTGAGCACTGTGGGCGAGATGAAGGTCAATGTAGCAGTTTTTGTCCCAAATTATAACCAGTGATTGAGTAAACTGCCATCAGCCCTGTTATTACCAATAAGTAATCACAATGCATTAAAAAGTTACTTGCAATCCTGCAGAATTAGGCATAAGTTGTTGTAAAATAAAAAACAAACAAACCTGTTTTGTCAAAACTGGCAGTGTAAAGAAGGCAGCACTGGAAGTGTCTGAATCATCTGTAATGCCAAGTACCCTCCATAAACTCTTAATGTGGTTAGGCTTTGGGACCCATTGTTTTGAAATCTTAGACGTATACACTTTTCTCATAGGCTCACACAGCCTATGATTATCTTCACTCAGCCGAGTTGAACTTCAGCTTTAGCAATTCTTATACAAGCTATGTCTCTGGGTCTACAGGATAGTATTAATAATTCAAACCAAACTAATAGACAAGAGACCACTTAGGTTTAGTGTTACCATAGCAGCCTTTTATAAGTTTACTAACAACTTTAGCCTAATCCCAATAAAGCCTGATAACAGTCATAAGAATTCATTAGGAAGTTTACTGGGGGTACCATTATACCCATGCCTTTATGAGTCCATATAGAGATATAGTATTTATGTATATATATATATAGTTAAGAGTGAATTTGGATTGCCTGAGTAACAGCTGTCTGGCAAACGGGACATGATGGCGTTCTCTTTTCACAGATCTTGTTGGCACATTCCATGCAGAAGAGGTTGTGGCCACATGGAACTAGGGCAGCAATAACTTCATTCTCAAAGCAAATCACACAGTCGTGCTTTCGTCTTGATTCTGGAGGTGAGCTAGAGGTGGAACCACCATTGGAAGAGGAGTAACTATTGGTACCATTAGAAAAAGCAGGGATGTATATTGGAAGGCCAACATGGTTGCCTGTACTAGGTGGGTCGCTCCTAACCCTCCGAGCAAGTGGGTGTTCAATGCTCTCAGGAAATGTAGGAGACAGACGAGGAGTAGATGGCTGACTTCCTCTACGCTGAGTCTTCATGTTACTAGAAGGATCACTCCCAAAGCCAGAGAGTGGGTTAACTGGTTCAAAGGGAGTCCAGATAGTTTGAGTGGATGTTGGTAAAGAGTCAAAGGCAGGAGAATCAACTGCAAGATCTTCTGAGCCTACAGATGGTAGTGTATCTCCAAACCAAAAGTTTCCTGTGCTAAATGGGCTTGTTGGACTAAAGTCAGCCAGCCTATTGCTTCCGAAGTAGGAATCTGTGGAACCACTTCCCAGAGAACTGGAACTATCATTTCGATAATTGGATATCATTCTTGCGCGGCTAGGAGGAACTGGATTGGAGGAGAGCCACGCAGAGCCAAGAGTGCCACCTTCAAAGCTAACATCGGTACCGTTGTAATGGAAATCATTCTCTTCATTGAGCTCAATATAGTTTCCCGTACGCATGGCAATATGCATTTCTATTTCTTCTCTTGCTCGGTCAACATTTTCAGGCATCCCTGTCACTTCAAAGACAGGCTCCTTATCTCTGCTCGGAGTTACTATGTATGTGTGGGTCTGCTGCTGTATTCTTTTTATAGTTGCTCCTTTGGGTCCAACTACCAATCCTACCACACGATAGGGGACCCTGACTTGAACGGTGGTTTGACCAGGCAGATTAGGACTACATGACAACCCTCCCAGGGCAGGGCCATTTTTGTTTCGAGATGCACGAATCATGGAGAAGTGCTCTGCAGCTGAGAGGATTTCTCTTTTGGCCATGGCAACATCTTCTTTCCGTCCAGTGACAACAAAAATGGGCTCTTCACCACGAACGGGTGTCTTGATGTACGTGTTTGTCTTGGCTCTCAGTGCTTTAATTTTACAACCTGTTAGAAAGAAAATATTTCATAAGAATCAACATCTACTTCAACAATATTTATAAAGACAAATCACAAAAAGCTCCTTTCAAGCTAAACAGTTTGCTCCTGGGCAGTTTTTTTTTTTTTTCTTTAAGTTTTAGAGTTTTTCCTTTGTCATTAAAAACTTATCACTAGATGATGATAAAGCTTTCCTGATCCACTAGTGCTCCTAGATCCTGAGGTATACGTGTCTGGTGGTCTTTCATTTGGGAAGGGGTGGCACCTCTACTGGGAGGTCTTAACTCAGAAGTCAGGCTTATTGTTTTCTTCCTCTCATTATTAGTCATTGCAAATGATGCCTTAAGTATTCTATATAGGCAAGCTCTACAATGAGTGGGTCTGACTTTCAGAACACCAATAGTTTACTACCTTGCAGAGTGGTGGTGGCAAAGAAAAACCATTAATGTACAAGTGAGACATTATATCTAGTGTCTCATTTAACATACACATTTCCTCTGTAAAACTCAATAGATGACAACAGCAAAACACTCATGGCTAGTAGGTCATCTCACTTCTGCTCCCATTGAGTTGTTTTAGGCTTACTAAAAATCAGTTGTGTTTATATCTGTTTATGCTAGTTGTACTCATACATTAACTAAATTAACTATTACATAAACCAGTGAAATACGAAGCAAAACGATGTACTTGTATGAAAGTTAAGTTGGTTATTTTTGAAAATTTCAATAAAGACGAGTACCTTAAAGAAAAAAAGATACTGTAGAACTATGTATGGGTGAGACAACTGTAAAAGCCAGGAGTAAACACCTAAAATAGAATGACTTTGCACACTTACTGTAAAGTTCTTGCTAAATTCAAAAGAACCATATTGGAAATTGTATGAAACATGGGCACTGGATGTGGTTTTATTGAAGAAGGACTACTCTGACTGGCAGACCCATTCTTAAATAAAAGGCTTTGGCCCCAAATCCTAAGTATATTTAAGTTAAAATAAAATATCTACGACACATATGCATAACTATACATAATTCTCTAATCAACTTTTTGAGTAATCATCCATTATCAGCGCCAACTGTGTAAGATTAGAGGGCTTCAAACTGTAACTTAAAATGTCAAATATACAACTAAGGCATAAAACTCTGGGGTTATACTTTTCAAAGATCTTAATATGAAGCTTGCCAGAACAGATGTGTTCTCACAAATGTATCATGCTATTCCTAGTTCCTCAAAATAAAGAAATTAGGTGCTGTTGAAGATACATGTCACGATTTGGGCAGGTCTTTTTCTTAAACTTTCCCTTCTTTTTTTTTGCCCCCAATAAACTCATAATGTACAAAAACTAAGTCCTTATATATATCATTTCTAATGTGCATAACTACAATAGCCACCCCCCACCATCAAATAGGTCTCCTTGTCTCTAGTGAAGCCTCATTCCAATCCATTCTCTATATTCATTTTAGTCAAATGATGCTTTCTAAATAAAGCACAGATCACACGATCACTTCTTTGCATAAAGTGCTTTAATGGCTCCCTTTACCATAAAGATAAAGTCCAAACAATATGGCACTCAAGGCCCCTCTTTACCTGGTACCTGATCACTTCTATAGGTCTCTCTCTACCACCCTCCTTTTCCCTTCCTCACCTGTTAAACTCTGCAGTATGCTTCCACCATACTAAACTCCCATCCATGCTCCCTTGCTTCCATGACTAGAATGTTCCTTTGTCCTTGCCTTTTTACTCCCAGCTCTGCTTGCATAACTCCTGCTAGCCCTTCAGATTTTAGTTTAGATGACTCATTCTCTAACCAAGCTTCCTCTCCCTCAGGACTAGTTTGTGTTCTTCCAGAACATTCCCAAAGCACTGGGTGGTTGACGCGAAATATCTGCTATGGGATGGCCATACAACATTTGTTGTAACAGAGATCACTGCTTTTTATATAAGAACACTGGGCCTTTCTTATACATATTGCTTTGCATCTAAGCTTTTTCTTGCTGAGCTTTTCAAGACTTTCATATTCTGGCCCCATACTGCTAATCCAACCTTGTTGAAGGGAGTTAATTATGCTAACTTCAATTACAGCATATTCAACATATTCGACCTACCGTTGAACTTTTGAATCTTAACCACAAACGAAGATCCTGTTCCCCCTTCTAACAAACTGTGGAACTTATAAAGAAATGGCTGCCTTCTCACTGCTGGATTCTCGGTACCTATCATGAAAAACTTTCAGTCAGGTTTAGTCTAACCTGAAGGCTATATTCATTTGAGAAGACTGGGGTGGGGTGGGGGACGGGGGACGGAAACCAGCTAAAAGCAAAACTGCAAGGAAAGCACTTAGTACAGTAACTGGATGAGGTAAGAAGGGCGGGGGGGGGGGTACGGGGGGGTTGTGTGGCTTGGGGGCTATCAAGAAATTACTACAATGAGTCCAATTTATGCTACTGTAAAACATGAAAGTTTTCATTTTGTGCTACTGTAAGTTTACAATGAACTACAAGAAGATTAAACTGATAGTGTAACTTTTGAATATATGAAAATTCTATACCTGCTTTTGCTCCATAATAGAAAGTGAATTGGGAAACCAGAGCAATAAAGCTTTGATAACTGCTTATCATTTATACAGGCTGAATCTCCAGGAGACTCCCCCATTCAGCACAGTAGGTGTTGCTTGGGGCTGAGAACTGAGATTACTTTCCATTGGCCAATATGTGACTGAAGGATAGCCGTCTAAGAAATTCTGAAAGGGGTGATGTGAACGCATAACTGTTCATACTATACACTCAGGGGAGTTTTTGTTGTTATACAAGAGTTTACACTCTGGGCTAACAAGAAGGCAAAAAGGCAACCTACCAGAATCACATTCCCAACAAAGAGGGTCCTGATCATCCCGCAGAAAAATACTGGGCAATTTCTATTAAGGATAAAGGGAGAACTAGCCTTAGGGTCTAGGGTCGGCCCCTCTCAACTCTTACTAATATTGACCATTAGAAAGTTGAATTAAGAAACTTGTCTAAATAAATACTTCTGAGACTATAAGCAACTGTCACTTGCACCTTAGTAGAATACTATGTGTTTAATATCTAGTAAGTATATTAACCAAGAAAACATGCTTAAAGGTACACAGAACACTACCTGGCCTATGGTTAGTACTAATAAGTAGGTGTTTAATATATGGCTCATTAGGAAGATAGAAGATGAACATTTTGAGCATGGACCACCTCTGAGACAGGGGTCTAAGACAGGCCTACCCTACCCAAATGGGTCACGTGCTTAGGTTTTGCAGCTCAGGGGAAAGAAGTAACAGGAAGATAGCAAAGCAAACCCCTTTTAAGCCAGTGCCAACAAAAACAGAAGAAAATATTCCTTCCCTCTCCCAAATTTTATAAAAAGTTTTAACACAGTAGCCTAAACTCAGATTAGGACTATAGGAAACCTCATCAATCATAATATTGTTTCTATAGAAACCTACATATATTCTGAGTTCCAAACAACCAACACATGATTTCTAGAACATATATACATTCTAAAGTTGAAGACAATTTGAATAGGCAGAGTTCTAAATAGGTTACACAAGCTGAAGGAGAAAAAGCAAACTGATTTTATTATTTTGCAGGTGGAGGACGTAAAAAGCTTCTTACAGTATTTTAGATTGAGTTTCTATCTGAAAATTCAAAGATATTTAAAAACTCATGGAAGAATTTATCATCTTAGAGGGGCACAAAATTCAAAACCATAAAAGTACTGATAAGTTAGACTGCACTTTTTTAAAAAAATTGCTGCATGGCAAAAGTCACCAAAAAGCAAGGTAAAAAAAATTAATTATTTATAGCTCATATCACAAATGGCTAATTTCTCTCTATACACACTCATACACTCACCCTATAAATCAAAACACCAAAACAATAGAAAAAGAGGTAAGAAACAGTTCACAGAAAAGGAAATATGTAAGTGGCTCTGAATATGAAAATTCCCATTTTCATGTGAAATCAGGTATCATTTCCTACCTATAAGACTGTCAAATATGAAAAACAAATATCAAAAACAGTGCAAGTAAGAATGGGGCAAAGGACCGTCAATTTAGCTGCTGAGAGTATCAACTGCCTGAAGGCAGGTTAACACAATTATCTATGAAAATTACAACTGCACGTATCCTTCTGCCCCTACAACTCCACTTGTAGAACTGATTCTGTAAAATACTTGCAAAGGTGCAAAATAGCCTTTGTATTATATTACCTACTTATTGTATTAGTATGAGGCTAGTACAGCTATATAATGGAATACTATGCAGTCATAAAACTGGTTGATTTGGGGGGACAGGGTAGGAGGGAGACAATTTTCCTTGTACACTCATTTTTTTAAAAATAAATTTTGAGCCCTACAAATGCATTATTTTTCAAAGAAACATAATTAAATTAGAAAATTAAAAAAAATTAAATATAAAGAAATGATACATTTTACTAGACTTAGCATGTCAATTAGACTTTTGACCAGTATTGAGATTATTTTAAATTGTATGAACAGTAGGGCAAATGACTTCATAACCTCAAAGCTGAACAAGGCTTTTTAATTTTAAGAGGTAAGGACTAACAATTGTTTTCTTATAGCTACAGATAAAAACCAACATATGGCAAGCTGTACACCATAGAGGTTAAGAACTAGGAGAGCACCAACAACTTTCATAGTTACAATTTTATTTTGATTTGGAAGTAAATTCCTCAAATAAATAAAGTCTCCAACTTACTTCCCTGGTGTAGGAGCCCATTTCCCCTTTCTATATCACTGTGGCTGCAGTGGCATTTCACCTTAAAACCCTCTAGCTACAGCCAGAATTCTGGTCCTCTCACTCCTGGTATAGTAAAGGGCCTGTCTTACTTCCCCAGGGTAAAGAGAGCCTTCCCTACCAGCTGCCTCAGCAATTAGAAGGGAGAGGTCCTCTGTTGCTGGGAGGAGTTGGAAGGAGGAATAGGAATTGAAACAATTGTATCTTTAGTGTGTCTCAAACCATGGGTTGCTACTTCAATTTAAAGGGTTGCAATCAGCATTAAAAAAAAAAAAAAAGAGGGCCGGCCCGGTGGCTTAGCAGTTCAGTGTGCACGCTCTGCTACTGGTGGCCAGGGTTCGGATCCCGGGCGCGCACCAACGCACCGCTTCTCCGGCCATGCTGAGGCCGCGTCCCACATACAGCAACTAGAAGGATGTGCAACTATGACATACAACTATCTACTGGGGCTTTGGGGAAAAAAAAAAAAAAGGAGGAGGATTGGCAATAGATGTTAGCTCAGAGCCGGCCTTCCTCAGCAAAAAGAGGAGGATTAGCACGGATGTTAGCTCAGGGCTGATGTTCCTCACACACACACAAAAAAACCTATAAAAAAAAAAAAAGAATTCAATGTCTTCTAAATGTTTCAGTGATGTGCACAATGGGTTGCAATATAAAATGTTCTTTCGGGCCAGCTTAGTGGCTTAGCAGTTAAGTTCCCGTGTTCTGCTTCAGTGGCCCGGGGTTCGCCCATTTGGATCCTGGGCGCGGATCTACTCACTGCTCATCAAGCCATGCTGAGGCGGTGTCCCACAAAGAAGAGCTACATTTCTACAACTATGTACTCCGGCTTTGCAGGGGGGAAAAAAAAAAGGAGGAAGACTGGCAACAGATGTTAGGGCAGGGCCAATCTTCCTCAGAAAAAAAAAATTCTTTTGCTGAGGGGATCACAGAAATTTAAAACCACTAGACTAGATCATCTTTAAGGCCACTTTTTAATTCCCTGAAACATGTGGAATGATGTACTTATAACAAAAGAACCAGATGTAGAATTACAGTCTGCAATGTAGATGTAATTATGGTCCAAATCATTCACCTTAAAATAGGAAGATTATCCAGATTATCTGGGTGGGCCTGACCTAATCATGAGTCCTTTAAAAGTTTTCTCCAGCTGGTCTCAGAAGTAGCAGTCAGAGAGAGATGCTCTGCCTAGTCTGCAAGAAAGCAAACAATCCATGTTGTGAACAGCCTATGAAGACCTCATGGCTAGAAACTGCAGGTGGCCTCTAGGAGCTGGGAGCTAGAAGGAAAATGGAGGCCTCAATCCAGAAATCTTTTTCTGTTCCTTAATATTGCTTATTATCTGCTTTAGTTTTCTAAAGCTGCCATAACAAGTTACCACATACAGTGGCTTCAATGTTACAAATTTTTTTTTTATAGTTCTGTAGGTTCATAAGTCTGAAAGGTTCTCAACAGGGCTACAATCAAGGTGTTGGCAGGGCTGTGTTCCTTTCTGCAAGCTCCAGAGAAGGATCTATTTTCCTTGCTCATTCAGGTTATTGGCAGAATCAAGTAGCTTACAGTATAGGACTGAGCTCACTGCTTCCTTGCTGGCTGTCAGCTGAGGGCCATTCCCAGCTTCTAGAGGCCATCCACATTCCCTGGCTTGTGGCTCCCTTCCTCTATCTTCAGAGCCAGCAATGGAGGCTGACTCCTTCAAATCTCTCCCCTTCTCATATCTCTAACCCAGCTGAGGATGGGTGTCTGCTTTTAAGGGCTCATGTGATTACAGTGGGCCCACCCGGATGATCTCAGACAACCTTCCCATCTCAAGGTCCATACTTCACATACATTTTCAGTTTCCAGAGGATTTGAGCATAGGCACAGTTAGAGGAAGGAAGTTTATTCTGCCTACCACATTACTATTTTCCTTTCCTCCAATTACTTTCCCTTTCTTCTAAGTCACTGGCTTTTGAACCAAGGAAAGTATTTGGCTCATGAAAATTTTAAACCCTATTGGGGGGTGGGCACAAGGGGTAAAGAGGTGCATTTATATGTTGACTGATAAATAATAATGTACAACTGAAATCTCACAATGTTCTAAACTATTATGACATCAATTAAAAAAAAAAAATTTAAACCCTAACCCAGGGATAGTATCCCAAAGCCCAGGGCAGTGGCTCGACTTAGAAGGATCAGGAAAAGTTTGGAGACTGCAGGCATCGAAATAGGGTGAAGGGATAGAGCTAAAATTCAAAACATGTAGAAAGAAACGTATAAGCTGGGGTGTTGGGAAGGACAGGGTGTTTATGTCAGGAGGTGAGTGATTTGGCAGGAGATGTACAAGTAAAAGCCGGCCTCCACTTGTCCTAAGGGCTTTGCCCTGGTGTTCCTAGCTAAACTTCTCCTTCTCTGGCTCAAGAACATTCACCAATTGTGACGTAAAGGATCAGCCTAATCCTTGAACTTACTTATTCAAATATTAAACTCCCTATAAAGGTGCAGGTGCTAACTCCAGGTGATAAAAAAGAACTATCATAACTTCTGCTCTCAAGGAGCTCACAGTCTAGAGAGGAAATAGTCATGCAAACAATATTGATATAATTGCTTTAATGAAAATAGACATACAAAGCAGTGGGAGCATAGAAAAAAAAAGATGACTGTATTGCTTACAGTAAAGGAAAGAAGGCATCAAAGGCATTTGAACTTAGGCTGGAAGAAAGTGGTTTTGCCAGGTGAGGAGAGCTGAGGGAACTACAAGTGCCAAAGCAGGAAATCAAGAGTACAAGACGGCAGTCAGGAGACAATACCGGCTCAGGACTGTGGGAGCTGCAGGAGGGCACTGTGGGAGCTGCAGGAGACCTGGAGGGCAGAAGGGCAGCGGAAAAGGCTAGATGGGGAGGTGGACGTCTTCAATGTCAGGCAAGGGAGTTTCAACTCTATCTTGCGGGTGCAAAGAATTTGTTTTCTTTTTTAAAGAAAGAAGCCCTGAATTTTATGTGAAGTGTTGCTGATTTTTGACAAAGAGGATTTTGTTTCCCAGAAATTAAATTCATTGTATTTTCCATTCACTTCATAAATTAGCTACATATATATTACAAGGTGATTTAAGAAAGCCAAAACCCTTACAAACAAACACCAAAACTGCATTATGTCTGTATTTTCACTTTGTGTCATCCTTGGGGTATACCTTTCTTCAAAACTTCCCCCAAACAGTTTTGTTTTGAAGGAGAAAGGATCTTACTGGGAAATGAGTGTACACACACACACACACACACACACACACACAAATACACACACTTGAATGAAAATGAGGAGCGGGAGTGAAACTCCTTGAGTAGCTCTTTTTACCTTCAAGAAATTGGGAAATCTTTGGTCTGATATCAAGATCCTTCCCCCTGGCACCCTACCCCTCTCCCCACTAAGTGGCCATTAACCTACCTTCTCCCAGACTTTATCATCTAAACATGCCTTGTTCCTGTTCTATCTCTGCTCCGATATTTCCCTGAATAACCCAGAAAACCCTCCTACTATGTCCCCTCCCCTCCTACATCTTCTGAGTAACAAACACGGTCATTTGGAAAAGATGAGATTGTATGTGTGAAAGGCTCTATGAACTCAAGACTAATTCAAACATAGGTATGACTCTTATTATCACAGCTCCCACACCTGAATCTTCCAAGGTCCGGTTTAAAGGAAATAATGTTAAGGAGCCAAAAACTGATTACCCGCAGGCCTGGGTTCGAATCTACCCTCAGTTACTTGTGGTTTCAATGTTAGTCAGGTCATTCACCCTCTAGGTCCTCTCCAATACTAATATTCTTTGACCAAGTCCCTCTTCTCCTAGGAAATACAAGTCACCTCTTCTTTCTGAAGTCTAAAAAGCACAATCAAATACCACCATATTTCATATACATATATCTATTCTGACTTTCCTCAAGGAAAGGCAGGTTGAGCAATGGTCAGGAACACAAGACTTTGGACAGATCACCACTAACCAGCTTTGTTAATTTTTTTTTTTTTTAATTTTATTTATTTATTTTTCCCCCAAAGCCCCAGTAGATAGTTGTATGTCATAGCTGCACATCCTTCTAGTTGCTGTATGTGGGACGTGGCCTCAGCATGGCTGGAGAAGCGGTGCGTTGGTGCGCGCCTGGGATCTGAACCCTGGGCCGCCAGCAGCGGAGCGCACACACTTAACCGCTAAGCCATGGGGCCGGCCCCAGCTTTGTTAATTTTAACAGGCCACTAAACCTCTATCTCTCCTTCATAGGCACAGAACTATAATTAAAGATACTTCACTCACTTGGTTGTTGCAAGGATTAAATGAAATCATGTATTAAAAACGCTTTTTACAAAAGCAGAAAGACAAACACCATAAGATCTCACTCATATGTGGAATATAAACCAACACATGGACAGAGAAAACTGTATTGTGGTTACCAGGGGCAATGGGGGTCGGGGGTGGGCACAAGGAGTGAAGGGAGACATGTATATGGTGATTGACAAACAAAAATGTACAACCAAAATTTCACAATGTTATAAACTATTAAGACATCAATAAAATATGCTTATTACAATGCCTGTTATTCAAGTAGGTACTTAGTAAAGGATAGCTTTTTTGATTATCCAATACCCCTCACCCCCCTGCCACCACTACTTCAAGTATTTCATGAGTAAACTGAACCAACAGGCTTAGCTTTCAAATAATAAAAATTTATAGCACAATTTTCAGTTTTCCAAACTTTCCTGGATACATTCTCATTTAATCATCAAATAGAGTGCTTTAGGAAGGGCAGTGAAGAGCTTAACTGAATTGCTCAAGATCTCCCAGTTGGAAAGTCAGATCTCAAACCCAAGTTGTCTTAATTCCGCACGTCTTTCACTATTCCACACTATTTTTCT
Source organism: Ceratotherium simum simum (assembly GCF_057802395.1). Lineage (NCBI taxonomy): Eukaryota > Metazoa > Chordata > Mammalia > Perissodactyla > Rhinocerotidae > Ceratotherium > Ceratotherium simum. The sequence continues at coordinate 39,916,632 of NC_141913.1, forward strand.
CTAAAAGCATTAGAGGAACACAATATTTCATATGTTTCATGACATATTAGAATTTAATGAGGGGGGGTCATGTTATTGAATGATTTTATATAAAATAAGGTCCTTTTCCTCTTGGAATAGTCTAGACAGACTACCCAAAGCTCCTTTAACTTTACAAGGACTCAATTTCAGTACTATATCTTCAAAGACTGATGAATATCAGCTAAATCCCAATAAGGGAGTGTTTCTTATGCACACAACTTAATCCAACATTTAAATAAATTGTTTAGATTAGTAATGCAATGTATTCCTAAATGCACAATGTAGAAATAATAGCTTTCCTTTCTAGGGTTCAAGTGCCCTTCTTGTAGCCCTTCTAAGTCAAAATTCTCTGAAATTTTTTGTTAAGAATACTGTCTCACTATGACAGCACTTCAAGCAGCTTCATTTATGTGATTTTAGTTTTGCTTATTACCAGTATTCATATGGGCATCTAATGCCTTAAATCAAGTAGGATCTACTTCCCCTAAGACCAAAGCTCCAAACAACTTGAGGTTGACTGGCACCTTAGGTAAAGAGTTAGGGATAAAGGCAAGAGGGAAGAAAACCCCAATTACCACAATATAGAACCTAAAAGGAGAAACAATAAAATGGCAAGTTTCTAATCCAACAATTCAGTTCAATAAAATAAACAGCAAGTATCTACTTTGTTTCAGGTACTTGGACATCAAGGATGCAAAGATGACTAAGATTCAGTCTGCCCTGCTGACTTGTATCAACTTCAAGCAAAGAAAGGATCTGGTGTCTACCAATGTTCATGTACAGATATTGATCTGTCTTTTTCTCTTCTTATACTGTTGGTTATGGTGGTGTTCAAATCTTCTATATCCTTGCTGATTTTTTGTCTGCTTGTTCTACTAACTGAGATAGGAGCGCTGAAGTCTCCAATTTTATTAGCTTGAGACCCTGGGTAAGTTACTTATATCTTCATAAATCTGTTTCCTTATCTGTATGGTAGAAATAAGAATGGACCAAATGAGATGATACACTGCCTGAAACACTTAAATGTTTGTTATTATTTTTAAAAAATCAAATGAATCAACTTTCTATAGGAAGTTAAAAACATTTAAAGAATTTATCTCCAAAAGGTAAAACTTATATTTAGGTTGTGAAAAGCATGTTAAGATGTTACCAACTTTACAAAACTGGGAGGAGATATGTTGAAGTCAATCTAACTAAAATTTGAAACCTGGTTTCCTTTGCACGATTTTAGGGACTCTTTTTAGAGAAGAATTAGAATATAGGAACTACAAGAGATAATCTAGTGCAATCTCATTTTATACACGAAGAAAACTGAAGCCTAGAATTGCCCAAAGTTATAAACTAATGACTCCTAAATACACCATTTGCTCAACCTTCCCTATTCTCCTAGTTAGTTCTTAGGAGTGGAGAATTCCCTGCATGTACAAGATATTTTTACAAATAGAGGTTAAACTAAATCTAAAATCCCCCCTCCTTTTTCACTTAGTTTAGACAAGAGGATTGAAATACTTAATAAAAAGGCTCATATTTGGCCTTTCACTAAAGCCACAACACCCAGAAGAGGGTGTAAATTAGAGATGAAGGCAGAACAATTTTCCTAACTGGGGATTTTTAAATTAGGTTCATGTCCTTTAGAGGACGTTAATAGAAACCTGAGAATTATCTCTGTTTGGGTACCATATAATGGAATCAGATTCATTAGTAAATAATTCTCTTCCAGGGGCCCACCCACTGACGTAGTGGTTAAGTGTTCGCGCTCTGCTTCAGCGGCCCAGGGGTTGCAGGTTCGGATCCCGGGCACAAACCGACGCACCGCTTGTCAAGCCATGCTGTGGCGGCGTCCCATATAAAGTAGAGGAAGATGGGCACAGATGTTAGCCCAGGGCCAATCTTCCTCGGCAAAAAGAGGAGGATCGGCATCCGATGTTAGCTCAGGGCTGATCCTCCTCACAAAAATAAAAAATTCTCTTCCAGACTAGCTTAGCTCTTTACCAGCAAATACATTTCAAAAGCTCTGATTTGAGATAAATTTTAAGACATACTGTAAATTTCCGAAAATATAATGTAGAGCTTTTAGTTAGCGGTATGCCCTAGGAAAAACTTACTAAAATGACAATTTTTCATTTCAACTAGCATTTGCCAGAGTACAAATCGAGCAGTAAAACAATTTATAAACTTTACCCTACCTCATATATAATTTATTATCTCTATACTTTCCATTGTACAGTGAATTTATACTAATGACATCTCCTCAAACTTGATCCTCACAACAAATGGGGGGTGGGGAAGGGGCTGGGAAGAACAAGTGGATGGAACAGGTTTTTTCCCCACAAGAAACTGAGACTCTGTAAGGTTAAGAGATTTGTCCAAGGTCACAGGCAACAAATGGTGAAATCAGGTCTCTAACAAGTTTTCTAACTCCAAGTTCAATGTCCTTTCCTGCAGTATACTAAATGGCACTGGTAGAAAGGCAGAAGATACGCCAAAGGGGAGGGGAGAATGGTACAGAGAGGGAGACAGTAATAAAAAGGTCAGCCCGAAGTGCAAATATTTTACAGTGGTAACTGTTCGGGGAGATTTTCTAGTTGTTTGACACTATTCCCTCTCCAACCCCCACTTGTTGTGAGATGAAACTTCCAACCATATTGAAGACCAATTACTTTATGCTAATCTTAAACCACATCTGCAGTGTTTATTAAAGAGTTTTCTTCATTATTTTAAGGACTAGTCTCATTATTCCAGATACAACTTTACTTGTGGTCAAATCAGGCTTTCCTGCATACAATGAATCGAAGTTTCTGCTTACTGGACGAAGGCAACAAACCACGCCCACATAAGTTGTTCTGAAATCCCAAACACTGGCATGAAAGAGGTCCTAGAGTTATGCAGTGTAACTTAAAATTCTCAAAATCAGTCATGGAATGAAGTCTCGAACTATTCAAACAGCAATAGGCTGTGCATACATTCAATTTAGTATATAGTTGGGTTTGGTAATACTAATATTAGAAAATTATTTTAAAGGCTTAAGTATTAGATTTAATCTTTATAAATGTCTAGTACATGGTACCTAATGGTAGCATGGGAAAAAAGTTAAAAGTAAATCCACAAATTATGGTATATAAGCCATTTGGAAAGCATTAAGATGCAGTTTAATAAAAAACACATCACTTTAGAATCACCTGAAGATCAATGGGGTTTTAAAATAGATTATCCATAATCTATTTGGAATTTCCTAAAGGAGTTTTTAAACTGCAATTACACTTACCTATTTAGTATCTTATGAATATTATTATCTATTTTTTTCATTTGGAGTTTAACTTTAAATTACAAATTCTACATAGCATAAATTACATTTAAAAAAATTCTGTAACACTTCCATGGATTATAAAACATTACTGTGATAGTCATCATGGCTATTCACTAATATTCTGGCTCTCTCCTGTGGGCACATGGTTGTAATGCACTTTCTCGCCCACCTGAAATTAGGTGTGGCCAGATGACGTGCTCTGATTAATGAAATATGAGCGGATGTGATAATTATTACTTCCGGGTCTAACATTTAAAGACCAGTGTGTGCTATGCCACTGTCTCTCACTGCTCTGGCACAGGGGGAGACCAGCCAACACTTGAGATGGTGGCTGCTTCATTGGCGTAGGTCCCTAAATGACTAAAATGAGCAGAGTCCCTGGTGAATAAGAAATAAACCCTTCTTGTCTTTTTAATAACAGTCTATCTGACGGGCATGAGGTGATATCTCATTGTGGTTCTGATTTGCACTTCCCTAATAATTAGTGATGTTGAACATCTTTTCATGTGCCTGTTGGCCATCTGTATATCTGCTTTGGAAAAATATCTGTTCAGATCCTCTGCCCATTTTTTAGTCGGGTTGTTTTTTTGTTGTTGAGTTGTATGAGTTCTTTTTTTATTTTGGATATTAATGTTATAAACCAATGTTACTTCAATTTAAAAAAAGAGAAATAAACCTTTTTTGTTTTAATATTGAGATGCTGGGGTTCATTTTTATCACTGCATAATTTAAGCCTATCTGGACAGAAGTGCCATGTATCTAACAGGCATTCAGAAATCAGTTGGTTCTAGTTCTATCACACTAGAAGAACATAATGTGTGAAACTGTGCTAAAGCTGAGAAAAGGTGAATGAGATTAAAATGAGTGGTTGAAATTAATTTCAGATTTAACTTAACAAAAAGTAATATGTGCTTATCACTTAGTTTCATATGTGTCCATTTACTTGTGTATCCTTCAGTCTCTAGAGGTATTGTACATATGATTATAGCCAGCTAGCCAGCTGCAGAAGAGCAATCTAAGCCTAGGAAGTTTAAGTGACTTGTCCAAGATCATAAAGTGAGTTATCGGCACGGAGTAATCAGAATTTAGGAATTTTAATTTCTGATTGCTGGCTCTTTCCATTACACCAGAGCAGAGACTGTTAAGGGCAATTTGGGCTAGTTTACAGTATGTATTTTTATATTAAAATATACATTCTAAAATATTTTTGTATTCAGTTTAAGGCAAAAGTATCAAATTCTTCCATCTGTACAAATATCATATTCATTCAAAACCAAATCCACAAAATATTAAGCACTATCTTATAACTCAATGCTACCTTTCCTTGAAAACTGAAGATGTAAAAACCACCTAGAATTCCAATCCATAAACACTGTTGGAAATTTTTTCAAATAGAAATCTCTAACACAGTAATGGTTCTCAAATACTTGACTCCCTGGATCATTTTTAGGTTGTTGGTAACTAGGGGGTAGAAAATACACCTTTGAATTACCACTTTATTTTCCATTTCCTCTCTAGTGAGTCGAAATAGTTCATTAGCTGAATAAGGCAGGAAGAAAAGGCAGTAGATTGCCCACCCATTTGCAAAACAATTACAATAATTGAACCTTTCCCAGTGGTCCCAGAGCTAGTACAAACTATTATCAATTAAATTTTAAAGGCTAGAAAACTTACAATATTTAATTTTCAAAGCTAGCATGTATATACAAATAAACTTTCTGAACTATATTAAATTTTTAGTGAATTTTTAGTTAGACACAAACTAGAATATTAGAATGATAACTGTGCTTTCTGGGTATTAGAGACACCAAAATTTTATTAAGCAAATTAATTTGGATAGTAATATATTAAGTTATGCATACTAGAAATACAGTATCCCAACTCATGATTAGGGCAGAAATTAACCCAAAATATGATTAACCTCCCAAGCAGGATGCTTCACTACTGAGGCAGCAAAGTAGAGTGAGAACTTTATCTCTGATGACAAACTGGTCTAAATCCAAGTTCCATTATTTGAGCAAGTTATCTTTCAGAACCTCAGTTTCTACATCTGTAAGATGGGGATAACTGCCTAGCAGGGTTAACTGGCACTGAGAAAACACCGAACAAAGTACCTGGCAAAGAGAAGGTCAACCATCCCCACTCCCCCATAAAAGAAAAAGACACTACTTTAGCATTATTCTGAAACTGTTTCTCTTCATGAAATATGTATTTCTTCTTGAAGAAGGAATTTATGTACAGCAAGACCAAGCTTTCTCTTTTTCTCCTGCATAAACAGGCATACACCTTATTTCAGTTGTGTTAGAAATTCAAGAGCGGTTCCACTCTAAGAAACTGGGAAAAATTGTCACAAGGCCGCATTTAAGACAACTTGAAACAAGGTAACATACTAATTGTTTAAAAAGTGACAATATACACAACTCTGGGGATCACTGGAGACAAGAGTAGCTCAATAAAGAAGAAAAAAATTCCAAAAGGGTCTAGCTCAAGGATAGCTGAAGTAGGGTGCAAGACGGATTCACTGGAGTGCAGAAAAAAAAAATTAAAACCCCAATTTCCGTTCTTACCTCATTCTTTAAATTTTTAAAAATGTATAATACATCAACATACGTTTATTCACACATATTCAGATACTGGAAGTACAAGTTAAATTTTTTTGACAGGGTGTACAATTAAAAAAAGCTGGAGATGACTTTCTAGACTACGAGGCTAGAGAACACACATATACCATCAATTAAAGTCACTAACAAAAATAGCTGAAGACGCACTTTAATCTTAACTAGTAATGTAAAACTTTGGGATATAAGTATTTAAAACAACTGAACTTACGACAATCAATATTTATTTATAATGTAGTTAAGAATGAGAATAGAGTTCTACTTTAATTCACTTTTTAGTCTAACTGGATATCAATGACTGTACAAATTGGAACAAGGTCTGTTGACTTAAACCTCCTGTTAGCCACTGTGAATGTGTCTTGCAGATACTACATTTTAAAAAAGTTAGGTCTTAAATCTGTTGTCAGGTTTACTTTCTATGTCCATATTATAAAACTTTTTGGTTATCAATAAGCCTCTTTAGTTCCTGGCTTTATTTTACAGTATTGTTGGTTTCAAAATGAGATGCAAAGCTTAAAAAATTGGGTCAATTTAACATTTGCAAATGACCATACGCTACTGGGGATTACAAATATGAGGTCAAAACTCTGTCAACTCTCATCACTATCAAAAGCAGTGGTTTGTTTTTTTGAAAGACACCGGAACCAGAGGCCATCTACATGAGTTGCTAGTCTATGTGACTCAGAATTTCATTTGTCCTACTATTTGCTTCAGAGCTGAAGTCATAAATGTCTCCATTTGTGACATAATTATTTCCAAAACCAATTAAGAGATTTTAAACAGAAAATTACGACTTCAGGTAATGGATAAAATGGCAGGAATGGATAATTCTTAAGGATGAAAATTTAGTTCAACAAGTAAATTAAACGATTTGCCCTGTTTATTCACTTAGGGAAAAGGGGAATTATCACACTGTAAAAGGATGCGAACATTAGAAGCTGTCTAGTTCTCCGGAGGAGTGGGAAAATACTTTACAGGTTTTATGGTGCTGCTGAGGGGTGGGGGTGGCAAAGGGGTCAATGATCCACTAGTTGAGTGGCTCAGAACAGGAAAAGGGCAAGACTTTCTGCTCTTAAGATAAGATAGGGGATGATGACATACTTTTAACAGTACTGTCAACTCTGGGAAAATATTAAGTGCAAAGGGAATAGTCAGCAATTTATCTCCATGTCCTAAGACATAAATAGATTCACATTTCCTTATTAACCAATAAGCACAGCCCTAAAAAGAAAAACTAAAGACTTTATCTCATTTGCTATCATTTAATAGATGGTACAAAATAACAACTTGGAATGAATTCAGTTTACTTTTAAATAGTGGATTTGTATAAAGATAACAGTTTGTGCAATTAAGGACCATTGTATAGTGCTTTAAAGGGTATAATACAGAGAAGGACAAAAGTTTGTATTAAACTAAATATACAAAAGATATCATTATCTTGTCCCTTTGTCAAACTGGCATGTAAACGTTCTCTTCCTTTGTTATCCTAAACTGTCACCATAAGCACACTAAAGCAACTTGTGCTGAGGAAGTGGCATCCTAGCATGCTGTTAAGAGTTTTTCATACTGTGGCCTGAGCACACACCTTCCCAGCCCCTTTTCACCACTCCTCCTTCAGACCCTAAGTATCAAAAGAACAACACAACTTTCCAATCACACCTAGAGATTATTCCTCCACACCTTTCCTCACATTGTTCCTCCGTTTTTCTTCCATCTCCATTTGTTAAAGTCCTAACCATTCTCCAAAGCCCTCCTGGGTTGATGTTCTCATATGTATGACTTTTGTTTGTCACATGCTACAGTTAGTGCCATTAACTACATATTAGTTTAGTGGTATTCCACTGTTTATTAGACTGTTAGCTTCTTAAGGGAACAAGTTTGTCTGAATCAACCTCACATTCCCAACTGCCATAAACTCAATGCCTGGCAAAATACACAAGCTTGATGCATAGCAATTCCTCAATGTTCTTAATTGAGTGGCCAACGCGTTCTGGGTCTATAAATCAAGATGTTATAACTTTATTCTATGTAAGGTGAAATAGTTCTCTCCTGGAATAGTATCTTAAGTGTGGCAACAAACAAACAAACAAACAAGGCATGCGAAACTTATTTACCAAACCATAAGAACAAACTCTCAATTGCATGGCACTAGCTTTCAACAGTGCTTTTAAGCACCAATCATCAGGCAGTCTGAAATACAGTATCTCCTTTATCCAGAGTTCAGATGGGTTTTTCTTATTAAAATCCTAGAGGTTAGAATGAGCCAACTCTGATATCTGAAACCACCATTTCGACAGACCTCTTATTTATGTGTACTTTAGACCACTTGGGAAAGATGAGATCATTTAAGCAGCAGCGCCATCATTTCTCTTTATTTGACCCCAAGAATGCTCTCAACCTAACAGTCAAGAGACATGCATCAAGCAGGCTAAACCATCTTGTAATAATGCAGAGGCAGGTAATATTTACTCCTTTAATAAACGGGGAAAATGCTACACTAAACAGCATAGGACCTTCTCTAAAAATGTCGGATACAGAGGTACTCCGGGCATCCCCTTCCCCCACCTTCACAAATCTACTCCTGGAATCTGAGACATAGGTCCTTTGTCTGAACAATGTGGGAGGAGTCTGTCTGCAGTACTGGTGTGCGGGCAAGTGAAGAAGAGAATTTACTGAAAACTGTATAAAGGCATAAAGTTCCTTAACTCAATTACCTTACTGTCCGATTTTTCTTCATCATGTACACTAGAGTGTTCAAAAAGGTAGCCAATGTGCCTTTTCGAGAGCTAAAATGTATCAAAAGGAATACAATAAGATCAACAGAGTTAGGCTGCTCTTCAAAAGCCAAGTTTCTGAATAGCGGAGGGGCGGAGGGGGGTGGCTGTAATACCCACCACTTGAACACCCCCTTCCCCTCTCGGATGAGCTCTAGAAAGAGCTATAGAAATGGCCTCCATTTCTGTCAGTTTCTTCATCTGGACAAGCTGTTGTAAGGGAAAAACTGAGCGTTTTTAGAAGACAGCTGCGCAAACTTGCAATCTCGAAGCTTTCTGTGCACAACACCGAATCCACAACCGACCCGACCTTTTACCACCTCACTGAGGTTTTTGGTGCCACGCCAGCCTGGTGTTCCACGGACTCGGCCCGAGTAAAGTGAACACCGCCGGATCGGGTGGCTCGAGAAACTCAACACCTTTTATCATGCAAAACGAGCGGAACGCCGTGGGTTTTCGCAAGGTGACCCATCTTCTCATCCCGTGGACCCTGGGCTCCTCCCAGACCCCTTCGCGGTGGACTTGGGGCACTCGCCGGGTTCGCTTTTTCCGCCCCAAGCTCGTTTCTTTCGACTCCCCACCCACGCCCGGGGCCATGCCCAGCTGGCCCCCTCTCCCCGCACTCACCCTGGCGACCGACAATCTCAGCGACGTGCTCGGAGCTGGGCACCGGGACGCACTCGGTGGTGTTGACGCTCTTCCTCCGGAGCAGGGCAGCCTGCTCCCCGTTCAGGGCGGCCGCTGCAGCCCCGCAGCCGCCGGGGCCGTAGGCGTGGGACAGCATCGCCGCCATCATGCCCTGGGCATCGTCCCCTCCGTAGAGCACCCCCGCCGCCGCGGCCGCCGCGGCCGCCTCCCGGGCATCGAAGCCGGCGGCGGGCATCAGCACCGACCCCAGGGACCCGCCTGGGATCGGCTGGGTCTGGGAGGCGGCGGCCGCGGGCGGCGACAGCAGCAGCAGCGACGGCCGGTCCTCCTCCTCTGCCTCCTCCAGCTCCTCCTCTTCCAGCAGGTCTCCGTCCAGCTCCGCTTCCTCCCCCTCCTCCTCGTCCTCCTCCAGCTCCAGCTCGGCCGCCTCCGGGGCCCCAGGCCGGCCGGGCGGAGCCCGTTCCTCCGGAGACAGCCCCGCCGCCCGCCGGGCCTGGCCCTGCGCCGCCGCCGCCGCGGCCCGAAGCGCCGGGGCGCCAGGCTCCGCCGGGCTGGGGTCGTCGAGGCCTAGCGCGGCCAGGCGCTCCCTCAGCAGGAGCCCGTCCCCCTCGAGCTCCGGGCCCCCCGCGGGCGGCGGCAGCGGCGGCGGCGGCGGCGGCGGGGGCGGCTGCGGCAGGGGGCCGGGGCCGCCGCCAGGGCCAGGGCCGCGGAGCTGCCGCTCGGCATCGCGGCGGCGCGCTGTCAATGGCGGCGGCGGCGGCGGCGGCCGGGTCAGGCGCGGCGGGCGGCGAGCCCCATGGCGGGCAGGGCCCGGGCCCTGTTCAGCGCGCAAACACCTTTCCTCTGGGGAGGCGGCGGGGCCGGCGACCCGGGCTCAGGAGCGCCAGGGCCGCCCGGAGACCGGAGAGGGCGGGGTGGAGGGGCAGGGGAAGGAGGCAGAGGTAGGTAACTAGGTGGGTGGGTGGGGACGGCAGCGGGGCGGGCTGGTGGAGGTGGCAGCGGCTCCCCTCTCAGGGTTTCTTTTGTTTCATGGCCTTAACCAGCCCCCGGCGCGCGCGGCGGCGGCGGCGACGCCCCACGCCGCTCTCCGAATGAAGCCGGCGCTCTGATTGGCCGCTTTTAGTCTCTGGGAGCCCGCCCTCTCCTCCCCACAGCCTCCTAACTCCTTTCCCTAGCCCCACCCCCCACCCTCCTCTCGGGCCCCGCCCCGCTCCTTCCCAGAGCTTTCTGATTGGGTGACCGGGATGAGCCAGCCCCCAAAGCCTTCTCCTTCCGTTCTCTCCCCTCCCCCCTCCCCACCCTCCCCTTTCCCTAGTGGCTCACGAGGAGAGGGACTGTGATTGTTCGCTTTACACGTCACTCGTTGTGACGTACACAGGTGGGGGCGGGGACAAGGAGGCAAGACGAAGGCGCTGTAGCTGAGGCTGAAACTAGGGGCCGAGTAGAGGTTTTCGCGCAGGCGCATGCAGTTGAAGTGCACACCTGGGTTTCTTCTCTTTCCGTCATCGCTGTTGCCCACCTGGGTTGGTTTTTAGCTCACTGGGGGAGCAGCCTTGGAGTGGCGCGTAGGCATGAGTCCGGAGGGCGTTTCCCCAGGTTGAGGAAGAGATTTCCCTCTTTCAGGGTAAGGGCTTAAGGAGAGTCATCGAAGGAAGGGCCAGCGAAGTGTTCTCCTACGCAGCCGCGGGGGTGGTTTCCTGAGCCGCGTGGCTCCTGGGCCTTTCCTGCACAACCCGGGAATGCTCCTCCCTCGGGGCAGGGTCCTCCCACGCCCAGCTGGCCGGGCTTCCAATGCAAGGCCGGTCGGTTACATCAGGAGCCTTAAATGTTGAACAACAGTTCTTTGGGGCTTTTCAAAGAAATTAAATCATTGTTTCCTCCTCCAAGACGCTCTTCCCACAGTGTTATCCAGGTGATCCCACACAGTGGCTATCTTTTCTAGGGGTTTATTTTTAAATGGCTTTGTTAAAAACAAAGCCTATTACTTCCCTCCATCTTAGACTATGACTCCCCCCCCCTTTAGTACCAGGTAGTCAGTCTTACCTAGGTTAGTCTTAACCACCAGCGTAGTTCTATAAAGATATAATGTGAGCAACGTAGTTAATTTTAAGGTTTCTAGTGGCCCCATAAAAAAAGTAAGAAGAAACAGTTTTAATAAATAGACTTCAATATATTCAAAATATTATTTCAACATGCAATATAAGAGTAATAACTTATAGTTTTTTCACACCAAGTCTTTGAAAATGGTGTGTATTTTACACTTCCATATACTCACAGCATGTCTCAATTCAGTTCTCTTTACACTAGTCATGTTTCAAGTACTGAGTACTAGCAGCTCTAGACTTCTTGATTTTTTAATTATAACTTGGGACCCTTTCTGTATTGGATTTATTGATTGTATCTTGCTGCCTCAGGCTCATTTCTTGTGAGTGAACTTTAATTGAGCACCTTCTTTTCTAAATTGTCTAGGATGTTACGAAGCCAGTAGTCCAAGAGAAGGCTGAACTGTCTTGTTTATTTTGTGCCCTTAGGGCCACGTGCCCAATCCTACAACTTATCCTACCCCTCAAATCAGAGGCCTGGAGAATTTTAGCTAATGCTGAGTCTTTCCTGTTACTCCAAGGTTTCCCTAGTCCTCATATAATCCTGTATGTTGCTTCTCTAACAATTCATTTGTAGCAGTAGGCTCTGGAGCAGTGATTTCAACCCTGACTGTACATCAAGATGAAGAAGGGCTTTAAAAAAAGATAAATGCAGAGTCGAGAGAGGCAAACTGGGATATTTGGATTTAGCAGATCTGGAGTGGGTCCTGAACATGTTTTTAAAAAGCCACATAGTTTCTGAAATCTCAGCCAGGGATGGGAACACTGATCTAGGGTTTGAGTTTTGGGTTTACAGAAGGAATCTTGCTATTAATTCTACTGAAAAGGGACCTTTTTCTCCCCTACCTTCCCAGTTAGGCACAATTTTCACTGATTTACTACATCTACTCCTTTTTTGTGATATGTCCCAAGGATATAATATTTCATGGCATCTTAATAAAGGTACTGAATCTTTTTAAACATATCAGTGAATAGCTTATGTAAGTAGACATTTACTTATAGAATATACAAATATGCTTACTGTTTGATATTTCAGTTTTGTTTTGTTTGAGGAAGATTGGCCCCGAGCTAACATCTGTTGCCAATCTTCCTCTTTTTCTTTTTTCTCCCCAAAGCCCCAGTACACAGTTGTATGTCCTAGTTGTAGGTCCTTCTTGTTCTTTTATGTGGGATGCTGCCTCAGCATGGCTCGACCAGCAGTGAGCAGGTCCGCGCCCAGGATCCGAACCTGCGGATCCCAGGCTGCCAAAGTGGAATGCATGAACTTAACCACTACGCCACCTGGCTGGCCCTTGATATTTCAGTTTAAACAATCACCATTATTTGAAGGGTAGCTCTTCTAGCAAAGCAAATCTCATCAAGGGAGAAAAAAACATACAGTGGCCACTCCCAGGATATATTGATCACTGGAATTACGAATGAAACTCTCAGAAGTTCCTTTTTCCGTCTGTTTTCATGAGTTGTCATTTAATGCTCACTCCTTGGTCCTAAATTCTCTTCCCAAGGACTCAAAGCAAAAGCCGTATGGGAGTGATAGTTCACCATACATTTTTCTTTTGGGAGAGGGAGATGTAAAGAATAGATTCATGTAGCTAAGATCCATTCAGCTAAGATTTTTAAAAATGCTAAATGGTTTAATTTAGGTGTTCATAACATAAAAATTGCTTTCTGCTTCATTCTCACATAATAATTGAGGTTTCATAAGTTCCCATACACAAATGTATACATTCATGCATTAATTTATATTTGATCAATATTGTGACTTATGAACAAGGCAGGAGATATTGAAGCTCATGGGTCTTCCTATTTGGGTCTAAATTTATTGTCTGGTATTAAATCTTGTTTACGAAGCAAACTTAAGATTTGCTTTTTCTCTAAATATATGACTGGGAGTCTTTCATTTAAATCCATTAAACGACACAATCCTCCTACCCTCCCCCAGCCACACGACACATTAATTTGCAGCTGAATAGGGTTTCTCTTTCATTCCTATGCTGCTGTTTATGATAGGTTGATACACTAGGGCAAAAGAGTTGCTTTAGGGATTTTAGGACAAAGAGAAAACTACAGAACTGGCTACATTTTATCAAGTAACAGGCTGACTGCTGAACTAGCTTTTTAAATCTATCTAATTGCAATGATATTAAGGTAGGAACAATTGCAAACTAAACAAAGCTTGACAAAGATGTTTGTCCTAGTAAGAAAACTGAGATAATTAGACAACAATTTTGAAGCAATGCTGTTAAGATGGTCACAAAAGTGTGGTGAAAGATTCCGCTAACACTCTTACCTAGAACCTAAAACTAAAACATCTGCTTCGTTTTAAGGCAGGATGCATTTCTTTAGGGTAGGAAGACTCCGCAGCAGTACCCAGCTCCAAGATAAATCTTCCTATAGTAGACAATGAAGATGTCCTTCTCCTTGAAATGGCACCCAATTGCCTGGAAACAGAGTCTCATACCTGGAATTCCAGGCCTTCTACACTCTGGTATCATTCCTCCAAGTGCTCAAAATTGTTAAATAAATACGCTTAAGTCTCTCCTATATTAATAAACAGAAACTCTTCCTTAATGGCACAGCTCCCTCCTGTCACCATTCTTCTCTCTTCCAAATCAACTGCTCCAATAGCTGTCTGCTCTCATTTACTGCACACTGCCATGCACCAGTGGCTCTTGCTGCTTCTTTGAAATTATCCTCATCTTGTCACTGACTCCAATGAGCACTTTTTAGCCTTATCCAGCTTAACCTTTCCATGGCAGGATTTGACACCATTGACTGCTACGTTTTTTTAGGTTTCTTTTCTTTTTTTTTTTTTTTGAGGAAGATTGGCCCTGAGCTAACATCTGTTGCCAATCTTCCTCCTTTTTTCCCCCTTTTTTTCTCCCCAAAGCTCCAGTAGATAGTTCTATGTCATAGTTGTACATCCTTCTAGTTGCTCTATGTGGGATGCTGCCTCAGCATGGCTTGATGAGCGGTGCGTATGTCCGCACCCAGGATCCGAACTGGCCAACCCCGGGCTGCCAAAGTGGAGTGCATGAACTTAACCGCTACACCACGGGGCTGGACCCAATTGACTGCTTAAAGCACTCTCTTCCTTTGCCTTCTTTCTGCTTTCCCTCCTACTTCCATAGTCATGCCTCAGCTTGCTTTGTAGGCTGTGTCTGTATCACTCTTTAGGTATTCATCAAGGATCTGTCTCAGGTCTGCTCTCTGCTTACTTCATACTCTCCACCTGAAAATCTTATCCATTCCCAAGATTTCTGTTACCTTGTTCTCAATTTTCAGATCCCTATTGTCATTCCTGATCTCTCCATTGAGTTCCAGATCCATAAATCCCACTGTTTTACGGATGTCTCCACTTGGCAATTCAAATTCAACCTCAATTTAAGCTTCCCAAACTGAAATCTCAGTTAAAATCTGCTTTTTAGCTTAGTGTTAGATAGCACCACCATCTACTCAGTTCCTCTGACAAAAAGCCTGGTAGACATTCTTGACTTCTCCTTTAACCTCCACAGTCAGTAAAGACCAAGGCCCGTGGGTTGTATCACTTAACTCTCAAATCTAGCTTTCTTTCTGCATCTTTACCCCATTACCATAGTCTAGGCCACTATGCTTTAGATCATGAACTATGACAGTAGCCCCCCAAGCAATCTTCTTACATCTGGTCTTGTTGGCCTCCAATTCATTTTCCATGCTGCAGTGGGAATGATTTTAATTCAAGTTTACTCATTCACTTCTCTGCTTAAAACCCTTTTTCTTGTCCTTAGAATAACATGCTAATTTCTTAACATAACTTATACGGTCTTCTGCATCTGAGCCCTGTCTACCTCTTGAGCCCAATTTCGTGCTGTTCTTCCTCTTGTATTCCTGGCCTCAGCCATAGAGGCCTTGTAGCAGCCATTCATATATTCCACACATTCTTATTATTCCTCCAGGCTCTTAGCTTAGCTAACTCCTACTTGTCCTTCAGGGCTCAGCTTATATATCACATCCCCTAGGATGTCTTTCCTAACCTTCTAGGTGAGGTTAGTATCCTTGTAGTAGGCTCATGTTGCATCCTACATGTCCCTAGCAACACTCTTCACACCTTGTTGTTTAATTGTCCCTCTTTCTCTGTTTTCATCCTTATAAAGCTAGCGCCTGCTATAGTTCCTGGCACATAAGAGGGGCCAGTATGTACTTGCTGACTGACTAAATGGATATTCTTGCAAATAAACTCAATACTTCAGCTAGTCTGAGCTTTTGACCATTTTTCAAACATGTATTGTAATCTCCCATCTTTGTGCCTCTGCTTGTGCTCTTTTTCTGCCCAGATTACCCTTACGTTCTATCCCACCCTCCCCATCTCTGCCTATTTTAAAGCCTCAGCTTAAATTCGACTTCTTCCAACATACCTTCCTAATCAATACAAACAGGGCTAGTCCTTCTCTCCCTCTCCCCAGGAAAATGCACACGAAGGTAACATTTTGCATATATCATTCTGAATGCTGAAACAACCCCCTAAAGTCTATCCATGGATCCCTTTCGGTTTCATAGACCTGTGATGCAGACTGGCTAGATGTTCACTAATCCATTTCCTCTTCTTCCTGAGCACACAAATAGACTACATTTCTTGGCCTCCATTGCAGTTGGGAATAGCCATAAGACTGAGTTTTACCAAGTGTACAACAATTCTAGACCTAGCCCTTAAAAATCCCTTACACATTATTGTCCACATTCTTTTCCCATCTGTGGTATAGATGAGCTTCTACATAGATAACTGTAGAAGCCACTTGTTAAAGATGGCAGAGCCACAAGATGAAAGGAGCCTGAATTGCCATGTGGAGGAAAGGTGTTCTCCAATATACTTGTTTTACACTTTATGTGATAGAAAAAAATATTTGTATCAAGTTTGAAGAATTATATATTTTTGTGTACATTTGTTACAAGAGTTAACCTATCTTAACTAATATAAAGTGCTGAATTAAAAACCTCGGGTTTGTAAGGGAACAGTGAAATAATCAATGGTTGCTGGGGTTAAGAGAGAAAGAGGAATGAATAGGTGGAGCACAGAGGATTTTTAGGGCAGTGAAACTATTCTGTATGTAACTATGATGGTGGACACATGTCATTATACATTTGTCAAGACTCATAAAATATACAGTACCAAGAGTGAACCCTAATGTAAACTATTGACTTTAGGTGATAATGACGTGTCAATGTAGGCTCATAGATTGCAACAAATATACCACTCTGCTGCAGGATGATGATATTGGGGGAGGCTGTGTGTGTGGAGTCAGGGCATATATGGGAACTCTTTGTACTTTCTACTCAGTTTTGCTGTAAACCTAAAACTGATTAAAAAATAAAGTTTATTAAAAACAAAACCAACATTTTCCTGCACATTTATAGTATTTAGTTTGAACTACTCATATGTTCTGATCACAAACTGCCTGGGACTATCCCATTTTGTACACAGAATCTGGTAATATTTATTTACATGTGGATCAATCCACCAAGATGACACAGCAATCCCAAATATGTATGCACCAAACAACAGAGCTTCAAAATGTATGGAAAACAAACAAACAAAAACCAAAAACCTGATAAAGCTGAAAGGAGAAATAGACAAATCCACAATTATGGTTGTGGCCTTCAACACTCCTTTCACAGAAATTGATAGAATTGTTAGACAGAAAGTCAGCAAAAATGTAGAAGAACTGAATAATACCATTAGCCAACAGGATCTAATTGATACTTATAGATTGCTCCATACAACAACAGCAGAATACACATTCTTTTCAAGTGCCCATGCAGCATTCACTACATAGATCATATCCTGGGCTGTAAAACAAATTTCAACAAATTTGGAAGAATTGAGATCATATAGAGTATGCTCTCTGACCATAACAGACTCCAACTAGAAATCAATAACAGAAAGAGGACAAGGAAATCTCTAAACATCTAGAAATTATACAACACACTTCTAAATAAGTCATGAGTCAATAAGGAAGTCTCAAGGGAAATTAAAAAAAATGCCTAGAACTGAATGAAAATAAAAATACAACATATGAAAATTTGTGGAACACAGCTAAAGCAGAACCGAGAGAGTAATTTGTGGCTCTAAATGTTTATATAAGAAAAAAGGAAAGAAGGAAAGATCTCAAATCAGTATTCTAAGTTCCTATCTCGAAAAAAAAAAAAAAAAAAGAAGAGCAAAATAAGCCCAAACAAGCAAAAGAAAAGAATTAGTAAAGATAACAGCAAAAATCAATGACCTTGAAAACAGGGAAACAGTGGAGAAAATCAATGCAAGAAAATGATTCTTCAAAAAAAAAAACAATGAAATTGATAAACTTTTAGCAAGACTGACAAAAGACACAAATCACCAATATCAGCAATGAAATGGGATAGCACTACGGATCCTGCAGCCATTAAAAGGATAAAAGTAGAAAACTACAAACAACTTTATACTCATAAATTTGACAACTCAGAATAAATGGACAAATTCTTCAAAACCCATCAAAATTCAACGAAGATGAAGTAGACAATCTGAATGGTCCTATAACAATTAGGACATTTAATTCATAAAGGAAAAGCTCCTGAAAAAGAAATCTCCAGGAACAGATGGTTTCACTGGAGAATTCTACTAAATATTTAAAGAGGAATTAAGACCAATTTTATACAATATCTTCCAGAAAATAGAAGAGTAGGGAATACCTTGCAATCATTTTACGAGGCTAGTACAAATACTAAAACCAGACAAAGACTATACAAAGAAAACAAAACAAAACTACAGACCAAAATCTCTCATGAACAAAGACACAAAAATCTTAACAAAATATTATCAAATCAAATCTAGCCACATATAAAAAGAATCATACACCACCACCAAGTGGGATTTATTTCAGATATTTAAGACTAGTTCAATATTTAGAAGTCATTCAATGGAATGGGGATCAGCCTAATTTACCAGGCAGTCTATTGGCTGGTTCCTCTTACTTAGGGCTTAATTGGAAACCTCTGCTAAATGTTGTCCCTCAGAACACTGGTCCTCAAGGGAATATGAGTGACTCCTAGTTGGGAAAAAAAAAAAACCCTCCTAATACTTTCATTCTTTCTCTTAAAATTTTTTTCGTAAGATTAATTTTTTCTTAAAAGTATATTTTTTAATAATTTAACTTTTAGAAACAAATTTGATGCTCATTTTGCAATACTGGAGGGTTAACTTCTCTGGGTAAGGAGAACATGGAGGCATTTCTTCTTCCAGTTTTTAGCAGAATATTTGAACTTTGACTGGGAAAAACTCCTCTTAAGATTGAGCATGAAATATACTTTCCATATCAATCCAATCTCTGACTTCTTTATTTTGGGTCATGTGTAGGAGTTGTTGAGTTTACAACGGATAGAATGAATTTTAAAATATGCCAACTGTTCACTAGGACCTGGGTTGAAACTATTAACTTATTTTATTCAGGTCCCTGCGTAATTGTGATAGAGATATTGGTCCCTGGGGTCACATTTGCACTAAAGTCATTGCACAGCAAAACTTCCCCAAGGCTACATTTTTATGTTCCATTTTCAGACTGTTGGTGCCACAGGAGCAATTAAAACTTGTGAATAATGTCTGTTTCCCCCTTGACAAATAATGTGAATGGCCTGCAGTCTGTTCATATTCATGACAAGGGATTTAACAGGCTATTGTGTTCCTAACAATGTGGATGCAAATTGTAAACATTTATCATCTCCAAAGTTTCATGCAATTTTCAAAGCAATGTCAGTAGAAACAGATGCTCTAACCCCTCCTTCCTCAAATAAAACAATCTTTAGGTGATTTCTCCACATTTTCCAAAAACATTTTGTCTCCCAGTAACTTCTATTTACTATATCAAATAATATTATAAAATCTACTAGAAAGTGAACAATAATGGATAAAAAGTTTAATATAATATCCTCTGAAATTGATTTCCTGTCTCTTCAGATACTATGAACTGTTATTAAGGTACATCAATAACCTCCCATATTCTGGAATGTAGTAATAAGTTTCTTCTGCATGTTTATTAGGATGTAAACTACACATATGCTAGTGAAAATTTCCCAATATATTTATCTACAATCTCAGAATTTTACAATTGATATTATCTTCACTCATGAAAATCACTGATCTTAACAGGAAAATCCAAAGATTTGAAAGTCTTAAAATCGAATTAATATTTTGCCAAGCAGGGAAAACTCTTTAAGAATTATTATGTCTCCTAATACAGCAGCTTAGAGGAGATAGACATGGTTCAACAAGTATTGACTAATTTCTTCTTACAAGGCCTGGCATTAAGCACATGGAGAATAGAAAGAAATATAAATCATGGCCTTGACCTCAAGAGGCTCGCAGTCTAGTTGGCAGGATGGTCAAAGGTTACATGAGCATAATATACATGAGCATAAAAGACAATAATCTAATAATTAAATGGATATCAGACTAGCACATTTTAGGCATTTTGAAAGAAATACTATTTTTGTGAGATAATCAGGAAAGACTTTATGGAAGAAGTGAAATTAGGCAGACATTCAGGGAAGGTGAAATCTGAACAGGTGAAAAGGAGGGGGAAGGCAGCATATTGGTGAGAAATAGCCCAAGAATCGAAGGCAAAAGAGAAGCTTGCAGGGGCTGGCCCAGTGGCATAGTGGTTAAGTTCATGCACTTTGCTTCGGTGGCCCAGGGTTTGCAGGTTCAGATCCTGGGCGTGGACCTACATACCACTTATCAAGCCATGCTGTGGCAGGCATCCTACGTATAAAGTAGAGGAAGATGGGCATGGATGTTAGCTCGGGGCCAATCTTCCTCAGCAAAAAGAGGAGGACTGGCAACAGATGTTAGCTCAGGGCCAACCTTACTCACCAAAAAAAAAAAAAGAAAAGCTTGCATGGTTGGGAATAGTGGTGGTAGGACTGGGAGGTGAGGAGACATGTTTGGTTAAAGTGAGGGGTAGATATGGCAATGAAAGGAAGGAAAGCCCAGAAATTGCCAAAGGTTGAGGTGTTTAGACTTGACTCTGAGGCCCATCCACTGTGGGAAGGTTGGCCTCTTGTGTAAGGATTCAGGCAGAATAGAGGTTAAGTCCCAGCTCCACCACATGTGAACAACAGGTTACTTAGTGATTTAACTTTGAACCACAGTTTGCTTTCTGTCCAATGGAGATTATATCTACCACGCAGAGTTGTGAGGGCTCCATGAAATAACATTTTCATTGTCACATTAGCTGTCATCTCCCTAGTAAATGGGCAGGGCAGGGAGGCTAAAGTAAGGGCTTGTGAAGAGGAAGATGACATCGTTAAAGGGATGGATGTAGTGTTTTGGGAATATTAACTTTGTGATGGTGCATAGGATGAACTGAGGAAGGGAAGCATGTGTGCAGAAGTGAGAGGAACCAAGAAAATGAGCTTGTTAGACCACACACAAGGACACAGGGCCTTGAACCAGCCTTATTGGCGATGGCCAAGCCAGTAGAAATGATGAAGTGAATGTCAGAAGAGAGGAATGAAGAGATTTGGTGAAGATAGAGCCAAATGTGAAAAATGAAATCCAGAAGAAAAATGTATTGGTTTCAGGATGAAGAAAGAAGTATCAAACTAGTGGAAGAAAGTATTAAGGAAAAACCTCTAATGGACATTTGTTTTTTGTCTGTTTCTGTTCTGTTTTGCTTTGTCTACTCAGTGTCCTAACCCACTCTTTCCTTTGGGTTAGCTGCTCTCTTCTCTTTTGATGACATTTCCTTTATCTGGCAAATCAGAGTCCTTAATTTTCTTGGCAGAATGATTGGTCTGGAGGTAAGCATGTCATGTCAAGAAGGCTGGGCCAGCCAGAGTTCTTCCCCAGGATTTTTCTACCTGAAGATACATCCTCTTGGCCTTCTGGGTATAGAAGCTAGAAGGATAGCAATCTGGAGAAAGCTGATGGTAGGAATACGTGAAGCCAAATGGAGACCACAGGAGATTAGGGGAGAAGCAGAAGGACAGATTTAGAGGTTTGGTGATGTTGAGATTAGTTTCATTTCCTAAGAGTCACAGATTCCTGATTTCTGTAGGATCCCTTTTTAATTTCTGTGAGCTAACTACTATCCTTCTAATAAATTCCTTTCTGTTTAAGCTAAATTATGCAACAGGGACAACAATAGATTTGACTGCACAAGAGTTAAAAGTTTCTGCAAGCCAAAATATTATAAACAAAATCAAGTCAAACAAATTGGGAAACATTTGCGACAAATATACAATGTGACAAAGAGGGTAACTATTCTTATTTCAAGGAGACAGTTTATACATCAATAAGAAATTCTTAACATTCCAAGAAGAAAATGAGCACAGGCCGTGAACAGACCATTTACAGAAGAAGAAATACAAAGAGTCAATAAATAAGAACCTATCTCAATAATAATCAAAGAAATATAGATCAAAGCAACAAGATATGATATTTCACTAATCAAATTGCAAAAGTGAAAATATGTTAATAATGCTTGGGTACAATGAGTATGTGTGTGTGGTTATTCCACTTTTCTTGAGGGCTTTTCTCTGCTTTATGTTAAGAACCTTAAAAATATTCATAACCTTTGATTGAAACATTCCCCTTCTAGGAATTATCCTAAGCATATAATCAAAGATGTGCACAAAGATTCACATATAAGGATGTTTATTGCAGTGTTATTTTTTTATTTTTATTTTTTGTGAGGAGATCAGCCCTGTGCTAACATCTACCAATCCTCCTCTTTTTTTTTTTTTTTTTTTTTTTACTGAGGAAGACTGGCCCTGGGCTAATGTCCATGCTCATCTTCCTCCACTTTATATAGGACACTGCCACAGCATGGCTTGCCAAGCAGTGCGTCGGTGCCCGCCCGGGATCCGAACCGGCAAACCCCGGGCCGCCGAAGCGAAGCGCGCGCACTTAACCGCTTGCACCACCGGGCCGGCCCCCTGCAGTGTTATTTTTATTAGCCAAATTGTAAATATCTAACTGGGTGATGGCTGAATAAATAATGACGAATGGACGGTCAATATGAGGAAAATTATGAGCCAATAAAAAAATCACATTTTTGGATTATAGTTCTTTGACATGGGAAATGCTCCCTATATATAATAAAGGAAACCAGGTAGGATGCAAAATGATGTGATATGGTCCCAACTATTATTATTTTATGTGGGTATGTGTATGTATATACGTATTAGGATGCAAAATGGGACTTTATCTGCTGTCTTGAACTGTTGGCCAAAGCCCAAAGCTGAGAACGATTGATAACAAGCATCCTTACATTCTCAAGAAAGAGACTAAGACACAGTCTCACAGTATTTACTATAAATTGAAAAAAAAAAAAAAAGAAAAGAAGGCTATTAATCACTGTTACCACCAGAAACAGTCTATATAAGAGATTTCTCAGACAGGATTATTCCAAGTGAATTTATAGGGGTAGAGTGTAATTTTGGGAAAGACCTTGGAGACTGCTGCTGCCCTGGATGTATCCAAAGGTGGGAAGTTGGTCGGAACAGTCCACAATGGTAGGGCAAAGAGAGAGAGAGGGCAGCAGTAGGAAGAGGCCTCACTTCCACCCTTGGAGTAAGGGTATGTGGATTATCCCATGGGGCAAGTTGGCTGGGGTGAGGAGAACGAAAGACCAGACCATTGACTCCTTCTCTGTCCAAATTCCTGAGCTACAGAGAGGCCTGGGCTCAGAGAAGAGAGAAGCATTGACTTGCTCTAGATTGAACTGGACTTTGTAGTTCCTGCACATGAAATGGTTCCAAATATCTGAAAGTGACAGGAAAGCTATGGGCTCTGCCTGGATCATGGCCAAGGGCAGAGAATGGAGACCTGATGAAACAAGCTTGAAGGCAGTGGTGGGAAAAAAAATCACTGCTTCATCTTTGTACTCCACCTAGCCCGTCCTGTTTAATAATCACTGCTAAACGCATGGATCAAGGTTGGGAAAAAATACATCAAAACCTTGTCTGAAATCATCTCTGAGTGGTGAGAGTATAGGTGTTTTTTGACGCCTTCTTTATTTTTTTCCGTATTTTTCAAATTTTCCACAATAAAACATGTATACTTTTATAATAATAATAATAATAATAAAAAGGTGTAAAAAAGAAAGGTGGAGAGGAAATGACTCAAGAGAAAAGAGAGAACCAAGATCAAGATTTTAAAAGGGAAATGGAGGGCCGGCCCTGTGGCTTAGCGGTTAAGTGCGCCCGCTCCGCTGCTGGCGGCCTGGGTTTGGATCCTGGGCGCGCACTGACGCACCACTTCTCCGGCCACGCTGAGGCCGCGTCCTACATACAGCAACTAGATGGATGTTCAGCTATGACATACAACTATCTACTGGGGCTTTGGGGGGAAAAAATAAATATAAAAAAATAAATAAATAATAAAAGGGAAATGGATTGTCTCCTACGTAGTCTAATGAGTCTCACATTATATCTGTCTGTTGAAATGCCTTTTGTATCTCTCCCTCTTTTCATTTTCATGCCATCACTCTAGTGCTGACCTTTCAGACTGCAGTGACCTCACAATTGATATATTTTCCTCCTATCAACTTCCACATCACTGACAGCACCATTGTCCCCAAACATGTTCTCTCTGGACTCTTTCATTGCTTCCCAATTGTTCCAAAACAACCCACCCCAGCTTCAATCAGGCCAGTTTCTTCACAGTCTCTTCTAAGGGCTAAGCTTAACTCTACTTGGGCTCTTGTTAATTTCCAACATCCAGAGTGACCTTTCAGTCTATTTAAATTATAATTGTTTCCTGGGGCTTGCCTTGGTTCCCACACCTTCTCTCACTTCAGATAGCAAGAGGCACTTGGTTGGACAGTTGGTTACATGTTAAACAGAGTTCTCTACTTTTTCATACATGTAAATTGAATAAAGACTTATAAAACTCCACAAGTGATGGGACCATGCAGCGTACTTTTGTGTGTATATTCCCATGTCACATATGACATTGTTTAGCACATAATAGTCTCAGAAAATATTGTTGAATTGATTGAATCTAAGTAGTTATCACGGAACTATTTAATCTGTTGATTCATTACCAAAGCTACTAGAATTGTAGCACTTAAAATAGCCGACTGGTTTCTTTTCTGAATCTGGTAAACTTTCTAAGTCATCTTTTCTCTCTTTTCACTTCTGGTATGTGGTCATGTGAAAGTAATTTGACATAATATCTAAAATGTAGAATGAGAGAGTAGATTTAGGTAAGAGAAAACAACCCTTATTTAAATCCATTTGGGGGGCTGGCCTGGTGGCCTAGTGGTTAAGTTCGTGAGCTCCGCTTCAACGGCCCAGGGTACACAGGTTTGGATCCCGGGCGCGAACCTATGCACTGCTTATCAAGCCATGCTGTGGCAGGCGTCCCACATATAAAGTAGAGGAAGATGGGCACGGATGTTGGCTCAGGGCTAATCTTCCTCAGTAAAAAAATAAATAAATAAATAAGCAAATAAATCCATTCATACTTGCAATGAAAAGAAACTTTCATATTATTATTCACATTACTATTACCTTCATATTACTATTGTCATTTAAAAATTACTTTTTGGGCTGGCCCCGTGGCTTAGTGGTTAAGTGTGCGCGCTCTGATACTGGCGGCCCAGATTCGGATCCCAGGCGCGCACCAACGCACCGCTTCTCCGGCCATGCTGAGGCCGTGTCCCACATACGGCAACTAGAAGGATGTGCAACTATGACATACAACTATCTACTGGGGCTTTGGGGGGAAGAAATGGGGAGGATTGGCAATAGATGTTAGCTCAGAGCCAGTCATCCTCAGCAAAGAGAGGAGGATTAGCATGGATGTTAGCTCAGGGCTGATCTTCCTCACAAAAAAATAAATAAATAAATAAAAATTACTTTCTGAGCTTCCAAACAAGAGTTATTAAAAATATAGAAAACATTTTTATCCCTTCCCCTACTCCACCACCTAGGAAAATATTTTTTCTTCACCTTTCTGAATAGATCCAAGGAAATAAAATAGAGGCACATACTTGTTTTCTCCAGACTTAAATTTTTTTATTTGTAAGTAAGTTTACCCTGACTCCACACAAGCCAAGTATTAATTAAAGTGCAAATAAGAGAGAGAGATTGGACATAGACAAAGGTCAAGTGTTCTGTCAAGTCTACAAAAGGGCCATGTCCAGTGGGATGGACAAACACTACGTATTTCTGTGAGCTGCATATTTCAAAAGGCCATGATATAGCGTGTTAAATTTAATTTGATCTCATTAGCAAACACAGTACTGATCACAATACTGAGCTAAGTTTAGTTTTTAAAAGCTATTTTTAAACTCCTTATCTGACCTCACATAGAAACCCACCGACACTTTTCCCTTTGTTCCTACCCCCTCTTCCACTAGAACACCAACTTGATGGCTCTCTGCAGCAACAGTGCTGTAGCGTAGACCAGGCCTGTCTTTTGGGATGAAGTTCAGGGAAGCAGCCTGAGTCTCTGGAAGACCTTAAAACCCAGAGGCAGCTGGGCTTTTTGACCCCCAGCCCCTCTGAACTCTCCTCCCTATACAGCCTCGTGTCACCTCCCAGAGTCACACCCTTCCCGCTCCCCCACCCTTTGGTTAAAAATAAAACTCTCTAGGCTCCTGGCGTTTCCCTACCATTGTGTTGGCAGACTATGGAAGGTGAAAGCCAGGCTATTCCTGCTGGTGGCAGAGGCAGAGGTATGTTCACGGCTGGAACTCAGAACTCATTTTCCC
Organism: Ceratotherium simum simum; assembly: GCF_057802395.1. NCBI lineage: Eukaryota > Metazoa > Chordata > Mammalia > Perissodactyla > Rhinocerotidae > Ceratotherium > Ceratotherium simum. The sequence continues at coordinate 39,942,828 of NC_141913.1, forward strand.
ATAGAAACTGTGGTGTACTGTTAGGTATGTTCTGGAGTGCATTTAGAACTCCAGATGAGGTATGTGAGTCAAATGGACTTTTATGAGTTCTGCTGGGCACGTACCTACTCCTTTTAAGGTTGTTTCCTTAGGAATATGGCTTTGAGTTCAAAACAGTTGACCATAAATTGTCTTTGTGTAGAGTGAGACCCAGGGGCACAGGCCTTAATTGTTTGTCTGCTATGAATTTAGACAGGTGTGGGCCCCTTTGAGGGGCTCAGCTCACTCTACCCCTGCTCCAGGACCGAGACTTCTGAGCTGTGAGGGGAACCAGGAGCCCCCTTAGAGCGAGCACCCAAAAGGGCAATAACAGACCTGAAGTGGGAAAGGGTGCACGTGAACTTGGTGCAAGGACCATGGCTGGGGCAGGAAGGGCAGGAGGCTCAGGGAAGGTGGGGGTGAAGGATTCCAGAAGGTCTTCCGGCATAGCCCCTAGAGACTTTAATAGTGTTATACTGTTAGGTTCATTTCTATAGACTCGTGCCAGAGTCCTTGCAGGAGGGTTGTAATAAAAAGCAAGTGGGGCAAAGAACTGTATCTTTAGAGTTCCCTAAGAAATGGAGGCTAGGGATAGAGTGATCTTGTGGCATAGAAATAGAGTATGTCACAGATATGTGTGTGTGTGTGTGCGCGCGCACGTGTCAGCAGCATTCCGCTGTTCAATTGGAACAAAATACATTTCTGGTTATAGCCAAGACCATGCCAAACTGGTGATGACAGGGAAAGCAGGAATCCTTAGAAAATGAAGAAAGAAATGGAGGCCATCATAAAGTAGGAGAAAGAATGATCATCAATTTATGATGTCTTATGAATTTATGAATCTGTGTGGGGTCCCATAGGATCAGAAGGAAGAGGTTCAGGAGTACTGGGATCTACAGATTGAGATGGAGGGGTCTGATCTCCATTTACCAAATAATTGCTGTTCTTGTCACTCTTTTGACTGTGCCCTGGGGAAATTTGGCTTCTTTTATATATCCCTTGGCATTTAGCACAGTGCCATGCATAAAGTAGCCCTTAATAAGTGTTACTGACAGTCTTAACAAATAGAACTAAATAGAATAAAACTAAATAAATGCATTGAAGTTTAGACAAAAGGCAAAAAGCATCATGTACTGCAATACTGAAGACATACTGCATAGGTTTGGAAGCTGATTTCAGTCTTTGTTGGTTATTATGATAACTGTTGAGTGTGCCCAAGTCTTTGCCTTCAGATGAATTCAATAGAATTATGAAAAGACATCAGTCTTTGCTGTGATAGTTTAAATTTGTTTTTATGGTCTTTAAAAGTGGTCTGCTAGGGCTCTAAGGCTTCTGTTTTAACTGAGAGTGTGATGGATGATAGTGTGGAGGGAGAGTTGCTGGCAAAATCTCAATGGTGATGATGGCAGTGGTGGTGGTGGGTTGGGAGGAATTTTTGATGAGCTGTGTAATGTATATTGTAGCTATTGACTCCCGTAGCTAGAAAGAGCTCTTCCAGGCATTGGGAATGGAGTATGACTGCAGAAACTGGCCCTTCTATCAAAAAAATTCAGCCTATATGTTACATTTTGGCACATGAGTTGGGAGTGGGGACAGAGGACTGCCTTGGTTTAGTCTATGTAGCAGACAAAAATGTATGCAACCAAAGTACTTCGTAAATGCCAAATGATCTAACTCATGAAAAGTGCCCATTCATCATCCTTTGATTTAACAAACATTTATTGAGCTCCTATTTTGTGCCAGGATCGTGGTCAGCTCTCTGGAGGTGCTGGAGATGGCTTCAAGTTTCTGTGCTTTTATGACTGTAATTCCTCAAGAGCAGAGACTTAGACCATCTCATTCTTTTTTTCTTTTTTCTTTTTTCATTCCTGTGAAGTCTCTCTCCCGGAATTTTTCAAAGTGGCAGTAGAAGGTGTAGCTCTCTTTCCTCTCAGATTCCAGAACTGCTGGCAGACATATGCCTTGCCACTTGAAGAACCTTGAGAGAATGAGCCCAAAACAAAGGAAAAGCCAAGTGGAGAGGGATAGCAATGAAGAGGGAAAGAGAGACGAGGACAGAGAGCAAGTTCTGATGAGTTTAGAATTTAACCGTGAAGATCTTTGCTACTCTTCCTTTCCATCTTCTGGTTTTACGAATCTATGAAGTCACCTAAAGTAGTTTGACATGGGTTTCCATGCCTTGCAGCCAAAGGGTCCTGATTTATACAAAGGTTCAACAGTGAACCTATCATCTTCCTCTCCCAAACCTGCACCTCTGTAGGAAACCTCCCATGTTCTGGTCAATGATTCTACTCACCATCTTGTCCCCTCAGGTCAGAAACCTGGGAGTCATTCTAGAATCCTTCCTGCCCATCACCCCTGTCAGTCAACGATAATCACCTAGTCCTAATGCTATTGCCCCTAAATATCCCTTGAATCCATCTCTTTCTCCCCATCCCTACTGTCACTACCTTAGTACAGGCTCTCATGAAATCTTGACTGGGGCTTTGCAATAGCCATTTACCTGAGCTCCTACCTGGGATCCTTACAGGATTCATCTTGTAAAATTCATCCTCCACATAGCAGCTACAGTAAGGTATCTGAAATGCAAACCTAGCTTTATCGGTACAATGCCTAAGTTTCCCACAACCCAATCCTACCTTCTCCAATTTCTCATTATTCATTTTACACTGTGTTGAGCAACAAAAAGCTGCTTATTTTACACACAAACCAAGTCCAGGCTCTCATCTCAGTATCTATGACAGCTTTGATACTGAGGAAGAGAGGTGGTCTACTTCCGTTGACTTAATCTTCAACATAGGCTTCAATGTTTCATTTTGTACAAGATGAAGCCTAAATTTTGCAGGTTGTCATTTAATGCCTTCCCTACCTTTTCAAGCCTCCACCCCCCAACTAAAACTCCATAAGAATCATTACTTCAGCCAGGCTATTCTATAATACAGTTGCCTACGTACATCTTTCCCCCTCTGGTTGGTTGTTTGCACAGATCTTTCTGCCTGCAGAGCTCTTCAGTTCTTTTCCTTCCATTCACTTGTACCTACCCTCAAGGCATTCCAACCCCCACTGATTTATTGTTCTTCCAGCCTTTCAAGTTCTTATTGTTTGCAGAAGTCTTTTGATCACTTATTACGTATTGCTTTATATTAATATTTGACTCTTCGTGAGTATGTCCTGCCTTTGCCACAAGTTTCCAAGCTCAGTGAGGACAAGGAACCAGCCTCAAGCCTCTGAGTATACCTTGCACATTGTTTTGTATATGAGGGGTACCCAGTATATGTTTGTGAATTTTTTTCTACTGGATCTATTCTCGTCTCTTGAGTCATGGCAGCTACACATTTTGGTGAGTTTTTAGTAAACGGGTTCAGAGAAGACAAGGCCAGTAAATTTTAACTTCCAAATGTAAAAGTTATTTGAGGTCAAATTCCTCAGTTCCCACAAAGGGGATAATCACTTTTGTGAGGTCCCTAGCAACAGTATTAAGTTCTACTGAGCGAGTTCCAGGAGTCTGTAACTTTTGTGTCCATGAAAATTATAATTACTGAGTACAATTACAATGCTGTGGAAATCATGAATATTATAATTCACACATCTGTGAAATTGCCATTTCAGAGCTCATGAAAGATACAAGCTCAAGACAAAGGAGAACAAGAAAATCTTGGAACCAGATTCGGGTCACAATAAAGAAGTTACACTATATTAGTCTCGGATTATAATTTTTAATTCTCTTTGCATACATTCCCATTTATTTCTGAGTGTTTCATCTTAAATTGGAGTTCATGAACACAGTAACTGTTCTGGTATTTCTATATATTTTATTTTTCTGCTCTCAAGATTCTCTCTCTTATCTGTTTTCATCGTTTTATTATGATTATAATGAAAATTTTGGTTAACATCCTGATCATCTTGATATATAAGACATTTTTCTTCTAAAGATCATAGACATAAGTTCCATTTCATTTATCCTCCCATAGAACTTAGTATTCTTTCTATTGTAAGTGACATTTACTTGGCTTATGCTAAGAGAGAATTTATTGATTCATCTAAGTTGAAAGTGTAGGGCTAGATCAAGCTTCAGGCACAGCTCAGTAAGAGCTAAAAGGATGTCATAAATATCTGGTTTCTCACCATCTTTCTCTTTTGTCAACTGTTGCCTTTAGTCCTAGGCTTTATGTAGTAGCACGATGGTAGCAACAGCTCTAGGCCCTATGTCTCCCTGAGTTTCAAGACAGTGGGAAAGAGTGATACTCTCTTTCCTAGAAGTCCCAGCCAATAGATCTCATTGGCTCTCTTTGGTTATGTGCCCACCCCTAAAGCAATCACCATGGCCATGATTTACTTAAAACTGGTGGGGAGGCATGGTAGACACCCCCTGGCCTCAAGGATATAAACTGCTCCACCAGAACCTCATGGACTGATAGTGTGGGTGGATTGATATTGATCTCTTAGAAACCTACTTACCGAACTCTCAGGACCAATCAACCTTGTTGACCACACCCTCTTTTAATAATATATTTCCTAGGCTTTTGTGATGCCTCAGTCTCCTGGTTCCTCTTTTATCTGGGCACTGTCTCCTTTCTCTGGTCATTAAATGTTCAAGCCTCTCAAGGCTAGGTCCTAGGCACTCTTCTAACTGGCCTCTATTCTAGGTTATTTCATTCATACACAGGCTTTAATGACCACCTAAAAACCAAGAATTTGAAATTTCCTCTGCAACTCAGAGAAAACTCTGAACTCTATACATCGATATCCAACTGCCTACTGACTTTTCATCTTGGTTCTCTTAAAGTCGCTTCAAACAAATATGTTCAAACCTACATCCCCTGTCCCCCAAATAGACCTGTTCTGAGCACAGTGCTTTCTATCATGGTGAATTGAATCACTATCTGTCAGTTCAGCAAGCTGGAAACCTAAGCACCATCTTTAACATGGCCCTAACCTCTCCTCCCCATTGCATAGCTGATCTATCACTGAGTCCTATAAATTTTACTTCCTCAATATCTCTCAAATCCTTCCACTTCTCTCTATCTTTATAGCCACCTCCTTAGTCCAAGCCATTATCTTCAATCATTTAATTACCTCACTGTTTCTCAACTCATTGTCAATGTATTTCTGCCTTCTTTCAATCTATTTTTTATTTTGTAGCTAAAGTACATTTTTTCAAAATGCAAATTCAATGGCTTTCCATCGGTCTTAAAATACAGAGCAAAATCCCTACCGTAGTTTATAAAACTTTGCTAATATGGCTTCTTCCCAGCTCATCATCACCACAACTCTCCACATTTCCCTCTTGCCCTTTGCATTCTGCCATAGTGGTCTTCTTTCACCTTCTCGACACACTGTGGTAGACAGAATAATGGCTGCCCAAAGATGTCCACATCCTAATCACCAAAACCTCTGAATGTTACCTTACATGGCAAAAGGGACTTTGTAGATGAGATTAAGTTAGGGATCTTGAGATGGGGAGATTATCCTGGATTATCCATGTAGTTCCAATATAATCACAAGGGTCTTTATAAGAGCAAAGCAGGCGAATCAAAGGCAGAGAAAGAGGTATGACGATGGAAGCAGAGATCAGAGTGGTATGAGAAGGAAACCATGAGTCAAGGAACACAGGCAGCCTCTAGTAGCTGGAAAAGGCAAGGAAATGGATCTTGCCCTAGAGCTTCCAGAAGGAATAGAGCCCTATGGACACCTCAACTGTAAGACAATAGATTTGTTTTAAGTTGCTAAATTTGTGATAATTTGTTATAACATCAATAGCAAGGTAATATACTCACCATCAAGCTGAATATCTTCAGTTTTCTTTCCAGATTTGTTCTCCACTCTTCTCTATGCTGCTCTATGCCCTGAGGCTGACTTGTATGCATCAAGGAGCTCTCTTACCTTCTGGTCCTGGTTGGGCTTGGCCATTGGGAATTACACACAGGAGATTTGAGGGCAGAAGGAAAGTGAAGTTGTTTATTTCCTCTACTACCACCTTGCTGGATCTCTGTGGGCTGGTTGCACTCCCTTGACTGAAGGCCACAGCTCCTGTCAGATGGCTCTGCTATACAGCTACCTGTTCTAGGTTCTAATAACTAACTGCTTTAATCTCTTGCCCCATTAAGCTAGGGTGGTGGTGGTAGTGGTAGTGGTGATGGTGGTGGTGATCAACAGTTGTTTGCTACTGCTACCCTAGAGTACTGCACTATCCTATGCTATTTTCCCTACACCCTGGCCTCATCTTGTTAAAAAGTCTCTTTATTAAACACTCCTTAAAATTTCCAGTTCAAAGGGGCCATCTGTTTCCCCACAGGATGCTGAGTAATACAGACCTCGTTATTTTCCCCTCTGCCTCGGGGCCTTGGTACATGCTGCTGCCTTTGCCGGGAAAGCCCTTCTTCCCATCTGTCCTCTCTTCCTGTATTAATCTTCAGATTCTTAAATAGCACTTCCTCAAAGTCCTTCCTTCCCCCAGACAAAGTCAAGTGTTACACAACCTCATAACACTATGTATCTATACTCCATACTTCTTATCACAATTATAGCTTTATAGTTGTTCATGTGCTCATTTAATTATTGTTTATCTTTCCTTCTAGAGCTGAATTATTCCATATAGCAGCCACTAGCCCTAGGTGGCTATTGAGCATTTGAATTGTGTGGCTAGCCTAACTGACAAATTGAACTTTAAATTTTGTTTAACTGTAATTAATTTAAATTTAAGAACTAATAATAAAGTTATCAGAAAACTTTTAAGTATGTTTGGAAGAACTTGGGCATGTGAATCTAGTTTATCAATGAAAATTTATGAAATCTAAATACAGATAAAATATTTCTGATAAAAATTTAGTGTCTGAATAGAGATGGGCTATATATATAAAATATACATTGGATTTGGAAGACAGTAAAAAAAAGAAGGTAAAATCTGTCATTAATAATTTTAAAATCTTGGGGCCGGCCCCGTGGCTTAGCGGTTAAGTGCACACTCTGCTGCTGGCGGCCGGGGTTCGGATCCCGGGCGCGCACCAACACACCACTTCTCGGGCCATGCTGAGGCCGCGTCCCACATACAGCAACTAGAAGGACGTGCAACTACGACATACAACTATCTACTGGGACTTTGGGGAAAAAGAAATAAATAAATAAAATTACAAATAGGAAAACTTTCATCATATTTAAAAAAAATAATTTTAAAATCTTGATTAGATGTGGAAATGATGATGTTTTGGATCTATTGAGTTAAATAAAATATATCATTAGCATCAATTTCACCGCTTCCTTTTTACCTTTTTTAAACATGACTACTAGAAAATTTAGATTTATATTTGTGGCTCACCTTGTTATTTTTCTTGGAAAGTGCTTCTCCAGACTAGAGCATAAGGTTCAAGAGGGCAATTTTCTCATCCTTTTGTCCCTTTTCACACTGCCCGATGCTTCTTAGTAGATGCTCCACAAGTATTTAACACGTGGGTAAATGAATGGAAAAGCATGTGTACTCTACCAGTGCAGAGTAGCCTTAGGGAGCACCTCATCTTGAGTATTAACAGATTTCTAGTCCGTGTCACTCTATATCTTAAGAGTCCAACTTTTAGGGGCAACAATGATAGAACTTGTAAGTTTAATGAGGTTCCAGCATGTTTCTACCTGCTGGAAGTTAAGATGCCTACAGCCTGGCAGGTATAGTAACTGTGTCTTAGCAACAGCAGACTAGACCTTATTTGGTGGTGGGGTAGGGTGTGTGCTGGTAGTGGTGGAGTAGACTTTGCTGCACTTGGCAGGAAGCAGGTTTCTAGGTGGTTTTGAGAGAAGGTGAGAGCCAGCTTTGCCAAAAAGTCTCCTGGTACTCATGTATAAGAACCAGGGCTGCTCTCTGCCGGCAATTTTCCCTTTCCTGCAATGTCCATGTTTCTTTTTTCTGACTCTCCTCTTCTTCTCCCCAGCAAGGCCATCCTTGTCATTTTACTCTGGTTTCTCCCAGCCTAATCCCACTCCCTACTCAAGACCCTGCATCCAACTGGAGATGTTTGTTTTGTGGACAGTAGACTTCTTCTTCCCCGAATTGACTCTTCAAAGGGAGATGGGGAAGCCTGGTCGGGGCAACAAATAGATCATTTGATTTTTGTTGGAAGGAAGTCAACTGTGTTAACAGGACTTTTGCATTTCAGGTCACACATCTCCATCTTTTCAGCCCAGGCACCTCTTTTCAACTTGCAAAATGGCATCCACCCATGTAGCTTATCTCTTGTCTTCTGTTGAACCGTTATCCCTTCGAGAAGAAATATATATAGACACAGGTAAGACAGTGACTTTACATATTTACAATTAAGGTCCCTTGAATGTTCACTCTGCCTGTCTGACTAGTAATGCTGTAAGGTCTGAGTCATAGGAAGGGTCATAGGGGTACTGCCTTTGCTGGCCCAGCCCTGCTGCTCTGCCCATCTCCCTGTATTTTTCACAGATCTCGCACAAGCTGAATCCACCAGCTTATTTTCATTTATTCCATCTTTACACTTCCTTTAGAGCAATGACCTACTTAAGTTAAAGGGAAATACAAACCCCCAAGGAAATTTGCTGACAGCTGTTTCCTGGGTAGAATTAGGTTGGGTATGTGTCTGAGAGAAGCTTATGAGCTCTAAGAATCCTTCTGGCTGAGGATGGACGTGGAAAAGAAGGGAGAGAAGGTTAAAAAAAAACGTGTTAGAGGACAAGTGTTTCTGGGGAAGTGATTGGAGGCTGATGACATGGCAGGGAGGGTTGGGTGAGAAATAGTTTCTCAAGGGCAGATCTAAACTGGAATTTCAATGTTCTATTTAGTCTCCTACCTCAGTGTCCTGCTCAGAAGCTCTACTCCTAAGGCCATGGGTTTAAGGAATATCAGGGTCTAGATGAAGCAGATAAAGCCAAATCATTATTAGAAATAAAACACTTTTGGCAGGCAGTAAGTGATTGCACAGTTTGGAAGATAATTTAAGGACAAAAGATGACAGGTAGAAACAAGTTCAGATCAAGAGCCTGGGACACTCGAGTTTTTATCTTGAATTTGGTAGGAATTGGCTGAGAACCTTGCGCAAATCATTTTGACCCTCTCTAAGCCTCCCTTTTCTCAAGTGTAAAATGTGTGGTTTAGGCGAAATGATGGCTAAGAAGCCTTTCAGCTTTTAAATTCCTTGATACATATACAATGATTTACCTATTGGCTAAGATAGCTAATGATCACTATTATTTAGTAAAGTTGTTAACAAGTAGTCCAACTGATTTATGTTTTATCCTTTTCCCTTTTTTTTGGTGGACATGTTTTGGAGGATGACCAAAAGAGGAGGGCACAGAGATCAAAGATCCAAACAAGCCCCAAACCAGACAATCGGCCTGTGAATCACGGACCACTGATTGACTGTGGACTGTAGAGTCCTTTCGGTGCCCTCTGGTATGAGTCACAGGCCTCACCATCCCTGGCATCCAATCCCATGTGGTGATCCTTTCTTTATCTATTTGTCTGGTATATGGGAGGACCAACTACTTCTATGACTAACAGCCCAGAAACTCCTGACTGAGCCCTAATGTGTATTTCGCATGCTGTTCTCATTCAATTGCAATGGTGTGAATGCAGTGGGCACTGAATAATGTTCAATGCTAAATTCCACAATAAACCATCTGCTGTTTACTAGAGGAACTGTCAAAGCTACTTGTAGCATGTAAAACTACTCTTCGGTCAGTTTATAAGCTTAAACTTGTAGTGTTATAGGATTTTAGAGTTAAAAGAGACTGGAATCCATCTGATCTAGTACTAATATGTTAGAGATGGAGTAAGGATGAAATAACTTGCCCAAGGTTGTGAGTTAATTAGTGCAAACTCAGGACTCGAAAACAACAGCAGATTTTCAGGTCTGTGGTCTTTCTACTATACTATATTGCTTTTGTAAGAACCTGAGTACATTTTAAATATGATTAATTAATTTTAAATATGCAATTCATGCACTGCAAAATTTAAAAGACACAAAGGGTTTAAAGTGAAAATTTAGTCTCCTATCTACTCTTGTCTTTAACCACTTAGTCTCCTCCCTCGTTGATCAATCTGGACTTTATTTTAGCATAAGGCGCGAGGTATGGATCCAACTTTATTTTCTTTCAGATGGCTATACAGTTATTTTACTAGCTGATAAGGTGTGTTTCCCTTATTAATGCTTCTTTTTTGGAATTTTTGTGTTTATTCTTGCCTGTTTTTTCTCTTGTATGAACTTGAGAATCAGCTTGCACATTAAAAAAAATTAGGCTGGTTTTTAAAAAATGATGCCATGTTAAATTTATAGATTAATTTAGGGAGATTTGACAGTGTTACGAAGTCTGCTATACAGCCTCAGGATACACTTTCATCCCTGAGAAAAAGAAACATGACAGGAGCAACTATCCTTTCTGCCTTTTGATGTGTTTCTGTGAGGGTGTGGTTTTCACACCTTCAAACACCACACCTTACCTCACACCTTATACTAAATACATTCCAGCCATAGTGGCCTCTTTGCTGTTTCTTCAACTCATCTGGCATGTTCTCTCTGCTGGAAACTCTGCTTCAACTCAGATATTTGCATAGCTCCCTCCCTTACCTCCTTCAAGTATTTGCCCAAATGCCACCACCTCATTGAGCCTACCCTGACCACTCTATTTAAATTGCTATTGCCTCTACTCCTAGCTCTCCTAATTTTCTTTATCCTGTTCTACTCTATTTTCCATGCTACTTATCACCTTTTAACATACTAGATAATTTACTAAATAATTATGCTTATTATTTGTTGTCTGTCTCCACCACTAAAACATAAGCCTCAAGAGGGCAGAGATTTTGTCTATTTTATTCACTGCCATATTCCAAGTGCCTAGAACTATGCCTGACATACAGTAAATGTTCAATAAATATTTGTTTAATTTAATTAAACTAAAGAAAGTATCTACCTAGTAAGAGATCTTATTAAATATCAAATACCTTTCAGCATCCATGGAAATAATCGTATGACTATTTTCTCTTTTCATTCTCAGACATGGTAAGTGATATATTAAATTTCCCAATAGCGAAATAGCCTTTCATTCCTGGAATAAACTCCAACTTAATCATGGTCTGTTGTTCATGTATGAGTTGCCTGATTTTGTTTGCTATTATATTTAGGTTTTTGAATTTATACTAAAAGTGAGATTGGTGTGAAGTTTTGTCATGATATCTTTGTTTGGCTTTGTTATCAGCGTTATGCTAGCTTCAAAGAGTAATTTAGAATTCCCCCACCAACTGTTTTTTACTGCTCTGGAATAGTCCAAGTAGTATCGACTTTATTTTTTCTTTAAAGTATAGTTACTTCTGCATTCTCATGGTTGTAATCTCTCGGATGTCAAATTTTCTACTTTATTATGCTTAGTATTTTATAAAGGTAGTTATATTATTTTTCATTCATACATTCAAAATTAGGCTAGAATTAATTACCTCAGGAAATGATCAAGAACAAATCATGTTACACCATAGATTCTTTTTTTTTTTATTGCAGTAACATTGGTTTATAATATTGTATAAGTTTCAGGTGTACATCATAATATTTCAGTTTCTGTATAGATTACATCATGTTCACCACTCAAAGACTAGTTACAATCCATCACCACACATGATGTGCCTAATCATCCCCTTCACCCCCCTCCATCCCCCTATCCCCTCTGGTAACCACCAATCCAATCTCTGTCTTTATGTGATTTTTTTTTTTTTTTATCTTCTACTTATGAGTGAGATCATACGGCATTAGATTTTTTACTTCTGACTTATTTCGCTTAGCATAATACCCTCAAGGTCCATCCATGTTGTTCCAAATGGCTGGATTTCATCTTTTCTTATGGCTGAGTAGTATTCCATTGTGTATATATACCATATCTACTTTATCCATTCATCCCTTGATGGGCATCTACGTTGCTTCCAAGTCTTGGCTATTGTCAATAGTGCTGCAATGAACATGGGGTGCATGTATCTTTATGCATTTGTGTTTGCATGTTCTTTGGATAAATACCCAGCAGTGCAATAGCTGGATCGTATGGTAGTTCTATTCTTAATTTATTGAGGAATCTCCATACTGTTTTCCATAGTGACTGCACAACTTTGCACTCCCACCAGCAGTGTATGTGAGTTCCTTTCTCTCCACATCCTCTCTGACACTTGTTTCCTGTCAGGTTAATTATAGCCATTCTGACGGGCGTGAGGTAATATCTCATTGTAGTTTTGATTTGCATTTCTCTGATAGTTAATGATGTTGAACATCTTTTCATGTGCCTGTTGGCCATCTGTATATGTTCTTTGGAGAAATGTCTGTTCAGGTCTTTTGCCCATTTTTTAATTGGGTTGTTAGTTTTTTGGTTGCTGAGATGTATGAGATCTTTATATATTTTGGATATTAACCCCTTATCAGATATATGGTTTAAAAATATCTTCTCCCAATTGTTAGGTTGTCTTTTTGTATCGTCGATGGTTTCCTTTGTTTTGCAAAAGCTTTTTAGTTTGATGAAAACTAAACTAGTTTGATGTCCATTTGTTTATTTTTTCTATTGTTTCCCTTGCCCAGTCAGACATGGTACTTGAAAATATGTTGCTAAGACCGATGTTGAAGAGCATACTGCTTATGTTTTCTTCTAGAAATTTCATGGTTTCAGGTCTTACATTCAAGTCTTTAACCCATTTTGAGTTAATTTTTGTGTATGGTGTAAGATAATAGTCTACTTTCATTCTGTTGCATGTGGCTGTCCAGTGTTCCCAACACCATTTATTGAAGAGACTTTCCTTTTTCCATTGTATGTTCTTGGCTCTCTTGTCGAAAATTAGCTGTCCAGAAATGTGAGAACACTGTCTTTTTAACCAAGTTTCAACTAACTTGAGAGTTTGGGTGACGTTGCTGTGACTTCTTCCTTCCTTCCTTGTTTCTGAAACAGCACATAAAACATTGATCAGCTTAAACTAGTTTTGCTTCCTTAAAACAGGTTGTTGATTAATTAAACCTTGCTCAATAACAGAGACAACACTGTGCATGTACCAGGCAGGAACCTAGGGCCCCAGCATGACCCTGGAACCAAGAATCTTCAGAAATGTTGCCACCTGAGCCCTTTAAGAGGTGAGAAGTCCTTCAAGAAGGAAAATCGGGCTTCCAGCACCCTAAGTAGCTTGATTACCATGTATGGACTGATTCGAGACTAGCCAATCAACATACATGGGCCCAGCTGTAGCTTAGTAGCCCCTAACTCCTTAAATTTCCCTCTGAACCTTGGATTGGGGAGACAGATTTGAGAGGTTGCCTCCTGTCTCCTTGCCAGTCGACCTCGCAATAAAGATCTTTATTTTCTCAAAAGCTGTTGCCATGATGTTGGCTTCTATGCACACCAGGTAGCCAGCCTTTGCTCAGTGACACTTCTTTCTTTTCTCCCTCTTTCCTTCCTTTAAAATATTCAAATCTTTGCTCTAGTTTTAGCTTTATTTTTTTGTGTAAGCATGTTAAAAAAGCTCCAACTCCTAAATTGTGTATTTTCCTTCTTGAATGCTCATACAATCCTAAAGCTATAAATTCCTTGTCTCCTACATGATAAAATGGAGACCCAGGAAGTTCAAGTGGCCTTCCCACTTTTATTGTCATGGGAGAGTCAGAATAGGTCCCAGATCTCCAGTGCCCTTTGCATTATACCACTGCTCCCCTCAATTGGTTCTGCAGGTGCTCCTGTGTGTGTGTGTGTGCGCGCGCACGCACGCGTGTGTGTGTGTCCCCTGTTCTGCTCTTCCTTCCAGGCCTTCTTCCTTCCACAAATAAATGTTAAATACCACGTGTGTGCCAGTCACTCTTCAAGGTGTTAGGAGTTATGAAGATGAACAAGGCAGTCTTTCTAGAAATTTATAATTTAGTGAGGGAATCAGACAAGTAAACAAATAATTACAATACAGTATAAAGATGGTGCATATAAAATGTAAATGGACAGAAAGCACAGAGGGAGGGAAGGAGTCACTAAATATGACTGGAGGCTCAGGAAAAGCTTGACAGAGTCTTGGACTCGGCCTGACAAGGAGGATTCTGCTCATGTTTGCTATTCCTTGAACTCAAATGTTCTATCAAGAACCCCATGCATATCTAAAAATATTCTCACACCAAGGCAGCTACTTTTTCCTAGAAAGCCTTGTGGTTGGAGGCCCTATGTTCTCTGTACTATAACTCTTAATGATGCCTCCATAACTCTTCCTTTCTGGTGATAAACAGAGAGCTCCAAACCACTTTGAAGTTTTCTGCTCCATCCTATACAGTTCCTACCCTCAGATCCTCTAGATAGAACCATCCCTTTGACAATATTCAAAATCTTCAGCAGTTCTCGGGAGGTAGGAATTTATTCTTGAGAGGGTGGAAAATGAAGATGTTTACTTTTAGGTTTAAAACCAGTGTTCTCTGGCAATTGGTCAAACTGTTTTCACCTAGAGCATTGAGGTTAACACTATTGATTTATCTATCCCAAGGAATATCCCAAGGAAAAAATAATATTTATTTTTATCATCATTTCTAAACTAGTTTTTTATTTAACACATTGTGAGTGCCTGCTGTGTGCTTATCTCTGGACAAGGCTTTGTGGGGATATAAAGAATTAGAAGATATGCTCCCCGCCCACAGGGGTTTTCGGTCCAGTTGGGAAGACAAGACAAATGGAATTCAAAGATAAATAATAAAGCAAGACACTGTAGAATATGTCTAAAATGGGTGGTATAGACAATTATTACTATTGAGTGCAGGAGAGGGAGTGATTGCTATAGAATATACCAGTTATTCTTTGCCCCTGATTTGTCCATCTGAAAGGCTGATGGCTAATTTTACATGTCATGTTGGCTAGGCTATGATATCCAATTGTTTGGTCAGACACTAGTCTAGATGTTGCTGTGAAGGCAGTTTTTAGATGATTAACATTGAAGTCAGTAGACTTTGAGTAAAGCAAATTATCCTCCATAATGTGGGTGAGTCTCATCCAGTCAGTTCAAGGCCTTCCGAGAAAAGACTGAGTTCCCTGAGGAGGAAGAAATCCTGCCTCCAGACTTCAGACTCAAGACTGCAACTTCAACTCTTCCCTGGGTCTCTAGCTTGCTGACCCTGCCTGCACATTTTGGATTTGCCAGCTCCCACAATTGCATGAGCCAATTCCTTAAAATGAATCTCTCTTTCGCTATACATGCATCCTATTGAGTCTGTTTCTCTGGAGAACCTGACTAATACAAAGCCCAGGGATTCTCATTCTCTTTCAACCTGATCCCTAAGGTAAGAAGACTTGGTACATATAGATGTTCCCACTGAGATACGATCTCATTTATTTCTTTATTCATTCAACAAAAATTTTATTAGCTATTAGTATAGTGGATTAAGAGTATAAGCTTTGAAACCAGCCCACCTATCTAGGTTTATTTTCTAATGAGTCTCACTTTTCTCATCTGTAAAATGGAGATAGAAATGATATCTACTTTTATGGTTATTTGCAGAATAACTGAGTTAGCAAAAACATGCTAAGTGCTTTGAACAGCTCCTAGTACGCAGTAAGCATTCACTACATGTTAGCTATCTTTATTATGATTGTATTCCAGGTACTGTGCCTGGCTTTGTAGAAACAGTGATAAGTATCACAGAGAGCTAGCCCTTAAGTTGCTATTTGTGGAGTGAGAGAAATAAATGTTCAGTTCCAATAGAGT
This sequence comes from Ceratotherium simum simum, assembly GCF_057802395.1. NCBI lineage: Eukaryota > Metazoa > Chordata > Mammalia > Perissodactyla > Rhinocerotidae > Ceratotherium > Ceratotherium simum. The sequence goes on from NC_141913.1 coordinate 39,958,537, forward strand.
GGGCTAGTGATTTTGATGTAGGTATGCACAAGGCCACAGGCCATTCAGGGGGGCATGGAGTTGGTGCTCAGAACCCTGAGTGGTCTGGACAAGGACAATCTGTGGTCTGAGCTGTGAAGGCAGAGGAAGTAACCTGTGGGGATGCTGGAAGCTGAGAAACTGTGGTGTATTCAAGGGAATTGTTTGCTTGGAGTAGAGTGTGAGGGTGAGCTGGTGGGAGATGAGATAGAAGAGATAAGCCTGGAGCCAGATGATGGAGGGCTTTGAGCGCTGAGGTAAGAGATCTGTCTGATCTTTATCTTGCTGATACTCAAGAGCCCCACATCCCCAAGGGTTCAAAGCCCTTTGAGGTATTCTAGAAGAGGAAGCAGTATGGCAAAACAAAGAGGCACAAACATACATATACACACATAAATGAATGAATAAATGAATAAATAAATAAATGCTTTTTTTTTTAAAAAATGGGATATCAATGAGTTGACCTGAATTTCAGATGTGTGATGGTCCTGTAGAGTGGTGGCTCTCAATTGGGGTGATTTTGCCCCTCAGGGGACATTTGGCAATGTCAGGAGACATTTTTGGTTGTCACATTTGAGGTGGGGAGTGCTAGTGGCAAGTAGTGGGTAGAGGCCAGGGATGTTGCTAAAAGTTCCACTATGCACAGGGCAGTCCCCAACAACTACAAAAATCATCAGGTCCAAAATGTCAATAGTGCTGAGATTGAGAAACTCTGCTGTAAAGAAACTGAGAAATAAGGTTGGAGGAGGAGGAGGTTATGTGCACCTTATAGTAAAGATTTAATGCCTCGAAAAGTATTTTGGATTTTATTGTACAGGCCATTAGGAAGCCAATGATCGTTTTTGAGTAGAGAGCGATGATGAAGGTCATGTGTTCTGAAAGATTACTCTGGCTGTTGTGTGTATGAAACTGAAGGAGTTCAGGATGTGCTACCCCAAAATATGCCACTTTGGTATATTGATAATTTTGAGCTGAAGGCACTTGAAAAATAGCAAATGCAGGGAGAAGCTTTCTCTGAACTTCCCTTATCTGCCTAGAGACAGGTCCTTCCACAGGAACTCAATTGTCATGAATCTCCTCCTGGGGGTTTTATCAACCAGGGAGGATTGACTCTTAACACAGGAGAGGAGACCAGACACCCAGACAAATTTGTCTCAAACTATCATATCTCCCATCTATTCTTCTAAGGCCCATTGATTTTTCCTAAAAACCATTTACTCTCCCCTATGTTGCCTACATCTTCCCTCCCTTTTTGCTATTAGGTTGGTATATAAGCTCTCAAATCTCATCACTTTTTTGGATATTCACTTTTTTTTCCTGTGATGCCCTCATGTATGTAATATTAAAAATTAATAAATTTATGTACCTTTTCTCCTATTAATCTGCCTGTTGTCAGTTTATGTCATAGAGCCAGCTATTGAGCCTAGGAGGGCAGAGGGAAAGTCTTCCCTCCCATCAGTACATTGGAGGGTAGGTGGGCCTGAAGGCAGAGGAATCATGTGGAAGTCTGTTGTGATTGTTCAGACTCAAATGTTAGGAGCCTAATTGTTTGGGAGAAGATGGAGAGGAAAATAATGAAAATTGATGGGCATGAGAAGCCTGGAGAGAAAACTATTTTGGAAGAAGATAATGTGTTTTTAAAGAAAACATTCATTTTAAGGTAACAGTGCAATTCATGCAGAAATATCTCCTAAACAGACAGTTGTGAGCTTAGGAAAGAAGACAGGACCAGCCATGTAGGAGTCAACAGCCTAGAAGTGACAGGCAAAATATTGGTGGTGGACAAGATCTTTGGGAGAAAGAGGTGGCAAGAGAAAAGCAGTAGACTGAGGACCAACGGCAGTTCATGATGTCTCTTCTCTTTCCCTGTTCTAATTTTTTTTCTTTAAAAAGAAAGACATTCCCACCAATGTTGTAAATGAGGAGGAAGGAGACAGGTGTTCCCAGATATCCTGACTTCACTGGAATTCAAGACCCTTAAACAACTGTTTATTGAATTGATTGGCCAGGTGTTTCCTGGAAGATTGACTACCATTTGAGGACTAATCACTGAAAATCAGCCTCATCCTCTCAATGTTTCTTGTTATTTTGGTCCTCAGCCAGGCTAGACAGTGTGTTTGTGATCACAAGCAGAACACTGGCTAGACCCCCTCCTCTCCCATCCCACCAACACTTGAATTGGTGGCGTTGCATAGCTGTTTTCCTAAATCACATTTTTAATGACTCTTGATTACTGTCTTCTCTGATGTGGTTTCCTCTCATATCTTATCGTTATTTTTCTCTCCCACATACCATATTAACCACAAAATTCTAGAGTCTCTGCAAATTGAAAACCTGATCTAGATGTATAGCAATGCAAGGGAGGAGGAGTGGGTGTTTAGGGAAATAAAAGACAAATTTACTTGATTAAAAAAAGGGAAAAGCCATTGGCTTTTTAGTTAAGAGTTACATAGAACGTTAAAAAGGAAGGAAATCTTGTCATTTGTGACAACATGGATGAACCTGGAGGAGATTATATTAAGTGAAATAAGCCAAACACAGAAAGACAAATACTGTATGACCTCATTTATATGTGGAATTTAAGATAGTCAAACTAATAGAAAAACTCATAGGTTAGAATGACAGTTGCCAGGGACGGGGAAATGGAGAGGTGGTGGTAAAATGGTACAAAGTCTCAGTTATGCAAGGTAAATAAGTTTTGGAGATCTACAATTTCACGTGGTGCCAATAGCTAACAATATTGTCTGTATATTTAAAATTTTCGAAGAGAGTAGATCTTATGTTAAGTGTTCTTAACACACACAAAAAATAGTAAAGAGAGTGGGAGGTGATGGATGAGTCTACAGCCTTGATAGTGGTGATGGTTTCATGGCTATATACTTATCCCCAAACTCGTCAAGTTATATACATTAAATATGTACAGCTTTTTACATGTCAATCATAGCTCCGTAAAGTGTTTTTTTAAAAATTACATAAATAATGTTTTAAATTGCTATGATTCAGTAGATACTGACCATCTGTTATTGATCTCCTATAACAAGAATTTATCATAATTCCATATAATGTCAAAACACATGTGCACTTTTAAATTTAAACTTCAAGACAACCTTCTAAAGTAGGTGTTATTAGTCCCATTTCACAGTTGAGAAAACTGGAGCTCAGAGAGCTGAATGTCCAAGGTCTCAGAAGAAAATGGAAGCACTAAGGGGCAGATCAGTTGTGGTTCTTTCTGTCCTAACTGCTAAAGTGTAGATAGATTTCAATTTTAGTTTGTGTGTGTGTGTGTGTGTGTGCACGTGCGCACGCATATTCCCCTTCTTTTTCTTTGCTTTTTTACATTGGTATCCTACTAGTGCAAGTTCTGTTGTTTCCTTGGAGACCACTCTGTCTCATAGCACGTAGAGTGCCTTATTACTCTTTTTAATGGCTGAATAGTATTCTATTCTAATGAGTGTAACAACTTATTTACTAGTGTTTAGGTTTTTTCCATTAATTTTCTATGAGAAACAATGCTGTGGTGAACAACCTTGTGCATAGATCATTTTGCAAATACATGACAAGTACAACTGGAGAATGCATTCCTAGAAGCAGAATTGTTGGGTCCAAGGGTATGTGCAGTTATAGTTTTGATAGTTATTGCAAACCACCCTCCATAGAGCATATACCCACTTTAACCTCCCACAAACAATGTACAGGATTGTTCTTGTGTTCTTAGACTTCTTATTTTTGTCCTTCTGATAGATAAATCATAGCTTCTTGCATTCTTCTTTTTGTAGTGTGGCTGAACATCTTTTCATATATTCAGGAGACATTTGTATCCAATTTTAAAAAATTAGCATTCTTAATGTCCTCTGGGCCTTGTGAATCCTAAGAAAGGTCCAGTTTGTCCATCAGTCTGCTGCGTCAGTAGTTTCCTGCCAAAAAGCAGGACCTTGCCTTCTTTTTCATTAGTGATGTTTATTGAATTCGTTGGCCAAGAGTTTCCTCTTCTTGTGGCTCTGTGGGAGCTCTCCATGAAAGGCAGTATCAGCCCCTGCTGGCCCTTCTGCCATGCTCTGTCCCATTCTGGCCACTAGCCTCCGCTGCACTGACCCAGCCTTCATGTCTGACTTTCTTGGGTGTCTGTTGTCATCCAGGCCCGTCTGGAGGTCCATATTTTCTAGCCTGCCTCTGGCCACCTCATCTCAATGCCACCAAGGCTGTTTAGCTACCCATAATGGTGCCATCGACCCCCTCTTTGAGAGTATACTATGTACCCAGCACGTTGAGTTAGTCAGTTCAGGCTGCTATAACAGAATACCACAGACTACGGGGCTTATAAACAACATAAATTTATTTCTTACAACCCTGGTGGCTGGAAAATCCAAGATCAAGTCACTGGGAGATTCAGTGTCTGGTGAGGGCCCATTTCCTGGTTCATAGATGGCCATCTTCTCACTGTGTCCTCACATGACAGAAGGACAATGGAGCTCTCTGGAGTCTCTTTTATAAGGGCACTAATCTCATTCATGAAGGCTCTACACTCATGACCTAATCACCTCCCAAAAGTCTCACCTCCAAATATCATCACATTAGGCATTAGGGATTTAACATATGAATTTTGGGGAGACACAAATATTTAGTCTATAGCAACTGTGTTAATTGCTTTACAGGAATTATCTCATTAAGCCTTTACAAGAACCTTATTTTATAAATGACAAAACTGAAGCTCAGAGAGGTTGAATAAACTTCCTAAGGGCAGACAGGTAGAGGAGCTAGAACTCCATCTCTCCTTCACTCTAAATTGCATGTTGTTAATTGCCCTAGTGGTGGTGCTAACCAGATTGTGACCTCTGAGGTTTGCTCTTTGTTGCTTTCTGGGGCTTGTCACCATCTCGCTCTAGCTCATGTGAACCTTTCTCTCTCTCTCAATCTGATTAAAAAATGTCTTCTTCTTCAAGTTGGCCAGGTCTATTTTTGGGCGGGTGAGTGGGAGGGGAGAAACCACTGTACAGGAGCTAGAGCCCAGAGTGACCCAGGTCTTGGAGTTTTACCATTCAGATTTTCTCCTCCTAAGGCACGTACTCAATGGGGCAGAGGAGTCGGGAGGAGGAAAGTCCCGAGGAGGTGGAGAAGGATGATAAATGGCCTCATACTGTAGACAACCCATCACTCCCATTCGGCACTCCAGCCTTGCTGCCCAGTCTGGCCTAACCCACCATTCCAGACTTCCCCCTCACTCAGGGGGACTTTTCTCTCAGGAGCCTCTTTGTCCTCCTTGCAATCCGGCTTCTACCAGGTGACCCAGGCCATTAGATCCATGTATAGGTGGATTCCTTATACCGTGTGGTCTCAAAAGACTCCCCTATGGGTTCTTAGGGTCTAGCAAATCAGGGGCTGTCACTAGGCCATTGTTCAAGGGTCCCTGAACCTCGCAGTGGATGGAGGCTCACTCAGTGCTGACCTTAGGGAAGGCCAACAGGCTATGGGGCCAACTGCATACAGACATTCTTGGGTCTTAACTCTGGCTCTGTCAAACCATCCCTTTACATAATCTGTCCCCTCAGCTGAGCTGTGTTCTGTGGTCTTGCCTGGAGGAAGGACGATGGACTAAATAGGCTGTTAAAGTTGAATTCACTTTCATCTGTATTTCTGTCCCATGTTTTCTTAGTACCACTGTCTCTTAACTGTCCATCTGATCCCAGTGCCACTGCCTTGGCCAGCTGATCCTTCACATTCTCATTCCAAGTAGCTTGATTCACACCCTTCCTTCCCAACTGCCCTTCTCAGACACACACACACACACGCACACACTAATTTGAAGGTTCCAAAGTTTTTGGAAATAGAAGAAAAATCCTTTTTAATAGAAGCTTTATTTTGTAATTTGTATCACCAACAATTTGGCTGAAAATAGGGTTGGTTTGGAAGAATTCAGCACAGTGGAGGGACACAGCGTGGGTACAATAGCCTTGGGGGCTCAGTACCCAGATTCTACTCTGCTAATTCGTGTGACTTCAGCAAAGTCACTTCACTTACTGAGCCTCAAGTTTTCCCATCATCTGTAAATGATGGGGTTGGACTAGCTGGCCCCTGGATTTGTGAGGAGAGGCAAGCAATTCTTAGCCTTTTCCAAAGCAAACAACCAGAGGCACCAGCTTCCAGCCACAGAGGGAAAGAGGACACATCTTTTCCTTACGTAGTCTACCCCAGGTTTTTTCAATCTTGGCCTTATTGACATTTTGGGTCAGACAATTCTTCATTGTGGGGGGCTGCCTGTGTATTGTAGGATGTTTAGCAGCACCCCTGACCCGTACCAGTTAGGACCACCTCCCTCCTCCAGCTATGACAACCAAAAACGTCTTCAGACTTTGCCAAATATCCTCTGGAGTGGGAACAACATCCCTTCTGGTTGAGGACCACTGGTCTGCCTTATGCAAGTTGCACAGATTTTCTTCCTGGAGCAAAATATTCCTTCCAAGGAAGCCAGACAGTAGACTACAAAGGGTGCTACCCTAGCCCTCTGTGGGTTATAAGCTGAGGGCTCTGGACACAGACCACAGCAGGCTTAGTAGCCTCTTCGTTGTGGGTTTGCCTAAACATTATGTTCTAGAAACTTCAGAGGCCTCAAGCAAGCATTTCCATTTCTCTGTGTTTGCTCTGGTCTTGAACACCTTCACACTGGCTACCTGAGAAACAGTGGTGCCTAATGAGTGTTTTGAAGCTCTGGGAGAGGTTGATGTTTGGCCCACATGAAAAATGTTTCCTCTAAACTTTTTTGGAGAGACAATGAAACTTTGTAAATCAAGTACAAGAAGTCTATCTTAGTTTTAACTCTAAAACTTCTAATCTTTGCTCTAGGCTGCTTGTGACAGGACAGACAAGCCATCACTTCAAGGGGCCTGAGTGCTCAGAGGGGCTGGTCAGACACAGCATTAGGGCCAGAGTGGCAGGATTTGAAGCCGTATCCAACAATGCAGCCAATGAAACTAATCCACAGAACTAGGTAACTGCAGAGGACAGACCTGCAACTAAGGAAGAAATGTGGATTGTTGAATCAGTTTGCTTCTCAGAAGAGAACATCATTCAGAGCAACTTAAACAGATCTGGCTTCTCAGGGGCTCCCAAGAAACGCCCCTCAAGGGATGCAGGCAAACTGCGGGATTGACCCCCATCCCCACAATCAGTGTGCCTGCCAACTGGATCTGATCAGGCTGTGCTTCCAGGGTCAGCCTTGAGAGAGAAGATGCTGGGAGGAGACTTTGTGTGAAGGTCCAGTGCAGCCTGAGGGGTGTGTGGGAGGCCCGTGAGGAGGACAGGACCTGGCTGCAAAGCCCAGTTCTTCTCTTTCCCTTTCAGTTGCGGCCTCTATCAAGGGGGCCTCATAGGCTTTCAGCAAAAGCTCATGGTACCACCTCCTCCCCACCCATCTGATTCTTTCAGTATCATCTCCTCCTCTCCCAGGTTCTCCCTTCCAGACCAGCAGCCAGTCCTGTCTGTGATTCCCCAGGGTCGACAGTGCGGGTCAAGAGGGAGACGTATCTGCAGATACGGATGCTAGGAGTGTTAGAAGTGGGGAGGTTCTGTCGTTTTTATTCCCCCGTCTCTCCCACCCCCTCTTAATTTCTGCACCTTACTTGTAAGAACTACTGTTCTGAACTCCAGGCCTTTCCCTGTAGCATCCCTCTTCCCACCTCCTTGAAATTCAGATTGTCCTTTAAAGCTTGATTCAAGGCTGCCTCCTCCGGCTTAGGCTGAGTTGGAGCGCCTCCTGTGTGCTCTTAACGACATCAGGGCTTCTGTCTTTGATGGCTTATCCTATTTAGTCTATATCTGTTTTCGTGTTTATCTTTCCCCACATTTGCTGAACTCAAGGTTAGAAAGAAAATCTTTCATTTCTGTATACTTTAGGCCTGTTAGTCTTGGCTCACAGTAGGTCCTGAATAAATATTTGTTGACCAAATTAATAAAGAGAATATAGGGGGCCCATCAGAATCTCCTGGGAAGAGTTTCCAAAATATATGTCACCAGATCCATCCCTAGATATGAAGATTCTCTAGGTCTGGACTGGGGTTCGTGGATCTGCCTTTTGAAAAAGCCCCATATGATTTTGAGGCTCACTCATGGTTAAGAACCACTGGTATAACTCAATCTATTCTTCTGTCCACTCTGAAGTTCTTACCCAATGAAGACTTAGCCAATGTCACACAGAATCGAACTAAGTACCCAAATATACTTAGCCTCAATTGTTCCCTTTCTTTTACATTCTAAAGAAAAATAGAGATGTGTTGGGAAGAAGAGATTTGATGTGAGGCATGAAAAAAATATCAGTATGAGATGAAAGTTCTCTGGTTCTTCCATAGCAATAATTATCATTAATGATAATAAACCCCACTGTATTTGGAAATACAGACATTACTAATGATGGCGCAGATGTTTGGGAGAAAAAATGTGGTACCACTTAGCAGGTGGCAGTGTGGGGAATGCCTCAGCCCTATCAGCCCTGCTTCCTTGCTTGTAAGGTGTGTGGACGGCATCCGCCTGAGCGAACGTCCTTACAGAGAGCCATTCTTGGACTGTTGGAGGAGGAGGGACACAACATTTAGTCCAGTGACTCCATTTTAGAGATGAGGAAACCGAGGCTCAGGGAAACTGAGGTAGTGACCTTCTCAGGTGCTGCAGCCAGTTAATGGGAAAGCTGGGCCTACAGTCTAGTTTCCCAATTCTTTGCCAAGTATATGCATGCTGGTTATTCCTGAACAATCTAGTTAAATATTCCCAGGTTGAGGAATAGTCTACTGATTCCCTCAGGAGTCCCCCGAGTGTCCCAATCAGCCCAATCTATGCCCCAGCTTGACCTGTACAATTTCTTTCAAGCCTTCTCCCACCTTTGCCTCCACTTATTTCTCTAAAGCTCCACACCAGTCAGTGCCTTCCTCTTTACCATGGAGACTTACGCTGGTTTCTCATGATTATAAGATAAACTCCAAACTCCTTAGCAAGGCATTACAAGCCCTTCATAATTCAACCTGAGCTTGCCTTCTGATGCCATCTCCCACCTCTCCTCTGTCATGGCTCTGATGAGCCCTGTTGCTTGCCTGCCTATGCTCGTTCCTGACTCTTCTGTCTGTCTGGCAGATCCCACCACCAATTGGAGAGGTTGCAAGTCCCAGGTACTCACCTTCGCAGCTCCCTTCAACCTAGAGCATAGGTTGTGAGCCAGTGCTGGCTGACGGGATGAAACCCATGGAAGTCTGCTGGGGAGGGTGAAGAGTTGCTTCTGGTAAAGATTTTTCTCCCTTAAAACAGAGAGACAGACACAAAGCAGCCCTTCCATCTTCCTTCTTGTTTTAGAGGACATAGCCCGGGAACATGGTAACTGAAGTTGTTGCAGCCATTTCGCAGTCCTGAGGGAGAAGAAGTCCAAAAGAATCACAAAGCTGACCCACAGCCCAGACATCACTGAACCAACTCTCAACCAGCTCTGGAACTTCCCACATCTGGATTTATTGCTACATAAAATATAAAGGTATTGTGTAAGAATAGATGTAATAATAAATTTCCAAATAATAAACTTCAAAATGCACAATTACTTGGGTCTTCCATTACTCGCATGCTGACTGATAGAATAGCTGTTCTTTAATTAAACCAGGCCTCAGGGGAGAACAACAGCTCGCTCCCTCAGTTGACTCTTGGGGAAAAGGAGGCATGAGTTAAAACTACAGAAAAGCTCAAGTCTCCCTCTCCTCGCCTCCCCCGGACTTGCTCTTCATGCCTGGCATTTGTAAGCTCCCCAAGTAGTCATTCCTGCTTCCACAGGGCCTCTGGCATTCCAGTAAAGGAAGACCTTGGCACTCTTGAATTGTTGACTGGACCCATAACCACAACTCATTCTGTGCAATTCTAGACTCACTTAGTCAATTACTTTACTTCTTGTTCTCTCGTTTTCTTTTCAACCTCGCAATTCAGATTTGATGGAGCCAGAGTCTCCCCAGTAAGAATTTCAGCTTCCTCTTAGAGATACTCTGCCTCTCCACTCAACAGGGCCTTCCAAAGTCCACCCTACTGAGGGATTCTCACTTGTTTTGACCCTGGTCTTCATGGTTGGACGTGGACATTACCACCTCTCACCTCTCTAAGCTGGAGGAACAAACTTGACTACAATCAAACCAGTTTACTTGCATGGTTCAGAAAATCCACTTTCTCTGCTACTTCCACCATTTCCACCACCTTGAATGCTCCTTTATGTCAACATCTCCACTTATTGAAATCCTTCCTATCCTTGAAAACCTTGCCCACGTTCGTGCCCCTGGGAGGCAAGCCTCGTCCATTCCCGTCACAGAGCTCTCCTCCTTCTTAGCACTTGCAGGAGTAGGTCAAGTCTGGACCAATCAATTGGTGTGTGTCACACTGCCTTGTTTTTGAGTTGTGAACATGTGTTTCCCTACTGGACAACAAGCCCCCGGGACCACAGTTTATGTATGTTTTTAATCCTCTGCAGAGTAGGTGCTGCAGGGCGATTCAAGTCAGCACACATTTATTGTGCTTTGTGGTGCTACCTCAGGACTTCTTGTTACAGGGAAGAATAAATGTATTTATTGTTCAAAGCTACTTTTATTTGGGTTTGTGCTTCCTTGTAGCCAAAAATACCATTACTAATACATATATCAACTAAGTAAATAGATATAGGAGTAGAAACATGGGCTTTCCAGAGTTTATTTCAACTTGGAGGGTGTATGAAGGGGAATGACTGAGAGAAAGGAGAAATTGAGTCAGTGTGTGTGTGTGTGTGTGTGTGTGTGTGTGTAAAAGCACAAAACTAACGGAAACAAGGAGTAAATATGAGCATATGGGAGAATGGAGGGAGGACCTTTATTTAGAAGCAAGATTAAAATAATGAACTACATGTACAGTGTTACCACAACATGGGTTAGTAAAATCTAGACACTCTTTTTAACAATAAACATTTCTTGAGTGCACTAGTTATGTAGGGATGGTTAATAGTACTCTATTCCCTAAAATGTTAACTCACCTCATCCAAACCAATGTTTCCTAACATGGAATTTGATTTTACTCTCAATAGATAAAAGAAGTAGTTTTTATTCTCCATTTAGGTCAAAAGCAATTTTGGCAGCAGTTCAAACACCCCTCAGGGCACCAAGAATAACTAGAAGCTTATCTTTGCGAATGTCTTTTTTGGGCCTGATTCTCATTCTCTGATATTTTTCTTCTCTAGTCCTTTGAATTTTCTTTAAAAAAATTTTTCCGTTTTCATTTATTTTTCATCACATCTCCTCTTTGATGTCTCTCCACAGTCCTTGTCTTAGGTCTTCTTTTGTTCCTGTCTGAGGTGACAGTAACGTTTTAATAATTTGTTTTAATGGAGGTGGGAGATTTAGGGTCCTTGGAGTAGCAGGAAGCAGTTTGGTAAAGGAGAGGAGATCTGGGACCAGGGTTCCTGAGACGTTTTTTTGTACAGGACTTTATCACTAACCAGCTGGATGACCTTGGGCAAAATTGCAAGTTTTAGAGTCTTAGGGCCCTTATCTCTAAGAAGAAGGATTTGACTAATGTGATCTCTAGGCATTAACATTCTGTGACATTTATTAAAAAAAGAGCTTTATTTAAGAAGTGAGATTCGCACTTGTATTTGAAAATATGTGTCTTTGGTGATAATTAACATTGGATTTGAAAGTTGTTTTGTATTCTGCAACTTTGTGGTGACCTCAACTTTATAAATGAGGGCTGGGATTTGGGACCAGCATTTCCCAGGTCATCATCAATCAAGCACTGGAAACTTTTCCAAATAGGAGCCGACTCTGAAGGACGTAGGGAGATAGAATAGTAACAGTCCTTGACTCGTGTTCTTTTTTTTTTTTATTATTATAATAAAGACATATAATGTAAAATCTACCCTATTAACAAATTTTAAGTGCACAGTGCAGTATCGTGAATTATTGTTGTACAGCAGATCTCTAGAACTTTTTCATCTTGCATGATTGAAACTTTATACTCATTGCACAGCAACTCCCCATTCTGCCACGTTCCCCCAGCCCCTGGCAACCACCATTCTACTCTCTGCTTCTCTGAGTTTGACTACGTGAGATACTTCATATAAGTGGAATCATGCAGTATTTGTCCTTCTGTGGCTGGCTTATTTCACTTAGCATAATGTCCTCAAGGTTCATCCATGTTGTAGCATGTGATAGAATTTCCTTCTTTTTAAAGACTGTATAATATTCCTTGACTTGTGTTCTAAACTAGAATTTTTTCTGAGTTTGAAACAAATAAATTTAAAACTCACGTATTTTGTCTCAACACCCTTTGCTGTTCCTGCTGGTGATTCATGGTGCCCTCACCAATGTGACAACTCTTTGGGAAGATTGGCCTAGTACCCGCTCACACCCAAGGACAGCTCTCTGTACATTTTGATATATTCCCAATATTGCACGATTGTTCTTTTACTCTATTTTGTTAGTGTTAGGTTTATACAAAAGGAAGTCTTTGTAAATACAGCTTTTTTGATCGAAAGATCAGATCTTTCATGGGACAATCTAGATTCTTATCTTGACTCTGCACAGCCTTGGGCAAAGTTCCTCCCATGTTGGGCTTCAGTTTCCTCATCTGTAAAATGGAGAGGTTAAACTAGCTCAGTGGTCCTCAGTGAGGGCACTTTTGCCCTTCAGTGGACACTTGGCTATGTCTGAAGACACTTTTGGTTGTCACACCTGACCTGTCACTATCTCTACTGGGTAGAGGCCAGGGATGCTGCTAAACATCCTACAAGGCACAGGACAGCACCCCCCTTCTCTCCCTGCAAAGAATTATCCAGTCCAAAATGTCAACAGTGCTAAGGCTAGAAATCCTGGATTATCTGATATCCAGGTTCTCTGCCATCTCTAAAATGCCATCACTCCTTCCATCGTTTCAATTCTTCCCTTCAGCTTCTCATTGGCTTGGGCCTAAGATAAGAGTGTAAAGTGGAGAGTTTATCTAATTTCTTCCTTCTCCTTTCATAGGCTGTCCTTACCAAGCTTTCTTTCTCTTTTCTCTTCCTTCAGTTCCGTCATAATCTGGAACAGGTTGAGAGGCGTATGTATTTGAATAGTATTTCAGCTTTGGGTGGCATCAGGCTGGCTTGAGGGAGAAAGACATTTGATCATCCTAGGCTTTGGCTGCCTCATTGCTTCCATCCCATACTTTGAGTCCATATGTGACCCCCTCCCCCACTCAGTTGTGTAAGATGGGGAGGGGGTGCTCCACAGTTTAGTATTAAAATAAGATGATGTTTAGTTTTTAGCTGCTGTTAGATTTTTTTTCTTATTTTTTCCTATCCTGACAGTCCCTGTCTTGCACAGAAGTTTAATGCGTAAAAGAAAAATAATGGGTTTACCTGCTGATGTAGGGTTAGTTCCAGAGAACCAAAAATATAACATCCCTTATAGATACCTTACCTTTAAGACACAATCTTTAATGATATATTTCTAGCATGTCTTCTATGTTAGAAATATGTTAACTTTCCAAATATAAAAGCCGAGCCTAGGTATTATCTTTGATACTTCCCTCTCTCTCATCTTCCAGATTTAATCCATCTCCAAGTCCTGTCGATTTTGCCTCTTAAATGGCCTCTAAATCCACCACTTAACCCTACCTCTGTCAATAAGTCCAGTCTAAGTTCCTATGACCTCATCCTGGACCCCAGCAATCTACTAGTAACCACTCTAAACCTTAGTCCCCTCCAGTCCTTTCTTCACATTGAAACAAGAGCCACAATCTCAAAACACAAATTAGGTCTCATCAACCTCCATCACAAAACCCTCCATCACAAAAAGGGTGCTTTACCCTGCTGAGGATAAAGACAAAACTCATTTACACAGCCTGCAGGATCTGTTTCTCCTCTTCCCTCTTCTCCCCCACCCCTCTTACTTCTCCAGAAACACCTCCCCCACACACTTTTTCCTCATTTTTTTTTTTTTTTGCTTCAGCAACAGTAGCCGTCTATCAGTCCCTTGAACTCTCCATGCTCCTTCCTACTGCAGTACCTTTGCACAAGCTTTTTCTCCAGCCGGGAAAGCTCTCTGTACATTTACCCCTATCCTCTTGTCTTGGGTTGAATTCTCCCAGAAGCAGACCCTGAGACTGGGACTTCAGTTGGTATAGTTTATTTGAGAGATGATCCAGGAAGCACTGGTAAGGGAGTGGGGGAAGTGAGATGAGTTGGGAAAGAAAGAAAGCCAATACAGGATGCAATGTAGAGCAGGTTCCTGGTGAGAACAGGTGAGGCTCAGTTTCACTGGGGACTTCTAGGAGATGGTTTAGTACATGCCTCAGAGTTGTCCAACCTGAAGGGTGAGATGTTAAGATATTTGTCCTCTAATTCCTATTGGTCATTGGTTGAGGGCTGCTCCTAGGGACATCAACTTTCTAATACACTTGTGCATGGGCTGAGACCACCCTATGGCCAGAAAAGCACTTGGGCAGGAAGTCACAGGTTTTTTCAGTAAGAAGTCATCATACTGCCCAGGAATGTGGTGACAGGCGATGGGCAGTGCACTAACAGCATCTGCTACACCATGTGCCCCTCTTCACCTAGTTGATTCCTGCTCATTCTCAGATTCTCACTCTTTTAGGAAGCTTCCCCAGATCTTCTTGAGGAGGACAAGTGCCCTAATTATCGGCACTCCTAGCACCGTGGTCTTCTCCTTTGTAGCATCTGCCGTAGTGTGATTATTTCATTAACATTGGTCTCTACCACTAGATTGTAAGCAACATGAGGACAGGGACTAGGTCTGTTTTTACTCACCTGTGTCTTTACTGCTACCACAGTGCCCAGCCCAGGGTTTGTGGAATGCAGGATGGATGTTCTTTAATTTTATTCCTTTTTTCTCTAACTGAAAATACAGTTTTTCTGTTTTTCACACCATTTTAAGTACATCTAACAATTCCCATCTTTGGATTATATTGTTTGTGAAATCGATTCCAATTTACAGTAGGACTTGAACTTTGTCTTAAATCAAATCGTTAGAAAAATCATTAAAAAAAATCCCAACAAGCATGGCAATATTGCTGTATAGACACGGACAGAGGCATTTAGAGATGGAACCCTTGACTGGCAGACAGCTTTATGCTACCATGGCTCACAGCTGTATGAAGGTGATTTTGGCATATTGCTATGGTGGAAAGGAGTGTGGGTTCTACAAAAGTCTAACGAATGAAAGCTGAGGGCTGCACTCTGTGTTCATTGATCTGTGCTGCGATTCAGGGTAGAACCAACCCATAATACCTTTGTGGTATAATCTACATCTTTTGGAGAGAAGTTTCTGTTAGTTTGGAAAAGGGAGGGTGTAATTGCTTCTTGGGAGTACAGTAGTCAGGACTCCAGGACAGACTAGACTACAAGAGGAAAAGCAAGAGGGGCCAAAACATGGGAAGGATGGTGTAGGGGGTCTGGAGGACAGGATCAGGGTTGTAAGAAATATAATCGAGTTTCCTTCCATCTCATTCTTTCTTTCCATCTCATTTTTTCTTTCGTATTCTCATCTCCTTCCCCCTACTTCTTTGATTCTTTCTGTGTTTTCCATATTGTCTTCTACTATAGACAGGCTGCTTCCATGTTAAAGAAAGGATGACCACTGGCATCCCCCAGGGAAATATAATCCAGAAGACTCAGCAGCAAGAGACAATATTTTTCTGCCAGTACTCAAATACCAGGGAATTGATTGGTCCTGCTTGAGTCACATGCCTGTTTCTTGGACCTATCCCTGTGGCAAGTGATAAGGAATACTGTGATTGGTCAGCTTGGATGGAGGGTAGGTTACTAGGAGTGGCAGCCCCATCAGAATCATATGGAAGGAAGAAAGAAGGTTGTTGCTACCGAAAGAAGGGGGAAAATGCTGGACAGAGGAAAAAAACAGATACCTCTGTAAAAGGAACTAGTTTACTTTTTCATTCATTAATTCATTCAGACACTCATTCATTTATTCAAAAAATATCTACTGATTCTCTGTCATGATGAAATACTGCCAGACATAGAAATAAAGATAGTTTCCTTCCTCAAGCAACTCAGTGTGGTGGAGAAGATAGACAAGGAGTGAATTATAATAGGAAGCAGCTTTCAAGACCTTATACTATTAGAGTAGCTCAGCTGCAGGAATTTTTAAATAAAATTTCTTAGAGATTTCCAAAGGAACTGGAGCTACCACGGAAATGAGAACCATCTTTATTCCCTTTTGACTCCAGCCATGACAAAGCAAGTTAGTTGCCCTTCTGCTCTGGGGGTAAAATGGGGGTGATGGGGAGGAGGAAGCTCAAAGATACATTGAACATCTACTCAGACAAAGAATCCTGCCAGTAAGGGGAGATTATGGAAATTCCAAGGATACTCTGATGAAGAAAGGCTCTTAATCAACTCTCCTGGATTTTGAGAATCAACCGCATGTCTAGAGCTACAAGAATCAATACCTTCTTGGTTTGCTGAGAGAATATCTTAGCCAAACTTGACTATACACCGAGTTTGTCACCCACCAAGCATTTACAATACTGTAATTGTTAGAACAATCTCACTTCTTAAATGGTATTGTTAATCAAGTGCTCTTCTACAGAATTTCCGTGGCCTTGGCCGATGTTTCATGGAGACACCATTTTATGGAATTCAATACTCGATTTGGAAATTCCCTTGGTCCTATCTGCTTACAAGGTAAAAATAAAAAAATATGGTTCATATTAACAATAACCAAAGGTAATCACTGCTAATTGACTTTATTTCCCACTGAAAAACTACAGTGATTTAAGGTGGAGCTGGCCAGAGTAGTTTGATCTAGCAATAAAGTTCTTTAATTTCTACACATCCTTTTACTGTTTTATTGTTGCCTAACCCACACACAGACCTCTCTAAACACATGTTTCAAGCACTCTAGTTGTTATAGCCCTCAACACTTTAGGTGTGAGAACTTTCCGGTAGGGAGATAAAGGGCTATAACTCACACAATTTCTGAGGTTTCTTGTGGAGAGGAGACTTTCATCACTTCTGCCCACTTAGCAGGCCTCTTATGATTTGCACTCTGACACGAGGTAGCCACACCTGTCATCTCAAGCTTCTTAAAACAGAGCAATCCTCAGAGTGGTTTCAAAAAAAGTCAATGACAGGAAGAAAAAATACCTATATCTAGCAGGAATAAATCTCAATATTGACTTGGCCATAAAAGGCCTACTTGGATAAGCAAATATTATGATATACTAAATATCCAGCACACGTAATAGCAAATCTGTTCAAAGTCATAGGAAGGGATCTTTGATCTCATCTAATCCAACTTATACCTTGAACAGCAGGGGAGCAATGAAATGATTTTCCCAAGTTCCCACCAGGGGCAAAGGAATGGCCAAGCTCATTGTGTGCCTTTCTGGTCCTTTCCTCTTGGTATCAGTGAGGATGCTTTTAGCTACAAGTAACAAAAGAGCCCACTGACTATTTCTTTAGCAAAAAGGCAAACTTGTTATCTTACGTAGTAAGATTAGCAGTAGGAGTTTCCAAGGTTGGTTAATTTAGGGTCTCAATCGTGTTATCAAGAATTCAGGCTCTTCCATTATTTAATCGTTCTGCTCTGTCATTCTCAGTGTTGGAGTTTGACCTCTTATGATTGTAATTTGGCTTTAGTATCACTTCTCCACACATCATCAACCAAAGGCTAGAGTAGAAATCCGCTACCCTACTCTTTTTTATTTTCCTTAATCTTTTAAAATTCTTTTTCTTTTCCCTTCCCCAAAGCCCCAGTGCACAGTTGTATATTCTAGTTGTAAGTCTTTCTATGTGAGCCACTACCACAGCATGGCTACTGACAGACAAGTGGTGTGGTTCCACACTTGGGAACTGAACCTGGGCCACTGAAGTGGAGGGTGCTGAACTTTAACCAGTGCTACCCCATTCTTGAGACCCTTCTTAAAAATTTTATTTGATTTAAAAATTAAAAAAGTTTAATTGTGTGGGGGCCAGCCCCGTAGCGTAGTGGTTAAGTGCGTGTGCTCCACTGCTGGCGGCCCGGGTTCGGATCCCGGGCTCGCACTGATGTACTGCTTGTCAGGCCATGCTGTCGTGGCGTCCCATATAAAGTGGAGGAAGATGGGCACAGATGTTAGCCTAGGGCCAGTCTTCCTCAGCAAAAAAAAAAAAAAAAAAAGAGGAGGATTGTCATGGATGTTAGCTCAGAGCTGATCTTCCTCACACACACACACACAAAAAACTAAAAAAAAAAAAAAATTTATTTGTGGAAAAACAAGTAATATAAAATTTACCATCTTAGCTATTTTTAAGTGTATGATTTCAGATTCAACATCGCAGCTAACATTTAAGAATATATCACTTGTCAAGTTTTAATATAGTATCAGCGAAGAATATCCACAATTATTGGATTGTGGATAAAGCTATTAAAATACTCCTTCCTTTTCCATCTACATATCTGTGTGAGGCTGGATTT
This sequence comes from Ceratotherium simum simum, assembly GCF_057802395.1. Taxonomy (NCBI): domain Eukaryota; kingdom Metazoa; phylum Chordata; class Mammalia; order Perissodactyla; family Rhinocerotidae; genus Ceratotherium; species Ceratotherium simum. The sequence continues at coordinate 39,977,001 of NC_141913.1, forward strand.
TTTTCACTAATCTCAACAAAAACAGCATATTGCAACATATTGAATGCAGAAGCAGAGAGGAGAATCCATCTGTTTTCTATTAAGCCAGACATTAATTTGTAAAAATATAAAACAATGTCACTTCTCAATAAATTTTTTTTGTTTTGAAAAATACAGTTAATTTTCAAAATTATGTTAGCATATCATGGTTTTATTACTGTTATGTTAAATGAATAAATATTTAAAAATTTAATTTTTCCTTTGTTGGCATTCTTTTAATTGTGATTGAGAGCATCCTGGTTTACACTTCTTGAAAATGCATGAGAAAAATTCAGTTTTAGTTAATTTGGGGAAAATAACTATATACTACTTTAGGTTTTAAGAAGGAGGACGGCCCTAGAGGAACCAGGGAGGCTTCTCCTCTTCTTCCTTCCTCAGAGCTTCTCTGTTTTATTCAGGAAGGAGTGTAAACTGATGCAGCCTTTATTATTTTGGGGAGGAGAGGATATTGAATGTGCTGATATCCATTAAAATTTCAAATTCTGACTTGAAACTTGATCTTATTACTCTCTTGCTCAAAATCTTTCAATGCCTTCCACCTTCACCTACAGGAAAATAAGAAATTTAACATGTATGCTATATACAACATACTATATTAAATGCTGTGCAAGAATTACTCATTTGATTCTTTCAATAACTCTGTGATGTGGGCACTATGTTTGTTCAGTATCACCATCCTACAGATGAGGAAAGCAAGGCACAGAAGAGTTAAGTAATTTCACACGGCGAATAAGAGGAAGAGCGAGGCCTTGACACTTGAACCAATCTGACATCAGAGACTGTGCTGTCAACCACTTCATTACTCTGCCTCTGAACTGCTTAGCACTGTTGACAAGGTCCTCTGCTGCCAACAACGGATGCCAGAAGCGCAAAGATGCTGAGATGTGTGTTAGTCAGTGTTTTCCAGAGAAACAGAACCAGTAGGAGAAATAAATATATAAACATACGTATAGCCTTATTTATGTATGCATATAGTTATTTATTTATAAATTAAAGGAGATTTCTTATGACAAATTGGCTGATGAGATTAGGGAGGCTGAGAAGTCCTATGCTCTGCCATCTGCAAGCTGGAGACCCAGGTAAGCCAGTGGTGTAGTTCAGTCCAAGTCTGAAGGCCTGAGAAGCAGGGAGCCAAAGGTATAAATCCCAGTCCAAGGGCAGGAGAAGATGAGATGAGGTGTCCCAGCTCAAACAGGCAGGGAGGAAGCAAAAAAAGAGTGAATTCCAGGGCCGGCCTGGTGGTGCAAGCAGTTAAGTTCACGTGCTCCCCTGCGGCAGCCAGGGGTTCACAGGTTCGGATCCCAGGCGCACACTGACACACTGCTTGGCAAGCCATGCTGTGGCGGCGTCCCATATAAAGTGGAGGAAGATGGGTGCAGATGTTAGCCCAGGGCCAGTCTTCCTCAGCAAAAAAAAACAAAAACAAAACAGAGGAGGATTGGCAGGTGTTAGCATAGGGCTGATCTCCTCACAAAAAAAAAAAAAAAAAAGAAAAACAAAAACAAAAACAAAGAGTGAATTCCTCCTTCTTCTTTTGGTTCTATTCAGATCCTCAATGTATTGCATGATGTCCAACCACATCAGAGAGGGCAATCACTTTTTATTGAGTCTGCTGATCCAAATGCTAGCTTACCCAGAAACATCCTCACAGACATGCCCCGAAATAAAATTTAGTCTGGGCACCCTGTGGCCAGTCAAGTCAACACATAAAATTCACCATCTCAGCTGGGAAGAAGCATGGTGTTTGGGGAATCTCCCCAACGCCTATTGGGCTAGAATGGAGCCAACAAAGCGGGGAGAATGTTGTTACCTTCAGACAGAGAAGTAGGTGGGCACCAGGTCAAGCAGGGCCTTGTTGACCAGGGCAAGTGTTTGGATTTTATCTGAGATGAAAAGTCCTTGGAGGATTAAAAGTGGGATTTGACGTGTGTTTTTAAAAGATTCCTCTGGCTTTTGGGTGGAGGATGTGGCCACTGAGGAATCAGGGAGACCAATGGGGAGCTCCCGCAGTAGTCTCTGTGAGCTTCTGCTAGCCCCCCCAGGTGCTGTGCTGGGACACTTCTTGTCCCTGGTTCCCTGTGTCATTTCTTCCATTGTCTACCCAGTGAACACTTATCTTTTAAGACACAACCACAGTCTCCCATCTGAGGTTTTCCCTGACTTATTGACCCTAATAAAATAGTCCAGTTCCTTCTTTGTGCCCTCACAGAACCCACTTTGAATATTTTATTTTACCACTGTGGTATAATTCAAAAATATATTTGGACTTTCCCAGGTTCCTGGCAAAGAGGAACTAAAACCCTGGAATTTCCTGAGTGATAAGAGTGTCTTTTGTTATTCGTGATGAACCCAGTTCATCACACCTAAACTTATACTAATGAGGTGACTTAGCATGGGGCCCCTAGGTAGCCTCAGGATGGGGCTCGGTCACCCAAAAGACCCAGTGATTAGAGGATTGGAACTTTCAGCCCCACCCACTGACCTCTGGGAAGTGGGAGGGGACTGGAGAGGGCACTCTGTAAAAACTATTGAGTGAGGAGATTTGGAGAGTTTCCAGATTGGTAAATGAATCAAGGTGCTGGGAGGGTGGCGTACCTGGAGAGGACACACCTTCCCCCATACCTGGCCCTATCTATCTTTTCCATTTGACTGTTCCTGAGTTGTATCCTCTACAATAAACCAGTAAATGTAAGTAGAGTACTTTCCTGAGTTCTGTAAGCTATTCTAGCAAATTATCACAACTGAGGAGGGGTTGTTAGAACCTCTGACTTTGTACACAAGTTGGTCAGAGGTATGGGTAACTTGGGGACTAGATACTTCTGACAAGTGTCTGAAGTTAGAGCAGTCTTGAGGGACTAAGCCCTTAAACCTGTGGGTTGATGCTGTCTCTGGGTAGTTAGTGTCAGAACAGAATTGAATTGTTGGACACGCGTTGGTGTCAGAGAATCAGTTGTTGGTGTGGAAAACCCCCACATTTGGTGTCAGAAGTGCTTTCAGGGAAATAAAAACCTCTTCAACCACTAAATTATTTTTTATGTTTCTGCTTCTCCTTTAATAACTACAAACTCCTACAGGTAAAGAAAAAAAAAGGACCAGGCCATTCTCACCTTTGCATGAAAAAAAGAACTAGGACATTCCCATCCCAGAACATGCTCAATATATATGTGCTGGTGATACAGGTTCAACACAAGGTTGACATAAGGGAAGCCATATTGTAGACAAGAAGCCATATTGTAACTTTGAATGACCTCTGATTCACTAACCCAGACAAGCTCTGTAGATTTGATGGCCCCTCTCAGCTGCTATAAGTTGATAACTTCATTCTTTTGAATTCCTTAGGAATGTGATGACCCCCAGGCAGAGAGTCTACGTTGATAGCCATCATCAATGACAACTGAAAGATCAGGGTATAGGGCGTTGCTCTGGTCTCTGATGCATATCCAGCAAAACAGAAGACTATCAGGAACTAAGACCAGATGTCTGCCCCCACCCAGAGACCAGATGCCTCCCCCACCCAGAGACCAGCCCCCTGCAGAACTGGCCTATATTCTTTGTTTTGTAAGATGATTCTTTCCAACATTAGATGGCCATCTTCCCCCTTGCTAGCAAGCTGTAATAAAGCCCTTTCTCTCCTACCACCTTGCCTCTTGACCATTGGCATGTCTCGTGGAGGGCAGATGACCCCCCCTTGGGCAGTAACACTGGCAACTGAAAGAGCAAACTAACTAAATCTGGAGGACATTTGGTCATTTTATGTTGATACTACAATTTCACTCTGTGTTCTTTTAAGACACAATACTTCTGAATTTTGGGAATTTATGCTTTTCTAATTTTTATGAGCTTTAGCTTAGTTATGATATAGTTTGATACTTTATATCTAAGGTATATATTTATTTATATTGTGGCATGCGTTTATATTTCCTGATGAATAATTGAGTCAACTCCTTAATTAAATAGATGTTCTTTTTCCTCTTTCTCCTCCCATTCCCTCACAGCTGGTAATATATTACAGCTGTTCCTAAATTGTTTTGGTGTGGCTGCAATTTCTCTTATTGAATCTGGGTGGAAACAAGACAGGACTCTATTCATCCTGTAGCTTTTCTCAAAGTCAAAGCAATCCTCTCTGGATGTAAGCCCTTGGGCAGCTGTCTGCTTTGCTGGGGCCGGGGTAGTGGCCTGAGCTACTGTTTGTTTTGCTGAATTCTTGGCTGGAGGTCAAGCCCTGAGTTTCTTCTGAACTTGGGGAGTGGCTCAGGCAAATCTGGCCTGTTTAGTAATTGTCAGGTTCCTTGGGTAAAAGACTAGCAGCCTCTGGTGATTCAAGGGGAATATGGTCCTCCACAACCTGGTTAGTGGTGGGATGTTACAATGAAAGCAAATCTTTGACAAAATTCTGCCAGATATATGAGTATAACACCAGTCATGCAACCTGCTCTTGTATGCTCTGGTGAAGCTCCTCTCAGTGACTTTATGAGATTGTTACTTCAAGATGAATGCTACGATTTCTGATGGCTTCGAAGTCAAGTCAAGCTCAAGAGTTCAAGATTGGCTATCCTTGCCATCATAAATCATTGCATCCACATTAGATTAAGATGTTCACACGAGGTTCTTGTTAGAGTCCCTAAAGAGTGGGGACAAGATTTCTCTAAAGTTTCTCCAAAGGTATTATTAGGTCCTGGGCTTGCCTGATCCTTATACTTCATTCATGTAGTCATGGAAGGGCCTGGATAATTTTTTTTTTTGGTAAAATATGAATAACATAAAATTTTACCATTTTTAAGCACCACAATTCAGTGGCATTAAGTACGTTCACATTGTTGTGCAACCATCACCATCATCCATCTCCAGAAGTTTTTCATCATCCCAAACTGAAACTATGCACCCATTAAACATTCTCCCCTCTCCCCAGCCCCTGTCAACCACCCTTCTACTTTCTGTCTCTACAAATCTGACTATTCTGGGTACCTCATATAAGTGGAATCACACAGTATTTGTCCTTTTGTGTCTGGCTTATTTCAGTTACCATTAATGTCTTCAAAGAGCCTGGATAATTTTTATAACAACCATATTTCTTGAATACCATTCATTTTACCACAATAAATTCTTTCTAACATCCTTTATGCTATTTAACAAACCCGTGGAGTAGATTTATGTATCAATCTTTGAGGGGGTAAGTAGCCATCTCTGAATTGTGGATTCTTGCTTAAGGTTTTCCATATGCTAAATAATCACCTTTTACACATTACATAGGTCATACCAAAATCTTTTTAAAGTAAATTACCACACTGATATATGGCATTGTTAAAATTAAAAAACACCTGACAGAGGCTGAGTGCTGAGTGTTACTAAGGAAGGGACACTTCTGACTGAGTACCAGGATCGCATTTTGGTTCTGTGAGGCAGGAGGGTTTCGGCAGTGGGCTTCAGGATATCTGGAGTGTTGCACAAAACTCTGTGTGTGTGTTTCTGGAGTAAGAGTTCAGGACTTTTATCAAATTCTCAGCGGGGTTTGCTCATGATCTCCCTAAAGATGTTATTCGCCATGTTGAAAGGGAAAATTCTATTTTCTGTAGTGTTTTGGAGGAAATAGATGGCAAAAGGTCCAGATGTCCAGGTGGGGTGGTGGAATGCACTGAATGTTTATGTCCCCTCAAAATTCATATGTTGAAATCCTGAGCCTCAATGTGATGATATTAGGAGGTGGGGCTTTCAGGAGGTGATTAGTCATAAGGGTAGAGCTCTCATGAATGGGATTAGTGTCTTTATTAAAGAGACTCTACAGAGCTCCCTCACCCCTTCTGCCTTGTGAGGACACAGTGAGAAGACATCCATCTATGAATCAAGATGTGGACTCTCACCAGCCATCAAATCTGCCGGCACCTTGATCTTGGCACTTCCCAGCCTCTAGAACTTTGAAAAATAAAATTCTGCTGTTTATATACTACCCAGTCTATGGTTTCTGTTATAGCAGCCTGAATGGACTGGATAAGTGGGTATTCAGAAGCTCAGTTTATTCCTTCTGAGTTCTTGTGCGACTCAGAGCTGAGGCCTCTGGTTGAAGGTTGCTCCCGGCACCAGGCTGAACTGAAGAAAGAAGCTATGATCCTCCTTGCTCCCAGCCTTTTGGTCTTCTGGTTACCTCCTCTAAACAACAGGTCTTTGCGTTCATTGATGTCTGTGTCTCTCTAAAGTTACACTGGTTAATAGCTCTGATTGTCACCTGATATGTGTGTCTGTGTGGTCCCTTAGCCTTAATTATTTTATGGCCTTCAGTACAAGTGCCGATGTTTTGAATTCCTCTTACTAGAGTCAGCAGTATCATATCAGACAAGCAGGCTTAAAGCTTTTCCTTACCCCTGAGGGCAGCAGCATCACACAGCTCTAGGGGGCACTGTTCATTTTCATCCTATGTGAATGACTCCTTTTGGCAATCAAGGCAGTGCGGCAACCTTGTTAATTACCAAGGCTTTGTTGTGGGTATGAAGGCCACTGAGGTCTTCATCAACACCATTTTTCTCGTGGCTCTCTTTTGTATATATGCTTATATATTTATATATATTTCTCATATATACTCTTTTGTCTATATGTTTAGCATGGTCCGTAAAAAAGATCAAAGAATCGAGAATAGAACCCTTGCTTCTGTGTTCCAAATTAGCAAGGTGATTCTTGGTGTTTTGAAAAGATTTTTACAGTGATTGGCTAATGAGGGAGTTCTGGGAGGTAAATAACATCAGGAAGGTTTCAAGGCTACTAATACCCTAATTTTCTGTTGTAGCCTTCCCTCCCTAGACTTCTAAATGATATACCAATGTAGCAAACTGATATAAACCATTCCTTTCTACCTGGAATGCTTTTCTTCACTCTGCCTGTTTAATTTCTCTACATTCTCAAAACCCCAGCTCAAGTCTCACTAACCCCAAGAAGTCTTTCCTGATTACTTCTGCCCACAGTCCCTGTTCCCTCTTTTGAATTCAGTATCACTCAGAGCCTGCACCTCACTCTCAGTATTTACGACATACTGCTATGCACTATTAGTTTTTTAAAATATATGTGTGATAGGATAATATTTTGAAATGTTATCTGGCATAATTCTCATTTCTGGTAATTTTTGTGGCTCTGCAGCCCTCTCTTCCCATAGAGGCTGAGGTGTTTACTGAATCAGGGGGTGCAGAGTTAGAGGAACAGTTCCCAAGACGACTCTCACTTCTGACACCAATTGCAAGTTCAGGGGGTTCTCAAGACCATTCTCATGCTTGATAATTCATTCAAAGGACTCACTGAACTCACTAAAAGCTGTTATACTCACAGTTAGGGTTTATTACAAGGAAAAGATACAGACTAAGGTCAGCCAAGAAAAGAGATGCATGGGGCAGAGTCCAGGAAATTTCTGAGTGCAGAGCTTTCAGTCATTATGGATGGTGTTCCTCTTCCAGCAAGGATGTGCGATAATGTGTATGGAATATTGCCAACTAGGGAGCCTTGACGTCCAGAGTGTTTATTGAGACTCCATGATCAACTGCCCAAGTGGCTGATCTCAGGCTCCAGCTCTTCCAGAAGTTGAACAGATATTGTGTGACTCAAAGTCCCCACCATAAATCACATTGTTAGACTTTCTAGTGTGGTCCAAAGCCCCAAGGTAAGCAAGGACAGTCTTACCAGGCAGGACACTCCAAGGGCTTAGGTGTGGCCTCCTCAGAGGCCAGGGGCAAAGGCCAGACCTCTCTTTGGCAAAGTTAAATTGTTTACTACACAGGAGGGTTCACAGAATCTAGCTGAAGAGTAGAGACCAATTTTAGTTCCTGACTTCCAAGATAGGCTCTCAAAGTGCACTTTAGAGACACCAGTTGTGATTTTCATTTGCAAGGTTTTTATGTGCAGAGTCAAGTTCTTTGAGAGAAGTAGAGTTTGTGGGTTGTATGGGAGCCAACGCTGGAGGACTAGACTTTAGAGTTTATACAGGTGAACAATAGAAGAGGGAATTGGGAAGATGTGATATAAGGGCTGTTTCCCATCACTAAGAAAGGCAATAAGAACACTTCCTGGGGTGGAAGGAGGAGTTTATGAGATCAAGAGAGGAGAAAAAAGAGGGCTTTTGGCTTGACCCACCTGTGGGGTTGAAACCAGAGTGGGGAAGTGGGGGCAGAATCTCCCCAGATGCATTTGAGGATCTGGGTACAGAAGGGACACCTGCCCTTCCTTCTGCCTAGAAATCTTGGAGGAGACTCCTTCACAGAGGAACCCACACCAGTGAACCACGAAGATGGAGCATGCTTAAAGCTTTCTGGATTGTAAGCAAATAACATCCCCACATCAAAATGACACATGTGGGGCCATACGCATATCCATTATTACGCTGTGTGATACATAGACAAATAGAAGTCTGCCCACATCAACAGCAAGGATTAGTGTTATTTTTTTCAGGCACAATAAGCAACTTGTATCTTTCTTGTCTTTCTTGGTTAGTTGTCTAATCTCTGAATAAACATAGTTGTGGGCAATTTATAACTGATCACACCTGACTGTCTTCTTTGCTCAGATGGGGCTGATAAAATTCCCTGCTCCTTGGCCTGGCATTCAGGCCTCCAGAGTTTGGCCTCAGCTCTCTTGCCCAACTTTATCTTCTATTCCTCCTCCTTAGACAGTCTACCCTGTGCTAAACAGGACTCAGCAGTTCCTGAATGCACTTTCTTATCTCTGTGCCTTTGCTTAGGCCGTTGTTTCCTCCTGGTCTGACTTTCCCTATCTACACTGGGCTTAAATTCCACTTCCTCCATGAAACTCTCCTCAATTTTCCAAACTAGAAGTTGGCCTCCCACAGCACATTGATTTTACTTCCATTACAGAATTTACAAAATGCTGCCATTTGTTGTTAATATCTATTATCTGAATATAGGTCATCTTCGCCTCATTGTCAATTCTTTGAAGGCAAGGACCACACCTTTTCTTTTTTAATCTCTGTGTCTCTAATAGCACTGGACACAGAGCCTTGCACACTCAAGTGTTTAATGAGCATCTGCTGAATTGACTCTCTCACAGGCGCACACACACGTCTTTGGTCTCCTAGTATCTGGGAGTGTTAGGGCAGAAGGAGTGAAGATGTCGTGACTTGGGGGCATTTGGGGGATGCTGAGGCTGAACTCTGATGCAGAGGGCAGAGGAGGGAGCTAGCAGGTGGCTGGGATAGGGCTTGCCATTTGAGTAGACTTGTCTTCAGGTGGAGTGGCTTCAAAGTCCTAGACTTTGCTAGAGACTAAAAAAGCTGGCCCATTTCCGTCAGACCACACCCATGCTTCTGTGCCTCTACAGTCAAATTTGGGTAGCAGGCTAGGGGTGTGGGCTGGGGTGGGCGTGGACCCTAAGAGAATGGCAGAACTTCTCTTTTGACTTTTGCAAAGCCTCCAGAATAGAGAAAACCAGGTTTCCTTTGTATCATCCTAAGGTGTCCATGTGGTAGACGTCAAGGGGTCCAGGGGAAAGGTCAAGAACTCACCATTCACAAAAGAAGGGATAAAAATAACCTATAACTATTTTCAGAAATATTTATTCCCATTAGCAGTCAGAGAACCATGAATTAAGACAGCAGTGGGGTTGGTTGCCCCTCCCTGTCTTTTACTTTTGTCCAGTGGTGGCGAAGGTGAGGTTGAGGTACAGGCCATTCCTTTTGAGAATTTTGAAACACAAGTCTAAAATTGATATAACTTTGGCCAATTTGGCTATTTTAAAAGCCTTAAAAAAGGTGATCCTCTTTGAACCAGCAATTCTACCTCTAGAAATTTATCTTTAGGAAGTATTTATGACCATGCACAAATACGTGGCGAACATGCTCATAGGGATCCATTTTTTAATAATAATAATAATAAATAAACATCCTAAATGTATGATAATAGGAATTGGGTAAATAAACAATAGATAAACAAACATGAATACACGTTATTACTATAGAATACTCTGAAGTAAGTAAACATGATGTTGAAGATTTGGGGCAGCTTTCCCTAAAAGTCTAGTCCCTGATTCAGGGCTGGTTTGTGTAGATGTTGCACTGTCCACACCAGGCACCTCTTCTGTGCTGTCTCCTAGAAATGAGGCTCAGATCCCTTTACCTTTGAGACTGTCCCACGCTTGCTTGATTCAAACCTCACTAAGGTCAGAATGAGTGGAAGGTTAAGAATGGGCCTGGATATGGAAGCTCCCAAGCCTACATTTGGGGGTCTGGGCTTGTGCGCAGGTGGGCTACCTGTATGGGTGTTGCATGATCAGCCTCTCCTACGAGGGCACAGCTCAGGAGGGAGTCTGGTCTTTATCTTTGCTGGCTTCTTTTCCTGTATCTGATCGATGGAGGAAATGGCATGGATGTTAGGCTGAATTGCTGACCTGCCTGACATTAGAAGGATATTTCTTGACATGGAGAGACGCTCAGTATACATCGCCAAATGAAATAAGCAGTTCACAAAACTACGTAGTGCAGTATAATTTCATTTTTTTCATAGAAGCATTATCTCTTTCTATATCCGTGCTTATATCTACACTTCTATCTTTATCTATGTACCTGTAGAAAAACACCTAGAAAAAAGGCTTACCAAAATGTTGACACCTGTTATTTCTGGATAGTAGAAATGCAGTAAATTTTACTTGTGTTTATTATAAAGGTTTTGTTTTCTTTCTTCCTTCTTTCCTTCTATCCCTCTCTCCCTCCCTTGTTTCTTTCTTTTTCTTTGCCATAAAAATATACATTACTTGTGTAATAAAAATTAAAAAAGAACAGTGAGCTCTAAGGAGATCTACCTTTGACTTCCTCTTTTCTGCACACTTAGCCATAGTCAGGAATTCTTGATTCAAGGTGTACATGGCCCACAGAGAGTCTGGTGAAAGGAGCCATTCGTTCTGTCTGGGGCGTCTGGGAACATCATGGAGGAGGTGGCCTTTGAAGAGGTGGGTTCTATAGAGAGAGAAGGGGAAGAGGCCGTGCAGAGCTGAGGCAGCAGCATGAGCAATGAAAAGTGAATGGCTTCATCGTGGGTGATGGTCATCTCCAGGCCTCTGAAGACGTGGGTGCTGAGTGCAGTGTGCTCAGTGATGTTGGGGGACAAGGGGGCCCAGCAGATACTCATGCTTACTGTCTTCCATCAGGACCTTGTGTACTGTCTATAATCATTCTTTTACCCTTTTCTGTTTGAAAGTCTTGTCATGAAAGGAACTTCAGGTTCACGGGGGGCAGACACTTCTTATGAAAATTCCTCAGCAGATTTCCCAGCACTGAGCAGAGGGGAGATGCCCAGTGAATGGGAAGGACTTGAGTTGACATGAATTCCATTAAGGCAGCTGTAGGGAATAGCTTCCTGCCTCATATTATCAGTCTCTAGGAAGGCTAGAAGATGGCCCATTTAAAGAGGTTCCCCCTCTAAGGCTGTTCTTAATAGAGGCATGAGGGGTATTACGAGTAATTTAGTACTCACAATAGTTAAATTTAGTTTACAAATAATTCCCTTTTAATTCACCAGAATGGATTCAGGGATATCTATATGACAAAATAACTCAAACTCACTCACATTCTGACAAGCTTCTTGCCTGGGAGGCTGTCAGCCTGCTGAGAATTATGTCTAACTTACTGCCTTTATGATCCACATGGCACAGTGAGCCATTCTCACTGATGTCCTCTTCATAGTTAAATTACTCTCACGCTTATAGAATTTTCCTCCAACTACCAAGCCAGGAACAAAGGAAGCTGGCTGTACTACTTGGGGTCTTGTCAAAATCTGGTTCTGACATGAAAATGCATTAGAAGTCCCCTGACCCGCCATCCTCAGTGTGTGGAGGGCAGACAGTAGCGACAGCTCTGAGGTCCATGAGATGGGAATGCTGGAGAGGAGCCATGAGGAAGGCTGGCGTGAGGGAGCTGAGAGGAGAGAGCCAGGATGGCATATTGGAGGCCTGGAGGCCCTTCTTCTCTGCTTTCCAGAATCATCCCTGTGGCAGCTGAGGGCAGCATTCAAGGCCCTCCACCAGGCAGGGAGACTTGGAGGGGGACCTTTTTTATAGTTGGTAGACTTGGCTTATTGGTAGGGGAGGGTTCCCAGGGTCTTGAAAGGAATAGCTGAATGTGGAAACCACACGAGGGACTGTAAGTCTGGGGTCCTAGGGGAGAAAGTGGCAGTCCCTAGCCCTATTCCCTCACAGTTAGGTGCTGGAGGGCACATTGTCAGCGGGAACATTCACTCCAGACAATTTGGAAGTTGCACTTGCTCTTTGTTCAACTTGCTGGAGGCAAAGTGAGTCCTGCTTGTTCTGCAGTGGACTCACTTTGCTGGTCTCCTTTGTCCTATCCTGACCACCAGAACCCCTGGGGTGCACCTGTGAGGGTTTTTAGAATGTTTGTTGTTTTCCAGACACCAGAGAAGCCTGTCTTCTTACAAAATGGTGACTTAAAAAAATGTGTTTGTTGATGATTGGCAGATGGACAAAGCCGTAACAGCAAAACTATATTTGCCTGTTAACTCACATATAATCCAATTCAAGACTAGTTTTAGCCACAGTCTCAATCCCAACCTATGTCAAGTGAAGAAGAATGCATTATTTAGGAGAAAAGTCTTCCCCAGAAGCCACTCAATGGACTTCTTCTCAGATTCCATAGGGGAGGGTTAGATTATATGCTTATTCCCCAGCTGCAAGGGAAGCTGGGAAAGTGAGTGAGTGGTATTTTCACCTCTGCCATGGGCAATGGGCTATTTAGCAAGGAAGAAGGGTCAAGGGGATGTTTGTTGGGTAGGCAACCATGAGCATCTGCCGTATTTCCCTGGTGTCTGGTTCTCCAAACATCCAATCAGGACCATTGACAGCAAGGTCCAAAGGTCCAACAAATCCCACTCATCTATCCCAGCTTGTTTCGTATCTAGCTTGGAAGCTGTTGCTGGAATGTGGAGGTCCTGGTTCTAGCCCATGGCACACCATCTGCCATCATCTCTTATCACTGTGCCCTGTTGGCCAGAGCTGAGTCATAGGTGTCAGTCTGCTGGCAGTCTGACTAGTGGCCCCAACAATTGTTCCACCCTTCTCACTGTCTTTTTGAAAAGGTGTCCTCCTACTACACCTATATCCCAGCAGCTCCATCCCCCATCAGTAGAGTGCCAATCCTGTCTTCAGGCAGGAGAATGACTGACTGATGACAAACTTGTTGGACCAAGCTTAGTGGGGTCTGGTAGCACCTCAGCTGGTTTCTTTCTTTAGCCCTCTTACTTATGAGTCTGAGAGACCATAATTTATAACAATAGCTCTAACTCATGGGAGTGTGCCCATGGGAGTGTCCTGCTGTGATTCTCTGAGTGGGTTGATTTCCAGGAGAGCTTGTGTGCACTTGTCCATGTTATGTTTCTGACTCATCAGTTATAATTACATCTGACAGTTTATAACAGAAACCTGATTGTGATGAACCAAATGGAAGTTTTATTTTCCCTATATAAAAAGAACTCTGGAGGAAGGCAGTCTAGAACTGATGCAAAGTATCCACAATGCTATCAGGGACTCGGGCTGCATCCTTCTTCCTGCTTTGCCATCTGCAGTGTGTGGCTTCTGTCCCCATTATAGCAAGATGGCTGCTTCACCCATAGGAATCACATTTTGTTCCAGGGAGGAAGAAGGGGAGAAAGAAGAAGAGTAAAAAGGTAAAGGCATTCTTTTTTTTTTTTTTTTTAAAATAAGGAAACAATTAAGTTTTCCCAGAAGATCCGTGCTGTAGGCTTCTACTTATATCTTATGGGCCAGAATTTGGTCACATGGCCACTTCCCTACTGGCAAGGGAATCTAAAGGAGATAAGATGGCACATTGCCAAATAAATTGATGTTCTCTTTTTTTTTTAATGTTTTTTAGTTTTAAAGAGACTCAATTTTTTTTTTTTTTTTGGTGAGGAAGATCGGCCCTGAGCTAACATCTGCCAATCCTCCTCTTTTTTGCTGGGAAAGATTGGCCCTGGGCTAACATCCATGCCCATCTTCCTCCACTTTATATGGGACGCCGCCACAGCATGGCTTGACAAGCGGTGCATCGGTGCGCGCCCGGGATCCAAACTGGCGAACCCTGGGCCGCCGCAGCGGAGCACGTGCACTTAACTGCTTGGGTCACCGGGCCGGCCCCTGATGTTCTCTTAATTAAGGAAGAAGCCAGAATAGATCCTGTGTAGGCAGCCAATAGTGTCTGCTGTGGGAACCCATCCCTTCAGGTCAGGTGTGGTCTGGGGGAAAGGGTAGTGTACCTGAATCGTGGAAACTTCCCATTGTCCAGATTTCCACAAGGCACTCAATCCCCGTTTGTGAAGGATGCCTTGCAAAACTCTCCCATTTGCCAAAGTACTGGTACATATTTGCATAGGGATATTTCTACAGGGTCCCTGATTTCCTTAAAGGACAGGTATTCACTTTTCCCTTGTGTCTTTCTCCCTCCCCCTTTCCAAAAATACTTCGTGAGTCCTTAATCTGTGTCAGACAATATCCTAGGCACTTAGGGACACAGGCCAAATTGCTCCCTCCTCCGTTGACCAAGATGCCAAGTGTGGCCACTGGATGCCAGACAAGAATCGTGACTCTCCAGTGAGCATCACCTGTTGAGAAGCAGCCAGGCAAGGGACATGTGCCTGTGGCTTGTGAAGAGTTAAGGGGATTTCTGGAGAATGTGTTTGAACAGTCTGCAATCCTTTTGAAAGGTTGCTCTAAGAGGGAAGACAGAGGCTCTGCATCTCCCTGAAGGACTGAAGCCATCCGCAGCCCTCCATCTGTTGACCTTGCACACGTGTGTGGGAAGCTTGTTTTCCCTGTTACAGATGGCTGGACAGTTAGATCAACTCGACACAGCTGTGGTACAAGACGTCCCCTTGCTCCTGCTCCCATCAGGTGGGAATCTTGCTGGTGTTAGATGCAGGGAGCAAGCCAGTCAGAGAGGCCGGGCTTAGAGAGGCTTATGGCAGTGTAGTCATGTAGCCATTCTGTGTCTCAACTCTTTTTTGAAAAGTTCTCAACATGTGGATGAGAAAGATGTACATGATATTCAATTATGCGTGAAAGAGAGAAGGGGTGTGCTGGGGAAACTCTAAGTGAGGAATAATGATCAACATTTTATATTATTAATAACCACTTACATTTGACTACCAAGTTATACTTTTCAAAATGCTGATATATACCTGATCTCATTTGATCTTTTAAAGAATGTTACTGTAAAATCTGTTTCACATTATGTATTTAAATATTAAATATTTAAATATTTACAACTCTTTTCCTACCACCTAACAAAGCCAATAGAACATCCACAGACACTGAACATCAATATCTTAGGAACACTGACCTCCAAATGTTTTACTTGCCTCAGAGTCCTATTTTATTTATTTTTATTTTTTTAAATTTTATTTATTTATTTATTTTCCCCCCAAAGCCCCAGTAGATAGTTGTACATCATAGTTTCACATCCTTCTAGTTGCTGTACGTGGGATGTGGCCTCAGCATGGCCAGAGAAGCGCTGCCTCAGTGTGCGCCCGGGGTCCGAACCCGGGCCGCCAGCAGTGGAGCGTGCACACTTAACCGCTAAGCCACGGGGCCGGCCCAGGGTCCTATTTTATTTATTTTTTATTTTTTTTTTGTGAGGAGGACTGGCCCTGAGCTAACATCTGATGCCAATCCTCCCCCTTTTTTCTTGAGGAAGATTGGCCCTGGGCTAACATCCGTGCCCATCTTCCTCCACTTTATATGGGATGCCGCCACAGCATGGCTTAACAAGCGGTGTGTCGGTGCGCGCCCAGGATCCGAACCAGTGAACCCCGGCCGCCAGCAGCAGAGCGCGTGCACTTAACCGCTTGCGCCACCAGGCCGGCCCCGGATCCTATTTTATAACATGCGGTTTGTACTTCTAATTCCCCCCTGACCCATTCACATTTCTGTTGTGTCAGAACACAACAGAAGATAAAGACACCCCGGGGTGTCTTTATCCCTGATATTGGATATTTGATGTCCCACTCTAACTCATTTTATAGTTTTCGCTGTTTGAGTTTTTTAAAAGTCATTTCATTGAGGTATAATTGATATACAGAAAATTGCACATATTTAAAAGTGACAACTTGGTAAGTTTTGACACGTGTATAAGCCCATAAAACCATCACCACAATCAAGATGGTGAGCATATCCATTTATTTCAAGCGCCTTAAGTTGGTCTTTATTATTTACAATCAAAGGAAACTTAACTAAGAAAACATTTTATTTACATTTTCTGGTTCTTGGCTATGTTTGTGGAGCACTCTGTTTCTGGTTCTCTGCACTCTTGGGGCTGTTAGTTCACGCGAGACCTGAGCTTTAATAAGTGATGTTTACACATATCCCGTGTCTCACCATCTCTAATTTCTCTTTCAGCAAGTTCTGTCCATCTCACGGGGTAGCTGAAAGAGCACACTTTGGGGGTGGAAGACCTGAGTCCTCATGTCTGTCTTGCTTCTTTTTAGATCTGTGACCTTGGACAATAATGATAATCATGAGATACACCTCACCAGGTTGTTTAGGTTCACATGAGAACCTCCATATGTAACAGGATGTTAAAATGGAAAGTTTCCGTACAGACACCAAGTCATGTTATAATCTAAAACCAAATCACCACATTTTCAATTTACAAAGAAAATGACCCCAAACTGGTTCAAGGTCTCTTGGACTCCTCACCAGCTTTAAGATAATAAAAACAGTTGAGAGGGGAGAGAAGGATAGATAATTTTCTTGAGAGAGAACCGTTGCCATGATGTGAATCCCCACACCCTCTGAAGTCCAATGGGGGCAGGTGACTTCAAGGAGACCATTCAGAAGGCTGGATGTGTCTCCCTGTAGTTGGGGGAAGAGCTGACTTGGGGTACCTGGTTCATATCAGAGAAAGCTCCAGAGGCCTAGGGTCATCAGGGGAGGTGGGTTGCCTGCACTCTCAGGGACTTGGGGGCTAAGGGTGCATGAGGGTTTCCTGTGAGTCAGAGGTTGGTTGACCTCGTGGGATTGAGAAACGGGCTGGAGCCCTTTAGCATCCTGCTCTGGCCCTAGAGAAGGTAAGGGGAGAAGGCCCTGACAGAGTCTGTGTGGAGTGGACTGCAGAGGGCCATGAATGATGGGGAGCAGAGCCCTGAGGAGCAGAAGGCAGTGCCCATGTCGTGGGAGTGTGGCCAGAGAGGTCCAGCAGTGTGGCTTCCAGTGAGCCCGAGAAAGCTCCTGTGGGGAAAGGAGTGGCTATAAATGTTCACCTACCAGCATTGAGAGGGAAAGCTGTCAGCCACAAGGAAACCTCCTTGTTCTTCCTTACCCCTTCCAACCCCCCCGCCCCCCACCGTGTCATGCCACCTCCCAGTGGTTTAGAAGGGTGAGGGAGAAGTCTCATCTTTGAAGGTCTCATAGTTTCTGAACTGGGAGATGTTGCCTCAGAGGAAGCAGAAAAGTCAGAACATCTGACCATGTTTTCATCTCCAGACAGGTGAAATTCACTCCAACATTTTAAAGGGAAAGTGAAAGATAAAATCAAGTTGTGTTTCAATTATATTACAAATTATGCTTGCTCATCATACAAATTACACTCTTAAACTGTAAAATACCACACAAATCTTAGTGACTGTGCTCAATATATCCTTTACCAACATCTCTTCTTGCATACTAAGACGGTTGTTCTCAGCATTGAGCTGCATCCAACTGCCAGGAGGGCTTGTTAAAGCACAAATTGCTGGGCCCCGTTCCTAGAGTTTTTATTTAGTATGTGGTATTGTGATTTATAATAAGAAATACACATTTGGTCTTTTTTCCCGTTTCTGGCACAGAGCTCCTAAACCACTTGGAATTTCCTGAGATGAGAGTGGTAAAGGTGTCTTTTGATATGTTAATAAGGTGATTTTTGGAAGGCCCCTAGGTCACCTAAGGATAGGAGAGGGTTGCTTGCGGAACCAACCCTGCGATGGGAGGGTGGGAACTTTCAGACCCATTCTCCTGACCTCTGGGGAGGGGAAAGGGGCTGGAGGTCGAATCAATCTCCAATGGCCAATGATTCAATCAATCATGCCTATGTAATGAAGCCTCCTTAAAAACCCAAGAGGACTGGGTTTAGAGAGCTTCGGGGTTGGTGAACACATGATTTGGGGAGAGTGATGTGCCTGGAGAGGGCATGGAAGCTTTTTGTCTCTTTCCACATACCTGGCCCTGTGTACCTTTTCCATCTGACTGTTCCTGAGTTATATCCTTTTATAATAAACTGGTGACCTAGTAAGCAAAAATGTCTCTCTGTGTTCTGTGACTCTCTCTAGCAAATTAATCAAACCAGAGGAGAGGGTCATGGGAAGCTCTGATTTATAAACAGTCAGTCAGAAGTACAGGTAATAACTTGGGCTTGCAACTGGCATCTGAAGTGGTGGTGGTGGTTGGTGGTGGGGGTCAGTCTTATAGAACCTGAACCTCTAACCTGTGGAATCTGAGACTATCTCTGGGTAGATAGTGTCAGAATTGAGGTGAATGGTAGGATACCCAGCCAGTGTCTGGAGAATTGTTCCTTGGTTTGGAGAACACCCCCCCCACCCCCCCATCATACACACCTTGGAAATTGGTCTCAGAACAACTATTATAGTGGGTCTGGGGTGGGGGGCAAGAATTTGCATTTCTAACAGGTTCCCAGGTGTTGCTGATGCTGCTGATTTGAGGTCCACCCTTGGAGAAGCACAGCACTAAAACCCTGGCTCTACACCGTGGCTGCACTCTAGAACCACTACTGATTTAGCTACTGATGCTTGGGCCCCACTCCCAGAAATCTGATTGAATTGGCCAATCTAATTCACGGATTAAAATTGATGTGACCAATTCATGGACCAATTCATAGACTAAAAGCTGTCCAGGGAATTAGAGGAGGAATATTTACCTTTATTTTTAAACTCTGATTTACCTAATTGAAGGTGGAGACTTTGACTTTCTGCCTTATACATTTTGGTATTATTTGAATTTTTAACAATGAACACATATCACTTTATAACTAGCAAGCAAACGTGACTTTATTCTTCCTATTACTTGTGTCCATTTTGGAGCTCTCCTCCCTCCATCATTCCTTGGATCATTTAAAAAATTTCTTCTTGGTCTAATAAAATCTAGCTCATTCCAAATTCTGCCAATTTATTATATATTGAAAATTAATTTCAGCTATTACTATGGAATGTTGAAAAAAACTTTATCTTATACCTTATACTTCATGGTCTCTAATCTTTTTTTCTTTCTCTCCCACAATCCAGAAAATTCTACCATCCCACTTCTCTTTCTGGTATGTTCCAGGCACGTGTATGTAAGTAAATGATCTTTATTCATGCATTCTCACAAATCAGTAGAAACACTTCTTGAGGGCTTAAAATGTGTCAGACACCGTGAGAATTATTTCCATTATACAGATCGGGACACAAAGGCTTGGAAAGTCTCCAAATTCATTATTACTAAATTATGTTTGTAGCTTTATAGGTCCCCTTTCTGGCCCAAATACTTATTGAATATCTAAGAGAAGAAATATGTTCAATTTCTGACTAGATGGGTAGCCCAGTTGTCATTAATTCTTCAATCAGCCCTCCCCAAACTCTGCCCAGACCTTATTTATCATAGAATGATTTTTTTTTATTTTTAAATTTATTTATTTATTTATTTGTTTCTTTTCCCCCAAAGCCCCAGTGGATAGTTGTATGTCATAGATGCACATCCTTCTAGTTGCTGTATGTGGGACGCGGCCTCAGTATGGCTAGAGAAGCGGTGCCTCGGTGCGCGCCCGGGATCGGAACCCAGGCTGCCAGCAGCAGAGTGCACGCACTTAACCGCTAAGCCATGGGGCCGGCCCTGACTTTTGAATGTGTCCACCTTTTTTGAAGACACAGTTGCAATATTCTTGTATGGAGGAAAGATTACTTTTGGGAGGCAGTTACACGTTTTTACTATTCCCAGGCTCCCATTCACACGCAGCATTATAAACATACTTCTGGCAACTGAGATTCTCTTTCTTTCAAACATCCTCAATTAGTACACTAAACAAAATTCTACCTCTACATGATTCCCTTTCCCTATTATTGACTTAAAAGAAGACCCCTAAACTCACTCCCTTTATGTACAATAAAATTCTCTCTAGGTATTAAGCTTTATTTCTTGTGCTGAAATCATATCCAGTTTCTTCTCTCTCAGTGCCATACCAACTGTGGCTTTAACGTTTTTCATTTTACTACTTTTATGTATATCTAAATTGTGTTTTTTAAATATAGATGTAATTTTATTAAAACCGACACAATTTCCTTTGATTGCTCTCTCCTCATGGTTTCCAATCTTTGTTCTTCTAGGATGGAGGCCCATCCACTCTGAACCCAAGATTCTCATTTTCTTTGGGTTTCCTCTCCCTTAATTTCCCTGTTGTCTTCTTTTCCTCCTCTGCTGATTCATTCAGACGTAATGGACTATTTCCTTCCCTTTCCATAAGTTAGCTGTTCCTCAAAGCTTTTGCCCATAAGATTTTATGACACAAATTCTCAAAATAGAAAAAAGTTTAAAGAATGTTACAGTGAACACCCATATACCTACCACTCAGATTCCACCATTAACACTTTAATACACTTACTTTATCGCATATTTATCCACCTATCTGCGCCTCTCTTTCCATCTATTCCACCACCTTCTTTTTTCATGCATTTTAAATTAAATGTCAGGCATCAGAACCCATCACCCCAAACACCTCAGCTGCATAATATTAGTCAGAGTTCAATATTTGTTTCTTTTTTTTTCTTTTGAGGTAAAATTTATATACAATGAAATACATAAATCTTAAATTTACCATTTGATATGTTTTGACAAATACCTGCCACCTAGCCTGATGCCGCAGACTAGGCACACAGTTCAGGGTACTGAGTGGCCCTCCTGATCTTGGGGCTCAGTGACCGCCCAGTGGTCTGGTCATTTGGCTGTTCCCTCCTCTAACATCAACGCGTGTTCACACCTCAGCTATACTCTCTCTCTCTGCTTCTATTTCCTTCTGCCGTTCCTCTCCCTGTATGCTTCTCTACTTCTGCTCTGTGTTTGCCTCCCTCTTTGTGTATGCCATGGTCAGACTGCTATGAAAGAGAATCTAATTGGTTCAGTTAGTCACCAGCCAGTGTAAGCCATCCCTATTGGGTAAAGCTTGCTGGACTTTAGAAGGCTGTTTTTGGAGTCAGGTGCCCCAGTTTTGTGGTAGGGAGAGGAGGGGGCTTCACCTGGCTCCACAGGCAAATTATTGCTTTGGCTGCTTCTTCTTAAGGGGGCTGTGGAACTAGCAGGCTCAGAGCATCATGTCCAGAAAATACAGTGAACTTAATTCTGCCCTCATAAGCTGAAGACTTCATAGTCCCTAAATAAAAAGCACCAAACCTATGGCTAACCCTTTCCTTCCTTGGCTGCGGTTTATCTCGTTATGTCCCCCAAGTCAAACCCCTTTTTTGCCTGCTACTTTGCTGGAACTGTTAGTCCATTTTAGCATATAACTCAAGTGAAGTTTCCTGAAAGAGACAGGCCTTGAGCTGCAAGGGGCTCACCACTCTAATATATAAAGAACTTCTAGAAATCATCAAGAGAAAGACCCATAAACCAATAGAAAAATGAACTAAGGACGTGAACAGCCAGCTCACAGAAAAGTAAATTACAAGGGACTTAACACGTGAAAAGATGGTCAACTTTGCTTTTAACAGTAAGCAAATGTATAAAATATAATATCACATATAAATATATAATTACATTTAACATATTATATAATTATATGTACATACAATAAAATAATAAAAGGAATAATAAAGGAAATATCCATCAACACTGCAATAAGGTATTATTTCTCACCTATCAGACTAGAAAAACCCTAATCCTAATCCTCTGACTTCAGAATCCATAAAGATCAAGTTTGGCACAGAGGCCAGCTTCGCATGCCACACTTCTCCATAGTATTAGTCAATGTTAGAAAACACTGGAACAATGATTAGAGCAATGATTATAAAATCCTCAGGGAAAGAAAAAAATAATAATTTTATACCCAGATAAACCATGCAAAAGTAAATAAGCAACTGACAAATATTTTCAAGTATGACAGAATGTAAAGAATGTAGTCATGGCTGCCATGTATGGGAACTCGTTACATAGACTGTAATGTGCATGGTGCTCCCTGGAATTGTGTAGTGTACAGCCTGTACAGATGTTAGGGAACAGTCCTGAATATAGTTCCCACATGACCTTGACACATGACTAAATGATGATTTTTTTTTTTTTTTTTGTGAGGAAGATCAGCCCTGAGCTAACATCCATGCCAATCCTCCTCTTTTTTGATGAGAAAGACCGGCCCTGAGCTAACATCTATTGCCAATCCTCTTCCTTTTTCCCCCCTTTTTCTCCCCAAAGCCCCAGGAGATACTTGTATGTCATAGTTGCACATCCTTCTAGTCACTGTATGTGGGACGCGGCCTCAGCATGGCTGGACAAGCGGTGCATCAGTGTGCGCCCGGGATCTGAACCTGGGCCGCCAGTAGCGGAGTGCGCGCACCTAACTGCTAAGCCATGGGGCCAGCCCCAGTGATAAAATTTTATTGTCTAAAAGGTGAGTGGAGAAGCTATAGCAAAAGGACTGGCAGTGGAGATTGAATCTATCTAAATGTAGCAATAAAACTGACACAGCAGTGGCAATTATGGTTACAGAACACAATTATGGTTACAGAATTATGGTTTACATGGTAAACATTATAAAGAAAGGCAATGTACAAAAATAATTAAAAATGTCAGATGGTAGAGAGGGTGAGAAGGTGGGCAATAGGGTACATACTTATGGATTTTCTCATTTTTCATAGTGAGTGATCCAAAGATATTGTTGAAATATGCTAAATCAAGCAACACAATATAAATAAATATAAAGATATAAAATAAAAAAATAGAAGAAAAGACTATAGCAACCAAAATTGGGTAATAGAGGGGAGAGAAGGGTGGCAGGAGGAGATATATTAACTTCATCTTCATTCATAATGTAAAGCCAATATGTTTCCTAAAGAAATAGAAAATTAAGTTTGATTTTTTTTACTATATAGTTCAAAAATTCATAAATAAAAATGATAAATATCATTTAAAAAGCAAAATATTTGGTTACAAGACTAGGTTTTGAAGTCAGACTCCCAGGCTTTGAATTCCAGCTCTGATATCTTAAGGAAACTCATGGAACTTTCTAATCTTTAGTTTTCTCATTGGTAAAGTGAGATTATAATAGTACTTACCTCATAAGGTTGTGAGGAGTAAATGAATCTCAAATATTCAGCACTAAATGCTCAATAAATGTTACTTGTTATTATTGCCATTTATTATTTTCATCACTAACCATACAGTAGGTTTGTACAGAACACCAATTGAAAGAAATTCTGAGCCCAGTATATATTCAATGGATAGAAATGCCACACTGGCATGTCTCAGATACACTGAAAACAAAACAGCATTACTGTTAACATACAGATTAGAATTTTTGAAAAATTCACAATATCAACACAATCAGATGACCTGTCATTAATCTGGTAGGAGTCAGACTTCAGTCTTTTGCAGATCCTTAATGTGATTTTATAACACCTGGGTAGAACTTATATTTCTATTTACCTAATATTTTTCTTTACTATTTACCTTATGGTTTAATTATTTAAACAGTAACTTACAATTTACCATGACAATTTAAAATTTACTCACTTTAAAAAACTTAATCTTAGGGGCCGGCCCCGTGGCTTAGCAGTTAAGTGAGCGTGCTCTGCTACTGGCACCCTGGGTTCGGATCCCAGGCGCGCACCGATGCACCGCTTCTCCGGCTGTGCTGAGGCCGCGTCCCACATACAGCAACTAGAAGGATGTGCAACTATGACATACAACTATCTACTGGGGCTTTGGGGGAAAAAAAGGAGGAGGATTGGCGATAGATGTTAGCTCAGAGCCGGTCTTCCTCAGCAACAAAAAAAAAAAAAAAAGAAGAGGATTAGCATAGATGTTAGCTCAGGGCTGATCTTTCTCACAAAAAAACCCCACTTAATCTTATACTAAGCAATTATATCCATGGAATCCTTTTTGATAGTTTAATTTTTTTAAACATATTATTAAACATACGACTATAAAAGAAATTGGTCCATGTGCTCCCTAAAGTCATCTTGAGCACCACCCAATGGTTCACGTAATATACTTTGGGAAGTTCAGTTATTTATTCATTTAATAAATACCTTTGAGCATCTACTGTGTAATAGGCACCATTGCAGGCAATGGAGGTACAGTAGTAAATTCAACCTACAAAAATTCCTGCCCTCACAGAGCTTACATTCCACCAGGAGGGACAGATAACAAACAAAATGAAGAAAAACATTTTATTGCACATGAGATGGTGATTTGCATTATGGAGAAAAATCCAGCAGGGAAAGGGGATAGGTAGTGTTGGTGGAGGGACCAGTGGGTGGATTGTAATTTTAAACAGAGTGGTCAAGAAGGCTGCACCTAGAAGATTCCCTCTGAGAAAAGTCCTGAAGGAGGTGAGTGAATACGCCAAGTGCCAATTTGGGGAAGAGACTTCCAGGCTGATGGAAGAGCAAGTGCAAAGGCCCTGAGGTGGAAGCATGCCTGGCATGTTCAAGGAACACGGAGGTCAGATGTCTGGAGTGCAGAGGGCCAGGGGGAGAGCGATAGATGAGGGAGGTCAGAAAGGTAACGAGGTGTGGCTGATCAGGCATGATCTGCTGCTATTACTTCTGCTCTGACTATTGCTGCTGCAACTAATTCTACTATTATTTTAGGGTATAAGGAAGAAGGGGAGAGGTAGG
This sequence comes from Ceratotherium simum simum, assembly GCF_057802395.1. NCBI lineage: Eukaryota > Metazoa > Chordata > Mammalia > Perissodactyla > Rhinocerotidae > Ceratotherium > Ceratotherium simum. The sequence goes on from NC_141913.1 coordinate 40,001,873, forward strand.
GTAAGGAGACATAAAATTCACAAATAAGTTTGTGTTTAGAGCCTAATTCTTAAATTTTTGTGTATGGGTCTTATGGTCCTTGCAAACCGCAAACCTTGCATGTCACTTAAAAATCCACTGCACCAAATCCACTACCATACCATTGATGACATATCAACGATGAACAATAAAATAAATGAGATAAAACTTGCTGGCCACTAATGAAGGCCTATCACTCTACCAGGTTCTGTGCAGAGTACAGAAGAAATAAGACTTGGTCCCTGACTGCAAGGAATCCATATTCTTATTGGAATAAAAAAACTTACAGACAGGAAATTCTCTGAGTACAGTGCACTGCGAAGTTCTGCATTGCCGGCTCAGTGCAGGTAGTAGGAGGGAATGATGACTCTAAAAAGGATGATCAGGGCGTTTCCTGGACAAGGCAGGCCTTGAGCTGCACCTTGAAAAGTGGATAGGCAGAGGGAGGGAATTCCAAGCAAGAATAAATAAACAAACAAAAAAAGCATGGTGGTAGCAATGAACTCGAGCTTGGTGTGGAGTGGGAGATGAGCTTACCCAGTTAGATTAGGGAGGCCCTTGAAAGCTCAAGAGAGGAGTTTCAAAAGTAAAAGACTAATTTACTTTTCCATGAGGGCAAGCAAAAAAACTTACTTGTATATTGTAAACCTTGATGGAGATAAGGCTGGCCAGAAGCCCACGTGGACATGGCAGGTAGAGATTCACTTGGAGAGCTGCCGTGGGGAGACTCATGCTGAAATGAGCTCCCTTAATGCTTTACACTTGCCCAAAATTCCATTTCCTATCTGAGGGCAGTTAGAAAACCTCCCTTATCAGCTTCCTGTCTCTAGCTGCAACAACCTGACAGAAGTAAGTTGCATGAAAGTCTTTTAAACAAGTTACAAGATTAGAGATGCCAGAAATGGCAGGGATAAAGGCTGTACTCGTCCTGTTTTCAGCAGATGGAGGGGAATTCAGAGAGCAGAAAGATAAGAAAATCTGTTGTTGAAGGCAGGGAGCTGGGGGCGGGTGGGGGTGCAGAAATAGGCCCACCCCACACCCTCTCCCGACCCCAGAGTCCTGCTTCAACCAGAAACCTCACACTGTCTTCTGCAGGCTAATTCCTTCTGCTCCTGAAGCCCAGCGAATCTCTTGATTTTCCCCCTTAGACCCAGGGCTCTGGGTTCCCACCTCCATGCCTTTCACAGCCCAGACACGGGACACCATCTCTTCAGCTTCCCATCTGCTCATAGGTCTGATCTTTAATTTTTCAAGGAAAGTGAGCTAGAAGAACAGAGATAACCATTGTAGGGGAAGTTTCAAGGTTACCCCGGCTGCTGCTGCCTGATCCTCAGGTCCCAGGTCTGCTTCATAAGCAGTTCTTTGGGACTTAAAGTATGTCCAAAGCATCATTAGCAGAAATGCTAATATCAGCCCCATCCCAGCCCTACTGGGTCAAATCTTCATTTTACCAAGTTCCCCCAGCAGATGAGTCGGATGTGCATGAAGGTTGAGAAGCACTGGTCTAGTTCATTTATTGGGAATTGGTGCTTCAGGAAGAGGCTTCTCAGACTGCTGTTTGAAAAGCAGACGGGTTGGCGCTGCTGTTTGGTTTGGAGAGCCTGGCTCTCTAGACTTCTTTCTGGGGTGTCCTTGCCCTCCCTCTCTTCAGCATGTAAACATTGGTTGAGCACTTGCTGTGTGCTAGGTACCAGGCTAGGCTCTGGGAGACAAGCATGAAAGGACAAGACTAGCCGTATGGAAGCTGAGGATCCACCGGGAACAAAGCATACAAATTCCAAGGCAGGACACAGGGAGACACCTGTGTCCCCTGAGGTGAGTCAGGTACTTTCCCAGCAGCTTCCTCTCCCCCCAAATTCCGTGGCAAGCTCAGGTCATGCTACACTGACTCTGAAATCCCTTCTTCCCCCTTATAGACCTGCATGGCCACCTCCTTGGGATGCTAGACTCTCTCCCTAGAACGGATCATCCCAGCTCTTCAGTTTTCCTGTTAGTCAAGTCCCTTTCTTCCCACATCAAGTCTGGCCATTTTGCCTCTGCTAATTCAGAAACCTGTCCCCTTTCTCTAACTTCAATATGATTAGCCTTCATCTTTATCAAGAATGATTCATTACCTTTGTAACTGGTCTTCCTGTTCTGTGTCTTGTCCCTGTCAAATCCATTCTCTATAGCAGACAGAGCGATCTTACTGATACACAAAATTGAGTGCTCATTAAAATCCTTCAAAGGCTCCCTGTGCTCCCTGTGTTCTGAAGTCCTTACCACAGCATATGGTACCTTTTATGACCCGCCTTCTGACTGTCTGCCCCCATCTCCCGTGGATCTTTGTCTTACATTTCAGTTACAACAAACCCCTTGACTTCTTGCTTTTTCACGCACTCATCCTCATTCTTCTGCTTAGAGTGGTGTTCTTTCCTTCTTCCCCAGCTGGATGCCTGGCCATATTGCCATGCCCAGTTCACCTTTCCTCTTCTATAGGTTTCTAGCTCTAGCTTCACATTAGAGTCACCTGGAGAGCTTTCGAAAAATACCAAAACCCAGGCCTCCCCCCGGGGAATCTGATTTTATTGATGTGGGGACTGAAGAGTGGGCATTGGTATTTTTAAACAATTGCCTCAATTGGGGCTTCTCAAACCTTACTGTGCACACGAATCCCCTGGGGATCTTGTAAAAATGCGGATTCTGATTCAGTAGGTCTCAGAGGACCTGAGATTCTGCATTCCTAACCAGCTCCCAGGTGATACCAGTGCTGCAGGTCCACAGCCTGTACTTTGAGTGTCGAGGGTCTGGAATGGATGATTCTAAAGTGCAGCTAGGCTGGAAGTCCATCTTCTATTGGACCCTCTGAGGCCTCTCAGTCACTGACCTCCCTCAGCTCCACGCTCGTGCGTACCACCTTCTGATGTTCTGACGTTTCTTATCCCAGTAAGATTTCCTCTGATTTTCAACGCAACCATTGGTGACAAAAATGCAATGAGCTGCTTCATGAAGGAGAAAATTTCATATGCCTTTTACTAAGCAAACACTTTGACAAAAGGTTATAATTTCTCTTTAGAATGCTTACTAGTAGATTGGCAAGACATCAAAGAAAGACATTTTCCACAGAAGCAAAGGAAGGATGGTTTGTTTACCTAAGAAACAACTCATTGTTCTATTTGAAGTATTTGAAAGAAGCAGAACGTACGACATAAAAAGGAACTGAAGAATTTAAAATAATAATGATAGTAATAATGGTAATAGGTAGCACTTATTAAGCATTTATTATCAAGGTACTGTTCTAAACACTTTCTATGTAATAATGTTATTAATTCTAAAACTATCCTATGAACCATTTTACAGGCCAGGAAATAGAGACACAGAGGTGTTAAGTATCCAGCTGTATGAACTAGCAAGGTGCTTAACTGAGGCAAGTGAGTTAATAGTAAAAAGTATTTAAAAGAGCTAGAATCATCCAGAAATTAGAGACATTATTTAACATTCGTGAAAGGAGATCACTGAAGAAGTCTTCCAGGAAAATGCCCTTTCCCCAGCGTACACAGTTTACACACTTTCAGTGGTGTTAGTGAACATTAAATTGGCAAGGAAAGGTTTTTGAGACATGGGACTTATGATTTTGAAAGCAGTTTGAAAATCCTAGGAGCAATGAAAAAAATGCTTACTCTTGCTTCAGGGAGATTTACCAGGAAGAGAGGTCATCTTTTGTCGAACCTTCACGGCATGCTTATTTTAAGAAACTTCAGCCAGTCTAGCCCATGTTGAGAAATTCTCCCAAAAGAAGATTTTCAAGATTACTTTTATATTAAGTCTTCGGATTTAATATTTGCATTTAATACTTAGTAGATATCTAAAAAGCACATACCAGTGGTTGCACAGAGTATCTATGGTATTTCTGTGATATAAACGGCTTTCCAGGATTGAAATCTTTTTACACAAGTACATCTATAGGAGACAAGCATTCCACTTATGATGGCCTTTCAACTCTCCTTAAGATTGTTGATCAAAACACAAGAAGGTTGTGAGTAGGTTTGTGCACAGGTGGATTCCTCAACACGTTTTGTGCCTGTTTCTTCAAGGGCCAGGACTGGATTTATCCATCTTTTTATTTATTTTTTTTAGTCTTTTTTTTTTTTTTTAACTTTATTTATTTATTTTCCCCCCCAAAACCCCAGTAGATAGTTGTATGTCTTAGTTGCACATCCTTCTAGTTGCTGTATGTGGGACTCGGCCTCAGCATGGCCAGAGAAGCGGTGCGTCGGTGTGCGCCCGGGATCCGAACCCGGGCCGCCAGCAGTGGAGCGCGCTCACTTAACCGCTAAGCCATGGGGCCGGCCCTTATCCATCTTTTTATCTAGCGTCTGGCACAGTACTCAATATGTTTACTGACCCAAACCAGTATCAATAGCTAATGTGTATTGAGTGCTTTCTCTGATGCAGGCACCGTGCTAAGTGCTTTCGCAGGAATTACTTCATCAAAGCCTCTCCACAAAGCCGTGTGTACGCATACAAGCCCAGCCCTCTGATGGCAGAGCCACCCTCTTGAGCACTACGTGGTGGTGCTTCTCCACCTGTGGAGTGTGTCTGTGCTGCCTTGAGGCCACGTGTCCTTCCAACTCCCATACCTGACTCTTCTCAACAGACTTCTCTCTCTTCCTGAGCCATTTGAGGGCCTTCTCTATTACACAGCTCGTGAGCTGGATGGAAAAGCTACTGACATCCCTGAGCCCAAGAAATCAAGACTCCATTTTATCCACATTCTGAGATTCTCTCTGCATCCTACATCAGGTATGTTTTTCCCATGTGAATTTTTGAAGAATTAATAAGTTACAATGGCATTCCAAGATTCTTTCTGAATCCTAGTTCCTACATTTTTTTTCAACTTGAAGTTTTAAAGAGTGAATGCTACTAGTTTTACATAAAGTTTTCACATTCAGACTCCACATTTAGTTAGAAACTATCTTAAATAGGGTTCCTCTCTTTCATTTTCAAATAGCCCTATGATTTAGGTATTTTCTCCGTTTTACAGGTGAGAAAACAGGCACACAGCTTGTAAGTGATCAAGAAGCCCGAACCCAGGATGCCCCACTGCAACTTCGTGGCCCTTTTCCTGGCCCCAGAGTCCACGTGTATTCACAGTGGTGTGTCGCACTTCCTTTGTTTTCAGATTCTTTGGTTTCATGTGATCCTCACAACCCTCTCTCGAGTAGCAGCCAAGGTATTATTATCACACTTCATGGTTGACAACACCCAGAGACGTGAAGACATGTTCACATTACTCAGGTTACTAAGTGGAAGAACCAGACGAGTCCCTGGAATTTACAGAAATGATGGTGGACGTGAGAAGAGAAAGGTCATTTTATCTCTAGAGTCTTCCAACTAATGCCTTCAGACTATTTTGCAAACTTGAGCTGTGCTATTTACTTTTGCCAAGGTGGAACTGGGATTGGGTGAAAGATGGTGAGGGAAAGTGGAAGAGAGTAAAATACCACTTCTCATCCCTTACCAGAGCTTGCTGTCCCCCCACTCTGCTCCATCTCCACATTTTACAGATGAGAAAACTGAGGCCCAGAGAGGAGAACTGACTTGTCTGTGTAAGAAGGGAGGCACTGCCTTCAGGTTTGCATAATCTTGGGGTGGGCTTGTCCATATGACCCATCAAGCCATGCCAGAGGCAGGAAGGCTCTGCTTCCTTTCATTCTGAAGGATTCTGCACTCTGCTTCTCTCGAACATCTCCTTCATCAAACCTCTCTGTTCTAGAATTTAGGGTGGCTCCCAGGAAGCTTAATCTCCCCCTTGACCATCCATCTGACCCTGTCCCACCTATCCGTTTGTTATGTTACATTCCTTCCCAGAGACCCAGGCTCACTCATAGGGCAACTGGTTCAGCCCTCCCTCTCTCTGTCCATATGTTGCACCTCAGTGAGTTCAGGGTGAGCTGCCCACCCTCTTCTCTCTATTTACCTGAATCTCTCCCACCCTTTAAGACCTGGCTTAGCTTAAGTCCCAACTTTCCCATGTAGCCTTTCCAGGCTGATTAGCTCCCACCCATTTCCCTCTCCTTCGAATGCGGCACTCAACTTAGCACTTAAATATCTTCCAAGCTCTCTTCTAAGTGCTTTTCATTTATTGACTTGTTCAATTCTTATAGCAACTGTATGAGATAGAGACTAATATTACCACTTTACAGATTAGTAAACTGAGGCACAGAGATATAAGTTACTTGCCCAAAGTATCACAGCCTCAGAGAGTCTGGCTCTAGGGCTCACACTGAACTACACTCTTCACTGAAGCTACACTGAAGCTACTCTCTTTAAAGTGTAAACTCCTTGCAGCCAGGGGCTATATTTTCTCCTTTTCTAGATCTATGGCTTAAACTCTCTGAGCCAAAGATTCCTCATTTGCTCAGTGGAGATCACGATGCCATCCTTGAAGGAGTGGTGTGAGGATGAGTGGTGTCGTACCTAGGCTAGCACGGTGTCTGGCACGTGGTAGGTAATCAAATATTTGCTGGACAAGACTTAGGGGTTCTTCTTTGGACACCTCACTTGTCACTGCTGTGTTGTTAAGAAACATAGCTGTTTTTGAATGGAAAAGCAAATCTCTAAATTGTGTGTCATTTACATCAACTACCATAGTGAGTATAAACAGATTTATTTCGGATAAAAAATGTTGAAAACTTAAAGCCACATACTGCAATCAACACTCAAGGTCCAACTCACCTGAAACACATAATAGCTTTAAAAAAGCATTCATCTCCTAATCTGTATTGGGAGGTATAGCATAAGGCTCACGCCCAGATGGCAGTATGCAGATTCATGGAGGTACAGAGATCTGCAAACTTGGTCTTTATTTCAGGTAATTTAGCTAAAAACAACACTTAGCACAATTATATAGGATAATTCATAATAGGTATTTTTTTGGATGATTGTCCTACGCACAGCCTCCTTTTCGAAACTACTTTCCCCCCACCAATAGCCTCGGTTGAAGGTGGGGGAGGACCCAGGGGGCCATGTTTGCACCAGGTGCCCTCCCTTCCCTTGATTGGACTTGTGGTGGATACCTGACCAAAGTCTGGCCAATCCACTGGCTGACCAGCACCCAATCAGATTCTCTCTTTTGAGAATTTGAAATGGGAGACACAGAGCTGGAAGCAGTCCTGAAAGGTCTAGTAGACATCGCTTGTGGACATAATGCAGAGGAATCCTTCAAAGAGAAATGGAGAAGAGAGAGAAAGAGCTGGGAAAGGAGGCATAGCTCCCGAGAGGTGGCATGAGGACTGTTTCTAACATGGGAATTTCTATGTATCCTATGACACACTCCTTTTTGCTTGAGTGGATTTCTGTTCTTTGAAACCCACTCATTCCTGAGAGACTGATTTTAACCATATGATTCTCTCTGGTTGTGGGAGTATATATCAGCTTATACTCAGCACGTTAAGTGATGTAAATGGAACACAATGTGAAGTTTTTTGTTTTGTTTTGGTCAAAGTGAAGTTGTGTTTCCCTTGACAAGATGGTGTGAAGTCTCCAGAGTAGAATCTCCAATTTTTGTTCAGCAAATACTTGGGTACCTGCCACATGCCAGAGGGAATCATATGGTTGGACACATCAGTGCTACCTCCAGACAAAATTTCATCAGCATTTTCTACATAAATCCCGATTAATAGACAGGATTATCTAGCTTCTGGAGGTTGCATATTGCTTGCTTCTCTGTCTTCATGCTCTGATTGCAAATATTGAGTTCATTGCTCCTCGGCACCTCTGCCACTGGCTAGAGGAAAGAACAAAAGAGATGAAGGGAAAAAATTAAAACCGGCCAGCCTTGCTCCATACTTTGAATTCTAGTTCTAAGTTTCGTGGAGGGCAAGGTTTATAGGCTGACCAAGAGAATGTTTAATTAGGAAGCCTTTACCTCTGAATCCTCACCCACATCTCCACTAGGTTCCCTAGTTTTCCCATTCTGCAGAGGCAGCAGAATGCAATGGGAAGCATCCTGGCCTGAGGGCTGTGTCCTTTCCAGTGCTTGCTTTCCTAGCTAGGGGACTTGAACACAGGCCACTTCCCATCTCTAACCTCTGTTTCCCCATCTGTAAAAAGAGTGTTAGTAACACCAGTTCTGTCTAGCTCACAGGATGGTTGTAGGATCAAATGAGAAAATAGATGGAAAGAGATTTCTAAGTCATAATAAAGAATGTGTGGGGGATCATTAGCAAGGCCATAGTGGAGAAATGGCTGTGTGCAGGCAGCACAAATCCCAACCTGCCCTGACTTGCAGCAACTCCAGGATTCCAGACTTCTGCTTAACCCTTCCCCCACCCCTCAAACTCAACCCACTGACTTTCTCAGGCTTCTTTGCCTCTAAACCCTTCTCTTCTGTAGCTCTCTCTTGGGGGGACAAAAACGCTGCCTGTCAGGGCCATGGAACATAGAAACCAGCCTTCACTTTGGAATACCTAGTAAAGTGTTTCTCTCTGCTGAGCCTTCTTGATCCAAGGTAGATCTGTTTTATATTTCTGTCAGTTTGAGTAAGTCCTTGAACTTCCTCCCTCCCACAGTTTTGTTCAGAAGAAGGTGAAAAGGCAGAATCATCAAAGGCCTGGAAGTTTCCTTGCGTGCATTATCCCACTGTTGGCTGCCCACCAAGACCTCACCCCCCAGTGATTCTGCCTTATTTGGTCTGGGGTGTGGCCTGGACATCTGTGCTTTCAGAAAATGTCAGGAGATTCTAATGCACATCCAGGGTTGAGAACTTACAGATCTTGTCTAAACCTTCAGTTTACAGAGGAGGAGTTGGAGGCTCTGATTTCTCTCAAACTATAGTCCTTTGTTTAAGTTCTTGTTGGCTTCCTCCTGGAGGTTTGGCCAACACATAAATCTCAAACATTCTGATGTGGAAAAATGTTCCTCTCCAACAAGTTTAAACTCTTAACGTCATTACCATCGTTGTCCTCAACACCTTCCTAGAAACCTCAGGCTTCTTTAATATCCTCCTTTTCCCCAAGGTGAACTCTGGAGTTGGGAGGACATTTCTTTCATTATATTTCTTGCTTCAGCCCATTCCTTTCTGTTTCCACTATCCTCATGCTAACTCATGTCTTATTAGTGTACATCTGTTTGTACCCAAAACACCAGGCCTGACAGAGGATGGGGTCTTAACTCCTCAGCCTGGCCTCGAAAGGCTCCTGCCCTTTGGTTTTGCTTTATCTTTCTGCAGCTCAGCCGAACTGGACCTCTGCTTTCTGTACACATTTTCTAAGATTCCATCCTGCTCCACATTTTGCTCTTGATCTTCCACTCCCTTTTCTACCTGTTGAATCTCACTTACCCTTCAAAGTCCAACTCGAGTGCAGCCGCCTCCACTAAGTCTTTCGGGATCGCCTCCTGCCAAAGGGATGTCTCTCTGGATTCCTGTAGCACTTTATGTGTGCTTGACTTTGGGCACTTAGCAGATACTGAGTTTCACACCGAGGCTTTGATCTCCGTGGGGATCAGGGCCTTGCTCTATGTACATCTTGGGGCCTCCCTGCCGGTACCCAGCACAACCTTCTCTGCCATGGTGGGTGTGAGTTGTAAATATTTGTTACGCGAATGACTGCAGGATTGACATACAAACAGTTCAGTTTCTTTTGCAAGATCACACAGCTTGTTTGACAGGCAAGTTGGAAGAGAATCCACATCTGTGACATCTGCACTTTATACCATTTCAAAAAGCCCATTTTGCTTAAAGAAGAATCACAAATGGCCCACTTTAAAAAATTAGTTGTCTCATTAAGGACATTTGTTTGCTAATTTATTTATTTATTTTTATTTTTTTTATTTATTTATTTTTTTGTGAGGAGATCAGCCCTGTGCTAACATCTGCCAATCCTCCTCTTTTTTTTGCTGAGGAAGACTGGCCCTGGGCTAACATCTGTGCCCATCTTCCTCCACTTTATATGGGACGCCGCCACAGCATGACTTGCCAAGCTGTGCGTTGGTGCACGCCCGGGATCTGAACCGGAGAACCCCGGGCCACCGCAGCCGTGCACGTGCACTTAACTGCTTGCGCCACCGGGCCGGCCCTGTTTGCTAATTTAGACAAAAAAGTATGAAAAAATTGAATAATTTGGAAGAGGAAGAAACGATTTTGTTGAGTAGCTCAACCAAAACAACCAGAAAACCAAATATTAAGATTTGTGGAGTTACATTTCCTGTCATTCCTGGGAGGGCCTGGGACAGCTGGAGGTGGGAGGAGGCAGGGACAAGAACAAGCTGCTTCCAGAAGATTAAGCGCCCCAGGCTTTCTAAAAGCATGCACTCTACCTGGCTGCTCTGTGATCTTTGTATGCTTTTGACTATGCATGATAGACTTGACGCAGCCTGGCTTAGCACGGGGTAGGGGTAGGGCAGTTTCTCCCCATTATCACCTCATTAAACTTCTGAATGCCGAGGCTTTGCTAGAAGACTGTGTTAGGTTTAATCTCTCCTAAATTCCACACGTCTCATTTAAGCTGCACAGTTAATTGCCTAAGGGGTAATTGAAAATGCAACATGAAATTGTGGTGAGCGAAGGCTATTATACAGACCTTGAGTTCTACATTTCTGATTAACTCTGTGAGTTTAGCACCCATTAATGGCATTCCCTTTGATTACCAGCATTTGGTTCAGGCCAGTGAGTTAGCGCTACGTGTATGCTTTTTAGAATCTTAACTGTCATCTTGATCCCTCCTCTCTCTCTCCTTCTCTCTCTCTCTCTGTCTGTCACACACACACGTACACACATACACGCACACACCCCTCTTTTCTATTCCTGGGATAGTGGATTTCTCAAACTATTCACTATCTTAAGAAATCGACTCCTTTGAAATGAAGCCTAGAAAAGCAATTACCTGATGCTTATGGGTGGAGAGTGTGGGGACGTGATCGTCTGACACCCCAGGCTTCCCACCAGGCGCCTGCCCTGCTGCCCCCAGAGATGCCTCATGAATTATGGGGAAGCATGAGGGCCCTGTCCCATTTCTTCAGCTCTGTGATGGTGGGGCATGAGGGCTCTAGCCATGCTCCCTGCCTCACAGGTTAGTATTTAACCACCACGCAAGGCATTACATTCATGCAAACTTCTTTCCTCTGATCAAAGTGGGAAAATAAATCCTCATTGTCTCTATTTTCTTAGAAGAAAGGTCTTGCCTCTGTGAGGTCTGGTTCCCAAGGTGACCTTGGAACAAAAGAGCCATGTCTGCCTTTCTGCAGAGAGATCCTGTGAGTCCCTGCTAGAAACACCCAGAAAGACGTGTCTGGACAGAGGGGTGTGAATAAACTCATGGAGAATGGTTGATGAATGATTGCACCAACTCTTTGTTCCTGATTTGTGTAGGATTGTAAAATATTGGATGCTTATTAAAACACACAGGTGAAGTGTACGATGTGTGGGTAAAGGGGTGGGGTGCTGGGGTAGAAAGAGCTCTGGGCTGAAGGTTGGGGGCCTGAATTCTGACCCCCGCCCTGTCACGGAGTGCATCTGGACTTTTAGTAGGTCTCTGGGCCTCACTTTCCCCAGCTCCAAGGTGATCTTTTGGGGCCCTTCCAGCTGCGGGGGACTGTGATGTTTAAGAAGGCTCTGCTGCGATCTCCAGTGCTCAGAAACTGTGGAATTAAAGCAGCAAGGCATGGACTTCCAAGGCCAAGAAACAGAGCCACGGAGCAGATATTAATAAAGCCCAGTTAGGTCTCAGTGCCACCCCAATGGTCAGCATCAGCTTCACTGACCTTCATTAATCTACTGCCTAATTTAGTCGAATCCTATCCCTTCTTTGCTAACGGACCTCACTCAGGATTGGTCATTGTAGATTTATAGATTTTTTTCCCATTCTGTGGGCTTAAGTGTCTGTCGCATTTGAAGTCTGTTCTCAGTTGTGATTGGGAAATAGTGATTAAATTAATAGCTCTTTCCAACAAGGATAAACTTAATGGCTGTGATAGATAAAATGTCTAATTAAACAGGCATATCACTGTCTACTTTGAGTCTAAATAAATTTATCTCTTAACTTGGGTGGGCTAAGAGGTTAATAGAAAACGTGAGGTGAGCCTATACTTGCCTGCTCACTGAGAAACGCAGGGTCTGGGTTTGAGAAGGTGGGTTGGGAGGAGATGATTCCATCCAGTGTAATTTCCATCCAGTGTAATGCTTTTGAAGGACACAGGCCCAGCATGGCTCATGCACTGTACCCCCCACCGCAGTGTGGAGTGAGGAGTATTTGTTTCCTGTGAATGACAATAACTCACAAACACAGAGCTGAAGAGTGAGACAGGAAACGTGGAGGAGGTTTGTCCCTGTCTGCAGGTGACAATTGTGACGTGAGGATGGTAGTGGGATCTGGGCTCAGCCACATTTTGCCTTATTTTGGGAGAAGGAATAACTCACCCCTAATATTTCTCCTCTTCCCACCTCCAGACAACTAACATTTATTTAGCTCTTTTCTGTGGTCTACAGTTTTTTAAAAAAATTTCAATTGTGGCAAAATACACATAACAGTTACCGTCTTAATCATTTTTACATGTACAGTTCAATAGCATTAAGTTATTATCCCTACCATCCATCCACAGAACGCTTTTCATCTTGTAAAACTGAAACACTAACCCTCCATTTCCTCCTCCAACCAACCCCTGACAACCACCATTTTACTTTCTGTCCCTGTGAATTTGACTATTCTAAGTACCTCATATGAGTGGAATCCTACAGTATTTGTCTTTTTGTGTCGATTATTTCACCCGGCATAATGTCCTCAAGGTTCATTCATGTTATAGCATGTGTCAGAATTTCCTTCCTTTTTAAGGCTGAACAATATTCCACTGAAGGCATATAAGACATTTTGTTATCCATTCATCTGTTGGTGGACATTTGAGTTACTTTCACCTTTTGGCTATTGCAAATAACGCTGCTATGAATATGGGTGTACAAATATCTCTTTGAGTCCCTGCTTTTAATTCTTTTGAGTATATACCCAGAAGCAGAATTGCTGGATCGTATGGTAATCCTATTTTTAATTTTTTGAGGAACTGCCGTGCTGTTTTCATAATGGCTGTGCTATTTTACATTCCAACCAATAGTGCACAGGGATTCCAGTTTCTCCACATCCTCGCCACGCTTGTTATTTTCTTTTTTTTTAATAACAGTCATCCTAATGGGTGTGAGGTGGTATCTCATTGTGGTTTTGATTTGTATTTCCCTAATGATTACAATGTTGAGTATCTTTTCGTATGTCATGTGGTGTACATGTTGCTAGGTTTGGAATTTTAGTTTACAGTGTAGCTGGGAAGAGGCCACTTAAACAAAGAAATACCAAAACACCTTCGTGCTGAACTGAGGTTTCAACTGCAACTTTACACAATGAGAGTATTAAGAAGATACAGGAAACACAGTGTGGATTAGCGTGTTTAAGCTGTGAAGAAGAACTGAGACCTCAACAGGTGAGAGGACTTGCCCACGGTCCCACAGCTAGTTAGGGGAGGCCTCCTGGCTTCCAGGCATCGTTCTCCCTGCAGTGTTTTCTGCTCATTAGGGGCATTCTGGGGTCCCACCTTCCAGAGATTCTGATGTGGTGGGCCTGAAGTGGGCCCAGAACCATGCTTTACAGTCAAGTGCCTCCAGTGATTCCCATGCAGATGACCAGTTGGCCTGGTTTTGGGGCCAGTGCTTTGCATGTGTTCAGCCTCCCTCTTGAGTTCAGATAGGGACATGGCAAGTTTGATGGGTCAGCAAATGTATTTATTTCCTACTACTGCTGTCACAAATTACTACAAAGTGAGTGGCTTAAAAACAACACAAAGTTGTTGTCTTACAGTTCTGGAGGTCAGAAATCCAAAATGGGTCTAATTGGGTTATAATCAAGGTGTAGGCAGGGCTGTGTTCCTCTTGGTGGCTCTAGGGGACCATCTGTTTCCTTATCTTTTCCAGCTTCTAAAAGTCACCCCCATTTCATGGCTTGTGGCCCCTTTCTCCATCTGCAAAGCAATGCAGTATAACATCTTCAAATCTCTCTCTGATTCTAATTCCTCTCCTGTCCCTCTCATCCACTTTAAAGGACCGTGTGATTATGTTGGGTCCACTCAGATAATCCAGGATAATCTTCTTATTTTAAGGGCAGCTGAAAAGCAACCTTAATTCCCCTTTACCATGTAACATAACATATTCATAGATTCTGGGAATTAGGATGTGGACATCTTTTGGAGGCATTATTGGGTCTATCACAGCAAAGAAAATGCCCAGCAGATTAGAGCTCAAGAAAGAGATGAAGAAAGGGAGGCAACTTGCCTTAATTCCCTCCTCCCCTCTCCTGGGTCCTACCACTGTCCTTCAATAAACGGTCATTATCTCCTTACTTTCAGAAGAGGAGTCCTAATGGCAGAGATTCTTGGTATGGAAATCTGACAGTTTCTGGGTTTGTGGCACCAGTTGGAAAATTGTCTGTGTCTCCTCCTCTGTCCCCCCAAAGCACATCTATGCATATTCATGTCCTCACATATGCCAAGTATAAGTGAATGATGAGGGGCAAACCCAGGCCATGTGACACCGGATTTATTTAATTCAATCCAATCTATCACATGTTTGTTAAGTGTTTTAGCTAGCACTGTGCTCTAGGGAATAAAAAGAAAAAAGTTTAGAGACAATCCTTGACCTGGAAATGTGTGGGAAGACAAGTTTTACTGACAAGAAATATTCAGAGAACAGTAATGGTCAAATATAATCAAATTCCAATACAATCGATTAGAATATTGTACTGGATCTCGGGGAGAGGCACAGCTCAATCGTCTTAGCTGAGGCGGTTATAGAAGGCTTCCTGTGAGCCAGGAAGGAGAGGTCAGATTGGGACAGAGGGGAGGAGGGCTGAGAATATTTATGGGGAGAAAGGGAGGGATACAGGTACCAAATGGTCATTCTACTCTGTTTGGAGTGGAGTTCATGCTACTCTCATCCCAGAAACAGAGAGAACCCCACATCAATTTACTACCTCTGTTTGGTGACCATCTTGACTATGAATCCCAAGGGACCATCCTGTTGTCACCAGGTTCTCTTCAAGTCTGATAAGAAAGCACACATGTAGACCTTGCAATTAAAGAGATGAATTTCCCACCTCAGTATTGGCCTCACCTTCACTCAGATATCTTCCCCATGCCCTCTTTACGTTTTCCCATCCAGGAGCTGAATTTCTGAGCTCCTCTTTCTAGGTATGTCAGATATCTCCTCTGGGAAAACAATACAAGTACTTTCAGGAAATTCTTTTCTCCTAGTGATTAGGGGTGGAGTTGGCCTCTTTCTAGGGACCCTCTGTTGACATCCACATCTAGAAACAAAAAAAGAAAGAGGTGGATTGCTCACTGTAGAAAAGCCATTTGCTACAGAATTAAAAGTGTTGACACCCAGGTGATTTCATGTCTTGTCTTTAAAACCCATGGAATGTTATGCTACTATCTCAGTGGAAAATTATCCAATCAAAATTCATAGATACAAGCCTTGTGGGCTGCTTTTTGTTGTGGTTTGTGAGAGAAGGTGGTTAATGAGAGATGGAGACATTCTCTTATAAAGATTATAAAAGTTTTTGTTTTTATTTATCTTCTAAAATGCTCTTTTTTTGAGGAGATGGCAACTTTGCTTATAAGATTTGCTGTTTTATAGAGAAGGGCATCTAGTCATAGAGAATGGGGCAAATTGATTAGTTACCCACACTTACACAGCATTTCAATGTGGTAATCGATTGACCTACTGTATACTAGTTCAGCAGCTTAAATGTTGGGTCCTGCAAGTGGGTATAAAACTTATCTGACTACTGTTTGTTTTGTCTTTGCTTTTCTTTCCTTTTAAATGTTTTCTTTTTAAAGGCAGCCCAAGGTTAACAATGGATAATTTGCCGCTATTTGCCCAGAGCGGCTTTTTCTGAAGGCTGTTTTCCCTTGCTGTGCAGTGGAGGCTTGATAATGATACAGCTTTATCTTTGAAAGCAAATGTCCTTTCTATCAATGGGTGCCCAAAACCCTTTTCAGGGTTAATTAATGCAGCTACAAAGTGGAAATAAGAAATGACAGTGGAGGGGAAGGGAAGAGCAGCTCAGAGCTGTAAACAGAGGAGAAAAGATAACACCTCTTCTAGTCTAAAGGCATGCCTGGCAAAGCTGGTCATCCTAGCTACATGCAGTATAGACTGTGTCGGGGCCAATTCAAACACTTATTAAAAAGGTGAGAGAAGATACATCCAGGTACCAATGTGTTCAGGTCTCTTCTGGTGTTACATCACAACGGTAATGATGATGATAATACGGCATCTAACAGCATAGAGTGTAGTCCAGGCACCAGGCTCTGTGTTAGATGTTCTGCATTAGGGTTTCTCCACCTCGGCAATATTGACATTTGGGACTGGAAGATTCTTTGTCCTGGGAGGCTGTCCTGAATTGTAGGATGTTCAGCAGCATCCCTGGTCTCTGCTCACTAGTTGCCAGTAGCACTCCATCCCCCCAATTTGTGGCGACCAAAAATATCTCCAGACATTGCCAAATGTCCCCTAGGTGACAGAACCATTACTCTACGTGGATTACATCATTTAATCCTCCCAAGACAGTGTGAGAGACACTATTATTATCTCCATTTGACCATGGAGAAACCCGAGAGATGGAGAGGTTAGATGGCTTGCCCAAGGTCATGGCATATACGATTTTAGGCAGTGAGTGTCCTAACCACAAAACCAAGTGGTCTAGTATGACAAATTTGTGTGTTCTCTTTGTGAATAAACAGTCATCCTTAGCAGTGATGTGCTATCTTACCTACTCGTGTCCTAAAAACATGCAATCCTTTATCATGCCTTTCCACTCCACAAACTTAGTACTCGAGGCGTGAGTGTCCTCAAATGTTGCCTGATTCACATTGTCTAAAAGAAAATACGTCAAACGTATCAAGATATAAAGAATAATATGACAAATACTTAGATATGCACCATCAGGTTTAACTTATCGTAATAGTTTGTCATATTTGCTTTAGATTTTTTTAATTATGAAAGACAGTATTATGATGTCTTCCAGTTTCTGTTCTACTCTCTCCTTGCCCAGAGATAACCACTGTTCTGAAATTGGTGTTTATTATGCTCATGAATATTTTCATATCTTTTTTCACACTTGTGTCCCCAAACAACATACAGTAGTTGCCCATGTTTGTAAATGTTATTTGAATGTTATTATAATGAAATTATCATTCTCTGTGTGTTTTGCTTAACATTTTAAAAATAAACTTATTTTAGAATAATTTTAGATTTACAGAAAGTTTGCAAAGATAGTACAGAGAGTTCTTGTATACCCCTTTCCCACTTTCTCCTGTTGTTACCAACTTGCATTGCCGTGGTACATTTGTTCAAGTTAAGAAACCAACATTGTTACACTATTATTAACTAAACTACAGGCTTTATTCAGATTTCACTAATGTTCCTTTTCTCTTTCGGGATAAAGCTCATTATGTTTAACCTCATCTTTTTTTTTTTTTTTTTAATAACAGCTTTACTGAAGTGTAATTCACATACCATATAATTCACCAATTTAATCAATGGTTTTTGGTATATTCACAATCAATTTTAGAACCTTTTCATCCTGTCAAAAAGAAACACCGTTTCTATCAACAATCCCATCTCAATTCCCCCACTAGCCCTAGGCAACCACTAATCTACTTTCTGTTTCTGTAGATTTGCCTATTCTGGACTTTTCACACAAACGGAGTCATACAGCGCATGGTCCTTGGGGCCCACATTTTCTTTCTTTATTCATTTGTTGAAGGACATTAGGTTGTTTCCATATCTTGGCTGTTGTCAATAATCCTGCAACGAACATGGGAGTGCAGATATCTCTTTGAGATATTGATTTCATTTCCTTTGGATATATAGCCAGAAGTGGGATTGCCGGATCATATGGCAGTTCTATTTTTAGTTTTTTGAGGAAACTCCATACTGTTTTTCATAATGGCTGGACTAATTTACATTCCCACCAGCAGTGTACAAGGATTCTCTTCTCCACATCCTCACCAGCGTTTGTTATCTTTACTCTTTTTGATAATAGCCATCCTAACAGATGTGAGATATCTTATTGGGGTTTTGATTAGTATTTCCATGATGATTAGAATGCTGAGTATCTTTTCATTTACATGTTAACCATTTGAATTTATTCTTCTGAGATGTGTGTATTTAGGTCCTTTGCCCATTTTTTTTTTTTTTTTTGTGAGGAAGACTGGCCCTGAGCTAACATCTGTTGCCAATCTTCCTCTTTTTGCTTGAGGAAGATTGTCCTTGAGCTAACATCTGTACCGCCACAGCATGGCTTGATGAGTGGTGTAGGCCTGCACCCGGGATCTGAACCCGCAGACCCTGGGCAGCTGAAGTGGAGCACGTGAACCCAACCACCATGCCACCAGGCCAGCCCCCCTTTGCCCATTTTTTTAATCAGGTTATTTGTATTTTTTGGTATCGAATTGTATGAGTTCCTTATATATTTTGGATGTTGACCTTTTATCAAATATATGTTTTGCAAATATTTTCTCCTGTTCTGTAGGTTGCCTTTTGACTTTGTTGATTGTTTCCTTTGCTATGCAGATGCTTTTTAGTTTGATTCCATCTCACTTGTCTACTTTTGCTCTTGTTGCCTGTGCTTTTGGTGTCACATCCAAAAAATTATTGCCAAGGCCAACATCAAGAAGGTTTTCTGCTGTGTTTTCTTCTAGGAGTTTTATGATTTCAAGTTTTACATAATCCGTTTTGAGTTGATTTTTGCGTATAGTGTGAGATAGGGATACAATTTCATTCTTTTGCTTCTAGATTTCCAGCTTTCCCAGCACCATTAGTTGCAGACACTATCTTTTCCCTATTGTGTGTTCTTGGCACCCTTGTTAAAAATCAGTTGAAAGTAAATGCTTGGGTTTATTTCTGAGTTTTCTATTCTGTTCCATTGGTCTATATGTCTGTTTATATGTCAATACCATACTGTTTTGATTATTATGGCTTTGTAATATAGTTTGAAATCAGAAATGTGATGCCTCCAGCTTTGTTTATTCTTGCTCAAGATTGCTTCAGCAATTTGGGGTCTTTTGTGATTCTATATGAATTTTAGGATTGTTTTTTCTATATCTGTGAAAAACATCATTGGGATTTGGATAGAGATTGCATTGAATCTGCAGATCACTTTTGGTAGTATGGACCTTTTAACAATATTAATTCTTCCAATCCATAAACATGGGATGTCTTTCCATTTATTTGTGTCCTTTAAAATTTCTTTTGTCAATGTTTTATAATTTTCAGTATACAAGTCTTTCACTTCTTTGGTTAGGTTAATTCCTACATATTTTATTCTTTTTGTTGCTAATGTAAATAAGATTGTTTTCTTAATTTCTCTTTCGAATAGTTTGCTGTTAAATGTATAGTAATACCACTGATTTTTATATGTTGAATTTGTGTCCTGAAACTTCACTGAGTTTATTAGTTCTCAGAATTTTTTTTGGGTGGAGTCTTTCGGGTTTTCTACACATATGAACGTGCCATCTACAAACAGAGATAATTTTACTTCTTCTCTTCCAATTTGGATGCATTTTATTTCTTTTTCTTGCCTGATTGCTCTGGCTAGGACTTCCAGTACTATGTTGAATAGCAGTGGTGAGAGTGGGCATCCTTGCTTTGTTCCAGATCTTAGAGGAAAACCTTTCAATTTTCCGTTATTGATTATGATGTTAGTTGTGGGTTTCTCATATATGGCCTTTATTATGTTAAGGCCTATGCCTTCTATACCTATTTTGTTAAGAGTTTTTGTCATGTAAGGTTGTTGACTTTTGTCAAATGTCTTTTCTACATCTATTGAGATGATGATATGGCTTTGTCTTTCATTCTGTTAATATAATGTATCACATTGGCTGATTTTTATATGTTGAGGGATCCTTGCATCCCAGGGATAAATTCCACTTGGTCATGGTCTATGATCCTTTTAATGTGCTGTTGAATTTTATTTGCTAGTATTTTATTGAGGATTTTTGCATCTATGTTCATCAGGGATATTACCTATAGCTTTCTTTTCTTGTGTTGTCTTTGTCTGGCTTTGGAATAAGAGTGATGCTGGCCTTGTAAAATGAGTTTGGAAGTGTTCCCTCTCCTATTTTTTGGAAGGGTTTAAAAAGGGTTGGTATTAGTTCTTCTTTGAATATTTGGTAGAATTCACCTGTGAAAACATCTGGCCCTGGGCTTTTTTTGTTGGAAGGTTTTTGATTACTGATTCAATCTCCTTATTTGTAATCAGTCTGTTCAGGCTTTCTATTTCTTCTTGATTCATTCTTGGTATGTTGTATGTTTCTAGAAATTTATGCTTTTCTTCTAGGTTTTCCAACTTGTTGGCATATAGTTGTTCATAATAGTCCCTTATGATCTTTTTTATTTCTGTGTTATCCTTGTGATGTTTTCTCTTTCATTTTTGATTTTATTTATTTGAGTCTTCTTTCTTTTTTTCTTTGTCTAGCTAAGGGTTTATTGATTTTGTTTATCTTAGTTTTGTCGATCTTTTCTATTCTCTATTTCTTCTCTAATCTTTATTATTTCTTTCCTTTCACTAATTTTGGGTTTAGTTTGTCCTTCTTTTTCTAGTTCCTTGAGTTATAAATTAGGTTGTTTATTTGCAACTTTTCTTCTTTTTTAATGTGGGCGTTTATCACTATCAACTTTCCTCTTAGTACTGCTTTTATCGCATCCCATAAGTATTGGTAAGTTGTATATTTGTTTTTTTTTTTTGTCTCAAGGTATTTTTAAAAATCTCTTTTGATTTCTTCTTTTACCCAATGGTTGTTCAAGAGTGTGTTGCTTTGTTTCCATGTGTTTGTGAATTTTCCTGTTTTCTTTCTGTTATTGATTTTTAGTTTCATTCCACTGTGGTCTGAGAAGACACTTGGTATGAATTCAATCTTCTTAAATTTGTTAAGACTTGTTTTGTGACCTAATGTGATTTATCCTGGAGAGTGTTCTGTGGGTACTTGAGAAAAATGGATATTTTGCTACTGTTTGGGGAAGAGTTCTGTGTATGTCTCTTAGGTCCACTTGGTCTATAGTGTTGTTCAAGTCAGCTGTTTCCTTGTTGATTTTCTGCCTGAATGTTCTGTCCATTATTGAAAGGGGAGTATTGAAGTCTCCTATTATTATGAAGAACTGCTGTCAATTTCTCTCTTCAGATCTGTCAATATTTATTTTACATATTTTGATGTTCTGAGGTTGGGTACATATATATTTATAATTGTTATATCTTCCTGTTGAATTGACTCTTTTATTATATAATGACTTTCTTTGTCTCTAGTGACAGTTTTTGACTTAAAATCTATTTTGTTTGTTATAAGTATAGCCACTCCTGCTCTTTTGATTACAATTTGCATGGAATATCTTTTTCTGTATCTTCACATTTATGTGTCTCTTTATAACTAAAGTGAGTCTCTTGTAGACTGTATATCAGTGGATTTTGTTTTTTTTTAATCCTTTCAGCCACTCTATGCCTTTTGAACTATGCTTTTGGTTCAGAATTTAATCTATTTACATTTAAATTACTTTATAATAGATAAGGACTTAGTATTGCTATTTTGTTAATTGTTTTCTGTCTGTTTCACAGTCTTTTTGTGACTTTCTTCTTCCTTGCTGTCTCCTGTTATTTGCTGGGCTTTCGGTTTTTGGTAGTGATTTGGTTTGATTCCTTTCTCTTTTTATTTTTTGTATCTACAAAAAGCTTTTCCTTTGTCGTTACCATGAGGCTCGTATATGTCTTCCTATATTTATGACCATCTTTTTTAGTTTGACAACAACTTAAGTTCAATTGCATACAAAAAAATCTACAGTTTTATCCCCCTCATCCTTTGTGTTCTTGAGGTCAGCGTTTATTTCCTTTTATATTGTGAACCCATTGCCAAATTTTTGTGGTTATAGTTATTCTTAATACTTTTGTTTTTTAATTTTTATATCGGGGTTATGAGTAATCTGTGTACCACCATTAGAGTGTTATATTATTCTATATTTGACTACATATTTACCTTTACTGGTGAGATTTATACTTTCATATGCTTTCATGTTGCTGTTTAGTGCCTTTTGAATTCTGATTAAGGAAGTCCCTGTGTGGTTCTTGGTGACAAAGCTGTGGTGGGATTGTGGTGACTGTGATGGGTCCAGCAATGAGTGTGCCTGGGTCAGCAGGGGCCAAGACAGGTGGTGGCAGGGTTGGGGTTGGAGGTGTGTGGTATGCAGTGGTGGGGGCCAGCAGGAGGGGCTGGGGCTGGCCATGGGTAGGCATGTGCAAGGTTGTGGAGGCTGGAACTGAGCATTTGTGTGGCAGCAGGGGTCAGGACTAATTGTGGACATCTGTGCAATGGCTGTGCTGGATCCCCGGGCTGGGGCACTGTGGTGGTGCTGGCTGGGGTGGCTTCCATGGGGGTGGATTGGATGGTGGCTCGGGCTGCTGTAGTTTGCAAAGGTGAAACTGTGGTACCTCCAGTGGTGAAAGCTGTGGGGTCCATAGTGGCTGTGATGGCTGTTGGGTTCCTCAATGGTAAAAGCTACTGAAGTCCTCTGTGGAGCAGGCTGCTAGTGTCTGTGGTGGCAAATACTGTGGGGTCCTCAGTGGTGAAAACTGTAGGGGATCCATGGTAGTTACAAGAGCAGTTCAGGTCCTCAGTGGCAAAGGCTTCTGGAGTCTTCTGTGGAGCAGGCCACTGGAGACCATGTGGCACCTCCTGTGTGGCTGTCCTTCAGAAATGAAGGAGAG
Source organism: Ceratotherium simum simum (assembly GCF_057802395.1). NCBI lineage: Eukaryota > Metazoa > Chordata > Mammalia > Perissodactyla > Rhinocerotidae > Ceratotherium > Ceratotherium simum. The sequence continues at coordinate 40,024,660 of NC_141913.1, forward strand.
ATAAAGACTTTCTCAGACAAGCCAAAGTTGAAGGGGTTTATCAACACTAGACCTGCTTTACAAGAAATGCTAAAGGGAGTTCTTCAAGTTGGAATGGATGAACTCTAATTAGAAACATGAAAACACATGAAAGTATAAAACTAACTGGTAAAGGTAAGTATATAGTCAAATTCAGAATAGTCTAATACTGTAATGGTGGTGTGTAAATCACTTTTAACTCTAGTATAATAGTTAAAAGACAGAAGTATTAAAAATAACTATAACTGCAATAATTGTTAATGGATACACAATATAAAAAGATGTAGATTATGATATCAATAACAGAAAATGAGGAAGGGGAGTAGAAAAAGTGTAGACTTTTGTCTGCAATTGAAGTTGTTGTATCAGCTTAAAATAGACTGTTACAAGATGTTTTATGTAAGCCTCATGGTAATCACAAGGAATAAACTTCTAGAAGATACACAAAATATAAAGAGAAAGGAATCAGAGCATATCACTACAAAAAAAATTATCAAATCACAAAGAGAGCAAGAGAGGAAGAAAAGAACAAAGGAACTACAAAACAGAAAGCAATTAACAAATGGGAGGAGTAAGTCCTTACCCATCAATAATTACCTTAAATGTAGATGTGTTAAATTCTCCAATCAAAAGGCATAGAGTCACTTAATGGAAAAAAAACAAGATACAGGGGCTGGCCTGGTGGCGTAGCATTCCACTTCGGCGGCCCAGGTTTTGCAGGTTCGAATCCCGGGCGCACACTGACGCACCACTTGTCAAGCCATGCTGTGGTGGTGTCCCATATAAAGTAGAGGAAGATGGGCACCGGTGTTAGCCAAGGGCCAATCTTCCTCGGCAAAAAGAGGAGGATTGGCATTGGATGTTAGCTTAGGGCTGATCTTCCTCACAAAAAACAAAAACAAAAACAAAAAAAAACCCAAGATAACAACAATATCTATAAGAGACTCATTTTAGCTTTAAGGCACAATAGCAAGACACGGAAACAACCATGTTTCCATGTTTCCAGTATCTATCAATTGATGATTAGATTAAAAATGTAGCATACACGTGTATGAACACATGTGTGCACGCACACGCATATACACAGAGGAATATTATTCAGCTTTAACAAAAAAGGAAATCTTGCCATTTGTGACAACATGGATGAATCTGGAGGCATTATACTAAATTAAATAAGCCAAACACAGAAAGACAAATACTGCATGAGTTCACTTAGACGTGGAATCTGAAATAGTCAACTTCTTAAAAGCAGAGAGTAGAATGGTGATTGCTGGGGGCTGGGGGGTGGGGGAAATGAGGAGATGTTTGTTAAAGCGTACAAAGGTTCAGTTATGTGCAATGAATAAGTTCTGGAGATGTAATGTACAACATGGTGACTATAGTTAATAATACCATATTGTATACTTGAAATTTACTAAGAGAGTAGATGTTAAGTTTTCTCACCACCAAAAAAAAAATCATAACTATGTGAGTTGATGGATATGTTAATTAGCTTGATTGTGGCAATCATTTCACAATGTATACATATATCAAACATCACGTTGTGCACCTTAAGTGCATACAGTTTTTATTTGTCAAATATACTCAATAAAGATGGAGAAAGCCTAATCTTATACAGTACTAGAGCTAATTAATTTGTGTTTATAAAGGGCTTTGAGATCTAAAATTAAAAGTAGTTACAAAGCACAAAATATCATTACAATGATTTATTTGTGTCCTGTTATTTAATGTTATTTTATGGCTGAGCTTATATAATTTATTATCATAAGGTGAAGGAGAGCTCTTTGCCTGCCAAAATGAAAATATACAGTAGATACAGTAATATATCTATTACACATATTTTAATAGGGAACCTCCTGCTTGCATTTATCACCTATGTTATGTGAGGGTGAGTTATGAGACCTCACAAGAAAAGGTGTATCTCTTTTTATGCACTCATAATTTAGAAATAGTGGCTGAATGGATTTTGGAGAAGCCCTCTCTCACACACACACAAAAAATATTAGGCCTCAGATGGGCTCAGGGATTTGAATGACTAGGGCAATTTCCCTGCCTAGGGGTGTATTGAAGAGAACTAATGAGAAAGTACATGGCAAGAAGAGGAGGCTATAACTTTTGTCTTTGTTGCTGTGGTCTAGTGGTGTAAGCTGAAGACTCCCAAACTAACATGAATATTTTGAGGTATCATGCTACTTAAATAGAGAGATCATTTTTATTTTTAGTGGTGGATTCATTCATTGTTCCCATTTTATAGGTTGAAAACCTGAGCTAGAGGGACATTACTCATCTGACATCTGATGGAGAAATTGCTTCAGCTCTCATCAGTTTAGCACTAATCATTGAAAATAATAACCACTGCAGTTTATTGGGTATTAACCACATAAATTACATGGCATAGAGTCTGGCACATGTGGCCAGGTTGCTGCTGTGTCAGACACTGTGCTGAGGGCTTTACTTGGATTACTTCATTAGATCCTGACATTAGCCTTAAAAGGTATTAGTTCTCAATTTAGAGATGTAGAAACCAGGCACAGAGAGGTTAAGTTAGTTAGTGATGGCTCAGGATGCAAACCCATGTACATCTGATTCCAAAGTCTGTGTCATTAACCGCTGACTCTCTAGCATTGTTTATTATAGTAGCCAGTAGCCACATGAGGGTAGTGAGCACTTGAAATGTGGCTAGTCAGGATTATGGTACAGAATTTTCTGTGAGTGTAAAGTACACACTGGATTTTGAAGATAGTACAAAAGAAAGAATGTGAAACGTCTCATTAATATTTAAAAATATCAATTACATGTTGAACTGATAATATTTTGGATATATTGGGTTAAATAAAAATATATTATTAAATTAATTTCATCTATTTCTTTTAAATTTTTTTAATGTGGCTACTTGAAAATTTAAAATTGTGTATGTGGCACACATTGTATTTCTCTTGGACAGCACTGCTAGACCATGTTGTGACTGTCCCCTTGTACTTCCTACCACAGTTGTCTGCCCACAGTAAGCCCTCTGCATGTTCTGACTCATCCATGATTTATGCAAGCAAGGTTAGAAGCCAGAGAAGAGGAAAAATGACAACATAAATTGCCAAATGAGTCCTTTTGGCATGAGTTGAATACAGCTTGAAAAACTCAGAAGACAGACTATAAAGTGGCAATTTCCAGGGCTCAGGCCCCATCATCTCTCCTTCCCTGTCCCCCTCATCCTTCCCTTGTTTCATCCAAAAACATACTAAGAGCATTTAGAATAGACCAAGGACTATGCAAGGCCCTAAAAATGACAAAGATGAGTAAGACCCAGTTATCAAAGAGTTCACTCCCTAGTAGAGAAAATTCATCTATATTAGTTTGCTAGGGCTGCAGTAACAAGGTACCGCAGACTGGGTGGCTTAAACAGAATTTTTTTTCTCACTGTTCTGGAGGCTAGAAATCTGAGATCAAGGTGTATGCAATGTTGGTTTCTTCTGAGGCTTTTTTCCTCGGCTTGTAGATAGTTGTTTTCCCCTTGTGTCTTCACATTGTCTTCCCTCTGTGTGTCTGTGTCCAAATTTCTTCTTATTAAGGACACCAGTTGTATTGGATTAGGGCCCATCCCAATGACCTCATTTTAACTTAATCATCTCTGTAAAGACTCTATCTCCAAATATGGTCACATTCTGAGGTATTGGGATTAGGACTTCAACATAGGAGTTTTTGGGGGGGGGACACAATTCAGCCCATAATATGATCTATGAAGCAAGTGCTATGGCTGCATGGAAGATGGATTATCTGACTCTTTGCAGCTGCATGTTGAGGGTTGTCAGGGAAGACTTCATGTGTATGAGGAGGAGATTGGTGGGCTTTTGGAGATTAGCTTTTCTTTCTCTTTAGTCCAATAAGCAGCCAGCTGCTCTCAGTACAGGTAGAACTAAATGCAGATGTTGAGGGACCTGCTCCATTTGAAGGTGTTCTGAGGTAAAGGTATAGCAAGACCCTTGTTTTTCTGAATGGCTTAGCAGAAGCTGCCTTATCTCTTGGTGTGCAGAGTTGATAGTCAATGAGGTGATGATCAACTTGTGAAGGGAGCCCAGAGTAGACAGGAAACCAGTGGTGGAGGCAGGAATGGATAACATCCCCCTAAAATAAAATTACTTCGAAGAAAGGAATTGTCTACGCTTGTGATTAGGTTTCAACCCACAGGGCCAAGTGTTTTTTGTTGGGGTCCTGGTTTGGCCTAGAGTGTCACTGAAGTTGGAAGCCTTTCCAGACCCACCACCTTTTGAGAATTTGAGCTTTGGGAGCGATGGATGGTTGTAGAGGTTTGGACCTAAAGAAGGTGCCCTGGAGTCCAAGTGCAGGGCCTCTGAAGGGACTTGGACCATCTGAAGCATTATGGCAGAGTGGATAAGTGTCCCTGGGGCTGTGTACAGGGGACAAGTGACTGAGATGTGTACAGAGTGGGTGAGTGCCCAAGGTTTCCACGACAGCACAACGCGGCAAGGAGAGGTAACAGCAGCACTGGGGATAGGACTTTAATTCTCTCTACAGGGCTTTGGCAGTGGATTGACCCTTCTGGGATGAAGTAAGCCCCTTTGATTTGTTAGAAAAAAATTTAAGGGATGTGAGAAAGTCCCAAGAGAAAGATGAGTACTTAAATAATTAACTGGAAAAAGAAAAAAGAAGTGACTGTCTTTGTACCTTGAGTTGATAGAGGCCATTCCATGGGTTACAGAGTAGGTAACATATGACTTGGAATTGGAAGAATGAGTTGGAGATTTGTAGGAAGGCAAAGTTAAAGGGAGACATTCCTGGCAGAGAGAAGAACAATTGCAAAGACCTAAAAGAATCCGGTCTGTTAGAGAAGTGACTGCTGGTGCGGGCCGTAGAGTTTATGTGGGAGAAAGAAAAAGGGATAAAGCTGGAAAGGTACAGCAATCGGATGCAAAAGTTTCCATGCCATTCTAAGGAACCTGGACTTTATCTGACAGGTAATGGAAAGATTTGGGGATGGGAGCTATGGTTCCCTAGCTGCAGGGCAGGTGAGGAGGGGGAGAGGGGACACAGCCACTGCCATCGTCTAGGTTAGTCATCTCTATAATGGGGTCTGTGATGTGGATGGGTCTATGGCAAATGATCCACTAGGCTGTTGAAAAAATAGTAGAATTTCTGTTTTATTTTATTTATAATCTAAAAAGCAAATAAAATATTTACGGGTATTTATCTATGGAGCGACACAGGACCCTCATCTCACTTGGTCTGTACGGAGTGCGGCCATGTGCTTTACAGGACTCGAAGTATCCTGAACGATGAGTGGAGGCTCCACCAGGTTGAGGTGCTGACAGTGGGGACCCCACTCCCTTACTTGTTTCTAATGTCCGTACACTGTCTGATTAAATGGATTTACTGATTATATTTCTTAGTTATACATCATTTAACTTGCACAAAATGGACGAATAGCTTAAAGAGATCTGAAATGAAACTGTGGGTTTAAGGTGGCACTAGTAGTGAAAACATCCAGCAAAGCATGGACACATGGCAGAACCAAGCATGGACACATGGCAGAACCAACACCTCTGCTTTTAGTGCAAGTTCTTTACAAACCACAACATGAGGTGAAAATAGTGACAATGTAATCATCCAATAAGAGGTTGGCCCAAAAAATTGAAGTCAAGAAAATTATTTAAAACATGAATTTATATCGCTGTTTCTAAGGTCAAACCTTACCCTAAATGTATATTGGTCAATAATATACTCAGTAAGATATTTAGTAGAAATATTATTTGCTTCTTTGTTGTATCTTTTAAAAATACCTTTTTTTGGTGTGTTTTATAATATACATATTATTAGAACAAGGGTATAGGTATGTAACTCACAAATAAGTAAATATATATAATTAGGGAATGCATGTTCAAAATTTTTACTGAATGGGTTTTCAATTACAAAATTGTGGAGGCTACTGTTGTAGGCAATGAGAAATTGAAATAAACGCATAGACTGCCTATAGATTCCTGATTGTCCTCAGATGTCCTACCAGTGTTTTTCCATGCTTCACTAATAATCATGTGATGGTTATTGGTTCACTCTAGTCTACCTGCTAGAGTACCATGTGCCATACATTTTGCCAAGTGCTTTATGCGTCCCCACGTTTAATCCTACAGCAACCCTGGGAGATACGTAGTAGAGCTGTCCGATTCTACAGTGAGAAAACGGAGGTGAGTGGCTTGTCACACACTAGTACTCACTGTCTTACAGAGATCTGAATGAAATATTTCTAGTTTTTACTCAGCTCACCTCCTCTTGCTCTCTTTTCTCCTCCTCTTCCTTGGTGTTGTTGTTATGAATATTTATGATCGTCTCCTCAGACTCAGATATGAGTTGGAGAAGGCTTGGGTTTGGCTTGGAGATATGCTGAGAGACAGACACCATGTGATACTCTAAATCAGCGCTTCCTTCTAACCCTTTCCTCAGCACCCTACACTCTTTCTTCAGGATAAGTTATTACCATGGGGCTCCTTGATGGTTTTAGGGTGAAGGCTGCTGTGGTTCTCGGGTGGACACTGTAGTCCCATGAGCTCTCGCTCCTCCATAGACTTATAGTGCAGAGCTTTCTGGGCTCTGTCCTCAGTCCCATTACTCTCGGGCTGTTGTATGCTCTTCTCATTGTCTCCTCTTCCAGTTGGGGAACTGGTGTCTAGAGAGAGGAAGTGACTTGCCCCAGGTCACACAGCTGGTTTGTGGCAATGTTGGGACCTGACTTTGTCTAGTCCACCGTGAACCTTTTCCATTCTCTGTGCATAGAGGATACATCCAGCCCTGCAGGAGGTGCCAAGAATGAGCCCTCACGCCCCTGCCTATATGTCATGTTCTAACATCAAGTCCTATGGACTTAGAGTCAAAACACTCGGGTTTCAGGCCTGGGTTCAACACTACCTACTGAGAGCCTTGGGTAAGTCCTTTTACTTCTTAGAGCCTCATGTTTTCCTCACCTAAACACCAAGGTAATAATATCAGCTCTGTCTACCTGAATGTCTTATTGAAAGGGTAAAATCAGATGAAATATATGAATGGGATGTGAAAGCTGTACTGTACTCTATAAATGTTTTGTAGTATTTTAGTGTAACTCACTGTAAATCTTTGATAAATGTTTCTTATTAAATGATTGAATGCAGAAGCACTTCTTTCTGAAACAGCTCCCGAGCCCTGCGGTGGTATACAAATAGTAGCTTCTCTGGATTTTGGCTGATAATGGTTATTCACTTATCATTCTCAGTTGGTAGTTCCAAAGTGATATATAAGTTTTCTTTCTACACTCCCAAGAAAGGTTACTGGGTATTTGATCAGAAAAGTCACACGTAATCGATAATAATGGGGTCAATATGTCTTATAGACCTTTCCTGATTAAAAATGTTAACACGTTTGGGAGTCTGTGTGAGTTGACGGGGAGCTGGGCCCTGCTGGTGCCACGACAGCTAGAGCAACTATATGAGCAAAATCTAATCTGTTCTCAGGCAGAAGGAACTAAAACTACATTCACCTGTGCGTCCTTTGGGTTTTTGTGTGTCACTAAAAGCAGCGTATCTTTAAGGGGCATTGTGAGAACTGAGCTCAGGTTCAAGTCCTCTGTTGTTCCTAAGCCTTTGTCGGCTCAGGTCTTCATCATCACCATCAGAGACCTGAGAATCATTTACTCCGACTGGGCGCTCTTTCTCTTCCCAACCGTGCTTCCAAATCCTTACTGCACACTTTTATCATCTTCCAATTCTGCTTTCATCACACCACTCCCTTTTAAGAATCTTCAGTGGCTTGAAATTGTTGAAATACCTTAATCTAGTGTTTGATGAATTCCAGTATCTGGTTCAATTTACCTTTCCAATGCTGTCTCCATTTATCTTCTTTTTTTTTTTTTTTTTAATTTTTTGTTTATTGCAGTAACATTGGTTTATGACATTGTAAAAATTTCAGGTGTACATCATTGTACTTCTATTTCTGCATGGACTACATCATGTTCACCACCCAAATACTAATTACAACCCATCACCACACACATGTACCGAATCATCCCTTTCACCCTCCTCCCTCCCCCCTTCCCCTCTGGTAACCACCTATCCAATCTCTGTCCCTATGTGTTTGTTTATTGTTGTTATTATCTACTACTTAATGAAGGAAATCATACGGTATTTGACCTTCTCCCTCTGACTTATTTCACTTTGCATTATACCCTCAATGTCCATCCATGTTGTCACAAATGGCTGGATTTCATCGTTTCTTATGGCTGAGTAGTATTCCATTTATCTTCTGTATGAATCCTCAAATCCAGAGTAACCTGGTCTATTCTCTGAGCTGCAAATGCTCCACAACCTTTCTTAGACCTTTGTTCAGACCTATTCCCCCTGCCCAGGGTGAGTACCCCTTCTCTCCCCGGCTTCACTTCCATTGGCCTCTGCAGCTCCTATATATCCTTAGGGATCTTCAAATTCTCCCTCCTCTCTGGAACCATCCTAACAGCCACACCTATAGAGATTTCTCTCTTCTCTGAGCTCTTATTGTACCTACTGTCTGCCACTCCAACTGCCCATCTACCTGTTCATTAGTCTATTCAATTCACAAGGATTTTTGAGTCAACTATATAGAATCCTTGATGTAGAAACCATGTCTTCTACTATTTAGTTTCCTCCAAAGTGACTTATTCATTCAACAAATACCAACTTGTGTTAGTCAGGACTCTTCTGGGTAAAAGTAAGAAACCCAGTTCAAGGTAGCAAAAATACAAGGGGAAAAAAGAAAAAAAAGAAAGAAAAGAAAAGAAAGGTGGAGAGGAAATCAGGTCTTTTTGGTAGAAGAATGGCTACTCAAAGCTAGAGGTTCACATCTTCCCAGCTTGGCAAACCTTCTGGGAAGAGGTACGTGTGTGTGCACGCATGTGCACATACACATGCATGTCTCCCCACATCCAAAAACTAATTCAAGAAAGGGCCTGAGTGAACCTGCGTGGTTTATTCATTCTTCTTGGCTATTCCCTTTTGCCATGGGTGGGAGGTGCTATGCTTGGCCCAGCCTGGGTCACATGCCCTGCTTTGTGAATGTACATAGTCTTGAGCTAGGGCTGTGTTATCTGATAACCTCACCATGACCAGTGGGAATATGGGAGGAACAATTCTCCTCCCAAAATAGGGACAGTGGGCAGACAAAAGCACAGAAGTCCTTCACACATGTCAGCCCAGAACTCTGCATATGATATATGCTTGAAAAATGTTTCTTGATAGTATGTTTGATTTTTAGCCTCAAAATTACTTTTTAATTTGGAGAAAGTCCACTCATACTTAACAACTAATTCAACCCCAGAACTATTGGATGTTACTGTTAAAATTTCTTGAAGTCCCTCTCAGTAATATCTTCCTTTTAGTAGCAGTTGTTCCTGGAGTGTTATACAAATGGCCTAATCTCACAACCACAAGCTAGCCCTTCAAGCAGTAAAGGAAGTGTCTTGAGCCCTTTGAATCATCCTACTTTCAGGCTAAACATTCTCATTACAAAAAACTGCTTCTCATGTAACATGTTTTCCAAAACTTTGCCATGCTCATTGTTCTCTAGTTTCTCATGATCTGGCTGAAATGAGGCCCCTGGAACTGAGTTCAGCAGAACATTTTTGAGGTAATGTGACTCTTGTTTCACCTCCCTAGTTCCATACACTATACATTTATTAATTTAGCCCAACATTCCATTAAAGTGTTTGTATAACCATGTCATTGTGAATATAGATGAGTGATATAAATTTTTAAAATAATCAATTAGCAAAAATTATCCAACATTCTTTTCTCAGTCTTTCAGCTCTTATGTATGGTTTGAGTGCTCAGTTAAGGGATCTGGTCAGGTCACATCTCTCAGTCCTGCTGCTTCTCCCAGTAGCCCCTCCAGCTGCCCAGTAGGCACTGACACACAGAAGCTGAAGTTGCAGGTTCCTTAATCACCTCAGAATATCGCCCCCGCGCTGGCCTCTTGCAGGCCACTCTGATGTAACCTGCCTGCCCTTCAGAGGCAGGAGCCAGGAATGACCTTCTCACTTAGTTTATATTCCAGCAGAGGGAAGCTCATCCAGGCATGTTGAAGGACAAACCAACCATAGTAGGTTTCTTGGGCTTCCATAACAAAGTACCACAGATTGGGGGGCTTAAACATCAGACGTTTATTTTTGCACAGTTCCGGAGGCTGGAAGTCCAAGATCAAGGTGTTGGCAGGGTTGGTTTCTTCTAAGGCCTCTGTCCTTGGCTTGTAGACAGCTGTCTTGGGTAGGTATCTTCACATGGCCTTTCCATGTTTGTGTCCTAATCTCCTCTTCTTATAAGGACAGAGTCATATTGGATTAGGGCCCACCATATGACCTCATTTTACCTCTTTAAAGACCCTATCTCTAAATACAATCACCTTCTGAGGTATTGGGGATTAGGATGTCTACATATGAATTTGGGGGGAACATGATTCAATTTATAACACCAACCAACCAACTGAAGGTGTCTGTGTGCGTGTGGCACCTGTGTGTAGCAGTGGTGGGGAATGATTGCAATCATAGGGCAGGAGAGCTGAGGTGGAGGAACTGGATGTCTTAGTTGAAGCTCAGAGTTAAGATTAATCAGCTAAAGCAGGACTGAGTAGACAAATGCTGACCATTACAATTGTGGACATTGGGTTCTGTTCCCCATTTTTTTTTTTTTTTTTTGCTGAGGAAGATTTGCCCTGAGCTAACATCTGTGCCAATCTTCCTCTATTTTGTATGTGGGTCACCACCACAGCACAGCCACTGACGTGTGGTGTAGGTTCACAGCCTGTGAACCGAACCTGGGCTGCCGAGGCAGAGTGCACCAAACTTAACCACTAGGCCACTGGGGCTGGCCCTGTTCCCCATTCTTATTTCCAAAGAGATCAGGCCCCAGAACACCCTGTCAGGGAACCACCGACAGAAAGTTTGCACCTGAAAGGAAGCTTTTGAATACTCTGAGTCAACCCAAAGGGCACATTAAGTAGAAACTCTTATTTAATCTTTTCTTAGTGATCGGGATGATGGACTAGCAGGCAAGCCTGTCGGGTTTGCAGTGACACAGTGGACATCAATAAATAACATGCAAATCATTAACTGGGAATGTAGACAGAGTGCCCAGACTTAATCATTTTTATTCCTACCCCTGGGTAAACCTGGCAGCATAAATGCCCTCACCCCTGCCTTGAGGAACTGCTCTGAAATGCAAAGTTTGACTCAGCCAGCCAAGTAAAAGAAACCATAATGGTCTCATTTCTATCTTTTTGAGTAATGATATGCCAGTTTCCCAATAAATTGCATAAAGGTGAAGAAGAAAAATAAGTCTTTGACCTTTCTCGTTTATAACCGTACTTAGATATTTCTTCTCATATCTTATGCTGGCCACAGAGCTTTGCATAGCAGAAATTTAATTTCCTGCTGCTGCAGGCATTAAAATGGATAGGACCTCCCTCCCTCCTTCTCTTTTCCTCTGCAACCTGAAGCTGTCATTTAGAGTTTGGAAAGACATAGGACCTGAGCCAGGGGCGTTGCGGGTGAAATCCTTCCCTTCTATGCAAACTGTTCCCGTAGAGCAGAGCAAATAGGTGCCCGATGGGAAGAACTGCGAATGCTGAGCATGTGGGATATGGCGGTCACACCCTCTGGCTGATGATTATCTTTTATCCAGATAAATGTACTTTTAATTTGTTAGTTTAATTACTGCAGCCTTGCAAAGTCGTGAGCCAGTAATTTCTTTCTCAACAAATTAGGGGCCTTAAATAATTCTGTGGGAAGACTAATTCCTCACTCTAGTTTTTGGACATTTCTCTGAAACATATTTCCAGAGCTCAGCTGGGTGCCATTAACAACTCGGTGCAATGGTGCTGGCTGCATTGTGATCTATAAACCCCTTTCGGAGTGGCTTCTGTATTTCTAACGTTGAGACATTAATCTCCTTTCAGTAATTACCTTCTCCAGCTCCTTTTAGGATGTGAGCAAGATTTCATCTTTTGCAAACAACCAGCAGCTTTTGTTCCAAACGGAGAAAGTAAGGAGTCCTGCCCCAGCCCAACCCCAGTTCTGCGTCTGAAAGAAGGATCTGGTGAGGACACAACACTTGTTGGAAACACCAACCACTCTTCACCCCTGCCTTGTCCCAAGGTTAGGCATTGGAAGTTTCAAAGTTTGCATTGGTAAAAAATGTGTGCTTTTTCTCCTACTTTCTAATTTCTGCTCATTTTCTCTATTTTGCTCATGTCTGTCTTTCCTCCCAGTGAGAGCCGGCTTAGCTGGCTTTCTATCAATAGGAAATCTCTGCTAATTGGCATTTCTCTGCTTTGCAAGCAGAATGATAACTGATATTCATAATGATATTCCAGCGGCCCTGCAAGATCCTGAGGGGTCTCATGAATTCTCAAAAAATGATTGATTTCTGTGCAGAATAATTTTAGTCTCAGGTATATTTTACGGTTTTCTGATTCACTGCAAATTGGGTGTCCATGTATGGGATATAACTTTGTATTTACCAGAGTATTTATTAAGTGGAACCCAATACTCTTTTTGGAGAGATGGAAAACAGACTTTTTCAACTTGGAAGCTCCTGGTGGCAGGACAGGGATCAAGTCTACTGCTCTTTTGATCTTTGGTGCACTTAGTAGGTGCTCAGAGGGTGCTTATTGGATAGTGGAGTAGTGCAGGGGCATGGGTAGCCATAGGCTTGACAAAGGGTCATCCCCTAAGCAGGCCTGAACCAGAGGCCTGAATATTCTTGTTAAACCTGAAAAGTCAGATAGATGGGACTAGAACAGGCTGCAAAAATGCAGATGTCAGGAAAACTCACACACAGAATGCAGGTCAGATCAGACAAAAAGATCTAAATCCAGGGGTTTGAGTTGTTGAAAACAATTCCAGAAGGTGGAAGTACCAATGTTGACCTTGAACCATGTAGCTTTCCATTGTGTGTGGGTGACTGCGGGGTCACTACTTGTCACCCACAGCAGTGTGGGACCAGAGATATCAGACTCCTGAGGTCCTATGGAATAGAATGGATGCAGATGAATGGTTAGTGAGACTATAGCAAGGCAAACCATCTGTTTCTTTTCTCTTTGTGATGGATTCTGACTGCAGCAGCCAAACTGATCATGTGTCAGTCGGGTTTGATGGTTGGGAAGGCCAAATCTATCCATTCATTTTTGTTGCTGTCTGTCTAGTTTGCACGCACAAGCAAGACCTAAAGTTGGTGCCATTTTACTCCAGGCTAAACTCTATTATACTCCGCAGGAGAACAGTTTCCCTTGTATATTATAAAGGATATGTTATATCCCTTAACCTGTATTAGGTAACTCTGACATTTACTGCTCTCACTGGCTCAAAGCACCTGTGTAACAGAGAGGAGATGAGAAAGAGTTCATTGTCCCTGTTTTGCGCATATAATTCTGTGTAACACACCACCCAAATCTAGTGCCCTAACACAGCGATTTATTATTTCTTGTGAGTTTGAGGGTTGACTAGAAGTTTTTCTGCTGGTCTCCTTTGAGTGTCTCATGTGGCTGCATTCAGGTGGTGGATTAGCTGGCTGGAAGATTTAAGAAGGCCTCCCTCATATGTCTGGGACCTGGGTACTGATTTTCAGCTGGAATGCTCCTCTACATGGCTCAGGTCTCTCTTTTTCTCTCTGGTGTCTCACCCTCCAGGGCCTCTCCATGTGATCCTTCTCTCCAGCAGGATAGCTTGGACTTCCTTACAGCATGGTGGCTGGGTTCCCAGAGTGCAAAGGGAGATGCAGGCAAGACGGGCTTTAGCCTAGAACTGGCCTTGTGTAACTTCTATTGGTCAGTGTAAGTCATGGGGTCAGCCTGGATTCAAGGGAATGGGAAATAGTGCCCACTTCTTAATGCGAAAAGCAGCAAATAATTTGTGGCCATCTTTAATCTATCACATCTCCTTTTAAAAAGTGACTAATTGTCAGCCAGGGGGAGAAATACGTTAATGCTTACCTTGTAGGTTATTGTGAGGATTCAATGAGATGGATGCAAATGCAGCATTTAGAGCAGCTAAATTGCTATATTTCTCCTGATCTGAGGATCCACTCTCATGGGTAGAGACTGTTGTCAGGAGTCTGTAATGCGGGAGGTAAGCATCTTTCTGTTGAAGTGCTTTAGTTATTCCCAAATGGGGATTAGTGAATTGGTATATGTGAACTACTTACAATAGTGCATAGGACATGGTAATTGTTCAATAAATGTACACTATTGTTATTATCACTATTATTATTGGAGGACAATGCGTTATTCCTAAAAACAAAAGAAACCCCCAAGATTATATGCAACCCACCTTCCTGATTATGAAGAGCCTTCCTCCTATTTTAGTTACTTTTTACCGTTGTGTAATAGAATTTCAGAGATGTTCACAATCTCAGAGATAATTTAGACCAATTTCTTCACAGAAAGACATTCAAACCCAAGTCTGAGCAAGTGACTTGTCTACATCACACAGCTAGTTAGAGAACTAGTTAGTACCAGATCTCAAGACCCCAAGCTTCTGACCAAGGGCTCTCTTCATTGCACCCTTAAGTGTAGAAATGTTCCAACACATTTGCTTTAAAAATAAGAACTGGGAATACAATTACAAAGGTACAGCACATTTAAATAAATAGTTCAGTTTTGTATGACAGCTGTGTATTTTGGAGGAAGAAGAAAAAAATTGGAAAGATAGAGGATGCAGAAAGACTGGCTTAAGAACAGAGAATTAGAGATGACAGATACATACTGAAGAAAAGCAAGAGGGTTAAAAGATTTGAGATGATTTAGTGATAGCTTTTATTAATCATAAGTGCTGGGATGCCATTGAGCAGAAATTGGTTCTACATGTCTGCCCAACATTCCTTTCCTCCTTGCCTTGCAGCAGCACCCCACCACCTGTTTTCAAAAATGCCCCTCCCTGACTCCAGCCTGGTGGCTCCAATGGTTCTCACAATAACATCACCTTATTTTCATGGCCACGAGGACTGGTCCATCTGGTGGACACTTGAGCCAACTTGGCCAGTTAGAGTCCTTCTCTAGGGTTGATATAGACCAGATATATACTAGAGCAGTGAAAGGAAAGCATCTCGAGCAAGGTTGGCTGGCTTTCTACCATTCGTCAGTGAAATCTGGCGTAGACAGAATAGCCACGTCCACCTTCCTTAGACTATATCTCGGCAATACCCTCCATCTTCACATATCCTGCCAGTCCTTAATTCATTATTCCTTTATCAAATATTTAAAGACCATTTGCTATGCACTCGGCACCATAATACAGTCATGGTTCTTTCACCCGTGGAACCTAGTCTGATGTGTGAGATAGATAATAAAAAAGTAAACAAACACATGATTATGATTTGTGGTAAGAATCTTGTTGAGGCTGAATAATGGTCCCCAAAGATGTCCATGCCCTAATCCCCAGAACCTGTGAATATGTTACGTTACATGGCAAAAAGGGACTTTGCAAATGTGATTAAGTTAAGGTTCCTGAGATGGAGAGATTATCCCTGGTTATCTGATTGGGCCCAGTGTCATCACAAGGGCCCTTATAAGAGGGAGGCGGAAGGGTCAGACTCAGAGAAGGCAATGTGACAATGGATGCAGAGACAGAGATTGGAGGATGCTATGCTGCTGGCCTTGATGATAGAAGGGGGCCATGGGCCAAGGAGTGTAGGCGGCCTCTAGAAACTAGAAAAGGGAAGGATACAGATTCTTCCCTGAAGCCTCTAGAAGAAACAGAGCCCTGCTGATACCTTAACTTGAGGACTTCTGACCTCCAGAATTGTAAGAGGACAAAACTGTATTGTTGAATCATTAAGTTTGTGTTAATTTGATTGCAACAGCAATAGGAAACTAATACAAGCCTCAAGGGAAAAGAGCCAGGGAAAGAATAATGTGAGGAACTTTATTAAGGGTAGGTCAGTGAAGACCTTTCTGAAAAACTAAGATTTTGGTTAAGAGCTAATGGAGGAGAAGGAGCCAACCTTAGGAAAAGTGTGGGGTGTTGAGAATTGCATCCAGGGAAACAATGCCAGAAAAGACCTTAAAAGAGACAGTTCTGTCTGTTATAGCGACTTAAAGAAGACTGGTGGGGCAGGAAACAAGAGGAGAGTGGCATAGGATGATGTTTGTTGATTCATAGATATCTAAATCTGCTCCCAGGAGGTTCATTCTTTCTCCTCCTTGACTTTCTAAGTCCTTCCCATCTTCTCATCCAGCTCTAACCACATCCTTGCCCCAAAGCCTTCCGTGACCGCGGAAGCTTTACTCATCTCCCCTTTTTCATCCAAACTGTGCTTCCTTCCTCAATCTGGGGTCCCTAGACCTCTGAAGACCCTCAGATTTATCCTTGGGGTAGTATCCTCAGATTTTACAAGAATGTTTTAATTTCAATGATAAGTCTAAAATTAATATAAGCCTATGCCATCATGTGCATGCCCCTGCTTGAGTTTCAGTTTGAGATTTCAGTGCCTCGGTGGTGCCAACTGAAGGCCAAATGGTATAAGCAAGCCACATCAGCACAGGTTTTGAAGAAGCTTGAACAGAAAATAGTGGACAGAAATGAGATGATGAGAGGGCACACAGCAGTAGAAGAATCTGAACAGCAGCAGGCAGCCGCGTGCCGGCCTTGTGAGCAGATGTGTTATGTGGACTCTTTCTATGTACCTACTTGTAACACCTCACTACTAGTAAATGGATTTGAAAATAGGCCAATGGAGATCTTTTATCTGGTTTTGCATTTTCTATTAAGTTTATTGATCTACCAAAATAGTGCATCAGTGGTTAAAAGTGAGGTCATTGAAATAAAGCACAATAATGAGGACAGTGAACTCAATGACAATGACTCGAATGATGCTTCATCGTGTTCAAAATTAGAAGATTCATAGTGGTAACAAATAAAGTAGGAAACGCTCAAACATGTTTTTCCACCATGTGCCCAATGGTATCAATCAAATTTAAGTAAAACATCAGCTATCATATTAAATTAATGCTATTTTAAATATTTTTGGTTTTGTATGGTTATTTGTATTTAATTTTTAAATTTGCTTTGACTTTAAGAGCTGAAAGCCTAAGGATTTTATAACTAATTTCATGTTTGTACAGATTTAAATAACTTTATAATGAAAACATTTAGGTCAACACTAGAGATCTGTGAAAAATATTTTTCTTTAAAAGGGATTCATACCTTATTCAGGTTTGAGAAACACTGATTTGCAATACTCATATTGGTACTTTTTTTTTTTTTTTGTGAGGAAGATCAGCCCTGAGCTAACATCCGTGCTAATCCTCCTCTTTTTTTGCTGAGGAAGACCGGCTCTGAGCTAACATCTATTGCCAATCCTCCTCCTTTTTTCCCCCAAAACCCCAGTAGATAGTTGTAGGTCATAGCTGCACAGCCTTCTAGTTGCTGTATGTGGGACGCGGCCTCAGCATGGCCGGAGAAGCGGTGCGTCGGTGCACGCCCGGGATCCGAACCCAGGCCACCAGTAGCGGAGCGTGCGCACTTAACCGCTAAGCCATGGGGCCGGCCCGCTACATTTTTTGAATTAATCGTTCTTGAGTTGTTAATTCATCCCTGTGAGTTCAGGTGTACCACCTCTGAAGAAGGTGGAGCTCTCTCAGGGTGAATGAAGTTTATGTGTCTGAGAATCCAGAGGCCCAACGGCAGGGCTGGGCACACAGGACGTGCCCAGTAAGTACTTGGGGAATGTATTCATCATGCCTTTGTATTTTCTGTATTTCTGATGCTTTGCTGACCCTGGAGGGACTGCTCCTCCCAGGGCTAGCCAATTCCTAGAGATAGCAAACAATTAGCCTTCAGCAACCTCTCATAAGTAAACTGAACAATCCAGAGCCCACACCCTCCCTTCTCACCTCCTCCATGGCTCTTCCACTCTGCACTGCCTACGCTTTACACCTCATCTTACACCTGCCCTAGTCTTTCCAGGGCCAGGTACCAGACACAAGGGACAGCCTGTATACTGCAGGGCCTGCTGAAATTATTCAAACTAGCCAATCCCAAGCCTGCTTACCCTACCTTGCCTGTTCCTTCCTGCAGAAACCACAATAAAGGCTCTTGCCCACATTTTCCTCCTGGCTGACTCTGGGGCTTCCCCGCGTGGCCTCCCTGTGGCATATGCCGTCCCCGCCTCTTGGGAACTGTGAGTAACAAACTATCTCTTCAATGGCAGTTGTCTCCTGATCTGTTGGCCTCACCACTCCTGAATAATAATAAAACCTACATTTTCAAACAGGGAATAAATACACGATCAAGTTGTTCTAGACTTTCTGTACAAAAATGCTGTGATGTCCCCACCACCAAGGGAAAACCTCTCATTCGTTGTGTCAGTGTATTTGTGTGTCTCCACTGCATGAAGAACACGAAGTCCTTCAGGGCTGGGATTGAGTCTGGATTTGTGCTGAGCCATCTACACTTCCGGCACAGAGTGTGTGAACATGAACAGGTTTTTTAAAAAATTGATATACTATATTTTTTTTTTGCACAAAACAAATCACCTCAGAGATTCGTCTTGCAACTCTATCCTTATTAGTTTCATGTTTTTGCTAACTGAGCTGATGTGCCCCAATTAACAATTGCACTGTGTTCAAAACACCTCGCCTAATTGTGAATTCCTCTTTCACACCAGGTCTCTTCTTCCCTCCCGAAGGCCCCGTATGTCGGGCTCTATCCGGGTATTGACTGCTCTCGGGATTCAGCACAAGCCCCACCTCCTCCTAGAAGCCCACCTTGACCTCTCCAGCTGTCATGAGCTCCCCCTCTTTGAGCTCAGCACCCTCTGACTTATCTTCCCTTCAATATTCCCCATCAAGTAGTGTTTGTTTTCATTGCAGTGTTTCCTCAAGTGTTTATTGATCACAAAACTGCTTTCTTCTTCTTCCTCCCTCCACCAGCCCCCAGGCAGGCCAGGGCAGCTCCAGCCCACTTGGATGCAAGGCTTGAAATGATGGAACCAGAGCTGCGCAAGTGGAAACAAATTGATTGCACAGGAAGAGTCTTATGGTTTTCGTTTTCAAAAATCTCTCTTGAAAAAGTGTCCCGCAGCCTCCTCTGGTCACCGATAATACTGATTTGTGTTTACCCTTTCGGATTTCCAGATCCTACTGGAGCTAATAGAGTTGGTGCACAAGCATATTTATCAGAAACAAGAGCCTCTCAAATCAAGATCTTGCTCTCTGTAAGTAATGTCATCCATCACCCTCTTGGTTGTTTCCCTGAGACTTCCCGCAGGGCGTTAGGCTCATCACCCCAGCAACCTGGAAACTTCAATCTGTCTTTTGGGCTCTACTGACATCTTCTACAGTTTATAGGTAAAGGGAGACCAGATATGAGCTCTGATGATGCCAAATGGAAGATTCTTTCTCCAAAGCAGGAAGCTTACAGCACCTGTGCCAAAGGTCTTCTCTGATGAATTTCAGTGATCAAAGCCCTCTGAGAAACTTTACTCAGAAAAATTTAATTACAGTACAAATCTACTCTGTCACTCTGCTTAAACCCAATAGCTTCCCTTTGCCGTGTGGTTTGGTTTAGTTTTCCTTTCAATTTTTTTTTTTTTTGTGAGAAAGATTAGCCCTGAGCTAACATCCATTGCCAACTCTCTTCTTTTTGCTGAGGAAGATTGGCCCCGGGCTAACATCCGTGCCCATCTTCTTCTACTTTATATGTGAGATGCCTGCCACAGCATGGCTTGACAAGTGGTGCATTGGTCCACACTTCACTTGGGATCTGAACTTGTGAACTCTGGGCCGCCGAAGCAGAGCGTGAACTTAACGGCTATGCCACAGGGCCGACCCATTCCTTCAAATTTTTTAAGTTAAATTGAAAAATTTTGAGATCATCTTGATGCATACACAGTCTTAAGAAATAATACAGCATGAGTCCCTGTACCGTTTACCAAATTTCCCCCAATAGTAATTCTTTGCAAAATTAGAGTACAGTATCACAGATCAGATATTGACACCTTGCAGAAGGGCTGGGCAGCCCAGCAGAAGAAGGGTGTGTGCTCCTCCTGCTGGGTGGGGTGGGAGTTCTGGCCTTTGCGTAGTCTCCATTGACACCATGGAGGGGGGTTGTTATTCCTCGATGGGCAGTGAAATCCCAGATCCCACCCAGCCTTTCTGACACCTCCCCGGTGTGGGGTTTGGGGGCCTGGTAACAGCCTGGTGGAGATGGAATTTAGGCTCCTCCCTTGGCCTTTGTTGGTGTGGGTGGGCATGGGGCTATAGTTTTTTCTGAGGTCTTTGGCTGGAGCAGAGCAGTTATTGTCTAAAAGTTGTCTTTCTAGGCTGCCCCTTTCCTGGTCCTTTAGCTAGAGACAACAGGCCCTTGCTGGGGCTTTTTTTGTCTGTGCTCCATGGCATTTCTGGGTTGCCAGGTACGTCAGCTCCAAGTCTAGGATATGTGAAGCAAAAAAAAAAATCCGGTGAATTCATCACTGTGTAATTCCTTGGGTCCTGAGGTCCCCTCCTGGTCTGCCTTTTTCTTTCCACTTTCGGGAGTCTGTTTATGATGTCCAGGTTTTTACAGTTGTACTTAGCAGGAGGAATAGGAAAAAGTATAAGTAGTCATTCTTTTTGGAAGCAGAAGTTCCCAGGTGTCTTTTTCTTTTTTAAACCAGAAATACCATCATCTCTCCTCCGCTGACCTTGACAACACCCTTGTCACACCTTGCTTCATGCCTGATGCTCAAACAGCAGCTACCTGCAAAACAGCCCTGCCCCCGCTCCTGCCAGTCTCTGGGTCCACACTACTACTACTAAAAACAAATAGCACTTATTACATGCCAGGCACTTTACATGTAATAATTATGAAGGAAGTACTATGATTATAGGGATGAAGAAATTGAGATCCAAAGAGATTAAATAATTCACTTCAGGTCACCCAGCTGCAGAGCTGGGATTTGAGCCACGGCAGCCTGGTTCTGAAGCCACATCTGTAAATGCAGGCTCCATTCTGCCACCTCCCTGTCAGTTCTGATTGTCTAACTTGAGTGGGCATCAGAATTCCCTCCAGAGCTTGAAAACACAGATTGCTGGGTCCACCTCCAGAAATGCAGGTTCAGGAGTTCTGTGCTGGGACTTGAGAGTTTGCATGTTGAACCAGTTCCCAGGGGATGCTAATCCTACTTTCGGGAACCACACTTTGCAAACCAGTCGCCTTTCCACCCTCTCCTTCACCCCAATTTGCTCTGCTAATGCTACCCGGCCTTTTCGATTCAGCGCAGTATTCCCTTACCTGATTTGACTGACTTTTCTTTCTTGCACTCTCAGATTGTCCTCCTAAGCTCCCTTAGCAGTCTCAGCATATCTCAATCATTGTAGTTGCCACATTATATGGAAAATATCTGTTTATGTGTCTCATTTCCATCCCCCAACCCCCTTGAGGGCAGAGAGGTTAGTGCAGAACAAAATAGTCCCCCCTTATCCGCGCAGGATAAGTTCCAAGACCACCATGGATGTCTGAACCTGCGGATAGTACCAAACCCTATATATACTATTTTTTCCTATCCATACATAGCTATAATAAAGTTTAATTAATTAATTAGGCACAGTAAGAGATTAACAACAATAACTAATAATAAAATAGAACAATTATAACAATATGCTGTAATAAAAGTTACCACAGATCTTAGCAACCTCAGCATATGATGTTTTTTCTTTCTTTATTAAGTTGAGAACTTGCACCTTCTCATTTAAAGGAGGCATTTTACTGCTTCTCTTTGGCATATGCGAACTGCCAGCATCACTACTCTTGTGCTTTGGGGTTACTTGAGCATGAGCACTGACGTGTTCAGTGTTCTGGTAACAGAGAAGGCTACTAAGTGACTAACGATGGAGTAGCACATACAGCGTGGATCCTCTGGACAAAGGGATGATTCACATCCTGGGCAGGACACAGTGGGCCAGTGCGAGATTTCATCACACAGCTCAGCATCGTGCTCAATTTAAAACTTATGAATCGTTTGTTTCTGAAATTTTTTATCTAATATTTTCAGACCGCTTTGAGTGCAAGTAACTGAAACAGCAGAAAGCAAAACCACGGATAAGGGGGAGACTACTGTGTATATTATTCATCTTTGTAGAGTCCCCTGGGGTGACGGTTGAAAACAAGATTCCTAGGCCCAGCCTCCTAAGTTTCTGAATCAGTAGATCTGGGGTGGGGCCCAAAAATCTGCACTTAAACAAACAACTTACATGATTCTGATGTGGCTGGCCCACTTTGAGAAACTGCTCTAGAACTTTGCGTTGTGTTTGGCACTAAGTAGGTACTCAATAATTATTAATTGGATTTTATTGAACTGAACTTAGAAACGAAATGGTAACCCCCTTATCTCCTTTTCTGCACTTTCTCCCTACCTCCTCCCCAACTCCCATGATGGAGATTTTTTGTGTTTGTCCTCCCCAAACCTAATATGCCTTCTCTCCCTCCCCTCAAATTATTTCTTTCTTTTCCTTTCCAATCAGAACTTTCATTCACATGCTGCGGCTGATTTCAGCTAGCTGTTGAATAAACTTGGAAACATGTAAACAATTTTTGTTGGGGGTATTTTTTTAAAATATTGAGACATAACTTACATAGAGAAAAGTACACAAATCTTAGGTGTTCAGCCTAATAAATTTTACCTGTGTAAGCAGCACTTAGATGATAATATGGGACATTTCCAGCACTCAGCAGGCTCTCTCATGACCCCTTCTATTCAATACATTTCTTCCAGGGTAACTTGAGTCAGACTTTTATCACCACAGATTAGTTTTGCCTGTTCTTGGACTTCATGTAAATGAGACTCTATAGAATGTTTGCTTTTGTGCCTGGCTCTTTGTGCTCAAATTATGTATGTGAGATTCATTTATGTTTTTGTATACAGCAATAGTTCTTTTTCATTGCTGTGTTGTATTCCATTCTAAGCATACACAACAATCAAGTATTCTTATGTTGGATATCTTTTTTTTGGTTGCTTCTTTTTTTATTGTGATAAAATATACACAACATAAAATGTATCATTTTAACCATTTTAAAGTGTACAAGTTAGTGGCATTAAGTATGTTCACAATGTTGTGTAACCATTGCCACGATCCATCTCCAGAGCTTTTTTCA
This sequence comes from Ceratotherium simum simum, assembly GCF_057802395.1. Classification (NCBI taxonomy): domain Eukaryota; kingdom Metazoa; phylum Chordata; class Mammalia; order Perissodactyla; family Rhinocerotidae; genus Ceratotherium; species Ceratotherium simum. The sequence continues at coordinate 40,047,806 of NC_141913.1, forward strand.
TCACCCCAAGCAGAAACTCTGTACCTGTTAAATAATAACTCTCCATTTCCCTTTCCCCAGCTCCTGGCAACCACCATTCTACTTTCTGTTTTTATGAATTTGACTACTCTGGGTATCTCACGTAAATGAAATCACACAGTATTTGTCTTTTGTGACTGGCTTATTTCACTAGAATAATGTCCTCAGGGTTCATCCATGTTGTGGCATGCATCAGCATTTCCTTTCTTTGTAAGGCCAGATGATACTCCATTATATGTATATACCACATTTTGTTTATCTCTTCATTTGTTGATGGACACTTGGGTTGTTTCTACCTTCTGGCTACTGAGATTTCTCTTTAGTTTCAGGATGTCCAAAGCAGGTCAGTGCTGCTCCAGAAGACTGCACATACGCAGATTCCTAGGGCCCTGTGATAATGTGGGTGGTTACTGGATTATCATTCCTTAGAGATCCCGCAGCTGGAGGAAAGTGTTAGTTGGAATCTGGGAAACAAAGCAGGAGGATCTGGAGCCTGAGAAGCATGTCAAGTGATGGGCCACTCTGTAAATGTGCAGGAGAGAGGGCGGAGAGTGAGCAGGGGTGAAAATAGGTCCTGATGAGTCTAGCAGCCAGTTGGGAAGAAATTCCATGGAAGCCAATTACCTAGTGGACATTTTCAATGTCGCTATTACATAACCTAGGGTCCTTTTGAAGGCTCAGTTTTTAAAGCGTTTGATCCAGGCTGGGTAATGATGTTTGCTTTAATTTATAAATTAGGCACAGTAAGAGATTAACAACAATATCTAATAATAAAATAGAACAATTATAACAATATAGTGTAATAAAAGTTACCACAGATATTGGCAACTTCAGCATATTATTTTTTTCCTTTCCTTATTAAGTTGAGAACTTTCACCTTTTCACTTAAAGGAAGCACTTTTCAGGCTCCCTTTGGCATATCTGAATTGCTAGCATCACTGCACTTGTGCTTTGGGGCCATTATTAAGTAAAAGAAGGGTTATTTGATCACAAGCACTGCAACACCAGGACAGCGGATCTGATAATGGAGGTGGCTTCTAAGCGGGTGGGCAGCATATGGAGTGTGGATGTGCTGGGCGGAGGGATGATTCATATCCCAGGCGGGAGGGAACAGAAGGGTGAGAGATTTCATCATGCTCTTCTGAACGGCGTGCAACTTAAAACTTATGAATTCTCTATTTCTGGAATTTTCCATTAAATATTTTGGACCTTGGTTGACCGCAGGTAACTGAAACCTCAGAAAGCAAAACCGTGGATAAGGAGGGACTACTGTATGCCCTTAATAAAAATTTTATCTTCTCAGTCTTGATAGATGTCGTTACAACTTAACCTAGTTGTGGAAGCCAGAATTCCAAGAATCATCTTTGACTCCTTCCCTCCCTAGAGTCCATGTATTGATTCTACATCTAACATATCTCTAGACCATGTCCTTTTCCTCTTAGTTCATATTTCCATGCCTGAATTTCACCCCATGTCTTGTTTCATAGACACTCTTCTCTTCTTCCATACTGCAGTCAGGCTATTTTTCCAAAACAGATTTGATCATGTCATTTGCAACTTCTCCTCTTGTCTTTAAACCTTTGAAGTCTCTCCATTGCCAGTAGGATAAACTGCATGCTCCTAAGTATGGTTTGTAAGGCTCTCCAGGTCCTATCACTCAGCCATTCAACTAGCATCATCTTCAATTTCACATCTTTCACTGTATGCTTCATCCATGCTGATCGTTTTTCACATTCTCTGATATTGGACATTGTTTTGTGCCACAGTATCTTTGTATGTGCTGTTCTTTCTAAAAGCAGAACACTTAGAATTCTATTTATTTTTGAAGAAGCAGGTCTCCTGCCACCCTCCTCTCATCTTTTTTCCTTGGAGGAGGTAGAACTTGTGCAGAGTCTGGACTGAAGGCTCTTGGGGCTCTTTACCCTATGTACACAGCTGAGGGTCACCACATAGTCTCTGGGGGGCCACTCTCAGAGTCTAGTCTTAATGCCCCCTTATATGACCCAGTACAAGCTTCCCTGGGTCTTTGGTGGAGATAGCAAAAGGGACTGTATTTGAGCCTGCTTCCTTCTATTTCCTAACATTCTGATCTTTGGCCTGTGAGCCTCATTCATCAAATTGGGTTGATACTATCTACTAAGAAGGAGTTTTGACAATACACGAATAGATACATGTGAAAGCCTTTTATAAGCTGTAGATACCTTATTAATTAGTATAAATATATTCTTCATTCTTTTCTTTTACTCTTTCCGTTTTATATTTCTCTTCTTCCTCTCTTTCCTCTTTCTTCATTTTTCTGTATCTTTTCTTTTCTCTACTTATATTTTTCACATATATTTTCTTCTTCCTTCCCTGGGACTGACAGTCTTATCCATAAGCAATTTTAGCTCCTCTGGGTGCTTTTTAGATTCTGATCCCTGCACTAGCATAAAGTACCAACAAACCATCCCATGATGTTAACAATGCTTACATTTCTACCATTTGTTCAAACTTCTCTTCTGGGTGCTAACAACTCTTCTTGGCCTGGGGAATAGTTCCCCAACTTACACAGTCTTTTTGTTGTTGGACTTTTAAAAAAGATTTTATGTGTAACACTGTCAACTGATTAACCTTTAGGCCTGAAAAAAATGGAAATATCAAAGCAGTAATATTTTCAGCTGTTTTCCACTGAAGGGTGCATCAATCATAGAAATGTCTTTGACTTCTGTTTGGTTACTGCACCAACTATTGAGTATAACTTTCTGAGTTAGAAGGAGATAATGGTTTCTTGGGGTAATAAAGCTGTCAGGAGGAGGGAGACTTTCATCTAACTCCATAAAAAATGTGAAAGCATTGGGTGGCGGCACAAGGACATTGAGGAGAAGGCAACATCTGGAGAATCTAGAGACCCAAACAGACTTGTAATTTATGGCCCTGAGGGAAATGCATTGGGCCAGGAGCCTGGAAACCTGGGTTCCATTCTCATCCCCATCACTGACTTCTAGAGTGACCTTGGGCCAGTTGCCTGACCTTTCTTTGCTTCTTGTATTCATTCAATAGGCAAGGGTAATAATACTACTTGTATTTGGGTAACAAATGGATAAATTTTCTTTCTTTCTCTCTCTTTTGGTAGATAAATGAGGCAACCTTTTTGAAGCTGTTGCATAAATTCAAGGTCTTATTCTCATTATATATATATATATATATAATTTTATATATAAAAATATAAATATAAAGAGCTTTAATTTATTTTATTAGGAATTCATCAGACCTAGGATGCCAAGAAGTTTAACGTTAAGGTCATGCCAATTTTAAAGAGGAAGTTTTATTTCTCTTTTTCAGTAGATAAATGAGACACCTTTTTTGAAGCTGTTGCATAAATTCAAGGTCTTATTCTTATCATACATACATATTTTTATTTACAAAGAGCTTCAATTTATTTTATGAGGAATTCATCGGGCCTGGGATGCCAAGAGGTTTAATTTTAAGTGCATGCCAATTTTAAAGAGGGAGAAAGTAAAGCTCAGAGAAATTGGTATTTGCAGAACCAAATTAATCACACTAGTTTTATCCTGTTTAATCACAGACCCACAGAACAAAAGAGAAACTTTGAAAATAAAATCAGAGGACTTTGAAAGTACAACTATCTGTATTTAATTATTGGCAACTGGGTCATATTCAGTGTGGAATAGCGGTGAAGTGTCCACAATCCAGCTTGGTGTCACATAGCAAAGTGGAGCAGGGACAGGCTTACGGCTCAACTCAGGTCCCTCTTCCTCCATGCGAACTTCCCAAGTCACAACAACATCACTTACCCCAGTACTCATATGTCATCACTTGTAGCATTTATTTTTCAATTATGTTCTATTTTTTTGAAATTGCTGTCTTTCATTGTAATTTGACTTTTAAGGAACGGTTATTCTTGTGGTTACAAATTCATATATTCATTCCACAAATATTATTAAGTGCCCATGAGGTGTCAGTCCATATGATGGCCTGGGAGATAGAGCGGTGGGCACAGCAGATGTGGCTCCCACCTTCATTGGCCTTGGGGTTGAGAGGAGAGACGTCAAAACATTGCCATACAAGTACTTGATTGCAGTGGTGATAAGTGCAAGAAGAGAAAGCACCAGGAGCTGTGTCAATAGAAGTGGTGACTGTCCTGTAAAGAATTTCACTGGATGTTATTATAGCTCCCAAGTCCTTTCATCTTCCTTGAGGCCACTCCATCTGCCCCACCAACAGCTCTCCCTTGCTGTGGTGTATTTTTAAATTTTTACTTGATTTTTTTATTTTTAATTGTGATAAAATACACATAACATAAAATTTACCATCTTAACCATTTTTAAGTGTACACTTCAGTAGTATTAACTAACTTCATATTATTGGGCAACCACTACCTCCATCCATCTCCAGAACTCTTTTCATCTTGCAAAACTGAAACTCTATACCCATTAAACAACAACTCCCCATTCCCCTCTCCCTGTAGCCCCTGGGAACCACCATTCTATTTTCAGTCTCTGTGAATTTGACTCTGATGGGTACCATATATAAGTGGAATAATACAATATTTGTCTTTTTGTGACTGGCGTAGGGAAGAGGGAGAATCACCCTCCACCCTTTCTCTTAAGGTTCTTATGGCTGGCCAAATAATTAAAAGACAGGTTAGCAGGAGAAAATAATACCAAGTTTAATAACATGTACACATGGGAGAAACTCAGAAATGAGCAGCTCGCCATTCTTTCTAAGCTTCTTGCTTAAGTATTGCAGCTAAAGGCGTGGAAGGTGCTGGGCGGGGTAGTGGTTTGGGATTTCAGAGGGGAAGAAGACAATTCACATGGAGATAGAAATGCAAATGTTTGTCTGACAACTCTTTTCAGGGCCACCTATAGAGAATGTGGCCAGGGAGAGACAGAAATTTTGATTAGAGGGGCTTGGTGCCTTTCCTATTGTAACATCTATTTTACATTATACTACAGCCATCATATGATATTGGCTCCTTCCTGAAACAGGTCTTCTATGTTAAATTCTTTAGGCAGTTTGAGACAGGAAACTCAAATTTTCTTCTTGAGTCTTCTGAGTCTTTATTGTCTTCAGCTCGAAATAATCCACATACCAGAGTGGTGCATCTTGGGGTGGCCTGCCCTGAGCACCATCACTGGCCTGTTTCACTTATTAAAATGTCCTTAAGATTCATCCATGTTGTAGCATGTGTTGGAATTTTCTTCTTTTTTAAGGCTGAATAATATTCCATTGTATGCATCTACAATATTTTGTTTATTCATTTATCTCTTGATGGACACTTGAATTGCTTCCACCTTTTGGCTATTGTGAATAATGCAGTGTAGGGGAGGAAGAATATTTTCTACCCTCTAGTTAAGTCTGGCTGGTATAAGAATTAAATTGACATGAGATAGAATAGTAAGAGAAAATCAGACAAAGCTTAATGACATATATACATGGGAGAAACCCAGGAAAACTAAGTAACTCCCCCAAATGGCCAAAGCCACTACCTTAAATACCATCTTCAGCTAAAGACAAAGGATGATGTTGGGGGTAGTGGTTTGGGACTTCAAAGGGGAAGAAGGCAATTTACATGGAGATGGAAAAGCAGATCTTTGGTAAACAAATGTTTGCTGGGCCATGGCCTTGCTAGGTGCCTTCCTGTCTACCACACCTAGAGTTATCTATGGTCATAGCTCCTTCCTAGGACAGGCATTCTATCTTAAACTCTTTTAGACAGTTGGGGGGAAGGTTAAAGTTTCTTTCTGAGTCTTTTGTTCTTAAAAATAATCAAGCCAAAGAGATACATTTGGGGTGGCAAATTCTGATCCCTCACAGCTACTATGAATGTGAGTGTACAAATATCTCTTTGAGACCTTGCTTTCAATTCTTTTGGGCATAATACCCAGAAGTGGAATTGCTGGACCATGTGGTAATTCTATGTTTAGTTTTTTGAGGAATGTGTGTGTATTTTGTACTTGGTTTCCGTTCTGACTATGGCCACACTCTCTCTGACCAATATCATACCTGGTGGTCAGTGCAGGGCCTGTCTGATCTATATTTATTTATTTATTTTTCTCACTTAGGAGGATTGTGCTAAAACCATGGTGTGCTTCTGCTTGTTGTCTTTTTCCTCTCCTGATATGCTCAGAACTTGGCTAAGATCCCCTAAGGCAATCTCTTTAACTAAAGCGCATACACATTGTCTTCTCTGGTTCTCAATTCATTGAATCATAGACTCTTAATTATGGTAGATAACTGAATATGAGATCATCAGTGATAACTTGAATATCGAGGGAAATAAAAGCTCTTTGTTTAAAGTGAAATGTAGAAACAATAAATGACAAGAAAGTCAGTGCCATCAACCTCAAAGCCCTTGGAAAACCCACAACTCCCCTCTCAGAGTTCTACAACCTCCCCTTCCTCTCTAACCTGCCTTTAATTAGTTCTTCTCTTTCTCAAACCTCAGCATTCAAGATAATGAAAAAAGCTATTTCCTACTCAACTCTATTGTTTTTCTGAGCTGTTTCATTACCAATTTTGAAACTTGTTGCTTTATACTATTTTTCATCACAAATGTGCAGAATTTCAATTATGTTAAGATGTCCTCCAACCCTGGAATTCGATAACTTTATATTGTAAAACAAATGGACCTTTTGAGAGCCAGCTTAAGACCTTAACTGCAGTTGATAACATTTTTTTTTTCTCTATGGGGAAATCTTCCTTGAGGCTTGAAATCTAACCAACAGACTTATAAATAAATATATAGAATATGATTCTTTTGTGAGTACGACCATCCAGATTATAAACTGTTGTTGGTATCTGACTGTTTTACATACAATCATCTCTTCCCAAGGACCTATTACAAAGCCTTACACATAAGAGGTGTTCCATGGATATTAGCTGAAAGATTCAAAGAGGGAAATTCCACATTCTGTCTCTGGGCAACTCAAATTTGGTGTGTCAACAGCTTCTTCTGTCTTCTCTAGGGCAGCTGAAATCAGTTCCTTTCTGCTTTGTCCTTTGTTAAGCTAGCAGTGGCTGATTTTAAATATAATTAGGTTTTTGAAAATTATGAAATGCCAACCATACAAAAAAGCACAGAGATTTATATACCAAATCCCCACCATTTACACTTAATAGATATTAACTTTTTCTTTCTTTCTTTTTTTTTTTTTTGTGAGGACGATCAGCCCTGAGCTAACATCCCATGCCAATCCTCCTCTTTTTGCTGAGGAAGATTGGCCCTGGGCTAACATCCATGCCCATCTTCCTCCACTTTATATGGGACACTGCCACAGCATGGATTGACAAGCGGTGCATCGGTGCACGCCCAGGATCCGAACGCGTGCACCCCGGGCCGCGGCAGAGAAGGGTGCACACTTAACCGCTACGCCACCTGGCTGGCCCCAATATTAACATTTTGCAATATTTGCTTCAGATAGTTTTTTCTTTAAGAAATAAAATGGTACAGTTAAGCTCTCTCTACATCTACCCCCATCCTTGTCCCTTCTCTCTCTCTCCCTCACCAGAGATAACCATCATCTTTAAGTTAGCTTGTTTTATTTTCATCCATAATTTTATATTTTATTACATATTATGTTTCCATAGACAATATAGGTATTGTTCTGTGCATTAAAAGAGATACAAACAGTAAAATACTGTATGTATCCTTTCGCAATTTGCTATTTTTACTTAACATCAATTTTGAAATCTATTTGTGTTGATACACATATATCTAGTTCATATATATTAACTGTTATATAGAATTCCATCATATGAATAAACCATAGTTTATTTTTCCATCCTTTCTTGATGGATAGGGTTTCCCAGGAAATAGAACCTAAGACCAAAGCTTACATGGAGGCCAAAGCTTCTTAAGGTGTTTGGTCCCAGCGAAGCAGCAGTGAAGGAAAGGTACAGTGAGGCAGGAAAGGAGAGAGAGCTGATGTCAGGATTCTGGCCACTGCTTGCTGTCCAGGCTGCTGATTGCTTGATCTTGTAGGACCGTCTGCCATACACTGATCTTGTGGGACACATCATACTGTGTGAACTGTTATGTCTTAGGGCAGTCCTTGGGAAGGGGGAAGAATTTAACCACCACCCATCTGCTATTTTTTTTTAACAATTTTATTTATTTTATTTTTTTCCCCCCAAAGCCCCAGTAGATAGTTGTACGTCATGGCTGCACACCCCTCCAGTTGCTGTATGTGGGACGTGGCCTCAGCATGGCCGGAGAAGCGGTGCATAGGTGCGCACCCGGGATCCGAACCCGGGCCGCCAGCAGCAGAGTGCGCGCACCTAACTGCTAAGTCACGGGGCCGGCCCGCACCCATCTGCTATTTATCAAAGAATAGCCCCATGTAAGGTTGTCACATTTAGCACATAAAAATGTAGGATACTGGTTAAATTTGAATTTCAGATAAACAGCAAATAATTATTTAGTGTAAGTATGTCCAATGCAAGATTTGGGACATATTTATGCTAAAAAGTTATTTGTTGTTTATCTGAAATTCAAATTTAACTGGATATACTTCCAGAGAGTGCCTGTGGGAGTGCTGACTGGGTCCTAGCATAATACCTGCACATTGGAGAATTACAGATCTGTAGTTGGAAGGCGCTGTAAAGGCCATCTCGAAGAGTAGTTCTCAATTTTTTTCCACTTCCATGCTTCTGAGGCTCATAACACACTTCCACTAATAATAATGGCTACTAATGGTAATTATTGGTATCTCAACTGGGGCATATGCTGGTATCAAATGAGAATCTGGTGATGGTGGTGGTACGTGTGTGTGTGTGTGGGTGTATGTTTGAGAGAGACAGAGAGAGAGAGAAAGAGAAAGATTAGGGCAGAGTTGGGAGACACATATATTCTGAAAGATTCTCCTGTTGATTCTAATATATCCACCAATGGTTGTGTACCCCAGTCCCCTCACCAAATCACGGATCATCTTCAGGGATCATGGAGGATGTTCTAAAGAAGTGCTATTTGAGCTAAAATTTTGGGCTTGATTAGAAATTAGCTCCATGAAGAGAAATGGGATTGAGGAAAGCATTTCGAGCAATGGGAACAGCTTTTTCAAAGACCTGTAAGTGGGAGGGAGCATGGTGTGTGTGGGAAAACTGAAAGGTGGCAAGAGTGCTGAGGCAAAGGAGGAGAAGAGTGATGAGCTATGTGGCTGGAGAGACAAGTGGAGTCCCCATCCTGTAGGCTTAATATGCCGTGTTAAGGATTTTAGACTTGATTCTAACAACAATGGGCAGCCATAGAATGCTGTGAATCAAGGAGAGACATGAATTCATCTCATTTTTTATAAGAACAAGATTTGAGTTCAGTGTGGAGAGCAGACTTGAGGGGATATCATTTAGACAGTGAATGCCTAGCTAGGGCATGATGTTGGACTGGATTAAGGAGTGGCAGTGGAGATTTAGAGAGGCAGATGGATTCAAAAGATCCATACTAGGTAAAATAAATAAGACTTAGTGCTTTGGCAGTGAAGGAGAGGTATTAATAAAGGATAGGTCTTAGGTTTCTGGCTTACATGGTTGGATGGCAAGTGGTGCCAGTCATTGAGATAGAGAGCCCTGGAGCAGGATGGGAGTGGAATTAGTGTGGACATGATTATTATGAAGTGCTTTTAAGACATCTGAGTGGAGATGTCAGAGGCCATTGAATGTCTCAGTGTGACAATTGGGGGAATGATTTGGGCTGGAGTTAGAGGTTGGTGACATAAGCCATGGGCATGAATGAGGATGCCTTAGCACAGAGAGTAGGTTAAAGAGAGACCAGACAACCAGGACTTCTCCTGAATAGTAACTGGTTAATCTGATAAACCAATTCTTGAGCAAATCTCTTGAAAGAAGATGTCTCTCTCCTCAGCAACCTATGGAGCCCTCTGGAGAAATGCCTTAACCCAAAGGGATAACTTTGCTAAAAGAAATTTAAGCCATGTGACAGGTTTTGGGGAGGGTATATTTGAGCAGGCAGGGCCTTGTGGTGTCTCATAAGCCACATTGAGCTGGAAGCTGCCTTGGGTTCTACAACTATAAGAGCTGTTCTGTTCCTTCACATCTAATGTGTACTAGACAGAGGGTAAGCAGAGAGACACTTAAGACATTTAAATTCATGAATTCATGAAATCAGCTAAGCAGAGGGTAGTTTTCTCTGTTCTGTTTTTTAAGCAAGAGGCAAGTGAGAGAAAAATAGGCAGATATTGAAGAATTTTCTTTTTGAAAGAAACACCTAGAGGGCCTCATGGCATCAATACAGATTCAGTACCATCTCCTATACCTTCTCTGTCTTATTCTACAGCCCTCAACAGTGAGCCCTAAGGAAAATCATAATGCTGCCCTTTAGTGAGTGTCTTACATGTATCAGACACATGGAACCTCTATGGAACATCTGTGATGTAGGTTATTATTCTGATTTCACAAATAAAAAAGGGAGGCTCAGACAGGTTAAGTAATTTGGGTAGTGTCACTTAGCTTGTAAGTGACAGACTGGGGATTTGAATACAAGTCTGACTCTCAAACAGTGCCATCTCCTATTCACTAGATGACTTCTCTTAAGTGTTCAGAATGAAGAAGGCCTAAAATCTAGACGGGACTGGATCTTAAAACAAAGGGTCTATTCTGTGCTTTAGAATCCCCTTTCTTATGTAGGAAAGCGGACTCAGATATTTTGGAAACTTCATGGGCCAGAAAGAGTTGTTAGGAGCTAGCCTTTTTTTAACTGGAAAATGCGATTAACTAGAACCCTCCATTCCCTATATGCTTCTATTAATTGCTGTTTTACTGTGCCGCAGGGAAAAAATGAGGGGATTGCTCTGGGGAAAGACAATGAGCAATGCAAAGTCTGAGCATCCCAGGGGTTTTGAGGATAAATTATCTGGTTAAGATTGGGGCTCTCTCCTTGTGCTTGAAGTTTTTATTGACTTTGAGTTCAAATCAAATGCCTCACATGAGTTCTTCACGGGAGAGTAACAGTGATGGGAATGATCACTATGCCTCCCGTGGTTTTCAAGCTGCATCTTGGAAGCTTTTCTTGGTCACATTGGGCTGGTCAGCTTTCTCTTTTTTTTTTTTTCCTGATACCCTTTCGGGTCCTAAGTCAGAGGGTTATTTATTTTACTTTGCCTTTAGACCCAGGAAGTCTTTGTATAATTATGACCTCACTTTTTGAATAGCCACCTCTTAAGAGAGGAAGGAAAGAGGTAAAAAAGTCCAAACACTTCTGAGCCAGCCCCTCAACTGCACGTGTGTTTTGTGCTCTTTTGGTTATTTTCAAAGAAGGCTTTCCCTGAGGAAACAGCAGCGAGAATGAACACTCTGTAAGTACATGCCTGGGAGGTCATTTCAGAGCAGCTAAGAAGTCCATGGTCTTGGATGTTACTAAATCTGGAGGTGCTCCAAGATGTAAAACTGCCCAGTGGAGGGAAAAAGGGCACCTGTTGTTTTGCCAGCTCATGTCTTCAGACTTGAGGAGGAAAGAGTCCAAATAATACCACCACCTATAGCAATAACAGCCAATATTCTTTGTGCACTAGCTATGTGCCAGGCTCAGAGCTAAATGACTTTACATTTCTCCTTTTCATCTTCACAATAACCGTCTTGGATGGGTGTTGCGCTGGACATTGCAAATGCTCTGGGCCCCGCATCTTGCTTCAGCCCCTATTGTAGTGACTAGTTCTGAGCAGGCTTCAATCAGCTTGTGTAGGTGCAACCAGAGGGAGCCTCTCTTGGCCTAAGCTGCTTACCTCTCCCTTCCTACCTTGAATTTTCTCTGATATCTGGGCTTGGGTTGTGAGCTCAAGCCAGAAGTGTGGGAGTTAATGCCCACATGGCCGCCCTTGACCAATGGGGACAAGAGTCAGTAGATAAATGCTTCCCACTTTCGTTCTCCAGGTAGATTCTTCTGAGACCTATTTCACGAGCCTCCTCAGGAGGTCTTGGTGAGATCTAGCACCAGTCACCTGTAACCCTGGCAACTGAATAATATCCTCCCCTATTCCATTCTCCCTGACCCTTGTCATCACTTTCCACGTGAACTCTCTGCAGGCAAGCCTTTGTCTCAGGCTCTGCTCTGGGCAGAGGGCAGTGGTGGGGAACACAGGCTAGACAGACATTATGGCGAGGTTCTATTCCAAGTGGCCCTCTTTGCTACTGCTACTGCAGCATCTGTTGGTGACTCCCTGCTGTCCAGCCCCCAACAGGAAGGACTCATAGTGGCTTTCTCACTGTGGGAAACCCACAATCTTTGCCTTTACCTAAATGTTACAGTGGCTAGTGCCATGGGGGGCCTGCAGAGCTACAGTATTTGACCCCCAAGTCAGAAATTTGTATTAACTACCCTCCTTGAACTCCCTGTCTCAGCTGTGGTCCAGATTTCTGACACAGGGGGCTGTCTATGTTGGGGCCTCCAGTGGCAACCCCTAAATGGTTATTCTAAAATCATGTTTTGTTGCTCTTCACTCTTTATCTTATTCACTGGGAGCTATGGAAATTCTGGAGAAACTCTTGGGTAGGGAGGTTTTGAGAAGTTGAGCTGCCTCAGACTGTGGTTTTAGCTACATCCTTCTCAAAATGAGTCTCAGGCTCCTCCTAGCTCAGTGTACTATTATCCCCAAGTGACCAACTAGGAAACTGAGGCTTGCAGCAGCTAGTAAGTAAACTTGTCCAAAGTCAGATAGGTCCTGAGTGGTGGAACCAGCACCTGCAGCCAGGTTGCCCTCGCTCTGGATCCCGTGTCATGATCTCTGTGCCAAACTGCTATCTAGATGGCCTGCCCTCAGGGTGGGCTGTTTTCTGAGCTCCACTTCCGGGAATACAAGCTGAAGGCATCTCAGCTGGGACTTCTGAGAAGGGGCTCTGGACCTAGAGACTAGGGACCCCACCATGAGAACTGTAGTCAGCTCCATATCCCCTCGGTTTGTCATCTTTGTTGCCCCTTGCCTATTGCAGCAAGGAAATGAAGAGTGAAATCCTTAACATGAAAAGGGCTTGTGCAGTTGGCTTTGGTGGGAGGAGAGGGAAGGTGCTTCCTTGGATGGAGCCAGGATTGTGGGAGAGGATAGAGAGTAGAGTGGGTGGAAAGGCCACAAGGCAGAGGGAAGGAAGGCAGGGGAAGATGTGGGCCTGCAGCTCCAAGCAAGGGAGAGCCTATGGTGCAGCTCTGGGACTCTGCAGGGACCCAGGCCATGGTAGTAAAAAGTATTGTATGTAGGGCCGGCTGCATGGGCTGCGACCTGTGCAGTTACTATGGCCCTCTGCTTAGAATGGCCCTGTGCTCGGTTTTATGCTCTGCTGTTGCAGTCTTGAAATTCTTAATAATTTCTAAACAAGGGACCTTGCATTTTAATTTTGTACCAAGTCCTGCAAATTATGTAGCCTATCCTGAGAGTGGGGCTTCCTAACATCTCATGTACCCCACAGGTCCCACTGGCAGCCTCCTACTAATGGGATTTCAGGAATGAAAAGGACCATTTGCTTCAAAACACCTTCTGCATTTCCTTTTGCTTGGGAAGCAAAAGGAGTTAAGGATTTAAAATGCGAATTCCTTTAGGAGGAGGGTGGTTTAAATTTCTGCTAAAATGTAAAGAGCCATATGCAGCAGTCTTTTTTGGGAGCAGGTTTTAATGAGGGCCCAGAGAGACTGCTCAACCATGCCTGGAGTTTAAGAGGGGGATGATGGGGCAGGAGGAGGGAGCAAGTAGCATCAACCCAGGAAAACCGCCTCAGGGGATGTGGAAGCTGCATGTGTTGAATACTTCTGTGAATTTCATTGCTTTTCTGAGAGTTCCTCTTAAAACCAACTGAATTAAATTAAATTCTGTTCCTCAAACTTCTTTTACTCTGAGCCTTGATCATCTTTCAGATAATGGAAATAATAGAGAACTTAAAGGGTTACAGTGAAGATTAAATGACCCGACATGTAGGAAACACCAATGGCACGCTGAACGCCAGCCCTGTCCTCAGCCGGTTCTATTTCCTTTCTCTCTCACAACACCAAGGGTGCTTTGAGTTCCAGACCAAATGGAAGGACTCGTGTATTTATCTGGGTAATTTGGGCCAACGCCTATTATTGAGGGGCAAGTGGGGTTTGAGTATGAATTATTAGGTCTGGCAGTTTACATGGTGACGGTAACATTTCTAGTAACTCTTTTGTGACCTTAAAGGAGCAGCTTCCATTTACAACTTTGTTCCAGCTGAGCAAGAGATTTTCTAGGTTGTAACAGTTCCTAGAAAGCTTACATGAAACTACTCTAGAAGCTACAGCTTGGCTTTTAACAGATTTGATTGCTTTAATTTAACCTACAAGAGTATTGCCGTGGGGGGATCCTGTTCTGGGGATCCATCTATGTTACATTGGCTGTTTCACTGGGGCCTCTCAGTGTGTGTGTGTTTGCGTGTATGTGTGTGTGTGTGTGTACATGCATGGGCACCCATGGGTGAACTTTGCCCTTACTCTTTAGTGTCATAATCTGTTATTTGGATGCAGTAAAGAAAAAATAAATATAACAGACTTCATATTTTTTCACCAGTAAATATTCTTCCAAGTGGTTCTCCTTCATTTTGTTCACTGTTTATAATTTTCTTTGGTAGTAATAATTCAATGTAAGACATATAGCTGAAGAAAAACAGTGCTTCACCCTAATCAGCCTCACTTGGTGTGTGGGGGAGGGTGTTTTTGACTAGTTTAAGAGTTAAAATTTGGCTGATTTCTCAGCCAACACCAGACTAAAATTTATAGGTTATGTAAATTTGAAATGAAAACTCAACCCAAACAAAGCAAAACAGAAATTATTCCAGTTTTTCAAGTTCTTGATTTTACTTTAAAAATTATATAAACAATCCACATTTCTCGTTAGAATATTAGAGGCTATAAGTTAGCAAAAAAAAAAAAAAAAAAAAAAAACCCCAAAAATAGGATAGAGAATGTCTGGTAATTTCTTCTCTTCACTTAACTCTTCTTCATACTTTATGTTTTTGATATATATACTTTTTCCCCAAAATAAGATTATACTATACATTCTGTTTTTATACCTTTTTTTTAATACTTACCAGTATACTGCTGACACAATTTCTTGTCAATTAGTGTGCAAGTTTTATTGTAATACAATCCTTATGCTCATCTTAGCCCCAACTCCATGTGATAGTTTATCCTTTAAGAACTATAGTTTATAGCTCCGGTTTAAAGAGAAACTGACTGGCTCTGAAGATAATTGTAACCTACACTTTTTTCTGGAGATCTTTGTCAAGGGCCACTGATAGCCTACGAATAAGCTACCCTAACACCAGGTGACCATCCCTATCCAGTCAGGATTGGCTGAGGAAGAGAGCTGGTGGGCAGGAAAGATCCCCTAGAAGGGAATGTGGGTGGAGAGGGACCCTAAAATGGATCTTGTGTAGGGTTAATAATTCTGTCTATAATGGGTAGGAAATATTTTTCCCCGTTTGTCTTTAAATTTTTAATGATGGTTAGCCCCCCCCTTTTTCTCCTCTCTATCTGGGACTCCAATGAAACAAATGTTAGATCTTTTATAATAGTACCCCAGGTCCTCGGGGCTCTCTCTGTTCATACTTTTTCTATTTTTTTCTCTGTTGTTTAGTTTGGGTAATTTCTATCGTAATATTTTCAAGTTCACTCATTCTTTCTTTTTTCATCTCCATTCTAGTGGTAAGCTCATCCACTGTATTTTAGTATTTTTATTTTGGTTATTGTATTCTTTATTTCTAAAATTTCCATTTGGTTCTTCTTTATATCTTCTATTTCTTTGCTGATATTTTCTATTTTTTTCTTTTGTTTCAAGCATATTTGTAATTGCTCTTTGAAGCATTTATACGATGGCTGCTTTAAAATCCTTGTCAGATAATTCTAACAGCTGTGTCATCTTGGTGATGGCATCTGTATCAGTTTTTTAGTGCTACTGCAACAAATACCACACACATGGTGGCTTAGGACAACAGAAACTTACTCTCTCATCATTTTCGAGGTCAAAAATCTGAAATCAGGTTGTTGGCAAGGCTGTGCTCCCTTTGAAATCTCTAGGGGAGAATCTTTCCTTGCCTCTTTCAATTTCCAGTAACTATAGGCATTCCCTCGGCTTCTTGCTGTATCACTCCAATCTCTGTCTCTGTCTTCATGGCCTTCTCCTCCTCTGTGTTCATGTTCTCTTTTCCATCTTTATGAGGACACTTGTTATTTGATGTAGGACCCACTCCAGCAATCCAGGGTGATCTCATCTGAAGACCCTTAATTACATCTGCAAAGACTCATTTCCAAATAAGGTAACATTCACATGGTTACTTTATTTGGAAAATAAGATATTAGGATGTGGATATATCATTTTGGGGGGCATCATTCAACCTACTACAATGTCTGTTTTTTTTTTTAAACCACCTTATTGAGGTGTGATTGACATGTAAAAAGCTGTGCATATTTAATGTATACAACTTGATGACTTTGGAGACAAGTATACACTTGTGAAACCATCACCACAATCAATGTCATAAACATATCCATCACCTCCAAAAATTTCCTCCCACCTTATTTATTTGTTTATTTATTTATTGTGATAAGAACACAACATCAGATCTCCCCTCTTAGCAAATTTTTAAGTATACAATACAATATTGTTAACTATTGTTATACTATGGTATATAGTAGATCTCTAGGACTTATTCATCTTGCATAATTGAAACTTTGTACCCTCTGAACAATACCTCCCCATTCCCCTATCCCCCTCAGCCCCTGGTAACAACCAGTCTATTCTCTGCTTCCTTGAGTTTGACTATTTTAGATTCCTCTTCTAAGAGGGATCATGTAATATTTGTTCTTCTGTGTCTGAAGACTTAGCATAATGTCCTCCAGGTTCATCCATGTTGTCACAAATGACAGGATCTCCTTCTTTTTTATAGCTGAATAATATTCCATTGCATGCATTTTTCTCTATCCATTCTTCCATTGATGGACATTTAATGTCTTGACTATTGTGAGGAATGCTGCAATGAACATGAGAATTCTGGTACTCTTCAAGATCCTGATTTCAGTTCCTTTGGATACATACCTAGAAGTGGGATTCCTGGATCATATGGTAGTTCTATTTTTAATTTTTTGAGGAACTTCCGTACTGTTTTCCATAGTGATCGAACCAATTTACATTCCCACCAACAGTATATAAGGATTTCCTTTTCTCCACATTCTTGTCAAAACTTGTTATTTATTTGTTTCTTTTAATAATAGTCTTCGCAATAGGTGTGAAGTGATATCTCATTGTGGTTTTGATATGCACTTCACTGTTGATTAGTGATGTTGAGCACCTTTTTGTATATCTGTTGGCCTTTTGTATGTGTTTTTTGGAAAAATGTGTATTCAAATCCTCTGTCCATTTTTTTTGATCAGACTGTTTGTTCTTTTGTTATTGAATTGTAGGAGTTCCTTGTATATTTTGGATATTAACCCCTTATCAGATACACATTTTGCAAATATTTTCTCCCATTCTCTAGGTTGCCTTTTAACTTTGTTGATTGTTTCCTTTGCTGTGCAGAAGCTTTTTAGTTTGATGTAATCTTATCTGTCTACTTTTGCTTTTGTTGCCTGTGCCTTTGGTGTCATATCCAAGAAATCATTGCCAAAGCCGACATCAAGAAGCTCTTCCCATATGTTTTTTTCTGGGAGTTTTATAGTTTCAAGTTTTATGTTCAAGTCTTTAATCCATTTTGAGTTGATTTTTGTGTATGGTGTGAGATAAGGGTCTAATTTCATTCTTTTGCTGGTGGGTATCCAGTTTTCCCAACACAATTTATTGAAGAGACTATCCTTCTTTGTTGTGTTTGGCACACTAGTCAAAGACCTGTTACTGTATATATTTTGAAATCAGGAAACGTGATGTCTCCAACTTCTTTCTCCTTGCTCAAGATTGCTTTGGCTATTCAGGGTCTGATGTGGTTCCATATGAATTTTAGGATTGTTTTTCTATTTCTGTAAAAAATGATATCAAGATTTTGATAGGGTTGCATTGAATCTGTAGATTGCTTTGGGATGTATGGGAATTTTTACAATATTAATTCTTCCACACCGTGAACATGGAATGTCTTTCCATTTATGTGATCTTTTAAAATTTCTTTCATCAATGTTTTATAGTTGTCAGTGTACAAGTCTTTTACCTCCTTGTTAAGTTTATTCCTAAGTATTTTATTCTTTTTCATGTTATTTATTGTAAATGGGATTGTTTTATTCATTTCCTTTTCAAATAGTTCATTGTCAGTGTATAGAAATGCAAGTGATTTTTATATATTGATTTTATAACATGCTACTTTACTAAATTCATTTATTAGTTAACAGTTTTTGTGTCTGTGTGTGTGTGGAGTCATTAGAGTTTTCTACATAAGATTATCTCACATGCAAACAGAGATAATTTTACTTCTTCATTTCCAATTTGGATGCTTTTCATTTCTTTTTCTTGCTTAATTGCTCCAGCTAGGACTTCCAGTACTATGTTGAATAGAAGTGGTGAGAGAGGGCATCTTCACCTTGCTCCAGACTTTAGAGGAAAGCTTTCAGCTTTTCACTGTTGGCTGTGATATTAGCTGTGGGCTTTTCACATATGATCATGTTGTGTTGAAGCAAGTTACTACTATACCTAGTTTGTTGAAAGATTCTTTTTTTTTTTAATAGATAAAAAACATTGAATTTTGACAAATGCCTTTTCTGCTTCTATTGAAATAATAATGCAAGTTTATTCTTCATTCTGTTAATATGGTGTATCACATTTACTGATTTGCAGATGTTGAACCATCCTTGCATTCCAGGGATAAATTCCACTTGTTCATAGTGTGTGATCCTTTTAATGTGCTGCTGAATTTGGTTTGCTGATAGTTTGTTGAGGATTTATGCATCTTTATTCATTGAGATATTGGCCTGTAGCTTTCTTTTCTTATGGTGTCCTTGTCTGGCTTTGGTATCAGGGTGATACTGGCCTCATAAAATGAGTGCAGAAGTGTCCCTCTTCTACTTTTTGGAAGAGTATTGGTATTAGTTCTTCAAATATTTGATAGAATTTACCTATGAAGCCATCCGGTCCTGGGATTTTCTTTGTTGGGAGGTTTTCCATTACTGATTCAGTCTCCTTATTTGTTATTTGTCTGTTCAAGCTTTCTATTTCTTCTTGTTTCATTCTTAGTAGGTTGTATGTTTCTAGGAATTTACCCATTTCTTCTAGGTTGTCCAATTTGTTGATGTATAATTGTCCATAATAGTCCTTTATGATCTTTATTTTAAATTTCTGTGGCATCAGTAGTAATGTCTCCTCTTTTATTTCTCATTTTATTTGGTTGAGTCATCTCTCATTTTTTCTTTGTTAGTTTAGGTAAGAGTTTGTCAATTTTGTTTATCTTTTCAAAAACTAATTCAGTTACATTGATATTTTTCTATTGTCTTTCTATTTTCTATTTCAATATTTCTGCTCTAATATTTATTATTTCCTTCCTTCTGCTAACTTTGAACTTAGTTTGTTCTTCTTTTTCTAGTTCCTTGATATGTCAAGTTAGGTTGTTTAATTGAGATCTTTTTTCCTTTTTAATGTAGGCATTTATTGCTATAAACATCCCCTTAGTACTGCTTTTGCTGAATCCCATAAGTTTTGTTATGTTGTGTTTTCATTTTCATTTGTCTCAAGGTATTTTTCTTTTATCTTTTGATTTTTTCTTTGACCCAATGTTTGTTTAAGAATGTGCTGTTTAATTTCTGTATGTTTGTGAATTTTCCCATTTTCCTTATGTTATTGATTCCTAGTTTCAATCCATTGTGGTTGGAAAAGACACTTGTCATGATTTCAATCTTCTCAACTTTGTTAAGTCTTGTTTTGTGACCTAGCATGTGATCTATCCTGGAGAATGTTCCTTGCGTGCTTGAGAAGAATGTGTATTCTGGTGGGGCTGCACCGGTTGTTGAGCTCTGTGTGCTAGTTGCTATGAGCCGCCTCCATTTTTCTTTGTTCTTAGCTGCCCCCAGACAATTTGGCCATACTTATTCCCTTAGCCTCCTGGGTGAGTTGAGACAGAAGCAGGCCTCTTGGGCAGCACCCTGAAAGGCTGAGGAAGCTGGATGCTCACTTTGCTCTCTCTTTCTCTCATGGGAGAAATTGTGGGCCAAGGAAGTCTCTCTTGACATTGAGTAGCGCTGGCTTGGGGGAGGGATGATGTGGGTAAAGTGAAACCATTCTTTTCACTGCAGCTGTTTTTGAATATTTTGCTCCATCAGGGTGCTGGAACTTCTCAATTGGACTCTGGAGCTCTCATAAAGGTATTTTCATTTGTGGATGGTTGATAGATCAGTGTTTCTGTGGGGGTTTGGGGCTCTCCATCTTCATCTGAAAACAGTGTCAGTTCATTTTCTTTTCTCGTTCAAGTTGAGATCTTCCCAGTTCTTGGTATGATGAGTGATTTTCAATTGAAACCTGGATATTTTGGATATTATGTGATGAGACTCTGGATCTTATTTAAATCTTCTGTTGTGGCAGGGTTTTTGTTTTGTTTTTTTGACAGTGCTCTGAAAGGGAAAGAGGAGCATGCTTTGTTATTGCCATGTTTGGTTAGAAGTCCAGGTTCCCCTTCGTTGACACCTAGAGTGAGAGGCTCCTTGTCACTGCTGGCTAGGGTGGGAGTTTGGGGTCCCCACTAAGCTTACTGATTTCTTCCTAACTGGGAGGGGGAGAGGTGCCTTGTTACCGCTCCCTACATGTCCTCTAATGAGATTGTGGGTGGACAACTCATTACACCTGGGCTGACTCTCCATTAGGCCTTTCCTGATACCACACAACAGGGAGGGAAGGGGGGCCTTGTTTCCATCAGGTGGGGGTGGAAGTCTAGGCTTTCCACTCAGCCTTCGCTGGCAGGGGTAAGGAATGCAGCTTTTTCTGTGGTGTTTGACAAGAGTAGAGTGGTTGTTGTCTAAAAGTTTCTGTCTTGCTAGACTGCCCCTTTCCTGGTCCTTTGTTTAGAGACAGCAGGCTTTTATTCCATCTCTTTTGTCTGTACTCATGGGCGTTTCTAGGTTGCTGGCTTCTCCATCAACACTCAGTCTGGGACACATGAGGCAAAAAGGAAACCCAGGGAAGTCACCTCAGGTTTTGAGGTCACTAGCCAGTCTGCCTTCTTCTCTCCATCTTTCAGTCTTCTTAGTTTGTTTTATACATAATGTGCAGAGGTTTTAGTTGTACTCAATGGGAAGAATAGGGGAAGTATGTCTACTGCATCTTTTCAGAGGTGGATGTCTCTTTATTAGTGTCAATATGATATAAAAAGTGTCTACTTTTTTGGAGTCTAGTTCTTTTTTTTTTTTTTTAACTTTTGATATCATGTATCCATCCTAAAATTATATAAATATTAATTTTTAAGTGATTTCATAGTTTCATTTTTTATATTTAAATCTTTAAGCAAACATTTATCAAAGGATGGCCTACAGACCACAGTTTCTGGGACCCACCTAAGTGATACTGAATCAGAATATCTGGGAGTCTCTCTTTATGCCCAGACTCTCCACGTGATTAAATATATAACCAAATTTGAGATCTACAGCTTTATCCACTCAAAAAAAAATTTTGGTGTAATTTGTAAGGCAGAAATCTCATCTATTTTTCTTCCTAAGTGGTTAGCCAATTGTCTTAAGACCACTTATTAAATTGTTCTCTTTTCTTCACTGATTTAAAATGCCACCATGATAAAATATTAAATTTATATATAAATATAAATATTTGAGTCTGTTTCCAGATGTTCCATCCTGCTTCATTGATCTGTCTGACCATTCTGGAGCCAGTAAGTTACTTTTTTAATTGCTGTAACTCTAGTCTGTGTACATTTCTGAATGTTGCCCTGCACCAGTCTCTAAAAGCCTCCTAAGGAGCCATTTGCCAGTAGGGAATTAGATGACTCATATGTGAAGATGCTTTGTAAATTGCAAAGATCTCTGGCCTCTCAGCCCACCCCTAACACCAGCACTTCCTAAAACACTGATCTCATCCTGTCCTTTCCTGACTCCAAAACCTTACTCATGAGATGAAGCCCATTATCTTGACATTCAAGGCCTTTCCTCCACACCCTGGTCTCCATTTACCTTTTCAAAATGACCTTCCACTTGCCTTTAATAAAATCCTCTTCTGTAATGAAGTTAATCTACTATCTATTTTCCAGATTTGCCTGACATATTTCTTGCATTTTTCTTGTTCTCTCCACCTTGAAGTGTGTCATTCAAGGCCAAACTCCTTCCAGAAAGCTTTTATCTGAATTTTCCAGCTTACTCGACCTCTCTTTGTACTCATAGCACTCACTTTACCCTTAACATATATTGACCTATGACAGCTCTCGTAGGGTGAAATTACTTTGTTATTTATGTTTTCTGGAGTGTATGTGTCATCTCACCCAGTGAACTGTCATATCCTTACATACAGAGGCTTTGTCCTCTTCTTCTGTGTATGCCCCTGTGTTCCCCTAGCAAAGTGTGATGCACACAAGTAAACATTCACTCAATACATAGTTACTGGCCCAATAAGGCAGGGTAATACTAGATCTCGATGAAAGTCCATGATTGATTTGTGTGGTTCCAACACAGGCAGAGGATTAGTCTCCTTGTTTCATCAATTTTCAGGTATGTGTTCAGTTCAGAGCAAAGTCACAGGTAAACTTTGTGTTCTGAGATATCACTGCTTTGTATTAATAAGCAAGACAATGATCTCATGGGACACAATGATTCTGTGCAGAGATGTAGAAACCCATGAATATCCTCTTTAGATCCTTGGAAAAATTTCCCTGCAACTCAGAATAATCTCTATTGGACAGAAAAGAGGATGTTTTAGTGATGTTATCATTGTCTGCCCTGCCCACAACCCTCATGGGGAATTTACCCATCTAAAGCCCTTGATGCCTCCACAGCCATTTTTAGAAGCTTTTTTAAAAAATAACTTGATCCAATTCCTTTGTGGCCACAGCTGATTGGGCTGATCAAAGGTGCACAGTGATGAGCTGGGCCAGTCTGGTTCTTGCTCTGCTGAATCGGAACTAAGAAACACAGAGGGTAGCTGCCAATTGGATATGGGCGCTGCAGCTGAAAGATCCTGCAAGCAGAGTCAGTGCCAGGGAGGCTGTGATGGCAAAGTGAAGCCATACGAGGGAGGATGGGGAGAAAAAGAGAATGAGCCAGAGAAAGAATGAGAATGATGCTTCTGGCAGAGGGATGGCGAGAATGACTGTCCCTGGAGCTACACTGATTCTGGAAATACTCTGTCCAAGTTCTCTTCAGCTAATCCCTCCTCCCCAATACTGGGTCTCCTCTCTTCCTGTCCTGGAATTCCCATCAGATCCTTTGAGCCTAATAATAAATCCCACTCTTCTTGACCAACCTGAGGGACAGAGGCGTCTCTGCTCCTTTCAGCCAAATTAGCCTGGAAAGAACAGGTGATACTGAGGGAAGTGGTTCATGGCTGCTTTACTGTCAGGAGAACATACATTTAAACTGTAGCAGGAATCGTATTAGTTAGAATAGCTGGATGAACTTTAAAAAAAATTGCTCTCAACATGATTTTTAAGTTTTTAAAACTTTTTATCATGAAAAATTTCAAACATACAGAAAAGTAGAAAGAATAATAGAATAAACATTATCAATCTACCATGTAGATTCAACAATTATTAACATTTTTTCATATTTGCTTCATCTCTCTTTTTTGGTTGCTGAACCATTTTAAAGTAAATTGTGAATATTATAACACATTACCCCATCTCTGAAAGAGGATGTTTTCCTACATACCAATAATGCCGTTATCGCATATAACCAGATTAACACTGTTTTCTTAACGTCGCTAATAACCTGTCTATATTGAAATATTCCCAATTGTCCTCGCAATGTCTTTTGTAGATGTTTCTGAGCCAGGATACAAACAAAGATGACACTGCATTGGACTATTATTCCTTTAGGTCTCTCAATCTAGAATAGTTCTTCCCTCTTTTTTTCCTTAAATGAAGAAATTGGGCCAGATATTTTGTAGAATGTCCCACATTCTAGATCTGGCTGGTGGTTTCCTCATAGTGCTGTTTGTCTAGTTTCTCTCTTCCCTGTAATTCCTGTACAAAGCAAGTTAACTTTAAAGTCTAGGTTGGACTCAAGTTAAAAATTTTTGGTGATAGTACCTCAGAGGTGAGGATGCTGTACATTTCACATTGCATCACATGAGGAGGCATGAAATGTCTGGCCAACTGTCTCACTGTTTGTGATGCCACTTTGGTTACTCTAGTAAAGATGGTGACAGCCAGATCTCTCCACTGTAAAGAAAGATACTCCCTTGCATGATTAGCAAATAAGCTATGGGTGATACTATCTAGTTTTCTATTAACCTTTCACCTAATGAT
The DNA here is from genome assembly GCF_057802395.1 of Ceratotherium simum simum. Taxonomy (NCBI): domain Eukaryota; kingdom Metazoa; phylum Chordata; class Mammalia; order Perissodactyla; family Rhinocerotidae; genus Ceratotherium; species Ceratotherium simum. Next base: position 40,072,202 of record NC_141913.1, read on the forward strand.
TTTAGTATCCATTGTTGAGCCTTTCCTGAGTGGATAAACTTTCTCACCACCTGGTACCTTCTGACAATAGACCAGGTTACAAGGGGGACTGAGAAGAGGAGACATGCAGTCTCCTTTATTGGAGGTCACTATGCATGTGACTGTTAATATGGATATACCTCTTGTTATCTATTGCAGAATAGACAAATGCCAAAGTATAGTGACTTCAAACAATTGTTATTTTATCTCTTATGGTCTGTGTGGTTCAGGGGTTTGGGAAGTGCATGGCTGGGTGCCTCTAACTCAGGGTATCTCAGGTGGTGCTTGTCAGATAGGGATGGAGCTGGAGGAGCAGGAAATTAGAACATCTGGGGGCTGGCCAGATGCAAGGGCTAGTTTGGGTTTTTTCACAACATGGTAGCCTCAGTGTGGCAGGACTTCTTTACATGGTGGCTCAGAATTCCAATGTGGTTCTAGCAAACGAAGTGGAAATGGCATCGTCTTTGTAACTTAGCCTTCGAGGTCACGTAGCTTCACTGACATATTAGTGGACCCGCCATTATTAAAGTTGGCCCAGATTCACGGGGAAAGGACATAGATCGCACTTCTTCATGGCAAGAGTATCAAAAAATTTGCAGATGTGTCTTAAAACCACCACATTATTTTTATGAAGTAAATATATACATCTGCATTTACTAATTTTTGTCTTCTCTAAAAAAATGATCTGAGTTTTATCAATGATAAAACAAATGGGACAAAGAAAAATAAGACTAAAACAAAAAACAATAAAAGTAGGAAAGGCATAGATGTACCAGGCACTTGGACTGATTCTAGTTTTTTCTACTGTGCACCGTATACACTTCCTGGCAGTGAAGATAAAACATGAAGGACTTTAGTGTTTATAACTCTCGCTGTTCAGTAAAAGGAAGTTTACAAATTTATCTGAAGAGTCACTTTTCCCCCTTGACACTGAATTTTAGGAAGACTTTATTAAATGGGTCTTTTCATCAGAGCCATTTAGAAACAGAATAGTCAATGCCTGGCTTTTGTTGCTCAAAAGAGAGAGAAAAGCTCTTTTAGTGGACACTTATGATATCATTTCTCTGTGAAAACAGAGAGATAAATACTAATACTAGCTTTTAACTAGTTTACATGGGGAACTAAGATATGATGTGAGTATGTTGCCTTCTGAAGATCTGATAGAGTCTACCTCAGGGAACCCACAGCAATGATTTTTCAACTCTGGCTGCACATTAGAATCATGGAGGTGGTGACACATTTTAAAAACCCCAATACCTAGGCTACTCCTCAGACCAGTTGAACAAAATCTCTGGGGGGTGGGACCCAGCCATCAGTATTTTTTAAAGTTTCCCATGTGATTCCAATGTGTGATCAGCATGGAGAACCATTGCTTTAGAGCTGAGGTTGGCAAACTTTTCCTGAAAACGACCACAGAATAAATATTTCCAGTTTTTTGGGCCATGCTGTTTCTGTTGCAACCATTGAACTTTGCCTTTGTAGCAGGAAAGCAGCCACAGCACTATGTAATGAATGGGTGTGGATGTGTTCCAATAAAACTTTATTTACAAAATCCTATAGTGGCTGGATTTAGCCCCGTGGGCCCTAGTTTGCAACTTCTGATTTAGAGGATGGCTTAGTTTACAGTTCTCTTCAACAGCATCCTCCTTGTACGTGGTGCCCTAGGTGTGAAAGAAGGGAATTAGAAGGGAAAGAAGAAGTGGCTGACATAAGTGCAATTTAAGTGGTAGTTTGAGTAATTCTTTAGTATCTCTTTTTGAAAAGGAAAGTAGTTAATTCACAGCTTACCTATTTGTTTGCTTAGGCACCCCCACCTTCCAGCTCTCCTCTCATGCAAATCTTCTGTCCTTAGGACACAGCTCTTTAGAGCTAGGAGTGACCTTAGCAATCATTTCTTCCCTCCTCCCTCCAGAAGGGCTGAGACTGCTGGGCTGGGGCTGAGACTGAGGGCAGGACCAGAACTCCCACCCTGCCATCTGGTCTAGAGGCTCGTCTCACTAGTCTTCACCTGCCTTCCCATTTGCACTGATTCCCACTTTCCAACTTCCTTGAACGCTAATGTGCCCACTGAGCTCCTGCCCCTCTGCCTCTTTAGAACACTTACTGCTGTGAATCCTGAACCTTGACATGGCTTTGGTTTGTTTCATAATCACTGTAAATTATTGAGGATGGGGTAATGCACTGTTCTACATTTTTCACCCCTGCCTTCCAACAACTGTGTCACCTCCCACTTCTCACTGTCAGTAACCCTCCCTTCACACCCAAGTCTAAAAGCTTCCTCTTCCTCAAGCCCCTTAACTTCTCTGCTTGTTAAGGCTGGACAACCTTCCCTTCCCAACCTTATCTCAAACCACTTTCACTGGGGCTCAGAAGACCCTATCCTCTCCTGGACCTGTTTGTAGGCCTCTCTCTGGTCTTTTAGCATCTTTTAAAAGACAGTCCACACTGTGTTATTGTCAGTGCTAGCTTAATCCTGGGCTGATTTCCATCAGTGTAATCTTTTGCCTAATCTCATCTGCTCTCACAATTTTGAATTCCAAAAATACTGACACAACTTCTTACCTCTGCCTGGCGTTACTGCAGTTGCCCACTAGCTAAAATAGTCAATTTACAATTCTTGTCATATGTCAAATAACTTAGCAAAGAGTGACTTGGTCACATTTTGACTGCATTTACTAAATAACTATATGCTGGATTTATTAGCCCTCTTTGCCCCTATAACTTTTTACTTTTAATTATTTCCTGTGGATAAATTTCTGGATGTGTGAGATATAAGAATTATTAAATGGAAAGGTCTGGAAACTTTGGGGATCTTGATTTCTTTTGGTCTTAATTACTGACTGTATTTAGTGTCTAGTTTGATTCTGAGATGATTCTTTTGAGGTAAATACTGTATACATTCCTATATTAAAAAAGGCTAATTAAAAGCAATCAAATATCATTTCTTACCTGTTAAACCAGCCTTCATTATTAAAATAATTATTTTCTGTCTTGGTAGGACTTCGTCAAAACCATAGCAGTGTAAATTGAAATACCTCTTTCAGAAAGCAATTTGGCAGCATCAAACATACAGTAAAAATGCAAGGTGTATCATACTATGTTTGAATGTACTTAAAATGTTCAGAAAAAAAAATAAAGCTGTTTGGATGCAAGGGTAAGGGAGGTGGGGTGTGGGATATTGTAGCGCTGGACTACTTCAAAGATAATATTTAGATTTTTCTATGTGCTTGGAGGTGGGGCTTCATGGACTCTAGGAGAATGGTCAGGGTCTTTTAATTTAACTCAGATTTTTTTTTTATCAGAAAATATGTTTTTGGTTAGAGTAATGGCTCTCTTTATCAATGTTCCAATTATTACATCTTCCCACCAAAACTTTCCAGTGAAAAATAATGAGCAGGAAAGGGCAAAGCTATGTGACTGGCAGAGGTGAGAGCTCTTCTGTTCTCTCTGAGCTCAGGGCAGCTGGTCACTGGTCTGGCTAGTAAAGTTTTCCTCTGAGAGAAGCAGGAAACCAAAAGGCAGACCATAGTGGAAACATGGATGGCCTGATGAGACGTCTTCAGGGCCTGCCCGCTGCCCAGCTGTACTAAGGGTTTCATACTTTCACATAGAACCACCTGAATCAAGACTAAATTGTACATGGAATCTTATCACATTTTTTCCAGATTTGGTCCTTTCCAGCTTTAGCCAAACCAAAATGAGTCTGGAGATTTGAGTGTTCCAACACCTAGCTGCCTGTATTCTATGTGGAAACAAACAAGGATTCACAGGCTTGTGAGTTGATTGTACTGAGTTGATCGAGTTCTGTGAGTTGACTGAATTTTGCACATATTAGAAGCAGCAGGTAAAATTATGCTCACCTTATGGCAGAGTTGGGAAAACGGAGACCTGGTCCAGTACCATATAGTTCCTTGAGTTCTCTAGTAACATTACAGTAACTTCCTCAGCGAAGCTCAAGAGATCAGTTGGAGGGGGAAGTAAGTAACTTGATTGCAATTGAAATCCTTTCTGGTTAGGGAAAAAAAAAAAGATAGTGATGAGGCACTGAACAATGTGGGAGCAGAGTCATGCTTTTGTTTTTTTGTCCCTGAAAGAGAAGATAAAGTCACTAGGAGATGAGGCCAAAGTGAGGATTTCTCTGAGTTTCCAGCATAGCTCTCTTTTATCTGTTGCTGTGAAATACAAAATTCCAAAACATAATGGCTTAAAATAATGATGTACGATTTCTCACATTCTGCGGGAGAGGGATTGGGCCAGGGCTTAGCTGGGTGGTTCTTCTGCTCTGTGTGATGTTGACTGGGTCACTCATGCAGCTGCATTCAGGTGGGATCCCTGCTGGGGTCGAACATCCAAGATGGCCTCTCATCCTCCAGGACTTTTCTCATGTGGCCTCTAACATTTCAGTGGCCTACTCTGGACTTCCTTATGGCATCACAGATGGCTTTAAGAGTGTAAAAGTGGAAGCTGCCAGGCCTATTTAAGCCTGGAACCAGAACTGGCGCAGCACTGGCACTCATTCTATTGGTCAAAACATGTCACAAGACCAACCCAGATTCAAGGGGACGGTATGTAGCCTCCACTTCTTTGATAGGTAGAGAGGCAACTTATCTCTTGGAGAATCCCAAGCACTGTTGGATTGTAATTTTCTTCAAAGAACTCAAATTTATTGTGCAAATTTTATTAATCACTAAGTAATTAATATTTATGTTGTTATTTCAAGAAATGAAATGATGGATGTAAAAGAATTTTGTAAATGGCAAAATACTACAAGAAATCAAGTTCTAGCTTGATGGTGCAAGCATGATTGGAAAGGCTTCTAGAAAATGTAAAGCTTAGGGGTCCTTATTTAACATACAAGAAAACCAAGACTCCTATAAACACTTGTTTAAGTTCATTGTTTTTTAAATTTTAAGTCATTGTCTTTGTTTACTACCTTGACGGAGCAATGACTAGAAATAGCTCATAACTCCCAGTTCAGTGCTTATCCTTTCTTTCCACCTCCTGATCATATGGATAAATGTTCTGAGACTCAGCAGTTATGCCTGAAGAAAATCTAACCAGTTGGTTTTCTTTGCCATAAACCAGAGTTTGCTTGCCTTTGGCAATATTGACATTTTTGGGCTTGATAATTTTTGTTCTGGGGGCTGTTCTGTGCGTTGTAGGACGTTTAGCAGTTTCCTGACCTCTCCCCAGTAGATGCCTGTAGCACCCTAAACCCGCACCCAGTTGTGACAACCAAAAATGTCTCCAGACATGGCCAAACGTTCCACTTGAGACCCAATGCCATAATCCAAGGTATTGGATTGATATAGGTTGAAACTTCCTGAACTGTCTACATAAGGCTTAAGAGTGAACTATTTTCCAAACCAAAAACTAGGGCATTGGTCTGATAAAGAACTTTCTGGCTCCCTGATTGGTACATTCAAAATTTAACACATGTTTGAAGTTATAAACTAAACGTATAAAATTAAAAATGCATTTGATTACACACATTATACAGATCACCTTTAACAAAAAGTGATTTAAAATCCAGTTGTTTTGGAAAATCTAAGAGATATAGTTTATAGGATTTTTCTTGCAAACCTAAACTCATAAACTCAAATGTCCATTGTTATCTTTTCACCTGGGATGGACCCAACTGGAGAGGTGATGTTAAATAGCAGCATGTTCATAAAACCCAATGTGAGCAGAGATTTGGCAAAATGTCTAGTTGATTTGAAACAAGTAGACCAGAAAATATTTGGTTTAAAAACACTTCCTGATTCAAGTATTATTCAGACTGACTTTCTAACTAATAAGATTGTTGAAAGTATTCATTTCACTTGGTCTGTGTCAAAACAGCCGAGTATCCGATAAATTATTCTTTTCTAGTTGTTTATGACTCGAAGCGTATGTATTACAAAACTGAATTTGATCTGACAGTTTCCATCTCTCTTTCCCATGTGAATGATAATGTTGATGGAACTATAGAAGCAATACCAACAATGAAATTAAATAAATTCAAGGTTTCTTGCTTAGTAAATCTAAGGCTCTACCGGAAAGTACCTGGGGAGGCAAAGCAGAGTGCACCCAAATGCTTCGTACAAATCTTGATTGTTCAATAGTGGTTAGAAGAGAGTCAAATCATATTTATTTCTTCTCATAAATGGACCTGCAAAAAATCTGCAAATAAATACATGTAACTTCCCCATATATAAATGCGTGCTTAAATTTGTTCCTTCATTTGCATTTTTGAGCTTTCCCAGGTGTACGAACACCTAAATATCCCAATATGCTGTCTGCTTATTTGGAAAAGCTGCCTGATGGTTTCCCCTCTGGCATTTTGAAGATGCTAAATAACTCTCAAGTCTGTGCAAGTTAATATTTCTGCCCAGTTCCCAATAAAATGCAGTTGAAATCTCAACCAGATGTTATCTATCAGCTGACATGCACTTGACTGTGATAATGAAATCTGCCTGCCTCATCCCTAAATGTTCAAGTTGAGATCCACATGAAATAATTTTGGCAGACTGGTTTCCCCCAACTTTTTTATTGCATATGAATTAAAAATGGTTTTGCCCAATGATATGAAATAGACTTGATATGGTTAAGGTGAATTTGGTGACATAATACACTTATGTATTTATCATCTTGAGTTGCCTTCCCTGCACTTTCCTCCTCTCCCCTTCCTTCCTACTCCCACCATGAGGTTTGATGCTGAGCGTCTGTCCTGATCTTCCTTTCTGCCTCACATCTGGATTTGAATTACCTTTAATTATATCCTCAAGGAGCTCAATTTTCTCCACAGAAGACTTCTTCCACAGAGTTCCAAAGTTACATAAGAATCTGGCCCATTCATTCTCTGTTGATTTTAATTTCCACTGAATATCAGCTCTTTGGCAAAAGTATAAAACTTCACTGAGAGACTAAGACAGAAAGACAAAGAAACAACATTTCAGATCAGCAATAATTTATATAAGGAGACAAATCATTCTAAAGTGAGGACATTTGGTCATCTAAGCCAAAATGTTATTAGCCCAGCTACACAAAATAGTATATGCCCAGGTTCCAAAAGAAATTTAATAAGATATGCTGCACCTTTTGATTAATTTCCTGTTAGACTTTCTGGAATGAAGATGAGTTTGGTATGGGGACTCACTATTGTCTCCCTGAGGACTTTCTTCAATTCAAGGTTGCAAAGTAAGATGTTTTGGAGAAATGCATTGCTGGGTCCATTTGAATGGCTACGTATATAGATGGAAAGGGCTTTCTTTGTGAAGACCATAGAGGTCTCTCTCCACCTCCAGTTTAAGGCTAGTAGAACTTCCTAACATTTTAGCTTCAAATGGCCAATGAAAGCCTGATATGTTAAGATCAACACATCCAGTTGGTGTCTTATCCCACTGTGTAAAATAAATACCAAATAATCAATCTGGCATCTAAACTTATGTTACTTTTTGAAAGTTCTTGATGTGTGCTGATTTACTGCTATTTTATTCTTCTCATAGTTTGATTTAAAATTAAGTAGTATTGTAGGCAGAGCCTTGCAAGACATCTGCATCCTAGTGGTCCCTGGCACCTACAGGGTCTTCACTAGTTTCACATGTTCAAGGTGTCTTCAGGCACCTGGACACTAGATAGCATGGGACCTGGGAATAGTGAGTGGGAGTATCCTGAGGGATATTATTCAATCTGTTAAAGAATTCTCCCTGCTGTTCTAGAGCATGCCTCTTCAACAGAGATAATGTTGTCTTTGAGGGGGGAAAATTGGTTCTTGAGGGATAAAAAGTCTTAGGTATTACAATAGTTTGTAGCCCTCCAAAGCTCGGTTCAAACTGAGAAAATCATAGCCCTTACTACTTGATTTCTTTCACCAGGGAGAAATTTAATTTAACTTAAAATTAAAATTTAGTAATTAATTTAAATTAATTTTAAATTAAATTTATTTTTTCTCCTTAGGGGGACAATAATGGAAAAAAATAGGCTGAGATAGACAGCTCTAGTGTGTATATCTTCTCTGTGGCTTTGAAAACTGCTCATGATAACCAGACGTGTATTGTTTTTTTCCCCTCAGATGAAACCAACACTTTAAAAATATTCCCCACTGTGGATCTTCTTAAGATGAACTTGTGGGAAAAGAGTTGGAGAATGACCTTCCACAAATGCTGGGGACAGACAACTGAATGCTGCACCAGCCCTGAATCTCCACATACCCCCTGCCCCAACTCCCCACCACGTTTCCCCAAATCCTCCATCTCTCCCATGTGGCAGCTTTCCTCAAATGACCAGTGAGGGCCAGGCCTTGTAAAAGTCAACAAGTCCCAGGGCTTGTCTGGTGGCGGAGTGGTTGGGTTCTTGTGCTCCACTTTGGTGGCCTGGGGTTCTTGGGTTTGGATCCTGGGTGGGGACCTGCATACCACTTATCAAGCCATGCTGTGGCAGGTGTCCCTCATGTGAAAAAGTGGAGGAAGATTGGCATGGATGTTAGCCTAGGGCCAATCTTCCTCAGCAAAAAGAGGAGGATTAACAACATACGTTAGCTCAGGGCTAATCTTCCTCACTAAAAAAAGAAAAAAAAAAGAAAAAAAAATCAACAAGGCCTAATTTGGGCCAACCTTAAATTTTTTATGTTTTTTTCTCCCTTGGAAATGTTCATGTGATTACTTCCAGTCAAGACACAGTTTTTGGAGGTAGCTGCCTTTCTCCCTGGCATGGCTGGAAGGGAGTTACCTGCCCTTGACATTGGGAAAAAATGTGCAGGTAACTCCAGTAACCCTGCGGGCCCATCATGATGTCTGTCATGTTCTTATTCGCTACTGGGGTACTCACACCCAATGATATCTAAGTTTAGACTCACCTGGACAATCTCATTTGAGTCCCTTAGGAAGAAGGTGAGGCTACTGGATATTATCTCCTCTTTATAAACAACAACAAAAAGATTGGCTAAGATGGATCTAGTGACTTACCCAAGATTACACAGCTAATAAATAGTAAGGTCAGCACAGCTCCCTCCCCAACAACACACACTGGCATGTTAGTTCTTTGAGGGCAGGAACTGTGCTTGTCGCTCACCATAGTGTCCTCAGGGCCTACCACGGGGCCTGGTGCCTAGCAGGAGTTCAATCAGTGCCTGTTACATGAATACATTTCTCAGAGCCTGGGGCCATAAGATGGTCAGTGCAGTGCAAGAGAGTCTCCCCATGGTTGGTTTTACACTGTGGTAGCTCTCTCTCCTCCATTTTAAGAAGTGTAACACAACAGCTGTGGTGACTTCTTGAATCACAAAACTTTCCCAAACTTCTGAGAAGTTTGCCATTGAATTCAAGGTGAGCTTATTGTCTTCTAGATTATATTGCATTTCAAATTCATTAAGTGAGGTTAGTGTTAAAAGGCATGATTTTCTTGTTATTCAAGTCTTTTGTTTTAGGATACCTAGATTGTATACAGAGGTGAAGACACTCTCATTTCTGTTTTCAATAAAGTTTACACACGATTCAAATGCACTAAATAATAATATGCTTGTATCCTGGAAGATAGAAAACGCCCCCCAAAATTAAGTGTATTTATCTTGAGATCAATCATTTATTATAAGAGGAAAGGAAGATAAAATGAATTGTCACAGATTTGGCAAACAAACATAGGCCAACTTTTTTTCTGCATTAGCTTCTGATAGGAAAATAGGTTAGCTCAGTAAGTGTGGGGTAAATATATTTCCAGTTGAAGAAAATCAGGCGTTCACTGAGTCAGTTACGGGCCAACAGCCTTTATTATGTTTTAGGGCTGTGTTACGCAATGTGAAAGATAAAGATGGATTAGAAAACAAAAATCTTGTCATTGAGAAGATTACACTAGATTAGGGCAGATAAAATGTAACAATAAGTATATTCCAAGGTAGGAAGTGAGAAGTGTAGACGGCTGTTAGGTGTTTAGAGGAGGGAAGGATGATTTCCCACTATAAAGGGTAGGGATAGGGGTGGGCAGGATCAGATAAAATGGTGTGGAGGCAATATGTAGGTTGCGTCTTAAATTAAGGAGCAATCTGGATTACAGATATTAAAGACAGGAAGGAAAGAGTAATCCAGGCAGAGAACATGACATATGTCATGGATGCAGAAAAGCGAAGGCATGTGCATGTGGGCAAGCATAGTTCAGTGTGTCTGGAGCAGGTGGTACCCGATTCTCCAGAACTACACCGAGAAAGGCCCTGGAAGCTGGGAGTGTCAGTAGAGCTGTTCTCGTTCTAGAGTTGTGCTGCTGAGGTTGTTTTTGCCCATTGCCTTGAAATTAAGCATGACTGGGAATCTTTTTTTTTTCTTCCAGCATTATTGAGATATAATTGACATATGCCGTTGTGTAAGTTAACAGAGTACAATGTGATGGTTTGATACACGCATATATGGTGAAATGTTTGCCAGGATAAAGTTAGTTAACACATCCTTCGCCTCACATAATTACCATTTTGTTGTTGTTTTGTTATGGTGAGAACATTAAAGTTCTACTTTCATAGCCACTTTCAAATACACAACACAGTATTTATACTGTAGTCACTATGCTGTACCTTAGATTCTTGGAACTTATTCATCTTATAACTGAAAGTTTGTACCTTTGACCAACATCTCCCCATTTCCCCCATGCCACCAGCCTTTGGTAACCACCTGTCTGTTCTCTATTTCTATGAGTTCGGTTTTTTTTAGATTCCACATGTGAGTGAGATCATATTGTATTTGTCTTTCTCTGTCTGACTAATTTCACTTAGCATAATGCCCTCAAGGTCCATCCATGTTGTCGCAAATAGCAGGATTTTCTTCTATTTTTATGGCTGAACAATATTTCATTGTGTATATATATACATTTTCTTTTTTTGTGTGTGTGAGGAAGATTAGCCCTGAGCTAACATCCGTTGCCAATCCTCCTCTTTTTGCTGAGGAAGATTGGCCCTGGGCTAACATCCATGCCCATCTTCCTCTAATTTATATGGGACACCACAGCATGGCTTGACAAGCAGTGTGTCAGTCTGCACCCGGGATCTGATCCTGCGAACCCTGGGCCACTAAAGCAGAGCATGTGAACTTAACCACTATGCCACTGGGCCAGCCCCTATATATACATTTTCTTTATCCCTTTCATTCATCCCTTGAAGGACACTTAGGTTGTTTCCATATCTTGGCTATTGTAAATAGTGTTGCAATGAATGTGGGAGTGCAGATATCTCTTTGAGATAGTGATTTTATTTCTTTTGGATATATAGCCAGAAGTGGGACTGCTGGATCATGTGGAGTTCTATTTTTTGAGGAACCTCCATACTGTTTTCCGTAGAGGCTGTACCATTTTACCTTCCCACCAACAGTGCACAAGTGTTCCCTTGTCTCTACATCCTCACCAGCATTTGTTATCTCTTGTCTGTTTGATAATAGCCGTTCTAATAAGTGTGAGACGATATCTTGCTGTGGTTTTGATTTGCATTTCCCTGGTGATTAGTGATGTTGAGCACCTTTTCATGTACCTGTTGGCCATTTGTATGTCATCTTTGGAAAAATGTTTATTCCAGTCCTCTGCCTGTTTTTTAATTGGATTGTTTATTTTTTTGCTATTGAGCTGTAGGAGTTCCTTCTATATTTTGGATATTAACCTTTTATCAGATATATGATTTGCAAATATTTTCTCCCATTCTGTAGGTTGCCTTTTCATTTTGTTGATTGTTTCTTTGGCTGTGCAGAAGCTTTTTAGTTTTATGTAGTCCCACTTGTTGATTTTTGCTTTTGTTGCTGTGCTTCTGGTGTCACATCTGAAAAAATCATTGCCAAGACTGATGTTAAGGAGCATATTCCCTATATTTTCTTCTAGGATTTTTATGGTTATAGGTCTTACACTTAAGTCCTTAATCCATTTCAAGTTAATCTTTGTGAGTGACGTAAGATAGGGGTCCAATTTAGTTCTTCTGCATGTGGATATTCAGTTTTCCCAATGCCATTTATTGAAGACATTATCCTGCTCCCAATGAGTATTCTTGGCTTCCTTGTCAAATATTAGTTGAGTGTATATGTGTGGGTTCACTTCTGGGTTTTCTATTCTATTCCATTGGTCTATCTGTCTGTTTTTATGCCAGTACCATACTGTTTTGATTACTATAGCTTTGTAATATAGTTTGAAATTGCAAAGTGTACCTGCCTCCAGCTTTGTTCTTTCTCAAGGTTTCTTTGACTATTTGGGGTCTTTTGTGGTCCCATACAAATTTCAGGATTGTTTTTAAATTTCTCAGAAAAACGTGGCCATGTATCTTAATTTGAGCTCCCATAAGTGTGGACCCTCAGACAAAGCGTTGGGTGCTGTGCAGAATATTTGGGAATTGATCTTGGGAAACAAAAATGAGGAAGTCTAGGGGCCGGTTTGGTGGCATAGCAGTTAAGTTTGAGTATTCTGCTTTGGCGGCCTGGGGTTTGCTGGTTCGGATCCCGGGCACGGACCTATTCACTGCTCATCAAGCCATGCTGAGGTGGTGTCCCACAAAGAAGAGCTACAACTCTACAACTGTGATATACAACTATGTATTGGAGCTTTGGGGAGAAAAAAAGAAAAAAGAGGAAGATTGGCAACAGATGTTAGCACAGGGCCAATCTTCCTCAAAAAAAAAAAAAACCCACTAGGGTGACTGCCCTTTGGGAAAAATAAATGAAGAAGTGGAGGTGAGACAGGAATGGGGGAAAAACTATGGGCAACGAGTACTCAATCCTGTTGAGAACACTCAGAGATATCATGTGGATTGTGCCATCAAAGGAAAGGGATACCGGTGCATTTATCACCACTCCCATCCTCCAATTGTTGAAGGTTACTCCAGTGGTGTTAACATCCTTGTATATCTGGGCCACTCTCACATGAGGAACAAACTCCAGTGTTGGTGAAAGACCTCTGCAATAGAAGGAGAGACAAACAAGCATTTCAGGCAGGAGGCTGTCAGCTTGCTGGGGACTGCACTGTAGCTCCAGTGAACCTAAGTGACCGAGGAGATATGGGTCGGGACCTCAGAAGAATCTGCTGCAGCACATACCTTACTTTGGTCAATAGAATGTGAGCAAAAGCGATGGATTTCACTTCTGGATGGAAGCTTTAAGAGGCAGTTCATGATTTTCATATTGCTTCCCTGCCAGGGTAACAATGATGGTTTGAATGATGGAGGGCTCCCTCAGCTTGTGCCCTGGAGTGAGAAGCTGCGGGGCAGAACTAGTAGCTCACTCAGAGTGGACAGGCATATAGCATGAGGGAGAAATAAACCTATTTCCCATAAGCACCTAAGATTTTAAGGTTATTAGTGTGGCATAACCTAGTCTAAACTGACTGATATATATCTGTTCCCAAACTGATTTGTTACATGATGGTTAATTATGGCACATGATAATTACATGATACCACAAAAATCCAGGGGCACAAATAAGATAGAAGTGTATTTCCTTCTAAGGTCCAGTTGAAGACGAGCCATACTGGATGGATAGGGCTTTCCTCCGCTAGCTCTTCTGGGGACCCAGGTTCCTTTTATCTTGTTGCTCTGCCACCTCGGACAGGGGTCAGCAAATTTGTTCTGTTAAGGGCCAGGTAATAAGTATTTTAGGTTTTGCAAGCCCTGTGGTCTTTTTGTCACAACAACTCAACTCTGCTATAGAGTGAAAGCAGCCATAGATGATATGTAAATGAATGGGCGTGGCTGTGTTTCTATAAAACTTTATTTACAAACACAGGCAATGAACTAAATTTGGCCCATTTGCCAAATGGTCCATTGGCCCTTGCTTTAGATTTTAAATATAATCCATGTGCTCACTTTGGTAGCACAAATTCTAAAACTGAAATAATTCAGAGAAGATTGTTATGGTCTGTATGCAAGGATGACACAAAGAATTCATGAAGTGCATTGGTCTTTGACACGATCATACATTAAACTATAAAAAGGTGCAAGCTGGAGAAGAGAGTGATTTTTAGGCAAGTCCAAAAAGGGAGCCACACTTGGGTGTCATCACTGTGTTCAAGGCTCTGAGCTAGCTTTTTAGGCTCTGAAATTTGACTCTAAGTGTAAAGTGATATAGTCAGACTCCTGGGAACTTTTGCTACACAGACAAACGAGTGGTGTATAAAGTAGGATGCCAGTTCACTCTTTTGTATCACAGGCAGACTGGATATTTGTGTTCTTTAGTCAGTATATTCTCTCCCTGTAGGCAAGCAACATGGGAAGACAACTCACAATTAGAAGTGAACATTGAGAACCTGAAAGCAGAACTGGACAGAAAGCTGGATGTTCTGGTGGCTGGTGATAGCTAGATGTGTTTGTTTTTACCAAAAGGATGTATCTGCCACATAGATCTGATTGTGACATCCCTCCTTGGACTGCCTCTGTATGGCATTCCCTTTTCTAGCTTCCACCATTTCCCCCACATGTTAAATGAAGCTTCAGCTTGGTAGCCAATTTGTCTAAGGGAATCATGCTTATCTGTGTTCTGATCCATTGTATGATCTCATTTTTAGGTGTTTGGGGAGTTCTTCATTGTTTTTTCCATGTGCTGGTGATAAGTTATTTCATATTTCTTAACGAAAAGTTAAATGTAAAAAGCCAAACCATAAAAATAAGAAGATAAAGGTGAATGTGTGGTATTAGTTTAAAGTTTAAAAGTAACAGAAAAATTTAAAAAGGAAAATAGTAGATTTTATTATTAGTCAAATCTAATGAATATAAAATAGATTATTATCTTACAATAAAAACCTCACCTTACTAACAGAATGCAAGCCAAACACAGAAAAAAAAATGGAACAGGTGACAAATGGAATCATTAAGAAATTCTAAAATAGCCTTGATATATAAATATCTCGAGCAAATAAGAAAACAGTAAGTATTCCTATAGATAACTGAGGAAAGGACATGCCTACACAATTCACAAAAATGTGATATTAATAGCTATTAAATATGTAAAAGAATATTTAACTTCCAGAGAAATGATAGAAAGGCAAATTGTGGCTGTCATGGCAGAGACAGACAGTACTCACCAAATGTTCCACGTCTTCCTTGACATTTTCAAGCCTTTTTTTTCAGTTAGGCTGGGTCATATGACTAGTTTTGGTCAGTGGACTATGAGCAGAAGTGACATATGTGGCTTCTGGGCCAAAGTAGTTAAGAAGCAGTGTGCCTCCTCCAGCCCTTTCTCCCTTCTTGCAGCAATCTTGGACACCATGTGTTCCAGATGCTTCAGCTGCAAGATGGAGAGTTTATGTCAATATGAGATAAGCTTTTATTGTGTTAGGCCACTGAAATTTTGGTAATAAGTTTGGTGTGTTCTAGAAACAGAGAGAAGGCAATAGAGTTGAGCTAAGTTAGACTAGGGAGAAAGTGGCAGGAGAGTATGTTGGAGAGGGAGGCAGAAACCAGATCAGGGAAGACTGTGTAGACAATGGTGAAGAGTTTGAATCTTATTTTTAGTGCAATGGAAAGCAGTGTATCAAGAATATGCCCTCAAGAACCTCAAAATTGTCCCTAATCTCTGATCCAGAAATACGCAGACTTTATTCTAGAGATTATAAGAAAAAATCTGAAATGTAGTAAAGTTTTGTATATAATAATATTTTTTCCTAAATTATAATAGTAAAAAGTCAAAAAAGCTTAAATGTCTAAAAATACAAGAGTGATTAAAGCCTAATGTTGTTATTACTAAATATATCTTTTCCTAAAGGATTTTAGGGACAGAAATTCTTATGCTGCATTTACAATAGCAACAAAACGTAGAAATAAATTAACGAGAATGTAGAGGATCTTTAATGAAGAATGTAATGGATGAATGGAATAAATGGAGGGAAATATCAAGTTCCTGATTCAAAGGTTTAATGTTATAAAAATGTCATTTCTTCTATTCAACTATCAATCAATAAAATTCCAATTAAAATCCCTAGAAAATTTTAATTAAACTTCACAAACTTGAGTCTAAAGTTCATCTAGAGGGAAAAATGTGTGAGAAAAACTAAGAATGGTTTAAAAAACAATGTGGGCTCCTGCATAGTTGTGGACATTGGCTCAGTAGAAAGAGTATGAATCCAAAAAGAGATCCATGTTTATCTGAAAATTTAGTGTATGATCAAGCTAGATTTCAAAGCAGTGGGGGGAAACTATACAATAAATGGGTCTGGGACAGATGAATATCCATTCACATAAAAATATGGTTAGCTCTATCCTACACATAATACCCACAAAAATGTTTCATGTGAATTGAAGAACTTCACCTTTTAAAACAATCCACTATAAAGACAGTAGATGATTATGTAGATATAAAAAGCAACCAGGAGCTCCTCAAAAAGTTAAACATAGGGCCATCCCCACTGTGCAGTGGTTAAGTTTGCTTGCTCCGCTTTGGCAGCTCAAGGTTCACAGGTTCGGGTCCTGGGCACAGACCTATACCGCTTATCAAGCCATGTTGTGATGGCGTCCCACATAAAATAGAGGAAGATGGGCATGGATATTAGCCCAGGGCCAATCTTCCTCAGCAAAAAGAGGAGTATTGGCAATAGATGTTAGCTCAGGGCTAATCTTCCTCACCAAAAAAAAAAAAAAATGTTAAACATAGAATTACCATATGATCCAGAAATTCCACTCCTAGGTGTATACCCAAAAAATCAAAAACAAGCATGCAAATAGATACTTGCGCATCAATGCTCATAGCAGCATTATTCGCAATAACCAAAAGGTGGAAACAACCCAGATGTCCACTGACAGATGACTAGATAAACAAAACGTATTATGTAAATAAAACACAATATTGTTGAGCCTTAAAAAGGAGGAAAATTCAGACACATGCCACAACATGGATGGACCTTGAAGGCGTTATGCTAAGTGAAATAAGCCAGTCATAAAAGGACAAATATTGTATGATTCCACTTATATTAAGTATCTAGAATAGTCAGATTTATCAGACAGAAAGTAGAATGGTGGTTGCCGGGGCTGGAGGAGGAAAGAAGAATGAGGAGTGATTGTTTAATGGGTACAGAGTTTCAGGTTGTGATGATGAGAAAGTTCCAGAAATGGATAGTGGTGATGGTTGCACAGCATGTGCTTGTACTTAATGCCACTGAATTGCAGCACCTAAAATGGTTCAAGTGGTTAATTTTATGTTATGTATATTTTACTACAACAAAATTGCGAAGAAAACCTAACTAAATAAAGGAAGTCCACTAGGAAAAAAGGACAACCATGGAGGTTTGGGGCTGTATGTCAGAGACAAGCACTGTTTCATAGTATGGGGAAAATCTGAGAGGCAGACGTTCCTAGATCATTGAGAATGAATACAAATTGAGACTGTACAGAAATTAAAATTGACAGTATTAAAGTGTAGCTTAGAAAAAGCAAAAAGGTGAAAAAAGAGAAAGTTTTCAAAACAATGTCCTTATTATATACTGAAAACAGTAAAAGGGAGCAGATTTCCATTGAATATGACCCACATAAGCTTTATAGAGGCATTACAAATTTCCTATAATAAGGATTTAATTATTAGTCAAAAAAAGTAAAATGAGTCAGAAAATTGTTCTAATTAAATTCATGACTTGAACAGATCAGAAGAAATCTCTGCAACTTCATCTTCTTCCCTGAATGAAGATTCAATTACAGTGATGAAATGTCACCTGCACACAAAAGACTCACATGGAATTACTAAACTGGAACAAAAAGGCTGAATAAACAGCAAACAATTGGTAGAATTCCACAAAGGCAAGTAAATGCATAACATTGACAGAGATGGAGAACATTGGCATGATGTTCTTAAAAACAAAGCATAATGAGGATTTTTGTGGCGTGTTTCCTGAAAAAAATAAAATTTTCTAAGTTCAGTAGAAACAATTTCAAAATTTCATGCTAGAATGGCCAAAAGTAAGGTGGAAAAGAAATTGTAAAATTGATTATCACTTGCTAGGATGGAGAATTCAATATGTCATTATTGATTTAATAGGTAATTAAGTGGGACAAAATACCATACAAAAAATTTAAAAACCATATATTATTTAGTTCAATCAGATTGTGGCAGGGACAAAAGTTGTGTTAAACAACTAAAATTTATTGTACATATTGTTGAACCAGAACACAAAAGCAGGGAGGTTGAAATGAGTATGTCATTGATTTTACTCCTGTTGCAAAGAGCACATTTTTTTAAATTAACTGAAGAACTGAAAAATCTTCTTTAGATATTAGGCATTAATTTAAAAGACAGAGGAGGGCAGCCTAGGGCAATGGCACTGACATGGTCGGTAAAGGGAAAGATGTATAAGCTAGATTTTATCTGAAATATCCAGAACCATTCTTTATGCCTAACTAAATTCTATCTGTGCACAGTTAGAATTTGTTACTAGGAGATATGTCCTCAACTGTGCCAACTGCAATCATATTTTTGGGGAACAATTCTGAGATTAGGTAAGATAATCTTTGGACCAGTGTAAAGAAGGCATATTCTGAAGAAACTCTTTATCAAATTTAATCTTGCAAGCATTCTCAGATAGCATGGTTGGGAAAAGTGAAAGGAATTAGATTTAATTCAGATATGATAAAAGATGCATTCAAAGAGTTAGGCAGAACAGCAGCAGATTCTGAAGTAGAGTGAATTATGGACTTTGGCAGAAAAAAGAAATTAATATTGAATTTGCACTATGATTGCTATTTAGTATGAACTGGTGTTTGCAAAAAGTTACAAGAAACCAAGGGGATCTAGGTTTAGCTATTCACTTTAAAAAGGATTAAAAATATTTTAAAAACTTTTAGAGAAAACAGTTTTTCTAAATCAAAATGACATGAGAAATGTGCAGTAAAAGTGATATTGCAATAAATATAAGGAAATTAAAACCAAGAAACAAAAACAGTTCACTGACTATGAGGGACGACATTTATGTATCAAATAATTTTGAAAGTGACTTCTATGGAAACTATTTTCTGAGCATTACAGACAAGGCATAGTCACAAATGAAGATAGATGTGAGAAAATTGAGTAATACATTATTATAATGTAATAATATTTTTGGTTTTCTTTATAAAATCTAAGTGTTGATAAATTTTAGTAGAACTTAAGAAATATAGTATGGATGTACCTATTGCTTTAAAATATGATGAAAATCATAATATAAGTGAATTTGGTCCCTTTCTTTCTTGCTGTTGAAGGGTATCAAGATATGCCACGCCAAAATATGCCACTTTGGTATAAGGATTATTTCTAGCTGAAGGCAATCAAGAAGCAACAAATGCAGAGAGACCTCTTTGCCCTCCCCCCATCTGCCTAAAAGCAGGACATTTCCCTGTGATGGTGTCGCCTCTCTCCTCTCCTTCACCGGGAGGAGAATAGCCCATATCACTGGAGACAGACAGTCAGCACCGAAATGGGGCTGCACAAACAATCTTACTAGAATAACCCTTGTCTTCCTTAGTTTCCCCCCTGTATTTAATTTCTCACATTTATCACCCTAGAAGCCCAAGACCCTTTTCCTTTGTCTTGTCTCTTTACCATTTATCGCCCTTTGTTAAAATGGTATATCCCACCCTCTCCAAGTTTAACCACTTCTTTGGGTCTTCACTTCTTTTCTATGAAGACCACTGTGCGTGTAAGATTTAAAATATTAACGTCAAATAAAATATGATGCCTTTTCTCCTGTTAATCTGTCTTCTGTCAGATGAATATGAAGGTCCCAGCCACAGAACCTAAGAGAGTGGAGGCAACTTTTCCCTCCCCTGCACTATTTTTATTCTTTAACGTTTGTGTCAGTTATTAAGCTATTGTCTCTCTGCTCCAAATCTACTCTTTGGAATTGGGCTTCATGATGCTGGAGCTGGGACTCTTCAAACCACTTTTCTGCCTTGCCAGTTGGCTCCATGTTAGTCTGCGCCATTGGGGGTGTCGGAGGGAGATGGGAGGGTTGGAGGGGAAAGAGAGGTCTTGCATCTGCCTGTTTGCTTCCTCTTCGTGTGACAGTCAGTGCAGGCATCTTCACCCTGGCAGCAGCAGATCCTCCCAGCTGAAGCCAGTTTGCAGTTTTCCAGCCCTTGTAGTACCTCGTGATGCCCCATCTCTGATACATCAGCACCAGCCATCTGGTGTCCCCTCCTTTGGGATCTGGGTCCCAGACCCTTCTTTAAATTCCTAAGTTTTAAAAATTCCAATCTCTTGCTTTTATTCCCCCAAGCTCTAGGGAAAGTAGCTATTTCCTGTACTAGCTACCTCCATGATACCTTAGAGTTCTCTGAAAACTTTTTTTTAAAAATTTAAATAAAAAAAATTGTGGCAAAATGTACATACATCTTAATCATTTTAAAGTGTACATTTCAGTGGTGTTAAGTGCATTCACGTTGTGAAACCAAGCTCCAGAACTCTTCTCATTTTGCAAAGCTGAAACTCTGTACCCATTTATCAATAACTCCTCCCCCCTCCCCCAAGCCCCTGGAAACTACCATTCTTTCTGTCTCTGTGAATTTGACTACTCTAGGTACCTCATATAAGAGGAATCATATAATATTTGTCCTTTTGCTTCTGGCTTATTACACTTAGCTAATGTCTTCAAGATTCATGGATGTAGCATGTGCCAGAATTTCCTTCCTTTTTAAGGCTGAATACTATTCCATTGGACATACATACCACATTTTGTCTATCCATTCATCTACTGATGGATGCTTGGGGTAGATTTCTCTTTTTACCCTTTCAGTTATCTGTAACAATTCTTTCTATCTAGTTAGTAATTCTTCATATCAAAATCTCTGTTCAAATAAGTGGTATGTTTTCTGCCTTCTGACTGGATTCTGACAGATACAATGGTCAATAATTTTGAAAAAATATCTTTCATATTTGACTCGGGGTGGTCTGTGACTAGGCAGCTGTGTAGGAAGCCTGTCTTCTGGGTGTAGGAGCTGTTGTCGCCAGGGAGAGGAATAGTGGAATTGCTGGAGGACCCGCCCTGCTTCACTAGCTGCAGGACGCAGACGGCATCTTCAGAGTCAAAAGACCCAATGCACAAAGCTGCTTGCATGGATTCAGCAAGAGAACCAGTGCTGGCATATGCTGCTCCCTGCTCGTTCTTCCTGCTGCGTTCCTTATGATCTTTCACAGATATTTGCATATCTGTTTCTCTCCCTCTCTCTTCAAGCCTGGCACCAAGAGCCTTCCCAGACAGACTGGCCACTGCTCAGCCCTGTTGTCCTAAAAATAGTTTTAAAATTAATCCTCCCCCACCCCCCCACCCCATAACTCTTCTTTCTCTTAGAATTTGAGGACGTTGAACTGGTTTCGCCTCTGGAATTGCTCTGCAGTAGCTTTCTCCTGACTTGCATTTTTGGATGTGTATTCTTTGCTAATCTGATTTTTATGTTTTCTATTTTGCAGGAACTCTCTAATCCCTTGATGCCATGCCTTTTGGTTTTCTAACACCCTATGTGTTTATTCTTTTAAAATAGTATGTTTCTCCTATTTCAAGGGATTTTGAATTAGAGTGGAGATAGTCCTAGTTCACTATTTTAATCCAGTTTTCTATATACTTCTTTATAATAGTTTTGTCCTAAAGTTTCTTTTTTTTTTTTTAATTTTTATTTATTTATTTTTTTCCCCCAAAGCCCCAGTAGATAGTTGTTTGTCATAGCCGCACATCCTTCTAGTTGCTGTATGTGGGACACGGCCTCAGCATGGCCGGAGAAGCGGTGTGTCGGTGTGCGCCCGGATCCGAACCCCGGGCCGCCAGCAGCAGAGCGCGTGCACTTAACTGCTAAGCCACGGGGCGGGCCCTGTCCTAAAGTTTCTACAAATAGGTTTTACTTTTATAATTAGAAGAAAAAAAAAAGCTAGATTCCGCCAAAGATTATGTTAATTTCCTTGTGAACTATTAATCCCTCGAAGTCATAAACTTTTAGTTACTTCAGAAGGAAACATAACTGTTATAAGTCATGAAATCTCTAGAGGCTACACAATGCAACTTATTTTCTTATATGGTGTTTTATTCATTTCATAATTGCACGGATAAATAACATATGAAAATGAAATGGCAATTATGAGCATCATATCAGTGGAAATATTCTCAAAGTTATTTGAATTGATTCAGGGCTGACAAGAATTTATTGTATATTTAAAAATTTTACTTATCTTGGTATCTTTTTTTTTTTTTTTAAGTTCCCTGGTGGTCTAGTGGTTAGAATTACGTATCTTTTAATATTTGGGCTATCTCCAAGGATTTTCAGGGAACTACAGTAAAACAAAATCCCCCTGAAATAAACTGAGAGTGAATGAAATGTTTGCAAATGCAAAATAGAAATGTTTCAAATATTTGTTTTTAAATGCAACATGTAGATATTATGTAGATATTCATGATTCCTAAAGCACAAGGGCTCACAGGTAAGTGACGTTCATGACATTGACAATGCTTACTGAATACCTGCTGCATGGCCGGTATCGTTCTAGTGCTAGGGATACAAAGGATAAACAAAATAGACATAGTCCCTGTTCCCCATGGAGCTTACAGTCTAGTGGGGGATATAGATGTGTAGACAGGAAATTACCATATGTTATGCAAAATAGCAGGATGAGTTAAATGTAATGTAGCGAGCTCAGAAAGCACAGAGGTGGGACATTTCATTCATTCCTGAGTATCAAGGAATAGTAGATTGTGACATAAAGAACTAATAAAGAAACTGATGAAAGAGCATTGAAGGCACGTAGCAGAAGCATGTTCTCTGCTTCAGGCTCTTGTCTATGATGTGGCCTCTGCCTGGAGTCCTATAGCAGTCACGTTAGGTGGTACCTCCTGAAACAGGCACGTTTTGCTGGCTGTTCTTCTCATATGCTCTTCTCTGTGATCCGCCCGTTCCTTTGGTCCCACAGCCACGCTTGTGTTGTGTCGCCTCCATCTTTTATTCCTTTCTCCATCCCTTCCTCTCTCCCTTTATTCTTTCCTCTCCCCTCAACACCTGATTGCAACCAGGGTGGACATGTCATATACACCATTGGCTGGCCACTAAGCAACCAGAGTGTGTCTCTCTCTTCATTTCTCTAGAGAATTTGAAGTAAGAGGCACAGAAACTGCATTGAAGCACCGTCTGTTGAATGAGTAAATAATCATCCCTCAACTTGATTCATAGGAACCGAAGTTAAAGTACATTTTTGGAACCTTCAGAACAATGCTCTTATTTTTATTATTGCCGTTATAAAATTTTTCCTTATCAAATGTGTTAAGATTATATGTTAAAAATGATGTTAAATGTAACCATATTATTCAGGATCATAAGTAGCAACAAGGTATTAGTTCCTCCCACCAAATCATATACTGTCAATACAGGCAGTGATGTATTTAAACGCAGACATTTGTGTTCCAGTTTGGTATAGACCAAAGATTTGTTAGGTAATCCAAAATTAAGTTAAAATGATTTTAATTTGATTTGGAGCTATAATATATGCTTTTTAAATGTGACTTGAAGGAAGGAATTACCCTCTTATTTGTGATAGCTATAGCGAAATTGTATTGTAGATTTCTGTTTCAGAGTTAAAAGAAAAAAAAATTTGTTGAGAGGTGATGTAGCAGAATGTAATAGTTATCTATTGCCAAAATCTGCTGTATAACAAAGCATTCTAAAACTCAGTGGCTGAAAACAATAATTATTCTCATGGAACTGAAGGTTGGCTTAAAGGGGTTTGATCTGGGATGGACTAGACTGGAGTGACTTGGCTCCGCGCTACGTGTGTCTCATCCTTCTCCTGGGGGTAGCAATGTAGCCTAGCTATGTTCTTCTCATGGCCATGACAGAGGTACAGAAAGCAGGCAAACACATATAAGGTCTCTTGAGGCCAAGGTTCAGAATGGGCACACTGTCACTTCTGCCTCTTTCTTTGGCCAAAGCAACTCTTATGATCATATCCAAAGGAAGAGGAAGGGAACTATACCACAACACAGTGAGAGGGCACTGCAAGGTTTTTTGGAAAAAGCTGTGTATACAAGGAGGGATGAATAAGAAGGGACAATGATGTAATCTATACATAGATACTACCTAGTTATTCACCAAACTGTTTCCTCTTCTTCCTGGTGCCCACAGCTAGACCATATGTCCTTGCCTAGCATGCAGTAATGTCTGGCTATATGACCAAGTTCTTGCCAATGGAATGTGAGCAGAAATGACTTGACTCATACAAATTTCTAATGAGAACTCTGTGTTAGTCCTCATTTCTTTGGTTTGATGCAGACAAGCTAGGAAAATTTGAAAGTCATGTATCAAAGATAGTCAGAAGCACAGGATGAAGGAGGCTGTCTCTGATCAGTAACTCCCATTTGAACTTTGAGAGAGAAATAAACTTTCACTGTGTTGGAACCATTACTCATGTTAGGGCTTGTTTGTTACAGCAGCTAGAATTACCTTAAATGATACAT
This sequence comes from Ceratotherium simum simum, assembly GCF_057802395.1. NCBI lineage: Eukaryota > Metazoa > Chordata > Mammalia > Perissodactyla > Rhinocerotidae > Ceratotherium > Ceratotherium simum. The sequence continues at coordinate 40,096,586 of NC_141913.1, forward strand.
CTGATATATGTAGAGAAAGACCCCAACAGTGCCTCCAGAGTTCCTTGAGAGCACTTTGAGACACACTATGTCTAGTTAGATTTAACTTCAGTTCCTTCAGGGGCAGCTTCTCCATATGTGCCTGCATCAGGGAGAAAATATCTGGATTATCCTGAGGTTGGAGAGATATTCTTCCTGGTCACTGGGAAGGACTGAGCAGGAATGACACTTCAGTGGTCAAAACAAGTCCCTACAAACAGATCAGGGATGGAAATGTCTTTCAGCATCAGTTAGGCCTTTACTTGCATCATTCCCTTCTTGTTTCCATTGGATTCCTTCGGAGGAACAGATGAGGGAAAGTACTAGGAGAGGAAGGCTTGGGTGTGTGGTTTTCATCTGGCTGTATGAGCTGAGGCTTGTTAGGCTGTGCCTGTGGCCAAGGCCAAACTTACTCCTCATAAACAGCAGTATGCTCTCATTTAGAATTCAGAATGTCTATTTTCTTTTAGGGTTTAGTTTTAGGCATGTAATCCATTATAAGTTTTAAAACATTACCAATTTGGGCATATCATCTTCAACAGTCATAAAAAGCCTGTTTAAAAAAACTTGGAACAATTTGCCTTATAAAGAAGCATCCTGAATTTACAAGAGATAATACCATCCTACCCCATCCATCATGTAACTTTTCCCCCTAGCTCCTACTATCAGGAAATGCTACTTGCCGCTAAACTCTTTTTTTAGCTCCTTTTCTCTGTTTAGAAACAATGAGAATGGATCCATTACATCGACAAACCTGGGGGTAAACATTTGGAAATCACCTCATTTTATGAGTTAGAGAGAATTGCGTAATCATCTAGTTTACAAAATATTCACCAATGCCTCCTTGGCCCTCAGGAGCTAGAGAAGAAAAAGAGATTAGTATTAGAGATGAAAATAGCTTCATCCTAGGCACAGTGGTAATTAGAATTTTTGTCTTCAGATCATCTAGGTTATTATTATAGCTCCCTTTTTTGCCCTCTCTGTCAATTGAGGAATCCTTCAATTCTGGGTGGATTTTTTCTTACAGTTAATAATAATTGTTAACATTTATTGAGCACCTACTGGGTTTCAGGCATTTAACATGCACTTGCTCACTTAATCCTCAGAAAAATCCGATGAGATGGATGCTGTAATCCCATTTTATAGATGAGGAAACTGAGGCACAGTTGGTAAGAGATTGGGCTGTGGTTTGAACCCAGGCAGTATGACTCCACCAGAGCTGGTGGTCTAGTGGTCAAGAGTTGGTGCTCTCATCGTGTGGCCTGGGTTTGTTTCCTTATCAGGGAACCACACGACCCTTCTATTGGTTGTCAAACTGTGGCAGTCTTGTGATGCTGTGATGCTGAAAAAGAATACCAGCATGGTCCCCCATGGTGGACAAGTTTCAGTGGGACTTCCAGACTAAGGTAGACCAGGAAGAAGGACCTGGCCACCCACTTCTGAAAAAATTGGCCATGAAAACCCTATGAACAGCAGTGGAGCATTGTCTGATATAGCACCAGAAGGTGAGAGGATGGTGCAAAAAGACCGGGCAGGGTTCCACTCTTCTGTACACAGGGTCACTGGGAGTTGGAATTGACTTGGCAGCACTAACAACAACAACAAAGTCTGACTCCACAGGTTGAGCTCTTCTCTGCTATTCATTATTCTATGTATGAACAACTGAAGTCATAGGATTCTTAGGATAGATCAGTCATTTTTTTTTTTTTTTTGTGAGGAAAATCAGCTCTGAGCTAACTTCCATGCTAATCCTCCTCTTTTTGCTGAGGAAGACCGGCTCTGAGCTAACATCTATTGCCAATCCTCCTCCCTTTTTTTCCCGCAAAGCCCCAGTAGATAGTTGTATGTCATAGCTGCACATCCTTCTAGTTGCTGTATGTGGCACGTGGCCTCAGCATGGCCGGAGAAGCAGTGTGTCGGTGCACGCCCGGGATCCGAACCTGGGCTGCCAGTAGCGGAGAGCGCGCACTTAACCGCTAAGCCATGGGGCCGGCCCAGATCAGTCTTTTACTGTACAAGGATGATTAACTCTGTCAAGAATCTCCAATAACTTTGTCTTGGCTGATTTGATGATGGCAGGTAGATGAGGATGGCCACTTTTATGGCCTCATCCCCTCTCCATGTAATAAATGTTGATTAGTATTAATAGTGGACACAAATATTTTAAACTTCTTTAGGCCCACAGAAAGCTGGATCCTTATATTATCCAGCTGTCCATAGTCTCAGAGCTCGCAGCATTTACTGTTGGTATCAGGTATTTTCAATCTATATTCTATGAGAACAGGGCTAGTGCTCAGTGGGAACCCACCAGAATGCTAGCTACACTGCTTGTTAAAATCATGATATACAAGAGGTAAATAGCCATTGCCCCAACCCTCAACCCCTCCAAACCAGACCCTCCCTTGAGATTTCCATCTCCTTGTATCATTCAGCAACTGAAGAGTTAATGTCTGGCACAGCAAGGGGCTTCCTGGCTGTGTCCCTTGCTGTGTACCTCCATTAATTCACCTATATGGTGGAAAAAACAATATCTGCTCTCCCTTTGTCACTGGGCTGAAGGAGACTGAGGAGAAGATCATGGGAAAGAAAATGGCTGAAAACTTGCTTTACAACCTGAAAAATACAAACACTAGGGATTGTCACCATCTGGAGAAGTTTCATTCTCAGCTAGGCAGGAGGCAATGAATGACACCTGATTCCTCAAAGGATGGCTAGGAGATGGCAATTTTTTTCACAAGTGGAATTAGGTGTTACATGTTTTTGTGAAGTTACTAATGCTTTATATTTTAAGTTCTTGTAGAGAACATCATTTTTTACCTTAGCTCCTTTCTCTTCTTTTTTCTCCAAATTACACTCTCATTTTTCATTTTCACTCATTCTTTTTTCTTGTATATGTAAAATATATATATTAAAATATATAAAAAAATATATAAAATGTATATATATAAAAGTACATACATATATAATTTTTTTTTTTTTTTTACTGAGGAGGATTCACCCTGAGCTAACATGTGTTGCCAATCTTCCTTTATTTTGTATGTGGGTCACTGCCACAGCATGGCCACCAATAAGTGGTATAGGTCCATGCCCAGGAACTGAACCCAGGCCTCTGAAACAGAGCATGCTGAACTTAACCACTAGGCCATGGGGCCTGTCCCAATTCACTCATTCTTCATTTTTTTTTTGTGAGGAAGATCGGCCCTGAGCTAACATCTGCCAATCCTCCTCTTTTTGCTGAGGAAGACTGGCCCTAGCTAACATCCATGCCCATCTTCCTCCACTTTATATGGCACGCCGCCACAGCATGGCTTGACAAGTGGTGCATCAGTGCATGCCTGGGATCCGACCCGGTGAACCCTGTTCCGCCGCAGCGGAGTGCACGCACTTAACCACTTGTGCCACCAGGATGGCCCCCAATTCACTCATTGTTAAGTGTAATCAGAGTGTGTGCCAGAAGGTTAACATGTGAATAGGAAATTGAAGGTTAAAATACTTTTTCTGTTTCTTAATTGTACATTGAAAAATTCAGTTTCCACCCTCAAACTTACCATTTTACTATTTATTCACTTTAAAATTCATATTTCGGTCACCTTCTTTCCTACAGCATAGATGTTTATTTTGTTTACAAAGGTTTTATTTATTTAATTATGTTCTTTGTTAACACTCTTAACACCTTACCACTTTGCTTGAAGTTTCACAATTTTTAAAACAAAGATTATATTATTTTATGGTTGGACATTTCCTTTCTATGAAATATTGTTTCTTTTTTTAAACAGCTTTATTGAGATAAATTCACCTATCACACAATTTACCCATTTAGAATGTACAGTTCAGTGGCTTTTTTAATATTAATAGAGTTGTGCAATCATCATCAAAACCAATTTTAGACCATTCTCATCATCTCCAAAAGAGCCCCATATCCTCTAGCAATGACTCCCCATTTCTCCCCAACCCTGTTTCTCCATCCCACTCCAGCCCCAGTCAACCATTGATCTCTTTCTATCTATAGATTTCCCTATTCTAGACATTTTGTGTAAATGGAATCATACAATATGTGGTCTTTTGTGAACGGCTTCTTTCACTTAGCATAATATTTTCAAGGTTTCTGTGATATCTTTCTTATAAGAGCTCATGTATTGTCTTGGGATAGCTCCTGTATTTCATGGCTCTTTGCTTGTTTCTATATATTGCCTCACCAAATACACCATAAATATTTAGGGACTGTTTTGATATCTGTGATTTTCTATGCCCAGAGCTTCACTGCCTTCTGCTGGGAAATAATCCTTTCAATCATTGTTCTGGGGGAGCACCTGAAGGGGTCTTTATATAGGTTCTTTCCCCTAAGTGTTCAGTCTGGGGATAGATACCCGGGATTTTAGAACTGGGAATGGAAACATGGGGTCCCATGCCCTCTCTAGAGATGGGGATGAGGTGGTCACGTCTGCTGCTGTGTGGAAGAATGTGATACGTGGTAGAAGAGAATGAAGCCCACACAAAGAGATGAGCCATCTGGGACACCTGGCAGCATTCACATTTCTGACTCCATTTATCTCTGAGCCCCAGCTGCATCCTGTTGTCTATAAGGCACACTATTATAAATTCCAACATATTCTGCAGCATGTATTTAGATATGGGAGTAATCACTATATCTAAAGTGTCTTGGGAGTGTTCAAAAGCATGGGTCAGCTGTTTCTGGGGGCATCATCTTAATAGATAATCATGGCCTAGTTTAATTAATATAAATATTTAGCATCCTGGATATTTTACATTAGCTGAAGATGTCTTCCATAAGCAAATTCAAATTCTCAATTTATATTAATGATATATTACCAAATTTTGTAGGTATTTTTTTGATCATTAGAAAATACATTACGTAGCACATGCTTATATGGAGCACAATCAGATGTTTTCCTCCACATTTCACTGGTTTGAATTGAATAGATGTTCTTTCTCATCAGACTTGCTTAGTATCATGAAATAAGTAATTGGAAATAGAAGACAGGAAGACATCTCAGGCATGCAGGACATTTTTTCTACTTTAAATGTACATTTTAGCATTTTGTGCATGCACTGAGTTCTTAAAAAAAAAAACCCAAAATGCAGGGTTAATCTGTTATTACTTTGCAACATTACATCTATTTTCTGTTTAAAGAAAAAGTTTGGGTCTTGGCACCTTGAAACTTATGAGACTATAAATAGTCTTGTTTATTCAGGTGCTTACAAAAGACAAACTCTAAGAAAAAACTCCTGACCCCTTTTACTACTCTTTTTCTGCATGGGCGTGTGTGGCAGAATGGAAGTCTTGGAGTTTCAATAATTCTGTGTGTTTGGTGGAGATTCCTGGGCTTTTTTAATGCTGCTTTTCTCCTCCCTAGTGTCCTATTTTACCACTTTGGCGGTAAAGGTTTGTTGCAGACGTCAGGGAAGAGGGAGAATCCCCCTCCGCCCTTTCCCTTAAGGTTCTTATGGCTGGCCAAATAATTAAAAGACAGGTTAGCAGGAGAAAATAATACCAAGTTTAATAACATTTATACATGGGAGAAACCCGGGAAACTGAGTTTCTCAACACAATGGCAGAGATTCTCGTCTTAAATACCACCTTCAGCCCAAGACAAAGGAGGATCTTGGGGGTGGAGAGGAAGACAGAAATCACAGTAATCAAGGGTATGTAGATTTAAGGCCTTATCCTCCACACTGATAAGTTTCCAGAGAGGCCATCCCTCTTTCCCCCCAGAGAGGCAGATACCTTTACAAATGGAGATTTCTTTTATCAATGTAAATGTTTGTCTGGCAACTCTTTGCAGGGCCACGTAGAGAATGTGGCCTGGGAGAGACAGAATTTTTGATAAGAGGGGCTTGTTGGTGCCTTTCCTGTTGTAACATCTATTTTACATTATATTACAGCCATCATATGATAGTAACTCCTTCCTGGAACAGGTCTTCTATGTTAAATTCTTTAGGTAGTTTGGAGCAGGTCAAATGTCCGTCAGAGAAAATAATCAAGGTAAAGAGATATATTTCAGGGTGGCCAATTTTGATCTCCCACACAGACAAACCTTAACATTTTTTTTTTTTTACTAAATTGTGAAATAGCTGTTTGGGCAAAGCTCTGAAGGAAGAAGAGAAGAGAAAGAGAAATACGGGTCCAGGGAAGGGGGATGAGGAAGAGGAGAATGTGATGGGTCAAAAAGAGGGGGTGGGATCTGAACCAGATTGCTGACAAGCCAGAGATCACATTTCCTGGGGCAGGTGCAAGAGGCAGGCTATGCAGCTTCCAGCAGGGAGAGGCCCTGGATCTGGGAGGTGAGCTCGAGCAGTGTGGTGAGCAGCGGGCCTGGTCACTGAGCACTGAGTCTACATCAGGAGCTGGGTCCAATCTTATGAGTCAGATAGAAGGTGCAGGGCTTCACAGATGTGCAAGGTTTCTCATTCAGGTAGAAGACGAGGATGCAGGCAAATTCACTGTGATGAGATAAGACTCAAGGCTGGGTAGATCCAGAGTGCAAACCTGTGAAGGTTCTCTGAGCCACACTTATTACCCTGGATAGGGGCTTTCCAAGCTGTTTTACTTGGGGCACTACTGAAGGGTGCTAGAGGCAGAGCTCGTTGGACTCTGAGCTCCAAACTCTGCTTCAGTCATAAAAATTACTTTTATCTGGCTTTTGTACAAGTGTCTGGGGAAGGCAGAAGGGTTGTCTAAGATTTCAAAGAAAAAGAATTCTGCTGCTAAAATATTAAAAAGTTAAAAATCTTCTCTCAGAAGATATTTCTTCAGCCTGATGTTACAAGGAGGCCAAAAGCTGCCCTGGTGGGAGCCAGGCTTGTCCTTGTGTCTGAGAATGGATGGGCTTCACCCATCTTTCCAGGAAGTCACTTTGGCTCTGGCTGTCAGTCGTCACTGATGTCGTGCGGAGCCATGGAAGAGGTACAAGGAGGATTTGCTTTCTGTGAGGAGAAAGGCAAGATGATAGGAAGTGGTACAAGGAGGGATCACTGGTAGGTAAATGCTCTTCAAGGAGAGGCTGCAGTTATGTCATTTGATCACTAGCCCAATAGCAGTCAGAGGCCAAGTGTCACATGGGGCAAATAAGCAAGTTTGAGTCCTGCATATTATCTAACAGATGTTTGGGTCCGGGAGGGTGGTTATTTTATTTCACTTAGTTTTTGGTCAATAGGGCTTGCCGAGTGACCAGCCTATAAAATTGAGTGAGCCCTGAGGATAGGGAAATGAATTTATTTTGACCTTGTCCAAGAAACCAGACCAAGTTTAATCAATAGCTTGATTCAAGTCATGTTTCCATTCTGTGTTGATGAGCACATGGTCTCAGGGTGGGGAGGAAAGAGGAGCCTGCGTGCCCACCCCCTCAGCTCTCACACCTTTACCTCTTGCGTGGGGTCCTGCAGGCCCAAACCAGCTTGAATGGTGTATCACTCAGAATGAAAGGGCTCAGAACCACTGATTACACAATAAACTTTTGAAGACCACAGACCTCTAACTGGGGAAGTCAGAGGACTATCTGCATAAGAGTTGCTTGAGTGCATCAAAAAATGCATATTCCTAGGCCTCACCTAAAATCCACTGAATAAGAATTTCAGGGGATCAGGAATATAACTTACACCAAGTGTCAGATTAACTCTTAGGAGCTCTAACCTTTGAGAACCATTGCTGTAATGCCTGGAATGGCTCAGATAGGAAGTTTTAAATCCACATTACCCTCCTTTGTATTATTCTTGACTGAATAACAAAAACTCTATAAATTGTATTGCAGGGGAATTGTTATGTTTCAGATTTGCTGTACTTGTTGTGGGGGATGAATCTTAGGGTAAGACCAAGTTGTGGCCACTCACTGGGAGAAGGGAGAGAAGGGGAAATCTCTAGACAGGGAAGAAAGATTAGAAATTGGGTGTGTGCGCATGGACGTCCCCTATGAAGAGTTTAATTTTTAGTTCTTTTTCCCTTTGGATTCTTGGAGGAGTTATATTTGATATCCAGGTTTAATTATTCCCTGGTTAACTCCTGTGCTTCACTGAAGTCTGTTACACACATACATGGTGCCATGGTGGAAATTCGGGACAGAGTAGCAAAGGAAGAGTGGCTTCCCTAGACCCACCCCCCGCAGAGGCCAGCATGTCTGAGACAGCATTAGCTAAAGGCTGGTGCTTACAGAAGTCCAGGCAAGGGCCCCCAGGAGGTGAGTGGTGCCAAGATGGCAGGGAAGAGAATGTGGCAAGGACAATAGCCATCAATCGTCACTATCCCTTCTCCTGCTCCTATTTTGTCTTTAACCAAAACCAAACAAATTTTTATCTCTACTCTTCCTTAAAACTGCTCTTGCCAAGGTCACCAATGTCATCTAAATTGTCAAATTCAGTGATAAATTCAAAAGTCTCCTCTTTGACCTGTCAATAGGCTTTTGATGCAGTTGACTGTTGCTTCTCGATAAACTTTTACCTTGTTTTCCAGGTTGGTGATACTGTAAAGGAAAAGTTCATCTTAGTAATTAGAAGGCTATAAGGAGGAAAGCACAAAGGATGATTCTGAAATTTTGAGCCTTGGGAACTGGGAAGATGGAAGGATACTACTAACAGAAGCATGAAATCCATGAGCAGAAGCAAGTTTGGGATGAAAACGTGGACTTTAGTTTTGAAAAAATCAAGACTAATGTGTTGCTATAATATTTCCCAGGAAGAGACTGACATGTGGGGTTGTAACTCAAGGGAAAAGTCAGGCATACTGAAGTAGACTTGGGCAATGTCTTTATCAAGGTGACAGTGGAAATGATGAGATTGTAGGGCGTGTATAGAGAGGACAGAATCAAAAGAGAAGAAAGTGAAGGCAGATCATTCAGGAGTATTTTTAAGGAGGAAGAGGAGTCAGAATACAAGACAATGACAGGAGTCTGTTTTTTTAAAAAATTGTTTTGTTGAGGTCACATTGGCTTACAACATCATGTAAATTTCAGGTGTACATCACTATATTTTAGTTTCTGTATAGACTGCATCATGTTCACCACCAACAGTCCAGTTTTCATCCATCATCATACATATGTGCCCTTTTACCCCTTTGGCCATCTCCCCACCCCCTTCTCCTCTGGTAACCACCAATCTATTCTCCTTATCTGTGTGTGTGTTTGTTTATCTTCCACAAATGAGTGAAATTATATGGTATGTCTTTCTCTGACTTATTTAACTGAGTGTAATATCCTCAAGGTCCATCCATGTTGTCACAAATGGCATGCTTTTGTCTTTTTTATGGCTGAGTAGTATTCCATTGTATATATAGGAATCTCTTAACAGTCCAGGGAGGAAAGAGTTTTGAGGAGGAAGTGTTCAGCACTGTTCTGAAGTTGCAGAGAGTCTGGTGTTTTGAAGAATGATTTGGATTTTGGCAATTAATATTAAGCAATTTATAACATTTGAGAATATAGTTCATATTGACTGGAGGAGGTAGGGTAGAATAAAATATCTGAGAATTGATCAGGGAATGAGTGATTATGAATAGAAGCTCCTGTTTCAAGATGATTAGGAGTAAAGGAAAGGTGGGTAGTAGAAGAGCTGGAGGGAAGGGTATTTTTTATTTTTACTTTTTATTTTTGCTGAGGAAGATTCACCCTGAGCTAAGATCTGTTTCCAATCTTCCTCTTTTTGCTTGAGGAAGATTGTTCCTGAGCTAATATCTGTGCCAATCTTCCTCTATTTTGCATTGGGTCATTGCCACAGCATGGCCACCGATGAGTAGTATAGGTCCATGCCCGGGGATCTGAACCTGGGCCACCAAAGCAGAGTGTGCTGAACTTAACCACTAGGCCACGAGGCCAGCCCCTGGTAAGGGTATTTTTTTAAATGTGGAAGCAGGAGAAGCAGCCCAGCCAGAACTGAAGCTCCTGGGTCTCTGTCCTGTGAGCATGGGAGCCTTAGCATTTTCTATGGTTTTGTTGTTCTTGTTGTTTTTATGGCAGCTAAAGGTGTACACACTATGTTAAATTAATATTGGTTTTTTTTTTAAGATATATGTTTTTCAATTAATTTAGAAGATGCAAGTCTGGTATTTTTATTCAAATGAAATATTTAAGACATGGATTTTCTCCTAATTCTAGATTCATCATGATTTTACGATATCAACTAATTGTGATATTTTCAATATTTGCTGAAATTTAGAATTTTTCAGATACTAGGTTATTATCAGTGTTTCTTTAATAACACTAGCATGCAAAATTTGAAGTTTTAACATTGACCTAAATTACACATGGAATATATATGTGTAGTATTTAAAAATTCACACAACTTCTTTGGGAAACAGACTATAAAACTTAATAGATTTTCCATTTTATCAACTGGAATGCTTTATCTTTTTTTGTCACTACACATTCCTCATTTTTTGTTCATTTAATCTGCCAATTATTATTTTTATTGTAAAGTACATTTTAGTGTTTGCTTTTATTTTTTATTTTTGGTGGCTTTTCAAATTGGTATGTCTTTAAAGTATTTTTCTTCCTTGATTAAAAATGTGTGTTGGGGTGTGTGTGTGTATGTGTGTGTGTGTATTTAATCACATCAACTTTACCAAGAGAAATTAAACCATACTGTTTTTGAGCCAATTAAGAAAGCTGCAGTTTTTAAAGTGTAACATTTTGGAGTGATGAACACAGGTGAAGTGACTTACTGTATCTAGACTATTGAAAGAAACTGCCTTAAGAAATTCATTGAAAGTTTTGGCATTTTCTGAAAAGCAAGAGAGAAGAGAAATTGACTTGTAATGAGTTAAAAAAGAGGGAAAAAGAGAGTGGTTTTGTTTTAAAGAAAAAAAGTGCTAGAATGTGAAAGAAGATAATTAAAAGCAAATTTGGGGTATAAGCAAGTTGTTGAAGGCTTGAGGGAAACTGAAATTTATGTACCTGCAAATAATAAGTTTGAAAAGTAAAAATGAAATGTACCGAAAATTTGACAGTGTTAGATCAGTTTTGATGGATTTATTCATAGGATGGAGAAGATGCTGGTGAATACTGTAAAATGTTACATGGGTGACGTGCAGAAAGAGGGAAATTACAGTTTAATTTTTTCTGTTAAAATAACAGTGAGATTATAGTCTTTAAAATAATCTTTAAAATGGGGGTGGACCAAAAGTCCCACACCCTGGCTGATTTGTAATTAGAGATACCTTCTTGTACATGTTGACCATTAGGTGAAATATATTTGACTAGTGGAAACAAAAATTGGAAAAGACTGTAAATAGATCAATCCAAATATATTCTCTATATAAGTGAATCATACAATTAAACAAGCAAACAGAAAGCACACACAGAGAAAAAATGGAGAAACCAGATTTGGGGTATTGGGTGGAGGGGAAGGAACCAACGGAGGGAAAGGATAAGGAAAGGGCGGAGCGAGGGTGTGCCCTGAGGCTCCCTCCTCTGACAATGGAGAGATGGAAACAGTAGCTATATACTGGGGGTTTGGGAGGAGAGAATTCAGAGAGTTCTGTTAGTTGACCTTGATCTTAGGAACATAGGAGGAGGCAAGACCGTTGTCTTACTGAGATGAGGGGAGAGGTTAGTACTGGAGGTTTGAGCGGGGGACAAAAGATTTGTGTGTGTGCAATGGGATCTGTGGCAGGGAAGCAATGGGAAACAATGTGAATATGGTTCAGGCATTTCTCAAAAAGTGCTGGAGAAGAGGGGAGGACATGAGGTCAGTGGTATGGGTGGAGGAGTATGCACTGGGCCCTTTTTTTACCTTGAAAAAGTGCAGGCTCAGGTGGTGGGGGGCTATCTGGAGCCCTTTCCCTCCTTCATCCTCAGTACCATTGTTTGCCTCTGACACCTCCAGGCAGCACACTTGTGAGTGTTACACTCCAGGTTACACTCAAAGCAATGAGCATCAGTCAGCATACCTGGGCTCTGAGATGATTTCAGCCTCTTGACTTTTTCCCTGATCTGCTTCATTCTGTTACAAGCACCTTCTTGAGACACAGTTGACATGATTTTGGTTTTATATACTCTCTGCTATGAATTTATTCTGTAATCCTGGAAAGAAAACATAGGAAAAAAAAGGAGAAAAGAAGAAAGAAAGAAAGAAAAAGAACTACTACTCCTTAAACATCCACTACTCCTTATCAGAAAATTTCAGTTATTACCACACATGCTGGAGGCAGTGTTCTGTTATCCGGCTTAGAAAGAGGAGGAGGGCTGAGTTCACAGGAAAGGATGTAAGGGGAAGGGAGCTAAGAGCTAGGGCAGTTTGTCTAACTCCAATTTCCTTTTCCTGATGAAGTGGTGACTTCTACATAGTCATTTTCTCACAAAGTCGCTGTGTCCTTAGGCCACTTTCCCACATTTTGTCCCCATCACCCTTGTCATATCTTTCTTTTGTCTTAACCAATGAAAGCTCTTCAGGCTCTGTGATGTAACTTCCACCTCAATTAATAGGATAGCTATTTTATCTGGTCCTTGGTTTGCTTTAAGAAAATTAAGCAAACATTTATGGAGAGACTGCTGTGGGCAGCAGTGGGTCTAGTGCTGTGGGTAAGACAGCTGAACAAGGATTCGCAATGTAGTAAGAGGCCACGCCTGGTGAACGTGGAGGGTGAGCAGGAGAGAGACAACAGCATTGTGCAAGGGCCGAGAGATGGCTTCCAGCTGGGAGGGCCTGGGGAATGGTTCAGCTGAGGGTGACTTTAGAACTGGGCTTGCAGGGTGTGAGGGACGAGGCAAGATTTTGACCAGATGTTAGAAAAAAGGGGGCAGAGCCAGGAAACCAGGTGAGCAGAGGTGTCGGAGGCAGGAAAGGGAGAGAGCCAGAGACAGTCAGAGTGAGTAAAGCAGTGTGAGGAGGGTCAGGGGTACACTACGCGTGCTTGCTCTGCTCAAGAATTTGGATTTTCTTCTGTGAGAGGTTCAAAGCCCTTGAAGCCTGCCTGTACTTCACTGCAAAAGCTTTCTCATTTATCCGCCAATTTGCAGTTAAATCTGCGTTTCCCAGTTTCATCTGTTAAGAAGGAAAATCTGGAGCTTCTGTGGCTGCTGTGATGCCGTTTTTGAATCCTGTGCTTTCCGCTAACCCCTTTTTATCTAGGTCTCGCTGCCTTGCTTGGCTCTTCTTGATTGCCTTCCAGCACTATCTACACACAGCAGTTTCATTTGCTTTGCTGCTTTTGAGAGTTCAGGATCACAATTTTGCCAATTTTAAGTTTTAATAAGTTTTCTCAAGCCAGCCCTGGTGGTCTAGTGGTTAAGATTCAGAGCTCTCACCGCTGCAGCCTGAGTTTGTTTCCTGGTCAGGGAATCACACCACCCGTCTGTCGGTTGTCATACTGTGGTGGCTGCTTGTCGCTGTGATGCTGAAAGCTATGCCCTTAGTATTTCAAGCACCAGCAAGGTAGACAGGTTTCAGTGGAGCTTCCACACTAAGATAGACTAGGAAGAAGGACCTGGCCACGCACTTTTGAAAAAATTGGCCATGAAAACCCTGTGAATAGCAGCGGAGCGTTGTCTGTTCTAGCACCAGAAGGGGAGAGGATGGGGCAAAAAGACCAGGCAGGGCTCCGCTCTGCTGTCCACAGGGTCGCTAGGAGTCAGAATCGACTCCACAGCACTAACAACAACAGTTTTCTCACATTTTCATGGCTTTCTTTCAAAAGAAAAAATATATACATACAATGAGCATTAGATGGCATTCCGAATATTGTTTTATGTTACAGCTGAGATAAAAACATGTTTCTTAAAACACAGCAACATCTCATTCTCTTAGAAAACTTTTATCCCTAAAACCATTTTAAATAAAAGTTGACAGATAAGAAAATGAAAAGAAGGATCTTGAGTCATATAATTTTTGCTTAGTAAGCTCAATAATGGAAGTTTTGGAAGGTTCTCCTTGAGGCACTTAGTAGGTGCTCATTGAAATACTGTTGTTAGTTCTGCTCTAAGAGAGGAGTTCGTACTTAGGTGGGAGGCACTAGGAGATTTTCTCCTATCCTGGGTACAAGTAGCTTTTATTCCTCATTTAGTCCCAATATTCCACAGTGCAGGGTTATATTATTATTAATAAAAAAGAGCAAACCCTCTAAATCTTTAATCCAAGGCAACAGTTTGGTAAATATAGCACATTAACTTGATGAACGCTTATGTCATTATTAAAAAGGTGATTACTAAGACCCATTATGAAAAAATATTATGTAATATTCAGGGGAGGAAAGCAGAATGTAAAATTGCATATCAACTGAGATGTAAACACTTGAAAGATGGAGTGTGTCTATGGTACAGACTGAAGGCTGGATCCAATGACTGGTCAAAGGTGGCCTCCAGTAGGGGCTGACCCAATGCAGGATTGCAACCTAAATCTGAAGCTGAGTGAGCAATAAGCCTTCCTGAACATAAATAAATATGTTTTCAAAAGAAACCTACTTTGGGTAAACAGTGTTGTTTACCCGCCATCCAGGTATCAAGACAAACAAATGTGCTTGCTAGCCACTCTCCTCCCTTTTCCTGTCTCCTTTAATCAAATGCTTTCCAGTTGGGTTGTTTCCTCTAAAATTGATGCACAGATGATCTTCACCATCAAATTAATGTTTACATCCCTCCAAGAAAACTCAGACCTCTTGGTTAGGCGGGATGCTGCCCGTGGCCTAGAGCTTTCTCAGAATCATGAACTATACCTGTCTGTAACTGATGTTAATAGATGAACTTGTCCACATTAGCACTTGTGGCTGCCTCCTTTCCAGAGTATCTGGGAATGAAATGGCAATGAGTATTGATCGCCTGGCTCTCACGGATGCACAGAGTCTGGAAGGTAACTTAGACAGATGAGCCTGTGATAGGTTTATAGTGGAGGACCCTTGGTATATTGTCATCAAGTTGCCTATACATTATATGAAGATCCAGAAATAAAATCCTGCTGTTAAAAAAAAACATGAAGTGGCCACCAGTTTCTTGAGTTTTAAGCAACATGCTCTGTGGTCATTACCAGAGGTTTTTACTTTCTTTGAAGAAAGGAATTATTTCAGTGCTTCCTCTTCTCTGGCGCTCAGCCCTTATTTTCTTCTCTCCCCTTATTACCCTCCTACCCTTTCCTGCTGTCTTTTTTACGAGCTATGTTTTCTCAGTGGTATAGCTATGGTGTGCCAGCCTCCCTCCTGTACTGTTCTCTCACAGACATGTCAGTTTAGAACAAGCAGGAAAGGCAAAAGAGGAAGTCCTCTCAACTCTCCTTCTCCTGCTTCTGCAAGGGTGAAGTTGAGACATCACCCTTTTCAGAGATGTCCAGCCTGAGAAATTATTAAAAATTTGCTTAAAAAAGTGGATATTTTTCTTTCTGCCCTCCCCATATACAGCTCTCAGCCGATATCTGACCGGCCTGCCTCCATGTGTTCCATGTGTGCCTCAAGAGACACACCCCTGAAAGATGCTCATAGATGGTAGTGTCTCTGAACAGAAGCACACAGTTGAGAGTTGGCTAACTCCTTGCCTTCCTTTCTTCCTGACCCTTCACTTCCTAATCTGGAGCCCAGGGGACCATGCGGAATGCAGAACTCAGTAGACTCTAGAGACGATCTGGCTCACCCTCCATTTTCTAGATGAGGAACCTGATGCTCAAAGACCACTGACAGCTATGGGACAAGATCCCAGATCACTTCCATCCCAACCTGGCAGCCTTTTCATTCTGTCATTATGCTTACTTGAGTTACTTTCTTGACCCCAGAAACTTCTAAGATGTTATGAGGGAGAGCCCAGTTTTCCTTCACAGCTTTGACCAAATGCCTTCTCTTTCACAAAGCTTTTATAGATGAACCCAGTTGGAAGAGAGCTCTGCATCCTCCAATCTCCCTTAGCATTTTTTAAAACCGTGCAAGGTATGTGTAGTCTACAGTAGTGCCATCAGTTAGGGTTAATTGTGGACGTGCTTTACCCTCCCTACTGGACTACAAGAGCTACCTGAAGGCAGCAATTGTGACCTTTTCAGTTTTGTTTGACCCATAATTCTGGCACAGTGCTTGGCAATGGTGGATTCAATAAAGTTATGCTGCACAAATGAATGAGAGAATGAATGAATGAATGAACAATGAACCCATTGGAATAGCACCTTTGTTCCCTCTTGGAGTGCGGGTGCTGTAAATCAAAGTGTGATGAATCTCTGGGGACTGGGAGCTTTGTGAGTTATGGGAAGTCTTTCTGTCTCTCTGGCTGAGCGGGCAGTGATAACATTAAAACTGCAACCTTGGAGTAGCTGGCAGTGATTTAGGAAGTACATTCATATGGGCTCTTCATAAATAAATCAAGTAAATTGCTGCCACTAGCCAGTCAGGCAGGTCTGCCCCTCAACAAAGCAGCTTTCTGGTGTTCACCTGGCTAGGGTGTTGATTGCTGTTGAAAATTGCTCCAGCATGAGTGTCCCTGCATAGCTTGGGGCTTGTCATCATGTCTGCTTCTTGGGGGACTTTCCTCACCCAGCTAGGAGAATGCAGAAATAGCTCTGTGTTTAGTCACCGTGGTTATGGCAACTTGGGGCGGCTGCCCCAACTTCAGGCCTCCCCTACTCATGGCTGATTTCTTTTTTGGCCTGGATTTCTTCACTTGATAAGTTTTCTTATGAAGGATTCAGTGGTTAGGGAACTCAAAAGTCGTGTCTCAATAAAGAACTATGGGAAGCTCTGCTGGTAAGAAAATCTCTGAATTCTGGTCCATCTCAAAGAATAAGTGGATTTTGGAGATGATTGAGTGACTCTGTGCATCCTTCTCCCCATTAAAATACTTTTACTTCTTTTTCTTGGTCCCAAAGGCTGGGATCTCTGGATTTAGAAGGGAGCAATTAATTGAGTTGAAATGTTGATTTATATTTCTGATAGGAAATGAAGAGTGAGGATTCTACAAATTCCTTCTTTTTCTCACAATTTATTCAACAACAAATATTTATTTATGTGTCAGCAACCATAGCAGGCTTTGGGGATATAAACATGAAGTAGTCTTTGCTTTCAAGGATTTTATAATTTGATAGCAGAAGCAGATACATACATTGATGAAAGCATAAAAGGAACAGCCTTGTAATGGAGATTGGGTAAAGGGCTCTGGGAATAGGAATGAGAGAGAAGTGTGTTGGCTTTGGGAATGTTCACTAAATTGGGAAGGAATGAGTGGGGTTTAATTAGAGGAGGGGGAAGGGTACTCCGGACAAAGAGAGCAACATGGAGAAAGGACTTGGTGCATTTAGGGCATAAGGACTGGTCCTTCAGGTGTCCATTCATCCACAGATAATTACTGATCAATCCACATGGCAGGCTTTGGGCCGACCACTGTGTCATTCTGCTACATATGGAGCTGCCTCAGGCCAGGTCTCAGTCTTTCAGGAGTTCAAAGTTCAGGTGGAGGGTGGAATTCCCATGGAGAGAGTTGGGGGAATTTGGCCTGACAGACTGTGAGAAACTCTGGTGCTGGAACAAGGAGTTTGGACTTTGGCCAGCAATGCCTCTGCTTATGGTGCCTAAGGACCAGTCCATTAATGAAGGATGTTTGGAGTGTTTCCATTTGTTTGCTTTTACAAACATTATTGCAATGAATAACCTTGTACACGCATCATTTCATGCGTGTGAGAGCATACCTAGAAGATCAGTTCCTCAGATGGAATAACTGGATCAAGGGGTGTGTGCCTTTGTAATTTTGGTAAATTTTGTCAAATTCCCTTCCTTAGAGGTTTATCAATGTTCACTTCCAGCAGTAGTGTATGAGATGTGCTTCCCTCCCTACTTTGACTTTCATGAGTATAAATGTGCACACGCGCACACACACACACATACACACATACATACTCTTCCTGTAACAAGGACAATCTTTCATTCCACTCTTTGGTAATTGTCACCCCTGTGGGGGCACAGGTGGCCAAGCTCCAGCTCTCTCTAAAGGTGCAGAGGCATGAGTTTGAGAAGGAAGAGATTCTGTCCTTGACAGATCCAAGAATACCCACTATGTTCTACCTCAGTTCAGATTTCTGTCCCCTGGGGACCCAGAGTCAAGCATTGTGGGAAGAAGCAGTTGGTCTCCAGGCTGTTAGATTCAAAGATTAGGAGTTTCCCATATACAACTAGTAAATGAGACCCTTAACAACTCACAGTGGATGGATCATTGATGAAGTCTTAAACTTTCCCTGACTGTTTTTCAAATTTTCACTTTGTGCCACTTCCTGTGGAAATGGTTGCTCTAAGTCTCATTTGTCCTAAACTTTTAATCTTGGAGGGTGAGGGACTTATTTAATTAGCTTAGCACCTCAAGAATAGTTTATAAACACTGTCTTTTTCATGGAATAGTAAAAAGCAAATAGCACAAGATTAGTTGGACATGTTGCAAGAACTTCAAACTTAAATCTGTGTCTTTCAGGTCCACACACACTTGCAAATGAAAGATGAAGGCAGAAAGTTGAAGTTTTCAGGCACAAATACCATGCATATGAAATAAAAGATAACTGAAGATTGGTCCAACTCTCTCAATTGTCATCTCCATTCCCCCTCTGACTACCTGGGGATAAGCACTGACAACAGACTGCCCGCATTAAGGATGAAGGTACTTGACAAAGTTTATAAGGAACAATCTTGCAGCTGTTAGCAAAAACACTGAGGGCAAGTTGCACAGTTAAGTGGCAGAAAACTGAATTTGGCAGTAGTTTCGTAGCCTCTGTATTAAACAGATACTCGTTATTATGGGATTTTAAAAATCAAGAAAGCAAGCAACTTGCATTTGTTAAGGACTTACTCTTCTGAGGCACTCTATTAGACAGTATAGAAGGTAATTAATAAGTAAGTAAATACATAAACAAACAAATGAATAAATAAATAGTCAGAGTCTCAGCTCTTTAAAAAATTAGGAGGGAGGGGCCGGCCTGGTGGCGCAGTGGTTGGGTGCGCGCACTCTGCTTTGGAGGCCCGGGGTTCGCAGGTTCGGATGCCGGGCGTGCACCCATGCACCGCTTGTCAAGCCATGCTGGGGTGGTGTCCCATACAGAGTAGAGGAAGATGGGCACGGATGTTAGCCCAGGGCCAATCTTCCTCAGCAAAAAGAGGAGGATTGGCAACAGACGTTAGCTCAGGGCTAATCTTGCTCAAAAAAAGAAAAAAAAAATTGGGAAGGAGATAGGAAGATAAGGCAAAAATACATGACCAATTTAAGGACTATATGAGAATTAGCAGTATGAGGTTACAAATACATAACTCTATTCAGTGCCAAGCAGTTGGGCCTGAGCTGTTTAAGTTTAAACAGCTCTGAACTAGTAGGATTAGAGTCCCCAACTTGAAAGAGCTCATCGCAGCTCAAGGAAAGCTTGTGAGGGAACTAGGTGGATCTTGCTTCCTACTTCCTATCCATCGAGCTTCCATTCATTCATGTTCTTGTTGAACATCTCCCATGTGCTTGGCATGCACACTTTGCCTTGGTTCCCTCTCCTTAGGGGTCTTCAGGATGCTCCTTCCTTTTCTCCATACCTTGGGACTCAGCTCAGGACAGCACCACCTTCCATCCTTTCCAGGGCTTCGTGGCTTGTTGCTTCCCCTTGTTCATCATGGCAACCCAATCCTGTGCCCTATGTTCCCTCTGCTAGAGGATCAGTAAACACCTTCAGGTCCTCAAAATTTAAACATAGAGTTACCATGTGGCCCAGCAATCCCACTCCTAGGCGTATGCCCAAAAGAATTGAAAACAGGGACTGGACCAGATACCCGTATACAAATGCTCATGATGGCACTATTTACAATAGCTAAAAGGTAGAAATAACCTAAATGTCCATCAATGGATGTGTGGTTAAACAAATTGTGGTATATCCATACAATGGAATGTTATTCAGCCATAAAAAGGAATGAAGTACTGATAAATGCTACAACACGGATGAGCCTCAAAAACATTATGCTAAAATAATCCCAAAAGATAACATATTGTGTGATTCCGTTTATATGAAATATCTAGAATAGGTAAATCTATGGAGACAGAAAGCAGATTGGTGGTTGTCAAGGGCTGGGGAGCAATAAATGGAGAGTCACTGCTTAGTGTGCATGGGGTTTTATTTGAAGTGATAAGAATATTTTATAACTAGATAGAGGTGGTGGTTGCAGAACATTGTGAATGTACTAAATGCCCCTGAATTGTCCATTTAAAGTAGTCAATTTTATGTTATATGAATTTTACTTCAGTTAAAAACAGCATAAAACAAATAACTCCTTCAGGAAGCATGCTGTTGGGAGCCAGCAGATTAAGCGCTCTTCCTTCTGATATGTAATTGCTTTTGGGGAGGGTTTTGGGTCATTGAAGAAACAAAACCTTAACCCAGAGGGGAGAGTTTCAGGGTGTTGAGCAAATGACAGTAATCACTCAGGTTGGTACAGAGCTTTGTAGTTTATAAAGAGCCTTAGGTCCAACATCTCACAGACCCTTTACAACTTTTTCCTCACTGCTCCTCCTCATCAGCCAAAAAAGATCATAGTTCACTCTTCCTGTTGCCTGGAATAATGTCATTCCACCTTTGTATTTGAACTCGATCCATTTACTAAGGCCCAGATCGAATGCCATCCCTTGAAACCTCACCTGGAAATACAAGCACCTTCTGGTTCCTCCAGAGGACCTTAGGATTTAAGACAGGGCCTCATTATAAGCAAAGGTAACTAATGCTGACTTGGGCAGAGCTGACACATATTTTCAGCAGGTATCTGAAGTTTAGACACTTTATGTGAACAACGTAATGATTGAATGATATTGGTGTTGTTTATAATTTGAAGGTGTGATGGAGGGAAGGGGGAGGGGTAGAAATCATATGATTAGTCAGAAATGGGTCAAGGGAAACTTAGGAAGTAGTTGGTTAGTAAGGCCTCTTGACAGCAGGGAGTCCCTAGTATAATCACCATATCTGGTGCCTTCCATGGCACTTGGCAGATAGTAGGCCATTTAAAAATTTTGACTTAGTTCTTTTCTTCATTCATTTATCCATTTCCTTTTGGGGAGAGGATGGTCCTCAAAATGTAAGCCTCTTGAAGACAAATACCATGGCTCTCTCATTCCCCAGTGCCCTGCCCAGTGCCGGGTGTAACTGGTTCTCCATAAACATTTGTTGAATGAGTTGGACTGAATTGAGCAGAGACAATGTGAGCTTTGGATTCTGATAGTCTTGTGCTTAAATCCCAACTCTGGCACTCACTAGCTGTATTGTCCCATAAATAAGGGAGAAGGATAAACTGAATTTTACAGTTTAGTACAGAACTTGTTTAATAAGTGCTAGCTGTTATTTATCCATCAAATAATTATCAAACCTCATTAATGTGCAAAGAACAACAAAAGCAACTCCCTTTGGCAAATTAAAATTATCCTTTTTTTGCTTTGGTCATGTGAACCTGGCTGAGTATTCATTTATTTATTCGTCCAACAACTATTTGTTGAGCTCTTACTGTGTGTAGGGTACTGTTCCAGGAGCAGTAGGAAGCCACTGAAGGGTTGTAAACAGAGGAGTAACGTACTTAGACAAATGTGCTACAAAGATCCCTCTGCTTTGCCTTGAAGAATGGCTTAGAGGCTGGCAAGATAGGACAAGGAAGAACAAGAGAATATGTATTGTATTTGTCTTGATGG
The DNA here is from genome assembly GCF_057802395.1 of Ceratotherium simum simum. Taxonomy (NCBI): domain Eukaryota; kingdom Metazoa; phylum Chordata; class Mammalia; order Perissodactyla; family Rhinocerotidae; genus Ceratotherium; species Ceratotherium simum. Next base: position 40,118,188 of record NC_141913.1, read on the forward strand.
AGAGGAAGGCAGCTTAGGCTAGAGTGGAGGCAGTGGAGCTGGTGAGATTTGGACTATATTTTGGAGGCTGAGCAAAAAGGACTTGATGGTGGGCTAGATATGGGTGGGGGTGAAGGAAAGGAGCATAGGTTTATGCCTCAAGGTGAGTGGAGTTGCTATTTCCTGACAGGATGGACCCTTCCAAAGAGACTTGGAAAGGAGTTTGGACAATCATGCTATAGATATACTTTTGAGGCCTATTGGAATCAACATGGAGCTCAGTAGAGAGACCAGAGCTGTACACATCTATTTAAAAGTTGGCATAGAAGGTACTTAAAGCCACAAGAACAGATGAGATCCCCTAAAAAGAGATAGAGAGAAGAAGGCCTGGGACTGGGCTGTGAGAGGCTCCTATATTTAGAGGTTGGGTGGAGAAGTAGCCTAGCATGTGGGCTCATGGAATTTAAGAGAGAAAAGTGTTTCTAGTAGGAGCAGTGGCCATCTACATCAACTGCTGCTCAGAGGACAGAGAAAGACAAGGACAGAGAAGGGACCACTGAAATTGGCATCATGGAGGTCACTTGTGATTTGGTGAAGGCAGTTGCAACCAAGTGGAGGGGGTGAGAATCTCAAGGAAGTGGGTGGATGGGCCAATGGGAGGCGAGGAAATGGAGACCATGTAGACCACCGTCTCAAGAAGTTTCCTGTGAAGTGTATCAGTGGGCTGATAGCTCCAGCAGGGTGTGGGGTCCAGAGAATTTTGCTTTTCTCATCCTTTAGGGAGAAAAAACCCTAAAGGATGTTTGCAGGTTGATAGGAAGAATCAAGAAGAGGGAGAGACTGATGATTCAGGAGAGAGAGAAGATAACTGCTGGAGCAAAGTACCTGAGAAGGTGAGAGGGCACAGGATCCAGCCCACAGGTGTGGTGTTGTATTTTGAGGGGCTATTCTGGAAAGATGGAGAACATGAACAACGCCCATTTTGAGAGATGTTGGGCATGAGAGTAAAAATGACTTGAGGAAAGTGGAATTCATGGACCATACCCCTCTGGCAGAATTTTGGGAAGACCACACACACGGTATGGAAGCATGCAGTGCCCAGCACAGACCAGGTGTATAATCATTTTCTTTAAACAAAAATGTGATCCTGCAAGTAGAGGTCAGCCACCTCCTAGTGCAAAGAGAAGAGAGATGGAAACTTCTAGAGAGGGGAATAGTAGAAAAGGAGAAAGAAGACAGACAGTGTGGGGGCAGGGAAAGAAAGCAGAAAGGGAGAAAGAGCAAAGAAAGAGGATGCAGGGTGAAAGAGCCGAGCAGTCGTGTCAGAGGCAGCCCAGGGACACCTGCGGCTTTGCCCTTTAACTAACTAACAGCTAAAGACAGAGTCATAGGAAACCACTGTAACCAGCACAGGTGTGACAACACAGCCCAGCTCTGCTCCTGGCCTGTGAGAAAGGAAGCGTGGTGACAGCAGTCTGCTATAATTAGCACCCACCCGTAGCCTAGAAAGCTGCCTGCTCTGAGGCCGGCGACTTCAGAGCCAGCGCATGAGAACAGGGGGGTGCAAACAGCCCTTGGAAACTCCACTGAAGGTTGGCCTCTGAAGTCAGTGTCTGTGCTGCCTGGGTCTGAGAGCACAGCCCCACAGGCTGGTTTGCACTGAGCACAGCCCCTGGAACCAGCAAGGCTAATGTGTGGATAAGGGCATCCAGAATTCCTGGACTATCACTTATCTGTCTGGGCAAATGTCCTTCATGGCTGGCTTTCTCTGGCTCCTGGGGCAGCCCCAGCCCGTGGGAGTGGCACTGCCTTGGCAGACAGGGGAGACTGGCCTTGGCAGACAGAGAGGGCAATGCTTTCCCAAGGCCTCGTCTCCTTGGACAGTCTTTCTAGTGCCTTGGCACACTCATGCTGTTCACCCCCACGCAGGCCTGTCTTTGGCTTTGCTGCTCATTTCTCACAGGGGGACATCCTTTTTTAAATCTTTGCAGTGAAATCAGGAGGGAACCCTCCCCAGAGCGTCTCTGCTCTTCTTCCTCTCTCTCTCTTTCTGTGTGTGTGTGTGTGTGTGTTAGTTTGGAATTTAGGAGGGAAAAAGTAGAGTGCACAATCTCTTTTCATTGCACTCCTCAACAATGAACACAAACGTCCCCCTGCTGCTACTGCTCTGTTATAAACTCGTTCAACTTCAGTGTTGAGGGGCATCAATTTCACCCTCCCACCTTCAGGAAGCAGGACTCCCAGTCCTGATGAGTGGTGTTCAGGGCACAGCCCCATCCTTCCTCCTAAGGCAGCCGCTCCTCCGTCTCTCCACCCGTCTAACCCTGAGAAAATTCTTCCTTATACGGATCCCACTTTTATATCCTTGTAACTCTCCATCTCCAATCTTGGTTTTCTCTCTGAACATCTCAGAATTAGCTGACTCTCCCCTCCGCATAAGAGCCTTTCCTTTATATTTGTGAAACAAATCATTATTTCCTGCCTCTTTTCTCATTTCCAAGCTGATCATCCTTAATTACTTTGACCACTCATTAATTCACTAAATATCTGTTTCTTGCCAGCCGAGTGCCTTCTACTGTGCTGGGTGCTGGGATGTATCCATTAATAAAATGTAGCCCTGGGAACTGAGGGAGCTCACATTTTTGTTTAAAGGATCACTAGCGGGCAAAATAGAAACATGTCATAAAATTAGAATATGAGGTGACAAGAACCATAATAGAGATAAAATTTCTATTGCCTATTGAGAGCTTATCCCGGCATGGTGCTAAGTGTGCTGTGCCCATGACCTCACTTAGAACTCACGACATTATCATCAACTCATAGACAGGTCAAGTGCTCTGCCCAGCTTCACAAGGCTTTTTAAGGCGGCTGCCAATCTTATACTGAAGAGTGGATTCAGGATTTCAAACCACTAGACAAAAGCAAAGTCTTAACCTCAAGTTTGCACACCACGAGCAAGAGTTTGAACTCAGGTCCCCTGGCTGCAGAGCGCATCTGTTTGACCATGATGCCCTCTTGCTTTCCTGGAGGGCTGTTGGAATACCGAGGAAGCAAGGATGGAGGAGGGTCCTTAGCAGGGCTACTGCCTCTGACCTGTGCTGAATAGATGTTTTTAGATACTCCCCCGGCAGGAAGCATGACGTGCCAGCTCTGATCTTACTATGGTTCTTGGCATAGACCATTCAGTTTCACATTACTGACACCTCTGCTGCTCTGAATACATGCTTTCTTCTAGGTTTCTCTTCACACTGTAGTGGGAGCTAGCATGCAAAGGCATGGCCACCCCATGCACCTTTGACAATTGTCCATTCTTAGAGGAGTCACCTTCCAAAGCCATCCTGGGAGCTATTGAATTAAATTCTGCCACTTAGAAACCAACAGTTGTCCTGGAGAGAATGAGTGGAACTTTTTGTTATCATCTGGCAGCTTTGTTCAAACTGCTTGGGGAGACGGGGATGCCCTGGGCGCTTCCGTGACATACCACTCAACACCTGCTCACAGTGCCCGCTGTGGGGGGCACAGGGTGGGGACCCAACAGCTGCTTCCCCTCACCCCCCTTTCCCTGCCAGAGCCATCAGTAGGCAATTCTTGGCAGGGCCTGTCAGAGCTCTGCAGTCTTGAGCAGCCCAACACAAGACCATATTCTATCTCATTCTCCTGGCTCCAAGCAGCTTTTTCTGATGATTGCACATTTCAGTATGGGGTTGTATGTCTGCTTATTATTTCATTCTGGATGGTGGTGTGACCTGTACTGAGCATGACATGCAGGAATAATTACTATTATCATTATTATTTTTAACCTCAATTGTGCCCCATTGAGAGCAGCGGGCGTTGCCAGAGAACAAAATTAGACCAGCGCTTTTTTTTTACCCAGTCGGCTCTCAATCTAAGTTAATCCAACAGGAAGGAGGTTAGGATGGTGGTGCTGCAGGGTGTTTGGCACAGGAAAATAGAATTTGTTTGTTTCTCTGTTTTTAGGGGGGCATATATTAACCCTTGTATTTCTCCCCTCTGATTTTTCTCTTTTAATAAAAACCTACAACAATATTAATAATATTATGCAGAATTTGGACCTCTCAGGCAACATTCTTGCAATGATTTCAAAACTCTGGGGAAACCAAGATTCATTAAATTTGAATTCACATCTGCAAGAGACGGGGAAAGATGATGTAATGGTCTCAGGGAAGCCTGGGCTGATGGAGGTCGGAGACTTTGTTGCTCTGAAATTTGTGCTTTGCTTGTTTTTCCCTGAGCAAGGTCTAGTTTCTCTGAGTCATGATTTCTTTATCAATAAAGATGTTTATGTCGCCTCCTGTTCCAGGTCTCCTTTCTGTGAACTGCTGCTCCCACTCTCAGCACCAGTCCTAGAAAAATCTTCCCAAATGAGCAGTTTCATTTAGGCTCCTCCTTTCTCGAAATTCTTCACCACTTCCCCATTAGGTTGCTACTTCAGACCTCAACTCTTCTGTCAGGTTTTCTAAGGTTTTATGGATCTGCTTCCCTCTCATCTCTTCAGCCTCACATTCTACTCTGATCTCAGACACTTGATTTCCTCATTAGCCCACAAGCTTGTCTTGCTTCTTCCTGCTCTGGGACTCTGGTCAAGTTACTCCGCTTGTCTTCAGTGTCTCCCTTCCTCTCCACTCATCTGTGGGAGAAGATTTGGCCACCCTGAAATCTATCTCTTTACCTTGGTTGTTTTCTCTAGGGACATTTGACCTCCCCCACTAACTGCCTAAAGAATTGGACATGGTGGCTCCTTCCTGGAACAGATCTATCATGATGGCTATAAAGATAATGTAGGATGGAGATTACAATAGGAAAGGCACCAACAAGCCCCTCTTATCAGAAGTTCTGTCTCTCTGGCCACATTCTCTGGATGACCCTGCGAGGAGTTGCCAGACAATCATTTACATTTATAAGGGAAATCTCCATTTGTAAAGGTATCTCCCTCTCTGTTTTGAGAAGAGAGGGGGATGGCCTCATTTCTAGAGGCTTATCAATGTGGAAGTTGAGGCCTTAAAGCTGCATAATAACCTTACCCTTGTTTACTGTGCTTTAGTGATAATCTCCTGTAACTGACTCCCCCACCCCCAAAATCCTCCTTTGTCATTGGCTGAACATGGTATTTAAGACGAGAATTTCTGCTATTGTGTTGAGAAACGCAGTGTCCCTGCTTTCTCCCATGTATACATGTTATTAAACTTGGTATTATTTTCTCCTGCTAACCTGTCTTGTTAATTATTTGGCCAGCCATAAGAACCTTAAGGAAAAGGGCAGAGGGAGATTCAACCTCTTCCTCCGACAGTTTTGGCGTAGTCGCCAGGAGCCACGCTGGCTGGCAAGTTGCCTTCTCTGGCTGGAAGACCTGCCTTCTCCCTGGACTACTGCAGATGGTGAGATACGGGAACGCCTGCCTGACGAAAGCCGGCAAAAGGTAAGACTTCTTACCACGTCAGCCTCCCGGAATCTCTATCTGCGGAGTCCGGCGGAAGGAAATGGTGAGAATTTTTTCTCTTTCTAAATTTAGATTGGCAGGAGAAAATATTTGGGAAACTAGTTTCTTGTGCTTTTAGTGACTCTTGGTTTAAATTTGGTAGAGTACTCTTGGTTTTGATCTTGATCCCTTTTCCTCCTAGAGTAGTGTCTGTCTTGTTCTGTGTCCTGAGAAAACTTGGCTTTGTGACCACTGAGAATATTCTCCTTGGACTCCACTGTACGGAAGGTGCATTTACCAGGGTGCACCTTGGTGGCCAGTCGAGTAGACTGGGGTTCCGAACTGTCTCTTTGTCTGGCTGTGCCAAGCTCTCAGGGGAGTTTGTCATAAAAGGCCCAGTCCATAAGGGCTTTTGTCGTCTTAACCATCGTTGCTTGTTAGTGCTGGAAAAATCCCATTCCAGTATCGCCTGCCCGGTGTCACAGATTAGCGGGTCTGTGACTAGAGGCATCCCACACTGTTGTGGGAGACCGGAGACACCGTTTTACACCATACTTACTGCCTGTGCAACGAAGGTCTTTACTTTCTCTGAATATCTTTGGGAGTGAATTTTGTGGATCACGGGGGCTACATCATCTGCGCCCTCACCAGGGACGCCTCTTGCGTCCATAGTAGATTTATTCTAAGCGTGGAAAGTTACCTCCGGGTCTTTCCTTAAAAAGGCTTATTGGTTCGAGTCACTATTGGAATAAATATACAAATGAAGATCCTACTCGTCAATGGCCAGACGACGGATCCTTTGAATTGGGAAAACTTCTAAATTGGGGGAAAAAAAATTTTTTTTGAGAGCTCTCACATAATTGTTTAATTGGTACCTAAGAAAAAAGGCCAGAAAAAGGAAGGGAAAAATTTGACTAGCCTTAAGACCTTGACTCAGGTTACAATTAAATTGAGAACATGTAAAAGTGTAAGTGTTGATAAGATTATAAAGGTTGGAGTGTTTGAGCTAATTTTATATAAAGAGGTTACATCAACTTTGCCTGAGTATGTTTTAAAATGTCTGACTGAGAATGCTTCCATTGTCCAAAATTAAAAGACCAAGACCTATTGATAAAAGTCTTAATGATAACTATGTTTAAAGGTATAAGAGGTGATGAAATTTACATAAAATTTTGTAGAAAAAAAACTGATGTTATTTCTATTACAGAACTGGTTAACAAAAATAGTAATTTAAATGATGGCTAATTTTATCTAACGTCTTATGAAGTCTTATAGGCAATCTAAATAATTATTGGGAATAAGTAACTAAATAGTTGTGAAAAAGATGAATGTTGGGTGAACTTTAAATAATAATTATGTGTTATGGTGATTACAGCTTCCAAACTCTTTTTGGTGACTTAAAACTTTAGAGTTTTGCTAAAATTTATGATAAAAATTCTCTGAGTATCATCATTTCCAAATAACATAAGATATTAGACATTGATTGCTAAACTTACGTTTGTCTACATTTGGCTTTTCATTACAGGAAAACTGAAAGGTGTTTTGGGTCTATTGGTAAACATGTGTTTTATTAAAAGATTGTACTATAAAGTAACATATTTCTAGAAGTTACGAAATGTTCATAAATTTTCCAATCCACAAAATGCTAATGTAAAAAAAAAAAGTTTATAACTGCTTACTTAGTTTTTACTTAGAAGTCAAAGTCTATAAGGGTTAAAATTTCTAATTAATATATGTGATTGAAGCTACTAAAAATTAAGAAAAATATGTCTGTGTACAAGGAAAGTAAGATGTATAAAGAAGGAACAAAGAATGGAAATATTTTGTTTGATTGATTAAAAAGGATAAATTTGTCCTCAAGTACTAGGAGGGAAAAGAAAGACATGGGATAAATTCTAAATGTAAAAAGAAAGTTATAGAAGGTTTGTGGAAGAGGAATTCTGAAAAAGGAGTTTTTGTATGGTCAAGTTGGCTAAGATTGAAATGAATTTAATTAAGTAAATGAGTTTTAATAGCAGAAGTAAGCTGGTGCAAAATTGAAATTTCTCGTAAAAGGATAATTTGCTTAAACTTGATAAAGAGGTTATAAAAGATTTTTCTTTACCTTTGAGTAAGTCTACCAAAAAAAGAAAAAAAACCTGTTAAAATAATTTCCTACGTTCAAAAGACTGAGGTCTCTCTATTAAGGCTTTTTGGACTGTTAATGCTCTGTTTGCTTTGATTGTTTATATTTTTGACAAGCTCCACCAAAATTCATATCTTAAAATAAGTCTTTTTTTCTTTGAGAATTTTCAAAGGGCCCTGGAACTTCTCAAAGAAATTTGCTCTCTTCCTATAAGGGGAAAGATACTAAACTTATTAGGCTTATTCAGTATGTTAAATTACATGGAAAGCATTGTCAGACAAGTGATGATAAGCCTGCTTAGGTGGTATTTTGTGGGTTAATGTTATTGATACAGGCGTTTTAAAATTGTATAACATTACTGAAATTCTGACCTGTCCTGGTTATCAGTCATAATTCTGGTTATTATTATTTTAAAGTGTTGTATGTCACAAAATTAACCAAATTTCCTTGTCAATTGCCATTTTGAGGTCTTGTTGTTTACAGACTTATTTCTTTGCACTAATGCTTTTGCAAAATATGTTTCATCTTCAGAGAAGTTCATGGAAAGGACTTTAACACTTACTCTAGAATACAAGTTTCTGACAAACTTTCTGATCATAAAACTGAACTTGGTAAAAAAATTACAGAAATCCAATGGAGAAACTTATGACTTCACGCAGCTGCTAACAAAAAGATTGGGATCAAGAATGGATTACACAGGACTGAACGAACTGATAAAGATGACTATAATTTTTATGATTTTTCGTTTGAAGTATTGCTGAATTTTTAATGTTTTGTTTTTTTCAGATTTAAGGAAAACTTTTTCTTGTTTCTCCTGAGCTAGCTATGACTTATAACAATTTGGTAAATGATATTTTTGTAAGTAAAATGGAAATATTTATCTTTTTCTCTCTACCTGATCCCTCGAATTTAGAAACTCTTAGTAAGTGAGTATTGTTGTTTTCATGGCAATATAGTTATTTGCATAAGTTCAATAAGAATCTGTTCTCCTTATAACAGGGCACAATTGGAAACACTGGTTATATTACCAAGGCTGTGACTGAAACATCATATTTGCGATATAACCATACAGCTTTTGAGGAATAAAGATTGGACTTTATGGAATAAAGCCATGTGAAAATATTGGCCTGGTACCTTATGTTCCAAGCAGCACTTACCAGGATAAGTAAAGAATGTCACTTATCTGGCAGGTACAAGGAACCTCGAAATATTTTGGGAAAACCTCAGAAGAGAGGAATTCACCCAAATCTGTAGGTATTACAGGCGAAGTCTGATGACAAAATCCTTGGCTTGACTTTCCTGGCCTGGAGAGGCCTTTAAAGTTAAATCTGAGATTCCTTATAAAAAGTTCCAGCAAAGCAGATTTAAAAGAGCCTATGTGATCAACTGCTATTCTTGCTGTACTTATGTAAATAATTGAGCCAACTCTATTGGAACTAGACTTATCTTGCAAACTAGTTAGTTTTAATTTGGCTATCTTAATAAAAATGAGGGTGATTTTAGAGAGAAAAATTATATTTCAGTAAAAACTATAGTATACATTTGCGGATATTAGATCCTAGTTTTGTTAATTGTCTTTTAAGGTTTTTGTTTTATATCTGTTGACTGGACTGGATCCTTATTTCTTCTAGTCTCCTGAAATATCTGGCTACAGATGTCCAAACTAACATTTTTGATTTTTTCCATCATTTTCATTTGAAATCACTGAAAACTGAACCTGCCCTTTTTCCTGAAGCCTTACAAACTGAAGCTGATGGACTTGATATAAACTTAAGAGATGACCTGACGACACCATCAGAGACATTTTAAACTGCAAAAGATACTTTGCCCCTGACATCTAAAAATCTTCTTAACTGGCTGTCCTCTTATCTCAAACTCGTTTCTAATTTGCTCCAACCATTAACCTTGTTTTTCTTTTGTTTACACAGAAATGCTTCTATTAAATACTTGATTGCTTGCTTCCACAATATAGGCGTAACCTTGAGAGCCCACCTGCATCACCACCTTCCAAAAGGAACTTAATTGAACTGATCTATTATCAGGACTAAGAAATGTGTTCAGTGAGATGAAACAGTCTACCAACTCAGCTTCTGGACTATGAAACTTCTTTAAGTTTCAAAAAGACTGTGAAACTTTTAGTTTCAAAGGCGGGACAGTGGGAGATCAAGATTTGGCCACCCTGAAATCTATCTCTTTACCTTGGTTGTTTTCTCTAGGGACATTTGACCTCCCCCACTAACTGCCTAAAGAATTGGACATGGTGGCTCCTTCCTGGAACAGATCTATCATGATGGCTATAAAGATAATGTAGGATGGAGATTACAATAGGAAAGGCACCAACAAGCCCCTCTTATCAGAAGTTCTGTCTCTCTGGCCACATTCTCTGGATGACCCTGCGAGGAGTTGCCAGACAATCATTTACATTTATAAGGGAAATCTCCATTTGTAAAGGTATCTCCCTCTCTGTTTTGAGAAGAGAGGGGGATGGCCTCATTTCTAGAGGCTTATCAATGTGGAAGTTGAGGCCTTAAAGCTGCATAATAACCTTACCCTTGTTTACTGTGCTTTAGTGATAATCTCCTGTAACTGACTCCCCCACCCCCAAAATCCTCCTTTGTCATTGGCTGAACATGGTATTTAAGACGAGAATTTCTGCTATTGTGTTGAGAAACGCAGTGTCCCTGCTTTCTCCCATGTATACATGTTATTAAACTTGGTATTATTTTCTCCTGCTAACCTGTCTTGTTAATTATTTGGCCAGCCATAAGAACCTTAAGGAAAAGGGCAGAGGGAGATTCAACCTCTTCCCCCGACAGGGGGCATATATTAACCCTTGTATTTCTCCCCTCTGATTTTTCTCTTTTAATAAAAACCTACAACAATATTAATGATATTATGCAGAATTTGGACCTCTCAGGCAACATTCTTGCAATGATTTCAAAACTCTGGGGAAACCAAGATTCATTAAATTTGAATTCACATCTGCAAGAGACGGGGAAAGATGATGTAATGGTCTCAGGGAAGCCTGGGCTGATGGAGGTCGGAGACTTTGTTGCTCTGAAATTTGTGCTTTGCTTGTTTTTCCCTGAGCAAGGTCTAGTTTCTCTGAGTCATGATTTCTTTGTCAATAAAGATGTTTATGTGGCCTCCTGTTCCAGGTCTCCTTTCTGTGAACTGCTGCTCCCACTCTCAGCACCAGTCCTAGAAAAATCTTCCCAAATGAGCAGTTTCATTTAGGCTCCTCCTTTCTCGAAATTCTTCACCACTTCCCCATTAGGTTGCTACTTCAGACCTCAACTCTTCTGTCAGGTTTTCCAAGATTTTATGGATCTGCTTCCCTCTCATCTCTTCAGCCTCACATTTTACTCTTTGATCTCAGACACTTGATTTCCTCATTAGCCCACAAGCTTGTCTTGCTTCTTCCTGCTCTGGGACTCTGGTCAAGTTACTCCGCTTGTCTGCAGTGTCTCCCTTCCTCTCCACTCATCTACTGCCAACCAGAGTCCTGGCCTGCCAATCTCCAATCTCTCTTGCTTGAGGCCCTCACTAATGGTTCAGTGTTCTCACATTCCTCTGAATACTTCTGGTACTTATGGTGTGTTATATCCCCCCTAAATTCATATGATGAAGCTCTAACCCCCAGTACCTCAGAATGTGACTCTATTTAGAGATAAGACTTTTACAGAGGTGATTAAGGTAAAGTGAGGTCGTTAGAGTGGGCTCTAATCCAATCTGACTGGTGTCTTTATAAGAAGAGGAAATCTGGACACAGAAAGAGACACTAGGGGTGCGTGCACACAGAGAAAAGATCATGTGAGGACACAGTGAGAAGGCGACCGTCTGCAAGTGAAAGAGAGAGGCCTCAGAGAAACCAACCCTGCCTTGATCTTAGACTTCTAGCCTCCAGAACCGTGAGACAATAAAGTTCTGTTGTTTAAGCCACCCAGGCTGTCATATTTTGTTATGGGAATCTGAGCACATTAACACCTGGCAGAAGCTTGTGCTACGGTCCTTGTTCTTCTCTCTCTCCTTCCCTTTAGGAGGATACGTGTGCTTGCTGTTGCCCATGACTTGTGGTGCTCTCCGAACACTCATGGGAGAAGTGAACCTGCTCACCGTTGGACTTGGCCCTGTGACTTGCTTGACCAGTGTGTTGAGAGTGGACACTATGTGTGTCATGTCCAGTAGAAGCTCTAAGAGCCACTGTATGGCTGTTAGAATAAAGCCTCTTGCCCTTTCCCGTCTGGTGAAAGAGCAGCGTGTCCCAAATAGTTGCTTCTCCTTCAGCCTGGGTCCTGCAATGTGAAGACACATGGAGCAGAGCCATAGACACTTTCAGCAGTAGCTGGCGTGTAACACAAGTGAGAAATAACTGTGGTTGTAAGATTTTGGGGTTGTTATTGCAGCAAAGCTAATACATAATTTATACCATACAATTTATTCATTAATAATAAGGGAGTATTATTACTTCTGCCATACATTCTTCTCTGGGAATCCTTCCTGAACCCAAAAACCCCTCAAAAGTGCTCTGATATATCCCTATCCTGTCTCTTATCTTCACTGTGCTCATTAATACAGACGGTCCCCGACTCAAAATTCGACTACGATTTTTTGACTTTGTGACAGTGCAAAAGCGATATGTGTTCAGTAGAAACCGTACTTTGAATTTTGATCTTTTCCTGGACTAGTGATATACAGTACAATAATCTCTCGTGATGCTGGGCAGAGGCAGCGAGCTGCAGCTCCCAATCAGCCACTCGATCATAAGGGTAAACAAGTGATACACTTACAACCACTCTGTTTTTCACTTTAAGTACAGTATTCAATAAATTACATGAGATATTCAACACTTTACTATAAAATAGGCTTTGTGTTAGATGATTTTGCCCAACTGTAGGGTAATGTAAGTGTTCTGAGCGTGTTTAAGGTAGACTTGCCTAAGCTATGATGTTTGGTAGGTTAGATGTATTAAATGTATTTGTGACTTAGGATATTTTCAACTTACAATGGTTTAATCGGGATGTAACCTCATTCTAAGTCGAGAAAGATCTGTACCATAAGTACTTATTGAGCATCTGCTTTGTGCCAGGCACTGATCTAGGTGTATTGAATGGCTCTCTTAACTCTCTTGTCTTCTCCACTAGACTGTGAGCTCCTTTAGGTCAAGCAACTTGTTCTGATTCACCATTGTCTCCCCAGTGCCTAGTGGGGTTACTGGCACATAGTAGTACCCAATAAACATTTGTTAAATACATAAATGGCTCTGCACAAATCTGCACAATTGGATTATAAGATCTTTTAAGGCCAGTACTTGTTTTCTCCACCTTCTGTGCTCTTCCCAAAATCTGCCACAGAGCTAAACATGGAGTAGTTGCTCATTAGACATTAACTCACCTATTGGGATTGAATGACTTGTTACCTCTTTTGGATTCTGACTTTACTTAGAGAATGAGAATATTTTTCTTCTTTTTCCTCCCTTTTCTCCCTCACTCAGTCATCTTGGGCCTTTCCAGGGCTGGAGGGAGGAGAGATTGTGCAGTGGTAATTAGATGCTGGTGTCGTCTGATCATGTTGGTTTCCAAATACAGATTTTTTTCTCACATGGGATGTGTGTAGTCAGCCTCCAACACGGTCTCCAATGACTTCTACTTCCTGATATTACATTCTTGTGTAGTACCTCCCTCCTTTCCTCCATTGTATCCTGGTTGTAGCCAATAGAATATGGCAGAAGTGATGGTGTCAATTTTGTGATTATGTTATAAAAAACACTGTCGCTTCTGTTTTTCTCTCTTGTAATTAGCTCTGGAGGAAGTGAGCTGTCATGTTGCTAGGAGCCCTATGGAAAGACCCCTATGCTGAGGAACTTGGGCTTTCAGTCAGTAAGGAACTGAGGCCTCTTTCTAATAGCCTCATAAATGAGCTTGGAAGTGGACCCTCCAGCCTAGTCAAGCCATCAGAAGAGACTGCAGCCCAGCTGATGTCTTAGCTACAGCCTCATGAGAAACTCTGAGCCAGAACCACCCAGTTAAGCTTCTCCCAGATTCCTGAGCCTCAGAAACTGTGTGAGAAAATAGAATTTGCTATTTTGAGCTACTACATTTTGGCTATTTTTTCTCTGACTCCTGTCTCCCTCAGGTGCCATCCCCATGGGTTCTGGTGGTATGGTACTCTGTTGAGATCCTTTTGCCCCACTGTAGAGAAATCTTTCCCCTGAAGACCTGGTCTGACTTTTCTCTTCAGGAGACCACCTCTGGTCCATGTGTGCATGCATGCCTCCTTGTCCAGTCTAAAACCCTAAAAGAGCAGGTTGTCTCCAGTGTGGCCCTGTTTGCACCATGTTCACAACCTCACTCCTTCAGACTTTGCAGATTTTGAATTATATCCCAGTCCCTATGTCTCCTAAGCTCCAGGAAACACATGTCAAGCTCTTGGGTATTCTTTAAGGGTCCTCTCCCCACGAATGTGTATGTGTGTGTGATGTGTGTGTGGTATGTGTGTGTGTGTGAATACCCAGTGTACCAACTGCAACACTCTCTATCTAAGGAAATCCTACATCTAGTGAATTCTTCACTGCCGGGTCCTGGCAGAGCTTGTTTTTGTTCAGTTACTTTGTAAGTCTGCCTAGAGGTCTAGCTTCTTGTTTTAGAATATGGGAGCACATGGCATATGTTAAAATGCCAAGACAACAGGCTGAGGGCAAGTGACAATTTATTTCAGTCAGGAAATCTATGGTTTCCCCAGGTCTGGCATTATCTAGCTGTGTGATGTTAGGGAAGTCATTTAAACTCTCTGAACCACAGTTGAGTATTTGTGTGTGTGTATGTATGGAATCCTAATAGTCTCTTCCAGCTCAAAAATTCTTCTCTGTTTTATGCTTGCCCTGAGTCTTTACCATGCTTATGAGGGGGCACTTATATCCCCTGAGCCACAGCATTTCACTTTAGGGCCATATGGTGGGCTGAATAATGGCCTCCCCAAAGATGTGCATATCCTAATCCCTGGCCCTGTGAATATGTTAATTTAGATGGCAAAAGAGACTTGCAGATGTGATTAAGAATCTTGAAATGGGGAAAGTAGTCTGGATTATCCAGGTGGGCCCAAAGTAACCATAAAGGTCCTCATAGGAGGGAGGCAGGAGGGCCAAAGACAGAGAAGGAGATGTGATGATGGAAGCAGGGGTAAGAGTGATGTGAGGAGTGGGGCATGAGCCAAGGAATGTGGGAGACCTCTAGAAACTAGAAAAGGCAAGGAAACCAATTCCCCCTGAAGCCTCCAGAAGGAATGCAGCCCTGCTAACACCTTGATTTTAGACATCAGAGTCCCAGAACTACAAGATAATAAATTTGTGTTGGTTTAAGCCCTTAAGTTTTTGGTAATTTGTTACCAGAGCAATAAGAAGTGAATGCAGACCTGGATGAAGAGAGACCTCATGGGTATGTCTTTAGACTGACTGACCTCACAGGCTCAGGATCCCTCTGCTGATGTCTGAGGTCCTGGGTCCACATGCTCTTCCAGCTGACGGACACTTTTCCCTCCAACTTCCTCTTTTGTTAACTATAGGAGAATCTGGCCTTGCTTTGAGTCATCCTTTGAAGCAGTTTACAAATGGCCTTATGTGGGCACCAAAGGATACAGTGATGCTTTCCTAAAGCAGATCATAAAACCATCACAGGGACACACAGGCATAGTGGGGAACTCATGTCAGTCGGACATTCCCCCAAATTCTCCACAACCAGTTCTTGACTGGTCCTCGTGGAGCACAGTGCCATCTCTGAGAGAGAGAAGGCAGTGTAGGAACTGCTGAACTGACTTAATTCTTACCAAAGAGAAGGTTTCTGGTTAGTTCAATAGCAGGAAACCTTGGGGGTTAATGTCACTGTGAAGTCTGCAGCAGCCAAGTTATGGACTTCTGGACTGTGCACACACTCCAGATTTTTGAAAAGCAGGGTTCAGGAAGAAGGGAAAAAATAAGCACAAGGCCCGAGCCTCTAAAAGGGCAGCAGTTCAAGCTAAAAACCTTATCCCAGTGAGGATAAAAAAGGGCTACTAGGAAGCTCTCTGGCGAGTTCTGATGGAAAATATACCTGCCTCCTCCCCCAACATATAAAATATGGGGGTAAATGACCAACAAAGACAAATACAAAAGAATGGTGTGTGAAAAAAGTGTCAGGAAAGGTAATGAGGAAAATAAGCCAGAGCTTGTGAAAAATGCTGAGAATAAGAAAAATAGCTTATGAAGTATTTGTGGAGCCTGAAGAAGAATCAAGGACGGCCAGGTGCTGGGCTAGGTGATATAATATCCAGCGTTGTCCTATCGTGGAGAATAGCCGTCAAATTGTAAAGAGACAGACAAATAGGATTAAAAGAGAAGTGAAAGCCAAGTTAGGTGAGAAACTAGGAAGGAGATCCCCTAGTAGTTGTCAAATATATTCAGATCTCCAGGGCCAGTGGCTTATACCCTCAAGGAGTGGTTCCCAAAGTGTAGTCCCTGGACCACTAGCAGCAGAATTCCTTGGGAATTTCTTAAAATTGGAAATTCTTAGGTCCACCCTAGACCTACTGAATCAGGACTCTGGGCCTGGGGCCCAGAAATCTGTGTTTTAACAAGCCTTGCAGGAGATTCTGCTACGTGGGAATTCATAATCTGGACTCCATGGATGAACTTCAGTGGGTCAGTGAATCCTCCGGTATAAGACACAGATATTTTTGTCAATGTTCATTTTTTGAGTGGAGGAAGATGGTTCTTGGCTTTCTTTAGATTCATGATTTGAGACCCAAAAGTTTCAGAATCATTCTTCTAGCATGTTGAAAGAACTTACTGCTGTCTTTGCAAGACTGCTGATGGTACTAGGAGAAATCATAGAGACTTGTAATTTGGTAAATAAAGTCTTCCTAGTTTTTAAAAATCAGAATTAGATGGATCCTGAAAACTGTAGTTTGGTTAACTTGGCATTGATCTCTGGCAAAAATCTGGAATGCTTTATTAGGTGGTTGGGGTGTGAACACTTAACAAGGAAAACAGTTGAGTGTCAAGAGCCAAAAGAGGTTCATTAGTATCCAAACACACCAAATGGACTCTGTGATGTTTTATTTCTGCTATTCAAGGACATTCCTGGTGTTTAAATACAGTAAAGTATAAAGAAGAAAGCAAAGATGGCCATCATCCCACTGCAAGATAACTGAGCTCCCCTCTGTCACCCATCAATGCTTTCTGTATTCTTCTGGAAAAGAAAATTTACACATAAATGGATTGCTCTCTCTCTCTTTCTGCAAGTATACTGTTCTGCACTTTGCATTTAAAAAAAAATTAATTGTTATGTCTTAGAGATCTTTCCATGCTAGCATCCATAGTGTTCCTTCATTATTTTTAATGGTTGTATAGCTTTCTTTCATACCTTTTACTGTTCTATATATATTTTTATAACAGTAATATTATTTATGTTTGTTTTGCTATTGCTAGCATTGATGCAATAAATAATGTTGTACACATATTCTGTATATATTTCCAAGTATATCCATAGAGTAAATTCCTGTATCCGTAAGATAAATTCCTACTGAATCAAAATGTACATACATTTTAATATTGCAAAGTGCCCTCCAATGTGGTTCTGTCACTTTATAGTCACATGAGCAGGAGGTGAAAATGCTTGTTTTTCCACATCATTGACACTACTAGGTTTAAGCATTAAAAAAAAATTGCCAATGAAATAGGGAAAAAACCCGTCATATTCTTGTGTTTTGATTTGCATTTATTCATTAATAAGCTTAGACACTGTTTCAAAAGTCTATTCATTGTTCATACTTTTCTTTTTATGAAATCCTCCTTGTATCCTTTGTTCATTTTTAATATGTTGCTTAACTTTTTATTTTTAATTTGCTATTTATAAATTAAAGAATATTGTCCTTTCTTCATCATGTTGCAAGTACTTTTCCAGTTTGTGATTTTTCCTCTAACTTTGCTTATGGCTTTTTGTTTTGTCACATTGATTTAAAAAAATACACGTAGTCAGATTTATTATCCTTTTCTTTTATGGCCTCATGGTTTTTAAAATCTAAGTGGGGGCCAGCCCCGTGGCTCAGCGCTTAAGTGCGTGTGCTCCGCTACTGGCGGCCCGGGTTCGGATCCCGGGCACGCACCGAAGCACCGCTTCTCTGGCCATGCTGAGGCCATGTCCCACATACAGCAACTAGAAGGATGTGCAACTATGACGTACAACTATCTACTGGGGCTTTGGGGGGAGAAAAGAAGGAGGAGGATTGGCAATAGATGTTAGCTCAGAGCCGGTCTTCCTCAAAAGAAAAAAAAAAAATCTAAGTGGGATTTCTAGATTGATAGATAAGGGAAATGCCACAAAACCCTTTTGTAAGGACTTTATCCAAGTGTTTTACAAAACTTGCCATGATATCCTAGTGGACAAGATGGAGAAATGAGAGTTGGATGATGTATACATCAAAGTGCCTTTATAGTTTACTCGGTGAATGTACATGAAGAGTGCTGATTAATGCATCCGTGTCAACTGTATTCCCTTGGCCTTGATGAAGATAGAAGATGTAATTCTCATTTTTTCAGACAGAAGAAAGGTCAAGATGGGATATTTAATTCCCTGAATAACAAAATCAAGATTCAAGAAGATCTTGACAGGCCAGAATAATGAGTTTAATGAGTTTAAAACCAACAAGACAAGTTTAAAAGAGATAAATCAAAGATTTGTACTTTTCTAAAAGTTCAGATATACAAGGACAGATGAGAAGCCCTGGGATACCAGATATTCGAGTAAATAACACCACAACAAAGATGCAGCTCAGTGTGAGTCAATGGTGTACGAGGAATACCAAGAAAGTCAGTGTGGTCTTATGTTCTTTCTGGACTATTCAGTAATTTTTAAAAAAAATCTTTTAATTTTGAAATAATTATAGACTTGCAGAAATTTGCATAAAGAGTACAGAGAGGTCCCATGTATCTTCTCATCTATGTTTTCCCAGTGGTAACATCCTACATAATTGCAGTACAATATTAAAACCAGAAAGTTGACATGTGAACACTCAACCTTATTCATATTCCACCAGTTTTTACATTCACTTATTTGTGTGTGTGTGTGTACAGTTCCATGTACACCATTTTATCACATGTGTAGATTCATGTATTCTTAACAGTTTCTAATTGGTAAGTAAAGTAAGAATAGACTTATCTGTAGAAAAAAATTGTCCTTGTATTTCAGGTAAATCAAGGCTGGAATTCTATGTAAATGACCTCCCTGGGATAAAAGTGTAGACAGCGGATGAACTTGCACAAAGCACTCCTATTTTACCTTGATCATGCTATATTTGCATTTGTAGGGCTATATTTAACAGTATATTGACAAACTATAGAATTGAAAGGAAATGGGACATTTAGCAATGATTTTCAGATGTCCTATGAAGGTCTTCATGCAACAAAGGGATTAGGCTCATTCACTGTCATGACAGTGGCCATTAAGACAGACTGGAGGCAGTTACAAGTTACTGCCTCTTTGAGACTTTGACTCAAGGAAACTTTTTCTAGAAGGAGAGCTGTAAAATGGTGGAATTTGGCTGCCATGAAAGTAGTAGGTAGGAATTATTTAAACAAAGGCAGAGTGACCGCATTTCAACAGGGGCTTAGAGGAGATTCTTTAACTAAAGTTTGGATTGGAAGACCACTACAATTCTTCTCAACTCAAAGACTCTAGAATTCTATATTGATGAATATCATAAAGGAGCTGGAATGTTTGAGAGGATGGCTTCTGCTGTATATCCTACACTGAGAAGGAAGAAGAGGGTGAGGGATGGGAGAGAGAAGAGGTAGGAGGAAGTCCTGGTGGTCCTAGTGGCACCCATGCAGTAAAGAAATAAGCAAAAGCAGTTATGAAGATATATCTTTAAATGCTTTCTCTGTTGAACTTTTCCCATTAACTTTGTGAAGAGCAATGATTGTATTCAGCTACAGTGTCTATTAATTTTGAAGATAAAGATAGAGATTTGATAGGTATTTTTGTCACTCTTTGTCATTCTTTCTTCTTTTCCTTTCTCTCTTTTTCAAGTCATTGATACAGGCTTTAATTTAAAGAATGCTATATCTAGTAGACTTCTGATACTGTTTAATTGCTTTTTTTTAATCTAACTTGAACAGACCTAGGTTATTGTGTGGCGAGTTTACAGTTCTTTATGTCACACGTGTTTGTTGATGGTAAGGATCCAAGGAGCCTGGGGGTTACCAAAAGGTGGCTGCTGTCATTCTCTGAGGCCTGTGTAATTAAGAGCCTTTCCCTTGGAGCTGTAAATGAGAACATGTGCTGTAAAAGCATCTTGAGGGAGAGAAAAGTTATCAGGTACATCAGTTTGGATTTCATCCAATTGAACACAATAGAACACTCAAATACAGGGAGTTAAGCAAATGAAAAGGTATTTATTTTTCATATGACAAGAAGTTGAGAGGCAGAGACTGCCAGCTTTAGTTCAGTGGATCTATGATGTTAGGGCTTCTGTCTCTTCAATTTTCCAGGCTTTTCCGCATGGACACGTGAGGGCTGCTGCAGCTCCAGTCAGCATGTCAGCATTCAAGGAAGGAAGAAGGGAGAAGAGAGAAGGGGAAAGGAGGAAAGAGAAAGAGGAACGGTTAACATCAACTTTTCAGGAAATGCAAATGCCCTCCCAAAGCCTTCCCTCATATCTCATTGGCCAGAATTTTCCCTTCTACCCACAATTTGGGTCCTACAATTTGACTAAGACATTTGCACAATTCTTTAATAATCTAAGAGGAACCAAGACAGGGGAACAGAGAGCTTTCTATAATGTGCAAATGATTTAAGGACATTAACTTGTGAAGACAAACTATGGATCTCAGAGTCCCCCTTAAATACTCATCTGTGTCTGGAATTAAGAGAAAGCAAGTAGGGAGATGAAAATTTTGGTAACTCTCCACTGAAATGAAATCGTCTGAAGTATAGAATATAAAATTGGTCGTAAAAGCTCTTCTCATGATTTTGCTGCAGCCATTTTCTGAAAAAAGATCGATTTATGAGCAATTTCTTCATAGCGTCTGTTTTTTATTGTAAACATGGTGAGATGAGCCTCTGGGCTGTCGCATTCTGGAGCCCAAGTCGGTTTCAGGAGATCATCTGTCTCCATTTGAGAGTTGTATTTCGGTAATTGAGACCAGAGCTTGACTCCTTGTGTCCACAATGCTACTAAATCGAATTAGGGATTTCATGGGAAGAACAATGAAGGCCCAAATTCTGTTACTATGCTATTTACTTAATATGTATGAACATACAGATCTTTTAAGAGGTAATATAAAACAGGCACTGTATTCTTGGGCTCTAAGGGCTGGTTTTAGAAAATGTGTTTGGTAACATAACTCTGATTGTTTGAGGGGACTTTGAGCATCTAAGAGGGAGGTTTGAATTAGCCCCTTTTTATAAATGAGGAAACCAGGGGCCAGGAGAGTTAAGGAACTTGCCTGAAGTTTCCCAAATAGAGCTGAGATACAAAGTGAGTCTTGTCTGATCCATGGACCTTCTTCTTCATAAGGAGGACACGCTAAGCTACTGCCAAGCTCCACAAAATGAGTAAGATAGGGTGTATCTAGGTAAAGCAATGAGGTCCAGATTGAAAAGATTGTCCTGTAAGCCCGAGGTCACGTGGTTTGGTGTTGGCGCTCTGCCCCTGTGATTTAGTGTACGTGTGTGGTACAATGATTTAGACGAGAATCCGTGAGCTCATTCTTGCTGTGGATGTGGGTGCTGTCTGTCTGTTACTGCTCCCCAACACACAGGGGAAACTGGCCCCAGATGTTTGTCCTCTCAGATGTCCACCTGGTCCTGGGCCTGTGCCCCTGTGGACATAGCATGTCCTCATACTGCAGTCACCATTACACACTCGGCCACTAGTTGCACACCGAACCCGCTGACTTGGCCTCCCAGAGGCAGGACACAGCCCCACTGCCCCTTAGCTCCCCAACCCTTGTGAGGAGACTGAACATTTTTGAAAGAGTGTATACCAAGGGGGAAGAGTTTAAAAAAAAACAAATGAAAAGGTGCAGAAAGAAAGGTGCATTTAGCAGGAGTATTTCTGGCCACAGATGGGCTTGGCTGGCACAGCTCATTTTTCTTCATTTCCATCCTGTCTAAGGGACTCTAATCCAAAGCCTGCCCTTGGAAGTTTCTCCTTTGCCTTCTCTCCTGTGGGTGCCTATCCCCTTGGAGGTACTCCAGGTGGGGTAGGTGAACATATGCCAGAGCAAGTGTATATGGATGCACTTCACGTTCAAAGGCTTTTCTTTGTGGATGGCGAAGGCTCGTTTTCCCATATATTTTTTTAATGCCATGACTTTGAGTGGATATTAATAGTACTGGAAAAATAGGAATAAAGTAAACAGAAAAGTTTTATTTACCTTCCTGTTTTCATCTCCAGCTCTCTAGTGTCAGGCTTGACACTCCTCAAAACAAACCATTAATATATTTTGTACATAGGTACACACGTGTAAATATCCACATACATGTGTACATGTGTATTTTTTTTACACATATACACACATATCTCTGTGTTTGGGATATAGCTGGTTAGAGTGCTGGACTAATGGGTTGAGCACACCTTTACGCATTTTTCAAGCTCCCTTCTCCTTTAAGCAATTTAGCCATACCTATCATGAGTTACAGGTTTCACTGGGGCTTCCAGACTAAGACAGAGTAGGAAGAAGAATCTGGCCACCCGCCTCCAGAAAAATTGGCCATGAACCCTGTGAATAGATCATTGTTTCATATAGCTCTAGAAGGTGAGAGGATGGTGTAAAAAGACTGGGCAGGATTCTACTCTGCTGTACACAGGGTCACTAGGAGTCAGAATTGATTGGACAGCACCACCACCACCAACAAATCATGAGTTGCAAGAATGGACATACTCTTGGATACAGTAATTCCTCCTTGGGAAATGATACCAAGGAAATCATTTAAAAGAAAGAGGAAGTTATAAAATACATCAATGTATTTCTTTGACACATGGAGGTATATTAATTTACAGTTTACAAAGCCTTTTCACACATATTATCTCATTTCATCTTCACAACAACCCTCTGGAGCAGGTGGTTTTATTTTTCCTCTTTATTTTATAAATGAAGGAACAGGCTTAGAGAGATGGTGTGGTTTCTTTAAGTTTGCACAGCTGAATGAGTGGTAGAGTTGAGAAAGTTCTCCTTAGTTCAGAGAGCAGGGAAACCCAACCAAGAAAGATGGGACATTAGTCAAAAAGATCCACAACAAAGCACTTGAATGTGTATGTGCTTTGAGAGAGGAAATGGGAATCGAGATCTTCAGGCTTCAAGTTCGGTGTTCTCTTTACCACACGATTATCTCTTCCCAGTGAGAATGAACTTAATGAACATCATGAAGGCCTTACCTACCATAATTACAGAGACTATGAAACAGGGTGGAAAGTGTTTGTGGCATAATTTAAGTTACGATATGAAATAAAAAAGTTATATCTATAGTATAATTATGTGTGTAATATATGTATATTTAAGGATGAAAATTGGAAGGAACTTGGAAAAATAAATAGGCTGTTATGAAGGGTGATTCTGTGTGATGCCAGACTGGGTTCTCTACAGGTGGTGTTAAGGAGATTGTAATGAAATTTTAATATTTTTTGCTTAATATAGGTAAAATTAACAATAGATTAAAAAAATCCAAATACTAATAAAAATGAACATTTGAGTGCAAGTACTGAGCCAAGTGCTTTTCATGCCTAATTCTATTTAATCACAACTCCAGGAGGTACATATTGTGATAATTTCCACTTTGTAGTTGAGAACCTCAAGTCTTAGGATGATTAAACAACTTCTCCATGGTTATAATGCTAGAAGTCAACTGGGGGCACTTGAGTTTATGCTCTGTTTCCTCCAATCCCCAAATACCAACAATCCTTCAATGTGTGTCCTGTAGAGAGGACAGTTGGTCATTAAACTGTCCAACTCATCTTATGTGTTGATGTGTCTACACAGACTCTTTGTCTCATCATGGAAGAACTTTAATTGATTGACAGATGTTAGCCATTCACAGAGAGTCTAATTACTTAGGAACTCTTTGTGGGCCTTCTACATGTACTAGATGAAATGCATTCAGGAAGTAGAGATTTACAACCTCCTTTGCAAAACAGGGGTCCAGAATAGCAGAGGCTGCTGTGAAGGGTGATTGTGAATGTGCTGCCAACACTGGGTCCTCTACAGGTTTAATGGCAGCATTGACCAGAATTTTAGCTCATGTGGTAGGGGCATTTGAAAATTCATGAGATGCAGAAGAGGGGACCACATCTTCCACCCCAAGGAACAGTGCTAGCCCCAGGCTTTTTCGTAAATCTCCAGGAAGAAAGCCAGTATTTTCTTGCTCTCGATCTGAATTGGTAGGATAAATGCCTCAGTTCTCTACTTGACTTTGCCCAAGCTTTAACTCTTTGCTGCAAAGAAAAGAAAAGTTGTCCTCTACTAGCAGAAGGAAGCAGCCTGAGTTTCTTGGTTCTAATGGGACTGGAATTTTTCCTCCTGGGACTTGAGTAATGAACCCATTGTAGAAATATCCTTCTTGCTGCAAGTTACAACATCGCCGGTCTGCGGGGGCAGATTGCTCTTTGAAAGAGAGATTTACAGAAGGTTTTGGAGAATGGAACACAAAGCTGTTTTTTCATGCAGCCCCCATGAGAGAGCTGGCCTTCCAGGTATCTCTCCTTCATAGGATGGAGTTTTTAATCTGTAGGCATCAGGTTCCTTACTCCTTACCTTTCCCATTTCCTCTTTCAAATCATGTGCACTTTCAAGTGCTTTGTTGTGGATCTTTTTGATTAGTGTCATATCTTTCTTGGTTGGGTTTCCTTGCTTTCCAAACTAAGCAAAATAGAATCACCCTGCTCTGTCCCTGCCTCCTTTTGTTTACTTCTTTCAATTATTTTAAATCTTGAAATGTGTTCTTGTTCTGGGGCTTTTATTCTTTGGTGTGAAACTGGTCCAATATTAATGCTCCTTAATGCTATGCATAGCATTCCTCCTCTGCAAAGCACTCCATGAAGATTAACTAATTAATTCTCTCAACTCCCTTTGTCCTGTAGGGACAATTACTAGTTGGCTAACAATAGGAAGAAGAAGAAAAATGATTCTTACTCTTTTCATAAGTGTCTTCAAGCTTCAAAGCACATCCCACCATTAGCTAGAATATAGAATAGGGGAAAGAGAGAGGAGAGGAGACATTTGAGAGAAAGTCCTCTGTCACCTTCACGAAATTCTCTATCAAGGACTTTGGTGCAGGTTCTTTAGGGGATAAACTATGTGAAGCCAGCTTTGTCTAACTACTTAGGTATGAGATTAATTCTTATACTAGTTTTCCTTCTGATTTAGAATCCTAGAACGTTAGACGATTCTGAACTTGGAGACACAATAATTCAACTACTTGCCTTTACAGATGTGAAAACTAAGGCAGAGAAAGCTTAGATTATCTCAAGGTCACACAGGCTAGGTTGGTTTGTTCCTTGGCATGTCCTTGGCTTCTCTGTTAGATAAGGTGTCTGCTCACCTTGAAGGTCTTATGGGAATGTATTAAATGATCGGGTCACTGGCCAATGCTGGGCTTAGATATTGGGCTACGCTCAGCGTCTGCGTATGGTTCCTGAGTGAAGTGGAGGTTACTTGCACTGTTGTGCAAAAATACTCTCTTAGTACGTTTGGGGAAAATGAGATATAGAATACATCATTTATCTTCAAAGAGAGTCAACAGATATTTGATTTAAGCACACACTCCGTTACGGAGTTCATTGTAGCAAATTCTGTAATTATAAGTTTTATGGCAACTCCTACTACTAAACCATTTTCATCCCTCTCCTAGCTGTCTGAAAAACCACAAATTGGGTGGAAATTTTTGTGGCTGGACTCTGCCTGGTAGAGAATGGATGGTTTCTGGGCACACACAGAAGGAAAGAAAATCTCATTAGCTGCCTCTAAGTTATTGTTTTTTTTTTTTTTCTAAGTTATTGTTGAATGGGAAGAAATGTAAGCATATTCCTCTTCCAGTTTGTAAAAGAGTTGAATGTTTCTTTTCTCTGTATTGTGAAATTGTGAAAAACGAGGCAGAAAGCCCTCATTTTAAAAGCGATATAGAATCTCTAAGAAGTGTTGGGAGAAAAAATGCTGTACAGAGTCACTTCTAAGCTTGCCCTGGATGGGGCTGCTCATGATTTCAGCATCTACTCTGCCAGTGTTTATGCTTTACATTTGCCTCTGCTCTGTCTTGATCGTTGTGTTCTTGGAACCCTGAATTCCTGGAGTTAGACAAGGGATGTGAAACCCTAGCTTGGCAGAGAGAGGCTTGGCATGCATCCTGGTTTGTGGTCATTTCTGAGGGAGTAGGATCTAGCCTCAAGGGGTAAGTAGATGAAACTGGTTTTGTACAGGGTTTATAGAGTGCCACATGCCAACAGGTGCCTGACAAACATTTTCTGAGGACCCATAGTTCTGGAACAGGATTCCAGACACTTGAAAAAATCTTCCTCACTCTGTCTTGAAATGTAACTTTTACCACTTACATGAGCAGACTTCTTATCCTCCAGTCAGTCACATGACTGTCTTCTCTAAGTGTTGTGTTTTTGATGCTGAACTCCCTCACTCCATCTTTCCATGGATTCTGAGTCTAAGTCATCTTTCAAGGATTACCTCAGTTTCTTGGTTTCCTCCATCTCCCCAAGCCTCTCCTGATTATCTTAGGTGATAAGTAAAAAACTTAAATTTTAAAACTTAAGGCGATAAGTTCTCATTCTCAATACTCAGGAAGTATTTATTTGTCATACTCCCAGATTAAAATGCTTGCTTACAAATGTTTTATATGGTTCACAAATTGTTTTGTATACATTGCTTGTCTCCCTGCATAGGTTATAAGTGCTGTGGGAACAGGGACTGTCTTCTTTTATGTACCCAACTTTAGTATTTAGGGGAATTCTAAGACACAGTATATGCTTAATTAACAGTCATTGAGTTGTAATATAGTACATGTAGGGAATGCTTTCTTTCCCTTATAAGGTATAAACTCTTTAAGGACAAATCTTTTAGTAATTCATCCTTTTGTTCCTTACACTCATTGGATCCTTAATAAATATTTGTTAAATGAATTATTTGTGATCACCTGAGCCTTTCAGAGAGGTCATTTGTCATTAGCTTCCTCCCAAATCTCCAGGGACTCATCACTCTTACAGACATTGATGACTCCACTTCTGGTGGAACGTTTTCATAGCTATGGCTAATTATTTACAGTGATCATAAATGCATGGGATTGTTTTTGGATGCTATTGATTTTCCTCTAATATCCATGTCTTTGCAAAAATTGTTTCTATGGAAAGTGCCCATTGTGTCTTTTTTCTTCATCCTTCATACACAAAGATAAGAATTTGAAAAATAGTATTATTGCCTTATTATGCACCCTATGTCATTGTATTATTACCTTCAGCATCCTTAAACCTTATTTGAAAATAGGTGGAGATAAAAGTATTGAATAAAAGTATTCTTAAAGCACTGACCTGTGTAACCTGAAACAAAAATTCCTATAGCCGTTCCTCAGCCTCTATCCCTTCTTCTCTAATGCTGTGGATTCATAACTGTACAGTTGTAGGTGCTGTCAGGGTGGTCTTCCTGCATTCTTATTCTTTACCACGTGGTATCATGGACACTTAGCCTGAGAACCTCGAATCCCAGCTTCTCCATTGGTCTGGTTAACTTTTCTTGAAAATTTATTTTCTTACTTTAAAAAAAGCTCACAAGTATTATTTCCTAAAGTAATAAACTTATTTTTGAGGTGGATTCTGTTATCACCCTGTAAATATTCCTTTGCTAATGAAATTATTAATACATTGTAATTTACATAGTTCTTCAGACACAGTAAATATTTTGAAATATCCAAATAGGAAAAGATATTTTGTTTATCTCTTCATTTAATAAATGTACTCAACATCTACTCTGATTCTCTGTTTTTTGATGAGGAAGATTGGCCCTGAGCTAACATCTGTGCCAGTCTTCCTCTATTTTATATATGGGACACTGCCAGAGCCTGGCTTGAAGTGTGTTGTAGGTCCGCGCCTGGGATCCGAACCTGCAAACCCTGGGCTGATGAAGCAGAATGTACCAAACTTAACCACTGCGCCACCGGGCCAGCCCCTACTCTGATAGTTAGTGAAACACTAACAAAAGGATGCATCTTATCCCTGCTTTCTGGAGGTTTACAGTCTAGAAGGTGATCAGAACAACATCAGAGTTAAGGATCTGAGACCTGAAATAGAGGCAGAGGCTGTACATCTGGGGTCTGGGTTCTCAGAGAAAAGAACCATTTGTTATGATTTTGAGTAATCTGAGAAGCCTTTCATAAGAGGAAGCTTTGAAATGAAACCTTGATGATTGAGTAGATGAAGAAAGGGATGGGGTGGGAGTTAGGGAAGACTACTGTAGGCCAAGGAAAGAGCTGAAAGAAAGACTGATAGATAAGAGTGCATGAGTAGTTTAGAGAGGAAGACCAACATGCTGGGGTGGGATGTCAGGAGGCTGTTGTTTGGGTATATGTGGGATAACAAAGCACAACAAAACATTAAGACAATCTTTTTCTTTTTTTTTTTTTTTAAAGATTTTATTTATTTATTTTTTCCCTCCAAAGCCACAGTAGATTGTTGTATGTCATAGTTGCACATCCTTCTAGTTGCTGTATGTGGGACGCGGCCTCAGCATGGCCGGAGAAGCGGTGCGTCGGTGCACGCCCGGGATCCGAACCCAGGCCGCCAGCAGCGGAGCGCGCGCACTTAACCGCTAAGCCACGGGGCCGGCCCCAAGACAATCTTTTTCTAAAGTAAGAAGCCGTACTCATTCCTCTGTTTTACTCTTGCTTCTGAAAGGATTAATGTGGCAATATAATTAACACTGTTCCTATAGAGGGACCAAAGTGCTGATGCCAATGCCAGGAGAAGGAAGGTGTTTTGGAAAGATAGCAGTGGATGCGGAGTTATCAAATCACCTGCAGTGGCACCTCGATTGACTGCAGGAGCCTTGGTTGTATACATTCGGTTAATCACTGGGGTTTCCCTTGACAAACAGAAAAGTCTCCCGGGAATAGCAAACATTAGAAAAACTCAAAGTCAGGGGTCCTGAGGTCTAAACTTGCTGTGTGACCCTGGGGAAATCATTTCATCTTTCTAGGTCTTAACATCCTCATCTGAAAAATAAAATGGTTGGACAAAAAAGCCTTTAAGATTTATTTGGCTCGTCCTACGATTCTCTGGGTCAAGGTTTTTCAAGCTTTCTTGAACATCTGCTTCTTCAGGAGCCTCACTCCTGAGAGTCGGTGTTAGGAGCTAATTGCACTTTCCACTAAGACTCTCAGGGTCTCCTCTCTCCCCACAAGGATTACGTCAGCAGGTAGTCCATGCTGAGAGAATCTGCAGTCTTTTCAGACTGATCCAGTCTGCACTGTTCTTCCCCTTTCTACCTCTAGAGTATTGATTCCTGGAGAAACAAAGACCTATTTTTAAACTTTTCCTGTTTATTAGCACTAGGCCTATTTTAAGAAATCTTTATTGAGAGTTCCTGGGGGCCAGGTACTGGGGACACAGAGACAAAAATTTGCCTTAAGCAGCACTGTCCAATTGGTAGAACATCCCTGCAGATGAAATAAAGACCTGGCAGTTTGTCAATTGATGAAATGGACATTTAATAGTTTTTCAAACCTGAAGCCCTAAATATGTACTGATTTTTCCCTTCTATCCCATTAAACAATAATTCTCCAATATCTCTGAAGGAATACAAGCTCAGGGAAGGGCAAAGATCCTATCAGTCATTGTCAATTTATTGAACACTCACAAAGTGAAGGATGATTTGTAAAATCCTGGGGCCAGTGCCCTTGGATGAGTGGCCATAGATTATATGCATGTTCAGCTGATTCCTAAAACTTTAGGATGGAGGGGCCTTATGTCACATTTTTTTCTCCCTGCTACTTCTCTTTCCCCTCAGCCTCGTCTGGATTCTCTAATTTTTGTCCATTTTTTTCTTCTTCCTCACCTTTCTCTCCATTTTCCTACTCCTTGATCAATTTACTTCCCTCATCCTTTTTTTTTTTTTTTTTGATGAGGAAGATTGGCCCTGAGCTAACATCTGTTGCCAATCTTCCTATTTTTGCTTGAGGAAGATTGTCACTTGAGCTAACATCTGTGCCAATCTACCTCCACTTTGTATGTGGGACTCTGCCACAGCATGGCTTGATGAGCAGTGTGTAGGTCCATGCCTAGGATCCAAACCCATGAACCCTGGGCCACTGAAGCAGAGCACACAAACTTAACCACTGCGCCACAGAGCCAGCCCCCTCTCACCCTCTTATAGGTACCTTTATTAAGGGTAAACTGTGTGCCAGGCACAGATCATTACTTTACCTAGATCATTATTTAATCCTAACAACAATATTTCTATGAGAAGGAAACCGAGGCTCAATGATGCTGTCATTTGGCCAAGGTCCCACAGTAAGGGGCAGAGCTCCAAGACGAATCAGTCTGAAATATCAAAATCCAGCCTATACATCTTCCTTGCAAAGCAGTTTTCTTTCGTCAATTAAGTATGCCTGAAACTTTTCAGATAACCTCTGGAAAATTAAGATGGCTGTGTCTTCTTTGATAACAGATACAATTATTTGAGAAACCAATGTATCAAACTTGCAAAATCTGCAGGAAGGACCTTCTGGGCCCTTTGGAGTTTTTTTTTGCCAAGTACCAACATCTCCTTAAGGCAAGGAACAGCAATTATGACAAAAGAGACTAGGAAATAAAAGGAATAAACAATGTAGTGATTGCTCTGGAAAAACCATAGCCCATCTCATATTTCCATTTTAATAATGACCCCTAGTATTTCCAGGGAGTTTTGGAGCAGGCATGTTATCTTAAAACACTTTTGAACTTGGGCATTTTCATTGCCTTTACAAGGGCAGCCATAACGAAGGGAAGACTCTCTTAGCTGCAGTGAGTGGAACAATTAAATGCTTACCTGCTGACATTTCAAACCACTTCTTGATTGGAAACAAGGGGGTGAACCAGCTCTGGTGTTTATCTGTAAGAGGTTTTGTATTTTTTTAATATTATTTTCCTGGAAGCTCCTTGGAGTGTTGTACTTTTGATTTTGTTCAGCTTAGCTGAGCTTGAAAGTAATAATGTAAATTCAGAGTGAAATATAACTCCTGTTGCTACTTTAATTTTATATTGTCTGCTTACCCAACAGTGGTTGGGAATCAATCTTGGAATCATACCCAAGTTAAGCTAGTTATTGAATCCCACTGAATTTGACATTCATGATGAAACTGAGGAAACTAGGGACCTAATTCATTGTCTTTTTCCTTATTTCCTGAGGCTCTCACATCTGGCAGTAAAATTTCCCTTAAATCAGGGTAAAGAATTGACTTGTCAGTTCCCTTTGAGACTTGATCTTGAGACTTCCTGATTTTGGAATTATGGTGCTTAATGTTTTTCTCAGTTATGACTGCACAGTATTAGCCTAGGATAACAAGAAGAGGAAAGGCTGCCTTCATGGCCTCTTCCAAGAGTTTCTATAGATTGGCTATGGAAGATGTGGCTGCTGAGAGCTTCCAGTAGACTGCCTAGCTATGGATGAAGCAGAAACATGCCTGTCATAAATTGTACTGATATTGTGATTTAAAGTTATATGTCCTTTGAAGGACCTAAAACTGTGCTAAATTATATCACGACCAACAAACATTTGCTCAGTATTTACTGTGTGCGAGGCATTAAACTAGATGCTAAGCATGCAGAACTAAATAAGTCACAGTCCCTGTCTTCAGAGAGTTTCTTTATCCAACCAGAAACGGGGCGACCTGAACTCTTCTCATGAATTAGAATTGTAAGGAAAAATGTTGATTGCATCCCTTTGTTGGTGAAAATAATAAACTCAGGTTTGAAATGGTCAATTGTCACTGTTACTAATTACTAAAATGACTAATTGTCCACTGTTAGTAATTTTTGTCTATTATGACTAAAGTTGTTATAAACATGTGTGTAAAAGTCTTTGTGTGGACCATATATTTTCACTTCTTTTGAGTAAATACCTCAGAATGGAATTGCTAGATTAATTTATAGGTGAATGTTTAAATTTATAAGACATTGCCAAACTTTTCCAAAGTGGTGGTCCCATTTTACGCCTTCACCTACAATGTATGAGAATTCTAGTTGCCCCAGATTGTTGGCAACACTTGATATTGTTAGTCTTCTTAATTTTAGCTATTCTAGTGGGTGTGCAGAGAAATTTCATTGTGGTTTTAATTTGCATTTCCAGATGACTACTGATATTGAGCATCTTCTCATTTTGTAAAGTGTCTTGCCTATTTTAAATTATGTTACTATTAAATTTTAGAGTTTTTAAAAATGTATTCTAGATACAAGTCCTTTGGCATATATATGAATTGTGAATATGTTCTCCCAGTCTACAACTTGCCTTTTCATATTATCAATGGTGTCTTTCAGCAAACAAAAGTGTTTAATTTTGATCAAGTCCAATTTATCAATTTTTTCCTTTTTATGATTTGTGCCTTTTGTGTATTATCTGTGAAATCTTGGCTTCCCTCACAGTCACAAAGATTTCTCCTATGTCTTCTTCTAGAATTTTACCTTTTCTGTTCAGGTCTATGATACATTTTGAATTAACTTTTGTGTATGTGAGATAAGGGTTATGGCGGATTTTTATCCATATAGATGCCCAATTGTTTCAGTGCCAGTTGTTGAAAAGACTATTCTCTCCCCTCATTGAATTTCCTTGGTGTCTTTGTGAAAATCAAGTGACCACAGATGTGTCTGTCTGTTTGCTGGATTCTTTATTCTGGTCTATTGATCTATATATCTGACCTTATGCCAATATCACACTGTCTTGAGTACTGTAGACTTAAGAGTAAGGCTTGGTATAAGGTAATGCATCCTCCAACCTTTTTAAAATTTTTTCTTTAAAATGATTGTTTTGATATCTATGATCCTGTGCATTTCAGAATCAGCTTGGTCAATTGTTACAAAATGCCTGCTAGCGTTTTGGTTGGGATAACATTAAATCTGTAGATTAATTTGAGGACAATTGGCATCTTAACACTACTGAGTCTTCCAGTCCCTAACTATGGCATACCTCTCCACTTATTTAAGTCTTTTTAGTTTCTTTCAGAAATGCGTTATCACTTTTAGCTATAGATCTTGCATATATTTTGTTAAATTTATTCTTAATCACTTTATGTTTTTGGATGATACTATTTTTAATATTGTTTTTAAATTTCAATTTTCAATTTCAAATACTAGCCTATTGCTAGTATATAGAGTACATTGACTTTCATGTATTGACCATTTATCCTGAGACCTTGCTAAATTCACCTTTGAGCTCTTTTAAAAAACTCCCTAGAAATTTCTGTGTATGTTATCATGCTGTTCTCAAATAGATTTTTTTTTTTTTTTTTTGTGAAGAGGATCATCCCTGAGCTAACATCCGTGCTAATCCTCTTCTTTTTGCTGAGGAAGACCGGCTCTGAGCTAACATCTATTGCCAATCCTCCTCCTTTTTTTCCCCCAAAGCCCCAGTAGATACTTGTATGTCATAGTTGCACATCCTTCTAGTTGCTGTATGTGGGACGCGGCCTCAGTGTGGCCAGAGAAGCGGTGCGTTGGTGCGCCCCCTGGATCCGAACCTGGGCCGCCAGTAGCAGAGCGCGCGGACTTAACCGCTAAGCCACGGGGCCGGCCGGCAAATAGATATTTTTAATTCCTTCTCTCCAATCTGTTTTTGTCTTTTTTTTTTCTCTCCTTATTATACTGTCTAAGGTCTCCAGTATGACGTCACACAGAAGTGATGAGAATGGACATCCTTGACTTTCTTGCTGTCTTGGGGGAAAGCACTGAGCTTTTCAATACTAAGTATAATATTAGCTGTACATTTTTTTGTAGGTGTCATTTGTAAGGTTGCTAATTTGCTGAGAGGTTTTTTTCCTTCTTCTTCTTTTTTTTTTTCTTTTATCATGAATAGGCATTAAATTTTGCCAAATAGTTTAGTCTCTTGAAATGGTAAATTTCATTAGTTGATTTTTGAATGTAAAATCACCATTTGTGATATAATAAAAAATGTGTATTTGGTCACTGCCTTCGGTTCGTGACAGAGCTCTTAAAACCCTTGTAATTTCCTGAGTGATAGGGTGATAGGAGCATCTTTTGCTCTAGTATTTGGTCTTTGACCCTGGTTCCTGACACAGAGCTCCTAAAAATCTTGTAATTTCCTGAGTGATAGGAGTGATAAGAGTGTTTTCATGAGCTCCTAAATCCCTTGGAATTTCCTGGGTAAAATGATCACCTTTTATTCTAATCAGGTGACCTTTGGTTGGCTCCTAGATAGCTTCAAGATGGGGACTGGTCACCAGAAAGACCAAGCCATGATTTAAAGCTTGGAACTTTCAGGCCCAACTCCCATCCTCTGGTGATAGGAGGGGGCTGGAGATTAAGTTAATAATGGATCATGCCTGCATGAAGAAGCTACTGTAAAAATCCCTTAACTACAGGGTTTGGAGAGCTTCTGGGTTGGTGAACATATCCACATAACAAGAGGGTGGTGCACCCCGATTCCACAGGGATAGAAGCTCTTCTGCTTGGGACACTTCTGGACCTCACCCTATATACCTCTTCATCTGGCTGTTCATTTGTATCCTTTATAATAAGCATTGGTAAACGTAAGTAAAGTATTTCTCTGAGTTATGTGAACTGTTATAACAAATTATCAAACCTGAGGAAGGGGTTGTGGGAACCCCAGATTTGTAGCCGACTTTTTCAGAAATGTGGGTAACCTGGAAATTCAATACTTGCAATCGCCATTTGAAGGAGGCAGTCTTGTGGGACTGAACCCTAAATCAGATCTGTGCTAACTCTAAGTAGTTAGTGTCAGAATTGAATGAAATTGTAGGACACTCAGTTGATATCTGCAGAAAACTGGAGAGTAGCTTGGTGTGAAAAACCCACACATTTGATGTCAGGAGTGTTATGAGTAGGGAAACATTTTTCCTTTACTATTGTTTCCTTTGATAAATGCTATTTGGCCAGGGTATACTATGCTTTTAAAAATATATACATATATAGTTTTTGATTTGCTGTATTTTGTTAGATTTTTGTTTCTATGTTTACGAGTTATATTGGTCTGTAGTTTTATTTTCCTTGTAACATCTTTCTTTGTTCTGTTTTAGTATCAAGTCAATGCTGATTTACCACCTGTTTTGGTTGATCTGCTCAACCCAGTCCATCTGCTTGGATACCTGCTCTAAGCTTTCTCTTCTTGCCTTGCTCATCTTACCTCTGAATCCTACCTTCCTCTTTGGTACTGCACCTGGTACTTGTTTGTTACTAGTAGACGTCTGGTTGAACTGCTCAAGAACTTTGGAACCATCACACCATTATGAAGAGAGTCTAGGTCCTGGTTTATCCTCTTTTCTTCCATCCTATATACCAACCAGTCATAGCCTTCCAAGACCCAAAGGGGCAAAAGTACTGGCAGATATTCTGTCCAAAACAAAAACAGAAACAGATGCAAACTAATGTCCTTAGCAGGACAGCTCAATTAGTAAATTGTTACCTTTCACTGTCAATTCTAAGAACTTTGAGTCAAACTCTTTCTCTAATTAGCTTTTAAATCTTGATGTTCCCTAGAGTCCTTCTCTTTTCATTTGGCAGGCATCTTAGGCAATCTCATTTGGTGTCATTGCTTTAACTGCCAACTGTGTCTTCAAACTGCCAGATCTACTTCTTCAACCCAGGCTCCTCTTCTGAGTTCCAAACCCATATATCTCTACCACCTATTGGATATCTCCTCTTGAAGTTATATAAGGCTTCCATCCCCATGGGTATAATCTTCTTTTTTCAGATCTACTCTTCTTGGTGTATTTCACGTCAGTGAATGGTACCACTATTTATCCCATTGTCCAAGTCAGAGAACATGGTTTCATTTTTGAATCTTCCTTTGCCTTCATCTGCTGCCTGAATTGATGAGACAGTTGATTACATCTATTTAAAAGTTCTCAAATTCATTTCTTTTTAAAAAAAGTTTTGCTTTTTTATGAAATGTTCCATACATACAGAATATAATATAAAGTGTATAATGTATATATGCAGTTTAAGGAATAATCTAGCAATCAGGTTGAGAAATACAACATTACCACTATCTTAGAAACTCCCCTCTATTATTGTATCCCCCTACCTCTCCACAATGAGAAGTAACTACTGTCTTCATTTTTGTGTTAATCATTCCCTTGCTTTTCTTCATAATTTTGCCACCTAGTTAAGTATTATTAAACAACTTTATTTAGTTTTGAAGCATTGAATAGCAAGAGCAAACACAAATGTTCAAGGAAAAGGCAGCAGATGTAGGCTCTCAGTAGTAAAGAGACTGAACAGAGTCTCAGATTTTCTAAGAAATCTAAGACTTGACAAGTGCCTCTTTTGGGAAAGTCTATGAGCAAAGTCATGAGAAATTCTTGGAAACACAGGGCACACCCTAGTTAGAGTATTTAGCTACGCTGTCGTGAGGATCAGGTACTATACATCCCGCAGGATTATAGGAGGGCAGTGGGAGGCTGTGTATTTTCTGTTTCAGAAATCACTGTGGCCTATCTTAAGCTCTCAAGCTCTCTAGGTCAAAGAACAACATTCCTGTGGAACAAAATGAATGTCCTAAGCTGACCCAGGCAGCAGGTATGGTGGAGAGAGCAAGGACTCCATCAGCACATGGTCAAGCCAAGACAAGTACAGATTAGAATCTGGACCAGACTCACCCAGGCATTCTGTTCTTAAGTTAACAAGATGGCACAGTGGCAGGGCATCCTTGTGTTTTCAATCTCTCGAGTCACTCTGCTCTAATCTGCTCTTGTTGTCCTCTCTGTCTAGTACACAGTGGTCATTCTATGATGTCTCTTCTCTGTCTTCCTGGAAATTCTCTTAACTTCTTTCTTCATTGCATTAACCATTCTCTTGACTTACTCTATGTTTCTCTTGGTACTATCTGGTAACTTCTTGAGAAAGAGCACATGGGAGGTAAAGTTTTTGAGACATTTCATGTTTTTATTTTCCCTTTATATTTGATTGATAATTTAGCTGTGTAAAGAATTTTAAGTTGTAGATAATTTTCCTTCATAATTTTAAAGGCTTTGCTGCACTGTCTTGCTTCTTATGTTGCCATTGAAAAGTCTGAAGCCGTGCTCAGCTCATAGACTTTGTGTGTAACTTGCTTTTCTCTCTGGAAACATGTAGAATCTTTTCTTCATTCCCAGTGCCTTGATGTTGATTTAGTTTCATCCACTGTGTCTGGATTTTCAGGGCCTTTTTTGATCAGGTAACTCATATTTTCAGTTCTGGGAACTTTTTTGAATTATTTTTTTTGATGATGTTCTCCCCTCCATTTCCTCTGTTCTATACTTATATAACTTCTAGCATTCAAATGTTGGGCCTCCTGGATTGATACTTAACTTTATTTTCTTAATTTTTTTCTCTTATTTTCTATCATTTCATCTTTTTGTTCTAATTTCTGGGAGATTGTGGCAGCTGTATCCTTCAGCTTTTCTATTAAATTTTTAATTTTGCCATCAGAATTTTAATTTCTAAGAGCTCTTTGTTTTCTGAATATTTCTTTTTTTTTGGCAGGGGAAGATTTGCCCTGAGTCTGTTGCCAATCTTCCTCTTTTTTTCCCTCCCCAAAGTCCCAGTGCATGGTTGTATATCCTAGTTCTAAGTCCTTCTAGTTCTTCTACGTGAGCTGCTGGCACAGCATGGCAACTGACAGACAGGTGGTGTGGTTCAGCAATTGAGAAACGAACCCAGGCCACTGAAGTGGTGAGTGCCAAACTTTAACCACTAGGCCATCAAGACTGGCTCTGTATATTTCTTTTAATAGCGTTTTTTTCTTGTTTTATGGATACAATGTCTTCTCTCAACTCTACGAAGATAATGATGGTGTTTCTTTCTCCTTGGGCATTGTCTCTAGTTCCTCTGGGTTCCTTTCTTTTGTGTGTTTTGGTTTCTATTTTCCATTAGGAGTGCTAAGTATCTACCATTTGCTTCTCAAAATCCCCCCTCACCCTTCTTCATCCTTCTCTGAGCCTTGGGTGGTTGGTCTTTATGGATATATCAATGGGTTCCTTTGTCCTATGGCTTTTATGTGGGCTTGATCTATGGTGAGCAGTAGCAGGAGATTACAGGGAGTGAGGAGAGTGATTTGAGGTATTTATTGCCTTAACTCCCTTCCTGTGGGCTTACTGTATGCTGGTTGGGTCCCTCAATTGAAGACTTGTCAGGCAGTCCTCTTAACACAGCTCTCTTTATCACTGAGTTCTAGTTACTTTTCCTCTCCCAATGGCCTTTCTGGCCTAGGGGTAGCAATAAAAACTTACTGTAATTAGCCCCAGGGTAGGCCTCTATTCCTTGTGGTTCATTTCTACCTTCTATTACTGTGATAATATCATAACTGATTTCTCAGCCTTGGGTCTTCCCTTTGAATCCATTCCTTATTCAGTCACTAAGAGGATGATTTTAAAAATTCTTCAATGGCTTCTTACTGTCTATAGGATAAAATTCAAGCCCATATACATAAAGAGAGCTAGAGGAAACTTTTTGAGGTGATGGATATGTTTATGGTATAGGTTGTAGTGACAGTTTCATGGGTGTATATTTATCTCCAAATTCATCAAGTTGTATACATTAAATATGTACTGCTTTTTGTTATGTTATGTTATATACCTCAATAAAGTAGTTAAAAAAAAAAAATCCAAGCCCATAGATTGAATTGGGCCTGAGATATTGTTTCCCTCACACCCCTTCATATAGTCCTTCCTGCTGGTGTCCTATCCCAGTTTACTGCCAGTGAAAGTTTTAGCAATTGTACCCCCACACCATGGCAGAGGCTATTAGTACTCAACCTACCAACAGTGATGGACTCCTCATTGTCAGCCAACTGGTGGGTGATCCAGCTCCAAATCTCATTTTATTTATTTTATTTATTTATTTATTTATTTATTTATTTTTAAATTTTTTGTTTATTGCAGTAACGTTGGTTTATAACATTGTAAAAATTTCAGGTGTACATCATTATACTTCTATTTCTGCGTAGATTACATCCCAAATCTCATTTTAGACTTTGCTTCCTAGGACCACTTTCTAGTACCAATAGTGTTGGGTTGAGTTTACCAGGAAACAGACTCTGAGATAGAGAGTGGTCTTGGGAATAATACCCATAAAAGAGGAAGCAAGATTAGGCAGTGGGAGGAGATGAACTGCAATGCAGTTACAACAGAGGCCTCAGCTGAATCCATAGGAAACTAGTGAACTGGGACGGCCCTTCAGAGTCATCCGGTATTAAGGGAAGGGGGAAGAACATTTGTGTGTATTCACCAGTCATAGGTTATGGGCTGCCCCAGATGAGGGGCCTTGAGTGTGGCTTCCTTTGGATGAGGCAATTAATTCAGTCTCATAGAGGAACTCAGGTGTCATCCACCAGCTGCCAACACTCTCAGGAGCTGTTAGAATAAGTGCCTTGGTCCTGCGTGGGGAGTCTAAATGGGGTGGTTCGCTGTGGTCCATTGCAATTACAATTCCGTTGCCATATACAATGCTCCAAATGTCTGGCTCCTGCCCCTCTCACCAGCTCATCTCTTGCCACTCCTTTTCCTACATACACAGTCCAGTTATTCTGAACTACTTCCCGTCTTGTGGATAAAGCCATGGATTTTCTTGCTTCTATAACTTTGTTCATGCTGTTCCATCTACCTAAAACACCCTTCTCCAATTGCTTCTTGCCATTGACCTTTGACCTTTAATCTTTCGTATCTGTGTTCTTCACATAAGAACTCATTACTTCTCTGATCCCTACTCCGACTGAGTTTGGAGTCCTTTAAATTTGCTTTCAAGTTCCTTTTACATATCACAGAACTTACCACATTATGTTGAGATTGTCTGCAAACTTATCTATCTTCTCACTAGACTCTCTCCCCTGCCCC
Organism: Ceratotherium simum simum; assembly: GCF_057802395.1. NCBI lineage: Eukaryota > Metazoa > Chordata > Mammalia > Perissodactyla > Rhinocerotidae > Ceratotherium > Ceratotherium simum. Next base: position 40,157,792 of record NC_141913.1, read on the forward strand.
TCTCAGGGCAGCCAGCATCTTATTTATCTTTGAATGCATAGCGTCTGGCACATGGTTGGAACATGATAGATATTCCACAAGTGCTTGTTAAAGAAGTTAGCCATTAGTGTCGTTGCTAAAATTTTTGAAATATTCATTTTTGTTGATTTTATACTGCTACCAAGAAGTGAGGCTTGAGTACATTTGTTATACTCCAACTGTTTACTTAGCCACGTACTTGGAGATTTTATACATATATCTCATGTAATACAGTTCCTGACCTCTCAGAGTTCATCATTTGCCAGGAGAAACAAATTTTAATAGATTATTATTTATTAATCACAACAGAAGTTCAAACAAAATTTGGACATACGAATTGGCTAATGGATCTTTCTGGCAGTAGACATTAGCATTTCTTGTTCTTTTTAGACTGACAGTAGCTGGAATCCAGCTATCTATAAGGAAATGCTTCTCAAAATTTAACATGCATCCTAACTGCCTGGAGGTCTTTAAAAAAAACGATTCTCATTCAGTAGGTCTAGGGTGGGTCCTGAGAGTCTTTATTTCTAACAATCTTGTAGGTGATGTCAATACTGTTGGTCAAAGACCACACTTAGAATAGCAAAGCTTTAAGACACATTTTTTAATATTTGAAATTATCTATGGTTGGTAGATAAATGTTCTAGTCTAGTCTCTTATTGATTTTTCCTGGGAGCACTTTCTTAATAAATCTTCATCCCAGGTTCACTTCTAGGCATTGAACCTAAGACATCAGTCCCCCTATTTCTCTTGCCACTTGAATACTAATTACTTCAAGTAACTGGTGATATTAGTCTTTGTTCCCTTTCACATCATAAACAGCTCTAATTCCCAATTTCTTCAAACAAAACTTTTGATGAATTCATATCTTTAATCAATGAATATTATGTTCATCATTAATGTTCATCTTTTTAATAGTTGCAAAACAAAGGCTTCAATCTGAACAGCAGCGAAGGGGCACAGGGCTAGGGGGCCCAAGGGGGCACAGGGCAGGAGGAGCCAGGAAGGAGGTGGTCTGGACCCTGAGACGGAGGCAGGCACTGGGCCTCTCCTGGGAAAATTGCATCTGCCACTCTTGTGGCTCCTGTCCCAGCCTCTGCCCAGACCACCAGCCCAGATCTGAGGGTCAGTCTCCTGTACTGTGCTTCTCAGGTGCTCCCCCTTCCCAAAGAGTATGTGGACCCAGATACGGGGGGCGGTAGTGGAAAAGGGCAGGCCTGGGTTTGGGCAAGGGAGAGCCTGCAAGAGCCAGGCCCAGGAAAAACCCGAGAAGAAAATTCGGGAACTGGCATGCCAATGCTCCATTTAATGTGGTGAATATTCACCACTTAATGTGACAGATGTCATATTCACCGTTTAATGTTACCAAATGAATTTAGTAATGAAGAAATAAGTCTGTCGTTTCTTCCTTCTCCCTTGCCTACTCAGCATAAATCTGTTTTAATTATTTTAAGAGTTTATCAATTATACAGTTATTGTCTGTTCAGATACTAAACTTTTTCTGTCGGGATTTTGACTCTCTTTCTTAAGACTAGGTGACCCTTAAAGAAAGATCAGTCTGACAGTGACAAAGCTCTTAGGGAAGGAAACGATGATTATTGCTCTTAGAGGTGGACATATTCCACTTGGAGTCAGTATTAGTAATGGGCATCTGGCCTTGAGCAGTGCACTGGCTCTTCCCGGAGCCCCTTGGTGGAGGAGGATGCACAGCTATTGAGTTAAGCCCTTACTGAGATTGCTTTCTCTCCTTGGGATGAAAAATGATCAAATGTGAGACACTCTAGCTTAAAATTGGGAAAACCTACCAGTCAATTTATCTCTAGGAAAATTTCTTGCTCTAATTCCTAGTCCTTGAAGAACACTACACAATCTGGGGTCAATTAAGAGTTAGACTATTAAGGGTATTGTTTTCTGAAGCTGATTTTAATCCACACTGTAGCAGAGCATCTATTTACTTAGGTGACTTTTGATTCGGAGGACATATCTGCTTTGGCTGGAGTCCTATGAATTGAGCGGTAATTGAGAGATGATAAGCAGTCAGGCCAAGGTTAGCATAAGGGTATCTCAGCTGGGCCCCGGTGTATGTGGGGTTCAGAATTAGGTGATATTTTCTAGTTCTAAGTATCTGTTTACATTTACTGATTAGCGTCCCGGGTAAACGATGACAACAACAATGTTGACCACAACAATATAAACTGTCTAAAATTTGGGCTGAAGATACACACAGACCCTTCTGTTGCATATGGGAGAAGAATGGGGGTGTAAGGGGATACAGGCATTGGACAAGCAAGATGGCAGGAAGGGAAAAAGATATTCCCAAGAGAAAGTTTACTGTAGAGAAAGACACTGTTCTGGAGAGTAAGACCCTACAACAAGGCCTGTGGGTCAGAGAGGAATCGTGGTTGGTTATGGTGGGCTGTTATTCAAGCTCTCCTTACCAGCTACCTTCACAGTGCCTGTGGGCCTAAGGACCCTCACTGTGTCCCAGTTGAATGGTGCAAGTTGATAGCAATGTGGGGTTCTAGTAAGACCGCTGTGCCTCCACGTCACCCCATTTTAAACACAGCTTAAGTCAGAGGAAAGAGCATTGTCCTTATGGATTTTCAAGAGCATCATTGACGGCACGTCAGTTTAAAGAGACCAGTGGGAACATCATGGCTCCATTTGCAGGGGCATCTCTGAAGGCCAGAAGAGGCTCTTGTCTGCAGAGTCCTGGCTCAGCTCATTTGCACTCACTGGTGGATGAAGCAGAGTACAAGGAGGAACAGTGACATGGAGGTGAGGTCCCCGAGGTGGCCTCTGGTTCTGGATGAGGGAAGGAGTACAACTAGGAAGGGTGTGGAGTGGGGAAGTCTAGATGGTGTCTCTGGAGAATGACACTGTGAGGGAACCTGGACTTTCCAAGAATCCATGGGCTGAGCAGAGGGGAGTTGAGAAAAGGAGAGATGAGGGGAATTCAGGAATTGCTGAGTGAGACTGGCTGCTCCGGGAAGCTGGGGGAGTGCTGTGAACCACAGACAGGAGAAAGCCTAGGCAGGACATTTCTCTGATAGTTTGAGTTCTTTCTGAAATGGAAGATGGAAGTGGAGTGACCTTGAAAGAAAAAACAGTAACTCAAGGGTCTAGGCTAGAGAAAGAACCAGAGGGGTACTTGGAGAGGCAAGAGACCAGAATGAGCTTTGGAAATTTAATTATGCTTTAAGCTCGTGGCAAGCTAACTTAATTAAAAATGAGTGCATATAATTCATAAGATCCGTATTATGAACTCTAGATTCCATCACAGTCATAAAAGTATATGTGGGGTCAGGCATCCCCACTAGAATGGGGTCAGGCATCCTGTGGTGGACTCAGCTGGGGAGAAGAGAGAGGGAAAAAGGACAAGGTTTTTAGAGCAGGAGAATCCTTAATGAACAAAAAATTCAGTAAATGCTACTTACCATGTGTCCATCCCTGTACAACACGCTGGAAATTCAGAGGTCTCTGCTCTCAAATGATGTTGTCTGGTAGAAGTTCATATCAACCATAGGCCTGGATGATTAAAGGAGAGGGAGCAGAAGGAATACATGTCATAGGCTGGGTGATACCCAGATTGATTAGGGACTGTTGACAAAATATTTTCCTGGGCGTATTCCTCGCATATCTGGAAACATTATTTTTAATGAAATATTTCAGACATAAAAAAATTTGTAAAGAATAAAATAATGGATGCCTATATGTTTACCACCCAGATTGAGAAACAAAAATCAAAAACACAGATGAAGTCACTTGTGTAACCATTCCTAAGACATTTCAGTAAGTCTTAACTTGTCTTTAAAATCCTAGCTGGGCAGACTTCTTACAGGACCTGCCTTAGTTCGGGCTGCTGTCACACAATACCATAGACTAGGTACCTTATAAACAGAAAGTTTCTGGAGGCTGGGAATTCCAAGATCAAGATGTTGGCAGATTTGACGTCTAGTGGGGGCCTGCTTCCAGCTTCATAGATAGCTGTCTTCTCACTGCGTCCTCACATGATGGAAAGGGTGAGGGAGCTCTCTAGGGCCTCATTTATAAGGACACTGATTCCATTCCCAAGGGCTACACCCTCGTGACCTACTTACTTCCCAAAGGTCCCACCTCCAAACACTGTCACATTGGAGATTAAGTTTCAACTTATGAATTTTGGGGTGACACAAACATTCAGTCCATAGCAGGACCTTACCACTTGTAGGCCCCTGGATGAATCCGGACTGTGATGGCTGAGAGGGTTGTGACATAGGAGGATTAGTCCCAAAAACACCTGCCTGGAGAAACTTCCTCTTTAAAATGGAGTCTGGTTCTTTCAGCTCAGAACTTGGGGATCAGGAGATCTCCTGCCTAACGTCTAGGCTTGGGACTTGATTTCTCCAAGAACTGAGCGCTTGGAATAGTCCAGTGCAGAAATAAGAGTGTAAAGGAAAAAGGAGCATCCCATTAGCAGGCCTAAGCTGCTTATCTGTATTAGAACATAGGAAATTTTGAAAAGAACAATTGTCTGTCTTTGAACTGTCAGTGGAAAATCTTTTAAAAATAATTTCCTTGTGAAATGCATAATGCTCTTATGCAGAACTCTCCGACACTGCTGTTAGCAGCCTCTTCCATTTGTATGAGCTCTGGAATATTAAACATTTCTTGTGCAGACTCAGAAAATAGCTTGCTTATCACACCGTGCCTGTCAGTTGCATTGTGGGTGCCGGCCCTGGCACAGTGGAACTGTGGGCAAGGCCAGTTCTGTGTGATATGCATATGCTGCTGAGATCGGGGCCTTTAGAAGTCCTGGTTCTTGAATGTTTAAAAAGGAGTAGATAGGTTAGCAGGATCTTTCTCCCCAGCAATCCGCCCACTTTGCATTCCCAGAGCTCTGATGGGTTAATAGTTCTATTAGGTCCTCAGGGGCGACAAGAGCCTGCCTCTAAGGTTCTAGTGCAGGGTAACAACGATCCTGGATAACATGGATTTCCCAGTTTGGGCTGTTGTAATCTGTAGCAGGCTTGTGGCTAGAAATTTCCAGAAAGATTCAGCAGGTCCGAGGAGCCACAGTAGGTTTGACCATTTGACTAAATTCCACAAAACTATGGTGACAAAAATAGAAGCCTACAATTACTGAGCATGTACTGTGAGCACATACAATGGACTGGGCTTTTTTACATATTATCATATTGATTCTTACCCAAACCCCATGAGGTGGGTTTTATTTTTCCCATTTTAGAAATGAAGAAGAGGCTAAATAACTTGCTGAAGGTCACACAATCTAGAAGTAGTAGGGCTGGGGTTTGAACCTAGGTCAGTCTGGCTTCGAAGTCTGTGTTCTTTTCACCAAATTAGAGTACATAAGAATCACCCACAAGTGTGATTAAAAAAAATCAGATATTTGGTCTTCACCCCCTTGAGATTCTGATTTATCTAGTCTGGGGTGGAGCTGCTTTTTTTATATGCATTTTAAACACACTTCACAAATGATTTTGATGCAGATGGTTGAGTTATCATACTTTGAGAAATGCTGGAATGTAGCTATAACAATGGCCAAGCGACTTTCTGGGCATCTGTAGCCATGCGGGAAGGGAAGAATCTATCACAGAAAGTGGAGTGTTAATTCAGATGGGTTAATTTCCTTGTCCTGGAGACCCATGAGGGATGGACTTCAGCTTTCCCAGTGGTTTGGGTTCCAGGGCTGGCTTGGCACAAGTGTAGGTCATCAGCCCTGGCCTCTAGAAAAGGCCCAAGTGTGTCCTAGAAGTACTCTGCTGTCCACTTAGGGTCAGAAATTCTAGGGGGCAACCAATGGGGTCAGGGTCTCTTTGACTTTTCTGCATCCCATTTGTTATAGCTCCAAATCCATGTATTATAATTGGTTGGAATTGAACTGATTTTGGGCAGGATATGTGACCCCATTTCCTGGTGACATACTCCCAGTGGCACATGCTCGAACCCTTCCTGGGGAGCCACTGGGTCCAGTTCTGCTTTAGAGTGAGGGCTGCAAAGGAAGACAGTTGAAATCAGTCCTACTGGGTCTGGCACAAAGTCAATTGTCAATAAATACTTCTTGAATGATTTCTCCTCAAGAAACCATTTTAGCAGGTCACAGTCCCCACCAGCCTTCTTCTCAAGCAGGTAGGAAAGGTCAAATTGGCAAGGGTCTCCATCTTCCCTTCCTCTGTCCTCCTTCCTTTGCTGCATCAGCTTTTATTTTCTTCCTCAATGCCGGGGTCCTTGTGCTCACAGACAACCCTCCCCAGGGGAGGCCTCTCTCGTGCAGCATCCATACACTAGTTAAGATGTTCTGGAGTATGTTGGGTTGTATAATAGGATTAGAAAACCTCTCCTCAAATTGACACACTCAAATTCAGTGAATTTCATCCTGTCATATAGAAGATATGGCTGCAAAGCCACCTATTGAGAAGATCTGGGACACAGAAAACTTCCAGTCAAAGCAAGCTAACATGTGTCTAATTTCCACAGGACCTTGAGGTCAAAGGATTTGTCAGGTAATTCAGGATAAAATGTCAGTGATTTACTGTGCTCTCCTGGAGAGCTTCATGTTTTAAAGAAAAGGGCATGAGAAAAAGAGAGACAATACTCTAACAAAAGCATTTCAGGAAGTGATGGCAACCAGGGAGCTGGTAGAAAATGACTGGAGAATAAAGCCTATGTATGAGCCATTCAGATCAGAGACCTTGGGGAGGATTAACCTGTAACTTATCCTGTCATGGGCCCTGCTACAAATGTCCTGGGACTCTGGGCACAATTTGACTGTTAAGCGTTTCCTGAGTCTCTGGGTGAGCTTGGGCGTGTTTGAGCTGAGTCTGTGGCTGCTGGCTGCAGTAGCCACCTCTACAGCCGTCTTCTGAGGAAGATTCCTAGCTGCACTGGAGCTCCTCCTCAGAGTGGCTCTCAGGTGATGCAAGTCCTCGGCTGGTACCTTGGAGGTCATTCAAGCAATTTTCAATGAACTAGAGCAGTGGTTTTCAACAGGGTGCTGATTTTGCCCCCCAGGAAACATCTAGCAATGTCTGAAGAACTTTTCGGTTGTGGAACTGAGGTGGTCGTGGTGTTGCTACCAGGAAGTAGTAGGTAGAGGCCAGGGACATTGCTAAAAATCCTGTAATGTACAGGACAGTCCCACACAACAAAGAATTATCCACTCCGAATGCCAATAGCTGAAGTTGAGAAATCCCATACCAGCAGAAGCCTGTAAGGTGATAAGCATGCATTTCATATACCTGGGCAGCGGGACAGGCGAATGTTAGGGATGGAGTGGGATTCTGCCTCCCCAGTTAGGGACCTCAAGAGTGGTTTTGAACTCTAGCTGTGATCCATAAATTCAGTGATGGGAAGTAGCCCTGCTCACCATTTTCTCTCCAAGGAGGGGAAGGGAAAACTGAGTCCAAACTGCCCTTTCCTCATTTTCCCCAGGTCCCCTGAAGGAGGAAATGTATCCCTGCCATGGGGCCCAAAGTCCTGAACTAAATGGGAGGGCTGTGGACAGGCTGAGCGTTGGGCTAGGGATGGCCACCTTTTGTCTGTATGTTGAGCTGGAGAGGTATTTAGCCAGCAAAGTCCATGGAGAGTGGAGAGGGGGTCAGGGCCCTGGTCTGTTTTACTCATAATCATGTCCACAGCTTCTAGCATGGGGTTTGACATAAACAGGACATTCACTAAATATCTGTTGAATTAATGAATGGAAGGGTGCCCTACTGAACTTGAATAATTCTTAGATGTTCCTTACCCCAGACTCTGAGAGTGGTTCCTGGTTAAAGAGGAAAGAGGTGATTGAAGGAGAAAAGAGGAGCAGGCCCTCATTTCTCTCCTGTCCAGGCCTTGGTTAGCACTGTGCCCCTCACTTCATTGAATGTAATGCAGTGGTTAGTGCACGGGCTTTGCAGTCAGGTGGACTTGTGCCTGCATCCTGTCCCTGCTACTTCCAGGTGGTATAAGGTTGGTCAAGTGGCTTAACCTCAGTGAGCTTCTGTTTCCTTATCCGTAACATAGAGATAATGGGAGTTCTCTACTTAGTTCATGAAGTTCTAGAGGGTTACATGAAATAATGCATGATGAGTAAAGATGTCCAAGAGATTTTCCCAAGAAGCTTGTAGTTGGAGTATCAGGTAGAAGGGTAAACAACCAAAAATAGGACAACATAAATCTCATCGTAGAAATATAAATGAGATAATATATGAAAACACCTAGCGTAATGCCTGGAACTTGGGAGGGATTCAATAAGCATTAATTCCCTTCTTATGAAAAATGCCATGAGACTACAGAGGAGGGATGGACATAAGAGTAAAACTAAGTGTACATTTTGAGCTATAGAAAGAGAACGTTAAACAAGTTTATATTTGATGGCCTCGATTCACTCCATGTAATAAAAAACATTGTCATTTCCAGAGGGAGGGAAGGAAATGGGGACAAGGTTTGGACTTGAGAAGGGTGGGGAGAGTTTGGGAAGTTGATGTGGGCAATGGGAAAAGGAATCAAACGAGAATGAGAATGTACATGCTAAGTCACAGCTGAGACTGAAATTACAATTTTTTTAGAGAAGTAAATAGGCCTAGTCATGTGTTTTTTTTTTTTTTTTTTTTTTTTTTTAGTTTTCTCTCACTGTGTGGATCTGTGGCTGGAAGAGGCAATCCTCGTGCGAGTTGGGCACATGGGCTGTCAGGAGGGCAGGGAAATCCATAGTATTGACGAGAGCATGGGTGAATCAGTGGAGTACAAGGTAGTGAAAAGTGATGTGAGTCCAGGAGGTGGGGAGCATACTAAGAACGAAGGGACTGGGGCTATGAGGAAGGAGGGAGGGAGAAAGCGCAGTAGAACGGTGGGGAACTGGGCTCAGACAAGAGCATCCCAGAGTTTGCTATTTTGCAGGAGCAGGAGTTCTGGGTGATGAGAAGTCCACAGTGAGGCCATGTGACTTGGGGTACTGGGGAAGGTGAAGGTCCTTGGAGAAGAGACTGAGTTCTGTGCACAATAATTCCGCCTGGGTGTGGTGGAAGGTGAGGTGGACTGGAAATGGAGTCATGAGGAAAATCCTTCCCACTTTTGATTGAATTGTGTCCCGCCAAAAGATATTTTGAAGTCCTAACCCCCAGGACCTCAGAATGTGACCTTATTTGGAAATAGGGTCACTGCAGGTGTAATTGAGTGAGGTTACACTGGGGTAGTGTGAACCCTTAATCCAAAATGACTGGTGTCCTTGTAAGAGTGGAGAGTGCCATGTGAAGACACAGAGGCTTACAGGGAGAAAGAAGACAGCCACATGATGACAGAGATGGAGATTGGAGCGATGCAGCTATAAGCCAAAGAATGCCAAGATTGCCCCCACCACCAGAGGGTAGGAAGAGGCAAGAAAGGATTCTCCCTTACAGGTTTCAGAGGGAGCATGGCTGTGCCCACACCTTGATTTCAGACTTTAGCCTCCAGAACTGTGAGAGAGTAAATGTCTGTTGTTTTAAGCCACCCAGTTTGTGGTACTTTGTTACAGGAGCCCCAGAAATCTAACATACCACTCTTCTTCTTCAGTCCAAAACTATCCATCCAACTAAGGTCCTGGTCACCTTCCAGAGCCTTCAGCAAGCCTTTCCCACTCCTCCGGTCACAATGACCTCCCTACCTTCCTTCTCTGATACCAGCTACACTTGAAGTCTGGCACAATTATGCATGATTTCAGCATGTAATTCCAGTCTGTTTTATGATTTCCTTCACATGGATTCAAGAGTTGCCTTTACCTAAGGTGTAACACCTTACCTCTCTGAATTTCTCATACCGCCTCAGCAGTGCTGAGCATCTGGTAGCCACTTGCTCATTCCTTGGGAATCTTTTGCCGGCAGTTTCTTAATACAGTCTCAGCTTAATCCTTGATATAGGTCACCTGCACTGCACTTTTCTGGGGCATCTTTATCCTGCTGGGGTTTGAATACTGATGGGCTCTCTTGGCTCATTATAGAAAACTATAAAATGCACATCATCCAAACAGTCATAATGCATTTTTTTTTTTAAATCATGAGAACAATTCAGATATAGAATACTCAAGCTAAAGAAACCTCCAATACCAAAGTATACACCTGACTGATTAAATGGTGGGGAGGGGGAGAAAAGCCTTTTATTAACACAAAGATTTTTTTTTAGTTTTAAATTGTCTAATAGGGCAGAGAGCATTTTTTTGTTTTTAAATAACTTTTATAATTTCTTTTATATTTACACCTCTCACAATAAAATTTGATTTATACAACTTTCTGGGTGTATGTACACTGTGTAAACCAGGTGCGGTTATACTGAGGCTGAACAAAACTTAGAAAACAAAAAAGTAGACCCTTTATATACGAGGCACTATAAATGCACGAGTACAGGTCCGTGCAGAGAACGCCTTTTGAAATTTATTTAAGAAAGTGGTAATAGTGACTGTCTCTGGAGAGACAGAAGTAGGAGTCAAGGGGAGGGAAGAAAGGGAGACTTTTCAACTTATACTATTTTATGCTAGGTCTTTTTAAACCATGTGTATTTACGAGAGAGAGAAAGGAAGGAAGGAACAGAGGGAGGGCAGATGAAGGCAGGAAAGGGGCAGAAGAAATAAAGGTGGCTCAGACCAGAGGACAATTAAAAAACAAATACAAGATCCCTAAAAGGATGGTCTAGGCTTGGATATGGGGTAGAGGCCTGCACTTGCATGAGGTCAGGGAGAAGTACACATACACACACACACACACTCACTCACACACACACACCTTTAATGATTAGGTCGACTATCTTCAAAAAGCCATATTCTCATTAGAATTTTCAGGGGTCAAGATGATGTCCTTTCTGTTGTAAACCTGAGCTACCCAGGCAGGATTTCTCTGCTCTGTGTCTGCATCCCAATCCATCTCCTTAGGAAACCTCAGTCCCTTTGGTCACTTTGACTACCACAGACCCCTCTTGGGCCCTCTTCCCCTATGAGAGTCATTTCCCATGTCATGTGCCCTGCTTGGTAGTCTCCAACTATGCCTCTCTCTCTTTCTGTAATGAATTGCATGCAGCTGATAAGGGAGTGAAAGCATTTTAGAGCTGGAGGGGACATTTTAGATTGGAGGGAAACAGTGGGCTCCAATCTCCCTAGGTCACGTAGCGACACAGCAAGGGAACTTGCTTAGTCACATAGCTAGTTAAGTGGCAGAGGTGGGGCTAGGCTTTAGGGCTCCTAACCTGTACCCAGTGCTCTCTCCACAGTACCACAGGCTGACATCCATATCACACACCTACTGCTACATCGGAGTGATGGGCAGAACAGGGAACCTTGGTGGAAATGCTGTGGAGAATATGTTTGAAATTCAGACAACAGCAGAACTGAGTTATTGACAAGACTCTCTTGAGAAGATCATGAACTTGAATGCGTTGGTTAATTCTGTTAAAGGAACAGTCTCTGGATGCCTCACTCACCAGTGGTTTGGTCTTTGACACTCTCTGGACTGTGTCTGATTCATCATTGCATTCATCCCAATGCCTGACGCATGGTAGGCATATCACAGATTTGTGTTGAATTAATGCCCTGACTTACCGTTTATATAGAAAAGAGACATCTAGTCCCTCACTCTAGTTTTACAACCAAATTGAATTCATTTCAAAGAAGAATCTAGATGAAAATAAGTGTGTCAAAGAAAGAGGGAAGGTAGAAATAGAAGCTGTGTGAACCCATCTCCTGGTGTGTGTGTGCAATGAAAAGGAGAGGATGGGAATTAGAATTGACTTTATGCTCTTTGGCTCTCAGCGACAGTGGGATCACAGCCTCCCTGGGCTGGGTGGCATGGCACTGCTGGAGAAAGAATGCAGCTTTAGGAGAGGTGGGTGGACAGACAGCAGGGCTATGTGTTCTGAGGCAGCTTGTGGTAGAAAAGAACACCAGCTGGGACATGAAACAGTCCAGGAACCAAGAACGTGTGCTGAAAGGCATGAAAATTGGCAAGCATGGAGTGGGCACATGTTGGAGATGCACAGGGACACAGATGCACCGAGCTGCAAGACAGTGTGTGTGGGGTTGGCCATCTCCCTCACTCCTGACTCCCCCTCCCCTTCACATACTCCCCAAAGGAGCTGAAGCAAACCTATCCTTCTACCAATAGTCTAAAGAGACGATTACGGTGTCTGTGGACCGAATTCATAACCTGAGTTCGTTGGCCATCAAGATTCTTGGGTCCATCATCATTCTCTTGACTCAGTGAGAATTTTGGAGAAAGCCATTGTCCCCTCCCCAAGAGAAATATAAACAAGGAGTACAGCAGACTCTGTGTGGGAGGAAAGCTTTTCTCTCTAGTCACATACCTTCTCCAGGGACTCTTAGAATTAGAGCCTGAAGAAAGCTTTGAGTTCACCTGGTCTAACCATCACTTTACAAATGATGACATTAAGGTACAAAGGAAGGATCACGACTTACTCAGGGTCATAAAACCAGTAAGAAGTGGAAAGAGTGGTCAAAACTGGGTCTTTCTGTTTGAAATTGCATGAGCTTTCCAGTCCAGCAATGACCTCACTAAAGCCTCTGCAGGGCATCTTGGGATTCAAGGTCAATCTAAACTATCGCTAACACCAATGCTGCGCAACAAAGGGTGATCACCAGGGCCCTTAGCAGAATAAAAAAACTGGGCTCTGGCTTCTTTTGGTCTCTTTTACTTGGTTTATTCAAGCTCTATCTCATTTCTTGGTGTCTGGTTTCCTCTCGCTCTCCTCCTGTCTCATGCTGTCCCTGGTGTCTGAATGCCCAGGGACTGTGTTCACCAGGTCAGCCTTCCTTCCCTTGAAGGGTTCAGTTACCAAAACACCATTTCTTCCCCTGCAACTTGGGTCTTGGGTCAGAGCTTTTATTTCTCCCTAGCAGAGCAGCTCTCAGCCACGTGGTTGGGTGGATTCTGTGGCTGGAGTAATTCACTGGTTGGTGTGAATGATTTGCACTTAATTCTACCAGAATTAAGCCTGTTAACTCAGCTGACTCACTCACTGGTACACCGTCTACTTTGCTGATGTCCCCTTTCTAATCAGCCCCACTCTTATATCAGACGAGCCAAGAGGGAGGAAGCAGCAATTTGGCAAAAGTGATCAACTCCTGATGTAGTTGATGTTAAGGCAGGAATAGATGGACAAGCAGTGCTAGATTCCTTTAGTACTTTCTGAGTCTCTGGCGTTCGCTGATTATGTCCCTCTGCTTCATATTGATATACAACTAACGTCCTCACTGAGCAGGGTTCTGGGTGCTGCATAAACATTGCCACGTTCAATTCTCCTAGCCGGGAGTACAGGCATTATCCCCCATCTTGCAGATAAGGACAGAGGCTTAGAAGGATCAAGCATGCTGCTAATAAGAGAAGTCAGGATTTTAACTGAAGTCTCTTTGCTTTGAAGTCTTCCACACTTCCTACGGCCCCAATCTGCGTCCCCAAATCTAGTGCTTTTTGGTCTTTGCTTCTTCCATAACTCCCATGATAAATTCTACTTTTTTATCACTAGCTGAGGATGAATGATGTAACCTTTCTTATTCTAAAAAAAGACAAAAACAAAAATGGAACAAGGGAGGGACCATCTGATTTCCGTGTGCGGTGCAACGTTGATGTTTAACATGAAGTTACGGAATCGTCATCATCTTGCATGACCTCTCTGTAGTACTGGGAGGGAGGATTTGTGGGTTAATTTGAGAAATTGTTCTGTAAATGTTCAGCATTGTTCTTGTCTGTGGTGAAGAGAATAACTGAGGGGAATACCTCACCAAGTTGGCCCCGGAAAGCCAAGTTGCTAGGTCAGCCTGACGTGGATGGCTGTGGCCGAGGGAATTCAGCCAAGAGAATAGCTCTGCCTCGCTCTCCATGGACAAGGCCCCAAGACAGCTCAGAAACTCAAGGGGAGAAACCAGAGTGGATCTTGTGGCGCTGCACGAACACAGACTGGGGATCCAGCGACCTGGATTCTCCCAGACCAGTAGAACTGTCCCCTCCCAGGCCTGTTAGACTGTATGGTCTTTCCATCTTTCACATGTCTATGTTTCTGTAAGTCTGGTCTCTCTTTCACATCACAGATTTTTAAAATATTTGTCAGCATTCACCTCTCCCCGTAGTGTTCTCCTCCATAGGTTAAACATTCTTACGTGATACTCTTTCTAGACCCAAATGCTGCGCTCTCAAGAACCAGAATTGATCATTGTGCTTCAGATGGGGTTTGGCTTGGTGGAGAGAGCACAGAGCACAGTAGGACTTCCTTGGACCTGGCTACTATTCTTCAATAATACCGTCTTCCGTGAAGTGTCCTCCATCCCCTAGGTGGCCTGCTGGATAATAGTCAAATTATTCTATTTACACCAATTATAACACAAGATGATTAGTGGAGCAGAGCACATAGTTCCCATGTTGAGACTTTTATTAAGGGGCTGAGTTAGCTGGGAATGATTACAGTTCTCCTTGGGGGTTATTGGTGAATTTGACAGATTCTCTAATTTCTTCAAAAGCTTCCTTACCAAAAAATCCTTTCTTTCTTTACTGACAAGGACCTAGTCTCATTCTAGCTTTGGTTCCTACTTTCGGAAAGATCAAAAGAAAGCCTAAGACATTTGAAGAGAAAGTGTAAAAAGCAGTAAAAAGTGAGGCCAAGTTTAAATAATATGGAAACCCAGGGAATATCTAGTTATGACATTTAAAATATCTAATAGGTTCCACTTGGTAAGTCATCTTACTGCAGCTTGTCTCATATCAGTTCTATATCCACCATTTGACAGATACCGGAGAACCCTGCCCCACATATATAAAGATAAACTTGTTTTCCAGTAGAGGCAGAATTCTTAATTATAGGGTTGAATGCCCTGAACATTCTAGAGCTGACCTGGCCAACTAGACTACAACTCTAGGAAGAAGAGTCATCAGCCTGGGAAAATGTGTGTCGTGTCAGAACAGAACTCAGAGCTTCCTTTTAATAGTCCAGCTCTTACTTCCAGCTTACGTGTCAGCTGGTGACAGAGGGAGTGTCTCTGTCTTCTCAGCCTTTGGTCTTGAGCCCTGTGTTTCTGCCTTTTACTCTGGTTACTCTAAAGTGTGCCATTCCTACCCCTCTGCTTATGGACTATATTTGGACCCACTTAAGCCCTGCAAAGCCAGCCTGCCTCATCACTCCCCACTTAGTTCAGCACGGGGGTAATGTGGCAAAAATCAGGTTTCCACCTGTCCACTCGAAAGGGAAGGCTGCACTCTCCTCGGACTTTGTATATAGCTCCGGGGATTCCTGGCAAGAGGTGAGGGAACATCTCTTCATGTGGGTCTCTGGGTCTCCCTTGGACACAATTGTGGAGTCAGAAGAGCTAGACTTTGGCCGTCTGTCTCTGTGTCCGTTGGAGCTCTCACCCAGGCTGCCCCAGGCCTTCTTCTTGGGAGCTGGACATTCCTGAACCCTTCACCTCTTCCCACGCCAGTAATCAAAACGAATGCATGTTAAGGCTTTCAGGGATATTCACATTTTAGCATTCTCTGACTTAGTGTTGGCAAACCCTTTCCTTAAAGGGCCATATAGTAAATGTTTTAGTTTTGCAGGCCATACAATCTCTGCTGCAACTACTCAACTCTGCCATCGTCACACAAATGCAGCCATAGACAATATGTAAATGAATGAGCATGGCTGTGTTCCAACAAAACTTTATTTATGGGCATTGAAATTTGAATTTCATGCAAATTTTGTGGGTCATAAAATATTATTCATCCTTTGCTTTTTAAAAAACTAAAAATGTAAAAACCATGCTTGGCTCTAGGGACATACAAAAACAGATAGCAGGCTGAATTTGGCCTGTAGTTTGCCAATTCCTGATTTAACTAAAAGCGATGGACACCTGGCTATAGCCTCTAGGCACCACCATGTATTGTTAGCTCCTGCTTTTCTGGAACTTCTCTCCTTCTTGAGCTAATTTAGATCAGGTCAGGGAGGCCCTACCACTGATACGAGCTGGAGTTACTATTGTTGCTGTGGGCCTGGTTGTGTCTTAGGTTCCCCAGTTCCTTAGAGAAATTGTAGAATTTGTGGAGTTATTATTTTTTTTTCCTGTCCAGAGCTGGCTTGGTGCATGTATTAGTTTCCTATTGTTGCCATAATAAATTACCACAAATTTAGCGGTTTAAAACAACACAAATTTACTATATCATAGTTCTGTATGTCATAAGTCCAGGTTGGCTCAGCAGCTATCTCTGCTCTAGGTTTCACAGGCTGAAATCAAGTTGTTGGCCTGGCTGGGCTCTTATAGGAAGGCTCTGGAAAGGATCACTTTCCAAGCTCGTCCAGGTTGTTGGCAGAATCCAGTTCACTGTGGTTATAGGACTGGGGTCCCATTTTCTTGCTGGTGCTCAGCTCGGGGCTGCTCGTAGCTCCTAGAGACCTTTCTCTGATCCTTCCCTGTGGGTACCTACATCTCGGAGCCAGCAAGGGCACATCGAATCCTTCCCATGCTTGGAATTGTTCTGCCTTTCTCTTCTGTCACGTCTCTGTGCCTCCAGCCAGAGAAAGTTTTCTGCTTTTAAGGGCTCATGTGATTAGATTGAGCCAGCCTAGATCATCCAGGATAATCTCCTTATCTTAAGGCCCATAACCTTAATTACATCTGCAAAGTCCCTTTTGCCCTGCAATGTAACATATCACAGCTTCCAGGGATTAGGACGTGGCTGTCTTTGAGGAGCCACTGTTGTGCCTACCACGTTGCAGTTTTGGAAACCTAAGCCACCGGACAGAGATGCCATGTTGGCCAAACTGCTACTTCTTCTTCTTTTTTTGTGTGTGTGAGGAAGATTGGCTCTGAGCTAACATCTGTTGCCAATCCTCCTCTTTCTGCTGAGGAAGATTGACTTTGAGCCAACATCTGTGCCCATCTTCCTCTATTTTGTATATGTGATGCTGCCACACATGGCTTGATGAGAGGTGCATTCATCTGCACCTGGGATTCGAACCTGCGAATCCCGGGCCGCCAAAGCAGAGTGCGTGAACTTAATCACTATGCCACCGGGCCAGCCCCCTGCTACTTCTCCTTATGAAGCCATTTATGATCTTCTCTGTTGGAAGAATCCATTCCCTCTTCTGAACTCCTATAACCAATTGTCCTAGGCTTGACTCTAGTCAGCTGTGGTGGCTTTTGCTCTCTGCCATTTTCCTTCTTCAAGTTACAACATCCTCTTTATTTTGGGGGACTCCTCCCACACTCTGTCCATCCAGAGGGGCTGCCATCCCGTGACCACAGGGATGGGCATATGACCCAGCTGAGCTGGTCAGAGCTCCCCATTCCTCAGCATTATTGGACAGATGACCCAAGTGAACCAGTTAGAATCTTCCCTGGAACTGATTTATGGATGTTTGGAGAAAGAAACTTTATTTTAGCTGTGTTTGTTGATTCCAAGGATATGAATCTAAAGCTTTTAGCAGCCATCTTCTCTACCGTATGGAGAGAGCTGTCTGCAAAATCAAACCAAGGAAAGGGAAGATGAGAAACATCTATTTTGCTTCACATTATTTTTCCTGTGCCTGGCACAGTGTGTGGCCCACAGTAGCTGCTCGTGGATATTTACTGAATGAATGGAATCCTGGTAGTTTTGAGTCCCAGGTAGTAGTCTCTGACACCTTAGTCCTTGCAGCTCCTTCTTCTATTCCATGAGCTACCCTACATCTTTTCCAGCTAGGTGACTCAGTAAATTCCTTTACGCTCTTTAGGCCTTGTTGAGTTGGGTTTCAATCAATCACTTGCAATGGAATGAATTCTGGTTAATATGGTAATGCATAGCATAACTACCCTACATTCTGTTTATAATGCCTCTCCACTAGCCTGTAAGCTCTTTAAGAGCAGGGATTGGGTTCCTCACATCTGTGTATCTCCCACAGTGCTGGGCACTGAATGTGTCTGAATGATGGGGCATTGAAGCACAGTGGTGAGAGACCCTGTTGTGGAGGAGAAAGAGAGACCACCTGAGCACAAGAAAGAGATGGAAAAGCAAAATAAGTGCAAAAGAGCCAGCAAAGGAACACATGTGCTCACACATGGAAGTCTGAGCAACAGAAAACTCAGGAGAAAGAGATGGCAAATGTGGCTCTTACTCCACTGCCCCTCTCATGTCTATGTCTGTCTGTCTAATCAACAGTAATGGATACTTGGCTATAATTTCTAGGCACTCTTTGGTTTTTAGCTCCAAAACATTCACGTTTCTGGAACTTCTCTACTTCCTGAGTTAATTCAGACCAGATTAGGGAGGCTCCACCAGTGACAGGAACTGGGGTTCCTCTTGTTGCTGTAGGCCTGTTATGTACATACGCTCCCTCTCTCCCGTGCCTACCTCCTTCATGGTTTTTCTCAGTCCCTGATTTCCCAAGAGATTCATCCTCACCCAGACCAACACTTCTTGCCTACCATTTTCCAGGGACAGGAAGGCTTGTGAAATTATTTCTGTGGTTGAGGTGGTGAGGGTGGGAGGTAGGAGAGGGAACTTTCTGGTTTGATACATTTGAGCAGATAGGGCTTCTTCACTCATGCTCCGACATTGGCTCTAGTGCCAACAGTTAACAGCTGGGCTCCAGGGTCAAGAACTACCTCTGCCCTTAATCTCTGCGAGACCTTGGCATCAGCATCATTACTTGCATAATGGGTAAAATAATATTACTGATATCATGCACTTGCTTATGAGGATTAAATAATATAAAACACTGTTAGATAATGTAAAACACTATTAAATAATATAAAACATGTAAAGCACTTATAATACTCCTAGGACCCAGTGAGTGCTCAATAAAAATAACTTATTATTTTTATTGTTTTATATTTTATTATTCTTTTCCAAAATTAGTGAAGCTGTCAAGTGGGTGCAGCTCCCAAAATGTTTTGCTGTTGACCAGCTTTAAGGATATATTTCATAACAAGATGAAGAATAAATCTAAAATTTCTGTTAACTGTAACAGACAATTCTGATCTATGGAGGGGTTATTTGCACAGAGGCTGTGACTGTAAAGGGACAAGGTGAGTGTGTAAATGTGGCTCATATAGAGCTCTGACAAGTCACATTGGATTCTGAAAGATAGACTTAAAATTTACAAAAGAAGGATTATCAGTTCATGGGTTTTGAGGAAAATTATTGCTATCTTAGTTTCTGAGTGCCAAGAAAGAGGATCAAAAGTAATTTTCAATAGGAATAGGAATTTCCGTAGTCCATTTGGGGAAAAGATTTTATCTTCTCTTGTATGTAACAGACATTTTAAGATGAATTATTAGCTTTTACACCTCAATCTGATGTCACATATTCCAACTTTATTGCTCCAATTTAATATTCTATCTTAAGCATGTTTCCAATGAGAAATCACAGAAGAATTATTGCTGGGGAGGAGATTTCAACATTTCCAAAGGGTGAGCATGAAGGAGTTATAAAAAATGGGTTTCTGGAGTTTTTCTGAAGAGCTTGAGGAATTTTTAGAGTTTCATTCTTTTCTCTAGAGTAGGATAGAGGCAGTTTTGGAAAGTTAGATCACTGGACACAACTCTTTGATCACATTAGTTGAAAGGGATCCCCACGTCCTTTGATTTCCCTCAAACACTATGTCAGTATGACACACCCTACGACTTCCCCCTATTTTCTATTTGTATCCATGCTTTATTTTTCTTTCTAGACTCTAAACTCTTTAAGAGAAGGAAGCACATCTTATACATATACAAATGCCATCTTTCCCAATAACTAACCAGGGGTCCTGTATATAACAACACTAGATAAACGGGTGGGTTTGTGGAAGTTAAGCATAGTGGAAAGAGTGATTCCAGAAGTCTATATAAGACCACAGTCATAGTCCATGGTCTAGATTTCATGTCATCCACTTCCTAGGTGAGTGGCCTTGGGCCTCAGTCTTCTGATCATCCTGAAACTGTGGGTGATAACGCTGACCTTGTAGGGAAGATTCAGATTCTGTACATGGTGGAGCCTGTTATCTGGCATGGAATAAGCCCAAGTTACAAAAGATTTCAAAATAATGGCCAGTTACATTAGCATGGATTTTTAAAAATAGCTTACTAAGTATTTTTATTTTCTCTCCACTGTCCATCAATTGGGGCAGTCATTTTATATTCTTAAGAGAGGTTGAGTTTTCAATTTGTCCTACTTTCAAAGAAAATTTATGTATTCTTTGCATCATGGAATGTTAGAGTTGGAGAGGGTATTTAAGATTGCCTTAAGCCTTCCTCCTGATGCAGAAACTGAGTCTGGCTTCACGGAAGAGGGCCATTGGGCCTGGACCTTAAACAGAGAATAGAATTGGCTAAGTGGAGACCTGGGAGATGGAGATGGTATAGATTCTAGCAGGACCATGGAGGCGATGGTGGGGGAGGTGGTGTAGTGATGAGATAAATGGAAGTAGAAACTTACTAGATGTGTTTTAGAAATAATGAGAAGACAAGTCTGCCTTGTGAGCAGGGGTGGGAAGGTGAAGGGAACCTGCATTTCATAAGCCAGGCACCATGCCAGGTGCTTTACTTAATGTTCATAATAATTCCATTATGTTCGTGATCCTTGGTCTATCTTACAGATAAGGAAGCTATTCATAAAAGTTAACTTACCATTGCTCACGTAGCCAGTGTGTTTTCCCATCTATTATTCTGTGAAGGCTTACAAAGGGGAATAATTCAGTGGCATTAGACAGGAAGCGAGGTTGGGGCTATTTTCTAAAGGCTTTGATGTCAGGCTAAGGAGGATAGGCTCATCTCAGAGACAATGGGGAGACATTCAAAGTTTTCAGTTTGGGACTTGGGGAAATGAGGTTTATGACACAATAAAAGAGGTGAGTTAGGAAGCTTTAACCTGACAGCTGTAAATTCCTCAGTTCCATCTTTGAAATGCAAGCTTTCCACTTTAGTTCTTGTCAATCCTAATTTGTTTATTAGGTTGTACCC
This sequence comes from Ceratotherium simum simum, assembly GCF_057802395.1. Lineage (NCBI taxonomy): Eukaryota > Metazoa > Chordata > Mammalia > Perissodactyla > Rhinocerotidae > Ceratotherium > Ceratotherium simum. The sequence goes on from NC_141913.1 coordinate 40,178,718, forward strand.
TTTCTCCAGGGGAAATGGGGAAAGAGAGAGTGTCTAAGATTCCACTGATCCACACTTGCTCTTATTCAAGGTTTGTAATGAGGAGCAGGAAGTTTTCCCACTTGCTGCTGGCAGAATCCAGAGCAGAGAAGGGCATGCTAATACTTTCTTAGCAACATTGAACAATTGTGCCCAAGATAGCTTTATAAGCATTCATTCTGAATTTTTCATATCTTCCCCATTCTAGTTTTATCCCCTCAAGTCATGTACTAACTTCATGGCTGGAAACTTTTTTAGCTCACCATCAATTTCCTTGCTGTTGAGTAATAGAGGTGATTCATTGACATTATTGCCCATAATGTTTAATGTGAAATGGAATTATATGACAGGACTCAACGGCTGTCTATTACCTTGAAAATTAACACCTCACCTTCACCCTGGTGTTTATATTTAATAAGTGCTTTACCCCATCATCTGTCTCTGTGCAGTGCTGTTATCCACCCCATTGTGCAATTAGAGCAGCTGACTGCCTCATTAGCCACCAATCCATCTTGGCATGGTCTACCTTCCCTTTTCATAGCGTGGGCCTGTTGAGTTCCAGATCTCCTGGCACTGTCCCCTGAACTGCCAGGGTGACCCTGGGAAACATTTTAAGTAGATAAAAGTTGTTGACAGTGTGCTTCTCTTTCTAGTGACTTCATGCTGACCCTGGGCTGCCCAGGGAAGCCAAACATGAAGCCCCCAGAGGCTTGGGCATTGCCAAATTCTTGGGACTTTCTTGGCTACTTTCTGCTCTATTAAAACCTAACCCTCCCTTTTTTTTTCCTATTGCTGCAGGGTGTTATTCTCAGCTGGGTGACCATAAGAGGCAATAAATTCATTCAAAAAATTTTAATCTCCACTAATGAGTAGGTGAGCCAATGTATTAAACTTCCAAGGTAACACAAGGCAGGCACCATCTCTCAGTCTCTTCTTCTTGTAGAGAATTTAGAGCTGCAATGAACTTAACAGACCATTCTAGTCCAAACACAAGCAGTTCTGATTCAGTAAATCTGGAGTACACATATCTTGAAAAAGCTTCAGTTGATTCTAACGTCACAGTGCTCCTCTCATGACATAATGATTGTGAGATTCTAAAGCTGTACTGTTGAATACAATAGCCACTCATCACACGTGGCAATTGAAATTTAAATTAATTAAAAATTGAAAACACAGTCCCTCAGTCATACTAGCCACGTTTCAAGCACTCATAGCCACATGTGCTTAGTGGCTACCATTTTCAACAGCGCAGATATAGAACATTACCATCCTTGCAGAAAGTTCTATCTAGGACAGTGCTGTTATAAAGCATAAATTCGGTATTGGCTATTATTTGTTCTAAGTGAAGAAACAGTGCCTTAGGAAGCAGAGCGAGATGAGAAGTCAGAAGGAGGTCATAGAACCTACCTTCCCTGAGGTGGAAAGTACTGGTCAGTGGGCATTTCTCTGGTGTCCAGAATGTCAGTTCACTCTGGTTAGATTGTAACTCCCAGCCTGGCTGTGTTTTCATCAGGTTTTTAGCAATTGGCATAAATACCACCTTACAGTGACATACTAATTCTGATAAAACTTACATTCTACTACTCACATTTCTAGTTTATAAAGTGGCTTCATGTCAATTCACTTACACGATGATCACAATAATTGTAGGAAAGGTAATATTATTCCCATTTAAGAGTGTGAGAACATGAATAGTCATTAATAGTGGAATAGTTCCATAAATAATTAAGCAGCCACAGAAAGAACGTATGAAAGGTATACCTGTTGATTTGAAGGGATTTCCCCAAGGTAACACTGATTGAGAAAAGCAGATATGGGAAAGCGCACATAGTACTATGTTGGTTCTTCGGATGTTTGTTCCTTGATCCATTCCTCACTCTTCCCTGATCCCCCCTGTACTGCAGGGTGACAGACTCCTGAAGGTTGAGTCTTCCAGGCTCCCATATCAGTTGGCTTCCAGCTGAGTTTAGCCAATGGGAGTCATGGTGGATTATCATGGGGGATAAGCAACAGAAGAGCCAGGACATCCACCTTGGCAGCATCTTTGGCAGCAATGTCTCTCCTCTGTGGCTCTGGCCCCAGTGGGCAGCTTCGCCATGGTGCCAGCTTCCACCAGGTGACCATAGCTGCTGGGATGGGATAACATCACCTCCTTCCTTTGCACCTATAGCCTAGGGCTGATAGCAGTTCACTGTTATTGCAAACCTCTGGGCTGCCTCACCATTCCATGTTTGGCTTCTTAGTTCTCCCGTCACCAGTGTAACCAGTATCCTGCATTAAATTCATTCCCTCTGTTTGAATTATTGGAGTGGTTTCTGTTTTCCTTTTGGGTCCTGACTGAAACAAATATGATCTTTCTGTGTAAAAAATGACAATCTATACGAAATGAGACTCTGTGTAGTATATGTGCATGTGTATGATTATGTGAGCGTGGAGAAAACCATAAGAGGATAAGTACTAGGTTGTTAACGTGGAATATGGGGATGGCGGTGAGTGCCTATGGGGTGGAGGGGGTGGAAGAGAAGAAGAATGAAGCTAAACTAAAAAGGAGGAAAAAAGATTGCATTAAAAATGCATAATATGGGGCCGGCCTGGTGGCGTAGTGGCTAAGTTTGCACACTCTGCTTCGACGACCCACGGTTTGCAGGTTTGGATTCTGGGCACAGATGGATGCACCACTTATCAAGCCATGCTGTGGAGGCATCCTATAGACAAAATAGAGGAAGATGGGTATAGACGTTAGCTCAGGGCCAATCTTCCTCAGCAAAAAGAAAAGGATTGGCAAGGGGTGTTAGCTCATAGCCAAGCTTCCTCACACACACACACACACACACACATACACACACACAAATGCATGATATGATAATACATATCCATTTACACAAAATCATGTGTGCTTATGTTTAAATAAGAGAGATGATAAAACTAGTTGGAGCGGTTTACTAACCTGCCAGTAGGTCAGTAAGAGGTGGAGAAATAACCTGAACCCAGATCTTTTGACTCCAAATTTGGGTACAGAATAGTGGTCAAGAACCTGGATCCTGAAGCCAGACCACCAGTGTCCATGATCACGGCTTCATCACTTACTGCCTGCTTATTCTTGGTCTGGTGTCCTCGTTGTTAAAACAAAGATAATGATAGTGATTACTTCTTAGAGTTGGTGAAAGGATTAAATGAGTTAATACTTTTAAAACACCCAATTCTGTGCTTGGCACATAGTAGGTCCAGTATAAGTGTCAAAGAGATGTTTTTCCTCTATATCACTTAGCTGTGTTAAATGCGTCAAGAAAATGTGGATATTGCTTCTACTGTTTTATTGCACTTTGAGTAGCAGGCAGTTGTAAGATCTGATCAAAGGACTCAACATAACCCAATATAAACAAAATAGTGTGCCTTTGCCAAGGAACTAAAAATAACAAAAGACATTGGAATAGGAATTTCACTTTGGGGAATCTTTCTTAGTGAAATAAAGCTGAATATGCAAACAGCTTTATGTACCAATGTGCTTATTGCTTCATTTTCATAAAAGCAAAAGATTGGGAGCCACTTAAATGTATTACCATGAGGGATTAGTTAAGACAACTGTTAAACATCTTTTTGAGGGAACATCATAAACTTGTACAATTGCTTAGGAGAGTAGGTAATAGTATGTTAAGTACTCATGCTATAATGTTATGTAGAAATACAGAATTTTAAATTATACAAATTATGATAATATTAAAATAAAATTATTGCATGAAAAAAGGCTAGAATGACTTACACTTTCATAATGAAAGGAAAAGATCATGCATAATTTCATATCAAGCAATCAGAGGCTGCTATGAGGTGAAGACATCCCAGTTACTGGCTCTTTGATATTGGCAGTTGTGTGGTCTCCATGCTTCCCCTGATGGATGTGTCAGTCCTCACTTTGGGGTGAAAATAGAGGTTGGATGTTGTGCACTGGGCTGTGTGTCTTTTTCATGAGCTGATGTTTCATTGGATTGTGTGTGTGCGGGGGATATCTATCTATTTAAGGGAAGGCTGTTCCTAGATTTGTGGAGTGACCAGAGGAAGAAGGGAGAGAGTGGAAAGAAAATCCTTCACTATCTTGCATCCTTTTTTATTTCTCTCCACAATAAAGGTTTACCTCTGGATCAGGCCCGGAGTGCCAATCAAATCAAGTCATAACTCCTTCCTGGTGTCAGCAATCCAGATGACCCTGATGAAGCCCCAGGTCAGAGCATCCTGGAAAGACTCAGTGGTTCCCTCTCTCCAAGCACTTACCATATTTTCTTTGTGCTTGTGTAACATCTTCACTGTAACTTTTGAGGGCAAGGCAAGGGCAGTGTGCTTTTTTTTTTTTAAAGAATCTTTATTGAGATATAATTTATATACCATATGATTCACTCCTCTAACATGTACATTTCAGTGGTATTTAGTATATTCAGTTGTGCAACCACTACCGCTAGTTAATTTCAGAACATTTTCATCACTCCATGAAGAAACCCGGTACCCATTAGCAGTCACTCTCCATTACCCCTTTTTCAGCCCATGATAACCACTAATTGGCTTTCTGTCTCTAGGGATTTTCCTATTCTGGACGTTTCAAATAAATAGAAATATACAATCCATGGCTTTTTGCATCTGGCCTATCCATGTTGTAGCATTTATCAGTACTTCATTCCTTTTTATGGCTGAATAATATTTCACTGTAGACCAGAATATCCTTATCTCTGTATTGTTAGAAGTCAGCATAGTGCCTGACACATAGGACAATAGGCAATCGATGATCTTCTTCTTTAATATTCCTCTTTTCAGGCAACCTAGTCAATTACTTTTTTTCCTTAAATAAAGTATCCAAATTTTCTTCTCTATTCTTATTGCAGGTATCCCAAATTTAAATTAACCAGATCACTAACTTCCAGTCTCCTCCCATTTCGGTTTATTCTCTGCTCACTGACAAGATTTAAATTCTTAAGTAATGACTTCACACCATCACTCTCTTGTACAAAAACATCTAGTGGCTTTCCATTGTCTACAACTCATTTAGTCTTTCATTCAACAAGCACGTTGAATGCCTATTACATTCTAGGAACTGGGTTAGGCACTAGGACACAACTAGAACAGCATAAATGTTGTTCCTGCTCTCATGAAGCTTATAGTCATTAGACAAGAAATCACATGAATGAATAAATAATTGTAAATTATGGAACTTATATGAAGACAAAATTAAGATCATATTTAACTTGAGGAAGGAGGGAAGTCTTCTTTGGCAAGGGGGCATTTAGAACTGGTCCTGAAGGATGAGTAGACACTAGCCAGGGGAAGGGTGGAGGGATATAGGATTAGGGTATGAAAACCAAGTAGCAGGAACAGGAATGTGCACGGTAATTTCCAGGAAAGGAAAAAACGCCATTGTGGCTGAGGCATTGTGAGCAGGGATGTGGATGACGTGTTTTGGCTGGTGAATTAGGCAGAGGCCAGATCATATAGCATCTTGTGGGTCTTGTTAAAGGATTTTGATTTTATCTCAAGCAAAATAGAAAGCCATTAAAGTGTTTTAAGTGGGGAAATGTTAAGATGTAATGTTTGTTAACAAAAAATCATTCTGGAGACTACGTGGAGAAGGGAGGCCAGATAAGAGAGTTTTTAGTAATCCAGGGGAGAGCTGATGGCAGTCAGACTAGGTGGGGGCAGTACAGATGGATGGGCTTGAGGTTTTTATTGGAAGTGGAACCTACGGGATTTGGTCATTGGTTGGATATAAACACTGAGGGAAAGGAAGGGCCAAGGATGACTCCCAGTTTTCTGGCATGAACCGCTGCATGGATGGAAGGGCCATGTACTGAGATGAGAACAGCTGGAGGAGGAGCTGATTGAGGGTCTGGGGCTGGGAGGACTGAGAGTTCAGTTTCAGACAATATTAAGCTGGGCAATCAGATGCTCGTGAGATGTAGCACCTCATAGCAGAGAGCAGATAGGCAGTTGGATATTCCTCTCCAAAGCCCAGAAGAGAGGCCTTGGCTGGAGACGTGTATTTGAGAGTCTTTGGCACATATGGGACTGTGGGGCGTTTGAGATTGCCAAGGCAGAGAATGACGAGTGAGGAGTGAAGAGGGCCCAGGTCCCAGCATTGATTAACTCCAATAACCTTCAGATAGAGGAGGAGAGCCAGCAAAGCAGGGTGGGAAGGAATAGCCAGAAAGGCAGAAGGGAAGCCACAAAGACACAGTTTTCCAAAGAGAAGAAGACAGCTGCTGAGAGGGCTAGTAAGATTTGGGCAGTAGTGTGATTTTTGAAGTGCCTGATGGTAGCAGGTTCCACAGTGGGTGGGAGGCAGATGCTAGATTGATAAAGGGAAAATGAGGAATAGGAGATGGGATATGTGGACAATTCTTTTGAATAGCTGGGCCATCCAGGGAAGTAGAGGAGTAGAGCAATCTCTGGGTCCAGGAAAGTTTTTCAGTTTTAATTTTGGCATCTTTGTTTTTATTTTAAGATTGGAGAAAATAGAGTCTCTTTGGTGCTGCTACAAAGCAGGCTTGAAGATACTTGAAGGCGTGAAAGCCAAAACTGATGTAATTGGTTCCCAACAAGGTGGGAAGGAGAGGGATCCAGATTACATGGGGCTGGGCTGGGGTTTTTGAGGCTGGAGGGATTGTAGCAGGAGGAAGCAAGGAGACGATGTGGGGAGACACAGACCAGCGAGGGGACTTAGCTGTGAGCAGGGGCAAGCATTTCCTTCTAGTGGACTTCTGGTTTCCTTATGGAGTGAAAGATGAGAGTCTCTGAACCAGAAGAGCTGGGTAAATCAGTCAGAATTGTGAGAGGTGTGAAGAAGAAATAAAATCACCATTGTCAGGGATGGGAGAGCAAACTCACTACAGACAGTAAGGAAAAAACACCCAAACTCCTTTGCTTGTTGTTCACTTGTACAAATACTCTCTGTTATATGCCATGTGGAATAAGACATGTTTCTTGTCCTCAAGTTGCTCGCTGGGGACACGGCCACAAATACTGCACATATTTTAAATGTGGTTAATGCTGAGACAGAAGAATGCAGAGTAGACTGTGGAAGAAAGAAGATGCATCTAAAGAAAAGGCAGTCTGGGCATTGGAGATGGTCATGGAAGATTTCCTAGAGGAGAAAACATCTGAATGAGCTGAGAGCAGAACAGTAAGAGTTAGCCAGGCAAACTCCTGGAAAGAAGAGAGAGCAGGGTGGGCTAGAGAAACTCTGCAGAGTTTCTCAAACCTCAGACCAGCAGGGACTGGTCTATGTTCCTTTGGTCCCTATTTAACTTTTCAAAGCCAAAGTTGCCTCCCCAAAGTAGGCATTTACAACCCAAGATAAGAGAGAGCAAAAAGTTCCCGGATGCTGGAAAAGCACCAGCTTCCGATTCAGTGGAACCATTTGTTTTGTCCTATGGAGGCAGCATTTTCCCTCTGGGGGCTATTCCTAGTAAAGCAGCATAGATCAGAGCTATAGGAGAGTAAAGAGAGATGCAGCTCCCAAGTTCACCTTTTGCTTTCTAACCTGATCTTCCTACTATGAGAGAAAGACCACCATCTATTGATTGCTGGTCATATTCCATATCACCTCATCTTTTAGGATATGCACCTTATCCTTGCAAGGAATTGTCTCCAAGATCGTGGTCTAACTGTATCTTCCTCAGGCTAATCTACTGTTCTGTAAGGTCAGTTGTTTCCGGAAATGCAATATATAAGACCAGAAAATCTTTAAGTCTACCATAAATTAGTTCTGTGATCAGAAGCAATGTTGTGGGATATATTGATGGTGAATAGGCATTCAGTAAATTTAAAGATGGTGGTGTTGGCAGAAGCATAGTGAGCAGCAAAGCATATAGAAGTCCAAAATAAGTGTCTGTGCCAGTGAGAATTTCCTTTCTTGATAGCAAAGGGTCAATGTACCCAAACTGCCACAAGGTGGCAGTCTTGGCCACCTGGAACACGGTTACCATGTTGGGGGCACAGAGTTGGGTGCTGCTGCTGGCAAATTGGGCACTTGGCAATTGAACTACTAAAGAGAATTTCTGTTAGTGTTTCTGTAACTGCTAAAAAACCTTTTGATAAAGATAAAGATCTCATTATTACCCTGTACTGATTTTTGGATGTATTCACCCTAGCAGAGCATACTTCTGATTGAGAATCAGTTCATTTTTTATTATTCTCTATTGTCAATAGCTAGAATATTTTGTGAAACTTTGCAGTTTCAAAACAAATTCATTTTTTTAAATAGAAAATAGTATATTTGTAAAAATTTTTTTGCAACTGACAGAAGTCTTTCCCCACTGTCTCCCCTCACCAAGATTTTTCAATGGCGCAGAGGAGAGTATCTGTCCTCCTACTGTGTTTAGTTTTGTTGGTTTTAACTACTGCTTAAGACATTATCTATGGAGTTTTAAAAGAACTGGTGACCATGTGTTCTGATTTTCAGTTGTTCTTTGGGTTATAACAGGTAATTTAGGAGTTGTAGTAAAGATATTCCGATGGTTTGTAGGGACAATGAGATATAGTATTTAAATTGAAGACTGTCCTGGAAAATCCAATATATATGACCACTGTGAGTATGAACTTCGTTGTGTGACTTCAGACAAGTCATTTTTGCTCTCCAGGCCTCAGGTGCCCATGATTTAAAGAAATTGGTCTACGACAGTGGTTTCCAGTTCTAATAGATGGAACATCTTTAAGTGGTAAATATTTTGAATGTCTCCTTGATACGGTTGAGCGAGCTTCAGTGTTATCTTTGTTGTCCTGAGATAACATTTGTATATAACATAAGCCACCAATACGTGTAATCTTAAAAAAAATCTATATAACATCCTAAGTGTGATATAGTAAAGAAAAAAAAAAAGGAAGTAGTTAATCATAAAATGATGTTTTTTCAATATGTAAATGTCTGGTCCTTGGCTATATCAAAAGAGAAATAAAGTAATCAGATATTTGCACCTATTTGGAGAATGACTGTGAACACTGCAGCTACAAATGCAGATAGATTAGTTATGTGGAAAGGTGACCCAAATGCTGTGAGAAGTGTTGCTGTTGATAACGTTATTTTGCAAAAAGGTTGAGTATCTTGTGGTAAAGTTTTGAACTAAGGTCAAAGCACAATCTTCTTTTGATTTACATGGTAGTTGCATTCCTGACAACCTGCAAAATTACTTTGTGCTTTTGTGTATATTAGCATTATGGTCTAGGTTCAGATAATTATAAACAAGTTTTTAACTCCACGACACGAGTCTCAATATTTTATCCAGTCTGACAATCTGTCTTTTCATTAGAGTGTTTAGACCATTTACATTGAATGTTGTTATTGATACGGTTGGGCTTAATTCTACCATTTTGCTATTTGTTATGTGTTTTTCCCATTTCTTATTTGTTCTTTCTTTCCTCTTTGTCTTTATTTAGATTGAGCATAATTTACAGTTCTACTTTGCCTCCTGTGTTGTCTTGTTGGCTATACCTCTCTTTTGTTTTTCAGGGATAGCTTTAGGGTTTATGGCATTCATCGTTAATGTATGACAGTCTGCTTTCAAGTAATATTACACTACTTCACATGTGGCATGACAACCTTATCATAGCATATTTTCATTTCCCCTCCTGATCATTGTGCTATTATTGTTAAACATTATATACACATATAAATTATGGGTATATTATATATATTTATTTTGTTCATTTACATTCTTAGATATCAGTTTATTTTCTTCATCAAATTTTGAAAAATTTCAGCTATAATTTCCTCAAATATTTTCTTTTCCTGTAAGAATTTCAATTATACGTATATTAGGCCGCTCACTGATACTCTGGTCATTTCTTTTCAATATTTTCTCCCCTCTATGCTTCATTTTGGACAGTTTCTAGTGCTATATCTTCAAGGTCACTGATCTTCTCTTCTTTATTGTCTAAAATACTATTAATTTCATCCAGTGTATTTTTCATCAGTCATTATATTTTTAATCTTTATTATTTCAAGTTGAGTCTTCTTTTTTTAAAATATATCTTCCATGTCCCTACATAGCCTGCCCAATCTTTCTTCTACATTCTTGAGCATATAGAATGTAGTTACATGTTTTAATATTTTGTTTACTAATTCTATAATTCTGTGTCATTTATGAATCAGTTTCCATTGATAGATATTCCATATTATGGCCTATATTTGCCTGTTTCTTTGCATGCTTGGCAATTTTTTATTTGAGGGTGTATATTCAGAGTTTCATCTTATGGGGCACTGGAAGATTTTGTATTCTTGTAAATATTATTGAACTTTGTTCTAGGATGCAGTTCAGTTACTTGGAAACAGTTTGTTCCTTTTGGGGCTTGCTTTTAACTTTTGTTAGGCAGGACTAGAAAAGCCTTCAGTCTAGGGCTAATTTTAGCCCACTACTGAAACAATACTGTTCTGTGTGCTATGTACTCTACTTAAATGACCCGTGAATTATGAAGGTTTCCACTCTGGCTGGTGGGAATACATACTATTTCTGGCCTTGTTTGTGCTTCAAGAATTGTTCCCTCTGCTTCTTTGGATGGTTCTTTCCCCAGCATTAGGTAATTTCCTCATGTACATACACCGAGATAGTGTCAACTGAAGACTCTATAGGGACCCTCTGCTGATCTCTTGAGCTCTCTGTCTGGGCAGCTCTGTCTTATCAGGTACTTTGCCCTGTGAATTCTCCTCACCTTGGTCTCTTAGCTCTATCTCTTCAACTCAAGGAGATCACTGGACTCCGTCAGGGTTCTTCCTCTACACACAGCAGTCTGGAAACTCTCCAGGCAACAGTTTGGGTTAATCATAGAGCTCATGTTTGTTTCCCCTCTCTCAGAGATCACAGTCCTTTGTTGCCTCGTGCCCAATATGTGAGAACTGTTGTCTCATATAGTTCATTTTTTTTTTAATTGTTTCCAATGGCAGGGTAAATCTAGTTCCTTTCACTTCATCTTGGCAGGATGCAGAAGTCTCTTATGCTGTCTTACTGGTTTATGTATCAACATAATACCATTCTCACTGGAAAATTTTGACAATTCCTTGTCTTTTTCTATTGTCCATGTAAATTGTATAAAATATCTATAACATAAAATATCTATTCCTTGAAAATATGGTAAACACCTGTAAAACCATCTATGCTTGGCTCTTTTTATTTGTGTTGTTTCATTTTGCTTTTGTTTTCTGATTGTTGTATTGGAGGCAAGGAGGAATAACTTTATTCCTCATTCTATTTTTTAATTATTATTGTCTTTTTCAAATAGTCTATTCCTTTTGTACAGATTTGCACATTTTACATTTGTCTAGTAATTCAGCCTTCACATCTAGGTTTTCAAAAAGATGGGCATGTAGTTATCCATTTATGCTTTTATGATCTTGATTACTTCTGTATCTGTAGTTGTATCCTAATTTTTGCTATAATTTGTTCATTTGTATCTTTCATTTGTCCTTCCAGAAGATTGTCTTATTAGACTTTTCACGGAAAAAAAATCCCTTTTTAAATCAGTGTCATTATTTTTTGGTTTTCTTTCAGTGTCTTTTCTCTCTCTGTTTTTATTATTTCCATTCTTATCTTGGATTTAGCTCATTACTCTTTATTAAACATTGCTTTAATTGTTATATTTCATAACTACTTGACCATATCCTTTTTATCTAATGGCCTATCTAAAAATAATTATTTTAGTTTCCATATATATGGAATAATCTATCTTTTTATTAATTGTCTCTATTTTTTTTTGAAAAATATCTGAGAATATAGTCTATCTTATGATGATCATTTGGAATTAATTGATATTTCCTTTGTCATTTAATACATGGTTTTTAAAAAATATTTCATATGTGCTCTAGAAGGATCATACATTGTGTTTTTGTGAGGCGATTGTACAAATATCTATGTTTGTTTTTTGTCTGCCTGATCTATCATTTTTGGACATGAATGTGTTAAAATCTTCAAATATAATGTATTACAGACTTAGCTACTTTCTTCTGTAATTCTATCCATTCTTGCATGATATGTTGTAAAATTATATTATTGATTAATATCTGTTTATGATCATCATACCTTCTTACGATATTTTATCTTTTACCATTTGAAAATTTACTTTGAGTTATTTTAGAATTTTTGCTTCAGATAGTGCCACTCAAGAGTTTGGGTTTTTTGTTTGTTTCATATTTCTCTTGTCTATCTTTTAAAAAATCTTTTCATTTTTAACTTCTCTGTGGCTCCTCCCCCCTTTTTGTCTTCTATAGACAACAACGCTGCATCCTTTTTAAAGATCAAAACTAATAATGTCTTTATTTTATTTATTGAGTTTAATTTACTCTATTTACTATAGTTACTAATGTATTAGGGCTTATTTATGACATTTGTGAGCGTGAGTGTGTGTTTTCTATTTTCTATGCTTATTTTTCTTTTTTTCTGTTTCTATGCTTATTTACTTTTATATTTTGCTGTCATCTATTTGAAAGAATAAGAATTTTTGTTAGTTTTTTCTTTTTTCTACTGGTGAGAAACATACACGCTATTTTTATATTTTCTGCTAGTTATTTCTACTCACTAAGAGCCGTTCATACACTCATTTTCCCCTATCAATGTCTTAGGCTTATCACTAACAAGGTCTTCACCTCAGACAGACTAAGAACTTTACCAAACTTTCAGCTCTTTTGGTCTCTTCTCCTGCTCCAGATCTCTTGTAAGTATTATCTGGAATTTTATTTCTGGGTAGCTATCAATATATAATTTTATAATTATTTATTTAGATACCTCCTTTCTGTTAGCATATTTATTTATATATCCCATTGCTTCCCTTTGGGTTAATTTTTATTCTTACTGGAATACTTTTAAGTCCCGGTATGACTGAAAATATCTTTATTTCATCCTCTGCAGGCAAATGAAAATATAAATGTTATTCTTTATTTTGCACTAAAAGTATTCTGTTGGGAAGATGTATATTTATCTGATTCTTATTCTGCTTTTTCTCCTTGTAAACTTTTAAATTTTTCTATTTTTAATGTTCCTAAATTCTGATATACCTGGGTGTGGGTTTGTTTGTTTATCTATTTATATTTATTAAAAAATATTATCTATCTCTGGTAGGCGTTCTATGATCCCTTTCAATCTGTACTATAATTATTTTTAATTACTAGGGAATTTCTTGGTTATTGTGTCTTCAAATATTGCCCCTCCTGTAGCCTCTTTTTCCCATCCTTTTGTGATTTTTATTAAGTTGCTATTGGCATTTCTACTTCTGATCTCATCTCTCTTAATGTTGTTTGCATACTTTCTATCTCTTTATTCCCTCTGAGTTTGTTTTTGTCTCCCAGCTTGCAAAGGTACTCTTTGGCTTTTTCCAGTCTTTTATTATGTGCATTGAGTTGTTTATTTTGACAAATAAATTTTCATGACCACTGTATTAGTTTTCTATTACTGCCATAGCAAATTACCACAATCTTAGTGACACAAATTTATTATCTCGCAGTTGTGTAGGTCAGAAGTCTGAGTCAGGTCTCACTGGGTTAGAATCAGGGTGTGGGCAGGGCTGCGTTCATCACTGGAGGCTCTGGGGGAGAATCTGCCCTCAGCCTCAGGCTCTTGGCAGAATTCAATTTCTGAGGTCCCTTTACCTTGCTGGTTGTCGGCTGGGTATAGGTCTCAGTTTCTAGTGGCTGCTCACGTGCCTTGGCTCATGACTCCCTTTGTTGTTAAAGCTAGCAACATTGGTTGAGTTCTTGTCATGCCTCGTCTCTTTCACTGACTTCAGCTGATTTTAAGGACTCGTGTGATTCGATTGGACCCACTTGGATAATCCAGGCTACTCTCCTCATCTCAAGATCTGTAACCTTATTTATATCTGCAAAGCCCCTTTGCCATGTACCATAACATATTCACAGGTTCTGGGGATTGGAATGTAGTTATCTCTGGGGGCCGTTATTCATCCTGGTGCAATTGTCTATTCTTGCTTTGTGTTTTCAATATCCACTCTTATTTCTCTGGGAATATTACGATGCTGGGTTTTAATTTGCTTCTTAATCTGTTTAGTTCTAATTACTCTATGTAGGGCATCTTATTTGTTGTCTTTCTTATTTAGTGCTCAGGCTCATGATATTTCACTGGGAACTCTTCCACATGACCTCGAGACTCTTGGCTGCCTCTGCCTCATGTGAAGTGTGTGTGTGCTAGTAAAAGCTGTGACCCAAGCTTGTATTTTTCTCCCTAAGGCTGGGGGTTGGGCAGGCTGTCCCTTGCATTTGAAGGCCTCTCCTGATCTCCTGTGTGAGACTGGTTTGAGGTTTTGAGCCACTCTGCCTCTGGCTGGCACTGCTGGTCTCCTGCTCGCCACCCACAACCCTCATTGAGGCAGTGCTTTTGAAGGGTGTGAGGCTTGAGGCAGACAGGTTGTTTTGCCAAGATCCTGGGTCGTAGGCTCCCCAAGACACCATTCTATCCCTGACTGTGGAGGAGGGGCTCAGCTTAGCTCTTTCTGGCCAGAGGTCTCTGTTGGAGCTCCCTGCCCAGGTAGTGCAGAATGATGTTAGGAGAGAAGAGTGTTCACCCAGAAATCTCCACCCACCCTTCTGAGTCTGTGGCCCTCTGGTGTCCCTGGTCCTCTCTCACTCCAGGGTGTCTCTTCCTCCTCCTCTAGGTTCCACTGGCTTCAGACACTAAGTTTTTTCACAGCTTTCTCCCAGCTTTTTGAATGTAGCTGGGTATGCCCTCTGCCTCCCCATGTCTTTTCTGTTATCTTCGCAGGCTGTATATGATGAGTGATCAATGTCAACCTTACTCCCTTCGGATCACCTGAGCAGTGTCTAACTCTATCAGTCACTGTATCAGACAGCAGTAGGGACTGTCTATATCCACCTAATGCATTCAAAACCTCCAAAGCTTCCTTCCTGAAAGTGAGAGAGTCTATGACCTGTCTACATAGTAACATACATCTCACCGTCAGCTTGCCCAGCCGCAAGGAATGGAAACCCCACAATTTGGCTTAAACAAAACTGGAATTTGTTAGTTCCCATAATGGAAATGTCCAGGAATGGTTCTGTTTTCATGAACAGATAGATTCAGGGGCTGACATGATGTCACTAAGAATTAATTTTACTCTCTCCACCTCTTGGCTCTGCTCTGTTGGTTTTAATGCTTAAATCTGCGTGTTAGACCCTGGTAGCTCCAGCCGAAAATTGAGCATGCCCGCTTCTGACAGTTGTGGCAAAAGTGTCGTTACATCTCATTGGCTTGATGGGGTCATGTGGCCAGGAAAATGTGGTGCTCTGATTGGCTAAACCTGAGTCATATGCTTCATCCTGGGTCCAGTGTGGTGCTGCTCTTAATGCCTCAACCTGAAAGGACACCAGTTACTTCTGCCTGTAGCTATTGGCCAGAATGAGTTACGTGGCCCTGACCTAAGTATAAAGAAGACTGGAAACTGTAAGGGAGCCCATGGAAGCTATGGCGACCACTAACTGTTTCTATTACCGCCACGTACGTATCAATCATCTGGGAAGTCTATAATAAATATACATATCAAGTAAAATATTGTCTGAAACTTTCTTCAATATACTATAAAAAAAAGTGTGGAGGACTGAAAGATGGTAGAAGATTGACAAATCAGAAAAATGTTAATTGTCGAAGGTGGGTGATGGTTCATGGGAATTCATGATATTATTCTACTTTTGTGTATCTTTGGAAATTTCTATTATGAAAAGTTAAAAAAAAATAAAAGAAGAAATACCAATCCAGGGAACCCTTATTCTGTACACCTGGGGTGAGGCTTGGACATGAATATTTTGCAAAATTTATTCTGATGGTCAAGAACAAAGGAGATTTAATCATGTCACTCATTAAGGTTCCTATTCATACCATGAATCATGTAGTATAATTTATGCGTATATATATATTTTTACAGCTATTGTACTTTTCAGTTCATGAATAATCAACTTTCATTATTTGTGTTCTGATTCTAGGTTGAGCATACCTTAACTTTGAGTCTTTTTAGAACTGGTGGTCCTGATAGTGTCACAAAATAAATGTTCCTTTCTTATGAAGAAATTAAGAAGAAAAAATAAAACTCTGTTGAGATCAGAATATTCAGTCCCCTTTTTCTCTGTGTTTTGGAAATTAGATGGTGTGGTTGATTTAAAAGGGCCACAGATCCTTTGAAGTTTCTCCCATTGAGAGTGGGAGAAATTTTCCTACCCTTGGGTTTGGACTGGCCTTGTGGCTGCTTTGACCAATAGAATGCAGCAGAAGGGACACTGTGGGAGTCCTAAGCCTGGTCATAGGCTTCTGTTTTCACCCCTTAGTAACCACTTGCCCTGTGAAGAAGCCCAGGCTAGCTTTCTGGATGTGCATGACCCAGCTGACAGCCACATCAACCACCGGACATGTGAGTGAGGCCACATTAGACCAAACAGCTATGATTGAGCCTCCAGATACCTGCAAGTGTGGAGTGACCCTGGGTGAAACCAACAGAAGAACCACGCTGCTGAGCCCCACTCAAATTGTTGACCCATAGAATCATGAACAAATAGGGGCTAGCCCCATGGCGTAGTGGTTGAGTGTGCGTGCTCTGCTGCTGGCAGCCCGGGTTTGGATCCCAGGCACGCACCGAGGCACCGCTTGGCAAGACATACTGTGGCGGCATCCCATATAAAGTGGAGGAAGATGGGCACAGATGTTAGCCCAGGGCCAGTGCTCTCAGCAAAAAGAGGAGGATTGGCATGGATGTTAGCTTAGGGCTGATCTTCCTTCCAAAAAAAAAAAAAGAAAAGAATCATGAACAAATAAAACAGCTGCTGTTTTTAAGCCCCTAAGTTATGGAATGGATTGTTATGCAGCAATAAACAATAGATCAGATGGTGTTGTACCCACAGGCCCTCAAGTCAATGGTTAAGATTTAAAAACGTGTTTTCTCTTTTTCTGAAGGTTTTTTTTTCAATTCTTGAAAATCTCTAGGCTGCACATCCTAGAGACGATAAGAACTGAGTCTCAGAGAAGTCTCAGAGTTAAAAAAAAATATCAAACTGTAATTCTTTCCAAGGAGAACTGGTGTCCTTTATTCATTAAGCTTTAGTTTTATCTACTTTTATGACATCTGAATTGCACTAGGATGTGATTTAATTTTGGGCTCAGAACAGAGTTTACATTGGCATTGGGGGAGTTTTCCTGAGAGATAAACTTTCAAGGAAACATATATTATAATTCAAGGAAAAGTGTGTTCCAAACTGGTGTGTTTTCAAAAACAGCAGAGTTCAGGCACTGCAGCATTAACTTATTCCCCAGATGCTGCTGATGGTATTTATCTCTTCTGGGATTAACCCAAGAGCCCCATGAGGCAGGGATAATATTAGATGTTCGCTACAGAGGTGATGAAATGGGATCGAATGAGAAAATGTTTGACTTGTGCTAGTTTCTTACCATCACAGTTGAGAAAGTTATAATGTTCTGCAAAATCACACTAAGGACCTAGATTTTAATGAAACAAACCTTCTCTTCTCTTGTATCAATCCTCAGTGGGTCAGAAACAGAGAACCACACAATCATTCCGTTTTGAGTCTCTTTGCATTAAGAGAAGTTTGAATGAGAAACTTGCATTCCAGATGAAGCTGTGCATGTCCTGAAGCTGATTAAAGCTGTCATGAATTCCTGAACTACACCAGTGAGCCTGAGCATCCTTGGGAATGATTTGCTAAACTGCTGTTTTTAAAGTTAAAGTGCCTTTGCTGCAGATTGAATCTTGCCTATGAGAATCAGTCTAAAAAAGAATCTTGAGTTAAAAGTTATGGCTTTGGAGAGTGCTCTTATCTTTAAAACGCTGAATATATCTAGCAGAGTTTACAATCCATAATTTTTGACCCTAGATAATCATTTTCAAAATATATTCTAACCAAGAAGAATTATTTTCCCCATCTCAAAAAGGCTATATTAAACTTATTTTTAAATGAGGTAGTTCACATCTTTCCTACTAAAAAAATCAGGAATGAGAAGAAAGACATTTACCATGGGAGAAGACTGGGCACTGTACGAGAGGTTGAATGGCAAAGACAGGCAACTTCTGCAATACTGAAAGCCTGCTGACAGGGCGCCTGAAGCAGCAGGAGGCCTTCCATGAGAAATCCAACAGGAGAATTTGAGGAGCTGCTTTTCTGTGCAGGGCCCTGAACCCAGGGCTGCTGTCAACTCCCCAAAATAACGAAGCACAGCACTGCCCTCAGGAGCTTCCCATCTACGTATGCATGGAAGGCATACTGCATCTGAAAAGTTAAGAGCAATGGAAGAAGCAAGTAAAAACACAGGACAGGTGTGAGGCATCACAATAGTGTATGCTGAATGTGAAATGAGTGTATGCTGCACGCTGCAAGAACTCAGACGGAGCAGAGATTGTTGGAGTCTGGGCCTGGGGGAAGATCATACATGTTTTGCAGTTGGATTAGTTTTTGGATCCTAAAGAATGGACAAGATTTAGAAAAGCTGAAAGGATTGGGGGAGGTAATTCAGTTTGGAAGTACGATAGAGAAATTGGTATAGGGGATGACAAAGGAAAGAGGCGAGAAAGGATTTGGCATGAAGCACATTTTGGAGACAGTGGTAGAAGAGTTTAATTAGAATAGAGCGAAGGTGTATGTTGACAGATTGTTGGACAATGAACTGTATTTGAGCCTACTACGGAGGCTCTTAGTGGTCAAGGCGTTTGACCTACATTCTCTTGCTAATTGGGATCTTACATAAATCTATGGGTGTCTTCAAACATTTGTTAAGATGCCCAAAAGAATAAGGTTTGTGTGGGGTCTTGAGGAATGGACAGATACTTTCCTAAGGGTTAAAGCTGAAATAAGATGGCACCGCTCTTTCCACCTTCGGACTGAAAAAGTGATTAGAAGCCCAGCTGATCTATTTAATTTGGATCAGGTGGAGAATCTCTCTACACCAAAATATGAACTTGGCTCTATAATCTAATGTCAGGTTGCTCTTACACAAAACTGGGCATAAAGAAATTAAACACTAATCTTCACCATGTTCCCCCACCAAACACGCTTGTGTGCGTGCAAACATATATACATGTGTACTCAAAGGTGATTCAAAATATTTAACATTAAGAAAGTAATGTAATACACACTATGTTATACATAATACATGTATGACATATATGTATTATAACATTGCTTACTGAGTGATTTAAAAGGTTCAAATTGTTCAACTCATTCTAATAATTTTCAAATAATTTGTTGATAATCAGAAATCATCATTGAAATCTTTTGTTTGAAGTGACTGTCATACAAAAAACAACTCCCTGTTCTGAACCTTGATTTGATGAGGGAAACTGCCTCAAACTGCTCCAAAACTACTTCATTGAATTGTGAGCCGTTAGGTCCTTGGTGCAGCCAGAGGCAACTGGATGCCTAGCCAGCGCCCTATGACTCGGTGCACACCTGGGTGCCAGGGATGTCCATGGGATCTGGACCTGGAGATTCTGTGTCTAGGCCTCAGTGACAATGCTGCCTCTTCCCTCCCCTACCGCCTGCCAAAGGTGACCCTCAGAGCAGGAGGCAGAGATGCGTACACCCCTGCCTCTTCATGTGTGCCAGCCAATATGAGCCTCATTATCACTAGGATTGTGTTTAATGATGTTGCACAAAAAGTGACAGTAACAGGGCTTCCATTTTCTGAGCAATGAGAGCTCCCACTTCGCTCTAATTTCAATAGGAAGGATCTCTGCCTGTAACGGTGAGTTTACAGGAGCTCTACCAATTATAATAAGAGAGGACTCAGACACAGACGGCCCTCTATTTTCTTAAGTCAAATGTTGGCAAAAATGTGCACAAAGGTGAATATACACAATTGTAGTAGTAGAGAGGGTGTCTGTGTTCCAGGAGAGGAGAACGCAGACTGGATGAGCTTCAGCCTCTTGGTTTTAAAGGCAGTCACCATTTTTTCAGTTAGGAGACTGTGTTCAAAACTCAGTTGCCTATAAGTGTGTATAGAAAATAGAATATGGTTTTCTGTATAGAATTTTGAACTAATCTACCATCTTTATAAAATTTCAAGTGAAATAACCCTTTTTGGATATTGTTTTATATAAATATTTGGACTAGGTGGACTCTTCTTACTACAAATGTTGAGATCAGGTGCCCAAGCAGGTAAAACCAGGTAGGCAGCTTCCATTTCAGCATTCTGTAACCATGAAGTCTATTACTATCTGGACACACTAAATAGTGTTAATTTCTGAGTTAGGTAACCAAGGATTATGGTAGAGAGTTTCAAGCCTTAAAGTGCATAGTGATCACTGAAGAAGGTTGTTAAAAGTGCAGATCTTGGGTCCCACCCCCAGAGACTGTAATTCAGCTGGGAATGGCTCTGGAATCTTCGTTTTCAGCAAATGCCTAAGGCATTCTGATGCCCATGTGACTCTGTGTACTCGACCTTAAGAAACACTGAACTAGCGCTTTATGTTTCAGGAGATCATAACTGCAGATCTTTTGAATGAAGGAGGGAGCGATTAAGCGTGTAGGGTAGAGGGAAGGTAAAGATGGTATTCTTAATATGTAAATCAAGAAATGAAAACATCAGTGAGTAGCTTCTCTCTTCCCAAGAACTACCCAAACATGCCACAGTTTTCTAGAAGCTGTACACATCAGGAAGCTACTGTGGTTAATTTCTCATAAATTTACAATCAGATTAAGACAGAGGTCATTAGGACAAAGATAGTAGTAGACAGAGAGAGGGAAGAATTGGGGTGTCATCCTGCCATTCTCTTTACTTCCAGAACTATTATCATTTGTGAACGAAATGAACACACTGCCAATTCTGATGCTACGTCATTAACTAAGTGGCTAAATTTAATAAAATCCCAGACTAATCCAGACAATTGGTGGCCAACTTGAAACTTTCTCATCATGTTCTTACATTATATTTACTTTCATAACATGCTGATGGATTCAAAGTCAATTCTCTTGCTAGAGAATACTATGCATGAGTCAGAAGAAATGAGCTAGATTTACATGCAGCAACATGGTTAGATCTCAAAAACAAAAGACTGAATGAGAAAAGTAAGGAACAGAATGAGATTGATAGCGAAATACCATTTATGTATATCACATGCACACATGAAACAATGCTCCCTATTTTTCAAAGCTGAATACACATCTAAATAAAAGTATGAAAGATGGATAGAAATATATGCATTAAATAGACTAAAGCGAGTGCCTATGTTGGAGGAAGGGCAATTGAGATTGCAGATGGAGGATAAAGGGGAAAAACAACAAACCAAACCAAACAAGGACCTTGCCATAGGTCAATGATGATTGTGAGTCTTGAGCTGAGGAGTATGATGGACTCAATTCTGGGCCTCTGAGGGACAAAAAGAAAAATTTTTAAGACTTGGACTCTGCCCTATGGAATTGCAATTTCATTGGAGTTATATGCATGAAGTAAATAAGAAATGATATAATCAAGGGTTAGATAGGAGGTACCAATGAGTACTATGATAGCTTAGAGAATAGAAAAAAAAGAAAGAAAAAATTAAGGAAAATTTTAAGGAAAAAGGAAAGGAAAAAGCAAATGATCCTTGGTGTCTGCTAGTGGTCCTTAGATGCATTCCCTGGTGTGGCCATCTTTAGAAGTCCCTTATTTTTACCATTTTTTCAGTGGTCTGCAGGAATTAACACCAGTCTAGATCCTCTAGTCTTATCCCAGTTCCCAAGGACTATGTTGTTTACTTTGTTCTTTTCCATATGCATAGGAGATAATGATTGAACTTGCTTACATGAGGAAAATATTATTTTAAACTAATTTCATTTATTTCTTCTTATTCCTTTTTTTGCACTGATTTTTACAGTGCTCAGGTTCTGTGAGGTCAGGCAATATTTGCAAAAATTTTCCAATACCAAAATGTGCTCTTCTACCTCACACTGGTTGAGGTAATGCTAACTGCTATAGTAGAAATATGCACAATGTCAGAGCATTAAAACACTGTATTACAGGACAGTGATAGCTCTCCTGGGCTGCTGACTCTCCTCCATGCAGTGATTCAGGAACCCAGTTTCCTTCAGCCTTGAATCTTTGCTGTATTATACACATGACTCTCAATTCACTCAGGGGGACTTTTCCATTCCAGCCAGATGGAAGAGGAAAAGAAGATGGAAGACCACATTTGGAAAGTTATGATGGGCCAGAACTGGAAGAAGGAGTATATCACTCTCTATTTCCATCTCATTGGCTTGAGCTCAGTCATAGGGCTGATGGAAAGGCTGGGAAAGGTAATATATCTGTATGCTCAGGTACATGGGAGATGGGTCTGTCGAATAACTATTATTTATTTATTTTATTTATTAGCATCAATCTCTCATTCATAGGAGGTATAGCCACGGGAAGTGAAAAAGGTAATAGGAAATATACTTTTGATTTTACCTCGTATATTTGATATATTTAACCAGAAGTTGGATAAAGAACCTGGGTGTGCCTTTTCAAAGTCTTCCTTGCCAGCATGTATTGATCATAAAACAAAGAAAGCTATGTAAGCAGAACAATTATATGAATTGGAAGGGTTAGCAAGCCTTCACCTGAAAAATATTCTGGTATGTGGCCAACAGAGGCAGTAATCAGCTTTGCACCTCTCCTCCTTCATCTGCCTTCTGACTTTTCTGAGCCAATAAATATCTAGATGTCTGAATCTTGTCCAGTCTTGGCTAAATTTTCTAGATTTTACCCCTGACCTGCCCACACCTTTGAGACTTGTCTGGCCTTTAATGCCTTCGCTGATTTCCTTGGACTCTGCTTCTTGATGGCCTGAATTTCTCTGCCTAATTGTTTCAGTCCTGGCTGTGCCTGTATAAACTTTCCTTCTAACTTGTTTAAGTCAATGATCATCTGTCTCCTAAGTAGCTGAATTCTGGATTGTGGTTTCTCCTGGTTAATACTGTTTTGTTGCTATCTTCATCTCAGTGTGACTATGGTATGCTAATAGTTGGGCTTTCTATGTGAAATCCCCACAAAAGAGCTTAATATTTTATCCCATATATATTTGCGCTTGATATGAAGAGTGCTGAGTCATCCAGATATTTCAAATAAAGTTTAAATTTGAATCACGAAAGGAAGTTCTCATGGGGACATCTGCTCAGTGTCTGTCACATATTTAGGAATTTGCTTATCATAATTGGTAACTGTTCAAGATGCTCTAGAGGGACCAGAGTGGAGGTTTCAACTCAGGCCTAAGAAAGTCAATGTGACTGAATACAACCTTTGTTCCTCAGGATAACCTGGGGTCTAAAATGTGTGCAGTCAGGTAATTAAATCATGATGCAAATATTGATAATATATCTTTTACTCACACATTTACATGAACTGATCAATAATATATAGTGCAATAATTTCTTTGCCTTTGATTTATAAAGGCCAGGCATTGGCAAAGTACAGCCTGCAGGTCAATTTCGGCCAACTGCCTGTTTTGGTAAATAAAGTTTCATTGGAATACAGCAACGCTTGTTCCTTCACATATTGTCTCTGCCTGCTTTCATGCCACAGTGGCAGAGCTGAGTAGTTGTAACAGAGACTGTATGGCACTCATAGCTTATAATACTTACTATCTGTTGGAAGGAAACTAGCATTGGAGGCTGCGTTAATCAGTGCTTAGGGATCAGCCAATTTCTTCCATGTGTGGGATGAATGGGGTTATTCATGAAAGGGCATCTGGGCAGGAAATGGGGGAGTTGTGGCTCACTGAGCCAGGCTAGTCCCTGAGAGTGGAAGGGAAATCTGTCATTAGAACAAATGAGCATCAGCTAGGTGAGGGAGAAGGCC
Source organism: Ceratotherium simum simum (assembly GCF_057802395.1). Classification (NCBI taxonomy): domain Eukaryota; kingdom Metazoa; phylum Chordata; class Mammalia; order Perissodactyla; family Rhinocerotidae; genus Ceratotherium; species Ceratotherium simum. Next base: position 40,202,516 of record NC_141913.1, read on the forward strand.
AAAGGTGCATGTAGAAGGTGAATGAGAAGGAAATGAAGAGTTGCAACCTGTTACCAATTAGTACGGTTCTGGGGCAAAGCCACAGACAGAGCTGGGCTATGGGTCGTAAGTGTCCTGTATTACACTCCTCACTGAGCCTGCCATGGAAAAGACCCTTCTCTGTGACCCTTGGCTTAGAAGAGATTAATTTCGTTATTGTCTTGTTATCTTCAGCACCATCACCAATGCTCCCCACTATTTCTCAGCACTGGAAGAAAAGAGCCAGTATTGAGGTTCTATAATGCTTAACAAAAAATAAAATTCTGAGATGCCCTTAGCTTCTATCTCAGGACACCCAAGTTCTACTGAGATAGGAAGTGTGGACATTTCTGTTGATTGTGGGAGTGTTTATATGTTGGAGACATGGCAGCATGTCTGTTGGCAACTTGGATGAGATTCTTCCCTCGGCTTACCATGTAAGCCTTTTCTTTGAACTTGGGAGGGCTGCCTGGACGACCCAAAGGTGATCCCACTGTGCTGCAGCCACATGTTCTTGAACAAAGCATCTCTTAGAAGCCAGGCTGTGTTCTTGAGGAACAACCTGTTCTTTGGACGACCTGCAGGCACCCGAGATAGGAGCACCTGAGACAAATAGTATAGCGAGTGGTCAGGCAATGGGCTTGCTTGCCCTGTAAGTTTACACCCCTGTGTGTTTAAAGTCTTTCCCATAAGGGTTGTACTTCCAGATCCTCATGTCTGTGCATATTTATAAATTGAGACTGATTCCATTCCTAGGATCCTAGGTCCATGTTTCTAGTGGTCTTTGGAAGGTGAAGACAATCTATATGTATCATTAGTGAACTTGTGGCTACCTATAATGACAAGCACAATGGCATTTTCCCTGTAGTAAATATAAGTACATTTGTAAAATAATATTGATATTACTATGCCAGCCTTGGTGGTCTAGTGGTTAAGATTTGGTGGTCTCACCACCATGGCCTGTGTTCGTTTCCCAGTCAGGGAACCGCACCCCCTGTCTGTCGGTTGTCATACCGTGTGGCTGTGTGTTGCTGTGATGCTGAAAGCTATGTCACTGGTATTTCAAATACCAGCAGGGTCTCCCATGGTGGACAGTTTCAGTGGGGCTTCCAGACTAAGACAGACGAGGAAGAAGACCTGGCCACTCACTTCCTGAAAAAATTGGCCATGAAAACCCTATGAACTATGAACAGCAGCGGAGCGTTGTCTGATATAGCACCGGAAGGTGAGAGGATGGCATAAAAAAAAGATGAGGCAGGGTTCCACTCTGCTGTATACTGGGTCGCTAGGAGTTAGAATTGACTTGATAGCACTAACAACAAATCATTAATTGAGCCTGACACTTTCTATGCACCTGCCACTCTGTTAAGCACTTTAAAAGTTTAATGTTAACACTTACAATCACACTATGAGGTAAGTACTAATATTATTCCCATTTTATAGATGAGGAAAGTGAGGCTGAGGTTAAGTAATTTCCCAAAGACATGTAGCTAGCAAGAGGCCAAGTCTGCAAACCTATCCAGAACCCAAGCTCTTAGTCTGTATATATTATAACTGCCCCAGTTCACACAGCTAAAACGTGAAGGAATGGAGGCTCAAACCTAGCCTGACTCAGTGGCCTCGCTCTTTTTCACTGCACTGTGTTTATATTTTTGTCTGTGTTTAAACATCTTTTCACCAGATGTGCTGAATTGAGTGCCAGCTCTTTTTCTTCTTGGGGACAAGTGGAAGTCATAGCCTTTTGCTTAGCAGCTATAGATTCTACAATTTAGACTAGTTATATGCATTTATGGGAGAATGAGACTTTGTGTTGTATTTAGATATAGAAATAGTCAGAGGCACTTTTAAAAATTCACACTTGTTGTGACTGGCCTGATGGTGTAGTGGTTAAATTTGCATGCTCCACTTTGGCAGTCCAGGGTTCCCAGGCTTGGAACTCAAGTGCAGACCTACACACCACATATCAAGCCATGCTGTGGCAGGCATTTTATATGTGGCAGGCACATATAAAAAGTAGAGGAAGATGGGCATGGATGTTAGCCCAGGGCCAGTCTTCCTCAGCAAAAGGAGGTGGATTGGCAACAGATGTTAGCTCAGGGCAAATCTTCACCAAAAAAAAAAAAAAAAGAAAAAAAATTCACACTTGTTGTAAACAACTATGGCAGAGAGATTACAATTTGTCTGTTTCAAACACTACCAAGTTGCACTCACCTTTTTTAGACTTTATGTAACAAACTCAACTCTAAGTGGAAAAAGAAAAATATAACCAATGGAATGAGATCATTGTCAATAACACAGTATCTGGAACAAAGGAATTTGAGATCCAGTGACCTGCTTCATAATTTTCCTTTAATATATGCAAAGTGAATCCATTCTCTGATTTAATAGTTTCTACTCTCAAAGAGGTGACTTATATGATTCTATTTCCGCAGCATTTGCCAGAGGTTTATTTAAACCATGTCTTAGTTTGAATCTAAAATTCCACAAAATAAATGACCAAGTAGCCCCTGGGCAAAATGATGAAGTGGGATTCTCCAGATTCTGAATTTGGGCTCCTGACCCTCCACCCCTGTTTCTATCTGTACCATTCTGTAAGCTTGTTGGAGGGGTGCTGAGGCCTTTGAGATAATGGTGCTTGTGGTAGCGATTAGTTCAACAAACGTTTTTGGCTGCCTTCTAGATACATGGTCGATTGCACTTCCTGGCTTCCTTGGAGTTCAGTGGGGCCATGTGACCAGTTCTGGCCAATGAATTATATCTGGAATCGTGTGTGTCATTTCTTGTCAGAGCATTGAATTGACAGTGTACCACCCTCCAGAGCTCCCTTTCCTTCTGCCATGGACCAGCAGTGAGCCTTATGCAGCTATGCTGTTAGCCTGATTCTAGAATGAGGGTGTCATGGAAAAATGCCAACATGAAGGATGTGTAACATGAGCAAGAAATCAACTTTCCTGTTTGTTTTAAACGGCTGAGATATGGGGGTTGTTTGTTACCAGACCAGAAGCTAGCTTATCGTGAGGCCTATGCTATTTGTTAGAATATTGTACGGACTAGCCAAGCCCAAGAATCACCAAGATAGTCCTGAAGAACAGTAAGGTTGGGGGATGGGGAGACTATCCTTTCATACTAAGCCTTATTATAAAGCCATAGTAATTAAAACAGTACAGTATTTTTAATAGGATAAATAAAATGGCCAATGAAAGAAAAATGAGAGTTCAGAAGCAGCCTCAGGCATATTGGGAAATTCTATATTTGACAGGTAGTGTTGCAAATCATTAAGGAAAAATAGAATAGCCAAGAAATGGTGCTGGGAAAGTTAGTATTCCATATGGGGAAAAAAACGATTTTAACTCTCTATCTTTTACATAAAAAGCAATTCCCAAATGGATGAATGACTTAGATGTGAAAGGTAAAATTTTAAAACTTCATTGGAAGATTTGAGTAGGGAACGAATTCTTAAAAGAGATAAAAACATTAAGTTAGATTACATTAAAATTAGGAAATCAAAAGCCTCCATAAAAAAAAATATGAAAAGAGAAGCCACACACAGCAATGCATATAATTTGCAAAGGATTACGTATCATAATGAAAAAGATAACTGAATAACAATTCAGTTCATAGACAAAAGATTATAGACATTTCACAGAAGAGGAAACACAAATGGCAAATAGAAGAAAAGACATTCACATCATTATCAGGAAAATGCAAATTAAGTACACACAAGCACTCAAAAATTAAGAAGCTGCTAGTACCAAGTGTAGCTGAGGATGTGGATCTATGGGAATTCCCATGTACTCCTTATAGGAGTGTGAGTTGGTACAATTACTTTGGAAAACAATTTTTCATTCTCTCGTAAAGCTGATCATTTCATTACTCTACAACCGAGCAATTTCACTTGTAAGTGTCATGAAGAAATACTCTAAATATGGATACTAAGACACGTGCAATGGTCCAGCCATTATGGAAAACAGTATGGAAGTTCCCCACAAAATTAAATGTTAACTACCATATGATCCAACAATCTCACTTATGGGTATATATCCAAAGGAAATGAAATCGATATCACAAAGAGATATCTGCATTCCCATGTTCATTGCAGCATTATTCACAATATAGAATCACCCTAAGTGTCCATTGATGAATGAATGGATTAAGAAATGTGATTATATACATATATATATATATATAATAAGTAGATATTCTGCCTTAAAAAAGAAGAAAATCTTGTCATTTGTGACGATGTGGATGAACCTGGAGGACATTATGCTAAGGGAAATAAGCCAGGAATAGAAAGACAAATACTGCATGATCTCACTCATATGTAGAATCTAAAAAAGTCAAACTCATAGAAGCAGAGAATAAAATGGTGGTTGCCAAGGGCTGGGGGAAGGGAAAAATGAACAGATATTGGCTAAAGGGTACAAACTTTCAGTTATGTAGGATGAATAAATTCTGGAGATCTAATGTACAGCATGGTGATTGTAGTTAATTACTGTATTTTATACTTGAAATTTGCTAAGAGAGTAAATCTTAAATTCTTAAATTAAGTAAATCTTAAAAAGTTCCCACCAGACACACACACACACACACACACACACACACAATGATAACTTTTTGAGATGATGGATATGTTAATTAACTTTATTGTGGTAATCATCTCACAATGTATACATACATCAAAACATCATGGTGTGTACCATAAATACACATAGTTTTTGTCAATTACACCTCAATAAACATAGGAAAAAAAGACACATTCAAGAATGTTCATACCAATATTATTTGTAAGAGCAAAAATCCTGAAGTAATCAAAATGCCCATTGACAGGAATATGATTAATTGTGGAATATCTTTTAAATGGAAAATTATACATCTGTTAAAAATAAATGTATTATTCATGTATCATATATATGATTCATGTATCATTATGGATGACTATTTGAATGCTGAATGAGACAAAGTAAGTCATAGATTAATACACACAGAATCATACCATTTTTAAAATGCTTAAAAACAAAACTAACTAAATATATTGAGAGGAAAGCTGGGGAATGAACGAGCTAGGGAAAGAGCAGATATAGATACAATGCTTTTGATAATATTCCAACTCTTAAGTGTGTGATATGTCCATACATATTCATTTTATTATTATATTCTCTCCTTTATGTATGTGTCACATATCTAACGGATCTTATATATTTTTCTCCCAAAGATCTTATACAGGAAGAAATCTTCAAATAAGTGTCCAATGAAGTTTGAACAAAAGATATACCTTCATTGGAAATCTGTTTCCAGCAACATGAAAATTCTTTATTCTCTAAGTACCTTTTAACAGCATTCAAAATTAGAGTTGCCTTTCCCAACATTTTTCATATCTGATTTCTCTGTTTATGAATGCTTCTGAAATTGTCAAATAGTGAATAACAGAAGAAGGATTCTTTCCTTGGGAGCATATTCTTTTCCTTCTTTTTTTCCTCCTCCTCTGGTCTCCCTTTCTTTCGATTTTCTTTAATCTTAGCTAAATTATCGATAATTCATGACGTTATAGTTATTGATTTTTCTTTCTTTGACATGCATCATTTCTAAGACATTTGCCTCTAAAATACTTCTTTTTTGTCAACATGAAACACTTTTTAAATGAGTGCTTGCTTTTCTAACATTTTAATCTTTTTCAGATAATTCTTCCATGCCTCTGTGTCAGTGCCTGGAATTTCCCTGGAACTCTGGTAATAATCACACTAGCTAACATTTATATAGCATGTACTATGTGCCAGGTTCTAGTGTAAGAGTTACCTTGTCCAAGCCTCACAGGAGCCGCCTGGTACTATCCCCATATTGCAGAAGAGAAAGCTGAGGCAGAGAGAGGTTAAAAATCACAAGTGGTAAAGCTGGAATTCAAACCAAGAGTCTAGCTACAGATTCTATTCTTCTAACTTCTGTATCAATATGATGCCCTTTTGGTTTTATATCATTAAAACTATCCATTGCTTACTATAAAAAATTTTCCACTGGGCGTCTTCCAACACACTTGTATAATGCTCCTCTGGATGAGATGCATGCCTTTACCAAGACTGTTGCCTAATTTGCAGGTATTAGACTGGCTCTATCTGATCCTGGAACATCCAAGTATAACTAGTCTAGCAGCTAGTTTTGGGTACAAATACAGTCCTGTTTCTTTTAAAAAACTAATTAAACTTAATTTTTCATTGCATGTGTAATAAACTTACATGATTCAAAATTCCAAAAATATAAAAAAGATTATACAGTCTGAAATACCTCCCTCCTGCATTTTTCACCCAGCCACCCAGATTCTCTCCCCCATGCAATCAACCTTATTAGTTTCTTGGACTCCGTAGAAAGAATATTTTTTCTACAAGAAAGTATGCATATTAAAAAATCCCTTTGAATATTAAACATTCATTTTGCACTTAACTTCATATCAAGCACTGTGCTAAACCTTTTCATTTAATCCTTCCAACAGCTCAACAAGGTAGATTTTACTACATCCCCATCTTACAGATGAAGAAACTGAGGCACAGAATCACACAAATGTCTAAAACACGGCTGGTATTTGGACCCAGAGAGTCTGACTCAAGAGCTCTTAAACATTACAGTATGTTGCCTCTCCATGCTGAATCTTTTTATGAGAAAAATGAGATAAGCAGATTCTTTAAAGCTTATATAGGCTACATAGGAGAAAAATTATCTCCATTTCTCCAGAGAGAATAAAATATGTACTTGTGTAGTTCTTTTTTCAAACATCTTCAGTGAGATATAATTTGTGTACCATAAAATTTACCCATCCATAAAATTACCCGTTTAAAATGCACAATTTAATGACTTATAGTATATTCACAGAGTTGTGCAACCATCACCACAATCTAAGTTTAGGACATTTTTATCATATCAAAAAAGAAATGCTATGCCCATTAGCAGTCACTCTCTATCCGCTCTGCTCCCTCAGCCCTAGGCAACCACCTATATACTTTCTATCCCTATAGATTTACCTATTCTGAACTTTCACATAAGTGGAATCATACAATATGTAGCCTTTTCTACTGAGTTCTTTCACTTGGTATGTTTTCAAATTAATTATTCAACTCCTGACATGTCCTGTTAGCAGGCAGTTAATGTTTCCATCTTATGGACATTTCCCTGTGTCCAATTTCCCAATCAGTTCCAATTCTGTTGCAACAACTGGAGAAAGAGGTCACCCTGCTGGTGCCTTTGTGGTTGCTATATGATATCTCATTTGAAGGCTGGTCTTGCATGTTCCAATGGACCCTTCTGGACCATGGAATGATGCTTTTGCTCACCCAGAGTGCCACATGCTTGATCTCTAGGGCTTTTTTGTTGTTGTTGATTGCATTTGCATGCTCACCCACTGCTTTTTCAAACCAGGAATCATGGTGTCAGATGGTCAAGTCTAGAAGTGCTTCTAGCTCCAGCCTGGACTAGAACTCTTTGATTCTTCTGTTGGAACTGGGACACCAGCACAGTCTTGTTGGCAAGTTTACTTTTAAGGTCCTTGGGGGCCTTCTCTGGCCAGTAGAACTTGGATCAGACAACCCCGGTATACGCTAATAGTCTTTCTTAACTTTGAATTTCAGGGAGCCAAATGTTGGGGTCTTTGTTCTTTCCCTCCCAAAAGCCTCGAGAAAAATCGACTGAACTTGGTATACCCTCTCCTGGCACCAGTTCTACACTTCAAAAGCCTGACTTTGTTAGAACGTAAAAAAATCTGTTATACACACTTCTAGAGCAATGAGTGCCTGTTAGATAAGGGAGACCCCTTAAAAATCTTCCTTAACTAAGGAGGACCCTTTTCAAGGTAACTTGTTCTATCCAAGTAGGCAAAGAAGTGGAGTATGACTTTGGCACCCCATTACACAGTGTAGGGTTTTCCATCTGATAAATCATTCCTTTTCATTTTTTTTAAAGACCATCTATTACGTTGACTCAGTGCTCTTCATAGTCTTCAGATACGTTTCCTTGAACTTCAGACTCGTGTTTGTGCGTTGAGTGTGATAGTCTGGACTTGGAAGTTTGCTCATTCACATTCATTAAACTCTCAGGTTTCCTTTTCAAAGATGGATTGTCTTGCCTTTTGGGAGGGGGTGTAGATTTGACATTCTGTCTATTCCATTAAATTTTCTTTTCTCTTTAACACAGTGAAGAGCAAGAAATTTAAAAGTTTAAAGAAAATTTGCAAAGACAAAGTGTAGAGCAGTTTGAAAGAGATTCACTTACTCTAAGTGCCCCTGCAGACGATGATGCCAACTGTGGTGAGCAGATCAGTCTGCCAGTTGGAATGCTGAAGCATTGCTTGCAGAAATTAGAGGTCATCAATATGGGGTTTGGTCTTTAGTCTAAAACTAGGGAGCATCACAAGTTCAGCAGGTTTAAATTCAGGGTCACCTGTACTAGAATTATGTGATGTATATTTGGAATTGGAGAAGGTTTACTGTATTAATTTTGTTGAGTTTTTTCCTTTTAGTTCTCTGCAGGGTGCATCTACTTTTATTATAATAAATCTCAAGCAGTCTATGAGAGCAAAGAGAAGACAGGTGCGTGGAATTGCAGGAAATTACTTACATTTTCTTTAGGAGGAAAGTAGATATTCCATATGTTTGATTTATGATTGCTTATTATGAAAGATTTCTCACTATATTAGCCCCAAACTAGCCTCCATTTACTGGTTAAGATTCAGAAAGAGCCAAATAGTAAAGGTGGCAGAGCATTCACTTGGAAGGACTTAAATGGTTGAACCTCATCTGCCAGGGCTTCTCATGGTGGGGGAGAGCACAGAGCAGACAGGGAGCAGAGGGAGCCTTGTTTTCCCTGTGCCTGGGCTCCTTCTTCAGGCCAAGTCCTATGCTAGGCACTTGCCACATGTGGAAAAAGAAAATTAAAAGCCATATTTTTCTATTCATAATTTTTCCAGGTCACAATTGTGGCTTAAACTGTTGCTACAAATCTCAACAGATTTAAAGAAAATAGGAGTAAAAAAGAAGACTTAACCAAAGTGACTATGGGAGTAGAAAGACTTGGGTCGGTCCACGGCTTTTTTTTTTATCCTTTGTTTTAAAGATAAGAGAGGAGGTTGAAGAATATTTATAAATCAATTACCGTAAAATGGCAAACAAGGCAGAACTTTAGCCGAGTGTGACAAATGTTCTTTTGAAATTATATCTATACATATTCTGAATTATTAAATTAAATTTCTCACTACCTTATTTGCTGAAAGGATAAACTCTCCAGTGATGGTCTGCCATTTAAGTACAAATATTTATTGCCATCTCCTGTGGAATGTAACCCATAACCATATGGTTGCAATTATTGCAAAAGTTTATATATTTGGTAGGAAATCTTATTTATTCATTATATGTTCAAGAAGAAAATGTAATTTATTTAGAAAATGTTATAGAAATTGAATTAATTCACCTCAATTTGAATGTACACACTGTGATGACTAATTCATTGTTTATGACGTTAACTTTATTCTGTTACCTTTGTGTGTGTGTGTGTATGTATGTGTAGATATACATATATATATATATATGGCATATATATATATATATATATATGGCAAGAATTCCCTTGTTAGTAGAAAGCATGAATGCCCCATGTTTTGGCTTTTCTTTCTACTGCTCCTTGAGCAAAACAAATTAGTGATTCAAACAGATTCATTTCTAATCACATTGTGAAGTTTGTTTTATTGTCCTGTGTGTTATTATTTTTAGTCCTTACAAAACCCCTGAGAGAGAAATGGTGTTATCACCAGGGAAATATCGCCTGAGGACACTGAGGCTTAGAGTGGTTAAGTCCTCATCTGGGGAAACATGGGAGGTGTTAGAGCCAGGAAACAAACCCCGATTTGTCTGTCATCGTGACCCAGCTCTTTTCATGTACCATGCTGCCTCCTGAGAGTTCTCACCGTTAAATCCTATTAAAAGACCTACAGGAAAAGTTTCTGTACTCATAAATCCGAGTTTCCGAGGCTATGAGCTTAAAGTGTCCTTCATAAATCGCAAAACCAGCAGCTTTGATTTAAGGCTAGTAGGTGGTGGGGATGCGGTTGCTGTTACTTCTGCTACTTCTGGGAGATCAGCAGGATTTGGGTTCTGTTTATATTGACAATTTTGGTTCATTGCTGTGTTGGTAGTCCCGTTGGGGCAGCCATGAATGTGGATGAGCATCAGTGGACAGCTTGGAAAATCTAATTTCCAGTAAGAATTCAGATTGTCTCTTATAAATCCTGCTTCCTTAGCACCACTCCTTTCCATCTCTTCATCACCAATTCCACTGACCCTGCTTTTGTTCATTTACTCTTGCCTGAACAATTGTCAATTTCCTCATTGGTTTTTCTACTCCCAGCCTTTCTTGTACATCTATGCTAAGACTACATTTTCTCAAAATCAGACCTCATCCTATTATCTCCCTGCTTAAAATGCTTCCATGACTCACTTGCATGCTTTCAGGATAAAGTGTCAGCTCCTTAGTGTCTTGCACAAAGTTCTCCATGACCTCCAATCTCAGATCTCAACCCATTTGCCATGCACACTCTCTTCCCCAGACATACCTAAAATTCTTGCAGATTTCTGGACACATTGTGTTATTTAACATCTTCATGCCTCTCTTCATGTGTCATCTGCTTCTTGGAACACCTCTGGACTCTCCACTCCAAGGTCTATCACTGTCACAACACAACTCTATGGGTATCTCTTTTCATCTGCCCAGCATCCATCCACATGACAATAATGGAATTCTGGTGATGCTCCCAGTCATAGCATCTGTTTCATGGATCACAGGGGTGGGTATGTGACCTCAGGTACAGGCAATCATAGGACCTTCTTAAACATAATGATTGGTCCAGGAGTGGGCATGTGGACCAAATCAGGCCAATCAAAGTCTTCCCTGAGATTTTTCATATACAAACTAGAGTGTTATCTCTTGGATTCCACTGCCACTGCTTTTGTTATGATATTATTAACAATGATAAAATATTTAAGATTGTACAAATTAACTGTATAAATGTGGCCCCAGAACCATTTTTGCCCATGTTTCCTGACACATGGAGGAGGCTGAAGAATAAAGTTTATGTTTCGAATGAAACAGAAATGAGAGGTAGAGAGGCCTGGGGGTGTTGAATCTCTGAGATCTCTCCTCTATTAGCCAGTAGACCTGGGGAAAGTTAATGAACTTCCCTAAGCTCTGTATTTTGTAAATCTATAAAAATGAGGAAAATAAAAGTAATACTACTTACCTTCCTAATAATGTTCTTGTGAAGATGATGTGAAATAATGCATATAAAGTGCTTAACACAGTGCCTAGCATAGAGTAAACGCTCAACAAATGTTAGTAGGGGCTGCTGTCACAGCTAAAGGTAGGAAAGAGGGTCCTCTTCTTTCTCATCCGTAGTGACGGTGGAGCTCTCTGCTGGTATTTAGGCCTATTTATCACTGACTGTGTGCTAATTGTGGGACCATTTCCCTTTCCTTAGTATTCTCTTAGCACATCTATCAGGCTAATTACCATCTTTTAATGGCGCACCTTACTCATCTTTACTTCACTTGCTGGAGACATTTAAATAACTTAAATCTTAATAAAAATACTTTGAAAACATTTTCATTTAATTGCAATAATATTAAAATATTTAAGGAACTAAAATGCTTGAGGAGATAGGACTGATGAAGATGTTTTTTCTATTACTGGAACTCTAATACATTGTAACACAAAGTAATTTTGATTGTTTTAAGCATCAAATTACCAAGTGGGTATGTTATAGTAAGGATGTATGTAACAAGGGCATTCTGTATGCAGTTCTGCCTGCTCAGCACTATTGCTCCAGGAAGTTGCAATATTTTTCTCTTATTAACAGACTGACCTCATATTTTTATGGGAAAATTGATAAACTTTCCTTCGTGGTATCCTCTTAAGATGCATATGAATTGTATTTTAAATGGGTAGCCAGTAACCTCATTTCATTTCTCTCTTCTGTGTTTGACCCAGCTCTTTAAAGAAATGCAGCATCAGCATCTCTCTCATCTTTTCCTTTAGCTTGCCTGATGTGGGAGATCAAGATTTGGCCACCCTGAAATATATCTCTTTACCTTGATTGTTTTCTCTAAGGGACATTTGACCTCCCCCACTAACTGCCTAAAGAATTTGACATGGTGGCTCCTTCCTGGAACAGATCTTCTATCATGATGGCTGTAATGATAATGTAAAATAGATGTTACAATGGGAGGGGCACCAAGCCCCTTTTATCAAGAAAAACTCTGTCTCTCCCTGACCACATTATCTACAGATGACCCTGAAAAGAATTGTCTTCTTGCCCTCTGAAGTCCCAGACCACTACCCACCCCCAACACTTTCCTTGCCTTTAGCTACAATACTTAAGCAAGCAGCTTAGACAGAGGGACGAGTTGCTCATTTCTGAGTTTCTCCCATGTATACATGTTATTAAACTTGGTATTATTTTCTCCTGCTAACCTGTCTTGTTGATTATTTGACCAGCCATAAGAACCTTAAGGGAAAGGGCAGAGGGGAATTCTCCCTCTCTCCCCACACTGAGATCTAAGCAAGATTCCCCAAAAATCCATTGGTGAGGCTGGCGATGGGAAGACACTAATGATCTCTGCTATTTCTCTTTAATTTTGACCTGTTTTGCCTGCCTGGTAGAACACAGTCATTGGAAAAAGCAGACTGGATGATGGCAAGATAATAGAAGAACCCTGGACCATATGAGGGGACCCACATCCTAGTCTTGGTTCTGCCATTTGCTGTGTGACTGGAAATAAGTCCCTTCTCCTTTTTGGGCATAATTTTCCTCATCTATAAAATGAGAAACTTTTACTAGTGGATATTGATGATCCATAATACAGGTATGATCTATGGCCTAAACATGATTTTAATATTTCAGAATTAATATGAATTTGAATTGCTCACTCTTTTCCCCTGTTTAACTTTAAAAATATTGGGCATTGTTTTATTCGGGCCTTGCTAATTGGAAGGAATAGAAATCCATCAGACTAGTCCATATGTAAAGGGAGGTTACTGAAGGACTACAGGGACTGTCTTGAAGCCTTCCCAGATAGGAAATGAAGTTCTGTCAGGCCGCAGGGGAACTCAGGAAAGTCAGGAAATCAGTTGACCCATTCTAGTCTTAGAAGACCTCAGAGTTTCTCAATGCTGCTTCATTTGGGCATTTGCTCCATTCCCCTGCTTCCTTCTGCAGACTGATTTCTTCTATTTAATTTTGGATTTTCTGCTCCCTCATAATTCTGAGTTGTCTTGACATAAGGCCAATGCCAACCAAACTCTATGACTTTTAACCAAAAGTCCTATACCTCCCGTGATGGAATTTCCGCAGATGCTTAGAGACCTCTTTCTTCCACAGCTTTAAGAAGAGAGGGCTCAGTTTGGGTCAGCCATCCACCAGTCAGTGGTGGCCAGGGGTCATGAGGTGCTCAGAGACACACCGGTCAGGGAATGTGGACAGAGTAGTTTCTCTAAAAGGGAATAGGGGCAGTTAGAAAAGGATGGGCACAATTACTAGAGGCCTAAGGATAATTTAATCTAGAGGCTCTGGGTCAAAATCCATTGGTGAGATTGGGGATGGGCAGACACTAATGAGCCTCTTGGTCAATCAAGCACTCAGCAATACTCTCTGAACTCCCTCACAGAAGGATGACATCCATGTACTCAGTAATCTATGTAGAATTCCTAGTGTGGGGCCTACCACTGAGTGTGTGCTCCATAATTGATGTCTCCCTCCTCTCAAGGAATTTTAATCATGTTGTGGAGACAAAATAACCATTTATGCAGTGAAATACAGGAAAAATGAAATGGATCATTGGATTTCAAAGAAGGGAGAACTCATTAGGAGCTGGGGTTGGGGTCGGGAGAATCTTCTCAGGTTTCTGTTGAGCCTTGAGTGGTGGATAGAATTCAGATAGAATATGGAGGGGAAGGAATGAGGAATGTGTTCAGATTTCAGGGACATAAAAAGGCACAGACGCCAGGTGCTAAGACTTGTGAAGCAGAGAGTAGATCATTTCTGGTTGGGGTAGAGGGTTTGCCTAGTGAGTAACAAAAGCCCTAACCCTTCAGGACTAAAGAACATCCCAGGGACTCCTCAGCAGTTGGGTAAAAGCTATAGCAACTCCTTGCTTAGGCAGATTCTAAGATATTGACTGAGCATGGCTTGCCTCAGAAATATTGTCGATAACCCAGTTTGCCATGAACTCCTATAGACAAGGTTCTTTATGAACCGATGCTTAGATGATTTAAAGTCTAAAAAGGACCTACTTCTCAGAAGGAAAAAGGCTTGAAGGCAAGTAGAAGCCCTGGTAACAGGTGAGAGCTGGCCAGTGGGCATATTTATGACCTAGAAAGTGGACTTTAAAGGGCAGAGTTGGTTCCAGCTTGAGACTATTCTGTTGCGATCAGATAGGCAATGTCGCCACAAAGCTTTTAAGAATGAAAAAGTGCATTATAAAGGCAATGGTGTGTTCTGTATAATGCCAAATGCAAAACATTTCTTCTCTAAGTTTCCCCATCACCTAAAACTCTAGTGTGTCTTGAGTTTACAAGCTGCTTATATTTCTTAGTGAATATAGGATTCACCACCTTGGGGATGATGGAGATATAGTATCATATACAGTACCACTGTTGTGTCATGCCATTGTGGAATACGTGTAGCCCTCTGTATCAGTTATCCATTTCTTTGTAACAATTTGCCCTAAAACTTCACAGCTTAAAACAAGGAACATTTATTGTCTCCCAGTTACTGAGAGTGAGGAATCCAGGAATGGTTTAGCTGAATGGCTCTGGCTCAGGATCTCTAATGAGGTTGCAGTTAAGCTATTGGCCAGGGCTGCACTTATCTGAAGGTTTGACTGGGGCTGAAGGTCCACTTCCAAGCTCACTCACATGGTTTTTGGCAGGTCTCAGTTCCTTGCTGGCTGTCCTGGAGACTTCAGTTCCTCACGACATGAGCCTCTCATAGGTTGCTTGAGTATCCTCATGATATGACAGATGGCTTCCTCCAGATTGAGTGGTGAGAGAGAGAATCCCCAAGACTGAAGCCACAGCCTTTTTATCACTCCATCTTGGTAGTGACATACCTTTATTTCTGCAGATTGTTATTGGTCATACAGCCCAATCCTGGTACAATATGAGAGGCAGGGAACATTGGGGACCATCTTGGAGGCTGGCTATCACACCCTGAACCTTTAGGCAAGAAAGCTAACTTCTCTGAGCCTCATCTTCCTCTTTATTAAGTGAGAATAAAAATGCTGGCTAGATGTGCTGACTTCATGGGGTTTTACCAAGGGTCCAGTTAGGTGATAGATGAGAAAGCCCTTTGTAAACTGTAAAATAGATTGGATGAAAAAGTTAATGTCTCGATCTGGAGCTGAGGACTGGAAATCAAAGGCAGTGGAGAATTCCAGTCCAACAAAGGGAGAAACATGGGCTATTTTAGGCCACAACTCCCTTCCCCTCTCCACAGACACTCTAAGCTCCCTCCAGGGCTTGGCAGATTGAGACCATGTAGAAGTTGGGGTTAGTGTGTTTAATTTTTTTTTTCTTTGCATAATAAACTATATGTTTCTAAGAAAAATAACTGAAGAAACAAGCCTCACTGCAAGGTTTGAAAAGCTTGCGGACATCAACTTGTTCTCACCATACAATTTGTTAATGACTCAATTGTTCATGAATTAAAAACAAAAAAATTCAATTTTATGGAAATAATTCATAGCTTGGAAAAATATATTTTGGGTTGCACTGAATGCAAGGACATTGAATAGTATGACCTGATAAAAAAACGCCCCATGTCCTGAGCTCGCATACCCTTATTCAGGTCAGCATCAGGGCCTATCCGCAGGCAAAATGTTCTTGCCTCAAACTAGCTGGTATCATCTCTCATTTGCACATGTCGGGGCCAGCTCTTGACATGATCAGAGCTGAGTTTAGGAAGACCAGTTTGACAGAAATGTGCAAGATTGTTTCGAAAGTAGAGGGAGCAGAGTAATCGTCAACTGGATAATTTCACTGAAATAACCATTCTGGTCAAGCAACTAAAATAGCTGGGAGAAATCTAAAAATCATTTTCTTTGAAGTGTCAGAGAACTAAAAAGACAGTTAGGAACTATCAACTAAGATCTTGGTCAAGATGAGAAACTGGAAAGATGAGATCATCATTCAAGATCACTTTGTTCTTGAGGGCATTTGCTGAACTTGAAGAGACATGTTTTGTAAGTTGATTTTCCTTTCGGCTCTCAAGCCCATTTCAAGGGTTTGTTCCGTATCTCAGGGGGCACAAAGCCTGAAAACTACATATCCTAGACTTCCTTGCCAGCTGACTTCCAGTTAGGTCTGGCAATGCAAACACTAGTAGAAAACTGAAAGTAGAAGAAAGGAATGAGAGTATAAAAATTAACTCAGACTGACAAAGTAAAAATCTGCCTTGGCATTCATCAGGCTAACATAACAGCCATAGATAAAGCCAACTACAATGTTAATGGAAAACAATATTTCTCCAAGGACATGCGGCAGCTGTAGAGTGTCATGATGACTTTTTTCTTTGACTACTGCTTACCAGTGAAAAATATTTTTCTCTAAAATCATTTGTTGTTTGAACTTATATCGGTAAGAATGAAACATCTCACTGTTGCCTGAAGGTTCTTAGCCACTTTGATATAGAGGCGCAACCTCGGTTTTCAATCCATTTGCAGTTTCAGATAAGTGGTTTCTAGACACAACATTCCACGTCTATCTTAACTTTTTAGTTTCTAGGGAAACAGGACCTTGAATCCACTTTTAAGTCCAGGCCTGATGTTGATCCCTTTCCTCACAGACCTGCTTTGCTTTGAGCTTATCAAATCATTTCAATTTCACCTAAACTCCACCCTTCCCCCAATCCTGTAACTCCGTCATTGCTATTGTTTGGTGAGATGTTCCGTGGTTCCTCTGGTGTTTCCCTTGTTGAAACAAGCCAACAAATCTGACTCTGTAGAACTATAGGTTTGCCCCTGGTGGTCTTATTCTCATGGGCTAGTAGAGGAAGAAGCCGTTTTCACTCTTCTGAAGTGACCGTGGGCCCCGACAGCTTTGGTGTTGGCTTCTGCAGCATCGATGGGGTTAACTCCTGAGCTTCTGATAGAAGCAGTGGGTCAGTTTCAACAGCAGTGGCAGCAGCAGTGGCAATCGTGCGGGTTAGCGGGCTCCAAACCAGGGCATGAAGCAGCTTCCTGATCTGTGGGCGACTTGCCGTTTTTCTTTTGTTTCTTTAGTTCTTCCAACGTTTTTACAACCAATTCTCTAGTTATAAACAATTAAATTTCCCTCTCCTAGAATTATGTAGAGTGGTTTCTTTTTTCTTATTGGTCACTAGCTGATACAATATCTGAGCTTTTGAGCTGTACTTTGGCAGCCTTCTGGGGTTAGAGAGAAAAGCAATAGGAATCTAGAATCTGTCAAGGATTTCACCCTGGGAAGTAGGGCTAATCAGAAATAAGATAGCCCCCACATGCACCACAGCTTGACTTCCAGTCCTCTGGGTAGACCCAAAACCTCAGGTCTTAAAACTGGATTAAGATGGTCCTGGACTCCTTAAGTCCCCAAGGCTTCTTATATTAATCAGTTTTGGAAAATTCTCAGTCTTATCTTCTCAAATATTGCTTTTGTTTTTCTTTGAGGAATAGCAATTAATTGTTACATATTCTCACTGCATATTCTACGTCTCTTACCTACTCCTCTGCATTTTCCTTCCTTTTGTCTGTCCATGTTAATCTTGATAGATTCTTTTAACCTAATTTTCAGTTCAATAAATCCTTTACTTTTCAGTTCTAGAATTTCTGGGGTTTATTTTTCAAATCTATTGTCACTTTTTTTAGTTTCCATTTCCTTGCTGAACTTTTAAAAATTTTGCTTTATCTACATTTTTAATTTGTATGCCTTTAATATTTGCTCAAAATATATGCATCAAAAATTGATAGAACTACAAAGAGAGATAAGTAAATTTCAATCATAATGAGATAGGATAAAATATCTTTCTCAGTAATTGATAGAAGCAGACAAAACTTACTAATAATGTAGATGATTTGAACAGCACAACTAACAAAACCACTTAATGCCCATATATAGAATACTGCACCCAACAACTGTAGAATGTATATTATTTTTTAAGCTCACGTGGAATATTTATAGAAAGTTACCACAGACCTATTGATGTATAGATTTATTAGAGAAGATTCATATCAAAGATGTCAGTTCTTCCAAATGGATCTACAGATTGAATGCAATCCTAATCAAAATACCAGCCAGATATTTTCTGGAACTTGACAAGCTTATTCTAAAATTTGTACTAAAATTAAAAGATTGAGAATGTTCAAGACACTCTTGAAGAAAAAATCTTGGGAAAACTTGGCCTACTCACTATCGAGACTTATAAATTTATAGGAAATAAGGTAGTGTGATATTGGCAAAAGGATTGAAAAATAGGTCAATGGAACAGAAGGTGACCCAGATACTTATTGACATATGTATGGACACTTGATTTGTGACAAAGGTGATCATAGACTACTAGGAAAAGAACACTTTTTCAATAAATAATGCTAGGGTAATTGGACGTTCATATAGAGGAAAGTGAAATAGGACCCTTTTCTCACACTATATATAAAAAACAATTCCAGGTAGATAGAGACCTAAGTGTGAATGGCAAAGCATAAAACCTTTAGAAGGTAATATAGGTGAATATCTTCAAGACCTTGGGGTATGGAAAATCAAGACTCAAAAAACTCTAAAACAAAATAAAGGATTGATATATTTGACTACATTAAAGTTAAGATCTTTTGCTCACCAAAAGACAAATATGAGAGACAAAAGGCAAACCACAGAGTGGGAGAATATTTTCATAACATATATAACAAATAAAAGGTTTGTATCTAGGATATATTTCAAAACTACTTCACATTAATAATAAAAATACAAGTTATCCAATAGAAAAATAGGAAAAACTTAACAATAGTTTATTGTCTAGCTTCTATCACAAGAATGTAATTTCAGTAAGGAAAGGCATTTTTGTCTGTTTTGTCTGATATACGCTAGTGCCTAGGACAATGCCTGGCACATAATTATTGCTCAGTAAATATTTATTAAATAATCTCATTTAACTCTCATAGGAAACCTCTAAGTGAAGGATTACTATTACTCCTAGATTACAATGAGAAAATAGAGGCTCAGGGAGCTCATAAATGGCTAGCCCAGCTCACTAGGTAGTAGATCATAAAGTCCATACCTTCAGATGTCAAAGCCCACTTTATTCCCATTGTCTTACCTGTACCACTTTACAATGCTGCTAATGGCCAGTCATGGGTAGCCAAGTAAAAGTATTTCAAAGGGAAATAATGTAGGCCCCAGTGACTTATACTTTTCACGGGGGCTACACCAAGACAATGTAAATGGCTCAAAAACCTGGAGATGGACATAATCTTCTTCATGGAAATTGTTACATCTTGTTCATCTAATTCAACAGTCTCCAGATGAGGTGGTTCCCACCAGGGGTAGGGCTGGGTAGTCGTCATTCCACAGGGTAAAGGAAGAGGCTTTTTTCTCTGGCTTGGCCAATTTACTCATTTCTGATGAGACAAGCAAAATGAAAACCACAGCTTTCTTCAACTAACATTCAAAAGGCTCCGCTAAGAACTATCTCCCCTTGTCATTACTCAGCACTGCCAGTGTTCATTATCAGAGGCTTCTGGGCTCGATGTATAGTAAATGCAAAGTGGATTATTGGAATTATGAAAACTTTTATTCATTTATTCATTCTTAGATTTAAACAATGTGATAAAGGATAAAAGCTCATGAAAATACCAACCATATATCTTGAGTTCCACGTATGCCAGTTTGTGCTTTACAAAGTCCGCTACAACAGCCAAATGCAGCATGCTGACTTATAAACCCCCAGTATCTGGCACAGAGAATGGATATGCCCCAGTGCTCCTAAACAGAAGATAGAGAAAGACTCCATGAGCAGCCAATTTAATGAAATGATCTTTGAAAGAAGCCAGTAGCACTTTTTTATTTTTGCAGGGAGTTTTTTTTCAGTGTCTAAAGGAAATTAGTCCCAGAAATTTTGAGAGTCATGCAAGAAAGATGCTCCCTTTGCTTTTGCAGGAGTTCAAAGATGTTACTGCCATTCTGAGCATCAATCAGATTTGTTGCTTGATTAAAGGATAGGGCTATCTTGTGTCTTTGTTTATGTATTTTCCAGATATTGCCACTCTTTCTCTCACTTTCCAAAATATTTTCCGTTCTGCAGGGCCCATCTTCCTTGCTCTATGGTTTAATATTTCCTGCTGCCTTTGGTCATCTGGTTGGGAGAATAAGAAATTATGGCTGGGTATTGCTGGAACAGAAGCATTAACCCACCTAGGGAGTTAGCTGCCAAACAATGTGACCAGCAGTCCAAAATATAATGGCTCAAAGCCTGATCTCCCTGGCATTGCTCTCTGCAGGTATTGATCTACTTGGTGGGGTCATGCCCAACAGTCTCTGAACTATGGTGATCCTCCTAGACAGGTGGCTCCCAGTGTCTTGGTTTCAAGGTCTCCAACTTGAATGTACAGGGGGAAACTCTGCAAGGGAGTTGACAAGAACTGGTAGATTTGCCAAGTTACCAGGTATAGTGGGATGAATGTTGGCCCAAAGACATGTGTATGTTCTAATCCACGGACTCTATGAAAGTGACTTTATTTGGAAAAAGGCTCTTTGCAGATGTAATTAAGTTGATGATCTTGAGATGATATCATCCAAGATTATCCAGGTAGGCCCTAAATGCAATGACAAGTGTCCTTACAAGAGACACACAGAGGAAAGGACACAGAGAGGAGGAGGCCATGTGAAGATGGAAGTAGAGATTGGAGTGATGCAGCCACAGGCCCAGGGATGCCTATAGCTACCAGAAGCTGGAAGAGACAAAGAACAGAATCTCTCCTAGAGACTCTGGAGGGAGTGTGGCTGCTGACACCTTGATTTCAGACTTCTGACCTCCAGAACTGTGAAAGAACGAATTTATGTTGTTTTAGCCACCTAGTTTGTGGTAATTTGTTATAGCTGCCCTAGGAAACAGATACACCAGGCCATGGGACTCAGACTCAAGCCAGGTTACAGGCTCACTAGGGACTAGGTAAAACCAGTAACCAGGACTGAAAGAAGCTCAGTTATACAGATGAGACCTTCAAAAGGGAACCTGGTATAAAAGAGAGGCTGGATCAATGAATGTCTGGTTGGGCAGGAGCTCAGCTAGGCCATAAGACTAATTCCAAACATCCCACTGATGGGAATATGGTTTATGTTAGAACAACAAGCTCAGTTATTGTCGAAGAAAGCAAGTGGTATTTCCCAAACTATGGATCAATACTCATTAGATGGTTGTGAAATCAACTAAGTGAGAGACAATGGTTTTTTTTTTTTTTTAAGGAATGGAATGAAGAACATCAGATTGCATCACACAGGATCAGGGTAAGGATTTATATCAGTGGGATACTGTCAGGAAACAGATGACACTCAAATTGAATAATTTGAGGAGAGCTTAATAAAAAGACTATTTGCAAAGGCAGAAGGAGCAAAGGATGGTGCAGTATCTGGGCTTATTAATAGCCAGAAGACCTTATCATTCCTAGACTTGAAGAGGTATAGAGAAAGAGAGCTTCCAGAATACTGTAAGGAGAGGGCTACCTGACAGGAGCTGTGATCTTCAGGAGAGGAAAGCAGACATCCCACAGCAAGCTGGCAGGTGGGAATTGGTGTAAAAAATGCCCAATTCCAATTCCCTCCTGCCACCCACATCTCCTGCTGGTGCCTCCATTGGCCAAACTCACCTTTGGCTGGAGTGCAAGAGAGCCTATTGATATGGTCCATATGCATCAGCTGGAGAAGGGTGGAGAGGGCTCTAGAAGAGCAAAGGGAACAAATCCAGAACAGCACTGTTTCCTGATGCTTTTGGATGTGAGTCCTGAGTTGTAATAGACAATATTTTTCCTACTGTGTGTTGTGGTCAAAGAGTTCAGAAAAACTGGGATGGTGGATGGAATTGTACTAGAGCCTCAAGTGGAAAGTTTTCAGAAACTGTGGCCAGGCCTGCAGTTGGATGGGCAGGACTGACTCCATGGAGAGTCTTCCCTGTAACTCCACACAATAGCGATCCCTCCTTATACAGACTGTCTGTGGCTCCTACTGCTCGTTGTGACCCTTGATTATATTTTATTTAGCTCATATTTTATGCTATCATTTAAAATTCTTTGTTTCAGATACATAAATAAGATCTCTCCATGATATTCTAAACTACTTGAGGGAAGGACCATGGTCATGGGCTTCTTATGTTACCGCTACAGTACTTAGGGGATAGCGATGTTGGCCTCCCCATAGATGTTTAATTACATATGAACTGGAGGAGGCCAAATGGCCTCCTGGTCTTTCAATCAAACCTGGTGCTCCAGACCTTGGTTCACTCTGGGGAAACTATAATGAGTGGAACTTAAAATCTCATGTTTCCTAGGAAAGTCTCCTTTTAATGGGCACTAAGGCTGTAAGCTAAAGCCAAAACTCATTTAGAGTTATTAGACTTGTTGCAATCTTCACGAGATCCATCTTGAATGTTTCCCCTAGGCTTTGGCATTCTCATCTGAACTCCAAACCCAGAAACCATCTAGACTCTTCCAATTGTATTTCTGAGCATCTCAGTGATCTACAGAGCTGAAGCATGTAAAATAAAGCTCTGAACCTGAAAAATGGATATTCTACACCCCAGTCCTGGGTTTTGCCAGTAACTATTTGGGGAATCTTGAGCAGGTGAGGTGGCCTCTGAAATTCAACCATCTCATCATCAAAGCGACAAGAAGTTACTAGGATGCTAAAGAGAAGTGGCAAATGAGGTGGTTGAGATTTAGAAAGGAACGTGCCAAGGGTATGGATGCCAGGCTTTTCCTACCTTTTAAATTCCTTAAAAGAAGCCAAGTTTACTTCCAGTCTCCTTCAGATTCTTCTCTAGTCCTTCATAACACACACACACACACACACACACACACACACACACACACACCCAGGAGGATCTCACTGACCACGGGTGGGGTGGACATCAGTTGTCTTCACTGGAAGAATGGGTGAATGTGAATCAGACTTGGCTTGAGGAAAGCTGCTCCCTGGTCGTTACTAGTCATTCCATACATGCAGATTGGGTTCTGAAGAAGCAACATGGATTCTAGTCATACCGCACAGGGAGGAAGTAGAATGGGGCTCAAGATATATATTTTACATCCCTTCCCTTTGAGGAAAATAGGTATTAAAGGGTTTTGAAAAACACACTGTTGGTTCACAAAATTTTAAAAAACTGTGTGTTTGTCAAAGCCCTTTAACAGCTATTATCCTCAAGAGTAAGTAGATGGGAAAGATATTACTGCCTGTTGTGGGTTGAATTGTGTCCCCGTAAAAAGACATGTTGAAGTCCTAACCCCCGGTGCCTGTGACTGTGACCCTATTTGGAAATAGGGTCTTTGCAGATGTAAGCAAGTTAAGATGAAGTCGTATTTGATTAGGGTGGTCCCTAAATTAATATGACTGGAGTCCTTATGAGAAGAGGAGAAGAGACAGGCACAGAGGGAGATGATGGGAAGAGACACAGGGAGAATGCCATGTAACAACGGAGGCAGAGAGTGGAAGGAAGCATCTGTAGGTCAAGGAATGCCAAGGATGGTCAGTGGTCACCAGAATCTAGGAGAGAGGCATGGTACAGATTCTCCCTCAGAACCCTCAGAAGGAATTAACCCTGCTGACACCTCAATTTTCAACTTCTATCCTTCAGTACTATGAGAGAATAAATTTCTGTTGCCTTAAACCACCCAGTTTGTAGTACATTGTTAGTGCAGCCTTAGCAAACTAATGTACTATCTCACTTTATAGCTAAGGCATGTAAGATGGTTTTAGCCGCTACCAGCTTGTATATAACTTTTATGATCTCTACTCCTAATGTTTCAAAAGTTACAGTTTTTAACATTTTATTATATAACATAATATATCTGGCACATGTTATATATTTAGCATTTTATTATTGTAACTGGTTTTCTCTTCTGAAAAATGATGGGGCTGAACTCAATGCTCTCAAAGCTCCCTTGAGTATATTCTCTGATGTAATACCCTGCTTAACAAAACTTCTGGGAATGGAGCTTGTTAAAAATGAAGTCAGATGGGCAGAGAGTTGGAGAGTGACCCATTTAAAACTTTGCCTCCTACTAACTGAAGATCACTGAACATAAAACTCTTGGTGATGCTGAGATTGGTGAGAAGTCCATGGCTGAGGGAGAGGGTCTGACAGTGGGGAGTGTCTGGTCCCGGCCAGGAAGGACAGGGAGCAAGATGCAGGGAGACGAAACCATGACAGGCAGATGGGGGCGTAAAGAAACCCTTCTTCAGAGATGTCACCTACTCCTCCCCCAAAGGGTCCAACACCTTTATAAAGAGCAGGTGACAAGTTGCCTTAGGGACTCTCAGAGCCAGACTCCAGGTATGAGCTTGGCCCAAATCCTTCGTCCTCCCTCTGAAAAGCTGCCCTCAGTCCCGTGGGGTCTGCTTCCTATCACACTGCCACAGCTTGTTGGCTCTTGTTTTCTTTCGCTCATTTTTTCTTTTTCAGAAGCTCCTCATGGGAACGGTTTGGCAGGCAGCTCAGTGCCCTGCTGTGATGGCGAGTCTAACAAGCTTGTCGCGCTGATTGATTCAACAGGACGGGCAACGGGCGACAAGAGCATGAAAATTCCTTGCTCTGATTGTCCTAAGGGTCTGGCTCACTAATGAATGGGGTCTGATTATGGCCTAGCCTCTCAAGTGCCTCCTGTTGCGCCAATCTGGGGCATTCTTCTGCTTCGAGTACATCTTGGAAAGCAGTACAGGGTTCTCAGCAGAGTCTGGTGCAACGGGGCCAGGAAGATTTTTTTTAGCCCAGTGTTGCTCTCAAACCTTCTCTGCACAGTTTATGGGCAGAAGATGAGTCCACCTAAACCAGGTGCTGCCACCAAAGTCACCTGCTGGTAAGAAATGGGGAAGAGTAAGCTTCTTAAATCCCCAAAATTTAGGCCTGTGTGTTCCAAACTGGGACAAAACTAGGAATCTCTGAGAGTTCTTTAAGAAGCCTTAGGGGTGTGACTTCTCATTCCAGCAAGGTTATCTCTTCCTGGCTTAGTTTAGAAGGTTAGGTTACAGTAGGCCAGTTATCAGAACCTGGCTGTAAGATGAGAACTGTCTTAGTAGCTGCTGTGGATTGAATTGTGTCCCCCAAAATATATCTTGAAGATTAACCCCTGGTATCTGGGAATGTGACCTTATTTGGAAATGGAGTCTTTGCAGATGTAATCAAGTTAAGGTCCCAATTAATTAGGGTGGACCTTAAATCCAATATGACTGACGTCTTTATAAGAAAGAAAAATTTGGACACTCAGGGAAGAAGGCCTTGTGAAGACGGAGGCAGAGATGCGGTCACATGCCCACTAGCTCAGGAATGCCAAGGATTGCTGGCAACCGCCAGAAGCTGGGAGAGGGATGGAACAAATTCTCCCTTATAGCCCTCAGACGGGAACCAATTCACTTTGATTTCAGACTTCTAGCCTCCAAAACTATAAGAGAATAAATTTCCTTTGTTTTAAGCCACATGGTTTGTGGTAATTTGTTATGAATTAGGAAACAGGCATAGTAACCAAGCTAATCTAATGTGGAACCACTGAAGTGCTAGTCTGGTCCTTATATACCCTCTTCATACAGGTGAGATTGGTTTCAAAGATTGGTAAAGGACTGAGCCAAAAGATGTGATAATCTTCAAATGTTAGGGCAGTGGTTCTCATAACACCTGTGGCTGAGGTGTTATGAAGGTAGATGCAGTATGTGTGTTGGTACATATCATAACTACCAAGACACTATTACCAAATATATGTGTGTGCCATATTTAAAATGAGGGGATGCATTTGTGAATGGGCTGGGGCAACTTGATGCACTCTTTCTATATCCCCCTTCACTGTCCTTTGAGGCATGGAGTTCTAGCCCCCCATTCTCCTACCCCAACTCCTTCACCTTGCCCCAACACACGGGTTAATAAACACTATATAAGAGGAATGTAGGGGCAAAGAGATAATGAGGTCATTGCCTAGTTCATCTGATACCCCATTTTAGTGAGGGAAATGCTAGATGATGTAACAAACAAACCCTAAAATGTTAGTTTCTTACATAATGAAAGTTCTTTTCTCCTAATGTAATGTTCAATGTAGGTGTTCCTGGACAGCAGGCTGATCTGCTCCACACAGTGATTCAGGGACCCAGGCTCCTTCCATCTTGTGGCTTACATCCTCTATGGCCTTGGAGTTCTCTACACTAGACGGATGAGGAAAGGGAGTTTCTGAAATCCCATGTACTTCTCAAAAGCCGTGGTTTGTAAGGGAAAAATATCACTTCCTTCGTATTCTGTTGGAAAGACCGCCACATGACCCCATCTGGAAGTAAGTGGGGTTGTGCTAGGAAATGTGGTACCTGGCTGTGTGTCTACCTTCCAGCAATACTCCTCCTACAGATGGGCACAGATTTTTGGTGGTCAGCTATCCATCTCTGTCATAGTCCCTCACATGGTTCTCAGAAATTTCCTTTTGCTCTTTGTTTGAATTTTTATACGATTAATGGAATTGGCATCTAGCTATAGTGAACAAGAGGCAAAAGTTTTTGAATAAGACCTGTGTTTGAATCCTGGCTCCAAAATTTAATAATTGTGTAAATCTTGGGCAATTTACCTAAATTCTCTGAGCTTCAATTTTCAAATTTGTAAACTAGGGATAATAATTCTTTACAAGTTTAATGATTGGAGATGACATATATAAAAGACTTGGCATATAATAAGTGCTTATTAAATAGTAGCTTTTCTTTTAATTTCAATAAAGTCGTTACCAGTGGATTTTTATCAATTAACATGTTATTGTAAAACTCAAAATTTCCTTAAGTTTGAGATAGATTTTCTGTAACCTAAATTAGTTTCCACTTATTCATAGAAGGTTAGGGTTAGAAAGCCCTTGGAGATCATCATATTTCATTTCTGGAGACGTTGAATGACTTGTTCAAGGTCACAGAGGTAATTAGTGGCAGGGATAAGGCTAAATCTTAAGTCTTTTCACTTGTGGGTCATTGTGCTATCCAAGTTTTCCTGTTAGATTTACTGGAAATTGAGCACACCAGAACTGTAGCTTCTAAGTTGGAACTTTGGTTAAGTATGATTTCTAGGCTAGCTGTCATTTTCCTGAATTCTCTGTCATTCTTAATATCATGGTGCAAGAATTATTTTCAAATAATGAATTTTGTTGTTTCCAGAGAGGTTACCTCTACCTGGTTGTTAAAATGTAACTTTCAGTATGTTTTCTCCTGAAAAAAGTAGCGCTTTAAAAGACATGGAAAATAGATTGTCTAAATGCTATATTTTGTACGAATATTTTTCTTCTTAGTCCTCCCTTTCCAGACCATTGGGTCTCCTCTCTTTCAATGGTTTTCTGACTATTAAAAACATATTACCTCTGGGGGCCAGCCCAGTGGCATGGCGGTTAAGTTCACACGCTCCACTTTGAGGGTCTGGGGGTTGCAGGCATGGACCTACACACTGTTTATCAAGCTATGCTGTGGTGGCGTCCCACATATAAAATAGAGGAAGGTGGGCACAGATGTTAGCTCACGGCCAGTCTTCCTCAGCAAAAAGAGGAGGATTGGCAACAGAGGTTAGCTCAGGGCTAATCTTCCTGACCAAAAACAAGCAAACAAAAACATATCATATCTGCATGTTTGTGTTTGTGTTTTCTCACCCAGTAAACACATTATAATATTCTGTAGTGAAAATCCCAAATGACTCAGCGACGTTGAATTTCCGACAAATATTACTAATAAAGATATAGACCTCGAGCTCTGACTGTAAGGTCATGTGTTGAATATTAATGGCCTGGATCCAGCACTGTCCTCTCTTTTTCTCTAAGAGATGGTCTTTGCCAGCCTGGTAGAGAGGGCTTAATAATCAGGATACATGATTTTACGGCCATGTGAGCCTTGAGGAGGTCTTCTGCAGTGCCTCTACAACCAAGACAGCCAGGAAAGGATCCTTTCCCACCTCATCAGACTTCACTGGATCAAATACTCTAGGCTGTGGGAAGATACAAAGGACTTTTAGCATTAGAGGCCTAGAGGGTAGGAATGTCAGAGACTAGACTTGTCTCCAGAAGGGTTAAATAATCTATACTCCACTTTCAAAGCGTGGGTCAGGCTTAGACCTTTGACTGGAGGATACTCCATGAATGTTCCCTCTCCTATCTCCCTTTCTTCCCTGTTTTCATGCCTCCTCTCCTTTGAAATTCATCAATCTGGGTCTCTCCACCCTCAGCTTTATGAAAGGACTTCTCGCTTCCATCCCATCCTCAGAAGCAAAGGTAGGATCCTTGGTTCCTCCATTTCTTGTAAATTAGAATGCTTCCTTCTTTGGCTGGATATTAGTAGAGTGCTCCTTGGCTTAGCTGCAATAGATTGGGAAGGGTGAGTTCTGGTCCCAATAACTACAGCCCATTTACTCATTGTTCACCTAGGAAGCAAGCACATTTGACCAAAGTGAGAATTCTAAAAGATATCACAGTCTGATATCACACAAAGAATGGAAAGTTGTAGAGTTAACCTGGATTTAATCTCACATGTTTTGAAATATTAAACCCTTGCATTATTGTGTTACAGAGAATTTGACCTCTTCTTAGGCCCAACTGGCCTTACAGGCGTTTCTCCTCTCCACTTACTACATGTCCGGCACATTCATATTGCTGTCCAGAAAATGAGGAACTAGCTCCAATTATTCTATTCTATTTCTATTCTATTCTATTCTATTCTATTCTATTCTATTCTATTCTATTCTATTCTATTCTATTCATTTACCTATGTCCTCAAATTTGGAGATCAGTGTCCGGGCTGTTTCCACTTCATTCACCTAAAAAAGAATACAAAGAAGTATAAGACATGGACTAATAACTTGAGTTTATAATTAGGTTGGGAAGGTGTGTTAGTTATGACTCTTACTGTTGCAAGTGACAGAAAGTCAACTGAGATTAACTAAAAATAAAAAAATGATTAATTCATGTAAATGTTAACGTCAAGGGGAGTACGTTTAGCCCAGGCATAGCTGGATCCAGGGGTATCAAGCAATATTCTCTCTCTCTTCTCATATCTCAGCTCCGCTTGTCTTGCTTTGGCTTTCTTCATGTGTTAGCGTCATGGCTGCTGGCGGTCTCAGGGCTACACTGTCGTTACAGCTTCTGAACCCTCTTGGACTATGACTTCAGAAATGGTCCCAGCTTAGAGTAGTCTTAATTCCAGAACCACTCATTGGGGAAGGGGTAATTTTACTGATTAGCCAAATCTGGGTCCTATGTCCAACCTAGGGCAGTGGGGGATGGGAGTTAGTCCTGCCCCAACCATAAGTATTAAGCAGAATTACCTTAGAATGGGAGAGAGGATGTTTCTCATAGCAAGGAATGCTGTACAGATACAAAATCTCCACATACTCACCATAGGAAATATGATATTCTAATGGGAAACAATTAATATTCAATACCAGATAGTGTGTAATTAAATACTGAAGTGCTCAACTCAGAAAGGCAGTGTGAAAGGAGCTCCTAAAATGGGGCACATCACAGGGAGATGAGGGTAATCAGAGAATGTTTCCTACAGAGGTGCTCTTGATCTAGATTTCAGAGAATGCTTTCAGACAGACAGTGGTTAATAAAAGAAATAAAGACACAAGCAGGAAAACAGAGCGGGTAAGCCTGAGAGAGAGAAATCATCTCAAGGCACCAGCATGGCTCATCCCAAACAAAGGATGGTCTACACACCGCTCCCTACATTTGTAGTTCATTTTTCAGGAAATTTAGCTATGATGTTTTACTTCTCAGTGCTCCTTTCGCTTCCCCAGGACTGAATCAAAGCACTGTTGGCATCTGGGGAATCTGAGCCCTGTTAAATGGAGGAGGTTTTGGTGACTGTGGATGAAAGGAGTAGAGAGACTTCAGGACTAGCCTTCTCCATCAGCAAAGCTGGGCACCCCAGGAGGAATGGAGGTCTCTTTCTCCTCAAATCCCTCCTTACCTGCTGACAGATGCCTGACATTGCATCAAGAAGATAATGCTTATGAAATGGCTCGTGTGCCCATTCCTGGAGAGAGGGGCTTTGTGACAAATTCTTTCATGTTATGATGTTTATGAATGAGATCAGATCTTTGGAAGGTCAGATTGATAAGGTGAGTAAAAGCCTGGAATGAAATAAATAGCAGAAATGAAAGGTCGGTGTCTAAGGAAGGGGAAGAATTAGTTCAGAAAGAGGAGGAAGCCTTAGTCAGAGACAAACTTTTTACGTTACAGATTGTGAGCTGGTGCTGATGGCTTGGGGAGGAGTGTTGGGTGCCTGACAAATCCATGTCTTTCTGTGTCATGGTAGAAACTCCTCTTATAACTCTTATTCTGGAAAGCAATGTCAATATTTATTTCTAGGCACATCACATTTTATATGCTGTGAGTGTGTGTGTTGTGTGTTATGTTATCTCAAGAACTGTGTGGCCTTTTGCTCTTAGAGTCATGTTATGCTCAGGGAGGAGTGTCACAGTCTAACGGGTGTGTTCTCACTCTTGTCCACAGCACATGGCCCAGCAAGCGAATGGAACAAGCAGATGGAACCACAGAGTGGGAAGGAGGGCAGCTGTGAATCTCTGGCCTGCTTTGAGCTGGATCGTGAGAAAGACTTTGGTTCTGGGGGTCTTTGCAGCTTACTCTGGGCTGCAGTCCCATGTTTATTTTGGGAGCAATGGAGACTCAGAACCCAGCATGACACTTGCATGACAATTTGTTTTTAAGGGGGTTATAAATATGTAACTCCTTTAGCAAGAAATCAAAGCTCTTCGGGTATATTTCATAATTAGTTACCAGCACGTTCCCTGTCTCTGAAATAAGCTAGATTACATTTTAATACAATTTGCATTAATGATTTCATTTTCATTTAATTATCAACATTTTCTTTGTTGGCATGTAAGACATGCTCCCAACAGTCGTTTGTTTCAGAGTCATGCTAAGAGGCCTGTCACAGGTACCCGGGAGTGAGTGCTTCCCATTGAGGCTAACTTGGAGCTAATATCCCCTTTCTCACTTCTTCAGACAGTCACTCCTACTTCTCCTTCTTGTTATGAGCCTTCCTTTCTAGTATTGCAAAAGGAAACCCTGTAAAGCAGAAGTAAAAATAAAAGGGAGATGGATGAAAGTAGGTATATTTTGAATAACTTTCTGTGGTGAAAGTGTGGACTTGAGAATTAGATATGGATGGTGGGTTCAATTTCAAGATCAGTCACTTATTGCTAATCCCTTGGGCAAATTATTTACCTTTTCTGAGCTCTGTTATTTGTAAAATGATGATAATACTTTCTTCCTCATGGAGCTGTCAAAAAACTGAACAGACACTGTATATAAAGCATCAAGCAGGTAGTAGTCACTTAATAAGTGTCAGTTCCCTCCCTTACTTAAAGCAAAGGCAGGAATCTTCCAGCTTGTGAAAGATACAACATTTATTTTATTTTTGGGAATAGTGTGTCAGTCAGGACAGGTTAGATTATGCTGCAGTAACAAACAATCCCCAAATCTCAGTGACTTGCTAAAACAAAGGCTTACTTATTGTTCATGTTACCAGTTTATTGTGGGTCAATTTGCCTCTTTCTTCCTCTTCACTGTGGGATCCAGGAGGATGGAACAGCCTCTATCTGGCACATACTAATCATGGTGACAGAGGGGAAAAACTAACGAACCACAAGCTGGCGCTTTTTCCCAAAGAGACACATATCACTTTGCCCACATTTCATTGGGCAAATCATGTCACCTGGCTAAGCATGATATCAATGGGGTAGAGAAGGAGAATTCTTTGTCTCTTTGTGGCTAGTGGGGCTGACTTGTTGAGAACATAAGCTACGAGTGAGGTTATGAACCAGGATGGTGAATGAGAATCACTTATAGAGCTTTTAAAACATACACATTACAAAGTCCTAATGAATCAAAATCTTGTGGTAGGTACAGGAATACACATTTTTGCTACTTTCCACAAGTAATACTGGTGTGCATGCTCTGGTTAACAACCACTGTGCCAAGAGGTTAAGGTTAATATAAAAATCAAGAAAATTAGTAAGCTGATTAGCTTTGAAGGGAAATGTTAAATAGAGATAACTCTGCCTTCTTCTCTAAGTCTTACAAGTCTCTCTTTATTCTTTTTCCTATTATTCCTTTATTGAATTGTTCCACCGTCTCTTTATTTATAATTTAGGAAACAGGTGAGTTGACTACTTTATATTTCTCTAAGGAAAATGAAGAACTAGGTTACATTTTTATTTATTTGTGGCCCTCCGTTGGTTTTTCAATAGGTCAGTGGCTCACAATGGAAAAGAGCATCATCACCTTTGACTTAAATCTTTTTGGGATGCACGAGGATGGATATGGAGGCAGTGTCTGGCCTTGATTAGCCATTTGCTTTGGGTGCTACCTACTCTCTGCTATATAAAAAGTCTTCAGTTAGCCTTTCATTGCTTTGTGAGTCAATCAAGAATATTGGGTTTACCTTCCCAGCATACTTGTTTTTTCCTGAGGTGCAAAACAAGGCTAAGAAGGAAAACCACTGGGTATGGGAGTGTGAGAGAAGATGGCACAGGAAAGCAAAAGAGCAAAGGAGCACGTCTAGATTAGGCACCCTCACTCCAGATTGCCTTTTGGGTGATGACACTCTTCAATCTTCATTAATGGCCTCCTCCAGTCCTAGATGTTCCTTTGACCAAAGAGAGGGGCCTGAGTCAGCACCTCCCCACATACTACTGGGAAAAAGACCCAGAACATATGCCATCCGTTGACGGAGGTTTAGTGAAGATGTCTTACTGAGGGGAGGGGGTTGGCAACATCTACTTTCTTGGATCCAAGGAACACATAGAAGTTCAAGACTACAAAAAATTCCCATTGGGATTCTTTGAGTCAATGTGACTTCCTCCCAGGCTAATGCTTACACTGGGGTTTGGGTTATTCTTCTCATTTCAGAAAATGAGAAGCTGAATTACAGAAACTTTCAGCAAGTATTCAAATACCCTGAGAAATCAGAGGCACACCAGTTTCAGGACCATGGTCTAGCATTACTTTGTTCTTGCATCATTCACAATTATCTCTCTTTGTGTGTTCAAATGCTTGGAGAGTGCCTGATAGGGTTGACCCTGTGTGTTGGCAGAGCTCTCCGCATTGGAGTTTCAGAGCAGCAGAGAGGCCACTCAACTCCTCGTGCATACTGCTAGGTGAATGGTTGACAGCTGGAATTCCACTGGCTGAAATATTTTTTGGCTTAAGGTTTCAGTTTTTGTTAAAATGGAAATGCCTCTAGGAGGTGTCAAATCTCATTTTATGTGGTGTGTGTGTGCTTTTTGTGAAAATAAAGTGTAGTGCTGTGCAAATTATAATAATGCTCTACAAATGCTTACTGATTTTTTCCTGGGAGTGTGACATAGGTGGTTAGCTCCTCTTGAGTAATATAGGATCACCACTGGGAAGTAGCGGCCCAGGGTCTACCTTTTACCATACTCTCTTGCATCTAAGCACGTCCATGTGACTGAGTTCTAGCCAGTAAATTGTGATGGGAAATTGTCTAGCAGAGTACTATGCACCAGCTTCCAATGCCAGGGGAGGACTCCAACTACATGGAGGCTAGCAAAGATCATCACAATGCCAGCCACCAGGAATAGGAGTCTAAAGACTTTTGCTCACTGCATCTTGGTATTGGAGTCATCAAGGAAAACACAACGCAGTCAAGCACTGGATGGAACTCTTTACTCATGTAGAAAAGAGACAAATCAAGATCAGTTCCAATAGGGGGCATCATTCTCCTGGCCAGTGATTCTCTGCTGGCAGTTGATGCTGAGCAATTGGCCTACATACACTCCTGCAGTGGAAGGAATCCACTGACCCTGAGAGGTCAAATGAGGGGCTGGAGGACTTTTTAAAGGTGCGGGAGAAAGTGGGGGTTGAGTGTAGCCACTTTTTCCATAGGGTCTCAGCAGATCTCAATAAGTCATGGTTCTATCCAACAAATATTCATTGATGCCCTGTGGACAGAGGTAAAAGAGGTATAATAGAAATTAGGCATGTAAATTGGCAATTTCCACATGTTGAGTGCCAGAACCATGGGATCCCAATGAAGTGACATCATTTTCAGACTTGAGAAGTGACCTAAGTTCTGAAAAATGAATAGGATGTAGGCAGATTAAGGAAGGGATGGATAGCGTGGGTGCACGCCCTGAACTAAGGAAAGGGAAGTTTCTTTCAAGCCACCTGCTTGAAAGGGAGAGAAGCCACCTGGGGAGAGAGGCATGTTGTGGGAGAAAGGCTCCTCGGACTGAGGTCAGTCAACACCAGAGACTGGACCCATCCCTCTGTCATGATGCTATCTAGAGGTTGACACTGTAGTCAAGTCCTTGCACAGTGATCCTCAGACTTTGTTGCCTATACAGCTATGCCTCTGTGGAGACTGAGCTGAGGGCCCTGAGATGGGAACTCTGATCCAGATCCTGTGGAGTGTAGGGCTGAGTGAACAGCCCTCATTCAGCCCACGTGGGACCCTAATTCTTTACAGGAAGCCTAATTTATTAGGAGCGGTGACCATACCCACAGACTCAGGTGAAGGGTAATGATTAGAAGACACTAGGGACCTGAGCCTCAGAATTGGAGAACATGCTTCTATTTGCTCTAGGTCTTTTCCTACCTTACAGTCAGCCAGATTTGCCACTCCTGCTGAGATACCTGCTTATTAGGATCACATTTACAGCTTTAGTTCTACTAGTACTAGTGTCCAGTTCTGACCGCCGACTGCCTGACTACACATTCCAAGTCCAGGTTAGACTCCAGGCTTCTTTTCTGTCTCCTGGACTGGATTTTACCAGAGACAGAAGAAGCCCATCTCTTTCCCCTGGTCTCACCTCCTTGTATCTCAGTCTACCCGCTGGTGGGCCCATGTGAATCACCAATGTGCTTCTTAGCCTGATCTACCATCAAACAGAGATAGGAAGTAACTGCCCCAAAGACCCCAGCGTTATCAAAGGTGAAATTTTTCTTTGTTTATTGCAGTGTTTCTCATGCAATCCCTTTTTCTCATCCACATGTGCATGATCATTGGATAGTTCATTTTCTCAAAAGGATAAATGACAGAAAACTAAAAGAAGCATCTTACAGTGTGTTTTTAGCAGGAACAAAAGCCTTAATGCAAAGGTTTCAGAATGGAATTTCTGGCTTTTGCCAGAAAGGAGGATTTTGGGGGTATAGTGTCAGGAATTTCCCATTGCTTTAGAAATCATACCTTGTAATTTGAATGCCAGAAGAAGGTCTAGCATATAGTGAGTGATTGTGCCTTGAAATTCAGCAGAGAAATGGAATGGGTATCTGGAGGCGGAAGGACCTGGAGAGATTTGCTGTTTTGTTTATTTGCTTTTTATTTTTTTAAATGGACTAAACTAGAGTATATATATGTATGCCAATGGGAATGATCCAGGAGAGAGGGAATAAATAATAATGAAGAAGAAAGGGGACAATTGCAGGGACAAAGGCCTTGAGTAGCAAGGGGCAATGGCAACATGAGTGCAAGTGTAGGAGTTGGCCTTTGATAGGAGGGGGGACAATTCTTTCCTTGTGTCAGGGAAGAAGGAAGAGAATTAGGGTGGATATTCAGGTAGCTTGGTAGATCACACGGTGGGAAGATGCAGGTGGTTCTGTCTGGTTGCTTTCAGTCTCTCAATGCCTTTTGGGTGATATCAAGTGTTGAGTGTGTGGTTGGCGACTGTGGAGCATGCATTGGGGATTTGAAGATAGAAAAAAGATGTAAAAAACCTCCAGGGAATGTAACAGAGACCTTTAGTAGGATTGCTGGGCAATGTCCAGTGCTTACTTGGGATTTGTGTTGTTAGGTTAAGGTGATTTCACATGATAATATGTGTGTGTGTGTGTGTGTGTGTGTGTGTGTGCGTGTTTTCCCGAGAAACGTTCAGCTGTTGGAAAGAAGGTTCAGAGTATGTAGATATTTCAGTTTGACAAGGGTTGTGGTTTTTCTAGGTGTGTGCAAAGTAGGGAGAGGGCAATGGAGCTAAAGACATTTTCACTGGAATGATTCTAGTTTTGGACCACAGACTTTAGTCTGTGTAAAGAGGGAAGAGAGACAATGGGGCAGGGGTGACGGAGAGTGAAATAATGGTGGGTTCAATGGATTAGAGGTTTCATTAGTTTGAAGAATTCTTAAAGTGGGAAGGAGTTTGTGGTAGGCTGAATAATGGCCCCCAAATAAATCCTCTTCCTGGATATATATATATATCTGGAACCTGTGAATGTTACCTTATATGGCGAAAGTGACTTTGGAACGTGATTGAGTTCAGAATCTTGAGATAGGGAGATTATCCTGGATTGTCCAGTTGGGCTCTAAATGTAATAATACGTTTCCTTAAAAAAGGTGGCAGACAAAGATTGGCCTACAGAAACAGAAGAGAAGAAAGTGATGAGATGACAAACTGGAAGGTTTGAAGATGCTACTGTGCAGGCTTTGAAGATGAAGGAAGGGGCCATCAGGCAAACCATGCAAGAAATATATTTTCTAGAATTTGGAAAAGGCAAGGAAATTGATTCTCCTCTAGAGCCTCCAGAGGGAGTGTGTCCCTGTTGACACCTTGGTTTTGGTCCACTAAAACTGATTTTGGACATCTGATCTCCAGAACTGTAAGAGAATAAATATATGTTGTTTTAAGCCACTAACTTTGTGGGAACTTGTTACAGTGGCAGTAGGAAACTAATACTTGATTGAAAAAGTGCCTAAAATAATTAGAGGAGATGTTCTCAGAGGTAGCATTCTGATAGTCAAGATTAGAACTGTCCGGAACTTTCTGCAACAATGGAAATGTTTCCTGTGCTGTCCAATATGGTAGCTGTTAGCCTCATGTGGCCACTGAGCAATTGAAATGTGGCTAGTAAAACTGAGGAACTGAATTTTAAATTTTGTTTAGTTTTTATTTTTTTAATTTAAATAGACACATGTGGCTAGTGGCTACTGTGTGGGACAGAGGGGATCTGGGATATGACCATGGGAGTTTGTAACTGAGGTATAGTGGACTAAAAGTCATTGTTAGTGATGAGGTCAAGAAACTGAGAGGCCAAGTGTTATAAGGATAATCCATATGAAAGTGAAGTCAACAAAATAATGATGGAGAGATAGGCAGGGAGGCTAGTTGCCAATGTCACAGGACAATGAGGTGCCTAAACGGGAGATGTGTAGAAGACCGAAGAAGAAAGGGAAGCTGATTCTACAGCTGATGGCACATGCAACAAAGGAGTTGAGGCATTTGAAAGGAGGTGCATGACTTGAAAGTAGCAATGCGGAGCGAGGAGGACATCTACCCAATGCCCTAGCCTGTGCGACATGAGATATAGGAGGAAAAACAGCAACAGCTTGAGAGAGAGGCAGGGAAAGAAGGTTTAGATCAGGGCAATAATGAAAAGAAAATTAACATGCAAGAATGGTTGTCCATAGAGTGTTGATCTAGTTCCCTATTTTTTTGTCAAGGGAGTAATTTGAATTTGGGGGCTTCCATATTGTGTGATTCCTATGTTAGGAGGTCCTTCCTCCACACAAAACCTGGTAGGACATTTGGAAAGTTGGGCAGCTGGTGGGCCCCTAAGAAGCACAGGCCTACTCCATCTAAGTAATTGTGCTTCTGGTTTTTGTTAAAGAATCTTGATATTTTATAAAGAACATTTGAACGTACACAATAATGTTTTATGTTAAAAATTGGAAATATATGTATTTAACCTACTTCTGTACTTCTGTAGGCTGGTTGGGAACCCAGCTACACAATGACAACAAGGGATGTGTGTGTGTGTGTGTGTGTGTGTGTGTGTGTGTGTAGTATGTGGTGGATGGCTAAGAGGTTGGAGTTGCTCTGTAGAGGCCTGGGTTTGAATCTAGTCTCCAATATTTAGTAGCAGTAAAACTTGGTACAAAAAACTAACCTCTGTGAGCTTTGTTTTTCTGGTCTATAAAATAATGTTGATAATCCTAGGTTCCTTAAAAGGTTGTTGTGAAGATTAAGTGAAATAATCAATATAAAGCACACAACATAGAGCCTGGCACATAATGAATATATTATTATTGTTATTTTATTATTATTTTGAAAGGAATTCTGCATTGCAAATATTGTGCCAAATAAACCTTGACATGTAGCTTTTAAGTTAGCAAGTATCTGTTTGCATTTAGGAAAAACACCCCTACAGTATCTCTGTAGTCAAAGATAACAGGGGGTATTGATTAGAGGGTGTGCCCAGAGCTCTGAGGAGCGTTAGCAACACTGTGCATAGAGGAACGCTGAGGCATGAAGTCGTAAAATGTTTTATGGGAAAACCTATGAAAACTTCAAGCCTTCTATAATACTGACTAAGAATAATTTAAATCATTCATATTTTACTAGAGAATGTCAGTGGCTATGAGTTAATTTCAAATTGATTTTATTTGTGTAAAATTGGCATTTTAGAAAGTGAATTTATTGCTCACAGTTACCTCTTCCGATGTGAAATTATTGCGATATTAGTAGTAAATGCACTCTGATTGAATCTATATCATTAATCAAATATTCCCAGATTGAACTCCTAATAATGTCTTATAAGATTAAACAAAAAGACCCAGGGGATACTGGCTGCTTTCCAAGGCCTCAACCCGGAGGAGGAAATGGTGACTCTAGAGGACATTTGGTATTTTTCTTTTGACTGCCTAGAGTCTGAAACCCCCTCCTATGTTTCAGGAATCCCACACCTCATGAGTCGTGACAGAAAGCAGAATCCTCCTTCTACTAGAGAAGGTGGCGAGCTGAAAAGGCCAGATATTTCCCTAGTCTCCCTTGCAGCTAGAGTGGGCATGTGACCAAGGCTCAGTCAATCAGATACCCCAACCCCAGACTTTGCATGGTTGCTAATGAAGCACAGAAGGAGGCAGTGGAGGATCCCTTCTCACAGCAGAGGCAATGGCTGAAGCAATTCCAGGTCTAAGGCCAGTGGCAGGGGCAGTGCAAGGTGGCATCCGGTGTTCTTCCGTTGTAGCAGAGGTGTCATTGTAAGTCAGTCATAAGTAGGATGACGATACATCTTAGTTTGCCTGGGACAGTCCCGGTTTATGCCTGTCGTCTTGTGTACTTATTGACAGCATCCCCCTTCACTTTCAAAATTGCTCCAGTTTGGAAAGTAAATAATTTAGCCATCTCAGCCATAATCAAAATCCCTTATATCTTCAACCTCCTCTCAGATTGTTCCCTTCACCTTCATGCTTTGAAATACGGGCTCTTTCCTGAGAACACTTCTTTGTTTTCATCTCTTCCCAGTGGTGGCCATCTTACCTCCTACACTTCTCCTTCTTTGAGGCCTGGAAGGAGAGTATATGTCTTCCTTGTCATCCGTGATTCTTAGTACTACTTCCAAATCATTCCTTTTTTCTACATGACCCTCTGGACCCAAAGAAAATCACGTCATCTGACTCTATGTCTATGTTGTGGTCACCTACAGACCCCTCGCTCCTTGATGATTTTAGTCCTTGATACTGTCTCAATCTCCAACCCTCCTCCTGTCAATATTCTGAGTGATTTCAATACTCAAGTATATTATCCTTTTTCTGCCGGCCTCTTGGTTCCTCCAAAGATCTTGTCTTCCACCATCCTAGCCACCCATTCCTGCAATCATGTCCCAGACTTTGTTTTACTAATAATTGTTTTCCATTTTCAAGCATTCCACCCTCCAACTACTGCCCATTACCTTTCCAGTTCACTCTTCCTAGTACCCTACTCCAACAATTTTTTGACTCCAACAAGATCTCCAACTTAAAAACCCTATCATTTTCTCACCATCTATCACCCTTCTTATGTCTCATTTATTGTCTTTATGGTCTTGAATTCCATGGTTCATTGTTATCATCATTCCCTGTGTACACTATTAACTCCCTTTATCCTTCTCCCTCTGATATAATTGTCTGGCAAAACCTTAACCCTGACTCGATCCAATGGCAAGCTTGAGATCAAGTGAGGGAAACCACGCAATCATGCTGTGACAGAGACAGCTAATTTTCTACTCTTGTAACCTTTTCTTCCTTTTTTCCTTAGTAGTAGCCCACCTGAAATTTAGCTGGATTCGTGGCTGCGTGGGAAAAACTTGTGCCCAGTGAGATGTAAGAAGTGTTTTATGCAAGTTTAGGGAAATGTTTTTAAAGGAAGCGTATGTGTGTGTGTGAACTTCTTTAACTTTTTTCCTTCCAGTTGGCTGGAACACGGATGTGAAAGCTGGAGCCTGAACAGCTGCCTTGGGCAATGTAGTACCATGTTAAGGATGTAGAGTTTAGGTCCAAATGATCACACTGTGATGTAGGCCTAGACCCTCTATCTCTGAACTCCACGTAAGAGAGAAATGGACTTCTATCTTTGTGTGGTAGGAGGAATAATGACTCCCAAAGATGTCCATTCCCTAATTCTCCAAATCTATGAATATGTTCCCTTACACTGGCAAAAGGGACTTTGCAGGTATGATTAAATTAAAGGCCTTGAGATGGTGAGATAATCCTGGAGCATCCAGGTAAACCCAATCTCATCACATGAGTCCTTAAAATCTGAGAACCTTTCCCAGCTGTAATCAGTCAGTGAGAAAGGTATGCTGATGGAAGCAGGGTCAGAGAGATGCAATGTTGCTGGCTTTGAAGATGGAGGAAGAGGGCATGAGATGAGGGATGTAGATGGTCTTCAGAAGCTGGAAAACGAAAGGAAATGGATTCTCCCTTGCAGCCACCGGAAAGGAAGGCAGGCCCATCAACACCTGGATTTTAGCTCTTAAAACCTGTTTTGGACTTTTGACCTACCTGATTCCAAGATAATAAATTTGTGTTGTAAGCTACTAAGTTTGTGGTAATTTGTAATGTCAGTGATAGAACACTAACACACTTGGTTAATACATTGTTATTTTGTGTTTTCATGTTACTCACCACTACATTTAATCTCAAATAATATACAGACTGAAAAGTTTTAATTGAGTACAAGACCATCATCCTCAAGTGGATTCTTGAAATTACCTAGATATCCTACTACATTTACCTAATTAATTCATACTTCCACTCTTTCAAATGTCACTTTCTCACCTTTTCTCCATTCTTCCAACCTCTAATGTCTCCTCCCCATAACTTACTCTCAGCCAATCACCTTGCTTCTTATTTAACTTAGAAAATAGAAGCAACCAAAAGGGAACCCCTTCGTGCTCCCACCACCAAATATACTAACCTATACACGTTTTACCCATTTAGTTAGCAATCTTTCCTTTATAATGGACCATGTGCTTAGTCCAGACCCTTCACATGAGCACTGGATTCCATCCCCTCACTCCTACTCAAAAATGTTGCTCCTTCAGTTGTACCCTCTTGCTCCAGCATAATCAACATTTTCCCTCTATTGAATCACTCCTCCTGTTTTTTGCTAGACTTTCTGCTTTGATGTGGAAAGGAAGAAATGATAGAGGTTGTGTGTGTGCAGGGGAGGGCTATCTATGAATCTTAGTATTTATTTTCTAAGACCTTAACTGTAAAATCAATTCAAATCAACAGATATTTATTTATAATCTATGAAATGCATATTTATTAGGTAAGGAGCTATGAGGTTATAAAGTAATGTAAGTGCTTATCACAAGTCCTAGATTATCCAGAGAAGTTCTGATGTAAAACACTTTTACTAGCTGTCTCCATAACTACATCCATCCTTGTCAGCCTAAGTAACAAATTTTGTTCAAAAATAGTTAACTCACATAAGCGTGACCTCTGTCTTTGAATTCATTTGGAGATATCATGCGTGAAATGCTCAAGGATAAAAGATGCAACATGAGGAAGCAGCCTCACATGAATGGATGGGATTTGAGCGTAGAAGAGTCTAATTACCCTGGAGTGGCGGAGCTTCTCCTGTCCAGTCCTGAGGGTGACCAGTGCTAAGCAGTGGGTGGTTTGGTTGATGTGCTGTGGTTTGGCTAAAATTGTCCTGCAGCATAGGCAGCCATCCAGCTCTGTTAGAAGCCTCCATTGGTCCTCCAAGGTGACTGCACCATTTTATGGTCCCACCAGCAATGTATGAGTGTTCCACTTTTTCTACATCCTTGCCAGCGCTTGTATTTCAGTCTTTATAATTTTTAGCCATTCTGGTGGATATGTAGTGGTATCATACTGTGGTTTTAATTTGCATTTCCCCAATGAGCAATTATATTGAGCACCTTTTTATAGGTTTATTGGCTGTTTGTGTATCTTCTTTTGTGAAGTGCTTGTTAAAATC
This sequence comes from Ceratotherium simum simum, assembly GCF_057802395.1. NCBI lineage: Eukaryota > Metazoa > Chordata > Mammalia > Perissodactyla > Rhinocerotidae > Ceratotherium > Ceratotherium simum. The sequence continues at coordinate 40,245,006 of NC_141913.1, forward strand.
TTTTGCCTATATCTATTGGGTTGTTTATTTCCTTAATATTGATTTGTAGGAGTTCTTTATATATTCTGAATACAAATCCTTTGTCACATGTAAGCCAGGAATACTTCTGACTGCAAATTACAGAACTTGACTAATAGTGACATAAGCAGTAATAACATCAATTATCTGATAAAACAAAAAGTCCAGAGCCAGGCAGTTCTTGGCTTACTAAGTAAATCTGCCATCCTTAGCAGTTTGGCTTTTCATGCTTGTGCTTCTAACGTCATGGTTGCAAGTTGGCTGCCATTACTTCAGGTGCTATGCTGGCATTCAAAGGCAAGAAGAAGTGGGGGACACCAGAGAGGCAATATGAAGATGTCCTTGTATGATTGTTCCTTCTTTCAATGGAGATGAAAATTGTTTCTCAGAAGTGCTCCCAAACTTCCTTTTATTTCTGACTGGTCAGAATTAGGTGTCTTCTACGCGCATCAGCAGCAGGAAGCCTGGAAAACAAGCATGAGGCAATGGTTTACTATACTATATCTATGACTGGAGTAGACAATCATGATTCGTGCCCCAGGCTGGGCACATTGCATGAACACAGATGCTATTAGTTAGAAGAGAGGAATGGCTGCTGGGTAGACACCTAGCATGTCAATATTGAAACCCAAAAAACTGTATGTCATGCTCCAATGCAATGAGGGATCCTTTGGAAAATTCTGAAAGGTCTTGGTAAGCTTACAACATAGAGGTATCAGAAAAAAAAGTTAGAAAACCAAGTCCCTTGACTTAAATGCACAAAACAACAACAACACAAACTTCCATTAAATATCTGATCTCAGAGAAGCCCTACTGGCTTGAAGAGCTGAATCAAGTTATTAATTCTGACCACATTTTATTGCTGCAACAGGGAGGAAGGACTCATAACTACATTGTCCAAGGCGACAAGCCCAGATGAGGTCCTATAGTATGCTGAAGGCAAGTGGGGGTTAAAAGTCTGTGCCTTTGCCTGGGTTTCCTCTGGAAGTAGATTTTCAGTAGTATGTTTGGGAAGTAATCCCAGGAAACAGGAGTGAGGGACTGGGGAGAGTGAAATGAAGGGAAGAAGGCATTGCAAAAGCACATTAAGAGTTGATGATTTCTGTGGGTGGCTGGCCCTTGATTGTGCTGGGAGCCTCTGAGGAGCTGTATGGAATACCTGGCAGAATTATTCTCCAAGTGTGGCCCTCAAACCAGCTGCATTGGGATCACCTTGACTGTGTTATACATGCGAACTCATGGGTCCCACCTTGACTTCCTGAATCAGAATGTCTGGAAGGGAGAGGGCCAGGATACTGCATGTTAACAAACTCCTTAGGCGATTCTTATGCATGTTCACATTTGAGAACCAGAGGTCTCCTCCACCTAGGAAGCATTTATCAATTGGCTCACATCTCCCAGCAGTTAGCCCATGCGGGGTGAACTCCCTTCTACTTTCAGGCTGCTCATGCATTAGTGCGTCCCTCACCACCTACCAGAGAAGCCCATGATAGAAAGCAAGAGCTTTTCAGTGCAGCTGAGGCAAGGCCCATCAACGAACATTCTTAGGATGCTGGTTTCCAGCAACGACTGGAGTATAAGGAGAGCCAAAAGAATGTGGCACAAGAGATGTCTGATCCAGGAGAGAACAAGAATAGGCCAGTTTAGATCATAACAGCACCTTCAATGTCTGAACTTCATGGAAGCTAAGAAATCACTTTCTAAAGCATTAAGCTCTTTATAAAGGGCCTTAAGCTCCTAGAAGGAAATACACTGTGTAATTGCATAGGACTTTAGCGCGCAAAAAACATTAACAAGACACGTGAGAAACAGTAGCTATTTGTGCTGTAGTATATCGTTGAGGCAGGTGGAGTGTTTCCATCTGTTGTAAGTGGCCTCAGTGATGTCTGCTTAATGAGATCAAGTCAGAGAGAACGGATTTTTCACTTTATTGGAGAAGAGCTTCTCAACCGAAGATATTCATCAGCCCTCCCTCGGTTTCTTTGGGAATTTAAACCTGTGCAGTTTTCCATTTCTGTTTTCTTTCATATCACCCCAGGAAAACCTCTGCTTCTTTGCCAGCCATTGCTTCCCTTCCAGTTTTCTCTTTTGACCCTAAAAACGTCACTGGTGGTCATGATATGATTTGGATTATTTGAAAAAAAAAAAAATAGGCTGTTGAGGCTGGAATTAACATGGGTTGGTGGGACAGGGATGATCATCTCAGCTGTGGGGTGAATCTTCTGATTCGTCCTGCAAGTCCTTCTAAGTGGTGCTTGATTCAACACAAGAAATTTCAGATTTTTATTTAGAAATATTGTTAGGCTGGAGAGGCAATAATATAAGCTGCAAAGATTGAGAGACAGAAGATGTTTGAAGGCTTTTTCTGCTCTGGGTGGAGGGTACTTGAAAACTCAGTTTAAAAAGTTATAGCCACTGCAATTTGGATTTTAAGACTGTATGTGCATAGAGATTTTCCTGGGGAAAAATTGTCAACCTTGGTCTTATTTTCCCCTCTTTAGGTCTTCCATTCCAGTGCACTAATGACCACTAATTGTATCTGGTAATGACACGGTGCATTTCCATTGCTGGGGACTGAAAGCGTCCATTACAGAGGTCACGGCATGGACTGACTTTGTGTCTGAGAAAGAGCGATAGTGCCTTTCTAGCTTCCTTTGAAGGAAAAGTTGGCAGGATTCTAGGAAGAAACAATTCTCCATAGGAGGAAAACTCTTAGATTCATCTTCCTAAAATGTACTTTTTATCTTATTTCTACTCAATTCTATGCATCTCTAATAGAATACCCCAGATGCCAGCCTAGGCCTCTTCCCCCAGGATCTAAACAAATTAATACCAAACTTTGCACATTGTGGGGCCCACAAGGATGTCCATGGCTTGTGAGCTGACACACAGGATGGAATTGTCAAATCAGACTCACACCAAACAGAGATCTTATCCAGTATCCAATTTTGTTAATTCATTTCCAGGATACAGGCAATTAATAGGCAAGAGAGCCCTGGGACATCAAGGGTGGCTCCACAGGTCCTTCCTTTCCTGGTTGGAGAAGCCCCTCTGGCCCAGAATAGATGAGGTCTCTAAGAGAGATTGATAGGGAGCCTCCTACAGAAATATCTCCACTTTACACCCAGAAACTGGTACAGGCCAAGTGCCATTCCCCCAGGGCCAGGCCCCGTAGACCTGGATTCCACTCACTATTGGTGATCCTTAGCCAGGAGACCTGCTAAGGGCATTTCAGAGATGGAGTCTTTCTCCTAGCTCTGTTCTTCCTGAGTTTCAACTTCCCTTTGGGATGCTTGTCCATCCATCACTGTTTCCCTTCTCTTACTGGCCTCTAGAAAGCAAGCAGCATCTCTTTAGAGTTGTAGTCAGAACAGAGATGAATTTCATTGTTTCTGTTCCTTTTATCACAACTGAGACAAGTCAGTTTTCAAAATGGACCATTCATTTACAAATGAAACAGAAACATACAGGGAAATTATTAGAAACAAGAAAACACATTCGCAAAATCCAGGTTTCTGAAATGACCTTTTCTAGCTCATTCTCAGGCTCACAGGCTCTTTCACCTCCCCAGTCCTGTCCTAGGAAACAGAGTTCACCATGGTCTAGCCTCCAAGGCTGGCTTCCTCCCCAGCACCAGCTTGCCTCCATGTTCACAACTCCATTGAATGGTCCATGGGTCAAATAGTGCAGGTCCTGCTGACTGGACCCCTCAAACCTCACAGTCAAGGTGGCAGAGAGTCTCCCACCCTGCTGTTTGTTGGGGGCTACGTGGCCCTCTAGGAAGTTGTCTTTCTAAGGACCAGTCCCCTTTCCCTATTTATAGGCAAATCTATTGAGATTGATGTAATGAATGACCCCAACTTTCCAATGCCATGCTTCCTATTCACAGAGAATCCCTTGGACCCTAAAAAAGAACCAACAATTTTATGTAAAATAAAATAAAAATGTTACCCAAATAGCTACAGCAGAAGAGACTTTATCTGGGAATCTAAAAATTACAATCTCTGAGCATTGAAATTATTCTAAAAGAATTTAAAAATGATTTTCTCTATTTTAAATCATATCGTTGTTATAATTCGAGATTCATTTTATAGCCTAGTTCCTCCAGGCTGTGATTGATCAGTCTATGATTCCACAGTCATTCAATCTGACAGATGTTTTGGCAGGCAAATACTCTTTTTGATAATAATGGTGAAAATATAAATTATCCTTCTTCTTTAATTCTACAAGGTAAGTAAATTACAAAACTGGACTGGTTCTCAGCTCTGTTTGGCTCCAAATTTGGTTTAAAGTTAGTTAAATCCAAAAGTGCTACCAAAGGAGATCACTGGTATTAGTAGCAATAATTAATAAATATCCAAGATACTTTTGGAAGGCTTAATGCATTGTCTTAACAGTCACTTACTCCTCCGTGTGAATTAATATATTTTATCCTTTCTTTATAGTGGGTTTGAAGGAAGAGGGAGAGGACAGTGACACACAAAGGACTGAGCAGCATTAAATCTGACTGCTGTCTTCTTGCAGGTGTCTCACAGGTTATCATGATGCCTTTAATCTGCATTCATATCACAAATGTAAAGTTGCATGGGTCCCCCCAAATATTATTGATGTAGCTTTAATACTTTTGTCTCTCTCTTAGTGGGTTCAGAAAGCAGCTTTTTTCCTTGCTAACTCATGACAGAGTGTGATGAAGAAGTGAATTCAGTTTCCTCTCCACGATCTCAGCCTGGAAATAAGATTTCTAGCAATGCATTGCTTCTACTTAGATTCCAGCAGATCAGAATATTTTGCAGGTCTTGTGGATTTCGATAGAACATGATTTTTATGCTGAGAATGTCCTGCGAATATTTGAGGCTAAGTCTGCTCTGGGAGAGCCACAGCCTGGCCTCCCGTGGAGATGTGCAGGGAGAGACACCAACAGTGAGAGGCTCAGACACACCAGAACACAGGCCCCAAGCTGCCCAGCCCGTGAAGATGTCGGAAGTCCTAAATTCCACTGGTGAAACCTCATCACTATTTGTACTCAGTTCTCTATGGGAAAGAAAGTATGACCTCAGCCTTCTGGGAACGAGAAAAGAAGCCTGTCTTGGAGAGCACTGATGGGGTAATGGTTTTCCACAGAGAACCTAAATGATGTCAGTGGTGCTGGGCTTGTTCAGAATTTGCGGCCAGGTTCCTGTCTCATTCATTTCCTGATCAAACACAACCAGGACTTATTCCATCAGGGAAGTCAGAATTGCCATAGATTACAGACTGCGTGGGTGGAACTGGGGTGTGTGAGAGGAACAGTGCTAAGCTTGGTGTTGACTGATGGCTATGATGAATGCTTAGGGCCTTGGAGAGATGGAGGTGCTAATGAGAAGGGAAACGGGCACTTTTCTGGGCCTGGACCGGGAAGCTTCTTTCCTCTGGTGCAGGAGAGGAAACCACCACAGCCTCAGTTAATACTTGAATTCTACGATAACCTGTATGTAAGCAAAAAAATTACTTGCACACCATTTTTTGTTTAACTTCTTGGCAAGCATAACATTCTATTTTTAGAAATCATTTGTACCAATTTTGTGAGTCTCCAAAATTTTTTGTTTTCAAATTCAGGGATTCTCTTAAAAATATTCACTAACAGAAATAATCTAAACCTAATTTTTTTAGGATCATGGTTTAAACTGTTTTTTTCAGGCAAATTTTGAACCTCTGAAAGCTTAGTTCCGAAGATGAAGTGAACACACCAGGGATCAAGGAAAAAAATAATAAGAAGGAGTCAAAAGGAACAGCAAGATGATAAATACAAGATCGCTAATGATGGGTCCTGTTTCTGGGGTGTGTTTTTACTTTCAAGGACTCTCAGGAGGCAGTGTTTACGGAGAAAAAAATTTCTGGGCTATAAGCCTGTTGGTTGTGTCATGCCTTCATAACTAGTTGTGTCACCCTTTTATCTGAGTCTTAACTTTGTTTGTGAATGATGGAACAAGACTATATGACCACATACTAGATTCTTTCTCACATACTAGAAATCTGGACAATTCCTATTACTTTGGATTTAAAATGACAACATATATTTTGAAAAAGTTTTATATTTAACTTAATTTAAATATAAGAAAATACTTAGTTGTATTTAATCCATCAATTTAATTTCAGTTGAACAAAACCTCTTAGCTAGGGTATGTCCTTTCGATTTCTCATGACTCTTGACTTAAATAATACCTCATCAGGTATAACATTTTGCTGTGTGAGTGAAGGTGGAACTATGGAGTCATTAGCTGCTAATGGCTTCCTTCAAGCAAGTTGGACAGTCCAGGGACCATTCTCTCATTCAAACCACAGTATATCCGACTAGCTCTTATGTTAGGTATCAACTCCTAGAATTCACCTCCTGTGACACTGCAGGTCAGAACAGCCAGACACCTGCCATTCTTTCCCATTCATTGAGTTAACCTGTGATGACACTGGAATGGAACCAGAGCATATCTTTCCAGAGGAGATGCATCATATTGGATGATAAATCAGCAGCTTTGTGACATATGATCCTCCCAGAGGAGAAAACATTGCCGAATACTCTTCCATGTTACCATTTACCAAAGACAAAAAGCTAGGTAGGCTTCCTTTATGAATGTAGTTCTCAGGATCACTTAGAGGAGAGAGACCTTGGCTGGAAGTTAGACCGGGTCCCCAATCCTGTTGATGGATTGACTTAAAAACTCCCTGAACCTGAGGTGGTGGTTTGTGTTTTTTTTTCCCCACCAAGTAAATGAGGATGTTGTGCTATTTCAACATTTTCCTAACTAGATCAACATTTTCCAAAGAGTGTTACACTTGAGGAGTTGTTAGTTGTTACAAGAAAAAAGGGTTCCATGGTTAAATGTTTGGGAAATATGAAACAATGCTAACAGTTTTCTCCACTACAGAACTTCTAGTCTCCACTATGCAGGTGTGTATTTGACTCACTAAGAAGGGAGTAAAAATGAAGCTTTCTCCAAATTTATTTCAAAATGGTGCTTTTTTTTTGGAGGAGCATATCTTCTTATATTAGTGTTCACCAAGATTCTCTCAGCTTTATGAATCCCATCGTGAAAGTGGATTTTAGAGGATGGGTTGGAATGTCCATCAAACTCTATATCCTTCAGGGCCCAGTGAAGATCTACATTCTCTGGGAAGCTGCTCTGTATTTCACTGTTTTCCAACAGGAACCTTCTATTCTACTCCATTCAATGGAGAAAATATTGTCTTTGACCAACTGAAAAGGGAATTATCAAAGAGAGTGCTTCCGAATAATTTGATGCAAGTTTCCTTGACTTTTATTGACACTTCCATATAATGATTTTTTCCCTCCATTTCCTGAAATGCAGCCTTATGTAGAAGTCAATACATGAAAATCCAAACACGTGAAGCATAAAAATGAAAGAAGAGCTATTCATATAACAGGAGAATTCTTCACTTTCAAAATAATCTCTCCCAGAGTCTGTTTTAAAGAAAAAGAAAGTTGGAGACATTGAAGGAAATTCATTGGTTTCATAATTTTTGCTAAGTTTTGCAGCGTTTATTAGCCTTTTAGTAACCTTAACTTTTAAAAGTATTTTCTCAGATGCCTATGTTTATCCTCACATTAAGACTGAGGCCTTGATTGCCTTCCCTCACTCCATTGAGCATCAGTGGGTTGATGTAGCATGCCTAGCCTTAGAAATGGCACATCTCTTCTCACACTGACACTGGCCCACTCCCCAGACTCCCTGCTGGTCAAGGAGGACTTTCCCACCAGCAGGGAACACCTGTTAATGCAGACAAGCTCCAGCTAGAACCTCATTATTCATTTTCCCAGTGTTACTTGCAGCTTGGAGACTTTATTTATTTGCAGATTATCATCCTCTTTGAAAACAAATCTTTGGATATCATTTTTTTATTGTGAATCCAAAACAGACGTTCTATTTTGCCAGCTGTCCAAGTTGCTAAGACTTTTTACCCTCGGTTGGGAAAACGGTTTCTACTCCAGACAGCTACAATGAATCAAGATGTACACAAACTTGATTTTAAAGGTGTTTCCTGCTTTGTTAACCCAATCATTATGAAGACAAAAGGAACAGTCGGATCATTGATATGTTGGCGAAAAGCATTAGCTTTCTTGTAAGGGTGATTTGCCTGCTCAGGCATAATTAGGCCACTTAAACACTTATCTTCCTTAGTCAATGGGATGGGAAGTCTTTATCTTTATCATGAGTGATGTGGTTCAAAGAGAACCTCAGCTCTAAGTGAAGATGCCCTTTCAGTACAAGGTAGTTCCTATTGGGTTGCTAGACATTTTAATCTCTAGACTTTACCAAACAGCTTGGTTTATGTACCTCTAGAAGACTATCACCTCTGAAATATTTCTTCACTCCCTCATTAGGTAGAATTTGATATCTTTGATGATTCTTTTTTTTGGACGATGGATGGGTAAGCAATACCTTTTTATAAATTCATAAATTCAGGGGAGGAGTAATCAATGAAAGCACCAAATCCTGAGAATGACTGTTCTTTTTCAGATCATCTTATGCTAGCTGTTTGAGAAAAGAGAATGTGGTATGTAGTAAGGGGTGCAGAGGAGACGAAGACATCCTTGCATCCCACCCACCCACCCACACTCTGTCTGTAAGTCAGGCTTGAAGGGAGACTCAGATGACGAAAGATGGGTGTGCTTGGTTAATTTCTCCTAAGATAGTAGAGCATAATTACGTGCCTTGGGGAGCAGGGATTCTGATCCTGGTCATGGCTCTGCTGCTCTAACCAGCTCTGTGATCACAGGGATCAGTCAACATCTAAGTTTACTCATAGTAAAGTGGGGATCTACCCTTGTGTTGCTTGGATACTCAGAATGCTGGAGGGGGGCGGGGAGTGTTTCTGTTGAGATAATGGGTTTGAAAATTACAGATTATGATGATTAATGTGGACAAGGGACATGATTTTTTCTTAGCTTCTTTCATATTCTGCTTGATTCATATGGAAAGAGCATAGATATTACAATTGGACCCACCTGAGTTTGAACTCTGGTTTTTGTTAATTACTCAGTTTCCTCATCTATAAAACGGAGTATAGTGATATCTATTTCACAGGGTTGTCATGAAGACTTGGCAAATTCTACTGCTTCTAATTGCATTATCTGGAGTTGTGACAAGCAGTCTTTTCCCAATATCGTTCTTCCCCCTTCTGTGTTGCCGTGACAAATGTAGCATCATCAACTCTCTCATAGGTCATTTATAGAACTTGCTAGGTTGTTGCTTTATAAGGAAACATTGAATGGTGACATCTTCACATTTTCTGCTACTCTGTCTCTTTGATCTGTGACATATAAAATTACCTCATCATATAATCATTTTGTAAACATTTTAAGCAATAATTAACGAGTCAAATTTAAGTTAAAATTTAATTGCAGGTTAAAACCATAATGAGACATCAACTGAATGTAATAAAAGAAAACAAGAAACAACCTCCTTCCCCCTACCCCACACAATGAAAACCAAACAATCAAACAAACAAAAACCAAAACCAAATCTGACAACACCAAGTTTTGGCAAGGATGTAGAGCAACTGGTATTCCTATACACTGCTGGTGGGAATGAAAACTGGCACAACCATTTTGGAAAACTGTTAGGCAGTACCTAGGAAAGCTGCACATATGCCTACCTTATGACCTGTAAATAAATGCATATGTGCACCAAAAATGTACAAGGATGTTCTGAGCAGCTTTATTTATAATAACCAGAAATTGGTAACAATCAATATCCATTTATAACAGACTCCATCAATTGTGGTGCATTCATAAAATGGTATACTGTACAGCAGTGAGGGGCAGCGGGAAGCTTCCCTGGTGCTGGTGATGTTTTATATCTTGATCTCAGAGGTAGTTATAGGAGGGTATTTATTTTATAAAAAATTATCAAGCTGTACACTTAAGATATCTGCATATTTTTGTTCTTCAGTAAAAAGTTTACTGAATAAATAAATATCTATATCATTTTCAAAAAAGTTCAGTGCCAGATGGCTGGAAAGTTTCTTTAGGCCATCATTAAAAGACACATCACAGGGCCGGCCCAGTGGTACAGTGGTTAAGTTCCTGCACTCCAATTCAGCGACCCGGGGTACGCAAGTTCAGATCCCGGGCACGGACCAATGCACTGGTCATCAAGCGATGCTGTGGCAGGAGTCCCACACATAAAGTGGAGGGAGATGGGCACGAATGTTAGCTCAGGGCTAATCTTCCTCGTAAAAAAAAAAAAAAAAGATACATCACAATTTCAGAAGTCCTAAAATGTAGAAAAATAAAAATGCACTTATAATTCAGTGCTCATGTATTCAGGGATGTATATATTGTTTTTTTGAGGTATAATTTGCCAACACAAAGGCACAGATATTAAGTGTACAATTCAATGAGTTTTGATACATGTATACATTCATGTAATTATAACCCCAATGAAGATATACAATATTCCGTCACCACTTGACGTTTCCTTGTGATTCTTTTCAGTCAGTAGCCTACCTCCTATCCCCAGAGGAAACCAACTGTTCTTAATTATATCACATTAGGTTAGTTGTGCTTTTTCTTGAACATCCTATAAATAGAATAATGCAGTATATATATTCTTGCGTCTGTGTCTGGCTTCTTCACTTAGCATTATGTTTTTGACATTTATCCAAATTGTTGACTGCACCAGTAGTTATTTTTTTATTTTATTAATATACAATAATTTATTTTTCCATTTCCATTTCCATTTCCAACAGGAACCTTATTGGATATTTAGGTTGTTTCCATTTTGGAGTTATTTATGAATAAAACTGCTATCAACATACTTGCACAAGTTTTTCTTGAAATATGTGTCCTGTCTAAGAAATCTTTGCTTATTTCCAGATCATAAAGATAGTTTCTTATGTTTACTTTGGAAGGTTTATTGTTTTTTCTTTTATATGTGTGTCTATGATCTACGTTAAATTGATTTTTATGTATAGTGTGAGGTAGGGATCAAGGTTCATTTTTTTCCCTATGGTTATCTAGTTATTCCAGCCCAGTTCTTAAAAAAACCTTTTCTTTCTCCATTTGATTACTTTGCATCATCTGTTGAAAATCAACCAGCCATATATGTGTAGATCTATTTCAGGACTTTCTGTTCAGTCCCATTGATCTCCTTACTTACTGTCATGTCAATAACATATTGTTTTAATTACTGTAGCTGTAGAATAGCTATTGAAATCATGGAGTATTTATTTCTTTATTTTTGTCTTAAGCTAATACCAATGCATTTATGGACCTCTTCACAAAGGAATAAACTGCATCTGCTGTCCTAGATGGTAAATTGATTCTGTGTTAGATGAGAAATAATCACTCAGATTTCGGAAAACTTTCAGATAATGTACCTTAAAATACAGAAGTGTCTATGCTACTCAATAAATTTATCAACAGTAGTAAGTGAATTTCTTATAGCTCCGTTGACACTTCTGCTCTCATCATGAAGATGGTTCTGAGTAGCAACTCTGACCAAATTAAATAGTGGCTTTGTGGATACATTAACAGATGAATGTGCTTTTATTTACATTTTGGTCACCAATGTCAATTTTAGCACACTTAGTTTCCCCAAACAGCCCCCTTTCTCTCTTTCATTTTTTGCTACTTTTTAATGCTTCACTTGCTCCTCCTCCCTCTTCTTCTGCTTCTCCTTCTTCTCCTTCTCTTCCTCCCCCTCCTCCTCCTCCTCCCTTTTCCTCTTCCTCTTCCTCCACTGCTGTTTCTCCTTCTCCTCCTCCTCCTTGTCCTTCTCCTTCTCCTTCTTCTTCTGCTACAGTCTTAGTCCAGGGCAAATAATAAAGATTGACCTTAAAGTAACCAGGTGGTCTCATTTTCCTTTTGTCAGTAATTGTTTGAGATGTAGGAATGTGGCACAATTTTTGCCAATGAGAGGTGATGGTGGATGAGCTTTGGAGTCCCAGTGAAAGATTTTCTAGCTGATATAAAGAAACAGGATTTGGGGCAAGGCAAGAGTTTCTCTCCTGCTGCTGTTGCTACTGGATGTTGCGATGTCAGTCTGTGATACCTGGAAGTGTTGCAGCCATCTTATGACTTGATAAATTAAGCAGAGTGGAGAGAAGGAAGAAATATGAGTCCTCAAAGAAACGAAGGAGCTAAAAATAATGTCTTAATCTATCCCCAGTCATTCAGTTATCGGATTTAATAAATTGTGTTCATTGTTCAAACCACTTGAGTTAGGTTTTCTTTCATTTGCTTCCTAAAACATGCTCTCTGTTAAAACCATATTGCATATTAGCAGCTCTTTGATGTGCTAAGAACTCCTACTGAGAAAATTAAATAAACAAGGCTTTGGATTAAGAACCAAAGTATGAGCAAAGGCATAATTTATTGCTGAACTTTAGTTAGTTATCAGAATGTATGATTCTGAAAGGAGGGGAAAAACTTACCTTTATAAAGTATGGAAAAAAATGATATTGAACTTGATATTGCTCTATCTTAGGATACAGCTACTCATGACTCAGGCAACTTTAGATGAATTGAGTAGAATATTGGGAGCAGGAGAAGCCAAACCCAACTGAAGATTTTGAGAGAAAGTCCATAATCATAAATTTTCACTTCCTGAAGAACCATTGGGCTTTAGAGACTTGAGCAAGGCCTGAGACTACAGGGGAGATCAAATGGCTTAGCTAAGAAGGCTGAGAGCAAGGCAGGACCAGAGAGGAGAGCTCCAGAGTTTCTGTATAGGAGGGGCTTAAGGGCTGCAGGCAGATTGGGGTTTGGGGCTGCCATTGCAAAGAACTCTTCCTATCAGTTGTCCATATCAAAGAATGGGGTGGGACAGTGGCCATGGCGATGGTTACCTCCTTTGGGGCAGTGACTAAGTCCAGCCTAGTTTTCCTGCCCTCTTGGGTTGAGAAAACCCACAGTCCTTAAAAGCAGGCCAACTTCAAAATCTATAGCTGCTTTATTTTGAAATTAAGTCATTATTTCAAGCCAAAAGTGCATAAAGAATTTCTGAAGAGTTTCCAAGGCAGAGAATTTCAATTCTGGTTGGTTTGAAATCACAAGTAGTCTTTCAGTTTTCAATTTCATCAGAGGGGATGCTCCATGATTTGAACTTTTGGTGCTGAAAATTGACCTGAAAATGAGACTCTTATGTCTCCTTATTGGCATGATTATTATTACTAGGTTAACCTGTCCATGTTGGAGGAGGACGAGAGACTCAGTCCTTGCCCTTGAGGTATCCAACCACAATCCCAGGAAGTACTTTTTTCAAAATAGCCTGTGCACGATGTCCCTATCAGGGAGTCTTCTACAAGCTTGAGTCATGGTCTTTTCCATTTCAAGCACAGAGTCCTTTTTTGCTGAATTTCTACATTTTTAAAATTCTTCCAATGGGAAGGGTCAGCATGCCTGTCATGAGGGAATGACTGTGTGGAGTTTGCAGACTGAATAGCCTGGGTTCCTTCTAACCATTGTACACAGGCAAGGTCAGGAGTTTATTGGGAGACCTGTCTTTCTTGCTAATGTTAACATGATACTTATCTTGGTTAATACATTCATATATTTGCAGGGGTCTCTGGAAAAACAATGTGAAAAATTATTTGTTCACAATTCATGTTTATGCTACCATAGGAAGAATTGAGGGTTCTATTTCTTGTATCTTTAGCTCATTTAAAAACTATAGACTAAAGAAAAAGACCCACATTAAATATTTTGCATTTTATATTTGTCAGTGGAAATTACTGTCTTTATGTTGTCAGGTTTACTCTGTGTGTGTGTGTGTGTGTGTGTGTGTGTGTGTGTGTGTGTGTAGGGAGAGTAGCCCTCGGGTTAAAGCTTTTCTACCATCTTTGAGCACATTTTTTAACTTGAAAAAAAATACTATTGACTTTACAAAAAATTCAGAACTGCGTCTAACTAATCACAGAAAACTGTACATAAGAGTTCAGCCCTCAAGTATATGTGGGTCATGCTGAAGTAGATGCTCAGACCCTGTTCATGTCATATTGATGAGTCATTAGTGGAATAACAAGTTAACTTTTGCCACATATTGATAACATTGAAGGCTAAGAAACTTTTTTGCCCTCATTGTAAATTTGGGGCACTTCTGCTCTGACTCTAATGTATGTGAGAGGAAATGGGAACTATTCTTCAATATTATGTGACAGAGGTAAAAATATTGAAGCATGGGTGCTATGGCTTGTTCTCTTCTTCACTCTCAGAGAAATAACTGTGTCTGCATGACTCTTTGCACTCATCAGGATTAATAGAGGGGGAAGCACAAGTGGAGAAATCAAGAGATTGGACTGGTGACTACAGAGAGTGGACACGAGGAAAGATGAGAGGGGAGGGGTCAGGAGAGAGTGAAGTTCTTAAAGAGGGTTTGTGGGAAAGAGAAGAGAGATTCTGGAGGAGCAGCGGCCACAATGAATGGGACTCTGAGGAAATAAAGAGGAAAACATAATCTTTAGTGTGTTTTTCTTAGTGTCAATTTATTTCCATTTTCTGAAATCCTCAGAAAAGATCCAATCAAAATTACCTTTTGTCACTGAGAACAGCAGGAGATGGCGCAGCTTTATATATGTATGGTTATTTATTTCACTTTATACAAAATGTTTGTCACTTGTCTTTCAAGCTTCCAGATTGGTTATTAAAAAGTTTCTTGGGGCCGACCCGGTGGCACAGCGGTTAGGTGCGCACGCTCCGCTTCGGCAGCCCAAGGGTTCACAGGTTCCAATCCTGGGCGCGCACCAATGCACCGCTTGTCAAGCCGTGCTGTGGCGGCATCTCATATAAAGTAGGGGAAGATGGGCACAGATGTCAGCCCAGGGCCAATCTTCCTCAGCAAAAAGGAGGAGGATTGGCGTCAGATGTTAGCTCAGGGCTGATCTTCCTCACAAACACACACACACACACACACACACACACACACACACAAACAGTTTCTTGAAATTATTCCTTGGTCTTGTTCAGCTATTAGGCAGAACGTCCTGTAGCTTATTGAGGGGCTAAGAGTGGGCATGTGGCCCAGATCTGATTAATTAGACATAAGAGAACTCTGCTGGAGGCTTCTGGAAAAGACATTTCCCTGATATAGGGAAAGAGAAGTTCACAAAGGGAAGGTTTCTTTCTGTTCCAGCCACACTTTCCTCTACTTTTTTATGGTTTTTTGATGGCTCATGACCATGAAAGTGACATCCTAGGGGAGAAAGGAGAGCCTAGGGATGGCAGAATGAAAGGATGGAAAGATTTGGGTCCTTTATGACACTGTTGAATTATTGACTTAGTTCTGTATTTCTTACTTTTGGGGTACTTGTTCAAGTCTTCTAAGCCACTATTTCTAACTGATACACTTCTCTATATTCCTGGCTTTTGTTAATAAACAATAAATATCCTTATGGTTAAGCCTCTGATATTTAACTCTTCTCACATGCAGCCGATGGCATTACTAACTGGCACACAACACATTTAAAACTTATGCCACTTGTACCTACTTCTTCATAAGGTGCAACCAAACAAACCAGAAATAAATGGGAAGTTAGAGCATGTAGAAAGTTGGAATTGTCATCCATCACATCTGATTTCAAAAGTCTGTATTTATCAGAACCACTGGGCCTCATTGATTGACTTTCCATAAGCAAATGTCATAACTGAACTCACATTATAAATGTTCATTAATAAAATTTTGCAATTTGTCTGTCTTACATATCGGTATTCCAATTTAGATTTCATTTGAAAAAGGCTAAAATAAATCATAGCAAAAGCCAAAGGGAAGCAGAGCAGTTAAATGTTTATGTTTGTGTATATGTGCACGGATTAATCACTGCATTCATCTGATTGTTTAATTTCATTAAACCCGTTCTATGTGGGATCCACTGTTCTGGGAGCTAGAGATACAAAGCTAAATTTGACACAGATTCTGACATCGACAAGACTCCAATTTGGTCAATGGTGCCACGATTCGACCACATACTCAGGTTGAAAACCATGCGATCATCCTTGAATTGCATCTTTCTCACACATTCCATGCGTACTGCATCAGCCAAGCACTTTCCCTCAAACTTTCAACACTTTCTGGCTCCAACCCCTTCTCATTCTCCTCATTACTCCCACTCTAGCTCAAGCCATCATCATCTTCCCCTTGTCCTTCTCTGTGGGTTCTTCTCTATAGGGTGGCAATAGTGATCTTTAAAAACATAGAGGAGATTATGATGTTCCTTTCTTTTCAGCTCTTCCATAGTTTTGCATCACTATCAAAAAAAAAAAAAAATCCAAAGTCCTTGCCCCAGCATATAAGACTTTATGATCGAGCACAAGTTACCTCTCAATGTCACTTCTACGCTGCTACTCCTCATTCAGGCCCATCTGGGTATTCTGACCTTCCTGCTGTTGTCGCACACACTGAGTATGTTCCCTTCTCAGTAACCTTGCTCTGGTGTCTCACCTCATTTGGGTCTCTCCTCAAAGTCACCAAGGGAGGCCTTCCCCCCACTCCTTGGTATTCGTCTCTATCTTCTTACACAGAATTGTGTTTATTCGTCTATAGTCTGTCTTCCTCATTTGAACATCAGCTCCATGAGGGCAAGGACTTTGCTGTTTTAATGAATCAAAATGAATGAATGAATGAATGAACTGTGGGTGATTGCTCAGTTCTTTCCCATCCTGATTCTGCCCTAACTGGTGATGTCTTCAATTTCATCCACTCTCTGTGCCTCTGTTTGCATTTGTGAATTGAGGGGAGGTTTCAGGCCTGGGGGTGGGGAGATGTTCAAGGGCAGGCCTGTTGGCTCCCCTCCTATCACACTGCTTGGGTGGATTGCTACTTTGTTTATGCATCAGGCTAGCCTGTTGCCAGGCAGGATGGAAAGCTGGACCGCATGAAGGTGCTGACTAACGCAGGCGTCTCCCCCCTCAGCCCTAGGAAGAAAAGCCAACTTAGGCAGCCTGGTGCGAACAAACGCATGAAGTCAGAAACACTGTCTTCTGGGTTTGCATCTTTTCTGCACCCTTTCTCCCTGCTTCGACCAGGAACTTAATGGGAACGTGATGCCCTGTTTTCTCATTCCAAGAGGGTGAATTAGAAAATTTAACTCATCCACAAGAATTCAGCTTATAGTTATTCCTCTTCCTGGTGTCTTTGAGTGGAGTTGCGAGAAAAGCAGTCTCCTTGGACTCTAGACCCATGTTTACCTGTGTCCAACTCTCGTCCAACTCTGGCTCTTTCCTCTCTGTGTGAGCTTGGGCAGTTGTCTTCACCTTTCTCTCATCTGCAACATGGAAACACTAAGACCCACCTCATACTGTTGACATCACAGTTAAACAATGTATAGAAGGTACCTAGCACAGTGACATTACAGTAGAAAAAGACTATAGTGCATGGGCAATGGATAACTCACTGATATTTTGGCCCACTTTGCCTTTCTAACATCCTTTAAATTCACTCCATATGCCATTTCTTTCAAATAAATGGCCAGTCTTGCTTATAAGCATGGAACTAGGAACTATTGGAAATGAGACTGAGATGAATGGAAAACATTAATACATTCTTAAGCCTGGACCACTTTCAGCAGAGCCTGCCGCCTGCGCACTGTTCTCAGTACCCATGCTCTCAGGCTGGAGAAGCTGTTGACCCCAAGGCCAGGTTTCTTCCTGCCACAGCCCATTGTGATTTCCCTCCAGGGTGGGGTGACCTGCTCCAGGTTGGGGTGAGCCTTCAGGAGTAGGGTCTGGTCTGGACTGTCTGCTCCTCAGCTGTAACCCCAGCCTGACTCTGAGGAAGGTGGTTTCCCTCTTCCTCCTCACTGCTGACTCCCCCCCACCCCCCGGAGGATGATGGTGTGGGTGGGGAGTTTAGTTCACACATGGATGATGACGTGTCAGGCCTGTGAGAAACTGTGCAGAATGAGCACACTGCCAGTCCCTCTTGCAGCTCAGCTCTTTCCTACCTTTCACGTTTCAAGCTCCTTTGTGGGCCGTGGGGGTAGGTTGGGAAGGGGGTCTGCTCAGGGCCAGGTGGAGTTTGCCAACACCTCTTGGAGTTTTTTAGCAATGGAAAACCTGTGTTGAAGGGCCAGGAATCTGCAGCTTCCTGTCTGTGGGTGGACAAAGGGGTTTTGTTTACCTGGGAGAACTAGTCTTAGAGCCCCTGGCAACAAAGGTTTTGGGGGCGGGGTTACTCACAGATGTCCAGTTCAGGTTAAGGGCTGGGAAGGCCCTGGATCTACCACAGCAAGGGAGGCTGGCCTCTGGGCTAGGATTAGGGTTTGGGATTTTAACTAAAGGAAGAAAGGAGAGAAGCCAAAAGGAGAGCCTTCTGTGTCCTGCTAAGTCCAGCTCATTTCTACCTCAGGGCCTTTGCATGAGTTCTCTCTGGAATGCTGTCCCTCCTAAATCTGCATGGCTTCCTCCTCACTCCATTCAGTGTTTGTCCAAAGGGCACATTATCTGTGAGGGCTTCCTGGAGCCGCTCTCTCCCAATATCAAATGTACACCCTACCCCCTGTCTCCCATAGTGTCTCCAAGTGTTTTACTTGGTATATTCAACACACCTGTGAGGTTCTAAGTCAATATTCAACAAATAAAAGAATGAACTTTATACCAGGATTGCTGAATGTATCTACTTGGTAATCAATTTCCAGAATATAAGTTAGCTGTCTGGATTCAGGATAAACTGTAATAACTGAGCAATTCATTGGCCGAAGCTTTCATTTGGCCAAAGGGAATCATCCTCAGATGAGGCCTGACATGCATGGGCTCCTCTTGTCCTGAAGTGAGGCTGATGTTCTTCAGATGATGCAGGATTCCCTCTCCAGGCGCGTCTGGGGAGTTAAACACAGGCTGCTTTTGTAAAGTCATTATTAATCTAATGTAAAAGAAGTCACAGTTATAATTTTCCTTTTACTTGGAGCCTCCTTCTCCGAACGAAATGATGAAGGCCATTATTAGTGGGACAAAATTCACTTTTTAAAGTACAGACATAGGGCAAGCTTAGGTAGAGTGAAAACATTTTGCTTTAACCATCCATGTCTATTTTTAATTAAAGAATTTAAAAAAGAAATGCTGTTGAGATGTTAATTGCTGTGTCTTACTGCCTTATCAGGCTCGGGCAATTTCTAACTAATTGAATTGATCACCGCGAGATTGTTCCACTTTGGTGGAGAGGAAAAGCAGGCAAACTGCCCACATTGAGCTCTCTCAGGGGTCTCATTTGTTAAGCTGTGATTGACTCAACCACAGGGCCAAGCACATAGCAGTCTCCTTCATTCACTCACAAAATATTTATTGATCACCTGCCACGTGCCAAGCATTTATCTAGGGGTTGGGGATTCACCAGGGACAAAAGTAACAGGCATGTCTGCCCTCATGGAGCGTCCGATCTATGGGGGAGACAGAGAATATCAAAATAAATGAAGTATACAGTGTGTTAGAAGGTGACACCTGTTATGGAAGAAAAGCAGAGAAGGGGAATACAGGATGCAATTTAAAATGGGGTCGTCAGGGTAGCTCTAGGTGACATTTGAGCAAAGATTAAAGAAGGTTGGGGCTACCTGGTGGAGGGGCATGTTAAGCAGAGGGAATGGCTGGTGGGAGGTTCCAGGCATATTTGAAGAAGAACAAGGAAACTAGTGACTCTGGACCACAGTGAGCAAGGGAACAGGATAGGGATGAGCCAGAGGGAAAAGGGGGTTCTGATCACCTAGGGTCTGTGCCCATTGCAAGGACCCTTGTGCTTTGTTCTGAGTGAAACATGAAGTCAATCCAGGGTTTCACAGAGGAGCGCCATGATATGCTCACAGTGTAAAAGGATTCCTGAGTTGAATTGACAGCCTGTGTTATTTTGGTCAAAATATACAAATCCTAAAAAATGGCTTGCACGCTAAGGTACAGCGGGTAGTCTGATGCAAATCCCTACGTGTACTCCTAACACCCCCACCCTCTAAGGTTTTACTCTTGGCAGTGCTAAAGGCCACACCCAGGGGCAAAGGGTATGAACCTTCAAACTATTTTGGCTCCACAAGGTCAAGATTTTTCACTGCCCCTCCTTCCTTTTGCATTCTTGATTGAAGGGTAGAACTGGGAAGTAGGACAGGGGAGCTCATCTTGGGATATTCATGCTAATGCCCTGCTGGCATATTCCTGGTCACATCAGACCTCATCCTAGAGAATCGTGTACAAAGATTGCCTGAGTCATTCTTCTCTTCTAAACTTTTAGCGTTGGTGCAATTATTCATTTCATGGCTTGTGATCAGTGATTTCTGTAAAACCTGAGGCACTTTGTTTAATGAGATTTTTGAGCTGTTTTAAAGTTTGAGAAACAGCCTGGGAGATGTGGTTTGGATGCAAAATGTTGATGCTGGAATCGCTGGAGTTTTGATTTGTCATGAAGACGATAGGGTAATAAATCCTGGGCCAGATATAGCATGCTAGGCAAGCGGGATGGGGCAGGATGACCTATCTTGCATGTGCTCAGTGAGGTGGAGGAAGGTATCCAAAGGCTTTGGGAGATGGGAATGCTAGAGCAGATTTATCATATGAGACCGGCTCACCCACCTCCAAACTGTGTTCCCCCAGACAGTCCAAAAGCCACTCCCTCAACCAAGGCTGGGGGAGATGCATTTGTGGGGGAGCCCCAGCATCCTTGAAGAGCTCTGTGATGGCTCTCCTCTCTGGGCCAGGAGTGACACTGAGACTGCTGCCATCAGACTGGACTCCCTGACTACAGTGGGGATGATGGAGCCCGGGATCAAGAAATGGTATTTAATTGTCAAGACAAGGTGGGTGTGGCTACTGCAAGGTTAGCAGAGCTGAAGCAGTCATCTGTGTGACCCACAGAGACCGTTGCACTGGCTAGTTGATCATGATATTCCTTGAGCGGAAAGAGATGGGCGGGCTACTAAAAGCTTACTTGATTTGCATGAATGGAGAAGATCTAGATCAAGCGAATAGAATCACCACAATAGAAGGTCATGGCCCCTCAAAGAATTCTCAGACTTGAGCCAGTTCATAGACTCAAAGCCCCCTGAGTGACAGGGAGGACAAGTCAAGTTAATCCTGCTGCACAGTCAATAGTTTACACTGTAAATCTTCCTCCTAATGTTTCCTAAAGGGACCTGTGGCTGCTTATTAGGGTGATTGTGCATGGGGGAAAGGGATGTAACCAGACTTTTTGAGACCAGTCGACACTGGGGACCCAAAGTGTCCTTAGAGTCCACCAATCAGGTGATCAATGGAGTTTGGTTCTGGTCCATCTCACAACGGGACCAGGGGGTCCACCAGCCCACTCTGTGGTTATTTCTCCAGTTCCAAAAATCATAGTTGGAAAAAATATGGCAGCACCCCCATATTGGTTAGCTTTGGTTAGATTCCAGAAGCATCTCTTCTTTCAGGTTCCCAAATGCTAACTTTGCCTGGTGCTCAGAGCACTTCTCATACACAGATGGCTACTCACAGACGGCTATCTCTTGGCGCTGTGTCTGCAGGGGGTGACCACTCTGGCCATCTGGCCAGTTGCTCATGAGGCCTAGCATGCTACATAGCCAAGCACGATGTAGCACTGTAGCAGGCCGTGAAGGACAGGGAAGAGAAAACTGGTCCCAGTTCCACCATTACCTACCTGTGTGTCGCTGGGCAAGTCACTTTGTCTTTCTGAGCCTTGGTTTTCTCATCTTTAAGAGGAAAGGTCAGGCTAGAAGCCAGTGATTCTCAACCTTGGCTGCATTTTGGACTCACTCAGGAACTTACACATTTCTAAAACCGAGGCCCTACACTAGAGGTTTTGGTTTAATTGGTCTGAGGTGAGGACCTAGCACTGACATTTTTAACATCTCCTCTGGCAATTCTAATGTCCATTCAGGATGAGCCCCCTGGATGAGCCCAACCCTAAGGTCCCTTCCAGCTCTGACAGGCTGTCTCAACCATGTTCTTCACCGAGAGGAAGAGTCTGACACATTTGCAGTCAAATCCCTATAAGGCCTTTGGAGGAGAAAAACCTAAAGACCTCTGTTTTCAAAATTGAGATCCGCAGTATTTCTCCTTTGAGGGAGAAATTTGACTGGCCAGACCAGAGAGAGGCTGGGTTGGGTAACAGCCCAAATATTTATTCCAGCCATTTATATCAATGACCTTTTGGAGGGCTGCTCGAAAATTTGTCCACCATGTCTGCCTGTGTCCTAGACATAGGCCAAAATCTGTCCTTGTGTTTAATATGCACCTTGACATACCATTGTTACCAGCATATAGATGCAGAAACAGGCCCACACCTTCGCTTGCTGACGGATGCTTTCACTTCTGTGTCTTATTCCTACCCTCATGTCGGGCTACCCTTTGAAAAAGGGTTGCTCCCATTCTGTGAATAGTGGGATTGGTTCTAGTTTCTGAGCCTGACTCAACCACAAACTAGCTGTGTGACCTCAAAGAGGTGTGTTTTTCTCTCTGGGCCTCCATTTCCTCATCTTTTCAATGTGTAGCTCCAAAGCATCTTATGGATGAGATGCCCTATGCTGATGCAATTTTATGAAACCTGGCTTATCCATCCAGAATATTCAGCTGAGCAGTCTTGCTGAAGCAAAATGAACTCCAAGCTGTGCAACCACTTGTGCTCCTTGATAGCCGAGGTGTATTTGTGGAGGGCAGCCTTCCAACTTGGTCAGCCTCCGAGTCGTTGGCCTTTTCCACCTGGCCCAGTCAACAATAAACCCAGCTTTGCAGCACTCAGGGCCAGAGCTGCTAGGTGGCGCTGTTTCCCCAGATTTCCAGGGAGTCTCGATTCAGCAGATGGCTGTTGGAGAATTAACAGTGTCCTCTGTATCAGCCACAGCCCACAGAAAATATGTTATACTCCACAAACCACAGAGAACTGAGATTGTTCAAAGACTTTCTGCTGCCAGCCTGGTCTTCTGCTGGCCAAAAATGTAATCGTACACAGCCTGTCCCATCCACAAATTGGTCCCACAAGTAAGGAACATTAATAACAAGGGTAAATAAGAAATATTATAATAAATGATTCGTATGCTTCATATAATAAATGATTCGTATCTTCAGCCTTATTACATTTTATTCAGGAAGTTTTTCTGCATCTAACCATTAGAAAACAATCACCACTGGGCTGGAGGCTGATTATAAGGTAAAACCAACTCTGCTGCGAGTTCACTTTCACATAGCTTAAAAACAGAAACACATGGGCTTCTCTGAATCCATACAGATGCTTATAGGGTATCACAAGCAGGGGCTCAAGGGCTGTGATGGCAGGCAGAAAAGATTTCTCGTGTTTTCCTGACCTTTACTTTCCCGTAATCAGGCCATTTGAGTCAAGGATTTAAGCTCTGCAGATATCATTCTCTTCATCAAAAGGCAAAGATGTTCTTTGTCACACAAGGAGTTCGGGAAGTCAGGAAAAGGAGAGGGCAAAGAAGTTGTTTGGTCCCTTCTTAGCTCTGTTTCTTGCATTTTTTCCTCTTTATGTTTGTAAGCTTCGTCACCATTATTTCCATCGATGCCTAGCTGGGGTACTGAAAGGCAAACTTCTCATTGATAGCAGAACTTTGGGGGAGCAGGGTGACATAAAATTCTGCTTCCCTGCCTATCCCCTAGGAGCTTTTCTTTTGTAGATATGGCCATATTGAGGGGCAGCGAGTGGTGCAACGGCCGGTGGACTAGAAGAACCACAGGGCAGTTCTCTCTTGCAGGAGTGGCCCCGCTCTGAAATATAAAACCTGCACCTTCCGCAGCCTCCCCCCTCCCCTACTGTCTGGCTCCTGACTTCTCCCTTGCCCAGGAACTGCAATCTGTCATAATTAAATCATTAACTGCTTCCCCCGCCCTCCGCCACGCTGTTTGCAGCTCACTTTTGCAGGCTGGGGAGACAGAAAGAATGAAACCCATGCATTTTCTTCATGCCTCCCTTCGAGTTTAATTCTGCCTTTCACGAATTCATGGTGCGCATTGTTTAGATTTAGAAAAATGTTCCCCGTGCTAACTCCTCTGGTGTGCATCAAAAAAAAATCATTTTCAATCAACAGCATCAACAACTCAGACTCCAGGCTGACGGAGGGGGTGAGTGGGGGCTATACCGCTGAGAAGCAGAGCATCTCCCCTCCTGGCAGGGAAAAGCGAGGCCCCTTGACCCGAGGTGCCAATTACTATTTTAACTGTCCTCCCCCTCAGGCCCAGAGGCAGCTGGAAAGGAAACCGCACACTGGGAGTCCCCACAGCATCTTGCTGGCTCCCTCAGGCTTCCAGGCATTTGCCCATCTGGTGAGGCCTCCAGAGGAGGGGGCCTAATTAGGCGTCATCTGGCCACCTGAGAAGGCTCCATGGGCCTCCTCTGGCTTCCCCCTCCTCCAGGCAGGACTCCCCTCTCCCAGCTGCGGATCTCTGGAGCTTGTTTGGTTGAACGGCTGCCCTGGCTCATTATTGGATAGCAGGGTCCCCAGGTGGCTGCCTCAGACTGGAGGGGGTGGGCAAACAGAGGGCTGAGGAACATAAAGGACAGAGAGGGGAACAATATGAGGGGTGGTCAGAGAAGGGTCCAAGGGAGAAGAAACAGAGAGCAGAGTTGGATGAGCATCGCCGTTCAAATCTCCTGAGCTGGAAGACCAGGAGGAGTTTCCCGACCTGCAGAGGAGAGTTGATCCTATAGGTGGGCCCATCCATGAGATGGCCCCCTGTCCCCCTACTCCACATCTCCCACCTCCCACCACACCATGATATTTGATATTCCTGCCCATTGCTCCTCTTTTAGCACCATCCTCCAGCGGTTAACCAACAGTGTTTCATTAGGAGAACATGGCCTTAGAGCCCTAATTTCCGGGAGAAGCTTTAGGAAGAGGATGTAGTTTAACTGAAAATTATTCTTTGCTCTTATTGGACTTTTAGGCTTGCAGGTGTGCATGTATTTTAAGGAGTTTTACACCCTCGTGCCCCTAACCACAGCAGGTGTCTGGAGAGTTGTGCAGCTGCTTCTATGTAAGCCAGGCTCTGCCCACCACTTCTCGGGCATCTTCCCTGTGTCTTCTGGGCAATCACCTCCTGACATGAGACAAATGGGAAGAATATTGGGACAAATTAAGGGAAAGCAGAATGGAAAGTAAAATCATCCACAAGGGGTCATATTGACAAAAGATGCAACCTACAGGTCGCTAATGTCCTGCTGTCAGTTTGAACCCTTACTTGCCAGAAAGCTGGGCTGAGCCACTGAAACAATTCTGTGGTTTTCTCTCTCATGATGTAGGATCGTTTGAAACACTAAGATTGGCGTGAGTGGGGCAAGTATCTTTGGACTAGGTCAAAATGAACTCTAGTTTAATCTCTGGTCCTGTTATATCTGGAGTATGTGGTCATTGGTAAATCGTTGCATTTTCTCTCTCCTTCAACGCTCCCAGTGGGAAATGTGAGAGAATGCTTCTTTTAGTGTGCTGGAAGTTACCATTTTCTGAGCACATTAGAGGTTAGAATTTTATTTTTCTATATTTGGTTTAACTGGGCTCAAGAGAGAATGGCTTACTCCCCACCCCAAAACTGCCACAGTGTGGCTGAAGGCAGTTTTGCTCCAAGAAAGGAAAACTGGTGGATGGAGAACAGCTATTTTGAGACTCATCACGTGTGCCCCAAACATCAGGAAGGTGGGCTGTACAGATGTGCATGAGCTGTTGACAGCTGCAGCAAGAATTGGAAGGGTGGTGGGATTTTCAGGGTGGCAGGAAGATAATCTCATTAAGATTTTGAAGTCTTGTCTGGTTCCCTCATAACTGTCTGAACATCCCTTGTGAATCTGCTGATGTGGGAAGCCTCGGCCTGCAATAGAAGGATTCAGAGATTTGGGTCCATCAAACAAGATTCACAAGGATGAGCAACTCTCTTCAGAACACTAGAATCCTTTGATTCCATTAGTTGTAGGCTGTGGTCATCTTTGGC
Organism: Ceratotherium simum simum; assembly: GCF_057802395.1. NCBI lineage: Eukaryota > Metazoa > Chordata > Mammalia > Perissodactyla > Rhinocerotidae > Ceratotherium > Ceratotherium simum. The sequence continues at coordinate 40,270,924 of NC_141913.1, forward strand.
CCCTTCACATGGCCTCTGGGCACAAGTCCCAGGTACACAGAGTGGATCCAGTAGAAACACAGCGGAGAGCAAATGAGGAGAATCTTCCTACTAATGGGTGTCAGCTTTCAGCTGGGTGTAGAATGGTTGGAAGTTGAATTTCTTCAGTCTTAGAATAAGAGTCATTATTTTAAATTACTCTGGTGGGGGAGGGGGGCAAGATAAATCCTAGACGATAATTGTTACTCTTTTCTGCAGGTCACTAAGCATCCTAACTTTGTCCTCGAGCTCCAGTAGAAAATGACCAAATCTTTAATTAAAGCCTACAGATTCTGCAGGGGCATTTTCAGGCCTTGAGAGTTGATTTGGCCCAGTATGCCACTCTGGTGGGCACCTCTCTGGTGCCACTGAGGGGTGGAAACCAAATCCTCTGCTTGACTAATCCCCAACAAAAGTCGCCCAATGCATTTCACCGTGGGCTGTTCAATTGCTTAGAGGACCGTTCCTTATTTTGAAACCTGCTTCCTTGAAACTTCTGTTCACTAATCCTAGTTCTGCCATCTGGAACTACACAGGATAAATATAATCCCCTTTTCAGATGAAAGCTCTTAAGATAGTTGAAGCTGGTTATCACATTCCCTAAGTCTTTCTTTACACAAGACACACTTTCCAAGTATGACATGGTATCAAACTTTTCATCATCTTACTGTGGTCGTCATCTGGGTTTTCAGCATTTTCATTAGTCAGGATCCAGAAAGGAAGCTAGAGACACTCTCAACATTTCCAGCAGACGGAAATTAATATAGGAGCTTTTTATCTAGCTGCAGAAGGACAGAGGGAGCAAGAAGGCAAATGTGAGATAACTTAGACATTAGTAACTACAGGAAGCAGCTACCATCCCTAGAGTTGGATAATGAATGAGAGGAAATGTCCCAGAGCCCAGAATCACAGAGGAGGGCCACCTGGGGGACCACCAAGGCTGTATTGGCACTCTTGTTGAGCTTGCGTTCAACTAAACTCGGTATTTACATGAAGGAGGTGTGGCCAAAGCTGTATTTTTGAAAATAAGCATTTGACTGAAGGTTAGGTCTCTGGTGGATCTATTGCTTTCTTTCTTTCCCAGCCTACTGCTCCTTTCTTCTGGGAACAGTGCTCTTCTTTTTCCCTTGGGAAAATTGCCCTCTTCCATCCATGTGTCTGTGTTGTCAGTCACATGACCCCAACAACTGTGATGACAGGGCAGGGCACATGAGACAAGCTTTGAAATGTGAGCAGAGATGCTGAGGGGCAGATGGCCAATGGAAGTGAAGCTATTGATGGCACTTCTCTACAGAAGCAGTGTTTGGGTTCTCTGCTGATGTCCCTGGAGCTACTCTGACTGTGGGTCTCCCCAGGACCTGATTATCTTTTCTGCTATTGCATGCACTACCCAGTATCCTTCCTATAAAGTCCTTTCTTGCATAGGTCAGGCAGAGTCTATTTCTTTGCTTACAACCAAAGAACCTGGAATGATATGCAGTCTTCACCTGTATTCCCTATAGGCAAGAAGACACCGTCTGGCTTGGTGGAGATCTATCACATTTTGACTCTAAAGCCAGTACACCAGCTATCTCTTTCTGTCTTCACAAATATTAAAAGCACAATGAATTACTACCAACCTAGAAAGTAAACTTCTTGTGGTGTGCTGAAGAGATCTGTCTTTTTTGCTATGGAGTTCCAAAATCTGTGATGCAGATGAATGTACAGAAATCAGGTCTGGAAAACAATTTTGAAGTGACTATTTTGATTTGGTCATATCAAAATGGGTGCATCGAAATATAAAACATATTTTTTCATTTCCTAGCACTGTAAACAACCAACATCTCAAAGCTTCACCCCTTCCCTGGGTTTGACCTTACTACACTTCTAAAATTGACTCAGAAATGGGATGAAGATCAGGAAGTGAGTATTTGTAATTATATTAATTGGCACTTGAGAAAAATTCTTTAAAATTAAATTGTTTTACAGGGCTGTCAAAATATTTTCAAAGCAATTGCATCAAAATGTCATGTATCTGATTTCTATATATCCATATGAGTCATAAAAATGTATCAAATATATGATTTTCGCGAGAAGAGCATGCCCCCCTTCACCACACACTACTTTCCAGGTGAACAGAATCAAGTTTATCAACAGTGTGTATATCCAGTCATTCAACTAGTTAAGAAAGCTCTTCTTTACTTAACCATCATTCAGTCCATGTTTATCTATATTGTCCATAGGGATAGTTGGACAATGCTTCTTGAAGTCTCGACCCAGGAAGATGTTGACCTCCCTTGATAACTTCTCAACACAGAAACAAGGTTAGTTTGGTAATGCTTGTTTTATAAGAATCATGTTGGCACGAGTAATGATGTTTAATAATTATATTTTAAATATTAAAATATATTGACTTTTTAAAAAATTGTCCGGGTCTTGGTCTCCAGTAGGGAAGCCATAAAAGGAGGAGTCCTAGAAAGACCACTGAATGGCTGCTCTTCTCAGCACTCAAAGCCATGACTTGCTTGTCCTCTGAAGGGGCCTGACTAGGTCTCTGGCCACGTGGTCACTCACCCCTCAGATGTATTCATCTTTTGCTATGTTGCCCCAGATAATATGGGGTGGAACATTCTATGCGTTTCATACTTATTGCCTTAAACCCTCAAAGATAAATGAGTTTCTGGAAAATATTAAGAAAAACATTCATCTTTGAACAGCTCTCTCTGAATTGGTTAGATTCTTGAGTGCAGAATTTGGAGGCAGAATGAATAAAGTGTTTCATGTTTGAAAGTATGATAGTTTTGCTCATCAAACTGAAGTTTGGAAAGACTTGATCAAAAATAAGGAATGCCAAGAACAATTTCTCATTCCAAATTTGGCTCTCATTGGTAAATAAGACTTTGAGATTACTTATGTGGTACCACGGTGCAAAGTAGAAACCCTCGAGAAGGAGCCTATGAACTGGTTATTTTCCAGATGTAATCTGTTGGGCCAGCTCTGTGGGGTGATGCATTTAAAAGGGCAGTTGATTCCCATGTCAATATAGGCAACACAAAACCAGATGGAGTTCTCCACCACAGTATGGAGCACCCAGCAGAGTTCATGTTCTTTGGTGAAATGAGAGTGCAGATAATCAAGCAACTGGGAGACATCAGTCTCATGAGCATGTCAGACTTGTGGTGGCTGTTTGGGAAGAAGTCAACTACCAAGTGTCACAGCAAAATGTGCTTCTGATTCCTATGTCATTTTCACTGTTGAAATAGTTTTCTATTGAAACATGAAGTATTTCATTAACTGCTCTAAGATGTGTCTGCTAAGGGGCTTAGATTCTCCTAAGAGATGTTCACTTTTCTTTGAAGGAGGTGGAAAGTTAATTAGCTCTGTCTCTTGCTTTTTTTTTTTTTTTTGCTGTGGAAGATTGGCCCTGAGCTAACATCTGTTGCCAATCTTCCTCCTTTTGCTTGAGGAAGATTTTCCCTGAGCTAACATCTGTACCAATCTTCCTCTATTTTGTATGTGGGGCACCGCCACAGCATGGCTTGATGAGCAGTGTGTGGGTCCATGCCCAGGATCCGAACCCATGAGCCCCAGCTTGCTGAAGCAGAGTGTGGGAACTTAACCACTATGCCACCGGGCTGACCCCTGTCTCTTGCGTTTTTGAAAGCCACCTCTGTATTTTGTCACTGCCATTTCTGTTCTGTTCATTTCCCCCATGGCATTTCATTATGTGATTTACATTAGAAATAGTGGCCACTACTTCATGATCTTGTTTTTTCATTTGTTTCAGAATTATCTCTTCTGTATTTTGACAACTTTTTGCCTTATAACATTTTATTATATTCAAATAATGATACATTTCCATACCTGTAACAATATTTTGACATTACTTATGTACAATGTCTATCTTATCATCATATCTGTTTTTTCTGAGATTTTTTAACAATTTTTTTGCCCAGTAAGTTTATTTTGTGATACCAAATGTGATTCATAAAAATAGTAGAGGATCTGGCCTGGTGGCGTAGTGGTTAAGTTTGCATGTTCTGCTTCGGCGACCCGAGGTTTGCCGGTTCGGGTCCTGGGTGCGGACCTACTCACTGCTCATGGAGCCATCCTGAGGCAGCGTCCCATATAGAATAGCTACATCTCTACAACTATGATACACAACTATGTACTGGGGCTTTGGGGAGAAAAAAGAAAAAGAGGAAGATTGGCAACAGATGTTAGCACAGGCCAATCTTCCTCAAAAAATATATATATTAGATCAAATATATTTCTTTAGTTTGGAAAAGTACACTACTGTCTGTGTCATCTGTATTAATTATGGTTTTTACATTAATTATTAGTCACTCTAACTTGGAAAATAATATAATTAGGTCTCAGTATTTAAAAATTTCAGAAGACTTGTTGGTTTATATACTGAACTGTGTTCATTTATGATTAATTTTACTAAGCTTTACGTCATTTTTAGATCATGGCGTAACAAAGATAGCTAGGACATCTTGTTTTAAAGAGGTCTTTATAGTTATGGAAATGCTTGCTCTAATAAAAGTCTACATATCCTTAAAAAAAAAGTATTGCCTGGTGTTAATACTTTTCACCTTGCTGCAACCCATCCATTCCTTGTTTTTGAAAATTGGAGCACGTTCCTGTTCTCTGAAATCTCCCCAAATCCTCCAGCGCTCACTGTAGCCGCTCTGCAACCTACACCTTCCTCTGTGGAGTGGAATGTCGTTCACCTGGACCTGCGGACTTGAACTCACTTGAGCAGCCAGGCTTTTTCTTATTGTCTCCTTGCCTGTCTCAGGTTTCAATTTCCTACTAGCCGTATTTGTTCTAGCATTCCCAGTAGGAAGATCAGTTTCCTTGATAGAGAAAGCAATATACAAGTTGAATTGTCCTGTTTTTCCATTAGCTTTCACCATTTCTTTCACCAACCTTTCTGTTAACATGACACCGTTTGCCCCCGAGCAGTGGGCTCTTGCATTTCTCATTCTTCTTTCTGCTCTGAACTCAGTTCTTACACTAACTTTTTAAGCCTTGGGGCAATCTGGGCTCTGTTTTTCCTAGTATCATTACGACTGGCATGCATTCCTTGGTCATATGTGCTTCCTTTCATATTTCAGGCGTTTCTTGTAAAATCTGAGACTATTAGAGAGCTCTCTGCATAGTTTTTTTTGTTTGCTTGCCTTTTTGAAAGACACTTCCCTTTTTCTTCTTGAATCAATGTCATTTTTTGTTATAGACTGATTGTTTGTGTCCTCCTAAAATTCATGTGCTGAAATCTAATCTTCCATGTGATGGTTTTTGGAGATGGAGCCTTTTGAGAGGTGATTCAGTCATGTGGGTGGAGCCCTCAGGAATGGGATTAGTGCCCCTATAAGAAGAGGACAGAGAGCTAGTTCACGAAGAGCTATTTCCACTAGTGAGGATACAAGAAGTCGGCAATCTGCAACCTGGAAGAGGGTCTACACCAGAACCTGACCATGCTGGCACCCTGATCTCTTCCAGCCTCCAGGTCTGTAAGAAATAAATGTCTGTTGTTTACAAGCCCTTCAGTCCATGGTACTTTGTTATAGCAGCACAGAGAGGCTAAGACATTTGTGATTGTTCAGGTAGGATTCTTTTCTGTGAAACTTCTTTCCTCTTTTAGCCATTTTAACTTCATAGTGTTGCCAAGGAGTCTTACCTACTTTTTCTCTGAACTTTTAGAAACCATTTTCCCCTAAAGCCTAGAATTTATGTCTAATTATAGCCAATGCTTCCTTCCTTCTTTGGCTGTTAAAAGTTCTACATTGATGACAGTCACTTTATCCGAGTTTTTACTTGACTATACTAGGCTAGTTGTGCCTAGCAGTTAGTAAGAAGACTGCAAGTTGTAACTGAAAGAGTAGGGGCCTCTGAATTTAGCAGATCTGGGTTTAAATCTCCACAAACCTGCTGATGATCTTGAACAGTCTACTTGACCTGTCTGACCTCACAGGGTTAAAAAATTGGGTCAGTTATACAACTTTGCAGGGATGCTTTTAAATTCATAAAAAATGTAAATTGCCATTAGCTCAATAAATAGAAGCCATTATTATCACTGTATGAATAATGTTTTTGATATTTTGGGAAACTTTCTTGCTCCAGGATATGTGCTAATATATGTGTGTGAGTTGGTAGTGTAGTGTGAGTAAGTTAAAGCTACAATGGGTAACATTAGGGTCAAAGGATAGACATATTGATGGCAAATCGCTTACTGGTTGAGCATGTGAGTTCTGAAGCTAAACTGTATGACTCAAAGTCCTGCTGTGCCACATATTAGCTTTGTTCCAGCAAATGGCTGGAACATTCTGTGTTCCCATTTCTTTATCTATAAAACAACCCTAATTCATAAAGTTGTTATGAAGATTTAAAGGAGTAAAAACATGTAATTGCCTAGAACATCACCTGGCACATAGTTAGCTCTTATTATTATCATGCTGAGGATGGTATTATATGAACACAGAACTGAGAATGCCAGAAGCACCAGCATTTCCGTGTAAACCAGAATATCTGAAACAAAACTGAGAAACCCTTAGAGATAAACAAGGTTGTAGAAAATGAACAAAAGAAAGTCACTGAGAAATCTTGACAAGAAAGCTTAGATTGATGGGTCATTCCATTGGGAAACATATGAGCTCTGTGGGAGGGAACGATTTGAGTCATGATGCTCTAAGAGATAGGAAATAAGGGCAGCTGAATGTTTACCATCAATTTGGGGTGTACATTGCTGACTCATTAGAGACCTCATCTGAGGGGGCTATACTAGCACCCCCTGCCCTCTTAGGGAACTGGAGGTGTGTACCATTCTCCAGAGTGGGCTGTCAATGAGCCTATGGGTAGGCAGTTATGCATCTTTATAAATCCTTCTCTTCCACTCTGTTTTTTAGCAGTCAGTCAATCCAGCTTCTAACATGTGGGCCCTCAAGGCTAAACTGTGGGGTTAAAGTCAGGGAAAGTCACAAAGAGGAGGAGCCCTTAAAACAAGGTCAGTACCCTTCAGTCTATTCCCTAGACTCTCAGGGAACAAACCACTGCTCAGAGTTGGAATAAACATGTTTTCAGATGCGAGCAACTCTCTTCAGGGAATGGGGTTGTTTGCCAGACGCAAAGAGATGGATAAATAGATATCCCCCTCCCTCAATCTCATGGTTACTTGGGTGGTTTACTCAAAAACTGATAACCTAATGCCCTTCACTTTCAAAACATAATCATTTATGTACCCCAGTGAATACAAGTCCTTTGTCATATACCATCTTTCTCATTTTTCTCTTTCAATATGGTGGACTGAGCCAGATTCCCAAAATCTCCCACCATGCCAGTTCATCAGTATAGCCTATGGTTAGAGGGAGCATGCTGGCACTGGACTATCAGGGCCTAAATCCCATCTCTACGCTTTCCTACCTGTTACATCTTGGCCAAGTTTATGTCCTTGTAAACCTAGGGATGGTAATGATAATACCTAACACAAAATGCTCTATAAGGATTAATAGAGAGCCAGGCACATAGGAAGCACTCAACACTGTTAGCTTCATCCTTTAAGGGCTGTCAAGGAATTGGTGATTTTAAACTGAGAGACTTTGCTTTGTTCAGGAATTCCTCTCTGTGCCTTCCATAAGTATTCTTGTTTATCAAAAGGAATATTTGAGGTGGATTTTTGGAAGATTCTAGTCTATTTAAACCCAGGATGTATATAAGGTTGAGTTAATTCAAAATTGTGCTGACTCTTCAGAGCTGATTCAAAACACCATTTCCTCTAGAAAGCCTCTCCAGCTACTCTGAAGTGTATGGTGAGGCCCATTGCACACGTGGCCCAAACTTCATATGTTGGCAATTGATTCACATCACATTTTGTATTTCTCTCCACTGTTTCATCTGAATAAATCTTTTATTCTGAAGTGTATTGCCAGATTATCGAAGACAATACACGCTCAGTCTTTTTTTTGTGTGTGTATAATGAACGAATTTATTTCTCTTGTGTAATCCAAGTTTGGCATATAAAAGGCAGGCTGTGGGGTGTAATTTTTAAAAATACGCAAGTGTTGAGTCGGGTTGCCTGTGTTTAAGGCCTGGTCCCTCCCCTTATTTTGCTCTATGACCCTATGCAAGCTCCCTAAACTCTGAGTCTTGATTTCTTTGTCTACAATATGAGAATAATTGAGAGGAATGAAACAGTATAAACCACATCCTAAAGTGCCTGGACTAAAATAGGTACTGGACAAATGTTGGTTCATGATCAGTATCCATGGATCCCCCTCCTCTCGATCAGTCAGACAACCTTGAGCTCCACCCACCCCCTCAGGTCCTTAATCAGTTGGCAGCCAACCTGGTGATCAGTTTCTGATATCTGTTTTGTATCAGCCTTGGGTTTTGGTTGGACTCCTAAGATTTTGTTTTTTATGGCCATTCTCAACTCGCAGGTGTTCTTAAGCCGTATAATGCAAAGTACTACCTGAGTGCTTATTAAAAATGCAAATTCCAGGACTCCAACCTGAATGATCCTGATTCTTTAATTCCAAGGAGGGGCTCAGAAATCTGCATTTCAGCAAGTAGCAAGTGATTGCACCAGGTAATTCTTATGTAAGTGCTGCAGGAACCACACTTTGAGTGAGGGTATTAGGTCCTATAAATAAACTCCTCATCTGTTCTATACAAAAATGCCTCTAATCAGGAGTTCTTAACTTGGGTGCATGCACAGGCTTCAGGGCCCCTGTGAGCTCCCTGAAGTTGAAGGCAAATCATGTGTATATATATTTCCTGGAGGAGAAATTTGACCTATACTTTCATTTTACATATGTCCAGGAACCCTCTTTCCCACTGCCCCCTCCTGCCCAAAACAAAATGAAACAAAACAAAAACGTTAAGAGCTATTTCTCCATGCTCCAGGCCATTTTCCACCCCAGCCCTCGGAGTCTGTCTTTCTCCAATAACCAACTGGACAGAGCTGTGTCAACAACTAGCCTATCCCTTCACAGATTGATCTCACCCCAAAATCTCATTGGTTTTTATTGCCAAGAGGTGGTTCTTCCTTGCTGGGCACAGCTGAATGACGTGATCAGGAGCAGGACATGCAGATGTGGCTTATCTGGCTTATCTCCAGCAGTTCTCCAACAGGTTTACATCCCTGCTAAGCACAGGTCTTAGAGAGACCCTGTCATGGCCCCTGTGTAGGCTACTGGTTGCCCAAAGATGGCGGTCTATCAGGCCTTCTCTGGGTTGAAAGTTGTCTGCCAAAGTCCATTGTCGGAAGTTCTGCTTTTCATAAGGAACTCATGAAGCATCTCCACAGGGGTCCAAATCATCTAACCTGGGGAGGCTCTGAGCCCCTCTGTTGGCCTGATAATTCTCTCTCTAGGGTATCTGGCCACATTGCAGCTCCCTTGGGTTCTGAGCTTAACCCAAGGTAAGATTTCCCTTTCTCCTTATCAGGGAACACAGCCCAAACAAATCTGCTCCCTAGGGGATGATGGAGAGCTTCCTGGCTGCCTGTACTCACAGATCCCTTAATTCCACTTTCTCTGCCTTAAGCTTGTGGAGCAGGACCCACCTGGCCCCGTAATCATTTAAGTACTTTGTCTCCTAAGCTTTTGTCTTGGTAGAGAAATATTAAAATCACCCCTCCACCACCACCAGCAGCAATGCCTGATTCTCCATTTATGAGAGTTGTGTTTCCCCTCTAACGGCCTTCTATATTGTTCCAGGCTTTGGGACATCTATAAATTGCTCAAGGCTATCTGCTGATGATGCCTGCATGCATATGTTCTTCCTCTGGGCAAAGCCTCTCTGCCCCAGTCTTTAGACCTGGTTACCTCTGGGTTTCATGTCGCATGGTACTGGGTGGTGAACTGGGGTTAGTGGGATACTGGTGTGGCCAAGCAGCTCTACCTGTTGGCCTTTGTGATCTCTGAGCACACACAAGTCACCACCTCTTTGGTCCCTTTTTGTCATTCGCTCCCACGACGGAAGTTTTCCTGGAGAGCTCTAGCATTGATTCCTGTACTGCTGGTGTCTACTTTGCTGGTAAAAAAGGCACACTGGGTCTGGAGATGGTGAAGTGCCTTTTGTATTCAGTTCCATACCTCCAACCTCTCTATTTTCCTGCTGAGTAGCTTATTCTGTATGAAAAGCTTAGCATCACTGGGCTCTGGAAGAGAGCAGACAAATATGGCAATATAAAATGCTAACAACAGCAGATGGCAGGAAGAGTTTCCTTGAAATTCAGATGAGCAGTTGCTTCTTCTGGTGGGTTTTTTATTATTAAATTTATTTCCATCATTTGGCTAGATATGTCTATCCTTGTGCTTACTTATCTTGTACTGAGATCATCTTGCTTTTAACATCTGTAACAAGGTGCTGTTCATTATATCAATTATAAATGTATCCATATGGTCCCATGTGTAATTGTCAACTCAGTGACATGAATGTAGCCTTTGTATTTGGAGGGAGTGAATGCTCACCTTATTCTAAAGAATATGGTAAGTTTTTGAGGTTTTAGGCTCCTACCAATCGTTTTCTTTAGGATAAAGTGAGCCTTTTGGGGGGCCAAAAATTGTTGGCCCATTAATTTACTTCAAATACGTTAAGTCTTGAATCTGATCCCTATTTTACCACTACTGAAACACAGCATCCTTATATTAAGCCATCTCTGTGCCTTCTGTGAATTTGTGATTTTTCATTTCCAACTTCCAGTAAGAGGAATCAAAGTTCATCAAGTTCTTTGGAAATTGAATTTAAATGATACTTATACCCTATACCCCTCCCCAACCAAAGTCGAATTCTTCACTATCACTGTTATCAGGAGCAGCATCTCCATTATCACCATCACCTTCCTGCTCTATAGTTATTTACCATCAATATTGATTAAGTTCATATGTGGCAGAAATGGCATCATATTATATACTTTTGACTATTTCTAAATCAAGAATCCTAGAATCCTAGAATTCCAAGGATACAAAGGGACATCCGGAAGTCATCTAACTCAATCCTCTGCTTTGCAGAAAAGAATTGTTCAAACCATACGGAAAGAATTTATTTTCAAATGAAATATTCTTTGTGACGAGATGGCTAGTGAAAGGACAATGGACATCAACAGGAAGTTAAAATGAAATGCCTCCTCTTTTTTTACAGGCTCTCTAGTTAGTAGTAAAGCACCTTCAGTGCTAGGGGAAAGACCATCACAGGTAATTTTGTGAGCCCAGTGATAATCTTCCTATTGAAGAGAGATGTGCTGTGAACCTGATTATTTCTCAAAGAACTGTCATTTTCCCAAGAGCTGGCATTTTCAGCCTCTTGAAAAACACCAACCACTGTTATCATAACTCTAACTTGAGCAATCAATCAAGGGTTTGAGCCATTAAAATGGAATATATAATTTCAAAGGGGATAATTTTAGCAAAATTCAGCTTCAGTCAGCCCTTCTCCAACAAGAGGGTCACTGTTTGCTCTTCTTGGCACTGACAATTCCCTCCCTGCACTCACCCCGCCCTCCTTTCCAACCAGAGGAAACAAGGCGCCAGGCCATGGATTTATGTGATTCCCTGAAAAGAATACCCAGAAACTTCCAAAAAGAGGCAAGTACAGGTTACTTGGGAGAACTCCCAAGAGGGAGAACTGATTCCCTCTTCTTGCATTCCTATGCAAGGTACAATTTCCAGAGTAGAGACAGTACAAGTGGAAAAAGTGGTCTGGAACTTATCTCTGACCCTATCAGATATCATAAATGATACAACTTCTGCTCTGGAAACCCAACAATCAGTTCAAATTTAAATTCATTAGCCAATGTTGTCATGGCTAATCACATAGCCCTTAATTTCTTCTTAGCTGGCCAAGGGGAAATTTATGTGATAGCAAACACTTTCTGTTGCAACTAAGTAACAGTCTAATTAGGGTAAAAATAAAAGCACCATTTGGATCTCAAGAAGACACCATTTGGAATTTGGGACATGTTTTCATTGCCTGGGTTTGGTAATCTAGGTCCCTGTCTTCGGGGTCTATTATGAGAACTAATAACCATTATTGTTTCTGTTTCTGGTAATTGCCTGTGTTGCAGTTGCTGATGTATGCTGTCCAGAGTTATAAATGCTACCATGCAGCCATTGTCTTGTCAGATGTTAAGCAACTTTTCCCGCAACAAAGGGAAGAGCAGTGACAAACCCTAGTTTTGCCACAGACTACATTCTGTAGTCTGTTTAATCTCCTAATTAGAAAAAGCTCAGCAATGGTGAAAATCTGAATAACCTAGATGAATAGCCTGCTGCCCAACTGTATATGTCTTGGCCAAAAGGGGGCACTGAGAAAAAAGAAAGCAGCCCTGACAGCCAAGAACTAACCTGGCCCTGTCAAGGAGGCTGTGGTGTTGCTACGCATTTCCTGTCACTTATAGCTGGGCTGTAGTGTTCCCCTGTTGACATAAACAATTCAAAGAACACCAACATCAAGCAAGGCCGCTGAGATAAGACACAAACAAGATCATTCCATAATCACGTCTAAACACAGACAAAAACATAAATGTTGTCTCTACCACAAAAACCACCAAACATCACCCCATCCTGGATAATATAAGCCTGTCTTGACCTAACCAATCACAACTTTAGCCTCGCTCCATTTGTATAGCCTTCTAGGTAAGAATTATGAAGATACCCCCACATGGAATTACCCCCTCCTTCCTAACGGCATCCAAAGTAGAGCAAAGTCCAGTTTCCTTGGATAATTCCCAAATCACCTAACGGAAGCCCAAATTCTGTGATTCGTCCCTTCTAACACCTTCTTACTGAGGTACCCTGTGATTCTCCATTGTGCGTGTTCTTCCTTATTGCAACAAGTCAGTACACTCAGCTTTGTTCAATTGCAGGTGTGTTCCTGGTGGTCTTTGGCTGAACGGCATCAACATCCTCTTGCACTATTTCACCCTCATCTCATCCATCCTACTAAATGTACAGAGATCATGAAGACATACTTGACATCTTCTTCTCAACCTGTACTCCATCAATCACAAATCCTGATGACTTTACCTTGTAGAAAGCTCTCATAACTATTTCCTTCTCTACATCTTCAAAGCAACCTCTGTGGTCCAAGCTGCAAGCATCTCTCATCTTGTCCACTGCAACAGTCTCTGAACTGGTCTTCCTGTGTGTATATGTGTGTATATATATATATTTATATATATATATATAAAGAAAGAGAGAGAGATCAGGCATCTCTTCGTCTTCTTATATAGACACCAGTCCTTTTGGATTAGGACCACCCTTATGACATCATTTAACCTTAATTACCTCTCTAAAGACTGTCTCTGAATACAGTCACATTGGGGGTGAGGGCTTTAACATATGCATTTTGGGGGGACACAATTCAGTCCATAACCGTAACTCTTGGATTCCTCGCCTGTAACAGGAATAATTATGCATGCCTGTTCCCTGAGAGATGTTGTGAAGGCAAAATTGGACAGTGTATGTGAAAGCTCCTTGAGACATACAAAATGCTAACCTATGGGACGTGGTAGGAGTCCACTCTTTGATCAAGAAGGGTTTGGTTAAGCCTTTCAGTGTAGAAAAAGTTTATAGATAAAAAAGCCTATGGTTGGATGGGGGTGGAGATTGTTATAGTTCAACATCAGAAACATAATAGGTAGAGTTGAGGTGTTTGATAAAGGGCTGGGCTTCTTGGAAATCGTGAGTCCTCACTCCCGGATGGCTTCTGCAGGACTTTCTATGGAGTAGGAGGCTGGGCCAGGAGTCTTCCAAATTCTCTTCCAACTTGAAGCTTTACGCCTTGTACTGTGTTACATGTTGCTTTTACCTCGTTAGGAATGGACCCTGCGCTAATCTTCTCTGACCATGTATATTAGAGGTCAGCAAACTTCTGAAAAGGGCCAGGGAGTAAATAAATATTTTAGGCTCCACGCTATGTGGTCTCTTTTGCAACTACTCACCTCTATCCTTGTAGCAGGAAAGCAGCCTTAGACACTATGTAAATAAATGAGTGTGGCTGTGTTCCAATAAAACTTCATTTATGAATACTGAAATTCAAATTTCATATGATTTTTATGTGTCATGAAACATTATTCTTCTTTTGATTTTTCCCCCCGATCTATTTAAAAATATAAAAACCATTCTTCTCTGGTGAGCCTTCAAAAATAGGCAGTAGGTTAGATTTGGCTAGCAGGCCGTAGTTTGCTGATCTCTGGTGTATGTCATTAACTCAGAATCTGAAATGCCATTAACTTCCTGGCTATCTTTAGACCACCAAACTGCACTGATTTCCAGGCCTGTTTGGAAAAATCTACTCTTCTCTAATTTGACTCGTTGGCTAGACAGAACATTTACTTTATTGTTTCCATAAGTTTAATTTTACTGCTGGCTATGAAAAAATTATGCATTTGCCAGGTTATAGCAGCTGATGCTAAGGCGCTTAAGCCAAACCTAGCCTTTCCCATACTCCCTCTGCTTCTGGCTAGTCTTAATCCTGCCATATTCTCTATGCCCCGTAGCTGCTGCCAATGCCAAGCCTCCAACCCGTAAACCAGCTTCTTCCAATAAGTATTTCCAATCTCTAGATTTTAAAAATACCCCAATGTCATATTTAGATTCAATTACAAAGCACAGACATGCATGTAGAAGAAGAGAAGGGTAAAACGTGACTGATGTTCCATCGGCAGCTCTTAGGCCACTTGGCAAGAATGCTCCAGCCTATTTAAGAACTGTGGATAAATGACACTGTCACATTTTCCCCAAATATCCTCAAATTAGAGTGCACAAAGACTTCTTCAAATGCCCAACCAGATATAATTCTTGCATGGTTGTTTTTAGTGCTGGCAAACTATTTGGTGATCAAGAGGTGTATGGAACCTTAAGCTTTGAATTTCCTCTTGGCTACTGAATGGTTAGCTCTGCACTCAAGCCTTCCTCTCCTTAATGGATATGAGACTGGTTTAGAGGATGTCATTCATACCTAGAAGTGACCACCTATGGTTCATGATGTGTGCTTCATCATGGGAAAAAGTGTGCTTCTGGCTGGCCAAGGAAAGATGGATTATTCTGTTTTTTTTGTTTGTTTTTTTTTTGTTTATTACAGTAACATTGGTTTATAACATTGTAAGAATTTCAGGTGTACATCATTGTACTTCTATTTCTGCATAGATTACATCATGTTCACCACCAAAATACTAATTACAACCCATCACCACACACATGTACAGAATTATCCCTTTCACCCTCCTCCCTCCCCCCTTCCCCTCTGGTAACCACCAATCCAATCTCTGTCCCTATGTGTTTGTTTATTGTTGTTATTATCTACTACTTAATGAAGGAAATCATACGGTATTTGACCTTCTCCCTCTGACTTATTTCACTTTGCATTATACCCTCAATGTCCATCCATGTTGTCACAAATGGCTGGATTTCGTCGTTTCTTATGGCTGAGTAGTATTCCATTGTGTATATATACCACAGCTTCTTTATCCATTCGTCCCTTGATGGGCACTTAGGTTGCTTCCAAGTCTTGGCTATTGTGAATAACGCTGCAATGAACACAGGGGTGCATGTACCTTTGCAAATTGGTGTTTTCAAGTTCTTTGGATAAATACCCAGCAGTGGAATAGCTGGATCATATGGTAGTTCTATCCTTGATTTTTTGAGGAATCTCCATACTGTTTTCCATAGAGGCTGGACCAGTTTGCACTCCCACCAGCAGTTTATGAGAGTTCCTTCTCTCCACATAGATGGATTATTCTGACTATCAAGCTTAAGCTTTGCAATTTTAGTCTTGGGGCTATTCTGAGAAAAACTATCAAGCTCATTTATTGATCAATATTTTTTGATCATTTTCCATGTGCAGTATCCTGCAAAACTCCCAGTCAGATGACTACATGCCTACATCCTGATTTTAAAGGTGCCAATTTGTGTTATGAATGTGTGTGTGTGCCCATCTCAGGTATTACAGTTATTACAACCTCCTGGAGAGTTTCTCAGGCAACTCTTTTCCAGTCACACCTTCATTCCATCAAGTATTATTTGTGTCTTACACATTGTATTTATTCTTTCAACAGTGTTTTGGTCATCCACCAAATAAAAGGGAAGTAGTAGATATTGAGGATAAAAAAGATGAACAGACATAGGCCCTTTAAAAAAATAGCATTCACATTTAGTTGTGAAGGAGTCAGGCATTTTTTAAAATATGTCAATTCAGTGTAAGAAATAGCCTAGCAGATGTGTGGACCATGTGCCTTAGGACTAGTGAGGAAAGAGATTGAAGTTTGGAGGCAAGGTAGGTTATGGAAAACTTCAAAGGTGGCCATACGTATCGGGCTGAGAAGGATGAGTGGTCTACTAGGGAGAAAATGGGAAAGAATATTCTAGGCAGAGTGGATAGCACAAGCCCCTTACCATCCCCAGACATGCTTTTTTTCTACACCCAAGCTCAATCATATCCTTACTTCACCCATAACTTGCTTGCCTCATTCTGCTGCCCCCCTTTCTTTGTAAGCCTTTTCTAGCTAAGCTGGCAGACAATGAACTTGAATGAGTGACTAGTCTTCCACTAGGCAGGTGTTATAATATAGGGAGGGGCTTGAAAGCCAAGCCAACCATTTTCAACATGTGGTCATAGGTAAGTTTCTGAGCAGAGAAGTAAGTTGATGTAAACAATATTGTAGAATAAGTTGCATGGCTGTGGCATATGACATGAATTGGAGAGAAGAGGCTGGGTGTTGGAATGTCACCTAGGAGGCTATGTTGGGGATGTACTTTCTGCCTCCCGCAACACAGTGCAGGCCCCATATTGAGTGAGTGATGGGCCCAGAGATGGGCTGTCCGGGCTCTGGTGGAGGGAGCATCATAGACTCCACTGCAGCTCTGATAGTGACTGAGAACAAGGCAGAGCCTTGGAGGAGAGGCTTGACTTGCAGCTCACCCAGCCCTCCTGGGAAGACCCTGGAATTATTTAGCAATCAGGGAAATTTGGCCAACATGGCAGATGGGCAGCCTTGTGCTAGGCCTGAGGTTGAAAATGAGGTAGGCTGCCATCATGCTGAGCAGGAATAGGAAAGCAGAGGCCCACAGGATGGGTGCGGAGCAAGCTGCCAAGGTGTGTGTCAAGCAGGACTAACAGAGTTCCAGAAGCCTGAGCCAAGAGGAGAGAGTGATAAGTAGATACAAGGTTCCCTGCAGAACCCTGGCAGGTAGAAGAGTGTTATCAGGAAATACCCTCTTCTCACCACAGAGGGTAATGTGTTATTTGCCAAGTCCAGATATTTCAAAAGCTGCTTCCCTTGAAGGTATGATAAAATTAAGATGTCAAGTGATAGCAACTGTGCTACACTGCTGTTAGCAAATAAATAGATTGTAAAATTGTTTTTAGATCCCTGGGAGACAGTGTGGGGAAGACAAGATCAGCAGACCCGGCTGTAGCCCAGCTCATCCCCCCAGATTGCTGTGGTCTTGGGCCGGCCTTTGGACTGGCTAGACTTCAGTTTCCTAATGTATAAAAGAGAGAGAAGGAAGGCCTAACTCAATCATCTCTAACGTTTCTTTCATACAGCAATTCAAAACATTATGACTATGTTGTGTATTTTAAAGAAATTATCAAATTTAAAATGATAGGAAAATCTAAATCACTGTTAGTGGGAACAAAAATTAGCACAACTCATTTGGAAAGCAATTTGGCAATCTATCTCAAGAGCTTTGAAAATGTTCATACCCATTGACTCAATAATTTTTCTCCTAGAAAACTACTCTAAAAAGTGCTCTGAAATTCAGAAAGAAAAAAAAAGATGTTCACTGTACTATTATTTTAAATAGTGAAAAATTATCTAACAATGGGGGGAATGCTTAATTGATAGTCCATGCAATGGATTAGTTTTTAGTCATTAAAAAATGACTATGGAGATATAAAATGACAATTTTAAGTCATTTAAATAGTAAATAGGGAAATTATTGAAATTATTGAAGTAAGTAGGGAAATGTTTATGTTATAATACTAAGTTAGAAAAAACAGGATGCCAAGTTATATAAAGACTATAATCTCAATTATGTAAAAAGGCATAAACATACTGGAAGTAAATATTCATTTTAAATGTTTTGGAATTATTGATTTAATTTCTTTTCTCTTTCTTTTCTTCTAATATTATATAATAAGCTTGCATTACTTTCATTGTAATAAAAATGGAAATAACTCAAGTTAATGATTATTAGTTGGTAGTATATATTAAGAAGCTGTCAGAAAAAATGGAAATAACCACAGTTACGGAACTTGGATTGTTCTATATTATGAAGTGATGTCCCAAGGAGCCCGGTGGTAGATGGGTTGGTGGAAAGGTCCCTGAACTCACAGTCAAAGCTCTAATTCAAGTTGTGGTTCTTATATTTCCTAGTTCTATGGCCTTGAGTAAGTTAGTTCTATCTCTGCATCTCAGGAGTGTTATTTGTAAAAGAGAAATCTGGCAAACACTTATTGAATACCTACCATGTGCCAGGTACTTGTGAAATACAGTAGTGACACAGAGTTCAAGAAAATATGATTCATGCTAATAAAAGATTCATAAATTAATGGGCATCTTCACTGAGTCTTTAAGCTTGAGCAATGAGTGGGAGTTGGTTAAATGACATTATCAGTAGAGGGAACAGCAAACCCACTATCTGGGACCTACTAAAGTGTTTCATGCTGGGAAGTGACCTGGCAACATGGCATAAGAGAAAGATGACAGTGTAGGTGTCACAGATCTGCATTCAAATCCTGACTTTGTCTCTAACTAGCTGTGTGGCTTTGGGCAAGTAGCTCAACCTCTCTGTGCCTCAATTTTTTTCCCCTTAAAATGGAGATGATATTATCTACATCTCACAAGTGCTGTGAAGTTTGGAGACAACTTTTGCAAACTATGTGACAAAGCAGTGTCACTCCAAAAAAGATACATCGAATGTATGTGCAACACGTGATGACAGATGCTGAGAATAAATAGCAAACCAGACAGACACCTTCCCTTGCTCTTCTATCTAGAATAAATGCCATTATTAATATGAATAATACATAATTATTGGAAAGGAGTTCTCAACATTTTCCGTGTACCACATAGTCCCATCAGTTTTCACTACTGCAGTGATTTTCAACCCATGGGCACATCAGAACATGATATCAGATATCATGATAGAGATCTCTGATATGCTGATGGAAATGTCCCTCTCACATACCCTGCTATGCCCCTTCCTCCTTCCTGCCCCACTGAGTCTCACTGAGGGGAGAGGAGATGTCATGTCCATGAGCCACTGTGGGGAGGATGGGATATGCAGAGGCCTCTGGGAAATGGGATGCTCCCAAAACCCCTACTAGCCAGGGACAGCTTCACCCAGCCCAGAATGGGGGTGATGGAGGAAGGGAAAGAGCCAAACTGCTGACTCCTTCCAGAAGGCTCCTTAGAGATGGGGAGTAATTATGGCAAATGTTTCAGCAACCAGAGGGGGAAATGAGGGGAAGGATAGTGGTGGAAGGGAGAGCCTGGTTAATTATGGAGCAGATGCCCAGCAGCACCCTGGGGTGAATGCATTAAGGACGGGGAGCTGTCATCTCACTCACTCCCTCGCCTTTGTTCACAGGCTCCTGAGGCCCCCAGCTGGGGCTGGTTTAGCATGGGTTTTGCCTCAGTTGGAGAGATCTGCAAGTTCAAAGCCTCCTCCTCATTTCCAGATGGGATCTCCCTCCTGTCTTCTCTTCCCTCTTCCCCCATTCCGCCTCCCCATCTTGACACTCCGTGCACCCCACCAGGCCTCCTCTGCCTGAAGACAACTTTCATTGTTTTGCCCTACCACGCGGGTTCAGGAAAGCAGCTCCAGACCTTCAGGCAAATGGGAAGAGGGGGTTTCCAGGCCTCCTCTGGCTCCCAGCTCACTTCCCCTCCTCTCGACCTGACCTGCCATGGCCAGGCTCCAAGTCCACTCAGTAGGTCCTCTTGCAGACTGTGCCTCTGAGGGTAGTCTTTAAGGCCCTGCTTTGACCTGCTGCTCTGGCCAGAAGCCCAGAGAAATGCAAATCAGGCGGTACAGACACAAAGAGCAGAGGCCCTAGTGGAAGCCCCCAACACTGCCATTTGCTACCCTGCTCCGGTGCGGTTTGCATCCCAGCCACAGTGGTCTGCTCCTGTGGAGAAAGGTGCCAGGACCCAAGTGGGGATGAAAAACAAGACCGGGCTTGGGTTGTCCTGGGTTCTCCTCCTCTCTCCTTCATTACCTTTCCCACACCCTTCCCTGCTGCATTCTCCCAGGCTGCCAAACGGGGATAAAACCTGCAAATCACAAGAGGCCAAGAACTCATAGTTCGCCCTCTCTCCTGCCCCCAGCACTTGCAAACACTGACTCACTTCCCCAGGGGCCCGACTCAATCCACCTCTGCTCTGACAAATACTCTAACTCCCCAGGCACCGCTCATCTCTCTTCCTGCTAAATGGGTATCTAAATTAGTGCTTGCTTTTCTGCTAATCTGGGAAGATCCTTTCTCTCTCTGGCTAGAGTGTCAGTGTCTGGAGAAACTCTGCCCACTTCAGAGCCGCTTTGATTTAATCTGGTGAAAAACGTAGCAGAAGTGCTAATCTTTTCCTACAGCCTGTCTCGTTTTGCCCATGCTCACCTTATGGGTAATATTTATGGTCAGCAAAGTAAAATGCCCCTCATTCTTAGGCATGTGTGTAATCTCTAGCACAAACATCAAAAAAGTGAATGGAGAGAGAAGCAGCTCCTGCTTTTATTTTAGCCATAGTGCCCGATTCAGTGATAATTTTTCCTACATAAATGAGATGATTGACTACTTTGAGTAATTTGAACCAGAAAACGCAAATGAACTCACTGGAAATGAAGTACTTAATGCATCATTGGCTTTATCATTGTTATGCTGTCATTATTCTCATAATTTCAAGATGTGGGTTGTCAATTAGACTCAGAAGTGACCTTTGAGGTCTCCTCGTCCAATGTCCTACTCACAAGACAGTTCTTCAGCTCAGCCAAAGCTGAGGTAAAAATGCTAAATCAGTTTCCAAGGCAGAAACACACACGGAATGTGAAATCAGTGTGAGGCGTTTGCCGTGCTGTGGAGAAAGCCCAGGGTCTGAAATAATGGGAGCTGTCTGGCCCTGCACTCTGAGATCTGTAATCTTCCATGAGACCGTTTAAAGCAGAAGCTGCAAATTGGCTCCTCAGGGGCTGTCTCCCACCTGCTGAGGTGTTTGGTTTGGCCTGTATAGAATTTATTAATATTTTATATAAGTCAACATTTAAAAATCAGGAGAGTTCACCTAAAACAAATCAGAACTTTTTACTTTTCTTTAAAAAGTGGAAGATTTGAAAACAATGGTCCTGCAGTTATACTTGGAAGCAGTTAGCTGGAGGAGTTTCCTTTAGACTTAGATCTGGGGTGAGCTCTCAGTTTACCACAGTCCTCACCACTCCCTATTACCTCCCTGTCCCCAAGGCCAGGTGCCGGTTGCCACTTATCCTTATGCTTATTTTTAAATCTTTTCTTCCCCCTTCCTTCCTCCCTTCCTCCCTCCCTTCCTTCCTTTTTTCCTTCCTTCCTTCTTTTTTACTTTCCTCCCTTTTTCTCTTCTTCCCCTCTTCTTCCTTCTCTTTCTTCTCTCTTTCCCTTCCTCCCTCTTTTCCTTCCTTTTGTTGTTTCTTTTCTCTTTCTTTTGTTTCTTTTAGTAAAAATGAGACAACAAAAGGTAGATTAATATAACTTATCCTTCAAAATGCTACCCTATACATCTTGTGCTTTCTCTCTGTAACACTTGTATTTATATTACTCATTTCATTCTTCTCTTGCGTGAGTCTCTGGACCGTGAATTCTAAGTGGTCAGGAACTACCTGTCCCGTTCATAACTGTACCTAGCCCTGTGCCCAACAGAGTGCACATTCAATATGTATATTAGACATATTAAATTTCTCTTACTCTTCTCTTACTTACAAGTAGAGTAGCAAGGTACCTTTTCAGCCAGAATTGACTAGAATTTTATCTAACAAGATAAGTGGGCTCTAAAAATTCAGTGATGTAAAATGTGGGTCACATCATTGGAAGGTAGTGAAAACAGTATTTTTCACTTGGTCTGTACTGTCATAAAGAGGTGAACAGGGAAATGCTATATGGTCACAGATCAGTCACATCCTCACTGCCTCTCGTCACCAGAAGATAAGATGCCATTCTGCCCCTGTGTGAGAAAGGGGGCTGGCACAGTACAGGAGCCAACCATCATTTGAGATGTCCAAATACCCGTTATCACAATGACGCTTTCTCAGGACCCATAATCTCTGGAGGCATTGAGACACCCTGAGCAGAGAGCTTGAGTGGGGAAGAGAGTGGTCAGCCTTCTCTTAGGTTTTTGTCAAAACTCTGGTATATGTCAGGGGTCCCACTCTTTTGTTTGGGGTTCGGTGGATATAACTCCTGGGAAGCTTCTCTTAGAATCTACTACCATCTACTATTCCTTGCCTGACATGAACATCTGGCTCTCGTCCTTGCTCCCTCTCTCTTCCCTTTGGCTTTTGCTGAACGCCTGGACAGGGAACCTGGCTGCAGCACTTGAGGATCACTCCCTACCCATCCCCAGGTCCTGGCTCTATCCTAGGAGGCTCCTGGCTCAGGCTGCTTGCTTATATGTAGACATTTAGCATCTGCTCAACACCCAGCCCTGTCTCCTTTATCTGATCACAGGTAACAATTCAAAGTTGGACCCTCCAGTATAGAAAACCAAAGGGAAAATGGCAAGCTATTTTGGCTCTCTGCTTTACTAATTTTTTTAATTAGTTTTTTTCTTTTGCCTCTCCTTTATGACCTTCTTGAACATAGCATCTGGGTGGCATTTGAGCAAGTCAGTGCTGGGGCCAAAGGTAGCTGAGCTCTTAGGGAGGCTGGAGGAGGACTTGCAGGAGGCCATGGTGATGATTGATAGGGCAAACGCGTAGACTTAAGGTACAGTCCATTGCTTTAGTGATTCTGATGATTCTGCATACTTTTTTTGTACCAGATGCAGTGATTGTGCATCCAGAGACAGCAAGTGGGCCAATTTTGATAATCCAAGCTACATAGCAGGTTTCACTGGTTTCTGCAAGCGGTCAGTAGAAATTTCACCATGCTAGGTTGCTGGCAGGTTTTTCAAAGTCACTTGGGGGTCATCTCTAATCTCTTCTGATATAGCATATACCTTCCACTCTCCCCCAGTGCTCTCCCTCTCCCCCAGATCCTGCCTTGTCAAGAACTGCCTTTTTCAATGATGGCTTTATCAAACCTCACACTAATGCATTTAGTACATTATTCTTGTCGAAACCTTTCACAAAACCACTGCCTCAGCTACCTTGACTCTGTTCCCACTGAGCACATCCCTTCATCAATGCCCCATTTCACTTATGAGTTCCCCCCTGCCCTGCTTTCTTCATCTGTTTAATTTGTTTGCTGTGCACTTTGAACCCTTCCCTTGAAGACATGACATAACACCATCTATTTCTATTTAAACTGTTATTCAGGCCATGTCTGCAATGTGCATTATTCATGTATTATTCATGGGCATTATTGGAGATCAGTGTGCAAATCAGCTTTATTGGGAACCCCAGAGACTGCAGCAGAGTCTCGTGTACTTATAAATTGCATAGTATCATTTCCTGAAAAGCAGGCTTACTCTGCCTTCTGGGGGAAAATGACAGTTTCATGGAACTGCTGAGAACAATCATGCCTCTGAAAGAGATCATACAGCCATTTCATTTGCCATTTGGTGCACGTACTTCAGCCAGGCTGAGGAACTTCTCAGCTGGGTTTGATTCCTGTGGTTTTGAAATCTTCTTCAGACCCAGACTTTGGCCAGGACCCTGCAGAAGTCATGGGAGAGTTGTGAGTATCAAAAAAATCTTCAATCCTTTTTGCTTAGCAGGGGATGGAAAGGCCATTGTAGAGAACTTCTCCAGTGGAAGGACACCCATGAATAATCAGAGGGGACAGACACAGTTGTGAAGGGAAGGCGAGTGTAACTTGCGTGTCCTGCTTCTCATTCTAAGTCTGTCCCCTCTGTTCAAAGTTCCCTCCATGCCCTTGTGTTACTCTGAGGATCTCTGGTCTTGAAGAAAGTGATCCATTCACTGGGTTGTAGAAGTTGGCCATACAGCCCCTCCTAGGACCACTTGCTGTTAGAAAGACTAATGGGGAAACTAAATTGGGTTATTTCTGTTGATGGAGAACAAGGATTGTGGCTTTTGGGTGTGGACACATTTGAGGGGAAAGAGAGCTTTCCTAGAGTCTCTCTAAATCATATTGCACGTTTGCACATATGATTTAGATCCCTTTTAAACCTTTGAGAAGGCAACTCCTTCTAAGCCCTTGGATAGGGCAGGCTCTTTGCCAAAGTGAACCAGGCCCTGTGGTTCCATTTTCTCCTGTACCAATATTCTATATGCTTCAATAGTCCCCAGGGATAAATTAGAATTTTGGAAAGTGCTTACTCTTTGAGGCTTCAGTAGGGGTACGTACTAGACAAACTTCTTTGCTTATGAGCAGGTTGGATTCCAAAGACTGTTGAAGTTGATTTTTCTAAGAGTCCAAAGTGGTGTAATGAAAGAAGCTGCTTATGCCATTGGTTGGTGATAAGCAGAGTTCACACTCCTCTGCCATGAGTTTGGGCAGAGAACCCACGTTCTATCTATAGAAGTTCTTATGTGCAAAGTTTTAAATGAAGGGCCTTTGTAGAGGGAAAAAAATTAATGGCTCCTTTAAATGTTTAAAGGGAAAATATATTCCTATATGCATTTAACTCTTCATAGTAACATCTCACATTGTCAGAGTGCAATAAACCTGAAACTTTTGGTTCATCAATTCATTAATTTAATCAAGAATTTGTGAATGTTTACTCTGTGCCAGCACTGTGCTAGGTGCAAGGGATAAAATAAATGGAGGACAGAGTCCTTATTGTGTGTATGTGTACCCACACGCACATATGTGCACACATACGTGTTGCAGGGCCTTAGTCCAACAGTTATGATTCAGTGGCATGAGGGCTAGGACGGAAGGAAGGTGAGAGTGTTATGGGAGTGAGGAGAATAAAAGCATCCACCTCAACACTGGGATATGGCTGGGGAGATAAGCCGAAGGAACTGATTCTTGAGTTGGGTCGTGAAGGATGCGGAAGATCTTTGTAGGGAGAGGAAATAGGTGGTCGTAGCAGAAGAAACATTTGAATAAAGGCACAGAAACAAGAGGGAATGAGGCTACTTAGGGGACCGGGAAACAGTTCTGCAGCTGGGATGTCTGAAGCGTATAGGGATTCTGGCAGGAGAAAAGGTGGGAGAAGAAAATTGGATCATGACAGGAGGTACCAGGCATGCTTTGTTGAGGAGTTGGGACCTTCTCCTTAAAAGTGACGGGAAATTGTTGCAGATTTTAAACAGGACTGTACACTTTTGTAAGACCACTCTGAGAATAGTGGAGGTGGATCAGAGGACAGGAGAGAGAATCAGGGGGCCAATAAAGATCCTGTGACAGTGGTCCAGGTGGGAAATGCTCAGCAAAGATAGTGGCAAAGGGGGATGAAAAAGAGGGGATGGACCAGAGAGTCACTGAGGAGGGAGGACTGCAGAACTGGCAGATGTTTGACATCTTGGGGGAGACAGAGGATGGTTCTCAGGCTTCAAATCTTGGTGACTAGATGGTTGGTGACTGGATGACTAGTGAACCATTCCCTGAGATGAAGAACTTGAGAAGCGTCCTCCTTTAGGAGAAAGTGACTCACGTTGGAAGAATATGTATCACCTCAGGGAGCTATTAAAAAAACAAAATTAGTGAGGGGCAGGCCCGGTGGCATAGTGGTTGGGTTTGATGCACTCTGCTTTGGTGGCCCGGGTTCATGGGTTCGGATCCCAGGCATGGACCTACACCACTCATCAAGTCATGCTGTGGCAGTGACCCACATGCAAAAAATAGAGGAAGATTGGCACAGATATTAGCTCGGAGCCACTCTTCTTCAAGCAAAAAGAGGAATATTGGCAATGGATGTTAGCTCAGGGCCAATCTTCCTCACCAAAACAGAATTAGCTTGTATTAAGAAAAGGGAATTTTTAAAGATATAAACAAACAGCCCACAATGGTGAGTGCAAATTCTAGGCTCAAGTAAGTAGTGCTCTTCAGTCATCATCTCTCTTCACAGGGTACAAAGACCATTGATATTTAGGACGATGACCTTGAGACCTTGTGAATCATTATCAAGACTAAAAGATTCAATTATTTCCATTAAAGCAGGAAAGTGAACTCGAGCATTTGAATTTGAATTTATTCCAACTCTGCATGCTGCCCACTTTGGAAACAATTTGAGATAGTTTACAGATTTGGACTGTTCAAGATAAGATGTTTTTGAGGAAAGCATAAGGCGTAGGAGCTTTTCAGGCACTGGAGATCAACAGACACCCCCATTTGATGATAAAATATCACAAAACAAAAGTTTCGGGTTCTTTTTACTGAGGCAAAAAAAATTGAACTAATTCTTTTTGATAATATACAGCGTGTGGTTTCATCAGTTGTAAAAAATATTTCTTCAGTAAAATTTAAACATGATCCATTAATCATTATTTCTAGGAAGGTAACACCAGTCTTGGAGTCATCCAAGATTTAAATAGGGACTGTTTGTCTTCATCCCCAAGCCCAGAGGGTCATCCTTTAAACAATCTTTAAGAGTCTCTTTTCCTTCTACTTCAAGCCAGACTTCCATCTCTGTGCACTTAGACCATTGTGGTGGCTTCCATGACCTTTCCCCACTTCACTGTCTGTCTTCTCTGACCCATCCTATGTGCACCCCTGCTTGCTCTTCTGTGCGTGGATGGCCCTCTAACTTATATTTCCAGCTCTAATCTCCTCCTTGATTCATACATCCAGTGCTCTACTCAACATCGTCATAAGGGCTATCTAAGAGGCATCTTCACCCTATAGCGCATCCAAAACCAAACTACTGACTTTACACCTCAGACTTCCTCTTCCTGCAATCTTCCTATCTCAGGTAATGGCAATTCCATTCTTCTGGTTGCTTGTTTTGGCAAATTCTGTTGATTCTATCTTCAAAATATATCCAGATTCTGACTACCTGTCACTATCTCTACCTACCACTCTGGCACAGGTCATTATCATTTATCACTTGAATTGTCAGAAAAGCCTCCTACCTGCCCCCTCGTTTCTACCCCTGACCCCTATAGAATATTCACAGAAGAAAAGCCAGAGTAAACCTATTAATTTGTAAGTGTGATTGAGTGCCTCCTCTGCTCAGAACCCTCCTGCAGTTCCCATCACACTCAGTATCAATCTGGAGTCCTTACAGTGGCCTGTGACCCCCTAATCTGGTCTCTGGACACTTTCTTCATTTCTTTTCCTACCAGCCTCCCTCTCACTGTGTTCTAGCCACACTGGCTTTCTTCTTTCCTCACCTTCCAAGCCCTATCTTGCCTCACATAGGAGTTCTCTGTCCTGTTCTCTAATCTTGGCTCACACCGTTCTCTCCTGGGTCCTTTCCACCTGCCCAAACTTTCCTTTTACTTTAAAGCTCACCTCAAGCTCACTTCCTCCTCGAAGAGTCCCTTGACACTCTAATGATCTTCCTTTTATCCAGACCGTAATGTTATTTTTTGACCTTTGTGCTTATCTCCTCACTCATGAGAAACAGCCTGGTACTCTTATTTGAGTGATACAGCTGGTTTGGTGCTAGCTAGCCAATAGGATGATAACTTTCTGGAGGCCAAGGACCCTTTCTTTTGTTTCTGTCGCCTAAAGACCCTCAGTATGGCATACCTTAAATAAATCTCTTTTGGATTCAGTTTGTATTTGCCTCTATATCGAGCAAGGAAAGAAAGTGCAGGGGAACTGATGGATATGTCTCTTAAAATAGTTCTGATGGCTACTTAGCAATGAAGAGGAATGAACTACTGATGCACACAATAGCACAGATGGATCTCCAATGCATCATGTTAAGTGCAAGAAGCCACATTCAAAAGGATACACAGTATGTGATTCCATTTATATGATTATTCTGGAAATGGCAAAACTACGGGGATGGAGACTAGACCAATGGTTGCCAAGAGTTAAGAGTAAGGAAGGTGTTGACTTCAACAGGGCAGCGTGAAGGAATTTTGGGGAGCAATGGATCTGTTCTGTATCAATTGTGGTGGTGGATTTATGACTCCATGCATTTGTCAACATTCATGGAACTGTACACCAGAAATAGTGAATCTTACTGTTTGTATGCTGAAAATAAGTTTAGAAAATACACAAAAAATGGAACACTGACTAACACATTTAACTGCTTAATAAATGTTTCTATTACTAAGAAAAAAAGCCTACGTTGTCAAAAATGTGGAATATATCAATGGCAAAAATTTGTTTACTTATGGATTATTATCTAGACAAAACATAAGACTGGTTGCAAAAAGATTTTTCAGGGGGCCGGTCTGGGGGCGTAGTGGTTAAGTTTGTGTACTATGCTTCAGCAGCCTGGGGTTGGCAGGTTTGGATCCCAGGCGAGGACTGACGCACTGCTTGTCAAGCCATGCTGTGGCGGCGTCCCATATAAAATGGAGGAAGATGGGCACAGGTGTTAGCCTAGTGCCAATCTTCCTCAGCAACAAAAGAGGAAGATTGGCAACAGATGTTAGCTAAGGGCTACTCTTCCTCACCAAAAAAAAAAAAAAAACAAGACTTTCCAGTTTGTGCGATACCCAATTGTATGTATGCTTTATAGGGATGATATATTTTATCTTTAAAATAATGATAGAAAAAAGTGTGCAAACATTGCAACTGTGTGCTAATTATTTTAAATAATACAAAATACAGTAACGTATTTTAGTTTAAAAAAAGTTCTAGTGTGTGAAGAAATTCATTTTCATTCTTGTAATGAATGTGCAAAAAAAAAAAACTTTGGAAACCACACACACACACACACATAAATAGCTATTATCTCATTTTCTAGAGATAACAACTGTAAAGGGACTTCATGGTGAGTCCACTTGTGTTCGACACTGTTGGCATCCATAAGTTCTTATAATAATCCCCTGAGGAAAACAATATTATCCCCATTTTATAGATAAAAGCTGTGAGACCCAGAGAGATTAAATGACTGAACAAAGATTCCTGGGCTGGTTAGTGTCTGGGCTGGGATCCCATCCGGGTCTGTCTGACTCAGATGATGCACTTTCCACAGACACCTGCTCCTTCTAGCCGTGCACATGAAAGGCAGCCAACAGCAGCTCACAACGAGGGGGCTCCAGCCTGAACAGCATGCAGCTCTCTTAAGTCTGGCCTCTGCTGAGGACCTCTGTCCAGCCACTGGACCTGTTACCCCAATACTCCTGCCCTGTTAGTGGCATCAGTTTGGTCAATATGGCGAGAAAAATCTGTCCCTTTCAAAGTCACTGAGGCGGGGGCAGGATCTAAGTCCTGTCTTTCTCAGCTGCAGTGCCAGCTCAAAAACAAACAGCCTCTTAGGGGGCCATTCTGTCAGGAAGATAAATGCTGCCTCATTGATTGCCTCACCAAGGAGCTTGTCCGAAATGGCAGCTGCTAGACTGAAACGCTTTGAAGATTGAACCCAGGAGTCCAGTTCCAGCCTTTCTTGCAGTCTTGCCTAGCAATTCAAACTCGTACAACAAATTTAAGTCCCTGTCACGGGCTAGGATAGAAAGTAAAATGAATGAATAACATAACTTTTCCAGGGTGATTCTTAGAGAGTTGCCAGTAGCAGGACTGATCACACTGGAAACCCTCCTCCACAGTGTTGACAGCCACCCGCCCCAGGATTTACAGAGTTCATTTAAAACGAACTTCAAGGACATAGGGGAATACTGAAGGGCAATTAGGTCAGAAAAAGGGAGAGTGTAAAGTCTCCCTGCTTGCAGGAGGTGGTGAAAGGTGAAGGGTCATTTAGGATTTTATGTATGTATGTTGAATGTGTAAACACACAGATGTGTCAGTATCACAGTTGTTTTTACTGCGCCAGCTAATGGCATCAACCCTTCCCGCTCAACAATCCTCTCCAGGGTCACTGCGTTACATTGCCTGCTACTCATAGCAAGAGTCATCAGAGGGCGGGGTCTTGGGCAACTACCCCCACTCCCCGTGTGCTAGGGCAGTGGCATAATGTCGTGGATGAGATGAGGAGTGGGGACAGGGGCAGATGGTCATGTCCAGTCCGCATTCCACGAGGTCTCTCACATTGGAGGAGCCTAGTGCAATGGCAGATCTTTCCACCAGGTGGCACTCATAGTTTAGCTTTACTTTTGTTTCTATTGACTGAAAATTTTGCCTTACTATCCCTGTTGAGGAACACATGACTTAGGCTTTCCAATTCATGTACTGGTGTCATGTATTGTCATGTTTTGGATTCTATTGTCTTCTGTACAATTACAATTTATTTTTTCCCTCTGGGACCTTGGCAAGAGATACTATAAGGGGAATAGCCATTACAACCTGAATGGGAAGGGTCATTTTCATCATACACTCACCTACACACACATCCACACACCACAACTGCTCTAGGGATAAATCCTGCCATGTTTTTTCTTTTCCTTTTTTCCTTATCTCCTGCCTCCCTGCCCTTCCTGTTCCTCTCCATGCTCAGAATGCTGTGACAGCTGGCACACTTCGGTTTACTAGAACCCATCTCAGGATCACCTTTTCATTATTCATGTTTGTTACATAGTGGTCAAGGCTTGGATCGGCAGCCTCAAAAAATGCTCACCCCTGAGTCTTAACGATCAAAGGCTAGAGGGAAAAAGACGATGGTAGCTTTGTTTTTGAGGGAGGACATCAGAACTGTGTGTGTCTGAGATGTTGTGATTGAATTTCATATGGCCGTTCTCTCTGGGGAAGCTGTCTGTAGCACTGAGCTGACCAAGGTTCTTGGAAGCCTCATAGTAATATTATTGGACATGATACAGTTATCAGAGTTTAAGACAAAAGATGTAAGATATCATCCCTGTCCTCAAAGAATCCAGTCTACTTGGGAAGATAAATTTAGTCACTTCAGTAGTGTTACTGGAGTAAGATGATCTCTTCTAAGAGCTTCATATCAACAAATTTGCTCAGAGAGTTGATAAGAAAGCCTGTCCCTGAGTCCTGGGAGGTTGGGGAAGCTTTCAGGAAAGGATAAGCCTAGGTGGGCCTTGACAAGATTAAGGCAATAGAGGGGGTAGGAGAGGGTCTATCCAGGGAAGTGGGAGGAATCTTGACGAGAAGCATGGATGTAAACCTGCAAAATCACAGACAGCTGTAGCTCAATTACTTGGCACTTTCAATGATAAATGGTTTCTTTAAAAATTCTGTTCTATGAAAAGACCAAATCACAGTGAATTCCCAATCTGCTACCACATGGAATGATGATATCCCTGAAGCCCAGCAAAATGATTAATCTTTAAAGCAATATTTATTTCTATTCTTATTAAGTACTGAGAGTGACCTCATTCATTCAACATATATTTATGGAGTATTTTTATTTTTCTGGATGTTTTGTGGGAACCCAAGATATATCAGGCAGGATTGTTTTCTCTGGAGCCTTCATGCTAGGAGGGAAGATAAGAAATGTGAATATAATAACTACAATGTCAGAGAGAAAGATAAAGTCTCGAAGGTAAGTATAGAAAAATATTACAGAAGTTAAGAGTAAGATAAAAATTATTTTCAGCTGGGGGTTCGGTGGTGGGATAATTTATTTAAGTATTTAATTTAAGTAATTAAGTAAATTTACATAATTTACTTATGTAAAGATAAGGGGAGGAGAAGAGTATTTTTCGTGGAGGAAATGGCACAAAATAAAGCGATTGGAAAGAAAAGACTGAATGGATAATACAGGTACAAGAGCAGGGTGGTGAGAAAGGATGTTGAAAGTTCAGGCTAGGACCACGTGACAAGCCTTGTATGGCAGGTTAAGGAATATGAGATCCACAGGAAGTTACTGTATACTTTTGAGTAGATGGATAAATTCATCTTTAAAAAGACTTGTGTTTCAAAGGTTAGCACTGAGCGCCTACATATAAGATGGACTGGCCAGGGCAGAGATGGGCAATGGAGGGCTCCGGTTAAAAAGCTATCCTGTCAGCTTGGGAAGGAATATGGCTTCATAAGTTGGCAATTATTCTTATCATTCTGGAAATTATCAACATTCCAAAAGCAAAATTAAAGAAACAAAACCCTGGAAATTATTTTTGGTGAAATTAGGAGACATGTATAAGTCACAGATCCCAAAATGTGTGTTAAAGGTCACCAAAAGCAGCTGAGAACAGGGAGATGGTGCAAGGGGAAGTGAAGAGAAGAGGCATGGAGAAGGGTGAGCTGGCAGCAATTTCAGACAGCACTAGCATCTCCTGAAGGGAGGGGTACAGCCTGAAGGCAGAAATTATATCCTTTGTTTACAATAACGGATGTGGGAACTGGGTTAAACAGAGATGTTAGCAGAAGCTGACACGTGGATTTCGTAGAGAGAATCAGAGGCTGGGGGCTTCATCAAGAATTGTACCAATGCTCCACATTTGCAGAATGTGTCTTCTCTGTGACATCATAGATTGTGTTGTAAATGCCTGCCACCCTGCCCCTTTCCCATGAAAGACACTCTTCCCTCCAATAAAGGAACTCCTTGCAAATAGCTGGTCCAGGGATTCTACGATGACTAAGAAAGGATGAGCAAGTAGTAAATCAATACAAAGGTACTTTAAGAGTAAAAGAAGCAAAAGAGCATCAAAACTTACTAATAAATGAAGAACATTTATGAGAAAAATGTTTCCACAAAGTAGAAGACCAAATATTTCACTGCAAATTGGGAAAAAAAAAAAAAAAAGAAAGAAAGAAACTCACACAAAGCAATCACTTCTACAAATAAAGAATTCAAGGAAAAGTATAAGAACTCGGGAAAAAGATGGCCAGATAATAAGAGAAAACAAAACATGAGGGGTCAGATCTCAGGGAATAAGTAGAAAACACTCAAACAGCCATCAAAGAAATGAAGACAAATTTGTAAGAAGCACAATGGAGAACACAGCCCATGGAAAACACCATAATGGACACAGGGGAAGAAATAAGAGAAGTCACAAAAATGAACGCAACTCTAAAAAATAAACATAGATTTAGATAGAACACTATAATTAGACAGGAATTGCAAAAGAGATTCATCATTTGCATAATTGGAGTCTCTGAAGACGAAAGTAGAAAATGGAAAGGAAAAAATATTTAGAACATGTAATTTAATGAAATTTTATTTAAATAAAAAAGACTTAAACACCTATGTCAGAAGTTCTCACCATGTGATAAAAAACATTGACCGAGAATGGTCAATATTGAGACCAAGATGTAAAGATTTTAAAACATTCTCTGGGCATCCAGGCAAAAAGATCAGAGCACACATAAAGAAATAAAAATTAGCCAGATCTCAAATTCTGCTACAGCAAAATTCCATGTCAAAGTATCATGGTGCAGCACTTAAAAAACCTCAAAAGAAGAAATTATAAGTCGAGAACTTTCTATGCAGCCAAACTGTTCTTTAAGTATAAAGGCTGTGTATAAAAGTTATGAATACACAAAAACTAAAGAAATGTTATTATGGCCCCATTTTGAGGAAACTTCTAGAGGGTAAACTTCGTTAACCAAGAGATGACTAGGAAAATAACAAGGCAGAGAACATTGAATATATTTCACTCAAGCATTAACACTAGTATACACTTGGAGATTACAACAACGAATCATCGTATACGTCTCATGTGTTCTGACTGTAGAAGTGCTACAACTAACAAAACTAGGGAGAGGTTGAAAAAAGGTGGACAGGAAAATAGTTTTGCTCACTGCCTCACTAAATAATAGTCAATAGGTATTATTTAAAGCTTTTAGAAAATTCGCGTAATTAAGTGTACAAAGGTAAACATTAAGAAAAACAATATTAACTAAAAACAGCTGACCAGGGAAGAGGAATTGTGCTAATTTTATTGTTTCTCAAAATAAGGAATTAATATATATTGTCTAAAGAAACCAAGAACTAAGGGGGTTATATACAATTATAAGTAAAATTTTTATATACTGGAATAAACATACTCAAAAATCCAAGCAAAGAGAATATACCACATAGTTAAAAATAGATAAAAATGGCATAAGATGGCAGATCTAAGATAAATATATTTCTCATATTAATGTAAATGGGTTTAACTCACTTATCGAAAGAATTTCAGAGTGGATCAGAAAACAAACAAAACTGTATGATTTATAGGAAACACATCAAAACAAAGTAATTCAGTAAAGTCAAAAATAAGAGGTGAGCAAAGGTATACTAAAGAAATGTAAAAAACAAACAAAAAACAACTAGCCAAAAATAGCCCCCTAAGTTCCCCTAAAACAAAAACAAACCCAGAAAACCAAACAAACAAAAAAGGAAGTAAACAAGCAAGAGTCATGATCTTAATATTAGAAATGGTGGAATTCAGGCAAAAATAGAAGGTTAAATAAGATAAAGGTAGTTTTGTCCTATAGTGTGAAATTCATGAGTCTTTAACAATTATACTTGAAGGGCCGGCCCTGTGGCTTAGCGGTTAAGTGCACGCGCTGCGCTACTGGCGGCTCGGGTTTGGATCCCTGGCGCGCACCGATGCACCGCTTCTCTGGCCATGCTGAGGCCGCGTCCCACATACAGCAACTAGAAGGATGTGCAACTACAACATACAACTATCTACTGGGGCTTTGCGGGGGAAATAAAAAAAAAAGGAGGAGGATTGGCAATAGATGTTAGCTCAGAGCCAGTCTTCCTCAGCAAAAAGAGGAGGATTAGCATGGATGTTAGCTCAGGGCTGATCTTACTCACAAAAAAAAAAAAAAAAACAAAACCTTACAATGAAAACTAAAAAAAAAAAAAAACCAATTATGTTCGTCTACACATCAAATAACATGGCACCCAAGTTTATAAAGCAGAAATTACAAGGGATAAAAAGAAAAGAAGAAACATAAGTAGTAAGGGATTTTAATTTACCTCTTTCAATCTTTGCTAGAACAAGTGATCAAAAACATTGAGAAAAACAAAATAATTCATAGGTAGATGAGATGGATATATTTCAAACTCTATTTTCTGAAATGGTTAATACACATTTTTTTTTTATGTGCCTAGGAAATATTCACAAAAATTGACCATATACTAAGTCCTAGAGAAAACCTCAGTACGTTCCAGGACATATAAATAATGCAGACTGTGAGATAATAGAAAATATATATTTGGTCTCTGCCCCTGGTTCCTGGCCCAGAACTTCTAAAACACTTGTCATTTCCTAAGTGATATGTGCACTGGGGACATCTTTTGTTTGGTCTTTGACCCTGGTTCCTGACACAGGGCTCCTGAAAGCCTTGTAATTTCCTGGGTGATAGGAGTGTCTTTTATTCTAATGAGGGGACTCTTGGTGGGCTCCTCTTTGGGAGCTAGTCACTGAAAGACCATGTCTTGATGAGAAGCTTGGAATTTTCAGCCCCACTCCCCGTTTTCTTGAGGAGGGAGAAAGGTTGGAAATGGAGGTAATGATTGATCATGCCTGTGTGATGAAGCCTTCAGAAAAATCCCAGTGGTATGGGGTTCAGAGAACTTCCAGGTTGGTGAACACATCCATATACCAGGAGGGTGATGCACCTCAACTCCACTGGGCCAGAAGATCCTCTGCTCGGGGCCCTCTCAGACCTTGCCCTGTGTATCTCTTCATCTTGCTGTTCATCTGTATCCTTTATCATATCCTTTAACAAACTGGTATATGGAGGTAATTGTTTCCCTGAGTTCTGTGAGCCTCTCTGTCAAATTAATCGAACCCAAAGAGGGGGTCGTGGGAACCTCTGATTCACAGCTGATTAGTCAGAAGCACAGGTGACAACCTGGACATTCTATTGGCGCCTGAAGTGTAGGACTGAGCCCTTAACCTGTGGGATCTGACGTTATCTCCAGGTAGTTGTCAGAATTGAGTTAAATTGTAGGACATCCTGCTGGTATTGCAGAGAATTGCTTGGTGAGGGAAAACTCCCCCACATCTGGTGACCAGAAGTGTTAGAAATGTTGTGAGTGTGGTGGTAGTGTGAGTACTAAAGGGGACACACAAGAGGGAAAAACTGTTCTTTTTCTTAACTTACACACTCATTTTTCACAATGCTATTAGAATAAAATTTAAGAAAAAAGTCAGATAATAAAAAGTGTCTTCCAAATGGGAAATTTAAAAAAAAAGCTCTCCTACAACTTCTGAGTCAACGATGACCTATAATCAAAATTGCATAATTTCTTAATAATAATTAAAACACTGATTCAGACTATTTGACATATAAAATACGGCCAAATGAGTGACCAAAGGAAAACTCATAGTTTTAAATATTTATATGAATAAAATAAATTAGATATCAAATTCAAAAAGTTAGTAAAACAGCAATAAACTGAAGAAAGGCATAAGGAATAAATTATTATAAATAAAATCAGAAATTAATGAATTGGAAAACTGAAAATCAACAGACTAGAGCTACATTCAAAAAAATGGAATAAAATTACACACACAAAAAATAGAATAAATAAAGTAGTAGGTAATTCAAACAAAGGGAACAATATCTGCTTTAGGAGGACAGAGAGATAAAAATATATGATAATAGAATATGATAGAGTAAATTAGCTGCAGAATGATAGGAAAATTTTAAATCTGACTATTTGCCCAACTTTATGTCAATAATTTTAAAAATTTGGTTTACATCAATCATTTTCTAGGAAAATATAATTTACCAACACTTACCCCAGAAGAGAGAAGACGTATAATTATGCTAATTTGAATAGAAGAAGTAGATAAAGTAGATAAACTTACTAGATTATTTTTGTTTACACGGAGGAATTCTATGAAAGCATTAAAGAATAATATTTCAACTTTTCAAGAATAAAGAATAGGAGGAATAAGTGCACATATTTTTTAATAAAGTGAGGAAACTATTGAAATCAAGGCCTGATAAAGCTTGTAAGGAACGTTATTTATAATTTTCTATATAAATCCACATATGAAGATTAATGTAAATATCCTAAATAAATTATTAGTAAGGATTCAGCACCACATTAAAAGAGTCAAATATAAGAGCAAATGGATTTTATTTTAGTAGAGCAAAGTCCTTAGAGTTATAACATATATTAATAATTTATTGTAATAATTGACCCAAGAAGAAAAGTAGACACTGAAATATATTATCAATGGTTATATCTTCAACATGACAAAATATGTCTATCTTACCCGAAGCGAACATCATGTTTTTTTTTTTTTTTTTTTTTTAAAGATTTTATTTATTCATTTTTTTTCCCCCCAAAGCCCCAGTAGATAGTTGTATGTCATAGGTTCACATCCTTCTAGTTGCTGTACGTGGGACTCGGCCTCGCGTTGGACGGAGAAGTGGTGCCCTGGGGCGTGCCCGGGATCCGAACCCGGGCCGCCAGCATCAGAGCGCGCACACTTAACCGCTAAGCCACGGAGCCGGCCCGAACATCATGTTTAATGAGGGAAACACAAGAGATATTTCCACTGAAGTCAGAAACTAGAAAAGGATGTCTACTATGACTATTATGTAACATTATATTGCCGGTACTAGTCAGTACAATTATATAAGATAGAGAAATTAGAAATCTAAAAGTGATGGGAAATAAATGTGTAAAAATTTTGATTTGAAATGGTGAATAATCTAAGATAATTAATAGAAATCTGCAACAAACAATAAGAAAATTCACTAAGGTAGTGGAGAAAAAAAATAACGTACAGAAATCCATAGCTTTTATATAGACAAACAACTGCCAGTTAGAAAATATAATGGAAGAAATATCCTACTGACAGGAGCAATTAAAAAGGTAAAAGATCTATGAATAAAACTAATAAGAAATGTGCTGACCCGTAGGAAGAAAATCTTATAACAGTCCTAGAAGACACAAAAGAGCAATTGACCAAATGGAAAGAGATGTGATAATGTATTGATTATATTGTGCTACCTGGTGTAAAAAATTGAGTCTAAAATGTATGGTAAGTTAAGAACATTAACGCTGATTTCTTGCTAAGTCTGAAGTAGGTATCTATTGTTGGAGGGTGGCCATCCACAAATGACTGACGGACCCAGGCTCCTTCCATCTTGTTGATTTCCTGTCTGCTGGAACTGCCTGGCCTTCTGACTCCAGCTTGCAGTAGGGGAAAGAGAGCATGGCAAAGACACATTCTTCATAAAT
Source organism: Ceratotherium simum simum (assembly GCF_057802395.1). Taxonomy (NCBI): domain Eukaryota; kingdom Metazoa; phylum Chordata; class Mammalia; order Perissodactyla; family Rhinocerotidae; genus Ceratotherium; species Ceratotherium simum. The sequence goes on from NC_141913.1 coordinate 40,309,151, forward strand.
ACTTTGGCCTTAAAGTAACATGACAAATCTGCTCACCTTCTATTGGCTTCTGTCTGCTCACCTTCATGTGACCACCTAAACATAGGGTGGATGGAAAATGTAGTCCCTAGCTAGGCAGCCACTTTCTTTTTTTTTTTAATAGTATTTTATTTTATCTATTTTTTATTTATTTATTTATTTATTTATTTATTTATTTATTTATTTATTTATTTATTTTCCCCCCCGAAAACCCCAGTAGATAGTTGTATGTCATAGCTTAGGCAGCCACTTTCTAGTAGAACTTTGGAATTATTTTGGTGAACAGCTAACCATCTTTGACACACTCATATCCTTGTATAGGCAGACTCAACATTATAAAAATATTGGTTCCTCCATGTTAATTTTTAAATTTAATGTAATCAACATTACAAATGTTTTTTTTGAAACAGACGAGTTGTTTTAAAGCTCATATGGGAAACTAAAAAATAAGTACAGCTGGAAAAACTCTGAAAAAAGAAGATAAATGAGGTGTAAGTAGTTTTACTGTGTATTAAAACATTATTATTGAGTTCCAATGATTAAAATAGTGGGATACTAGTTCATGAATTGATGAATGGACCAAAGGAAAATAATTGAAAACCCAGAAATAGCTTAAAATGAATGAGCAAATTTAGAATACAAGTGGGGAAAATGATAGAATACCAAGCTAAACTCCAAACAGATCAAAGATTTAAGGATAAGAAATAAAACCATAAAAATAAAAAATAAAATGTAGGAACATCTTAAATCTTAATTTGGGGAAGATTTTTCTAATTGTAATTTAGTACTTGTGAAGTACTAAAAAAACTTTGGCTGATTGGGCCCCATAAAAATTAAAGAAAAAAGTTCTGCATGGCATTTTTGGTCTTTTAATACACTGCCTTTCATTTCAGGCCAAAACAAATTTTTCAATTTAATTGAAGTAGTAACAATAGAACATTTATGACCAAGTTCATGAATGAGTAGGCAATGGCAGCTACATTACAACTGCAACCTGCTTGACAGTTCTACCATTGACTGTAAAATCAGAGATGTAAACAATTTTTGAGATACAAGTGTCAATATCAATGACATACAGTATGATATATATATTTGTATTATTGAAAGTAACCTGAACATCCTATATGCCAGTTTGAATCCAAGATGAATAACTATCTAATTACCGATCATTGACAACATAGTTATGGTCTCGAAAGATTGCCATAATAATTTGTGTATCACTCATTGAAAGATTAATTAGATTAGTAATCGTATCTAAAAAGAGTATATCAGTAATAATCTTAGCTCTAGATTAAAATTTTCAGAACATTTGTCATACTCATTTGCTAGAAACTAGGTGCTATCATTTGGTGTTTAGTAAAAAAGGATGAGTGGAGTTACATTTTATTGACTGTTTACACTCACATGTACATGTACACACACACACACCCCCTTATGTGCATGTACACGACATTCATTCTCAATATGTTCTAGGACTGAAAAGGACTCATAATGCCCACAGCAGGGAGGACTAAGTAAGAGCATATTCATGAATCAGGTTTCTGTTTTTAGTTCTATTGTGAAGGATAATTGTTTGTTACCATAAATACCAGCGTATGCCTTGGTTGCAGCTTTCAGCATGGAGGAATATTAACTGTCTCTATCCCTTTTGTAAAATGCAAGCTCTCCTGACTTACTTCTGAATAAATCTAACACAGTACCACTTATTACTGATTAAGTAAGCACTGGCAACTTAAATGGACGTGGAAGACTTTATTTCACCCACATAAACAGCAATTGTTGTCAACAGAAGTAACACAGTGGCCCAAACCATTGGTTCTGTCACCTAGAACTTCAGCCAGTACGATTACAAAAGATAAACCCGTTTGAAAAGTTCAGGTCACCATTTCTCTTCAAGATGATTGATTGACCCCTAAATCAAATTTCAGGGTTTGTTTTTTTTTTTGGTGAGGAAGATTAGCCCTGAGCTAACATCTGTTGCCAATCCTCCTCTTTTTGCTGAGGAAGATTGGCCCTGGGCTAACACCCATGCCCATCTTCCTCTATTTTGTGTGGGATGCCTGCCACAGCATGAGTTGATGAACAGTATGTAGGTCCACACGCAGGATCTGAACCTGCGAGCCCCACGCTGCTGAAGCGGAGTGCGGGAACTTAACTGCTGTGCCACCGCCAGCCCCCATATTCCAGGATTTTTTGTTTGTTTGTTTGTTTCTTTGTTTTTTAAATTTCCTTCAGGGTTACAAATTTGGTCCAAATAAGTCAATTGTTTTGGAATTTGTTTTGGAGTAAACAACCTGTCATGGGCAGAATACCAAGCAATTCTGTTGAAACTAAAAGAAAACTTTGCTTGGTCATTGAATAAATGTGTCAGTTATTCTTTTCTGCCATAGATTTTAGTTTGGCTTTTGTCCTTCAATCTGGCACACGTGAAATGCTGATTATAAATCTAAAGAACTAGGAATGTGGAGTTGATGGCTGTAAAAATACTCAATTTATAGTATCTAATACTGACAACATAGGTCTTCTAGAAGTGGCTTATAAATATTGATTTTAAAAGGGAAACCACCAGAAAGCATATAAAAATCTTCTAAACACAGAATCTTCTAGAATTTTTTTTTTTAATTTGAGGACTCAAAGAAACCTAGTCTGAAGGTGACTGACATCCTCATTGCCTTTCTTTGGATGCTGGTGGTCTGGTCTGTTGACACGGCTGCTGCTAAGGAGTTAAACCTATTGGCATGTTTGTCATACTCCTGCCTAATGGTCCCTTAAGCAAGTCACAAATCTTCCTTGCTCTGGGTGACAGCTAATGAACTGTAAAAGTCTTGCACCAATATTTTTACTTCATCTGCAAGCTTGAAGAAGGCAAGTTTGTTTTTCACCCTCGAAAAGAACCAACTGTATTTCCTAGGCAGAGAAGGACAATTTGTTTGCGTGGACCTATTTCAGTTTGGTGGACGTGTTTTGAGCTTGGGAATTTGATTCTGAAAACCACAAGCTTCTAATTATTCTTAGGATGTTTTATGTGCCTGGATGTATTTTATTAGCCTAACTATATTGCAAGCTCTTCTAACTAACTCTGTGAACTTGAGCCAGTCACTTAACCTCTCTGGACCTATTTCCTGTTCCATAAAATAAGAATTATAATACCTCACAAAATTCCTTAGAAGATCAAGTGAGATAATGATTATCATGTTCTTTAAAGATCACTTAAAATTTTCTGATTAAACATTATATTAATTCTCAAAAGCTTTAAATCATAGTAATCATAATAAAATATATGTATATACACGTATGTATATATATTCATATATATATATATTTGGATAAATATATATTCCTATACCCTTTGAGAAGTTCCATGAGGTACAACTCTTTTTTAAAACTAAGTAAAATGAAGCATAATTTGACATCAGAAAGCAACTGTTTAGAAGCAAGAGTAAAAATACATTTTCAGAAGCATCTGTTGCATATTCTGGGATAATTGTCATATGCATTCCCCTAATCATATTATACTTTGCTTTAAGTTTTGACTGGAGCCACCTCACAAATTCTAATGTCTCTCTGAATTGTTGTTTCAGTTGAGCTCTGTTTAATATTTACCAAAATGGTACCACTAGAAATGCTGCTAACTTTTTACTCCAATTTACTCTTCTGTGATTTTAGAAAGAATTCTGGTCCTTTCAGTTGCTCCTCCATTTCTCTGCTGGCAAGATCAATAGTCTTTTTTTTTTTTTTTTAATAATTTTATTTATTTATTTTTTTCCCCCAAAGCCCCAGTAGATAGTTGTATGTCATAGCTGCACATCCTTCTAGTTGCTGTATGTGGGACGTAGCCTCAGCATGGCCGGAGAAGCGGAACCCGGGATCTGAACCCGAGATCCGAACCCAGGCTGCCAGCAGCAGAGAGCGCGCACTCAACCACTAAGCCACGGGGCCGGCCCTCATCAATAGTCTTGAACCAAGTGTTCAAGTTGATTTTGATGCATTTTCTCAACTGCTGATCTTTTTCAGGGTCCTACTAATCTCATTCTGAAATTTATCCAAAAGAATTCCTGGGCCCCTTTATAGCAGATTTAGCTCCATTTTTTTTTTTTTTTTTTTTTTTTTGCTGGACAATTTGGTCAATATAGATTTTCTAGGTCTTGTTGCTAGTCCAAATGCCAAACCAGTGATCAAGGTCGACATCAACAGTAAGTCATTTCAGCTGAGGTAGAACATGGTCCACCACAAGAGAGAATTCTGTGCATCTCTTGTAGAATCCAAAAACACTTCTTGTCTTGCGGGATTGTCCATTCCAGTTTCTGGACCTGTGTCTTTACAATGTTGATATTAATAAGTTTTTTGTCATTGTCTGTCTCCTCTTCTGAAATTTCTTCACCCACTTTTTTTTTTTTGGTGAGGAAGATTGGGCATGAGCTAACATTTGTTGCCAGTCTTCCTCTTTTTGCTGAGGAAGATTGGCCCTGAGCTAACATCTATGCCCATCTTCCTCCAGCTTATACATGGGATGCCACCACAGCATGGCTTGATGGGTGGTGTGTAGGTCTGCGCCTGGGATCTGAACCTGCAAACCCCTGGCTGTCGTAGTGGAGTGCACAAACTTAACCACTAGGCCACCGGCTGGGCCCCATCCCCTTTTTTTTTTTAATTCACCAAAGTCTGTACTTTCTTCAGATTTGCTTAGCTTTTTTGCCAATGTACTCTTTCTGATCCAGGATCCTATTCAGGATATCACATTATATTTAATTGATAAGTCTCCTTAGACTCTGATAGACTGTGGCAGCTTCTCTGACTTTCCTTGTTTTTGATGACCTTGACAATTTTGAGGAGTGTTGGTCAAGTCTTTTGTAGAATAGCCTTCAATTTGGATTTGTCTGATATTTTCCTCATGATTAGAATGGGGTATAGGTTTTGGGGAGGAAGACCACAGAAGAACAGACATTCTCATCACATGATATAAGGGTACACACTATCAATTTGACTTCTCATTGTTGGTGTTGACCTGGATTACCTGGATAAGGTAGTGTTTGTCAGGTTTTTCCAGTACAAAGTTACTCTTCCCCTCCCCTCTTCCTGTACTGTACTCCTTGGAAGGAAGTCATTTGTGCAGCCCACACTTAAGGAATAGAGAGTTACGCTTCATCTCATTGAGGTGTAATGTGTACATAAATTATTTGGAATCCTTCAACACAGCAGATCTGCCCCTTCTCCCTTAATTATGTATTTATTCAATCATTTATTTATATCAGTATGGACCCATGCATATATATTTTATACTTTGGGCTATAATCCAATACTACTTTCTTTATTTTGGTGCTCAAATTATTCCAGCTTTGGCCATTGGGAGCTCTTGCAGCTGGCTCGTGTTCTATTGACATACCCCATCTTTGTGGGGTTGCTTTTTTCTTTAGCACTTCCTTACTTTCTGGCACTGTGATATGTTCCAGACTCATCTTCTGTATTTCCCTGAGCAGTCCAAGAATCAGCCATTTTTCCAATGAGGCCTGGTTTCTTTTATTGCAGAATTGTATTAGAAATCAAAATCTGGGGACCAGGTGTGCTGGCAGGGTGTTGTTTCTAATAGCCCATCTCAGCTGACAGAGCAAAAAAATATATATTTATATATAATAACCCATGTATATATACCTATTTATAAATATTTCTGTATTTAACAGCTATATCGATATTAGGCTAAATGTGAGTTCATACTGATGTCTCCAACTCTAATCCATTACCACATGGATCATTCTAGACTTCTCTCCTTCTTGTCCATAATCTCCCATTCCAACAGTGAGAAATCTGGCGCTCACCATCTGTCATTCATCTACTTAGTTGTTCAGTGCTAGTACACATGTATAGCAATATCAGAATTGTTAACTCACATTCCACTGGGGAAAACTTTATCCACTAGAATACAGTGCTTATATACAGTTTCTTTTGCCTTTAGTCTTACAGTCTCTGGCTCATTACCAAGTTGCTTCAGTCAGCATCTCCCCGCCCCCACCATCACTGAAGTTATTTCATATATTTGTAATACAGTTAGATTGTTTTTTCACATTCTGTATTTCATCCTGTGATCCCCTGGCTCCCTTAATGATTTTTAAATATCTGTCTTCATTCAATTTTATATTAACTACTGTACAACCTATCAAAATACTGCTAATTTTCTATACATTTGTATACTGATATTGTCGGCCTTCTCGGGCACAAACCCACATACATGTTAATACTTCTTTACCTGAAATATCAAATACAAAGTATATACTCTTTGTAATAATCAGTGCTCTTAGTTGTAGACAAGAGAATCTACTCTGGCTAGTTAAAGATATAATATTAACAGTAGTAATAATAATGGCAGCAACAACAATAATATAATATATAGTAATGACTAACATTAATGTGTTTACTCTGTGTCAGACTTCATTCTAAATGCTTTACCCGTATTAATTCCTTTACACCTGACAACAGCCCTGTGACATAGCTACCTATTTGCTCCATTTTTCAGGTTAGGAAACTGATGCATAAGACAGTTAGGTAACTTGCCTGAGATCACACAATTAGTAAGTGATAGAGCTGGGATTGCAGCCCAGGCTGCTTTCTCTAACTCCTGGAGTCATCAGAAGGGTTAGAGAAACAACCCTAGGCTGATTTCCAGAACAATTCTTGGAAATACCCTGCAGAACCGGCCTGGTGAAGGAGCTGTTGTTGCTGCTGATCCCAGGACTGCACTGCCCCAGCCATGATCAGAAAGTGGCCCCCACTTTCAATCATAGAAACATGTGGCTTCTGCCGCCGCCCGAGGCTGCAAAAGAGAAGTCCCATACCTGCCCATTTCCTCACTTCCAAATCAAAGGCTCTTACAGGTGGGTCTGATTGCAGGAACTCAAATCACACGTCTGAACCTTAGTACGCCAGAAGGCAAGACTTGTATTTATTATATTAGGGCCATCATAATCTTTGTGCTGTTTGAAAGGGGTAATTATCTTTGTAATCAGCCAAGCATTAAGAATATAATAAAACATAATGTGTGTCTTTTTATTAAGACTTTATTATCAAATGTGTCTTTTGCAAATATTTTCTCCCAGTCTGTGGCTTGTCTTCTCATTCTCTTGGAATTGCCTTTCATAGAGCAAACATTTTAATTTTAATGAAGTCTACTTATCAATTATTTCTTTCATGGATTGTCCTGTTGGTGTTGTATCTAAAAAGGCACCACCATACCCAAGGTCTTCTAGGTTTTATCCTATATTATCTTCCAGGAGTTTTGTAGTTTTGCATTTTACATTTAGATCTATGATCTATATTGAGTTAACTTTTGTGAAAAGTGTAAGGTGTGTGTCTAGATTCATTTTTTGTCATGCGGATGTCCAGTTGTTCAAGGACAATATGTCAAACAGACTATCTTTGCTCTATTGTATTGTCTTTGTTCCTTTGTCAAAGATCCGTTGACTGTATATATGTGGGTCTATTTCTGGGATCCTTATTCCATTCCATTGATTTATTTGTCCCTTCTTTCGCCAATACCACACTGTCTTGATTACTTTAGCTTTATAGTAAGTCTTGAAGCCAGATAGTATCAGTCCTCCAAGTTTCTTCTTCTCCTTCATTATTGTGTTGGCTGTTCTGGGTCTTTTGCCTCTCCATATAAACTTTAGAATTAGTTTGTCTATATCCACAAAACAACTTGCTGAGATTTTGATTGAGATTGCATTGAATCTATACATCAAGTTGGGAAGAATTGACATCTTGACAATATTAAATCTTCCTATCCATGAACATGGAATATCTCTCCATTTATTTAGTTCCTCTTTGATTTTGTTCACCAAAGTTTTATAGTTTTCCTCATATTGATCTTGTAGATATTTTGTTAGATTTATATCTAAATATTTCATTTTGGGGGGGTGCTAATGTAAATGGTATTGTGTTTTTAAAAACAAAATGTTTTTAATTATTCATAACAACCCTAGTTCTAGATGAGGAAACCAAGGCACACAGATGTAAGATAAATTTTCCAAGATCATACAGCTCCTGAATGGAGAAGCCAGGTTTTCAACTCACACAGTCTGTAAGAATTTGAGCACTCAGCAATCCTGCCTCTCTATAGCTATTTTTCTAGATGGTAAAGTAATGCAAAATAATGTTTGGAGAGGAGAATTGGCATTTATTCTGTTAGATTTATTCCTGGTAGATTAGCTGCTTCAGCTGAGTCCTGTCTCCCAAACTCATAAGCCCATAGACACTACCTCCTAGACTCAGCACCACCCCAGGCCTGGTACTACACTTTCTTAGCTTGAGAGCATGACCTGTAGACAGGCAGATCATGGAGGGGGCCTCTTACAGCTTCTTGGCCACTGTGGCTTCTGCTTCTACAGTTCTGGCCACCTACTATGAAGCACTTTAAAACACTCCAAGTGCTTTAAAGTTGTAAAACTTATCATAACTAGCAATAATTTGGGGAAAACAGAGGTGGTGTCTCATTACTTTTGGCTTTCTCTGTAGTATATGTGCATTTGCAAGCAGTAGTTCCTCAATCACTCCTTAATACACAAGTGAATTAAAAAAAATGAATTCATGAACTGGGGCTGCAGCCTTCTGCAGGCTGTAATTCTCCTGAGGCCTCTCCTGGCCAATCTTGAGTTAACTTCCCGGGAGACGTAGATGAGGCTACTGCAGAATCAATAAATGGAGAAGGAAGTGAATAGTCTCATAAGATTTGCTGTCCCTTAGTCCCTGCACGAGGCTTAGAAGTCAGCTGGGAGTAAGATCTTACGCAATTATCCATATATGAATTATTCAGTTTTGTGAATAATTCCTTATTCACATACCTTATTTAGCTGGCTTCTACCTTGTGGTCTTTTGCGCTGCCTTCTTCCCATCAGCTGCTGTGTGCCTAGGGAATACTAACCAATCACCTTATTGATCTCAGTGAAGCGCAATCAGGAAGAAAGTTTGCTGACTGCAAAACCTACGCAGCATTAAGTAGCCAAATATAAATGAATTTTGGGTTACCCTGTTTTGGACTAGCCTGTGCCACTGCACACCCCAACTCCCCTCCCCTGCATGAATAACCTGCACGTTATCTAAGGCACTGTGCAGAGGGGTCCTCTTAAGCGGACTCTAATGCAAAGCACATTTTATAGGGCTGCCCTCTTCCATCTGACTCTACTCTCTCCTCCCTTTGCACTTCTCCACTCCCTTCCAGCTCCAGGGGACGATTCTTTGGAGTGTAGCAAAGGTGATATATTCTCCTTTGGACAAGGACAAGGCCAGATTAAAACTTTTACAGGCCATGTACATTAAAATATACTCCATGGTTGATTGTATTATTGTTCCCAAGTCTTTGTCTCTCCTTCCCAATAAAGGATATACAGACACCCATGGCCACATGACTTGTGGTCTTCCTGTGGGAGCAATTTGCTCCCTTCCCTTGCTTGGCCATGTGATGTGCTTTGGCCAATGGAATGTGGGCAGAGAGCCAAGTGCCTGTGTGAGCAGAAGTTCTAAGAGCCGCTATAGATTCCACCAGTTCTCTTGATCTTTTCCCTCTTCCATGAGTACGACATGTCCCCAAAAGGGGCTGCTTCTTCAGCCTGGGTCCCAGAAAGAGAAGATATGGGGACCAGGGCTGGACAGAACCATAGCAAGGGACCTATAGCTCACAACAATTAGTCTGAGCAAGAAATAAATGCTTTTTATTGTAAGGCACAGGAATTTGAGGGTTCTTATTGCAGTAAAACTAAACTGATACTCCCATATATAACTCAAAGTAAGAACTATACTAAAGATTAGGGATAGCCAACAAATTGTGATTTCCATCCCGCACAATGATTACTTTGATGGCTTATTGAGAATCATCTAATATCAATTTATTTCCAAAATTTGTCTCCTCATTTTGTTATAGTCTCCCTGTGTGGGGTACAAGCACGAGTTCAGTCTCCTTCTTGGGTTATCTTGAAGAAATTCTGGTTAAGTGGAGAAAAGGAACCCTTCTGGGGAAGTCAGGATACCCAATGTCTTACAAATATTAATCAGCTCTGTGTGATTTTTGGCAAGTAATAAAACCTGTTGCTCAGATGTTTCTTCTTTGAAGGAAGTAGCTTAGACCAAATAACTTAAGACTGGATTCAGCTATAAAATGTACCAGGTTTGGGGGGACCAATAAATAATGTCCCATTTCCCTATCCATGTTTGGAACCTGTTGTAACAGAGCCACATTCTGGAATTATAGACAATGGAGATCAAAATAGTTAAGTCACCCTTCCTGCCTTCTGTTGGGGATAGTGAGTTAGTGTAGACAGAGGCAGGAGTGCTCCTCTGTGGGGGCGGGGTCTCTTCACATGGGAACATGCATCACTGGGAAAAGAGGTTTCCCACAAGAGGATTCTGAGTCCATGATTCTAAAGCAGGTACAGAGCAGAGTGGAAAGGACACATGGTGAGACCTGTGCTTTCAACCCAGATCCATCACTCACTTCTGCAATCCCAGACAGGTCGATTCACCTCTGAGGCTTCGGTTTTCCCCTCTGAAAAATGTAGATAGTCATACCTGCACTACCTACCAGATAGAGTTGTTCTGTGAATCCAATGAGATAACATGTGTGGGAAAATTTTGAAAGTTATTAAGCACTAGTGTTATAATCATATAGTAATGTAAGGTTGAAGTAGAAAGCACATGCTATTGAATCATGGAAATTAGGGAATGTATTGTATTTCTAGCCCAATTTTTGCTTTACTAACAAGAAACTGAAGCAGAGGGTTGAGGCAGTTTTCTGAATGTCACACAAAGGTTCTGGACCCCTGTCAGGGCACTTTTACCACACCATCATGTAAATGGTTCCTGAGTCGTATCTATTCCTGGACACTGAGTCTACTACAGTGCCACTGAGCTGTGTAGTCATTATTCCTTGGCCAGGGACGTGCATTGTTGCTTTTGGTGCTTTCCTCCTTTGCAGTGATGTGGGTGGGGCTAACTCTGGCTGGAATGCTACCAAGGATAAGTCAGCAGCAGGACAGCCACGAGCCCCCCGAGGCTCTGCATTCACCCAGATCCCCACATGCTCTTGGCGTTGCCATCAATTTAGTATTTTCCAAAGTGCATTCCTCAGATTGTCAGTTTCCCAAGATAGTCCACTCTTAAAAGGTGTCTGTGTTTAAATTAGTCTGGGAAACACCGATGTGCAATCCCCTTATGGAGAGGGACAATGACCAATAACATGACAAAGTCCTTAAAAGTCCCATAGCAAACATAGGTTGTTTATTATTTACTGTTATGGAACCCAGGATTCCAAATGTATTTAGCATTGAAACACTTTTTTTCAAGGAACACCTACCAACATCCCGATTTCTTGTGGTGAATGATCTAATCTTCAAACCCTACCCCCTATATGTGGAGGTGTGAGGAGACTTCTCAACGCAGGCTGTGCATTAGAACCACCTGGGAAGCTTTTAAAACTCCTGATACCCAGGTTGCCCCCAAACCAATTAAATCCACATCTCTGGGGGTGGGTCCCAGGCATCAGTACTTTATAAAGCTCCCCACTCAAGTGGTTCCAATGTAAGGCCAAGGCTGAGACCCATTGGGTTAGAGGAAATCACTTTGGCAATGACATTCATTGTCATAGCTTGCCATGGTCAGGTGAGTTAGCCTTTCACATAATAAGGCCAGGCTGATTATTTCATAAAAATAGGAATAATGTAGAATTTTCATTGACTAAGTAGAAATGTCTACTGAAGGAAACTATTAGTTGCAGAAGCTTAAATGGTGTACAAGCACACGTTCCAACCACTTTACGTATATTATCTCATTTAATTCTCTGCACAACCTTATGGGGTATGCATTTTTAATCACCATTTTACAGATGAAGAAACTGAAGCACGGGGATGGGGTTTAATCTACTTAATGAAGAACCCGCCCACCTAATAAGTGGAAAAGCTGGGATTTGAATTGGGGTGGGCTCGCTCCCAAATCCCTAACTAATCCTATGCTCCTCCTGGGTGGTGAGATGAGACTGGTTGCAGAAACCTTAAGAAAACATGAGTTGCAGCTCAGATGGGGAGCCTCAACTTATGCCCCCACCCAGCCACTTGTCTTCAGGTCCATGAACTGGACAGAGCTCAGTCTCCATCCTCCCTACGCTTTGAAGCCCAGCAAACAGAGACCAGAACTCAGCCTTCTTCTCCTGGGGGATCAACAGAAAACTGGGCAGGAGAGCAAAGCCCCCAAATTTAATGCAAACACTGGAGCTGAAGTATCTGTAAGATACCTGGAATCAGGAGTTGTGGGAGGACATGAGTAATTAGAGGAGACTTGTAGAGGAGTGGGAAGCACATCTGATCAGTAACGGGAACTGAAGAATAGAACAGAAGAATCAGGAGGGAAAGGGAAAGAACTGCAAGCCACGCAGGGGTACATGTCAGAAGAGCTTGGCACAGCCACTGAGCCTCTCTACAGCGAAAGGTTCACCTCTGCCCCGAGGGAAGGGCAGGTGACACGGTACCTAGAAGAGTGAGGGCATGAGCGAGTTCCACAGTCTACTGGTGACTTTAAAGGACCAAGTATTGGGCTGTAAGGAGGAGCTCTCTGCGGACAGCTACCCATCAGAGAAACAGTCAAGTCAACCCCCATCTCCCCTCCACCCAGAGAGATAACTAGGGTCAAATCACCCGGAGGGCTTGTTATACCACACATCACTGCTCCCACCCCTGGAGTTTCTGAGTCAGTAGGTCTGGGGAGGGCCAGAGATTTTGCATTTCCAACAAGCTCCCATGATGGGGAGAGAACAGTTGAGCCTGAGATGTCCCTGCGGGGTGAGGTGGAGAGGAGGGGTCTGCCATTTGGAATATACTTTCGAAGAAGCCTCTCCAGTCCAGTCCTGCTTTCATGTCTCTTCTGAGCTTCACCTCATGGGTCTCCAAGTCACCCTGTGCTTTAGGAGTCTTACCAGTAAAAATGCCTCCTTTCCTTCACTGGAAATCTTTCCATTCCCTAAGAAGCCTATCAACAAGACTCTGCATCACAAGCACCTTGTCCCTCCTGACAGCCACCGAATGTCTGGCTGTGGCTGGCTCAGGAGAGTTGCAGTTTAGGAACCAGCACCTCTTTCCGGGGGGAATTTTAGCCTGAACATAGGGACTGTGACTAAACCCCAGTCCCTTCCACAGGCCCGCCCCTTGAAGATCAGAGGGATTATGCAAATGAAGCCCCAAGACCTGCCTTCACCATCTCAGAGTTCCCCCAGGCAAGTAGGTAAATGAGACTGAAATAGTGACCCTGGTTTACAAATATAAAGTCAAAGTCAGCTTCATTTATTCTGTGCTGTTTTTCTCTGCCTGCCTTCTTACCTCAGTCTCCCCGCCTGGAAAAGACACGTGTTTGGTTTTATGCACCAAGCAACTATAATGATGCCCACTTAGGCAGCTGCTAGTTAAGAATCATGTTACATTATTGTTCCCTACACTGTGCTATACACAAAAAACATATGTCAGTGGGCTTTGAGAGTAGGCAGGAGGCCTGAAGGGAATAGCCTCAAATGGCGGAGGCAGAATGGAAAATCTGCACCCTTGCTCATCCTAGAGTTCCTAATTTGTAGTTTATCATTCAGGATGCTCCACCTTTCAGATGCAATTTAAAGCAGACAACCTGAAATTAAAACAAAGGAATAAACAACTGAAGGATGTATCCTTTGCCTTCCCCAGTGTGGAAGCGATGACTTGTACCAGTGTCCCCTAAGCCTCCAGGATGATTGGGAGGGAAGCAGGCGGGTGATGCTGGCTGATTCACATATTTACAGCCACACTGCTGCTGCACATGGAGGAGCGGGTATTTGCTTCCATCAGTGTTCTTGGTCGTTTTTACATACAGGGACATAATACATACAAAGGGCCTACTTATTCCCCTGGCACTCTGTGAGGCACTGCGTATACATATCCCATTCAATCTTTACACTATCCGTGAGGAAAGTATTATTAGTTCCATTTGCCAGCAGAAGAAGCAGAAGTTTAAAGGGCTGGGGAACTTGCTCAAGGTCACAGCTAGTGAGCTGCAGAACCTGGACTCGAGGTCCTATAGACTTCAGGCCATTTGCGACTGCCCCTATGCTAAGTTGCCTTAGGGTGTTTCCAGGTCCCATAATATGTTTTCATCTTCCCAGTTGCCTCCAGGTTCCTTGAGCTGCCCTTGCCTCTCCCAGAATTCCTCAAATCCCACTTCCCTGCCCACTGCCTCTTTTTCCTCTCTTGGGGGTCTCCTTATGAATTGGAAATTTAGGGTGCTTGTGCCTGCCCCATAGGGGTGTCTCATTACTGGTGATGAGTAGTAGCATATAGAATGACCTGTGGAATAAGGTCTTAGAAGGATCATGAGAGGAAAGAATGCAGAGCCCAGAATCACCTTGGACCAAGAATCTTGTCCTCCCCCAGAAGAGGAGGGAAAATAAAAAGTTGGAACAAGTACAGAAAAATTGGTTGGGAAATGTGAAGAAAGAAGTTGGGGAGTTCAACGCCTCACTGCTTCTATTTTCTTTGGGAAATTAGAGGCATCATTTCATGTCATATCTCCTTTTAGGCCTCATTTATATTTGAATATCTGTCTTTAGCATGGAACAGTGTTTGAGCAAGACAGGCTTTTGAGGGCTCCTTGACACACTTCACAGCAGGGAGGCCCTGGTTGAGAGTTCTGAGTTCTACTGGTTAGTGGTCTAAGTAATATACCCTCTGAGGGGAGGAGGCCAGTCAGCTTCCCTACGGGAATCTATAAAGAGATTTAGAGGAGTTTTAGTAAAAAGATCACACTAAACTACAACAAATACATCTCACACTACCAGGAAGAGAGACAGTATGTCCAGATAATTAATGACTCGTCTATTAAGAAACAACTTAAAAAATCAACCTTTTTGGATAATGTATTTCTAAATGCTTTCTCTTGAAAAGAGCACAGTAAACATAAATAAACATTTTTTGGGTCCATTTATGGACCAAGATTCTCCTTATATCCATTAAAATCCAGCCGGGCTGTGATGCTGGGAGGGTCTCAGGGGTACTAAAGTTTCAGGGCTGCTGAGTCTTCCACTATGGCCCAGGGACATGCAGTATTATTTGGCTCTGTGTCAGCCCTTTGTAGTTTTTCTATCTCCTCCCCATGGTCGTGCTCTGTGTAATGTAAGAATGTGTATGTATGTGTGCATAGATAGAGAAATCTATATAATGCATGTAGCCATGAATTTTAATGGCAAATTATTATTATATTAAGTATTGTTTTTCTCAAAATTGTACATGGGCTTCATGGTTTCCTTTTCTTACCTTTCTTTAAGTAAGTAAGCTTGTTTACAGACTGCTTGTTGACTGTGCAACTTTTTTTCTTTTGGTACCAACAAGTGGTACCAACCACCATTTTTCTTTGAATAATACCAGGGCTTCATGCCAGTGATTGATTTTGTAATCAGTCCTTCTGGTAGCACTTTAAATTAATGTTCTCACATATGGATTTAATTGGAATTTAATAAGACAGTGCATAATAAGTAAAAACCATGTAATACTAAGAACATATTTACTGAAGATTAACTGCCACAGAGATACAAATTTATTATGTAGAAACCACAATAAATATTTTTAGAATGCTAAATCATGTGTAAACATTGTGTATTGCTTCAAGTAAATCCAGACCTTCAGCTTCTTTTGTTATTCTCTCTTCTAAGTAAATATAACTGTTTACTACAACTAACTTCATTTTCATCTTATAAAATTGGTTTGGCAAAAGTCAGAGTCAGAGAAAAAATATCCTTAATCTTAATGTAAAGCAGACTTTCTCATTCAGTAAGTCTAGGGTGGGACCTGAGAATTTTCACGTCTAACAAGTTCTTGGGTTATGCTACTGGTCTGGGTACCACACTGAGAAGCATTGATGTCAAGCATTGTCTTGCTTTAAGATTAAAAGAAGACTTCGGTTTCCTCTGCTCTAATAAAATGTCTGGTCTTAGCTAAAATCTACAGTAATAGGTTAACGATGGCCACATATTCTTTGTCACTGTCCCCATGGAGAGGTGGGTTATTTCTCCTTCCCTTTAATCTGGACTAGTTCTGTGATTGCTTAATAAATAGAATGCAGAGCAAGTGATGCTTTAACCTGACAAGCAGCTTCTACTTCCTCCCTGTTGGGCCCGGCTGCTGTGCTGTGGGTTAGCCCAAGCAGGGAGCTCCACATGAATAAGAGTTGAAGCCACTGGCCAGCAGCCTTGGCTGAGTTCCCAGGCAACAATGAGCACCACTTGCCAACCGTGTGAGTGAGCCATTCTGGAAGGTGAGCTGCCTCAGTTTACACAACATGGAGCAGAGACAAGCCATCTCTGCTAAGGCCTGCTCAAATTACAAAACCCGGGTAAATAGATTGTTGTTTTAAACTGTTTTGGAATGGTTTATTTCACAGCAATAGATAACCAAAATTTACCTGCCTATAAGTTGATGGGGGCCCGTAGTTTTTCAAGATAAGTAGGTGTGGATTTTGACTTTCCCCTTCAGAGTATGTATTGTAACATCTAAAGAACAATGCCAACAGAATGAATCATGAATAGGCAAAGGTTCACTTTAGAATTTTATTTTTCCATTTTGCCAGAACGCATAGACATAGCGTGAGTTTATGTGGGGGCAAAATAAGTAACTGTCAAGGAAGACATCATTTCAAGGTGTTGGGAGAGTCTTTCTGTCCCTTAGCATATGGTCCCATGGGGTCACTGATGCCTGCAATTCCATAATTATGACTCACTTCTTTTGCCTTGAACAAATGAGGCTTTGCTGTTAAAATGCAAAGAACAATGGATGATTTAATACCTTAGTGCCTCGTGGACATCTACAGCTTAAAATCAGTGCTTAGTTGTTCTTTCCTGGGAGTGAGCATGTCCAGTTTCTTCCCAGTGGGCAGACATGACCCCTCGTTGCCACAGTCAGGAGCCTTATGTGTATTTGTGTAGGAATTTTGCTCTCTCAGTATAGAGGCAAAATCATTGTTATACCTGTAGCAGATTCCATTCCTAGAAGAAGCAATGAAGTTGAAAACAAGTTTGCTTATGGAGTAAAGGTCATACTTGGAAGATTTTCATTATTGATCAAGAGACTAATATCCAGCTTTTAAAATGTATGCCCATAAATGCTATACTTAGCAACTATCACTGATGTAAGTAACAGAATACAGTTTATTCAATGTCCATAATTTGTTCAAATAGAAAATAGGGTACCAGTTTCAATGTGATCTTAGACATCCAATTCAGGAAAATATCCACAGGGGATTGGTTCTAGGACCCCTGCGGAAACCAAAAACTGTGGATGCTCCAGTCGCTTATATAAAATGGCATAATATTTGCATATACGTAACCTACACACATCTTCTTGTGTACTTTAAATCATTTCTAGGTTACTTATAACAGCTAATACAATGTAAATGCTATGTAAATAGTTGTACTGTGTTGTTTAGGGAATAATGACAACAAGAAAATTCTGCACATGTTCAGTATATTATATGTTGTTGTGCTTTGTAACACGTTCCTACTATATTTTCATTACAACCAGAAAGCAAAGCAGTGTTCTTATAATAAGGGATGTTCAGCTCAGTTCAACACTGATTGCCCAGAATACCCATTGTGTATAAGACACTCTGCTGTGCACTGCAGGGGATTGAACGATCTCAATGTAGTTAAGTTGGTGTAATAAAAACGGAATAAAAATGACTTCAATCCTAGGCAGGCTATTGGCAGCATCAGAAAAGAAGTACAAAGTATAACAGATTTTCAAAGAAAAACCTGCTAAAATGTAGCTGGGGAGACAGAGAAGCCTTCTTAAACGCTTCGGTGTAAATGTATCAATAAACGCAAGACCCTTTTACACTAATATAGCAATCTATATCTTATAAAACAGTTTTACACGTACTATCTTATTTGACTCGTGCAATATGTAGGGCAGTGATTCTCAAAGTATGTTCTCCAGACTGGCAGCATCAGCATCTCCTAGAGCTTATTAGAAATGCAAATGATCAGGTCCCACTTCAGACCTGCTGAATCAGAAACTCTGGGGGTGGGCCCCCAGAGCAATCTGCGTTTTCACAGGCCCTCCCCTCTGATTCTAATGCATGCTCAAGTTGGAGAAGAACTGATGTAGGATTCTTTTGATTTCACATATGATAAGATTAAGAATTATTGAAGCTGGATTTTGCCAAGTTTCTAGAATTGTACCAGGAAACCTAATTCCAAAATTATTTCATGTTGAATGTGTAACATTCTTTTGAATTGCATCTTGAAGAATGGGTGGGATTTTCACAGGTGAAGATGGTTGAGTATTGGGGGTGTGGAGGAGACTGAGGTTATTTCTACTGGATGGAAAATTATCTTTGAGATTTTGAAAGATATATTTGAGGAAACTTTGCCTTTTAGGTTCTTTTCCTCAAGAAATATGTCCTTGAATGTTTATTTTGTTTTATGTTTCTTATTACATAAATACAGAGTTTAAAAAATCAATGTAGTAATTCTTTCTGTTGCATTTGAATGAGAATTCATTTCCTCCAAATATTTGAGTCTCTGTAGATCTTATTTTATTTTTATTTTTTTGGCTGTGTTACTTTGAGAATAAATCTTAAGAACCAGGGAGAAATTCTAATTCCATCTTTACTTCAAAGAAGGACACATTTTTTTTTTTTTACTGGTAAATTACTCATGATAAGAGATCAGAGGCTCTTGATAAGCTTCCACATCTGCAGGGATTTTATGCATTTGGTCTTAATTGATTTTATGCTTTAGTGGAAGTCAGACTGGGCCAGTGCCCAGCAGACTGAGGTGAGGATCTCTAATACCTGTTGGAGATATTCCCCTCACTGCACCTAGAACACTGAGGCTCTTCTGGGACACCCTGAGGATTGGCCCAACTTCTCAACTTGAGGTTTTGATAACTTGGACAAAGATTCTTTAAGGTAGAGCCTTAAAAAAAGGAAATTAACTCTTGGTTACTTTACCAGAGCACTGTTGATACAGGATAAAATGTGGCCTGATTTAAGTTTTCAACTTGACAATTACATATTGATCTTGACTTTTATCAATGATTTTAATAAATTTTTAAACCTTGTGTTGGAGAAGAGGGAGAATCCCCCTCCACCCTTCCCCTTAAAGTTCTTATGGCTGGCCAAATCATTAAAAGACGGGTTAGCAAGAGAAAATAATACCACGTTTAATAGCATGTATACGTGGGAGAAACCAGGGAAACTGAGTTTTTCAACACAATAGCAGCAATTCTCATCTTAAATACCATCTTCAGCTAAAGACAAAGGAGGATGTTGGAGGGGGTGGTTTGGGATTTCAGAGGGGAAGAAGACAATTCACATGGAGGGGAAAACGTAAATGTTTGTCAGACAATTCTTTGCAGGGCCACCTATAGAGAATGTGGCCTGAGAGACAGAAACTATAGTAATCAAGAGTATGTAGACTTAAGTTTTCTCTTTCCGTCCTGATAAGAGTTTCCACAGATAAAGTCATCCCCCCCTCTTCCCGATACAGATAGGGAGATACCTTTACCAATGGAGATTTCCCTTATAAATGTAAATGTTTGTCTGGCAACTCTTTGCAGAGCCACCTAGAGAACGTGGCTGGGGAAGGACAGAATTTTTTATAAAAGAGGCTTGGTGCCTTTCCTATTGTAACATCTATTTTACATTATATTACAGCCATCATATGATAGGAGATCCTTCCTGGAACAGGCCTTCTATGTTAAATTATTTAGGCAGTTTGGGGGAGGTCAAATGTCTGTCAGAGAAAATCAAAGTAAAGAAACATATTTCAGTGTGGCCAATTTTGATCTCCCACACTTGCTTTATTTTATTCTCTTTTTTTACGTATAGTTAAATTAACTCCTTCTGGTGTACAGTTATACGACTTTGACAAATACATATAGCTATGTAACCACCTTCACAGTTGAGATATAGAACAATTCTATCACCTCAAATATTCCCTCACACTGTCCTTTTGTAGCCAAACCTTTGTGCCATCCCCAACCCCTGAGAGCCAGGATCTGTTTTTTGTTCCTGTAATCTTGGCTATTCCAGATGGTCTTATAAATGGAATCACAGAATGTAGCCTTTTGAATATGGCTTCTTTTATTCACATAATGCATTTGAAATTCATCCGTGTTGCTATGTGATCAATAGTTTCTTTTTTGTTGCTGAGTGGTAGTCCATTGTATGGAGATACCACAGTTTGTTCATCTATTCATGAAATGTTGGATGTTTGGTTGTTTCAGTTTTTGGCAATTATGCAGTTTTTTGTGTACGGTTTTTGTGTGAACATAAGTTTTCATTACTGTTAGGTAAATACCTAGGAGTGGGATTACTGGGTCATATGGTAAGTGTAGACTTAACTGTATAAGAAACTGCCAATTTTCTTGGTACAAAGAGATGTACATTTTGCATTCCCATCAGCAATGTATGAGAGTTCCTAATGCTCCATGTCTTTGCTAGCATTTGGTATTGTCTTTAAAATTCTTTTAAAAATTTAGCTATTCTAATAAAGGTATAGTGGTATCTCATTGTGGTTTTGATTTGCATTTCTCTAATTACTAATGATGTTGAGCATCTTTTCACACTCAACATGGTTATTTGCCATTTGTATATCTTCTACGGTGAAGTATCTGTTCAAATCCTTTGCCCAATTTTTATTGGGCATTTTGTTTTCTTATTATTGAGTTTTGAGAAGTCTTTATATATTCTGGATACATGTCCTTTTTTAGAGATGTGTTTTGCAAATAATTTTAGCAGATATTTGAAGACCTAACACTTTACTTTCTCCTTGCTCTGTGATATGATACAAACCTCACTGGCTAGTCCTGAGTTGTGGTACTGTTGTATCACCCGATCCATGTCCGCAACATGAGATGATCTCGAAGAAGCCAGTTCTCTCCTGGTGATCCTATAGGAAGGAATTGCATTCAGGTTGAAGCCAGGAATGCATGGCTCCAGAAATGTTATGCAAAGTGGTCGTAGGAGGCTGGGGAAATAGAAAGGCTGGAACTATGAGGATAGAGCTATATAGTCCTGAGCATACTAAGAAGTGGTTTGACACCATCCGTTTGTGGGCCATCTCTGTTATGTTATAAATATCATTGGTACAATTGGTAGAATTTCTCATTTGGGGTTATACATAATGGTACAAGAACAACTATATTTGTATATATACCAGTGACTATGTTAACTTTCCAATACTGACATTGCATAGAAATTCTTTTGGGCACGAAATTGCCTTTTTGGTCTATTGTCTTATCTTCAGTCACTGATAACTTAGAATGTCAGATTTTTAATAACACTATGGCCTGAATCTCACCATCTTTATTCATTTGTAAAGATACTGATGATGATGTGGGGTGAAATTAGACAATGACTTCTTTGTGAAAAGTAAGTGCTTCATCTTTCATATGATCATTTTATATAACTATCTCCCTTGGCCATACCACTACTTGAATAGCATTCAATCAGATCTGGCATTGGAAACAACTGCAAGAAGGCTGCAAAGTGTTGCTGTCAGTCGCTGCTGTAAGCAACAAGCCTCAGTGCTTGAAAGGTCTTCTATTGGTTCTTCCCCAGCTATTCCCAGTTCAACTGACGCTTTCAACTACCTAGTCCAACAGCCAACTCTCACCAAGGCTGGCACTAAAAAAGCAATGCGTATGGTGCCACCTGCTGGTCATTTCTGCCCTATGACTGGGTGTGCTCCCTGGGGACCCGCCTGTTCCTTCAATTCAGTCCTTAACTCAATCTTTGTCATGTTTATATGACTGGACTCTTTTTTTTCTGTGTGTTTCTTGGACCAGAGTCTTGCCCTCAGCTGAAGCTAGATGGATATTGAACATGCTGTCTAGCTCTTACCAGCCCCGTCTCCCAGGGCTAGTTCTTGCACTTCATGCCTTCAGTACCTGGCCGGACTTTTGCCATTCTATCTCCATTCTGGGGCCTGCAGAGGGATCGTTACTCCAAGCACGAGGCCCTCCCCTCATTTAATGTCTGCCACACTTGGAAAGTATCTACATATTAGTGTTTGACCAATTTCTTCCTTCTCCATGGATTACAGGTGTTGACTTTTTCTCTTTAAAGCTTTGCCAAAAGCAAACCACTTACCACTTAAACAAGAGGCGGTTTATTACATTTAGCCAAGAGGATAAGATGTTTCTACAGAAACACTGTGCACATCAGCAAAAGCTCCGTCCCAGCTGCGGCTGAGTCAGCTATCGCCGTGTCTCTGGACATCTCTTCTCCCGCCAGTGCACAGTAACTGTGGGTCCAGCTTTCACCCTCCAGAACGTGACCACGAAAAGGCAGACACCGCATTCCTCTACCTAGATGACCTTCTGCAACTCCAGCCAATTTCCTCCTGCAGGCCAGTTTTGTGGTTTTTGCTGCCACTCAAACTGCCTCTTGGCTACTTATTTATTTGTCAGTCTGAGCATATCATCCAAATACTCTTCAAATCATTAGAAAGCAAAGAGGGAGTAATAAGATTAGATACTGGCTGTATTTCAGGCATCAATTAAAACCTGCGATTACCTGCAGGCATGGAGTTCCAAAACAAGTAAGATGATGTGGGTCATCCAAAGATCTGGACATTTCATTCCTTTTTAAAAAATCTTTAATTGAGATGCCTCCGCAATATCTCCCTCTTTGATAGCCAGATTCATTTTTCCGTTCTCAAAAGCCTACATAGTACCCTAAAGGGTATAGTGGATGTACCAGTTTAGGCATGCAGAATGGACAAAATATGTGTGTGTGTATGTTACATGTTAGAAAGAGTCCTTGAGGTCTGCTATAGGACCTTAATGCCTACTCTTATTACTGTCTGGGGAATCCTATTACCCTATGGTCTTCATCCAGGTCCTCACTGGATTCAGCTATTGGCTGAGTTTGAGCCCAGGTTGGCCAGACCCCTGTGCACACACTGATGTGGACCACTCATTGATACTCTCAGAGCAGTGAGCTAGAGCTGGGCTGGTGTTCCTAATCCTGCCTCTTCCTGCCTTCCCTTCTTTATCTATAAACCTGGGTTACAAGGGTCCTGGCGGACCTCACAACAGGTGACAGAACCAATCCAGTCATTATTTAGCATCAGGAAGGGGACACATCCTTAATCCCCGTGATTGTCATCCATTTGATTGTCTATTACAGCATTCCTGGGATCATGGGTAACAAAAGTTATTTTGCAGCCAGATTTGAGTTCCATTTCTTTTCCTTCACACCTTCCTCCTCAGCCCTTTCTTCTGGGGAAAAAGAAAAGTTTTTGTTTTTGCATTAGAGCCAAACAAATTTAACATGCTTGCAAACTGCATTCTTTTTTTCTCATTTAAAATGAAAATAGATTTAATGAAGCCTCTGGACAAATCTAGAGATTCACTACTTTATTCAATAGAATAATAATAATGAGCAAAATGGATCCGCTCTTTAGGTGCCAAAATGCTCATATCTGGGCATCAGATATGAGCAGATATGCAAAATAGGAATGCAAACATAGCTTTCTACTTTTCATTCTGAAATTAGATCAAAGCTGGGTAGGACACTGAGGGCTTGAGATGGCTTGTTACTCATCATTGTTCTACAGCAATGTCACCTGAGTCTCTAGTTAAAAATTCAGTTTCCCTCGCTTGTTTTTTGAAGATTTGGGGGTGAAGATCAACAATCTGTATTGTTTTTTAAGCCAGTGCCCCAGATGATTCTTAGGGTCTGTCAACTTAGGGAAACACTTTCCCAGAGGAACCAAGCCTGAATGTTATGGAGTCATGATAGTGTCGAGATGGAAGGATCTTGGGAATTATCACTTCCCCCTTATTTAAACACAGATGCTGGAGTACAAGGAGCACCTGGGCCTTGCCCAGATCATCCTGCTGATTGGCAGAGAATCTGTCTCCAGAACCTGGGTTTCCAAACTGCTGGTGAGGTGTTGGGTATTTTTTCTGCCTGACCACATTTCCTACCTGAAGATCACCTAGATGGACTCATATGCTCAGTATCTTCATGGAAACCAGAGGAGGACCAACAGCAATGTTTTACTCTGAGAGAACTTTCCTTTCCAGTAATATGTAACAGGGAGCTGAGGGGAAGGCTCTGCACCTAAGCAGTACTATTCTCCCTCAGAGGGCTGTGCAAATGGCCCCGAGTTAATCCTTCATGCCTGTACCCAGAGAGAGATGTGCTGGTGGTGTTCAGTCTTGTGGACATCTTTTGCTTGAAGGGTTCTCTTTCCTTTATGTTTGCATCGAGGCTGTTAGTCACGTTTAGATTGTGAGTCTGTTGGGCAAAAACTGTAGCTGATTTTCTGTTCTGTACACAGCCAAGGATAGGCCCTCAGGATATGGGGAAAGTGATACAAAATTAGCTTTTTCTGTTCTTTGAACATCTTAACAGTGGCTTTAATAGAGTAAAACAAAAAAGTTAACAGAGTTAAAATAAAAAAGTGCTCTTTGACAGAGGTTCTGGTACCTGTGAATTGTTGCAGGGATGACTGGTGTCTTTAATGAAATAGCTTGTTTATTTTAAGGATGTATATTAAAATAGGGGAAAAGATAATTTACTGCTTGTGGAAAAAATCTGTTTATGTTTTTTGAATACATATATGTGTTACATGTGTAGAGGAGCAGAATTTGCTACCCTAAAATGTGTCTCATTGGCTTGATTATTTTTAAGAACAAAAGACTCAGGAAGAAATTTGACCTTCCTCCTAACTGCTTAAAAGAATTTTAGAAGGTCTGCTTTAGGAAGGAGCTATCGCCATAGATAACTATAGCCTAATATGAACTAGGTGTGGTAGACAGGGAGGAACCTAGCAAAACCCATGTGATCAAAATCCTCTCCATGTCCCATTATCTTTGCAAAGCATGGCAAATATTTGTTTACCAAACATTTGCTTTTCCATCTCCATGTGAATTTCCCTCCTCCTCTTTGAAGTCCTAAACCCATACCCCCAACATCCTCTTCTGTCTTTAGCCGAAGATGATACTTAAAGCGGTAGCTTTGGCCATTTTGGCAGGTCACTCAGTTTTCCTGGGTTTCTCCCGTGTATACATGTTATTAAACTTTGTTTTATTTTCTCCTATTATTGTGTCTCATGTCATTTTAGTTCTTAGCCCAGCTGGAAGAACATGGAAGGATAGAGGAAATTTATTCCTTCCCTACACACACATGTTATAAGTATTGAGTAATGGGGCTATTTATTCATTTATTTTTTAACAAATTAACCTAAGTTTCTATCCTCCTCAAAGATGTACTTTTAGAAATTAATTTGTGAGTCGTATTTTAAAATAAAGCAAACCAAAAAACCTACCTTGTTTTTGATTCCAAACTCTACAATCCTGCGTGAACATTCATTTTACTACTCAAATTCCAGGTGACTTTTGAAGGGGTTCTGAGAATCAAATTTGCTTGTGAACATACCAATTTAAAATACTTAAATATATGAGTTATATGTATTGGGGAAATAATACTCTCTCAGTCAGCTTAGGCTTCCATAACAAAATTCCATAGACTGGGTAGCTTACACAACAGAAGTTTATTTCTCACAGTTGTAGAGACTGAGAAGGCCAAGATCAAGGCACAGGCAAATCCGGTGTCTGGTGAGAGCACTCTCCCTGGTTTGCAGATGGCTGTCTTCTCATGGTGGGGAGAGAGAGCATCTCTTTCTTGTCTTTTCTTATAAGGCAGTAATTCCATGCACGAGGGCTCCACCCTCATGACCTAATCACCTCCCAAAGGCCTCACATCCTAATACCGTCACATTGTAGATTAGACTTCAACATATGAATTTTGCGGAGACACATTCAGTCTGTATAATCCTGCCAACAGAAGACTCCTCTA
Source organism: Ceratotherium simum simum (assembly GCF_057802395.1). NCBI lineage: Eukaryota > Metazoa > Chordata > Mammalia > Perissodactyla > Rhinocerotidae > Ceratotherium > Ceratotherium simum. Next base: position 40,335,023 of record NC_141913.1, read on the forward strand.
TAACAATATAGGACAGATATGATTTATTACTACATAAATATTATCAGATTTACATGTATGTAAGCAGCGTAGAAGTGGCTATGAAGTCTGGACAGAAATGCTCACACACCTACACCATAAATAGGAGAAAGAATAATTAAAACATCTCATCTCTGTGAGAGGCAAACAAATGCACCTTGTGATTGTTTCCTGTGCACCTCGCAAGAGACTGTTAATTTTGAAGGTATGTGCTTACAGTTCCAAGAGTCGGAAACCCTGTGACCTTGCTTTGTAAAATTGAAAGTTCTGTGACCTCTTAGTTTTCAAGGAGACATCTTAAAGAGGTGAGGGCAGGAAGTTAGCCATGTCCGTCCTCAAAGAAAATCCCATTTTACACTTACACATGCCCCAGCCAATTCCCTAAGAAACGTTCTAGCTGCGATATGCACAATGGCTGTATAACTGGAAGACGTATGTAACCTGCTAGGGTGATTCTTTTGAATAAAAACACTAATTTGATATAAAAGTCTTGGTGTGTGTACTTAAAAAATCAGTCCCGGTCCCAGTTTGCATGTGGGCTGAACGGCTAAATGTGAAAGCTCATTTAAAAAGTCATTTTGCTGAGTCACTCATCCAGTGAAAACCTGAGGGAGGTAATTAAACAGTGGGAGATGGAGACGGAGCAGATGACTTGATTTGCTCACAGAAAAAAGACTGAAGTGAGGACATGGCTTGAGGAGCCATGAAGGCACTGAGCTGTAGAGCTTCCTGGGCATAAACTGGGTTGTCTTCAAGACGAGGAGGAGCCTGGACACGTTCCCAACACTGAGAAAGTGCTACTGTGATGTTTTAATGTTGTAACTTTGATTACTTAACAGCCGAGTGTAAGCTGTGAGGTAAAGTACCAAAGCTAAAACAGGAGAGGTGGAGGATTAGCCATCAAATAGTAAAAATTAAAATTTTGTCCTAAATGATTGTTCTTTGATCTCTTGAGCTTTTTTTTTGGTGAGGAAGACTCACTCTGAGCTAACATCTGCCAGTCTTCCTCTTTTTTTGCTTGAGGAAGATTAGCCCTGAGCTAACATTTGTGCCAATCTTCCACATCTGTGCCAGTCTTCATCTATTTTGTATGTGGGTCGCCACCACGGCATGGCTTGATGAGTGGTGTAGGTCCATGCCTAGGATCCAAACCCACAAACCTGGGCCGCTGAAGCAGAGTGCACTGAACTCAACCACTATGGCACGGGGCTGGCCCCTCTATTCAGCTTTTTAGACCAGCTCTAGCCAGTAGAATTTTCTGTGATGATAAAGACATTTTATATCTGCACTGTCCAATGTGCTACCTACATGTGATATTAAGCACCAAAAATGTCGCAGTGTGACTAAGGAACTGAAGTTTTCCTTTTATTTTGTTTTAATTAATTTAAATTTAAATAGCCCCACAGGCTCAGGGGTTATATGGTAATATTGGATAGTACTTCAGTAAAGGACTCAGTATTCATATTGTACTTAGAAAGTACATATGCTTTTTTCTTAAAAGTGAATTTTGCTAATTTATTTTCTTCTTTCACACAGCTATATTGCTTACTGAGAGCATAGAAAGTACGAGTGCTTAAAATTTTTTTTTTTTTTGCTTGTTCTCTGTGTCTGCAGCATTACAGATCACAAGGTGAGGCTCATTCTCTAGGACGGTGAGGGAAGCCCAAACGTCCCATGGTCCTAGGCTGCGATTTAAGGATTTGATGGTACCCATCCCAAGAGCTCTGAGAACAGACACAACGCAGCTGACAAAGAAATCAACCAGTCACCTTTGTTCCCATCATTGCCTCTTGTGTTCTCTCTCCTTTTTCTGAGAAGACGTTGAGTAAGTGAGAAATTATGCGGTCCTCGTGGCGTTCTGGTGCAGAATTTTCATTGTTGAAGCCAACATATGTGCTGTGGGAGCTGTCTTTCGAGGAACCACCTGTGGGCCAAGGCTAGAGGAGGACTTATCTTTTCAGATACTATTCTTTACCCCACCACAAAAATGCTGGCTCTTTTCTCTTAATTTGTTTGTGAGATTTAACCTTTCTTCCATCACAGGCCCATGTGTTCAGCACATACAGGTAGAAGGAGCAAAATATAATTGCTTTCATTTAAAATCCTACTGGCTTTATTTATGTTCCTTAAACCAACCTGAAGGACATTCAGGGATGCTGTGACACAATGGCTTCATTTTCCAAACAACTGTGCCTGAGACCCAGAGAGAGGAAGTGTCTTGTTTAGGGTCAGGGTTGGACGGCTGGTCCTTACAGAGCCTGGATTTTGTTGGTTAATTCTTGAGATAGACTCGTATTTGATTATATTTTCTTAATCATTAAAAATGGGATATATTTGGGGCCGGCCCCATGGTGTAGCGGTTAAGTGCACGCGCTCCACTGCTGGCGGCCTGGGTTCGGATTCCGGGCACACACCGACGCACCGCTTGTCAGGCCGTGCTGTGGCAGCGTCCCATATAAAGTGGAGGAAGATGGGCACAGCTGTTAGCCCAGGGCCAGTCTTCCTCAGCAAAAAGAGGAGGATTGGTATGGATGTTAGCTCAGAGCTGATCTTCCTCACAAAAAAAAGGGGGCGATATATTTGATTGAGGGGTAGAATATTAATAATAGTCATCCTAATCTCCTCCAGCAATCAGAAAAGACCTTTGCTTTAAATTTTCTCAGGTAGCCACCTGTAGTGAGCCCCTATGGTAGAAACAGTTTGCTAGGGCTGTAACTCTCGCTTGGTGCCATTACTTTAATTGGCATCAGAGTCTTGATCAAAAACCTCAGTGTCAGGACTTGTGGCTGAACGTTGGGAAATTAACTCAGTAAATAGGACTTCAGAAACCCAGAGAGTCCACTCATCCCAGAGGTGACTTGTCACACTGGATGAAACTCCTGAACCAGAGAGAAAGCCTCTGCTGCACTGGAAAGAGGCCCTCTCTGATGATTGTTGCTCATTAGGATTGAGTTGAGCTTCTCAGGGAATCCCACAGCACTCTGCTAAAAAGAGAGGCATGGGCACTGAGAACTACTTTTGGGGGGATAATCCTTCTGAATGCTGCCTCTGATCTCAGCAGAGCTGCTCTCTGCCCACCACTTCTATGAGTTTATGATCAACCTTAACCTGACTTCTATTGGTGGATTTATCCTCTAAGTCTATTCCACCTAAGTTCCTATTTCCTCTTTACTTTCCTGCCTTGTTCTTGGCCGTGTCCCTTGGGTTCATGTCCCAGCCTAGCCCTATGCTCCTGACAAGTCCCGATCCAATATAGGGTCACCTTGCTTTTAGATCTTTCTCTGTCCTCCTGCCTGCTTCTCTGTGGCCACCCTGGCCAGTCTGTCTCTGCCGTACAGAGCAGATTCTGATTCCCTGCCCTCAATTCCAGTCTCCGTAAATATTTTTCTAATACTTTTCTGGATAAAGAGGAAAGATGAGTGCCCTGTAATTCGGCCCCTCTATTTTCCCTGTCCTAGCTACTGGTCAGGAGGAGAGAAAGCTAGACTGGGCAGGGGGGCACTTTGGCACAGGCTCCTAGGGTTCCGGGATCATGACATAATACATTTTTGTTGAATAAATGGTAATGAAGATTCTTATTTGCATATATCCTCATGCATTTTTTCCCAAGCACTTTCATTTGCATCGTTCTATTTGCCCCACTTGACCTGGAGTAAAGAAATTACCAGATCACACAGCAAGGCGGCAGATGAAACAGAAATAATCCAGGGGTTTGTACTCATTGAGTTTAGAGGTTTCACACTGGGCTTTTTCATACTGTGTTTCTGAAAACGTGGTACTTCTACTGCTTTCCTTGTTTCAGTTAATATCATCACAATCTACTGCCTTACCCAACTTAGAAACCTCTGACTCATCTTCTATTCCTCTCTCTCTGCCCACTCACCCATCAGTCACCAAGTCTTATTGATTTCATTCTTTAAATATTTTTTCAGTCTACACTTTCACTACTCCTTTGAGTGGTAGTAAGGTTGTAATTCCAGTCTTTCCCATATGTTACCTGGACAATGAAAATTGTGTCCCAACTGGGTCTTTCCCCAGCCACCTACCAAACAAGTTTAACACATGCATTTGCTACACTGCTTTCAGGGTAAAAAACACATACTTCAAAATTTCAGTCCCCTTGTTAAACCTTAAATAGCCAACAGGGTGATGTTCCAACTCCTTGGCAAGGTTCTCTCAGACCTTATTTACAACACCTATCCATCACACAGCCCAGATCCTTTTATATACCTTCTAGGCCTTCCTGAGCCTTTGTGTAAGCATTTTTTTTTTTTTTACAGCCAAAATGCCCACTTGTTATGCCCAAAGAACTCCTCCTTAGTCTTCAAGATGCAACTCAAGATGCAGCTATTTCCCTTCTGTGTATCTGTCCTTTTTCCCTCTACCAGACACTTGTGGCTTACCCCTGTGTTCTGACAGTCCATTGTCCATTCTGTGCCTTTTTCTCTGACCATTGGATGCTACATATACTTACTGTTTTGTTTGTCTAACTCACAGCAAATGGATGGGGTAAAGACTAGTTCTCAATCTTGTAACTCCTGTATTCCATTTGCCATTTTTCTTGCTGCCACATCAGCCTTCAGAAGTGTTGGCATAGTATCTGACAAATATTAAATGTTAATTTTTTTGTCTACTCCAAAAAAGTAAAAGTGACTGTCATTTATTTAGGGATTACTATGTTTTAGTCACTGTGCTTTATGTACCTCATTGAGTTTTGGTATTATTATCTCCATATTCTTTGTAAGGATACTGAGGCTTCTTTTCTGTTTGCCTTTTCTTCCAGGACATTACAAAGTGATTCATCATTCAACCTAACAAGTTAATCTGCCATAAATTGTTTATGGATTCAATTGGGTGATTATGTTGCCCTTCTCAGGCACGATATATGCTGTTCATTAGGGTCCTTCCAAGGATTTTCCTCAGTGACACTAATGATTAGATGGAGGTGGGGCAGTGGTGTGCTGGAGTCAGATTGTACTGGTTCCTGAGAGTCAACTGTTAAATTTTCATGAATTGTATTAGCTGGTTTTTAAACTCAGCCTTTATTAAAAATTAAATTATGTGAACTTATAAAACAAATTATATTTTAAAAGTGGTAAAAACTCATCGCTTCCTAATTATTTTACTACATTTTACTATTATCTATACTCTTGCAGTTATACATTTATTGTATCTGTCTCGTATAAATACTATATAATGGTCTGCTACTGTGTATCTCTTTCCAACTTCATGTTTAGTGACATCATATTGGCAGCTTAAAATTGGCCATGGTGAGAGTATTTACACCATAGGAATTGGCAAATACTACAACTCAGGGCTTCTACTCCCCTCCCTCCCCTGGTTATTAAACATTCAACAGAACAACACTGGAATGGGAGCATATTCAAAGATGGTATTCTGCCAATATACACCAATATGGCCATAATGATTGGTAAATTATAAGAATACCTCTATAACGATTGACAATAAAACCTGCTGCTCCGGGATCCTCAAAGGCCCCCCAGCTGCCTAGGCCATCCAATCCCTTCACTGGGGCCTCTGAAAACTTACCCATGAGCTAGCCATTAAATGATCAGTGCCTGGCCCAACAGGGGCCTCCCAGATTCTGATCCTGTACTAGCCCTTCAACTCTTTACTATTTCAGGCATAGAAGAATGGACAAAGGAGAGCCTATTTTAGATAAAGAGTAACTCTCATTGGTTGTCGAATTGTAGCAAGGAGGCAATCACTTATTCAACTGACACATAGCACCAGCCTGAAAACATCAGTCTTCATCCTTCTCTGATGGAAAAGGTTCCTAGTGTCATGGAACAGCCTATTCTGTGCATTACACACCAGTGGGTCATCATTTTCACCTAACAGGTTGATTCCCAGTCTTGGCTGCATATTTGAATCTACTGAAGAACTCTTAGAAAAAATAACTCCTAAGCCCCAGTTAAGCCAGAATCTATTGGGGGGAGTGAGAAATTGGTACCCTGACATCATTATTTTTTAAAAGCTCTCTGAGTGATTCCAATAAGCAGACACTGATCCAACATAATGTATGAGGCCAGAGATTAACAGTCCACACATCTTGACTGGACTTACGCTCTACCATTCACCAGCTGTGTGATATTAGGCAAGTCAGTTAAACTCTGAGCCTTAGGTTCCATATCTGTGCAATAGGAAGATTAATAATCTGACTCACAGAATGCTATAGAAATTACATGAAAGTGTAAGGGAGAGCAATTTCTGATTGGCAAAGTGCTAAACAATACAAGTAGCTTTGGCTGCTACCATATTCTTGCTTTGTCCAACAAGTAAGCTTGTAGCCATGTTGCATATATCAGTGTTAGAGTGTTTCTTAACACTAGCCACAAATCCTCTGCCCACGTCTGAAGAGTTGGATAGTGATAATAATTTTAAGCACACCTGGTATAATTGTGGGATCTGGTTTGAATGCATATCGTCTTCCAACACGATTTTCAAAAGCCAGCTAAGATGCTGGCCTCGGTGACATTGCAGGGCAGGGAGCTCCAAAGGTTAATTACAGTTGGATGCTCCTATACCATTTCTAATGCCCTGCTGTTACATGTCACCCAGTGTCACCTTGTTCTTTTCATGGAGCAGGAAAGCGAGTCACTCCCATGACCTTTGATTCTCTTTCCTTTATTTCAGAAGCAAATAACACTTTAACTTCTAGGATTAGACAAGTAGAATATCGTGAAAACAATGTTCCGATTCCTTTGTTTGTTGAAATCTGCAGGCTCCTGGCTGGGTGCGTACATGCCTGAGAGTAACAGATGAGAAGGCTCACTGTTGAACTTCAAGACCAGCCTGGCCAGAGACTGGGCCCTAAGTCTCTTTTTTTGGGTACTAAAGCTTCTGGATGGTAGAAGAAAATCAGTGGCCTGACTCAGAAACCCAGGAATGCCACAGCTGATATTCAAGGACAAGCTGTTGTGTGCAGGAGCACCAGATGTCCTGACATCAGAAGGTGGATATCACAGATCCGAGAAGAGCTGTGGCAGGAAAGAGCCCACTGACAAGATTTTTTTCTTTTTTCTAGTTAATTCTGATTTCCTGATTAATGAATACCTGTAGTAAAAAAATCAACATGTAAAGGGATGATATATTTAAAGTATCCATAATTATACCTAACAGATCATCATTTTAAATTTTGGAATATATTCTTTGAATTTTTTTTTTTTTTTGCAGAATTTCTGCTCGTAACATTGATTTTCTTCAAATTATAACATTTTATGAACAGTTTTTAGTTTGGCTAAGACCAAACATGTTAATATCACTCTCTTTCTCTGTGTGCACACCACACACACACGCACACACACACACAGGTACACGTGTGGTAGGCACTGTGCTATGTGTTAATTTTTAATTAAGGCCATTTGAAAAAGGAAGTTTGTTGTCAGTATTATCACAGAATTCCTGGGGTGGCAGGAATAGCCAGATTTCATCTAAAAGCTCTGCTGTGCCAGGCAGGTTTCAAGTTTGCATCCACAATAATCCCACAAAGCGTACATTGAAATATCTGCATCACACTCTGCTTCTCATCTTATAAAACCAAACAAGGTTAAAAATATCTTCACTCCAAATGAGATTAGCTAGAAAACAGATCTACCAGCAGCTCTGCCCACCCTGCTCAGTCCTGGCCAACTGTGAAAGGGGCTAATGAGCAGGAGCCGGGAGAGGACTGGGGCAGGATGTGTGGCCAGAGCCCCCATTGTCCATCCATTAACAGATGCTCATCCTCAGGATGGAGGAATGTCAACCGCTCTTGCAGTTACTTTTAGCAGCACAGGAAAGGGCCTACGTAAATAGCCAGGCCTGGCCAGAAATAGAATCACCATACTGGAAGAGTCAAGTTAGCTTATCAACTGGGTCAGCTTCTGCCTCTCCATATGGGCTAGAGGAGACATCAATTTGAGAAATCGTTAGAGTACCAAGTCTAATGGTCCTTCCCTCAAGTCTGTGTCAGTGTGCCCACATTTTCCCCCAGAAAATCCCACCCCTCACTAATTGCACCCTATATAGGTGGCTTGGAGGACATCTGATGCTCCTGCAGTAGGTCCATTCCCAGATTCCACTCTGGGTTCACATGCTGTCACAGTGTGTCTCCAACCACGAATGGACATTTCTTAGCAGGTTGACGGTTATTGATTTTCTTTTAGGCTAATGCCTTATCCATCTATGGTTCCTTACTAGCTCGGGGATATATACTTGTCATCCATTTAATCACCTATTAAAAAAGATTTACAGAATGTCTATTAAATACCTTGGGGGAATACAGAGAACTCTAGAACCTGGTCTTTACCCTAAAGAAGCTTTCATTCTGGAGGCACAAAATGGACATATATGAAACCTATCAGAGTTGTTGAGGCAGAATATGACTGAAGATAGATTTACATAGTTTGTATGAAAACATGTCAGAACAGAGGAGAACTGAGGAAAACCAAAGGGGTCTGTGGGGCTTCCTGCCAGAGGTGGGGCTTTACCTTAGCCTTGATGAATGGATGAAAAAGGTATGGATGGACTAGGGTAGGGGCACAGGAGGGATGTATATTCCTTACACAGAAATGAGCAAGAAACATGCTGGATTCATGAGACAGTGAAGAAACTTGACAAATCTGTAGCAGAAAGGTATGCTGGTTTCTATCTATACATGGCATAGATTGGATTCAGATTCTAAAGGAGGAGGGGAAGACACTCAGAGGAAATGAGAAACTGCATTGTAAGGAGTTCAAAAGTGAGTGAGGCTGAACATTTCCAGTTTCCCTTGGGTGTCATTAAGTTAGTAAATGCTACTCCAGAGTTAAATACTTCTCTTCTGCATGACTTGACCTCATTCCTCCTGAAATCCTTTTTCATTGTAGGTTAGTGACTCCGAGTCAGTGGTGGAAATGGTGATGACCTATGAAATCTTGTACAGCTATTTGGTGTGGTTTGGGATAGTCCTTTATGCATGGTGATGAAGACACTGACTGTTTATTTAATTTTCCAGTAATGATCCTAGGTTGCATGGAATCAGCCCATTTTCTCTCCCTGTGGCCTACTGAATGTATTTTAAAGATGGCTGGTCATGGACTTGAATAGACTCACCAGGATTTTAACTTCCGTCTTTAGCCCCATCAGCACTGTGTGCACACCAGTTCAGTTGAATAGCCCACACAGAGATAAACTTAAGAGAATATTAGTGATTCAGTCCTAATGCAAATAGATCATTTAAAACACCCTATTGTCCTTGTGGTTCTCACCTCCCTCCCTCCCCCTAATCCTCTCTTTAGGCCATTAAGAAAGAGAGAGGAAATACATCCTAATGCTATCTTTGTGATGAATCTTCTGGTTTACTGCTGGTTGTTACAATTCAAGTGTTGAGTTTCTCTTGGTATTCAAATATCATGGTACCCATGCTAAGCCTCCTGGGCTTGAAATGGTCTAGCATAGAGTCAGAGAGTCTCTAGTTAATCCTTTTCATACTCCATATGAGAAAACCGAGGACCTAAGAGGGAAAGTGACTGTTCACATTTCATTAAGGAATGGCCCAAGCCCCAATTGCCTGTTTATGGTTTACCGTGCTGCTTCTGCCTTCAGTCAGCCCCCATCTGGCTGCCCATTTCTCCCATTACCACTTATCATATAAGTATGTAAAACAAAAATATCAAAATTAAAAATTAAATCACCAATCCTCCCCCTATAATGATATAAGTATGGTTAATATTTTGCTTTATATCTCTTCAAACTTTTTCTTTGTGAATGTGATTATTGGGTGCATAACATACATATTTTATTCAAACGGAACCACAGCTATATATGTTTTGTAACCTATTTTTCTTACCTACATCTATCATGAGTATCTTTTCACATCACCAAATATAGACTAGCATCTGCAATTTTAAAGATTGCATTGCCTTCTATTTTATGGATGAACCGTAATATTTGAATACAGTATCCTACTGCTGCATTGTTAAATTATTTCCAGTTTCAGCACATCCATTTGTTTCCTTAAGACAAATTCCAGCAAGTGGAATTGCTAGGCCAGAGGATATGTGCATTTTTTGGGACTTTTGATACATATTACCAAAATGCCCCCTGAGAAGGTTGGCACAATTCACAATTTCACCAGGAGTATAGGAGAACATTCTTTCCCACACACTCATAAATGGCAGACACTAACATTTTCATTCTTCTTTTACTATCTAACAGATAAGCCAGTTTATGCTCTTTCTGTGTTAATTTGCATTCTTTGATAACTGATGAGGTTAAGTATTTTTTTTCATAGGTTCATTGGCCATTTGTAGAACAGAAATATTTCTTGAGGCTAATAGGTTCAGATTTTCCATAACACACTGACCTTCATGGATCCAATTAAAAGGGTACTGAAAGGATGAACTAGCTGGTTTATTAGACCCAGTATACATGAACTAGAGATTATATACTGCATTGCCCTTCAAGATTCTCTGGGACTAAAAACCAAGCAGAAACAAATGAACCCACATGAACAGCAAGGTGCATTTATATTCCTAAAGCTGCACAGGCCCTGATTTACACTCAGAAGTTAATAGCATGCTGGATTGATTCTTTTATAAAAAATATTACTGCCTGAACATTAACAACTATGTCTTAAAACTTGGCCACGTCTTATGGAAACCCCTCTGAGACAGTTTTTTTCTGTGAGAGTAACACCTGTTTGGGTCATTGACTTTTTCTGGTTATCCTGTCTACAATCACTTGAATGCTACCCTCTTTGCCAGCTACAGCCAATTGCAGCTGATCAACATTTCCCTAAACACTCAATTATGTGCATGCAAAATAATAGCTACTCATCTTTGTCCAAGTAAATTTTTCTTACTTAGTTTGGATATCATTCTCTATCAGAGTCACTGTGGAGATGTATATGTGTAAATACACGTGTGTATCTATTTATGCCTGCAGGCTTATTCCAGTGACACATGTCTCTCTCAAAAGTTTTTGTAACTTTTTGTTGGAACATGATTCCTTTTCTCTCCGGGGAATCTCACTCAGAAACCAAGGCCCTCCTCTGTGGGGCTTCTAGCACCCAGTAGAGGGATCCCCTTCTCTCTAGCCTCGTAACTACTTCTCTAGAATAGTTCTAAGATTGTCTTATGGTTTACTTTATAGGGACCTGTCTCCCTCACTAAGTTATGGGCATCTTGAGAACAGGAGAATTATTTTATTCCTTTTTACAACACCTGGCACTTAGTAGCTGATTAATAGATACTACTTGAAAATTCAATTGGATTCTCAAGGGAAGTTGCAAAAGAAGTGTGGGGAGATCTTCAGAGGAACTAGACGGAAATCCAAGTAGCCTGAAAGAATAAGGTTTCTGGAAAGAGACTGATATGGTCAAACTTTGTCTACTCTGCAATTTTGTCTTAAGCTAGTTCTATGGGCTACTGGTTCCTAAACTCTTGGATTTCATATATTAGTAAAATTTCAAAAAGTGATACCTTACCAAATAACAAAAAGCAACAAACTTTTTTCATCATTTTCTATAAGAACTTTTGATACCGCAAATGGAAGAGACATATAAAATGAGGATAAAGGGTAGTTAAAAAAAATTGAACACATTTAATTCATGAGGAATTCTTTGCATTGTCTTTATTGTTCTATTTTCCTATTGGATTTGTGAAGATTTCATTACACAGTAGCACGAACGTGCAGACTGGCTTTTTAAAACTATTAGTGTGGCCCAATATTTGGGATGAGTGAGGACATACTAATTGAACGCTGTGGGAGATCAAGATTTGGCCACCCTGAAATATGTCTCTTTACCTTGATTGTTTTCTCTGAGGGACATTTGACCTCCCCCACTAACTGCCTAAAGAATTTGACATGGTGGCTCCTTCCTGGAACAGATCTTCTATCATGATGGCTATAAAGATAATGTAGGATAGAGGTTACAATAGCAAAGGCACCAAGCCTCTTTTATCAAAAACCTCTGTCTATCCCTGACCACATTATCTAGAGATGACCCCGAAAAGAATTGTCCTCCTGCCCTCTGAAGTCCCAGGCCACTACCCACCCCCAACATGCTCCTCGCCTTTAGCTGCGATACTTAATCAAGCAGCTTAGACAGAGGGACGAGTTGCTCATTTCTGAGTTTCTCCCATGTATACATGTTATTAAACTTGGTATTATTTTCTCCTGCTAACCTGTCTTGTTGATTATTTGGCCAGCCATAAGAACCTTAAGGAAAAGGGCAGAGGGAGATTCTCCCTCTTCCCCCGACAATGCAAAGGGGTCTCCTCTAACAGGTGGACCACGCACCTTCTTTCTGGCTACAAGGATAAATGCCAAGGAGAAGATGAGTGTCACAAGAAGAGGGTCATGTTCCTCTAATTACTTATAGAATAAGAGACTTGGTGTGACAGTTTTATTGTTGTTTTGTTTTAAAGAGGAAATCAAGGGATCATCTGGGCTTCATGCTGAATGGGTCTGCAGACAACAAGCAATGCCCTCTAAGCTACTTGCTGACTTTATAATTTCCATCTGGATTGGATAAGAAACTCGGAATCTATTGCAGCCATGACATTAGCCATTGCTGTGTCAGAAGCTGGGAACAAACCCAAAAGAGGCTCTGGCTTCTCTAATTCTCCCATCTAGAGGAGGCAGCACATGCTATTAGGAGACATTCAATTTGAGCCAAGTGGAACTCTGAGGAATGACAATCAGTCATTATTGGTGGCATTCCTCTTCCCAAAATGCCTTAGCTAGGAGTCTGTGGAGAATAGGGAGGAATCCTGATAGGAGGAGAAAGATGGCTGAGGAAAGAAAGGCTTGTGGTGCAGCCACGGAAAGGGCTCTGCATAGAGTGTTCCTGGTATCTCTTTTCCTCTTCCTTGTCTTTGTGTGGGTTCCACCAGAGCTCTGTGAAGCCAGCCACCACACTTAACACACTGGACCTTAACTCCATGGGGCATCTCTGGAAAAGGCCTCAGAAGTAACCAGGTCAAGGGATGAGAGATGGGGTATACCTCCACACTAGTTAGTCATTGGTTAAGGGTTGCCCTTGGGGGTGTGTTAACTCCCAGATAATTGTGGTCTACATTGTCTGCATGCAAATAGTTTCTGGCAGCCCTAGGCAGTGCTCTGACAAGAGTGAAGTTGCTGGCCATTGGAAGTGAGGCCAACATGCCCTGACATGGTGTTACTGAGCAAGTGCTTGCTGCCTGAGGCATATAGAAGCCAGTACTATGGCACCAGCTTTTGAGAAAAGAAAAAGCTCTTATTGTGGGGTTGACCAGCAAGAAGACAAGAGGCAAAGTTCTCAAAGCTGTCTCCCTGACCAGGGTTTGAGGCAAAATTTAAGGAGTCAGGAAAATTTCAAACTTGGCAGAAGTTGATTGGCTAGTCTCGAATCAGTCCATATATGATAATCAAGCTACTTGGGCTGCCGGAAGTCAGATTTTTCCCTATTAAAGGACTTCTTGCTTCATAAAGGGCTCTAGTGGCAACATTTCTGAAGATTCTTGGTTCTGGGGCCATCCTGGGGCTTTGGGTTCCACCTGGCACATGCACAGTGCTGTCTCTATTATTTGATTAATTAATCAACAACCTGTTTTAAGGAAGCAAAACTAGTTTAAGCTGGACAATGTTTTATGTACCTTTTCAATGGTAAGGAATCCAAGGAACGTGGATGGACCTCCCCCCATAGATTGGATACACACTCATATATTACTCTGAAATTAAAATATTGTAAAAAGATAATGTGCTATGGGATGAGAGAATCAAGCAAAACCCAAAGGATCTCCAGGTGTGAGTGAGTCATGCACAGAGTAAAGGGCATGACTTTTGTAAGTACAGGCAGATAAGGAGCCGAGATTAACAGGAAAGAAAGGAAAAAGTATCACCGCTAATTATATCCATTTCCACTTGTTGCATTTATTTTGTACCATGGATTAAGTGTTTTCTGTGAAGCAACTTGCAATATTTCTTTCTAATGGTCTTGCATAAGCTAAATATCAAGTTTGGGAGTTTTTATCCTTGCTTTCTATGTAATGTGGGAATAATCACTTCTCCTCAGTTAGTGGTTCCTAAATCCTCATTTCTAAAAACGGTGTTCACTGGCACAGAACTATCCAACATGATATATTTTTTCCATAGCAGGACACAAACGAAATGCAGTGAACTGATTATAGAAATTTAACCGTTTGTATATCCCACAGATATTTCTTTGGCACCAGCTGTGTGCTAGGTGATGGGTTAGGCATTAGGGAAGAGAAGCAGTAAAGAGCTTGTTAAGAATTCAGCTGATAATCATTTGGAATCTAGTTTAGTTCTAGTGAAAGACTGAGGAGTAGAACTATTGACTCTGAGTGCTTATTAAGTGTGGAAAATAGCATCTCCTGTTTATGAGGAGGGTGATGATATTGTTGTCTATTTTTGGTAGGGCTCTCCCCTCCAGGCAACACTCAACTGAAAAGCAGAATTTCTTCCAGTCTACCCACTGGTTGTACGCTGGTCATTATTGGACTCCAGGAGGATGGAAAGAAGGAAACACCAATCTGCCATGCACTGTGCTAGGTGCTTTCACATATATAAACATCTGTGTTGCTCTGGACTGAATATTTGTATCCCCCCAAATTTATATATTTAAGCCCTAAACCCCAATGGGATGGGATTTGGATGTGGGTCCTTTGGGAGATAATTAGGTTTAGATGAGGTCATGAGAGCGAGGCCCTCATGATGGGATCAGTTCCTTTGTAAGAAGAGGAAGCGATCAGAGCTTTCTCTCTCTCTGCCACGTGAGGACATAGAAGGCAGCAGTCTGCAAGGCAGGAAGAGGGCTCTCACCAGGAACTAAATATGCCAGCACCTTGATCTTAGACTTCCCCGACTCCAGAACTGTGAGAAATAAATATCTGTTGTTTAAGCTACCCTGTCTATAGTATTTTGTTACAGCAGCCTGAGCTGACCAAGATATGTATTTTTGCATAAAACGTCATATGTCTGTGAGTAGATGTTATTATGCCCATTTTATGAATGAAGAAATTGAGGCCCAGGAAGGTTAAGTAAACAGCCTATGGTCAAAGAAGAAATCCCAGATCTGAAGAGTCAAATACAGGAAGCTGTCTGATGCTAAGCCCAGGGCACAAAGCTGATTGCTTTAACCAGGTGAATATAATGATTTTATTTCTGACTCTTCATTAATCAGACATGTAACCTGAAGTGAGTAACTGTTAACCTCTCAGTCACAGTTTGCTAATTTGTAAATGGGGATAATAGTATCCGTGATTTATATTTCACGATGTGGAGGGGATCTGTTTCTCCTCCTACAGTCCTTCTCCCAGAGACCAATACAAATCAAGCTAAATTAAAAACATAGAAACAAATAAATAAATACCCCCTCCTTGCAAAACAGACACTGTTTAATCCTGACATGGTACAAGAAATGCCCGTAAGATAGTCATTCTGGCTTCTGTGAAAGGCCCCTTGCTTGCAGATTCCGCACACTGTGGACAGAGCCCTGGGAATGCCCCTTCCTCCCCTCTCCCTCCTATCCCAGGATCCAGTGCCCAAGGATCTTCTAGCAGAATCCAGCAGCTGCTGACATGCCTCCTGGTAGCTTGAGGGAAGCCACCCTGGGAGTGAGAAGTAAAAGATGATAAGAAGATCCAGACACTGTGGGGAAGGGAGGAAAGAAATACATAATCTCAAAAGAAAAGTGTTCTCTTCTCACTGTGGGATGGTGGCTAAGGGAGCTTTCACCAGGAACGAAAGTGCAGGAAGTATAGCTAAGAACACAGAGCCAAGGAGCTCCACACCACTTCTGCCCCCCACCCCCAACCCTGAAGTAAATTCCAGACTCGTCGAGTCCTTACCCTGTTAACAGTGAGACCATTTGGAGCATGCATGGCTTTTGCTGTCTCCTGCCTTTCATGCAAGCCTATGGCACTCAAGTTATCCCACTTTTTTCTTTTTGCAAACGGGAGAAAGGCTCAATTCTGAGATGTAATAAAAATTCCTTGAGTCCCAGCTTGCCGCAGCCTTGGAGGGTTTTGCCTCTGATCACTAACCCTACCTCCTTCCCCTTTTCAGTCAGGTTTGTTGAGGTGTAACTTACAGTAAAACTCGCCTGCATTATCACTGTTTTATGAGTTTTGATGAATGTGCATAGCCATGTGTATATGTGTACCCACAGCCACAGTTAAGATAGGGAGCATGTCCATCACTCCTGAAAGTTCCCTCCTGACCTTTTTGTAGCTAACCCCTCGCCTGCCCTTAGCCCATGGCAACCGTGAACTGTTTCCTGTCCCTAGTTTTGCATATTCCAGAATGTCATAAAATGGAGTAATGCAGTATGCAGCCATTCGGATCTGGCTTCTTTCACTCAGCATAACACACGTGAGATTTATCTACATTGCTGCCTGTATCAATAGTTCATTTCTTTTTATTGCTGAGTAGTATTCCACTTTGTGGATGTACTGCAGTTTGTTCATCCCTTCAGGGTTATACTCAAAAAATGATATGCTATAAGCAAAGCTTTGGAACTATTAAGTCTGTACAAATTAAGGCGGGAGGCTTGTTTGTTTATTTGCTCGTTTTTGAGGTGGTGCTCCAGTAAAGTACAAACCCTTCATGAAAGGCATTGTCTTGTTCTAGAAGATTCAATCTGTTGGGCACTTAGGAAAAGAAGAGGCCAGTGGCACTGTAGGAGAATCTTAGAGGCAACAATTCCATGGGGCCTGCACATTGTGGATGGTTATGTCAGCTCCCAAGTGTCTTTGATCTTCTTGTTGTCCAGCTGGTTCAGTGTTTCCATCTGCTCCAACCCTATATGCTGCCTAGATTATGGGGGTATGATCAAAGGTCTCTCTTCATTAAGTCAGTTGCCTCAGGCCATCACTGTGGCTCTGCCCGCAAACCTGGCCTCCCCATCTTGCCATTACACACTGACTGCATTTAGTTTTGCTTTGTTCCCATCTGCATGGGTTGGATGTTTCAGACTCTCTTTAGCTCCCAACAACTACCGGGTTGTATTAAACTTCTACTTCCATGTCCACTGCTATAAGTCAGCTCTGCCACTCCTTTTACCGGGCTAGAACAAAATGCCTCCAGCACTTATTAAAAAATATGTATCAATAAAAACTGTGTCAGGTACAAGACTAGGTCTCCATGTCTCAGAGAAAGTGACAGCTGAGCTAAGTAATCAATGCATTTGTCATTATCAATGCATTTTAGGAAATGTTTGCTAAAATTCACACCAATATTAAGATTTAATTTCAATTAAAAAAGCATTTCTTGTTCAATGTAGATATTGTCCACAAAGAAACCAATCCTCATAAACACTTTTTGCTTCAGGGAGGGAGTCTGGAAGTTGAAGAGAAAGAGAACACCTGTAATGTTTTGGCACAACTGAGTGGTCCTAGGACTAGAGAAGGACACGCTCGCTTGTCTTTATGATGTATTTGCCCTTGACTTTGGGTGTTTCCTTATCAGAGGCTGTGAATGTCTAACAAGAGCCACTTCAGACTTGGCAAAATGCCATAAGTCAGGGTTTAAAAACCTGGATATTTATCTGTTTTTAAAAGTTTTTTGTAGACAACAGTGGTTGAGGCGATCCATGATCAAAAGCAAGCTATAAAAAGATAGATTGATCAGGGTCAACCAGTGAATAGCTCACTGTGCATTTCATTGTATGGTTCTGCCATTAGAAAACAAAAATAATGAAGGGAGCAGAGGTTATGTTGTTCTTCCTTTAGGGGTCAAAGATGATTGATACATGGAAATATTTTTACAATTTTGAAAATTTCTCCTTTTTGTAAAAAAAGCCCATCTTCCTCATATTGGAGTATAGTCTTAGAAGTCAAGTGCCATGTTGATATTTCTGTGTTATCTCTTCTTATTCATGAATTTAGAGATTAGTACACACTAGTGTATAATAGGTATTTTGCAAATGAATAAAATGACACCTCCTTTCGTTTGTTCAATAATGGTTTCTTCACATTTTAAAGTACTCTCTAGTGCTAACATTCTACTCTTTCTTGAAGCTATTGTATTATATAATCCTGAGCTATAATTACTTTTTTTGTCCTTGATATTAATTCTTTTTAATTTTAATTTTTCCCCCCTGAACTAAAAATTTTGAACCATATTAGCATATTAGGTGCCTATCTCTGCCGTGATTATATGTTTCTTCGTGTGATATGTAGCATCTTACTTGCAGATGGATAGATCATGGTTATGATTAGGGGCATGGGAATAATAATTTCTATTCTATTTCTACTTCTTCACCTAAGGATATACAGAGTGCTAGATTGTTCCCAATTATTCCCTGCCCTCCCTCTAACTTGTCATAGAATGTCCATTGCCTCCTAGTGGGAGGAGAATGCCTCCTCACCTCATCACCATCAAGGGTGGCCCTGTGACATAGTAGCATGTGAGCAGACATGACCTAAGCCATGACCAAACAGAACCTCTAGAAGCCACCCCGTGGTTTACCCATCACTGTTTTCCCTGAGAACAGGATGGGGCCTACATCTTCAGCCTAGATCATTCACTCTCAGCAGGGGTGATAGTACCCTCAATAGGGTAAAATTAATTCTTGGGTGGCTCTCTTTTATATAGAGAGCACAGATATACATACCGTACATAAACAGATCTAAAAAAAGATTGAGAAACATTGAACTTGATCTTCAGGATGGGAAAGATGCATGCAGCAAACCCACAAAGCCATGGTCAACTCACAGCTGACATGTAATCTGAGTGAGAAATAAACCCTTGTAATTGTAATCCACTCAGTATTTGGGGTTGTTACTATTGGGTAGCTTAATGAACACTGACTGCCACAGTTATCAATCTGTTGGTCTTTACGGCCTTAACAGAACTCTGACAATTCTCATGGGCCCTAACACTGGGAAGTTTGGTTCAGAAGGTCTTGGTGTAGGGTCTGGTAGTACCTAGTTTTGGAAAGCTCTCCTGGTAATTCTGATGAACTTTTAGGTATGGGGTCAGTGATGTTGGAGAACTGGTGGATTCTAGCCATCTAAGTAAATTTGTCTCAGATGTAACACTTGGTGTTCTGAGCTATTTCAAAATTATCATTTGAGGGCTGTAGCAGACACTAAGTGATGGAAAGTATCACTGGCTAAGCGATGCTATGCCAAACCCACTTGAGGTTGCTGTATTATTTCTCCAGACAATATTTCCTCAAGTCTGTGTTGTTGTTGTTTTTTCTGGGCTAGGGGGAGACTGATTTGGGAACTTGTTTGTAGAGTCTTTGGTGCTAATTTCTACCCCAGCCTCAGCCCTCCACGCCCTGGTTTGCATCCTGCCTGTGAAGACCGTCATCTGGGAATGGGAGCTTTACCTCACTTCTTGGTTCCCTACTCAACTCTTGTTCTCTTTTTATTGCTAATTAGGATCCTGGTTGGGTTCTGTTGCCTATGGACCCAGAATTTTCCAGGTGCAACTCAATAATCCATGGCAGGTCTAAGACTTTCACAGCAATCATGATTTCTATTCTCCTTTGCCAGTGGGCTGAGCATAGGAGTAGTTCTGGCCAATGAGATGTGAGGAAAAATCTGTTGGGGATTTGTGCAGATATTTTTCTCCTCCTTTCTAAGAAAGACTTAGAAGAAGACATTTCTTTTTTTTCCCACTCTCTGACTTTCTGCTAGGGATGTTCAGACATTAGGATGTGATGGTCAGAGCTGCTGCAGCCACCTGGTGATCATATATTATATATTACTGACATTTTGAAGAAGGGAGAGAGGAAAAGACAGAAAGCATTTTGGGTCTTTGATGGCAACTTTGAGCTGCTATTTCAATGCTGGAAGTTCCTAACTTCAAACTTCATATGTGAGAGATTTAAATGTATTCACTGTTAAAGCCACTGTTAATTAGGCATTCTATAATTGCAGGAAAAAACATCTCTCATGGATACAAACTTCCTTCTCCATAAATACTTTTCTAATTACTCCTGCTCACATTTTCTTTCTTTCAAGTTTCATATTGTCTCTACTACATATTTGGTTCTTGCCAAGTATTTCACATGTATACATCTTGCTCCTCCAAAGGTTTTATAAGCTTCTCGTAGACAGGAACAAGATTGGCTATTTGTTATTTTAGGTGTTCCACACAATGACTTCTCAGGATGGAACGATAAAATTCTTGTTGACTACCTGAATGACATTTATCCTACAGAGTTAGGCATATCAAACCCAAAGTATTAAAGTCTACTACTTGCCCATGTTGATAGTGTCCAACACCAGCTGAAATTAGCCTTCTTTTTTTATCATTTTGATGAATTATGAATTAGCAGAGCCAGACACTGAGATACACAATGATGTTTCTATGAAGGAAACACTAATGCCCTTGGGATGGATGTAGAGTCCACTTTGTGTGTTTGTTTCTTTTTACCTCTTAGTTGTGTGTTTTTAATGACTTCCTTGGTCTGTGGATATTTGAAACATTAACATAATTATCTATCTTAACATATTGTATTTACCACCTGCTGGGAATGAAACGGTGCAACTATCACTAGTAGCTCATTAACACTAACACTAGTCGCTCATTAGCAATGTTGACCCAATTACATGTTGTATATCCCAGAGACAAATAACTGTAATTGTAACTCAAAAGTGACTTCATAAACACGAAGATTCTTTTTTTGAAATGCAAAGCGGAATGCGTTATTTGAATTTTCCACATAAATACAGGTTTAAATGAAAGAGAATCATTCAACCAAATAAAATAAAAATTCAATCTAAAGAGAGGCCATTTGGAATCAATTGGTACAACGCATATTCTGCTGTGAAGGATCAAAACACTTTCATTGCTGGGTGCAGAAATTAAACAAGTTAGCAACAATGAAAGCCAGACATGTGGTAAGTGACATCTACCCTGGCTATCAGCAGATAGCCATTTTCTTTTGGATTTTTTCTTTTGGATTTTCTTTTGGAACCATTCAGAGTATTGTCTGTTGCCTGGACAATGGAAGTCTGATGAAGCATTGATATAATCTGCCTGGGGATTTTAAAGCTCCATTGAAGAGATGGAAAGCCAGAGAGATTTGTGTGAAAAAAATCCATTATATATACGTACGTATGTAGACATAAATAACTATGCCTCTGCCTCTCATGTGGAAGAGACCTGTATAAATAGAAGCAAATGTAGTGTGATATATTTGCTGAGCAAGAGGATGTTCTTTTACTGAGACAATTACTAGGATACAAAATTAGACAAAGATAGCCCAGAGAAACCAGAAAGAGACAGGTCCAAGAAAGAAAATCTGTGCGAAAGTCAAGATGTTAAAAGCTGAGACATTTCTTCAATATAAGCAGACTGCTCCTCAGCCTTTTTTCTGTTAATGGAAAAATACTGCCAGAGGAATGGAGCTGAGGGATGGAGAAGGAAGGAAGGAAGAACAGCAGAGGGGAGGTTACAACTCTGAAACTTACTGCTCAGAAAACCAACTTCCAAGATTTCTTAGAAAGTCTTAGTTCGACAAATATTTATTGCAGTTGTGGTGCCTCTTCTTGGTCTCTAATTTAACAAGGCAATGTGATTGATAAAATGCTGTATTTACCATTTAAAACGCTAAAACAACCAAACACATCCTGAGTGCCGAAAATCTCCCAGGCACTGTCATGAACGCTGGAGGAGGTACTCTAGAGATGAACGTGACTTAGAGCTTAACTTTCAGGAAGACATCTCTCTCGTGCATCAGTATAAAATATCAACAAGAAGATTGGCTTTCTCAATTTTATTTGTCAGTTATATCTCAATAAAGCTGAAAAAAAAAAAAAAAGAAAATAGTCTTGGTAAATACTACAACCGAGGAACAAATGAAGTTCTAGGACCTCCCTTATGAGCTCAAAGAACATGAGATACAGTCAGAGAATCTGAGTTCTGACTCTGATACTTACAAGGTGAATGATTTGGGGTAAAATACTCGCTCTGAGTCACACTTCCCTTGTTTTGAAGTCCTGTTACCCTACCTATAGGCAGTTGTGAGAATCAGATGGTGCAAGGTTTAGGAGAAGTGCCTTTAAGATGGCAGCGCACACAATGAAAGTGTTAATGCCAACCGTGGGAGAGTAGAGGAAGCGGGAATTGATTCTGGCGGAGGGCACACTCTGGGAGCCCCATGAAACTCTGCAGCATGTCTGGGGTGCTTGACTGCCTAGAATGTGCTGAGTTTGGAAGTTAATCTGCTCCAGTGAATCAATTGTAATTGACTTATGTCACACAGATTTTGCCAATTCTGCAGGAGTCTTTGATGGAAAGTCATTGGGACGTTATGTAGTTTCTTAACACGTACAATGTTAAGGAAAATATTTCTTTGCTTGCTTTCTAAAATGAGCCCCCTTAGTCTCTTTCTTTGGTATCGCTGAGGTATCTTTAATGTATTTGTAGAAGCAGGTAATCTGACCTGCCTCATGTCTTACCCTCCTGCAGTTTTGAATATGTGTGTTTTACAGCTTATTTCAGTTTTACAACAAATCTCAGGTACAGTGTTTTATCCATTTTACCAAGAAAGGGAAGGAAGCACAGACATTTGCCAAGTGACGCAATATTTACCAGGGACAGAGTAAACAGAGAAGTTGAGGTCTCTACTTTCCACTATTTTCACAATACTGTTCTCTAAACTCAGCACAGATCTGGACATTTTCATACCCAGAAAGAAGTGCAGAGTCAGACAGAAAAGTGTCATCTAACTAACTCTGTCATACCATCATTATGTTGCATTACGCCTACCCCCTCCCTCCCTGAGGTGTGGTTTATTTTCATGTTTGTTTCCCAGAGTTGAAATTCTGATTAGATAGCTATCTAGGCTTTCGACACAATTAAGGTAAATGATAAGATAAATCAAAGACAATACCTATGTTTAAGGTTGTTTACATACTCATCCTAATAGCCTGACAATGGCAAGCATTTGTTTTCTGATTTTCTGACTTAAATTCTCTCTCTCTCTCTCTCTCTCTCTCTCTCTCACACACACACACACACACACACACACACTGCTGTATGGGCCACTCACCTGCTGACTGTGAAATGATTCCTGCCTTCTTGATTTGACTATGAAAGTTTCCTCCCCGGGGGTGAGGAGATCACAGCTCCAAACTTGAGATTCTAATGGATCATAGCTCCCTAGGTGTGGGATAAAAGGGGCTTCTTATGTACTGTTTGAGTATTGAATTCAGAGTCAGAATCTCTTGACATCATTCCTTGCAGTCTATTCAAAACAATATCGTGTAGCAGGGGCTCCTCAATACAGAAACATGCAGTTTTACCTTTTCTGAATATATTGGAACAGCAATTAAAAAGAGAATTCGGAGGGCCGTCCCGTGGCTTAGCGGTTAAGTGCACGCGCTCTGCTACTGGCGGTCCGAGGTTCAGATCCCGGGCGCGTATTGACGCACCGCTTCTCCAGCCACGCTGAGGCTGCGTCCCACATACAGCAACTAGAAGGATGTGCAACTATGACATACAACTATCTACTGGGGCTTTGGGGAAAAAAAAAAGGAGGAGGATTGGCAATAGATGTTAGCTCAGAGCCCGTCTTCCTCAGCTAAAAGAGGAGGATTAGCATGGATGTTAGCTCAGGGCTGATCTTCCTGACAAAAATAAATAAATAAATAAAACTGTTAAAAAAAGAGAATTCGGAAAACAGAGTAATGTCAACTGTAGAGTTCTAACCATTGCTTTTCTCCCAAAATCAATCTCAAGATCAATCCACAGGACGTTGTTTCAATCACCAAAGTAGTCTGACTTAGTTTGAAATACAAAAACAAGTTTTGCAGGCAAAACAAATAGAAAACCCCACAAATTTTAATTCAATAAATGAAGTTCTCTTGGTAGAGTTTTGATTATCTGCAGTTGAAGGAGAAACTGGCTGCACTATATCTCTGTATATGAAGAAATATTAAGCCAAACCAAATTACCGGAATGAAATTTATCTTTTTATACCTGGCAATGGTGAGAATCAAGATAATGTGTGTGTGTGTGTGTATGAAGTTTGAAGTGTCAACAATCTTTTGTATCTGTTCATAGCTCTGTTTCAAAGCACTGTTTTGCAGGATATCTCATCTGATCTTCCCATTAACACTGTGAAGAAAACTCAGGCAGTTATATGGCATGCAAATGTCAAGTAAGATGATAATGGTTTTGATGATTAATAAAAGAAAAGGGAGAGGTGTCTGTAAGACTTGTCTACCTGCCATCCCTAACCTCATCTTTGGTAACAGATCATCGGTTTTCACTGAGTATCACCTTTCTCCAGCTCTGAATTTTTGCAGTTCAAGAGTTGCTAACCTGGTAACATGACTTGGATTTAGCCAATAAGAACATATCAAGGGATTTTTTTAAAAAAGAATTATCTGGAAAAGGAAAAAGGTAACTCCTTTAGATGGATGAGTGCCAAGCATGGCAAATAAATACTCTTGGAGGAGGTCATGGAGAGGATGTGACCGCCAGCTGACCCACAAGCTGGACCCAGGCAATCAGGGGCTCCTCACCCTCTCCCCTGTCCTTGAAATGTATGTTCCACCCACCGTTCCCACAGTGGGAGCTGTTTTCAAGGATGCAGCCTTGAGAGAGTAATGTGTTGTTGAGACCATCTGGACAGTTTACATGATTAAACCTAGTAAAGGCTGCTATATGAACTTTTACAATTCGTGGATGGGTGTGGAGATCTACGCATTGCTCAGCCACCCAAAACAAGCCTCATCTGTAAGTTCCCTTGCTTATTAAAACTCACCTACCAATCTGGAATGGTCTACCTCTTTCTTCAGTTTCCTCTTGCCCTACACGTACAAAAGCCAGTTTCAGAATTCACCCGGGGAACTCCCAGGGTTGCTAACCAACAAACCCATTTGTGCAAAGGAAAAGAGCCCTCTTTCTCTGGGTGAATGCTCCTCATGCCAGAGTGCATGATTTTGAGAGTGGAGTGTGGGCTGGGTACAATTGTACAGTACACACACTGAATAACCACTTGCAGTAGCCCAGTCTGTTGCCATTTCTTGCATCCCTGGAACCAGCCATTCCTGCAGCCACCATATCCCTGGACTTTGCCATTACATGAGTCAATAATTTCCCTTTCTGCTCAAGGAAAGGAGAAGTCACTTGTAATCAAGTGAGTCTTGCACTTGGTGAATGGAAGTAGAGTGCTACAAACGTCAGATCTCAGGATGTGAAATTGATTGAGTCTGATGGGGTGTGGGCTGGAAATTTGTCTGTCTCTGTTAAGCTGTTGCTAAGTAAATAGTTAAAATATGGCTTACTAAATCTTGGGACTCAGAAAATGGTTTCTACTAAGGCTTGAGCTTTAGTGTTTAGATAAAATTAGCCTGTGGTTTTAATTTTGTTTTGCTTTCTGACGTTTTTATGAAAAGGTTATGCCTTGTTTGCAAAATGAATTGGGAAGAATTTCAGTTGAAATGCAATCATCTCACCCTTAAATATGTGATCAAACTTACTGAGACAACTGTTTGGGACTAATCTTTATTGAAATAATTCAGTGGAAACAATTTATTTTTTCCATAGTTCTTGTTCTACTCAATTTTTCCACCTGTTATTAAGTAAATATTGCTTGCTTATATTTTTCTAGAGAATTTTAATCATTCCTGATGTTCTGTATTTATACTTTTACTTATTTCTTGATTAATCCCTGGCAGAAGTTTCTTTATTTGTTATATATTTTCAAAGAACCAAGATCTTGGATTTTTTTTTTTTCTGGTGAGGAAGACTGGCCCTGAGCTAACACCTGTTGCCAATCTTCCTCTTTTTGCTTGAGGAAGAGTGGCCCTGAGCTAACATCTGTGCTCATCTTCCTCCATTTTGTATGTAGATTGCCACCACAGCATGGCTTAAAAAGTGGTGCAGGTCCATGCCCGACATCCACGCCAGGGAATGTGGGCTGCGAAGTGGAGCACGCCAAACCCAACCACTATGCCACCAGGCCGGCCACAGAGTCTTGGATTTTTGAAAAGAATTTCTACTATTTATCCATTTAATATTTTATTGCTTTTTTCTTTTGTCATTATAATTTCCTCATTTCTATTTTTCTTAGATATATTTTGTTGTAATTTTTCTAGTTTCTGGAGTTGATTTTATTCTTTCTTTTATAATAATTAAAGTATTTAGGCTGTGGATTTTTTGCTGAATATCGCTTTTGCTATATCATTTAAGTTTGGGTATGTTGTATTCTCGGTATCATTACTTTCTAAATAGTCTACAACTATCGTTTAGATTCTTTCTTTGAACCAGAAGTAATTTTGAAGTATGCATTTGCTCTGTGTGTGTGTGTGTGTGTGTGTGCGCGCGCGCGCATGGAAGGTCACGTCACTGAATTTTTGTTCACCTTTTTTTTTTTTTTTAAAAGATTTTATTTATTTACTTTTTCCCCCCAAAGCCCCAGTAGATAGTTGTATGTCATAGCTGCACATTCTTCTAGTTGCTGTATGTGGGACGCGGCCTCAGCATGGCCAGAGAAGTGGTGTGTTGGTGCGTACCCTGGATCCGAACCCGGGCCGCCAGCAGCAGAGCGCACGCAGTTAACCGCTAAGCCACGGGGCCGGCCCATGTTTTTGTTAACCTTTTATTATTATCATATAATTTAAATACATGATACTCATGACACATAAGGGCCCAAAGGTAAAAAGAAATTGGAGAAGAGTCTGGTCACATAATATTAGGAGATTTTACTCACTTCAAAATGTTTTGAGAAAATATGGGAGCTGACTCTACCTGACTTCAAGATGTCTTAAAAAACCAGACAATTTCACCAGGTTTTGTAGATGAATCCACCTGCCTAAAATTTCCACTTTTTTTCTAATCTCCTCCTGATTTCCATCGCCACCTTCCATTTTTATCATCATAAATACCTGAAAACAACTGGAATTACTAACGAATAAAGACCTAGAGGAGCTTCCGAGGTTTGCTTCTGGAGGGTTTGCTTTCTTGTTTTGATTGCCCATGTTCCATACCATCACTAATTAGACAGATTATTTCAATCATTTCAAACATTTTTGAACCCCTAAATAATTTAATTCCCTGTGGATCCTCCCTAAACCCACCACCCAAACATAAAACTATCCTAAGTTATGGGTATTTATACATGAAGTAAAGAATGAGTTGGTTAAGATGATTTTAAGTTTTAAAAAAATGTGATTGAATAGTAACAAAAATGTATTATCTTTTAAATCCAAAAATATGGCTGTTCTAGGGGTTGTT
Source organism: Ceratotherium simum simum (assembly GCF_057802395.1). Lineage (NCBI taxonomy): Eukaryota > Metazoa > Chordata > Mammalia > Perissodactyla > Rhinocerotidae > Ceratotherium > Ceratotherium simum. Next base: position 40,362,236 of record NC_141913.1, read on the forward strand.
ATGGTCCAAAATCATCAAGGACCCAGATTTTCCTTATCTTCCTACTCTACCTAATCTTCACATGTCATCTATATCCCTGCCCACCATGTTTATAAGAGTGTTCTAGCAGCTCCAGGTGCATTGTATCTTATACAATATTATTCAAGGGGCAGAAAACCTACTTTTACAAAGAAAAACTTTCCCAGAATGTGCCTTACAGATTTCCCTTCATTTTGTCCAGAATGGTGTCACTTGTCCTTGCCTACAGCAGTCACTGGTAAAGGTAATAGGTCGCATTTATTGGCTTAGAATGGTCAGGATTTCTTGCCTTAGGTGAGGGGGAGGGGCCTGGCCTCCCCTGAGCATTGGGCTCAGTTGATACCTTAACAAAATCAGGGGTGAGTTATCAAGGAAGGAGGAGAAATGGTTGCTGTTTAAGCAGCCAATGGTGTCTACCATGAGGAACATTAATTTCCCATCAGGAGGTCTAGATTGAACAATAGGTAAAGAGTAGACAGTGTTCTGAAGCTGGGATGACTCTGGGAATGAAGATTTCTCAATTAGACAGAGAAAAAGAGGGAGATGAAATAGAATTTAAAATCCCCTGCTCTTCAGTAAAGTTTACTTCATTTCTACTTGAATATTAAGTCTCTATAGTAATAAATAACATATAGCTGGGTTTTGACCTGGCCCAATTTGAGAATTCTTGTCTTAGTGGGGGAATTGAACCAATTCAGATATATTGAGATCACTAGTATATTTGTTTTACTCTTCATTGTTTTTTTTAATTTAATTTTTGTTCTGCTTTTGGAACAAGTTTTTTATATTTTTCTATATTGTCATTTTTTTTTGCTTTTATCTTATTGTCTTTATGTTTTACAAAAGCTCTCTTTGTTCCTCCAAATATCAAAATCACAAGGGAAATACTAATATGTGAGAAGTTTAACACACTTTTACTTCATTTACTCCCACCAAATATGCTAATGTTTTGGGGTATTTTTTGATAAAAATTCTTTTTATAACTTTGTCTTCTTTTTTTTTTTTCCTGAGTAAGACTTGCCCTGAGCTAACATCTGTCACCAATCTTCTTCTTTTTTTGCTTGAGGAAGGCTAGCACTGAGCTAACATCTGTGCCACAATTCCTCTATTTTGTATGTGGGTCACCGCCACAGCATGTCTGATGAGTGGCATAGATCTGTGCCTAGGATCTGAACCCACAACCCCAGGCGGCCAAAGAGGAGTGTACAGAACTTTAACCACTTGGCCCCAGGGCTGGCCCCTTTGTTTTTTTTTTTTTTTTAATGGCAGCTTTATCGAGGCATAACTCACATAGTTCACTCTTTTAAAGTGTACAATTCAGTGGTTTTTAGTATATTCACAAAGTCATATATTGATCACTGCTATCTAATTCCAGAACATTTTTATCACTCCCATAAGAAACCCTGTATCTATTAAGAGTCACACTCTGTACTGCCTTTTCCCCAGCCCCTGACAACTAATAATCTACTTTATGTCTCTATAGATTCACCAATGTGGTGAATGGACATTTCACATCAATGGAATCATACAATATGTGGTCTTTTGTGGCTTCTCTTACTTAGCATAATGTTATCAAGGTTTATTCATGTTGTAGCACGTATTAGAACATAATTCCTTTTGATAGTTGAGTAATATTCCATTATATGGATATACACATTCTGTTTATCCATTCATCAGTTGATAGACATTTGGGTTGTTTCTACATTTTTGTTGTTACAAATGGTGCTGCTACGAACATTCAAGTACAAGTTTTTGTGAAGATATGTGTTCATTTCTCTTGGCTATATACCTAGGAGTGAAATAGCTGGATTATATGATAACTTAATGCTTAATATTTTGAGTAAGTGTCAAACTATTTTCCAAAGCAGCTGTATCATTTTACATTCCCATCAGCAGTGTTTGCGAGTTCCAATTTCTCCACATTCTCACCAAAACTTGTCTCTTTTTGATTATAGACACCCTAGTGAGCATCTCATTGTGGTTTTGATTAGCATTTCCCTAATGCTTAATGATGTTGAGCAACTTTTCCATGCTTATTGGCCATTTGTATATCTTCTTTGAAGAAATGTCTATTCAAATCCTTTGCCCACTTTCAAATTGGGTTATATTTCCTTTTATTGTTGAATTGTAATAGTTTTTCATAAATTCTTCATATTAGACGCTTATTAGATATATGATGTGCCAATATTTTCTCCCACTCTATGGGTTGTCTTTTTGCTTTCTTGATAGTGTCCTTTGAAGCCCAAAGGTTTTAAATCTTGATTAAGTCCAATTTATATATTTTTTCTTTGATTGCTTGTGCATTTGGTGTCATATCTAAGAAATCATTGTCTAACACAAAGTTATGAAGATTTATGCCTACATTTTCATCTAAGTGTTTTATTTCTTACATTTAGACAGGGTTACACATGCATTTGAAGTAGACTCAGCATTCTGGATATAAATATTCACTGAATTCACCTGTTGTCAGCGCAGTACTCCTTAATGGTGCCTGACTTTCTCTGGTCTGAAGATCGTCTGCTTTACTATCTTTCCTCCTCTGCCAGGATTCGAGAGGGAAAGGCATCCAGCTGCTTGGAGTAGGGGATGCAATTGGAGCACAAAGAGCTTCTTGAACAAATGTTTAATGAATACTCCTCTAGGCAGCCCCACCTCCACCTCCACCTCAGAGGCACCAGGTGCCACCAATGCTTAATTAAGATTATCAGGTGTTAACATCTGTGGGATAAATCGGGCCATTTCTGAGCTTTCCTTACGACTGCGTTGGGATCCAGCACGCTAAGTTCTGGTGAGTAAGTTGGCTCTTTTCTACTTATACTTCAGTTTAAAAAATTGTGCTGCTAGGGGGGCCTGCCTGGTGGCACAGTGGTTAAGTTTGCGCTCTCCGTTTTGGCGGCCCCGGGTTTGCCGGTTCGGATCCCCGTGCAGACCTATGTGCTGCTCATCAGGCCATGCTGTGGCGGTGTCCCGCATACAAAATAGAGGAAGATGGACACAGATGTTAGCTCAGGGCTAATCTTCCTCAGCAAAAAGAGGAGGATTGGCAACAGATGTTAGCTCAGAGCCAGGCTTCCTCACACACACACAAAATATTATGTTGCCATTTTATTCTGTCTTCTTTTCTTCTTTTTGATCTTAAGTTTGAAATAAGATCCATCCTGTAGTTTCAGTAAGAATTCAGAAGGGAACAAAAGTAAACGCCTGTTTTCTCTCTGCCATCTTTATCCAGAAGTCAGAAGAAGCATCTTTTTCTCAAGTTATTTCTTCCCTGAAGTAAAGTCAAGCTGTGCTATGTGGGTCTTCTCTTCTCTAGTTCTATCTACTTAATAATTAATGTCATTTCCTCTCACATTCTGTTTTTCTGACAGTCTTTGTTTCCAAAGTTGTGGTGAATCTTTTATAAAATTGTCTTTATGGATATCTTAAAGATAGGCTGATAGAGGTTATATTGGAATCTTCTAGTCAGAAACCATTTTGAACCGGAAACCATTGATTTTGTTTAGAAAACTGTGTGACATGATTGGATAAAAAGATAGAATTGGGGATGCTGGCTTTCGATATTACATTCCTTAAGAGAAAACGCCTTTCACCACATTTGAAAAAATGACTTTTCCCACCACCTGAGGCCTATTTCAATATATCCAGGTCACCACACAGCACAAGTGTTCAGTGAGTGTGCTGAGGAAGCTACTTCTTTGAGAGCTTCTCTTACAGCAAAACTCCTCAAAAGAGATACCTGTAGACACTTTATCATGCTCACTCTGTGGGTAATATTCTATTCTATGACTCTAAAATGATATCAATAAAACGATGGGCTCCAAACTTATAACTCTGTCTCTGACCTCTTCTTTAAGTTTGGGCTCATTTAATCAACTACCACTTGGAAGCCTAGCAGGCATCTCAAAAAAGTAGTCTTGATTTCATCCTCCTACCTGTTCCTTCCTAGGTAGTTTCTATCTCTGGAAATGACTCTACCATTTACCCTGTTGCTCAGGCCCAAATTCAAAGAGTAATTTTTGTAGGATGAGCAACCATTCTGGTTTGATTGGGAGTTTTCCTAAGATGTGGGACTCTCAGTGCTAAAACCAGGAAAGTCTCACACAAACTGGGATGAGTTGAACACCAAACCCAAGGTATTAAATATGCGTTGAATAAATGAATGATAGTTTCTTGGCAATCTGGTATCCTAGAGAATCATAGTATGATAGAAGTGGCTAATTTAAACTAGTGGTGAACCACAGTCTGTCTCCCTTTCCTCTTTGTCATTATAAAGCCTAAAGTAGAGATGTTGAAAAAACTGGAACCTCATATTGAGAACCAGCAATCAACTATTGTATCAAGGAGAGAGTTCTGAATTTGAAGTCACTTGTATTGTTCCATTCCTTCAATTTTACTTGACATTTTGTTCTCTGCATCAGTGTCCAATTCAGTAGAACACTGTTTGGATGAGATTCCCTAGCATGGTCCCTGAGTGCTATTGGAGTTATAATTGGGTTAGGATTATCCATTCTTAATGTGGTTAAGTAACAGCAATAACAACAAAAAACATTTCTTTTTAGGTCAAATCTTTTGTTTTCTGGTGACAGAAATTCAACCCCAACTGGCATAAGCCCAAAAGGGAAATTATTGGTAAAAATTCATTTATTAAAAAAATTTTTAGACACTGGGGATAAAACAATGAATAAAATAGAATATCTTATCCATTGAGAGAATCAATAAGACTCATAATAAATGTAGAGGCAGGATGACTACTATGAGGAAAAGAAAGTCAAGATAAGGTAATAGAGTGAAGGGGTAAAGTAAGTAGTATGGAGGGAGCTGCTGTCTTAGATAATGTCAAAAACCTCTCTGAGGAAGCAATCATTGAGCAGAGGCCTGAATGAAATCAAGGAGTGAACCACATAAAGGTCTCAGGAAGGAACATTCCAAACAGAGGGAAGAACAGGAGCAAAGGCCTGCTTGGGGAATAGCAGGTGGTCAAAGAGAGTCAGGTGGGGAGGAGAAACGCAGAAGATGAGGCCGGCAAGATGATGGAGGTCAAATCACTGCAGGCCTTTAAACTGTAGAAAGGGCCTTGGTTGTATTTTATGTATGAAGAGAAGCCAGGGGAGGATTTTTGACCCTTCTGGCTGCTGTGTGGAGAACAAACATTAGGAAGGCCTGCTGGAAGTCTCTCCATTTATCCAGATGAGAGATGATGTTGGCTTAGCCTAGGACAGCAGAAGTGAAGAGAAGTGAAAGAGAGATCCAAAAGGATATGATAAATTTGTTGTGGGTTGAGAGAGAGAAAGGAATAAAATGTGACTGCAAAGTTTTGGCCTGAGCATCTTAGAATGAATAGATTTGACATTTACCTTGTAGGAGACTTGGGGTTGGGGGTGGTGGCATATCTGGGGAGGGGAAGAGTTTAGTTTTGGACACGAGTTGGAGAGTCTCATCAAACGTGCAAGTGGAAGTGTTGAGCAGGGAGTTAGGTAAACAAATTCGGAATTCCAGGGAAACACTGGGGCCAGAGACATAAATTGGGAAATGTCTGTGAGTAGATGGTATTTAAGGCTATGAGATTGGGTGAGACAACCTAGAAAGTTGAAAATAGGGACGAAGTCTAAAAATTGAGTCGTGGGGCATTAATGAGGTGATATCTGCAGGGCACTTAGAGCAAAGTTATTTAGCAAGTATTAATGATAACTGCTTATAAGTGTTTATTAAAGTGAATAAATACTCTAACACTTAGCGACTTGGCAACGGAGACTGAGGAAGAGTAGCCAGCAAGGTAGAAGGAAAAGTGGGAGAAGGTGACAATTATTAAAGCTGAAGGGGAAAGTGATTGAAGCAAGAGGATGTGACGAGCTTTTCTTAAAAGCTGCTGAGAGATCAAGTTACATGAGGCCAAAAAATGAAAGTTCCCCGGTGCAATTAAACTGGATAGTCTAAGAGGGAGATGGAAATGGAGGCATCATGCTTCGGGCTGAAGAATAGAGCAGTCCAGTTGCTGTGTATTTAAGGCTATGAGATTGTCAGCTGGGGGTGAGGGGAAGACCAGTTCCTGAGCCCCTGGGGGGCTATGCCTCGGAGGTGGAGGTGGGGCTGGCAACCAGCACGAGTGCCTGGAAGAAACACACATTAAGTACAGTTGCGTTGAGAGCCTGAGCAAGTGACTCCCCATGAAGAAAGTCAAGCCATCTGCAAGGCTGCTCAGCTCCAAGCGGACAACAGTGGCTTTGGCAGTAAGCTGGGCAAATGAGATTCTGCTTTGGATGGAACAACAATTCTGGACAGATGATAAAACCTGGTGCCAATGGTGTATCTTGGGGCTGCAGCTACAGTAGCTGCCTCTGCAATTGTGGGCTGAAAGACCTCTTTTGGAGATGGGTTAATAATAATACTGGGGACTCTAATATGATATCAGGCAGGCTGAGAGTTGAGCAGAACTTAATTTGATTTTGCCAAATGAAAGCACATAAATTACTTGCACCTCAAGTAAATGGTGGAGCAATTTGCATCTAGTACACTGACATCTCTGCCTCTGACTGTGTTCTATTGTGAGTGCTCCAACATCACTTCCATGTTTCTGGGTATGAGCAATGTTGGGGTAACCTTAGTTTCAGTCTTGTCCATGTTGTGGTGGCCTCAGTTTCAGGGGCAGCTTTTCCTTTAAGATGATTGAGAATGATCAGGGGTGACCGTGCAATTGGCAGAACTCTCAGATATAGACGTGTGATGCAGATCTACCTTTAACGATTCCGTTTCCTGCCAACACAACCTTTCTACAGCCTTGTGGAAATAATCTTTGCAAGCTGTCTCCTATGGTCTATTTTCCCTGGCACTGGATAAGGTCTCATGCACACTGAACATGCCAGTCCCCCACGGTATGTTGATTTGGGGCATCTCCATCACTAGAGGTAAATGTGTATCAAAGGATTCTATAGTTACGTTACCTTGAATAGCCCCAGGATTTAATTATAAAGTTTCCGTAAAGTCTGGCAGCATAGAGTTTCCGACCTTCAAATTGCTGGGAATGGCAGCTAAACGTTTAACACCAAGGTAGTCATTTGGCTGAGTAACTCAAATGCAGTTCTAAAACGTCATATGGAAATAATTACATGCTTTTGGCTAATTTATACTATAGGTTTATGTGTGTGTGTGTATGTGTGGATATGTGCACATATGTACTATTAATGTAATTATATTAATTTTAGGTATTCTGGTGCTTGCTCTTTATTTTGGTACCTAGAAGAATAAAGTGTTTTAACAACAGTGAGGAAGTTCTTAAATGCAGCCTTGATCACATCTGTTGACCACCAACCTGCCATGTTGAGGTCCTGGTGGCTGCTGGGATAGGTTGGTAGATAAGAACTGGATGGATGCGTAGCTGGACTTGAGATATTGCCCCACACCGGTAGCTGAGCTGCAGCTGCTCTGGAAGGACATGCGATATCTGAAGCAGGTGCATGTCTAGATAGGAGTAAATCAGTAGGTGTACATCTGTCTGGCAGGGGCACATCAGGGGCAAATGGAGGGTTGGAGCAATCCATAGGAGCAGAGCCCAGAGCTTCAAACAAGTTTGAATGGCCAGCCAAAGTTCAAAGGCCAGAGATCACTGCAGGTAACTAAGGTAGTGGGGTCAGGAATCCAGGCAAAGAGATCAGACATTTCTTCAGAGTGCCAGTAGCAGGCAAGGTCGTCTTTCTGAACCATTTAGTCTCAACCGAGGGGTGGGGGGAGGAAGTGGGGAGTTATCCTTATTAGTGCAGGAAACAGTCTTCCTGTGTGTCCAGCCAGGTGGAGATTAATTTATATATTCAATCAATGTTTGAGATTCAACACTTGACACAATAATAGGCATCGGCTTAGCTCTCACAAAGCTTATAGTCTGCTGGGTAAGACTGACATGATATATACATTTTAATATTGAGTAATGAGGGCTACAGTGAGAGCAAATTCCAGTCTGGAAAGAGAAGTGAGAGGCAGAAAAAGGAAGGCTGCTACTGCCCCATAGTTTGGGCCATTTATGTCCCTCAGGCACGGCTTTAAGTTCAATTGCTGGGCTATTCTCCCTGCCCCTGTAGTACCTGAACACTCCTAGCTGAGGTTACTTCAAACTGATACGTCAGTCCCACCCTAGTCCTGTCTGGGGGGGCTAAGTTGAAGGAGCCAGTGACTCGCTTGGCCATCACTCATCATGCTTTGCTGGTGACACTGTAATTCCACGGGAACAGGGCTCTAGCCTCTATCATTGGTGACAGTCTCACCTTTCCCCAGTTCTTCAGGAACTGGGTCATACCACCTTATTCCCAGGAAAGGCTTCCGTGCCTTGAGTGCGTGTTCCTCCAGGATAGCATCCCCTGCCCCTGATCAGACTCCAGGGACAGGTCACCAGCACCTGCTGTTGACTCTTCCTCCTGCCAACCACAGACCTGCCTGGAACTTGGCCCTCTGGGCGCATTTCATCCCATGCTCCTTCCCAGCTTGAGTGGACATCCTCCATCATTAACTTGGTGGAGTCATTCTGCAAATCCTTCTGTCGTGCTGCCTTTTACAGATAGATTTCTAGGCCTTAGACTTTTTTTTCTTCATATATCTCAAATTTTAACCTTTAGCATAAAGTCTGCTTTTTGTCAGAGTAACCAGATCTACACAGTTCCTTGGGTATACCCTCTTCTGGTCGGACTGTCTGTACCCTTCCCTGGAGCCCCAGTTCTGGGAATGACATTTACCTTAAGTCATTTATGAAAGAAATGCATACGACTGAGTAGACTTCCAGCTTGTTGTATTCAACTGTAGAGTTCCTCAGGGTGGGACTTCTCTCTCCTACTTTGGACAGGATGACCAGCATTTATTTATTTTGTTTCAAGTATCTCCGGGGGCAATATGCTTCAGAAAATGCACGACAACGGCGAAGTCTTCTGAAATAATTACTGTATTTCCCTGGCCAAATCTGACTCTTAATTATATAATTTTTATGTTTTAGCTTTTCTAGTTCAAAAAAGTGTACATAAAAAGCTCTAAAAGTTGTATGAGAAGGATGAAGTCTCTTTGCTTATTTCCACGTGATTTTTTTTTTTGTGTTGGACTAAAGTGCTAAACTCTCAGATTTTACTTTAGGAGGAAATTCATTGGTTTCGTCATCCATATTGCTGATCATCACGACCATAAATAAATATCCAGTACTTGTTTGTTGGAGAGAAGAGATTTTCTTAGACAGCACATCTGACTATTAAGGATAATAAAAAGGTTCTTGTCTAGAAAGTAATCTTTATTTTTTAACTGCCAGATTTAAAAATAATATTTAGTATTAAAGAGAAATTGCTGTAGTAGTGTTCAATGAAATATATTTGAAATCAAATCAGGGCTTTCAAATATTAAAAAGTAAACACAACAATGTGAACTATCTCTTTGAGGACATACTCTCTGCACAGATATATATGAACATATTTAATATTATAAAAACAACTGTATGGGGCCAGCCCAGTGGCGCAGTGGTTAGGTTCGCACGCTCCACTTCCACAGCTTGGGGTTCTCCAGGTCGGATCCTGGGCGCGGACCTGCTCACCGCTCATCAGGCCATGCTGAGGCGGCGTCCCATATGGAAGAGCTAGAAGGATCTACAACTAGGATACACAACTATGCACAGGGGCTTTGGGGGAAAAAAAATCTAAAAAAAAAAAAACCACAAACATAACTTTCCGCATAATATGTGTGTTTTGAATAGGCCTGCCAGACTGCTGATGGGTAGGAAACCATGCTTAGGAAAGCCAAGGCAGAGGGAAAATGGGGAGCTTCTGTCATGGCGATAGTTTATAGGCAATTAGGATTCATTAATCAAAGATGGCTACAGAGGTCAAAACTGAAGGTTGTAGAATGACAGATGGTTATTCTCTAGAAACAGTCTCAGGAATATTTATCTAGTTGAGAGTCATCACTGGAGGAAATGAAGACCCAGTTGGGGGGATGTGATTTATTACATGTAGTGGTATGTATCACATACATTATTGTAAATAACAATGTAAGATAATATAAAATAAGTGGTAGTTGGTTCGGCTCAACAGATATTTGTTGAGACTACTTTGTGTCACACAGTGTACTAAGAGCTAAGGCTACAAAGATAAACGTCACAAGAATCTGCACTGGTGTACAGAAGAGAATACATGAAGAAACATGACATTATGGTGCTTGAAAGTATTGACTCCAAAGCAGAGCTGCCTGAGTTCAACTTCTGTTTCTAGCATTTACTAGTTCATGATTCAGAGAAAGTTACTTAATATCTCTCTCTTGATTTTCCTATTGTAGTAATACTGTTACCTACCTCGTAGAATTGTCACTTAAGGAATTCTATGTAAAACACTTGGAACAGTGCCCAACACTAGTAAGCAATCAGAGTTCCCTATAATTATTACTGTATGATTTTAAAATAGTGATGTCGAAGGTGGATTTTGTGTTGAGCTCACACAAAACAATATTGGGTGATAGGAGGAAAATATTAAGATGTCTATTTAGATTTTTAACCTCAAAATAAGAAACTAAGCTTCATGAATGTTAGCATAGAGGTTGAAACTGGGTTCCCATTCAGTAGTATGGCAGAGAGTTGTGTGTCACAAGAGTGTAAGGAAGGAGCTCAGAGGGTTGGAAGTATGTCCTCACTCATTTGTTTGCTTTCAGTATATTGAAATACTTTGCGTGTGACCCATGCTTGGATAAGTGGATTAAGAGATTGTTTAGTTTTTGAATTCTTTTATTTTGTAAATTTTTACTTTGGTATTTCAAACTGAAAGAAGACTTGCAAGAATAGTATAAGGATTTCCTGTGTACCCTTTACCCAAATTCACCAAATGTTTATGGTTTTTTCCCAATTTGCTTTATCATTCTATGTATTGTGTATGTATCTATGTGTGCATTTTTTTCTGAACCATTTGAAATATGTTGGAGACATTGTGCCATGTCATCCCTAAATATGTCACTATGTATTATGGAAGAACAGTGAAATCCTGTTAAATAACACTGCTCAAAATCAGGAAAATTGAGTGTTGATATAATCAATGATCCCTGCTCCAGGATGCAATCCAGGATCACACTTTACATTTAGTTGTTATGTCTTTTTAGTCTCTTTTAATCTGAAACAGTTCTTTAGCTTTACTTGGTTTTTCCTGACCATGACATTTTTGATGGGTACAGATCTGTAGAATATACCTATTATTTTGTAGATTATGCCTCAATTTGGATTTGTCTATTTCCTTATGATTGGATTCAAGTATGCATTTTGGGCAGGAATACCACAGAAATGGTAATATGAACGTCTCTGTGCACTGTGTCCAGAGGCATTTGATATTAGTTTGTCTTTTCACTGTTGATGTTAAATTTAACCCCTTGATTAAGATGGTGTCTATCTAGTTTCTCCACTATAAAGTTACTATTTTGCCCTTTGTATTTAAGTAGTAGTTTTAGGAGAGATAATTTAGGACTAAGTAAATATCCTGGTCCTCAAACTTTCACCAACTTATTTTAGCATTCATTGATGATTTTCTGACTAAATAATTCCTTCTGTGTTTATCAGTTGGCATTTTACTATAAGAAAGAACTCTTCTTTCTCTTATTTACAACAATATGAACTCATGGATTTTTACTTTATGGATTATAGCCAATTACTATCATTTTGAAGCTCAAATTATCCCATGTTTGGCCAGTATGAGGCCCTAGAAGCTAGTTCTTGAGTCTTTTTTACCTGTCCCTATTATTCTTTTTTTTTTTTTTTTGTGAGGAAGATCAGCCCTGAGCTAACATCCATGCTAGTCCTCCTCTTTTTGCTGAGGAAGACCGGCTCTGAGCTAACATCTATTGCCGATCCTCCTCCTTCCCCCCCCCCCCAAAGTCTCAGTAGATAGTTGTATGTCATAGTTGCACATCCTTCTAGTTGCTGTATGTGGGAAACAGCCTCAGCGTGGCCAGAGAAGTGGTGCATCGGTGCACTCCTGGGATCTGAACCTGGGCCACCAGTGGCGGAGCATGTGCACTTAACTGCTAAGTCATGGGGCCGGCCCATCCCCATTATTCTTTGAGCATTTCCTTTCTCGTACAATAAGATGTTCCAGGCTCATCTCTACCTTGTCCCAGCCCTGGAATTAGCCTTTCCTCCAAGGAGCCTGATTTCTTTTAGTACAAAATGGTAGCAGACTAGGAAAAAAGTTCCCTATCATAAAGGGAGACGTCAAGTAATTTTGTCCATCTTTCTAGGGTCTTGATAAAAATAAATATCCCTTAAGAGTTTCTGGATATAGAAATGCTACCATTCAGGTTTGAGGTTCAAATTTATATATCCTGTGTGGTCTAGGAACCCTCAAATGTATGTATTAACCAAAATATTAACATTAAAAACTTCCTTCTGGAAAGCTGCTTTAGTAACTGGCAGAGAAAGTACAAAATCTCTTTGGAGGGATGAAAGTTCAACCTAGGCTTCAATATTCCCCCAGATAAATCCCCACTGAATATGAGCTCACAATCCAAAATTATGAGCCACGTGAGGAAACAGCCTTTCTTGAGCTAGAGTCAGCAAAAGCAATAGTCAAATGTGACTGTGCCTCATCCTCTCCCAAGTTAAACACTTCATTTAATAGACTTATCAGAGAGGCCACTAAATTTGTTAAAAATTATTAGACATAAAATACAGCATCGAAAACATAAGGAAAGGACAGGACGCTATATTAAAAAACAATTTGAAAAGAACCAGATTAGATTTTAGAAAAAGAAAAACTATCGTTGAAATTAATCTGCTTTTAAATTCATCCATTGACTTTTAAAATACAGATGAGAGGGACTAGTGAACTGAAAGATAACTGAAGAATTTATATACTATATTTCATAAGAAGGTAAGAAGACATTGTGAAGGAAAGATTAAGAGGCATAGATAAAAGAAGAAGGTCCAACACTTAGTAATAAGAATTCTAAAATGAGAGGATGTGAGAGAGACAGTATTCAAGGAGATAATGCTAGTGATGTTCCAGAATTAATGAAAGATATTAATCTATACATATCAGTGGGAAATTGTGGAACATCTTAAACAAAGAGAAGATCTTAGAAGCAACCAGAGAAAAGAGATATTGACTAATTATAGTATACAGCTGTAACAGTTAACAGGTTGTTTGAGAATTCAATACCCAGAAAACAGAAGGAACACTTGTATAATTTTGTTAATCAAACTTTAAAGTCATATACTCTGTCCAATATTTTGCAAAAATTTACCAAACTGAAGCATATGCATAGGGAGCAACATTTGAGACTACCTACTGAGTTACAAAGGCAAAAAGCCACATGCCAACGGGGAAATACTCATTCTTCTTGTTACGGCAAGAATGGCTGATTTAACCAAAGAAAATAATCACAAGCTAAACTCATTCATCACCAAATACTTGGATGACACATTTGAAAATATTGCTGATGGTTTGAAGAGACAAATTTTTAAATATAGAGTATGAGAGGTTTGCTATATAGTTTAGGGAAAGTACATTTATTAACAAGTTTCAGTGTTTATGGTATTTGCTAGATTAGGTTTAAATATTGAAATAGATGAAGGACTAATTTGTGATTCAAAAAGGAAGGATATACTAGAGAAGACATACTCTCCACAGTAGGAATGCTTAATATTAAATAGTATTTATCAGAAAACGAAGTGGAATCACTGACAGAACAGCTGCTTTGATTGGAATAAAAATATATTTTTAAGTTCTAGATTAGGTTTACAGAGGACCCCATATGTGAAATTTATTAACTGAACAACTTATAGGCAAAACATTTCAGTAAACCAGTTGAAGCCTGTGTTGTACAAAGTTGTAGGAGGTCATCAATATAGTCAACTTTAGGTATCAAGTCCTTTTAAAATATAGTTGTGTTTTTAATACTATCTAATGAGTCGTGTAGTTACCATAAAAATCTTTTGTATCACACAGTGATTCACGGGTTACCGTACGGCAAAGTACTTAGACTTATCTCACTTATAAATACTATGAATGTATACATAATCTTAGAAAGATATGTGTTCTATATTGGCTGACATTTTGTGGTGACAAATCTCTCTTTCCATGGTATTGAATGGTGTGTTACTAAGCAGAAAATAAAAATTGAAAAACCTGTCTGTTAGGTAAGGTGACTTTTTTTTTTAAACAATGAATAAGAAAGTAATTACCTTCTCCTCCCTTCCAAAAAAGAAAATACAAAAACCAGAAAAATCACCAACACCAATATCATCAATCTGTGGATTAATGAGTTTTTTTTACAAAAAGCCTGTTTCAAAGTGTTTTTGTTGTTATATTCTCCCTATAAATAATGTCATAATTAAACATTATATCTGTATTAAATTAGAAACAATTTTCTAATACATGATCCAGTTGAGTATTTCAGAGTATCTTGAATGCATTTGTCTAAATATAGAAAATCATAGAGCTTATCGATTAGGTTGTAAGAGCAACTGATTGACATCAGAAGAAGTAGAAATCCATTAACTGAAGAGTTGGTGGGTGGCATTGAGAAGGGGGAGAATATTATGATTTACTCAATGCAGCCAATAATGTATTTCTTCCATCTAAACATATATAATTTTAAGGTATCATTTTCAGCTATGGAGCCATTGAAACAGGTGTTGAAATAAACTGAAGTTAGACCCAGACTTTTGTCACTGTATTACAAAGTATTTAACTGAGATCTTAAAAATATAATGAAGCAGGGCTGGCCCCGGTGGCCTAGGGGTTAAGTTCAGTGCTCTCTGCTTCAGCAGCCTGGGTTTGGTTCCCGGACACGGACCTACACCACTCGTAGGTGGCCATGCTGTAGTGGTGACCCACATACAAAATAGAAGAAGATTGTCACAGGTGTTACCTCAGGGTGAATCTTCCTCAGGAAAAAAAAAAAATGAAGTATATTCAATCACATTGCATTCTCTCTGGAGTAAAATGATTTGACTCTTTATAATAAAGTTCTAATTATTTTAAATTATAATTTAATAATAATAAAATATTTTAATTATCATTTAAATTTTTGAATGTTTTCTAAGTAAATGAAATGTATTAAAACAGTTATACATGATTTAGGATTGTATTAAACACATTTTTACTGACATGGGCTCACCTTCCGGTTGGAGGCCAGATGACTACAGCAGGGAGAAGTCGGCATAGATGTGGTTGCTAATGGATGCTTCACAGAGGGATGTGACAGTACAGAAGGGATTAAGATTTAGAAGGCAGAGTCTTTGCATCAGGATTAGAATGACTGCAAGTAGATCAGTTTTCCCAGAGTAAAGGGGGAATCAATCAATCAGCAAATGTTTCATCAGTATCTACCATGGGCTCGACTCTGTCCTGAGACATTGAACCATAGAAAGCTCTGCCTTTAAGGAACTGGAGTCTTTCACTCAACAATTGTTTGCTGAGTACCTTTTGTGGGCTTTTATTGCTGGTGAGTACTGGGATACAAGGCAGCTAGGATACTTGCTTTCATGGAACTTACTGTATAAGGAGATAAGATTAAAGGTAAGTGACAATTGTAGACAGTTTATACCAAAGAACCTAATGGATGGTACAGATCGGTTGAGAGAAAAGGCAGATTTTTGCCAAATAGAAAGCTTGTGGAATTTCCAATCACATTTCTTGCCACTCTCATCCTGGTTCCAGGTCCTTCATCATCCAAAGCTTCACCATAACACACCCTGTTATCCTGACCTGGAGTGCTCTTTTGATGTCTAGCTCCTTCTCATATCTTAAGCCTCATCTCAAATGGCTACCCTGCAGAGAGATCTCTGACCACCGCTGTAAGGTGCAACCTCTCCACGGATACCAGTTGTTCTCTATTGTAGGTGGTTCCCTTCATAGCAATTTTCATAGCTGGCTATTGCATATTAATTTGTTTTCCTGTCTCTTCCTTCTCTTTCCCCCACCCTCAACTAGCATGTGAGCTTAAAGCACCATTGTATACCTAGTTATACCTAGCACATAGCACAGGCATAAAAATAGCAATTATTTACTCAATAAATGAAAGAAATAGAAATCAAAATTGGATCTTGGAGGGTAAGTAGAATTTGGATAAATGATAAAAGAGGAAGAGGCATCTAAGGGTAGGGTAACAATGGCCTCAGAAAAAATGTGGAGGTGAAATATTATAAATATGTTTGAAAGACAGAGATAAGGCCAATTTAGCTTGAGTAGAAGGCTTGAAAATATAATGGCTGGGCAGAACATGAAATAGGAAATTCAAGTCAAGTTGTAGGAGACTGAATGCCAGCCTAGGCATATCACAAGGCAATTTGGACTTGATCCTGTACATCGTCCACAGGGGTTCACCAAACTTTGATAGAAATTGTACTTTAGAAAACTCAAACTGACATGTCCCTTGGCACTGAGTGCCTGAACACATTGTAACAGTTAAGAGTTGCTGTAGAGATTTCTGTTCAGACAATGATAGGAAGAGTTTTGGTTGAATGCATGTGGTATTGGGGAAGAGACGGGACTACTTACAGGTAGAACTCTAATTTCAGTGAATCTGCTGAATCGAGAGGAGATGGACGGCGTACTTTGAAATCCAGGATGTAGATCCCATTTCCTTTTCTTCCAGATGTATCCTACTTTAAAAGACTTTTCAGGAGGCTTGACTCTAGGCCTCTAAGTTATAGACCAACCACCAATCTCTTTAAAAATTTAGGCTCTGCCATTTATTTGGGATGACGGGCAAGTTAGAGTAACTTTTACAGGTTTAACATCTAAAATTGTAGAATAGATAGAATAATGCCCTCCTTGTGAAGATGAGAGAGAATGTATCTTCACCACTGGCATGTTCTACACAATATACTTTATCCCTAATATTTGGCTCTATCCCACCCCAAGGACAGTTAAATAAGGTATAGAAATGTTCCCTGTTTGGCACTTATACAGCCTAACTAACCTAGTGCATAATTTTCTCTGCAATTGTGATAGATCTATCAATACTCTCAAGGCTTTCAGTTAGACTTTTCCTGTTTGTTTACATATCTCTGAACCTGCTAAAAGCCAGAAATGTTTTCCTAGGACCAGAATATCTTGTTACCAAAGTGTTTGTATGCAACTTTAAGCTGGAATTCCATATTTTTTTCTTATAACCTTCCAGTCCCAAACATCATTTTCCATATTATTTGTGGTGAAAAATGGATATTAGAAGAGTCGTCTGTAAATTGTTTTTACTTTTAAGACCTTGAACTGAGGCAGTGTAGTTTGAATCTAAATGGTCCGCTTTCTGGGCCCAGCTCTGGAGACAAGTGGTAGGTAGTCCTGAATGTGTCACTTGGTCACTTTGGACCTTAGATTCCTTACCTGTCAATTGAGGGGTTGGATTAGATAACTTCTAGGATGCCTTCCCCTTGTAAGATGGTAGGATTTTTGGAGGAACTGTATCCTCTTAAATTCTTTGACAATTGCTGCAAAAAGAAGTTTCTGTGTGGTGTGAGAGGTGACACCACATAACCTCTAAGGTCTTTTCAGTTTCCAAATTCTGTGACTAAATGGATTTCATAGATTCTCACAGATAATAGCTGCTTAACGACATTGACATCATCACTTATCCATGTTAGTAAAACTATTCATTTCAAAGCTTATAAATATTTCAGAAAACATGCCGGAATTTCATCTCTCCATCTCTGCTTAGATCATCCTGAGGTAATTGTCACTTTAAGGTCCCCACGACCTTTGTGCAAAGAAAGTTATCCAGGGTGCACTGAATACTGTCCTGTAAAGTCAAGCTACACAGTCTTTATTCAGATCTTTAGTGGCTTTGTGTCCTTGGACAAATTAACCTCTTTAATATCGTCTATGTTACCAAATATAGCAAAAACCATGAAATGTTATTTACCTGTTGAGTGGTAGGAAGACATACCTGGACTGGGGCAGTGACTGGACTCTGAACACTAGCACTTTCTCCACTTGGATGATAGCACCCAAAGGACCACACTTGCTCCCAAAATTGCATACAAGTTGGAAAAAGTGGAGTTGTGTCTTAAGCTTTACAGAAATACTGACTGTGGCTAGGCTGTGATGTGGGTACTAGTTAGTACCTGGAGGGATATTTGTATTTATCACTTTATTTGTGCATTAAGAAGTTTGTCCTTCGGGGCTGGCCCCGTGGCTTAGCAGTTAAGTGCTACTGGCGGCCTGGGTTCGGATCCCGGGCGTGCACTGACGCACCGCTTGTCCAGCCATGCTGAGGCTGCGTCCCACATACAGCAACTAGAAGGATGTGCAACTATGACATACAACTATCTACTGGGGCTTTGGGGAAAAAAATGGAGGAGGATTGGCAATAGATGTTAGCTCAGAGCCGGTTTTCCTCAGCAAAAAAAAAGAGGAGGATTAGCATGGATGTTAGCTCAGGGCTGATCTTCCTCACAAAAAAAAAAAAAAAAGAAGTTTGTCCTTCAATGTTTGTCCTGTTCCCCCCTTTAGTTTCTACCAAACCTGCAATAGAAGGTGAGTGATCTCCTTGAGAGTATTTGTATAAATTTATTTTTGTATCACCATTACATTGCCCAACTCAGTACCAGCAGATAGCATCATCTAAATATATGTATACTTGCTGAATTAAACTTTAATTTTAATGACAAGTGGGTATGTATAAATGAAAAAGGAGCTATTATTTGAAGAACATTTACTATATGATGGTGATAGTGCTAAGTATGTTAACATAATATACTTCATTCAATACTATGAGGTAGGAACTATTGGTATCCACTTCTTAAAAATGAGGAAATTGAGACAGAGAGAAGTTAAGTAGCTTTTTCAAAATCCAAATATGCTAAGTGTGGTTTGGACTCGGTAGTTCACTAGACCCCTGTCCTTTTAACTACCACAATATAACTACTCCTGTGCAATTTGATCCAAGCTAGATGATCTGAATGTGGTAATAAATGGCGAATAAGTGTTATTTTGACTCAGACTCACAGATAACATTGATAACTGTTCAAAAATTTCTTTCCCGCCAAGCTCATATGTGGCTTCAAAATCAGCCTTAATACAGTGTCACTGCATAAACTGTGTATCTGTTGGAACAGCCACATAAGTTGAAGTCCATTTGCCATCTCTGGATTGGGTATAAGTTGTGGTGTACTTGACATAGCACCTTGTGTTCTCAGCCTTCACAGCCACGGCGTCTCCCCTGAGGACCACAGCTAAAAGTGTTCAATGGCCTATTGGATATCTCTGCTTGGATATCCGATAGATACAAACATGAAATTTTTTGTTTACTCTCTGACTCTGCTATGCCTACACTTCTTTTTAAGGTCCCTGTCTCAGTTGATGCCAACACCATCTCTCCAGTTGCTTAAAGAAATAAAGTAATTTGTGCTCCCTTCCTCTCCTTCAACCCCTGACAGCCACCAAGTCCCATTGACTTTCTAAGAAGCTCTCATATTGGACACTTTCTCTACACTCCTTTCTCTACTATATTAGTTTAAGTCTTTATCAGCCACCTAATGGGTCTCTTGCCTGCAGAATCTATTCCTTCCAATCTCTCTTCTCTCTGTGTTCTGGATCATTCCACTCCTTGGTTAACACTCAGCAAGTTCCCATCTCCCACAGGATAAAGTCCAAACTTCTCTTGTGCCTCTCACTGCTTCTCACCATTTTGCTCCAGCCTAATCCGGTATCCACATCTCAAGTCCCTCCACTTCCTCTCCATGCAGCTATGGCAGGGATTTACAGTTCTGAAATACACTGTACGTTTTCACAGCCTTTTCTCAGGCCATCCTTCTGCCCCAAACACTCTTCATTATTTCTTCTCTTAATCAACTCACCTTTCAAGATCCAACTCAAAAGCTTGTTTCTGTAAATCTGTCTTTGATCACTTTTATTTATGAATCTCATTTTTCAATCTTATTCTAATTTTTTATTAATACATCCAACAAATATTTTAATAGTATATGTTAAGCACTATGCTCGTCTGGTCAGAGAGACAGCTGTTAATCAAATAATCACATAAACAAATGTGAGGTATAGATTAAAAAATCAAATAATCACATAAACAAATGTTGTGAGGTATAGATTAAAAAAAAATAGCCTTTAATAACCTTTAACCTTTAATCATGCTCTACAGGATGAGTAAGAGTTAGCAAGATGAAGAGCAACAGCAAAGGCAGAAGGATTGTCACGCTTATTTTAAAAGCCCTGTGGCAGGGAGCATGGCCCTTCAAGGGATTGCATGACGAAAGGGAGGGGGATTCTTGGCCCATGATGAGACTAAAGGAGGGGGATGATATGACCCTATTTGTGTTTTGGAAAGATCACCCTGGCTCCAGTCTGTAGGGCAGATTGGAGAGGTGCCAGAGCGCATGTGGGCAGAGCAGTTAGAAGCTATTCTAGTCACCTGGGCAGTGATGTAGATTAGAGATCTGGGGGGCGGTGATGGCAGCTGCTCCAGATGAGCAGACAGGCTTAAAATGTGGTAAGGTGGTCACATCAATAGACAAGGTGAGAGATTACATTTGGGGGTGAGGGTTAGAGCATTAGGTCTCTCGTTTGCATAATTAGGTAAATGGTGAGATGGAGAACACTGGAAGAGGAGCCTTTTATTATTTATTATTATTATTATTATTATTATTATTACTGTTGTTGGAAGTGGTGATGATATGCAAACGGGAAGAATCTCATCAGTTTACCTACTGTATTCATTACAGTAGGTAATATGGGCATGTCTGCAATTAGCTTGTGAGCTCTTAGGGTCCAGGAAACACTTTCTATTTTTACGTATTACACCAGAGCTTAGCTCATAGGTTTTTTTGTCTCATAGCATGACATTCCTTAAATTAAAAAAAAAAACACACTTTCAAGTTAAGCACAGCAATATTTTAAAAAACCACCACTTTCAATATCAGTAAGACATAGTATAAGATTCAAAGAAATAAACACAGAGGCATTATTCATTATTAGTATCTTTTTTTTTCTAATTTGGACAATCAAAGCTTAATCCAACCTTGATCTTATTTTTCAACTTTACAATAAACCTTTTCAAAATATTGAGAACTCTTTTCTAGATTCAGAACTCTCCTAGAAATTCTTCTAACCTCTCCTAGCATCAGAGTTTGTCCTCGACTACTGTCCTCCACCCCTTTTCAGCTTTTGGCTTTCGACTTCAGATCCTCTGAACATGAAGATGTCAAAGACTGAATTTTCCAGCCCTGCAACATCTCTGCTAAGTCAAATTCTCACTTCTTGAGATTTTTTAGAACACTTGCCCTACTACAGGGTCTGCTATTTCAATCTTTCTCCACCAGCTATGAATGCACTGAAGACTTTACCCGTTTCCAACTCCCATCTTTTTGTTGTCCTTCTATCCTTCCACGGGAAAGAAAGGAGAAAGAAAGCTACGGCAACAGGCAGATAGATCACAGCCTTGTGTGGTCACTTTTTCCAGTCAGAATATCTCTTCTTTACTTGATGCTTCCTCCTTTTGTGAAGACACTACTTTTGCCTCCTCCCATCAGAAATTCCTTTAAGTCTCATCCTAGATCTTCTCTCCCTAAGATGTGCATCTTTTCATAAAGTATTATATAAATGAGATCAGTGTCCCATTCTAATCTTTATAACGCATTTACTAATTCTCCCTGGCCAGGGAAGGGCAGTCACATACAGCCCTTTCTCCTGGGTGTGTGTTCATTCAAGGCATCCATCAATATTGATGGAGAGAGAGGGTCTTTCAGAAGAATGAAACCAATTTTGAAAATCATTGAGGGTAATCAGTGGGACAGGGCAGTGGTTAGAAATGGCTTTTTATGCCTGAAGGAGATGAGAAAATCTTCCTGAAAGCTGTCAGATGATGGATAATTTGAACCCCCTTGAAATTATTTATTGGAAACAGCTACTAAAAACTCAGCCACAGTTTTCAGCTTGACAAGAAGGGATTGTTTCATATTTTAAACATTCAAAGGAAACAGCAGGAAAGCTGTCATTAAGAGATCAGTGAATCAAGCCAATGAGTGAGATAATGGTTCACCAAGAAGAGGCAGTTGAATTTTTAATGCCTCCTCACTGATAGAGGGATGAGAAGGGGATGTATTGTTGGCTTATTCCTAAGTATGCTGCCTGATGAAAGCAGGGCTTGGGTGATATAAAGCAGAAGAAAAATATCTTTGGGAATCTGGAAAAATTAAAACAAAATAATCCTGGATCACTTTTCTAATGGTTGTGCCAGATACAGCTGTGATAATCTGTTGGTGTTTGTTTTTCTGTTCCCATCAAAATGAAGAGCTACTGGGGAGAGATTCCATTTAAGTGGCTGCCTTGGAGAGGCAGCCAGTGTTGAGTACCACTAACTGCAGGAGTTATGGTCTTTTGAGTAGAACTGGAGGAAACTCTGAATGGCAAAATAATAAAACAAAGCATCAGCAGCAAAAACCACCTTAGACAAGTAATAGCAGGGAGAGATTCGGGGGCTGCTGATCCAATGCTGCTCAAGCTACTACAGAAAAATCTCCCATCCTTGTATCTGCTGAGGCTTTTATGGCAATGGAGTACCATTGGAGTATGAGGGGGCTCTCAAAGTAACAATTCCGTCTTCCCCATTGGAGTTCAGAACCAACTGAGAAAGAGAACACAAGTCGGGAAATAGACATTTTATTTTTAATCCAGGTAAATCTCTTTGGAAAATATGCCTCACCCAATGACAGAGGGCTGGCTTATATTGTATCCTGGAAGGAAACTTATCTGGTCTTAGGAAGAGTGGGAGAAATTGCAGGCTTGGCTTCTGGGGGCTGAGCCTTTAATGCTAAGCTTACTGTGGGCCAGCGTAGACCAAGGTCCTCAAAGGAAGGCAGATTTCAATAAAAGATATGGGAGATTTAGCTGAGTTCTGTCATTTCTGCAAAACAATCAACTGAGTTACTGCGTGAAGGGCCATGGAGAGGCCCGAAATGTTCCTCTAAGAGAGGTCACTGTATACAGAAACATGAGGAGGGGCTAGTGTTTTCCCACCACAAAGTATTTCAGGCCATGAGGTCATAACACACAGTGTGTCATTTAGTAAAATTGTATGTTTTTCATTTTTATTCCGAGTTTTTGTCTATTTATTTTTTTAGGTTTTTATTTTTTTTCAATTTTATTGAGGTCATATTAGTTTATAACATTGTGTAATTTCAGGTGTACATTATTATATATCAGTTTCTGTATAGACCGCATCGTGCTCACCACCAATAATCTAATTTTTATCTGTCACCATACGTATGTGTTCCTTTACTCCTCTCATCCATCCACTCCCTTCCCCTGTGGTAACCACTAATCTGTTCTTTTTATCCATGTGTTTGTTTATTTTCCACATAAGAGTGAAATCACATGGTGTTTGTCTTTCTCTGTCTGGCTTATTTCACTTAACATACCCTCAAGCTCCCTCCATGTTGTTGCTAATGGCGTGATTTTGTCTTTTCTTATGGCAGAGTAGTATTCTGTTGTATATGTATACCACATCTTCTTTATCCATTTATCAGTTGATGGGTACTTTGGTTGCTTCCACGTCTTGACTACTGTGAATAATACTGCAATGAACATAGGGGTGCATAAATCTCTGAATTGTTGATTTCAAGTTCTTTGGATAAATACCAGTAGTGGGATAGCTGGATCATATGGTATTTCTATTCTTAGTTTTTTGAGGAATCTCCATACTATTTTCCATAGTGGCTGCACCAGTTTGTATTCCCACCAGCAGAGTATGGGGGTTCCCTTTTCTCCACATCGTCTCCAAGATTTATTTTTTGTGTTGGTAGTTATAGCCATTCTGACATATAAGGTGATATCTCCTTGTAGTTTTGATTTGCATTTCCCTCATAATTAGTGATGTTGAACATCTTTTCATGTGCCTGTTGGTCATCTGTATATCTTCTGTCTGTTCATATCCTCTGCTTATATTTTGATGGGGTCGTTGGTTTTTTCTTGAGTTGTATGAATTCTTTATGTATTTTGGAAATTAACCCCTTGTCGGATATGCGATTTGCAAATATTTTCTCCCAGTTGGTGGGTTGTCTTTTCATTTTGTTCATGGTTTCCCTTGCCTTGTAGAAGCTCTTCAGTCTGACTGAAGTTGTCCCATTTATTTTTTCTTTTGTTTCTCTTGCCTAAGTAGACATAGTATTCAAAAAGATGCTGCTAATATTGACATCAAAGAGTGTACTACCTTTATTTTCTTCTAGGAGTTTTATTGTTTCAGGTCTTACATTCAAGTTTTTAATTCATTTTGAGTTAATTTTTTTTGTATGTTATAAGATAATGGTCCACTTTCACTCTTTCGCATGTGGCTGTTCAGTTTTCCCAACACCATTTATTGAAGAGACTTTTCTTTCTCCATCATATGTTCTTGGCTCCTTTGTCAAAGATTAGCTGCCCATAGATGTGAGGTTTTATTTCTGGGCTTTCAATTCTGTTCCATTGACCTGTGTCTGTTTTTGTGCCAGTATCATGCTGTTTTGATTACTATGGCTTTGTAGTGTATTTTGAATTCAGGAATTGCAATGCCTCTGGCTTTGTTCTTTCTTCTCAGGATTGCTTTGGCTGTTCCGGGTCTTTTGTTGTTTCATATAAATTTTAGAATTCTTTGTTCTATTTCTGTGTATAATGTCATTGCAATTCTGATTAGGATTGTATTGAATCTGTAGATTGCTTTAGGTCGTATGGACATTTTTAACTATGTTTATTCTTCCAACCCCTGAGCATGGAATATCTTTCCATTTCCTTATGTCTTTTTTGACTTCTTTCAATAATGTCTTATAGTTTTCAGTGTATAGGTATTTCACCTCCTTAATTAGATTTATTCCTAGATATTTTATTCTTTTTGTTGCGATTGTAAATGGGATTGTATTCTTGACTTCTCTTTCTGCTAGTTTGTTATTAGTGTATAGAAATGCAATTGATTTTTATAAGTTGATTTTTGTACCCTGCAACTTTGCTGTGGTTGTTGATTATTATCTAGTAGTTTTCTGGTTTGACAAGATCCAACATCCATTTATGATAAAAACCCTCAATAAAATAGGCATAGAAGGAAAGTACCTCAACATAATAAAGGCCATATATGACAAACCCACAGCCGACATCATACTTAATGGTGAAAAACTGAAAGTCATCCTTCTGAGAACTGGAACAAGACAAGGGTGCCCACTCTTACCATTCCTATTCAACATAGTACTGGAGGTTTTGGCCAGAGCAATTAGGCAAGAAAAATAAATAAACAGTATCTAGATTGGAAAGGAAGAAGTGAAACTCTCGCTGTTTGTGGATGACATGATTCTATATGTAGAAAACCATGAGTTTTTAGAGCATCCATCACACGGTGCTCAGGAAATTATTGTGGGTTGATTTCCAACGTATTTGTTGGTTAGAGAAATTCTTGAGGGCAAAAATACTATTATGCATCTTTTGTACACAGCATGGTACATCGTGGGTTGGAGTGCATTGTGGCCTCTCAGTAAACATTTAGTGGCACGCCGGTCAGGGGCTCAGCCTGTGCTGGTGGGCAACTTCCTATGACCAGTTCTATTGGTACTTAGAATGTGGACTTTGCTGCCAGGTGAGCAAAGGTGCCATGGAAGCGCCCTTCTCTCCATTTATATTTGGAGTCACAAATTTAAATGTTCCAGGGGAGGCTTCTGGGAGAAAAGAAACTGAGTCTGAAGGCTCCTTTTGATGTTTGAAATTAATATTTGATTGGGGCAGCAGCATGCAGGGAACAGTGGTCCTGGCCAGAAACTTAATGTAAGGAAAGAGGAAGTCTAGATAGTGCCTTGGTTTCAATAGCAGAATTTTGGTTATGGTCAGATGGCATTGATGAGAGTTGCACCATAGAGAAAAGTCCCAATGTCCAGTTTTGAGTGTGCCTTGAGAAAAATGTGTTGTAAAATGTCCTGGCAACAAGTATTAATGCTTGAGATGCAATCACATTTGGTCCCTGACTGAGCATAGTGATGATGGAGAGCCTCCCTCATGCTTTGAAGAGCTGTGGGCCCTAGCTAAGTCAGGAGGGACCTTCAGGGCCTGGGTGGTGGTGAGTGGGTAAATGGGGGCACATCTCTGGCCTGCCAGGCCCTCAGCAAGTGACACAATGAGAAGAAACAGAACTATGTACTGCTTCTCTCCCCTTTTGGAGACGGCATAATGCAGTAGTTAAAAATATAGTCTCTGAAGTCAGACTGTCCCGGCTGGGTTAGTTCCTCTTTCCCTTGTTCTCTGTGGCAAGGTATGTGATCACTCTTTGTAGTTTCTGCATAAGTGACAGATAATAATAATGCCTATTCCATGGGATTTGTCAGGAGAACTAAATGAGTCTCTCTCTCTCTAACTGTTTCCTGGCATGTGGGTAGCACTATATTATTGTCAGGCATTATTGTAATTCTATCCATATTGGCACTTTTCAGGGCATAACTTATACTCTTCCTGTGAGTTAACGTTTCCTGTCACCAAAAGTATCCATGAAGTTTGAGATACATTTATTTGGGGAAGCTCTTGCATTGGATGATTGTGCATTGTTTTAGTGCCTGTAGCACGTATGATGTTATTGCAGCAGAGTGTAAGGGTTCCTATGTCCACAAAGGATGACCCTTTATCCCATTCACTGCCGGTTGTTACCCTTGCCACTCACAGGACTGGAAGTCATGTGTAACCCTCACTCATTTTCTAGACTAGAGGGATAAAGAAAGGGGAAAAGGAATAAATTTCTGTGCCAGCATCCCCAGATTGCTGGCACTTTAAGGATAGGCTAGGGGTAGCATAATAGGGGCATCCCAAAGAGATCTGAGTGTCCAGAGGGGTCAAGAGGTCCACCTGTTTACTAGAGCAGTGGGGATGAAGTACCAGGTGTGTGGATGATGAAGACTGAGGATTTAGAGTTGCCTGGGAACTTGGAAAACTTCCCATTTGGGGTTTTTCCCCCATCACCTGCTGCCTGTGATCCACTTTGTACTGTGAACTGCCTAGATATTATTGTGTAGCTACTCATGAATGACCTATTTGAAAAGCCACAGAAGTTTTTACTAGTAGTCCTCTCCCTCTTTTTAAGAAATCTTGAATAAAAAGATATATAACATACAATCAGAAAAGTGTACAAAGCATTCCTGTGCAGTGTGAACTTTTACAAAGTGAATCCCTCATGAGACCACAGCAAGGATGAATATAGAGCATGACCAGGGCACCAGGAATCTTCCCCATGGCCCCTCCCACCCCAACAAAAGTAACCACTCTTCGGATTCTACCACCACAGATTAGTCTTACCTGCTTCTGAACTTTCTAGAAATGGAATCATATCGTTTGTTCACTCTCATGTCTGGCTTCTTTGGTTTATAATTATATTCATCTGTCACATGTAGCAGTATTTTGCTCATTTCATTGCTGTCTCATAACAAATTGTATGACTAACCCACAATTTATCAATTCTGCTGCTGATCCCAATTTGGGACTACTATGCAAAATGCTGCTCTGATCATCCTTGTGCATGCATTTTGATGCACATATATTTGCATTCCTCTTGGGTATATGTTAGAAGTATAATTGCTGAATCATAGGGCAGGCATAAGTTTAGCCTTAGTAGAACCGGCCAGTTTTCCAAAGTGGATGTAACAATATATACTCTCCCAAATGGCATTTGGTCTGTTGATTGTCATACTGTGGTGGCTGTGTGTTGCTGTGATGTTGAAAGCTATGCCACCACTATTTCAAATACCAGCAGGGTCATCCATGGTGGACAGGTTTCAGTGGAGCTTCCAGACTAAGGCAGACTAGGAAAAGGGACCTGCCCACCCACTTCCAAAAAAAAATTGGCCACAAAAACCCTATGAATAGCAGCAGAGCATCGTCTGACACAGTGCTGGAAGGTGAGAGGATGGCGCAAACAGACCAGGCAGCTTCTGCCCTTCTGTACGCAGGGTAGCTAAGAGTTGGAATTGGCTCAACAGCACCACTAACAAATGGCGTATGAGAGTCCCAGTTGCTCCAATGTGGGCCATCATGTGGTCCTTCCAATTTCTCTTCAGTTTTGTTTAAAATTTTAGCCATTCTAACACCAGTAGTTCTTACCAAGACCCAGTTGTTAGATGACTAGTTATTTATATGTGCCAAGTCAAGGAGACATTATACTTGCAGTTGTTCTTCTCAGAGGAGAAGTTTAGACATCTTGGTCCAGTATTTAAAGTTGCTTAAGCAGAGCTGGGGAAATGTTCTCATCTAGCAGATCTCTTAATCCTGATTTGTTTTTTAGTATACAAGTTGTTTTACTAGTATGAATTAGGCTTCTAAGCTAGAAGTCTGGATCAGATGGCTTGGAGGGCTTTTGTAAGAAGAACTATGCTTGAATATTACCGTGAACCCACTGAGCTAGAATCACTCACTCTGCTTTTTAAATTCTAATGTTTTAATTCAATGTTCATTACTACTACTACTGTGATTTATTGTCCTCATCGAATTTAAAAGTACTATCCTACCTATTTACTTTGGAAATTGGGTCTTTCTTTAGACAAATTTTGGGAAAAATACCTGTTAACAAAGAAGACTAGTGCCCAAGAGTTGGGGGAGACTCAGGTGAGGAGGGGGAGGAGCGCTGATATAGGGTTACCCTCTTAGGGCTGGGAAGTCTAGTCCCTTAAGGGTGGTGGTGGAATAAATTGCAGCTGTGTGATTTTTGGGTCTCTGATAGGGCTTACTTCTTCCCCTTATAAGATGGTTCCCTATCTATCCTTCTATCAGCTAGTAGTGCAGCCAGTAGCCAAAGGAGACAGAGGGAACCTCTTGGAAATGCATCATGGGGAGGAAATTTGCTTCCTGTAAAATATCCTAATGTCTTCTCTATTATTTTGATTTTTGGTTATGAAGCTTCTGCCAAGGCAGTGTGTCCTGGAAAAGCTACTTCACTTTTAAAAGGAGGTATTATTCTGTGAGTATCATACTTGTGTTGGAATCAGCTATTCCAACTTCCCTCTCCATTGTCATCCCAACATCCTCTGGGGACCAGAACCAGAAAGAATGTTTTAGATTCATTAAGGAAGAAACCAAATGGCCACTTTGGGAGAGATGGTGCATTATTTTACATTTCTACCTTCCTAACCAGAAGGTGCAGTAGAGGATGCACTCACTCACATCATTCCCCTTTCATTCTAAGTAGGTAAATCTCAGAGATATGAAGGTGGTTGCTTCTGAGGGAAGAATTTTTCCCTTTTTATTTTCCAGTTATCCACTTGCCATTCGTGTAGTAAAGAATTTAACCTTGCTTAAACCTTCACCTTCTGGAAGATAATATCTAAACTCTTGGAATGTCTTTATTTGCCTGAGGGCTTTGGATCACTCGAGATAATCTAATGATGTGATTTAAATTGGGAGGCTGGCCTCATCAAATAGTCTGACAATGTGATTTAGGGTAGGGACTTTGGGTCATGCAATTTCAGCTTGACTTTCAGAGGGAGTGGAAACTGAGATTAGACACTTGGGCAGTCAACTATGCCTATGTGATGGAGCCCCGATAAAAACTCTGGACATCAAAGCTCAGGTGAACTTCTTTGATTGGTAATACTCCACGCATATTGTCACTCATTGCTGGGGAAAGTAGCACTGTCCATGATTCCACTGGGAGATGACAACTGGTAGCTTCGTGCTTGTAATTTTGCTGGGCTCTGCCCCATGCCTCTCTTCCTTTGGCTGATATGACCTGTATTCTTTCATAAACCATAACTGCAAGTATAAAAGCTTTCACTGAGTTCTGTGAGTCTCTCCAGCAAATCATTGAATCCCACTGTGGTCTTGTGATCTCCAAGCTTGCAACTGGTATTAGGAGTGAAGGTGGTTTTGTGACCTCTTCTCTCTAACTTTGCATCCGATGTTTTTGGCCAAAGAAAGTCTCATTTTTACTTAGGGGCTCATCTGCTTCTGCTGGAGTCACTTCACACTCATTTAACTAAAAAAAAAGTATTCCAAATTGTGGAGGAGCAGGGCAGGCCCTTCCTTGATCTCTGATGCATTCTGGAATATGCCCAAAGGTTATATTCTATCCAGTTCAGTTAAATAAATCACTTATTAGTTTGAAGATCCTTTTCCACCATATGCATTAGCAAAGTCCCTGGCTTCAAGGAACTTTTCAGTTTGTCCCAGGATAAAAGGTGAAAACTGCCATGAAACTATTAAATTCTAACTAGTTTGGGTAGTTAAATGAAGAAGGAAAGAGAGATTATAGCATATTAGAAGATTCAGCCCTGGGGGCATTGTATTTGAGTGTTGAAAGCACAGGAATTATAAAGATTCTTGTATGTTAGAGATTATAGGCATTAATAAAATCATAGAATATAAAAACTAGAAGGAAATCATAGCATATAAATACCCAGTGGTTTTTATGACATGACTCAGGTTTTCCCTGAAGGGTTTGTGGAGGGGTGGAGGCCTCCACTGGAGGTCTAATTGGGAAGAGTTTATGCTACTCCTCCTGGCTTCTTTAGGAGCCCTCTGTGTTTTATAACCTATTTTATATATGACTTCCTTTTTATAAAATAATTCACTGTAAAACAAACATACATGTCCAGATACATAGATCTAGCAATGCTTTCATCTTACAGACTTTGTAAGTAACATGGTACCAGGGAAAAGTTTGAAAGTAGAGTGTCACTTTCAAGGCTGTACTTCAGATCTGTCAGTGATGCACACAACCTGGTATAAGGGGAAAGGGATGAGGGCATATTTGACAACCACAAAAGACTGAATTAGGGCAGCGAATGAAGAGGCAGGCATAGATGTGAGAGACATCTTGGGAGTAAATGGACCTGTTGGAGTAGGCAGCTAGAAAATGAAAAGCATCAAAGATCACTCTGAGGTGATTGGATAGCTCTATTCATAGACAGTGAGAGGGCAAGAGGCTGCTCTTCATGAGAAATGACAAGGTTAGTTTTATACAGGTCTAGGGTAAGATGCCAAGAGCATCATAGGCAGCTGGAAATGTGGAATCAAACAATTATCCACTCAAGTGTACTCCAGAATCCATTAGGAAGGATGACCAATGTCATTAGAGAAATGAGAAAAATTCCACTCAGTTGAGAGACACTTTAAATTACTTCAATATATTGAAGGGGAGGAAGACCTATCCTCTACCCACCCTGGGTCCTTTCTGGCTGAGGTACAAATTAAGTTAACATGAGACTGAATAGCAGGAGAAAATCAAACAAAGCTTTATAACATTTATACATGGGAGAGACCCGGAAACACCGGTAACTTAACAAAATGGTGGAGGTTCTCATCTTAAATAGTATCTTCAGGTAAAGACAAAGGAGGATGTTGGGGGTGGGTGGAGTCAGTTATGAGAGATTACCAGAAAAGCACAGTAAACAAGAGAAAGGCTATCATGCAGATTTAAGTCCTCGCCTTCCACACTGATAAGTTTCTAGAGATGACGTCATCTCTAGAAACTTCCTAGATCTCTAGCTAGATCTCTAGCTAGATCTCTAGCTAGATCTCTAGCTAGATCTCTAGCTAGATCTCTAGCTAGATCTCTAGCTAGATCTCTAGCTAGATCTCTAGCTAGATCTCTAGCTAGATCTCTAGCTAGATCTCTAGCTAGATCTCTAGCTAGATCTCTAGCTAGATCTCTAGCTAGATCTCTAGCTAGATCTCTAGCCCTTCCTGGTACAGAAAGAGAGATACATTTACAAATGGAGATTTCCCTTACAAATGTAAATGTTTGGTAAACAGAACTTTGATAAGAATCTGCTTAGCAAGGACCCTTCCAGTCTATCCATACCCATTATCTATGGTGATGCCCTATCCTGGGGACAGGCCTTCTATCTTAAATCCTTTTAGGTAGTTGGTTGAGGGGGGAGGTCAAAGTTTCTTTCAGAGTCTTCTGAGCCTTCATTATCTTCAGCTCAAAATAATCTGCATACCAGAGTGGAACATCTTGGGGCGGCCTGCCCTGAACCCCATCAACATACTTGAAAGATGCATGTTAAATGCATTTGAGTTGTACTGTATTTGAAAGATAACTTACACAGATAGATTTAAAAATCATGTTTTAATAGGAATTTTTATACTTTTGGCTTTTTCTTACCTAGGAGAGATGAATCTTTATAAAATATTATTTTGATCATGCTGATCCCCTGATCAAAACATTTAGTAGCTGTTTTCAGATCTGCCCAAATTAAGGAAGCCTCCATTCCCGATCAGACTTTATTTCAATTATTTGAACTTCAATGAGTGTAAATCTCAGGAAACCAAGACAAAGAATGGTCATAAGGTTTCCAGATTCTTCTAGTTTGTATCAAATGTAATGTGAAGCAATGTCAAGATGCTATCTACACTGCTTCTGGCTTTCTGCTGGGGGCATAAACCTTTAGTTGTTTGAATGGTCCTACCCACTCCCCCGTGCAACTCTTCCCCTCTCCCCAGACAACAGTATCTGTTTGCCTAGTGAGAATGAGGAGATGTGCTAATAACAGGTGGTTTACCCATGGCCTGTGTGATTATACTGGACAACTACACCAGAAAGGGTGGTTAGTTTTCCTGAGGCAAAAGGAAAACTTACTGCAACCTATACCCAAGGTGAAAACCTATTAAACCCTTTGTTTTTTGGGGTAGAAGATCCCAAATCTGCAAAACACATATCCCTTGCCTGTGTTATTCATCCTCTCCCAGTGTAGATACACTAATATTGCACAGAAGAGAAATGGTGACCTAGGATTTAAATAAGCTATTCCAGTCTGTTCTCACCAAGTTCTCCATTAACTTTAAGATAAATCCCAGACTCTCAAGTTTGTTGTGAGAGCCAAATGATATATGTTAAAATCTTAACCAATGTGTTCCCCCATCATGACCCCCTTTCAGCAAACTTGAAGCTCTGGGCCCTCTCATGGCTTCAGAGCAAGTGTGTCTGAGAAAGGAATAAAGGTATCAATGGTCAGCTTCTGTGTATCAAAGTGCGTTCCTTCAGTCTGCTGTAAAGACAATAGACATAGAGCCGAGGTGTTTGATTACAAGACCCAGACTTCTGAGTATCAACGTCTACAATGTGATGGTCTCAGAGCATAAAGTATTATTATTAATAAACATCTAGGAAATTTTGATGAATTGATAGTCTGCCTTAATCTGTTCTAGATACAAATGTAAGGATGTGTGTTAAGATTAAGAGGCATTGCAAGGAAATCTAAGAACAGGAGTTGTAAGAGGGCCATGCTTCATGGAGGCATTTCTAGAGGTTAATTCTGCATTAAAGAGAGCTCTAGGGCAAACAGTAGCAGAAGTTCATGGATTTCCTTCTCATGTCTTCTTGTTGTTGTTAGTATAGAGGCTGCACAAACAGTTAAAAGGAGAAAAAGATAAGGAATTCACATTTATTGATCAACAAACACTCGTCAAGAACTATTGTTACTGCACCAGGTCCATTTTTATCTGCTGCCCAGAAAGCCAATCATCGAGACGACGAGATTGCAGAGAGTGAGGGTTTAATCACAAGGCAGCCCAGTGAGGAAAAGGGGAGAACAAAATTATCAAAATTTGAGACTTTTGAGGAAAAGTCTCAAATCCGCCTCCCTGAAAATAGGGACTCAGGGGTATTTATGAGGAAGGGGGCAAGGTGGTCTGAAATGATTGGAGGTGAGGGGAGATGAGGTAATTGATGATCTGCGCAAGTGTAGTCGGACTTCATGCCTCTTTGTAGGACACGTGTTCACAGAATGGTGGCATTAGCATGCCCTGAGGGTGGGGTTCCAACCTCTTGCCATCAAAAGGGCCCAGTTGATGGGTTGGTGGTCTCAATCCTGCCTGAAGTGGCCAAGGGGTTCAGTTCCGGAAAAAAATGGCTCAAACACCCATTACCATGGTAACCCAGGCTCCAGGGAGATGTCATCTATAGGAACCTAGTGGGAATCAGATAGCATATTGCCCAAACAGCACAGTTAACAATGAGTAAGTTTATCATGCAGATTTAAGTCCTTGCCTTTCATTCTGATAAGTTTCTAGGTAAGGCCATCCCCCCCTTCTTCCTGGTGCAGGGAAGAAGATACCTTTACAAATGGAGATTTTCTTTACAAATGTAAATGTCTCGCATAAAGGGTAACTAGAACTAAGAATGGGCTTAGCACGACCCACCCAGGTACCCAGAGATATCTATGGTGATGGCCTGTTCTGGGGGCAGGCCTCCCATCCCAAACTCCTTTGGTTAGTTAGTGGGGGTGGGGGCCTATTCTGATCCCCCATAGTTACTGGCTATTCAATCATCAGTGGCTAACTCTTTGCCAATTTCACTATCACATAATAGATCTTATTTAATTAAAAGGAAAAACCTCATGTGGCCTCTTTGTTATAGTGGGCATATAGCCATTTGGAATAAAGCTTAAATTTCCAGGCTTCCTTGAGAGAAGATTCCACTTCTTCTTTCTTACTATATTGCATGTAGAGACCATGTTGATAAGTATGGTGGAGTAATGAGAAAGAAAGAATGCTGTCCCCAATGCTCAGTCCTGGACTGCCAACATTTATGTGAGAGAAAAGAAATTTCTACTTGTTTAAGCTACTGTTATTTTGGATTTTCTGTTGCAAACTGAATGAATAAAATTAAGTATTTGCAAATCTCATTCTACATCATAAATTCAGTTTTGTTTTTTTTAACTTTAGCTTTTAGCACTGTTATAAAGTACCATTCAAAAGAGAATTCTCATCAAACATTGCTAAGAAATACTGGTAAGGGTCTTGGCTAATTCCTGATAAACAGCAGACACTAAAAACATTTGTGGAAAGAATGTGTGAATGAAACAATGGACCTAAATGACAATTATTTACTTGAAGCCTAGTTTAGAGATGAATTTACTAAAAAGGACATTTTCAGTCCTTATTCCCTGAGTGTACCGTTACCTTTCCCGGTCACTAGTCTAGTCATGTTTGTATATTTCTCCATTTTGTACTTGCAATTCTAGGAACTTCTATAGCAAAAGACAATAGATTGAAGAGAAGACTAGATTGGTATTAATTCTTAACTCACCTACCATGGAGTCCTTGTCCCATCAGTTATTGTCTTCAAACCTGCTTCCTCCTCTGGAAAAGAAAGTTGTTGGGCTAGAAGTTTTCTAAGGCAGTGCCTCCCAAATTTTATTGAGATCTTATTAAAATGCACAGTCTGACTTAGTAAGTCTGCACAATAGGGCCTGAGATTGTGCATTTCTAACAAACTCCTAGGAGATGCTGATGCTGCTGGTCTGCAGAACACGTTTTGAGTAAAAAGGTTCTAAGAAGGCAACAATTCCTAAGCCATGTGACTGAGATATTTTAGAAAATCTCCATGATTGCTTTGCCTCAGCTGCCTGATTTTACCACATTCCTTTCTCCTGAGACACTAAGATTGTCATAAAGAGAAGAGTATAATCAGAGGCCCTGGGCCTCTCAGGAGTCAAGAGAGGCCCAGGCTTTTCATTTTTGAGATTGCTGGTATGTTCTAAGATGAAGAAATGCCAAAGAAGGGTTATCAAAAATCTGCAATAAACTGGGGCCGGTCCAGTGGCGCAAGCGGTTAAGTGTGCACGCTCTGCTGCGGCAGCCCGGGGTTCGCCGGTTCAGATCTCGGGAGCGCACTGAGGCACCACTTGTCAAGCCATGCTGTGGCAGTGTCCCATATAAAGTGGAGGAAGATGGGTACGGATGTTAGCCCAGGGCCAGTCTTCCTCAGCAAAAAGAGAAGGATTGGCAGATGTTAGCTCAGGGCCGGTCTTCCTCACACACACACACACACACACAAAAACCAAAACTGCGGTAAACTTTAAATATCAACATTCACCACCTTGAAACTTTTATCACTTAAGGTATAGTACAACAAGGTTGTTCCACTTTCAAGATGATTAGATGACTTATATTTCACAGTACTCTAGGTGGTATGATTGAACATGAATTTAAAGAAATAAAACACATATCTTCTTTTTCAACCACATAAACATATACCTATGTTGAAATTAATAACTTCACTTGGAAATAGCTTCATAAATCTATATTGGAGTTGTTTATAAATCTGAGGCAGCACCATATGGTCTCTTCTTCTTCTACCATTGATGGGCTTTGCTGGCTTAATTTGGAGACTTCGTGAGCAGCACTACCTCCCTTGTCTTGCACCTCTGTCACTTAAGAATGTTTTTGATGACAAATAATAGAGCCAGTTGCCTCATTGCTTTTATAGAGGAGTGGATTTCTGGAGGTCCTTACTCTTTCATTCCAGAAGACCCATATTCTCTGACAATGTGATTTTGGAAGGAAGACCCTTCCCACCACAAGTATTAGTGGACATACAGCTAAGTCATGGCAAGTGGCACAAAAAAAGAAGTTACCTGGAAGGTCCTGAAAAAGATTTCCCATCCTGAAAAAAAAACTAAGGAGTCTCCACTATGTTACTTTCCACTTCCTGTTTTTTTTTGAATGCAGCTGTATATGGGTACAATGTTTAGAAATGTTACAACCCTCTTGTAATTGTCTGAGATCAACAAAGACCCCATCCAGTTTTATGACATTCCTGAACCCCAGATCCAACAGTAGAAACTACCCAACTCTAGTGGGAGTTCTTGTGGTATCACTCAGAGATGTTAATAAGTAGGCATTATTTAATGAGAAGATGAAGTGATAGAGATATGAAATTTCCCTTCTTGTACATGCTATCCAGGGTCCATTCAAGAGCGGGGGGAAACTACCAAAAGCTAGATCTTCCCTTGTGTAAATCGAGATGACAGAGATCACTATGAGACAGGCATTGTTGCATAGTATCAAACACTAGGTTAGAAACAAGAAGAACTAGAGCCAATCCTTTTTCTACCGTTGACTGAATTCTATACCTCAAGTAAATCAATTTTTCCCTCTGAAATCTATCATTTTTCCTTGCAAGCTTAGGAGCTTGAAACAGACACTCTCTAGGTTGCATCTAACTCCAAGATCTCCATCTTAGATTTTAAGATGCAACTATCCAGAATTATTGGAATATTTGCTTATTTATTCCTTTATTCATTAATCCATCCATCCATCCATTCATTCATTTTTTAATTGACATATAACATTGTATTAGTTGTAGATGTACAACACTATGATTTGATAGATGTATATACTGCAAAATGGTTACCAAAATAATTGTATTCTTGTGATAAATGCCATTAGAATTTTGATAGGGATTGCATTGAATCTGTAGATTGCTTTGGGTAGTATGACTATTTTACCAATACTAATTCTTCCTGTCCACGAGCATGGAATATCTTTCCATTAATTTGTGTCTTTCATCAATGTCTTATAGTTTTCAGTGTACAGATGTATCTGCAAATAGTGATAATTTTACTTACTTTTTTATTTGGATGCCTTTTATTTCTTTTTCTTGCCTACTTTCTCTGACTAGGACTTCTAGTACTATGTTCAATAAAAGTGGCGAGAGTGGACATCCTTGTCTTGTTCCTGATCATAGAGAAAAATCTTTGTTTTTCATGATTCACTATGTTACCTGTGGGCTTCTCATATATGGTCTTTATTATGTTGAGGTATGTTCCCTCTATACCCACTTTGTTAAGAGTTTTTATCATGGATGTTGAATTTTGTCAAATGCTTTTTCTGCATCTATTGAGATGATCATGTGATTTTTATCCTCTTTTTGAATGTGGTGTATCACATTGATTTGCAGATGCTGAACCATTCTTGCATCCTTGAAATGTATGATCCTTTTAATATATCGTTGAATTCAGTTTGCTAATATTTTGTTGAGGACTTTTTTGTGTGTGTGAGGAAGATTAGCCCTGAGCTAACACCTGCTGCCAATCCTCTTTTTTGTTGAGGAAGATTGGCCCTGGGCTAACATCAGTGCCCATCTTCCTCTACTTTAAGTGAGACACCTACTACAGCGTGGCTTGATAAGCGGTGTGTAGGTCTGCACCCGGGATTAGCACCTGCGAACCTCTGGCCACCAGAAGCAGAGTGTGCGAACTTAACCACTATGCCACTGGGCTGGCCTCTTGTTGAGGATTTTTGCATCTATATTCATCATGGATATTGACATGTAATTTTTTTCCTTTGTATTGTCTTTGCTTTTGGGTAATGCTGGCCTCATAAAATGAGTTTGGGAGCATTCCCTGCTCTTCTATTTTTTGGGAGAGTTTGAGAAAGATTGGTATTAAATCTTCTTTAAATGTTTGGTAGAATTCACCAGTGAAGTCATCTGGTCCTAGACTTTTGTTGGGAGATTTTTAATAACTGATTAAATCTCCTTACTACTAATTGGTTAATTCAGATTTTCTATTTCTTCATGATACAGTCTTGGTAGGTTGTATGTTTCTAGGAATTTGTCCATTTCTTCTAGTTTGTCTAACTCGTAGGTGTATAGTTGGTCATGGTAGTCTTTTAGATCCTTTGTATTTCTGTGGTATCAGTTATAACATTTCCTCTTTCATTTCTATTTTGAGTCTGCTTTCTTTTTTTTTCTTGGTGACTCCATCTAAAGGCTTATCAATTTTGTTTATCTCTTTAAAAATCAGCTTAGTTTTATTGATCTCTTCTATTGTCTTTAAGTGTCTATTTCATTTATTTCTGCTCTGATCTTTATTTTCTTCCTTCTATTAACTTTGAGCTTAGTTTGTTCTTCTTTTTCTAGTTCCCTGAGGTGTGAAGTTAGGTTGTTTATTTGAGGTCTTTCTTCTTTCGTTTTTTTTTTTTGTTAGTGAGGAAGATCAGCCCTGAGCTAACATCCATGCCAATCCTCCTCTTTTTGCTGAGGAAGGCTGGCCCTGGGCTAACAACTGTGCCCATCTTCCTCCACTTTATATGGGATGCTGCCACAGCATGGCCTGACAAGTGGTGCATCGGTGCGTACCCGGGATCCGAACCCAGGCTGCCAACAGTGGAGCGTGTGCACGTAACCTCTGTGCCACGGGGCCGGCCCCTTTCTTCTTTCTTAATGTAGGCATTTATCACTATTTACTTCCCTCTAAGCACTGCTTTTGCTGCATCCCGTAAGTTTTAGTATGTTGTATTTTCATTTTCATTTGTGTCGAGATACTTACTCATTCACCTTTTAATCTGTGCAAGTGCCAAGGGGAGATGGGTAAGATTAGGGAAAACCTAAATACTCTTTAGGTTTTTGTTGTAATTCTTTAATTACTTAGTGCTATTGCATATGGATATCCTTGTACTTGGCTTTCAGCATAACTAAATGTTCTGTTTCCCCCCAATATCTTAAATGAAATATATGATAATTGTATGATTACTTGTAAGTATATCGTATGGAATAGAGCCGGAAAAATTATTTGAGAAATGCAGTGAAAATGTAGGGAAACAATGGATGAGGAGTGATAGTAAAAGAGAGAGTAGTAACTTTCTTGGCGTTGGTCTGGGCGATGAGTTTTTGGATATGACACCAAAACCACAGGCAACAAAAGCAAAAAATAGACAAGTGGGATTGCATCAAACTAAAAAGCTTCTGCACAGCAAAAAAAACCACCATCAGAGTGAAAAGACAGCCTATGGAATGGGAGAAAATATTTTTAAATCATATATCTGATAATGGGTTAATATCCAAAATATATAAGCAATTCAAAGAACTCAATAGGAAAAAAAATCCAATTAAAAAATGGGTAAAGAATCTGAATAGACATTTTTCAAAAGAAGACATGCAAATGGCTAACAGGTGTATTAAAAGGTGCTCAACTTCACTAATTGTCAGGGAAAAGCAAATCAAAACCACAATGACATATCACCTTAGATCTGTTAGAATGGCTGTTATCAGAAAGACAAAAGATAACAAATGTTATCAAGGACAGACATGGAGAAAAGGTAACGTTTATGCAATGTTGGTGGGAATGTAAATCGGCACATCCACTATGGAAAACAGTATGGAGGTTCCTCAAAAAACTAAAAATAGAACTACTATGATCCAGCAAGTCCACTTCTGGGTATATATCCGAAGGAAATGAAAACAGGATCTCCAAGAGATTATATATACATACACACACAATGGAATATTATTCATCCTTAAAAAAGAAGGAAATCCTGTCTTTTCAACAACATGAATGAACCTAGAAGTCATTATTCTAAGTGTAATAAGCCAGAGGCAGAAAGACGAATTCTGCAGGGTCTCACCTATATGTGCAATCTAAGTCAATAGAAGCAGAGAGTAGAATGGTGGTTGCGAGGGGCTGGAAGGGAGGGGAAATGGAGAGATATTGGTCAAAGGGTGCAAAATTTTAGTTATGCAAAATGAATAAGTTCTGGAGATCTAACATATAACACTGTGACTATAGCTAACAATACTGTATTATATGCTTGAAATTTGCTGAAAGGGTTCATCTTAAGTGTTCTCACCACACCCAAAAGAAGGATGATGACTATGTAAGGTGATAGATGTGTTAATTAGCTTGATTGTGGTGATTATTTCACAATGTAGACATATATCAAATTATCATGCTGCACACCTTAAATATATACAATTTTTAATTGTCAAGCATACCTCAAAGCTAAAAAAGAGAGAAAATGGTAACTATAGGTAGTTTTGAATGTCTTGTCATCCTGTACAGAAGAAATAATCGTGTTAATACGAATGCTTACACTTCTTTTTATCTAATTTCATAAATGTCACTGCAAATATTACTTACAGTGTGTGTGCATGAGAGAGAGAGGCAGAGGGGTATAGATTGAATAGCCCTTATGAGCAAGTGACAGCCATTTCTGAGCTCATCTGTTAAGCAGTTCTTCCATTTAGAGATAATTTTGATTTCGGAGGAGTCTGTTTAAGATTTTGCCTCTTAGATATGAATCCCTCCATAAGGAGAAATAGGATAAAAATATTCATTCTAATAATGATTTTTAACCATCTATTCTAGGATATATTTGGCAGTTCTTCAAATTAGCTGTCATAATAAAAATATTTTACTTTTGGGACAATTAGCACCATCATGTCAAAACAGATTTCTCTTTGCAACTCCCTCACATGAATGTTGAGAGATTACAGAACAATAGCACGGAGCATACTTTGCAGAGCAATGTTCTGTAGCCTGGCTGGATGATGAAGGAGCCCTGCTCTTTCCAGCCTTGATGATGGGTAGCCAGAGGATGTGGTGGCCCTTTAAGAGCTACTTTCATTGACAGGTGTTGTTTATTGGAGTTCTGGATGCGATGCTTTGAGGAGGTGGCATCATTCACATTTTAACACGTTGTGCGGAAGCTGAAAGACAGATTGTGTGTGGACATCGACTGGTGGGAGCTGTTCTTAGGTCTTTGCACAGCCTCAGGATTTAGGGCCTGAATCCTTGGCAAAATGAATAATGCCCTTGCAATTTAATAAGATCAGAATCTCTCTGCATACACCGGGTTTTCTCGTCTTTTACTAATGTAGAAGATGCATGCCAAGCTTTTGACAAGGAAAAGATAGACAGAAAAAAAAAAAAAAGAAAACAACAGCACTAATAATTCCCCTGTGGCTGTCAAGGCTGTTTAATGTTGTTGCTTACTTAAATTTCATTTTCAAAAGTCAATGGTTTCAATTTAATTTATTGAATTGTCCCAGAGGATAAAGAGTGTACCATATTGGGTGGGGTATCTTATAAATTTCAGGTCTCCTATGAGAATGGCTTTCTTGCACAGCCTTACGTCTCTGACATTTCAATCTCAGAGTGAATATGGAAGAAAGTTCAGTTGCTAAAAAAAAAAAAAGTTCCAATGGTGCCTGTTGTTAAAAGTGAGAAGATAAAATTATGAAAGATCCACTTTTTAATATCTAGCTGCACTTTTTACATTTTTGTAGTCCCTTAAATTAAAACCCAAAGTAGACTATTTAAAGCACACTGTCCAGCCATTAGGAAGAAATTACTTATATTTTGATGTAATTTCTTATGGCATTTTAAACTTAGCCATTTTTACTTTACCTTTAAATATTTATTGGCTAAGAGGCACTGCTTTCTTTAACTTTCTCTCAGAGGATCTGGAAAACTCAACAAGCCATTATTTATGACATTCATTTGAATATGATCTCCTTCAAGATTCTAGTACTTTAAACCTAAAATTTGGCTGTTTTTGCATAGGTTTGGTAAAATAGACAGCTGAACAATATATTGAGGTATCTTAAAGAGAAAGTGATTGCTTAATGAGTATTCTATAAGATGTTTAGAGATTATGATTTACTGGAGGCTTGGTCATCCCCTCACTTTTTTTACTGCCTTCAAAACTTCTCCAGTTCTGATAACATGTGATCAAACACAAGCATTTATCTCTATGCCTTCAGAGAATCTTACTAGAAAACAATTAAAGGATAAAAAAAGAAAAACAATTGAAGGACAAAGAGAAGATGGAAAAAGACAGAAGCATCAAAATATTGGAAGCAGATTAGTATATGGACATGTGGTGAATGCTTAGCAGATCTTAGAGGAATGTAAGCCAGCAGTGGGGGAAGCTTAGAAGAGTTTGATTTGTATTGCAAAACCTACAAGACACAGCAATTGGCACCATCAGGTACATCTGAAAGTGAGGTTGAAAACAGGATGATTGGCTGAAAAGTCTGATGAAGGACCAGTTTAGATCCCAAAATCCATCATCACTCTTCCTATCTGGAAGGCATTCCTCCTTAATTCCAGTAAAAGGGTGAAGGTTTATCCTTAGGAGAGTGGACACCTAGACTCTCTTGGAACACATGCCATCTGAGGGTAGGGGTAGCATGTTGATAAATAGATGATGATGCAGAAGTATTGTTAGGAACCTTGAAATGCCCAAATTCCTTCCCTCACTAGGCTCCTTCACTGCATCTAAGTTAATCTCCCTCAAGCAGAGATTGAAAGAATCTTCTTGAGGATCTGACTAATACCAGAGAAAATAATTAGTGAACGATCTGATTATTTAGTTTCTGAGTGACCCACTCTTCATATGACAGGATAGCCAAGGGTCATCGGTCATGTTTCTAGCAAAGCCAACATTACATATGGCAGATAGCAAACACACACGACAAGCAGACACACAGGAAAACACAATTTTACTAGCATTCTCAAAGAACTAGACGATGCATCATCTATGACCCCAAACAAGATGCCATTAAGGACTCTTTCAGAGGAAAAAAAAGGTTTTGGAAATTAAAAATAGGAGGAATGAAAAAATCAATAGAAGCATAAGAAGATAAAGTTGAGAATATCTTAGAGAACAGAACATTAACAACAGCACTAACAAAGGTACTTAAAAAGGAGAGAAATGGTGAGAAAAGTAGGATCATTCAAACAGGTCCATGATCTGGCTAATAGGATTCAGACAGGGAGAAGAGGGAAATTGATAGGAGCAAATTATCAAAGTAGTAATTAAAATTTTCCAGAACTAAGGAACGTGAGTTTCCATATTTAAAGAGCTCATGGGGCGGGCCGGGTGGCGCAAGCGGTTAAGTGCTCGTGCTCCACTGCGGGCGGCCTGTGGTTCGCTGGTTCCGGGTCCCGGGTGTACACCGGACACACCGCTTGTCAAACCATGCTGTGGCGGTGTCCCATATAAAGTGGAGGAAGATGGGCACGAATGTTAGCCCAGGGCCAGTGTTCCTCAGCCAAAAGAGGAGGACTGGCAGATGATAGCT
Source organism: Ceratotherium simum simum (assembly GCF_057802395.1). Classification (NCBI taxonomy): domain Eukaryota; kingdom Metazoa; phylum Chordata; class Mammalia; order Perissodactyla; family Rhinocerotidae; genus Ceratotherium; species Ceratotherium simum. The sequence goes on from NC_141913.1 coordinate 40,405,781, forward strand.
CAGGGCTGATCTTCCTCACAAAAAAAGAAGAAAAAAAAAAAGAGCTCCCCAAGTGCTCAGCAAAATTACATGAAAACAGATAACAAGACACATCATAGTATAATTTCAGAACATGGGTGATTATGGTGATTATGCTAAAATCCTATAATCTTCAAGAGATTAAAAAACAACTACAAATACAACAAATCAACAAAAGCAATTGTCTACAAGGTCAGAAATTAGAATCGAATTGAACTTCTCAATCATGATTGAGGCCAGAAGACCTAGACTTCTATATCCTCAGATCCTCAGTTAAGTAAGAGGGTAGAAAAAGACATTTTTCAAACATAAAAGTCTTTTTTTTTTTTTTTTGTGAGGAAGATCAGCCCTGAGCCTACATTCATGCCAATCCTCCTCTTTTTGCTGAGGAAGACCGGCTCTGAGCTAACATCTATTGCTAATCCTCCTCCTTTTTTTTTTTTCTTTTTCTCCCCAAAGCCCCAGTAGATAGTTGTATGTCATAGTTGCACACTGAAACATATAAGGTATTAAAACATTGTCTATCACGCTCTCTTAATTAGGAAGCTGCTAGTATGATCAATCCCATCGATATACATAGTGAGCACAAAATAAAATATACTTTGAAATAGAATAAATGCACAATAATCTAATGAAACCCAAGTTAGATCTTCTTAATTATAGGCCAGTGAATTTAGGTTGTTTCCTCAGGTGCAACCAAAGACTTGTAGAGGTGCTGTTGAGTTAATTGCAATAGGATTTTTAACTCTAGTCCTAAAATTAGTTTTTTGGGGCTTCCAGAGACGCCATGTTGTATGTCGGGAGCTACATGTATGAAGGGGAGCATCTCTTCACACCATTCTCAGAAGGATGCTAACAACTGAGGGCTGAAGAATGTAGGCTGTTCAAATCTGAGAGGTCACATTACCAGCCAGCCAACTCGTGAACATCCACGATTGATCTACAACATCAGAGCATTTGCTGAGCTCTCGTTCCAGCCTGCTTCCTTTGGAGTGTCATCCTCAGCACCATCGGCAAACAGTCTTCCCTTTGTTTGTGTGCTCTATGTACTCACTTTTTAGGAAAACATTTATGATGCATCTTTTGTGTGCTATTTAAATGATGTTGCTTAGTAAAGGCAACACAGAACTGGAAAAGAAAGCTAAACAATGACAGTATCTTACATTTGAATAATCCTTGGATTTTGTAAAGCGTTTTAACAAACTATTTTATTTGACCCTCAAAACAGAACTGTGAAGTAGAAAGGTCAGATCTTTTCCAGTTAAGCGACTAAGAAAATTCTAAAGCTAATTAGGAGCTGAGAAAGAGCTAAGTCCTGGGACTCTGGATTCCCATTCCAGTGCCCTTTATCCTTTGTCATGGGAATTCTGAGGAAAAAGAGCAGAAGTGGAGATGCCTTTGAGCCTTAGTCCCTGTCATTGTTATTCATTCCCACTTCACAACGATCACTTCCTCTGGGCTCCCCAGGTTGATTCCTTCTTACTTGGTGACCATTATCGTTTCAGAACTAACGTAGGGTATTTGTAGGGAATATGCATTTCTTTTCATTTGTCCCCGTTTCCCCACAAATAAGTCCTCTCTATTTTCCAGAAACTTCTTCAAAACTCTTAAAAATTCTCCCTAACCACTAACAGGATATTTCACTAGTGTATGTCCTGGTTCTACCTAGCCTTAAACAGCTATGTCCTTCAAGTCATTTCCCTTCCCTGGGAATTGTGTTAACCATTTTATTTATTTACCTTTAAATAGAAAATATCTAGTTCAATTCTTTTGTTCTAAGATTCTTCTAGTTCTAGTAGTCTCTATTCCATAATTCTATTCATTTCCCAGAGTTGATGGAGTTGCATTGCTTAGACAAGGGAAATGAGGACATATTATGGTTTTGCTAAACGGTCACGTAAGAAAGATGATAGTAAAGAAAGAAGAGTGGGGAAAAAGCTAGAATGTTTCTTTTTCACAAAATATATATTAATAAAAAACCATCTCTCTTTGAACATTTACTATGTGCCAAGCAATGTTCTGGGCATATTATATATATTGTCACTGATCTTTGTAACATCCCTATAAAGTAGGTTCTATTGTCTTATTTTCATTAATAATTTTTTAAAATAGCAGAACAGTCATATTTGTACATGACAAAAACACACACAAACAAAAGAAGAGAACAAATAATCAAATGATATAGAGCATTCTAAGTTTGAAAAGTAAATTGCCCCAGCTTCTACTATCCATCCCCAAACCAACTCATAAGAGCTAAGATAGTTTCTATATGTCCTTCCCAATACAGGGAGAATAAATGGCTAGAAGTTGAATTGCTGGGATGAAGAATATACACATTTTTTTGTGTGTGTGTGAGGAAGATTAGCCCTGAGCTAGCACCTGCTGCTGATCCTCCTCTTTTTGCCAAGGAAGAATGGTCCTGGGCTAACATCCATGCTCATCCTCTTCTACTTTATATGGGATGCTGCCACAGCATGGCTTGACAAGTGGTGGGCCCGTCCACGCCCAGGATCCGAACCTGCAAACCTCAGGCTGCCAAAGCAGAGCACGCACTTAACCACCATGCCACTGGGCTGGCCCCCAAGAATATACACATTTTAGTGCTGATAAATAGGGCCAGAGTATTCTCCTAAAAGGTTGTACTAGTTTATATTTCCACCAACATGCAAAAAATATTTTCTGACAATTCTATTTCCCTCTGTGGCTGATGGCTTACAATCTAGTCAATACTGATATCATTAAACCTTTAAATCTACAGCAAGCTAATAGTTAGAAAATGTATCTCATTTCAAGTTTTAAAATTTTTGATGGTGAGCATGTTTTTCTTATTTCTTGGTCAATTGCATTTCGTTTTGTGAAATACCTCCTTGTATACTTTGTTTTTGTTGAGTTATTCATCTTTGCTTTCCCGACCTATGAAAGCTCTTTATACATTGAAACCTTTGGCCCTTTTCTATGACATTTGTGAGAAATATTTCTCAAATTTGTTACTTACTTTTTATGCACTTTTCTAGTACTTTAAACACTTTTCATGGCATCTGTTTAAACGATAATAGGTCTTCCCCTCACCAAAATGATGATAAATTTCAATCAAGCCTTTGTATAATTTTATTACTTTTTATATGTTTGCATCTGTGATTTATATGAAAAACTTTTAGGTGTTTTCACATAAGAAATGAGGTTGAGATCCAACTGCACTTCTAACCCCATCTGCCATTTTAAGCTGGACGAGTATTCTAACGTCAAACATCTAGGCTTTTACTCACTGATTTAAAAATCACCTTTATGATATTATGAATTCCTATATATTTGGGACAATTTTTGGACTACTCATATTCTAATATTCATTGAAATTAAGTTCAATTTATCTATTTTCCTAAGTCAGCATTAAATTCTTTTTAATTATTTTAACTTTAGAAAGGTTTTATTTTTGGATAATATCAGTCCAACTCATATTTTTTTCTTATGATTTTCTAGCTTGTATCACATTTGCTTTGCCAAATGAATGTGGTCGTTGTGTTTTATACTCCTGATGTACTATAGATTTAATATTTTTAATTTCTTTGTATGCATCATCATTCATATATAAAAATAGTAGATAAAGATTTTTTCTTTTTTGAAAGTGTGGGCAGTTGTATCTGTACAGTTTTGGTATCAATCTTATGCTGCCTTCACAAAAAGAATTTCAACCTTTTTCAAGGTAGGAATAACTAATTCCCATTCTAAAGATGATGAAACTGAAGCCACAAAAAGTTAAGTGACTTGCCTAAGGTTATTCATCTCTTAAAGAACGGAGCTGTGATTTTTTTTTTTTGCCCACTGAATATAGAAATATTTATCTTGATTAGAAAAGTAGAGACTGGAGCATTTGCTCCAGAGTAAGACACTTGATGTTAATAACCATCCCTTAAACTTACAAAATTTGCATCCTGTATAACTTATATAAATCATCACAATAAACTTACAAAATCACATCCTGGTTTTCAAATAATGCTCATTCCCATTGTGCCATTTTTTTTTTTTCTTCTCAATACACATTTTAATACAAGGAGGAAACAAAAACCTGTAAAAGTTTCAGGACTTGATCAAGGTCATATAGCAGCTGGGTAGGCAGACCAGAGCTAGAAACCAAGAATGATAATGATCCAGGCAAGTCCTCTTTCTGCGACTCTATATAGTCTTCTCCTAGGAGAGTCTTTCCCTAAGAATTAGCTGTAGTCTTTCCTCACTCAGAGGAATGTGACAAGTTTTTCCACAAAGAGAGTCAACATATTTTGGTTGAAACTTCACCCTGTCAGAGAGGCTGCCTTGCTACCATTAGAGCTTTTAAGAAAGGATGAGATAATCACAATAATTATCTTCCATTAACAAAATGATCTGGCACCAGATTCTTCCTCCAGTTCTCACAGCCTTCCTTCTGGAGTGGAGAGCATCTAAAATGGGCTTCAAGAACATTGCAGTGCAAAATAATCAGAAGTATAAAAATGAGCTGGAGGAGGGTGAATTAATCAAAGAATCATGAGTGATGAAGGGCCCAAGTTCAGAAAAATCTGATAATTTGGGCTAATATAATTTAGTTTTTCTTTCTAATAGATTCACCGTAGAGCAGCCTTCCAATTAGTATGCCTGCATCATAACATCAGTAAGGCACAAAACATTTCAACATATCAATTCAATATTTATCCATCCAATTTATTCCCCCTTAAAGACAGTAAATAAGGCTTATAAAATTATACTGATTGCTTTAATTCAATGTTCAATGTAAACCCAGAGAATCTCTATTTCCATGGGGAATTCAAAAAGAATTCACAACCTTTTGGCTAGGTCTTTTCCCTCTTTTGCCCAGATCCAATTAGACACTGAAATTTAAAGAATTTTCCTATTTGGTGGCTTCTATTTTTTCTAATCACCACTTCTACCACTACCACTATCACAATCAGCAGCACCATCATTATCATCATCATCCTCTTTATCATCATTTTCTACTGTGTGTGTAATGCTGTTCTGTGTTCTTTGAGGAGGTTGCAAAGAAAATCAGAGCCCATGCTTGCACAGGGAGTGTTTGTAACAAAAGGGGAACGTACATTATCACACCGATAAAACGGTCAGTAAATGCAAATGATGCACATCCTAAAATAGTCATCAATGACACTGACACACTAAAGGAGTGCTGGTGAAAGACAGGGACACTGATTTATTAGAGTCACCAGATTATCTGTTCCATGAATGCAGAGGCCATGTCTGCTTTGTTTACTACTATATACCCACCACCAAATGCAACGTCTAGCACTTGGTTGGGGCTCCATGACTATTCGATGAAATGAAAATTGGAGCAGTTAAATGGAGAATCTATCTTTAGTCATTGAGGTTAATATACTTGTTCCCAAACTTTACTGCACATTGAAATCACCTGGGATTTAAAAAAAAATACTTACAAATGGCTTCCACTTGTAGACTTTCAGATTTAATTGGTATTGGGTGCAACCATTGCAACTGAATTTTTAAAAGTTTCTAGGTGATTTTAACATTCAACAACTTTTGGGAATCACTGTGTTGGACTTTAAGTCCACTGTGTTGGACTTAGAAGTCCACCTTTGCATACAAGGCAGTCCTAGTTTATGATCTCATTAACCAGTCAATCAAGTTTGCAAATGTTTACTTAGCACCTGTTATAAGGCATTCTACATGGCTGTAGGGAATATGGAAGACATATGACACAGCTCTTGGAGTTTCCCATTGATCTGGGAAACAAATGAAACACTAAAAACTGATGCATGCTAAATAATATAAGTCGACAATGTAAAAGGATTGCAGAGTATAATTGGTACATGACTTACAAGTGAGCCAACAAATATTAAGGGACTTACAGGAAGGAGAGAGCTTTCCTTTTCAAGTTGTCGGGGAAGGTTCCACAGAGGAAGTGACTTTTAAGCTGGGTCTTGAACAAAGTATATGAGAAGAAAAGATATTCTGGAATAGAGGACAACTCAAAGTAAGGGTACCCTAAGATTCCAAGAAGTGAAACAATCTCAGAAGTGATAGTTTCAAAGCATTGCTAGATAGATAATTCAAGGGTCTCGGGCCAGCCCCGTGGCTTAGCGTTTAAGTGCGCGCGCTCTGCTGCTGGTGGTCCGGGTTCGAATCCCGGGCGCGCACCGATGCACCGCTTCTCTGGCCATGCTGAGACCGCGTCCCACATACAGCAACTAGAAGGATGTGCAGCTGACATACAACTATCCGCTGGGGCTTTGGAGGGAAAATAAATAAAGAAAAAATTAAAAAAAGAAAAAAAGGGTCTCATTCTTTATAGGTTGATAAGGGTCACTGGAAAGTTTCTAGAGCTATGTCAGTGTCAATAACAACCATAATGGTGTCTCTCAGAGTCAGAATACTTAATTGGGAACTGTCATTCAGACTTAGGCTGGAAAGTCTTAGTTGAGTATTAATAAAGCAGGGAAGAAAGGAAAGGTTCCAGAGTGAAGGAGACAGGCCATTTCTAGCAGAGGTAAGGGTGTGAACAAGGAGAGAATGATTGGGATGAGGCCAGGGGCCATAGAAACAGGTTTTCTTGGTGGGAAAGAAATGGGGGTGGGATGGCTCCAACTGGGATAGCTTAATAACTTCAGCCTTGTCTTGTATCCTCAGCCTTTCCAGATGGCCATTAGCTGTCAGGCAAAATTTAACCCAAGGGTCAATATGGCTTAATTATTGCCTTTGTTAAAGTCTTGATGACTTGCAATTTATTTTTAATAAGGTTGTCATTCATTATGTTTTTTACTTAAATTTCAAGATGATGAGGAAAGGAGGGGAAGCTTGCCTTAATTCTCTCTCTTGTCCTTACTGTCAACCAGTCGTTATTGGAACCCTATTCTTTGTCCACTGCTTTTGACAATCTATTCCTGGGGAAAGAAAGAAAATGCATTTCTGGGGAAAAGAAAGGACATTAATTCCACTGGTTTAAAATCCCAGGTTAGTAAAGAATAAATTGAAAAGAATAAGAAAAATGAAATCAGGGCTGTCTCTAGGGTCTACTAATTTTGGTACTTGCCTTCAGAGGACCCTGATTTGATAAACAGATGGGAAGAAAGAGGTGGATTAGCTAATTAGTGCTAAAAAAGATCCAGTTTTTATGTATAAAAGTTCAGTAAAAATCTTCAGATATTTTCCCTAGAAATAAGAATATGGGACTTCCTCTCTCTTCTGCTTTACTCTTTACGTAGGCAGACCTTTAGAAAATTTTTTCTTTCATATTTGAATCTACCATTAGCATGGTAGATTGATAAGGGGGAGAGAAGATGATTGGGAAGTGGGGAGGTGATACACAGCCCCAACCTCTTAGTTCCTCAAGGATGAGCTGAGCTGGGAGTTTGCAATTGAGGTGTTCACAATACAGCAGGATCAGCAAACGTGTTCTGTGAAGGACCATAGGATAAATATTTTAGGTTTTGTGGAGCACATATAGTCTCTATCATGCAGTCTTTTCCATGGTGTTGTCGTTTGGTTGTGTTTTACAGCCGTTTAGAAACATATTTTGTTTTTTTTGCTTGTGGGCTATTATACAAGAACAGCCATGTGCCTCTGCTGGGGGATATATCGTCTACATTGTTTTCTTTGGTGTAGAGAAAGGCTCTTCATTTGCAACACTCCACATGTCTGAGAAAGGAGAGAAAGAACAGCGGTCAAGAGATGAAGAACACCTTCCCTTTGTTCTCTGAACTGCTCATTCTCTTTCCTTTTCCTTTTGAAATATGAAGAGTTCCCTTGTGATTTTTGTTGGAGGGACATACCTGTGAGAATTTTCTCTTTAGACTGTTTTTGGTTGACCTTCTAGGCCAACTGGAATTGAAGTCAATTCAGTATGGACTAAAAATAATAACCGCTAATATTCATTGAACGTTTCCACATGCCTTGTTCTAAATGCTATACATGTGTTGCCTTCAAGCATCTATGAAGTAATGTTATCATTCCCATTTGACAGATGAGGAACCAGAAGCAGAAAGAGATTAAATTACTTGCCAAGGTCATAAAGCTTATGAATGGCAGCACTTGGACTGGAATCCATGTATTCTAGCTCCACACTCCACACTCTTAATTACAACACCCTCTTACTTTACTCACCACATATTGAATGTTGACATGTGCCAACAACTTTCCATAAACTTATGGCATTTATGCCAGTCGGGATAAGCCAGATGGATGATGACATAATAAATCACTCCCAGATCTCAGTGGCTTAACAAAACAAAGGTTTACTTCTACTGTCATGCCATATTTCACATGGTAGAAAATCCTGCTCCATTCAGGATCCCAGCTAATGGAGTGTTAGCCATTTTGTATCTGCACCTTCTGGAACATGCAGCCTCCTCAGTCTCTGTGGCAGGGTAAGAATGAAACTGAGAATCTCATGTGAAATTTTCACTGCCTCTGCCGAGAGATGATCCACGTCACTTTTTATTCATGTGCATAAAACGTGTTTTATTTATGTTACTTTTTCCTACCCAACTGAATACCGGCTGGGAAATGCAGAGAGGCAAAGGGGCTATTTGTGCATTAGTTTCGCTGCTATAGCACTTCATAATAGTCAATGTATCTTCATATACAATAACTTGTTCAACCCTTATAACACTTTCAAAAAGACAAAGCAGGCATTCTTACCTCTATTTTATAGTTGAAGAGGCTAAGGTTAAAAGAGGTCCAGCGATCTTCCCAAGAGGAATGACTGACCAATAGAAGGAACCGGACTTGGGGTTTAAAACAAATTTTGGTTTAAAACTGGCTTCTGTTGCTAACTTGCAGCAAATTACTTAACCTTTTGGGACTTCCCTTTACTAATCCTTGTAGCAGGAACACTTATCCCTACCTTATAAATTTGTCAGAAAGATTAAATAAGGGGTGCATAAAGTGCTTTGCCTTATGCTCGGCTCATAGAATAGGTTCGATTAAATAATAGCTCACTTCGACATTTTTTCTCAAGTTTGCCATATCTTGTTGGGGCAGAACTGGGAGAGGCATTCAGGGCTCTAGGCTCTGAATTCAGTGTTTTCCCCACTATCACTCAGTGTGCTATGTGTGCAAGATCATCTAAAGGAAGCATAACACAGAATGTCTACATAGGGCAAAGGTGAGATTTTCATACATGAAACAATGGGAGAGTACTACGATCTTATGAAATAAGATAAGGATAGTCCCTACTATGGCAGTTTAGAAAGGAGTCTATGTGGCTTGAAATAATAAAGAATTACAGAGGAGTTCAATTGACTTCACCTGCTCGGTCATAGGTTCTGCTGTTTCTCTTCTAAAACGTGATGTTATCCAGGGCTCCATCCTCCGTGCTTGGCTCCTCCTATTCTATATGCAGTCTCATGATCATTATACCCAAATTCCTAGCATTGATTACTGTCTGTGTAATGGTTCCACAAGCCTACATCTTTTCACTGAGATCCTGGCCCATATATGTTTACTTGACATTTCTGCCTGACTGTCCCAGATATATGTTGAAATTCCTATCTCCAGAGCTGTGCTCCCCATCTTCCTCACCCACATTTATTCATTCTGTTCTATAGTCTCTGTGATTTGTACAGCCATCCTTCCAGAGGTCAAGCTGGAACTATTGGATTCATTTCAGGGTTTTCCCTCACATCTATTTAATATGTCACCAAGTTCTGAAAATTTTACCACCTCTTTAATATATTTTCCCCCTATTTATCTGCTCCTCTCTATGCTAAGCCACTCACTGGTTTCATTCTGACCACCCTTCAGTCCACTCTCACAATCCAGCCAGAAGGATCTTTCTAAGATGCAAATCTGATTGTATCCTTCATTTCAAGTCTTTCAATAGCTCCCCACAGGTTTTGTGATAAAAAGCAAACACCTTATCTTAGTCACCAGACTGTTTACCAGCCCGACTGCCCCTAACCTCATCTCTGGACGTGCCCACACGTTCAGCATTCACTCCAGCCAGATCAAAACACTAGCAGTTTCCTGAACCCAACAGACTACTTTACGTTGCAGCGCCTTCACACCCAATAGTTTTTGCCTTGAATGTCCTTTCTCCATGTCTCCAGCTCCTATTTAACCTTCAAGACTCAGTCTAAGAAAGAATTCATATTTGTCTTTCCCCCCCATTGACGACTAGATAGGTTCTATCTTCTGGGTAAGAGTAGAAGAGGCACACTCAGATTTCCTTAGGATTACAAGAATACCAAGGGAACAGTGGAGGACAAACAACACTTCAGTGGCTGTGTCCACAGTCCTACTGGAGAACTAGCATGTCATTTATCATCATTTAAGTTACAATAACTCTGGACGTTCAGTAGCTGCTCCTGTGAATTAATAATAATTTTCTAGGCTGCCTTATTTGTGACTCAGCAGCAGCCTCATCTTTGCTTCTGTTTCTTACCTACCTCTTTCCTCTGCTAGCAGCTCTCTCTTATGGCTTCCGCTTAGACACAGCTTCTGTTAGGTTGTGGCTTCTAAAGTCTTATGGCTTCTGATTGGTATCTTCTCTTGGTGTGTCTCTCCAACTTCATTTCTATTTCTTGCATACGTATCTGTGTCTCTTACATTAAAAGTCCTTTTATTGGGTTTACACATTACTCTCCAATGTTGAGTATTCTTGTCCCATATCAGACAATTGCAGCAATCTCTCTGGTTCAGTTGGCTGTAGGCAGGGTGGTGAGGTCCCATGGTATTAACCACAACCAGTCGTATATAAGATATCCTTCACTGCAGGCGTAGCAAGGACCCTAAGACACATCAGAAGGGGGTGTTCTGAGCTTAATTAAGAGTGCTGCATCCAGCTGATCTGAAATATGCTTGGTACTTGGTATATAGTCAATAAATACTAGATGAATAAATGATTAATGCTAAAGAATAATAGGACTTGACTGAAGGGAAGGGGGAGGAGAAGGCATTGCTAATTGATGGGGAGAGGGGGTGACTATAAGCCAAATCACATGTCCAAGAACATTATTCAGAAGGATTTCAAAGTCGCCAATTTTACATAGCCCTGAGCTAGTAGGCATCTTTGAAATTATTTTGATTAATTGACAGAGCATTTTGATAGCTTCTGGACAAAAAACTGTATGACTTAACTTTGTCCTCCCTGATGCCATTAATTTAGAAAACTTGTCTCAATATCTATATGACCTACTATATAAATGTATGTATATATGTATGTATATATGTATGTATGTATATTTATATACATACACACATATACATATAGTTTGTGTTAGATAAGCGTTATATCTGAGAATTATGGTGCTAGCAGCAATACTGTTAATCTAACAATTTTATTGTCATTATCCAGGTCTTACAATTCTTGACTGAGTAGCTTGAATCCTTTGGTCCTTCTATACATAGTGTCAATCTGAGGAAAGAGAAGGGCAGTCCATTCACAGGAGTGGTGGCTGCTGGTGCCGAAGTGAAAAGACTGTGTGACCCAGCCATTGCTAATCGGCCACCTATTTGGGAATGTCTAGGACTTTAAGGAAAACAGATTGACATAATTGGACAATTGAGGCAATTATCTGAGGCTTTGAATTAAAAATAACTTCCCTGAGGCCAGCCCGGTGGCGTAGTGGTTAAGTGCGTGTGCTCCGATTCGGAGGCCCAGGGGACGTACCACCTGGTGAGCCATGCTGTGGCGGCGAGACATGCTGTGGCGGCGTCCCATGTGAAGTGGAGGAAGATGGGTGCAGATGTTAGCCCAAGGCTGATCTTCCTCAGCAAAAAGAGGATTGGCATCGGATGTTAGCTCAGGGCTGATCTTCCTCACAAAAAATAAAAATAAAAATAAAAAATAAAAATAAATTCCCTGCCTCAAATTTCCAGACATTTCAAATAAAAATAATATATATATATTTTTTGATTGGATGAAGCTAATTAATAGTCAAAGGGTGTTACCCACAAGATGAAGAATTAACTGAGTTCTAACTGGAAACCTTTTGATCCACTGATTTTTTTGGTTTTAGGATGTACCCCACAATTCTTGTCTGTTTCATCCAGATACCTGGAACTTACGGGTGTATGGTTAGGGATTACCTTCATTCCCCTGAGACCCTTGCCTTGTTGGGGTATTTTGTAGGAGGAACATGGGAGGGTTGTGTGGATGGGAGGTCTCCTCGGAGACACCACACCCTGAGTTCTGCCTGAGGTGGCTCTGAGCACTGCAGGAAGAGCATGTGGGACCCTGGCATTCTTCATGAACAAGTACTGCAGGCACCTATAGAAAAGAACTATGCGTGGTGGGAAAAAGCAGAGTGTTAGGAATTGGGAGAGTCAGATTTATCACTGTTTAGCAGTGTGATCTTGAGAAAGTCACTTAATCAATCTGGGCCTTTTTTGCCTTGTCCACAAAAGAAGAGGTCTGGATTAGATTTTCTGGCAGGGAGACTTTCATCTCCAAATGCTAATATCTAATTTAAATCAGCATAACAGTTCATTCTTGGCTGATACAGATAATATCCCTATCCCCAGCACACATTTACACCAACATCTATTTCTTTTCTACATTCACTTTCATGAGAGTTTTATTTTGTAATAGAGTAAGAGTTTTGGTGCAAAGAAGGGATGATAAAAGTGTAGGGATTTTGTCCCCCAGACTAGGGCTTTGGACTCCTCTGGAATGAAGCATTAAAGAAGGAAGCTGTTGCTATTTGTTGTGGGCTGAATTGTGTCCCCCCCCCCCCCCAAATTCATGTGTTAAAGTTCTAATCCCCAGTATCTCAGAATGAAAGTGTACTTGGAAATAAAGTCTTCAAAGGAACAATTAAGTTAAAATGAGGCCATTAGTGTGAGGCTCTAATCCAATATGACTGGTGTCCTTATAAGAAGAGGAGATTAGGACACAGACATGCATGAGCACAGAGGAAAACCTGGTGAAGACACAGCAGGGAGTGGCCGTCTGTAAGCCAAGAAGAAACCAAACTTGACGACACCTTGATCTTGGACTTCTAGTCTCCAGAACTATGAGAAAATATATTCTGTTGTTTAAGACCCCCGGTCTATGGTATTTTGTTATGGAAGCCCGAGGAAACTAAGATGCCATTGTTCAAGAGTGCTGCTGTGATGCTCTTGGCTCAGCAGAGTAGGTGCAGAATGAGGCCCAGAGTAGAGAAGAAAGCCCTAATTCCTGATGCCTATGGCACCTGGAGCCCCAAAGGCTGGGATTTAGGGGCTTCCAGAGGCAGCATCACTTATCTGGACATTGGCATTCTTCTTATGATCAATGGCCCTAGCTCACTATCTCAAGGAGCTTTGCAGGAAACAGCTAATATGGACAAGTGGGAGCCACAAATGGAGCCCCAAAATGAGGCAAGAGACTGGTAAAGGGGTATATACCTTGGGGTACTTCAGAAACATCTGGCAGTCTTTTATGCAGTGATATTCTGCTCTCAGTAGGGCATTGGCTCTTAAACCAATGCACATTTGGATCACACAAGTATTACAAAGAACCCATATTGCATCATTTCTATGATATTTCCTGAACATGCAAGCCCTTACTGGGAATAGCTTGCATAATTCCTTAGGATGTGTCACCTTTTCTTTTGGTTACTAAGGTTTCCCCAAGTCCAAATAAAAAATTTTCAAATGATTGGTCTTCAAACTATCATAATCTCTTCACATAGCATAATTGTTCTGCATTTAAACCAAACCTCAGATGCTTTAATGATTAGATCTTTTCACCCCCTTTAAATTATAAGCAAAATTGATTCTTCAGATCAATATTCCTGGGGGCACAAGAATCTGGGCTGCTGGTGGAGTCTGAGTGGGCTTGTCTGAATGTTAATTGTTGCTTCTGAAGTCTCCCAGAGCAGGGATGCTGCTCTCATTTTTGGAGCCAAAATCTGGCCACATGTCAAAATCTATAGCAAAACACCAGAGTCATTTTTCTCCAGACCCCCAAATAAAAGGAGATTAATCACATTTGTCTCCCTTACTACCTTTTCAAGAAAGCGTCTTTAAAAAGCTGCTTGTTGACTTAACTTTTGAAGGCCGTAGAGCAGGGTAAATGATGATGGAAAGGTTTGAAAGGGGCTGTGAAAATGCAGTATACTTAGGACTCTCTCTACTCAGTCTCAATTTTCTCCAACTCATGTCTTCATTGGCAAAGCAAATTGGGAAACTGAGGCAAACAATTGAGAGCAGTGGTTCTCAAATTGTGGTTGCCAGACCAGTAGCAGTAGCGGTACCTGAGAACTTGTTAAAGATTCAATTCCTTGAGGCTCATCCCAGACCACTGGATCTGAAACTCTGGGAGAGGGGCCAGGCAATCTGCTTTAACAAGCCCCCTGGGTGATTCTGACTTGGTTTGAGAACCAGTGCTCTGAACAACTCAGCTGTGAAAATTATTGTCTTGAAATTTCTCAGGAAAAGTAGTTTTCATGGTTCGTTCTTCTCTCCCTTTTCCTAAACTTGACCCACACTAAAGATTCAGATCATCATAGCCCACCTCCTCTTCATAGGATCTCTCCAAGAAACTGAGATTCTTTCCCATTGATTTATAACACTTACTTACATCACTCCAGTTCTTCTTCTCCCTCCCTTCTAATATTCAAAAGAACTCAGAATCTGCACCACTTAAGTTCAGCAATTGTCTCTATTTTCATGTATTTGCAATTTGTCTCTCTCTCTTTTTTTCCTGAGGAACATTAGCCCTGAGCTAACATCTGTTGCCAATCCTCTACTTTGTTTTGTTTTGCTGAGAAAGATTAGCCCTGATCTAACATCCATTGCCAATCCACCTCTTTTTGCTGAGGAAGATCGGCCTTGGGCTAACATCCATGCCCATCTTCCTCTACTTTATATGGGATGCTGCCACAGCACGGCTTGATAAGTGGTGCGTAGGTCCGTGCCTGGGATCTGAACCTGTGAACCCCGGGCCACCAAAGCAGAGCACGTGAACTTAACCACTACACCTTCGGGTCACCCCCGATTTGTCTCTTTTTTTATTTGAACTCCACAATGCTTACCAGTAGGGTTGAAGACACAACATAAACTTTCCATATAAATAATAGTTATTTAAAGTGCTTGTATGTGCCAGATACTAGGCTAACCACTTTACAAACTTTGTTTTATTAGAGCCAAAAACAGCTTATTTAATAGATGAGGAAATGAAGTCAGAAGTTAAATAACTTTGTTAAGGTCATATAGTGGCAGAGTTATAGTACTCACATAGACCCTATCCAGTATTGCTACTTGGAGTAATGAATTAATACTTGATGGAATTTGAGGGAGCTACTCAGCTGGGATCATCTGCGTGTTAGCCACACATCTCTACTATGTAACTGAAAATAGAAATGTGATAGTTATGCTTTCCACCGACTTTGTTTCTCTAGGAGAGATACCAGATTGGCAATAAGAGATCCACAGCCTCCTGCCTGATATTTTTGGTAAAGAAGGCACAGAGTCAGATAACTAAGATTGAAATTTTGGTCTCTTGCAGGAAAAAGAATTTTTTTGATCCTTATAAGGCTTGAATTTGTGACAGGGCTTCATTAATAATACTCATTAGGTAAACTAGCTGACTCATGTCAACTGGGTCTGTTCCTATATAGAGAAGGGAGAGAGTGACTTTAAATATTCTGATTTCAGGTTTTCACTACTCGTGTAGAAATAGTAAACAATTGCTGGATGTATGAAAAATATTGATTCTGAGTTAGAGAAGTAATTGGTTTTGGGATTGGCATGAATATTTGAACAAAAGTTCACGTGTAAGGACCAGGGTACCAGGTAGGTATGTAAAAGTTTGGCTGGGGCATGACTTGCATGTGTTGATGGGAAGAACTCTGGAAGACCCTGCTATCCACTGTATCCGGTGCAAGAATTTTTAATAAGATGACGCAATTCTCTCTTCTCAACAAGAAAATGCCTCCATCTAGGAAGGCAAGG
Organism: Ceratotherium simum simum; assembly: GCF_057802395.1. Classification (NCBI taxonomy): domain Eukaryota; kingdom Metazoa; phylum Chordata; class Mammalia; order Perissodactyla; family Rhinocerotidae; genus Ceratotherium; species Ceratotherium simum. The sequence continues at coordinate 40,421,693 of NC_141913.1, forward strand.
CCTTTCCAAGCCCTTGATTTCTGATTCTTCCCTTCACAATGGTATGGTCCTGAAAGAACTCTTCCAAATCCTTGATGGCAGGGACGTTGTAGAATAATAGGGAATGAGGCCGAGTGTTGTAGGAAACGGGAGAAGGGAGTACCTGCCAGCTCCATTTCTGCACTGTTGAGCTCTAACTAGGAAAAATTACTTAAAACCTCCTTGGACCCTAATTTCCTCATCTGTCAAATGAGGAGACTGGACCAAATACTGTCTAGGACTAGGTTATTTGTCTTGAGGGATAGACCAAATTCTTGAGACTGACATTAGAAAAAGCCAATAAAAGACTTTGGTATTACCATCAAGATTCATCATGACAAAATGGATTTTTGTCTGGTTTAAGATAATCGTCCTCATCATGTGTTAAGTAGAGTTGTTCTCTCTGTATTTCTACAATTACTATGTTGCCTGAGTAAGGAAAGTTAGGAGGAGAAATTCACTTTTTTTTTCACTTTATTTTTTTAATTTAAGTAATGTTGGTTTATAACATTATATACATTTCAGGTGTACATCATTATATTTTGATTTCTGTGTAGACTACATCACGTTCACCACTCAAAGACTAATTACCATCTATCACCGTACACATGTGCCCTGTCACCTCTTTCGCCTTCCTCCCTCCCCTATTTCCCTCTGGTAACCACCAATTAACCCCTGTATCTATGTGTTTGTTTGTGTTGTTGTTTTTATCTTCTACTTATGAGTGAGATTATACAGTATTTGACTTTCTCTGTCTTTTTACTTTATTTAAATTTAGTTTTATACACATATATAAATTTGTAAATTTAATCATTCATGTTTTTTAAATTGTCCCTTTATTTTCCAATTTTGTTCCTTTGATTTTCTTTTCCCTCTCTACACACAAATATAAATATCCCCTTCATTTTCTGAAAACCCACAAAAAAATCTGACGTGTGTCCTCTCATATTTTCCCTCTGCTCACTTAAGGAGCCTATACACACACTGGATTTTTTAATTTTGAGTCTTTGTTTGGAATTAAACAATATAAGGAATGTTTTCCTACATCATTTCTTGACAATACTTCATCAAGATCTTTCATCTGGTGACTTCAATTCATTTTTTAAAACCACTACATAATATTCCATGGTGTGGCTGTACCATACATTATTCAGCCATTCCACTATTAACAGACAAATAATTTGTTTACTGTTTCTATCCATTCCTAACAGTTTTGCAGAAGGTTTCCAGGAAGAATTCAAAAGGGCTGGGTTAAAGACTTCATTACATGTTAACAGCTATTATTAGATTGTTTTCCAAAAGGCCCATAGCATTTAAGTTCTACCAATAATTTATGAGAATTTCTTTTCCCGCTATGCCTGCAATCAGTAGGTACTATAGTGTCTTTTAGTTTTTATCAGTCTTATATAAAATAGTAATTACTTTATTTTGCATTTACCTAAGTTTTCATCAGTATGAGAATCTCTTCACATATTTGGCTAATTTGGTTTTTTGTTCATAAAGTATTCATTTGTGTCCTTTACCCATAATTTTCTCTTCCTGAATTGTCTTTCTTGGAAATTTGTAAGAGTTCTGAGTATAGTAAGGGAACTGTTCCTCTGTCTTACATCTGTGTTACATTTTCCTGCCAGATATTGATATTGACTTCATGGTGTCTTTCTTCATGCACAGTTTTTTAACTTTCAATTTTCCAAATATTTTTGTGTTCTTAGTTTTCAGTTTGAGTTTTCAGCCTTGATTAAGAAAGTTTTCCTGAACCCGACATTGTACTATAGCCTTCTTGGTTTTCCTTCACAATATTGATTATATATTTAGTTTTAAATTTGAGCTTTTAATCCATATCAAAATTTTAATTTAAGATGGGATTCCATTTTTGTTTTCTTCTGGATGGATGACCAGCTGTGTCGGCCTCATTTGTGAAATAGTTGATCTTTCTTACTAACTTAGCACTACTGATTTTGCAACATACTTAGCATATTGGGATCTGATTCTGGATTCTCTGTTCTGTTTGAATATCCAATTTTTAAATGTTTTTTTAGGGCCGGCGCCATGGCTTAGCGGTTAAGTGTGCGCGCTCTGCTGCACCCCGGCCCGCACCGACGCATCGCTTTTCCAGCCATGCTGAGGCGGCGTCCCACATACAGCAAGGATGTGCAGCTATGACATACAACTATCTACTGGGGCTTTAGGGGGAAAAAAAATGTTTTTTTATCTGGAAAGGCAAGGTAGCCTTCATGCTTCTTTTCTTACTTTTCATAACTTTCTTGTCTATTCTCAGGCATTTCTCCTTTCATATTTTTTTTTTTTCTAACTGGAATTGAATTAACTACACACTAATTTGGGGAGAAAGTATATTTCTAGCTTTTTGAATCTCTCATATCTAAACATGTTATGCCATGTCTTATTTATTTGAATAATATACTTATATTTACTTTAATAATCTTTAGTTTTATTCATATAAGTCCTATGCCTTTCTTTTAAAACCTGTTCCTATGTATTTATTGGTTTTGTTCATATTGTAAACATAAATTTTTTTTCCATTTGTGGTTACTTATTGCTAAAATAGAGAAAAGCTATTGACTGTTATGTATTTTTCCTGCATCAATTCATCTTTCCAAACTCTCTTCTTAATATGATGAAGTTTTAAATATTTTTACTAGCATCTCATGAGTTTTTTATCTATAAAATCATGCAGATTTTATTTTTTATCTTTCAATGTTTATATAAGTTATTTAATTTTCTCACTTTATTGCATTTACTGAAACTGCCAAGTCAATTTTAAATAGTAATTGTGATCATGGAGTTTTCTTTATAGTTCTTGATTTTTAATTGAAATAATTCTTTTTGCATATGATATTTTTGGCTTTTGATAAATGAGCTTAATCAAATATAAGTCATTTATTTATAATCATTATACTTAATCTTTCATTAGGCATATATGATGAATTTTATGAAACTGTTTTTCCAGAACTCATAAGTATAACCATTTTTCCCACTTTTATTTTTTGATGTGGTGGGTTATGTTAATACATTTCCTGATATTGAAATACTAGTGCATCTCTGGAATAAATTTGGCTTCTTCATAATGTACTGTGTTTCATATATTGTCAGACTCTGTTTTATAAAGTTATATTTAGAATTTTTATTATTATATTCGTAAGTGAGATTGGTCCATAGTTTTCTTTTTTATACTATCTTTTGAACATTTGATAACAAAGTTATGCTGATTTCAAAACTGAATTAGAGAGACTTCCGTTTTTTCTGGTCATGACATTTCTAATCCTTTCCATAATTATTGATATATTCTGACTTTTTACTGTTCTTAATAAATTTTAGTGGTTTGTATTTGACCAAGAAATAATCCATTTTCTCTAGGACCCCAAAATTCGCCACCCCAGAGTTCCAAGTAGAATTCTTTTCCTCTGTTTCTTTGTTTATGACCTCAGCATAAGGCTTAGACTTCTCTGTTTTGCTCCTTTTTTCATGATCGGAATATAAAAGCCTTTTTCTAATGTATCAGGCCTTTAAAGATTTAGGTTTGGATCTACTTATTCTTTCTAAATTTTTTTTTTGTTTCATATTTCAAAAATTTTAGCTTTTACTTTCTTATTTCACTCTTTTTGGAGTCAACCTCTCTGTCTTTCCCCAAATTTCTTGAGGTAAGTTCTTAGTTCTAGTCCTGTTTTTCTTCCTTAATTATAAAGATTTTTAAGGCTATACATTTTCTCCTAAATACTGTTTTCATTGTATCCTGTAAGTTTTGGTATGATGTATTTTCTGTTTAATTAATTGCTTTACAGAAAAATTATAATTTCCATTTTAATTTTAGCGGGAGATATATGAGTAGTTTTTTTTTGTTTTGAAGCAACTAAGAGATTTTTTCATCACTTAAATTTTTTTTCCTAATTTTGTTGCCTTAGGATGAGGGAATATGGCTTATAAATATCTATCTACTATAAATCTTAAGGTTTTCTTTGTGGTAAAATATTTGATAACTTTTTGTACATATTACAAGAATTTACTAAAAAGTATGTTCTTCAAAAGATTTAAGGTTCTATTAAATTACCTAATTCTTCTATATTTTTACTTTTGTTTATGTTTTTGATTTTTGATCTACCAGAATTGACTAATCTTGAGAGTTTTATTTAAGTTTCTCAGTAGAATTATATACTTTATCAAATTCTTCCTGTTTTTCAAAATTTTGGTTTATATATTTAACTGATATATTATTTGGTTTTCACAGTTTGTTTAGGACCATTTGTCTTGTTTTTAAATGTGTTTCTTTTATTATTCAAATCGACTGTCGGTATTTTGTTCAGTATTTTTCATCTTCAGAACCAAGTTGTTTGCTATTAATTTTGCCTCTTTTGCCATCAGATTGTTTACAGTGGACTGGTATCCCTTTGTCCATTTCTTTATATCAGACTTTTTTATCACTTTATTTTATGTGTGTTTCTTCTAAATAAACTATAGTTTGGATCTCCTTTTAATCCAGTCTGACAGTTTTTGTCTTTTAATGGGAAAATTGAATGTATTTTTTGTTTAATGTTATAACTTTTATGCTTGATTTTGTTTTTCAGACCAAAGTTTCTCAACTAGGGCACTACTGATATTTTGGGCCATATAATTCTTTGTTGTGAAGGCTATCCTGTGCATTGTAGGATGTTTAGCAGTATCCTTGACTTCTACCCACTAGATGCCAGTAGCATTCCCCCTCCAGTTGGGGGGAAACCAAAAATTCTGGGGAAACCAAAAATTCTGGAGAAACCAAAAATTTCTCCAGATGTTGACAAGTATCCTGGGGGGAGGGATTCCCTCCCCTGCCTTCCCCTCACCACTCCCAGTTCAGATCTGCTTTAGACCTTTTAAAAGCCTCAGTTGTCTCACTTCAGGCCTAGCATTTCTACACAAAGGTTGTTCTGGATATTTGTTTGTTGAGGGCAACTTCATCCGGGTTACATGCACCTAGGGTGACCAACCATCTGGTTTGTCTGGACTGAGTAGATTCTTGGGACATGAGACTTTCTGTGCTAAAATCAGGAAAAGTGGGATGAGTTGGTCCCCCTGCATGCACCTCTTTAATCCTGTTTTTGTACAATTTAGACTTGACCTAAAAGAACGGTATAGTAAGGTCCATTCAACCACTAACACAGTTCTCATTTTTCACTGTTTCCCCAATCAATGCGTCCTGGCCCAAGTATATTCTGAACTCAGAGTTGTGAAATTGTATTAAAAATCCTTAGGCATTTGTCTCTGAGAGTCATACTAATACGTTCCTAGACAGCTAGAAAGCCCTATATCCCTTTAGATGTAATCATATCTCTATGTTATAATATTTGTTTACCGTTGTTTCCTCTACTCTTAATCTTTCCTCAATCTTGAAATTCCTTCTGGATCATTTGTTGTTTCATTAGTCTCCCCACTACCAAGTATTTTCCTCTGGTAGGGTACTTGGGTAAAATACTTGTTGAGTTCTTGCTTATCCTTGTATAACTTTATTTCACCCTGATAGGTGAATGGTAACTTTGCTGGGTATAGAGTTCTTGAGTTCCAATTCTTTTCTCTCAAGAATCTTTTTCTCACATGGTCTTCAAGCTTGTAGACTTGCATATGAGCAGACTGATGCCAGTTTGATTCCTTTAGATTTGTGCTTATATGACTTTTCTCTTGTCCTGGTTTTATTTATTAATACAATAAGCACATATGACTCTTCTATATCTATTATCTCTTTACTGCTGCTACTAAGGATTTAATCTTGTGATGGTGGAGAAACAGAGTATTAGGAGATGAAAAGATCTGCTTCTCACCTTCTTTAGCCTAAGGGTAAGTATCCATTTTTCAACAAATATTTTTAAGGTTTAAGGAATTCTCTATTTGTTCATTTTTTAAAGAAACCCATTTGGCATTTTCCTGGGAGTTCTGTCTCCACTCTGCATTCAGCTGCTCTGAGGTCTCTCCCCAGAGGAAATAGTCATGAGCGGGGTGTGAAAGGTAGGGTGTCTTGTTGTTGTCCAGATTCTGAGAGTTCTGAAGAGCAGGACGAACTCTTGTGGTCCGGAGCCTCTTCTGGTTCAGAACGCCATCTGAATAGCATTGTCATGAGAATGCGACACCTGGAAGGATTATTCAGAAAATTCAGAATCTAGATCTAGTGTCTGAGGCTCACTGATTTATTCACACTAAATGCAGAAGAGACCTGCTCCTCTCTGAGCTAGCTCATCTTCCTTTCTGTCAAAGCAATTTTTTAAAAAATTTTTTTCCTTTTTTTTTTTTTTTTTTTGTGAGGGAGATCAGCCCTGAGCTAACATCCATGCCAATCCTCCTCTGTTTGCTGAGGAAGACCGGCTTTGAGCTAACATCTATTGCCAATCCTCGTCCTTTTTTTTTTTTTCCCTTTTTCTCCCCACAGCCCCGGTAGATAGTTGTATGTCATAGTTGCACATCCTTCTAGTTGCTGTATGTGGGACGCGGCCTCAGCATGGCTGGACAAGTGGTGCATCGGTACGTGCCTGGGATCCGAACCAGGGCTGCCAGTAGCAGAGTGCGCCTACTTAACCGCTAAGCCATGGGGCCGGCCCCTCAAAGCAATTTTTAAAAGCACATTTTATAATAATCTCATCTTCTGAAGAAACCAGAAAGGATGGGAAAGAAATCAAGCAGAAGCCCTTTGAAACATCTGTGACCTCACAGCTGGAAATGGAAGGAAAACAAGTCAATTATGACACTTTTGGGGTGTTAGGAGCCATCAAGAATGTACAGAGGGCTTTCATTCCATGCTCTGGGGCCCTGTATTTTTGGATGAGTGGCTTTGAAAGTGAACTCATCCCATGAAGTCCCGTTCCTATGCTACCTTCACCATGAAGTTCTTAGCAGGAAATGCTTTCTCCTTGTTCTGAATCCTGAGAACACTTTAGGTCAGTCATGACCCTCACACTGTCTTGGGTCTTGAGTTATTTTTGTTCACAGTTTCTTTTTCTTTCTAGGGGGTAGTAGTTATAGGCAGGAGCTGTCTGATTCATGTCTGTATTCTCCTCAGGCTTTAGCCCAGCGTCTGAAGCATAATAGGTGTTCGATACTGACAGAGAGGTGGATGGATGGCTAACAGAAAGAAACTTGAACCCACCTATTTGATTTTTACTTTTCTTGGGATCAACTCTCTTCATCTCTTCTGTTAGTGTTAGTTTTAGGTCTATATTCTATTCCATTGCTATGCACCTTCAAGCCGTCTATAGTTTTTCTTCTGCTAATTTACTTTGGCTCTTATTTAAATCTAGATCAGGAAGATCTTACATTAAATATGCCTCCAGGGTGTCAATAAACATCATGTAGCTATAAAGCATCTTCTAACCATTAATTTACATTCTGAAAGTTTTCCAATTTCTTTCTCCTCTCTCCCCCTCTTATCCTTCCTATCCTTGCGTCTTCTTTACCTCCCCTTGGCCAGCCCCTCTTGCCCACCCCCATATACGAAAACATACTCTGTCATTTTGTTTATGGACAAATACAGATATTATGTTCCATTTCTGTTGTGAGTTTCCTTAGGTTTTGTTTTTTTGTTAAGATTAAAGATATTCTTCCCCGAGTAGGCAAAACATCTTAATAGGATATGGATTTTAACGTGGGCACAGAGACTGGGAGAGAATTGGGATTTTATAAGATTCCACTATATCACAGGTCTTTGAATGTACATCTGTGAGTTACAACAGAAAACATTGACTAGAGTGTTAGCCTTTAACTCCTTCTTGTTTTCAAGCTATTTCCAAAAATCCTTTATTCTGATCATTTTAAAACAAATAAAGAACATTTTTCAAGTTCTAATGATTTCCATCAAGAATATTCCCTTAGCTTCAGGACTTAGTTTCTGAGCTTACATTATGATTGGATCTACATATTGACAGAGATCTCCATTAACCTTCAGAAAAGGACAACCAAATGTGTGAGGAATTGGAGACAATGGGTCTGTGTACAACAGGACTTCAGTTACTAGATATTTCATATTCTCTGTTAGTGTAACTCTTTTAGTTAAAAGAAAGAAAAATCAGCTCAAACTAGGACACAGAAAGGAACTTACTGGATTTTCTTACCTAACCACGGAATTAGAAAGACAAATGTATAGTCATGCTTCAGTGCAACTGGATACAGGGTCTGGAAACTTCCAGCTCTTCTTTCTTCTCTGATTTTCTCTGCATGTTGGCTTCATTGATGCAAATTACCTTCCTCCACAGGGCTGAACACATGGCCACCAGCAGCTCCGATGCCCTGTATCTCTCACCTTTACTTCCATAGAAAGACTGAAAGTCAATCTCTTGGTCCACATTTAAAAACCATTGAACATATGTTAAGTTGACCCATCTGGGATGAGAAACTCGGCCTGGATCCATCAGTGGTCACCCCAGCACACTGTCAGTAAATCCATGGTGATATCCATATATTTGAACCCCACGGTTAATAGGAGAGAGACTGTTTCCGGCAGACTAGAGCTGCTGTTCTGAGAAGATTGAGTATTAGGTGCCTATTTTTCCTGTGAATGATGAGGGGCAGACTTTTGAGAAAAGAAACTTTATGAGGAAGAATTTGTAAGCCATGAAAATTACTCCTTGCTGCTTGGTGAGGTGGTCTCCCAAGGGTGAGAATTCTAGGGATGAGCATCAAATAATCTTTTTTTTCCTGAAGGTTGATTCAACTGTCTCTCTTCCTTTGAACTCTAAAATTACAATACGAGGTACAAAGTGAGTACTCAGTAAATCATTGTAAACTTGACTTAGAGCCCTTAGCGTCTGGACTCTACAATCCCACACATACTTGTGTAAGGGGGCTCCAACATTCATGGGGTATGATTTGTAGTTTCTCATGTCTCTCAAGTTACTCTGTGTCTAAGATTTGTTAACAGGAGGAAATAGGCAGTAAGAATGAAGGGGATGTCAGGCTCATATTCTGCAGGATTTTAAATGTCCTGACTGAAAAGACCCCATGACTTGGTTAGGATGGGCCTGATCCTCTAACATGTATTTAAACAGATGCTTCTCCAAAGGTCTATAAAATAGTCAAATTTGATATTTCCCAGTTTTAAACTTCTGTTTCAAGGTCCAAGAAAGCAAATCGGTGTTTTCCAATAATGATGATACTTGGTGATTTTTGTCTGGGATGGGAAATCTTGGAATGTGTCCATATAAGATGAGAGGGTGTCCCAGCTTCTCACGTCCCTGGAAATCATGTCAAGGGAACTTGGAGACATGCCATGTCTCCAACTGGCATTGGAGAAAGTGGACTGTTTTGTATAAAGAAGCAAACCCTTCATTAAATATTAGGTTATTATGCCCCCAAAGCTTGCAGATGTCTATTCACTTAAAATATCTTTATAGCGCTGAATTGAATTAATCCTTGTGGGGAAACTAAGACGCTAGCCTACTGTTCTTTCTCATAGCCTCCTGGCATCAGAAAGACATTTATGTTCACCTAGTTCAATGTTTCTCAAACTTTAATGTGTATCAGAGTAAACTGAAGGAGTTCATTGAAAATGTAGATGCCTGGGGCCATCCCAGACATTCTGGTGCAGGAGGTTGGTGATGGAGAGCAGCACGGAATCTGTTTGTTTGTTTGTTTTTTTGACCATGAAGTCACATAATCTGAGGCAGATAACTTCATGAGAAATACAAGTCTGGCTCCATCTCCCTCCCAAAAGGTTGCCTTTTCTGTCAGTAGACATGTATCCTCATCAGCTGAGTAACAACCTGGCAGGGAATTTATGGAGAGGATTCAAGAAGAAAAAGTAAAGCTGAACTACAGTGACCTTTTATTTTATTTTATTTTATTTTAATAATTTAATTTAATTTTATTTTTTGGTGAGGAAGATTAGCCCTGAGCTAACAACTGTTGCCAATCCTCCTCTTTTTGCTGAGGAAGATTGGCCCTGGGCTACCATCTGTGCTCATCTTCCTCTATTTTATGTGGGACGCCTGCCACAGTATGGCTTGATAAGCAGTGTGTAGATCTGTGCCCAGGATCTGAACCTGCGAACCCCGGGCCGCCGAAGCAGAATGTGCGAACTTAACCACTATCCACTGAGCTGGTCCCTACAATGAACTTTTTTGAGTCCTGAGATCTACATTTCAATCTTTTCTATAACATCAATGCCCAATGGTTATCCAGACTGTCATGGAATGTTTCGAGTGAAATGATGCCCACCACATTACAGAATAGTCTTATTTTAGTACCAGATAACTCAACTTGGGTTTAATAAATAATAAGTTATCTCTACACTGACCCTCACTCTACTCTCTATACTAGCAGGGCAAGTCTACTGCTTTGTCTGCAGTGTGGCCTTTCAGATGTTTAGACATCCTTTATGGCCCACTAAGGGTTTTCTTTTCCAAGATGAACTATGCTAATTACTTTAGTTATTTTACCACTTGGTTTCCAGGTTTTGACCCCAGGTTAATCTTCTAGAGCTGTTCTAATTATCCTAATGTATACATAACTAAACACAATCTAGATACAGTCTGACTGCTGGAGGAAACTAGGGGCTGGGTTTTGAGGAAAGATATATGTGTGGAGGAAGAGAATGGGGACAGAATACAGCCAGTGCCCTCCTCAAACTGGAGACCATACTTCTGTTGACTCTGTATAAAATGGCATTTGCCTTAAAGAAAATAAGTCAAATTTTTGGGCTCGTATATAGAGTCAGCGGTAAACAAAAATTCAGATTATTTTTTTCTATGAACTTCTGTCAAGCCAACTCTCCATCTGACTTGTGTGTTTGTTTTTCTGAACCTGCATGAAGTCATGTAAATGAAAGAATGAAGTATTTTGTCCAGTAAGGTATCCTTTGACCATGCATTCCTTCCCCGGTAACAATTTTCTTGGTGTGTCCTAAACACAGAATAATTGTTAGTCCATATAATATTTTGAAATTTGATAACATGCGATATAGGACTCCTTTAAAGATGATCTTTTAGCACGTGCTTGTGCATACACACATGTGATGGTAAACTATGTGAGATGATGGATGTGTTAAATGATTGTGGTAGTCATTTAACTACATATTATACTATATATATATGTAAAATATATATAAAAAATCATCACGTAGTACACCTTAAATACATACAGTTTTGTCCATTATACCTGAATAAAGCTGGGAAAAATCCTCCAAAATTCTGAGGGCTGAGAGCTAGTTTGCTTAAGACTGTATGTGCAGATAAGCAGCCCCACAGACCAGCTGAATCATGCTGGCTAAGTAGGGGTCTTTCCCCCCAAGCCTATCAGAGTAAATATGTTCACAAGTGGGACAGGAACTACCTGTCACTCTATGGAAACATACATCGGACGAGATGATTTAATTCACACCAGCAAAATGCAAGCACACAGAGCCCCAGGCTTTTGACTAAGGTGTCACATATCCCCTAGGCACCTCACTTAAGAAATAAAATGAATTATTTTTTTGTGTGTGTGTGTTTTTTAAAACTATCCTTTGGTATATGGAAATTCTTTTTCTCAATTTTCTAAATGTTTTGAACTCTGACAAACTAGGGAACATTTAGATCATTCTTCCTCCAATCCCCACCTTTCCTATGTGAGATCATCACAGGGATTTTCATATTTTTATCTTATGATAGCTTAAACAAAACTTGTATTTTCCTCCTCATCACTAAGTCCCAAGGGCCTTGTGATATATCCAATGTGGGGTGCAAAGGCCATTTCATTAATGCTATTATTTCAAAAAGTAGCAGGTGACTTGCAGTTAAATAATACTTTAGAGAAAGATGAGAATACAATTAATATAAAAATTGTTATTCCTTTTTTGTTTACCTTACTGAATATGTTTATTTCAAATTATGTTATGATTACTTTAAATTAGTAGGTCTATGTAACACGTGGAGATTATACTAAGTTCCCCTATTTGTATCTATACGTAAGTTGTATATCATATATGTAGCTTATGTATGTAACATGTAGCAAAATTGTGTATCTATCTCTTTTTATCTCTTTCTGTGTCTCTTTCTCATCTCTGTCTGTCTCTCTTTGTACATATCAATATCTCTCTCTAATATATAGGTACGTATGCATAAAAACTTGGCATGTCAATTAAACCTGCTTTAAGTTGAGGTCATTAACGTCATTAATTTCATCTATGCTTAGAATTAGAAAATTCATTCTAAATGGAAAATCCAAAAGTTGCGCAACACATTTGGTCTTCTCTAAAATGAGAGTCCATCTAAGATGTGAGAGTGGCAGTGACAGAATGTCTTTCCTCAAACTCACCATCCAGGTCTCTGAATTTCTCTGGAAGACTCACCCCCAAACCCCTATTTAGAATGTCATATGCCTCAAATATGTATTTTTTCCATTCTAAGAATACAAACATTAGGGTGTCAAGAGTTCATTTTTGGTTTGGGGTTAATATCCACCTAAGTATTTTGGCAGGGACAGGGCATTTTGACAATACAAATGCCTTTCCGAATTTCTCACAGCACTAGTTTGAAATGTCTGTAATCAAGAAAGGAGAAAATAATTTCTCTTTTCCATTAAATATGCAGTGGGAAAATAATAATCTGAAAGAAAATTGAAATTCTCTCTGTGGCATGCTCAATAAATGACGTTTAGATTATATTAGAAATATTATAATTCTATTCAGGTCAGTTAACTGAATAAAAAATGGAATCTAAAATGAAGCTAAAACATTGTATTAAGTATTACAATGTGCACCTCCATCCCTAGGTAACGTGGGAGGGTGGAAGTGTAACCACAGGCCCTCCAGGACCAGTTCAACTGACATCTTATCAACAGAGTAATTGAGTGGTTTTTCAGGAACTGAGAACCCTTGTCTGGTTCAGGCTGGTTGAGACCACCAACTCATCAGCTGAGTTTGCACAAATGCTCGGTAAGTGACCTTTCTGATGTCAAGGAGTTAAAACTCCACCCTCAAATCATGGTAACACCTCCATTTTGTGAATATGCATCCTATGAACAAGCAATGAAGCTTGACTACATGTGTGCAGATAATCAATTACTTCACTTCTCCTTACCTCCAATCATCTATCTCTACTCTTCAGACCGCCCTCCCATTCATCCCATAAATTGTGCCCCAAGCCCTGGATCCGGGAGACAAATCTGATGGTACGTAGCCCCTGTCTCCCTGAAGATCAATCGTGCAGAATAAAGCTGATTTGTTTCCCAAAAGCTGATGCTGTAATAATTGTGGGTTTTTTTGTTTGTTTGTTTCTATGTGTATTGAGCAAGAGAAACTCCAGTTTTGTTTGGTAACAGAAGGGCCGAAGGCTCTGGAGGCAGGACAGACTCAGTGAGAACCTGGCCTCCACACACCTGAGTGGCTATATTTGATGACATTCTTTGTGAGTCAGTTTTTTTTCGCCTGAATCTATCAGGTTTCTGGACTCTCAACCAAGTGAAGGCTCTGATGAGACATTTGAAAGTCCAGATCTAAATCTAGTAGGCTCTGGACCAGTATGTGTTTCCCGGGTGGGGGTGTGTGGGGGGGTGGTAGACTTTCTCCATTGATGGGGAAGACATGGGCAGGATGCTCACTTGTGGAGCTGGAGGCTCAGCCCCTCAGCTGTCCTTCCTGGGTTCCACTGCTCTGTACCTTTTTGGGGGCTGGAATACTTTCTCCAAAAAAGGCTGACATGATCCTCTAAGCAGTTTTCTGTCCTCAAATAATTCCTTTCTTTTGTTTGTTTCTTTATCTATCCAAGTAAGACATCCTTTAGGGCTCTTTAGTATTCCAAAGAGGTATTTGTTACACTTATTTTCTTATCTGTTGGTTGCTTGTAAGTGCTTGTGTGGGAGTGAAGTGATAGCAGAGTACTGCTAATTGTTCTGCTTCAGAATCATCTTTCTCCTGCTGCCCTGGTGGCCACTTGATTGAGTGATTGAGTTCTCTTATCCACAGTGACCCCTCCTTCCCATCACCCAGGGCTGCATACTACATCCAGGCTTATGGCTTCCTTTTCTTTTTGACTTGTACCTACACAGACCTGAAGCAGAACCATGCATCTTCCTATGAAGATATGAGCTTGACGGTCACTAGAATAAAATCAATCAGAGAAGGATGCTTTCTTTCAGACCCACCCACCCTTCTCTACAACCCTTTCCCTGAGGGACTCTGTTCCTATCCTTAAAAGTTTATCAATGGTCCAAGGACCTCCTCCCTTTTTAGGGTCCCCTTTAGGCCCCTCCTATCTAAAAAAGGATTCAGGGCCTCCTCTCTGTGTCTTCCTTAAGTCCTCTGAGTGTGATCAAGTTAATCCCGAGGTTGGCAAACTATGGCCTGGCAGCCTAAGGTTTTACTGGAATACAGCCAAATCCATTCCTTTTCCCAGTGTCTATGACTATTTTTGTTCTGCAAAAGCAGAGTAGAATAGTTGCAACAGAGACTATATGTCCCACAGAGCCAAAAAAATTTACTATCTGGTTCTTTAAGATAAAGTTTGCTGATCCCTGAGCTAACCTAAAGGAAAAACATCTGAGATAAAATGACAATGTTGATTACGGCTACTGTAGCTATTCATCACAGATAGCTTATTTTCACTTTATAGGACTCTTGCTGTTTAAACCGGAAGGAGTGACTTCCGCCAAAGAACACAAACAATATGTGGGGAGCAGCTGTGCCATTCATGGCATCCTGCAATTGCTGGTAGGTAGTTGCCCGCTGCTTTAATGTAGTCTTGAAATGATGTATGTCAAGATTCTCCAGACCATCAGCATCTCCTGGAATCCTGTTAGAAAAGCAAATTCTCAGGTCCTACCCCAGGCCAACTAAATCAGCAACTCTGGGGATGAGGCCAGCAATCTGTGCTTTAACAAGTCCTCCAGGTGATTCTGAAAGATGCTAACATTTGAGAACCACAGATATATGTAAAACGGTTTGGTAAACTTTAAGGAGTTAGACAAAAGGTTGCTATTCTGTTATGTGTTGAACCAGCTTTGATGACATAGAAGGAAGAAGGAGGAAGGAAATTACTGGGCTAGACTTCTTAAAGAATTCTTTTTTCGTATCCAAGCATCTAAGTAAAGAGATGTCTAACATGCTGTAGTGGTGAGCATACAGAACTAGGTTACTGAGTTCTAGGTTGCATCTAGAGAGAAAAAAAGGTGAAGTTAATTACTGGGGAATTGGTCAAAGCAAAGAAGATTCCTGTACATAAACTCTTCAATGATCTTTCAGACTTTCTACTTGAGATTAACAGTGATCTGCAAATGGCCTTTGACTAGTGGATTCAA
Source organism: Ceratotherium simum simum (assembly GCF_057802395.1). Lineage (NCBI taxonomy): Eukaryota > Metazoa > Chordata > Mammalia > Perissodactyla > Rhinocerotidae > Ceratotherium > Ceratotherium simum. Next base: position 40,436,951 of record NC_141913.1, read on the forward strand.
CTGTAGATATTATGATGATAATTCCCATTTTGTAAAGTAATCCAAAGATGGAAATGAGGCTCAGACTTTGACTTATCCAAGCAAACCCAACCAGTCAAGCCACAGAACCAGAATATGACCCAGGACAGTCTGCTGCCAAAGGTTTTGTTCTTTCTGCTATAGCACGTGCTTTCCCAGGATGGGGGGAACAAAAATTTCCCTAAGACCTTACCGATGGCACCTGTTAAAACTGCTTCTGCTGAGCTGCTCTGCATTTGGCTGGCTCGGTTTGGGTTTCCTGGATCTCTAACTGAACACAAAGTGATTGGAAAGCCCAGTGTTTGGCGATAAGCACATTGCATCTAGAAAAGCACAATGTGTTCTTCACAGTCTCATGGAGGGCGTGCCCTCTTTGATTCTCTGTGTGTAGTGACCAAGCAGCATGGCAACCTGGGGAAAATTACTTCATTGCACCACAGCTTTAATGTACTCCTTTGGACCACAAATTCTCCAGGAGCATGCTCAGTTCACCCAGACAATGATCAACAGAATCACTGCAGGATTGGGGTGGGTGAAGCTTGGCAAAACATTTTAAAAATTCAGTATTCCTATTGTTTTTCTAAAACAAATTGTTGAAATTATTCTTGCGGGTATGCAAACAGTCTACTAGGAAAGCATGTAGCAATCATGAATTTAAGAATAAAAATTGAGGAAGCACTGCAGTGGATTGTGAACTCCTAGAGGATTCTCCAGCCCTGCCTGGACACTCTCCGTATCCCAGTGCCTGCCACTGTACCTTGAACATAGAAGGTGCTCAGAATACGTTCAGAGGATCACAGAATGATAAATCTGTCAAGAGACATTAATTATCATAGTGATGCTAGAAAGAGACTCCGAAGCACAGGAGGTCTATTTTCAAGACTATTTTTAACACATGTCAAGGTCCTAAACTATTATGGTGGACATTAATAAATGGGTATGCTACAGATGTTGACAGGGTCTTAGTCTCTTGCCTATAATCCATCACTTTGTAAACAAGTCTTTTCTCCTCTTACGGCTTCACAGTGGCCAAGTCATGCTAACCTTAGAAAATACAGGTCACTTTTGCAATTTGATAATCATCTTACCATTGATGGTACTGTCTTCTGCCAGTGCCCCCCAGCCCAGATGCCCTCATTAGGGCAGCAGAGGGAAGACAGAGTTACACTGCACCAGCCTGTAGCCTAGACTTGCCAACCCCAGTTGAGGACCAAAGCAGAGAAATGAGAACACTCTACGTTAGGCTTTTATTAATGCTGTGCTGCTTCTGTGCGTGAGAACGTGAAGGAGAATGATGAAGAGGCTCAAAGGAGAAAGAGATGCAATCTTAAACTCTGCTGGACACAGAGAACTTTGGAAATAGTCCAAGTTAGTTTGGTATAGATTGGTCTGCTGCTGCTGCTAACATAAAATAATTTCGGTGAAAACCCAGATCTGTAGAAAACAGATATAAGTAAAAGTTAATCCAAATAAGGTATTGATCTTATTTCCCACTCATCTCTCTTCTGGTGATAAATCACTCTCATCTCAAATCACAGCTCCCTCACGATGAGGAGAACTTTAGTTTTTGACTGTGAAGTCTAACACTATGGGCTTGTGCATTGTGTGAAAGGGATGGGCCTTTCCTGTGACTGGGATGGAGGAGCTGGGGGCAGAGCAGTGACATCTCGCAGAGCCCCAAGCCGTGGCAACGGTGGGGAGCCTCTGCGAGAACAGCTGGGCTCCCATAAGCAGTCAGATCCCAGCATTGCCACAATTGACATGGCCATGCGGGGCAGGGTGAAGAGGCTGGGGCAGATGCTGAGCACCAAGGGGACAGATAGACTCTTCACAAAGTTTTGACCAGATAACACACTCAGGAAACACTGGCCTGCTCTGGGCTCAAGAGGATGCACCATGATTGGTCTACACTAATCGTGATTATCTTGTTTTGCTTATCTTGTGATGATCTTAGCTGTAGGCACGTGACCTAACTCCGGCCACGGAGACCTAAGGCCCCTGGGAAGATTTTCCTCTCTAGTTCTAGTTGTTTAAGGAAGAGGGTTATTGATGTGTGAAAAGAGGTTTTCTCTCTTCCTTCGCAACTGAGGAGGTGATATCTGGATCTGCGGTAGCCATTTTGTAACTGTATTAGTTTCCTGTGGCTGCTGTAACAAATTACCACAAATCTGGAGGCTTAAAAAAACAGAAATTTATTCTCTCACAATTCTGGAGACCAGAAGTCCAAAATCAGTATCACTGGACTAAAATCAAGCCCTTGGAGGCTCCAGGGGAGAATCTTTGCCTCTTCCAGTTACTGGTGGCTGCTGGCATTCCTGAGCTTTAGGCTGTATCATTCCAGTCTTCAAGGCCAGTATCTTAAAATCTTTTGTCTCCTTCTTCTCTGTGTGTTGTCAGATCTCCCTTTGCCTCCCTCTTATAAGGATACATGTAATTCCATTTAGGGCCCACCTAGATAGTCCAAGATAATCTCCCTCTGTCAAGATCCTTAGTCATATCTACAAACACCCTTTTATACCATCTAAGGTAATATTCACAGGTTCCAAGGATTAGGATGTGAATTTTTTTTTTTTTTTTTTGCTGCGGGGGCGGGGGGACATTTTTCAGTTTGCCACACTGACTATAAGGGGAGAGCCAAAAAAAAAAATCACTTAGAAGGCTATCTGGAAACCTAATGCCACCGAGCTTCTGAGTTAAGCAACCTTGGATATATCTAGCTGTAGGCTTTTTTTTTTTTTAAAGCTATGCAAGCCTTTGTTGGGTCTGCAGGGTGAGTGGCCAGGACTGGCCTCTGTCCTATCCTCTGGATTCTCACTGGGAACCCAGGCCAGGGGCCACCAGGCTGAGGAACCATGAGATACCAAAGATGACACTGAAGGTCTTAGGGACATCCAAGTTGTCTGTGAAGGCCTGGGTGCCATCCAAAGGCAGGCGCATGACCTCAGTGAGTTTGACCTCCACCACCAGAACCTCCCCCAGGCTGCCATGCTTGGCATCTGTCACCTCTGTGTAGAACATGGTTTAGCTGGTCAGTCTCACTCCAGATTTGCATGTGGCGACCCAGTGCCAATCAGAGGGGGCCAGGTGATAGCCACACTCCCCCCAAGCCTCCTTGCAGGCCACTTCCTCCAGCAAGAGCTCGGGCTGCCCCATGAGGCCGGCGTATAGCTTGTATGTCACCCCTGCCAAGCAGGGCAGGGCTGCCTGCAGCTCCTGGGGCCTGTCCTGGTCCTTGGCTACCAGGGACCCTGGGAATTGCTGTTCACCTTGCCTGCATACACAGTTGGCCAGAACTGCTTCACCAACACCAGGCTCTTCTGAGAAGAGATGAACTTGAGAACGGTCACACTGTCGTGTCTTCATCACGTCCCAGGACGTCTGGGTTCCATGCTGGCCTTAGTGCAGTGTGCGTGGCCACCAGTAGGGGAGGCTGCAGTGCCTATGCCGCCCCTTCATGTGCTCCACCGCTGTGATGGCTGTACTGGCCTGGGGCCCACATGGGCCTCGAGCCCTCTGTAGCCTTCTTTTGATGAGAGATAATGGACTCTTATTTTTAAAGCTATATTTTATTCTGTTACTTGGACTTAAAAATACTTGGCTGGAAAAAAACATTGGCAACAACTTCTTGGAAGCAGGTTGATTCTTAGCATGTAAACTGGTAAGGGTTAAGCAGGGTTTCTCAACCTTAGCACTGTTGATATTTTGGGCCAGATAATTCTTTGTTGCTAGGACTGTCCTGTGCATTGTAAGATGTTTCGCAGCATCCCTGACCTCTACCCACTAGATGCCAATAGCAACCCCATTCCCAGTTGTGACAACCAAAAATGTTTCCAGATATTCCCAAATGTCTAGGGAGAAGTGGCTTCTTCCCAGTTGAGAACCACCAGGCTAATGCTATAATATTGGGGATATTTAACTAATGCTATAATATTGAATATTATTTAACAAAATAACATGAATTTATTTTGTAATAAGAGATGCCTGACATCAGAACATTCAGATTGTATTTGTCTGGAGAATACAACTTCTGATCCTTCAGTTCCCTGTTGAGGGACTAAAGTTGGTTTATGTGGAGAATGTGCCTGCAGTATGAATGCCACAAGACAGCCACCTTTGGGTATAACTTAGTTGATTGTGTTTGGGGGTGTACAACTAAAAGTAACTGCATTTGGTTATATAGAAGGTATCCAGTCAGGTGTTTTCTTACTTGACCTATTATTGTCTGTGCTTCACGCATTCCTGGAAGATGGAGAAAGAGTCCAAGCACTATTGTGTTTTTATTTCACTTGTTTTTTCAGACTTTGCTCCATAGCTTTGACAACTCTTCTGGCCGGGATGATAATGATTCTTCTGACTGTGAAATAATCTCCATGTCAAATTTTTACACTTTTGTACTTGTCTTGCTTATGGTAAAGTGTGTGAGCTTGATTATCCACATGTGTCCTCCGAACTCCACCTGTACATGTCTGTTCAATATCCCCATTTCTGCAGTTTGCTCATGATTACTTTGAACTGTCTTTCTGTGTAACTGAACTCCATGCATCCTTCAGGAGCCAGCTATGTCCATGTTCACCAAACAATGTTTCTTGATAACTCCAGTCAATATGACACTCACAGTATTTACTGCTTGGCGTTTGATTGGAGATTTGAGATTGATCTGCATCTCGTATTTTTCTTTAATTATTTCATACGTCCAAACCTTGTTTCCTCAGCCAAAGCATCAGCTCCTTGAGGGAAGGACACCTTGTCTTTACTATAATATTCTGTAACCTCACTCCCAAGCAACTCTGATTTAAAAAGAGTGCTGGGCACTTGGAAGGTACTCCATAGGCAAGGTACTTTTTGAGCTTATCTGAATGAAGACTGTCTTAGTAGGACAGCAGTCTGGACTTCATTTCACGCAGAAAAGGCTGCTTCCCAGGGTGACATCCAGCCTGGCTCTCAGCCGGGAGTCCTGTTGGAAATAAGCTGGGATGGAGTGGTTTTATGCCAACCTGGGACATGCTCAGTTTGTCCTCAGTATGCCTGTAAAAAATAAGTCTATCTTTAGAAGGCTTGGTTTGCTGAACCTCTCTGCTTCCAAAGCAGTTGATTAGAATCCTCTGTGGCAGTGACTATTCCAGAGGCAACAGTTGATAAGAGTAGCTCAGGATTTCAAGGTGTGGGTTGAAAGAAGTCCTTCAAAAGAAGACTCCAAATACCAGGGTTTTTAATCTCATAAAGGGGCTTTGGTACATGGAGAAAGGGCACCTTTCCGTAAACAAAAGTGTGGTTGTTCTTAAACCCAGGGGCATTGCTTTTCTGTGAGCTCTCAGCAATATTGAAAGGAATTTTCTATATTTCATCAATTCCAAGACACATTTAAGAAGTATTTTTACATCTATGAATTCAGGGTACATCTTGCCTTCATAACTGGCCAGTGGTTCTGGGCTTTGGTGGTCATTTGCGACATGGAGATCCAAACTTGCAGAATGAATGAATGGGAGTTGGAAGAAAATCCTAGAGATGATAGTTCATCAGTGTTTTTAAGTTGTATCAATAGTGTTGAACTAAGGCATGGCATGGAGCAGAAAAGGACATGTATTATGGAGGAGTCATGAAGTGATTGATAAGTGTCAGATGCGGAATATGAAATAGTGATAGGATTAGCTTATTTTTCCTCTTGATGGATGCACAGAGTGATATATGGAAACTGGCTAAGTCAAAGTGAGTTTAAAAGAGCTCCTTCTGTAAATTTAAAATTCTGCTTTTAGGTGATAAGAAAGCATTGGGACATATTTTTTACTGACAGAATTATTTGTTAGTGATACATGCTGCAATAGTACATCTAACATGCAATATTTTCCTAGATTCTGTGAAATAAGCATCAAGGGGGTTTTGGTAACATGAAAAAATGAGTCAATAAAATTATTCTCGGGGCTGGCCCAGTGGCATAGTGGTTAAAGTCGCGTGTTCTGCTTCAGCAGCCCGGGGTTTGCTGGTTCAGATCCTGGGTGCAGACCTACTCACCGCTCATCAAGCCATTCTGAGGTGGCGTCCCACGTAGAGCAACTAGAAGGATGTACAACTATGACATACAACTATCTACTGGAGCTTTGGGGAGAAAAAAGGAAAAAAGGAGGAAGATTGGCAACAGATGTTAGCTCAGAGCCAATCTTCCTCAAAAAAAAAATTATTATCATGGAATAAAAAAGACAGTATCTTAAGATTCAGGTATAGAATTTAAGAACTGGGAAGGAATCAGAGTTCTAGTATCCTTAGTTACTATTTAACAAAGATGTTCCCCTTTGAATGACTTTTTTTTCCTTTTCTCCTTGCTTAAGCTTTTTGTATTTTAATTATTTTTGACTATTGGGATTCCATTGCCATCATTAATAAGATGAGAACCAGTAATATTGGTGGGCCTTCTACGTATAAAGGATCTAAACTTCATACTGATGCCTCAGCTACCCTGCTTCTTGTGGTTCTGCAACAGAGAGCTACCCAACCGTGTGCCTTGAATCGGTTTAGGTAGAAGAAAATATTCATCCCTTTAGCCAAAGAGCCTGGGTGTCTGGAACTGGCTAATTCTGGCCATGTAGAGCCTATATTTTCACTCCAGTGTTGTAAAAACATTATCCTTCTGTAGGTATGTCCTGACATGGAGAAGATTGGGAAGCACTGCTCTAATAGATGGGTTGCTGGTGGCTGCTCTGAAATAATATGGAATAGATAAAATTAAGGACTTTATCATCTCCAAGGTCCTGCCACTGTTTACCCAGGTTTTGTCCAAAAGTTTCCCAGTAAGAGTCCATACCATTACTGCACTTGTCCAAGCATATTTCTTTCTACATTTGCAAACCCAAGGAAGTCTGATCAGAATTTATATTCCTCTTCCCAACATATTTGAAGGAGGAACTTTGGTACTAAAGTAAGGAGTTAAAACACTGAAATCAGTATCAGTTCCACAAAGGGGGTCCTCAAAATGTGGTTCTTGGACCAGCAGAATCAACATCACTGGAAACTTGTCAGAATGGCAAAATCTTGGGCCCCAATCCAGATCTCTGAATCAGACATTCTGGGATGGAGCCCATTATTTTATCCTTTTTGAAGCCCTCCAGATGATTCTCATGCTTGCTTAGGTTTGAGAACCACTGATCTATAGATCAGAACACAAAAGATAACAGAAAAAGTAGAGCTCTTGGTCTCTTGCCCAAAAGATACTGGAATATGGGCCCCATAATAGGGGTCATATTTGTCCTACTGTCTTTTTTGTGACTGTGGGCACATTAACTTAGCTTTGCTGGACCTCAATTTCTCCCAGTGTAAAATGAAGGCAAGGGGTTAGATCTTCTCTTTGTTCATCACAATTTTTTTCATTGCCCTCTGTAGTTTTAAATTGCATCAGGTACTGTTTAGTATCTCTTACAGAACTATGGAGGTGAGGGTATGAGTGGGAGTTGCCATGTTTGCACAATCCTTTCATGATGTTGAGGAAAGGAGGAACCATCTTTCTTCACGGGTGCAACAGGAGTTAGCCCAACCAGGGCTTTTCCTGCTTGATGACTAGCAGATTACTGTGAAAAGGATGAGGGCTCAAGACTTCGTTACTAGTCTCTGGGTTCTAATCCTGGCCCTGACATTAACCCTTACTGTAATATAAGACAAGTCTTAATAACTCTCTGGATCTCAATTCTTCTGCTTGTGATATAAGAAATCAACTAAGGAAACAGAGTTTTATGTACCCAGTACAATGATCAGCAAAGAGCAGGTATCCAATAACTGCTCCATTTTCTTTGCTTTTCAACTCAAATCTATTCTTTGGAATTCTCCAGTGTTAAAGACTGCTTTGTAGACATTGAATATTGATTCCCACATTGTTACACAGGTTCTTAAGCTTATCTCTAGAAGGAAGCATTTGTTGACAGCCAGTTAGTGTTCTCGTTAGCTCACGTGGTTATCCTTATCCAACAAAACCTGTCTACATGCCTCCAATACAATATTTATTGAGAACTCTAGGCAGTGTTGACAACTTGCTGCTTATATGTACCAGCAGATTCAGGGTATCCTGTAATTCTAGATTTCCTCTCTAAAGTTGCTGTCCAAATTACATAGCACACCCACGTTTAAATGGGAGGAACATGAATGTGTGGATATCAACAAAATGTCTTACTTTAATGAAAATTGTCCTACCAATAAGAGATTAGAAGCAATGTCTTCCTTTCAGTATTTACGTATTTACTCATGCTGTTATTTTTTTATAAAATCTTACAGTTCTTAATATCAGTGATGTACCAGACACTTTCCAATAGTTGTTCTATTTAGTTCTTACAACAGTTTTGTGAGATAGGTGGTATTGCCTCCATTTAAGATGAGGAAACTGAGGCTCAATGTGAGTAACTTTCCAAAGGTCACTCAGTATGTGACAAAACCAAAATATGAACTCAAATGTTTTTCTTTCCAGGTTCAGTGCTCTTTCTACAGAAGCAAAGATCTCCTAAAAACTTATGTTTGCTGGGTAAATGGCATTAGTGTTTGCATAAGAGTTTCTCTGATTCAGGAAGGTGCTGAGATGGTGTTAAAATTCAAGTTTAATCAATCAACCAATTAGAATTTATTGAATGCCTGCTGAGTGCAAGAATTGCAGTTGGTGCTATGAGAAATAAACAACAGCAAAAAGGATCAAGTCATCCCAGTGTAGTGAAGGAAGAGAAATATATATACATAGAGCAATGGCTCATCTTATGAGGCATCAATGAGTATTCCAAATGAGAGGGAGAGGCGAAGAAAGATATGAGATTAGGCAGCTCCCTTGCATCAAGGCTGAGCAGGAAATGTTTTTTCTGACTTGGCATGTCTATCAAGTTTTGTTATGTTTCTGGTATTATCTTATTTAATTTTTACAACAGCCCTGTCCCTCTTTTACAGTTGAGTAAACCAAGTCCCAAAGAAGTGAAATTAACCTCCGCAGTATGTACGTACACTTGGCAAGATATAGGGATGGGAATCAAACCTGGGTCTTTCAAGTCCAAGTCTGATGCTCCTATGACTTCATTCATTAGAACTAATTCTAGAAAAGGCTTGTTAATATTTATGCTTTCCCCAGTGTAGGCCTATAATAATTTGAATGCCAAGAATCAGGGGTTTAAAGACCACAAGATTTTATTTACTTGCTGATTGTTTCAAGGAATTGCATAGGGAAGGAGCAATGTTCCTTCAAAAGAAAGGCTTTTTTTTCAAGCAGCTATGCTAGTGATAAGGATTCAAACATTAAAAAGAACAGTTTAAGAAGTGACATCAGCATCATAGCGGAGTGAGCTTTCCCCTAAACTCTTCCCCCAATAAGATACAACAAAAGGAACAGTCACAGACCAACAATGGACTCCTAGACAGAGAAAAGGAAGATCGGAAAGATCCACACTGCTGCACATCTGAGAGTGGAATGTGCTGGGGCCACCAGAGGAAGTGGGGAGAGGAAAGGAGAACTCCTCTTTCTCCTCATCAGATCAACAATCCCGGTCCGCACGGCTCCTAGAGAGGGGGGGCCCTCTGTGGGGAAACCGTAGCTCTTCAGGCTCTCTCAGCCAGTGGGAAACTCCCACACAGAGGACTTAGAACTGCTACAGGGGTAGCATCAACATCTGAGCACCCCAGGAGAGCAGATAACGAGGGGTGAGCGAGAAGCACCCCCATGCCAGGGACCCAGTGCACAAAAGAGAAACCCTCCCCCCTGCATGCTGGACACTGCAGCTCAGCTGACCAGACCAGACCAAGTGGCTGGCCGATCACAGTGAGCAGCTGGGGCAGAGGGCAGGGGCCTCAAATTACACAGCCCTTAACCCCCACACAGTGGCGTAGGTGGAAGTTGCCACCAGATATTTCCAGGATGAGGAAAAACAAAGCCAATACAGGAACCATAATGCAAAGGTACATGAAATCACCAGACCAGAAGGAAAATGACAAGCACCCAGAAACCAACCCTGATGACATAGCCTAAATGACAGAGATTTCAAAATAGCTATCATAAAAAAAACTCAACGAAATACGAGATAACACAGACAAACAATTCAATGAGATTAGGAGTTTATTCACAAAAGAGATTGAAATCATAAAGAAAAACCAATCAGTACTGATGGAGATGAAGAACACAATGGAGGAGATAAAGGAGAATCTGGAATCTTTAAAGAACAGAGCTGACAATATGGAGGAAAGTATTAGCATTATAGAGGATAGGAATACAGATACGCTCCAGATGGAAGAGGAGAGAGAACTAAGACTAAAAAGAAATGAAGAAAGTCTCCAAGAAATATCTGACTCTATTAGGAAATATAACATAAGAATTATAGGTATTCCTGAGGGAGAAGAGAGGGAAAGAGGAACAGAGAGCCTATTCAAGGAAATAATGGCTGAGAACTTCCCAAATCTGGGGAAGGAGCAGGAAATACCAGTAAGTGAAGCCAATAGGTCGCCTAAATACGTCAACAGGCAAAGGCCTACTCCACGACATGTAGTGGTAAGGCTGGCCAAAGTCAATGACAAAAAAACAATATTAAGGGCAGCTAGACAAAAACAAACAATAACGTACAAAGGAACTCCCAACAGGCTCTCAGCAGATTTCTCAACAGAAACTTTACAGGCTAGGAGAGATTGGAATGATATATTCAAAATACTGAAAGACAAAAACTTTCAGCCAAGAATACTCTATCCAGCAAAAATATCCTTCAAATATGATGGAGAAATAGTAACTTTCTCAGATAAACAAAAGCTAAGGGAGTTCGTGGCCACAAGACCCCCACTACAAGAAACACTTAAGAAGGACCTCAGGCCTGAAAAAAAGAAGAGAAAGGGAATACAAAGCTTGGAGCAAGGAGAGAAATAGGTAGACAAAATTAGAAAAATAGTAGATCTTTACTGGAATAGGTTAGCAAACACTTAAATACCAAAATCAAAGATCAAAGGAAGGAATTCACCAAAAATAAATATAACCTCATCACTGCAAACACACACCCACAACACAAGATAGAATAAGGTATAACAAGAACGAATTAGAATGGGAAGAGGAAAGTAATTGAATTGACTTAGTATAAGGAAATAAAAGGTCATCAGATAATGGAGTATCTCATACACAAGATTTTTTATACAAACCTCAAGGTAACCACTAAACAAGTAATCATGACAAAATCACTTATGAAAAACAAAGAGAAAACTAGAAGAGTTATAAGACAGACCAAACAAACTGAATTGGCAGCCTGAAACAAATGGGACAAGAAACAAAGGAAATGGAAAATAACTGGAAAATAAGTGACAAAACAGCAATATTAAGCCCTCATATATCAAAAATTACCCTAAATGTAAATGGATTGAACTCTCCAATCAAAAGATACAGAGTGGCAGGATGGATTAAAAAGCAAGACCCAACAATATGCTGCCTCCAGGAAACACATCTCAGCTCTAAAGACAAGCACACAGGCTCAAAGTGAAAGGATGGCAGACAATACTCCAAGATAATGGCAAACAAAAGAAAGCAGGTGTTGCCATACTCATATCAGACAAAGTAGACTTCAAGATAAAACAGGTTAAGAGAGACAAAGAAGGGAAATATATGATAAAAGGGACACTCCACCAAGAAGACATATCAATTATAAATATATACGTACCCAACATAGGAGCAGCAAAGTACATAAAGAAACTATTAACAAACCTGAAAGGAGACATTAACAACAACACGATAATAGTAGGGGATCTTAATACCCCACTTACATCAATGGATAGATCATCCAGACAAAAAGTCAATAAAGAAACTGTGGACTTTAATGAAAAACTGGTTGAGATGGACCTAGTAGACACATACAGAGCACTCCATCCAAAAACAGCTCACTACACATTCTTCTCAAGTGTGCATGGAACATTCTCAAGGATAGACCATACGTAGGGCAACAAAGCAAGCCTTAATAAATTTAAGAAGATGGAAATCATAACAAGCATCTTTATAGACCATAAGGCTATGAAACTGGAAACGAACCATGAAAAAAAAATTGGGAAAGTGACAAAAATGTGGAGATTAAACAACAGACTACTGAACAACTGATGGATCATTGATGAAATTAAAGGAGAGATCAAAAAATATCTGGAAACAAACGAAAATGAAAATATGCCATGCCAAACCATATGGGATGCAGCAAAAGCGGCCTTGAGAGGGAAACTCATAGCGATACAAGCCCACCTTAACAAACAAGAAAAAGCCCAAATAAGCAACCTTAAATTATACCTAACAGAACTAGAAAAAGAACAAACAAAGCCCAAAGTCAGCAGAAGGAGAGAAATAATAAAAATCAGAGCAGAAATAAATGAAATTGAGACCAAAAAAACAGTAGAAAGGATTAATGAAACAAAGAGTTGGTTCTTTGAGAAGATAAACAAAATTGACAAATCCTTAGCCAGACTTAGTAAGAAAAAAAGAGAAAAGGCTCAAGTAAATAAAATTAGAAATGAAAGAGGAGAAAGTACAATGGATACCAAGGAAATACAAAGGATTATAAGAGAATACTATGAGAAATGATATGCTAACAAATTGGGCAATCTAGAAGAAATGGATAAATTCTTAGACTCATACAACCTCCCAAAACTGAACCAAGAAGAAATGGAGAATCTGAATAGACCAATCACAAGTAAAGAGATTGAAATAGTAATCAAAAGTCTCCCCAAAAATAAAAGTCCAGGACCAGATGGCTTCTCTGGTGAATTTTACCAAACATCCAAAGATTTAATACCCATCCTTCTCAAACTATTCCAAAAAATAGAGGAAGATGGAACACTTCCTAACTCATTCTACGAGGCCAACATCACCCTGATATCAAAGCCAGAAAAAGATAATACAGAGAAGGAAAATTACAGGCCAATGTCGCTGATGAACACAGATGCCAAAATCCTCAACAAAATATTGGCAAACTGAATACAGCAATACATTAAAAAGATCATACACCATGATCAAGTGGGATTTATACCAGGGATGCATGGATGGTTCAACATCCGCAAATCAATCAATGTGATACACCACATTAACAAAACAAAGAATAAAAACCACATGGTCATCTCAATAGATGCTGAGAAGGTATTTGACAAGATACGACATCCATTTATGATAAAAACTCTCAACAAAATGGGGATAGAAGGAAAGTACCTCAACATAATAAAGGCTATTTATGACAAACCCACAGCCAACATCATAGTCAATGGGGAAAGACTGAAAGCCATTCCTCTGAGAACAGGAATGAGGCAGGTGCCCACTCTCACCACTCTTATTCAACATAGTACTAGAGGTTTTGGCCAGAGCAATTAGGCAAGAAAAAGGAATAAAAGGAATCCAAATAGGCAATGAAGAAGTGAAACTCTCACTATTTGCAGATGACATGATTTTATATACAGAAAACCCTAAAGAATCCATTGGAAAACTATTAGAAATAATCAACAACTACAGCAAAGTCTCAGGGTACAAAATCAATCTACAAAAATCAGTTGCATTTCTGTATGCTAATAACAAACTAACAGAAAGAGAGGTCAAAAATATGATACCATTTACAATTGCAGCAAAAAGAATAAAATATCTAGGAATAAATCTTACCAAGGAGGTGAAATACCTATACAATGAAAACTACAAGACACTATTGAAAGAAATCGATGATGATATAAAGAAATGGAAAGACATCCCATGCACAGGGATTGGAAGAATAAACATAGCTAAAATGTCTATATTACCTAAAGCAATTTAGGGATTCAAAGCAATCCCAATCAGAATCCCAAGGACATTCTTCATGAAAATAAAAAAAAGAATCCTAAAATTCATATGGGGCAACAAAAGACCCCAAATAGCTAAAGCAATCCTAAGAAAAAAAGAGCAAAGCTGGAGGCATCACAATCTCTGACTTCAAACATACTACAAAGCAATAGTAACCAAAACAGTATGGTACTGGTGCAAAAACAGATGCACAGATCAATGGAACAGAATTGAAAGCCCAGAAATAAAACCACACGTATATGGACAGCTAATTTCTGACAAAGGAGCTAAGAACATACAATGGAGAAAGGAAAGTCTCTTCAATAAATGGTGTTGGGAAAACTGGACAGCCACATGCAAAAGAATGAAAGTGGACCATCTGCTATCACCATTCACAAAAATTAACTCAAAATGGATCAAAGACCTGAAGGTGAGACCTGAAACTATAAAATTCATAGAAGAAAATATAGGCAACACACTATTTGACATTGGTCATAAAGGAAACTTTTCAGATGACATGCCTACCCAGACTAGGGAAACTAAAGAAAAAATAAGCAAGTGGGACTTTATCAGATTAAAGAGCTTCTATAAGACAAATGAAACCAGAATCAAGATGAACAGACAACCCACCAGCTGGGAGAAAATATTTGCAAAACATATATCTGACAAGGGGTTAATCTCCATAATATATAAAGAACTCACACAACTGAACAACAAAAAAACAAACAACCCGATCAAAAAATGGGCAGATTAAATGAACACACACTTCTCCAAAGAAGATATACAGATGGCCAATAGGCACATGAAAAGATGTTCAACATCACTAATCATCAGGGAAATGTAAATCAAAACAACACTAAGATATCACCTCACGCCTGTTAGAATGGCTGTAGTCACCAAGACAAAAAACAACAAATGTTGGAGAGGATGTGGAGAAACAGGAACCCTCATACACACCTGGTGGGAGTGCAAACTGGTGCAGCCTCTGTGGAAAACGGTATGGAGATTCCTCAAGGAATTAAAAATAGAAATACCCTATGATCCAGCTATCCCACTACTGGGAATCTATCCAACGAACCTGAAATCAACAATCTAAAGAGGCTTATGCACCCCTATGTTAACTCAAGGCTGATCTTCCTCACAAAAAAAAAAAAAAGAGAGAAAGACAAACACCATATGATCTCACTCATATGTGGAATGTAAACCAACACATGGACATAGAAAACTGTATTGTGGTTACCAGGGGCAATGGGGGTAGGGGGTGGGCACGAGGGGTGAAGGGAGACATATATATGGTGATGGACAAACAAAAATATATAACCCAAAATTTCACAATGTTATAAACTATTAAAACATCAAAAAAAAAAAAAAAAGAAGAAGAACAGTTTAAGATTTTGCAAACCTCTTTAGAGAGACTTCCATCCCCCACTCCCCAAATACTTCTCCAAGCACTAAATTGCCTACTAGTGGGAGGGAGGTACAGCCTTGGTATGGTGTAGGCTGCTAAAAGCTGTGGGCAGCCTTAGACCGTGAGGCTGGGCTGACACGGGGCTCAGCCTGGTTGCGGGTGAGGCGGAGGCTTCCCAGGAATTAGAGTCACCATGAAGATCAAAGCAATACCTTCTACCTGGAAATCACCAGCGAGGCCAGACAGAGGAGCAGTTTTCAAACGTTTTGGAAAATTCAGGCAGCTGCTAAGTAGCCTCCCTGGGGTGGTGCCAGGAGCCTGGGAAGTGACATCTGTCTGGCTACTAACTGCAGTTGTAACTTTCATGGGCATCAACCTGCAGGGCTCTGATGGGAGGCGGCAAAACCAGATGGTAAGTGAGACCACTGTTGCATGAAAAATAAATGTTAGCCCAGCCCTGAGGAATGAAGCTGACCCGAAGGGAAGCACGAGCACAAACTGTTTGCTTAAGAAGAAGATATCTGAGGGGGAATTTGAAGTGTCTGTTTTATTTTGTTTTGTTTATAAAGAAAATTTTAAAAAATGAAGGCTTCTTTTGAAGCAGAAACTTAGTATTTTGGATAAAAATGTCTAATATATTCCCAAAGAGTAACCTAATTATAGAGGGATGCATGCTGCTCATGATGCTTCCTGATACCGGAGCAAAATCTCACCTCCATAGTAGACATAGGAATGGTCCCAATTTAAAAAGTTAAAACGTATTAAAATGGGGACCCGTCCCATGGTGTAACCGTTAAGTCCGGCACACTCTGCTTTAGCAGTCTGGGTTTGGATCCCGGGCGCAGACCTACACCAGTTGTCAAGCTATGCTGTGGTAGCAACCATGTACAAAATAGAGGAAGATTGGCATAGATGTTAGCTCAGGGCTAATCTTCCTCAAGCAAAAAAAAAAAAAAAAAGAGGGAGATTGGTAACTGATGTTAGCTCAGCATGAATCTTCAGCAAAAATATATATATATATATTAAAATGTCCTTTAGAGTCCAAACAAATTAGAAAATTGAAATTCTGTAAAAGCTACCACAAAGATGTGTGTGTAGTAAAAGTCAACAAATACTTATTGATAAATTACTCTTATTTTTTCCATTTTGAACTTTTACCAGAAGCCTAATCTCCCTCTGAATTCTCACCGCAGTATCTCTGTGTTTAGTCTGGTGTCAATTTTATTCTAATTCGTAGAGAACTGTTAATACATACTGTTATTTAATTAATAGGAATACTCATCAGAGTGCCCCATACCTGTAATATTACAGTTAAGTTATTATGGACATAATATAATAGGTATGATTAACAAAAATACTCTAAAATGAGCCTGGCTAAGAATCAGTTTTCCCTAATAAGTCACTGATAATGCAAAGTTCTCATTGTAAAATATGTATGGACCACTACTTCTTAATTTATTATTTCACTCTGGCTTATTAGCTTAGATAACATGCAAGTTTCCCCTCGTGCACCCCTAAGCTATTTTGGCATAGTGTATAAATATTGAATGAGAACTTAGATTTCCTCTGTTTCAGTTGTCTTAAGGGTGGAGATATTAAAGCCTAAAGAAGGTAGGCAATTAAGACATATTCAAGTGATTAAATTTTAGACCCAGAATGAACTCTACTGATTATCAAAACCAGCCAAGCCTCTTCTTTATAGATGTGGAGTCTGAGGCCAGAGAAGTTCAGCGGCTTGTTCAAGTTCACTCAGCCAGTGGCAGACTTGTGACCACCCAGGACTCCTCAAGGTCATCAGATCAGTGCTTTGCCTGCCAGGCCACATTTGGCAACTGGTTGTTCAGACCACTGACTTGTGTTGCACATACCTTTGTAGTAGTGCTGTTTTCCCTAGGAGACATAGGGATGAACTATATGATTGATCAAGTTCCTTTCCAGCACAAGTCCCTTTCACAGTGTGCTGAATCCAGCAAGAAAATCCAAGAAGCCTGTCATTTTCTTTACCAGTAAAGGGGCAGTGCCCCCACTTGCAAGCATATACCACCAGCTTACAAGAGAACTCAAACCAAGTATAAATTTTAATCAACATAGATATTTAAGTTACTTCCAGGTTTTAGTTGCTTGAGTAATGCCTCAGCCTCCTTACTGCTACCAGGCAAGGTTGTGACTCTGCCCCGTTAGCTCCATCCTCTTCAACCTATGCTGTGGCTCTCCTTTGAGGACCTTTTGTCATCTTTTCTTACTGGAGTGTTCTACCTTCTCCCAGTTGGAGTAATTTCTATCTCCACTTGGATATGAGCAGCATTTTCTTATCATATGCTCTGCTTTTTTTCCTTAGTACTTCTGTGTTTTCTTGAAGCAAAAAAATCAAGAGAAAAGACCTGGCATCATTCAACACTCACCTGAAATAAACAATTCTCCTATTAGTAAATTTACTAGAATAGTACTAATATATAATTTATATTATTCGCCTTACTGAAACTTCTCCAGGGCTGCCCACTAAAGCATGCACTGGGAACCAGATCAAGGGACCTTTCCTATCTGTCCCTAAAGGGACAGCTTCTCTGTCATTCTGTCCCTTTATTTTTTAAAGTCAAGTTTAATGAGGCATAATTTATATACAATAAAATTCACCCTTTAGGTACATAGCCCCATGAATTTTGAAAGATGCATGCATTTGTATAACTGCCAAACATAATCAAGATTTAAAACATTTTCATTACTCAGAAAAATTTCCTCATGCCTCTCTGGGGCCATTCCCTCCCCACACTCCCAGCCCCGGGCAACCTTGTTCTTTTTGTCCTTATAGTGTTGCCTTTTCTCTAGAATCATAAAAATGGGATAATTTGGCTTGTAACCTTTTGATTTTGGCTGTTTGCATTTAGCGTGATGCATTTGAGAACTATCTGTGTTTTGCAGGTGTTAGTGGTTTATTCATTTTTATTGCTGAGTGGTATTTCATTGTGTGCATTTCACACTCATTGGTATGTGCGTGCATATACCACAGTGTGCTTATCCATTCCCTAGCTGATGGGTGTATGGTGTGGTAGAATCTAAGGTGGCCCCAATGATCGCTGCCTCCTGCGTTTATGCTGTTGATTAATCTCCTCCCTGTAAGTGTGAGTGGGACCTGTGACTTGTTTCTAACCAATAGAATACGGCAAAGGTAACACAATTGTCACTTCCATGATTGTTACCTTATATAAGTTTCTGTCTTAATAGAAAACTCATTTAGAGACTGTCTTTGCTGGCTTGAGAAAGTAAATAGTCATATTGAGGAAGTCCACAGGACAAAGAGCTGAGGGTGGCCTCTAGGAGCTATAGACAGCCTTCGGATAATAGGCAGCAAAAAGCTGAGACCCTCAGTCATACTGAAGGGAGGAAATGAATTCTGCCAAAAAAGTGAGCTTGGAATCAAATTCTTCCCCAGTCAATCCTCCAAATGAGACTGCAGCTCAGCTAACCTTGAATGCAGCTTTGTGAGAACCTAAGCAGAAAAGCCATACCTAGACTCCTGACCCACAGAAACTATGAGACAATAAATGTGCATATTTTTTAAGCCGCTAAATTGAAAGCTATCCCACTGGTATTTCAAATTCCAGCAGGGTTATCCATAGTGGACAGGTTTCAGTGGAGCTCCCAGACTAAGACAGGCTAGGAAGAAGGACCTGGCCACCCACTTCTGAAAAAGTTGGCCATGAAAACCCTGTGAGTAGCAGTAGACATTGTCTGATATAGTGCCCGAAGGTGAGAGGATGGCTCAAAAAGACTCGGCAGGCTTCTGCTTTGCTGTGCACAGGGTTGCTAGGAGTTGGAATTGACTTGATGACACTAACAAGAAAAAAAAATTTGTTTTAACTTTTTATACTTGTTGCACAGCAATAGAAAACTAATATATGCTGATTTTTTCCAGATTTTGGTGTTTACAAATAAAGCTGCCGTAAACACTTATGTACAGTATGGGTATTGACCTATGTTTTTATTTTTTGAGGGGTAAATACATAGCAGGGGAATTTCTGAGTCACAGGGTAAATTTATATTTAACTTTTTACGTAATTCCCAAACTGTTTTCCCAACTGCCTATACCATTTTACAACCCCACCAGTGATGTATGAAAGTTCTAGTTGCTCCACATTCACATCAGCAGTTGGAATTATCTGGTAAATTTTTAGCCATTTTAATAGGTAAAATTTACCTATTTTAATTTTTAATTTTTTTAATTTACTCTAATGACTAGTGATTTTGAGCATTTTTTCATGTGCTTATTTTTTTCCATCTCATCTTTTCTTTGATTAAATATCTATTCAAATTGTTCACCCGTTTTAAGAAATTGTTTATTTTGTCACTATTAAATTGTGAGAGTTCTTTATGTCTACCAGCTATAATCTTTTAACAGACAGGCTTTTTACAAATATTGCCTCCCAGTCTGTAGGTTGACTTTCCATTTTCTTATTGGTATCTTTCAAATTGCAGAAATTTTTAGTTTTGATGAAATAAAACATTGATTTTTTCTTTTACGGATTATGCTTTTGGTGTTATATCTAGGATATCTTTGCCTAATCCAAGGGCACAAATATTTTCTCCTATGTTTTCTTCTAGAAGTTTTATAGTTTTAGGTTTTACTTTTAGGTTTCTGATCCATTTTGAGTTAACATTTGCAAGGTACAATATATCTATTTTTATTTTTTTGTATACAAATTTCAATTATTCCAGCAACATTTCTTTTCCATTGAATTGTCTTGAGCCTTTGTCGAAAATCTATTTCACACACACACACACACACACACACACACACACACACACACACACTTCCATTTATAGATTCTCTATCCTCTTCTATTGGTCTAGGTATTTATCCTTTCATCAATGCCACACTATCTTGATTATGCTAGCTTTAAGTAAGTCTTCAAAATCAGGCAGTGGATGATCTTCAACTTTCTTTTTCAAAATAGTTTTGGCTATTCTAGTTTCTTTGCTTTTTCATATAAATTTTGGAATCTGCTTGTTAATTTCTACAACAATGCCTCCTGGAATTTTGATTAGGATTGCTTTGAACGTATAGATCAACTTGGGAAAAATTGACATATTAACAATACTAAATATTCTAATCCATGGACGTGGTATATCTATCAATTTATTTAGATCTTCTTTGATTTTTCTCATCAATGTTTTGGAGTTTTCAGAATATAAACATTGCACATCTTTTGTTAGATTTACCTCTAAGCATTTTATGTTGTTTGATGCTTTTATAAATGGTATTGTTTTTTAAAGTTTCAACTTCTAATTACTTATTGCCAATATGAATATAATTGAATTTGATGTATTGATATCCTGCAGCTTTGCTAAATTCACTTTTAATTCTAGTAGTTTTTTGTAGATTCCTTGCGATTTTCCACATAGATAATTTTGTCATCTATTAATAGAGATGGTTTTATTCCTTTCTAATCTGTATGCCTTTTTATTTCTTATCTCTTATTACACTGACTAGGACCTCCAGTATATTGAATAGGAGTGGTAAGGTAGACATCCTTGCCTAGTTTCCCATTTGAGGGGAGAAGCATTCAGGCTTTCGTCATTAAATATGATGATAGCTGTAGATTTCTTTTTTGTAAATTACTTGTATAAAGTTGACTAAATTCTCTTTAATTCCTGGTTTGCTGAGATTATTTTTATTGAGGTCACACTGGTTTATAACATTATATAAATTTCAGATGTACATCATTATATTTGGACTTCTGCATAGACTTTATCGTGTTAACCACCAGAAGTCTAGCTGCCATCTGTCACCATACACATGTGCCCCTTTACCCCTTCCCACCCCCCCGCCCTCTTCTTCATCTCAGGTAACCACCAATCTGCTGATTTTTTTTTTTTAAGTCATGAATGGGTATTGAATTTTGTCAAAACATTTTTCTCTATCTACTAAAATGATCACATGTTTTTTTCCTTTAGTCTGATAATATGATACATTACATTTATTGATTTTTTTTTTTAATTTGAAACTAGTCTTATATTCCCAAGATAGACTCCACTTGGTCATGATGTATTATCCTTTTATTTGTTGCTAGTTTTGATTTAGTAATACTTTGTTGAGGTCAACTCTTCTTTAATTTCATCTTCTACTATGCAATCTATGCTTGAGTCTTTCTGCAGTGTTTTTAAGTCCCTAACCTGGACTTACTGTCTCACATCTTTGTCAAACAACTGTTGGGATGTCTGCTTAGCCCTTCAAATGCCTTATTAATTAAGAATTGTATCTTCACCTCTCTCAAGAGGGCTAAGGCCCTGACAGCCATGCTTGTATTATATGACCTTGGCTATAGCTGACTGAACCAGGAGTAGGCACCTGCCCTAAGCTAGCCCAATCATATCCTGTTTCCTAGGAATCTAGACTTGAGATTAAAGACACCACTTAGTTTGTGCTGATTGTTAGAAGTGAGAACCTGTGCTGACTGCTAGATGTGAGAACATGACAACTTGGAAGCAGATTACCATTTTGGGGCAGCCAAGTTTAGCTGTTGTAAGAATAATAGAGAAAATAGTCTGGTTTGGAGAAAGAGAGGAGACTATTGAAGTTCGTAGTTCTTTTCTTTGGGTTCCATGATTTATTCTTATATTCCTCCTTCCCCTATATTTCTTTGCTTGCTTAAGCTACTTTTGAGTCACTTTTTTTCTTAGAACTGAAACTGCCTTGGCTAAGAGGTGCTTTAGTGCCTTTGCATTCTGTACCTGTGGCCTGGAATGCCACACTCTAATTGGTTTGCTACTGATTCTTCTAGACACCTAAGCATCTTCTGTTTGGGTTAAACTTACCTAACTCCCTTCTCAGGTACAGGCTACTGATTCTTCTAGACACCTAAGCATCTTCTGTTTGGGTTAAACTTACCTAACTCCCTTTCATTACAATATTTATCACTTACCCTTTCCATCACACTTTTTATAGTATTTGAGCTAAAGTCTGAGCTCCAGGGTTATGGTATTTAGTATTTTGTAGCCCCTGAGCCTAGTGTTTGAATCATGCATATATGCTGGTAAATGTTTGGAATGAATAAACTAATCCAATAAATTAATCCAAGCACTTTTCCTTTATAACCTTCCCAAGAGCCTTCTATCCCTCATCTTCAGAAGCAAGGGTTAGAGAGGTAACACCTCCAACTCTGTCTCTGTCCTCTATAGGAGTGGTTCTTAAATATGGTTGCAATTAGAATCACCTGGGGTATCTTTTTGACACTCCTGATACTTAGGCTGCTCTCTACACCAATTAAATCAGAATCTCTGGGGAAAGTATCCAGAATTAGATTTTTTTTTTTTTTAAATAATCACCTGGCAGGGGGAAGCCTAAACAATATAAACAATACTGATGCCTGGGTCATACTACCATTAAATGCTTAAGTAATTGGCCTGGGGTGTGGCGTGGTGGCAGGGGGGTGGAGGTGGGGGAGTGCAAAAGCTCCCCAGATGGTTCTAATATGCTGCCAAGTTTGAGACCAACAGCCCTATGAAGCAGTGGCCTCATTCTCTGGTTCACAGAACAATTCTTTAGGAACTGAAAATCCGTGGCCGTTATACCTTCAAGGCTGCATTGGAAGCAGGTGGGGAACTCTGCGATTCAGACAGTATGACCTCATTTTGCAAGCTGTGGAAGTTGGTACTAATTACATTTGTCTGATGCAAAAATATCAATTATATACCTGCCCCAAGTTTTTTCCTCTCACACACTGTATCGTAACCCTGGTTATAGTTCTCCCGGATTCATAGGTTGGTAAATATGAAGTGGGTCACAGATGCTAAAGGATGGCAGCTGGGAAGCTGCTGAGAGAAGCAGCCCACACCCTTCTTCGTGGCATTGTCCTCGGTACTGACTTTGGTAAGGAAAGCAGTGCCTCTACATCTTGTTGCTTTCTCTGTTTTGACTTTAGGAATTAATGGTGTTTCTTTGCTTAGCTTACAGCAATTAATCGTGTTACACCAATGGGGGGAAATTAATGCTATTGCATTGTTATGAAACACAAAGGAAGGAAAAGAAATATTTAGGTTAGTAATCAAGGACATATCTTCTGATGAGTTTGACTTGCCCCTTTTTAGCTAGTTTTATGCATGGCTGCTTCCCAAGACTGCTCAGTGGGTTCCAGCTGACAGAAAACAACCAAAAATTATGACTACTTTACTGAGGCATGGCAGAGCTGCAAACCAGGCAGAACGTAACAGTGAAACAAACCCATTCGGGGATTTCTTTGTTTTCACCATTCAGTCTGGGCATCCCTTTGGATTTGGCTCTTGATCATTTTAGAATTTGTCCCTTTGTACCTAAAACTACTCTTGTAACTCAGCTACTATGGTTTTACTATTTGGTCTCTCCCTAATTTTTGTCCCTTCTGGACTCAACCTTGATCTGTCTCAGGTACTTGGTTTTGCAACATCCAAAGCCTTCACCCTTGATGCTATTAGGCAAACACTTACAAAGCAACATCATAACATAATCCCTTAAGAATACAGTATCTCTGTTTCAAATAACTAGAATATATACTTTTTGCCTGTTCCTTACTCTGCTTCTTCTGACAGCCCACCCAAATGATAGTCTTTTTGAACTGGAGTTCTATCAGTCAAATCTCAGTGGCCTAACCAAACAAATGTTCGCTTCATACTCATGGTCCATGTTGATTGTTGGCTGGCTGGGGGCTGTGCTCTACTTTATCTGCTCCTGGATCCAGGGCAATGGAGCAGCCACTGTCTACAATATTGCTAGTAGCTGTGGCAAAGGGGAAAATAATGTAGAAATTTATGGGCCAGCTCTGTCGTCACTTGTCACATTTCATTGGCTACAGCATGTTGTAAGATCCTGCCTAATTCAAGAAGGCAGAGTCATGTAACCACATTTCTGCCCAGAAGGAGAAATGGGGATATTTGGGGAATACACAGGAAATCCTGTTTGAGTATTATCATAACAGTTGACTCAGAAGAATTGAGTGAACTCAATTCTCTCACTGAGAATTACACATGAAGAATAGCCAAAAGGAGAAAGACACATTTCTGAAAGCAGCACTCTAAGATGAGAGACCATCAAGCATCCCCAAAGATAACCTTAGGTGAGTGTGCAGGTGGCCTTGGGGATAGAGACCTAAATACTTAAGGCCCACGTTAGGAATCTATCTACAAAATTAACACTTAAATTTAGAACCAAAGAATAATACTACCAGATGCAATAAAAAAGACAACTTTGAAAGCCTCATATGATACATGAAGTAATTGGACCCAGAGAGGGGAAGGGTTTTTTCCCCTCAGTATCACACAATAAGGAAGAGGCAGAACTGAAAATAAACCCAGTTCTGATTCTGGGTCCAGTGATCTTTGTGTCATGTAATATTATTTGTCTTAATTTATTGATCCTAAGGAAAGTTTGAAAAAGTAGGTTCTCCTCTTTTCCCACTATAATAGCTGTGGACTTGGAATTTGTGAACCTTGAACAGATTTGCTTCCACATGTTCTTTCTAACTCTGCTGCTTGGCTGAGGATACTATCCAATTTCTAATATGATTTAGAATTCATTGCTTATGGCTTCTAAATGTTAATTTGTGGTGTAGATTTTTTCCTCAGTTTTGTTTAATGGGTGAGTTAGGTTTGATCAACATTCTATTAATGTCTTGTAAAAATATAGGTTTAGAGTACATAATCCGGCAGCTTGCGGGAAAATTATTTTCAGGGGAAATGAATTCGCCCCAATCAGAAGATAGGATTAGTCAGGCTTGACCTGCTAAATTGAATCAAACGGTTATATAGCATCTGATGTTCCCAGCATTGACCTTTTTAATGAGAAATAGGTCTAAAAGATCTGTTTTACTCCTCCGTAAAATACTTTATGAATTTGAACAGAGCTTTCCATCATTTAGATACATATCAGGATCTGGAGATGGGTTAGGCTGAGACCAAGTAAAATTAGCTTTTGATGGCCTGGCCAGGTGGAACATGTCTAATTTGTTATCTTGCTGACTCTCTTTCTTTCCTAAGCCAAAAGGCTCAAAAGACCAGACACTAGTGAATACCTTTATAAAGAGAAGAATTAAGACCAAAGAAATCCAGCAGAAGGTCTTTGGAAAGTTCTCATAAAGTATGCAGTCTCTCCTGCTGGGGGGGAACAAAGCATCTGGGCGTCTTTGCTTTCCTGTCACATCCACAACTCCTGTCCTTAAATGCAGCTTCTGGCCCTGACAACTGGAGTTGACTAGTTAAGTGGGTCTTAAGTTCCATCTTTAAAATCACCCAGCTGTTCTCTTTTCTCAAAAATAAAACCAACCCAGCTGGTAGGTGGGAGTTTCCTACTGTGACCCAGAAGCTGAGGTCTGGAGACAGGTGTGGAGGAGAAGAGGGAGCAGAGAGGGGGAAGCAGGGGCTGCATCTCCCAGAATTCACCTTCTCCTGGTCTACTGAAGCACTGTGGGTGGGGCTACCCATGGAGAGGGGGCTGAGTGGTTACTTGGAAAAGAGGGTTATTTTTGCTGTGCTCTGTAGATGGGTGAGAATGGAGGGACAAAGTACAATAGGATCATTGAATGTTAGAGCTCGAAGAGGTCTTACAAACGGAGTCAAATCATTTTAGAGTTGATGAAGCTGGGGTCCAGAGGTGGACATGCTTGGCCCATGGACACATAAGTAATCGGACTCCAGTTATTCTAACTCCACTGAGAGTGCTCCTTTGTCTTATAACTCCCAAGATAGCATGGGACAGATGCATGTGATCTAGACCCTGCAATATCATTGGGGAGATGGTATAATAATATAAACAATATATACTAATGTTTATAAGCACCAAAGTCCTTATCTGTAATACTACTGAACATGCTGAATTCAATACCTGGACAAGTTACTTAACCTGTTTCTTCCGTGCCACTTCTGTAAGATATTAAATACACACACACACAAATATAGGTAGCAAACAATACAATTAAATATAAAGATTTAATATTTAGAGAACCCACGCTCTGGCTCCGGATAGGGGAGAGGGAAGGACTACAATGTGATCTTATCCTTTCCCCAACATGGCTGCACCCAGATCAGGGGCACAACACCGAGGTTCTACTGAGGCATTTATGTTCTCCTTCCTCTCCCTCAAAACAGGGTCCTTCCCTGACCATCCATCTTGGAAGTCTTTTATCTCAAATGTAGTCCCAATGTATTCCCTTGGAATGTACCCCCATGCTGCCTTTACCCAAGACCTTGATAAAGAAGTGTATTTCTCTCATGCTTTGAACCATCCAAGGTGACAACACAATGACTCGAACAGAGTGGTCAGTGTTGAAGTTGAGGGCTAGAGAAGAGGTGGATGTTCCACCTTATCCTCCCCAGTCCAAGGTGACAAGTGATTTGGCAGGTACGTTCATGGTCTAAGCCAAAAAATGAGACAAATGACAGTAACTGAGGACTGCATCTTGAGCACTCTGATAATTCTTTGAGAACTCCTGCATAGAGTCAGTGAGTTCCCCTGTCTATATATGAACATCACGCAGACTGGTCCAGACTAGAGCCATGAAACCTGGGTTTTATTCCTTGCTCTGCCACAGCTGTGAGATCTTGGGTGAGAATTTACATCTCTAACTCCCAGTTTCCTCATCTTTAAAAGCGAGACAAATTTTTTTCTCTGTGTGACCTACAAGGTTGTTAAGGGGATGTAATGAAATAATGTATGTGATAGCACTAACCTATAAAGAATAACACACCTGAAATATCTATTACTATGAATGCTGGTGAACGAGGGCAAGGCTCACTCACGGGTTAAAATACAGATGCTGAATGGGAGAGTTAAGAGAGTAAGCCTTATTGTAACTTGGTAGTTATTTTTCCCAGGTCCATTTTTAGGTGGGGTTCACTACTAGAGCCTAAAGTGTGGGCGGGGGAAGAAACCAGATGAAAAGGGTATTGAGAACTCCTTTTCTCTTCTTTACCCCTCATTCCCTTACTTCCCCTCTTCTACTCATTCCTCCCGACCTCTGTCTCCTAACCTTCCCTTCCTACGGAGGTTGTGATTTCCTTCAACATTGGTCATTGCCAGTGTCAAGTTGCCTAGCAGGGCTGGAAAGTAGACCTCGGATGAGTGTACACCTGTCTCCCCATGCACTTGCTAGGGGAGAGCTGCTCATCATTGGGCGGAGGGGCAGAATGTAATTAACCTCCTACCCCGTGCTTAGGAGTCGAATCTCCTCTCTGTGTCTTGTACACACTGCCCTCCTCTGATCCCAGCAGATGAACTGGGGCCACAAGCCGGCTATGCATTTAGAGGACCAGTTGGCCCAAGCCTGCATTTGCCTGGATGCTGTGACAGTGAATGTGTGTCTGAACTTCCCTTTCTCACGGAGGACTTGACGTATGCATGGATTTTCTGGCCAGGGTGTCTTCTGACCAAAGCCATCAAAAAATGCCAAAGTCTAAAAAGGCTATTTTGGGGACTTTGCCAGTAACTCCTGGCCTCAGGTCACATAAGAGGTGGCAGAGAACTGTTGAAGTTGAATTCAGAGGCATCTACTTTCCTGGCATTTGAAGAAGGGATACATACACAACTCTTCCCAGGGAGAGGCATCGTGGCTGGTCATGGCGTTTTGCTGAAGAGCAGCTGCAAGTGCAGCTGGGCTCTGCAGGACCCTGCGGAGGAGCTATCTTTAGGTGTGTTCTCAGGCAGAGGGAACCACAGGAGAGCGTCTTTGACTTCTGCTTCTGGCAGGCAGACTCTGACTGTAGTCAGATGGGCCTCAGTTGTGCAGCCTTCTTCCCTCCCAAACTTGAACTTCTATTACAGTTCAGTTATGCCTGAGATCACCTATTCGAACCAAATCAAACCCATAAACAAAACAAAACAGAGAAAAAGCAAACAGCAGCCAAAATCTAACTTTGTATTTCAACCTAGAGGTTTCAGGCTGTTGCTTTATTCATTAGTGCATTTATTCTTTATCTATCCATGATATATTTGAGTGCTAAGATGTGCTAGGTACAGCATAAATAAACCCATACCCCTACCCCTAGTCTCACAAAGAGTACATCACAGGGGGAAGCTCATACCTGGTACCATGGACACCCAAACGAGAATCCATACCTCAGCATCTCAGGCAAAGTCACTCTGATTTGGGGCCTGGGGTCAGTTGTAGGAAGCACATATGAAATATTATGTATTCCACTCAAATCTTATGGTTAAAAGCTTTCTTACTTGGAAGGAGGATCTCTGAATCCACTTTAATAAATGGATAACTACTGGTAACTAGTTCATCTAGGTATAGTGAATGCTACAGGAATGAAAATCCTGGGGCCTTGACAACCCACTCCCACTTTTCTGAGTATGGGTTTCGTACCTTTCAACTGAAGGGGTAGGATTTAAGTAACTGGGGGCTATTTTCAGTGGAAAAGCTTCATGGGGGGGAGAGAAGTGTGGCATTTGGCCCCAGCTATAGCAAAGCAGGAGGCAAATGTGTGTATCTGGGTTTGCACATCAAGCAGAAAGCAGATGGCCCTGAGGAGTCCTGTACAATGATGCTCTGAGCTGGTTACAAACCTGATTACGAAGAGTCAACCACTCTGCCTATGAGGATGGCTCCTGTGGCTTTGATTCCCCAGCCTCAGTGTTGGTCTGGGCAGAAGCACCTGTGAATCATCTATCACTCAGGGAAAGTTTGCTAAAGTCATCTGCCTTGTGGGGCAGTCTGGTCACATACATTTCCCTGAACTCTAAAGGCTTCAGCAATTTAGAGGCAAATCAAGCTGTTTCAAGCTTTAGAACAGAAAAGGTGAGCTAAGATAAAGAAGTTTCTGAAGACTTTGGGGCAGTGGTCATCGGCCACTACCTATCATGAGAGAGATATTTTCTTCTTCCTTTTGCCCATGTTCTAGCCATGGGAGCAGCATCCCTGTGCTCTGCATTGCCCACTGGGGGATCCACGGGAATAATGAGCTTCCCAGGCTCTGCTCTGTACCAGACTGAAGACGTGTGAAGCCCTGGTGATGGTCAACTTTCTACAGATTCTCAAATCCTGGACTACCACAAGTGCCTCTGAGAGCAGCACGTTGGGTATGGTGAACCATGTACTTCTTGTCCAGCATTTTACACAGTGAAATAGGATTCAAGTGACAATCAGGGCAATATTACATATGAAAAATAGTCACAGGGTAGGGAAGAGAGGAGAAACACTTCTCTTTTGCGTTGGAAAGCAGAAAGAAGCTGATTATTAGTATGTGCATGGGC
This sequence comes from Ceratotherium simum simum, assembly GCF_057802395.1. Taxonomy (NCBI): domain Eukaryota; kingdom Metazoa; phylum Chordata; class Mammalia; order Perissodactyla; family Rhinocerotidae; genus Ceratotherium; species Ceratotherium simum. The sequence goes on from NC_141913.1 coordinate 40,466,348, forward strand.
TTCACATGGTTGAGCTCACTGAGTAAAGAACTACCCATGCTGCCAGCCCCAGGGCAGTCGGCCAGTTGGCTGAATCCTGGGGGTGGAGGTTTTGCTGGCTACAGACATCCCATCTGCCCTCTGGAGAAATTTCAGCAGCATCACTTGTAAGTTATGCTTAATAGGATATGGCAAGAAAGGATTTCTGCTAGTCAGAGCCTTGGCTGCAGTCAGGCGCCACAGCCTAAGGCCGTGCCTCTCACTACACACAACTCTGCAAAGCTGTTGCTCTGAGAAGTAACAGCAGAAACCAAATGACTGCTCAGTGTGATCCCACGTGTGGGGACTAGAAGCAGAAGATCGTTTAAAGATCTATGAACAGTGATGTGACTGCATGCTGTCCTGCTGCACAACTCCGACAGCAGCTAGCCTAGCCTCACCCTAGAGCAAGCGGGAATGAGATGTTCTTTTTGAGTGAAGAGGTAAGGCCTTGGTTAGAGTCAACATCATTAGGTGCCATGTCCAGCATCTGACTTTGCTGTCCACTCTCATAGGTATTTTCAATTCCAGAAACATTTATTTAGGACCAACTATGTCCTAAGAACTGGGCTGGTGTGAGGAACAGGACATAATCTCTGACAACAGGAGCCTATAATCCATCACTTCTCTGCTTCTACCTTAAAAAGGCCATAATCTGAGGGTGCTGTTTGTCCTAGAAAGGTGTTCATGGCAGTTTCCTCACCGGGAAATCTAAGGTAATCTCAGTGCTGATATAAGCTCTTTCTTCTCTTGCCTATTTTTTTCTACCCAACCAGTTTCTGTGATTTTTTTTTTTTTTTTTTTGGTGAAGAAGATTCCCCCTGAGCTAACATCTATTGCCTATCTTTCTCTTTTTTTTTTTTTTTTTTTTTGCTTGAGGAAGTTTAGCCCTGAGATAACATCTGTGCCAATCTTCCTCTGCTTTGTATGTGGGTCGCTGCCACAGCATGGCTGAGGAGTGGGGTAGGTCTGTGCCCGGGATCCAAACCTGCAAACCCGGGCCACGGAAGCAGAGCACGCCAAACTTAACCACTATGCCATGGGGCTGGCCCATGATTTTTTTTTTTTTTTAATGGCCCAATTGGAATTTTGACCACAAAGCTTGCCTTGAATCTTAGTATTTATATCCTGATTCATGTCGGTTTACTTGTTTTCATTGCTGTTCTTAAAATTTTACTTAGATCATTATTCCAAATAATAAAGGTAAAAAGTATTCCTGACAGACAGGAACATGGAATGGACACATGTGCTATCAAATATTAATGTTTATCATATTTGCTTCAGTTAATTTCTAAAAGATATTAAACATTACAGAGTTGAGCCGCTCTGCATCTCCCTAAATTTTGAACTGCTGCTTGCCTTGAAAACTGACCTGTAATTTATAGAGGAAGAGTGCAGTGGCCCTTTCCCTCCTGGATGGGGAGGCAAGAAGCCTTATTTGGCTAATCTGGAGGTTCTTCATTCTGTTGTTAGGGAATTTCTCCCTTGGCTTGCTGTCCTTTAATGGGCATGCTTTGAGAGGAACAAAGAGGAGAATTTCACTTCTTTAAGAAAAAAGAACACATTTTTGTAATAATGTTTCACTTCAAATAAGGTGACTCAAGAGGGCAAATTAGTAGTTGAAAGGCCAGTGTTTAGCTACTTTTAATAAAAATTAGCTGATATTTATCGAGCACTGAGTATGTGCTAGTCCCTATAGAGTTTAATATGCAATCTCTCATTTAATCTTCACAGTGGCTTTTTCAGAGAGGTGTAGTATTAACCCCATTTTACAGGTGAAGAAACTAGGGGGTACAGATGTTATTTGCACAAAGCTCCACAATTAGGAAGCAGTGGGCTGGGATTCAATCCAGGCAGTCTGCCAACAGAAACTACACTGTTAACTAGAGATTTCTGTGAGTCCCTGAATGGAGGCATAAAGGCAATTCTCTACAGAATGGTGTGAATTGATGGGCTCAGTGAAGGTAACCTGCCCATAAATTTCTCCCTTCTTCAAGTGTCATGATGGCTCAAATCCCACTATAGTGGTTTTCTAGGGCTCCCATAACAAATAACCACAATCTTGGTGGCTTAAAACAAAGCACATTTATTCTTCCATAGTTCTAGAGGATAGAAGTTCAAAATTAAGATGTCAGCAGGGCCATACTTCCTCTGAAGGCTCTAAGGACTTCCTTGCCTCTTCCACCTTCTGATGACCCCTGGTGTCCTTTGACATGTCACAGCATAGCTCATTCTCTACCTCTATCTTCACATGACCTTCTCTGTCTCCTCTCCTCTTCTTATAATGACACCCTAAATCTAGGATGATTATACATCAAGATCCTTAACTAATTGCCTCTGCAAGGACCCTATTTCCAAATAAGATCACAGGACACTACACTTGCCATTTAAGATTTATTCTTTTGGATTTAGAATTGGTCTGTCCAGATTCCTCTTTTAGGAATTAAAGTCTCCTAGGAAAGACTGTTTGTGGCTATGTTTTGGGGTTCTATTTTCTGGGACTATGGCAACCCATGAGTCTTGGAAGAAGACAGGAAGTGAAAATGAGACAGAGAAAGGGCAGATAGGAGGGAAGGAATTGAATACAAATTTCAATTAATTTGTGGTTTGGATGAAGGTTTTGCTGAGAGTATATTCTCCTGAGAAGCTTTCACAGAAGGGGGTAGAAGAGGCAGTCAACCACCCAGTGAAAAACTCCACCTACCAGTTTGCTAACATGAGCTCTAAGTTGCACTGGGGCCTGCATAATTTTTTGAAATGGTATTCAGAAGTACAGATTGTAAATCTCACTTGCAACAACAACAACAAAAATTCTAATTGCATAGAAAGCACCAGCCACCAGCGAAGCATTTCATAATCATCAAGTCCAATGCCCCCTCATTTTATGGCACGTATAAATTGTCGCTCAGTTACTTTTAAACCCCAAAATGTCAATTTTGCGGAATCCATGTGGCCCTCTCTGTGAATATTTTTTTGGAAAAGTACTGCTGAATGACTAAGAAAGGATAGTACTGACCATGAGACTAAAAGCATTTCCCACAGAGATCTCAGTGACTATAGGCCAATCTTTCATGTCTCATTGCCTCAGTCTCTCCATGAACCAATTTGCTTCCCAGGGATTCTGTGAGTATTATAGACACACATTAGACAAAAGCAGGCAACCTCAGTGCCAAGAACATGTGGAGGGCTGTGTGTGTAATTGTGTGCTTCTAAGTGCATATGTGTGCAGTGGTAGGAGATGTTACCTTCTTTCTAAATAGGCAGGGTTTTGTAAATCTCTGAGAAGAAGGCCTTGTGTGCCAAAGTAATCCCAATGCCCTCATCCTCATATTATATAAGAAGAGGCTCCGGAGCTAGCACTTAAAAGTGTTAAACTGGAAAAAGCACTGCACTAAGTTTGCAACTGATATGAGTGCCTCGATTTTAAATTGAAGATGATGCACAGAGTTAAATGACTTGCCCAAGGTCAACGATTGCATTATGCACCTTATATTAGGATGAAAAGACTTGTATTATAACATTCACTCATCTAGCATTCATTCTAGTGTTCAAAATAAGTCCAAAAGTCAATCACTTCCCACCATCTCTGCCACTACTGGCCTGTCTCAAGACAACATTCTTCTTTTTTTTTTTTTTAAAGATTTTATTTATTTATTTATTTATTTTCCCCCCAATGCCCCAGTAGATGGTTGTATGTCGTAGTTGCACATCCTTCTAGTTGCTGTATGTGGGACGCGGCCTCAGCATGGCCGGAGAAGCAGTGCGTCGGTGCGTGCCCGGGATCCGAACCCGGGCCCCCAGCAGCAGAGCACGCACACTTAACTGCTAAGCCACGGGGCCGGCCCAAGACAACATTCATCTTGCCTGTGTTTTTGCAGTTGCCTCCTAGCAGTTCTCGCTTTTTCTACCCTTGTTCATCCTCCAGCCTCTAATCTACATAGCAATCTAAGGTAGCCTTTTAAACTGTTAGGTCATGGATTTCTATGCTCAGAGCCTTCAATGGCTTTTCACTTCACCCAGAGCAAAATGGTCTGCAATGCCCTACACAGTTTGATCTACTCTCCTACCTTTCTCTGCCTTATTTACTCTAGTCTAGCCATACTCACCTCCTTTCCATTCTTTGAAAATGCCAAAAATGCCCTCATCTCAGGGCCTTTGCACTTACTATTCCCTCTGCCTTTATTGCTCTTTTTTTAGATAGCCTCAAGTCTTGCTCTACCATTTCCTAAAGGTCTCAGATCTTTCTTTACCACCCTGTATAAAATGGCACCCCACATACCATTAGTCCTCGTCCTCCTTACCCTGAATCATTATTATCTACAGCATTTATCCCTTCAGGACACAATATTTATTTGTTTTTTTTCATTGCTTATCTCTCTCCACAAGAATATAAGCTTCATGAGGAAGAGCCTAGGACTGTTTTTCCACCTCTGTATCCCCAGTGCCTAGAAAAGTGCCTACCATGTAATGGGAATTTAATAACCCATTAGCTAATTGAATGACCCCCATTTCTTTGTATCTATGGGAAATAATAGTAATGCCTCTGCCTTGCTTTCCTTAGGGTTCTGTGGGGGGTCGTATGAGATCCTAGAAGGGAAAGTGCTGCATAAACTATAAAGTACTGTAGACAAATGTGAGATGTGTTATTACCTCTAGCCTATGGTCTAAGGTGATTCTAGATTAGAACTTTGCCTTGAATTCAAGAGAGCAAGTGGTATTCCCCTGGATAACTTTGGGATAAGTCTTGTAGTATGAGCTGATTTAAAATATTGGAATCTGTGGATTTGAAAATAATTTAAAAGTTATACAGTCTAATAATTTATTTGATATTTAAATTTATTTAAGCACATTCTTGACATCGTGGTCTCTGCTTGAATGTTCCAAGTGGCTAGGGGTTCATTCTTCTCTTCATTAAGGCCATTTCTTCTGGTGAGGGATATTTTAGTCGCTAGAACATTCTTATCTGTGATAAGCTGATACCTGCTTTCCTGTGACATCCATATAGCAGTTCTCTCCCCAACGCCCTCTGGAATCCATGTCGAATCCTTCTGTTCTCACCCTCCAAGGTTTCTCTCTCAGCCATCTTTATCGGTTCAACTTTGCTTAGGACATACCCCTACCCCCACCCAGGACACTAGAAATCTGAGAACTGCTGCTGTCTGAATACACTAGACTATTCTGACAAGAATCGTAATGATCATTTAAGCTATAGTTCAGGAAAAATGTGTGCCAGCTGCTTCCCACCAGGGTTCCCATTAGCTTGTCATTTCCTTGTGCTACTTTACTGCTTCCATGACAGGGACATGCCAGCTATCAAACATTTCCTTCAGGTCCCCATTTTATCTCTCTTCAAGTGCTCCCAGTTGTAACCACTTATTTTCTTGTGCACTTCTTTGCCCTGATGCTCCCCCAACCCCCCTATCATTATATGCATGAGGAGAAATTGTTCACCTCTTGCCAAATTGGCCTGATTCCTCCACTGATTTTCCTAGCTTTGCCAGTAACTGGCTGTGTGACCTTGAGCAAGTCATGTTGTCTTTCTGTGACTATCCTCTCAGGTTTTGTCCAGATCTGAGATGTTCAAGTTAAGATTCTGAGAGAGTCCTAGTTCATTAGAATTTAAAAAACACTTAGACTTAATAGTGGTTAAGAATTTAACTGAATAAATATTTATTGAGCACCTATCAGGGGCCATATACGGTTATAGATACCAGTGTGGGTACAGAACAATTCTGGACGTGCTTTCAAACCAATTTGTCTTCATAGAGAAATAGATAAGACACGTGTAAAACAGGAAACTCATTAATTTTGGAATTAAATTCTACTTAGATGGATAAAAAAGGGAAAAAATAACTGTTTGTTATCTATATTGGAAACTTGGATTTTATATTGCTTCTTTACGTTAGGCTTACTGGTGAAGGGCACAGAATTTAGAATCAGATTGCCTGGTACTGAAACTTAGCCTCTTTTTCACTAGATAGGAAAAAGAAGTCATGTTATTCAATATCAATTTCTCAGTTTCTTTATTTGAAGATAGGTATGATAAAAATGCTTTGTAGATTTGGTGTGAGGATAAATGAGAATGCACACAGAGTCCCAGGCAAAGAGTCTGGTATGTAGTATGTGTTCATTAAATGGTTGCTCCTACTACTCTTGTTGGTGTCCTTAATTCCTTCATGTCTTACAGAGTCTGCGTGGCATTTCCTTTAGTATTTGTTCTCTTCTATTAGTGTTTCTAGTGTTCTATACAATCCTTACCATCTCAGTGCCTTGAAGTTCTAAGGCACTTTCAGAATACAAAAAATGTCAGAACTTGGTTTGTGATTTTGGAAGACACGGTAAAGTTGGTGGAGTCATGAGCTTGGGGTGGAGGTGTGACTGCCTGGATATGATGGTAGCTTAGAGTAGTTTAAATGGTGTAAACAAAAAAAAAAAATCAAATCTCCATAAAAGATATGATAACTTCTTGTTTTTGTTTGTATGTCTTTACATTAAACAGCAACAACAGGAACTTCCTTTATATTTCAGGCAGATGAACTGAATTGGCTAAATAGGGTTACGACTCTGGTGAGGGATCAAGGATTTTTCTCCTTTTATGATTGAAGACGTACAACCAAAGGATATAAGGAAAAAGCCTTAATGCTAAATGCATGTTACTTCTCTTTTTTTGCTGGGGAAGAGTCGCCCTGAGTTAACATCTGTTGCCAATCTTCCTCTATTTTGTATGTGAGCCACCATCACAGCATGGCACTGATAGACAAGTAGTGTAGGTCCACACCTGGGAACCAAACCCAGGCCGCTAAAGTGGAGCATGCCAAACTTAATCACTAGGCCACCGGAGCTGGCCTGATGCATGTCACTTAAGGCTCTGAGCATGGTATCATTGTACTTTCCCTGAAGAAGGTAAGGGTAGCCATAAAATTCAGATTTAGACACACATAATGTTCTTCTGGTCAATGGTGTGTACACTAGAAATGAAATATTCTGTTTTCTGGCCACTGGTCTTTCTTGCTTGAAGATTGAACTAGCTTATTCCAGCCTCCAGCCTCTTTGGCTCAGAGTGAGGGGCGAGAAACCACATTGTTCAGTCAGTCTCCCTCCCTTATATACTCACAGTTGCATTGGGTGGGTGGGTTGACAACAGTGCACAAACCTTCCTGCAATAAGAACTCCACATTTCCACTCATGTGGAGTGAGGAAGAACCCATGTTTTTCATAGTTCCCTAAATCCCTACTGATAATGATAATTATCAGTGCTGCAGGCAAGATGGAGTTTTCAGCACCGAGGAGAGCTCCCAGCGGGTGAGTTACCATGAAACAAAGCATTATAATCTTATCTTGGGCAATGTAGGTCTGTTGGAATTTGCTTCCTGTGTTGATGTATTCACTCGTTTATTAACCAAATATTTTCTACGTGCCTACTAACTGAAAGACATAATGCTAAAGCCTAGAGATAAGATGGTGAACATGGTGTATATCATCTTGTCCCGTGAAGCTCTAGACCTCAAAGGACCAGCACTCTCAAACTGGCCCATAATCTTTTAAGGTCAGGTATCAGTCTCTTAAAATTGGAGTCATTTCAATACTTAACAGCTATTAAATTGAAGTCTTATAAATATAGTGATTTCTATATCTTTTGGCCACTTATCAATATAACCATTAAGTTTCATACATGTTTGAACAGCTATGATTATGAATATAAGGAAAAGTGAAGTAATAAAAACCCAGTCAGAGGGTACTGTATAGTGACACTTCCATCATATTCTATCAGTCCAAGCAGCTCACAATTCTTGTCAGAACCAAGAATAGGGGACAAAGACCTTACATATTGGTGATGTGATCTTGAGTGGAAAGATCACATTGTAGACGAGCCTGTAGCGTGGGGTATATTGTGGCCCTATTTTGAAAATCTGTACTCTTCTAGTTCATTTTATCTTTCTGTAATAGGTTCTAATATATTTAATTTTATTTATGATAAAACTGAGGCTGAGGCTACTTAAATATTTAATAATATATAGAACTTGATAGGGAAGAGGAAAATGAAATCCTGTATTTATGATAGATTTTCTCACAATTCACAGGGATTCTGCTTGGTCACTAATGCTAATTATATTGGGGCCCAAAGACTCGGTAAATATTTGTTGAGTGAGAAAATAAACGAATTATTGAATGAATATGAATTGGGGTGCCTAGGTCTTCCCAGGTGTTGTAGACATATTTAAAATATGGTTTTTATATTTAATGATAACAGATTCTAAATTATATGGGTTGGTTGTGTACTGGTAAAGTCATATGGGAAGTAGGGTCAGGACTAGTTGGGTACTGGAGATGTCTCGTATTAGCTTGGGAAAGGCAATTGTTACATATTTAGGAGTTTTGTAATTTGGTGGTCAAACTGTTGGTGACTTTAAAGGTGAAGTATGTACACCACAAAAATTGACAAATACAAGTTTATTTTTTTTGTTTTGTTTTTGGTGCTACTCTGCCAGAATGCCACTGGACCATGGTGGATAAAATTCTTTGCCTCACTGGGGTAATATGACTACCACAATTTTGAAGAAGTATAAATATAAATGATAAAGTATAACTATATATAAAGGAAAACTACAAATGGGACAGTTATAAATTGGTTTATAAGGTGTTTGAAGACCTCATTATATTCTTTGCATCAATGATATGCTTGGGTTTTCAATACAAGTTCTATAGTTGTGGTTAAGTTGGAAAAATATAAAAATAAAGCAAGAGTTATGCCCTGAAAATCTTAGGAAGGATTGAATGTCCCTAGAGGGAAAGAGAAGGCTGTCATTTCAAGATGGTGTTGACATTTTGTGAATCCATCTAGACACTCTGAAGGAAGATGAAGTGTCTCAGTATTCTATCTGGGTTGGATCAAATATGCATATCTCAAGCTTGGTATAGAGTCAGAATTCTTGGGGGCAGGCCAATACCAAGTGAACATTAGCAATATTTTGTTCAGGGTCTCAGGATACATCAAAATGTCTTCTAGATAAACAATTATGTAGTAGTCTAAAAGGTCAAAGAACGCATCATGCATGAAATGCTGAAATACCTATATTGTACCATTGAAAGCGAACACATTGTGGTTTATTTAAAGAGACTACAGGCATACTTTGCTTTATTGTGCTTCGCTTTATTGTGTTTTGTAGATACTGCATTTTTACAAATTGAAGGTTTGTGGCAATCCTGAGTTCAGCAAGTCTATCGGTGCCATTTTTCCAACAGCATTTGCTCACTTCATGTCTCTGTCACATTTTGGTAATTCTCACAATATTTCAAACTTTTTCATTATTATATTTGTTATGGTGATCTGTGATCAGTGATCTTTGATGTTACAATTGTAATTGTTTTGGGGCACCACGAACCATGCCCATATCAGACAGTGAACTTAATCGATAAATGTTGTGTGTGTTCTGACAGTTCCATTGACCAGCCGTTCTCCCATCTCTCTCCCTCTCCTTGGGCCTCCCCATTCCCTGAGACACAACAATATTGAAATTAGGCCAATTAACAACCCTAAAATGGCCTCAAAGTGTTCAAGTGAAAGGAAGAGTTGCACATCTCTCACTTCAAACCAAAAGCTAGAGGTGATTAAGCTTAGTGAGGAAGGCATATCGAAAACCAAGATGGGCCGAAAGCTAGGCCAAACAGTCAAACAGTTAGCCAAGTTGTGAATGCAAAGGAAAAGTTCTTGAAGAGAATTAAAAGTGCTATTCCAGTGACCACATGAATGATAAGAAAGCAAAACACCTTATTGCTGATGTGGAGAAAGTTTTAGTAATCTAGGCAGAAGATCAAAACAGCTACAACAATCCCTTAAGCCAAAGGCTAATCCAAAGGCTTAAGTTAGGCAAGGACCTAATTTTCTTCAATTCTATGAAGGCTGAGAGAGGTGAGGAAGCTGCAGAAGAAAAGTTTGAAGCTAGCAGAGGTTGGTTCATGAGGTTTAAGGAAAGACGCTGTCTCCATGACATAAGAGTGCAAGGTGAAGCAGCAAGTGCTGATGTAGAAGCTACAGCAAGTTATTCAGAAGATCTAGCTAAGATAATTAATGAAGGTGGTTATACTAAACAACAGATTTTCAGTGCTGATGAATAGCCTTATATTGGAAGAAGATGCCATCTAGGCTTTCATAACTAGAGAGAAGTCAATGACTGGCTCCAAAGCTTCAAAGGACAGCTGACTCTCTTATTAGAGGCTAATGCAGCTGGTGACTTTTAGTTGAAGCTAATGCTCATTTACCATTGTGAAAATCCTGGGACCTTTAAGAATTATGATAAATCTATTCTACCTGTGCTCTATAAGTGGAACAACAAAGACTGAATGACAGTGTATCTATTTAAAACATGGTTTACTGAATATTTTAAGCCTACTGTTGAGACCTTCTGCTCAGAAAAAGAGATTCCCTTTCAAATATCAATGCTCATTGACAATTCACCTGGTCACTCAAGAGCTCTGATGGAGATGCACAATGAGGTTAATATTATTTTCACGCCTGCTAATACAACATACATCTGGCAGCTGGGGGAACAAGGAGTAATTTTGACTTTCAAGTCTTATTATTTAAGAAATACATCTCATAAGGCTATAGCTGCCATAGATAGGGATTCCTCTGATGGATCTGGGCAAAGTAAATTAAAAACCTTTTAGAAAGGATTCAGCATTCTAGATGCCATTAAGAACAGTTGTGACTCCTGGGAAGAGGTCAAAATAACAATACTAACAGGAATTTGGAAGAAGTTGATTCCAACTCTCATGGATGACTTTGAGGGGTTCAAGACTTTGGTGGAGGAAGTAATTGCAGATGTGCTGGAAATAGCAAGAGAACTAGAATTAGAAGTGGAGCCTCAAGACATGACTGAATTGCTGCAACTCATGATAAAACCTGATTAGATGAAGAGTAGCTTCTTATGAATGGGCAAAGATAGTGGTTTCTTGAGATGGAATCCACTCCTGGTGAAGATGCTGTGAAGATTGTTGAAATGACAACAAAGGATTTAGAATATTACATAAACTTAGTTGATAAGCAGCAGCAGGGTTTGAGAGGATTGACTCCAATTTTGAAAAAAGTTCTACTGTGGGTAAAATGCTATTAAACAGCATCATATGCTACAGAGAAGTTGTTCATGAATGGAAGAGTGAATCAATGAGATAAACTTCATCATTGTCTTATTTTAACAAATTGCCACCCCAATCTTCAGCAACCACCACTCTGATCAATCAGCAGCCATAAACATTGAGGCAAGACCCTCCAACAATAAAAAGATTATACCTCACTGAAGGCCCAGATGATGATTAGCATTTCTTAGCAACAAATTATTATTATTATTATTGTTTTTATGAGGAAGATTAGCCCTGAGCTAACATCTGTTGCCAATCCTTCTCTTTTTGCTGAGGAAGATTGGCCCTGGGCTAACATCCATGCCCATCTTCTTCTACTTTATATGCGGGACACTTGCCACAGCATGGTTTGGTAAGCAGTGTGTAGGTCCACACCCGGCATCTGAACCTGTGAACCCCGGGCCACCGAAGCAGAGTGCATGAACTTAACCACTATGCCACCAGGCCAGCCCCCAACAAATTATTTTTAATTAAGTTATATACATTATTTTTTTAGGCATAATGCTATTGCACACTTAATAGACTACAGTATAGTGTAAACACAACTCTTATATGCGCTGGGAAACCAAAACATTTGTGTGACTCACTTTATTGTGGTGGTCTGGAACCAAACCTGCAAAATCTGAGGTATGCTTGTATAATGTATACAAAAATATGCATACAAATATATTTCTTCTAAGTTCTCTCTCTTTTCTGAAGCTGATTACACATTTTAAAGAATCTATTTAGGTGTAAATGATAGCAATTTTTAAAATAAATTTTTTATAATAAGCTGGGTACTAGGCTGCTGAATAGACTGAATATCCAGAAGTTGTTAGAAAGGATGGAACTCTACACCACTTTAACACATAAATTTAGATCTCTACAAAGAAGAATTATTGATTTAGTCCATATTTAACATTTTTGCCTAGGAAGTCTCAACATGCCCTGGTCTTGAATCTTAGCAATAAATGCATATATTTCTTTAGAATATGCATTTTGAGGTACAAGTTTAATAGTGTGTAGTGTGCAGGCTGTGGTGGTAGGTTCCTAGCCTAAATGGGTCTGAACATAATCTTGAAGTCATAATACTTCCTGGGAAGGATTAGTGCAGTTTTTTGTTTTTTTTTTTTTTTTTTTGTAATTGTTACCTGAGTACTCCACTAGAATAGTTTCAATAATTGTTAACATCAACAATTGTTAACATCTTGTCATCTCTTGCCCCCTCCCCTATCTCCTCCATCTCCCCCTCTCCCCACCCACCTACCATTTATTCTTTTGCTAAACTATTTAAAAATATATTGCAGACATTATGATACTTTATAATTAATGTCTGATACATGTCCTAAAAATAAGGACATTGCCCCTACTAACTATATTACCATTATCACATCTTAAGAAAGTTAACAATAATATCTCAACATCCAGTCCATATTCAAATTTCTCCAATTGTCCCAATTTTAGAAAAACAAAATCTAATCAAGGCTCACAGATTGTGGGCCCTTGTTGAATATCACAGTTGAGAAAAGAGGCTCAAAAAAATTAGGTCACATGGTCAATCATGTTGTGGCTTGGCTTTAAATCCAGGGCTGGTTGGCTTCAAGGCCCTTGTTCACTTCATTGTGTTGCAGAAGATTCCCAGTGATTACAGGAGAGTGGCTAACTATACCTGGAGGTCACATCTTAGTGGGTTATACTTTTAGGTTAGTTTTGGGCAAGAGGGAATTAGGTGGCCATGATCATCCATTGCTTCACACAGATAGGCGAGGGGTTTAGCCATGTTGAAGCAAGACAGGAAGAGGGGGAAAAAAAGCAGTAAAAGTGAGAATTCCCAGTTAGCTTAAGTTTTTTGGAGACCTGAAGAAAATGTAAGCATTTGCTTTGGGTACTTCAGGGCTTTTTCAGTTCTCTCTGCCCTCGCATGGCTCCTTCCAGACCTTAAATGGCCAGTGTGTGTTTGTGCCATATAATCCTGGAGAAGGGGATTTCAGTGTTTTGTACCTGGGAGGCTCCTGTTTGTGTCCGACTCACCAATGGGGTGTCACTGGGTAATTGGGGCTTTCATCAGCTTTATGGTGAGGAATTTTTCTAATACCACAGGTCCTAGTTGTTGTGTATTTCTCTTTAATTTGAGAGCCCTTAAGAATAATTTCCAAATTCTTTATAATTAAGCTATTTCTCAGAGTCTGCTCGTCTTTTAGGATATTCTTGTTGTGTTTCTTTTGTTTAAATGGGAGATATGTGATCTTCTGAGCAATGTAGATTTTGTCCAGCACTTATGCCAAGGCAGTCGTTAGTTGCATACCACAAGTCAAAGGTGCTCTAGGGTCTGACATCCATTTTAGAGCAGCTTAGACTCCCCTAGTGAAGCCATGCTTTTACCTGCAGATTTCTTCTGGAGCTAAACCTGCTTCCAAGTCCCAAAGTCATGTCTCAATATTCATCTCTCAGTGTGTAGTCTTAAACTCTCTCTAAAAGGTAATCCTGATTCCTGAAACTGTTCATGAGAAATTAGGGGATTTCACTATTGTTTGTACTTAAGGAACATGAACTTATTAATTAGGGCTACTTAAGGGACAATACCTCCACCACAGGTCTGTGATATTTAACACTCTGATTTTTAAGCCCTGGCACTTCCCTGTGATTAGACAAAGATTCAGAAACCCCTTGGTCTGAAGAAGTGCTTTTGGGCAAACAGGACTTTGGGTAGTGTCTCTCCTTTGTGAAGTGAGAATTTACTCTCTTCATTGCTAGGGTGATGCTGTGACAGTCTGCTATACTTCTCAATATTATAGACACAAAGTGAGAGAAATTTTTATTAGTAATTCTCTTGCAAAAATAAATAGTATTTCATTTAGACCTTCTTAAACCAATATATCAACATTCCAAGATAATGCAGAAGTAAAATCATACCATAATTACTCTATAATGGATATCTAAATTACTATCTTCTTATATTAGAAACAGAAATATTGGGCTTTCTGTTAGTTGGTATAATAGACCTCTGTGACAATTTTGACCCCTATAAGAGTATATATGTCCTTACTATTTGGTAATCCCATCGGTCTGTGTCGAAAAGAGCTGTTAACATTCAGATAATTGCAGTGATGAAGCAGTTAACTGAACCGGAAGCTGACAAAGTGAGATGCTGGCAGCAGATGGTGTTGTCAAATAGAGGTATAATTGCATTTAAAAAAATCTCTTCAAAATAGTTTCTCAAGCTTTAGGTAACTTAGATGACATTTAGCAGGCTCTGGAAATCACTTAAATGGGTACAGAAATAAAAGAATTACAGAGGAAAATGTCACCATCTGAATTTGTCTTGAGTCTTACTGAGTTGAGACATCTGAGGCTCTTGTTAACACGTAGCAACTATTTACAGCCCATAGAATAGAATGTGTCATTGTTGCGTTAAGTTTAGCCCATTTTGTGAGGAAGGTCTTTTGTGGCAGTCCAGAGAATGTAATGGATTTAGTGCTCTAAAATATGAAGTCTGTGGGAAAAGAAAAAGTATAAATTATCTTAAATTCAAATATAGAAAAACTCACTGGAGCTTTCAGAGAAAGGTAATTAATGCAATTGAACACTACAGGAAAAATAACCCTTTTAAAATTTTATAGTTTGTCACTGTAACTGAATGTGGCGCAGCAAGAATTAAATGTAAAGAGCTTTTATAACATTTAGAAGCATTGCAAATATCGATGGGGAATCTAAGATTTTTTCATTGGGGAGTATAGGATATATGAAAGACCTGGGAAGTATATTCATAAAAATCTAGAGTGAGGACAAAGGTGCAGTTACTAAACTTAACTTCTTGTTTTATGGATAAGGAAAGTGAAGCCCTAACATGAGCCAGAGCTAAACTCTTATCTGGCCTCGAGGATGTAAACCCTTTGCAGTTATTCAAAATCTAAAAGATTACATGGTTAAACATATCTGTATACCCAATTATCTTACTATAACCATGAGTAAAAGCCAAGCCCAGCATGCAAAATCCCAGGGAGGTGGGAGATGGTATTAATGAAGGCATGGGTTTGGGATCAAGCCTGCTTTCTTCCTTATTAACTTAAATGAAGTTACTTAACTTCTCTGGCCTTGTTTCTTCCTTTGGTCAACTGTACAGGGCCCAGGAGCTTTCCTGCAATGGTAGAATTATTAAATGCTGAAGAAGGCATAGCTTCATCTCCAAACTCTTGGGTTACCTTTTTGATTCTCCAACTGTGGCTTGCCACAGGCTCTATACAGCACTCTAACTTGCCACAAATATTTTTTAGCATCACTAGGTGTTAGATCATAAGTAACAAAGCTACATACATTAGAGCCTGAAAAAACTGAAGAACTTTCTCTCCTTTTAGGAAAGTGGCTCCCAAACTGTGATCTCTGGGCTAGCAGTATCAATATCACATGAAAACTTATTGGAAATGCAAATTATTGAGTCCTACTTCTGACCTACCGAATCAGAAACTCTAGGGGTAGGGAGCATCAGAAACTCTTTTAACCAGAAATCTGTTTAAACAAACTCCCCAGCTAATTCTGATGTATGCTGAAGTTTGAAAAGCACTGGTCTAGAGCACACTCAAAGTTGTCAGTTTTTGGATTATCTGGTAAACGGGTCAGTAAAATATGTCCACGTGTGGTATATTTTGCCATCATAATCCTAAGGGATGTATTAAGATTACAGAGTGTGCTGGGCTGACTGGTGGTTATAGTGGTTAAGTTTGCACACTCCGCTATGGCAGCCCGGGGTTTGCTGACTCAGATCCCGGGTGAGGACCTACACACCGCTCATCAGGCCATGCTATGGCAGCATCCCACATACATAAAAATAGAGGACTCTTGGCATGGATGTTAGCTCAGGGCCAATCTTTTTCACACACAAAAAAAAGATTGTAGAGTGTGCAAGGTACAACTGCCTGCCCTCTTCAGAGCATATTTCTTGACATCAACCAGATTATTCTCCCAGAGAGTCTGCTGAAATGTCAGGCCCCTGTATTTTCAGGGATCATCTCCTACCTGTTGGCATGTATGTATTATACCAAGACACTTAGGGGACCATTAGTTCCTGTTTATTTAGTGTCTCTCAGCATGAAGTTATCCCCTTATTGGGCAACCATGATGTCTTGTGGGGATGGTAAGATGATCTGGACCCCTGCAAAATAAACTGTGGCACAGAACCAGATAGTTAATATAACCTTGAAAAATAGTAAAGGGTGGTACACATTCTGTCTTTTCAATGGAAATCACCTAGGTTTACTTCTCAGCTTCTGTCACCCATTACATTATCCAGCCTGTCTTGCCTAGAGAAGACAAGTGATAGTACTTGGCCTTGGCCTCACAAGGATCCTAACATTTCCTCTGAAATAAGGAAACCAGCATTAATTATGTTAACTTTTCCCAGAATCCATAGTATATAGGAAATCATAATTACCAAAATTCTGCTGTTCTTCACAGTAAAGTATTTTTCAATGTGTTTTTAGAAAAAAAATGTCTTCTGTGTTCTGTTGGGGAACATAAAAGAAGGATCAGTGACTTATGCAGGATAAATTCACTCCAACATTCCCATCTTTCTGAATTCTGCATTCCTTTTAGTATAATGTATATTAAGGAATTTATGGCATCTCAAGTTCATTTACCCTGGGCCACTACTGAATTCAGGTTTTGATTGACTAATGGAACAAATTGTTAGAATCACTCCCAGTTGCTTATGCCAACACATTGAATCTAACATCTGATAACTGCACCAATATTGATGCATTCACCCTAATTTTGAATCAACTTTCTACTCCTTTTTCTAGTGTCCTCAGAATCTATTCCCATACATGTTTTTAAAATTAAAATCTCAAGATTTTAAAATTATTAATACTGTAAAAGTTTCTTTCTGTGACTAAGCCATTCCTCCAGGGTCTAACTTTTGTTTTATCCCTGTGTCATCTTCATTACGTGTTTGGAGATATTATGGAGCATTTGGGTAGAGCATGATGAGAATTACATCCCTTTTGTCAGGTAGATGCCACAATCTGGGTCATTATAGGGTCTTCAAGCAAGGAAGAAAGTGCTGAAATGGCAGAGAAGAAAAAATCTCTTGCCAGGGGAGTTATGGTAGATGCGGAGTGTCAGGGTATTATATGGGTCATCTATATCCTCCCATTTCCCCCACTGGAATTCTCTATATTCCATTCTTTCCTATCAATACTTTACCCTAAAGAGACCTGATGAATTCATCTGTCATATTTCAGCAACCTGCAGGATCAAATGCTGAGTTTGATTTTTCAACTATCTTAACCCTGTAGCTGCAAGAGGTAAGAGATTTTTTTAGTATAGCCATAGAACGTTCCTGATTTTTCTTTTTTTTGCCTGTGCCTAGAGCAAGAATTTAGTATTTTGAGCTTGTCATGCTATTTCTTTCAGTTTTCCAATACTGTTAGCATACTCCTCAATTCTACAGTCCTTGAATTTCTCAAGCTATTCATTTTTAAAAAAATAGAAGCTATGTGGTTCTCTCAAGCCTTGCCTTCAAAGGGCATGTCATTCCAAGTGACCATAGGAGCTAATTTTTATTTCTGCACTGCATATTATGGGCTGCCAGATTTATGAATTATCATTTCCCTGGCACCCTATTTTCCCTTCTCCCCAGAGACCTTATTGGCTGTATCAATCAAGTTTCTTAACTGCAAGAACCATAAATCAGTATAAGCTAACTGAAGTCCCAAAAGAGTTAACTAAACTATTCTAGGCAATCCATAGAATCTCTAGAATGTTCAGAGAACCAGGCTTAGCAGCTATAGTTAGAAACAATGTAAACATTATGTTACTTTGCCACTTGCCCCACTGACATAGAACACTCTTGCTAGAGCTACTGTCACTGCAGTCTTGGGAAAGTGGTTCCTGCCGTTGCCCCTACCCTGGCAGCATTTCGTGCTTTGTTTGTGACAGGCTTCTCATCAAAGTTTGACATGGGTACATGTGGTTGATAAAGCCTGTCTACTTGCCTGTGCTTTCACTGTGGCAGTAGAGAAAATGAGTGTTCAGCATTTTCACCTTTCAAAATGGGAGGTGGTCTCAGAGATTTGTTCAGAAATATTACATAAACTAATGTTTGTAAAGCATTTACCCAGTGCCTGGACACACAGAAAGCTCTTGAAAATGTAAAGTATATAATACATATTGTATAATATGAGTGACTGTTGTACTATGACAACGAGGTAATAGACAAGGATGCTAAATGTTGTCTTTATAATAGCTTTCAACATGGCTGCCTTGTGTTTTGGGAGCTTAATTAATCAAGCTTTAATTTAATTTTTTAAGTCACCTTTGGGTAATGAAGGCTAAGTTTGCTGCTTTTCACGGCACTGTGCTGTTTATTCATTCAACAAATATGTGTTTGCTATTTCCCATCTGTTACTTCTTTAGACTATCTTAAGGAATTGTGGGAGAAACACACAGGAGAGTACTCATTACTTGCCCTCAAACTGGGTATATTCCAAAGAGCAGAGAAAGAGAGACACCAGCATTTGTTGAGTATGCATTATGCACTTTTGGGGCATTATACACATTCTCTTTTTCACTCTATTGGATAGCTATTATCTCCATTTGATAGGAAATAGGGGCTCAAAGTGTTTAACTAATTTGCCCAAGGTCATGCAGGTAAGGAAGGGAAAAGTCCAGGTCATACCAAGCCTGGATCATGATTTGAAGAAGAGAGACAACCCAAGAGCTAGAAGAGTCGGAGGCAGAGGAAGTAATGTGGGATTTAAGAATTTGGCCCCAAATCAAAATATTCTGACTTTAGCTACGTTGTGGAAGCTTCAAAAAGAATATTGACAGAAAAACTAGTAGATTTTATTTAAAATGTCAAGGCTAGAGTGAGTCCATGCCTGGAATATTGGATGCCCCTCTTATCACTGAATTTCCTAATAGATGAAGAGAACTCATATTAGGGATCAGGAAAAAAGGCCAGGTAGGCAGTCTGGATACATCCTCTTGTTAAATGAGCCAGGCACAGAATCATGTCCTTACCAGTACCCACAGGCCTTCTTAGCACAAAGAGGCTCATAATAACTAACCATCCCATTGACTGTTTCTAGACACAACTTACTAGTGGGTTGATTGGTCTGGCTTTTGTTGATTGCATCAGGGTTTGAGGATGAGCCTGCATGTGACTGACAGCCCAATAGCCCACTGGGATTGGGCCTGAAAAAGCCAAAGACTGGTGGAGAGCAGCAACTACCATATCTCATTAAAGAAACACAGGTTCTCTGGTCAGAGGTAGACTATTGCACTAGACGGATTGGAGTAATTTGTGGGATAAGCATTTCAGGGTGGTTGTGATGATGGTGACAGTGGTCGCAAATGTGTTGGTGGTTGTGGCAGGGGCATTGATAACATCAGGGCAGTGTATGTGAAGTCTTGCCTGGGGTGATGAATTTGATGCTCCTATAAAATCCCTAGAGAAAATTTCTTTAAATGATTGCACTACAGTGACTCAGCATTTATGAGGTAGAAATCTCTCTCTTTGTGGATTTCAAAGCTACAGATATGAAGCCACACTTCTTTCCAGGACAATTATGAGTGACAAAATTCTGCTGTCCATAATAAATCCACTGAACAGATTGAAGATTCCTGTATTTTGCAAGCCAATCTGTATCTTCCAAACCAATTTTTGTACTGTAAAGGAGACACCGAAACTCCTTATTGTATTATATTTCCTAATTTTAGCTATATATATATATATACACACACACATATATAATATACATGTACATGAATATATATTTATATTCATATTGATATATTCATATTTAGCAATAGGACTTCAACTTTACACACAGATTCTGGATTCTTGATCTAGGATTGAATTTGCATTCTAATTTGCCTATGAAACATTGTATAGTATTTAATGCAGTATGTGCATCTTCTAGGAGGCATTATTCATATTTTGTACCTATGTGACAGGCACATGGAATTCTAGAGAGAATATTTTTAGTCTCTAGCTTCTCTCCATTCTGGGAACTTAACGACCAAGTGCCATTGTCTATTTTGAGATTGGAAGAGAACTGAAGAGCATTGTAGTTTATAGTTGAAGGATCCTGGCTCAAATCTTGGCTCTGGTTTTTGCCAGTTGCGTAACTTTGGGTAAGAAATGCAACCCCTTGGCTCAGTCTCTTCACCAGTAAGATGGGGTTAATAACTCTTCCTCCTTAAGATTATTGAGAAGACTAAATGTGTATAGATACTGCCTAGCATGGTATCTGGCATGTTGCAAATATTATAATAAAATGTCTCAACTGAAAGGAATCTTAGAGTTGATAATGTAGACCAAACTTCTCATTCTGCAGAGGGATAAAGTAACTCACTCAGAGTTTTTACCTAACTAGTGATAGAGTTGGACTCCAAATAACTAGATTACCATGAAATTCCAAGGAAAAGAATTCAATGTTTATTGTTAGGGAACAGATGAATCACACAATAATGCAAAATGGAAGGCATTTCTCTTTATGTTTCCTGAATTGGAAGAAAAATCTGTAGTATTAGCAAAGCTTCCCAAATCAGACATCCACTTTTGGATTTTGGAGTATGTATTTACTGCTCAATATCTGAGCTCTGTGTCCAGAATTTCCAGTTAACAATCAACATAGGAATTTTAGAAAGCCAGGTTGGCTTTTTTTAAAAACAAATTCATTAAGCTATAATTTACGTACCACAAAATGCATCTCTTTTAGGTGTACTACTCATTGATTTTTAGTAAATATGTTAAGTTTTGCTACTATCATCACAATCCAGTTTTGGAACATTTTCATCAATCCATTGTACCGGTGCCATCCCTTGTACCTGTTTAGGGTTTACATTTCTCACCCTCAGCCCCAGGCAACCACTAATCTATATTCTGTCTCTATATATTTGCTTTTCTGAGCATTTAATATGAATGAATTTATATAGTATGTGGCCTTTTGTGTCTGGCTTTTTGCAGTCGGCATAATGTCTTTGAGGTCTTCCATGTGGTAGCATGCACAGTGTTTTGTTTTTCTTTATTGCTGAATCTGTGTTGACTTCCAATATAGATTCTATTGCTGTAACAGGGAAGTGGGTGGGGGAGGGCACAAGAAGTGGTTTTAACCTCTCTAAATTTGTCACCTGATAAGCCCACTTCTATAGAGTTACCCAAAGCGCAGTTTCCCACAGGGAATTCACCAAGGCTGAGTCCTCTGGTCCTCTTCCCAGGCTGCAGGGAGAAAATGTTTACATCCTTGTCTCTGATGATTATGCCACTAAATGGTTGGGAAATTGCCCGAGTAGGAGGTGGCAATTCAGAATCCAGCAGGTTAATAACAGCCTTGAAGTACACATTAGTGAGAGGACAGTGATGCACCTGCCATTGAACGTGGGAGTTTGGGGAAAGGCGTGAATCCTCATGGGGAGGCGAAGGAATGGGTTGTGTAAGATCCACAGCTGGGGTGACCCTGGCAGGGGGCAGGTGTGTTTTCTGGCTTTGCTGGTTGTGAGAGCAAAGTAGTATTAGGTAGTGGTTCAGCATGCAGGTTTGGAAGTCAGACAGAATTAGGTTGACCGTGCGACTTCGGGCAGATGGTGAAACCTCTTGCAGACTTTATGTTTTCATATATAATGGAGTATATAGTCCACACCTCATAGAGCTGTGCAAATTAAATAAGATGATGCAGACAAAATTCTTAGTAGGATTCTAGCACATAGAAAATATTCAGTAGACCTTAGCTCCTAATTTTTAACTGGTTGACACTAGAGAGTCTAATCTAGTGTTTTGTTGGCTCTGTTTCTAAGTGTCTTTAAACTAAAATTAATTATCTAGAATTAATAAAGTACTACATCTCTAAAATAATAAAAATATTCAAGCGATTAACAGAAAGTTTACCTCAGAACTGATAAACTAGTTTGCTTTCTTTCTCCCCTTCCTTTTCCTTGCCCTCATTCATCCTCCCTCTTCCTTCCCTCTCTCTGCCTTCCTTCTTTCCTCACAATATAACTGAAATATAATTCCAACAGCTAATATTTATGGAACTCGTTTCAGATTATAAAGTATTTTCCATAACTTTACCACATTTGATCCTCACAGCAATTACGGATAAAGCTATCATTATCATCCCCATTTCAGTATTGGAGATAATGTGATCTGCCCAAAGCACACTGCTTATAAACAGTGGATCCCTCCTGCATTATTAGATATTGGGAATTAGATATTGTGTTAGTTTCCTAGGGCTACTGTAACAAATTACTACAAACTAGTTGGCTTAAAAGAAATTTATTCTCTCATATTTCTTGGAGGCTAGAGGTCTGACATCAAGGTGCTGGCAGGGTTGATTCCTCCTAGAGGTTCTGAGGGAGAGTCTGTTACATGTCTTTCTCCTAGCTTCTCGCAGTTGCTGGCAATCCTTGGTGTTCCTTGGCTGATAGCTGCATCACTTCAATCTCTGCCTCTATCTTCACTTAATGTTCTTTCCTGTGTTTGTATCTGAGTTGCCCTCTCCTTTCTCTTATAAAAACAGTCATTAGATTTCGGGTCTACCATAATTCAGTATGGCCTCATCCTAACTAATTATATCTGTAAGGACTTTATTTCCAAATAAGGACACATTCTGAGATTCCAGCTGAACATGAATTTTGAGGGGACACAATTCAATCCCCTACAGATCTGGAAACATAATTCTCAGTCTAATATGAGAGACAGAAATATAAGTAATTAGCATTAATGTAAAGTTTAATCAGTATGTTAGAGAACGAGAAGGGCAAGGAGGGGATTCTGGGCAGAGGACACTGTCAGAGCCAAGGGTTGCTGTGTCCTGAACAGTGTTTGTTGAATAGTTACCTCCTTCAGGCCCCGAAGAGCAACTGACAGGGAAGGTGCAAAGGGAACACCAGATGCTTTTTGAGAAGTGGAGGACCTTACATATTCACCAAAGGAGTAGAAATAGAGCCACTGAGCATTTTGGAAACTTTCAGTGGCTTGTGCTTATAAACCATTGAGAAATGACCTTTGATTTTGTTCATTTACTCAGGAGCCGGGTGGAGCCAAGAAGAAAGGAGATTAAGTGAGCTCAGCTGTATCCCCAGCAGAGCCAAGAGGAGAGGTGAGGGAGGAATAGAGAGGGAGGGCTGGGGAAGACAGATTGCCACCTGGAGATGCTGGGGTTTGTACTTGACCTTCTTGAAGAGAACAAAATTTGACCTTCCATAACTGAACTCTTAAAACAGAAAAGGTAGAGTCAGCTGTCTGATGGTGTGAAGGGCATATGATAAAGGCCAAAGCAGGCATATTATATAAAGGTAAGACTCCAACCAAATATCATCTAAAGAAGGATGTTTGAAACTAATAGGCCAAGAATAATAACTGTAGCATTTTACAGAATGACTTGGCATTAAAACCTTAAAGAATTGAAGGGGCTGAGTTCACGGAGCAGGAAATGGAGAGTCAGATTCTTACTTCATTGTTGGATGGGAAACTCAGGGAATAACACACATACAGGCAGCTTTATGGAGGAATGTGGTGCTAGACCAATGCTTTAGGCCTGTGAGAAGAACACAAATGGTTGAATGACTCCCAAGGAATCTGAGAGCAGGGACTATATCTGCTGTGGTCACTGCTGTAGCCCCAGTGCAGGACAGTATTAGAATTTAGCAAGTGCTCAGTGAAGGTTTTAAGCACAGGAGATAAAGGGCAATTCAGAGGTTCCAGCACAGTCTAGGGGCAGGAAAGAGCAGAATGGGTTAATGTGCAGATTGCCCTCTACCACAGGTGGATTGAAAGATGCTACTCATCTGGGCCCTAATGCCTAATCAGCAACCTCAAATCTTCCAGGTGTTCTCTGGGCAGGGGCTAGCCTGGCTCATCCTTGCTAGCCATGGCAAAATTCCAGAACTGCTCCATTTTACTTGATCTTAGCATATAGCCCTGTCTGCACTTGACACTTTCAGAAGACAACTCTGCTCCTCTTTTTTCTATCTGTCTACATGTCACCTTTGGATTAGACTCACCATTTCCTTCCCAACTGGAACATTGTCTCCCTCTATTCATTCCAGCCATGTACACCTGGAGTCTTGAACCCACTCACTGTGGGTACCACACCTGGGTAGTGTCTTTACTTGGATATCCCTGGACTCAGGAGTGGGACCTAGGCAGATATGGATTGGAGAATAATGGGACACAAATACAGGTCCATATACCCACATAATAGATGGCTAGACAAAAGAGCCTGTTCTTAAGGAGTTTTGTTTTGGGAAAACTAGTCTGTACGTTTGAGCATAGAATTGATTAGTGGGGGTTTCTATCCACTAGTCTCTTTCGTATTGAAATAATGAGGTATCAGCAATCCTTGAAATATAATCCTTGAAAGCACCACAGGACTTGAGTTTTATGAAAAATATGACTGCCACATTGCAGTTCATTGATTCATTCAATATTCATTTCTTCAATACCCAC
This sequence comes from Ceratotherium simum simum, assembly GCF_057802395.1. Lineage (NCBI taxonomy): Eukaryota > Metazoa > Chordata > Mammalia > Perissodactyla > Rhinocerotidae > Ceratotherium > Ceratotherium simum. The sequence goes on from NC_141913.1 coordinate 40,490,931, forward strand.
CATGTGCAATGTGCTAGGCTTCATGCAGGTGAATACAGAGAAGAGGACACAGAATTTCTATCTTCCTCCCCACAGAATTCAGTAGATTGTGGGGGCTCATACACTGTGTACCTTTAACTAAAATACAAGGCAAAAAAATGGAAGGAGGAGGGGTAGAGAGATCACCCGCAGTGGGGGACTCCAAAGCTTGAATCCAGCTGCATTGTGGCTTCCCAAGCTGGTTGACCCAAAGAGTGGCCGGGGCATGGAAGCAGGTTCTGTTGTCTAGAATTCTAGACCAAAGCCTGCCTTTGGCCTAGCCCAGGAGGGTGGCTCACAGTGGGCTGCACCTCCAGACAGCCGTTCTTCAAACTTGCCCAGATGTTTGGTAGAAACATGTGGTTGGCTATTCTATAATTAACCCTGCTGAGGACCCCCCAAGTCATCCTCTTGGCAAGAGGCTTCATCAACAGCAGCTCTGCAGGATACCCCCCTGCTCCACTCCCCTTCAGTGCAGGAGGTCTTAGTTATAAACTCTGGTATATCCCTGAGGGAGATTTTTTCATCCAAAAGCAAGGAGGGAAAAGGACCTTTTGCAGATTTTCAATCATTGAAACCACAAAATGAGAATGGGAAGAGACTCAGTAACCTGCATAATTTGTCCCCTGGGGCCCAGCTGGGGTGTTTTCTTCTTGTACAGTTGTCCATTCTCTGCTCGCTGAGCCCCAAGAGGTCAAAGCCCAGAGCTCTCCCTCTCTGCTGTTTCCTCCGGCCCATTTACTTTTTCCTTTGGCCCTTTTAGCATTTAATTCATTTCTACAGCATGTGTGGAATATCTATTCTTTGCTAAGCACTTAGGACACAGTGCCAGGTCTCAAATTGTTCACACTGTTTGGCATGAGGCAGACATGTCTTTCTCTTTCCTTCTGATACTACCAGTAGATATTTGGAAGGAAAAATTTCTTCTGCTAACAATCCTCCACCACTCAAACTCCACAATGTTCACATGGATTTTTATTATGTTATTTGCATAGGTGTCTTGTTTTTATCTTTTAATAAACAATAAATATGATGTAATAAAAGCAAGCTTTGGAGTTGGAGAAATCCGAAGTCAAACCATAGCCTCAGTATTTATTAGCTGTGTGACTTTGACCTCTTTGATCCTCATTTCCCTTAAGTATAAGATGACAGGGCTGTTCTGATGATTAAACTAAAACTGCATAATGCAGCTGCAAGACAGGTGCTCAGGAAATGTTTATCCCCCACCCCTTCCTCTCTGTCCTCCTAGAAAGAGGGATGAGATTCTGCCCATTTTATTTCCTTTTTAATGCCTTCATCCGAGCCTTACAATGAAAGGAGTGGAGGAAAAATTCTTAGATTAAAACAAGTAAATTGATGAATGAATGAATGAAAGTCTATTGCCCCTTTTTCAGAGGCAGAACAAAAGGAGGAGTATAGCCAGGCTTAGGAACAGGGGTAGAAAACAGAGCTAAAGGAGAACTGTTCGCTGTGGAGTTTTGAAGGACACCACTATACATAAGCTTAGAGGATAATGAACCCAGGAGAGAGATCTAGATCTGGAAAGATGAGTTAGTGCTGCCCATCTGGCTATAAGAGGGCCATTCCCAGAGCCTTCTAGGACAAGGCCTATTGAACGGTGAAGAAGGCAGTTGGTCTGACCTTAGGCCCTTGTGTAGGGATCCAGCTCCTTCTAGCTGCTCTGTGAATGCCTAGCCCTTTTGATTGGTAAGCCTCACTGTTGCTTGCTCACACCAATTCCTTTTCCAGTACAGTCCTTAAACTCAGACAAGAGAGACACCTGCCCTGGGCTTTGTACTTCAGAGAGCTCCACAAAATACAAACCCACAAAAATATAAAAATTTTAAAGATACTTCATTACATCCATCATTCGAGATCCAACATGACTTGTAATTTTAAATGTCTATTCTTTGACTATCACTGTTTAGGCCCCAGGAGGTAACTTTCTCCACCTCTCTTGCACTATATCTTCAAAACAGAAGGTAATTACGGAGGATTATTTGAAAGTTTATTGGTTGTGATGTGGCTGGTGTCAGACAGATTCTGTTTTGGCGTGGAGAAAGGACTTGAGCAGAGGTGCTTAGGTAAGAGAAAAGACTAATTAATTTGTTAAATCCTTCCTCTCAGACAGCATAACTGCAGTGTATTCTTGCATAATGAACCATCATTTCTCAGGAGTGCCAAGTGTTTATTTTCCTGCTTCTCTTTATGTTCTAATCTGTAGATCTAGAAGTACTCAAGGATTAATGCAATATCTTTGACAGTTACACATGATGGAAAAAGAACATTTTAGAATACTGAACAATTTATACTTTAAAATAGGTTTGAATATAATGTGCATGAAGCATGATACTGATTCTTTATATTACTCTATGAGCTTAAATATTGCTTTAAATGATAAGTGAAAATCATGACATAAGTCACAGTGAAACATATGTTGAAATAAAAATACTATTGCCATAGGATTTACCCCTGTGACGGATACAATATTTAAACATGGTATGTACGATTCATCCTTCATTTCTGAATCTAAGTATTGCTTTGAAATTGCCACTTCTAGTTACCAAGCACTAGCGCAGAGTTAGTACTTGCATGATGCTGAGAGTGAGTGCCTCCTTAAATTTTGCACCCTAGTCCTAGCCCTGCTGTAAAGGGCCAGCTAATAAATATTTTCTGCTTTGTAGGCCATACAGTCCTGTTGCAACTATTCAACTCTGCTGATGTGGCATGAAAGCTCCCATAGACAATATACAAATGAGTGGATATGACTGCATTTCCCATAAAATTTTATTTACAAAAACAGGCAACTGGGCTGATTTGGCCCTTGGGACACTTTTCTGACCCCTGGTTTAAACAACAAAATTTCTTTTTCATACCACCTATCCATTTTGGGTCACTATGGTTTCTTCCCTATGTTTCTTTTTGAAACCCAGGTGGATGGAGCTGTGATCATCTTGAATATTGTTTGTTGCTGTGTCAGAGGAAAGGCAGGGGCTTTTCACTTGCCTCAACAATTACATGCTCAGAGCCAGAAGGGATACACATTATTCTGGCTCACAATTCATTGACTAGAATTAGAATTCATTGACTAGAATTAGTCATAGGTCCCCACCCTAACACAAAGGGTCCATAAGAACTATGATAAAGGATTAAATTAGATGTCGTGAGATTATAGAGGAGACAGAGGGTTAAAACCTAATTGGTGTGTTTAAGGAAGGAGTCACAAAATTTACATTTGTTCTGGGATTCCAAGCGTAGGTATGTTTTGCAAATTTACTTTGAAATTAATATATAGATAAAAGAATTCATTTGGTATATGTGTTTCAATTAGAGTTAATATGGTGTATGTGTGTGTATATATATACACCATATTTACTCTATTGTATGTGTTTACATACATATGGACATATTTTTCCATGTTTTTATTTACAAACTATATATGTCTTTATATCTTAAGTTGTTGTAGACAGCATATAGTCTGGTGCTGAATTTTTATTCATTCTGAAAATCTGTCTTTAAACTATGTTTCAACATTTAAAGTTATTGACTTTAATAGTGGATGACAGGTCATCTTGCTAGTTATTTTCTATTTGTTCCATCTGCTTTTTTTTTGTTTCCCTTTTCTCTTTTTCTACCTACTTTTGGATTAATTATTTTTATAATTCTCTTTTATCTTTGATATTAGCCTATTATTTACACCTCTTTCAAAAATTTTTAGTGGTTTCCCTGGGGAGTATAGCATACCTCTTTAATTATTTACAGCCTATCTTCAAATAATATTATACCACTTCACATGTAGTGTAATAACCTTATATTATTTTGCTTCCAATTTACCACTTTCTTAATTTTTGCTATTCTTGTCATACATTTCATTTTTACATATTCTATACACCCAAAATACATCGCTATTATTTTTTTGCTTTAATTATCTTTTAGAGTGATTAAAAATGAGGTGTTTTGTATTTACCTGCTTTTGAAATATTTACAATGATTTTATTTTTTATAAATCCCTGATTCTGCAGTGTAGGTCTCCTGGTAATCAATTCTTTAAAATTTTGTTTTTCTAAAAAAAAATTCATTCATTCATTTTTGAAAGATATTTTCACTGAGTTTGGAATTCTTTCAGCACCTTTAAGAAGTCACACTATTGTCTTGTAGCTTGTATAGATTTTGACAAGAAGTATGCTATATTTCTTATATATATTTGTTTTGTGTTTTTAATTCTTCTGGCTACCTTCAAATTTTTCTTTGGTTTTTAGTAGTTTGAATATGAAGCATTTTAAGTTTTGTTCATTTGTTTATTTTGATATTTATCTGGCTTGCATTTTCTCTGAGATTCTAGAAAATGTTTAGCCATGATTTCTTCAAACATTTCTTCTTCATTTTCTTTCTCTTCTTCTTTTAGAATTCCAGTGACATGTGTTTGGTATTGCCCCTCAGCACTTAGACAGTGTGTTTCTGTTTTCCCGTTCTTTTTCAGTTTATAGTTTCTACCGACCTATCTTCAAGTTCACCAAGTCTTTCTGTGGTTGTGTTGAGTCTGCTGATGAGCCTATGGTAATACTTATCACCATGTTTTATATGTCTAGCATTTTCATTTATATTTTTTATAGTTTCCATCTCTGTTAACATTTCCTATTTATTTATGCACATTATCTAACTTTTCCACTAACATATTAATAATATTCAATTAACAATTCCTTTAAACTCCATGTCTAATAGTTCCAACATCTGGATCATCATCTGTGAGTCTGACTCTTTTGATTTTATTTTCTCTTGATAGTGGGCTGGTTGTACTTGCTTTTGGGGTGTCCTGTCATTTTTGAGCAAATGCTAGATATTTTGTGTATAACTGTAGAGACTGAGGTAAGACTATGTATGCCTTCTACTGGGCAAATCTCTTCTTCTGATAGGCTGCTATTGTGGGATAGTGACTAAAGTTAGTCCGTAGGTGAGCTGAATTTGGATTTTGTTGTTAAGCTTACCTTCAGTGCACCACTGATTTCAAATTTGTCAATTCTTACTTTGTACTTAGTGTGGAGTCTGGTTTGCTGGAGGTTTTTCCTCAATGTTTCTGATTGACCCTCAAATTTAGGCCTCTCCTGTACTCTTCTTTCTCACGGAAGATCTCTCTCTATGCTCCTCACCTTCCTCTGGCAGTAGACTGCTGTTGGTTGTTACTTTGTACTTGCTAGCCCGGTGGTCAGGATCGGGGATCATCCTGATCCAGCCTCAGCCTCAATCAAGCCCTGTGTCTCTGAGTCTCAGGAATAGGCCTTTCTCAGTGATCCTGCCTCTCCCCAAGAAGTAGGAGACCAACGCTCTGAACCCAGGATGATTTCTTACCTATCTACTGTTCTTTTTTCTATTCTTTACCTAAAGCTTCAAGGAGTCTTCAACTATGTCCTGGGGCCACAGTGTTTGATGTCCTTCCCCAGCAGCTTAAAGCTTGGGTTTCTGAGGGGAAAGGGTGCAAGCAGGCCTTTTCTGCCTTTTAGTTTATAACAAGAAACTGAGCTATAATTATGCTGTGAACTTCTGTGACATTACTTTGTCAAATTATTTCTAAGCACATTTTATTGAGTACTCTTATGCAGTTAAAACAAAAACCTCCTTCTTAGATGTCTAAGGATTTAGGTCACGATCCTGTCTCTGCCACTTTCTAGCTTAGTGATCTTTGAGCAAGTCTCTGGACCTCTATGGTTGTCAACTTCCTCTCTGTAAAATGAGGATGCTGAGCTAGTGATTTCTGTGGTCCACAATCTACTTTAAAGTCAATGATGCTGTTTTAAACTTTTTTTTGATCATGTAATTGTAGTACCGGTATTGTTATTCTCATTTAACAAAGAAGCAATTCAAAAAGAAGCCAATATTATGCACTTCAGATTTGAATTCTAAGTATAGCAGAGTACTGCATAGTGGAGCTTGAACTTCTTCTTGAAAGAGAGAGTGGGGTTAGACCAAAACAAGGAGTAGGTTGTATATTTTCAGCATAAGAATTCTAATTCAAAGTTGGATTGTCTCTGTCTCTTGCAGAAGGACTAGTTCAATACTCTTAAATATGGTAGATAAATTGCATGTTATTGAGTGTGTAACTCAAGTTATTGTGATAATAAGTGTGAGTGTGTGTGTTTGTGTGTGGGCAAGAAAGAGAGAGAGAGAAAAAGAGATGGGGGCTATTAAAGAGTCGTGGATTGGGTACATCTGAGCACCTAAAAAGTTGGAATAAGATCTGAGGTCTCTCAACTGGAACACCAGTGTCCTTTTACTAGGTCATGCTCCTTATGTGGGAGTTGTTACTCTCACCACAGGGATATCTTAAAGAATCAGAACCTCCTGGCTCAGGAAGTTTCTAAAGGTTAGAGTACATGTTCTCTAAAGCCATCTTTATTGTAGGGCAAGAAATTCAGCACAAAAACCAACTTCTCTATTTGGAATCATGTTTCAAAGGATAATAGGCCTTGGAAATATAGTCTCTTCTTTTATCCAATTGTTCTGAATAAGAGAGGTCATCTCATTAGTTACATAGAAAGTGTGTGTGATTATAGTTAGTGTGTGTAGATAAGATCCATGATATTGATCCACATGAAAATTCATACCCACCTTCCTCTCAACCTATCCAGAATTTATCCAGCCTTCAAGATGTAATTCAAATCTTACCTATTACAAGAAAGCTTTCTTGGCCAATTTTAGTCTCGTTTCTGAATTCCTGTAATACTTTTATATTTTACTCAGTTCATCTAATTTGATAGATTAGTAGAAATTGACTTCAGGAATTTTTCATATTTCTACCTTTTACATCTTCAGCAAATGAATGTTAGGAACATAAGAAACATCCATTAAATTTATTTTTTAAGCTTACTTTTGTTGAGATTTTTAACCTCTTTGAAGAACAATATCTTCATTTAATTTTAAAATGAATATCTATTGACCAATGACTACGTTCCAAGCATTTTTCTAGACTGGACAACTAAGTGAAATAGGCAAATTCCCTGACCTCAAGGAGCTGAAGACACACGATAGACAAACATAAACATTCAAATGGTGATATATTCTGTGAAGAAAAATAAAACAAGGTGAGGGATCTAGACAGTGACTGGAGATGGGTGTGTCTTATTTTATACAAGGAAGGCTTCTCTGAATAAGTGACATTAGAACAGAGAGCTGATGAAAATAAAGGGGCAAGCCATTAAGATCTCTGGAAGATAGTTCCCATGGTAATATTGTAGAATTGTGCATATAACATATGATAAAATATTGTATTATATTGAATTCATGAATATTAATGGCTTAGAAAAGGTTGAGGTTATTGTGCTGTCTCTGTTTGCTCTTGATTAAGGATTTGAGATAACTTGTGGTAAAGAAACCCATTTTTCCTGTTTCCAGAAACCAGAGACAATAGACATGGAGAATTGGTTTCTTAGGAGGCTGATCTTATTAACAGAACTCCCAGTGAGGAAGCCTTTTCTTTCAGAAGGATGGGATTACCTCAGAGGTAAAACGATAGCTCCTGCTACACTGAATTCAAATGGAAAAAGTAGTACAGTGAAAGCAAAGGACCCCATCCCGGATAGATAGTGTATGAGGTGGGTAGTGTTATAGTGGAAACTAAAATAAGGAGAAGACTTGCTTTAAAGCCATAAAGCAAGAAAACAGAAAGATTCAAACAGAGATGGTGGGCCCGAAGGTGTGACAGCTATTTTATCAGGAAAACGAGGGTTCAAGGTTATGGGAGTTATTATAGGTTAAAGCAGTTGAAAAGAACTGATCAGTGGGATAAGGACAATAAAATCAAAGGCATAGACAGACCTAGCTCTCCTTGGCCAATGGCTGTCAATTACTGTGCCAGTTCCCTGAGAGAGGAGGGATTCTGCCTCGTTTAATTGCAGATACAGTAATACAAGCTTTTTTAGTTATGAATGTTTTATTTATGTTCATATTATGTTAATTGTCATTTCATTAAGGAAATGGAGAGTAGCTTGTTTAACAGTTGAGAGCACGGATTCTGGAGTCAGACTGCCTGAGTTAGAAGCCTGGTGCTGACCCTATCTAGTTATGTGACCTTGGCAAGTTGCTCCATATCTCTGTGCCTCAGTTTCCCCATCTATAACATAGGATTATAATAGCACACATGTTCTAGGCTTATCATGAGGGTTACATTAATTAAAATAGCTAAAACACTTAGATAATATTGGTATTATTTGTATTAATTCCCTTTTCATTATGTTCCAACTTAGGAAGCTTAGCATAATATTGGTTAGCATGATACCTAAGTATATATGCACCCTGCTATCCTTCTTCACTACCTTGACGTCCAGGCTGAGAATGACAACTTGCTTGAATCTATCTGTATGTAATGACTGGATACAAAGGGACTGAGGCATAATCTTTTTTTTACTTAAAGAGGCATGACTACAATTGCACAATTAAAATTGTACCTTTAATCACTAAAATATGTCAGCAGTCTCAGGCTACCTGAAAGTTGTAATGATAACGGGGTTACTAAAAATAATACAAGCTCTATCAGGAGAAGTGCTATCTACACTGATTGCTGATGTAGCTCAGCACCTAGTGCAATGTCAGGTTCAGTGTAGAAGCTGAACAAAGATTTGTTAAAAGAAAGAATATATGTGCATTTTCACCAGTGCACCGAAACTTAGCAATCCAAGAGTCACCTTTATCAGAAGCTATATGTGGCCCAACTGATGTCAGAATGACCTTAAGATCTAGATTTCAGACAAAGGCAGAGCCAGTCACATTTAGATCAGAAAAGCTATAATGCCCAAGTGCTATCACCCAGCTTTGATGATTAATGTTATTCACCACACTTGGATTGCTATAATTAAATGGATATTTTTTAAAAATTGCCCATCAAATATAAGAACTGGTCCATTGATAGGTTATTTAAACAAATATGTTTTGGGCAGTGAGGGACCTCTTCTATACTAGATCTCAGACAGCTGGAATTTAAACACTGTGGGAACATGGGCATGAGGGCACAGGCTTCCAAAGGAACCATTTGAAAGGGTGTAAGTGAGAACACTCCTTTGGATGTGCAGTTTCTAGACTGTTTGTTAGGAGGTTAGTCATGTTATTGTTACACCTTATGTTGTATCTCTGAGAAGCACAAATGAACAGAAGTGTGGATTTAGAGTTGAATGAATGAATCTCTAAAAAACTCTGGAGCTCTTAAGAGAATATTTGTAAATATTGGTGAACTGAACTTTTTTCAGTGTGTACATTATCCAGATGAAATTCTTTTAAAATCCATCCTGTTCATTATTGGAGAATGAAGAATTTTACTTCCAGTTCAGTTTCCTGTTTCGTGATTTAAATGATTGATGAATGAAGTCTCTACGTTCAGTCATATTTATTATTGGCCCTTGGCAGATTGATGGTCTGATCCATTCTCAGGAATTAGATGATCAATTCAATTTTGTAGATCTGATGACCAGATTGATTAGACAGTAAATGATCAGGCCAAATAGAAATTACCATTTGGCATCAACCAATGTGACAAATTAAAAATGGAATTGACCTCAAAATGTTTAATTTAGTGTCTAGTATAGAAAAGAATATAATAGTTATTATCTAGAGCAATGATTCTCAAACTCTGGGCGCATCAGGCCCACCTGGAAGGCTTGTTAAAGCACATTGCTGGGTCCATCCACAGAGTGTCCGACTCAGTAGGTCTGGAGAATCGGCATTTTAAAAAGTTCCCAGATGGTGCTGATGTTGCTGGTTTAGAGATCACACTTAGAGAAGCACTGGTCTCAAAAAAAAAAAAAAAAATTGTTAGTTGAGTTTAACATATGAAACAGATATAGGTTACAAAAATTATTTTCAGGTAAGAGAGATTAGAGCTGGGCTTATATTTATTTAAATATGGACTGAGGGATATGGAATAGATAATATTCACACCCCAGTATTTTGAATATCGGGTAGCAAAATTTTTCGGTAATTATACCCCAAACTGTTGTTTCATAACCAGAAATTCCTGTTGACTGAATGCAGAGTACATTTGAAGTGAAGTCTTCTGGACAATGAGAGTTATTGGTAAAGAAGAGTTTACTTTTAATGAAATAAATGAGCAATAGTAAGTATAAGCAATGAAATCATGCTTAAATCATGATAAAGTATTTGTGCACACAACACTATGCTATGCACTGAGAGGATTTAAAAGGCTAGTCCTTATTGTCTAGAAACCCACAATCTAGTGAAAGAAACATGTTCCAAACACATGGAGCAAAGAGCAACACTAAGAAGAAAGGCATTATTGGACTCTATAGGGTGGTACTGAGAATCTATTTTATAGAAGACAGAGGGAACCAGATACTGAGGACTCAAGTGGCCAGGCTTTGTGGAGAAACTGATATTCGCTTTCACTTAGTACCATTCATCAGTAATGCCAAACAAACCAAGAATTGAGGAGACTCTGCCTGCACAATTTCTGCTGCTTCCCATTTCTCGTGAGGAATATTCCCAGAGAAATGAAGCAGGTTAATTAAGATGCTAACGGCTGCCGCAATTTCTGAGCAGATTAACACCACAAAAGATTTTGGTGTAACTAACTGGTGTTTGTTCCTGCTCGTGAAAGCTATGTTTGTACAACTGGGTCAGAGTCCAAAAGAGCTGAAAGAAGTTAATTAGTTCAGTTTGCCAAGGCCTTGTCATCTGGTCCCAGGACTTAGGGAACAGGACAAATCCAATGAATGTAAATCTGTACATATGTAAAAGATTGTGGTTATGATTATGATTAATATAATTATCCATTTTCACATTATCAAAGCTTTGATTAAATAAATTATTAGCAGCCAATGGAACACAGGTGAGGAATTTTACGCTGGAAGGCGAGAGATAGGAAACATTTATCCAGCTATTAGCGGTTCTCTAGCCATTGTCCAGTGCCTCAACAATCACCTGGGGTGTTTAAAAACAATACGGATTCCAGGCTCTCATCTCCAGAGTATTATTCAGAGTATATGGAATGTGTCCAGGAAATCTGTATCTTTTAGCCAGTTCACATAGTGATTTAGTTTCATAGCCATGTTGGGAAAATATTGGTCAAAATATGAACACAAGTTGTGCACACAACACTGTGTACTGAAAGGATTAGAGAGACTAGTAGGCTAGTCTTGGTGGTCCAGAAGCCCACATTCTGGTAAAAGGAACATATTCCAAACAAATGCCGTGATCAGCAACATTCTGAAGCAATGCATTATTGGGGCTATATTTGGGCGAGGGGGAGAGGAAGGTACAATATCCTAGGAGCAGATCCTTGAACAGTAGGTGACCAATTCATTTCCTAGAAATCACAGTCAAAGATGGTTGATTGGGGATCTTTAACCTTTTCTGCAGTACGGCATAGTGGAAGAGTTACTAGGCTTTGAGTCTTCGGATAGGAATTTTTTATACTCAGAGTGTCTATGAGAGTATCTGACACAGAATGGGAGCTCAATACAAATGTATGCAATAATGAGCAAAGCCAACCTAGTCATCAGGCGTTGCCAGGAGAACCGAATGACGTCAGCTCCTGAAAGTGCTTTGTACAGTTCTAATACTTTATCAAAACATGGACAGTATTTTCACTGTTCTTATCATTATTTATATTAATCTTTTTAGATAATTAGTTCTCTCTGGACACCACAAATGGCACACTCAATTGACTTCATTGTGCTATAAGCTGATATACAGAGAGCCTAATAGATTGTTATCAGTTTAACATAATGTTCTGTATCCTGCGTGACCAGGCAGTGAGTAGTTCCCCATGGAAAATGTAGTGAATCAAATACCTCTTACCAGCACCTCAGTTGCAACTGTGGAGCCAGAGCTGAGGAGATGAGAACGCATCATCATGAAGCCACTTTGTCCTCTCTGGTCACAACTCTTTGTTGTCCCCACCCCCCACTAGGTATTTAAATGAAGTTACAGCTGTAATCTCAACCTTCATTCCTGTAATCTGTGGCTCAGTGTTGGAGATGTGCTCTGAAGTCCGTGGGTGGGAGGCACCCTGAAGGCACAGTACATCTATTACCCTGGAGAAGGTGGTAGCAGGGAAACAAATGATAATGGCAAAATGCTAACGCCTCAAATGAGCTGAAAATGATGATGTAGCACATGGAACTTTCCAGTTCTTCTTGTGATGAGGCAGGGCCTATTGATAGTCTGAAATATAAATGTGCCTTAGAGAAGTCTTGCAGAGATGTTTGCCTCTCAGTGAGAGAGAGAATTCATTAACATATGGAGGCTTCTCCAATGACAATTACCTGAGGATGCATGTGGACTGCCTTTGCACAGATATTGCAATGTAATTGTGCTTCAGGGGGCATTTTGACAAACAAGGCAATCCCATTATTTTTATCCATCTACAACAGCAAATTAATTGAACAATTAGTACTAATAGCTTGCATGTACATAGCAAGGCACCTTGCATCCCAAAGTACTACACTGACAAAATATGAGCACTAATGCTCCACTAGTGAGAGATGGAGCAATCCTCTTAACTATTTCCAGTCAGAAAGAGAATGACATAATGAGCTGAAAAGGAAGAATTCATCAAAGAAGACAGAGCTGGCCCCCTACGTGGCTGTTGTATTGCTACAAAGAGAGTAAACTACACGTTCCATTTGTTGATCACAGACAGAGGTTGACATCACTAGATAGATTAGGTAGAACTTTAAATATAGCAAAATAATAGAGTTGAAACTAATACTAGAGCCAATTTCTATGCCTCTATATTTTAATGTGGAATATTTATGGATTTGGGGGGCTTGATAGGAGGGAGGAGAGTGAAGGTGGGGAGAGGGTGGGCCTATTTTCATATTAAAGCATCTCTCTCCTCACAAGGATTCCTAATCAGACGTTTTGATTGCAGGTCACCATATGATTGTCAGCAGTACCATGTTGTGATAGCTCTTCAGGTCCCCATATTCTGTAGCAGGCCCTGTGTCATGCCTGCTTCCATCCTGCTGATAGTGCATAAACACAGAACTATTAACAAGTGCAATTAGTGTACATCCCCATTCTGGACAGACACTCCTAAGTGCTACTGTTCAAATACATAACTTATAGCACTCTGGACTTTGATAAGTTTAGAAAAGATAATTTTCAAATGATTGAACAACATTGTAATGTCTTTTTTTACTATAGATTGATTCATATAAATACCTGAGTTTTATGAATAGTGGGCTATTTTTCCCCCCAAAAAAGGGGTATGAATAAATAAATATTATCATTAGCACCCTCTTCAAGGCACATAAATAAATTCCTATGTACTCATACAGTTCCAGAGAGTATGGGGGAAGCAGAGCTAGACTTCTGAAGATCCTTATCTTAGGCTGTGATTCTCTGATAGATTCTGTTCTAGGGGACCCCAAGGAAATAATTACTATCCTCAGCTTTAGGAATAAATTAAGTTACTTTCTCTGTTTGCATTCTATGACTTCTTTATTCGATCCAAATGTAATTTAACTCTGGTTGGTATAACATTTCCCAAACTATCCATTTGGCTTTTATTTGCTCATCCAAAATCTTAAAATTTTTCTCCCTGCTTTAAAAAAATATCATCTTCTCAATGCATACCATCTTTTGCAGGTTTATTGAAGTAATCTTTCCAAAATACTGCTTTTATAATCTTACCCACCTATTATAAAACTCTCATGGTTTTCCACTGCCTTTCAAATAGAATCCAAATGTGTCACTCTAGATTCCAAAACCTTATACAGACTGGTGCCAATTCATCTTCCTAGAATTTCATTGCCAATATTCCTCAGGATACATACTTCATTCTAATTAGACTGCTTAGTTACCATCCCCAGAAACCTTCACTTGCATTCTGGTCTCTGTATCTTTAGCTCATATTGCTCTCCACCATTTAGAATATCCACCTCCTTCTAACCCAATTATCTTATATAAATCTCATATAGCTTTTAAGATTCCACTTAAGTACATATCCATTGCTCTGTGGGCGATAGAACACACTTGTTCTAGCAGGGCATGAGGCTAAATAGCCAGGGAAAAAAGGCCCAAAATAGTGTGGAGTTTTTAGCATTCTCATGGTGCTTGAGTGATAAAAATTAGAGTTCAGAACCCGTGATATATGAGGAGCCCTAGGAACCTATCCAGGTTCTCATATAGATATATGCTTGGAGAAGGGACAACTCAGAAGTAGATTGGGCCCTACAAGGTGCAGACTGACCTCAAGTTAGCTCAACACCAGATTAGACAGAGGTAATCTGCATTCTTACTGCTGCCAGAAGATAGAATGTGTCCCATTTGGAGGAAGACAAACTTATTCTGAGCCTCACAAATTTTCATACATAAACAGGATTCAATCAACAATTACCAGGCATATCAGAAACAACCACAAGAGAAGACATAGACAATAGAATCAGACCCACATGTGACCTAGCTATTGGAATGATCAGGCACAGCCTTTAAAATAACTGTAAATAATATATTCAATAAAATAGATGGAAAGATCTTTATTTTACCCAACTTAATTTACAAAAAAAGAATAAAAATTAAAATGCTAAAAGAGAAAAATTTAATAACTGACTTTAAGATTCTAATAGATTGGTTTAATAGCAGATTGGTTACAGTTACAAGATTATCAAAGAAGACTCTAGGTCAGTAAAATATATCCATAGAGGGGGAAAAAACAGGATGGAAATTATATACAAAAAGGGAAAGAAATAGGGACATGGTGAAAATATACAGAAAATTAGATTTCTAGATGTAAAGGAGAAAGAGAATGGGAAAAACTAACATTTGAAGAAATATTTGAGAAAATCCACACCTAAGAAAAATATCCACATATTCTAGAATCTCTATGAACCCCAAGCAGGATAAATAAAAAATACTCATAGACATATAGTTATTTAATTGCTAATAACCAAAATGAAATATAAAATCCTTAAAACAGCCAGAGGAAAAAAAAAGTCACATTAATTTCAAATGAGCAATAATAAAATTGACAGCTAAATTCTCAATTGATGAAGGCTATATAATGATACATTTAAAGTAATTTTTAAATTGCTGAAGGAAAATGACCAACAACCTAGAATTCTATACCAACTTAAAATATCCTTTGAAAAATAAAAGTATAATAAAGATATTTTCCCAGACAATCAAAAACGAAATTGTGGCCAGCAGACTTTTATTAAAAGAAATACTAAAAGTCGTTCTCCAGGTAAAAAGAAAACAATCCCATATAGAAGATTTGTAACAGGAAATAGAATGAGGGGTACTGGTAAGGGTAATTATCTATGTAAAACTCTAATAATAATTCCTATGGATTACAGTCTATGTATAATTAAAATACAAGACAACAAAAACACAAGTCTGGAATGTGGTAAATGGAGTTAAAGTGTCTTAGGGTCTTGCATTGTCTGTTTATTGACAATTCAAACAATGTGGCATATGTACTATTATTATCATTTCTTATTAGAAGTTACTATAAGTTAGCAGAGTCTAATAAGTCAAGGAGGTATGTTGTAAGCTTTAGTGTAAACACTAAAAGAATAATTAAAGAACATTTAAGAACAAAATAGAGGGAAAATTTTATTAATGAAAATACTTGTTAATTTAAAAGAAAACAAAGAACAGATGAGACAAATTTTTAAAAATAGATATATAGTAGATTTAAACCCAAATATATCAGTAATTTCATTAAATGTAAATAGACTACTCCATTTAGGAGAAAATATAATCAGACTGGATTATAAAGAAAAAAACCTTTAAGCTGCTTAAAAGAGATACATTAAATAAAAGAAACTAAAAAGTCAATGATAAAAGGATGATAAAAAAGATATATCATGCAACACCAACTAAGGGAAAGCTGTGTATAGCTATATTTGTACCAGGAACAGTACATTTTAAGAAGCATTACTAGATGTAAAAAGTGACATTTCACGATAACATGCTTAATCCAGCAAGAAAACATAACAATCCTAGATTTGTATGCACCAAATAACAGAAAAATTTAAAGCAAAAAACAAAACTCAACCAAACTATCCATTGTGAAGGTATAATAAAGACATTTTAAACCATAAGAATTCAGAACATTTATCTCTTATAAACTCTTACTTTGGGAGATAGTATGTACTAAAACAAAACAAGGAAGTTATCCAAGCCATGAGATGGCATGAGATTCAGGAAAAAGCATCTAATGGTGACAGCAGTAAGCAGGCCTGGAGATCAGCCATGCAGGTTGGAAAAGGACGATGGCTCTAGGAGAGAGACCTCTTAGATGGAGTGGGGATGATAGAATATCTGTCAGGGAACTGAAAACATTATTATATGGAAGACATTGGAAGAAGAAGAAGATAGAAAGGCAACGAGGAACTTGTAGTTATAAAAGAAAATATCAAATAAGAAACGTATATAACATATTCATGATATCTTTTTTGACTCCACAGTGAAAACAAATTACTTAGTCATAATAATAGAAACACTTTTATAATGTTAACTGAAAATCACCCAGCATATTAAAAGAATGGAGAGTAAGAGGAGATATATTGTATAAGAGATCTAAATTGACATCTATTATAGTAAGGCCAAGAGAATATTTAAAATTAATAAACAATGAATAGTATGGTATGAGCATTGTTTAGCAATATTGAGGTAATTATGAGAAGAAAAAACCTAAAGAATGTTTAGTGGTTGCCTCTGGGCAACAGGATTGGGGTAAGAATGGTTTAATTCAAGAGACAGTTATTTTTCACTTGTTCTATTTAATTTTTACTTTGACATAAAAATTAAAATATTTTAAGTGGGAAAAGTAACATGCTAGTTATAGGAAATCTGAGAAAAAGAAAATGATAAAGTAAAAATTACCCTAATGCTGCCATCCAGACAGTTCAGTTTTTGGTATATTCCCTCAAGTCATTTATAAAACACACACACAACTTTTTTAAACAAAATTGAAATTATATTGCACTGGAATTTTTTATGCCTAAAATTTTATTATAAACATCTCCCTTTTCTATCTTATAAATCAAAAACATACATTTTAACGTCTTCGCAGTTTTCTAACATCTAACTGTTGAGATTTTATTTAACTGCTAACCAACGGTTGAATATTTAAAGTGTATCTAAATTCAGGAGTATTATAAATAATGTTGCAGTAAGTATCCTTTTACATAAGCATTACATATCCTTTTACATAATCAGAGGTTAATAAATAATGTAGCAATAATTGTCCTTCCCTCATAAAAAATGCTGATTATTTCCTTATGATAAATACTTAAAAATAGAACTACTTACTCAAGTATATGAATCATTTTAAACTTCTTGATACATATCATTGCAAAATTGCTTTCTATGAAGGTTGAATGAATAAGGATACTATTAGAGGACAAAGTTGAGTGGTACAGAGAATATGTGATACAAGGAAGGGGCAGATCAGGGTGGGCTGGAGTGGGCAGGGAAGGCCCCGTGCATGAGCTTCGGCTCTCCCATCTTTTGGGAATGTACACTGTACCACTTACTAGTGATACGAAAGAGAACCAATAAATGAGGAAGAAATACACTTCCCTGCAATTCCTGCTTCTTCACATTTCTTATGAAGAATTCTCCCTACAAAATGAAGCAGGTTAATTAAGATGCTAAGAAGGCTGGCACAATCTGTGTGCAGAACAGCATCACTCAAGACATCGGTGCAATAACACGGTTTATTCCTGCCTGCAAAGGCTGTGTTGGTGCAACTGGCACAGAGTTCAACAGGACTGAAGGGAAAAAGTAGGAATTGGTTCAGTTTGCTGCAGCCTTGTCACCTGGTACAGCCCGAAGGCTATATGAGTATGATTATTATTAATATAATCCTTCATTATCACTGTATCAGAGCTTTGAATTTTAAAAAATCTATTAACTGCAAACAGGATTCAAATTGGAAAGTTGATAATGAAGAATAAGGGATGGTTCCCAAACAATGGTCCATACATTAGTGGCCTCAGAATTACTTAGGAAGCTTTTTTAAATCTATTGCATCCCAGGCCCATTCCCAGAGATTCTGATGCTCTTGGTAAGGAGTAGGGCCTGGAAGTCTGCTGTTTTAACAAGATCTCCAGGGCATTCATTTAGATGCACAATCAGGTTTGAAATTACAGATCTTGATCATGGATGGAGTACACCGGAGTACCTATTTTACTTTACTTCTACTAATCCTGGACTGTGTATGTGTGTGTGTGTGTATGTGTGTATTTGTAGGGCAAATAAAGACATCTTGGCACAGTTGAAATTTGCATTGCTCTTGGTTCTAGAGGGAATGAATATTTTTTGTTCTTTGTGGATTTTTTTTTGCTGAGGAAGATTTGCCCAGAGCTAACATCTATTGCCAATCTTCCTCTATTTTGTATGTGAGCCGCTGCCAGAGCATGGCCACTGATAGATGAGTGGTGTAGGTCCAGGCCCTGGAACTGAACCTGGCCCGCTGAAGCTGAGTGCGCCAAACTTAACCACCAGGCCACCGGTGCTGGCCCAGGAGTGAATATTTTTATATAAATTTTTTGGTATATTTTTATCTTTAAGTTACCACTTTCCATTTCTCTTTATCATTTTTTCTATCAGGATATTTTAAATTTTCTTCATTGGTTGTTAAGAGCTCTTGAAATATCAAGATTTGTTTTCCATTTCCTAAGAATTTGGAAATGGCAAAATAAAATTATTCTCTGAGAGTTTAATTTAGGAATTAACACATAGTAGAGCAAAGCAGAAGTATGAAAACTTAACTTTAAGAGAAAATGGCTACCTGGCTGTCAAGAATTGATTGAATTATTGAATTTGTTACCATATCTTAAAAAAGATATGGCATTTGTAAGAAGACCTATGGAAGTGAATAAAAATGTGAGTTCAAGTGTCAAATGTTAGGTGGGCCAGTCAACATTGTGGTCTTGAGAGCAGACTTAGTCCCATCAACACATTATCTCAGGTCAATATTATTAAACATTCAAATCATGCTGCTAACTATTATTGATTTGATTTCATTTTCCCCAAGAAACTCCTTCATTTGCTCTCTCTATGCCTACAGGGAGAACATGTGCTAGGCAGAGAGCTTGATGGTCTGATGTCTCAGCAGTTTTGATTCCCACTATAAATTAATAAACCTGCTTCTTGATTATACTTTGCATCCTGGGCAAGAATATGTTGGGTGGCATTTAAAATTTAGTTCCTTGTGCAGTTATATTTCTTATTAATGAAAAAATTGCCCTTCTGATTTTCTACATCAGTCTCATGAGCTTGGCAAATATGAGTCCAGCCCTGACAGACAGATTCACTCATGGTCACTAAAACAACATCACTCTGAAAACGTGAAAGTCAGGCTCAGGACTCCAACATTGTCACGCTGGAGAGACAGCGTGGAGAGAGCTCCCTGCAGCTACTTGTACTAAACGAGCTTTTTTGAATATCAACAAAGATTTACCTTATTAATCCAGAACTAAATTTTACAGTTTTTCATTTTGTTTATAGTGTTTAAGGATACTCAAAGATGTCACATGTGGAATACAATTGTGTATTCATAATGGTATAAATATGCTCACATTGCATGTTTAACTTGGTATTTTGTGGATGCTCCATAAATGCTTGATAATGCCAAGGGACATACGATCTCTGCATTTTTTTAAATTCTTTCCAATGAAACTGATCTCTAAGCAAGAAGGGAAGTGAAAACCTAAACTTGAGCCCAGAGCCTGGCCCCTGCTTCTACACGTCGTTCGTCCATTCTTCATGATATTGCAGTACTTAATTACTATGAGTTTAGTTGTTCTGGTAGATTCCAGAATACAAGACTTGCCATGATGTGTGCAGGAAACTACAAACAGTTTGGTGGTTTTACAGGGTGAAGTGCAAGGCACCTAATGATGAGAGAAGAAGCCAGTGGGGTCAGCAGCAGCCAGAAGAGAAAGTCCTCATGAAACGTGTTAAGACACTCGGAATTTATTCTGTAGCCAATTGGGAGCCACTGAAGGTCTTGGAGCAGAGGAATGGCAAAATGAGATTTGCATTTTTCAGCTCAGTCCAGCAGGAGTGGAGGGAAGAAGGGAGGCGAGTGAGGAGGCAGTGGCTATAGTTCAGGCGAGAGAAGATGAGGGCTGGCCCTCGGCCAGAGTGGGGAGGAATGCAGAAGCAGGAGTGACTTTAAAAAAAATATTTGGAGTGAGGAACAAATAAAAATTAAACCTTTTGGAATGTCATTTTGTTGTTGTTTTGATTTGAGGGTGTTGTTTGAGGAGAAGCAGCATAAGCCCAGGTCAGTAAGAGCCTAAGCACATCAGAGCGTTTTTAACATCCTTTAAAATTTCCCACCAAATCCTCAGGTGTGCTGCCTACTTTCTAAGTCACTAGGAACATCATGGAGCAGGCTAGGCTAGATTTTAGGCCCCTGTGCCTCTTTTTGTCTTTTTTCCTCCTTTTTTCATAATCATCACTTATGAAGCAGTTTCCATTTTCCAGGTAAACTCTAGCACATGTTTCATGATGTCTCTACATGTTTTTCTCCCTTTCAACACTACTTCCTTAAAACCCCAGGTTCCTGTTCTCTCCTGTTTCCTGATATGGAGAAGAAAAGCTCTGATAATTCAATAACATGCAAGTTAATCAGTATTTCAGGAATTGCCTTTGGGATAAGATCCCAGGAAAAGAACTCCAAAGGAGCTGAACTCTAATGGGGGAAGTGCAGATACTGGCAGCTCAGTTGAGAAGATGTATTTGGGGATAAAGGGATATTCCCCTCAAATGTAACCCCACTAAACGTCAAATATTGCCACCTGGTCATTCTCACCTCTCAGACAGGGGCTTACAATCCAGGCTTTGCCACTCACTTTCTTTGCACACCTGTGGAAACACAGAAAATTTGAGTAACTGATTTGAGCCTTTTATTTAGCTTGAGTCCACTGAGGACAAAGTAAGAGTAACTGGTAGTTTCATAATTAACTGGATAGATCAGAAAACTGGTTAATTCAGAATCCCAAGTGATTCTAGGTCAAAGAACGGGAGTTAAATTTTACAGCTGAGACAAAACCTAACCCTTACTCATTAAGGGTCCACTTCTGCTTTCTACAGTTCTGTTCATCTGCACAGTCCATGCCTTCAGCTCCTAGGTTCTGTTTTACCTAGTTCCTTTGCCAATCTTAATCAAGTCACATGTGAGATCTGAAGGGACTTCACCTACATCTGGAATTAGCCTTGTGCCCATAAGTCTGGCTTCCCTGCAGTGAGCAGCTGTCTGTCCATCTAGTCGTAGCCTGCTGTGTGAAACTGTGTGGGACAGTCTCTGTGATGGGTTTCATCTCTTTATTTCTGCTTAGTACTTCAATTCCCCTGCTGAATTTGGAGGTTTGCCTTGAACTCCAGCCCAATTGACTAGGATCTTGTCAACACGCCTAGCACTTGACATTCCCTGTAATTTGGCAGCTGGATGCTGTCTCCCTTAGTTCCAGCCACTGACAGAAGTCTTGCTCCAAATTAAATGGACCACCCAAACTCTGAGGCTGCCACCCACCTGAATTTGTGTATTGCCTTTGCCTGGTGACTCCTGGTGGCCCATAGATGGGATCCTCGTTAACATCAGGGATGCTTGGAACTAACGCCACCCCTTTGGACTATGATATAAATTATCTTCTATTCCTAGGAAGGAAGGCAACTCTAAAGCCAGCCAGTGCTCTTCTCTACCCCTATTTCCAGCTCCATGTCCCCATCTGTCTCCTACACATATCAAGGCTTAGCATGCCCTTCTACCCACAATATGAAACTAATATATTAAATTTCTGGTTTGTCCAAACTAGCTTTATTGACACCAAATTTAACCTCAGTATGATTTAATATTTCTGCTGGATCTATATTATGTTCAGAAAAGCATATAAACTTATAGAATAAAGATTTGGGAGTTTATAGTTCAATGCGATATATCTGGAAGGCAGCAGTTGACAAACCAATATTACACTGTACTCTCTTCTAAAGTTCATATTAGAAATGCAGCCAAGATTGATGAAACGCTAAAAGATAAGTTGGAGGAGAGGATACATAACTGCTCTTGGAACAAGAGGAAGAATGCAGAAAAGAGATGCTCATTGTTTGATTTTTCAGGCTTCTAAGGGGAAAAAAAATCTTAGAGGACTTTTCTTGTGGAGTCATTTGTGTGGAAAAAACGGTACATGGAAACTTGTTGAGAAAAGTGGAAATAGAGGAGGAAATAATTGGTTATTGTAAAGCACACTGTTTATCAGAGAAGGCATTTAGTAAGGTTTAATATGGAGCAATCAATTAGAATGGGCTAATAGTCACAGTACCAGCAGGTTAACCCAATATTATGCTTAATTGAGGATTATATTATTTTCCATACCTGAGTTTCTAATTTGAAACAAAAAACACATTTGATGAAGAAAAAAATAAAGACTAAAGAATATCTAATCTTCCCCTAATGAATCAAGATTTTGCAATGACTTAAGGTTAATCAACAATAAACTATAGAATATGCCAACTTTAAGCCGTATTCTTCCGATTTAGGTTTTTAATTATATCCACTCTTCCCCCTACTGCTCCACTGCGCCCATCTTTTCCTGTTCCTTTCTCAGATCTCAGAGTCCACATATTTTCTCCTTTATTCTCATTTATTTATTTATTCGACTAATACTTATTGAGCATTCTGCCTTCCCCATACCATCTGAGAACTGGGCACGACACCCTCTTGGACAATGCCTCTTCTCGCTGGGACCTTGCTGCAAAAAATGACCTAAATCTCAAACAAAAACCACAAATTCAAGAAGGAGATGAAATTAAGATAAAAGAATTAAGTTCTAATGTTTGACTTTGCAACTGTCAAATAGTAAATCAGTCTTCTTTGGTAGTCAGTAGAAGCTCTACTGACCCCATAAAATCACTCCATAGTTGGTAGTTAATTCCTCACGCTGAGAAGATCTGCAGAGCTGTGGACTAGGACCCCAGTAAATTGGATACTGGCCAATCAGCTCTCGCTATTCTGTATAACTCTGCAGTGAGGTGTGCTAGACCTGAACCCAGGTTACCATGTTGACATCATACAGGCAATCCAGTCAAGTGTTGGGCTAATAATATTAGGTAGTGAATGTTTTGCAAGTCAGCTGGATAGTATTTTGGTTATGGGATGATAGCTGACTGACATAGATGCTGGCATTGGCTCTCTGATGGTGAAATAGGTGACCAATCAGGGTGAGTTATACAATATTAGGTTATCTAACTGCAGTATTTATTTCCACTTCCGCACAACAACTCAGAGAAAGGAGTGCTTATTTATTTATAAAAATTATGAGGCCCAAAGTATATAGAAGGAAATGGAAAGAAAATTGGGCAATTGAGGTCTAAAAGGCTTATATTAACGTCTTGGGAGAAAGTATTTTGAGTCTTAACTCTAATGCTTAGGATTTAAAAAATGTTTAAAAGACTAACTTGCTAAAAAGTACTCAATAAAGATAATGTCTACACATACTTTGATATTCTTTTCTCTTCATGGCATGGTACTATTTTCCTCTGTCACTCAAGCTGCTTAGTCTCTTTTCAAATGCTGTCTATCAAATAGGAGGAAAGTAAATGTGTCAATTGGTCAGCATCAAAAGTATAATATTTTCAAAATGTTCTGAATCTAAATAAGATGAGAGCAGTGATTTGAGGAAAATACAGATAATATTTTTGAGGAAAAATATCTTTAGAAAAAAATTACACTTGGCTAAAATGCAAGCTTTGGAGTTTCAGAAAGAAAAAAAGAATAGATAAAAGAAAAATGGTCAAACATCAATGATATCTCTCTTTTTAAATTTGTATTCAGGTATTTTTTAAATTCATTCTTTTGGTATCAAGTTCTATGAATTCTAAGTACATAGAGTTGTGTAACTGCTCCAAAATCAAGCTAAAGAAACATTCCTCATCCCCCAAAATGACCTCCTGCTTCCATTTTTTAGTAAAACATCCCCCACAATCTAACCTTGGCAACTGCTGCTCTGTTCTCCACCCCTATCAATTATACACTGATAACATCACAATCCAGAGAACAACCACTAACACTTAAAGTCTTATACTTAAAGAAAATTTTTTAAAAATTGAATTTGACTTTAGGTGAATATATTTTTTACAGAGACATGTTATAAGGTGAGAAATTAAAAAAAAAAAAAGTTTTAAGCATAAAACACCTGAAATTCTAAGGTAGAAGTTGAATAAAAAAATGTGAATTTGTGGAGAAAAAAGAAAAAAATTTCTTACTGTTAAAGCTTATTCATGTCAATTTATAATGAAAAACTTCAGATGTCAACTTAACAATGGGACTGAATGCATAGTAATTCAAAATTATTTTTGAGGGAAAGCAAACAAAATGTTGAAAACTAGTGAGGTAAAGTATTGGTCCTTCTATGGAGAATTATTTCCTCTCAACAATCTTTTCTGTCCAATACCCTTTGCTTCCTCAATCTCCCCTCCAAACCAACGCAAATCCTTCTGTTTTCCTTCCAAATCCCCCAGTATTTCTCCATTTCAACACAGTAATCACTTGTAATTATATATTTAATAATTACTGAATGTCTCTCTTCTATAGGTGTTCAAATATGTTCCTTTACTGATCCAAACTCTATATTTTATTTAGGACCAAACCTGAGATCCTTGAGGGCAAGGACCACATCCTTATAGTTCCAGGGCTTGGTACTGTACCTAGCATATAACAGTTTCCAAAAAGTGTTTCATTAAATGATGACTGAAGTTGAGAGAGGAGATTGTTATGAATCACTTATAGAGTTGAGGAGACTCCTTTTGGGCCCCATGTTAGAGCTGGCTAACTGTCCACCGAAATTTCACACTCACCCTTCCATAATTTGAAGTTTTTATGAGGAGGCAGTTACCTTTCCTGGGAGTACACTTCCCAGTTCTACTTCCAAGAGGATGTAGACAGGAGGATGCCTATAATTTCTGGGCTTACTTTTGTTTTTAATGAAGTCATTGTGCCTTCTCTGTTCTCTTTCCCCCTCCACTGACTGGATTCAGAGGTCTCCGAGCCCCCTGAGGATGGTATATTCCCAAGACAGAAACAGCCTGAGTCTCTGAATTACTACTTGGAGGAAAGCTGCTTACTGACCTGCCATTCCCACGTATAATACACATGGACACATGCATCAAATAAACTTTTGTTGCATTAAGCTACTGAAAATTGAGGGTTGGTTTGTTATAGCAGCTAGCCTAACCACAAAAGCCCAGTGTTTTTACTGCCTAAGGGAAGACCAGATCCATGTCTGTTTAAAAAAACAACAACAAAAAAACCACCCTCAGCAACAGCAATAATAAAACAATAAGGGAGAATTGGTGTAGCCAAGTCTCCAGCGATTAAATGAATAAGATTTAGTAGCTTAGAAACCTAACATTTCAAATAGGAGGTTCTATCAAAGCAGTGGATTGAAGTTAAAAAAAAAGAACACATACATAGAATAAAACAACCAGCCTAGTCTAAACAGTGGGAATCTAAACTAGGGTGTTCCTGAGGGAAAACAGTCAAGAGAAGAAGAAACATCAAGAGAACCTTTAAATCTGTTAAAAAGAAGTAGGCAGAAAAAGTCAGTGAGGACTTTGTGGTACAGAAGTAGGGAGCAAGGGGCAGATGAGACAATGTTGTTGAAAGTCTGAGTGAACATTTCTTATGTGTTGATTAAATACTGTGAAGGTCACATTTCAGCTACTGAACGCATGCTTCCAGGCTTTGGGGAGCATGGCTAAGAGCAACTTTGAAAGTCATCTTCCTTCCTTCCTTCCTTTGTTTAAAGTTGGAATTGAGTAAAGAAAAAATTGCAGTTGGGACATTTAAACGCTGAGACCATCTTTCTGGCTCAGATGAATAATGGCCTATTCCACATACTTTGAAAAATTGAGCCTGGGGAATGAAAAGGATTTTCACACTGTTTCATATTTCATCCAATTGGTCAAGAAACAACTGTCTACAATGGGCAAAGTGCTATGAGGAGTGACACCGTTTGTCATTAGTAAGCTCATAACACATGTGTGTTGGGGTGTAGGGGGGGTGTGGGTAGAGGGCAAGACGGGCCTGAGCACAGACAGCCAAGTGATGAAGCTGTCTTGGACTACTCTGTGACTTTGTGGAAATACTCAGCCTCAGGAGGACTATTTGCTCTGGGAAAGAGGGTCAGGACTAAATGGCTTCAAGGCAATTTACAAATGCCCCTGGGAAGCTGATATCTTGGCTACGTGGGATTGCAAGAGGCAGTGAAACAGATTTTCCTGCAGAAGTATGGCTGATTCTGAGGATATGAGCAATGAAAAGAGTTCCTGTAGATCTGGGTTTACCAAGTACAGATGAAGCTGACAGCTTCATTCCATGTCCCTGGAAAACTCGAGTTGAGGACTGAATGTCACTGCTGAGCTCTGGAAGATGGCTTAGCTGGTTTTTGTGAACCATGTCCCTATAAATATTTTGAAGACACAACCTTGGGTCAATGGTGACATGCTTCATTTGCTAGGTGGCTTTGCTCATTGCTTTCAATATTTGGAAACATATACCACAGTGCACCCTGCTTCACCAACAAAACAAAACAGAACCTAATTGCATAATTAGAGAAGGGAGAAGTGGGAGGGAGAGGGATTTGACTTCAGCAGAAGGAACTGGTCAGGATAATTGTTTATGTACCACTGTTTGGTTGAGGGGTGACCCAAAACTCAGATTTAAGCAAAGTTATCACATCTTTCTTTCCAATATTCTCCATTTCTTTGCTTCATTTAAAAATGGTATTTCTTCTTAATTGCCTGACCCATGTCATATGTATCATCATGCCTAAAATTCAATGCATGTTAATTGAATGACTTGAGAGAGAAAAATCAGGCCTATAGGCCTGATTAGGATACACAGAGAAAAAGGAAAACTAATTTTGAATGAGAGAGAGCAGCCGAGACTTTATGGAAAAGATAGTAACTGATCTTGACTATGAAATACAAATAGGAATTAAAAAAAATTTTTCATGATGTATAACATACATTCAGAAACATGCACAAACCTTAAGTGTGCAGGTGGATGAGCGATTTTGAAGTAAAACATTTGGATTACCCAGAAGTTGTCATGCCTCCTTCCAATCGCTGTCCCTCCTTCCTCCCTAAAAGTAACCACTGTCCTGACATTTAACACCACAGACTAGTTTTACTGTACTTGAACTTTATATAAATGGAATCACACAGTATGTATCCTTTCATGTCGGCTTCTTTTGTTTGACCTTTTGTTTCCAAGCATGGTTAGTGTTTTTGCATATTCTAGCTTTCCTTAATTTTTATTGCTCTGTGGTAATTCACTGTATATACCACAATTTATTTATGTACTCTCCTGTTGATGAAAATTTGATTGTTTCCACTAGCATTTGGCTCTTACAAGTAATGATGTTATGGTCATTTCTTTTATATGTTTTTTGGTGCACTGGTGTATGCATTTCTCAAGAATACATATCTGAGAATGAAATTCTTGGGTCATAGGGTATGTATGTGATTAGTTTACTTGGTAACGTCAAATTGTTTTCCACTGCGGTTGTTGAATAGGATTTAACAAAAAAAGCTATGGGAAAGAGAAAAAATTTCATGGTGAAGAGACAGAGACATGAAAGAGCCTGTCATGCTCCAGGACCAGGGAGTGTTGTAGGGTGGCTAGAGTTTTGAGTGTATGAAGGCTGCACTAATGGATAAGTCAAGTGTAAGTAGAGACAAGAATATGGAAGACTTTAACACCTTTCTTGGAAATTGGAACTTTGTGAGTAATGGGAAATCATCAAAGAAACTGAGATAGAGGAGTGACATAATCAGCTCTGTGCTTTAGGAAGAGGAGTCGGTGTGAACTGTCTGCAGAGTAAGATGGAGGATGCGATTCTGAATCAGGGTATTGAGAATAGAAATGGAGAGTCCTCTAGGACAGGGAATAGCTGAAGCTCTTATGAGTAAGTGCTATTCCTTTGGAACCCAGGGGGCTTTTTCTGCGGAGTTCTGGAACTCTGAAATTGCTGGGTTTTGCTCTATCATTCTCTTTCTTCTCTAACTACCATGGCTATTGAATTCCTTTAGAATTCTTTAATTTATTTCCTCTTAGTAAGATTTTTACTCTAATAAGAGCTTCTGTGTGGTTTTAAGTAGAAATCAGTTAAAAAAAAAGTTAAGGATAGACAATTTTATGTCTGTAATGAATGTTAGGTATAAACAAGAGGTTACCCAGGACTCCGAATTTAAATAGCGCTCTGTAAGAAATGCTGTCTGTCAAAAAGATGCTGAAGTACTTCATGATTTCTAGTCCATATACCCAAATATTGGGAAAAGCCCTGTCAATATCTAGTGCTCTGTTTATAGTTTTAATAGAAAAGGCTTCACAGTCTAAGAATAATTAGTATGAAACCATATTAACCATTGATCACCAGAAGGCCAATTTAATCTGATTGTTTTATGATGGTATTAGCACACTGTTAAGGGGACCAGATGGGTCAACAAAGAAGTAGATAATTATGTGGAAAAGAATGAATTCTGTCAATGAGTTTTTTTCATCAGCACAGAAAAATACATTTAACACCATCCCCCTCCCCACCCCGTGTCAAAGGCTTGACATTACCCCTGTTTTTCAACATGGATCTGCCATCATTTAATAGCTTTGGGGTTTGGGCTCAATTAATTTCAATCTTTGTGGTATGAGCCTGAAACCTAGGCTGAGGCAATCACAATAAATATTTGGTAGACTCCAGAAGAATAATTGTATTCCCTAGCTACAAGCAATTAAGCACTACATGTATTCCTTGTAAACCTTTGCAAATACAATGAAAGACATGTTTTAAAAGACAAATAATTAAATAGTTTCTTTCCTTTGGTGGCATTTAGGTAAAGGAAAATTAAAGCTTGTTGTTTTATTTAGCAGGAAAAGATATCTTCTACTATAAAAATTATGATGGTTTTGATATAACCTGCCGATAATCTTTCAGAAATCACGGAGAATGGGATAGATGCCAGAAAACAGATGGGCAAAGTTCCAAAAATTCAAAAAGAGAAAAATAATGGCTTGCACAAACTACTAGGGAAGAAGTTTAATTTTAATTCCCTCTTCTAGAATGCATTAATGATAAGAATTTTAGATTTGGAAGTATTCTCCAATCCTCTCCCAACACAAAAATCTCTTTTACAACATCCAAAAACATACCCATTATTCATATAGAACAAAACAACAACAAATAAAATTTATTTTAAGTTGTATGAGGTCATTAGAGTCTTATAAAATAGGAAAGCTTAGACATTTACCTAATGAAAGAGAAGTAGTTTCATCACACTGTCTTGAAATTTTTACATATAGATTAAAAGTAGGAGAGGAAAAGGACATTTAAAGAACTTCTTTAATGCCATTTTAATCTTTACAATAGTCCAGTGAAATGGACACTTTATAGAATAAAATGAATAATCTGACGACTCAGGAGACTGTGTGATTCATCCAGGGTCATTTAAATAGTAAAGTGGTGAAAACTAGGTCCTCTGCTTTCATTTTTTTTCTCCTATATCTCTGCATTGACATTTTCCTCCCTGCCCTGGACTCAGCCCTGTGCCTAAAGCAACAACTGTCCAAATATGATATGTGTCTTCTGCATGAATAACTCCTGTGATGGGGAGCTCATTACCTATGATTTTACAACTTTTTCTTTGCAATGATTTTTCTTTTACTTCTCTTGTTACTCTTTTCAATCTCCTCTGGTGGCCCTTTGTCTTCAACCTATCCGTAGATGTCTTCCTTCCTTAGTTCTCCTCCTTTCCATCAACATAAACTTTCTGGAGTATCTTGCTGCATGCATTGCTTCACCTAACACCTGAATACCAATAATCCCCAAATTTAAACCTGGTGCCCAGATTGCTCTTGAGATTCGTATATCAAATGATATAGAGTCACCTGGACGTGATATTGGATCACGAAACTCAACTCAATCATTTGGCCAACATCCTTCCTACAAACAACTTCTCCGACTCTAAATCTGTTACTCTTTCTGTAATTCCCCCCTGTATCTCTGCCCACTCATGCGCTCAAGTCAGAAACATAGTGGTTGTTTGTCACTTCTGGCTGCTCTTGCTCCCCACATCCACTCACTCATTAATTCCTGTCACCACTTCTTGCTGAAGATGTTCACATCTCTTCCCTCCTCTACACTTCCACTGCCCCTTAATTCAAACCCACCGCACAATTTGCCAAAATTACTGCCAGCCTGAGGAATTATCTCATAGTTCTGGAAGGGCACCTTTCCTATGGTTGCCAGAATGGTTTATGTAAAACACTTATTTTACTATGTCACTTCCCTTCCTAAACATTTTCAGCATTTCTATGTCTTCAGAATAAAAGAAAATATCTTAGCATGGGATAAAAGGACATTCATTATTGGCTCTTGCTTCTTTCTTCTCCCTTCTGTACTAGCCATTGAATGTAGGTGTGGGAGAGGATGTCCTAGTAGCTGAGTATCAGAGGTTCCTCAAAATGAATGCATATTTGAATTCCTTGGGAAACAAAAAAAAATTAGACCTCTGGGTCTTATCCTAGACCAACAGAATTAAAGCGCCTGGTCTCTGAGTCTGTAATTTCAACAAGTGTCCCGGGTGATTCTGGTACAAGTTTACATTTGGGAACCACAACTGCAATAGATAAGAGGGAAGTAAAAGGATGAATCCCTCTTTTAGTGACCTTACACCATGTAAGGGAAGTTAACATGAGCATACTTGCAACAACTAGGATACAAGATGAGACAGATATTAAGAGACATCAGAATATGAGGAATAGATTAGAATTTTGCTGTTGGAAATCAAAGGCATTTGGAGAGTACCAGGAGCCACTTTTTGTCAAGAAAGTCTTTCTGAAAATTAGGTCTTGGTCCAGCCTCTCTGAGCCACATTCTCTGCTCTGACTTGAGTCTGGGGAACTTATATTCCACAGGTTTGTCCTTTTAATATGTTACAGCTTGCAAAATTGTACTCAGCTCCTCAAGGGAAAAGCCTATTAAGACATTCAAAAACAACTTTTTAGAGAAATGAGAGCTGATGGCCACAGGCACAGCTGACAGGAGAATATCTGGGTGATGTATGTGTGGGAAGTGTCTCTGTCCTGTAATGCTGGCTCTCAGAGATGGCATGAGAGCAAGAAAGACTTCCATCTCCCTCAGTTCTCCTATAATCCTCTGCACACACTATGTTGTTCTCAATTCCATGTTGCCAATCAAGCGTGCTTGTATTCCCCTATGCCTTCCCTAAATCTTACCTATCATTCAAGCTGTACCTTGAAGACCTCTGTCTATTCCGCCTTATACTAATCTTTTTAAGATCTGAATTATTGACCATCACCATTCATAGTCATTGTCATCATCCCCTCTTCCTTTTAACATTCACTAAGCACTTACATTGTAACAAACATTGGGTTAAACATCTACACAAAATACTTAATTTAATTCTCATGATAATTCCATAAATTCAGTAGTATTTTTATCTTTATTTTACAGATGAAGGCTTAGAGAAATATGATAAATTGTTCATGGTCACACAGCCAGTAAGTGGCAGAATAGGTATTAGAACCCAAGTCTTAATGATTCCCAAGTCCAGGAGAGAATACTGCTACCTTTAGCTTCTTTGTAATTATTTCATGTGTCAGTCTGTTCTCCCTCCCCCAGGTCACTGTAGACTCCCCAGAGAAAATCCTTGACTAGGAGTCAGCATGACGATGACTGTTCTTTTACAGATTCATTCTCTATATTTCTCTGCCTACCTCTGTGTTGCAGGAGGCTGGCTACTGTGAACTACATCATCCAGAACTCCCTTGACCTCTGCCTTCCTTCTGGTTGGGTTTGACTAATGGGAGTCAGGAGAATGGAGGAGAGAGAGGTCATGGTATTTCTTCCATGCATCACTCTGCTTTGGGCCGACTTTGTCAATCACTGCATCCTTCCACTACTCAAACTTTGAGCTGGTGTCCCTCCTCCATGGTTTCAGTTTCTGTGGTCTCTAATACTTTATTTCTTCCGTTTGTTCCCTTGGCCCTGCAGGCAGTAGCAGCTTTCCACTGTTGCTTTTTTTTGGGGTGTCTCATTCCCATGCTCTGTTTCATTTCCCTACATTCCTATTATTAATCCCTTCTGTATTTGAACTACGTGGTGTTCATTCTGATTCCTGCTGGGACACTACCTGTTGGGGCTAGCATACTTGATTCCATACTCAGCTCTGCCACTAACAAGCCCAGCTTTTTCTTGCAGCTCCGGGTATATAAACCTAATTCCATAACTAGACCATTATTGCCTGGATGCCCCACAGATGTCTCAAACATTTCCGAACCTGAAGGTATATGTTTCCAAAAATTCTGTCTTTCACCCTATATTTCCTATGCTGGTGACTGAATCACCCCAGATTGAAACCTGGAAGTCATTTTAACCAACTCTTGCTCCTTCATTTCTCCACCACCAACGTCACCACGCTCCTTGGTCTACATCCTTAGTCATTCAAATCCACCTCTTCCCCTCTCTTTCCCTGACACCACTGTTTCTGTTTAGACTCTCATTGTCTATCATTTGGACAATTAAATTGCAACAGCTTCTTAATTGATTTCTTCAACTCTGGTCGTGCACATCAACACTGCTGTCAGAGTAAACTTTCTCTTTAATTTAAAAAGTAAGTAGATGCTTGTTGGGAAAATTCAAATATGATATTTATAAAGTTAAGTCTTCTCTCATCACTCCAGAACAACTCTATAGTGGTAAGTAGAGTTTATTTTGAAAATGTTGATTTTTCTATGCATATAAACTGTATACATGCAAACACACATAGGTTTATTTATAATAGTATTATACTATATGTACAGTTTAGCAATTTAGAATACCATAAACAAGAGTTATCTTTTCAAAACTAAAAGGGAATGATATCATCTCCTCTCCCCCTTAAATCTCTTCTATGAGTTCCTTATCATTTTTAAAATAAAGTCCAAGTGCTTTTATAAGACCCTCCACAATGAAGCCAAGCCTCATCTCTTCCCATGTTCTCCTTTCACCCTGTGATCCAGCTATATTGAAGTGCTAACTGCTGCCTAAAAACATTTGAGCATTTCATGCCCTTATTTCCTTTGTACATGCTTCTCCATTTACACAAATTTGAGAATGCCTAGTAGATTTCAAGCCTTTCAAGGAAAAAGCAATGGCATGGATGCCAGTTAGCAATTCCTGGCTTTTGGAAGTTCCAGAAGTATAAAGACTCTCTGAATACCAACTTAATTTTTATTGCTATCATCTCTTTATTTTTCAGATTTCTCAGTTTTGAGTCATAAACTGTTACTGGTAGTAAGTTAAATAGTCTTTATATTTGGAAGGTGTATCTCTGAATGTCATGCCCTGTTTTCTGTGTTTCCATTGCCATTGATTTATTTCAAAATATCTATTCCTTACAAGTCTTAAGCAGTAATTTTCTATAACCTAGATGCCAGAAAATAAATAAAATTAATTAAGATATCATACTTTACCTATCCCTTAAAATTCTATGATATCAAATAGGTCTGTAGGCTTAGAAATCTTGATATTGATGTCTATCATATCTTGAAAATAAAGGTGTAGAATACAAATGCCGCCTCCCTCCCCAAAAAAGATAAGTAAACACAAGTTAAAACCATTAGTGTTTATACAAGCCATAAATACTATAAACTTAGGGTGCAAAAAAAAGAGTGGACACATGTAAACTATTTTTCTTAAAATAGTCTTGGAAAGGGGGCTGGCCCGGTGGCATAGCAATTAAGTGCATGTGCTCCGCTTCATCTGCCCAGGGTTCGCTAGTTCAGATCCTGGGTGCAGACCTACTCACTGCTCATCAAGCCGTGCTGAGGTGGCATCCCACATAGAGCAACTAGAAGGATGTACATCTATGACATACAACTATCTACTGGGGCTTTGGGGAGAAAAAAGGAAAAAAGGAGGAAGATTGGCAACAGATGTTAGCTCAGGGCCAATCTTCCTTAAAATAAATAAATAAATGAATAAATAAATAATTTAAAAAACCCTCATGAATTAATAAAAAAAAGTCTTGGAAAATTTAATTTGGAAGAAGCTGTACATTTCTGCCTTCTTTTAAAAAATAACATGCAGGGTAAAAATAACTGGGTAGCTGATCTGTTAAGTCTGAATCTTGCTTCTCATATTGAAAGTGATAAGATAGCTGGAGGACCAGTTTGGCAAAATTCTCTAGCACTCATACCTTGCTAATTGTGGGAGTTCCTGTTGGGTGCTAAGAAGATGTTTTAAATTATTTTTATAAATTTAAATTCCTTTATTTTACAAGGGAATATGTATGATTTGGTTCTGAGAGTATGAAATATTTGAGAGTGATTAATAATTGAACACAGGCTCGTAGTCCTTATTGAAACTTACAGCTGAGTTTTCTAAGTGAAGACTGACCAAGAGATATCTGTAGAAATCCTCACTCTCTAGGAACATCTGGTTGAGAACAGGGCAGTCTAAATGTCACCTCCAAATATTTAAAACAAGATTATTAGAAAGAATTTAGAGTGTATACAGTCCACTTTCCAGAATGTTTTGTAACAATGGTACTCCAAAAGCCATTTTACTGAGTGAAACTTTCCTCAGTGAGATTCACTAATTAGATCTTGGGTATATTCAAGACGTATTTCTCTTATTTGGCAGATGGACAGAGTTGAGGAGACCACTGCTATTGCATTGTCTAGTCCTGAGGGGGTCAGAGACCTTCTCCAGGGCTCACCATGGCTATAAAATTGGAACTGAAAATAGCCCTGAAGAATTAGCTTGTGAGATGTGGTGAAAATTGTAACGTGTCTGCCCAGACTCTTGGAGAATCTTTTTCCTTTTTTTTTTTTTCACAGTTTTAAGACTTCATTGTACTGAGAGATATAGTGGTAATAAAATGATGAATAAGTGATATTGGCCAGACAGCATTTAATCTTTAAGGTGAGTATAATCTCACCTCACAGAGAAAAGTGTAGGGGAAGCCTTCTAGACAGCAGAAATAGCAAGACCAAGGTCAAAGTGGTAGAGAATTTTTTGTGTGATCACCACCATTATCTGTTAAGAGCAAGGAAGACGATGGGAACAAATACAAGGAGACTTGGATGACTCCTCCTATTGTGCCATTAACTATGTAATCCCACTTCCCTCGGCTTTGTATATGGATGAACTGTATGTGTATGTATATATGCATTAGGGTTTGGAATTAAGGAGTTAAACTACTCAATCTCCAAGGTTTCTTCTAGCACTCATTTCTAGGAGCCATATTACTTGAGCTGAGATCTGCTGAGGATCTCATAGAATTGATGGTGACCATGATAATGGTTCATGTAAATAGCTAATGGTTAACAGTTCTGCCTAGAGAAAGAGGGGGGGGGTCCCAGTGACCCTAGGGGCAAAAGTGGCAAGACAGCCATCACACCTCCAATTTCAAAAGAACATACTCAGTGTTTTCTCCTCAACGGGGCTGGTAACTTTATGTTTGTTTGGTTTTGGTGTCCATGTGCTGGTTGCTTATCCCTGGAGGCCATAGGAGCTTCTGTGTGTGATATAATTCTGTATGGACTCTGAAATTAGAGAAGATAAAGTAAAGAAAGGGAAATCTGGAAGTCCTACATTATTTTATTTGGGACTGGCCTTGAATACTTTGTATACGATCAACACAGAACATCTTCAGCTAAAAGAAGCTAAGTCAAGTTAAAGAAGCCACTGGACATGGATGGACATTGAGGGTATAATGCAAAGTGAAATAAGTCAGAGGGAGAAGGTCAAATACCACATGATTTCCTTCATTAAGTAGTAGATAATAACAACAATAAACAAACACATGGGGACAGAGATTGGATTGGTGGTTGCCGGGGGGGGGGGGGAGGGGGAGAGGGAGGGGGGTGAAGGGGATGGTTCGGTACATGTGTGTGGTGATGGGTTGTAGTTGGTGTTTTGGTGGTGAACATGATGTAAGCTGTGCAGAAGTGGAGGTGTAGTGATGTACACCTGAAATTTTTACAATGTTGTAATCCAATGTTACTGCAATAAACAAAAAATTTAAAAAAAAAAGAAGCCATTGGAGTAGTGCTTTCAAATTCTGTTCCTGGCTCTGTCCTGTTCAAAACTTTTATCAGTGTCTTGTAAACTTGTGTAGAAGGTATGCTTATTATACTTCAAGTGAAAAAAGATGGGAAGGATCACCAACGTTGTATACTCACTTATTACTTAATGTTTACTCCACATTACTCAGACCACTTGCTATTATGTGGCCAGGCAACTATTTCTGCTATAATCGTGGACAACACATTTATGAGATGATGTGAGACTCCTAGGTATCTCTGATTGCTGCTACATTGATTGTGGTGGACCATATTTTACATGGTACAGCTACGAAGTGTTGAAGCCTACTTCAGCCTGGATCCTTGAGTGACTGTGTAGAGCAGAGCCCGTTGCTAGCCATGTTGGATAATTAATGTGAGCAAGGTAGAAATATTATTGTATTAAGTCACTGAGATTTTAGGGTTGCATAGTTATGCAGGCTAGACTATCCTAATACACATAAATAAAATGATTGATATTGCAAATGATCTTTAAAGCTCAAAACATTTGGAAATGCCAATACTCAGGCCAAAAGTATTTCAGCATGAGTAAGGAGTAGCTTGATAGTGGATCACGTAAAAAGCTTTGGGGGAGGCTGATGACTAAGGAAGATAAATTGCAACATGCTTGTGATCTTCAAATATTTGAGAAGTTGTCACAGAGAGGTCAGCTTGTTCTGGGTTACTGCAGAGGGCAGAAACAAGACCAATATGGGAAAATTATAAGATACATAGATTCAATATAACAAAGAATATTTTATTAATTTGAGCTATTAATAAGTGGATAGAGATACCTTTGAAATGGCAAGCTTAGAAATAGCTGAAGTTGTCATGCTGAGACCAGATGTCCAAGAATCAGGAATCTATATTGCAAAATTCTTCATAAAATTTTGCTTTATAAAATCCTTTCATTGTTAAGATTCTATGACTTTTTTTATATCAATAATGGTCTGAATATGAGTACCTGTGTTTTGAAATAGGATATGTTTTATTATTTACCCAGAACAGGACTTG
Source organism: Ceratotherium simum simum (assembly GCF_057802395.1). Classification (NCBI taxonomy): domain Eukaryota; kingdom Metazoa; phylum Chordata; class Mammalia; order Perissodactyla; family Rhinocerotidae; genus Ceratotherium; species Ceratotherium simum. Next base: position 40,528,051 of record NC_141913.1, read on the forward strand.
GCTTGTATTAACTTATCTACAATTTCATGCATCCATTTGTGATGAGGGTACAGATGCTGGCGCTGCCATAAAACAAAATTGCATCAATGATGATTTGGCTAGACTAAGTTGGATAAGACCAGGTAACTAGAGCAGTGGTTCCCAAATGTGGTCCAAAGATACTGCTGGCTGGAACATAAGCATCATCTGAGGATGTTAATAAAAATACTCATTCATAGGCCTCATGCCTTGAAAGTTTAATGTATAGGCTGGGTGTGGGGGTTTGGGAATACGTATTTGCATTCCCCAGGTTGCTCTGATGAGCAGTCTGGTTGAGACTAGCGCTCTATACAATTTACTTGTTTCTCTGCTTATGTGGGTGTTTTATTCTTTTAGGTTTGTTTTCTTCTTCATGTTATAGAAAAGTTTCCTTTTCAAATCTCCAGGCTTATCTCAATTGAACAAAGGGAAAGGGGATTTCTCCACGCAATGGTCCGTGTGTATATAGAGGGAAATATAAACTAACTGTAGCTATGAATAGTAGTGGCAGACGCAACCATACCAGCTCCAGAATTTTGACTGAAAAGGGAGAGTCACAAAGGGTGAGAATCAGAACCTGCTGTGGCCACCAGATTCCTCCTCTCTCATCCCATCACCGTTTCCTCAGCATATTGGGACAGGCAAAGGAACTCTCTTGTTTGCAACCAGAAGGATCTTGGAAGCTGTGAAGTCTAGCATCCTTTCCCAGCAAAAAAATTCAAGGAATCAATTCAAAGTCACCACAGTCAGGTGAATAAGCCTAGGTTGCACTTTTAGGGTATCACTAGAGGGCTCCTTAATTGTCTCTCAATCTTCTGGCTCTAATGGCATCTGGCTGTGACTGAATTCAGAGCTGCCCGCAGCAACATTGCAGAAGATGAGCTGCTGAAAGAGGGCCTGGCAAGATTCCCACTCAGGGAAAATGATAATCGGACCCCAGGGCCATGCCAGGGAGCCCTTAGCAGAGTGAATACTGGCTCTTAATCGAGGCTTCTCCTCAAGCTTCCTCCTCATCTTGCCCTCTCTGTAAAAATTGGTTGGGTTCATACACACTGTCTCTCCATGACAATGTCTTTTCCTGGGATGGTAATTATTTTTTAACAGGTTCAGGTAACTACATAGTCATTTTTGTCTGGGGATAAGTGTCCTAGCCTATTTTCAGCACATTTCTCTTTTCCTATAATTGTCACACTTTAATGAGGCTTGAAACACTCAATTTCCTGACTTCTGTCTCAAAGACTTTGATGTTTCCTGCCTGACAAGACAGTGTGAACCTCCTAAGAATGAAAGGTAGAATTCTTGTGACCACTTCCCGCCCCCAAATATTTTGTCTTTAAGCTCTAGCACTGCTGTTACCTTTCCTTCAGTGACTACTATCTCCTTTGAATCTTTATTGTAGCCCATAGTCAATTCCAAAGTTTTAGTTAAGTAATCTGTTTGGGAGGGTAAATTAAAGGCCTCACATAAATCTAAAAAGTTAGAAATCTAAGACAGCTCAGCAACTAAGAATCTGTTTTTAAGTTGAAAATAAACCAGCCACAGAAACACCTTACTTATTTATATCTGGCAGCCTGAACTACTATGATCTCTTTCCCTGTGTGTGTTTTTCCCATATTCACATACTTTCAATGCCTAGCACAAAGCTTTGCACATAGAAAGGACTTAGTGAATAGTCCTTTAGCTTAGAAAGGGTAGATGGATGGATGCATAGTTTGATGGGTGGTTGGATGGTTGGTTGGTTAGATGGATGGATGGATGGATGGATGGGTAGATGGATGGATGGATGATCAAACAAGCTATCTGAAATATTGTCAAGAGCCAGACTGAAATTCCAAGAAGAAACTTTATGGCACAAATATATATGCCCTGTCCATGTATATAGTATAACACTGTTTGCCTGGAACAGTACTGGTTTTTGCCTTTGATGTGTTCATTGGTAGCATCTTCATTCACTTGCAAATATATTGGACAGTAAATATATGGTTGTCATATTCATATGTGATCTTTTCAGATCTATTCAGATCACATTTATTAAGAACTATGTACTCTTGTATTTAATTCAAATAATCTTCAATATCTTTTTTATTTTTCAATACATTAGCATATTTTAAATGGCCATTGGGGGTTAAAAAGTCTTACTCTCCCTCTTAAAGGAAGCCTCTTAAAGGTGTCATTATTTCATAGCATAGGGGAAGTTCGTACTAAAAGGCAGGGAATAAAAGGATGCATTTAAAACAATTTTAATCAAAATTATCACAATTTAGAAAAGTGTTGTTGTTTCACTTATCTGAAAAAAAATGACTCATCCTCATATATGCATAGGAAAATTAAGTATTACTATAATAAGCAACATCTAGTCCCAGCTACTGTGCATGCCATATGTTGAGAGTGGATACATAGAAAATAAAGTTAAGGTCTTGACTTTTGAGGAGATTGTAACAGATAATAAAACCTTGATTAACCACACTCCAGCTTCTAAAAATCATAACTAACTAAATAAAACCTTGATTAACCACACTCCAGCTTCTAAAAATCATAACTAATTATTTTTTATCTTTTACTGCCTTTCAAGGGAAAGAGACATGTCACTTGAAAATAAATTAGTATCATAAATTTAGTTTAGAAAGAAGAAAAAAAGGAAAAGTAATAGTCCCTCTTGATTTCAGATTGACATGGACTCAGCTCTCAATCTGTCCATTTTCCTGTAATTTCTCTTTCTCCATCTCTAGTGTGAGGCAATGAGACTTTTGCTCAAATGAATGATAAGGCTAAGGACCTATGGCTTTCCAGACTGCCAAGAAAGGGTTCAGTTCCCTCACTAGACTGTTCATTGAGCTATAAGAGTAGACTTAGTAATTACTTGAAAGATGTTCAGTGTTAAGTGTTGAACTGGTTAACTCTGAGTTGAGTGGAAAATTCAGTTTATCAGAAGCCCTCCTTCCTAAATACCAACACAGGCCTCTAATTCCCTAAGTGTTTCGACCCAATGTGATTTGCTGGGGTTGCAGGATGTGCAGATAATAGATAGCCATGTGGTTGGCAGTGCCCAAGCCTTCCTGGAACAGGGAGGGATAGAGAGTGGGATTACAGCAGTACATAGGTTAGGGTATGTGGATACCACTTGGTAAAGCTTTGAATGGAAGAAAGACAAAGGACTTCCTTGGGGAATATGTTTTCACCTCTGCAAATGGGAAAAATCATATTTCAACCATTGTCCTCTGTAATGAAAGACTTTACTCATATATGAAAGATAAACACATAGATATAGAGAACAGATTGGTGGTTACCAAGGGTGAAGAGGGTGGGGGGTAGGGTGAAAGGAGTAAAGGAGCACATATGTATAGTGACAGATGGAAACTAGACTTTTAGTGGTGAACGTGGTGCAATCTATATAGAAGTCGAAATATAATTTCAACTTGAACACCTGAATTTTATATAATTTTATAAACCAATGTGACCTCCATAAAATAAATTAAAAAAAGAAATATTTAAACTAGGAAAAAGGAAACCCAAGGAGTAGCTTATTTAGTCCACTTGCTGTACCTTCAGTAAGATGTACATTTTCTTCACTCAGTGCCAATGCGGAATGCATCCCTACCTCCCCTCAGCTTCTCTGAATCTTATCCTTCCTTCAGGGTCAAGTTCAAGCTCAAGTCCATCCTCAGCCTTCCTAGCCTGTACACAAAGCAGTATTATCATCGTCTTCATTTTTATTCACAATTGGAGCAGTGGCTGTGCTTTTCTTTCTCATGACAGCTTTAAAAATGGCACAGAGCCTCCTCGTTCTGAAATGGTTTAAATGAGACCCTACCCAGAGGCAGCCAACGCTGAACTCTTCCTCCGGCCCCCTCTGGCCTAATGAGCCTTCGATTATTGTTTGGCATTATTAAATGTCAACAGTAGGATGGCTCCCCTCTGGGAACTCAATGAGAATGGCAAGAAATATAAGATTAGAATTGAGAAAGCACACAAAATGGCTTTTATTTATTGACAAAGGGCAGAAAAAGCTACTAAACATAATTCTAGTGTTCCTCTATATCATCTGTTGTCGACTTCTCCCTTTTCCTCCTTGAGGGCAGCAGTTCTGTCTTTGCACAATGTAACACATTAATGCTACAAGTTTTATTTCAATAATGATATTAAAAATGGAGTTAGAAAACACTAATTTGCCAATTGTTTAAAAGGAAATTGAAGCTGTAAATGGTTTTCTGCCCACACTCCTCTGTGACGACTTTCTCTGACTTTGAGCCTGGAGATTGTGAATCTAGCCCTCTGGAGGTTTATCTGGGGAGGTGGCTTGCATTTATTGAGTGCTGCCTATGTGCCAGGCCCAACGATATGTGCTTACATTCCTCATCTCACTCGGTTCTCACAATCGCCAGTGAAGTAGGTATCACTGACCACATTTCATAGATGAGAAAATGGAGCAACAAGAGGCAAAGTAATGACCCAAGGTCCTGGGGCTAATAGTCAGGAGTGTAGGTGGACTTCAAGCCCAAGGCAAAGCTAGGCTCCAAAGCCTCCTGTTTTGCACAGACAGTGGAATGTGATGGGGGGAGGGGATGAGGCCAAAGAGTAGGAAGGGCAGGAAATGTCTATCTGTGTCTTTGCACTGTTTGGGGATTCCTCACCTTGCCTTCAGAGGACTGAGGCGCCCAGGACATTTTCTTAAGAGTGGAGAGACAATGGAGGTTAACGGCTCTTCTATCTACATGGAGATTTAAGAGAAGGACATATAATGCCTCAGGATTCCAGAAACCTGACCTCCCATCCAGGCACTGCCACTGGCTTTCCATAAGGTCTTATTTCTTCACTTGAGAAATGAGGACACCAGCATATGTCCTTCTCACCTCACAAGGTTACTATGAGTCATACACAAGGTGATGTCAAGGGCACTCAAGGCTTGGCAGGTGTTTGAATGGGATGACTTTTGAGAGAACTTCTAACCCTGAGATTCTATTTTACAGATGCATTTCAAAAAGACTTTGAAAAGCATAAATCCCTTTACAAATGTAAGGATTATTAACAGCAGGGAGGTGTGACACCAGCACGCATGTAGAGGCACCAGATATAACTCCGTGATTTTCTGCTTCTTGCTTTTGCAAGATCTGCCTCTTGCAAAAGATTTGGACAAATCAGAAGAGGTTTTTTCCTTTGCATTTCTATGCAACGTGTTGTTTTTCTCTTCCAAGGGCCCGGAACTGATAGGGGGAGATTTGAGTAGACTTAGACATGGAACAGTGTACAATGTATCTGGATCCACCGTCCTTCAGTGTCCTCTTTTCATACTTTCCATTTGGGTTGTCCTGGCACATAGCATCCAATAATTTCATTTATTAAATGAACTTTTAAAAGTGCCTCGCAGAATCATGCAGCAATAAAAAAACAAGTTACCTTAACTAGTTTCTAGCTTTTTCTAGAAGCAACTTGCCACATTTTTGAGATATTGAGGTTATTTGGGAACCTGCTTTTTTACAGGTTGGTGTTAATGGTATTGTGCTATGGTAAATATGGTAATTCCAAGAAGAAAAATTGGCATGAAATAACTTGTATATATATTTCTTTGTACAGAAGCAATGACATTTATAAAAAATCCATCGTGATTCATAAAATAAGAATTCTCTCTTTTTCTTATCTTCTTCCAGGTACAATGAACATTTAGAATAACCAGGAAGGAGAAACTGATGTTATCACTTCTGAACTGCACAGTGGGCCCAATGCTGTTCTGATGCCATGAAATATGAACACTCAAACAGCCTTCCTCATCTCAAATAAATAGAGTTAAGGAATGCCTGACACCCTATTTTTCTCTTCTCAACTTGTACATTTGATGCCGCATCCTCAGGGAGGGAAGAAGCCCATTGTCTAAGGGACAGCTTTGTTACTTGGGAGTGAGCCAAGCAAAGATGGCCTCATCATTTCAACACCTCCCCCAGATCTGGCCCCCTTTCATCCTTCTACCTAGACGGCATGTCCCAAACTCAGTGGTAGTGGACCCAACCTCTACGGGCTCGTAGAGGCCAAGTATGCACATTTCAGTAATTTGCAAATGCTACAAATCAGGGGTCCCCCATGCTCCCTCTGGAGAGCAGGTAGTTAAACACTTACCAACACAGGGCCGGCCCTGTGGCTTGGTGGTTAAGTGCGCGTGCTGCGATGCTGGTGACCCGGGTTCGGATCCCGGGTGCGCATCGAGGCACCACTTCTCCGTTCATCCTGAGGCCGAGTCCCGCATACAGCAACTAGAAGGATGTGCAGCTACGACATACAACTATCCACTGGGGCTTTGGGGGGAAAAAATAAAATAAATAAAATCTTTAAAAAATAAAAAATAAAAAAAAATAATAAACACTTACCAACACAGCACTGTCCAAGTCATTCCCAGCCTGAGCGTTACAGTACTCAGACTTCCCCATGAATGGAATTTTCCCTGGATGCTCATTCCTTTGACGTTCCCTCCAGACATGATCTCTCTAGGTGATGCTTCAATTTTTGTTCCTCTTTTTACCTTGTAGAAGAAGCACAGGATTTTGGGATTCATACACGGCTGTATTCAAATTGCCACTTACTATCTGTAGAGGAGTTATTCACTCTTTCATGTTCTCAACAGTAAAATCGGGTAATAATTTAATAATACCTTTCGCGTAGGCTGGTTGGGAAGACCGCATTCCTAAAACCCCTGCCCAGCTAACAATAGGAGGTGCTCATTCTCTTCTCTGTTCTGTAGAAAAGTGGGCTCCAATCCACTGGGGGAGGTGGGAAGACAACGTTAGAGCTTCTTTCAATCTTCATTTCATCTTAATTAACTTATATTTTGTATATGTTTTATAAGGTACAAAGTATAATTATGGAGTTGTATATAATTTATAAATATGTATCTATACATATTGGGATATAGGAAAATATTACTGATGAGTTACACAATTGAAACAATTTGACCTATCTACAGTGAGATTGTTATTTTTAAGGATGATGGACACGTTCACACTAAGGCCTTAATTAACAATAATAATTTATTATAGATCATCAAGCTAGGTTCACGTTTTAAGTGAAATAATTTGACTATTTCAATGTCTTATAATAAAAAAATGGATCTCTAAGCATTGAAAAAAATTAACATTCTTCCTTGCTTAGGCTATGCTTTGGCATTCCCTTATTTCAGGCATTGGCTAAGGCCCACAAAGTCGAAAATATATACTATCTGGCCTTTTGCAGCAAAAGCTTGCTGCCCTTTGCCTTACCATGAGGGAGATATACACATTATTCAGATAGAGAAGCTGAGGGTTTTTTTTTAGGTACAAGTATAAAGGCAGGATTTAATCCTAGATCTGGTAATTCTAAAGCCTGTGTTCATTCCACTAAATTACACTGCAATTTCCTGTTGTACTTACAGTGGCATGTTACAAATAGAGCAAGTACAAAGAGTAGGATAGGAGGGCGATCACTAATGGTGCCATTTGGGGTCAGGACATTCTGAGGGAGAGGCAGACAGTATTTTACTATGTAACCCTGGTATATATACTACTATTGCTTGATCCTGTACCCATGGTAGACATTGCTAACTGATTAAAGCAGGATTTTTTGCTGAGCCAGGACGCAGCCACAGAATCCTACTGAACACAACTTTCCAGGCATAATATGTGAAACATAATTGGCATTTCTGACAAACAAGAGTAGAAGGATATATGAGTATGTGGCTCCAATAGAAGACTTTGAGGTAGAGATGGAGGAAATTCCACGAAAATGAGAGAGAACATGAATTTTTCTTTATTTTATTGGCAAGAATTTCATGTAAGAGGAACATATTCAAGAAATTCTCTTTGCCCAGCATATAGTGAGGAGCTGTTGGCGGGATACAGGAGAGCAGAAAACAATCTAGCATAGTGGTCGGGATCATGGATTCTGGAGTCAGAAGGTCTGGGCCCAGATTCCAGCTCTGCTACTTAACTGAGTGTGACCTTGGGCAAGTTTTACTTACTCCCTCTTTTCTCAGCTTCCTCATTGAGTAAAATGGGAAAATAAGAGAACCCATTTTATGAGGTAATTGTGAATATTAACTGACTTAATCTACATAAAGCATGTAGGGCCCTCCCCATGTAAGATAAGTGCTAACATAAATGTTATGTCGCTATGGCATGGCCCTTAATATGTTTAAAATATAGTCTTGAACTCAAACATAGAGACAAACTAAGAAAAAAATAGAAGATAATATAGTACAAACCATACCCAAGGTCTTTATTTTTCTGTGTTGTGTGCTTCTCAGCACTGTTCCTTCCATCCTTAAAAGTCAAAGATAATAAAAACACTGAGTCACCATTTTCTGCGTTACTGAGTGTTCCATCCCAATGAATTTTATCCATCACCTCGTGGCTTTGTCAATGGCTCCCAAGACAGTGCAGTCTCATGGGAGATCTTGCTGAACTATCATTTGTCCTATTTTTTTTTTTGCAGCTAGAGAGAAATAGACATTCTTACCCTTATGGCAATTTGGAAAATAATTCATGTCACTCCGGTACTTTTCAATAATGTTGATTTACCAGTGCATTTAATCAGGCAGAGTTAAGGTCTCATTATGCCATAAAGCATCTGCAGTAAGGAGTTACATTTAAATATTCAAAATAATTCATTCCAAGTTATGGGAACCATTTGCGTTATAATACTCAACTACAATACCCCAGGGACATCTAGGCAGTCACTAATGAGCTAAACTACCTTTTAGCAATCCTCAAGGAAAAAAACTTCTGACATATGACTTTAAAGATCCCTTACATATGCCCTTATGATCTACAACTTTAAACACTAAATTTTTAGTGATAATATTTTCTAAAGTAAGTTCACAGGGAAAAAAATAATCAAATTTTAGTGCTACAAAGAGTCAAAGATGAAAAGACTAATTTTTCCTGCTGAAATTTCAGAATTGTCTCTCACCTTCTGCTTTTTTTTTTTAATCAGTTATTTTAAGATATTGAGTAGTGAGTTTGTCCAGGGGTCACTAGAGCCTTTCTGTTTCTGTGTGAAGAGGTGAGCACTCCCTTTGGTCGCTAAATATAGTCTCTCCAGCCTTAGTCCTAGAAAAGGACTAAATTTTACATCCACCAAATATAATCTCCTAAAGATATCAGTTGGAGAATATGGCATCTAGCAGTTTAATCTTTGTGAAAGCCTCCAGGCCAGGACACCCATAGTGCAATTTCTGCAGGCCAAGGCCTCTGACTCCAAAGGTTTCAGCTCACATGGAATGCAAAAACCAGCTGGGCTGTCTTCGGTCTGCATGGGATGCTATCACTCCCCAACCTCCTAAATGAAATTCTACAAACATTGTAATATGTACCTTTTGAAAGGTCAAAAGAACTAAGTGGTGGTAATTATAAAGGAGTTTTCTCCTCTTCTGGATTAGGATCTCAAGTCAGCCATGTTTTCACCATCCAGGCTCCTTTTCTTTGATTATTGGTAGATGTGGAAAATTGTATCATTCCTGATATGTTGAAACATGACTCTAAAGGACAATACTGGTCTTTGGGTATGGCAAATTAAATTATTACCAGCAAGTATTTACTCCCTTCACTCGACCTATATGGGAGGTATACACTTACCTCATTGATTTTGAGTTTGACCATGTGACTTGCTTTGGCCAAAAGAACATGGGCAAAAGTGACAGTCAGTTTTGAGACAAAGCTTTAAGAGACTTTATGTGTCTTTTCTCAATCCTGTGGGGGCTTTTGACCTCAGCAATGAGGAGGACATTCCTCAGGTAGTTGCTGCCCCTCCAACCCAGGCCTAAGAATGAGGCATGCGGACCAAACCTACTGAAGCAGAGCCGTTGTGGCCAATCTGCAGACCCACGAGTACGAAAAATAAATGCTTGTTGTTTTAAGACACTGAGGTTTGGGGTTGGTTGTTAGGCAGCATTATTGTGGTGATAGGTGATTAGTACAGGCCTTAGCCTTAAGGTTCCTGGTTAGAGGAGATTTCCTTAAAAAGATGAGTTGTCTGATCTTCATATCCTACTAGGGGACTGGCTATATAAGGCGTGGGAAGAGATTGGGTAGCACACATCTTCTCAGTCCTACTACTTTTGATCAATTTCCCAATGCCTAATTTGTTCTCAAATTGAATTGAGATTTAGTTGTGACTGAGTGTTGCTACCAGATTAGAATATTTAGAACTATTTGCTCATATTTCTAAGTTTGCTGTGCCCTTTGGACACTTATGTCTTAGATGGCTTACCCGGCCTAGTTGGTCCCTAGTTGGCCCATTCACTGATAAAGAGACAGAGCCATATAGTAAAAAGTACATAGAAGCAAGAAAACTCTGGGTTCAATTTCCTAATATGTTACCTACTACCTATGTGTTCTCAGCGAAGTGCTTATCTCACTGAGCTTCAGTGTCCTCATCTGTAAAGTGGTAATAATACTTCTTTGCAAGTCTGTGTATATGTGTGTGTGTGTGTGTGTGTGTGAGTTTTAAAGAAGCAGCATGTAAATTAAGCAAAATATCTAGCATAATGCCTGATATAATCTTTAATGATTGAGTACTTGTCATCTACTACACACCAAATGCCTTTACCTGTATTTGCTCTTGTCGTCCTCACAAAAAAAATGAGATTGATACCATTTTCAACTTCATTATACGGAGGAGAAACCTGAGGTAATGGAGTTTAAGTAAATTACTCAAAGTTGTACAGCTAAGGAAGGGTTGAGCAGAGTTTTAACCCAGGTTAGAATGTAGAAAGCGTACGAGAGAAAGAGACCATCACTTATATCCTAACGACGAGAACAAATTGGATGAGTTAAATAATCATAATTTTTAAAACCCGTAAAATACCTAAGGATACAAATCAACTAAGCTTCAGAAAGGAATAAGCTCTTCATAGGAAAGAAGAGTCTCATGGCTGTTTTCATCCTCAGGGACATAACACAAAAAGGATTAAATCAGCCTGACTTTTGACAACATTTTAATGCCCACACTTGGACAGACATGACGAACGGAAACCCCAATGATCCACAGTCATAAAGCAAACATACATCCAATCTCTGCGTGTTTCCCATAGTGCCTTGCTTCAGTGCTCAGGGACAGCACGCTAAACATTAGGGGCAGAGAAGGAGAGCTGAGAGAGAACACCCCTGAGTCAAAGTGGGACTTCCCTGGATGCAAGTCAGCAGTTAGACAAAACAGGACAGAAGAACTGAGCAAGATCCCCACCTCCACCCTGAGGTTCATGGGGTTTTTATGACTATAAGCAAGTGCCATCCCCAAAGGAGAGAAACAAGGCAGGAGAGCTAGGAGAGATCTCATCCTCCAAGATGCATGAGGCCTTACCAAAGGAACAGCAATAGCCTGGGGACTGGGATAAGGCAGAAGAACGAACAGAGAACTCGCTGAGGTACACTGAGTCTTCACTGAAAGATAGGGGTAGAGCAGCAGGGTAGGGAGATTTCCTGAAGCATAGAAAGCATAGAAACATCCAGGTACAGGGATGGAAAGTGAGACTCCCCAGTCACCCCAGAAAAGTGGTCGCTGAGCTATAAAGCTGAGCAGTTCGGAAGGCTGGTGACTGGCTATAAAGCATGAAAAGATCTCTGGAATCTCTGTGGTGTTCAGATCCTAAGCTCTGCTAAGGGAAACTTCTGCTCCCACCATAAAAACATTTGAAGCTCGTGGTAGACTGAACCCTTCTAAAGCTATGACAAAGCCCAAGCCCAGCTCAATTATAGATTAGATAGACCCAGCCTCATCAAAATGATGGTCTGAGAAAGGAATTTCTGTGAACTTATCTGGGGATAAACATTATTTATTCAGTCTCTGCTGTGGTTTTTTGTTTTTTATTTATTTATTTATTTTTTGTTTTTTTTTTTTTTTTTACACACAATATCTGGCTTACAAAAAGTAAAAATAAATAACCAGGAAACAGAAGCAGGAAAATATGACCTATAATCTAGCTGCAGAACCAATAGCAGGAGAACCACAGAAGTGTGAATTATTTACTATCTTGTCATTTACAGTAAAAGTTTACCAACCTCTGATCTAGGGAAAGAAGAAACAATATGTTTAGGGAAGCAATATTAAGAATGTCAGTAGACTTCTCATAAGAATAACGGAGGCTAGAAGCCAGTGCTGAGCAACATCTTTAAAACGCTGAAGAAAGAAAGGAAACTGTCATCTCAGCTCTGAGACTTTGAATTCTGTATTGGCATTCATTGCCATTTATCAAATTTTTTGTTGTGGAGTGTGTAGATGCCAACTCCACCGATCTGGATAGTTGAACCTACGAAGGTGACGTTAAACAGTGTCAAGCATAGGATGCATAGTTGAATTTTAAAAAAACACACAAAATTCACAAAGTTAGGAGAGATGTGCTTCACAATAACATGTGAAAATGAGCAGGGCTTGAAAGGGCAGGACATTCTTGGCTTGCAGTGTCGTGTGGTGAGTACAACAGTAGGTTGGAGTCAGGAGATAGACAAAGAACCAAGTCACACTTCTACCTCTGCAGTGTTTTTATGACAACTTCTCTCAGCTGTGGTTTCCTTCTCTGCAAAATAGAGTTAATAACTGCCCCACCTACCTTACATGGTTGATTTGCAAATCAAAGGAATGAAAGTGAATGTTGTGAGCAATTGAAAGGTACTTTGAATGCTCCCAAAATATAAGTTGAAATATTACTGGTAAAACAACAAAACAACCCAAACTGCTACCATTGATAAAAATCAACAAGTGCATTCTACATTCCTTGGATACAATTAGAAGGAGAGAGGTGATGATTTTGTTCTACTCTGTCCAGATAAGACTGCTCCAGGGATGTTGAGTTCTGAATGTCACACATCAAGAGACAAGTAGACCTACAAGGGGCACATTCAGAGGGGAGTGTTGAGTAGAATTCCTCAAAAGTCTTAGGTGCAGAATATTTGAAACAATGGGGGATTTTTCCTGGACGAGTAGTAGCCTTGAAGTAAAGAGGTTCAGGGGTCCCAAGACACAAAACGGAAAAGCATGGACTTTTGGGCAAACCCCATCTTTGGAATCTTGCCTCAGCAACTCCCTGGCAGCATGGGCCTGGGAAAATTAAGCTGCTTGAGTCTCATTTTCAACATGTGTTAAATGGAGATAACGTTATACTTTTGTGAGGATTCAGTGAGATGACATTAAGTAAGATAAAAGAACATATAGACTGTTTTTATATATAACTCTAAGATATTAGATCTAGAGTAATTTTAATTACTTATAAAGCACTTTAAACCAGTGGGAGCTATATAGAAATGGAATTAACTGCTTCCCTCTGGTTGAGGAATTTGACTATAAGCTTGGTGGAGGGTATTAAAATGCCATCAGTATATGGTTGGACTATATGATGTTTTAGGTCCTTTCCAACTTTCAGGTCATATTTGGACAGTCTCAGGAAATGACACAATGCATCAATTTGTCAACTTTATTCTCATTATCATGCAGAATTTGCATATATCTATACATAAGATGGAGTAGCTTTAAAGGGTCAGGATGGATTAATGTACCAGCCTGATCAGAAGAGCAGAGCAGACTGAGAATATGAGAGACCCAAACAGGCTTTCCTACTGGCTATCAATCAAAATTGTGGTCCTTTGTCTCTAAGTTTCATAGATTTTCATACTAATAACACAAGGTTCTTATTACAAGGGCAGGAAAGCCCCATAGTTCTTTATGGAAAGTTTTTAAAATTTTACTAAATATCAGATGAACTTTTGGAGTTGTCTAATAAACACTAGGAATTTTACATTCTTCAAGCTAAGAGACAGGAAACACTATGCTTTGCCGTAACTCTGCAGACATTTTATTTATGAAAGAAACAAAACTAACAATGGCAGACATGTCTGCAAAAATGACTAGAAATTGTCAGACTTGTGGACATGTTGTTCTTTGTCTCATGCTTTAATAATATGCAGAAGTCTGGCTTAAAGAAAAGGTCTCCTGTTAGTATTGTATCAGCAACAATGGCTGAACTACAAAGGAATGCATAAAGGAAAATGCTCTTAATGGAATATTTGAGGGCTGCTTGAGAGACCTATCTGGAGAAGGAGAATACATTTTGGCAAAAGAGATGTTGTGATTGCCACGAACCTGCCAGGAGATGCTTTTTCCTGAGAAGTTAATGTTTTTCTCTGACAGAGAGGTCCTGGTTTTGCCTGTTGATTAAATTAGAATCTGGACTAAACGGGTTTGTTACCATGATTTATTTTTACTTGTCCTGATTTATTAATATTTTCTTTCCCAATTTACAATGGCATATATGCAGGATAAATGAGCCCTAAAATTTTAAGAGGGATCAGAGTCTTACCCCTAGAGTCAACTATTAATTTGAGGCCCTCTGTAGCAAAATAGATAATTACATACATGAAGTTTTTTCATTGATTTTTTTACTACCCTGTCTCTATTACTTTCAACATCTCAGAAGTGCCTTTTCCCGCATTTTAATTACTACATTTTTAATTTATTTTTAACAGCTTCATTGAGATATAATTCACAAACCATGCAACTCACTCATTTAAAGTGTACAATTCAATGACTTTCAGTATATTCACAGAATTGTTCATCTGTCACCACAATCAATTTAGAACATTTTCATTACCCGCAAAAGAAACCCATATCCCTTAGCCATTACCCTCAATCTCCCCAGCCTCTCAGCCCTAGGCAACTACTAACTTATTTTCTGCTTTTTTATCCTATTCTGGATATTTTAATATAAATGGAATCATACAGTAGGTAGTCCTTTGGGTCTGTCTTCTTTCACTTAGCATAATATTTTCAAGGTTCATCCACATTGTAGCATGTATCAGTACTTCATTTTTAAAATTGCCAAATAATATTCCAGTACATGGATATACCACTGTTCAAAGACATTTGGAGTTTTCCACCTTTTGGCTATCATGAATAATTCTGCTATGAACATTTGTGTGCAGTACAAGTTTTTGTGAGGACATATGTTTTCATTTTTGTTGTGTGTATACCCAGGAGTAGAATTACTGGGTCAGATGGTAAGTCTCCTTAACATTTTAAGGAACTGCCAGACTGTTTTCCAAAACAGCTACACCATTCTGCTTTTTCCCAGCAACGTATGAGGGTTTCAATTTCTCCACATCCTCGTCAACACTTGTTAATATCTGTCTCTTAGAGGATAGCCTTCCTAAGGAGTATAAAGTGGTATCTCATTATAGTTTTTATTTGCATTTCTCTGATGGCTAATTATGTTGAGCATCTTTTCATATACTTATTAGTCATTTGTATATCTTCTTTGGAGAAATGTCTATTAAAATCTGTGTACCATTTTTAAAATTATATTATTTGTCTCTTTATAATTGAGTTGTAATCACTGTAAATTTTCTAGATACAAATTCCTTATCAGATATGATTTGCAAAAATGTTTTCCCATTTTGTGGGTTGTCTTAAACCATCACATTTTATCAGGCTGTTGTTTTCTCTCTACTTACTGATATTTGCCCATAGGAATGGCCTAGTAAGTCATTGTCATGATGGTTTTAACCAGATAAATGTCATCTTCTTCCCATCAGCTGTCACATTCACTCATCTGAACACCTAACATGCACCAGTCTTAATCACCAGGGATACAGTGGTCAATGTGCAGTCTTATTCCTGCCTTCATGGCACTTACAATCTATAGTGGGAGGAAGACCTTAACGACCATTAAGAGATTATCTTACTGCTAAAAATGAACATCTAGATCGTTTACCTTTGCATTCAATTAGCTCCTTTTCTAATTCAGTGCCGGTGCCTCTTGCTGTTTATAGCTTTGATCTAACACATTCTCCCTTCTTTTAAAGGGCTTGGGTTTCCGTCTGGGGCAGGAACCATTTTAAGAACAGTCGCATGGATCAGAGAACATTTGAAAGTAAGAGTACAAGGTAAACTCTGCACAAGGACCAGAAGTTTTGTCAAGATTGGTATAAACACCAGAAGTTATTCAAAGAGCCTCCGTATGGTGAATCAAAGAGGAAGTCTGCAGAGAATATGGAGAAAAAATACTTTCTAGCACAAGTGACAATAATAAGCCACATGTGCAGGACTCCACCTACAGAGTAGAGAAGGATTACTTTTTTTTATCCAATGAGGCAGTATCTAATGAGGAAACTTGTGCTTGGTAATTCTGATCATCACTTTTTATGTTGGCTTTAGGTTACCCTTTGGTTCCATAAAATGTTGCAGTAAAAAGAGAGAAGCCAGGAGTTTGAGCACTGAGCGAGTTCAAATTGAATTCAAATTTCTCTTTTCTTCTAAGATGAATTTAAATAGGCTAGAAGCTTCTCTGATTTAGAAATGTGGCAACTACTTGGGGTTATACTGCATATAAATAGTATGTAAAGTAGATGACAATGACGGTGATGATGATGCTAATAATAATTCATTGCATCCCTCTAGTATTTAGATTTTCAAACATTTTCACATACACTTCCACCAGAACCTAATAAGAACCAAGCAATATTTCTAAAGGAGGCTTCATTATCCATGTTTCTCTAAACTTTTTGGTGACATAAAAATACATACAAGAAATGCACTATAGCTCATGGGTCTACAGCTTGATGAATCTTCACATATTGAACATTCCATGTAAAACAGCTCAAGGAACAGATTATTACTAGCATCTCACATGCCCCTCTTGATGCCCATTTAATCATTAATACCCCTAATATAACAGGTAAACACATTTCTGACTCCGAACACCATAAGTTAGTTTGGCCTGTTCTTAAACTACAAATAAATGAAATTATTCAGTATGTACTTTTTTGTGTTTGGTTTCCTTCACTCAGCATTGCATTTTTGAGATTTATTTTATCCTTAATTCTCATTGCTATATAACATACTATTGTGTGAATATGCTACAATTTATCCATTCTAGAGATATTTGGGTTGTTTCCAGTTCATGGCTATTAACAAACAGTGTTACTGGGAACACTTTTTATGTTTTTTTTTTTTTTGCTGGGTGTATATCTAGGAGTAAAATCTCTAGGTCATGATATAGGGTATGTGCATGTTTTTAGATTTAGAATAAGCTCCCAAACAGTTATCAAAATTGGCTAATGCAACTTGACCTCCCACTAGCAATATATAATGAAATTCCGCACAAACACTTGGTATTTTCTGTATTGTTAAGTCTTTTTTGTGGGTGATTATTCACATTTTGAAAATGGAGACCCAGAGGCACTGTCACAGGAAAAGCCTAGAGCACCAGTCTACTGGCACAGTGTTAACACAGTGTTGTTTACACCGCACCAAATACTATGCCGTTGCTTCCTTGGCAGATAAGGCTTAGGCATCAGCAGCACAGAACATGACAAAAAATATCAAAATACGTATTAAGACTTCCGGTTTCAGCTTTGACATGTTTAGAGCTTGGAAGTTGTCATTTCCATCCTTACAACAAGAAAAAACAAGCTGAAAACTCAATGACTTATCTTGGATTCATTGGAGAACTGAGGTCTCAAGACAAACTGTTACCCTAAAATCTAGAGAGACAGGTGAATCTAGAGAATCTGAGCTGACATCTGCTTACCTAAAGCCAAAGTGACTGGAGCTGTAAACTGGTAGGTGCACTTACAGAGTGATTTTGATGAAGAGCCAGAGGCTGAGTGTGGAGCAGCATGAGAGTGAGAAACCCTGCCTCACCTGTCCCCTAACCCTGCCCCCACAACACACTGTCATCTGGCTCTCCAGGGGGAAGAAATTCAAGTCAGATGCATTCTTATTATGAGGTGGGACCAAATCTTCTCTTCAAATTCAACCCTAGATCCTAGGAAGGGAAGCTGGAGCATCCTGGTATAGTCAGCTTCTACCAGTTCTGCACTGCTCTGCACTTACTGACTCAGTACTGAGAAGAAAGACATTTGGCTAGAGAGAGAGTTTAACCGGAAGACTTCGGATCTGTAGAGGGAGCCCAAAGGACAAGGTAACAGTGCTAGAAGTGTGTCACAGCTTCTCCTCACTCAGGGCACCTTTCTAAAGCAGGTTTCTAATAAGCCTAGCCACGAAGAAAGGCAATTACAGGCACTGCTCCTACAATTTATAATGCAAATTGGATAGAACACAATAGATTAATTAGAGAACATAGTTGGAATTTGCATTATGCAGACAGCAATTGGTATAATGTGATTGAGTTTAGGAACTAGCACCTTGGGAGCAGGAAAAAATGTCATTGGCAAGATGCATAAATGCACACCTTTCCAGTGTCTGAGTGGCTGCCTGCTCAGTTGGCCTCCAGTTCATTTTTCCCCTGGGACATAGATCCTTGGGAACTGTGGGTATGCTTAGGTAATGGAGAACAGAATTGGTAGGCAGGGCTCTATATTTATAGATCACAGAAGAGAACTAAGTTGTGGGCTAAATTAAGCTCTCTGAGTCACAATTCTCTTCTAGGTGTTCAGAGTCTTGGACTTCAGATCTATAATATTTTATATAATTTATAGGAATTCCAAAATCCCAGCATCCAGGGGCTTTGCGAATAAATCAAGAACCAAAATGTATATCTGCCAGTGATCCAAGAAGACAGCAGGGGTTAAGAGAAGTAGCCAGGGCCAACAGGAACAGCAGCACCAATTTCAACATACATTTTCCTCCTCCCCAACATCCCAATGCCCTTTATCAAGGAAATGTGAGCACCCCTACAAGTGACTACAGAAAGCCTTTGCCCTTTTACAGTTCCTATAGGGCAGCATAAAAATTCTTAACTTTCTAAAAATAATTTAAAATTATATTTATAGAAGAGAAGAGAATGGACTCCAACATCTCTTCAGAAACATGTGCAATTGTGAAGTAGAAGGTCCCCTTAAGGTATCGAGGTCAAGCAAGCAAGGAGTGAAGTGCACTTGTCTCATTGGCCATCATGTCTGTTACTAACTCAATGCTAGGCATCAAATTAGTGCAAAATAAAGCAAAATAAAACAAAAACAGGGCATACCCTGACCCGCTATTTCCTCTGAGAGTTAGAGACACATTTGCTTACTCTTCGTGTGGGTCTTGGATGGAGATTTAGGAATGGTCATAAGTGGCTGGTGAAGCCATTGGTGTGGACGACCTCCAGAGTGCAGAAGAAACGATGACTGACCACAGAGTCCTGGGCAGCACTGCCGTTTAAGGGGCAAAGGGAGGAAGAGAAGCTCATAAAAGACATGCTAAAGGAGACGTCAGAAAGGAACAAGTAAAACCAGAAAAAATACGTTATCTCAGAACTGACTGGAGGAGAGAGTTCCAAGAGGGGGGGGATGGGCCCATCAAATGCCACCAGGAGTTTGTATGAACCTGGAGTCCTCTCAGGAAGCAGATCCTGAAACACAGGCTTGCACTCAGGTAGTTTACTGTGGGAGGTAACGCCAAGGAAAGAGGGAAACCATTATCAGATGAATTATCTCGCTGACCCCCACTGGACAAGTGCGGCTGGACCTCTCTGCGCCTTCTGAGGAGCTGTGAAGAATGTACCTCCGAACTAATTGCCTGAGGGATGGGAAAGGGAAGAAATACTCCACCAGCTCCAGTCCTCCACTGCTCAAGGTTTGCCCCATATGGTAGGAAGTCCTTTGTATTTCCAGGTTTGTACAAGGTGGTTCCCAGAAGCTTGCTCTCAGAGAGTTAGAGAAATAAGGGAAGAAAATGAGAGATTCATGGGGTAGGTGAGGCAATGCTTTCCGAGGCTTTGAGTTTTTACCTGCATGGAACTGATGGCCACAGTAGCAATAAGGGCTTGTTCAGATGATGTAAGGCAAGAGGTGTCCAACGCAGAGGCAAAGTAAAAATCGGAACAATTTGTTAGAAAGTGGCAAATTAGCTTGAGCTATGCAGGAGCAGTTTCAGCTCCAATAACCTGGTAGTTTAGGACTTCACTAGCTTCAGGTATAGCTGGATGCAGAGGCTCAATTAATATCTTCAGCTTCTTAAGTCTTCTCTCAGTTTTGCTTCCCTTTGTATTGGTTTCGTTCTCAGCAAGATCTCTCCAGAGTAGAAAAATGGCTTCGAGGAGTTTTAGATTATGTGGTATTTACAGGTCATACTCACAAGAATATGTACCTTCTCTCTTCCATCATTAATATCAGTCCCTTAAAAATAAGTGATTAGTCTCGTTAGGTCATATGCTCATTCGAGGTCCAATTGCTGTGCCCAAGGTGATGGGGTGTGCCTGTGCTGTGTGCCTCTGATGTGGCCTTTCAAGCAAGACTCCTTAATTGATAGACCTAACTGTAGGAGCCATGAAGGGGTAGCTGCAAAAGAGGAGAAGTTGGGGAGACTGCAGATAGAGCAGAAAAAAGCATAATACACACCCTGTATGTAAAATATGGGAAGGAAAGTGTTCAGGGGATTGTTAATAGGGGGTCACTGAGTGACCTGACTCCTAGTCCCATCTCTGTTGCTTACAACTTGTGAGACACTGATCAAATTCCTTAATCTCTCTGAATCTCAGCTTCTAATCTAAAATGAAAGCAAGAACAGTTGATTTCTTTTTTTAAAATAGAGTTTTAGTTAATAATTCTCAATGTTAACAACCATATAAAAAGCATCCAGCTCCAAAATTCAGAACTGCCACAAACAGCATTCTTGTGGATGTTACAATCATTAGAACTCCTTTCTTTCTTTGAAACACATATTGAACTCACTGGTGAACTTGGCTTCAAAGCCGCCATAATCTCAGTCAATATTCTCAATCACAATCCTTCATCAGCATCAATTCACGTACCCCATTTATGTATCAAACACAAGACAGTATCTACTATACAGCATTCATAGCATTGACAAGGGGTAATACAAGCATTACTTCACTTAATACATTTAACCAATTTAGTTGCCCAGAAATCAAACTCACTTTAAGTGTTTCTACAGATAAGGATGCCCCTTAAATGCAAGAAGCATTCAATACAGTATTTGCTTTCATTGCTCTTCGCAAACTCTCTCACCAAAGCCGTGGGTCTGAGAGATACAACTGGACAAATTAAACAAATTAAACAGTGGTGTCTTTTGCACCACTGAGTCTCTGCATGTGCTCTCTGCTTTTTCTCACCTGTACAGGCTTTTATGCCAGCACCACCATCAATCCCACTAAAGGTTTTAAAAGTTACCTTCTGGTTCCATATCATAGTCTTGCATTCGGCGTTGGTATGACTCCTTTGGAATAAAGAGTGGTGAATAAAAATGGGACACCCCCTGTCAGAGATACAGCAAGTGCAGTTTGATATCATATTCTTAACTGAAAAAGTATGTCGACAGAAGGAATTCTGTGGCAGAAAATTTACAACACCATCAAGTGCTTCTTCTGTAGAATTTGAAATAAGACTAACTGCAGAGATTAAATGGAGGCTTTATGTTGTGTTTTATGACATGAGGACAGACAACATTAAAAACAATACAAGCAAAAGTAAAATACTGTATACTATGATTTCCAAAGAAGAGAATTTGCTGAGGAAAAAAGCATATGCTAGAGTTTAAATTAAAATAAGGAGGAAAGAATATAATTTTAACCAGTAAGTTCTATTTTGAACGTTAAAATAATTTACTTGAACGTCCAGAGATAAATTGTACCAGCAGAACACTCTGAAATCAATTATACTGTATTGGTTTGCCTATCTGCAAACAACATTTCACTTTCAACCACTCTATTTCAACCTTTTCTGTAACAAAACTTCAACGTTCTTTTACTTCTATTTGTCTAAAGAATAACATCGAAAATGCTAATACATATACTTCACATTGAACACAATAATTCTGAAAATGTTAGTACGAAAGTATTCTTACAAAATGCTTACCAATAGTTTAGAAAACTCTGAATTTTCACCAGTCTATTCCAACCAGAACCGTAGTCTGTGTTTCCTAGCCAGAACCATTGGAACCAGGGTTGTGGCCAATGCCTACTCTAGGCCCCTGCCTGATCTTGCTATCGTGCCATCTCATCAGCAGACTCAGCAATGGGTAGTAGTCAGGGGAGGGGCAATCATAAGAGATAAGGATAGAAACATGTAATAAGAGACAACAGAGAGGGGAGTGGAGCATCCACGTGGTTCCCTCTCACTGAACAGTAACCCCCTCCTGGACTGCTTTTCCCTGATTAAAGAAAAGCTCTTTCTGCTACTTTGCTCTGGTAAGAAATGCAATTCCATCAAGACAGGCAACTTGTGTTCATTTCTCCTATGGTAGGTGCCTCATAGCTTAAGTCATTAACATTTCAAAGTTTCCTATTTAGACAAACCAGCACTGAGTTATTTCCAATCTGTAAGCAGCTCAGAGTAAACCTTGATTCTCAGAATTCATTCATTCAACTTTTATTGAGTGCTGATTTTGTGCAAGGCACAGGCAAGGATCCTTCAGGGATACAAAGATGAACAAGACATGATTCCTACCCTCAAGGAGTTTAGCATCTAGCTCAGGAGATGAAATATGTGCCAAATATGTAAATGTTGAATAACATAGATCAGAAAAAGGTAACAAACAAAAATTCCATAAACAGACATAAAAAGAAAGCCTATTTAAGGTCATAAAAGGCAAAACAATTTTAGGTGTCATGGAGAATAGTAGAGATTGGGAAGGTCTCCTTTGTATAAGTGGCATTCCATGCATCTGATTTCTTGAAAAGATACTTGTTGGGTACCAACCATATGCCAGGCACTGTGCTTGGCTTTTAGGCTGGATCTTGAGAGAGGCTATAAGTTTGGACCTGCAGCAAATGGGATTGGAGGTTTTGAGGTATAATAGTTGGTGGTATGCTGCTGCTAGCTTTTACTGGCTCATGAGAGCCAATTGTTAAATGTTCAGGAATTTTGCAAGCAGGTTGACCAACCCTTGATTGAAATCATCATTGTGGGAGTTTGCCATAGAAATCAGGAAACACTACAGTTCAGGGCGATGTGGTTCCCGCCCCCCCCGACCCCCGCCACCGCCCAGAGATATTTGTTAAATTTTTGCAGCCATGGATATGTTCCAGGAGGGACCATAAATGATAATTCACTAATTAGCCATATGATTTCCAGCAAGTACATTGTTATCTATGGTTTTTCCTATCCGTAGGAAGTTTGATACTTAAGATTTTTCTTACTCTAACATCCTATTATCTATAGCGGGGAAAGTGGAATGAAACCCAATGATGAAAGGGTTAATAAGGATCAGGGCATTTCTCCAGCCTGCCTGCTTCATGTTGAGCAGGTGCTCAGGGGAAGTGCTAATAAGAATTGATTTCCACGCTGTAATGAGCTGCTGGCTGCCAGAGTCAAGGCTCTCCATAGGAGTGCTGTTTTTCCTGCTATGAGGTTGTCTGAAGTGGAAGAATAGAGCCCTGAGCTGGAGAAATTGGGAGCCCTCCCTATATCTCTCCTCCTTGCTGGGTCTCTGTGGGACCCCAGGGCAAGTCATTTAACCTCTCAGTGCCTGTGGTCTTCACCTACAAATTAGGCTCCCTGTCTTTTCCTCCTGCCCCTGCGTGGATAATGTTTGGAGGATCTACACACCAAGCTCAGGTTGTCTATAGGTGTCAGTAAGCAAGTATCCTGAGAGTATAAAACACTGTTGTCTTAACTGCCCAGAAGGAGAAGAGGGCCTTGGAGATCTAGTTCACCAGTGTAACAGCATCAGATAGTCCAGTCTGAATGTTATCCAGATATAGAGATGATGGATATGACTTTGGTCCCACTGACATGTCCTACTAGTTCATGTCAGGGGCTTTAATGGCCTCTTTTTTGAGCCTTTTCACTTAGATTTTCCTTTTACTGCTCAGTGAGCAAAAGCAGAGCAGTATGTGGAGGGATGTAGAGAGCTACAGAGAAGAATGAGTTTCCTTCCCTCTTCACTAACATGTGCTAGGAAATTTCAAGGGTAATTATTTTCTTGTTCAAGTCGTAACTTCCATTTCTTCATGAAGTTTCTAAGCAATACAAATGAATTCAGATTCCTTGGAATGGCCTTTGATTCCTTCACCAAAGCAACACTGTCTGCCACAGATGAGTACTCTGGGCATTCATGAAACTGGCAAGTGTGACAGTCACAAAAGATTAGACTTGGAGTCAGCATTGGGTCCACATATCAGATCTGCCATTTACTGAGTGATATGGGTCAGGGCACCTCCACCTTTCTGCGCTTGAATTTCTCATCAGTGAAGGGAGTTTGTATCAGTCCTGGCCTGTGTCCCTTTGTCCACGGATGCGTTTCTGACCTTCCCCTGCTCTGCTTCCTATTGGAAGGGTTCACCCCCAGGCGGCAGATTCCCAGGTGGTCAGATCAGCTGGCTTCTGCCTGGGTTTGGCTACAGGGAGGCACTGGCAGGAGGTGAGAGGGTGGGTGGGAAGGAGAAGTGAGCAGGAGGCTACTCTGCCTCTCTCTTTCTCAAGTGCGTTCTCTAGAGTGGCTGAGTCTCTTTTGTGATTCTAACTGCTCCAGAGAGTGTGACCCTGGCCCCAGGCTCCTGCCATCTGATCTCCCCCCCTTTGTCCCTCACTGCCTTCCTGCTTTGGCCATTATTTGTGCTGCCTCAGTTTCCTGCTTTACATGTCCTTGGTTATAAATATTGGAAGCAGCTGGTTTCCCTGGCTAGATCCTAACTGATACAGAGTTGATGATATACTTGTTTTACAAGGATGTTGTGATATATAAAGAAAATCCTATACAGTTCCTTATTAGAGAGTGCTCAATAAATGTCCATAGGATCCAACCTTTTATCAACCCTTCTTTCGCTTCCCAACATCACCATTTTTTTGTCCTTTGAAATTCTAAATATCCTTCAAATCTCAATGTAGATGCTACTTACTTCACGAAGTTTTGTTCATCCCTAACCAGATAGAATTTTTCTTGATTCTCTCTCATAGCACTTTGTGTACACATCTCTAACATAATTTAGTGTTTTCTGCCAAGTTGTTAATTATTTGTGAATTGGCCTTCTCCTGCTAATCTGTAAAGTTCTTGCTGTCTCTTTCATCTTTGTATCTCTCCCAAACCTCCAAAACAGAAAAGGTGCCTAAAAGTGTTTGCTAAACTGAATTGGAGTGCCTGTCATGTTACTTTTCTCTGCAACTTGATTCCCATAATCTGAGGGTCTATGGCAGACACTGGGACTGACTCTCCAAATCAAGTACTAGGTGATATCTTGATCCAGGTCATAATAACAGAAGCTTCTTGAAGAGTGCAAGTGTCCCATACTTTCTTGGGCTTACTTTTGATGTCAGAATCCCATCAGACTTTTCATCTATCCTAAATTCAGTAGATGTTCTGTACTGAGGACATTTATATCAAAATGCATGGGTTCTGAGAAAGTGTTTGTTTTTGTAAATGAATAACAGAAAATCAGATGTTTGATTTGTGTTATGGTGTGGGATCCATGAGCATACAGATGAAACCATATATCTAGTGTCTAGAATTGTACTTGTCATATTATAGGTGCTCAATAAATATTTGTTGAATGCTTGAATATCTATGTGTTTTGGGTAAGATTTTAGAGAAAATTACATGTTTGTAGTTTCCCTCCAGAAACCATTCTCTCGTGTGAATTTCAAATTGATTTTTCCTCTTTTTCTGTAGTCTTATTTATTATTTTATTTTTAATTTTAAAGGAAACTCACCCCTCAGGCTATCTCTTCTATTATCATATTTTTTTTCTTACTCAAATATGTTATCCATTGTTTGGTCTCTGAAAACGTGACATGGTTTATATTGTTTCTGAGATGTTAATGGTAGACAAGAGGGTAACAGAAGAATTCCATGCTGTGGAATGAAGACTCCTTCTTTTCTCTTCATGCTTTCCCACCCAGCTCTCCTTCCTACCTCTTCTCTAGTTCACTGTCCTCCCATCCTTGCTCCCTCTCTCTCCACCCTGCCCCTCCCAGCACCGCCACCTCAAACTACCCTGCAGTTGTGGACTAGGTGGAGGGAGCTGAGGCTGATTGATTAGGAAACCTTACAAATGAAAGGGGTCCTAGAATTTAATCTAGTAAAAATCTCTTGAGTTACAGATTAGCAAGCCGAGGTCAAGGGTGAAGTGAACCCTTCAAGCTCACAAAAGAAGTTAGCAAAGGAGCCAGAATTTGGGGTTTCCTGATTCCCAATGGAATAGCCAGCAGTGACAATAATTTAGTATTGCCCATGGCAGGATCTCACAGCAGAATTGCCTCTCCAGTACTCTCTTGCCCCAGCCCTGGCACAACAGTTAATGAAATTCTTTGTGATAGTCTGGATTTGGTGGCCATTCTAGTTTTTCCTACTCTGACCCTTCTAGCTTTCAAAACCTGTCTCATCCTTATAGAGAAAATTCACCCTATGACTGAAGTGTTCTATTAGCTTAGGCAGTATTTTTCTTAACCTCTCCAAGCCTTAGACGGTTGAGCTAAATTTCCCTGGAGACACAGGCCAGGCTTCTGTCAGCTTGTTTCATCTTCCCTAGGGTCCCTGAGTCAGGGTTCCTACTACGGATTGTTCTTTTTCATTGAGCATCCTTGCCAAGATTTATGATACAGTAAAGAGAGAAAGAGCCACGTCAACTGTCCTGTGAAGGAAAATGAGATTCTGCTAAATTTAAGGAGACTTTAAATGAATAAAAAGATCAGCAGGTTAAATACTATGAAGTAGGATCATAGATTAATTTTAGAAAATACAGAAGTCCTTCTAATTACAGGTACAACAGAGTAGAAAGTCCCATATAGTCCTTTTATAGGCCATGGCATAATTAAAGGACTATTCATTTTATAGATACAACTATGTCTTTGACATCGACACTGTGTACTGGGAAATCAACTTTGGGCCCTTAACCTGACACAGACTCATTCTTACCTAAAAAGAGCCAAGAATATTCAGGCCAGCACTAAATCTCTGAGAAAAATCATGAGCTTTGGAAAGGAAAGAGATTTCTCCATTTTAAAAACAAAATGCTCTAGGATGTTGGAGGGCATCAGTAACAGGACAAAGTAGCCCACCCCAGGTATAGCGGTGGTGGAGTCAAGCAATAAATTGGGAAGGTTTAGCCCCATTCTTTTTTTTTTATTCTTAAAAACATTCCATTTATTAACAGATGTATAAAAAGGCAAATTATCGGTCTACTGAGATCATGCTTATAGAGTTAGGGCGAGAGCTCACTATCCTCCCGATTCCTCAACTCCTCTCACTCAACTACATCTTTCATAATCACACCTGTAATTTTCATAGATCAGTTTCTCCTGGAGTAATGGTAAAGGGTAGTAGTTTTTGGAGAGTTTAGATTTCTGTCAAGACTGCAGGATTGTTCTGAAGACTGAGCCCTCCACAAATTAGCCCTGACGACTTCTTAGTTCTAAGAGGTCTTGCAAACATCATTATCTTGGGGATTTGTAATGACATCTGCAGCCTCCCTTGAACACCTGGAATCACCTCTGATTTCCGTCTTTGTACATCTCTCATAAACAGTCAAATATCTTCCCGTCAAGAACTGATTATTACTGTTTGTCTATTTTCTTCTAAAAAAAGGGAACTGTGTTCAGAAGCAGAATGGTGGTCCCTTTCCTTAGCCCCATTCTTATAGTATCCATCTATTCCACCCCACACTCCATTCTGTAATGTGGCCGATTGATGACATTTTCTCAATTTTGTAAAGTGTAACTTCAGGACTATCTCCCTACTTCTCTCCTTCCTTCCATGTTGCCATATCCCTAAGGAAATTCTGGTACCATTACACACGGTCTTTACACAATTTCAATCAGTGCACATGAAATAAAGTGCTGTCCTTTGAGCATTTTATACTTCCAGCTGGATATAGTCTACCTGGACGTCTTCCCATAGATGTTCCACAGAACTCTCTTAACATCTGCCCTCCTTCTGGCTCACTCTTCCCAGTAGCTCAGCTCCTAACATTGGTGTCATCATTGACTCCTCATTCCTTGATTTTCATACCCAATCTGTCACCAAGTCCTGTGGGTTCTTCTTGGCACTATTTTTCATAAATCTTTTTCCTTCCCATTTCTATCAGCACAACTTGGTATTTATTCTCTGTTTCTTGACAGCACCACTAACTTTTAAAGTATGTTTTCCTCTCCTCTAGTATTTCCCTCCCATTCCATCCTACACATTTCTTCCATATTACACTTCTGATTCAGTCAACTGACATTTATTAAACCTGTATTACATGTCAGGTGTTAAGTGAACAAAGATGAAAAGCTCATGGACCTTCACCTCAAGAAGTTCAGGCTAGGGTGAGACAGAGACACAGGGACAGTGAGGGGTAATGGTGAAGAGTGTAGTCACAGGGACTTGATTCCAAACTGGCTCTAACTCTTTTGAGCCATGTGGCTTGGGGTAATCTAGGTGTTTCATGCCTGCAAAATAGGGATAATGATACCACCTACCTCTTAAGTTTATGACAAGGATGGAATGAGATAATCCATGGAAGCACTTACAGTTGTTATTGACATGTAATAAACAATAAATAATGGCCATTATTATAAAGCAATGCCCCATTATTATATAACAAGCTGTCTGTGGTTAAGAACCATTTTTTCTTATTTTTTTATTTCCAGTACATCGTGAGCTGATTTATGGCCCTACTTTGCATGACTTGTATGAAGTTCACACAACATACAACTCAACATTAGAGTTTGACAACATGCAGACTGGTCTACAAGCTGTTCAATGAGAAGTCCATTGCTTGGATGCCTGTATGTCAGGGCAGTGTACACTGTGGACCCAGAACACATAGTCCATGGGCCAGAACCAATCCCTGGACCACAGGGATTGAGGAGCACTGTGATAAAGTAGAGCTTTAATTATTTTTACCTTTTTGCTCATAAGTGGTTCCCCATGAGCTATGCAAAATTCTTAATTTGACAGTTAGGAACCCCCCAGACCACATCCTACATTTCAAACCTCATGTCTCATGACTCCTTTTTGCAAACTTGAGGCTTCTAGTCTAATGGCTTTCACAAGGTTTCAGGGACAAGGTATAGAAAAGGGGGTAGAGGATAATTCATTCTATTTCATCTTCTTTGAAGGCTTCTGACTATTTGAAATTGTCTTTTTTATCATCTGTCTTTATTCAAGAATACAGTCTGATCTTATTGGTTACTATATTCCCTGATGCCCAGAAGAGTATTTGGCATATAATAGTGTTGAATAAATATACATTGGATGAATAAGTGAATAATGAAAAGATTCTGATGTAAACGGATTTAAAATCCAACCTACTAGACACATTACTCAACTGTTAACACTTTAAAATTTGGAATTCCTTACTTTTAGCAAGAAGCAGTTCTTGCTTCTCTTTTCACCTAGAATGACATCTTCTTCCTATCTACCTTCCTTGTCATTGAAGTTTTGGTTACTGTTAATCCACTAAAACTCAACTGAGTGACTTCCTCCAACACAGCCTCCAAGAAGCCTTCTTCTGACTTGCCATTCTACTGTATGTTATCTCTATTACAGCACTTCCTAACTGCTGTTGTTTTTTACTTTTTATGTTGTAGGCCCTTCACTAAATTACAAGGTCACAGGGGACAAGAGTCTGGCATAATTCACATTTTCATTTTCAAAAGTGTTCAACACAGTATCAAACAGGTAGTGGGAATCTAATGCTGAATTATGTGGATTATATCTGAATTCTTCAGAATCTGTTTGTTTCAAGAAATAGTTCAAGTTTTGCCTCCTTCATAGAACCTTTCATGATTATTCCTACCTATGCCAGTATATCTGTCCTATAAATCCTTATAGCCTTTTTGACTTTTATTCTTTAACTAGCATTTTCAAATTTCATTCACGATTTTCTTTCTTTAACAAATGTTTGTTTTGCTATTGTGTTCAAGGGATTGTTACAGATATCAGGTCAGCTAACAAAGAATAAGAAAACCCCTGCCTTCAATAACTGTACAATAAAGTTTCCACTATGCAGTTTCTAGTAATGTGTGTGTATGCACTTGCGTGTTACTGTTCTTGTTGTTTTCCTCAACTTGAATACATACACACATACACACATCCTGAGATCTTGAGGGCAGGGATCATTGTGAACCTTCTACAAAACATAGCTTAGCCTGCAGGGCCTAGCAAATACTCAGTACAAATGGGATTAGTTGGTGTTCCACACACATAGACTGGTATATCCACATGGCACAAGCTTATTATCTCTTATTAGAAGGTAATTATCTGTCTTTTGTAGTGAAACATGATAACCATGTGACATGGATACTATGACCCACTAATGCAGGTGAGGTCTGACAATGTTGATATCTTCACCTATAGAGAAAACCAGTAATAACACATGCTCCACAGACTACTTAAGTCTGGTGCCTCAAGAAATAATTAGATGCAAATAGAATGTGATAGGAAACATTTACCAGTCAGGTACAGTAAAAACTTTCTTAATTTGAAATGCAAAGGACCAGAAAAATGAGCTCTGAATTAATTGGGTTTGGATTATCTGATATTTTTATTAAGGGCATTTAGTCATTTAGGCAATAACAGCTGCTGTTTGAATTTCTTAGTGTTGGCTCTCTGAGGTTTTACTGTCAAGGCATGATTTCTTGTGGTGGTAATGTAATGAATGCATTTGACTATTAACCTTTGCAGTTGGACATGTCTAGCAATGTGACGAGATATTCACCAGCCCACCCAAGTTTCCATCTATAAGGTTTTCTTTGATTTCATTCCTATTTTTACTGACAGCCACTATCCATGACCCCCTCCAAAATAATTCTGTCCTCTCTGATAGCAGAGAGAATTGATGGGTGCCTTCTAAGCAACTAGAAGGAAAGGCCATCTGATTGTCTGCTGCTATACTTCAAGTCATCTGAGTGTTTAATTGCACTGCTGATCTATCTCTTTATTTGCATGATAAATATTGTAGAAATCCATCCATTAGAAAGTGTGATGGAATAATAAGTCCCTGACCAAGGTGGAAAGTTCTTTGGGACTATTCTAAATCATTTTTGAAAGGCAATGCTCATAATACACAAGTCAATGTTACCTGTGATGTTCTCTAAGTAGACAAAACAAGAAAACCCATTAGAATATATTCATGAGTCATTCTAAATTTGAAAACTTTGCTTTTTTTTTTTATAATTTTTATTTATTTATTTTTCCCCCCAAAGCCCCAGTAGATAGTTGTATGTCATAGCTGCACATCCTTCTAGTTGCTGTATGTGGGACACGGCCTCAGCATGGCCGGAGAAGCGGTGCATCGGTGCGCGCCTGGGATCCGAACCCGGGCCTCCAGCAGCAGAATGTGAGCACTTAACCGCTAAGCCATGGGGCTGGCCCTGAAAACTTTGCTTTGATGATTTTGTTAGGCAAGGAGAAGCGACAGCTCACTGGCAGAAATTAAGATTTGCTTATTCTGCTTAGCTAAATCTATCAACAGCCTACAATTTAGTAAGAAAGACAAGATAACTACACACAAAAGGTGACAACACCTAAGTGGACCCAGAGCGATGTACTATAAGTTCGAGCTAATGATAGAGACAATGCTTGTCAGATTTAGGGAAGGGATCCTGATTACATGTGAGAACAAACCTCACAGGATTGAACCAAAGTTGAAATAATGTTGAAAGTGCTACAGTGCTATATAGTTGAAAATGCACCTATATAATGGGTGCCAAATACAAGTTTACTGCACCACTGATAGGCTCTCCTAATGTGTCAAGGCCAGTTTAATTATTAATGGCAGTTTTCCTTTTTGCTTGTTGATATCCACCTACTTGTATCACTGGCAACATTTCTCCGGTTCTTCATTTAAGTTACCGCAGAGCCTCATAGTCTTTCAAAGCTGGGAGGGATTCTACGGCGCAGTCCTGTCATTGTGCAAATGTGGAGATGAGTGACTTGACCTCCGTCCCAGAGTCAGAGGGGTGATCTACTAGATCAGAGTCCTGGTCCCTTGACTCCCTCCCAGTCATAACTCCTGGGTTCTCTTTTATCTTTCTCCATCACCATTGTCTCATTCAGCTTTACAAAAGAGAGGCATCTGTACATGTTCTGGACGGAGCTGAAAGCAAAGTACACTCCTTTCCCATTTTAGACAATGCTTTTTGTTTTTGTTCTGGTATTTTTAACCTTTCTTTTCTCCATTTTTTTAAATTAATAGACTTTATTTTTTAGAGCAGTTTTAGGTTACAGCAAAATTGGGGGGAAGGTACAGAGATCTCCCATATATCCCCTGCCCCTACATATGCACAGTCTCCTTCATTATCAACATCTTGCACCATAGTGGTGCATTTGCTATAAATGATGGACCGACATTGACACATCATTATCACTCAAAGTCCATAGTTTACATTAAGGTTCACTCTTGGTGTTGTACATTCTATGTGTTTGGATAAATGTATAATGGCATGTGTTTACCTTTATAGTATCATACAGAGTAGTTTCACTGCCCTAAAAATCCTCTGTGCTTTGACTACTCATATCTCTCTCCTAACCTCTGATCGTTTTATTGTCGCCATATTTTGTCTTCTCTTTTCTTTTGCTTTCTTTTTTCCTCCTTTTTGCAGAAGCTCTATTTGTGGAATAGATGAACATAAATACTCAGGGTAATTTGTATTAGCCTTGTGTTCAATGAGTAAATGAATGGATATATTGTCATTATCCTTTAGACTCACGTATGTACTAATTACCGAAAATACATTTTTGGCTCACAAGGAAGACTGGATTTACAGGCTTCCCTTTAAAGTGGGCCGACTTCAGACTAATGACCTTGAGATGAAGGTCTCTGTAACTCAAACTCATTGAGCCATCCAAATCCGGTCTTCTTTAATAGGTACAAATTATATCATTTATGGGATCTGGAGAGATCATTCAACTGACCTGGCTCCATCCCTGGAATGAGTTAGAATTTTCTTCCTCTTTGAGAATTTCTAATCAGTTCAAGCTTTCTTCTTTTAAAATGGTAGATGGCACTACTTAAAAAAATAGTTTTGGATCCCATAGTTTTGGGGTAGGAAGTTACGTTAGCTACCCAAGGACAAATGCAGTCTTCTGGCATCATCAATGGCCAACTCAAAGGGCTTATCTGAGTCTTGTCTCTGAACAACTTTCCCAAAGCAGTATTTTGAAGAACTTGGTATAATACGCTCAGAGTGCTATGAAACAATGTTTTTTTAATAAGGTCTTAGAATTCTAGGGGAAAAGTGCTCACTAAGTATATTGAAGATTTCCTTGAATTGAAAACTTCAGAAAATGGTTTTGAGTTATAATTGCCTTGGGTAGTAGAAGATTGTGCAATGAGAAGAATAAAAAATGAGAAGTCTAAGGTAAGAGAAAGGCAGGCATCTAGTCTGTTTGGGCTGCTACAACAAAAACTCCATAGACTGGGTGGCTTATAAACAACAGAAATTTATTTCTCATAGTTCTGGAGGCTGGGAAGTCTAAGACCAAGCTGCCAGCAGATTTGGTGTCTGGTCAGGGCCCGCTTCCTGGTTCTTAGCCATCTTCTCGCTGTGCTCTCAGGAGTGTCTTTTATAAGGGCACTAATCTCATTCCTCAGGGTTCCACCCTTAAGACCGAAGCACTTCCCAAAGACCCCACCTCCTAATACCATCACACTGGGGAATATGTTTTAACATTGATAGGAGATCAATGTCAGAGAAGGGGCTTGAATGCATTTATAATTTACATAGTGTTTGTATGCTGTCACTGTAAACACTTTACCGACACTAATTATCTAACTTTTATCATAGCACTATATGGTAGGTTATTACATTAGCCCTATTTTACAGATGAAGAAATTGAGACACAGGTTATCTAACTGCCGAGGGTTACTCAACAGGGAAGTGGTAGAGGTAGGTTTGAACCCAGATAGGTAGGCTGCAGAGACCAGGTAACACTCAGCCCTGCTCCCCTGCTCTCAGGGAGCCACGTTATAAAGCCAGAAGCCAGGACCGAAGACCGAGTATTTGGTGACTTGATTAGAGGATAGTTCAGAACTGCAGTACTGGCCCAGTGAGCCTTCAGGGGAAGGATGGGGTAGGCAGGGAGGAAACTGTAACTTCAGGGACAGGGAGGCAGTAAGCCGAGCAGCTGGGCAGGCATCTTAGGAGCACAAATGCAGGCACTCAAGCCAGAGAGCATTCATGCAGAAGCTGTTGGAAGACCCAGTGTCCACTCGAACAGTCCAGGGTTTATTGGGAGTCTGGACAGCAGGCTTGAGCACACTACTGAAGAGATATTTTTATTGTAAGTACAAGTATCCTCATTGCCAGGAAAGCTCCTTGCTACCTCCTATTGGTGTAGAATGGACCCACAAGACAGGGGCAGCTCAGATCTCAGAGAACAGAGTAGGTAGTTGGGTCCTTGGTGGGAAGAAGTAGGGGATTGCAAGGTCCTGACAATTAATTTAGAAATCAGGACAATGACACAACTGTTACTTGGCTGTGGCTTTCCCAATGGGTATTTCATATCTACTTCTCTCTATCTGTTTGTCTGTCTCTCCCAGTTTAGGAAAAGTCACCATATACAGAATATGGATTTCTGGAGGCCTTTTTCCAGGATGAAAGGCCTCTGAAGTTATGATGCTCTGGTTCTCAGGATTGCCTCTCATCCTCCAGAGAACATTCTGTTCATGTCAAGAGCTTCTATCATCTACTACTCCAAAGAAATACGACAGTGTGTCAGACCATCCCTCAGGGATTCCTGCCAACCCATGGGTTATTTTCCAAATACTCCTGTGCCCCACAGAGACATTCCATACTTTCAGACTCTAGTTCTGCCAAGCCTGTCAGTTGCTGGGAATTTTTGTGTGTCTGATCAAGCAAATCTTTTACTTCCATCCTGATCTCTCAACTCATTTGCTTTGCCCGGAGCAGTGAGGTATAGAAATGGCTGCAAAGAGAGCCTGCTTTTCCCTGATGTTATCGGTATCTCTCAGTCATGACCTTGCCCACTCAGAGGAGCTGCTCTCAATGGGCACCAAGCAAGCATTTCTTTCCCCTGGATTCCTTTAGTCATGCTACATGGCATTTAGACACACTACATGACTCATGGGCAGAGCCACCAGTGTGGATTCAGGTGTATGACAGACAGCTACCAACAATGAGCTCTCCAACCATCAGTCAAGGAAGCACTCATCCCTTACCTGATTGTCTCATTTGGCTTGGGTTGTACCATATTGCTGTGCAGCAAATGTAGCTGAGCTGACTTTGTTTTCAAATATATTGACCTAGTAAGCAAAATTCCTGAGTGATCGTGTTATGTGTCCGTGCAAAATACAGGATAAACCCTTGCAGTATCTTGGTTTTCCTATCTGTGAAACAGGATCAGCTCATGTTAAACAGGAATCCTATATACTACATTAGACTGTCTTTATACTGTGTTGCTATGTTTCTTTGAAACTCTGCTAAAAATTAGAGAACGTGTATTTCCCAAACAATTCATGCTACTATAGATCTCTTAGAGTCAAGATCCAAAGAAATATTCCCAAGGCTTGTCATAGGCTAAGTTTGACAGAATTATGAAATAAGAAGTATGCTTGAGGGCCGGCCCCGTGGCTTAGCGGTTAAGTGCGCGTGCTCCGCAGCTGACGGCCTGGGGTTCGGATCCCGGGCGTGCACCGACGCACCGCTTCTCCGGCCATGCTGAGGCCGCGTCCCACATACAGCAACTAGAAGGATGTGCAATTATGACATACAACTATCTATCGGGGCTTTGGGGGAAAAAAATAAAAAAATAAATAAAAATTAAAAAAAAAAAGAAATATTTCCATACTTAGTAAAAAAAAAAAAAAAAAAGAAGTATGCTTGAAAAATCATTTATTTGGTTGATACAAAAATGTAGCCTGAGATCCAGCACATTCTTCAGGTAATCTATTGCAAGTCCTTTGAACAGTGCAACTTAGCATTTTAGCCACTTCTTGCCTTCTTCAGAGTTCCACACTGTCTACAGCATGAAGAAATGGGTCTGCATTCAGAAATATGCCAACCACACAAAAATGTAGGGCACTGTTCTTAAATTGGACAGAGTTTAACCTTTCAGAAATTTGTGATAACAATTAAGCTTCAAAGAGGAAGAAAGTGTTAGGAGTGCTAGTTCAGAAAATGAGAACAATTAGGCAAAGTAATATTTTGCCCACTCAAAAAATTCTTCAACATTGCATTTCTCTCCCCTTGTATCCCCTTTTTAAAAACGAAGTACTATCTAAATGCATCTGACTGGAGGGGACCCTAACATCAAAGCACGCAACAGCTGACGCTGTCTTAACCCCACTGAATCGTCACTAATGTTAATCTAAACTCCTCAGATCAAAGTGAACTCTTGCCCTCCAAACCAGCAGTTCTCAAAATGAGTTCTCGAGACCAACAGCATGAGCATCAGCTGGGCTCCACACTAGACCTGCAGACTCAGAAACTCTGAGGGTAGGGCCCAGCAATCTGTGTTTAATAAGTCCTCCAGGTGATTCTGATGCACCTCAACTTTGAGAATAAATTAATTTTAGCTGCAGATTGGAATCTTCATTTTTTTTTTTTTAAAGGAGTTTTTACTCCCAGAGTAATTTGTCCGGAGCAAGGCTTCAGGGATTTTAAGAGCTCCCCAGAGGAGTTTAAGGTGCAGCCAGGGTTGAGACCAGTAGAAAGTCTTGCTAGTAAAAATTTGAGAAGCTTCTCAAACTGTAATGTGCATGAAACCTGCCTGCGGATTCTGCTAAAATGCAGATACAAATTGATGGGGCTGTGATGGGGCCCCAGATCCTGCATTTCTAAGGAGCTTCCCAGTGATGCCCATTCTGCTGGTGAAGGGACCACAGTCTGAATCTCAGGCCTAAAGACATACTGACCATTGGCTACTCCATCATGGATGCTCAAGGCTGGTAGAGGCCAACTCCTTGCTGTTTTTACCAATTGAGAGTCAGCTGTGTTAGTCCCCAAACAGGCCAATCTGTTTACAACAGGTGTAACTTTTAATTTAATTAAATATTTTAAAAGCCAATAAAATATTAATGTGAAAAGAAAGGTGTTTTCCCCTTCTACATTACTCTGAAAAATAACTTGAGATCTTTTGAAAATCTCAATAAAGGCAAATTATCCTAGGGAAAAAAAATTGTTCAACTAATTGTCGTCAAAATCTAGATAGATTCTGCACTCAGAATGCTTTGTCAGTGATTTAAAAATTCTTGCTCACTTTAAAGAAACTGAACTGTAAATACCGAGGGAGTGGCTTATGCAATACAGGAGACATAAAATTCTAATAGAAGACTGACACTCAAACGTATTCCTATAGCAAAAGTTTTGCAGATAAATCAACATTTACCTGTTTCAGTTAAAATAAAATATTTAATAACTGTGTGTATCATTTTAATGATTTCCTGCTTTAATGAACTTTGATTGACTACCAGTTTTGTTTGTGACAGGTAAAGAGGCTGTACTGTAATTTTGTTTTATAAGAGCATTACTAATAACTACATTGTATGGCACATTAGCTGCATACCAGGCACTATGAAAAGTGTTTAGTGCTTATTTTAGTTAATCCTCACAAGAGTCCCAAGAAATAGCATTAATATTCTCATCTTAGAGCTGAGGAATGCAGTATGGTTTCTTCTGTCTCACATTTTGCTGGCATTCTAACTTCAAACACAGACTAAGAAATATGAGATTCCTTATAGTCTAGTAAATTTAAGACAAAAGTTAAAAACGTTCAAGATACATTAAACAACAAGTGCATAATTATTACCTGATATGGGACTAAATCTACTTTTAGGTGAGACACTGTTAGTGTTCTGAACTCACAAAGTGGCATGTAGTTACCAAAAGTGGGAGGCAAAAGGTAACACCTCCTCATAATCTGGCCCTAACCTAGCTTTCAAGTTTCATCACCACCTCCAACCCCAATACACACACACACACACGCATACACGCGCACACACACACAGAGGTCTGGGTGCAGTGGACTCTTGACGTTCCCCAAGTACTTGTTTATTGTCATGACATCTCTCATGCCATTTCCTTTGCCTGATATGCCCTTTCACCTCTTCTCTCAATAAACTTTGATTTATCTTTAAGATTGGGTAGTTCCTCCTCTAGGAACACTTAACCAAATGAGTCACTGTCTCTGGTGACTGTGTGTGTAGACAACTAGTTAGTTAATAAAATCTCTAGGTGAGAAGGATGAATTTGGCAGAATGAGTTCATGCAACACATTCTTGGTAAGTGCCTGCTCCACCAGCCATAACCATGGATGACATGGTGCTGCCTTAGTGGGACTTACATGTATTTGTCTCCATGTTCCACTTTCCTGCTACCTTGCCTGCACTTCCTGAGTTTTTCATTCGTAGCTCATGGCTTCAGTTTTAGCTACTATCCTTTTGGACTCTCAAGTCCTCTGTTTAATTTCCCAAGATCAGCCTTGGTCACTCATACACCAGTGTACCCTTTAGGAAATGATTGCACCCAACATACTGTTTGATTGTAAAAAAAATCTTGCATTCTCATGATTTTTATCTCTTCTCAGCCCTAAATTATTCCAGATAAGAGTAGCCTCTTCTTTTGTTGCCCCTAAAACAGTTTATCATGCTTCTTTCAGACTTACAGTTGTGTATATGACAACCTCTCTTTATTGTGCACTTTGAGGGCAAAAACAGTCGTATGTATCTTTGTTTTCCTATTTTTTATTATTGAAAAATATACGTAATATAAAATTCACCATTTGAACCTTTTTTTTTTTTTTTAATTTATTTTTGTGAGGAGATCAGCCCTGTGCTAACATCTGCCAATCCTCTTCCTTTTTTGCTGAGGAAGACTGGCCCTGGGCTAACATCTGTGCCCATCTTCCTCCACTTTATATGGGACGCTGCCACAGCATGGCTTGACAAGCAGTGTGTCAGTGCGTGCCCAGGATCCGAACCGGTGTACCCTGGGCCGCCGCAGTGGAACGCACGCACTTAACTGCTTGCGCCACCTGGCCGGCCCCACCATTTGAACCATTTTTAAGCATACAATTCTGTGGCATTAAGAACATTCACAATTTTGTGCAACCATCGTCACCGTGCATCTCCAGAACTTTATCATCATCCCAAACCCAAATTCCACACCCATTGAACAATGATGTCTCATTCTCCCCTTCTCCCAACCTGTGTTAACCTCTATTCTATTTTTTGTCTCTATGAATTTGCCTGTTCTAGGCACCTCATATGGAATAATACAATATTTGTCCTTTTGTATCTGGCTTATTCCACTTAATGTTTTCAAGGGTCATCCATATGGTAGCATGTATTAACATTTCATTCCTTTTTAACTCTGAATAATGTTCCATTGTACGGATATACCACATTTTGTTTGTCCATTCATTCATTGATGAACATTTGGGTTGTTTCCACCTTTTGGCTGTTGTGAATAGTGCTGCTATGAACATTGGTGTACAAATATTTGTTCCAGTCCTTGCTTTTAATTCTTTTGGGTCTCATTTTGTTTTTAAACTAGTGCCTAGCACAATGCTTAGTTCAATAATTACTAAATAAATGAAGGAATGATTTATTGAATAAGTGATAGGTAATATCTTTAAAAGTTTTGTATTATTGCTATTTTTTCCAAATTCCCATTGCTTCCCACACTTTCCTTTTCCTTTTTCTTACTTCAAACCACCAACAAAAAGAAAACAAAACATTGAAAATTTACATTTATTTTTAATATAAATGTTATATTGTTCTGACCTAAAATTTTCCAGAAATTTAAAATTTCTAGTTGGGATGAGATGGAAGATTCCTTGGACCAGAGCTTTTCTGGAAGATGATTGTCCAGAATGACTCAAACAAGGAGTCAGAGAATGAATGGAAGCTGTATCCCAACCAGAGGTCCAAACTTCTAGAAGCCAAGTCAGTTGTTAGTTTCCATTTGCCTAGGCCATACCAATAAAGCCAAGAAGACTGAGAGCCAGACATTTGTAACAACAGGGTACTGAGCAAGAGACAACTATGAGGGAGAGCAAGAGGGTCCAAATCAACTGCAGTGAAAGGCGCCGTGTAGCTGGGTGTCGGGTCTGGCCAAGCATAGCCTTGGGGTGCTTTAGAGAGTTCCATTAAAGGCCCTATGCTTGCTTTTCTGATTACATCATCCTATTGTGCAATCAGATGATCTGAGAGAAAAAGATAAGATGGTAGGACAGATAAGGATTTGAGGTCTTTTAAAGTAGTGGTTCTTTACCAAGGCCATTATTTTCCTCCTTGCCCCCAGGGGATACTTGGCAATGTCTACAAACCTGGAGATATTTTTGGTTGTTACAACAGGGTAGGGGGTTGCTAATAACCTCTAGTGGGTGGAGGCCCGGGATGCTACTAAATATCCTCTAGTGCACAGGGTGGCCCTCCACAATAAAGAATCATCCAGCCCAAAATATGAATAATGCCAAGGTTGAGAAACCTGTTCTAGAACAACCCCTTCACTTTACAGAAAGATAAAGTGACTTATGCATAGCACCATTGCCAGTTAAAACTACAGCTGGAATATCTTGACCTCAAGCCTAGTGTTTTTCTTACTTGTCTTCCCAGTGTGGGTTTTGTAACTTGATGGTTATTTCCAAAGTGCTTGCATGAACTTGAATAAAGTGTGCTGTTTTAAAAAGAAAAGGAACTCTGGATATAGCATTTCCTCTGCTGAATCTATAAACTATACAAGCCAATAATTGCTTTCTCCTCTACTTCCATTGGAAGTATTCTTAGGAATAATAAGTTGATATTTGCTAAGTGCTTTGAGCTCCTTTCGAAAGAGGTGCTAAAAACTTCTCTAAATTATTTTTATCACCGCTATAAAATTTAAAAGCAAAGTATCATTCCTTGTCAAAAGCAGGCCTTACCTTGAGTTTCTTAAATTATAACCTCTGATTAGCTATTGAAACTCCCTAATCACAGGCTGACATTGTGTTATCCTGGGAATCATACCAGTTAAATCTATGAAATAATTGATTGCAGCCTGACAAGACTGTGAACTCTTGTAGTTTGGAACAGAGCTTCAAGATACTGTAAAAGATTTGTTGCTTAAGCTTTCCTTGTTTCAAATATGAGGTCAATGCTATGGCTTTATCTATTGATTAATATCGTCAATTTGATTTACTAACTTCCTAATTATGAGACGGCTTTCTAAGGATTTATCATTCTTCATGAAAAACCATCATATAGGAAGGAACCTTGAGGAGTCCTCCTGGTTTCTATGCTTGCCTTCAAGGAGGACCACAACCTGATGAATTCCATCTACCACCACCATCACTCCCTCATGAAAATTCTCCCACTTTCCTTGGATGATCAAATTTAAGCGAATTTTTGAGTGACCTCCATCATAAGAGTTTACTATTCTCTCTAAATAGAGGAAGTGAGGAGCAAACAGAAGAACTGACTCATCTTGGAATTTAGTAAGAATGGACCACAGATGACCTGTGTCCTAACCCCTGGTCCAAGAGAGACTGTACAACTAATAGGGGTTCAATTGAAAGACATGTGCATGCTCAGGCAAGTTGATCTTAGGGGTCTCTGAGGAAAAATGGTCAATAAGGCCATCTTACCTCTGTTAACTGTAAAGTGCACAGATCATTACCAGAGAGGGATTGTTCCTTCATCTTAAAGCCCCTCGGGCCTGCTTAGCTAAAGTTGCACCTCAGTGTGCTCCAGCAACAGCTACAGATTTTCCACTTGTTAGACCAGCAGGAGCAGCAATTGGGTGGGAAGGTTGGCACCCAGGGGACTTTTTTGGAAGCTGCATTTGCACAGCAAGTGTGAGGTTTTCTTTAGATTGTATGCTTGTCAGGGAATGGCTTGGGAAGGCCAGCGGTGATCATGGAGGGGCTAAGCACCCCAAATTGCCTCTTAGTTCGGCTACTGTGGTTCACATGTTTGAACTTGCAATTGAGATCTGCTAAAATGTGAGCGGGAGCAGAGAGCTGGCAGCA
This sequence comes from Ceratotherium simum simum, assembly GCF_057802395.1. Classification (NCBI taxonomy): domain Eukaryota; kingdom Metazoa; phylum Chordata; class Mammalia; order Perissodactyla; family Rhinocerotidae; genus Ceratotherium; species Ceratotherium simum. The sequence continues at coordinate 40,569,871 of NC_141913.1, forward strand.
CGGCCAGAGGGGTGGGATATTAGAAGCTATTCTCATTACAGGTTGTTCTAAACTGTAGATGATTGATCCAGGGACGACTTATAATTCTGTGAGTGTTTGAGATCTCTTGTGTTGCATTTTTTCCTTCCTCCCAAATCCTCAACTTGGACATTCCTCACGATTCTGGCTTTCTATTGCCCTCTGCTCCATTTTCCTTGTGCTCACCCTTGGAGATGTCATTCATTAGGCTACAGAATCTCAGATCAGGTGATCCCAAACCTGTGTCCTTAGTCTTGCACACTTACACAGCCCCAGCTGCTTACTGGGCACACCCACCTGCATGTTCTCTTGGCATCTTAAGCTCAATGTGTCTGAAGCCACACTCAACGGTTTGCTCCCTAAATCATTCCCTTTTCTGGCTTTTCCTATTTTTCCCCCAATGAGGTCTCTATCTTCCCAATCCCTCCCCTCTGAAGCTTGGGACGTCTTGTGTTCTCTCATTTTCTTGGCTCCTCAAATCTAGTTTTATTGACTCTTTCCTTTCTGAATCTATCAATCTGATCTTTTTCTACTTCCATTCTCTGATCATGGGCCTCATCACTTGATACTATATAGGACTACAGCTTCTGTGCCTGCTGGTCTCAGGCTCTTTCCTGTTATCCAGTCTACCTGATAGCCATGAAAAGGTTCCTAAAATGCCACTTTAGAGGTATTTTTTTTCTAGTAAATTTTCAAGGGATATTTATTAAGTGTCCCCTACATGCTACCAGGCACCATGTTATGTGCTTGTCATGGAATGATAAACAAAAGAGGCATTGTCTCTACTCTCATGGATTTTAGTGTAAGGAAGAGGCAGATAATTAAAAGTAAGAAAAAAAAGTAAATTTACCATTAATAATTTTAATTTACTGGGTGCTATCAAAAACAAAACAAAACAGTATAATAGAGAATAACTGGGACCAAAGGTGGTGACATCTAAGGAGACACCTAAGAGTTGAGAAGAGCCCAGTATGATCTGTGGCTCCATTTTTTTTTTTCTATTAAATTGAGTTGAAATTTCTTTTCTAAAATCGAGTCATTATTTTTCAGACTTTTTCATTGCTCCCTTTATAAACCCCATATGCCAATCCAAATAGCCCATATGTTATTATTGAATTCTGCTCTGTGCATTCCCTTCTATATCTTTGTCAAGCACTTTTCTTTGTGGATCCCTTCCCTCTCCCCATCTCTTTCTAGAAAAATCATGTCTATTTTTTAATGGAGAGCCAAGACATACCTTCTTCATGAAGCATTCATCAGTCTTCTTAGCTGGAAATCATCTATTAATTCTCAACTGCTGTTGAATAATAATATAGTAACAATATTACTAAGAAATTATTATTATCGCATCTCCCACTTAGCGCTTACATTACACTCTAGTACACAGTAATTATTTGAGTGCATGCTTTACATTCAAACAAACTAGCTCATACTTCTTCGTCCCCTGAGATTGTCCAACACAGTCCCTTGATGTATGTAAGCATCCAATGATCATTTCTTAAATTAATAAACAAGCCATGTTTAAAAAGGATACCAAAAGAATCACATCCAGTGACTAGCACAGGAAAGGAATGTGTTCTACTCTCCTCTGGGTTCCTAGCACTTTGCACATTGTCCAGCATATAAGAGGTGTTCAATAGATGTTTGTTGAAGTAAAAGTCCAAGAACATACAGAAAGTCAGCAGCAAGGAGGAGACTGTACCTCATATCTGCTAATCCTTGAGTTCCTTCAAACCCTGGGCTAAGAGTTCGCCAAACACAGGATATCTTGACTCTAATGATCCCATTTCTTTTTGGCCTGGTTGTTTCTATAATGTCAGCATCAACTCCATCATTGCAAGAAAATAACAGGATGCCACAAGTTGGTACTGACTTCTTTTTCGTGTTGGCAATACTTGGTCTCCTGAACGTTACAAAATGTTTGGGAGAGTTTTTCACCCTTTTCTGAAAATCACACATAGAAACATATTATCAGTTTCAATGCTTCAAAGTTCTGGCTCTTTCAGCAGCATAGCTAGCCCCTCTGGCTTCCACGGCTGTGTTCTTTCCTTTTTTCAAAGCCAAGCCAGATAAAAATACACTCCACAGATGCTGTTCTGAATGTATGTTCATCAGCATTGATAGTATATGGAGGCAAGATGAGAAAAGAAGTAGCATCACGACAGGCTGTTGGAGGTACTAATAAAAATCAGTGGAGGTGTCTCCATAGGGCTGAGACATGAGACCTGAGGACATGGGGAAGTTTAACGTCAAGTTACTTCAGTAGGCCGAGAGGTACAGGAGGCAAAAATGAACTTTCCCTAGGGAGAAAATACCTAACAACATAAATGGAAGGAAGGAAAATCAAGCAAGCAAGAAAGGAAGGGAGCAAAGAAGGAAGGAAGGATGGAAGGGAATCTTTTATTTGATTCTCAAGTGTAGTAACTCAAGCATGAAAGACACTCTCCAGTTAAATTAGTCAAGATTGTAGCCCTCATTATTATGAGAGAAAATTGAGTCATTAAAATAATTATTCTGAAATGCATATGTTGGTGATAATAAGATATGTTTTATTGCTTCTCTCTTTCAGGTTATTGAAATCCCTTAAGAACCGTTATCTTATTAAGTCTTATTATATGGTTATAAGGTTGGGCTTGGGAAAATTATTCTTCCTTTGTAGTCTAGGAGATAAGGATAGAGATTTGTGTGAATTGTTGCGGGCCTGCAACAGAAATTAACAGCAGACATTCTACCGGATTTCAAAGCTGTCCATTCCTGAACTAATAAATTTCCCCTTCGTAGTCCATCTTAACTTATATGTAAGCTATTGGCTGCCATGTTTGAGTTGCCTCATTTAGAGTTCTTACATCTCTGTATACTTCTTTGTTTCTCAGAATGAGAAAAACAAAAAAACCCTACAACAACAATAGCAAAAATATTTTGCCTCAAATAAGCCAGAATCTGGCAAAGAAAAGTGTAAACTAAGTGGATTATTTTCCTTGAAAATCTTTAGTTCAAATTAAGAGGAACAATTATCTTCCCGCAAGGAGAATATTTCCCTTAAGTCTCAAAAGATATTATATTCTGACTTGCAAGCATTTCCACTTTTTATTTACCATGATCCCTTTCTTTTCCCCTTTGGGAAAAGAGAGCCTGACAAAATTTGGTGACTTGGACTGGTGGCACGTTCTGTCTTAATTTTCCCTTCCCTTTTCTTCATTATATTCTTATAGAAATAGACTATCATGTTCTTTGTGGCTGCCTGTTTCTCCTTGCCTTATTAGAAAAGCTCTTCTGGAGTGTCTGCCCCTTGAAGGGGTTGGATTAATCAATTACACTCTGGTTCTACCTTTTCAGGATTAAAGAGAAGTTGATTTGACATCTAAAACTCCAAAAGCCTTTGAGTTCAGATCAGAATCTTTTCCATATCAAGTGGATTTTTTGCCCATGAGTTCCCTCACTGCTTTCTCTCTTGAGGCTATTAACATGGAGATAGTATCTTTTATAGATAAAATCTCCTCTGGCTACCACTGCCTCTTTCCTACCTGAAATCCTAATCTTTCATTTTTGATATCACAATCATTTTCAAAGTAACAACCTGACATATTGTAACCACTTGACATGCTTGAAAGAGATGGAATATATTTTTAGCTGCCTAATTTTATACAGCGTTTGGAGAAATAGGCTTGTGATACAGACAGTTTATTTCTACTCTCAGTCGACTATAGAAGAGTAAGGAAAGTCTTTTTTGCAAAAGTTTTTTCTTTAATCACTATACAACTTTAAAACTTCAAATTAAAAATTGTTTATTAAAATTCACAATAGAACATACCCTCCAAATGCCAATGTTCTTCGGAAATATAAGAAAGATGCTAAAAGACATGTCAATAAGAAAGACGATGAGAGACAAAGGATTTGAAGTTGTTGGATGAAGAAGATACAACAGTGCTTTCAGAGCATCACAGCTCTTTCGATCCCTCTTGTGCTCTTCACAATTCAACTCTATTTGCCTGCTGTCCTTGACCTACTGATAACCATTTCCTCTCTGTAGTCCTCTGGTTTCCATGTCCACCTTTCTAACCAAACTACTTTCTAACGCTATCTCTCTGTTCTTGACATTTTGGGTCTCACTGTTTCCTCCTTTGTTGATGGTCCTCTTAAAGTTTTCACTCAGAGTCACTGTCAGAGACCTGTCACTTCCCCACCATCCAGAGACGGTGCCCTTTGAGACTCAACAGAGAGCTTCCTGGTGCCATCTTTAAGAGGCTTTCCAGTGTGGCAGAGTCACCTGCATGATGTAACTGGACTGCCTTGCGTCTCTCAGTCTGCTGTCACATCTCTTGCGTCTCCCCAGTTATCAGTACATCCCTCATCCAAAATGTTAGTAGAAACAGGAATGTCATGAACCCTAAGCTTATATCTATTTCAGATGTTTTTCTTTATTCTTAAAATACATTTCAGTAATGAGATTTTCTCTTTTCTCCTCCTCCTATGTTTTTATTGGCAATTTGAAGGAATACATTGAGACATCTGGGTTTCACTTTACATAGGACCATCCATATGGAGCCATGTAGAGTCATTTTGAGGATCTGGGCCTCTGGATCAGTAGGCTACTAATATCTTCAGCGAATGTGGACAATATAGCTCTCATGAGGTCAGATTATCCAAGTGAAGGCAAGAGGTCCACAGTGGAGCCAAGGTAACATATTTAAATTCCAAGTGGTCCACGGGAGTGGCCTGAGAATGTATCAGAGAGAGCAGGAAAAACAGGACTACACAATATGGAACATTGGCTAAAATCAAGAAAGAAAGACCTGTATTCAGACCTTCACTTCATGACTTACTAACTGTGCGAATAACCCAACGTAGTGTCTCTGAATCCTACCCATCTGAATTTTCTGGGAAACAAATTTTTTTTTAAGCACGAAGATTTTTGAGCCAAAGTTCATAATCTCTAACATATAGGCTCTGAGTATAAAGCTAAAGAATCTGTATTTTAATCAACTCCTTGGGTAATGCCAACAGCCAGCCTTGCATTTCGGATGTCCCCACATATGAATTTGGGAATCGCTAACTTTACCTCTCTAAGCTTCATCTATAAAATTAGCATAATAATATTCACTATACCATGCAGGTATTATAAATGTTAAATGATATAATAAATATAAAGTGCTTTGCACACTGCCTGCCATATGAAACATGCACAATGGTGGTTGTGATTAAAAAGGACTTGAGGCAAAGTAGTCCTAAAATAAAGGCTGATGGAATTTGTAGTCTGAGGCAAACAATTCTGAGCTAGCAACTGACAATGGCTGTCTCTTGGTTTCTACTGTATTTTATTCAGGAAGAATATTTAGGCAAATCATCATAGTTTAGGCACATAAAATAAAACCCCCTAGTGCTAAAAAGTCTTTGTCATTCTCTGGTTAGCTCTTGCCTTTATTTCCCTCAGGTGCTTACAGCTATTTTTTATATATTTTTTTAATTTCAGAAGTGAGAAGTATAAGTAACACCATTCCTAGCCATGGCATCCAAGTAGCCTTTAGGTCTTATTATTTCCTGTGCCCAAAGAAACTGAAGTTTACTGCATTCTGCTTTGACCTTCACCTTGTGGTCCTCCTGTTTTATCCCACCTTCTTCTTAGACTCAGACCCACACATTTGACAAGATCTGTGAAACCTGGAAGTAGACCACAACACCAACAGATGATCTGTTGTTGACCACATTATTATAAAAGTGCTCGGCTATGTCTCACTCCTTTCTCCTGTGTGTGTGTCTGTGTCCTAATTCCAGTTCACCATACTTCTGGCCATCTCTGAAGAGCTTCTCATGAATGAAAAGATTGTCTAGGAACTTCCCGGGCCCTCCCAACCTGGTGGGCCATCTGGCTAGTTGAGGCTGATCTTTGAAGTCAGGGTAGTGTCAAGTAATCCTTTGCCATGAGCTAGACACTGGTCGTATATTTCATACGCATCTTTCGTTAGTCAGTTATTTATTATTTGATCTCAGTTCCCTTAGATCCATTTTCAACATTAATCTGCTGTAGAAGAAATTTATGATTCATGGATCCTCATCCAGAATAGGTGGATGGCTGGAAATAATTCTTAAATTTGTAAAATAACTTTGTCTTGAGTTACTTGGCCTATAAATATTTATTGTTTTTTTTTTTAAGTTTTATAACAGCACAGCATTTTCCCAAAGGATTCATATCTTACTTCCCTTGTTTTTCAAATGATAAAATATAAAACTAGTGGATAGACCAGTTTGGTTATGCAAAAATGAATTTGATTTAAAATTAGACTTGAATATAGAGGTTGGGAATTCCATGATAAGGTAAATATGGCCTACTTAGGAAATATATCATTCTCGGATTGTGAAGAGTTGTGGAAGGAATCTTAACATATAAAAATTGACAATAGATTATTTCATTGGGACATAGATTACAATTACATTATTTTTCTAGAAGGAGGAGAGGAAAATTTTAGAAGGAAAAAGCCATGTTTTGGCTTGCATATTTTACCAAAAAAAAACTTCCTAAAATGTTTTATTATGTCATATCTCTGCATAAATTTCTTCAATGGATTGACTCCAAACTCTAAACATAGGCCCAGACTTCTACTCAAGTCTCAGGTTTTACTGATGTCCAGTATGAATCTTCCCTTTGAGCTAGACTTGGCCACTCACCATGCCCTGAACAGACTATGCCCCTTCTCTCCTCTGGAACTTTGCTCATCTATTTCTTCCCAGTCTGTGGAACTCCTTCCCAAATTGCCCCCAACACATCGTGATTTCTCCCTGCTATGGGAGGTTGGGGAGGGTAATTATAATTTCTTTTACACCTCTCTTATACTTGAATTTGCTACCTGGGACTGCCAAGTCCATGTTATAAGCTCTTTGAGGACAAAGATTATTTCTTTTCATCCTTCTATCCCCCTAACACCTAATACATAATATTATTCTCAACAAATACTTGTTTGATTACTAGAGCCCTCTATTGCAATAAAGAGAGGACCTGCTGTGTTTATGTGTATTAACCTGAGGTCACATTATTGTGGACCAGCGTTCCCACTATTAGACATTATAGCATAGTTTCCAAGAGCATTTCTCTGCACTCCTGCAGTTATTTTGCAAAGCTATATTATCTCAACAAGAGAGCTGATCCAGTGGTTCAGGCTATTATTTAAACAGTCATTAATTGAACAGTGAAGTGTTCTGCTCACCTATGATTGTATAGGGAACTATAAATATATGTGCAGTTGTGTAATTATCTCCACCAACGCTACCTTTCAAAATGGCTAATTATCACAAACATATGAAATGCAAATGCTATCTCTAGATGCTTATTCAGAAGGACTCATGCAGGTACTATAATTCTATTAGAAATATCAACTGTGATTTCATTTGCTCAAATTTAAGGTGCCTGGCATGTTACTTTCCCAGTCACTTGTGATTCTGGCTTGCCCTCCAAGACCTCAAGGATTGGACCTATGATTTTGATAACTAATTTCTGCTCTGAACACTACTTTCCAAGAGCTGAATTTCCTGAGCTAGAACTCCAGTCTTGCCTTGACTGAGTTCCCATATCTATTGTATTCATTGCTTTAGCATATTAGATCCAACCACTAGCTTCTGTTTTATATTCTGTAAAATGGAGTTAACATCAAATTCACATGGTTGTTGTGAGAATTAAATAATGTGACATGTATAATGCACGTTACAAGTCCAATATATATTCTCTTCCTATTTCCTGTTCCCTTCCTATCTATCCTTTAACATATTGGTCTTAATATTCTCGACTGCAACCTCATTCTCCCTTGCTATGTCTTTGCTCCTGTTCCTAGACCAAGCAGCAGGGGCAGATAAGGCATTGTCTAAGCATACCTGAAACATGGCAAATCATATCAAATAGTGATTTTTTTTTTTTTTACAATGCTTGTTATGTCACAGGCCAACAAGATCATCTTAGAAAAGAAAGGGTACTCTCGTGGCTAGAGCATAGAAATCAAGGGGGAAGGGAGATATAAGGTGAGGTTGGAAAGCTAAACAAGAACCAGATCATTTGGAGCATGGGAGGCCGTGGTAAGAAGCTGTACTCCTCAAGATTCTGTCATTGATTTCATTTCTCTGCTGCCTCCCTTCTTTGGAGGATTTATCCTTTACCAATATGTCAGAGACCATCTCTGTGATACACCAGTTGACCCAAACTTACCATAGGATTCCAGAAATGTATCTCCACCTTCTTTATGTATATGCCAAGAATTTGACTCCTTACTATCAGCTCCTGTCCCACGATTTCCTGTTTCCCATCCTCCCAGTCACTGAGTCACTGAGCCCCTACCTGGAATCTTCCTATAGTTCAACATTTATTTATCCAAAAAACTCTTTATTTTTGAGTTTCTACAGACATTGTGCTGGAAATTCACAGAGGAAAAGATAACAGTTCCTCCCGTCATACAGCGTATGCTTTGTTTGGAAAATACTTATAGAAAAATCACATTTCCTGGTTTTTGTCCTACAGATGTTTTTTTTACTGTTTATTCTCATCGTCTTTGCTGCTTCTGCCTCATCTCTCTGACCTTTAAGTTCTGGAGTGTCCTAGGACTTGGTATATGTATCTCTTCTCTGACACAAATTTATATTCCCAGCTTGGATTTCTGCTCTGAATTTCTGACTGGTAAATATGAACCTCTATCCTTGTCATTTCTACTTGGAACTCTAATGGGCATCTTGCTTATCATGGTTGTGGGGGCTTTAAAAATATGTGCACAAATGCTTTGACACTCCTTCCCCTAAAATGGAGCCTAAACCCCCTTTCCTTGAAAGTGAACTGACCTTAGTGACTCACTTCTATGGAATATAATGCAGTAGAAGTGAAGCTGTGTGAGTTCTGAGACTGGTTTAGAAAAGCTGATAAGGTTAATAAGCCTCTGCCTATCTCTTTCTCTCTTACAACACACATCTCAGGAGTCCTGAGTTGACATGTAATAAATAAGACTGGCTACCCTGAAACTGCCATACTATAGAAACTATGTGATGAGACCACACAAACGTAGAGATGCATGAGGAGCCCCAGCTGTTTGAGCCCTCCCAGCATCAATTGGCATGTATGTGAGAGAGCAAGCCTTCAGATGATTCCAGCCCCGGCCTTCAAGCCATTCCAGCTGATGCCAAGTGGGGCAAAGCTGAGCCATTCCCCTTGAATCTTTCCCAAACCACAGATTCATGAGCAATATCCATGTGGTTGTTGTTATAAACCACTGAATTTTGATATGGTTTGTTTTGCAGCTATCTTAACTGGAACAGCATCCAAAATGAAGGTCCTGATATTCTCCTTCACACCAGTTTATTGTTCAGTCTTTCCACCTCAGTTAATACCAAATCTATCCTCCCACACACTCGGGCCAAAGTTTTGTCAACCTCAATTTTTCTTTCTCTTATGTGCTTCATCTGTTCAGTCAGAATGTTCTATCATCTTGACCTTCATAAAGAGCCAGAACTCGACTATTTTTTACCATTCCCACTGCCACCAAGACATCTGCGATAGTCTCTTTCATAGATTTACTGTGTTAATAGCACCAGTGATTTTCCCTGTATCCATGTTCTTCACATGTGGCTTTGTACCTGCTCCCATTTAGAGGTGGAGAAAAGTTCCTTTCTCTTTGATTTGGAGTTCAGCCGTGTGATTTGCTTTGACAGATGTGACACAAGCAGAGAAGTCTTGCCCAATTCTACCCGCTCTGTTGCTTCTCTTTGATTGCCTTTAGTACAAACCTGGGCTATCTCACTGGAGAATGAAAGACGTGTGGCACAGAGTCAAGTCATTCCAGTTGCCCACGTTGAGTCCATTCTGGATCAGCAAAGCTGCTTAGCTAACCTGCAGCTGGCCACAGACATGAATGAGCTCAGCCATGACCAGCAGACCTGCCCAGCTGACCCATAGGGTCATGAATATTTACTCACTATTTTAAGCCAGTGTGTTCTGTGGTTGGTTGTTATGTGACATTTTTATGGCAAAAAAAATTGCTTATATGGAAATTGATGCCAGGAGTGAAGTGCTGAAGCCTAAAATATATGTCATTGGCTTCATCTCTGGAAATGGGCCAGAGGCTGGAAATGTCAGGAAATTGCTACAGAAAATTGGAAAAATGAGAGCCGTTCTATACAATTGTGAAATAGTTGGGAAAGCAGTCTCCTGTGGTAACTTGGAAGATGGAAAATGTAACTGATGATCTTTTGGATTTGGACAAAGATCTCTAGGCAAAATAGGGTGCGTCAGCTGGCTTTTACTAGCTGTATAAGATACGTCGCTTTAAGGAAGAGATGAACTCTGCAAAGTACTGGCTAGTTTGAAAATAGAATTTAAAGGGATTATATAAACCTAGAGCCTAGAATAGTGTTCGGCACCCAGTAGGTGTTCAACAAATATTTGTGGAAAGAATTATTTATTTCCAATTTCAATAAGTATTATGAATAAGAAGTATAAAGCTCCATAAACATTCACCGCACAAAAGGAATTTTCTGCTTAATCCACTCCCCAGGGGTATTTGAATTAAAATTGAGGCTTAATTCATTACCAATAAAACATTGTGGTGCGCCAACACGAACCTTTATTGTAGACTTTTCTGCTACTGTGAGGTGAAGGCACCCTTCCTGAAGTCACTCACACGATGCTTCTTAGAAATCTATGTACATGATATTTCCTGCTCATATAATTCCTTTTAAGTCATATTTCTCAGCCATATCACCATGTCCGATTTTTTTATATCTTTACAGGCAGATATTAGAACTCAGAAATAAAAAGAGACCTCAAAGTGATGCCTGACTAGCTCTTGGTATAAAAGCATGATTTTCCTCTGTTGTCTGTGATTCACAGAATGGGTTTTCCAGCTAAATACTGACTAAAGTCTTGTTATCTACTCTGACCCTTAGGTTTAATTGTAAGCAGTTCTTCACCTAGATTTTGGGTATCACTTTTTCCACATCTTACGTACTTCTCATATTTTCCCTCCTTCTCTCTGTTTTTCTACTTCACTTTCCCAATTTACTAACATAATTTGAATTCTGTTTTTGTCTCCAAAATGTTGCTTTCTTCCTGACTGCTTGGTATCATCTGCACTGTTGAAAAGCCTATCTTCTTGCAGGGGACAAGACATCATTAAGCAGCACTGGGCCCAGGACTGACCCCAGCCAGCATCAGCTAATATGTCCCTTGGGTTGGTCCTAATTCAACAGGAGACTCTCTGAGTTGTCCCTAGGGCCAAAAGATAACTGTGAAGTAAGTATTTTCCCCAGTTCTTCAAATACACATTTGTTTAGGGAAGAACAATTTTAACAAGCCTGGTCTCTAGGGATGTAGTTTGAAAGCTGCTTATTATGTGGATTTTGCATTTGGCAGAAAGCTTTTGCAAGGGAACCTAAAGCTAGTGGAATTCCACCTACTGAGAAGGCTTCCCGGTTTGCAAAGGAAACCCTCAGCTTCAAAGAATTTCTCCAATTTATAAACAGTGCTCCTGCAGCTCCAATCGCCAGGATCCACTCTGAAGCTTGCCTCACAAAATCAGATTTCTCTACCAAGTAAAACTAAATATAAGCTATGCTTGTCACCTTCTCAACCATTTCAGGAAATGTTTCCATGAGAACTGAAGGGTCAGAGGTCAATAGAGAGTTCCTGAATTTAAGGTGTGAGGATACATCATCTGTCTAACTTTAACACACAGACAGAATTTCAACATTGCAAAGAGCGTGGCTCCCTTCCACAAAGCCACCTTGGGAGACTAGCCTGTCCCAAAAGTCGATTTTGTTTTAAATTTTACCACTTCTTTCTCTCTCTGTCTCTAGTATTTTCTTTTTAAATCTCAAAGGTAATTCTTGCATATGGCAAAAAATTCACTGCATAATGAAAAGTAAATATCTCTCTTACCTTAGACCTTCAGTCCCTTCTTCACAAAATACTGTTAAGAGTTTCTTATATGCTTTCCAGAAACTTCACATGCATATGCAAGCACACTGCCTTATTTTAACAATATAAGTGAGACCAGGCTATTCCCACAATTCTGCACGTTGGCTTTATCCCTTAAAAATATTGACAATCTCTCCATAGGGATGGACCTCAGACTCAATAATGGCTATCAAGTATTTCATTGTCTGCATGTAACATAGTTTAACTGATAGGCAGTTAAATAGTTTTAGTCTTTTGCAACCAGGAAAAAAATACCGTAATAAGAATCCCTGTACTCTCACATTTGCACACGTGATACTCTTTATTTGAGAAATTCCTATCAGAAATTCCTATAGTTTAAAAGTCATACATGCATTAAACAAGTTACTAGATGCTGTTAAGAGGTTACATCAATTAATATTTTCTCAAGATGTATGAGCCTATCAGGGTCCTAATACTTTCAGAAACACTATGTGTTATTAGACATTTTGATATTTGTCAATATGATTGATGAAAATGGTATTTCAGCTTCAAAAATGATTAATCAGTTTGCACATCTACCCTCATTTATAATAATCATATTTCACATATACTTATTAGTTTCCTTATTGGTAAAATGGGGACGATAGTAATACCAAGCTCAAAGTGTGTCTTTGAGGTTTAAATAAATTAATACAAGTAAAGCACTTTGAACAGTGCCTGACACAATGTAAGCGCTTGGAAATTTACTGCTATTTATCATTACTTTTATTATTATTACCATTGTTATCTGGTTATATGCTTATGCACCGTTTACGTTTCTATAACATATGAATAGTCTGTTCATGAACTTTGCTTATTTTCCTATTGGCTTATTGGTATTAATCACATTGATATTTAATAACTCTTTATGTGTTAAGTAAATTAGCACTTCTCTATTTCAGTTTGACATTTTCCTCAATTGGTTATATATTTTTCAACTACTATAACTAGTATTTTCTTTCTTGTGCAGGCTTTTTAAATTTTTATATAGATGAATTCACCAATCTTTATAGTTTCTGAGTTTTGTATCTCCCTGGGAAAACCAATCCATCTCCATGCTTATGACAACATTCTCCTAAATTTGTACATTTTTGTTTCATTTCTCCATGGTGAATTTGATTTTTAGAAATAGCCAATAATTAGTTACAGGATATAAAGGAAAAGAAGCCCCCACTAACAACAGTGACATAAGGGTGAAATACTTGGGAATAAACTCAACAACATACATGTAAAACTTATATGAATGAAACTTCAGATACTCCTGAAAGGCAGAAAAGTAGACTTGGACACTTAGACAATTCTTCTTCTTGGATAGAACTTACTCAAGATCATAAAAATATAAACTCACCTTAGGTTAATGTATAAATTTAGCATGAAGTCAATAAAACACTACCTTTCTTTCTAGACAAGTTGATTCTGAAGTTCGTATGGAAAAATAAACATGCCAAAATAACTCGGAATAAAACCCTGGAAAAAGAGTCCTAGTAGATGTTAGAACATAAAATAAACTATCTATGGTAAAAGTAGTGTGATATTTGCCCATGATTAGAAAAATGAATCAATTGAATAGAATACAAGGGCCAAAAAAGAGAAACAAGTACATATGGAAATTTGATATATGATAAATGTAGCATCAAATATCATCGGAGAAAATGTTGGCTCTTCAATAATGGTGCTAGGACAACTGGGTAGACATTTAGAAGAAACATAAAATTGTGTCTATATCTCACATCGTTTATTAAACTCCAAATGGATCAGAGATTGCAAAGTAAAAAATAAAACCTAAAACTACTAGCAGAAATTGTTGGCAAATTCATAAAGTCAAGGTGTTTCCAACTATGATTCAAAATCCAGAAGCAAAAATAAGAAGAGTGATAAATTTTATTAAATAAAATCTTATGATAAAAACTGCCATTAGCAAAATGAACAGAAAATTGTTGCAACTTATATCACAAAGTGTCCATAACTCTGATACATAAAAAATTCTTAAAAATTAAGAAGAAAAAGACTAAACCTGATAGAAGAATAGATAAAGGACCTGAATAGATAGTTCACAAAAAATAAGAAAGACAAGTAGCTTTTAAACATATGAAAAAATTAAATCTTACCAATAATAAAGAAAACTTAGAACCACTCATTGAGATACCATCAGACTGGCAAAAGTCCAAAATCTTGATAAAACTCTCTGTTGGTAAAGCTATGGAGAAACAGGCACTCAAACACTTTGCTGGTAGGAATTCAAAATAGTACAGTTGCTAGGGGGGAAATTTGGCATTATATCACAAAATTGCATATGCATTTACTCTTTGATCCCTAAATACCACTTCTTGAAATTGACCCTGAAGATATATCTCCACAAAAACAACACAAAACAACAACTAAAGCTACAACAAAATATACACAAAGTTATTTATTGTTGAATTCTTTGTAATAGCAAGGGATTGGTAATAACTGGTTGAATAAATGATTATAGTTTGATCTGACTGAATACTATAGAGTCTTTAAAAAGAATGAGAAATAGCTCCATGAGCTGCTTGAAAGTGAATTCTAAGTTATTTTGCTAAGTGAAAAATGCAAGATTATTGTTATTTTTTTCTATAAGAAAGAGGAGGAAATAAGAGTGCCTATTTATGGGAAGGATAAATGAGAAACTAATGAGCATGTTTTCCTTAGAGGGTACAAACATTTATACATTTAAAAATAAAGTTAAATAAGAAAGAATAAAAGAAAGACCTAAAATCGAAACAAAGAATAACTAGTGAACCAAAAGTTATATCAAATTGGTAACATATCCAATAAGAGAAAAGAGTAAGTTGAAGTGATTTTGAACCCAGTACTATGACTGTATATCATTCATGGGGAATATTTAAAAGCAAAGTAACAAAAAGAACTGCATAGAAATCTCAAATTCATTCAGTAGGTTTATTATTAATAATAATGTTTTAGTAATGTTTAAAGTAATGTTTTTAGAAGTAGGCTATATTATTGTAGGATGAAGCAAATAACTGTTATTACAAACCAGGATTTTCAGGGTAAAGAAGATGTGATAATAAAAAGTAGTTAAAACTCCTTTTAATGGTAAATTTAATTAGAAATATTAATACAAATTCATAATTTTTCAAATATATTTTTCCCCACTCTGTCCATTGAAAATGTTTGGAAGCAAAAGTACCCTGTAGCAATGGGTGAATCAGCACCCAAGTCTTATTTGTAATACCAATTTCCACTAAAATAAAACAGTGCTCCACGAAAAATTGATTGACTTCAGGTTGTTCTAGTTATCTACTGCTGTACAATAAACCACCCCAAAACTTAGTGGCTTACAAAACAACAGCAGCAATATTGCTCATGAATCTGCAATTTGGGCAGGACTCAGCAGGGGCAACTCATCTCTGCTCCACTCAGAGTCAACTGGGGAAGTAGCCTGGGAACTGGAATCACTTGATTCCATGTCTGGCAAATGATGCTAGGAAGACCCAAACAGCTGGGGGCTGGAGGAGCAGGGGTCTTAGAACAGCTAGGGCTCCTTGCACACCTTTTTCATCACCACGTGGTCTCTGCACCTCAGTGGCTTCAGAATAACTAACCTTATATGTTGGCTCAGGACTCCCAAGGAATATGTCTCAAAAAAGAGAAAGCCAGATATAAGCCATATCTCCTTTCATGACCAAGTCTTGGAAGCATCATTTCTATTGCATTCTATTTGTTGTAAATGAGGTCATTAAGCCTAGCTCATTTTCAAGAGCAAGAGAGCTAGAATCCACCTTTTGAGTAGAGTATGTCAAAGAATTTTTGCAGATGTTGTAAAACCACCACACAGGAAAATACAAGGTTAGTTGGGACCTCTGCTTTTGCTGAAAATCAAAGAAATGCTCAAAGACTAACGTAAATACATCAATAAAACACAAGAGCTTGCTTAGACACGCTCTTATTGACCAAATTTGGGACATTTTAAGCTTCATAGTGAATAATGAGTATAATTAATTATAACAATTGAATAAATAAAAACTTCTGAGACTATAGTGATATTCAAAAGACACAGGAGGGGTGGTGAAAGCCCTTCTAGATGAATGCTGGCTAATACAAAGAGAAAGAAACGATAGAATTTGAATATCACTATTTTGGAAACTCCAATGTGAGAACTGGTTCAGGCAAGGGACAAACATGTATGTTAAAACCATTAGGTGAAAGTTTGTTGGGAAACAGTATTTTCACATTGTGCTAAAGAATGAATACACAGATTACTTACTAATTGCAAAGGGGAGAAATATCTCTTAACATGGACAGATCTGGTCATTGCTATTTTAACCAAGTGATCAAACTTGGCATCAACAATAGTGAGACACCTTGACCTTCTATGACCTTTTAAGCCTCCTGGTGTTATCCCATATAAGGTAGCAAACGGCTCCTGTGGAAGTCTTGCTTTCAACGATTAACCCAAATTCAATCAGATGTCTAGTTCTAATGTCGGGTTTATTGAAAAGAAAGGCAGTAGAGAAACAATTTAAAAGAAATCGAGAAGAAAAAGTCAGTGAAAAATCCCAAATGTGAGACACCTGTTACAAATCTGGCCTGGACTTTTCAAAAAGGTCAATGTTAGAGAGAAAAAAAAAAGGTGGAGGCTGTTTTTAATCTGTTAAAAGTGATTAAAGAGCCATACAAAAGAAGTGGAATGCATTGACCTTGATAGGATCTTGGATCAGTAACAGAGATAGCGTGAGAGAGAAGGAGAAGGAGGGAAAAAGAGCCAGAACAGACATTCTTGGAACAATTGGGGACATTTGCATATGGACTGCATATTAAATTATACATGCCTAAAATCACATTTGAAAAGCAATAGATTGGACTGAACTAGATTTATAGGGCTAATTAATTGTGTGATTCTCAAGCTGACTCTCAAGTCCATCCACAAAGAAGAATAAAAAAAATTTATGGACAATACCTACATTATTGAAATAAGCATAGTAGCCACCAGGGTGACTATTTTGGATATAACTATATAAGTAAAACTACACACACACACACACATATAAAATAGCTAGAGTAATTTTTAAAAATAATTTCACGATATTCATTAGTCACACTACTCACAGAGGTTCATAAAAAAGGGATGGAAATTGATTACCGTCAGGATGAGGGAAGGTTATGGGGCTCTGGCAGTCTGCGATCATCTGCCCCTCCATTTGCTACGTTTATTCCTTTACAGAAACCCCATCCCCGAGTTGGCTGTATCCCAAGTAATAAAGAAAATAAATTCCAAAAGGCACTATATCAAAAGTTGAAATTCAACCCAGGTGTCCAAGTTATGATGCCAGGTCTCTGACCAATAATGTGGGCTTGAACAGAAAGCAGAATGAAACCCCAACTGACTGCTTCTTAATCTCAGATTTCAGAAACTGGATCTCCTTGAGAGGAAGTCAAATTTGTCTTGAAAGTAATCTTTCTTTTAATATACACTTATCAATAGTTTCCTCTGTCACTGTCTTGCTGTCTTTCAAATTGCCATGCTCTATTGAATTTTTAAATTAAGTATGCAGGATTCATGTCTGAATTCAAAATTAGCAGTACAGAAAAAAATAATGATAACCAATATCATAAGAAAAAAGAGATTGTGTTCATAGTGCAGAGGAAGAAAGCCCTATTGTCCAGAGAAGGGAAGAATACAAAGCTTCACTGGGTCAAGATTTATGGGTAGAATTCTCTTCCTGGATTTTGGAATGTATTTACTCAAAAATCTCTGATTATAGACATGAAGAACACCTTGGAAAATTAACTGATTCAACAGTAGTCCTACTCCTTGCCCTTATCCAACTGTACTCTCGTTTGGGGAAAAAAATGTGTAGTTTGGCACAGATATGTTTTGATCTTTGTCCAGTATGGTCCATTTCCTCCCGGGACTACATCATCTCTATAGGCTCCCCGTACTGCTCCAAGGGACTTTTGAGGTCCTGAGAATTTCTCCAACTCCAGACCTCTTGGTAATCTAGCCAAATTTAATCACAGCCTCTGTCTATCCTGCTCTTCTAGGACATGTCCTGGTTGAGGTTAGCATTAACTAACATGGTTAGCTATCATGTATGTAGTGTATAAGTGTAACCCAGCTTATAAAGTATTGTTTCTATATATCATCTTATCTAATCCTTACATTAAACTTGTGGGTTATGGTCTTTCTATTATTTTTTCTACTTTAGAGAAAAGAAGAAAGACACTATTGAAACAATATTCTCTGCATTTCCACTTCATCAACTGTAAAACTTCCTATAAACTAAAGGAATTTCCAAAGCACTTGGCACAATGCCTGGCATATAGAGCACTCCATAAATCATTATTATTGACAAATCCGCACTTATCAAATTGGAGGACCCACACCCTAGGAGGGTCCCCCGGGCACCAAACTTGTGCATATCCTTAAAGTGTTTATTTTACTTCATGTTAAATAATTTCAAGTACTATTTTTATTAAAACAAACATTGTGGAGTAAAAGATACAATTTGCATGAATTTAAAGATAAAATATGAGACGTGAAAATACTTTCAGCCTTGCAGTGTGCTAATTTGATTTACATCCCAGACCCTCTGAAGTACACAATCTGTTGGAGTTACTCCAGCAGGAAAATTGGAAAAACCTTGCCATCGGTGTTCTTCCCAATTATCTGGCTAGGCAGTGACAGGGGTGATCTGACACAGCCAGCCTCACAAGGCACCTTTCCTCAACACAAAGTCAAGATTTGTACATTGATCCAGTTACTGAGAGATGCTGCTGGATTGATGAGGGGATCTCAGGAAGTTCTCCCATCCCGGAATATCTACGTATCAAGCCTTCCAAGAGCCTTGCAATTCCACCATAATTATACATTTTTAAGGCAAATTTTCAGAAAGAAATTATTCCCATTTGCTGATTTTACAGATTAGGAAGCTGAGGACCCAATAAGTGGAGTGATTTCTGGAGGTCATATAGCAATATAAAAATAGAACCGAAATGGATTTTAGTTTCTTAGCTCCCGGTCCTGTGCTATTTCCCCTTTTTTTATTTGAAAGTAAGCAATTATACTACCTAGAAGGAAGATATCAAATGTGCACACTAGCAGTCAAAGCACAGAGGAGCCAGGAGCAGAGGCGTAAACGAATGGGTCTGTATAAAGTCAATTAGTGGGAGCGGGACATGGAACATGGGGAGATGCCCAGAAGACAGATCCTGCCCTACCCCTGCCAACCTCCCTCAGCAGCCTGCGGTCCGGAATTGCCAGGGGGCGGCACTCCAAAGGGCTCTGGGTGTCAGTAACTGGGATCACAAAGAGTAATGCCAAGAGGGAGAGGGCCAGCCAGAAAAGTAGAGGAAGAAGTAAACTTTCCACAACCTTCATATGGGGAGGCAAACTGAACGTATTCTCAAGAAGAAATGAAGTCAACCCTCCAGCTTCTGCTTCTGTCTACGAAGCTCCCCAGGGCCTCAAACCCGATTCGTCTCCGGTTTCTTTGCAGAACTAAAGCAAACACACTGAGCACTGTTTACCAGAAGCAGCCAACGATACCCGAAGGAGCAGTATCCCTGAACTCGTAGTGCTGTCAGCAGAGAAAATGCTGATGCGATATTTGAAACCCCGAGTTCAGGGGAGAGAGTAACTGAGCCAGAAAAATAATGAATAGGCGTGTCGGTGTTTCAACGTGGGTCCCTTTAAATGTCCCCCAGCAAGGGCAGCGTGTTCTGGTATCATCCTGAGATCAGTAATTAGAACTGGCATCTAAGCATCACAATCTCCAAATCTCTCTAAAGTGATAAAACAGTCCAAGGTGACCATGTATTCTGATTCTGATTTCCAGCGATTTGGATTGAGTTGATGGGCTTCTGTGGAAAGTCTACTACTATTACTAATAATGGCAGCCATGTGCCGTTTCCTCTGTGCCAGGCACTGTTGTTAAGCTTTTTCTTTCATTAATTCATTTGATCTTCACCACAAACTTATGAGATAGGTGCTGTTACTGTTTTCATGATACGAATGAAAAACTGAAGCTCAGAGAATATAAATAAATTGCCCAAAGTTTGGTGGCTAATAAGTAGTGGGACCGAGATTCCAGCTCCAAAGTCTGTGTTCTTAACCTATACCTTCTAGCCAGCAGACTGGGCACCAGGGAATTGGTGGGAACGACACAGAGTGTAACGGGAACAAGACACTAAGCCCCAAGCTGGGCAAGGGAGTCAGGGAAGAGTTCCTGTGCAAAGATGCTCAATTAGCTATCTGAAGGAGCAGCAAGAATTAGGCTGACAAGTAGGGGCCCCTGCAGAGGGAGCACCAGGTACCATGACCTGTAGGGGAAAGAGGCTGGAGCATTTTCAGGTAAATGAGTCCACTTCACTATGATTGGAGTGTAGAATTTGAAATGAAAGAGGGAAAATGTGAAGCTGAAAAAGTAAGCAGGGATCAATTCCCAAGGAGCTCTATGTTGCCTTAACAAGTGGGCTGTGGGTGGAGGCCTGGATAGGGCATTCTCTTTCCAGTCCTCCCTATGGAACAAATGGGCAATGTTAGATGATTTTGCTTTCTTTCATATTTAACATATGGAGATGCAATTGTTGACAAATTTGTTCAGCATTGGTAAGCAATTTATCAGCATATTGGCATTCTAGACTTCTGTTGTCAATTCACTATAGCCTTTAGAAAAACCTTGAAGGAGAAAAATGTTTTCTCTGGCCACCCTCTGTTTCTCTTAATGATTATTTCTGCATTGTCAGGATCACCTTCTCTTCCAGGTCCTGCCTCAACCATAAGAGTCCACAAAATAACTCGAATAGTTGCAATGGATTGATTCTCAAATATGTAGCCCAGAAAAGCAACAACAGTTTGAAGCAGTTAAGAGCATAGATTACAGAAATGAAGGTCTGTGTTCAGACCTTGGCTATACTGCTTTCCAGCTGGAGAATGTTAGGCAGATACCGTAGCTGCTCTGTGCCTTAGTTTTATCATTTATAAAAGGGGGCAATCATAGCACCTACCTCTAAGACATATTGAGATGATTAAATGGTTTACGGGGTAGCGAAGTGTCTAGGAAAGATACCACAGAAGATTTGGCATTTTTCTAAGTCTTCTTTTTGGAGAAAAAATAGAGATAACATCATTCTTTTTCCCCCTCATCATTAGAGCAAGTAATTCTTGTCTCTGGAGGAGCCATTTATTGCAGCCTTCTTGAAAGACAATCTTAACCTGCAGATCACCGGGTCAAGCTGTCTCTGATCCAGAAAGGCTTAGGACCTCATATGGTCAAATTGTGTCCTAAAAAGTTGATGTGCACTCCTATTTTAAGAAAATCTCATTTATAAAAATCTAAACTTGAACAAATAAGCCACTGGCCACATTTCAGCAGAATTATTTACTTCATAAAATGATTTGTAGCAAGATTTTTTTTTAAATAACAGACTTTCCTTGAGTATTAATTTCCAGCATCTTGACTTGTACTATCTATTGCACTGAAAAGATATTAGCTATGCAATTTGAATTGCTCAGCTGTATGGCACTGAGCCACATTATTTCTAATTTTTACAACAGCTGTAAGATGTGTGATGTAGGTACTATTATCCATGTTTTACAGTTAAAGAGACCAAAATTCAGAGAAGTTTAGTTAGTTGGCTTGGTTTACAAAACCAGTACACGAAAGAGCCCTGGATTAAAGACTAGGTTCCGATGCCCATGCTCTTCTTTACACGGTACAACTTCCAAACACATAGGTTTCAACAGTCTCCAATAGGAATCATCATTTATCTGTTATTATAATCTCTCCACTAGGGAAACTACAGGTCTTTACATCAGAGGAGGCTTCAGGTTCTAATTTGTTTTTGCAGAGCTGCCTTGCTATCTTTGCTTCTCTCTTCAGCTTTGGTATCCACACAAAACCATCAGCTCAGCTTCCTGTTCATAATTCAGCTTTCCACCTCATTTAGCAAAGTGCCACCTTCATGATGGAATTCTCTGCTTTCCAAGACATAAGACGGTAAGTGGAAATTTTACTCAATAACCCAATCCTTTTAACTCTAATTAAGCCTATTTCAAGCCTCTGTCTAAATTTGGAACTGACAACTTAATTGGTTGTCCAAGTAGAAGAGAAGAGAGAATGCTCTCCCTGACGAGGTTAGGACTGGGACTATAATTTTACATTGACAGGAAAGAAAAATTTCCAAAGTCTAAACTGCTCCTGATGTAGTAAATATTCACCACTACGCTCTCAGTTTTTCCGGATCACTTCTAGAGATCATATTTAAACCATTCGTGGGTTAATCCCAATCATTTTTTTCCTTTGTGGTTGATATTGCTGATGCTTTGCCTTGAATCCATTTAAGAAAGCATAACCTTAACAGCTACCCTAAAGGAAATAAATTCCCAAGATTTTGTCCAGCCGTATCTCTCCTTCCAGACCAAGCTGTTCTCAATCTGTCCAACTAAGATGGAGTTACTTCCATATTGCCTAACAATACCTAGGGTTGGATCCTATCAGGCAAAACTTAATTATCAGATTCCATGTTTCCTTAAGGCAGCAGATTACTGAAAAGCAGTGTGTGTGTGTGTGTGTGTGTATGTCTGTGTGTGTGTTTGCATGTGTACCTGACTGTTATTTATTTGGCCTCAGCCCAGTGGGTTAAGAGGTCTACTTGGACCTCAGTAACACAAGGTCTAAAAGAAGGGATGAAGAAAATCATGGAAGGTAAGCTTCAGAACTAGTCCAAAGCTCCCAATCCCAGAAATGTGTAAAATAACCAAAAAATCTCTTGTTTCCTCTCCAAATTAATCTTCCTAATGATGAAGCTTGTATGGTGGGAACACTGATGAAGATAAACAAAAATATCAAAATTGAAAGAGACCTCAGAGATTACCTAATCCATTTACCTCACTTTATTGGTGATTTTATTGAGATTCAGAGAGATGAATTGCCCAAGGTCATAGAAAACCAGCTCTCTGATTTTTAGCCTTTTGGTCTATCCGCCAGAAGCTAGGTCACTTACTCATTTTCTGTGGTCTATATGTGCCATCATTTAGTGTGTTATTCTTCACTTCTTACAGCCACAGAAGTTGAAAACTACGCTCAAGCCTAGAGCCAATAAGGCATGAATTCATCAACACAATAGAAAAATAAGAGATTGTGCAGAATGAGAGACGATATTGGAGATAGAATGCTTCCTTGTCTTTTAAACTCCCAGTATACTTAGACTGGGTGGTTAGGAGCCTTTTTTTTTTTTTTTTGAGGAAGATTGGCCCTGAGCTAACATCTGTTGCCAATCTTCCTCTTCTTTTTCTTTTTTCTCTCCAAAGCCCCAGTACATATTTGTATATCCTAGTTGTAGGTCCTTCTAGTTCTTCTATGTGGGATGCTGCCTCAGCATGGCTTGATAAGCGATGAGTATGTCTGCGCCCAGGATCTGAACTGGCGAACCCCGGGCTGCCGAAGCGGAACTCGCGAACTTAACCGCTGTGGCACTGGGCTGGCCTGTAGGAGCTTTTTAAATGTAATTTTATAAGCAGATTTTTGTTTGAATGGATAATATTGTACCTAAAAATGATAAAACTAGTGTGATGGAGTCAAGATCTGGCTCTGCAGATCCAGTGACCTGCATGATTACTAAGTTCACTGGTAGCACCAAGATTTTTCCCTTTTGCTTTCTGCTATACATTTATCTTATCTCATGCACGAAAAATTTATAGATTTTAGTTTTTTTTTTTTTTAATTTTTTGTTTATTGCAGTAACATTGGTTTATAACATTGTAAAAATTTCAGGTGTACATCATTGTACTTCTATTTCTGCATGGACTACATCATGTTCACCACCAAAATACTAATTACAACCCATCACCACACACATGTGCCAAATTATCCCTTTCACACTTCTCCCTCCCCCCTTCCCCTCTGGTAACCACCAATCCACTCTCTGTCCCTATGTGTTTGTTTATTGTTGTTATTATCTACTACTTAATGAAGGAAATAATACGGTATTTGACCTTCTCCCTCTGACTTATTTCACTTTGCATTATACCCTCAATGTCCATCCATGTTGTCACAAATGGCTGGATTTCATCGTTTCTTACGGCTGAGTAGTATTCCATTGTGTATATATACCACATCTTCTTTATCCATTCATCCCTTGATGGGCACTTAGGTTGCTTCCAAGTCTTGGCTATTGTGAATAACGCTGCAATGAACACAGGGGTGCATGTACCTTTGCAAATTGGTGTTTTCAAGTTCTTTGGATAAATACCCAGCAGTGGAATAGCTGGATCATATGGTAGTTCTATCCTTGATTTTTTGAGGAATCTCCATACTGTTTTCCATAGTGGCTGCACCAGTTTGCACTCCCACCAGCAGTGTATGAGAGTTCCCTTTTCTCCACATCCTCTCCAACACATATTGTTTCCTGTCTTGTTAATTATAGCCATTCTGACGGGAGTGAGGTGATATCTCATTGTAGTTTTGATTTGCATTTCCCTGATAGTTAGTGATTTTGAACATCTTTTCATGTGTCTGTTGGCCACCTGTATATCTTCTTTGGAGAAATGTCTGTTCAGGTCTTTTGCCCATTTTTTAATTGGGTTGGTAGTTTTTTTGTTGTTGAGATGCATGAGTTCTTTATATATTTTGGAGATTAAGCCCTTATCAGATGTATGGTTTGCAAATATCTTCTCCCAATTGTTAGGTTGTCTTTTCGTTTTGTTGATGGTTTCCTTTGCTGTGCAGAAGTTTTTAGTTTGATGTAGTCCCATTTGTTTATTTTTTCTGTTGTTTCTCTTGCCCGGTCAGATGTGGTGTTTGAAAAGATGTTGCTTTTCAAGACCGATGTAGAAGAGCGAACTGCCTATGTTTTCTTCTAGAAGTTTCACAGTTTCAGGTCTTACATTCAAGTCTTTAATCCACTTGGAGTTAATTTTTGTGCATGGTGTAACGTAAGGGTCTACTTTCATTTTTTTGCATGTGGCTATCCAGTTTTCCCAACACCATTTGTTGAAGAGACTTTCTTTTCCCCATTGGATGTTCTTGGCTCCTTTGTCAAAGATTAGCTGTCCATAGATGTGTGGGTTTATTTCTGGGCTTTCGATTCTATTCCATTGATCTGTGTGTCTGTTTTTGTGCCAGTACCATGCTGTTTTGGTTACTATAGCTTTGTAGTATATTTTGAAATCAGGGAGTGTGATACCTCCAGCTTTGTTCTTTTTTCTCAGGATTCCTTTAGCTATTCGGGGTCTTTTGTTGTTCCATATAAATTTTAGGATTCTTTCTTCTATTTCTGTGAAAAATGTTGTTGGAACTTTGATAGGGATTGCATTGAATCTATAGATGGCTTTAGGAAGTATGGACATCTTAACTATGTTAATTCTTCCAATCCAAGAGCACGGAATATCTTTCCATTTCTTTGTGTCTTCTTCAATTTCTTTCAGAAATGTTTTATAGTTTTCGGTGTACAGATGTTTCACCTCTTTGGTTAAGTTTATTCCTAGGTATTTTATTCTTTTTGTTGCAATTGTAAATGGAATGGTATTCTTAATTTCTCTTTCTGCTACTTCGTTGTTAGTGTACAGAAATGTAACTGATTTTTGTATGTTGATTTTGTATCCTGCAATTTTACCATATTCGTTTATTACTTCTAAAAGTTTTCTGGTGGATTCTTTAGGGTTTTCTATATATAAAATCATGTCATCTGCAAATAGTGACAGTTTCACTTCTTACTTTCCAATTTGGATCCCTTTTATTTCTTTCTCTTGCCTGATTGCTCTGGCTAGGACTTCCAATACTATGTTAAATAGGAGTGGTGACAGTGGGCATCCTTGTCTGGTTCCTGTTCTTAGAGGGATAGCTTTCAGTTTTTCACCATTGAGGATGATATTAGCTGTGGGTTTCTCATATATGGTCTTTATTATGTTGAGGTACTTTCCTTCTATACCCATTTTATTCAGAGTTTTTATCATAAATGCATGCTGGATCTTGTCAAATGCTTTCTCTGCATCTATTGAGATGATCATGTGATTTTTGTTCTTCATTTTATTAATGTGGTGTATTATGTTGATTGATTTGCGAATGTTAAACCATCCCTGCATCCCTGGAATAAATCCCACTTGATCATGGTGTATAATCTTTTTAACGTATTGTTGCATGCGATTTGCTAGTATTTTGTTGAGGATTTTTGCATCGATGTTCATCAGTGATATTGGCCTGTAATTTTCTTTTTTTGTGTTGTCCTTGTCTGGTTTTGGTATCAGCGTAATGTCAGCTTCGTAGAATGAGTTAGGGAGCTTCCCCCGCTCCTCAATTTTTTGGAAGAGTTTGAGAAGGATAGGTATCAAGTCTTCTTTGAATGTTTGGTAGAATTCCCCAGGGAAGCCGTCTGGTCCTGGACTTTTATTTTTGGGGAGGTTTTTGATTACTGTTTTGATCTCCTTACTGGTGATTGGTCTATTCAAATTCTCTACTTCTTCTTGATCCAGTTTTGGAAGGTTGTATGATTCTAAGAATTTATCCATTTCTTCCAGATTGTCGAATTGGTTGGCATATAGCTTTTCATAGTATTCTCTTATAATCTTTTGTATTTCTGAGGTGTCTGTTGTAACCTCTCCTCTTTCATTTCTGATTTTACTTATTTGTGCCTTCTCTCTTTTTTTCTTGGTGACTCTAGCTAAAGGTTTGTAAATTTTGTTGATCTTTTCAAAGAACCAGCTCTTGGTTTTATTAATTTTTCTATTGTTTTTGGTCTCTATTTCATTTATTTCTGCTCTGATTTTTATTATTTCCCTTCTTCTACTGATTTTGGGCTTGGTTTGTTCTTCTTTTTCCAGTTCCTTCAGGTGCATTGTTAGATTGTTTATTTGAGATTTTTCTTGTTTGTTGAGATAGGCCTGTATCGCTATAAACTTCCCTCTTAGAACCGCTTTTGCTGTATCCCATAAATTCTGGCATGTCGTATTTTCATTTTCATTTGTCTCCAGGTATTTTTTGATTTCTTCTTTGATTTCTTCGTTAACCCAGTCGTTGTTCAGTAGCATTTTGTTTAATCTCCATGTATTTGTGGCTTTTCTGATTTTCTTCCTATAGTTGATTTCTAGTTTCATAACGTTGTGGTCAGAAAAGATGCTTGGTATTATTTCAATCTTCTTAAATTTATGGAGACTTGTTTTGTGGCCTAATATGTGATCAATCCTGGAGAATGTTCCATGTGCATTTGAAAAGAACGTGTATTCTTCGGTTTTTGGATGGAATGCTCTGTATATATCTACTAGGTCCATCTGTTCTAATGTGTCGTTTAAGGCCAATGTTTCCTTATTGATCTTCTGTTTGGATGATCTATCCGTTGGTGTAAGTGGAGTGTTAAAGTCCCCTACTATTATTGTGTTACTGTCTATTTCTGTTTTTATGTCTGTTAATAATTGCTTTATATATTTAGGTGCACCTACATTGGAGTGCGTAGATATTTACAAGTGTTATATCCTCTTGTTGGATTGTTCCCTTGATCATTATGTAATGCCCTTCTTTGTCTCTTTTTACAGTTTTTGTTTTAAAGTCTATTTTGTCTGATATGAGTACTGCTACCCCAGCTTTCTTTTCATTGCCATTTGCGTGGAGTATCTTTTTCCATCCCTTCACTTTCAGTTTGTGAGTGTCTTTAGGTCTGAAGTGTGTCTCTTGTATGCAGCATATATATGGGTCTTGTTTTTTTATCCAGTCAGCCACCCTATGCCTTTTAATTGGAGCATTTAGTCCATTGACGTTTAAAGTAACTATTGATAAGTATGTACTTACTGCCATTTTTCACGTTTTTTTTTTTCTCAGTGTTTTAGTAGTCCTTCTCTGTTCCTTACTTCTTCTATACAGAATTGATGGTCACTTTAGTTTGACCTCTGTCTGAAAGCTGTACTCTTTAACTCCCCTCCTCCCTCCTTTTATGTTTTTGATATCATATCTAACCTCTTTTTTGTGCATTTGTATCCATTTCCCTCTTATCATGGAAATAGATAATTTTTCCTATTTGTGGTCTTCTCTTTTCCCCTTAAATCAGTCCCTTTAACATTTCTTGTAGCACTGGTTTCTTGGTGACAAACTCCTTTAATTTTTGCTCATCTGGGAAAATTTTGATCTCTCCTTCCATTTTGAATGATAACCTTGCTGGGTAGAGTATTCTTGGCTGTAAGTTTTTTCCTTTTAGCACTTTAAATATATCGTGCCATTCTCTTCTAGCCTGTAAGGTTTCTGCTGAGAAGTCAGCTGATAGCCTTATGGGGTTTCCTTTGTATGTAACTTGACATTCTCTTGTGGCTTTTAGGATTCTCTCTTTATCTTTAATTCTGGACATTTTGATTATGATGTGTCTTGGTGTGGGCCTCTTTGGGTTTATCTTGTTTGGGGCTCTCTGTGATTCCTGTACCTGGATGTCTATTTCCTTCTTTATGTTAGGGACGTTTTCATCTATTATTTCTTGAAATAGATTCTCTGCCCCCTTGTCTCGCTCTTCTCCTTCTGGGACACCTATAACACAGATGTTAGTGCGCTTGATGTTGTCCCAGAGGTCCCTTAGACTGTCCTCACTCTTTTTAATTCTTTTCTCTTTTACCTGTTCACCTTGGATAATTTCTTCTAGTCTTTCTTCCAGCTCACAGATCCGTTCTTCTGTATCCTCTACTCTGCTTTTGAGTCCCTCTAATGAATTTTTCATTTCCAGTATTGCATTTGTCATTTCTGATTGGTTCTTTTTTATATCTTCCATTTCTTTGTTGACATTCTCACTGAGTTCATCTATTCTTCTCCCCAGATCAGTGAGCATCCTTAACACTCTTAGTTTGAACTCTCTGTCGGGTAGGTTGCTCATTTCTGTTTCACTTAGTTCCTTTTCTGGGGTTTTGTCCTGTTCCCTTACTTGGAATGTATTCTTTTGCCTCCTCATTTTGCCTCTTTCCCTGTGCTTGTGTCTACGTATTAGGTAGGTCAGCTATGTCTTCTGCTCTTGGATAGGTGACCTTATGTAAGTGATGCCTTAGGAGGCTTCCAGTGTGCTTCCCTCAGTTCTCAATGTTCCAGGGGTGGCCCCTATGTGGGCTACGTGTGTCCTTCTATTGTGGCCTGTTAGCTCTCCCTATAGGTGCCCAGGGAGGCTGAGTTATGCTCCTGGCCAGCTGTTGTAATGCTCAGCTGCTTGTAGTTGTTGTGGGCCCTTCAGTCTCTTTATCAGGTGTGGGGAGCCCCAGCACAGTTGGCTGTAAGCTCTAATACCACATTTATGTTGCAGTATTTCTTTTAAGTGAGTAGGCCCCCAGCATGGCAGGTTGTTAGGCTCAGGGCCTTACAATTGCTGTAAGCCTCTAGCCTATTAGGTCTCTTGTCAGCTCTCTGAGGATTGCAGCTGGGTGGGGCTGGTCTCAGGCACAGGAGCACCCAATTGTTTCAGGCTTTGGAAGGTGGGGCAAACCTCCTATGTGGGTCTTTGAGAAGCACAAGTCTTCTGAAGCTGAGAAGCCCTGCTGCCCACAGGTCCACACACACAGTCAACACATTCCCGCCCCGTGTGAGTGCCCCGACCTCCCCAAGCGGACCCAGTCTCTCCAAGGCGGGAGCCCCACACACTCTGCCACCGCCCCACACTCTCCACCTGCTCCTTGTGCACACCCTGCGCTGCTCAAGTCGGCTCAGTTGCCAGGCTGCAGAGAATCCAGTCACCAATCTATGCAGGCCCACAAGTTGCCTGAAGGCTTGTTGTTGGGTGGGGCCAGTCTCTAGGGTGGGCTGCCTGCCCTGGCTGATTAAATCGGTGCTCTAGTGGGTGGAGCAGACCCTGGGCTAGCAGGCCTCAGGGAGAACTCCAATGGCGTCTGTGTCAGCACGCTCACACCAGGCCACAACAATGGCCGCCGCCAACGTCCCAGTCCCTGGAGAGGTCTCACCCCTCACCGAGATGCACTCAGGGCCTATTAGGTGAGTCTCTTGTCACCAAAGCACTGTGCACCTTTCTTTCTGGTGATTTTAGGGTGCTTTCTGGAACGGGTGAGTTTGTGCGCGGGCCCTTTAAGAGCCAGTTTTAGTTTCTTTGTGAACCGGGTTTTCTGGGGGTGCTCCCCAATGCTTTAGTAGCAGGCAAAGTCAGATATTATGCCACTGGTGTCGATTGTGCTGGGTCCACAAAATGCCCACAGCGGGGGCGTTCCCTTAAAGCTCAGCTCCAGTATTATTTTTTCCTGGAATAGACAACTCACCCCAGTCTGATTGAGCTTTACACATTTTGCATTCTTGGTGCAATCTACACATAAGTAAGTAGTATTTGCTCTCATAAATGCAAATCCAGCATCTCTTGCCATAAAGAGAAGGTAGGTGGAAAACCTAAATAATTTTTAGCATTATATTTTAAATGAGTACTGTGGCCTGTCTTGACTCGCCACCTGAGATCTGTTCTCCATTTGTTAAAAAGGATATTACCACATGTTGGACAAGTGGTAAAAACTAGCATTAAACTGAGACTTTTCTCTTTGATGTTACAGAAAGATTGAGAGAGAGAGAATTGTAAATGGAATAATTTCCTGAATTTCACTGGATGTTGTTTTATGCCCCATACATGGGAATATAGAGATTTGCTTAAGACAGATTTCTGCCCTCAGGGAGTTCAGGTAAGGTGCCAGCTTTGCTATGGGATTTGCATTCACAGGTGGGGCTCTTAAAGACAACAAAAACAAAAACAACAAAACAAATGAACAACAATATAGACTCCCCAGAAATCATGGGCAAATTTCAATCTAAAGGGAGCCAGTTGAGCGCATGTGGTGCCCTTAAATTATGCCTTGTAAATATGCAGTTGGCTGCCTGCTCCTACATTTGATGATGGCTGTTGATTGATGACTATGGATAGTGAGCACCCTCCCAAGGTGCCATGTGAGAGTGAACTTGCTATGGCAAGTTTAATCCTGAACAGAGATAAAAGTGATGGATCTGCCCAGGCAGGCATTGTCTTTATTTTCCTTCAGGACTCCATGAGGGTCTGAACACTTGCTGCAGAGGGCTACGATTTCCAATAAATGGTGCATACAGATACAGATCTATACGTAAAATTTAAGATATATATAAAATTTAAACTTAAGTGTGCCTCACTGTTCGAAGTTCCTAAGTTTCTTTTGATGGTAAAATTAGTTTTAAAGAAGTTGTTGAAATGCTCCTGATTTTCAGATCAAAAGCACCTCCAAATGTTATCATCTTTCAGATATGATGGCTCCCACTTTAAGTTAGGGCAATTTCTTGTTACTATATGGAACGTTGGTTTTATAGAAGCTCCAAACCTTAATAAAATAAACATTTTTGAAAAATATTTCCTTGCTATTAAGTATCTCTGTAATCTGAAAAGAAATTTAATTAAACCTCTATTTCTAAACCACTAAGAAACTAAAGCAAGTAGGCAAACATTAAATCAGAGTGCCTGTCTTGAAAAATTAGAAAATCTCAAAGTTAAAATAACTATAGGAAGAGAAGGTGAATTACAATTGTGGAATAATTTCCATGTGCCATGCCCTTCATAAGCAGGATGAGGATATAGAAGCCCATAAACACTATTTAATATCTAAGATCAAGCAGACATAAGTGGCAGAGCAAAAACCAGGATGTAGATCTGCCTGTTGCCAAAAATATTTTTGCAGTGCCAACTGCTAATTTCACCCCGGATGGTAACTTCTAGTTCAGGCTGGAGTTCTTGTTCTCTGTAACGAGCTGCACATCTTTGAAAAAGTTACCTGTGTTTTTTTTTCTTTTTAAATTCAGGTTTATTCAAGTACAATTTATAAAGTATATAAAATATAATCCACCCATTCTAAGTTCAATGTATTCAATCTTTTAACCACTACTACAAATCAGGGTATAGAATATTTCCATGTACTCAAAAAGTATCTTCATACTACTTCAGCCCTGAAAAGAGAGTGTAGACCCATTTTCCCCATACTCCAGTACTATACGCAGGTAAAATCCTGTAAATGGCATAAGAAGCAAACAAAAGGTGGTTAAAATAAAAAGGCAGGGGCCAGCCTGGTTAAGTTTGCTGGCTCTGCTTCGGCGGCCCAGAGTTCGCAAGTTCGGATCCTGGGTGAGGACTTATGCACCGCTGGTCAAGCCATGCTGTGGTGGCATCCTATGTAAAGTAGAGGAAGATGGGCATGGATGTTAGCCCAGGGCCAATCTTCCTCAACAAAATGAGGAGGATTGGCGTCGGATGTTATTTCAGGGCTAATCTTTCTCACACACACACAAAAAAGGCAAATTGCCTTGGGACACCATGACTGGAAAACTAGCACAACAGCAAGATATTTTGCTTTCCACCGACCCAACAAAACAAGGCCACCCAGACCCAGAGTTTCCCCAACCCATGACCTAACCTATGATTGAAGCCCAGGTAAGCTCATTCCTCCCCACATGGAGCAGGATTCCCTCTGACAACATCAGAAGGCAAACAGAACCCAAAAAACAAAAGACTTGATTATAGCAAGGGGCCCCAAATGGGAAACCATTTTGTCCCCCATGGTTCTGAACTCTACTCTCCCACCCAGAGACACCAGGGCAAGTAGGTAAAATTGGAAAAAGGGACCTGGTCACAGCAAGCAGCCCAATCTGACAAACCTCTTTATCTCCATGTGTCCACATCTCTCCTCCCCTGCTCAGAGACACTGGGGCAGCTAGGGGGTAATGGTAGAGAGGTCCCACCATACTACTTCCCCACTGAGAGACACTTGGAGGCCTTGCCTGTGGAAATCCCTTCCATACCTCAGGCAGCACCAGCACCAACCAGTGGTAGCCCCAGCAACACCAGATAAACCAAGCAGAAAAAACTAACACTAAAATGGCTCTGAAAATTGAGCTACCATCAGAACTACAGCCCACAAGCATAGGCCAAGACCTGCATACTAAAGCTTAAAAGACTGACTGCCTGTCAAAACAAAAGATTTACATAGGACCCAAGGTCTTCTGATATAACAGATAAAATATCTAGGATACAATAAATAATCACCAGTCCTCCCAAGCACCAAGAATATGACAACTTGAATGAGAAAAGATAATCAATTGATGCCAACACCAAGGTGAATTGGATGGTGGAAACCCTGAAAGGATTTTAAGATAGCTGCCATAAAAATACTTCAACAATTAATTACAAATTCTCTTCAAACAAATGAAAAAATAGGAAATCTCAGCAAAGAAATAGAAGTTATTAACAAAATGGAAATTATTGAGCTTCATAATACCATAAGTAATAAAAACACTCAATAGATGGACTCAATAGTAGAGTGGAGATGACAGAGAACAGAATTGAAAAACTTGAGGACAGAACAATAGAATTCACCCAGTACAAACAACAGAGAGAAAATAGACTGAAAAAAAATAAATGAGCAGAAACTCAGGGACTTGGGTAGCAATAACAACAGATCCAACATTCATTTCATTGGAGTCCTAGGAGAGGAGAAAGAGAAAGGGGCTGAAAGACTATTTGAAGAAATAATGTCTGAAAACCTCCCAAATTTGGTGAAAGACACAAACCTACAGCTCTAAGAACCTGAGCAAAACCCAGGCAGGATACATACAAAGAAATCTACACTGACACACCATAATTAAACTTTTGGAAACTAAAAATAAAAACAGCAACAACTAAAGGCAACCAGAGAGAACTGGTACATTATGCATAAGGAATCATCAATTTGAATAATAAAAAATTCCTCATCTGAAATCAAGGAAGTCAGACAATGGCACATTTTTTTTTGTGTGTGAGGAGATCAGCCCTGTGCTAACATCCGCCAATCCTCCTCTTTTTGCTGAGGAAGACTGGCCCTGGGCTAACATCTGTGCCCATCTTCCTCCACTTTATATGGGACGCCGCCACAGCATGGCTTGCCAAGCAGTGCGTTGGTGAGCGCCCGAGATCCGAACCAGCGAACCCCAGGCCGCCGCAGAGGAGTGCGCACACTTAACCGCTTGCGCCACCGGGCCGGCCCCGGCACAATATTTTTTAAGTGCTGAAAGAAAAGAACTGTCCACCATGCGTAGTATAGCTGACAAAACTATTCTTCTTGAATGAAGGGGAAATAAAAACATCTCAGGTAAAGCAAAATTATAACAATTTGTCACCATCAGGTCTATCCTTAAAGACTGGTTTAAGGAAGTTCTTTAAACAGAAAGGAAAATATAAATAAAGGAATACTGGAACATCAGGAAAGAAAAAGGAAGAATGGAAAGAACAGAGATATAGGTACATATATTAGATTGTCTATTATGGACAGAATGTGCTCTCCCATAATTCATATGTTGAAGCCCTAACGCCCATTGTGACTGTATGTGGAAATAGGGCCTGTGAAGAGATGACAAAGTCTAAACAATGTCATAAGGGTGGGCCCCTAATCCAATGATGTCGTTATTTTAAGCACCCAGTCTATGGTATTTTGTTATGGCAGCCCGAGCTGACTATGCTTTTCTTCATGAGTTTTACAGTTCATGTTTAATGATTAAAATGAAGATTATAA
Organism: Ceratotherium simum simum; assembly: GCF_057802395.1. NCBI lineage: Eukaryota > Metazoa > Chordata > Mammalia > Perissodactyla > Rhinocerotidae > Ceratotherium > Ceratotherium simum. The sequence continues at coordinate 40,604,316 of NC_141913.1, forward strand.
TATTATCTGATAGCCCAGACAATAATATTTAAAAGTGAGGAAGGTAAAGGGACCTAAATAGAAGTGAGGTTTCCACACTTCAGTTGAAGTGGTAAAATGTTCATACCAGCTGATTGCGATAAGTCAGATATGTATATCATAATACACAAAGCAACCACTAGGAAAATGGAATGAAGATAGGCACTCAAAAAAAATATAAATAAATCAATATGGAATCTTAAAAGATTACAAATAACTCACAGGAATGCAAAAAAAGGAATGAGAGCCGAAAGAAACAAATAGAAAACAATAATACGGCAGATTTAAGTGCCAACACACCAAGAATTACCTTAAATAGAAATGTCTAAGTGCACCAACCAGAAGACAGAGATTGGCAGAGTAGATTTTTTTTTTAAGTGACCCATCTATTAACTGTTTATTAAAAAAAAAAATCTCACTTTAAATTCAACAACATAGATGGGCTGAATTTAGAAGAATGGAAAATGATATACCATGCAAACAATAATTAAAAACTAAGGAATGGTGAAATATCTGAAAAAGTAGGGAAGATAAGAGAGTAATACAAACAAATTCAGAGCAAAGAAAACTACTAGAGGCAAAGAAGATATTACATAGTGATAAAAGGACAAATCCAGCAGAATGACCTAACTATTCTAAATGTGTATACATCAAACAACAAAGTGTCAAAATACCTGAAACAAAATTTGATAGAGCTGGCAGGAGAAATATATAAATCCACAATTATAGTTGGGGATTTCAACACTCCCATCTCTTAGCAACTGATAGAACTACTAGCCAGAAAATCATCAAAGATATAGAGGAACTCAAAAACACCATAAACCAGCAGGATTGAATCAACATTTTATAGAACATTCCATCCAACAAAAGCAGTATACACATTTTTTTTTCATGTCCATGAAACGTATATTAAGATGGGCCATATCCTGGGCCAGAAAAAAACCTGAACAAATTAAAAGTAATTGAAACCATTCAGAATTTGTTCTTTTACCATAATGGAATCAAACTAGAAATCAATAACAGAAAGACCATGGGAAGATAAGTATCAGAGGAAATAAAAAAATACATAGAACTAAATGAAAAGGAAAATAACACACAACAAAATTGGTGCAATGCGGCTTAAGCAATGCCAAGAGGGAAACTTATAGCACTAAAATGCACATATTAGAAAGAGGAAAAGGTCTCAAATAAATAATCTATACTCCTACCACAAGAACCTAGAAAAAGAACAAAATAAACCCAAAGCAAACAGAAGGAAGGGAATAATTAAAAATAGAAGCAGAAATCACGAAATTGAAAATAGGAAAAATGAAACAAAAAACTAGTTCCTTGAAAAAAAAATTGATGAAGCTCTAGCAAGACTGAAAATTTGAAAGAGAAGACAAACCACCAATGGTAGGAATGAGATGGGGGCTCTCACTACAGATTGTGCATCCATGAAGAGGTAATAAAGGAATACTACAGACAACTTCATGCTCATAAATTGGGAAATTTAGAAGAAATGGACCAATCCTCAAAACCCACATACTACCAAAACTCAAACAATGTAAATAGACAATCTGAATAGCACTATAGCCATCAAAGAAATTGAATTCATAATTAAGATGCTTCTAAGAAAAGAAACTTCCATGCCCAGATGGCTTCAGTGGAAAATTCTAACATTTAAAGGAGAATTAACACAACTTTATACAATCTCTTCCAGAAAATAAAAGAGGAGGGGACACTGTCTAACTCATTTTATGAGGCCAGGCTTACGCTGATACCTAAACCAGACAAATATAGTACCAAAAAAGAAAACTATAGACCAATATCTCTCAGGAACTTAGATGTGAAAATTCTCACAAGATATTAGCACAATGAATCCAACAAGGTATAAAAACAATTCTACACCATGACCAAGTGGTATTTCTTCCAGAATTGCAGGGCTGATTCAACATTCAAAATCAATTAACATAATCCACTATTTCAGTAAGCTAAAGAAGAAAAATCATATGATCATCTCAATTGACTTAAAACACAAAAAGCATTTGCAAAATCTAATACCCATTCATGATAAAACCTCTCAGAAAACTAGGATTAGAGTGGTATTACCTCAAATTGATAAAGAGCATCTACAAAAAACCTACCCCTAACATCACATTTAACGGTGAAAGACCAAATACTTTTCCTCTAGGATTGGGAATAAGGCAAGGATGTTTTTTTCTCAGCATTCCTATTCTACAGAATACTGGAAGTTCTAGCCAGTGCAATAAGGCGATAAAAAGAAATAAAAGGCATTCTGGTTGAAAAGGAAGAAGTAAAATGGTGCATATTTGCAGATGACATGATTGTTTACTTAGAAAATCTTGAGAAATTAGGGGAAAAAAACACAACCTCCCAGAAATCAACATCAGAAGACAACAGGGAAGAATAATGATATCACTGGCAGAGTGCACAGAAACTGGATCTCTCATACGTTGCTGGTAGGAATGTAAGATAGTATAGCCACTTGGGAAAAAGAATTTAGAAGTTTCTTAAAATGCTAAACCTGTGAATACATATAGTCCAGCAACTGCACCCCTAGGCAGTTGTCCCAGAGAAATTAAAATTTATGTTTACACAAAAGTATGTACAAGAACTTTCATAACAACTTTGTTTATAGAAGCCCAGAACTGGAATCACCGCAGATATCTTTCAATAGGTCAGTGGTTAAACAAACGGTGATATATACATATCACAGAATATAACTCATTAAAAATGAATGAACTATTGATACACACCAAAATTTGGATGAATCTTCAGGGAATTATGCTGAGCAAAAAAAAAAGCTATTACAAAAGGATAGGATATATACTGTATTATGCCATTTATATAACATTTTTAAATGATAACATTTTCGAAATGGAGGACAGAATAGTGGTTGTCAGAAGCTTGGAATAGGGTGTGTGTTTGGAGGGTGGAGGATGGAAGGGGGTTGGGTGTTATAAAAGTGAAATAGGAGAGATTCTGCTGGTTCTGGAACTGTTCCGTATCTTGACTGTGATGGTGGACACACAAACCTACACTGGTGATAAAATTTTATAGAACTGAGTACACACACACACACACACACACGAGTACAAGTAAAACAGAGGAAATTTGAATAAGATTGGTGGATCAATGTCAGTATCCTGCTTGTGATACTGCACTATAATGTTACAATATGTTATCTTTGGAGGAAACGGTAAAATGTACAAGGCATCTCACTATTATTTCTTGCAACTGTGCATTTCTTGCAATTGCATGTGTATCTACAATTATCTCAATTAAAATTTCAATTAAAAATGCAGCTTCTCATGCCATGACCTACTAAATTAGTTGCTTCAGAAAAGGAACTTGTGAATCTGTTTAAAAAAAAAAAAAGCTTCATGGTCATTTGCAGTCAAGTCAATCCCCTCCCCATTCCCTGGTCCCTGGCAATAACTGATCTGATTTCTGTCCCTAGAGTTTTGCTTTTTTGAATTTCATATAAATGGAATCATACAGTATGTTATCTTTTGAGACTGGCTTGTTTCACTTAGCATAATGCTTTTGAGATTCATCCCTGTTATTGCATATATCAATAGTTCATTCTTCTTTATCACTTGAGTTATAGTTCATAATATGCATATACCACAATTTTTTTTCATCCATTTATCAGTTGAAAGATATTTCAGTTATTTCCAGCTTTTGGTATTTATGCATGAAGCTGTTATAAACATAAATATATGGGCTTTTTTGTGAACATACATTTTCATTTCACTTGGGTAAATACCTAGAGCTATATTGCTAGGTTGTAGGGTAAGTTATGTTACGCTTTCCCGTTAACAATGTATGAGCATTCCAGTTGCTCTGTATCTCTGTCAGCACTTTGTGTTGTCAGGTTTTTATTTTTTAATTTTAGCCATTTTACTAGTTGTTTACTGTCTACCGCACACTACCCTCCACATTTATCTAAGGTCTTTTAGAACAATGGAGTGATTACTGATATATAAAAATGGTGGCCAGATACCTACTGCCTGTTAGGGAAAACTCAGAGTCTTCTGCATGGTGTTGAAAGCATTGCATTACTTGTGCTCAGATAGCCTTTCTGGCTTTATCTTTAGCTATTTCATTCAACTATATCTGTATCAGGTATCCTTCTTTCTTGCCTGCTTGCTGTTTTCTAAATTTCTCAAGCAATTTCATGCTTTTATGCATGGTACTTTTTTTACAATTATGCTGTTCCCTCTATTTTGAACACCCTTCCCCACTTTCTCCCTCACAGACCTCTACTTCATCTTTCGGGTCCAAACAGAATTTCAATATTTCTCTGTATCATTTACCAATGCTACCAATAGGTTTACAATTTCCTTGCTTTGTGGTGAAGGTACTTTATGTGTGACCCTATTGAGAAATTTGTAATTAGCCTCTTGTGCTACAGGCTTTGAAAGGGATGCTCTTTTGCTTCACTTTGAGCAGTTCCTGAAGAAATGGAAGCTGTGTCTTATTTTTCTTTGTATTCCCTATGACATAATATCAACATTATTTGTTAAATTGAATTTAATAATGTTGATTTTGTTGTTTTTACAATATCTAGAAACGTTCTCTGAAATCTTAAGTGCAAAAATTATTTTCAGTGCTGTTTATCAATGTTGTAGATCATGTGATCTGGAAGCAGATGGTGAGAGGGCATCTTGGGCACATGTTTCTTACTGACTTCTCCACATGCTAGCCTCCTTTACCTCTAAGCCAGTGTTTCTCAACAAAGTTTATCTCTGACCCTCAAGGATGAATCTATAGTTGGTTTTCTGCTACTGCCCATCAGCCAAAATTGTTTTCTTGAGTTTGACTTCATGGAGTATGTATTATGAAATCAACAGGTATTTTGAATATGCTTTTTCAGACTATGCCTCTCCCTGGTCACCATCCCCAACCCACCTTATCCTACACTATCTTGAGAATCACTGCTCTGAACCAGTGTTCTCAATCTTGACAGCTTACAGATCTCATAGGAAATGTTCAGCCATTCTGTGAAGGGTCTGAGGACCCAATTCGAGAAACTGTACATGAAAAGTTAAGCACAGTTGGTCTTCACTTGGTGCCACAGGGATCAGAGGTACAAGCGTAGATGCTGTGATCATGTGGCAACACTCTGTTATATAAGATGATTGCCCAGGTAATCCTCAACAAGTGTGTATTAATTTGATTTAGATTATCAACAAAAGTAAAACACAAAATTTAAAATATTGCAGAAAACTTGCAACTCTCTTCCCCAAGAATGTTTGTGAAAAGAGCAAAATTTGAGAAACACTGTCCCAAATTATTTTCTCTCTCTCTTTTCCTCACTATTTGGAAACTTAAGAATCCCTTACTGTGAAGTGTGTCTGTTCTAGAAATTCAAGGTTAAGTTAGTTTCCTTCTTCTGTCTCTAGTGTGAATGGTTAATTTCTTTTCTAATATAGAAGTACCCATAGATGAAAGAAAAAAAAAAGGAGTTTGGCATGCTAGGTATTTATTAGGTTTCAATAACCTTGGAAGGGAGGGGGATATGGAACTGCGACGTAGTCTTAGAGCCTTAGCTAACCTGAGAGGGTTCATCCCAGAGGTGTCCCATGTTGGGCCTAAATGGCTGGGTCTTCACACTGTCATCTCAATCAGTCAATTGGATGTGGGCTGATACTAGAAGAACATGAATTTGAGCGAGGCGACTCTCTGCAGCTGAAGCAAATCCTACAGTAGCTGACAACTAGAGGCTATCTGCTATTGGGTAGAGTGACAAGGCTTTTTTTGAAGGGGGATCTGGGTGGCAAATCTCCAAGCCTGTCACAATTAGTGACAGTAGCTAATATTTATTGTTTACCATGTGCCAGAGTATTACAAAAGCCTTTTATGCACATCATCTCATTAATTCTCACCTTCTCCCTGTAAAGTAGGTCTTATTATTCTCCCTATTGTACAGAGGAGACAACAGGCTAAGAGGGGGTAATTGGCTTGCCCCAAGTCATATAAGGAGTTTAAATGGTGGGGCTTAGATTATAACCCAGGCAGTCTGACTCCAAAGCTCAATCATTTAACCACAACGGTATCCTGTGCGATGATCTATACTATACTTAACTGCAACTCCTTGAAACTTGATAATCCACATGCAATGAATAGTTTTCTGTTAAGGAGAAAAAGAATACCCATTTGCTTCCCATTGTAAACTTATGCGGGCATATTTTATTTAGCAGAGCCTTTTTCTGTTTAAGTCAAGTGCGGCATAGGCTGATATGAAGAGATTTTCCTTTTTGGTCTCCTGCAAATTCCATAGACTGATATGTCTTTGGGCCAGCATTTAAGGTGAGTCATGAGTTAGCCCCACCTACCTGCCGTGTCTGTGTTAATGGAGCACACGATTGAAATACTGAGAAGCTTTGGGGAGGCAGACTACCGTCATCAGCATTTCTAGGTTGTCCAGTTTATAACCTTCTAGGGTTATAAAGGAATAGATGAAAGTACAGCAGTCACAAAGTCGCTTTCAGCTGAAGAGCTTTTCAAGATAATAATCCACCTTTAGATTTCCGTGCAGCTGTAGGTAACAGCATCAATTAGCACTGACAAATTCAGTGGTGGACCTCATTTTCCCTCAATTATCTTTTGAGAGATCTATGTTAAATAACCAAATGAACTTTGAACAAACGTGATTTAAAAAAAAATTTCTTGGCCTTCTAAATCTTGTGTATTTATTGACAAGGTGATGATGTATATATGTATATTTTTTACTTTATAGATTTCCAATGATTTTCTATGCATTATCTTTTTCTATTGATAACTCAAATAAAATAGACTGTCCTGGTTATTATTAGAGGTGACAATTTGCAGTCTAAGTGTGTTGCTATGGATACCTAAAAAGTCCCTCCCCCCACCAAAGACTCAGGCCTGGGAGTCAGGGCCTAATCCTGAGGTGATTTTCAATAGCACCAGCTGTCCAGAGCCTGAAAGGCGTGGCAAATTACACCATTATTAGAGTGAAATGGTATGGCTAAGCTAATTATTTGTGGGCTTTAGACACAGGTGTTCATAAAAGGCTGAACGTGCACTTCTAATCAAGTCTGATTGGGCCAGAACAACAGCCCAGCATGGGACTATCAAAGAGTTGTTTATAGTGTCTTTCATTTAAATAATAAAAGAGGCCACTGTCGGCCTTCTGTTCACTAGAGTTTTCTGTGTTGCTCTGAGTTCGTCATTACAGGTAATCATATTGGTGTTTCCCTTTGACTTAGTCCAGTCATGGAGATCTGTTTTCTAATAATATTTTACTTGATAGTCACACAACAATTTGATGTATTTTAGCCATTCTCATGACAATTTCCAGTTAATGCTACTTTTAGTGAATGCAACTTAACCTTACAGAACTGAAGATTAGAAATTTATCATAAACATTATATTTTGGCTATTACTCATTCAGAAAATTATTAATTCTCCAAGTATTTCCACCTTGTTACCTGTGTCACTTCTCTGATAATTTTTGTGATCATAATACAGGAGCAAGTCAGTTCAAAAATATGCTTTAAAATTTTCCCTCATTTAACAGTATTTGATTTGTCTAATATTTGAGTACCATCAGTTGTTAAAATGCATGTTTAATGGGAAATATTATAGATTCATCATAGCTTGATATTATACTGAGTATGATAAGTTACTCTGATTAGCAAAGCAAATCTGAATTTCCCTATCTTTGCTTCTTTAAAATAATGAAAAGAATACTTCTTTGATGTCCATAGGTCATAAAGAAGTTTACGTTCAATGGTTATAAAACAACACTTATACATCTAACATTTAGCTTCCAAACAATAATGTAGTCTATTCACTACTCTGACACTGCTTAGAAAGGAACTGGTTTGTCTATTTTAGTTTTCTGTAGCTAATACAGTGGGTTCCTACTTTAGAAAGTGATACAATTAATAGTGCTACATAATAATGTTGGAATACTTAGTAGATATTTTACCTTAAAATTTTTTTTCACTCCACATCCTCACAAATGCTTGTAAATTTATAAAATGTGAAAATATATTTCTTTAGAGACGTACCCTCTGCTACCAGAATTGGATAAAAATGTACTTACTCTCTAGAGGCAGAGAGTGAGCTATTAAGAGAAACAGATGACCTCATAAACGTGTCTATGTGCAGATCAATATGATGGAGCCTACTATGAGTATAGATATGCTCTTGGATGATTAAGAGCACTGAGTTGTGTCCAAGTCCATTCCGTCAGGGTCTTCTTCCTCCCTACTGTTCTTCTATGCATGGAAGGAGAGTGGGAGTTGGGAATTTCTGGAAATGATTGTGTAGCCTTTAAAGACAATGATTAGTAGCATTTATAATACTTTATACAAAAGCACAAGACTTCCTACATATAGGTAGAAAGCAAATATATTGCCTCCCAGATCGGTAGGCATTGTATACAGGAAAGAGTGCTCTCAGAGTTCGATTAGAGGGACACCTTGGCAGTGGCCACCTTGAACCTGTGGTGGTCGTATAAATTATCACTCAGTTAAAATTCAACAGTTATGTACCCAACATTGACCATGCTTGCAGCTCTTCAAGAAAGACTGGCCTCAGACAGAGTTAGGTAACTACCAGTGCTAGTTGCTCTTACATTTCCTTCTAATAAAATATATTTTTCTGCTTTCATCTCTCATAGTCCAGAGACATAACTAGTCAATCATTTCTAGGGACCATAACTATATCGTGACTCTTTGTGACCCTGTGGAGGAAAAAAAAATGCCTGCTCATTTTTTGTGAGACTAATATCTCTAGTGAAGGGGGGACTCAAGACCTCTGACTATGAAAAGGAGTTATTTGAGCACATGTATCAATTAGGAGTAGATAGGCTGTGATGTAGTAGCAAGTCCCCAAACTCTCAGGAGCTAAACACAAAGCTTATTTTTGCCCATGTAACATGTTCATATAAGATGAGCAGGTGATTCTGCTCATTTTAGTCATTAGGTGCCCAGACTGATGGATGCTGCATCTTGATTCCTGCTTCTATAATCACTATCATGAACTGCTCTTAAAGTTTATGCACTAGTGACACAAGATACTTCTGCTTACATTTTATTAGCCCAACAAATAATACAGCCAGGTTTAAATTCGAAGGGCAGTGTTCAGAAAGCAGAGAGCAGAGAAATATTTAGTGAGCAGAAATAACAGCTGCTACAGCATGCTCTAAATCACTTGTCGCAGGTGAATTCTTTACAGACTAGACCAGCTCAAGAACTACATAAACTAGTACCTAATTAAAATGAGAATTCATAGAAAGAAAATAGGGGAAGAGATTGTATCAAGATATTATACATACATCTACACTTTCTTCTTCTTGAAATCTCCTGAAATTACAGAAATACAGTAAAAATTCTATATGTAGAACAGGGAGAAAGGTTCTCAGGAAAACTATTAATCTTAAATATGATTTAATAGAGAATATTAATATGATATGAGATCAAGAGGAATCAAGAGATCATTATTATGATTTTGAGAATCATATTTTTGAGGTTTTGAGATTTTTAGAATATTAATATGATATGAGATCAAGAAAATATTAATATGATATGAGATCAATATGAGAAACAAGAAAATTTAAAATTAAATGAATTAAACCTTCAACTACGCAAATGAGAAAATTGTAAAACACACAGAGAGAGCCTGAAGGAAAGCAACTAAAAATATATTGACAATAGTAATAATGAAATTGAAAATATTATATCAGTAAATTTGATCTGTTCAAAAAATTGGGTTCTTTTAACACATCAGTAAAATGGAAAAGTTTCTGGTAAATTTGATCAAGTAAAAAAGAATACACAATAAGCAATATTAGCTATGAGAATAAGTACATACATAGACATCAATAAAGAGACAGAGGAAATTTAAAACTATTTGAGAATAATATGTACAACTCTATGCCTTAAAGAATGTTACTTAAATTAACTCTTGAAAAGATAGAAAAATTAATTAGGCAACTATGGAGAACAAAATGAAAAGGCAGTTAAAGACTTCACCTAAAAAAATTCACGAAGTCCAAATAATTTTGTGGGTGAGTTCCACCAAACATCCATAAAGATAAAAATATCTATATTCTATATACTATTCCAGAGCATAGAAAATGAATTAAAGCTTCCTGATTTTCCCCAAACCAGATAAGGAGAGTACATACCCACAGAGAGAAGAGAAACCCAGAAGCAAATCTTGCTTATACAAAAAAAGAAATAATCCAAATTAGAATGTTAGCAAACTAAAGCTAAGATTGTATTAAAAGAGAATTGTGTTTTGATCAATTAGGGCTTAAGTATAAATGCAAATATAACTTAAATCAAAAAATCAAATGTCTCATAAACAGGTTAAACTAAAAGTCTAAATAAGATACCCCAAATTATAAAGTTTGACATGTATATAGATTTAAAAAATAACTGAATAAGCTAAGAATAGAAAGAAACTTTCTTAGTCTGATAAAGTATAACTACCAATAAAAATAAGATACATCATACTTAATGGTGAAAGATTAGAATAATTCTACTAAAATCAGTAAAATGGTAAGGATGCTCACTATCATTACTATAAGACATGCTGAAGATCTTAACCCAAGTAATAAGGTGAGAAAAAGAAATAAAATAACTTAGATAGCAAGAAATAAATTATCAACTTGATTAAAAAAAACAATTTTAACAAAAGGGAAATGATAGGACCAGACATTTGATGGGAGAGTAAAATATAAGCACATAAAGAGGACAGGTGCTACATTAGGGTTTTCTAGAGAAACAGAATCAATAGGGTGTGTGTGTGTGTCTGTGTATGTGTATATACATGTGTATATGTGTGTGTGTGTGTGTATACATATATATATAATCTGTTTTTCTCTCCATAGGGAAATTTATTTTAAAGAATTGGTTCACACGACTGGGGAGGCTGGCAATTCAACATCAGCAGGGTAGGCACGCAGACTGGAGATCCAGGGAAGAATTGATGTTGCAGTTCGAGTCTAAAGGCAGTCTGCTGGCAGAATTTTGTCTTCCTCAGGGAAGGTCAATCTTTTACAACTATGGCCTTCAACTGATTCGATGAGGCCCACTCACATTATGGATGATAATTGAATATTATCAAAATTATGCATTTATTTCTTCTTATGAGAAAGACAGAAGTTATAAACTGGCAATTCACTTAAGGAAAGATAAAAAAAAAACACCTAACCTCATCCATAAGCAGAAATATACCAAGTGAAACAAAAAGTTACATTTTACCCATCAGATTTGGTAAAATTTATCATTTTGATAATATTCAATGTTTTTTTAAATTAATTTTTTTCTTAATTGAGATATAATTGACATATAAAATTATATTAGTTTTAGGTGTACAGCATAATGATTTGATATATGTATATATTGCAAAATGATTACCACAATAAGTTTAGTTAGCATCTATCATTACACAGTTACAATTTTTTTTCTTGTGATGAGAAATTGTAAGATCTACTCTCTTAGCAACTTTCAAATATACAATACAGTATTGTTAATTATAGTCACCATGCTGTACATTACATCCCCAGGACTTATTTATTTTATAATTGGAGGCTTGTACCTTTTGACTACCTCCACTCATTTTGCCCACCTCCCACCCCCCACCTCTGGCAACCACCAATCTGTTCTTCATATATATGAGTTTTTTGTTATTTTTTTTAGATTTTTACATATAAGTGAGATCATGTGGTATTTGTCTTTCTTTGTCTGACTTATTTCACTAAGCATAATGCCCTCAAGGTCCATGCATGTTGTCGCAAAGGGCAAGTTTTTCTTCTTTTGTATGGTTGAATAATACCCCATTGTGTGTATATATATATATATACCAATCTTCTTTATCCATTCATCCAATGATAGGCACTTAGGTTATTTCCATGTCTTGGCTATTGTAAATAATGCTGAATGAACATGAGGGTGCAGATATCTTTTTGAGATAAATTTCATTTCCTTCAGATAAATACCCAGAAGTGAAATTGCTGGGTGATATGGTAGTTCTATGTTTAATTTTTTGAGGAACCTCCATATTGTTTTCCATAGTGGCTGCATCAATTTATATTTCTACCATCAGTACACGAGTGCACCACATCCTCACCTCACTTGTTATTTCTTGTCTTTTTCATAATAGCCATTCTAACAGGCATGAGATGCTATCTCATTTGATTTACATTTCCCTGATGATTAGTGATGTTGAGTATCTTTTCATGTACCTGTTGGCCATCTGTACGTCTTTTTTGGAAAAATATCTATTTTTAACAAGATATTTTATTCTATTGAGTTGTATGAGTTCTTTATATATTTTAGATATTAATCTCTTATCAGATATGTGATTTGCAAATATTTTCTCCCATTGCATGGGTTCCCTTTTCATTTGGTTGATGGTTTTCTTTGCTGTGCAGAAGCTTTTTGATGTAGTCCCACTTGTTTATCTTTGCTTTTGTTCCCTTTGATTTTGGTGGCAGATCCAAAAAATCATTGCCAAGACCGATGTCAAGAAGCTTACCCCCTATGTTTTCTTCTGGGAGTTTTATGGTTTCAGGTCTTACATTCAAGTCTTTATTCCAGTTTGAGTTAATTTTTGTGTATGGTGTAAGATAGTGGTCCAGTTTCATTATTTTGCATGTGGCTGTCTAGTTTTCCCAGAGCCATTTATTGAAGAGACTGTCCTTTCCCCATTGGATGTTCTTGGCTCCTTTCTCATAAATTAATTGACCATATATGTGTGGGCTTATTTCTGTGCTCTCTGTTCTGTTTAATTGATCTATGTGTCTGTTTTAATTCAAATATTATACTATTTTGATTTCTATAGCTTTGTAATATGGTTTGAAATCAGGAAGCGTGATGCCTCCAGCTTCGTTCTTTCTCAAGACTGCTTTGGCTATTTGGGGGTCTTTTGTGCTTCCATATAATTTTAGGATTATTCTATTTCTGTGAAAAATGCCATTGGAATTTTGATAGAGAGTGCATTCAATCTGTAGATTGCTTTGGATAGTATGGACAATACTAATTGTTAACAATGATGTGAAATTACTGACACTAATTCACTGTTGGTGGGAATGGAAATAGGGAATATATTTTAGAAGCGAATTTTACAGAATCTATCAGTGCACATACCTTCATACTCAGCTATATCAAAGTCTAAGAATCTAATCTATATTGTAGAAGAAACTCTTGCCCATTTGCACAAGGACAGTCATTGCTTCATCATTTGTAATAATAAAAAATTGAAAGTGACCTAAAAGTCCACCAGTAGAAAAATATACATATGAAAGTATATGAAATGAAAAAAGTAAATCAAAAAACGTTCGATACAGTATATGTGTAAAGCAAGAAAATAGATAGATAGATAGATAGATAGATAGATAGATAGATAGATAGTTAGCTAGATAGAAGATGATAGGTAGATACAACTGTAGACATAGATGATTGAGATCAAAGTACCCTTGGTAGTTAAAATTGCACATTTTATCTAGAAGGAGAAAATTGGTTGGTCTTTAATACCCTCTTTACCTTCCTCTTCTTCAAATTCAATGTCAGGCTTTGCATGGGGTTATAATTGGCTCATAACACCCCTCCCTGGGAAATTTTCATTTTAACAGAAAATGTGAAGAAAGGGATAAAAAAGGTGCATGCTCTAAGAATAGAATATCAAAAATCAGCATTTAAATATAGAGATGGAGCAGGGGAGGGAGAAGTAGGACCTTTCTTGATTACCCTGAAAACATATTTCCAGGCAGCAAACACTCAGGCCCTTGGAAAGATTAGTCCTGATTGGGGGCGATGAACAGATGAGAACCCATGGAGAGCAAAGAACGGTTAACAGAGGGCCTCAACAGCTAAGCTGAGGAGTGATGATTTTAACTGTCAGGTATGCACAGAGTAAATGGATGAAAAGGGACTGAGGTGAGTAGTTGTGGGGAACCATAATTTTTCAGGTCTCCATAAAGGCATCCAGAATACAAGGACCTGGATTAAAAGGGCCAACACTTGTATAGCAAAGACTCTGAGCCAGGTTCTGATCTAAACACCTCACTTGTACTAACTCCTTTAATCCTCACAGAAGTCCTTTGATGCAAGTATTGTTTCTATAACCCCCATTTCGCAGGTGAAGAAAGGGAAGCAAGGTCACTGAAGCAAGTATGTAACAGAGCAAGGACTGGAGCCCAGGTGTGCTGGCTCCTCAGTGTGTCTCTTAGCCACTGACGGAGGTGGGAAAGGCAGGAAGGCTAAGGTGCAGAGTTGATTGAATCTTTCATTTAATATCTTCTTGCACTAAAAGTCATAGGCTGGGATATGTGGAAGTGAAAAAAAGATACTTCTTAGGGGACAGAGAGTGGTCACTTGTGGATCCCTAAATGTTGTAATTTCATGCTTCAGAGTTTCTGCTGATGCTGGTTCTACCTCCTTGCATATTCCTTTAAAAAAAAAAAAATTCAGGGGCCTAACCCGTGGCGCAAGCTGTTAAGTGCGGGGCGCGCACTGACGCACCGCTTGGCAAGCCGTGCTGTGGCGGTGTCCCATATAAAGTGGAGGAAAATGGGCACAAATGTTAGCCCAGGGCCAGTCTTCTTCAGCAAAAATAGAGCAGGATTGGCAGATGTTAGCTCAGGGCTGATCTCCTCACAAAAAAAAAATAAAATAAAAATTCAATTTGGGTATTTTCTCCCTATGAAGACTCTCCTGACTTTGCCCCTTCCTCTACAGATAATCACCAAGCCCCCAAAATTGAATAAGATAAGGTCTCACACTTTGACAATTTTGGTCAAATGGAAAACAGTGGCAAGTAAACCAACTGTCACAACACAATATAGTAAGTGACATAGAGGAATGTCAGTGTATCTTGGGCTTGAGAAGAAGGGTCAGGAATAGTTTGCTTCCTAAAATCCCAAAAAAGAGGTAATCAGGGCGAAGGAGAGGGAAGTGTAAAGAATTTGGAAATCTGCTATAAAAGAGTTTACCACAAAATCATTGAGTCATGGACCTGAAAGAGATTTTTTAAAAGTCTGCATTAAATCAAATTACTGGTTTCTAATTACTCTCTCTTGGACAACAGCTACGCATTAGGAAAACTATCAAGTGAGCTGAAGGCTCCCCAAACATGATTATTGGGAAATGATCAAATGGCAGGACGTGAAGGATTAAGTTGCCTTTTGTCTCCTTTTTTCCAAGTTAGTTAACAGGACTGCTACTGAGTTGCCCCTCTATAGTTAGTGACCTCTATGGATTTCAATGTATGTACTGAAGGATATTTAACTGAATTATCAAGATGCTCCAGTTTCATGCTGCTTTTAATTCATCAAGACTTGGGAAGGATATGGCATATGCATCAGAGAAACTTTAAATGCTTAGAGCTGTTTTTCAGTCCTTTTAATAGGACAAGTAAGATAACATCATCTTCCTAGCTGAAAAGCATACTTTGTGTAGTGATTAATAAATAGAGCTTATATTCCTATGGCTGGGGCAAGATTCCTTGTGTGGAGAAAGTTACTAAGTGTTAGAAAAAAGGTGGATGTGGAGATACCAAATAGCTACTAAACCAGTGGAAAGGAGGGTGAGGTATGTGGATGCCATTTCATATCATCAGAGAAGGTACTAAGGATGTTTAGCCAAGACCTAAGTTTAAGGGAGAAAGAGATAGAGGCACGTCTGAAGAACTAGAGCATCCAGGAGGGAGGAGATTGGTCTTGGAGTGCTCAAGAAGGCAAAATTTGGAGTAGGGGGTCAACAATTAGAGCTATATGATATATGAGGCATATGATAGTTGAATGGCTGGCTTTTATAATAGTGATCTTCCTATTCCTGGAAGCATCAGGAAAATGCCAGAAAATCATCAGAATGAATCAGAAGTGCCATAGAAGAGATTCTTGCATTGGTGTGTGTAATGAGTGTGAAGGTGAGGTTGGTGAGATTGTCTCTCAGGCCCCTTCCAAATACAAGATTCTTGAATTGAGGTACAAGGAAAAGCTCTGTCTCCCATAAGTGTAACTCTCAGTGACTGGTCAAACTGCTCGATATGCATTCATTCATTCACATAGATCCTGACTTGCTTCAAAAATATTTACATCAGAAATTTCCACCCTTATTGACTAGGGAATTACCATCACCTCCTGGAAGCCCAGTTAAGATGCAAACATGATTATAATAACAGTTTAATAATCTCATTTGATCCCTCATAACAACCTCAATGAAAGAGGTAGATGAGATATTATCCCTATTTTACAGATGAAGAAATTAATTTCAGAGGTACTATGCTACCTGGAGAATGAAAATAGGGCTCATTAAGAGATCATGAGACCTTAATGTGGATGGATGAATTTTCTCATCAAAAGAGTTTGTACTGGGAATTCTATCCAGCTGCTGTGACTGGACACAGGAACATTTTTATGGGTATGAAGAACGAGAAGGATCTAGAGTCCTGCTGGGCCAGTAGAAGACCCCTAAGAATTTACTACTGGTCAAAAACAAACATTACCCTCTTCCCAAATCTGTATAGGGCATGTTGAAAGCTTACTCTATTGGAGTTGACTGTGCTAGTAATTTCCATGTGTTTTCTTATTTAATATTTGCAACAACACTATGAGTATTATTATCTCCATTTTAAATGAAAAACTTCAGTAGATTAAAGAAAACCATTTAAAAAAGAAAAAGGCAAGCTACAAATTAGGAGAAATTTTTTGAAACACATATTGCTATCCAGAATATATAAGGAACTACAAATCAACTAGAGAAAGATAACCTGATAGAAAAGTGGGCGTTTTAGATTCCTCCAGGAAAGCTTGTTTATGAAGCAAATCTGAAGTATTAAACTTAAAGCTGCAAGGGAGAATGTCACCTTTATAAAGTCTTAGAGGTGTTGCACAAGGAGAAAGTTAGGAAAGCGGATTGGTAGGGTTTTGAAGTCTGGGCTTAACAGTTTAGGGAGATCTTTCACAGCAAGAAAGTGGTTGGGATTGGGCTAGATTTGATACACAGTAATTTAGAGCCACTAGATATAGAGGGCAAGGGTCAGAAGACAAGCCCTTTTGAGTAAACTATTGTCCTGACAAGAGAGTAGTTTTTCCAGATGAGCAAACTGTTTGCTCAGATGACTTGGTATGCGAGAAGCTCCTGAAGCTAACAGTGAAATTATGTTGACCCAGGCCATCTCGTCTTTTAAGTTATGTTATGTTGGGCCATCTCAACAGTTGAGAGGTCTCAGTTTCAGCTCCCTTTTCCCCTCACTGTTGTAGTCATTCTCCAGCCTGAGCTGGAGGATAGATCATTACCCTCTGTGGTCAGGATCAATCCAGATCCATGTCATTGATTGAGGTGTTGTGATCATATATCAAGTTTCTGGTAGTGGCCATTTCCACTTTTATAAATATTGTGTATTTCTGTTCTTTCTATTGGATGATCATTCTTGGATCACTAGACAAGGTAGGGGCTAATCATTTGAAACAGAGGAGATCTGAGCAAAAAGAACACTAAGAAAGATTTTGATCAGTTTGCAGTTCACTTCTAAGCCATCAAGTCAAGTCTGCTCAAATTAAACCAGATTCCATTTCCAATCTGAATATCTGAAGCGTACATAGAACCAAATGTAGGAGCATTAGCGAAATTATATCATTGCTCTCTCCTGCCTGTCTTCTCGCTCTCCCTCTGTTTCAGATATTTTTAATAATATTACAAATGTCAACATGTAAACACAACATTCTCCCCCTTAGATGGCATATGTTCTGCCTTCAGAGGCCAAGAGTATATCTAGAACTGCTCTGTTCTGAATCATCATGTGGTCAATCTCATGAACTCTTCAAGTGAGGTGTTCTTTGGTTTTAGAAGCATTAACTAGCTCACTTGTTAATATGTGAACCAAATAAACATAGGATGCTCCCCACTTTTCAGTTCTCCTGTACATTATGTAATGAAGAAACTTAAGGAGAAGAAAGTATCTCAGAAATCAATGTCAGGGGTTAAAGTTTTGTATCTCAAATTGCGAACCAATTTTTCTCCTTCTTGAATTGTTACCTAGAGAGCACATTGGCTGAGAGAGCAAACAGTTGAGCCGAAATGGACCACGGATGATGTTAGGGATTAATCTAAAGGCAAACATCTGTTTATGAAGGTAACAAATCCCTGTCCAGGCTGCAGGCAGTAGCCAATAGGCTGTTTGCTTAAACCCCTATGTTTGGAATTCTTGTAGCTGGAAGTATTCTTAATTGATACATATTCCTATGGTAAACCAACATAGTGTGTCATACTTAGTGAAATATTCGATGCATTCCTATTATATTCTGGGAAAATTCAAGGATGTCCACTGTCACTACTACTAACAATACAAATAACTAATATTTATTCAGTAGTTACCATGTGCCATGAACTGTACTAATAACTTCACATATTTACTCATTTAATCTTTACATTGGCCCTTTAAGGAAGAGATTATTAACATCCTCATTTCAAAGATAGCGAAAATGAGGCAGAAAGAGATCAAGGTAATTTACTCAAGCTAGTTACCAGTGAGCCGGGATTTGTACTCAGGCAATCGGGTTCCAGAATTTTTGTTTTGTCCCTCACGTCCAAGCCTGTTTCTTTGGTCTCCTGCGCCCTCAGTGCTGCATCACCAGCCGCGACTTCTCGGCCTGCAAAGCGGGTGCCAATCACGGGTCTACGATATCCTTCCAGATCATCTTCTCCACGCGCTCAAGAGTGACCACGGCCCCGGAGGGCCACAGCACGGTAAGGCATTGCCCAGACTGTCGTGGTCACTGTGCACACGTGGTGCTCAATGTGTGCAATGAGCCCCACGTAGTGCAGGGAGCCCGAGCGGCGTGAAGCGCACGGACTTCAGGTCCGACTTTTGCAGTGTCGTCTCTAACATGCGTCAGGTCCTGGTGTGCGATGGCTTCTCCAGCTTGGTGGCCTTGGTCTTGAGGGTCAGTAACTGGATCCAGAAACTGGGCAGCGCTTTCTCCTGGTCCTTCCTTGCGAGGCCGCAGTGGGCCCTGGTCAGGCATCATCATTCCCCCAGGCAGCCTTGGGTGTGGCGGGGTTGAGGGGCTGGCTCACGATGGCCGCCTCCTTCTCCAGGAAACCCGGCACCTGGTCCTGCAGGGGCCGCTGCAGCTCCTTCTGCTCCTCATGCCGGGTGCCCTGCTGCTTCTCGGAGGCCTTCATCTACAGGGTGCTCTCCTTCTTCTGGTGCAAAATGTACTCCAGGATGGCCTTATGCTCATACAAGTAGCCATCTGTGGTGACGACAGGGTTGTGGCAGGGCTGCAGAGAGAGGCAACTGCATTCAAAATCTTTGACAGCGTCCTGGCTCCATCGAATGTTCTGGGTCTTGTAGCCTGAGGCCACTGTGTCTTTCTTCTGATGGTAAATGCAGACGGCCCCTGTGGTGCAGTTCTTGCCTCGCCGTGTGGTGTCATCCTCACAAACCCTTGTTCCTTTGTGGCTTTTTCAACTATGCCTCTGCACCAGAAAGGAACTAGAGAATTTTGTCTCATGTTAATTTAGCCAGCTCTCTTTTGATTGGTGTTTTCATGCTTTATCTTTTCCTATCCTTTTACTGTTAACCTATCTATTCTTTATATTGAAAGTTGATATTTTGTCGGTGAGAAATAGTCTTGCTTTTTATCCTGTTTAACAATCTCGGTCTTTTACTTGCAGTGTTTAGCCAATTTATATTTAGTGTTATTATTGATATGGTTGGATTTAGATCTACCATTTTGCTACTTATTTTCTAATTGTCCTTTCTGTTCTTAGACCCTTTTTCCCTCTTTTTTTGCCTTCTCGTGGGTTCACAGAGTATTTTTTTTTTAAATGCCACTGTTGTGATAAGCTCACCATGTATCTAGATGAATAAACTCTTGTCCTTATAAAAGAGTTGTTTTTCCAAATGTGCAAACTATTTGCCTACATAAAGTAATTTGCAAGAATTTCCTGAAGATAATAGTGAAAGTATTTATTAAGTTGCAGTCTTATCTTTCTGCATGAGGCTCTCCTGGATCAAACAGTTACAGTATATTGACTCAGGTCATTTCAGTTCTCAGCCCAAATAGCTAAGTTTAATTTATCCACAGAGTAGGAGAATGGATAAAGTATGGCATTGTTACATGCTTGAATATTATACAGCAGTGAAAATTAATGTAGAAATATAAATTAACATGAAAATGATGAATCTCAAAAACAGTGAAAAAAAAGTTAACGGATACATACAGTATGAAATCATTCATGTAAACTCAAGAACACATAAGTAGTAAAACTACAAATAAAAACAGAGGAATGGTTAAAGCAAAATTCAGAATAGTTCTTTGCCCCTTCCTCCACAAGGTAAACTAAGAGAAGGATGTGATCAGGCAGTATCAAAGCGAGAGCTTCTGTATGCTGCCCATTTAATAAGGTGAGTAGACTATTCATGTTTAAACTCTGTATACATTATGTACTTTTTATTCTTAAAAGTATTCATTAATTTAAGAAAGCAAAATGCCAAACTTGTATAGTGCTCAAAACATACTCTGTCATTCTCCTCCCTTTTCAAATCAAGTATCACCTGGCATTCAATCACCAGTAAATGGGGGCATTTTCAAGTGGCCTCCACACTCCAGCTCTCAGTTTTATCTCTGCAAGTTAAGGAGAAACTGTTTTTATGATCACGCACATTCCTTACAGAAATAAAATGCTTTGATTTTATAACTATATTTGAACCTGCCAAATGCAGACTTCTTGGTTTCAATTAATTGTAGTGTTCTAATTACTTGTTTGTGATTCTAAGACTTCTATTAGGTTGAATCTTAAATAGGGTTCACATGATTTTCACGTAGGTGGTAGGAATAAAGGTCAAGAAACACCTCTTGGTTTTAGTGGGTGGTAGAAATATGAGCCTGTTAACCTTTTTCTTCCTATAAAAAGCTTTGTCTGGATCTGAAGATTTTTCATGTGTATAATTTTTGATGTTTTTCATGGAAGATTTGCCTTCGTAAGGATTACAGCTTTCAGGAAACTAGAAACTGGATTAACTCTCCTCTCTCCTTCAGTGCAGGAACTAATTAGGCTTTGATTTCTCTCTGTGTCGTTAACATGAATATTTGACACAGGAAAGATTTTTGCAAATATCTTTATGGCAAACTGTGTTTTTCTCTGATTTTCCACAAGCCAGCATTTCCCATCTCAGAGATAGTTACAACATTAATCAAGGGCAGCATGTGTGTTGGATGAAATCATGTACACACAGCCGTGGGGAGCTGGAAATAATTGCTAATGAACTTCAGTCACTCTGGCAGAGCACACAGCCTCTGACATCCTGCCTTGCCCCACTTTTTCCTCTCATTCTCCCTTCACCTAAATCACCAACTGGATACTTTTCAGTCTTCTCCCATTTTTCTTGCCCTTAGAATGCTCAGACTACAGCCACCAGGTTCAGATTGCTCATTTCCTTTTTAAGGATTTGAATTTGATGGCAAGGAAATTTAGAGGCAAGGCTAGCGCATCTGACTATAGTGTTAAGTCCCCAAAGACACAAGGCCTCCTGAAACCCTCTTCAGATGCTAATATTCACACAAAGTGCCTCTGGCCCCAGCTGGCCTTCACCTGCATCCCTGACAGCCAGGAGCCTCCAGAATGAGGTCCTGGTTTCCATAAAAATAGGAAGGGCACACACGGTAAATGGCACAGATCTAGCACAAGCTATAAAATTATTTAAAGTCGGCTTCCAGTCAGTTAAAACTAATTGCTGCGAACACAAAGCCCAGGCAGGAGCCCCCTTTCTCCTTCCTTTTTTGTAATTCACTTGAGACAGGGTAGCTTGAATCCTCCACTAATGCCCACACCTAAAATTATACGATGCTGCTAAATTTAAGATGCAACCATCTTGTTAATATTCAAGTATTTTTTAAGCACAGGAGAAACGTGCTATGTGGTAGTATGAAAAATATTAATGGGTCATTTAGAATTGCCCTTTGGTTTTTTTTATTTTATGGGGGTACCTTGTTTAAATGTAGCTTTATTGTTATTATTGCTGGTCTTATGGCTGATTTTTTGTTATTGGTGGGTATAGTTTGCAGCCCATTCATTCTACTTTCTGTAAAACACATTTGTAAATGAAAAGTCACTTAATTCACCAACATATTCTAGGATTCAGTAAGCTGAATACATACAAACCAGGAAGACTCCTTTCTTCATGCCCTTTTTTGGACTGGTTTAGAGAAGGGCTGTACAATCCTTTTCCTGACCATCCCTCTTCTTTCCACATGGTGTAATATATAGGATACCAGTGAGGAGAGCAGGGTGCTCCCTTTTCCAGATCTCAGAATTCTGCTCCTGCTTCCCCCAAGTTTGTAGCTAATTCATGAGACCCTTTGTTTAAAGAAAATTATGATTTAAAGTAATAGTTCTCTTACTCTTTTAAGATTAGAGACCCTCTTTGACATTAAAAAAAGAAAGTATTCATTCAAGATTTCAGATGCCTTTGAGTTCCTATTGCCTTGGAATATACATGGATAATATGAATTCAGTAACATCTTAAAATGAACTTATATTTAGCTAATTGCAATTACATCTTTCTATATATTAGAGAACGATTGTACATATATGTGCAAGACATTTGTTAGGTCTACAGACAGTGTTTAGTACATATATGTGTGGATTCCGGATGCCTCTCAAAATCCTTATGACCTTTCCAGGAGTCCTCTATCTCTTCCCTCAGTTAAAGGACTAAGATTCTAGAGGGAGAAAACTCAAGGTAAGGAGTCAGGAGGCTACAGTTTTGTCTATATTCAGTTGTTTGTACTGATTTTGGCATTTTAACCTCTTCAAGCTTGTTTCCCCATTGTAAATTAAGGGTGGCTTTTACCTGCCATATTTATCTCATAGGTTGTAGTAAAAGTGACATCCAATAATACTGACTAAAAATATGCTTTTCAAAGTATAAACCCACTATTCAGGGTGCTCTTATCTACTTAATTAAGGCTATACATTTCAGGCTATATATACTTTGACAGAGTGATAAAGTATAAATATATTCTCATACCAAACTAGGTGAGGAAAGCTTTGAGATACTTTTTTTTTTTTTTTTTTTTAGCTTTGAGATACTTAAAAAAAAAAAGAAAATATAATGCTAAAATTAAGAATTGGTTTAATCTCAAAATGCCTTAAAAGTGGCAGTGTTATTTTTCCTAAAATTCATCAGACCTCAGAAGAAAGACAATTCAGCGAAGAGGAGCCAAAATGACTTTCTTTTTCAATTTGCCCGCAGTCAGAAGACGTATGCTGAGCACATGCTTCCTGCCAGGGTAGTGCTTGCTTCTCAGGACTCAGGAACAGCTGCATTTAAATCTGTCTGTAGACTAGATAATTCCTACACCAAATATTTCTTCTTTATTCGCCTCTTTCCCTCCCCTACTTTTTTGCCCATACTTCTCCCAGTTTTTTTTCTTTAGGGAACAGCTGAACATTTATGAAATTTTAAGTATTAAATTTGGCTACTTACTGTTTGTAGATCCAGCTTTAATAAGTTCCAGGAATAGTAATGCTCTTGTTAATGTAGCTTAGGCTTGAATTATTTATTCTTTGGGGTTTTATATCATTATTATCCACTAGAAGGAGGAATATGTTACTTTGCATGTTAAAATGAAGTCGTTCCATTGTTAACCTCAATTTTGCTAACTAAATAAACAGAGAAAGAAATAAATGGGAAAAATCCATATCTTCTAGCAGATTCAGCTTAAATGACTGTTTCTTAAACATAACCAAAAAATAATGTTGGCGTTAATTAGTATCTAGCTTAAACCAAAACTTTTACCTTTATATATTTTCTTTATGCTCTTTAACTATTAGTTTTTAATCCAGTGTGCCATTATTAATGAGACCTCACTTTATGAAAAAGAGACGGATTCTGTAAAGTTGTAGGTAGATTTTGTTTGTTGGTTACTGGTAAACTGAATGTTATTTTCCCATTGAAGTTCCAAAGTTGTTTTACTTCATTTAAGATTGATCTATACTTAGCTTCCTGTCCCCTCAGTACTTGTAGTTCTGCAGTGGGCAGACTGCAAAAGGAGGCAAGCCACTCTGGTTCTCTGAAATAGTAAAGTCACCACTGGTTTGGGGGAGAAATGGAAAAATATTAGAGGGATAAGTAGGTGGTGACTTAGCAGTGGCACAAACGAGTGAGTTATACCATAAACAAGTATGAAACATTTGTCAAATATGGACAATAATATCATTTGCTTAGAGAGAGAAAGCAATAGGGCTCTATCAGGATGCTCTGTGGCACACTTGAGCAGAGGATAAAACTTCTTTAGCAAATATATGGTTAAATTGTAAAGACCACTTCTACTTCCAGGAAGATGGAATAGATGTTGTTTTCCCTATCCTCATGTGAAATACAACCAAAAACCTTGGACATTTTAAAGATTCAATATTATCTGCCTTAACATCTGAAACCAGGAGGGCCTCAAAAGACCTAACCGTGAGTTCCCCTGTTCTCACCAGATATGCTGTCTACCCAGCAGGAAAGGCTCCCCACTGGGCTCATTCCTTATTAGCCAGACTAGCTACTCTCCACCTGGTCCTCAACCTAATGGATTTCACTTCCCTGCCAGCCTGCAAAATTATTCGAACAAGCCAATCATATCCTCCCATGGGAACGAGGGATCACCTCACTCCATAGAGTTCCTGGTTCCTAGGGGAGGAGTGATTGGCTTGTTTGAATAATTTTGCAGGCCGGCAGGGGCCTGCCTCCCACAACCTGTACTGGTTCACTCTGTTCCCCAGTGCATTCCATGTGATCTTTGTGGCATCTAGGGATTTCAAGAATCAAGGAATATCATGGTGGTGAGTTCACTGGGTTTTCTTTCTGTCTCATATATCTCAGACTTGGAGCTGAAGAAGATAGCAACTTGGAAACACAATGGGTACAGGAAAAAAAAAAAGTTTTAGCCTAAGCCTGTTCTCTGTGGTCAGAAGGACCAGAAAAGGGGGCAGACTAGTAAAAGAAAAATATTTAGACACTAACCACTGTAGTATGGTCAAACACGACAGAAAAAAGTGTAGCTCCCACCCCCACATATAGGGGTAAAATCTGAGGGGCGAACCTAGACTTCCGCTCTCACCAGGCTGGAATGAGCCACACAGACTTGCTTACCAGAGTGGTGTCTGAGAAAGCTGAGTAGGGAGCTGGGCCTATCATCCGTGCTGGGTGATGACAATCCCAACCCCCTTGAAGTGTTAGTGGAGACCACGTGGTAACTCTGAACTTCCGCCCGCCTCCACCCAGCGGTAACTGGGGAAACCTCTCACTTCTAACAAGGGTGGTATCAAGAGAGGCCTGATGGGGACCTAGAACTCGGATCCCCACTCAACAGTACAAGGAGCCCCTCCTACCCTTTGTTACTGATGGACACCCAACAGGGAACCTGGACTTCTACCCCTATCTGACATTAATACAGAAGCACCACTCTTTTCCTTCTGGAATGATGTCAGTAAGCTGAAGCAGACGGTTTAAATAAGAACCAAAGTCTCATAACATGATACCCTAAAAGTCCAGGTTTCAGTGAAAAATCATTATAAAAAAGAACCGGGAAAATTTCAACCTGAATGAAAAATGACAATTAATAAATGTTGACAAATGGTTATATGAATTGATACAGAAAAAGCATTTTACAAAATTCAACATCCATTCATGACAAAAACGCGCATCAAATTGGGAATAGAGGGAGACATCCTCAACTTGATAGAGAGCATCTACAAAAAAACTTAAAGTTAATATTATACTTAAGGGTGAAAAATTGAATGTTTTCCTCCTAAAATCAGAAATAAAGCAAGGTTGTCTGTACTCACTACTCTTATTCAAATTAGCACTGGAAGTTCTAGCCATTACAATAAGGAAAGAAAAGGAAATCAAAGGCATAAAGGTATTAAGGACAGATAAAACTATCCTTGATGGCAGGTGACATGATGTTCTATGTAGAAAATCTTACAAAAACAACTCTAGAACTAATAAGTGAGTTCAGAAATGTTATAGGGTACAAGATAAACATATAAAAATTAATTTTATTTCTGTATAATAACAATGAACTGAAATTAAAAATATGATATCATTTACAATTGCTAAAAAAAAAGAGAAAACAATACTTAGATGGAAACCTAAGAAACATATACAGAACTTGTATGCTCAAAACTACAGATTGCTGATGAAAGAAATACAAAAAGATCTAAAGAAATGGAAAGACATACCATGGTCATAGATTGGAAAACTCAACATAGTAAAGATTCTAGTTCTTCCCAACTTGATATACAGGTTTAATATAATTCCTTTTAAAATCCCAGAAAGACTTTTTGGGAGCTATAGAAACAAAATATTCTAAAATTTAAATGGAGAGGTAAGAAACTAGAATGACTAAAACAGTTTTGAAAAAGAAAAATAAAGTGGAAAAAAATTAGTCTACACAATTAATAACAGCTTAGTAATCAAGACTACTTGGAGAAGGTATAGACAAGTAAATAAATGAAACAGAATAGAGAACTCAGAAATAGAACCAGACGAATATGCCCAACTGATTTTTGAAAAAGCTACAAAAGCAGTTCAGTGGAGGAAGGATAGCCTTTCTAACAAATGGTGCCAGAGCAATTGGACATCCATAAGCAAGAAAAAAAAAAAAAATAGAGCCTTACATCGTACCTTATAAAAACTGAACTCAAACTTTATCACTAATTTAAATATAAAATGTAAAGCTATAAAAGTTCTTCTCAAAAGCATAGAAGAAAATCTTCAGGTTCTAGGGTGAAGCAAAGAGTCCTTAGATTTGACACCAAACACACCACTCATAAAAAGAAAAATTGATATATTGTAGTTCATCAAATTAACAACTTTTGCTCTGTGAAATATGCTGTTAAAAGGATGAAAAGAAGCTACAGATTGGGAGAAAATAGATGCAAATCACTCTCCAGTAAAAGATGAGTATCTAAAATATAGAAAGAACACTCAAACCTTGATAGTAAAAAGCCAAATATTTCAACTAGAAGATGAGCACTAGGCTTGAAGAGACATTTCTCCAAAGAGAGTGTAAACATGACAAATAAATACAAGAAGGTATATTTAACATCATTAGCCATCAGGGAAATGTAAATTAAAACCATAATAAGATATCACTACCTACCTATCAGAATGACTATAATAAAAAATAGTGACAACACCAAAAGCTAATGAGGATGTAGAGAAACTGTAACTCATACATTACTGGGGGGAACGTGAAGTGGTATAGCCACTCTGGAGAACAACTTGACAATTTCTTAAAATACTAAACATGCAATTAGCATATGGCCCAGCAATTGCACTCCTGGGTATTTATTCCAGAGAAATGAAAAACTTATGTTTATACAAAAAAACTGATAAAAACATTCATAGCATTTTTGTAACAGCCAGAATCTGGAAAAAACCCAGTTTTCCTTCAGTGGATGAATGGTTAAACAAACTGGTACATCCACACTATGGACTATTATACAGCAAAAAAAAAAAAAAAGCAACACACTATGATATACATAACAACTTGGATGAATCTACAGAGAATCATGCGTGAGCAAAAAATCAATCCCAAAGTTACACAAGGTATGATTCCTTTTATATAACTTTCTTGAAATGACAAAATTATTAAAATGGAGGTCAGATCAGAGTGGAGGAGAGGAGAGTGTAGAGGGGAATATGAAGGAAGTAGGTGTGGCTATACGAGGGCAAGATGAAGAATCTTTCTTGTGATGGAAACGTCCTGTATCTTGACTGCATCAGTGCCGATGTCCTGGTTGTGATGTTGTCCTATAGGTTTGGAAAATGTTATCATTGGGAGCATCAGAGTAAAGGAGTCATGGAATCTCTCTATACAATATTTTCCAACTGCATAGGAATATACAATTATCTCAAAATTAAAAGTTTAAGCAATTATAAATATCTGGCTGTATCCCCTTCTAATTTTCAAGTAAGCTACTATATGATTCCACAAAGATACCTGTGAAACTGCAGAATGATCTTCACTGTGTTGTATTAGTCTCCAGGTATGGAATTTCTTCATGATCCCAGTTGGTGGTTGTCTTGGGTAAATTTTTAAAATTCATATTTCTTCTGGTTTCTTAAGGACAATGCTATCTTTCTTATGAATGATGTGCTCTCGATGAGTATGACAATGCTTTCGTGGGACACCATATATTAGAGAAAAAGCGAGCGAAGTTTTCACAGGCTGGGCAGACTTTCACCTTCATGCCACCAGAATGGGTCTCAGTGGGAAGTAATGAGATTGTTTGAAACCATCGTTTAATAGTAATAATAAAAAGAAAGCTCAGAGGGATGGAATTTAAAGCCCATCCATCATATCAGTAAACAAAATTTGCATTTAGAAGGGGCCTCCTGTTTTTGCCCATTAAGTGCACACAAGAGGTTCTGGTAGCTTTTGATTTATCACCTCACATTTTCGGGCTTCCCTTTTCTTTAAATATATAGCTATATTTCAAATCCCAAATCAATATGCGTGGTGTTGTACTGAATTTGAGGCAAGCAGCAAAATGAAAAAAAAATAGTTATAAGACACAATTTTATAATCTTTCACTGAATTACAGTCTTACTAAAAGGCTAGAGATAACAAGGTACAACTTTCTCCATTTTCTTTCTCCTCCAAAGTTTAGCACTAAGAGTTTCAATGTCAGTCCCACAGATAAGACCACAAACATTTGGCACTGTGAGCCCCTGTGATGCCATTTCATATCTCTATGGCTTTGGTTATGCTGCTTCCTTGCCCTGGATTACTATTGTCTTTTCTTCCCTGGCTAACCCAAATTTATCCTTATTTCAATTAAATTATCTCAGATTAATCACTCACCTCTTCCTCCAAGAAGTCTTCCTTGAATGGTCAAGCATGAGGTAGATGCCTTCTCTTTCTCTTGGTACCCCGGCTTACATATATCAGAGCATTTTACCATATTATGTGGAAATTATCTCCACTAGGCTAAGCACCTTGAACAAAGGAGCTGTGGTTTATCCAGTACTTTACACAGTGTGCTCAGTAAATGTTGGTGGAATCGGGGCAGTGGTGAAACATTTATATTTTATAGTTGTCAGAAAAGTGGGAGCAGATCACACAAGAAAAGTAAGTGAGTTTAGTAGATTTTTAGTGTAGGGAATCCAGTTTGAATTCAATGAATAGCAACAGATGTCGTTTACTGGATGTTTTCCATGCCTGAGCCTTTCTAAATGAGGAGAGTGACTTTCATATTTTCATTATTACTGCAAGATTGTAAGTGTTGTAGGGACAGAAACTCTGCAGCTCCTGCTTATAGAATTAGTTCTCAAACATGGTGTCTTTGCTTCCAACTTCGATTATTTCCCTAAAATAGATTACTGCAAGTAGAATTGATGAGTCAAAGAGTATGTACATTGAATTTTTTTAGACATATACAATTTAAATCCCTATTTGTAGCTCCACCAGATTTCATTTTTTTAAAAATAAATGCTGTCATTGTAACTAAGAAAAAAAATAGGAGTGAAAACTATAATATAATTTTCGTTAATATTTAAGTAATATGGCTTAGAGGTTAATAACATATTATCGTGTCAGACGCACATAGTTTTGAAACCCAATTCCAAGATTGCAAGCTGTGTGACCTCAGGAAGTTTGTTTAATATCTCTAACCCTCATCTCTCAAGTGGGATTAATAAATGGTCCTCATCTTGTAGCAAGATTGGGGAAACATTCCTGACACAATGTAATTACTCAATAAATATTAGCTTTTAGTTTTACACGTATTAGTCTTTCATTATCAGTGAGGTTCAGCATTTGTCTGTCTATTAAAAAATTATATCCCTGCTTTTCAGTACCATCTTTCCATGTCCTTTATTCATTCATATATTGGAGGTAACGTTCTCTTTTTTACTGAGTTCTAAAAGTTTACCATGCATAAAAGATAGGAAATCTTTGTGACACATGTATTTTGAGTATTTTTACCTAATTTGTACTCTATCATTTGATGTTATCTATAATATTTTGCTTTTATACTCAGAAAGGTAGTAGGCAGTTTTGCTCCCCAAACATTTTTAGCTCTGCACTTCCCTGCCCCCTTTAAGTTAAACACAATCATATGGCTTGCTTTGGCAATCACATGTGAGCAATAGTGTTTATGTCACTTCTGGGCAAATGCTTTAACAGCCAGCGCACAATTTCCTCTTCTGCTCTGATCATGGCAGCACACGTAGAGATGGAGACTATGTCAGCCCGTGTCCCCAGTGACTAAAATAAGTGGCATCCCCCTACCTACAAAACATGTAAATGAAACAAACCTTTGTTGTATTGAACTACTAAGATTTGGGGGGTTGTTTATTATTGCAGCATAATCTAGCCTATCCTTACTAATGCAAGGACATTTTTGTTCGGTTTATTATTTTTTTTAAATGTAGTGACATTTAGCCATCTTTTGCTTAGTAGTACTGCCTTCAATATTATGCTGAGAAAGTCCAGAAAGACTGTTCTATTATTAGAGTACCCAAACACAACTGAATGGCTTTTTGAGGTAGTAAGTTTTCTGTACACGAATGTTTTTAAGCAGAAGTTATGGCTGTGCATCAGGAATGCTGTGTAGTTATTGTACATTATGGGAGTAATCAGAGGAGTTGACCTTTAAGTCTCCTTCCAGCTGTTTGGATACTGAGTATAATGCAGAGTTACTACTCTCATGGGTCTTGCAATGTACCTCAGTATCTGCAGAGACAAGGTAGAACCTGCAGAAAAGAGTCTTCCATCTTTTTCCAAATAATCAATGATAAATATGCAGATAAAATAATCCCCAATTTGTAGAATAGATGTCAATTTTCTTGACTGTATATTAAATTTCTATGCTCTTCAACATCTCTTCAGTGACTGGATTTGGCCCAAACGATACAAAACAGAAAGTAATACTTGCATAACTTGAACAGATTCCCTTTTGAGAACTTTTGAATTTTGCTATTGTTGTTGTTGTTTGACTTATTCTATAGGCTGAACTAATAAGTCAACACAGGTTTAAGAGATGTAGAATTCTACTGGATCCATGCAAGAGGATGGTTTCTAAGCAACATTAATTACAGGGAACAATATTTCTTACCTCCTCCAACTAGGGTGCACTTTAAGAAGTTGACACAGGGGTATGTGCTACTAAAGTGTTGCACACTTTATTTTATTCCTTTATTCTCCATGCCACCAAATAACCCTTGAGTATAGAGCAAGCTCTCCCATTCAAAGGGGCTCCGAGAAGGTAGTTTCCACCTGCTATTGCCATCTCTCTCCTTTTATTCCTCGTGGTTCTTGAGTTTTGAGGGGAAAAGACTCAATAAGTTTAAGACTAAACAAAGATAATCTGAAGAATTGTATAAAAATATTCTTCCAAATGATGTATTTAGGTTCTTTGAAGAAAAACACCAAGGGATGGGCTATTAAGAAAATTGTAACCTCATCAAATTTTGATTAGGAAAATTTCTGCTTTTGTCAATTTCATGTATATCATTTTAAATTATTTTTTTCCTTCATCATGGTAACTTTTTTGTTCCAGCCTCTCTCAACTTTTTCACCTTTGGCACACGAGTATGTGTGTGCGTGTCTGTTGCACAGAGAAGATGTGTTGGAGAAAGCAGGAAAGAAGCACAATTGAGTCCTTTTCTACCTTGATGTTACAAATATCTGAAATTGTAGCTTCTACAAAATTACCCTCTAACTTTTACTTTTTAATAGTGATGTTCAGTGGCTAATTTTATGTACCAGTTTTAAATTCCTATGTGGAAACATTCCAAAATATATAACATTTTCTTCAAAATTCACCTTGATTCCCATTCTGAATGCAATTTTTGAAATTTAAGTATGTGTAAATTTGCTAATCCCTCCTCTCTGTCTCCTGTTTTCATGATAGTCTCTCAACTGGGTTCACCATGTCCCTGTCCAGAGTCCCTCTGTTGTCTTCTGTAGAAATTAAACATCCTGTGTTCTGCTGGTGTTGAGAGATATAATTCCCCACTGATGAAGGGCTCTAATGATATAACTTCTCTGTAAACACCCTTTAACTCTATGCAAACTTTTAGAGCTATCTGGTGCTACCATTTCTGGACAAAGTAAATCAGGTTGGTTATTGATTGGCTTTTTCCATTGCTGACCTAGAATTTAGCTTTTGGGGGTTTATGTCTTAAATATATATCTCTTTACTATAGATTTAGCGGTGTTTTATGAGGAAGAAAAATGACATATGTGGATTCAAACAGCCTTCTTCTCACAGAAGTTCACTAGATTCTATTTTAATTATAGTGATATATGGTTATATAACCTTTACCTTTTAGACTGGGGTGCTTGTTTTCCTATTTATTGTAGGAAATATGTTTACTTGGTGTATGTGTGTTACAGGAAATCAAATTTGAGTTTACATCAAACTTATAATATTTAATCAAGTGATTATAACTTCACTTCTTAGTAATTCAACAAATATAAAAACAATCAGATTCTCTTGAACAGAGGAAAGAACACCTGTTCTCCCCTTTCTTCAAGTACAGTGAAAGTTACTCAAAATTTTCATTTTAACAATAACATTTTAAAACACTGTGAAGAATCTTGACTTCATCTTCACTGTAGTAATTTTTTAACTAACTTCTAATACTAAGATGAAAAGAAAGAGAATATCTAATTTTTGTCCTTGATACGTTTGTATTCTCATTCAAAAGATAAAAATAATTATGGAATATGTATGTAATTGGGAATAAATTGGATATTTCAGAAAATAAGAGTAATGGCTTTTCATTCATCTGTAATACCCCTAGAACTAGGATTGTGTTTACCCTCACACACCTGTATTTTTTGTGTCCATGTTTCCATGGTTTTATTACATACATTTAGATGTATACAAACTGTATTTTTAAATGATTTCCTTTAGATTGTGAATCCCTTAAAGATGGAGCTATTATTTTGTGTGTGTGTGGTTTTTTTTTTTTTTGGTGAGGAAGATTGTCCTTGAGCTAACATCTGTGCCAATCTTCCTCCATTTTGTATGTGGGGCACCACCACAGTATGGCTTGATGAGCGGTGTATAGGTCCATGCCTGGGATCCAAACCACGAACCCCAGGCCATAAAAACAGAGTGTGTGAACTTAACCACTACATAACTGAGCCTGCCCCATTATCTTTTGTGCTTTTAAACCTCACCCTATGCCTTTTCTAGCATAGTGCTAAGAGTGGTACCAATTCCTGTACATTTAATCAAGTTATGGCTAAATTTTTATTACTTGGAACCTGCATAAAGACCAGGTAAAACATTTAATTATCCATAGAGACTAACCATATTTAAGAGAAATAGACAAAAATCAATAAAATAACTTTTATTTAAACATTTCCTTTAAAAAACCACTTGGGGCCAGCCTGGTGGCGCAAGCAGTTAGGTGTGCACGCTCCACTGCTGCAGCCCGGGGTTCGCCGGTTCGGATCCTGGGCGTGCACCGACACACATCTTGTCAAGCCATGCTGTGGTGGCGTCCCATATAAAGAAGAGGAAGATGGGCATGGATGTTAGTCCAGGTCCAGTCCTCCTCAGCAAAAAAAGAGGAGGATTGGCAGATGTTAAGTCAGGGCCAATCTTCCTCACAAAAAATAAATAAATAAACAAAAACCAAAACCACTTGCTTTCATCTGGTTTCCTAGGAGTTGGTTCATGGATGGACAGTTCACATCTACACCCAGTGTCCCAGTCTATAAGGAATTTATTTTCAAGATGGAGGCCTTGAGGTGCAATCCCACACATGAAATAAAGTTCTTATTTTTCTCATGAGCTCTACTTAAATATGGCAGATTATTTTTGAAAGATTATCTTAAAGTAAATCATCTTTATTTACTGAGCTCTTACTCTTTACAAGATATTGTGGCAGGTACTTGGGGAATACAAAAATAAGACATAATCCTTGTCGGTAAGGATTAGAATTTAATTAAGACACAAAATATCCACAAATAAAGATTTCAGCAACAATTCAAGTGCCAAAGGAGGATGCTCTGTGAGTTCAGGCAGAGAGAATTCATCAATGATACTACTACTAATAAAGTTAGCAAACATTTATATAGCATATATTATACTAGGGCAGTACTCTGAACACTTTACATATATTAACTAATTTTAATTTTCACAATAAATCCATGTTGTAGGTACCTATTTTGTTCATTTAAAAGATGAGGAAACTGATACACAGGACAATTGGCAACAAAGCCTGGAATAGAACTCCGATTAACAACATTATGGAACATCATGGAGGGGCAGTAATGTGAATTGGAACATGAAAAATGTTAATGCCCAGAAAGATAAAGAAAATTAGGAAGAAAAGTTCAAGATCATGTGAGTCAAAGTTTGAAAGTAGGATATGCAAAACTAGCTCAGTCTTACAGGAGATGAGATATCTAACTATAAAATGAACATATAATTGATTTTCCAAATGAAACCACCTTTGAGAGTGAAAGGGGCTGCTGACTGGATGTGATGTGTGGACAACAGGCACAAACTGTAACTGCCCTATGCAAGCTGAGACCCATGGCCATCCTAGTTGTGCCGCTCGCTCAATCATTAGAGCAACCCTCACATCCTTAGATTGGTTCTGGCTATGGGAATTGTGTGATCAGGCTGGCTACTTGTATGAGGCTGTGCAGAATGTAGGAGAGGAAAATAAGCTGTAGCCCTACTTTCAGGGTTTGGCTCAATGTCTGCACTCCAATGCAATTATCTTTGACAATCTGACCTCCTGAACTTTGGACTTTGCCTTCTTAGAGGTGTTTTTCTTCCTGCATTCTTTTTGCATTAATGAACTTCTATGGATACAAACTCTGATCTGCTGGAACTTATGCAATCCACTTCATTATTTGGAGTATGTCAACAACTGCAGAATCTGACCTACACACTTTTTGACTTATGGAACTTGTCAGACTCTTCCTGCAAAACCTAAATTCTATCTTTGGTAAGTCCTAGCTATTTTTAGCTAGATCTGGCTCTTTACCACCTATCAGAGTGGTGACTTTTTAATACAGTGTAGTTATGGGATGAAAGTTGGAAAGGGTCCTGCATGGAGTGAGGACATTTTCCTGTAGATGGGGAATAGGGTTTGGAGAATGGGTTATTAAGGGATTTTGAGCAGAAAAAGGGCAAGATGAAGGTAAAATGGATCTGCTGGGATATGTAGGATAGATTACAATGGGAGACTGAGGACAGCAAACCAGTCAGGTAGATATGTAATTGTCCATAAATAAATTGATGTTAGTTCTAAAGTGGCAGTAATGTGAATCGAAGAAAAACAAGTGGAAGAAATATTGCAAAAGGAGAATCTTCAGAAAATAATAACTTTTCAAAACCTGGAATGTGGCATAGAGTTCTTTGGGTTCAGTGAACCAGTGAATACTCTCATTGATTTATTTTGTGTTAGATTGAGTGAGGGAGAAAGTGCTAGTGTTTCTTCTTTGTCTTCCGACAGAACACATCATATTAGAATGTATCTTTTTTTTTTTTTATTGTCTGTCAACCACATTTTACTCAGGATCATCTCTTCCAGAGCCAATGGGGCATTCAGCTTTTCATCTTCAAGATGTATCTCACTGGCTAGAACAGGCTGGCACAGGAAGCTGCTTTAAGTGATAGCTTTGTCAGCTTAGCTAAGAGAGAACTGTGTTCCCATGAATTTTCTTCTCTGTATGGTTCCAGGTTAGGAGCAGGAGAAATTTACATGAGATTTGGAAGGTAGAAGTGAAATGGAAGCCATTTTTTATGTTCTGAAGGTTGGTGCATGAACTGTGATAGCTTGCACATATTATTGCTGATCTGCTAGTTCACCTTGTTAGCATTGGGCATCACATGATAATCAGGAGCCTATAGAAGCAAGACTTTGAGTGACTAAGAATATGGCATGGAATAACAAGTGAATGTAAGGAGTATAATGGGATTAGTTGTTTGCTTTTAAGTGTGGGGGAGAACTTAGGGAAAGAGAATGATGAGCTCAAGGCTTTAAATTCCCAGCTCAATGTCTGGGAAGAAACCAGGAAGCTCTAAGACTGCCCTGAAGGAAACCCTTTTCTCCTGTAGCCTCATGGCTGAGATTTCTGAATCTTAAATTCAAAATCTAAACCTGCCAGTGGCTAAATTACAACACAATTGAACTCCCAATCTCACAGAGTCTCTTATGTTAAAGTTAGGGCATTTGTTTAGAAGGAGTGGTATCTTGAAAACTGTGTTCATCTGTGTAGATTCTAGTGAATCTGGGGATGTTGGACCCCTAAATTTTACTGAGACTCTTTCATCAAGGAAGCAGCCTTTCTGTCTTCTATTCCTGTCTGAGCAGGTCAGTATCCCCTTGCATGAAGAACATGAAATGTGCCCAAAGGTATTTTCCTTTCAGGGGACTATTGTTCCTCCTCAAGCCCAATACATAAACCTTCCATTGCTTCTAGACCTATAACCAAACCCAAGTCCAGACAATGCCTGGGAGGGTGAGACATAAAGTATGACCTATGAGGAGGTGCAATAGAGAAAAATTATAAGGTTTTTGCCAATTTATACTGACAGTAGCCTGGGGAAAATACAGGAATGGATTCTAAGTGTGTTGGAGGAGAGTGGAAGGAATAAAGTGTTGAGTTTGGATGAATTTGTTGACACGTTGATATGAATATATTGATATTCAGTAATTCTGGATTCAATATGTTACCTTGAGCAACTGGGGATCTCCCTAAAAGTCTGCTTAGTTTTTTGACTGAAACCTGTTCCCTAAAGTCTCCTATGAAGTTGAAATGCCAAAGTAAAAACTAAGTGAAGTAGAAATGCTAAAACTTCCTTGGTACATTGTAGAGGAAGATATCCAAAAAGCTTAGGGAGATCTGAATGCTAGAATACATTTCTGAAGTAAAATCTGCTTATCCACACCTAACGGTGTTCCCCAAGAGAGTCCAGAAGACAATTCCTTCACTCAAGCTGTGATAAAAACATTTCTGGGGAGAGTTTCTTTTAAGAGTTCTTTGATGGCTGTTCTCTGAATTCCTGCCTGTAACAGAAATGAGCTTGGAAGAGAACGTTGAACTCAGAATGAGAAAGTAGCTGGTTAACACTTTGATTTCAGCCTAAGCAGAGAAGCCAGCCACCTGTGTCAGACTCTGACCTACAGAAGTGTGAGCTAATAAATGGGTGTTGTTTTAAGCCAATAAATTTGTGGTAATTTGTTATGCAGCAATAGAAAACTAATACAAACATCAAAGGCCAAGCAGAGGCCACTAAAATTCCCTCTCCCTACCAAAATAGTTTAATAGTAATAACAACACATTCCTAAGGGAATTGCAGAATTACTGTCACCATCAAGGACTTGAAAGATGCAGGAGTGGTAATTCCTAAAAAAATTCCATTCAATTAATCTTTTTTGGTCCATGAATAAAACAGGTGGATCTTGAAGACTGACAGCAGATTATTGTAAATTTAATTGAATGATGACTTAAATTGCACCTGTTGGTCCAAATGTGGTTTCTTTGCTATGGCAAATCGATGCATCCCGTGCCATCTGGTATGCAGCTATTTGGTAAATACTTTTTCCCCTGTGCCTATTAGTAAAGACCACCAGATGTAGTTTTCTTTTAGCTGGAAGGGTCGTCAATACACCTTTACTCCCTCAAATTAATTGTCACCTAATATTAGTTTCTTATTGCTACTGTAACAAATTACCACAAACTTAGGGGACTCAAAATGAAACAAATTTATTATCTTACTGTTCTGAAAGTCAGAAATCCTATAATCAAGGTGTTGTCAGGACGGTGTTCCTTTTGAAGACTCTGGGGGAGAATTTATTTCTTTGTCAGCTTCAAATGATTACCTGCATTCATTGCCTCATGGCCCCTTCCTCCATCTTCAGCGCCTACAGCATAGCATCTTTAAAGCTCTCTGCCTCTCTCTCTCTCTGACTTTTGCTTCCATTATCACATCTTCTCTGACTTGCACCCTTTGTCTCCTTCTTATAAGAACCCTTATGATTATATTGGATCCACGTGGATAATACAGTATAATCTCCCTATCTCAAGATCCTTAACTTAATCACATTTGCAGAGTCCTTCTTAACATGTAAGGTAACATATTCACAGATTTGAGGGATTAGGAGGTGGACATCTTTGGGAGGACATTATTTTGTCTACCATATACCTCAATGAAATTTCTCAGGATCCTTTGATCCGAGACAGTCAACATAACCTTTTCAAAGTGAAGGGCATGTTGCTGCATCTGGCCTTTCCCACCACTAAGAAATATGCATAATAATTGATGGGCCTCTTTGTATTTTAGAGGAAATGTATATCTCGTTTGGGCATGCTATTGCTACCATTTACTAAGTAATCTGAAAAGCTATCAGTTTTAAATTGGGTTGAGACAAGAAAAAGAAAGCTCTGTAATAGGTCTAGCTGACAATATGAGCTGCTCTGTCTCCTAGACTATATGATCTAGCAGATCGAATGGTGCTTGAAGCGTCAGATAGGGATGTCTTTGGAAGACTCCCATAGGCAAATCACATTGCAGACCCTCAGGGTTTTTAGGAACATCACTATGCTAATCTCTGCACATAATGATTATAATTTTGAGAAACTACTTCTGACTTGCTACTAGGAGAGACTGAACACTTGGTCATGGACCACTAATTTCCATGTGACCTAAGGTGCCCATTATTAAATAGATGTCTGTAATACCATGAATAAATTTGGGCATACACATCAGCACTTTATCATAAAATGAAAGAGGTATATATAATATTGGGCTTAAGCAGATCCTGAAGGCACAAGTATGCTGCATGAATCAAGTAGCCCAGATGTAGCCTCAAGTAGCCCATGTCCCATACTTACACTGTATTTCCTCCTACCTCTTTTTTTTTTTTGGTGAGGAAGATTTGCTCTGAGCTAACATCTGTTACCAATCTTCCTTTTTTTTTCTCTTGAGGAAGATTAGCCCTGAGTTAACATCTGTGCCAGGCTTCTTCTATTTTGTATGTGGGTCACCACCACAGCATGGCTTGACAAGTGGTGTAGGTCCACACCTGGGATTCGAACCTGTGAACCCAGGTCACTGAAGTGGAGTGCACCGGACTTAACCACTGCACCACAGGGCCAGCCCTTCCTCCTCCCTATTAATGTGCACTTATGGTCTCAAGGAATTTCCCTATGATCAGTTGATTGATGAAGGAAAAAAGGACAGTGGTGAAATAATATTATTTATTTCATCTGGATTTTGCCTGGAAGGAGACATGGCTAGAATTATCTTCTACATTGATTTATGTAAAGCGTCAAGTGGTTTGGCCAGATGGTCAGAAATTTAGAAGAAACACAATTAGAAATTGGTGAGAAGGAAGTCTGGATAAAATTTACATTGGTACACCTTTCCAAATTAGCAGAATTTGTGAAGATATTTGTCATATAAGTGCTCACAAAATAGCAACTTCAGCTGAGGAGGATGTTAATAATTGAGTGGAGAAAGTAACCTAGTCTATGGACATCAATCAGTCTCTCTTCCTACCGCCATCTTTACCTAATAAATTCATGAATAAAGTGGCCAGGATGGAAGGGATGAAGGTTATTCATGAACTCAGCAATGTGGACTTTCATTCGTCAAAGTTGATCTGGCTGCCGCCTTTGCTTGAGTGTGCAACCTGCCAATAGCAGAGACTGACACTAAGCCTGTGGTAAAGTACCATTTTCTCATATCCTCTTATAAAAGTCAATGAAAAATTACTACAAGCCAAGATAGGTAATACTGCTAATGGCCCAAACCCTTCAGTAATGAAGTTTCCGGTCACCCTACCATGCAAGGAACCACAAGTGACTGAGGTGGTTGCTGAAGGTGAAGGGAATATGGAATGAGTAGTGGGAGAAGATGATTCTAAAATCTATATTTAACCATGGGACAAGTTGTAGAAATTGGGACTATAGTAGTTATGAGTATAGTATATCTTTCTTGTTTTGATATGAATCTATTTTCTATATTAACCAATTCAATGCTTCTTTCCTCCCCTTCCCATTTCCTTACCATTTACATAATATATGTTAATAGCGTTTAATTTTATATCTCACTATTTACTTACAGCATGCCAAAGGTAAGTAGGGGTTGTGTCATAGCCAGATGAGAAATGAACATTCTCAAAGGTAAATAGAGGGCCTTGTATCCTCTCTTGGAGAGAGTAATGGTATGCTTTCAGTTTTATGATGGTTAGTTACAAAAAGTTAGGTAAAGCATGGTTTTTCTATTTTCTCTTTGGAAGTTAAGCACGATTAAAAGAGGAACATGTAGGCCAAGTCGATAAGAAGTGAATTCTAGTGGCAGTGCGCTCTTTCAAGTTAGTTAAGCTGAAACTATCTTTTCCACAATTCCCTTCCCTGTATGCCATTAGATTAAGGTTGGTCTCAAGAGACATTTGTTCAATATGTGGAAAGTGGAAATAAAGCAGAAACCATTTTTTGCGCTCTGAAGTTTGGTGTAAGACACCAGGAACCGTGGCAGCTCATGCATTTTGTTGCTGATCTGCTGGCTCACCTAGTGTGCTGTATCACCCAGGCCTGCAACTTGTCTAGTTCCTGGCATATGTTCTCAGTGGCCTGGGCTGGGGGGGTGTGTGGGGATCCCTAGGGAAGGTCATCAGGCTCTCCTGAAGATCATCCGCATCACTGAAGCGGGAGGCTGTGAAATATGGACGCAGGTTCCAGTTGGGCCTCGTGGGTTCCAGTTTGTTTGTCCTCATGAGTTCTAATTTATGCTCATTTTCCCCCACTTACTTCCTGCCTCCTGAGCTAGTCAGCCTACAGTGACTTCAACTCCAAACCAGGCTCAGAGGTGACAGCCTTGCATAGACTTCTCCACCAACTGCTGTAATAGCATAAAATATCATTTTTTCTGTCTCTTCTTTGATATCACTCATTGAGTTTCTACTTCTCTGATCAAACTCTGACTGCTACACTTTATAATGTTTATTGAATGAGTTAATGAAATATGACTGAAGAACTCGCAACCTAACTTTAAAGATAACACCTGTTTTATTCTATGCAAGAAATGAAAGCACAAGGAATGTGCTGGGGGAAGGGAATAAAGTTGACCCTCAGAGACACAGTGGTTAGGGTCAAATAGTGCCTAAATGTGCACATAGAATTAAAGTTTAAGAATGTTTGGATTCTTAGGGTCAATTCCAGGTCTGGATAAAGAATATCTTATCATATCATATTGGTTCATAAGGACTCAGAAGCCAATATGAAAAAGGATATCACTGGCCAGAAATGGGACAATTTGAGGAACAACAATGATGATAACCTCAAAGGACTAAACCATTTCAAATGTCTTTAAATCTACAAGTTATAATAATAATAAAACAAAAACATATTCACTCTTGAAGAATGCTGGAAAACCAACTCATTACTTTGAAAACTTATAAATAAAAGAAAATAAATCAAACATTTTATCCTAGATTTCCTACATAAACTGTATCAGTGGGTAACTAAATAATAGAATAGACGAATAATACTTTCTTTTTTTTTTTTTTTTGTGAGGGAGATCAGCCCTGAGCTAACATCCGTGCTAATCCTCCTCTTTTTGCTGAGGAAGACCGGCTCTGACCTAACATCTATTGCCAATCCTGCTCCTTTTCTTCCCCCCAAAGCCCCAGTAGATAGTTGTATGTCACAGAAGTTGTTGCACATCCTTCTAGTTGCTGTATGTGGGACGCGGCCTCAACACGGCAGGAGAAGCGGTGCGTCGGTGCGCACCCGGGATCCGAACCCGGGCCGCCAGCAGCGGAGCGCGCACACTTAACCGCTAAGCCACGGGGGCCGGCCCAATAATACTTTCTTTATGACAGTTTTTCAGCTGATAAATGAAGAAGAAATGATAGATTTAAAATATTACCATTTTGCAACCACTAATGAATTAATAGAGGTAGGCATTCATCATTGATAGCTGCTGACATTACAAGAAGAGAATGTATCCTGATGAAATTCACACCACCACGAATGAATATTCTAGCTAAAAGTAGTTCATACTAATTTATACCAACTATCAATTTATAGTAAATAGTAAAAAATTTATAAAAAAATTAAAATAATTTTTATAAAATTTATAAAAAGTAAATTTATAAAAATTTGTAAATAGTAAATTTATAAAAACTAATAAGTAATAAACAATAGAGAAACATGTAAAACTATACAGAGGGATGAACTCAGTAAAATAAAATGTCTGGAAAACTATGGAACAAATGACCCAGTTTCTTCAGCAAATAAACTAAAAGAAAACACAGAGATGGAGGGGAAGCCTATAGATTAAAAGAGATAAGGTAAATTTACTAAAATCATTGACTTGTATATTTACAACGAGTAAATATTATGGTACGTAAATTACACCTCTATGAAGTTGATTCCAAGAAAAGACTTAGGGCCAGCCCCATGGCTGAGTGGTTCAAGTTCCACGTGCTCTGCTTCCACAGCCCGGGTTTGTGGGTTCAGATCCTGGGTGCAGACCTACTCCACTCACCAGTCATGCTGTGGTGGCAACCCACATACCAAAT
Source organism: Ceratotherium simum simum (assembly GCF_057802395.1). Classification (NCBI taxonomy): domain Eukaryota; kingdom Metazoa; phylum Chordata; class Mammalia; order Perissodactyla; family Rhinocerotidae; genus Ceratotherium; species Ceratotherium simum. The sequence goes on from NC_141913.1 coordinate 40,646,904, forward strand.
AGAGGAAGATTGGCACAGATGTTAGCTCAGGGCTAATCTTCCTCAAGCAAAAAAAAAAGAGGAGGATTAGCAACAATATTAGCTCAGGGCAAATCTTCCTCAGCCAAAAAAAAAAAAAAAAAAAAAACCTTAAAAATCATATTAATCAATGATTAGACCTTATTTGGAGCCTGATTCAATCAAATGGACATTAACCAAAAATTGATATTTAAGACACAATTCGAAATTTGAACATTTATAAGATATTTGATGACATTAACAGATTATTGTTAATTTTATTGTGTGATGATATTGTGGTCATGTTAAAAGAGAGAAAAAAAGAAAACTTATCTTTCAGAGATGTATACTGAAAACTGAAATGAAAATTAAATGTTCGATTTCCAGAATTTAAAATGTGTGCATTATAAGTGTGTTTTGCAGTTCCAGAATGTCATGGAGAGTGGATGCAAAGCGGCATTGATCTTGAAGAGATTTCAGTGGGGAGGTTCTGTTTCTGGAGCTTAAAGACTTCACAGGGCTCCTCAGATTTAGCCTGCAGTTTCACTATCACACTGGTAGGCAAAATTCAGTTCTTGCTGTGCTGGCTCAATTTTGATGTGTCTTGTGACCTTGGCCTCAAGGCTCTGTTCCCACCTGTTAATGGAAAGATCCATTACTAGTTCAGAAAAGTGTTTTAAAAATAATACACAGGGCCGGCCCCATGGCTTAGTGGTTAAGTGCGCGTGCTCTGCTGCTGGCGGCCCGAGTTCGGATCCTGGGCACGCACTGACGCACCGCTGCTCCGGCCATGCTGAGGCTGCGTCCCACATACAGCAACTAGAAGGATGTGCAACTATGACATACAACTATCTACTGGGGCTTTGGCGGGGAAAAAAAAAGGAAGAGGATTGGCAATAGATGTTAGCTCAGAGCCGGTCTTCCTCAGCAAAAAGAGGAGGATTAGCATAGATGTTAGCTCAGGGCTGATCTTCCTCACAAAAAATAATAATAATAATACACAAATATAAGTCCATATAGAGATGGAGATCAAATATACAGTAGACAAAATAAACCTGTTATTTATTTAGAGTCACCTTATTTCCTCTCTGAAGTATTTTCCTAATTTGAGTAATTACTAGGCTATTCAGAGTCACTTCAGCTTCACAATTTTTTTTGAACTTTGTCTTAAATAGAATGCAAATTTTGTTAGGGGACATTTATTCCCTAGAAGCCTGAAAGAAATATATTTTAATGTACTTGGTTGATGCATGATTGGAACTGCATAACTGTGACTGCATTTATATCAAAGAAATAGGTGATTTTACGATCATTAATAACAATTGTAGCTATGCAGGCCAAGACAATGATATGGGTAATTGAATCTCACGCTTTAGAGCACAAAGTGATCGCCATGGAGAAGTCAGGGAAAAATGTCTTGCCCCATGTAGAGCATTATACATGTGAATGCTTAAGCGGAGGGAGATGAAGAAAGATCACGTTTTCTTGAGGCATGGGGGATTTTGTGCGGAGGAACAGCTCATTGGATAAAACAATGGCATTGGGTCTGCGTTAGAATTCGTCCTTTCAACTTGTATGCTATGTGGGACTGTGGGTAGGGACATGTCAAACCTATGGTTCTGTGAGTGAGCTCTTTTTCAATATATTAGGACATTTGGTTCTCATCTGAATCCTGGGAATTAAGTATTACAATTATCTCGTTTTTATAGATGAGGAAGCTGAGTCTCAAAAGTTGAGATCTTTTTTCTCATTATTTGTTCACCTAGTTGAGTGGAAGAACCGGAAGTGGAACCAGATTCTTTCCCTTAGAAGTTGTGTTTTAACCATTTATCTCGCCTTATGGTAAAAGAAAATAAAAACGAAGACAATAAAGAAAAAGCAAGAGGTCAAGGAATTTTCACTATATATTAAGTTGCTGTGACTAAGTGGAAACAGTGCTGTAAATATTTGCAGACAAGAGTTTTGATGGAACTTTTAAAGAATGCAAAAGGAAGGTATGAAGCACTTCTGAGTATGTAGCGAAGTTTAGACAGCAGTCTCACCTTTGTGGTGACATCCCTAGAACAGGACAATAGCATTTCAATCTATAATGAACACAGATGTGAATGTGATAACATTTCCTTTATCTCATGACCTCAACTATCAAGAGCACAGATGAGCACCACACAAGAAGCAAAAAGGTTTCTGAGAGATGAGAATGACTTATAAAATTGACATGTCCTGAAGATCATTTACTTTTTTCTTAAAGTGTTTTTCAAGACCTAACTCAGAGCCTATCTACTTGCATGTAGCTTCACTAACTTTGCCATGATCTTGATTATCTGGGGTTCCCATCTCACAGCAGAATAGAAATAAACAGCTAAGATAGTGAAACCATGGGAAGCACTGGTAGTCAATGGCATGAATTGATTGCTTGACAGTAAAAGATACGAGAAAAAAACAATACAAAGATAATTCAAAACTCCAGTAGTTCGGAGCCATTCACAAAAGGGCCTCACTGTTAGAGCCCCATGAACCTTCTACAGGAGCTGAAGTTATTCACCCACTTATCTGTCCATCCATTCATTCACTAATTCAGTAAATAGTTGTGTGCCAGACACTGTTGAAAGTCTGCTCATATGAAGATGGGTAACCCATGGTCCCTGCTAGTATGGTGCTTAGAGTCTATTGCGGGAAAAAATAAACCAATGACAATAAAGTTAGGGAAAATGGTAAGCAAAAGAAGAAGAAGAAGAATGTAGTGTGATAAATGTGTCAGATGCCTTGGGCGCACAGAGAAGAGATGTATAACCCAGCTGGTGCAGAAAGGGGAAGAGAAAGGAGATGAGGAAACTGGTGGGAGAGAATGTAGTCAGGTAAAGAAACAAATCTTGCACTACATTAGGACCAAGATGGCAAAGAGAATACTTAAACCAAGCCATAGTAGCAACAGATTCTAATTGGTATACAGTTAAATAGCAACAAAAGTGGAGTGATGTAGGAGATACAACTCTTCTCAGTGAGTATCTGAATAATGTTTTCTGGGATTTGTCTTTGTGGAGTCTTTCAGCCACGAGGAAGTGACTACATTAATAAAGATTTGTGCCTTCTTTAAGGGCTCATTCTGAACAGAATTGGCCGCCTGGGTAGTATGATTTGAAAATGTCTCTAAGAGTAATTCTGGCTCCATGTCTAAAGTCCCAATGGGAGTGATTTCTTAAAATATTAAAATCCTTGCTTCAGATTTATTATTATCTGGTAGGTTTAACATATTAATCTAGGAGTAGTAGTTAACACAACTGCTAATTTACTTTATCAGAACTCTGAGGTAATGAAATGGCTAGGAGGCATGTTTTGGTAAGGTGTGCGTGTGTGTGTGTTGGGGGTGTGTGAGGAAAAAGTAATGATTCTTTATCGGGGTGCTACTAGCTTCTGGTGGGACTTCTGAGCAAATATAAGGACTTGGGGTTGACTAGTAGGGAACACTACAATAAAAAAGAAGGACCTAGAAAGGAGAGAAAAGATGAAGGGTCAGGATGAGCCAGGACACCACAACTACATTAGGTGTGAGCTTGTTCTTTCCAGGCAGGAGTCCAGATTATTTCAGTGCACTAGAACCGAGACCAAAGCCCACACCTCTCCTAGCCTCTTACCATCATCATCAAAAGTGAAGAGGGATCCACAAAAACTCACCTCTGCAGCCCTCTCCAACCCACACATTATCTCATCTATATCAGTTATCAAGAAACCCCAGACCCCTGGTCACACCTAGTCTCTAAACTCTGATTCCCGTAAGGATCTGCACATGGCCTATTCTCTCTCCTTATCCCATTCTTCCCCAACTCTTAAACCCCTCCCAGTGTGCCTTCTGGAGTTGGCAATCTAGGACTGGCTCCTCAACCTTTTCTCTGAACTTGTTTTCACCTTATTTTTCTAATGAAGGTTTTCTCAACCTCAGCACTATTGATATTTTGTTGTTAGTGCCATCGAGTCTATTCTGACTCCTAGCAACCCTGCGTACAGCAGAGTGGAATTGAGCTGGTCTTTTTGCACCATCCTCTCACCCTCTAGTGCTCTATCAGACAATGCTCCATTGCTATTCATAGGGTTTTCATGGCCAATTTTTTCAGAATTTGGTGGCCAGTTCCTTCTCCCTAGTCTGTCTTAGTCTGGAAGCTCTGATGAAAACTGTCCACCAAGGGAGACCCTGCTGGTATTTGAAATACTGGTGGCATAGCTTTCAGCATCACAGCAACATGCAGCTGCCACAGTATGACAACCACCAGACAGGTGATGTGGTTCCCCAACCCAGAGATGAAACCGGGGCCTGGTGGTGAGAGCGCCAAATCTTAACCACTAGACTTTTAGGGGCTGGCATTTAGGACCATATAATTCTTTATTGTGGAAGGATGTCCTGTGCATTGTGAGATTTTTCACAGTATTCCTGGCCTTTATCCACTAGATGCAAGTAGCACTTCTCCGATTTCCAGATCTTGCCAAATGTCCCAGGGGGAGGGGAGGCTGAGTAGTGTAAAATTGTCCCCCATTGAGAACCATTATGCCAGCGGAACTGGCTCACTCTCAAAAATACTGCTTCCTTTAAAACTTTCTCAAGGTATGGATGGTTTTTTTTCTCCTCACTCCCCTTCTAGAATTGGGGCTGAGATGGAGTAGGTAACCTCTTTGCTACTTATTGCCACATCAAACCATTCTCTTTCCTTCCTCCCCCACCTCCCACACATTTTAGCTTGGAATGTCATGTCATTAGATTACATCATCCTCTACCCCTCACTGTGGTTTGATCTATTGATCTTATATCATTCTTCCCTCATTTTTTGATTACTTTCCTGCTGGCTCACTGTATTCCTTATTTGCAGTTTCAGAACACATAAACATGCTTCTTCCAACACCCTGGCCCCCAGTTTCTTGGATTCTTTTCTAAGAATGATATTGTTCTTCACCCTCCCTCAGCCTCTCTCTTTATGGACACATCCTAGACATTCTAATTACTAATACCCCAAACTCCTCCATGAACTCAATTCCACGCATCTTGTCCTCTCCAATCACCACCTCCTATCTTTCCAATCCATTCACTCTAATACCCTGAGTTGCTTCTGTTTCTTGGAGAAGGATTTAGCAAGATGGAATTAGAAATGCAGGAGGCTTATTGGGAAAAATATCAATGAAGAAATAAAGAGGAAGCTGGAGGATGTTGGGGGAACCTTCAGATTGCAATGCAGGCCCCTGCAGAGGAGAGAGGAAAGGAGGGAAGCATAGGTAGGACAAGTCTTAGATTGCAATGCAGTTCTAAGAAATTTTGACAGAGCTGATTGGAAGTCTGAGCCAAAGTTGCCTGTCAGAAGAGCACCACATCTCCCAGGAATTGGGTCTGTTTAGTACCCTGTGGTCCTCAGTCATTGGGTGGGAGCTGATCTTGGGAAGCTTGGCCTCAGTTCCTTGGGCAATTATACTCCCCGTACTTGGAGATCCGATAAGTGCCTTCTCATGGCCACCAGAGATCCCTGTTCCAACAATCCTCACTCTCTTTTTCCCCACCTCCACCTGGGAACTCATCTATCTTGATCGATACAACATTATCCTTCCAAAAAACCTCTCATCCTTTATTCTTCCCCTTCTCTCACTCCCTGTGTCCAGTCTATCAGGAAAGTGCAAATCTTTCCCATGGACCATAAGCCCTAAATGATCTGCCTACCTCAACCCCCCTCGCATTCCCATTACCTCCCTGACCTCAAATCTCCCCCTTTTACTCTGCTGCAGTTGCTTTGGCCTCTTCACTGTTCCTTGAACATGCCAAGAGCACTTCCACCTTAGACGTCTGTACTGACTTTTCCCGCTGTCTGGATCTCACATATTCTACTTCTATTAAGTCATTGTTCAAAAGTTGCCTTTCAATTTACCCTACCAGACCACCCTTTTAAAATTGCAATCGCCCCTCTAACTACCCAATTCCTCCTTATCTTGCTCTACCTATCTTTTTTCAGTAGCAAATATTACTGTACGATATGCTATAAAATTTACTTCTTATATTTATCATTTATTATCTGTCTCCTCGTTGCTAAAATGCAAGCCTCAGACTAGCAGATATCATTGACTGTTTTATTCACTGATGTATCCCAAGCATCTAGAACCTTACCTGGCAAACAGTAGGGCTCAGAAGGTGTTTGTGGAATTAATAATGAATGGGAAAGTAAACGTGGTAGACTTACAAATTTTGCCTTGTTTCATGAATCTCTGTGTTGGTGGTGGCTCTAACTTAGGTGTCTTCCATAGTTTCCCTTAAGGCTTTGTGAGGGCTTCATTCATTCACATATTTTTTGAGTATGAATTAAATGTGTTACATTGTTCTGATGAATATCAATAATTGAAAATAGAATTTTGTGAGAATAAGCAAAATGAGCATACTTTCCTCCTCTACCAAGAGAAATACTGTCTAGTTATATGCCTAGAGAAGATAGATTCATACCTGGAAGAAAATTTCTCTTCTTCTGAATTTAAATAAATATTCAGTAGCTCTGCCATTCCACCAGTTTATCATTCATTTGCTATTTATTGAAAGTCCACTAAGGGATAAGCATTTTGTCTTTTGGGCAGTCTCCACACTCAGGGTGGTGTTAGGATCAGGGCTAGAGACTGAGAGAAATAGATGCATAATTTTCTCCTGGGTGTTCATATATGGCAGTGTGATTTATTCCACACAAACAAGTAAAAGCTATGGCATATGATAACAAGTTTATGTTCATAAGGCAAAAATACTTCTCTCCCAAAGAGAAGACTTTCTGGCATGTACAGGTCTAAAGATAAAAGAGAAGAAATCACACTTTTTCTCCAAATGTAATTTTGGGAACTGCTTTCCTACCTTAGGCCCCTAAAGAAAAACACAGTAATGCATCCTCTGGTGATGATTTGGGTAGCCCATAGCAGGTCCAAAATTTGTGAATTATTTTAAAGTATGATGTTTTAAACTCGGTATTTCTGGAAGTAGTTAACAAAGTCAAGCATATTGAGGTAAATTGATTATTAATTAGGTGTTCTTTTTAAGTATATTTTGTTTCATTTTATTTTTTTTGTGAGGAAGATCAGCCCTGAGCTAACATCTGTTGCCAATCCTCCTTTTTTTTTTGCTGAGGAAGATTGGCCCTGGGCTAACATCCGTGCCCGTCTTCCTCTACTTTATATGGGACGCCACTACAGCATGGCTTGACAAGTGGTGCGCCCATGCGTGCCCAGGATCTGGATCCGAACCCACAAACCCTGGGCCACTGAAGCGGACTGTGTGCCCTTAACCGCTGCCCCACCAGGCTGGCCCCAGGTGTTCTTTTTAGATGTTGTAAGAACTATACCTTATTCCTCACCCCTCCACCTACTCTTCTATGCAAACTTAATATTGCTGTCTGAAGTGTGATTTAGTTGTTTGAAGTAGTTAAAGTATAAAAATACTCTCTGTATTTTAAAGTGTTAAAAGCACTAATGTCCTCTGTAACCCCTGACAGGTCTTCCCAATATGGCTTTGGTTAACACCTAAAAACTCACATAAAAGGGGATTCCTTTGCCCCAAATGGAATGAGCCAGTGCAACTCAAACAGATTTGTCAACACAGGTTAACAATCCTGATTGATTCCCCTATGAAAAAAAATCATGCTATTATGAGTACTAAGCCAACTGGACATCAAACCTGCCTGGACACTTAACTACTGCAAAGAAGCCTTCCCTGTTTCTCTGCCCAACACACCAATGACCGTTTTCAGTTTTTAGGTTTGAGTATCAAATTCATGGGAGAGCAAGCAAACATTGGCCAAAGTGCATTCCTATGCCATGACCAGTGATTTTCTGTGCATAGTCTCTGGGCTGAGGGCTAGCGAGAGCTCCCCAAGATCTCCTGCCGATAGTCTGAACCCCTGCTTCCCAAAACTCCTCCTCAAAAGGGTACATACTAGTCAAGGGAACCAACCAATATTGTGGTGTCCATTGGATGTTAATGTTTGTTTCTTGTTTGGGAAAATGTTATAAATTCTTCTAAGGCTATAATCCTGCAAAAGAATAATGTGAATGTACATTAAGCAAAGGATGATTATATTTGCAAATAGGAGTGAAATGATTGGAGTTTTCCTTGTGGATATGCCATGGGATGCCAAGAGGTAATTACCAATCTCTGAAGTTGCAAAGAAGCCATTTCTCTTAACTAGAGTTAGTCTACTCTTTAAGAAGTAGAGAAAGGGAGGGAGGTATTTGAGATTTTTTTCCATATCATTTATTTTACGTCACAACACCCTGTTGTTGCTAATGACAACTTAGGTGTGAAAGAGAAAATGAAATTGAGAGATTTGAACTTTGCTTTGGTATTATTGTGTTCTTCATCCTTGCTGCACTAGGAGACATTAGCTTCACTGAATCTTTGATGTATGGTTAGAGTAAACCTCAGTTGTCATAGTAACAGAAACAGGAAGACCTAGTGAAGAGAGCAAGGGCTTTGGGATTGGACTGCCCCAGGTTCAGTCCTGGCTCTATCACATGTGGTCATGACCAAGTTCTTCTCTGAGTCTCAATTCTTAGCCATAACATGGGTACTATAATATCTATTTCATAAATATTTGGGAGAATTACTTTTTCAAAAATCACTAAAAACACAGAGAACAAGGACTAGCACTTGGTAAGCTCTCCGTAAAAGTAATTTATATTATTTTTAATATAGAGGCAATGATATAAATAATTCAAACAGTAAATCATGTAAAATTATATGTATTATTTTTATTTACCTTCCTAATTTTGAATTTTCTGCGTAGTCTAATGACATTTTAAGAATGTGTAGAACACCTTTCTTTATCTTTCCTTATGATATCCCCAATTGGTATGTTAAATATTTGGTATGTTGTATGCATTCTAGAAAAACAAAAGTACCCTGACTTGTATCATTTGCTAATTTCTATGGTAGAAGTATTTTCACTATGGCTAATTTCGGTCTACCAGCATTTTAATAACCATCTCACAAAAGTTCTGAATATTAACAGTTGGCTCCTAGTATGAACCAGCATACTCTTGAGATCCTGCCTCAGGAGGTGAGGAACCTGTGGCTCAGTCACGTTTATTTTCTTGCCTATGATCATGCAATTCCTAAGAAGCAGAGTTAGAGTGGGAATTCACATCTGCTCATCTGATGCTTTTGTTCTTTGTTCTTATCCTGTTCTGTCTGCCTAAAATTGTCTAGGATCCTAAAGGTGGATTGATAAATAGAAAGTAAGAGAATTATTTCCACATGGATTAATAGTTTTACACAGATCATAAAAGTACTCAATTCTCCACATACTTGCTAATACTTATAGTATCAGTTTTAAATTTTGTTGTTTGTTAATATTCAGGAATAAAATTATACATTATTGCAACAGTTCATGTTAGCTTCAATAACTAATGTGAAAACAAAATAATGTAAGCCCCCTTTTTGTTCAAGCATTAAGTGAAGTAAGAATAATATGTCTCTGTTTAAGCAGGGAATCAGTTTTAATTAAAAGTGAACTCCAAAGTAAGTCATTTAGACCTAAAAATACTTTCTTTGGTAAAGGCTCTGTGTTGTAAATTGTTTCTCTTTGTTGATAAGAAAAGCCAATTAGCGGTTGAGTGCGCGCACTCTGCTGTTCGCTGCCGGGGTGCCGATCCAGGCACGCACTGCACCGCTTGTCCCACCATGCTGAGGCAGCGTCCCACGTACAGCAACTAGAGGGATGTGCAACTATGACTTACAACTATCTACTGGGGCTTTGGGGAGAAAAAGGGAAAAAAAAAGGAGGAGGATTGGCGATAGATGTTAGCGCTGGGCTGGTCTTCCTCAGCAAAAAGAGGAGGATTGGCATTGATGTTAGCTCAGGGCTGATCTTCCTCACAAAAAAAGAAAAGCCGAGTTTGTAGAATATTTATGACTCAGAGAGCTAAACAAAGAACATGCCTGATAAATAATTAGATTGAGACAAAGTATGACTGAAATCTTGGCTCTGCACAATTACAGTTGGCAGATTTCTCATATGGGGATTTTTTCTTTCAATCAGTGTAAAGAGAAACAATCTCTTACTATTCAGTTTTTTCACTCTTCATGTATTCTGTGAAACTTTATATTTCTCTGAATCATGAAACATACTTAAAATTTTGAAAAGTCATAAAGCATAACTGGTATAACAGGTGATAATATTTCATGAATGCAACTTATTTAAACAGTTCACATATAACTAAAATTACAAACCTCAACCATGTTGTTGTCCAAAACTATGAAACATCAAAACAGTGTCTGGATTTTGAGATAACTTCCTTAATGAGCTTTCTTTCTTTTACAAAAATTTAATTATAAAGAATGTGCTTTCAACAGTATCAAAATTTAACCATAATATAGAGCTTTGCTTAACTTTGAAACTAATGAGATTGAGCATCTTTTCAAATGTTTATTGAGCATCCTTCATGTGAAATGTTTTATTGCAGTTTAATCAAGATTTTGGCCTTTTCTATTAGAATTGCAAGAATTCTTTATATATTCCAGATATTAATTCTTTGTTGGTTACATACATTTTAAGTATTTTGTTCCTGCTTGTGCCCTACTTTTATCTCTATTTATGGTAACTTTCCGTAAAAACATGCAAAAAAGAACATTTACAAAAATTTACAGCTAATATCATACTTAATGATAAAAGACTGAATGCTTTCCACTTAAGGTTGAGAACAAGGCATCGCTATCTGTTCTTAGCACTCCTATTAAGCATCATATTTGAAGTCCTAGTCAATGCAATAAAGCAAGAAATAGAAATAACAGACATATAGATAGAAATGAAAGAAGTAAAATTATCTTTATTCACAGACAACATGATTACTAATATAAAAGATACTACCAAAGTCACAAAAATAATATGGAATCAGTGATTTTAGAAATGTTTTAGGATATAAGATCAATATACAAAAATTTACTCTATTTCTATATTTTATCAATTGTTAGTGGAGTCGAGTTGATTCCAACTCTTAGCAACCTTATGTACAATAAAGTGGAACACTGCCCGGTCTTTTTGCACCACCCTCTCACCTTCTGTTGCTATATCAGACAATGCTCCACTGCTATTCATACAGTTTTCATGGCCACTTTTTTCAATAGTGGATGGCCAGGTCCTTCTTCCTAGTCTGTCTCAGTCTGGAAGCTCCGCTGTAACCTGTCCACCATGGGTCACCCTGCTGTATTTGAAATACTGGTGGCATAGCTTTCAGCATCACAGCAACACAGAACTGCCACAGTATGAAAACCTACAGTTGAGTGGTGTGGTTCCCTGACCAGGAAATGGACCCAGGCCATGGTGATGAGAGTGCTGACTTAACCGCTAGACCACCAGGGCTGGGTATATTTTAGCAATGAGCAAGTGGAAACTGAAATTAAAACAAATGGACCACTTACAATAGCTTCAAAAAAAGTAAAATATTTACTATTAACTTAACAAAGTATGTGCAGGACTTACATACTGACAATAGCTAAATGCTGACAAAAAAAGATCAAAAGGGAACTAAATAAATGGAGAAATACTCTGTTTTTATGCATCAGCAGTCTCAATATAGTAAAGATGTCAATTTTTCCCAACTTGAGATATAATTATAACATATTTCAAATCAAAATTACAGCAGTATTTCTTTTAGACATGGAAAGCTGATTTTAAAATTTTTATGGAAAATCAAATAAACTAGAATAGCCAAAAGAATTTTAAAACTAATGAAATCAAAAGATATTCCCATATTTTAAGATTTATTACAAAGTCTCAGTAATCAAGACAGTGTGGCAGTGGTGAAATAATGAAATATAAATCAATGGAACAGAATAGAAAGTACACAAATAAACCTATGAGTACATAGCCAATTGTTTTTTTATAAAGACACAAAATTAATTCAATGGAGAAAAATGATCTTTCAGGAAATCGTGATGGAACTATTGGACATCAAAGTAAACATTGACCTCACACCTTTACAAAAATTAACTTGAAATGAATTGAAGACTAAAATGTAAAATTCAAAACTGTAAAACTCTAAGAATAAAACTGAGAAATTCTTTGTGAACTTTAGCTAAGCAAAGAGTTCTTAGAAATAACACCAAAGCATAATCCATAAAAGAAAAAAACTGATATATTGTATTATCAAAATTAAAAAATTTTGCTCGGCAAAAGACACTTAAGAGTATGAAAAGACAAGCTACAGAGCAGAAGGAATATTTTCAATCATACTCGACAGAGGACTTCCATCTTTAATAAGGACTCTCAAAACTCGACAATAAGAAATCAAACTACTCCCAAAAAAGTTGGGCAAAAGATATGAACAGATATTTCACCAAAGAAGACATTCCGATGGCAAATAAGCACAAGAAGACTTGCTCTGCATCATTAGTCATCAGGGAAATGCATTAAAACCACAATGCAAAACCACAGTATACACCTGTCTTTAAAAACAAAAGACTTGGAAGCAACCTAAGTGCCCATCAAGGGATGAATGGATAAAGAAGATGTGCTATATATACACAATGGAATACTACTCAGCCATAAGAAACGATGAAATCTAGCCATTTGTGACAACATGGATGGACATTGAGGGTACTATGCAAAGTGAAATAAGTCAGAGGGAGATCAAATACCGTATGATTTCCTTCATTAAGTAGTAGATAATAACAACAATAAACAAACACATAGAGACAGAGATTGGATTGGTGGTTACCAGAGGGGAAGGGGGGAGGGAGGAGGACGAAAGGGATAATTCGGCACATGTGTGTGGTGATGGGTTGTAATTAGTATTTGGGTGGTGAACATGATGTAATCTATGCAGAAATAGAAGTATAATGATGTACACCTGAAATTTATACAATGTTATAAACCAATGTTACTGCAATAAACAAAACATTAAAAAAAAACAAAACAAAAGAAATCAAGTACTTGCAAGGATGTGGAGCAACCGGAACTTTCATACATCGCTGCTGGTGGGAGTGCAGAATTGTACAGCTATTCTGGAAAATGGTTTGGCAATTTCTTATATAAAGTTAAACACACACCCCATGATGCTGCCATCTCATTCTTGGATATTTATCCTAGAGAAATGGAAATCTATGTTTAAGCAGAAAACATACAAGCGCTGAGCAGCATTATTCATAATCACCCCAAACTGGAAACAACCCAAATGTCCTTTAATGAGTGCGTGGATAAACAAACTGCGTCTCATCTGTAAAATGGAATATTTCTCTGCAATAAAAAGGAATGAACTGGGGCCGGCCCCGTGGTGCAGATGTTAAGTGTGGGTGCTCAGCTTCAGCGGCCTGGGGTTCGCAAGTTCCGATCCTGAGTGCAGACCTACGCACCACTTATCAAGCCATGCTGTGGCCAAGTCCCATATAAAGTAGAGGAAGATGGGCACGGATATTAGCCCAGGGCCAATCTTCCTCAACAAAAAGAGGAGGATTGGCAACAGGTGTTAACTCAGGGCTGATCTTCCTCACCAAAAAAAAAAAAAAAAAAAGGAAATGAACTATTGATACACACAACAACTGGATAATCTCTGGCATTATGCTGAGTCGAACAAGGCAGTCTCAAAAGGTTGTATATTGTATGATTTCATTTATATGACATTCTTAAAAAGACAAAATTACAGGGACAGAAAGCAGATCAGTGGATGCCAGGGGTTGGGGTGGGGAAGGGTTTGACTATAAAGGAACAGCACAAGTGAGACTTTGAGGGTAATGGAACTAACTGTTCTGTATCCTTATTGGAATAGTAGTTACATGAATATATCCATGTGGTAAAACTCACAGAACTGTACATCCAGAGGAGTGAATTTTATTGTCTGAAAATTTAAAAATACTTTTTATCCAGCATATCTACATGTTTGTAATATGAGAATGGATCAGAGCAGTCCATGGTGTGGCATTAGGCCATGTCTCTATTGCTCTTGTAATGAGAAAATACGACAAGATAAAAGTTATTTTGTAAAGAAAATAGAGTTACAGTGACAATACTTCAAGGTGAGAACCAAATATCCAGGTATGGAAATGAGTTTTTATTGAAGAATAAAATCCACTGTATTCTAAACTTCAGATGGAATGGACTTTGCCTGTTTTGCCAACCTCATAGTGACTAGCACAGAGCCTGGCAGATAACAAGCTCTTGAAAAATACTTTTAATCACATCAATCAATAAATGATTGTATGAACGCAGACCTGCTGACAGTGGGCAAAGTGGACCAAAGACATGATACAGAGCATACAGAACTTGCTTCGATAATCTGTACCCATCTAACAGGAAAAAAAAATCCAATCTTCTGAATTTCATTTATCTATTCTGTACTTGATTTTCTTCTCTCAGTCAAAATCCTACTCATTGCTTAAGGTTCAGACCAAATTTTATCTCTCCCAAAAAGTTTTCCATCACCCCTTCACCTCACTTTTTTTTAAACTATGTTTACTGATTGGTTCATTCTAGGGGTATAGGAATGTGGTGTGGGTGAGAAGAGCCCAGACACTGAACCTAAAATACTCGTGGTTTTTTTTTTTTTTTTTGGTGAGGAAGAGTGACACTGAGCTAACATCTGTTGCCAGTCTTCCTCTTTTTGCTTGAGGAAGATTGTCCCTGAGCTAACATCCATGCAGGTCTTCCTCTATTTTGTATGTGGAATGCTGCCACAGCATGACTTGATGAGTGGTGTGTAGGTCCTCGCCTGGGATCCGAACCCATGAACCCTGGCCCCCGAAGTGGAGCACACGAACTTAATCACTACGCCACCAGGCCAAATCTCCTGTTTTGTTTTTTTTTTAAATTGAGGTATAATTGATATATAACATTGTATTAGTTTCTGTTGTACAAAATAGTGATTCAATATTGGTATATATTGCAAAATGATCACCACAATATGTCTAGTTAGCATCCATCACCACACATAGTTACAAATTATTTTTTCTTATAATAAGAACTTTTAAGATCTACTCTCTTAGCAATTTTCAAATATACAATATAGTACTGTTAACTATAGTCACCATGTTGTACATTACATCCTCATAACATATTTATCTTATAACTGGAAGTTTGTACCTTTTGATCCCCTTCACCCATTTTGCCCACCCCAACCCCCACCTCTGGCAACCATGAATCTGTCCTCTGCATTTATGAGTTTGGGTGTTCTTTTCTTTTTTCTTTTTTTAGATTCCACATATATGAGAGATCATATGGTATTTGTCTGTCTGACTTATTTCACTTAGCGTAATGCCCTCAAGGTCCATCCATGTTGTCACAAATGGCAAGATTTCATTCTTTTTTTTTTATGGCTGAGTAATATTCCACTGTGTGTGTGTGTGCATGTATGTGTGTATATATATGTAGGTATATAAAAATGCATATATATATCAAATTTATCCATTCATCCATCAATGGACACTTAGGTTGCTTCCATGTCTTGACTATTGCAAATAATGCTGCAATGAACATGGGCGTGTATGTATCTTTTTGAAGTACTGTTTTTTTTTCCTTTGGATAAATATCCAGAAGTGGAATTGCTGGATCATATGGTAATTCTATTTTTAATTTTTTGAGGAACCTCTGTGTTGTTTTCCATATGGCTGCTCCAATTTACATTCTCACCAACAGTGCACAAGGGTTCCCTTTTCTCCACATCTTCATTAACACCTGTTATTTTTTGTCTTTTTGATAATCGCCATTCTAACAGATATGAGCTACTATTTCATTGTGGTTTTGATTTGCATTTCCCTGATCATTAGTGATGTTGAGCACCTTTTCATGTACCTGTTGGCACCTGTATGTCTTCTTTGAAAAAAATGTCTATTCAGATCCTCTGCTCATTTTTTTTTTTTTTTTTGTGAAGAAGATCAGCCCTGAGCTAACATCCATGCTAATCCTCCTCTTTTAGCTGAGGAAGACCGGCTCTGAGCTAACATCTATTGCCAATCCTCCTCCTTCTTTTTCTTTTCCCCAAAGCCCCAGCAGATAGTTGTATGTCTTAGTTGCACATCCTTCTAGTTAGTGTATGTGGGACGCGGCCTCAGCATGGCCGGAGAAGTGGTGCGTTGGTGCGCTCCTGGGATCCGAACCCGGGCCGCCAGTAGTGGAGCGTGCACACTTAACGTGGCTTAGCGCTAAGCCACGGGGCCGGCCCCCTCTACTCCTTTTTTAATTGGGTTTTTTTTTTTATTGAATTGTACGAGTTCTTTATACATAGTATTTTAGAAATTAACCCCTTATCAGATATATCATTTACAAATATTTTCTCCCATTAGGTAGGTTGCCTATTCATTTTGTTAATGGTTTCCGTTGCTGTGCAGAAGCTTTTCAGTTCCACCTCACTTTGATTTCTTTCTTATTTGAATGCTGATAACTTGCATTCCGATGTTGAAAGGAACTGTATAGGCCTTTGTATGATATACTCTTTAATGTCGATATGTCTTATCCCTCTAAATTCATTGAAAACCCATGAATGATAAGAACCTAATCAAATATGTTGGCATGTTCTTTTCTGAATCCTTCCCAGCACCTACATTCTACTAATGCACCTGGAGGGTATGATTGATGTCACAGCAGAGTTGATGCTCTGTGAGGGTCCTCACAACCTCACTTTCAAGTTGGCAGGGAACATGGTTTTGCTGAACCTGAGGGGTTGGTTGCGTAAGAGGACAAAGTTGAGGTGGCCTCATGTTGGCCCAGAATCTGACAGGATGTTATTATCAACTTCTTGGGCAGCACCCAAGGCCTCTGAAATTACATCATCAACACAGCTGAGGTATCTGGCATGGATTCTTGTACGATGAAAGGAAAAATCCTAACTCTTATCACCCATAATTTGTATAGGAACCTCAGTCCATTCGTAGATAAACCCACTACCCCAATTGTACAGGAGAAAAAAAGGTTGTTTTAATCTAAATGAGAAAAGGTTAGATTGCACGAGTTTCTTTGTAAAGTACTTAAATCATTAATGGAATTAATATAATTAATAAATTTCATTTCCTGTGAGGAAAGAGTAAAAGTACAGTTTTCTCCTAAATTTTGCTTTCTCCTTCAGACAACGCTTCTAAGAAAAAAAGTTTACTATCATCAAATTGATTTAATCAGTGGGTTTTAATGGTGCTTGACATTGAACCTAGTGATTATGACTTTGCTGTATTTATGTGTTTAGCACATTTGCACGTGGCACGCTTATTAAACACAGTAAATAATTTGCAACAAAGTCTGCCGAGTCTTGGCAAGCTGAAGGAAGTCTAGAGCACTGTTTCCTCTCTTCTGCTCTCTTGAGCGTTTCATTCTTTCTAAGGCTTAGATATACAGGTTTATACATGTTTATGAGCTGGAGATGAGCTTGTTTCCATTAGCTTGAAGCAACATTTCCTGTTTTGTTTTGTTTTTTCCCATCAAAAGAGTTTTTTATTTTGGGGAATTTTAAGATATTCTGATTGGGAGAGAAGAAATATGCAAATTTATTTCCTGTTTTAGAAATAGACATATCTCTGAGCTCACTAAGACTCCCATTACGTTAAGAGAAAGAATAGTGAAGAGAAGTGGCCAGAACAGGAAATGCTTCTCTGATTCTAACCATAGTTACATCAGACCTTACATGAAGCCTTTCCTGGTGATACCAGCTTATATTGGAATTACACAGGGCTAATGATCAGTACCCTGCAATTTAATACTGTCTTATGTTGTTTTAAAGTGGCTATTTTAAAATTATTTTTAATGACTTTAACTTGTTTTTCTTGGGACTGGAGGCATGCTACTCACTTTTTTCTGTCTCCCACAGCCCATGTTGTAGTGTAAGCACTTAGTGGGTGCCCAGTGAATACTTATATTGCCTGTTCCCTGGAGAAAAATGCTTGTCTATTTCCCAATATTGGCATATGTACAGATAGTAGTAGATACTCAAAATGTTAATTTCTTACCATTCAGAAAAGAAGTACACTTTCTCTAGCTTGACCAGAGGTGCTTTCCTTTTGACCTACAGCATTTTCACAGTTGTTTTTTTTTTTTTTTTTTAAAGATTTTTTATTTATTTATTTTTCCCCCCAAAGCCCCAGTAGATAGTTGTGTGTCATAGCTGCACATCCTTCTAGTTGCTGTATGTGGGACACGGCCTCAGCATGGCTGGAGAAGCAGCGCGTCGGTGCGAGCCCGGGATCCGAACCCGGGTCGCCAGCAGTGGAGCACGCTCACTTAACCACCAAGCCACGGGGCCGGCCCATTCACAGTTGTTTTAAATAGAGCATAACTTGGGCCAGCCCCGTGGCTTACTGGTTAAGTGCGCGCGCTCCACTGCTAGCGGCCCGGGTTCGGATCCCGGGCGCGCACCGATGCACTGCTTCTCCAGCCATGCTGAGGCCGTGTCCCACATACAGCAACTGGAAGGTTGTGCAGCTATGACATACAACTATCTACTGGGGCTTTGGGGGAAAAAATAAATAAATAAAATTAAAAAATAAATAAATAGAGCATAACTGTCCCTTTTGATTCCATGAAATATTGTACTTCCACTGACCTTGTTAGTTTTGCCTAGTTTTAATGGGAATATAAGCAACTGTGAAATATCCAATAATTTCAGCTCTTCCACAGAATTGGTATATCCAACAGCTGCTTTCCCCAGCTAATCAGCATTCACTTCCCCCAACACAATGAGACGAGGGAAGAAGATCTGTCTGAGAGCCTGGCTCACAAGTGAGCATCTGGAGAGGGCCTTTGACAGACCTCTGACAAGCACAGCGCCTTGTGTATAGCCTACCTCGTCCTCTCGCTCTACCTCCTTGTCCAGCAACCATGCAACTGTGGCTTTTGCAAGTCCATTCTAATCAGCAGCCCACTTCCAGTGTTGCTTTGTCTGGGGATGTCATTGTGCTTTTTGGCTCTAGTCTTATAAGGCTGGCAAAGCCCTGTAATAAGCTTTCATTTCACTCCTACATCAGGGGTATCTCACCCTTTCCTGACGAAGTGCTACTTCTGAGTTCCCTGAAGTCTTATGTTAGTAACATAGGTGGTAACAAAAAGGATTTAGTCTTATTTGGGAATTCTAATGATGGCAGATGACCTGCTTTGGGCTGTGCTATGGACTGAATATTTGCGTCCTCTCAAAATTCATATTTTGAAGCCGTAATCCCCAATGTTATGGCATTTGGAGGTGGAGCCTTTGGCTGATGATTGGGTTTGGATGAGGTCATAGAAGTGGAGTCCTCTATGATGGGATTGATGCCCTTATAAGGAGATGAAGTGACCAGAGTTCTTTCTCTCTGCCATGTGAGGATACAGTAAGAGGGCATCCTTCTGCAAACCAGGAAGAGAGCCCTTACCTTTCAAACCAAGAAGCCGGCACAAGAACTGAATGGGCCAGTACCTTGATGTTGAACTTTCCAGTCTCCAGAACTGCAAGAAATAAATTTCTATTAAGCTACCCAATCTCTGAAGTTTTTGTTATAGCAGCCTGAACTGACTAAGATAGCTTATCTTCCTCTCTGGGACACCATTAGGTATACGAGCTGATTAATTTGCTTAAGGTTTGGTTATCATGATTTCCTCTCTAATGGTAAAGAAGCCCCTGATAATTTCTGCTCCTCTTTGCCTCTATATCTGAATGATTGTCTCCTGAACTGTCCTGTCTAGATGTGACACCTGGAACTTGGGCAGCCATTGTGTGACTATCATTGGAGTCAGCCCAATGACAAAGTTGACATACAGAGAATGACAGTGTGAGTGATGTTCTAAAAAATGAGAGTCCTTGATGATATCACTGTACTACAGAGTAAGCCAACCCTGGAACTTACCATACCTTTGAAACAAAAATGATTTAGTCTTATTTGGGAATGATATGTGGGAATAGTAATTTGTGTATTATTTACACTACTTTGCATTGTGATTTTCTATAACTTGAAGCTGAAATCATCACTGATGTGGTTCTTAAGTGACGATTGGTTATTAGAGCTTCTACTTTACCTAACTCAAAGGATTCTTGTGAGAACTTGATGAAAAAACATATTCTTATTGTAATTATTGATTGGACACCTATGTCCTAAGGATTAGTACTAAGCAGTGGAGATACAATGGTAAATAAGAAATTTCCCTGCTCTCATAAAGCTTATTCCAGGGAAGAGACAACATTAAAAAATAATTATGCACATAATTATTTCTTTTCAATAATAAATAAGTGCTGTGAGGGAGGAGTAGAAGGAGCAATAACAGAGTGTAAGTAGTAATAACTAATTTAGTGTCTTTGGGAAGATTTCCCTGAAGATATGATATTTAATCTAAGACCTAAAGAAGAGGAAACTGTTGGCTCTGAAAGCATTAGGATGTCCCAGGTAGAGACAAAGTGGATGCATGGAGTCTCTAAAGATCAAAGGAGGAAGAGAGTTAGCCTGGCTAGAATAAAGTGAGTAAGGAGGAGTGTGCATCCTAGATGAATGCAAAAGGCCTAGTAAGTAATTGGCACTTGGTATGGGTTCAATAATAGTAGCTAATACTATTAATACAATATGATAGGGATTGTACATTTTGCTTTACTAAAAATTACAGGATAAAACTGAAAATTTCTTCTAAGAGGTTTAGATGATTGATAAATAGAACATTCATTGTAGATTATTAAGAAAGAGGAGACTGTCTGGGGGGGGCATTGCTACTCTTTGAAACACGTGTCATCCTAATCTAGACATGTTCAGGGCCACTGCCACAGCCATGGTCCTGTGCCAGATGGACAACCGGTCAGATAGAGACCTATGGACCCACTGCCACCTCCTGTTCCTGGATTTCTGGCCTTGTTCAACAGCATCAGCTCCAACCTCACATCCCAGGTCTATGGAAGGATCAGGACAGAGCAGCCACATTGCTTTATCAAGCTCCAATGTAAACTATTTGTGATGATAACTTTAATGCTTTCCTGCCTCGAGAGTGTGTAAGTCCCCACATGTGATATAAAGAATGTTCTGGTGGTAAGGAGAGAGCAGCAGGAAACAAGGAGGAGGGAGTAAAAGGGGAAGCTTTAAGGTGGGAGAGAGGAAGGGTCATGTTTACTTTGGAGATTCTTCATATTTAGAGCATTTTTAAAAATTTTTGTGCCAAAATCTATCACTCTGTGTTTTTAGATGGTGGCAGGTACCAAAAATGTAAAATGATGGAGTATTAATTTTTAATAAATCCTCAGGAATAAATGCAAATAGCTCATCCATGAAGGATGGCTGTGTTTCTTTCACTTATGAAGAGACCTTGATAATATATTAATGAGCATCATAATGCTTACCCTTCAAGGGTGACATGCTCCATATATATGCAAAAGCCACATCACCCCACACTGAACTTTGGATAATGTCCAAATGTCCTCCCTCTATCCTGGTTGTGTGCCTCTCATATCTGTTTGCTAGATGCTTGCTCTGGCACTGCTTAGGCATAAATAATAATGTCTACAGGTTAAAGAATCTAAACGTGTTCTGTTGATTGATCAATTAATCAATTTCCATTGATTACCAGAATATTCTATTAATTCCATTATGATGTCTAAAGGGGAATCCATAGCAATTAAACAAAAAGACATTTGATAGTTTTTGTGGTAATTGAATTTGTAAATTTATTAGCTTTCAGTAGTTTACTTCCAATATAAGTAATTAATATTTCATGCTACTCTTTTAAATGGGAAAATGCTTATGAGATCATTTTAATTAAAGAGCAGATATTGATTTGAAATGAAACCCCTAAAAGCCCTGGGTCTGTAATTGAGTAATACCTCTGTTATCAAAGATGATGCATTCTGATTATATTCGTATTTCTCGGAAATCTCGTTCCCTGACACAGAAGGCACAGGGATGTGTGCTTAGATGTCAGCTGAGGAAGAAAGTACTATGATGTGCAGAAATCAAGTACCAAATGAAATAATGCCAGCTGTAGCAGTGAAGGTGAAATATATGTGGTGGTCTCAAGAGAGACAGGGATTCACTGAGATAAAGGCAGAGAAGTTCAGAGAAGTCCTGGTGCTCAGGCCGAGGATGTGGAAGGAGATGTTGAAGAGGTATTAGGGAAGGGGCAGCTGAGGGCCTGTGTTGGAAGGCTTGGAAGGCTTAGTTTGTAGCAATGGACAGAGGCTCCTGTGACCCCCACAATAAGGAGGGGACTAGACCTAGATTTTAGAGGTCTTCTAATATGGAGCATGGAAGAAAGTCTTTCATCCTGCTCTAATTCATGAGTGCCAAGGACCCTTAGGAGATCACAGGGTGGTGAAGAGCCTATGGCTCAGGCTGAGCAGAATCCATTCATTTGGAAGGAATAAATGCAAGACATAGAGAGTAGGGTCAGTCTATCAAGGAATGAGCATCATGTGCATGAAGCCAAAACAAGGAAAGAAAGAAACTAGAGGACTGTTGTTCCAGGAGATAAGGAAGTCAGGTGAGCAACCACAGAAGGATACCTCCTGAGGGGACAGACTGTCCCTGACTTGTTCGGCTTAGTATTTTCAGCACCTAGAACAGTGCTCGGTGCATTGTAAGTCCTCATAAATACATGTTTGTGCAATATGGATATGGGCCAGATGAAGAAATAGAGCATGGGGTGTGGGAGGGGAAGAGGGTTTGTCTTAGTCCATTTGGACTGCTATAATAAAATACCACAGACTGGGGGAAGGGGGATCTTATAAACAACATAAACATTTTTTATATTTCTGGAGACTGGAAGTCCAAGATCAGAATACCAGCTTGGTCTGGTTCTGGTGAAGGCCCTCTTCCGGGTTACAGACTGCCAACTTCTCACTGCGTTCCCATGTGGTAGAAGAGGGGAAGGGAGCTCTCTCAGGCCTCTTTCATAAGGCACTAATCCCATTAGTGAGGGCTCTGCCCTCATGACCTAATCACTTCTAAAAGGCCCCACGTCCCAATATCATCACCTTGGGGGTTAGGTTTCAATGTATGAATTTTGAGGGAACACATTCAGACCATAGTAGGGTCCAAATGACTGAATAGACAATACGTAACTTAAAGTGGCTTGTGTTTTTGATTCCCACAATGTCTTCAATTTTTCCACTGCTCAGAATCTGTCTTAAAGGGCAAGATTGCTTGATTTCTGTCTGGAGCATTCCATGAAATTCCATAATTAGAACAGATTTGGGACAGGTATGCTGTTACATATTATGTGAATGAGCTTTAATTGACCAGCCAACAAGTATGAGTGACTGATATCAGATAATTTCTTGTTTTTATAGGACATCAAAGGTGGGGGAGAGGTACAGAAAGAGTAAGAGAGCTTTCAGTTTTGAAATGGGTATCATGACAGAGGGTGGGATATGAGTTAAGGAGAAATGCTGTCAGATTTCACCAGATTTTGTATGTTTTCGTATGAGGTCAGCCCTATTTACCTTTACTATAAGGCCACGTATAAAAGCTATTCTGGTACATAGTTCAAATACTGCTTGTAATATTTTTATTTTTTATCGTAAAGTAGTTTTATGCACAATAAAATGATGGGTATTATAAGTGCATTCTAAAGCACAATTTTTTAAATAAAAATTATCTATCACTGATATTTCTTCCATTTTATCAGGAAAAAGCAGAATTCTTATCAGATTAAACCCAGATGACACAGGGCAATTGCCTTGATCTTTAAAGATTCTTCCAAATTTTAGATTTTTTTTGAAAATTTATCATAATTTTAATAAGTTCAGATACGAAGCACCAGAGAAGTAGTGCAGAAAACTGGAACACACTAAGATGTCATGACTTTAGTTCTAGTCCTGTGTCATTTACTAGCTGGGTGACCTTGGCCAGGCACTTCACCCTCTGGACCTCACCTTTCCAGCAGCTAAATTATGGAACGAAACTACATCATCTTTTGGGTCACTTCTAGCTCTGACAACCTAGGGGTAGAGTCTCTGACAGCATAGGCCAATAGAAAGATAATTTGTGAGCCACAAATATAATTTAAAAATTTTTAGTAGCTATGTACAAAAAAGAAGACAGGTGAAATTAATTTTAATGATACATACTTTACTTAAATCAATATATCCAAAATATTATCATTTTAACATTCAATGGATCTAAAATTATTAATGAGTTATTTCATATTCTTTTTATCATACTATCTTAGAAATCCCATGTATATTTTACACTCACAGCATAGCTCAATGATGACTAGCTACTTTTCAAGTACTCGATAATGACATGTGGCTAGTAGCTACTGTATCAGATAACACAGATCTATAGCATTCAGCTAGAAAAAAACTTCTGTTAGATGGAAAGAAGATTTACTCAGCAAGATGTGCAACAGATGAAAACTTTTTTTATGGAGTAATTAGAAAAGGAGCTAAATTATTAATTAAAACTATGAGTTTGGCTGAGTCGTCTGCAGCCTGGTAGATTCTGCCACATGCTAGCAGGGGCTAGAATTTATTCCCTTTTGAGGTTGTCTTTTGCTTATGTAAAGTCACCTGATCCCCAGTTGTGGCTTGAGGTCTGCCTTAGAGTTCTAATTGCTTTTCTGTGGGTCTCTACCTGGAGCACCGTCAATGCCAGCCTGCAAGAGTCAATGGCTTCAGCAGAGGTGGGTGCAGCAAGCTCTGTCCCTCCCTCCCCCCCCGTCTTACCCCGAGGGTCTCTTCTGCCCATCCTTTAATCCTTAACTTACCATTAGCAACACCAATGAACAACTGCTGTGTGCATTACACTTCAGCAGCAGTGTGGGCATACCTTGAGCAAATTAAACATGGTGGTGGGAAATTGAAGATGGGTGATATGTAGGACTGTTTTCAAAGTCAAAGAGAAAAGAAAAACAGGAGTTTCCTCATGGTAGAGTTGCCAGGTAAAATGCAGAATGCCCAGTTAAATTCGAATTTCAGGTAAATAACAAAGAATTTTTAGTATAAGTATGTCCAAATATTGCATTGGATATACTTATACTTTTAAAAAATCATTATTTATCTGAAATTCAAATTTGACTGATCATTCTGTATTTTTTTTTTCTAAGACTAGCAACTCTTCCTCATGGGTATCCAGTTTCTGGTGTCATTTCTCCTCAAAGGGCTTTCCACTGTTAATCTCACACCCTTCAGAAGAATCCTTTTATGCTTTAGATTTGGTCCTCTGCTCAATCATTTCTTCCACTAGTCTATGGATACAGCAATCCACTGCAGAACATTTCCTAGACTCTAATATAATCACACAGCTGGGAGACCTTCGATGATGCTTTTAGTGGGCTTTGGAGTTTGAGGCCCAGTCCTCTTTAGGTAAGTACCTCCCCCAATGTGAGTTCAATATATGGCTTCTTCTTCCTGCCATCCTCCAGCCTCAAGTCCTAGTCTTCTAAGAGAAGTCTTTGAACAACACACACACACACAGAGAACACCCTCCCTACACACACACACACACACACACACACACACACACCAAGAACACCCCAAACAATAATTCTGAGAACCTACACAGTCTAAATCCATAATAAGGAAGGGAAAAAAATGACTTCCTAAATTCAACACAGTCTCTAAAGATTCCACTTTTGAAATGAAGAAAGAACGTTTTCTATTATTCTGTGGAACAGTTTAAATTCTACTTTCTCGGTCTCCAGCTCTCAAACTTTGCTCAGTGATCAACCTGAACGTGAAAATGAAGTCTGCCCAGTGATCTACCAGGACCAGGCCCACTGTGGTGCCTTCTCTCTGAACACAGCAGTTGTCCATCACAGCTGCCACTTCCCCTCTCTCCAGCACCTGCAACCAAGCCCTTCATATGCACACACATACATTGAGGAAGTGGGAACAGCTTTCATAATTTTTTGTTTTTTGAGGAAGATTGGCCCTGTGCTAACATATATTGCCAATCTTCCTCTTTTTCTTTTTCTCCCCAAAGCCCCAGTTCATAGTTGAATATCATAGTTTTAGAATTGTAGCTCTTCTGTATGGGTCGCCACCTCAGCATAGCTTGATGAGTGGTGAGTAGGTCTGCACCCAGGATCCGAACCGGCGAACCCGGGGCCGCTGAAGCAGAATGCAGGAACTTAACTGCTTCACTGCCAGACCAGCCTCAAAACAGCTTTCATTTTAAAGTAGCACTTTTTCCTCCTTTTTGTCCTGGTACACAAGGACCTGTTGGTAATTTTACTCCCAAGTAGGGGGCCAAAATCAGGTTAGAGTGCCCTTGTATGGGATCCAGGACTAATTCCAGGCAAAAGTGAGGAGCAGGGTGGGCTCTTTTATTTCCCCTCTGAAACTCTTTTCATTTCTCCCCATACTTTCCACTACCTGCCTTCATGATTTTGGCCTCTGAACATCCTCCTCTGTTCCATTATGACTAAGTCCCTGATTATTATTTACATATAGTCAAAGTGTTAGTGGATAAAGTTTTATGATAGGAGTTTGCAAACTTTTATATCATAGGTATATCCCTCCATTCATGCTTCTGTTCATCATGACTGGAAAATCTCCTTGTGACCAGTGGAATCTCCTGAAAGAATAAGCTGCTAATTAGTGCGAGTCATATCTCCTGAACCCCATGGTGGCCTTCTTTCCACCATGCCCTCGTGACTCCTGTCTCTGGCCGGCACTATTACAATACCATGTCTATTTGGCTTTCCTGCATCTTCGTGCAAATATTTGATAGTGTGATTCCAACCCAGCTTCCTGGGCTTCCATTTAGGTTTATACATTCTTGAAATGCAGAGTTGCCCCACCCCCTCTGTGAGTTTCATTTTTTTTTTTTTTTCCTTCAAGCAGGATAGTTCTCCTTCAACCATCTTTGCCAATAATTCTGCCAAATGCCAATGACATTCATGAACTTGCATGGATTTCAATGGGTTCAATGTCTCGAGTTCATTTTATTTATCACCCATACTTTCATTTCTATAGGCACTCTGAAGTTGTCAGATTTACCCTTTGATTCTCTTTCTTGTTTCCTTGTTATTTCCTTTTCTGAATTACTTGGCATCTTCTACATTGTTTCTTTTTTTCTTTCTGCTTCATATCTACTAACCTCCAAGGGCAGCACTTTATAGTGCAAGCTGGGCGTTTCCACCCTCTTTTCTCAAGTTTCAACTTAAATCTCTCTTTATCAAGTTGGCAAGTCTCCTAGAAAACATATTGTTCTCAGGCCCCATGAGATAAACTCTATTCCTTGCCAGGAGCTTTTCATTTTGGTGTCATAATTCCTGATCTAAAAAAATAAAATAAAATAAAAACCAAAAACCCACCGTACCGTTTTTTTTTGACACCATCTCTCTCGCCAGCTGTTCATATCTCCTAACTTCTTGTTGATTCTAAAGTCATGACTTTTAACTGGAAAAAGAGATGAAAAACTCATCTTTAGCCTTAAGATACTTTGTTTCTAGCCTAATAATTTGTATAAATGACAGATGCTATTCCCATTTTTAGTAGAATAATTTAATCTCATTTCATTCATGGATGGTACAGATCTCTGTTGTAATGATAAATCAGTCAAAGAAATTATAATATGATATATATTAAAAGCAATCATACACAATGAATTATTATGAGGTGTAGGTTCCAGATGGGTAAGAGCTGAGGCTAGAGTATGCTGATATGTGGAGATAGTCAAATCCAATCTCTAGTCAAATCTAGTCTAGTTCACTTATTTGTAATGTTCTAGAAGTCTCCTTGAAAGGTAACTTAAACCTTATTGATAAGTTGGCTTAGATATTAACAAATACATTTGGTGGACATGAGGAGGAAGTACTCATGAAAGCTAAATTGCAGGCAGGTGAGATGGACGAATGAACCTCCGTGGAGAAAAATGCCACATAAATGGAAAAAGTTGTCAGGAATGGTGGGTCAGACTAAGCAACTAGGCTTGAATGTGAGAAGAGAACAGTGGGTTGTCATAAAGCACTAGGTAGAACAGAAATTATTAGCTCAGCTCTCTTGGAGACACTTATGCGCTCAGGGAAGAAGTGGACTCTATGATCATACTAAAATAACTGTCATTGTGGGGCATAAACATTCTGTGGGAGTTTATGAAGGAGAATTTGTTTGCCTCTTGGATGAATGTGTTAGCCGCTGAAATCCAGGGATAACAGTGATGGAAAGGAGCTACAAATAGCAACAGAAAAAAAAAAAATTCTGTGTTAATGCCATCGTGTGAATAGATAGTTCCACTGCCATTAAAGCTACAAGCAAAGCAATGATGGACAATATTTGAGATGGATGGAAAGGAGAGCTCCCAGAGAAGAAGGACAGCAGAAGTTGCAATGTTTTAAAATGTACTTGGGATTTGTTGCAATCAGGTATAGTAAGATGACAGAAACATGATTAGGTCATGAGAGTGGAACCCTAATGAATGAGATTAGTACCCTTATAAGAAGAGACCTCAGAAAGCTCCTTTACTCCTTTCCCTTTGTGAATACAGCAAGAAGATGGCTATGTATGAATGAAGTGCGTTCTCACCAGAGACTGAATCTGATAGATCCTTGATCTTAGACTGCCCAGCTTCCAGAACTATAAGAAATAAATTTCTGCTCCTTATAAGCCACCCAATCTATGGTACTTTGTTATAGCAGCTTGAATGGACTAAGAGAGGGAGTGCTAGCCATATCAAATATTAAACCATATTATAAGACCTGTATAATTAAAATGGCATGGTTTTGGTTCATGAGCAAACAAAAGGTGAAGGGTACAGAATCAAAATTCTAGAAACAGACAAAATGCATTTGAAATAATAATGTAGCATCACAAATCAATTGGGAAAATGTAGACTTTTTAATACAAGATATTGGGACAATTAGATAGCCATTTGAAAAAAATAGATTTGTTCATCACATCATACATGAAGATAACTTCCAGATGATGGAGGTATATAAATGTAAAAAAAAAAAAAAAGAAACCATACATGTTACCGAAAGAAAACATAAGCAAATGCTTTGATAATTCAGGAGTGGGAAGATTTGGAAAAGCCTTTTTAAATATAATTAGCAGAGCTGCATTCTTTCTGGAGGATCTAGGGGGGAATCCATTCCTTGTATTTTTCCAGCTTTTAGAAGCTGGCTGTGTTCCTTGGCTCATTGTTGTATCACTCTGACCTCCACTTCCAACTTCACGTCTTTTCCTCTGACTTTGACTTTCCTGCCTCCCTCTTATAAGGACCCTTGTGATTAAATTGGATGATCTCCCCATCTCAACATCTTTAACTTAATCATATCTGCAAAATCCTTTTTGCCATGCAAAGTAACAGAGTAACATATTCAGAGATTCTGAGAATTAGGACATGGACATCTTTGAAGGGCCATTATTCTGCCTACCAGTTTTCCCTCTAGTCCCCAAAGATTCATATCCACCCCATATGCCAAATACATTCATCTCACTCCAAGATCACTGAAAGTCTCAACTCATTATAGTATCAACTCAAAGACCGTACCACCTTCTAAATCTCATCATTTCAAAGTCCCAAATCTCATCGTCTAAATCATCTAAATCAGGAAAGGGTAAGACTCTGGGTATGACCTATTTTGGGGAAAAATTCCTGTCTGTCTGTGGACTTATAAAACTAGAAAACAAGTTATCTGCTTCTAAAATACAATATGGAGCAGACATAGGATAGCAATTTTAGATTTTCTCTTTAAAAGGGGGAAAAATGGAAGGAAAAAGGGAGTGATTAGTCCCAAGCAGTTTTAAAATCCAGCAGGGAAAACTCCATTAGGTTTGAAGGTCTAGGAATAGTCTTCTGAGGCTTAAGGCTCTGGCCTCTGGGCTCAAGGCCCCATCCTTGGAGTCATTCTTCCTTTTGTATGAAGGGTAGCACGTATTTTCAGCTGAGTAGTTTTATCAGCCTGTTTCCTGACTGTAGGAATTCCAACAGGGGATTTAACAGTTTTCTTTTGTCTGTTCTTTTGATTCAAGCTGGCAGTGTTTCTCTTGGTGTGAAATTCTCAAGACCCTTGTAGGTCTCCCATGTATGTCATGGAGATTCAATCCATTAGATGAGAGGCTCCTCTGTAGCATACCTTGGATAAGCCCATCTCTATCCTGGCTTCTGCTGAATTGACTGAGGGCAAGCCTAACTAAATATACATTCAATAACGTGGATGGATCTCAAGTGCATTATGGTAAGTGAAAGAAGCCAGATTCATTCATATGACATTTTGGAAAAGGCAAAACTATAGGAATGGAGAACAGATCAGTGGTTGCAAAAAATTTCTGGGCAGGAGGTTTGACTGAAAAAGGTAAGAAAAGGGAATTTGGGAGAGGTGCTAATGGAACTGTTCTGCATCTTGATTGTTTTGGTGCTTAAACAACTCTATGCATTTGTCAAAACTCTCAAAACTGAATACCAGAAAGAGTGAAATTTAGTGTATATAAATGAAAAAATAAGTAACAGAAATATAAAAAAAAAATAAAAAAAAAACAGGAGAAGTGGAAGGAGGGGAATTTAGAGTTCATATTAGATAACTTCACTTTTGTATAAAAGTTCCAGAAAAAGAGAAAGTGAATATAAGAGGAAAATAAGCCATTTGTCTTAGGAAAACATAATTTGTAACAATCCCTTCTCTCTCTGCCTGGTTCACGCTTTCCAAGAAGGGCAGATCCTATAGAGAGAATTTGGCACTCATGTTTGAAGTTTTCTGCAATGAGCTCAGTTTCAGGTCTGAACCATAATTTCTACAGCTTTAAAAATAGAATTCAACAAAGTTATGGTTAAACTCTCCATTTGAAATGTAGAACATTTGTTAACTTTCAATTCATTAATAATAGAATAATTAGGATACTATACTGTAAGTTGCCTGAGGCTAAGATCTGATTCTTTGATTTTCTGTAAGTCCCTATCACAATCCCCTGCTAATATTGCAGATCCGCAATATATCTATACTGACCGAATACATCTGTCAACAAACATTCTCTCTTAAAATGCAAATATCCTACAGGCTTTGAAAATTTTTGGTTGTTTCTCCATACTGTTTTATATTTTGTATGTTTTCTACAATAAGCGTGAATTACTTTTATAATTAGAAAAAAGCAATAAAAGTTATTTTGCAAATGCAAACACATCTGGGAGAGTTGTCTCAACCTTATTGCTTTTCTTGAAAAAATTAAGTTCAGTTGCACAGAGAGAGGGAATTTTGGTTTGGGACGGCTTCAATAAGTCATTTGAGAACAAGGATTACTTCTGAGATGGGGCTTATAGCAGTTGGAGAACTCCAGAGCTTTGAAGAGAAGTAAGACAAAGATGTAGAAAGAGAGATGGGAAGAAGGGGTCCATAATAAACTTTTATATTTTAAAAACATTTTTCCTGGCACCACTACATTAACAATAATGGGAGGAAACAATTTTGCCTTTTTCTTCTCCCTCCACATTGACTTGATTCTGTACCTTGGGAGTAGGGATCCAGGAAACCTCATATATGCTAGAACAGTGTTTCCCAGCCCCAAGTCCAGAAGCAAAGGTCAGTTGGTGACAAAATTCTTCAGGTTAGCAGGAAAATGAGAAACATAAGAACGGTGTAGACATTTTTTCACAGAGCTGCTTACTCGTTTTTTAAAAATTTTGATATGAACTCCTCTCTAATTTTGTTGTGAAAGTATTCTTTAGAGTGATGATGCTAGATCTCAGTTAATCTTTGAAGACTTTTCTGGTCCTTGAAATTCAAAATTTGGGCTTTGCTGAGTTAGACTGTAAAGTCCATGATGGTAGGGATCATACTTTGTTTTTCCTCCCCTCAGCACTGCAACCCTACGCTTAGCACTCAGTCCAGCACATAAAAAGTTGCACGTTAAGTGTCTGTCGACTTTCTGACTATGGTAATTCAGCTATGGCAGCATTGTTTATATCTGTGAATTATATTGGTTTCTAATCCCTTTCAATAACTCTTTAGGGAGTGCATTTCAAGTTGACAGAAAGTTCCTAAACAATATGTTCACATGTTGCAGATTTCAAATACAACTCTTCTATGTCCTATTTGATGTAATTCTGACACTGTATTTTTCAAAGATGTATTTTTTGGTTTGTTAACTTATGTATAGTCTGACACCTTCCAACAAATGTAAGTTTCTCTGTGTCTAATACAGCACCTGGCACATGGCAAGTGTCTGAACTTTTTTTGTTGAATGAATTAGTGTTCCACTTCTCTGCCATCTGCACAGTGGCAATGTCTCAGTTGTATTACATCCTGTGGTGGCAGGCACATCTGGCACTGAGTAATAACATTTCTAGCCTTCTCTCTCATCATTCCCCCTACATACCATGTGCTACTGTGACACAAAACCCTCAGAGATGATGTCTAGGCTGGGTGTTAAAAGATAAGTCAAAACTTTCCAGGTGTGAGTGTTGAGGAGTTGGAGGATGGAGGACAAGGGAAAATTCCAAAAAGACACAACAGTGTATCAAATAGAACAACATATAGTTCCAGGTTCTGTTTGCCAAATTCTTCTCTCTGTCTGGAAATAATTTCACTTTTCCAGGACATCCCTATACAAAAATTACTTAGTGTGATTTCTTGTTTTCTGTTGGTCTCTTGTGAGTAAGGAAGACCTTCTCTTATTTACCTTTGGTTCTGTAGACTCTTGCTCAGAGAAGCACTCAATGAATATTAATTGTATAAAAGTTCATATGTAAGGTTCTCTAATAACAATAGTAAAATATTTTGGTTGTACTTTACAATTTGAATAACCCTTATCAGGTTCATAAAAACCATGAGATAGGTAGAGGAGATATTTATCCTCATTTTACTGGTAAAAAAGCGAAAACAAAAAAACAACTGAGTGTTATGGACTGAATATTTGTGTCCCCATCACAAATTCATATTTTGAAGCCCTAACCCTCAATGTGATAGTATTAGGAGGTGGGCCTTTGGGAGATAATTAAGTTTAGATGAGGTCATGAGGATGGAGCCCACATGTTGGAATTGGAACCCTTATAAGAACAGGAAGAGACCAGAGTTTCCTCTCCCTACCATGTGTGGATACAGTGAGAAGGGAGCCATCTGCAAGCCAGGAAGAGGGCCCTCACCAAGAACTGAATCTGCCAGTGCCTTGATCTTAGACTTCCCAACCTCCAGAACTGTGAGAAATAAGCGTTAGATGTTTAAAACACATGGTCTATGGTATTTTGACACATCAGCCTGAACTGACTAAAACACTGAGGTTCAAAAAATTAAGCATAGTCCAAGATCATATAGCCAGGGTGTGGTTAAGTCAGGACTTGAATCTAGGTTTTCTGATCTCAAGCCCAGTGCTCGTGGTATTCACTCACTCTTCAATTAATTAATTAATTAATTATTTTGTTCATTCCTTCAACAAGTGTTTATTTAATATCACATTCATCAGACTTCTTAAATTTCAAAGCACCAGATGGAATCTAGAAAGGTTAAGGAATGTAGTTCTCAGAAGAACCTACCAGAGGGAGAGCAGTGATGGTGTGTGGGAAGACCTGGAGCTGGATGTGGAAAAGAGCAGGCTGAAAAGGGAACGTTGTTAACAGCATAATTCGAAGTTCATGAGTAGGGAAGATTTAGTCCCAGAGAAATCATTTCAGGGAAAGAACGAGGTAAAAACCAAGAGAGATAAATCCAACGCACAGTATAAGTACAGTTTCCAAGGCGACTGCTGAGGCAGGGGCAGGGCTCAACATTGAGGGTCTAGAGCATCTGGGGAACAGAGCTGATCGAAAGCTATGGGAGTGAGCAGAAATACTTTCCCAAGGGCCAGAGATCTTTTGGATGCTGTTGCAGATGAAGTTCTGATAAAGCTTTCCCCTGGCCATATTTAGGGATGCCGTTGATCTTGGTATTGAAGTTTCTTATGACTCTGCTTTCCCAGAATCACATAGCAATAATGACTGAGACAAGATTTAGATTTAGTGAGTTAGGTCAGTGGACCTAAATGCAGATTATTGAACAGCTTTGCCCTATTGGGAATTCAGCATGGATTCAGAGTACCCCACCCTGAATGATCTTGTGCTAAAATGATTATTGTCATTTAGGGCAATTATTCCCCTCATTCATAACATATTCTACTTTAAGAGCTGGTTGTAAAGTTCACTTTTTATAATATATTAAATAAAAACTCTACTCTTGCTTTTGCTTGAGTTTGAGGGAAGAAACTAATAACAACGAGACAAATCAGCATTATGAGACCAAATTAAGTTATATATCACCAAAAGAGAAACCTCTTTTCTCTTTTTTCCTTTTTCTCTTCAGCTAAAATCTGTGAAAATCTGGTTTTGTAGCTTCCATTCCATTTGGTGTCTGTAATTCTGCCATAACCCATTTGTTTGCTCCCAACTCTACACTCCGTTTTCCTTTACTTGGGAGTGGTATCTCTTAATAACAGAATGGCTAACTAGGATCCCCAGACAATGTGTAATCAAGATGCGTGCTTGGACTTCCATAGTTTTTAATGCTCTGTAAAGACATGTAGTTCCTCTGATGAGTCAATGTCATGACCCACTAATTGAAGCCTGAGGGCAGAAAGTAGTTAATGCCTCACCAGACCACAGTATCAAGCCTGGACAAAGAGTGATGTTACATGGTATAAGAATCCCATGACACATCAGAGAGGTGAGAAAGGACCAACTGCCATTAAAAAAATCTCATCTCCTCAGAACTACTCAAATTGCCCTGATTAGAGATGTTTTCCTTTTCGAAGACTGCATAGAATCTGTGATAGAAAATTAACATTTTTAGAAGTCCCTAACTTTTGGAGAAGATAAAGATTGCCAAGGTCCTATCTAAGAGCCTTGTCATTTCCAGCTTCTCCATATTCCTCTTCAAATGCATTTCCTTATTGATGGAAAGTCTTCTGCCCTTGTCTCTTAGTATTTGGTTGGTGTGGGATTGAGGTTTCCATGACTGTTATCTGATCCTAGATAGGTCCTTCACCCTAGTGTAAGAGAAACCTTTAATGTAGTAACTCTCCAGGTTTACTCCTCCTTTCATGCCCTGAGAATCCATCCTAGTGAATATTAGTAATGGGAATGTGTCATAAGTATTAGGTAGGATGAAGTAGTGAGAACCACACTGTTTCAAATATGAAGGAGGAAGCAGAGTTGTGATGGGAGAATTCTGAGAATGGCTTGGTATAATGGAAATAGGAAAAGTGAGACAAATGAAAGGAGACATCAAGTCTTCATGAAGCCTGCTGAAGGCATACCCTTTGAAGAGATTGTAAATCACCAGTACTAGAGGAGTTGGGCAGACTGGTGGAGAATGACTACACAGCAAAATCAAGGCCCTTTTTGGTTTTTTAGTAATTATGTAGCAGTTGGAATGATGAGAGCAGAAAAGGATCTAAGATCATGATTAGCTGTGTGGCTTGACCAGGGAGCCTCATCCTTCTACTGCTCAGTTTCTTTCTCTATAAGATGAGTGTAGCAGATGATGTCTAAGGAACTAACACACGAGCATTTTATTACTTACTGTTCTATGGGTATGCTGGCTTTTCATACATGTAATTTTCTTTTTTTTTTTTTTTTGCTCTATTTGCTAAGGCAAATGGAAGTTAACCTCCAGGTAAAACTGGAACAGCTGTTTTAGAGCCTAAAGAACCATATGTTCAACTTGATTCAAAGGCATAAGCATTTATTGAGTGTCTACTATGCATTTAGATAGTAATATATTAAGGACTCCAGTAGGATTCAGAAGAAAAATATGGCCTAATCTTTTTTTCATAAAGAACTAACAATCTAATTGTGATAAAACAAAGTCATCAAAGAAGAGTATAAGGCTCTAATAAGATTCTGAACTAAATATAATCAAACAATAAATTAGATTATTCAACAGAATTTTTTTTTAGAAATGTATTGGGCATCCCTTAGACTTGTAGTAAAGGTGTTTTTGGACCACCACTTAGTGAGTCAAGAGTGCCAGAGTTTTAGATCAGAGATGGCAGGAACTCAGGGGAGGGCAAGAACGAGTTTGCCACTGTGCCTTGAAGTCCTTGTAATTACAGCAACAGAGCTTATTTTATTGGTAAAATCGACTTCAACTTTCTCCTTTGATTCGTTTTCAACTCTGTCTGCCTCCTCCACCACAGCCCCCAGTGAGGACATCTGTTAGAAGTTCTGCCTTGAAGACACACAGTAGCAAGTTGAGAACATAAGTTCCATCATTTGGCCTCAGACATGCTCATCCAATTAAGGGCTCAAATTGTTCACACTATTGCTTACATGTTATTTATAGGATTGACATTATTTGCAGTATGCAGAGAAGAGAATGAGGTTGAATATTTAGAGACTGGCTTATTTTTCTAAGAATTGCTATTAAATTAGTCCTTTAATTAATGTCAGATATACATAAACATTTCCTTGTGGAAAAAAAATAAGTGAGAATCTCTTTCAGAATGCAGTTGGGGAAATCCTCCAGTAAGACACTTAGACTAGAGCCTGGTTCTTTGAAAACGAACCAAAGAGAATATGAAATTCTCTTTCTTCCTAAGTTACAAAGAATTTATCAGATATGTTGGGGGGTGGGGGGAGGTGAGAGGGTGCCAGTGCACATAATGACCTACATTTGACACTGTCCTGTCAAGTAAGATTGTCCTATGTCACGCCCTAAAAATACCAGTGGGATGGCAGAACACTCAAGAATTAAGACAGGCTTTGGGTACTAGCTATTCATGTATCCCTTGAGAAGTAGACTATTCTGTGTTGAACTAGAAGCCACAGAGAAGGATTTTATAGATGAGCATTATAGATAAGAGAGGCAGTAACCTAATAAAGAGCAGTGTAACAGACACTGAAACTATTAAAATAAAATAAAATACAGACCAGGCTTGAAAATTCCCCAAGCAGACAAAACCATTTAACCCACAGAAGCAAAACTAAATCTAGCTTACTTCATGAACGTAAGCAAAACTTAACTTAGGTTATTTCGTGTACATGCCTCTGATAATCATAAAAGAAACTTATGTTATCTTCCTAAAATGGTATAAAATAATAACTTTTAACCAATCCCTTGTTGTCTGGAAACCCCCATTGTAATAACCAATCACTGTAAAGGTTAAACAACCTCCTCATTTTCACTTTATAAGCCATCCTGTAATGTCATGTCTCTGAGCTTCATATCAGTTTTTGATTTGAAGACTCCAAGTTCACGAACTGTTCTCTTGTGCACAATAAACTTTTACTAAATACTATTTTACTGGTGTGGTTTTAATTTTTACTGTTTCTCAATTTTTGACAACACACACCCATATTCTCTTCAAATTCAGCTGCCCCTACTTGCCACCCTTAGCAGGGCAGTCCTACATGAATTTCTTTGCACAGGAGATTGTTTCAACTTATAGACATATAGAAGAATAAGTCTATAAGTTGGACTAAGCCATTGCAATTTATTCTCTCCAAAATTTTAACTAAGAGACAAAGAAAAAGTTGTCAGTAATTCCTTTAGCTGAAAGAACAATTACAGTCAAGGCTTCAATCAGTACCACTCCATGTGAGATATGTGCAAGCCTAAATTGTGAGGGGGCAGGAAACAGGGAAGTAGATGATTTGTAGCAGGTATTGAGGGGAG
Source organism: Ceratotherium simum simum (assembly GCF_057802395.1). Lineage (NCBI taxonomy): Eukaryota > Metazoa > Chordata > Mammalia > Perissodactyla > Rhinocerotidae > Ceratotherium > Ceratotherium simum. Next base: position 40,684,331 of record NC_141913.1, read on the forward strand.
AAAGAACTGGTCAGTAACAAAGAGCAAGAGTAGAGATAGAAGGTGATGCCCCTGACTCAATTCCTAATGTTCTGGGTGGTTCCCATCTTCAGGTTCCATGAAGCCTGACTATGTTTAAACTTAGAGTAATACTGTCAATGGTTTTAAGAACCACATCCCATGACTTTGCTTTTGCTAGTGTGAGTACTCCTAATAACCTGACCACATGCCTAGAAAAGGACACAGTGAATTAGGAACAGAGTTAGAACTTAAAACTTAGTTAACCAAAGCCTGCTACACTGTAGGCCAATGTTTTACCCACTGAACATCACTGCCAACTGCCCAACTATACTGCCTATAGGCTAATTTCCTTTTATCCAAGATTTTTTGGTTGTTTTAGTAAGCTCACTTTTTCCATGAGAATTAAAAATCTCAAAAAGCATTAATAGAAAAATTTTATAGGGGACATAAATGGTATATTAGAGGATAGAGTTTAGACACCCATTTCCTCAAATAATAGGCTAATTTTCAGTAGTTTCAAGTCTTCTTAGGAGTATTACTACATTCCTTTACTCTACTGGACTGCTTAATGTATTTTTTATCTTCATATAATTTATCTAAACTTCTTATATCATCACACTAATTTTCCTTCGAAAACTCACATTACTGAATGAACAAAGCAGGTTACAAAGCAGTATGTATAGTATGTCCCCAAATGTCTTTTATAATTACATAATTGCCTTTACTGGTGCTCTTGTTTTTGTGTGTGTATTCAAATTACTAACTGGAGGCACTTACTTTCAGCCTGAAAAACTTCCTTCAGAATTTCTTATAAGGCAGATCTGCTAGCAAAATCTTCTCAGTTTTTGTATATCTGTGAGTCTTTATTTCACCTTCATTTTTTTTTTTCTGTTGGTGAAGACAATTGTCCCTGAGCTAACATCTGTTGCCAATCTTCCTCTTTTTGCTTGAGAAAGATTGTCCCTGAGCTAACATCTGTTGCCAATATTTCTCTATTTTGTATGTGGGATGCCAACACAGCATGGCTTAACAAGCGGTGTGTAGGTCCATGCCTGGGATCCAAACCTGAGAATTCTGGACCACAGAAGCGGAGCATGCAAACTTAACGACTCTGCCACCGGGCTGGCCCCTCACCTTCATTTTTGAAGATAGTTTTGCTGTATATAAGATTCTTGGATGAGAATTTTCTTTTCTCTCAGCACTTAGTTGTCATCCCACTGCCTCTGGCTACCATTGTTTCCAATAAGAAATCAGTTGCTAATGTTATTGGGGATCTTTTGTCTATGACAAGTTGTTTTCTCTTTCTGCTTTCAAGATTTTCTCCTTGGCTTTTGGTATTTTGACTATTATGTCTACAGCATGCATCTTTTTGCATTTTACCTACTTGGAGTTTGTTGAGCTTTCGGACGTATAGATTAAAGTTTTTCAAGTGGGAAGTTTTTAGCCGTTATTTCTTTGAATATTTTTTCTGATTTTTTCTCTCTATCTTCTTCTGGCACTTCCTATACTTGTATGTTGGTGCACACAGTGGTTTCCCACATTTCTCTAAGGTCCTGGTTCTTTTTTCATTTTTTTCCTCTATTTTCTTCAGATTGCATAATCTCTATCAATCTATCTTCAAGCTCTCTGATTCTCTCTTCTTCCAGTTCAAATATACTCTTTGCACCTTTGGTAACTATTTTCATTTAGTTATTGTACTTTCCAACTCCACAATTTCCATTTAGGTATCTTTTTATAATTCTTATCTTTATAGTGATTTTCTTGATTCAGTAAGAAATTATCATTATACCTTCCTTTATATATTTAAACATAGTTTTCATTAAACATATTTGTTATAGCTGCTTTGGAGTCTTTGCTAAACCATCACCTGGGCCCTTTTGAAGTCTGTTTCTATTGTCCAGTTTTTCTCTGTATATGGGTAACAGTTTTCTACTTCTCTTCATGTCTTGTAATTTTTGTTGAAAACTGGACATTTTAGGCAGTATGTTGTAGCAACCTTAAGATACTGATCCCTCCCATGTTGGGCTTTTTGGGGTTTTTTTTGCTTGTTTGTTTGCTTAATGAGCTGACTGGAGCATTTTAGTGAAGTCTATTTCCCTCCCCACACAATGTGAAGCCTCTGATGTTGCTCTTCTGAGGACTCAGCCTTGGGCATTCACACGGTCATTCTGGGACAGTGGTTTTGGTAAGCCTGTCTTTGACTGTCTCTTTCCCTGATATTTCTCTTAATCTATTTGCCTCGGTTGGTATGACATACGGCTATTAGGTTTTACCAATTTCTGACTGATTGCTTTATTGTTTTCAACAATGTTCTGGAGCATAAATTGCTCCACATTCTTATCCAGCTAAATTCAGACAATTCAGGAATGGTTTTTGAGACCAGTCTTTGAGGTTTGTTCTGAATCCAGGAGGTCTCTTCTTGTTGATTCTTTTTCTCTGATTCTCTTTGGTAAACTGGTCTGTGGTTTAAGTTGTTGCTCTTATGAAGCTATCAACTTCTTAATTGCATACTAACAAAATGTAGTTTCTTTTTTTTTGTTGGTGAGGAAGATTCACTCTGAGCTAACATCTGTGCCAGTCTTCCTCTATTTTGTATGAGGGTCGCCGCCACAACATGGCTTGACAAGTGGTGGAGGTCCACCCCCAAGATCCAAACCTGTGAATCCAGACTGCCAAAGCAGAGCATGCCAGACTTAACCACTATGCCATGTGGCCGGTCCCTCTTTTTTTGGGGGGAGCACCCTTAAACTTGAACTTCCCCATGCTCTTTTTCAAATATTATCAGGTGTTTTGTGGAAGGTATTCAAATTTCTTTGTTCTTATGGTCTTCCTCTTCCCTGATCAAATTCTCTCAGTTACTCCTCAGATTGGGATTGGGATAGTGGCTTGCTTCTTAAGACACCCCTGCTTTAAAATAAGAGTGCTGGGTGGGGACAGTAGCTTCTAATCTTCCTGGCTTACCTCTACTGGATGAAACTTCTGCCCTATGAATGAGGTGGGATGAAGGAAATTGGGACTTCAATATTCTTTGCTTTCTGCACCTGTGTTAAACCTTCTTCTCTATGAATGGTGGATAGGGGGAAGAAGGAGCCCCTGACCTCGCAGCCACATTTTCCAGGAACACAGCCTCTAAAACTTGGAGATGGAAGGAGTGGAGAGAAATGCTGATGGCCTGCATCTACTGGTGAAATACTGTATCCCTTGACTGAGAGCTGAAGGATGACAAAGCCCTATCTTCTTGGCCACACCCATTCAGTCATGCTGAGCTGAATGGGGAGAGGGAGTGGGCTATGGCATAAGTGTCACAGACTCTAGCTATTCTTAGCAAGATTTAATAGATTTTTGTAAATAAATGTTTTTTTATTTATTATCCTAATTGACAATCCAATTGTCCTAATTAAATTAGAACAATTTTAAGAGACTTTAAATGGTTGCTTTTTAAAATAATTTTTACCAGGTATGGTTGTTTCTCTAGAGAGTAGGGCCACAGAGCTCCTCACATTGCCATTCTAGAAGTAGAACTCTAATGAGTACATTCTTAATACTTCATAATTTCATAGAGTTTTCTGTAATTTCTATTGTGACTGGGTATTACTTGTATTATCAGATACAATAAAGAAAAACAAGTCAAATATTTAAAAAAAAAGTTATAGTTTTTTAAAAATAGGGGAAAGTATTGTTTAGTATATTTTCAGAGGATATTTCTTCAATGACTTAAAAAAAGAAGCATTTATATTCGGAATTTCACTTGTTTTCATATAAATAGGTGTTTCCAATCAGCTTGAAGGTACTTGAGAAGAGTTGATTCTCTTATATATTCTAACTGTCCTTTTGTAATCGATTCTTTTTTTTTTTTTTACAATTTTTTTTTTTTTTTTTTTGGTGAGGAAGATCAGCCCTGAGCTAACATCCATGCTAATCCTCGTCTTTTTTTTGCTGAGGAAGACCGGCTCTGAGCTAACATCTATTGCCAATCCTCCTCCTTTTTTTTTTTCCCCCCAAAGCCCCAGTAGATAGTTGTATGTCATAGTTGCACATCCTTCTAGTTGCCGTATGTGGGACGCGGCCTCAGCATGGCCGGAGAAGTGGTGTATCTGTGCGCGCCCGGGATCCGAACCCGGGCCACCAGTAGCAGGACGTGTGCACTTAACTGCTAAGCCACGGGGCCAGTCCTGTAATCAATTCTCATACCAAGACTTTGCAGCTTTCAGGCATGCCCCTATTTAAAGTATAATTATTCTCTCCATTATTTCTTGGCTGAGAATTCTTGAGGTCTCCATAACATTACTGCTCATCTTCGGACTCCATGGTATTCATCACGATTATTTACTTGAAATAAAATTAATTCAGAATTGATGTGTGTCCAAAACAGTGAACAATCTGAAATTTTACCTTACTTACAAGCTAACAAGTTAGCATGCCACAGTTTCATGGATGCTGGCAGATGACACAAGGTTCTTAGGTGAAGGGGAAAGGATAACTTATTACTCACAGCAATAGCCATAGCCACATTATCACCATTTTGCTTTTGTTCCCTGAGCCCCAGTTCCCACAGTGCAACACCACGAGGGTCAGGTGCCTTTTGCCATACACAGTGGATTGCATTATAGGACAGAAATCCCAATTTTAGGGAATTTAAATTTTTTATAATGGGTAATAAACCTGCCTGACATTTGCACCAGAGAGAGACATTATATTTATTATACTGGACAGTAAATAAACCTTTCTTTTTGCTCCAGAGGGAGACACTATCTTTCTCTTCCAAGGTTGTTTGCTATACATCTATTCTTGAAACGATAGTCCAGAACAAAGCTAGTCAGTGGTGTTTGTGCATGCAATGTGTATATAAAGGTGAGACCCATGGAAACTTGTCTCCCCACAGTGTGAATCACTTAGGTTCAACATTTTTGTGATAACAACCTAGTCAAAAAGCAATACCTGAAAATGGGAACTTCAGGGAAATAGAGTGTTTCATATAGGTGACATTCTCATACAACTGAGGCTTATACTTGCAGGTACCAAAATTTGAAAGGTGTATACTTATGATGGAAACATTCCAAAAATATATAACAGATTATTGTGTCATCTTAAACAGATGGTAGAAACAGTACAGACATTTATTAGTGTGCAGGCACAAAATAATAGTTATAACCTGTTCTATAAGTTATATAGAACTAATAGTTATAAGTGGTTCTATAAGAAATAGTTCTGTAACTCTTATAAACTGTGCTATAGGGAGATCTGACTGGTACTTGCATAAAAGGCTCCCCCGAAGCAAATAAGACAACACTCTAGAGTAGGAATTGGCTAACCATCTAGTCAAAAGTTGGTTAAAACCTCAGAACCAAGTTATTTAGGAACAATTATTTAAAAATTAAGCCCAAGACAATACTTCTAAGAGTGAAGGAATTCTAGGATCTTATATCCTGTCCATGGAGTGGTGAAAAATGCCTTTACAATATATTAACCAATCTATATCTTAAATATCACTCATTTTAATTAATGAAAACCCATTACTAACACCCGTTAAGTAAAACCCACTAACTTCACCAATGAAAACCCACTTCTAAAGTTTGATATGCTAAATAACAAAGCATTCAATGTGGATCAGAAGAGTTTAAAATGCTTATAGTGGCTGGGTCTTTTCATATTAAATGCTAGAAAGTGTATTCTTTTTTTTTTTTTTTTTTTTTTTTTAATTTTTTGTTTATTGCAGTAACATTGGTTTATAACATTGTAAAAATTTCAGGTGTACATCATTGTACTTCTATTTCTGCATAGATTACATCATGTTCACCACCAAAATACTAATTACAACCCATCACCACACACATGTACCCAATTATCCCTTTCACCCTCCTCCCTCCCCCCTTCCCCTCTGGTAACCACCAATCCAATCTCTGTCCCTATGTGTTTCTTTATTGTTGTTATTATCTACTACTTAATGAAGGAAATCATACGGTATTTGACCTTCTCCCTCTGACTTATTTCACTTTGCATCATGCCCTCAATGTCCATCCATGTTGTCACAAATGGCTGGATTTCATCGTTTCTTATGGCTGAGTAGTATTCCATTGTGTATATATACCACAGCTTTTTATCCATTCGTCCCTTGATGGGCACTTAGGTTGCTTCCAAGTCTTGGCTATCGTGAATAAGGCTGCAATGAACACAGGGGTGCATGTACCTTTGCAAATTGGTGTTTTCAAGTTCTTTGGATAAATACCCAACAGTGGAATAGCTGGATCATATGGTAGTTCTATCGTTGATTTTTTGAGGAATCTCCATACTGTTTTCCATAGTGGCTGCACCAGTTTGCACTCCCACCAGCAGTGTATGAGAGTTCCCTTCTCTCCACAACCTCTCCAACACATGTTGTTTCCTGTCTTGTTAATTATAGCCATTCTGACGGGCGTGAGGTGATATCTCATTGTAGTTTTGATTTGCATTTCCCTGATAGTTAGTGATTTTGAACATCTTTTCATGTGTCTGTTGGCCATCTGTATATCTTCTTTGGAGAAATGTCTGTTCAGGTCTTTTGCCCATTTTTTAATTGGGTTGGTAGATTTTGTTGTTGAGATGCATGAGTTCTTTATATATTTTGGAGATTAAGCCCTTATCAGATGTATGGTTTGCAAATATCTTCTCCCAATTGTTAGGTTGTCTTTTCGTTTTGTTGATGGTTTCCTTTGCTGTGCAGAAGCTTTTTAGTTTGATGTAGTCCCATTTGTTTATTTTTTCTATTGTTTCTCTTGCCCGGTCAGATGTGGTGTTTGAAAAGATGTTGCTAAGACTGATGTCGAAGAGCGTACTGCCTATGTTTTCTTCTAGAACTTTCACAGTTTCAGGTCTTACATTCAAGTCTTTAATCCATTTGGAGTTAATTTTTGTGTATGGTGTAAGGTAAGAGTCTACTTTCATTTTTGCATATGGCTATCCAGTTTTCCCAACACCATTTGTTGAAGAGACTTTCTTTTGCCCATTGTATGTTCTTGGCTCCTTTGTCAAAGATTAGCTGTCCATAGATGTGTGGGTTTATTTCTGGGCTTTCGATTCTATTCCATTGATCTGTGTGTCTGTTTTTGTGCCAGTACCATGCTGTTTTGGTTACTATAGCTTTGTAGTATATTTTGAAATCAGGAGTGTGATACCTCCAGCTTTGTTCTTTTTTCTCAGGATTCCTTTAGCTATTCGGGGTCTTTTGTTGTTCCATATAAATTTTAGGATTCTTTGTTCTATTTCTGTGAAAAATGTTGTTGGAACTTTGATAGGGATTGCATTGAATCTATAGATGGCTTTAGGAAGTATGGACATCTTAACTATGTTAATTCTTCCAATCCAAGAGCACGGAATATCTTTCCATTTCTTTGTGTCTTCTTCAATTTCTTTCAGAAATGTTTTATAGTTTTCGGTGTACAGATCTTTCACCTCTTTGGTTAAGTTTATTCCTAGGTATTTTATTCTTTTTGTTGCAATTGTAAATGGGATGGTATTCTTAATTTCTCTTTCTGCTACTTCGTTGTTAGTGTACAGAAATGCAACTGATTTTTGTATGTTGATTTTGTATCCTGCAACTTCACCATATTCGTTTATTACTTCTAAAAGTTTTCTGGTGGATTCTTTAGGGTTTTCTATATATAAAATCATGTCATCTGCAAATAGTGACAGTTTCACTTCTTCCTTTCCAATTTGGATCCCTTTTATTTCTTTCTCTTGCCTGATTGCTCTGGCTAGGACTTCCAATACTATGTTAAATAGGAGTGGTGACAGTGGGCATCCTTGTCTGGTTCCTGTTCTTAGAGGGATAGCTTTCAGTTTTTCACCATTGAGGATGATATTAGCTGTGGGTTTCTCAAATATGGTCTTTATTATGTTGAGGTACTTTCCTTCTATACCCATTTTATTCAGAGTTTTTATCATAAATGGATGCTGGATCTTGTCAAATGCTTTCTCTGCATCTATTGAGATGATCATGTGATTTTTGTTCTTCATTTTATTAATGTGGTGTATTACATTGATTGATTTGCGAATGTTAAACCATCCCTGCATACCTGGAATAAATCCCACTTGATCATGGTGTATAATCTTTTTAACGTATTGTTGTATGCGATTTGCTAGTATTTTGTTGAGGATTTTCGCATCGATGTTCATCAGTGATATTGGCCTGTAATTTTCTGTTTTTGTGTTGTCCTTGTCTGGTTTTGGTATCTGGGTAATGTCAGCTTCGTAGAATGAGTTAGGGAGCTTCCCCCCCTCCTCAATTTTTTGGAAGAGTTTGAGAAGGATAGGTATTAAGTCTTCTTTGAATGTTTGGTAGAATTCACCAGGGAAGCCGTCTGGTCCTGGACTTTTATTTTTGGGGAGGTTTTTGATTACTGTTTCGATCTCCTTACTGGTGATTGGTCTATTCAAATTCTCTACTTCTTCTTGATCCAGTTTTGGAAGGTTGTATGATTCTAAGAATTTATCCATTTCTTCCAGATTGTCGAATTGGTTGGCATATAGTTTTTCATAGTATTCTCTTATAATCTTTTGTATTTCTGAGGTGTCTGTTGTAACCTCTCCTCTTTCATTTCTGATTTTACTTATTTGCGCCTTCTCTCTTTTTTTTTCNTGGTGAGTCNAGCTATAGGTTTGTCTATTTTGTTGATCTTTTCAAAGAACCAGCTCTTGGTTTTATTAATTTTTCTATTGTTTTTTTGGTCTCTATTTCATTTATTTCTGCTCTGATTTTTATTATTTCCCTTCTTCTACTGATTTTGGGCTTTGTTTGTTCTTCTTTTTCCAGTTCCTTTAGGTGCATTGTTAGATTGTTTATTTGAGATTTTTCTTGTTTGTTGAGATAGGCCTGTATTGCTATAAACTTCCCTCTTAGAACCGCTTTTGCTGTATCCCATAAATTCTGGCATGTCGTATTTTCATTTTCATTTGTCTCCAGGTATTTTTTGATTTCTTCTTTGATTTCTTCATTAACCCAGTCGTTGTTCAGTAGCATTTTGTTTAATCTCCATGTATTTGTGGCTTTTCTGATTTTCTTCCTATAGTTGATTTCTAGTTTCATACCTTTGTGGTCAGAAAAGATGCTTGGTATTATTTCAATCTTCTTAAATTTATGGAGACTTGTTTTGTGGCCTAATATGTGATCAATCCTGGAGAACGTTCCATGTGCATTTGAAAAGAACGTGTATTCTTCGGTTTTTGGATGGAATGCTCTGTATATATCTACTAGGTCCATCTGTTCTAGTGTGTCGTTTAAGGCCAATGTTTCCTTATTGATCTTCTGTTTGGATGATCTATCCGTTGGTGTAAGTGGAGTGTTAAAGTCCCCTACTATTATTGTGTTACTGTCTATTTCTGTTTTTATGTCTGTTAATAATTGCTTTATATATTTAGGTGCACCTACATTGGAGTGCGTAGATATTTACAAGTGTTATATCCTCTTGTTGGATTGTTCCCTTGATCATTATGTAATGCCCTTCTTTGTCTCGTTTTACAGTTTTTGTTTTAAAGTCTATTTTGTCTGATATGAGTACTGCTACCCCAGCTTTCTTTTCATTGCCATTTGCGTGGAGTATCTTTTTCCATCCCTTCACTTTCAGTTTGTGAGTGTCTTTAGGTCTGAAGTGTGTCTCTTGTATGCAGCATATATATGGGTCTTGTTTTTTATCCAGTCAGCCACCCTATGCATTTTAATTGGAGCATTTAGTCCATTGGCGTTTAAAGTAGCTATTGATAAGTATGTACTTACTGCCATTTTTTAACTTTTTTTTTTTTTCCTCAGTGTTTTAGTAGTCCTTCTCTGTTCCTTACTTCTTCTATACAGAATTGATGGTCACTTTAGTTTGACCTCTGTCTGAAAGCTGTACTCTTTAACTACCCTCCTCCCTCCTTTTATGTTTTTGATATCATATCCAACCTCTTTTTGTGCATTTGTATCCATTACGTTCTAATCGTGGAAATAGATAATTTTTCCTATTTGTGGTCTTCTCTTTTCCCCTTAAATCAGTCCCTTTAACATTTCTTGTAACACTGGTTTCTTGGTGACAAACTCCTTTAATTTTTGCTTATCTGGGAAAATTTTGATCTCTCCTTCCATTTTGAACGATAACCTTGCTGGGTAGAGTATTCTTGGCTGTAAGTTTTTTCCTTTTAGCACTTTAAATATATCATGCCATTCTCTTCTAGCCTGTAAGGTTTCTGCTGAGAAGTCAGCTGATAGCCTTATGGGGTTTCCTTTGTATGTAACTTGACATTCTCTTGCGGCTTTTAGGATTCTCTCTTTATCTTTAATTCTGGACATTTTGATTATGATGTGTCTTGGTGTGGGCCTCTTTGGGTTTATCTTGTTTGGGGCTCTCTGTGCCTCCTGTACCTGGATGTCTGTTTCCTTCCTTAGGTTAGGGAAGTTTTCATCTATTATTTCTTGAAATAGATTCTCTGCCCCCTTGTCTCGCTCTTCTCCTTCCGGGACACCTATAACACGGATGTTAGTGCGCTTGATGTTGTCCCAGAGGTCCCTTAGACTGTCCTCACTCTTTTTAATTCTTTTCTCTTTTACCTGTTCAGCTTGGGTAATTTCTTCTAGTCTTTCTTCCAGCTCACAGATCCGTTCTTCTGTATCCTCTACTCTGCTTTTGAGTCCCTCTAATGAGTTTTTCATTTCCAGTATTGTATTCTTCATTTCTGATTGTTTCTTGTTTATATCTTCCATTTCTTTGTTGACATTCTCACTGAGTCCATCTATTCTTCTCCCCAGATCAGTGAGCATCCTTAACACTCTTAGTTTGAACTCTCTGTCGGGTAGGTTGCTCATTTCTGTTTCACTAAGTTCCTTTTCTGGGGTTTTGTCCTGTTCCCTTACTTGGAATGTATTCTTTTGCCTCTTCATTTTGCCTCTTTCCCTGTGCTTGTGTCTACGTATTAGGTAGGTCAGCTACGTCTCCTGCTCTTGGATAGGTGACCTTATGTAAGTGATGGCTTAGGAGGCTTCCAGTGTGCTTCCCTCAGTTCTCAATGTTCCAGGGGTGACCCCTATGTGGGCTACGTGTATCCTTCTGCTGTGGCCTGTTTGCCCTCCCTGTAGGCACCCAGGGAGGCTGAGTTATGCTCCTGGCCAGCTGTTGTAATGCTCAGCTGCTTGTAGTTGTTGTGGGCCCTTCAGTCTCTTTATCAGCTGTGGGGAGCCCCAGCACAGTTGGCTGCAAGTTCTAATACCACATTTGTGTTGCAGTATTTCTTTTAAGTGAGTAGGCCCCCACCGTGGCAGGTTGTTAGGCTCAGGGCCTTACAATTGCTGTAAGCCTCTAGCCTATTAGGTCTCTTGTCAGCTCTCTGAGGATTGCAGCTGGGTGGGGCTGGCCTCAGGCACAGGAGCACCCAATTGTTTCAGGTTTTGGAAGGTGGAGCAAACCTCCTATGTGGGTCTTTGAGAAGTACAAGTCTTCTGTGGCTGAGAAGCCCTGCCGCCCACAGGTCCACACACACAGTCAACACAGTCCTGCCCCGTGTGAGCGCCCGACCTCCCAAGTGGACCCAGTCTCTCCACGGCGGGAGCCCCACACACTCTGCCACCGCCCCACACTCTCCACCCGCTCCTTGTGCACACCCTGCCCCGCTCAAGTCAGCTCAGTTGCCAGGCTGCAGAGAATCCAGTCACCAATCTATGCAGGCCCACACGTTGCCTGAGGGCTTGTTGTTGGGTGGGGCTAGTCTCTAGGGTGGGCTGCCTGCCCTGGCTGAGCTGGATTAAATCGGTGCTCTAGCGGGTGGAGCAGACCCTGGGCTAGCAGGTCTCAGGGAGAACTCCAATGGCGTCTGTGTCAGCACGCTCACACCAGGCCACAACAATGGCCGCCGCCAATGTCCCAGTCCCTGGAGAGGTCTCACCCCTCACCGAGATGCACTCAGGGCCTATTAGGTGAGTCTCTTGTCACCGAAGCACTGTGCACCTTTCTTTCTGGTGATTTTAGAATGCTTTCTGGAACGGGTGAGTTTATGCGCGGGCCCTTTAAGAGCCAGTTTTAGTTTCTTTGTGAACCGGGTTTTCTGGGGGTGCTACCCAATGCTTTAGTAGCAGGCAAAGTCAGATATTATGCCGCTGGTCTCAATTGTGCTGGGTCCACAAAATGCCCACAGCGGGGGCGCTCCCCGGCTCAGGGCCCCGCGCCTCCAGGGAGGCTGCGTACCTGTGAGCTGCTCCCGGCGGCCGTGAAGCTGGCGGCTTGTGACGGCGGCGTTTTTCCTCTCCAGAAGGGAGTCTCTGCCTCTTCTACCCCAGTTAGGATTGTCCGTTGTTGCAGGAGTTCCTCTTATCCAGTTTTCAGTTCTGTCTCAGGGGTAATTTTTCCACGAGTAGTTGTAAATTGGCTGTGTCCACGGGAGGAGGTGAGTTCAGAGTCTGCCTACGCCGCCATCTTGACTCCGCCCCTCTAGAAAGTGTATTCTTGATTAGGGCAATAGACCACCTTTAGAATGTAGAGTAAAATTCACCAACCTAGATGCATACTCACCGTTGGCGCTGGCATACCGTATAAGTTATAGGTCTCGTAATAAGGAGTTACTGTTAATTCCATTTTACAGCTGAGGAAACAGAGGTACAGAGAGGTTATGGAACTTGTCCGGGGTCACAAAGATGGGAAATGGCAGACCTAGTTCAGAGTCAGCATCCACTTCTGTTTTGTGCGATAATTCACTACTGGGTTCTGCTGCATCTTTAATTTTTCCACGTATTCTGTCTCTACTAAGTAGTAGATTTCCATTATTTACTTGTTTTGTGGGTCTCCTTTTCCTGCTTCTACTAGTTAGCAAATTAAAATTCTCTGGGAGCTGAAAACGCAGATATGTGATTTCTTTGAGCTTTTTGCTTTTAAATAGCAGTCAGTAGGACTGAATGCAAGAGTAGAACCTGGGTTTGGTACTGGGACCTTATGAAAGCTGTTCTAGGATTCCTAAGGGCTGTGGAGATGTGGCCTTTCCATAAGTGGTTTGCGACTGTGTTTAATTTTAAGGTTAACAAAGAGGGAATGGGAGCAGGTGATAGCTGGGCTGCGCTTGATGACTCCGGCTCCATTCAGGAGCACGTTTCTGTGGTGACCGGCTGGTATTGTGTAAGGATGATTATTAATTCCAACTATCAGCAGGGCCTGAGCCAGATTAATCTCCATATGGCAGAGAGACACAAGAGAACTGAGTGTAACCATCGACATACACAGGTCCCAACCTTATCTACATGCTGGCACCAAGCGTGTCAGTTTCTAATTCTTCTTTGGGAATATATCATTTGATTCATGTGTGAAAGATCAGTGAGGGAGGAGTATAAATCCCACTTTTGTTCAGCCTTCTGGGCAGTTTGAGCCTGCTAATTTCTGCGATATGCATGATGTATAATAGAATGGCAACCTCTCAGATTTACAGTCTCTCCTTGGAGTCAAAATTAAGCAGGCAACCATTTATTAACATTTCAAAGACAGAGACCCATGTTCTGGTTAACACTACAAGTTTAGAGAATTTTGATGAGTGAAAAGCCCTTCTAAATCTCTTTACCTAAGCTGTTCATTTACGAGCATGTGCAGGCACATGTGAGTGGTGGAGAGTGTGTTTTTAGTCTATTCCCCCTGGTATCCACATGGCTTACTCTCTCATCTCTCACTTCAGTCAGGTCCCTGGTCAAATTTTCCTTTATCTTACAGGTCTTTGCTGGCCACACTGGATAACACAGGACTCTTCCCCAACCCATGCCACTATCTCTCTCTTCCTTCCTGCCTTCTTTATGTAGCTGCATAGAACTTATCACCACCCCACACATACTTATATGCTTGCTGTGTGAATCTCTCACTTAGAATTTAAGCTCAATGAGAGCAAGGACTTTGTCTCACTCATGGTTATATCCTTGAAACCTAGAACAGTGCCTGGCACACAGCAGGGATTTGATGAATATTTGATAAAGGAAAATGAAATGAAATGTTTACAAAGTTTCTTCTCCCAGTGGCAATGGAAAAATGTAGTTAATATCATTCGACATTCAAAGTAAAGAACTTTAATTTGCACAGTGCTCTTGGCAAAGAATATTTTATTTAACTAGCATTGCCCTTGTCCTAGAATGACTCCATGCTGTTGAATTGCAAATATTTCTGCTTTCACTTGGAAGAAGCAGTGAAATTGTGTGTTAGCAGCTAATTTTTTCTTATTTTTTTTAACATGCAATTTGCTATCTATAGAATAACTAGATTATCTTTAATAGCAAGACACAAATAATAGGCATTTTGATTAAGACAAGTTGGAGAAAGGCCAAAAGCTAATAAAAGTAAGGGGAAAAATAATGTGGCCTCCTCAAATTAAGTAAATTGACTATATAATGAGAAAAAAGTTTAAATTAGTTAGCAGTGGCCCCAAAATGAAACATTAGTAATGTTTATTACCGGAAATCTGCAAATCCTAAAATTAATTATTTTATTATTTTCTTTAAAGCTTAATTTAACCAGTAGCCATAATGATACAGAAAACCTTTCAGGGAAGAAGGTCATTATGAAAAAGATGGGATTTGCCCAATAACTCTTAGATATTGTTAATGTTACCAAACACTCATATTCTACAATATGCTGTTTTCCAGAGCCGCCAGCCTTCATGAAATAATTCCTTTCAAGTCTCCAGTAGAAAAGGCAAAATTTTCACTTTGCTGAAATTTGTAGCTGAATTCTGAAATTCAGAAGGACAAGGGCTTCCAGCATGTTCTACACTTCTTCATGTGAGTTGGAATCCAAGGTGAGGCAAATATTTAGACTGTCCACCAGCCACAGGCGAGTGTATACAACATGGGCCACCCACACTTCCAGAGTTCATTGTCAAGCGCTATTTCTGCATAGGATTCTTATTTGGTCATATCTACCCAAATTCCTTATGTTTTTTTTTCTAACTTGTAAAGGTCTTCCCCACCCCTCATTTCCCTCTCAATCTTTACCCCACTGATAATCCCCACCCAAATCATCATCTTTAAGGCCCAACTCAGTTTGCCTCTCTTGAGCAGCGCTGACTGGTTTCTCCAGCTCATGAGTCTGAATGCTCAATGGCATATAAAACTATAGTGATGATGATGATAAATATTTATTGGGCTCTTACAGTGTGCCAGGACCGCAGTTTACTTATATTATCTCATTTAATCCTCTCAATATCCTGTGAGGTAGATACTACTGTTATCCACATCTTTGTAAATGAGGATTAGAAGGATTAGTTAATGCCTGAGACCATTTGCTCTATAGAGGTGAGGTCTGTAGTTAAACATAGGGAGTTTCCATTACACAGAACTTAATTCCATGCTGCTTTATTGTTATTGTCGTCTCATATCTCATTTTTGCCTGCCAAACTAGGCAAAAGACTCATCCGATATTTCTTTGGAACACTGCTTAAATATTTTGATGATCACCAAGTGGACTTCAGTAAATAGTTGCTGATTGTTTGATACTGTGGTCTAAGACTATTTCCTCTTTCAGAGTACCAGAAGAGAGAGATGACTATCACATCTTGTTTATTGTTTCCCTGTGGTCCTGTACTTAAGAGTCTCTTGAGGCAATTTCTTCACTAACAGAAATGAGTTGTTTGATCTGCCCAAACACAATATAAGGCAATGCTTTCTCTCAGTAACTTAAGTCTACGCTAGATAATGCCTGTTCCTTTATCCATTTTTCATAGAAACTACTTAAGAGAGCTTCGGTCTGCCATGAGACTGATCTATGACAGCCCATTCATTGCTCTGCAATCAATCATAGAATATTTGAGCTCAAAATGACAGAGAGGAAAATCCAACTCACTCTCTTCTTCTTACAGACAAGGACACTGAGACTAGTTGGCCAAAGCAGGCACCATGCTTTCTGGTAATTGGTTACAGGCTCCTTCCTCTGCACCATTATTGAGCCACAGCAAAGCCATGAAGGATACTGAGTGAAAGCTTATCCACTGACCCCTGGATTTAGAGTGCTATGCAAACGAAATGTAAATAAAGCTAGGTAATAGGTAACAATCTTTTAAGAGTTCAGAGAAGGCAGAGGGTACTCAATGTGGACTTAGGATGGTCAGGAAAAGCTTCCCAGAAGAAAATATAACTGAGTTGGGAATTAAGGGTTGTGAAAGATTTTGACAAGAGGAAAAGACAGGAAAGAGTTCCAAACTGGAGCAGTATAGAAGTGGTAAAGCCAGGCCAGGCTGGTGGTGTAGTGGTTAAGTTCAACATGCTCAGCTTCAGTGGCCTGGGTTTGTGAGTTTGGATCCCAGGTGCAGACCTACACCCCTCATGAAACCATGCTGTGGCAGTGACCCACATACAAAATAGAGGAAGATTGGCAACAGATGTTAGCTCAGGGCCAATTTTCCTCACTGAAAACAAAAGAAAAGTGGTAAAGCCAAAGCCATGCTTGGGAGCTATGAGAATATTTGGATGGAGGGAGGACCTCTTAGAATAGTTGGAAGAAAATTCCCTGTGCCAGAGATCCATGCATCTAAAGAACAAGCCTAAGAAATTTGGCAAATGGAAGTTATGAAGGTTTTTGAGCATGAAGGTGATGATAGAGGTGTTTCACGAAAATTTATTTAATTGTGGTTTGCAAGTAGAACTTGAGTGGGAAGAAACTGGAAGCAGGACAACCAAGTTAGAGACTACTTGAGATGCTTTAGAGCCTGATTACCTCAGAGTTCTCAGATGTTATAATGAAATCAGTTAGGATCTTATGATTCAGAGAAATGAGATTTAATTTTTGATATAAACCTTTTCCTGGTAAATGGAAAGAGGGCTTTTTATGGATAGGTGTATTAGCATGGAGATGCTCTACACAGAGTCCCCTTCAAGGAAAGACTTGATGCTCAACTGTGGGGAGTAAGGTCATCAGGCAGCCTCCAGCTCTCAGCATGGTCAGGATCTGTCTCAGTGGCTGGGAGCTACTCAGGGTATGCCTTCTTGTGACTAAGAAAGACAGAGTGTAAGATCTGGCCATTTCTGCCTGATGCTGGTCATTCTGATGAACAATACTTGGCCTAGGGCTCCCAGATGGGTGAGTTGCAGCTTTGCAGGACCTGTTAAACTTCAAATTTTCTCTCCCTTCACTCAGCTTTTACCCTCTCCCTTTTATAAGTGTTGATCCCTAACAAATACTTTGCTTCAAAACTCCATCAAGGCATTCATTTCCAGAGAATCCAACTTATCACAAGAGGGAGGGGAAGGACACAGATCAGAAGGCAATCCGTAGCGGTGTGTATGTGTGTGATACTGAAGCATATGCTGGTGACACTCTCTTGCTTTCTACTTGGATGATATTTAGGGTTAATGACCTAATTAAAAAGAAAGTTGGGGAATTGTTTGAATCTACTCTTTCATAGCCCTTATATAGAATTAATAAAATAATAATTTCCACATCAGGGAAGTGGTGGTGGGTGATGGGTTGTGCTGATGAGTCTACGGAAGTGTAGGGGGGTGTTGAAGCCTTCCCCAACCCCCAATCCACCTCTTGCTACTGCCAACAACTTCTTTTCCATTCCTATAAGTGATGGCAACTACTTTTGTTATTATTCCATGTGGAATAAGGATGAACTGGATAATTATGCCCTACATCAAACAACAGCCAAATCTCAGTGACTAAGAATTATGGGGATTTAGTTCTCTCACATAACACATGGTCATAGCAGGTGTCCTGGGGACATAGCTCTTGCTTTGCCCATGTGCTGGGACCCAGGATCTTGTTGGGCAAACTTATAGTACTATAGATCTCTTCATGCACTTATTCTTTTTGCTATACATCATGCTGGTGGCCATGGCTGAGGGAAAAAGGGAGTTCTGGAAGGTCTCATGTTCAATTTAAATGTTTTAGCCTGGAAATGGCACACATGACTTCCACTCACACTTACCAGCCAGAAGTAGTCATGCGGACTCGCCTAGCTGCCTAGGAAGTGCCATCCTATCATGAGCCCATAAGAGAAGGGACCTAGAAATGTTTGGTGAAGACTACAAATAACTAAAACGTTTTCATTTTCTCTTTCCTTTTCTTTGATATCCTACTTTTATTATTCTCCACTTGGCTGTCTGAACTTTAAACCTGCCAGCACCCCTATAGACACTGCAGAGGGTCTTTAAGAATTTCCAGGGATTGAGAGTCACTGAGATAAGACTTCCCTTTCCACCTAAAATAGGGTTTGGGGTGTATGTGACATTCTTTACAACACAAAGTGGAGTTAAAGAAGACTATTTCCCTGTAGAATTAAGTTAGGCATTGGCATAGCAACACAAAATGGGGGAAGGGGGAGAGTTGGGCAGAGAGGAAGATATAATGGAAATCCCGCTTTGGTGTTCATTATAATGTCACTCCTACTGCAAAATTACCTTGTATCCCTGACAAAGATTAAAGGTTTTACTCCTCCTGGTTATCAGCAACAACTCCTCTCATTAACTGTTCTTCTCACCACTTACACAGCCATTTATCCAAATGTATATGTAAAATTAAAAATAAATAAAAGAACTAATCCATAAGGGCACACTAGCATAGGCAGGTAAGGGGATGGGAAAGGAGAAATGATAGGAAAAAATGAAAAATAATATTAAATACATATTTCACAAGGAACAGGAAAGAGATTTCTCATTAGCTCATCCATCTCATTATCTTCCCAGAAGACATTTCAATATTCACTTTCATGAAGATAGTTTTTAAAGGTTCAATTTTTACTTGCTTAATGTAGGTTCAAATATCTAAAGAAAAATGTGTTTTCTAGAAATATTCCCCCTTACCTATGATGTTGACTCAAGCTAAGGATTAGGAAAGTTTATTTTTCAAAAACCAGTGATCTAAATTTCTTCAACATCACTGAGGGTAGAACAATGCAGAAAATGCCTGAATTGCAATTAGAATGATTCAGGTTAGAGAAATGAAGGCATTTTTTGACTGAAAAGATTACCACGCACTGGAGTTTATGATGACAGTAAGAACTACCATTTCTTGTCAGTCTCTCCTTACTGTATTCCTAGCAATAGGTTGAATATTTATATTCATTATTTCTAGTTTTCACAGTGACTTCATAATTTAGGCATGCCATAATATCCCAATGTCCAGTGAAAATGGCTCAGAAAGGTTGAATAACCAGGACAAGTCTACACAGAAAAAAAGAGAAGTAGCGGAAACAAGGCTCAAACCCAGGTTTGAGAAAAACTCAAGTATTTATTGAAGTGAGTAGAATTTATTCTTTCAGTAGTGATGATGATGATGATAGCAATAACAACAGATAGTTTTTGAGCACTAACTACACACCAACCTCTCCCATAAGCACTATAGATATATTAACTCATTTAATCCTCAAAAAATCCAATGAAGTGAGTGCTAATGCACCACTTCGTAGATGAAGAAATTGATGCGAAACTAAGAGAGGTTAAGGTAGTAGTGGTAGTTATTAAAAGATAACCTGGGCCAATTTTGATTAATCTTAACCGTAGAGGACATAGCAGGAGGTCAACTTCCAGAACTATAGTTCTCTCTGCCCATTTGTCCTCCTTGCCATCCACACTGCCAATACCATAACCCACAGGTTGTTGTGAAGGGTGGTGGTTAAGCATGTGAACGCGGGAGCCGGACTGTCTGAATTCTAATTGTAGCTGAATAGATTTGGGGGAAAGTCCCTGTATTAGGCTGCTAGGGCTGCCATAACACATTACCACAACGTGGGAGGCTTAAAACAACAGAAATTTATTGCCTCATAGTTTGGAATGCCAGAAGTCTGAAATCAAGGTGTTGACAGGACCATGCTGTTTCTGAAGGTTCAAGGGAAGACCTGTTCCAGGCTTCTCTCCTCGCTTCTGGTGGTTACCCACAATCTTTGGCATTCCTTGGCTTGTAGACATGTCATTCCAATCTCTGCCTCTGTCTTCACATGATGTTCTCTATGTGTCTCTCTGTTTCCAGATTTTTCTCTTTTAGTAAGGACACCAGTCGTATTGGATTTAGGGCCCACCCTAATCAAGTATGACCTCATCTTAACTTGATTACATCTATCAAGACCCTATTTCCAAATAAGGTCACATTTACAGGTTCTGGGTGGACATGAATTTTGAAGGTACACTATTCTACCCAGTACTGTCCCTAAAATTCTCTAAGTTATTTTCATGAGTAAAATGGGGATAAAAATTACAGCTATGTCCTAGGCTTGTTGTGAGACTTAATATATGTAAAGAAAATTAAGTATAAAGCTCAGCACAGAGCAAGTATTATTCAAATGTTAACTGTTTTAATTACATGACTAACTTCTACTTGAAATTTAATAAGATCAGGAGACTGTTAGGCCTGGTCCTGTTAAAAATAGGTATGTGCATTTTCCCCTGGCCCTTGTATTTTTCTGTAAATTAATAGAGCTGATGGCTAAAATTTGTGCTTACAGAACATAGTTTCACTGCGGCAAGGCAGGCTTTGGTCCTAATCAATGTAACAACAGAGTAAGATCAATATACAAGTCTTTCTTTACATGTGATGTAAAAAAGACTGGATTTCATTCCATACCTTTTTGGAAGGAGAGTGTTCCCCTTTCCTTTTCTTTAGTTTATTATTTTTCCTCTTTTCTCTGTCAAGATTTGCATCTAGTGAGATATGTGCAGGCTATCAAAGGGAACTTGCACTGTGGCCCAACCATAGGAAATTATCAGACTCAGACAGCAAATAAGTGAATTCAGACAACAATTGCATCTGCTGCGATGAGTGAAATGAGATTTCATTTTGGGGTTTACTAGCCACCTGGCCCTGAAACAAATTAAAATAAGATTACCTGACAGTGTAGAAGTTTTATATGTTTTAAAAGTAAATCTTGTAGCCAGCTGCTGATTCTGCTTAGTAGTTCTTAATAAGCCCAGTGAATGATCTCACTCGACTGAGTCAATGTTTATTTTCAATCACAGCTCTTGGAACTGGAGAGTGCCTTAGAGTATGCAGGGCCACCCTCTCGTTTTACCGTTGAGGAAACACTTATCTACTTGGGTTTGTAGTGGGCTGTGGCATATGAAATGCTTCCTTTCTCCCCTGGCCAACCCTCCCTGATAAATCCATTCTATTCTTAAAGCGTCCAATTAGTAGCACCTGAATATGCAGAAGTGATTTTCGAAAGCAAAAGTTTGGTTCAAAAGAAAAAGGAAGAGTCACAGAAAATGAAAACAAACAAAAAACTTGCCCATTAGTTTCTGTCCGTGGGAACCAGAGAGAGTGAAAGGAAGTCAAACACAATGGTGCAGTACGGTTTCTGAGCGTTGAAGTCAAGTTAAACCTTGCTGAGTTGCAGTTCTTTTGAGTTCACATCAATTAAAATTTTCAAGCTTAAAAAAAACGGTTGTGCAAGTTCTCATTTTGCTCAAGTTGACTTTATTTTCAATATTACTTTTGGCAGCACTTCCACAAATAATTTTAAAGATTAATTTTGCTTTGCTGCATTTAAATTTTTAATGAATGCATATTTGGTGAGGATTCCCCTTAACCCTACGCATGCTTGGTGACGGTTTTGATTTGCTCATGAAGTTCTCGCCAAGACTTCACATCTACACTAGTCGTTCAAAGGGTAAGTGAATGAGGCATTCCACTTAGGATTTGTCTAAAAAGAATTTAAGACATGCTCATGACAAGTCAGATTCACAGTAATAGAAAAGATAATAGAGGGTAATAAGAAATAGACTAAATGAAATTCTCTGTCTCATTTCCCTCCTGAGAGCACGTGGTGTTTACTTCTAGATTAGAAAGCTGTGCTGGGCTATGGCAAGAACACTAGCTTTGATTTGAGTTGCCATTTGTGCCGAACTCTGAGGTTACTACTAGTTTTATCCTTGTCTGCCTTGGGCTCCTTGGGCTATCATTTCCTCACCTGTAAAATGAAGCTCCTGGGCCCAGAGAACTTTAAGTTTCTTCTTGCTGTGAAATTCAGAGTCTACCATTCTGTGATGTAGATGGCCATCACCAAAGAGTTAGAGGCACTTTGTGAGTCTACTGTAGCTGATCTAAAAACACTCAAAACAATCACAAACAAGCCAGGACACTTTGATGAAGTGGCCGAGGCTGGTGAGCCAGGTGCCGTATGTTCCCTAGAAAGAAATTCTGGATCTTTCTCTTCCTGTTCTTGGCCACAGAGTCCTGGCACTTCTGTCTGCAAATGTCCTTAGCTCTGAGATCTAATCTGGCTTAGGAGCTCTCTCTTAGCTCTTCACATGTCTTTAAGACCATCTCTAAGTTACTCAATTTTTAATCCTTCATTAAATAAAAATATTATTGAATATTATTATGTAATTGGTACTCTTAATACTGAGAGTACAGCTTTGAACTTGACAAAGTCGTGGTCCTCATGGACCTCATAAACGATAAAAGGCATCATCTGGACTATCTCAGCTCCTTAGGACATCTTGAGCCAATTCTTAGAGTACATAGGGAAAGCCTCTTCTTTCTCATTCCTTAAACACACTCCTTCTTAAATCTGTCTTTCTTCTGAAAAAATGGGGAAAATCTTCTGCACAAGGAATATTCTTCCTTGTCTTTCTTTTATTCTCTGGAAGGAACTTTCTCATAAAGACTCATGAAATAGCTATTTTTTAGAGTTGTGCATTTAGCATAGTGTGGAGACCTATGTTGCTTTTATTTTCTTTGGAAATTATAAATTGTAATGGCTCTAGAAGTGGTTATCAAAACTAGAGGAGAAATTGAGAAATAGAATCCCCTATATTCAGCAGATCACATACATTTACCTCGTTTCAATTTATGAGCATGACTTCCCTCTCTGTAGACTGACCTTGTCGAGGAATCCTTTCTGGTGACCTTGTCCCGTCATTGATGTTCAGGTGGCATTGAAAATCTTCTCTGAAAGTCAGGAGTGATGCCAATGGTAGAGCCCCAACCTCACAGCTGCAAATGAGATTAGAGCTACCACAGCTTTGAAGAACAAAGTTAGGAGCCTGATGCAGGATAATTGCTAATCATCATCAATGTTGATTAGTCTATTGAAGGAGAGAGAATGAGTCAGCATCTGTCATCCACTGCTATCTAACAGGTGAGAAGACTGTGTTGACAGGAATGCTATGGATCTCACGTGCCTGGATGGAGTGGAAGTGACTCAGAGCCCAAATTAAGAAAGTATAGCAGCCCAACATAGCTGCGTTACCTCAGCTGGCTGGATTCCTGAACCAGCACCAGGATGTTCAGTGTCAACTGGCATTTGGATGAACATGTATTGAATACCTCTCTCTTATTCTCTCGCTCTCTCACTCTCCTGCTCTTTCACACTGTCATTCTCTCTCACTAGCTTTATTGAAATATAATTTCCATGTCATAAAATTCATCTGTTTTAAGTGTGTAATTCAATGATTCTTAGTAAATTTACGAACTTGTGTAACCATCACCTCGAACCAGTTTAGAGCATTTTCATTATCCCCAAAAGATCCCTCATGTTCATTTACAGTCAATACCCTATTTACACTCCTAGTCTCAAATAGCCACTAATCTACTTTCTGTCTCTATGGGTTTTCCTTTTCTGGACATTTCATATAAATGGAATCATACATTACAGTCATGCATCTTAACGATGGAGGTATGTTCTGAGAAATGCATTGTTAAGCGATTTTGTCATTGTGCAAACATCATAGAGTATACTTACACAAACCTACATGGTATCGCCTACTACACGCCTAGGCTACATGGTACTAATCTTACAGGACCACCATTGTATATGTGGTTTCTTGTTGACCGAAATGTCATTATGTGGCACATGACTGTATTTAGTTTTTGTGTTTAGCTTCTTTTACTTAGCACAATGTTTTTGAGTTCACTCATGATGTAATATGTATCAGTAGCTTGTTCCTTTTCTTTTTTTGGTGAGCAAGATTGTTCCTGAGCTAACATCTGTTACCAATCTTCCCCTTTTTGCTTGAGGAAGATTCCCCCTGAGCTAACATCTGTGCTCATCTTCCTCTATTTTGTATGTGGGACGCCACCACAGCATGGCATGGTATATAGGTCCATGCCCAGGATCCAAACCTGCAAATCAGGGGCTGCTGAAGTGGAGCATACGAACTTAACCACTATGCCAGCGGGCTGGTCCCTCCTTCCTTTTTATAAAAGAATAATATTCTATTGTATGGACATACCACATTTTGCTTATCCATTCATCCACTGATAGACATTTGGATTGTTTCTACTTTTTGGCTATTAAGCATAATATTGCCATGAATATTTGCATACATATTTCTGGCCCTCCAAACACCAATTAGAGTCTTCCATAGTTGAGATTACCTATGTGCTAGACATTTTTTTCTTTGCTCTTTATGTTTAGAATTCTTCCAAATATTTGTGTGTATGTGTATCATACATACACACATGAATCTACATAGATACTTATACACTACATGTACTTACTGTGTTTCTCTGCCCTCTGAACTCATGAGGCATCATTCCAAGGTGCCTCTCACTTTCCTAGCGATGAAACAGAAAAATAAATGATCAAACTTCCTGGTGATGCTGAACCACTGAGGACAAATGAGTGACGAAGAGCCCAAGAGAAGCAGTATTCTGGGTCATTCTACTTGCTCATTTCTAAGATGGCTAGTCTTATATGGAGGTGACAATAGGGAAGAGAGGTGATGAGGAGAGGGAAGCAGGAGAGGAGTCAGTCATTTCCCGCAAGGTTATGTAAAAGGAAGGAAAGGGAGAAAGTATATATTAATTGTATGTATGCTAATTGTTAGGTAACCTGTTAGTTGTTCTACATTTCTCATTATATTTCATCTTCTCAACCACCCTAGGAGCTAGAATTACACCTATTTAATATGTGAGAAAATTAGGACAATAAGAGATTAACAAATATGTCCAAAGATATATTGCTCGTAATAAAAGACCAAATTCAAACCTAAGTATTCGTGATTACAAAGCCCAAGCCTTAAATAGAAGCCTGTAATTGTCTCTCCATTCTGTGAGGTAACACAACAGAAATGTGTCCTAAGTTCCCAGGCATCCTATAAGATCCTTAAAGACAGATTTGGCATGCTAGAAAATCAACTCCCTGATTGCCTTTCTCTTCTGTAGCCAAGGAGAACACAAAATTCAGCTCCAAGCTTGCACTGAGCTTTCCACATTCTGGGAGGAACCAAGGATATTATGATAAACAAGATGTGGTATCTGGCCCCAAAGAATGTGTGTGTGTGTGTGTGTGTGTGTAATTAAATCTATTGAATCAGAAGAAGAGCTTGGAATATAAATCAGAGAATTGTCTCCTAAACCTTTTAGAGAATTTTCTTTGGGTGACTGCAATAATTATAATAATAGCTACAATTAGTACAATGCTGTATGTTAGTTCATGTGTTAAATGTTCTATGTACATGACAAGTTTCATTCTCACAACAAACCTATGAGATGGGTGTTTGGATCAGACACTAGAGGATAGGTTATGCTGTAATAAGAAAACAAACACCCATAATCTCAGTGACTTCAAAAGTAAAAAGTTTACTTCTTATCGTACTATATGTTTATTACAGATAGGCGGGAGTATTTGCAAATTCGTCTCTTAGGAACTCAAGCTGACAGACTCCTTTTGACACATGCTTCCATGATTGCTGACGGGGAAAAGCGAACATTTGAATTGGGCACTGGCTATCAAAGCTTCTGCCTTGACGCATGTCACATTCATTCATATTTTATCAACCAAAGTAAGTCACGTTGGCTATACCTACTTCCATGGAGCATGGAAATGCAATCCTATCACATGACTAGAAGTGGAGAAGGAACTGGAAATATTTGATTGTTTTAATGACTACTATAATCCATCCTTATTGTAGTCCATCCTTATCCACCAAATATTTGGCTCACTGTCCTTTCTCTATGAAAAATATTCTCCTTTTTCTATGGAAAACCTCACAATGAAGGAAACTGCTTAAAAGTCTCATCTAGTGATGCCATCTGAACTTAGTGTTGTCAAGTTCGGAGTCCAGGATTTCTGGATAATATGCAATGGTCTCTTCACTGAGGATCATGGATGTGCAGTAGTCCCTCCATCAGGTTCAGAAATGGCTTACTTTGGGCCAGACATGTCTGAACTAATGATATAATTTATCTTCTCTTGCATATAAAATAGAGTGTTGGAAGGGGGACAAGATAAGCACAATAAACAAACACTTCTCTCTGGGAAAAGGGAAGAAAGAAACATACGTTAACAGGCGCTTATCTATAGCAATTTTAAATCTTACTGTGCATGTGCCATAAGGTTCTGCTATACTGGACCTGTAGAACATTCCATATTAGGTACTGATTATGCCCCCTGAGGGCTCCCAGCCCATTGTTCTCTGTGGCCCCTGACTAGATTCTCTGAGTTCTTCCTTTTCCATTACCACCTTGGGCACAACCGAATTGGGCGTTGGAGAATGTGCCTACTTTGGGTTGAACAGGCTTACCAGCTTACTTTCCGCCTTTAAAAGATTGGGATCATAGGGTTATTTTATGTCTTGTGCAGCCACAGAGGTTTTTTGGCATGACGTACTCTCTTAAAAACTCATGGGAGAAAAAAGGCAAGACTGCAGTGGCAGCACTGAAGTTTTGAAATCTCCCTAAATCTAGTCACAGAAAACAGGAAGACAATTAAGTTAACAAAACCAAGGACCCCCAGAAAATACTAGCTGACACGGTACCACCATGCCACCATACAAGTGAGTGGGGACAGAACACCGACAACAACTCCTGT
The DNA here is from genome assembly GCF_057802395.1 of Ceratotherium simum simum. Taxonomy (NCBI): domain Eukaryota; kingdom Metazoa; phylum Chordata; class Mammalia; order Perissodactyla; family Rhinocerotidae; genus Ceratotherium; species Ceratotherium simum. Next base: position 40,711,037 of record NC_141913.1, read on the forward strand.
GTGGGATCAGCAACTGTGCAGGAATAGCTGGAGGGACATCAAAGGTAACTGTACAGCTCTGAGAGGAGAGAACCCCCAGGTCACCAAACAAGTACTCACCTCCTGTAAAATGTCCCCAGATACTGTGAAGAGCTGCATGGGGAAATGTGAGAATAGAATCAAAATTAGGAGCTGGTTTTCAAATTTGTGAGTCAGTGAAAATGGTCTGTAGTAAGTTCAGATGGAGCTGGAGTAGTCTGGGCCCCATTAACTCTTTGTGTTTTTTTTTGGCGGTTTTATTGAGATATGATTCACATACTACACAATTCACTCAAAGTGTAAAGTTCCGTGGTGTTGAATGTATTTACAGAGTTGTGCAACCATCACCACAATCAATTTTAGAACATTTTCATCACTCCAAAAGGAAGCCTTGTACCTATTAGTAGTCATTCCACACTTCCCCCTAACTCCTCCAGCCCCGGAAAACAAATAATCTACTTTCTGTCCCTATAGATTTGCATATTCTGGACATCATATAGAATCATACAATATGTAGTCTTTGTGACTGGCTTCTTTCACTTAGTATGATGATTCCAAATACTAATGTGATTACACATTAGTATTTCATTCCTTTTATTGCTGAATAATGTTTCATTATATAGATATGACACACTTTATCTGTCTATTCATCAGTTTATGGATATTTGGGTTATCACTTTTGGCTATTATGAAAAGTGCTGCTATGAACATTCATGTGCAAAGTTTTGTGTGAATGTATGTTTTCATTTATCTCAGGTGTGTCTGAGGAGCGGAATTGCTGAGTCATATGGTAATACTACGTTTAAATTTTTGAGGAACTGCCAGACTGTTTTCCCAAGTAGTTGCACCATTTTACATTCCCACTATTAATATATAGCGTTCCAATTTCTCCACATCCTCATCAAAATTTGTTAATATCTATCTTTTTATTGCAGCCATTTTAGTGAATATGAAATAGTATCTCATGCTTTTGAGTTACAGTTCCCCGACAGCTAATGGTATTTATGTGCTTGTTAGCCATTTGTATATCTTCCTTGGAGAAATAGCTATTCAAATTTATTGCCTAGTCTTAATAGAACTATTTGTCTTTTTATTATTGAGTTGTAAGAATTCTTTATACATTCTAGATACAGGTCTGTTGTCAAATATATGACTTGCAGGTATTTTCGAAAGGTTGTCTTTTCACTTTCTAGGTCGTATCCCCTGAAGCACAAGGGTGTTTAATGTTGGTGAAGTCCAGTTTATCTATCTTTTATTTTGTTGCTTGTGCTTTTGGTGTTATGTCTAGCACACCATTGCTTAATCCATGGTCATGAAGATTTACTCCTCTGTTTTCTTCTAAAGGTTTTATAGCTTTAGCTCTTACATTAGGTCTATGATCCATCTTGAGTTAATTTTTTTGTCTGGTATGAGGTAGGGTATCCACATTTCCACATTTTTTCTTTGCCTGTGGATATCCAGTTGTACCAACTCCATCTGTTGGAGAGACTATTCTTTCCCCATTGAACTGTCTTAGCATCGTTATCAAAAATCAATTTACCATAAATGTAAGGGTTTATTTCTGAAATCTTAATTCTATTCCATTTAGCTACATGTCTGTCCTTTTGGAAGAACCACATTGTCTTGATTACTGAAGCTTTGTAGTAAGTTTTGAAATTAGGAAGTATGAGTTGTCCAACTCTGTTCTACTTTTTCAAGTTTGCTTTGGCTATGGATGGTCTCTTACATTTCCATATGCCATTTGAGAATCAACTTGTCGATTTCTGCAAAAAACTCAGTTGGGATTTTAGTAGAAATTACACTGAATCCGTAGGTCAATTTGGGGAGTTTTGCCATCTTAACAGTATTAAGTCTCTGATACATGAATATGAATATTTCCATTTATTTAGGTCTTCTTTAATTACTTTCAGTGATGTTTTATAGTTTTCAAAGTATAAGCTTTGAACTTTGATAAATTTATTTCTAAGTGTTTTAATCCTTTTTATGTTATTGTAAATGGAATTATTTTATTAATTTCATTTCTGGATTGTTCATTGCTGGCATATAGAAATACAATTGATTTTGTATATTGATATTGTATTACGCAACTTTGCAAAACTCATTTATTAGTTCTAATAGTTTTATAGTGATTTCCTTATAATTTTCTGTATATAAGATCATGTGATGGCATGTAAATAGAGATAGTTTCTTTCTTTCTGATCTGGATGCCTTTTATTTCACTTATTTTTGCTTAATTTCCCTTGCTAGAACCTGTAGTACAAAGTTGAATAGCAGTGCAGAGAACAGAAATCTCTATCTTGTTCCTTAGAGGGAAAGCATCAACCTTTCACCCTTAAGTATAATGTTAGCTGTGGGTTTTTCATAGATGCCCTTATTTAGCTTGAGAATGTGCCCTTCTAATCCCAGTTGTTGAATGTTTTTATCATAAAAGGGTGTTGGGCTTTTTCAAATGCTTTTTCTGTATCTATTGAGATAAATATGTGATTTTTGTTTTTTGTTCTATTGATATGATGTATTACATTAATTGATTTTCAGCTATTAAACCAACCTTGCATTCCTGGAATAATCCCATTTGTTCATGCTGTATTATCCTTTTTACATGTTTCTAGATTCAGTTTGCTAGTATTTTCTTGAGGATTTTTGTGTCTTAAAGATATTGGTTTATAATTTTCTTGTGATGTCTTTGTCTGGTTTTGGTATCAGGATAATACTAGAGGCTAGGGCTCCTTGGGAAGTGCTCCATTTTCTTCCATTTTTTAAGAAATTTGAGAAGCACTTTGGAAGAGTTGGTAATAATTTTTCTTTAAATGTTTGATAGATTTCACCAGTAAAATCATCTGGGCTTGTTTTTTGCTGTGGATAGCAGTTTTGATTGCTAACTCAATCTCTTTACTTTTTGTAAGTCTTTGCAGATTTTGCATTTTTTCTTGAGACAGTTTTGGTACTTTTTGTCTTTTTATGAGGTTGTCCATTTTTTTTAAGTTATTTAATATTTTGGCATATAGTTGTTCATGGTGTTCCCTTATAATCTAGTTTACTTCTGTAACATTGGTAGTATTAATCCCTTTCATCCCTAATTCTAACCATTTGAGTCTTCTCTTTTTTTGTTGTTGTTGTTCGTTCAGTCTAGCTAAATGTATGTCAATTTTGTTGATATTTTCAAAAAACCAACTCTTGGTTTCAGTGATTTTCTCTATTGTTTTCTATTCTCTATTTCATTAAGTTCCATTCTAATCTTTATCATTTCCTTCTTTCTTTTTCCTCTAGGGTTTATTCTTCATTTATAGGGTCTTAAGGGGAAAGATTAGGTTTTTGAGTTTTCTTATTTTTTAATATAAGTGTTTACAGCTATAAATTTCTCTCTAAGCTTTAACGGTGTTCCATAAGTTTTAGTATGTTGTGTCATTATATTCATTGATCTCAAAATATTTTCTAATTTCCCTTGTGATTTTTTTCTCCAAATCATTGGTTCTTTAGGAGTTATTTAATTTCCACATATTTGTGAATTTCCCAAATTTCTTATTTATATTTATATCTAACTTCATTCCTTTGTGGTCAGAGAACCTATCTTTCTTTAATAATTCCAATTCTTTTATGTTCTAAATATTGGGGCTTGTATTATGGCCTAGCATACAGTCTATCCTGGTGAAAATTCTTTGTACACTTGAGAGGAATTTGTATTTTGCTGTTGTTTGGGACAGTATTCTACAAATGTCTGCTAGTCTAATTGGTTGATAGTGTTGTTCAAGTCTTCTATTTCCTTTTTTATCTTCAGCTTAGTTGTTCTATCAATTAGTGAATGTGAGATGTTGAAGTTTCTAACTAGTATTGTTGAGTTATGTAATTCTCCCTTTAATTGTGTTGCTTTTTTTTTTTTAAGTATCTTTCTTTTTTCCCAGAGGAAGATTCTCCCTGAGCTAACATCCATTGCCAATCTTCCTCTTTTTGCTTGAGGAAGATTTTCCCCGAGCTAACATCTGTGCCAATTTTCTTCTATTTTCTGTGTGGGTTGCCACTATAGCATGGTCACTGATTAGTGATGTATGTCCACTCCCAGGAACCAAACCCAGGCCACTGAAGTGGAGTGCAGGGAACTTATCCACTAGGCCACAGTGCTGGCCCCTAATTTTGTCACTTTTTGCTTCAGGTAATTTAGGGCTCTGTGGTTAGGTACATATATATTTTTATAATTGTTATATTTTTCTGATGGATTGACCCTTTCATTATTATAAAATAGCCCTCTTTAGCTATAATAATATTTTAAGTCCATTTTGTCTGATATTAGTATGTCTACTCCAGTTGTTTTTGTGGTATATCTTTTCTTTTCTTTTTTTATTATTTTTACTTTCAGCCTATACATGTCTGAATCTAAAGTGTGTCTTCTGTAGAGAGTGTATAGTTGGATGCTGTTCTTTTCCCTCATTTTGACAATTTCTGCCTTTGTATTGGATTAGTTAATACATTCACATTTAATGTTCTTAGTGATATAGTTGAGTTTTCATTTGCTATTTTATTTTTTGCCTTCCATAAATCTCATGACTTTTCTTGTTTTATAAGTGCCTCTTTATTGTTTTCACTTGTATTTAGTGAATATTTTCTATTATAACATTTTAATTCATTTAATGAATTTTTCAGAATATATATTTTTAGTTATTTTCTTAGTGGTTGCTCCAGGGCTTAACATATATTTTAGTCTATCAGAGTCTACTTCAGATTTATATCTTCATTCCAAGAGGTACAGAAACATTATTTCTATATATCTACTCTGTTCCTCTTTTTTGTTCTATTATTTTTATACATATTAAAGCTATATATGTAACAATCCTCAAAATACGTTGTTATAATTATTGCTATATCTAATTTAATATCATTTTAAAAAGAGTAACAGAAGAAAAGAGAGCAAATATATATTTACAATGTTTATTATGTTAAACATCTTATTTACTTTTTCTGGTTTCCTTATTTGTTCCTGTGGATTCATGTTATAATTTGGTGTCATTTCCTTATTCCAAAACCGCTTTGCTTCCACTCACTTTCCTTATGAGGTTTTGTAAAATATATTACATTTCTATATGTTCTATTGGCCTAACAGTACAATTATATTCACATTATTTTATACAATTACTTTTTAAATCATTTAAAGGAAGAACTTTTATAATTACACAATTACCTTTGTAGATATTCTTTGTTTTTCCATGTGTATTTGAATTACTATCTGGGGTCATTACCTGAGAAATTTCCTTTATTATATCTCTTATAGGTGGATCTGCTAGCAATGAATTCTTTCAGTTTTTGTTTATCTGGGAAGGTGTTTATTTCACCTTCTTTTTTTTTTTTTTTTGTGAGGAAGATTAGCCCTGAGCTAATATTCATTGCTGATCCTCCTCTTTTTGCCAAGGAAGATTCACCCTGGGCTAACATCTGTGCCCATCTTCCTCTACTTTATATGGGACACTGTCACCACATGGCTTGACAAGCAGTGTCGGTCCATGCCCGGGATCCAAACCTGTGAACCCCACACCACCGAAGCAAAGCATGCGAACTTAACTGCTACACCACCAGGTCGGCCTCTCACCTTCATTTTTTGAAAGATAGTTTTTCTGAATATAAAATTGTTGTATGACATTTATTGATTTATTTTTGTTCCTTTCATCACTTTGAGTATGTCATCCCACTGCCCTCTGGCTTCCATTGTTTCTTAGGAGAAGTCAGATGTTGATCTTATTAGGATTCCTTTATGTGTGGTGAGTTATTTTTCTATTGCTGCTTATAAAAATTTTCTCTTTGGCTTTGGCTTTCAGCATTTTTATTGTAATGCATGGATCTGGATCTCTTTGCTTTTATTTTACTCGGAATTTCTTGAGCTTCATCAAGATTGGGAAGTTTTCTACCTTTACATTTTTGAACATTTTATGCTCCTTTACCTCTCTCCTCTCTTTCTGGTATTACCTTTACATGTATGTTAGTATTTTTAATGGTGTCCCATATTTCTCTAAGGCTGTTTAATTTGTCCTTCATTCTTTTTTCTTTTTGTTTTTCAGACTGCATAATCTCTACTGATCTCTCTTCAAATTTATGGATTTTTCTTCTGGCAGTTCAAGTAGTGTTGAACTCATCTAGAGAATTTTTCATTTTAATTATTGTATTTTTCAAACCCATAATTTCCATTTGTTACTTTTTTATACTTTCTATCTTTTTATTAATATTCTCTATTTGGTGATACATTGTCATCTTATCTTCTTTTACTTCTTTAAATGTGGTTTCCTTTAGTTGTTTGAACATATTTATTTTAACTACTTTGAAACTTTGTCTGCTAAACTCACCACCTGGATCCTCTTAAAGGCCATTTCTGTTGCCTGATTTTATTCTTGTGTATAGGTCACGTTTTCTTGTTTCTACCAGAAATGGTAAATATGTGGGCATTTTTTCCTATTCTTTGCTCCTATGGAAGAAAAATAGTTGACTTTGTGAACATGATTTTAGTGAAGGTATGTGACAGGACACAAAGCAGAAGGAGCTTGAAAGTCTTTGGATTTTATGTTCCAAAAAGATTCAATTCCTTTAGCTTATTTAGAGGTTTTTGAATAAAATAATTGGCAGAAGCAGTAGAAAGAAAGTAGTGTTCCATACCTATTCCCAACCACACTAGAAAAAGAATCACATGGGTGGAGAGGAAAAGAGGAGGGATGCCAAGAGAATGATAAAAGAGAGAAAATGTAGTATCTTTGAGTGAATGGCACTTGGGACATGATTCAACAACAGGATGCTCAGCAGGTGGGCAGAAGGGACAGAAAACCATCAGTGAGAATAATTAATGTCTGTACAATGAGTCCAGGTAGACAGATCCCTAGACAGATATGCAGAGTTTCCTTTGTTCCAAGGGGGAGTAGAAGCTTCAGAAAGATGTTTGTGCCTCAGCCTGCCTGGTCATATCAGAAAGATGACAACTGACTTGACAGAGCCTATGGACAGGGACATTGACTATCTCACAGGTGACTTGTGTGTATCTATGCCAGAGGACCAAAAATAGGTAAATGTAGATCTCAGATTATTCTTGCTTATAAGGAGGACTAAGGACAGATGTACCATAATACCTTAGCCCTGTATAAGCCCCTAAAATTTAGAAGCGACCTGAGCATTCCTAAGTATGAGGACTTTGAATAAAAACTAATTTATGATACAGAAAACATAAAGGAAGAAACTCTTTCACACACACAAAAGAATAATCAGGAAAACCTAGCAAAGAAGAGTAAGGAGAGGGGTGTAATTCTACCATAAATTAAAATATGTAGCCCTTATATTTTAAACAGTGTGGTGTTGGCACAGGAATAGACAGACACACCAATGGGACAGAAAAAATCCAAAAAATAGATTCAATTGCATATAGCCATCTAGTATGTAATAAGGACAACCTTTCAATCAATGAGTGAAATTATAGATTTTTTTTAATAAGTGGTTTTGAGATAAGTGAATATTTATATTAAAGATATCAAGTTGGATCCACTCCTAACATTGCATACCAGAACAAATTCCAAATGAATTGGTATTTAAATGTAAAAAAAATTAAACCATACAAGCACCAGGAATAAATATGGTGAAATGGCTGAATTCCTCTATGTCCACAGAAAGGCAAAAACTCTTTCCCGATCATGAAAAAAAATTACTCCATATGCACAGTAAAATGAAAAAAGACAAGCTGAATATAATTTTTGCAACTTAGATTACAGACTGAAAATTAACATCCCTAATACATAAAGAACTAAAATAAGAGACATACCAACAGTTCCATTTTTTTTTAATGGGCAAAAAATAGGCCACAAACATGGAAAATGAAATGAAAATTGCCATGACACATATAAAAATATAATCAATCTCTCTTCTATTAAGAAAAATACCAATTTAAAATTCAGTGATTTTAAGAAAATTATTTTGGGTAAGAATGGTGCCACATTATCTCATCAGATTTTCAGCACATTTCTCTTATTACCCTTAACACAATGTGACTTGTGTTATAGAGATGGAAATTTTAAGGAAGTTACTCCTCCCCACACACTCTTCATCTTACCAAGAGCAAGATTGTGTTTATCTTTTTCTCTCTTGTTCTTAGTATTGTGTATTTACCCGATTTGTGCCTTTAACTGTTTTTAATCTCTATTCAAATGCTTAGCAAAATGATAAATGCACACCCAGAAAACCAGCATCATCTATTCTATCCTGACTTTCTAGTGAGATGCAGCAGAGTCTGGTTGACAAATAACTAGCTTTAGAGCATGATTATTTAGGTTCAATTTCTGACTTGGCAACTTACAGCTGTGTGACTTTGGGCAAGATATTTATTCTGTTTGTATTTCCTTTAAATGAGGATGTAAATGAAAATAGTAAGCTAACCATAGGGTTATTGTGAGGATTAATGATTTATTATATGTAAAACTCTCACATCAGTGCAACTTGTAATTTTAAGTGCTATATAAATATTTTCCATTATTATTAATCAAGGAAATAGCACTTATTTTCAACCAAAAGATATTGGAGAAAAATCTCAGGAAAAGATGATAAAAGGAAATATATTAGGCTCAGGGTGGGGGGCAGGGAACTCTGTCTTTTCTATGTTTACATCCTTGCCTCTCGTAATGATTTGTGAAAACAGTTATTGTTGAGTATTGTGGCAGCCAATCTTGCACTTTTCTTCTTACCTGAAGTTAGACAACACTGATTTCCCTACCGCATCTTTACTTATCTCATGCTCTTGGAATGTTAATCCAGGGGTTATTTTGAAAGACAGGCTTCCAGTCCTTCCAAAACTATACTGAATAAATCAAAGAAATTGTTGAAGTGATTGGAATCATGCGGTACAGTTTGGCATTTTTCTTCTTGCCTCAGAACAATAGCCACTGAACACCATTCCTCGGCCTCATTTTGGGGGAACAGATGCTGGTCTTTGTGATCTACTAAGGAGTGGCTAGGGAATAGGGGTTCAATTTCCCTAAAATTTCCATCCCCTCAAAAATGTTAATAATGGTAATGATAATAATAGCAATATTATTACCTGACATGAAAGACAATATTTTCTTAATGATACACAAAATGTAATTAGAGGCATATTTAGAAAACTTTATTTTTATTGAGCTTTAACATAAAATGTAAGCAAAAAATCTGCTTATTATGAAAATACAGTTTCAAGATGAGTCTCCTGCCCCCCTTCTATCACTAATCTCTTCCATATAGAAAATCTGGAGCTACCTGCTCTCTGGATCCATTGATGAATGACAACTCTGTTAACAATTTGTAAGAAGAGGAAGTTAAGAGTCTGTTGAAGCCCTCCAGGAACCAGAAACCATCTCTGCTCATACGTCTAATATTTCTGCTGTACAAGGAACCTTTAGTTCAGAGTTATAAATATCTACTTGTTTAAAGACAAGGAACTGGAATCATTCATTTTATTTTTAATAAACCCTAAGAGAAGACAAGAAGCCATGTGGTCTGGAGGAAATAGAATAGTCAATATTGAGGTTTGGATCCACTTCTGAACAACTGGGTCATGAATGGATAGAGTGCCCTTAAAATATTTGTTTTATTAAACTAGCAAATAGGGAAATGTGAATCTAAATTTAAGGTTGTAGATTGTAATTGTGGGGCCAGCAGCACATGCCCGGGAGGGGAGTCAGTCTGGACCAGCAATGGGGAACTAGGTAAGCATAGGAACCAACCTTTCATGACAAGAAATCTTGTCCTTAGGAAAAGGGGCTCCAGGCAAGAATATGTAGACTGATGATCAAGTTGATGCCGGCCCTGATATCAGTTCCCCTACGTTAAAGCCAGCATATATGGGGCTAAAACCAAAAGCGCTCATCCCCTTTTGCTGCTTCTCTAAGTTACATTCATAGGTAAATATCAGTTTTTTTAAACCTTTGTATCCCTGAACTTCACAAGGTAAATAGAAGTTACAAATTGTTATAAGCCCAGGTGGTCTCACACTGAAGTCTTGGCTAGTTACGGGTCTTTTGAAGTTTTATTACAGGGAAACTGATATCCAGAGAATATCAAGAAGCTAAAGCTTCCCAGACCCCAACTCCTTGTCTTCCTGGCACCAGAATCCACCATCCAACATAGAGGCAGGCAACCAAGGACACCCATCTGCTGATTCCCTTATCTGGCCATCCCCCTTCCTGCAAGCATCCTCACAAGGCCAAATGCAGGCTGGTGGGAAAGCGCTGACCAGCAAGGCCACGGGTTCCCCCTCCCTACAAACAGCCGCATTCCTAACAACCTTTAAAGCTCCTTTCCTCTCGTCTTTTGGGGAGATGAGACAAATTTGAGGGCCCACTCTTGTCTCCCAGCTGAGATCACCCAAAATAAAAATGCTTGCCTTGCCATAAGCCTGGTGTTCCAGTTTTTATTTGGCTCCTCTTGTGTGGCAGGTAAAGAACCTGTGATTGTGCCCGGTAACCAAGTCAGGAACCCAGTGACTGGGGAAATAAGAACCAATATCAGAGTGACACTGGCAATGTGGAAAGGAAATTGAATCTGCCCTTTTTCATAAGACATCTCCTTGAGAAAAGGCTGACTCAGTAATCACTTGCTAAACTACCGGAGGGTTCTTTGTATTTCCCTTTTTAAGGACAGAAAAGGTCCCAGAGCCTGGAATTGGGCCAGGCAATGAGAGGAAGAGATTAAATGAAGCTTGTTTCTAAATTTAGAGACAGAAGAGCAGGAAGCTTGGCAGGCCTTTATTGCAAGTTACCTCCCTGAATGTCTGTTTTCCTCCAAGAACTTCCCTGAGGAGCAGTCTCAGGCAGTGCGAAGTGCTGGGGCTCTGGAATGAGATACACCTGGTCCGCATCCTAGTTCCACCACTCACTGCTTGTCCCATCTTGTCCAATTTCCTTAACCACTTTCAGTCACAGCATCATCATCTAGCCAATGCTAACAATAATAATTACTACAGAGGATTATCATGGGTTAGATCAGAAAATCTAAGTAGAAAGTCTGGCACAGAGTAGGTGCTCAAAAATTAATATCACTTATTTTGAACTCAGTTGGAGGGAGCTCAAAACTCTTTAAAATTTGCTCGTTTTTTTTGTCCAAGCCACTCAACAGTAAGAATTTGCCCTCATAATTTGGCAATCAATATTTTATCAAAGTTAAGAATTAACATATGTATTTATTCAATAATTCAGCTTCTAAGATCTGCCCCCCCCACCAAGGAGTTATGAGAAATGTATGTACAAAGGTATTCACTTACTTGGAGAAAAGTAGAACCAACCTAAACATCAATTAACAGGGGTAGGGTTAAATAAATTATTGTATATTCACACAATGAAATACCACGCAGTCTCTAAAATGAACAAAGTAGGTCTCTATGAGTTGATTTTAAAATATGGCCAAGATATGTGTATAGTATGATTCCATTATGTAAAAAAGGGCATTTGTATGTATGTTTGTATGTGTACAAACAATGTACAACAATGTAACTATTTTATGGAAGAAGATAAAATACTTTTTATTTCAAATGTAGTACATTTAGGAAATGGTATAAATATGTCAGGGGTTAGAGAGTGAAGAAATTTAGTTTTCATTTTATACTTTCCCATATATTTGAATTGTAATCCTAACCAGTTACTACTTCTGTAACTTAAAAATACCAGTTAAAAAGTTGCTTATTTGCTTTTTTAATTCACAGATTAAGAAAATGAAGAGAAATTTGGGTTGGCTTGGGACACTAATGCAATAATACTTTCTTTACTATATATTTTACTTTTTTCTTTCTTTAAATAATTGAAACATTTCAGTTATACAGAAAAGTACAGAAAAAAAATAACAAAAGCCATGTACAACCCCAGAACTAATATTTGCCATCTTAACATTTGCCATCTGGGTTTCAAATCCTCTTATTTATAAATAAATAAATAGATAAAACAAACAAATAAACAAACAAGCCAGTACTGATATATTAGAGTCTCTGCTTTTACTTTCTCCCTGTGCTATTTCCATTTCTCCTCTGGAGTCACTATCTTAAAGTGGTTTATTTCCTTCTTATCCATGTGTTTTTGCCATTTAATTTTACAACAACTCTTTACAGTAGGTATTATTATTATGAGTTTAAATATAAGGAAATTGAGCTTAAAAAGGTATAGTAACTTGTACTACTCATGAGGATAATAAATGATGAAGCTTAAAACCAAGCCCAGGTCAATCTGACTGAGTCTTCAGGTATATTCCACTAAGAAGTGATTATTTTTTTCTTGTGAGTGAATTTATCTTATCTGAACCTTATTGTTGTGGGTTGAATTGTGTCCTCTGAAAAGATATGTTTGAGTCCTAATCGCCAGTACCTATGAATAAGACTTTATTTGGAAATAAGGTCTTTGCAGATGTAAGCAGTTAAGATGAGGTCATACTTGATTAGAAAAAGCCCTAATCCAATATGACTGGTGTCCTTATAGGAAAAGAAGCGGAGACACAAACACAGAGGGAAGAATGTCATGTGAAGATGGAGGCAGAGATTGGAGTAATGCAGCTGTAAGCCAGGGGACGCCAAGAATGGATGGCCACCATCAGAAGCTACAAGAAAGTCATGAAACAGATTTTTCCCTAGGTCCTTGAGAGAGAACATAGTCCTGCTGACACCTTGATTTTAGATTTCTACCCTCCAGAACTGTGAGATAAAACCAATTTCTAAGCCAACCCAGTTCATGGTACTTTGTTACAGCAATCTAAGGAAAACTGTACACTTATTCAACGAATATGTGTTGAGTAATTTAGGAAAATAGTTAAGAATATGAATTCTTGAACCAACTTTCCTAGCCCCAGATCCAGCTTTTCCTACTAATTGCAAGATTTGGGGCAAGTTCCTAACCTCTCTCTGCTTCAGCTATTCAGAATATGAATGATTGAAGTCTTTGCCTCTAACATAAAAAAGTGAAAGGAATAAAATAATAAAAATAAAAGCATATTTTAACAATATATAAAACAAAGAAACTATAGAGATTATTAATAAAACTAAAAGGGGACACTAACAACAGATAAACTTAGCAAGACTAATCAATAAAAACAGAGGAAAGGCACAAAAATATTGGAAATGAAAAGAGAAACAGGATAGACTTTTTAAATCTTAAGAGAATCCTATTAACAATATTATGAAAATAGATTTACAGATTTAAATAAGAATGAATATTTTCTAAATATAAATGACTGATATGAACTAAAGAAGAATATCAAAAATCTAAACACACTAAAAACAATTAAAGTCATTGAATTGATAATCAAATGACTTCTCTGAAAGACACTAGTTCCAGATATTTTTATTTTTTTATTTTTATTTTTTTCTGCCCAAAACTTTTATTTTAATTACAAAATATATCATATATGCATTACAATGCATGTAACATATGTAAAATTAAAGAATAATGGTAAATAACTGTAAATAAAACATATTCCCATCACTCAGTATACTAAATTAACTCAGTATATGAGATTAACTAGTATAACTAGATTAGTGATAAACAGTATTTTAATAAACACATTTGCCAACACTTTGAAAAACAAAAATAATGATTTCAGAAACAGAGAATTTTCTAGGATTGCATTGATAACAAAACTATCCAGGACAACACATTCAAGATAATCACATGCCATTTCATTTGTGAGTAGTGATGCAAATATTTTAAATCAAATACAAATTGAATTAAATAGTATATACAAATATTACCTTATTACTAAGAAGAGAATATGCCAGAAATGTGAGGATGGTTCAACATCAGAAAACGTAAAACATAATATTAGCAGTAATGGTTTTCTGGAGAAAATCTTAGGAGCATCTTAATAAATGAAGATATGACAAAATTCTTAAAAAGGAACCTTCATTAATATGGTATATCTATTAAAATCTGACTGAAAATGTGCTTAATAGTTAAACTTTATAATCTTTTCCATAAGGAATTTGCACATCTTTTATGAGCTTTATTACCTTATGTTTATTGCTGCTCTATATGGAATTTTATATTTCTTTGCATTTTCTAATTATAATGTATACAAACTGTTGATTTTTACATATGGATCTTTCATTTACTAACCTTACTGAATTATCTTAATTTGTCTATTGACTTTCTTTGATTGTCTGTATAGACAAGTAAAGAGAACTTTACCTCCTTTTATAATTATTATATCTTCTGTTTCTTTTTCTTGTCTTATTGCATTAACTAGGATTATTACTGATGACAAGGATATTCATTCTCCTCACTTCTAGTCGATAGTGTAGTAGTGGCAATTCACAGGAGGTGCACTATGCTTGACCAATGATCAAATAAAAGAATATTCCATCTCATTAATAATCAGAGTAAACCAAATTAAAATACAAAGAGATTCATTTAACTCACAGAAAATTGAAAATAATTGAAAAGTCTGATAGTGCCAAATGTTCATAAAGATGTAGAAAATCACAAAATCACTGACAGAGGTGTAAATTTAAGCAATCACTTAGAGCAGTGGTTCTCAAAGTGTGGTCCCCAGACCAGCAGAATCAGCATCACCTGAGAAATTGTTAGAAAGCCCTCATCCATCTCAGACCTCATCTCAGACCTACTGAATCAGAAACTTTGGGCATGGGGACCAGCAATCTGCATTTTAACAAGCTCTCCTGGTGATTCCAAAGCATACTAAAAGTTCCTGACTCAAAGGAACAAGCTGGTGAGCTATTTGACTCTATCTGGCAAAAATGAAGGTATAACAGTTCTATTTCTAAGTAAAAACGCTAGAGAAACTCATATGCGTGTAAATATGGAAACATGAACCAAAAAGTTCATGGTTGCATTGTTTGTAATAGTATACAATAGGAAATTTATTTAAATATCCTTCAATAGGAAAATGGATAAACTACAATACAAATAATGGACTTAAAACGAACTTAAAATAAATGAGATAAAGTAAGTAAATCTGGAGAAATAATGTTGAGTGATAAAGCTATGCTATGTAATGCTACTTAAGAAAGTGAAAATTTACTGAATGTTTAGTGTATGCTAGGCACTGTTTTCAGTACTTTATATGTATTTCCTCATTTAATTCTCCAAGCAACCTTATGAGATATGAAATAGTATTAGATCCATATTTAAAATTGAGAAAATGTTGGTACAGAGAAGTTAAGCAACATATCTAAGGTCTCATAGCTTGTAGGTGGCAGTCTTACTCCAGAGTCTGGGCTCTAAGCAATACTGCCTGATAGTATGGAAAATGCATCATTGATACTAAGCTTATAAGACTGCAAAACAGGACCATATATTATTAATGGATAAAAACCCAAATCAGAAGAGTAGCTACCTCTGAGGAGGCAAGGAAGAGAACAGGTCCTGGGAAGGTCTCAGTTTGATTGGAAATATTTCATTATTTTAAAACACTTTTGAAGCAAATAGATCAAGATGTTAATATTTTATTTTTTTAAAAAATTAGCTATTCTATGCACAAACTTTCTATTTGCTTAGAATGTTAAAAATACTTAAGAATATCTCTAATAAAACAAAACTCATATCACATACCACAAAATAATTCTCATTTATTCTTTCAAAATTGGACTTTGAAACAAATTTTTAATTTATTTAAGAACCTAAGAAAATTTACAAAATAACTTTTGAATCACCCAGATCTATGACCTGAAACAAAGTTCAAGAAATACATCCACAGAGAACCAGGAACAATTTTGCAAGTGATCTCCTGAGCAAAGTTGAATTATTATTAAGCATTCTGGACATGGACATAACTAGAAGATTTTACTTAAAAGGACAATGACATTCTAAATCTATTTTATTCTTTGAAATTTGATTTAAAAAATTAAAAATTGTATGTTTGCAGGATCCAACACAAAGGCAATATATGGCTTACTTCTTAGAGATATCAACCGTCCCTTGAAAATTGTTCAGAGCAAGAGATGACTTACTTTATGTAGTCCTTGGGCAGGCTGGAACAGATTTCAGAACATCTACTATTATTATTAACTAATAGAGGCCAAGCTATTCCCACCTTCAAATCATGCGATCTTAAGCAACGTGTGTCCTGCCATCACTCACAGTCAGGTGTAGACACAGTAAGATGAACATCATCCGTTCTCCCTGTCGTGGTCATCCATCACTGCCTTGGGGAATTTCACAGAGCCTAAGGAGAAACTGTAAGTAGTATAGAAAATGAACCCAAAATAAGAATTTAAGAGATATGTGTACTTGTCCCAACTATGTTATAAAAATAATAGAATTTTAGAATGTTAGTGGTAAGGGGACCTCATAGATCATCACACTCAGTGTCATCAGTTTAAAGATGAGATTCAGAGTGAGGAAGTGACTTGGCCATTGCCACATACAACCTGTCATCAATTATTTATTGAGAAACAGATGAACTGAAGTGAGAGGTGTACTCACATACAGATCTTGGACTCAGAATCTCAGACACATTACAGAGCAGTGTGACTGTGTCTTGGGTTGATTAATAACCTCTCACAGTCCTCTTAATTTCCAGCTCATTAAATTGAGATACTATGAGCCCCTGGCCTGCCCTCAGGTGTGCTGTGAGAGTAGAATGAAATGGAAGCATTTTTCCACTTTTCTCTACTTTGGTTTTGGTCACACCTTCTCTCACTCTGTCTTTTGTCCTTCTGTTTTACTAATTCCATGTCACAAAGAACTATTGTCTTCATCATCTCTTTAGAAGATCATAAGAGGCATTAAATCTAAATGTAGATATCATCTAGTTCCCAAAGATTAAAGTGTTATACAAACACAGAGGTCATTGGAGATCTGTTTACCCATTGTTTGATGGACTGTTGCTTTCCGTACCCAGCCATTGTGTGAAAATTGTGTGTGTGTGTGTGTGTGTGTGTATTGAGGGTGGACAAAGTAGAAGCAAACAGGGCAGGGGCAGATGCATGAAGCACCCAGGGAGAGGACTAGTAATTTGGAAAACAGCCTAACGAGGAGACAATGGAGGGAGGCTGGAGTTGGAAAATAAACTTAAAATTTCATAATCTGAGCAGAAGTCACTTCTGACCAAATACTCTTCTAGAGATGAAAAAAAAAAAAAACAGTACACAGATCTGACTCCATTGGCTCCCTCTTTTACCCAAACCTAACTCTGTTTAACATCTTCATATATGATCCAGAAACAGCCCATAAGCATCCTTCCTATGTCATAATGGAACATTGTGGTTCTTGAAAACATGGTTGATGCAAGCCTTTAAGGATGCTAGATACCTGTGTCATTGTCACTAGTAGAACTGAGCTCCCAATCAGCCTCTTCCACTTGATCCAGTGACCATGAGGCCTGACCATGGATCTGCACTTCTCGTAATGGTAATCTTACACGTGGTGTTTAATGTGGGCTGTAAAGCCACAGAATGAGTATTTGCAGAGTGTTAATTCTAGCTGAAAATTTAGGGAAGGAGATTTTAAGTTATTTAACAGAGAATTTAAAGTAGATTCATGTAAAATACTTTCATATCCTAGAGTAGAATGCAAAACCTGCATGCTTAGGAAAAACAGACCAAAAGAAATTTCCCCTAAGCATGTGCTTCGGGTGGTCCCATAGGCCCTCGGGGCTGTGCCTTTGTTGGCTGTGCCATAAGGGAGAGGTGTCCGAATCCCCTCACCTCATCATGTACCGGGCATTGGATGACAGTTGTTCTCTGGGAGGAGCTGTGACTCTGGGTGAGATAGAGATGGCTTTCTTGGGCTGAAGTCAGATACCATAGAGGAACCCAACTGAGAGCTGTCAGGCTCCAGCTGCAGCTGGAGCATTGAGTGCCTCAGTCCTGAAGGGGAATCTGGGCGGGGCCCAATGGGATCCGCTACACCCTGTGTCTGCTAGCTGTTCCCCATATAGGTCCTTCCCTGCCCCATCTCACCACAAACTACTGGTGAGAATTACAGGACTCACCGTGGGTCTATTATGCAAACACAGGAAGCCTGAGAAAACAGCTGTTTCAAATGAGAACCATCTACAGCCTTCAAGGGTTGATTTGTGGATTAAATTCAGAAGCAAGTAAACACAGGAAAAGCCTTGTCACAGACCACCAAATAAACTTATTTTCCAAAATTACCATTCTCTTTGACTCTCTTCCTGTCCCCCTCAAACACATTATTTCCATTTCAGAGTACCAGGATTTGCACTTAATGATTGGGATATTTGGGTGAGAAAAGCCTTTCCTCTCTTCATGTATGTATTCACCTGTATAATATAATGGCCATAAAATTGATCCTGGTAGTTAGAATTCATAATAATATTCTTTAGGGCTAAAAATTTTCCAACCAACCAGTGTCATTTTCTTATTTTTTAGAAAAGGCTCTTTCATCAGTTTTCTTCCAGGAAAAAAGAAAGGAGGAAAATGTACTTTAAAATGCCTAAAAATGTTTTCTTTATGTAAAAGTCTAGTGTTTCAAGGTTAAAAGAATTTGAGGATATGTCTTTATTTTTCAAATTTGGAAAGTTCAAAAGCTTAAAATTTAAGAAAGCATAAAACACATACCACATTTTGGTATGTGCTCAGGTGTAACTCAACCACCCGATGCTGAATGCTGGTACAAATGCTGTCTTCATACAATTGTCTTCACTTTTACTTGTCCTCATCCCAACTCCAGGCTTACTCCTTTCCCTCTTCCTCACCCACTGTAGGGGACTGGGGCAGGATAAGGAGGGATAAGCTTGGAGATATGCGACAAAGCAAACTCAAATATTAAAATACTAATAAAAATAAAAAATAGGGGCTGAGATAAAAATAAAAATGGTAATGTACCATGAACTAAGGTGGAGAGAAAGAACAAGCCTTATAATAAAGAAAAGAAAAGAAAGTCATTGCATTTATTTGGATTTGGTGTTATTCATGGTTTCAAGCTGATACAGCAAGTAATCATTTTTAGAAAGACAATAGAAGAGAGCAAATTTTGGAGGAAACACACATAAAAATTTTAAAATCATTGAAAATAAGCTACTGCATGGGTCTTGATTTACTTTTATCTAATTTCTTAATTTTTACTCTTAGAATTATCTATTCCTTATCATTTTAAAATTTTAAAATCATCTTTTTGAACTAAAAACCATTGAATTTTATTCAATAACCTCAGCTCTTTGTTTCTAAGTTCCAGAGAGTACTAATTAATAGCACTGCTGGAGTCTCCTTATTTATACTTATTCGAGGCCCAAGCAGAGACCAACCCTTTAAAAGCCTGCATCAGTTTGCAATTACCATGAGAAAAAAACAAAAACAAAAGCAAAACAAAAAACTTAGAGTCTGTGGTGGTGAATTGATAGTGTGTCAACTTAGGTAAGCTTGAACGGCGTTTCCAAGAGTTCTTTTTATTGCATAGTTCTGGGTCAGTGTGGGCCATGGAAGACATTTTGCTCAAGAGGCGGAAGGTAGAAGTGAAGCCTCCTCTTTGGTGGGCTCAGAAGGTTGGTGTGGAGTGTAACAGCACGCCTGTGTTGCTCCTTATCTCCTGGATCACCTTGTTGGCACCAGCAGCAACTGAGCTACAGCTCCTCTAGCTCACACTGGATCTCCTCCTGCAGCTTTCCTGACTCTGGGCCACATGAGTGTTCAGCTCTTCCTGCAGGTTCACCCCTATCATCTAAGCTGGAGGCTTGGAGGGATGAGCGGCTGATGCAAGTTCCAGTCAATCCTCACTGCTCAGCCTCACAGGTTACAATTTATCTTTGTTTCCCCATCTTTTTTTTCCAAGTGCGTGCTTTTTGGACATCAGCACTAGATACGGAAACAACAGCCTGACACAGAGTATGTAACCAGCTTTCACAATTTCTCAAGGTCAAGTCTCTAAAATTTTCCTTCCTTCTTTCCTTCCATTTTACTTTTCATCTACTAGAATTTTTCTTGTCTGACTAAATCTTTACCTTTCTGATACAGAATTTGGAACTAGAGGTGGTTCTAGAGAAAACTGGTTACAAGAAAGTCTGGGGAAGAGGGATGTGGGTAGACCTCACTAAATGGGTGTAAAATGTATATAAATTTGTTTCCAATGAAAATGTTCATCAGAGAGCAAGGAGGATCTTCAGCACCAAGTGAGTGAGAGGACTCATCCTGTGGACATCAGTCAGCCTAATTGCCTAGTTATCCCATTCTTTTTCCCATGAGCTCCTGAAAAAAGTGACTATGATAACAAGGATGGTCATGCATGGCTTGGCAACATGGTTTTTCCACATGGCCAATTGGCTATATTCACTGTTGAGTATCCAATCTTCCAATAACAAATATCAACCTTGAGTCCCAGTTAGGGTAGCATTCTCTGAGTGGATAAACCAGCCACCTGGTAGAAACTTAATTATATAGGACCACTTCCACCATGGAAGGGACAGCACTTTGCTCTCATTGGAATAAACACTCTGGATATGGATTTCCCTTCTCTGCTCATAATGTTTCTGCCAAAACCAACATCCCTGGACTTATGGAATATTTTATTTACTGTCATGGTATTTCACACACCACTGATTCTGACCAAGGTGTTCATTTAAAACCAATGAATTATAACAATGTGCCTATGCTGGTGGAATTCACTGGTTTTACCATGTTCCCCATAACCTTGAGACAGCTTGTCTTATAGAGGTGGAATGGCTTTTGAAATCTCAGAAACAGTGCTATCTGGGATGGCAACACCTAGCAGTCCTAGGAAATGTCATGCAGGATATTACATGCTCTAAATCGTTGACCAATATATCTCGCTATTTCTACTATAAACAAGATTCATGGATTTTACATAAAGGAAAGGCCACGGAAGTGAATCTTCTCACTATAACTTCCAGTGCTAGATTAGCAAAATTTTTGTTTCCCCTCCCTGCAACTCTGGGATCTGCTGGTCTGAAGGGAGTTCCCAAGCTTTCACCAGAAGACACAACAGTAGTTCAATCAAATAATTAAACTGGAAGTTCAGACTGTCTTCTAGACACTTTGGGCTCTTCATACACTAATAAATAGACAAAGAACAGGATTACTTGTACTGGCTGGGATAATTGATTCTGATTATCAAGGGGAAATTGGGTTGCTACTTCACAGGGAGGGGTAAGCAAGACTCTGGAATAATGGTTCCTCTGGGGTGCCTCTTAGTAGTCTCATGCCCTATGATTAAAGTCAATGCAAAGCTAAACAACCCAATACAGTCAGGATCACTAATGGTGTAGACTCTTTAGAAGTAAAGATTTGAGTCACTTCACCAGGCAAAGAACCACAGCCAACTAAGTTTCTTGCTTAAGGCAACAGGAATAAAGAATAGGTAGTCGAAGAAGGTGGTAAAAAAAAATATCAGCTATGACCGTAGACCAATTTCAGAAACATGAGAAGTTTTTTGTAAATCTTGGCCAGGCTTGGTTTTTCTCAGATAGGCTTGCTCATGTGTCTGTGATCAGCTGGCAGTTTGGCTGAGGCATGAGGCTCTGCTCCATGTGGTCATTCATCCTCTAGTAGGCTGGTTCACCTTGTTCTCATAGTGGTAGCAGGATTCCAAGTTGAGCAAGAGAGAGACTAGAAAAAGGTAGGGCCATAGCATAATTTCAGCCAGCCCAGACTCAGAGAGGTAGAGACTACCAAGTTTCAAGACAAAAGGTGTGGATACAAGAGGGCCCTTCATTGTGACTGTTAATGCATTTTGTCTACCATGGAGCCCTTATAGCTTATGGAGTACACTAGGATGCTGATAAATGTGTCATCCTAGCAGAAAGTCTGAAAAAAATGTTAAAGTCTTAGCTCCTGACACCGCACTTCACTTACTTAGAACTTGCTTCTTATTTCTCACTTTATTACTAAGAATTCAACCAAATTTTTCCAATGTCACCTTTGCATCTCCAATTGTAATACTTTATGGTATCTGATCTTTGACTGCATTATCCTGATTATTCCTAGTAGTGACAAAAGGAAGTTTGAGAAGATTTGGGGTACCCCATAAACTATATCAGCCTCCTCAAGCCACCTCAAACATATCAAAATAAATTTTGTATAGATTTTATACAAGTGTGGCTTCAAAGACAATCCTCTAACCTTTTTCCATTTATCTCATTTGAACCATATGAATTTGCCAACTTTCAATCTTTTTTGACCTGCAAAAGTGGTGATGTCAGACAGTTAAATAGATTACTGAAAGTTTTGGTTTTCCCACTTTGACACAGTGTCCTCAAGATGTCTCCTGGCATTTAACACCACCTCGGACCTCCCATCTTTACATATTTCTTTCAACTACAGTTCTCCTCATACCTGGCCTACTTAGTGAGCCAGCTCAGACATTTAGGAGATTTAAACATTTCCATTACCTGCAGGATCAAAAGGCAACAAGAGGAAGACAATAAGCAAAAAAGGCACTAAAGTCTCATCCTTTCTTCTGTGAAAATGTCAATGTTCCCTTGAGGTATACATTCATTTTATTCTTTTATTGTGTTTGAACTATCCTGGGGTAATAGTAGTCTGATATTTAAGGCAGTTTAAGGTGAAAATCTTCCTGTTGAATAGTGTCCATGTGTCTTGACATGAGTACAGCCATGTTTGGCCGCTCCATTGACCTACAGCCACCAGCACAAAAAGAAATATAAAAGCTGCTTTCTGCGTGGTGGGAACTGGCCCTTCTCCCATGGAGGGAGTTGCAAGTTGTAACATTTCAAGGCTCTTAGAGCGTCGTAGCACGGGATGGACTGGCCATCTGTGCCGGGCTAAGATGATAACCAAAGAAAACAATGCACGTACACAACTACTGGGCTGGGACGTTAGCCAAGGGGCTCAGTGCACGTATGCCACTGATAACCATTTGTGCATGGGAACACTGGATGCTTGCTCTGTAAACTCTGTAACTGCTTATATAAACTGCTGGAGACTGAGACCTGGTGAGAGTTCCACCTGTGGAAGGGACACCTTGCCCAGGACGTGTGATCCTTGCCCAGCTGCGTCGATTGACAGGGCTCTCCCGGCAGTGGGGCGTGGATGTTATGAGTAACTGATTTGATGTGAAGTAATTAATTTGATATAAAGTAATTGATTTGATGTGTTCTCTTTTCGGTCAACCTGGTGTTTCTCTTTCCAGTTGATTTGTGTCATTTCTCTTCAGCCGATGTGGATGTTTTCCCTTTCCAGTCGGGCTGATGCTTTTTCCCTCTTAATATTTGACCTATTCAGATCTGTTTGCAGACTCTCGCCTTTACTATCCTCTATATAATAAAATCTACCTTCAGTCCACTTGTTTGGAGTGGAAAATGTCTTTTACATCTCCGATCGAATCCCCAAACCTCTCATAACACCATGTGCTGGTTAGCACCTTATAAAAATCTGTATTAATTTTTAAATAGCATTTATAATTATAATTTGCCTAGCATTTAGAACATGAAATAGGTGAATGGGAATATGTGTGGAGGTAAATCCCAAGAATAGAATGGGAATAATAGGAACGGGGAGTTTGTATTTTCTCTTTTAGTCTCTCTCTCTTTTTAAAATAATTTCTCTATGCTTCTTAGTTTATAGACACTGAGATCTGCGATGTTATATTTCTGTTGATGTATACAAACCAGTAGTATATATTTATAATTCATCATTATAAAAATAGACATTGAATCATAATGTGTTTGAACTTTGGAGGAATCTGAACAGTGCAGCAGGTTGACTACCCAAGTCTGCTGAAATCTCCTTTCAGCATCTTTGCCAAGGTATGCAATCATTTAGCTGATGCGTGATTCCTCCCAGGGTGCTCCCACATGTAAAGCAGTCCATTCCGTTTGAGGCATTGCTGATAGTTAATAGTTTTCCTAAATGAAGCAAAATCTGCTTCCCTGAAATTTTCATCCATTGATCCTATTTTTTCCCTTTAGAAGACTATTTAGAAAAAAAATCAATGTCAGTTGCATACCACAGAATTAGGAATTGTGGTTTTATGTGAGTGCTATAAATTGGAAAGGACTATATACAAATATGTGCTATTATTATTTTTTCATATGAAAAAAAATCAAGTACTTTAAATCAACTATTAGGTCAAAAAATTGAATAATTTATCCAAAAATGACCTAAGCTTCTACCTGTAATTAAATTCCTAAATTACAGAAATATTCTCCAAATGCTAGTCATTCACACTTAGTTGAAAGTAGCACTTTTAGAAGCTTTTTCTAATTTTTTCAAATTTCTAAAATTTTCTAATTTTTTTGATAGTCTATTGTGCTTTAGCCAGGTTTCTTCATGTGTTTAGCCATGTTTCTTCAACTTTATTATACAAATAAATCCCTTAGGAATTCCATAAAAATGCACATTCTTATTCTTTAAGCCTGTGATGGAGCTCAAGATTCTCAATTTCTAACATATTCCAAACTGATGTCCTTGCTGCTTGTCCAAGGAGCACATTGTGAATAGTAAAACACGGAAGAATGAGGGAGAGAAGAATACAAAAGAAATTATAGGGAGGGATATTTGAGTTCAAAGTAAGGGAATTTTCCAGTAGTAAGATCAGTATAACAATAGGATGGATGTGTGTGGTATGTGTGAACTAATGAGTTTATTTTCCCTGGAGTAATTGGATATAGATTTATCAGAGACAATGTAGACTCACGTAACAAGTGGAATAGGTTGGGATTTTCTCAAAGTGATATGTATGGTTCTATATTTCTGTTTAGGTCCTTAAGGACATCCATGTGAGGAAAATCTGCTAAAACATCTCTAATTTTATACATTTTAACTATTGACATAATCTCAATAGGTAAAATCTCTGCATGAGAGTTGACCTTTTAAAAACAATTTCAGCTGCTTAGATCACACACTCACACACATACTCCACCAGAAGTGTTTCTCTGATTCTATGAGTTCTGATTAGGGAACCATGGTCAAATGTTAAAGGAAAGAGTCCCCAGTGTACAGCTTTTCAATTTGATATATAGATGTTATTCTCCAATCTCCAAATCCTTGATTAAACTGCATGAAAACTCATGATCTACCAACAGTGTCCAACTGCAAAATAGTTGAAAACCCCACTGAGTAATCAAACTGACTCACGAAATCTGTGGACCATTTGTCTATGTGCTTTGTTCACAGGAGAGCCCCTCAGGCCTGCCTTCATTCTAAGGCCTATTTGTTCTTATTTTATAGACAACTCTACGAGACAACATGGCGTAATGGAAGGAATGATAAGGTGGGAGTCCAGAGATATGACTGAGATTGAGCTCTGCCAGGAATAACTCCTGTAGTTTTGGTCATGTCCCTTGCCCTCTTTGGGCCTCAGTTTCCTCACAAGAGGGTTGTGCCATATCAAGGGTTGGCAAACTATTTCCGTAAAGGGCCAGATTGTAAATATTTTAGTCTTTATGGGCCATACAATCTGTGTCACAGCTATTCAACTCTGGTGCAGACTATATGTAAACAAAAGAGCGTAGCTGTGCTCCAGTCAAACTTTCTTGATAAAAATGAGTGATGGGCTAGATTTGGTCTATGGACCATACTTTGCTGGCTGATGCCTGTTCTACAAGATCACTATGCACCTGTTCAACTCAGAAAATTTGTGATTTAAAATTATATAAGATCTGGTAAATTTTTACAAAGATGTTAATAGATTATTCTGGCTTGAAATGCATTTGCTTTTGAACAGGGAACAGTACCTTAACTCAAAGGGACACAATTCTACAGAAGACGATTTTTAGGCATTGGGTCAAGCAGCAGGCGGTAGCAGAGAGAGTTTTGATCCAACGATCTTCAGAGGGCCCTGAAATCATGCCACATTGGAAGTTGCCTGCCCTGTCTATGTGTAAGGTCAATCTGGTTACTCAGAGAGTAATTAGCATTTGAGGGTCCCCGCTGAAGTCTTTCTGGGACTGCTTACTTGCCAGGACAGCTGAGAATCCACAAGGGGAAAAAGGAGCCCTGTTGTTGGAACTGTAAATAGTGAACTAACTGCAGTAGTTCTGCTCCATAGGGCCCCATACTGAGTGCTATTCAATTGTAAATATCCTCTTTCTGCTGAGGTACTGGAGGGTAGAGAGTCCTTGCTATATATTATGCTAAATATCCCCTGGAATCCAACCGCAGGAAGAGAGGACAATGCAGGTAGCAAAACCAATCTATTAACTTGCTGTACATCTGTTTTCTGCCTCCCCCTAACTCAAGGTGCTAAGACAGCCCACACCTTCCTTTTGAGACACATGAGTACTTTTATAGGTATGGAATGCATGTATGTGTATTTGAATGTACTGCTATTTGATTCCTTCTCTGGCACCTTCCTGGAGATGCAAGAGATGGACTTACGCCATATATTTTCCCTGCAGTGTTTTTCCTCTTTCTCTTGGTCTTTTTCTGCTTTAGCTGATGCAGAGCATTTCCCCTGGGGAACTATTAAATAACTGGGGAGATATTTCAGAGACGCTTAGATTAATATTCATTTCTCATCTAGTGCCCACTGCTGTCATCAAGACCCTGGCTTGGGTTCCTGACCAATTATTGCCATTAACTCTTTCTCTAGATGTGACCCTTTTATTTGCCAGTTTCCTTGATTGATTCCTGACTCACTCTAGCTTTTTTGAACTTTGATATTCTGAGCTCTGAACTATGGTTCGGCCCTCTGGATCCTGCCTGTTTCTGCATCCATTCTCTGAACTTGATCTCCAGGCGTTTTTGATTCCTATTAAGCTTTGGAAACTTTTCTTGCTGGCCATTAGATAGAGCAGGACAGTTGTTCAAAAAGTAAATTTACAGAGCCAGCCCTGATGGTTTAGTGATTAAATTTTAGTGTTATTAAATTTCAGTGTTCTCATTGTTTCGGTAGCCTGGGTTCATTTCCTGGTTGCAGAACTGCACCACCTGTCTATCAGTTGCTGTTCTGTGGTGGCAGTTCACATAAAAGAACTGGAAGGACTTACAACTGGGATATACAACCATCTACTGGGGCATTGGGGAAAAAGAAAACAAAAAGAGGAAGATTGGCAACAGAAGTTAGTTGAGGGCAAATCCTTCCCCGCAAAAAAAATATTGTATTGCAATATTATTAAAAAAAAAAGTGAATTTACAGAGCTTCAGAAACTAAAGTGGCCCTAGAAATCATTAACGATAACCCTTCTGTTTTAAGGTGAAGGCCGTGAGGCCCAGAGATGTTGCCTGTTTTTCCAAAGTCATGCAGATTCTTCCCAGATGCCAACCTCCCTCCTACTCCCCTCCATCATCCTCCCTGGGCAGGCACTCTCCTTCTAGCATATTTGGGGAAAGTGTGTGTGTTTCTTCACATCCTTTCATGACTTTGTTCCAGCCTTAGGTTTTGAAGTGAATGGCTCTCAGAAATGCTGGGGTCTTCCAGGGCTTTGTTAGCATCATGCCCCTCACTTTTTAAAGTGCTATCAATTTAAGGATGTATGTGTAGCACACCTCTCCCAAATGTCCAGGTAAGATACAAGTGGCAAATTCTTAGCACAGTGTGACATGGAAAAGTGGAATGCAGCAGTAGACATCCATGTTGTTAAAAAGCCTTTAGTCCTTCTGTCCTTGAAAAATGTCTTGCTATCTTCTTTTTTAGTAAGCCCCAGCCTGCAGACATATTGCTCAGGTATCTCCTAGTTGTATTACCAAGAGTCTCTCCAAATCACCCCTGATAAAGCTTCCTTCAAGTGCCCTTCATCCCCATTTACTCACACAGAGCAGGTTAGTTCTCACTTCTTTTTTACCATATACACGTTGGCCAAAGTCCAGATTCCACCCAGATGTCAGCCCCTCTCCTGTCCTCACCATCATCCTCCCTGGGCAGCCTACTCCATTTCTAGTAAGTTTAGGGAAGGGGTTTGTCTTTCCGTTCTCCTGAATTTTTGTTCCCATAGTAGATTTATCAAACCATTCTGATAAACCAGGCCATCTAATATAGGGAGGACTTAGACATTTCCCTTAGTAAGTGAGAGTGAAGCCAGCTACCTGACGGTTACTGCAGATATTCAATAAGATCATGATTGCCTTTTGACCTTGTTCCCACCACAGACATAGATGAATCTTGTCAATTTTCTGTTTTCTTGTTTAACTTGAGGGGTGACTCGGGACTTGAGGATTTGTGAGTTTGTTTTGCAGAAGAAAGAGAATGCCTTTGGGGAGGTTGCAATCATCAGATGGCCGGCCCCCAGCAGCCATTGCAGATTGCCCAGGGGCTTATCGGGAGTGACCCCACTGCTTCTCTGAAGCCCCTCCTGCCAAGCCCCTTAGCTCTATAAAACCCTCTGTTTTCTGCTCTTGTTAAGGCAGATTTGAGCAAACCCATGCTCCCACCTTCTCATTTTGGCCAATTCAAATAAACCTTTCTCCTTCTCCAAGCACCGATGTCGCAGTGTTTGGCTTATTGTGCATTGGGCACATGAGCTTGGGATTAAGAGGTTCAGTAACAAGGGGACTGTGAGTTTAAGTAGCACTGTTTTCTTTCTCACTCTCTCATACCTAGAAAACAGGCAGAGAATTTAGACTAGACTCAAACTTCCTCCATTTTTAAGTCAATGTTTTGAAGATTTTAAATAAATATGGGCATTAGCTTTGGGAGAGAGAAGGAAAAGAATCTTTATTCTAGCTCCCCATAGTGAGAGTATAAACTATGTTGTATGATATGTACTTAAGAATTCTTATGTTTTCTTCTCCTTAAGTGCTTCTTCAAATTTTTCTGACCAAAAACCAAGTTAGGCAGAGGGCTCATGAATCAGCTCCACCCATTTTCACTTGCAGTTGCAGCCAAGTGCCCTCTGCTGAGGAGCTGTGTTGTGGAGGGAGAGTTTAGTTGGGAGTCTCTATGCTTGTATCCTAGCCCTTGTTCTGCAAGTAACTTAGCTGCATGACTTTAGTTAAATCCTTTTACCTGTTTGGAATTCAATTTCCTGAAGGAATACTTTGGCTGCAAGAAACAGACAAACGGAGCAACGGTAGTTTTATCAAATAGAAGATTATTCTCTCCTTCTGACCATTGGCAGCCTCTGCTGTTGTTTCAGCAGCTTGATAGCGTTAGGGTCCTCATCTCTGCAGTTCTCCTGGCCTCACTTTATTGTCTCAATTTGCAAGTTGTAGCTCCAGGCACTAGGTCTGCATGTAGGGCAGGAAGGAGAAGAGGAGGAAAAGAGCCCTCTGCTTCTGTCCCTTTCATCAACAAAAGGAAAAGCCATTTCAGAAGCTCTCAGTAGACATTCACTCATTTGACAGAATCACATGAATACCCCAGCTGCAAGGGAGGCTGAGAAATTAAGTACTTAGCTGTTCCAGGTTCTGTGGTGGAGGCAGGCAGAAGAAAGGGATTGGGATTACGTGTTGAGTTAGCCAACCCACAGTGTCTCTCAGACCTTCCTCGTATATAAAAGGCAGAGGTAGTGCTAGAAATGATCTCTAAGACCTTTCACAGCTCCAACTGTTTGTGAGTCTCTGAATAGAGAGAAAGAATTCAGTATGTAGCATCACCTTTATGTGCTAGCATCACCAGCAGTTCCTGGTTGGATGCAAGTCTTCCCCCAGAAAAGCATCTTCTAGTATTCTATGTACAGGTTGGGGAAGGAGTTGGAGAAAAGGTTTGGAGGAAAAATTAATGCTACATCTCTCTGGGTTTTTCTATACAGTAATATATTTCTCATATCGTAGCACAGTGTCATCCTCAGAAAGAAACCAAGCAGGCCAGTATTCACAAGAAAATGCTGTTTTGACAGTTCTAGGACAGAAAAAAATAAACATCTATTCAGATAGAAATATTCCTAAGAGAGGTAACACACATATTGGTATTAAATAATGATTTTTCAATTAAATTTGTATTAATGATTTTAGATTCTAGAAAACTTAGAAAACCAAGAGAAAAGCATTTTTATTTAAAAAATTTCTTTTCGGTCTTCACTCACATATCTAATTTTGCATGGTTACAGTCTTACTTGAGTGATATTTTGTGCCCTGACTTTTCCACTCAACATAATCAGGTTATTATTATTATTTTATAGAAAGTGGAGTAAGAGGAAATAGAAGGGTTGGGAATGACTGAAGGAAATTGTCATAAGCGGGTGGAGAGAGGGACAGGAGATACCTGGCGTCCTGATGAGAAACTTGGCTCCTTCACCGATGTGTCCAAGTTCTTTGTGTGATTACAGAGATGGGGACCAAAGAAAACAGAGTGAGCTGTGGCTACTTGGGCAGTGGGATTCTCTTCAGGAATCTAAAATACGTAAAGTCCAACTACCTGTTGGCTCTTCTTAACCACTTGATGGAGGAAATAACTTTGACCTACTGAGCTCACTTCCCCCTGGAGTCGACAATTGCTTTTATGAGGAAATCTGCTTCATAGTATTTCTTTGGAAGGGCATGTTTGCTTATTGTATGCTTTAAGCAGATCCCAAGAGAAAAAAATGTTCTCTGAGAAGCAATGGGTCCTCTGATACAAGGATCACACAAACAAAAGCCTATGGGAGCCAAGCAGAGAGCATAATGTGTGATTTCCTCAGTGAGAGATAGACCATTGTTAACTGGAGAGTACATACACCTTCTCCTTGAATCCTACTGGTTAATGTCCTATGAATTCTTGGGTGTTGGGGGCTCTCTTCGAGTACATAAGGATCAGGAACTTCAATTCTGAGTGTGTGTCTCTCACAAACCACTGTGTTTGATATATGTTACATTGACAACTCTGGTCTTTTCTCTGCTTCTGGACAGAATTGTGAAAGATGTAGAAATGGTTAAGTATTTCAGGACTCATTAATGCAGTTTGCCAATGATGTTCAGTTTTCCTCCCTTTGAGCACACAGTAGGATTGCATTTCTTGGCTTCTTTGTGGTTGACTGGGGCAATGTAACTAGTTTTTTTCAAATGGGTTATGAGCCCACGTGATGCGTTTACTTCCATGCTAAAACATTTGATTATATATTGTATACGTGAGAACCTTTAGAGCTTTCTTTTCCTCTGGCACAAACAACTGACAATGTTCAACGTTGCTGCTTCTCCATTAATCTGTTCACGAGTAACTACAAAGAACAGAACCCTTGGGGAAACTCTGATTGATAACAAGAGTGAGAAATATACCTTTGTTATTAAGCCATTCAGGTTTAGGGGATATTTACTGCCATTCCAAAACTTTGTCCTGACTGTAAAGCCTTCTTCTGACCTGGAAAGAATTTGAGGTCTTTTACCTCAGGCCGTAAGAAGAAGTGAAACTTTTTCTAAGAAAGACAGGATAATGGCATGTCTTTCCTTTTATTTATCCAGTTTTCAAAAAAATGAATTGGGGCCCAGCCCCATGGCCGAGTGATTCAAGTTCTTCGAGCTCCACTTCCTCAGGCCAGGTTCGGATCCCAGGCGTGGATCTACTCCACTCACCAGCCATGTTGTGACAGCAACCTACATACCAAATAGAGGAAGATTGGCGCAGATGTTACCTCAGGGTGAATCTTCCTCAAGCCAAAAAAAGAGGAGGATTGGCAATGGGTGTTAGCTTAGGGCGAATCTTCCTCAGCAAAAGAAAAATAAGATAATGAATTGGTTCCCTGTCATCTTCAGAAGGTGACCAGTTAGCTTGAATTTGAGTTCATTGCAACTCTTACCCTTATTAAAGCTCAAATACTCCCATGTAGAAGTCTCTGGACTGGCTCCTATGTACTTTTGGCATCACCCTAGTAATCTTCGACACATTCCATGCTCTCTTTTATGCCAAGATATTCCAGGCATAAAAATAAGCAGGCATCAGCCATTTCTCCAAGAAGCTTTAGTTTCCTTTAATATAAAAAGGATTTTTAAGACCAGATTCTGGACTTTGTGTTGGTACTAGTTTGGTCACATTTTTCTAAACTTTCAATGGACAGAAGTAAGGAAAAAATATGTGTATATGAGATGTTGGGAATTCATACTGAAATTTCCAATTCAAATTTGAGACTAAACGACTTTTACTGAACTTCTATGTCACTATTAAGAGATAATTCTCCATGAATCCCTCATGTTTCTGAAAATCTTGAGAGCACAGATACTGACTCTCTTGGTTCTAGACTATCTTCTGAAGGATATTTGTAAGGCAAATAGCCTTGAAAGATAATGTCTCTCTCTGGAACAAAGGGTATATTTGTTTCTTGTCTAGTATAATAAAGACAGTATCTCCCTCCAGGACAAAGGCTAGTGTGTCATTCAGGGTTCTCCAGAGAAACAGAACCCATAGGATATATATATATTAAAGAAAATTTTTTAAGGAACTGGCTGATGTAATTTAGGAATTGGCAAGTGCAAAATCCATATGGCAGGGCAGCAGCAGGCTGGAAACACAGGCTGGAGTTGATTTTGCAATTTTGAGGCAGAATTTCTTCTTCTCCAGTTTTTAACTCTTAAGGGCTTCAACTGATTGAGTGAGGCCCACCCATGTTATAACTTAAGGTCAATTGATTATAGATGTTAACCATATCTACAAAATACCTTCACAGAAGCACATAGATGAGGGTTTGATTAAATCACTGGATACTATTATCTAGTCAAGTTTGATACAGAAAACTAACCATCACAGGCAGATTTGCTTGCAGACTATTATGAAAGACTCAGTTTCCTTAAACTCCAGGTTACTAGTTGTGATGCAAATTTGCTACATATGTAGCATTGACATAGGCTCCTCTGTGTCACCATTGTGGGTTTTGGGGGACAAAGAGAACTGATACAAATATAATGCTCATGCTTCTTGCTATGCATAATAAAGTAATGAGTAATAAATTCCTTTGTCTCTGACCCAAAGTCTTGTGCGTTCTGTCAGCATCCATGAAACTGTGGTGGGCTCATCTGTTAATTTTCAAGTAGGGTAAAACCTCAGACCCTTCACAGTTCTTGGCAGTTACATCTGTATCTTTTTTTCATCCTGAGAATTTTGATTCTCAAGAACACAGTGGACAATAGAATCGGAACATCCCATAATTATTCATTTGCTTTGCCCCACCTTAGACATACCACAGCCTCAGAATAACAATACTAATGATACTAGGATAGGTGGCTGGGTAGACATGAACAGGGGATCATAGCTGGAGACCTTGCTGCATCAATGGAGTGTCTTACTGGCATCCCACAAGATACAGATAAAGGGAAACTAAGACCCACCTGGCACCACCACTGGAATCTGAGGCCTTCAACCATGCCAAAAAAGATAACAAGTGCACAAACAACACATACAAAGCCTGCTGCTATACACCTCTAGGGGACATTGACCTTTCTTTAATTTATGTACAAATTCCATATGTATTAGCCCCTCTTCCACAGGGAATGACTGCCATGACAGTTCTGGAGATTCCCCTAAAAGGTCAAGAACTCTCCCTCCTGATGTGTGGGTGGAGGAAAAACCATTAATGGTGGATAACCAGATAATGCTAATTCCCTTCTAAACAGCCCAAATAAAATAAAACCAGCCCAAGACATGGGGTAGATGCATTCTCTGGCACTGCCAACTCCTCATTTGGAGTGTATCTGACCTTTCCTCTAATAAATCTTTGCTTGCTTGCTTGCTGTTGCCTTTGTGTTGGTGTCTGAGTTCCTCTCTTACACTGACCAAGAACCTGGGCGATCGGACTTTTCAGTCCAGTTACACCACCAGTGCTAATTATGATTACTGAGAACAGTTACATTTTTTTGGCATATCTTATCCCTAGTCTCCTCTTATTTTCTTAAGGTCGTACTATACCTACACTGTCAGATCGTATGGTTATTACATTCTCCCTTTTAACCCTCATTTAGTATTAGTTTTGCAAGTAGCTGTTACAAGTACGTGTCACATGTACATGTAGTTATAAGTACAGGTAACATCCACCACCAATCCTTGCGTTGGTGTCTCTCTAGTCATTTTGGTTGTCTGAAGTTTGTTCTCTGGTAGAGTCCTTAGGAACATCTTCTGGAGACAATATGACAATATTACATGAATTCTTGCATACTAGTAACTGTCTGTGCCTTTTGTACTGAGGGTCAGTTTTGTTTGTTATAAAATCCTTGTCTTACATTTTCTTTCTTTGTATGTCTAAGATAAATTATTCAGTATTCTTCTGGCATAAACCATCTGTTGAAATATCTGATGATAGTTTGATTTTCTCTCACTTGTAAGTTGCAAGAACGTTTTGCCTAGGTGACCAAAGGGTTTTTTTCTTTAAAGTTCAGATTTTGTTAGGACATGCCTTCATGATAGTTGGTAGTCTTAGGTATAGGGTGTGCTCTTTCAATATTTTGTCATTTTTTGATAAAATTATTCATGTACTAAGATTTTTAGTATTTGTCAGTTTTTCTTTTTTTTCTTTAGAAAATATTATTTATATGTTGGATCTTCTTTGCTTATTTTTAATAATTGTCCATTTCTCTCAAATTGTTGATATCTCTCTCTTTTTGATTTCTGAAATTTTCTTTCTTATCACCTTCTGTTTCTCTTAAGGCATTATTTGTTATGATCATTCTCCTATTTTTCTTCTAGTTTAGTCTTCCCTTCTACAATGTATTTTTCTTTTATTTTTAATTTTTGAGTTTACACCTCATTTTTGAATCTTCTAATTCTGATTTATGTTCTTATCATTTTTATATATATATTTTATATTTTAGTTAATATTGACAGGTCTCTTTTTTGTTTGCATAGTTTTGACACACCTCCCGTTTGAGTATGTTTTGTTGGTAATCTTTCATTGTTTGCAAGGATATTATTTTGTTCCTTTCTCTTTCTTTTGTTTTCATAGTAACTTTGTATAGAATATGATCTCAAGCTTTTCTGATGCTCAAATGAATTTTAGTTTTCCTGAAATTTTAGAAGTACATTCAAAACAGATAGCTTTTCTTCACAAAGCTCCTTATTCTGTTGCTTTTATTGAAAGTTCAAAAATAGGATGGCTCGTATGCTGAGACATCCTGGTTCTGTTATGTCCCCTGCTTTTATTTGGACATTCTCCTTCCTTTCTCTGCATTGTCCCAATCCTGCTCAACCTTCATCCCTCTCACCGCAATTTATCCTCAGTGTGCGGCAAGTCAGTTTTATGAGTTCATAAGGACTAGACTGCCCCAGACCCTCAGTTCCTTCCATGGGCCTCTCCTGTACTCATTGCTGTTGGAGTCCTTAAATTCACCCACCACACTTTTGAGAGGAGCCCTGTTTCCTATTTTGGAGTTTTCCTATTCTCAAGTTCATCACATAACTGTTGGTTCCTTCTGCTTTCTCCCACTCAGATGCCAATAACTTATAGATCTTGTGATATCAGTCTTTTGTTCCTACATGGATTCACGTGGATACTCTGTCACCCAGCTTTGTTGAAAATGTTGTACATAGATTTTTTTGTTTTTCTCTCCAGAGTCCCTATTTCTATGCGGAATTCAGGAAGACTAAAAGCTATGTAGCCACCACAACTGTCATCTTTCTGGAATTCCCCCACCTATTTATTTTTCATTCAAAAAGAAGTTAACAACTACCATTGTGTAAATGCCAGAAATATAAGAGTGAATAAGATGCTGCCCGCTATCTCGAGGAAGTAGTGCAAGACTGAGAAAAAGCTGTGAATACTATGGTATTTTTCCCTTCAATTTTTTTAACTTAAATTATTTTGATGTATGATGTGCATATAGAAAAGTGCACGTCTCTTAAGTGTACAGCTCAATGAATTCTCACAAATTGGAAAAACCCATGCAACCAATATCTACATTCAGGAACAGAATATTGTCTGTACTCTACCAGCTTTCCTCTTGGCCCCTTCCTTTCCATACCCTCTGACTTACAACAGCATAGGATTAACCACTCTCCTAGCTAGTAACAGTGTAGATGAGCTTTGCTTGTTTTTGTTCTTTATATGAATAAAATGACAACATATACTATTTTGGTCTATCATCTTTTGCTTAACATTATGCTCATTATAATCATCATTATTGCTGTATATAGTTATAGTTTGTTCTCATTTCTGTGTGAATATAACCCATTTTATTTATCCATCCTACTGATTATAAATATTTGCATATCTTGGTTTGGGACTATTATAAATAGTTGTTTTATGAACATTCTAGTACATGTCTTTTGACAAACTAATAGAGGCATCTTTGTTGAATATATACTCAACTAGGGATGGAATTGTTGAGTCAAAATTTAAGCATATATTCAGCTTCAGCAGATGCTTTGAAACTTTTTTGAAAGAGATTGTACTGCCAATTGAATTTTATTCAGTGCTATGGGTATGATCTGGGGGACGGAAAAGCTATGACCAAAACTGACTTTTAGAAAAATAATTCCAGAATTTCTTTGTAAGCATAGATTGAAAGAGGGAGACAACAGAAATAAAGAGACCAGTTTAACTGTTATAGAAGATAATAAGGGATTAATATATATTAAATAGAATAAAGGGAAAGGTTTGGAGATGAGTCACTGTATACTGGTAGAATCTGCTGAAGCTGTATGAGGGAGAACAAATAATGACAGATTGTATAGCAGCTTGAGTGGGATGAGAATGGTGAGTTCAGGTAGGATATGCCTGTGCAGAAAGACCTCAGGGCCTACTTATATGAAACTCTATCCTTCTTTATTTCCCATTCCTACAAGTCCTGAACTGATCCCACGGGCTTCCTGGAACTATGTCAATTAACAAATAAAAAACCATATATTTTTTACACTTACTAGTAGTAATGCAGTGACTTAAATAAGACAGGGTCCCAATAGCATAAAACAGCCATTGAGAAGAATCTGCAATTACTGCGTTTCACTTCACACTACTGTATCATTTTCATTTTATGTCACACACAAAATTTCTTTCAAGGAGCTAATCGAGATTGACAGCACCTGGGCTGCAGCTCTTCCTTCTGAGACAAACAAGCGAACGCCCACTTCTCTACGCCTAGGCGGTGCTACATCCACCCAGATTCCTGTGCTAAAAGCCAAAAGCTGTAAATTGTAATGGCCTGGTGGCTGTGTTTTTCCCCAGCCCACCCTCCTTGATGAATAGGAAGGAAAATGCTCCCTTATGGCCTGAGGAAGGGCGTATGACACTAGCAAACTCTCCACATAATGCACAAGCCTCATTCTTGGGCAGAGCCTTCCTATGTGCTACAATCTCCGACTACTGATGAAATTTGCATGTGAACAGACTCTTTGCCTCTCATGGGCCCATCTGTTGCTGCTGTTAATTTTTTGCCTGGAGCCCTAATCATAACTAACACCAGGCAGAAATACCTATGATGTCACTGTCAGGAGATCAGGGCTTCAGGTGGGAAATAAGGTGCTGGAGCAGATGGACATTATCTGAGCAAAGATCTTGATGTTTTGTAAATATCCACTGGATAAGAATGAGAGTGGAAGGAAATACTGAAAACAGAAGCAAGAAAATAACTCCTAACTACACTGCTCCTTTTTTGTTCCTTTTCTAACTTACCACATGGCACCAGTAGTGTAGCGTCATGATTTACAGATATCAGAATCACACTTTTGGGGGCGGAGTCAAGATGGCGGCGTAGGCAGACTCTGAACTCACCTCCTCCCGTGGACACAGCCAATTTACAACTACTCGTGGAAAAATTACCCCTGAGACAGAACTGAAAACTGGATAAGAGGAACTCCTGCAACAACGGACAATCCTAACTGGGGTAGAAGAGGCAGAGACTCCCTTCCGGAGAGGAAAAACGCCGCCTTCACAAGCTGCCAGCTTCACGGCCGCCGGGAGCAGCTCACAGGTACGCAGCCTCCCTGGAGGCGCGGGGCCCTGAGCCGGGGAGCGCCCCCGCTGTGGGCATTTTGTGGACCCAGCACAATCGACACCAGCAGCATAATATCTGACTGTGCCCGCTACTAAAGCATTGGGTAGCACCCCCAGAAAACCCGGTTCACAAAGAAACTAAAACTGGCTCTTAAAGGGCCCGCGCACAAACTCACCCGTTCCAGAAAGCATCCTAAAATCACCAGAAAGAAAGGTGCACAGTGCTTCGGTGACAAGAGACTCACCTAATAGGCCCTGAGTGCATCTCGGTGAGGGGTGAGACCTCTCCAGGGACTGGGACATTGGCAGCGGCCATTGTTGTGGCCTGGTGTGAGCGTGCTGACACAGACGACATTGGAGTTTTCCCTGAGACCTGCTAGCCCAGGGTCTGCTCCACCCACTAGAGCACCAATTTAATCCAGCTCAGCCAGGGCAGGCAGCCCACCCTAGAGACTGGCCCCACCCAACAACAAGCCCTCAGGCAACGTGTGGGCCTGCATAGATTGGTGACTGGATTCTCTGCAGCCTGGCAACTGAGCTGACTTGAGCGGGGCAGGGTGTGCATAAGGAGCGGGTGGAGAGTGTGGGGTGGTGGCGGAGTGTGTGGGGCTCCCGCCGTGGAGAGACTGGGTCCGCTTGGGGAGGTCGGGGCGCTCACACGGGGCAGGACTGTGTTGACTGTGTGTGTGGACCTGTGGGCAACAGGGCTTGTCAGCTGCAGAAGACTTGTGCCTCTCAAAGACCCACATAGGAGGTTTGCCCCACCTTCCAAAGCCTGAAACAATTGGGTACTCCAGTGCCTGGGGTCAGCCCCACCAAGCTGCAATCCTCAGAGAGCTGACAAGAGACCTAATAGGCTAGAGGCTTACAGCAATTGTAAGGCCCTGAGCCTAACAACCTGCCATGCTGGGGGCCTACTCAGTTAAAATAAATACGGCAACATAAATGTGGTATTAGAGCTTACAGCCAACTGTGCTGGGGCTCCCCACACCTGATAAAGAGACTGAAGGGCCCACAACAACTACAAGCAGCTGAGCATTACAACAGCTGGCCAGGAGCATAACTCAGCCTCCCTGGGTGCCTATAGGGAGAGCTAACAGGCCACAATAGAAGGACACACGTAGCCCACATAGGGGCCACCCCTGGAACATTGAGAACTGAGGGAAGCACACTGGAAGCCTCCTAAGGCATCACTTACATAAGGTCACCTATCCAAGAGCAGAAGACATAGCTGACCTACCTAATACGTAGACACAAGCACAGGGAAAGAGGCAAAACGAGGAGGCAAAAGAATACATTCCAAGTAAGGGAACAGGACAAAACCCCAGAAAAGGAACTAAGTGAAACAGAAATGAGCAACCTACCCGACAGAGAGTTCAAACTAAGAGTGTTAAGGATGCTCACTGATCTGGGGAGAAGAATAGATGAACTCAGTGAGAATGTCAACAAAGAAATGGAAGATATAAAAAAGAACCAATCAGAAGTGACAAATACAATACTGGAAATGAAAAATTCATTAGAGGGACTCAAAAGCAGAGTAGAGGATACAGAAGAACGGATCTGTGAGCTGGAAGAAAGACTAGAAGAAATTACCCAAGCTGAACAAGTAAAAGAGAAAAGAATTAAAAAGAGTGAGGACAGTCTAAGGGACCTCTGGGGCAACATCAAGCGCACTAACATCTGTGTTATAGGTGTCCTGGAAGGAGAAGAGCGAGACAAGGGGGCAGAGAATCTATTTCAAGAAATAATAGATGAAAACTTCCCTAACCTAAGGAAGGAAACAGACATCCAGGTACAGGAAGCACAGAGAGCCCCAAACAAGATAAACCCAAAGAGGCCCACACCAAGACACATCATAATCAAAATGTCCAGAATTAAAGATAAAGAGAGAATCCTAAAAGCCACAAGAGAATGTCAAGTTACATACAAAGGAAACCCCATAAGGCTATCAGCTGACTTCTCAGCAGAAACCTTACAGGCTAGAAGAGAATGGCACAATATATTTAAAGTGCTAAAAGGAAAAAACTTACAGCCAAGAATACTCTACCCAGCAAGGTTATCATTCAAAATGGAAGGAGAGATCAAAATTTTCCCAGATAAGCAAAAATTAAAGGAGTTTGTCACCAAGAAACCAGTGTTACAAGAAATGTTAAAGGGACTGATTTAAGGGGAAAAGAGAAGACCACAAATAGGAAAAATTATCTATTTCCACGATTAGAACGTAATGGATACAAATGCACAAAAAAGAGGTTAGATATGATATCAAAAACATAAAAGGAGGGCGGAGGGTAGTTAAAGAGTACAGCTTTCAGACAGAGGTCAAACTAAAGTGACCATCAATTCTGTATAGAAGAAGTAAGGAACAGAGAAGGACTACTAAAACACTGAGGAAAAAAAAAAAAAGTTAAAAAATGGCAGTAAGTACATACTTATCAATAGCTACTTTAAACGTCAATGGACTAAATGCCCCAATTAAAAGGCATAGGGTGGCTGACTGGATAAAAAAACAAGACCCATATATATGCTGCATACAAGAGACACACTTCAAACCTAAAGACACTCACAAACTGAAAGTGAAGGGATGGAAAAAGATACTCCACGCAAATGGCAATGAAAAGAAAGCTGGGGTAGCAGTACTCATATCAGACAAAATAGACTTTAAAACAAAAACTGTAAAAAGAGACAACGAAGGGCATTACATAATGATCAAGGGAACAATCCAACAAGAGGATATAACACTTGTAAATATCTACGCACCCAATGTAGGTGCACCTAAATATATAAAGCAATTATTAACGGACATAAAAACAGAAATAGACAGTAACACAATAATAGTAGGGGACTTTAACACTCCACTTACACCAACGGATAGATCATCCAAACAGAAGATCAATAAGGAAACATTGGCCTTAAACGACACATTAGAACAGATGGACCTAGTAGATATATACAGAGCATTCCATCCAAAAACCGAAGAATACACGTTCTTTTCAAACGCACATGGAACATTCTCCAGGATTGATCACATATTAGGCCACAAAACAAGTCTCCATAAATTTAAGAAGATTGAAATAATACCAAGCATCTTTTCTGACCACAACGGTATGAAACTAGAAATCAACTATAGGAAGAAAATCAGAAAAGCCACAAATACATGGAGATTAAACAAAATGCTACTGAACAACGACTGGGTAACGAAGAAATCAAAGAAAAAATCAAAAAATACCTGGAGACAAATGAAAATGAAAATACGACATGCCAGAATTTATGGAATACAGCAAAAGCGGTTCTAAGAGGGAAGTTTATAGCGATACAGGCCTATCTCAACAAACAAGAAAAATATCAAATAAACAATCTAAAAATGCACCTAAAGGAACTGGAGAAAGAAGAACAAACAAAGCCCAAAATCAGTAGAAGAAGGGAAATAATAAAAATCAGAGCAGAAATAAATGAAATAGAGACTAAAAACAATAGAAAAATTAATAAAACCAAGAGCTGGTTCTTTGAAAAGATCAACAAAATAGACAAACCTTTAGCTAGAGTCACCAAGAAAAAAAAAGAGAGAAGGCACAAATAAGTAAAATCAGAAATGAAAGAGGAGAGGTTACAACAGACACCTCAGAAATACAAAAGATTATAAGAGAATACTATGAAAAACTATATGCCAACCAATTCGACAATCTGGAAGAAATGGATAAATTCTTAGAATCATACAACCTTCCAAAACTGGATCAAGAAGAAGTAGAGAATTTGAATAGACCAATCACCAGTAAGGAGATCGAAACAGTAATCACAAACCTCCCCAAAAATAAAAGTCCAGGACCAGACGGCTTCCCTGGGGAATTCTACCAAACATTCAAAGAAGACTTAATACCTATCCTTCTCAAACTCTTCCAAAACATTGAGGAGGGAGGAAAGCTCCCTAACTCATTCTACGAAGCTGACATTTCCCTGATACCAAAACCAGACAAGGACAACACAAAAAAAGAAAATTACAGGCCAATATCACTGATGAACATTGATGCGAAAATCCTCAACAAAATACTAGCAAATCGCATACAACAATACGTTAAAAAGGTTATACACCATGATCAAGTGGGATTTATTCCAGGGATGCAGGGATGGTTTAACATTCGCAAATCAATCAACGTAATACACCACATTAATAAAATGAAGAGCAAAAATCACATGATCATCTCAATAGATGCAGAGAAAGCATTTGACAAGATCCAGCATCCATTTATGATAAAAACTCTGAATAAAATGGGTATAGAAGGAAAGTACCTCAACATAATAAAGACCATATATGACAAACCCACAGCTAATATCATCCTCAATGGTGAAAAACTGAAAGCTATCCCTCTAAGAACAGGAACCAGACAAGGATGCCCACTGTCACCACTCCTATTTAACATAGTATTGGAAGTCCTAGCCAGAGCAATCAGGCAAGAGAAAGAAATAAAAGGGATCCAAATTGGAAAGGAAGAAGTGAAACTGTCACTATTTGCAGATGACATGATTTTATATATAGAAAACCCTAAAGAATCCACCAGAAAAATTTTAGAAGTAATAAACGAATATGGGAAAGTTGCAGGATACAAAATCAACATACAAAAGTCAGTTGCATTTCTGTACACTAACAACGAAGTAGCAGAAAGAGAAATTAAGAATACCATCCCATTTACAATTGCAACAAAAAGAATAAAATACCTAGGAATAAACTTAACCAAAGAGGTGAAAGATCTGTACACCGAAAACTATAAAACATTTCTGAAAGAAATTGAAGAAGACACAAAGAAATGGAAAGATATTCCATGCTCTTGGATTGGAAGAATTAACATAGTTAAGATGTCCATACTTCCTAAAGCCATCTATAGATTCAATGCAATCCCTATCAAAGTTCCAACAACATTTTTCACAGAAATAGAACAAAGAATCCTAAAATTCATATGGAACAACAAAAGACCCCGAATAGCTAAAGGAATCCTGAGAAAAAAGAACAAAGCTGGAGGTATCACACTCCCTGATTTCAAAATATACTACAAAGCTATAGTAACCAAAACAGCATGCATGGTACTGGCACAAAAACAGACACACAGATCAATGGAATGGAATCGAAAGCCCAGAAATAAACCCACACGTCTATGGACAGCTAATCTTTGACAAAGGAGCCAAGAACATACAATGGGGAAAAGAAAGTCTCTTCAACAAATGGTGTTGGGAAAACTGGATAGCCATATGCAAAAAAATGAAAGTAGATCCTTACCTTACACCATACACAAAAATTAACTCCAAATGGATTAAAGACTTGAATGTAAGACCTGAAACTGTGAAAGTTGTAGAAGAAAACATAGGCAGTACACTCTTCCACATCGGTCTTAGCAACATCTTTTCAAACACCACATCTGACCGGGCAAGAGAAACAATAGAAAAAATAAACAAATGGGACTACATCAAACTAAAAAGCTTCTGCACAGCAAAGGAAACCAGCAACAAAACGAAAAGACAACCTAACAATTGGGAGAAGATATTTGCAAACCATACATCTGATAAGGGCTTAATCTCCAAAATATATAAAGAACTCATGCATCTCAACAACAAAAAAACTACCAACCCAATTAAAAAATGGGCAAAAGACCTGAACAGACATTTCTCCAAAGAAGATATACAGATGGCCAACAGACACATGAAAAGATGTTCAAAATCACTAACTATCAGGGAAATGCAAATCAAAACTACAATGAGACATCACCTCACGCCCGTAAGAATGGCTATAATTAACAAGACAGGAAACAACATGTGTTGGAGAGGATGTGGAGAGAAGGGAACTCTCATACACTGCTGGTGGGAGTGCAAACTGGTGCAGCCACTATGGAAAACAGTATGGAGATTCCTCAAAAAATCAAGGGTAGAACTACCATATGATCCAGATATTCCACTGTTGGGTATTTATCCAATTGGAAGCAACCTAAGTGCCCATCAAGGGACGAATGGATAAAGAAGCTGTGGTATATATACACAATGGAATACTACTCAGCCATAAGAAACGACGAAATCCAGCCATTTGTGACAACATGGATGGACATTGAGGGTATAATGCAAAGTGAAATAAGTCAGAGGGAGAAGGCCAAATACCGTATGATTTCCTTCATTAAGTAGTAGATAATAACAACAATAAACAAACACATAGGGACAGAGATTGGATTGGTGGTTACCAGAGGGGAAGGGGGGAGGGAGGAGGGTGAAAGGGATAATTCGGTACATGTGTGTGGTGATGGGTTGTAATTAGTATTTTGGTGGTGAACATGATGTAGTCC
Organism: Ceratotherium simum simum; assembly: GCF_057802395.1. Lineage (NCBI taxonomy): Eukaryota > Metazoa > Chordata > Mammalia > Perissodactyla > Rhinocerotidae > Ceratotherium > Ceratotherium simum. The sequence goes on from NC_141913.1 coordinate 40,754,986, forward strand.
ATGCAGAAATAGAAGTACAATGATGTACACCTGAAATTTTTGCAATGTTATAAACCAATGTTTCTGCAATAAACAAGGAAAGAATTAAAAAAAAAAAATTAAAAACAAAAAATGAAAAAAAAAAAAAAGAATCACACTTTTAGTAAGCCTGGCTTTCCTAGGGTCCAGCATGATGAACTAGATGCCCTCTTAGCTTACAGGTTAACAGGAGACTTTGGATTCCATGACAACAGCATCCCAGGAGTAGCCAAGGCAACATCTGGAAGACCACTCATAGGAGGAAGCCGTCACAAGGTTTATATAGTCCAAATCTTTCTCTGCATTATAAGCAGATTCATAATTCTTCCAGATTCAGCCCTATTCCCATCTTATGATAACTCATGGGATCATTGTTACAGGAAATAGGAGGGGAAGATCTTCTCTTTCTCTAGTGGGTCTGCCTGATATGGACCGTCAGCCAATCAGCTGTTTAGGAAATTACCTGAAATATGCACTCCTGAAATGTATGTGCTAAGAGTATACAAAGTTCTTCACCAAAGATGAAACACATATCTACCAAATATAGAGAAAATGACAAGGATATAGGATGAGATACCACCTTATAACAAATACAGTAGGGATTTCAGTCTAAACTAGGCTCCAAACAGTAAAATACTCAACTCCTAGTTAAATCCCTCCCATATCCTTTTTAAAAATGTTTTTCCAACAAATGCTTTCTTTTATGACTCATTCATTGACTCCATCAGTTCATAAGCCATTACTTGGTGGAGTTGGTCAATTTAGGCCAGAAACAGCAAACATGGGGCATCTAATTAACTGAAGCGGCCTTGTTTTAGTCTGGTTAAGGATCACATTTCTGTTTCCAAGGCTAAAGTTACAAGCAGAGTTTTTTCTTTCTTTTTTCACTAGTTGAGTGGGACTTGACACATCAACCAGCCTCACAGAAACTGTGTATGTACAAGCAAAATTTATTGCCACCTTCTGCCTTCCAGAGATCCAGTGAGGGAAACAAATAAGGGTCCCTTGTCAAAGAGGAGGTATCCCTTCTCCCCACTCCAGGAGGGTTTGGTGCTTCCTCTGATGGCAGAAATGGAGAAGCAAATATATCCAAACAACCTACAAGGCTTCAAGGAAGCTGCGTCTTTTCTTGACCATAAGAGGAGAAATAGAAAATCAGTCAATGGATCTCTACAAGTGAAAGTGAATCAGCACTGACCAAGTGAGTGAGCGGTGCCTTCATCTCTCATGGAGGATGGATCTTAGGTCCTTCCTCTTACGGGATCAGCTGGGTATAGATCTGCCTCTTATTAGGCACAGTCAAGCTCAGGGCGAGACTGCCTGTCATAGCAAGAGTGAATAGTCACTTCCTTCTCTCCTGAGCAGAAATATCCTTTTTAGACATTTGAAAATCCCAAGCACATGTTCCCATTTCAAATATAACATTGGAGTCTAAATTCAGCTGTTGTAATAGTATTGAAGGGCATCAAGTGTATTTATCTTTAAGGACTATTGGTTTCCACTACTTATGGGGATGTCTCATGGCCAAAAATAAAACCTTTTGTTGTAAAATGGCATTTGTTTGGGTAGTGCCTGGGCCCCGAGCAGGAGGGGCTTATCTCAGAGATCTCTTACCAAGACAGGTCTAGAAATAATGTGGATCTACATAGACAGACAGATATCAGCAAACACAGGGAAGGAGTCTTGAGTGTAGAAATACAGAGGGTAAGACCATCTTTGGGAAAGAGATGAGACAGATGTTTTTCGTGTTGGCAATGCCATTCCTTCACAAGAGCCCTCAGCTGGCAGGCAGTGGACAAAATCCTGTGTATACAGTCCAGGATCATATTCACACAAAATAGGAGGAAGACAGAAAATGAAATCCAGGGAAACCAGCTGATTTCAAGTTTTTAAAACGAAGCCAGAGGGTAAAAAATTGACAAAGTCCAAGTAAACAGGTATATACACATGAGACTCATTTTCCACTGCCAATCTTGGAAGAACTGGATTTTCTTGCCAGTAGATCCCCTTATATCACCTAAAAAGTAAGTCTACACCAATGACAGATCACAGTTATAATGTGATCGTCCTCCTCTCTTGATCTTACGCTTCCTCCAAGGTGTTAGAATAAAATGGTTGACATTTCAGGCTGAGAGTCAGAAAGGGAAGGCTAGTCTGGTTGAACATAGACTGGCCTGAGACTTCCTTTTTGCCAAGACTGTTTCTCAGAAAATCAGTGCATTGGTTTCACTGTTGATTTGGAAGCCTTATCTTAAACACCTCTGATTTCTTTCACATAAATTAGAGGAGGGGTTGGCAGACTACAACCTATTGGCTCAATCAACTGGCTGCCTGTTTTTGTAAAGTTTATTGGAACACAACCACGACCATTTTTTTCTCACTATTGTCTATGGCTGCTTTCATGCTACAAAGACAGAGTTACTCTATTTGGTACAGACACTTTATATCCTGCCAACCTAGAGGAAACATCTCCATTTTCTGTCATTAAAGTCTTGGTGAACTTGACCACAAAGTCCCAGTAGGGAACTAAAAGTCTCCAAACATCTTTGAATTTCTCTCTGCAATAAGGTAGAAAGGTTAGGAATAGGGGCTGGTCCAGTGGTGTAGTGATTAAGTTCATGTGTTCCACTTGGGCGGCCTGGGGTTCGCCAATTCGGGTCCTGGGCACAGACCTACTCACCGCTCATCAAGCCATGTTGAGGCAGCATCCCACATAGAAGAGCTACAACTCTACAACTATGTAGTGGGGCTTTGGGGAGAAAAAAAAGAAAAAGAGGAAGATTGGCAACAAATGTTAGTGCAGGGCCAATCTTCTTCTTCAAAAAAAAAAGACTAGGATTTTGAAATCAAAAGATCTGAGTTCAAGTCTCATCTTCATTGCTTATTTTTATGATCTATGACAAGTTTCAGAACTTCTCTCAAGTTCTCCTGTAAAATGGGTTTGAAAATACTGTTTCACAGGATTGTTGTAAGGACTAAAGTGCTTGACAAATGCTGGATACTTTACATAAATTATCCTGTGATTCCCTCCTGTGTTGTCTATCCTAATTGTATCACACCTTTCACCCTACTCCACCTGATTTGACATTTTGGTGGAGATTGTGTTCTTGCTGATTGTGTTATGTGATTCCTTGGTGAGGTGGCTGGAACAAATTCATTTGAAAGCAGATTTACTCACCTTTGTTCTAGAGAGATCCTGGGGATTTAAGAAGACAGTTGATGTCTCTTACAAAGAATTGTCCCCAGTCTTCATGTGCTAGACGCTGTCATGATTTCTTTCCCCAAATAACAAATTACCCTTATTCCTCTCCATCAGGAAAAAAAAAAAAATCCTGGCTCCAGCCTTTCTGTTGATTGAAAAGGAGAAGTTTCAGCACCGTTTTGACAATGGCTTCTAACCAAATATTCTCATTACCTTTTTGGCAAGCATTTGAGTAGAAATCAAGATGGAGAGAAAAGTATTTCTCTTGAGTATCTACATAATGATCCCAACTCAATGAATCGGCCTCAGTAATTTTGTATTTTGTAAATAAGTGAGGCTGTCCTAGAAACAGCCACAAGGCTTTGTTCATTTCATCCTTTCTGATGGCCTTTAGACATGTGCTGCAAGTGCTTCACATTTGTTTTTCACAGTGGAAGGCAGGAGGTCAAGTGTTGCTCCACTGGCAAAGCTAACTTCATCCTGCTGTGAGCATTCCCGACTCACCGGGTGATCTAAGACAACGTGCTTATTCTCACTGAATTGTGTCTCCATTTTCTATTTGATTCTCTAATTGGCTATTTATACCACTTTCAGACATTTTTGTACTGCCATAGGACAAATAAATTCTAAAAATGTCACATGTGTAGTCCACAATTAATGAAAGAGTCTCATCTGTTTTGTCTAGAAGTTGGTTGTTAGGAATTCAAAATTTATTTTCCCATAAAAAATATTATAAAGCATGGATGGGTTATTAATCGAGACCACTATATTTTATTTCTTCGTGGAAGGTGGATGAATACTAAAATACATTTAAGACACTGTTTTCTCATTCATGATGCTATTCCTCTGTAGAGCCCATTTGAATTTTCCAGTTTCACGTATTGTGAGCATACCTGCTCCCAGCATAATTTCTCCCCTTTGCCTCAGGTCAGAGTAGGGGGTAAGGGCCAGCTGAGTCCCAGGGATAACAGTGACTGAAGTGGGGAAAGGAGGAGAGAAAGAGTCCAAGGCAACCACAGATCCGTTGGCAGGGCTCAGTCCCCAAGCCTTAGTATCTTTTATTTCATGGGTGAAGAAATGAGAATTCTGAGTGTTCCCAGTGAAAGCAGGAAGAGTAAAGAAAACTCCAGCTCTCTCTTTGTTGAGATGAGGCTATAGGAGGGCGGCAAGTATTTGTATGAAAGGACAATTCATAATTGTGCATCATTAGTCCTCTGAGGATGTCCAAGTTCTGTGTCTTATTAGTTGTTTATCTGCAGCTCCTAACACAATGCCAAGCAAAAAGTAGGCTTTTAATAAATATGGAATTGTCCTGGGAGATTATCCTTAGAAGGTTAAAAATAAGTCACTTTGGATAGGATCTAGCTAAAATAATCCTGCTCAAATTTATATTTCACTCTCTAGAGGGTTGTAAGCTTACAAATGTTTGCAAACCTTTACATACTGTGGTATACAAAGGGCAGAGGTAGAAACTGTTGGTGGATTAGAACTATGACTAGAAGTTTGCTGGTAATAGACTAGAATAGAAGCTCTGCTGCTCCAGCACTCCAGTGATTCCAAACAGCCTTCCAAGGAACAATAGAGCAGAGGGGACAAGAGTGCACATTGTTGAATCAAACAGAACTTGATTTGAATTACAGTTCTGTATGACATGGCTAAGTTTCTGTTTTCTCAAAATCTCCATTTATTTATGTATAAAATTGGAAATATTTTTAGAAAAGTTTACTGCCACGTTGGATTGTGGTGAAGATTAAATGAGATAAAGGATGTACAGTACCTAGTGCATAGTAAGAACTTAATAAATACTAGCTTACACTATTTCTACATTCGGGAAACGTTATGTGAAGATAAAATGAAATCCTTCCTCCAGACCCTGAAGTCTACAGACCCAGAGATGCACCTGGGCCGGGAATCAATTTCAAAGTTCTTCTACTATATCTGAGCTCCCGTGAATGCTGATCACAGTCATTTCAGCTAACGAGAGTGAGAGAGAGAGAAGCGTGAAGAGTGATAATCACGGGTCCCCCTGTGGATTTGTGTCGCCACCAAGACTTCCACAGCCATTGTGTTTGTGCTCCAGGCTGCTCTATTATTAGTTTAGGCTGCTGTTTCTCCTCCAGCTGTGTGTCCATCAGGGTCCGTTGCAGAATACTAATCTGTCCTTACATGGCACAAAAGCAGTGCGACAGTCTAAAAATATCCACAGAACACTAGGCTTCTGATAGTCTTGACCCTCAGTGGTCTCCCTGCTTGGAAAACATTATTCCGAAGGTTTCCAAGGTCTCCTTTGTTATCTGCCTCCATCAGTTGTACTTGCAGGTTGTTGCTCTGAACTAACTAGCCCCACAGCTAGACCTTTGACCAAACATTGTGTCTTTTTACGGTATTATCTGTTTCCCTAGCAGAGAGAAGTCAAGGCTGGGAATCTTTGATTTTTAGAGATTATAATTTCATTCATCATGGAAATACATACACAGGTTACTTTTCATCCCCTGCTTTCAAGTCATGGTCCGCAAATCAATATGTCATTACCTCACCTGTCACCTATACCATGACCTTTTTATTAACTGTGTGGTTATGACGTCATGACATGAAATTGCCCCACAGTTGTTTCGGATTTCTCTTCTCACACCTCTGAATTTCCCTTGCATTGATCCATATCGCATATGTTTTTGTGACTATTTTACCCTGTGAGCCCCATCAACTCCCACCCTTGGGAAATAGCATAGAAACCCATCTGTGACACGTGGAGTAGGTTTGACACTTTCAAGGTTTCTTGCCTTCCTGAAGTGCTTCATGTTCACACAGAACAACCCTGTGGGGGCTGCTGTGTGGAGTTTTAGTGTCTCCAGGGGTGTTCAGTCCTGAGGTTCTTAAATCATGTGTGCTTGCAAATTCCTCCTCCTCCTTCTTCCTGTCCTAACAGTTATCCGGGCGAATTGAATAAAAAACAGCTAGTTAACAGACATTAACTGATCATGTTGTGGTTACTGGGAGTCAGTTGGACCAAGAGGGAACCAGAGTAGAAGGAAAAAATGGAGGTGAACTGAATTGGGGGAGCATACTAGAGTAAGCTAGAGAAAATCATTAAAAGCAAACATGGGTCCTATTGTGTGCCAGCCATGGTTCTAAGCTCCTTATACATAAACACTGTCAATTCTTGTCCTATCCATTTGAAATGGGTACATGAATGAGACTACTATAGCATATTTATAAAGAGTGTGAACTTTGGAGGCTGATTGCCTGCGGTCTAACCCTGGTTCCTCTTTTAACTAATTATGAGGCCTCAAGAAAGTTACTTAAATCTGTGTCTCAGATTCCTCTACTGCAAAATGAGGATAATAATTCCTGCTTTGTACAATTTTCCTGAGTTAAATGTGTTAATACATATAAACTATGAGGAACAGATCCCACTACATAATAACCATTCATTAAGAATTAGTTACTATTGCAATTATTTATGCATTAAAATGTGTATTCTCTTCTGCAGAGCCTGGCCATGCCTATGGTATATTTCCACCAAGGACAGTGCAGCCTCATTGTGGACAGGCACACCCCTTTGTCTAGGCAGAGACCCCTAAATGTCACAGCTGGCTGCCCTCCTGGTGACTTCAGGAGAGCAGGGCACTCTTCTCACACTCCTCTTGTACATCAGTAATGCCAATAGCTTCTCACACGCTGTTCAGTGGCATATTTTGGCATATGTTTCAAGAGCATTTCAACCTTTTGCATATTATTACCATAAACTATTAAATCCCTTCTGTTACTAGAAGCAAATTGGGAGCTAATTAAATGTAATCTTTCTGGAAAAAATCCTGTTTGGGCTTTTCAGAATGGGAGAGACTCTGTCTTATAATTCCTTTCTGAGAATTCCCCACTCCCCATTTAGAACTCTTTCATTTATTTATTAACTCAAGGAAAATACCCATGAAAGATTCCCTGGGCAGGTGAACATACAGTGGATAAAGTACATTTTCTTATTAGAAGCCTTATCCATTCTGGTGCTCACCAGGGTACAGACTTCAGAGGAAGTGAAGGATTCAGCTCATTTCTGAATTCCTGTGGCTCCTTGAATCATTAACAAATTGTTCAGCCATTACTTGATATCTAATTGCTCACATGTTAAGATATCTAATTCTTAATTGTAAACTCATTGGAGGTACAGATCATGCTATATATTCTCCCTTATCATGTCTGGCAATTACTGGACTCATTTTTTACCTGCCAAGTACATGATTTCCCCTTCAACTCCCATCTCGTGAAAACACCTCAGTTCCCATTGTTCTGAAGACCCATATACTTGACCTGACTCCACCAGAATGGCTAACTGCTACCTCTCCATTCTCATCACATGTGTGCTCCAATTATATGAGCCTTCTCTCACTACTTTGAAAGTACTGGGAAAGCTCCTTCTACCATAGGGCCTTTGCACATACTATTCCTTCTGTCTCATTTTTCTCCCTCTCTTCTTGCTCCCCTCATTATCACTATTTCTCCCACCTAGTTAATGTCTATTCATCCTTCAGATACTTCCTTGAACCACTTGCACCCTTCCCCGCCAACCTTCCTCACCACCACTCCCATCTAAGTACTGTTCTTTGATACTAGCGTTCAGAGAATTATTTTAATTTCATTGAAGGTACTTCTCAATTTGTAATTAAACTTTTATTAATATACTTGTTTGATTAATGCCATTCTCCTGACTAAACTAGAAACTCCACTAGAGGAGGAACTGTTTTTGTTCATCATTGAGTCTTTAGCCTCTAACACAGTATTTAGCACACAGGAGGGCTGCAGTAAATATTTCTGAGTTAATTAATGCTCAACAAGTATTTATTTTTAAATGACTAAGGCCTTGGTTGTTATTAGATTAGTAGACTCAATAAAGTCTTCTAGAAAAAAGGTTGAGCATAGGGTTTCCTGTAGTAGTTTCAAGTAGTTCCAGGCTGAAAATGTGCTACGAATGGATATGTCTGGTATGTGTATTAAGGCATATAAAGGATAGGATTCAAACTAGAGGTCACTGCCTGTTAGGTCATTCTGGTCTAGTGTGCATATGAGCAGCAATATCAGGTCAAGCTGCTATGAATCGGGATGATAAACTAGAAATAGGATTACGGAGTACCCAGGGGTTGAACAGAGAAGAAATGCAGATGATAGGCAAGAGATCTGGAATCTTGTTTAATGAACTCATTTATTAATTGCAAATTTATGGTGTGCCAGACACTATACTAAGCACTAGAGATTTATAGACAAATAATTCTGTTCCCTTTCTAGTGTCTGGAGGGATGGGGTGGGAAAGGATATTTAATTATAATGTGTTATGGAAAATCCTATGATAGAAATTCTGTAGGAAAACAAAATTTCACTAACTGTGGGCTTTATAGAAGGCTTCTTTGAGGAGATAACACCTGAGCTGATCGTTGAAGAATGAGCAGGAGTTGGGACATGGGTCTTAGGTGTGGAGGGAGAAAGTCTAAGTAATGAGCAGTAAGTGGGAAGGTCAGAAGACTGAAGAGTGCCCAGAGTATTTGAGGAACTAGAAACTTCTTATGAGTGACTAGATTGTGGAAGGCAACATGGGAGTAGAGGGTTTAGTAAGCAATAAGGCTGAAGTAAAGGACATGAACTAGATTGGGGTGGGATCTGAGAAACCATTGGAGAACGATCAGACATATCTGTGATCCAATCTGTGTTTAGAAAGTGGCTTTGCCATTAGTGTGGGAAATGGATGAAAGAGGGGCTGGACTGACATTGGGCGGTCATTTAGGAGATATGAGTTTATGAAAGTGACACATAGTCGTGATAGGACCTAGGAAAGTGGCACTTGAATTTCAGGAGAGGAGATAGACTTTGGGTGTATTGAAAGATAGGGACAATAGAGTTTGGCAAAGCTAAATGTAGGAGGTAAATAAGGAGGAGGTTTCTGACTCAGGCAGTTTGGTAAATGATGGTGCCACTCATCAACAGATGAAACATAAGAGGGAAAACAGCTTTTGTTGTTTGGAGATGGATAAATTTATTTTTAAATATGTTGAGGGATAAGGAGAATGCTTGCTGGCCCCGAATATCCATTTTCTCCCTTTTCTTAAAAAATAAATGCCCATGTTTTAGCTAGGCCTTTCCCAGCTTGCTTGCAATGGGGTGTGACACGTGATTAAGTTCTGGCCAGTGGGATGTAAGCATACCCGTTGGTTACCTCTTTCAACTAGTGTTCTCCCTCTTCCTCATTTCCTTAGTCCTACTGTCGGGAATGTGGACATGTTGGCTGGAGTTCTTATAGCTATCTTAGACTATGAGATAGAAGCTGCATTTTGAGAATGGTGGAGCAATGAGACAGAGTGTCTTGAGACTCTGATGATAATAAAGCCACCTTTTCAGGCATGGTTACCAATTTGTCATTCTGTGGATCAGTCAACCTCTTTCTCCAGCCACCTCTGTCATCGCCTGGTAGGCTTATGAAAAAAGTGGCCATAGTGGCAGAGATACATGAGCTTAGCAATATGGACTACCACTCACCAAAAATGATCTGGCTACGGCCACTGCTGAGTGCCCAGTCTGTCAGCAGCAGAGATGGACACTGAGTTCCCAATAGGCACCATTCCCTGGGGTGATCATCCAGCTACCTGGTAACAGGTTGTTTACATTGGACCACTTCCTTCATGGAAGATGCAGTGTTTGATTCTTACTGGAATAGATGCTTACTCTCAATATGGATTTGCCTTCCCTGAATACAATGCTTCTACAAAAAACTAACATCTGTGAATTTACAGAATGACTTATCCACAGTCATAGCATTCCACACAGCATTACTTCTGATCAAGTTACTTGCTTCAGAGCAAAAGTGTGACAATGCGCCTTGCTCATGGAATCCGCTGGTCTTACCATGTTCCCTACCATCCTGAAGCAGCTGGTTTGCTAGAATTGTGGAATTGCCTTTTGAAGACTCAGAACCAATAGGGTATAGTATAACATCTTGTCTCTCTCTCCTTCTAGCTATATCTATACCTATCTATCTATCTATCTATCTAGGGCAAGATATATTAAGGGAGGGGGGAGGAAAAGGGAGAGAGAGAGAGAGAATACATATATATATATATATATTTATTTCTTTTCCTCCTATATCCTATTCATTTTGTTTCTCTGTAGAATCCTGACTAATACTGTGGAGAGATGAGGTAAACTATCTAGAGATTCTGAGATTATAGAGCTGCTATCCTTGGCTGCCAATGTGAGAGAAAAATAAACACTGATCTCATTTAAGTCTCTGATATTGTTAAATTGTTAAAAGTCACTTACAGCTGAATTTAATCCTAACTAATGCATTTTATCTGAGATGTGCATGATGCATGGACACATGAAGATGGGCAGAGAAATCTGGAGCTCATAGCTAAGGACTAAACTAGTAATGAAAGTTTGCACCCATTGGTACCATCAGGGAGATGAGGCCTCATAAAAAGAGTGTGTAGTGTGAGAAGCATGAGCATTTAACCCTCGAAAAGAGGAAGAAGAACTGAAAAGAACATTGAAAGAGAATTACAAAAAAGTTAGAAGGAAAACCAAGACAGTGAGTTAAGAGAGAGGTAAAACTAAGTTGTCAAATGCTACTGAGACATTGAACAAGTAAGCCAAGAACTTAAAAGTGGCCTTACGATTTATCAGCCAGGACATCATTGGTGCTCCTGGGCAGAACAGTATATCTGGAGAGATCATGGTGGAAGACAATTGTACTGATTGAGGAGTGGATGAGGACAATGAAATGAAGACAGCAAGCTTAAAACAGCACCTATCAAAAGCTTGTTTTTAAGGGAAGGAAATAGTTTAGTAACTAAATGGCAGTTTAGTGTCAAATGGGTTTTATTTACTCCTTTCCTTCTTTCCTTCCTTCCTCTCCTTTCCTTTCTTTTAATGGAAGATGCTTGAGCTTGTGCTTATGTGGAGATAGAACAAATTTAGATGGTCCTACAGTAACCCGCCTTTCTATAAGTCAGGTTGTAGAAAGACATTGTGATTGTGTGATTGTGATTGCCTGTGTTGAATGCAGTATCGAGGCCCAGGGCAGGCCACCCCAAAATATGCCACAATGGCATATTGATTATTTTGAGTTAAAGTTACTTGAGAAATAGACGATGCAAAAAGGACATTTTGACCCTCTTTTCTCTATTTACCCTGAAAGCAGGAAATCTCCCATGTGAAAGGTACTCTCCCCGCACCAGGAGATAGATAGACATCCTTATCACCAGAGCTAGGGAATTCAGGGCCGAGAAGTCTCTATAAACAAACTTTGCCACTTTTTTACTAATTTACTACTCCAAACCCAAACTCCGCTTAACTTCCTTACTAATTAAGCACCCAACCTAAGTTTCTTTGTCCTGTCAAATCCTCACAAATTTATTATTTGTTTGTATAAAAAGATATAAAATTTGCCCGCTTAGGTCATTTCTATGAGCATCATTTTTATGATCTCCCGGCGGTATGTATTAAATTGATTTTTCTCCTGCTAATCTGTCTTGAGTTTTTTTTCTTTTTTTATTAGTCCAGCCAGAAGAACTCAAGAAGGATAAGGGTAAAATTTCCCCCACCCCAACAACAGCAATAAGGCCCTGGCCTTTCACCCACTCTTGATCTTATACTCAATTTATAGTGACTGAGTGAGTGATTTTTACCCTCCCATTCCATTCCACCCTACCTCACCACATCCCATGTTTGAGTCTTCCAACTGCTTTCCCTCATCCAAGCCACCCAACCTGATTTCTATTGATACCGCTCAATTTCCTGGTAAGACAGTCAATTTTCAACAAAGTGTCCTTGACAGTGTCATTTTATTCCCTCATTGAACCTATCATAGATTCTTGCTGGGAAAAAAAAATGGAGACTTTGGAGTTGTTTCACTGTTTTTGGGTTCTCTTCATTGCTTTTCCTTACCTCATCACTTGAGACATAACTTCCTGGTGACTGTGATAGGGCAGGGATGGGGAGAGGCAGTTTACCAGTTAATGACTCATCATGTAGAGCCGTGATTCCCAAAATTTGGTGGGTTCCAGATTCCCATATGTCCTTGAAAAGTACAAGGGGGCCTTGAATCCATAGGCTCAGCAAGGGTGGTTATGGTGTGAATAAATGAAGACTTACATCAATACCACTGTTCTCCAAAAGTATGATTATGTTGTCATTGATACAATTCAAAGCCATTTAAAAATGCTTCTGAATGAAGAGTAGGTTTTACATTATGTATTTTTTCTCTATATTAATGGAAGCAGTATAACATACAAGCTTTATATCCCAAGCTTTGCAATCTGAGAGATGTAGATGCATCCTGACCTGTGTAACCTTAAGAAAATTATTTAACCTCCCTGAACATTCAGTTTCTTAATTTGTAAGAAGAGGATTAAAACACCTTCATCATAAGGCTGCTTAAAGGAGAAAATGTATGTAAAGTGCTTCATATAGTGCTTGGTACACAGTAAGGATATGGTAAATGATTTTATTGTTCTAGAATTCAAACTACTGTCATGTGAGGGTCCAAATTTTTTTGACAATAAAAGGTTTATACCCTAAAAGGAAGTATCTCCATTGATCTCTAGAATTTTTTTTTGAGGCCATGCCATCAATTCTGTGTACACTTTGTTCAATACCTGCAGGGTGTAGCTAATGTGTTTAATTCATCTGTGCTAATGATTTAATTTGTTTCCCCTCCCTAATAACATTTGCATTGTAACAGGGAGACTTGCAGTGCCTTAATGAAAATAAGTGACTAATGTGAGAATTGCAGGCACCTGGCAGGGCCAGAGAAAGAGATGACTCTGGGAAGGGGCCCCTTTCCTGGGGACTTTTGCATCATACCGTGCAGGAGCTAGAGGCCACTCAGCCTGCCTCTGGGTAGGGCTGGCTTTGTTCTATGGAAGAATAAATCTGTGCGAAATCAATACCAGCTCCTACTGTTTTCAAGTTTTACTCCCTGCCTTTAGGGTGCAGACACACAATGGACACTCAGTAAATGTTTGTTGAAGGCATAGGTTGAAGAGGAAGTGGGGGCAAAGGCAGGAGGATTGAGAGGCTTATCTCAAGAGGTCAAGAAATATCTGAGAAAAGATCACTTGGTCTCAAAGATGGAACAGGTAGCTGATTCAACATGATCTCCTTTCATTTCCTCTCATTTTATCATTGTCTTTCTCCTTCTCAGTTGACTTTTTCCTTTTCTTAGTCTATGACAAAGAACACAATAATTCCAACTAGTGTCAACAGTCCAGAGTAAAAAAGAAGGCAGTTGATCAATTAGCATTGCTGGTATAGCATAGTAATGTCTGCTACTCAGCTGATAGAGTACTTAGTCATAGTATTAAAAATACAATGTTATAAAAGAATGCTACGTATGTAAATTGAAACAGCCCTCAGGTATCATCTAATTCAGAGATTTTTTTTTACTTTTTATAAATAAAATACACCCTCAGAGAATCTGAAAATTGGACTTAACCAGGAAAATGCACAGACACACAAAATTCCATAAATGGTTTCAAGGGGACATTGTTTCTCTTAATTTCACTTGTGATACTCTTAGAAGACCATGGATTCCAAGTTAAGAACTTTTGATGGAATCCAACTCCTTTATTTTATGGAAAAAGGAACTGAGACTCAGAGAAGTTAAAGTCCCAAGTCTAAAGCCACACAGTACTTGGAAGTCCTAGGCTAGAACCCAGAGGTCAAGACTTCTATTATGCCAAGGTTTCAATAAATTCTAGTGAAGCTTAACATCTTATTAAGCTAGAGGAAATTTCTATCCCAGATAGAATTCTATGACGGAAGATAACACAACATTCTCCTAATCACTCAGGCAGAGATTGTACAAACAAACAAAAAAGTAACTTCTGTTGTTTTCATGTTATAACACCTGTCTTTGAAAAACTGAATTTCTTTATCTTGAAGTATGCATTTAAACTCAATTTACTCATCATTGTCCCCTCAAGAGGGGTTCCAGCTCACCTCCCCATGGCCTTTAAAAAAAGTTAATCTCTTTATCAAAAGCGTCAGAGAGGAAGTTTGTAGAAGGCTCCTTAGATGTCCCATTTTAGGGTCCAACAACCCTCAAAATTAAAAATTTATTACTGCACTCTAAGAGGCATGCTTTATGTACAGATGGAGTCTGACAATCCAAAATGCTCTGCAGTTGGTATTTAACGTTATTCTTCTCAAGCTCATTTGGATGCTTAAAACTTAGAACAAGGTTTTGTTTCCTTGTTTTGTTTATAAGGTTTCCCAAGTTATAAGGACTAGGAAAGATTATATATCATTTTATAAAGTTCTTAAATGATTTTAGTTACTACTTATTCAGGTGTTTAGTTACTTTTTATTCACTATATTTGAAACTTCTGAAAAATATAGCAAACAAAGTTTTGCAAGTATATCATGTGATTTGCAAGATGTAACTTTCATACTTCATTCTATATGGTCATTTTTTATTTGCTTAAACTAGTTTATTTATACTATTGAATGCATGTCTTTCGTCCCTATGATAATTGATTTGTAGAGAATTTTGACCTATGGTTTCATACTCAGAAATTATTTACTGGTATGCCTACTGTGTGCACAGCTCTGTGCTACACAAAGAACAGATCCTTGTCTCAGCAACTATGAATGTGTATCATTTAAGTGCAGACTGGCTTTTAAATAGTACAAATATAAATATGTCAAAAAAATGTGCTGGAGCTAATGGTTCTTGAGGTAATCTTTGGTCAACAAAGGGAAAATAGCCTACTTACTGCCATGGTGAGACAAGATTTATATTTTTCAGCTTCCTAGAAGCCATTATTAAATTGAGTAAGAAGACCTATCTACTCTTGCCCACCATACACGCACATACACACACACACACACACACACACACACACACACACACACCATGGCTGTTAACTTGTCAACTTCATGGTGTAGAAAACAATGTTACCTTGGAGAACAGATTATGTTTGAAGGAAATCCAACAGAAAGAGGAGAAATTAGGAGTTATGCAAAGATAACATATGAAGGTCCCCATCAGTCTGGCTGGCCAACAGCTACTAAGGGGACATGTTGTAAAGTGGAGGGATAGACAGCAATTTTCAGCCCTGGGCTGCGAGGAGGGTGGGCTGTGAGGAAAATGCAGAATGTCTAGTTTGTAGTGTGCTTACTATGTGCCAGGCAGAAATGAATTCAGATTTTTTGGTGCATGAAGCTTACATGATTTGGGAGTTTCTAAGAAAAATAACACAAAACTGTAAATACAACATTAAGTACAAAAATAAATATTTATTTAAAATATGAAAAGAAATTACAATATACTATGAATGTCTAAAAGCAACAAGTATTACAAAGAAAATCTTAGAAAAATAACAGTAATTTAGTTTTTATTTATTTGTTAACTTTCTGACAAACATCTACAATCCTTTTTGTAACCTATATTCTTTTGGCTACATACTTTTCTATCACCTCTTCATTTGAAATGATATTGCAATATCATTTTCTATAAAGAGAATAGCAAGATAATTCAGTCTTTCCTCAAGAATTGTTTTTCCTCTAAAATTTCTTTCTCATTGATAGTTTAGTTTTCCTTTTTTTTTTTTTTTTTCAGTTTCACAACTCATTATGAATTTAGGATTGTTACCAAACTTGGGAAAATGTTCGTCACGTTTCTTTTAGAAATGAACTATTACAGGGGCTGGCCTGGTAGTATAGTGGTTAAGTGTGCACGCTCCACTACGGTGGCCCAGGGTTCGGATCCAGGGCATGCACCGATGCACCACTTGTCAGGCCATGCTGTGGTGGTGTCCCATATAAAGTGGAAGAAGATGGGCAAGGATGTTAGCCCAGGGCCAGTCTTCCTCAGCAAAAAGAAGAGGATTGGCAACAGATGTTAGCTCAGGGCTAATCTTTTTCACAAAAACAAAAACAAAAAAACAAACAAACAAAAAAGAAATGAGCTATTACAGATGTACTCAGTGTTTACAATACTGTTACAGGTTTGTACAACCACAAGAATTCTGAAACATTCTATTGAGCCCAATTCCCATCAAAAAGAAAAAAAATGACTAAGGTGTTTATAATTACATGCAATTTACATTTTCTAGAATATTTTTGACAAGAGAGAACTTCTGTTTTGACTTGATATCCAAGAGAATTAAATGCTCCAGTCACAATATTACACATAGAATGATTGGAAGAACTTTCCAGAAAACCTTTAGCCTCATACGTTTCAAACTTTGTTTCTCCTCCATTATTCATGTGCATCTGGTGTTGAGAGCTATAAGACAACATAACCTTTGGCCCTGCACCTTTGTGTCATGACCTCAGCTGAGTTGGCACCACAGAGGTAGGACTCCTCCTGGAAGCCATTCTCAGACTGTGACAGGTAGCAAATGCTTAATTATATATGGAAGTGAGTGTGAAGCCTATTAGTAAATCCAATAAGCTTGAACTAAAAATGTCCCCAATTTTGCCTTCTCTTAGAGGTTCCAGGAAATGGATTTTCTGTCACAAGGGAAAGCTTGATGTAAGGGAAACAGGTTGTAGTGGAAAGAGACAGTAATATTAATTAAAATGTGATTAAAACATCTTAACTTGTGCCAATTTCACAAAAATATAGATCAAGGCGAACATATTACTGGGCCTTTGGAAGGGCCCTGAAGCTCAAGCCTCGCCAGCTTCATGACTCAGGGCTCACTGCCAATACTATGGCACTGGCTTTTGAGAAAAGAAAAACTTTATTGCAAAGTCACTGGCAAGGAGACAGAAGGCAAGGCTCTCAAATCTGTCTCCTCAGTCCAGGGTTCAGGGCAAAATTTAAGGAGTTAGGAGCAGAAGCTGATTGGCTAGTCTATAATCAGTCCATAAATGGTAATCAAGATACTTGAGCTGCTGGAAGCCAGATTTTCCTTATTGAAGGACTTTTCACTTTGTAAATGTTGCTCCAGTGGCAACATTTCTGAAGATTCTTGGTTCTGGGGTCATCCTGGGGCTATGATTTCCCCTCTAGCACATGCACAATGCCATCTCTGTTATTGAGCAAGGTTTCATTAAAATGACCTGGTTTAAGGAAGCAAAACTAGTTTAAGCTGGTCAATATTTTATGTGCTGTTTCATTTCTCTCCTTTTCTTTGTACATTCATCAATCTTGAGAGAAATAGGACAACAACTGCTTTAGTTACTTCCTGGAACAGGCCTTCTATCTTAAATTCTTTTAGGTAGTTAGGGGGAAGGTCAAAGTTTCTTTCTGTTTTGTTTTTTAAAAATAATTAATCCAAAGAGACACATTTTGGAGTGCAAATTCTGATCCCCCACAGTCCCACCTTTGAAACTTCAAGAAGTTTCATAGTCTAGAAAATGAGTTGGTAGACGGTTGCATCTTACTGAACACCAACCAGTCTCTTGGTCCTGATAATAGGTCAGTCTAGTTAAATTCGTTTCAGGAGGCAATGATGCAGGTGGGCTCCCAAAGTTAGGCCTATCTTGTGTAAGCAAGCAATTAGGTATTAAATAAAAAGCTTTTCTATGGAAACAAGAACAACAAAAACAAGGTTAATGGTTGGAGAAAATTATAAACCAGTTTCTGAGCCCAGGGGGCAGCCAGTCAAGAAGATTCTAGATGTCAGGGTCAAAGCATCTTTAGCAGTTTGATATATCTCTGATAATGTCATCAGGTGTTCAGGTAAACTTTTTGAGTGGCTTATACAACAACAGGCATAAAGATTGTCTAAACATGAGCTATCATGGTGATCTCTCTTAAGTTTATAACAAGTTGTCCAGTTTCAGTTTGTAGGGTTATCAGGAAAAAGGGTGGTTTCAGTTCTCAATAATTCCAAATAAATAAAAAGGATGGAAAAAAATTGAAAACATTAGTTTGGAAGTGAGTAGCCAGGTATTTCAGAAAACTAGAATAATTCAGGATCTAGTCCAATTTACAGGTAGAAAGCAAAACCTCAAAGACAATTAATAGAACTAGAAAGTGTATTATAGTTTCTACTATAACACAATTTTTCTCTCTAAAGTTACCCTAATTTTACCAAAGATGACCAAATTGAGACTGATTGGTTTGCAAAATAAGTCTGGTTTCAGTAAACTTGGCCCAATTATTTACATAAGTAAATTTATCATATAGGCTCTTTTAAATCTGCTTTGCTGGAATTTTTCATAAGGAATCTCAGATTGAACTTTGAAGGCCTCTCAACGCCAGGAAAGCCAAGCCAAGGACTTGTCATCAGATTCTGCCTGCAACACCTATAGATTTGGGTGAATTTCTCTCTTTTTGAGGTTCCCCAAAATATCCTAAGGTTCTTGCACCTGCCAGGAAGTGACCTACTTTACTCAGTAAGGTTGCTGGAAACTCTGATAGCAAGGTACCAGGCCAATATTTCCAAGTGGCTTTATTTGTCCCATAAAGTCAACCTTTGTTCCTTAAATCTGTCTGGTCATTTCTGAGTCTGTATGTCTCTCTCAAATATGACATCCAGTCAAAGCCTGGGTAATATAATCATTGTTTCCATTTGTGCTGTTATAAGGAGAACAGATTCTTATTCAACTTGTGCAAATAACTATATTGCCATGAAAATAAGAATATTTTCTCATTCTAAATTCTGGAGGAATCAGGTAGGGAGAAAAAAATAAATGTTTTAATTTTGAAAAGAGAAAAGGTTTCCTTAAATCTGGAACAACAAAACATTAAAAAAATCAGCAATATTTCAACCAAAAAGTCATAAAGATTATAATCATCCTCATCAGTTCATTCAATCCTCTGTAATCAATTCTTGATCTTGATCTTTTGTTAGCAGTTTTATGAAGCCATCAGTTTCTCTGTTAGAGATCTGTAATTTCTTGCCCATTTCAGTTTTATGATCTGAAAGTTTACCAGAAACCTGTATTTTAGAGCATTTGTCAGAGTCTTTTCCATGAATCTCTTTGAAGATGACATATTTGCAAAAGCACCAGAGTAAAATAGTAACTGTCTCTAATTGAGAAAAGACTTAAAAATGTCAATTGACAAAGAAATTTGGTTATTTCTGTGACATATAACAGTTAATTTTAGGAATGTTATATAATTTTTAAAACATTTAATAACATTTATTCACATGACCTATATTTACCCATATAAACTAAGAAAGCTTATCATCATTTACTTGACGATGCTTCCCATGCAATATGACATACCAAATAAGCCTAATTAGTTTAATATCTCCCTCTTTATTGGAAGAGAGAACAAATTCTTTGAGAAGTCCCAGGGACCCATTGGAAATTCTCAAAGTTACTTTCAGGACTTTACTTAGTATTTGAATCTTGGGGAAATTTGTCAAAATATCAAAAAGTTTTAAAACTTTTGGTCAAATAGGATCATAGGTCACTGTGAAACAATGCTTAGTTATCAATTTAACCAAGGTGACAACAAAAGATGTTAAAAGTAAACATAAAGAGTAATTAAACAGTTAAAAAGAAAGCCTTACAAAATATAATTTCTGCATTTTAGGTAGACTTGCTCAAAGGTAAAGAAAAACCTTTTACAATCTCTTTATGAAGAGCAGACTAAAATTTCAAGAAAATGATCCTTTTAAGAGAGACAAAACCAAATTCTATTTTGCACCAGCTTATTTTTGATATTAAAACTTATTTACCTAATTCAATTCATTTTTATCCATGCACAAAACTTTTTCCTCAGGGCTCCTTTTCCACAAACCTTCTATAACTTTCTTTTTACATTCTGAATTTGTCCCATATCTTCCCTCCTTCATAGTACTTTAGGACAAATTTATCTTTCTTAATGAAACAAGCAAAAACATCTCCATTATTTATTCCTTCTTTACTGAAAGCATACATCTTACTTTCCTTGAATACAAAGATGTTTTCTTTATTAATTTTTAGTAGCTTTAATACCCACAAAACTTCATGAGACATTAGACAAAATTAGCTACCATTCTAAATTATTATTTTTGCTGACAAATTTTGTAACAGAGATAACATGAGCTTATTTGACTAATAAACCCAGGTAGAATAAAGGCTGCATGTCTGCATTACATCCAATGTTGATAACTCACATACTTATTTCAATGAAACCAACAAACTTAAATAAGCTTTAAATTGAGCTCTTCATTTTGGCCATACCATCAGGAGGTAGAAAAATCTCACATTTACAACATATATGTATAGACATACATGAACAAACAGAGAGAGGCCCTATAGCTCTGTTCAATTTTTGCCAGATTTTGGGCAAGTGTGCTTCTATAGCCATTTTTTTTTCCTTTTACAGAATAGGTCTAACTGCAAGATGGCACTATAGTTCAAAGACCCCTTCTCAGGCCACACCTCACCTGACCCCAATGAGTATTGGGGCCAGACCATATTACAAAAGAAATTAGTTTTCTCTTTCTTTATGGGCTCCTAACTGAACATTGCTCAAGTTTGAAGAACGCGTCACAATGGGCTGCAACTTGGAATATCATTTACATTTCTTATTTTGGAAGACTTTTTCAAGGTGTCCATAACATACAAGGTCTTTCTAGGGGTGGTGTTTAGGATCTGATGGTGTGGTGCTTGTGGGAACAGCTCCCCCAAGAATGCCCAAGGGATCAGTTGTTTTCTGTATGTGTTTTGACATCAACAAAGTTCAGATGAGTAAGCCCTGGATGAGCTGCCACTGCTGACTGCTTTGCTGTGAATAGTAAAAGTTTGGTAAGCTGTGTTCTAGATGGTGGTGGTGGGGGTGTCCTTAAGAGGCCATTGCGCATAATGGGCAGATGCCTCGATACTACCATAAAATCCTCAGTCACTTGGAAACATTCCAAAGGACTGGCGGGAATTGTGCCGCTTTTCTTTGGAGTCAGAAGACCCTCAAAATTTAATTTCTAAAGGGAGTTTGTTATGGTCACTGAGAAAATAAGTCCCCAAACAGCCAATTCAATTTAGACAAACAACATTAATACACAGTACAATTCTTCATATAATACAGAAATTACAAGTCAGAGCCAGACTACCAGGAGTACTCAGAACCAGATTACAAGGAGTAACTCATGAGGGAACATTTTATCCTTTCTCTCATTATCTTGGATCTAGGCCCAAAGTTTGGGACTCAGCTCACTAGGATTCCCCAGAACACAAGGCATACTTATATTTGCAGGGGAGCAAACCAGCGAGATGAGGTAAGGGACAGTCACTTTCTTAAAGACTGACTCACCTGGAGCCCCATTTCTTTCCACAAACATGAAAGAAGCACCGAGGAGCCTAAAGCACTGTGGCAGGAAATGGGAATCCAATCAGCTGAGCCTGTAGACAAAGTAGTCTAGGCAGCCACTTAGGGTCAGCGACAAAAGCCCACACCTCGCCGGAGGCTGTAGAGATTCAGGCAGGTGTTCACGGAACCGTGGTCCCTTCATGGTCACCAGGAATTGTTACTGAGCAAGGGCTCCCTGCCCGACATGTGTAGAAGCCAATACTATGGCACTAACTTTTGAGAAAAGACAAGCTTCATTGCAAGTTCTACCAGCAAGGAGACAGGAGGCAAGGCTCTCAAATCTGTCTCCCCAATCCAGGGTTTGGGGCAAAATTTAAGGAGTTAGGGGCAGAAGCTGATTGGCTAGTCCATATATGGTAATCAAGCTACTTGGACTGCTGGAAGCCAGATTTTCCATATTGAAGGACTTTTCACTTTGTAAATGTTGCTCCAGTGGCAATATTTCTGAAGATGCTTGGTTCTAGGGTCATCTAGGGAACTCTAGGTTCCCCCCTGGCATCAGTACAGTACCATCTCTGTTACTGAACAAGGTTTGATTAAAATGACCCCTTTTAAGGAAGCAAAACTAGTTTAAGCCGATTAATGTTTGATGTGCTGTTTCATTTTCAATATCTCCATTTGGATATTTAAGAGACCACTCAAAGTCAACATTACTACAACTAAACTCGGGATCTTGCTACTTAAACCTTTTCCACCCATAAGTTTCTTAGTTGGTGGCAACTTTACCTTTTCAATTATTCACACCAAAAATATTAGAGTTGTCCACAAAAATATCTGGAATACAGGAATTTAGTTAGGAAAGCTTTATTGCTCATACAGTTTGCAAACTGGAAAGAGGTGGCCTTTGGCAGCAAACCAAAAGTATGCTCTGAGAGAACAAAGAAAGGGAATTGCCTTTATAGAA
Organism: Ceratotherium simum simum; assembly: GCF_057802395.1. Taxonomy (NCBI): domain Eukaryota; kingdom Metazoa; phylum Chordata; class Mammalia; order Perissodactyla; family Rhinocerotidae; genus Ceratotherium; species Ceratotherium simum. The sequence goes on from NC_141913.1 coordinate 40,777,351, forward strand.
AAAGTTCCTGCCCAGTTCCCACTCAGGTCTGCTTATGTGAATAAGGGATGCAAGCCAGGTTAGTCCTGATTGGTTGGCTCAGGTCACAATTTTATTGGTTAGGTCCGGGTGGCTGTTAGGGGCTTTTATAAAATCAGGAACTTTGGCAGAGTCAAAGCTTAAGAGTGCATTCTGTGGTTTTTCCCAGAACAGAGTATGTGACTGCATCCTGGTCCCATCATGGCTGCTTGACTCCATTTTGATTTTAGGTCCTGGTTAGCCCCACAGAATCCATCTGGTTCTCTGAGACCTTTTTGATTTCATTTTACTCCACAGAGTCATCCTGTCTATAAGGAAATCTTGTACTTTCAAACTATATCCAGAACTTACCCACTCCAGACCTACTACCTTGGACATAGCCGTCACCATCCTTCACCTGGATTGCAGCAGAAGCCTTCTGAAAGTCCTCTCTGTTGCTTCTTTGCTCCCCTGTGGTGGTTCTCAACACAGCAGCCTTTAAAATGCAAATCAGGTCTTGTCATTCCTGTGTTCAAACCCAATTCACTCCAAGAAGCCAAAAGCCATTGAATGGCCAGAAGGCTCTAGTAATCTGGTCTCAAATTGTCAGAACTCTCATACACTCTCCTCCTCCTTGTCCCAGTGCTGCAGCCACACCGGTTTCATGAAGCTTGTTGAACACACCAGATGAGGGCCTCAGGGCCTTTATCTCACATATTTACTTGGATAACTCCTTTCTCCCCTTCAAGTATTTCCTATCTTACCTCCTCAGTGAGCTTGCCCTGGCCATCCCATTTAATGCTACATTTGCCACCAAACCTTCCCATCATTCTCCATCCCTTTTATCCATCTCTACTTCTTCTGTGTTACCATAGCACTAATCACTTGCTAACAATCATATATTTACATATTATTCATGTTGACTGTTTACCGTCTTGCCTCCCTACTAGACTGTAAATACCGCAAGGACAGGGATCTTTGTGTTTTTGAATAGTATGTCCCATGAGTCTGGAAATTCATCCAGTTCTCAAAAAACAAACCCATGAGGTAGGTACTACCATTTTTGTAGATTTAAAAAAAAAAAAAAAAACTGAAATAGAGAAAAGTTAAGTAGCTCACCAAGATCACAAAAGTAGTAGAAATGGAATTCAAACCCAGATAGCTTCCAGAGCCTGTACCCTTAACCAGGGTGCAATATTGCCTCCTAGTGTATGGAGGGGAAAGGTGGACACTGGAGGCAGGCACTGATGGGGCCCTGGAGACTGATTGCTGGCTGCTCCTGCATGCTCACGCAAGGTTGTTAGCCTCTGAGTTAAAGCCCTATCTCATAAACATTCCAGGATTAAAACTTTTTCTTCAAAAAATAAGCCACTTACACATAAGGAGTATAGTTATGATTTAATAATCATTTTCGCCGGGAAGTAGTCCCAACTCCCACTTTGTTGAGTCACATTGTGTATTCTATTTGGCCATGTTGCATGGCTCAATTAACTTCACCAGAAGAAATGTGATACACTGGTCTATCGTTCTGTGCTAATGAGAGACATGAAAACCACAACAGTATTCCCAAACACATTATTATAGCAACACATTGTTTTGGAGGTCAAAGTGATTTGCATAATGGAAGACTCACCTGAACTCAGGTGGAAAAATGACTGCTGAGGGAAGTCAGTACGACTAGAGAGATGGCTTACACAATCCAGGCATTGGAATCTATTTGTATAATGTGGCTCTCACTTTTGTTTGGGAAGTAAATTAAGATCCATAAAGATTATGACATTTCTTTGCCATGTTTACATCGTATCTGAGTATAGATCAATAAGGAAGAATTTTGCAGGTGTGCAGTGGGGCTGGGATGAGCCATTTTTCAGCCTATCCTTCTGATAACCCACATACTATTACACATGAAGACACACACAGACACAGACACACGAATGTGTTTCTGGACTCTTGGCAAAAGCCTTTTATCTGGTCTCCTTGCCTCCAGCTTTCCTTCACCCAGGCCCACTAGTACACTGCCCCTAAAATTACCTTTCAAGAACCTAGACTGGAACTTGTCAATTTTCACTTAAAATGTTTTCGTGCAGCCTTTACCTACTATAGGAAGCATACACTTATCCATATGGCAACAAAAGTCATTCAGTCTGGGCAGACTCTTTCCTGTCCTGCTCTTTTATTTTCTATTCCTTAATCACTGTGCGTTCCCCAAACATTCCATGCTTTGCCACATCTCTGTGCTTTTGGTTCCTGCTGAAACACCCTTTGTCCTCTGGCCTTCTCTAACCAAATTACTCCCTGGGTCTGCTGCTCCCAGGGTCTTATAGTCTCACATTAGCCCAACTTTTGAGAACCAGCTTAAATGTTACCATTTCTGGGAAGCCTTCCTGGCCAAACCTCAACCCCCACTGATCCCTGAAAATAGGCATATACTCATGCATTGTAGAAATAATAGTTTTCTCTTCTGTACTTCCACAAGACTTTCTTCGTATTTCAAGGGCAGTGGTCTTGCTTTTATTTTGGTGATTTTCCTCTGTTCTACCATGATTTGGAGAGTCTGCAAAAGTCTCTAAGAACTGAAAAATCCCCTTTGGTGTTTTTGGAGGTGAGTTAATATTTAATTTAGCAAGTATCTGTGTGTCTAAACTGCTCATGATGCAGATTGTCATCTGAAAGTTGAATTGCAGGAACACAGACCTGGTGACAGAAAATGTGACTGGAAAGTTTTCTAGAGTCCATCTGTCCACACACCCACTCACTCAGTTCAACAAATCTTTATGGAGCCAGTTTCTGCCAAGCACTGTGCTGGGCATCAGGGCTAGCGTGGTGAGCACATGACTCTGGTACCTGCCCTCCTGGAGCTTAGTACACAGGAAGCAATTGTGCTTCAGTGATATGAGTGCCAATCACAGCCACGTGGGGGCTGCAAGGCTAGTTCTTAAGCTATAAAATGCAAGAGTTTGTTTTATTCACTTTTGTGTCTCCTACATTAACTTTAATCAACTGTCACTAGAATGGTAAAGACTTTTTTGCACATGGAAGTGTTCCATAAATAGCTGATGAAAGAGGGAAGGAGGGAGAGAGAGAGGTCTCTAGGTTTTTACACCAGCTAAAGCTTCTGATCCTAGCTGTAGAAATAAACCATGATCTTCTTCACGTGTTCTCTTCAAAAAGATGTTACTGCAAACTCTGGGAACGCTGGCACCAAAACAAGTGGTAAGAAAAAAAGTAAGTAAAAACAAAACAAAATAAACTAAAACCTCTGGGAAACAGCCTAAGCATGATTAGACCATTAGAGAGGAATATTCCCTGATGGTGTAACCCCTCAACCTGTCTCCTCCTTGTAGGCCTTTATCTTAAGTGACTTCCAAAACACATCCTCTTGGAGTTTGCATGCCTAGGAGGCTTTGGGGATTAGATGGAGGGAAGCAGAATGCATTTAACAGGACCATAATTATCTTTCTTTTCTTTTCTTTTCATTCCTGTGGGGCTTTAAGAAATGTCATTGCCCTTATTTAACGCAACACAGTGCATGTGAGGTAAAGTCCGACTTCTGCCGTGAAAGTCCCTCAGCAGTGTGCAGCATAGAGGGGTGGAGGATGGAAAGGAAGATTAAAAGAAGTTTGCAGTATTGATTGAGACAACAATTGCTACAACAAAACCCTTGAGTCTCTCACAACAAGCACAGAGGGAGCAGAGAGGCAAGGTGGGACTGATTCAGAAAGATTAGAGCAGTGAGGAAGCTGGATGCTCTGCTCCCCTATCACAAACTAAATCACCAGGCTTTCAGTGAGGGAAGCTCAGCCCTCAGGCTCATGCCTCCACTGCAGTAGAGAAACTAGCATCTCCTTACCCTTGCATTTCTTTACCTGTCAGCTAAGAACTAGGGAAGGGGGAAAACTATTGAAGATTAGGGGAATTGTTTTCCACATTCTTTATTATCCTGTTCTGTCTCAGTCATCTCAATATTCAAAAAGTAGATTTACAGGAAGACTAGCATAAAGAAAAGAACAGCCAAGCTGCCGAGGGTCGTTGAATTTTTAATCCCCTAACACTTTTCTCCCCCTTCTCTATTTATTATCTATTTTCAAAGCCCTGGAGGAAAGGGATTGTCTAAACCCCACTCATTGGCAGCCATTCAAAAAGCTTCATCTTGTAGCATGACTAGGGGAAAACCAGGAGTGAGTTCTTAGAAAAATTTTCCAAGAGCCAGTAATGATGTTAGAAACTAAATGTTTAGCAATGAGGTGAAAAATACAAGTAATAGAAATGATGGCTCAGTGATTACAGCATAAAGAGCTCCCTGTCCACCATTCCTGGGGCTCTTTATGCCTGTGATCGTTTCCTTGCTCCCTGGCAGAAGATCCCTAAAGATCTAGGCCCAGGACATACACCTGTGTTTCTCCAGCGTAGCACTTTTATCTGTTTCCTTCCCCGACTCAGTGAGTCTTCACCTGTGCCCTCAGGTGACAGGATTGGCTGCCTTTCCTCCAATGGCTTAAGGCTTTTCTTCTACAGGGAGCAGGGTCCAGGAGGGGCTCTGCACCTTGCTCACAACGACTGTGCCTCCCCTCCTCTGTGACTGCTCCACTAGGAGCCTTCTCCCTCCTCAAGAGCAGAAAGACTGCTCCCAGTCTTTCTCTTGAGCACTCTAATATATGTGGAGAAGAAACCTGCCAGTGGGTACAAATTCTCCTTGAGTCTGCTGCTCCCAAGGTTTTATATTCTCACATTAGTCTACATTCAACCTTTAGCAATTTGTTTAAAATTTCAGCTGATTTCTCCTCACCAGTGTGTACAGTGTCTAGCAGCATCTATTCCAGGTAAGCATGTGTTTGCAATCACTTCTTAGAGGGTTCTGTTTTTCCTTACATTTTGAGTTAGTTGATTGCTCTGCAACCTCAGCTCTCTGATAGAATCAAGACAGTTATCAATTTGTAAATTGTATGTGTGTTTTGTTGTTGGATAGGACCATTGATCTTTTCAGCTTTCTACAGTCTAAGTGGAAGATAGAAGTCAACTGACGTGTTTATTGAACTCAATTTCAAGGGTTATATTTTAAAAGGATGCTTTCAAATTGCAGTTCATCCAGAGGAGAGTGATTAAGGTGTTCCTTGGCCTGGAAGCCATGGTAAAAGGAACTAGAGACATCTAAACTGAAGAAAAAGATCTTAAGGGAGAACTCTTCAAGTATTCTCAGGGCAGCCATTTAGGAGCAAGATTACATTTAGTGAGTGTTACTCCAGAGGCCAGAAGTAATGGGTGGAGATTACAGGGAAAGAGATTTCTGCTCAATGCAAGGGGAAAATGTCCTGTTAAAGATAGCTATTAAAGCTGGGTAGAGTTTTTTTCTGAGGTTATGATGAAACCGGCAAACAGTTAGCCATTGATGATAAGCAGCTGGTAACTATGCTGGATCGGAATTGGCCACCTCAAAACATGTCTCTGCCTGAAAGACACTTTGGCCCCCACTCCCACTAACTAACCCCAAAAGAGTTTGGGATGGGAGGCTGCCCCCAGAACAAGCCATTACCATAGACATCTCCAGGTACCTAGGAGGGTCCATGCTAAGCCCATTCTTAGTTCTGATTACCCTTTATAAGAGATATTTACATTTTTAAAGGAAATCTCCATTTGTAAAGGTATCTTCTTCCCTGTACCAGGAAGAAGGGGGCAATGGCCTTACCTAGAAACTTATCAGAACGAAGGCAAGGACTTAAATCTGCATAATAAACTTACCCCTTGTTAAGTGTGCTGTTTAGGCAATATGCTATCTGACTCCCACTAGGTTCCTATAGAAAACATCTCCCTGGAGCCTGGGTCACCATGGTAAGGGGTGTTTGAGCTATATTTTTCGGGAATTGAACCCCTTGTCCACTTCAGGCTGGATTGAGACCACCAACCCATCAACTGGACACACGCAGCTATGTGTCCGATAAGTGGCCTTTGAACGCCAGGAGATTAAAGCTCCACCCTCAGGGCACACTGTAGCAGCCATTCTGTGAACATGCATCCTAGGAAGAGGCGTGAAGCCTGATTATGCTTGCACAGATCATCAATTACCACATCTCTCCTCACCTCCAATCATTTCAGACCCTCGACCCCTAGCCCATAAATATCCCTGAGTCCCTATTTTTGAGGGAATCAGATTTGAGATCCATTCTCCCGTTTCCACACTTGGCTGCCTTGTGATTAAACCCTCTCTCTGCAAACTCGTCATCTCAGTGTTTGGCTTCCTGAGTGGAGGGCAAAAGCAGACCTCGTGTGATAACAGTGATTTCCCCCTCTGACTGTGGAAATGGTAGGGTTGATCTTGTATGAAAATTTATCAGGATACTTTTAAACGTGGTTTTAGCATTCAGTTAGGAGTTTGGAATATATGAACTTCGACATACTTTCAACTCATAAGTACAAGGAACACACTCCTTTTCGGCCTCTCTTAAGTTCATTCTCAACTCTAGGGTAAGAACCCACTGACTTTCAGGTCCTTGCTTATGTGATTAAAATGAAATTGTAGCTTCTTAAGACAGAGTATATGCACAAGAATTTTGAGCACTTAGCTATTAAACACGGTTCTTTTTTGATTTGATACAAAACGAGTATCACAAATTATGGGTAGTTAGTGTTAGGGGTCTTCTCTGCTTGGACTGAAATCTTTATCAAAATGATCTTGAAGTTAAAGTAATGATGATTTACATCAGCCCACGGTAACATAGACTTGTGCAAGGGTAACTTCAGCGATTATTTTTTTAGGGCCCAAATTAAGAGATCCCAAAAGGTCAAAATTCTTTGGTTTTGAAGACAGAAAAAGGAAGCAATTATATTAGCTGAAGTGGGTCACATGTGAATGCACGTATAATGTGAAGTGAAATACAGGTGGAAATATGGTTATTTAAAGAAGAAAGGAAGCATACTTTATTCTGTAGTGTCACAGAAATTGGTGGCTTCCATAAAACCAATCAGAACCTGGAAAATCCAATTGGGGACAGGAGGCCATTTGGAGACAAGCCTCCAGGGAGCAGGGCTCCAGGTGGTAACAGAACAGGGGTGAGGGACACGTTGTTGGTTTTCTAAGTGGCTGTGTTGTGTACGGACTCGTGATTTCCTTGCAAAGAATGGAGCTGATTTGCTGGTATCTCTGATTCTTCTATATGGAATCAATAGTGCCAGAATCACAAATAGCTTCTGTGATAGCACGTCTATTCTTTGCCTCAGGTGTATTCTATATTGAAAGATGAAATAATAAAATATCTTTTCTTTAAAATGTCATGAAGAGGACACTTTGATCCAGGTCTATATATACACAAAGGAATCCATGAGATTATGAGGTAAGCAACATTGAGCTCCATGTCCCTCTCATGTCCCATTTCTACACTCTTTCGTCTTCTGCATGTTCTCCTCTTGCTCTCTTCTCTTTCAGAAAGAGCCAACCCAGGTTCTTAGATGGCTCCTGGCTGCTCCTTGTTTACCATTTGGGAGTAATGTTGGGCTTACAAACAAAGCCTGATTTGGCAGATATATTGGAGCTGAGAGAGCTGTAAGTCACAGATCTTCTAGGACAAAAGATTGTACCTCTTCTAAGCATAAGATTGATTCTGCTTAAAACTGATGACTTTAAAATCTCTGTGTTACTCTTGTTTCAAGGCATAAAACTCAGCAGTGTGGTTAACTAATGTGTACCCTGTCCAGGCCCCTTTTTCCTCTCCCTACTACTCTTGTTTCCTGCATTTTGAGTATTTCTTTGCTCTCTATGCTTCCTCAAGAAGGATCCCCAGAGAGTCCCCAAAATGAAACTGGGGAAAGAAAATGGAAATTGATCTAGTTTGCTAATTTTAGATCCTCTGGTTAGAGTTTTGACAGGAAAAGAATTTGAAACTGTCAACCAAAATCAGGTTACTGCAGTATAAGTAACTTAGATTATGTTTGTCATTTACACAACTTTCTTGAAAATCAGAGTTGATTCTTATGCCTATATTTTTAATGAAGAATAATATTTTTAAATTATCTCAATTCAATCTAGCTTTGGATTTTAATTATGTTTATTTCATCATTAATACATTTAACAAACAATTGTTGATTGCCTACTGTGTGCCAGGTACTGCATTAAATTCTGAGACACAGAAAAAAAGTAAAACTCAATCTATATTCTCATTTGGGCTCCACTGTGCTATGCACCATGAGGACAGAGAGATGACTAAAGATTCCAGCCTTCAAGAGGATATATAAACTAGGAGAAGAAAGAGAAGATATTCATCAGGGAATATAAGGGAGCATTGGCAACGTGCTGGCAATTATATAACATCTCAGGAGTCCAGGAGATTAAGAAGGGGTCTGACTTAAACCGTATAGGATGAGAGAATGTAGATAGGAGGAAAGAGAGGGTGAAGATTATTCAAGTACAGTTGACGGGGCAGTGCATGTGATACATATTTTTATTAGATGCCGTGAACACACACAAATAGAGGAAAATAAGCTAGTGTTGAGTTCCTGTTATGTGATTAACACAAATCCAAAAGGTACAGCGCACACATGAATGGTATAAGATATAGTCATTTTCATCAAGAGCTTACAACTTTGTTAGAGTGCCAAGAACAATGTACATGAAACAATTAGAAAAAAATTACATAATAGCAAGTGATTAGCTGCTAAATAGTGTGGCTAATTCTAATGTGTTGTAGGAATTACTGAGATAGGGAGACCAAGAAGGCTGGAGAAATTGTGGATGCCTTTATAGAAGTGGTAGGACCTTATGAGACATAGATGCTTTGGATGGGGATGGTGAAAGCATGCAAAAAAGGATATTTTTTTTGGTAAAGTCAAGAGTATCAAAGATTTGCTAATAAAGAGTGGTGTAAAATGATGCTGGGCCATTAGGCTAGGATAGCCTATGATTGGCTTTATGTGCCAGAAAGAGATCTGGTGATACTGAAAACATAGAACATTTGAAAAGTAATTATGAGTGTGATTAATAGGATGATAGGGAAATTTTAGAATAACTCTTTCCTATACATTGGACCATAGGAGAACCAGACTCATGGAGTTAATTCATCAAGGTCTTGGAGTTACAAGAATTGCAAGGGTAGAATGACAAGCAGAAGGGAAACATTTGTGTTCTGAAAGGAGAGCAGTGGATGTTCTGTGGTGTCTTATACAGGGCTATTTATGTGACTAACCATGTGAGTCAGTCATTGCCTGATTGTGCAAAGATCCGTTCTCCTCTCTTCTCTTACAAACTCCATTTAACAGACCCCCTTCCTGACTAGTTTCCAGCTAGGTTTGGCCAGTGCCAGGCACAGGTAGAGAACTGGCAGGAGGGGGTAGAGAGAAGTGTGCCTCTCTCCCAGCTCTTCCTTGGGGGAAGGAGATTGGACTTTTCACCAGGGTCCCTCTTTCCTTCAGGATCCCAGCTCCCAGCTCCCAGCCACAATGTGGTTCTACATCCTGCCAGATGGCTCTCGCTTCTGAGTTCTGGAAACACCACTTCTTCCACGTGTCTCTCCAGCCTTTGGGTATGGCAGCCTTTTGTTGTGGCTAATCTCTGGTTAATTAATCCTCTCCTGTTTGGCTTCTCAGCTTGTTAATCACCAGTGTAATCAATTCTGTATATGAAATTCTTGTTGTTTAAAACATGTAGAAATGTTCCTTTTTTCTACCTGAACTCTGACTGATATACTGTGTAACTGTGAGTAAATCTTTCTAGCCCTGGATTTCATATCTTTGAAGGTGAAAATATGAGCTAATTGATTTGTAAGGAATGCTTTTACAAATAACTAATGAACTCAGAATATCAGACATGTAAGAAACTATACTCTATGTGTTTATCATTTTATAATTCTTTTATCTGTATAAAATCTTTCCATATGGTATGTGGTGCTCTTTTGAACATTTGCTAAATTGAGGTTTTGAAAGAATTATTCAGTGATCGTAGAACTCTAAAATGGTGGGGATTAACCCAACATAGGTCAATTTTTTTAAGGATCAAGACTATTAATCTGCTTGGAGATGCGCGGAGTAGAGGAGGCATAGAAGGAAGATTTCTCAGGGGAAAATTAAAAAAAGATGCCAAGAAATGTAAATGCATTTAGCCCCAGAGACTGAACATTTGAAGCAAAAAGGTCAACAAGCACAGAAAAAGAGAGGCATCCATTTTCTTAGCATTTCTGACACCCACAGTGTCACATCTTTCATCTGAATTTTCATCTTTTTAGTGACCAAGACCACCGTGTTGTCTTATAAGTATCTACTTCAATCACATGTCAGGCAATTTAGAATTTTTGTAATTATCTAAGGATTAGCAGTGGAGTAGGCGTTGTTAGTTCCCAATTGAATGCTCAATTTTAGAGCCATAATTGGAAAGATTTCCAATAATTTGTGGTAGTTGTATTTAGTAAAAGGAATGGAGGTGATTTTTGTTACTTTATCCCTTTGTTAGGTATTTATAATCCACATTTGGCAGAATATGAGATAATCTCTGGCAGTATGCATCTTGGATAAGATTTTTCTTTGTGACACAACTGCAGAGGAGGTTGAAAGTATCTTATCGGGCTACTTATTTATCCTCTCTGGGAATTATCAGTCATCACTACTCTTCATACTGTAAGACAGAGCCATTTTTGTGTCAGTGATGAATCAGTGAAAGTAAGTTTTGCCAAAATTAACATGTCCATATTTTCTTTAATCCGTGATTGAGTTATCAAATTGTTGATGATTGAGTCAGTGCTAAATCATCAAAAATAATATATATTAAATGATTAATTATGTCAATACTGTGGTGTTCCTTGTAAGACATTTGCAAGGGGACATATCTTGCTTTCCTTGGTTAAGATCAGATCCAGACATCCTGAGTCCCACATACAAACCAAAATGTGATAGAATCCTCAAATTCTATTGGATGATACTAACAAAGCATTGTAACTAAAATGAACATATATGTTTGGTTTTGCATAGATGTATGTATGATACAAATGACCATCAATAGTCTATGTTAATTCAGTGAAAAATTGATCTAGTTTAACACATTTGTAGATCAACTCTGATGTGACCAATATTCTGGGCTCTTTGGGAGATGCAAGGAAAAAAGAGGTGATGTCATTTCTCCTGCTTTTGCTAAATTTGCAGGCTAATTGTAGATAGAATAATAACAAAAATAAAACTGTTTAAATTTCATAGCATTTTTAGAAGTAAACCACTGAATTTTGAACAGAATAAAAGACAAAGGCACCATCTACTAATTTTCTATAGAACACTGGCTTGTAAATAAATGGCACTAGAATCAGGAGGCCTGAATTTTGGTCTTGGTTCTGCTACTATATAATATTAACCTGCCTTCTGTTTGTATATCTATAAAATGTAGGCGTTGGACTAGAGTGGTGAATCTCCTGGTATGTCAAATTACTAAAATCCTTCAGAGTTATGCTGCTAGATTTTGAGGAGTATGTACATTTTACTTTATGATACTTCTATCACTATACAAGTGATAGAAATTTTAGTTTGATAGGACTTCTGACATAGCATAAAGTGGAGAATGATTTACTGCGAGTGAATGACATGGTTCTTGAAGCCATAGTCCAAGGAAGAATTTGTGTTTACTGGGAGGTATGACTACTTTGCCTCTTCAATATTTAAAATTTATTGCTTGGGGTGGTAAACAGTTTGATATAGTAAATAGCTAACCAGTGATAAAAAGTGACAAATAACATAGCAATCATCGAAGATTTATCTTATTTCATTATTTTTTTCTAAGCTTGATTTTTAAAATTGCTGTTCACTTCTTAATTCTTTCAATCCTGTTTTCACACATTGTAGAATTCCGCCAAGATAAACTGCCGGACAACCACTGTCATAGAGGATTTTTAAGGTCTCTTTAAAGCTCTTAAATTTGATGAAACTATATGTATCTAATACAGATCAAAAATTCCACTTTAGTTCAGGATATCCTTCAACAATGAAGGCAAAATAAAGACTTTCTCAGACAATAAAATTTAAGAGATTTCATTGCCAGCATACCTGCACTAAAAGAAATATTTAAAAAGGAAGTCCTTCAGGGAGAAAGATTATGATACCAGATGGAAATCTGAATCTACAAAAAGAAATAAAGAGCATAGGAAATGGTAGCTATGAGGATAGAGCTATATTTTTTTGTTTTTAATCTTTTAAAAAGTTAATTGTATATTTAAGGCAAAAAAACTAACAATCTGTTGTGTAATTTATAATAGATGCCTAACTATATGTATGTATTCAATTGCACAAAATATAAAAGTATACTGTTGCAATATTTTAATATACCTGAAGTGGTATAGTATTAATTGATGGTATACTTTAATAAGTTAAAAATGAATTTTTTAAACCCTAGAACAAGCACTAAAAAAATTATTATTCCAATAGTGGAATAATAAGACACAACCCACAATCAAAGGAAAAGAAGAAAAGAGGTGTGAGATAGGACAAAGAAAAAAACAACAAGCAAGATCAAAAATTTAAATCCAAAAGTATCAATAATTGCATTAACTACAAATAGCCAAAGCCCCTAATAAAAGGCAAAGACTGTCATATTAGATAGAAATGCAAGACAGTTCTATACTATTGACAAAAAATAATACACTTTAAATATAAAGACATAATTAAGTTAATAGTAAAAGTATAGAAAAAAGACATACCTTGCAAAGCCAAATAAAGCAGAAGTATCTATTCATATCACATAAAGTAGGCTTCATAATAATATTATTAGGGATAAAGAGGAACAATATATAATAATAAAGTATCAATGCATCAAAAAGACATAGCTGTCCTAAATATGTATGCACCTCAAAAAAAATGTTTTTGAATACTTCAAAATACATAAGAAAAAAAAAAACTGAAAGAAGAAATAAACAAATCCATAAATATACTTGGAGACTTCATCACTATTTTTCAGTAGCTGATGGAACAGACAGAAAGAAAATCATCAAGTATAAAAGACCTGAACAGTACCGTCAAATGACTTTGATAAATGACCTTTTATCATGTGGACCATGATACTCCACACAATAGAAGAATATATCCTCTCTTCAAATGCACAGAGGACATTCACCAAGATAGACCATGTTCTGGCCATAACAAAAGTCTTACCAATTAAAAAAATTAAAATCATAAAAGTATGTTTTATGCTTACAATGAAGTTAAAATAGACATCAATAACAGAAATATTCTTGGAAAATCTCCAAACATATGGAAATTAAACAGTATAATTCTACCTATCCCATGGGTCAAAATAGAAATAACAATATTTTGAACTGAATACAAATGAAATACAGTATATCAAAATTTATGGAATATGGCTAAAGCAATATTAAGAGGAAGATTTTCATGCTTGTTCAAAATCTAAGAAAGTCTAAAATCAATAATCTAAGGTACTACTTTAAGAAACTAGAAAAAGTAGAGTAAATTAAATTCAAAGAGAGTGGAAAGAAGGAAATAAATATATAGTTAGAAATCAATGAAATTTTAAACTGAATAAGAATTTTATTTTATTTTTTGTGTGTGTGTGTGTGAGAAAGATCAGCCCTGAGCCAACATCCATGCCTATCCTCCTCTTTTTGCTGAGGAAGACCGGCCCTGAGCTAACATCTACTGTCAATCTGCCTCCTTTTTTTTCTCCCCAAAGCCCAGTAGATAGTTGTATGTCGTAGTTGTACATCCTGCTAGCTGCTGTATGTGGGACACCGCCTCAGCATGGCCGGAGAAGCAGTGCATTGGTGCGCTCCCGGGATCCAACTGGGCCACCAGTAGTGGAGCGCGTGCACTTAACTGCTAAGCCACTGGGCCGGCCCCTGAATAAGAATTTTAGAATCAATGAAATCAAAAGCTGGTTCTTTGAAAGGATTGATGAAGTTGATGAACTGTTAGCCAGACCAATAAGGGAAACAAAAGACACAATTTACCAATCTCTGGGATGGAAGAGGAAAATGTATAGATCTTACAGTCAATAAGTATATATTAAGGGGATATTCTGAATAACTTTATGTCAGTAAAAATCATGAGTACATGAAAATGGTCACATTACTTGAAAGACACAAATTAGCAAAGCTCATTCAAAAAGAAATATATTATCTGAGTTACTCTATAACTATTATAGAAATGAAGTTAAAACTCTTCCCACAAAGAAAACTCCAGGCCAAGATGGCTTCACTGGCAAATTAAACCAAACATTTCAGGGAAAAAGAATACCAATTCTACACAAACTCTTCCAGAAAACAGAAGAGAAGAAACATTTCTTAACTCTAAACCAGTCAAGCCCATTAAAAGAAAATAGATCCACAGACCAACATCCCTCATGAGCCTAGTGGCAAAAATCCTTTTCAAAATATTATCAAATAAAATCCAGCAATTTATAAATAGGATAATGCATCAAGACCACATGGTATTTATATCAGGAGTACAAAATTGGTTCAACCTTCGAAAATCAATCAACAGATTTCACTTATATCAACAAAGAAAACACACACACACACACACACGGTCATCTCAATAGATGCATTAAACAGTTGACAAAATTGAACACCAATTCATGGTAAGAACTCTCAGAAACATACAAATAGAAGGGAGCTTTCTCATTCTCTCAAAGGGCATGCTAAAAACCACCTATGGCTGACCTCCTACTATGTAGTGAAAGACTGAAAATTTTCTCTTTTAAGATTGAGAACAATGCAAGGATTCCTGCTCTCTCCATTCCTTTTCAACATTTGCTCTCCATTCCAAGTTCAACATGAACTTTTTGGATGGTGAAACATTCTACATCTTGATTTTGGTGGAGGTTTAATGATTGTATACGTTTGTGAAAACTCATTCTACTCTACACCTAAAATGGGTGAATTTTATAGTATCTAAATCATTCCTCAATAAACCTGACTGTAAAATACATGTAAAGTAGGCAATTGTTATGAAAATGTTCAGCAAAGGTAAAATATTGCTACAGTTTAAGTATACATAAATCATTCCATGTCTAGTCTGGGAAAGATTAAATAAACATCTAATGAATTAGATTTGTCAACCTGGGGGAAAAAAAGCAATAGCATTCTGGAGGTCCTGCCCCAGTGGATTCTCAATAATGAAGACAGCCTTGGTAATTTACTTGAGGATTAAATGATTGAAAGGTGCAAGAGGGGCTGGCCTGGCGGCGCAAGCGGTTAAGTGAGCGTGCTCCGCTGCGGCGGCCCGGGGTTCGCCGGTTCGGATCCTGGGTGCGCACCGACGCACTGCTTGGCAAGCCATGCTGTGGCGATGTCCCATATAAAGTGGAGGAAGATGGGCACAGATGTTAGCCCAGGGCTAGTCTTCCTCAGCAAAAAAAAAAAAAAAAAAAAAAAGAGGAGAATTGGCAGATGTTAGCACAGGGCTCATCTCCTCACAAAAAAAAAAGTTGCAAGAGTTATTCTGAGGGCTTGTGGTTATAGTGGGAAGTTGAACATATATGCTTATGTTTGCCCTCTCTCAAAACCCTATGAAAATGACAGTGAGTGGATTTTGTTTCATTTTTAAATTTTATTTATTTATTTAAAAGAGAGAAACCTACCCAGACCAAGAAAATTATAGTGAACAACAACAACGTACTGTAAAAACTGGAAAGCAGATGACAAATCATAACAGGGAATGACATAGGAAAGCAGAAACCTAAGCTAATGGGGCAGAAATCCTAGAAGATGAATCCAGAGAGCCTCAGGTGACACAGGTACCTCTGACATGGTAATGAAGGTGGGAATAAAAACTGGAGGGTTGGTGGAAAGTCTGTATAAGAAGTAATGTAGCTCTCAAATCCCCCCTCTGATCTCCCACAGGTGGGCAAACTGTTTTTTTCAACATAGCCGAAGACTCGACATTTATTCCTTAGATAGAGTGAAGTGGAGGACTGCTGAATATTGGACAAGATAACACCGACACTAGCACATTCAGAGACTCAGCTCCCAGAATATGAGCAGTTTAGGGTTGTACCCTCCAGTGAAGGGCAGTGCCCACTTTGCTCAGCAGCAGCAGTTTTGAGTTTAAGTTGAGAATCACACTCACAAGATGCAATAGGCTGCACTCAGCTTTAAGAAAGTATACGGAAAGAGGCAACAGCCTAGGATGGCCTCATGGCTCTTATGCATGGCTTCAAAATTTACCAGCTTCTGCAGACTTGGGAAAGACATGGTCACAAAAAGGACAAACTTGCATGAGATCAGACCATCTTAGCCTAGGAAAACCATCAGTTCTTAGGTCTCTTCAGCTATCATATCTTATCAAGTAGTAGCTGCTTCAGGGCTACATGGCTAGTGCCACTGCATCTCATGGTTCTTGGTTACTCATTACAATTCCAGAATGAGATACTTGTACTTGCTATGATGCATAGTTACCTCAGCTAAATTCTCATTTATCTTGGATACAGTACATCGATAAATCCCTTGAGTTAGTGTTGCAAAGGGGATTAAATCTAAGGTCAAATCCTCAAGCATCCCTGAGCCTAGAGAAAAGGTCACAAACCAGTACTTTGGGACAGTTCTCCAAGGGTCTCTTGTGCTTCTGTGCATGTCTTGTCAGCAGAGGCATTGACTGCCCTTTGGTCCAGACTATTGTTTCAAGGAGGTTTAATGAACAGCCTTTGAAGATAGAGATAGTGTCTCCCTCTTAAGTAAAGGGCATGCATGCTTACTATCCAATATAATAAAGATAAGGCTTGCTTTCAGAATTAAAGTTAGGCATGCTTATTACCCATTATAAAAGATTCTGGAATCCCTATGCACAGGGTCTGTCTCCTATAACTCCACCCACGGTGTATATAGGTCTTCATCTGATACCACCTCAACAACACTCAGAACCTCACCCTGTTTAGTCTGGAACCTCAGAAACCACGCATCATAATCCTTTTGTCCTGTCTGTTGTTGATAGTGCTAGATCATTAAGCCAAATATTCATTCTGCTGTTATTCTGTGCTTTTTCTCCTCTGGTTCTTCCTGTCACAACAGGTCTCCTTCCTTTGGGCCCATAGGATCCACATTCAATTTTAAACAGATTCTCTAATTCTCTTCGAATTCCTTGTTTTAACATATCTCGCTCTTTTCCAAAGACCTCACTTCCTTTTCGGTATTCTGCAGAGGAGACACTTTGTGTTCTCATATCGTACACACATTGAGATCTGAGGATGATCTTGGTATTTTTCAGCTACTTCCAGATCATGATTTTTCTATATCCATGCAATAATTCTTCCTCCTCTGTAATGTATGCCACCCAGCTATACCATTAAGTGACATATCCTGGTCATTTGAAAGTCCCCTAGTTTATGTTATTGAGAACTTTGGTTTGGTTCCAGTCTTCCATTTTATCACCATCCCTGCCAGCATCTGTGGCAACCCTAATACTCATATTACTCATATAAACCCATACAATAGCCTGACCTTACCCTTTTGAGGATCTCCATCCATGCTCCAGGTTCATGGCCTCATCTTGGGCTTTATTATATCTGGAGAAATCTAACATACCTGGGATCATCTAAAAATGTAATATATCCATGTCTGATAACAAAATTCTCCAGGATTTTCCCTATTTTATTTCACTACAACTGTTCACAGACCTTTTTGAACTCTCTCTTCTTCTATTTTCTTACAGTTCATTATTATCTCATGGCTTGACTTTTTTCCTCTTCCAGTATAGACTTATGATGCCTCTTAAACTGTTTTTTGGATAGTATCTTCAATGTTCTCTGGGCTACCAAACAGAAGAGACTCTTGTCTCCTTTTGCCTTATGACATGTTGCTATTATAGCCGTGGTAGCATGCAACAGCTTGTATGTGTTTCACGTGTCTCTTCTTTAAGGATGTGAGTACCATTAGGCCTAGGGTTTTGTCTAGTTTGGTTTTTTTTTCGTGTGTTCTCAGCACCTAGAACAGTTCAGGGCCCATGTTCATGTGTCAAGGAAAACTTAGTAAACGAGTTGATGAAGCAGATTACAGAATGAAAGAACTTGGTTTATCCCAACAGTTTCTAATCTGTAGGCTGAGGTGTCAGAATGAGGTCAATATGCCTCAAATATCATTTCCTTAGGGAAGTGAGTGAGCCTAGGGGAGAGTTATAAAGAGGAAGTGATCAGCTCTGAATTCAATATATCAATCACAAGTATGTGATTGTGTCTGTTGGCTTGTTCCTTGAGAAAATTGAAGCAGTTAATTGAAGGTAAGTGACATGGTGAATTTTACCTATTCTGTCAGCCACAGAGTCCAGATTAGAAACCTGAGTCTAATTACAAATTTATTGCCTTGAGCCATTGGCCATACCACTGAACTTGAAAATGTTTATCCTTCCTAGTACCATCATCTTTCTAATTTGGAAAAAGTAGACAAACAAAAACACTGTTTTTCAAATAGCATATAAATCTTCCTCAAATTTTTGACCCCAAACAAATATTCTTTACCAGTGGGTCAAGAATTAGAGAGGCGGGAGAAAGAGAGGCAGATTTGAAATCAGAAATCCTGTGTCTTCACTTATAAGTGTGCTACTTTGGGCAAGTCTCTTCTCTCAACCTCAGTTGCCTAAGTTGTAAATAAGAACATAATTTTAATATGGATTATAAATATCAAAAGATGGGCAGCATGAGGAGAGAGATTAGTACGCTGAAAATGAGTTATACAAATATGAATTATTTTTATACATTTACCATTCAGTTAGCATTTTGTGAAAGGTGGAAAACAATATATCATTTCAACATACTTGAATTACTTTGATATTACACGGGACTAAGAAATCTTGTCCTCTGATGTCACAAGTACTCTGTGTGTGTATATATGTATGATAATTCAGATATGGATTCCAAAAGATATATGCAAGGAAATAAAAGTTTGTTTTCTCTCCTAAGATTTATAAATTTTCTTCTATTTCACACTCTGCAAATTTGCTGTTATGTACTGCTTGTGTTGAACATGTCTATTTACTTTCCTTCTTTTTTGTTCCAATTAATATGTAAGTATTTGGAAAACATAAACATTGTGACAAAAGTAAAAGTATATTGTTAATATTTTCTTATTTCCTGTCCTTATATGTACATGAATCAAACTATTAAAAATTAAAGAAAATTTAAATAATATTTTAAGTCTACGGTGGATGAGATAGGATTGATTTTAAAGACAACATTCAGAAGAAGGAATTATAATTGAGGGTGAAGTGGCGAGCAAGTGATAGCTGCAGCAGTGTCGGGTTGTACTAGATCAGAAGGATGGAACCTGTTGTGATGCATGAGCTGCCTATTGGATCTGGATCTTAGACTTTTCGGGAAAGTTAGGCCACATGATTGATGATGCTTTCCAACTTTAAAAAGTCTGTGAATATATTGTCTGGGAGAAAAGAGAGAATAAGAAGGGATATTCCTATGAGTGAAACAATATAAGAAAAAATTCAAAGATGGGGTGGTAGGATTATACTTTCCATAATGGGGCAGATCGGGATAAACTACATGTTCTGTTTATATAACATGGTAGTTGACCGGATATCCATTCTCCTCTTCTTCTTTATTAATAGAACCCTTATTTTGCTCAAGGAGGCCATGCGTCTAGTTAAAACATCCTTCTCCTCGGACTCCTTTGATGCAAGAGGTGGCCAAATATCCTGGTGTGGCTAATGAAATATAAGTAGAAGTTGCTAGATTAGGCTTCCCAGACAATTTTTTCAAGAAACAGACTCATCAGGGCTGTGCTTGCCTCATTTTCCTCTGTGGCATTTTGTTGTTCTCCCTTTTTAACTGGAAAATGAATCAATGCCTGAAGTGAGACAACTGTCCTGATATCATGACAACAGAAGCCAACAACAAGGATGGTGATGCGAGAACCCAGAAGGTCCCAGGGTCGGAGGTAACATGCTTAACTACCTTATCAGCCCAGACTGCCTATCTTTATGGGAAACAAATGAACCCCTATATTTTAAACCTCTTGGTTACAACTGACCATAATACTAACCAAAAGAAAAGTTCATATCATTTAATGGTAGTACAACTTATGCCTTAAAGAGATTTCAAATAATTAAAATTGAAGTTCAGGGAGGTTAAGCAGGTAACTAATATTACACAGCTGGTGAGGTGATAGAGCTGGACCTTGAACTTTCAAGTAGAGCTCACTGCCATTCATAGTACAGTAGACCAGTAAAGAGGTGAAGATGCATGGCTACAAAGCGAAGATGAGAAGGCTCTCCTCTTTTCCCCAGGATGCTTTAGAGATTCAAGGCAATAGAGAAACTGGAGAATACCATTCTCTTCTCTGATCCCTTTCTTTGCCTGAAAAGACTTGCAGAAAAAGACATCTCAGTTCTTGTAGCCAAGAGAAAGAGAAGTCACCTGGCCCAGAAAATACACATAAAAAGGCATGTACTCTTCCTCTTTCCTCCCCCTCCTCTTTTCCAGAAACAGGAGTGAACTGGAAAGACAGACTGGCCTTAAACAGACAAAGTAGACTGAGTGCCTAGGCAAAAATGAGTAAGGTTGAAGTGTGTAACTTTGCTAGCAGCAAAGTCCTGAAAAAATTGATTCAATTTGGACTAAAATTACACATAGCAACTCTCCAGGAGTCTGAAATGTATCACTTTAGCAAGTGTTCTGGACCACAGACTCAGACACAGTGTAAACAAGATATCAACACACACACACATGAAAACAAAACAAAAAAATAACAAATAAATTCATATAAGTTGTATAGGCCCCTTAGGAATCCACTTCGTAGAACCACAGTGTGCAGATCCCAGGTTGAGAGTCACTGGTGTAGGACACATGGTCGAGTTCTAATACCACCACGGAAGTAGGAAAAGCGAGAGGAGGGGGCACAAGAACACCCCTGTGTTTTCATACGAGTTCCTTTAACACAATCTCCATAGCACCGCCAAATTTGACTTTTCCATAAATAGTAAATGTTTAATAAATATGGAGAAAATTAATTGTGATGGATGCATGGATGAGTCTCCTGGGAGTGGAGATAGAAGTTTGTGAGTCATAAAGACAGACAGGTATAAAAGGGATTATATATACCTGTAGTCCTGGTGTAATTATTAATAGCTACTTCTTTTACTCTCAAAAAGTCCTGATTGGACAATAAATAATATGATTACCATTTGTATAAGTAAACATACACACAAAAATAAGATATCATTTTGGGTCTCTGTTTTCGAAGATATGTGTGGCAGATACAGAGTTTACAGCTCATATTCCTCTTTGAGAAAGGACATGCTGTCCAGCCGTGAGGAATGTCCTTAACTGACAAACTCTAGCTGTCAGACTCCTTCAGACTCTGTCTCATGTTTTGAGAAGCCCTCAGCCAATGACTGAGCAAAGCAGTGATGGCTGAAGTCACACTCTTCTCAGGGTGTCCCAGTCAGTAACTCAGCAAGATGCTGGTACAGGGCCTAGACATTTCCACCCAGCACAGGACTCCTCTGACAGAATATCTTTGCCCCAGAGTTCCCCGTTGGTCTGATTTTGTCAGGTGTGCATCATGAGGTGACAAATCCCCTTCTTCTCGTCCTTTTCCCCTCCCAGGAAATCTTTTGTGTGCCTGTCTCAGGGAATGTTCTCATACAACTCAACCCCATAATCTGTAACACTTTCTCTTAAAAGTTATATTCATTTATGGTCTGGAAATTTAGCAACATCAAACCATTTTAAAGAATCCCAGTTCAAATCAGATGTCTACATATTAAATATGGTGCTGTTTAGTGTTTCAGTGTAACATGTTCCATGGGCATCTAGCAGTAGACCAGCACGAAGGCCTGTGGTAAAGAGAGCACCTTCTGAGAGAGAAATGGCCAATTAGAACTTGAAAACTCTTTGCTAAGGGAAAACCATGAAATCCACGTTGCTCATGGTCAGACATGGACGTGATCTTTTCTCTTTTTCTTCTCTGCTTTGCCGCAAGAGAAAGGAAGCAAAGGCTTGAGCAGGGAATTTATAAGGGCAAATATAACCTTTGATTTGATGCACAGTAAGCTGACAGTTAAAGGTGTATCATGCTAGATAAATGTCAAAAGCCAAATAAAAGCCTTAATAATAAGCTGTCCAGAGGCTAAAATCCAGAACAGTGGAGCGTGAGAAAAGGATTAATCTTTAAAAAACAAACTTTAACCCAAACTGAAACTGTCCAAGGTGGCTCAGAATATTGTGATAAACTTGGCCTTGGGGGTGGTGAGTGTAGAGAAAAGAAAGGGAAGAAGGGACTATTCCAAGACGGAAAAAGTACCTAGTTGTACCAAGATTTTTGTATTTATTTAGATCTTACTCTAAAAAATAGTAGAATGGAGCGAAATCCAGCAAGTATTGTTATGGACTGAATTGTGTCCCCCCAAAATTCATATGTTGATGTACTAACCCCCGATACCTCAGAATGAGACTGTATCTGGAGATAGGGTCTTTAAAGAGGTAATTAAATTAAAATGAGGTCATTAGGTTGGTTCCTAAACCAATATGTCTGAAGTTCTTATAAGAAGGGGAGATTAAGACACAGACGGACGCAGAGGTAAGACCATGTGAAGACACAGGGAAAAGATGGCCATCTTTAAGCTACATGGGGACATGGGACTGGAGAGGCATCTGCAGGGGAAAGTCTGGAGGCAGAAAGCCCAATGGAGACCATTCATTTCCAGCGAGAATAAATTCTCTGTAATATTGGTGAAACTGAAGCACTGGAAATTGAAGGAGCATTCATGCGGCCATGGCACAAGCTAAAATTGGTTCTCTGTCCTGCCTTCCATCCTCAGTTTGTTTCCCTAGTCTCTTTTCCTACAACCTACCTTAGAAGATGCTTGAATGGTCTTAACACTCATGATTAAAGTCTATAACAAAAAATTCAACTGTGATGTAAATATTTCCCACATACTAGCAAAGGATCATTTTTCCAAATGCTTATTTTGATTCCTGAAGGATATAGTCTTCGGCTTATTCTTTTCTTTGTTAGAATTAAATCTCTATAAAGTAAAAATATTTCCCCCACTTGGAAATGCTAGTGAGGGGTTTGCCAACCTAAAAAAATAATATACTTATATTTCTGGGGTCACAAAATCTTGTAAGAAGAAAGGCTCTGTGGGTTTTTGTTCATCCTAAAGAAAAAGAAAATGTAACCTGAGTTGACTCAGGGGTCTTTGGATTTCTAATCTACCTTGTAGGTCTTTGAGTAGGTGGACTTACAGAGGGCCAGGATTCATTAAGTGATGACTAGAGTTTAAGAGCTCAACTCTTGCTGAGTTAATCTTCCCATAGTGGGGGCACTTGTTTTCATCCTATTGGGTTTGCTATAGATGAGGCTCCATGTAGTCATTTATTCAGACTGGAGACTAACCAAATTTTTGTCTTGCCTGCCTCCTGCTGTCACCTGCTGACATGACTTTATGGGCAACTCCAAAGCTAAGATGATTAAATCACCAAAGGCAGTGCCTTCCTAGCTCTCAATTTAGCCCAGAAGTGCTGTGTTCACAGAGTTATCCTAACATAGGAAAGGCTTGGCCCATAGGCCTGTGAAGGGTCCTAATGCCTCTCAAAGGCTTAGTGGAGGATGAAAAAGAACATGGGTTAGGATGCACAGGCCCACTCTCGTGCACTTTGCTGGGCTTATAGCATGATTTTTCTTTTGCTTATAGCAAAAGAAAGGGCTTTCAAAATTCAAAAGCTCTTTTGCATCTATGAAAGGGACATACAGTTAAGAATAGTCAGAGTTTTATATATCATAGAGCTGAAAGTCTGGGAAGACCCTCCAGAGAATGATTTGGATCCTTTATAGTTCTGGAGACCTGAAATAAATGAGGGATTTCTTTTGCAACTGAAGCATTCCTCCACTGTTTTCTTCTCTATCTCTGTAGTAAGTTTGGGTAGCCCCCTCCCCTTCTTCTGGTGAGCATTCTGCTCAGTCATCATTTTCCCTATTTCTTAGGTGTGAGGCCTTGAAAAGTAACCTGTGACCTATACCATTATAGCCAAACCAAGTTTATATTTAAAGCATGTTGCCTGCCTGTCTTGGTGTGTGTGCTTGTGTAGTGAGAGACTCCATAAAGAGTAGTAGTGGAGGGGTTAGAAACAGAGGCTCACTTCTTGCCCCTGAATATTTTGTGCCCTAGCTCAGTGGTTCTGTTCACTGGCTACATATTAGCATCACCTGGGGAACTTTTCCAACATACCCATGCCCAGAACACTCTCCCAAAAAAATTTGATTTAATGATCTACAGTGGGGTTCAAGCACTGGTGTTTTCAAAGTTTTCTCTAGGTTATTCTTATGTGCAATCAAGATTAGGAATGGCTGGTAGTTGGAATAATCAAGTATAAGCATGAGTGTGTGTATTTTTAAAAGTGCCACACTAAATAATAATGGAACCTGCATAAACTTAACACATATATAGTAAGCTGACCAAAATAAAAGTCTGTGCATAGAATTGGATGGAGTTACCCAATTTGCAGAAAATGAAAGCTTTGCTGAATTGTGAGTTTCCCTTTTTTTTTAAAATCTTTCTCAGTTAGGGCTATTCTTGGAAGCAAGATCTAGATTATTTAAAAGCACGGATTCTATCTTGAAATTTCTCAGAGTTAGACTCTCCCATATAATGTCTACATATTTCAGAAGCTTTCTATTGAAGGAGGTTTCAAGTTGAGTTTTTAAAGAAGTGAGAAGCATAGTTGGAATTGGAAGATTGGGAAAATTACATGTGAATGGAATATTGAGAAGTAAGAGAGGAGGGATAGGGAGGAAGGACGGAATGAACACGCCACACAGCCCTGTGGAGGAGCGTCAGCCCATGGCGGGACATACCCAGGACTTACCGGTCTCTTTATCTTTGGAATGGGTTTCAGGTCATCTTTTTCAGAGTAGTCCAATTGTCCATATTTTTGGACACTCCTGTGATTCTATTTTATATGATGTATGTATGATTTGTTTAAATATAGGTTTTATTATAATTAAGCCATACTCCCACAAAAATTATCTCATGAAAGAATCCTGAGATTCTTGGTGTTTCCATCTGACCATCTGGTGAGTTTTTTTTTTTTTAATTTTTTGTTTATTGCAGTAACATTGGTTTATAACATTGTTAAAATTTGAGGTGTACATCATTGTACTTCTATTTCTGCATAGATTACATCATGTTCACCACCAAAATACTAATTACAACCCATCACCACACACATGTACCCAATTATCCCTTTCACACTCCTCCCTCCCCCCTTCCCCTCTGGTAACCACCAATCCAATCTCTGTCCCTATGTGTTTGTTTATTGTTGTTATTATCTACTACTTAATGAAGGAAATCATACGGTATTTGACCTTCTCCCTCTGACTTATTTCACTTTGCATCATGCCCTCAATGTCCATCCATGTTGTCACAAATGGCTGGATTTCATCGTTTCTTATGGCTGAGTAGTATTCCATTGTGTATATATACCACAGCTTCTTTATCCATTCGTCCCTTGATGGGCACTTAGGTTGCTTCAAGTCTTGGCTATCGTGAATAAGGCTGCAATGAACACAGGGGTGCATGTACCTTTGCAAATTGGTGTTTTCAAGTTCTTTGGATAAATACCCAACAGTGGAATAGCTGGATCATATGGTAGTTCTATCGTTGATTTTTGAGGAATCTCCATACTGTTTTCCATAGTGGCTGCACCAGTTTGCACTCCCACCAGCAGTGTATGAGAGTTCCCTTCTCTCCACAACCTCTCCAACACATGTTGTTTCCTGTCTTGTTAATTATAGCCATTCTGACGGGCGTGAGGTGATATCTCATTGTAGTTTTGATTTGCATTTCCCTGATAGTTAGTGATTTTGAACATCTTTTCATGTGTCTGTTGGCCATCTGTATATCTTCTTTGGAGAAATGTCTGTTCAGGTCTTTTGCCCATTTTTAATTGGGTTGGTAGTTTTCTTGTTGTTGAGATGCATGAGTTCTTTATATCTTTTGGAGATTAAGCCCTTATCAGATGTATGGTTTGCAAATATCTTCTCCCAATTGTTAGGTTGTCTTTTCGTTTTGTTGATGGTTTCCTTTGCTGTGCAGAAGCTTTTAGTTTGATGTAGTCCCATTTGTTTATTTTTTCTATTGTTTCTCTTGCCCGGTCCAGATGTGGTGTTTGAAAAGATGTTGCTAAGACTGATGTCGAAGAGCGTACTGCCTATGTTTTCTTCTAGAACTTTCACAGTTTCAGGTCTTACATTCAAGTCTTTAATCGATTTGGAGTTAATTTTTGTGTATGGTGTAAGGTAAGAGTCTACTTTCATTTTTGCATATGGCTATCCAGTTTTCCCAACACCATTTGTTGAAGAGACTTTCTTTTCCCCATTGTATGTTCTTGGCTCCTTTGTCAAAGATTAGCTGTCCATAGATGTGTGGGTTTATTTCTGGGCTTTCGATTCTATTCCATTGATCTGTGTGTCTGTTTTTGTGCCAGTACCATGCTGTTTTGGTTACTATAGCTTTGTAGTATATTTTGAAATCAGGGAGTGTGATACCTCCAGCTTTGTTCTTTTTTCTCAGGATTCCTTTAGCTATTCGGGGTCTTTTGTTGTTCCATATAAATTTTAGGATTCTTTGTTCTATTTCTGTGAAAAATGTTGTTGGAACTTTGATAGGAATTGCATTGAATCTATAGATGGCTTTAGGAAGTATGGACATCTTAACTATGTTAATTCTTCCAATCCAAGAGCACGGAATATCTTTCCATTTCTTTGTGTCTTCTTCAATTTCTTTCAGAAATGTTTTATAGTTTTCGTGTACAGATCTTTCACCTCTTTGGTTAAGTTTATTCCTAGGTATTTTATTCTTTTTGTTGCAATTGTAAATGGGATGGTATTCTTAATTTCTCTTTCTGCTACTTCGTTGTTAGTGTACAGAAATGCAACTGATTTTTGTATGTTGATTTTATATCCTGCAACTTTACCATATTCGTTTATTACTTCTAAAAGTTTTCTGGTGGATTCTTTAGGGTTTTCTATATATAAAATCATGTCATCTGCAAATAGTGACAGTTTCACTTCTTCCTTTCCAATTTGGATCCCTTTTATTTCTTTCTCTTGCCTGATTGCTCTGGCTAGGACTTCCAATACTATGTTAAATAGGAGTGGTGACAGTGGGCATCCTTGTCTGGTTCCTGTTCTTAGAGGGATAGCTTTCAGTTTTTCACCATTGAGGATGATATTAGCTGTGGGTTTCTCATATATGGTCTTTATTATGTTGAGGTACTTTCCTTCTATACCCATTTTATTCAGAGTTTTTATCATAAATGGATGCTGGATCTTGTCAAATGCTTTCTCTGCATCTATTGAGATGATCATGTGATTTTTGTTCTTCATTTTATTAATGTGGTGTATTACGTTGATTGATTTGCGAATGTTAAACCATCCCTGCATCCCTGGAATAAATCCCACTTGATCATGGTGTATAATCTTTTAACGTATTGTTGTATGCGATTTGCTAGTATTTTGTTGAGGATTTTCGCATCGATGTTCATCAGTGATATTGGCCTGTAATTTTCTCTTTTGTGTTGTCCTTGTCTGGTTTTGGTATCAGGGTAATGTCAGCTTCGTAGAATGAGTTAGGAGCTTCCCCTCCTCAATTTTTGGAAGAGTTTGAGAAGGATAGGTATTAAGTCTTCTTTGAATGTTTGGTAGAATTCACCAGGGAAGCCGTCTGGTCCTGGACTTTTATTTTTGGGGAGGTTTTTGATTACTGATTCGATCTCCTTACTGGTGATTGGTCTATTCAAATTCTCTACTTCTTCTTGATCCAGTTTTGGAAGGTTGTATGATTCTAAGAATTTATCCATTTCTTCCAGATTGTCGAATTGGTTGGCATATAGTTTTTCATAGTATTCTCTTATAATCTTTTGTATTTCTGAGGTGTCTGTTGTAACCTCTCCTCTTTCATTTCTGATTTTACTTATTTGTGTCTTCTCTCTTTTTTCTTGGTGAGTCTAGCTAAAGGTTTGTCTATTTTGTTGATCTTTTCAAAGAACCAGCTCTTGGTTTTATTAATTTTTCTATTGTTTTTGGTCTCTATTTCATTTATTTCTGCTCTGATTTTTATTATTTCCCTTCTTCTACTGATTTTGGGCTTTGTTTGTTCTTCTTTTTCCAGTTCCTTTAGGTGCATTGTTAGATTGTTTATTTGAGATTTTTCTTGTTTCTTGAGATAGGCCTGTATTGCTATAAACTTCCCTCTTAGAACCGCTTTTGCTGTATCCCATAAATTCTGGCATGTCGTATTTTCATTTTCATTTGTCTCCAGGTATTTTTTGATTTCTTCTTTGATTTCTTCATTAACCCAGTCGTTGTTCAGTAGCATTTTGTTTAATCTCCATGTATTTGTGGCTTTTCTGATTTTCTTCCTATAGTTGATTTCTAGTTTCATACCTTTGTGGTCAGAAAAGATGCTTGGTATTATTTCAATCTTCTTAAATTTACGGAGACTTGTTTTGTGGCCTAATATGTGATCAATCCTGGAGAACGTTCCATGTGCATTTGAAAAGAACGTGTATTCTTCGGTTTTTGGATGGAATGCTCTGTATATATCTACTAGGTCCATCTGTTCTAGTGTGTCGTTTAAGGCCAATGTTTCCTTATTGATCTTCTGTTTGGATGATCTATCCGTTGGTGTAAGTGGAGTGTTAAAGTCCCCTACTATTATTGTGTTACTGTCTATTTCTGTTTTTATGTCTGTTAATAATTGCTTTATATATTTAGGTGCACCTACATTGGGTGCGTAGATATTTACAAGTGTTATATCCTCTTGTTGGATTGTTCCCTTGATCATTATGTAATGTCCTTCTTTGTCTCGCTTTACAGTTTTTGTTTTAAAGTCTATTTTGTCTGATATGAGTACTGCTACCCCAGCTTTCTTTTCATTGCCATTTGCGTGGAGTATCTTTTCCATCCCTTCACTTTCAGTTTGTGAGTGTCTTTAGGTCTGAAGTGTGTCTCTTGTGTGCAGCATATATATGGGTCTTGCTTTTTTCTCCAGTCACCCACTCTATGCCTTTTAATTGGAGCATTTAGTCCATTGACGTTTAAAGTAGCTATTGATAAGTATGTACTTACTGCCATTTTTTAACTTTTTTTTTTTTTCTCGGTGTTTTAGTAGTCCTTCTCTGTTCCTTACTTCTTCTATACAGAATTGATGGTCACTTTAGTTTGACCTCTGTCTGAAAGCTGTACTCTTTAACTACCCTCCTCCCTCCTTTTATGTTTTTGATATCATATCCAACCTCTTTTTTGTGCATTTGTATCCATTACGTTCTGATCGTGGAAATGATAATTTTTCCTATTTGTGGTCTTCTCTTTTCCCCTTAAATCAGTCCCTTTAACATTTCTTGTAACACTGGTTTCTTGGTGACAAACTCCTTTAATTTTTGCTTATCTGGGAAAATTTTGATCTCTCCTTCCCTTTTGAACGATAACCTTGCTGGGTAGAGTATTCTTGGCTGTAAGTTTTTTCCTTTTAGCACTTTAAATATATCATGCCATTCTCTTCTAGCCTGTAAGGTTTCTGCTGAGAAGTCAGCTGATAGCCTTATGGGGTTTCCTTTGTATGTAACTTGACATTCTCTTGCGGATTTTAGGATTCTCTCTTTATCTTTAATTCTGGACATTTTGATTATGATGTGTCTTGGTGTGGGCCTCTTTGGGTTTATCTTGTTTGGGGCTCTCTGTGCCTCCTGTACCTGGATGTCTGTTTCCTTCCTTAGGTTAGGGAAGTTTTCATCTATTATTTCTTGAAATAGATTCTCTGCCCCCTTGTCTCGCTCTTCTCCTTCCGGGACACCTATAACACGGATGTTAGTGCGCTTGATGTTGTCCCAGAGGTCCCTTAGACTGTCCTCACTCTTTTGAATTCTTTTCTCTTTTACCTGTTCACCTTGGGTAATTTCTTCTAGTCTTTCTTCCAGCTCACAGATCCGTTCTTCTGTATCCTCTACTCTGCTTTTGAGTCCCTCTAATGAGTTTTTCATTTCCAGTATTGTATTCTTCATTTCTGATTGGTTCTTCTTTATATCTTCCATTTCTTTGTTGACATTCTCACTGAGTCCATCTATTCTTCTCCCCAGATCTGTGAGCATCCTTAACACTCTTAGTTTGAACTCTCTGTCGGGTAGGTTGCTCATTTCTGTTTCACTAAGTTCCTTTTCTGGGGTTTTGTCCTGTTCCCTTACTTGGAATGTATTCTTTTGCCTCTTCATTTTGCCTCTTTACCTGTGCTTGTGTCTACGTATTAGGTAGGTCAGCTACGTCTCCTGCTCTTGGATAGGTGACCTTATGTAAGTGATGGCTTAGGAGGCTTCCAGTGTGCTTCCCTCAGTTCTCAATGTTCCAGGGGTGACCCCTATGTGGGCTACGTGTATCCTTCTGCTGTGGCCTGTTTGCTCTCCCTGTAGGCGCCCAGGGAGGCTGAGTTATGCTCCTGGCCAGCTGTTGTAATGCTCAGCTGCTTGTAGTTGTTGTGGGCCCTTCAGTCTCTTTATCAGCTGTGGGGAGCCCCAGCACAGTTGGCTGCAAGTTCTAATACCACATTTGTGTTGCAGTATTTCTTTTAAGTGAGTAGCCCCCCCCCCCCCCCCCCCCGTGGCAGGTTGTTAGGCTCAGGGCCTTACAATTGCTGTCAGCCTCTAGCCTATTAGGTCTCTTGTCAGCTCTCTGAGGATTGCAGCTGGGTGGGGCTGGCCTCAGGCACAGGAGCACCCAATTGTTTCAGGTTTTGGAAGGTGGAGCAAACCTCCTATCTGGGTCTTGAGAAGTACAAGTCTTCTGTGGCTGAGAAGCCCTGCCGCCCACAGGTCCACACACACAGTCAACACAGTCCTGCCCCGTGTGAGCGCCCCGACCTCCCCAAGTGGACCCAGTCTCTCCACGGCGGGAGCCCCACACACTCTGCCACCGCCCCACACTCTCCACCCGCTCCTTGTGCACACCCTGCCCCGCTCAAGTCAGCTCAGTTGCCAGGCTGCAGAGAATCCAGTCACCAATCTATGCAGGCCCACACGTTGCCTGAGGGCTTGTTGTTGGGTGGGGCTAGTCTCTAGGGTGGGCTGCCTGCCCTGGCTGAGCTGGATTAAATCGGTGCTCTAGCGGGTGGAGCAGACCCTGGGCTAGCAGGTCTCAGGGAGAGCTCCAATGGCGTCTGTGTCAGCACGCTCACACCAGGCCACAACAATGGCCGCCGCCAATGTCCCAGTCCCTGGAGAGGTCTCACCCCTCACCGAGATGCACTCAGGGCCTATTAGGTGAGTCTCTTGTCACCGAAGCACTGTGCACCTTTCTTTCTGGTGATTTTAGGATGCTTTCTGGAACGGGTGAGTTTGTGCGTGGGCCCTTTAAGAGCCAGTTTTAGTTTCTTTGTGAACCGGGTTTTCTGGGGGTACTCCCCAATGCTTTAGTAGCAGGCACAGTCAGATATTATGCTGCTGGTCTCAATTGTGCTGGGTCCACAAAATGCCCACAGCGGGGGCGCTCCCCGGCTCAGGACCCCGCGCCTCCAGAGAGGCTGCGTACCTGTGAGCTGCTCCCGGAGGCCGTGGAGCTGGCGGCTTGTGAAGGCGGCGTTTTTCCTCTCCAGAAGGGAGTCTCTGCCTCTTCTACCCCAGTTAGGATTGTCCGTTGTTGCAGGAGTTCCTCTTATCCAGTTTTCAGTTCTGTCTCAGGGGTAATTTTTCCACGAGTAGTTGTAAATTGGCTGTGTCCACGGGAGGAGGTGAGTTCAGAGTCTGCCTACGCCGCCATCTTGACTCCGCCCCTCCCATCTGGTGAGTTTTATCTGCATTTAGTTTTTGACTTCTTGCAGTCTAGGCTTTATATGTCTTCATTGGTAGTTTGGTCCATGAGGCTATGCTTACTTTCATAGATCAAAGAGCAAAAAGAAAAGAGTTGCTCAGTTTTGCTCAAGCTGAAAAAATGACGAGGAATTTTAAATTAAATAAAAAGAAAGATGCTAAATCCATTGCACCAATCATGATTTGAATCTCTAGAGCAGCCAGTTGTTGCGTGTGTGTGTGTGTGTGTGTGTGTGTGTGTGTGTGTGTGTATGTTGGAAAGAAAGCTCTCCTCTTTCCAAAGGAAAGAGCAAATAAAGTCCACCATTACGGTAAACTCTAAATTTTCAAAGCATTATCATTAACTTGACGTAATTAATTTTCTTCAGTTTAACAACTTAGAATTTCTGGATTTATTTGGGAATTGAACTCTATAAGGCAAAGATTATATATGAATTGATTGATCTTTTGCCTCTGTTGCCTTGATAGTTTGATTGAGAAACAAGGCACCTGTTATATAAATCTGGATGCCTTCTGTTAACCCTGATGATCCCATGCAAAGTTTTCAACTCTTTTGCCCCCTTTCTGTCCCTCTCCAATCTATCTTAAGAAATCAGCTGTACTTCATGCTGCCTATTAGGTTGCAAGGACATCCAGCACATTATTGGACCCCTCTCTTCCAGGGAAGCAAGTCACACTCCTCAATTTCTGCCTTCTGTCGCTAATCTATAGTTTTTGGTTTAGCCAGTTTCCTAACCCCAGCATTATTGACATTTTGGTTGGATAATTCTTTGCTATGTAGGGCTGTCCTGGGCATTTTAGGATGTTTAGCAGCATCGCTGGTCTCTACCTACTAGATGCCAATATCATCCCCAACCAAATGTTTTGGTGGCAACCTAAAATGTCTTCAGACATTGCCAAATGTCCCCTGCAGAGTGAAATTGCCCCCAGTTGAAAATGACTAAAGTGATATTAGCACACATTTGTTTTCTGTACTAACCATCTCAGATTATACACTTGCATTTGACCTGGTGATCTGATTTCAAGACCTCAGCATCAGGCTAGAGGTTCTCATCAGTGCACATTAGAACCAGGGATCACTTAAAAATTGTTAAGGTCCAGGATCCTCCAGGAATTAGGTCTAGAATTGGACCCAAGGCATTTTTTAACTCCCCAGATGATTTTAACGTGCAGAGAGGGTTGAGTGTCCTCCGTGAGTGCTTGATCATGGGTAGAGAGCTGTGCTGATGTTGCTCACATCACATCATGAAGGTAGTCATCTATTTGGGAAGCATCCCTAAGCAATCTCACAAATCTGGCTAGGCCTTCTCTGGCACTTTTATAAAGGGAAGTGTAATGCCATTTAGGTGTCAACCTTGAGGTGTGTGTTTACTTTGTTTTTTTTTTTTATGGTTACTAGCAAATGTCATCGGAATATGATTGGCTCCGGTTTTATTAAAATGGGTAATGTGTTCTTCTAGGTAATTTTATTCAACAAAATATATTTAAGAGTTAAAATTAAAAGCTTACAAAAATTTAAGTCAATTATTACTTTAAATGGAAGAGAGAAACAGCTTAAGTAAAAGAAAATTCAAATTATATTGGTGTATTTATTGTGTCTGTGTCTGTACCTGTCAAGTGATCACAGCTATAATGATTAGCAAATTTGTACATGAAGCTAGAGATGATATTTTTCACTATGTAGAGCTCTTAAAAGAGGATTAGAATTTAGAAAAGACTAAACAAGGCCAAGGTATCTCTTTACTGGGGCACCTAATTAATATAGCCTGTATGCTGGGATTTTTGTCTGTCCAGCATATTTTGCTTTCTTCTTCCTGGAAATAATATGTACTTTCCTTTGGAACACATACCCTATTCCCCATGTTGCTGTGGATTGTCAAACACAGCATTCTCTCCTCACCTCCAGTCACAGGCATGAGTGTGTGACACAAGCTGGGGTAATCATAATATGGAGTCACCAAGAGATGTGTGATGCAAGTTGAGCCAATTAGAATACTCCCCTGGAATTTTTTGCATTGGGGGTTGGAAGATAGCTCTCAGTTCCTCTTGGAACTTAAGCCAAAATATATATATAAACCTAGGGATGTCAGCAACCATCTTTGCTAGTACATGAATGCCTGTGTGCTTTAGAGAATGAGACCAGCAGACATGGGATGCAATAGTTAGTAATGACATCTTTTTAGACATATTTCAGATGGCAAGTTGCCCCAAAGAATGTGATCCAACAAAGGGAAACTGCTTCACTGTGACTTTGAAGATTCCATGTACATAGCTAGATTGTCTGAATTTCAATCATAAGAATTGCCAATGAAGAATTGCTTTTGTTTTCTTTTTTGTTGTTACTGTCTAGAAGAAAGAAAAGTAGTTCAGACCAA
The DNA here is from genome assembly GCF_057802395.1 of Ceratotherium simum simum. Taxonomy (NCBI): domain Eukaryota; kingdom Metazoa; phylum Chordata; class Mammalia; order Perissodactyla; family Rhinocerotidae; genus Ceratotherium; species Ceratotherium simum. The sequence goes on from NC_141913.1 coordinate 40,811,488, forward strand.
AGCTTCCTGAAATGAAATGAAATTTTATTTTCACTGTGAGCAGGAAGGTAGGTGATAGCAGTCTATCTTCTGCTCTGATTTTGAATATACCTTTATGGTGTGTCTACTTAAGCCAAAGGAAATCAGATGTTTTAGATGTCAACACTAACAAAAAATGAGTAGGACAGTACTTTGTGTCATACTACATTTTAAATAGTTAGAATCACAATGTCATAGGACGATGACACTTGAAGGGACCTTGAAGATCATCTTGTACTTTGAATCTCAACCACATGGGTGGTTGAGGAAGAGGCACACACGTATGCAGAGAAAAGCTAAGGTGAATGGCATATCATTTACTACTAATAATAGTTAAAGTACTGAAGTTTGCAATGATTTGATTCATTTCTTATATATTAGAACAGATTCAGAATTGGAAGTTCAACGTTTCCATGACTGGTTGTCATCTGGTCCCATATTCCTCACAATGGGAGCATTTATCTCTTATAAATCAAATAGAAGTGTCTATTCCATCACAGAGACCCACAAGAAAATAAGATTCTCTTTGTTTTTGGTTTTTGTTTTTGTTTTTCTTGGTGAGGAAGATTGGCCCTGAGCTAATATCTGTTGCCAATCTTCCTCTTTTTGCTTGAGAAAGATTGTCCGTGAGCTAACATCTGTGCCAATCTTTCTCTAATTTTTTTATGGGACGTGGCCACAGCATGGCTTGATGAGTGGTGTGTAGGTTTGCTCTCGGGATCTGAACCCACGAATCCCAGGCTGCTGAAGTGGAGTATGCAAACTTAACCACCATACCACCGGGCCAGCACCAATATTCTCTTTGTAAGCAGGGGATCATAGATAGCTACATCCCAGACCAGAGTCTTCATAACACCATCCTCTGAGAGCTTAAGATTGCTGGGTGCCATGCTCCTAGCTTGGAACACAACCTCAGCCCACCTTGAGCTCCTGTTTGAGATCTCCAGCTTCAGATGATACTTCTCATCCCAGAGCCCCCACTGTCCCTGATCAATGAAATATATGTAAAGGGAAATTTGCTGCTTTCTCTTTAACTGACCAGCGTCCCTCCCATTCCTGTACGTAGGTCTTGTGTAATCTCAGTAACAGGAATCACATCTTCTTTTATATATGCCACATAACTCTGAATCAAAGTTTGCAAACAGTAAGCACTGATTGTTTTGCTTATTAATTTGAGGAACTTTATGTCCTAAGCATGCTAATAATTAGGGGAAAAAAAGATCATGGAAAAGAAGAAATTTAAATGTAACTAAACTCAGATAATTTGTCTTAAGCAATAAGGCAGAAGGAAGAGTCTCAATATTATTGCTTAAAATCTTCTGAGTCTCAACAACTACTTGTGCTCAAGTGAAATGAATGCTTTATATGAGGAAGGGCAATGTTTACAGTGGGTAGTCAACTTGTCAAAACTCGTGGAATTGTGGTACAAATGGTAAAGTGAGGCTTATAGGTGTAATGTTTTTGCATTAATAGCTGCTTCAAATGTCACTGAAACAAATGATTTGTGTAAGTATGATAACACTCTTTCATAAGTGGGCACCTCATTAAGACTAGCACAGCACCTCCTCGTCTGAGCTAAAAACCACTTTACCACCTATTTTATAGGTTCATTCAAATGATTTTCAACCTTTCATGGAAATTGTTTTCCATTAGAAAAGGAAAAGCCTGAAAATATTTCAATGAATCATTAGCAATAGCGTTCTTGGTTCAAAGTATCAGACACCTTCTTTATAAATAAAATATGTCCACAGATAATTTGTATATATAACTGTGTATAAAATTTTAATTAGCTTTAAGGTAAAATAATCATACTTGATTAATTTTGCTTCATGTCGAGGTGTCCTTGAATCAATGTTGTTTTAAGCAGAATTTAATAACTTCTTCAAGGTTCAAAGGCTTCATGTTTTCAAATAAGATAATCTTTTTCCTCCACCAAAATGGTCTGTATAGTTGAAATTTCATTCCTATTAGGCTCCTGTTAGTTTCCTTTTCCTGATGGGAAAGTCCATCCAGTGGGATAGGCCATCCAAAAATCAACCAAACACTTGGTAGATTTCCATGTCGGTAGAAAGTGGAAAAATCACTGCATCCAACCCCCTCCACACACATAGATGCTCTCATGGTATAGAGACGTGGTACAGAGAACAGAGACATGATAAAAGGCCAGAAGAGAGAGCAATGACAAGACTGAACAGGCAAAGATAGGGAAGAAATAAGTCTGGAATCAGTCTTTCTCTTGCACAAGTGTGCTTCTCCTTGGGATCTTAGTGAATTGGGAACAAGACATATTTTCCTTCACTCTGTGTCTGGCTGAGTGTACTGTGGGGTCACTCCAATGTCTGAAAAAGAGCACCGACCAATTGATGCTATTATGCCCACCTTTGATTTTCAGTTCTCAGCACACAGATCTCTGTCAGTCATCTATATTGGAGACTATGATTTCTAATGGTTTATTTCTTTTTTTAAAAGACATCTGGATTCCCTACAGTGCTAGGAAAGTTTATAGATGAAATCTCAAATTATTTAATCAAATATAAGATTTTTTTTGTTTATGTTGTTTTATTTAATGAAAGCAAGGGGCTTACAGAGGAGGGAATGCCAGGTTCACGCTGTATGTGTTGACCCACTTGGTAGCATCAATGGCTCTGTCTTTTAGATTCTAGGATATGAGCTCCAGAGCTGCCCTGCCTGAGTCCGCAGCTTGGCCTTGCCACACCCTGGAATGGGAGTTCACCCCTCTTAGCTTCAGTGTCCTCCTCTGTAAAATGAGGATAGTATTGGTAACAATCTCAGGACTGGGGTGAACATTAAAGAAGATGATGTATATAAAGTGCTAAGCACGTTCCTGGTAGATATTGAACACTCAAAAAAGAAGTTCTTATGAACATTACTTTACATAGACACCTTTGCTACTTACATTGCTGTCCACTCCCTGAGAGTTCTCTGTATCCACCCTTGTCCACCTCGAGGTCTATTCAGACTGGCATTCTATTCACCATTTGTAAGAGAAATTAATAGGCGACAGGCTTTAAAGACAGTATTGAAATGCCTGAAAACATGTCATGGTTTTTGCCCCAATCAAGGAATTTTTGAAGATTTCCCACTTCCCAGAACATTCTGTAAATACAGTATTTGCATTGATGATTTAGTAATAGTTCCTATGTTAAATTACGCATTATGTAATATTCTTGCTTATGATTTAAACCGAATGCTTGAGACAGCAACATACGTGACATAGTGTGACTAGAAATTAATGTGACTGGAACTGAACTTGGACATCCCAATGCTAGTTATTGTTCCTAAAGCTGTTAGGCTGAAAGTGTGGCAGAGACCTAACTGCCACCAATAAGTCATGTTCCCTCCCTCCATATTGCAGAGCTGTTTCTCTGGAAATTTCCCAGACTCCTTCACTTCTAAGTGAAGTGAAGTAACAAGTTACTACAAATGGAGTATGTACAAGGAATGTGTGTCAATCCCAGGATGAGCTGAGAAGAAGCAAGTGTGCTGTTTTTCCTTTCTCGTTCCCTCTCAACTGGATACAGAGTCAGGCTCAACTCATGCTAGTGCTACAAGATAGAAGAGGTTGGGTCCTTGAATCACTGCATGGAAAGTCATCCACTGATCAGGAATGCCCGCCCTGGTGAGTTGTGCAGCAATTAACAAACTTATATATTGTGCTAAGCCACCGAGATTTTGGAATCTTGCTACATCAGTTCATGCTTCTGTAACTAATACAAAAAGTAATAAAATGATCCCAATAATTCACTTTGCTTCAAATATTTTCAGACTCTTTTTTCAGATTTGCTGTTAGGGCTCTTTACCATTGACATATTTTCATCATTTTAACTTAAAGTTAACTTTTTAGGCATGGCCAAAAGCCATCCAAAGTCTTGGTGCAGAAAGTTTAGGTGTAGAAATTCTCAATGTATTATTAGAAATCAGTCTCATGATGTAATCCCAGAAAGTGAACCCTTAATAAAGTGACATTTTAATATAACAGAATCACACTGAAAGCCGTGTGTGTCTCTCACATCATGTTAGAAAATATTATCATGTTGAAGCACACTACTGTTGAATAGATCTGGTTTCTGATTCTAGCTCTACTTCTTAATTTTTGACCAAAGTCTAATTTTTAATTCCAAAATGCAAGAAGATGACAAATTGTGAGCATAGTATAGAAACATTTTTATAAAAGGCTCAGAATTTTGAAAAATAAATGCCAGACTACGCTTTGAACGGTAAGTAAAATATCCATATGGCAATGTTATCAAACATCCCTACTTGTTACAATGTAGGATGGTATTATTTCCTAGATATATTCAAATTGTTCTTTGTAAAAATAACTATATTTAAAATTCTAAAAGCACCTTTCACTGTGCTCCCTCACATAATTGGATGAATAATATTGGGATATGGTATTGTGTAATATTTATATCAGCCTGTGTGTTATCAGCAAGCCAAAAACAGCTGGAAAGCAAAAGTGTAAAGGATTCGGATATGGCTAAATTGATCTCTGGAGTAGGGCTGGTTTGCAGGAAAATTGTAAAGAAGGAAAGCTTATATCTGGCTCCTCCCTTCAAATTTCTGCTCTGCCACTATCTTCCCCATGACTCTCCTTACAGCTGCAGCTCCTGGGTCCACAACTTGGCCTTGAGTGTATGGGGACCCCTGCAAATGTTGTTTGAGGATTCCTATTTAAAAAAATAATTTGATTTTAAAGCGTAATATATATTCAAGATGAGCTTGGAGCATCTTGTAGTGCCAGCAAGTAAGGAAGTTCTCGAAAAAAAAAGTGATGGGGAGTATATCAAAGGTATATGTATGCCAAATGAAAGAGCTTCCAATGGCCAAAGATGGAAAATTTTAGAAACAAAATAAAATATTATTGAATTATAACCCAAAATATAAAATGAATATTCATGAGTCCAAGCTGATATAAATGATTAAAGAATAAATATATGAAGAATATACAAACCTCCCATCCAGAATTATGAAAAATTTATGCAGATAGTCTACCCTCAAGAAGGTGGATCATAATATACTCTGCTCCTTAATTTTGGGCTGGGTATAGTGACTTCCTTCCAAAGAGTACAGTATAGCAATGGGAAAAAAAAGAGTAACTTTATAGTGGAGAACCCTGACAAACACTACTTCAGGCAGGTGATCGAGATCAACATCAACAGTGCTAAGTCATATTGATAGTGTGTATCCTTAATACGATGTGATGAGGAGCCATCCTCTGTGGTCTTCTTCACCCAAATTCATAACGCCAGTCTAATCATGAGAAAAATATCAGACAAATCCTAACTGAGGGTCATTCTACAAAGCATCTGACCAGTACTCCTCAAAATAGTCAAGTCATGAAGAACAGGGGAAGTCTGAATAACTGTTACAGCCGAGAGGAGCCTAAGGAGACATGATGACTACATGATTTGGTATCCGGGATGGGTCTTAGAACATAAAAATGGACTTTAGGTAAGAACTCAAGAAATCTGAATAAAATTTGGTTTTAGTTAATAATTATGTGTCAACATTGGTTCATTAATTGTAACACATGTACCATGTTAATGTAAGATGTTAATAATAGGGAAAGTGGGTGTGGAGTAGGCGGGAACTCTCTGTAACATCTTTGTAATTTCTCTGTAAATCTAAAACTGTTCTAAAATGAAAAGTTTATTTTAAAAAATTGTTACAAATTTCCCAAGCCCATATTGTGTAGTGTGATTTATTGATGACTTAAAACTGAGATTGACACACTTTTCTTGTAAAGCGTCAGATAGTAAATTATTTAGGCTTTGTGAGCTGTGTATGGTCTCTGTCACATATTCTTCTTTGTTTATAACTCTTTGGAAATATATAAATCATTCTTAGCTGTAGGGTCATACAAAAACAAGCAGAGGATGATTTCAAAGATGGTAGTTGCAGAATCTCTGATTTAAAATAACGTACAGAGAAGAGGTCCTTACACATTTATTTGTCCCATAGGCACACATGTAGATTTTTCTTAGTGTCCAGGCACCATTTCTTCTTCTTCGGGTCCAGGAACCATCCCTTCTTTTTCAACATTGTCAAATGCTCCATTCCTGGTTAATTTCTAATTACTCTCCTAAAGCCTGTTAGTATGCATTGTTGAAGACAACCTCAAACAAAAGTCTTGCTCAGAGTATGCAGAAAAATGTGAACAATAATTAATGTTCTAGACATGCTAATTTTACTGTTCAGAGTCTTATAATATAAAGGTTGAACAACACATCTTGCCTTGGACTCTTTAGGCTGTCATCACTGCATCCCTAGAACATAATCTCTTTCAATGTTGACTACACCCCTGCCTTCCACACACTGCCACCAGTGGGGAGGAGAAGCAATGGCCCCTTGTACAGAGTGGGAAAGACATTCCCATTTGCATAAGGTATGCCCTTTCTTCATCCAGCATGGTTTAAGTCCAACTTAGGAAAGCACAATGTTACCATATTGATCAGAGGCAAACGAAGACATGGATTAAGAGAGCCAGTTGGTATCAAGCCATAGTCTCAGAAACCCTCAGAGGAGATAAATGTGACCATTCTCAGAATAAGTGTGACCATTCCTCAATCATGGCACATAATCTGCAGAGGAAGTACCAAGACTTCCCTGGCTGATCTAAAATGGCCGTAGCAGGGGCAGCATTGCCACCAGAAGGAACCTCTGCCACCATTCCCATGTGCTACTAACCTCACTGCCTGCAGGTGCTAAACATCAGAGGCAGCCCTGTGGTTGGAACATGGAGGACTGAGAACAGGCCCCAGGATCTGTGTTAGATGGTCAGTAAGCCATATTCCTGAACTTGTCCAGGGTCCAAGGTGAGTGAGAGTCACTCCAAATTAGTGTGTCAGCGCCATTCTGTCAGCTCAGTCTCACGCAATCCCCCAAAAGAAGTTTCCTATGAGCCAGGTGGAATGGTCTGCTTACCCTCTTAGAACTGGGGCTCAACCACTGGGCCCTGGGATGACATAAGCACATATCAATCTTGGGGCATCTAATTGACTCAATGCACAGCAAAGTTGGAGGGAGAGGATCAGAGAGATTTCTGAATGAGTAATATGGGGACTGGGGAGCCTGGCACTGCCAACTCTAGCTAGTTCCAAGCCACCAGAAGGATAGCGTTAGACCATTTCGACAAAGACACTCCAAAATTCAGGGACCTCTGAGGTGGGGGACCCAGGGCAGAGACCTCTGTTTATCTGGTCTAAGAGCAGCACTGCCTCTCTTCAATTCAAAAGACAGGTAAAGGCCCTACACTGACCCTAGACCTCCAACCACCTTAGAAAATTCCCACTAGAATCACGCAGAAGCATATTGCAAATCTTCATTCAAACTCATTTTTTGCCATTGTTGTAGGCATTGGGGATAGGGATGAAAAACATCTCCAGGACTTTAAAAAAAAAAAATGTATGTATCCTGCATTCTACTCATTCAGGCCCTACTGTCTAATAACTAAGTGGCAGAACTAACTGAGACAAAAATGTTAATCCTAACACTATCTTGATTCCGGATAATGCACTTGTATTTAACAAGATCTTTTTTTAATGTCTAACACAAGGTTGTAACCTCTGACTATGCTTGTTGAAACTTGTAGATTCACAATTAACTGTCCACAGAGCATTGCTGAGCTCCAGCTACTTATTGGGGATTATCATTTTAAATTTACCCTGCTGAATACATTTTAAGGACTTAACTAAGAGAAGGAGTATTTATTCAGGATTTGGGGTGGCGGGGGGATAGCCCATCTATTTTTCCAGATACTCCAACATCTAACTCTGAATTATACCATATAATTAAGAAGCCATGTGCTCGGATTGAATATTGTTTCTGGATCCTGCCCTTCCCAGTCTCCAAAATCCTGTGCTTAGAGTTGCTTTTATTGACTTGTATTTTGATGTGGCACCATTAATCTAACTTTAGGGGAAAGGAGTCTAATTAAACTTGACACCATGTTTTCTGGAAGGGTGTTGTTGAGGATGCTGTTCATCAAAATACACACTTGTATGAGAACTTAGAGCAGAAAAAGAGTTAGTCTAATTTTTCTGAATAACTGGTTGGCTTTTATAAATAGAACTTGGAGGCCTATATATGTTTTCTTGTTTATTGCTAAAAAACTCACAGCTAAGTTTGAGGCTCATCTCCAGAGACTTAATGGCATCATGGTGTGCCCTAAACTGTCTTCAGATTCTATCTTACTATTTTTTTAAAGTTTTCCATATTTATTATTATTTTTTTCTCCCCAAAGCACCAGTACATAGTTGTATATCCTAGTTGTAGATCGTTCTAGTTCTTTACGTGGGATGTTGCCTCAGCATGGCTTCATGAGCGATGTGTAGGTCTGTGCCCAGGATCCGAACCGGCAAAGCCCGGGCTGCCAAAGTGGAACACCCGAACTTAACCACTACATCACTGGGCCGGCCCCTCTATCTTATTTTTCTGTCCTTATTTTCCCATCTCATTTTGCTTTTTATATAAACTTTATTTAATCCTCCTGTGATATTTGCATATTTATAAGTTAATCTTACATTCTTTTTGGAACAAGGCTGGTTATAAATAATTAAGAAGTTGTGACAAAAATGCTTTAGAGATACCTTATGTTATTGTGGAAAGAGTGTGGGCTTTGGAATTACACAGCTTTGATCAGCTGTTAGATCTGCTTTTTATGAGTTCTGTGACCTTTGACACGTTTCCTAACTTGATATGGCATATTCCAGAGGTGTCATAACTGCTGATTAATCCCTTCTCTTTGTTCCTAACGTCATCTTCCCTTTAGCTTTTCTACGTGTGCGATGCTTTCCAACATGTATCTCTTTTTGCTGGGAAATGAAGTAAGACAGTCTTAGATACTTTTCACTTAGAGATGAATACCAACCTGAGAAAAGATCTGGAGATCCAGATAAGAGCTATATTCTCTAAGAAAACTAGAATGAGCTTCAAAATCCCTTATTTATATTACGTTAAAGTATACATCTCTAAACTTTTAATTCTCTGTTCCACATCAGAATTCATAATCTTTCCTGTTGCTTAATTTATACTATTGATTTTAGTGTTTTCAATCAGAAACACAAGACAGTGCTTAATTTTTGGCTGTCATCAATATTTTCTTCCATTAATACAAACAGGACTACTTCTCAGCAATATGCTATACATCAAAGAGATGGTGTCTATCCTTGAAACAAGCAAAAAATAATATATCAGAGTTTAACAAGTCTCTTCTATCTAATGAATGAATTTACAGTTTCAAGGAATAGTAAACCTGTCAAAGGGAATTAAATGATATGTTGCACCAGGAATAACTTCTGTGTCTGGCATTTGTGTTAGGTTGTTAGTAAGAGGAAAATAGAACATGTGGACCTTGATAATATACCTGTCTTTGATATTATTGTTAAGCTTGGCTCTTCTGGAGATTAAAGTGGCAGGTAGTAAAATGTATAGTGCAAACGTACATGTGATATTTTTGTTCTATTTTAAGTTTCTCATGGAAAATGGTTTTGTGATTGGTCTTTGAACAGCACTTTATTTATAATCCTATTTGCAACTTGGAGAGATTTCACCTCAGAAGGCAAATGAGCATACTGCTCTGGCTTTTGTGATTCTGAAAATGTCACTGCTGTCATTTGTCATATATGCCTGAAACCTGCCTTTTCAATAAGTGACATCTCCCACTCCTTTTGGGTGAAATTTTTTACTCCTTTTTTTCTTCTTTCAGAGAGAGAAGTCTAAATAAAAAAGATATTTGGATTCCTATTTTCATAACAGGAATGAGAAATTAATTTCTTACATATTAGAGCTAAGCTCTAATAGTTATTTAGGTAATTAATAGTAGTTATTTCAGTGCAACACAATGAAACAGCATTGGACTTCTTTTGTGTTTTTACTTTGGGATGGAATGCCATTTTATTGCATTCAAAATGAATTACATTTCTCTTTACTTGGAAAAAAAATCTGATGGAGCAAAAGTTGCCTTCCCAATGCAAGCAGATTTTTACCTAGTCCTCCTTGGTTGATCCTTCCCTTTTCTTTCCGTAAGCCTCTGGAAATGCTTTCCTTTTCCTTCTGCTTACCTGCTAAAGTCTACATGATTGCACTTTTTTCCCTGGGGCTGGGACTTTGCAATCCCTGCAGTCATGTCTTCTGTCTGACCTGTCTGTCCTTTGGCCCACAGGCTTAACTTCTCTGCTTCTAGGTTACATCATCTGTGAGATGTGGACTGCACTCCCTCCCATTCTGGGGGATGTTGTGTGGATTAATTGATGTTTGCCGTACACATTGAAGCTCAGGGCTGCAAGATGCTTTATAAATTCAAAATACCACTATGTTAATAGCAGGCTCAGTTATGAAAAAGCTGCTAAACCCAGCCCTTCCCCTCTCTTGAGCTCAGTGACCTTTCTATCTATCCCACTAATTCCATGGCGTCTCCCAGAGGAGTATTCTGTGCCTCTCCAACCTGGATTCGCTTCTAACTTAATAAATGCAGCAAACCTGGAAAGCATGTACAGAAAAAAGAAGGGATTTATTTATTTAAGTAATGCTTGTTCACCTGGAACGTTATAGCAGCTGGATTCCTGCTGAATCAAGAATCTATTTGTTCCAGCAGATCACCCAGTATTGTTTATCAATTTCATTCCCACTAACAGAATTATGCCCCCAAACCATTTCTAATCAGTTTTCTTGCCTTCATTTTGGAAGCTTCAATTGAAGGAATACATTTAGCATGATCATAGCCCATTACGTATCAGAGGAATGGTGGCTTCTCTTTTTTCTATGTCAGAGCCAAGCTTTCGAAGAAAGCATCTCCTACCCAAGATGCCAACCAATGTGCAAATACCATCTATTCCATATGAATCTTTGGGAATGGCAAGTTTTAAATCAGGTGCTTTGCAGTTTCCTGGACATTATAGTCGTGTAAATGTTTTGTTTTGTTTTTAAGATGCCTTTGTTATGAACTATTTTAGCCTAGTGATCAAACTTAGGTCTAGGATATAAAGTCAATTATTGTTTAAAAAGTTGTCTTTATCTCAAATGAAGCCATTTATCTTTACATTATTTTTTTCTAATAATGAATATAGGTTCAACGGGACTCGATCTATGTCTTTTGACTTGTTCCTCATAGGGCCAACTAGTCAATGATTTACATGGTCGTAACTGGGCTTGGTGAGCAGTGGGGCTCTCTAAACCAGAGATCGACAGTCAGGAGTTTATTTAGACCTAAAGGAAAAGACAAATTGTAGCTGTGTCTCCAGTACTGATTGCTATTCTATGAAGAAGCATGCAAGGGTTTGAGTAAAACAGTGGCTCAAAGCCATGAAAATACCTCCATGGAAGAGAGATAGTAGCTTAATGACAATTGGTGAAAATGCAGATGGAGTCCAAATCTAGGGGTGAGGCCAGCACTCAGTAGAGATGCTGGTCTGGAGATAGAGGATACCCAGAAGTGCTATCTGATCCCGTATGACCACAGCTACCATCTTTCTACTCTACTACATATACATGCAAATCACCATGGTAAGTACTATTACCTCATTTCCCTGATGACAAAATGAAGCACAGAGAAGCTGTGTGGCAATCTCAAGATTACAAAGCTAGCAAGTGGAGGGGATAAGAGTCAAATCCAAATGGTCCAGATCTAGACATAAGCACTTAAAGAAGCATAAAGTATAGTGATTGAGAACATGTGTTGTGGAATCATAGTTGTGTGGTCTGTATGACCGCGGGTAACATATTTGGCCTCTCTCTGCCTCAGTTTCCTCATATATACAAAGGAGATGATAATAGCACCCACCTCCTAAGGTTATTAAGAGAATTAAATGAGATAATACATATAAAGCCTAACAAGAGTTCTCTATACATAGTAAGTAATAAATATTAGTTATTGTTAAATTACAGAGGAACCAAAAATACAGAGTAATCAAATACTAATGGACCAGAATAATTAAATAGGAGTATAATCCTTGAGGTATATAGAACAGGAAAAGTGTGAGGAAATGCCAGAAGCTGTACTTTGTTGTTATTGTTGTTTATTTTACACACAGAAAACCTACATGTCGGAGTTCCTCCGACTGGAGGTGGTGTTGGGATTTTGATAGTTTTATGGATTTTTCAATGGCAGAGTTTACACATGTATTTATTTTTCCTCCTAATACCATATTTAAATGAAATTAAATTTAAAAATTAGCCTAAATCCATAACAGTAATGAGAATAGGAGGGTGGCCATGAGTGGATTAGAGATTTCATACATTTTCTGGAAAATTAAAAATAAATGAAGCAGAGGCCGGCCAGGTGGCGCAAGCGGCTAAGTGCGCGCGCTCTGCTGCAGTGGCCCAGAGTTTACCGGTTCGGATCCCAGGCGCACACAGACGCACCGCTTGTCGAGCCATGCTGTGGCGGCATCCCATAAAAAGTAGAGGAAGATGGGCATGGATGTTAGCCCAGGGCCAGTCTTCCTCAGCAAAAAGAGGAGGATTGGCAGATGTTAGCTCAGGGCCAATCTTCCTCACAAAAAGTAAATACATAAATAAATAAAATAAATAAATGAAGCAGTGATAATGGAAGAAGTAGAGTGATTGGAGCCATAATAAAAGCTGTACTGTCCAAAATGGTAGCCACTAGCTGTATATAGCTATGGAACCCTGAAATATGGCTGGTCAATATGAATTGACATGTGGCATAAGTGTAAAATACACACTGGATTTTGAAGACAGTGTGAAAAAGAGAATGTAAAATATCTCAATAATTTTTTATACTGATTACATGTTGAAATGATAATATTTTTGATATTTTAGGTAAATAAAATGTTCTTAAAATTAATTTCACCTTTTTAAACTTTTTAATGTGGCTTCTAGAAAATTTTAAATTACACAAAAGGCTCTCATTTGTAACTTGCAGTGTATTTTATTGGATAATTTTGTTGCCCAATAAAATTCTTGTCTAGGTGTGCAGAAGGGCTATTAAGACCCCCAAAGAAATTCTTGTGTTCGCGATACATAATGTGAAGAAGGTCAAAGATGAGAAGGAGTTCATAACTGGGGGATGAATTTGAGGTCTATATAAGGAAAAGCTGGCTGTTTCCCTCCATTCCCCATCCCATCTCCCTTGTAAACAGATCAGCCAGAGCTAGGTATGGATCTTAGGGTCGATGGTGAGGCAGACACTTGTATTCTAAAAAAGTGTCAGAGTGCACTAGAGGAACTGGTATGGGAAACAAGGCTACGGATAAAGCACGTCCCCATCCTAGCATTTAGAGTTTTCCCAATATAATTGCTACTTGACAGCCCATTCACCCCAAATCAAAGTCTGCCAGTTGACTGACCCTGCTGATGCACAGAGATCTTCATCAGCTTTCCTAAGGAATAAATGTTTAAAATATAATTGAACAATCAGGGGTCACCAGATATTTGAGAAAAATTTGCATAAATGAAAGAGGAAGACCGAGATAGAGCAAGGGAACACTATAGGGAGCAGAACATTGGAGATCAAAAGAAGAGAAATTAAAACAAATAAAGCAATCCTAATTACTGTAGTATTCTCAGAGAGATTTAAGAAGACATTACAGCTATAAAACAGGAAGTAGCTTTTTTAAAATGAACAATTAGATCTGCTATAGTTACCTAAGATGTAACCATTGGAGGAACTAGGTGAAGGGTACACAGGACTTCTCTGTCCTGTCTTTGCCGCTTCTGTAGTGTTAATCTGTAACGATTTCAAAATAAACAGTTAAAAAAAAAAAAACAAAAGAAAATCAATTTGAAACAAGAAATGCCTCCCCAAAATTGGAAAGGATATTTCAACGTAAAAATAATCATAAAAAGTTTTGAATATAGAGTTGAAAAAAACCTTTCAGATTATAAAATTGAAAGAAAAAGAGGGAACATGAAATGGGTCATGTTGTAGGTAGGTAGTAAGTCAGACGCGAGCAGGGAAAGTGATAAAAGCTGACAAGTCAACATAAAAGAAGCCTCCTTAGAGGGCCACCTAACACCTAACACCCACAACGTCCTGTTTTGCAGCAGCCAGACAGGTAGCTAGTTATGAACGAGAAAACCCCACAAATCCTGACACCTATCCTAGTCGTGAGGAACTGAAAAATCCCTGGCAGCAGAGCAGGTGCACAAAGAGCCCCCACACGACTTGCCCTCATTATACTAAAATCATAATAAATTTACATTGCGGTTTTGACCCCCCTTGTGGGGGATGGATGCCATGACAGTTCCCATAGGGACCATCTAAGGGAAAAAACTCCCCCTCCCGACATGAGGGAGGAGGCAACAAGCCAATTGGATAGACCCCTGTCAATCCCCTCCTATACCCCTCCACCACCTATATAACCTAAAATTTACTCAAGCCCCAGTGCAGTGGCTCACCTTGAGCCTGCCTGCTCCCTCTCTGCGTGTACTTTCACCTTGCTAATAAACTTCTGCTTAAAACGTTCTTGCTTGTGTTCACTCGCAAATTCCTTTGCATCGCCGGACAAGAACCTGGAAAATCCAGCCAGCCCGCCAGGTAACACATGGAGGAAGAGAATAATATTTTGTCAGATGTTAAAATTGTTTATTTAGTCGTAATAAGGTATTTATTGGCATTATTTATTGGTTTTCAAATTTTGGAGTTAACCTACAAACAAATCATAAATCAGGAAGTAAAATTTTTCACCACAAAGGGATAAAGTCACAATGGCCATAATTATGATTTTGCCTTCTCTCCTCTTTCACACAACTGCGGCAATACGGAGTTTTATGAGCATCCCAGCTCTTGTTTGGTTCTCTCATATTCTCTGTCTCTCTCTCTCCCTATCTCTCTCTAGCTTTCTCAATCTCTCTTCCTCCATCCTTTTCTCTCTATATCCATCCTCAGATCTTCCTTTCATCCTGGAGGCAGTGAGGTCTGAAGTTGTGTCCCCTCTGAGAACACCTAGGATTGTTAGCCTTGACTAGCTCTGTCCTGAGATGTGGGAAGGTTATGAGGGGCAGCATGGCAGATGGAATGGCTGTATTTATTCTGTCTGGTTTTCTGGTTTACTTCTTTTCTTTTGACTGTGTTATATATATTTGCATCAAACCATGCAGGTCAAACTTGGGTAAAGAAATTGTCCAAGAGTTCCAGACCAACTCACGACAGCTCTGCACTGATATTTGGGGCCCAAGCTAATAATCAAGACTTGCTTTACCTTTCCATATCCTTGGTTCCTGCAGATTTGGTTTCCTTGTCTAAAGGAAGAATGGTTGGATCATGGTTAAATATAAATATTTCTTATTCTCTGACCCGATAAAATAATACAATCCCTTGATAATACTCCAACTGCCCTCAGCCTGCTCTTGTCCCTATTCCTCGGCTAACCAATGTCTATAACTCCTGATTTACTGCTTCTAGACCTACTGTTGTTCATTACCCTGCCTGCGAGGAACTCTATAAAACCCCATTTGATTGGAAAGAGATGTTTGTGCCTTATTACTCATTTTTATTCTGTTGGGTAAGAAATGGAGGTGAGCTCTAGAGATGAAATAATGTAATTGGTGACATAAATGCAATTTGCAAGTTCTTTTATTAATATTGTCAAAAGAATCCTCCTGTCTGTCAGAATCAGAGTAAGGATTCTCACAGATACCACCTTCCTGAGAAACGTAGCTGTCCTCTCAGCTTCTAATTCTAACCTGATGGCTTTAAAAAGCCCAAGTCTAAACCCCCATAGAGTGATACCTCCCACTTCCAGTGTCTTTAGGAAATGCATATTCCCCTCCACTTCATGGAATGTGGGTAATTGTGTGTTCTAATTGCCACATTTTACAGATGAGGAAGCTGAGGTGTAAAGAGGGTACCTGCTTTGCATAGGTTTCTAAGGACAGAAATGTAACTAGAATCCCAACCAGCTATCTCTACACTTTACAACATATATATATTTTTTCAAAATGGCAATATTTGTTAAAAAAAAAAAAATTCAGCAGTTCCTCAAAAATCAGAAAAGAGACTACTTGTAATTCTAAAAACTGGATCAGAAAAACTCTAATCTTGTCTTCCTTTATTTCACTTGATTAACTTGCCCAACTTTCTTTGCAATGGAAAGGGCTTCTTCATTGGCTTCTCTTCTCTCTGTGGTGCAAGGGACCTATCTAGAACTTACGTTGTTTTCTCAAACCTTCTTTGAAACATGAAAATTTCCAGTGAACACCCTAAAAAATTCTGATTCAGGAGGTTGAGCCCAAGATTTTGTTAACCTCATATTGCCAGATGATTCTGATACAAGAGTCTGTAGAGTATACTTTGAGCAACTTTCCCTAGTCTGTAAACTCTATCAAGTTCTAAATCTACTAAATCTTATTCACGTAAGTACACAGTGACAACCACAATATTTTTACAAGTGAAAATCAGTCTTGTGGTCAGATAGGTGATTTGACAATGGGAGCAGAATATTTTTTATCTGGGATATATATTGACACACACATAATAGGCTCTCAATCAAAATTTATTGATAAAAGATTAGCGCTAGGCTTTATCAACCAAATAGAGAACAGCTTCTTTGTCCAGGCCACTGTCCGGGGGGAATGAAGTCCTGTTTATTGTAGCCTTTGAAATATTGCCCCACAATGACTCTGGAACTCCTTTCATTGGTTTCTTTCCATCTATCAGGCAGGTAGTCAGTTCTGAAGGTTTGTCACTATATTGACAGTTCGATTTTTCTAATCCCTGGGAGATACAGAGTGGGAGATAGAATATTTCACCTGTTTTTCTCATCACATATTTAAGACAAAGGTATCATTCAGAGCCCCACAGAGTATGCAAAGGGAGACACAATGGAGCCAAAAAGATTAGGGTATGAATTTCACTCCTGTCACTTAGTGTGATCTTGGGAACCTCAGTTTCCTCTGTTACATTAAATTAACTTCATTTATCTTTTGGAATTGGTGTGAGATGTAAGGAGATAAGATGTTTTCTGATGACGCTCAATGATATTTGCTCATCAAATATTAATTTTATTCTCTTCTCTTCCTTCTATCTTCTCTACCATGTTGCTAAGTGTCCTCATCAACTGTGAATCATACTGACCTTGTAAGACAGATCAGACTTACCTGAGTCTAGAGCATTTCTTCAATCACTGATTCATCATTCACCTGTATAGTATTTGTTCTCATGGCAAATGGGGTAGTGTGGTAGAAACTTCTAGTGGAACAATGGATATGGGCAGAAGTGAATATATTTTTGAGGCAGAGCTAATAGGAATAGCTGTTTGAATTTGATATGCTGACTTAGAGAAGGAGAACCAAGGATTACATGCATAGTTTTGGACTGAGCTACTAAGTGGATATTGGAGCCACTTAGTAAGACAGGAAAAAGAAGGAACAAGAGTATTGGGAGGAAACAAAACAGAACCAAGTGTTATATCTTAGACATGCCAATTTTGAGATACCTATTATACAACCAAGTAAAGATTCCATATACTGGTTGGATATATGCATCTTAAGTTCAAGAGGAGAGATCAGGGCTAGACATACAGATTTGTCAATAGTAGACATATAGACTATATACAAAGCCATGGGACTGAATAAGATCGTACTGGAGAGAACACTATTATAGAAAAAGAAAGCCTACTACCAAACCCTGGTTATTCCGACATTTGGCAGTGGAATAATGGAAAAAGAAACAGCATAGATGACTGATAAGGCAGGCCAGAGAGGTAGGAAGAAAACAAGGAGGGTAGCAGTAAGTCACAAGAATAAAGTGTTTCAAGAAGGGAAGAATGATCAAATGTGTTGAGAGGATGTTGCATGAAGTAGCACAGAAGACAAGGATAACTGACAAAAGCAGTTTCAGTTGAATGGTGGAAACAAAAGACAATTTGGTATAGGTTGAGGAGAGAATGAGTGTGTCATTTCTTCGGTTAGAGGATCTTTTGTATATGATGAGACGTCTCAACATAAACACCAATCTGGAATGAAAGGACAGCTATATTCTAAGTTTAGAAAGCTTTCTCAAACCCTACTTCCTCTAAAGTTAACAGTTGAGTCACAGGTTACAAATGTTTATGCCCTACATTTTTTAAGACTCTATCAAATTAGTATAACCAGCTGTTTACCTTCAGCCTGATATCCAAGCAGCGCAATTCCATCTTGATTGTCAGGACATAAAGACTTGGCTAGCATTACTCACGTTCTGGTCAGAAGGCCTGATCTATGATGGTCCCCCGTTGTTGCTGGGAAACAGCTGATCTCACTATTGCCATTACATAAAGGAATTGAGAAGATGCAACAGGAAAGCCAATGTTGAATTTCAAGTTAGGAAGAAGAAGAGAGCCCAATTATGTTTGACCTTTCAGATCAGAGTCATATTTACTACATTGCACGAGAAAAGGAGATTGAAATTACACAAATCAAGAAGCCTTTAGTGGTCACGAAATTGTCTTCTAATCTCAATGGCTATGTCTGTTTTTACATGTCTATGAGTCTGATGCATGATTGGATTTTGTTTTATTATTATGAAGCAAAAGATACAAAAAAGATATATTCATCAGGCTGTGGTGGATGGGTTGAATTTTCCTTCTGATGGAAATTAATAAATGGTTAAGATGGAATATAGAACTTCTTGCCTCTAATTCAAATGTTTAATCTATTTCATATGGCCAGGACATAAAAGAAACTAATACCTAGTTAGACCAAGACAAAAAACTCAAACCTTTTGTGTGTTCAGCCTTTCCTTCTTTTTTGGCTTGGTATTTGGGAAAATCTCCTAACTTTAGTATCAATCAGTTAGGACTACCAGTCTCATTGCCTGAAACATACACTGCATCTGAATGGTGGAAACTTCTGTCTCTATACTTCTTGTCATGTAGTCACCATAGTGTAGACTTTCCTTGTCTCTCCTTCCTTTGAAGTTTGTTGAAACTTTATGGTTTTGTACATAATAAATTTTTTTGAATATTCCACATGTGCATGAAAATGATGTATAATCTCTAGTCATTGGGTACACTATTCAATAGATAGATAGATATTGAATTAATTGTGTTGTTCAAATCTTCTGGATCCTTACTGATTTTATTTATTTATCAATTCTTGAGAGAGGATTATTAAAATCTCCAATTAAGATATTGGCTTGACAATTTCTCTTAGTACTTATGTCAATTTTTACTGTATACATTTTATGAAGTTTTATTTGTTCTGTGGAATTTTAAATTTTATATCTTCCTTAGTATGGAATCTCTTATCAATATGTTGTCAGGTCTTGTATTGTCAGTCATTTATTTTGCCTTCAGGACAATTGTGATTGATGTTACTATAGCTATACTAAACTTTCTGGGTAATGTTTGCCTGGTACACATACATTTTTAATCTTTTCAAATGTTACCTGTCCTGATTTTATTGGTTATGATGACTTTTGTAATCTAACCTCACTGGAGAGATTAAACATTTACTTTGTGCTTATTGGTATGTTTGTATCTACAATGTAAAATATATCTCCTTTCTATTTGTCTTATTTTCGAATGAATCATTTTTGTTGTTTTTCTCCTTTCTTGTTGTATTAATTAAGGTAACACTAGATTATGTGATATATAAATCACCAAATCTCAGTAGGCTATCATAATAGAAATTTCTCTCTCATGGAAAGCTGGAAAACAGGTGTTCCTTGTTTGTGGACTTTCTTCCAAGTGATTATTTTAGGACTCTGCTTTCTTACATTTTTGATTCAAAGTTATCAGAGAAGGGAAATAAAGCATGGAAAATTAGGCATGAGAGGTTTTTGTGAATCAGGTCAGGAAGTAGTCTGTCACTTCCACATCAAATTGACCAGAATTCAGTCACATGGCCACACCTAACTATGAGAGGCTAGAAAATGTAATCTACCTGTGTGTCCACCAGTTATTAATTTTTGCTTTTGTTTCTTATGCTTTTGGTGTCATATCCAAAAAATCACTGCCAAGACCAATGTCAAGGAGCTTATTGTGAGTGGTGTAAGATAGGAATCTAGTTTCATTCTGAATGTGGTTATCCAATTTTCCCAGCAGCATTTATTGAAGAGACTCTCTTTTCCCCATTGAGTATTCTTGGTTGCTTTGTCAAATGTTAGTTGACTGTATTTGTGAGGGTGTATTTCTGGGCTCTTAATTCTATTCCACTGGTCTACATATCTATTTTTATGTCAGTACCATACTGTTATGAGTACTATAGCTTTGCAGTGTAGTTGAAATCAGGAAACGTGATGACTCCAGCTTTGTCCTTCTTTCTCTGGATTGCTTTGGCTCTTCAGTATCTTTCGTGGTTCCACACAAATTTTAGGAATGTTTTTTCTGTATCTTTAAAAAATGCCATTGGAATTTTCATAGGGATTACATTGAATCTATTGGTGGCTTTGGGTAATACGGACATTTTAACAGTTCTAATTCTTCCTATCCATGAACAGAGGCTGTCTTTGCCTTTGTTTGTGTCATCTTTAATTTATTTCATGAAAGTCTTGTAATTTTCGGGGTACATATCTTTTATCTCCCTGGTTAAATTTATTCCTAAGTGTTTTATTCTTCTTGATGCTATTGTGAACAGGATTTTTTTCTTTATTTCTTTTTCAGATGTTTCATTGTTAGTGTAGAGAAACACAACTGACCTCTGTGTGTTGATTTTATATCTTGCAATTTTACTGCATTTGTTGAATAATTCTAACAATTTTTTGGTGGATTCTACAGGATTTTCCGTATGCAAGATAATATCATCTGCACCAAAGACATTTTACTTCCTCTTTTCCAATTTGGATGCCTTTTATTTCTTTTTATTGCCTGATTGTTCTGGCTAGAACTTCTAATACTATGTTGAAGAGAAGTGGTGAGAGTGAACACCTTGTCTTGTTCTTGATCTTAGAGGAAAAGCTTTCAACCTTTCAACATGGAGTATGATGTTAGCTGACATTTAATGTTGGAAGAACAACTTTACTGGGTAAAGTATTCTTGGTTGTCAGTTTCTTTCTTTCAGCACTTTGAATATATCATCCCATTCTCTCTTGGTCTGCAAGGTCTCCTCTGAATAATCCAGTGATAGCCTTGTGGGGTTCCCTTGTATGAAAGAAATAATTTTTCTTTTGCTCCTTTTAAAATTCTGTCTTTGTCTTTGATTTTAGATAGTTTTATTATAATGTGTCTTAGAGAAAATCATTTGGATTGAAATTTTTGGGTGATCTATTGGCTTCATGAACTGAGATGTCCAAATCTCTGCCCAGATTTGGGAAGTTCTCAGCCATTATCTCTTTACATAAACTTTCTACTCATTTCTCCCTGTTTTCTCCTTCTGAGACTCCAGGAATTCATACATTGTTTCTTTTAATGGTGTTCTGTAAATCCGTAGACTTTCTTCATTTATTTTTTCTTTTTGCTTTTCTGATTGGGTAATTTCATTAGAGCTGTCTTTGAGCTCACTGATTCTTTCTTTTAATTGGTAAAGTCTGATTTTGAAGCTGTCTATTGAATTCTTCAGTTCAGTCATTGTATTCTCCAGTTCCATAATTTCCATTGGGTTCTTTTTTGTGTTTTCTATGTTTTTGTTGAACTTCTCATTTTGTTCCTGTATTGTTTTCTTGATATCATTAAATTGTTTATCTGTGGTCTCTTTTAGCAGAGCAGCTTTAGGACAATGATTTTGAATTCTTGGTTGGGCAATTTCTGAATCTCCATTTTTGGGGATGCCAATTACTGAAGGTTTACTGTATTCCTTTGGCGGATTCATGTTTCCCTGATTCTTCGTGATCCCTGTAGCCAGTGTACATGTCTGCACATTTGTGGAAGCAGTCACCTCTTCCAGACTTTATGGACTGACTTTAGTAAGGGAAGAATTTCATCTGCTGGTGGGGGCATGCTGGAGCATGCTGTGACTCTGGGTCTAGTGGTGCAGGGTGCCAAGTGTCAAGGCATGTGATGGCACTGGGTCCAGAAGGGCGTGATGACTCAGGCTGCTGGTGTCCACAGCATTGACAACCTAGCGGTCCTTGGCAAGTGCTGCAGGGGATCCACAGTGTTGGCAAGGGCTGTTGGAGTCCTCAGCAGCACCTCCAGGTCAAGCAGCTAGGAATCAGGACAGGCAGCAGTGGTGTCTAGAGCCAATAGAGTGCACATATGCAACTGCTGGTGCCAGCTGCAGGTGCCTATGTAGTGTCAGGTGCTTGTTGCAAACACATATGTAGTTGTGATGGCCAGGGGAGCAGCAAGGGCTGGAGCCAACTATGGGCTCACTGGCAGCTTGGAGAGTAAGACTGCACTACCATGGCTGCTGGGTCTCCTCACAGGCACATGATGGTCAAGGCTAGTAGTAGGGATTGGGCCCAGGGCATACACATGCACAGCTGGAGGGGCTAGCTGCAGGTGAATACAGTGGTGCAGCCCAGTGACAGAAGATAGGGTCTGATCTAGGCCCACAAGCAGCTATGGGGGCCCTGGCTGTTGGTATGCTCTCCCATAGCTGAACAGCTTCCCCTTGGGCATGCACACTGCAGTGGAGGCTGGTGACAGGTGTCAGACCTGAAGCATGCAAGTGAACAACTGGAGGGGCTAGCCCTGAGTGCACGCACAGTGGTGGGGTCAGCTGTGGGGGCTAGGCTGGTGTATTGCACTCACACAGTTGCAGATGCTTGGGCTAGCTGCTGGTGTGGTTCCTGGGCTGTGTGGGGGCAGAGGGGAGGGAGGGAATAGGGAGAGACTCGAGTGACTAACATCAGCAATCGCAAATACCTGTGGGGTAAAAGCTGGTGAAATCTGCAGAGGTATGCAACTGCTGTACCGACTATTTCTTTTTTTAGTGGCAAAATTTGCTGGATTTGTCTGCAGAGCACGTCGTTGTGAACCGTGGTTGATCCTGCTATGTGGCTGCTATTAGTAGACCTTGCTTTTCATGCTGGCCTGCACTTGGCTTGTACCAATTCATTAAAAAATTTTAGTTGAATTCTTCTTACCAGCATGTATGGCATCCTGAGGTATCAAACCCAAGCAAGCAAGTGTTTGCAAGTGTTCCAAGTCCTTGTGTTCCATTTCTAGTTGGAGGTGCCTGTCTTTCCTTAGATTTTTGGTTAACAGGTTGACCTGTAACATCAGCTCTCTGATAACTTTGAGCAAAGTTGTGAATTTGCCGTTGTCCAGTGAGTCTTATTGTTGTTGTAAAAATGAGAGTGACTTTTTTCCAAATTTCTACGTAGTAAGCAGAAGACAAAAGTCTCACCTTCATTCTTGAAAGATAGTTTTGTTGTACATAGACTTCTAGGATGACAGTTATTTTCTCTTAGTTCTTTGAATGTATTATTCTATTGCTTATAGATTCTAAGCTTATTGCTGAGAAATTAACTCTCATCATAACTGATATTATTTGAGGTGACCTTTTTTTTACCCCATTGGTTGTTCTTTAAGATTACCTCATTGCCTTTCACATTCTGTAATTTCATTATTATATGTCTACGCATAAATTTAATTTTATTTATCTTGCTTAAGACATGTTGGGATTCCAAAATGGTGTGTTTTGCAACAACTCTGAAAAATTCTCATCTATTATCTTTCTCTTTGACTATTGCATTTATTGCAATATTCAATACTGCCAAAGATAGTATTGCAATATATCCTATTTTCTTTGCCGTATAACTTTTCTTTCATAATTTCTTCATGTATTTTGAGGGATTTTGTCATGCATTTTGGGTGATTTCATTAGATTTAACTTTTAGCTCACTATTTCTCTCTTTTGTTACATCTAATTATTTTGTTGTTTAATCTATCCCAGTAACTGGATAGATAAATAAACGGAGTTACAGATATGTAGATATAGATACATACATAGCCTGGGTTGAAATTTTATTCCTCCAGTATAGATTTGCCTATGCATCAGCCAGTCCAGTAACCACCTAGGGGTCTGCTGACCGGAGTTACTTTAAACTGTGTTTTCAGCTTGTGGTTTTGGAAGTGATATAGGAAGTGAATTCCAGCCCTAAGCCTGCTTGAAAGTAGGTTTGTAATTGGGAATCCTCATTAGAGTCTTTCCTTGTTTCTTCTACTCTACTTAAAATCAAATCTACAACACAAATACCCCAGTATTCCCTAAGGTACAACTTTTCTTCTTGTTTGAATGCTGAGGATATTGTCCTTTAGGAAATCTACTTTACGGAGGATTTTTACTTTTTTTTTAAATTGAGGTAACACTGGTTTATAACATTATATAGGTTTCATGTGTACATCATTATAATTCGACTTCTTTCTTTTGATGCAATCTTGCATCTTACTAGACTCCCAAACTTGTATGCCCTCCACTCTCCATTCCTCAAGCCCTCCTTAAACCTCATGGTTCTAGACTGTTGCTGATAGGCAGATAATGTCTACTTCAGCTTCTCTATCTTCTGTGGATCCATTCTTTCCTTGTTTTTTGCTGTCATAGTATTCACTTACTTATCTCTAGTCCAGCCATGTGTCAAAAATATATATTTTTAAAGATTTTTTTGATGTTGATCTGAGAATGATTTCTCTAAAACTCCAACACCCATATTACCAGTAAATGTAGCCTCTTTCTCCTTTCTTAGTCAAATTTCTACTCTTTCTATTAAGGCCCAGTTCAAATACTACCTTTTTTATGAATTTCATTCTGTTACCTCAAGTCAGCTACTTTTTCCTCTATCTGCCAAGTAGTATATTTCTCTTAAATGTATCATTTGCAATTTTCTACCTTTAGTAAAATTTGTAGCTTTTATGTTAATATCTTCTTCTAGATAGACTGACTCTTGAAGGCAAGAAGCTATGTTTTAAGCCATCTTTCTATATTTTGGAGATTATGCAAAGCGAAATAAGTCAGAAGGAGAAGGTCAAATACTGTATGATTTCCTTCATTAAGTAGTAGATAATAACAACAATAAACAAACACATAGAGACAGAGATTGGATTGGTGGTTACCAGAGGGGAAGGGGGGAGGGGGGAGGTGGGAGGGCGAAAGGGATAATTCGGCACATGTGTGTGGTGACGGGTTGTAATTAGTATTTGGGTGGTGAACATGATGTAATCTATGCAGAAATAGAAGTATAAATGATGTACACCTGAAATTTATACAATGTTATAAACCAATGTTACTGCAATAAATAAAAAATTAAAATAAATAAATAAATAAATAAGCCATCTTTCTCTTGGCCAGGGGAATGGTACACATTAAATATTTAATATGTGTTGAGTAAGTAAATAGATTGACGAATGAATGAATGAATAAAACATTTTTGTAGGTTTGGCCTTAACAGATAAAACTCAGTTCAAGAGACATATTGAGCACCTAGTATACGTCATACATGTTGCTAAGGGCTAAGTAAATTGAAGTAAATGAAGCAAACTCCTTAAAAATAGAGATTGCCCTTTTATTCTCTAAGATGAAGTATGGGGTGGGGGAGAATGTAAGATTTCCTTGCATAAGAAGAGTATATAAAAATGTGGCTGTGGTCAATGAATCAGTCATAATGAATTGCAGAAGAAATAAGTATTCTGGAGGGTCATCTTTTCATTGTTGAGACTTATATCATGCATGCCAGCCATACTCATTCACAACACATTATTAGTATAAAACTAGACTAGATGGGCCCAGGGTCATTCTTGTGTATGCACATAAGTGTGTGTATGATTTTTAACAGCTAAGAAGAATTGTTATACTACCCTTATCCCAGAATTCAAAAAATATTTGTGATTATAGAATGGATTATTTTTGGCTTATAAGAGCTATACAGGAAATAGCCTACTTTTGTACATAACGCATTCTTAATAATGTGTATCCCAGTTGATTGTATAAAGGCTAAACAATATATTTACATATTATAAGAGTAGGGGGTAGTGGACCCATGCACAGAAAGTTAAAATGTCCTCAACTATATTTTGTCTTTTACACAAATCTCTCATTTATTTCTAGAATTTCAAATGTGTTCTTGTTTGTTATCATCTATTCACAATTAAACAAACAGTTGACTGGCATAAGCCCAGTGAGTGTCTTGTTGATTTACCACTTTTGGCGCTGAGAGTGATTTCCATCTTTTTCTCAACGGTATTATGTTTACGAGATCTACACTTCTTGTATCAGCATTTTCATCTTCCATTTGTTTTTCTAAAGTAATGAAGACAGAAGGCAATAAAATATTCAAAACACACAAACACTGCTATGCAAATTTGCTGCCAAAAGTGTACAACTAGTTGACAGTCAGAAACTCTGTGTGCTACCTGAACACTCCAGCTTATCAGCAATGTATAGAAGGCTAAATTTAACATATAAAACCTAGTTTGGGCTGTTGATGTATAATGTGTAAATGAATGGATTGTGTGAAAACAGAATGAGCAAAAGTCAAGGAAAACCTTTAGCTAGAATTATGACACTTAAGTTTCTTTGACTTGTGCATGAAGCAAAGAGTGAGCCTTATATTTTTGGAGCCATGAATCTCTCTTCAGGAATATATTATATTTGATAACTCTCTCAGCATCTAGAAAGGAAAGTTCTCAAAACTGTATGTCAAGATTGGCAAAATAATAATAATAGTAATAATAATAGTAATAGTAATGTACTAATAATGTTGACATAGGCATTCATTTTACTATTCTTTCTTTTTTGGGTATGTTTGAAATTTTCCATTAAAAAAAGGCTAAAGAAATCACAAGGGGAAGATTATCCCCCTCATTGACACAAGAAGTTTCTTCCTCATCTTCATTCAAGGTATTATACCTAGGTTACAATTTCAGTCCATGTATGTGTACTCCTAAGCAATGTCTTTGCAATGTGTGAGCCTAGGCAATATTAAGGTTCTGATAAGGTTTGTCTTACTCAGAGTCTCTTTTTTTCGCCTTATGACTTTGAGCTTTTTAATTTCTTTTCTCAATAATCTGCTCTTGGGAAAGGAGGTACAGTTCATCATTGACAACTTTGATTGAACCCAAGTCAATGTGGTATTTGTGCAAGATAATTCCCCAGTTTTATTTCTAATTACCAAGTAAAAGTATTAGAGGAATTTTTGTTGTCAATAAGCAAGAGATCAGACATTTGAAAAAATTGTGAATAAGTTTATTTGTACATGAGAGGAAACTCCTGGTCCCTTGGCTTTATACCAAATAAGCTGTTGCTGAGTACTAGCAGCTATAGGGACAGAGGATCCTGATCAACTTTCTTCTCCTTCCTTGTCCTGGCCTCAGACTTTGACACAGTAAGGATCCTGTGACATGTAGTGTGGTATGTAGACTTATGGAGAATTTATTCAGCTACCACTCCATATAAATGATGCTGAGGACGTGCGTGGTCTCTTGAAGAGACCACTGGAATGAATCATAGTACTTGGGCTGTAGTTCCTATCCTGTCACTAAAGAAGTATGAGATTTGGGGCAAATTATATTCCATCTTCGAGCCTTAGTTTTCTCATCAGTAAATAAGTATATAGGACTAAATCAGTGGTTTTCAACCTTGGAGGCATGTTAGAATCCAGGGAGAACTTTTTAAAAATGCTAATGCCTGAGCTTTGTCCCTAGGTATTCTGATTTATTTTATTTTATTTAAAACATTTTTCATTAAGATTTAATTGACACATACCATTATATTAGTTTCAGGTGTACAACACAATGATTTGATATTTATATATAATGTGAAATGATCACCACAATAAGTCTACTTAACATCCATCACCCTACATAGTTACAACTTTTTTTTCTTGTGATGAGACTTTTTAAGATTTACTCTTAGCAGCATTCAAATATGCAATACCATATTATTAACTGTGGTCACTGTGCTGTACATTACATCCCCAGGATCTATTTACTTTATAACTGGAAGTTTGTACCTTTTTACCCCCCTCATCCATTTCAGCCACACTCACCCCCTGCCTCTGGCAGCCACCAATCTGTTTTCTGTATCTATAAGCTTGTGAGGTTTTTTGTGGTGGTTGGTTTGTTTGTTTTTTAATTCCACATATAAGTGAGATCCTACAGTATTTGTCTTTCTCTGTCTGACTTATTTCACTTAGCATAATGCCCTCGGTCCATCCATGTTGTAGCAAATGGCAAGATTTCATTCATTCGTTTTTTATGGTTGGGTCATATTCCATTATATATATATATATATATATATATATATATATGCACACACACACACACACACACACGCACACACACACCACATCTTCTTTATCCATTCATTCATTGGCAGACAATTAGGTTGTTTCCACACTTTGGCTATTATAAATAATGCTGTAACGAACATGGGGGTGCATATATCTTTTCAAATTAGTGTTTTTGTGTTCTTCAGATAAATACTCAGAAGTGGAATTGCTAGGTCATATGGTAGTTCTATTTTTAACTTTTTTTAGGAATTTCCATACTGTTTTCCATAGTGGCTGCACCAATTTACATTTCCACCAACAGTACATGTGGGTGCCCATTTCTCCACATCTTCACTAACGCTTGTTATTTCTGGTCTTTTTGATAATAGCCATTCAGACAGGTGTGAGGCGATGTCTCATTGTAGTTTTGATTTGCATTTCCCTGATGATTAATGATGTTGAGCATTTTTTCATGTGCCTGTTGGCCATCTCTATGTCTGCCTTGGAAAATTATACATTCAGCTCCTCTGTCATTTTTAAATCAGATTATTTGTTTTTTAGATATTGAGTTGTATGGATTCTTTAAATATTTTGGATATCAACCTCTTATCAGATATATAGTTTGCAAATATTTTCTCCCATTCAGTAGGTTGCCTTTTATTTTGTTGATGGTTTCCTTTACCACGCAAAGTTTTTTAGTTTGATGTAGTCCCATTTGTTTATTTTTGCTTTCATTGCCCTTGCCTGAGGAGACAGATCCAAACAAATATTGCTAAGACCAATGTCAAAAGACCTTACTACCTATGTTTTCCTGTAGAAGTTTTGTGGTTTCTGGTCTTACATTTAAGTCTTTAATACATTTTGGTCCAGTTTCATTCTTTTGCGTGTAGCTGTCCTGTTTTCTCTACACCATTTATTAAAGAGACTGTATTTTCCCTGTGTATATTTTTGCCTCCTTTGTCATAGATTAATTGGCCATATATGTATGAGTTTATTTCTGGGCTCTCTATCATTTTCCATTGAACTACCTATCTATTTTTATGTCAGTACTATACTGTTTTGATTTCTATAGTTTTATAGATTAGTTTGAAATCAAAGAATATGATACTTCCAACTTTGTTCTTCTGTCTTAAGATTGCTTTGGCTATTCTGGGTTTTTTGTGGTTCCATACATTTTAGGATTATTTGTTCTAGTTCTGTGAAAAATGCCATTGGTATTTTAATAGGGATTGCATTGAATCTGGAGATTGCTCTGAGTAGTATGGACATTTTAACAATATTAAATCTTCCAATACATGAGCACAATATATCCTTTCATTTACTTTTGTTGTCTGTATATCCTTTCATTTATTTTTGTTTTTCGATTTCTTTCATCGGTATCTCATAGTTTTCAGAGTACAAGTCTTTCACCTTCTTGGTTAAATTTATTCCTAGGTATTTTATTATTTTTGATGCAATTATTAATGGAATTGTTTCCGTAATTTCTATTTTTGATAGTTCTTTATTAATGTATAAAAATTGAACAGATTTCTGTATATTAATTTTGTATCCTGCAACTTAACTGAATTTATTTATTAGTTCTAATAGTTTTTTGTTAGTGAGTTTAGGATTTTCTATATATAGTATCATGTCATCGGCAAGTAGTGACAGTTTTCCGTCTTTCTTTCCAATTTAAGTGCCTTGTATTTCCTTTTTGTGCCTAATTTTTATGGCTAGGATTTCCAATACTAAGTTTAATAAAAGTGGTAAGAGTGGGCATCCTTACCTTAGTTCTGATATTAAAAGAAAAGCTTTCAGTCTTTCATCATTGAGTTTGATGTTAGCTGTGTGTTTGTCATATACAGCCTTGATTATGTTGAATTGTGTTCCCTCTATGCCCACTTTGTTCAGAGTTTTATTATAAATGAGTGTTAAATTTTGTCAAAACCTTTTTCTGCATCTATTGAGATGATCATATGATTTTTATCTTTTGTTTTGTTAATTTCGTATATCACATTGATTGATTTGCGGATGTTGAACCATCCTTATGTCCCTAGAATAAATCCCATTTGATCATGGTGTATAATCCTTTTAATTTATTGTTGAATTCAGTTTGCTAATATTTTGTTGAGGATTTTTGCATCTATGTTCATCAAGGATATTGACCTGTAATTTTCTCTCTCTCTTTTTTTTTTTTTTTTTTGGTGTCCTTGTCTGCTTTTGGTATCAGGGTAATGCTGGCTTCATAAAATGTGTTTGGAAGCTTTCTCTCCTCTTCAATTTTTTGGAATAGTTTGAAAAGGATAGGTATTAAATCTTCTTTGAATGTTTGGTAGAATTTTCCAGTGAAGCTATCTGGCTTTTGGTCAAAAGTTGGGAAGATTTTTGATTACTGTTTCAATCTCCTTACTAGTAATCAGTGTATTCAGATTTTCTATTTCTTCATGATTCAATCTTGGAAGATTCTATGTTTCTAGGAATTTATCCATATTTTCTAGGTTGTCCAGTTCGTTGGTGTATGATTGCTTGTAGTAGTCTCTTATGATCCTTTTTATCTCTGCGATGTTAATTGTAACTTCTCCTCTTTCATTTCTGATTTTATTTGTTGGAGCCCTTTTTTTTTCTTTGTTAGTCTAGCTAAAAGTTTGTCAATTTTGTTTATCTTTTCAAAGAGCCAGCTCTTAGTTTCATTGATCTTTTCTGTTGTTTTCCTTTAGTCTCTATTTCATTTAACTTCACTCTGATCTTTATTATTTCCTTCTGTCTACTAATATTGGGCTTTGTTCTTTTTTCTCATTCTGTAGTCCCTTTAGATGTAGAGTAAGGTTGTTTATTTGAAATTTTTCTTATTTCTTGTGGTAGTCCTGTATTGCTATGAACTTCCCCCTTAGAACCACTTTTGCTGCATTCCATAGATTTTGGTATGTTGTATTTCTGTTTTCATTTGTGTCAAGGTATTTTTTTACTTCTCCTTTGATTTCTTCGATGACCCATTGGTTGTCCAGTAGCATGTTGTTTAATCTCCAAGTTTTTGTGGGTTTTTTTGGTTTTATTTTTGCAATTGATTTCTAGTCTCCTGCCATTGTGGTTGGAAAAAATGCTTGATATGATTTCAATCTTCTTGAATATAATGAGAATTGTTTTATGGCCTAGCATGTCATCTTTGGTTTCATCTTATTTGGAACTCTCTGGGCCTCTTGGACCTGGATGTCTGTTTCCTTTCCCAGATTAGGGAAGTTTTCAGCCATTATTTCTTCAAATAACTTTTCTGCCCCTTCCACTCTGTCTTCTCCTTCTGAGACCCCTATAATGTGAATGCTATTTTGCCTGATGTTTTCCCAGAGATCCCTTAAGATATTTTCACTTTTTTAA
Organism: Ceratotherium simum simum; assembly: GCF_057802395.1. Taxonomy (NCBI): domain Eukaryota; kingdom Metazoa; phylum Chordata; class Mammalia; order Perissodactyla; family Rhinocerotidae; genus Ceratotherium; species Ceratotherium simum. Next base: position 40,842,908 of record NC_141913.1, read on the forward strand.
ATTCTTTTTTTTACCATTTTTCTGCTCTATCTGGGTGAATTCCATTGTTTTACCTTCTAGGTCACTGATTAGTGCTTCTGTTTCATCCAGTCTGCTGTTGAACCCCTCTAGTATATTTTTCAGTTCAGTTATGACTTCCATTTGGTATTTTTTGTATTTACTATCTTTTGTTGAAATTCTCACTGCGTTCACCCATTCTTCTCCCAAGTTTGGTGAGCATTCTTATGACGATTACTTTGAATTGCTTATCTCCATTTCATTTAATTATTTTTCTGAGGTTTTCTCTTGTTCATTCTTTTGAAACATTCCTTTGTCTCCTCATTTTGCCTAACTCTCTGTGTTTGTTTCTATGTATTAGGTGAATTAGCTACCTTTCCTAGTCTTGGAGGAATGGCTTTATGTAGACATCCTGTGGGGCTCAGAAGCACAATCCTCCACGGCCACTAGAGCCAGGTGCTCAAGGAAGGTTCCCTTTGTGGGCTGTGTGTGCCCTCCTGTTTTAGTGGGGCCATGGCTGTGGTGTGAGAATTTGCAGGGTTGGCTCTAGGCCTGGCTGTGAATCCCAGCTGAAGCTGCTGCAGGGCACTGGTGGGCAGGGCTGGGCTGGTGCCTGGACTGGCTGGCTGTGAGATCTGGCCAAGACAAAGAGATGGGAATGGCTCTCAGCCGGGCACACTCTTTGGTGCTAGCAGATTAGAGGGAGAATTCCAAAATGGCACCCACGAGTGCTGGCACTGGCAAGGTAAAATGTGATTGCAAAAATGGCTTCAGCCCATGTCTCAGTCCCCGAGCAGAGTCCCATTCACTTCCTGCCCCTCCAGCCGATGCTCCAAGATTGGTAAGTGGGTCTCCTTCACTCATGATCCCTGCACTTTTTAAACTGTTGTTTTTGTACTGGCCTTCATGTTAAGTGGGTCTGTGTATGAGAGCTTTAAGAGTGGGTTTTCCATTCTCTACATTTTTATACTTTTCCTGGGCATAATCTGCATTGGTTTTCAAAGCCAGGTGTTTTGGGGGCTCATATCTCCTGTGCAGGGTCTAAAGGTTGAGGTGCCTAATGTGGAGCTCAAATCCTTTGATTCTCAGGGAAAAGATTTGTACCTTTGAGATTCCCCTCAATTGTGGATCGCTGTGGCTGAAGTGTGGCTCTTTCCTCATCGAGACCATGTCTCTGCCTCTTCTGCACTTCTCAATGCTGTCCTTTTATCCTTTGTTGTGGGGGCTCTGTTCATCTGGTTTTCAGGTCCCTTTGAGCGGGAATTATTCCGTATTTATTTGTAGATTTGTTATGTCCATGGGAGGATGTGTGTTCTGGATCTTTCTACACCACCATCTTGAACCAGAGGCTAAGGAGTCCCCAAATCTGCCATCTGCAAGCTGGAGAACCAGGAAAGCTGGTGATGTTATTCAGTTCAAGTCCAAAGGCCTAAGAATCGAGAGGCCAGTAGTGTAAATTTCAGTCTGAGTCCAAAGGCCTGAAGACTAGGAGCACCTATGTCTGAGAGCAGAAGATGGATGTCTCAGCCCAAGCAAACAGAGTCCATCTAGATTATTAACGTACCAGATGTGAGAATAGAAAGAAGAAGGATTAAATGTTGGAGCTTTAGTTACTTCTTCACTAACTATAAGGCCAAGGGGACATTTTATGAGTATTTTCTTGAGAACTGAAGCTTCCAGTACCTACCACATGGTTCCCCTATGCATCATGTTCCACCCAAAGGTTTTTCACTACAGGAAACTTCATGGTCACTCTCCACATTCCCACGTATTCTTGAACTTGGGACAGGCAGAAATTTATTTCATTGATGGATTTGTAAACAGGAACTTAGCTCAGAATGTACTGGACTTCAAAACACCCAGCTCTGCCACTCTTGTTTCTGTCTTTCAAATCCAGCTTGTCCCAAGAACACACAGACACTCAGCCTTGCTGAGCAAGGGGACTTTATTTATGTTAGAGATACCTGCAATTTTTTAGAGCTGTCTATGACTATATGGTTATGTCTGTCTAATTCAAAGAGGAACTATTACCAGCTGGAAGCCACTCTCTGCAACCAGCTTTATCATTAGTAAAGACTGACATTTTGATCTCCGTTTGCTTGTTGCTTACTTTTTAAAATTTTCCAATGGATTCTAAACTCAAAAGGAGGAGAAAGGTGGTAATTTATTTGCCCCCCTCAATTCTTGACACACAATGCCCTGGGGAAGATAAATGAGAGAAGGCAAAAGAAAAAGAGGAGCCAAGCAAAAACTTCAGCACAGTCCAATAGTCAGCTCTGGGGAAGGCTGCAGATAGGAGTGAAGCCAAAAAAAAATAATAAAGAAAGAATAGAATCCATGTTATTTTAAAATAGCTTATTGAAGGAAGTGATAGTAACAGGAAAATCAATAAAGCATATGATGCAGAATACAAAGCAATGAAATCTGGGGTAAAGGCAAGCACCATTGTATTCAACAGTAGGAATCATGGGACTAATAGCAATTATGTACTTTTTATTATAAAAACAAATAAAATGTTTCCAATTGAAGCCACTGATCCCAATAACTTGCAGTGCTTGAGAATCATAACACGCATTCAGAATCTTTTTTTTTAAAGTCAGTTCTATGCTCACAGTATATTATCAATATAAGTAAAGTGATATCTGCTAGGAAAAGAAGTCACCCCAGAATTATAATACCAATCATGTTTTTAAAAACATGTAAGCAGTGTTTCTCAGGAGCATTTCTGAAAGAAGGATGGGCATTTTTATTGCTGGAGAGTCAAATCAGGACATTGGACAGAGCTCTCTTATTCCCCTGAGGGCTACAAAGGGAGGAACATACTTAAGAACATCATCTATTTCATCAAGGTAGGAAAATACAAGGCAAATCTATGTGCACAGGATAAATTTTTACCCCATTCCTCCTGCACTAAACCTGTAGTCCCCAAAGACAGGGCTCTGGGAAGACAACTAAGAAAGAGCTATAATTACATTGTCTGTTGCCAACCATTTCTGGATAAGGTTATTCTTATTTTCTTTAATGTTCTGGGAAAACTGTGAATTTCCTGGGACAGAACATTGTCCCCATTGCCCTTTTTCCCTCCGGTCTGTCCATCCATATCTCTGAATTGGCCTGAATTTCCTGATTACACTGAACAAAATAAGCCTCCCTTTCTCTTTGGTTGTGTGGCAACAGTTTATGCTTTGCGTATCTTTCTTCAGACAAGAACAACCTTCAACATAAGCGGCATATTGTCCTGCCTTGGTTTTCCAGGTCGAAAGGTTGTACCTTATTCAATCTGACCCCAGTGCACAACGCACTGTAATGAAAGAACTCTAAACCCTTTGTCATTTATCAATGAGCAGGAATCAAGGTCTTGAGGGGGGATTTGGTCTATAGGATGGGGGTGCCATTTTGTGGATATTATGGTGAAAGATCATGGTATCGAAGGCAACAGAGCCTGACAGCATCAAGGTGTCAGGAGGGAGTAATGAGATACCAACAGGAGGGGAAGGAGCACTCTTTGGAATTTTCTCTGCCTCTTATTTCCTCCACCTGAAATTGTTCTTTCATTTTTTTCTTCCTAATGGATTCTTACTCATTCTTCAAGGCCCAGCTTAAACACTATCTCTTCCTTTTTTTTTTGAGGAAGATCAGCCTTGAACTAACATCCATGCCAATCCTATAGATAGTTGTATGTCATAGTTGTACATCCTCCTAGTTGCTGTATGTGGGACACCGCCTCAGCATGGCCACACAAGTGGTGCATCAGTGAGTGCCTGGGATTCGAACCCGGGCTGCCAGTAGTGGAGCGTGCACACTTAACCGCTAAGCCATGGAGCCGGCCAAACACTATCTCTTCTGTAAAGCCATCTGTGTTGTCTCTTCTTCCTCTGCTTTTGTCCCCTGCTCTCTTTGTCCCCTTTTCCTACCCCGGTAGAGGTAACACCTCCATCCTCTGGGCTGCAGTAGTCATGTGTACACATCCCTCTGCTGACACATGCCTCACATTGAATTAAAGGATTGTGGGCACCTGTTATCCCTCCAGATTGTGAGACCCTTGAAGGTAGAAATCATGCCTTCCTTTTCTTTGCATTCTTAGAGATTATTAGCAACCCAGTACATATGCAATACAGGTAGGGCCCGAATGAGCTGGTGAATGCATGAATGAATGACTGAATGAATGATACTTTGCCTTGGGTCTCCTGTCAAACACTGCTATCTAATTAAATGGTGTAGCAAGTAATTCCGCTGAATGATTTCTGGAACACTAGCTCTGACAACTTTCTACTTGCCTAAACCACAATCTTAGGAATCATCTTGTTCCTCTCTCCTACCCCATCTCTGCCTGTTGATCCCATGCCCTCTTCCCTTATATCAGTGTTTTCCATAGCGACTACTCCATTCTTTTGGTATTCTACCTGGCAGCATGACTAGGGTTGTCCACAGCTCATTCCAGCCCCCTCCCACCACCACTATTCAAGCCGTTTCACACCTAGAGTAAAATGGAAGTGTTTAGAAAGATAACTTTAGAATGCACTTGCTGTGAGAGGCACATGATATATGACAATAAGTTAAAATTATCTGAGATGTTAGGGATTTTAATATAATAAATTGGAAAGAGATGTGCACGCAGGCCCCTTATTGTTCAAGATAACAGCAGAAACTCAAAAGCTGACTCCCTCGTGTAACTGAGAAGAACGTTTTACAAGATTAAAACATTCTAAGCACTGTCAGCTCTGACAATGCATTAAACAATTTCCCACAAGGGGTGGAAATAAAACCAGATCTAATAACAAGGACCCATACGTGGCTGCACGATGAAAAGACAAAAGACACAACCATTGCAGAAAGGATGGCCCTGACACGCAGGGTGCCAGGCGATTCACAAAATCCTGCATGGGTGTAAGTTTCCGCTTGACACTTTAATAACACAAATATCTCATTTTAACTGGTTTTAGCTTATGTTTCCCCTGGCCTTTCTGTTTCTATTTCTTACTGGAAGCATAACCTATTATCAACTCTTGATACTATGTGATGGTTTTAACTTGAGCTCCTCAAGCTGAGTCCTGGGAACTGGTGAATAAGACATTTCTCTTCATATTCTACTGTGAAAACATTCTTAGTATTTCTCTTATTTCCTGTGCCTTAGAGAGCTCAATACGGTGCTGAATTTCAGTAGATACAAATGTACTTGCAAACTTGGCATGGCTTAATCCTGATATTTCCTGCAAGGGGAAAATGGAGGTTGTTTTTGCAGTGCAGAATTCTCTAGAAGAGTTTGACTTCTAACACCTATGATGGGTAATCTAATTGGGTTTAGAAGATTGTATGGAACTCATTTGGGAAGAATAAAAGGAGCACAGAGGCCTAAAGGCAGCTGCCTTTACTTACATATAACAGTTTATTTCAAAAGCATCTCCTGAGACTGCATCAATGTTTTTGACATATAGATGAAAACAATATAAATCCCTAATTTGGTACATTCTAAATAAGTTTTCCGAACAAGAAATTCAATGGTTTCATGCTTTCTTCCACATTCAACAAGTCTAGTTTAGTATCTTCTCTCTTCATCTTTGGTAATCCTCCTTGCTAATGTATCTGGTCTTTTTAATATCAATTGATATTTTTCAAGAAATAGAGGACATCTGATAATTATCAGGAACCAAATGGTGGGTTGGATAACTGTGATGTCCACACCTCTGATAATTTTACCTTCAGCTACTCACAAAGAAATCGCCAAATGTCAAAGCCTAGAAGAAGGAATGAGAACTTTCTTCAGTCTATCTTCTATAATAAATAAATCTTATGGAATTCACTGAGAGAACACTTGAATACACCATTGGAAAGTGAAGAATTTGAACAGTGTAGAGTAGATGACAAAAGAGCATCTTTTTAAATTTATTGGATTAACCTAATTTAGTGCAGTATTGATAGCCCTCTACTGAGCAACAATTAAAGTAGCAAATTATTGTTGTATTCTAAGGAATTATTCTAAAAGGCATACATATGGAAAGTCTGAGTGTGAATATGCATACATGATACTTGGAGAGAATGCCAAAATTTGAGCTTTCTTCTTGAAGTTTCTCTATTAACAACACTCATCAAAATGTTACCTTTGTTCAAAGCAATAGGAACTGTGATTTCAGAAGACATCTCACCTGGTACATTACATATATAACCAGGAGAAAGACAAATATACTACTACTCCCTCAGTAACAGGGCATCTCCTTTTTACCATTCCAGCTGGAGGGTACAGCTGGAGTCCAGAGGAAGATTTGCTATTGCTGAATCTTTAATAGTATTACCAGCTTCTGAGCCACCTGGAGCTGGGGCTGGGAAGCACAGCGCCCACTTGTGGGTATGCTTGATTTGACCCTGCTCTGAGTGGGTGAATTTAATCAACAGCCTTCCCCTTCTCCCCAAACACAGCAACCCACTAAACTAAGGAGGGTGTGGGAAGGGACAGGAGTCTATATATACACAAATCATTTGTAAAAGCTCGAATTTTCTAAAATTGTGGGAAATGTTTATTATTTTCAGTCTTACCAAAAAACATCAGAGTCTGCATTTGTTAACTAGTTTATATAATTAGGCAAGAAATCATAGAGGAGTGCAGGAGACTTGTATTTTAAATAACTTCACATCCCTGACCCATAGCGGGTAATACCATGAATCAAGCCAAAGAATGAGAGCTGTCTTATAACACCCTCACCCCAAAACCAGGAGATGTGAATCGGGAGCCACAGCCCCAGAGGCATCCTACCGCTGCCACTGCTGATAAATTCAGATGTCACACCAAGAAAGATCACTTCCGAAAGTGACAACAAAGACCTCGGTGGCACATACTTGCAGAGATTGGTAAGGGCCAGGTGTTCACAGCCTATCTTCTCCTCCATAAACAATGCGGGATGTTTTATGCTAGCAGTAGAGTAATGACGCTAAGAGACTGAATGATTAAATGCCAGTCTGCCAGCCAGAGTGCATTTGTTTTCTGCTTGAAAAAGCCACTTTCATTTTGTGTGACAGCTTTCTTAACTGCAACATAGCTCAGAAAATGACAGAGAGCGAATGAGAATAAGTGATTGTAAACTGGCAAACAACTATTTGCTACTATTTGAACTACCATTAAACTGTTCATTCAGTTTCTAGTCAGAAGCCATCACTCATCTGTGGAACCAGAAGGTAAGCATTATTTATTTGGTGGCATTACAATGCCATCTAATCTTGGGGAAAATCTTTTAGACAAAAATCAGAATATCCAAAAATTGCCTTGACATTTAGTGGCAAAACACAGGGCTTAGCCATGGCTTCTTACTTCTCCGTATTCTTTCTCTCATTGTTATTGCTGAAATGCTTGAATTCCATTCTCATTCCAATGTCACACTCTCAATAATATAATTTTTTCCTACTAGCTGTCCATCCTGGCCAGGTATTGCTAGCACTGGGCAAAATGATATTTTATAAGATGTACGTGGACTAGATCTGGCTTCCACTCAGTACCATAACTTTTCTTTGGAAGTATGTCCTTTCACAGCTTGCACGTTCCCTAGGACAGAGTTGCTCTGCATTGAAGAAGAACTAGGAATTACAAAAATAATGAGGTTAGCTACTAGGTGCTCTGCATACTTTATCTTATTTAAACTTCTTAACAGTCTTAATGAGGTTGGTAGTTTGCCTCTGTTACAAAGAAGTTGAGGCTTATGTAAGCTAAGTGATTTACCAAAGACTCAGCATTTGATCCCAGGTCTGACTGACCCTAAGCCTTCTCCAAGGAAGCCCCTACTGGTATGACCTATCCCACTGAAGGGAAAGAAGTTTAAACATCCAAAGGGAGTCAGTTAGTATTTACTGTGTATACAGGTGTGAATTTGAACTAATGGGGAAAATAACTTTTAGGCAGATGTTCCAGAGTTAGAGTGTCACGTAAGAGTTAATTTTTCACTTGTGAGTACTGGAAGATTATGTCCTTAGTCTAAGGATATTGACCACATTAAAAGCATCTTTTAGAATATCCTCTCAAACCTCTTTCAGATCTGGAGTCACAGGTTTTTTGTTTTGTTTGTTTGTTTGCTTGCTTGCTTGTTTGTTTGCTTGTTTTTAATGTTAACTATTTTCCCTCAGCTTTTTATCCTCTAAAAGTGTATTTAGTGTTTGATAACAAGTCAAATTAATTTGGATTCAAGTTTAGTGTTAATGAATAGATCAAGTTATTTAATATTATTTTATGTCTAATAAGAATTGATCATACGGTAAATAGGTGTGTTAGTACACCTCATAAAATGACATGTTTTGAGTGTTTATAACACCGTCCTGATGGTTTCCTAAGGATGTTAGAGGAAAAAAAGCTTTCTGGAGGATATTTGGGTAATATGTATCAAGAGCTCTAAAATTTTCTATACATTTTTGCACAAAAATTCCACTTTTAGAAACTCACGCTAAAGAAAAAATCAAAGAGGTACACTAAGCTTTTTTTCTAGGACACTCATCAATGCATTATTTAAAGATAAAATATAAAAATCAATATATCTAATACATGGAATTAGTCAATTAAATTACTATACAACTCTAAGATAGAATACTAAGCATTCATTTAAAACAACATTATAGAATAATATCTAATGTTTCAATTAATATTTGCGGCATATTTATAGATAATTTTAAAAATATATTACAACATACTTTATTTTTATTGCTTAAATATTATTTTATATACATACATATGATGTACATATATATTGTATATATGCCAAATGTAACAATGATTTTTGATTTTATGTGTATGTGTGTTTTCTTCCAATTTTCCTACAATACATAGTATTAATTTTGTAATAAGAATATTTTAAAGCCTATAAAAGCACTTGATTTAGTCTGTGCTCATGCTCTAAAAATTATGGTAGGTTAATCACTTGGGTTAAATAATGGAAATTCAACATAGCCCCTTTCAAATATACAGCCTTCACAGACTGGGCGAAAATATTTACAAAAGACACGTCTGATAAAGGACTGTTATCCAAAATGTACAAAGAACTCTTAAAACTCAACAATAAGAAAATGAACAACCCGATTAAAAAATGGGCAAAAGACCTGAACAGACACCTCACCAAAGAATATATACAGAGGGCAAGTAATCATATGAAAAGACGTTCAACATCATATGTCATTAGGGAATTGTAAATTAAAACAATGAAATACCACTACACACCTATTAGAATGGCCAAAATCTAAAACATTGACAACACCAAATGCTGAACTTTATTTTTTTATTGAAGTATAATTGACATACAATATTAAATTAGTTTCAATGTACAACATAATGATTCAACATTTGTACACATTGTGAAATAATCACCTCAATAAGTCTAGTTACTATCTGTCACCAAACAAATTTACAAAGTGTGTATGTGTGTGTGTGTGTGTGTGTGTGTGTGCACGCGCGCGCGTGTCTGTATGTGATGGGAACTCTTAAGATTTACTTTCTTAGCATCTTTCAAATTTGCAATACAGTATTATTGGCTTTAGTCACTATGCTGTACATTACATCCCCAGGACTTATTTATTTTATAACAGGAAGTTGGTACCTCCCTTTTGCTCATTTCACCCACCATGGGAAATCCCCTCCCCTCTAGAAACCACCAATCTGTTTTCTGTATCTATGAGTTTTGTTTTGTTTTATTTGTTCATTTGTTTTGATTTTTAGATTCCACCTATAAGTGAAATCATACAGTGTTTGTCATTTTCTGTCTGGCTTATTTCACTTAGCATAATACCCTCAAGGTCAATCCGTATTGTCACAAATGGCAAGATTTCATTCATTTTTATGGCTGAGTAGTATTCCATTATGTGTAGCTTCTTTATCTATTTATCCCTTGATGGACACTTAGGTTGTTTCCATAGCTTGGCTGTTGTAAATAATGCTGCAGTGAACATAGGGGTGCATACATCTTTTCGGATTTGTTTTCATTTTCTTTGGATAAATACCCAGAAGTAGAATTGTTGGATTATATGGTAGTTCTATTTTTAATTTTTTGAGGAACTGCCATACTGTTTTCCACAGTGGCTGCACCAATTTATATTCTCACCAATAGTGCGTGAGGGTTCCCTTTCTCCACATCCTCACTAACACTTGTTATTTCTTGTCCTTTTGATAATAGCCGTTCTGACAGGAGTGATATGATATTTCATTGTGGTTTTGATTCTTATTTCTCTGATTACTAGTGATGTTGAGCATCTTTTCATTTGCCTGTTGGCCATCTGTATATCTTGTTTGGGAAAATGTCTCTTCATATCCTCTGCCCATTTTTTAATTGGATTGTGTGTCTTTTTGCTACTGAGTTGTATGAGTTCTTTAAATATTTTGGATATTAACCTCCTATTGAATATACAATTTGCAAATATCTTCTCTCATTCAGTAGGATGCCTTTTCATTTTGTTGATAGTTTCCTTCACTATGCAGAAGCTTTTTAGTTTGATGTAGTCCCATTTGATTATTTTTGTTTTTGTTGCCGTTGCCTTTGGAGCAGATCCAAATAAATATTGCCAAGAGTGATGTCAAGACAATTACTGCCTATGTTTTTTTCTAGGAGTTTTATGGTGCCAGGTCTTGATAGTCAAGTCTTTAATCCATTTTGAGTTAATTTTTGTGTGTGGTGTAAGACAGTGGTCCACTTTCGTTCTTTTACATGTGGCTGTCCAGTTTTCCCATCACCATTTATTGAAGAGAGTCTTTTTTCCTATTGTGTATTCCTGTCTGCTTTGTGGTAAATCAATTGACCATATATGTGTGGGTTTATTTCTGGGCTCTCTAATCTGTTCCATTGATCTATGTGTCTGTTTTTATGCCAAGACCAAACTGTTTTGACTACGATAGCTTTGCAATATAGTTTGAAATCAGGGAGCATGATGCCTGCAGCTTTGTTCTTCTATCTCAAGATTGCTTTGGCTATTTGGGATCTATTGTCGTTCCATACAAATTTTAGGATTGTTTGTTATAATTCCGTGAAAAATGCCACTGGCATTTTGATAGGGTTTGCATTGAAGCTAGAGATTGCTTTGGGTAATATGGACATTTTAACAAGATTAATTCTTCCAATCCATGAGCATCAAATATCTTTCCATTTATTTGTGTCTTCAACTTCTTTCATCAATGTCTTATAGTTTTCAGTGTATAGATCTTTTACCTTCTTGTTTAAACTTATTCTTAGGTATTTATTCTCTTTCATGCTATTGTAAATGGGGTTGTTTTAATTTCTCTTTCTGATAGTTTATTGTTAATACATAAAAATGCAACAGATTTTTGCATATTGATTTTTGTATGCTGCAACTTTACTAAATTCATTTATTAATTCTAACAGTTTTTTGGTGGATTCTTTAGGGTTTTCTATGTATAAAATCATATCGTCCACAAATATTGACAGTTTTATTTCTTTCTTTCCAATTTGGATACATTTTCTTTCTTTTTCCTGCCTAATTGCCCCCGCTAAGTCTCCTAATATTATGTTGAATAAAAATGGTGAGAGTGGGCATCTTTATCTTCTTCATGATCTTAAAGGAAAAGCTTTTGACTTTTCACCATTGAGTATGATGTTAGCTGTTGGCTTGTCATATATGGCCTTTATTATTGAGGTACTTTCTATCTATATCCATTTTGTTGAGAGTTTTTATCATAAATGAATGTTGAATTTTTTCAAATGCTTTTTCTGCATATTGAGATGATCATATGATTTTTATCTTTTGTTAATGGGGTGTAGCATGTAGATTAATTTGGAGATGTTGAACCACCCTTGTATCCCTGGAATAAATCCCACTTGATCTTGGTGTATGATCCTTTTAATATATTGTTGAATTCAGTTTGCTAATATTTTGTTGGGGACTTTTGCATCTATGTTCATCAGGGATATTGGCCTGTAATTTTCCTTTTTGTGTGGGGTCTTTGTCTGGTTCTGGTATCAGGGTAATGCTGGCCTCGTAAAATGAGTTTATGAGTGATCCGTCCTCTTCAATTCTTTGAAAGAATTTGAGAAGGATAGGTATTAAATCTTCTTTGAAAGCTTGGTAGAATTCACCAGTGAAGACATCTGGGCCTGGACTTTTGTTTGTCAGAGGTTTTTGATTACTGATTCAATCTCCTTGCTAGTACTTGGTCTATTTAGATTTTCTATTTCTCCATATTCGGTCTTAGAAGATATATGTTTCTAGAGATTTATCAATTTCTTCTAGGTTGTTGAATTTGTTGGTGTATAATTGTACATAGTAGTCTCATTATCTTTTGCATTTCCTTGGTATCAACTTTATCTTCTCCTCTTCCATTTCTGGTTTTATTTATTTGAGCCCTCTCTCTTTTTGTCTTAGTGAATCTAGCTAAAGGTTTAATTCTGTTTATCCTTTCAAAGAACCAGCTTTTAATTTCATTGATCTTTTCTATTGTCTTTTTAGTCTTTATTTCATTTATTTCTGCTCTGATCTTTATTATTTCCTTCCTCCTACTAACTTTGAGCTTTGTTTATTCTTGTCTTTCTAGTTCCTCTGGGTGTAAAATTAGATTGTTTGAGATATTTTCTTATTTCTTGGAATAGGCCTGTATTGCTATAAACTTCCCTCTTAGAATTGCTTTCCTTGCATCCTATAGATTTTAGTATGCTGTATTTCTGTTTCCATTTGTCTCAAGGTATTTTTTGATTTCTCCTTTGATTTCTTTGTTGATCCATTGGTTATCCAGTAGCATGTTGTTTAATCTCCACGTATTTGTGATTTTTCCAGTTTTCTTCTTGTAATTGATTTCCAGTTTCATTTTATTATGGTCAGAAAAGATGCTTGATATGACTTCAATCTTCTTAAATTTGTTGAAACTTGTGGCCTAACATATGATCTCTCGTGGGGAATGTTCCATGTGCACTTGAGAAGAATGTGTATTCTGCTGTTTTGGGATGGAATTTTCTGTGTATTTCTGTTAAGTCCATCTGGTCTAATGTATCACTTAAAGCCAATGTTTCCTTATTGATTTTTTGTCTGGATGATCTATGCATTGATGTGAGTAGGTTATTAAATTCTCCTACTATTATTGTGTTGCTGTCAATCTCTCCCTTTATCATTTGCTTTATATATTTAGGTGCTCCTATATTGGGTAAATAAATGTTTATAAATGTTATATCTTCTTGCTAGATTGACCCCTTTATCATTATGTAATACCCATCTTTGTCTTTTATTACATTCTTTGTTTTAAAGTCTATTTTGTCTGTTATGAATATAGGTACCACAGCTTTCTTTTGGTTTCCATTTGCATGAAACACCTTTTTTCATCTCTTCACTTTCAATCTGTGTGTCCATATATCTGAAGTGAGTCTATTGGAGGCAGTGTATAGATGAGTCTTGTTTTTTAATCCATTGTCACTCTATGTCTTTGAAGAATTTCATCCATTTACATTTAAAGTAATTATTAATTATTGATAGATATATACTTATTGCCATTTTGTAATTGTTTTCTGGCTGTTTTGTAGTTCCTCTCTGTTCCTTTCTTCTTCTCTTGCTTTCTTCCCTTTTGGTTTGATGACTTTCCATAGTGATATGATTAGATTCCTTTCTTTTTATCTTTTCTGTATCTGATATAAATTTTTGCTTGTGGTTACCATGAGGCTTTCATATAACAGCCTATATATATTAGTCTATTTTAAGTTGATAGCAAGTTAAGTTTGAATGCATTCTAAAACTCCAAATTTTTATTCCCTTCCCCCCAACCATGTTTTATGTTTTTGATGTCACATTTTACATATTTTTATTTTGTGAATCCCTTAAGATATTATTATAATCAGTAATTTTTACTACTTTTGTGTTTTACAAATCATACTAGCTTTATAAGTGCTTTTCCACTACTTTTTCTAAATATTAACATTTACCAGTGAGATTTTTACTTTCATATGTTTTCTTTTTACTAATTTGTCCCCTTGCTTTTCAGCTTAAAGAAGCTCCTTTAACACTTCTTGTAGGGCCAGTTTAGTGGTGGTGAACTCCTTTAACTTTTGTTTATTTGGAAAGCTCTTTATCTCTCCTTCAATTCTGAATGATAATTTTGTCAGATAGAATATTCTTGGTTGGAATTTTTTTTTTCAGCACTTTGTGTATATCATGTCACTTCCTTCTAGCCTGCAAAGTTTCTGCTGAGAAATCTGCTGATAGTCTTATAGGGGTTTCCTTGTACATAACAAGTTCTTTTGTTCTTGCTGCTTTTAAGATTCTCTCTTTAACTCTTGGCATTTTAATTATAATGTGTCTTGATGTGGGCCTTTATGAGTTCATCTTGTTTGGAACTCTCTGGGATTCCTAGATCTGGATGTCTCTTTCCCTCCCAAGGTTAGGGAAATTTTCTGCTAATGTTTTTTCAAATAAGTTTTCTTTCTCTTCCTCTCACTCTTCTCCGTCTGAGATTCCTACAATGCAAATGTTATTCTGCTTGATATTGTCCCATAGGCCTCTTAAGCCATCTTTACTTGTTTTAATTATTTTTTCTTTTTGCAACTCTGTTTGGGTGAGTTCCAATGCCCTGTCTTCCAGATCACTGATTCTTTCTTCTGCTTTATCTAGTCTGCTATTGAACACCTCTAGGGTATTTTTCAGTTCAGTTGTTGTATGATTTAGCTCTGTGACTTCTGTTTGGCACTTTCTTATATTTTCTATGTCTTTGTTGATGTTCTCACCGTGTTCGTCCATTCTTCTCCTAAGTACAGTGAGAATCTTTATGACCATTACTTTGAACTCTTTATCAAATAAATTATCTTCATTTCATTAATGTTTTTTCATGGGGTTTTATCTTGTTCTTTTGTTTGGAACATATTCCTTTATCTCCTCATTTTGCTTGACTCTCTGTGTTTCTTTCTACGTATTAGGCAAAACAGCTATCTCTCCCAGTCTTGAAGGAGTGGCTTTCTGTAGAAGATGAAGCTTATTGTCTAACCTCGCCCTGGCTCTTGGTTGTCTCTCTAATCTTTGTGATTGTCTAAGCCACCTGATTTATTCTCAATAGATCTCAGTTGTTGAGGAAGTACCAAATCCTATGAGTTTTCCAGAGGAAGAAGATGTCAGTCAGCTTCTAGTTTCAGGCTCACTGGAAGCTGGACCTAATTGCAGAAAGTTTTAAGGCATGTAAATATATACATTCCATGGAACTACAGTCATAAACCCTGCTGGCCTCCAGGCCAGATGATCTAGAGGTGTCCCCTTGGCAACAGCTGCAAAAATAGGGGCTCCAGACAAGTGTATGAGCTCCTTTCTGAGAGGTACCGGTGTGCTGTAGGGAGGCCAAAGGAGAACAAAGGATGGTGTCTCCTGCCCTACATTCCCTGAATGCCTTCCATAGCCTCTAGATGTGTGGTAATCCTGAAGTGTGCCCCTCAGGCTGAAGCTCCAGGACAAGTAAAAAAACATTTTTCACAGAAAGCCTAGGGGTCTGTTTCAGTCTGCTCTCTGTGTAGTGCTCTGTGTATGTTAGCTCCTGAAACATGATTGTTTCAGATCTGTGGGGCCCAGAAATGCACTCCTCCCTGGCCACCAGAGAGGAGCACTCAAGGAGTGTCCCCTTGGTGGACTGTGCATACCTGCTTGGTTCTGGCAGGGCTGCAGGGATAGTCTGGAGGGGAGCCACCCAGCTCTGGTGAGGCTGTGGGGATGGTACACACCCATTGGCAGGTTAGAGGGAGAGTGTAAAAATGGTGCCCACTAGCACCTCCATCCCCAGAGAGAGTCCCGACAGGCTCGTGCCCCTTTGATAGATGCTTTAAGATTAGTAAATGACTCTCCCTTACATATGGTCTGAGTGCTTTTCAAACTGCTGCTTTTATGCTGTGTCTCAGAGCCAGTGAGTCTGCACGTGAGCCCTTTATGAGCAGGATCTTCCTTCTCTACAGCCTATGGTTCTCCTGGACATAAAGCCCTGTCAGTTTTCAAAGCTAGGTGTTTTAGGGGTTTGTCTGTCCAGTGCAGGTCCCAAGAGTTGGGGTACCTGATGTGGGGCACAAACCCCTCACACCTCAGGGAGAAGCTTTGTGTTTGTGAGATCCCTCTTGATTGTGGGCCGCTGTGCCGGGGGTGGGTTCTAGGCGAGACTGCATCTCTGCCTCTCCTGCCTGTCTCAATGTGGCCCTTTTATCCTTTGTGTGGAGGAGCTGTTAGCTACTTTCAAGGGCTTTTTCAGAGGGAATTGTTTCATATGTAGCTGTAGATTTATTATGTCCATGGGAGGAGATGAGTTCAGGATCTTCTTATGCCACCATCTTGAACTGCTTTCAATCCCAAAATAAATTTTATTAATAAAAAATATATAGCCTTAAACTTTCTTTCTGTAAGAACTTACAGTCAAAAAAGTAAAGTAAATACTGCTGATGCTCTGGGGAGTTAGCTGAATGAATCTCTGAAAATCTCCAGATGGGTGTGAGAGTAAATCTATCAGTTTAAAGCAGGGGTTAGCAAACATTTTCTGTAAAGGGCCATACAGTAAATATTTCTGGCTTTGCCTGCCACATGATCTCTGACACAACTTCTCAACTGTGTAATGTGAAAGCAACCATAGACAACATGTAAACAAACTGGTATGGCTGTGTTCCCATAAAACTTTATTTTCCAAAATAGGTAGTTTGCTAACCTCTGACTTAAAGCAAAGAATGGGGATGTAGTATGGTAAGAATGAAGCAAGTGTGTACAAAGGCTTTGAAGGAGAAGAGAGGAGCTCTGCTAACTATGAGGTTGATAGGGAGCTGGAAGGAAAGATGGAGAAGACAGTTCTATATGGCACGGAAATAGAACAACACTTCTCCAGAGTTCTTTGAGTCTCAAAACAGTTCTATTGGGTTCTAGAAAATTGCAAAGAAGTATTAGTTCTCTCTACTAGTACCAGCAGAAGTACTATTTGTTTTCCGGGAACTAACTAATTCCTCAAAGAAAAAATGGTGATCGAAATATGGTAAAAGGTAACAAAACTACTCTCACATTCTCTCAGGGTCTTCCCAGAAAGCAACTTGGAATGAGAACAACAAAGAAAATACCTACTGAATCACTAAGTTCCCAGAATTCAGCTGCTTCAATTTCTTTCACAGGAAGAAGTTTTATAAGGAGACTGTCTTCTCTGTCTTGAGAAATCATTACCTAAATCAAAGCATTCTTTTTACCAGGGAGTTAGAGGAGATGGGCCAGAGTCATGCTGAAGTAAAAGAAGAACACACTTAAAATCAAAACTAAGATGTTATTTTGTGGCAGAATTATATAAGATTTGCTGTTATTGGATTGAAATAGACCAAATGGTACCTTTCCAGTTCATATTTCCCCAACTCCTTATAATTCTTTGAAAATGACCTGATAGAAAATCTCTTTCAGAGTATTATTATGTTAGATGAGACATTAGTTGTCTTGTTAAACCTCAGAAATGTGCAACTAAGCAACCTTGGGAAGAATTCGGCGTACATAAGCATGTTAACCTTTGACTGAATTTCTTCAGAAGCAGATTGAAAATGAAATGCATTCTCAGTTATGTGTTTGAAGTTTATTTTTTTCTAGTTTTCTTATAACACCCAAATATAAACCTAAAAAGATAAACATTGGAACTACAAAAACGTAAAAGAAAAAAAAAAAAACTCGTGCTTGCTACATTATACATGAATATACTAATGAAAAGTCATAATTCAATCAATAAATGAAATTCTAAATATCCAAATGTGTCTACTCAAGCAGCAGAGGAATGATAATCAGAGATAAGGATTTATCTAAATGTTCTATCTTCAGGTATTTCTATGTTGTTGTGTATGATGGCCCTCATGTTCGTAAGAAATCAAAAGAAAGTAGCACTCAGTTATTACAGCTAGGCCTGGTCATGAGTCCCCAATCAAGGACAATTCCATGTCAGAGAATGCATGGATGAGCTCCATTTTGCTCATGTCCTGGTATAGATTTTATTTCTGGATCGGTGGACTATAGTCATGCAGTCCTATTCTCAGAGCTCACCTGCCTAGCCGGCTAATGCTGATTTGTAGAATCAAGAGAGAAAAACCTTTCTCTATGGGAATGAACTTGCCTTCCTGAATTTCAAGAGTCCCAACAAATACGGGAGGTTTAGTTCGTATTTTGAAAAGGTTGTCGGAATTCTACCTCATAATTAATGTAGACCTATAGCCTCCTCATGAGTCTTGACTCAACTTTCTCATTTCCTCAATTTACTGAGCATTACTGTGTGTCAGGCATTGTACTGGGTGTACTGTGATGCATATGACATGGTTTCCACTTTAAGTGAGACCCCTAAGGCTGCCTGTAGGAATAGTAGTTCTGCCCATTAGGTTTATAGTGTTGCCTTGCACAGCACAAAGCAAGGGAGAAGATGATCCATTACTATACCCATTATTCCTGAGAATCTGAACTGTGGCATGAGATGGTCCCTGTCTGTGAGTAGGTGGATGTAACTGGTCAAGGAAGAATCTTAATTTCATGAAAACATTTCAATCCTACTATCTGTTTGGTAAATTTAAAAAAAAAATAAGAATAGAGTCAAAACAAAAAGAAGCAAATGACAAAAATAAAATGAAGAATACAACTCCACTAATATTTATATTTATATGTAAAATAAGAAATGTATACATGCATATAATATATATACATATATATACATTTATATATATACATTTATAAACATACATGGAAAGAGATTAATGCTTTATGTAACAGGAAAGACTAATATACTAATATATATATAATTTATATAATATATGTATATACTTACATGGAGAGATTGTTAGATTGTTTTACAGTAAGCATGTGTTTTTTATATAATCAAATAAAAGTAAAGCTGTTTTCATTGTGAAAAAAATGTCTATGCAACACTAAATACCTTCATTCCAGATTCTTACCAAAGAATATAAACTTGAATTGACCGCCACTAGACTTTTTCAAGTGTTCAGTCAGGAGAAACAACATTTAGATGTAATCATTTGAAAAATGTGTGATTCATTCACTTCGGAGGTTTTCTTTTCAGCCCCGGATTCAGCCAGACCATCCCAGGGCTGTGTACTTGGATTATCTCGCCCTGTTTTCATCTCCCAGAGTCACATGCCCTCACTGTTGGCATTTTGACATTGTATTAAATGAAGCAAACAAACAAAGTCTGCTGAAAAACTAACTCGCTGAAGGTCTGCTACATAAAGGTACATGAAAGAACCTTCTGTTATACAAAATTAGAAAAAGAGCTTTCTTTCTCATAGAATTGGGTGTGCTTCATGAACTACGTGAATTTTGACATTTATAACATTTCCTATTTTGCTTTGCCTGACAGGAATCTTTTAGTATGGATTTTGCAACCCAATTCTAATCACTATACACCAATGTTCTTCAACCTTTCTTTCCCTTCATTATTGCCTCCCTAAGGAGACTCTCAAAGTATACTTTTTCGTAATCATTCAATTATGCCCCCTCCCGTGAAATTTTAATACCACAGATATACTACATATATGTTTATGCACTACACGTATATCTGTACTTTATACAGAAAAAGAGTAAGATTTTTTTAATGCCCCCAAGAATTCATTAATGCCCCATGGAGAATGCATGCTATTTAGTAACGAATGGCCTACATATCCTTACAATAACATTCCTCTGTCTTAACTTGCCATTCCATTTAATTTTCCCTAGTTCTCTATATGAGTATCTCTATACAGAAACATACGCATAGATATATAATCAAATATATTTGTTGAAGGCATTTTCGTAAACAACCTCAAACCCAGATAATTTGATATATTGTTAAACGTAAATTGAGAGATTATAGTCAGTGCTATTCCTTACTGTAGACAAACTTTACACTGGAAATAAAGAAGTTCTTTAGGGGCTAAGCTTTCATCATGCTTATCAAGATAAAACTCTCATGAAACATAACACAAAGAGAGTTCATCTTGAATATGCTTATGCATTAGAAAATATCTATCAACAATGAATGCAGGATACAAGAAAATATTATAAACCAGAACAGTGTAAGTAGATTTTTTTGTCACAAGTGATTCTTTTTTAAATATGTCTTTTTCCTCTACTATATGTTCCTATTTTACCAAGGTCCTCATATTTTTTTTGAGGTTTCCTTCTGTTCCCCATCCCTAACAATGTTCATTACTCTTTCCCAGAGCATTTTGATCTCATCTATCCTGAAGGTACATAACCTAAAGTACATAGAGTCTCACAAATAAAAAGGGATGCCATCTCAAAAAACATATTTCCTGTTTTGATGCACCTGGACATACAGACTACTAAATAGTCTTCAGGACTGATGTGCACATTCATTTCAAGGCACAAGTGAACACTGTCAACCGTGCTGAAGTTACTTAAAATCTAAGTTTTTGATGTGGATTTTTGTTGGAGCTACATCTCCTCAGTACAGTAATAAACGAATTTGAGATACACGCACAGGTCCAGTTGACTTTCCAAAGCAGGATAATATTGCCTTATTCTGGCAAATGAACCCATAAAAATAAAACAACTGGGCAGTAACTGTTTTAGAAGAGTCAGCTATCTTCAAATGTTTGAGATTAAAAAAAAAGAAAAAAGCGGGGCCGGCCCAGTGGCGCAAGCGGTTAAGTGCACGCGCTCCGCAGAGGCGGCCTGGGGTTCGCCGGTTGGGATCCCGGGCGCGCACCGACGCACTGCTTGGCAAGCCATGCTGTGGTGGCGTCCCATATAAAGTAGAGGAAGATGGGCACGGATGTTAGCCCAGGGGCAATCTTCCTCAGCAAAAAAAGAGGAGGATTGGCTGATGTTAGCACAGGGCTGATCTTCCTCACAAAAAAAAAGAAAGAAAAAAGAAAATTTGTCACAATGGACCTAATTAATAATTTTCAAATTTAAGAAATACATGTGTACTAAGGGAGACCAATGCAACAACATGACAAAAATGGGTTGAGAAAAGTCATTCTTGTCAAATAGAAAGAGAAACAAAAACAAAAGCAAATTGCATTGGAATTTGTGTCATAGTGGCTTTCTTTCCTAACTGGTGATAAAAGAAAAATTGAGCTATTTTAATTTATTATACAACCACAAAACTTCATTCAGGCATATTAAATGTTTCTGAGAATAAGTGAGGGGAAATTGTAGAGCAAGATTTTAGGAGAGAGAAGCACTCATACATATTTGTCAAGATTACAATGTGTTGCCTATCAGTTAGGATCATTTAGGCAATGGTTTAGGCTAAAAGTAAAAAAAGAAATCATTCATTTATTTAATTCAGCAATTACTTACTGAGCTGCTTCTAGGGGGCCAAGCACTGTTCTAGGCACTTGGGATACATTGGCTTTCCGTACAAAGATTTCTGCTGTCATAGAGTTTATATTACTAGTAGTGGAAGAGGCAGTCAATGAATAGTACACACAATAAAGAAATTATAGGGTATTTTAGAAGTTTATAAGTTCTACGAACAAAAAGTAAATATAGAATGGACACACAGGCAAGGAGCATCATTGGCTCTGGTGCAATGGGGTGGGGCTGTTTGCTATTTTTCAATAGAGTAGTCAAGAGTAGTTAGTAGTAGTGGTAATTGGGGTCAGTGGGCCTCACGGATAAGGGGCAATTTGAGCAGAGACTTAAAAGGAGATGAGTAGAGAAACTATGCAGATATTTGGGAAAGTTGGATTTTAGGTGGAAGAAAAACCAGTACAAGAATTCATAAGGTGCAGACACCACTGGAGTGTTCAAAGAACAGCCAGGAAGCCAGTGTGACAGAAGCAGAGGGAAGTATCAAAAGAGAAGTAGAGAGGTTACTGGGACTAGAGCATGACAGGTCCTGTGAGCCACTGAAAGGAACTTGGACTTTTAATATGTCTGAGAAGGAGGACTTTTGGGGAGCTTTAAGCAAGAAGCATTACAATTTAATTTGGCTTCTATGTATTAAGACAAGACCTTGAGGGGGCAAAGTGGCTTACATTTTAAGGAAATAGATTATTTCACTGCATTTGTTTCCTAGGGCTGCCATAATAAATTACCACACACTAGGTGATTTAAAACAACGGGAATTTGTTCTCTCGACAGCTCGAGAGGTCAGAGGTGTCACAGGGTTGGCTCCTGCTAGGTGCTCTCAGGGGGAATTTCATGCCTCTCTCCTAGATTCTTGTGGCTGCCGGCAATCATCAGCACTCCTTGGCTTGTAGATGCAGCACACCAATCTCTGCCTTCGTTTTCACCCTGACTTCTTCTCTGGGTCTTCTCATAGCCTTCCTCTCTGTATGTTTCAAATATCCCTTTCCTGTCTCTTATAAGGACACCAGTAAATGATTTAGGGTCCACCTTGAATCCAGAATGGTCTCATTTCAAGATCCTTACTTAATTACATCTGCAGACTCTATTTCCAAATAAGGTCACATTCACAGGTACCAGAGACCAGGACTTAGACCTAACTTCCTGGGGGACACAATTCAACCCAGCACATTAATATTTTGTCCAGAAGAAGGGTGACTCGAGGGTTGCTTAGTTTGGAGGCTAAGGATGTCATCTGGAACTCAGAATCTTACCATTTTTTTTCTCACTGCCACCCTGGGTCTTGTCCTCAGTCTATCTTCATAGCTTCAAGATGGCTGCAGCTGTCACGAGTGTGAGATCCAGCTACATCAACATCTATAAGAAAGGAAGACTGCCCCTCCTTTGTGTCCATCTTAGATCCATTAGGACAAGGATTTGTTTGTCTCTTTTATTCACTGCAGTCTCCCAGCACCTAGAGAAGTGGATGGAACATGGTAGTGTCAACAAACATTGGTGGAATGAATTCTTTGGTGAGGATTCCATCACATGCCTGCACCAAAGTAAGGTTTATGGGAACAAGTGTGTGGACTTTGAACAATCAATATCCCTAAGGCTGAGGATGGCTTAGCACCAAAGGGGCAAAAACTTGGCAATCAGACCAAAAAACTAGTCTAGTTAGAAACGAGAAAAAGACAGGAGAAATGGTTATTGGATGAGCTATTTCAGTGTTTTTAAAAAGAGTGTGTCAAATAAATTTTGTTATATGCTGAATTGAATCTTTTCAGGTCTCTAAGTCTTATATACACATGCCATTTCTTATATACTTTCAATGGCTCTCTATTGTCTAGACTTCAGCCTGGACATGAATCCTTTTTACAATCTTACTTCTCATGACACTCTTGCAAAAACCCTTCTGTCATGCCATTGGCTTACACTGTATCTTTATACACAAACTAGTTTCATAATAGAATAACATATTAATTTAATGAACTAGTAATAAATTATCAAGTGATTTGGAATAGACTGGCCAATGTCAAAACCATGGGATAGGCTTTCATGAGCAGACAAAAACTGAGACCACAGTGATTCTTTTCTGAAATGTTTTAGGAAAAAAAAAATCCCCTCAAGTTTTTCTAAGTTTTCTCTTATCAAAGATTACATAATATATTCATATCATGAAATGAGAACATCTATTTTCCAAATTAGTACCTTTGGAGTCTGTCCTATTTTCTTTAATATTCATGTCAAGAATAATTAATTACAAAATAAGTTATAAAAAAAGCTCTTAATATGTACATGCATGCCCATATATGAATGTAATTATAATGTTTCTTTTATATTATGTATTATGTACCTATATGGATTTTTTCAGACACTCGAAGACTTAATAAAAGAAAAATAAAAACTAACCATTGTCTCCAGTGTATCCAAGGGCTGCAAAGGGAAATGGAGTGTAAAATAATATCTCTATGTGGTTAGCGCGTCACTCTTTCAGGATTATTGATTGTTCTGCTAAGTGGGCAATTAAAAATGAAAACCAAGGAGCTAAATATCCAGATAGAAACAGTCGCTTATTTGAAATTTTACAAAGACATGAAAACACCTTCTGTTATTCTTCACCGTTTCCTTGAAGGTGAAATGAAATTCTGAAACTTGCTACATTCCGCTCATCAGAATTTATGGACAAATACTCACTACCCCTGGAGAGCAAAGCAACAGGGGCAGGTGAAAACAAGATAAATGTGTTCAAATCCAAATTGTAGGGCTTGAGGGCTTGCATCCCAGAATATCTCAGAGATTGGCTTGTTATTTTCTTGCAACTATCACAGTTAAAAAATTTATGTTGAAATTGTGAGGTCCCTAAAGGATGAAAAAATTAAGAGTTTCTTAATTAAACAATGGGGATGGAGGTGGGGACTAATACATTTAGAACAGGAAATTGTAGCCATAAGAGAGATATATTGAAAATACCTGGGGAAGAAGTCAAAAGGGCCAAACAGAATCACCTAAATTTCTAAAAAGATTGTATGTACCTGGAATTAACTCACACTGTTTTGTAAAGAACAGATGCTTCAAAAGAATCTGTGACAAGCTGTGGAAAACAGCAGATTTTAAAAAGAATTTTCCTCCTGTTCTGTACGATAAACCATCAGAAGCAGCCCTTTGTGGAAGGGATGATGCCACTTTTTGGTGGGTGTATAGCTCAGTATCAGGACACATCCAGGGAGCAATTCTTCCTGACAGTGACCACACCTGTGGAAGAATCTGGCTGAAAAATGCCATTAGTTACACTGCTTCTGTCTCACCTGAATGACCAAGTCTTTTAGTATGGCTTTTTTTTTTTTCCTGGAAGCACTAGTTAAATTGTTTGGATGACAATGAGCCACCTGGTTGGAACAAGTATTTGCTGAACACCTGCCATGTGGAAAGCTCTATGATAAATGTTAGAGGAGGGATGAACAAATAGACCAATATTCCTCAAACGTGTACTGAGCTCTTACAGTGAGCAAGGCTCTGTGCTAGATGCTGGGAGGAAGCAGCGGGTTAGAATTATGAAAAGGACATGATCTTTGGCCTCAAGGAACATACAGTTTAGAAGCTAAGATAGCTAGCAAAGTTCTTGTCTTTAGTAAACGTTTTTGAGCATCTACCATGTGTCCCAAGGAGTTTGGGATCTGGCAATATGGTTTCTAATTACAAACAAAGAGATGACTAGAAGACGACAGGGAAAATCTTAAAGGATAAGGTAGCAACTCAGTGAGTCATGAAAGAAGGGTAAGGATTTCAACAGGTGGGGATGAGTGACAGGAGTATTCCAGTCAGCAGGAAAGGTATGAGCAGTGATATGGAGATGCTAGTCCATGGGTTAATTTCAGACAATCAGGCAATGGATTTGGACCAAAGATTAAGGAATGTGACAGGGAATAAAAATGAGATAACAGGAAACATGCAGGTCAGATCCTCAGTAATTTGAACTTAATTCTGGTGACAATGAAATATTAAAAGATTTTGGGAAGGGAGGGTATGATCATAGATGGACATTTGAAATACTAATCTGATTGCTATGTGTAAAGTCGATTAAAAGGGAATACAAAAGCAAGATGATGAGTTTTAGTAAGTCATTGGCTTGTGTTGGAGCTAAGGAAGGGCCTTTGTTGGTGCCTGTGGAAACAAAAACAAAAGGATGGATGGCAGAGATTTGTGCAAGTAATAATCAACAAAGGACTGGCTGCTGAATTATTTGATATTCACTTTAAGTGCAAAAAGATATCAGAAATTGAAGAAAACAGTAAGACTGCTACTATTGTTTTTAGCCCACTAACCTACAGTTATATATATCTTAAAGCTAAAATTTGGCAATGTGACATTAATAGAACAGTAGTGTGCATTCTCCATTGACCCAGCCCTGGTCCACTCAGTTCCATTCCCTATATTCAAAGTCGGTTTCTCTTCTGTATCAGTTTTCTAGATGGCTGGGATTCCTTTTGGTCTTATCAGTGTGTCATGGGGCGCTGAGGCAAGTTGAGGACACTGTTACCACACAAAAAAAAGAGTGAAGACCTGTTAGGTTTTAGACATTTCTCCCACTGAACAGCAGCTAATGAGAGCACTAGGCTCTAACAATGCAAAGATCCTTTCATATGAAGAGCTAAACTCAGGAAGTCAGCTGGTGAGATCTGTATCCACCAGGCACACCCCAGGTCCTGGCCCATTCCCAGACCACCTTCTTGATGGGGGCCTGTGAAATTCACAGCCCGCTTCATCCTTCTCCACGCACCCTGCCTCACCACTTTTTCACGCTTCCACAACCCTATATTCCTGGTGTCAAAAGCCCACTTCTCTTTGTCTCTCATAATTGCCCCTCCTACCACAAGAGAAGGCATCTCAGCTGCCCATTGGAGGTCAAATTATTAGCAATAAGAAAAATAGTTCCCCTCGAGGATGGAGAAGATGCAGTTTTCAAAGCCTAATAGCTTTTATTCTGGCCTGGTTGTGGGGATAGTTCACCCTCTGCACCAGAATATACTGAGTGACTCTAAGGCAACTAGTAAAACAGCAAAACAATTTAAGTTTCATGTTAAAATAGATTTAACTCTCTTATCCAGCTACAATAGTGAGACTGTTTTCATAGAGACGTACGCGGTATAGAATGTTTTCATACATGTTATCTCATCTGATACTTGTCACAGCCCTGGAGGTCATCATTCCTTTTGGTCAAGTGGGAATCTGAGGCAGGGAGGCCACATGCTGGGTATCACATGACTGAAGGTGACAAAGTTGTCATGAAATTTAAGGCTGATTTCCCAACTCCACTTGTTGAATATGTAGAGTATTGACCAAAGCACTGGAAAACATCTATACATGCTACAGCTTACCTTTAATTTTTTATTCTATTATTTGAATAATATAATCATTATACTCTATTTTCCTCTTAGACCAATAAAAGGAAATAGTAAAATTTCAAGGGGCAGTTTTTTGAAGGAATTTGTTCAGTGTATGATTTCCTTCAGTTTTTGATTCAACATTCACTTAGTCATTTGTTGAGTGTTTATGGTGTTGTAGGTACTCTTCTTGGTTCTAGGGATCCAATGGTGAAAAAGTCACGATTCTTTCCCTGCTAGTATTCAATATCCAGAGAGGGCAACGTCAACAACAAACTATACCGCACATAAGCATTTAATATCAACTATTTAGGATAATGTTGGGTATTAAACCCTCTTTTTCACACCCCTCACAAAGATTTGGTTCACCTAGGTATTTTCCATCTCTCTAGTCTCCCTCTCTTGGAATAGTGGTTTTCGTTATTTGACTCATTCCACCATTTTTGCAAGATGATTGTTGCCCAGCCTTCACACCTTTACAGAACTTCATCTGAAGGAAACAGGGGAGAATTTCCTTCTCAAACCTCTTGGAGACTTCCCTTGATGTATTAGGAGTTTTGCCTCTGCTCTGGCTGCGGGACAACTTGGGGAAGCAAATAACTGGCTTTATCAGCCCTTGTAGGGGAAGCACGCCCTGTCAGCTAGGAAGAAGGGGTGTGGTGAGGAAGAAAGGCTATTGGATAAATAATCAGCAGAGTCTGCCACAGCAAATTATGATAAAATTATGATACTTAATTTTTGAAGGCATTAATATGATCATTTCTCATTGATGTTGAGGTCTTGATATGTGGTGTAAATTGGAAAAGGATACAACATTTATAATACTCAGTTACCAGGATGGTAGCTGAGTAAAATAAATAAGATCTCTATCTTCCAAATAAAAAGTTATTGCCTCTAATTCTCACACCATGGACAAGTCATGTTTACCACTGTCATCATTGTGATCTTCATCATTACTGTGAATCATTCTCATCAAATAGCATTCATTTAGTTCTCTGCTTATACAAGATGCTGTATTATCTTTCTGTTTCTCTCCAAAATGTGGAAAATAATGCTTTTGGAGAAATTGGGGTACTGGGAGGATAAATGAGCTCTTGCAGATGTATTCCATTGTATGCAGTAGATGAGCTCCTGAAAAGTCGAGTATGTGTTGAATTTTTGTAAATTGAATCAGTTTTAAATCCACTAGGGGAGCTTGGTATTATTTAAAGGAACATTGTAGTGAATCTACGTATCCATTTGAAACACAGATACTCAGTCCCAAGTTCAACATCTTTGTAAACTTGTATTTCTTTCATGTTTGGCTATTCTTAAATTGGTATGTGCTTTATACTTTATCAGAGAAAAGTCATTATGAATCCAAGATTGTCTTTATTACTATGAACTTAATAACATCTAGTTATTTTCTTTGCTATCTTAAAATTATCATTGTTTTTGTTTTTATTCATACTTTCAGATAAATTTTATTTTGGATTAACCATTTTGGAAGATTCAAATAATAAAATCTCAAAAATGGAAAAAAGCTCAGGAATCACACATCTAGTGTTTTTTCCAAAATATAGTTTAACAAATGATTCATGCTAAATACACACACACACACTCACGGAACTTCAGGCAAAAAATAAAGCAGTATTGCAGGGGATGAAGCAGAGGTGAGGGGCAGCTGTTCCCCCAGCTTGATCCCTTCCTGGGTTCTTTTTCTCATAGGAGGACATAATCATGTTAGTTCCTTGTGCAGGCTTTGGAATCAGACTGCTGAGTTCAAATCCCACCTCTGCCACCTACGAAGTAGGCAAACTTGGGTAACCACTTCTCCTCTCTGTGTCTCAGTCTTCTTGTCAGATTGTAAATGGTGGGTAACAGTCACTACATCACGGTGTTGGATGGGTGGAATCAGTCGGTACCGGTAAAGCACTGGGAACATTCCCTGAACTGTAGCAGGCAATCAGGGAGTTGGCTTTTAACATTATCCTCTATAGAGACACCTTCACAAAATACCAAGACATGGAGGGACATCTTTTTTTTCCCCCTGCAGAAGATTCGCCCTGAGCTAACATCTGTGCCAATCTTCCTCTATTTTGTATGTAGGTCGCCGCCACAGCATGGATGAGGACGAGTGGTATATGTCCGTGCCTGGGAACTGAACCCGGGCCGCCAAAGCAGAGCACACTGAACATAACCACTAGGCCACGGGGCCGGCCCTTGAGCGACATCTTTTAAAATTTACCCATGTAATTCCAAGCCCTCATTTTACCAGTGAGCGAGCAGAGGCCCTGAGGAATGAACTGATTTTCCCGTTGTCAGGCAGGGAGGTGGTGGCAGGAAAGATGCCGAGCTTTGAGCTCTGGAAGTCCGCTCAAGAGGTTTCCCACTGAGGCTAAACTCAACTCTAGAGGTTATCACCACTATATTCAAGGGACACAAAGGCAAGACATGTGAAAGCTCCATTTAGAGCAGAGTTTCTCAAACCAGGCACTAGTGACATTTTGAGCCAGATAATTTTTTGTTGTGGGGGAGCTGTTCTGTGCAGTATAGGATGTTTTTAGCAGCATCCCTGGCCCGTACCCACGAAATGGCAGTAGCACAAAAATGTCTTCAGACATTGCAGACTGTCCTCTAGGGGACAAAATTGAATGTACTTGAGAACCACTGCAGTCGTGCAGGAGAGCCACAAAAGATGCTGCCTGGAACACTCAAGAAGAGCATTATAGCCCCACATGAGGCTGACACCCCACAGAGTGGCTCGCAGGGAACTTACCAGAGACCCAGATCTCACTCCGGTTGTATGCATATGCACAGTCTATCTCGAAGTCTGAAATAGAAGGGCCATGCTGTATTTAGCGTGTGAACAACACGTTTATGAAATAACCACTCATCAGAGCAATGCAAAGCTTCTCAAAATGAGTTTGAACCTCAGGCTCTGAATAAATAACCCTGACATAAGATTACTGACATAAGATTCTCTGAAGCCCACTGTTATTTTAGGCCACGTGGGTGGAAACCTCTGGACCTCGGGAATCTGACAAAATGGAATTTTTCTTTGTGTGTGTGCTGTGGACATTATTAACTCCAGCCCTGGTAGTTCTCAGAGCCCAGCCCCTTCCTTAATCTGAGCGTCTCCTCTCCCCTTTCTTCCTCTTCCTGCCCCCATTATAGGCAGGAACCTCTTGGTTAAAATCCATTTTGTATTCTTAAAACGAACATCCAGTGGAGAGCATGAACTTAATTTATGGAATATAACTATCAGAAAAAGGTGATGATTTTCCATCAAATATTCTGTTGTTTATGCACTCCCATGTATTCTACAGCCTTAACATTTTTTTATTAACACTATAATTTGTGTAGCACATCTTAACTTACAAAAATTCTTCGTGTATATTACTGTATTTGACCCTTACAGTAATTTGTCGTTTTTAGTGCCGTCAAGTGGATTCTGACTCTTAGTGACCCTGTGTACGGCAGAGCGGAACCCTGCCTGGTCTTTTTTGCACCATCCTCACCTTCCAGCACTATATCAAACAATGCTCCACTGCTATTCAAAGGATTTTCAAGGCCAGAAGTGAAAGCCCAGGTCCTTCCTCCTAGTCTGTCTTAGTCTGGAAGCTCCACTGAGACCTGTCCACCATGGAGGACCCTGCTGGTATTTGAAATACTGGTTGCATATCTTTCAACATCACAGCAACGCACAACCGCCACAGTATGACAACCAACAGATGGGTGGTGTGGTTCCCTGACCAGGAAACAGCCCTGGGCCGTGGTGGTGAGAGCTCTGAATCTTAACCACTAGATCACCAGGGCTGGATATTTATAGCAATATTTAAAGGAAAATCAATTCAAAGAGGTTAAGTAATTATTTGAGGTAGCCCCATCAGTAACAAACAGACCATTACTCCAACTAGATCCTCTGAAGCAAAATCCGTGTACTTTCCACATTACATTTTCTTTGAAAATAATCACAGGGATTTTATTTCAACTATATTGCCATTGTTCAGAACTATTTGGAAGCTACCTTTGGAGATGGTCCTTCTCCAAAGGCCTGGGAACCTTTGTAACCTGGGAGCTACAGCAAGGGAAAGAGAACCATGCCTCTCTCCCTAAAGCATTTATTCATCTAGTTGGGAGAGTCAAAGTCAATTTGAGGTGCAGTCTGGCTTCACTATCTCAGATATAATTTAGGATAGACTTACCAACTTAGGTGTTTTTGATCAACCAGTAAACCAGTCCTTATTAAGCCTCCACTTTGGCATACTTATAAAAGATTATGTATGATTATAGAACCAGAAAAATTGAGAATTGAAATGAGCTCTAGAGATCATCCAATTCAGTGATTTCCAGACACTAGTCAGTAGCCCAGTACTAGGCTTCATTCATAAAATTTCTGAGGAAGCTTTATGAAAGTGTAGCTGCCCAGACGTTGTCCCATGGAGATAATGAGTTGGTACATATGGTACAGAGCCCAGGAATCTGCATTTTTTACTAACAGCCCTGATGACTCTTATGTGCAACCCCATCTGGAACCTCTGATGTGGTCACCTCTTTCATTTTATAAATGAGCTTGCCCAGGGTCAAAAGTGGGCTAAATCCCTGATCTCTAGATTCCCAGGCCAGCTCCCCTTCTTCCACCTCAGACTACATTTCCTTCAAGGAATTCATTCACCAGTCAGTGTGGCTTTGTAATGTCCAGAGGGCTTTGTACGGCTGCAACTCTCCAGCCTTAAAAGTTGAAATCAATTGACAAAAACTTTAAAGTCTAGGTCACAGACTCTGACACCAATTCTCTCCTAAGGCAGACAAAATATGAAGAGCTCTGCATCCAGTTAGTTCAACTGCTGAAGCATTCTACATTTTATGTTTTTAACCATTTTGATCTGTCAAACTCTAAAAACAATTTAATGGTTATCATACTATAATTGTGGATTTTCCTCTATGTATCCTTATATTTATAAAGTTTTTATTTTACATATTTTGATAAATTTTAGTCTCATGGATATAAGAAACAATTAGAAAATAATTCCAGGGTGCCATAATGATATGCTGTAGATGTGTGTCTGATGCTGAAGGTAGCCACGCTGTGCCAGCATCTTCCCTTCCTACACTGTAAATTCCTTGATGGCTAGCAGAAATTTGATGGTGCCTTCAATCTTGTGTCCTGCATACCACTTCACACCATTCCTTACACACTGTAAAAGCTCATAATATATTTTTGAATGAGGGTGCCAGTTTGGGAAGCACATCGCAGCTCCCTGTAAACAGATGTGTCCTGAGCTATTAGCAGCGCAGACCTGCCGGCAAAGACAGGGCTTGGCGGTGTTCTCTGGGCCAAGAGGTTTTCCCCACAGGGGAGCTGGCAAAGCTTGGCTCACACAGCTCTTTGCAATGAATTTCACATCTTGGAATTTCATGCACTTTTAAAATGATCATGAAAATGGCCTTTAATACTAATGCTGTTTATTTTTGGCATTTCCCCATCTGCCAGGGAAATGCCATATTGTCCTGGAAAATCCTAGAGTCTTGAAAAACTGAGGCTCTGTTTTTCCAACAGTGTCCTCACTAGCTCTCAACTCAATGAAATATTTAAACAACAACAAGCAAACAAATCACCTGAACTTTTAGGAGAAAAATGGAGCTTTTACCATAAAATATGCAATGTTTCTTTCATCTGTGCCTTTGCAGATGCTAGTCTCTCTGCCTGGATCATTCTGCCCTTCTCCTACCATCTGCAGTCCACCTTTTCCCCCCTCCACACACACACACATATATATATTTTCTTTTTTTAATTTTATGCATTATTTAGGGACTGTCTAACTGTTCCTTTCTGAGGGCAGTCTTCTCTGACCTTCTGGAGGCCAGATAGATCATCCCTCTTTTATGCCTCCTCAGCACACTGTACTTCCCACCTGACAGTGCTTATCACACTGAATTGCACTTGGCTATCTATACATTTGCTTCACCCTCCAGACCCTAAGCTCTGTAAGGATCCAGATCATGTTTAAGCTGATCATAATCACACCCCATAATATCACATGGGCCCCAAGCTAAGATGATTTTTTTTCCTAAGTTATGTCTTACCATGTATTTGAAAATATTAAGAGAAACTTCCTCTATTACTTTATTATGAATGACGAAGGACCTTTCAGAAAAAAAAATTGGTCTGAGATGATCTCAATGAGAGTTTTGTATGTTTAAACAACTCACTAACATAATTAGTGTTTTTTTAAAGGTAAAAAAAAAAGCACCAGATTTAGTAATTATTCCTGAGGATACGACCTCAAGATTGTAAGTATTGGAGGTAATTGTAAACAAGCCTTTTAATGATCATTTTACAAAAGCGATACTGAAAGTGGTTATGTTTTGAAGACACCATTTCTACAGCTCTGGAATGAATGGAGACATAAAATTGCTCCAGTGCTATGGAAATGGCCACTTGTGTTTGGGATACCCATCTATAGATTCAGAACGGCTGTCTGTCTACCTAATAGGATGAGAACATAATGTGCTCTGAAAAATGGTGGTAAACGTGAGTGAGAAACGATTCCTGTGAATATACAGGTGACCATGTTAAGAATGCATTTGAAGATTGTAAGTACAATTGTTTTATTGTGAGAGTGGAAAAGAGTATTTTTAAGTGAATATATTCTTTATCCTTTATGTCGTTTAAAACATGCACGTGAGTCCAAATTAATAGATTATATAAGTAGAAGTTAACTATTTATCAACATCCCTAAAAGTTATTTTTACATTCACATGAGCCAAAAAAATGTCATGGGGATTTTGTTATTATAAATATGAAAGATGACATTATTTATGGGAATACCATGTGTTTGGAGAAAACACATAGGTTTGTTGTTCGTTGATTCGGTGAGCATTATATTGACTGATACAGGATATAGGACTGAAACATTTGCCCTCCGAACATGGTGTTCAGACTCATTAACTCACAATCTCTCAGACTCCCCAGAAGACCCAAACCATGTGATAGTCAGAGCCATAGCAGCAGCAAAGTCTTGCCTCATGCTACACACGTACCGCCCTGCCCCTACTGCCCATCCAGGTAGGAAAAAGAAGGACATTTTCTCATGTCATTCATGACTTCATTGGTTGCAAGAAGACCCAAACCAAGTTGAATAAACAGAGGATGTGATAGCTCAAATAACTGACAAGTCTGGGGATATGACCACTTTCTGCCTCAACTTCATCCAGGCTCTGAAGTTGTTACCAGGACGCTGTTTCCCTCTCTCTCTCAGCAAAGTTCTCTCTCTGTGTGTGGCCCATCCTCAGGCAGACTGTCCCTCATGTTGGAGAAAAAGGCAGCAGCTCCAGGCCTGAAATCCTCTCAGCTCAAGTCCAATGGGAACATATGCCTGCTCTGTCCAGCATAATCTCTGTGTATCTCCTCTCTTCTGGGTGGATCATAGTCACATTGCTAACGTGTCATCATGGCTGGGAAACATACCAAAGAGCATCCTGAGTGGAATGAAGTGCAATGAAGGAGAGGGACCTGGGATACAAATGGTTAGTGTAAGGCAATTTGATCTACTCAGTGATGTTTTTCTGGGGAAGTAATGATTGAATTGAGACCTAAGGGATGAGTGAGCAGTGACGAGCATAAGTGGTGAGGTGGAGAAAAAGACTCAAGAACACAAAAGAATCTCCTGATTCCTTGACTCTCTGACTGACAATTGTACTCCTTCTCTGGCACTTTCTGTAAGAAAGTGGGTCAAGGAAGGCTTCTCTGAGAAAGTGATGTTTGAGTAAAGACCTAAAGAGGTTAGGGAGAAAGCTATTCAGATATCTGAGGCGGAATGTCCCAGAGAGAGGAAACCCATACAAAGGCCCTGAGGTGGGAGGATGCCCCATGTGTCCCAGGAACAGCAGGAGGCCAGTGGCTGGAGCAGTGGACTGAGCACAGGGACACCTATGAGGCAAGGTCAGACAATGAAGGAAAAGGGAAGTTCAGGTGGCTTGGGTCTTTACAGTCGTTATAGGGCATTGTGAAGAATTTGAGTTTTGAGACATGAAATTGGATTTGAGTAAGATGAATTAGATGTAGAACCACAGAAAGGTTTTGAGCAGAGTGACTTGATCTGTCTGATGCTTTAAAAGAAACAGTCTGGCTGTGTTGAGAAGAGATTGTATAGAGTAAAAGCCAGAAGCACAGTGATGCCAAGAGCATGTTTATGTCTCTATTTTACAGAGGAAGAAATGAAAACACAGAGATTTTAACCTGACTAAAGTCACATAGTGCCTAGATTGGATTCGAACCTAAGTTTAGCTGACTCTTAAGTCCGTGCTCTTTCTACCATGATAGAATAGTGTATATGAGTGTGTGGGCATATTAATTAGAAAAGTAGAATCATACAATACTTGAAATTTGGATTTTTTTTTCACTTTTTTACTTAAGATGTTGTAAAGTCTCACGATATTAAATATTTTTTCTGTAGCATCATTTTTAAGGTCTATGCCTTATTTCATGGTATAGATGTGCTACCCTTCAGATAAGCCATCTCCTGTTGTTAATTTTTTTTTAATTGAAAACCTAAGAAAATATTTGCATCAGGAATTTTTCCATCTTTTTTAAGGAAAAGGCCAAATATCCCAAGGAAAATATTTTAAAACATGTTTCCTGCTGATGAGAGGTGATCTTTCATAATGCAAAAAGAAAAACAGTTTAAACTCTAAGGCTGCATTGGCATTTTTATTGTAAATTACTTAAAACATCATCTAAAGGTATCACATCTTTTTATTTTGTGAAATAAGCATGAAACTACCCAAAACTACTAATCGATCAATTTAGAGATGCAGTCAATACGTTCATAATGAAAGGCAATATTGTATGCAGAAGTTAAAGTGCCTATATTTTCATATCTAAGTTAAAAAAAAATCAGGGCTAGCCTCATGGCATAGTGGTTAAGTTCGGCACATTCTGCTTCGGCGGCCTGGGTTTGTGGGTTCAGATCCCTGGTATGGACCTATACCACTCATCAGCCATGCTGTGGTGGAGACCCACATATAAAGAAGAGGAAAACTGGCACAGATGTTAGCTCAGGGCTAATCTTCCTGAAACAAAAAACAAAGAATATTGGCAACGGATGTTAGCTCAGGGTTAATCTTCCTCAGCAAAAAAAAAAAAAAAAAAAAAAAAAAATCAGTGGGCAAAGTTTCTTGCCTCAGCCTCTGGAATATTATATCTTAATGTTTTCATTGGTTTGATGATGGTGATTTTGTAAAGTTCTCAATTTTCCTATATCTTATAGCAGTTTAGGAGTGTAATTTCTCCTCTGTTGTCTTATCTATTACTTTTTCTGGCCAATACAGAACTCAGCCTTTCTTTCTAGGCTTCTCAAATTTTCCTTGCCTCCTTTACCATCGTACCACAAAAAAATGAACTTTTCTCCTTTTCCTTTTTCTTAAGAGCTCTCAGCGCTGTGGACTTGAGAGAGCCCATGTTATACAAGAAAAAACATCACAAGTTTTCTCATGGATCAAGGCTAGCAGCTGGGCCTTCTGCATGCTTCACATGGTGGAGCTTGAAATAGGAAATTATTCAATTAAACTTCTGTAGTTTCACCACTGTAGCAACAAATAGGCTATTTCTGCAGCAGTTTTACCAGCCTCAGAAGGAGAATTCACTCAGTACTGGGGAATAGAGTTGTACCAAAGTACCAATTTTCAAGAGTATTCAACTGCAAAAAATGATACTTTTCTACTTGCAAAAGAACTTGCTTTTGCCATTTTCTGAGATAGAAAGAAAGCTCCTTTCCCATTTTGGAAATCAATAAGGCTTTTTCCTCCAATGCCATAGATTATTATAGAAAAAACTACCCATGTTCCTGAAGATCACTTGTGGAAGACATTTCCTGAGATGGAGCCAGTTCTGTACTCCCTGGGGCAGCTATCTGGATGGAGGCTTGGAACTATTGGTTGAAAAGACGTGAAGAACATCCTTTCAGGTTTCTAGCGGTCAGACATCAGGGCCATTTCACAAAGTCGGCAGTAGAACATTTGAGCCAACATCTCCCTGAGTCCAGAGTAAATTCTCTCACCATTTCTCACAGCACGCCATTACCAGAACTTACTCAGGGCATTCTTCTTGAGTTCTTTAGCTAGGATTTTACAATAGTACGTGAGAGAACTAAAGATACAGCCCATGCCCAAGAAAGGCATTGCTAGCTACAGAGAAGAGAGGGCGCCTTTCCGAGGAGCTGGTTGTTAAGGCAGCTTTACTACCTTGTGTATAGCTGGGAGGCAACGCGTGCAACATGTGGAACCCGGGCATCCACGGAGCAGGGCCTACTCAAGTTTGAGCTCTTTTACTTGTTAACTGTGTGGCACTGGGCTGGCAAGTTTAACTCTCCTAGTTTCAAGCTCCTCATCCGTGAATGGGAAGGGCAATATTTTACAAGGTTGTTATGAGGATTAAACGAGATAACGTATTTCGACTGCCTGGCATAAAGCCTGGCACATAATAAGCATATAAATGGTGTTTGCATGCTCCTCTTCCATTCCACATGAAATCCAATCTATTTCCAGAGTGGTAACGAGGCACACATTCTCATCCCTTCTCATTCCACTGAAGTGACCATAAAAAGCCATTTTCTTAGTTTCTCTATTCAGGCATACTTCCTCATAGAGTCTATTTGATTTTAACTACTTGTAATTGTTTCTAAATCATTAAATATATGGCAAATATTACACTACTTATTATAATATAATATTATATAATACTAATGTAAAATTAATGTACACTATTAATACATATTAAATGTATAAAATATATATATTTACTAGGATTCAGACGAACTTTAATTCTAAACTCAACAAGAGGCACCCATATTTACAGGGTTACGAAAGAAGAAATCATTTAGAAAGTAAAGAGGGAGGTCATAGAATTTTGGAATTAAAGTTCGCTCTGTACAGGGAACCCCAGGGTGTACTGTCGGGTGCAAAGCAGAGCGGTATTTACCACCCTAGGTTGGGTACACCAATCGTGTCTAATGTGGTATAAGATGACACCAGATTTTTCAGTGGCTGAATCATATAGTTTTCTCCTATCAAGCTTAATGTCAACTAAAATACGCCTCCCCCTTCCCCTCAACACACACACACTCAGTTGAAGTCAAATTCCTTCTTTCCAATCCTTTTTCTGCAGAATTTGGATTTTGTGTGTGTGCTAGGGAAGGAGTTACTAAATGCAGTTCTTTACAAATATTCTTGGTCATTTTAATTTTTAAGATTAATTTCATTGTTTCGTCTTGCTGAGATCTTTTTGAATTTTATATTCGTCCACAAATATATTAGTTATTCCTTCCAGTTTTATGTCACCAATTAATTTGTTAAGCATGTCAATATCTCTACCCCGGGTATCAATTTAAAAACATTTGCTACAAGGGCAAAGGGAAGCAGAGCCCTATGGTAAGTCACAGGAGAACAATCTTCAAAGTAGACGTTAGTTGGCATTGACCAATTAATACAACACCCCGGAAATAGTTACTATCGATTTACCACACTGTATCATTGTTTAGGTCATATTTTAACTTAGATATTTACAACAATATCATGAGTGCATTCTAAAATGCCTGACTGGAATCCAGATATGATTTTTCTGTAATATTTTCCAGGTGCTTCAATCTGTAATAATTTACTCTAAGTGAACCCATGCTGGCTTCCAGTGATCTTACATCCTTTCCTAAGTATTTATAAATCATGTATTTAATCATTAATTTTCATCTTCTGCCTGGAACTGATTTCAAGCTCACTTGTCTGTAGTTAGAAATAACTATAGCCTTTTTATCTTATAAATCAAGGAAATTGCCTATTTTCAGACATATATGATTCTCCTTTTCTTTAAAGATTAGAAAAGGTGCTTCAGCTGTCTCTTTTGCAAGTCATTTTTACACTCTAGAAAATATTTGAAGCCAGAAATCTTGGGTATTATTAGAGCATAAGCTCTCTCAGTATTGGGCATTGTCTTCCTACTATGCCCCTACTCAAGCTATACTCTTCTATCAGGCTGAGTTAATTTCAGCGTCCGGAACTTTACATATCCATACTCGCTTCAAACTCTCTGCTGGGTTGATAGTCCCATCGGAGTCCTATTACTTCCAACAAGTCATCTCTGACCACCTCATATCCCCCTTTCTCTAAATTACTGTAGTATTTTTTTTTGCTATTACATGTATAAAGTTTTAAATTCTGGGCCATAAAAGAAATCTAGTCTAGTTTGGAGGCTGCTTGAAAGCAAGAACTCTTTCTTGTCCTTCCCTTTAACCACCAAGTTATCTTATATATACAGTGGGCATCGAGAAAGTTTTGTTGGCTAATAATAATGACTCAGCCTTTCCTTCATTGTCGTATCATCACACACCCAGAGTTAGATTTCTGACGGCCTCTACCACTCAAAAATCAGTTAGAAAACTGGAACTAGATAAAAGCCATAAATTTCATGGTGGGAAAATGCACCTAAAAAAGATCAGCTTTGTTTTTAGTTGGTTTATTTTAGATTTTCTGTATCGTAAAACGTAGACACTCTCCTTAACCTAGATTAAATAATAAAAGATTAATTAACGCTTGTAACTGAGAAATCCAAAGGCAGAGATGACTTCAAGCAAAGTCACTTATTCCAAAGTCACCAAGAACTCAGTTTCTTTCCTTCTATTCACTCTACAGTTACAGATTCTGC
The DNA here is from genome assembly GCF_057802395.1 of Ceratotherium simum simum. NCBI lineage: Eukaryota > Metazoa > Chordata > Mammalia > Perissodactyla > Rhinocerotidae > Ceratotherium > Ceratotherium simum. Next base: position 40,882,190 of record NC_141913.1, read on the forward strand.
AGTTTCGGCTTCATTCTCATGTTCTATATTGTTTTCTACTCTGCTATAACAAATTGCCACAAGGTTAGTGTCTTAAAGCAACACAAATTTATCATCTTATGGTTCTGGAGGTCAGAGTTCTGAAAATGGGTCTTATACTGCTGCAGTCAAGGTGTCCAGAGGGCTGTGTTCCTTCCGGAGGCTCTAGGGGAGAATCCGTTTCTTGCCTTTTCCAGTTTTAGCGGCTGCCTAAAGGCTTCCACGCCTTATGACCCCCTTCCAGCAATGACATCGCACTCCCCTCTGCTTTCATCATCACACCCCCTTCTCTTACTCTGACTCTCTGCTTCCCTTTCCATTTTTTAGGGACCCTTGTGATTAAAATAGGCCTACTCCAAGAATCCAGGATAATGTCTTCATCTAAAAATCCTTAACTTTACTACATCACAAAGTCCCTTTTGCCATTTAAGATAACATACTCACAGGTTCTGGGGATTAGGATGTGGAAGTCTTTGGAGGGCCATTATTCCATGTACCGCAGTCTTCTTTTTGGTCCCAAAACATTCACATCCACCTATGTGCAAACTACATCCACCCCTTCCCAGCATCCCCCCAATTTTTAATCCATTGTGTCAGGAACTCAGAGTCTAAAATCTTATGTAAATATCATCAGCTCAAAGATCTCAAATTTCATCATCTAAATCAGACATGGGTGAGAGTCTGGGTATGATCCATAATGGGGGAAGATTCCTCTCTTTGTACCTTTGAAACTAGAAAATAAGTTATCTAATTTCAAAGTACAATGATGCAACAGGCATAGGAACCACCTATAAATATTCCTGTTTAAAAGGGAGAAAGTGGAAGAAAAAAAGGAATTACTAGTCCCAAGCAATTTTGAAATCCAACTAAGCAAATAACATTAGTTTTCAAGGCCTGAGAATAACACTTTATGGTTTATAGCTCCATCCTCTGGGCCCACGGCTCTGTCCTCTAGGTTCACATCTTTGCCCTTGGAATTATCCTTCCTTTCTTCTCTTTCATGAAGGGGGGCATATGTTTGCAGCTGAGTACTCTTGTTGGCCTGATTTTTGCCTATAGGATTTTAGAAGTCCATTAGCCTTCTTTCATTTTTTCCTCTCTCTGTCCCTTTCAGTCCAAACCGGCAGTTTCCACTCTCATAACATTCTCAATAACCTTGTTGGTCTCCCATATATGTCTTGGGGATTCACTCCATTAAATAAAACGTCCCTCTACAGATCTTTCATGGATAATCTTTTCTCTACTCCTGGCTTCTGCTGAAATAGCTGAGGAGACCCGTGAATCACATGCCTAATTTCCTCAGAGAGCCCTCTTTGTGCCTGGATACTCTGACCTGTTGATCTTCCCGAGGCATGAGCAAAAGATTATCCAGTCACACCCTTAGCTTTCGCTCCAGAGCACACTTTCTTGACTGTGAATTTCTTAATTTCAGTGTGTTTTGTAATCTGGATAGACTGACAATTTCCCAAATCATCAAGTGCTGGTTCTTTTTACCGAATGATTCTTCCCTCAATCTACTTCTTTTACTATAAGATGCAAGGGGAGATCAGGTCACCTTCAATACTTTGGAAACCTCCTCAGTTAATATCCAAATTCATCACTTATAAGTTGTGCTTTCCACATAACTGTAGGGCACAATGGGGTTAAGTTTTCTGGATCCTCTTTCCTCTAGTTTCCAAAAACATGTTCCTCATTTCCTTCTGAGCCTTCACCAACTGCACCTGTAGATGCCATATTTCTATCAACAGTCTATTCAAGGCAATCTAGGTTTTTTCCTATCATACTCCTTAAAATTCTCCCTGCCTCTGTCCGTTATTCAATTCTGATGCCCCTTGCACATTTTTAAGTATTTTTTACAGCAGCAGCTCACTTCATAGTACCAAAATCTGTGCTAGCTTCCCATTACTGCTATAACAAACTACCACAAATTTAGTGGCTTAAAACAACACAGATTTATTATCTTACTATATATATATGACCTCCACTCTCTCGCGCTCTATAATTTATATATTTATTAATAAAATTTATATATATTTTAATTTTTTTATATATATATAAAGTTTTATAGGGCTAAAATTAAGGTATTGAGGGGTTGGCCCCATGGCATAGCGGTTAAGTGCACCCACTCCGCTGCTTGCGGCCGGGGTTTGGATCCCAGGCGCGCACACCTGCACCGCTTGTCAGGCCATGCTGTGGCGGTGTCCCACATAAAGTGGAGGAAGATGGGCACGGATGTGAGCTCAAGGGCAGTCTTCCTCAGCAAAAAGAGGAGGATTGGCATGGATGTTAGCTCAGGGCTGATCTTCCTCACAAAACAATAAATAAATAAATAAAATTAAGGTATTGATAGGGCTGTATTCCTTCTGCAGGCTCCAGGGGAGAATCTTTTGTTTTGCCTTCTCCAGCTTTCAGAGGCCACCTACATTCCTTGGCCCATGATCCCTTCCACTAATGGCATCACACTGCCCTTACCCCTGCTTTCATCATCATCTCCTTCTCTGACTCTGACTGCCTGCCTCCCTCTTCCATTTTCTAAGAACACTTGTGATTACATTGGGCTCACTGACATAATCCAGGATAATCTCCCCAACTCATGATCCTTAATTTTATCACATCTGGAATTCCGTTTTTCCATGTAGGTGACATATTCACAGGTTCCTAGACTTAGGATGTGGGAGTCTTTGGAGGGGAGATGAGAAAAATTATTTTGTTTATTACAGGTTCCTTATAGGGATCTGATGGAAGTTTCAAGGTTTCTCCTAAATTAGCACCTTCATTGAAGCTCATATGCTTCCACAATCCAGAGGGAAGGGAGGTTTGTCTTAGCAGTACCCCCGTGAGGGACAGAAAGCTTCTCATTCCTAGAAGCCCCATGCAATGCCTCTTTTGCTCTGATCAGCTGATGGACTCAGCTCTGAATTTATCACCATGATCAGTAAGATAGGCTACTCTGTATGACTAAAAGGACTCAGGATCCACTTATTCAACTTCCTAGTTGAGAATGTAGAAGAGTAGTATCCTCAGAGCAAAATGTGAGACCTGTTACCAAAATGAGGGAGAATGGATTCTGAGCAAAACAAACAAAAAAAAACAAAGAACAAAAAAAACCCAACCAGCAAATGTCAGCTAATCTCTTCACTCCATGTAAATTAGCCAAGGGCAATGACCATACCTTAATTATAGTTGTATATTCTATATAGATATCACATAGCCCAAATATCTAATATAATAATTGGTATTCTTAAATGAATGACTAAATGGTGAATTATTACATCGTCATATTCACATGATATGATTTTCAGTGTAGTCAAATTCATAGCCTAACAAGTACTATTTGACTACATGTTATTGTTTTTGCAAATAAATTTCTAAAACATGTTACATAAAGTATCTTTTAAAGTCAGATCATGATATTGAAAGAAGAATAGAAATAGACTAAGATAATTACTTTTCTGAATTAAGGTAGGACAAGAAATGTAGTTCCATAATGATGACCCTAAAGGAATTACATATTTTTAATTTGACTCATCCTCTTGGGCTAATCTCAGAAAATCGATGTTCTTGATGCCCCCCTCCCCAAACACACACAAACATACATAACTTAGGGTACATGTAGTTTGAGGAAATGTAAATATTGATTAATTTGCCTTCAGAACTCAGAAGTGTGTGCCTGTATCTGTACGTTTTATTACCAGATTAAACCCCAGAAGGAGACTCTCAGTACCAAATGTCACAAAGACTATGTGAAGAGCGCTAATTACGGTAAACTATTTCCTATAGCTCCCATTTCTCTTCCTATTTGATATTTTGGTTTTCTTTTTTCTTGATAAGGAGGCTAGGTGGGAAGTGGGCCTGACACCTCTGAGAGGAGGTGCTTTGCCTCTCAAGTATAAATCACATGCTGTGAATCAGAAAATATTGAAACTGTTTCTGAGAGAAGACTCCAAAATCAAGCTGGAGTTCTCTCTCTAAGAAGAAGGAGGGAGTATCGGGGAAGTGAGTACAAGCAACTGTCAGAAGCTCATTGTGGAACCAAATGGCTGTCTAAGAGGAAGAGAAGTTGATGATCTTTTGTAAAAGCTCATAAGTCAGTGGGCAGATGGCCTGGACTACTCAGGGTACAGGATTCAAGGACCATAGCGAAGAGTAACTTAATTACTGTTCGTACTATGTTAGACTGAGCAGTATCCATTTAAAGGGATTCGAACAGCATAGACCATTTTTGGTTCCTACCTTCTCACTCTTGGTGGACAAACTTTTGCTGGTGAGGAGAACAGAGCATTTTATGTCTCCCTCAGGAAGAGATTGCAACTCTTTCCTCATACCAGACTTTCTAATCCAGTGGTTGTCTCCATTGTTTTGGCAGGGGGCGTGCTTGAATTTTGTACATCTAATGAATGCTAAAGATTTCCTCCCCTCAGGAAAAAGAGCATGTGCTCTGAAATCAATCATTTTTCATAAAATTTTAGGATATTCATGAACTCCCTAAAGTTTGTCAGCAGGGACCTCCCAGGAAGATCACTGGACCCAGTTAAGGATCCTTGTTCTAGACCCTGAACCTGCACCTCCAAAGATCTCATCCTCAGCTAAGGAAAGCTTTGAATGTTTTGAGAAATTTGGGGGTCACCAAAGAGTTCCATTCTATTCTAAAAGACTCATCCATCTAAGATACTTCAGGAGGTTTTGATTTGGAGAACACAGATACTTGTTATTTTAACTTTTCTTAGACAGGATGGGGGGTGGTCATGGCTAATGATCTAGAAATGCTGCTGTCCAGTACTAGTATCATGGGACTTTTCCTTATGATTTTATCCTGTATTTTTCTTGCTTTTTCCTCCCATTTCTTAAAATAGATATTCACATTTTGTCCTCTCAGAAACTGATGAGTTTGAGAGACTGACAAGAAAGTGTGGGGACGAGAGAGAAGGAATGGACAGACAGTGTTAACAGTGAGGAATGGAGAGAACCTGCAGCTGAACAGCTCCTTAAAAGACAGAACTTTGACCAGAGAGGCATTTCTATTCATCATCCTTTGTAGCCAAATTCATTTGTTTCTAAGTTCACTTATTCAGCAAAAACGTATCTATGTATCTATGTATCTAACATATCTATGGTATCTATGGTATTCCAAGTCCTATGCCAGATCTGTGAGGGATGCAAAGATGGATGGTGTACAGCCTTTCCTCTCAAAGGAGCTTGAGGTCCTGCAATGGAGATAAGATATGCAGAGAAAGTCAGCTTACAGCAATTTCCTGCAAGTCGCTTCATTTCACGTCCCGGGGACTGGAGAAGTGTCTCTCATGTTCTCCCAGAGCACTTCCTCCTTACATGGACCATCATATTTATCATGATGTTTTATAACTATACACACGTCTCTCTCGCAGCAGATCACAAACCCCTTGAGGATAGAGGCTGAGTCTTACTAAACCTCATATATATATATATCCTGGGAGCTAACAGGGCGTCTGGAACATGGTAAATGCTTTAAAAATTGTTGAATAAAACATTGAATCACGTCTAGAAAAGACAGAACGCAGATGAGATAAGACGTCCCGCAAAAGGAGGACCCTGGCTATTATGTCAGGAAATAGTGGTCTGGCATTTGTCCATTGTATTTCTGGACTTCAGTTTCCCACCTGTCTTAGAAGGGAGTTAGATCAGGTGATTCTTTCCAGATGAAAATTCTATTTTAAATAATACTGAGGGCAGAGAAGGAAGTAAACGCCCTGGCCATCTGACCCAGCTTAAACACCTGCCTAGGTTTTACAATCAAATAAAAATAATTTCCCGAAGGTTTAGTGTCAAAAGAGCTGCAAACCCCCAGACGCTTATGATATCCGCTGGCTCCATTGACAAAAGTGACTTCCCACGCTTTGCCCACAGAGGGCATCCCTGCTCATTGATACGTAGACCAGGCGAATGCAGCTGCTGGAAGCCTCCTCCGACCGCTCTTTTTTCCCTTCGCCGTCATCTCTCTGCCCCCACCCCGCTTCTCGTGGAATCTTTGCCTGATCCAGTTCGTTTCCCTCCGGTCTCCACATTTTCCCTTCCAGCCCTCCACTTCTGATCAATGGATAGTAAGGCTCCAACTCCCAGCTCACACACCGCTGGCGGACACCCCAGTAACAAGTGAGAGCGCTCCGCCTCGCAGCCCCCCGCCTCTCCTCCCTCGGTCCCCTCGGCTCTTGGAGGAAAAACGAACAGCATCCCCAGCTCTCGCGCGGATTTTTCTCTTCAACTTGACCCAGCCGAGGACGGGGACCCAGCCTCGACCTTTTAATGCACAGCCCAGCCACAGGATTGCTTTCCGTCTCCTCTTGGTCTCTCCTGGATATTCTGTTTATTGATGACTCGCAAGCCCCGCGGAGAGCTGTCTTCCCTTCCCTTGCTCCCTCTCTTTCCTTGAGTTAGTTTTCCAAGGTTTTACCGGGGCTCGGGATCTTTTGGACTGAACGGAACTTTTTGCTCCCTCCTTTTGCTGCTGAGTCTGTCCGTGGACGAGGAAAAAGGCTTCGGAGGCAGAAGAGGCGCAGGGGAGGTGGAGGAAGAGGACGAGGAGGAGGAGGAGGAGGAAGCCGAAGGGGCTCGGCGCGTGTGTGTGCATGTGTGCATGCGTGTGTGAGTGCATGTGTGTGAGTGCTGCCGCTGCCCAGGACCCCCGGCCCCGAAGGTGTTGGCTGAAATATGGAGAATAGTCTTGGATGTGTCTGGGTACCCAAGCTGGCTTTTGTACTCTTCGGAGCTACCCTGCTCAGCGCACATCTTCAAGTCACCGGTAAGAGGTTCTTTCCTTTCTTCTCGTCGCACTCCCACCTCTTACCCCCTTTCCCTTTCCTTTTCTTTTTATTTGGCAAGTAGTAGAATGGGGCTAGAGGCAGAAAGAGCAAGATGTTCGTTGCTTGCCCTGCGCCCCATTTCCTCATCGATGATAAAGGACGGGAAGACTTTTTTTCCTGGGGGCGGAGGATGCTGGCGACTGGGGAGAGGGGCGCTCCTTCGCTCTTTTTTAATCTGGTGCTGCTCGCATCTTTGCTTTTGCAAATACTTGCGTTGGTTTGGAGAGCTGGCGGGCTGGGGCAGGAAGGAGGCAGATGATGGGCTGTTGTTGAAAGGAACTGGGTTGTATCTTTAAAGCCTCAGAACCAACGAAGGAAGGGATTTGGGGCAACGGGGCCAAGAGGAGGAGGTCATCGAGGGGGCTTTGAGGAAGTCTGTGCAGACTGTAGATGGTGGGGCTGAGTCGTTTGTATGTGATTATATGCGCTTCAGGTTTGGATTTTTAGACTTGGTGAATAAGAATCGAGAAAGGGACAGATCATGTGTTTTGGTACTTCGGAGGCGCAGAGTTGACAGGAGGAAGGAGGCGTGTTTTATTTTATTCTATATTTTAACGGTGAATGCAGTTCGCAAGCTAAGTCTCCAAATATCTCCAGGACACTTCCAAACTCCAAATGATTGATATTCCGGGGGACTGGCCCCGCTGGCCCTGGCGCTTGGCAAGCGCAGTTTCTAATTAAAAATGGCAAAACTGTTTTGGGATTGGATTGGGTTACAGCAGGAGAAAGAGGGATCTGAGGGATGCGCAGGGCTGCTGCAGTCTGCGAATACGGAGCTGGGGGCTTCGATGGCCAAAAGAATAAAAAAAGATCAAAATGACTCATTATAATGTCCACTTGTTTTACTGGGCCTCACCACAAGAGTGGATGGGGCACTGGGGTACAAGGAGGGGGCCTGGCGAGGAAGGAGGGGAGATGAGCCAGCTAAGCATTCACATCCCTTTTCCCAAATCCAGAAGAAAAGGAGCCGCCGGCAGGGGCCAGGCATTGGGTAGGAGCGCCCCAACCTGCGCCTCAGAAATTAGCAGGGAATGGAATGTAAATCACGGCCAAGCCCCCAGCCTCCCGGGAAGCTCCGGCTTTCTTGTTCCTGCTAAATGCTGCATGGCCCAGGGTTGCGAACGCGAGCGGCGAATGCGCCTCTCCCGATCGCTGGGGATTCGGACAGTCAAGCACGGGGACCCAGCCAGAGGCTCCCCAAATCATAGTGCGGCCAAACTCCAGCAGGAATCTGCGCATCCGGACCGACCCGACTCCTCACCTTCGTTTGGCCGGATCAAGCGAGCTAGCGAGGACTGTGTGTGTTGTGTGCATGTGTGCGTGTGTGTGTGTGTGCATGTATGCGCGCGCGTGCGGGGCGCGCGTAGCCGCATCCGCGCGCCCAGAAGCCCGCGTTCCCTCCCTCTCTCTTGAGCTGGTCCCCTCCTGCCGGGGCTCCTCGCTCTTGGAGCTTTGTCCTCCGCAATTACTCCCGCGGAAGGTGGGCGGGGGGCCATCCCCGCAGTAACGAATAGGTGTCTTTTTTAAATTCCCTCCTCACGATCCGCAGACGCTAGACGCTGCGGCGAGGAGGACCCTCCTTCTGCACAAAGATTGACTTGCGCTCTTTCTGGCAGTTTGGAAGACCGCCGAGGAGGGGAGAGGGGAAGTTCAGAGGGCGCATCCCTCGCTGGGTAGAAAGTCGGCTGGCCAGGGCTGGCCTGAAATACGTTGGCTGAAAATACCACATTAGGCAAGGTGTGCAAAAATGAACAATGACGTTTTGTCAATTACGCTAAAATATTTTAAAGCCATTTCCCACGTGACTTTGTCTGGCGAAGGGTGGAGATAGATGAATGGAGGTGGATTTATATATGTTTTATTAACATCTAAATTAATTAAATATCCCCCTTCCTACTTATTTAAGTTTCTTGTCTAGAGAGTTAGGGCCATCTATTACTGCTTTATTTTAATTTCCTCCTCAACAGACAAGTCTATGCTTGAAAAGGCAGACAAAAAAACATGCGTATACAAGGGATATACCTGTGGATCTAAATCTTTAAGCTTTTCTATACTTCTAAGTCCATTTCTGTTATTTACAAATGAATTGTGATGTAGTTTGCACAGGTCCCAGGAAAGTGGATGCTGCACTTTTAAGATACTGCTAATTCAAATCACTCTGGTCTTTGCACATTAATCTGTTTCTCCTCTTTCTCATAGTAGCAGTTTCCCCTCTTTAGGAACATGGCAGGGAATTGATGAGGAAGAAAGCATAGTTCACTCTATGCAAGGACCAGTAGGAGGTGCCCTTAATAAGGCCAAGTGTCTAGTTTACTGGCAGTGAAACTCCCTTTCAGCAGGATGTTTTAAAGACTTTGTTGATTGGTAACAAAGGATTATGGAGACTAGCACAATAGTACTGGGTATTTTTCCACTTCCTAGATAAAGTCTGAAGCTGCTGTAGATTTTTATGAAATTGTTATGACATAACAAAGGGCATCCTTGAACAGTGTCGGCATAGGATGAGGACTCGATCCTGGAAAAGGAGGATGGTGGCTTTTTAGTTGGCTCTTGTAACATGCCATCCCATATATTTGACTTGAGCCACAAGCAAGGGCACTAAGTGGAGTCCCGGGATCTCAGATGAGATGAAAATTTTAGATGTTAGATGTTAAGGAATGAAATAGCAGGTATACATGTTAATTAATTAATTAACTAATTAATTTTTCATATATATGTTTGGGTTACATTCTATTGAAAAAAGTCTATGAGAGTTTATATAGTCTGGACATGATGAAATGAGGCTTGCTATCTCCCCCGTATGCCCACTTCTCATGCTCGCAACCAAAGCAGATCAGATGCCCCCATCTGGGATTGCTGTTGAGTGGAGCATGGCAGGACCTGAAGGCGCCTGGGCAGCCTGGCCGTCCACTCCTCTGTGAGTGCTGCAGTATAAATCACCAGCGACCTGTCACGGCATCCATTTCCCACAAAGCAGCAGTTGCCCTCTAAGTTATGAAGCATGTGCAACAGCCACCACGTGTGTTATATGTGAATATATTAGGCTTAGTGCATTTGCTTTAATGCTCTTAAAAGCTGGGCTGGCTTGAGCTGCTGATAGGCATTTTTTCTGGGGAGAGATTTATAACTTCTTGGTGTATATGACTTACATTTATTCTCTGGCAAGTTAACCTCTCAGCAAACTTCCTTCTTGTTTTCATTGAAGAGGAAAAGCTTTAATCCTATCTAAATTCTTGAACGAAGCCCTGCTAAAAGTTTCTCCTGGTATAGGGTATTTGTAAGCTGTAGCATGGTTTTCTAAGCCAATGGGAAGCTTGACAAGAGATTTGGGGAGGTGATTTTTGGATGGAAAGGGATATTTTACTTGTTTCTGGAGAGGGGAGGGATGACACTGCATCTTCTAAGGGAATCCCAGCATCCCGCTTATCCTCAAAAGCATCTTTTATGAGAGAAAATATCTCATCCTCTCTGGCTTGCGTTTTTCTTTCATGCATCCAATAGTTTGAAATTCTTCAAATGCGTGTGATTTGCTTCTGGGGGTCATCTAGTACTACTGTCTTCCTTTGGAAACAAGCCCTGATTTAAGTCTTGACTTCCCGAACAAAACACTTTTTATCTTCAGGTGGAGCCACATGTTTACAGGTAGTGCTGAAGTTTCTGAGCAGAATATTTCTTTCCCTGGAACTCTGTGCCCTCAGATTACGTTTTAAAGCAAATATTCTTACTATTTCTTTGGAGAATTTGCCATCCTAAACTTTGTATGTGAAACTTCTTCTTCATGTTTCTACCAGACAGGATAACTCTATTAGAAAAGATTGTACTTGTATCTAAGCATTTTCTGAAATTAAACCACAATCACAAACACACAAAGAAGAGAAGATTTCCACCTTCCCTTACACCTCCCCAAGTGTATGACTTTGGGGTGAATTAAGACACTGCCAATTACATAAAGACACTTTCTGGAAACCATTGTGATTTCACTAGCGAGTGAAATCGCTTCTTGCGTGGCTACAGGTGTCCCCACTTTCTGTGGATGTGGCCTGTGTTGCTCTCAGAAACTTGCACCCAGTTAGGAGCACATTGCTCTGTTTTGGTACTTGTTACACAGCTACTAGCTCAGATGATAAATTTTTGATGGATTCATTTACCTCAGATGATAATCTCTTAGATGAACTGTATATGTAAATTTTGGGAAACCTTCATTCTGCCTGACTAAAAAGAATAATGACACAGGCCCACTGAGGATTACTTGATTAATTAATCAAAGATAAAAAGCCACTTGATTCTGGAAACATACAGTAATCCCTGAAGTGGAGTGATAAATACTATGCACATCTACAATTCATAAAATGTAAACATGGAGTCTTCTTTTTTTTTTTCCTTCTGTTTCTTTATTATGATGCTCCAGAGGAGAATTGAAGAGTTTCATGAATTGTCACAATAGTTATACCTTAATGAATCGTAGCCTGGCATCTCACTAACTCTTGATTGAAACACACTAAATTAAAATCAACACGATGCCGGGTGAATTGTTCTGCAGCCTGCTAGTGGGCTGCTTGCTTCTGTCCAGCCTGTCCCTACAGGACTGGAGCTCTCATCTCTAAACTGTGTAACATCAATACTGCTTCTCTTGATATAAAAGCCAAGAAAGTCTTTCTCACTGCGAATCCAAGGCCCTGATCCACAGGCGCTGTGTTTAACATGCTGTATTATACTTTACAAGGTCACAGGGATTTGCCTTAAAAACAAATTTTAAAATTTTCATGAGTGTTTCTTTTAGTGGAAAGTTAATCTGTACTTTGAAGACAGCTAAGTAGTACTCTTACTAGAGGAGACTCTAACTAGAGGCCTCTCAGCCAATGTTATTGAAGTTCTAGAGCTCATGGGCATTAAGAAGAGATAGGAGGAAGCACTAGAGGATAGTAAGTTATGCCAACCTAGGCCTGCTGTTTTTTCTGGGGGGGTGTTACCGGGTTGGAATAACAAAGAGCTTTCATTTTCTTCAAAGTTACTATTTTTCAGAGATCAAAGCATTTCTTAATAGTATTATAATATCAGTAGCATGGCTCTGACCCAAAGCATTTAAGATATTTTCCTTCGAAACAAGACCTCAAGTAAAGCAAATATTAAACTTGTCAATAGGAAAGGATGAACAATTCAGATTACTTTCCCCATAGGCCAATTAAAAGAAGTGTGTGAGATAAAATTATGTTACATATGCCAAGTGGGTAATAGCCAAAAATAAAATGCAAATTATTATGCACCTTTATAATTGCAGCCCTCAGGTAAATTACAGCACAATTTAGTACCACACTTCTGCTTTCTCCCACAATAAAGCATTGATTCCTTGTCTTATGTTTCTCTGGTTTAGCACTGTACTAACATGCAGAAAGACAGGTTGGCTGATTGATGATCAAAATTACTATAGTGCTCTAAAGTTCTTTGACAAATTTTAGCCTGAGGTTAAAAAAAAACAGTCCCCTTTAACTCAACTGTTAAGTAAATATGTTTTCCTTGGTGGTTTAGAAATGCCTGAACTCTGTCCAATGCTATGGTTTAGAAATGCATAATAATGTGTATGATTGAATATTCCCTCTTTTTCACTATTGATGATAATTTGCCACCGGTAATACTAGTGCATGTTGCTATTTATAAATAGTTCCAAACAACCGTATTATTTACAACTTTCATTTCTTGGGGGCGAAGTTCTACCAGGAAACACACAAATCATTCCTTATTTATTGATCTTATTTTTTAAGTCTTGTTATGGCACAACTTGGGCGGGAAAGTTTCTCTTCTCTGCTAAATTCTATGAACTCTGTGCCTTTAACCCACTTCTTGTTTTCATGATGTACTTTACCTTAGTTTTACACATCCAAATTCTGTGACTTCTTGCTTGCTTAGTCGTGTCACAGTTTCAGGAGAGAGGAAGGCCCTTTATACCACTTGTGATTATGATGATGCAACTTACAGTGGTATTTATTGCACTTTGGAGATTTCTGCCTTGTCCTTTGCTCATCCTTTAAAGACTGGTTCTTCCCAGAAGGCTACTCTTGAGAGTATCTAGGACAAAAATGTTCCACCGAATTAATTCAATTTTTATGATGTGATCTAATGAAAATACCAACTTTTAAGTGTATTGGACCTGATAAGAGGGTTTATCAATACCAAATTATTCTGGTATGTAAAATATTCTTAAATCTGCTTTAATATTTTTATAAGAGAATAAAGGAATTAAACAGTTAATTTAAATGTTATTTACTCCAGTCAATTTTCTTAGTAACAGTAGTTTCTTGTTAAACCACATATTTTTAGATTTTACTAATTTTTTCATAGTCTTTTAAAATACTTATCAACTTATCCAAATACCTTTTAAGTATGTAAAACATAATTTAGCCTGTCCTTAGTAGATCCAAGTTATCATTATGGCTCAGTTATTATATTATCTGATATTACAGGGATGATTTCAAGATATTATGTCATATTGGACTGTACATTTTTCTATCAAATGGCCATTGGCTGCTGCTTTTGTTTTATTAAGAATTTTATTCTTTATGGGTTTTTTTGTAATTATTTTATTGAGGTCATATTGGCTTATAACTGTGTAATTTCAGGTGTACGTTATTATATATCATTTTCTGTAGAGACTGCATCATATCCACCACCAATAGTCCAGTTTTTATCTGTCACCATACATATGTGCCCCTTGACCACTTTTGCCTTCTCCTCACCCTCTTCTCCTCCGGTAACCACTAATCTGTTCTTCTTATTGATGTGTGTGTTTGTCTTCCACATACGAGTGAAAGCATATAGTGTTGTCTTTTTCTGTCTGGTTTATTTTGCTTAGCATAATACCTTCAAAGTCCATCCATGTTGTCACAAATGGCACGATTTTGTCTTATTTTATGGCTGAGTAGTATTCCTGTGTGTGTGTGTGTGTGTGTGTATATATATATACTATATATATATATATATATTATATATATATATATGGTATCTTCATTATCCATTCATCCATTGATGGGCACTGGGTTGCTTTCCTGTCTTGGCTATTGTAAAGAATGCTGTGATGAACATAGGGAAGCATAAATCTCTTTGAATTGTTGATGTCATGTTCTTTGGATATTCTTGATTTACAAAATACCTTTTATCTACTTGCTTGTGTCTAGCTAGAACTTCTCCCCTGTTGTAAGATTTCCTCAAAGCAGTCCTTTTTCTGCTTTCGATTTGTTAAGAAATAAAGGACTGAGTTTTGTTAAGATTGTGTCTAAAATAAAAGAGAAGATTCTAAATCAGGACCTGAGTCCCTCCGTGGAGGAAAAAAAGGTAATTGGTTTTAACTAATGATTTTATAGCATTTCTGAAATCTGATACTACTTTGTATGCCATTTTTCTGTGCAACATATTTTTCTTTGCTAAATGAGAGTGTGGATAACTTCTAGTTATATTGCTAGCTCCAACATTATATAATTTATTTAAATTATGATCTGTACTTTACATATAGTGTTTGGTATAATTAATAATAATAATGTTGATGATCATGATAACAATAATTATAATGAAACAAATAAGCCATGAAACCACCAGCAATTTTCTTAATTTTGTGTCAATTCATCCCTTGCCTTCTTTACAGTTTTGTCACATATGTATGCATCTTTAACACATTATTTTTCTTTGCCTGTACTTGACCATTATAAAATAAATATAATGTGTATATTCTTCTCTGATTTGCATTTTTGCCGAACATTAAATATTTAAGATTCACTTTTGAGGATGCATATTGCTATACTTCAATCACTTTCTGTGCTGTATAATATTCTATGATTTTAATTAGTCACACTTCATTCAATCTACTGTTGATGTATTTTTGGGAACTCAGTATTTTGCTGTTGCCAATAATACTGATATGAACATTCTTGTACATGTCCCCCAGAACAAATTTACCACCATGTCTAGGGTGCATATCTAGGAGTGGAATTGCTGAGTCATAAAAAAGATATCTTTACTTTTAGAAGGCAATGACAAGTTGCATCTGTTGAAACTCCCACCAGGAGCATAGGAAAGTCTCCTTTGTTCCGTGTATCTGCCAATGCTTGGTATTGTCATATATTTAATTTGCCCTCATCTGGGGTATGTGAATTAGCATCTCATTGTGGTTTTAATTTGCAATTCTCTGATTGTTAATAAGGTTGAACATGTTTTTTTCCTATAAATTTATTGGCCATTTGTGATTTTAGCAAGATAATTCTATGATTCTGTTTCTCCAACTGAGCAACCATTTGCTTTGAGGCATCAAACAGAAGTTACTCTGTTTTTCCGACTAAACAGCCTTTTGCTTTCGGCATAGATGTCATCAGTACTCTAACTTTTAGGAAGTTGTGGCCTGATACTATGTTGTGTTTATTTTAACCCAGATTTTCCTTAAACACCTTTCCAGAACGTACACTTATTTTGAACTGGAAAAGAGATCCTTAGCCATTATACGATTATTGATTACCCAGAGCAACCTTGGCCTTGTCAGTATCCTGCCTTATCCTGTTTATTATGTCTATGTAGCATATCTCTTACAGGGAAGAAGGATGCTGGGGTGTCAAGCTTAATCTGAGGCACATTATAAATCCCCTGAATATGATGGAACTAAAAGATGACTGAATCACAGAGTTATCACGGTAGATACCAAGTCTGAGTTAAAAATCCTAATCTGACCATTTGAACTTGGGTATGTTTCCAATGTGGTAAAATACATAGGCCCAGGATCATCATTACACACATTTGACTGTGGGTTTCAAACAAACACCCATGCTTGCACATGTGCCTATGCACACCTCCCAGTTTTTGTTTGAGTTTGTAATCATTTCACCTAGTCCCATGGGACAGACTAATGAAGGGCCCTGGACGAAATAAAGCATTGGATATGCTGGCAGTGGATTCTCTAGTGTGTCGCCTCTGTGCGAACTCATTAGACATGTGAGCCAAGGCTGAGAAATCTAAGCAAACCTCCTGTGCCTGGAGTCCTCAATCTATTGTTCCCACATCTTTTCTCAGCCTCATGGGATCCCAGAAGAATATAAATTAGAGAGAAATCTGCAAAGCTCTCCCTTTCATGTCTAATGTCTGGGCAGAGCTGTTCCCTGCAGGACAATTTCTAGTTATTTTCTCTTTCTGGTTTGAGACATCTCCAGGGATAGTTTGTTCCCTGTTTCCCTTGGGAAACTTTTCAGCAGCATATCAGTTCTTGCTGTTAAAAATTTATTTTACAATTCATCTTAGATAGTCCTGTTCTAAATGTTCTTCCCATCGCTCCTGTCATCCAGCTCCCGTTCCTGTTTTCCTTTCTCAATGACACTCTGCCTCTTCTGTGCTGAAGCTTGTTAGATAATTCTAGCCATGAATCATTCTTGCCTCTCCCCTTAGTCCTTACTTAACCAGACTATAAATATTTAGTTCATTTAATCTTTCCTCATCCCCCTCCAGAAGCTTAATCATGTTTATTTTTCTTACCTGAACTCCCTCTGGTTTGTTTATATCTTTCTGGTAATCAAGGGCCCCAAATTTAATGTGCTCTTCTAAGTAAGTGCTCCCAAGTTGTATATTAGAAAATATAGATTTAGCATAGGCTTTAAATTGTTGTACAGCCATTCATCAGTGCATATTTCATCTCACTTAAAATTTGTGTTCTCATTTTTCAGATAGGACTATCAATGCCTAACAAAATCATTGAGATATTATAAGGCTCAAATAAGACCTAGAATTTGATTCAAGATAATAGTTACTGAGTATTTACTATGGGTTTCAAAGGATTAAATGAAAAGCTTCAATGTGTTTATGCCTTCCAAGGGTTTATTGTCAAGTGAGGTGACAGGCACAACATAGCTAAATAGGATACAAGGCAGAACAAAGTACTCATTAAAAAAAGAAGCACAAACAAAGTGGGCAGACTTTGAAAAATATCAACTACAATGTTTATGCATTTTATCATTAAAATATTAATATTAGCCAGATGGGCTGACAGAGCCAATTCATTCATCCTTGTGTCTTTAGATTGATTGGTCCACAACAAGACGAAAACAAAAAGAAGAGGATATAAAGAGTTGTCAATCATGTTTGAACCAAGCTATAGGTATGGTAAGAGTGAGAATATCAGAGCTTTTCCCGGTAGACCTTTCTTCCTCTACTTATTGTGTGTCACACACTGTGCTAAGATGGTGATGGAGCTTTGAGTCTCATGGGATGAAAATGCTAATCAAATAGATATATTAATATATCCCTAATTTCAAATGAGATAAGGTTTTAGAGAAAGAAAAGCATTGTAGAACAGTGACCCCGACAGCAGATCAAAGAAGCCTTCCCTGAGAAAATTGTCATTGATATCTGAAGAATGAGATAAAGTGGGGATGTCTTGGGAGGGGCAGAGGAGAGAATGCTAGGTAAGAAAAGGGCAAAGGCCCTGCAGGGGGCAGAAGCATAGTGAGTTCAAAGAAGGTCTGTGTATCCACAGCAGGAGAACTAAGCATGACAATGGCTTAGCTCAAGAAGACCTTAGAATCCTCTCTTGAAGATAGTAGCTACTCAAACTCAGTAAATATTGATTGAATGAATTGAAATGAGTTCACAACAAGGACTTTTTCCTAATCTCAGCACAATCATTTTAAAAATTAAGCAAATTGTATGGGCAAACCTTGCCCTGATTTTCTTATTAACCATCAGATGTGAATTTATGAACCTATCTATCCTATATGTCTAGAAATACCTTGGGGGGTTGTGTGGACATAGCTAATGCGAAAAGGTAAAGACACTTTGAAAATTGTAAAGAGCTAGACAAATGCAAATTGCTATTAAGAAGCATGTGTACCAGGCCACTTCCACTTTGAAAGCTGTCTGTGAGCAGATGGAAACAGAACTTCACCTCTTCTATACAAGTAGTATTGACATGGAGACATTTCTTTTTCCTGTGGCCTCTTTCAAAATGTATGCCTGATCACCCTTGGTGAATTAAAAAGGAAAACTGAACCTAAGTTGTTGTTTTTCTTAACTTTTGCAGATTATTTTCTCAATATGCTCCTTTCCTATACATTTTTTCTCCATTACTATTGCTTAAAAATATGGATGTGTTCTCAGCTTTAAGTTATAGCTCTTTTAGAAGTCATTGAGCTTGCAACCTTTCTTGCACCGCTGCAAGTTTCAAAGGAGTTGGCTGCACAGCCCTTCAAGGTCTTTGGTCATGATGAGAGAGGTGGCACAGCCTAGGAGAAAAGCCTGCCAGCTAGTGGGCTTGACCTCGACTTCCCCATCTGTAAAATAGAGATAAAATCAACGTCTCTTTCCCAACTCTAAATTGGAGATAAACTTACTCCAGCAGTTAGATATATAAATGATCTATTCCAATGCCTGACACTTGATAGGTGTTCCATCAATGCTAGTTATTTTTAGTATTATCTTAATATGGGCTAGATTTATATTGGGATAGTCTTTACAAATAGAATATTTCATAGGCACAGGCAGGCCATTCTAGAACCCTCCTCAATTTCATTTTGTAGTTGATAATTTTAAAGACTTAGAAATAAAATAAGATAGACTCCAACAGCAATTTTGAAATCAAGCACATGATTAGTTTAGTGGGTCATGATTTGGTAAGCCATGGTCCATGCCTTTGCTGGCTTTAGAAGCTAATAGGTTCAGCTAAGTGAGACCTGACACAGTGCAGTGCTGATCGAACTTGGCACCGTATAACACACCTCCTATGGATTCCTCATCCAGATTGACTTCCTCCGTTAACTCCTCTCTGGTTAACCACCTCCCTTTTCTGCAGACCCATTGATTCTAGTATCCACTCAGCATGAATACCTGGAAGCAAGTGCTTGCTTGGTTAAAGTGCAACACTAGGTATAATTTGTCCCTTGGGTCTTCTATTTGGATGACGGACTTACACTTTGACTGTGTATCAATGCCCAGCCCTACCTCATAGAAGTTAATTTACAATCTCTGAAGTGAGCCCAGCACAAATAGTTATTAAAATTCCACAGGTGATTCCAATGTACAGCCAAGTTTGAAAACCAGTGTCTTAGGGCCTTGAATACAAAGTGTGGTTCATGGACCGGTAGCATTGCACATGGGAGCTTTTTAGAAATGCAGAAACTCCTGGCCACACCCAGATTTACTGAATTACAATCCTAGGTGACTGTGGAAACACTGCCCCAGGAGACTGAAAACCCAGGGAGGGAAGTGATCCTTGCCTCTATTTATTTGTGAAAATCTAGTCAACGGGAAAATGCTCCATCCTTACTCGTTTAGTCTTATTTAACTTGAAGCCTCTTTGGAGGCTTTGGCTTCAGAAGCTGGTCTTGCGATAGCAAACTATGCCAACATCAAAAGTTTTCTGGTTTGTGTGTTAGTGGCTAATATATTTCTTAGAGGCCATAACATGTTTCATTTTCTTTGAGATTAAAAGCCCTTGAAAATGCTCTGAAAGTGCTCTTTGGATGTTTCATCTGCCTTTTCCCTTTTTTTCTCACCAGTGCTCAAGATAAAAAGGAACACTTGAAAAGGGTTTGCTGATTTTCTTTCCATATTTTCCCTTCCCTCCATCCCTTCTCTTCCTTAAAAATACTCAGACCCATGGAAAAAGGCAGGCACTTGAAAGGGACCGTGGGGCCCTGGGACCTTCTCCACCCTCCCTCCTCTGTCTCTCAGGTCTGATGCTAAAATCACACATGTGCTCAAAGTGAGAGCCTGACGGGTGACCCCACGCTGGACCTCGCCTTTTGATTGGGGACGGTCTTCAGGGCATGAAACAGACCAAGTGCTCATTTGCCTGTGGCGAGGGAGAAGGGGCGTAACTGAGGTTTTTGAAGAAGGGTAAAGCTTTACAGACAGAGAGCTCAGCACAGGTTTTAAAGCTTTTGCTCTGCACTGTCTGGCAGAGTGAGGAGCTTTAACTGGCATGCTCCAAATCAGACTCTACAAGAAGAGAACGTGGGGGCTCAGCTGTTCAAATTGGATCAATCTGAATGAAAATCACTAGTGTTCCTCCTGGGGAGAGCAGTTTCTGCTTAGCTCATGAACTGTAGGCCCTTTTCTGGTCCTGGTAGAAAATGAGTAGGGCTTTTGTGGAAGGTTATGTAAGGCTGCTGTTTTTTTCCCCCTAGAGTAAAATTCCATTTATAGAGGGATGAAACCTCCTCTCAGGGAAAAAATACGTTTCATACCCTATAGCTTAGGAAAGATAACCAATCTTCAAGAAAGAATTAAGAGAAGAGAGGGAGAGGAAAATTGTGGGCGGAGAAATAGGGCATACAAAAAGAAATAAGAATATGAGAGAGCATTGTTGCTCTGGTCCTTGCTGCTGGAGCATTTACAGGGTGACCAGCTGTTCCTGTTCTCCTGGGACAGAGAGGTTTCCCAGGAAGCAGAACTTTCAGTGATGAAGAGGACAGCCCCTGGTAAACTGGAATGATTGGTCACCCTAAATTAGGTATCCCTGGTGGGGATGGGAGTGGGGAAACTCCTGAAGAGTGTTCAGCAGTGTGGTGGTATTTTAGACAACACACTATTAGCCGTGTGAAGGAATAATTAGGGGATGGCAGCAAGGCCTATTAAGAGGGAGGCTGTTCCAATAGTCCAGAGAAGATGGGTGCCCATTTGGAGGTTTAGAAACAACTCATACATTGGCCATGATATCTGGGTCATTGAGTCTCTACTCTCTAACCCTGCACTAAGGTCAAACTTGACATCCAAAACGGATGTGCTTTTTTTTTTTGACCCACTACCTGACCAGAAAACTGTCAAAAAGAGCTTATTTCCAATATAACGATATCTTTTGGAGATGGTAGGATAGTGTATTTATTGGAGAAGTCAAGTCTAATACTTTCGTGTTTCATTGTGTTAGTATAGTGCTGGATGCATATTAATTATGAAATAAATACTCATAACTCATTAATTATTCTCAGTATCAAAGCAATGATTATTCTCAAATTTGCACACAAACTGATGTTACTCTTGTGCACAGCTGCACACAAGATAAGGATATGTTAAATTTCAGAGTACTCCGATTTTAACTACAGAGAAGTTTATTCTCCTTTTCCCTTTCTCCTTCTGTTTGCTTGATTTTTTCTTTCCATGCCACTATTACTAATTTTATTGGCAACATTCCAGAGTTCTTGTGAAAAATCCAAAATCAAGGAAATCCTGTAAAAAGTAAAATGCAAATGTGTGAAGCCTTTAGAATTTGCTATCTCTTTAAGCCCCGTTACTAATGCATTTATGGCCTTTGTCAACTCACATATATGAAAATGGAGCAAGATAAAGTGGGTGAATAATTATTTCCTACATAATAATCCCAGGGATAGACTCTGTGTTTCTCTTAGGAGAACCACTCCTGAGGACTGGGATGAGTCAAAGAATTAAATTGTTATTCTTGTAGAAGTCAATGGAAGCCAAGACAAGATGATGGACATAAGAAAGTCACCCAGAACGAAAAAGTCAATACTTCGTGTGTTTCATCCCATCAAGCAGGAAAGGACTTCAGCTGTTGTTTGAGATGACCCTCTTTGTTGTACCGATGATGAAGCAGGGTCCCAGAGAAGTTGACTGAGCCCCCAAATCATGCATCTAAGAATGAGTGCCACATTTTGCACTCATTTCTGCACACGTGGGATGAAATCTTGGCTCTACCAAGATTTAACTCTCATGACCTTCATTATGATTCAGGGTCTTCATCCCTAAAATTGGGAAAATCATTGCTGAATGGGATAATTTAAAAAAAAAATGTATTATACTAAAGGATTATTCTGGCACCTAGTGAGCACTAAGCTATTTCTATTTTTATCCATTCATTCAACAGATGTTTATTGAGATCATGCTTGGTTTATCATATTTGTTGGCTCCTATGGTGAATGTAAAAAGCTTATAACACACTGCCACAGTTCTTAGAGAGTTAACAGAATGCTTGGGAAAATAAGACCTAGGCAGTTTAAACATGAAAAAAAGAGAAAGACAAGCAGAGTCACCAAATGAGTGAGGAGTACAGACACAGGAGAAGAAAAGAAGACAGTCAGAAAGTCTTCATGAATGAAGAGGAATTGAGTCTGGTGGACAAAGTGATTGGGGAGAAAGAATAGGTATTCCTATGTGGACATTGCTCTTTACATGTTCAGGCTCTGGAAAACAGGAGGAAAGATGGTGAACACTTCACTTCCAAGAGCCAGCCACCCACTTGCCACAGGCACCAGTTACCATCACTAACAACGGCTCCTTTGTTCATGAGCCTCTTCCCAAGCAGATTTGTGATAGCCTTAGAGAAAAAGGGAGAGAGAAGTGATAAGGTCACCTGAGAAGTAACTTTGGCAGCGTAAATAATGTAATTTTAGAATGAAGAGATTTTGCCTGCGAGGCTTTTCCTAACAATTTTAGGGTGTCCCAGAAGGACAAATTTCTCAGGAAAGGACAAAAGCCATCGTGCACCACATTTCCAGCTCTGAGATCTAGTAGCTGAGAAAGCAAATTTAGGCCCCTGCACTGCAGGAATAAGTTTGTGCTGGAAATTAATCTTTCCATCTTTTTCCTTTCAGCTATACAGCTTAAAAAGGTATAGACAACCTTGGTTCAGGATGCCAAAATCCTTTATTACTAATGCATAAAGGGTGTGTGCTAGCCCATAAGAAATTTTCTGT
This sequence comes from Ceratotherium simum simum, assembly GCF_057802395.1. Lineage (NCBI taxonomy): Eukaryota > Metazoa > Chordata > Mammalia > Perissodactyla > Rhinocerotidae > Ceratotherium > Ceratotherium simum. The sequence continues at coordinate 40,904,712 of NC_141913.1, forward strand.
ACATTTTACAACCAAAGGGCAGGTAGCTCAGCCCAGAATTTTCAGCTTAAATAGCTCTTCTTCTGTCCCTTCTCCCAAAATACTCAGTCATATAAAGTTATGTTGATTAATAACTGATAAATGATGATGATGATGTTGCTCTATGTTTGTCTGATACTTTATATTTTCTATAGGCTTTCACAACCATTATCTCCCAATACCCCTAAAATGTGGGTAGAATATCTATTTCGTCTCACATGTTTTATGAGTGAGGTTATAAAGACTGGTGGTCTTTTGTTTAAGATCACCTAGAAGTTACTAGTTCCATAAGAAAAACCCAAGTCTTTTGACTTTTAATCCATTTACTCACTAGTATATATCTGACACTTTCTAAAAGCAAGGCCAAAAGAAAAGCACGGCACCCCACTTCTGTGTTCCCCAAAAGTGCATGTACTAAAAAAAAAAATGACATCTAGCACCAAAATCTTAATTTCTAAGAGCATTCTTCAATAGAAGAAACAAGGGTTCTTGGAGAAATGGCTGATTCTAAGACTTAGGCTAGAAATATATAAGATCAGCCTGGAGTATCTTATAGTGCCAAGAAGTAAGGAAGTTCTTAAAAAAAAAAAGAAAAGAAAAATCCACAATGATGGAGTATGTCAAAGTGACACAGGAGCTAACTAAAAGCTCACAGTGGCCAAAGCTAGAACAATCTGAGCAACACAATAAATCAAGTAATTTTGGATTATAACCCAAAGTACAAAATAAATATCCATGAGTCCATATTGCTATAAACAAATGATTGAATAAATAAATAAATGGGAGACGGTGGAAAAATATATCTACAGAAGAATTCCAAATAATAATCCATCATCAAAGAGGTGAAGTAGAACCTCCACTTTTTTCAGTGTGGGCTGTGCGCAGTGACTCCCTTCCAAAGAGTATAATGTGCAACTGGGAGGGGGAGTAACTTTGCAGAGGAGGAACCTGACAAGCTACCTCAGCCAGATGATCAAGGTCATCATCAACAATGATAAATCATGTTAATAGCATGTACCCCTGGTATGATGTGATGAGAATGGCATTCATCTCTGTAATCTTCCTTTCCCAAAACCATAACCCTAGTCTAATCATGAAAAAAATAGCAGACAAACCACAATGGAGGGACATTCTACAAAATACCTGACCAGTACTCCTCAAAACTGTCAAGGTCATCAAAAACAAGGACAGTCTGAGAAACTGTCAGTGCCAAGAGAAGCCTAAGGAGACGGGGGTGGGAGGTGTTGATCAAATATAATATGTTGTCTTGTATGGGATCTTGGAACAGAAAAAGGACTTTAGGTAAAAACTAAAGAAATCGAAGTAAAGTATGGACTTTAATGCATCAATATTGACTCATTAATTTTAATAAACATGCCATATTAATATATTATTAATAATAGGGGAAACTTGATGTGGGGTATGTGGGAACTTTCCGTACTATCCTCACAATTTTTCTGTAAATCTAAAGCTATTCTAAAATAAAAAATTTATTTTAAAAAATACTATCTTGTTTCATAAGGGTGGAACACGGAACAGAGTACTTAATCCTACTAAATTCATTTCTTCCTCTTTAAAATAAAGATGATAAGTTCACTCTTATCTTAATGCTGAAGCTTTACTGTGCCCAGTGACAATGTCCCAACACTCTCTCCTTCCCCATCAAACTTCATCATACTGCTTGTGTCTCTTGTTTCACAAGACAATAACAATCCATTTTACTAGGGTCTGTAACTTTTCTCTACGTATGACTCAGATTCAGTTGAAAGGCTGGCCTGAGCACAAATGTCACGTCCTATTTCCCTGTAGATTTAGCCTTTCTGTCTCTAGGTCGCCAATGGGACTTCTTCTTTAGTATTTTAATCTCTTGCATATAAATGAGCTACTGCAGAGAGATAGCTGCATTTTTGGACTCATATACCCGTGGTTAGTCTCATTGAGGCTGAAGTATACATAAAGTACAAAAAAAGTAGAATAATGGCCAATATTTAGGAGACTGTGTGGTTTAAAGTGATATAGCAGATATTGCATATGAAATATTTATTACACACTTATTTCCTTATTTGATAAAGGGATGTTTTCCATTCTAAGCAGCAATATGCCAATAAAAGACTGTTTTCCAGATTCCCTTGCAGCTAGGGGTGGCCATGTGACATAGTTCTGGCAAATGGCATGGATTCAGGAGACTCCTTGGGATTTTGGAGTAAGCCTACTCTCCTGACCTAAGAACTGTTCCCTTTCTTCTTCTCTCTGGACAGCAGAAGTGAGGGCTGAGGTTAGAATTGCCATTCTACATTACATCCCCTATTAAAGACAATGAGAAGGAACTGAGAAGAAATTTGCATTCATGATGACTTCTTTGATCAGCAATACCATCTTGGGATGCTCCCTTTTGACTTCTTGTCAATGTGAGGAATTAAACCTCTATTTGGTTTTAAACCACTGTAATGGGGTATCTGTCACCTGCAGCCACACTCACTCCTAATTGCTGTGTGTTCCCATATTGAGTTATTTACTCCTCACAGTAAAACAATGAGGGGGGAACTAATATTATGCCCTCTTATAGGTGGTGAAAGTGAAACACCAAGAAGTTAGCCAATTTTCCCATGGCTCCGTGTCAGTAAATTTGCAGACCTGTGATTCAAATCCTGGCTTCAAAATACACGTTCTTGAATCCAAACTATAATTCCTAGATAAATAGTAGATGTTATTATTATTACATTATTGTTGTTATTTTTATAATATTCACTTTTCCTTTCCAAATGGGTGATATTTTCCTATGAGCCATTTATTATTTAGACACTTCTAGATTATCGAGTATCTAAATAAAAATGCAATTTTCTGTTAATCGTTTTCAAATGTCACTGTTTTCACTAACAAGTTATAAGACAGCTTCATGCACTTTAATTTTCTCTGAAAAGAGATCCACTGCCACCTTTATAACATTCCAGCTATCGCTTTGGAATGCTAATGTCCTACCTGAACGACCAGGCTAAGCTGTGTAAGTCACATATGTGTTGTAATTTCTCTCCCATTGTAGTGTAAGGGGATTTCACATAGTTTTGATGTATCGTGTAAATTAGGCCAACAAAGTGCTGTGCTATGTCTTCATTAAAATAGGCGATGTTAATAATGCAACCACGTAGCATGGTCTTGCAGCCTTTGAGTTATGAACATTCAATACCGTCTCCTTACTTGTGCTTAAGTTGGCATTTGTGAGCAGCATATAATCAATTAATCAATAACCCAATTTTCTGTTAAAGAGATGGAACATCATTTTTTAAAAGAAATCAGGGACCATTGTATGATTTTATGAAAAGAACCATGTCAGCAAGGAAACTTGTTTGAAAAACATTGAAAGCCTTTATTCGGGGATGATGATTTTGCTTAACTAAGCGAAAAGTGAAATGGGACACAAATGTTCAGTTCCTGGGACATTTTATTATTTTGCAACTGCTAGAAAGGAAAGCACCAATTTGGGATTGCTAGTAGGAATGCATTGTTTTTACTCATGATTAGATATGGGTAAGTGGATTCATCGATGAAGTGCATGGTGAAAATAAACTAATCTTAAAACTTGAAAGTTTAAAACTGGTTGATCCTTGTCCTGTTTCATACAAATTTTGAAGAGCATACACAGCCGCCTGATTTGTCTTCTTAAGGTCACAGCAGCACAAATTGATGCTGCTGGGATGACAAAGCTGATAGCCATGTAGAGAGAAAACCTGAGCCTCTCAAAGTTTTATGTGTATTTATATCTTTATTATAATTTCTGCCTAAAAAGACCTATTTGCTTATTGTAAAAATTCAAATATTATGGAATATATGAGTTGGAGAAGGAAACTTCCCTATCATTCCATCCCTCCGGGGCAAATGACTGTTCATTGTTTTTTTTTTTTTTTTTGTCTCTTTTTCTGCCTGCCATACAATTACTGTGAAATTTGGGGAAGGTTATGTTTATTTCTGGATCACATTAAAATATTGAGCTCTGTTTTCTTTTTACCAAGTAAACAAATGGGTAAATCTTAAAACACAACAACAAAACAAAACAAAAAAACTCAAACATTTGCTTTATCGTTTAGAGAGCAAAGGACGTGATCAAGATGAAAATGATCTCCACAAAGCAGATCACCTTCCAAGAGAGAATGGTGCCAGACATGGCTGTCTTCTTTCCATGTGGAGGAAAAAAGTTAGCTCCGAGGCCTCAGAAATTCCCGACCATCCTCTAATAGCTTGCTTCTCAAAGTGTGGATTGTGGCCCAGCAGCATCATCATCGCACGGGAACCTGTTACAAATGCAGAAACTCAGGCTTCCTCCTAGATCTGCTGTTATGGAATCTACATTTTTAACAACATTCCCAAGTGACATGTGTATGCAGGTCAAAGTTTGAGAAGTACCCTTCTAGTTCTAGCATGCTTCCAACTCAAATTTCTACCATATTCTAAGAGCTGGCATTGCTCATGCATTAGCAATGTTAGAGAAACAGCCAGTGTCACCACAGCTCTTTCATGTGATTTTAAAATCTGCTCCCAAGGACTGAATGTTGTCCTCATTAAACAATGTCAAGATCAGATAAATTGTCCAAGGTCTGGCTTACATCCATCCTCTTCGCTGAGGTCACGTCACACATTCCTCACCTATACCTTTGAAGTCCCAGGGCACTCAAGTCCACAGTAGTTTGAAGAATTATGCTTCCTATTCCAATAATTTGTTACTCATCATGTACATGCTGTTATTTTGCTAATGCATATAAAGACTCTCCCCAACAAAACCATTAGCTGAGTGAATAAAAATACCAAGAATATTTTTTCTTTATACCATTCCCTCAGTTAGTGCTTGATTATGACAATGACGATGTAATAGTGCACAAAACATCAAAGAAATGACTGATGCTCTTCCCTTGGATTGTAGGTGGAAATAAATGTAGGTTGGCTTTTTCTGCTATGATAACTTCACAGGAAGATGGTATATTAAGCCTAAGATTCTATTGGCTTTCTGCAGGTGGGAAAACAAAGTTATTGCTAGTTTCCTATTTATTTCCTCTCATGGCCATGGTACCATTAAGTCTTCATTTCTCTTCAATTTTTATAAAAGAGATTTTCAAATATCAGAGATTTCTTCCATTAACACATAGGAGTTAACTGCCCTCTTCCACGGCACCTTAACTTTGTCTTGTTGGAAATTAGCCTCCAAGGGGCCAATCAGAATTAAACTGAAAACATTAAATCTAAATATTATTAGAGTGTGAGAGATGACAAGAAATAAGTTGAGAGATGTTAAAAATAAATCTTACTTCATTAAATTAAACTTCAACATATTCTCTTTATCCAAACCACTGTTCCTTTTTGGCTCACTAACTTACCATTGCTAGTCCAGCATTTAAATGGATTAGATGAGTACAAATGTAATCTGGAGCATTATAAATGCAGTAACTGAAGGATGGATCCTCCACTGCTTGAGAAATGTGCTTTTCAATTGGAACTTGGAGCTCTACTTTTCAAGCAGTCTTGAGGCTTTTTTATTGTAGTGAAATCTATGGGAAACATCAGGTTAACAAAATTCTGTCTCTGGTCTGTTGCAGAAATATTGGAGAGGAGGGAAAATCATATCTTACCTTCTGTCATACCACTGAGTTGACCTGTAAAGATGATAAATAACAAGGAGTAACTAGAAGGCACTGAATTTTCTTTTTAATGAATCAAAGCTGAGCTTCCTATAAATAATGCATCTGAGGGTATTTTTCACAGACCTGTCCACCTTCTAAAAATTTCAGGCCTTGAATTACTCTAAGCCTGTGATGTGTGGTTTGCGTATTCTGTGACAGCATTGCTTTCTTTCCAGGAACAATGTAATTAAACTCTTGATTGAATGAAAAAACATGCCCTTGGCTCTGTATGGCATTTTGATTTTGAAAGCCTTCTCCTAGCTGAAACAAATCTGTTTCAGGATGGAAAGGTCAAGTAACATCTCAGAATCTGGAACGGTTAGACCCAGCCTCTGGTTCCTTTCTTCAAAGATGGCACCCTATTTTGGAGAAGCCTAGCCATTCCCCAGAACAGGTAAACGATGGTCATTAGCTATGTTAGCTCCATTTATCCAATCATTTCTGCTTCCCACGGGTCCACATTTCATGGTTATGTTTCCTCCCTGGAGCTGGGAAGTCATTGACCTTGATAAGCCGTCGATTTCTTCCTTGAATTTATGCCAAGATCTCACATATCACATCTCTCTATACCCTATTTCCAAGCATTTTTTGGTTATCTAGTTGAAAACAAGATCAGGGGCAAGGGTGGGAATGGTCCAATTTACATTAAGTAAGCTTTCATAAGTTCCTAAGGGGAGACTAGGGAGAGGACATCTGAATGCCATTATGGTTTTTACATTTTAGCCCATAGTTTTCATTTTTTTCTCTTAGCATCTAAAATCTATGTGATTGAATTTCTGTTTTGGGTTGTGTGTTAACCCCTCAAATCAAGAATATCAGAGGAACCTAAAAGGAAAATGGAATGTTGTAATGTTATCAAATGCTGAAGAGGAAAACCTGAATCTTTCCTTATCATCCTCGGTATGGGCAGGTTGGGGAGCAGGGACAGGATCAAACAAAACTTCTCTTTGTTCTTTTGCCCTCCTACGTTAAAAAAAAAAAGCATTTACTTACTTAGGCTGCTTTATGAATGACTTTTAGGGGTTTATTTTGCTGGTTTACAATCTAACAGGAGACTCAGAGCTCATTATGAAGTCTGTATTTAGACCAAGTTCAGCTCAGACTAATTAATGGAATTATGTAATCGATAGGTTCTGTTTCTATTTCTAGGACGCTTATATTTTGAAATAAGAACATAGAAGTGCCAATCAGGCTCATGGGAGCACCCTTCAAAGTCCCTCATTTCTCCTTTCTCTTATATTGCACAGCAGATAAATAAAACAGCACATTTTCCTTCCTTGAAAAATTCTTGGGACTTATCTTTTGAATACGAAAACTCCCTTGCCCATTGCTTCAGGCTGTATCTTCTTTGACTCAGAAGACTCTATCACTAGACATATCTGTCAGGCAAAGATGCAATTCCCAGGAAGTTCTAAAGCCAAGACATGTGATAGCCCTTGAAGAAGGGCACAAGGCAGAAGCAGAAGGATTAGGTTCTAAAACAAATAATTTAGGGTCCGCCCCATGGCTTAGCTGTTAAGTACATGCGCTCCGCTGCTGGCGGCCCGGGTTCGGATCCCGGGCGTGTACCAACTTACTGCTTCTCCTGCCATGCTGAGGCCATGTCCCACATACAGCAACTAGAAGGACGTGCAGCTGTGACATACAACTATCTACTGGGGCTTTGGGAACATAAATAAATAAATAAATAAAAATTATAAAACAAATAACTTAAACCCATTGTTGGGATTCAGCCAGCAGGTACCAGTATGCATGTTCAGGTTGCTAAAATATTAAAAATTTGTTTCACTGGTTGGTAAATATTTGCTGCTCAGGGCCTTCCAATGTGCCCAGCCTTCTCCATTATGATTGGCCAGTGCCTATGGCAATCAGCTCCCAAAAGTCTCGCTTCTAAGATACCAACATTGGCTTTACGCCGGTGACTTTGGAAGGCCCAATGTACCCTCATCAGGTCCTAGATCAGCTTGGCACCCTCCAGTCTGCCAGCCTGACTACCCAACATGGCTTCCCCGTATGCTGACCTGCAAGAACCCCGGACTGCTCCTGTGTTTCTCTGCCTTCTTGAAATGGTGACACCAGAGCAGGTTGGTATTCCTTGAATCAGTCTCCCATGGAAGTCAATGGAAACTTCAGCTCTGAGGGCGGGTGAGGCCGGCTGGAGGGTTGAGTCTGAGATCTATTGTTTGTTAATTTTTTAAGATCATGCATGCTTCATTGCCTCTGTTCTGTGGAGACAACACTACCTGGCATTGGGACCTGAGGGGTCTTCATATAATAAATTACCTCACTTGTAATGATTGGTTCTATGATTTCTATAGTGATTTTTTAAACTTTTATTGTTTTTATCTTATTTACAAAAGTAATTGTATTCAGTGAAGAAAGCTTTAGAAAAGATAAATAGAAAAAAAATATAAATCACTCATTATTACATGATCCAGAGAATTACTGTTAAAATTTTGATTACTATTAAGTATATACTTACTATTTACTTAATAGTAAATGAATTATGTTATATATATTTGTATAACTTTTTAAATATTTAACAAAGTATTATGAACACAGTTCCAAGATTTGTTAAGAGTTGGGTAGAAACTTTAAATTCAACTAGTTTATCCCTCTGGCCAAGGAAAAAACCCTTTTTATAACAGTCTGCTCAAAGATCCTCAAACTTCCTCCTTGACACCTCCAAGGACAGAGACCCACAGCCTCATTATACTTTCCCTTCACTTTTGGATCATTAATTAGTCCAGAAAGTCCTGTTTTATCTTGATTTAAATTTTCCCTTCCTATCTTTTACCCATTGACCCGGTTTTGGCCTTCTTAGCATGCACAGGGGTTGAAGTGGCACAGAAAGGGCAGGCTTAGAGGGCAGTGGGAGCTGGCTGAGCTTAGGCAGAGACAAGGGCTTTGCTGAGCAATAATACTTGGTCATAAGGTTGCATGAATCTCTTGGGTGATCCTTTTAACCTATTGTTCCCATTTTCTCTTTTCTACAAATACTGTTGTTGGGGGACTTATGACTTTTGTGTCAAACTGAAAACCTTACAGGTGTTGAAAGTTCAGAAGAAATAAATCACATTTGCCAATTACATGCTTTTTTGGCTGGACACAGTACATTTTAGAAAAAAAAAATAGGAGGATGTGTTTGAAAATAGATTGAGTGGGGAAATATCTAGAGGTTAATTCACTATCATAAGATATGTTTAAACTTGTCTCCTTGTCAACTTCCTCGCTCTCTGGTCTTGGGAAGATTAATGAGATGATGATGTTCAATGCTTGAATGTTTGGAAGAGGAGACCTGTGCAAATGTCAAGTATTAGTGTAATCCTGAGCAGCAGTGATTGACCGTGAGGTGGTTCACATTATTGTATTCCATTAACTAATTCACTCATTTGTCAAGTATTGAGGCAAGGAGGATATAGCAATAGACAAGTTCCTTGATTACCATTTAGTGAAAAAGATGAACAAGTAACACAGGATACTTATTAAATTAAGTAAAATTTAATTAAAATTGTGCTAACATCTTTGAAAGGAAAGGATTCTCTTCTCTATCTTAAAACATCAAGAAATGGAGACTTGGGGAGTACTAAGGACCAGTGAGATTACAGCCTTGAATATTACTCTGAATCCTGCTTGCCTGGGTGGGATTTATGGTCTAAAGGATTAGGGGAGAGCATGGCAGGCAAGGAAAGATTACTGAGCATAAATGAGTAGGGAGGAGTGATGGAGCAGGTGATTCTAAACTGGATTGCAACCAAGTCCTCTTTCTCCACCGTAGTCAGCTACTCCTTAGTGAGACAGTGCTAATTTTTCAATGCTTATAGCACTGTCCTTGATCAAGGGTCTGCAAACTCATTCTGTAAAGGGCCAGAAAGTTAATATTTTAGGTTTTGAAAGCCTTGCAGTCTCTGTAGCAACTACTTGACTCTGCTACAATAGTATACAAACAACCACAGACAATAAGTAAACAAATCAGTATGGCTTTGTTCCAATAAAACACTATTTACAAAAATAGTCCGGATTTAGCCTGAGAGCCATAGTTTGCTGACTCCTGTTCTAGGCTCTCATCTCTTGATCACAAACCTACGTATGGAACTTAAGGTATCACTTTATTGAATTGTTCTTCTCAGAATATAGCTTCTCACAAATCTATGCATTGCTTAAATTTTCTACATTATCACACCCTTTGTATGTAGTGTCTGTCATTTGTGGCTGTATAGGGCAGAAGGGAGAGATTTTGACCTGTGATTAATATGCTATTTTGACTCTTGATTTTCCTCCTCTAAATTTTTTTTAAATATTAATATTAATTATAAAATAATGGGATCTTCTCCTTGGAGGGGACCTGGGAGATGTGATCATATCTCATCCCCTGTGGAGGCCTATCCCACATCCCTATTGCCACATTCCCTGTTATATACTTGGCTCTTTTGAGAAGAGCCAATCTTCTTTTGTTCCGGGCTCAATACTGATGGTGGTGGTCACGTTCTGTCTTGGGCTGCTTAGCAAATCCAGTGCCTAAGTCTGGCTACTTCTCCCAGTTAACACAAGCTACCTACAATGAACATCGATTGGGTACAGAGAATCTGAAGAGGTCCTTTGAATCCAAACCAGTGAGAACTTTGCACTGAGGGATAGAATTGAAATTGGCTCAGCACGGAAAAGTCTGCATGTGAAGGTGTACTATGGGAATTATAGATATTCCTCCTGTAAGGGAGTCCCTTCCAGTGTGCTGCTCAGAGCCACAGAGGTATTGATCAGACAGGCTTTGTTCTTGCCTCCCTTGTCTTTGGAGGAGTTGTTCCAGTCCAGATGGTGGACATCTGTGAACTCGCTAATAAGCAAACAGGCTGTGGTAGTTATGGGAACTTTGCAGTTTCCAGACTTTTTTTATTCAGAAAAACTCTGCTGTTTGAGACTGGGTTAAATCTGCTCTTGACTAGAGGCAGAGGAAAATAATTTATGACAACTTATGGGGCTGTGCACCCGGTTTCTAGACTTAATATATATATTACCTTGAAGGAGTAGTCATGAGGTATAATCTGTTTTATTTCTAAAATTATTATTTAACTGTCTTAAATTATTTATCACTATTGTTTTGTTCTATGTGGACATGTCTCTAATACTGTAGGGTCCATGTTTTTATATATATATATTTTTAGAATTGATTAGTAGTAGTTTTAGGGGCTGGAGACCATTTGGGACATATGGATGGGAGGAAAGAAAAAAAATTAGTTTTTTTTATGTGAAGAATGGCCTTTATCATTTTTGTTTCCCAAGGAAGATTGGCCCTGAGCTAACATCTGTTGCCAATCTTCCTCCTTTTTTCCTTGTTTTCTACCCAAAGCCCCAGTAGATAGTTGTATGTCATAGTTGTACATCCTTCTGGTTGTCCTATGTGGGATGCCGCCTCAGCATGGCTTGATGAGCAGTGCATAGGTCCGCTCCCAGGATCCGACCCAGCGAACCCCAGGCCAACAAAGTGGAGTGTGACGAACTTAACTGCTATGCCACTAGGCTGGCCCTGACAAATTAATTTTTAATCACAAAGCATGCCCTTCTGTTCTCTGAATGGTTGTTCTCCCCACTCTGAGAAAAACTGGCAGATTTCAGTCTGTATCCTTAATTCTCTATGTGTCATGCTGCAAGAAAATGGTCCTGTCACACTTAAGCGCCTTACAAAAGTATATTGAGAAAGTACTATGTTATCAGGTCACAGTCTCTGAGACTTACAAGTGGTCTCTGTTGTAATAGACCAGTGTTGGTGAGTGACTTATTCCCACTGTTTTGGATATGGTGACTGGGTTGCTGAAGAATTAGACTCCTTGCAAAGTGAGGAGGGTCTTTCTGCATACTTTCTACCTGTTAATTCTTTGGAAGGTAGAGTAGAAAAAAGCTCTAGTCTTGGTTCAGAATCCTGGTGCCTCCTCAGGCTTAGACACCATTTCATTAGACATTATAACTTGCAAAATGAAGATATACTCTTAGTCCTGCCTCCATTGAAAGGTGTGCATGAGAGGCAAATGAGATAGTATATGGACAGTGCCCAGAAAAGTACACATCATCATGCAGATACAAGTTAACTGTTTTTGTTGTTGTTGATCCCTGACGTGGTGGGAAGGATTTAGTTCAGTGAGGGCCAATTCTGAGTGTTTTTCCACCTGTTGTACTATCATCATTGGGATTGAGAATGACTAGTCTTTCTCTTAGGGCTACAAAAGTAGTTCATGCAGTTTCTTTACATAAAAAACTGAGATGGAAATTCCTTGCCCCACTCAGAGTGAATTTGGTGGTGCCAACGAAGAGTCTTCCTTCTCAGCAAAGCATGGCACCACCATAAGAAAGTATGTCAGGTGCTTCCCAATTCTGTTTAAATTCAATTTCTGTAATTCTGCTTTGCAGTAGGCTATTTCTCCTCAACTTAGGTCATCTTAATTATTGTCCTATAGTTGGGTTTTTCTCTTAGAAACCTGACTTTCAGTAATTTCGAAATGACTGAATAGAGTTCAAAAAAGAAGTGTACATTACCATTTGTGTTGAGTGTGCATATGTGAAGGAGCAGACAGAAAAGATTAGGTGAGTAATCAAAGAAGAAGGAGGTCCTGGGTGTTTTTTCCATGATGTTACAACAATGATATCAAACATTTTGCAAATGGCAGAAATCACAGGGGCATGGGTATGAGACCTTTCTTTCTCAGCTTGTTACATTCATTTTTCTCTTTAATTGTCAGTACTGAAAACCAAATCTGTATTGAAATATCAGCGTGGAATTTATAACCCAAGGGTGATGCTATTTTAAAGTCTCTCTTCATGCATGAGTCTGTACAGAATTGATCCTTCATGACTATATATCTCGGTGAAATCCAAATATAATTGCCAGAGTATATATAAAGAGTTTTTGTGATATATATGTAGAGGATAAATATACATGTACAACCTGTATATGATTGGAATGATAGAATCATAAGATTCTGGTGCTAATGGAGTCTAACTTTAATTCCCTCGTTTTACCCCAAGACATAGAGATAATTGTCGAAGAGCCTCCAAAAATGAAAATTCAAAATGTAATGGATAATATTTGAACTAGAAATTAACTCAAAAAGCAATAATGAAAGGACTAATAATTGATGAAAAACACTAAAGAGTAAAGGAAATTGGTTGCCCATTTGAAAAATACTTTTGGAGGGTGAGGAAAAAAACAAGATGGCAGAGGATCTCAAGGAAACCACTGCTTGTGTTCTTCTGAGATTTCTACTCCCAAACTGCTGTTTGAGGCAGCTTTATCAGACAGAGAGAATGGAATAAAAAGAACATTTCAGAGTTTGGTGGAAAGAGGAGTTTAGTAGTCAACGGAACAGTTTTACTCAGATGTGAACTCCATGACAAAGAGAACTCTTCATCAGAGGATTGGCCACTTTGTCACTGGATGGCACCTCCTTAGGGTACTGGAGAAGACACTGGCAATGTTGAAAGGACCATATTTTTGATGACTTATTTTTCATCTTACTAGACTATCATCCCTTGAAACAGATATTTTAACTTATTTATTTTTATGTCTTCAGCAATTAGAGCAGGGCCCAGGACCTAAGTAATTTGTATATGCTTACTTATATTAATGAATGAGTGAATAGAATTGGGGAAATGATAAAGTAAAAACAGTGCTTCTGCCTCTAAATCAAAGGTATTCAAAGTGTTACTTAATTTGTGGGACTTTCATTAAATACTCCAGAGGTAATATACATTTTGTGAATTATATTTATGTGAGGTAGAGCCCTGGATACCTCCTAAAATATAATATTCTAATTTAAAAAAAATGAGAAGTTTAATTAGTGGTTGCTAAGAGATTTGAGGAAGAAAAGTGCTCTTTAATTGCTAACTAATTCAATTCTGTCTGTCCTTTTTCACCTGCTTAAATTCTTGACTTTGTGTAGCAGTCTCGGGAAGATGGCTTCCTAGCTAGACCTCCTTTTTCCTCCTTCTCCTCTCTGAGTATGGACAGAAACGCATGGAGTTCATTTATCATGGAATCATGGGAAAGTCGGATTGATCTGAAAAATACTGTTTGAATGAATCTAACAGATTTCTCTCTGCTTTGTACTAGTTTCCTCATAGTATTATATTTTGGACCTGATGGAGGTTCACAGCCCAGGGAATGAGAGTCTCCTCGAATTTTTCACCCTGGGTACTTCTCTGACCTCAGCCTAGTTTTGCCTTTGGGTGTGACCCAGGCAATGCTTTGATGATAAAGTAGACCAGGCTGCAGAATAAGGAGGTCTTTGCCTGGAAGGCCCTCAGTTGGACTGTTTTACTCCCTGATCATGCCGTCCTTCTAATCGTGTGCTCATTTGAGATTTTTTTTTCCTTTTTGCTGAGTTCTGCACAAAGGGTTGGAAAACTTACAAAACATCTCAGACAAATTCCCAAGCTCTGAGCCAATAAGTACTCGGGTGAGCAGTACTTCAGTCATACTCACTTATTTTGGCTCCAACTACCAAGAGGGCTCATGATCTAGCAGACCAGTGGACAGATTTCTAATTGAGCCTTCTTACTGTCCCATAAGTAAGCCCTGCATAGTACTGGACTTTGTTTACCTATAGAGCTGAAGAGCCCTTTGGGGGTTGGCTGTGCCATTGGGTAGTGCCACTTAGGGGTGGGGGAGTTCGTTGTCTCTTGCACAATGCCCTGTTTGAGAGTCCACACATTGGCTGGGTTACTAGAGCAGGGCTTTAGTCTAACCCATTACGCAAGGCTCTCCCTATACACTGAGGGGTGGGTGGATGTCCTTTGGACCTTTGGAGTTGATAGCAGGCTTGTCACATGGAAATTAGAGCTATTTTATAGTGGCTTATTATATAGTGGTATATACAGCTCATTATATGGGAGTGAGCCTGAATATATGCTTATGTGTATATAGGTATGAGTGCAACACAATTTTTTGACATTTATTAACATGAGTGTGAGACATGATGTATTTGTGTGATTTAGTTGTGAATAAATGTGCACATAGATATGTGTCTATTTCTCCACCCCCTCCCCATCCCCAACTCTTACCCGCTGGATTAAACATCCATGTGTTTTGACAATATAGAACCAAAAGAGCAATGTGGCTGCTGCTCATGCACTGAATTTAATTTGTACAGCTCAGGGTAGCTTTGGGATCACTTAGAGGATGGGATGACAAAAAGCTGAGATGATAAAAGAAGAGGCAACCATCAGAAACAATTTATTGTTTGTATGGGAAGTGCAGTGCATTTTGCTAAAAACCTGTACTTAACACTATTATCGTGTTAGGGATGCAGGAGCCTCTATTCCCACACCAAGTGTGATGGCGTTGACAACACACCTGTGGCTTATAATCAATGACCCAGCTCTCCAGCAATGGAGGTTCGCTTTGCAGGGAGAGAGAGATACAGAGTTTAAAAAATATAAACACAGCCAGAGGAAGAGTTTCACGGGAAAAGATATATGAATTCAGTATCAGCATCAATCTGGTTCAGAAGGTGGTTTGGGGCAGCTTAGTGGCCAAGAATATTTTTTTTCCAAAAAATGTGCAAGTCTTTTTCCCCAAAATATAACCTTTAACAAAAGTCAACTGCTAGAGTGAGCTAACAATTTTGTGACAGTCTAAAACAAATATGAGAATGTATGATGTGGGCTTCCAGGACTATGTTCTACATTTTTCTACTTTTGAGGGAGCTTTTGCTAATAAACAGAACCTGCAAATCAGCAATTTTTCAGCTGTATATTACTAGCACTAGAGTGGCTGGAAAATAAAGAGATGACTATACACAACTGCATGTGGACTCCTTAAGTGGACCAGTTTGGCTGGATTTTTGAAACTGAGAATTTCTTCCGTGATATAAATATCAACACTTAGATTTTGCTTCATGACTCACAACTTTTATTCCTCTCTTTTGTTCTGTGCTTTTTAGGGAAGCAAACTATGTTGGATTTTATCTTCTGAATATTGCCCTCAATTAATTCACTCCTCCAGTCTCGGCTTTTGCAGGTTATATGATGCTAACACACTAGTCACTCTTTACCTCAAACATTGTTCTCTCTCTCCCCAAATAGGTGACAGGCTTTGCAATAAGGAACCAATTACCTGGGATGAATGAGGCACATTTGGTTGCATCACATTTCCTAATTTAGATCATCCTTTAGAAACTTGTAGACTTTACTGAACAGATATACATGTTTTCAAATGGGTGTTTGGTTTCTAGTGAGGATATTCATTACTAGGATTTGCTTCCTTCCTCATGTTACAACCTAAAAGTTGTTGAACTCTTTGCTTTAAATGCCAGCAGCTCCTCAAGGACAGATACTATGTTCAGTTCATTTTCTATCCTTCTTAGTATCTAAGAGTATTGGAAACAGACTAGGTATTCATGACATGTTTACTTGAATTGAATAAATATAAATGCTGTATATATTCATGCATCTTAATTAAGCATTATTAATGATAGAGGCAAGACACAAGAGAGGAATACAAGAAAATGGATAGGGCCAACATTAGAATGGCTGGGCTTGGTCTTTTGAAACCAAGGAAACTAAATGATTTGCTTGTAGTGTAAACAAACAGAAAACAGAAAACAGACAATAACATCACATCAAATTAGCCTTAACAAATTGCCTTGATTGAACAGCCTAAGACTCTCCTGGACTCAGGAGTCTGGACTCAGATCCAATACTTTGATGGGGTCTAGGAAGACGAATTCACAAAATATCTTGTTACCTAAAATGCTAATTTCACAGAGCCTGTGGGCAGATTTGTATGAGAGGAAAAAAAGTTGAAAGGGAGTAGCAAATGTGTTATACTCTTTTTTTTTTTTTTTTCTCTTTCCCATATTGATTGATCAGCCACTTGGGACACTGACATGTCCACTGACATGTCTAAATGTCATGGCCATCCCTGGAATTAACAATCTGATCCAAGGCTGAAAGTTGCTAGAAGGGGACCTTGGGACTTTTTTAACTCTTTTGATCCCTTTTATGGCTACCTTTTGACAGAAGTGTGTGTTAGGACCTTGATTAAAAATAAATCCAGACTTTAGCTCTATATAGCCCTTAGTTCTACATAGACTAAGAATTAAGTGTTGGTGGCATTAGGATTATGATCCTCTCTACTGTGAAAGGAACCTAGATATCAAAGCCAATCAAGAGGAGGGCAAAAGTATGAGCAGACTTGGAACTTAGGAAAAGTGACACTATAACAACGTATTCAAGATTTGTCCAAGGTTAAAGGAATTAACAAACCAAATCTGCTCCATAATTTTTATTAATAATATAGGAAAATAATGAAATGCTAGTCCTGGTTTAGTTCTTTTGAGACATTACTAATCATATCATATAATTAATCTTTATCATTCATTGTGAAACTTCAAATAACTCTTTAGAACAAGATCATCAGAATAAATCTTGGCTTGCTGCTAAGTGTTTAACACAAAAGTGTCATTTCTCAGTGGACTAACCGTGCAAGTCCTGAACCTTCATTTGGCATTCTCATCCTGATTTGGAATGTGACTTTGAGAAGTTAGTGAATAGAAGTCTTTTGTCTCAATTTTAACAGGAATTGCAGTGGTCAGAAGTCTACTAAGCTAGATTTTTTTGGATAATTGAAGGCAGTGCAAAAAGGTCCAATGTTTAAAGCCAGCTTACTTATGAAGCAATTAAGAGATTCTGGGAGGTTATCTTAAGTGTTCCTGGAGGTGTCAGGTCAGATCAAGACCCCAACCTGGAGGAAGCTTTACAAGATCAGGGTGACTCTTGGGGTGTTAAATTAGTGAGACAGATGGTAAAGGCTGTTAGTGCTATAGGACTTTAGAGACAAGTTTAGCTTTCCTAGTCCTTTAGAAGAAGTTAGTATGGAAACAGCACTAAACTTTTAGTCCACAAGATGTAGATCCTTGAGCCCATTAGGCTTTTAGCTATGACCTTGGGCAAGTCATTCACTATCTCTAGTTTCCTTTCCTTCAACAGTAAGAGGATGGCTTGGATGAAATCTGTTAATTGTCATATGGTACTGTATATAAAATAACTCCATATTGTAAATCACAATCTAATGTCTGATCTCAGATTTATGTTTTATGCAAAAAGAACATTCTAGTCCTCATTTGGAGGAGAATTCTATGTAATGGTATGGTAAAAACTGCAATTAAAATGTGCATAAAATCACACTCTGGTGTTAAATATGAATAAATGAAACAATCCTGACTCAACAAGAATGTTGAGCTACTCAATAAATAGGCAAACTCTTTAAAATTCCAGTGGAGAAGGGATGAGGGCTTGGTTCCTTTGTCTCCCAAGAAGATTTCCATTATGCAGTCAAGAGTAGATGGGATGGATCCGAATATCTCAAAAATAATAAGATGGTTTCTTGTGTGTTTTTGTGCGTGTGTGCCAACCCTCTTATCATAGAAAAAACTCTGTGCTCAAAACAAACTAAAATATTTTCACTCCCTTAGCATTCCCAACAGTTGTTGCTGGTTTCTGTGCTTTTGTCTGTGAGATTGTTCCCCAAGGGATGGTTTCTCATCTACTCCATTCATTGATTCATTCATTGACTTTCTCAGCCACCATTTAGTGACTATCTACTGTGGTTACCATTCCAGGCATTTTACATATGCCATCTCAATTAATTATATATCTTGCTGTCCCCTCAGTACTTAGCACATACCTTAGGTAGATCTATGCTCAGTTAGTATTTATTAGAGTAAATTAAATAGTAAGTAAAGCTATGTACAAAGGTGCAAATGTGTAAAAGTTGAGGAGGGGAAAGGAGAAGGAATAGTATAGTGAACATCAAGTCAATGTAAAGCCATCACAACAATGCCTGGAGTATTCAGGTGGTTAGATCAGACCTTCAGGCAGCAACTATATCTGGCCCTGACTAGTCTATCTCCCTTTGTTCCTCTCTGCAGGTGTCATTAATAGAAGACAATCTCTGTCTCTAGGCATAAAATCCTCTTGAGAAAAGAGCTGACTGTTATTGCAATGCTCTTTGAGTGAGCAATTTTACTTAAGGACATTTTATAAACAAGTGCTTAACTTCAGAGTTTTTTCCCTTCTCTAATTGGTCTAAATGTGAAATTAAATTAGCTGCTGATGAATAGTTCCTGTGCTGTTAAAATTATGATTTTTTCCAGAAGAAATGAACCAGCATACATTACTATCCTGAGCATTTTCCACTCAAACTTTAATGGATCACTTAGATGTATGCCCAGTTTGTCTTTTCTTAATGGTGACAAGTGAAATGCACTTCAGCTTGTGATCAGAGATGTTTATTTATGAAGCTTCTACAGGTTAACATGCCCTTAAGTAATTTTTCTTGTGAATCTCCAGGAATGACCATGAACTGCTACTTTACAATTCTGTTCATTATTGGTAAATTCTTGAAAAAGCCAGAGCAGCAATGGTGATTTAACAGCAACCATTTAGATATTGTTGCCATTTATCTTAAGCCATGGAAACCTGACTCAAGCATTCACCTTCCTTTAAATAATAGTAAAAGTGGAACCCTTGCCATCCATCGTAGCTTGTTCTTGTAGAAACTACAAAAACCAAACACTGCAAACTAAAACAAAACACTTACAAGCAATATAGCCATTTCTTTTCCTTTTCCTGCTTACCTGGAATTCCACAGGATTTGATCTGAAGAATTCTGGCTATCTAGATTTTCACATAGACTCTTTGTGGAGCAAGTTTCAAGGTATCATAATAAGTGTCAAAGGAGAAATAGATTAATTGGGGACTCCAGATGAATTTAGAAGCATAGACCTAAGCCGTATATGATTATTTAGAAAGGTGAATATCATTATTTATTTTCATAATTATCTTGGTGGATGTAATTAACAAAATTTGATTAGAAATTGAGAACACCACAAAACATAGAAATCTAACTCATAGAAGACCATATGAAAAGAAAAAAATTCCAGAATTTCACATTGAGAAGATTCAGGAAAGTGACTTAATGTCATAACCTAAGCATCTTTCAATTTTAATTCAATAAGCCTTTATTGACCACCTATTATATACCTCAGCACTGTCAGTAACATAAGACAAATATACAAAATGAACTGTATAGTTAAGGAAGTTGTAATCTTGTTTGTAAGGCAAGATACATAACCATGAAACAGATAGAGGATGGTTTAAAATATTTTATATATTTCTATTTTAATATAATAATGCTATTTTAATATAAAGCTATTTTAACATAATAATGTTACAGAATGGTCATTCTTTAAACAATAGTCTTTCCCTCCTCAAAGAGAAGAATATTGAACTTTGCTTTCTATCACTGGAATTTGTGCACATGCTTTTGTAGCAAATGTAAAGTGTATATACAAACCAGTTTATTTGGAGTCATAAAGGTGAATAAAGTTGCTTAAAGCATCTTGTGGTCTTATTATTACTGTCATCAGATATTGCATAGCAAACCTGCTCTCTCAGGATCCAGGGAATGTGTTGTTTAAGCATTTCTGATTCACAGATTTTTTTCAATAGCATTTTGAATAAATGCCCGTTGCTTAGTGAGAAATCAAAGAGTAATAGACAGAGTTGAAGCTTTGTCGTCCAAAAGATCTGGTTTTAAATCCCGGCTCCACTGCTTATTATCTCAGTGGTCTTAGTGTGGTTATTTAATCTGGGGGCTTTGATTCATTGAAATATTTCACTAGTAGAAAACACTTATGACCAAGTATTTAATTTGTTCTGTTGTTCAACACTCTCATCTCTGCCGCCATGCTTGTTATGACTGTTTCAGCTATAATGATTATTAGCTGTAATGGCCCTTTAATTCACTTTCCCAGCTGCAGAGTTCATTTAATATTTGTGCATCACTTAGTGGCAAAGGTCTTTCCAATAATTTTATTACCTTTCTTCCACCACTTGTGGTGTGGGGAATAAGCCCTTGACTGGAAGTCAAAAGAGTTAGTTTCCAGGCTCAGGTCCTAGGTCCCTGGATAATCTTGGAGCAGATATTCTTACCCCTTGGGGCCAGTTTCTTTAAATATAAAATGAGAGCATTAGACTTGGGAGCTGCTGAGCAATCTGTGAGGCACAGATACTTAAGATTCCCTTTAGCTTTGGGATCTTCCATGACTAGAAGAGTGTGTGTGTGTGTGTGTGTGTGTGTGTGTGTTTGTGTGTGTGTAGGAGTTGGAGTGGTGTAGACATGGGTGCTGCTGAGCATCTTGGGAGGAAACGTGCGTAGTGAGGAGCAAGGTCTAGGAAACAAGTCGGACATGGTTATGAGTCACAATTTTTGACAAAGTGACTTAACCTCTCTGAGTTTTAGTTTTCCTTTCCACGAAATGTGAATAATAACAGCATCTCCATCACAGATCTGGGGATTACATTTGTCCGTGCAATCCATGCAAAGTGTTTGGCATAGTGTTTGGCAAGTAGCAAACCCTCAGTCCATTACTGCTTCTGTTCCAGGAAAAAGGAAATTGGGGATAGATGGGGGAGGATGCCAATTCCAAAATTTTGAAGAGCACAGCACAAGGAGTTCCCTGAGGGCTCTATTCTCCTTTTAGACTTCCTGACTGACCTTGCAGAAGGGGGATGGAAATGGATATGAAAGTCTGAAGCAGCTTAGAAACCTGGCACTTAGTCTTGGAGTTCCACCAGAGGATCTGAATCTCTGTCTGGTATCCCTGGGCTGGAGACCCTCTCCAGGGCTTCGAATTTCGTGACTATATAATGTCCTCTATGAATAAAGTTTCTACTCTTTGAGATAAATGAGGTGTTGTACAAAACCATCTAGCAAATTAGTAGAAGATATAATTAAGTTTCAAGTTTGATGATCCCATTACGTCATCTTGCTCATTGAACCAAGTGGCCTCTTAAATTGTAGTTTATAGTAACCAAGCACATATGCAATTAGCAGAGAAAAAACTTGCTTACTTGTCAGAACTCCCTAAAAAGGCAATTCCCTCTATTCCACATTTTACAATTTCTAACCATCAATGGTCATTCCAGATGGGCACTTTGAGTCAGTGGAAGAACACTGGCTTTTGAGTTATAACCACAGGTTTTACATCTGTCTCTGAGTATCTTAGATGAAACTATGTAGACTATCCCTGGGCCTCAGTTTCCTCCCTTGTAAAATGAAGATGTTGAGATACGTAAAATGGAAACAACATATAAGATCCATTCCAGATATAAAATTCTGTGAGTCTATGATGTACATAGCTTCTTACACCCAATGTATGAAATGGTTCTACCTGTTCTTCCTCACCTGGCTCTAGAGGGTTGGATATTGTAGCATAAAGAATCTTCAGCAGAGGAGAAATGGAAGATTTTTCCTTAAGTCTCTTTCAGCTTGGATGAAATAATCTCAGTGCTTGCCAGACATAAAGGAGCTGTTCTAAAGCTATATACCTGCCATTAGGGAACATATTCAGATCAGTTTTTTAAAAAAATTCACAGAGAACTTGGCTTTGTAACCTTTGTTAGCAGATTGAATACAAGGTATTAATTAGCCAAGGAAGAAGGAGCCGGGGGAAGGGGGGGCGCTAATTATTTCTTAAGTGGAATAATTAGTGTTGCTGAATTCATAAGTTAAAGGGCTTCATTAAGAAAAAAATAAAACCATGTTTGAACTGTAGTGATATCACTGTGAAATTATAACTTGCTTCTTGAAGACTGTGCTTTGATCCTACATTCAATGAGAAATTCAAGGGGCAGGTGATGCATGAAGTTGGTGTAGCATTACAGAAAAGATAATTTTTCAGGATCTAATGGTAGAATCTTGTAATGTTGAAATAAAACCTTAGCAAGTAATTCACTATTTCTAAGGCTAAAGTCTCTGGAAGCTGAGTCACATATATTTCACTGGGCACAGGGTGTAAATTCAACATCGAAGTAGTTCAAATTGCAGAGCAGGTGCATAAGCAACATGGAAGAACTTGACCAGGCAGGAGCTGGGCCTCGTATGCCTATTTTGTGTACTCTGTATAATCATATTCCAGTCCTGCCCTTGATGCAAGTACAGGACTGACTTCACACCATTAGTCCCACTACTGATGGGGCTTCAGAACTGGTTTGAGGTGCCAATGTCCCAACAGAAGTTGGGTCAGTGTCTGCAGATCCTCAGCTCTCTTTGCTCTGGCTTCAAAGTCTGCCTCACCTAGGCTGCTGTCTCTCTTTTCTTCATCCTTTGGACCTCCTGTTTATTGTTGATCCTATTCTCATGTTATGGGGACAGATATTTGTTAGAACATTTCCAAACAAAATATTAAAAATTGCCATAATTATACCTTAGAAATTTACAGTAAGGATCCGGGGGTAGAGTTGAGAAAAAACATGAGATAATATGTGAAATTCTTAGAATAAAGCTGTATCTCCAGTCCACGCTTTGGGATCAACTTTTAGGAGAGACAAATAGTGCTGTCTTTTAGGCCCTTCTGGAGCCACATGCTTTTGGATGAGGATCTAAGATTGACTCGCTAATAACCAAACCAATAAAGCTCTGTGCTGCATGGATGCACACTTTCATCTAACACACTGAGTGGTATTGTACGCTAAGTATATGTTCAGTTGTATTCATATTCATAGATATAAAAAGGAGTAGGAAACATTTTTTGCCCTTTTTGCTCTGTTAGGCCACAGAGTCAGTAGATGAAAGAGAGAAATAAAAAGACACAATGATCTATGTGCTGTAATAAAATTATTTACAAAATATTGAGAAACTCAAAATAGAGCAGTGGCTTTCAAATTTCTTTTGACTATGACCCACATATAATTGAAACAAAACTTTTAAAAAGCAATGTTTACCTTGACCACATGCAATGACTGATATTTTCTGTTCTATCCTATTGTTTTTACTTTTAAATGCAAGCTATGAACCCATAAATTGATTTAATGACCCTCTAATGGATCACAGTATACAGTTTGAAAGACCTGAGAGTAGAAGATACTGGATTTTTGAACACTTACTGGGAATAGGGTAGGAAGGATTTAGTAAAGTAGGTAAATTTCTTCTTTTCTCTTAAAGTAATAAATCTGATAATATAAATTATTCATATACATTGTAGAAAATAGAGAAAAACATATTGGCTTTGAGTGGATGAGGCTGGCGTGGCAGGTATAGGCCAAAATATCAGAAGCATTATTTACCAAGCTATGCATTTTGAACTTAATCTTATATAAGTGACAGAGAATCTTTAAAATGCCTTAAGAAGGAAAGTGCCATAATTAGATTTCCATTTTAGAACATTTTGGTAAAATTCATGGGACAGATTTTACTGAGATAAAACTGGAGTCAGAGAGACAGTTTGAGGACTATTTCAAGTATTTAGGTTAGACATTTTTTGGAAGTGAACCAATATTCTGGTGTTGGAATGGTAATGGTGACAAATTAGAGATATTTTGAAGACAGCTAACAATGACCAGTTTGACCTGGGAGATGATAGGAATTAAGAAATGGAGGACGACCTCCAAGGTTCTGTCTTGGATTTGTGGGTAGATTAATGGTGACTTTAACAGAGAGGAGGAACACAAGAGACAGAGTAACTTGAATGGGAAGCAGATACGAGATTCTGTTTTTATATAACATGTGGTATTTAGGTATCTGGGTAGGAGGCAAATCCAGAGTTGAAAACCAGGAATTTTGACTTCTAAGCCTTTATTCTTCACTCTTATCATGTTTGTCACTCATCTTTACATCAAAACAATAGTCTCATATTTTTAAAAATTCTCCACAAATAGAATTTAAAAATTTCCACAATTTACTGCCAAATCATTTGCCTAGTTTTTCCTAGTGTATTCCCAGTTCTTCATTAATAAACATGATGCTGTGATGATCATCTTTGTGCCAGATCCCTTTTTACCCTTGATTCATTCCTTAGAATAGATTCCCAAAGATAAAATTCTTGAGTTAATAGAATGAACACATTAAAGGATCCTGATAGATATCTGTGTGTGGTTCTCCAGAAGTGTTGTACTAATTAATCACTTATTCTAAATTTATAGGCGTGCCCATTTCACCATAGCTCAACTAGTAGTAGGTATTACTTGAAACAATCTGGTGAAAAACGCTATCACATTTCAAATTGCATGTCTTCTATTATTAGAGGGATTAATGTTTTTATATTCATTATATTTTTCATGTTTGTTAGACAATTTTACTTCTTTAGATTATCTGTTATGTACTTTGCTTATTTTTTCTCTTTGTGTCTTATCATCTTACTGAATTTTATATATGTTTACTATATAGCATTTATTTTTATACCTTAAGGATACTATTTTTGCCATGTTGGTGTCAAATAGATTTTTTACTTTTCTAGTTAACCTTTTATTTTTACTTATGTCATTTTTATATCCTAGAGTTTTACATTTTTATGAGGCAAAAATCTGTTTCTTTATGATTTCTTTCACTAATTTTATACTTAGAAAATATTACTTCATTCAAAGTTCTTTTTTTCCGCTAAAATCTCCTTCCTTTGTTTTCCTGGTTTCTTTGTGTTTCATATGGTTATTGTAATTTTTCATGTTTATCTCTTCAGTCTGAAGTTTATGTTGGTGTATAATATAACAAAATTTCAAGACTCATCACCCAATCTCCCCTAATCTTACTTCATCATCACCCATTCAGTCTCCAGAGTTCTATACATTTACCACAGAATTTTTCATCCCAATGAATTTTTCCCTTGCTTTTCCTTTGTCCTGGACTGGCACCAACTCATTCTTCCATGTAGGTAGGAAAATCCTATCTATCTGTCACATAGCACTTCCTACAAGAATTATTTTTCTGATCAATTAAAATTCCCACACCCCTAATCACTTTTCTTACTTACACATTTACTTACATTATCATTTTTAATAATGATAATACTCTAAAATATTATTATTATATTTATTTTTTACTTGGCTTCTCAATTAGATGTAAATTTCTTGTGACTAGAAACTGCACAGTATTGTTTTTAAACCTCTTAATTTCAGCCCAGCACTGGGCAGACAGGGGTATACAGGGCCTATGGGACTGGTGGTGAGTGATTGACACCGCATGACTCCTATAATCATCAGAAACCTCTGTGTGCGAAGAGAGTGATGGTTGACACCGAACTTCATTTTGGAGATGAGGTTGGAATCCTGGCATGTCTTTGCTGAAGCTCTTTGTGTGAATCATTTTCCCTTTATCTCAGCCATAATTTCAGTTTGTAATAACATGTGAAAGCACATTCACCAGTGAGTGGATGTCAAATGTGATGACATGGTCTCATGAGTTTCTGTATTCCTGTGGCAACCATTCTTTGCAGTGTGAAGGAAGAGTCAACAGATTCTCCCCAGGGTAGTTAAAAATTACAAAAAGTCCATAACGTGAAGAAGGTCACAAAGGCTTTTGTTAAGGCCATTTGTGATGGGCGACAGTGAGGGCTGTTGGGGCAGGGGGAGGGGAAGTTGAGTGTTCAGGAGGCATACATAGGCCTGTTTTTAAAGTTGCCAGGTGGTTTTTTTAATACCTATTTTGTACACTTGACTCAGAAATTGACTCACTGAAGTTCACTTGGAAAATCAGCAGAGTGCAAGGCAATTGTAAAACAAAACTATAAGTATATGTTCAGATCATCTACTCTGACTTCAGAATTACTTTACTGCATTCATATTTTACAGAAAATTTTTGCATTCCTCAAGGAAAAGAGTCCACTTTCCTTGTAATATAGATAAGCAATAGTAATGAAAAGGAGACATATACCAGTGTTTACAATAACATGAAGAACTACTTTAATTAATGGGTTCTCCAATTAAAGTTTGTGGATCAGCTCTGAACACAGTGATAAAACACAAAACTGAAGCTTAGAGTTCTTGAGAACTAGGAGATTTTTACAGAAGCTCAGATGCCCTCTAGGATGATATATAGTGTGTAGAACAAAGGAAAATTAAATGTAAATGATTCAGAACCATTGCTTAAATTTCCCTGAAAAAGCAAATGTAGAGGCTAAAGGAGAATGCACTTGGCTGGGTGCTCTGTTTTCTTGTCCCAAGAGAGCGGAGGCATTGTATGCAATAACCAGCAAGTCTTCATTTTCAAGTTATGTGCGTTTAGAGCAGCTAGTTCATTCTTAGCTCCCAAAGAAGGCTTCATCCCTGGAAAACAGTTCTTTGGTTTAAAAATACCCAAAAGATGAAGTGATTCTATTTATCCCTTATTATTATTATTAGTGTTATTTTCCTGGGATGTAAATTCCTTAAACTCAAAAGCTTGAGTCTCAAGTCTAACCTGGCTATTCACCAAACAAGTTAATGTCTTTTTCTTCCAAGTAATTCTTGTCATCATAAGGTTTTTTATATGTAAATATTGTTCTGTGGTGTTTGGTTTAGTTGCCAATTGGTTTTCCTCTTTTCAAATTACCTATTCACATATTATTATTGATAAAATACCCATTTTATTAATAGAAAAGAACATTTATTTGGAGTATGCTATGTGTCAGGGATCATGATGTATAGATATAGATATGCATTTATATACACATATAGATACGTATATGTACATATTTATATGTATCCCCGCCATACATATATAGTCTTGTTTAATCCTCACCACAAACCTTGAGGTTGTTTCTAGGTGCCTGGCATATGGTCAGAAGTCGATATTAGCCAACATTAATAATATCATTTTCCCATTTCACAGATAGGAAAACAGAGGCTGTGGGAGCTGAAATAACTTTCTCAAGTGGCAGGATAACACTCAAACCCAAGTCTGCCTGAACCACTATTTTAAACTACCTCCCATGCGACAGATTACTAAACAACAGTGACAGTTTTTAGGGTGTTTCTTGTATTCAAAAGACCTGTACTCAATTCCAATTCTAAGATCTTAACGGACATAACTTTCATTTTTGCCCTCAAAAATGATTTTAAGTTTAGACTTTGTGACGGAAAGCCGTAGGGGATTTTGGTAATTCTCGTATTAGTTTTTCAATCTGTAAATGATTTTTTTTCTTGACTAATATTTCCCTAGTCATTTATTTTCATTCCTCTTTTGTTGGTCTAACAGAGCTTTTGTGAGTATAATGAGTTTTGAAATAAATGGAGTGATATATTAATTAACCAAGCTAATTAGCTTGAAGAGCCTTGATTTTTCAAACCCCAAAGTGTGTACATCATTTCTGGAAATATGTGTTGGGAGATCTTGGTTGAGATGGTTTAGGCAGAGGGAAAGGCAGCCAAGCAGTACTTAGCAAGAGAAGCAACTCTTGGTTTTAGAAATGATGCAAGGAAATTGAATTCTCAGTGCTCAATTTTGTTTCTTATGTACAATTTCTGATGTATGAAAAACGCACACACAGTTTGTGCACTTTGCACAACATGTATCACATAGGAAAAGCCTTCTTTCCCTCTAAATGCAATATCCCCCTTGAAACCAACTCTCCAGTCTAGTATCTATCACAGATGCCATTTGGGGAGTGGCTCTGGTTTTTGATGCTATAAATTGTCACTAATTAAAAGCCACTAGTTTAACTCCAATTTGAAGAGCAGAATGAAGCAGAAAGTGAAGAGTAACTAGAGTCTAATGTATGATGTTTTATTTCACTAGTAGCAAATTATATCAAATTCAGCTGAAACTGTCTTTTCCATATTTTTTAATGGCCATTTCAATTGAAATGGACATGCGGAAGGGAGATTCTGAAACTGCAAGAACTAATGATAATATTCTTTGCTCTCTACTTAATGTACTAAGTGATGGTTTAGTGTTTTACAACAGACATGACTCTGTCCACCAGCGGTCTGATTTCTCTGATAAGACTTCTTGAAGTTGTGCAAATGCTGATGACATAATGAATTTCAGGACAGGGAATAAATGAATTTTGTGGGAAGGTAGGCAGGAACATTTGGGAAGTACAGAAGACCACCCAGGGGTTTTGGATAATTATGTTTCGCAGCCTCTTCCTTGCACAAGAATGGTGTGTTTTAATGTGCATATATGTTAAAGGTCCTGGAGTCTCCTTCTGCAAAGTCTTGCTATGTGTTTGGACACAATCAACCCCAGCAGCAGTTACACCAAGGGACAAAATTTCCTTTAAAATCTTTCCAGTGTAGGGGAAGGCAGAGCCATTTTGTTCTGGCCTCGTTCTTTGAGGTCGATTGCGTACCCACCTGTCTCAAACATTCTGTGGCAATAGACAAGATCCTAGGAGGTTAAGTCCAAAAGGACTCTTTTTCTCTTTACATTTTGCTCTAAAATGAAAGTAGTACATGTTTGTAAAAATTCAACCAATATCTAGGTTTAAGAAGTAAAAAGTGAATGCCTTCATTTACTCCCCAATACTGATCATGCCTGAGGCCCAGAGCTGATCCTTGGCCACCCTAGTGGGTATTCTTCAGGGGACATTTGGATGTGGTTCACCATGGTGAGCACACCCCAGGGAACACAACTTACAACGTAGTCTATGCAAGAGGCTCCCCTTGGCTTGGTGCAGAGTTCAGCCTGTGCTGTACCTCCCTGCTTTGCTGGGCATGGAAACCAACAATAATATCCACATCTATGGACTAACTGGAAGGGGGGCTATGGAGATATGGAGACCCCTGTTTTACTTCTGTCACCAACTTAGTCCATGACTTTGGGTAAGACACTTGACTTCTCTATTTTTTTAGCTAGTTGAAGCATCTAGAAAAGAAAACTTTTCATGTCTTAGAAGCGGACATTGGAAAAGGGGACTTCTAAAGTCTCTTCCATCTCTGAGATTCTATTAACTATGCTGTGTATCTTCCTGGCAATTGGTTGCTTTGCAGCCACAATCCGTAAACCAGGACACTGGCATACAGTTCTCAAGATTCAGCGATCTGACAAGAGAATTGATTTTTGACATTTAGGTTCTGCCAAATTATTGTTTCCTGGTTGCAAATTAAACTCTCACCAAGAAGCATTTTCTTTTATGAATGTCACTCATTTTTTTCACTGCAATCCATACTGTATTTTGCATGGCTATCCTCAATAACTTTAGAATGCATGGAAACTGCCCCTTTGCTAAGAGTATTTCAGCAAAGCTTTCATTTGGGCTGTCAAGATTCTGTCAGCTTCCTGCAGGTGAACTGGAGAAAGAAGGGAGGATGTGTCCTCTGGGCTTTTTTCCTTCAAGGAACTCATTGTCTGCTTTCAGCAGCTTTCCTAAGCACACACAAAATATGTAGAGGATGAGTGTTTTTTTGGAAATGAGTTTTCCAAGCATTTTAATCTTTGTGTTCCTCAATGTGTGATCCACAGGGAAGAAGAAATGGTGGTTTGGGATATAAACCCAATGCATTTAGGCCACCTTTGGGCAAGAATGTCTCCACTCACTGGACATACAGCGAGGCTAATATTTATTAATAGCCAGAGGTCATTCAGGAGTGGAGACAGCCATCTTTCACAAACTATGGCATTTCCTGAGGGTTCAGTGTGTACTCTCTGTTCTAAGTGTACAGAGGAGAACATGTGGCTGTCCCTCATTCCTGTGTTCTTAGAGAACTGCTCAATCTCTGATTGTGTACACACAGGATTAGCCCATCTGAAGGGTCCCTTTGTGTTTCCATTTCATCCTGTTGATGAATCCATTTTTCCAGTGGTTCATAACCAGAGGACAATTCTGCCCCCAAGGGACATTTGGTAATGTCTGGAGATATTTTGGGTTGTCACAACAAGGAAGTTTTTACTGTAGGGTTGCCAGATTAAATAAAGGATGCCCAGTTAAACTTGAATTTTCAGTAAACAATGAATAATTTTTAGTATAGGTATATCCCAAATATTGTATGGGACATACTTATACTAAGAAATTATTCATTGTTTATCTGAAATTTCAATTTAACTGATATCCTGTATTTTAATTTACTAAATCTGACAACAGCACTATTAAGATCTAGTGGCTAAAGTCAAGGGGTTTTGCTCAACATTTTACAGAACAAAGGACACCAAAGACTTACCCGGCCCAATGTGTCAATAGTGATGAGGTTGAGAAACTTTAAACTATTGTAATATCTTATATGGTAACATAGTAAATAGCCATGCAAAATACAGTATGGATTTCAGTAAGAAAACAGATGACTTGTAAAGGAAAATGCTCCTGTCATGGGAGTTTAATTTGGAACCAGGAAACAGAGTAATTTGACAGAATCTAAATAAGTCAAAAATAATCAATTTTCTTCAGATCACTGAATCTTGAGACCTGTGAGCTCCTCCCTGGGTCCTCTATCATTTGATCTATTTCACAAGGACAAGGAGCCCCTTCCTTTCGTGCAAGTTTAGTATAATATATATCTGATCAATGTTGATTATGGATTGATTCAATGAGTAAGAACAAAAACTTCCCTGTATTGAGGAATTATTAAGTACTCAACTCTGTGCTAACTGCTTCACGTATATTGCTTCCAACCCAAACAAGATTATTATCCCAATTTTTTCATATAAAGAGTCTGAGACTGCAGTTACAATGTGCCCTAAGTCATAGCCCCAGTCGATGACAGAGGTGGGACCTGATTCCAGGACATTTCACTCCCAAGTTCTATGCTTTCCTCACCAGAAACAGAAAGTCCAGCCAGAAAAATATCTTCAACAGGGAAAACATTCTTCTCTCTGTGAGGCTCCTATGCCCAATTTTCAAATTGTTGACTCCACAGCAGACTTTTCTTCCATGAATTTACTTCTGTTCATTCCCAGTTTTTCAGTAGTCAAACAGTGACTGCAGATCACTTTGGCGGTAGGTGGATCTATTTCCAAAACTCTACCTGCTGAGAGACACCCCCTAACCTCTCACACTGCTCCTGTCACTCTTCTGGTGAGCACGCCAGGGGCCTCAAGGGAGGAGCAGCTGTGCCAGTGCTGGGCTCCTGGGGAGCATGGCAGAGGCTGGCCCTGCCCACAGGCAGCCCAATTTAGTAGCAATTGGATTTTTTTCCCCACTAAGGAATTTTAAAAGGAAGAAGTTTGCAAATATTTTATATTAAATTTGTGGCTAAGACTTCACACAAATCATTTGCTTTTGGTGATGACTGGAATGGTTTCTGTCCTTCATGCCTTGCAGAGCCCCAGGCTGCCATCTGCTCCTCAACACATGGAGCTGGAGTGCAGGGAGCTCCAGGGGACTTGTGAGTCTTAGGGTGATGGGAAGAGAAAGAAAGAAGCATCCTGAGTTCTGGCAACTGCTTAAGTAGCCAAGAGTCATTGTCACTTGTCACATTAGGCAAAATATTATCTGTCTCTCTCTCTCTTGCTCCTGACTCGCCGAGGTTGTTTTCATCATTATGCCTCCTTCAGCAGAGTACAGTGTCTCACACACAGTCCATGTCATAGCAATTGGAATTTATCAGCCTATTCCGGGGATTTTGTCTCCTCCTTTGACAGAAGTTTTACCATCTTGTTACTTTTCCAATCCATGGAAGAGTAGAACAACTTATCACAGAGCGTGTGTGTGTGTGTACACGTATGTTTGCACTTTTAGTCTTCCATGTACATATATGCTATTAGTTGATATCAAACCAGTATTATAAAGTAATACTATTTCCATCTTGCAGATGAAGGAACAGAAGCATAGACAGCTTAACTGGCACATCCTGAGCTTCAATAGTCTGCAAGTGTCAGAGTCAACTTGGAACTTGACTTCATTTCCAGGGATTTTTCTTCTGTGCCACACAGCTAATGGACAATTATAAGGACTCTCAAAGGCTGCTCCACCATTATGGATCTTTATGTCTAAAATTAGATTGTGTTTATTTTTAAGGAAAGCCAACAAGCACACAGGTAGGAAGTAAAGACAGATCCAAATCTATTGCTGACTCTGCATCCTTAACTTAAATATATACTTTGAACACATTGAAAGAAGTTGTTTGACTAGAGGCAGAAAGTTTTAGCATTAGAATAAGGGGCCAGAAGGGATGACGAATTCAGACTTGCTTTTCCTTCTGAAATATGAATACAAGCTACCAGAATCTTTGGACTGCTTTGACCATTGGTTGTCAATGAATGTTATCATCTTGCCATGTTCAGAATGACTCATAGATTCCAATACAATCCCAGTTTGAGGGGACTAGAGGAGAGTAAAATACTTGGGTTATTTATAGAGGACACTGGTCAAACTTTAACGGGTGCCATATTGCAGTTGAGCACAATATCATGCTTAAGCAACTCTACTCTATTTGGGCTTATCTCTGGATCTATTGGGGGTGAGGTGACTGGAAATATACTTAATATGCTTGTGCTGCCATACAGTCATGCTGCTTTTTCACCCCCTTTGGAAAGTGACTTACAGATGTATGGCTGGGGAAAGTGTTGGGGACTGCTCCACTGGGACTGCTAATGTCAGACACAAATCTGTGTATCAGCTTTAAAGCTGCCAACATGGTGCTATGTGTCAACTATTCAACTCCCCGAATTCTTGGCATAAACACCAATAAATCAAAATCAAATCTGCTTTATGAGGCATACAGATTGCCTGCCTGTTAGAGCACACATGCTCATTCGGTTATGTGTGAATAAGGACACTTTTGGTCTATTAATTATGCTTTAGAATCAACATGAAGCTCTAGGTAAGTGGCTGGTAGAAGATGGATAGATGGCTAATAGAATGAAGCAGAGTAATTGCCTTGGGATTCTTGATATGCAATTTAGTAAACTGAAATATGGTATTGTTCAGCCCAATAACAGAAACTCCTATACCTGTGCTCTAAGAGTGGCGGTTGCATGAGTCACTATCATGTTCAAAAAAAACACAGCTCAACCAACTGGAAGCTTGGATGCTACATCTCTACATGTTGATGCTATTAACAGGGTGACTGCACATGAGTTCTGATAGAAACATTATAGTCAAGTCTAATGATTTATGGTCACAGATAGTGACTATAAGGAGTATATGGGTAGTATATGTGTAAACCTCATTCACATTCACTTTACATGTGTTGCAAATTGATGAGAGAAGAAGAAAAATATAGTTCTAATAGGCCATGGGTTCTATGTAATACACCATCATTCCTTAATAGTATCAGGGGGTTGAGAATTTGTTGTGGGGGGGGCGGGGGAGCAGGTTGTCACAATGCTGCTGCTGATACCTCTCTCTGTAATACTGTGCTGCACTTGTCAGTGGTATATTCTATAACTTGATATGTTCCGTTTACTCAAATAATGACGTTTCGTTTTGTTTATAGAAGTAGAGAAAGACCAAAAAAATAAAATTGTAAGATAGACTATAAAGTTGACTTCCATTTTCCAATTTTCTGCAGGATTGGAATCAAACTATGAAATACCAATAGCATCTGCTTCAGGCATAAGATCCAGGAAGACGAAAGTCACACCATCTTCCTTTGGGATGTTCTTTCAGTCTCATACAACTGTTATAATTTTTCTTTGCAACGGAAGCTTTTCATTTAGTTTTCCACAGTGAAGTCAGGGCCACTCCTGGGCAAAACTGAGAAGTGATTAAATTAGTCTTCTATCCAATGTCTTTCCTCTCTTCTTGTTCTGGAAACACTTGTCAGGTCTTTTACTCTGAGATGGGATGTGTGGCAGGCGCTGATCATAGGTTTACCCCCAATATCTGTGTAGTCATGGCTGAGTCATTTCGACTCTGAGCCTCAATATCCTTATCTATTAAATGAGAAGGATGACATGCCCATTTGTAACCAAGATTCACTATTTCAGTGATTCTTAAGCTGAACCATATGGAATCTCACAGAAAGCTGAGTGCAGATGTAGTTTGAAAAAACACTTTAGATGGTTCTAAAATGTATTTCTTCATCCTTAAATGATTTAAATCAGTGGTTCTTAGAGTGCGAGCCCATGTGGGAACGTGTTAGAATGCAAATTCTTAAATCAGAAACCAAGAGTCAGGGCCCAGCAATCCATTTGTTACCTTCGGTATTATTTCTATGTCCACGCACAATGAAGTTTGAGGACCACTGGACCAGATGTGGACAAAGAGAGTGGTCCCCTGACCACCTGGGTCAGCATCACCAGGGAGTGTCTTATAAATACAAATTATGGCCCCCATCCAAGATCTACTAAATCAGAATTTCTGGGGCTGAGGTGCAAAAATCTATGTTTTGAAAAGCTCCTGAGGAAATTCTAAAACATGTTAAAGTTGGTGAAAAATACCGTTCTTGAAAAGTGGTTCTCAAAACTGAGTACATGTTAACATCATCTGGAGGAGTTTTTAAACAATACCAATGGCTGGACCTCAACAACAGACCAATTACCTAGATTCTAATGTGCAGCCAGAGTTGGACATTATTGGGTTAGATTATCTTTGAGGTAGTTTCTGGGTTCAGGTTCCATGATTTTCATATCCTTGTGCTGTTTCCCTAAATGCTCTCAATCCACAGAGTACTTCTCAATCCGCACCATAATTGTTTTGCTCAGTCCATAGTAGGCATCTAATATATCTTCATAGGCTACATCCAGCACCTTTACAAGACTATGAGTTGAAAATAACAGATGCTGCCTGAGAAGCTCATCTCTAAGCCCTACCATCAGAAAGACTTGGTCGTAATAGATCTCCACTCCTACACTCAAGGCATCTTTCTATTGCTATATTGAATAACACTAGCCTTCAGTTTTCACCTACTTGGATATCGTTTGTAACGGATTTGGAATTATTCTCCTTACTACTTCCAATTTTTTACAAAGCCAGAGTCAGTGGGCAACAGGCTTTGGAGGCCAGGCCATTAGTAATTGTTTTCTACAGCTTCCAAGACCCTCATCCTAAGGATGAACACTTGTGCTAGGCTAGGTCAAATTGACACTGTTTCTCAATGAACATTGGTTTTCAGGTAAACTCAAGGGACCCTAATAATACAGGTTTTTAACCTAAGGTTTAGGTTGGACCCAGTGCCATCAAACAGAAGTCAGCTAAAATGAGCTGTTGCAAGTGAAGATTTGCCTGAAAAATACTTAACAAAAGCTTTGAGAGCTGCAGGGATGTCTGACAGATTGGCAACTCACTTTGAGAAAGAGACCATCCAATTCCCAGACACACAGCCTGTGGCTAAGTCATCAGAAATAAAATAAACAGGGAAACAGGAGAGGGAAAAACAACGCCCTGTAACATCCATCAACAGTGTGAGCCAAAGCTATCGATGCAGTTAAATAGACAACAATTCTTTGTGTTTATTTTCTCTTCACTGAAGTTGCCAACTTGAGCTTTCAGAGGACTAACACCACAATTAAAGGCAGGCGGGTTCTGGGGGAACGCAGTAAAATCCAGACCAAAACAGAGTATTTTGATGTTTAGATTGAAATCTACTATTGGCTAGGAAAGGGGTATTTATTGTGTCTGAACATAATAATACTATTATCTACCCAGCAATTATGGCCACAAAGCTGCTCAGACAAGCAGTGGGTTATGTCAGTTAGAGAGAAAGGACCAAGGCTTTGCCTGCAGCATTGCTGGGTATGTGGGCCTTGGTTTTGAATGGTTTAGTGGGCTGTGAGCTTTTGCTGCTATCATCAAAGGGATGAAGAGGCTTTAATGCTGCTTCAGGGTTGAGAACATGAGTCCTCTAGTCCCTCCAGGAAAGCCACAGATACTCAGGTCAGAAATGCAATCGGCAAAGGATTTGCCGAATGAGGTGGCCCGGTTACAAAGGCACAAACTCCCTGGGCAACTCTAAGTAGATAGACGAGATAGAAAGTCCAATTGAGAAGCCAGTCAAACTGAGATTTCTCAGGGTTCTCTAGCCATTTATCTAAGCCCAGCCCATTCTGGGCCTAGGATCCTTCTTCCTGTGATTCTGGCAAATCAGAACCAAAGTTATTCCCCCAGATTTGGGGTGTCACATCAGTTATGGGTCACAGCTCCCCGTGAACTTAAAGACCTTTCATTTCCATCACCTACACTGATTCCTACCTCGATATCTACTTTTCTCTTTAATGCAACTTATTTCATAACCTAGAGTTCTTTGGTCTCTCACGCAGAATAGGTAATGTTTCTAAACATTTCCACAAATTCACAGAAGTCAGGATATATCTCTAGGTGGGCTGCACTCCCTAATGAAGTCTAATAAACTTCTGAGTATGAGGTGGCCAGCTTTCAGGGTGTTCTGAGGAAAGCATAGGGTCCCTCAGTGGGCCCAGGAATCAGACCTCTTCGAATGCAAGCACCAGCACTGAAACTGGTAGATTATGCCATCCCATACAAACTGTGAACCTTTTCTGGGGATTGCTGTTTAATGACCTTTAAAGCAGGAAAGAAAATAAATGCTGCCATAATCTCCATATTACTTGATTTAGCTATGTTCTTCTGTTTTAGCCAATGAAGAGCTACTGATGTGTAAACATCAATAATAATAAAACAACCTTGGAGAACCCTGCTGCCACCCCCTGAAAAGACATGGAAGAACATGTTCACATACCAAGGGCACAAATCAAAGCTTTGGAAGAATCTAGGGCTTCTGGCAAATCAGAAAAAATTCAACAATTAGAGCTTTCTCTAATTTTCCTGACAATCAGGTTGTCACAGGATGCTGATTCTCAGCATTAGAATCTACGAACTAGTTCCTCCAAACCTCTTTGTTGGCGCCTTTACAGGGGAAACCTGGAGATTAATTAATAAATGATTGTTAGTTCTTGCAAGTTGTCCTGAGCCAACTGAAAACAGTCCTGAGGTGGCCTGAGCATCTTCATCCCTTGTTAGAAAAAAGCTCTGTGGTTCAGTATTAATTCCTGTAGCTCTTACAACTCCCATTGGGATTAATGTTTAATCAACAGAGCAGTTGCCTTTTTATTTCGTTATAGGAAAGTTTCAATAAAATAGAAGAGTGTATTGTATTGTAATGAATGACAAACACTGGTGAATTTTCATTTAAAATCAATAAGTTGAACCAAGCAGTTGTTTTGTAACTAATGGGTCACCTCAATTTAATGAACAGTAACTAGAAATATATTAAATAAATGCCTAGCGTGCAGAAGGGAGGTAGAGCAAAAGATTAATTATTGCCCCACTAGGCTTTATGATCCTCAAAGAGATGGCTGTGTTTTTGTTAATTTTTCCTTAGCCAATGTCCAGAACAATACCAAGCATGCAGTGGATACTCAATAAATGCTTACCAGATTGAATAAAGTAATAAATAAATCAATGTATAGAAAAGTATTTTCCTTTGGAGCAAAGGATGAAGCACTTTGCTAACTGTGGCCACCTCTCAGTGAGTGGTGCGGATCCCAAGGGATTATATAGACATATTCTTTTCTTTTCCTAAATGCTTATAGTAGTGATTCTCAAGCTTGAGCTTGCATCAGAATCACCTGGCGAGTTTATAAAACACAGATTCCTGGGCCCCACTCTCAGAGTTTCTGATTCAGTTGGTCTGGGGTGTGGCCTGGAGAATTTTCATTTCTAAGTTCCCTGGGAATCTGATGCTGCTATTCTGAATATTCCACTTTGAGAATCACTGGCTTATAGCAGCTACTGGTACTGCCCCTATCGCAGTTTCTGTTTATTTATCTGCAGATGAATTCTTCCCTAGAGCACAGGTCCTCACACATAGAAAGCACTGGAGGAACATTTGTTCACTACATAAATGGTTCCAGCCTAGGTGAGGGAATGTAAAGTCATCACTACTGTGTGCCTTACTGGCTTTGGTTCCTAGGGACCCTTCACCTGTGAAGGGCAGCATATCAATTTTTCTGTTGGTCTGTTCTTTTTCCTTCTTACTTCATGTGATGAAGAATTGCCATTAGAGCCCTACCCAGATATATATTAATTTCTTTGGGAATCTAACTTTGGCTATTGCTGATGCTGCCCACAGTCACTATAGCTGTGTGTCTGATTCATGGGCCCTTCAGACAGGGTGGCTGTTAGGATAATAACAGGACCTGTTGCCAGGAGAGCCTGACAAGAGTATTGGCTCTGGCTCTCCACCTTTACCTTTGTATAATACTTTTGTTCCAATTAACCCTCCCCATCTGTATTTGCTTCTAGTTACAAACTGTCTTAATTCTAGAAGGCTCTGAATACAACTAATTATGCTGGACATGGAACTTCTATTCGTTTTGTAAAAATGTGAAAAAAAAAACATTTCATTATGGAAAGAGTGGATAAAACAGCCGTGTGTTTTGATTGGGGTGTTTGATTTGTTTGCTTTTCAATAATAGGACGGGGATGCAGGGCCTCATCAACAGCTCCTCATTTGATTTCCTTCTCAGCAACAGCACTGATCGTAGAGTGGTTTTAAACTTTGGGGATCCGTACATTGGTAATAGAGGAGGACAGGGCTAATTGATTGGTCTAGTTTGGTAGGTGGTGAATTTTACAACCTTGGGCCTATTACCCACATTCTCTTAGCAAATTAAGTTATATTAAATGAGCCTGGTATTTGGAAATTTTCATCCAGATAGCCTAAGGCTACTTACACCTACTGATCTTTTCTCTCCTTTCAAAATTTGATTCATTCTTCAAATAAAAGTTCATTTCTCTCTCCTCAGTGTTTTTTCTCCCATCGTGAATGCTTAAGTCTTACTACCTTGATCATTTATTTGGCACTCCATTATATATTGCTATGTGACATCTTTGGCTTGTTATTTAACTTTTTATATGTATAAATAATGTCTCCTCAATTAGATTGCAAACTTATTCATTCATTTCTTCTTTTAATACATAATTATTCAGCGTCTACTATGTATATAAGGTACCATAATTGATGCTGGAAGAATACGAAGGAGCAGAATCTATGGTCTTATATTCCAAGTCAACAAGAATTTACTTTCTAGTAGTAGAGCCAAGCTTTGCACACACATACCCACACACACACACATACCATAAAACAACAACGTTCATTTACAACAGTACATCAGTTAGGAGTGATATAAATAGAACCTATATGTCTTTGTTTTTCCACTGAGCTTCCACATTGTTTTATAAACAATAGGCACTGCATACATATTAATTATTTCAATGTCTATATAAAGTATGCCTTTTCTTATTTAAACATGTTTATATAATTTTCTATTGGGAGAGTGGGAAGGACAGGCTTATCATCATGAAGCCCAATGTGATTTTCTAACTCCTTCACCTGTGTCTTCATCACACTGCATCTCATAAGATCCAGTGTTGCTGATCTACACATAATTCCCAAAACATTAAGTTTTTTGAGAGTCACATCTGGCTCTTCTTGTCTATTGAATCTCTACTTCATCTTCAAGGCCCACCTCAAATGTCAAGCCCTCTGAGAAGCCTTCCTAAACTGCTAGAAACAAAGATATTTGTTCTCACTTTCCTGTATTGTTATAATCACTTATATGATAACATTAATTACAGTATTTTTTTCACTATATGGCAATTATTTGTATGCCCGTTATGCTCATTGGACTCTGAGTTCCTCAAGATTGAAGGACTTGTCTTATCTATATTAATATCTTTAGCATTTTCTAAGACAGTGTGTCTGGCCCATAACTGGCTGGCTCACTGTATGTTTGTGGAATTAATGCATGAATTAATTTATTAATTAATATACCTAGCCCAAAAGCAATAAATCAGTAAATATTTATTGGACAAATGAATAGATAATAAATAAGTACGACATGCCAAATACCATGCTATGGATTTTCTTTTGATCATATTTTCGTGTGATGGAAATATATTTGAAAGTAACGTATCCCATTGATAGCAGTTCAGAGCTCAGCCCAAATGTGTGAAATTAATTTCAAAACCAAATATGCCTGCTTTTGTTTTGGTACTTTTCAACCTGAATATAGAATAAGTAATATCAATCCTACTTCAAATTAGGGTAGCAAGGAATATAAAATATAGAACTGCATTGTGCTAAAAACGGTGATCTTGAAATCAATAGTGTTGGCAGACGCTAAGAAATGTGCGTGACTTCTCTAGTACGTCAAAATTTCCTAAACAAAACTCTTTATAATCAAAGTTATGTTTTAGGGGAAAAATATAATCTAGTCAGTCAAAAAATGCCTGGTCAAACTAAATAATGCATGTAACTCAAAAGTGGATAAATTCTGTTGGTTCTTGGAGCTCAGAAGAAAGTTTCAATTATTGGAAATGTTCAGCAGAATGTCGTCAATATACCTTCCCAAAAGGTATAACTCTGACCACAGTCATGTGATGATTGCTATCTGAATTTGCATGGCGTGGGACATGGCAGAATCAACCTCTCATTTCTCCACCTCTACTCAGCATTTTCATCACCCAACTAGTTACATCTTGACTTGGAACCCCTTGCTTTTACAATCCCCTAAATGAAGATGGAGCATTATAACTACTTAATGACTCTGAACAAAGCTGAGCTTCATCAAGTCAACTGGGAACGCAGGCAAGCCATTCAAGCGCCCTAAGGAAGTCTACACCAAGCTGTGACTTAAAAATTTCTAGGAATTACTGACTTAACTGACTCTGTTTACAGCTACCTTTAGAGCAAAGTTAGTGAAAATGGCCCCTTCCTCTGCATTTGTGTTTTAAAGATTTTTCTCAGGTACATTCATGTGAACAGATTTAGCAATGATAATTTGCGGCTCTAATTCTGAATGCTGCTCTAAATCCTAGAGCAGTGAACTATGTCTATTTACCACGAAAAGAACAAGGTTTCTTCAATTAAAACTTCATTACATTCAAATTTAAGAAGGCATAACAAACTAAAACACTTAAAAGAAGGCCCATGCTGAATTGAAGAGTTTCCAAAAGGGAATATTTATGACACAGATTTTCTGTCATAAATTATTTTGCCTATTCTGTGAAAGTTAAATTGTGTTTCCTTTTCAATTATTTTCCTAATCAATTCTGTTACATATGTAGAATGAAATATCTTTTCAGGAAGGAAATTCCAATCTATAACATAATAAATATAGGACATAAAATTTGACTTAAAGTGGTTGATTTGCAATTGTCTTCTGGTAAGCAAGTGTATTACTTGTAGAAAGTTGCCTGTACAGTTCAGGGCATGTGGACATATCTGACTGGGTTAAACTTTCGAAATCCCTTTTGCTTTGGGGTTTTGTTCTTCCATGCTAACTGAAAATAACTACCCGATATTAATAGTTTATATGGCATGGTTACTCTGGAGGTAGGAAAGGGTGATAACTCACCCTCTGAACATTTTAAGCAGATTTGGAGCTGTGCATCTGACCTGATTTGTTTTGGGTGATGAGGATATTGCATTCTACAGGCAAGAATGCATTTTAGTAATGATGCGTAACTATGGGCCTCTGTGGTCCATTTTCGACTCTCTGAAGTCCGTTCTATCAGTTGATTTTACCCATTGTATTTTTGTATTTGTTCTCTTTGTCTTCTTTTCTATTCTCTCCATCCTTTAAGCACCACAGAGAAGTACACATCAAGCTGTGACTTGAAAATTTCAAGGAATTATTGTTCCACCTCCTCTTTTAAGAGTTGGCTCTCGTCCCGAATCTTCCTACTAAAAGGTTTTTTTTCTTGTTACTTCTGTCTTTCTGTCTTTCGTTATAAAATAAGCTAATTTCTTTTTCAGGTTGCATTTTAAGTTTTAAAATGTGTAACTAATGAGACTAATTTCCCTATCTCCTTTCTTTAGTGCTCCTTTATATACTGTACTTATGGGCTAGAATCATCATTAATTAGTTGATGTTTGTAAAGAGTTTGCAAGAAAGAATTTTGTGGTAATAGGGAGAGCAGAGAAAACTTGGGCTGCTGGTAGGAGGAGGAATACTAATGAATGTTAATCCCGAATGCACACGTCGGGCCTTTTGTCTTCAAAGTGGTTGAAAGAAGCACTAATTAATTATCATCCTATAGTATTATGATGAAAACAGTATAGTCAGTGTCCAAGTGTGCCTGGAGCAAGCACAGAAGCTCAGTTATTGAGTTACAGGCTATGCTGATGATGTTTCTGCTTCTTGTGCAGAGGGAGAGACATAAGACCACATCATCAAATGGAAGGATTTGGTTGAGGAAACAGACACAATTGATCACATGTGGCCATTCCTTTAGACACTGCTCGGTATTTGGGGTGTGACATAAGTAAAAGGAAAAGTTCATTAATAGCCAGGAATCAGAAATTATATTCTGAAGAATAAGGCATTGGGAGAAATTTTGAGGATAAAGAAGCACTTGGCTATTTTCTTTTGAGAGTTTCTGGCAAATATGTTTTCTAATACTTTTACAGCAATATTTCTACAAGTAAGCTTCCAAAAGAATGCCATTGTGGCAATGTCTTCCAGGTGGGCCAAATCCAGGTGGTACATCCTGGGTTTGTCTTTGTCCTTGCTTCTTGTGTCACTGTCTCCCTATAAAGGAGGCAGAGCCAAGGAGAAGCCAATCAGCCCTCAATGCTCTTCACTTCTATTCCTGTGGTTCCAAGTCCTTCATTATCCCTGTCATTCAGAAGATAGCCCACTCTGGGGCTCCTTGATGGTCTAGAATCATATTCAAGGAAAGCCAGTTATCATCCTAATTATGTTCTCATTCACAGTTAGAGTGTATTTTAACATCCCTCCTAAAGAGACATTGATCAGAACACATGGGACACATTTTTCCAGAGGAGACAGTATTATAGAAAAATACTATTTATTCTCCCTGATTCTCTCATTTTTCTCCACATTCCTTATATTGTTCACTAGTACTTATGAAAGACTGCTGAGAAGCAAACGAAACAGAATATTCTTCAGGAAAGACCAACCAAGGAGGAAGAGAGGAAGCAATGCCTTTGTGTTTTTCCCCATGTTCAAAGTGTAACCCTTCCCTAAATAATGCATTTGCTGCTAATTCAATAACCTAGTTCTCACTTGAGAAAAGCCTCCTCAGCAGCTCTGGATACCAACACTCGGGTTCTTAAAAGTGGGCCTCTTTTAATGTATATTTGATTACTGTGCTGTGCACTGAGAGATGAGGCATTATTTGGAATTCTCTGTGTCACTAGACATTACATGTAGATTTAGTCATAGACAATTAGTAAGCATTGACCCTCGCTGTGATTTACACTGTATTTCATGGGCTCCAAATGATCATTTTCTCAAAGAATAGAAATATTTTCCAACAGGGCAGGTCCTCTGGGTAGACAGAAGGTTCTCCCTGCCTTTGAGGGGTAGGAGGTGAGATCCTTGAAGACAGA
The DNA here is from genome assembly GCF_057802395.1 of Ceratotherium simum simum. NCBI lineage: Eukaryota > Metazoa > Chordata > Mammalia > Perissodactyla > Rhinocerotidae > Ceratotherium > Ceratotherium simum. The sequence continues at coordinate 40,948,394 of NC_141913.1, forward strand.
GATGCAATGATGCATGGACTTATCAGGCAAAAATATGGTGTCAGTTCATTATTTCTCTACGATCTGGAGACACCATTTATCATGTATTAAGGAGGACAACGATTATGTTCATAATGTAGAATTTTAATAAATTGAAAATGCATAGACATCATTAGGCAACTCATCCTTTCATAGGTCAGGCTGACTGTGCTATTGTTGAAGAGGATGGGTTAGTATTATGAAGAATAGTTATCCTCACAGGATGGTGAGCATCTGCCATCCAACCTGAAAGATAACTTAAGACTATAAGTGATGTATTTTGACTATACCCCTGTCTCCACCTACAGTGTGAACACTTCTGTAATGCTAAAAATGTTGAGGTCATATTTGTATACTTGTGAAATTGATAAAGGAAAGAATCTTTCCTAGAGCATACACAGAAAACCTGTGTTATTCTATTACTCTCACCATAATGCAGAGATAAGAAAAGAGTGACTGTCCCTTACCCGTAGATTGGTAAAAAATTTGTAGATTTCTCTTTACAGCCTGCAGTCAAGACTAGAATTGTCAGAGTTTCCCTCTAAGCTTACAACAGCATTATTGCTTACTTTGGACTCTGGCTGATGGGCTGCAGATTTGTACAGAGCCTGGATTAATCTTCTGTACTCTCTGTGTCCTTCTGATGGAAATAAATATTCAAGTACGATAAAGGTGCTGGACAGTCCTGTAACTTTTCACTCTCTCTCTTTTACAACTTGTATGTTTGTAAACATCATATGGGATCTTGCAAAATTAAACCAAAACAAAAGAAAAGTTTTATAGTTTGGGGATCATCCTAGAGTTTCTTTTCCCAAAGTCCCTTGAGACCATTTATTATAGGTGCCTGGTGTAGAAATCCACCTATGTAGATTCATTGCAATTTAGAACAGTCTGAACTAACCATTATTTATTTTTTGTTAATGAATGCTTTGTATGAGTCTGTGTGTGTCCGTGTGTGCTTGCATTCTATGCCAGATTTTCTTCCTATTTTTAGATGGATACTTTCCTTAGGAATCGCCTCAGTCCTTGAAAAATCACCATGTTGTATTTTTTCTTAATTTCTCCTACTAGATTGATTACTAAGCTTGATTACTGTGGTCTTTTCCAAATATCATTCTCCACAGTTTTCTCCTTTAGGAACATTTGGTGACATAATTGCTATTGCTGCATCTGGAGGTTGATTAGTAGCAACCAATTATTTTTGCTGCATTATTGCTGTCATTTAAATTTCTATAAAGTGGGACTGACCTACCCTGATTCTATCCTGCAGTCAATGTTGTTTATGGACAAGAGTCAAGAGAAACTTTATACCTGGACTTTGAAATTGAAGAGCTTTCCTGAGATAAATATGGGATGGTTTTATTAGAAATATTGTAAAATAAGGAATGAGAGGATGTGGAGTAAGATGAATCTGATAAGAGATAAATGTGCATTGGATATATTACTAGTTGCTCAGGTCAAAAAGAGATCTTTGTCTTCAAGATCTAAGTCAAAATATACCAAGAAGCTTCCTTGATGTTATTCCTTGATGTTCCAGTTACTGCCTTGATGTTATTTTCTGAGTATCTTCAAATATTCTTGACCTTATTTGTAAGGCCTTCTTAAAACAGAAATGTTCTTTAATTATTTAAACTTTGTATGTTCTCTTTCAATTAGATTGAAAAAAATAACTCTTCAAGACAAAAACTCCTTTTCTTCTGGTGTTCTCCCATCTGTTTATACAATATGTGTTCAAAATGCAGCTTGTTGAAGGACTGGATGAAGAAATGAATGAATGAATGATTAGGTTTGAAAGCAGACATTTCAAAATTTTCTCCAAAGTCAAAACATAATAAATTCCTAGAAAAGAAAGTTCTTTATTTCTAATTTGGTAATGTATTCTGTCTACAGCTTCCCTCTTCTGATCTTTTGTACCAAGATTACTCGGGGGCTGCGTTTCTTTGGAGGCCATATTTGGAAAGCAGTGAGAAATTAAAAGAAAATTATTTTAGTTGTTTATTTTGCTTCTTGTCTTGTACTGTTCAACGCTGGTCTCTTGATTTGCAAACTCTTAATTTAATGTGGTTGATTTTTAAATCTAGATGACTTATTTAGGGAAATTTCTTATCTACTTGTAAATCTTATATTTTTTTGAGAAATAAAATTTAAGTCTTGTGTCTTACAAAAATATATTGTTCATCCAGTATACTTGTGAAAAGTATACAAACCACTTAGGGCTTATTATAAATCACATATTCATATACCATATATGATATTCTAAATAATTTACCAATATATTATGCATATAGCTTAGAAGGTCTATGTGTCAAAAATTCAGAGATTTTTTTTTTTTACATCTAAAATGAGATTAGATTCGATGCCAGTTGTTTATATAGAAAAGTAGTTAGAAGACATTTTAATTCTTTTTTTACTTTTTTCCTGAGGGAAAGTCTTTAAAAGAGAAATTGTTTATTGAATTTTCTTAGGGAGCATCTACAACAACAAATGCATAATTCAGAATATATGAAGAATTATGAACTGAAATTATAAATTTTGAATTTCATTTTAGAACTATATTTTTATGAGCCCCTATCAGCAATGACAATTCCTGGTGTGGACCATAAAACAACTGAGGCTTGCAAATTAATTTGTATATAATTACACCCTAGGTTCTCAGACACTTAGTTCAGATGAAAAAGTTGACTGCACATTGGTGTTGTTTGGATGTGTAGTTTGTTATTTAATATTTCCTCTGAAGCATCAGGTACCTAGAGCTTCCAGAGAACTCTGGATTTTCTATGTCATATGGTCCTAGCAAAAATATAATTTCATACCCTAAGCATTCCCCAACCTAACTGATCATTGTATCAAGTATTGCATTTCCCAAATAATTGTGCATTTTGTAAAGGATTTGTAAAAGATTCTATAAATAGTCTTTTCATTTGAAACTTCCAAGTTCTCTTTAAAGGGCAGACAAAATGATTTTTGGGAGTTTGGGGACTGATATTTGTTTTTTTAGGTTGAATTATAAAGCTCATGTCATCCTTATGAGACAGATCTAAAAGCAGCCCACCTTTGTTCATTAAGGTCAAATGAATGTCTTGGGATATATCCCCAAAGACAATTCTGAGTTCTCATCAGCACAAAGCACTTCTTGTTACAGAGAGAAATGTTTTGGTTCATTATTCCAGGAAAGGGTGCCAGAAAAAAGCAGTCTACTTACAACAGCAGTTTGAACATTTCCTGGGTTGTTGGAATACAGTGTGTATTTCATTGTGTTGCACCTGTCTCAAAGTAGAAGATAACTACTTATGAGCAAACACACATGTTGGCAAGTAAAAATATGGTCCATGTAGTTGTAAGTGGAGATGCTATTCAAAGGCAATTGATTCCAGTGTGAATGAGTGGTCTGTAGACAACGCTAATCAGCTACAATTTGTCACGATAACTCGTATATATGTAGAACTTTACAAATTTGTAAAGTATCAAATCGAACGTGAAATTGCTGCTATTTGACTGTTTTTTCTTAACTTACAAAAGTGGAATTTCGTGTAGTTCAATCTAATACTTCCACATTTATTATTCCCCTTTGAAAAGCCACCCACCATGGTTGAAAATACATTGGATTTAGAGCCAGCGCCTGGGTCCATGCCCCAACAATGCCACTTGCCTGCTGGGTGACCTTTACAAATCCATTAGAGATTGAACAGTGATGTGTGGGAACAAAGAGAAATCTAATTCATGAGATATTTATCATTCTTTTGACTAATAGTTGCTAGATAGCCTTCTTCACAGTGGTGATATGAAGGTGCAGTACCATCATGTATACAAAAAGGCTAGTGAACAATTCAAATGTGAATAATTATTAATAACATTACCGGTCATCAATAAGACATTGTCAGGTAGGAAGGGCAGGCATCGTTATCATTATTTTGCAGCTGGAGAAGCTGAAATGTAGGGAAATTCAATAAAGGTGACTGAGGTGACTCAATGGTTCAAAAGTAGAGTCTAAATATCTAGACACTATTGCTCTTTTAAGGGTACCCTCTGGTGGCTCTCTTAGTGTCAGGTGAATAGAGATAATTCTCCAACTGGTTACAACAGCATTACTAAGACAAACCAGTTAGTCAAAAGGCCCATTTCTGTAGTGCTACATGATTGTCTAATAAAGTCATGAGGGCCGGCCCTGTGGCTTGGTGGTTAAGTGTGTGCGCTGCAATGCTGGTGGCCCGGGTTCGGATCCCGGGTGCGCATCGAGGCACCACTTCTCCATTCATCCTGGGGCCGGGTCCCACATACAGCAACTAGAAGGATGTGCAGCTATGACATACAACTATCTACTGGGGCTTTGGGGGGAAAAATAAAATAAATAATAAAGTCATGAGGATATGAAATACCTGACAACTACTACTTTCCAAATCTTTTTTTCTCTCAAAAAAATGTATTAATTGCCAAGCCTTGAAAGAAACCAAGATGACCTTCAGCAGAAGAATGGATAAATAAACTGTGGCACATCCAGACAATAGAATATTATTTAGCACTAAAAATAAAGGAAAAGAGATATCTAGTCATGACAAGACATGAGGAATCTTAAGTGCCTATTACTAAATGAAAGAAGTCAATCTGCAAAGGCTACATACGGTATGATTCTAACTATATGACGTTCTGGAAAAGGCAAAGCTATGGAGATAGTAAAAGATCAGTGGTTGCCAGGGGTTGGGGGTGAAGGGGAGGGATGAATAGGCAGAGCACAGAGGATTTTTAGGGCAGTGAAACTACTCTGTATGATACTATAATATTGAATACATGTCATTACAAATTTTTTCAAACCCATAGAATGTTCAACACTAACAGTGAACCCTAAGGTAAACTATGGACTTTGAGTGACAATGATGTGTCAGTTGTAACAAATGTACTTCTGTGGTGAGGGATGTTGATAGTGGGGGAGGCTATACATGTGTGGGGGTAGGAGTTACATGAGAAATCTCTATACCCTCCATTCAATTTTTCCGTGAACCTAAAACTTCTCTAAAAATAAAGTTTATTAAAAAAAAACTCTATTAAAAGTTTGAGGTTTTTTCCATATAAGGAAAGCCTTCACATTGCAATCATGAGAGCCACCTTGAAGGATAGTAGCTGTTATTCCTATTCTGTGGATGAGATAACAGGCTCAGAGAGATTTGAAGTACCTTGCCTGAGGTCTCACAAGAAGGAGTGGGGCAGTTCTGAGGAAAGCTTGACTCCATCCAGGTCAATAGCCTGTGCTTCTACTGTTAAGACATTATGTTCATTCATCTTAGACCTCGAGAAGCTCACAACACTAGTTAGCTGATTTGGGCAATTAAAATACATATACACAAAACAGAACATTATTCAGCAGTAACATATGAAGCATATGAGTTGGATCAAAAGTGAATACAGTGAAATTCAGTATATAGTATTGGATGACAGAACAAATGCTCAGTTGGATAGAGAATACTGCAAAATTATGGTATAGATAGCTTTCAGAAAAAGTCTCAGCCTTAATTTTACTATACTTAAAGCACCCCCTAACTATTTAAATTGTATTATTACTGATCCTAGGCTATTATCTAGAAGGGTAGAGTAAGTTATAGAGAAAGCCAGTTTACTTTGGAATTTGTATATGACCCTCTCCATCAACCACCCTTCCCCCTTAATTCACCCTACTTATTATCATTTTCTGTTTATATTCTGAGCATTAAATTTCATATATATAATTTTGAAGTTATTATGGTTTTCATGCAACACTCAAAGATTTTATACAAGGATTGCTTTGAGGGAATTCCCATGGGTCTCTTCTGGATGACTTCTCAATTTAATTCAATTTTACTGTCTCTCTGTACTGAGATAGTGAAAGAGTATGGTGGCTCTTGGGTCTCCATAATGCTCTGCCTTCCCCAGCTCTGAATTGTCGGTCCTAGGTGAAGATGGCTCGGTCCAGCTCTAACAGAGATACTGGATGTTGGACCCTAAATAAAATAAAAGCAAGTTACCCTGAAACTGGCATTACCTGGAACAACTAGTGCTCTTTGTACCCAAGAGTGAGCCTTGACTAGCTTTCCATTCTTGTTAATGGGAAGATGCTTCCAGGTACCTGGACACTTTCTCTCACGTGAGTCAATCCAAAGTGGGGTCTGGCTGCCGGCCTGAGGCTCCCTCTGGCTATGTTCACTAGCAATGGGAACATTCCTTCTTTTTTTATTCATGATGAATAGCAAAGTACTTAATATTGTGGATCCAGCATCAGCCTGCTTAGTTTTGAATCCAGGTTCCTCCACATGGTGGTTAAATGACCATGGGCAACTTTCTGAGCATCAGTGTCTCCATCTGTCAAATAGGGATAATAGTCTACCTACTTGATAGGAACTTCATGAGACTAACTAGATTAATAGATGAAAAATGCTTAGAAAATTGGGCTTACCTGTCCAACCTCTTTGAAAACCCATGCACAATTGAACATTTATTCTGAGTCATACCAGACCCTAAATAGTCATGCACTCAGCCTGTGTTCAAAGTGTCCTGTTAGCTTGGAATTCCCTTCTGTCACCTTTACCTGTTAAATCTTACTCATATTTCAAGATCCAACTCAAATACCACTTCTTCCCTGAAGTGCTTCCTCTTTTGTGCACCTCAAGCTCTTGTACTATAATAGCACTTATACTGTAATGTGTAATGACACTTATATACACCTAAATAAGTACAAGTGTATATAATAACACTTAAATGTGCCTACATAAGTATATACATGTGAGTATGTGTCTATGATTGTGTATTTTAATAGATATGTGTGATTATTTATATACTGATTTATTTAACAATCATTCATCACATGCCTCTCATGTTCAATGCACCCTGTTACATAGGGGACAAAAGGTGAAAAAGATATATTCCCTGACTTAAAAAATTGAACAACATAGAAGGAAGATTTTTTTTAAAGTAATTTATGCTATGATAAATGCTGAAATAATAATTTGTATGAGATGCGAGAAATACGCAACATTGTATATATACACACATATATAAATGCATATTTGTAAGACATATTTACAAGTATACATCTGAAAGTTGATGAAAAGCCAAATTTGTAAGATAATTTCCAAAAACTAATTTTATTTCAGAACCTAATAACTGTGGTAGACATTAAATAATAAATCATGATCTCATTTTCACATGTCCTAACAGATCTAAGCACTGTGCCCCAAGATTTTCACCCCTGAGTACTACATGGTTCTAAATTTAAATTTGCCAGCTTTCTCATTCTGATGGCATCTCCAGCTTTCTGTGTCGCTCTTAAACTTTTTACACTCCTTTAACAGACTTTTTTGATTGAAAATGTTCTCCGTAATCTTAGCCATTTTGTTTCTTCAACAGAATCTTTTTTTTTTTCTCTTGCATTTAATAGATGATAACTTCATGTCCCCTTTTCTGGAAAAAAAAATGTGTCCAGGAGTACAACTTGTCACAAATACTTTTAGAAAACCTGATTCATCCAAGTTTAACTAAATAGAATAGGATTGTTACACTGCATTTATGCACAGACAATTAAACTTATTAAACTTACTTTTGAATAAGCCCTGTAATAGATTGAATTTACCTAGATTGCATTATTCAACGTTTACTGTCTCTGTTGCCTTCAGCAGATCTTGGCAGGAAAGTTAAGTCTATTTAGAGGTTTAGAATTTCTTTTTTACTGAAAGATCATTGTTTTGTTTCTCTGTTTTAAAATGGTATATCCACGTTACCCAGATGATTAGTAAAGAAATTGGATAGAGAACCCAAAAGTGTTCATTAAATAGCTTACTCTAAGAAATATGCACACCTCATAGCTTTTAAAATGTTATTCCTAGCCTGGCTCTTTATACTAAAACTAGAAAGAAAAAGAAAACAGCCAATAATTATTTCAGTGCGGACGGGATCTTTTATGTTTTGTGTAGCCATTTCTAAATGTGTAAGACATTAATTAATATAAATACCATGTATGATATGGTCACATTTTGTAAAATTACTTTGGTCTTTCTTTTTTTTATTAAAGTATAATTGACAAACAATATCCTGTTAGCTTCAGGTGTACGTCATAGTGATTGGATATTCATATATGCTACAAAATGATCACCATGATAAGTCTGGTTTCTTTCTTCTTTCTTTTTATCATCTCTTCTTCTGATTGTAAATATGTGTGGAGAGAATTATTTTCATCAAATGATAATAAAAGTTATTTCTTGGTAGTAGTATGTGGGTAATTAGTTTTAACTCCCCATTAACCCTCTGTTCTGATAACTTTGGTTATGTTATATATAACAAACGTTATGTATTTTTGTTGTTCATTCTAACAAAATTTAGTCTATATAGCTCTACTTGCGGGTTTTACTTAATCCACCTCAAAGAAAGAAAAAAAGAAGCATACTCGATTATAACATGCTAGTAAAAATTACAGGCACACCTTTGAGCTTGGGCGTTTGTAGCAGTTGGTTGTGATGAGATCCTGAGGGAGGTATTTGGGAGTTTCAGTATCTTTTCTCTTTAGAACAGTACTCTTTTACATTATAATTATGTGAAAAGCACTGGATATTTATGTACAGACATATATAATGTTTGGTAGGAAGAGGCTCCTCAAATAGAATGATTTGTCATTACACACACGTGAACCTCTGTGCTTAAAAATAGCTATTTATGTTTATCACACACTTTTCATCTGTTACGTACTTGAAGATACTGACACTATCCTTGATTTTAAACTCTTTCCTCTGCCTTGAAATGGATTTGAAATGAGATTTTAATATGGCTTCCCTTTTCCTTGCCTCAAAGCTTTCGCTTACTTTTAACCCTTTCTACTCTGCATGCCATTGACTTGCTGTTAGAATTCTCTAATTCTCTTGCATAAAATTCTCTCTGCCTTCCGGGCCCAGCCCTGAAATGGCCAGAGCAGGTGGGCCAGCTCCCTCTCTCTCTTCTGAGTCCAGCAGGATTCTCCTCTCATTATCTTTAACAGGAGAACAGAGTGGTGGATTAACTGCATAGGTAGCTGTGAAAAACAAGAAGAGACCCAGTCCCCACAACATTTCCAATGAAGCTGCGAGACTCCTGTGAGGTGGAGAATATTTGTATGTTGTGGTCATGGGACCCTGCATGACTTACAGGCCTTTGGGGAATTCTGTATTCATTTTTATTAACTTTAATTATAGGAGCACTGTAAAATTTTCTCATTCTGTGTTGCGTGAAAAATGCAGAAGTTAATTGCTCCTGACATTTAATTGGTTTATGCTTCTCTCTAACACAATCTTGTACTGCAAGAGACAGAGAAATCTAGTTGGCATGTTTCTGCGATTGCCAAGGATTATATACCAAGAAATTAGTCTTTTCGTTAGTTCTAGCAGTGAATTACAAATGCAATTTCAGAAGTGTGGGGAGAGAAATAAAATCTGTGAGTCTACATTCTGCATATGCTAAAAGACTGACAAGGTCTTCCCCGAAAGCTTTGTCTGACTTTGCCAGAATAGCTGAGGATTTTCCATTATCATTGTACAGGTTTAAAAATGTCATCTTTTTATACCTTTGTGTACATGTCAGGTTGTTTACAGCCCTGTTACAAGCCATATGGACCCTTCATAACTTTTTCATATATTTTTTCAGATATCATCTCCTCTGGCATAAAAAGCATAGGGTACCTGGCTGTTACCAATTATAATATGTGATTGCTTGAGGAAGATGGATTTCAGCGTGGCACAGTGCCTCTGATTTCAGGAGTAGTGAGAATCTCTGGAAAGCATCCAACTCCTGTGATGTGTTCTGAGCTCCAAGGGAGAAAATGATAAGCAAAATACAAAAAGCCAATGCTAATTTCCATTTGACACACAATTATGGAACACGTACCACGCACAAGACACTGTGCCAGCATCAAGGGGTGTGCCAAGATGAAGGTGGCAGGCACTTTGCCCTCAAAGAGTTTGTAATCTAGAGGGAGGGATGGCCTTGTAAATGGTAACTAAATGCAAGGTAGACTGGTAAGTGCATAAAGTTGAGGCAGCACAGAGGGAGAGATGATTGAAAATATCAAGAGAGAGGTGGTTAGCAAGACTGTATGGTCCTCCCACATTGGAAGATAGAACTGAACTGCAGTGTAGGGACAGCTCTTTGAAATGTAAAGCCTGCCTTAGGAAGAAGCAGCCCTGTCTGCATCTTCTCTCCTCAGTTCTTCCCTTCTAGGTTTTGGAGTGCTCCAGAAAATTGATTAAGGGAATATAAACAAAAACAAAATGTCAGATGCTATTCTTTATTCCGCTTGTTCCAGGACCTGAAAATTGTTCAAAAACAAATAAATGAAAAGATTGTCAGAGGCTGAGCACACTTGTCCAAGTCTTTTTCCTTTATTTTATTCATTAAATACTCTGTGGAGTAGTAATCACAATACTGCAAGATTAAGGAAGACGAGAAAAGTCCTAAATTCATCTGCCATTAGTTCCTTAATAAATGCAAGAATGCCACTGATGTCTCCTGAGAATGTAGTTCCTTTCCATCTTGATCTAATGGAGGTCATTGGATTTCATAAATAAAACAAATGGATAAACAATAAATATTGGAATGCCTGCTGTAGACAGGCACGGTAGAGATAATTACACTAGTACAAGTTGTGTCTTTGAGGCTGGAGCAGGCTGAGTGGCACATCTCTCTGGGGTTACATAGAGACAAAAGGCTTGTTATGGCTGAATAGAACAAGAGGAAGCTTATGCACAACTATCTGGGAGGGCATTTCCAAATGGAGCAAAGATGCCTGAAGTAGGAGGCAGGCCCAGGTTTTGGTCAGGGTTGATGAGGACAGAATGCTGAGTCAAAGCACCAAGGGGAAGATATCACAGAGGTTGGGGAACATGGTCTAGAGTGGGAGAGTCAAGAGGAACAGAGTACAGAGCAAGACCCAGAACTGGCATACAACTGAAGAGTCCTGGTCTCCAGACGCAAGGTGAGCCCTGCTATGCTACTGTTCAGAATGCTCAGACTGTGCATGCAAGGATGTGCAGGCTCCTTAGAGGTACAACGCCAGGCAGGCCACATAATCCTTATTCTTAAACAGCTTATCTAGATGTATGGACCATGGTTCCCCTGCATGAGAATACCAAGATGCTTCTTAAAAAAGCATCCAGGTCTGACTGTGATCCTTGGAATGGAATTTTGGACAACCTCCCTGGGTGAATCTTAAGGATTCTAATGTTTGAATCTCTCATTTAGATCATCAGATAAAATGAACACATGAAAATCAATGACCCAGACAAGGCTAGAAATACTACATGAGAAATGATTAGACCAGATAGTAATTCAGTAAGAATTCGGAAGAAATAAAGACGAATTGAAGCTGAAGAGGTCAGAGCACATTTTGAAAGATGTGCAGAATTGTGTTCAGTGAAGAAGCGAGAGCATTCTTTGTGGGAGAAATGGCCTAAAATGAAGACCCTTAGGGAGAAGTCAATGTGGCTTAATGGAAAAGGCCATGAACTTTGAAGTTTGAATCCCACTCCAGCCATTTCCTATTTATATAAACTTTGACAAGTTAACCATTCTGAATCTCTATTTTCTCATTTGGAAAATGGGACCAATAAGAGCTGTTTTCTAAGGTTATTGTAAAGATTAAATGTAACATGAAAACCATCTAGTTCTTAGTAAGTACTCAATATTTGCAATTTCCTCCACACTGAAGACTAATATTCTATTATATATTTCAACACGGTTTAGTTATATCCACCTGCTTTTGAAAAGTAAAATATCAATGATTCCCTAAAGGTGAGGCTTAGAGAGCCCAGACAAAGTGGGTGAAATTAGGCTTAAAGAGGTTTAAAGAGGATTGAGATTAGGAGGGAGTGGGTTGGAATCTGATATGGGCAAAATAAATGTGATGTAGATGTTTAAAAGTAAATCAGAAATTAAAGACTCGGGGCCAGCCCCATGGTGTAGTGGTTAAGTTCAGAACTCTCTGCTTTGGTGGCCTGGGTTCACGGGTTCAGATTTTGGACATGGACCTACAACCACTCGTCAGCCATGCTGTGGCAGTGACCCACATACAAAATAGAGGAAGATTGGCACAGATGTTAGCTCAGGGTTAATTTTCCTCAAGCCAAAAATAAAAACAAAAAAGGAAATTAAAGACTCTGATTCAGATCAGTTCATGGTCAGTGTGACAGAATCGCAAGCCCAGAAGTCAGTGAATTCAGGACCTTGGTGTCGTTACACTTATTAAGTTGTGTTTTCATATTGAATAGTGACTCTCTTCGATAGTGCAATGGATATACCTCTAATATTAGTGCTATGCTGTGAAATGAGGGAAAAAACACAATAGTTATTGAAACCATACTGTTTCTGTCTCGTAAATTTCATGTTCTTGTGAGCTACCATAGCTTTTCAATTTAAATGCTGAAGCAGATAGCCTGTAAAAGGAAGAAGGGAAGGGAGAGCAGACATTCTTCTCAGGAACAATGTAGTCAAGTACACCAAGTGGCCCGGCACAGAAAACAGGAAATAGTGCTGATGGTGGGTGGCTGCCATTTTTGCTGTTGGGGGTAGAGGACTGTAGGTCTGGCTACATTCCTAGTGATGGCTGTGCATAGCGGACTATGAGGAGTGGCTCTTACAGCTCCCTTCCTTTAAGGCCCGTCACTAAATGTGAGAACAGTGGAGGTTCCCAGAGTCCAGGTGCCCAAAGTCCCTTTGTTGTAATCCCTGTCCCAGCCCCTGGGCTCACTGCTGCTGCCCCCATCCTAACTCTTTCAAGGGCTGGTCTTTCTCTTGAGGCCTGGTGTCTTTTTGGCACAGAGCATTGCATCTGCTGCATTTCCTTAGAGCCCCCCGTGACAGAGGAAAGGGAATCAGCGGGTCTTGGCGCTTGGGGCTTTATTGAATTTGTTTTCAAGAGTTACCTAGTGGTTCTGGCATGAGAAACATTCTTGATTAATCCCCCAGATTGATGGTCTCAGGTGTTTGTCAAGAACAGGAGAGGGAGATCAACAGAATGATGAAGTTTTTCATTTAATCCTGTAGAGCACCTTTCTTCATCTCCCACCTGCCTGATGGCCCCTGCACTCCTTGTGGTGCCCTTACACTAACCCAATTGCCCAAGGCCTCACTGGTGTCCCCAGGAGACCCTGCCATCCATGATACTGCTGAGTATTTCAGACCATTCTGAAATATCTTCTCCCCATCAAGTTGTAACAAATTTGTCTTAGCACAATTTCTTTTTCATTACAGAAAACTTTAGAAAATAGGAAAATCTTCATCAACATGCATATGACATATTTCTTATTTCAATCTTAATTTTTATTTGTAATTAAAAGGCAGCAAGGAATAAACAAAAATAGAGAGAATGAATAAATGAATAAATAGACAAAAATTACAAATGAATGTTTGATTTCATCTCCTTAAGGTCCTGCTAAGTGGTTGATTGCTTAATCTGAGAAAACCATTCACATCATTATGGCTGACAATATCCTAGTGCATTTTCCCTAAAAGATGCAGAAATAATTCTGAGTCTTGTGACAATATCAAATGTAGAGATATTTTTCACGTTGTTGGAACTTAGTCCCCTTAAAATCAGACCTGTCCACCCTGTTTTATTGGCTCAAATGTCCACAACATGGCCCAGAGCGGCAGCTGCACCATTTCCCCCTCTATCCTCCTCTTCACACTTCATCTGCAAGATGGTAGTTGGGAAAGTGGTACTTATTGCTGGAGTAAGGAAGGATGTACAACCTGAAATAAGCATTCCTAGTAACGTTGCTCACACTCATCCCAGGATGACACAAAGACGTTCTTACCAGATGCACAATTCAGACAAGTGCTGTGTAAAGATGGGGGAGAATAGCTGGGGGCCAGGTAGAAGAGAGAAAAAAGGCATTGGGGTGAGTTAATAACTAGAGCAATGTGGATATCCTGTAAAGCAGAGTATGTGAAGAAGTTATAGATGAGTCCAGGGAAGGGAGCAGATACAAGAGCTATAAGAATGAGGGAAGTCAGTCAATAGCCAATTCCAGACTAGTCTGTTTTCTAGTGCTTCTCTTCGCCACAGTTTGGAGTGCTTGCCCAGCTGGTAGCAGGACCTTAAATTTGCAGACCTATGTTAGATAAAACAGAGTTGAGCCGAGCCTCCTAATGACGTTAATTTATTTAACAAGCTGAGTCAGAAAAGCGACAACTCGTCTTGATCCTGTAACTCCCTTTTCTAGGACACATGGATTCATTCCTTCATTTATTCCATTAGAAAATATGTATATGGTACTTACTACGTCCCAGACTCTATATTAGATTCTATGGGAAAAGGGAGGATAAATGATATGGTCCCGCCTATAAGTGGCTAACAATCCTTGATGAAAAAAGGGAAAAAACATGCCCAAAGAACCTTTACAGGGCATTATAGGCTGTGTCAACAAGCAGTGCCGAAACTCAATGCTGGACGAGTCCATCAGAAGAGATGTTTTCAGACTGCGGGTATCTGGAAAGTCTTCATAGGGTGCTGGGATTTAAGCCTTGGCTCTGACGGATGGGAAGGAATTCTGGGCAGATCTGACGCCTGGGTCATAAAGCGTTTGGATCCCCTGCCTCCTATCCTTGTCTGGTGCATACATCAGCCTTAAGCCTCTTGACTACACAGACCTTTAAGCTTCCAGTACATGAAGGCAGAAGATGAAATGGCTGAGATGAAGTCTGCAGAGCTCCTTCTGCTTCACATTCCCTCATGATGTTTTTTTCCTGTCAGAAAAGAAAACATAAATCCATTCTGTCAGTGGACAGAGAGGGAACGAGAGAGCAAATTCTGGTTAAAAAATGACAATTAGTTTCTGTTCATACATATGTGCTATGGATTGTTTTCAAATCAAACTGCTGAAATCTATCTTCAGCTGTTGAGGTTTATAGCATTGATGAGTAAGAGCTGCTTTTAAAAGGAAAAAAATAATACACAGCAGGGAAGTTAAAGTGAAATGTATTTTGGGACTGAAGCACGTTTCTTGAACATGGTTAAATTGAGACCTTCTTTTTTAATCTTTAAAAAGATAACTTTTTGAAGACAATAACATGTCATGAGTTAAAAATAAGCCTCTGGTAATGCTGTGAATGACAAGAAGTTTTTCCAAGACCCTTTCTCCTCCAAGACTTGTTTCTTATTCACTCTTTCTATAACAACCAGGATGTGGCTCGGTGGGTGGTGAGAGTTCAGTAGATTCTTGTTCTGGGCTCCTTTGTGTATGTTGATGAACTTTTATGTGTATGTAAATCTGTTTACTCATTTTATTAAGTTTTTAATTGGATTTGAGTTGCACTGGCGTCCATTCTAGACAAATTGGCTTCACTACGAAGTATTATATTAAAGGCTTCCATTTATTAAGCACTCACTGTGCATCAGATAGTGTGCTAAATGTTATATTGCTTAACCCTTTGTGCTAGGTAGTATTAGTACCAGTTTACAGATAAGGCAAGGAGATCAGTGTTGGGGATGGGGGATGGAGCTGGGCCATTTGCCTGGGCCCCAGAGCTAGTAACACAGCAGTGACCAGAACCAACATCTTTCTAACTCTCAAGTTCATGTTAAGGGCCGACCCTGTGGCTTAGCGGTTAAGTGCATGCACTTCGCTACTGGCAGCCTGGGTTCAGATCCCGGGCGCGCACTGAAGCACCGCTTTTCCAGCCATGCTACGGCCGCGTCCCACAGACAGCAACTAGAAGGATGTGCAACTACGACATACAACTCTCTACCGGGGCTTTGGGGAAAAAAAAGGAAGAGGATTGGCAATAGACGTTAGCTCAGAACTGGTCGTCCTCAGCAAAAAGAGGAGGATTAGCATGGATGTTAGCTCAGGGCTGATCTTCCTCACAAAAAAAAAAAAAAAAAGAATGCCAGCTTTAAAAAAAAACAATGTCCCCAACCACTACACCATACTGTCTCACATTACTCCTTCCAATCTCTATCCCCTCTCCCCTAAGGAACAAAGTTTGTAGGGGAAACACGAGTGTCAAACAGGAAAATCTATGAATTGTTTCAAGTATGTTTAGTGCATATTTTAAAGAATACCTATGCAGGGAAGTAGGGTATGGTTTTTCTCTCAATGTTTTCCAAATTCAGATATGGATAACATGTTTTGAGCCACATAGGTGTTAGTGGTAGACCCAAAGTGTGCCGTGATGAGTTCTAATCTAACACTCCAACGAGGCGATAGGGTCTACCTAGATCCTATTCAAGAAATGGCCACACTGCTTCTAAATCTCACAAAGCCCTTAGCAAGTTACACCTGTCAATTCATAGTGGGAGACTAGGTGGGTGGGGAAATTGGAAACCTGGAGTGGACCATCTGAATGGAATTCAGTCTAGACCAGCAAGTGGAAAGCTTCCTTCTATACATCAAACCTAAAATTATTGCTAAAGTATCATATTTATTTTTTATTTCTTTCCATTTTTTTCTCATGCATCTCCCATTATCTCTCTTATTTCCTGTTATTCTTTTATTCCCCATATTTTCCCACCACTTGTTGGATAGTGCTGATATGTCTAGATGTTTCCTATATCAGAAAATTAATAGTCCACAGTAGCTTAAACTATGTTACAAAATAATATACTAGCAAAATGCATGCAGTTCTGATGTTGCTTGTCAGTTTCTTCCCAATGAGGTATTGATGAAATAGGTAGCCAGGTGTGGGTAAGCTGGGGTCCCTTTTCTGTGTCTGCTTATTCTGTCATCATCCTCAGATGGATCTCTGAATGTTCCAGGGCTCTAAGTCTCATGATAATCCATGCCTCCCAGTGTTAGACTGTCCCCTTTCCTAAATCAGAGCTAATGACTGAATTGTAGCGAGTTCCAGTTGGTGTCTGCAGTGATTCAAGTTTGGTGCTATAATGCAAAGACTTTTGGCCTCAACTATGCCATATACCATTAGCAGGTTCTATTTTCCATTGCACGTATGTTTATATGATGAGAATGCTGTGATTATCTCAGACTTTGGAGGTAAATAGACTGAGTTTGAATTCCAGCTCCATTGGATAGCAATTATGTCACTTTGGCTTATGGTGCCTAACGTCCTCATACATAAAAGAGAGAGAATACTTATCTCCCATGGTCGTTGGAAGAATTTAATAAATGTTTATTGCTAATGCACATACAGTATAGTCAATAAAGGTTAATGTTCTCCATCACCATTGTGGCTTCCTAGTTCCTGATCAAATGTTACCCTAAACATTGTCTTAATGACTTCACAACTTGTGATCTCAGTGGAGTTCTTCTCTTTAACTGTTTCATACTCACATAGAAGCATTCAACAATTCCTATTTTTCAGATTCGTCTTAGAGATCATCTAGGACTAGATTTGAGCTTAAAATATAATTTTGAAACAGCTTTTAATGAGCAGCATGTCAGCCTGATCATAGCATTTATACGCCCCATGGTGTTGGTAAAAAGCTGTGTTCTCCAGCCCATCATGTAAACCACATTCATTTCCCTTGCAAGAGCAGAGAATAAAGTGGTGAAGCTCCTTACTAAAAGCTTGCTCTATTACCAGGATTTTTTTTTTCATATCACTTACTCCAATTTGTCAGCTTGAGCTGAAGCTGGGCCCCAGTTGACATCTTTGAGAATCTTCTTTACCCCTTTGTAAACCTGAACATAAAGGTAATGGTAGAATGGCCCAATGGGTATAAGGAACTTATTTAGACTGAAGTGATGAACAGCAAACACGGTCAGTTTTATTTATACCAAGAAGAGTCTATGTTTTCCAAGAAATAAATCCAGACAGGAAAGTGGATAGCTTTTCAAACAAATCAATAACCACCCCAGCAACTATCAACAAAAAATGTACAAGGCAAATGTCTATTTAATAGACCTGATAATGTCTAACATCCACTGATAATTCTGAGAAGGAAATTTTTGTTGGTGTTTTATTTAGTCTTTTTAGAGGATCCATGTTACCAACGTGTGAATAGATAAAGATCTGCAAATAGCTTGGTTCTTGTGCTATTTTATATTACATTTTCAAATGGCTTTTGGAATATAGCATTACTTCCCTGCTATCAGAGAAACTGAATTTGTGGATGAGGAACTACCTCTGACCATAATAACAAAAAGTCCATTATTGTTAAAAATAATAATTAAGGTTTAGTGAACACTTTCTATGTGTCAGGAACTATTCTAAATACTTGATATGATTTACCTTACTTAATCCTGACAATAATCTTAAGATGTAGATGCTGTTTTTATTGACATTTTATTGAGAGGGAAACTGAGGTTCAAAAATTATAGAATACGTTCAATATCATGATGCAAGTTAATAGTGAAGTTGGTACCATAATCTAGATTTAGTTCTCAGTCTAAGTTCTTAACTCTTTCACTAAGTACTTGCAACTGGGAGAGAAATTAGAGAGGATCTAATATCACCTCCTCACTGTAACAAAGAGGAAACTAAAGCCCAGAGAACTGAAGTGATTTAAGATCACACAGCTACCTAGTGACAAATCTAGGAGGAGAACTCAGATCCGCTGATGTCCCTTATGGTCAACATACCCCTTTCTCTTATACTACATCCAGGGTTTTTTCTCCCTGTTCATTTTATGCTTATTTTTTTTAGAACAATTTTAAAATATTTTTAAGATAAAAAGGTAAAGAGAGAGAGGGAATGAGGGAGGTGGGAATGGAAGGAGAGACAGAATGAGAGAGAGAAGTAAGAAGTAAGAAAGGAAGAAAGATAAAATTCAGATTCAAGTCAGTTATATCAAACAAAATGTTGGGTTTACCGGGTGGAGGGCATGAGTCTGAGCCCTTTGACAGAGGTTCATGATGAGCCAGAGGATGTGTGGCTGCAGTTATTGAAGAGAAATACACTCTTTTTCTAAGACCTCACCTGCTCTTGGGCATGATTCTTGTTGTAAGGAACAATATTTTCACTTACCGGTTAGTTCCCATAAGTCACCTGCTTACATCACAATGTGTTCACTCTGGTTTCTCCATCTTCTCATAGTTCACTGCCTTTTCTTCCTCCTAGAAATCAGAGAACGTAGAAACTGTTTGTTTTTTTCACATCTTATGAAGCACTCAAAATATTATCTCACATAGATAATACGGAACCAAGAGGCAAGCAATCCACCAAACCAGCTCTTGTTCATCCAAGTCATGTCTCTAGGACCTAATTGTCTTGGCTTCATTGCTCATGTCTTCATTCTCCTTGGCCTGGCATTTTGAATGCTGCTGTCCTTATCACTCTCTTTTTAAAATCTCCTTGCATTTCCATTTTGTCCTCTCTCTCCACATTCTCTTCCTCCTTCTTTAGTTCTACTTCCACCAAAGTTGCCTCTCTGCCTATTTATCAGCTCTCTAATTTCTTTCTCTGAGAACGTCCATTGCTGTCTTGCTTAATGGCAGATTGGTGAGCAGAATTGTGCTTAATAAAAATCATTTCCACAAATCTATTCTTTGACTCTTTCATATGAAGATTTCAGAGAACGCGTTAGCAGTGTTAGTGCAGGAAAAGTCAAAAAAGAAATTTTCGTTTTGTGCCATAGTATGATTGATTAGCTGAAAATATAACAAAGATGTTTATTATAATTAGGAGGGGAATTCAAAGTTTACAACATACATAGAAAGAATAGTCTTAGGCAGAGCTGAAGGGAGATGCACTTCCCTCAGAGAAGATTTTTGTTTTAATATGGAGGATGGAAACCCAATAACGATAAACTACACACCTGTTTTTAGAGTTTAATGAATGATTCAATCAAATGTGCTTTTAATTGAACAGTTTACTGATGTAAATTATTATTGTAATCATTAGCCTTATTGTTACCAAACTATTGCAGAGTATAAACTTGGTACTAGGCGTTTTGTGGGAGACAGAGGAAGCTGTGGTAATTAATTATAATTTTAAAAATCTTTATTTCACTGAAATAAAGCACCAGGCAAACAAACTAACAAAAGACTCTGGCTCTTCAATCAGCAGATATGTTATTAATCCAACTACGTTTTCTTTAACTCCTGGAAACACCTGAGGAATGCAAAGCAAATAATTGAACAATGGTGAATTTAACACTCTGGCTAGTAAATCTATACATATGAACATGGTAGAAGCAATAGACTACCTGTGAAATACCCCTCAGCTGAACTGTTCATGTTTTAGAAGAGAAAATTATGCAGACAGATGAATACTTTTGTCCAATCTCTTTCTGCCATCATCACCAACTCCTATTCTCTCTTTGGTTCTTTAATTCTGCTATCCAAATGTCCCTGTGCATTTCCAAAATCTGTGCCCATTTATACAGTACAAAGAGTGACTAATTTTTACCTGAGTCTTCATAACTGTTTTTGAGGCTTATTTATTGAGTGCTTGTTAAGTACTAGGTACTGTGCTAAGCACTTTATACACATTATCTCATTACGTCTACTCGTCAACCTATATGTTAGGTGTTACTATCTCTATTTTGCAACGAGGAAACTGAGAGGCAGGTTAAATAAATTGCTCAAAAACACACAACTAAGTGTGTGACAAAGCTGAGATTCACACTGAAGTATGTGTGAACCCACATCCGGTGCTCTTTTACTAGTGTACATTACCCCTTAATTTTCCAAGAAATATCTGCTGCTTTTTAGGATGCTAACGCACTCTTAAAATTTGATATTAGAGAAGTAAGAGCGTATTAGTGAGTTTTCACCATCAAAGTTGTTTTTTTAACTTCCTTTATTTGGCTGCGTGAACGCTTTCCGTATAATCAAATGAATTTACCATGGGTGTCTGTGAATTTATTTTTTATGTACCTGAAAAACACATATCCACATAAGGCTCCTCTGATCTGTTTTGATCAACTAAGCCTAATCTAAATCACAAGATAGCTGTGTTTTTAAATCTCTAATTTGAGAATATTGTTATTCCATCAGAATAACATTCATCCAAACAGAACCCCATTATGACAAAGCTTGATTTAGTTCTATCCAACTCCATGAGGCATTTGTTTATTACCAGTAACTGTCATAGGTATGCTACAATATATATTACTTTGGGGAATCCAAAAGTAATTAAAACCTGGTTCCTACTCTTAAGAAGCTTATAGAGTAGAAGGAAAAGCAGATTTTGCTCAACCAAGTCCAGAAGCAAGTAGGATATTGAGGCTTTAAACAAATAATGGTTTTTGAGCTGAGGGTGGAAAGATTTACAGGATTTGAGAGGTGGATAAGGTGTGCAAGAATATTTGAAGTAGAGGAAAAAGTGCAAGCTGTGCAGAGCATAAAGCAGATCATAGCAGAGCATAAAGTATATGTAAAATATATGTGGAACAAACGTTATACCTGAAAAGGTGCACTGGAACCGGGCTGAGCCAGAAGGGCTTTTTGAGCCCCCAAACAAAGCCCAGTCCTCATTCTCTTGGTAGCAGGAACCTAGAGAGGGTTTTAGGCATGAGAGTGATAGGAACACATCTCTTAGAAACTTCATACTGACAGCTGAGTGAAAGGAAAATGGAAATGGAAAGAAACTGAAGATGGGAAAGTAGTCAAGGGGTTGTTGCAGTGGTGCCTGTGAATGAAGATATATTTCTGGACTAAAGCAACAGTAGTGAGAGAGAAAAAAGATGCGGATACAGCATACTTTAAAAGTAGAATAAAAAATACTTTGGCCAATTGGATGTGAGATGTGGGGAGAAGGAAGAGTCAAATGTGACTCAGAGGTTCTTGCCTAAGGCAGCCATGTAGCTGATGATGCTGTTTGCTGGGGAAGAGAAAGCTTGGGACAGTGAGTGAGCTTGGTGGATGATGAGTGGAGTTGGATGCACCGGGTTTGAGGTAGAAATCTGTGGAGGATGATCATAAAACTCTTCATTAATTCTCATCTCTAATGGATAATGCAAACAACAAAGAGGAACTGTACAAATCCTCTGTGAAATAAGCCAGTCTATGGATGTAGCTTCCCAGATACGTGATTTCCAATAGGGAATTTTCAGATAGAGTGAAACACAGTTTTTCAGGAACAAATAAAACAAGACTGAAAGAATTCACACAGTGAATTTAGTGATGGGGAAAACACTCAAATAATAAATCTTTTAACTAAGAAAATCCCTGGCTGTGGCTGAGAGCACTACTGCTTTTGTTGAACAATTCAAATCACTTTCTATAAAACTTCTTGGTTTTTTTTTAATAACCAACACTTTTTAGAACTTACAAATTCCTTATTCATATCTTTTGATCAGAATAAATGGTTTAAGTTCATCCCACAAAACTGGGGGGATCAGCTCATCAAAAGATGGACACAGGGCCGGCCCCGTGGCTTAGCGGTTAAGTGCGCACGCTCTGCTTCTGGCGGCCCGGGTTCGGATCCCAGGCGCGCACCAACGCACCACTTCTCCGGCCATGCTGAGGCCGCGTCCCACATACAGCAACTAGAAGGATGTGCAACTATGACATACAACTATCTACTGGGGCTTTGGGGAAAAAAGGGGGAGGATTGGCAATAGATGTTAGCTCAGAGCTAGTCTTCCTCCACAAAAAGAGGAGGATTAGCATGGATATTAGCTCAGGGCTGATCTTCCTCACAAAAAAAAAAAAAAGATGGACACATATTGAAGTCCATCTTAGACACTTTGACTTACCATTAATATCCTAGACCAGTAGTTTTCTTTTTTTATTGAAGTATAATTGACATACAATATTATATTAATTTCAGGTGTACAACATAGTGATTTGATATTTTTATACATTGTGAAATGATCACCATGCTAAGTCTAATTACCATCTGTCACCACAGTTATTACAATATTATTGACTATATTCCCTACGCTGTCCATTATATCCTCATGACCTATTTATTTTACAACCAGAATTTTTTACCTCTTGATCCCCTTTGCCTATTTTAGCCATTTCCCACTCCCTTCCCCTCTGGCAACACTAGTTTGTTCTCTGTATCTATTAGTCTGTTTCTGTTTTGTTACATTTGTTCATGTGTTGTTTTTTTTAGATTCCACATATACATGAAATCAGATGGATTTGTCTTTCTCTGACTTATTTCACTTAGCATGCTACCGTCTAGGCCCATCCATGTTGTCAGAAATGGCAAGATTTCATTCTTTTTAATGGCTGAGTAAATAGACCAGTGGTTGTCAAAAGTGTGGTCCGGGGACCAGCAGCACCAGAGAACTTGTTAGAAATGCTAATTCCAGGATCCCAATCCAAAACTACTGAATCAAAAATCTGATTCAGTAATTCTGGAGAAATCTGAAATGCTGGGACCCGGCAAGCTGCATTTTTACAAGTCCTCCAGAAGATTTTGTGCTTGCTCAAGTTTGTGAACCACTGCTCTGGACCTAAAGGTAAAAACTGATGAAAAAAATATGAAAAGAAACCAGAAACGAAAAAGGAAGAGAACTTTAAATAAAATCAGCATTCACTCTCTCTCTGAACTAACGAATGAGCATTCTTAGGGGCTGGAACAGTTATGCTCCAATCCCTTTGAATATCCATTCAACAGATATTTGTTGAGAATTCAGATAGTGCCAGGGACTGAGCTAGGTATGGCATATTCAACAGGGAAAACACTCTGTGTTTTTTCTGTGTTCTTAAAAAAAAAATTTTTTAATTATTGCTCATCTTAAAGCTGAATACTATGTTGTGGTTTCAGAGAATTAGAGGAGCTTGACTGTTGAGGATTCAAAGGCCAGTTGAAATGCTTGCTGAGCACTCCTGCAGGAAGCATGGTGACGGGGCAGTGGCTCTACTCAGGCTGGCGGTGAATCCTAAGTTCCTGGGCTGCAACAGTCTTCCTGGAACACTAGCCTTTCTTCACCGGGCAGAGTTACCACCCATGAAGTGTCTCACCAGTGAGCTCCGTGTAACAGAAACATCAGGCCCCATTTGATTCATCTTGCACTGCCCATTCTTGCTGAAGGCAGAATGACTTTCAGTCCCTCCATCCGTCTCGCTTCATGATCCCTTGGAGCTCAGCTAGAGAAATCATCCCTCAGACTGACATCTTCGAAACCCAAGTGCATTTCAGTAAAGTGTCGGAAATGTCAGAACTGCCTCTGCTGATTCCTCTGTCTCCTATTTTATCTCTAGCACACCCCTTGTTGCTCTGTTTACCACTTTTGTCTTTTCTCCCTGACAGCAATGTTTTTTCTTTTTTGGTTTTATCCAAGCTTTGAAAACATTGCTGCTCCTTTTTATTGCCCCTCGTCGCTAGTTCCCTGGGTTGCATTGACCACCGCTTATCTCCAGTGTGTTTTACGCGTCTTGTTGTTTGTTTAATAATGCATAGCTCTCATGATCAGGAGTGGACAGGCCCAGGTCCGGCTACCTAAGCGGGACGTTTATCCTGCTGACTTGAGTCTCCTTTGATGTATGAGGACATTTGCGGCTCAGCGGCAGACTTTAACTTCTTTGATATGCTCTCCTTATTCCTATTCTATGTATATTATGTAACTTTTGTATTCAATAGGAACCAAATACAGAAATCTCTCTCCTGCTTCTCACATCTAATTTTTGCCTAAGCATCCTCTGATGCTATTAGTGCAGGGGAGCAGTTCTTTCGACAGTATATAATATAATTTCACTAAAGAAAAACAAATAATTTCACACAGGATGAATGTAGTCATTCATAAGGTCTTAGGCAGCTTTTAATCTCTCCCCTCTGCCTCATGTTGAGTTTGCGTAAATGATTCTTCAATGCAAAGAGAATTGACTGAAGATAGAAACAAGTCAAATTATGAAAGAGGTTTAATACTTGATAATCACTTATGGACGTTGTGATTAAATATACTATTAATCTATTTTTTTTAAGGCTACATAGTCAAAACCAAGTACTATGAGTGGATTTGTTTCGAAGCCTGCAGTGTGCAGGAGTGCTGTCTGAACTCACCTGTGGATGATACTGGCCCAGATGTTGACTGCCCTGGGGACTTGAGGGAGGGAAATCAGAAAAGGGTAATTCTGCCCTGACCATCCATCTTTCAGGTTCCCTCTGCTCTCTAACTTCTGGCTACTCACAGCAGTTTGGGCCTTTCATCTGGACACAGACAAATAAGTACAAACACCAAAGAATCTGAAGTGAATCACAGATTGATTGATTGATTGATTCACCTTTACTGATGAGAAAATCCATTGAGCCTGTTCTTGTTAATGAGGTTTATGGATGATATGAGGATTTTATTCATTTTTAATATATCTAAATTAATTTAACCAGATATTTGAGAGGCATATACCTAGAAAATTGAATAGAAAATCTATTAATTAGAGTTACTTTGCACTGACTAATATTTTTTAATTAAGCTCTTTGCCTTCATTGAAGCCCTTGGATGGAAGGAGTTTTAATTTCAGAAACATGTTTAAATATAATATTAATTTCTTATATGTGTACAATACTCACATTGATTTCCTACGCATTCATTCAGTTGAACCATTTGAGTAAGAAGGGCAGGGCAGTATTAGTCCCATATTACAGATGAGGTAATAGAGGCTCAAAGATCAATGGATGCTGGGACTGAAGTTTGACCTAATTCGATGCTCTTTTTTACAGCCTATCAAGTCTCATTTCCCAACTCTTGCAGTGCACAACAATTTGGTAAAAAGAAATTTCCTTAGATGCGCTAAAAATTGCTTATCCATCACAACAAAAGAACATAAAGAGAACCCTGCATGAATTATAACATATTAAGAATGTGTTTTTGTGGTAGTTTATGAAAAAGCAAAGCTATAAAAAATTGTAGAACAATTGTAAACAATTAAGAGATTGGTTTTAATCTGTCCTTTAAATTTAACTCTGGACTTCTTTTTCTAAATCTGATTATTTCATTTTGTCATCAACAGTAATTAACAGTCTTATACTTGGTCTAGTTTTGTCCCTTTCACAACCACAAATCAAATAGAATTCTTTCATATTTTAGGATATAGCCTTTGATAATGGTTCTATGCTGAGACTCAGGTATTGTCATGTGCCCTGTGATATGAGCCATGACAGCTGACCCTGAGTATGGCAGTCATACTAGACCAAGGTGGTAAAAAATGTCACATATGTGGGCCCAGGGGACACAAGTGAGATGGAAAACAGGAGCTACTAATCAAATGTTAGATGTAAGACCATTTTGATTATTGATTAGCAGAATTTCTTACAGAATCAGAGAATCTTAGAAAATCCTTAGAAGGTATTGAGTGGTTATATAATCCATCTCCTGCTCATTACATAAAATCCTTGATATCTCTACAGCTGTAATCCTTGAATGTACCTATGTAGCTAGCCAGATAGCTAGAATTTGATATATGTTAGACTACTCATTCTCCAGTGGGAATAATTTTGTCCCCCTGGGGACATTTGGCAGTGTTAGAGATAGTTTTGGTTGTCACAACTGGGTGGTGCTTCTGGCAGCTAGTGAATAGAGGTCAGAGATGCTGCTAAACATCCTACAATGCACAGGACAGGCCCCCGCAACTGAGAATTATCTGCTCCAAAATGTCAATAGTGCCCAGTTTAAGAAACCCTAATTTAGACAAAATGTTAAGTTGCTACAATTACTCAAAAAAATCAACTCCCTGCAAAATCATTTTTTGGGGAAATATAACAATAAAACAGTGGTGATAAGCTACATGAAATATTTTAGATAATTAAATTGGTTCTTGTTTCACTTTACATTTCTATGCCTATGTGACAGTGTTAATAAACCAGCAGATTTCAAAATTTTTCTGACCAGAGACCTTTAAAAAGGCAAAAGAATTTAGGGGCTTTGTAATCTTTTGGTTACTCTTTGCCACTTCCTAAATACATCCCTAAAAATTTTCTCTTGAAATAAGAGTAAGGTGATGTCCACATATTTTCTTGTTAACACTTTAAGAATCAGACACCTGGTCACTGCCCCCCTCTCTTGGACCTCCCTTCCCTCTGGGGACCTCCCAGATTCTGCAGAAAAATCTCCTTCCTCTGAGTTTTGATAGCATTGTCTACCCCTAGACCTTAGTATATATTCCTCATACCAGTAAATCTATGCATATACATGTTTGTCCTCCTAGATTGCAATTGGTTTATTCTTATTTTTAGTTTTCTTCCCAGAGAATCATAGGGCCTTGCAAGAACTAGCTGATTTAGTAATCCTGGACTGTTTCCAAACTTGAGTTTGTCTCTCTGGTGTTTTCAGCTTCTTCCTGAGTGTGTACTCATATTCTGGCCCCATGAGGCCAGTATTAGTGCTGGCACCTTTTCAGTCTCCTCTCTAATCTGCTCACCTTCTTGCCTGGCTAACCTGTCAAGCCTTTGCCATTTATAATGTTTCTCCTTCAGCAGTTTTCCCTGCTACCTTGCTGATTGCTTTTCTGCGCCATGGAACTCCCAGCCCAATTTTCCCGTGTGTGCATGAGTTAAATAGCTCTGCCTTCCTTCAACGACTTCCCTTGCACCCCTACTTGAATTTTTCTATGTGTGACCAGTCTTTTTCAGGGGTGGGGTAGCAGTAAGAGTTCCAGAGGGTCCACTCTGCCTGGCTGCCAATGCTACCTCCTCATCCAGCCCCAGGCAGATGGGACCACACACGCTAATGCTCTCTAATCCCTGCAGCTTTGTCACTGTTCAGAACTGCTCAGATGCTTACGCAGCTCTGACTGGTTTCTCCATCACCCTCTTGTAGAGTGGAGCTGCCTTTCCCATTTATCACCACGGTGATAGCAGTCCACCTTCCCAGCCTTCCCACCCAGGCCACCTGCTCAGCTGCCAGCCTTCGAGATTGATACTTTCCATTCTGAGGCTGAGTTTGTTCTGGCCTCGGTGGGCATGTTCTCTAAAAGGAACATCACTCTTGCTGCCTGTGGTGAGGCAGGAAGCTCCCTTACAGACTCGTGGTTGATCACTCTTCTGCCTCCTCCCTGAATCAGCCTCTATCTGTGAGAACTCCCAAGGGGAGTTCTCAGGAAGTTCCCACCTCCAATAAAATACTTTCATTTCTTACCATATGATTTTACTCAGATGTGAAAGATAAACACACAAACAAACACATAGATAAGGGAACAGATTGGTGGTTACCAGAAGGGAAGCAGATGAAGGGAGGAAGAAAGGGGTGAAGGGGCATATATATATGGTGATGGATAAAAACTAGACTACTGGTGGTGAAGATGATGAAGTCTATACAGAAAATGACATATAATTATGTATACCTGAAATTTACACAGTGTTATAAACCAATATGATCTCAACAAAAATAAATATTCTCAATTCTGCCAGCAAGGCTAGGAAGGCCTTAGCAAAGCTAGGATGACCCTCAACAACTATCTTCCCCAAGAGTATTTTTTTTCTTTCCTGTCTCTTCCTATTCAGCCAGAGTTCTCTCTGGAAACTCGGGGACATCCATCACACATTTATCATTCCAACCACTCAGATCTTAGTTTTAATGCAACCACTGATTCTCTCCTAAACACTGAGGGGCTAGGCCCGAGAGGACAAATGCAATGACTCTTTTCCTAATGCCTGGACATGAATGTCGCAAAGCTCTTTTGGGCTAAAGGGAGAAGGAAAGGGCGAGTGGAAATCTCCAAGTAATATGTGTGAATATTTTTTTATAGTGTCTTCTGAAAAGCCTTTTCCTACATTTATTATTTAACTCAAAGAAATAATTCTGAGAATGTGCATTCTGAGACAGACACTAGTGGTGAACACGATAGTGGAGGAATCCTTCTAGACTCTAGTGAACAAAGGGCCATGTTGTGACAGGTCTTCTACACAGCGCTCTCCAGTCTTGCTACTTAATGTGTTGCCCATGGCTCATAGCGTCAGCTTCACCCGGGAGCTTGTTACAAATGCAGTCTGGGGACGTACCCTAGACCTACCAAGTCAGAATCTTCATGGTAACAAGATTCTCAGGTGCTTCCTGTGCACATTAAAATGTGAGATGCTCTGCTCTTTCTGTTACTGCATTTAATCTTCAGAATGATCTTCTGAGTAATTATTAAGTTTCCCATTTTACAGATGGGGAAAATGATGCTCTGAGTGGTGAAGAGATTTGCCTGTCGTCACTAGAAATTGAATTCTATCTATACAAAGACTAAAGACCATATTCTTTTCACTATTTACCACAACTGTATAGGTAGGTACTCATGATGAAGTTAGCATTACTTATTTTTCCTTTGAATACAGTTTTAAATATTAGAAAGGAAAATGTTCTGGTCTCTTTGGGATGTCAAATTGCCAAATAGGAAAGAAATTTTAACAGGAGATAGGGCTCTTAAAGACTAGACTGAGCAGAGCCATGCAGAGATAGTACATCCTACCTGAGATGGATGGCTCAGGTTAGCTCACAGCCACGTGGCAGAAAGAGAACACACTGGGGCTTTCAACAGACTGGCAGCCCAAATATGGTCACAGCAAGATAAATTATGTGTTAAAGAGATAATTACCATGGCCTTTCCTCTGAACAGCAGCTGGAAATAGGCTGGAACAGATGGAGCCAGAAATAGTGAAAAGGTTGTGGGACAGCCTCAGAGGAGAGACAGTCCTTCTCAAAGCAACAGTTTAAATAACAGCCACTGAGTGATTAAAGATATGAACATATATTCTGCACATAGGATTGCACAAGACTTTTACCCCTTGCTCTAACTAGAGTTTTATAGTTATAAGAGGAAAAAAGAAAATGAATCAAGAAGATTTATTTTTAAAGTGTATCTTTGTTGACATATCACAGGAGATGGGTTTATGTTTTATTTTATGCTTATCCCAGTGGTCTCTTCTCAGGCAAATATTAACCACTGGGTCTAGACTATCTTAAAGAGGAATGACTGTCCCCCTATATTGAAGAAGAGTGCTTAAATTCAGAACATCTTCTTCCCTTTCCCTATTTTTTTTTTTTGCTGAGGAAGATTTTCCCTGAGCTAACGTCCATACCAATCTTCCTTTATTTTTTAGTATGTGGGCCTCCAGCACAACATGGCTGCTAACAGAACAGTGTAGGTCCACGCCTGGGAACTGAACCCAGGCCACCAAAGTGGAGTGCACCAAACTTAACCACTAGGCCACTGAGGCTGGCCCCCCTTCCCTTTTTAATTATAGCAAATACTACAATGCCTCTGGAATTCACTCAGTTGAGAAGGTCGATTTGAATTTTCACCTGGTCAGCTTTAAATGAGTATCTAGATGCCAAATTCTAAGCTAGACTGAGAACTCACTCCTTTTCACAAATACTAGTATTAGGAGCTAATGGAAAGAAGAAGGCTTTCAGGTAGAATAGTGACACACATAGAATTGCTGATTAGATGCCTTTGTTGTTACCACCATTAACCACCCCCAGTTTCAAAAAAAAAGATCCCAGGGGCTGGGATCTTTCTTGTGATTTGGCTGCTTGCTTCCCCACTCCCCTGACCCATAGACACACAATTTCCATGGCTCTGTTGAGTTCTTGACATACACAGAGTTGTTGATGGGCAATTGCAACTTTGAGATATGCAAAAATGATATTGAGCAGTGTGGATTTCTGCCATTCTGGTCAGTCTCTTGGCTTTAATCAAGAGAATCCTAAAACACTCTTTCTCCATGCGGTGTTGCAACAGATGTTATTCTGGGTTACTAAGAGTGTTGTAAAAAAGACAGTTTCGGTTCTAATAGCCCACCTGGAACCATGAAGTAGAAATTTATTAATTTTTCACATTAGCACAATCTACTCAGCTCACAGAATATCTTCCCTTTGGAAAAATCTGCAAGATTTAGGTGTATAGATCAAAACACTGTACACCGATTGCTCCAAACAAAAGTTTTAAAATTATGTGAAAATAGAACCTTTTAAAAGTTACATATGGGCACTGATATAAACAAAGAACTCTAAAAACCAATCCTCTATGTAGATTGAGAAATATGTTAAAATGCATATTCTTCACACCTTAATAGAATAAGGCTACAATAATAAAGTGGTGCTATGTATTTACTTAGCACTTCAGATTTCCAAGTGGCACCAATATGTCGTTATCATTTTGTACACTCCACCTCTAAGCCTAGCAGATAGGCTACTATTAAATGCCATAAAATGTATTCTGCAGTAAATGGATTATCGGGGTACATTTAGATAAATTACTCAAGGTCTTGACTGAACAGCAGTGAACCCAAGGGACCCATGATTCCTACCCTTCACAAACTAGGAAGACTTGGAAAGATCAATTGAAGAGGTGTCAACAGTGGCTAAACACTTTTCCTCTTCTTTTAAGTAAAAGGAATAATGAATTTTCTTTATACTTATTGAGTTCTTGTTGCTCCTACAAACTGTGAGAGTCAGATGGGAGAGGAAAATTAGATCAAAATTTAATATATGTTTTCTTCCAAAATTTAATATGCATTTTCTTCCAGGTTTCTTGATTAGGGAAGTGTAGCAGGGGAAAGCATAAGTAAACACACTACTCTTTTCATCGTTTTCAAGAGCTGTGCTCTATATATTTGTATAGATTCTCTAGTCACAGGACAAAATGTAGGTGGTCTCCTATTACAGGAGATGGAAAGTAGGTATCAAGAAGAAAACTTAAGCTCAAAGTGGAGAAACATATCATCCAGAGTTTAGGAACACATTAGTGATAGTTTAGTTTTGGGCATGGCACTTAATCCCCTAATCTCCCATGTTTTCTTGCCCTTAGTTCAAATATATATTAGGATGAAAAATGTCCTTATTTCAGGTGAGGCATATGGGCCATTACTGACCTAGCTGCTGTCTGTATTCAAAGTTCCTACATCAGTAACTCCAGGGATAAGACACTGAATTCCTGTTGAAAGGTACAAATAGGATCTGGGTTGGGGGTGGGGTTTGGGCATTGGCATTTTAAGATAACAAAGTCTACTGAAGCTTTAACACAGATTAATTCAACCTATTAAATAGCAGACCTCTAAGGGACGCGATATAGGACAGGATCCTTCAACAGAGAAGAAATTTCATCTCTGTTTCACAGAATCTAACAGAGTTCTCAATAAATATTTGCTTATTAAATAAATAGTTGTTCAGTTAATAAATGAATGAACAAATGAATAAATAATAGAAAAGTATAAAGAATGGGGTATAGAGGTTTTCCCGGGAAAGAAAGGACGGCATGCAGTTTAGATGGGGCAAGTTTGGAGATTAAAGCATAAACATGGTTGGATTTCAGAGAGAAGAATGTGACAAAGGGGTGTTGAATAAGAAGCCCCAGAGTTTGCTCTTTCATATGACTGTTGCTGGCCCTGCTAAGAGGAGAATTCTCAGGAGACCCTTCCATCTCCTTGCCTTTCATCGGGGCTAGTTACAAAAGATGGAATCTTTAAGAAAATTCCATGAGATGAATACACCCTCTCCCTTTAAAAATTTCTCCTGAAAGAGCATTCATGCTCACCTGCTTCAGAGTGAGAATCCACAGGGATTGTTCTTAGAAGCTTGGTGAAATTCTCTTGGATTTTTTTTCTTTTTATCATTTTTTTCTTTTCGTTTTTAATAAGTTAGCTCGATATTTATAGTGCCTCTACATCCATTTATTTCAGCCCTGTGAAGAAGGCTGTTTGCCTGCCCATTGAGTGTGAATTATAGGGCTGACATTTAATGGTGCAGCTTCTTCTGCTCAGTGCCCTCAACAATTGAGAGATGAGTCGGAAGAGAGTGATATTGCATAGTAAATGTCTCACGCCATAAGAACTCGTCATTTTGATTTGATTTGATTTTTTAAACGTAAGGTTCGAAAAAATAGCGTGTGGTATATTGACATTATTCTAAATTGCAGTGTTAGGAGGACATTAAGTTTTTCATTTCACACTTTCTGAGTCTTAAGCACCATTGCTGTATGGGGAAATCAGTCATTTTCTGATGATTCATGTGCAGATTTGTACCAATCAGAATTGGCCATAATTATGCCAAGGCTCTTCTTTCTAGGAAGTTCATTGAGGGCATGGAAAAAGGAAAGCTAAAGGAGAATCATCCTCTGTAAGTGTTCTGTGTAAATTCACAAACCATAAATGTACAAGTAATTTCATAGTACAATGGAAATCTACTTTGAATAGACTACGGTTGTTATAAACCACAGACACTGATACAGCCATCTGGGGATCACTTGATAGGGACTTAATGGCAAATCTGTGGGCACATTTATCTTTCTCAAGTTTGCCTTGAGGCTGTGGACATAAGAAAACAGTCAATAACATCTTCCTATGATTAATTCCCTATGAAAATCACTGATAATTTGGAATCAGTGATTTTTATCACTGACTTCGAGAGTAGCTGGAACGTCATGAGAGATGTTCATTTGTCTGAGACCATTTATTTTAAGAAACAGCAATCCTTACAGCATGCTAGTGAATCAGGAAGGGGAATAACAGGAGGCCCACAAAGACAGGCTGAGTGGCCGAGATTTTGGAGTGAGAAATGTTGGTATCTACTCATGTTGTGAAGAAGAGTATTGTGTCTGTGTTTTATTCTTCCATGCTTCCCAAGATGCTCTTTCCTCCAACTCTATCAAATGTTATGCATCTGCTCTTATTTATTTTATTTTTGCCTTAATTTTTGGCTAGAGCACATTGTTTTAAATCCTACCACTATTGAAAAAAAACACCCAATGCACAATTATGTCTCTTTGAACATTCCTCTGCTGTTTCTATTTAAAGAGCTTACTGTTGAATTTTTAAACACCAGCATTTTCATCTTCTTCAGCCTGACATAGTCATTTTGGGAAATTTGAATCCATAGAGATATTTTCTAGCTAGATTTGATTTGATTACTGCCCTTCTTTAACCTTAAAGGTACAAAAGGAAGTACTCCAAGCACCTAAGGGAATCTGGCAAGTAACAGCAAACAAAAGTTCAAGATGGGTCAGGTCCCACAAAAGAAAATTAAATGTATTATTCTCACACAACAAGATTAGCAAATCACCCATAAACCTCAGCCACTCTTTCCTTCTTTTTATTCTAATGAGTTTAGTGTGCAATAACGACGGTACAGGCTTCATCAGAATTCTGCCAGTGAAGGGGAATTTTCAAACTCCGTTTGCAAATGAGATCTGCACCATAAACCATAGTCATCCATCACAGAGAAGTGGCTTGTGCCTGATAAAAGGCTGTTTGGGCAGAGTCAATCAAATGAGCATTATTAGAGCTTGGTATTACACTGTCCTTTAGGTCATGGAGAAGGAATGTAACACAGTTATGGAAAGTGATTTTTTTTATGCCTCTGTCCCTTTTGGAAGACTAAACTCTATTCTAACATGAACATCTCAGAGTGACATTCATAATCTCTGTTATAAAAAGAGACCTTCTCCTATTTCTCATCTGTCAAGAGCAGTTAGAACTGTGTAGAGTCTTCGTAATATAGCTAACACTACAAAGAAATGATGTTCCAGCTAAAATTACAACTCATAATTGTTGGTTATTAATAAAAGGTAGGCTGAGCACTTGTGTTAACTAAAAGAAAAGAGACAAAAAATATAGCTTTAGTGTCCCTTGGCCAGGATTAAAGATCATAGTTATAACAATAGGATTTTGAGGGCCGGCCCCGTGGCTTAGTGGTTAAGTGTAAGCACTCTGCTGCTGATGGCCGGGGTTCGGATCCCGGGCACGCACCGACGTGCCGCTTCTCCAGCCATGCTGAGGCCGTGTCCCACATACAGCAACTAGAAGGATGTGCAACTGTGACATACAACTATCCACTGGGGCTTTGGGGGAAAAATAAATAAATAAATAAAATTATTAAAAAAAAAAACAATAGGATTTTGAACTGATGGGTCCTTTAGATACCATCTAATTTAGTGGTTTTTCTAACTCTTATTTAGTATCAGAGCCTATTTTTCAGCTAAGTATTATACGGCATCAGGATATAAAAAAACAAAGTACAGGAGTTCTAATTTTGATACAGATAGGGGGCCTTCTCAGCCTTCCTTAGCTCTCCCCATCCATCCTCCTTGGTGGACATTGCTGAAACTTTGAAACATACTGATCTAGCCCATTTTTCTAATTTGTACAGATTTAAAAACTTTGGCTGAAAACATTAGCAGATTTGAATAAGGCTGCAGAACTTACTAATTGTAAAGCAAATATTTACAAGAAGTAAGAAGTAAGAAGTCCTTACTTCTGCAAGAATACTTTGCCCACTGTGCAGGGATCCTCCGTGACATTGGTCTATACTGGGGTCAAAAAGCAAATGCCTGCAGGTGCCAGGCAGTTATTAGGAGCAAGGCAGCTGGTGACCTGAGACACTCATGCTCCACAGAAAGAGAACAGCTGTTACACAGTTTCAAGTGAGGCTTATCATGAGGAAAATAGGGCCCAGGATTTCTTGAGTATATTTTTAAGCAGAAATTGGAAAATCAGTACTTTAGTGTGATAATTATAATAATTTAATATTTTAATTTAGTAATAATAATCAAGAACTACTATACAGGTGAACAAAATGCATTTACAAGCCAAATTCAACTAGTACTACTAGTCACTATTAATACTGGTGTGTTCATTGTTGTGATGTTGTGTTATCAGGAACACTAAAAATTAAAATATCCTTGTGATTAGATTCATGAGGTATGCCCAGTAATTACCCTTATGAGCAATTCTTAACAAGCTGTCATTAATTTATTCAATAAATATTAATTGAGGATCTTCTACACACTAGGCTCTACTACATGAGAAGCTCATACTCCCAGACTTTGGAGGGCTCCTATTTTTATAAGGGGAGCCAAGTACACAAGAGATATTTGCAGAAGGTGAAAAGAGCAAACATAGAGGAGTAACTATGGTATTGTGGGGCTACCAAAAAAAAAATGCATAGCTCTGCTCGGAAAACAGTATGGAGATTCCTCAAAAAATCAAGGATAGAACTACCATATGATCCAGCTATTCCACTGCTGGGTATTTATCCAAAGAACTTGAAAACACCAATGCCTAAAGATACATGCACCCCTGTGTTCATTGCAGCGTTATTCACAATAGCCAAGACTTGGAAGCAACCTAAGTGCCCATCAAGGGACCAATGGATAAAGAAGATGTGGTATATACACACAATGGAATACTACTCAGCCATAAGAAACGATGAAATCCAGCCATTTGTGACAACACGGATGGACATTGAGGGTATTATGCAAAGTGAAATAAGTCAGAGGGAGAAGGTCAAATACCGTATGATTTCCTTCATTAAGTACTAGATAATAACAACAATAAACAAACACATAGAGACAGAGATTGGATTGGTGGTTACCAGAGGGGAAGGGGGGAGGGAGGAGGGCGAAAGGGATAATTCGGCACACGTGTGTGATGATGGGTTATAATTAGTATTTGGGTGGTGAACATGATGTAATCTATGCAGAAATACAAGTACAATGATGTACACCTGAAATTTTTACAATGTTATAAACCAATGTTACTGCAATAAACAAAAAATTAAAAAAAAAAAACAAAGATGACCACTTGTTAAGCATTCGATAAATATGTATTGAGCATCTAATAAAATAAGAAAGACAGTTAAAAAAAAAAAAAAAAGAAAAGATTTTCTGGAGGAATCCTGAAGAATGCATAGGAGTGTGCCAGACACGCAAGAAAGAGGCATTCTAGGCAGAAAGAACACAGCACACAGATACGAAAGTGATGGAGGAAAAATCATGTCTTGATCTAGGAACTGCAAGTAAATCAGCACGACTAGAGGGCACAGAGAAGGGAGAGAAGAAAGAAGAGGGAGATTAGGCTGGGAATGTAGACAAAAGCCAGTCTGTGAAGATTCTCAAATCTCTGCCAAGGAGCTAGAACTTTACTGTGTAACTACTGGGATGGTATTTAAGGATTACAACTAGGGTGAAGGCATCACATTTTTATTCTAGAATGATGATTCAGATGACATGTCTGAATTGGGAGAGATGGAGACAGGAGAAAGAGGGACCAGTATTGAAATATTCCAGGCAATTGACAAGGACTGCAAAGCTGGTGAGGTTGGAAGAATGAAGGGGATGAACTTGAGGCAGTAGAATTCACAGGATCTGGCTGCTGATTGACTAACAGAGAGGAAGAGGAAAGAACTGAGGAGCCAGACACCCAGGTTTCTGGCTGGGGAGTCTGGAATGACCATGGCCCATTTAACCAAGGAGAAGACCAAGGAGCTAGAACATCCTGGCCTCAGTCCAGAAGGGTCTGTGGAGAATGGCTGCGTGCTCCAGGGCTGGGAAGGCCACCAGCCTGCCATGTCTCCAGTCACTGGCCTGAGGACTTCACCACTAAAATGAAGTGTTTTTCTAATTTTCTCCAGCACATTTTCCAAATATAAACTAAAATATGACTGAAAATTCAAACATTGTTAAGTAAAAAAAATAGTAATCTTATTAGAAACAGCCCAGTCATTGGAAGACTTTTATGCCAAGAAGCTTAAAATCAATGGATTTTTTCTTTTTTAGCATAACACATTTTACTGCTAAAAACAAACAACAGCAAAGCCAATAAATGCCTGCCAAACACGACCAATAGTATTCCTCAGCTGGTTTAATGAGCGCTGAGCCAGAGGTCGAGACAAAAGCAAACAGGCGTTTTTTTTTTTTTTTCTTCAAAAATACAAATTTAACATGTTTGGCATTTTATTTTGCATTTGAATATGGAATAACTGAATTTTTTATAGCAGGAAGGCAAGGTTGAAAGAAATTTTTTCTCCTGCTCTGGCTTTGTGTAGTATTAAATCACATTCTCCTGTGTTCTATTGTTTTGAAATCTAATCTTTTCCTTCTCCAAAGTATTTTCTGTGTAATCATCTCAAAAACTCATCAAAACCCTTCAGTTAGACAGCTTGACACAGTGGCAGAGTGATCTGAGGGAGAGCAATTGACCACCTATATTTTTGAATTGGAATAAGTCCAAACTTGAAGTACGGTCAGGAGCAAACACAGTTTCTGTGGTCAATAATCCAGCAATTGTGAACACGCAGTGGAGCACTGTGTAATTCAAAAATAATGTGCCTCAGTGAGATCAGTGATTATTTTATAGGTAGGCTACTAATTTCTTTTAATTTACAAAAGAAATTAGTAAGAAAAAAAAGAAAAAAATGTTTTTTTTCTTTTTGTTTAACAGTGAGTGGTTTTGATGGGAGTGCGATGTTGACTGCAGGACAAAGGCAAGAGCTATGGAACAATCACAATAAGGACATTATCAGGGAAAAAGAGAGAGAGGCAAAAAAAAGCAAGCTGATCACTTTTAGTTCAATCCCTAAATTCCTTTCAAGGGAACTTATGGTTCTTGATAACTAAGTAGCAGAACGCTCCACTCAACATAATAATAATAAAAACAACTAATAATAATAACAGTTTCCAATGAATCCAGTGGTTACTGCAGCCTCTGATTTAACATGTAGGTTTTGGAACAGCAGAAGTATTACCAAGATATTCGATTTTCCAAGATCATCCATATACAATCCTGCAGCTGTACTTATTTACCTCTCTCTTCATAGCATCATTATGCAGACATGAATACTGAGAAAAACACTGTAACAAAATTTAAGAGACTGCATAATTCTTTATAAATACACCTACTTTCTATATTCACATATATTGTGTGCTCTTCAAATGCAAATTTTAAATGTTGTTTATCTGTTACTTCTCTACTTGTGTCTCTGTGTGTATTCTCTCCTTAAGGTAATAATACGTTCAGACGTTCGGTTTCTCTAATGCAAGAATGGATTTTGAATAGTGAGTAGCGAATATTTCAATGAAATGAAAGGACAAAAGACACTCAGACAAAGTGATGCTTTGCTTGGGAATTAAGATTTAGAGTAGCCCTCGAGATATTTATCCAGGATCACTGATTATCTAGTAACTGGCCCTGAGTTTGGGAATCTAGCATTACAGGTCTGTTGGGGGAGGGTAGTGGTTAAGAGAGGATAACTCTTGAGTATGCTATGACAGACGGACGTAGAGACCATAGCTTGTAGCCTCCTCAGCACTTTTTGTAACTTCCAAATCTCTTTTACAACACCCTCAATGTTCGTTTTTAACCTAGATTAAAAAGGAAAGATGATAATAAATTTTGTAGGATGTTTGAAACTGTGCACACTACTTATCTACAACCTGTATGATTCTCCAAGTCTACAGTGCCAAAAGAACCTGTAACAGATAGAAGCTTCACCATCTTTCTTCTTTTTCTGACTTCAATAACTCCATCAACTGCCTCTTCAGATCATATTGGATCCTTTATTAGCTTTGCCTATATGTTATTGGCCCTTCTCCATAAATGCATCTGAAGTGCTACTTTCCTTGTTTTGCAGATATTTGTAAAGCACACTCTTTGTAGGACTTCATAATGTGGATATGACACTTTATTCTACTTTCTGTACAGCTGATTTGTATTCATGTGTCATTGATAATCTCATCTGTCATTCTCCTTCCTGTCACTATCTTTTGGTATTGATGCTACTATGACAATTTACCTATGGGTGTCGTGAAATCATCCTCCTTTTTACAAACTGCTGCCCATTAAGATGGAAAAGGGTGCTAGGGCAAACTCACCAGACCCGCTGAGATGCCTTATCTCTTTAGCAGTTCATTTTAAGGTGAGTTGAG
Organism: Ceratotherium simum simum; assembly: GCF_057802395.1. Lineage (NCBI taxonomy): Eukaryota > Metazoa > Chordata > Mammalia > Perissodactyla > Rhinocerotidae > Ceratotherium > Ceratotherium simum. The sequence goes on from NC_141913.1 coordinate 40,987,870, forward strand.
CAGAACCTTGTATCCAATTTTAAATCACGGGGTTATATCAGATTCAGCATAATGCCCAGAGAGACATTTGAATTCAACTGATTGATTTTTGTGTTATATTCTCAGGAGCACAGTTTGGCAGTTTCCATCCTCAGTTCTGTCTGAGTAGTTCTAAGAGAGTTACGGTGTTCACAGTAATAACTTCAGAACAATTTTGAAGCAATTCTCCATATTCTTAAAAGGACCTCAAAGACTTCAGTCCTCCTGTGAAAACAAAATACTTCTTACAGTTGGAAGAGACTGAAGGGATACCTTAGCATACCTAGGGATTTCAAAAGAAACAAAAATGACTCCTTCTTGATAAAGATCACTCCCATCTTGGTCCATAATACCATCGCTCTTCTATCCCTTTGATACTGTTATCAAACATGATCAGCAAATAGCTAGTGCTAAAGAAAGTGAGTGAATCAAAGAAGTCTAAGATGGCTTTGCCTTCAAGAAATCTTCAGCAGGGAGACCAATCATAAGATTAAAAAGGTTTATATAAACTCAAGGCAGAATGTGTTCAGTGTCAGTGGTTCCCGGGCAAGAGATAGTTACTGTACAAGTTGAGAGGCACAGACAGCAGTATAGACCAGTCCAGGTGACTGGAGCAGCCTTCACAGAGGAGGGGCTACTCATTTGGACCCCTATGGATGGGCTGGCTCAGCCTCATCAGAATAGAGGGTATTTGAGTCTGGTGGGATATGCTAGTCCAGCCTTGGAAGGACAATATGCTTTGTTTGGTGGGTAGAGAGTACAATTTTACATAAGGTAGAATGTTCATGAGAGGAAAGAGTGTTAGATAAGTTTTTGGAGAGTTTTTAACGACTGGCTAAGAGTTTCAAATTTTATTCAAGAAGTGGAAGCCATTGAAAACTTCTGAAGTCTTTAAGGAGAGAGTTTTCTAAGATTTATCTGCCCAGAAGTGATGGAAGTAGGTGGGTGAGAGGGTGGTGGTGGTGGTGGAGGGTGGAAGAAAGGGAGACTACATTTCACTGGAGATCGGTACATTCATTAGAGATTTACAAATGAGAATCCTGAATGTTCAAGTCACAAAGGAGGCGGTAGAATGGAGTGGACAGAATCTTTATATGTAGTTTCTATGTAGCAGAGACCCAGGTCATTTGGATGGTGTGAGTAGCTCTTTGCTCATTTACCTTCCCACCTAATGTCCATACCTCTCACCCTAGTTGTCCCCAGTGATTTGCCAAATGTACTGAAATGGGTTTGGGGAATAGTTTCATGGGAAGTAAAACAGAGAAATTAAAGTTTGCTAGTTTCTATCCTTAGAATGATAGCCTTAATCTCAGAGCCCTTTGAAAATTGGACAAAAGTTGTGGAATCTCCCTTGGGAAAAAGTTATACGCTTATAAACTAGATTATACATATAGTTTCAGAGGTTTGTAGACATTTCAAAAACATTCATGGATGCTAATTTAAGAGTCCTTAGAGCAATGTTTTCTTAATGATAAATAATTCCTTAATGTAGGTAAATTCTGAGCGATAGTTACAAAGCCCAGGTAGAAGGGATAACCTTGGAGCATTTGCTCCTAGTTCAGAAGGCAGGGAAATAGCAATTAAATGATGGTACTTGGACTGGCAACACTTTCAAGAAAGAACAGTTGAGAGTGAGCTTTTTATTCCAATTAGAGCCTTATTTGGGATTGTACTCTGATAAATCTAACATATTAAGATGAGTAACAAGTAAGAATTTAGCTGAAGGGTTAATAATCACCTGGGGAAAGAAACTATTATGGAAGGCAGAACAATTTCAGAAACAAGCTTGTCTCAGAGACTTAAATAAAATAGAGCTGCCTCTGGTCCATGTAATTTTCCTAAGTGATCTTTCAGAAATGTTGGCCAACACCCACATTATTTCATCATTTTTATGGTAACACAGGTAGGAGGTAACCAAGATTTGTTGTAACTTGCTTATACGGATGACAGAGAGAATGAAAAGTTGGTCAAGGAATACTTGCTATTTTCATTAATAATTTGGTTGGACGGTCCTTTTGATTCATACCTTTTCAACTTATTCAGTAAATGCTTATTGAGTATCTACTATGTGCCAGACATTGACCTATAGATGGAGTGACCATCTATCTGGTTTGCTCTGGAAGGGCTAGATTTATGCCTAATGACTTCGTGTAATTATTCACAATGCCACTTTTGTTCTCCAAAGTGTCTTGGTTTGAACAATAAATTAGACTCTTTGGGAAAATGTCACCTCAGGAAATATCCACTCGGTCTGTCTGAACGTGTGTTACTAAGCTATCCAGACTACACTGTGATTGCCTGTAGTGTTTTGAATATAATGTAATCCTCATAGAAGCAGAGCCCTGTTTGTTTTGTTCACCAATACATCCCTTGAGCCTAGCTTATTGATGGAACATTCTTAGGTACTCAATAAATATGTGTAATAAATGTGTGAATCTTCTAACACAATTTCACCATTTGAGAAAATTGCTGCCACTATAGTTTTCTAAAGAGTTAAGAACAGCCTATGCTCATTAAGGCAGAGCAGGTTTAATTTGAAGAGGATCAACAAAAATTATTTTAGTAGTTTAAGGAAATTATTTGGTTATCTGACTTTATTTTAGAAATATGATCTGAATGTATTCATTTAGCTTTTGAAATCAATTTTTAAGTAAATATAAAGATATTAAAATTGTTTCCTTGGCTGTTGAAGCTTTGGGTGGTGGCATCTATTGTGGAAATAACAACACAAAATATTAGAATTTCACTGCGGAAAAGTTGTGAGGCAGGGATCAAATATCTGTGGCTGAGGGAATTGGTGAACAGCTTCTTAAAACAGCGCCAGACCCAAAGTATGTCTTTTCTCCCTTCCTTCTTTCCATTTGTCAGAATTTTACTGTAAATAGATATCATATTTTGAGGAGGTGACCTAGGGTATATGAGCCGTGTTCTTATTCCACACAAAAATCCATCAAGCTTGGTTATCTTGTTTCCCAGCCTCCAGAATATTAGATGCAGAAAGTTGGAAAGAAAGCTATTAGAAGCAAGCAGATTTATGGTAATGGAAGAGATTGAAAAACCACAAAAAGGAGGCTAGGGATTCAAAAAGCATCGTTTCTGAGGCCATTTGGGGAAGAGATAAAGGGCCTTGAACGCCCAGCAGCCCAGAAAGTATCACCGTGTTAGACCACGTTGCAGTAGTTGTCAGTAATGATGGCCCTGGGCCATCAAGAAAAGGTTAAAGTAGGTTTACTGTGCTCTGTTCAATAAGAAGATATAGTTTATAATCCATTTTGGTGAAACTGGTGTTTTACTTGGGCTCTTTTGGTTGCAAGTAATAGACAGTCTCTAAATACATCTTCAGAGAAAAGTGTGTGTGTGTGTGTGTGTGTGTGTGTGTGTGAGTGTGCACATGCATGCTTGCACATGTGCCCAGGGATTAGAAATTGCAAGTAAAAAAAAAATGTGGTCAGGAACTGAGTCAGCCGGTGCACTGGCTACTGTATCTATCTCTTCTTTAGGTCCCAGTATCTTTTTTTATATGATATCTCCGTTTCTTTCTGATTCTGATCCCTCATCATTTTGGTCTGCCATCGCCCCCTGGACTCTTCTCTCAAGGTCTCCTTTCAATTTGAACTTCTGCTTTTATCTTATTCTCTCTGGGTTTTCCTAATACAATTCCAAGAAGGAGAATACAATTTTTCCGGTTCCTCTTTTCATACCGGCAATGTCATGATTTGCGGATTAGCCTGTGGTTTGCCAGCTCTGAATCAAGTGCCTGTTCCTGCCCCAGTTTGTGTGTACAGGGAACAAGTGGACTTGGTTATCTGGTCTCGTTCTAATAATCTACTAAGCAGAAGCTGCAGAAAAGCTGATTTTACAAGGACTCGACTAAAGGTGTGGCAGACTCCTAAACAAATCCAAAATTAGATAAATGTTCAAAAGTCTTGAGATTTAGCACAATGAGGTTTGGTTATCTGGAAAGTTTTATTTAGGTGGAAATATATTCCTTCAATATTATACAAATACAACCCTTCTCTCTATATATTTTTCAGGCAAATTCATAACTCTAATGAAGTATTAATAACTTTAATATTAATTCTATGTTTTTTATTGCATTATGAATCTTTTTTCCCCTATATATTTGAAAATAACTTCTACATTTTTCTCGGCTAGTATTACTCACTCATGAGCATGTTTCCAGTTTCCTCCTTGATACTGGAGGAGTAGATATTCTTGATCCATCGTCCTCACCATTTCCTCCTCTGCTCCTAATACCCCCCTAGATTCAGCCAAACAGAGGCAGATACTTTTACATCTGAAGAGGAGGGTCACTGTTCCAAGGATGGATGAATGTGGGCTGCCAATGTTGCCAGTACTAGTTTTTTCAATAACAATCTAAGACAGTGCTCAGAACAGTGATTCATGTCACAACACATGCAGAATATTATACTAGCAGCATTGCATGCTGAGGCACAGCTCATCTGTCACCGAGTCACAGCACATTGATAGGACACAGCACATGCTCAGTGAGTTCTGGCTTAGAGCACCAACAAAGCTACAGCAGGAAAATAAAAAGTTAACTTTTTAAAAAAGTTTAATTTTTTTTATTATTTCAACTAAAATCTCTAAAAGTCACCATATGGAGAGATCAGAATTTTGGTTTTTACTTACATGTGGAAGTGGAGGAGGGGATGGAGGGTACTATAATCTTTTCAATTCTTAGGGACTCAAAAATAGCTGATGTTCATTGAGCGCTTACCATGTGCCACACACAGTCTCAGCACCTCAAATGTATTTGCTAATTTTAATCCTCACAACAAACCCTATGGAATAAGAACTAATGACCCCATTTCACAGTTGAGGAAACATTGGCACATAGAGGTTAAGTAAGTTGCCCAGGATCACAGAGCTACTAAGTAGACAAATGGGGATTCCAACCCAGCCATGCTTAACTGTTCCACTCAAAGTCCTGATTTGTGCCGGTCTTGCTATAACATTATAGCCAGTCTTGCTATAACATGGAATTAAAGGCCATAGGCCAGGTCTGATTCGTTGAGAATCCCTGAGTCTTTTTCAAGCATCGTCATTTTATACATGCAGAAACCATTACTCATTGAGGCAAAGATATGTGCTTCAGGTCATGTAGCTGGTTAGTGACAGAGTCTGATCTGCTTGGGACTTGGGAAGAAAAAGAGATGAGAGCTCCTCAAAAGAGTAGTAGGTCTTGAGTAAAGACCCACTGGCTCTGAAGTCAGAGAGTTATCCACTGCCTTTAAATATAGATGACGTGAATAAAGGGCAAATAGCAAAGACAACTCAACTAAAATGTGAGAGAAGGGATACATTGAAACATGTTGATGGGAGTTCCTGGATCTGAAAAACAAAAGAAAAAAAGTGAAATTAAATTAGATTTATCTCTAAATCTGTGTTAGTGATCTAAGTTTTAAAAAATGAATCAAAATGAGCATAAAAATCATGCTTATCATAAAAATCAAGACTTAACAAAGGAATTTTAACTTTACATCAGACATTACATTCATCATATAGAGTTTAATGGTTAAAGCTGCAACAAGAGGAAACTAGGATGGAGAAACTAGGATGAAGCACACTTGGAAACAGCTGCACCAATGCAATATCAATCATTTGAATAGTCTATTGGTATTTTTAGTTCATGTGGGAATTGTATGCTGTGATACTTTGACTAATACCAGCAGTCTTGCCATTATGATGGGAGTGCAGACAATAAACTACGGAAATGCTTTTTCTCTTCATGGGGCTTGGAAATATTATGGTCAGAGTTAGTGTCAGGTCCTTAAAAAATGTTAGAAAATGAAATTAAAACGTCACCTTCAAAGCTAAATGTTTGTTAATGCTTCAATCGAAAGGTATGCTGAAGAATCAATAGCATAATCATAAAGGATGAAAGTAATTACCAATAAATGCAAGTAATAGCATTACAAATAAAAATATTTTAGACAAGGTGAAGGTCAAGCTTCCTACTTTAGGTTAATGCAGTAAGTTGATGAACTGCATAGTGACTATAGTCAATAGAAGTGGTATTAATTTAACAATTATTTCTGCTAGTGATCACAAAATAAAAATTGTACCTAACAAAATCAGGGAGAAAGATGACTTGTTGCCAGAATATTTTCTGATATTATAAAATTAATCTCAGGCACCTCATTGTGGATCATACCATACATATACATTTTGGCTTTACCTGACACAGTCATCCTCAGATGATTTCGTGAGCACTAAGACACATGTCTTCTTATTGAGTGGATTTTATTCTTTGCTTTCGTGGGCTCCAATGTGTGAAACTATCTGGAAAATAATTCTTTTTTGTAAATTGCTACAAAATTTATTGATGTTGTTTTAGAGCTCTTTTCCTCCAAAGTACTACACATGTGAAAAAGTCATAGCAAGAAAAAATTTGAGAAATTCCTTCCTTAGGGTATTTTATTTTTGTTTTTGTTTTTTTGGTGGGGGTGATTGGACCTTAGCTAACACCTGTCGCCCATCTTCCTCTTTTGCTTCAGGAAGATTGTCCCTGAGCTAACATCCATGCCAATCTTCTTCTATTTTGTATAGGGGACCCCTCCCACAGTGTGGCTTGATGAGTGGTGTGTAGGTCTGCACTCTGCCACCAAAGCGGAATACATGAACTTAACTACTACACCACTGGGCTGGCCCCTGCCTATATATATATTTTTTTAAGCCTTAAAGCTGATCTTCTAAGAATCCTTATTTTTCTCACTGAAAGAGTCAGATCTGGAAAGAGAATTGTTATGTGGACGTGTCATGTTCCGAGCATCCTTCCTGACTGCAAAATAAAGAAGGACTTGAAATGTTTGAGCCTGGATGATTAGTTGATTTTCCCTGTGTGATTCAGTGACAAGAGAATAAAAGATTTCTAGTGACCTGTTCTGTTCTGTAGCCACTAGTTATCTTTCAAGATGCAACAAGTTTCTTCATTTCCGTAAGCACCAATGCTTCTGTAGTTGAACTGCCCGTGTTCTAGGGTTATGCTCCTTCAAGGTGGGGAATATGTTCAGGTTGAATTTGAGGTGACTGGATGAGAGGAAAGATAAAGCAGTTTATCATGACGGCCACAAAGCAAGACACTAGAGGAAAATATTCTTGTATGTGAAGTTCAGTCAGTATTTAGCAACAGTTTACATTTAGTTGCTGCACATTCTCAAAATAATAGGGTGTTAAAGGCATGGAATAAAGGCAGAAACTATTTCTGTGACGTTAAGATTTTGTGTAGTTTAAAAGCTACTGGCCATTTTATTCAATTATTTTAGTCTGCAGAAATGCATTCTTAATTAATAAAGCCAGGCCATAATCATTTATCTTGTAATGAAAACCTTTTACGGATAGCCACTAATGAAGATCAGACTTTGCCTTTCCAATTGTGCCCATCGCGTGGTGCAGGGGCAACCTGCGCGATGACTGAGGGACGGGTAGATGCCTTGTGCTGTATCATTTGCAATTGTCATTAAACATCCACATATCAATTATGTCGCCCCAAGGTTTATTAATGATATACTTATCAAACATTCATCGTATGGCACTAACATTTAAAGAATGTGTTCTACTGAGCCTAATGGTACTGTGCTTTGACTGCCTGGGTTATTTAGTGAATTAATTCCAGAGAACGATTTGAAATACTGAAATCTGAGCTGATACAATGTCACATTCTACAAGAGCTTAGCTGCTCTCTTATTTGGGGGTAGGCATATATTTTGTTGATAGAGGGGAAGTGGCGGGTGGACTGTGACAGGGACAGGGTGGCGTGCACCCATGTATATGTGCATACCAATGCATGCAGATTCATTGTGTACATACACACACACACGTATGCACAGCACTGGCCCCCAAATTGGGCCACCATTTGTTATTTATTTATTTTATTTGTTATGCTAGTTTTGTTTTTATGTCTAGTCCTGTCATTAAAGTTGCCTGAGAGGATTCAAATTAGTAGCTTCAATCAGGATCTCTAAGTTGTACTGATATTCTATAAGCTTGTCCTGTTAGGTCTTTACTGTTGCAGTGAAAAAGAGAATCACCACTCTGTTCCTTGTTCTCTCTTGAGAACAGATTTCCAGCTTATATTTATTTAAACATATTGTAGGTGTTCATTTTTGAAAATAATATTTATCTAAGGATAAAGCTTCAAGTACTCTTGGAGGATCTATCTTAGGACTCAAGTTTCAGATTTAAGTGGATGATCTGTTATATTCTAGTAGTGATGGAAACAAATGACAAACTATATTAATTTTATAATAATACTATTATGACTATTATTATTATTAGTCTTTCAAGTAATAAATATATACCATACTGCCTTTTTCATCATTCATCTCAAATAGATACTCAGTTGTATATTAATGAATATTGCAAATATTCTGTTGCCTTCATGTGAAATAGGTGAGAGCATTGTTGTCTAGGACAGTAATAGTGGACAGTAGCCTCTTTCCCCAGGACACACACGTGAGATATAGTAAAGATTATTCAAGATTCCAGATGTTTTCATGACAACTTTGTTGATGTACCAACTTATGAATTAGGTGAAATGTTTATACCATACGGTTTTAAATCTATGTAACCATAATTGCGCTTAAAAAATAAATCAGACTTTCATATCTCGTCTTTTAACAAGCCCCAGAGTATGACATGATTTTGAACTTAGATCTGTTGTTTGAAGACATGAACATTTAAGCAAATGAGAGGATATTAAAAGTTGCTTATAGCTGGTGCTTTGAGTGATACACATATATATAGAGAGAGAGACAACACCTATGGGTAGATTTCATAGATTCTCAGACCTTAACTTGACTCAAGAACTAGCTGGTCTCACCCTTGATTTTACAGGTAAGTTGCTTCAGCAAGTGTAAGTGACCAGCCTTAAATCATGAAGCCAGAGACAGAATCCTCTGTTTCCTAATACTGAGTCTGAGGTCTTTCTGATGTACAACACTACTTCCCAAGAGTATTATTCCCAGAGAGAATTTATCTAGCGTTTTCATTTTTCAGACTTTTTTTTTAAACAGGATTTCCTCTCTGATTTGTATTGAAGTGAATAGAATCCCTATTGTACTGTACTTTATGGAAATGCAACACACGAAGGGCTTTTTGTACTAGCTTTTCACTTCTGGTTCTCTTTGTCACAAAAGGCCCTTCACTTTTGTAGTTGAAATCATTTGTAATTATGAATTGTGCTTTTAAAAAATTCATCAATGAAATCTTTGATTTAAAGATGAGGTGCCAGAAGAAAGGCAGAAGAGGAAAGCCTGGAATTTAATGCAATGGAATAGTTATAGAGAAATTAGAAAGGAGAGGCATTGCACCTAGACTGGTGTCTCATAAGGTGGCAGGAAAATGAAGAGATTGCATTCAGTCCTATTTTGGAATTTGTTATCCAGTGTTATTGATGTAGCAGTACACAGAAAATACCTCTGTGCCACGTATTAAATATTTGTGACATATTAATAGATCCACTGTACAAAATTTACAGATGCTGGGCGCAGGGAGTCGCTGACAGAGTAAAAGACAAATATTTAAATACTCAAACATTTTATTTTTTTTGTTGTTGTCTTTAATTCTGACCTATTACACAGGAATTTTATTTCAGGATCTTAAATGTATCAATATCTATTAATAACGCCTTCGGAGTATATATTACTAAACAATCAAAGAGGACTGAATTAAAAATATGCCTAAGACAGTGAGAGTGAAAAGAAAGTGAACAAATATTTTTAAATGTGAATTTTAATAAATTTACTCCTTTATTCAAAATATTCAGTTAATTATGGCTCATAAGACCTATTTCACCAACTCAGAGGTAAATATAATCACACTCACTTATTTAATATTGTATTATCATATTATATATATGTAGTTATACATATATAATATTATATAGTCAGTCCCCAGGGATCTGTCACTAGAAGATCCAAGCTATGCTCTTAAAGATCTTGCACACCCCCGACAATTTCAACTGTTTAAAAAGAAAGAAAAAGTGAAGAAAGGAAGGAAGAAAACAGAAATAATTCAGTCCAAAGTGGTCTGTCTTGGCTCTAAAAGTTAACCTTGGAGAGATCCGGAGTCTGGTCTGTTCACTCCTGCTACAGCCTTTGGATGATTCCACATGGTGTCACTAATGGATACAAGTCCTACATCATCATACAGAAACCTATTCTTGGTGTCCTTGGTGGTCCAGATCTTGATCAAGCTATGGTGCTCTCCACAGCAAACTCCAAGGTTTCATTCTGCTTGGCACCCCCCATCAACTGATATCCCCTCTCCCTCCTCAGTCACACCATGACAGTGTTGCCCCTTGGGCACCTCCACCATCAGCCCTGTCCTGACACCATGAGCTCTACGAGGTGGAAAATATTATATAATCATAAGCAAAGACTGAAATTTTTACATAGATATAAATATGGGTCATCTAATGCCTTTGGAAATGTGCCTTACCAACATTTAGTATTTAGTCTTTATAGCTTCCCTTCAGGATAGGACAATAAGGCTTTTATAGTGGGTCCTCTTCAGCACTTATAGATTTAATTTCTATGAAATGATTAATATTTCATTTGTAACTTTGTATTTTTTACGTGTATGTGTGCCTTCTTAACTATGCTATATTATCAGCCTATTGAATGTAAAGGCTTTCTATTTATTTAATTGCCTTATTCCCCTAAGATTCTTAGTTTTCTTCCCTTCAAAAAGAATATTCTAAATATACGTTCACTGAATTCCTCCTAGTTAGGGAGACACTTTTTTATATACATTCCTTTTGAATAGGAAGATAAAAGTACCGGTGGGTAATTTATCAAAAACTATGTAGCTGGGCATGGAATCAGAACACCCAAACATCTGAGCTTAGGATCTAAGTGTGTGCTTTAGTCCCCTGTGTCCTTAAGAAAGATATTTGGATGTCAGCAGTAGATAAATTTTAATAGAAGAGGTGTAACTAAGCTCTCTGTGTGAAGAGCTGGGTTTTATAGAATTAAGTAAGCGTGTTCATCAGGTGCTAAGGATTGGTGAGTTGCCCATCAAATCTGCACTGAGCATGGGGAAAGATACGAAGTGGTGATTTTTAACTTGCAGTTATCTACTTTACACATTCAACAGGTGAAAATGCAGATTTTCCAGCATCAGCAGATGCTCAGATGTGTGTCGGCAGTTCTGAAACTTTGAACACAAAACATCACTTTCAACTTGAGTTTGAAAGAGTAGACAGTGAGAAACCAGAGAGAGACTTTCTGTAGGTGGTTGGCACTGCCTGCTTGTTTTGCTGTTTTTTTTATCCCCATGGAAATTTCATTTCTTTTACTTACGTTTGCTGTGTAAAATGTAAAATCTTTCCTGGAGCAACAGAAATCCTCTCTGTGCCACAGCTGATTTTTTTGGAGGCAGTTGTGACTGAAGGAGACCTGTGTCTTTGTTGGTATCTCTCCTTCCTTAATTACTTCAGGTGAATATATAGAAATCTGTAGATTTTTAAAAGAGGCTGTCTTTGAATATTCATTTGTCAACAAAGGATTGTTCTTTAGGACTAAGGTGACAAACTTCCCCATTTTGTCCGGGACTTCCAGAACTAAAACTAAGGAAGTCTGAGACACTCCAGAATAAGTTGGTCATCCCATTTAGGTCACGGTACTAAACTTCTGAATAAATTTAGCCTATTAATTAGGAGGGACTCTCGCCTGCCCAGAAAGTACTTGAAATTCCTAAATATTGCTAAATATTTTTTTAATTAATCTGCCATTTAGAGACAATATATTTTCCGGAAGTTGGTGGTAGGGTGGGGGTTCCTAAAGATTAGGAGAACTGATACAGGTAACTCCCAGCCAAGGAACCACATCTGTTGCTGACTTTTTCTCCCTGCTTCCCTTGGTCAGTAAATTTCCCTTTTCATGTATCCAAGCCCAAGGGACATTTTCACAGCAAGTGAGCCCATGCTCTCCATGGGCCTTTATGTCCTGAGTCTCACAGTCATTAGAGGCACAATAGCCACCTCATGTCACTTGGATGCCTAAAGTTTTGTGGAGTGGCCTCAGGGACTAGGGCATCACAACTGATCTGGAAAGAGGCCTTAGCCCCTCATCCCGACAAAGGAGCATCTGTTGAAGGCCTTTTGCCTGAAGTGGTTCTATTCAGGCCCAGGCCACTAGCTTAGCCCTTTTAAATCACCAGCCCCATTGTTCAAGGTATTTCTTAAAAAGAGGAATGTGTATGTCCTTTAACTCTACTTGTTTAGTTAATGCTGAAAATGTTTCGCCTAGGGTCTCACCTCAAGACTGGTCAGAATCACAAGAGTAACGCTCCTGTCACCAAATTAAATTGATATAGCTCTTCCTGGCTTTCTTTTAATTCTTGTGTGGACACAGAGGAAATAGCTATGATTATACTCCTTTTATAAATGATAAAATGTGCTTGCCTCTTAAAGCCCAGTGAACTGGGTTTTGATAAAAATTAGTTCAATGCTGGTTGATGAATTGTATTACCAGAAATAATTACTGAATTTTATTTTCTTACTATTTGATATTCAGGTAGTTTCATGGTTGAACTCAATAAAAACAGCTTTCGAGAAGCCAGATGTATGGCTGGTTGCAAGTCTGTCTTTCAGCTCCAAGCCTTTTATAAAGCAATGCTGCTTTATAGACCTGTCGTCTAGCGGAGTTCTATGCTGCCGAAATAGGAATATGAAACGGGATGCCAAGAGGACACTGGATAATTTGTCCATGGTTGATCTAACATAAAAATAATGGGGTTTCCTAATAACCACATTATTTTTATGTTAGATCAACCATGAACACGATAGGAAAATTCACATAAAATTGTAATGGAACTCAGGAAACTTCGGAGAACATTTAGCCTTGTGGAGGCCTCTGCCTACCCATTCCACCTTCTCAGTTTTTTGGCAGAGTGGAGTACTTCACGGGATATTTGTTGAGGGGGTGCTTCAAGGTAGCAGTTTAAGAATCATTGGTTCTAGTCCAATTCTGCCTCTTGCATGTGGATGCCACATTCTGTACCTCTCAAAGGATTTGTTGACCTTGATCCAGCTCCTAGTATTTATTGTGTCTGTAATGGCAATATTGGCTATTCTACCAAAATAACAGAATTCAGTGATGACATTTCTTCTTCATTACTTGTGCTGAAATGAGACCACATTTAGTCTTCTGCAGTTGTCAAATTAGAACACACTGTACAGTGAGCCTTCTGAGTTTCCACAATAAAAAGCAAATGTATACAATATTTACTGAATGCTTACTGTATGTCAAACACTTAGCTCAGTGCTTTACATACATTTGTTACAACTGCTGTAAGTTGCCTTGATTATTATACTCATTTTGAAGATGAGAAAACAGAGGCTTGGAGACAGTAATCAACTTGCCTGAGATCACACAGATGGTAAAGGGAAGAGCTGGGATTTCAAACCAAGGTAACATGAGCTTGAGCCCATGCACTAAATTACTCTTCATGTAGTTCTTCTCTCTGTCCGAGTGTTTTAAGAACAATTCCTATAGAGCAGTTTCTGAATGATGAACTATATTGCTTTGATGGTAATTTTATATACCTGGATATTCATCATAAATCAATGAAGAAATATAGTTATGCTCATTCATTTAACAAAGACTTTTAAACCCCAGCTATGTGTCAAGCTCTATGGATGCAGATATGAGTAAGGCAAGATCTCTTCCTTGGAGTAGTTCACAGTTTAGTGGAGGAGACAGGCGTATAAATAAAATCTGAAGTAAATAATGACAAGATGAAACAATATGTGCTATAAAAGAGGCGGACAGAGAATACAGCCCAGGAATACTTACTACATGGACTTAGAATTCATATGGGGAATTGAGATGATGTAGTGACTATAAAAATTGTTCCTCAAAAAGGGATGATTATAGTGAAGGACAAGGAGGAGCAGAGACAAGGATGAAGGTGGAATAAATCTCAAGTTAGTCTTTCAAATTCGCTGGATAATTTTGCTGGGCTCTTTGGAAACATTTAACTGCTAATTCTTATTAGTTTCTGAAATCAGTTTCATTGGCCAACCCCATCCCATGCCTTCAAGCAACTCTTCAAGTTAATGGTAGCATTTGTTTCTCATTAATTTCTTTGGTTTTCTTAATAGCCAATTTGAAGGCTTATTAATAGGTAATATGTTTAGCAATGTTAACATTTGCATTAATAAAACAAATGCAAAATTACTACCCCAACCAACCATTGCTATGGTAAAAAGCCAAGAGACTTAAACAGTAGTAGAGTTGAATGGAGCTAACCCACAAAAGACCAATAATGTCCGATTGTCTTATTCTCCCATGATTGCGGTCTACATATCTATTTCAAAACTCATAGATGTTGCTACATTAAACTTTTGTTAGTTTTTTATGACATAATTTTAAAAGTAAAGTGTTTGGTTGTTTAACTGCTCCTCTCCTTATTTCAAGACGAGACATACAACCAGTACAAGTAATCTATGATTTTCTTATGCTTAACTTTTGACACCCTACATTTTTGTAAACTGACAACAATAAGATATCTAAAGTGTGCAGAATTTAGACTTTTGCTCATCCATGGAAAAACATGTTAAAGCCATCTCCTAGTGGTGCTGCTATTAGCCAACAGTTTAACATAGGCAACATAACCGTCTTTGCACGTAGAGAAGTGTTTATCTAATTATTTGAATATTAAGATATTTTATAAGAATGAGTGGAAAATCGGAGGTTGGTACTTACACTAGTGGTAAGAAGTACAAGTCACATAAATTTCGATAATTATAGAAAAAATTAAGTTGGATGAAAATGGTGAAATTTTAGCTTTAATTGGTTGCTCATCTGACTTAAACTGGTGTGTTAATCAGGATATGCTAACTGCTGTAACAAACAAAAACTCAATGGTTTAAGGTAGTAAAGGTTTTTAATCACTCGCGTTGCAGTCAAATATGGGGCAGTGGGTATCTCTTTCTGTTCCATATAATGATTCAGGGACCCAGGCCTCTTCTTCCTGTGGCCCTGCATAACTAGGGCCTCACAGTTTTCCATCAGATCCCCTGTTTCTAGATGGCAGATGAGGGCTGAAAGAACAGGTGGAGATCACATGGAAGAATTTTGGGGGGAAAGGCCTAGAAGTGGCACATGTCACTTTTACTCGCATTCTTTGGACAGATTTCAGTTACATGGTCTGAGGTAATTACGGAGATGCCTGATTGTGTGCTCAAGAGGGAAAGGAAAAGGGATTTGATGATGACATGGCATTCCTTTTGTCACAACTGGTCAAATCTGTGTCTGATTATGAAGAAACAAAAAAATATTTAGGAAAAGGTATAAAATGCTGGAAAGATCACCAAAATTGTCTATAATAGGCAGAATATCCTCAGGGATTTGGTGGTTTTGGGTCTTCAGGAATAGACCTGATTCTCCTCCCACCGTTCTCCTGCTCTGTTGCAGGGAGGTCTATTGCCGGTTTATGCAAATATGTACAAAGGCAGAAGATTTCCAGTAGACTACAAATAGCCTCCCCTTCTGCAGGAATTGGGTTCTAGAGAATGTAAAGAAGAGATATAAATTGTGAACATTTTTTCTACAAGACCTAGAATGTAACTGACAGCACCCAACTTTCTGTACAATATTCTAGATTTTTCTATCTGACTTTCAAATCTCCAGTAACATCAAGGAAGGGATCTAAGTCTTTTAACACAGACAGTATGCCCCGTCATCCATCAAAGCAGTCCTCTGGAGTAATGCCTACAGAAAGGCAGGAGTGGAATTACAGAATTACAAGACAGAAAACATTTCATTTGCGGGGTTTCCAAGGACTCAGCAAATGGGAGACTTCCAAATACTTAAGTCAGGAAGCCCAGTGATTTCCCATACCAGTGTCCCTTGGTGTTTACTAAATTGCAGCACATGACATAAAATTCCCCAGTTGGAGACAAAACATCATATTCCCTGACAGTTTTAAAACAATATAAAGCTATGAATTGTCTGTTGATCCTTTTACTGCACTTCTTATCTCTAAAATTAGATGCTGATCTCCTGGAGGGCAGGGGCTCTAACCTTCAAATCTAATTTTGTGCCACAAACACAGTAAAAGTTAAAGAACTGCCCACTTAAAGTAACAAATAGGCACAATCTGCCATAAGACACTTAAGAAGAATCTCCACCTAACGCTGACCTCCAAGTTCAGGCGCAATCCTCAGTCTTTTTCTGGGGCAACGGATGACGTGGGTTCTCCTCTAATAACTATTCTCACCCTGAAAATAGAGTGTGAACTCCCTTCACTGGCTGATATCTTCTTTGATGTGTAAAAGAGAACACGCATAGACCTTTTTCATCGGTGCGTGTCATTATTGAAGGTTATCGTTTATGCTTTAGCATAATGATTAGACTAAACAAATCATCTGTGAAAGCTTGCCTTCTATAGACCTAGGTAAATCCAAACAAAAACAGCAACCAAAACGATTCTTCTGAAGAAATCCACTTCAGCAGCACCTAGCTCTGGTTGATGGTGAGAAATTGAAATATGTTTTTATGCCCAAAGTCCTGCAAGAGGAAGAGGAAATTAGATGGAGCTAAATGGACGTGAACCTGTAGGAAATATATATCAGGACAACGACCAAGAATTCATGACATCTCAGAGGTACTTCTAAGCCCTGCAATCAGATGAGCCCTACGGAGACTTTTTTTAATCAGGGAAAGGACTGACGAAAAATTGGCACTCTCAAAGGTTTTGGAACACTTTGTATGACCTTGCTGAGCCTTGAATTTTCATTATTGTTTCTCTCATATGGAAATGTTTGCAATTCTGTCTTACATGAAGGGCAGAGAATTGAAAAGAAGTCTGCAATAATGAAGTCAGTTTTCACTTCAGAAAAATGACCTCATTGCTCCCTGAGGAAGCAATGAGGGACGGCAGGGTCTTCTCCAAACCCTCTGGAGGTTGACTGGAGCTACTAGACCTGAGTAGGGTTACACAAAGTATCCCAAAGTCTTTATTAACTAGATCGTCATCCACACAATTTCCTGAACTCATACTATTTTGCCTGGAAGAAATTTTGTAAAAGAGATTTTTGAGCAAAGTGTGACAGTCTTTTACAGGATATCTTTTTCAGGGAGTGTTTTACAGTATGGTGAAATAAGTCAGAGGTACCATGAAGTTTCTTTTACTCTTCACACACAAAACTCCCTGCTATTCTATTCTCTTATCTCTACAGTTCCTAGTCTTGCAACCTCATGTCTCCATGCTACCTCAGCTTCTTCCTCTGGTCATGGCCACCATCTGCACTCACCTGAATTTTCCTCTAAGGGGCACCATTCCTGCCACTGTTTTATCCCATTAAAATTATTAGTCTTAGCTCCTTTACTTTCAGTGATCTGGTTAGCTGATCGAAGTGAATTTGATGAACAAATATGCAATGCTATTATTGGAGGTGACTTATCCCTTCCATTTATTTCACAAATACTTATTGCACCCTACTTTGTGCTAGTTTCCATGGGATATCAAAATGAATAAGGTCTGATTTGCCTCCAAAATGCACACAATCCCCTGAAACTTAATATGCTATATTTCTCTGTTATCATCTTTGTATTTTAAAGGGGCATTTAGGGCCTTAACCCAAAGAAACAAATAGTATTTAGAATTTCAGACAGAGCTAATAGAGTGATCCTTTTGTTTGGGGTCTAGAAGAACAAAGGTGGTTGGGAAACTCCTAGATCCAAAAATAGAGATAGTATGACTGTGTACGTGACAGCCCACAACCCAGGCTCCAAGGACTCAAGTTTTGGCTGTTCATTCATAATATCACTTAGGGACAGTAGGAAAGACACGATTGAAAAATATATATTTTCTGCACTTGCCTGCAGAAGCAACTGCTACGTAGCGTATTAAAGGACCTCATGGGATGTCCCAAACAGCCATGGCCTTCCCTCACACGTGATATCTCTGGAGATTTGTGAAATTCAGTTTCAGTGTTGCTGATTCAGTGGATTGAATTTGGTGGATGAATTGAGAGAGAAATTAGAAGCCCAACACTGAATTCTACTTTTGGCTTCAGATCCTGTTGACCTGATGCCAAATGAATGTTGTTTTCATGATTCGCTGTTTTGACTCTTTAAGAGAAAGGAAAATTCTCTGGATAACTTGACATCTGCCATCATGTGAATGGCCTCAGTTTTCTTGGCCCAGGTTCAGGTTTGCAGCCCATCATCACAGGTTACTATAAAGCTTTTAGTCAGGGATAGTATTTGACAAACCCCAGATGTACATAGGAAAGTGGAGACTCCTGTGCTAAAAACTGCTACAAGAAAAGGAAAACAACAGAACTCTCTTGACTGGATGAGTTATTCACCTCAACCCTCAGGCCCTATCTTCCAAAGTGAAGGGATGCCAGCCTTTCCTGTCCGTATTAGGAAAGCTTACAAATCAAAACCAAAAGCTGTATTTTTGAAATTTTTCTTTTGTAAAGTCTGTTACTGATGAGCAAACAGGTTTTGAAAAAATCAAGTTATTTTCAAAATCACCATCCAATCCACTAGATGGTTCAGTTATCTTTAGAAGCTGATTTCTGCTTTGAGGTTAGGGGCTCATGATTTAGTGGAAAGGACACTTAACAGTCAGAACATGTGGGCTTTGATCCCCGCTTCCAGGGATGTGGTTGTCAAATGTCCCTAGCCACACATTCATGGGTCTCAGATATCTCACCTTTCAGAGGAAGACCAGGGTGAAGTGGCCTTCTATGTTGCTTCTTTAGTTAAAACTCTAGAATTCTAAACATTTGGCTGATGACACTGGTCTCCGAAGTCAGTCTCAGATGATAAATTTTAACAAGTCAATTGGCATCTCCCATAATACATCACCTTTCTCTGTGATTAACTCAAGGTCACCTATCTTCCTCCAGGGCCTTTGTTTTATTTATTCTTCAGCAGAGTCATTCTGGCCACAGATTTAATTCCTTCTGTCAGTTACCCTTGAAAAGGTGTGTCGAGGGCCCACCAAAGCTCCTTCCGTCTTTTTCTGATGTTCTTCTCAGGTTCAGCAATGACCCTGAACTCAGCTCATAGGCCACATTTTTTTTTTTTCTGATCAATTGATATAATGCTGCTAAAAATTTTGCCATGTCTCTAAGGTCTTTTCGGATTAATCATATCGAACTTTCAAGAAGGCTGACAGCTGCAGCCCAGACTTAAGCTACATGGACAACTTAAGCAGGAGAAAATCACTTCAACTTTCTATACTTAAATTCTAATAGGCTTATCAGAGAAAAATATAAAGCAGTTTACACAACATTACTGTGCTGGTTTAAAGGTGGAAGGCAGGTGGGAGGAGAAGGAGGCTGGCATTGTTGATAGAGAGGTTAGGGGATGTGTTTAGACTCATTAAGAAAAAGATCAAAGGAAAAAATCCAGGATTCCAAATTAACCAACTTTTCACACTTCCTTTCCGTCTTCTCCAAGCCTCAATTGCTGATTTCAAGCCTGTCAGAGACATTAGTTTAAGGCTTCAAGTTCGAGACAGGAATAGATTTTTATGGCAGACCACATGGTCTCTCAACCGGGCCTGTGGTCCTTCTGGTGACGAAAGCAAGAACTTCTGTCACCCACTGAATTCACTGGAGCTGGGACTCCACCTGTGCCTGCATCTGTAGGTGGTCACGGCCTCCATTCTGAACAGCCCTTCATGTAGAGTGGCAGAATTTTCTAGGTAGGGAAATGGAGGTCTAGACAAGGGAAGTAAATTCTCCAAGATTACACAGCTTGACAGAGACAAACCCAGGAAAAGAAGTCAGATCTCTACCTGTCCATCTAGTTCTTCCCTTTGTATCATGATGCTTTCCTGTCTCGGAGATCCAAGGGGAAGACTTTCTATTTTATGGAGGACAATGAAATGGGGCCCCCAAACTGGTGAGCTTTAGTCTGTTGCTTAATGAGCGTCACCATTTGGTCTCTAAAATTCTTCTCATTCCCTGAATTGGTGTCTATCTAAAGTTTAGGAAAGTAAATCATGCTTCTGATATTATTCTTTAGGCTTTCTTTGATTTGAATATGAAAATATGGCAAAGAACTAAGAGAACTACTCATAATGTTAGTCATCCTGGTGCCAGTTCCCCTCTACCACAACCACAAGTAAATACTTGAGGCTGACGCGTAATCAGAGAAATTCTGGGTGGAAATCCAGGAAATGCTTCGTCTACTTGAGTTTTACTTTCTTCGTGTCTAGATATAGATAATACTTAAGTAACTGGTTGGGGATGTTTTAAGACCTTTCTACTGACATCTAGATGGAAAATAGAATGTGTTCTAAATACATTCAAATTCTGTAGGCACCATCAGGGTGAAGCTAATATGAAAATAACTGCTTGCAGGAAAATGAACAGACAGCTCCAATGGTGGCAGAAAATAATGTATACAAGGTGGATAATAAATAATGCCATTAAACCCTTGTATCATTCCCTCTTTCTGTCAAGGTAAAAAAATGTGATATTTATTGCTGGGCCCGTAATTACTTTTATGCTTGAAACAGGAAGAAATTGAGTTGATGATACAGGAAGGTATGAACCGAGTGTTTTTTTCTGTGGAGGTGGGGATAGGGGTGGGACGAGATTTCATTTTCCTTAAAGGAGAACGGAGATCTTATCAGCCTCTCCTTTATACTAACCACCCAAGAAAGAAAGGGTTTTGCCATTTCAGCCATTGGGAGAGGTTCTTTGGCCTTTCTGAGCTGTGTGGTTGTGGAGGTTATAGAAGAAGGAAGAAGAGAAAAGGGACAGGATTAAGGAAAGGTTTATAGAAGAAAGGATAAATATTACTTTGAGGTAATAATTCAGAATTTCCTGAAACAACATATTTTTGTCTAGCCAGAGAGATTATTTGCAACTATTACAACAAACTGGATGTTGATTTCAGTCAGGGATTCTACTCCCCCAGTCCTCATTCCCACCCTACTCTGTCTCCTGTTACCTTCAATGTTTTAAAGAAAATCATTTCACCACGATTAGTTCTTTTCCAGATAACAACTGCATGCACTATTTGGGAAAGGACTTTGATGCCATCTTGGATCATTTGAATCTTAAAACAAGGGAAGCAAAGCTTGGATACAACCCAGCAATCTCACTAAAGTCAGCTTCCTCACCTACAGCCTGAGCTCAGTGAAACTCAAAATCTGTCCTCTGTGAGTTTCAAGGCTAAAAATAAGGTACTTGTAGCTTCAGCGCCTGAGGGCTTAAATCACAATTTATATTCCATAAATGTAGCCACATTGTCTCTTTTCTCTTTTGTTCTTTCTCATTTCTAACAGAAACCATTTGAAGTTTTATTTCAAATTATCTGGCTTGTCAGCTTAGACTTAGATTTGTGATTGTTTAGGGATGTGTGTGTGTGTGTGTGTGTGTGTGTGTGTGTTTGTGTCAGTGTTTAATTAAACTGATGTGAAATGCTGTCTGAGCCAAAGGCAATGATTTTTCCTTTACTCATTTAATGTTGCACAGATTATGGTAAGGTTTTCATTTGTATAATTTGTCATGTAGTACCACTGCCTTTTAAGCATGCTGGCTTAGTCAAAAGCATTCATTTAGATGGGAATAAAAGTTTAATTACTCCCTTTCACCTTTACGCATTCATTACAAATTATGTAGTGCCTTGGGGAGACTGCATTGAATGAGCAAGAAGAAATTTCCATCCTAGTCCTCAATTACCTGTGTGACTTTGGACAAGTCACTTCCTGTAATAGTATAGGCTAACTGCTACCAAAAAAAAAATCCCCTCATAATAGAATTTTATTTCTCACTCAAATAAGAGTTAAATTCAGGTGGTAAGATGGGCTACATAGTACTTATAACTTAAGCATGAGAATCATGTAAAGCATCACTTCTCAGTGCCTTGGGGAAAACAATAGAGGGCAAGCAGAAAGTGTGATATTATGAAGATTTGCTACTCTGTTTTAGCCATATGTGACTAAAACCCAATTTTCACTAGTTTAAGAAAAATGGTGGATATGTGAGCCAACAATATCCAAGGCAGTCTAAGCAACACCAAGCCAGGGGAAGAATCAGCAGCATTTTGGCCCCAGGAACTAGGATCAGGCATTTGTGTGATTTTCACTCTCTGGCTCCCTCTACAGGTTGGATTTATCTTCTAAACAATGATTTCTGCCCTTTCTCTGTCATTACTTCTTTACTAGTAAGAACTGCTGAAACACTCTTTACTCTGAGTACAAATGTTTCCAGTAGGAAGAATTCTGCTCATTTTTTACTATTCCCCAAATCTTCTGATACTCATCAAGAGTTGCCGTTTGTTCTACGGTACTTTGTAATGGGGGTTAGGGGTGTGTGAAAGCTCTTGGTGCCAGTACACAGCCAGACAGTGCATAAAAATGTCTAATGATACGATTTATCTGCTAGACTAAAATGTATTTCATAGGATGGAAGAAATAACTCTTTTAGTGCTGTGTTCTCAGTGCATTCCACATTCAAATCTCCTAAAATTCTCCCTGGCAACATAGTCCATGTTGCGATGATGGATAACTGATCCCCAACAGTGCTATAAAGTGATTATTAATCCATAAGCATCCCCCTGCTGAGGTATTCTATGGTTTTAAAAAAGTTAAGAACCATTTCCACACTGTTGGAGATATTATAATCTTTTTGAAGCCTTCAGTGTGGGACCTCCTGTCTGTTACCATATTTCTTTATTAATTTAAGCTGACTGCCAAGACTTCTCAGCACCGTAGTCTAGTTCCAGAAACATGGAAGAAACCACATGTGATGTTATGAGAGAGATTGTTACTGTGCTCATAAATGTGACAGATCAGTAGTCATCATGTGGGACCTTCATGCTACAACTCTCAAAGGCCAGAATAATAGAAGTGTCACATCAAATCAAAAGATTTCAGAGACAAAAAGAACCTTTGACATCACTGAGACCAGCTAGTCCAAAAAAAATTTTTTGGCAATCAAACGACAAAAATCTTAGAAATTTATGTGGAAACAGACAGAAGTATCCTGCTTGGGTTGGAGGGAGAAGGGAGCAAGAGTCACCCTATTTCTTTCTGCTCTTGGCAGGGTTCTGCTTATGCACCTCCATAGAACCACTGGTACTAGCCAAGCACAGACAACTCCTTACATCTTACAGATGAGGAAACTGAGACTAGAGGAGCTAAAAACTTGATCTCCAACCTTAAAGATTATTGACAACAGAGCTTGGCCAGTTTCCATGTATTCTACTAAATTGTACAAAAGCAGAAGCTGACCAAGGAATGCTGAATGGGAAAAGGATAGAAATATTAGAGTTCTTCCTGCAGTAGGGATTGGGGCTCATTTTGTGTTCCACCTTGCCCCTCAAGTAAAAGAGATTATAATAAAATTGAAAATAATGTCAGCAGTAGGTATGACCAACCAAAAGTGGATGCCTCTCTGCTCTGATTCTAAATGAGACTGGGGCAAAGATCTACTAAATCCCAAGAATGAGCAAATTGAGCAGAATGGTCTTGATAATCATTACCTTTAAGCTAGGGGGAATAGAATACAGTTTTAAACAGAAAGAAGGAAAAAAAATCACGTTATGAGAAGGCACATGGTCGTAAGGTTGGTTATTTTCTCTTTTTTTGATCCCTATTTAAGGAAAGTCACTAACATGAAATATAAAATCAAAGTAAAGGAAGCTGGAGGAAAGAGATCTGATTCAGGGAAAAAAATACTGAAAAAAAAAGTAAAACAAATATCAGTATTCCAAGAGAGATAAGAGAAGAAATTACCTCCATCGGACAAGAACATAAAGATATAAAAGGGAACATTCAAAGAACAAAAAAGAGTTCTTGGATATTAAAAATATGTGATAGTGGGAATAGATGAAAGATAAAGAGATCTCCTAGAAAGTAATGCACACAGGATAGAAAATGGGTGAAAATATATGAGAAAATTGGAGCAACAATACTGGAAGTTCAACATCCAAATAATAGGAGTTCCAGAAAAAGAGATCAGAGCAAAAGAGGAACTGATCAATAGAATAATTCAGAAAAATTTCCCAGAATTGAGGAGCAAGATTTTCCAGATTCAAAGACCCACCAAGTGCCTAGTGGAAAAGATGAAAAGCACTTACATGCTTAATAAAAAGACTAATCCACTGAGGCAAAAAGAAGAATCTACAAGCTCATAGAGAGAAAAAAAATCACATAAAAAGGATATGACATTAAAATGGCTTTACATACTTGGAACTAGACAAGAATGCAATGTTTTCAAAATGTTGAAGAAACATGATTTCCAACCTAGAAGTTTATTCCAAGACAAATTGTTAATAATATTTATAAGTAGAATAAAAACATTTCAGACATGCACGTTTCAAAAAATTTACCTCCCATACACTCTTTCTCAAAAAGCTACTGGAGAAAGTGTTCTACTAAATTGAAGAAGTAAAACGAGACCAGAAGATAAGGGTGTGGTGGACTGCATGGTGGCCCCCTCCAAAATACAGTATGTCTATCCAGAACCTGTGAATGTGACCTTATTTGAAAAAAGAAGGGACTTTGCAGATGTAATTAAGTTAAAGATTTTGAAATGAAATCATTCTGGATTTGAGGTGAGCCCTAAATCCAAAGACACGCATCATCATAAGAGAAAGGCAGAGGTAGTGAGTGAGACACAGGGGAGAAGACCGTGTGAAGAGGGAGGCAGATTAGAGTTATATAATATCAAGGCAAAGGATGTCTGGAGCCACCCAAACCTGGAAGAAACAGGAAGAATCATCCCCAGACCCTTCAGGGGTAGCGTGACGATGCCAACACCTTTATTTGGGATTCTGGCCTCCAGAATGGTAAGGAAACATAGTTTGTGATAATTTGTCATAGCAGTCCTAGGACACTAATACAACAGGATACAGAAAATGGTAGCTCCAACACAGGAAAGAGGCCAAGGGAATCATTAGGGTGGAAGTGAAGGGAGATCCCAGGATGATAAATGTGCCATCAGTCCAGACTGGTTCTGGAAGAGGCTTCTTCAAAAAATGACATTAACTGATGACTTGCTGGTGTCAATAAATGTTTTGAAAGGAGATTTAGATAATCGGCAGATACTCTGGGTTGAGTTATTGGCAATAGATAGTTAAGCTAATGAAGGTTTAGAATGGAAAAGTAAATAAGATTTACTAGAAGGTCATAATACGGCAAATAATGAATACTGATCTAATCAAAATTATGATATAGCTATATTGGGAGGGTTAAGAATGGAAGCAAGTGAGTGTGCACCAGCGTGGTTGTATGTGTGTGTGGGAAGGTGTGTGTATATGTGTGTGGATGGGTAGGTGAGCATGGTGGGGCAAAAGTGGGGAATGAGCAAAATCCCTATCTTCCATAAAACTGAATCCCTAGAACTGAAGAATAAATACATAGCGATATAAGTATGTTAATTAGTGATATGGTAGTAAATATCAAAAGGATCAGCTAAGTAATTGATAATAGTTATCTTTGAGGAATAGCAATACTTTTTATAATAACTTAATAAAATATTTAGCATTTAATAAAATAAATCTAATAAGAATTAATTTTAATAGTACGGCTATAGTACATATTACATTTCAGACATTGTTTTAGGTACTTTACTCATTTTTTTCTTCAGAACAGTCTTGTGTGGAAAGTACTATTACCCCATCTTACTGATAAGGGCACTGAAGTTACATAGTCACACGATAATCTCAGAGCCAGATTTGGAACCTAGTCACCTTTAGTGTTCCTACATTAATCTCAACATGTCTTATAAAAAAAAATATTGTCGGAGGCCTGCCTGGTGGCGCAAGCGGTTAAGTGCACGCGTTCCGCTGTGGTGGCCTGGGGTTCGCAGGTTCGGATCCCGGGAGTGAACAGATGCACCGCTTGTCAAGCCACGCTGTGGCGGCGTCTCATATAAAGTGGAGGAAGATGGGCACGGATGTTAGCCCAGGGCCCACCTTCCTCACCAAAAAAAAAAGAGGAGGATTGGCATCGGGTGTTAATTCAGGGCTGATCTTCCTCACACACACAAAAAATATATATATTGTCGGGAAGCTAGACATGCTGTTTACCAAAACTTTAGCACTAGGAGACTCTTTAAATTATGTATACATGTAAGTTTGGTTTAAAAAAATAACCACTGGAAATAATCAGAAGATGAAAACTGTTACTCTGCTAATTTTTGGTGTTGACTCTGCCTCAGAATCAGAGTAAATCTGGGCATATAAATGGGTGAGTGTGAAGTGATGGAGGGGATGAAATTTTCTCCAGTCAGCTCAAAACTTAGTCTGACCTACTCTTGACATCTCCAGGGGAAAATGGTGTAAGTTGGAAAGCGCCACCCTCAGAATGGACTGTGACAGGCAGAAGGTAGCCAAATGTGTGGACCTCAAAAGAAGGGGGGAGCTTGAGAAGTTCTTCGGAAGACAGCCTTGGGAAGATGGCCTTAGGAAGACAGCCTTGCAGCCAGGTGCACCAGAATGGCACACATCTCTACAATATTTGCATTCTTGTGTCAACACTTCATTCTGATAGATTGAACCAACACCTGTTTAAGCCTAAGAAAGTTTAAGAATTTGAAGAAATTAATTTGCATGAAAATGAAGCAAAAGATTTAAACCTCACTAAGTATGTTTGCTTTCTTTAGTTTATTTACAAAATTTACTGAGTTTACTTATAAAAATTATCTCTATTTATATGAAATGAGTAGATAAAGTATTCAAGGACATCCTCATTGAAAGTAATAGATTTTTTAATTTAACCTCTAAGATGATATGTTGTGATAGAAATTTTTGAAAGCAGAATAAATTGCTCTGTTAGTAATTTTAACGACATTTTCCTAAATATTTGATCTACTCAAAACAGGTATATGAAAAGGAGATATAGGGTCTGGAAATGAGAATTTTTAGAAAACATTTTGGGGTAGATCCAAATCCTGAATGCCATAGTGAATTGGCTAACTTGGTTGACAATGCAGTAATCCAAATAAAATTAAGTTATTACAGCTTCAAAAACTACAGACCGTTTAGATTTATGGCTGTCAAAGGGTAAATTCAGCAAGGACACTCATAGAGACCCTTCTTGCATTTCTAATAATTGGAATAGTTAATACTTTCTGAGTGTTTATCAGGAAGAAGGTGCTGTTATCATTGTTCTACAAATACGTTGACTCACTCATTTCTCACAAGTTTATGATATTGGTACTGTTAATAGCGTTGCTATTTTATAGAAAGTGGCCCAGAGAGGTCAATTGGGACTACCAACCTGTGTTGATAGTTCCAGAGCCTGGGCTCTCCAACATTGCATTATTGAGGAGTAGATTTGCTTGTTCACGTAAGAACTTGGACCTCATGAGATGTTCTTCATTAAAGGAAATGTATGATCAAGGGACACATGTTGGTCATTCACAGCTATATTCTTTGTCTCACTATAATAACCTCAAGAAACATGAGAAGAATCCTCATTTTAAGCCAATGAATTATTATAACAGGTTGATAACTAATAAATAGTCACATATTTATTGCTATTTAATAAACCAGCTAGTAGTAGTTGTTTGTTTTTTCTGGAAAATTAGGCTTATGTAGTCTTGAACAACGAGGATGGTAGAACCGAAAAAGAAAGTCCTTCAGATTTAGGCTAACCTGAGTCCAAATTTCAGTCCTTGTACTCACTGGCTGTGTGATTTGGGGCAAATTTCTTGACTGCTCTGAGTCTTAGGGTTAATAATAAATTTGACTGTGTTGTTAAGAGAACTATATAGAGTGGGTAGTGTAGAGTTGATGCTCTATAAATGTTAGCATCCTTTATGACTGGTTGAGTCTATTATATGACTTGCTACCAATCAAAAAATAGCACAGATATGAGAACAAAAATATTCTATGAAATAGCGTCTGCTAGTTTGGTTAAAGCAGAGTTCAGAACCCGAGAGAGAGAAAAAACAAGTAGTCTTCAGAGATTCACTTTAGCATGAGAGGTCTTCATTTTCATTATTGATTTCCTTTTCATTCTAGCCATGTTGATACAGAAAAGATCAAATTTAACAGAAGGTGTTGTCTGCACTTGTCCTTAAATTACACTGAATGGATTAGCTAACAACCATAATTTTGGAATTAGTGGGTGAGGAAGAGAGCACCACTTGAAATAAAACTCACCCAGAATGAGACAGAGAGAGAGAGGGGTCGGGGGAGAGGGAGGCAAAGAGACTCGTGCACAGTAAAGATTTTACAGATGCCCTGGTAGCTGTCATTGTCCAGAGACATTCTCAGAACTATACCTAAATAAACACAGGCTATAGATGAAACTTTCAAGTTAAGACCAAGGGACTAAGAAGAAAATGATCGTATAGAGCTTAGGTTCTCCAAGATGATTAAATGGATTTTTGGTGTAAGTGATTTTTCTAATACAACGCAGTAACAGGAAAGTTTACCCTAGAAATGAGGCTTGAGAGGACAGACTAAATCCATTCTCTTAAGAAAAGACAATCTCTATATGCTTTGGCATTTAAAAGGCAGGAATCACTGGCTTTACAATGAGCCAGTTGCTGTGCGAAGCATTATATATATATTTGTACATCTCATTTAATTCTCACAAACAAGTATATAAGGTAGTTACTATTATTCCTACCATTTTCAAAGGAGGGAAATGAGGTACAGAAGTCAAGTAACTTGCCCAAGGATGACACCTGTCAGATGACAAAACTTGAACTTTTTAACAATCTAATGCCAGGGCCAACAAACTCCTTCTCACACCAGCTGAGCCATATCTCAACTGACTTTGTATTACCTACATTTTCTAGCACAGTGCCTTCCTTGCATGTAATAAGTGCCCAGTGAACACTGAACATTCCTCTTACAGTTAAAGACATTGAAAACTTCTGTGAAAATGCACCCAAGAGAGGATTAGCTCCTTAAATCATGATTAGTTATAAACCCTTCAGCAGGGAATAATTTATCAGATTAACCTAGCAGCAAACATGGATCCGAGGATGTAGGACAAAAGAAAAGGAAAATCTGATATAAAAGACAAAGAATTATAAGGTCCATAATTGTTGGGAACAGTTATGCGATACTGGGTACCACTGACATTCAGTCAGGAAGATAGTAATTTAGATGGGAGAAAAGATGCTAACTCTCCCCCCATCCTTCATCTTACTTAGGGTGACTGTCCCTTGGCTACAGTTGATGGTTGTAGTGCAACGCACCATATCAGAATCCAACCGCATCTTATGATTCTGGAAATGGAGACTCCCACAATCAAGTCAGTTCCTTTTCCAGAAGATGAAGATTTAAGATGCAGCAGAGAAAGGGCAGAAATCATTGTTTAAATGGCAGAAAGAGAATGTAGTTAAACATGCAAAGCTCTTTTTCCAAACAAAAAATGATAATTCAACAGTGAGTAGGAACCAGCCCCGTGGCTTAGCAGTTAAGTGCGCACTCTCTGCTACTGGTGGCCGGGGTTCGGATCCCGGGCACACACCTACGCACTGCTTCTCTGGCCATGCTGAGGCCACATCCCACATGCAGCAACTAGCAGGATGTGCAACTATAACATACAACTATCTACTGGGGCTTTGGGGAGAAAAAGGGAGAAAAAAACAAAAAGGAGGAGGATTGGCAATAGATGTTAGCTCAGGGCTGATCTTCCTCATTAAAAAAAAACAGTGAATATGACTTATGAAATTAATCAACAATAGGATTGATAATTTTTATTTGAAAAAATATTTTATATTACAAAATAATATAATTTTATGATACAAAATACCAGCATGCAAAAAAGAAGAAAAAAGTAAAAACCCTAGTACTATTTTTCCATCCTTTCTCAGATAGTAATGATTTTACAAGGTGGTAGATACTAGTTTAGATCAGTGGTTCTCAAACTTGAGTGAGCCCCGGGGGTCACCTGGAGGGCTTGTTAAAACACAAGTAGGGGAAACTAGGGTTTCTGTTTCAGTAGACCTGTGTGGGGTCCTATTTCTAACAAGTTCCAGGAGATGCCAATACAACTGGTCTACTGATGGGCCATTTGAGTAGCAAGGATAGAGTTCAGGGTTCAGGGTTATAGATTCCTAAAGATAGTCAGCTGGACCTCACGCCCTCATGATGTTTCCGATGATTCTACAAAATAGAAAGCAGTTGATTTATACCAATTTATCAAATGAACTCATATTACTTACTATAACAGATTGTGTGATAGCAAAGAAACAATCGCTGAAGGTATTTGTTTCCCTTTAATCACTAAAGATGGAAAATCTAGTTACGCAGCCGTGGAAACCAGGAAGAATACTTTCAGGCCTATAAAATTTCTCCCTGGCTCATTTTCTTTCATCGCCATGTTTTACTCATCAGAAAGAAAGAGTATGAACCACAGATCTGTGAGTCTTAAATTTGTTAATTATTGAGTAGAGGAAGGCTTAATGGCAAATGGTGGGTTTCAGCTTTAATAAATAATGGGGTTGATTCTGCCCAATGACAGATGTGTGTAATTCTCATTAAAGTCAGTGGCGGTTACACAAGAGCATCAAAGCAAAACGGTGTCTTTTATAGAATGTTCTGATTTGGTAAATTATTCACTATCTCTCAAACAGTAGAGACATATGCTATTGTTCTCTGTGGGGAAGAAGAACAAGTCTTTTAGGCAGGATGTAGTTTCAAGTTTTAGACTTGGAATGTGCAACTAAGAAAGGCATAAAATGTTTCCACCTAGAAACCTTTAAAATAGAAAGGAGTTAATAACTGTATTCAAGATCCTTCTAGATATTGTGCTAAGCACTGGGAGAGTCAGTGGATAACTTATCTCTGGATTTTCCAAATATCAGGTGAATCCAGTAGTCTTTGCCAAACTGCAGCAATAATCAATAGCATCACAGCCAGTGACTAAGAAACCTAAAGGGAACTCCATCGTTGTAGAATATAGAGGCAATTGGAAAGGCTAGTCGGTGTTAAATATTAAGCAACGAGATAGGAGACTTAAACTGTACTCTGGGCTTTGTTTTATCATTGAGGGACTCTGTCGCCAGAAGTGCACAAGTTAACACATCTATAAAAAGGAGAAAATACTGTCTGTTCATTCTGTCTCTCTGTGATGCTGTAATCAACAGTAATGGAAAACATGTTGAAATAGTAAAAAGCACTAAATTAATTAGAAGAATAAACATTAGAGAAAGCATTCAAATACCTACTGTAGCGGCTCTTAAACAATTACATAAACCTTCACTCTCTGATTATAACGCTAGTCAGAATATGAGTCTCCTTTATGATATTCAATCTTTTGGAGCCTGAGATCTTCTCTAATGCCGCATATTTAATCATTAAAGAGTATGATGGCAAAGGTTTGATTGCATATGCATATGACCAATTGCCCTCACCCCAACCAAATATTTCTTTATTTCTTGATCAGCAGTGTATCTTCATAGGTTTAAGGACAAAAAAAAAAAATTTTTTTTCTAAAAAGAAAGAAAAGACTGTTTCTGTTTCTTTGTTCCACCACCATTCTCACTTTCCCTAGAATTATTCCTCATTTTCTGAGACTCTTCTTTGGTTAACTACATTTCTTCAGATGCTCCAATACTCTATAATTATCTGTAGCTCCTAACAGTAATTTTAACCAGAAATTTCTGAGTAAATATATTTAATTTTTTAAAAATAAACTTCAAACTTGCATGAAGTAGCAGTAATTGAGAAGAAGGTGGAAACAAAGTCAATGTGGGTAGTTTTTTTCCTCCAGTATTAACATGCTTTTGTAAATGATTAGAATCCTGTCTGACGTAGGAGTGCATGATGGAGAAAAAGGAGAATATTTCAGCGTGTTCAACTCTAGCATTGGTGTAGGACAACCTATAGGTAGAAAGGAGAGGAAAATGTATAAATGAAACCAGATCTGACTGTTGCTTCATCATTTCTCTAGACATCTTCATGTAAAATGGCATCGCACTGGCATTGACTGTTGTTTAATCTGTGAGACCCTCTGAGCTTATTCTGAATTGCTGTAAAAGTCTTACCCTATAGTCACTGAGACTTGGTTATTTAAATGCAAAGTTTCAAGCTACAATGAAACCACCTGCCACATATTGCTTTTTCTAGGCAGGAGGCATCACTAAGACTGCTTTATTAAAGCAAGAGACTTGGGGTTAAAGAAGTTCATTGTGTTCTGTGCATGCCCCAAATGTGGAAAGGTTATCCACTGTAAATTTGGTATGAGAGATTTGGTTCATTTTAGAGCAAATTTGGAAAAGAGGATTTTTGCAAGATGTCTTCAAAAGCCACTGCCTCCTTCTTCTTCCTCCTCCTAGTCTGTGTCCTCCTCCTCTCCCTCTTTTTCTTCCCCCTCTCCTTCCTCCTCCTTTCTCTCTTTTTATTTCTTCCTCCTTCTCTTCCCCTTCCTCCTCTTCTTTTTCTTCTTCAACTTTTTTTAGAACTATGGATGCTGTGGTAAAGCTCCCTGACAGACAAATTGACCTCCCAGTCTCTGTTAACCCTCTTTCAGTGTTTCTCAAATGTTAATGTGCCCATGAATCCACTGGTTAAAATGCCAACTTGGATTCAGTAGGTCTGGGATAGGGAGAGATTTTGCATTCAGACAAGCTCCCAGATGATGCTGTGCTGCTGGTCCAGGGAAGGCTCCGTGACTTGAGGAAAAGTATACAGTTTAGATTCCTACCAACTTTTTGGCTAAAAATGGGTACCTCAAAAAGATTTAAATCAAAAGATTCATATTTTAATTCAATATTTTTCTACAATTATTCTTATGTTATAGAGCCCTTTTCTGCATAAGAAAGTAAGGTTTTGATACTAAATGTAAAGGACAGAGAGATTGCTGAAGGCAAAATAAAACTAAACATATGAAGGAAGATGGAAATATATCTTATATGATGAGAACTCAAGAGTGTGAGAAGTAAATCTTTCTGTTGAATCAGGATTGATTCTCAATAGCCTGTGTCTTGGAGAAGAGAAGCAGTAATTCATGACCTTAATTCTACTCACTGCTGGCAGGAGACCTTTGCCTTTTTAGCTATTTTATTCACAGTGGATGTGTTTGTTCATGGGTCCTCACTCTGTTTCAAATGTAAAGAAATGCTGCCCCCACCCGCACCCTCTTCCAGGTAAGGATCACATTTACCTGTCACCCTGCTAGACAGGACTCACAGAAGATGGAAGCTTCACCCTGCAGTGAAATCCATTTCATCTGAATTTCCTGGGTTGACAAGTCTAAGACCCGACACTGCCCATCACCCTGATGTGACCTTGTCTGAGCCCACGCTCTCTAACTTTATATGTCACTCTACAGTCAATGTGAAGTATGCATGCATCTCTTTTTGCAAACATGTATTGTGAGCACCATAAACATATGACACAGGAGTCTTATTTTATAAGTTTTCTGTAAATACGATTAGAGTAGATATAAATCAAAATGATGGCAGTCCTTCTATGGTTTTTTGAAGTTCCCAGGACTGCTGTTGGGCTCTTTAATTGATTACTAATGTAAAAATATCGTTGTTAGTCAAGCATAAATCATGGCAATTTTGCCCCACTAGAGGCTAAAAGCAGCACAAGATGTGGTAATTAAGACACTAATAGATCTAGCAATTTCTATAATAGGAGCTTTTAACAAGGTAGAAATAATGGCATCTGTCATGCTACAGTGAGGCAGCAAAGAAAATATGAAGTTTTCTTCATGCAAAAGAGGTCACCTGCTCCAAAAACAGCAGCCAGACAACAGGAACAGGGTGGTTTTTTTCTCATTTTCTGTTTTCCTAGTCATATGGGAGCTTATGAATACAACTTTAGGTTGACAATTAGCTTCATATGTTGTAAGGACTAGAAGGGTCTTTAGTTCATAACCTAATTCCTTTGTTTTAATGCCCAGAAAACTGATACTAAGATAAAATACCTGGTCTCAGCTCGTTTCCGGCAGAGCTGGGACTAGAAACCAGGCACCTGCTTCCCAGTGAAGGGCTTTTTCCATTTAGTTAGCCTAGTCTTTCATCAAATTTTCTCAAAAGTTTTCAAACCATGAACATTCTTTTTCTATTTAATTAATCCCTCTCTCTTTTCTGTGATGTCTGGCATATTTATTTTTTAGACTTGTTGGAGTTGGGCATCATTGATGGTTTTTGCTTTGCGTAATAGGAAACTATTTCACTTGGGGAACTAGGGACCAAAAGATGCTGAAGGACGGGGAAAAGATTATATCCCCAGACCAACACTAATGCTTCCTCATGGCTTGGAAAGAGAAGGATCTGTATTACAATGAGGAGTGGTGCCTTTCAGACCTGATGTTTAGGAACTGTATGCACCACCAACAAAAACCCAACCAATTTCCGCTTTGATGCAGATTTAAATCCAATTAGTAGTAATTAGAATTATATACACACAGGAGGGGGGCCCTACTGCAGAGGCAAGCAACTTCAGGTCTACTTAACACCTCTGCAACCTTACATAGACCTTTTCATCAAAGGCTCTCAGAATGTTTTCTGACTATGAATTTTTCTTTCTTATTTTGCCAATTTCTTTTCCTCTTTTCTTTTTATCCCACCTTATTT
Source organism: Ceratotherium simum simum (assembly GCF_057802395.1). Taxonomy (NCBI): domain Eukaryota; kingdom Metazoa; phylum Chordata; class Mammalia; order Perissodactyla; family Rhinocerotidae; genus Ceratotherium; species Ceratotherium simum. The sequence goes on from NC_141913.1 coordinate 41,022,395, forward strand.
ATTCATTTATTTGTTAGCTGGACACCTGCTATATGTTATATGTTATGCTCTATGACAGGTAATAAGAATAGAAGATGATCATGATCTACATTTTTTCTTCTCAGTGGAATTTATAGTCTGATGGAGGAGAAATACAGAAGTCAAATATGCAAACAAATACATATATAATTGCAAATTGTGGTGTGATCCGTGTAAGGAAATCCAGATGCTGAGACAAAACAGGCTTAGATATTTTATAGGGTGATTTGGAGGTAATACGTGAGCGAAGGAAAGAATACTTTAGATAAAGAGAAGAGCATGCCAAAAGGGGATGAGTTGAGGACAAGGTCAGCCTGTTTGGGGCAATGAAAGAAGATGGATAGTGAAGCTGGAACACACAAAGTAAGGAACCGAGAAACACAAGATTAGGTAAAGAATTGGGCAGGGAGCAGACCACGTAGACGTAGGCCAGGGCAAAGAGTCTGAATTTTTATTTAACTAAAATGGAAAGTTGTTAAGGGATTTTAAGCAGAGGAAGTGTTGTGATCATTTTAACCTTAAATAGATTTCTCCCCTGCAGTAATGGTTACGTGACTCTATGTATGTGATCAAATGACGTAGCGCTGTACACACTCATTGTGCCTTTGTTAATTTCCTGGTTTTGATATTTACTATAGTTATGTAAGATGTAACTACTGGGAGAAATTGGTGAAGGGTATGTGGGAACCTCTTTCTGTACTATTTTTGCAGCTTCCTGTAAATCTGCAATTATTTCAAAATAATTTTAAAAAATACTTCCCCAGATGCTTGCAGAGAATGGATTATAGCGGCAAGAACTCAAACAGAGACCAGGGAGGAGGTTGTTTCAATAGTGCTGGTTCAAGAGGTGGCCAAGACTGTGCTGGTGACAATGGAGATGGAGAAACGGATGGGCAGGAGATTATATATATATATATATATATATATATATATATATATATATATATATATATATATGTATAATTTTTTTAGGTAGAATTGACAGAACTTACTGAAACATTACATGTGGGGATTAGGGGAAGGGAAACTCAAGAATATGTAGTATTTTTGCTTGAGTAGCTCTCTGGGTTTACAACGTTGATGTGTATTGATTTGGGGATGGCTGGGGAAGAATAGGTTAGTGGAGGCTGGGATATTTGGGGTATCTCTGAGACATTTAAGTGACTATACTTATCTGAAGCTCGGAGGAACGTTCTAGAGGGTGATGTAAATTTGACAGTAGACAAGATATATTGAGAGAGAAAAGAAGTGTGCCTAAGACATGCCCTGAAGAAAACCAGTGATTAGAAGTCAAGGGAAAGGGGCAACAGCCAGTGATATAAAATGAAAACCAGGAGAGAGTAATGGTATTTAAACCAAAAGAGGAAATATTTCACAAGTGAAGGAGTGGTGAATTGTACAAATATTTCAGAAAGTTTAAATAGCAAATTAGTGTTCATTAGATTTAGCAACATGACATCTTGATTATCTTGATCAGAAACACTTGGAGAGGTGGGGCTGTTGAACATTTGGGAGAAGATATTAAGCAGACAACTCTTGAGAAGGGAGCAGAGAAATGTAGAAGTAGAAGTAGAGTCAAAACAGTTGTTTTAAGAAAACAAGAGTGTTTGTAAATATCGATGGGAATGGTCAGGGAGTGAGTGATAGACTGATGAGGCAGGACAGAAGAGGAGAACCCCTCAAGGTCCTTGAGGGGAAAAGATGGATCCAGGCTGTCTGTGGAGAGAGTGGTCTTGGAAGAAGGGACAGTTTCTTCCATTGAAACAGGAGGAGAGGAGAAGAGAGGTATCTTTGCAGGTAGTTTCAAGTTTTGTTTGTGGGAAGATGGAGAAATTTGAGTTGTGTGATTTCTTTTTTCTCATTGAAGTGTGAGAGAAGCTATGCGAGTGATGGGAAGGTAGATATGGGGAAATTTTAATGGGGGATAAAAGGACGTGATACTTTATTATAATGACTGAGAGGGCCGCCCCGTGGCTTAGCAGTTAAGTGCACGCGCTCCGCTACTGGCAGCCTGGGTTCGGATCCCGGGCGTGCACCAACACACCACTTCTCCGGCCATGCTGAGGCGGCGTCCCACATACAGCAACTAGAAGGATGTGAAGCTGTGACACACAACTATTTACTGGGGCTTTGGGGAAAAAAGAGGAGGAGGATTGGCAATAGATGTTAGCTCAGAGCCAGTCTTCCTCAGCAAAAAGAGGAGGATTAGCATGGATGTTAGCTCAGGGCTGATCTTCCTCACAAAAAAAAAAAAAAAATACTGCGAAACTGAGGCTGCCACAATAGAGTAGTGTTGCCAGGCAGCATGTGTGATTTTCTCCAGAAATGTTTAGCTACTTAGGTGAGATACATGGAAGGCACACGGTAGAGTGCATACTCCCAGGGTTTGGCTTTTGCCAGACATGTGCTTCTGTAAAGGAAGAGAGGAGCAAGGCAGTTGATGGCATTTGCAAAGTCATCGTTATGATACCCAGTCATAGGCATGACCATGCACAGCCAGGGTTCAGTTAAGGCCACAAAGTGGAAGGGCATTTTGAGATAGGAGGTTGAGGAGATAGATTAATCTGCTGATCACCTGGTGGAAGTTCTACAGCATGCAGAGAAAGGGTTTAAAAGGGAGAGAAGGAAGGCGGGAGAGATAGATAAATGATTCAGATTAAAAGATAAACCAAACCTTAGGGAATGACCAAGGATGTTTGACTTCTGGCAATGACTGAGATAAACAAAGATCCTAATGGTTTCTTGGATGAGGATGGGTAAGCTTTCCAGGGTGAGATGGCAATTCCAGAATGGCTGCTTCTCCCAGATTTCAAGGCTAGCATCTTATATTTACATGAGCTCAGAGGAATATTAGAGGATTGGAACCATCAAATATGACTATAGTTCAAAAACCCCGCAGGGTGGTTCTTTTTATAAACTCATTTTTTTTCCGATAAAAAGCAATAATACGCAAAACATAAGAAAAATTTAAACCCACAAGGAAATAAAAGTTAGATGTTCTTTTCTAGAATTGGGTTTATATTCCTGGAATTTATTCAAAAAGAAATCTGAAAGTTTAATATTATTATAGTCATACCAGCTTATTTTGGTGATATTTGCATGATATGTCTTTTTCCATCCTTAAAATTTCCTGCTGTCTATGTCCTTAATGTTTAACCAGTCTTATAATCTTCATCTTTTAATTGGAATATTTAGTCCATTGAAACTTAATTATCGTCTTATTTGGATTTATATCTATCACCTTGTTATTTTTTCTGTTGATCCCAGTGATTTCAGTATTTCCCTTTCTCTCCTTTCATGCCTTTGTAAAATTAGTCATTTTATAACTATTCCAGTTTTTCATTCTAATAACTTGTTAGTTATACATTCATTTACTGTTTTTTTAGTGGGTGCTCTAGAGATATCAGCATGTGCCTTTGATTTATTACAGTCAAATTCAAATTATCACTATCAATAATGGTAGAATCTTGGAACTCTTTAACCCTTTCCTGTCCTCTGATTTTTGTTACACATTTTAATTCTAAATATATTTAAAACCCATAAGATTAATTCCCGTTGAAATAGAGTTACCCACATATTTACTCTTTCCATTTCCATCTGGCATTTCCTTGTTTCCTTCTGCTTAAAGAACTCCTTTTAGAATTTTCTCTGGTGCAGGTTTGCTAGTGACAAACTCAATTTTTGTTTGTCTGAAAATGTGTTTATTTTGTCTTTTCTTTGGAAGGATATTTTGCAGGGTGTAGAATTCTAGGTCAGCAGTTATTTTCTTTGACTTCCATCATTTCTGTTGAGAAGTCAATTATAAATTTATCGTTTCTCCTTCCAGAGAAATGTCTGATTTTTTCTATTTTTAATGTATTTTTCTTGGTTTTAATTTTCAGCAATTTGATTATGATATGGCTAATTTGGGGGAGGAGCAGTATGTGTGAGAGTGTGTGTGTGTGTGTGTGTGTGTGTGTGTGTGTTGGTATTATCTTGCTTGGTGTTCACTGAGATTCTTCAATCCAAGAGTAAATGGCCTTGATCAGTTTGGAAAATCCTCAGCCGTTATGTCTTCAAATACTGCTTTTGCCTCATTTTCTATCTCTTAATAGTATTCCAGTTAGCTGCATGTTAGATATTTATACTGTGTCCCACCATCTTTTATTCACTTTTCTGTATTTTCCATTTTTAAAAAATTGCTGAGGTTTTCTATTGACTTTCTCCATTTTACTAACCTTTTTTAATGCAGTGTCTAATTGGCTGATAAATTCATCTATTAGGTTCTTAATATTAGCTATTATGTTTTATAGTTGCAGCATTTTCATTGGATTCTTTTTATAAATTCTAATTCCCTAGTGTAAGTATCCAGTCTTCACATCTGTTTTTTCCAACTTGTTCTTTATTTTCTTGAACTTCTAATTTTAAAACCTGGCTTGCTATGGGGCTATCTTCCTTTTTTTTTTTTATATTAGTTATATTGTCCTGTATCTTGTTATGTCTAGTAATTTTTGATTGAATGCTCAAGACTGTATATAAAAAATTTAGTTTATTCAACTTCTGTTATTTTTCTTCCCACTCTTTTCTCTGCTAGAATGATAGAGAGAAAGCTGATAAGTTTAACCCAATGAGGAACTGAGCTGAGTTGAGGCAGGGTTGCAGTTTCTCTCATTCCTTTTGTTCCTAGGATGTAGTCCTCCAAGGCTTTTAACAAAGAGCCTGGTGTGATCACTTGGGCCCCTCCCTGATGGGTCTTAATTCTAATCTTTGTCTCCTCAGCAGCCAAGGACTGTCAGAAAACTCCATTCTGCTCCTTAGAGACTTTGTAATTAGCTTTTTATCCACCCATATAGCTTCAGAATCTGGCATATGACTTGAGGAGAAAACTGACATTGTTTCAATTTTCTTTCCCTCTTCCTGGTAGGATCCTGACTGTTCAGGTCTCCATTTTTGTCCCTACAAGACCACAAAAAAGTTCTACAGGTTTCTCTGTCCCCACCCATAGGCCTCTGCTGAAGCAAAGCTTAGATTCTTAACTTCTTTTCCTGCACCAAAAATTGTCAAATGCCTCCAAGGAAAAAGTTTCTATAGAACATCAGCTCACTTTTATGAGGTTTCCTTTCTCTGAAATCTTGACCACTTTTGTTCTCATTGCTTCAGCAAAAATCTGACAGATTTTTTTTTTTTTGTATTTTTTTCTGAGCTATTTTAGTTTGTCTTGGCAGGAACTATGGTTTGCCACAGGCTATTCCATCTCACCTAGAGAAGCAGACATTTCAAAACAATGCCATTTCACAAAATAAATTATCCCAATGCATTTGGCCCTTCAATTGAGTGGGCTTGGGAAGTTTTAAAGGCTTTGAAAGCTGACTAAGTTTCTTAACAGTCCGGAATTTTGTGATGCATTGTTCTGAGACAGTAATACTAGCAGTTAAGAATAGTGGCTTTGGCATTGGGGGATTCCAACCCTGGCTGAATTGCTTACTATCTGGGCAACTTTGGCCAAAGTACTAGATCTCTCTACACCTCACTTTCACCATCTATAAAATGGGAAGAGAGAAGCCTGCTTCCTATGTTGGTAAAGATGATTAAAGAATATATTTATTGATTGCTTACATCTATTATGCTAAATGCCTTATATATATTATCTCTCTTTAATATGCTATGTACCATAGTACATACAAAGGATTCAACAAGGGGTAGCAATATTATTACTCACTTTGATTACAACCAACCCTCTGTTTTGGCTTCAGGTGAAATTACTAATCACCCCACGGTCCTACTCCTCATTCCTTACTCTTTGAACTACAAGATATGGATAATGTAAATACAAGCCAAAGAGAATTGTTTAACTTAATGCGATTCACATCGTTTGTGCTGCATTTAGCAATCAAAAGTGTGTAAATCAACAAAAACTACAAAAAAATAAAGCTTAATTGTTCACAACTTTGATACTCAGGACAATGTAGTATGTTTTTCCATATATTTTCCAAAATAGCATAGCTAGTTTTATTTGTGGGCTGAATAGGGTCTATATACTAAAACAGCAGAAAGTCATTAGGACTAAATCTTTAAAATGCAAGGTTTTGCTTTTTGGTTCAAATGACATGTGGGCTTCTGCCTGATGAATTTACACCCAGGCACTTGCACATGTGTAGTTCACAGGTTGGAGCGCCTGTAGCCTGGGTCTCAGCGGTTCCTGAGATGGTATTTGCACTTCATTTCGTTTGCCCTGTGTATCTGATTTGATGACATCTGTTAAGGAGACAGTGGAGGGAAGACATGCATATGAAATGTCAGGGAATACAGGCTGCATTTCAATGAGCTGAGTCTGCTGTTACCTTACCATTTATTTTGCTGCCTTTAGGTCTTTGACAGGCAATACCCAATCTGTTTCTCATCAGTTTAAATCTCAATATTTACTTTTAGATGTTTTACTCTAAAAGCTTAAAAAAAAGGAGGATGATGCTTGTCCATGTCATAAAGAATTAACCTCTTTCACATGTTCAGAAAAGAAATTTGGGTATAACGTATAAAGGAAACGAGATATTTTATGTATATTGAAAAAATAATTATCAACAGGAATAATATAAAAGTGAGAAAAAAAGAATTATTATCTTAACATAAGCTACAAATGCTCAGTTTTGACATATTTTCCTTCTTACAGTGGCTTTCAATTGCCAACACATAAACCAGAGGTTCCTTTTCTGTTTTTGTCCTACCCATCCCCTGTTAAGAATTAATTTTTAAATTTTAGGATGAATTCCGAGATAATTCATCCAGATCATTAAGGACCATGTTCTTCTAAATGAAAACCAGGATCTTAGATAAAATGGTTCTTGAATCTTCCTAATCAAGTGGTGGTCCATATACAGTAGCAGCAGCATCACCTGGAGATTATGAGAAATGCAGACGCTCAAGCCCCCACCCAGATACATTGAATCATAATCCACATTTAACAAGATCCCCAGGTGATACATATGCACAATAAAGTTTAAGGAGCACCAATCTAGACTAAGGGTTGACAAGTTTTTCCTGTAAAGGTCCAGATAGTAAATATTTTAGATTTTTCAGGCCATACAGTCTCTGCCACTACTCCACTCTGCTGTTATAGTGTGAAAGAAACAATAGACAGCACGTAAAGAAATGAGTGTGGTTATGCTCCAATAAAACTTTATTTATGGACATTGAAATCTGAATTTCATATAATTTTCATGTGTCACAAAATGTTATTCTTCTTTTGACTTTTTTTTCTTCTCCCCAAAGCCCCAGTGCATGGTTGTATATCCTAGTTGTATGTCCTTCTAGTTCTTCTATGTGAGCTGCCACCACAGCATGGCTACTGACAAAAGGGTGGTGTGGTTCTGTGATGGGGAAACAAACCCAGGCCGCAGAAGCAGTGAGAGCACTGACCCTTAACCACTAGACCATCCGGGCTGGCTCTTGATTTTTTTCCAACCATTTAAAAATGTAAAAATCATTCTCAGCTCACAAGCCATATGAGAAGAGGTGGCAGGCTGGACCTAGTTTGCCAACTCCTGATATAGACTGTATCATTTTTCTTTACCTCTCTAGGGATGCTGACTGCCCTCAGTACCTGTTGTAGTTTGCATGAGTTGCCATATCAAAATACCGTGGACTGGGGGGCTTAAACAACAGAAATGTATTTTTTCACAGTTCTGGAGGCTGGAAGTCCCAGATAAAGGTTGGTTTCTGGTGAGAGCACTCTTCCTGGCTTACAGACAGCTGCCTTCTCACTGTGTCCTCACATGGTGGAGAGAGAAAGTGAGCTCTCCGGTGTCTCTTCTTATAAGAACATTAATGCTATCAGATCAGGGCTCTACCCTTATGACTTCATTTAGCCTAATCACCTCTGTAAAGGCCCTATCTCCAAATACAGTCACATTGAAGCATAGCACTTCAACATATGAATTGAGGGGACACTATTCAGTCCATGGCGGTGCCCAATGTAGTTTTCGCTCTCTAATATCTTCTATCACAGCAACACCCACAGTCATCTCCACCATCTGTGATGCCCCATTGTCCTTGTCTACTATCTCTTCTTTGGTACTTAAACAAGGACTTATACATTTATGATAGTATATCCTATTCCTTCAACTTTATTGCAAGCTCCTTGAATGCAGACAGTGCTGATTAAGGATCCAGGAGTTAAAACAAGTTCTAATTACTGGCTTGAGTTTAGCAGTTAATGATTGCCAACTGGAAATGACACAGCCTGATCTTTCCTGCTCTTGAGTCTCCCAGTTTGCTAAGTGATTTTTCCTTTTGGTCTATTTCCTCATCTCTACCATGGAGGAAGAGGTGTAAAGATACATCCATCTTTTCTATGGAGGGATTAACAATCATTCATTAGAGACTTATTTTAAAGAGTCAGTGTTCTGCAGTAACTGGCAAGTAGAAGGGACTTAGGCTCTAGAGAAAGCCTGAACTGTATAACCTTGATTATTTCACTTACTTTTGTGATGCAATAAGAAGACCAGCTATTCCACTACCTAGTCTTCTAGTGGAGCATTCTTTCTCTCCTTCCTACTCCCTTCATCAAATACGCATTTGGCAGCCGTCATTAACACAAGGTCCTAGCTTAACCAAGACCTTTCGGTGCATTTTATTTACTATTAATGTTTCAACATTGTCGACTATCAATCTTAAATATTAGGTCACGGTGCATTGATTCTCTATGGAGCCATTCTGTATTATTCCCTGCTGTATATTTTCTAGTGTTTTTCCCAGTCCCTTTTTAATGACTCCCAAGGCAGAGCTTCCCTCGCTTGCTTTGGAAATGTTTGCATTAGTGGCTCATGGTGCAAACAGATGGGGACTGGGGTAAGGTCCCCATAAATCATTCTCAAGGGTTATCTATGTCACAATCACAATTTAAAGCCTGAGGGAAGAGTGAATGACTTAGGGATAAACCCTATATATTATTACAACTGCTTTGCTGGCTTTTGGCTGAAATTGGCATAAATTAACACCTTTCCCTGCCTCCACCCTTTTTACTCTGTCAATATTTTCAGCGGGGGCTAGGGTCCCTGAACCCATATGGTTTTAGGCATGCAGTGTTATTCTAGAAACATAATTGTCACTAGGATTTCTGCTCACACCAAGGAGAAATGCAGGTGACAGGGCACAGGTATTCTTGACGTGTTACACAGTCACCACAAAGTGGCTGCACCCTGCATTTCCTGCTCGAGGTGAGTTCTTGTAAAATGCCTGCAAACAATGCAGCATCGAGCCAGGGGTGCAAGGACGGATGTAATGGATTCATGAATGGCAAATGAAGACGCCGAACAGAAGTGCTTTGAGCAGAAGCCATGTATTAGCATCCAGAAAGAGTGATCTCTTATGGAATAATTCACCTCCTGCTATTTCATTCATTCTGGATTCATCATGTGGGGAAGCAGGCAGTCCTATAGGATTTAATTTGGAATACATAAAAAAGAAACAATTTTATCCATTGTAATACTTGTTGCAAGAAATGTCAAACAAGCTTACTTTGTTGTGCAATTATTTTGGTGCTAATAACTATGCCTCTTTATCCTCAAGATCAGTTTCTTGGATATTTTCTCCCTACCTTGTCTTTCCATGCAAAAACTTCAGATGAATACAATTTTCTATTAAAAATTAACTTGTGTCACTTAAAATTATCATACATTAACTTGAATAACATTTCTTTAATACTAGAGCTCTAGTAAAATAATTGTAAAATGATTTTTGTTTGATCCAGCTGCAACAAGAGAGAATAAACACTTCCAAGGTGTGTGATTCTAAGCAAGTAACTTAGCCTTTTTGATCCTCAATTTCCTTAGCTACTAAATGGGGAGAAAATATTCATTTCCATAGGGAATTGAAAGCTTTAAGCAGTATATACAAAGCACTTAAAGTAATTAACACATGCACATATTAGATAACCAATAATTTGAGATGGTTATCGTTATTATTTTGAATATTAAAAGTAGGAGCATAAGAAATATAGCAATGCCCACTCATATGTCACAGATTCCACCAAATAACTGTGTAACATTGAAAGGAAGGGGAAAAAGTCATCTCATAGTGAAAACATCTTTATTTGAAACCTTTGCACGTTGGTAATTTTGTATTAGAGATTTTGTTCCATCAGTTCCTGTTCAGCCAAGTGCAGGGGTTTATACGTTATTGCTGAAATGATAAACAATAGCATTCTTATTCCTAAAGACTTTCGGCACACTTTTATTAAAGATGGAGCAGGTATCTGGCAAAGAATTGGAGTATAATAAATTGTGCAACAAATGGTATGCCAGAATCAATTTACTGCAGTCCCCAAAATACAGTCACTTTCTCTTTACCAGTTTCAAGCATGAACCTTTAAGCACACGTTATATGCATGTACCAGACATAACTGACTGCCTTTATCTTGTCTCTCTTAAGCGGAAGTTTATGCCACAATAGGTAATGTAAAAAAAAAAGAATAGCTATCAAGTCAAATTTCAGTCTTCTGAAATGTTATTTGGGAAAGGGAGAGCAGATGGAATCATTGAGTATCAGTGTTGGGAGGATTCTTGGTGATTGCAGCTGACTTTTTACAGATGAAGAAACTGAGTTGCAAAGAGTGGAAGTAGCACACCCAAGAACGCCACTTGAGAATGGAGGAGTCAAAATTTAAACCCAGGTCTATCATCTGTGAGGTCCCTTTTTCTTTTCTGTATGATATGCTGCTATCAAAATTTCTGGGCAGATATTTCTCCTAATTAGTCGTTGCTTAAGGTAATGATGTAAATAGTTTCTTCTTCTAGAACATATGATGGAAAACAGACTAATCTGTATCTATCTACTATGGGCCAGTTGCTTTATATACAGTCTCTCATTGTCTTTGGGCAGTCCACGTTATCTTGATTATATGGATGGAGCATTTAAAATTAAAGTGGTAAATGTTCTCTCCCCAAACCCGCAGTTTGTACATAAGGAAGGGGCATTGAAAGTTGCCTGAACACTAGCTGATTCTTAGAGTAGAAGTGAATGGCTAAACAGGAGTTCTAAATATGAGGAGCTCTGAGATCCTGACTCATAGCTCTGCATTTTCATGTATGTTTAGAAGATATAGCACCTCAGGAACTTGATTTTTATATTCCATGTTGTGTAAAGGTCTGTTTTACAGACATTCCAATGGATAACTTGATTCTAAGACTTTTTGTTTTGGCAAGTTAGAATTAAAGAAATTGTAATCTAGAACAGGAATATCAGAGTAAATAAAGAAGAAGCAAATGCTCGATTCTCCTCTTTCAGAAGAAGAATATCGAATATATCCACAGGCTATGAGTTATAAATAGGAACATCTTTATTTATTTTCTTAGTGAGGCTGCTCATCACTACCATCTTTTTCCATGGAGCTATGCCTCTTGAAATTTCGTTGATTATAAACACTATTTTAAAAATTTGTAATTTTCAAAGTATGCACTCTTTGAGGAGCGGAAGTTGGAGATATCTTTGTCTGTTAGGAGGGCTTCTATTTTAGATTTTCTTATTGTCATAAGACAATATAATGATAAAATATACTGGACCACTGCACATCCAGAATGGATCCTTCCATCCACTATACAGGAGTAAAGGATACTTGCATCATGCCTGTAGAAATAGCAGTGTTGCAAATAGCCAATTCATTGTTGGTTCCAATTTGGAAGCTGACAAATACCTGCTTTATTGTCCTGCCATATGCAAAGTCTATCTTTCTGCCTACACAGCACAAGTCAATAACCTACATAATTCTTCCGGGATATTCTAAAAGCCCTGAGGCGGGCGTTCATACTGTATATATTTGGCATTCAGAATCTGCTGTGGAAGTGAATTCGGTGACATCCAGGGAGAATTTCCAAATATTCCCAAACAATTTTTTTGCAGTTCCTTTTATTCGCATTCTTTAGTTTGTGCTGTCCTGCTTATGTTTACCTTTGTCATACATTTGCCATTTGAAATTTTGATTCAGAAACACAAACCACCATATTTAGCTGCCTCGCTCCTTAGAGGGTCCTATTTCACCTGAAGAGGCTGAAGAATCAAATCAAATTAGGTAGGAATATTTTATTCTCTTATATATTTTAACATTTTTAAAAAAACGTAAACAAGCATAGTAGCATCTTGAAGTCATGTCTGTTTGATATCAAAGTGAAATACATTAGCAAGACGATGAAAAAATAGGAATTAAAGGATGAATGACTATATAATTCGTCATCTAAACTGGAGCACTTGAGAACATAAAATCACTACATTGCACATGTTCTAGGCAAACTGAGACTCAGGGTCATCTTTCTTACGAGCATGCTATGTAGCTGATCTAAAAATGCGTGCCCAAGCTCTCAAAAAGAAAGCTAAGCAAAGTAGTGTCTTTGTTGTGCTAAATCTAAATCACCTCTGGACTTAAACATCTCTGAGAAGAAATATGTATAAATATATAGTAGGAAAAGCATGTGATTGTCCTCAGAGTCCACGGGCCTAAGTTCAGTGTATTTACATTCTTGAGCAACTTTGGAGAGAGAAATTTCTCCATGTTCTCATCTTCTGAGATGACCATTGGTCCGTCTATTCTTGGCTTTTGTTACTCCTCCATGTTGACACTTGAGGGGACTGTGTGCTCATCCGAACCCTAAATATCCCATCTATGCCTCTTTCCATTGCAGGTTCCCCCATTTTAATTAAAAGGACCCTCTTGGTTCACCTATGTTTGGTGTCTCATTTACACCACTCCCAGTCACTTGAGGGAAATCTTGGCTGCTTCCTGAGCCCTCTTGGATATTCAGGTTACTCTAGGAAGCTGTATAGACACATCTTCCTGGACATGCTATACAGGTGACTCTACTGTACCCTTCTATGCCATGGGGAAATGGGAGCTCTTCAGGATGTGAATGTGATGAATGCTTTACGTAGGAAGCGGAATAAAAGCACCCTCTCCTCTCAAATTTCTAAATGTAAATGGCGAGTTTCCATCGCTGTGCTCCTGCCACCCGCTTCAGTCTCAGAGATTGTCTTGTTCTCCTCTCTTGACTCTTCCCTCTTTCCCATCCCTCTTACCTCCACTTCAGAGGATCTTTGCCCAGTCTATGCAGGGGCAGGACAGAGGGTGATTCCTGGGCAGCCTGGATCATTTATTCTTCTACTACTATTCCCTCTATCTGGACGAAGCTCCTCCCCTCCACCCAGAAAAGCCAAGAATTTTACAGCTTTATTCTATGGTTCTACTTTTGGCCCTTGATTCTAGCAGTCTAAATGGAAGAAGGTCAGAGAAAAGTAAGAGGGTAGGGATGGCTGAGATGGCTGGAAACCACTCGTAACCGGTGACTGGCTAGTATCTCATTGTAGTGTCCCACCACTGCTCTGAATTCTGAGAGGGAGCAGGAAGCAAGTCCGTTATCTTTTTATTACTCCTTGTACCCCCAGCACATGAAGGACTGTACAGAGTAGGTGCTCAATGAACAAAGAAGATAACCAGCAGTAGAGCACAAGGGCACTGGCATCTTTCCTCTGAGTCATCCTGGCTTGCTTGGGATCCCTGGCCCCCACCAGCTCCTTGCTTGGGTTGACTCAATTTTATGAGTTCAAAGTCTACTGGGAGATGTGGAACAAAGTGAACTAAGCAGTAGCCAAGAATTTGTTGTTAGTGCCGTGGAGTCCATTCCGACTCCTAGCAACCCTGTGTACAGCAGAGCGGAAGCCTGCCTGGTCTTTTGGCACCATCTTCTCACATTCCAACACTGTATTAGACAATTCTTCGCTGCTATTCATAGGGTTTTCATGGCCAGTTATTTTCAGAAGTGGGTGTCTATCTAGTCTGGAAGCTCTGCTGAAACCTGTCCACCATGGGTGACCCTGCTGGTATTTGAAATACCGGCAGCATAGCTTTCAGCATCACAGCAACACGCAGCCGACAGATGGGTGGTGTGGTTCCCTGACCAGGAAACGAACCTGGGCAGTGGTGATGAGAGCTCCAGATCTTAACCACTAGCCCACCAATAGCCAAGAATGGATGTCTCAAAACCATAAGAGTTTATAAGCTCCCTTCTTCCACTTCCTCCCTTGGCATTTCTCCATTTTTTCACCTTCTCCCAATCCAGCCCTGGAGCTTGCCTTCGGGAGACGGCACCCTGCTTCCAGCTTGCCACCTAAATCCCAGACACTGTCGGTAGCAGCTTGACAATTCCAGTTCTGAAAAAACCAGCAATATTTATCCTGACATACAGTGGGCACCTTTAAACATTTGCCTTAATTTTTTTGGTATATTTCTCCAAAATTTGGGGGGATGATCCCAGAAATACTTAGAATAAAGCATTCCTAATTTTTTTTTAAGATACAACTACAAAACCTCAGGAGTTTTAACAGCGAATCTGTCTATGTGCAGAGGAAAGAGAAGGGAGAGGGAAGAAAAGAGAATATATCAGCTTTCCATAAAAGGCAAACTTAAGCATATTAAATTTCTTGAAATGGTCAGCAAACAGCTTGTTTCTGTGTTTCTCTATCTGGTTTTCAAGTATTCTGATCAATCTTCATCTTAAAATATTTTCATTTAATGTTCTATGCTTTTCAAATAATATTCATATCTAATTTGATTTTTAGAACACCCCATGAGTTAAGGAAAGTAATTTATTGCCACAATTTTATCACTAGGTAGACTGAGACAGAGAGAAAGTAAAGGAGTTGCCCGTTTCACGTGGCTACAAAATAGTTTAGATAGGATTTCAACACAGATCTTCTCCCTTAGGCTTTTATTCTTCTCCAATACATTTATCTTTTAGAAGAAAATGTATATTTAAATAAAAAATTGAATCTTCACCAAAGGATATTAAAAAAGTTTTAACTATAGAATATCAGTAAAAATTTAGATTAATTAACCAGTTTCTAGTTTCTGGAGGGATCAAAAACAATAGCTGGTATCATGATTAAAGAAAACTGGTAGAATTTGCCCTTTATCCTGTCCTAATCCATCATAGAATTGAGTTCAAGCTGAAAGATGAAGATGTATAAGACTTCTGTTTTGTCTGTCTCGTAGACACATTATCTGTCATGGGAGGGATTTACTTTTGAAAATTAAAATCATGAAATAGAAATTGGAAAGATGACCATCCCTCTTGGGCACATCTGATCCTGCCAAAATGTCATCGTTTTTTCCAAAGAAATTCTGAAACAGCTGTGACATTTTTGAAATACTTGTTAATGCATACCACTTGTGCTAAAAAGGTTATTTATAAAAATCTGCAAATTTCATTGAAATACTTCTTTTGGTGGTGAGGAAACACATTTACACATATTGCCATGTTAACAGAGCCACCTACCAGGGTTAAGAAAAATGAGAATTTATTAATGTGATCATAGCATCATCCTTTTTTATTGCCCATGCAATACCAAATTCCCACAGGGGGAGTATTAGGACAATATTTGTTTTCCCCTTTGTTTTGCAGCTAAGTATTTTGATTTTCTATAATTATAATTTGGTGGATGAATTATTTTGCATAATTCTAGACTAGATAACACATTTTTAGGATAAATTAACGAAGCTAAAACTTGGAAATATTCTGCTGTAATGGAATATTTTTTTAATGTCCACGATTCAGTATAAAAGCCTTCATTTAATGCATAAGATTTAAAATCTATTAGATTTTTTTTTAACTATTTGAGGTTGACCTGTGGAACATACAAACATATAAACATGATTCATGTTGTAATAAGATTTAACTGTGCAGAATACAGTAATAAATAACAGGTACACAACACTTAAAATGCATACCCATACAAATAGGAGTTAGTTAGCATTATGATCGTCTTTGTAGTAGATTCTGGCTGTATGTTCTCAGAAGCAACTAAGTAATAAAGCAGTATCTATTGTCTAATATTAAGAAATTATTAAGCCAAAGAAGTTTATCTTTAATACTTCAATATTAGTCACTATGATTAATGTTATGTGATTTTTCTTTCTTTAAAAATCTGCATTTAAGTCTATACATCCTCTCTCCCCCTCCCTCCCACCCTGCCCCCCTGCTCTCTCTCTTTCCTTGGAAATAGACAGTGTCTTTCTTACCAAGGGACAGATATTCAACATTGCTATTAATGAAACCATAATTACTGGATATTGCCATTTTATTATCTCTACTGTCACTGCTGGTCATGTATATAGTTATTTTTCTATTTTAGGAAAATTTTTGAAGAATGATTATTAGTAATAACCTATAACAGTTATTATAGGTGTATCATTGATATTTTAGATAATTGCATTTAAAGTTCAAATTGATGATGGATGGTACTGATTAAAGAGAAGGAGGTGGACATAAAAAGAACTCTTAAAAGAAAGCTTTGGAATCAATCTGAAGATAATATATTGCAAGACGCAAAATGGACACCAAATAGTTAAAAATACTACTACACCAAGGCTGTTTGTTAACTTGAGATAAGATGCTAATCCTTTATAGCCTAATAGGAATCTCATATCCTTTCCTAGGAGTCTTATTCTGTGTTGGGCTCTATTTGGCTCCCTCTTATTTTTATTATTAAAGTGAGCCCATCAGGTTGAACTAATTAATTTCTATCAAATGAATCAAAGTTTGGTGAATAGCACTGCTATGTTTTTTCCTAATCATTTCAAATTTCTGAGAGTCAAATATGTTAACGCAATGCGTGTAAGAATATTGGTCTAGGAATGATTGCCCTGAAGGTTGGTGTAAAAAGGTTTTGATCATGAATATATTAAGCATTTGCATTCTTAATGTGTAAATCATAGATAAGAGATTGAATAGTATAATAGCAGAAGCTAAATCTGAGGTAGTTAGTCCTGTAAAAAAACTTCCATCGAGACAGTGATTTCTCTTGCTGAATTCAATACTTAACCTGACAGTTGCCAAACCGTAAATTCAGCTAGTGGCAATAGGAAGTAAAGTGTTCTATCTCCTATGTTCCCAGCAAGGGGCACAAAAGTCAAACCAGCCCAAGAAGTATGCCTTTTGTCCATCAAAGTGTCCTCAACTATACCTTTACTCTCTCATATAGATCCAAATCTGCCCTGTTCCAAGAGATGATGGAATCCTCAGAGCATCTGTTGGTATCAAAGCATTTTTTTTCTTGGTCTGCCTTCACTATTAGAAAATACAATAATTATTTCACCCTAACCTATGGGGGCCAGTATTTTAAAATGACCCTCTTACACTAGAGAAGGATGTCATCGAATTTTCTGCTGTGTTCCCTTCTTCTCAGAACAATGCTTCACCTACTAGAAGTTTGTGTTAAATTTAATGTTTTCTTGGTTTAGTATAGTTGCACATGTATTGAATGGAATAAGGAATCACCTTTATACATATTATCATTAATGCTAATATACCTAATTCTCCTCTAAAACTTATTGTTCTTTGAGAAGATTCAAAATTCCCATTTATTGGAAGAAAAAAAATCCTTTCTTTAGATATTTACAATTTTGTATTACAGAGCATACCTCTATATTAAAGAAATGTTGCACCATGCTTACAATATTATTTTCAGATTTGATCACTGAAACAAATCAAAGATATGAAAAAAGCTGTAGAAAGTCCAGAAAATACTAACTCAGTGGATTGGGGATATGAAGTGATTTCATAAGGAAATTGACTTTAAAAGATTGGGAATTTATGTTCAGGAAATGTTAAGACTTAGAGGTGATATAATCAAAAGCTTTGAAAGCCTTCATAAAGAGGGGGAAAAAACCATCTAATCATAGAATACTAGTGCACAAAATTTCTTCTCAAAGTTTGAAATGAGAAATTTTCAAACAGATAAGATGCTGCTCTACGTAATGAGCCAGGAAATGCTTAAACATGTTATACTAAAGCAGAGATACAGTCTAGATCTACATTGTCCAATACAGTAGGGAACAACTTGAGTACGTGAATCTTCTTTTTCAACTGTAAATTTTATAAAATCTAAATACAGATTAAGTATCTCCAAATGAAAATTTAGCATCTGAATTAAGATGTGCTCTAAGTGTAAAATATACATTGGTGTGAAAAAAATCTCATTAGTAATGTGATAGAAGTGAAATAGCTCAATAATTTTTTAATATTGATACATGCTGAATTGATAATATTTTGGATATTTTGAATTAAATAAAATAGATTATTAAAAATAATTTCACTTGTTCCTTTTTACTTTTTTAATGTGGCAACTCCAAAATTTATAATTACATCTGTGGCTTATATGTTATATTGCTATTGGATAGCACTGGGCTGACTATGAATTAATTTAACTGACTAGAAAAATTCACAAAATATTTAGATGAGCCTATACTAAGTTTATTGACAAAAATTAGGGCTGCTTGGGAAGATTTCCCTAACATTTTTAGGATAATGTCAATCCACAGCCCATTACTCTCACTTCTATCTCTTCCAGAGCCTCGTGTAGACATGAAGTCTCACATACAACAGTCGATTCACCCTAGTTTCTACTTCTGTCCTCATTGAATGTCACTAGCTTTGAGCCCATCTACCTGAAGGGACTTTCTCTGACTTAGGATCCTGTTGCCTTATGTTTCTCCAAGTTGCCTTGAGGGCAGTAAGACCTGGGATCTTACACCCTCATGGATGAACCAAGTTGCCTTCCTCTTGGATAGGTCTAATCTGTGTGACTGGGTTTGTGACTTAGGGCCCATTCCTTGATTCTTTCAGCTTAGTCTGCTTATAACCCAGACCTCTTCTAAGACAGAAGCCTTTCTCCAAATGTGGCCTGCTATCTAGAGCGTATGTATCACTGTCTTCCACTGGCTTGTACTCTTTGCAATGGCTGAAATTGCCTCACTTCCCCGCATTCCAGCTGTGGGTTCAAGTCCTTATAGATACGCATGTCAGTATGATAAGTGACAGCCTGTCTATCTCCTTGGATTCCCCACACCTCTGCTTCCCTTACCCGACCTAGCTGATGCTGATGACATTCAGGCTTGACCAACACCAGTCGGCTTCTTAGACCTTGCTACTTTAATGGCAAGGTAACCTCCTGGAGAATGCCTCCACAGTCTATCACCCCAGTCTTGTGGCTTCTTTATTCCCACCAGTTCTTAACTCTGACTCCATATTCCTTCTTGAGCTGTGCAGAGTGCCCTGAGGAAATCTCTAGTTAGAGCAGTTCATGCCATGGAGTGCAACTACAATATCTTTCTTGTGAAACATCCTTTTGTGACCTCATCATAGAGAATATACTCTACTAGAAATATCATCAGTCTACCCCAGGATACTGTTTTTGAGCAGGAGAGTATCTTCCCAGAATCTCTGAAGGTGCCCCACAGAGATAATTTCCTATTGTATCTTTCCGTGTGGTTAATTCTGTTCTGACCCCAAATAATCCCTGAGAGATTTGTCAATGCAATGTGTCTATTTATCAAATTTAAAAATGACAAATGAGGCTAGAAGAAGGCTTCCTTTGGTTTAGGTGTCAATGATGGGCACAAAAATGACAGAATTCACTTCCCTCACCCAGCTGTAGAGTAAACTGTAAGCAACTAATTTGTCTCCAAGTTTTCCAAGGCAAATACAACAGACCAGACTTTTAGCAAGGGAGTCCAGAAACAGACCTTACAGTCTAGTTTTATAGGGAAGAAATGTAGATGAAAACTCTGTAAAGTAATTTGAAAGAAGAGAATAAAAGGATTCTCTAATTTGGAGCATGCAACTCTTTAAAAAGGAAACAGTATACACAAAGTACAAAGCAACAGTTTTCAAGGGGTGATTTTACTCGTAATGTCTACAGATAGTTTTGAGTCAGGACTTGGGGTTCAAGGGGATGCTACTGGCATCTAAGTAGAGGCTAGAGTTAGCGCTAAATGTCCTACAATGCACAAGATAACCCCCACAAGTAATTATCCATCCAGAAATGTCAATAGTACTGAGGTTGGGGATCTCTGCTTTAGAGTTCACCTAGTCCACCTTCTATATCTCGCATATGAATAAGCTGGGGCTCACAGATATCACATGACTTATTTAAAGATTAGAACTAATCAGAAATGTGATTGGACCAGAAGATGAAGATTCTCTCTTTCAAGGTTGGCTTTCTCCATGCTAACACACTATCTTTCTTAATGTTTGCACATTATTCTGAATTTCTTAAGGAAAGTTTTATGAAGCCATTGAAAGGGGATGGCAGGTTTTCTTTATGTTTTTCTATTTGTTTATATGATGTGTAAAACTTCTTTTCATGAAATTAAATATCCTAAAGAAAGCTCCCAGTTGACAATGCCGGCCATTTAGGACGCTACAGGAAGTCTAAGTTATTATTCTTACCTTACCCTAAAGAAGCTGATGACCTCATTGGGGAGAATGTGGTCAGCATTATGAGAATGTATGTAATAGATCTGGGGCTTCAGACTCTGTAAGCCAAATATAAAAGTGTTGCACTGTTTTGTTATTTTAGTTACTTAATCTTCGCCTTGTGTAGTTAAATCTGTCACTCCTGTGGTCCAGTCCACAGGACTGGAAGCTCTGGACTTCTTCACCAGCTGTTGCTTTTTACTGAGGGAATTATCTCATCTTAATGGCACTAACAAATTTGGCCATTATTTCCTGCCTTCCTTCCTCCTCTATGTAATCATGTGATTATAATTTGGCCATTATTTCCTGCCTTCCTTCCTCCTCTATGTAATCATGTGATTATATCTTAATAGAAGGACTGTTCAGAACACTGGATTTCTGCTTTTCAGTTCTCACCTACTAATGTTCTTTCTTTTCTCGCTTAGCTAGTTTTCAGGCCATAAAAAAACATGTTTGGATTTTAAATTTTAATTAAAATTGAATATGTTTGTTTTTCTATTATATTTTTATTTTTTCACAGTGCATGCATTCAGAGTTTATTGAGCACCTACTAAGTGCCAGATTAAATTGTAGGTACTGGGGATTCAGTGGTGAATCCCACAGACAGAAGCACTGTCATTATGGAGCTGCCATTATAGTGAAGGATACAGATAATAAACATGGAAATGTATAGTATAGCATACAGGCATGACAAATGTCATGAAAAAAATAATAAAGCATTGGAAAGGGATAGACATTGACAGTGCTTACTGTTTAAAATGAGGTGATGACCTCTGTTAGATGTGGTATCTGGAAAAAGAGTGTTCATGATGAAGAATAAAGACCCTGAAATAGGAATTTTTTGGTTCATTCAAGAAATAGCAGGAAGGCCAGTGTGGCCAGAGTGGAGTGAAGAAGAGATAGCAGGTAGGAATGTAGAGGGAGCCAAATGTAGACAGTACTGATCCTTGTGGTCTTCGTAAGAATTTTCTATTTTCTAAAGATAGTGAGAAGCCATTGCACCAATCTCGCTGCTCTGGATTGAAAGACTATAGGTGGAACAAGATGGAAACAGGAAAACCAGTTAAGAAACTATTGTAGCAATCCAAGGAATAAATGATGGTAGCTTGAAAAAGAGGAATAGTATTGAGGGTTTGATTGTTTTCATTTTTTTTTCTAAGAACGCTCGTCATAGTAATATCTTATATTTGCTTTTGTGTTTGGCAATGCAATTTCTTAGACTCTGGAACACAACTTCCTGGGTTTCCATCCTGGAATCCATTGCTTATTAGTGGTGTGATCTTGGACTTATAACTTAATCTGTCTGTGACTCAGATTCCCCCTCTCTCAAATGGGTTTAATACTAGTATCTACTGCTGTGTGAGTTCTTATCTGTGTAAAGCTCTTTGAATTGTTCCTGGCTTATATTAACCACAATGCTATTGTATTATTATTAGTTATTTTTCAAACAAACCTGTGAGATAAATATTCCTTTCCTCACTAGAAGGTGGGTATGATTTAAAGTTACGTTTGTTGAATAGTTAAATAATTTTTTTTTAATAGATAAAGAACATGATCAACAACTAATAAGTGAGAGAGTCAGAACCCAAGCCAAGGACTTCTGGCTCTAAAACGAGGGCTTCTTCCTCCATTCCACATGGTGCTCAGGTTGTGGGACTCTACCTGAGACCATTGGTGGACCCTGTGCTTCTCAGTTCCCTGTCAACCTCTCTATCAGATTCAACAAATGTCCAGCAAAAGTCCCTTGGAAAGAAAAAGAAAATTTCAGACCAATTATCTTTCATGAACTTACACACAAAAATACTCAGTCCAAACAGTGTGGTATTGGCAGAAGTATAGACATATAGAACAATGGAATAGACTGGAGTACCCAGAAATAAACTCACATGAATAGGCTCATTTGGGCAGAGGTGAAAAACTGATTCAATGGAGGAAAGATAGCCTTTGTAACAAATGGTGTTGGAGCAACTGCGCATCCCCGGGGAGAAAAGAAAAAGAACCTCTATTTAAACCTTACACCTTATACAAAAGTAAACTCAAAATAGATCATAGACGTACACGTAAAGTGTAAAACTAAAAAATGTTTTTAAAAACAATATGATAAAATCTCAGATTTAGGGATAGGCAAAGAGTTCTCGTACACCAAAAGAATAATCAATAGAAGAAAAAATTGATAAAATGGACCTCATCAAAATTAAAAACTTTTGCTATGCGAAAGACCCTGTGAAGAAGTTGCAGAATGGGAAAAAATATTTTCAAATAACATCTCTGAAAAAAGACCTAGAATATATAAAGAACTCTCAATATTAACAATAATAAAATAAAAAATCAGTTAGAAAATGGACAAAAGACATGAACAGACCTTTCACTGAAGAAGATATACAGATGACAAAGATGTGCATGAAAAGATGTCTAACATCACTAGCCATTAAGCAAACGCAAGTTGTAACCACAATATGATATCACTACATACCTGTCAGAATTGCCATGATAAAAAATAGTGGTAACTCCCAATGCTAGTGAGGATGTAGAGAAACTGTATCACTCATACATTGCTGGTGGGAATGTAAAATCATATAACCACTCTGGAAAACAGTTTGACCATTTCTTTAAAGACTTCACATTCAAATACCATACAACTAAGCAATTGCACTCCTGTACATTTATCCTAGAGGAATGAATACACACGTCCACAGAAAATCTGTACACAGATGTTCATAGCAGCTTTATTTCTAGTAGATAAATCTTTAATAGACCAAATGTCATTCAACAAATGACCCTTATACCCAGTTACCAGTTAATTAAGAAATTTCTGGAAATGAAGACATCATCATATACTGAGTATCCAATATGGGCCAGGAATTAGCTCCTTAGGTCAAATTTATCCTTCTCCTTTTTTTTTTAAGTAAATGTTTTATTGAAGTGTAATACATAGACAGAAAAGTACATTCGTCATAAACAAAGAGCTTAATGAAGTTTCAAAAAGAACACACTGATGTAACCAGCCCCCAGATCAAGATATAGAATGTTACTAGCACATGTAAAACCCCCTTTTGCCCACTTTTCTAACTCCATTCCATGGAAAGCCACTATCCCGACTTCTAATACCATAAATTACTATGCCTATTTGGGGACTTTATATCAATGGAATCATCAGTACATTGTCTTTTCGGTGCAGCTTCATCCATACAGTTGACTGTGGTTGTAGTCCATTCATTCTCATTACTGCATAGTATCCTTTTGAGTTATTATATCACAATTTATTTTACTGTTGATGGACCTTTTTTCCTTCAGTTTTTGACCATTATAAATAGTGCTTCTATGAACATTCTTATATTCCCCTCCATTTGTTTTTATTCCAGACTGTGGTGTTGCTTTTCCTCAAAGTATGACACTAATTGACCTAATAAATTCTTGACTCTTCAAGTTGAAAAAAGAAGAAGTAATGTTCCTAGATATAGAAAGCTGTCTATACAACAATACAAATAACTACAGCTCATCTACAGGGCCTGAGTCCATAGGCGAAAAGTGTAGGAGTCTGAGAGAGCATGGTCATGTATACCCTCTGGGTCTATGATTTCACAGATCAAAGCATTGCCATGCGCTGGGAGTGGTCAGGGCAGGCTTCCCAGGGGAAAGGTGAACCCAGAGTTCAGATCTTGAGAGTTATCTTATAAAGGAAGGGTAGTGCTTTCCAGGCTAGAGAAAGTTGAAAAGGGCATGGAATGGAAATATCAATGGCTTGGGTTAAGCAGATTTGTGCAGGAGAAACTGTCAATTACCCCTTGTGTAATTTGCTCTTAGATTCCCCAATTGAGAGGTAGGTGACATAAGAATAACACTGAAATCTTGCCTCGGTGTATCTTAAAAAAGAAAACTGTACTCGTCTTGGAAAAAGTGCAGTGAAGAAGGTGTAACTGACTACAGGTGAACAAAGCCTAGCATGATATATATGTATGTATATATTTAGTTCTCACTCTCTTTTCTCCAGCTCTCGTGTGAATGTGCATGACTGCAAAGTATACAGTGCTGGCAAGTATTAGAACCATTCTTTACTCATAAACTGAGAATGTTTGACAACAGAGCCAAGGGAGAGAAAAAAATGACTGGACCCCTACAGTGCGTTTTTGTTTCAGCTGCTTTTAAGAAAATACCTACCTGCCCCTGCTCGCCAGCTGACAGCTCCTTCTTGCCTTACCTTTCAGGCAGATTAATCACCTGTCTCAGCATTTGAGGTACTGATTAATTTGTGACCCTGAACCGAGGCCAGGGAATTCTAACCATGCCCCCTGAGTTGAAACAGTTCAGTAGGTGGATGGAAACTCATCTTGCTAATTACGTTTTTTGGTAACAGATGAAAATGCGTGGAAAGGTTTCCTCCTTGGATGATTAGATCTTTCTGAATGACAACTTTCCTATTTATTAGCTCCACAAGCCTTTGAAAAATGCGCTTGTGTGGGAGAGCTCCAGAATGTATTTGCCAGATTGGGAGCCGACCTTGTATTAGCGAGTGACTTGCTGAAGCTCCGTCTGCAGCTTTCCGAGGGTTCTCTTTCCTGTGTCTGGGTTTTGCTCACAAAGTAAGGTCTTGCATGCCCCAAGGAGTAGGCTTCTTTGTTAAATGTGAACTGCAGCACAGTGAGGATCTTTTTTTATTCATTCTAATTTTTAAAAGAAGCTGATGGAAGGAGTACGGGCTCTAGGGAGTAGATGCCTATGTGCAGATTTTGCTGATAAAGGAGAATCAAAGATACTGCATTTTAAAAGGCACATACAATAGTTTAATCATCTCCGCTAGCTTTACCACTGAGGATGTCTGAGTAGGTTGCAGTGAGACTCCAGGCAGCTGATGGGGTGGGGGCAAGTAGGAAGGGAACAGACAAAACAAAGTTATAAGAAAAGGATAGACAGAGAGAGAATTTGGTTCTTTGCGTCTTTGTGGTGAATCTTTGGCTCTACTTCAGCTTCATTGCAGGTTTATAAAGTGGAGCCCTGGTGGGATCTACCTCAGCTGTGCTCATGCTGTGACTAAATAATGTAGAACTGAGGATGGAGGTAATAGGAGGGCTGACATCTGGCTAATTGCCCTTCCTATTGGGGGTTGCCTGACAGTTGAGTGGAAATTGCTTGGAGATGAAGAACTTTCAATGAACCGTGATGGAGAGAAGTGTCTGAGCAAAGAGGTAGATGGGAGAGGTAGGCAGGCGGACAGGGAGGTAAATACTACCATATCCTCCTCTCTCGTCTTCTCCTCCAGTCATATCTTAATAGTAATGGTTACTAATTTAATGTCAAGTGGTTGTCAAAAAGAAAACAGATTGATCCTAGAGGCAGAGAGGAGTTCTCAAGGCCGGAGCTGCATTAATTTTTCTTAACTTTGACCTCACCCAAATCCTACATAGGCACTGGTCACCCAAGGGTTCCTTCCAAAGCCAGTGCCCCTAAGCTGGTCTGGACCCAGCCCCTCCAAAGCATAACTGCCAGTACTGCCCTCCACAGTTACAGCTCCATGATCCTCCTACAAGCACCAAAGGCTGAGGTGACTTCTGAATCATCAAGAGATTTTCTATGGCTGGTCACTCCGGGGACAAGCCTACTGTACCCTGCAGCCTGCATGATTTCTACCATAGTCGATAAATCTAGGTTAATTTACCAAAA
Source organism: Ceratotherium simum simum (assembly GCF_057802395.1). NCBI lineage: Eukaryota > Metazoa > Chordata > Mammalia > Perissodactyla > Rhinocerotidae > Ceratotherium > Ceratotherium simum. The sequence goes on from NC_141913.1 coordinate 41,048,344, forward strand.
GAACATTTCCTCCTTCACTCTTGCCCATCCTTCCAACGGAAGCTTCTCCGGTAATTCCTATACATTTTAATTGCGGCTGTGTGGAAACCAATGTAGATGACTAAATGGAGTGATACTAATGGTAGAGTTTTCTGGAGATTTTTGATTTGGTGGATAATACCCCCAGAGAAGAAATTTGTGAGTAGGCCATGCTTTATGGGGACCCTCACATCTCCCCTGATTTTAGAGGGTAGCCTACTTGCTGATTCAGTTCTTTTCATGTGGGGTTTTCTCCTATAATAATTGTGGTCTTGCAGGTTGGGTTCAAAATACTTTTTGTCCTATTACTATGCACCTTTTTAAATAATAGGAAATGATTCCTTTCATCTAGTATTTCCTAGTAATTTTTAGGATCAGGGAATCGAAATATTCTTTCCATTTTATAACATTCTGGTTAAAGTGTCTTACAATAATAGTTTGTATTTTGTTGCTTTAGTTGTTATTGTTTTCATGCAAAAGAATTGAATTGCTGTGGTTGAAATCTGTGAACAAACTATTTTACCTTATGTGCAGTTTTGAAAATTGCCATATACTTTCCTAACAAGTAAATTTCAGCTTCTGTTTAAGTATGCAAACTGAAAGGGACTGTTTAAGAAAAATAATGTATTTTTCCTCTGTTTCAATTGCTATTATATTTCAGGCCAGAAGTTCGATTGAGGGACTGTTCTGTCTAGAAGACTGTCTCCTTATTCTTTTCCTTACTTTGCATGTGTACATTCAGATTGTGATGCTGTGGTTTTGAAAAAAACAAAAGGCATATTCGACTTACAAATATTTTTCTTTGAGATTTAATTAAATTAATCATTGTGTGATAAGTAGAAATTAATAAAAATAAACTCTGTGTGTTATTTACAACTCTGTGTGTTGGTTTGAGGAAGGTATTCAGGATTCTGGGTTACATTATTTTAAGAAAATTATCATTATTTTAAAACTAAACTGGAAAATGTGAGTGGTTTGCCTCATGGATTGTTCATTAATAAACCACAGTTTTCTCTTCTATGTTGACTAAAGGGGACAGAAGCCTCATATTGGTTAGTGGCTGAGCTCCAATCCTTCCTCCTCATACGGCCTGTCCAGGCAAAGCAAATTGCAGAGTTAAGGTGGCACTCAATAAATATTTGTTGGAGGAACTAATGAATAAGTGAAAAATTCATGCAAAATCCATCAAGCCTAAAAAAAAATCTCAGTCCTCAATCTTATTCAATATGTATTCTCTGTAAGCTTACTTTGTAAAGAGCAATAAAATAGAAATTGCCAAATTTTAAGAAGCTGATGGCTTAGTTGGGAAACTAAGAGAGATATAATGAAATGACTAAACAATCATGAGGCAATATCCAAGATTAAGACATGGTGTTGAGTTACTCAGGAATAATTACACGGTCAAGGAATAATTCCCTAGAAATACATCCATGGCAGTATCAACATTTACATAGTCCTACCATTTCTCCAATACCATTTTTGTTTTATTCACAGATTTTTGTCTAGGTCTAGATGCTATGGGAGTGCTAGACATGCCCAACATTAAACAAAACAGCCAGGTTAAGAGCTGTCTCCTCCTGTGCTCTCTAATTTCCCAGGTGCGGCACATTTGTGCTGCCCAAAGGTTACACCAAATTCCCCAATGAGGCCCCCACCCAGGTCCGAACACACTCTCCCCAAAAGCCCTCTCTTTTCCTTTCTGCAAGCTAGGACTGCCAAGTAAAATACAAGACATTGAATTAAAATTGAATTTTAGATAAACCATGAATAACTTTTAATATAGGGAAATATTATCATGTTGCAATATTTGGGATAAACTTACGATAAAAAATTGTTATTCTTCTGAAATTCAAATTTAACTAGGCATTTCAAATTTTTATTTGCTAAATCTGGAAACCTTACCCCAAGTCCATCTCCAGTGCCACTTGATCATCGCATGTAATTTCACCCACTCTTCAGTAGATAGGAGTCTAATTGAAAAAAACTGATACTCAGATATAAATGTCTCATAGCTAGATTAATGTATAGTGATTAAATTAAGTATATTCATATAATCCAAAGAAGAATTTGTTTATAGAAAGGATCAGTCTTCTGGAGGTAAATTTTGATCAGAAATATTTTATAATGTTCTACCTTAAGAGAGCATGGATACCTCCTTTTCCTATTTGAAGAGCCAAGATGAAGTTAGATGTGGTTGTTGATTCCATCTGTGGAAGTGGTAATCCTGCAACCACAACTCTTTGTGCCTCAGTTTCCTCATTTTTAAGTTGGAAATGATAATAGTATCTTCCTCAGAAGCTTGATGTGAGGATTGAATGAGTTAATATAGTTCAGTACTGAGAATAGGATCTGGCCCACTGTAGGCCTGTGTTAGCCATGGCCACCAACTATCCTGGTAACATTGGTAGAAACTGATCATTTGCTCTCATGTACATTTATCTTTCTTATCTACTTACTGTTCTCTGAAATGTGGAGGAAGAAAGCTGGATGAGGAGTACATAATAATAGATTTTAGTCCCAGATCTGCCACTGGTTTTTAGTTGACCTAGAGTGAACTGGGACTCGGTTTCTTATTTACAGACTACATGGTTGGAACTCAACTTTACAATACATAAGAAGCATCTGAGGTGGTTGGGGGAAGTGTAGATTTCTAGGCATCTCAGCAGACATCTTGATCCTGGAAGTGTGGGAGTAGACCAAGATGAAGAACATTTTTAGTAACTTCACAAATGAATCTGATGCAGGTGGTCCATAGACCACACGTTGGGTAACATTGCTCTAGGTGACCCTCTCAATTTCACTTAGTAGTTAAATGTAGACCACTGTGATTCAAAATAATAAACAAAATTGTTTAGAGGTTTAAGTATGTCTTATAAACGTCTTACAAAATGCACAAAAGCTCATTTCAAAAGCTGTAGTAACTCTACGTTATGAATGCCTATGGTTACTTGTTTATTGGGCAACTTGATCTAGAAAGGTTCTTTCATGAATTTTCATCAATTTTTTAACAAAGCTCCATTGCAAATGGTGAATTATGCATTAACATATGTTCATGCTAATTTATACACCAGTGACAGATTTTTGGCATGGGATCAATAATTTACAATTATATTTTTAAAAATTTGTTTATTAACATCAAGGAATTTTGATTATCATTTAAATAACAACGTGTCATTTGAACCAATAAAAGAAGAGCACATTTTGTGGTTCTCAGATGTCTGCATACTTATCCAAGGAACAGCAAATGAATCTGAAACTAACAAGATAAATACCTCCTGCTCTTCTCAATTAAAGTTTTTAAAGCCCTGTTGGATTGTCTTATGTCAATGTCTTGTCATCAGATGGAAATGCAGGGTATTTATTACGCCAACTTTCTCTAACAACCAAATAATATGGGCTAACTGAGTTGAGTCATGAAACAAGACAAAGATTATCGTTGGATTAGCCTTTTCTGAAAATTTAATATAATTTGTATTTCATTTCTTTCTGTATATTCTTCAAAGTTAAGACAAAAAATTTCTATATAGAAGAAAAAATAATCTCGTTAAGGAGCTTCATTAATGTGGTTCCATTTCTCCACTGTTTTTTAAAACACACTGGTTTTTAAACAAACCTTGTTTTGAGAAGCCTTGATATAAGAAAAAATATTCTATAAAACAAATAAACTAGAGGCTGGTTATTTGCGTGATTGAAAGATTTTCTGCTTTAAAAATATTATTGTAGATCCCTTGAAGAAGTTCCTGCCTTCTTACACTTAAATGTGATTTGTCTCAATTTTATGCCCAACTTTTTAGAAAAGCATTGTTATGTATGTGGAGGCCTGGTTTTTCTATACACAGCAAGCATTTTATCACTCACTGTTATTAATTTGTAGAGAGGTATCAGCTACCATACCCGACAATTGTATTTTGCATAGGGTTGAATAAAATAGAGTTACTAAAACTGAATCAATTATATGCCTACTTTATCCCTCTGGTGACAGTCATTGGAACCAAAGAGAGTTCATGAGCTTTGATTAAGCCTGCTATACTTCTATATTAACATCTTTGCAAGTACCCTTTGCTGGAGGTGGGGGAGGTAGGAAGAAAAGAGCACATTTTTAAATTAGATTTTTAGTATCAGATAACACGTTCTGGTGGAAGGCCAAGGCAAATTATTCCTATGGTCATAATAGGAGTTCTTAGGTTTTTCAATGTTTTTGGTCATAGAAGGAATATGTTTTGGATAGCAAAGAGAATTGACTTTTAAATCTTGGTTCTCTCAGTTATTAGTTGTGTCAATTTACATAACTTCTCTGAGCCTTTGCTTCTCATCTTTAAAATAAAGATTCTAGTGCTCTCTTTACTAGGTTGTTATAAGAATAAAGTAAAATTATCTTTATAAGTGCCTGAAAAAGTATATGGCATTTAGGAGGCAATCAATCAACATTTAAATGTGTATTTCCTTCCACATAATAAAGATGTCCCTGCTGTACTGATTTGAGACCAAACTTTCTGTCTGTTCCATTAACCCACTTGGATGTTTAGTCTATAGGATACTCATTTATATGATAAATGTATATGATTATTCAAACTAGCCTGATAGAAACTGTAGTCTCTTCCAAACTCATCTTCCACCCTTTGCATGGTCTCTCTCTCCGTTCCTACCCATCTATAAAAATTGCAGGGATTGGCAAACTGTGGGCCAAATCTAGCTGCCCATCTGTTTTTTGGAATAAAGTTTTATTGAGACACAACCATGCCCATTCATTTACATAGTGTTTATGGCTGCTTTTGTACTTTAAGGGTGGATTTGAATAGTTGCATAGTTTATGGCCCAGAAAGCCTAAATTATTTACAGTTTGGCCATTTGTACAAAAAGGCTTGCAGACCCCTGGTCTGTTGCCTAATACAGGATAGCTAGACTTTTAAAAAACTAGCTGATTAGAAATTAAATACTTGTTGACAAATAGATGCTGAGTGAATGGAGAATAGAAAAATTTAATAGTTATCATAGCCAAATTTCTTAATTTTCCTACTAAGAATGGTGACATGATGACAGAGAAACAATATAATTGAGGAGAAATAACAGAGAGACGGAAGCCAAAGAAAATGAGTTTTGCCGTTAATTCCTACTAGTCCTTACTTAAGTTATTCTGTCTCTGTGAGCCTCAGTTTTCTTATCTGTTAGATGGTAATAATAATTTCTGCTCAATCTAACTTCATAAGGTCACGATGAACAAATATATGATATTTTCACATTATATATACGCTTTATTTTCTTGATATGATAATGACTCCAATTAACACACTCTACCTAAAGACAGAGTTCATGATGCGTTCATTCTTCCTTATAAAGATTTCAGAGGAAGTGGTGTCTTTGAGGGAGAACCAGGTATGAGTTAAGCAAAGATGTCATTACAAAGTGTTTGAGGATGTAGGAAAGCTTATTGGACATGGGACAGAGTTTCTAGAAGGCCCAGAGGAGAGAAAAAATGAAGAACGAAGGTCAGACAAGGAAAAGCACAGATCTTGGAGAGAGAGGAACTAAGAGAAGAAGATATATGGCCAATGGCCTTGTGATGGGGATATTAAGCATGTTGAATTTAGCAAGCCACTGTTTCCAAGGGAATCGACGATAGCACCCTCTGGTATGTGGGAGACCAGACACTGCAGGTGGCTATAGAGTAGAAGACCTGGTAGTTGGTGAACTACAATTCAGAGCAGTCTGATCTTTAAGAGGCTCATTGGCCCCAAAGAAATGGGTACTGACCTAGGATTCAGAAGACCTGGATTTGGTCAGACTATTCTTTCTTGTGTCACTGTGTGCAAACCTCAGTTAACTCATCTGTAGACTTGGAATATCTTCCCTATACTTCCCAGGACTATTCAAAGAGTTTCATGAAATAATGTGCCTAAATGTGTTTTAAAAACTGTTCAGATATAAGCCAATATTATTACTTTATTGAGTATAATATCTGGACAACCACAGAAGAGCATGGGCTTTCAGTATATTTCCAGAAGAGTTGATGGATTTATGCCTGTACATGCACACACTCCTACAAGCATGGACATACACACACACGCACACACACGGGCACTTATTTCATAGGTCCACCTTCTTAGATAATTCGGAAGCAGGGATATAGTGAAATGCTCTCTGTTTGCTAGTGTCACGGGTACTATTTTCCACTCATTAGATTATATATATCACCAGAAATCTTCAGAATACTGTCTTCAGGTGGTGATGTTTAAATATTCAAAATCACACATCAATATCTTCTTAACCAGTGAACAGAAGAAAGCTCTTTCTAGAGTGGAACCCTTATTTTAATATCACAGGACATGGATACATCATTCTGATAGGTGTGTGATGTAGGACTTTTCCTGGGTTCCATCTACCTGGATTCACAAAGAGCCTGGTTACAAATGCTTCTATTCTCTCCGGGATGAAGAAAATAATCACTAAGAGGTGATATCATATCCTAAGAATAGAATACTAAGTTTAGAGAAATTTGTTCTTCCTCTTTTCAGCTCTATAGTAAATAGTATCCACGTACTGTATTCTGTCTGCTGGGGATTGTGACAAGAATAAAAAACAAATATAGTCTTTCTTTATACAAAGGGATTTTATGTGCAAATACACGAAACAGTGGTTCTTCTGTTATAATAAATGCATAGCTAGTGATTCCACCAATGAGCAATTAGTTGGAAATGTTTCATTGGTCATGATTTATGGGTGACAAGTTTGAGTAATTATTAAGCTTAATTGCACTTAAATGATGGATTTTTTCCCCAATTGTTTATCTTCAGGGCAAAGATGAAAGCAAATGTGTTAGAAAAATGCAAAGTTCAGTGATTGCTAAATAAGCTTATTAATGTTTACATATGTAACAGTTTAGGGCATTAAGATGTACATGTTGGAAGGAGCTGACCATCTCATCTTAGTCTGCAGAAAATCCCACATGAACCATCACTGTTTTACTTTTGGATAAACACGCAGCTGTTCAATTTCCATCACAAGTTCAGGTTTTTCTGAGGTTAATTTTGGTGTATCTGCGGCTGGTAGAGGTATTTTCAAGAAAATGAAATTATTACACCTATTTGTCATGCAGCAGGGCATTAGATCAAGAACATTCAGGCTCTGCCAATTCTGGAGGGCAACTAGTCTGATCCCCAAGAGCTTTGCCTCATTTCCACAGAATGATTTTCTAGGCAGCCCATTTAATAGGAAGGGTCAGCAACACAGATTTGCCTGCTTTTGCAAAGAAAAAGTAAAACCATTGAATTTCTAAGCTCTCCAATCTTGTTGTTGCTCCTTATCAGAGCTGAAGTTGATGTAGAATCTTGTTAGAGACTTTATGGTAGGGGCACAAGTGGTTTAAAATTCTCAGATCGGAATACGGATGTAATGAACTGATCATGGGTTAGGCTGGCCTCTTGCATGGGCAAAAACCTTCTCTCCTTTCGTTTTCCTTTTATCTTATTAGTTCTTCAATAAACACTTATTGCACAAGTCATAACATTCTTCTTCAAAAATAAAGCCAATATGTATACTTTAAGATATATTTCAAATACAGTGCACCAGATGTTTTTTGTTGCTAGGAACCGAGATTTACTCAGTTGATATAAGAAATGGGAGATTTTTTAATAAAGATACACGTGGAAATAAAGAAGTCAGGGATTTTGACCATGTATCTGGGTTTTATATAAGAAGCTAGAAAACTTCACCACCAGGTTTCAAAGAAAAAGAATGGTGGTATACCAGTGTCTTAGTTCGTTTGGGCTGCTATAACAAACTGCCGTAGACTGGGGGGCTTAGACAACAGAAATTTATTTCTCACAGTTGTGGAGGCTGGAAGTCTGAGATCAGGGTGCCATCACAGTTGGTCCTGTTCTGGAGAGAACTCTCTTCTGAGTTGCAGATGGCTGACTTCTCGTTGTGTCCTCTATGGCGGAAAGAGAGGAAGGAGCTGTCCCGTGTCTCTTTCTTATAAGGGCACTAAGCCCATTCATGAGGGCCCCACACTCATGACTGGATTACCTCCCAAAGACGCACCTCCTAATAACATCACATTTGGGGTTAAGATTTCAACATATGAATTTGGGGGCGAGGGGCGTAAACATTCAGTCCATAACAGCAGATTCAAAGAGATTGGAGCCTGACTCAGGAACTGCAAATCAGGAACTTGACATAGAGCCTTTCAAGATCTGTCAGCCCTAGTGACCTGTTTAGCATGTTGCTCCTCAAGAGCAGGAGTTCACTGATCTCCACTGTAGGGTTTCATCATCAGGGAGTTACCACCACTCTCCACACCTCTGCTTCTCCTCATACTGTAATTAACTTGTATCCCTGGGTTTGCCCACTTGTGGTTTCTGCTACTCATAGTTTTTAGCACCTTATGGATTCTACTTACTATGTTAAGTCTATCAACCGCTCAACTCTGTGTTTCTGCATAAATTTCCTGAGACAGAAGATACCATTGGTGTAGTTAGTCACCAACATCCCATCCCACTAGTTAGGCTACTGGTCAGCATAGAGATTTGAGTCATATGCCTGATATTTATCAACCAGCTGTTGCCAACTTGATATAAATGATAAAGCATGCCCACCTAGTGCCATACTGTATACAACAGGCCGTGGGCCTTCTGAGGCTCAGACTTTCACTGCAATGGGTTTTCTCAGTTGACCATGGCAATTAGAAGTAGAACAATATTCCAGTGCTCATCTTTGTGCCTGATTTTCCAAGAGAAGAAAACACGTATTTTCCTAAATTCTATTATTATTAATAGTAACTATTAAATATCCACAAAAATCAATTAATAATCAGGATTGGGACTGGTCCCCTCAGGTAAGAGAAGAGCAATCCCATTCCTATTACTGTTGGCATTGAAAACTGCTGTTTATAGCAGCACTACATTGCTATTTCCTCAAGTCCCTCCAGTTTTCTTCAAAACTGTTCCTCAGAGTCTCAGACTCTCATCTGTTATTCTCACTCATGCCAAGGACTTGCAGATAGAAGAATTATTCCTTATCGTATACATTCTGCCTAGAAGAAGAGGCATGCACCTCTAGCTTTCTTCTTATCTACCAAAGTCACCTTGTGGATACAAAGATGATAATATCAGGTCCAGGCAGACTTCTTATGCTGTGATTCAGAGAAGGGAACACATCTACCTCTTAACCCATTTACTTTTCTGGAAAACTACTATGGTTAATCCTCTTCTCCAATCGAATGGAAAATTTCAGCAAATTTCTATAACAAAAAAATCTCGTGATAGAAAGCTATCGTCAAAGCAAAACTTTGAATGCAACTAAAACCTACTAATATAGTTCACTGAAATAATATACTATGTACTATAGTGTATATCACATACTGAAACATAAAAATAATATACTATATATTAGAGCAGTTTGTCATTTGCAGATATTTCTATGTGCATTGCTGCACTTTATTCTTGCATCAACTCTGTTAAGTAGACAGTACAAGAATCATCCTCTCTCTTTGAGGGGTGACACATATTTTACACACACATACACACGACACTTTTTGGATGTGGAGCTGCATGAGGCCAAGAGTACTTAAGCGATTTGTCATCAGCAAGAAAAACAGTAAGATGGAGTGAAAGAGTATGAGCATTTGAGTGGGTCTGTCTCAGGTTTGAAGCCTAGTTCTTTCGCTTTCTAGCTGTGTCACTTTGGGGTGGTTACTAAACATTTCTAAGTATACCTCAGTTTTGTCAGATGCAAAGTGAGGATTGTTGCAGAGTTGTTATGAAAACAGAAAGAGAAAAGGCCCGTAAAACATACTTGGGAAATGGCTCCAAGGAAGTGCTCAGCTGGTAGAGCTAGAACTTTGGGCTTTATGGTCAGTGGTCTTCCCAATCCACCAGACTTCAAGAATTAAAAATATAATTTTCTCTGAGAAAAGGAATGAAATTACCAAACCTAGAAAAGATACATCTTCATTATCTCTGTCCCCAAACATTTACCAAGAATCCAAAAACATTCAGAGATCTTTACTGGTGGAAGCTGGAAAAGTCCCGAGACATGCAGGGATCCAATGTCTCCTTACTTAAGCGGTGGATGGGAGGTCCTAGAGGAGAGCAAGAGTGGGCACCTTCTGGCAACATCAGTCTGATTTATTTTAATTGGCTTTAGTAACAACATAACAGGCAGGCAAAGTTACAGATAGAAGACCTGGATAGGTGGTCCCAGAAGTTTAAGAAGTCTGAAATTTCACAGAAAGATTATAGAGAAATAAGGGCAACTTGGCCTCTAAACATCTACTATTTACTGCACAGTTTCTATTAGTTTCACTATCTTTGAGGTCCCTTCTACGCATTCAAACATCTACTCTGAAGCAGTCATTGCTTATAAACAACCTCCTGTTTTCTGGCCTGTTTAGTGGGAAATTCCTTTGCTCCAGGGCTGCCTTTGAACTGATGAGTCAAGCTGTTACCTAGCGTGTTCTCCATCCCTGAAAACTTGCTCTGAGATGTGTAACACATATAAACAATAAAAACCAGGGCTTCTCTGTAAGGATGGAGTATATGTTTGTCACCAGGAAAGAGAGAAGCTATTAGAAATCCCTGAAAACCGATGGAAAAATATTGAAATTCTATACAACATTTGCCCCTCAAATCATTCAGCACCAGCTTTAAATAAAAGAAATTTGAGGGTCTGGCCTGGTGGCATAGTGGTTAATTTCTCACCCTCTGCATTGGCGGCCTGGGGTTCTCAGGTTTGGCGAAGACCTGCACGCCACTTATCAAGCCATGCTGTGGCAGGCATCCCACATATAAAGTAGAGGAAGATAGGCACGGATGTTAGCCCAGGGCCAATCTTCCTCAGCAAAAAGAGGAGGATTGACAACAGAGGTTAGCTCAGGGCTAATCTTCCTCACCAAAAAAAAGAAAAAAGGAAATTTGATAGTCAAAAGATAAACCATTTTAAATATATTTAAAAATAAGGCAATATATGCATTACAATATGGTTTGGATTTGGCATTTAAGATCAAACTTATTTCCCTAGAGAGGTGTTTAATATTTTATACTATCTTCTGTCCTAAAAGTAGACAATTGACATGTGTTTCTTTCTCTCACTCTGATCTATGTGTAACCTGTATGGCCCCAATAGTTTAATGAATTTTCCTTTCTTTTTCCTTGAACACTGCTGGCTTGTGAGAATTACTCAACACTGCTGTCTTAGAATATCTCAACCACCTCCCTTGTTACTCACACTCCTGCCTCCCTCTTGTAGTTTCTCCTGGTTCATTGTTACCTATTGTCATCACTTTCTCTGAGGCTGAGTACCTGTACTAATACCTTGTAAGGTGTTCTATAATAATCCGGCATGATCCATCCTTTATTCTTGATCTTAAAAAAAGAAAGAAATTAAATCCCCCTGGGCCGGCTCCGTGGCTTAGCGGTTAAGTGCACGCACTCTGATGCTGGCGGCCCGGGTTCGGATCCCGGGAGCGCCCCGAGGCACCACTTCTCCGTCCAACGCGAGGCCGAGTCCCACGTACAGCAACTGGAAGGATGTGAACCTATGACATACAGCTGTCTACTGGGGCTTTGGGGGTAAAAAAAAACTGAATAAATAAAATCTTTAAAAAAAAAAAAAAAAAAGAAATTAAATCCCCCAAACCAACCCACCATCTTACGCAACTATTACTTTCTGTGAGCCTATCGCATTTCCATAACCTCCTCCACTCTTTCACCTTGCACCATGCAAAAGGGAGAGATTTCACTGCAATCTTTCTGATGGTGACGTAGCTACCCACACAGCCATTGTCAAACCTACAGATATATCCTGGTGGCCTCTGTGCTTATGCATATATTTAGAAGAATGTGTGCAGAACTTAATCTAAATTCAAAAGTGATGCCCGTCCTCTAGTTTCTTCTATTCTAGGAAGAAAATACTTATGCTGGCACTTAGAAAAAAAGATCAAAAAAGCATACTGGGCATACTCATTATGTGTCATGATTAGTAAGAGGATTTCATGCCAAAGCTATATCCATTCATTTTCTTGAGCATTTCTAAGTTTTTTTGTTTTTCTAAATTATGGAAGCTGGATAGATCACACTTAAGTTTCACCAAGATAAGTTCTAGAACTTGACCTATTGTTGCAAATTGTGTACATAGTGAGCGTTCAAAGCACAGAATGATATTAACATTAATTTGGATTTGAATGATCTTTCTGCACAAGCAAATGACATTTTTTAAGGCATATTCTGGGAGCTGAATTTTCTGTTCTGGTGCTGCTCAATGGGGAGACTATGGCAGAGAAATGTACATCGCCATTGATTGAAGGGTATGTATGTGGGAAGCCCTTCTTTCAAATGGGTAATTCAGTGAAGGTTAAGGGACGGAGTTTCTTGCCTACAAGGTGGTAGGAGAGAGAAGAGCTGTCTATAAACTCTGTCCCATCCTTTTGCCTTTTCCTAAGGGCCACCTTCCAAAACCTGGAGACAAACTGTCAAGAGTGGATGAGATATAATTCACATAACATAAAATTCATCCTTTAAAGTATACTATTCAGTGGTTTTTAGTATAGTCACAAAGCTGTGCAACCATCACTGCCATCTAATTGCAGAACATTTTCATCACCCTAAAGAGAAAAGCCATACACATTAGCAATCACACCCTTTTCCATCCTCTCTCCAGACCCTGTTCTGCTAATCTACTTTATGTCTCTATGGATTTGCCTTTTCTAGGCATTTCATATAAATGGGACTAAATAATATGCGACCTTTTAAAAATTTTAATAGATATTTTTATTGAGATAATTGTAGATTCACATACCATTGTAAAAAATAGTACACAAAGATGCTCTGCATCCTTAACCCAGTTTCCCTCTGGCGACATCTGATGTCACTGTTGTACAGTATCATAACTAGTACTGACATTGATGCCATCCACAAATCTTATTTAGATTCCCCAGTTTTACTTGTAATCATTTGTGTGTGTTCCACTATGTGTGCATGTATTTAATTCTAAGCAATTTTGTCACATGTGAGGTGTGTGTATCTACCACTAATGTCAAGATACAGAAGAATTGCAACATCTCAGAGATCCTTATATTCTTGTGTTGCTCTTTGCTGCCCGCATCACCATCCCTAATCATTGTGACCACTAATCTGTTCTCTATTTCTAAAATTTTGTCATTTCAAAAATGTGTAAATGGAATCAAATAGTATTAAACCTTTTTGGATTGACTTTTTCTACCTAGAATAATTCCCTGGAGATCATCTAAGTTGTTGTATGTATCAATAGTCCATTCCTTTTTATTGCTGCGTCATATTCCACTAAGTACCACAAGTTGTTTAACCATTTACCCACTGAAGGACAGCTGGGCTGTTTCAAGTTTTTGCCTACTATGAACAAAGCTGCTGTGAATATTCTTGTACAGGTTTGTACATGAATATACATTTTTGTTTCTCTAGGATAAATGCTATGAGTGGAATTTCTGGGTCATATGGTAATTGTATGAGAGTTTTATAAGAAATTACCAAACTTTTTTCCAGAGTGGCTCTATCATGTTAAATTCTCATCAGCAATGTATGAGCAATGCAGTGTCTCTCCACCCTTGCCAGCATTTGGTGCTGTCACTATTTTTTTTATTTTAACCATTTTGATAGGTATGTAGTGAATATGTGGCTTTTATGACTGGCTTATTTCATTTAGCACATTTCATGGTTCATCTATATTGTAGCATATATCAGTATTTTATTCCTTTTAATTGCTGAATAATGTTCTATTGTTCGGATATACCACATTTTGTTTATCCATTCATGAAGTAATAGAAGACTATGTTTAATATTAAGAAAAATGCTTTCTGAATTTCTTCATATTAAAATACTATTTGAAGTACAGCTTCTATTTTTAAAAGTACCAAACACTACATTAGGTGCTTTGTATGTATTCTCTCACATAAGTTTCATAACCATGTGATCTAAATCATGATGGGCAAACTGGAAACTTACATATTAAATCAAACTTATGGAAAAAACATAACAGATCTATCAGGAATACTTATTTAACTTGACTAAGTCAATTTTGAAAATAAAATTTTAATACCTCGAATTCATTACAGACCGAACCATAGGCTTCCGTGGCCCCCATTAGATTAATTCACACACTTGGCCTGCTTGGCCTCATGAGGAATTTGAATTTACCAGACCTGACTTACTTCCTAAGTCGTCTTACAGATAAAGAGATTAAGATTCATTCATTCACTGCACAAATATTTGTGGAGAGCCTAATGTGCATCGGGCCTGCAGTAGATGCTGTGATTAGGCTAATTAACTTGGCCAAGGTCGCAAACTTAGTAAAAGCAATGATTAAATACTACATCGCGTATTGACAGTAAAATTTCATCTTATACTTATTTTCTCTGGATCCTAATTAAAGCAATCCAGGGAAATATTTTAAACTTAAGATACTTTGTTAGTGATATTTAATGTTTTTCATATAAGTGAATTATTAAGTATTATTTTGAAAACATAATTTCTACTTAGCTTGTCAAATGCATCAATATTATTTAACTTTGTTGGCAAAGAATCCAATAGCCAGCCTACCTGGCATGTTGGCTCCCCATTGTAAGTTTCGTCCAACCTCATTATGTATAGCTGGAATACAGATATTGAGCACAATATATCATTAAGTCATTAATAAACTTGAGTCGCTCCTTTACCACTTTTCCCCATCCCCCACTGTCGATGAGTAATTTATCTCAAGCAGCAATATGCATAAGTTGCCTTTGAAAAGGAGGGACATGGCATTATCAGTCACTGCATGGACGAATTATAGCCAGCTTCATCATGGGAGAGAGCAGATGATTACAATCAATAATCAATCAAAGAACTAGTGACAGTGATCATACATCACCTTCTACTGTGGAAGCTTCACTCAAAGCTTAATATTGCAAGATCCAATTTCTGGATATATTGGGTGCTTTGCCATTGTCCGGAACCTGCTCTTGGCAGAGCAAGCCAGGAATGTGGAACACCCCTATGTGGGCTCTCCCCCTTTTGCAAAGATTAGAAACGGTGGAGCAGAATTGAAAGTGAGAGAAGAAAACAATTGTTCTAGTCTTTGCCTGAGTCCTTATTACTCAATGTACCCCGTTTTGTGTACGGTATAGCCAACGCTGTATCAGGTCTATCATTGCAATTCATCTCTCCTTAATCAAGCTGGTGCATTTTGTGAAACTTGGCAGAAATTTTATAACTAGATGTTGAAATCATGTCTAGTAAAATATACTGTCCAATAAAAGACATGGTCTCTATAAAACCAGAATTAATTTGGGAAAATTGTCCGAGAGGTTTATTGGAAAGTGAATGCTTTTTAAAAACACTAAAGCAATTCTTGGAGTGGAAACAATATAAAAAATACAAAAGCCATTCTATTTGAAAGGAAAGGAATATATTCTGGGAAAAATGGTGCACAAGGATTTTCCAAACTCAATCATTCAACAAACATTTGCTGAGCCCCTACTATGCACAGGGACAATAGGCCTGCCTTTCAGGATGCAAATATCTGGTAAAGATCTGTGCAAGTACTTTGGGAGCACAGAGGAAGAGATAGAAGAGCCTGGAGGAGTCTGGATAACTCTATGAGAAGGTGGCTTTTAAAATGGGAATGGAAAAAAACTGGGGGAAGGTCATTCCAAACACAAGATCATGCTGGCACTTAGGCAGGAGAGGAGAACAAAAGAGCAAGGCATTTTCAAGCAACAGTGTGAAGGTTTGTGTGGCTGAAAAGTAGGGGAAGGGACAGGGGACTTTAGTGGGAGGAAGAATGGTATATAGAAGAGAGGAGGAAGTGGAGCCACAAAGTGATATTGGAGCTAGATTGTCAAAGGGGAAGGTGAATAGACCAACTTGGAACTTCGAGAAGCCCTCTGATCATAAAAGTGAAGAAAAGACAAAAATTGACGCTGGGGGCAGGTAGACTAAGTGTTAGGCTGTTTCTCCCTAATTAGATATTTTACTCAGTGCAACTTTTTAACTCCCTCCAAAAAAGGACTTTCTAGAGTGCAGGCTTCACCAGAGTGTTTTCTCTTACAGATCTAAGGGGAATTTTTTGAATTGGAAGCAGGACACTCTTTTATCAATGTAAGGATTTTCACTGAAGCTCATGGTATCAAGGATATAAAAACTTGAAGATTCTTGGGGAAGAGGTAGCCTCCATTCCAGATCTTGGACGGGGCTCCCAGGCTTAATGAAAGGCCCTACAAAAGCTGCTGTGTTTGAATTAAACACATATCTAAATCCTCTACAAAAATGAGTTTGGAAATACACCAAATTCCATCCATCCCCTAGGACGTGTCCCCTTTCTTTCAAGTTAGAATACCTTTTTTCTTTTATTACTGATTTTGCTTCTATTCGAAGGATCATTTCAATGTTTTATGAAAGAAGCTTAATTCCCAAGAAAACTCCTGGACATTTTTAGAGAGAAGTTTGGAGCTTTAAAATGGTCTCTTCTTTAAAGTTCTGTATTGCTGACAATCAGGCCCTCCCAGGGAACCAGGTTTGATTATTATTTTCTTCATGTAAAGTTTAGATTCAGTGCAATGCCTTTCTGATTTTAATCATCCTTAAGGAGATAGAGGCTGCCAATAAGAGGGTGCAGGGAGCCTATGTTGTTCAAGTGTGGGGTTATTGCATCTGATTCTTTTTATCCTGGAAAGTTTCATTGGGAACTCTGATTTTCTCCATCTGAGTTGCTCCCAAGCTCCCTATCTTATCTTGGGAAAACCATCTCCCGTCTAGAGGACAAACAGCAACTGGTAACAATAAGTTGCTGTGCTTTTGCTTCAGGAAATAAATAAATAAATGCAGTAATCAGTAACTAAATAGATCAAGTAATATTTAAAATCCTCCTGGGGCCGGCCCCGTGGCTTAGCGGTTAAGTGCACCCGCTCCGCTACTGGTGGCCTGGGGTCCGCATCCTGGGCGCGCACCGACGCACCGCTCCTCCAGCCATGCTGAGGTGGCGTCCCACATACAGCAACTAGAAGGATGTGCAACTATGACATACAACTATCTGCTGGAGCTTTGGGGAAAAAAAGGAGGAGGATTGGCAATAGATGTTAGCTCAGAGCCGGTCTTCCTCAGCAAAAAGAGGAGGATTAGCATGGATGTTAGCTCAGGGCTGATCTTCCTCACAAAAAAATAAATAAATAAAAAAATAAAATAAAATCTTCCTTATGATATATTTAGACTTGGATTGCAAACATAAACAAGAAACTATTGGGGAGAATTTTAAAATTGTTAGCTTTCATGGGTTCTAAAATTAGGCTGTTCTGGGGTGGGTTTTTGGAAATTAGCTTTTTCAAAATGATGTTTCTATTCAATATTGGAAAGTAAACACAGCTACTGTGAAGGCTGCTGCCTGGAGGCAAATACATGGTTAGCTGAAGTCTTCCTGGATATAAATATCTCCCAGGGCTTCTAGCTTGGAGACATAAAATTACAGGCTAATGAAGGCAGCTGCTGTCCAGAGCATGTATACGATTTTGGACCTCCTATAGCTATCTTGTCTCCTCAAATATAAGTCTGGGGAAAAAAAAAGGAAATAAAAGAGAACAAAGGTGTAAATACCTAAAGACAATAGCATCTACCTTTTCAGTGTCTGTCAATGAGAAGTCTTTATTTCACCATTGAGAAACCATAATTATGCCTCATGCTAGTTGTCCAAAGCCAGTCAACAGTCTCCCTGTATTTCTGCCCCCTCTCCCGTCCTTACAATCCCATTTTGCATCTCTGATGAAGTAGAGCTCTTATCCATGAGTACTACAATTTTCTCTCTTCTTCCCATCTCTGCAAAGTTACCCTTCTCTTTTCTTTCAAAAAAATCCAAATCTCACACTTTTCTTCAGGCTCTAGCTATAGCCACCTGACTGAGCTTCCTATCCTGGATTCAGTCTGCCCATGAATCATCCCCGGGGAGGATCTTCCTAAAACAGAACTAAATATTTCATTCCAGCATTCAAACAACTGTTGGATTTGGCAGTGCTTCCTCCATCCCCAGCATGGCATCAAGCCTCCACAACTGTATCGCAGCCTACCTCCCAAGTCTACTTCTCATTAGCCTCTCCTGCTTACCTCCAGCTATACCATCACACTACGTAGGACCCTGAAATCCGATAACTTCCTGACTTCCTGCTCCCTTTCTGCCGTGGTCACACTACTGACTCAACCTGAACTATTTATTTTCATTTGTTACACTTTCAAATTCTCTCTATCGTGATATCCTCTTCTCTCCCAAACACTGCTTTTTTTTTAACTTTTCTGAGACTTAGCTTTTTTTTTTTTTAACTTTTCTGAGACTCATCAGGTATTACTTTCACAATTAAAAAATACACATACAGATATATACACCTTCACCAAAACCTATGCAATCTTTCCTGATGTAACCTGTTCACACTGAATTTCTTTCTTTGCTGTGTTTCGTCTCTGTTGTTTTTTTGCTACAGAATACATCCTGCATTGTACTTTGGTTGGTTGTGTCTGACTCCTTCCATTCCTCCTTGCCCCAGACTGGAAGCAGCTTCAGGGTACCGAGTGAGTCATCCTCACCTTTGTATCTCCAGTAGCGCTTTCAAAAGCATTGGCCAAGCTTTGCTAGACTAATAACTCTCCAGAGAGCTGCTTTTCCTACTGCAGTGTCCTACTTGTCTTAATATGATTCCCTCTAGTAGTTTCTTATAACTATGTCTTTTCTTTTAACCTTGATTTTAAACTCCTTCATAGCAGAAGTTGTCTGTTCTCCTTTTGTATTTTCCCACAGAGCCTTAAAAAGTATCAGACCTGACAAAGTAGGTTTTTAATGAAATGTATTAAATGAATGAATGAGTGATGTATGGTCAGAGGCATGGCCTCAGTGCTGAGTTTGGTGGCTGGCCTGGAGCTGACAGACATATGTGTAAAAAATTAAAATTAGCTTCTTGTTCTTTCCAGCTGGAACAATTGATTTAACCATTATACGTTAATCGGCAATTTGGGTTTGGATGTTAGAACACGAATTGGTGTTGGGATTTCTCCAAGCCTTGTCTTTGATTCAATATATATTTTGAGTGCTTTCTTTAATCCAAGATTTTTGTGGAGCTATATTTACGCTGTAATGAACTTGGAACCGCAGAAAGATTTTAAGAATTAATGAATCCCGGGGAAAAGCTATCACAGTTCCTGAATGAAATATTCTCTACAAAGGCCCAAGAGAAAGTGCATGGTTAATCCATGAAAAATAAGCTTGATTCAAAGTTCAGATATATCTAGGTAAAAATCGGTGGGAAATCCTAGTAATTCCAGTTGAATTGGAATTCCAGAGGCTGCATTCACTTTTTTCTGATTGTGCTAAATGATATTCAGTGGCATTATCTTTATGTTATACTGGAAAGATTTTGCTGTATCACAGTTCCAATTTTTTGTTCATTTTCTTTAAATGTACACACTAGGAAGTTAACGTCTCTCTGGATTTTAAAACCATATAATTCCTTTTTACTTGACGTTACTTTGTCTTCTTTTTTAAAGGTCCTTCAATTTTAGTGCCACCAAGGCATTTGGTCTTAAGAATGGTTACTTTTATTTCTCTGAAAAAAACGAATTATTCACAACAGTTGGATGTGTTTAACTTTGTTCCGTTAGTAGAGGGAAATAGGTATATTGGGGCCTGAAATATACAATTATATTGCAATGAGTTGGTAATAAAAGATTTACAGAATATTGAAAAAAATTATTTATCTTAAGAAGAAAGTTTTAGACGTTAATTATTTATGGAAGGCTGCCTTCCTTACTATAATGTTACCAAGGCAAAGATGATATCGTATTCAATTTCTATCTTCTTTCAGTGCCTGGCACAGGGCCTTATTCAATTGAATTGAATTCATATTAATGACTGAATTAATTCTAAAAAAAAAAACGAAATAATAGCCCACAAGATAAATGTATAAGATAAAAATTGTGGGGAGATAAAAGAAAATTAGGAGCTATGATCTCTACTATCTTACCATCTAAAAAGGTAGACATACATTTAGCAATTATGGAGCAATACCAGGCAGTACCATTAAATGCTTGGGGAAAACTGTGGACTATAGTGATCATGGAAATCTTTATGGCTGAAAGAACTACATCAAGACTTGAAGGATGTATAGAACTTGAAGTAGCAGAGTGGAAGAGGAAAATCATTTGAGAAAGGAGAAACGTGTAAGTGAAGCTATTGTAGGTAAGAGACAATATGGCTATATGGGAAGTTTAGGGAGAAGGCCATCCTGATTGGGGATGACAGGTTCAAGTTGAATAGCAGTACAAGGTAAGGTTTCTGGAAGGTATACCTCCCTGTAAGTGGGGACCTTGAATGTTTACAATGGCTAGGCTTGATCTGATATGGGCAATGATTCATCTTTCTAGGCCTCTAATTTTTAAATGTGTGGAATTATACATAAATTTCTTAGGTTATCCTTGGGAAATTATCTGGGACATGTTAGAGTCATTTTCCTCCATAGACAATGTGATCACACTTTTTTTGTAAATGAGAAAGCAACCAGGATTGAAGTGTGTGTGTGTGTGTGTGCGTCTGTGTGTGTGAAGGAGAACCTCTGCATAATCCAGAGTAGGGCGCTGAGCAGACAATTGAAGAGAAACCAATTGATTATTTGGGCGAAGAGAGTTCTCAGAAAAATCCCAGAGCTTTTGATTTGGGGAGTAAAGTAAACAGGAAAAGAAAAGTAAAGATGGGAAAAGAGAGGCCAGCCCAGCGGTGGTGTAGTGGTTAAGTTCTTGTGCTCTGCTTCAGCGGCCCAAGGTTCATGGGTTCAGATCCTGGGTGCAAACCTACACACTGCTCGTCAAGCCATGCTGTGACAGCATCCCACACACAAAGTGGAGGAATACTGGCATAGATTTTAGCTCAGGGACAATCTTCCTCAAGCAAAAAGAGGAGGATTGGCAATGGATGTTAGCTCAGGGCAATCTTCCTCACCAAAAAAAAAAAAGCAAGAAGAGTAGTCCTGATGTTTAGATAACTTTTAACTACTTAAGGATTGTAGAGATGGGTTTATCTTTTATAGGGAAGGCTTTGGGTTTCAGTATTTTCAAGAAGAGATCATGGCAAACAGAGGCAAGTATGGATGTGGGGAGGAGGCTGCAAGACAAGGTATTGCCACCTTCTCCGTGGTATGAATCAATGCCACCCATCCTCTGACTCTCAGTTTCCTCATGCACAAAATGAGGCTTTTGATCTAGTCCTCCTAGGACCCTGCCAGCCCTATAAATTCTATAAATTGAATTGCTTTATTAGATTAAACATGTTATTCTTATTTCATCCTTTGTTTGAGATGTGTTAGTCTCATTTCCACAACGAAGTTACCATGGGATTCAGAAAACACTGGTTGAACGGAATTGGTTTCTATGCTAATGTCTCCCATACTTTTAATAAGAACAAAATTGTTATTCAAAAGATGGATGATGATGGGAGAAGAGGCACCTACTTTCTCGTGTCAAAGAATGAGACAAGGGCAGACAAACTCAAAGTGAAGTTTCACGGCTTCCAGAAGAAGAACTCAGGAATGATTTGTGGAAGATGGGAATGGTTATGTGGCCTTCATTCTGTTGACCTTGAAATCTATTTAGGCTCGTTAAACTTCATTTCAACAGTCCTGTATATATCTGTCATCTATTATCTCACCGAAAATATTCTTGATTATATTACATTTTCAGCCTATCACCTCTTCTCCCTTTCTCAGAGTATGTGATTGTATGTGTGTGTGTGTGATGTGTGTGTAGTGCTGATGGACACAAAATGAAGAAAAATATTGGCATAAAATGATGAGAGCAAACTTAAATCCTAATCTTGTTTATGTCTAAAAACTTCTCCTGACCACTGTAATTTATTAATTTCCATGTGAACTCTGCTCTGTAATTTATTATTCACCATGTGATTGGATTTTTATTAAAGTTGCACTATCATTTACTTAAAGAAAACTAAACTAGTGTCATATTTCTGTCATCAACCAGGATGTCTCTGTAGAGATTTTAGTAAGATTTTGTGTTTTGTTATAATGGAAATTTTGGTGCTTTAATATATATATATGTATATATGTATATATATATACATACATATCTGTCATGAGTTTGGCACCACCTTGAGTTTTCACGTTCCCTGAAAAATCTTCTTTCCTTTTCATGCTTGTGTTCTGTAAGCTGCTGCCTGATCTATTTTACGGCTGAGACCTACAAGGGGAGGTAAAGTCCAGTTTCCCGGGAAAAGGTATTTGCCAAGGAGCAAAGTCTATGGTGAAAATCATTGAGTAGAGGTCCTAGAGAGTTAGCAAAAAATTTGGAGCTAGTGGTGTTTTCTTCTAGCAAGTAAGTAGAGAGCAGAAAGTTGGAAGCATCAACCTGCTCTTGAGCAGTGTTTTATTTTCCTAAACACCATTCCAAAGTCATTGTCTCATGTGGTCCACATAGTGAGCCAAGTAAAGCAGATGACATTGTCTCTGCTTTATAGATGAGAATATGGTGACTCAGTGTCTTTATAAGACTTACCCAAACAACATGGTGCACAAGGGGAGAAGCCAAAGGAGAAGCTAGATCTTACTATTTCTAGTGCAGTGTTCTTCCTGCCACATCACGCATAATTTATCCCTGTCCAATAACCCTATGGTCTTCTCCTTCTGCTCTATCAAGCAAGAGAAAGTGAGCTCATAACTGTGAAGACAATTTTAATTATATCTTCTCAATCCCCTCAACACTGTTGATGATTCTCTTTAGTGCCAAAATAATAATAATAATAATAATAATAGTAATCCTTGAATGAATTAAAAACTTTAACCTCTATTTTCTACAATGGATGAAGATAGCTTTCATAATCATGAGAAAAGAAAATTTGAATTCTACTCTCAGATCCTCTATGTTCTAACTCTATTACTTTTGGAAAGTCATTTTGTTTTTTGAGTGCTTATTTTTAGAACTAGGGAATGAAGGGCATGAATAGATGAACACAAGGATCCTTTCTAACTTTAATATTTGATGAAGTTTGGACCTGAGTTTTGCTCTGTTTGTGGGGTAGAATGGAAGACTTCCCTAGGCCTTGATAAGTAGCCAAGACTTGACCTTTCATCCTCGATATTCTTATTAAGTGTTGTCAGCAGTTCTCAAATCCATATAACCTGGTCATTCTCCAATTTTTTTATATATGAACCTATGGCTCTTATAACCAGATCCCCTGGACAGCTCTTAAGCACCTAGATGTAAGGAGAATGGTTTAAAGTCTTTTGCTTCTAAAGGGATATTTTTATCATTATAGAGCTGCACTTTTACATAATCGTAATGTTACCCTTATACTTCAAATAAGAATATACTAGGACCTATACTGCTATGGTCAAGCAGCTCCTGAAGTAAAAATGTAATAAAATGTATAGTTTTTACTACAGAATAACTTAGCTCTTTTCTCAGATGGTACCTTTGAATTTGAAATACTTTAAAAATTTTTAATTCACTAGCATTCACTCAAAAGTATTGACAAAGAATAAATAAATTTAAGCATTTAACAAGGGCATGTTTAGAGTACATGACACATGCTCATTTAAGCCTTGAATAAATTTAAAAATTGAATTAAATGTTAGCAGAAATAATTTAAATTAATCCACAAAACCAAAGTGTCTAGCTATAAATATGGAGAATCATTTATGCTGTGATACCACAGACATTGCAGAATTTCTGTTTAAAAAATACTATCAAACATTCTAATGGATTGAGGGGGCAAGAGGTTATATTTTGAAACTCTAGTCTAAAAGACCAAAGAAAATTGAAGAGCATCCAGGAAGAGGATTTCAGATATAGTAGAAAAGTGAGTTGAAGGTGTTCTGAATGCTTATCCTGCAAAAGTAATAGGGAGACATGATAAATACCATTGAATGTTTGAAGTTGTGCCATCAAGAGTTGGGCTTAACCTGTCCTCTAGTTCCATGAATTCAACCTAGAGTATAAGAAGATGAAAAGAGACAGATTTCACCTCAACATAAGATGTAATGTGGTCGGTTCTGTCAGAAGAATGGCCTCCCTGGCGAGGTTGAGTTCTTTGTTTAGCTGAGCCTGGACAGAGTGTTTCAGAGCAGTACCGTCCAATAGAAATACAATATGAGCAGAACAATGTGTACAATTTTAAAATTTCTCATAGCCATATTTAAAAAAGTAAAAGAAAATTGTATCACTATTTTATTTAACCTGATATATTCAAAATATTATCATTTCAACATAAATCAATATAAAATTATTAACAGTAAATTTTACATTATTTTTTCCTACTAAGTCTTCAGAATTTAGGGTGTATTTTACACTTACAACTCATCTCAGTTGGAACCAGCAACATTTCAAGTCCTCGATAGCCATCTGTGGCTAGTTCCCACTGTACTGGACAGCACAATTTTAGAGTAACCAAATATAATAACCGACCATGAATTGCTATAATTCAATAAAGTATTCTTATTTGAATAGCAAGGGGCCAGAATGGATACCATTTTCCAAGCAAAGGCACTTTGGGCTTATGGCACAGATTTAGGCTGACAGGGTAGATGCTCAGCCCTGGGGGCTGTAGAGGAGAGAGGGAGAGAGACAGACCACAGATCAATGTTAGCCCATATAGCACTCTCGTATCAATTGTAAAATGGAGCCCCCTCTGCACAAATAAAATACAAAAAGGAGTGTCTCACCTTTGCCCCACACCAGGGCAAAAGCTTGAGTAGAGAGCAGAGCTAGATTTCAAGCCACCCTTGCCCCCTGGGCTGGGAAGCTCTTGAGGCACTTCCTGGGAGCTGTGCACCTGTGGCCTGCCTGGGAGCCGGTTTCTGCAGTGACTGCAAACTGCAGTCTTCAGCAGTGATTCTTAAACTTTTATAGGTCACAGGTACCTCTCAAAATTTGATGAACACTATAAGCCTTTGGTTAAGGAAAAATTGTCGATGATTCAGAGAAGGGCAGTGGTCCCCGGACTACCTTTCAAAGCATGAACACTTTTGAGTCCGTGGACCTGTGATTAATAAACCTGGCCACAGGAATTGTTGCTGTTACTTGCCATCAAGTTGGCTTCACCTCCTGGTGACCCTATGAATGAGTGATGTCCACAATGTGCTGCCCTCAGCAGCCCTACTCAGCTTCTGTGGACTTGTACCTATGGCTTCCTTTGCGGAGTCAGTCCGTCTCATAATTTGTCTTCCTCTTTTCCTGCTTCCTTCCACTTTTCCCAGCATTTTGTCTTTTTCAAAGAATCCTGCCTTCTCATGATGTGCCCAAAGCAGACATGCTCAGTTTTATCATTTTTGCCTCCAGCAATAGTTCAGGCTTAGTTTGCTCTAGGACCCACTTTGTCTTTCTGGCAGTCCAGGGTATCCATAGAGCTCTCCTCCAACACCATATTTTAAATTTTTTCCTGTCAGCCTTCTTCACTGTCCAGATTTCACAGCTATACATAGTAACTGGGACTATGAGGGTGTAGATAATCTTGGCCTTCATCTCTCATGACATGTCCTTACACTCAATCTTTCCTAATTCTTTCATTACTGCCCTTCCAAGTCGCAGTCTTCCCTTGATTTCTTGGCTGCAGGCTCCGTTTCAATTGAGGACTGACCCAAGGTAAACAAAGTCTTGTTGACCCAAGGTTAACAATGTCAGTGTCTTCAGTGTCTATGTTAAAGTTGTGTAGTTCTTCTGTAGTCATGATTTTTGTCTTCTTGATGTTCAAATGCAGTCCTGCGTGGGCACTTTCTTCTTTCAATTTTGTCACAGTAATAGTTGCCCATACTTCTTATGAAAGCCCTCTTGTTTAGGGGGCCAGGGGGAAAGGAAGTAGGTGATGCACAGACATGTTTATCTCTCCCCTGCCTAAAATAGGCTTCGTGGATGTGAATTGAAAGTCACCCGTTTTCATTGTTTATTTTGCCAAGTCAATATTTTCTCTCTCAACTGTTTGAGGATTTTTCCCCTGCTGTCACTGGCTCTCCCCAAAGTTCTCACCTTGTCACGCTGGGGGATACATGCCTGATGATAACTAAATTGTAGCACTGAATGTTTTGACACCAGCCAAGGAACAAGCAGGTCATTTGGTCTATTTTTAATGTCATCTCCATTGGCATTTCCCTCCAGATTTTTTCTTGTGGCACCACAAGACGTTCCTCCCCTGCTGCCTGCTTCCTGTTGTGATAAATGCTCCTGATCACACAGGCCACATCTTATATCAAGAACAATTGACTCAGCATGCTGGGTCTTCAGTTCATTCCCCAGATCTTGCTCTCCTCTGCTCTTCTGTGCATGTCACAGTTTCAGAAGAGTGAATAGAAAGAAAACTTGTGGGGTTTTAGTTCCCTGGGTAATAAGTCTACAGTATCATCTCTAGTGTGTATATATATATATATATATATATATATATACACACACACACATATTTTCACTCTTTCAAAAAAGAACTTTTCCCCTTGGATTGATTGAACATTTTCTGAAAAACTTAAGAGCTTGGCAACAGGTAACAGATTTCTTTTTCTGCCTGAGTTATAACCATTATAATCACCCATTAAACCTAATGAAGGTTAGTTTATTGAGAGTGATACTGTGGTGTATTGTACCTTTTCAATTGCCACTGCAGCTTAGGTTGGAGACAATTAAGAGCTGTTTTAAGAATGCTTAGAAGTTCAGAAGTGTGTGATAAGTGAAGTAAAAAAGAAAAAACATTCTGAGAAACCAACAGCACATCCAATCTGCAGGGAAGATAAGGAGCTCGGTGAGACTGTGGAAGCAAGGACCTCTTTCATTCAGAGTCATTTCTACGCCTTGAGGAGGAGTGGCTTTTTGGGATTTAGTTTATCAGGGTCTGTGAGATATTGAGTCAGATTTGGAAGCTGCTCCCTGGGGATTGTAGGGAATTAGAGACAAGAAGGGCACTTCCTGAGGTTGCCTTTGAAAGTTTAGGGATGCCTTCCAGAGTCAGTAGAAGCAAGAGGAGGTGTCAAAGGGAATGGGCTTTTTACTGTCCTGATTCTTTCCTACAGGACTACGCAGAGGCTGGTAAATGGCTACATTTGCTTGGTCACCTCCATATCTATGAGGCAATGATAATGTGACTTTTTCTTTATTATTGAGATATAATTGACATACTATATTAGTTTCAGGTGTACAACATAATAATTCAATATATGTATGTATTGTGCAATGACTACAATAATGAGACTAGTTAACATCCATCACCAAACAGAGTTACAAATTTCTTTTTCTTGTGATAGGAACTTTTAAGATCTACTCTCTTAGCAGCTTTCAAATATACAATATAGTATTATTAACTATAGTCACCATGCTGTACATTACATCCCATGACTTATCTTATAACTGGAACTTTGTACCTTTTGACACCCTTCACCCATTTCACTCACCTCCAACCCCCAACCTCTAGCAAATACCAATCTGTTTTCTGTATCCATAAGCTCTCTTTTTTTTCCAGATTCCGTGTATAAGTGAGATCATACACTATTTGTCTTTCTCTGTCTCACTTATTTCACTTAGCGTAATGCCCTCAAGGTCCATCCATGTTGTCACAAACAGCAGGATTTCCTTCTTTTTTGTGGGTGACCCTCTAGTACTTTTGTTATGAGACAAACCTGGTAAATAGTTCAATATCATCATTAGGAAGATTGGCCCATTCGAAAATGGTTAGTGAACATTGAAGAAAATAGCTCCCTTCTACCTTAATAATGTTGCAAATTTATATACACAGAGGGCTCGATAAATTAACACAGATTATTATAATAAAGCTCATATTTAGAGAAGGGAATTTTTCTGATTTTCCCCCTATAAGTAGCTCATAGGAAGATTATTAACATCTTGAGACCAAGGGTCATACATTGTCTAACATTGTATCGTACCAGCAAACTGCCATGTGCCCTCTACAAATGTGTTAAATTCAGGAATAAAATATACTTAACTGTTTTACTTAAACCTCTATACTTCTTTGGATAGTTTCTGACTTCAGCGATCACTTATAACAGACTTTTCCAATTTTATATTGTGTTAGATGTAATCAGGAATAAAGAAATTTAATAAATATCACCCCATGCCTGTCATTTAAGTGTCAAACAAGCCTTTCTTATTGAGCATGTCAGTATGTGGAATACTATATTAGACCCTATGAAGCGTTTCTAAGAAAGCAAAAAAAAAAAAAAAAGAATTCTTACCTTCACAGGGCTTGCGTTAGAGTTGGGGGGTGAGGGGGTCTTCCTAAATGCATGCAGAGGAAATGCAACTAGGAATCTGAAAAACTGTAAATGAATACAGATTAGATCGTGTCACCAAAGTGTACATCAGATCTATAGTTAGAGCAGAAGATAGGAATGGTGTTGGTCAGCAGGTGTGGGGCTTTTTAGATCTAGAACTGGTCAAAGAGAACTCTAGACTGACAGAGAAGAGAGATCAGAGCCACGATAGTGTAAGGAGGCAGGAATTAGCGCTGCATTGATGAGGAGCAGCAAAGACTGGGTTTGCCAGAGCTGATGAAGTAGCTCTTCCTGCTGTGCTTGGACAATGCCTACATTCCTCTGATAGTCCTTGCTTGTAGAAACCGATCAGAATGGTACCCACCACCCAGCATGGGGACAGGGTGATAAAATGTTAGCACTGGACAGAGCGTGGAAGTCATCTGGGCCTAGTCTCTCATTTTGCAAATAGTGAGATGGAAGCCCAGAGAAGATAAGTGACTTGTTCTTGTTAATAAAAACATAACAAAGCAAAAAACCCTTGTGAATTGTACAGCAGGGATCAGGACCCAGGTATCTTGAGACTCTGGGTCTGGAACTCTTCCTATTATTATTCTGTTTTTCAATTGATACTAGGGTTGTTGCTTGGCCAAGTCTCATGCTCTGTGGACCTGTAAAGCAGATGCGAGCTGCATGTAGCTTGGGGAAAGAAAGCCAAAGAAAAATTGTTTCTACCAAATTGCTCACAATGGATCCAATTTAGAAGTCTGCCAGAAAATGGGCATCTAATAGAGACATACTCATAGCTCGGTTGGACCTTCCAGGTCAGTGAAGTGAAAGTGTCCAAGGTCAGATGATTTTGGTTTGAGGTCCTAACTAGGTTGCCTTATGCGAATCATTTGGTTACTCTAAAGTTTCTCATCAGTAAAATAGATAAACTTAGAATCCCTGTGAAATAACATTATTAATAAAAAAAGTCATTGCATTTATGCAGAAATAGCTATCTTTTTGAGTTCTTAACCAACACATCCACTTGGCACAAACTGATTTTCTCAGACCTCTCTTGGCCAGATTGGTGAGCTACATTAGCACTGGCACTGGTGTTTAACCATGTGGCATTATATTTTATTGGGACTTTTTTTATTCTTGATCTTGTAAGTGAAGATGTCACTGCCCTGCCTTGCCCATGGAATTATTGCAAGTTGGAAAGGGTAGGAAAAGATCTCAGAGACTACTGCTAGACATATACTAATTTTTAGCCAACTTATGTTGTTCCCTTATTTATTTATGTAAGCCTGCATTCAACAACTATTTAGTGAGTACCTAAAAATAAAGATATATTAGGCACTATGGGAGATACAAATACAAAGATAAATTCTGCCCTCAAGGTATTTATATTCAAGGTGAACAAAACCAGTTACATAAATAACTGTATATACCATAAGATAACTTGTTTAGACTTTTGGAAAACTGGTGACGGACTATTTATTCCCAGTTGTAAGCTTTAGAAGGCTTCATAAGGAAAATGGAAGTTTACAAGATCCATTGAGCATCATGGGATTTAGACTTGTGAAAGTCAGGGAAGGGCATTTTAAGGTGAAGGAACAGCATGAGCAAAGTCATGAATGCAGAGATGTTGAGGGATGCTGTGGTGGAACCATAAATTAGGTTTACCAGAATGATAGTTGGCAAACATTTTTGGTAAAGAGCGGGAGAGTAAATATTATAGGCTTTTTGGATTATATCGTCTCTGACACAACTACTCAACTCTGCCATGTAGTGTAAAAGCAGCCATAGACAATCTGTAAATGAATATGTGTGGCTAGGTTCCAATAAGGCTTTATAGAAACGTGCAGTAGGCTGGATTTTCCCCTCAGGCAGCAATTTGCTGATCCCTAGACTTGGGTACAGAGACAGGGAACAGAAGGAATAAGCTGGTAAGGGAAACTGGATCAGAATATCCAAAGCCTTCTGCTACCTATTCTGATTTTAATATCTTATTTGTTAGCATAGCCTTTTCTTTCCTTTGTGCAGAGTTTGACTCAAATTTCCAACTTATTGCCTTTTTTAAACATAAAAATTGCTGTTCCCAGGATTATGCAAGTAACACTTTTTAACCCATCCTTAATATAGTCCAATAGTCCCAATAACATTTGAGAGGCAACTGGACCCAGGGCTTTAATGTAAATAACTAATGAGTTTGCATCAAATATATTAGTGCTAAGGTAACCAGCTGTCCTGGTTTGCCCAAGACTGAGGGGTTTTCTGGGACATGGGCTTTCAGTGCTAAAACCAGGATGCTGTTGGGCAAACCAGGGTGGTTGGTCACCCTAATTAGTGAACATTAGCATCTCAAGTGGGAAGCAAGTGCCCACATCAGTTCTAGGCTGGTTATATGTCCATTGAGAGTGGGAAATAGCTAATCTAGCAATTGTTTCACAGAAGTAGCTTCTGCAAAGAGAAAGCAGATGAGCTAGGTAAAATGGTTTTTGGTTCCAGAATTGGGTTAGTGGGATGCAATGCATGCCGAGTACATGCATCAGTGAAATCTCTCAGCATCCTCAGCCTGGTCTCGCCAGCCTTGGATGATCAGGGAGTTTAGCCTTGCATAGCATTTCAGCAAAGACTTTTACATTTAAATGAGCTATATGCGGACTTAAATTATGTTGAAATTTCACATTTGTGGATAAGATGTAAATAATTGGATCAACCTGTGTCCAAAAAGTCCCTTGTTCTTTGTAATTACTTATTTCTACGGGATAAAATACATGTTAGATATTGAGCTTCTAGAAAGTTTTGGGAAAGATTCCTCATTGATTTAAGTTTATTTGGATCTGGATGTTCCTGTGCTGCATTCTTCCTAGTCATATTTTCCTGTTTTTTTCTTTAGAGGAAATTACTATTGGGGTGCTGAAATATATGGTTAGAAGGAGTGAAGATATTAAGCATAATGCACAAAGGTTTCTGATACGGGACTCTGAATGCACTTTTTCGTGGCCCTTACAAACCTGAATTTTCAGTAATGGAAACTGACCTAGTATTTGATGTTCCTGATTGGATGTTGGAGAGACTATATATATGAAAATGAATTCAAGCCACATTATATACCGTCATTTAGTATCTCATTCCCGGTAGGACAAGTAGTCATCCTTGTGCACATTGGAGACAGTGGAAAATCTGGCTTTGATGTATTCCATTTAAATAATCTTTTCTCTCCATTTTCAGCCAGCTCCCTCTGTCAAAAGCAGAAGTTTCTATCTTATACACCCTCTTTTGTCTTCCTATCTGGGCACTTATCTCTTAAGCAAAGTGCTATTTTGCTCAAAGCATCTTTATCCCTTCACACCCTTGTTTTTGTACGTCTTTTCTAAACACTCAACAAGAGAAGCCCTCAAAATGTATCCTTCACACAGTGAACCCGTGTTTTTCTACCTATCCCTACTGTCTTATTCCTTTCATTCCTCCTAAAGTGAATAATAGAATATTCGAGTAGTAAGGTAAATAACTATGGTCTAGGATGTTCATTTTAATGCTAATTTCACCCTTGGGTAATGGCATCCTCTATTTTATCAAAGATTCTTATTAACTAAGAATTGTGTCTCTTGCCATGCATGACATTATCTGATATGTAACATATAAAATATAATTTTCATGGCTGACATTTATTTTATACTTCTATCTTTTCCAGGCACTACACTTTTCTCTTTACATAGATTATCTCATTTAATCTTCATAACAATGCTGCATGTTATATACTATTACAATTCCCTTTTTATACATGAAAAACTGAGATATGAGAAGCTTAAATAAAATATCCAAGGTCATACACCACAAAAAGGCAGAGCCAGAATTTGAACCCAGGCAGGTGAGTCCATGTTTCTGGCTCTATATTATGTGATCCCCCATTTTAAATGGAATTACTCTGGGCCCTGATCATTCAAATTCCTCAGAGCCCTAGAGCAATGTTATGAACATCATTTCTCATCATACCATCTACAGAAGAGATTAAAATATGAGCGCTGAAAAAATGTCTCATCCTGAACTTACTACAAGGGAAAGAATTGCCTCAGTAACCCTACATGAGTTTTTAAAAGTGAATGGTAATCCATGAGTCCGTACTGATATAAATCAATGATTGAATAAATAAGTGAGGGAGAAGAAATAAATATTCCTTATGGAAGAATTTTAAATAATTTGCATAGATATTCCCCTCTCTCAATGAGGTGAAGCATAACTCTTGACTCTTTAAGTGTGGGCTGCACATAGTGACTTACTTCCAAAGAATAAAGTATGGAAAGAAGAGGAAAAGAGTAATTTTACAGTAGAGAAAAATGACAAACACTACCTCAGCCAAGTGATCAAGGTGAACAACAAGAGTGATAAGCCATGTTGATAGTATGTACCCTTCATATGATGTAATGAGAAGAGCACTTTACTTATGTAGTCTTCCTCCCAAAAAAACAAAACTCCAGTCTAATCATGAGAAAAATATCAGAAAAATCTCAAGGAATATTTTACAAAATACCTGACCAGTGCTCCTCAAAACTGTCAAGGTCATCAAAAACAAGGAATATCCGAGAAACCCTCACAGCTACAAGGAGTCTAAAGAGACGTAAAGATTAAATGTAATGTTGTATCCTAGATGGACCCTGCAACAGAAGATAGGTATTAAATAAAAACTAAGGAAATCTAAATAAATATAGACTTTATTTAATGATAATGTATCAATATTGGTTCATTAGTTTTGGAAAATGTACATACGAATGTAAGATGTTAACAATGGGGAAACTAGTTGTGGGGTATATGGGGAACACTATATTTACTTCACAACTTTTTGTAAATCTAAAACTATTCTAAAATAAACAGTTTATTTTTTAAAAAGTGAATGATAAAGATTACCTAGAATGGGAGGTAAGTATGCCAAAGGTAAGGACAAATACTTTTGTGTCTTTGTGAATAAAATTTTTCTGCTTTCCAAATTCAGAAACAATCTTGCTGTGTACAGCATAAAACAAGGTCAAGGAAACAAGCGTTATGAAATTCTCCAACAAGGAGAGAACGTGGTCAGTAGCAAAAGTGCTAGAACTGTGTGCCAATGATGGAGGTCATGACAGAGCGGGCCCAGCGGACACTTGGCAGGTGTGTTCTGTTAATTGAAATGTCTGCTCTGTTGGGTACGATCTATGTAGGAGAGCTCAGAACAAAGAAAAAGGTGGCAAGGTGGCATCATACTTCTGAAATATTAATAGTGGCAATGAACTTCAACTTGACAATGAAATGGTTTTAGGAGAGGACACAGAAAATGCAGAAGAAAAAAGAAAACCTTAGTGAAGCTCTACCATACATTGTAATATTGATATGATTATCTGATATGATTACTTAAACTTTGGGTCATAAATTTGTGCTACCAAAAACATAAAAATTAACAGATCAAAATTCTTCCTTTGAAAAGACAATGATCCAGTTCAAAAGAGAGAAAGATACTTTAAATTTTTTATATAAAGCTACTAATTTTCACAGGCAGTCTTTGAATAATAAATGAGCTGTTCAAATTCGTAAATTGATAAATTAGAACTT
Organism: Ceratotherium simum simum; assembly: GCF_057802395.1. Classification (NCBI taxonomy): domain Eukaryota; kingdom Metazoa; phylum Chordata; class Mammalia; order Perissodactyla; family Rhinocerotidae; genus Ceratotherium; species Ceratotherium simum. The sequence goes on from NC_141913.1 coordinate 41,082,161, forward strand.
TTGAAAGGTCATACAGTTTCTTCTCCCTTTACCTATCCCTTTCCCCCCACACACACATATACATTACAGCATAAATTAATATTCCTAATAGAAGAGCTGTTGAAAGAGGCACAGTAGTCTGCTTTGGAGACCCATCATGGAGCTCAACTATCCCAGTGGGTGGCGTACTCTATTCCAAATGCTTAAGTTGCAGATAAAGATTATATTTTCCTCTTATTGTGGTAGGATATGTACCTTGCAGCCTTGGGAACTGGTTTGAGATATTGATACATGTCAGAGAAACTGAAGATGGAAATGGTCTTTCCTGGGCTTTTAGATATCGAGGACCAAAGGCCTAGAGAAATAAATCATCAAAAGAAAGAATGCCAAGTGAGAAACCGGCTCATCAATAGTAGAGCACATATAGATGTAGAGGTTACAAAGAGTGGTAGATTGATTGGTAGGTGCATAAAAATAGTTAGGCTTATGTGCTGAAGGTCAAACACAAGTAGACTCTGCTTTCAATGTTGGGAGAATGAGCACCCACAGGAAGTAGGAGGGCAAGGCAAAGTGGCCAAAGAATCATTCAAGACATCTCAAAGGACCTTGTGTCCAAGAAAAGGAGTGGATCTATCCAGAAACTTATTACATGATTCCTGCTACCTTTCAAAACCATTTTTGAGATATAGGCATCACAAGGCCTATATGAGAAAAATATAGTAATAAAGAGCAGAGATTTTTAAAATCATAGTTAAGCTGTTTATAATGAAACATAATGGAGAAGTGTTTACTTATCAAACCAGAAGCCACAGTCCATTTTTAAAAACTTCAGAAAAAGAGCAAGATTCCGTGCAACTCTATAGGTATTTATCCTATTGCCTGCAATTTTTTCTAAATATTACTAATGCAATGAATAATCAAAGTAGTTAATCAATTGACTTAAGGTAAAAAAAAAAATTCATCCTCATTTAACTCAGTAATTAAGATAATTCTTTGACCTGAAATATTCAGAGAAATATTTTAATTCTTCAGTCTACATGTGTAGATGCAGGCTACAAGTAAAAAAATAAGAAATGAGCTCAAGAAAAAAAATTAGCAGAAGTATATTTCTCACACTTTTCACTAGTGATATAATATCTATAAGAAAGATGGCATATACACCAAAAAATTTTTAAACATAATGTTTATTTTGTATTTAGGAGTTTAAGTAGAGAAATATTATAGCAGTTCCATAAGCTGAAGGTTGAAACATTATTAGGTTTAAAGATTCAATATCTTTTTGAAATCAACCTTAAGACGATTCTGGCAGGGGCCAGCCCGGTGGCGTAGTGGTTAAGTTTGCCTGCTCTGCTTCGGCGACCTGGGGTTCGCAGGTTTGGATCCTGGGTGCAGACCTACACCACTCATTAAGCCATGCTGTGGAGGTGTCCCACATACAAAGTGGAGGAAGAAGGGCATGGATGTTAGCTCAGGGCTACTCTTCTTCAAGCAAAAAGAGGAAGATTGGCAACAGGTGTTAGCTCAGGGCCAATCTTCCTCACACGAAAAAGAAGATTTTGGCACACACAGTTTATTTCAAAAGGGTGGAAATAATTGGGTAGTATAGGGCTAAAATGACCCAATTTGAGTGGAGGGTTTGAAAGGTTCTCAGGTCACTTCTGGTTAGAGCAAGAAAAGAATCAAGGATCTACCTGCTGTAGCAGTTGATAGTGTAATACTGAAGGATGGTGAAGAGAAAGCAGAATCCCTCCACTCCTGTCCTACTTCTCTCTCTTCTACGAAGACCAAAAGTTCTTTGACTTGACTGTTGTAGAACGAATATATGTAGGCATAGACAGAGCAGGGACTGCAGTGATGTGCAAACGAAAAGAGTGTAAGTTTTGAAGCTGCCCTGAATGGGTTCAAGTCAGTTTGACCAGGTGACACAGAGAGAATGGTCCATGAGATCAATGAACAGCTGTCAAATGTGAATTACTGTTCAATAAACATTTATTAGGCACCTCCAAGAGGCAGGCACTGTGTTAATTTTTGAGAATACAAAGATGAATGAGTGAGGAACCCCGCCTTCACTGTGTGAGTGTGCACTCTGGGAAGGAAGCCAAAAATGGTAAACAATAATGACAGTGTAAGGAGGGCAATTATACAAGCTCAGAGGGGGCCTAGAGGAGGGCAAAGGAGGATTAACAGAAAGGATGCTGTTTGTGCTGGTTAAGGATGAATAGGAGTTTTCCAGATGGACTGGATGAGAAAGCCATTGCAGAGAAAAAATATATTCAGAAGCATATAACAACAATTTTTAATAAAACATAACAATATATGTTACATCATGTGGTACCACCTATCAGAGCTATAAAGAGCACGGGAGTTGAAGAACATAATTCTAGATTCAATTCCCTATCCACACTTACTGGCTACATCATCTGAGAAATTTATTTTACTTCTAAATTTTAGTTTTCTTACCTGTAAAATGGGGTCATGAGAGAGGCTAGGTCAAAAGGTTGTTGTACTAAGTGAGATAAGTACTCAATAAATGTTAATAAATGTAAGATATTATTATTATCGGGATTAATTAGGCATTGTTAGATCACAAAGTAGCCAGCTCTGGTGGCCTAGTGGTTAAGATTCCACACTCTCACCACAGCAGTCTGAGTTTATTTCCTGGTCAGGGAACCACACCACCGACCTGTCGGTTGTCATACTGTGGTGGCTGCGTGTTGCTATGATGCTGAAAGCTATGCCATGCCACTGGTATTTCAAATACCAGCCAGGTCACCTATGGTGGACAGGTTTCAGCGAATCTTCCAGACTAAGACAAACTAAGAAGAAGGACCTGGTCACACACTTCCAAAAAAAATTGGCCATGAAAACCCTATGAATTCCAGCAGAGCATCATCTGATATAGCACCAGACAGTGAGAGGACGGTGCAAAAAAGACCGGGTAGGATTCCACTCTGCTCTCTGCTGTACACAGGGTCACTAGGAGTCACTAACAACAAACAAGATCATAAAGTAGGGATGGCTTCAAGTGAAAGGAAATATGGCAGGTAGGAACTAAAAGAAAGGATGACCAGTGGGTTGGTAACTAAAGGAATGCCTTTAGGGTTTGGATTCATAAGACATCGTCCATTTTGTGAGGACAAGTTTTAGTGACATGCTACAGGTTTTCTATCTATCCTTATTAACATTTTAATCAACCTGGATGAATGCTCATGAATTTGTAGATGACACAAAGCTGGAGTGGCTGCGATGACTTGGGGTGATGTTTTTCAGCTTCCAACTGATGTTGATTGACTAGCTGAAACAATTGTTTAAATCTAACAAGATGAAATTTAAAATTTAACATGAATAATATAAAGTCCTGACTTTTACTTTACAAAAGATCAGTGACAGAACGGGGAAAGATCTGTATTATCAGAATCATGTGTGAAAAATAAATGATTGGGAATTTTAGAAGATGTCAAGCTCAATGTTGGTCAATAGTAGTGGACACCTAATGTGATTTGGATTACACAAATAAAGGTGAAGAATACCTAGAATGATAGAGGTGATGGTCTCATTCTTCTCTGTTTTGACCAGAGCATATCTCCAATGCCAAACTCTAAGAGAAATTTATAGACAAAGTAACCACATTCACAGGATTACTATCAGGATAGTAAAAGAACTTCGTCCTTTCATTTATGAAGTGTACATTAGGTCTGAAAAGGAGACTGGGAGAACATAGTGTTACCCTTAGACATATGAAAAGTGGTCATGAAGAAAAGGGATTAAATTAATTTGAGTAGAATCTGAGGGTAGACCTAGGATGAATGAATGAAAGATAAAAGACAAAATTTAGGCTTGACATAAAGTCAAATGAGTTCAGAAGACGAAAGGTTGAAGATAACGTACTTAACTAGCAATGAAGGTTTCCAAGCATGGTCTAGTTGCAGCAGGTGAAGACTTTACAGAGGAAACTATTGTCAGGAGAAAGTTGGGCTAGATGGCCTTTAAAGTTCCTTCCAAATCTGGAAATCTCTGACTCTGCGATAATTAATAAGATTTTATACAGAAAAATGGCAAGCCATAAGAATGCAGTAACCATTTTAGATGTGGACTGAAAGTTAGTCCAAGGAAGTTTGGACTAATATAAACCTAAAGGAGGACTAACGATGTTTAAAATGAACATCCATATTAAAAATCTTCCAGGGTCTTGTGCTGCAGGGAATTCTAAGCAAAGGTTGAGGTCTAATTCAATTTACCATTTATTGATGATCTGGAAGAATTAATAGCATACACACTGAAGTCAGTAGATGTTTCCTTATTTAGTGAATACAGAAATATAGGCAGAAAGTGATGAATATCTATTTTTCTTTTGGGATGTCAATAGAGGTCTATATCCTGAAAGAATGAACTAGATAATCTATTTACTTCTCATTTGCATGGTCTATATTTCTATAGTAACAAAAGAGTACAGTGAAGGCTGGGAGCATGATTTTTGAAACTGGCTATTAGTGATACACATAGGAAGCAGAAGTACTCTTGGTGGCTTTTCAGTAGAGATTTTGGTTTGGTAATTTGGCTTTGAAAAGACTTTGATTAAAAAAACCTGTTATCATTTAATTATATGAAACTAAAGGGTAGCATCTGGTTATGATTCATTTAACCTTAATGGGAAAGAACAAGTCATTACTTAAAGAGTGTCTTATAGCCAGTGTTATTTCTTAATATTTTTAGAAATCATTTATTCCTCCCCAAATTGATGTGCTATAATTATTCATTAATAATTCTTCTTGATGTCTCTGGAGTCATTCCATTACCCACAGTCATTATGCATCATTTTGTGAATGTTTGCTACAATATTGAGATATCTATAGCTCATTGAGTCATTATATTCATTGGTGTATATCCTTTTAGTGAAGAATATCCAATTTATTCTGAATCAAATTCCATTGAAATATTTTCCAGGAACTTTAGAAGCTGCTACTAAGTCCAGGGAGCAGAATACAGATATCTCTAGATTCTAACTCCCAGACACCTCTCGTAGAAATCTTGACCTCGGCTGGAGAATTCCATTCCTATTGTTGGGCAAGTAACCCAGAGGAGACTTGGTAATAACTTGCTGGGCCCCAGATTGTAACAGAAAGCAGTATTCCGTAGAATCATTGCCATAACTATTTTATCCACTTAATGGTAGTTTTTATTAAATCAACTCCATTGTGGATGGGCTCAACAGCCTTTAATGAGAAGACCTAGAAACCGAAATAATATCGTTTCCTCTGGATAATGGCATTCTGCATTTTTAACAACCACAATCTATTTGTTAAATTGGGAAGACCAGCACTGCATCATAGGGTGAAATGTTTAGCGTGGTAAAGATAATATTTTTTTTGAGTTAGGATCAGTTCAAACTTTAAAATCTATTGTTATTTTGGTTGAATATCTTTTCCCCAGATTTTAAATCAATCTAGTAATGAAGTAAGCACTTTCTAAATATTTATCAATTATTTTCCCCATGTCGTAGAAAAGATCAGGTGTAAACTTCCTTCAAGCAAGTCCAATGTATGAAGGCAGTTTATAAAACAGATATGATACTGTATAATTATTCACATAACAAAAGGTTCTTTAGTTACAAAAGGATGGAGCTCAGGGTTTCTTTAAATCTGAGCCCCCATTATGCATATAAAACAGCATGTAGATTATCCAAACCTTCAAGAATAAATCTATTATGTAAAGTAACATATACTTATATTATCTTATTTGTGAGCTTTTGTGAAATGTTATTCAGTAGGTGATTGACACAAGTCTGGCAGGAAGCCAAGAGTGTGAAAAACAGGAATTTCTGTTTCTTGAAGCTGTTGTACAATATGATATCTATTTCCACAAGAATACTTATAACTAGTTATTTTATAATAATAATAATAATACTGACATAGTACTTTAAAAATAGAATATGAAGCTTACTTTCACCAGTTAGGTAGAAATTCTAGAAATATTTTTAAAATGAAAAGAATACATTAATTCATTAAATAAATATATATTAACTGTACATTATTTGCTTGGTAATGTTAAAACAACAACAATTAAAATTTTAAAAGCTATAAAAGAATATAAATATTAGTTTGTAGTGGTTATATTATGAAGTGATATTACTGTTCTATATTCTGCCTTGTGTGTTATTGCGTTTTTAAAAATAATGATTATGTGTGACTTTTTTAAGCATAAGAAAACAGCGAGAATAACAAAGCAATTTAAAGTTTTGAAAAATAAATACCCCTAATCCTCCACCTAAAGACCGTCATATTTACTTTATGGTGAATTAAAATTCAAACATTTTTATGCATTTGGTTTTTACTTTCTAAATAGAAGTATGAGTATATTATATATAAACTTTCTGTTCTAATTTTTTTTTAGAATTTTAACTACTGAGCTTTTTTTATACCATGTTATTGTGAGCTTTTTTATGATTATCATTTTAATGATCGCACATAACCACTTGTTTAACTATACTGGAAATTTAATATTATTGGAAAAATATTATTATTGAAAAAAAATTTATTGGGGAAAAACCTCAAAATTTATTATTTGGAGAAAAATAAGGCTTTTGCTAGTGTAAATGATGCTCTGTGTAGGATAGCTTTCCAGAAGCAGAAATATTGGGTCAAAGGGTGTTGAGCATTTTGAGAATTTCTCTACACATATTACTTAATTGCTTTCAAATGCTGTCCCTACTTTATAGTACCGTGTGAATATGCCTATTCCATGAAACTGTCATCGTTTGTGTATATATATATGTATATGTGCTTTATATATACACATATATATTTTTATATATTATATATAAACACATATATTTTTTCTTAGTTATGGGTGAAAGATATAGATTAATTGGTGTTTCCACAATGCTAGTGAGATGAACATTTTCCTCTTCAGATTTCATATTTGCGAATAATATTTTCTTCTATTTTTCCCATCTCATATTGTGATTGACATAAAACTCCTAGGAACTTGGTGAGGTCCATAGAACTGGACTCCTTACCCCCATTTGGCAGAGTGTCTCCTGTTATCCAAGGACAAGTGTCTAGTCAGTGGACGTGGGGAGGAAAATCCAGGTCTCCTGACTCCTGGTTTAATTATATCTATCAGAATTTTAAATGAAAAATGAAAACCAGTGAGTATATCTATAATTTCTGGCCAACTTCTGAGATAGAAAAGACATTTTCCAGTGTTGGATAGGCTTATTATGTTCTCATAAATTAATTGATGAACACAATAGTTTGAAATACAGGATCTTAGAGCTGGAAGGAGCCTCAGCTAATCCAATCTCCCATTTGATAGACAAGGAAGCTGAGAATGAGAGAGGTGATGTGGTTTGTTGAAGGTCAGGTAATGAAAAGATGCAGAAATAGCAGCAATGGTCTTGCTCCCTGACTGCTGGCCTTTCCACTGCCCCAAACAAACTGTTGTTGTTTTTCTTTAACCCATATGTTAATTTATTTCATTATTAAGAGAGATTATTTTAAAAATATCATTTTTTCTCCATCAATTTATTGGAGACAAAAGGATTCCTATAAAATAGATATTCTCTCTCTCCTTTTTCATGCCATAAAGGATTTAGACAGCCATAAAGCCTAGCACCGATGCTGACAACATACAGAAAAGAATCAAAATCAAATTAGGTGATCAAAAATGGAAACCAAGATGCCACAATAAGGAATAGTGTAAATCATACAAAGCAAATGTAAATATAATAGAAATACCTGTTTTTGCCTGATCCTCTAACTCACTACTTATGTAGGTCATAAATAACTTATTCTTAGAAAAAAAGAGAGCCCCAAATTTTATTTATTTTCCCATCTAAGTAGATTTTAGGAAACTGCCAAAGCTTTCCACCTAAATTTCAAATATGTTCCCATATTGTGGAGGAGAGAGAGAAAGAAGAGCTTATTATTTATGAAGCTAATTAGATGGACAGAGGAGGAGTTAGCTTTTAACTTTTTAGTTTATTATTTTCTAGCAGTTAATATTTCACAGAAAATCAAATTATAAATGAGTATCTTTGGAGGATTATGAAGAAATGGCTTGAGGATTTTCTACATTTTATATTTGTAGTTCATTATTGCATGTATACTTCTCCTCTCCACTCTTTTTTTAAATTAGCAAAAAAAAGAATTATTTTTAAATAATAAAGAACAAGTTCCAACTCAGTAGTTATTTACTGGATTAAACCAGGGGTCAGCAAACATTTTCCGTAATGGGCCAGATAGTAAATAGTATATATTTCTGGTTTAGGGGGGACATATGGTCAATGCTACGACTACTCAACTGTGACCCTGTAGCAGGAAAACACCCATTGAAATAAGTCAATGAATGAATGTGATTTTGCAACGATAAACGTTTATTTATGGACACTGAAATTTGAATTTCATATAATTTTATGTGTCATGAAATATTGTTCTTTTGATATTCTCAACCATGAAAATATGTAAAAAACATTTTGAGCACACCGAGGTATGAAAGGAGAAAGTGAGCCAGATTTGCCCTGGGGCCATAGTTTGCTGACCCTCGTTAAACTGAATATCCTCATTGCAGGGATTTTGGTAGCCGTGATCCCTTTAAAAAACAAGTGAACCTGTTTATGATCTTGTGAGCCTCTCACAAACTGTCTCACATTGCATCCTTCTACTGTGGAACAATAATAAAAAATGTTAAAGAAAAAAAAAGGTAAATACTCCTCAACCTTGATCCTTCTTAAGTAGTTATAGCTCCACTTATAAACCCATACACCTATGCTTGATACTCTCCTCTTTTTAAGATAATCTATTATTGTGCATCAACTTTCTTTGAAATTCATCATTTTCTGCCCTGGTGATGTTTGTGTACGTGTGTTCAGATATGAAAAATGCAGCATAGTGCATGCTATAGGTCAATTACTAGTTGTGACCCAAAATATTTACTTATTTTCTTAAATACACTAGCATCAGCATTTTTAAAAGTTCAAACGGCTTAATAGGAAGAATTATTCAGATATCATATTTTATTTAATAGACATCTGTAACACTTTTTCTGTAATTTCATCTCTGCATGAGTCTAAACATCTGGATATTTGGAAACATATGGAAGGTTGAACATTCCACTTTTTATCCAGATGTTTGGTGTTATTCAAACCTATGATTTATAGAGAAAGAATATGCTGAGCCATCTTTATTCAAAGTTTTTATGGATTCCTTAATTGTCCATAAAAATGATTTATCAACTTACAGATATCCAGAAATTCAGTTAGAACTATTTTGTAAGCATGAATGCCCAAATAAGATTTAGCATAAAATATCGATTCATATTTTAGGAAAAACTAATCTATAATTATAGAATCCTTATGAATATATATATGAATATATATGGCACTGTTGGAATTGATCTCTGCCTGTCTTATTTGTACTTTAGTTTATACATATTTTACATATTGTGAGTGTGCCTGAAGTTGTCAGTGTGGAAGCACTGAGTAAATGGAACTTTACTTTTTGAGCCAATAGCCACTGTGAGCGTTCCAACATTGTTGCCTACTCTAACAGTCAGTCCAGGGATTTCTGTCCAAAAAAAAGAACCTTGTCCTTAGAGCTGTGATGGAATTTTATGGTGATATTCACTAGGTGGTGGGTTTTACATTAAATGAGAAAATGTGTGTGACTAGTCCTTTGTAAGTTGAAAAGTGCAGCACAAACATTAGTGGTTATCTGTTTAACTTCCCTTAAGGCACTCAATTCATTTTTCTCCATCTTATTTCAGAAGCTTTTTCTAAGTCAGGGGATAAGTGTTTTCATCATTGATTTCCCTTCAGTAAGCTACGGATAGAGTCTATTTTCATTATTTTGTAATTGTTAATCAAGAATAATTTATTAATTGACTGCCAGCCCTAGCCCTTCCATTAAAACGCTGTGCAGAAGACATAGATATCAAAGCAAGATTTCACGGGGGGGATACTGAATGTGACAAAATCAGATTCATGGGTGAATTAGGATTCTACTCTGGACCTAAAGGAGGGAAGGGGTTTTGGAAAGTGTCGTTTGAATAGAAACTTTACAAAATTAATAATTTGGCACATTCTTCTGAAATATTCTCTTGTTGAGGCAACAGACATGAATTTGAATCAGAGATAAATGTGCATTGATATTAGATTCTAAGCCAGTTTTGCTGACATCTAACCATAGGGAAATCGTTTCCTGGGGCCCAGGTTACTTACGTTGTATATAGAAGGATTAGATTACTTCTATTTAAATTGCCATTGTACTTTATTTAGCCATATAGCCTTTTATTTAAATGAATGGAAAAACAGCAAATAAAAATGACCCTGTCAAGTTTCAAAGGAATGGAGGGTGGCCAGGTAACCCTTTTGTTAATTTCTGGTTTCTTTTTCACTTTTCTGTGAACAATTTTGCATCTCCAAACACTGAGGGTCACATGGCATGATTTATATACTGTCGTGATTAGAAGAGAGTGAAGAAACACATATTGTCAAGTGTAAGCAAAAATGGTGCAAGATGTATCCCTGTCTAAATATATCAAAGAACAAGAAAAAGAGAATTGTGATCGTTTTCTTGAAACAAAAGCAGTAGAATGGTGTTCTTAAGTCAGCTTCTGACCTATGAATCCCTTAGAGATTCACATTAAACTTTAGGGAAAAATGTTGACATCTGCTGACCAGCTCAAACATGAGTTTGTAAAAAGTGAAACTCATGGTCTCTTGTCTAAGAACTGGGACTCTTCATCACATCCTCAGTAACTGTAAAGCATCTATGCATGATGGGAAAATGAAAGGCAAAGCATAAGTGAAGCCAAGTATTAGTTATCTAAAACTGAGTCTATTTGGATAATCAAAACTACATATAAATATAGAGTTTTAATGCCAATTCTACTTTACAATAAATATTAATTTCACTGTAATTACAGCCATCAGTACTGTCAACTCATTCAAGTGCTCCTCTTTACATGAATGTAGGTTCAGAAGAATCAAATCTTCAACTTTTCCTGTTGTCAGAATCCATAAGTATAAAAATATGTGTACTGTCTTTAAAAATTAATTGACACTGGAGACAATTTGCCAAGTTCCTGCTCAAGCATTTCATCTAATTCTAATGGAGGGATGTGTTTAAATATTGGTGTAAGCCCTGTGGTGTCTTGTATCACCAATAGTATGTTTAAAACATTTTTTCATAAGCAGGCATGTGTAAGTAAGAATGGGAAAGCTGACCTATTTACATAAAGTTTTGGAAGCTTTAGGAACACTGAGTTTAATGTCAGTTATTCCCTGGTGAATACACCTTGGATATGGCAACTATGCCTCCCTGCAGTTGGATATAATTAAAAGGGCCACTTGTCATTAAGTAGAGCATAAACAGCCTCTCTATGTTTTAAAAATTAGTGAGTTGGATTTTTCTCTATACCTATACTCAACCCTATCTTTAGAATAGTCTCCTCCAAAAATTGTATTAGCACTTCTTGTTTCCCAATGTTTTCTTTAGAGGGTTCCAGTTAGCACATCTAATTGGGATCTGCTGTCTATCATTTGGCCAAAGCCTGGAGTGCCACTCAGTAGGGTTCTGTGCCAAAATCCCAAAGAGCAGCCCCCTTTTCTTAGTCAATGGATTTGCATCAGCAAAGATTTGGGAAGCCATGTAGGAAAGATCAATGATCCGATGCAGTGTATTCCTAATAGTAAAAAAAAAAAAAAACGCGGAGTCATGGTACTGATCATTGTATTTCATGCCAGTTCTCATCCATTCTAGGTTGTTGAACTTTTCTCTGTTTCTTGTGCCTTGCTTGAAATTAAAGCTATTGATCGATAGTATAGATTCTATACTGTTTTAAAGTTCCTTTCTTGGATTTTTTATTTTCCCCAAGAATTCAGGGTTCTAAATGTACTAAGAAAAAAAAATGACAAGCAATTTGCAGAAGAGGTTTGTAGGAGAATAGGTGTTCCGTTTATATACATGTCCATGATATTATTCGCTTTATAGTCATTGTTCTAAGCACTTTCTATGGAGATAAAATGATTTTGAAATAAATTATTGGGCTGAGAATCCCTCACTTTTCTTTAAGTTCATTAAATGTGAGATCTTCTTGTTGGGATTAGAAATTCCTAAGCGTGCATTAGTCGTCATCTTCTTTTTCCTTGTGTTTTCAATTGTGGCAGTAAGAAGTAATTTATACATAATCTCATTATTTTCTCCTCCAACTTTTGAAACATACTTGGAGAAATTATATGTGAGTTTCCTTCAAACAGAAATTTTAAGAATGACTAACTTCAATAACAGGAGGAAAAATGTTTCCCAAATTGAGCTGATTCTTCTTTCTTTAATCTGTGGGTCTGGAGTGTGGGTATTTTTATTATAATATTTTTGGGGTGAATATTTTCCTTCAGCATTTTATAAGAGCTGGGTATGCAAATTCAAGAAAAATTTACATGCATACAAATATGTAACATTTTAGGGATTATAATGGAACCCATTAAGTCTATTCAGGACGCTGGAACCCAGGTGGAGAAGCTCTCTGTGGTGTAGAGAGAAAAAGCATCTCCCCAGACGAGAGCACAAATTGCTTAGTGACTTTATATCAAGAGGAGGAGCTAGAGGATGTGATTTCAGTACAATACTGACTTCAATAGGAGCTGAGCAGTTGAGCTCTCCCACTGCTTGCAGAAGGGAAGCATATTGGAATTAAAAGAAAATGCAAAGCTCATAAGTGGCTAAGAAGAAGTTCTTGCCCAGGAAGAAGCTGGACCTAGTTGAACAAGTGATCCAGCTAGATAGAGGCACTGCAATGTAAACCTTCTCTTCTAGCCTGGACCTAGCTGGATTCTATGCACCTTTAAACGTCTCATAGAATTACATCTATATTTTCTCAAAACAGAAAAAGATCATGTTGTAAAAAAGTCTATGTTCCATTGAGGATGGTCAGAAATGTTATCGTGGTTATAGCAGTTCGTTATGAAGCCAGGATGGGAAAACACAACATTCGTGAGACTGAAGAAAGCCAAAAACATGGGTCCAGAGTCCTAGGGAGTAGCAGCAAAGAGAGAATTTGCAGCTATGACCTCCCTGTGTAGGGTGGAGTAAAATTTGGATACAACCCGGCTTGGATGTTTTTGTCAATTATACCGTAGACCATAAAAAGGGATGAAGTTATTAACGAACAGTACAATAAAACTATTATAGGGCCGGCCCCGTAGTGTAGTGGTTAAGTTCTCACGCTCTGCTTCGGAGGCCTGGGGTTCACAGGTTCTAATCTCGGGCACGGACCTACGCACCACTCATCAGGCCGTGTGTGATGGTGTCCCACATACAAAATAGAGGAAGATGGGCACAGATGTTAGCTCAGGGCTAATCTTCCTCAGCAAAAAAGAGGAAGATTGGCAACAGATGTTAGCTCAGAGCCAATCTTCCTCACCAAAAAAAAAAAAGAAAGAAAGAAAAAAAAGAAATAAATAAAAGGTAAAATGTTCAAAAAAAAAAAAACTAGAGTAGCATAACGGGAAAGACGTGGGCTTTTCATGCATTTGAATCCAGAGGTTTCCTTTTATAATAATGTTAGCTTAAGAATACTATTAACTTTCATAAAACATCTAGGACAGTAAGACCTAACTCCTGATTATTGTTATAATTAGATTGGACTCTATGAAATGGTGATATTCAACTGTGTTTTAACTCAAAATTACCATTTCATAAGGTTCAACTTAATGTTACTTAAAAGAGCAGAGAGTTTTAATTACCCGTTCAAAATTTAGAAGTGTCTACCTACAGACTTTTTAATATTAATTGAATATAGTCTTTCAAATATTTGTTACATGAATAAGTATAATTTTATCTATTAATAAAACAATTCTTCCAGGTCATTTTTTTGCTGTTATATTATAAGTGCTGCCTTGTGTAAAAATGCTCATACTGGAGGAACAGCACAGCACAGTGGGAAGAGAACGGCCCTGGTGCTGCCAGGACTCACATCCTGGCTCCGTCACTTTACCAGCTGTGTGAACTTGGACTTAGACCTTACTCAACTTCTCTGTTCCTCAGGTTGCTTATGTTTAAAATAGAGGTGAAGGAGTCCCTTGGCTGTGATGGAACAGTTCTGTATCTTAATTGTGGTGGTGGTTATACAAATCTACACGTGTGATAAAATGTCATAGAATTATATGCATAGGTATACTAGAAAAACAAACAAACACACACATGCAAAAACTGGTGAAATCTGAGTGAGGTCTGTAATTTAGTGAATGATATTATGCAAATGTCAGTTTCTTGGTTTTGATAATGTTTTGTTTTGACAATCATAATTCTGTAAGCTATTAGCAGATGGTAGGGGGCACCCTAACTCATTGGTACACAAGACCTCTCTGTACTATTTTTGCAACTTCTTGTGAGTGTATATTTCAAAATAAAAAAGTTTTAAAATACACTTATTGTGTGAGCCAGCAATCCCAGTCTTAGGTGTTTTACTTGAAGAAGTGAAAATGTATTTTTGCTCACACAAAAAAAGGTGCATGAATATTTATAGCTGTCCTAATCATAATGGCCCCAAATAAGAAGCAACCCAGATGTCCTTCAGCAAGTGAATGGGTAAACAAACTGTGGTACATCCATACAGTGTAATTCTCCTTAGCAATAAAAAAGGAATAAACTATTGATATAAGCAAGGACAGTCAAAAAACAAAAAAATAGAGGTGAAAAAAATGATGGCCCCTGACACAGCTGTTGCAATAATTAAATGATTCTATATACACATATAAAGTTCTTAGAATAGGGGCTGACCCATAGTGAGTAGTGTCCACTATTGTTGTTTCTCTCCCAAAATACTCTATATTCCAACTTTTAATAAATTTCACATTTTTCTCCTAACTTGAACAAATTAGTGAGTATTTATAATTCTGTGTGTTTCGTGTGTTTACTATATATCACTGCATGTGTGAGCTTGCACACGTGCCCCCACACTTCTCATTGAGATATACACATATATACAAAGCGTGGGTGAAGTGCTAAAATTCAGCAGTGAACATACAAAATGTGATCTCTCTGTCTGTGAGCTTCAATTCTAGAATGATATTTTTTTAAATGCCCAAGTTTAAACTTTTCAAATAAATGTTTAAAATTCAAATTAAAAATTAATTATGGTTGAAAGAAATTATACCGATTGTGGGATTGTCTGGTATATTATAAATTCTGTGATTTAAAAAAATAAATATACATATGTATCTCTGATGTTGAGATATAGTACTAACATTTACCATCTGTGCTGACTGTGCTAAGTCGGGCTTTTATGATGGAGTTGTTATATTTTGAAGAACATACTTTGAATCATTTATAAGTCTGTGTAATAACAAGCTATATCATAACAGGATTTACTGGATTTTTATTGCCACCTACACAGCCAGCCAGTACTTATTCATCAATCCGTACTGTGTACAAAGTGCTGAGTTGGATAAAAGAGGAATAGGAGGCATTTGAGTCCAGGCTCTGGTGTAAAAGACACTTGGGTTCAAATCCTAACACTATAACTTGCCAGGTCTGTGGATTTGTACGAATTATCCAATTTATCTAATCCTCTACTTCTTTACCTATAAAATGAGTACATAACAAATTATCAACCTCATAGAATTACAGTGAGGTAAAGGACTTATCACAGGACCAGGCATGTCAAAAGTGCTCAGTAAATGGTAGCTATCATTATTGTTACATATATTATAATTATTTGGGGAAACATGATTTAGAGATTTAATGAGAAAGAAATACAAAGTGGTATAAAATTACATGGTCTATATTTCTATATAGAAACTGTTTAAGGGGAGTATAAAATTTATTCTAAGATACTTGCATTGAACTTCACCAGCAACATGGAGCCTCCTTTTGGTCATCACGAACCTGCAGGTTTCTGATTGACACACTATGGGAGGAAATGGATGCTTATTTAGTGGCTACTAAAATCCTGGTGCTGTGCTTAAAGGAGAACAATATGAGCAAAAATGTGACCAAGAGAAGAAGACAGGAATGAGGTAGAGTGGGTTGGTGGGATAGGGAGCTCAGCCAGATTGACATGAACTATTTATGTTATAGCTGTCTAGTTCTTGAAAGAAATGCTGAAATGAAAAAGATAGAGGCAACATGCATTACCTATCAGTGCTATCCCAATATGCAGGGATTAAATGCAATTTCTATTCTACATATATGTATAAAATAGATATATATATAAAATATAATATATATAAAATAAAATAAAAAATATATATAATCAAAATAGCTTAAGTTATAGAGCACAATTTTAATGTTTATAATCTTAAAGTTGTAAATGAATGCAAAGAAGAAGAAAAACAAGATGGAGAGAGTGCACTGGATTAGAAGTCAGAATTACTAGGATCCAAACAGCAGTGAACTAGTTATTCTCTTATTTAAGGTATTTAACTTCCCCAGTTAAATATATATATATGTATATTTCAATATAATATATTGAAAAAGAGATAAATGTATATGTGTAAAGCCATACACACACACGCGCACACACACATACATTTATCTCTTTATCAATCAAGACAGTACTAGTAGCTCTTTATTAAATTTAACTAAGTGATGTATATTGGCCATTACTAATTTAATGGTACTTATTAGGCATATTTTATTTAAATACTTCAAACTGCACGCTCTGCAGAGCTAGCAAACCTCTAATGGTCTGGCAGATATTTTGAAGCAACTGTAATTATACGCACTCTGTCTATTGGATTACCTACTGTGGCTGGCTTGATGGCTTAAAAACAAACATTAAATGGCACTTAAATCAAAATTCCCATTGGTCTGTTTATGTAGAAGCAGGTATTTCTCCCATTAGTATAGAAATATTTAGGTACTGAAAGCAAAGGAGATGTTTAGTTTAAAATGTCAATTTGATTTGAAACATTTCTGTGATTCGTTGGTTTTGCATAAAACTTTAATGTTAAGCAAGCTCTAAATAGACCATCTCTTGGTGTTTCAGGGAAAATATACTTTAAATATATTGATTCCTGTTAGTAAAATGGTTTCTGGGTTCATTAGTAATGATGTCGCAATAACAATTTTTAAGCAGTGCTAGAAGTTAAAACAACCCTGTTAGCATGATTCTCACATTTGTAGAAACCATTTTCATCTCATATGATGATATTGAGAATGTGGTTAGAAATTTGAGCATAAGCAATAGTTTATTCTTACAATTCTAAATTCACTGATATAGGTCCTTATAGTCGGATTTAATATGACATAAAATTGATGTTTCTTAAAGATTTTGAAGACATAAGCTTGTGTTTTGTTTGTTTTTGAAAATAATGGTTATTTTGCTGAATGCCTTTTGTCTACTCTGTTTCTTTCTTTACTGTGCAGTTCTGTAAGGTGAGCATCAAAGTGGTTTTGTGCCATGGTTTTATTAAATTGTTATTAGGGAATAAGACTATTTTCTAGTTGGCTGTGTTATGCTGAGGAGTTTTAGCATGTTTTAAGGGTTATAGTTTGATCTATAGGATAAGGAAATTTATATAAATATAATTTTGTAACTCAAATTCTTTGTACTCTTTTTGAGGCTTAACTTTATTTTTATGCCACGATTAGTTACAAGGTGCGGGAAAAAACTTTCTCTCTCTTGAGTAAAACGTAGACTTTACACAAAGGATGCTAGGATATCGGAAGAACGTAAACCAGAGCTCTGCCAGGAACATGACTCAGCTCCCCAAACTCCAATGTGTAGCGTCTCAGTTGAAAATTCAAAATGTTCAGGAGGATGAATCTGAGAGATAAAGAGTGGTGAGAGCTGAGGGATGTCAGGGAGCAGCTTATATATTGGAGGGATCACCTTATATACTACAGATAATTTCCAGAGAAAAGAGCATGCATGGCTCAATGCTCACACTGTTACTGGCTACCTGCTGATACAGGAAGACAAGTGTCCCTGTTCTCCTTCTCATTTCCCAGTATTCTTTTCCAGACCTGCTTAAGAAAATCGATTGAGAGCCTCTGAACCCCTTACTCAATCTTACTGCTGAGAATGACCTTTAACTGCACACTGGAATTCCATTGCAACATTTCATTCTTCAATAGGCTTTGAACTGCTCTCCAGTGAGCATGTCCCTACCTCTGTGAGCTTCTCTTTCCCATCAGCAGTCATGCGCACATCACTACCTTACTTTTGTGGCCATATGCACAAAAAGCTATAGGGTGTTGAGGTAGTGGAGGGTGGTGAGGTATTAATATCGGGCCACATCTATACCAGGGACTCTGCTTCAAGCCTGGGAAAGCGTTCCATGCTGGGAACCTCTTGGACACTGGGTCAGTTCTGGGCTTTCAGTCACTGGAAGCATTAATGACTTCATCAATTTGTCCACAGACGCAGTATATGTGGCAGCACGCACAGACTCCATAGGATTGGGGTGTCTAAATGATTTAGTTACATGCATTCACTGGTTTTGCCAAGTGGTCAATCCAATGGCAAGATTAACCCCACCTAGAACGTATATATTTTATAGAATACACTATGATTAAGGATAATAACAAAAAGTATTTTGGAAGGCCTTAACATTTTTAGCAACATGAAAAACATAAATTTTCGAACATCAGATTATGTGTGTTCTGTAAAGAAAACTCCATGGAAATAATTTGGGCTTTGTAGGTTTTCACAATCTAAATAGACATCCAAGGCCTAATGGCAATAAACAATGACATTAAATCAAAGCACAAGAGGTCAGCCAGTGGTAAGTTTCACTCACATGGAAAGATACACTGTAGGAACTGGTGGGTTACGGAATCAGAGTACAGGGAAAGGAAGAATCTGTAGTCTTAGGTTTTTCATTGCCGTGTCTCATTGTTCACCACTCTACGTTTCCAGCTCTGCCTAACTGAAGTTTCAAGGCAGCTTGGGCCTGTCTTTACCTGATTTCTGAGGTCTGAGCTGATGACAGCGAAAGAGTGTTCCCTGACAGAATTCTGCATCCCGGCAATGTAGACACAGACTCCAGGGAGATCCTGTGCGGGAGCTTCCAAGCCTCCTGTAGTCAAGGGACTGGCAGTCAAGGGCTTTGAGTTGTATTATTACCCACGGGGCTTTGCTTTAAAGCCATGTGAAGGGGGAGTGGAAGTCCCAGCCCTGCTCAGTGGTTGCTGCCTCTGTGCCACCTCCAACTCTCCTTAGGGACTGGAGCACCGGCAGACCAAGACTCTTGTGTGCAGTTAGAAAGGTCGACAGGAAGAGCAAGCTTTCTTCTTGGAAGTGATATAGCTTGGGGTGGGGGGTCGGGGGACTCCTTGCATTAGGAATAATTGAATGTGGAGAATAATCCCCATCCCCTCGGGGTGCATTTTAATAATGCAGATGACTGATCCACTTAATGTCGGCCTGATTTGAACTCTACATTGCTTGGTTTTTCATTAATAATGAATCCACAGGTAAACCAATGCTTCACATTAAATGCCTCTTAAAAGTGTTTAGTGTCTGCGGCCAGAAAACCTATTAAGCACTATGGTTGCAGAAAGGCAAAATCAAACAGAAACAGTATGTGATGCAATGGA
The DNA here is from genome assembly GCF_057802395.1 of Ceratotherium simum simum. Taxonomy (NCBI): domain Eukaryota; kingdom Metazoa; phylum Chordata; class Mammalia; order Perissodactyla; family Rhinocerotidae; genus Ceratotherium; species Ceratotherium simum. The sequence goes on from NC_141913.1 coordinate 41,101,681, forward strand.
AATATCTTTCTACTATTGTCTTGTAATGGGAAAGTTCACATATACCCCTACACTGTATATTGGGAAAAATTCCAGATAATGACTTATGCTTTTAGAAATAAGATAATAAATATAAGTAATATTTATTATTAATAATACATAATTTATTAATAACAAATATTTAAATATAAATTTAAAATAAATGCACGATACTACATACTTCTCTCTACCATGGGTATATTGAATTAGGGGGCAGGAAAGAGAGCTCGTATCTTTGTTTTTCCTCAGCCTTTCAGTTGCCTGAACTATATCATCCTCAGGGTTATTTCTTTTGAAGTAAAACTAACTATGCAAACAGGTTTCAAGGATTTAAAAGTATGTATCATTTATTTACTAGGTGCATTTTAATTGAGTTCTTACAACCAAAATAAAGTACAACTTCACTCACCAAATCGCATGAGAGTGTCTTAAAATCAGAAACGTAGATCTTAATGTTCTTGGAATTTTATTTGTTTTGTTTTCATTTTTGTTCACTCCCTCTTCTTTTCCAAAGGCTGAGTAAACCTCTGGTGGAATCATCTGCTGTGTCTTTCTATTTAATTTGTTGGCCTGGCCCCAGCAATTCTTTACATCTCAGATCAGAGAATTTTCTAAAATTGGGAAAAGCCCTTAAAATTTTCTTACCCATTGCTCCCTCTTTTAAATGGATGAAGAAATTAAGCCAATCAATTAAGTGATTTGTGCCAGATCAGGCTGGTGTCAGAGTTTCTAGATTCTAGGTTTCCAGATTTCCAATCCCACATTTTTCCTTCCCAGGGTGACAACCTCATCCCACTTTGCAGAGGATTTTCTTACCGTTAGCACTGAAAGTCCCACCTTCCGGGAAATCCCTTAATCCCGTGTAAACCAAGACAGATGGTAGCCTTTCTGCCACACTTCCTCTCACAGGTCTCTATACTCTCTCTTTAGTCTCCTTTCTGCTTCTAATTTCTAAATAGTTTATCCTAGTACTTAACAACTTGAGAACCTGAAAGTTTATTCTTATATCCAATACACATCTCTACAATTGTCTCTACCTCATCTTATTTCGCATTCTTCATATCATATCGATCCTTCATCCATTTGCTCATTTAGCAAATATTTGAATGTCTACCATGTTGTTTATCATTTTTTAAATAACTTCATCAAATTATAAAATAATGTATATTGATTGAATGCTTCCTAGTTTTCCATCCTCTGTGGAATGTTGGGCCTTTTTATTTTTAACCCATCATATTTTGGCTAACCATTTATAAGAAGGAGTGGGTGAATGTGGAAGCCTGCATTTGTGAATGTGGGTGTGTATAAAATAAAAGTGCATACTTTGGCATTGGGGAAAAAAACAATATTTGATATGAGAGAATTCATAAAAGCTGTGAGAATTCTATGGCACCATCAATATTGGCAATATTTCTTTCCAGAAACATATTTTTTCCTTAAGGCCACTGAAGCATAATATTATAACCTTCTTCATAAAGCTGTTAGACAGAACTATGGAATAGTTCTTTAGAACCAAATGTAGAGGAGTCCAGAATTTGGGAAGTGAATTATAAAACTGGACTGACTTCATTGTAAGAAGAAATTGCACTTGAATAAATTCAACCTGCCGAGTCAGTGCAATCATAGATTTAACGTAGTTTGAAACTATAAAACTTTTATAGTTTTAAGCCATGAAAGTAAGGAATGAATTCCCCCAAACAACTTTGTTGATTTTTTGTTGTTGTTGTTCATGGTTCACTTTTTTGAAGTCACTCGTTTTGTGCCTTTCTGTCAACATAGAATATTCGAGTTTTGTTGTATAATGCACCAGCTAGTAACAAAGAGAATAAGCTGAGTGTGAGGGTAACATCCAATAACTTTTTGTATTTGAATAGACTTCCATAAAAATAAGGCACACTTTTATGAGTGTTTAGAAATGCATACTCCTGGATCTTCTAGATCAGGTAGACTACACTTACATGTGTGAGCTTGAGCAAGTCACTTAAACTTGGCTCAGATTTCTGGACTCTGCAATGGGAGTAAGAATACCTACCTCATGGGGTTATTATAAGGATTAAGGGTCATAACTTGTCAAGACATTTGGAATTTAGCAACCTGTTCATGTAAAGCATTACTGCATTTTGCTGTTGCTAGTGTCGTTAGGGTAGGTGCCATAGGCCTTTCCGGAGTTCTATCTTTCTGGACCAATTCTATTTTATTCCATTTTACCAGACCAACTTCTATCTATATCCTTTCTGTAGAGAAATGTAAAACTTACTAGACAGCTTTGGGGATTTTGAATTACTCTATTACTAAAACATACCTACTCAAATTATGCATGTATTGAAGAGGCAAACCCAACTGACACACACGGAAGGTGCTAATGGCTAGAGATGCACTGTATTATATTCGAAAAGGACGGATAGTACAAGGATGCATATAACTTTACTTGAAGCATCCAAGTAGTCATGAAGGCTCTGGAAGTAAAATGTTCTATTTTGTGCCCAATTCCTAATGTGTTTGTCTATCAGCTGCACAGTTATTTTAGTCTTTTATAAGATCGTTTACAGATCTGGAAACCATTAAATATGATTGCCTACTTTTCTTTGACAATTTGAGTTAGTTTCTTTTTTTCCTATCCTTGTAGAAAAATCACACTTGTAGTGTGATTTTTTAGAAGAATGGTGATGATAACAGTAAGTGTGTTAAAAGAAAAAAAAAAAAAAAAAGCAAGGGCTGGACCCGTGGCATCGTGGTTAAGTTTGGCACACTTCACTTTGGCAGCCTGGGTTCGCATGTTTGGATCCTTGGTGCAGACCTACACCACTCATCAGCCATGCTTTGGTGGCGACCCACATATGAAGTAGACGAAGATTGGCACGGATGTTAGCTCAGGGCTAATCTTCCTCAAGCAAAAAAACAGAAAGATTGGCAACGGATGTTAGCTCAACGCAAATCTTCCTCAGAAAAAATAAAAAGAAGAAGAAAAGTAATTTGTGGTTTCCATAGTAATTCACATGCATTATTTCATGTGATCCTCACAACTACTCTGTAAAATAGAATTTTGATTATAGTTTGTTTTAGGTATATTTAAGAATACAAGAGCAAAGTTTTATATGCCCCGTTTACTTGGTTCAATACACTCTTTCCCCTGGTAAATAAGTCATGTCATTGAAGAAACTGATAAAGTAGTAGTAGCAATGGCAGAAAGAATATTTTTAGCAATAAATGTATGTTAAAAATAATTGAAGTAGACATTCATGGTTTCCATTCAGATGGGTAAGCTAAGTAAGATTTCCCCTTGAATTTCCTTATCACGAAGTGGGGGCTGTCTCAGTGTCCACTGTTTACAACCTGGTTTTTTGTGGTTCAGCAAGATTTTTGTGGCCCAAGGTTCAAAAACATCAGTGAGTCATCTTCATGGTAGATAAATTCTTTGAGGAAAAAAAAGATAATGAAAGAAAATCAGTTTCCACTTACTAGAAGTCTTTATTGAATGTTCAAGCAGAGAAGAAATGACAAATCTCCACAATCCAATAATAAAGTGTGCAATTTGGAATGACTTTGGATAAGAGGCAGCTGTCTTCTTATCTGGAAGTTTCCCTAGATCTCTGTCATTGACAAGGGGGCTGAAGTACAAATGGAGCTGTGTGACATTATCTTTTCCATTGGGAGCTACAGCATATATGCAGAACAGTTTTAAAGACAGCACCTATGGAAATACCATCCAAGTTAGGAAATAGAGTACCACATGCTCTCCAGAACCTACTGTGTGTGTACTCACTCCCTCCTATCTTATATTTACTACCTATGGTTCATTCCTAAAGAAAATAGTGTAGTTTTGTTTATTTTTATAACCATGCTTTATGTATCCTTCCTGGCACTTTTTTCAAACTCAGCATTATATTTGTGAGTTCCATCCACATTTTATGTGTGTTGTGTTTCATTTTTCGTGTATAATATTCCATTTTATGAAGATACTACAATTTATCAACGCATTCAAGATTTGGGTTTTTCAATTTAATGCTACCATGGATAATGCAGCTCCAAACATTTTCTAACATGAATCAAGACGTACTTGGGTAGGAGCGTCTTCAGGTTATATGCTTAGGAGACTCACTGCTGGTGTATAGAGTATGTACGTCTTCAACTTTTCCTATTTATATTTCCACTAGCAGTGAATGACAGTTCCAATTGCTGCACATCCTTGCAATCACTTGCAGTGTCAGATATTTTAATTTTTGCCAATCTGGTGGATGGGTAATGATATCTCAAGGTGATTTTTAATTTGCATTTTACTAATCACTAATGAATTTGAATACCTTTTCATATGCTTATTAATAACTAGGATTTCTGCTTTGTATGGTGCTTTTCAAGTATTATGGCTATTTTTCCATTGGTTGAATAGCATTATTTTAAAAAAATAAAATACCATTTGAGAGTTTCTCTTCTAACATTTGCAATAGGGAGTTCATGCAGAATCCCAAAGTTGAATTCTTAAGTTGATGGTTCAATAGTTATTTTTAACTGTCATATAATTGAAAACCTTTATTCCCTTCAAATTTCTTTTTCTTTTTCAGATAAAGTCTTGACAGTTCTTTTTCTCATCTTCTTAGTCATTCCTCCCCCCAGCCCCGCTCAGATGAAGCAATATAAGGCTTGTAATTTAGAGCTTAGAGCACTCTCTGAGGAAATGAGAAAAACACTAAGATTGTCCTTGGCCCTAATCTTTAGAGAATCTCCCACTTTGCATTGGAAATAGGCATATTCCTGGCCATGATTGCTACTGTTTACATTTCTTCTGAGGCCACCTATCTGGAGTTTAGGAAAGAGAAGCTTCACGAGATGCCAGGCTTAATATTAAAAACAAGTAGTTGGGCAGCAATTGAGCAAGTGTAAAGAACATGACGACAGATAAGGGTAAAGGAGGTGACTTCACCTACCAGTGCTAAAAATGTCTTTAAAATGATTTATATGCCATCAACTCATTACACCCCTGACTATCACCAAGGATCACCAAGGCAAGGAGGATGATTCTTCACACATATCCCTCAGGCTTTATCTCCATCTTCTGAAGCAATTTTGCTATTCCTTCCAACCTGATTATTTACACATGGATGGCAGTATTTAGGTGGGACAAAATGTAATATGCTATTGTCCTTCATACCTGTCCAAATTTAACCTTACACAATCATACAACTCTAGTGAAAGCGACAGAATCTATACTGTTTATTGAACACCATTATGGCAGAAATATGACAAGGACTGTGTTCCTCAGATTCACTAGAAATAAGAAATAATACAGCCAGAAATAAGACGATTTAAGGAGCTGATGATGGATGATGAATTTTATGGATTTAGTTTCTCATATCCCCTGAGAGATTTTTTTTTTCACTTTTGTTTTGTTTTGTTTTCTGCTTTTTGTTGTTGTTGTCTGTAGGTGTATGAAATTCTCGTCCTTCGTAACTCTTACTATCCATGATGCCTATCACTAATTTTGTTTTGTTTTATTTCATTTTATTTTTACTGCCCGTTGTTCTTCCTCTTCTTCTTTTCAATCAAGTTGCTATTGTTAAGAGGTCTATGGCACTTGCCTTATAGAACTATCCTCTTAAAGTATACTGTAAAACAAAATTACTATAAAAGTATATTGCAAAACAAAATTAGAGAGAAATCAGGTGATTAAGCAACTAAACTTTAGGTAATTTAGGCAACTGTGTATAAATGTGCAAATTATCTTGTAGTGGATAGCAAAATAAATTCAGATACTTAAGGCCAGCACTACCTTTTAGTCTTTGTTGGTATTTTAAAAAAGGAATAAATGGATTTTTTTTGTAAAATGGTTACAATCATTGTTTTACAAGCCAAAATGAAATGTTCCTATTTGCTTGCATGAGTATTTCTGTCCCCACAGGCCCCTTTGGAAAGTGTATCTTTCATGCATTTTCTTGTTTATCTAGTTTTCAGGCTTAGATCTCTGTGAAAAGAAGGCAGGTCAGTATCACCCTCCACCCCTGTCTGCTTACCGTGTCCTCCCTGGCTGTCCCCAGACTGCACCTGACACAAGACTTGCCTATCTGAATGCAGCCCCCAGGCATTTAACGCAGGGTCCTGGCTGAGGGGACATGTGGTTGATTTTCTGTTATTTTTGTACTTATTTTTGCTTGAGAGATTTATTAGGATAAACATGCACCAAGCATTATCAAGAAGGCTCTTTTGGAATATGGAACTAGAGAGTCATAGACTGTCATAGCTGGAATGGTCTTCAAGGTTACCTTCTAACTCTTGTTTCAAATGTGACTTGCCCTAAATAGCATAATAAGCAACAGAGCAAAGATCAGAACAGTCTTTTTCCTTTCTTCTTCCTCCTAGAATAGTAATAACAATGATTTAAAGTTTATTTTGTAGTTTACAAGTATGTGTGTATGTGTATGTGTGTGTGTAACTTTGTGTATTTATAATCCTCACAACCCTGTTGAATTAGGCTGAACAAATAGTAGCCATATTTTATAAACAAAGAAACCAAGGCTTGAAATTAAGAGCATAGTTTGAGCTCAAATCTTCAATTTGCATGCAATTCCACACTGCCTTTACATATTAATCTGCTCCAAAGGAGTTTTGGGATGGACCTATCTGGGAATCATTATGCATCAAAAACATAAATTAAAATCCTGGAAGCAATTAAATTGAAAAGGAATGACTGACTTTAGAAAAGACAAAAACAAGAACGTGCAAATAGTTTCGTCTGGGAGAAATTATATCAAAATCATGAATTCAGTACATAGAATAATTCTGGAAAATTGCACCGACTCAAGAAAGGAGGGGAAGAGGAAGGAAAATTTTCAATATATCCCAGAAAAGAACAATGGATTGATAATAACACACACATGTATGTACTGGACATGTGATTGTGCCTCATAGCTTCCATTCACTCTTCTCTGAGGGTGATGTTACTCTGCTTTCCTCTTGAGGAAACGAGCCCCCCTCGCTCTCCATCTCTGTGCTCCATATTGGACTCCATTTCCACTGGTGCATCATGTGACCTGCCAGAGCCTATCATAGCATCTTCTTCTCCTGGCTCTAATGACTGATTCAAGGATGGCTATCTGATCCAATCAGAATCAAAAACACAGGAGATAGTTTTTAAACTTCTGGGAAATAGATGTGATACTGAGAGGAGTTGCTCCTTGACATCTTGTGTCTCTGAGGAGAGGTCCAGTCTGAAAATGTTGCTATCTCAGAGGAAGAGATATTCAGAGAGAAACCTCAGCATAGGGATGTGTTTTTAGCCCCTGAATTAAGCCATAGCTAAAGCTATCTCTACCACAATATTTTTCAGTTATGTAGACCAATAAATTAAATTATCTTTATGCTTAAGACAGTTTGTTATCAATTGAAGATGAAAGTTATCATATTATATAGCTTAGTAAGACTATAGATGCCTGGAAGACACTCTCCAACCTTGAGTTGGGAGACCCAGACCAGATACAGCAGTAGCAGCATCACTGTCATTGTCATCATCATGATTCTGTAGTCTTCTAAGTGACATATGGACTATCCCCTTTAATTTTCTTAGCAACTCTGAAGCAGGTACAACTGCTATCCCCATTTTCCAGATAAGAATAAGCCCTGTCTCTTAACCCCTGTGCTATATACACTGGAACTGGGTTTCTGAGAATCACTATCAGTAATAAATCTATTGAATTAAATTCAGGGCTTTGTGAACACTTCATACTTCTCCTTCAAGTATTTGTTCCATTTGTTCAATTCCAAAGCTTCTGTCAGTGCACCATGGATCTGCTCTTCCTTCCCCTCTCCAGCTGAAAAGAATCTCTCTCTGTCCTCTAGGATCATTTAGCACTTTGGCCATAAATTGTAACTTAAAAAAAAAATTATTTGTATTTTTATGTCAGATTTGTTTTAAGAGTGAGTTTTGGAGCCAGAAGACGTAGATTAGTGTCACTGCTCTCTAAGAGTTAGTTGTATGACCTTGGGCAAGTAGTTAAGCTCTCTCATCAGAAATATGGTGAAAATAATACCCAAGTCACAATATTGATGTGAAGCTTAGATAATTTGAGACAGAGCTTTACAAGCTGTAAAGTATTCTATAATATAAGAGATTATTATATTTTTTACCCACCACAGCACTACAGCTCTGAATCTAGTTGGAGCTCAATAAATATCTGTGGAACTGAATTCAATTTAGGAGTGAGTGACAGCCTAAATAAGTAAGAAATGAGATAAGAATTTCTTGTTGGCTTTGATGGCATCCCACCTCTCCATGCATGTCAACTTTTCTTCCTTTTTCCTTCTTTCTTGCTACTCTTCACCTTTTCTCTTGTATTTAATATCCCTCTTTTTTCTTCACTCCTAAGTTTTTCAGCAAACCCCATGGACATGTCAGAGGCATGTCAGTGATTTTCTAGATTAACAGGTTGGTGATAATGAGTTAGAGTTGCAAATTATTTTTTACCAATCACAAGATGCACAGACTGTCTTTGGAAGCTGCTCTAAAAATTTTCTGATCTTTGGATAGATCCCTTGCCCAGAGAATATACGCCTGTGGCCAGAAACTACTCACTAGACTTAAGATGGTGAATTAACTGCTGGTGGACATTAGTGCATTTAATGCACACCAGAGAACAATATACAAATCAAGGGACCACATCCTAGTATCTTCTGCCACATGCAGATTTTTATGGTTCCGTTTATAGTCCATCAGGAAAATGCAGTGTAAGTCATCTACTAGACAAGGCAACATCTAAAAGCCCTATTAATTCATCATACATACACACGCATGTGATGGGGCACAGAGTACAGTTATCATTTCTGAACTCTAAATATTTTAAGCTTAATTGTAATTTTCCCCATGTCCAAATCTACACTGAGTTTCCCAAAGGTAGCTGGTTAATGAAGGATGATTTTAATATCAGTCCAACATCAGTATCCCAAAGTGTTATTAGAAAAATTTCCCTCTGGAGTTTCCCCCTTTAACAGGGAGCTGATTTTCAGTGTGGCACTCATGGTTCTCTCAAGCTGATGAGGAAAGTAGACGGATTGTGAGGCTTAATGGCATTTAAAATCTTTCATCTCCTTACTCACAGTTATGGTGGTTATTTAGCCAGGGGAGTTCTTGTTGAAATATGCAGTGACTTGATTTATAGCTGCAAACCAATAAGCTAATGTACCTGTGTTTGAAGTGCCCATGCCATGGAAATGTTGGGCATTGGCTCTAAAGCTTCAAATCAGAGAAAAGGGCTTGTGCTTGGAATAGGGCCGGCTTTCCTTGCACTTTTACTATCTAATTCTCTATCACTTTGTGGAAGCTAGATAAAAGATGACTCAAGACAGGGCCATTACTATCTTTGACGGCTTCAATATATCAAAACAGGGCAGGCTTTCTGTAAAGCTTCCCAAATGGGGACACTCTGTTTTATAGCTAACCACCCAATGTGAAATTGAGACATGTCAGGAAGTCAGCGAGGGGGAGGAAATTTTAGGAGTGGCCCTGGGAGAGGAGGGAATGAAGAGAATGATAACTCTTCTTCTTGGTTTCCTTTAGTTTAATGAAATGTTTTTTGTTTGTTTGTTTGTTTGTTTTGCTGAAGAAGATTGGCCCTGAGCTAACATCTGTACCCAACTTCCTCTGTTTTATATAGGACACTGCCAGAGCATGGCTTGATAAGTGGCGTAGGTCCACGGCCAGGATCCAAACCTGTGAACCCCAGGCCACCGAAGCAGAGTGCGCCGAACTTAATCACGATGCCACCGGGCCGTCCCCTAATGAAATGTTTTTAATGTGGGACACATGAGATGTACGTGGCAAGGTTCCAGGAAGCATTGTAGGAATCATAGTCAAATCCACTGTATATGTTTCCAAACAACTAGCTCTGAGAATATAATCTACGTTATGGCAATCATCATCAAGCATCTGAGAGACAGAGAATTCAGAAGGGGGCTTTTTGCCATTGACTCTCCCTCATATCCTAAAAATCGTCCTGAAACAGCCTGTTTTATAAATGAATGGTTATAGTAAGACATAATATTTTGGTAAGTTTCATGAGAACAGGACAGTTTTTTATCTGTTTTGTTCTCTCTTGCCAGTCCGGTGCCTACAATAATTAGCATAAAGTAAGCACTTTGTAAACATACATTGATCAGTTTGCAGTAAAAATCCTGGAAAAGAGAAGTAGTTCATTTCAGCTCCTTCCTTCTCAAAAACACTTGGAGCAAAATTCCCAGAAATAAATCTGTCTCCTTCATATCAAGCATTTTTTGAGGACTTGTCCAAAAATGCCAGAGATGAACTAATGGACATTTTACCAAAACAAATTTTTTTTTTATTTTTATGTTTTTACTTATAAAATGCAAAGAGTTATACAAATTTAGAAGAAGGTATATATATTTCTCTTTTTCAAAGAAGAAATTATATTATGACCTGTTACTAAATGTTGTCTGAATAATGAGCTTTCCTTGGCAAAGTTTATCACTATTATCAGTTTGCTTTAACATGAATATTACACCTAATACTTTGAGTGACAATTTAGGATCATAGCTATAAGTTACAAAATTCAATGAACAGTGGAAAGTAAGCTAAAGAAGAGTTATCATTAATTCAAGTTGTTACAGATCTTCTCAAGTTTAACAATACAATATATGACTTATGTGAGGAAGAGTTTTGAAAAAATATTTTTAGCTTGACAAGGTACCTCTAAATATAACTCTCCTTGCATAGAAATGCCCCATTTCTATAACCTTAATTGCTTTTTCTTTCTTCCTTTTCTTTCACTCCCTCTCATCTCCCTATTATTCTTTTAAAATGTGTTTTTCATCAAAGGCCACCTACATTCTATAGTTACTGCCTAGAAACATATAGCGAATGTCTCGAAATGTGTGTTTCTTGAAGCAGCATTTTTTCATAGCTGAACTGTAATAACTTGAGAAATCTGAGGCATCTGAAGGTTGCAATAAGCTAGACAAAGAGATCCAGCTTCATTTGCCAAGCCAAAATATTGGCAGTACCATGAGGGCTGATTTTCTTCCTGTGATGAATTCTGCAATGTGAAAGATATGTAAGGTCAATTGAATGCCAGGAAGGGGTAGGGAACACAGGTTCCAGCCCAGCACTTTGGTCTTGTTTCTATCCAGGAGAACAAAGTTTTGTCAGCACACCAGCCCATCTTGGGAAGATTGTTCATTGGAGAGATGTTTAGGTAGAAGTAGGAATATTAGGGGCCAGCCCGGTGGTGCAAGCGGTTAAGTGTGCGCACTTCGCTGCATTGGCCCAAGGTTCGCCGGTTGGGATCCCTGGCGCACACCAACACACCACTTGTCAAGCCATGATGTGGTGGCATCCCATATAAAGTAAAGGAAGATGGGCACGGAGTTAGCCCAGGGCCAGTCTTCCTCAGAAAAAAAAAAAAAGGAGGAGGATTGGCATTGGAAGTTAGCTCAGGGCTGGTCCTCCTCACAAAAAAAAAAAAAGTAGGAATATTAGATCCAGCATTGTGTATGAAGGCATTAATTTGATTAATTAGATCAGAAAAAAGAGAGGAACAGGACTAAGCTGACCAAAGTAAAGACAAATGACTGTTAGCTTGCAGGACCTCTTAGGAACATCCTTGCAGCGGACAGTATAGTGCAGTGGTTTAGACGAGAGTCTAGACAGTGGAGCTGGACACTCTTGGTTCAAATTCCAGTTCTTCTCTTTACTAGTGATATCACCCTGGGCGAGTTATTGGCCTTCAGATTTTTCCATTTCTAATAATGGGAACAATAATATGCCTGATCTTGCAGTGTTTTGTATGATAATTAAATGGATTGAGATATGTAAAATGCTTAGAACTTGGCATGTAATAAAAACTCATGAAATGTAAGCTATTACTATTTTTTTTTCCTACTCTGGGTACGGCAGACTGTTCCCGTTGGCAAAACAACAAAAGAGAGACATTTAGAAAAGTTCACCAAAGGTTTTTAAAGATGAGCTTAGGGAAGCCTGGTTCTCCCCCTAATCTGTGAAGGCAACTACTACCCTTCTATATAACATACTTGTCGTACCTTTGTTGGAGGAGTTCCCTGGGTTTGATCCAGCACGTTGCTGCTGGCAGCCTTGATTTCTTGTAGACATGCAATAGATGGCGTCAAAAGATAAACTGAGGCATATTAAAAATTTTAAGAGTTTATTTGAGCAAAAATCGATTCGAATTAGGCAGCATCAAATCTAGCAGACAAAAGGGAGCTCCAAGGAGCTGTACAAAATGAAAGACTTTTATAGGCAGAAAGGAGTGGGCACAAGGAAGTTATACTAGACAAAAAAGCTGGTTGGTTATTGCAAAGTTACTTTCTTTTAAGGGATGGCAGGAGTCTATCAGACAGATTACCTAACTGGTGCTGATTAGATGATTCCTGACTCACTGGTTTACAATTCCATATCTGGGAGAGCCGAAACTATAATTAAATTAAGTCTTGGTTTGGTGACGTGGGGCTTAGCATAAGCGACTCCATTTTGGGGCCTGTTGTTTTGCTTTTAACAATGGTTATAACCTACTAATAGGTTGATTGATACCTGATCATCAGTCTTGCCTAATTGATTTGCTGTTTGAACAGTATGCTGTTTATTATAGCATCCCTCACCAGGTGCTCTGAAAGCCTAACCCCCTTTAGCTCACTCCATTCCACCCTGTGACTGTGGCTCCCCTTCTCTGCAACCTGCAGGCATGCCTAGGAAGAAAGGGAAGACGACTCAAAACCGTCCCCAGGGTCTCCTCCCCATAGATTAAAGACTGTTACCTCTAACTCCTCCCTCCCTTAGCATTCCTTACAATTGTGTTCAGAGATTCCACAATTAACTCAGCTTTGCAACTTCCAAAGCCGTCAAGGCTTTAGGGAAATTAATTTAAAATATGATTGAAACTCTGCTTCCTAGTTCATTTATCTAAAGACAAGCATATTTTTTTGCAGACTTAGGGTGTTAATTAGTGATTGGGTCTTCTGAAAATAGAGAAGGCAAGAGATACCTCCACTACCTTCTGGACCAACCTCAGACCAAAAGCTGAAATGTCTGTGCAACACACGTGTTAGAAATATCCTATTGGTCTGCTTTGGGTTGATAGACAATTTATTGACATCAAAAAGCAAAGAACCTTCTGCTTTTCTAATATCTTCTGTAGAGGACTCCTTCCACTTGTTCATGACAAAGATTCAATGAAAAAAACAATGTGGGTTGGTCCTTTTTTCCCACTCTAGGATATCACCAGCTCTGAAGTTCCAACATTTTTATATTTGGCCACTATTATCTGCTTTGTATTCACCAAAGTAATCCCCATTCCCTTAATCAAGGCACTACTCATGTTGTTATTTTTTTTCTTTTCAGACTGAATTATTTGAATGAATTTGCCTGTTATCTTTAAATCAACAACTAAATCAATTAATAAATCAATTAATGAGCAATATTAGTTAGGATGTCTACTATTTAAGAAAAGGTATTAAACACTTGTGGAACAAGAAAATTACAACAGAATAAAAGATTCTGAGAATTTCTTAAACTGTTAAAGACATGATAATAATTTATTGATTAAGACATAAGAAGAATCTTATGTGTATATAGCAGTTAAAAAATTAGAATTTTATAACAGACACCTGAAAAAAATTGCTTGTTTATGGAATCTTTTATCTATTTTTAGTATTTAGACATACAGTCACGTATAAGTCAAAGTCATACTAGATTGAAGTTGATGCTGTCTATGCTAGGGTTTCAGTTCAAATAATGACATGAAATCACAGAAAAAATAATGTATGATAGGAAAAAATCAGAAAACATCAGACATAGAAATGAAATTGGTTGTTAGAGTATATTAAAGGGGAAATTTAATCCTATAGGTGCTCATATAAAGTTGAGTGAGGTCAGTGTCCTCCTGGTGCTTAGTTTTAGGATATATCTCTGTAAATGGCTATCCCACCCCACTTTGTCCAACAATAGTAGGTATCGAATGTGTTAGAGCAAAAGAAGAATGAACCATTCACAGATTGTCCTAAGGTCTCCTAATACTCTGTATGTATAGGAGTTGTTTAGAGTGTAAAGCAAGTGAGCAACTTTTGGTCACTGGAGCCTAGCTATCACATAGAATATATTTTTAATATCAGCTGGTGATTTACAGAAACTTGTTATGTATTAAGCTATTTTCTAAATATTTTGCAGACGTTATCTTACTTAATCCCTTGAAATAGGCATTATCATACACCCCATTTTGCACATGTGCATATTGAGATACAGAGGTTAAATGACTCAAGCAATGTTATATGTCTATTACATGCAGAGCAGAAATCCAAAGCAAGGCTAGTTTAATTTAAAAGTGCCCAGCTAAACCACTATTCTAGACAAGAGTCCTCACTTCATCACCTGGTACTATGCCTTGCTGGTACTATGGCAAGAATTCTGAGCACATGGCTCTAGTCACATTCCTCTATAAACGTTTTCAATTGTGCTTAGTATCAGCACACAATAAATATTAAACGTTCAGAATTGCATTAGAGAATAGGTAGATCCCTTTTCCAGAGAGTGTCTTGAATAGCTAACGTGTCACTAAGATGGATTCTTTTACAAAGCACATGCTCACTAGAAAGGTACTCACTTCATTTTTGAATGCTTACAGAATGCACTGGAACTCAGCTGTAAAAATGTGCCTTAACCATGGTCTTCTTGGAAACCAACAGCACACAAACCTGCCAGGTGACAAGTGTTTGCTTTGGGCAGACAGTTGAATCAGGAATCAAGACTGTGAAAGTGTTAAAGCATTCTTAGCCATATATATATATATATATATATATATATATATATATATATATATATATATATATATATATAGCCATGCCTCAAAGCCCAGTATTTTCACATGGCCAGACAGAAAGGATGAAGAATATTTTCCCTCCTTTTCAGGTATAAACTGGAACCCGCAACATTCCATTTAGAAAAAGAGAATTCACATAAACAACATGGGTTTAGATCAGAGCTGAAATAGCCAAAGGAGGCTTTCTAGCCACAGCAGTAAAAATAATAAACAATTATACAAATTAGGACTTGTTTTTTAATCTTCTCGTTGGAGTGGATAGTCATTACCTAGTTTACAGGAGATCTTTAGATAGGTGTCAGTAAGGGAAATGTTCACCAAGGATGGATCCCTGATGTGAAATGCTAGGCAAATGATGTGAACACTTTGGTATTCTTTGATGGACGTATATGTCTGAGTTGAAGGCAGTTACCCACTCCTCCCTCACCCAATAATTGAAGTTGATAATAGAAACGAAAGCAAGTCTTAAATCAAATAATTTCCTAAGTATTCTACTCTTCTCCAGCATGTACCAGCTTTAGGATGGACAAATTAGAGCACCAACGTGGTCACACCTAATTGAGTCAGATACATGGTAGATCAATAAATTCTTATTGAATCAAGTCTGAATAATCCAATATCAGCAATAATGAAGAATGATGAACAGATTTATTCATTTTCTTCCTATTTTCATTTATATTCTCAATTGTAATTCTATACTTCTATTTGAAATAAAAACTCCTAGTTTTATTATGATTTGTATTTCTATTCTTAGTAGAGAATGGCAATAAGCCTAAATTCATATACATGATTTTTGCCTTACTTATTTTATAGTAGTAATTCAACTTTAATGAATATGTTTTAAGTAAACCTTTAACTCAAGGCATGGTGGAGCCACTCCATGGTAACACTCTGACTTTTATGACATCTGTTACAGTTGTCAATCAATATAGTAGTCATGTATGCAAAACTAATGAATGATCGCTACTATTATAAAACTTGAGGTCTTTATATCCTTTCTGCATTACCTTGGAACTCGCACAAGGGACTTTTAGTGATACCATTTTGCCTATAAGATTCTTGTATTTTTAAAGGAAGTGCCTAAAGATTTAATCTTATCCCAAAGGATAAGTTTTTCATGGGGTATTAAAATGTCTGTGAAAGAGTAATGGGACACTTGACTAACAGGACCTTTTTCTGTTGTGCTTAAAACAAGTTATATAGGTCACACTTCCCTTTGGTATAGTCTATCTCATTTGCAACTCTTCCACAGTTCCTGGTCAACGTCATCAATTCCAGCTCTATTTCTTGATAGTTTTCATCCTAATATGAAGTCATTTACTAGAAAATTTGCATTGCTTCATTGTGTTTAGACAATGTGGAGGTTTTGCCATTCTATGTTCCTATTGCAGCTTGGAAAAAAGGTAAATGAATTTTCACTGACTGTCTCCTATCAATTTTCCATACACTTTAATGGCAGAAAGCTGCTTTTATAACTTTATAGCACACCTGGTCACTCTCAGTGAATTCCTTCAACTTTATGGAAGGGCCCTGATTGGTAGGTCTATTGAAATTCTCTGCCTGAAGGAAGGCTGTAGGTTCTGTTCCCTTTTGGCCTGACCTCTCCAGGTAGGAATGCCTGTAAGAGACCATGAAGTAAATAAGAGTTACTTTTATTCAATAATCTGATAAATGGTAGTGAATGACCACAGAGGGGAAGCTCTGCTAGATACTAGGCTTAACTAGCGAACACAAATCAAAACGCTGGCTACCCATGTTTCTTATGGTCTAGGGGGGAAGACAGGCCTAAAATAAATAATTACACTAATGAGTGCATGATTACAAACAGTGCTAATTGCTGGAAGGAAAGGTATGTTTAAGGGAGGCGCCTAACTTTTCTGGGGGTCAGGAAGGATTCCTTTTGGGGGTGACGTTTAAGCTGAAACCTCAAGGATAGTTTTGGGGAGGAAGGTTACCATACAGAAGGATCATGCAGGAAGAATATGCATATATAAAGACCAAGTGGGAGCAGGCACAGGTGAAGAAAGAGCAGAACACAAAGGCTTAGGTGTCCACTCTTGTTATGTATTTTTCTTTCCCCTCAAATGGTGTGCTGGAATTTCTCCACAAAGGCATTCTCATCCATAAGTGATTGTCAAAATCAATGTTATTTGTGAGGGAGATGATAGGAAATTTTTCTTCTGCCATGTTAATGATGTCACTCTAGCCTTTCCCAAAACTTAGTCTTTATCTTCAAAGCAGTGAGAAGCCATTAAAGGGTTTCATATCAAAATACTCAAACAAAATCTTCTTTACTACTTTTACTAATCGGAGACTCAAGTTTCTCAGTTGCTTATTAGTTAGGTAATACCAGGCGATATAGTTCTTGGCTCATCCCTTTGGTAATTTAAACCAATAGAACAGCAATTTGGACAGTGGGTTGACTTTGAAAAGTGAGTGTCTGTGGAAGGAATACAACATGTCTCCTTATAGTTTTAGTTAAAATGATCTAGCTTTAAAATAATTCAAAAAAATTGTGGATGTTGACTCTGGATGATCCCAGTATTTGTGACTGATGAATCTATTCCAAACTTCAAATACTTTTTAGCAACTTGCAGAAGGGCTATTAGGACTTGGGGATCAATGAAAAAGCTAGACAAAAGAAATTTTCTTGCAAATATATATAGAATGACACTCTAGAGAAAATATGGGCTACAAACACCTCTCATCAGATATTGATGAGCTATAAAAGAGATTCCAGAAGTAAAATAGTCACAGAAACCTATTTCTACTATTATACAATTAATGTAGTATTCTGCGACACAAATAACATAAATCTTCCCGAGAATGAAAACCCTTTAAGCTTTTGGGGCTATGTGTTGAATTTCCCTGATGCGTTTGGATATTTTCTGGCAAGACAATCCATGTGCAGTAATTGGATATGTTCTCAAGCTGCATATTACAGTCCTCATTTATTTCTTGTCAATCTGCAAAGCAGAGAGCGACAAGCCAAGGCATTATTTAGTCATGCCTCTTCAGTGAGTTTTGCACAATCCTCTTCTCCGTTCTGCCTAATAATATACTGCTAATACGTAATCTTAAATGCAACTAGGAAATAAAAGGACCATATAAGCTTTCTTCTGTTTATAGTGCCAATCAGTTGGAGCCTTCCAGCAATTATTGACTAATTAATAGCTATCTTAGAGAACATAGAGAACTTATTAAGGACTTATATACGGAATTAAAGCAAGTTGCGTCATATAATTCTACTGTTGGTCAAGACAACATAGATAAGCTCTGAGACATTGCACAAAGTTTGTAAAAATTATTTGAATATAGTTTATAAGGGGAAAAGAGAGATTTCTTTGTTGATTATATATCGATTTGATTCCCTGACTTGTAGGTATGATTTTGGTAAAAACCCAAAGTTTTTTTAAATACGTGTTTTCTATAACTAAATAGTATAGTGTTCTGAGAACAATTTAAAGACCATGCTTTATTAAAGAAAAGTGAAATGTGGAATTCTGTTCCAGGGTCTATTTATTCTTTATACAAAATTATACACTGATAATTTGCCTTAAATATTATATTATATATTTTACTTTGTATAAAAAGTAAATTTGATTCCATTTTTTTAATTCAAGTCATATGTTAACATTATCACAAAGAAGGATATCTCAGGACCTCAAAAACATTAGGCTAACCAATGTCAAGGCTATGCAATGTGGATGTCTATAAATTCTTTTACAACCCACAAATTGTCAAATGTTTTTGGGTGCTGAACATATGCTCAGCCAAAAGCTAGATACTACAGGGGGTGAAGAAAGTATATAAACAATTGTTCTGTCTTCAAGAAGTTGACAGTCTTTGTGAGGGAATAATATGTCTTCAACAAGCTGATCATAATTTTTTCTTCTGGAGCCTCAGTGACGTTGGCATGAATCTGCTTGTTTCCTGAATCCTAGTTTTGTCTCTATAAGCAGGATGCAAGTGTTGAGAGTGTAGAGATCAAGTTTTGCGACCGTGATTCCTGAAATATTTAAGCAGTGGTGCAGCATGAGCCCTGGCCGTCAGAATGGACGTGGTCCTCAGCAATCCACGTGGCCTTACGGGTGCCCTGATTCGTGGTGTCCCCAGAAGTAGCCCTGATTTCTGTGCTAAGTGCAGAGTAAATAATGGATAAACACTTGTGCTTAATTAAGCTCTATAAAGCAAGATACACAGATAAGTCTTTACCATCTTTGGGTGACCAAAGAGGAGTGTATCATCCAGGAGTTGCTTTTTCCCCCCCTAGTTAAAACACCATTAAGCTATTAGAGTAATGGATTATACACTGTCGATTACAAGTAGATAAATGTCTTCAAATAGACTGTTTCTTTAAAAATCAATAATGAACCCCATTGAGCCAGCTTTAAAAATATTCTGCAGTTATATTATCAAAACATTGAAGTTTTAGCCAAACTGCCAAAAGAAAATTTTATTTTTTTATTTATGGAAAATTTCCACCATCGCTTTAAATTGTATATATGAAAAAACATTGATTCTATGAAGAAACGAAACCCAGTTAGTACCAAGTTTCTATGATCTGAGAGGGTCATAAAAATTCTATTGTTTCTTAGATTTCTATAATTTTTCTTAAAAAATAATGCGTGTTCATTATAGGAAAAATTAAATACATTTAATTTAAAAAGAATAAAATTATAGATGTAACTACCATGTGTATATAAGTACTGCTAATATTTTGGTGTGTAGGCTTCTATGCTTTTAAATATAAAACAAAATAAAAAAATGTCACTTTACAAACTGCTTTTTTCACTTATATTATTAACATTATTCCCACAATAATATTATAATAATAATATTTCTTATTGGCTGCATGACATTAAATTATAACTTCTATTTCCAAGTTTTTACTTTTACATACAGGACTCGTCATTCATACATTCCCGCCTGCGTGACTAGTTATTCCTTAAAATAAATTCCTGAAAATGCTATTGATTGGTCAAAGCATGTATATGTGTTTAAGGTCTCCACTGTACATTGCCAAATTATTTCTTTCAACTTCTCAAGCATCTCTTAGGCAGCTCTATAGTCACTGGAAGAGTTGGCCACAGTCATATGTTACTCGAGGGAAAAGAAATGGATACACATTTTCATTCTCTTGCTGAGTTTACAAACAAACATGCTTTAGTCTTTTTTCCCTTTTGCCATTATTTTAATCTGCAGTGACAAAAGGGAAGTGTTTGAGATAAGACAAGAAGTGAGCTCCCAATTTTTCCAACTACTCTTCTCAGTTCACATCTGGAATTGAAACTATAATCACTAAAAATAATCAGATCAATAGTTCTCCAGGGCAGTGCAGATGGAAAGTTCCAGAGGAAGGGTGGAAGCCATTTCCAGAAGTCTTAGGGTTTGATTTGATGTAATTATTTGGCTGTTTCCTCTTCTTTTCTTCAAGGTCTTTGGTTCAAACCAGTTCACAGAGGACAGGAATGTATCTTACCTGGTGAGCTGTTCTGGGGACTTGTGTGATGGAAGTCAGATGCCACCAACTAGGTTCGTGCTAGAACCCACACTACAGAAGCACACTCTAATAACCTCTTTCTCCCAGCCAGATTGCAGAAATGCTGACTTTGTCAGTGGCTTGAACAGAATGGTCAAAGGAACTAGGTGGTATGCAGAATTAAAACTTCACTTTGGGGGCCGGCCTGGTGGCGCAAGCGGTTAAGTGCGCGCTCTCCATTGCAGCAGCCCAGGGTTCGCTGGTTTGGATCCTGGGCGTGCACCGACGCACCACTTGGCAAGTCATGCTGTGGCGGCGTGACATATAAAGTAGAGGAAGATGGGCATGGATGTTAGCCCAGGGCCAGTCTTCCTCAGCAAAGAAAGAGGAGGATTGGCAGATGTTAGCTCAGGGCTGATCTTCCTCCCAAAAAAAAAAAAACTTCACTTTGGATTCCTTGGTAGAAATAAGGAAAATAAAGAACATAGAAATGGGAAAAAGGCAGTGTCCTTTCAA
The DNA here is from genome assembly GCF_057802395.1 of Ceratotherium simum simum. Taxonomy (NCBI): domain Eukaryota; kingdom Metazoa; phylum Chordata; class Mammalia; order Perissodactyla; family Rhinocerotidae; genus Ceratotherium; species Ceratotherium simum. The sequence continues at coordinate 41,122,522 of NC_141913.1, forward strand.
GTTTGACCATGGTTTGAATTGCTTAATGAAATATTAAAGGGCAAATTTTATCTCCACTGTCAAGGCTCTATGTATTCAGAGTGAAGGAAATTTTTGTCATATCTAAGTGTACCCCTTCACCAAAACCCTCAGGCACTAGTTACTGACGAGGAGGCTTATTCAATCAAAGATTCAAGGCTGAGTCTATGACTATGTTTTATGTATTTAAATCATCTTCTGGACAATATTTTTTCACTCCCTCTAGTGTCTTATCCAAAACATTCTTGAAGCTGAGAACTTGGCCTAAGCTTCTTCTGTGAAATCCACTTTCCAATTTATTCAGTTTTTCAGAAGCCAATGACTGGCCAGTTTTTGAAAGGGCCCAAGTAAGAACTTTGTGAAGTAGACAAATTGATTGTTCACAAGGTGTGGACTGCATCTTCCCTTCCCAAAACTTCTTCAGCAGTAAGCTCCCGCTGGGGCCCAGAGCACAGATCATTAAAGTCAAAACTTTAGGTTGAAGTCTTTTATCAAGAAATTTCCTCTTAAAATGGAAATGTGCAGTTTTATCTATCTGTTAACTGCTAACACTTTTATCTTTTAGTTCTTTTTGCTTTACAATATTTTTTAAAACCCTAATTAAACATTACATTAATAATTAATGAGTATGTGCATGTATAACCTGAGATCATTGCATTAATTATAAGAAACTTTTTAATCGCCTATAGCAGGGTCTCAACCACAGCACTATTGACATTTGAAGCTGGATAATGCTTTGTTGTGTGTGGGGCTGGGGAGGTGGTTTCCTGTGATTGTAAGATATTTAGCAGCATCCCTGGCCTCTATCCGCTAGATGACAGTAGCAACCCCCCTTACCCACTCTGACAGCTGAGCATATGTCCGGACATTGTCAAATGTCCCCTGGGAGGCAGAATTGCACCTCTCTGGTAGAATCCATTTACCTATAACACCCAAAGCACTGATTCACTGCTCCATTCTGGATTGAGCTTCTGAGGGATGTGAATGCACAGAAGTTCCTGCCCCCATGTAGTGTATATTCCAGTGAATGTGAAAGATCCTGGAAAGTCAGAGATGATCTGCAAGGCCATATATTTCAATACAAGAGGGCAAGTCAGGCTACACATCAAAAATATGTTCTTGGACAAGATAGGGAAAAGACACTTCACTGGGAGGGAGCCCCAAAAGGCTGTTTCTTAATTTATTATTTCACCAAGAACTTGCCCTCATCAAAGGAAGGTATAATTATACTAAATCATAGCTCTAGGAAAACTTTAAGAGAGAGGGAACCCTGGATAGGTATCAGGTAAAAGCTTGTGCCTTCTGGATGGCATTAGATCAAGAACTGACCCACATGTAGCTGGCTCTTTAAAATGGCTCAGAATGAGACTGACTCCATCAGCAGAGTTATTCAGATCACTGCCATACGATGCTGTTTACTCTGTCTTGTTTCATATTACTTGGCTATTTTTCCAAGCCCAGGAGCCCCAAGGCTTCCTCTTGGTTTGGACTATTGACACCTCTCCCGCTCACATCTCAGTATACTTTAGTGACCTCCAGCTACCGAGTTTACACGGCCTGTTGGAGAGGAGACAGGGACTGAGGCATCATTGCTCCTTTCCTCTTGCTGCCCGGATCTTACCTTGACTTTATTCTTCCTCATCCTACACTGCTCTAGGCAGGATTCTAGGTCTTCTGCTTTTTTGAGAGCTTCTTTTTGTTGAGATCCCCTGAAGGATCAAGGAAGAGAGGATTTTCTACTCTAAAGACTTTAGCTATAGGATGCACCACTTTCCTCTTCCAATTCTCATGCGGGATCATCCTGCCAATGTCTCTGCATCACAACAAGGCGTGGTCCATCTCCTAGAAGAATGATAAAATTAAAGTACAAAAACTTACAGGCACACAGTTCACATGTTACTGACTAACAAGTCTTTGCTCAAAAGAGAACCATCTCTTTCCAAGACTTCTTTATTTCACTCCTAAGGAAGGCCAATAAGACTTCCCATAATTCAACTCCTTGGGAATGCCCTAGTTCTCAGTTGAACTATCACTTGTTCTCAGTTGAACTATGGCTTGAAATTTCTTATGGTCCCTGGAGATGACCTGTCCTTTAGTGGATGGATGCTACAACCGTGTCTTGGCTTTAGGTGAGTAACACCTCATCCTCCTTAGAACAATGTCCCTAAAATCTATGTTACAATCTTGTCTAACCAAATTATTTTCTCTATTTCAGATATTAAATTTCCTTTTCCTAACTGAACTTGCTCATTACAGACCCATTTGTTATCCCTGGTGCTGTAAGAAATGTGCTCCTCCTTTGTTCAAAATCACACTCATTTCTAAACATGCCCACTCTCTCCATTTAATACCCCAAAGAAACGTCACTTGATGATTCAGCTTCCATCAAATAAAAGTCCTCCCTTTATCCCCCCATCGTTACCTATCAGCGTTTTTTTATAGTGTTTGCATTATCACTACCTACAATCACATTTTATTGATTCTGTCCCAATTGGTATGAGGTCACTTTTCAATCCACACACATGTGAAGGCATAGATTTCTGGAGTGGATCTCTGAAAACACTGAGTTTTACATACATGTAAATCTGTTAGCAGGAGCAAGGGAAGATATAGGACCCAAGTCGTAGGTGGAGGGCCAGAGCTTCTGAGTTCCAAAGTTCAGCCATAACAAATCTCAGCCAAGAGATATCTTCCCCTTTAATTCTTCTTTTGAATGCTTCTCTTAAAGACAACAGATTTACTACAAGCATTTTGATCCATATTCAGCCACTTTAAAAAGGTTATAACCTGTACAGACTAGAGCTTTTATGGAACGGTGTATGTTTTATAACTGTTGGCTCCAATTTGGATTACTCAGCACTTACCTTCTTTTTGAAATAGATCTAGAAGGTACCAGTCTCTTGTTCACTCCATTTATTTATAGTGTTCACCTAATAATGACCTTCTTTCTAGGGCAGCCTTCTACCCATAAGATTTTCCCAAGTAATGGGACTTTCATTCTGCTACTGGATTACAGACACTCACACAGGAAACATATTTCACGTGTAACGTGTTCCAGGAAACCGATCTGTGTGTTGCTATTTCAAATGATGATCTAAATTATGTCACCTCACTAGTGAGTTCAACAATGATCTTAGAGCATATTGAATCTATAGAGATTTTAGGAATCATCTCACCCAGGGACTCAAAGCGTGATCCCTGGGACAGCAGCATTGGCATCACTAGGAACTTACTAGAAATGCAAATTTTAGGGTTCCATCCCAGATTTCCTAAATCAGAAACTTTGTGGGTGGGACCAGGCGGTCTGTGTGTTTTTTTTTTTTTTTTTTTTTCTTGTTGTGAGGAAGATCAGCCCTGAGCTAACATCTGATGCCAATCCTCCTCTTTTTGCTGAGGAAGATTGGCCCTGGGCTAACATCCGTGCCCATCTTCCTCCACTTTATATGGGACACCGCCACAGCATGGTTTGACAAGCAGTGCATTGGTGCGTGCCCCAGATCCAAACCTGTGAACTCTCAGCCCACTGAAGCGGAGAGCGCACACTTAACCGCTCCGCCACCGGGCAGTCCCGGCAGTCTGTTTTAGCTAGTCCTCCACATGATTTGAATACACACTTGGAACCAATGATCTAACTTGCTAGTGATAATATCAGAATGAGAAAAAATCCTAGTACTCCTTCAGCTACCCTGTAGTGCCAGTGAGGTTGCCCTCTCTACATATGCAGGGCTGAAATCCTTTAATTTTCGACAGCTAGCACCAAATTCTTCCTCCATGGCCACTTTTCTGGCTGAAGTCAATACTCTCTCCCTACTTAAATCCAAACGCCATGAGCCACTCAGGAGTCCTCGTGTTTGTTTTCTCCCTGAGCTTTGCTTTCCTGCTTGGATATTTAGTTGAGCATCTAACCAAGTACATTCAGCCACTTATAAGAAAAAAACCCAGGTCTTCCGTTTCATAGGGGCTTTGTGATTTTTTTTTTTTTTCTGTTTTGTTTCACCACATGCTCTCCTTTTGAATCTGAACCTCCACAATCACCAAGAAACACTTGGCGAAATTCTGTCTTCTTTTGCCAGAAAAGTCAAGCTAAATGCAATTCCATCTTCTAAAGTCAATTTGCAGGAGGCGTCTTGGAACAGCCTATGAAATCGTGAGCAAATGAAGTTTCATCTTGCTGTTAACGAGGTTGCCTTGCCAAACCTGTCAGTGCAGGAGCTGACCCTTTTGTGTTATATTGTCTGCTCCAGCTGGTACTATTGGCTGGTAATCAGAAGTGTTTATACTTTTTCATTCTCACTTGATTTCCACTAGCCCGCTCGACTTGGTATTCAGAGTTGGTTCATTACAGAGAACACTGTTGCAGCCCTGTCTTGACATTCCACTGTCAACCGGCAGTGATGGGTCAATACTGCTTCTAGTGAACTCTTCACAAAGTAGAAAATATGCGATCACACCAATTAGATGGTTTAAGCATTTTTTTTCTGCTCAGTCTTCCTTTTAGCTGCCAAAACTGGTGTAGAATTGAAGAGAAAGAAAAGGAATTATTAGAGACCAAACCCTTGGTTTAGGGTGCTAAGAAGATTAGCCTGGTGAAATACCAAAATCTTTAGGAGGATGAAGATCAAAGTCAGGAACCATGAGAACCTGTGCATCTTCTTCTATTCTGCACGTTGACAGCAAATGGAATAATCGAGCCTTTGGAAAGAGTTCGCAGGAACTCAAAGCATATTATCATCAATGATTTTAAAGTAGAACATGGAGCAAAGTGCTCTAGAGTCTCCTCAGTATTCTCTTCTCTGTTTCATGCTTGTGAGCTTCTTTGCAGGGTTGAAGGATGATGAAGATATTGCAGAGTTTCTGAACTTGCTGATTTCTAACAGCACTGAAGCACGCAGATATACTTCCATTCATCAACCTAACTCTTCCTCATTGTTTTTTCTTTTCTTAATATTTTTTCCCTGGCTTTTGACATCTGCACCTAAGCAGCTTTGTTAGCTACATTTTAGGCAGCATGACGTTAGAAAATGCACACATTTTGGAGTCATGGAAGACTTTAGATTCAGTGAGAACTGTGTTCAAGTCCCAGCTTAGTCACTTTCATTAACGTGTGTGTCCCTTAAGCAAGACATTAAACTTTTCTGAGCCTATTTATATCTGTAAATTTGGGATAAAGTAAAATTAATAATGTTTAGTTTTGACGTACTTTTTTTGCTATTTACTATGTGCCAAGCATTATGCTAAAAGCTGAGGCAAAGTATAAATAAGAGGCATGCAAGAAGACTAAGGAAGCAGAGAGAAGGGCCACTTATTTCCATTCAAGCACCCCAGTATGGCTTCCTATTAGCTGAGTCTCAGGAAAGGAATGTGTTAGTAGGTAAATATGTTGGGAAGGCATTCCCGGCAGAAGAGAGAGTCTAAGAGTTGTGTGGAGGCCCGGGGACGCAGAGAGGCTCAGACATAAGGTATGAATGCAGAACTATAAACAGCTGATAATACGGAGCATAGATGGGTGGTAGGCAGTGAGTAGTGGCCAGAAATAAGCCTGTAGAGCCAGCTAAGTTCCTCCTGTACGTGTTGTGAAGCTCAGACCATGAATAGTCCGTGTAGCAATGTAAATATGGAATTTCATAGTAACATGCAAATTTGACTATGAAATTTGTGTCTGGATGGATCACTTGGGTGGCAGTGTGGGTGGTACATTAGAAAACACAAAGATTAGAGTGACTGTGTTAGACACGGTAGTAACTGTAGGGATATCGTGAGTAGTATACATAATAGAGCAGTGCAGTTGTTTCTGAACCATAGGTCTGAAAACTTTTTCTGGAAGGGCCAGCACGTAAATATTTTGAGCTTTGTGGGCCATATGGTCTCTATCATAACTACTCAACTTTGCCATTGGAGCACGAAAACAGCCATAGACAATATGAAAGTGAGTAACTGTGGCTGTGTTCCAATAACCCAAATTTGAATTTCACAAATTTTCACATGTCAAGAAATATTATTACTCTTTTGAGTTTTTTTCAAATATTTAAAAATACAAACAATATTCTGAGCCCACAGGCCGTATGAAAATAGGCAGTGACTGCATTGGCCTTTGTGTTGTGCATTGCTGCTCCTGTCCTAAATGGTTGTTCTCTTTTTCCCTATTTTCTCTGGTAACCACGCTAGTCTTCTTTTTATGGTACTTAAATTTCAGCTTTTACATAATATAATAAGGTTATATTTTCAATCTTTTCTTTAATGATTTTTGCCTTTTTTTCTGCTTTGTTTATGAAATCCTTTTCTTTCCTACAGTCATGAAACTATTTTCCTGTAGTTTATTTTTTTTCCTTGAAGTTTCAAAGTTTTGTTGTTCACATGTAGGCTTTCAGTCGACCTGGAATACAGTTTTGAGTACAGGGTGAAATTTGGATCTGATTTGCATTTTTTCCTCGTACATGGATAACCAACTTTCCCAGCTCCATTTATGGAAAAGATCATTTTTCCCCACTGTTCCACAATCATACATCCTACGTCCTACGTCAAATTGGCATATATATATGTGAACTGGGTTCTGGATGCTTTTCTTTCTTGTGTTGGTCATTTGCACATCCCTTTGCTAGTACCACACTTTCTAAATTATTATAGCTTTATTATAAATCTTGATATTTGGGAGGATAAATATCCTGAACTTTTTTTTCAAAAATTTTTTGCCTTCAACCTTTTGTTTTTTCATATGCATGTCAGAATCACATCATCAAGTTGCCACTAAAAACTCATTGTATTTTAATAGAGTAGTTTGGAATTAATAGGTCAATTTGGAAAGAGTCAACATCTTTACAATATTGAGTCTTCTTATAGATGACTATTGTATGTGTTAATTCATTTCTTGGGTCTTTTTTTAATCACTTTCAATAAAGCTTCATAATTTTCTCCATAAAGATCTTGCACATTGTCGGTTGTGGTTATTTTTTTAACTGGACAGTTTACTTTTTAGGTTTTCTTTAGCTTGCAAATAGTCTGAATTTCAGTGTGTTAAAAATTCTGGCCTTTGGTGGGTAAATTTGATTTTTCGATATAACCAAAAGTTACACAGTGCCGGATTATGAAACAAGAGATCACATCTTGGTTAAAATTAAGGAGGTACAGTACTTTCAGAAAAAGAAGTTTTTCATGTGGATCATAAACTGCTTCTAGGTAGAATTTCAAAAAGAAAGCCCAGAAGTGTTATGATCAGTTGGCAAAGTTGCTGCATTCTAAGGGGAAAATTCAATCTCACTGTATTAACTTAGTAATTTTTTAAAGAACCAGTCTATTACTGTCTACATATTATTGAATGCTTATTTGCATACCTGCATAAATCTCTTATCATATATGTGTGTTTATTATTTAATTTGTCATCATATAATAGATTCAAATTTCTGACATTTACCTATCTGAAATTTTGACCTAACTTTGCAGTTTGCAGCTTTCTTTTTTTCTGTGGAGAAGTATTTATAGATTTCCTTGCTTACGTGCCGTTGTAAACATCTAATCTCTTGTTAGCTTGCTCCCTTTGGCTGTCAATAATCCAAGTTCATTCAATTTTCTTTCTGTGTATCTTGACTTCTTCTAGTTCTGAAGCCTCTACTGACAAATTAAAGGAGTTTCTCATTTTATCTTTTTCCTTCCTCTTAATGTCACATATATGTGAACTTTTTTTCTCTAAACTGTTGACGACTTCTGAGGTTTTCAGTTAGTATTATGCCATGGCACTTTAGGTAAACTCCCCTTAAATATCGTTAGTTGCCATTTTAAAACTTGAAGGATTATTGAGGCATAAATCTTTGTGCTCTTAGATCCTTTGGCATTTCTGTTTTGTCACAAATTGTATATATTTTTTCGTCCATATTTTTCTTACATCTTATGCAAAATTAACTCTGAAATCTCTGTAGTCCACAGTCAGATAAATACTTAAGTCCTGAAATACTCAATGAACACATTTCTCTGTAACTTCCACCCTCTTTCTAACTTCTCTTGCGATAAATTGATGATTATATCACTTCTCTCATGCACAAAACACTTGCTCTTGGGTGAATTTCCCTTACTTTGGATCAGCACTCATTATTAAAGTTTTGCAAAGAAATTAAAAGTGAGGGAGTTTCACATCTTATATGCAGTAACTATGCACATGTGAATCTACTCAACATATATTTCATCCTCAAAATGAAAATATTCTCATATTTATGACCCCAAGGGAAGGTCAAATTCTTGATTGACACGATGCGTTAACTTGAATATGTGATAATTTGCTGAAAGTCTCTTCAGTTACCAGAAAGCTTTTGTAGGTATTGTGGATAAAGTAGAAAACCTTGATTTATTCAGAGGATGGGGCATTTTCATAAATATATATTTCTGTTAAACTTATATTGTTAATCACACAGGGTCTTTTATCGTGCCCTTTACTATTGTTAATTTCCTCAAAAGTCTGTATTTGCATCTCCATAAAAGCAAAGTATAATTTTTTGAAAATGGAAATAGGATTCAATTTGTAAAATTTAAGTGCTCATTTTTTCCCTTCAACGTTATGCTGACAAATTGAGTCATTACCATAAAGAAATCAGTGACACCTGGTACAGTATACACATTGTGGCTGCCAAGAATAACATAAATTAAATGAATTGTGTGCGTAACACAACCAGTTAAACTCTTTCTGTAAGTATATGTCTTTATTAAAATCATGTATTTTCAATGGGTTGCCATCTTTTCATATTAATACACTAAAGAAATAGTGCAAATACAAGGAGATGTAACATTTATTACAGTTAAAGAGGCTTTAACAAATAAGATTTAACACACGTTACTTACTTTTCATCCACTATTTATCATGATTTGGTTTATTTTGACTATTAGCACCTGACAAAGGAGTACCTCCCTTCCACGTGCCCTACATCTGTTTGTTTAGGTTTGCTTTACATAATTAAGAGCTGTGGCTTGTTGTCAAAGTTAACCTGAAATTTTACGTAAAGTTGGAGATACTACTGCCTGACATAATACATATTATAGAGGATAGACAGGTTTTTCCTGCCTATAGATCAGAAGATAGAAAATGTCATACATTTTTGTTGACGAGAAAAGATTATCTAATGGATTTTTTTAGATGAATCAAAACTCAGTGCTTTTCAACATGTAGCCCAGAGATCACTGCTTCAAAACTACCTGAGAAGCATCTTTAAAGTGCAATTTCCAGGCACCAACTCCAGACCTGCTTAGTCAGAAGATGAAGAGGGATGGAGAGGGATGGAGACTAGAAAGACCATATTTAAAATAAGATTGCAGTAGGTAAAACCAATGCAACTAAAATTTGAGACAACCATCTAACAGGAAGAACTTTTATGATGTAGAGGTTCCAGTCTCAACTCTAGCTGACTAGACTGGGACCTTGGGCCACTCATTTATCTAACTTTGGGCCTCTGCTTTCTCATCCATTAGATCAAGAAGCAAGAGTATGTAATCTCTAAATCCCTCCCGGCTCTAAAATTCTGTAGGCATAGCATTTTGAAAGACAGTAAAGGAAAGGAGAATAGGAAAACTATCAACATGGGAAAACTAGACAGAATATAGATTTCATAAAAGCCATAGAGAAAACAGCAAAATAAAAGATAGTTTTTCTTTAAAAGTTGCTTTTCCATGTCATTTTTAGCAACTATAAAAACTTTTGAGAAACCCTGAAAAGGTAGTGAAGTTAACACACACATGTACACACACACATGTACACAGACTTTATATATTCTCTTAACTTAAATCATAAATTGATAAAGTATGGCATATATCACAAAAACAAATTGCAAAAAATATGTAAAGTTAGATAAAAAGAAAAGAAAAACAGAAACAAAAATACACAATTATTGGGCCTTACAGGATAATTTTTTTTAATTTAATAAAGAGCAAAACCTAAAAAAGATAGAAACTAATCTTTCCCACATAAAAGTTTTATGGTTTTACATAAAAGAACATTAGCTTTTCTTTCTTTATTGAATTTACACAGGTTGCCCTACTCTTCATTTTTATCTTTCATTTTATATATATTCACTAAGAAATTTATAACTATGTTTTCTTCTGAATTTTTAACTTTGACTATAATTTATATCAGAGCTTATCTTTCATTGTCAATAATCGCTGGGCTTACAGTGTGCTTGGAAATGTGTAAAACGGAAAAATGGTGGCATCTAAGATGATCAATAGAGAAGTTCTTCATTTATTAATTAGCTCAGCAATCCTTTTCACTTGCCACCACTAGATTTTCTTAAAATGTGTTTTCTTCATGTGATTCTGCTATTCAAGAACTAAAAGCCTCGTGTTGGCATTTGAGAATTTCAATAATCTTTTTTCATCTTATGAACCCAACCAAATGTCTCTTTCCTCCACACTTCATCATCCCAACCCAATCAGTCCAGACTCTGCTGATCAGCTAGACAGGAGTCTTCTCACGCAACAGGGATGAGTGGAATATCTGATGGTTTTTATGTGTATCACTTACCGTTTTATTCAGCTGCAAGAAACAGCAATGGCTTAAACAATATGTGGCTATTTTTTCCCACCCAGTAAGAAGTGGGAGGAATGAAGATACTGCAATTATTTAAGCAATGGCCTTTCTCTCATGTTTGAAAAGAAGCAGTAGCAGCTTCCCATTATTTCTGAGTTTTAAGTAGAAAGAACAGAAAACAGATGAGGGGCGTACCATCTGTGTCTGATCCTTTGTATTGGGAAGGAAAATGTTTTACCAGAAATCCTCCTCCCAGGTTTCCACTTACATCTCATAGGCCAGAATCACACATTGTATGACCACTTCTATCTGCAAGGGAAGCTTGAAAATGAAGCATTGGCCCTCCTGCTTTTATAGTGCAAGGCAAAAGAGAAGGGTATAGGGGATGGAGTGGGCTAGCCATTCAACAGCATTGCCTGTTTTATGATTACTATTAATCCTTTGCTTTGTTACATTTTATGCAGTCCTATTATACTTGTAATTTGCTCCACATGATCATGGCATAAACTGTCTCCTCAATTATGTTATGTACTTTTCAAGAGCAGAGGTTACTGTTCCCTGTTTGTATAGCTCAAAGGGATTAGCCCAAAGTGGGCACTTAATGAATATATCTTAGCATATATTTAATACACAGTTATCTGTTTTTAGGCAGTATGGTTTACTGTGAGGAGCTGAGGTTCTAGAATAAGAAAAATTGAATTTGAGTCATTAATCTCCTATTTAATAGCTATCTCATGGTCACTGGCTTGTGATGTAACAGCTCTGAGATTCGTTTCCTTATCTGTAAAATGGGATAAAATAATAAAACTTAATTAGGTTTGTTTGAGACATAAACATGAAAATTCATGTGAAAGCATATTGTAAACAATTAAACACTAGGTTGGAAAAAATAATCACATTCTTAATATAATATTTCTAATATTCTGGAAGAAAAGTAGGCTAGGTGACAAGTTTGCAAGAGGCAGTGGAAGTTATTCTCCTACTGTTACATGACATTTCTTTTAAGGTGGTACAACAAAACCAGAAAAGACAGCAATTACAACTAAGAAGCTATTGCATTCGATTTGTTAGACTTTCACAACTGCGCTTACAGTCGCTAAGATTAACTTGCCATTTGTTCTGATATTATAGCAGCAGTAAGCAGCAGAAAAAGATGCGGCACTTTAGAAGAAATGTAGAACTGCAGAACTAACGTAGAACTCCAGTCTAATCAAAAGTCTTGCTCAATATGGAAAGGGGAACACAGAGTGTGACAAATGTACAATTATATGTGGACAACAGCATTCAGCGATGTATTGGTGTTCTGATTTAGATTCTAAATAGAGAATGGAGCACACCTTGTTTGACTACAGTGGATGGTACTTCTCTACTTACTATAGTTCTTTTACTCTGCAACACTTAATGGCTGGACTAGATTTGGCATGTCAGAGAGTGAATGTTACCTGAGCAAGGACATCACTGATTAAGGATAATGGAAATAGTTACATTTTAATTCAGGACTCAATCCACAGTTGCTTCCTTCTAAAATCCAATCAATAGTTTTTTGTTTTGTTTTGTTTTGTTTGTGAGGAAGATTAGCCCTGAGCTAACATCTGATGCCAATCCTCCTCTTTTTCCTGAAGAGGATTGGCCCTGGGCTAACATCCATGCCCGTATTCCTCTACTTTATATGGGACGCTGCCAGAGCGTGGCTTGACAAGCGGTGCATTGGTGCGTACTGGGGATCCGAACCCATGCACCCCAGGCCACCCAAGCGGAGCATGCGAACTTAACTGCTATACCACCGGGCCGACCCCTCCAATCAATAGTTTTATGCAAACTGACATGGGTTGTGGTTGGGGCTAGATGCATAGTGGTACTAGCAACTAAAGACATTTAAAAAAATGTTATAGCTTATGTTATTCAGATCACTTATATTTTAATACTACAAAGAATTCAGCCTTTCACCTAAACTAGCTAAAGAATTCCAGGAAACATTTCAATATTGCTTGTCATGGATGTCTTCTGCAAATTTTGTTTCCACCTCTTGATTTTTAGAAATAATATTAAAAACCCCTGAGTGGTCAAATAAATGTAACATTCTCATAAGTTCTTTGGCAGTCTGAAAATGCAATCCTAGAAGAAAAGATATATGTATACATAAATGGTTGGGAGAGAGGGTAACTATCAATTCATTCCCTAGAAAATGAACTAAGTCTCTGACACTTCGACTCTTGTTTTATATGATTTGACATCTGTATCAACGGCTGAATACAACAAAACTTTATTTCTTACTCATGCAAAGTCTTCCTTGGGCCCATGCATCTCTCAATGGCATCTGTCCCTCAAGGCAGCTGGAATGTCCACTGCATTCCAGACTGCTTTGATCTCATGGCTTCCCATTTCAACATGGGCTTCCATAATCATTATGGCAGAGGAAGAGTAGGCTGGAGAGTTGACCCCAGGCAATTTAGTGCGTGAACCCAGATTTGACTCACAATCAAAGTCAAGACTATTCCTAACTTCAAGAGGATAGGGAAACACCATCGTCTGAAGAGAACTGGATGTTTGTGAAATGTAGTAACGCCTGTAATAGGAATACAAATGTCTATCTTTAGCGATTTAAATATGTGACATCATTTGATAAATCTCTAATTCACTGATGACAATTTTTTAAATCTATCTGTATTTCTCACTTGGGATTCATTCGTTTGCCATGGAGTCTAGATGCATTCACATTGGATGTCAAACATGAATGTTATTTCCTCTTATATCATCACTTGAAATCTGCCTATCATTTTCAAGTGATGCTTGAATTATCTGGCCTTAAATAAGTGAATAACAATGGAATGTCTTCTATAAGAATTGATATTAAAAGATAGAATTAAAAAGTACTTGGTAAATTAACTATATAAAGGTATATTTTTACCTTGTGAAGTTGTTTTTCGCAGGGGGGATGGAGAAAAAAAGTTTTTGAACTTTGGAAACTTGGAATCTATGAAATTAGGTAAAGTGTTTAAATATATAAAACATTTCTTTTCATCAGTAAATCTCTCAGGAAAAGAGAAAGTAGGGTGTCATGTGGATAGTTTTGATGAACCAAGCCTGGAAGTGACCCACAATAAATTTTCTAGAACTCCATGAAATTGCCATTTATCTCTTCAAGGAAGACTAGAAAATATAGTCTAGCTGTGTGCCCAAGAGCAAGAGGACATGCATTTTGGTGAACACAAAGCAATTGCTGCAACATAGTTCTACCATTTACTATCTATGTAGCATTGATTGAGCAAATTGCTTAAACTCTCAGATCCAGTAGTTTAGTACATAAAAAAATAAAACATCAAACTTGCCCTATTGGATTATGTAAGGATAATAAGAATGATGCATTTAAAGACCAAATGTGGTATCTGGCACAAAGTAGATATTTTAAAACAATAGCTGTTATTTAGTACTCTATGAGAGAAAAAATACACACATATATTCATTATTCTTAATGACTTGACAACCTAGTTAAAGATAAGCACATAATAAGATGGCAAGAAGCATGTGGATATCTTTGATGGATGCCAAAATATTTCACAGCAGATACAGATCACTGTTAACTAGGATTCAAGTAAGGAGGGATTCATAGAAGAGTTAAGACTTGAGTTAGGCCCTGATGGATGATAGGATTCAGATGGAGAATTTAGATATTTCATATTTGTTATAGATTATTAAGAGGCAGTATCTAGTTTGTTTATACTAGAATCTTTTTGCCACTGACACGGGATTTTTGGGACATATTATGGAATAGGGTGTGGGGAACAGCAAATTAAGCAAGCATATTAGATTAACTAAGGTCAATGAAAGTGTTTGAAAAGCATAGTTGTGGCCAAGCTGTGATAAAGCTATTGTTTGTGACTTCCTTCCTTTCAACCCTTTTTGAAACTTCTGGAAATTAGGGTAATGAAGGAGGGAATAGAACTTTGTATGAATCTATAAATTTTCATGCATGTTTAAATACGAAAAGTGATTTTTGCTGTATTTGTCAGGATGGTCTAGGTTATACTGCAGTAACAAACAAACACCCAGCTCTCAGTAGGTTAACACGTCAAAGACAGTATGCCCTATAGAGATGGACAGGAACTCTTCAAGTTATTACTCCCAGATTCAAGCTAACAGAGGTTCCAAGACCCTGTGATGCTGCCATCTCAACAGAGGAACTTCATGGCCACTGTGGCGGGAATAAAGATGACCTCTCTGAACTACCTCAGGCTGGAAGTAGCATCCATCATTTCCTCTCAGGGTCCATTGGTAAAAACTTGTCACTTGGTCCCTACCCGAAAGGGTGAGGATGCCTTTCTTTGTGCCCATGATATCACAAGACAGCCAAGTAAAGTGAAGACTTGAAGTCCCTACAACATCTGGGTACCACTTAAGCAATGGATCTCCAAGATCTAATTGGGCAAAGCAGGGAAGTAATGATCAGTCTTCAATAAGCATACAACTTCACTTTTTGTTAATAAACTTTTCACTACCTACTTAGCCAGTGGTTTGTAGCTCAAATCTGAATCAGACAAATCCTTAGGGAAAGGAGATGTCCCCTTCAGAGTCTTCTCTGAAAGAAGTTGATCACATCTTATCTTATTTAGGATTTTTATTTCTTTGATTTTAATGAAATCACTTACATGGAGCCTGCATCATAGAGAATACAAAGAGAGTATAAAAATAGCTATCTCTTCCCTTAAGTTTATAATATTACAGCTGAGAGAGTATTTGCACTCTAAAATAACTAGATATAAATTCAATGTGAAATTGCACAAAAAGCATTGGAAACAAATAAACAAGAGATTAGATTTCTAGGTATTGGAGAAACGGAGGAAGGTTTTCAGGAAGAGACATAACTTAAGTCAGGTCTTGAAATTGGATGAGCAGTGAGAAAGATTGATGATATTTTCGAACAAGGCAAGCAATGTGTATTGTGGCATAAATACAGGAATGATTGTGACATGCTCCATTGAGGAACCTATTTGGAGCCTCCAGGTCCTATTTTCAAAGATATTTTTTTCATATATTTTTGAGAGAACTTCTTTATAGGAAAGTGACTTTTCTGATATTCTACCTCATGACTATCTCCTTTCTTCCCTTCCTGCTTTACCCACTCTCCCACCCTGGCTTGTCTCTAAACTTTTGGATCTCTATCATACTGCTTACCATTCTCTTTGCTAAATCAGGAGTCGTGATTTCCAATAGCCTGTTACAAACAATGGGAGCTCCATCTCACAAATATTAATGAGCATCTTGTATGTGCAAGGCAAGGAGATTTAGAGATAAAACACAGACCTTGTTTTGAGCACCTTATAGTCAGGTTAGAACCTATGCATATAAACAAGAGATTCCAGTACAGGGATCAAAGCAGAGAGGGAGGTGAGTTTGGTGTATGAGAATCACTGAGGCCTTGGTCTTCCCAAGGAGAACAGAGAGGCTTTCTGGAGAAGATGATCCCTGAACTGAATCCTAAAGAAAGAAGAAGACTTAGCCAGTTGAAGAGAAGAGTAAGAGACTTCTAGGCAGAGGAAACTGTGAGTAAAGACGAGGTGTGAAAGAGGTCACTGAAGTTACCCATCAGCGATTTGGTATTACCAGGAGAGTTAAGTAAGAGTCAGGTAGAAGTAGTTAGGAACTTGTCGTTGGAAGGCAACAAATGCCAACTTAAGGAATTTGACTTTTATAGGGCAGAAAGATGCAATTTCTGGCATTTCTAGAAAACAACTACTTTTATCCTTACCCTCTGTACTTATAAACCGTCATAGGTAAGAATAAATTCTTGAATTTGCCTGAGGAGGAAGCAATTTCTAAAACTTGCAGAGTCAGATATGTAAAAATCCAACTCTGCTTTGTGTCACCATCTGCACTGAAATGCATCTACATCTCATACAACTTCTTTACATCAAATTCTACCACGAGACAAGTGCCCGTTTTCTCTGAACGTGAATTCCTTAGAGTCTGGCAAGGCCCATGTATTCTAGCGAGTGTTTGAAGCATGCATCTCACACTGAGAGTCAATACAACATATTTCGATAAAAAATAAATCCAGGCACGCACAGATTGAGACATATTACTTGAAAATGTAAATAAATGTAAAGGTGTGTTTTTCTGTTTTTTGACAGGAAGGAATATTTGATTCATATATTTAATATGCTTTGCCTCTATTGCAGGGGTATAAACTCAGGGAATGAAATTCATCATATAGGGGAATTTCAGAAACAAATTTCTTAGAATATAGGAATATATTCTTAGAATATAGATCAGAGGATGAAAGGCAAAGAAACTGAATAGGATATATCCAAGGGGGAAATACAGCTGTGTTGATAATTCTGTGTGTGTTTAGGGGTTTGGAGGAGTGTCAGAACTGGGAATAAGCAGTAGAGATCTTGATCTTGTTTCAGTATAGCATCTAATTTGCTGGGTGGCATAAGTAAACCACTCACTCTATTTGTAATTAAGACTCATTAAGCATTCCCAGGTTTGGCTACAGTGCTGAATTGGTCTGGACCAGGCAGATCCATTGGATGAAGTCTGGTGTTAACAGGGCTAAAATTCTTTGCTTGGCGCCCACAAGAACCAATTTTCACTGATGCTATATTCTAGTTTTCTGGGCATCCTGATTTTAAATATTCCTCTCTATTGTTCCCCCCAAAACAACTTTGCTCTAGAATTTCCAACATATTATGCTATAGAGTTCTGATTACAGTCGTCCCTCAGTATCCTTGGGGGATTGGTCCTAGGACACACCCCAAAGCCCCCTACCTCCGCGGGTACCAAAATCCGCAGATGCTCAAGTACCCTATATAAAACGGCATAGTATTCCCATATTTCCATAAGCTTATTTCTGTAGAAAAATACACAGAACAATCACTGAAATTAACATGGACCTTTCTACACTAGAGATAAGCAACTTTTTCCTTAATGGGCCAGAGAGTAAGTAGTAAATATTTTAGGATTTTTGTGCCATGCAGTCTTGGTGACAACTACTCAACTCTGCTATTGTAGCATGAAAGCATCCAGAAAATATGCAAAGGAATGAAGGTGGCTCTGTTTCAGTAAAATCTCACTTTGTATTTGATTTGATATAATCATATTTGTATTCGATATAATTTTTTATATACTACAAAATCTTTTTTTGATTTCGCTCCAACCATTTAAAAACGCAAAAACCATTCTTAGCTCATGGGCTGCACAAAAACAGGCAGTGGGCAAGACTTTGTCTGTAATTTGCTGACTTGAATTTACACTGTCAAATAGTTGGCTTTCTTTCTCATGTTCTTTTGGTCTGGTCTTAGAATTGTCTCCTTTGACAGCGATTTAGGAATGTTTGTTGCTACAGTGATTAGAATAAATATCAGTAAAATGTAGGTATGTTTCATCTATGGCGTTATATTTTGTTTTTAATCCTCACTTTTATTTATTCCACTCGTAAACCTTCACTGATTCCCTCCTGACAACCACATCTGGTATCAACCACTGTAAACTTCTGCTGGTTTCAGCTCACAGTATGCATCTCTCAGGTATGTGCTTTTCCCCTTGTAGCTGGAACAGAATTCCCTCCCTGCCATCTTTCCCCTGAATAATTCTTGGGAGGGCTTCAAGGCCCCATTCAGTTTTCACACCTCTTTGAAATCTTCATAGCCATTCCTTAGCATACTGATAGGTACAACATACAGTTGAATACCTAATTACTTATAGATTGTCACATACACTTTTCAGTTCTCTAAGGGCAGATTGATCCTTCATTAATATGTTGGTCTTCAGTCACCCCTTGATAAAAGGCATGTGTCTGAGCATACACTGGTAAGTAAGACATCCCTATTGGCTGAAATAGAGGTTGCCCAATTTCAAAACTTCCAACTAAATCCTCTTGTTAAATTCTTATGTTGGGTGTCTTTGATTAGCCTTTTTGAAGAATTATGGAAAATAGCACGGTTTAGTGGAAAGACGATAAATGTTTCAGTTATTCAAACCTATATTAGAATTCTAGTTCTAGCACTTACTGTGTGACTTTCAGAAAGTTAAACAAAATCATTAAACCTTAATTTTCTCATCTGTAAAATAAGGATAGTTATTTCTACCTTGCAAATCCATAGAATAATTAAAGCTTAATTATAACATGCTATATAATATATAATAGGCCCTCATAAATGATAGCCATTATTAGTTTACTTCAATATGTTGCGTGATAGGGTGGAAATAGGAAGAATATAAATGATTGTATACGTGATTTGGAGAAAATCCTCAGAGTTAAGTGGATAATGTATTAGAGTAGAGGAGAAAACAGAAATAGGAGGCTTTGGGATTTTTTTTTTAATAACAATGTTTTTTCCCTATGAAATTTCATCATTACTTGGACTTTCAGATATATTTTTGTGAGCTGATGACTCTCAAATTTATAGGATTACTCAGAATTTCATTCCAGATTGATATATCCAAATAATTATTCAATTTCTCTTCAGAGAAATAAGGATAGTGATTTCTATCTTGCAAATCCATAGAATGATTTAAGCTAAATTATATGACATGCTACATAGTATATAAGAGACCCTTGTAAATGATAGCCATGATTAGTTTAATCTTAATACATCTCAAAATCAACCTAGTAAAATTTGCACTCATCTTCACTCCAAACCCCCTCCTGCTCTAGTGTCTTTAGTTCAGTCAGATGGTGCCACTATGCATTCAACTGTAAAATCCAAACACATGAGGATCTTTCTTGCCTCCTCCATCTAACTCATATCCTCTCCCCCAATACATCCAATTAATCTGAATTTCTAGGCATTTTACCTCTTAAATATTTTTCTTATCTTCATTTGTTGTCATCACCTATGTCAACTGTTGTCTATTCCACAATTCGTAGTCCCCGCCATGGCCAGAGTGGTTTTGATTTTATTTTTTAATTTTTAATAAAAATCTGGCCATGTCACTCTCTGCTTTAAAAGCTTCAGTAAAGTTTAATGGCTTTTAGGGTTAAAGTCTAAATTCTTCAGTTTGGCCTAAGAGGCCCTACATGATCAGGGCCCTGCTGCCTCCCTCACTGGCCTCTTCTTATCTCATGATCTTCCTTAATCTCTCAATTCTAGGCACACTGGTCTTATTTTATTTCTTTAATGAACCGTATTTCTTCTGGCTCTAGAGCCTTGACAATTGCATTACTTTTGTATTGCATGCCCAGCACTTTCTTAAAAGTGATCTTAGGAAATTTCCGTTCCTTAGAAAATATACCTGCTAAGTGTGTGCTGTCACCTTAAACACTTTGCTTACTCAAACTCTTGTATAGCACTGGGCTGGAGAGGTTAATGAGCCAATGACTAACCACTTCTGTTGTTGAGGAACTAAAAATCATTCTGTAGGTAGCATAGTATATTGTTTTTGAGTGTTTCCCATCGAGTTCCTCAGTGTTTGTCATTCATTCTGTTGCTATTGCCGCATATACAAAGAGTATAAAACAATTGGGTCCATATCTGTCAAGCATATTGAGTGGTAAGAAGCTGTTCTTCCTTCCTCTCTACTTCTAGTCTTACACATAGGATGGACTCAGCGTTGGCCATCATATCTCTAGGAAGCCTCCTCTGGGAAATGTCAGTAATAAGAATGCTTCATCTGTATGCTTTTTTGTTTTGTTCTGTTTTCACATAGTTTATCTCACAGGATGATTCCAACAAAATTGTGATGTACATAAGGGAAGTGGTTTATTATTATTATTATTTCATTTAGAGACATGTGATGACACCTGTAAGGTATTCTCATAGAGTTGGCCTCTAGTAGACACCAAACTAGGAACCAAGCAGCCTGAGAGCTGGTCTAACACCTTTCTACTCATATCACTTGAACGCCTCATCATCTCTTCTCTATTCTCCAAAGAACCGTGAGTTTCCTTAATTAAATCAGTGAACAATAAGGTCACATCCAGGTGGAGGAGAGACTGAATATCAGCTGAGAGCAAACAAAAGACACACATTGGCTCCTACACTAGTGACTTTAAATCCAACCCTGGGAAGCCTACTTCATCATCACATTGCTTCCAGAGCACATGAAATCATCATCCTAATTAGGACAGAAATGTTGGGAAGTGTGTTGGTGTTTGTGCCAGGAGGTTAAGCTCAGAACAGATGGATTCCAGACTGTTCCAGAATAGATTAGCAGTACCAATCCTTTCCAAATTGGTTTCCCTTGCTTCTCTGCCAGCCTTTTGCAATCAGACTGTAAAGTTTTAGCAACCCTTGCTCCTGCCACTGACTGCCAAAGTTTCTGTTAGTGAAGTAAATTCCCCATACTTTTAAGAAATATTATTTAATGTTATTATTAAAAAGAAAATGATGACTCTCAGTTGGTCAGGAAGATAAACTGCACTAGAATGTGTTACTGACATTATAGATCTCTTTGAAGGTGACCTAATCAATGTGTGGCCTTCAATCAGAATTCTGAGTACATCATCCAAAACAGATAAGTGTCATTCTCCAAAGATCTCTAAGGAAGGAGATCGCATAATATCCATCAGCTTCCTGCCTTTCTGAGAGCAAAGAAAGGGACACCTAGTAACCAAATCTTTTCAGTTACACCTAAAAATAGCGAAGTTACTTCTGACAACGTTGACAGCTACGCTAGCAATTTGTCTAACATATGCATTTTGACATTTACCTTGAGGATAATACCTCAGCCTTGCATTCCTTAGAGAACCTGAAGTTGTGTCTCACTTTTTTTTTCTTTAAATACGTCAGGGAAAAAAAAAGATGAAAAAGGAAAATTGGCAAACATTTTCCCTGTCAATAATGAAAACAAGACCAGAAAGACAGCCCCATGGTGAATAAAAATCTTGAATATAAAACATGTTATATCTGAAAAGTCTCAAATTTCAACAGCATGATGACATAAGTGTCTCTATAATGTATCCTCAGCTGATGGTATCAGGGGAACATAAGACATTTGAGAAAATAGCAACATAGAAAGGAACATTGGGGCATGTCATCTATAGTGGCAACTAAGAGAATACTATTTGTGGGCGAACACCTCTCCCTCCCTTTTTTTGCTCCATCTCTAACTTAGCATTGAATTAAAATGAAAGAAAGGAAAATAATTTTTTTCCCTTTCAGCAGAAAATGTCATGGAAATGTCAGAGTTCTTTCTATGTGATCACATCTCTCTTAAAAGTCGATAGCTGCAAATCATTGAAACATTAACTACATTGGAAAATATTAATTCCGAATAAAAGCATCATTTTCAAGAGATGTGAGCTGCCTCTAAAGCTTTGGAAAGGTGATTCCGAATGGAGTGTTACCTGGAGCCACTGAAATTTTGTGAAGGATCCCTAGGTTTTGATGGATTTATGTCAGTTACTGATAGATTTATGTAACTCTCTCTTTCTGTCCTGCCCTCAGGTCACATCCTTTGAGGTCTCCATTCATTCCTGAGCTTTCTGCCATTTAAACATACTCTATAATTCTCTTTTCAAGATTCAAAGTGGTGGGAATGTCCCCTTTTGAAAATGACATTCACAAATAAGACAGGGAAAGAATGGGCCACCTTGAGAAGCTGTTAAGTCTGTTCCCTGGCTTTAGGCAGAAATGAGATCATGTCATTCAAATCAGTATCTACTCATGCTTTAAAGATCCCTGTGTCAGTGTCTGGATCTTTTTGTATAACTCAGAATCATATTATATTAAGTTTGTTATCAGAAAGTCTCTTTTCATTGATAACCCCCAAATGCAATATATGCCAATTCATTTTCTATATGTAACAGGATGGTGAATGGTGCTTTTTTAATTATCAAAGGAGTTTGAGGACAATCAAACATGAGTTCCCCTAGATGATCATTAAAGAGACTCCTGTAAAGAGACCATAAACATTACTGAAAGATAGCAAAAGCGATCAAGGCAGTGGGTAGGAATGGGGTGGGAAGAAGCTTAGAACCCATTTTTTTAATTAAAAAAAAATATATATATATATACACCATGATATATTTTTCAAAACTAAGAAGCTGAATTGATGCATTACTAGTAACGAAATTCCAGACTTTATTTGGATTTCTCCAGTTTTTCCTCTTTCTGTTTAGAATTCAAACTACTGTCCACATTGCATTTAGTTTCATGTCTTCCAGTCTCCACTGCTCTATGGCAGTTTCTTGTTCTTTCTTTGTTTTTTATGCCCTCAAGGAGTACTGGCCAGGTATAAAATCTCAGTTTTATTTGGACTAGACTTTTGTATTTTAATACCTAAAAGTGAGTCTCAGTTGCTTACCTAAATGAGATTGTTCTTATAATTGAAAATGACCAGAAAGCCATAGATGGCAGAAATGTCATCAAGGGGAAATTGAAGGAGATGTGACAGAGAATGTTAGCAGGCAGTGTTTGGAGAAAAATAAAGCCTTTTCCTGCAGGTACACTCATTGGGCTCGGCCTAATTGGTAAACCAATTATATTCGTATTAGAGAGGGAAAAAGAAATGATAGCCATCCCAAGTACCAAAAAACAAGCATTTCATGTCTATTACAGCCAGATAACTATAGGACATTCATAAACAGCCCATCCCTCAAGGAATTTATAATATAGTGGAGGATATAAAACACATATCCATCTAATTCAAAGTACAAACAGATAAATGCTGAGGCAATTGGGAAAAATGTGTTATTTGCCCTTGAAAGGGAGGAAAGAATTTGGGAAGTTAAAAATGATGAAAGAGTACTCTAGATGGAAGTTGCCTGGGGGTGAGGTGGGGAGTGGTATATGATTCGAAACATGGGAGCAATAGAGTGTTGGGCTTATTTGTTGAGATGGGAAGGGTACCACAGAATAAGATGCATAAAAGTGATTTGCAAGAGAGCTCAAGCAAGTAAACTGATTAGAGGTTGAATTAAGGGCTCTAAATACCAGGCTGGGGTAATGAGTTTTTCAATAGCCAATAGGTTGGCCTTAACAGAATTAGACTAGGTGAGTATCATAGTCAAAGTTATGCCTTAGGAAGGTGAGTCCGGCAGGAGGGTGTAGTGTGGCTTGGAGAGACAGAGAAGAGGCTGGAAAGGAGACATTAGGAGGGACACAAAAAATGGAAAATAGTGAAGTTGAAGGTGCTTATTCTTTTTTTTTTTTTTTTAATTTTTATTTATTTAGTTTTTTCCCCCAAAGCCCCCGTAGATAGTTGTATGTCATAGCTGCACATCCTTCTAGCTGCTGTATGTGGGACGCGGCCTCAGCATGGCTGGAGAAGTGGTGCGTCGGTGCGCGCCCGGGATCCGAACCCGGGCCGCCAGCAGCGGAGCGCGCGCACTTAACCACCAAGCCACGGGGCCGGCCCGAAGGTGCTTATTCTTAATAATTTTCTTAATAATTTTCATTTTCTCGTTAATTGAGGACATGACATTGTCTGTAGAAAATGGGAACGGGGCTTACTGAATACATGTTTAGAGTAATGGATATGAGGAATGGGACAGGGGCTTAGTAAATCAGAAATTAAACATAAAGAACACACAACCACATTGAGAATCCATTTTTGTGTGTGTGTGAGGAAGATTGGCCCTGAGCTAACATCTGTTGCCAATCTTACTCTTTTTGCTGAACAAGATTGTCCCTGAGCTAACATCTGTGCCAGTCTTCCTCTATTTTGTATATGGGATGCCACTAAAGCATGGCTTGATGATCAGTGTGTAGCTCTGTGCCCGGGATCCCAAACCGCAACCCTCTGGGCCACTGAAGCGGAGAGAATGAACTTAACCACTAAGCTCAAGATACAACATTTTAAGAGACCCAGTCAGAGTAGTTTTTAATTCTCAACTGTCTTTTGAGTTTATGATTCCCAAGGTGAGCCTTGCATCACTCTCCCCTTTATACATTGGAGACCACTTTTTTTTTTTTTGTGAGGAAGATCGGCCCTGACTAACATCTGCCAATCCTCCTCTTTTTGCTGAGGAAGATTGGCCCTGGGCTAACATCTGTGCCCACTTTCCTCTACTTTATATGGGACACTGCCACAGCATGGCTTGGCAAGCGGTGCGTTGGTGCGCTCCCGGGATCTGAACCAGCGGCAGCCACAGCAGAGCGTATGCACTTAACCACTTGCGCCACCGGGCTGGCCCCTGGAGACCACTTTTTATACTCTCCTCTTCCCCTAATCCGGTTTAGGAGGGAAAGGGAATGAATTGCTTGTTTCTTTTTTGTTGTCTTATCTTTGCTTTCTAAACACACTCTGATTTTTTAAAAAATTACTACTGAGAAATATGTTGATTTTTTTCCTAAAAAAAAAAACATATAAGTAGTGCTACAATTTGCCAGTGAGGCATAAAGGGAAGCTTATTTTGCTTACTACTTGAGGCAGTTTCTAATCCTAGGTTTTAATGGGCTTGGTTTTGAACAGCTGACTGCCAGATCAAGCAACTTCTCATTCATTTGATCAGTTTCTATGTAGCCTAAGGCCTGGCTCAGAGGTATGAAAAAATACCTAATACGAGAAATTTAATTTTATGACTGTAAATCCACATAGGGTATTGGGCAAGGAATTATAGGGAAATAATTCCAATAATTATGTTAAATTTAAAACTGCGCAAATATTTTACATTAGAGCTCCCTTAGCCATTAAAGTAGTTGGCTTGTTATTACTATCAGTTTGTAAGCAAATATCATCACTGACCTGATTCTCATTAGAAGGAAAATTCCCCATCACTGCTGCCATTATTGAGAATAGGAAAAGTTATTTATAGAATCATCAAATCTGTGCTGGAAGAAACTTTGCAAACCACTGAGTCCAACCTCCTGGCAAATCAACAAAACTTTTTTTTTTTGAATCATGGTCACAGCCTTTATGAGTATGCATGAAGTGATGCAATAAACAACTTGTTTTGTATAACCCCTTTGTGATTGAAGACTCTGTAGCGACATCTTTGTTATATTTAATCAAAAATGCCCCTCTCTAACTTCAACCCTTGGTCCCAAGCTCTCTTTGGGATACGTAAATAAATTTAGTAATCATCCTCAAATCTCCTCATTAAATATTATAAAAGAGCTTTTATTCACTTACTGGGTCATCTTTGCAAACTAAACTGCACTATTTCCTTCAACTATTTCACAAACAATATAACTTTGTTATTCTCACTATCCTTGTCATCTTTCTTGCGACAATCTTTATTCTCTCAGGTTCCATGTAAGAGGTCAGTGCTCAGAAATGACATAATTCTCAAGCTGTGTTCTAACATCTTTTATTCTCTAGATTGTGTTATATTAATGCCAATTATTGTTGTAGCTTCTTTTCAGAAGCCCCTTCAGACTTTAACTCAGATAGAACTTTTGGTCAACAAATTCCCTAGACAGCTTTCACTTCAATTGCCATAGAGATAAGATTCTCTTAGTTACATTTATCCAATTGATTTTTTTTTTTACTCTAAAACTAAGCCTTTATATGTATCTCTGTTACATTTCATCTTTTTGTCCATTGTTTTAATCTATTGAGAGATATTCTTGACAAGTTTGTTTTGTGTAAATATGTTTGACAATTTGTTTGGGATGGATACCCAAACAAAACATCTCATGCTAGATATGCTAGAGATTATCTCAAATTTTTTTTTGGCCATTTATTAATTTGACCATGTTCTTTATAAATATATTGAACTTGAACACAATGAAGGACAGAACTCTATGCCATTCCACTAGATAACTACTTCTGGATTTTCTTTTTCTTCTTTTTTTGCGATGGTAATGTTTGGAGCTCATGGTGTTTGAAACACTTCCCCTTGAGTATGGGTGATCCCATTTATCAATATCCTTTGGATGCAGTTGTTCAACTTCTTATAAATTCAACCAACTGTACTTTCATTTCACCAATATTAGGCTATAAAATATGGCATTGTCAAAGACCTTTCAAGAATCGAAATCAAGATTTTGTATCACATTCAGATTTCCCTGATCATCTATAAATTCTTATCCTTACTGTGAATAGGGAATTATGTCATGAAAGCCAGAAATGACACATGGATCAATCAATTTTCTCCACACAAAATCTAGACCTGCTGTCACATGCCTTTCTCTGATAACTTTGTCTTTGGAAATGCAACTACCTCTCAGTGAGAACCAGTATATGCCCCAGTTATGAGTTAATGCCTAGGACTTGATCATTAAAACTCTTACCTACTATACTAGAAGGAAAGATGCCAGAAACTGGAACTCTTGAATTAAGTGGCTACTTCTCATTAGAATTGTAGAAGTAACTGGAAGGGCCAAGAAGCATCACCCTCCCCTCAATATATGTGAAGAAACAGAGATATCCATTGGTTTTCAGATTTGCCAATCAGTTAAATGGCTAAGGCAGGTGGAGAACTGTCTCCCACTTCCTGGTCTATTGTTCTTTTGAAAAGCCCTGGATTTGGACACTGAATCCATTCATGGCTCTTGTCTAATTTTGGACAAATTCTTCCCATCTCAAGAACTTACTCTCCCTATCTGAGAAGTGAGGAGGTTGGATAGTTATGAACAAAGCTTCCAAATCGGCCTTCTATTGCATTATGGGAGGGAGGAGAGGGAAGCTACAGTAACTGCAGAGTTGGACTTGTTAAAATTCTTGGTACTGCTGCAGAGGATAGCTTATAATTAGAGGCTCTGAGGCTCTGGCTCAGGAACTACCAAATGGTGATGATGTCTTGACTATGTTTAAATTAACCTATCTTCAAGGGGTTCAGTAATAAAATTGCTGCTTAGCTAAATCTCTCCATAAGCCTATTTGAAGGTTACATATAGAAGAGAACCAGCACAATTCTTTGGTGAAGAGAATTTCTTTCTCAAAATTTTTATTCCTGGGGTGGTTTGGCTTTCATTTCAACTTCAATTTTAAGTCCTTTTTTATTAGAACATTTTGAATTACTCTTTAGTTACAGTAAACTTGAGTTAAATTAGCGTCATATTAAATTTTTTTCTGGTCCCTCTTTGTTTTCCCTCTGTCCTAAGTAGATAATTTGGGAAAAAAATAAATAGCTAAGTTACGTGACCTTAGCATGTATAAAATGAATGAGCCATCATTTTCTGCATTATCTTAAAGCACTACGTGGAAAATGTTCTAGTTAAGAACTACTGAATGGGGCCGGCCCCATGGCTTAGTGGTTAAGTGCAGGCGCTCCACTACTGGCGGCCCGGGTTCGGATCCCAGGTGTGCACCGAAGCACCGCTTCTCCGGCCATGCTGAGGCGGCGTCCCACGTACAGCAACTAGAAGGATGTACATCTATGACACACAACTATCTACTGGGGCTTTAGGGGGAAAAAAGGAGGAGGATTGGCAATAGATGTTAGCTCAGAGCTGGTCTTCCTCAGCAAAAAGAGGACTAGCATGGATGTTAGCTCAGGGCTGATCTTCCTCACCAAAAAAAAAAAAAAAGAACTACTGCATGCATAGAATTTACATTGGCCTCTGCATTTATACTGAAGGCCAGTTACTTATTTTAAATTTCAAAGTAAAATTTTCTAACAAGTGTGACTTCCCCAGAACGACTGTCTCTCTCTCCTGGCTCTTTGCATCTAAGTGTTGGTCAGAGGAAGGCTGGGTGAAGGCGTAGTGAAACAATCACTCTGGATCAAGACTTCATTGCCAACTTTCAGGATTGTTGTCTCCGTAGATGCAATTTATAGAGCATGGCTTGTGGCTACTGAAGCTACTTCCTCACTTACAGTGTCGGCATTAACTACTGCAGCTTTTTTTGTTTAACTTTGGTTAACATGTTTAGACACTGCGGGGGTCCAAACACTGAAAATCCAGCAAACTGAATTAATCGATTTTCCTCTAACAGGATTGTCCTGTAGAAATAGATATTGCCACACCATACTGTGAGATGCTTAGCACACACAGCTGAAATAATTGCACTGGTGATGAACTTGAGTGTGAAAGGGCATTAGACCTCTGTTTCTGAAGGCTGCCAAAGAAGGGAGGCTGTGGCAAAGTTTGGGTCTCAGGAGGGCTCATTAGATGAAAATTAAGTGAGGAAGTCCTGTCTTTCTCCCTTGCCTTCCTCCATTTACTCCGTGCCTCATTCCTTTCTACCCAAAGCTCACAACCTCACTCTGATGTGCTTTCTGTGCTTTGGGGTTTGGCCACAGGCAGAGCAGTTGAGTAAATTGCAAAGAGTGCATGTTTCCATGAAGGAAATCATTCTGACCGCCTGAGCAGCTCGGAGGGAGAAAGGACACTTGCCATTGCACACCAACTTCTGTTTGTTAGGTCTCTCACTATTCCTTGGCAATTTATTCCCATCTGGACACAATTCAGAGTGTGACCTTGGATGTTTACAGGTCTCTTTCCTTTTGACTAGGGTTGTCTTAGAGCTGATAATTATGATAGCTAAGGCTTTCTCACACCTTTCTTTTGAAGGGTACTCATGCTTCATGTTCTGTATCCAGAACTACTTGTATCACTATAAAGGTGAAAAATAGCTCATCCAGAGCAATACCCAATTCCAAACTTGCTGATTTTTGATTTAGAGTAAAATGTAGTTTATTTAGTACGGATTTAGTTTCCAAATTCTGTTATTTTTGGTTAATAATAAAAATCTATTTGCATCCCCTAGCACAGTCACAGAAGAGAGAGAGATTAAAAGTAGATGAGGCAGCAAAAAGAAAGAGGTCAGAAACTAGGCACATACGGGATGTAAAATTAGTCTTCAAATACAAATAATCTCTAATCAAGGATTCAGAATAATACTTTTCAATATACTTTCTACGACCTTTTTGAATTATTCCTCATTTTCTCCTACTAAAAACCAAAAATTCTCCACAGGAATGCACAAGATCCTGATAACAGTTATTCTATTTGAACATAAATACTTGGCAGCTGAGAGGAACAGGAGATTCTCTAGAACAGTAAGTGATTCTAAAACTTGAGGGTATGTCAAGATCATCTGGAGGGCCTCTTTGAACACCAATTTCTGGACTCCACTCCCAAAATTTTTCAATAGGTCTGGGTGGGTCCTGAGAATTTGCATTTCTAACAAGATCCCAGGGGATTTTCATGCTACTGATCCAGAATCCAACTATGAGAAGACTATTTTCTATTATTGGATCTGTCCATATGGCTGGTACTGGTCCAGCGGTCCATTTGGAGGACTTGAAGCCTTCTCTTTCTTTCCATCACCGTCTCTTCTGATACACACTTCCTCTACAACCACACCTTTGATTAGGTGACAAAAAGTCATCAGACTTGGAATATGTGTTCATGATTACTCTCACTTCCACGTATCTAGTATCCTTAGTGACAGATCTGTTTTAAAGTCGCAAAGAACACATACAGAACATAAATTCAAGAACAAAACACCGGGGCCCCAATTTCATCTAAGGTACCCCAAACACTTGTTTCCACTTCTCTCATCTTCTAACCCAGGGGTCTGCAAACTACAGCCTGAAAGCTCGCCATTTGTTTTGGTAAATAAACTTTTACTGGCACACAGCCACTGTCATGCATTTATTTATTACCTGTGGCTGCAATGGCAGAGTTGAGTAGTTGCAAGTGAAAAAGAAAATGAAAACTTGGTTGGGTGGTACTAGAGTTGGGGGTGAGGAATAATTACTAAGGACAGTAGAACATTTTCATCATATATTTTCTTGGGTACCAAGAGAGAGAACTCTGATTAAGAGGGAATAATCAGCAGAACTTGTCTTTCCCTTTAAAATCACGTCATTCTTTCATCATAATAAAAAGAGCATTAGGAAGTAAACAATGAAAGCAGATGCATTTTCTTCAAAGATGTGCAGCTGGGAGAGGCTGGAGGTTGGCATTTGCATTATCAGGAGATCTTCCTTTCTGATTGTTTTGTTTCTGAAGAGTGGGGGAGAGAGTCACAGGATTATAATTGTCCATTTATTGCTTTCTTTGTTTTGTTCGTCTATCAAGCAGCAGACAACCATGTTTTCTTATGTGGTTTAATCTCATTACACAGTTTCTCTGTGACTGAAGCCGTAAGCTAACAGTTCATAACAGGATTACATAGATTGGTTTATTTTCCACAATTTTCTGAACAAGGTTATTCAAGGATACTTCCTTGGGTAGTATTCTTTCCCCTTAACGGTCTATTTTCTTTTTTCTATATTCAGATCTTCCCATTTCAATTTTTGCTTCACATTCTTTTCCTTTGCCTCTAACCTTCAATTTAAGAGATTTTCTATAAGAAAAGACAGCGCTCGCTGTCTCTCTCTCTCCTAGGCAGGATTGCTTTAAAGCTTATTATAATGTCAGCAAAGATTTAAGCATTAATCAGCAATGCACACATGTGTATTGAATACACAGGGAAAGAGGTTTATGACAAGAAAGCCAAACAGGGTTTCTTTTGAATCTGTTGCTTTCCTCAAAAATAGTAGGTTATATGATAGTATTGGCATCACTCCTCACTCATGCAATGGATTCAACTTCAAGAGCGAATAATTTCTTATGTAATGAAAGGAACTTATATACTTACACAGTAAATCACACAGATGAGATCCCTCCATAAAGCATTTTTTTCAGACACTCCATTAACCAAGTGCATCCTCATAAATTGAAACAAAAATTAAATTAATCACAGGCTTGCATCCTGTAATTAAAATTCCACATATAAATTAATTCAAATAAAAATATCCAAATGTAAATTAATTGTTATCTTCTGTTTCTGCACTCACCCTCAATGAGAGCAGCGTAACACAGTGTTTCTTCTTGTTACATAGTTTAGTTTAGAATGGAAAAGACATTACCTTTCAGTCTTGGTCCTGAGAAATGGCTAGTGCCTCAGTAGTTCATAATGAAGGTTGTGGAAGTTTAGTTACGGGAAAAAAATATCTTATTATTGGTTGGGAGTTTATTTTTCTCACTGAAACTGAAGTGGGGTTTGTTACTTTATATTCTCTGAGGCTCCTCTTTTTTTGCTGGAACAATCTTACGAGAGATTCAAGGATCAGAAGCTAGTGGTTTCAGTGGTATTACAATCATGTCTATTGGTTTGGTGACAAAAGTACATGTTTACACTTGCCTGAGAATCAGAATGTTAGAGCTAGAAGCAACATTAATATTACTAATGGTATTGTAGGACAGGACCTTGGAAAACTGACTCAATTAATCAATAAACACATGTCTGTTGAACTTCTGCTATATAATGATGACTATGCCGGGAGGCACAAGAGTATAGGTGGCCTTTACCTTCTCGTTAAAGAGACAGGACACTCAAAGGCTTAAAGACATAACTAGGCAGACAAAGAGATGCATGTAAAGTGACAATTGGTTTATGTGGAGAGTAAGTATTATATGAGTTCAGAGAAGGGAGAACTATGAGGTATGGCATCTTTTTGAATGATGTAAAACTTGAGAAATTTTCTAAACTATTTAGATTGTGAGAAAGAAGCAGATATATTCATTCATTCATTCATTCATTCATTCTTTCAAGAACCATGGAGTATCCTCTATGTGTTCTTCCCATATTCTCTGCCTTTCCTCTGTTACAGTGGAATATGTTCCCTGCTACTAATCAGGGTCAATCTTTGGCTTGTAAGCTATAATCCTAAACCCTTTTGCCTTCTCCATTGACTACACTCCTGTAATTCTCACTCCCCCTTTCCTATTTCATTAATTTCTCTGTCTCTACTCCATCAGTCTACTAACATGCTTCGATGTCTTCTATCTTAAAATAAACAAACAAACAAGCAAACAACCTCTTGATTCTACATCCCACCACAAACATTGCCCCAATACATGCTCCTATTTACAGCAAAGCATCTTGAACGAGCTGTCTTCACACAGCCTCCATTTCCTCATTTCTCATTCACTCTTGGTCTCTCCCATCAGATTTTCACCTCCACCACTCCATCAAAGTGGCTCTTCTCAGGGGCATCAATGACGTCCACATGCTAAATCCCAATGTCAGTTCTCATTGCCCATCCTGCTTCACTTCCCAGCATCATTTAATACAGGTGATCATATTCTCCTTGGGAAACTTTCCTTACTGCCTCCCTCCTGTCTTTCCTTTCATCGGCAGTTCCTGTTCTATCTTCTTTACTGATTTCTTTCCCTACGCCTAACTCCTAAATATTTGCTGTAAATAGGATTGCTCTGAGCCCTCTTCTCTCAGTATATGCACTCTTTCTTTGTGATCTTAATTGGTTTCATGGCATTAAATGTCTTTAGAAGCTGATGACTATCAAGATGTTTCTCTCTAGCCCTACCCTTTTCCCGGCAGTCCTGAAGTTACCCAACTGTCTACTTGACATCTCCACATGGATGCCTAATAAACATCGCAAACTTTGTCTGGAACACAATTCTTGATTTCTCATCACAATCTGTTCATCCTCCAGGTGTCACACAGTTGGAAAGCCAAAAACTTTGCTTCCCTCTTGACTTCTGTCTTCCCCACATTCAATTTACAAGCAAATTTTCCCATCTCTACCTCCAACGTATATCTCCACTCTGTCCACTTTCTCCATTTTCACGCCTACCTCCCTGGTCTAAGCTATTCATCTTTCTCCTGGATTATTACAATAGCCATGTCAATTGTCTTCTGCTTTGTTTTCACTCCACTCTGGCCACTCTCAGTCTTTTCTCTGTACAACCAGAGTGATCTTTATAAAACCTAAATCAGATTATTGCCTTCTCAAAACTGTTCAGTCCCTCTGCACTGCGTCTGAAAGCTAAACTCCTCACCAAGAACTACAAGGTCTTATAGGATCTGGCACCCACCTTGCACCTCCAAACAAATACTAGCCATTTATTTCTCAGTCCATCCTTCTCACACTGGCCTCATTCCTGCTCCTCAGACATGCCAAGTCATTTTACATTTCAGGGTCTTTGTCTTGTTGGGACAGCTTTTCATATGCTTTCTCACTTTTAAGTTCCCATTTTAAATCTTACTTCCTCAGAGAGGTCTTCCCTGACTACATACATTATCTTAAGTAGAGTCCCAATTATCTTTTTATTACACCACCCTTTGTGTCCTTCATAGCATTTTCACAGTTTGCAATTACTTTGTGATTTTATTTTACTATTTGGCCATTTTCTCCCTCCATAATCAAGGTCCGAAAGGGTAGCTCTTGGTCTGTTTTGGTCACTGCTATATTCCAAGCACCTAGAACAGTGCCTGGAATGAGGTGGGTGGTCAGTTAATACTAGGGATGAATAAGATGCCTGTGCAGTGCTAGGGCCCTGGGGAGTGCTAGGGACCTGGGGAGACATCCACACTGCCTTCAAGT
Organism: Ceratotherium simum simum; assembly: GCF_057802395.1. NCBI lineage: Eukaryota > Metazoa > Chordata > Mammalia > Perissodactyla > Rhinocerotidae > Ceratotherium > Ceratotherium simum. The sequence goes on from NC_141913.1 coordinate 41,156,214, forward strand.
CGCTGACAACCAGTCAAAGGATTTACTCATTCTCCTTGGACCTCAGATATCTTAAATGCAAAATGAGCAGAGTGGGATTCTAATGTGTTGTGTATAAAAAGAGGAGGCAATCTAAATTATTTTGTTATATAAAGTCAGCGCTGTTCACCTGAGCTTCCCGAATTTAGCCCTGCAGAGAACAACCTTCTTCTTTCTGTAAAGAAAAAACCCATTCCACTAGCTGCTTCTTGAGGAGAAGCAAAAAAGAGCAGCTCTGGCCTTGTAGTGAAAGGGGGTGGTCTTCTTACACGTTTATACTTTTCTGGCCTTTGACCTGGAGTTTGGAAGTGCACGTGATCGTTAAGTGGATTGACATAGTGGATTGACATAATCCACTTGCTCTCTCTCTGGTTTCACTCTGGCCAGCCATGCTCAAGTGTCCTGGGTCAGTTCTTCCCTGCTTTTCTCTGCATTCCAATGTTCTTAGTTCCCTCTGACCTTCTCTTTTTCTTTCAGGGAACTTGGGCATTCTGTGTAATTCGATGGCTCTGTCAAGTAAGATACTTAATGTGTTTATGTAACTTTCTGAGAAAAAGTATTTGCCTTTAACTTTTCCAATTCTTACTCTCTATCTCCACGTTTGAGATTGTTATCAACTGCGGAAAAGGTTCATATCTTCCCTTTTGCTGTGAATTCTTCCTAAATTAGAGCATTTCTATTAGGGTGACCTTGGAGACAGTTTTTTTTTTTCTTTCCAAAGAACAAAATCTTCAGAAATCTTTGCTTTGTGCTTATAAAAAATTTCACATACTTGAAAACTTTCTTTTATTCTGAAATTCCAAACACAATCATGATCATTATTAGGAAAATATTATACAAAACAGTGCAAGGAGACACCATCTAATGCCTCTTGCACTGTAAGCAAAGTGTTCTTTTAAATATGTCATTGCTTTACTGGCCATATCCTGAGATATAGTGTTTGTTTTTCAATAAACTAGGCAGCTGTGCCTATTGTAACCTGGCCTTCATCTGTGGATAGCCACTTCACGTAGTGATTTAGTACCACAAATTTTGTTAATAACGTGGCCTTGTAGGTCAGTTATAGCTGGTGAATGTGCCTTTCTTCCAAGTGATAAACACTCCCTCTCCTCCATTCCCCACTTTACCAAAATGAAGCTTCAGAGTCCTGGGAGAACAGAGGTCTACAGGGGAAGAAAGTGTCCTGGCAGTTTTACTGGAAGCAAAATGAAGAGGGAGACAACCCGGTTATTAATGGAATCCAGTCTTTCTTTGGTAGAGCTGGCCTGACCTATGACCTCATTTCCTCAGATTCAGTCACTCCATCACACTGTGTCCCTGAGGCTGCAGGTTTTGTTGACATTAACCTAGGGTGGGCGTCTGCGAGAACTGGATGCCAGATGCCTGTTGTGTGTCAATGCCAGCACATGGGCAATATTTGACCACCCGAACACTGCGTAAGGATTCCTTCCACTCTCTGAAGCCGTTCTTTTTCAATTGTGTCACTGAACAAATGGATTTAAATTGGTACAGCAGTGATGATATTACTATAAGAAAGAGGAGATCTAGGAGAAGATTTGTCTGTCCGGCTTCAAATAGTTCTATTTTTTCAAGAACTGGAGGAAGTTCTTCTAATTCTTGCGAGAAGCTTGCAAGAGAGCAATATGTAATCTGCCAATGAGTCTATCAGTCTGTTATGCTCAGTGTTTTCTTCCAGCTTCGTCCTTCCTATTTGTTGTAGAGTTCTTCATTAAAAATGCAAAAAACTCCCACCCACCCACTCGCAAATATTTTGGATTTGCCAAATAGATTTCTGAAATTGCTGTTATCAAATTTTTTTTTTTTTAGCTGAGAAATCTATCACTAAATCCATATGGAAATGTGGACATTACCAAATCTTGGTCAGTCTATACCCAGATACTTGGAGGTCGAGACTTACAAATGATGTGAGAGGAGATCACGTCTGAAATATTTCCAATTTAACAACTAAGAGAGCATATGTGAATGAAACCTATGCAGGAGTAGAAACACTATACTTATCTAAATACAGTCTTAGAAACCTCGTCAGTTATAATTGAATGGAGACATCTGGTTTGTGTTTGGACAGTCCAGGGGTTAATTCTTCAAGAGGCTTCTACACTGTGATAGGGAAAGGCTATGAGTTCTGGGGATCACATTCTGTAGGACTTGCATAACATAGGTGTGACGGATTAGAAGGCAAAAACCTCAGTCTTTGCACTTGATTCTGCACTGTGGTTATGCAATCTTAGGCAACTGACTTTATTTTGCTGAGCCTTACCTTCCTCATTTGTAAATGGGAATAATGATAGTGTCAATATGAAGTTTAATTAAGATAGTGCTGATAAAATTATGAAGCATAGTGCCTGGCACATAATATGGCACATGATGGATGCCATAATGCCAGAAAATGAATGAAATTGAGTGCAATGCTGCTTAGCTGAAACCAAATAAAGCTGATGTTTATTGGCTTCTGGGCAGAGCATTATGAAGGGGAAATTTTGGTATAAATCTCTGAGGACAGTTGTTATTTTCCCCACTTAGTTAATTCTTATAGTATCTCTAGAAAGAAGTAGTGAGAACATAAGACTTGGACCAGAAGATGAGGGCATTGCAGGAAGTGATGCTCAAGCATTATCCTCTGATTCCAATGAGCTGACTACCATGTACATGACAAGTCACCCACACATGACTTTAAAAGGCTGCTTACTTAGTGTTCCAAGTGATCTGTGAGTGGTGCCTTCTTACCAGTGTTCTAGAAACACATACCTGGAAGAAGTGCCTGAAGTCTAGAAAGTTTTGCTGGTTTGGGTGCTGAGTCCTTAGTATGCTATTTCTAGCTATTCGTTTTCAGTTGATTCTCCCTAGTGTTGCACCTTGGGGAAGAGGCCCCTCACACCAAGATCTCCCTTCTCCTGACAACTATCAGAAATCTTAGGCCATTAGGTTCTTTGAAGGCCTATTTTTCTACACAAGCTTTGAGCTAAGGGGAAGGGTGGAGGAGAGAATGCATTATGTTTGTTCTAATAAAATGCTTTAAAAATAGATGCATTTGGGGCACTGTTTTCTGTCATTTATTATTGCTAATGTGTAGTTGTTATTTAATTGTATGTTTATATTAAAGAGTCTTCATGTCAATGTGATAGCCACAGGCTTGACTAATAAAGAGAGAGAGAAAGAAAGAAAAAAATAAAAAGCTTAGGAGGAGAATGCACGTATAGATGGAAATAAAATTGGTTATTTGAATAAGAGGTCTCCAAAATGGATAGTTTCCAGAAAAAGACATCACCTTGCACAGCCACTGGTTCTTTCTTGGCTCCTAGCCAATTTATACTCTAATAAAGTATTGTTCTTTTCTTCCCCAGCCTTGCAAACTGAAGGAATCTTAAGTAAGAAAAGAAATGCTAGCTTTATTTTGAAGCTAGCCCTTTTCTTCATCTCAGGATTTGGTGTCTTGCCGATTTCCTCAGAACAGGAAGACTTCGCAGGGGCTTGGTATGCCAGGCTTGTCTGTGCTGTGGCTTCCAGTCTCAGGCTGCATTTTACTAACTCTGTCGCCATTTTTCCGGAAGAGAAGTATATTGGGTTACTTGTTTTTCAATTCAATGCAAATTAGTTTATGCTTTGAAATTTGCTGATCTTCTCACCTCAATTGGGAAAATGTCTGCCTATATTGATTGGCCAAATGAAGGACTCAGCCAGGTCAAGTGCAATTTAGTTGCTTCTTAAATTGTCCTCAATCATCTCCTTCTTAGAAAGCTGAGTCTTGTGACAATAGCTTTAAGACAGAGAAAACATCCTGGATCAGGTTCTCTCTACCTCCAGGGAGTCATTTGCTACAATCCAAAGCCTTTGCATATACAGTTTCCCCTAGAAGAATCTCCTATGCCAACTCCTCCAGGTAATTCCATCCATCTTTCCAGTGTCAACATCAGCATCATTCCTCCGGAAAAGTCTTTTCCAAGTTCCCAGTCTATGCTGCCAGTCTTTATCACACCTTGTCAGAGACCTGTGTTTCTCTGTGATAAAAAATTATAGTAGTCCCCCCTTATCTGCAGTTTCACTTTCCACGGTTTCAGTTCCCCGAGGTCACCATAGTCTGAAAGCAGATGATCCTCCTTCTGACACATTGTCAGAAGATCAGTAGCAGCCTAACGTTATGTCATAATGCCTACATCATTCTCTTCACTTCACCTCATCACTTAGACATTTTATCGTCTCACATCATCATCATCATAAGAAGAGTGAGGACAGTACAATAAGATATTTTGAGGGAGAGAGAGAGACCGCATTTGCATAAATTTTATTACAGTATTTTGGTACAATTGTTCTATTTTATTATTAGTTATTGTTGTTAACCACTTACTGTGCCTAATTTATAAATTAAACTTCATCATAGGTATGTATTATAGGAAAAAACACAGCATATATAGAGTTCAGTACTATCCGTGGTTTCAGGCATCCACTGGGAGTCTTGGAACGTATACCCCACGGATAAGGGGGGACGACTGTCCTCAATTTGTAAATATACATTCATCACGATGATATTGTCCTGACTCATTCCTGCTTCCCCAACTACAGTGTAAACTCCAAGAAAATAGGGACTGCATCAATTTTTGCTCATTCTTCAGTAGTTAACACAATACTTGGCACGTAGTAAGCAATTCACAAATTTGTTGAGTGAATGAACCTAAAGTTCTACAAATGCGTAGCCTACTGGATTTTTTATTGAAAATTGACTTGCGTAGGGACAACATAAGGAGCCAGACTGAAGCTGGACCCAAATCAAATGAGTGTCAACACAGCAGCTGCCAGCGAAATTTCTGTGTTGCTATTTGGAAAGCACCTCTCCACTGCTTCAAAGTTGAAATTCCTTTTCCACTCAGGTAGCTTTCAGTAAACTTAAAGTAAACTAAAGTTGAACCCATTAGTTACTTCATTATGGCTGCTCCCTCCTTCTGTTATCCTTCTTAATAGATACATCCCACCTTCTCAGGGTGTAAATTCTTGCATTCTGATTGTGAGCATGCCTATGGTTTCACATTCCTGTTTAGTCTTCTTCTCTTCTGCTAATGATCCTTATAACTGTTTTCTGCTTATTTTTATGGATTGCCTAATCTTCTTTACTAGGTTGTTTATATTTCTAAAAGCATCTGCTTGATTGCACTTCTTGCATTCCTGCTAAACTTAATGGTTTCTGCTGCCCTTTCATTTCTTAATTTCAACTGAGATGAATTTCAATTTCACTTTCAGGAACCATTTCTGAGCTGTGGAGTTTTCTTTATTTCTGACCAGGATCTTCCTGAGGGAAAATTTTAATTTTTCAAATAATTGGAAATTAGTAATCTTTTTGCCAGTAAAAATAAATAAATAAATGAAAAAGCATTGTGGACTTTAAGACTTAAAATTTCATTTGTCCCAAATCTTATGTATCTATCTAAACACATATTTGAGATCTTACTGCATTTGGAGGTCATCAGTAGCATCCACACATTCTGTTTGTCCTAAATCTAGAAACTTCTCTCCACCAGTCCTTTGAAGGAATAACCAGCACCAGTGAGCAGGATGGCTGGATGTGGCAGTAGGAGGTAGGCTGGCACTTAAGATGCCCAAGTTCTTTTCTTTTCCTTCTGCAGAAAAGCCAGTGCTCTTGGTGGCAGAACCGGGGCTGGGAATAAGGAATTGTCATCTTGACTCTGCCACTAATTAGCTGTGTGCTCTCAGTCAAGTCTCTTCTCCTTTATGCACCTTAATTTGCCTATCTGCAAAATGATGGGGTTAAATTAAATTAATTCAAAGACCCCACACGTGCTAAAGATCTAAGAGAACTTGTGATCTTTAAGCAATCGAGTGAACCTTGATTCATTTGCAACAATATTTAGGGATTTCACTGTCAAATTATAGTTTTTAAAGGAGATAAAATCTGTCTTTAGAAAGTTCCACCCTAGAGTTCAACTTTTTTTCCACATGACTCCAGCGAATGGAAAGGCCCCTGACTCTCCCCTCACCCCACGGTAACTCACAGCAATAGGAATTCCACATATTTTGGAAGGTGCAATCACAAAACAATAAGACAGTAGGTGATATCAAACCAGGAAGAGGATAAAGAGAAGAGAGGGCTTTCACGCTAGCACAGCTCCTCACTTTCCAAAGGAGTTGTCTGTGTCAAGATAGACTGAGCCACGGAGAACGTGCAGAGCAGCACTGCCCATGGCAGCTGGATGGAGCTGCGACCCTTTGCCGCGCACGACATCCATGGAGATGAAACAGTGGTATAACGGGGATTTCTTTGTTTGGTGGAGTCACTCTCCCCGGCATTAAACATCTCATTAAGTGTCTTCCTTAATTTTAGTGATGTCCAGAAGCTTTCAGAGATAATCTGAGCAGTCAGTGAACTGATGTGTCTGCCAGGGCATGAATAGCGTAGATTGTTCGGTGTTTGCCCTGGGTCTATCAGCAGCAATAAATTTTAATCAGTTCGGCACTTTTCAAGCATACCACTGTTTGCCAAACACTATTTTTGGCAGGCATCTGTAACAAAGCCTGATGCATTATGCATATTATTTCCACAGTATTTCATTGTATTAGCACATGTAGTATTTGTATGGAAGTTTTGTAAATTCATTACCAAAGTATTATCATATTAATGATTGGTTAAAAAAGTATTAGAAAAAATATTAATATTCATAGAGTATACATCATATAATGGGGAAATGGGAATCATCTATTATCATTTGAATTTCAGAAAAATATTAGCATGTGGATGCTGAAAATAACTTAGAAAGGTACACAGAAAACATGAGAAAAAATAAAACCGTGAGTTACTTTGATGGTTCCTTGAAGAATGAATGTTCAATTTCAGAATTGTAATGATAATCATTATTACAGACTAAATTATAGTGAGGGATTAGTTTATTTAACAGCATAATTTAGTGGCGGAGACCTGGAAAATTTATTTCACTTCTCTGTGTCTTACTTCTTTGATATCTTGATCTGCTAAATGATTCTTTCTCTCTTCTCCTCCTCTCCTATTTCCATTCTTCCCTGAAGTACAAGGGCATTAGGCCTTTGGACCTTGTTTAACTCTTTTCTTGCTATATACTTACAATGGGAAAATGATACACCGTGGTAAAACTATCTTTCTTGACTAGAAGCAACTCCAGCAATTCAGCTCTCTGGTGAAGTGTAGGATTTAGCTCTATCAAATGTCTGTTGGCATCCCTCTGACTCTTCTTATAACATGGCACCATGGAAATTAGTAATAAATTATTTTCTCTACCTTACTGGAGATTGTATTTTTTCCAGTAGTTTCTAGCGCCTTGATTTGTCTTGTTCCTCTAAATTTGACAAATAATGTCTAGACCACTCTTCCCTTTAGAAACTATTTTCCAACACAATAGTTTCTCACTGTCAGAAAATATTATGGCTATTCTTCTGTTCGCAGGTTTAGATTCAGATAACACCTCTCTCCAAGAAGCTCAAAAATCTCTGCAAGCATTGCTTTCTGTAGTTTCACAACATCTCTCTGATGTAGGGCAATATGTTCTCCCTGCTATTAAAAAAAGAAAAAATCATCTCCCAACACAGCACTGTGTGAGGCAACAGGTGACTTAAAGAATGCTCCGTTTACCTTCTAGAAATATAAACCCAAAGGTATCGTATTTGAACAGACAGAAAGATAAAATGCACCCACCCTATGACATAGTATAAAATTACCATATGATTTAAATTGGAAAAAAAATTAATTCTTTTTAAGAAAAGAAAATACATTTATAAGGGTAATTACTCTTTTTTTTAATACAATTGAGTTATCCGCATTTCTGTAGACTATACAAATTGAGTCTTCATTTCCTTCCATTCACAGCTGTATAGCCAGTGCAAATTTTTCTTCAATACTTCTGCATAGATCCTCCTTCCTGACTCATGTTCCATTCTGACTACAAAAAAATCAATGAGACCTTGACCTCACTGCTCCCATGTTTCATGTGCTAATTCTTAGCTAGAATTAAACTCCCTCTGGGCAAAGACCATTGCTGTCTTGTGCTGCTTTCCCCAGAACTCAAAGTAATATACTAGGTACCAATATAGCACTTACCAAATATTTTTTGCTCGTTTTGGTCTCAATTTTTGTGCTTGAAATGAAAAAAAATGCTGAATTTTAATATAATTCTTAAGAGCTTTCCTCAAACTATTTTCCTTTGAGGAAAAAGTAAGTTATTCAGTCAGAAACTGAAGATGGCAAACCCCTCAAATTAGTGTGTTTTATAAACATCTGAAGGAAACTTCAATGTAAAGAGAAAAGAAGAATGTTTTATGGATAGATGAAAAGCCTCTTAAAAGAGGGAAAAAAATCAATGTCTCCAGACCATTTGACATAGTCTTACTGCCGTGTAGTAATTTGAGAAGGGATGACTGGGCTGGAAAGGTTCAGACGGAAGACATTCTACCTGCCAAATTCTCAAGCTGTTGACCCAGTTACCACAGGTGTCCTGGGATGCTTAAGAGCTGACCTTCTCAAGGAAATTTTCATAGTTTCGAGTCAGGAAATACTAAACTTACGTTTTCCCTATATTTTTATTCTCAAAGAGGGAGAGAAGAAGAGTACAAGAAATTATGGGATATTAGAGTTTGGGATAATTCATCATCCTTAGCAATGCTCGTTAAAACCAGCCTACATGATTTTTTGTTCTAAAATTTTCCTTTTCCTCCTGAAACTATAATTTTTAAAACCCTAATCACCAGCTAATTGTGGTCCCAAGCCCCCAATCCTCCTGCGGAGGAATGTCTCCTCTTTGGGAGTTGATTCACAGTTTGGAGATATAAGAAAACAGGAGTAGAAGGACCAGGCCTTGGCCATGGCCCCTATTCCAAGCCTTTCTCTCCTTGCAAAGTTGAAACTAAATCAAAGCATTAGGTAATCTGTGACCTACCTTGTCTCCCACCAAGAGGAAAGTAGAAACTCAAAAGAGACTGTGAGTGCCAGGAATATGGGCACAGGAGGGGACTGCATCCTCTCTATCAGAATGCATCCTTTGTCCCTTCCACCTCCAGGAATGGCCAAAGTCTCCATCTTGATTGTTCTGACCAAGATACTTGACATATCTTCCAAATTTTGGCCCTTGCTGTGCTAAAAAGGGAAAATAATGCAGAAGAGATTTACATTGAAGAAAATATTTTACTTTTTTTTTCTAAAAATATACACTTTTTTGACCATATCAAAGGAGAGAGGAGAGGACAGGAGTCTGTGTGAGGAAATAAGTCATGACGTAGTATAATGTGTGTTTTCCAAGAAGTCATTTCCTCGAGGATGTATCAGGATCATAATTGGTGTCTTTTTGGGCTGTGCTAAGGAGAAATGTCTGATACACAACTGAGCACATGAGTATCCGTGGACCCCTTGGGCTGCATTAATATCAATTCCCTGGGCTTATACGTACAGCTAGAAGCAGTGAACTGGTTAAGTGGCCATGTCCATTGAAAATTAGGATAAATATTAGTAGAATTTGGTTGAGAGAGTTGCTTGACAGAATGCTCTGAAAACCATACTCATTAGCATTGACCCCACGTATGGCAGATTTGCATAGGAGGCAGCATTTCCTTTGAGTACCATTTTATCTTCTATTTTGAAAAAAACAAAGGACGTGTTTTTTTTGTTTTATTGCTGAGGAAGACTCACCCTGAGCTAACGTCTGTTGCCAGTCTTCCTCTATTTTGTATGTGAGCCACCATCACAGCATGGCCACTGATAGATGAGTGGTGTAGGTCCGTGCCTGGGAACTGAACCCGGGCCACTGAAGCAGAGCGCGCCAAACTTAACCACCAGGCCACTGAGGCTGGCCTTTAAAAGGATATGTTTTGTTGCTGCTGCTGTTGTTTGTTCATTCGTTTTTGTAAGAAGACAATTTGCCCACTGATTTTGCACTTATATTGAGTTTTCTTGAGACATTGTATTTGAGTTTTGCTTTCTGGTGTGTACACGTGAGACCTGGGTTGATCATATCTTGACTTAGATTCAAGTGGGCACTGATGCGATGAACAGGAGAGAACTTTACATCTGAGTAGTTCATTGTAGCTAATAAGACTGGAAAATGCAAATGGCCCAGATTTCAATTAAAGAAATCACAATAACTTTCAGCCTAGAAAGGACATGAAATGTTCTAGGGTCATTAAATTGTATTCTGTCATTCACATGAACTACCCAACTAGTTGTTCTGCTTTCATGACAAGTTTTTGCTTCCACAGTATTTGTATTATGCCCAGAAGAGTACTGCAAAGTTTCTTAATTATCTCTCAAAAATGACCTGAGATAACTGGATATCATCACTAGATTTGAAAATGTAAAAAATAATGCAAACATATAAGCAAAAGAAATGGGAAAATCATGGAATAAAGTGTTATCCTTTGAGGATAACATTTTTACCTCACCCCATTTCAAAGAATGTGAAAGGAAAATCCCAGGTACATCACGGGCGTCACAAAGAATAAAAACAAAAGCTAACTGGCATGTTTTAATTCTTGACTTCTACCTTAAGTATAACTCTACCAGGTGCCCTATACTAGATCTACAGCAGACAAATCAGACTGTCCAGTGAGTTCCTGGCAGAGAATGAGTTCTAACAAGAAAAATTTACTTAAATTTATCATTTTGGATTCAACTGAAATAGCAACACTATTTTAAAATGTATGAGGCTTGACTATAATAGACCTTCCCTTTTTATCTTAATTAATCAAGAACTTCTTCTTCTACATGAATCTTGTCCCTCGAGGTATTTACCTTTGGAACCTAGGTGGTTACACTTTCAGAATTGTTTTCAGATTTATGTAAGTTATATAAGAAAAAGGTAAAGCATTATTTTAGAGTCATGTTTTTGCTTTAGTTTGCATGACAACATAGTGGAAAAGAGCAAAGGGTTTGGATTCAGACAGTGCTGGGTTTGATCCGCCACACACTAACTTGTCTGGCCTTGGGCAAGCCACTAACCTCTCTGTGCCTCAGTTTCCTAATTGGGCACATAGTAACCCAGCACTCATTGTTTTATCCCTACAGTACAATCATAAATGAGCTTTGTAATCACCCTGAAGTGACTTTTGAAGTTTTCATGAAATTATCAGTTTAATTTCTGTGTTTTACATATGATCATTTTTAAAAATATGTTATTCCACAAAGAGTCAAAAATAGCAACTCCCAGTATTGACCTTCTCTCCTGAAGATGACAGACAGTGGAGAGTTTGTCATCTATGATAAGGCCAGACACTGTTTCCTGCTTTACTTCTCTGCCTCTTGGGAATGTCAGGCCTTGGTCCTAAGTCTTCCAGGCTTATAGCATTTGAGTGCACCTCTTCAGCTTTTTGCATCTAGGCTAGCATTTCACGTGTGTGTTGGGTATTCCTTCTGTCTGTCCAGCTGCAGCCTAATTACTTCTGCTCACAACTACAGTGCTAAGGAAGTGTGCCATCCTTCATTCTCGTGTGTTTAGCATCCCTGCTAGGAAACTAGCTGTACCTCGTGGCTGTGTTGTTAGTCCTGTCTTGCCATCTAGTGATAACTAAGGCACATTGGTGTGGCTGATCTAACATTCTGTGGCAAGTCTGGGTTTCACAGGCAGACATGACACAGGGAAGCACATTGCACTGAAACCCTTTAGGTAGGTCTGGAATTCAATGCCAGCCGGGCCCCTCCCCCTCCCGTTCTATCATTAACACCTGCCTCAGCCCCTGTGGAAACTCCATTGCTCTAGTTCAGTTCGCTCTAGTTCTAAACTTTCAGCAGGCACAAACAAAATACTAAGAATATAAACATGAAATAAACATTGCCCTGTCTTCAAGGAGTTCTCAGTTTAGGGGAAAAGATACTTCTTGATAAGACTTTGTGATAGTTTTCAAAGTAGTTTCAGTCACTAATTTATTCAATGAACATCGATCAAACCTCTGCTGTGTTCAAGGTATTTGGCAGGGCATGGAGAACATGGCATGTGCTATGAAAGGGGGAACAAGGCAAAAATAGGCTTGTAAGCAACTATAAATACAAGAAAATATGGAGTAAGACTTAACTAGAGATACGTTAAAGAGAACTGATTCTGTTGTAAAAGATCCTGGAAATGCTTATGGAAGGGTTGGCATTAAGGCTGAGTCTTGAATTATGAGTAGGAATGAGATGTCCAGAGAGAAGAAAAAAGACTTTCCAGCTTAAGTGAAATGTGTGAGTAAAAATTTAAAGACAAGAACATCTGTAGTGTTGCTTATACATAGATGGAGTTAGTGGTGTGCTAGAACCGGCTCCTGTCAGCTCACAAGACTCAGATCTTTTCTGGCTTAGTATTCAGTGACATAATGTTTGTAGCTTGAAAACAGATTTGTTGGAGTATTTACACCACAGAAATTGGCAAACACTGCAAATCAGAGCTTTTTCCCTCCAGAGAACAAGTTGTTAAATATTTAACACCATACCCTTGGCTAGAGTGACCTTTTCCTCAAAGAAGCTCTCAGATAAGGCTGCTATTTCTGCCATTTATCAGATAAGAACACTGTGGCTGAGTTAGGTTAAATGACTTGCCCAGTATCACACAGCTTAGTGTAGAGGCAGACCTAGAACCCATGTAAATAACATTCTTCTGTAGAAATTAATGCCAATGAACTTTGTGACTCTGGGTATGTACCACTATGTACAGACACCAGAGAAGGAGGACACTGGGTCCTAAAATTATTAGTGACTGTGCCAAAATCTGGTTGTCCCAAGTGTCTCTTCATATACCTACACTTGAGACAGGATTGCATGCCCAACCTCTGATGTGTATTTCTGGCTCTTACTAGAGTCGAAGGAGAGGGAATGAGAAAGGAGTGGGAGTAAACTTGGAAACTAACAAGCTTAAGGAGAAAAATAAGGAAATTTTAAGAGAAAAAAAAAAATCTGTGACAATTGACTTCAAAACTCTACAGTAAAAGAAACAATTTGGGATTGGGAGACCTTTGACATGCAATTTTGCTAACCTGTCTAGGTTTCAGTATCCTGAAAAGGAGTGGGTTTTTAGGTCATTGATCTTGAAGCATTATTCCTTTTCTGAAGCCCTCTAATTCTGAATTTTTCCTAAGTGTCTCGTATGCTGGATATAGCCTTTTAATTAAAAAAAAAATTACAAAGAGAACAAACTAATGGTTTTAGTGTCTATTTGTTTAATCTGGAGGAACAACTGTTTCCTTTTTTCCACCATCCTTCTGTACTAGATGAGGAATGCTGCCACTTTACCCCACAAAGTGATCTCACCATAGAAATGCTGGCAGACAGGGATGAATTCATGGAGATTTTGCTTCTTGTTTTTCTTTTCTTATTTTTTTATTCCTTTTCTTTTCTTTGTTGTTGTTGTTTTGTTTTGTTTTGTTGTACGGGATGTGATGAACAAGACATTAATGACAGAGCAGAGACACTGGGGAGGGAGGGATAGACTAACCGACTTCTCTCAATGCTTGAAGTTGCCTTTAAAACAGAAAATTTTCAAATGGTAGATGTAAACAGGTTAGGGAACTCCATTCCACCTCCTTGAAAATTTATACCTTTGATCTCCGTATTGATTGTTTCTAGCAATGTTGAAATTTGGATCATAGCTTAGGAAATAATGAGGCAGAATGTGGGTTGGGGAGATGAATTTTAATAGCACCTCCAAAGGAAGGCTTATGATCGCCAGTTTTGGTTTTAAATCCGCGGTAGGAAGTCCTTACCTGGTAGTGACACAACTCTCTTAGGTACTTAGAAAAGTGCACTGGTCTCCTGGGAACTGCATCTTCCAAGCAGCTTCTGGAATACAGTAGCTGGTCTGGGAGGGGACAGTTCAATGCAAATGAATATCTGCTCATACATCACAACAGGAGAATATTGATTAATGAGGCCCCACTGACTCTATAAGTCTTTCGCCCTATAAATTTGGCTGTGAGAATCCAATAAAGCTGATGGAGTAAGCCATCACTGAAATGTTCCTCGTGATCAGGGAGGAGAAAGAAAAGAAAATTAAATGTAACAGTCAAACAGTGGCCACAAACTGGACCTCTGGAGGACAGCAGACAGTGGTTTCATGCTCACTATTTGTAAAATCTTAAGTAAAAGAGCCCTCTGAGCTTCATGCACATGTATAATTGATGTTGGGCTAATAATTGACGTGAGAACTAAAAAAAAAGGAAGTTATCACATGTAAAGAATCCAACACAGGTTTTGGCTCTTAGAGAATACTTAATAAATGGCAGTAGTTAGGGTTCTAGAATTACTGTTGTGGTAAAAATAAATGTGATCATCATCACCATGAGCTCCCTTACCCCTCTCTGTTGTCTGTCCAGATGTCTCTCTCTCTCTCCTGCCTCCTGTTCCCTTGTCCCTTTTTCTGTTTCCTTGTCCCAGCCACCACCAACATCCTCTGAAACGCTTCACCATTCCCACTTCTCAGCATCCTTTTTACTGTTTCCACTTCTTTATGCAGAAAAATGCACATTTCTATCTGCACAACAAATCTGCACGTAATTCCAGGAGTACATTAGTAACCCACCGTTCAAAATAAGTGGAAGAAATTTGAGTAAAGATCTATTTAATTCCAAATACTATATTAATGAAATAATACCTTTAAAAGGTTGATAGATACACAGGCTGATCAGTATAATGTTCCATTTATTGAACAAGTACTTATTTGAGAGCCTAGTGTGTGGCAGATGTTGATGGAGGAGCTAAGGATACACAGATGAATGGAATTTCATGTGGCTTACAGTCTAATCAAAGACAAATAGTAAACACATACACACATATGATGTTGCCAGGCTGAAAGTACCATTGAACAACAAAACATCATTCTTTCGTTTCATGTTAATGAAATAGAAGAGATCTCCAACGCATTCAAGAGATGAGAAATCTGTTTTTCATTTTTAATTTAAAAATACAAGAAGTATAAAGAATAATATAACAATCACCTATATTCCTACCACCCTGAATTTACAAGCATCTTGCTTTCAGTATTCTTTTCTTTAACAAAAATAAAAAGATAGAGAAAAAGCTAAAATCCTTGTGGAGGATCACCATTTCTCATCTTATCTCTACCCTTGACCCCAGGCAATCATGATCATTACTATCATAAATTTTATATATGTAACATAAGTTGTGTGTTTGAAGTCTCTTTACTCTTTCTATCTATTGTGTAATATTGGATCATATCATATAATACATTTTATTATCCACTCCCTAAATGGTGAAGGAAATACCTTCACTTATTCATTTCTATAGCATTCAACAAGTGCTGATGGAGTATCCATCCTGTTCCGGGCCTTAGGTGGTGTCAAATGCAGAGAGGCCGACTCAGTAATTGACTTTAAGGATCAGGGAGGACAAGATACATGCACACTTGCTACCGCTGTTATAAAGATCGAAAAGAGGTGGAGGAATTAGCTTGCCTTCAGAGATTTGGAAGAAAACCCTGTCACAATAGACAAGCACTGTTTTAAGAAATGAGGTATCATAGATGTTCTTGATGGCACAGAGGGTACCCTGGTCTGGAAAAATCACAGGTATAGACAAGTCTAACTCAAAAAGTGGTCAAGAAGTCAGACTCTGAGTATAAAAATGTTCTAGGAATAATTTACCCATATTTTTTGTTTATATTTTCCTTTTTATGCATGACCTGAATGATGTGATAAAGAATTTATGTTTTGGGGCCAGACCGGCAGCGTAGCAGTTAAGTTGGCCCACTCTGCTTCAGCGGCCCAGGGTTCGCAGGTTCGGATCCCGGGCATGGACCAACATACCACTTGTCAATCCATGCTGTGGCAGTGTCCCATATAAAATAGAGGAAGGTGGGCACAGATGTTAGCCCAGGGCCAATCTTCCTCAGCAAAAAGAGGAGGATTGGCAACAGATGTAACAGGGCTAATCTTCCTCACACACACAAAAAGAATTTATGTTTAAACAAGTCTAAAAGAGCTCTTTCAGTAAGTATAAACTAAAATTCTATGTGAAGAGAAAGAATTGTGCCATGGGTCAATTATCTTTCTTAGTGGTATATAAAATATCAGTGCATCTTAAGTCAATGTTTTAAATTTAATTAAATAGAGCAATAATTACTACACAATCTGATAGATGCTATACTTGAAGTATGGGCAAAGGCCTGTGGGAGTACAGAGCTTCTGGGAGTTCAAGAATGTTTGCCAGAGGAGAGAACATAAAATCTAGGGAGTTGAAGGATGAATAGGAGTTTTCAGGGTAAGAAAGAACATTCCAAATAGAGGTAGAAATTTTGCCTTTCTGATCATTTACTTGTTTAACTTCTTTCCCATCTGCCATTGGCTCCAGGTCCTTTCTTTCAACACTATCAGAACATAGGTGCTGATTATTACTTTAAGCCTCTCAGCCTAAGACTAAAGATATTTAACCAGGTAGCTTTGCCCCTCTTTTATTGCCTGAGAGAATACATGGAAAAGCAACTTTTCAATTTCCTGCATCTTAATCCATCTTTTAAGGTTTAGAGTTCCAAGCCTTTGCATTCTTTCTCTTTAGGTGATAAAATTTGAATTGCATTTTTAAAGGGATGCATTTATGCCATCACTTTTCCTAGCTTACTTATACAGGACTCCTCCTGCTGGATGAATTATCCTTTCGTTTTATCAGAGGCTAAAGGAACACCCTTATTTGTAAACCTTGAAATTAGTACCAGGTTGCACCATTAAAGGATCAAATTCTCCACATATCGTCGATGGAACAGTACGTATTACATCTTGCCACTGAAGCCCATGATGGGTATTGCGACCTGGAGTTGTAGACAGTCTGGTTAGGGAGAAAATTTCTAGTCACAGGAGCAATACTGAAGCACTACAGGGTGAGGAGGGAGAATGACTAATATAAGTACTTAGTTTAGTGATGATAAGAGCCAGTATGAAACCATTACCATGGAATAGGATAATGGCAGTGCAGGATTGAACAGGAAGTGTAGTCTGCACTCACACCCTGTCTTAGTTTGCTAGGGCTGCCATAACAAAATCCCACAGATTGGATGGCTCAAACAAGAGAAATTTATTTTCTCACAGTTCTGGAGGCTAGAAGTCCAAGATCAAGGTGCCGGCAGGTTTGGTTTCTTTTGAGGCCTCTCTCCTTGCTCTTGCAGATGGCTGCCTTCTCACTGTGTCCTCACATGGTCTTTCTTCTGTGCACACACATCCCTGGTGTCTCTCTCTGGGTCCAAATTTTATTCTTACACAGACACCAGTCAGATTGAATTAGGGCCCAACTTAGCAGCCCATTTTAACTCAGTACCTGTTTAAAGACCTTATCTCCAAATACAGCCATATTCTGAAGTACTAGGATATATCATTGTTCAACAAATGAATTGGACGAGGGACACAATTCAGCCCATAACACACCTCTTCTTCTCTTCAGGGTTAAATTGTAAACCTGAAGGGTGAGAGATCCCAAGCTTTATACTCCAAGCATGAAAGTTTCTGCAATAACTTGAAAATGCTTCACGTTGCTTCAAGACTAAGGACCCCTCTTCCAGCAAAGGAGTCTAACCCAACTGCTTCACTCAACTGCTTTTATTGTTTATCTGCAGCTGCTATAAATATAAACCACCCAGCTTCAAATCCTCCATGCATTCCTAGAAAAGGAAATGTGTGCCCACTGAGGTGAGGAACTGGAATGTTCCTAAAGCTGAATGTGCCACACTGGGTTGTTGAATCTGCACCTTTTCACATTAACCCATTAATCACCTTCACCTTTCCACAACCACCCTGCCTTTATTTATATTCTTTTTTTTTTTTTTCTAAGGGGGAAGGAGAAGAACATAGACCCAGAACAGTAAATTAAAGTTCATTCAAGCACAGTTGTTGTTGATGAAAAATACTGTTCTGCTTGATTGAAATGAGGCACAAGGGGCTTGTTAAGCCTACTTGTCGTGGGTGAACGTTGAGTCAGTAAGTCCTAATAGGAAGTGAAACCTATCTTATTTAATGCTTTGACAAATTAATAATTGAGCTGTAGCATTTCTTACCCTCATTGAAAATGGAAGGATCTAAGTGAAATCTTTGAGACAAAAAAGATTAAGTCTCTTTTCCTGTGACCTTGGACAAATGGACAAATAGTTTCTGCAGCTTAATTCAGTGTCTTCTCTGAGCCACGGAAGGAATGATATTGTTTTACTTTGCCTATTATTGAAAACCTTCAAAGCAGAAAAATGTCCATTTTTATTTAAGGCAATGTTAAAAATAGTTTATAAAATCCATGATTTATATGCAGATTAATTAAGTAATGATTTTTCACAAAACATACGCACTGTGTTTCAAACAAAAGCCTTAAAATTTTTCTCCAATGAGAACTTAGTAAAATTATCTAAATTCGATTTTGGAGGAAAATGAAATAGTTTATTAAAAACAAAGAAACAAGTAAAACACAATTTCTTCCAAAGGTTTCAATGATGTACTTCTACTTGGTCCCTTAAATCTCAATATAAATAGGCTATATTCCTAAAATTCTTTGCATAAATAGACTTTTTTAAAGTGCTAAACAGACTTTTTCCCTGCCTGTCCCCTTCATTAAATATATGTCTATGTAAAATACATAATACGTCAATACATGACATGTATTTCTATATACTATATATAACATTTCAATATATATTATGTGCTATATTACATGTTAAAAATTATGTAGTTCTTATGATGCAATATATATTATACATTACGCATGCACACAGTAAAATATAATGTTTGAGGTTAGTACAACTAATTACTAGCTTACTTTAATAAGATAATAAAGTGAACTACTAAGTCAGTATCAAGCTACCCAGTTCTTTACTATAGACATTTGAAATGGGGCACATTTCTCATACACAGATTGTAAGAACTGATTGCAAAAATGCCAAGTGAGTGACCTGGGTTCAGATCTTGAGTTTTGTCTTGGCCAGATAACTGAGGGTGAATGATTTTCTTTGTATCTGAAATTTCTCACTTGCAAAATAGAATAAATATGTCCAATCTCCACCCATGTCTACGGGGGGATGTTTTTCAGGCTCTCTGTGTAGAGCAGTACATTAGGTACCCAGAAAGGAGGAGGGGGAATGAGGACATGCCTTGGTGAGGAGCTTCATATATTCTATTTTTCTAACAATGCAACTTCATCTCCCAAGGGTATCCAACACGTGGCCTCCACTTTGGACAGATAGTTCCGTGCATTTCATTTCCTTTCTTTCAGATATATCTATGACTTTACTTACCCTGTTTTTTTTGTTGTTGTTGTTCAGAAATTCCTCTTTCTTCCCTCTCATTTACTTACATTATTCAAACTTAAGCTCTGACTCAAGAACCACCTCCTCCATGAGACTTTTTCACCCTATCTTAAAACAGTGTCGTCTCTCAATTTAAACACCCTACAGCACTGTTGTCCCTGCCATCCAGTTGGGTATTTACATGTTTGCTGTTGTAAACTTTTATTTATTTTTCCCCCCAAAGCCCCAGTAGATAGTTGTACGTCATAGCTGCACATCCTTCCAGTTGCTGCATGTGGGACGCGGCCTCAGCATGGCCGGACAAGTGGTGCGTCGGTGGTGCCCGGATCCGAACCCAGGCCACCAGCAGCGGAGCGCGCGCACTCAACCGCTAAGCCATGGGGCTGGCCCTGCTATTGTAATACAGATATGACATGGCCACACCTACTGGATGGGTACTAATGATGTCATGGCAAAATCCATTTAACTTATCTTATCTTATTTCATGTTACATGTCTGGAGTTTTATGTTTCTGGGAGCATGCAGCTCCCACCTGTATAACTGAAGGATCCTAAGTCTTCTTGGGAATTGATTTCTGCAACTCCCCAAGAAGAACCTTGTAGACCTTCAGAAACAAGGTCTCTCATGTTCTTGTGGTACAGCTTCCTCTTGGACATCCTCAGGCCATTGGAGGGAAGCATTTCACCACTACCTGCCATGGTGCCCACTCTGACCTTCCCTCACCTTGTGTGACTAATATTCAGAGAAGATATTGTTGCTGCCTCACTGCTATCCCTTAGTCACTTAAAGACCTGACTATCGAAAGTCCCTCTCCCATACACTGCATCCTACGTTGTCCCCACAGACAGTACCGTCTCTGTCTTGAGTCTTCTGCTATCCTTTGTCAGACAAATAAAACAGGTTCCATGTACATGGAAAGAGAAGTGGAGGTGGTTTCCAGGGCTACACTCTAACTTGGGCCAACAAGGGAATTTACCACAATCCTGGGCTTGAGGCACATGCTCAATAGAATCTTTTTGATAAGAACATAGTATCAAGCCAGGTCCTTGACGTTGGCACACATATGGTCTGTTATGTTTTTCTTTGTCTTTTCTTTTATTCCTATTCTTAGTTATAAGCACCATCATTTACCCTAAGGGTTTCCTAAGAAGATTGTGTTAGAAAGTGACATTCTATGTAAAAATCCATCCTTACTACTAGAAAAAAATAAATCGAAATGCATATACCTACACAGGATGGGGCAGAAATGTCCTCTTCAGATCTCTCAGACAGCACACTGTCATATTGAGACTCTCTTCTGGGGAGATATTTAGAAACTTTTTATTCTGTGTCCATAACGTTTATACAAAGTGAAATGCGGTCACATCGGAGTTTGTTTTTCCCTTACATACTGACGGAGAAACTGCAATGTAGGAGAAAAAAGTGAGCGACCCAGCATTATGCAGCAAGATCAAGTCCATGCTGAGACAAAAACCAAGCTGTTGTCTGAGACCAGCACTTGATTCTCTGCACCACACTCTCTGATGTTCCCTGCTGTGTGTGTGAATCAAGTGCCAAATGCAGTTTCCCAGTCTGCACAAATGCTCCAATTGGCTGTGTCCCTTCTCCTCATGGCTTCCTTTTGTCCAAGGATTGCTTGTGGAAATTGAGCTACTGGGCTTCACCACATGGCAGTGGCTACATTTCAGTGTTAGCTGGAAGCATTTCCTGAGATTCTAAGCCTGAAAGAACTTTCAGAAGGCCCCCAGCCGAGGGTCAAGTTTTCCTCAGAGTGGGTGATCTCCGTGTTATATTAACAGTGGAGATTTTATTTTTACCAGCAGTACGACAGCATTTCTCATGGATGCCTGCAATGTGCCTGAAGTGATATTAAGTTTTCTTTCACTGCAGTCTACCTGTCATGCTGCAAACAGATCTGATTCACTGAGGGCCAAGTTTCAGTGTGTTAAAGACAGCTGGATAGTTGCAAATGCCACTGATAAACCAAGAGACGCATGTCTTAATCCCATCTTGGCTGAAGAGACTGCATTGTACTTCTGTGTTTATACATCTATTTCTGCATGCCATAGTGACTACCTCATGGGTGGGAACTATGTCTTCTTTTTCCTTAGTGATAAACATTTTTCCAGGCTCACAAATATTGTATTTGACAAACTGGATTGTACTAGCTATAATCTCTTGCATGTCGCTTAACTTCTCTAGGTCTCAACTCTTACAGTATAAAATGATGAAAGAACTTATTAATCATCGCATTTCCAGCTTTATCATTCCATAATTCTACACTTTTGGTTCTCTTTAACTGGAAGTGGTTCCAGCTTTAGTTCTCAGCCGATAAAGAGACAAACATATTCCTCTCTCTTAGTTATATTATAAAAGGAGGAGCACCCACTCACCACGTATTTCCTATGTTCAGGATAAGATTAGTTTGACTTTGAGTTGTCCGTTACAAAGAAAAATAAAACTGAGTATTGTTTAGTGTCACAAAACAAATTTATGGGTGATGTGGGAGTATAAATGCAGTTGAGGAACCAATTATTGTTTTCCAGCCAGCTGCGCCTCCTCTCTCATAGGTAGCAAAGGTGATAAGGTTCATCCTCAGAGTTTTCATTCAAGTTGTGTTTAATTCTCAAAAGGGATCCAGTTAGTAAAAAGTCATTGGCTTATTCTTTTTGAATAGATGATTAAATAACCAAACTCTTGTACAAATGCCTTCTATCTTTACATAATACGTTTTATCTAAATAACCCTGGGCACATTATGGACCCCATTCACCATCTCTGATTCAGAAGCATAAGTGATCACACCTGGAGGCTAAATACTTTCATTTTGTGTCAGTGACCCAGGACTTGAAAGTGATCCTCTCCTTACCTTCCAGTTTTACATGGTAATGATTGCAAAATGCTGATTCCTAATTAATCTGAGAAGCATGGTGAGGCTAAAAGGTCACCTCTCATGCTTCAGTTCTATGCATCTTCAAGTGGACTCTATTCAATGAGAAGTAACTGTAGCACAGTTATGTTTTGTTTTGACAAGAGTTTTTCTGTATAGTAACTGGAAATGGAAAAGGTAGAACAAAGTTATCAAGATCATCCATTCTGGACAAGACTAATTATTGCTTCAAAGTATATTTCTGTTGATATTTGAACATCCAAGTGAAGTTTGTAGACTTGAAAATGACTATCCCACAAATTGTTTTTACCAGACACCTTTGATCCCTATGGAGGTTAAATCAGCATTCATTATTCAAGGTAATTCATGACTCGCCCTTCAAAAGTAGGTGGGTGTCTGCTTGCAAGTTGAAAAAGTACCTTGATAATAATCTAAGAATTAAAAGAAAGCTCTCTGAAATGATGATGTTTTAGCCTGTGGCAATCCTTCACTCTTGATAAATGTCCTGACATTTTACCATTTGCCAGAATTACCTTTTATCTACCTTCTATCTACCTTTCTCCACCACCAGGACAAGAAGGTAAAGCAGGAACAAACGAAACTAGTAAAGTGTTTAGACCACAGCCAGATACTAGATTTGTCAATGATATAACTACAAATTAATGATGTGATGTTCAACATTTAGAAATAAACCTCTCACTTGTGAAGTGAATAATAATCTAAAATACCATAATGTTAACCTCCGGGACACTACATAAGGAAAAGAAATGGGACCAAGCAACCTAGAAATGTTATTGCCTGGAGGAATCTGCTGATTGCCTTCCCCAGATCAGACCTACATGGCATTCCATGCAGGGACTCTAAGCTGAATCTCTTACCACAGTGATGACACAGCTCACTTGCATCCTCTAATGCACTGCTTTTTATTCATGTTTATGCAATGCTTCACTGATTTAAGCTATTTAAATCTTTAATCTAAAAATTCATCCTGATAAGAACTCATATAGTCAGGAACCAAATGAACCAGGCCAAAACAAGTACAACTGTTGAACATGTGCAGACGCCCTGAGCTTTGGAATGCATTAAATAATTTAGCTTCCTAATTATGTTTCACTTATGCTTTTGTTAAAGCTCCACAAATGCTTTTGAATCACCGAACCCGATACATTTCTCGTTTTAGAATACATTTTTAAAAGTTATAGTTAAAAAATAAAAGTGAAGGTGGGTGAGGATACCCTAAGCTTTGCAACAATACCCCTTTATCCCAACCAGCATAAGTATTGATAATAGATGCATACTAAGGAATATCAATGGGCAGATTATAAAAATCACAAGGAAGACTTATTGGGTACTTTGTAGTCTGTCATTTTCATTGTACAGATTAAACCACTGAAATTCACAAATCAAGTGATCTTCCTGAGTCTAATCATTTCAGGTTGTGTTAGAACATGAAAATGATCCAGAAGTTCGTGCCTTCTAAGTGTTGGCTGGCCAGTCAATGGCAGAAAACACTGGGACACAGTTCTCTAGAGTCCCCCCTCTGTGTTCTTTTTACTACATCACACCACACCTTTATTTGATTGGAAAACGTATTAGTACGCTTATATTTAAAAGTGGAAGTGAAGAAGGGTCTTGCCAATTATTTTGCCCCCATCTCTTCCCACTATTGCTGAGTTAATCCATATTGACCTGGCAACAAAAGGAAATTCCATTAATAAGTTGCTTTCTTGTACATGCTTCTCTCCCACTCCTTCTTTTCCTTTTTCTGCAACTAAATGTCGTGGAAGAGAGAATCCAAGAAAAGACCAAGTGATGATCAACTCAAATCCAAACCACCAGGACAGGAAGGTAAAGCAGAATCACTATCCATAGTCATGGGCTGCATTACGACGTTTTGGTCAACAACAGACAGCATATACAACAGTGGTTGTATATGTATACAACCTATATATCTATCAACCTATCTATACAACCTATACTATCTAGGTTTGTGTAAGTACACTCTTTGATGTTTGCACAATGACAAAATCACCTAACAATGCATTCTCAGAATGTATCCCAATTGTTAAGCAACGCATGACTGTAATTGCCTGCTCGTGGGAAGCAACTAGATCGATATTGACTATCAAATCACCCATGTGCCTGCGTTGTTCTGGTTCAAGTTCTCAGTGCCTTAGAGTCAAACTAAAAGAGACTGAAATGAACCTGAGGATCACCCCTGGGGTCAAGGTGGCAAAGCTGTGACTGCAATCACACATTAAAGGAGAAAAAGTTCAATATTACCTGCAGGTCATTCTTAACCATCAAATTTCAGATATATGTTTGTGTAGCTTAGCGTTCACTCAAGCTGAGGGAATAAGGCTGTCTTCCTTGACAGTTAGGCAAACATTATTTTCACAGACTTGTTGGCACACGTGAGCGTCAAGTGGCCCTGGGCTCCTCTTCCCCATCAAAATGAGCTTGCCTAGAGCCTGATGTTCTTCCTCCCCAGCCCATCCCCACCACGCCAGCATTTCTGGAACCAAGAATGCGTCTCAGCCATGTTGTCAGGATTGCCCTCCACCGATATTCTTCATACGACAAGGGCTTCTGGGAAACATCATGAACTGACACATAAGTTAGCTTTGCTCCCTCAGTGCTAACATGACAGAATGGAATACAGATAGGACAAAGGAGAATGATGAGGACAGCAGATAGGAGAGGTCAACAAAATTTTGGAAGCTGAAAAGTGGCTGGGGATGAATCGGAACTGAATTAGAAGTCTGGTGGAGAGCAAATAACTACAATTTCGTGCTAAACAAGGCAAAGCAGGTCCCAGAACCCCAAGAATGCTCAGGAATTGGGGCAACAGGTGACTTTGATGGTGGAGGTGCAGAAGAAGACAGAAAACCAGTAGAATGAGCTGATTGTATATGGAACATTAGACATTAAACCTACAGACCCTCCCTGATTCCACAGAGCTGAGTAATAGACCTCCAATTCCAGCAAAAGAGAGAATGCCCACTTTCTAGGAAGACTAAATCAGAGAGGACCAGGTTTTAGGAACCCCAGAAACAGAAGAGAGTGGTGATGAGAAACTGTACCTGAAAATAAGGAGTTAAGTGAAAGATCTGCAAACTGAATGGTGGGATCCCACAACCCTCTCCATCCTTTAGGCTCTTCTCATGCTGGTGGGCAGAATGATTCCCCAATCTCTCCACAAAAGATTGAAGAATTCCTCTCTGAAACTGGTTTACCCAAAGGAAACGACCTATAGGTGCTGACCTTAGAGAATCATCTACCAAACAGCTAGAGGGAAGCCTGCAACTGACAAACCCCACTGTGCACTCAGGATTTTAAATTGTTCACTTTTAAATAGATATAGATAGCTAAAGATCACCAAATACTTGTATAATCTTCTAAAATAAAGTAGAGAATGCAAAACCCACAAGTAGAAAGGAATCCAAGAGAAACAGAAACCATACAGGAAACAGAATGAATCTTAAAACAAGCAGAATAAAATTTTTAAAAATTTATAAATTTATAAAATAAGAGGGAAAACTTTCAATGAATAATAAAAAGTGCTCAGAAATTAAAACTTGGTATTCCTGATAGAAGGAACGAAAAATACAATAGAAGGACTGGAAGATAATGTTGAGGAAATCCCTTACAAATAAATAAGAAAACAAAAAAGGTGGAGAGTAGGAGCAAAAAAAATATTAGCGGATCAGTGTAAAACAGTGATTCTGTAACTTTATTTGCATCAGAATCACCTGGAAGTCTTGTTAAAACACAGATTGCTGGGCTCCACTCCTAGAGTTTCTGATTCAGAAGGTCTGGGGTGTGACCTGAGAATGTGCATTTCCAACATGTTCTCAGGTGAAGCAGATGCTGCGGGTCTGTGGTCTAGACTTCGAGAACCACTGTTCTAGGAGATTTGACATCTGAATAACAGCAGTTCCTAACACAGATCCAGAAAGCAGAGAAGGAGGAAATTATAGAAATAATTCAAGAAGAATATGAATTTCCAGCTTGAAAGGGCACATTGAGTGCTCAGCACAACAAATGGAAAAGATTCACCCCGAGGGACATGATGACATTTCAGAACTTTAAGGATAAGTACTTCAGAGATAAACATGCCCAGAAAGAAAAAAAATGTTCACGTACAAAAAGAAATAAGGAATCAGAGTGAACTTCTCTATAGCAACACTGATAAAACAAAGACAATGAAGAAATGCATTCAATGTATTAGGAGAAATGATTTCCACAGTAGAATTTCATGTGCAGTCAAATTTCAAATAAATGTAAGGTCTTTTCTAACATAAGTTCTCGAAAATTTTACCTCCTGTGTACTCTTTCTCAGGAAGGTACATGAGAATGTGCTTCTACCCAAAGGGGAAAAAACCAATCAAGAGGAAGCCTCAGGATCCAGGAAAGAGGATCCTCTTCAGGAAAGAGGCAAAGGGAATTCTCAGGAGGATGCTAGATGAGGAGCTTCTAGATGACAGCTGAGTGGCAGGCTGCCGAGATTGGAGTGGGACAGGGGTGGCACCTCTAAATGGACGCTGATGTATTCACTTTCATTTGAAAAAGGTTATATTTCTGTAGGAGAGTTTGAGGTGTTAATAATTACATAGAAAATTAGGCAAATGAAAAAATACATTAACCCTAGCTAAAATAAAAATCTGTATTTGAAAGGATATGTAATCATTTCACACTATGTAACTCTACATTGAACATGGTCATAATAATGTATTAATGAATAACACTTTTTTTAAATTGTGCTACAACTATACTGAGAGAGTAAGAGGAAAAGTATGTTTTGGGAGGGGGGAGACAGTGTTCAAAACAACTACGACTACATTCTCACTTTCCACAGTAGAAAGTCATTGAACAATATTTAAAATGGAAAAAGCAAGAAATAAGAATATTATTTAGAAATAAGAGAAGAATTGATAAGAGTTGAATGTGGTCACTCCTGAAAGCTATAATTTTTATCTGAATAGGGCTGTGCATGAGATGATTGTTTTATCATTATAGCCTGGAAGTTTAATTTGATATTTGCTGTGAACATGTAATGTTTTCCTGTTAATAAAAATTCTTAAAGGAAAGAAATAAAGGAAACTTAATCTTGGGCATGGAAAGCCAGAGAACACTGAATTATTTTGAGAAGGAGTGTGTGGATGAGAAATCTGGATTCCTTCCAGAGGTGTCACGGGCCTCAGAAGACTAAGTCTGGAAAGCTAGTCTAGATGGCTACGGACTTGAGCCTTCCATGTAAGAGATGGAGCCTATTTGCTACAATTCTTTTGAATTCAAGCAAATCTGGGGAAAGGATATATTTTAAAATCATATAAAATGATTTTATATGCTGCTTCATATATCAGTTCAGTGGTCCAGATGTGTCAAAGCAAAAGTCATAGCAACACCATCTCCTTGCTATTATTGTGGTTATATGATGTGGCCATTAGTTTAATTGAACCAGGGTCATGAATGACTCCATAGGGATACAGCCCCTATTTGGGTGGTGTGCAAATGCCCTCCCTCCATCACTGAAGGCAGAACAGCCTATCAGATGCTGCCCCTCCGCCGTCTCCTCCTCAAATTCCTGACCCAAAGATGCAAGACAGGTCACTAGACAGTTTCATTGGCCCTGATGGGACACGACTGTAGAATGTTGAGAAATTCTCTCTATGGGCCTCTTGGTTATTGACTATGCTTGTAAATTTATGAGATAGGCCATCTAGTGGTTGGACCTTCTTGTCCCCTTTCCAACTTCCAGCAAGCTGAAGGCAAAGCCATTAACATTTAAGCTGATATGCGGTTTTGGCACGAGAAGGCCTCTTGTTTCTAACATTACCAAAAGCTGAGAGCTGATAGGCTAGAATGTTTGGTTTTGTTCCACAATTTATGTACTGTAACAGGGACACTTCTGGGTATGGCTTGCTACCATAGGAAGAGCTGAGCTATGCCTTGGAAAAGCTATTTGTTGATGAAACACTAATTATAAAATAGTTACCTCAGAGAACCCAAATGTAATTACATTAAGTTTAATTACATATCATTAATTATATAAAATATTTAAATTGTTATGTTGAATTGTGCTGCACTAGTTGCTGTACATTTTGCTAGTGTGTGGAGCAGATGTGCTTGAAGAGTTTGGACGTCATCCAGAAGTTAGTGAATTGTAACTGTTTAAATAATCAAAGCGATTTATACCATCTATCCAAAAACAATAGCTACATATTTTCAGTGATGTAGCAATATCAAGTGTAGGGATGAAGGATCTTATGAGTAGGTGATATTTTGGCAATTATAGTTTACTACAAACTTTAAGTTTAATCAACCAAAGATAAGGAAGTCAAAAGCCTATTTTCCCACGTAAATCAACAGCAGCCGAACAAGCATTTCTTGTTTATATTGAGAGAGAGCCATTCCTTTCCCTGCTATGAAACCGACACTTTAGTTAGTTAGGATGCCTGAATTATCAAAGGAATAGAGTTAAATCATATGCCTTGTTCCTCAGACTCACTCAAATTAGTTCACTATTAATTTGAAAATGTTTATATACTTCACTTATATCCAATTCTCTAACTTGATTGCAAGAATGGAGAAATTTCCAGATAGGGAGACTAGAGAACAGTCATAGAGGCTAACAATGGATTTTGCTAGTACTTATTAGATCTGATAGTAAACGCAATGATTGATCTTCTGTTTTGGTAAACCCAACAGCAGTACTAGAATTTGCTCTCTTGAGGGGTTTGTTTTCCTATTTACATCCATTTGGAGTACAGCAAAGCAGAGAAGCAGTCATTTAAATAGAAATGCTACAGAAAGGAAAAATATTTATGACTTGTGTTTCTGCCAAATATTTAGTACAATTCAAAATTTTATTTTATTTTTGTCTATGTAGATACTATCCACAGTTACCAGTACCTTTGCTCAACTCAACTCATTTGATGTAAACAAAATTTCAAAAAATTTGGAAAAAGGAAATAACTTGATACTTGACCAGCTGAAAATCATGACATCAAATTCACCATATTTGGAGATGACTTATTCTACAGAAGTTTATTTTAAAGGTGACCTATGCTTATAATTTGAAGTGCTAACATGTAAAAGAAAATAATTAAAAAAAATAATAACCTCCAAGTATTTTGACAGAAAATCTTTAAAATTATATCTTAGATAATATTTTATCTTATATATAGATAGGTGTTTTGTTGTGTGTTGGGTCATCTAATAAGATAATTAAATTCTGTATAAATGATGTTGACTATGTCAGAAGGCACAATCTGTGTATCAAAATTTGGAGGATAAAGAGAGAGATTATAGTCACAAAGTGGAAGATGGAATAGAGCAGATATCTATTCACACTGAAGATAGACCTGAATGAAGAAAGGAACCTGGAGAAGACTTGTGTTCTGGAAGATCTGAAGAGCTCAAGTTTAGTCACTACAGCTTACCAGCCTTCCCAGGGCTGAAGGTGACTTGGTGGTGGTGGTAGGGGTTGGTTTGCCCCAACTCCCACCCCTTGGTCGAGTTCCTACTGAGTATGCCTGCTACAATGTCATCCATGCAACCTCAGCATAAATACTTCAGGTGATTTGTGAAACAATTGTTATTATTGATAGATGTTGTCTTACTTATTTTGAACTGAACTTGCTTTCTGACCACAGTGCTAGTTCTATGTTATTTCCTAAAGCTCTGTTTTAAGTTGGATCTGATGTAAGCCTATTTCTAGCTCAGACCTGGCAAGAAACTTTAGGGCCTCTTTGTGTTCAAGAGCAGCAGGGGTGTCAGAGCTCATCTTAGAATCACCCTTCTTTCCTATGACAGTTACAGGAAATAAGAACAATTTATCCCTGACAGCTTTAGAAACACTATCTACTAATTTATGCACTACTTCTCCTTGAATAATTGGGATCCAGACATGTTCTGCATAACAGCCTCTGGCTTTGGGAGGGCCCAGGCTTACCAACTGCTACCCCCAGAAGAGGAAGAGCCAGAGGGTGAACAGATTGTGTCTTTTCAAAAAAAAAAAAAAAAAAAAGAAAAGAAATTAGGGGTGGTAGGGAGATTGGAAGACAAAGGAGGAAGCATTTGATAGGTCATCTGTCAGTAGGCCGTGATAGAGGCTGGTAAGAGAACAATGGAAAACCACTTCAAAGTGAACAATACCGTGCTGAGTATGTGCCAGTTGAATCAAACAAAAAGAAAGAAGACATGTCAGCTATTAAACACATTCATTAAGGGATGTCTTTTTAACCCCTTAGTTTTTCCCACTATTTTTCTTTTCTGAGCGGGTGGACAAAATGAATGAGTTTATCAAAGCAGGAGGGAAGTGTAAGTTTGCCAACATTCTGGAAAGTCAAGCAGGAATATTTGCATTAATTAAATAGTTATTATCGGAATAGAGGTTTTGGAGAAAATGGAAAACAGGTAAAATCCTTGATGGTTTCAAGTAAACTCACCTGTTTGAAAATTCCAGGGAGTAGGGCCCCACTCTTGTTTGTATTTTCAATTATTTCCAAAATAAACCAGGATCAAATGCTTAATTTGAAGTTTGAGAGAATTAAAAAATGAGATTTCAGATTTTAAGCTACTTCAGATTTTAAGCCCTTTAAGAAAAGGGCATTTTCACATCTACGTTTTTGTGATAATGGAAAAGAAAAAAGAGGCAAAAGAAAAAATTAATTAAGTGCTATTAGTTCACAAATGATCTCTCATCTTGAAAGTATCTGATGTGCTAGTCTATGCTATGAATTTAGAAATGAAAGAATAGATATCAAAATGTAATAAGAACATCAGATTCTAAGAAATTCTATGTGAGTTTAGAACAATGAGCTACTTAGCCTCGAATTCTGTCTTTCACAATGGAGTATAATATGGCTTTTTCTTTGTGAACTTCTCAAATAATGGAAGATTTAATTAAAACTTATATTCTCAATGTCTGGTCAATATGCTGGATGTTCCTACTTGAAGGCTTATGTTTCTGTAAGTGAAGAACTGTTTATATTTCTGCCACCGGTTGGTTTGGTTTGAAGAAGATACAGAGCTACAACAAATTATTTTGTGCTCAACTCTTGTCTCTTCAACTAGATGTAAGTGCCTTGTGGTCATGATTCATGTTTCGTCTCTCTTTTGTTATCCTCCAAACTAAGGAATACATGGTACATATTGGTTTGTTTATTTATTCATTTGTTTGGAAATATTTATTGAGTTCCTAGTACAATGGGCATAGTTCTTGATGCTGGTCATTCAGAAAATAAAATAGATAAAACTCTCACCTCCAGGGGCTTATTATTCTAGTGGAGGATGACAGACAATACATAGCAAATAAACCCAGAAGATAATATAGGTGTTGAAAGTGCTTTGAAGAAAAACTAAGTATAATAAGGGAATAGAGAGTAATGAGTACGCTCTTTAGATCTGGTGGTCAGGGATAGTCTCTCTGAGGAAATAACAATTCGGGAGACAGTTAAAGGAAGTGAAGAATCCACTCACCCAAGTGTCTGTGGGTGGAGTGTTTGTGCAGAGGGAATAGCAAACCTGAGGCTCTGAGGAATTGTGCTTGGTGTGTTCTTCAAACATCAAAGAACTAGTGTTCCAGAGAGAAATGATGAAGGTGAGGGTGGTAGCAGGGGTTTATGAGCCGGAAAAGACCTTAGATTGGCTGACAAGAAGGCGCAATCCTTTTATCCATTAGCATCTTTTAAATTTTAGAGACTGGTTTAGGACTGATTTGAAGTGAAGTATATTTTCGAGTAAAAGATCTCAGCCTTTTACTCTTACTAATATCAGTGTAACCCATTCAAAGCCCAAAACTATTCCAGAGCCAGAGAGTATAGCAAGTATGAGGATGGAGGACCAGAATGAGGTGACTGATGTCCCCTCTGGAAATGAAGACTGACTTCAATGACTGAGTCCTAAATGAAATCAGAATGTATCTAAATGAAGTTCTGTTGCCTCTATGTTCAAATTATTTAAGTAAAAATCATTGTTGGAAAATCATTAATTATCCATTGTTAGGTCTCTTTCCTATATATATTCGTAACATTTGAATATTACACTAAACTTAGATGTATATAATTCTGAAAGCTAGCCGGCTGTAGACTATTGCGCTCTCTGTAAACATCACACTAAAGTGCGACTATTATATTTTGATCTATGTATTTTGATTATATTTTGTCGATGTAAAATATTGTCATTATTACTGAGAAGTATTTTGTGTTTTCATCCAAAGCTTCCCCAGCAGGGTCTTTGACATCATATTTTGTTTTCCCCTCATGTTGTCAATGGAAACAGTGATTACATATCATAACAGAGCTTATACTTATCGTTAGCTTAGTGACCCCTACTGGGAAGCTTAAGATAATCATCTTTAAAATCAAAGTTGCAGTTTCAGAGCAATAGATGCTTGGACCTCAAACATGAGTTCTTCATAATCCAGGACAATTGATCTTGCAAACTAATCATCATTCCTGTCACTGGAGGCCGATCATTCACTGGGAGGGAATAGCCCTTGACATATGACTGAGAGAGTGACCAATTCTAGAAGGGGCATTTGGAACTAGCACATTCTTCCTGGTTGTCTGTCTCTGTTTCCTCACGTTGTTAGTTCTGTTTTATGTTATTTGCCAAACAGCACTTCTTGATCTCTTTCCAATACACCCTAAGGAAAAAGACAATCGAGGCACAGATGATGTCGTTTTCCATCAGAACCTTTTTTGTAACATCGCAATAGCATTATTAGGTATCATATGCCAAAATTTTTACCATCACATGTGCAGAACTAAACTCTTGAAAAGACAGTAAACACCCACAGAGAAAAGGCCCTATAGTATTATTTTCATGAATATTTAAACAGCCAGATGCACTTTTGTTAAAGTTTAAGCTTTTATTCATGTAGACCCATGCAAATTTTTAGATTCTCCCCATCTCCATCCCAGACCATGTTGTCATAACAAATCAGTTTAGATAAACCACTATGAACAGTGTCCACCACCCTATGTTAGTCTCTGTGCAAAATAGGAAAACAGTAATACTTCAATTATATTTATGCTTCAGGATAACAAAGGATTAATACAGATTATTGATATTAGAAGATATGTGACTTGTTAAAATTGACCTAAGCATGTTTAATAATAACACTTAAAATGAATATTTATTTACAATAGTTCTATTAAAAAGTGATGTGTGTGTATGCACTCTAATTTTTAGGCTACTCACTATAAGATGTCAATAGGTTAACTCTCAGTTAACTAGAATCCAACTCTATGAATCTTTCAACTAACTCTACAGAAAGTACTTTTTCTCTATGTATTCCATTTTTTATGGGAAATGGATACAGGGGAGATATGGAACAAGATGATATAAGCACAAAATCATCTTATTTCTCTCCCTTTTTCTTTCCTTCTTTCCTTCCTTCCTTCCTCTCTCTCTCCCTTCTTCTCTTCTTTCCTTCCTTCTCTTCTTACCTTTTTGCCCTAGCTCTGACGAAGATCTTAGATTCAATAATAATTCCACTTAATTTAGTGTATTCTGTGTCTACATACATAATAAAATCTTGCTACTTAGAGTGAGCAATGTACAGAGATACTCTTCTCCTCTGAGTAGACAATGTCTTTTATTTTTCTAATTTCCTATGTGGGTTGGAAGGAGGTAGTGACATTTGTTATATGATAAATGTCCCTCCCATTTTTAAACTAAACTCCGGACTTTATTTAGATTTTACCAGTTTTTTCATTAATGTCTTCTCTCTGTTTAAAAATTGAATCTAGAGTGCCACATTGCATTTAGTTGTCATGTCTCCCTAGTTTTCTCTGGTCAGTAATAGTTTCTTAGACTTTTCTTGTTTTTCATGACTTTGACAGTTTTGAAGATTCTTAGTGAGGGATTTTGTAGAATGCCCTGTAATTTGGAATTGTCTGATGTTTATTTCATGTTTAGACTGGTGTTATGTTTTATGAGGAAAAATACCACAGAGATGAAGTGTCTTTCCTGTAACTTCATATCAGGAGGTATATGAATCCATATGACTTGTCATTGGTGATGTTAACCTTCATCACTTGGATAAAGTAGTATTTGCCAAGTTTCTACATTGTTTAGTTACTAGTTTTCTCTTTCCATACTCTTTTTTGGAAGTGAGTCACTAAGTCTAGCTCATCCTCAAAGGATGGGGGAGATAGGGCCCTTTTGGAAACACGGGCTATACAACCTGATGGGATAGAAAGGAGTGGATGGATAAAAGCTATGGCTAGGTTTGGATCGCATTGCTAATCTTTCACTGAAGACTCAAGACATGGAAGAGGACAGACTGGGTCCTCTTGAAAGTGGGTAGATCACAGTGGGGCAAACTCTTCTACCTTAGAGTTGTTAGTATTATTCACAGCCGGTGGTGCCTCTACTAGGTGCTGGGAAGTAGTGGGTTCTGGGCCTGCAATTGAGGACTAAGCTCAGGTGCAATGGCATTGGCTGGGCTGGCTAAGCATCTCTCTCCTATGGTCCTTTTTACTCAAGGAGGTTAAAATGGGCTCTTTCACACTGCTGCCACAGCTCTCCTCAGTGTGCAAGCCTTGCTGTGTCACACTTGCTGATGTAGCATTGGCCAAAGCAAATCACATTACCAAGTCCGGAGTCATTGTAGGAGGCACCATACAAGAGACTGAATACCAGAGGTGTGATTCTCTAAGAAGGCTTCAGTTAATAAACTACACATTTATACAGCAATTAACTAGTTAAATTGAGAGTAGAACCCAAATCAATCCTCTCTCTGTACCATCTCTACTGTAGCATGTTGAAACCAAGAAATCTATTTGGTTCTTCTACTGTTTACTAAAGCAGGAAATCCAACTCATACTCTAGATTTTCAGAAACAAATGTTGACATAGAAAGAGCTCTCTGTTTAACCTTTTAGATAATTAGCAAATTCGGTGAACTATATTCTTTCCTGGACATTTCACTATTTTAAGGTATTGAAGAAGTAAAAGAGGACTGTAATAGGAATCAATCAGCCTAAGTACCATATCAAGCGTTGACTATGTAGGTGGCTAACCTTCAGAAAGTGATTGACCCTTTCTTGGCCTTAGTTTAATTATCTGTAAAATGAAGATATTCAATGTTCGATGTTGAATAATAGATTATTAAACTCTAGAAGGTCTTGTGATGTATTCTTTATTTTTAATTCACATCTTTTCCTTCATCAACTCTTATTGTTTAGCAGAACAAACTAGATACATAAGTCTAACTAGATCCAAGAATGGAATGGTTAGCAGAGGTAGTCTAGATTGGTATTAACAGCAGGAGGCCGTCATAGAGCACAAATAGAGTCATCCTGGGACTCTATCACCTGCACACTTTGAAGTCTCAGATTTGAGCACTCTGAATTTGTAAGTAGTAATAGTAACAGTTACCTCACAGGTTTGAGAGGATTAAATTGTTTGATGAAATGCACAGTAAGGCACACATCATATGGTAAGTGCTCAGTAAATGGTGTCTACCACTAATTTTAGGATAACTACTTGATAGTAAGAGTAAATCAGACAAGTACTTTATCCAAAATATATTACATTGTATCCTCTACTAATCAATATATACATGTAAATGATTTATACTCAAAGTGCCTGACATATCTGAGAAAGTTTTACAAATCGGACCTAGCTCCTAGGAGATGGATTTGTGGGGATTTTTCAGTCCGTTTTATAGATGACTAAACTGAGGCTGAGGCTTTTCTATGACAAGTCTTGATTCTCTGGTGGGCATCCAGAGACAAAGTCAAGCTAGACCCAGCCATGGCCCTATCCCAACTCCAATGTTAGACCCAGTGGCAGGTTGATTTTTTCTTTTCGTTCTCTTGGGTGTGTTTTCTTTTAGGAGCTAGTGGAGCTTCATCCACACAGCTCAGGATGTAGAGCCTGACCTGTTTTACTCACTCAATGATCTTTTCCTAGAGGTTGCTATCCTTCTGCCTTGAATTGAAGTCATTTTTGGCCTCTTAACTAGATTGTAGCTGCCTTGAGGACAGAGGAAATATTTTTGATATCCTTGTCTTTTCCCAAGCAGTTAATACAGAAATGTGAATATAATACATCCTCTAACAGTTTTTGAATGTAGCCCAAAGAGCTCTGAGAAACAGTGAGATTTAACAGCAAATAAATTCAGCCAACACTCTGTGATAGACATGACATAACGGATTTAATTTATGGGATGGGCTTTAATTTTTGTCTATTAACACTAGGGTTTTAAATTTCTGTCCTTGAATGAATTCTTCAATCACAAATATTGCACGTCCTTTCATCCAGGTGGCATATAGTATATCACTAGAGCTAATTCATTAATGCTAAAACTAGCTTTGCCCCATAATTATGGGAAAGTAAGAGTGCAAACATTAAATAAGAAGAAGTAAAGACTTAAATACCTGTTCTGAGGCTCAAGAGTATTCACAGGACACACAACAATAAAAATTACTGCAGCAGATGCTGCGTTACATTGTTCTTCTGTCCCTTGTTCTGTGACTGTTCCTATTATTATTGTTATTGTTATTATTATTATTATTATTTTCGTTCAACTTATAAAAACATCCATCCTTCCTAATTTTGACAAACTGAACTCATCTCTCACTGGTAAAGAAGGAGAAAATGCCTTTTTTTGTAGATAAAACCACTGGCAACTTATTGTAAGACTTGAGGGCAGAATGAAATGTCTGAGACAGATTGTCTCTCTCAATCTCTCTCTCTCTGTCTCTCTCTCTCTCTCTCTCACATTTGCTTTCTGACAAAATGGAAAAGAAAAAAAAAATGCCTTCCTGAAAAAACTGCCTCACTCTGTTGTTTTTGATTTTCCACATGAAAGAATTCTATTTAAGCACAGGAGGGTCTTGGAAGGCTGGCTTCTTGTTGAGCAAGTGTATTAATACTTTTTCTCTTACAACTTGTATCCTGATCAACAGCAATTATTTCAGTAGCCAGAATACTCCAGGATTCCGAAAAATAAATCAAATGCTTTTTAAAGTCAAGGCTAAGGCTAAATACAGAACAAACAAAAGGAAGGTATTTAGTGCACGCATTACCTTCCCATGTAAGTGTGTATAAACTACACATAGGCATCAAAGAGTAACAGTGATGGGGATACCAAGTCAAACCTTGAATGGACTGTATGCTCCTGATTATACAGATCAGCATTTGCCCTTTAGATTGACATCAGAAACTACACCCTCCCTCCCCGAGCCCCCAACTTGCCCTGGGCTGCTGGAATCTGTGTGACAGCCGGGCAAGATTAACGTTAAGAAACACACAAAAGGCAGAAAACAAATAGTGCTGCTACCATCTTATTGGTTGGCGCCCTCCTGGGATGATCTATAATCATTTCTCCAGCTTAGAAATCAGCCTCGTGGTCTTTGGAGTAGTACTGAAGCTCCAAGTCTAGTGGGTTTTGTCCCTTCTATTGTTTACAAGAGTTTATTCCTTTTGCCATTAATTTTAATAGAAATGTAAGCTTTGTTTTTTTGTATTGGTTTTAAATTTTGGAGAAAATAAAGCAGAACAATGAAAAGAGAACAAACTCTGACTCCTAAGATTTATTTGCAGGTCAGCAGTGTTAAATATCTTTCCACTCAACGTGTAAGAAGCTTAAAAAAATAAATTATTGTCCTTTTAAAAAAAAATGTGCTCAAGCATTAGTATGAAAGGATGTTAGGAGAGAATCATTATCATCTCTGTGTGTTTACAAAGGACACACATGAATATATACACACGTAGTCAGAAAAGTATTTCTTTGAGAATTCCACGCCACGAAAGATTTAATTAACCTTTTCACTAGGAAACCAATTCTGCTCACTGCCTTCATTATCCCTGCTTTCTGTTTCCACCCCACGGCTCTCACACTTTATTCCTTTCCTCTTCTTTATTCCCCTATCCTTTTGGCCCATTCTTTCATCAATGATTCTATTGTTAAATCTGCCAGCTGGTGTTGGAATCACTTATTTCTCACCATTTCCGACAGCAACAATCTTACTTCTAGACTTTAGAGTTTTTGCTGTTACCTGCTTTACAGCATCGTCTATTCCTTCTCAATTTTTAATTGAAAAAGCCATATTGACTTAAGTAGATAAGGTCAGTTGAAAAGTTTGACAGTCTACAGGAATCAAGCTTTGAAATATTATTTTTCCCATAGGGTATAACAATTTGTCTTAAATTAACGTTATTTATGGAACTAAAACCAAAGAAAACCACTACAAGAAACATTTATTGAATGGTGATATGAATTTATAATTATAATTATCATCCTAATTTTATTATTATGTTTTTGTTTTGAGTTTTAGTTAAAATAGACTCAGGAACCTAGGAAGTATGCCTTCCTTCAAGGACTGAGGAAGATATTTAAATTACATGCAAATCAGCATTACATTTTGGATAGTGTACTCATTCTTAAGCTAACTTTTAGAAGTTATCGTTTTTTGTCGTTGATGATTTACAGCTGTTTTCCCACTGCATTTCCTCTTTTCTATTGTTAGAAGAGAGTGAGGGTGTATATTCATATAGCCCCCATGCTTGTAATGTCTAGACATGTTGGTTGCTAGGTAACAGACACTCTGAGGGAAGCAGGGGCCATAGTTTGTATCTCTGATCTAGCAGAAATGCAGATACCTCCACAGGAGAGAAGTTCTCTGCATTTCCTTGCATTTTTGCTGAACCAAACAGAATTATTATTGCATGACAAAGTACCACTTAGCCTTATGGAACTTCCTGGTAGTTTCAGTTGAATCATTGCTGTAAAGAATCCATAATTCTTTCTTCTAATTAATTAATACAAGATTGTATGTTGAGTTTAATTCCCTGAATCAAAGCTTTGTTGTCCAGAATCCTGTTCCCTTTGGCTCTTTCTAGGTTATTAAATTTCATTTCACCAGTTACTTGAACTGAGATGTTAGTTTCTGTTGTCTTGCATTCTAATAGACTTTTTTAAAAAAAGCTTATGTCTTGTATAGACAATACTGTAGCTAGAATATGAAGTCAAATAATCAGGAAAATTGTTCAGAATTCCACCAGTGTAAAAAAGAAAAAAAAAAAAACCCTACTCTTCAAAAACCTTAATTCTTCATTAAAACAAATGGGTTACGTGCAAGTATTAGGCATCATGACAGGGTTAGAAAGGTGTAGATTCATCCTTGAAACATTTCATGGGTCCTCACTATGTGCTTGGGTACTGAGCACTGATGTTACAGAAAATGAGGCAGCATCCTGGCCTCACAATACATATGGGAGAGATACACACAGATAATTATATTGTGGGAACTCTGAAGCAGAGCAGAAGGAGAGTGTTTTGGGAAGACGGAGGAAGCAACCAAGTAGGCCTGGGGGAATCAAGATGCTTAAAGATGCTGTGTCTTGAAGGATGAGGGGTTACCCAGGGAGAGAAGGCGAGTGACCTTTTCTGGGTATCCCAGTTAACTCTTACTCATCTATCAACACAAACCACTGTTACACAGGGAAGCCTTCCTGGATGTCTTTTTCCAAACGGGATTCCTTCATCATATATTCTCTCGGCTCCTTGCTGCTTTCCTTCAGAGGGCTTATCTCAGTTTTTAATTATATATTGAGCAGTATTATTTAATACTTTAACAGAGATTACTACTTTTTTCCATCATTAGACTCTTAGCTCCATCAAGGAAAGGACATAGCAGTTGTACTCACATTATTCCCGAGAAACGACAGTGTGCCTTGCACGTAGTAAGAACTTAATGTTGAAGGAATGAGTAAGTGGACTTGCAAATCAGGTTATTTAAGTAGCTGCCTTCCCTGCTTTCATGGTATGGGTGGCCAAACTCATATTCTATGTTTTTGATATTTCTAAAAGGAAAAAAAAATCACCTTAGTACACTGCCCTTGCTACCACCTATATTCTAGCATAAATCTAAATCTACCGTATTTATTCTATAGCTTTAGCCTTTTGCCTAGTGTATATGTATATAATATATGTAATATGAAAGAGAGCACTTTATATGAATTCTGTGGATAGTTAAAATACAAAAAAATATTACTGGTTAGTTCTTACATTGACTCAACTACAGTGCCTGAAATCCCCCCAGAGTCTATTAATAAATTACTATTGGGGGTGGTCTTGGGGATTGACATTTATTAAGTACTTACCTTATGTCAGACTTCATATTATCCCCTCAATGTATGCCATCACATTTAATCTCTACCACAACAACATGATTTAGATATTCTGTTACCACCATTTTACAAAGAAAGATGGTGAAGTCTAGACAAGTTTAATGGTATTTCCTAAGCTCACAGTAAGCAAGTAGCAGAAATGAATGTCAGCTCCAGGTCAATTTGACCCTAAAACCATTTTCTTTCCATTATGCCCATTCCTCTTCCCTTCAGCCTTTACTACGTGAATCCTGAGAAATGATTTGTATATGTCAGCCATTTTGAGAATCCAAATTTGCCTGTTAATTTCCATGCCATCAGGAAGCTAATGTGTCAGTTGCAAACACAAATATATTTTAAGAATACTCATCTATTTGATTCATACTAGTGAAATTTCTTGTTTTCAATAAGGATAGCATTAGGCAAAATGTTTCAGAAGTAGAAAAATTGTTATATATTTATTTATTTGTTGGGGGGCAAAACTATGCTTTGTTGTGGCTTTGAAGCAGGGAGACTTTCTGATCCGTCCCTTTTGTTAGCCTGTTTTAAATGTTAAGGAGTCGCTGCTAATTCTGACTCAGTTTGGGGACTGTCACAGAAGGGTCCACAGTGAACGCACTATTGGGTTGAATTAAAATCGTCTTCTTTTCAGTCTGCTTATTCAGAAATGTGCGTAGCAGACAGTGTGAGGAGACTTTGTGTTCCGTTCACAACAGAAAGTAGAGTTAAATGCTCTTTTTTTGTAGCTTCTAACATTAAAATTTAACTTTCACAGTTTCTAAATAAGGTCCTTCTCCTTCTAAAAAAATGCTGTAATTATGATACTTTAAATATTTCAAGCCTAATTTTGTCTCACTTAAGTCTAAGGGGTTAATAAATGTTTTAATATGATTTATGCTAGAAGCTTTGAGAATCTGGTAACTTAATTTGTGCTAAAAGCACTTAACTTTGTGGAAGCCACACCAAACTTGCCATTACTAACTGCACAAATAGAGAGGGCAATTTGCTAATGGGGTTCCATTTGTGGTGGTTTATGGACTGCCCAAGCTTTACCCAATTTACTCACCAAGGCACTTCCAAATATGAACCAGTCAATGTGAAACATTGAGTGGATTTTAATTCAATAGAAGAACACTTTACCTATTTAGATATAAATAAATAGGAACATCATATCAAAGTGACATTCACTCTACAGACCAGTTACTGGTGACACAAGAGTGAGCAGAGCAGCAACAACAAAAAATCCTGCTGTGATGAAACATATAATCTAGTGAGAGAGACAAGGATTAATTAATGGATTTGGAGGCAAATGCATTCCAGGCTGAGGAACAAGACAATGGAGCAGGAGGAATCCTGGCATATTCAAGGAACATGAACATGAAGAAGGGTAGTGGGCCTGGAGAACCAAGAGCAAGAGGAAATGCTATAAAAGTTGAGGCTGGAAAGATAAGCAGGAGCTATATCATGCAGGGCAATTCAGGGAATTGCTTTGATCTGAGTATTTGTGTCCCCCCAAAATTCATATGTTGAAATCCTAACGCTCAATATGATGATATTAGGAGGTAAAGCCTTTGGACAGTGTTTAGATCATGAGGGTGACACCCTCATGAATGAGATTAGTGCTCTTTTAAAGAGACACCTCAGAACTCCAGAACCCCTTTCCACCATGTGAGGACACAGCGAGAAGTCAGCAGTCTACAACGCGGAAGAGCATCCTCACCAGAACTCGACAGTGTTGGCACTCTGATCTCAGATTTCCAGCCTCCAGAACTGTAAGAAATTCTGTTGTTTATAAGCCATCCAATCTGTGGTATTTTGTTATAGCAGCCCAAATGGACTAAGACAGAATTTATGCGTTTATTTTTTCAATAAACACCAAGCATCTGCTATGAGGTGCTATTCTGGGGATACAGAAAAAAACTGATGAATCCCTAAGACAGATAATTAACAACTAAACCCATAAATATACAATACATCAGGTGGTAAGTGTTAGGAAGACAATTAAATCAGGTGAGGGGGATAAAGAGTGACTAGGTAGAGGAGTTACTAGTTTTTAGAGAGCAGTGGGAGGATAAGATGACCTTTGAATAGAAATCTAAAGAAAGTAAGCCACGTTAAGGGTTTTAGTCTTTCTTTCTAAGAGCAAGTGCTGAGTCATTGAAGGGTTTTAAGAAGAGAGGTGCCATGCTCACAACACCATTCTGAAAGGATCAAGCTTGCTGTAGGGTACAAAAAAGATGAAATTAGGAAAGAGTAGAAGCAGGCAACCAGTAAGAGAGTTATTGTAGTTGCGTAGAAAGAGATGATGGTGGTTCAGACCATGTAGATGTAGGGGATGAGGCTGAATGTGGATGAATTTCATCATCGGAGCTGGCCCTTAATCCCACATGGTTCTAAAAGTGACAACGTTATTTTTGAAAAGAGTAATGAACTGGGAGTAAGAAGAAATGATTTTAAGTTTTCATCTGTTTCACCTCGTGCTACGTTTCTGTTTTATACCTTCTCTATAAAAAGAGGTAATGCTGCCTGGGTTTTCTACCTCTTAAAGCTTTTGTAAAGAATAGATATATAAAAAAGACTTAAAATATGTGAAGTGCCACATCACGTAAGGGGTAAGCAGTTATTCTACAGCGGATAGGTTGAACACTATGAATACTGTTTTTCCAGACTAGGGGATATCCAGCTTTTTATTCTTCTGAGTTTCCAGCGTGAACACAGAGGTGATACAAAAAAAAACCCACTATATAAATTATTTGCATGGCAATTTAGATAGTATATGCAAAAACTTATATTGACATATTGACTGAACTAAACTGACAAAATGTCTACATTGCAACAATTTCTAAAGCAGGGCCTGTGTCCAAGTCTAAGTTTAGAGGTGGGGCTAAGTGTTCAGATCCATTCCCAGGTCTCAGGCTGCTAAGCCTGTCCATGACCCTCCAAGAGCTCCCGTCTGAAAGCCTCAAAAAAGCCTCCGTGACAGGAAGGGGAGGAAAGTGCATCTCCAGATATCAAAGCCACTCTAGTTCAGAACCCCGGTATCACCCCTTTGCAGAATCTATGGTTCAGAACATCTCCCTACTCTGAGTCAGTAACTAGCAAGAGTGTTTGTCTTATGTATATTTACAGTTGGAAAATTCACACTGCCCCTGACAGATAAAACAACCGATGGGGTTCTCATAGGTAGATTATATGAATGCCTTTGAATAAAAATGAACTGTCATCTTATCTTATATGTTAGGAATCTCTAATTTCCAGCTCGATATGAAACATACATAGTTCTCATCTGTCCCATGCTGTTTTGCTTCTAACAGCGGTTGCATTGTGTTGTGTTGATTTTAAAAATTCTCAAAAACCAA
Organism: Ceratotherium simum simum; assembly: GCF_057802395.1. Taxonomy (NCBI): domain Eukaryota; kingdom Metazoa; phylum Chordata; class Mammalia; order Perissodactyla; family Rhinocerotidae; genus Ceratotherium; species Ceratotherium simum. The sequence continues at coordinate 41,199,849 of NC_141913.1, forward strand.
AGAAACACGTCGTTTATTTGCTTCGTCAAAAGGTGTTCTTCTAACTCCTTCTGCCCATTTATTAGAATAAACATTTTGGACAGGTTGGTTTATTAGCTTCACAATGATGTTATATTCCGTGGATATCTGACCTTTGTTAATCCTTGTGTGGCCAAATGAAATAAAGCACATAGATTGAAGCAGTGAAGAAGATCTGGGGTTAGTGAGTTTGATGGAATCACAACCAGTAATTTTAAAATGTGACTGAATTCTTCCCACAATTAAAATCTTTCATTATGCTACTTCAAAGCTAATTTCTTTCTTGTTTTTCTGAATAGTTGCTTCCATTAATCTCACTCTAGGTAATGATGGTAATGATACAATTATATGTAATCATCGCCTGAATTCAATATGCAGCACATCAGTCCCTTTGTGTCGTGATTGTATGGCTCTCTACGGTCTTTGGATTTGGAAAGTTTCCATCATGTCATGCCAAAATCAGATTCAGAAATCTGACATTTTGCATAACATCAGTCAAGGCGGGTGTTCCAACTGTCCCTTGTAGTGACTGGGCAAACTCATCCATCTGGCTGGTGCCGGTTGAAGCTAAGGGTGAAGGCGGGAGGCAGGCTAAGCAGGGCTTGCTGTTTACAGTTTCCAAAGCACTTCAAATATTCAGGAAAAAAAATTAAGCATAAGAACATTGAAAAAGGCCTTCATGTATGCAGATGGCTAATCTGCTTAAACTACTAATGACACAAGTCATAATCTAAGTGAATTTATTATATTTTTGTGCAAGGTGAATATTTATTTCAAAAATTTTTAATCTATTTTCCTAACATTTACAGCTAATGTTACTACCAGTTATCGTTCAGTTCTAACTTGCTCCTCGAAGTACCAGTGGGTAGATGTGTGCTTCTAATTCTTTTTTTTAATACTATGTAGATGCTATTTTGCTTATGTTCTGAAGACAGATTTGTTCCAATGCTTATTCAATTTAGATCAATTAAGACAATACTGTTTGTATGTTCTGACACAATAGAATTGAGTGTGTCCATATCTTCTAAGAATTAAATAGTGAAATATACAGGCAGCTGTAAGATACTACAGGAAAGGGTAGAAGCAAATTATCCCATGGTAATGTATATATATATATATATATATATTATTTTTTTGGTGAGGAAGATTAGCCCTGAGTGCTAACATCTGTCGCCAATCCTCTTCTTTTTGCTGAGGAAGACTGGTCGTGAGCTAGCATCTGTGCCCATCTTCCTCTATTTTATGCGGGATGTCTGCCACAGCATGGCTTGACGAGCAGTGTGTAAATCCATGCCCGGGATCTGAACCTGTGAACCCCAGACCACTGAAGAGGAGCACGTGAACTTAACCACTACGCCACCGGTCTCGCCCCCAATGGTTATATTTTTTACCTTGCCTTTTTTTTCCTTATCTGTCTCTCAGGATAAATATCAGGACTTTCTAGGCCTCCAGTGAATATTTACAATTCATAATTTTACCCTGACCTATTAATTTTATTTATTGATAATTTTTTTTAAAGAACATTGTTGATACAAGTGTGGTATGGGTCACAGTAGGTGGGATAAGAGTCACTTTAACCCCTAAATGTGAAATGAGCCTTTTTCATCCCCTTTAGTCACTCTAAATAGATTTTCTCTCTAGTTCTGAAACAAACCTTTTGCTCTATTGATATCAGCTAGCTAATTAACATCTATTGATTTTAAAGGTATATCAGATTTAATTTAACCAAAATGGAAAACACTTAATTTTTCCCTCTTATAGCTAATCTTCCTGACTCTTACTCACACCTGTAAACAGACACCACTCTCTACTAGTGGCTCAAATAAACAAACAACTAGAGCTCTCCTGCTTCCTGTCTTTTTCTCCATATCCACACCCCAGCCATTGGCGAATCCTAGAAGCTCCACATCCAACGCACACTGTACTTGTTCCCACCTCTAATCTCTGCCATCACATTCTCCACACCACTGTCATCTTTCCCCTGGACTACTGAAACAATCTTGTAATTGGTGTCTTTGACTCCATCTTTCCCTTATAATCTATTCACACTAATCTTTTAAAACATAATTTGTATTGTGCCTTTTCCTACTGTAAACTTGGAAAAAAATCCAAACACCTTAAACTGTCTTTTAAAGCTCAAGATAATCTATCCCATCTTATTCCTCTAGCCCATCCTGTTCTGCTCTCCCCATTCTTTACTACTCTCCAGCCAAATCGTCCTTCTCTGGAAGTCCTTTTTTGAACACCTCAAAATTGTTCTGGCCTAGGGCCTTTCACTGTCTGTTCCCTCTGTCTGGAATGCTCTTCTCCTAGATCCTCAGAGAGACAAGCCTGATCCCAAGTCACCTTATATCATACCACTTTATGTTAATTTTCTGCAGAGCTTTGATATTTCTCTCATTATTTGATTGAGTTATGTCTTGTCTTTCATTTTCTGCTAGAATGTAAGCACCATAAGAACAGGGACCTGATCTCTCATGTTTAGTACTTATGACCAGTGTATAGAGATGTGCCTGGCACACAGAATGAGCCAAATAAATAATTGCTGAGTAAATGGATGAACAAATGAAGTATTAGGCTCTTAGAGGAAATGTTAATGCTGCATATATTGGATGGTCCAAGTTGGAAAAATAGCAGACTCAAGTGAAACTTCCCTTCCAAGAGAATCATTAGCTTAGTCTGAAAGAGAATCCAAGGAACTACTGGAATAATAGTGTTGGCTTTCTCCACTCTCCCACTTCCCTCTCTTCCTTTCTCTATCCTTCATTTCTTAAATATTTATTGTTCAGGCACTATTTTCAAATCACGATTGCGTAAGGTGGAAGGAATTCCAGGGTAAACTGGAAAAGGTCCCTGCACTCACACTTGCAAAGCCCTCCCCCTTCCGGGAAAAGATAGATGTACATCGATAGCTACTAACAGCACAAAATAACTCATTATATTAGAAAGCTGCTGATATGGGAGTAGACACAATCCCAGCCTTCTCCTTAAGGGCTGGCTAAGAATGTGTGTATCAGCATCAACACCGGAGAAAATCATGCCTTAATCTGAAGTGATATAGGCCAGTCCACTGTGACCCACACCCAGGATGTCTTTGCTCTCAGCACTGCCAATATCATTCAATTTAGCTAGATTCTCCTCAAATTTTAGGATTTTATTCCTGAGCCTTCCTCTGGCATTCTCTTTCACTTCCTTCAGAACGTGATGACATTGGGTGCTAATCTCTTTCTTTCCTTTCTTCCTATTGGTCAGGCTGCACTCATTCCTGTTAGGTTTTTTAGCCAACTGCCTACATCTATTTCATCGTGGTAAAACATACTAGGGAATTTTCATAAAACTTACCAGAATCTCTTCTACACTGGCTTCTGTTCCAAAAGAACTCTACACAACTACTTATACTACTTATAACACATCATGTCTGAGCTTTAAAAAGATTTTTCTATTTTGGGGTACTGCTCAATTCCCTTTTCTTATGAAGGAAATAAAATAGTAGCTAACTATGGATAGTCCAAGTGAGATGTTGTGCAATAATATGAAATATATATATATATATACGTATATAAAATCAGATAATATAAAATATATATACAGGTCTCTGCCCTTGGTTCATGGCATAGAGCTCTTAAATGCTTAGAATGTCTGCGAGATAGGAGCATCTTTTGTTCTAATGAGGTGACTCAGTGAGGGCTGGTCACCAGAAAGACCAAGTAGTGATTAGAAGCTTGGAATTTTAAGCCCCACACTCCATTCTCCAGAGAGGGGGGAGGGGCTGGAAATGGAATTAATGATCAATTATGCCCATGTGAGGAAGCCTCCATAAAAATTTCAAAAGTATGGAGTTCAGACAGTTTCCAGAGCTAGTGAACCCGTGGAGATGCTGGGAGAGTGGCACACTCAAAGAGGGCATGGAACTCTATGCCCCTTTCCACATACCTTGCCATATGTATCTCTTCCATCTGGCTGTTCCTGAGTTCTGTCATTTTACAATTAAGTGATAATCTAGTAAGTAAACTGTTTTCCTGAGTTCCATGAGCTGCTCTAGCAAATTAATTGAACCTGAGGAGGGGGTCATGGGAACCTCTGATTTATAGCCAGTCAGTCAGAGCACAGGTAACCTGGATTTGTGATTAGACTCTGAAGTTGGGGGGAGAGGGCAGTCTTGTGGGACCAAGCTCTTAACCTGCAGGATCTGATGCTCTGTCCAAGTAGATAGTGTCAGAATTGAGTTTAACTGTAGGACACCCAGCTGGTGTCATAGACAATTGATTGGTGTGGGAAAAACCCCTCCACGTTGGTGACCAGAAATGTCAGAAGTGAAGTGTTCTGTGTGAGTAGTAAAGGAAAGACATATAAGAGGAGAGAATTTTCCCAAACAGATATTCAGGATGGAGGTATCTACTTTGTCAGCCCACATTTCCAAAAAACAGTGTCAAAAACCCAAAAACACCTAAGTAAGATCCCAGAGGAAAATCCTGTCAGAATCCATAAGATCTAGAACCCCATTAGATCAGCAAATCATCACCACAGGGCAACCTTTCCTATTTCCCGTCAACTGTGCAAGAGTTTCTGGAGTAAAACAAATACATTGAGCGTGATCCATAAGCTCCTTTGCACATCATTCTAAGAATGTCATGAGTCTCCCTAAGGTGGATTTAGGAGGATTGAAAATAAATCAACCGCTGTTCAGGGCTGAGGTCTTAGCACTAAACGTCCTCGCTGAGAACTTTCCTTGATCATATTTTTGCCCACCTTCCAGTTCTTCTCTATAATTTCCCATGATAATATGAGAGTTTGGGCTAATCTGTGAAATCTGACTTGATACCATTCTTGTTATACCCAGAACATGGGTCATCTTGCCCCTCTGGGTAATTTTCTTCCAAAATTCTTTTCTGTGGTGGTTCTACTCATCAGCTTGACAATTGTTTTCTTTCACTCTTCTTAGCCACAGACTGTAATTAATCTAAATTGGGACCCATGTCTCTTGACTCTCAACCCAGCAACTTTTGCTCTTTATGTGAATCTACTGCTCAAACCTGTTCTAAAAATTGTTTCTAAAAAAGACTTCAAATTAGTCTGATTTGCTCAAGCAATATGGAGAGAGCTTGAATTTCTCTCTCAGGATATTAGCTAAATATTTTTAAAGTATGTGGATAGTTTTGCAAATAAGTTTAGGTAACATATATACATACAAGTTAGAAATGTATCTTAAGACTATTTCTCAATACTATGGACTGTTAGCAAGCAGAATAAAAGACAAAACAAAATAAAATAGTTCTAAAATTTGAAGTCAAATATTGTTACTAAAGTGTTCCATGGGAACTGGCAGTGACAACTAGAATCTAAATGGCTTTAGAAATCAAGAATCTACGGGCGTTGTGGATGGGACACAGAGATCCAGTCTTGAAATATGTGACTTCAAGCGAAGCCTGGCAATCCAGAATAACAATGGATTATTGCACTCAAAGAAAAATGGTAAACAAAAAAATCCAGAGAACAGTGCTTTTATTTTCTTGACTCTTCAGTTGTCTTTGGTCATTCTTTTTTCTCAGTTTTTCTGCTTTCTAAGTGTCTTTGACTCAAGGCTGTTTCATGATCTGCTGAAATCTGATGAAGCCATGGGTCTAAATTGGCCACCATTTCCTTGAGTACACTGTCAGATGGGGCCATCCATGGGACCTTTGTTTAATAAAGAAGTTTTTGAAAATGTTTGGTGATTTATTTGTTTGTTTTGGTATGCTGGATTATTAACAATAAATTTTCCCATAGGTCCTATATAGTTTCAATATTTCTTAAAGACATATTTACTGAAAAGAGTAGAAATGGCATAAGCACAGCTAGTTCCAGCTAGGCCCTGGACCAGGTGACTTAGGTAAATTATTGCAATCTTCCCAATTGCTCTAAAAGCAAATAGTGATATCCTCATTGTATGGATGAGAAAACGGAAGCTTAGAGTAATCGCAATTTGCCAGACGGTAATGTTAGAATTTGACTTACCCAGGTCTGTGTGACTCTAAAACCAAAATTCTTCCCAAGACCTTAGCCTGTTTCAGGTATTCTATCTAAAGAATGCTGCAAATAATAGTAGCTCTTTTGTATAGTTATGAAAAAATATGGAATATTTAACATTCCAATTCCTAAGCTTCCACACTAAGCAACAGTAACTTATTAATGTCTCCAATAAATCCTAAGTATAGAAAAGATTAAGGTGCTGTGCATTTATTTTGATTAAAATAATTTATGTAAATTTTAATTCAAATTAGGCTCAGCCTTAGGCACCTAGAATATTAATTCAGAAACTAGTCTTATTAGTCCAGATTCAAATGCACAGAGTTTTGGCCAAGGATTTTGAAGCAAACACTTTATCTTTATTAGCCATCAATTGGCAAGCATTTATTGGGTACCTTCTAAGCAGTGGGGAGGAGCCTGAACCTCAAAGAAATTGCCATCTGTTGGGGCAATATGACTAAATCACTTGAAGCAGTTTGAAAAAGAAACAAGATAGTTCATAATTAAGTGCTAATTTGCTATAGAAATTCAAGGAAGCAAAAGGTTATTGAAAGCACTGAGATTCATTGAAAATTTCATGGAAGACATTCCCTTTGGGGTAGCCTTCAAAAAATGTGGAGATGCTTTGGGTAAATGGAGAAGCATGAAGGAATTCATAGACAATAATGAGTACAAACGTTTGTGTTGTGAAGTAGTGAATGAGGTTGGATAAACTGATGTATCAGATTCCAGAAAAACGTTTACAGTGTGTATTGTTTGTCTGTCCTGCTGTAAACTGAGTAAAGCTAGGGACCTGTGCCTCTTCCTCACCTTGTATCTCAAGCACAGTGCCTGGCGTGTGGTAGGGATTTAATAAATACAGCGTGGCTCTTCACTATGAGAAGAAGGCAGAGGAGTCTGAATTTGATGTAGTAGGAAAATATAAATTATAAAATATAAAAACAAATAGCTATCTGATTTCAGTTAGCATATACTTACTGATTTTATTGGTATCACTGAAGAAAATATTTTGTTAATTTTGGGTAAAAGTTCATGCAATCACTTACATATACATAATAGTGGAGGTGAGGATAGAATGAATAATAATTGGATAATTCATTTTGCTTCAGACTTCTTTATTGTATGGCATTGTTTCTGAATTAAATAGATTAATGATTGGTTTGCATTCACACTCCTGAGCACACTTCAACAAAGTGAAGTCAAGTCTATGTTGACTGGAAGAAGCTAAAAAGCCGTGAGTGGAAAGTAAATTAAAGATAAATGTGACATATCCATTCAGTCAGTCAGTCATTGTGGCAGCCAGCCTCTATGATGGTACCCAATGATCCCTGCCTGCTGATATTCACACCCTTATAATTCCTTCCTGTTGAGTATGAGCTGGACTTTATAATTCATTACTCATGAATAGAATGAAGCAGAAATGATAGTGTGTGACTTGGAGATTAGGTCATAAAAAAGCAATATGGCCTCTCTGGCTTTTAATCTCCAGAATCACTCTTTCTGGGGGACTCCAGTTGCCATCTTGTGAGCTGCCCTATGGAAAGGCCCATATGGCAAGGAACGGAGGCTTCCTGCCAACGACCATGCAAGTGAGCGTGGAAGCAGATCTTCTAGCCCAGTCAAGCCTTCAGATGACTGGAGCCCCAAATGACACCTTGACTGTAGCCTCATGAGAGACCCTGGGCCAGAAACACTGGGCTAAGTCATAACCAGATTCCTGACTCTCATCAACTGTGTGAGATAATAAATGTTTGTTGCGCTGTCAGTCAACATATCTGAGAACACCATATGAAAGGCATTGAGTGGGGATATAGAGATAAAACTTGGTGCCTGCCATTAAGGACATAACAGTTGAGTGAAGAAAATAACACATATGTGCAAATACCTACCGTATGAGGCAGTAGGAAGAGGACGGAGGGAGCAGTAAAGGCTTCATGGCAGAAGTGACACGAGTTGGGTTTTGAAGAAGGAGCATTCTTTACACATGTGTAAATGTTGAAGATGTCTTGCATAAACTGTTCTACTTTGTGATGAGATTGACAAAATTATAGAAATGGAGCAGCTGAAAAGTTAATAATAATAATTATAAGAACAACACTAAAGTACATTTCTCTTTTGATTTTAACCGTATTTCTGTATATAGTAATTCGGTTGATCCCCGCAAGAACCAAGTGAGATGGGCAGAGCTGGCATTATTGTACCCATTTTATCAGCAGCAGGGAAGCTAAGGCTCTGAGGCCCTCAGTGTTATGTCCCAGGTCACACAGGTAGTAAGTGGCAGAGATAAAGCTTAGGTATTTTGAAAACTACAACATATAAGTCAATGTATACAATGAAATAACCTCAATTAGTACAGAACAGTGCTATAAAGAGTCAGAGGGAAGTAAAATGATTTCTATAGAAGTTTTAAAAAAAAGAGATGTTTGGTGTGAATAGTGCATTAGTCAGAAAGGCTGGCTGTTATCTCCCAAAAGGCTCCTCGGGGAGGTGAGTTTACTACTGTCAGAAGTTGGGTGGTCAGCTTTGTAAGCTCTCAAACCTAACTTAGCTAGCACACAAGCAGGTTTCTCTCTCAAGGGAATATTTGTGTTAGCAAAGTACACAGACAGATTTATTAATTTGTAATGAGAAAATCACTACTGTGCACCTCAGAATATTCTGTTGGCATAACTAGCACTGTTATTCCCTGTAAGCAGCCATTCAAGGGAAGCCCTGTCATAATAAAAAAGTTGATGTTATCCGTGGACTCAGGATAAAGAGAGTTGCGTAGATGAACTTAAGAGGCAGTCCTTGGCTTAGAGTGGAGGTGGCGAGATTGAGGCACTCTTTCCTGTCTTTAGAGGTCACCTTGCCAGGAACATCCCTGGCCATGATTCACTCATCTCCCAATGGAAATTTACTTCTATAACTCTCTGTAGTAGTTTCCTTGGGCTGGCCTAACAAAATACCACAAATGAGTGGCTTAACAAAACAGAAATGTATTCCATTACAGTTCTGGAAGTTAGAAATATGAAATAAAGGTGTCAGTCAGCCCATGCTCCCTCTGAAGTCTCTGGGGAAGAATGCTTTCTTGCTTCTTTTCGATTCCAGTGGCTCCCAGCAATCTTTGGTATGCCTTGGGTTTGTGGCTGCATCGCTCCAATCTCTGACTCCACAGTCACAGAAGCTTCTTCCCTCTGTGTGTGTCCTCTCTTCTTTGTGTAAGGACACCAGGCATTGGATTCAGGGCCCACCCTAACGCAGTATGACCTCATCATAACTTGATTACATCTGCAAAGACCATTTCCAAATCAGTTTACATTCACCGGTACCAGAGATTAGGATCTGAACATAACATTAACTCACGACGCCCTTTTCTCCCATGCTTCCACTGTTGACCAACCTCACTCCCACACTATCCAGGATAGATTCTTTCTGCACTCAAGTGTTATTTTGGCCTGAGAGGCTTTCTACCTCACTAAGGTGTCTTTCCTTAGAACTGACCTCACCTTTTACATCAGTTACGTTAGGGAGAAGAAGATAGGATGGATTGGAACCTTCACCCCTAAATAACTTGGTTTTTATTTATTTTTGATTCCAAATGCCAAATCTTTCCTCTATTCCTAAACCCACGGATTAAAAATTCCCTGCAATTGCTACTGTATCAAGACTCCCCTGGTAGTGAGGGAGCCTGTGGGGATGGATCATAGTTTGGGAAGCTATGCCAGCTCCAAAGGGAAGCTTGGGAGGTGGGCTCTAGGCCCTCCTGCGAGCCATCCAACAAAAAACAATAATAATATTCTTTCACAGGATAATGCTGTTTTATTTTTCAATCTTATGTCAAATGTGAGCAAGAGTATCTTTACCACATGTTTTATTTTTTCTGTACATTATAAGTTGCTGCAAATAAAGCTTTAAGGGACGCTCTCTAGCTTCCCACTCTAACCAGACTGGTGCATCCTAAACCCCTGCCGTACAGAAGTTCTAGAACTCCTTCTGTTGTTAAATAGCTGCATTCTAAGCTGATTTTTAGCTTACATTTTAGAGGCCATTTTCATTTACCCACTTCTAAATTCACAGTGGGACAGTACGTGTAGTTATACTATATGCATTTTCAGGTGAAGAAATCAGATATTAGCAAGTATAAAATAATAAAATTATAAAATCAGAGACCAAAAATGATAATAAGTACGTTTGCAGAAAAAGCAATTGTTAGGTAGAAATGCACCCTTTTAGAAAGAGCTTATCTGGCCTAGAAGCCAGAAGACTTTGGCACTCGTTTGTTGGGACCTTGTGCAAGTGACTTGTCCTCTTTCTTGCCAATCTTCCTTTCTGTACAAAGTCTCTGTACTCCTTTGCTAGGGCTGCCTGCCGTGATAAAGTACCACAGACTAGGAGCTCAAATAACAGAAATTTATTTTCTCACAATTCTGGAGACTGTAAGTCCAAGATCAAGGTGTTGGCAAGGTTACTTTCTTCTGAGGCCTCTCTCCTTGGCTTAGAAATGTCTGTCTTCTTCTTGTGTCTTCAGATGGTCTTTCCTCTGTGTGTGTCTGTGTCCTGATTTCCTCTTCTTATAAGGACACCAGTCATATTGGATTAGGGTTCACCCTAATGACCTCATTTTAACTTAATTACCTCTTTAAAGACCCTATCTCCAAATACAGTCACATTCTGAGGTACTGGGGGTTAGGACCTCAACATGTGAATTTGGGGAAGGGAACACCATTCAGCTTTTAACAGGAGCATATTGATCAGGAAATGTATGGTGTGTGGTGAGAGTCAGATTTCTTGCTGTTAGAGAGAGAAGTTACAGATAAGCAAGGAAGTAAGGCCTGAAAGAACCCTGTGGTATTAGATTAGAATCAGAGATGTCAATATGAACTTTTGAATAGTTTAGTATAGAAAAAGATAGATCCAGAAATAATTCTATACATATGTGTGTATACATGAGTCATTATACACACATACATATCCTAGCTCTTCCTTCGAGCAGTGACATACTGGTATCAACAAGCACATCTAGCCCCTTGCTTTTGGTTTCTAAATACCATTCTCTAATAAAAAGGAACCAGAGCTCCTTGGAGAAATACCTGATTTTCAGGCTAGGGCGGGGAAATGCAAGATCTACTAGAGCCTGGAGTATCTAGTAGCCCCAGAAAGCAAAGAAGTGCTCAAAACATAAAACGATGTCAAAGGAACACTGGAGACAACGTGAAAGAGCTCCCAACTGTCACAGCCAGAACAATTTCAAAATCAGTAGTGTGATATTGGATTACAACCTCAATTGGATAAGCAACCCAAAGTATAAAATAAATTATACACCAGTTCATACTGATAGAAATACACAATTGAATAAATAAATAAATGGCAGAGAAGGCACACATCTTTCTCATAGAAGTATTCCAACTAGTATAAGTGTGGGCTGGACTTAGTCACCCTCATCCAAACAATAGAGTGTGGAAAAGGGAAAGTTAGTAGGTTCACAGGGGAAAACCTGGCAGCCACTGGCTTAAGCAAGCGATGGAGGCTAACATCACCCAGTAACAAGTCCTGTTAATAGCAGGCACCCCCAATACGATGTGATAAAGAGGGAACTTCACCTCTGTGGCACTCTTCCCCAAACCCGTAGCCCCAGTCTAATCATGATAAAAACATCAGACAAACCCAAACGGAGTGACATAACACAAAACACGTGACCGGTACTTCGCAAAACTGTCAAGGTCATGAAAAAGAAAGACTGAGAACTATCACAGAGCAGTGGAGACCAAGGAGCCCTGACAATTAAATGTAATGTGGGATTCTGGATCAGGTCCTGAGGTAGAAACAGGACATCAGTGTTAAAACTGGTGAAATCCAAACTAAATCTGGAATTTACTAGTGGAAAAAAAAAAAGGAAAAGAAAAGAATTGGATCAGATGTCTCAGCCTCTTCTGGCTATAGAATTGCTTAATGTTCTAGAAGTGAGGTTAACTAGGGAAATGTCTTGGAGGAAGTCTTGAACTTAAGATCCCAGTGCTATTTTTTCCATTTTTTAAATGCTGATTTCTACATGTTTTCTTTCCATTCTTAAAAAGATAGAGAGTTGTGGAAGGCTTTGCTGCAGATAAAGGAACCCTGACACCAGGTGGCCACACAGTTAGAATGAGAATGAGCAAAGGCAGAACTGAGTAAAGGGTGGTGCTCAGCAGTGGCTCTCAGGGAAATCATATTCTAGTCCTGACTGCCTATAAGCATGTGACCTTGGACAAGTCACATTTCTATGCCTCAATTTCTTTGTCTGTAGACTGAAGAATTACATTAGAAATCATCTAAATTTCCAATTATAACATTATATAATTCTGCTAGCTCTCTATATGTACGAGTGGTAGAAGTCTGAGGAATAATGTAATTTCTGGGGCAGGTGAATGATGCTCTTTCACACGCCACAGTGACACCTGCTGGGGGAATCAAGTGTTATCTCCCTGGGTTGGGCAGCTTGGAAAATCAGATCTTGTGTGAGAGAAAACTGTGTAGACTTGTTTGGACATGAGCTGTAAACTTCGATAAAGCAGAGTGAGAGGAATGACTTTTGCTGATCTCTGTCTTACCTCCTCCTCTTCTTTCAGGCATTACGCATCATAGTTCTGACACTGCCCGAAATTAACTATGACATCTTAAGCAAATTACTTAACCTCTATGAGCCTCGATTTCTTCAGTTATAAAATAGGGATTAAAAATAACTAATTGCAGGGGCCGGCTCGGTGGCGCAAGCGGTTAAGTGTGCGCGGTCAGCTGCGGCAGCCCGGGGTTTGCCTATTCGGATCCCAGGCGCACACCGACGCACTGCTTGGCAAGCCATGCTGTGGCGGCGTCCCATATAAAGTAGAGGAAGATGGGCACGCATGTTAGCCCAGGGCCAGTCTTCCTCAGCAAAAAGAGGAGGGTTGGCAGATGCTAGCACAGGGCTGATTTCCTCACAAAAAAAAAATAAAATAAAATAACTAATTGCATTGCTTTATGAGAAGGAATTGAGCAAATCCAATTCCAAGGCTGCAATTTGTACGTAATTCTTTATTTAGATGGGTAATGTTTGGACTTTTCTGGCCTCCTGATACTCATCAAGTATTAAATGACAGTAGTCTGTTCATGTCAGATGGTAGAGTGGGTCAAAGAGCAGAATCCTGGCTGCTCATGTCTTTGAAAAAACCCTGAATTATGTCAAGAGGATAGATTTAATTTTTCCTAATATGAACTTAAAAGATTTGGAGAGAGAGTTTTAAAGTGGTGGTTTGCTGTATTTGATTTATAGTGTGTTCATAAATCAGCAACATGCAAGTCACTGGCAGTTTTTCTCCTGGGAGAACCTGAGCAGCCGGGGAGAAGCACAGCTGTGGGGACAGGCAGCATTGGATGGGAGCCTTAATGGAAGATTGATAACATGGGAATATTTTCAACTTGTGTGGATTTGTCTTAAATAGGTTTTTGAGAAAGGTTCTTCTCCAGCCGAGGCTTTACATTGGCACATGTTCTTATTTTATTGTAAATTAGATTTTCAATGATAAGCTGCTCAATTCTTTCCTCTGTGCATCTGCCCTTCTCATTGTGGCCATGGGCAGGGAGGGATCAGCTGCAAGGCACTCCTGGGACGTGGGCTTCTGGAAGAACAACTGGTCCCAGGAAAGCTCTGGCCCTATTTACATATTTTTTAAAACATATTTTGAAAAGGGACTGAAAATGGCATTATTTCCCAGAACTGAGTCAGAATGTATTCCCTAGAAACACTTAGCTGAATATGCCTCTCCATATAACATTGGGTTTTACATACCCCATTTTAATATTTTGAAGTTCTTTTACTTACTTTTTCTTGCAGTACTTGCCAGATCATTTGATACTCACCAGGCATTATTACTGTGCTCTCACATAGGAGAAAACTGAGGCAGAGGGAGTTTAATTTGTCCAAGTTAGTGACAGAGACAAGAACCCTCCAGGGTCCTTCAATCCCTAGGTAGATAATTTATCCCGTAGCTCTGGAGTGACCACATCATTGTCAGATAGGAAATGGAAAACCATTATTATTGCAATAGTCATATAACTATTGTGGCTAATATAGCAACCTTCCTAGTTGTGTGTGTGTGTGTGTGTGTGTGTGTGTGTGTGTGTCTTTGTATCTGTGGCTTTTACTCAGAAGTTTTCATACCTAAGTTCATAAATTGACATTTAAATGTTCTTGAAGATAAGGATCTTAATATATATATGTATTTCTAAGAAGAAATATTCTGACTTTACCAAATATTTTTACTAAGGTCAAAGTACCATGGACTAGAGTAATCATGAACCTCCATTCTATCTACAGAATAAAACCCAAACTCTTTGGACTTCAACACTCTTCTTGAGCTGGTACAAACTGTCTCTCTAATGTTACCTTACTACTCACATCCTCTATCCTCAAGGGGTAATTCTCAAACCTGACTGTGCAGTAGATTCCTGGCCCCACCCCACTTAACAGAATTAGAAAGTTATAGAATCTAAATTTTTAACCAGCTCCCCAACTGTTTCTGATTCAGTACATCTGTGAGTTGACATTGCGGACACTACCAGTCCCATGTGATCTGCTTTACTCTAATATGGGCTTTGTTTTCAGGCTCTCATAACCTGATGCTTTCATGGTGCCTGATCTTATCTCCTAAAATACTGCTTTTATTTCAAGACTCAGGTCAAATGCTCTGTCATTCATGAAGCTTTTGCTATTTCTTTCCAGCAATTAAGTCTTCCTTCTTCACCCTCTTTGAATACATTTGTGTGCTAATATTTTGTTCTAGTTGCTTATCTGTGTCTCCTTCCCTCAAGGGAGAAGATGTGTCCCTAATGCCATGCCAGGCACATGGTTCCCACTGAGTGCTGAATCTAACTGTATGGTAGCTTCAGAACACAGAGACTGGAGTTATTTTATTCTGGAGATGGAACAGGACTGATCAGGTCTTTCTGTTTCACCTGTGGTTCAGAGTGTGTGGTTCAGCTGCTATGGATTCCATTCAGCTCTGTCACTCTGCTCCAGATGTCCTGTTAAGCTTGAGCTGCCACCTGACAGCTCAGTTTTTGGCTGAAAAGGAGAAGTGAAGGAAGAGGAACAGATCACACGTATTAAGGAATTCTCCTGGCAATTGCCTTGTTTAGAGGAACAGTGGAACAGAAAGACTTCCAAGTCCTTCATGATCCTACTTTTTGGTCCTTTATTAGATATATGTGTATAATTTTAAGGATGCTTCACACTTTGAAAATCATACTCATTAAATTCTGACAATAATTTTGAATATGTGTGAACATACTTGAGTGTATGCATTAATCAAGAAATAGTATTTTTTGTTTTTTGTTTGAAGTTTTCAGCCAAAAGTACCTTCATGCTGACACCAATATATTCATTCAATGTTCAGAATAAGGATTCTGAGTACAGGGTTTAAATGTATTTAGATATAAGTGCATTGTTAAATAGAGAAATTGCAAATGCCATACTACTAAACATAAAATTGGATTGAAATATAATCGTTGATCCCAGATACTCCATTGAAGAACAGCTGTTTAAGCCTTCTGGGAGACATTTTTGGAAGTATGATTGAGAATCTATTTTGGATGTAACAAGCACCTTCTTATATTTTCCTGTATTTTTCTTCATTATCATTAAAGGGTATCATCTGCTCTCGTTTCTGTGTTTAATTTGAATTTACACTCTTACAATAAGGTCACCTACCTTACTCAGCTCTGTGAAATTGAATCTAATTTTGGAAAAAAGGTAGAAATCAAAGATTAGGTACCACTCTTGAAGTTTAAGAACTCGTAAGTTGAATTGGTTGTCTTGCATTCTGCCACTTTTGCTACCAAGAAATGATTCCTTTAATCCAATGAAATCATTTAGGAAGTAATAAAGCAATTAAGAATTAAGGGCAAGGGTCAGCTGAGAGGTAGGAGGCATCCCCAAGCAGCAACAAGCCATGAATGACTCTAACTGTAGCCCTAGTGTATACATGTGTTCTTCCCAAAACGCGAAACAAGAGATAATCTTAACAGTTTTTTCCTAAGATAGAATGTTAGCAAAGCTCTCTCTAAAACCCAAGGCCAAATAGACATTTGAAAAACACCTATTCTTTTTTTATGGCTTAGTAGTATTCCATTGTATGTATATAGCACATCTTTTTAATCCATTCATCAGTTGATGGGCACTTGGGTTGCTTCCACATCTTGGCTATAGTGAATAATGCTGCAATGAACATAGGGGTGCATAAATCTTTTTGAATTGTTGATTTCAAGTTCTTTGGATAAATACTCAGTAGTGGGATAGCTGGATCATACTAAATACAAATATTTAATTTTTTGAGAAATCTCCATACTGTTTTCCATAGTGGCTGCACGAGTTTGCATTCCCACCAGCAGTGCATGAGCGTTCCCTATTCTGCACATTCTCTCCAACATTTGTTAGTTTTTTGTCCCATTTGCAACAACATGGATGGACCTTGAGCGTATTATGTTAAGCAAAATAAGCCAGACAGAGAAAGACAAATATTGCATGATTTCACTCATATGTGGAAGATAAACAAACACATGGATAAAGAGAAGAGATTAGTGGTTATCAAAGGGGAAGGATGTTGGGTGGTGGGGGAAAGGGATAAATGGAGCACTTATATATGGTGACAGATAAAAATTAGACTATTGGTGGTGAGTACAATGCAGCCTATACAGAAACTCATAAATAATAATGTACACCTGAAATTACACAACGTTATAAACCATTATGACCTCAATAAAATAATCGAAAAGAAAAAAGAAAAACACCTATTCTAATGAATGAATACATTTCCTTACTTTCTAAAGCCAACCAAATGATGCGAAGTCCTTCAGCATAGTTAACAACAACCAGCTTTTGGACAATCTGAAACTCTCTCAGTATTCAGAAAGACCCAGCATTTTCACTTGATCCAGTAATGTTGAGCTTCTTAGAAATTGTTTGCTGTGATTCTCTTTCATCCTTTAACTTTGGAAAAAATAGTAATTTATTTCTGCCTCATTAAAGAATGTATCTGCATCAGAGCTGACCTACTGCAAGAAATAATATCTAATTGCTTTCAGGGAGGAGGAATTGGTGAAATTAGTCCCTCTAATTTTTTTCTGATTTAATAAGGGTCCCAACTTTCTCTCTGAGTACTGTGATTGTCAAATGATGGTCTCCAGAGCTGGTCCTTTTTTCCAACCCCATTGGCAATTCTTGTTCCCTATTGTTCTACTGTGTTCCACACAGTTCTTGAAAATATACAATGCCAACTATGTGAAAGATGCGGGTCTTAAAAAGGGACTCTTCCAGGGCATAGGAAATATAGTGGCATGACCATCCTTAGGATGGGACCAAATCATGTGGAATTAGTTACATGTGCTTGGATAAGTGAATAAATAAATAACAGAATGAATGTGTGTGTTTTTCCTCACAGATCAACTTTAAAGGGAGAATAAATTCAGAATTACAAGACAGTGTGACTAAAATCTTCCGAGTATATCTAGAACGAGGAAATGTCTGCTTCAAAGCTCAGTGAGGAAGGCAGGGTGTGCGATTTATAGGCTAACTTGACAGCCATGAGCCTCAGAGCCTGCAGAACACAAGCTGCCTGGAACCATCCCGTGAGACTCTGCCCCTCAACCACTGTGTAGTCGGGGGGTTCATGCTGGGGGTGGCTAGAGGTGGCCTCATGCTGGGGGATCATGTTCGAAAATCGCATGTGGCTGTGGATTTTTCCTTGGCACCGGAGGGGCCTGGTTCAGTAATTTCCTCTGAGACAGCTGAGGAGACTGTATCTGGATCCCACTCTCTTCCCATCCAAGGTTTAACTGTGGTGGCAGCAATGATGACAAATCAGATGGTGTCACCATAATTATCCAAGCGACTTTAGGAGGAAGAACCATGAAATAATTGTTACTCACCTTCAGATGTTTTTCGATCCTTTTTGAATCTGCTAATCAGAATGTCAGTAGTTTAGAGAAAATGACAAATGAAATGTAGCCTTTTTGTTGGTGAACTCCCCAACCCTGTGATCAGACTCAATGGCAGAGATAGTTGCGTTTGGCTGTGTCCAAGGGGTAAGAAAGACAGGCATCTTGAGGTTTGAGGCAGTAGAAAGTTTGTGTGTTTTAAACTTTTCCTGCTTGGTATCACGATTCGATTAGGGTATTATTAATTATTTTTGTCTGATTTGGAAGTCAGCAGACATGAACTCTAGTCCCATATCCCCAATTCTGACCTTTTTCTTTGCTGATAATAGCTTTATTAAGATATAATTTATATACCATACAATTCACAATTGTTAGCATATACAATTCAGTGGTTTTTAGTATATTCTCAGACTTGTGTTAATTCTGCCCGTTGAAATATGTATATTACTTCAGATAAACCTGTGAATCTGAGTTTCCTTACATGTGTATTAAGAATGGAACAATATATTTTCCAGTCTTCTTTTGAGTGGTGAGTCTATAATTTCAAGGCTTACAGTAATCTGTTTATGTAAAAAGAACATATATGATCAAATATAGTGAATGTTTTATAAGTTATCATTGTGGAAGATGTTCCCTACCTTCTCTCTCTCTCTCTATCTCTCTCTCTCTCTCTCACACGCACACAGAGAATATTCGTCCCTCCATGGTCTCCAACTCAAATTTCCCCTGTGATTCCACATCCAGTTTCAGTCTCACCTTCTTTACTTTCTCCTGAAGTTTTCCCGCACAGGCCCCTTCTTATGAATGTCTGCTATATTTTTTCTATCATGTACAAAGATTGTCTCATAGATATGGGCTGTCTAATATAGTTTTATAGGTCTATTTTTTCTTTGAACAAGACTATAAACTTGATTCTATCCCACACATCACTTGCCACTCATATGCAATGAAATTTGTTGAGTCTCTTTTATACAATTACCCAGAAATATATTTGGTATCTTAAAACTTACATCAGTTTTTCCTGTGCCAATGGCCAGAGTCAGCTTACAAAGGCTCCAATATTTTGAAACTGGAAGCATTTTAGGAATTGCCAGGGCAGAGAGTAATTGTGATTGCAGCTGTGTACCTTAAAGTACAGGCATTGTTACCCTGAGTAGCACATGATATTGACTAGCATTTCAAGTGCACAATTGCATATTGCTCCAATGAGAGTTAATTATTAAACCTGTACAAGCTCTGTATAACAAATGTATTGTCATGGTAAATTTCATTGGCCATCGTGAGTTTTATCTATGATCGCCTCTGATCAATGACTAATATTGTTTGGGAGATTTTCTAGTTAAGCAACACATGGTAACTTCTGATAAGGACTTATCTAATGTAATGGCTGGCGGAAATCCATTTTTCAATACAATCGGGTACATCTATATTGTATTAAAAAATCTTTCCGAGTGTATTCACCATGGCTTGGCTAATATAGTTAAAAATTTCCTTTTTATTTTTTTTTATTTAACAAGGCCTGGTGTTTCTTATTGATGTCCTAGCTACAGTAGCCTTGATACTTGAAATGTTACCTATCCTGAAAGAGTGTAGCAATAACAACTTAGAAAATGGTTGTGTTTTCATTAACTGTGCTAAAAGGCTGTAGCCTGGAGCTTCTTTCTCTGCAAGCTCCACAGGACAACTATCAGCATGTGGAAATACACACATATGTTGTGGGAGCTTCCTTACTCCCTACCCAATAGACAATATAATAAAAATGTGGAGGCTGTAGTAAAGCATGGTGATATGATGTGTGATAAGCATATTTCCCCCCTTCACACCAGGTTATATGTTTTTTCTTAGAAATGAAGGGAAGAGGCTGATCTTCATAAAATGTTTCTGAGACTTTTATACCTCTCAATTTCCATAGGATGAAACAATGACCCTTCTGAACAGTTGTTACTCATATTCCTAGTCCTCATATGCCATGAGGCACAGAAATACTGTACAGTCCTTATTATTTTGGGATCTTTATTATCTCTTCCCAATCTCTACCTTTCCAGCTCAACCCATCACCCTTTCTTTGATGTTCTTGCCACACTGTTATTCACACTCTAACCTACATGTAGTTGTCTACTAACCTCCTCATCCCTCTCCCAAATCCACTAAGCATTGACAATACAGCCCATGCTCATCCTTATCATCCCAACTCTCACTTTCATCATCGACCATCCAAAAATTAGCCTCAAGATCAAGTACCTTGATCTTCGCAAGTCCAATGACTATTTTCTTTACACCCTTGAGTATGGTTCCTTCATATTCCAGTTTTTCTGGGTCAGTCCTATTTAGGCTTGTTGTCATGACACGATGATTAATGACACTTCCTTTAATTCTCAAACATGTTATTGTCTTCTGTCATGTTTGTTTATTGATCTTATCATTTCTAAGCACTAAAGTCCCTCTATTTTTTTCAAATTTTGGTATATTTCCTTTCCATTCAGACTAGACCTGGTATGGCCCACTTTAGCCCCTAATGCTTCCATCCTAAAATTCTTGTTCCTTTGGCCTTGTGGGTACCTTTACACTGCATATTGTCCTCTTTCAGTCAAAGCAACAATCTGCTTTCTAGGATCTATATCCTGCTTTCCAGAGACATTCAGATGTTTATCTGGATTTTTGCTACTACAAATTTACGGTCTCCATTTCTCTTGGGATTCCACGATACTGGACCATGCATTTACTTGATGTTGGTCATTTTCAGCTCCCATTTCCGTAACAGCTGTTATAAAATTTCAAAGGAACTTTATGCCTATTTTTTTTGTAGTGAAAACTGAGGTTCTTGGTGGTAAACCATTTCATCTACCTATCTCCATACGTAGACATTTCTGTTCATCATCACCCAACTTCACTACCTTTTCTCCAGGATTGTAGGAACAGCTTTTCTTTCTCTAATTCAAGGCAAATTACTCTCACTATGCCCTTCTCCGATTTTCTGCAGTGTTACATCAATTATTCAATTTTTTCTTAATCTTTTGAATTTTTAATATCTCCTTCTCTACAGGCTCCTTCCCCACAGACTTTACATATATCACTCCCACTTAAAAACAAAACAAAAACCCTTCTTGGCTCTAGCCTCTTCTTTATTTACTGCCTCACCTCCAGTCTCTCTTCTTTCCTTCTTAGACAGAAAATTCTACCCTTCTTCATCCCCTATAATTGGGTGCCTCTGTCACCCTGCTGATTCTATTCTAGAAAATATCATTAATGATCTTCTGATTGTCAAATCTGATGCTCTCTTCACAGACCTCATCTTACGGGCTATCTAAGAATATTTTACGACACTGACCATCCATTTTAATTTCCAATATGAAAATGGCAATATTTTTTTGCCTCTTCATTCTCCTTGAAACTCTACACAAAGTTATCAAGGCAAAGCCAGGTTTGAGCATCAAGGAGGATAAGTAAATGATAAGGGGCTGCAGGGTAGCTGACAAAATTGTATCTGGAAGTGTGGATTGGATTTTATAGGTTTCATCATCTTGTTTTCACACTGCTTCCTCTAATGTCTTTTTATCACATCAGGTCAATATGTTACCTTAAAATTATTACAAAGACTTCTTTTTGGAAAATGTGTTCAGATGACACGACTTGTCTTAAAACTAAAAGGAAATGAAATCAAATGGAAAAAACCTAGACAGATAAAAGAATGAACCAACAAACTTCTTTGACTGTTTTTCATGCCTATATTGTAGACAGAGATGGAAAGTTACTACACAGAGTTCAGGTATCTGTGACTGGATCCAGGGGATCTGATATTCTCTCCCATTTTCCACTTCCCAGTATAAACAGAATCAAGGAGCTATAAGGGAAATTGTTGATCTATATTCTTATACTGGGTCTAAGACTAAGTAGTCGTATGCCATTTGTTAAGTTTCTTATTGTGTGAGGGTCCCTTTATAGTGCTAACGTTCTATGATTCGGTAAAAGTAGGTCTAAATTAGTTCACAGGTATGAAAGAGCTTTATAAATGCAATGTGATACCATTTTGAGTCTCTGTCAATGTACACATAAAATTCTCAACCCGTGTACATGATGAAATTCAAATATAATAATTATTTGTCATCTAACATTGAAGGAAAATATTTTATTTTTACATAACACAGTTTATCATCTGCTCTGTGCCCTTATAACATGGATAGCCCATTTATTTTTAAAAAATCATAACAGCTGGTAATTTGTTTATTTACAAATTGGGTTCCTGACTTAAGAAATAAATATTTGAGGCTTTCAAAAGCAGTCACGGTAATTTTTCTACACAGTAATTTTTTAAAGAAAATTATATAGAGACTGTTACCAATTATATTTAACATTTACAAGAGATGTTCTCCTCGTATCCTGAAAAGTTCAAATATTATTAAATGAAGATGGTGATTGAAGGCTTCTACTCAAGAGCCTGAACTTATTGGAGGCAGTGTGGTGCTGAATCCCACACTGTGAATGAAATAAATGGCATATCCTCTTGATATACAAACAACACACCAGCTATCAGCCATCAAGTCAGGATTACAATGGTATAAAACAGGCTAGCCTTCGTCTTTCATTTGTCACACACTTAAATTCTTTCTTATTCTGTGGATTCAGGATGCCCCTCTGTACATGGCTTCATGGTTTCACTGATGCCTTTTCAACCTTTGTATCTATTGATGTAGGAAACTTTTAGGATTTGGTTTCAATCTTTTCCCTTAGCCTTCCTCATTTCTTTTCTTTATGCTGGAGGATATGTTGCAGCCTGGCCATTTATGTTCTGGCCCTAATTTATGACTAATCATGCCTCTGGTACCCTTCATGCATCTTAATATGAAGCTTTGGGGCACTTGGTTCCCAGTTGGTGAAATTATCCTGGGCATTGTGTCCTCAGCTGTGTCACTGGCATCTCTTAGGATTCTCTTAAGGAATTATAATATGCAAAGTGTGACTATAAAGTAACAAGGCTGATTTTCATACACCAACATAACTACTTGTCTCATTACTTTCTAAGTACATTTTATATCTGCCCTTCTCTTAGGAATAGAAGTGGACAATTATCAATTGCTCAGATGGAGGTGGCTATCCTAATATGAATTTTGATCCCTGAACATTTCTCATTTTCAGACCAATTAATTAAAGGTGACAGCAACCCCAGAATGAATTTCTGGGAAAATGAAGGAAGGAGAGTAGATGGCTAAAGGAGTGTTAGGAATTCGGATGCTTTTTAAATATAGTGTTTGGGATTTTTTATTTGAAAGGAAGCTAACATGACAGAAATGTTGCTATTTGTGTGAAACTTTGGCTAGTATACTTTTTTCCATCACCAGGCACAACAGTCCATTTGGTGCACATGCTGGTAGTCTTCACACAGAAAGGGCGGGTTTCTGTCAAATGTTTCTCTCTTAAGTAGATAATTGGTCTAAGAGAGAAAAATGGGGCCTGGAGGAAGCACAGGTTTCTTCCGGAATGTGTCCAGAGGAAATGGCACTTACTGGGGATCTAAAAACGCAGATGTTGGTCTGATATTTATCATCCTGAGCTGTGCACTGGTGCACAGATCACTTAGCTGAGTGTCCTGCTTAGACTCCAGCCTAACAAAAGAAGATACTCAAAACTTTTGTTGAATGATAAATGAATTAATCATTGATTTATTAAGAACCTATCATATGATTTGACATTTAGGTTTTGAAGTTTAATCTTCCTTTCCTTACTACACTAAAATGACTTTATGTTCAAATGCATTATGGTAACAAAAAGTCTAGGGCAACTGGGTAACCTATGGAAAGGAAGGATGCTCTATCAGCTGACTGCTAAATTTTAGGATGCTGAAACATTCCAGAGACGTCTTGATTAGGCCATGAAGGAAAACCATTCTGATCCTAACACCTGATAAGCCTGTGTCACTCAGAAATGTGTACAGATTATAAAGTGAGGTTGACATCTAAACAACAACAAGAAAAACCCAAAGTGGAAATAATTCTATCTATGTTGAAAAAACTCATTGGAGAGGCTGGCCCGGTGGTGTAATGGGTAAGTTCGCGCGCTCTGCTTCGGGGGCCTGGGGTTTGTGGATCCTGGGCACGGACCTACACACTGCTCATCAAGCTGTGCTGTGGGGGCATCCCACAGACAAAATAGAGGAAGATTGGCACAGATGTTAGCTCAGGGTCAATCTTCCTCAACAACAACAACAAAAAAAAACTCATTGGAATTTTGAACTCTAGGAACAAAGGTCTGGGTCAAATAATCCAGTGAATGCAAAGGCTTCTGGATCAGTCTCAGCTGTCCTTAGAAAACAGCCCTGGGCTCATGATTATCCTCTAGTTGTCCTCACAAGAAGCGTTCCACTGACCAAGCTTTGAGAATTATAGTTATTATGATAACCTGCATGATGGCAATATTTTAGGATTTTGTGAAATATTTTGCAAGTTTAGTTAGGTTTCTGTTATTCTTGGTAGCTGTTTGTGAACATTGTTTCCTGAGACATTTTAAGTTTCTGGGAGGCTATTTCTGAATCCTGTTCATTTCTGTTCTCCTGTGACCAAGTTCCAGTCTATTCTTGGCCTCAAAGCAGAGCATTTGTTACCAAGAACAATCCAGCTCAGTTCAAGCAGTGCCCAGAAAATGCTTTGCACTTTTGTATGTATATCTACTTATTTGTTTACTTATCCATTCTCTACCTACCACCAAACAAACATCGCATCAGTACTGTCATACATACTGGGGAGAGACAGATGGAAAATGGTAGGTGTTGCCCTTAAGGAGCTCAGTGTCTAACACTTTACTCACAGTAAACAGACACAAAAATATGGTGAGAAAGTTGTTATGAGAAGAGCAAGATATCTTGAGCACACACACCTTTCTGAGCTTGGAGTGAGGATGGATGATCAGAGAGGGTCTCATGGAGACATAATGTCTCAGCTGAGATATAAATGAGGAGGAGAGTTAACCAGGGGAGAAATGATGTGGTGGAGGGAGGGGAGACTGAGACAATGAAGGGCTCTCTAGGCTGCGTGAACACTACGTGGAAAGGCATGAAAGGGCGAGAAAGCCATGCCCTTCAGTAAACTGGATACGGGAGTGGTAGAAATTTCTTTTACTGTGACCCAGGAGAGGAACAACAAAAATAAAGAAGAGAAAGAAATGTTATAATACTAACTTTCCCCCATTTCTACTCTGACATTTAATTTTAAACTTATTATCTACATAATTTATTATCATTACTGCATAATCGCTTAATAGCCGTTGCTTGGATAGGGAGACAAGAGTCCTACATTTTGGTGCTAGTTTTGACAATTTCTTGGTGAGTGATACTAAGTTTGTAATATCTGAGCCTCTTTTTCATCTTCTTATCTAGCTAAGTTACTTTCGAACTGGCAAAGCTCTATCTCATACCGTTTTATGTGTAAAATTTCTGTAGCTTCAAGGTATTTGAAAAACCCTAACTGAGAACCCTTGCCGACAGGATCGTATCCAATAGCAGAGGCCGACGTCTGCAGATCTCAGTGCTCATTTGGATAGACAACCTGCAGGGCAGTTGGGGAAAATGTCAACAAAAAAGATGCTGGAACAGTCTCCCCCAAAATGTTTGAGTCTCAGCCGTGAGCAGCCCCACCCGTGGTCACCACGTCTGAGGCTGTGGTAGCTCAGCTTTAGAAGGTCAAGAATTTGTCCCTTGGCTCATATGAGACCCAATGAGCAATTTTCTAAAGATAAAAAGACTATGAGGAAAGACTAGTGTAAGTGAGAAGGCAAATTTGATTTGGCGCTTTTAGTAAGATGCCGTGTTGCAATAAAATTGCAGCAAACCTACGAAGTAATGGAGTTTTCATTTAAGCTAGAGGAAAATGATCCTGGGTTAAATGGGTCAGGTCAAGGACCATGGCCTGGGAGCCTTTCTGGAAGAATCAAAATCTGCATAGCTTAAGACCAAAAATGATCCCCTTATCCACTGTTACTTCTTCAGCCTTAGGAATTCAAGTGCTGAACAAGCACGCATTAGTAAGATTCAGTCTGTGTCCAGTCTGTTTCTGGCAATCTGCTCTATTCTTTCTCTGTCCACCCCTACTGTGCCACAACAACTCCTGCAAGATATTTTGTTGTCGTTAAACATGTAGGGGGCACCTGGACTGCAAGATATCTATAATTATCTCCACTTTACAGGTGAGAAAATTCATCCCCAGGGAGTTTAAAAGTTGCCTATCCTGGGACTACTAAAATACTAGTAAATTGCATAATCCTTATATGAAATCTATTCAATTCCAAGGTTATGTTCTAATGTATCGTGTTAATCATTGTCCAGAAAGACTGATTGTTTAATTCCCAAATCATCATCTAGTTAAAAAGTTTTTAAAAAGGGATATTAGAAATTAGAATGGATTAGGTAGAGTGGTGCCGAGAAGAGGGCACACGTAAGAATCAAGGGCATGCCACAGGTATATCTCTGAATCTGCAAGAGTTCAGAGAGGCCAAGAGGCCCATCCCAGGCAGCAGTGACATTTCCCAGGACAGGAGGGAAGCCGCCTGTGTGTGCTTTCACTGCATGCCAGGCACAGTCACCTCCATTATCTCCTTCAATTTAATTCAAGTGGTGAGGATGGTATACTGTCTTTGAATCTCTCAACACCAGATGTTTTTACAAAATGCATGCTATGGTAACTTTATTTTGAAATCTCATATCAATTAGTCAAATATGTTTGAAAAATTAATACAACCTTTAAGTAACTGGAAGAATCCTTATTTAGCAAAATTGTTATAGAATGAATTAAACAATAGACTTCAAATCCATTAGAAAAACGGGCAAATTATGTGAATTTGACTATTCACAGAAAAGAAACTATATGAATGAATAATGCATAGAAAGAAGCTTTTTCAATTCAGTGAATAAACAATAAGACTTTTAATAGCAGTGAGATAGATTTTTTTACTGTTGAAATAACAGAATTAAAGAGGAATAATGCATTTGTGCTCTTGAGAATGTGGTGTAAGAGGAATTCTCAGACACTGTTGGTAAGTTGTGCACTGGCCAAGTTTCTGGAAATCAATTTGGCAGTTTTATCAAAGGCCTTAAAAGTGTTTGTTATTCTCCCCCTTGATCCAGTGTTTCTCATTGGAATCTATTTTAAGGAAATAATTAGAGATGTGGACAAAAATATATATAAAAAGATGTGGATTGCAGCTGCATTTTTAACAACACTGAAAAATTGGAAATAGTCTACATTGCCATCCATATGGAAATGACTGATTAAAGATGGTATAATCATAGGGCAAAATATTATGCAGCTATTGAAATATCTTCAAAAAATTTTATTGTATATGGGAATATACTAGGGATGTAATGTTAAGGAGAGAAAATATAAGATAAAAAACAGAAGGTGCAGTGTGAACTTGTATGTGTGTGCACTCCTCTGTGTGTGTGTGTCAGAGAGAGAGACGTCAACCAAAACATGCAGGGACACACCAAAATATTAACTGTAGTCTTCCTAGTGGTTGAGATTGTGATTTTAATTTTATTCTTCATACTTTACTGTATTTTCCAAATTTTCTACAGTATGCAAGTACAGTCATGTGTCGCTTAATGACAGGATACGTCCTGAGAAATGTGTTGTTAGGCAATTTTGTCGTTGTGCGAACATCACAGAATGTACTCACACAAACCTGGATGGTATAGCCTACTACACACCTAGGCTATATGGTAGTAACCTTGTGGGACCACAGTCATATATGGGGTCCATTGCTGATTGAATGTGATATGCAGCGCGTGACTGTATTTCTTTTAGCATATGGAAAAGAGAGGCTATTTTGTCTTAACTAACCTTGAGATATAATTGCATTGTATTCTCAGATGCACCTTCCCTGTTCCACCCCTGACATCCACATCTAAGGTAGAAGGAGAGGTGAGAGGATGTTGGTTGGGAATAAAGGCTTACAGAAGAGAGAAGCTGGTCTCTAGGAGACTTTATGTGATTGGTTGGGAAATAATATTTGGAATCCAACAGAATAGCTTTATTCTACCAGTGAGCACATGAAAGCCAAAGACTTGATTGTATACCAGATGGAAAACCATCCTACATAAAACAGGCGTTCCCCACTCCTATGCCCATCATTCTGTGACCTTATATTAACCTATATAACATAGAAATTACTGTTATATTATGACCCAACTTCATTGTTGGCTGTTTCCCCTCTTTAGACTATTAAGAAACGTAAGGAAAAATGTCTTGTCTGTCTTTCTCACTGCTGTATGCTCAATGCTGAGAACATGACACATAGAAGGCCTTCAATAAACTTTTGCTGAATGATAAATGAGATAAGTAATTCACTACAAATCTGTCATAGGGTTTGACCTCTGGTCTTTGAAGTTTAACTTTGACCCACCAAGGCTGTTGGGATACTCTTAGACTTTAAGTTGATTGCAGATTTAGATGTAGGGAAAGGAAATGATGGCTCTAAGGATCACAGTTTGATTTTGCTGCTTCTATGTAGGAGATGATGGAGGTGCCAGTGTCCCACCACACTCTCACTTTGTCCTTCTGACCCAGAAGACAGGTGAGGGAAAAGATGCCATCTTTGACGTCCCTTGTGGCAACAGCATGGTGTGTGTTCCACTCACTACAATTTTGTTGATACCTACTTTAGGAAATCGCTGACTTTTCTATACGTCTGACGAGTACAAGCGTATTCTATAATTAAATTTTACTGCATCAGTCAGTCTTGCACATATCTAAGAGGATTATTAACGCATCAAAGTCAAATAAAGTACTTTCCCACCTACTTAATTTTAAAATTGACCCTGTTCAGTAACACGATTAAGCATACTGTTATATATGTGTAATATAGTATTATTTTTATCTTGTTGTTCTTTTACTTACTATCATTAGCAACCATTTGTAAAATACTCACTATGGGGGCCAGCCTCGTGGCCTAGTGGTTAAGTTTGATGTGCTCCACTTCAGTGGCCTGGGTTTGGTTCCCGGGCGCAGACCTACAGCACTCTTCAGTGACGGTGCTGAGGCAGCAACCCACATACAAAATAGGGGAAGATCAGCACAGATGTTAGCTCAGGGTAAAGCTTCCTCAAGCAAAAAGAGGAATATTGGCAACAGATGTTAGCTCAGAGCCAATCTTCCTCAGCAAAAAAAAAAAAAAAATACTATGATGTTGGCAGTATATTAAACCATTTACATACATTATCTATTCAGCCTTTATCATAATCCCATGAGGTATATGTTACTATCCCGTTTCACAGATGAGAAAAGTGAGTCTATTACTGCGCAGGTGTGACTCATCTCAAAGAAAATATTATTCTATCCATATTCCATGTAAGAATCCTGAAATACTAAGTATTCCGTCAATACTTACAGCTGAAACTAGGATCAACAGTCATAGAAAATAATCAAGTCACACTGAGAAACTTGATTTCCTGAAACATTCATGCTTGCTGGCACTCTTAATTTTCATAATCCAGCATTACATTGTTATCAGTGTTGCCTTTCATCCATATGTGATTTGAGATCCTAATTGGTGTGCTTTCAACCTGTAGGCACTGCTCTGTGAAGGCAGAGGGGAGATCTGTGAAGATAGTTTTGTTTGGAAGGCTCAGAGAGTGAGGAGTTGCTGAGTTTATGAGAGATCCACAAGGGTGTCACTACCTTGCCTGTCATCCATTGCTATTCTTGTGTTGGCCTCTCATTCTTTACACTTGTCCTCTAAGGGAAACAGAGCTTACTCCATTCCATCTATTTGACTTTTGAATTAATTTTCCTAATTGGTAGAGAGAGGCCATTTGGGACATGAAACCACTTTAGTGCCTGGCTTGGAAATTTCCGAAAGCTCTGTCAATGAAGAGTGCCACGGGAATTGCGGATGTTGATGCCCAATTCTTTCAGCTTCTCTAGGTCAGATCTTTCCTCACGCGTACCTTGTCTTTAATTTATCATATTCAGATACCGTTACAAACTAGGCAAGGGAAAAAGGACAATGTTTAATCTCTGCTTACGTAGGCTCACAATGCTGGCCATACAAAACAAGACTGGAGCGCTCATACCAGAGTCATGGAGTTCAAGAAAACCATGAAAACCAGTGACCTGTTCAAAACTGAACTTTCATTTCTACATGGAAGAAAGAACAGAGGAGGGAGAACAAAAACACTTGAAGCAAGAAGGACAAAGCTTTAAGATACCACTCTGGTCACCCGGGCACCCTTGGGATTTTGGGTGCTTAATGGCCTGTTAATATTTTGAAGTACAGTCTGCAGCATGAGGAAGACATGAAATACTCCCCAGGGCAGCCCCCATACACTTGATGGATCTTTTAGTTTCAGCTTCCTGCAGGGAAGTGTTTAATTGCATCTATGATTGAGATGATCATTTTTATTGTGTTCAGCCCAGACCTAGGGAGAGGTGGCCCCTCCTTGGGCTAGTTTTGAATTTCAGGTCATTTGTCATCTCCTAGCCATTATCAATGGTGGTGTTATTGTCATCATCATTATCATCAGAATGGAGGTGTTAAGCCTGTAATTGAGTGTGGCACTGTGCTAAGTGCATTACAAGGAGGCACTTGGATCTTGTTGGCCAGATGTGCATAATCAAAACACACTTTATGCCAGGGCAGACCAAAATTATAAGTTTATGCAGAAAGGAAGATGAAAACACTGAGTAAGTGAGCAGGTCTGATGAGGATTTAACTGTCTGTTTTAAGACTACAAACTATCATTCAGGGACTTTTGGTCTATTTAAGTACCACCTCTAAACTGCTATGTTCCTGGCACAGTCCTAAGTACTTTATATGTGTCATATTTAATCCTGGCAACTGACTTACATCATAAATGCTGTGATTATTCCCAACCCATTTACCAGACAGCGATACTGAGGACACACTACTAGTAAGAAGCACCAGAAGCAGAGCAAAGATGCTAAAGCAATCTATCTGACCTCAGGGTCCACGGCAAGGTAGCATTTAAACCCTTTAGGACCCACTGCAATGTTGCGCAGGAAATATACCTTTGTGACAGACGTTGATTGAATTTCATTATTGTTTGAAAATTTCAGTGATATTTATAATCATAAGAAATCCAGCTGAATAAACAAAGCAAGAAAGAGGGCAAGCAAGAATGAACGCAGTTGATTTAGGAATGTCAATTTTTTAAATTAGCTCTATAACATTTTTTTTTAAATATTACAATGTTTTTAAAAAAGTTCAAAAATGGAAGAATATTGTGTCCTGAACTGGAAGGGGTATGTTATATTGAAAAAAGGAATGATACTATTCAGAGGGTGAGTGAGCGATCTGAGAGTTCCTGATAATTTGGATAAGCGTCTCATACATTTGAATTCTGATTATTTATAGGCACACTCATCTTTACTTCTAATGTTGCATTACTGACTATTTATTAGGTTCTGGTTATTGCATTAAAAGGATTCAATGCTTACATGTTAATTAAGGATTCTTTCCAAGTTGATGCTATGTGTACTGATAATTTTATTCTCGCCCCATCCCACCCCCATGCCACTTTCTCCTAACTTTTTCTCTCTCACCTTTGTTTTTTTTTGGGGGGGGGGGGGGTGAGTGGGTGGCAGGGAACCATGCCATTTAACCCCTTCTCCCTTCAACTTCCATTTCTTTTTCTTAAGAATAAAAATTCTTTTTAGCATCACAATTTCTGATTCTTCATTTTGTCAGGAAATTTGAACATGTGAATGGGTGTTACAAGTCATTACCATTACAGGAAATTCTTACTATCGTGGAATAATCCTGCTTGCAGGCTCACTTTGGAGGGCCACTGAGAGTCCCCACAGTCCCCTACCCTTGATTAAAATAGCCCCCCTAAACTTGAATTGCCTTAGGCCAAAATGTTGTCTGTGCTTAGGTTTCTTGCCTATTCATACAGAGTCTAAATGTATAATCCGCCGCCCCCACCCCACTCGCCCCTGATGTTCTGTACTGATTCGTTCTTGAGAGAGCTGCTTTTTCTGGATTTGAAGGCTGTAAATGCAGTATTGATGGAGTTCTGGCTTAGGAGTCAGGTGATCTGGGTTCTCCTTCCAGCCCTGGTGCTAACCAGGCACGTGACCTGAAGCATGTAAGTTACTTTGCAGTGTCTCTGTTTCTTCATCTGCAAAAAGAAGAGATGGCATAGTGATCCCCAAGTCCTTTCTCGCTCTGTGATTCTACGATCCTTGCTCAGGACTAGGGAGCAGATGCAGGGCTGAGGTCTCCAGCTGCTACCAGTTCACTGTTTACTGATTCACCCCTCTGCGGGGGCCCTTGCTAGGCCCTGGCTTGCCTGCCCCATGCCCATGGGCTGTGCCTGCCTGCTGCAGAGCACTGAGATCCCACGGGGCCCCACTTTTCCTTCCTCCTTTGCATATGAAACAAGCAATCTGTCATGTTGGCAATCAATTGCGCCTATGAACTCCGGGCTGCCTTAGGCACCACCATTCTGGGGCTGTCCTCTTGCTCACCTGTCATGGTGTGATGGACAGTGAGGGGAAGGGGAGAGCTTCCGACCTCACTGGTGGGCAGCAAGGAAGCTCTTGAAGACATAATGGGATACGACGGTGGCAGCTGCTCATGGAAACCTCTGTAGTCTCACATGTGGCTTATGATTGAGGGTCAGAGTCTTGTGCTTGGCAAGGTCTTTTCTGTGATGGATGGTGCAGATAAATAAGGATGATGCCCAATTAAGAACACCATACAATTACCCTTGTCCATAGTGGCGACATGGCTGTCAGGAAAAGCCTTCACCAGCAAGAGGCATGAGGATAACATTTTGTTTTCGGCTGTCATGGAAAAAATATCAGCATCTTCTATATGATTTTATAATCCTTATAAAGACCATGTCCTAGCTCCCTATTGCCCTCCTGTATGTGCATGCAATGTTATTTCCCTTCTGTTTCTCTGAGCATTCTATTTCAGTCATAGGTGACCATTTTTCCATCTTGAAACTGTTTCTAACTTTGAAGGTTTTTGATCATTTTTAAAAGAAGGCTCTAAGGTATCAAAAACAGAGCAGACAATGGACTCATAGATGGGAATCTAAATGCGCTAACAAGTGGCCCAGAACCAGAGTATTATACTCTTTCCCCCCTGCAGTGTGATCTGCCTTTTCATCTGTGTCAAACAAACTGTAAGAAGGAGCTGACCTCACAGATGAATCCTCTCTCTGGTGAGAACTGAACGCAAGAGAGCCCCAGGGAACAGAAGTCAACGGAGCTTCTACAGATTGTCCAAGAGTTGTCTAGATTTGTAAACAAGATGAACGAGACTATTCCACAAACTTTGGTACAGAGGAGAATGTGATATTTAGTGAAACAAGGAACATAAAGCTAAATAAAAATGTTTTATATTAGGTCATTAGACTGTGTGTCATAAAACCTTTGAAACAGCACACATTATAAATCAGAAACTCGGGTTTATAGGGTAGCTTTCATTTAATCGACACTCTGATGACATTTGAGTCTCTGGTGACTCCTTACTTCTTTCTGATTTAAAATAAGAGAATTTCCACAACTTGTTTATTACAGAAAGGAAAAGTCCATCTACTTATGGGCTTCTGCAAACTCCAGCCCAGCAATCAACCATGATGCTTCTCGCAGTGGCTGCAGATCCTAACATTCGATACTCAGAAACCATAAGCAGTGAAACCTCACCCATAGAGTGCAGGCAATCCCCAGGGAAGTTATTTGAGACACTCAAAACTACATTTATGTGTAATGGACACCAACATAATACGTCTCCGGGGGCCATTTCACTCATAAAACCACCTATTTTAGAGTTTCGTTGGTGCTGTTCTTCAATGGATAAAATACCTAAAAAGACATTTATTTACTGTCTTTTCAGAAACACGACATGATTTAAACAGGTGCTAAATGGAAGAAGCCGTACACAAAAGTACATTCCGTATGACTCCATTTATATCAAATTCAAAAACAGGCAGAACTTTTAATGCCATTGAATTGCACATTTGAAAATGGTTAAAATGGTAACTTTTATGTTATATATATTTGACCCCCAAAAAAACACAGAAAAAAAAAATACCTGGCATGACTTAATCTAATGAGTTGAAAGTCTTGAGAGTGGCTGCTGTTGGGGATATCAGTAACTGGAAGGATGCAGGAGGGGAGCTTGAGGGTGCCGGTAAATTTCTGATCCTCATTGGAGCGCAGGCTACACGGGTGATTCACTTTGTGACGATTCATTGAGCTGTACGCTATGACTGGTGTACTTTTCCAGATCTGTGTTTTGCTTCAATAAAACATTTACCAAAAGAAAAGTGCTCAATAAGTCTTAGTTGATTTGGTTTAATTTGACTGGGGTGTTGGTCACAAGTATGAAAATTAACTCTATTCTTTGCTTGCTCCAGGGATTTGAGCAGAGATAATTGAATAAAATTATGTCACTGAATAATATTTCTATTATTTCTTTCTTGCAAAAATTGAATTAGGTTTAAGGAAGGCAGAGCAAGATTTCGTCAGCATTTAAACCACAACATTGTCACCCTTTGAAGCTGCTCTACTTCTTTGAAGCTGTGAAAGCACATTGCAGCTGCAGCAACTAATGCAGTGCTGGTCTAATAGTCAGCTGTAGGTTACATGGCACATATATTATTTCCCTTTAAGATTCTGTCTCTGTGGAAGGTTACGGGATAGTGAGTTTCCTGTTATGTAGTAGAGGCCAGGAAACCATCTGGAAGGGATGCTCTGGAGAGAGTGCTTGTATTGTGGTGAGGTTGAACATAATAACCTTTAATGATCCCTTTAATTCCAAGATTCTATTTCTATCGTTTCTCTATGCATTTGTAAATGAATTTGTAAACTGACTTACTAAATATGGGTCCTTATCTCTGTGTTAGTTTCTTGTTCAGTAATTTTGTGAAAGGAAGTCATAAAGGTTACAGAATGATACCATCGCTCTTAGAACAAATTGCCACAAATTGGGTTGCTTAAAACAACAGAAATTTTTTCATTCACAGTTATAGAGGCCAAAAGTCCAAAGTCAAGATGTCGGCAGGCCCGCTCTCCCTTTGAAACCTATAGAGGAGAAAAATTCCTTGCCTCTTCCAGCTTCTGGTGGCTCCTGCCAATCGTTAGCATTCCTTGGCTTGTGGCTGCATCACTCCAGTCTCTACCTTCGTCTTCAAATGGGCTTCTTCCTTGTGTGTCTGTGTCTCTTTGTGTCCTCTCCCCTTTTTATAAGGACACCAGTCACTGGATTTTGGGCCCACCCAACAACCAGGATGATTTCATCTTGAGATCCTTAATTACATTTGCAAAGACCTTATTTCCAAATAAGGTCACAGTCTGAGGTTCCAAGAGGGTATAAATTTTGGTGAGAACACTATTCAACCCAGTACCGACACCTTCCTGAAAAGAAAAAAACTATCAACCTTAAAAGCCTGCTATGGGCTGCAGTAGATGCAAAGTGAGTGGTTAGGAGAATGAAGTTTTGTGACAGTTCTCAAGAAGCATGGAGGCTCAGAGAGGGAGATTACACTCATCCGTTTGTGCAGCAAATTGTTATTGAGCCCCTGAGAGGTACCAGGCACTCTCCTAGGCACTGAGTGTTGAATGGTGAGTATGAAGAACCAGAAGAATCCTCATGGGGTTTATGGTCCAGTGGGGGAGATCATTATTAATCTACAAAACACAAAAACAAATCTATTACTGAAAATTGTTGAGGAAGCAATAGAACATACCGTGAGAGAGAATTATATTGGAGGGAGGACCAGCTTTTCATTTGTGGGTCTCTCAGGAAAATTTTTTCAGAGGAAATGGTATTTAAGCTGAAACCAAAAGATAAGTAGGAATTAGCTAGGTACAAATTTGGGAAGATCATTTCAGGTAGCTTGAGTGGGGAGTTCGAAGGGCGGAAAGGAGGCCACTGTGGCTGTGACATAATGATCAAGGCATAGGCTGAAGAGCAGGGTGCCAGGAGCCCGATCATGCACTCGTGGTGGTTCACATTCAGGATTTGGAGGTCCCTGCGATGGGACTCCCCAGGAAGGTTTAGGCAGAGGAATGGCAAGCTCTGAATTTCATTTTAAGGTGATCTCACTGGTTGATTTATGGAGAAGAGATAAGGACGGAAAAGTGACACCACAGGCTGAATACGATAAGGTGACACAGACAGCAAGAGCAGAGACCTTGCCATCCAGGAAACATTCCATATACATTCCTGCTGCTGCAGGAGATAAGGAGGAGTCCTGGTGGATTATTTCCTAGACTGAAAGGCAAGCCTGATTCAATAGACATTGTTCAGCTCCATCATCCATAGAGAATTGACTTAAAAAAGATGAAATAAAAGTAATTTTTGAGGGGATCTTGTCTAAAATTAACAAAGGGGATTTTACCATATATCTCTGCTCCTTTGCTGCTAAATTTTTGAAATTATATTCCAGTTTGGAATATAAGTCCAGGATTTGATTTATGCAGATGGACATGGCCTGTGATGACACTGCTGTTAGCTAATTAGGATCTGAATGTATCATCACACATAATGGGAAGGGCCTCCTGAGAAGTTCGAGTCTCTCAGACCTAGGAATATTGGCCTGTGGTGTCTCTGAACCAGCAGGGCACCCCATGTCCTACTAGAAAGCTATGTGGCACACTCCTTCTAAATCTCGATTGAGGCAGCCGTTGACAACAGCCTTTGTTTTCCATCTGTGGAGGGCCTGGATTGTAGGTGAAAAGAAGGGAAGATTAAGATGAGCTGAGATATAAGGAAAGATGTCTCCTAACCTTGAAATTCATATGACCATTTAACTTATTATTAGAAACCACGTGGGTACAACTCTATTTGAGCTACTAAAGGTGCATGGGGCTTTCCCACAGGATTCTCTAACGCGCTGCTTCTTCTTGCTCCCTGTGTAATTGGCTGAGAGAAGGCTAGCATCTGACTATAGCAAATAAGTTCATTTTCCTGGCAGACAACCACTTTATAGAGGAACCATACGGTCCTCACAGCAGAAGTCCTCTCATCTGCAAGATAACTAATGTTATATACACACATATTTCATTCCAGCCTGAGCTCCTGCAGCCCCCTTAAAAAGACATATAATCCTTCCAGATTATGTGGAAAGAATCTGGGCACCAGAGGTGGGCTGGGGCAGAGATGGCCTTGGCAGAAGGCCCCAGCACCGCTGCCCCATCTGCATAGTATTATCCACATGAGTAGGCTGCTTCCATCGAAATCAACAGGACCGTATGGCAATGTTCGAATCTGAAATTATTTCAAATGGATTCCTGTGTAGTTACAACTCTGTACTTACAATCTTTGTGATTTCAATTTGGAAAGTCGTTCAAGTGAATAATTTAATGTTGGGCTGTTCCTTCTGTTTTCCCGTCAAGCTCACAAAATTCTAAAAATGCTGTTATTATGAGCAAATTTTGACTGCACTTAACAGGACAGTGGGGGGTTACAGTTCTCTTTGCTCCAAGTATAAAAGACAAGGCTGGATTTGACGTTTTCAGGTGGGCCCTGGGTTTTATGGACATAAGACCTAGTTGTGTGAAGACAACTTTTAACTCTCAGATGATGTCTTACCTAGAGAAAGAAAAGCCAGGTTATTTGTGAACATACACCTGGCCATTGTCCCAAGGTAAGGTGGGGAGGACTTTGCCAAGGAAAAATATCACTGTTATTAAAGTCACAGTGATCCTCCTCATTCATACCTTTTAACCCCTGATTCTTCTCCAAGTATGATGGTCTCCTGGCTGTGGAAGTACCTCAAATCACTTTTTAGAATTAGGTCAAATACATTATGCATTCATTGTTATCAAAGTTGTACATGTACCTGACTTAAAGAGCTCTAGAGTTCTGCAAGGCTTGTCATAAAAACATCATTCCCTTCCCACTCCACCTCAACACTTCCTCATTCCCAGAAGTAACCACATGGAATGCCTCTGGCTGATTCTTATGGAATTTTCCATATCTCTAAATAACATGTTTATATTGCTCCTTTTTGGTTTTTCCATTTTAAGCGTTATATACTGACTTCCTGCTGTGAGAAATAGAGAGTTGACTTCTTTCATGCCCCTTCACCCATTCACCTGTAC
Source organism: Ceratotherium simum simum (assembly GCF_057802395.1). Classification (NCBI taxonomy): domain Eukaryota; kingdom Metazoa; phylum Chordata; class Mammalia; order Perissodactyla; family Rhinocerotidae; genus Ceratotherium; species Ceratotherium simum. The sequence goes on from NC_141913.1 coordinate 41,237,867, forward strand.
CATGTATGTGACTTTTTCTCATCCTCAGGCTCCCAATAAAGTTATATCTTAATTTTGTTTTGATCAATATTCAGTGTTTACAATATTGAATCAGAGTATACTATGGTTACTTTTGCTTTCCAGTACAATCCCCTCCCCCACACCCCCCAGAGTTAATAATTGTCTTTTGTATGGTTTTGTTTTGTTTTTTTAGTTTAAATGTATTTATCTCTTCATTACAAGCCTCAATCTCCTCCCAGTTATTCAGACATATCTGTCAATTGCTTCTTCCTGAGGCACTCTCGCTCAGAGACTCTCGACTTGCTGCATTCTGAAATGGTTGACTTGTACACAATGAGCACTGCTGTGACCCACAACCCCTTTCACCACCATCCTGAGAATTCCCTCCTCTTTCCTTCTGTAATGAGCACCAATTTCCTGAAGCTCATGTCTTCTTTATTCTCTCCCTTTTAATGGATTATATCTTTCAATAGCTTCCTAAGAAAGAATTCATAGGGGTGGGGTGGGGGGATAGAATAGAAACTTTGCATGTCAGAAAATGTTTTTATTCTACCCTCTCGCTTTATTAGTACAATCATGCATTGCTTAACAATGGGGACACGTTCTGAGAATTGTGTCATTAGGCAATTTCATCATTGTGTTAACATCATAGAGTGTACTGAAGGGGAACAGAATTTGCCACCTCAAAATGTGTCTCTTTAATATGAGGATTATTTTAGGCTAATTATTTTCAAAAACAAAAGACTCAGAAAGTTTTTCTTATTACCCCCCCCTTAACTGCTTAAAAGAATTCAGATTAAAAAAACCTGTCTCAGGAAGCTAGCTATCACCTTAGCATAACACGAACTAGGTGGTAGACAGGAGGAACCTGGAAAAGCCTGTTGTTAGGCCTCCCTGTGTGTTCCGTTTCTGTGTGGCCAAACACTTGTTCTCCAAATGTTTGCTCCTTTTCACCTGCCTGTGAATTGCCTTCCTTCCCTTTGAAGTCCCTGGCTCTCCCCTCCCCCAACATCTCCTTTTGTCTTTAGCTGAGGATGTTGTTTAAGGTGAGGGCTTTGGCCATGTTGATGAGTTACTCAGTTTTTCTAGGTTTCTCCCATGTATACATGTTATCAAACTTTCTTTTTTTTTTCTCCTATTAATCTGTCTCATGTCAATTTAATTCTTAGACCAGCCAGAAGAAACTAAGAAGGGTAAAGGAAAATTTCTTCCTCCCTTACAGCACTTACACAAACCTAGATTGGATAGCCTACTACACATCTAAGCTATATGGTACTAATCTTATGGAACCACCATCCTATATGTGGTCCATCATTGACCGATATGTTGTTATGCAGTATGTGATTGTGGTTTGGTTTGATATCGAATTCCTATTAAGGAGATGTTTTCTTCCAGAATTTGAGGGTTTGGCTCTATTGTCTTCTAGTTTCCAGGGTTGCTTTTGAAAAATCTGATGTATGCTGATACCTAATCCTATTAGGTTCTCTGTCTCTTTGTCTCTCTTTCTTTTTGTCAAATTATAGGATGTTCCCTTTGTCTGCAGTGATCTAAACTCTCATGTTATTCTCATGTTAGGAATATCTGTCATGGTGTGGATATGGGCCTATTTAATCTGGATTTGTGTGCCCTTCAATTCTGGGAAACTTTCTTGAATTATTCCATTGATAATATCTTCTCTTTTATTATCTTCATAAACTGTTTCCAGGACTTCTTTTATTCAGAGATTGGAGTTCTGGAACTGACTCCCTAATTTTGTTTCCTTCTCATATTTTACATATTTTTGTCTTTGTGCTCTAATTTCTAGGCTATGTTTTTAAATCCAAACGGAATGTTTCTATTGTCAATAAATAATAATTAAAAAAAAAGTCCAAAATGCAGCCATGATGAATTAGACAGAAATTTCAACACAAATACAATTCAGAAGATCTACCAATGATTGTGCCGTTATGGGTAGCACAACATCTGTCTGTTGTTACTATGAGTGGAATAATTATTGAAGGTCAAATAGTAGGCAAACACTGAGGCATTGTAGAACCTCAATGGTAGCCTGGAATGTAAAGGAGGAAAGTTTAGAAAAGAGCAGGCATGGCTTTAGCAGTCCTTCAGAACAAATTACCATCCCCAAGGGGACATGAAGAAACTATTTAAAGCACTCTGTCTGAGTTCTGGAGGGTAAGACTTGGCTATGGGAGGTCTCTATAGCTGGCATACTTGAGGTCGGACAACACATCGTGGCTTGGAGTGGCCTGACTGACTGGGGAGCCACACTCGTAAGGGCTTATTTGGATTTTAGGGGCCCAGCCAAGTAAGCTAATGTTAAGGAAAAGCATTATGTGCCAGAGTAAGGAATTTTAGCATAAATCAAGAAAGCAGTACTAGAAGCCCAACTCACACCAACGAGACAAATCCTAAAAGTGAGAGCATGAGTGGTCCTAAGCCTCACCCTCAGACACTGTAATTCCTTGATTTATGGTAACGCGACTTAATTCCAGACCCACCAGCTTATGAGCCTGAGCTGTTTAACCTGCCTGGTCAGCATTGTCTCCGCACTGAGAAGGGTTGATTCTACCAGCTGAAAATCTTCAAGGCCACAGGTGAGTGGGCTGGGAAGTGGCAGAGAGGGACAATTGTGAGGATTTCAGACCTCTAGTGACTACCCATTATTTTCCCCACCAAATATCAACTTCACTTACTCTTTAACTGACCCCGTTCTCTTGTTTTGGTGGGTTTTCCTTTCATTCTCTATTTTAAACCTGATCTCAATGGCCAGTTTTAGTTCACCCACACTTCATTGTTTTTTGTCTTACTTCACAAACTTTGCCTAAGTTTCCTATGGTAGCCCAGAACTATACTGCTCTCCACACCTTGAAATTCTAACTTCAGTTGATCCAGAAATCTTCCCAAGACTTACCAAGAGAATAACATGATCAGTATATCCTGTTTACTACCTGTCACTTAGCAATCATTTGTAGGCTTATTAAACATTGGTTCCCTTCCCCCATAGTAGCCTAAAGTCTTCTTGAAGCAAAGGCTATCTTCTCTTTATTATGCCACTCAAACACCTCCTACACACAGAATCCGCATAGGTACACCAGCACAGTGAGCATACCTGCCTCCATCTGGATCATTCTACAGACTTTATCCCCTGGGTGAGGTCTCAGCCTTTCTTCAGTCTTACCTGCTGTGAAAGACTAATCTCAAGAAAGAATCTGAGTGCAAACCTAAATAAAGCTGTTATCTCTCCCAGAAATATTTGCAATTGAAACCTCATCTTGATGATCACATGAAAGGCTTTCTCACCACAGAAAGGAATAGCAAAGTGCAAACTAAGAGCATTATTTTGTTTGCCAGGGATCCTTCCCGATCTCTTTCAAAGCGTTCCCTGTAGGTACCTGCCAACCAGGCCACATTAACAGCAGTCCCATGTGATTGATTAACCAAAAAATACCTGCCCATGAGCAAGCACACTTCTCCTGAGGCTGAGGCACCTTTTGCAGGAGGGTATAAACGCTAAGCTCAGGGTCAGGGCTACCGACCAAAGAGGGCTCAGAAAGGCAGCCCATGCCAGGGTCCAAGCAAAGCTGAGAGCCTAGGTGATCAGCACACACCTCATTCTCCACTATGAATGGCACTGCCTCTTAAAGTCTCTGCCCTGTCTTTGGATGTAGGCATGATTAATCATTAACTCCATTTCCAGCCCCTTTCCTCTCTCTGGAGAATAGGGGATGGGTTCTGAAAATTCCAAGCTTCTAATCATGGCTTGGTCTTTCTGGTGACCAGCCCTCATCCAGGAGTCAACCAAGTCACCTCATTAGAACAAAAGATCACCCAGGAAATTGCAAGGGTTTTAGGAGCCTTGTGTCAGGAACCAGAATCAAAGACCAAATATGAGAACAAAAGATACTCCTAGTGCTCTTATCACTTAGAAAATTACTACAGTTTTAGGAGCTCTGTGCCAGGAACCAGGGGCAGATGCCAATACATATACATTTTTTCTATTATCTCAAAATGGGGGAGGATGGTTTTATCTTACTAGGAATAAGGACTTATGTGTTAAATGAAGTAGATGGTTTTGACTGAGATGGCGTATTTGATGTATATGACAGAAAGAGAAACAAGAGACTGGGTAAGGCAATAGAGATGGGATATGTAAATTGGTAGTGAAATGCATACCAGTTCCTCTGCTTTAATCCTTCCTTTCCTCAGTAGAGATGAGTCCACACATGGCTCACCATTGTTTGGACCGAACGTTCGTGGTTGAATCTAGTACGAGAAGGTCTTGATCCACTGCCCTACTTCCATACACTCTTGCGGTAACACTTTTATACTTTTCAAAATCTTTTTACACACATTATTTCATTTAATCAGGTGGAACAGGTGAGTTTCTAATATCATTCCCATTTCAAAGATGAGTAAATGTAATGACAGAGAAATAAAGTAACTTGCTCAAGGTCACACCAATAGTGAGTCATTAAATTTTGACCAATGTTGACCGTGATAAATGATCAACTGTTGAAGACTTACCACAGGCAATATGCTAAACACTTTATTAAAAAAATTCCCAACAGCACCAGCAGATGGATAGTGACATTTATTCTTGCTTTATAGAAGAGAAAAGAGAGAATAAGTAAGGTCACATAGCTGGTAAGTGGCAGAGATTGGGCTAGATATGCTTGCCTCCAGAGTCTGTGTGATCTTAACCTATTCTAGTTTGCCTCTGTAATCCAACAATTCTCCTTCTCCTGATGTCTAGTGATTCTTGCATGGTATGGTCACTTTTCCATTGGATTCCATCTCTCTCCACCATAGTACCATCATTTTAGTTGATTTCACTATTTGTAGCATCATCTCAGATCTTCTCTGCTGGTCCACATACCTCACTTCTTTCATATCTCATCTCTCATGTACCTCACTTGCCTGGTCTCCTAACACACTGGATTCTTCAGCGTTATTTGTGTGTATCTCGCCTCTTTTTCTAATTAATTGGGAAATATTCTAAAGCATAAATAATTTTTGTAAATTTTATATTATATTTTAATTTTGCACACTGGAACTCAGGTGTCCCAACTCCAAATGTAATCTTTTGATCAAAGGCACAATCTCCAGAGTCAGGAAGACTCAAGTTCAAGTCCTGGCTCTGTCCCTTACTGGCTGGATGACAATGGCCAAGTTATGTTGCCTCTCTGAACCACAGTTTACTCATCTGTAAAATGGAGATAATGGTAGCAGCTAAGGTATAGATCAAATGTGAGGAATATTCTAAATAATGTATAATAGATATTTAACATGGTGAGTAGCAGATTAAAAATGACAACAATAGAAGCTGCTATTAACGTTATCACTATTATTAATCATAAGTATGCAAGGAAAGCTGCCAGCTTTGGGAAACATCCCTCACTTGAAGTTTCTTTTGCTGAGGAAATCCTTGGTTATTTCCTAGGCGTCTAATAAATAGCAAATGTCTCCCATATAACTCAAGATGAAAAGTATATCCATCTATTTTGATAGAAGCCATCTCTTAGATATGATATTGGAGGAAGTAGGTATGTTGTTGCAGCAATAATAGCTTTCACAATCAGGAGAAAATAGTAAGAAATGGAAATCCACAGTGATTAGTTATGGAAATTAAAAATTTGTTTTCTCTACCTGTGTGCAGGTGATATTTTCTAGCCTTTTACTGTCATTGGATTGTGAAAAGAGTGCCATTCTTCTGAAAATAGCTGTGGCTGACCAACATTTTTTCATGTGGTCAACAGGAACATCTCTTATTTGTCTGAAACCACTCTGGGCTAATATATGGTTGGGATAAGGACTTAGAAACGTGACAACCAGTTTCAACATGAAGCTGACAGTGTAATGAATAACAGAGTTTCAGGATCCTGCAACTCTGATTGCTTTTCCTCCTCTTATTTGCTTTGTTCATCTCAGAGAAGAAAATGATCCACATTTGCAATATCACCTAATCCTGCTGTTGGACATTAAACATTTATTTTAAACGTTAAAACAGCTGAGCTTGCAAGTTTATGACCCAAAGATACTTTTATTTATTTATTTTTAAATTTTAATTTCTTTATGTTGAAATTGCCAAATCCACTGAATTGAAAGAAAATGAGATCTGGAGCTGTGACTTTTCATGAAGTGTAACCAAATACAGCTGGTCAGGAGAGCGTGAAAGGGGGATTTTGCTGGTGGTGCTGGTTGGAATGGCAGGGCTGAAATGTACACATTTGTTATTGAATGCTTTATGGCTTGGTTATGTTTGGATTATGGTTTTTAAAATATCTTTGGGTTTTGAAAACCCAGAATAATGTATTCATAACTCATGGCTCATCAGTTTTATTGGGACTTTCATTTTAGAGAGAAAGAGTGTTTTTTGCATTTGCAGTGGATTAGCTGTTTATTTTCCCAACTCTCCCATTTCATTAGAGTGATGCGATTTATTCACCTAATGATAAACATTGTTTTCCAATTCCTGGTCAGTACTTGGCTCAAGCTAGAGGGGTTTCATTGTCAGAGTGTTGTTGTGTAGCCATAAACCAATATAGCTTTTGTATTGATGAGGACGTGTTTCCTGGGATTTGTAAGAGCCTTTCCTGTGTAGTTATTACTGTGTGCCCTGCCTCTTTCTTTCTCTTTCTTAATGAATAAAATAGAAAACTATTATAAAGAGATCATAAGCTAAAACATCCAGCAGTTGTTATTGACATAAATTATTTGGTACCTGTGGTCTTAGAAATAAAGTTCTGTATCTTTCCAGAGGCTGCTAAAGTGCAGTGACACTCAGAAGATTTCTCACCAAGTGTGCAGATTAAAGATTTCTTTATGTAGTGTCACTGTTTATGTGCACCATTTCTTAGGGCAAGGTAGTTCGCCTTCCTTTTCCCAAGATTGTTATACAAGAAAAAATAAGGATCATTGTATTTTGATGCATCTTCTGGACTGTTGAGAGGCAATGAAAAGAGACAGGTGCAACCCATATGAAAGATGATTTCCTCAACATTTTGTTGAGATAAATGCATTGTGAATGGCAGCACACTGTGGTATATTGGCAGGCAGGTCATCCATGTCTCTGGATATAGAGAATTATAATGTTATTTCTCTGTCATGTCATTTCATTTGTACTCATATGAGCAATTACAGGAATGCACAAGCTAACGTATCAGTTATGAAAGGGCCCAAATGAGGGCCTACGGATGGATGAGTCTCAATAGCCAATAGCTGACAGGGCAGAGATTCTGAAGGATGATTTCGTTGACTTGTTGCATCTTTCATGCAAACAAGGATTCGACAGCTGTCAAAAGGGCAGATTGGTCTCTAGAATCTCTAGGGATCTATATGAATTGTGTGGGTATTTGGAGAAGTGATTACAAATATTAATGGGTTTTGAGAACTACAAATCAAAAAGCATGTGCTTCTGAGACCTCACTTCGCATAGGGTCAAATTCAGGAAAATTGGATTTTTAAAAATTGCATTGATTTAGTTTTTTTGTTTTTTTTACCCAAGTATAGTTTCTACTTTGAATAAAACTATTATAATGGGAAAAGAAAACTTTAGCCCCGTAGGCAGTATATAGGACTTGATTTAGTGGTGTGTTTTGTTGTTTTTTATTTATTTGCTTACTTTGTGATCATGACCAAGTCTTTAAGGAAGACCTAACTATTTATCACTCCCTTGATATTTCTGTTTCTTTAAATAGCAGAAACAGGAATCTTTGCTGAGTTACATATTCAGATTTCAATACATGCAAATTCTCCTTCTTGTGGGATCAAAATTCTGGACTGTGCTAAAGTCAGGGAGAAACATTTCCTGCTCTCAGAGAGGGAAGGATTGAATGAAGTACCGTGGCTCACACTGGACGGGATATTTGGGAAGCATGTAGATGCTTCTGGTTAAAAAGCTAATCCATGTGAGTTAATTCTCCTAATGGTAGAGCCACAGAGTGTTAGACCTGGTGGGGACTTGGAAATCACTTTGCGTAAGCTCTTCACTTTGCAGAGGAAGAAAGTGATATACAGATGAAAGAAGAGAATTCATTGCCCAAGGCCATGCAGGCAGGATGGGATCATCAGCAATAGAATTTAAGTTTCTTAGCTTTCAGTCTTTTTATAAATGCCTTGAAGTGTTGACTTAAAGTCTGAGTAGAATCCACTTATCTCAAAGAATATTTAACAAAATTTTTACATGACCAAATAATCTTTTGCAGTTTGCTTTAATGAACTTTTTTTAAATGACATTACGCATGATTCTTGTACAGAAGGGTATAGGGAAGTGGTTCTCAACTGGATATGATTTTATCCCTCCCCCAGTGGGGGGCATTGGTAATGCCTGAAGACAGTTTTGCTCTTCACAATTGGAAGGCGAGGGAAAAGGGTACTGGCATCTAGTCAGTAGAGACCAGGGATGCTGCTAAACTTCCTACAATGCACAGGTCAACCCCATAACACAGAATTATCCAGTTGTCCAGCCCAAAATGTCAATGGTGCCAATGTTGAAAAATCTTGGTCTAGAGGCATGCCCTTTCATAAATGCCATAGCATCCTTTGTTCTTCTCTTTTCCTTTCTACTTATCAATCTACCATGGTTCTAAGAAGAAATCCAACAGAAACTGGGCTTATATGGACCCAAATACATATATGTCACTATGATTGAAATTTGCAAAAAACTCTTGAAAACTACGTGAAATATTGAAGATTTTTTAAGTACTGTGTTCCAAACATGGTACCCTTGTGTATCGATTTTTACATAATTAACAAGTAGCACAGCTCAGCAGCAATCAGTCAGAGCTGATGCTGGCTGTAAGCATGCACTATGGCCCTGCCGGCTGACACTAGTGGAATTTGGACCTTCTTAAGCAGATGAACACACATATGTGGGGAGAGTCCAGAAAGACCAACAAAAACCTAGAAGGGTTAGGAGACAGCTGTGGGGAAGGATTTTGGAGTCACCTTCTCTTGTTCAGATGAACTCTCAGTTTCTTGAGGGAGATCATATAATGTAACAACTCTTTGCACCCCAGGAATTAGGCATTTTCAGACCTCATTGGTTTTCTAGAGCAGTCTGCTTAATCTTTATCCCCTGTTGCAAACAAACTGCTAGGCTGGCAATACCACCCAACAAAAGAATAAAATTTGTCCATCTATCATTAAGATAATTGTTATTGATTAGTCTCCTTGTAATTTTCTGCTTTTTGTTTTCAGATGTGGGTTATAAATCACACCCACAACAGGCACCAAGCCTGTGTTTGTGTCTATTATATGGCCCTGATAAGGCTGGGCAGCGTTTTTCACCTTCCTGATGCAAGTTATTGAGATTGATTGAAGCATTTGCCTGTCCTATCCTAGACATTGTGTAATTAATGTTTCATTATGTTAATACATGCAAATGCGAGAGTGTGTATTTGATTGGGAGGTGAGAGAACAAAAAAGATTAAAGAGTTCACTCCAAAGTACAAATTAATTTATTGCATTGCTAACCAGCCTCTGAGGAATGAAGGAGTAGGCTTCAAAATGAAAGAAAAAAATGCACAAAAAGGAAGAGCTGTTGCACGTCTGTGTCTTTCAGAGACGGTATAGTTAACAATTACAACAAGGATATTCAGTCATATGGCAGAGGCCGTGTGGTTTCAGCAGTGTCCCTCTATAGTAAAAGAGTTTAGAATGAGGAAGCCACAGATTATTTCCTCTTTACATGTACAAGTATTTATGCATATACAGAGTACATTAGAACCATACTGAATCATTAATGCAGTATAATGATCTTTCACAGGCAATCAATGGTTGACTTCATGATATTATTTGAGGTGTAGCCAAAAGGGAATTTTACCCTCAAACCAATCATCCACAGATCTACCACAATGATTTGCTTATTATTACATGTTTCTTCTTGATATTCACAGTGATAATTGTGATTATTTCCCAATATATCATTATATTTGTGTTCTGTGATGGACTTATCTATTTCTCTAATTTAAATAGTTAATATATTTCTGTTTAGCTTGAATTGCTATGACATCAAACATGGTAATGAGCTTTTTTTGTATATACAGTAATTTTTACTCTATTGAATTATTTTCTTGAGGTAGCTCCTTAGGAGCGGATTTACTAGAGCCTAAATCATTTTATGGCTTTAGATATAAGTTGCTTTCTTTATAAGCATCTCCACTCCCAATATCTAGCATAGAGACTTAATAAATAGTTGCTGAGTTTGATTAAGCATGGGCCTCTACTAGACTGCAATAATTCTTAAATTGCCATATTAAGCTCTTCTAGCCAATCATACCTTAATGTGTGTAAAAGTTATTGAATCTTCTCCTCCACCAGGTGATGTTATTTTGAATGGGTTTTAAAGATGGGCAGCCGAAGAAAAGAGGATTTAGAATATAAAATCAGCCAGGAAGGGTAGGGCTGGATGGCATTTTGAGAAGAGAACCCTAAGCCAGTAGGAAATCACTGGATACCCAGGGGGTGGTGGGTGGCAAAGGGCTTTGAAAGAGAAGGTTAGAGAATGCCAAAATAAACACGATTGTTTCCTATCCAGGATTTATTTACTGGAGGTATTACAGGGGCATCAGTATAAGATATTCTCAACTATTAGTGTGTTACATAATTTTGTTTAGTATTTTTTGCTTTCATTTCTGATGATTACTTCAGAGCAGGGGGCAGGGTGAGAATCTGTAGCCACACCCATTTCTTTTCTTACCTTCTATGACAGTTTTCCTGCTACAGTGGTTGAGTTGATTAGTTGCTCCATATAGCGAAAAATATTTACTATCTGGCCCTTTATAAAAAAAAATTTGCAGACTCCTGATATAGAGAAACAAATCTGACAGTCAGAAATGGAGTGTGGAGTCAAGGATATGACAAATTCAAACTTATCCATTGGGCAACATACAAATAGACTTCAGTCTCAGTTTTCTTCTCCCTAAAATTAATATAATAATAATTTCATCAGGTAGTTAAAAATTAAATCATGTAATGGGTTTAGGTATTGGTTCCCTTGTTCTTCCCCCCTATAAAGGAAAAGTTTCAAAAATCTGATTAATGTTCTTACTATCTAGTAGTTACTTGTACACTGTCCTGATGTGGTCAAATGAAGACTCATTAGTATTATATAAATTTCAAAAAAGTATCATGTATGAATTAATAATTAATGCAACTAAAAATACCAAGTCAATCTTCTGTAAATTTCTCCTGCTTTTAGCTATGGCCATGCTAAACTGTTAGTTGCTGATGTCAGCATTGACCGGAAAGGTTTTCTGAACATATTTATCTGTGTCAAAGCATTGAACCCACCACTATTAAGCAAAAAGGCATAGATCTGTGAGTCATTGAATGTGATGGAACAGGGCTTTCCCCTATGATCCCAGCTCTTGTGCCTCATTCCACCATTATTCTTCATGGTCAAAGCCAGTGGAGTTAATAGTGCCTAAGTCGCTGCAATCCTTTCTACCGTGATTCATGTGTCATTTTTCATGGTAACTTTGCAGACTGACAGGGAGGTGTGATACTTTTTGGTTGACAGTCCCCTTCACTCAGGCACATTTTTAATCACTTGCTTTCAATTTATTTCCAGCTACATGCCAGTATGATGAGCCTGCAGCCATCCCTTTCCAGTTACTATTAGGAAGTATTCCAATAAACATTGGCCTTTTATCCCCACCCAGAAAGGTTTCCGTTAATGAGTAACCAACATTTAGGTGAGAAAGAGACAATAATTCTCTTTAAATACAAATTTAACTAAAAATTCAGAAATAGAAATGTATATACAACTCAATATAATTAATTCTGAATGTTTCTAGTGCCTGACAAGATTTCTCGCCATCAGATAAAAATAAATGGATTTCAAAACAGAGTGCAAGTATTTGAACATCTGTATCATCTTTAAAATAGTGACAAGTCAGAGACCACACATCCCAGGTTGCCTAAAACAATTCTAGTTCATACATGTTGTCATGTCATAGTTATAAATTCAATCTCCTTTCAGTCTCAAAAGTATCTGATTTGTATAAAAAATTATGTGATTATCCTAGCGATCACTCTAGTGATTTAGTTTGAAATTAGCCGAGAGCAAAATGTACAGTGTCACGATTATTTTGTCCTCATATTATATATATTTTTTGTTAAATTTTACTTTATTTTACATTGATGTAAATGTAAAAATGATTGACGTGCTGATGTTCAACAGCAATTTCATCTAAAAGCTATTTTTAAAACCTTCACCAACTTTGTTACTGACTTTATATCTTGGAGATGCCTACGTGAGCATCCATGAATGCCTTTAATCTGCAGAGTCTGGTTATGAGCTTCTTCGGGTGCTGCTTGCCCATAAGTGAGAGACTACAGTTGAGGCCTGCAGCTGGTGAACCAAATTTCGGACCCAGTAGAAAGTAATTACTAAAAGAAGCTCAAAATGTTCGCTCTCTTTCCTTTATTCCACTTTGGTTCATTAAGCTTGTTAAAGACAGGTAAAATAGTCTCTTCCCCTGAGACTAACACCACTCAACACTTTGTTTATCATCTATTATGTGTTCATCACTGGTAAATGCAAACAGGGAAAGGGATTTAAACAAAATTTTAGGCAAAGTTCTAGACTTTGAAAGTAGTACATCAGGTGTTAATATATGTGGTAGATCAATACAAATTTTCTGGGCTAAATCAAAAGTTGGGTGTTTTGATACTTATAAATTCTGATGATTAAATGCCTTGGTTCTTCATAGATTCAGTTATGTGGGATAAATCCAGGCTTTTTTCATGATTCAGGGACAGCTCTGAAGAGGAAATAAAGTGGACAAAGTTTTTCTGATTTATATTGCTCCTCTAGCATGTGGGGGCCTCCTTCCCCACCACCCCCATCCACGGTCCATATGCATGCAGGATCTTCGGTTTCTTGCTGGAAGTGCAAAGCCACTGCATTCATGTGGGCCCTTCCCAGGCAATCCTAGACCCTCTCCTGCCAATGCTCACTGTGTTAACCCTCGGCTCGTCCTTCCAGGGCTGACTGGGTGACAAAATCTATAGTCTGATAAGACATTTTATAGCAAGTTATTTTGAATATCATAGAATCATTGATATTTCGTCCCTTTTCCCAGATTACATATTCACATGACCAGGAGGTTTCAGGGCCCAAACCCTGCTTGATGGATGTTCTTAATCACAGTAGCTAAGGGGGAGTCTGTATTAAATATTTCAATTAATATTGTGTAGTTTTGTCTATTCCACCTCTGAGCTGGTTTGGCCCCACTTGGATATGTATTCTACTTTTTATACAGTGTGAAGAAAAGAAAGGAACAGAAAATGAAGAAGAAGAAATGTGATATAGAATGAGACTTAGACTAGAATTAAGATCAATCTAGATGTTCTTGCTAGATCCTCCTCTGAACTATATAACCTTGGTCCAGATAGTTAACCTATCTGAGCCTTTTTCCCTACCTGCAAAAGAAAGTTAACAATCTCTCTCTGACCAACAGAATCAAAGGAGGCTGCCACGTAAACTCTAAGTAAGTTACTAGAAATATAAGAAAAAATAGAGAAAGAGAGAACACTACGTTTGTAAGCTATAATGCAAACCTTCAACAAATCTTAACGTAACTCTGACACATGATTTAAGGTGGTGAATAACTTCCACCCCCACCCCCACTCTCAGACCACCCCATGCAGAAGAGAATGGCAGTGACTTTGATCCTTATCAGTTCTTTTCATGTCTATATCATTCATTCCCCTGGCTGTGCAATAACAAAGGCATATTTTTCATGCTGTTTTTTAACTGGAGATAAAAAGAATTAGAAGGGAGACAGTGATTTCATTTATTTGATTACATTAAAAATGTAACAGGTTTGGCTAAGATGATTTAAAATTTATACTAATTATGGTTTTCAAAATTACAGTCTTGGTACATATCATACAAATCAAAATGCTCTATAACAAAAAGTAATCCCTTTTTATGTTCTAGTGACATCTATTAAGTCCCTGGCTTTTCTGATCTTGAGGTAATGTGAGGTTCAAAGAGCCAAAGGCATTAGGAGAGAACCCCATAAGTGGGGCAGGATTAGAGAGGGAGCAGATGTATTTTTTTGGGGTCATGGGTTATGGGGAAAAACTATCTCTGGTTGATGAATTGGGGGGGTGCCCACATCTGAGATGGAGACCTGTGTACTCCATCAGTAAACTCAGCACATTTTCTGTTCTCCATTTTGCTTTTCATCTGAGAATTGTGGATAAATTTACTGTGATTGTTTTATGGTAAGACTTGGACCACTCAATGGAATTACAGTTTCTATCATTCAAGGGAACCTGCTGTTTATTATTTAGATAAATTTTAGGCTTTTACTATTCCTTAATGGTGGCACTGAAGATCATTTCTTTGCTTTGATTCTTACTGATTTTTTTTTTTTTTAATCAGGGACAATGTGAAAGGAATTTGTTAAAGGTCAAATAAGATAAATACATGAAAATCGCCTGGAAAAAAGCTTATCCAAGAATAGTAAAAAGTGGTTAAACAAACTCAGGAACCCACAAGACACTGACGGTGATACTATGACAATTCCCTAGCTCTCCAGGTCTGCAAGTTATTCAGAAGTCTTTTATTTATTTATTTATTTTTGAGCCACTTTATTGAGGTATGATTGATATACAGAATGCTGTATATATTTAACATACACACTTGATGAGCTTGGAGATAAGTACACACCCATGAGACCATCACCACCATCAATGCCATAAATATATCCATCACCTCCAAAAGTTTCCTCCTACTCTATTTTTTTAATTTTTCAATTTTTGTGATTAAAAACACTTAACACAAGATCTACCCTCTTAGCAAATTTTTAAGTATACAATACAATATTGTTAACTGTCAGCATTAGGCTGTAGAGTAGATCTCTAGGATTTACTCATCACTCATAACTGAAATTTTGTAGCCTTTTTAAAGCCAATGAAAAACTCTACTGTACTGCAGCAGAGTGTGCTAGACTGTTCTAGCTTAATTGCAATAAGAAAACAAAAGAAACAGCTTTTCCCTTCACCTTGAATATTTATTCATGTGAGATGAAAAAAGTTAACAAGACTGTTTTCCCTTTCTCTGGGGCTTTTTAGTAAATGATGATATGATAATAGCTTGTGTTTTATATATCGTCAGCAATTAGAAGAATACATTTTCCACAGAATTCCGTGACTGCTCTCCCTGCTAAGCTTCTGGAATAGCTACATCAGGCAGCAGGGACATTAAACAGGACAGGGAGTGTCCAGAGGCAGCAAGGAGAGGGACAAGAAGAGAGAGGATGGAATAAATGGTCTGTGGTCCTGAGCTAGAGGGCTGTTGAAAGGAATCAGGTAGCTGGGGAACTACATAAGCACTTAATAGATGTGTAATAATATGTGTGAGTGAATGAATGCATGACTATAATAAAAAAATTCACCTGTGTGCACAGCCTATAGATCAAATGTTCTTGTTAAAGCTTTTGTAAATGGTAATCCATTACCAAGAGGAATGCAATGTTGAGGGAAGTGAGTTTAGCACAAGGTGGCAGCTCCAAGTTTTAATCTCCTTCACTGGAAATCAGCAGTATCAGTATCATCTTCTTAGAACAGGTGTTAAAAGACTACAGCTTTGAGGGAGGGCCAGATTTGGCCCTCTGCCTGTTTTTTCAATAATGGTTTACACATTTTTAAATGGTTACCTTTTAAATCATCATATAAGTATCTATATAATATCCTCAATGTTGCCTCTTGGCCCACGAAGCTGAAAAATATTTACTATCTGGTCCTTAACGGAAAAAGTTGGCCAACCTTGCCTCAGAATATGCAAGGTAATGTTAGCAATATGGATATTGATAATTTTTGGTTTCATTGACAGTAATATTGAGTCATCTCTGTCATTCACAGCCAACCTAGGAGAATTAAGTCTAATTTCTTTTTCACCTGTGTTATTATTTTCTTTCACCAATTTAGGTAATTTTCCTAAATTATTCATGTTTTTGTCTATATAAGTTTATTCAATAAATATGTATTAAATACCTCTGAGATAGATAAAGACTGCTAAGGGTTGTGTAAGATAGAGAGACAAATACAAGTTAGTTCTGATCCCTTGGAGTTTGCAGTATTAAAAGGAAGAAATTCTCATAAATATGATATGTGACAGAAAGAATAGAGCCACAAGAGAGGCAGAATAAAGAGCTATCACTTCTAAGAGCTGGGACTGTCACTACTACTCAGTGAGACCTTCTATCTCTGCACAGGCCTGTGTCTAACTTTTCCATTTTGTGAAATGAGAACCTGATGAGAATTAATGCTTATTATTTAATTGGCTTAAGATTTATAACTAGTTCTAAGATATTATTGGAAGTCACACCATATTGGAAATCAAGTAAACTGAGAGTCATTTGTAATGTAATGAATATAGCTCCTAGAAGTGTCTTTGCCCTATGCTGTGTTTGGTGTCTCTAGTAGGACTCTGCCAGCAAAGAATTTATGAAAGATTCAGTCTAGAGAATTTTCAAGATTCCATCCAATAGGGACTTTCCAGGCATTCAAGTATCAATTTGATTTTATACATTTGAATAATGTATTTTTAAAAGTATAGATCTAGTGGGGTCAATCATTCCTTGGCCCACCCATGTTCAACCCTGAACTACCATGCAGGCACAGGGTGCCTTCAAAACTGGCCCCCTACTGATAGTATGTTGGGTCCAAAGATTCTAGGAAAGGCTCTTGTTAGAACATTTCTGGAAATTGCAACAACTAACTCATGCATGCAATAAGTCCTTTTTAGGTGAGAAATACACATATATTTCTTCATCTTTTAGTTTCCTTTAGGTGAGAGACACGTAGTTCCTTCACCCTTGAAGTTCACGTAAATCATGCATACGTTGCATATCTAGCGTTCAAGAGTCCCCTTATGGTCCTGACCCTGCATGGAGACTTCATCCTTGTTCTCCAAGTCATCTCCCATTGAACCTTAAATCACCATTTAATAAAACAAATTGTTTGAGAGAGTCCTTTAATAAATGCTGAACTCCTGAGCGATTTAAAGCTCACTGGCTAACAGTTCCAAGTTGATGTTTCTCTAATCATCATGGGTTTTACTTCTTGATGTCATTCATGGGCTAAACAGGAAAATATCACCTTTCTGCTGAGACAAGATACAGTAAATATCACGACAAAATGAATGACAGCATTTTAATGAAAACCACTGTTTGGCCTCCGTTTTGAGAAAATTCGACTTGTTATAACACATATGTTTTATCAATATGGGTCCCCACATCAGACTTTATACCACAATGTCAACCACGAGGTTTGCTGAATTTTTAAGGCTTTCCCTGGACCTGTCAGACATTTATGGAATTAATCCTTCATATTTGTAACAGTAGTTTCCACAAGATGAATACTTAATTTCTTATGAATCATAATAAAGCAGCCAGTACTTTGTAGACAGAGTGACCTCTGCAGTCTTTTATCTTCAGGAGAAAAGATTAGACTCTCTCTATTTTATGGACAAGGAGGTGGGTCTTTGGTGTCTTGGCACCTTCAGTAACTGCACCTCTTTGTGGTCTCATGTAAGTCTCTGATACACTGATCACAGTGTGATTATAGCAAATCTCTTCATATAACAATTTTACTCCTAACTTTGAGGCTAATTTTTTTGTAAGTAGCAAGATTAATAGGTGTGAACTCATAGACTTATACTGTTAGAGCTGAAGACAGCTAGAAGTTATTTAGTCCAACTCCTTGTTTTATTGATGAGTACAGTGATTCCCAGTGGTGTAGCCCACACACACAGGGCTAGTGAGTGACAGAATTAGACAAAGAACTCAAGTTTCCTAACCCCTTGTGCTGAGAGCTTTCTTTTGCAACAGACAGTGTGTGTTTTTTGCATATAAATTATATAAATTGCTCTACTGATTTACTTGGAGTCATCTGGGACTCTTCTTTTTTGAACAACCCATATCTAATTCCTCACAAGCCCATTGGCTCCACCTTTAAAATGGATCTGAATCTGACCATTTCTCACCTCTGCCACTGCAATGCTTTAATCCAAATTGCATCATCTTTCACCTGGACTGTGGAAGTAACCTCCTCACTGGTTTCCCTGCTTCTTCCAATGACCGCTATTCTGAACACAGCAACCAGGGTGATCCTATTAGAAAGGGATTTCTCAACCTCAGCACTCTTGATGTTTTGGACTGGATAACTCTCTTGTGTGAAGGGCTGTCCTATGCATTGTAGGACGTGTAGCATCATCTCTAGCTTCTTCCCACTAGACGCCAGTAGCACCTTTTCCAGTTGTGACAACCAAAAATGTCTCCAGACATTGCCCAATATTTCCTGGGGGGCAAGATATTTTCCTGTTGAGAACTACTGCTTTAAATATAGGTTGGACCTTTTCACTCTCCTGACCAAAACTCTCCACTAGGTTCCCATCTTGTCAGAGTTAAAGCAAGGTTCTTGTGCTTGCCTACAGGGTCCTACACACCTCCCTGTGACCTCTCGAGCTTCTCTCCTTGAACTCCCCCTCTCCCTTAGTCTGACCCAGCCATGTGGGCCTCCCTGCTATTCCCAAGAAAGGCCAATCACACTGTCACGTCAGGGCCCTAGCACTTGCTCTTTGCTCTCCCTGTAGAGTTCTTCCCCTAGATATCTGCTCTAGGCCTCTTGTGGACTGAATGTTTGTGTCTGCCCAAAATTTACATGTTTAAGCCCTAACTCTCAGTGTGTATTTAGAGGCGGAGCCTTTGAGAGGTAATTGGGTTTAGATGGGGTCATGATGGTGGGGTCCCTATGATGGAATTAGAGTCCTTATATGAAGAGGAAGAGAGACCGGACTGAATAATTTCTTAGGAGGAAATGCACACAAACCTTAACAGTGGCTATCACGAGGTGAGAAGGATTATGGGAAATTATTATACTATTTGGTTTTATGTCCATGTTTTCTTATTTGTGTACAATAAATAGAGGTAACTTGATTAATAATAAGGTTCTAAAAATCGATTGGTCCCTTCACAATGGCATGTCCAATGCTTGTTCACTCTTCACTGCTATCCAGATGGAGATATTCCTATGCACTGGGTACTCATTAACTGGTACTTGTTCTAAATACTCTGAATAACTTTTCTTGGTGTTCTAGTTGACAGTTGTACATTCATAAAAAGCCATCCATCTCCCTCCTTTGAGAAAGACTGATAAAAAACACAAGGGAGGAGAAAGCCCGCTTATATTTTACCAAAATGAGAGGAGGGTAAAGGTTCAAACCCAGGGCAGATTAAGCCTTACATCAAAGTTTCTCTTTGAAGTGTTAATTTTGCATGAGGCCCTGGGGAATGATAACCTAGATGTCAGGCTATGTTACCTGTTGAGCTGAAAAAAATCCCATTACAATTTACTCAGTATCACACAGCAAAATCAAGCTGTGGTTAAGAGATTTAGCTCTTGAAGCAGCAAAGGGTTGAGGAAGATACTCCCCAACCCTAATTTAGCCCTTATCATTTTTCTTTACCATTGGATTTAGCCAGAGGACACTCAGGCAGTTGCCTGGGGCACACACTTCTTGCCCTATATAAACCTCAGATCTCGGCAAAGCATCCTGTGCTTTGTGGAAGATGCCATGTGCTCAGAACGTCTGATGTGGAGTTGCTGTGTGGGCTCACTGAGAGATTTCTGCTGGTGCAGTTGCTCCTTGAACTCCACATCTTGTATTTATATTTCTGAATTTTGCTCCCTGTCTTGTAAAAGAATCGCTGTGTCAGGAACAAATCAGGTTCAGCGACCTTTCTACGTGGCTAGTCAGTGGTGTTGGAATAGGTCAGCAAATGTCCTGACACTAAAATCACTTTTCCTGATTCAATCATGGTAGCTTTCCAAGAGTTCACTCTTCTCTGTAGACATGTGAGAGCTGAGTGGTGTCGTATGGATTCATATACTATTGGCTTACCTTTGCCATGATCTCAAGGAAATAATTTCATGGCAGATAGAGCACCAGATAAAATACAGGCTGCCCAGTTAAATTTGAATTTTGAGTAAACAACAAATAATGTTGTATAAGTCTGTCTTGTGCAATATTTATTTAATATAAATATTTAGGACATATTTATACTGAAGTGTTATTTGTTGTTTATCTGAAATTCAAATATAACTGATGTCTTTAATTTTTATTTGCTGAATCTGGTAACTCTCATGGGGGAGGAACTTAAACTATCCTTTAAATTTTTCATTTAAATTTTCATCCATAGCTTCCCTACATTTTAATGACACAATAAATTCTCGTAGTAGAATGCACCTGTGTCTCTTCCTAGTAAGTCTTCCTCTGCATTATTTAAATTCAGGAATAAATTCCACAAAATCTAATTCATTTCTAATTTCCATTTTGTAGTAATAGAAACTTGCCTTGAGATTGAATGGCTTCAAAATATGTTAGTTTCTAGCAAGAGCTGGGATGCACACAATCTTTTAAAGATCTGACCACATCCTTTTGACAATTATTTTTGCTATGTTTCTTATCAGAGTAGGAAAAAAGCACTGATGTGGCACAGAAACGCCAGTGGTCAGTGGTTCTGGTGCTTTGGTGAGATGCACTTTCTCGCTCTGGGCTGCTGAAGTTCAAGTCCTGGATTAATTTGAAGTACATGCAGTACACCCTCCAGCTAGAGCAGAGTGAGTGCTGTCATGGATTTGCCCATCTAGAGACTAAACTGGACTGAGGGGCAGGTCAGCTGAGCATGTGTCTAGAGTTCCAATATTTTAAAACACTATAATTATACCGTGTAGCTAAAATGTCATGAAAGAAATGAAATCTGATAAAGAATACTATATTTACCAAAACTTCTTTTGCACGAGGATTATAGCTATTGTAACTGGTCAAAAGAAATCTTTTGACAGCTCCTGTGTGAAGAACCATAGATATTCCAAGGAGCATTCTAAATGTCCAATTGACTGTGGAATTTTAGTTTTAATTAATGGAGTATGGCCATTTGGGGTCCAAACAGAGTACTGGTTACAAGAGAGGAAACACAAGGAATGATCAACAATAGCCCTCTTTCTTGGTCATTTTCCCACTTTTCTTCAGCCTTCCAAAGAGAAATGTATAATAAATATTAATAAAATATGTGTTGAAAAGTGTTCAATTATTTGCCTTCCTGGATCATCCTCATAACATCATCTCCCTACTTAGAAAGATAATTGACCCAAATTGCACAATTTCCTCAAATATGGAAAATTATAGCAAGACAGTCCAAAGAACACAAGGACCCCCATGCTGTAGTCCAGGCCACCAGATGTTTTGGAGAAGCAGTTCTCAAGCGTTAGTGAATGTGAGAATCCCCTAGAAGGCTTCTTAAAGCACAGATTGTGGGACTTTACCTCTGGAGTTATCATTTGGGTAGGTCTGGGGTGGGGCCCGAGGTGGTGCATTTCTAACAAGTCCCCCAGTGGTGTTGCTGTTGCTAGTCTAGAGACTGTAGTTTGAGAACCACTGTTTCAGAATTTATATCCTGATCTCCTAAACCTAGGAAAGTTCACATATAGTTAGGGGTTCTATTAATTCACAATTTCTCTGTTTTGTTTTTTAAATCCGCCACTCCATCGCATAGCCTCACAAACATTATAAGTTCTTGCTAGGGCTGATGGCCAGAGTTACAATTGTACGTGTAACTGATGTTTGATGAATTGAAAATGGATAATATTCCATCATCTATGGAATAATTTGAATTTCCTTCAATGGAGATCTGTTTCTTTATCATAACACAAGTGAAACAAATGCAGTAGCCTCTATTTCTAAGAGAGAATGATAGCAGAGTTTTCTGGGTTGATTACAAGAATTCAGGGAACATCAGAATCTCCAAGCATCCCAAAGTGAAAGTTTTTGTAATTTGAAAGAGATAAAACTATGCAAAGCAAGTTCTATGGGGATTTGTATGACATTTTCTAATCTTAAAATCTTTTTAGGAGCTTCTTTTTACTTCCATGCTACTTTTCATAAATTTCATTTTTAGCTTTTATTGCTTTAACCAGAAGCTTTTACATTTTGGACTTGGAAAGGAATTTCTGACTCCATCGGGAATTATTTTTCACACTTAACAATGTTTGATATTGTAGATAAAATGTCATACCTTAAAAAAACCATTCTAAGTTAGTCTGCCTCTGTGTCTGAATGGTCTTTGAAATTAACAAGAATATGATAAAGAGAGCAAGCACAAAGGGACTTAAGCTTACAGAAACATTTTTACTATTTGATCATTTTGGTGAGGGTCTAAAATACATTAAGGATCATTTCTATCTCTAGATACTCAATTAATATAAACTTAGAATATCCCTAACAGTATTACGTCTGATGCTTATTTATGTCTGACAAAACTAGAGCAAATAGAGGTTAATATTTCTCCTTTGGGTCACTCCTCAAGAGTAGGCTCTGCTCTGTATCTTCATTTGGTAAACATTGAATCTTTGGCTGTGTTGGGATCTGCTTGTAAACTATCATCTTTCAGAAGAAGAAAAAGAAAAAAAGGAATAATGTTGAATGACGAGATGACACATATTACTTTTTCTCAGAATGACATAGATAAGAAAATATACCAATTAGTTAAATGCATATATGCCTATATGCCTAAATCCTAGCCAAAGAAGATTAGAAATCTTCCCAAGCCAACATTTGAAGGGAGAGAGGGCTGGAGCCTTACTCATTCTCATCATCTATTCTGGTATCAGATTCAGTTGTACGAGTTTCTTAGTGGATGGAATTTTGGTACTCTTAAGTATATTTCTCCAAAATATAATTGCCTTACACAATTTTACATCAGGCCAAAAGGACTGATTCTTTTATGAAGGAAGGCTTAGAAATGTTGCTGTTTGAGGGTTCAACAGAATGACCACCAGCCTCTTAAAAATAAAACCAAACCATAACAAATCAGAAACTTCTCCAGTTGGCTTCCTTCCATGTGAAATTCTCACCATTGTTATTTTAATGTAAAATCCTCTGTAAAATTTTGAGGTAGGTAGTTTCATTTTGACTCTTCAAAAGCACTCTTCTATCACTTTCTGATTATTTCTTTCATCTATTCCTTAGGAGATCTATACCCTCATCAAACTCTGACTGCCCAATTCTAGCCGCAACTTTTTGAGCTACAAGCTCCAAAAGTTATCTCTACTTCTTTGTCTTCTTCAGTTTTATCATCTCTCTATCTTCCTCTCTTCATACATTAAATCAGTGTAGTTGATTTCAGATTGATTCTTGGATGAAACAATTTGATAAAATTATTTCATATTAAGAGAAGGTATATTGGTAGGCAAAATCCCTCCAAGAAGAAATAGTATTGTAAGAGAAGAGGGAGGAGGGTAACCTAAATTGAAGTCAGTGTAATGTATCAGTGGGACATTTCTTAAGCCTGTGTGAAATACTTCCCAAGGGAATGGAGGCAACTTATGCCTAACATGGGCTGAAACTTTCAAAAGTAGACCATTGGAGACATATCTATTATTCTCGATAAATTCTATTTGCTTGGGTCCATTACTAAAACTCAGTAATGCAAGTTACTTAAAGTGGTGAGGTACCTTTATTCCAGAGCCATATATTCAAAATGTAATTGTTATAAGAAGTACAAAAGCTCAAATTGCCAGTGAACTGCAAGGGTAATTGTATTGAAGAAAAGTTAATCTTTATTTAGCTTTCCTAAATTATGTACTCACAGCACTGAAAACTGTCATAACCTCCTTGTTTCAGATTAAGTGGATTATTTATTTGTGATAGTGGGCACATATGCTCATTAACATGCTGTCATAAACAGCTGCGTTAAATGTATTATGTTCTGTGACATAAAGTGTTCTACATGAGGCTGTTGTTTAAAATATAGGCCACAGGAAGAACAAAAAAGCAATCGATGTTTTTTAATATAGTTGCCTGATCTTGAATTCTAAATTTATTTCTACCTTATTAATGCTATGGAAATTGCAGATATTACCCAGTGAAATATCTTGACATTCAAGGACATTAGAACTTCTTTCTGCTTTCTCATCCTTGGTGTGTCTCAAGCTGGGTGTTCACTAACTTGTGTTTCTTTTCTTGTAAAGGAGGATGTCATGTAGACATGGGGGAGGCATTTTTAGCAAAATCAGTCTGCATCTCAATAAGCTTAGAGCAGGGTTCATTTGATGGATGCTTTCGACCCATGCTAGTTCTGAAAGTCTCCAAACTGGATGTTGAATTTAGAGATCACCTCGTTCAATGACCTCATTTTACAGATGAAGGAACTGAGGTTCTCAGGACTTAAAAGACTTGTTTGAGTCACAGATCCTTAGGTAATAAAACCAGGACCAACGGCTAAACATCCAGACTCTCAATTTGACGTACTTTCCACTAGAAGAACGGGCAGTAATTAGATTGGCTACACTAAGGATCTGTGGGGAGGAGTAGCTTATTAGAAAGTGAGGGGGCCAGGCTGCATCTTTTGGGATTTTTACCAGTATCATTTGTGGTAGACTTAAATGGGCACTGTTGTTTTACAATTTATATTTATTTGAGCAAAGTTCCAACTGCTTTCTTTGGGTAAATGACCTGGTTGGGTGAAATGAGTGTATGACAATGAATGATGCAGTTCACTGGGCAAAGTTAAACACAAAGGGTAAAGTAACAGACTTCAAATATAAGGTGCAGAAAAACTGGGTGTGTGGGACGATGGCAGATAAGACCATAGAGAAACAATGAGAAGCTATTCAGCTTTATCTTCACTGGAAAATACAAGTCCAGTATCCTTGTATACTGGAAAGTACAGTATACAAGGCTAGGAATAATTCTCTCCATTGGAGCTGGCATGGGTCCATCCTTTATGAGAGTATTGATTATAAGCCATTTAGATGCCTATCTTATAAATGACAGAAAACTGGACAGTTTTTATAAAGTAAAATAAAAATTGTTCCCGTGACAGAAAAATTAAGGAAGCTAATGAAGTTGGGATTGTTATCCTGAGGAAAATGAAGGATAAAACACAACTTAGGGAGTATTTTTAAAGAAATTACATGTTGCTTTAAAAGAATAAAGCGTTCTTACATCTCCTCTGCATTTTCACACAAGGCAATTCAGGAGAAAATGAGATTAAATGGAAGCAAGAAAATTCAGTTAAATACAAGAATGATTAAATAGTGAAAACAAGATACCAAGGGACATTGCAGGATCTTTAGCCCCACAGATCATTAAAAATGAAATTGAAAGTAATTTAACTTGAATGATTTAGGTATACACCTGTCTGAGCAAAGGGTGAGCCTGATGACCTGCTGAGACCTCAGCAGTCTTTGATTCAACAACCAAGCGTTCTTCCAAATGCTATACTGCCAGCCCTGAGAAGAATATACCTTAACTAATTATGCTTGTTGCAGCCCCTCAGGATTCTTAAATGACTTTCTCTTCCTCCTGTTGATTTCTTGTGTTCATTTATGCGAAAAAAAATCCAACTGTAATATTTACTTAGATTTCTTGGCTCATGAGCAACATTTCTATGGAAATTAAGACACATCAGGGATTTGTGATTTTAGGTAGTAATTTTATTGACTGACTTCTTCAAGTGGGATTTCCTACCTATTTTACCACCTGAGCTTTGTTCTAATAACTTTTTCCACTCTGTTCAGAGCTGGGTGTCTTTGTTAATGAAACACCACATCTGAGTAGATTTTTACGAATTTAATAGATACTATAATCAGAATGCAGAGATAGAAATATCCCCTAAATCTTAGCTACCCCACCACTAACCATTGTTACTTTAAAATATCTAGTTTTATTTAGAAAATATAAGCTTTATTCTGTCTAAATTTTCAAGTACTGACTGATATGTGGTGATGGCAACGCCAAGATTTGTATGAATTCTTAATTTTTCATATTATTACTTTTTGGGCCAGTTGTTTGATTAATTGTGGTTTCTTCAGTTGGGCACTTTTTCACTTGTCTAACTCAAGATTCTCGACTTTTAGTTTCATTTTTTCTTGGACATTTTTCATAGCCTCCAGCTTTTTTGAAAAAGTTTTGTAAAGAAAAAGCCGGGGATTTAAGCCTGAGATCTATTTGAAGAAGTGAACATATTTCCCTGTGCTTTCTTGTTCCAGGTTTCCAGATTAAGGCTTTCACATCACTGCGCTTCCTAGCGGAACCCTCTGATGCCATCACAATGCGGGGAGGGAATGTCCTCCTGAACTGCTCTGCAGAATCTGACCGAGGAGTCCCAGCTATCAAGTGGAAGAAAGATGGCATCCACCTAGCCTTGGGAATGGACGAAAGGAAGCAGCAACTTCTGAATGGGTCTCTCTCAATACAAAACATACTTCACTCCAGGCACCATAAACCAGATGAGGGACTTTACCAATGCGAGGCATCCTTAGGAGATTCTGGGTCAATCGTTAGTCGGACAGCAAGAGTTGCAGTAGCAGGTAAGTGGCTTCTTCCTTATCCTCGTCTTCTTTCCCCATCTCTTCTTATTCCTTTTTTGAGATAAGAAAATAATCTTTGCAGACATGATGCACATTTTTAAGATAAAGGAAAAATGTAAAAAAGATATATGCCTGGGGCCGGTCTGGTGGCATAGTGGTTAATTTCACGCGCTCTGCTTGGGTGGCTTGGGGTTCACACGTTCGAATCCCGGGTGGGGACATACGCACAGCTCATCAAGCCTTGCTGTGGCGGCAGCCCACATACCAAAAATAGAGGAGATTGGGGTTGGAAATTAGCTCAGGGCCAATCTTCCTCAACAACGACAGCAAAAAGATATATGCTTATTTATTCCCTCATGGTCTTGACTGACTTTTCCCCTAAAATTAGCTTGGCAAACAAGGGAGAACTAAACAATTAACATAGCATTATGAGAATTTTCGAAATAAAGTCTGGCTTAAGTTGATCCGCTGCTTATGTCTAAGGGAGGACTTTTCATTGGTAGAAAAATAATTTCCTAATTAATTCATTTTATAACATCATTAATGCTGAAATTTTGCAGAGTTAATTTATTTTTTGGCCTTCAGAGCAGTGAATTTTATTTTAATTATAATGGCTTAACCTGCAAAATATACATATCCAAATGAGATCACAATTTCTATTAGTGCTTACAAATATCTGAATGCTTAGTAAAATGTTGACTCAATAACTGAGTAACAAGATGGACACTTTTTCTTTTCATCTGGATATTTTGAAGTGGTGTAGACCCTGAAAAAACAGTATTGAATATTCTAGATGGATTTTGTCCCTGGATTTTGCTATTTCTGCCCCACTTATTTTGGTTAGAGGGCAGCTCATAACTATTTCTTTTCACCCCTGCAGTGTTAGACCTGTAGGGAGAGGAACCAAATTGTTACTCATTTCCATGTTTTGGCTAAAAGTTGGGCTTTGATTTTTTTTTGTTTTGTTTTTTAAATTTTGAAATGGGACACAAAGCAAAGCAAATGGATCCAATCTGAAATAAATTTAGGCCTTCAAATGGGTAAACAGATTTGAAAGGCTGCTTTCAAACTTCATCTTTTGTTCTCAGTAAAAAAATTGAACCGATAGACCATTATTTAGTCATTTGATAGGGGTTTCCTTTCCCAGGTCCCATTTAGCCTGTATCCTGGAAGACTGATGAGAATGAGGATTCATTTGCAGCAATGACATATGCCAGGACAATCAGGCAGGACCACCACGCCCATGCACTCTTCCAGTGAAGGGGCAACAAAGTGGAAATCTGAAAGAGGTGATTTTGTCAGGTGATGGTATAAAAAATTAGATTTCATAGATAGGTAATCAGCCCATAAATCCAGCTTCATGCCACTCGTTTATGGCTTCTTTTCCCCACCAAGAACTCTCTTTCCTATTCAGTTAAACCAGATTGTTCCTGAGCGAAAGTGTCCTGGCAGGCTGGATCCTCACCTGGTGATGCAGTGGCCAACCATCCTGGTTTAACCTGGAATGACCTCGTTTTACCACTTGAAAGTAGCGCATCCTGAGAACCCCTCAGTCCCAGGTAAAACTAGGATGGTTGGTCAATCTACTTAGTGGTAACCCACCTGCTTTAGCAATGACACATTGAAGCATGGATGCAGAAAGACCCCTTTACTCAGGAGACACGTGAGATAGCATCCTGATCATGAAAACCATGGTTATCAGCCACCTGGGACCTTTGAGTGATGGGTGTCTGAAATTTGATTGATGAGCATTAAGTGTGGAGAGGACTAGGAGTCTATGTTAATTACCATTGATTAAAAGGAACAAGTGCTGAGGATTAAGGTAAAAGCTGCTTTCCCAGAACGCTCCAAGTGAAGTGGAAAGTGTGCAATTTGATTTTTCGTCATTTGAGAATTTCTGGACTGTCTAATCCTACCTGTCAGTCACCCACAATACTAAGGAAGCTCTGCTGATTTGAATGAATTGGGCTGGCATTTCAACGCCCTATCCAAAAGGCAGATGCATATGCGCTGTTAATGAAAATGGCCTGGTATGTTGTGGTTTCAGTTTTCCTGCAATCCAGATTCACTTTTATGTGTTCTGTTTTAATGGTGAAATGAAGAACGCTTCCTTCCCTGAGAGATATTAAAATAAAGTGGCTTCGACTTTTGTATTCTATATAAGGATAGTCTGGCAGATTCAGTCACTGAGTTACAATCTAATATTAGATTGTATCATTTCAAGGCAATAAGGCTGTTCGCAGCATTTTAAACACTTACCGTGCTGTTTGGCAACACAACATACATCAATGTTATGTCTGCTGAGGTTAAGATTGCCAAACCACTGGAATGCACAAGAGGCATATATCTTCCTCGTAATAAAGAGCATGGGCCTGATTTAATCTCATTTTTAAAGCATTAACAGTCAATAAACCAGTCACTACTAAAAGGTAACAGGCAGCTTTGCTTGGGTGAAAAAAAAAATCTGTTCTCTACCCTCAGGTGTGATGTAGAACCCATTTAATATCATACCCCTCTTCCATTTTTGCTTTCTCAAAGTGTCTTGTGATAAAAAGAAATGTGGCAGATGAAACCTGCCTTTAATCAATCAGCAGATTTTATGCAATGATCTTGCCATGCACCATTCATCCTATTTTCTAGGAACTTTTCAAGTGCTCTTTAAACTCTGAGTGCACACTTAGCTGAAGAGGGAAGGAGTAGGAAAGATAAATGAAAGGCTAGGATCCCATAGAACATCTCGTTAAAACTCTCGATGTAACAGGCTACTCACTATTGATACTTCTGGTAATTGTGAGTTCTATTGATAAGGAACACCTGGTCTAGGAAATTTCCATTTGAAAACAACTTAGTCAGTACTGGCTGAAACTTAGGAATTTTATCTGCATTGAGTTAGCTCTAATCTAAAACAGTGCAGTATTTCTTGACCGTGTATGTGTATACTTCTGTTTAGACCTCTAAATTGAGAACAGCTTGAACAGAGAAGCAGAGCCAGATTTTATCCACAAAGTTTCTCCTACCACTCTCCCCTCTCCTTACCTAGCAAAGCATCAGGTATGTTTGGTAGTTGTTCAGTAGACATTGGTTTTACCAATGAAGATGTGGAGCTTGATGCCATTTACGGAGAGTTTTCGGTCAATATCATCTTCTTCCTCCTCCTCTCCCCTCTTCCTCCACTTCTCTTCTTTTTTATTGGACTTGATGAGATTAAACTTACTTATATGTGTGCCTATATAACTATACTCTTGATGGACTGAGGTAGAATAGTTTGATTTATATCTCAATAGTCCACAAATTAATTAACTAGAGGATTGCGGACTTTGGAATTAGAAGATGGACTGAACTGGAATATTCATACACTACTTTAAAAAAAAAGCCGCATGTCAATTCCCCATTCCTTCCATAACCCATAACATCAAGATGAGCTTGCATCTGGCCAAGCACATCTTCCTTACTCCAGATGTTGCCAGCTTTCTGAGCCTCTGGATTCTTTTCTCTCAAACAGACATAATGTTACCAGCCACAAGCACAGTTTCCTTTACCCACCACACGAGAAAGAGACCAAAATAAGAACAGGAACGCCAGGCTTATGGCAAGGAAAGAGTTTTATCAAAAGGCAGTCAAACGGGACGAATTTGAGGGCTCACACTTGTCTTCCAGCTGACGTCACCGGAAATAAAAACCCTTCCTTGCTGCAAGCCTGGCGTTCCAGATTTTATTTGGCCCCTTTTGTGTGGCAGGTAAAGAACCTGTGTTTGTGTCCTGGTAACAATTATAATAACTTACCTCCTAAGACTGTGGTGACTTTTAAGTAACAGCTAGAATGTAAAGCCCCAGTGCAGAGTAGATTCTTATTCAATGGCAGCAGTAGTATAAATAGACCTAATAATGGTTATTCCTATGTTATTACAATGATTATTAAGAAAAGATGACTTTCAATATTCTTACGTGGTAGTGCAAAGCATTTTTGGGGGGAGGTAGTAATCCTGGGGGGACAACAAATCCTGAGCCATGAATATTGTCACCTTAGAACAGATATGTGCCTTTGCAATCTACTAACACAAACTGGCAAGCCTGAATTGAGTTTTTAAAAAGTTGAATCTATGCAGTTTGTTGGCAAACGGTGCCAAAATCCATTTGACTAAAGATTCATTTTTTACCAGTTGATCTACTACTACGTCAGTAGAGCTAATATCATTTGTACTGTCCAGAACAGGAGTTCTAGATCAAGAGACTGCTGCTATCATTTCAGAAAAAGATGCTGGGCGTTCTTCTCAACCGAGTCTCCTCAATGCGTTTTTAACTGAAAAAGATCCCCGAAGCTATGTTTGTGAGAGTTAGTTGGTCTAGACTAGGAGTTTAACATAACCCCCTTTCCTTCAGGGGAAAAAAAAAATTAATGCCAATGTGTAAGAAATCCAGATTACTACAGAGCTCCTCTGAATAATCATGAAAGTGCCATCTTATTCATTTTCCCTGATTCCACCACCACCACCACACATCCACCATCCAGCACACCCACCCACCCGCACACTACTTGCCCACCCACTTCCCCTGCAGGGCTCTGAGGAGCACAGTTGGAACCTGAGTGTGCCACCTCTGCTTGTATTCACACTCTTGGGGATGGAGTGGGATCAGCCTGTCCCGCCTCACGTGAAGCAACACACACTGCAGGATAAATCATAGAGCATTTGTATCCAGGTAGATTCTTCTTTTGTTAATTTTAAAGCATTTCCATCTTGAATATTAAAACCATTGACTTGCTTTTTATAACTCTTTGCTCTTTGCCCAGTATATTCATATGCACTTTCTCATAGTGCTCAAAAAAGCCCTGTGATATAGACACCCAAACTGACAGAGAGCAAACTGAAAGAAGGTGGTGACTTTCTACAGGCCAAGACTGGAACTCACGTTGTTTGACTCTGGTGCACGCTTATTCCCTTATCACTTTGCTTCTCAATCTCTAGATTTAAGGACACTGTAAATAGTTTCCCACCCAGTCAGTCATTTATTTTTAATCAATGTAACTCTCCAAAATATAAACTAATGGAAATTAATAACAATAATAACAATAATAATGAAAATTGATTTTACTTATCGATTTAATCCTTTGAAAATATCAATTCCTTGTGTGAAAACACTATGATTTGAAGGTTTTCTTCTAAGAAGAGAAGATTTTGCTATCATAGCTATTATTCTACTATCATATATTAAATAATGACACATGATAAATCTCTCTTGAAATACAGAAAACATGCAATTTTTAAAATAAGCTTATAAGTAGTCTTTCTAGGGGCAAGATTTTGGTTCTTTTAATCTTTGTAAGTGGTTTTACAAGTTTGCATTTTTTGTTCTGTTTCTTGAAAATCAAGAAAATAAAAGGCCAACTAAATTGCATTTACTTGAGTTGTTATTTCATTCAGGAGCATATTTTTTTTCTTGCCTATTACAATAGATGTTTCAAGATGCAAATTGTTGCACTTTGCTTTTAAATAACACAGGCATTATAATTAAAATTCCCCAGTGTTTAAAAAAATAATTAGTTACTTGAGTTGTTTCAATGAATTCCCTTCCAGAATGCTTCCCATTTAAATGAGTTATGAAATAATTAGCGAAAGCATATTATGGTGAGAGAAGCTAGAATCACCTCAGCAGAATGGAGCATTTTGTGAAATGATAACCTGACCTTTATGTTCTTACTTAAAAGGAAACAGAAAAGGGAGCCTGTCTTAAGAGCAGGGAGAATAAACTGCATAGCCTCTCGTCACTCAAATGGTAAAGGAAAAACTAAGAAAAATGCTCATATTCCTTTTCTCTGCAGGAAAAAATATAACAATCTGGCCTAGGAGGTCAAGTTCATCCAGTGAAGCAGTTTGGAAAATGTATCCCAGGGCCCTCAAAATTCTATTTTGGGAAGGTTCAGTTACAGACCAAAGCTTTTCATTTTAAACCGAGAGGGTTAGTGTTTATTTTCAAATGGTAAGCAGGAAGGAAATTGTTCTGACTCCATAGTTCTTAATGGTCTTAATTATCTCCATTTAGCTAAATGTTCCTATTGTTTTGTGGTTAAAACATGAGATGGAAAGAAAATATAGGGAAGAAATGTGGTGTTATAAGTAATTGTTGTATGTGTGCTAATATTATAATTTTCTTTTAATTTTATTGCCAAATACAACTCGGATAATCACTAATATTGCCCCAATGCCTACTTACCAGTACACTCCCACACCCTCAACTTAAATAATTGCATTTTAAAGAATAGGTTTTTAGTTGCCTTCCTCCTAAGTCAATTAACTCTGCAATAAAATTAAAACAGAATATATTCCTGAAAAATATGCAGAGTGGAAAGACATCTTCTACACTATGAAAATTACAAAAGAGAGCTTGACAGGGCTTTTTATAGTAGAAACATCAACAAAATAACTTTAAAAAAATCTTCCAACCTTTCATTTCCTTTTCTTTGTTTTGAATTCTAATTCATGTGACAATGGAAATAGCTAATTATTCATTCTAAAAATCAGTATCTCAAGAGCACTGTTTTTTTATTCAACCTTTAAACTAGCTACAGTGTGATTTTTGCTGCTACTGTAATAAAAATGAAAATAACTCAGTGATAGTAACCAAAAATTCTTTTGAATTCTAGAAGCCCCCTTTGGAATACAAAAGCTTGATTTTTTTGCTAAATGTCAGGCTAACAAAGACTTAAATCAGAGTAAGTAGATAGATCAAGTAGCATAATTGTAAATCTCTGATGAAACTATGACTAATAATATATTTAATAAAATATTTTTACTTTCATGAACTATTGCTGGTACTGATTTTATTCCTATTATGTTTTTTTATGTCCATGGTAAAATTTATTATTTAAATTTAATATTATATAAAGACCTCTGAATTAAGATGTTTATGTTAGATACAAGGTTTTTCTACAAAGTAAGAAGCATTCAAACTTAGGGAATTTTCTAGAAACTAAGTTAGAAGAAATCATGGAAAATCTCAGTGTCTACAGTCCCTAAATCATCTTAACATTTTCCTGTCAGGATCAGTATATGTAGAAGAAAGTACTGAATACCATTAGTAGAAACACTCATGTCCCTTTATGAAGTCATTGTCTTTTAATAGTTTAATTTTATATTTATATTCTATAATAAGCAGTCTAATCCATTGGTCATTCTCCCATAATTGTTAAATATGTTTATTATTCAGTAGAGGTGAGAATTAGAATAAATCAGAAAGAGTTGATTCCTAGTGACTAGGCAGCCATTGGGACATATGAAGGAGCCACATATTCCTGAGGTAGCAAATAACTTGTTTTGGACCTTGAATCATGAGTTTAGCATAAAACAACAATGACAAATGTTTTTGATAGCAAACAAGTAACCACAGTAGGTCCCAAATCTATCTCCTCATTTCACAATATACTGGGGATATATACTGTATATATACTACATATAGAGAGAGTATACTATAATATAACATAACATAATATGTTAGAAGCTGCCACTCCCAGTGTTACAGCTAAAAGTTCTTTGGAGGCTTCCTACTAAAAGACAAAACCTATTGCCTTAGACTCAGAGGTCAGTGTTTTCCACTGAAAGGCAGGTGAGAAGCATCTGAGAAGCAGCCCTTTCATATACATAGTTCATCATGGGTCATTAACTGGGGCTTGTTTTTAAATGCCACTCAATTATGGAGGCACCTGCTCTAACTGGACCATATAGAGCTATGGGGCTGCGATATTGTGATTTATGATAAAAAATAAGTATTTGATCTTCATCCCGTTTCTGGCACTAAGCTCTTCAAACTCTTGGAATTTCCTAAGTGATGAGAGAGATGAAGGGGTCTTTTGTTACGTTAATGAGGTGACTTTTGGAACTCACCTAAGGATGGATCCCAGTTGCCAGGAGAACTAACCCTGTGATTAGAGGTTGGAACTTTCATTTCCAAACCCCTGACCACTGGGAATGGGAGAGGGGCTGGAGATTGAATCCATCGCCAATGGCCAATGATTTCATCAATCATGCATATGCAATGAAGCCTCCATAAAAAACTCAAAAAGAGAGGGTTTTGAGAGCCTCCAGGTTGGTGAATACCAGGAACTGCTGGGAGAGTGGTGTCCTCTGAGACGCATGGGAGCTCTGAGCCCTTTCCCCATACCTTGCCCTATGCATCTCTCCCATCTGGCTGTTCCTGTGTTACATCCTTTTATAATAAACCGATGGTCTAGTAAGTAAAATGTTTTCCTGAGTTCTATGAGCCACTCTAGCAAAATAATAGAACCTGAGGAGGAGGTCCTGGGAGCCTCTGATTTATAGCCAGTCAGTCAGAAGTACAGGTGACAACCTGGACTTGCGACTGGTATCTGAAGTCCAAGGAGAGGATGGTTGAAACCTCCAATTTGTAGCCACTTGGTCAGAAGCACAGACAACAACCTGGACTTGCAACTGGCATCTGAAGTCGGGAGTGGGGAGGTGGTCTTGTAGGACTGAACCCTTAACCTGTGGAATCTGATGCTGTCTCCGGGTAGATAGGTGTCAGAATGAGTCTAATTGTAAGGACACCCGGTTGGGGTCTAGAGAATTGTTGGTGGTATGGGAACATCCCTCACACACACACATTGGAATTGGGTCCAGGAATCCAAAATAGGGGCTTCAATTTCTGGAGGGACATAAAGCCCCAGGGTAGTATGCATAACTCAGAATCTAATGAGCTTGGGTCAGAGCAATTGTATGTAAATAGTTTGATAAGTATCCGTACTGGTGGGGGATGTGTGTATAAGAGAATCTGTATTCTATTGTCTGTATATTTCCCATTAGATTTATTTTTTTTTTGTGAGGAGGATCAGCCCTGAGCTAACATCCATGCTAATCCTCCTCTTTTTGCTGAGGAAGACCGGCTGTGAGCTGACATCTATTGCCAATCCTCCTCCTTTTTTTTTTTCCCAAAGCCCCAGTGGATAGTTGTATGTCATAGTTGCACATCCTTCTAGTTGCTGTATGTGGGACGCGGCCTCAGCATGGCCAGAGAAGCAGTGTGTCGGTGCGCACCGGGATCCCAACCCGGGTCACCAGTAGCGGAGCGTGCGCACTTAACTGCTAAGCCACGGGGCCGGCCCCCCATTAGATATTTAAACAATTGGATTTACACTATCTATATTCTACCCTAGATCACCCAGAGATATTTAGACGTAAATACAGAGCACGCACACACACACCCTTTCATTTAGATGACTCTTCCGATCTAAGCCTCTGTCTTAAATCTATTGATGAACAATATAATCATAAAATCTACTGTTTGATTTATAACTCCTCTACTTTTGTTGTTCCATTACGCATATTGTTAAAAATCCTATTTTACCAAAAAAAAAAAAATCTGTTTCATTGTAACCCTGAAGCTTTATCACCCTTAAAAGGGGCTGCTCATGAGGTTTCATTTGCTGAGGTTTTACCTGGAGCATGTCAACAACTAGGAGTCTATTTAAGAAAGTGTGTTAAAGATTAATAAAACCTGTATCACTTCAACACGAAGTTTCAGTGCTGGTTGATTTTATTGGATTGGATTTTTGTGGCCCCTCTTGCAAGGAGAATTCATTTCCAAAGGCTGGAACATGATGTAAAAAATAATTCGTATTTCTTTGATCTGAGCACTGCTTACTGGGGTATCCTTTGGGTCCCACAGGGCATTGGACACTTCATGAGGGAACATTGTGGCTATTTCTCTAAGGTTATTTCCAGTTAGGTCTCAGCACAGGAGGGGCCTATGTTTGGAGGATGTATTTGCAGATAAAATAAATGTCACTTTTAACCCTCTCCACCCCCAAATATGCATTGCATATACCTGGGATTTGTTTGTTTGTTTTTATCAAGAAATAGTTCACATACCATAAAATTCTCCTTTTGCAAGTATATAATTCACTCCCTATTAGTATATTCATATAGCTGTATGGCCATCACCACTTTCTAACTCTGGAACATTTTCATCACTCCCATTCCCCCTCCCCTCTTGTTCTGGCAACCACTAACCTACTTTCTGCCTTTATTGTTTGTTTTTAACATAAACATGATTATCTGATTACCCTGTAAATGTGCTACAGCTTATTTTTTCGCTTAATGATATAGCTTGGACTTTTTTTTTTCCTGAGGAAGATTAGCCCTGAGCTAACATCTATGCCAATCTTCCTCTATTTTATATGTGGGTTGCTGCTACAGCATGGCTGACAAGTGGTGTAGGTCTGCACCCAGGATGCAAACCTGGGAACCCAGGCCACCAAAGCAGAATGTGCTGAACTTAACCACTATGCCATGGGGCCAGCCCCTTGGACAAATTTTTTAATATTGGTTCTTACAGATCAGTCTCATTTTTTTAATTCCTGCATAGTATTTTATGGTTTATCATTCATATATTGGTAGATACTTGGTTTGTTTCTATTTTTTCACTTTTGTTAATAATGCCTTAGTGTATATTGTTGTATTTAGTGGACACTATTTTGGCATATCTTTGACAAGTTCTCTAAGACATATACCTAGCAATGTAATTGCTGAGTCAAAGTGTATCCACATTTTGATAGATACTGGTAGACCAAGAACGTTTTGTTAGCCTGGACCTAAACATCAGAGGTCGACATTTGTTTTACTGCCATTGACCAGGCAAATAGAGCTGGCTTCCCCTTAACTTGTAAATATCACTGAAGTTTATTACTCACTGCAGTAAGAGTAATGATGACTTGACAATGTTAATGAGCAGCCACAAGTGTTAGCCTCACTTAAAGAAAAGAGAGAGAGACTTACACACAGCAACCTAGAGGAAAACATCTCATCTATGTCCCAGGATTCTCCTATAATGATATGTGTCTCTACTGCTTTCTGTGAATGGAAGCTTCTGGTAGGTGTCACTCCATGAAATGACTTGGGATTGAGGTTACCCTTAGGTCCAAACCAGAATTTCCCAGGCTCCATATATACTCAAAATGGCATTTGGTCATATCAGCACACCACAGAAGAACGGGAACTCTTTCTGGCGGCCTAAAGATCCTGTAGGGTCTGGTCCCTGCCTGCGCCTCTAGCACCATCTATAACCCCGTCCACATGCATAAAATGAGCCTACCTTATAAAGTTGCTGTGAAGATAATCAAGTAATGCTTAGCAGAGGGCCTGGGACTTAGTTAGGGCTCAATAAATGAGGTTTTATGGACAATAGAGAAATGGGGTACTATTGAAGATTCCGTAAATACTCTGCAGCAAATGGGAAAGGAGAAGCCCCATGAAGAAGCCCTCTTTTCCTACGTGGGGACACAGGTCTGCACGTCCTGCATGGTCTGTGACTATTCTGCCTGTTTCCCATCTAGAGTCTTGTCTTTCCCCTTCCAGATGGCCCTGTGCAAACATGTGAGCTTAAATGTGCTCTTAGCATCGATACTGTGGGATCAATACCCCTTCCTGAAGTAATCAGGATTAATAAAATAATGACTGAGCTAGAAAGTACTTGGATAATATTCAGAGTTTTGATTTTATTCTTTGAGGATATTGAAACACAACATCTCTTAATTCTCACTTAGAAAAATCTCAAGTAAAGTTTGTCATGGCTTTGAGGAGCTTTCTCTGGACCAGCAAACCCTGGGGCGCTTCCTTCTCCCTCTGGGAAGGCATGTGAATTGCAAATTGGCCAGTTACCCCAGTTGGCCTTTGACATGTGATGAAAGCAAATGGTTATTAAGGATATAAAAATATTACTGGGGTTAAGAGATTCATGTTGATGATATGACTTGGATTAACAGCTATGTTTTCAGATAAATCTTGATTATTTAAAACTGAATTAGAAAATTATTCCCCGTTTTGTGCATGTTGTCTGCTTGTGTTAAGAAATGCAAGCAATCATCCTATTTTACCAGAGGGTGTAAGTTTGTTTCCTCCAACACTAAGCTATCTTTTCTGTCTTTTTTTCCCCCTAATTTGTGTAACTATCCATAGTACAAAAGTTTCTCTTTAAAAAGGCTTTTTGAAGGGCTGTTAGAAAATATTTTAATAATCAGTATTATTTATGTTGCCTGTGTAGCTATGTAAATAATTTCAGCCTTTTCGCCACCAGAACTCTTACAACTTAACATGACTTCAGAGAATGTGAATAAGATTACAAAATCATACTGCCCCAATAAGTATTCCAGAGCTTTGGAAAAGAAATGTGAGTGCAAATCTGAGAATGTGCGTGTTCAGCCCGGTGAAAATAAAAAGGATGTTTATAAATGAAATGGCACTACAAATGGCACCACACTTTGGAGGAGGAAAGCAATTTGGTGAAGTGAAAGATGTTAAATGTTTTAATTTTCTTCTATGCCAGTAAAATCTTGTAAAACAAGGTAACATATTAAATTTTCTATACTACAGTGGCTCCAAGAGCCTGTCAACATTTTCATTATAAACTCTATTTTCTGAGCTTTATAACTCAGCTTTAAGAATTCACTCTGGCCTGACATTTGGAGTGCAAGGTCTTACCTGGGGAACATGTGTTTCACATGTTTTAAAAATTATGAGTTTATCCGTTTCTCAGTTTATAATGAGTAACCTTTTCAGACTTTTTCACTTGGCTGCTGTGCCTCAGAAATTGGAGGCAGAAGGCTTACATGTGGTAGGTCACTGCTGGGGAAAAAAAATCTACAAATGTGGTCAACACAGGTCAGGGCTGCCGATTTTCATTACTAAGACCTACGATCATACTGATCATTCAGCCCATCATGTAGAAAACAGAAAGAGCTCTACTCCACTGCCCTCAACATTTTAGACTAGACTGTACTACCCAAGGAGAATGCTATGCCAAATCTCTACAGAGAAGACTGATTGATTTGAGAATTCTTAGTCCCCAGTCTGTTTATTTCAACATTTGTGTTATTTTGTGGATGACATAAGACCTTTTCCTAAAGATTCACCACATTCATTCTCACCTTGTTGGTTTATTGTTAAGTCTTCTTTGTGGTTAAGTGTTTTTTTTTCTTTCTATCGTTTTAGCACTCACTAGTTTTCAGTCAATATTTAATGATATAGACACTTTTTTTACATTTTGGAACGTCTGCAGTTAAATCTCCTAAAGAATTACTTTTTGGGAAGCAATTAGAAAGAGTGTGGGAAGAAAGAACAAGGAAACAACAGAAGAATACACCTTTGTATATTTGCCGTCCTTTAGTATCAGGCTTTGAAATGTCTTGAGGACTGACTACTTAGTATGACTTCCCTAAAAGAACAAACATGGACTATCT